>NC_060141.1:766441576-771441576 GCF_021461385.2 Schistocerca piceifrons | reverse complement strand
CGAACAGCTTCTTGGGCCCACTGGTCAAACAGCCCAGCAGCTTGATGGCGGTCTCTGCACCCCATCAGCGACGACCAGGAAGTTGGTACTACAGCGTGCAGTGGCAGAGACTCTCCAACAACACTTGCAGCTATATAGATCATTGTAGATAATTAGGTGTGCAAAGAATTGACTGAAATAACACACTTCCCCTCATCTCCACCCCACAGCTAAAAGTCAGATCATTGATTGATTAAGAAAGGCATAGTATTTATGCTCGCACTTCCCATGTGCCCAGTTGCACAGGGGCTAACAATGAAAAGACTTGTACTAGTTTTCCTGTTCCGTCAGCTCTTCTGGTGACTTCTGAATTTCCTTACTTAGTCTTTCAGACGCTCCTTTCCGCTTCATTGGATGGCTCAATAGTTACTGTTGCGTTGTATCTGGGCCTTCTTGTGACACACTACTTTGTCACCAGTATGATGACATCTTTGTGTAGCCATGGCATCACTGTGCTTCCTTTGTGGACCGGAGTGCTCAGCCAGTCTGGTGTGTTACAAGCACTTCTCCGTTCACCTTGATTTGCTCGGCATTTAATCATAGCTGGCAGTCTACCGATCATTGGCTCAGGTGGCTTGGCTTCTGGTGACGCCAGTGAAGAACTTTAAATAATTTTCTCCAAAGAGAGGCAGGGAAAAGAGAAATGGAATTCCACTCCTTAGGGCAGAGGTCAGAGAACAGATGGAGACAGCAAATTGAGGTTCTCTTTTAGTGGAGGAACTATACGCTAACACAATAGAGGAAGATGTGAGAGTCGATATGGAGGGCAAAAAGAGATCAATATTGGCTCTGAGCACTATGGGACTTAACATCTATGGTCATCAGTCCCCCAGAACTACTTAAACCTAACTAACCTAAGGACATCACACAACACCCAGCCATCACGAGGCAGAGAAAATCCCGGACCCCGCCGGGAATCGAACCCGGGAACCCGGGCGTGGGAAACGAGAACGCTACCGCACGTCCACGAGATGCGGGCAATCAATATTGGAGTATGAGGTTGGTAAAGCTATGGAAGACTTGCTGTTGAGCAAGACTGAAGGATGGATAATATTCCTTCGGAGTTTCTAATTACATTCGGGCATGTAGTAACCTAACCATAATTCAGTTTAGTGTATGGAACGTATGAAAATGTAGATTTACGGAAGAATACAAAACACAATCAGTCTCGAAGACAGCATGGTCAGAGAAAGGAACTATCGAAATAGCCAGCTTGACAGACCATGCTGATTGGAATAATATACAGAAGAATTGAAAAAAAAGTAGCGAACCTGTTTGTTGGGCTTAATGGACGGTAAAGATAAAAGAGGGATAGCTCTGATATCTGTATATACACTCATGCTCATAAATTAAGGGTAATGCTGATACATGGTGAAACAACGCTCTGGTGGGCGATTTGCGGGTTTAAATCACCTCGGGGTATGACCATGCAGTGTATTTGACCTGCGGTCGTCGCGAGGTGGCACTGGCAGCATTCCACATATGCAGAGGTGTGTCGGTGCATGTCAGAGTACGGTGCAGCGAGTAAGTGTGCAGACGTTTTCAGACGTGCTAATAGTGACTGTGTGTTGAAAATGACTCAAAGGACACATATTGATGACGTTATGAAGGGTAGAATACTAGGGCGACTGGAGGCTGGTCAAACACAGCAGGACGTAGCACGGGCCCTCAGTGTGCCACAAAGTGTGATCTCAAGAGTGTGGCAACGATTCCAGCAGACAGGAAACGTGTCCAGGTGCTACATCACGGGCCGTCCACAGTGTACAACACTACAAGAAGACCGATATCTCACCATCAGTGCCCGCAGACGGCCACAGAGTGCTGCAGGTAGCCTTGCTCGGGACTTTACCGCAGCCACTGGAACAGTTGTCTCCAGACACACAGTCTACAGACGACTGAACAGACATGGCTTATTCGCCTTGAGACGTGCAATGTGCATTCCACTGACCCCTGGTCACAGGAGAGCCCGTAAAGCCTAGTGTCAAAAACGCAGTACATGGTAACTGAAACAGTGGTCCCAGGTTATGTTCACGGAAGAGTGCAGGTATAGTCTGAACAGTGAATGTCGCCGGGTTTTCATGTGACGTGAACCAGGAACCACATACCAACCCCTTAATGTACTTGAAAGGGACCTGTGTGGAGGTCGTGGTTTGATGGAGTGGGGTGGGATTATGATTGGTGCACGTACACCCCTGTATGTCTTTGATAGAGGAACTGTAACAGGTCAGGTGTATCGGGACGTCATTTTGCACCAGTATGTCCGCCTTTTCAGAGGTGCAGTGGGTCCCACCTTCCTCCTGATGGATGATAACGCACGGTCCCACCGAGCTGCCATCGTGGAGGAATACCTTGAAACAGAAGATAATGAAGCGGTCTGCCTGTTCTCCAGATCTAAACCCCATCCAGCACGTCTGCGATGCTCTCGGTCGACGTATCGCTGCACGTCTTCAAACCCCTACGACATTTCAGGAGCTCAGACAGGCACTGGTGCAAGAATGGGAGGCTATACCCCAGCAGTTGCCCCACCACCTGATCAAGAGTATGCCATTATTGATGTCGGGGTACATGCGCAGGAAACAGTGGCATTTTGTAGCACATGTGTTTCGGTACAGTTTCCTCAACTTATCACCAATACCGTGGACTTACAGATCTGTGTCGTGTGTGCTCTTATCGCCAGCTTTGTGTAGTGCCATGTTGTGTGGCACCACATTCTGCAATTATCCTTAATTTATGAGCACAAGTGTAGAAGAATAGTTAAAGTAATTGAAAGAAAGGGGCATAGGTGGAATTAAAATTTTGGCCTTCCTCTCTGAATGTGAGGAAGACTTGTGGAAATTGCTGAATGAAGAGTCTGATGGGCATTGAATATGAATGAGTGCAAGCTAAAGAAAGATGAAATTCAGTGAATTGGAAATAACAGTCAACCAGTTGAAAAATAAAGTTTTATGAAATCTTGATAGTGGTTTTTAGTTTTGAAACTGTCTTCTTCAGAGGGTATTGTACCTGTTAACAACTATTACATTGTGTATAGAAGAGATATGGTATCATTACAATAAACAAAATTACAGAAAATGTTTATATATAATTTCAGTGAAGAGTGCCATTTGAAAGATTTGTAAAAAATGGTTCAAATGGCTCTGAGCACTATGGGACTTAACATCTGTGGTCATCAGTCCCCTAGAACTTAGAACTACTTAAACCTACCTAACCTAAGGACATCACACACATCCATGCCCGAGGCAGGATTCGAACCTGCGACCGTAGCAGTCGCGCGGTTCCGAAAGATTTGTACATATATATAACATTCCAATATAAACCATGCCATTGGACCCTACAGAGCGTTAGTATACCATGTACAAAGTTACGTCCGCCAGCTGCCTGAAGAGAAGAGGCACTAGCCTTAGGTTGTCTTTGGTAGGTGGCGTTCCCGTGTGACTTTTCTGTGCGTAGCTGCGATGAGCAGCTTGGGTGATTTCACAAGTGTATAGTCATTACTATCATTAACATAGTAATTAAAATGTGGAAAGGGGGAGAGGGGAAGGTGGTAAAACGTATGCCATTGAAGTCACGTGTCGTATAAAGAGCCTACAGGGTAAAGTAAACATAGCAATCTCTAGATTATCACGAAAACGTGCGAAAGCACTAGTAACAAGGAAATATTATCAGTATATAAGAGGCCCAATAATTGACGTATTAAGTTGACCTTTGACGTGAGGGGATACTGTTAAAGCTCATACTGTGACGAAGAAACTGCAAATATTGAAAGACAAATTCAACTTGGAGAAAGAGAAGGGTAGGGGGACTGGGGGGGGGGGGGGGGGTAAAATCACTTGTGCAACATCATGCTAAATGAATGTACTGATAAAGCATAGTATGTGAACAAATATACTAGAAGGGGGCATAACGAATAAACTAAGGCGCGCTATGCAGTGTATATATGCCTAAAAGCTCTTAATAAGCACTATGACTTTAATGGCGCACTGTAACGCACAGCGATTCTTACAATCTGCTCCCCACTACTTGGCATGCAAGGATCGTTCTGAGTGTGTGTAGAAATGTTTATGTTCTGGCCCTGATAAGTAGGTACACGAATCGCGGAATTGGTTAGACATGAGAGGAACGGTTATTTTTGGATTTCTGAAAGAGTTTCTTTACCAAGTAATTTAATTTAATGAGAGTAGGTAGCCTACTTTTAGGACAAAAATCCCACTCCCTGTACTATTATATTGTTATTATTGTTCATGTTGTTTACAAAATGATTCAGAACAGAAATGGCTTACTGATAATTAAATTGAGAAGGACACACGAATCTTGATACAAGTATCAGATAGTCGTAGATGACAATGCTTTGTATCCAATAAGTTAAAACAGACAAGTAAGAACATAAGTAAACTCAGCTGAAATGGATTCTGTAATATACTATACTTAACAACACAATTGGACAACCGTTGCTTCTTACTTGGTTGGCTGAACACAGCTCGAAGGAGAGTTTAGTATACTATTCCAAACTAAACACTGAATTGGACGAAGAGGCAACCTGTGACAGCATAGTACGTAACGTACTCTCTGCGTGACAGTAATGCATCATTTACCTATGCCGCATAGTGTGTCGTTAGATGTGCAGAACGCCAGACGACTGCATCTGCTCTGTGCTGTCTGTCAACATGTGAAACTGCTTATTCTTGAGAGATGTCTCAGTCACATACTCTTACCGAGTTTTTCTGTGAAGCAGAGGACTGTTTGTCACTAGTTTGTCTATAATGGCTGCGTACACTTGCCTAGTTGGTGTGGCGATTTGTCGCAAGAACACATTAACTAACACAACTCTTCTCAGTCTCTCCACTTGTACAATATATGAGACTCTCAGTTTATTTAACACTGAACTATTTAGAGTCCATTGTGTTAAGGTGAGCATAGAATAAGTCTCTCACCACGCCCAAAAGAGCGTTAAGTACACAACGTTTTGGAGAGAGAGCTTCTTTCTTGTCTGAAAATTGCATATATCGAGCTACCTCTCCCCTCTTTAAGCAGAACATTGCCACCCTGCAGAATTAGAGTCTGCCAACCAAACTGCTACATACAGGAATTATTTCTCCCAGTCGCAAAACATTACTGTCCTATCTGCTACCTCCACCTCCATAAACAAATGTGTAAAGTGTGCAATCTCCATTCCCTCGAAATTTTCAGATTGTTCCACCAATGGAAGAGGATTCTATGAGAGGTCCAGGTCTTTATTAATATCATACGTAATGCACTATTCACATGAGTGCCGTGTGCTGCTATAACTGCGTGTACATACATCAGCCTGATCTTCCATGTTAGTACTGTATTACCAAGGTCTCCACTTTGGTAATGTAATAAATCATCGTTTTGCTAGACATCGGAGGGCCTCGTTCTTGGTGATTTGCCCACGTTTGCATTGGGTGAGGACTAACAGTAGTTCTGTGTTGCCTTTTACTATTTGACAGTCAGAGTGCTACGTGTTCATACTATTGGCTGAGCATTAAGCTGAAGTGTTACGGAATTTTTGCATGGTATTTTGACATATTAGACTTATGAGATCTCAGGGAACGATTGTGGAAGGTGAATTTTCATCCTTCTAGGTCAGGTTTTGTTTCCCCTCTGTCACGGTCTTCTCCTCTATTCTTGGAGGAACTTCTGCTCTTCTCACTAGAGTTTTCTTCTTCTTGGGCTACGGTAGAGTGTTATCTCACAATATGTGAGTTCCAGAACGTAATTTTCACTCTGCAGAGGAGTATGCGCAGATATGAAACTTCCTGGAAGAACTGTCTCCTGGATCAAAACTTGAACTCGGGACCTAGTTCTGCAACGCCTGCAGGAGAGCTTCTGCGACGTTTGGAATGTAGGAGAAGAGGTACTGGAGGAACTGAAGCTGTGAGGACGGGTCGTGA
Source organism: Schistocerca piceifrons (assembly GCF_021461385.2). NCBI lineage: Eukaryota > Metazoa > Arthropoda > Insecta > Orthoptera > Acrididae > Schistocerca > Schistocerca piceifrons. The sequence continues at coordinate 771,435,625 of NC_060141.1, read as the reverse complement.
GTCCAGCTTCGGTAGTTCAGATGGATGGTAGAGTACTTGCCTGCGAAAGGCAACAGGTCCCGAATTCGAGTCTTGGTGTGGCACACAGTTTTTATCTGAAAGGACGTTTAATATGTGACCTGACGGTATTGAATAACTTTGCCAGGTTGCGCTCCTGTTCCTATGTCTGCTATTACATGAATGCATCGTTTTTCATCAGTTGCCGAAGATAGCTATTCCCTGGTCTGGTTCCTATTTGACGTAAGGTTCCATGCTGCTCATTCTTGGCTTCTGTTCGCCTTCAGATGCATTGTTTGTATTTTGCGGCTTGTAAACTATCATCTCAATGCCATCCATCATCAGTCATCGATGTCTTCATCATTTACCTGCACTGCCTCCTTGATGTTTAATTCTGTTGTCCCACAATCACTGCGCCCTTGACTTAATGTTCCAACAGCGATGTCCTCTTGCTGGCATCTACATCTCATGTTTATAATGTTCTGTAATCTACGCGATAATCTAATTTTAAGTTACATGTCACACTGAAAAATAAAGACTTTCATAAGATGTTATATGTAAAATTGTAACTCTGTTACATAGAGTGGTTGATTCTTCAAGTTTTGCATACCATATAATGCTATCAGTTTTCTTTATCTTCCTATTTCATAGTGAATATTGTAAGGTGTTCACAATGAATGGGTTTAGCATTATAATTTGCATGCTATTACTCGTATTATTTGTTTCTACTTAATTATTAGCTGTTTGTTTATTCGTTTCTTCTCGTACTTAATTATTAGCTGTTTGTGCTCTATAAGTTCTTAGTTACTTTTGATCGTGTTTCCAATCCATCCACATCGATTATCGTTCATTAGCTCTCAGCCCGTACGTTTTTTATGTGAATCAGGGTTTTCGCTAACGTCTCTTCCTGGTATATTAGAAGAACTAGTTGTTTTTCCATTCCTTGAGTCTAATCATCCAATTGATTCACGTACCAGTATTTTTAATTACTACCTGTGGTCTAGGGGTAGGGTCTTTGATTCATAATCAAAACGTCTTCGGTCCCGGGTTCGACCCCCGCCACTGCTTAAATTTTGATAAATAATCAGCATTGGCGGCCGAAGACTTCCGGCATAAGAAGTCAGCCTCATTCTGCCAACGGCCTTGTCAAAGAGGACGGAGGAGCGGATAGAGGTTCAGGGCACTCTCTTGTCGTAGGAGTGGGAAACTGCCCCTAAAGGCGGAAGAATCAGCAGTGATCAACAACATGAGGATGCAGAAGGCAATGGAAACCACTGCATTAAAGACACGTAACGTGTATCCACAGGACATGTGGCCTGTATTTGAAGAAGTGTCATGATTATCTCTCCATTGGCAAAAGATTCCGGAATAGTCCCCCATTCGGATCTCCGGGAGGGGACTGCCAAGGGCGAGGTTACCATGAGAAAAAGATTTAATAATCAACGAAAGGATAACGTTCTACGAGTCGGGGCGTGGAATGTCAGAAGCTTGAACGTGGTAGGGAAACTAGAAAATCTGAAAAGGGAAAAGCAAAGGCTCGATCTAGATATAGTAGGGGTCAGTGAAGTGAAGTGGATGGAAGACAAGGATTTCTGGTCAGATGAGTATCGGGTAATATCAACAGCAGCAGAAAATGGTATAACAGTTGTAGGAATCGTTATGAATAGGAAGGTAGGGCAGAGGGTGTGTTACTGTGAACAGTTCAGTGACCGGGTTGTTCTAATCAGAATCGACAGCAGACTAACACCGACAACGATAGTTCAGGTATACATGCCGACGTCGCAAGCTGAAGATGAACAGATAGAGAAAGTGTATGAGGATATTGAAAGGGTAATGCAGTATGTAAAGGGGGACGAAAATCTAATAGTCATGGGCGACTGGAATGCAGTTGTAGGGGAAGGAGTAGAAGAAAAGGTTACAGGATGGGCTTGGGACAAGGAGTGAAAGAGGAGAAAGACTAATTGAGTTCTGTAACAAGTTTCAGCTAGTAATAGCGAATACCATGCTCAAGAATCACAAGAGGAGGAGGTATACTTGGAAAAGGCCGGGAGATACGGGAAGATTTCAATTAGATTACATCATGCTCAGACAGAGATTCCGAAATCAGATACTGGATTGTAAGGCGTACCCAGGAGCAGATATAGACTCAGATCACAATACAGTAGTGATGAAGAGTAGGCTGAAGTTCAAGACATTAGTCTGGAAGAATCAATACGCAAAGAAGTGGGATACGGAAGTACTAAGAAATGACGAGATACGTTTGAAGTTCTCTAACGCTATAGATACAGCAATAAGGAATAACGCAGTAGGCAGTACAGTTGAAGAGGAATGGACATCTCTAAAAAGGGCCATCACAGAAGTTGGGAAGGAAAACATAGGTACAAAGAAGGTAGCGGCGAAGAAACCATGGGTAACAGAAGAAATACTTCAGTTGATTGATGAAAGGAGGAAGTACAAACATGTTCCGGGAAAATCAGGAATACAGAAATACAAGTCGCTGAGGAATGAAATAAATATGAAATGCAGGGAAGCTAAGACGAAATGGCTGCAGGAAAAATGTGAAGACATCGAAAGAGATATGATTGTCGGAAGGACAGACTCAGCATACAGGAAAGTCAAAACAACCTTTGGTGACATTAAAAGCAACGGTGGTAACATTAAGAGTGCAACGGGAATTCCACTGTTAAATGCAGAGGAGAGACCAGATAGGTGGAAAAAATACATTGAAAGCCTCTATGAGGGTGAAGATTTGTCTGATGTGATAGAAGAAGAAACAGGAGTCGATTTAGAAGAGATAGGGGATCCAGTATTAGAATCGGAATTTAAAAGAGCTTTGGAGGACTTACGGTCAAATAAGGCAGAAGTGATAGATAACATTCCATCAGAATTTCTAAAATCATTGGGGGAAGTGGCAACAAAACGACTATTCACGTTTGTGTGTAGAATATATGAGTCGGGCGATATACCATCTGACTTTCGGAAAAGCATCATCCACACAATTCCGAAGACGGCAAGAGCTGACAAGTGCGAGAATTATCGCATAATCAGCTTAATAGCTCATGCATCGAAGCTGCTTACAAGAATAATATACAGAAGAATGGAAAAGAAAATTGAGAATGCGCTAGGTGACGATCAGTTTGGCTTTAGGAAAAGTAAAGGGACGAGAGAGGCAATTCTGACGTTACGGCTAGTAATGGAAGCAAGGCTAAAGAAAAAGCAAGACACTTTCATAGGATTTGTCGACCTGGAAAAAACGTTCGACAATATAAAATGCTGCAAGCTGTTCGAGATTCTGAAAAAAGTAGGGGTAAGCTATAGGGAGAGACGCGTCATATACAATATGTACAACAACCAAGAGGGAATAATAAGAGTGGACGATCAAGAACGAAGTGCTCGTATTAAGAAGGATGTAAGACAAGGCTGTAGCCTTTCGCCCCTACTCTTCAATCTGTACATCGAGGAAGCAATGATGGAAATAAAAGAAAGGTTCAGGAGTGAAATTAAAATACAAGGTGAAAGGATATCAATGATACGATTCGCTGATGACATTGCTATCCTGAGTGAAAGTGAAGAAGAATTAAATGATCTGCTGAACGGAATGAACAGTCTAATGAGTACACAGTATGGTTTGAGAGTAAATCGGAGAAAGACGAAGGTAATGAGAAGTAGTAGAAATGAGAACAGCGAGAAACTTAACATCAGGATTGATGGTCACGAAGTCAATGAAGTTAAGAAATTCTGCTACCTACGCAGTAAAATAACCAATGACGGACGGAGCAAAGAGGACATCAAAAGCAGATTCGCTATGGCAAAAAAGGCATGTCTGGCCAAGAGAAGTCTACTAATATCAAATACCGGCCTTAATTTGAGGAAGAAATTTCTGAGGATGGACTGTGGGACTGTGGGAAAACCGGAACAGAAGAGAATCTAAGCATTTGAGATGTGGTGCTATAGACGAATGTTGAAAATTAGGTGGACAGATAAGGTAAGGAATGAGGAGGTTCTACACAGAATCGGAGAGGAAAGGAATATGTGGAAAACACTGATAAAGAGAAGGGACAGGATGATAGGACATCTGCTAAGACATGAGGGAATGACTTCCATGGTACTAGAGGGAGCTGTAGAGGGCAAAAACTATAGAGGAAGACAGAGATTGGAATACGTCAAGCAAATAATTGAGGACGTAGGTTGCAAGTGCTACTCTGAGATGAAGAGGTTAGCACAGGAAAGGAATTCGTGGCGGGCCGCATCAAACCAGTCAGTAGACTGATGACCAAAAAAAACATTGGTTGTGTCTATTATTTAGTTTCCTTCTTCTCATATTTATATACACATCTCCCTCTTTTCCATTCTCTTCTTCACTCTCGTCCAACTACAAAACAGAAATCGATTATATTTGCATACATTATGTGTTTTCATTTACAGATGCACCTGTGGCGTCATTTATTGTATTTGGTTTCCTTTCTCAGTTGCTGCTCCTCACTAATTCTCCTCAGTCTCCATCTCCCATTATGTAAGACAGTTTTGCAGCCGTATTAATCCTACTTTATTTTCCCTTAAGCACAACATTTAATTTGCGGTCCATTGTGCTCAACGTATTAATAATAATTAAAATCCTCAAATTATGAAGAGTTCTATTAAGTACGGGGCTCTCAAATCATTTACTTTGAGCCCATAATTCTTTTACACCTTTCGTCACTATCTGCGTAGAAAATATGCTTACTACCTATTCACTAACGAGCTCTTTACTTTGGTCTCTCAATCTTAGCTTAGTTACACATCCAACGAACTGTGACAATAATCTTACTGTCCTCTAGGTTGTTCTTATTCACAACTAGTCTCCTTTTTGTGTATACAAACATATAGCCCTTAAGCAACATAACACATCTCATTAACAAATACTGCAGCTTGTAAGTTACTTTATCCCATTATGTTGTTAGGATTGTCTGCTTCCCTTTTTCCAGCTGGTTCTTTCGCTACTATTTCAAAATACTGCATATGGCCTGTTTTTCTGATGGCCAATGATCGCTTATTGCGCTATCCAAAGTATATTACGAAATGCTGTACCTTAAACCTATGTCAATGATTTGCTCTTTCACCACAATTTATTCTTTATTAACATCGCTAATCATAGCTTACATTACTATTCTTGATGTGTCTGAAGGTGGTTTATATGGTGCACTTTCAATAGCCTTTGTGTTTTGGTGTTAACCAGACCCACTGCATTTGCTTAGGCAATATGACAGCCTTTGACCAGTCCCCTATATGCAAGAATGAATTTGTGACACTTTTCTTTTTGCTTATTTGACAGGCAATGTGTTTTGAGTACTACTTTTTCAAATCATTCCTGCTCAGTGATTATTAAGCATTCTGTGTGTTATGACTTATCTGCGTTGTTGTCTCGGGCTTAACAGGAATTTAATTATTTCTCCAATTTTCTGTGGTGTCTGTTGGTTCTGTAGAATAGTTATGGGTGGTAGTTGAGGTGTGCTATGAGGCAACTCATTTATCGTGTCTTGGAAGTGTCGTAAATCGACATCCCAAGTGTTATGCCTTTCGTTCCAATATAGGCGGCATAAGGCCCCTAAATCTTCCATCTGGCGTTACGATGGCTTAGAACTAGGTGATACTTCGAAATTTATATAGATCTGATTCTGTGCCTTTTTAGTGTGGGTCGCCATTGAATGGATCTGTATTGTGACCTATTGTCTGGCAACAGCTTGTCGATCCATCCTACTTGCTTCAGAAAATTCTCCATCAGTGCTTTACTGATGTTCCTTCCCGTTGCTTTGTTCAAATATGTCAGCGGTTCATGTTTTGAAGTAAGTTCTGTCATCACAAAAAAGGACCTGTGTCCCTTTGTTGTACGGTGAAGAGTTCCAGGAATGTTGGGCCTAATTATTTCAATTTACTAGATACTATAGGGTACATGGTTGCCCTTGATTAGCATGTTACATGTTTTTCTCATTGACAGTTCCTACACTTTGCTAGTACCGTTCTAAATCGCCTTTCCATGTTATTGAGATGGCATGACCGTTTCATTTTGAGGAAGCATTTTTTTGGTACAAAATGACCATAGCTTGGATGGATGTACCAAATGTATCTGTTAATTAATTCATTTGGTTGAAAAATGTTCCATAAGGTATTGCATTTTAATTTGGCGATAAAACAAGATGTCATTATGCAACTAACAATGTTGCCTACTTCATTCTTATCCTTCCACTTGTGTTAAATCTTTATGATTTCTGGATCCTTGCCTTGTTCTGTTTTGATACTGTTAAAAGTGTTAGTGATCAAGTTTTCAAATGGAACGATTCTCATACAGTAGATTGCGATATGTTTCTCATGTGTATTTTGCCTTGTGTCGTCTTTGCTGCACCTTGGTGAACGTCATAAGACATCTGCTATTACATTTACTGCCCGAGGTACATAAATCACTGTGGAATCGTATTCTTGTAGGGTAAGCACCCGCTAAATGAGTCGTTATACGTCATTTTCGCCGTCAGTAAGCATTCTAATGCTTTGGCATTGGTGTAAACTCTGGTTTTTCTGCCAAAAATAAGAAATCAAATTTTTGAAATCCTCATAATATAGCTAAAGCTTCTAGCTCTGTTATGGAGTAGTTTCCTTCGTATTTCGATAAAACCATGCTTTCAAATGCAATGGTTTTATGAACCGTTTCCCCTTCTTGTTCAAATTGTAGATATATGAACACTCCCAGTCCTGTTTTGGCGCTGTCTGTTGCCATGCATAAATCCTGCGTTAGGTGTGGATGTGATAAAATCAGCTCTGCTAATAACACTGCCTTAAACTTCTTGAATTCTTCGTCGGCTTGTCCGTCCCATTGCCTGGACATATTTTTCCATGTAAGTACACTTAAGGATGACGTGACCAGTGTGTCAACTGATATAATTTTTTGTAAAAAATTACAATCAATAAAACTCCTCGTAGTGTTTTTCGATAGTAGGGCGTATCATACTGTCTAACTGCTTCCATTTTGTCTGGATCTGGGGTAATTCCCTTTGCTGAAATGGCCTGTTCCAGAAACTGTGTCTGTTTTGTCTGTTACCTTATGATCTTTTAACTTTTGAAGGAATTTACTTAATGTTTGGTTGTGTTGAGCCCATGTTCCCTCTCTGCCATCAAAATATCATCGATACAGCAAGTTAATCTCTGTTGCAGTTCCTTTCTAGAGTTGTTCTCAAGATCCTTATAAACGACGCTGAGGAGATATCGAGTCCAAAAGTACGTCTTTTAAATTGGTAACGTCTACCAAACGCAGTGAAAACAGTGAAACGTCACACTCTGGTGCTAACTCAATTATTCAAAAATTCCTAATATATAATGATGTATACACTTTGACCTCATGAAATTTTTGTATTTATGCTTGTAACTTTTCTTATTCAAATTTCTTCAAAGATTAACTACTTTCATGCTTTCGTTGTTCAGTACTTCATAATACAAGACAGACGGCGGCTGCTGGCTGTCACCACTGTCTGTGTACGTAAATACATAGTGAAGGTATTCATCACAGTACCTGTGTAGTTTTCTCTTCTTTCCTTCACGTTCTCTTATAGTAGTTTGGGGACACGAACGCTCACTTTCAAAGGCAGTGTCCGATTTACCAGTAGCTTTTCGCTTCACTACAGACGAATACAACCATCGATCCAATGCGGACTGAACAAATATCGCCACACAAAAGCACATGGAGCAGCTCAGAAAACGACAGACTGATGACAAATCAACATGTGTACACTCATTTCCACTCACGTGACATGTGTCATGTCATGAATACGTGACATCTATGACTGTCTCTAATAACTATTCCCTCGTCTGTTGTTTGATGGAATATTGAAGGGGAAACCAAGACTTACTCAGTTCGCTGAGGCTGGAGATGTGTGCGATGACGTCATACTGAAATCTCACTCGAGTTAATAGAAAAAAATGCGCATGATAAAGCTTATTATTGTACCTAGTTTCCAAAACACTATGGGTTAAAACTGTAAAGTGACAATAAAAACTTGAAAAGCTGAAGGGCAGTTAAACCTTGTTTTTCTTATCTAATCACATTATTCCTTTGATAGCCTTGATTCTGTTGTTCTCGAACAAAACGTGGAGCACCATTAAAGTTTTGGTTGCGTGGTTGGATACTATTTTGTCAGCCTTGTCTAATCCAATGGCGCCCATATGTATTTGAGTTCCTCTTTCCGTTGTTGCTTCTGTTGTAATTGAACCCGTTACAGTTCCTAACTATCCCACTCTGACTTTTGTCATGTGTTTGCACTTCCATACCCACAGGTATTATCGCTCCTCTGTCTAGCACGGTTACCTTCACTCTGATACCTTTGTTTACATGCTTCTTCTTCACTAAACATGAATTCCAACTTCCTCAGAGTCCCCTTATACGTTTGCTTGTTATCTCCGTTTCTTCCCACTAACGACTGTTGACACTGAACCAGGAGTTTCACGGTACAGAGATGAATCAGCTCCCCATCACTGTATGGTGTGTCCGCACTCAAAATATTTCACTGGACTCTTCTCCCCTGAATGTTCAGAAACGGTCTTTTGTCTCTGGTGCGTCAGTCTTCGGCGGCTGGCGCGCTGCCAAGATGGACTTCAACCGCCTTATCGGCGGGGTCAAAGGTCAAGCGCTCACAGAGCTGACGTAACATGCTGTTGCATACTCTATGTCGACAGATTCTAGATGTACCCTTGTCCGTTTTTAAGCTACGCTACAGATCAATTTATTTATGAAAATACAAAGTACAGTCTCCAACAAATTTTACATATTCACAAGTACCTTTCCCTTTAATCCAAATAAATACAGTTCCATTAACGGATATCTTACGTCTATTGCGGGTATACAACGAGAAGGGTGAGGGTGACATATAAGATGATTTTCCAAAGTCTTTATTTGCATTTTCACAAACATGGTATGTGCGATAGGCTATGACGTCACGGTTGATGAAGATATACAGAAGATATCGTCGCCGTGCAAGACACACAATATATAAAACAATCGAAGACGTCGAAATGACTACATCTGCCGCTGACAAGAAGAAAAATACCATAAAATCTGTCGCTGCACTCTCTCTACTAGATGGACCTGCAGTCTTTTGTGGATGTAGACTTAACTTCAGTATTGATCTGAACGATACATTCTCCCATGGGAATGGTTGGCTAACCGTCGCAATTGTACGAGGTGGTACAGGCGTACCCAATGTATCTGGACTCGAAAGCTTCATCGACCGTGACGTCATAGCCTATCGCACATACCATGTTTGTGAAAATGCAAATAAAGACTTTGGAAAATCATCTTATATGTCACCCTCACCCTTCTCGTTGTATACCCGCAATAGACGTAAGATATCCGTTAATGAAACTGTATTTATTTGGATTAAAGGGAAAGGTACTTGTGAATATGTAAAATTTGTTGCAGACTGTACTTTGTATTTTCATAAATAAATTGATCTGTAGCGTAGCTTAAAAACGGACAAGGGTACATCTAGAATCTGTCGACACAGAGTATGCAACAGCATGTTACGTCAGCTCTGTGAGCGCTTGACCTTTGACCCCGCCGATAAGGCGGTTGAAGTCCATCTTGGCAGCGCGCCAGCCGCCGAAGACTGACGCACCAGAGACGCGGATGTAAAGTGTTTATTAGTAAGGGATGGGATTGTGATGGTCACTTTTGGGATTATTGGATTTTCATTTTTTGACGTTATCCCGGACGCGAACACTAGGTCGCACTAGGTGTTCGCGTCGTCCGGGACGTCAGTCCAAGTCGAAATATGCTGAGTCATCATCGAAGACGTCGAAATGACTACATCTGCCGCTGACAAGAAGAAAAATACCATAAAATCTGTCGCTGCACACTCTCTACTAGATGGACCTGCAGTCTTTTGTGGATGTAGACTTAACTTCAGTATTGATCTGAACGATACATTCTCCCATGGGAATGGTTGGCTAACCGTCGCAATTGTACGAGGTGGTACAGGCGTACCCAATGTATCTGGACTCGAAAGCTTCATCGACCGTGACGTCATAGCCGTGCAAGACACACAATATATAAAACAATCGAAGACGTCGAAATGACTACATCTGCCGCTGACAAGAAGAAAAATACCATAAAATCTGTCGCTGCACACTCTCTACTAGATGGACCTGCAGTCTTTTGTGGATGTAGACTTAACTTTAGTATTGATCTGAACGATACATTCTCCCATGGGAATGGTTGGCTAACCGTCGCAATTGTACGAGGTGGTACAGGCGTACCCAATGTATCTGGACTCGAAAGCTTCATCGACCGTGACGTCATAGCCTATCGCACATACCACACGATTTTCTGCATCAGTTGGCCGGTACATTCTAAGAAAGGATGTTTTAAAATCGTCACATGAAGTGCAGTTCCTTGTCACTCTCAGCACGGTTTCTGCTACAATATCTTCCATGTGAGCGCATATGAAGTCCAATTTACAAGCTAGTGGAGAATTCTCCGGTAAACCTATTAGGAAATTATGTATGAAGGTTCATCGATGCAATATGTTTCCATCTTCTTTATAATGTTGAAACTTTCATATTAGAATTTGTTGTTCCACCATGTGGTGCTGCCTGAACTATCGCACTCCATCTTCGACGGGTGTGTCCGTATTGTTACTTTCTGCTTGTTGTATAGCTATCAGATATTGCACACTTTCTAGGAGGGTACTGCACTGTCTCAGCGGTAGGCAATTACCTGTGTCTACTTGCCCTGCAGTTGACATTTTGTGTATTCCAGATATGTTTTCAGGTCGCTGATTTACCCCGTCATTGGTTCTGTGTCTTGCCTTGCCAACGCCATAGACTGTTCTGCACTGCCTCTTGATACACATTGCATTGGTACTTGCTTACCTATGGCTGCTTTGGCTTGACTCTTGCCTGCATGAGTTACCGTGTGCGCGTGTCCCACGGGCTTCTGTAGCGGCATTATCATTGCTGATGTTACATCTCGTAATTCGCGATATTTTGAGTGCACATTGTCTGTTTCTTTCATGTAGGCTAAGTTTGATCATTTGCTCTTTCGCATGATACGCCAACTGGAGATTTTGTGCGACCTACATTACATTCAATTTCAGATCTAGATGCCTTTTCGCATTCTTTCTCACTTCGTGTATCCCGTTTTTCAACAGTACTGTGCGGTGGTCTTCGGTCACTCTCCACAGTTTGGACATTCGGTGCCTTACTCGTATTTACTTCAAGAAGTGCATTAGTCAAATCTTGTGAGGTTACTGGGCGGTTTATGGACTCTTCAGCTGTCACTGCTTTCCTCTATGCTTTGCAGTGTTTCTAATTTCAACCGTTCTAATTGTTCTTTGTCTGTGGATTCAATTGTGAGAATTCTATTGTTAAATTTCCGTAGCGTAGTGCATGTTGCTTTTTGTCGCGCAATCGTTTCTTGTATTGCTTCCCTCGCCAATAGCGAAGCCCTAGTTGCGATTATTTTGACGTCATGTACGTCTTTGTCCGCGCTCTCGACACTTTTTTGTTTTTTCACGTAAGGTGTTCAGCTCACCACGGATTTTTGTCTTTTCTTTCCGCACGTCACGGATATTTTTCTCCATGTGTTCTTCTTGTGATGTTAGTTTCTCAAAAGCGTCGCGGGTTGCCTTCACGTCATGTCAGATATGATCTAACTGTTGATTAAGCGCCTCTTTTGTCTGTCGAATCTCTTTTTGGTTTTCTCTTTTCGGGTTTTTTTTGACTATCTGATATTTGTTGACAGGTTTTTGATGTTTCTTGACAGGGTTGTTTTTGGCCTAGGGTAGTTTTCTGTCTCAGTTCCTGCAAAAATTCGAACAAGTCAAGTTCGCCGTCGTGTTTAGTGTCCTTCTTACCTGTTATCTCTGCATGCAATCTCTCCCTGTGTCGTTTGTCAACTGCCGATTCGCCCTCCCCTGTACATGCAACCTTTCGGTATTATGTTCGTTACGACGTTGTGAATGGACCCTCTATGATAGAGTGCGGTTCCACTTAAATTAATTCGTCCTGCTCATCATCACTCATGATTTCCGCTACTTTCCCATTTGATTCATCATTGTCTACTTCTATTTCTCCACGTCTCTCATTTCCATGATGTGACTTGTTGTTTACTTAGTATCTTCGCTACATTTCTAGTCTCCTGACCCACATCATGCGGAGGACAGTGCCTAGCTGCTCATCATTCTTCTTCTGGTACAACACCACCTACCTTGCGATTCTATTGCGACCTACCACTGCTTGCCTTGTCGACGAGGAATGGCGCTCTTTGTCCCTCCAAAAAAATCATTCATGTTCATGTCTGACATGTGTGATCTTCCAAAGTTTTTGAGAGGACTTAATTTTACAATTATCTGCAGTTAATTTTACTTTCCCTGATAATGAAATGCAGTTCTCATGGTGGAACAGAAGAAACAAAAGTTTTAAAAAACCTGAAATGCCCAAGCAGCCAGTAGAATGAAGTATTGTAAGTTTAATGTTTCTACCCAGTGTCACACATTTACTTTATTCTTGTGGATCAGTTCAGTAATTTTTTTTTCCTTGGATTGAAAGTGATCTCAATGTTTTGAATACTTTCGAGCAAAATATTTACTCTACAAACATCGTCAAAATAATTGCTGTAGTCATCTACTAATCAGAATCAGTCCCATTCTCTGTATCCTTTCAGGTTCATCTAATTACAATTGCTTATCATAATCACTACCTTTTTCTAATATCCTAGCGGGTTTATCTAATGACGATTTTGTATCAGAATTACAACCAGCTAATAAGAAACACTACATAAAGGCACATTTGCATGCCGTGCGTGAGTTTCCTCGGAAACGCGAAATCTTAATTAAATAATTAATCTCTGACAAATAAATAAAGCCTATGGCACAGAACTGCAGCGCTGTGTCGCTGATAAAACAAAATACAATAGGACACTCTTATGTTTCATTAAGAAGGGGGAGGTCTTGCAGAACAACTGGTGCGGGAAGCACGTATATTTTTTTAACTGGCACACCGCCATATTTGATGTTATATAAGAACACTGCGAGTTGCAATCTTACTAGGCACTCGATTCTGTAAAGAATTTATATTTATGAAAGTAAGTAGAATTATTTAACTGTAGGCTTATTCGTTGAATATATCTGATTTAACTAACTGTGTAAACTTTTTTATGTTTAGTAGACAGTCACCTCTGTACGACGTATTGACATGGCTGGGAAATTATTCTAATATTGAGATTTAGATTTTGAGTCCGCACCTACCGCAGCAGTCTTTGGAAACGCTTTAAATACGAAATCCGATTATTTGAATCACATTTCACGGTCAACTACGAATAACATTGCATTTAGGATAAAGCCATTGTCAAGCGTCTGATACCAAATAATTAAACGTCCACGTTACAGATAAGCAAATATTAATTACAACCAATCACTATCATACATATACAATAAAATAATATTTTATTTATTTTATTTATTTTATATTGGCGACTGCCTGTCGGACTTGTTATTTTGTCATTTGTTACATTGTTCTCTTTGTTTCATGCGAAAAATCAACTTTCTGGACCTGGACGTGAATGTACGAGAAATAACAAAAATCTGAAAATATTTTCCAATTCTAAAATTTTGCGGGAAGACGCAACGAAGCTTCCAGCAAAATAAGGTAAGACGCAGCATCTTTGCATTGGCAGTCTTGACCAGACGCATAATTCAGTGTATTAGCTCTTCAGTAGATTCTGTAGTATTTCTTTCGCGCGTAGCAGTTTTCAGTGATAAATTTCATTCTCAGTGCTTTTCCTTAAACAATAACTTCTGCAACAATACCAATACACGAGTGTACAATATGGCCGACTTCTGTACGATACGTTGTAACATGGCCAGCAGCCATTAAGAATAATCCGATATTCAGTTTACATTTTTAAATTAACAAACAGCCATTGTTGCTACGAGCGATTCATGTTCAACTGCATTTTATTTTAAAACCAGTGTCAAACTTTATTTTCTTGAAGCATACCATACGTGTGGCATGGTCATAACTAGAAAACAATACGCAAAGATGGAACAGCAAAGACATACTATTCAGTCGCAATCCGACTCGGACGAGAGACAAATGTTAGAAAATGACTTTACGACAGCAACCGGTAGTGACGATTCATCAAATATTGACGCAAGTGTTAACGGAAATTTTGACAATAGGCCGTCCACCACAAAAATTTCAAAGTCTCAGTCAGAGCCCATGTTAATACATGACGTCACGTCTAATGACGCGGCGGGGGCAGAGACCTTGCAAACAGTAAACATTGCCAACATGTTACAAATGCTAATGATACAAAACGTAGAAAATATGGCAACCTTAAGGATGCAGAACGCGAAAAACCTGACAACCTTAAAGACACAAAATGAACAGTTAAAGACACAAAATGACGAAATTAAATCTGACCTCATAGCAATCAAGGCATGTAATGACACTTTATGTAAACGTGTGGAACTTATAGACGCCACACTGACCAAACAGATGACTGAACTCAGTACGAAATTTTCCAAGCTTAATACGAGACAAGAAAAGACTACAAATGATGTGGCACTTTTACAGACACAAGTAAAAAACCTTAATGTCACGTGTGAAGCTCTTACTGAACAAATTCAAACATATCCTTCAGTACACGACAACCTTGAAAAACGAATTACTGACGTGCAGAATAAATTTGGCGATGTTGAACAACAACTGACTGACAGATTACAATCTGATGCCACAGCTCATTTTCAAAATATTAATAAAGAATTTCATGATTGGGTAGAGAGCAAAGACAAACATTTTGATAGATACATACGTGAAAATTTACCAACAACTGTGCACGACTCCGTAGCGGAATACATCACTAATAACAAACAGCTGATTAGTGACGCAGTACAATCCGTCACTGCACCCATGAGACAATTCACCGATCAACCACAGTCTGAATGTAACGAAAATATCAGTCAAAATGTACAGTTCAGAAACCAATATACATTCGAGTATGACGCACACATACCGCACACGACAAACACACAAGAACAAAACACACCACGACTACAACACATACCACGACGTGCAAACACAAACACAAGCTATTATCATGGTAAACCAAGGCAACATTATCGTAATTACTCGCCATCTGAACATTACAGTAATTACAGTGGAACAAATCCATATCATAATGCAAAGGAAGAAGAAAGCTTAATAAAACACAGGCAATTTCAGACTTTTATCCCAGAAAAACGAACCATTCATCCGGTGATTTTTCTTAAATCTTTTACTAACGCATTTCCACGCACTTGGAGTGACCGAAAAAAGATTTCATATATTGTCGGTTACATCCAAGGCGATGCAGCTGTCTGGGCATACAGTCAATCTGACGTATGTACCACGTACAGTGAGTTTGAGCGTGCCTTTCTGAACAAATTCTGGTCGCAATCCGTCCAGTAGCGGCTCAGAAGACAAATTTTAGAACCTGAAACTTTTAACAGTAAAAATGGTAACTTACGCAGATATTTTGAAAACATGGGACATTTTTTGGACGAACCAGTCGCAACACGATATACTCCGTGCGTTGAAGGCCAAATTGCCTTTCTACATTAAAGGAAAACTCTTACATATTCCGGATGACGATCCAGATTATTTTTTAACGGCTTTAGATTCGGTTGACATGTTACTAGAAGATCAGCGCTTCGCGCGGCAAAACAGCAGCCACAATGTTTATACTAGTGGTATGCAAAACATGCAGGCTTGCCAACTCAATTCTGGCGCGCCCACAGTTGGATACGCGGTACAGCAGAAACAGCAAACTCACATGCCGTCTCAATACGGAAATCAAAATCAACACGCGTATTCCAATACAAACAACAGTTACAACAGTAATAACACTTCATGCGGCAATCCATACAAAAGGCACCGCGGTAATAACAACAACGGTAACAACGGATACCAATGTAACAACAAAAACACAAACATAAATAGAAATAATAATAACTACGAGCCAAGACAGCATCAAGGCTGGACTCGTAGCAATCAATACTTTCATTCAAACACTGCTATACCACAGCAGCCACCAGGACAAAATTGGAGCATACCTTACGACCGACAGGTAAGTCATAATGCGCAACAGCAACAACAACTGCAAAAGTTTGGAGATCACAACAGGCAATATCCGAATGTGAATATAATAGAAGTGACACCTGATACACAACCTCAATCTCTGTCAGTACCTAATACAAATGCTAACCCAACAAACTAGAAACAGTCACTTCTATGCCCTGGGTCGTGGCTGAAGAATTCTTGGGGGGCGACTTCAATGTTAACCAGTTATTTGACACCACCATTGAACAACAAAATATTGATTTGCCTAATAATTCTAAACAAAAACTACCTGTTTTATTTATAAGATACAACCACAATGAGAATATATCAGATGAACTTTTGCAAGACAGTACACAATGTCGTTCAAACACAAATGA
The DNA here is from genome assembly GCF_021461385.2 of Schistocerca piceifrons. Lineage (NCBI taxonomy): Eukaryota > Metazoa > Arthropoda > Insecta > Orthoptera > Acrididae > Schistocerca > Schistocerca piceifrons. Next base: position 771,419,132 of record NC_060141.1, on the reverse strand, counting down.
AATTGTTTTAGCCTCTACTACTGGTGTAGTAGGTGGGATTCCAACTACTATTATCTTAGATACAGGTGCAGCTGTGAGCGTTTTGTCTTTTAATTTCTATAAAAAGATGTGTGAATTGGAGCCTGTGCCTGAGTTTCCCGCCCAGAACTGTAAAATAACTACTGCTCCAGGTAATAAGTCATGTAGGGTTAAGAAGCAAGTTTTTGTAAACATTAAAATATGTAATGGAACCGTACAATGGCCATTCCTGGTTGTACAAAACCTTGTGACAAATTGCATATTAGGATTAGATATTATGAGCGAGAAGGACTGCATTATAGACTTCTCCAAAGGTAAATGTATTTTAAATGATAAAGGCAGTGTAATTATTATTGATTTGGACAGGAGAACTCTAAAGCATGACAAACGCTGTACAGGGTGCAAGGTTCAGTTAGTACTTGGCAATGACATTCAAGACATGCAAACACACTCATCTGACACAGAGCTAATGGACTTGAAAACATTGCTTGATCATAAGATAAATGAAGCTACAGCTCTCAGTGTACATGAACGTATGAAACTACAGGAAGTGTTATCCAAATATTTACAAGTTTTTACCAAACGATTAGGTGTTATCAACACATATGTATACAAGATTGAAGTTAAGCCTCACAAGATCTTCTACCACAACACATATAACGTACCGTTATCTCAACGACCTGCTGTGTGGCAAGAACTAAAACAAATGTTAGATTGGAAGGTCATTGAACCATCCACCTCACCTTACTGTAGTCCTCCACTTGTTGTCAAAAAACCAAATGGTAGCATTAGGCTAGTGTTAGACGCACGAGTAATTAATGAAATAATTTTACCGGTTCACACAAAACCCGAAAATTTAGAAGAGCAATTACAGAAATTTCTAGATGCAAAATATTTTTCCACAATAGATCTCGCTAATTCATTTTGGCAAGTAGGTATCACTCCTGATTCTCGGAAATATACTGCATTTATGTTCAGGGGGCGAACCTATCAGTTTTGTGTTCTACCCTTCGGATTGAATGTCAGATCTGGGGTATTCATTACAGCCCTGGATACCGTGCTTGGCGATGATTTAGTTGAGACAGTCACACACTATGTAGATGATATACTGATAGCTACACAGTCTTGGAATGAACACGTAGACACACTTCAAAGCATTTTAGAAAAATTTGCACAAGCCAATCTTAGAAAATCAAAATTTGGTTGCAGTGAGATAAAATATTTAGGACATATCATTAATTCACAGGGTATACGTCCTGATCCCAGTAAATTAGATGCTATCAGAAACTTTCCTAGCCTTCGAACAAAAAAAGCAGTTAAAATCGTTCCTTGGGCTATGTTCATTTTTCAGACTTTTTTACCACAACCACTTTTGAACAGTAAACATCTGTTAAATCTACTCAGAAAGAATCAAGTTTGGATCTGGTTGGAACAGTGCCAGAATGACTTTAATACAATTAAACATGCTTTAGTGAACGCAAAAATATTGAGCCATCCAGATTTCAATTTAGATTTTTGTATGACTTGTGACGCTTCATGTACTGGCTTGGGCTGTTGCTTATTTCAAGTTGCAAAGAATAAAGAAAAGGAACAGATAAGAATTATTGGGTTTGCAAGTCGTACTCTAACTGAATGTGAGCGTACATACCCCACTACTGAGTTAGAAACACTTTCCATAGTCTGGGCATTCAAGAAATTCAATTATACCAATCACCAGGCCATGACATTTTTGTTAACTTGTAAACTTGTACATCCTAGATTATCATGATGGGCAGTTACTCTTCAGAACTACTCTTTTAAAATTAATTACATAAAAGGTAAGGACAACACCATTGCCGACGCTTTGTCTAGACTTCCACAAGGTATGAATGAAACTAACAGTGACTTAGAAAATATAAATGACTACAGGATTCTCTTAATGCAAGACAAGCAGTATCACCAATATTATATTGATATGTGCAGAAACATGGCTAAATTACAAAAATCTGATCCTCACTGGTATAAGATAATAACATTACTGGTAGAAAAACACAATCATCCTTTGACTAAGTATTACAAGTTACACAATGATGTGTTATTTTATCGCCGACATCCAAATGCTACTAACTGGTGTGTATGCATTCTCAAAGAGTCTGAACGTGATTTGATTTGGCACACACACTTATTTTGGGGTCATTATGGGACGAAAAAGTGTTTGGCAAAGCTCAGCACATACTGTTATTTTAGCAATATGAGAAGAAAAATTTACAGGGAACTGAAAACATGTGTCATATGTCAAAAATCAAAACCTCAGAATTTATCCACAAAAACAGATTTACATTCTATTTTACCGAGTAAACCCCTGGAAATTCTGTGTACTGACATCAGTGGACCGCATCCAGCTAGCTCTGGAGGCGTCAAATATATCTTAGCTTTTTACGATATATTTTTTAAACATGTAAAACTTTATGCTTTAAAATCCGCCACTGCAAATGGTATAATACGAAGATTCTCAAGTGATTACCTAACGCACGTGGGAAAACCTAAAGCAATTCTGTCAGATAATGCAGCATACTACTCTGGGTACAAATGGAGAAATTTCTTGAAGGACAATAACATTAAATGTATATTTATTTCAAGGTTTAGTCCACAATGTAACGCGACTGAGAGACTTTTCCGAGAACTAAACCGATTCATGAGGACATATATTTCATCAAAACATATTAATTGGGTGTCCTACCTAAGTCTTTTCGAAGATGTACACAATAACTTAAATATTTACAAATTACACACCTAACGAGATCATGTTCAATTGCAAAAAGAACGATCAATGGATAGAACCATTACCTAAGTTGTCAGACAAGGAAATCACACCTGAACAGAAAATAAAAGAAGTATTGACTACACTGACACAGCACACACAGATACGAAACAAACATCACACAAACATAATAAAAAAGAAAACAAAAATTCAAGGTAGGAATGCTTGTACTACTTCGTACTCATCATAAATCTGTAGCACTCAAACGACGCAATGCTAAGTGGCGTCTGCTATATGAAGGACCTTATATTATTGTTAACATACCGCATCCTGGTGCGTATCTGTTACAACATCCTAGAACTAACAAAATTATTGGGCTATACGCACACCGAGATCTCAGAGCATTTCATGCTAAATAATGTCAAAGTCATACCCATGAAAACATTGCTAAGCAACTCGCAAAACTCTGTTTCCTACAACACAGATAATAAGTAGTATAGAAATTTTCATTTCAGCTGTACCAGTGACGCAGTTGAAGACAGAAGAACTTTTCTTTCAACGCCGCGGCACTACCAAGAAGACTGAATATTAAGGTAAAATTTATGATTACGTAGCAGTGAATGATATATTAATTTTTCACGGAACATATGTGACTGTAGGTATCACTGATTGGTATGACACCTGACGAACCGACAGACGTCATCTGTGAAGCGATCTTTTACTTCGAGAAATAGATTACACGCACATCTCTCAGCAAGAAAAGCATCTACCAGTAGCCAATGCCACACAGACACTATAAACACACTCACAAAACGCGAGGAATCTAACAGTTTTCCTTCTCTTATTATTTTGAATATTTATTGAGTAGTGAAAACTCCTGGTCTTGCCTACTGATGTAATGAATGTTGTGTCTAACCTATCTTAATGTCAGATGACATCACAAAAATCATCGATAAAATCCCAGCAAAACCGTTAAAGAGAACGTAAATATCTGCAATTCATGTAATCAAATGTGACACAATGTAATAATTTATACCTATGTAATGATGATGTAAACATGTTTATGTGTAACTGTATTATGTTTATGCTAAGAAAACATGTGATGTGTATATGTATGATTACTTATGTTCTTTTAAAAAATGATATATAATGTAACTGTCACTATGTGAAAATTTGAACGATAACGAGTGCCAAAATGTGAAAAACTTAAAAAAAAAAAATTGCGTAGTGAACCACTGTTCACGGACATTAACGTACATCACTAAGTCCGCAACTACGCAGAAACCTATGTGAAAGAAACTGTTAATGCCATTCATCATGCATCGTACCTTTGTAAACGCGATGAACGATTTCTTTGATAAGTAACTACGAACATTTAGGTGAGCTATATTCAGCAAAGAACTGAAAATGTGAAGTGCGTAATTGGTGCATCGTCTAGTGACATTACTACAGTACCTAACTTCAAGATGTTAACTGGATTAAATGGTCACAACGTGACTGTCCAGAAAACAACACGACGAGTGGAAGAATTTTGGTTGGAACTTCAGGGAATGGAATGTTCTCAAAATGTGACGGACACACTTACCTGGACTGTCCAAGGATCGACGCCAGCCATGTGCCGTCCGAGGTTCTGCAACCAAGCTTCCACGGAATATCGAAAACGAACTGCATATGGACCAATTACTCGACGGATCACGTCCGATCTGTAATAAACAATGCTTGTTGTCACAACGAACTGCATCACAACGACTATAATGGAAATAGGAAATGGACATGCTTATGTATCAATTACGTTGTTATACAGCGATGTTACTGTGATCAAAAAACTTTACCTCGACGACACTAACCTGTGAAACATTACTGTGCAGCAGATGAACATAAACTGTAATAACGACACGATGTGTATAGGTGAACGCACCTGAAACAAAAAGACATTTTTCTTTGAAGCATTTCAATGCAATACTATGTAACTAAGAACATTTAACAATCTTAAGTTGTATTATAACAAATATTGTAATTTTAAAATTAAGTAACCTCTCATAGAATGTACTCTTCATATGTAATCTTGGTGGAATATTTTCTTTGTGCAACGACTAAGAAATGCGCGCGCACACGAACAATATGAACTGCAATACTGTGCCGCGTGATCTAAATTTACGACATAACGGCAGTGCCGGAGTCACACAGAGCTTCTGCGCATGCGCGCACTCTATTTTGCCAACATAAGAACTTTTACGGCGCACGCGCGTCATTCAAATTTTGTATATAATATACTGTATAATGTATGTTATGTAAATAGTTGTAGATAATTTAGATTTTCTTGTGCCTTTAGGTGAATTGCTCGCCTGCAGGTGTGTCGCCTGCAGTGTCAATTCAGGGGGCAATACAAAGGCACATTTGCATGCCGTGCGTGAGTTTCCTCGGAAACGCGAAATCTTAATTAAATAATTAATCTCTGACAAATAAATGAAGCCTATGGCACAGAACTGCAGCGCTATGTCGCTGATAAAACAAAATACAATAGGACACTCTTATGTTTCATTAAGAAGGAGGAGGTCTTGCAGAACAACTGGTGCGGGAAGCACATATATTTTTTTAACTGGCACACCACCATATTTGATGTTATATAAGAACACTGCGAGTTGCAATCTTACTAGGAACTCGATTCTGTAAAGAATTTATATTTATGAAAGTAAGTAGAATTATTTAACTGTAGGCTTATTCGTTGAATATATCTGATTTAACCAACTGTGTAAACTTTTTTATGTTTAGTAGACAGTCACCTCTGTACGACATATTGACATGGCTGACAAATCATTCTAATATTGAGATTTAGATTTTGAGTCCACACCTACCGCAGCAGTCTTTGGAAACGCTTTAAATACGAAATCCGATTATTTGAATCACATTTCACGGTCAATTACAAATAACATTGCATTTACGAAAAAGCTATTGTCAAGCGTCTGATACCAAATAATTAAACGTCCACGTTCCAGATAAGCAAATATTAATTACAACCAATCACTATCATACATATACAATAAAATAATATTTTATTTATTTTATAACTACTATTTTTATTAGCCTGGCAGGGTCGCCATTATCTAATGTACTGGCGATTATTATAGTCTGCTCCCCACAACTTGGCAAGCAAGGATCGCTCTGATAATGTGTAAAAGTGTTTATGTTCTGGCCCTAACAGATACATGAATCACGGAATTGGTCAAACATCAGAAGAAGTGATATAATGTGGATTCCTGAAAGGGTTCCTCTACCAGGTAATTTAATTTAGTAAGAGCAGGCAGCCTACTTTTAGGACAAACAACCCATTCCCTGTCCTGTTATATTGTTTTTATTATCACATTGTTGACAAAATGACCACAGAATAAACCTCTCTCCATGCTCCAAGGAGCTCTAAGCACTCCATGTCTCTCCCCTCTCTGTGTAGAGAATACTGCTTCCCTCCAAAACTGGAGTATATATACGAGGGTTGACTGAAAAGTAATGCCTCCACCTTTGTAACTCTTCAACAGTTGGCAGCAGTGGTATGCGGCAGGTACTAGCTTGTTCCATAGCCTCTTCTCTACAGCTCCAGTTGGTGGGAATCCTTAGCATTGAATGGTTGTGTTGTTACAGTGTGAAGTAAGGAACCCTGCGTAGACGGTCGGTTAATGTGATTTAAGCAAGGTGCAGTTACTGAATTCTTGAGAGCAGAAGGTGTCACCCCAAAGGAGATTCTCAGAGAATGACAGCAGTTGATGGATATTTTGTTCATGTGAGTACTGCACATCTTTGGGCGAGTAAGTTTAAATATATTGAGGTGGTTGCACCGGCAAATCTTTCGCAATTATGGACGGCTATAAAGGCTGAATGGTTAAATATTACTGCAGGTGACTTCCAACGGATTGTTTAATCCATGCCACATCGATTTGCTGCACTACTCAGGGCAAAAGGAGGTTCTACACAATATTAGGAACAATTACATGACTTTCATCACTTCAGTGTACTTAGTTTCCAGCTGTAATACTTGTGTTACTGTGTTACACGTTTAACATAAAATAACACCTCTTAATGAATAGATTATGAGAGCATTTAATTTTACAATTAGGTTAGTAATTATATGAAATACCGTACTTAATATTTTTGTTGATCTGGAAGTTATTAGATAGGCAACATGCAACTGGGATTGTGCACCAGAAACGGTGTCAGGCGTTTATCTCTGTCTTCCACAGCAAATTCTGTCATCAACGGGCACTTACAGCTCAATGAAAATTATTGGTTGGTTGGTTGGTTGGTTTTGGGGAAGGAGACCAGACAGCGTGGTCATCGGTCTCATCGAATTAGGGAAGGATGGGGAAGGAAGTCGGCCGTGCCCTTTCAGAGGAACCATCCCGGCATTTGCCTGGAGTGATTTAGGGAAATCACGGAAAACCTAAATCAGGATGGCCGGACGCGGGATTGAACCGTCGTCCTCCCGAATGCGAGTCCAGTGTCTAACCACTGCGCCACCTCGCTCGGTGAAAATTATTCTGTGATGTCTTAATGTATAGTATATTATTCTATCCCTCCTCCTAATCAGTGTTTTACCTGTATTCCTCTTCTCGCCGATTCTTAATTTTCAGCAGCTTCCTTGAATACCACATCTGAAAAATTTCCAATTTTCCATACAACACCTTACTCCAGACGTACATTCTCAGAAATTAGTTTCACAAGTTAGGGCCTGTGTTTACTCTTTTAGCGTAGAGTGTTTTTTACATGTGCATTTGTGTTGCATACACCTTCACTGCTTCACCTATAGTGCATTATTTTGCTTCGAAATTAGAATCATTTCTTTAATTTTTAAAATTAGTATGTTCGACTTGTTACCGAATTAGCATTAGATGATCTGAACACGTCAAACAGTAACGCGTCACAGTTTCCCCAAGGCAATGTGCCTAGTTGAGAAGTACTTCACTTCGTCTCCTATGTGGTTCCAGTACTGATCCAATGCTAATCGTTAACTTTATTTCTGCTGCTCCTAAGTAATTTCATCTTTTAAGATTCTAAACATGGCTGCATTTCAGCAACTGTGCATGCAAGACCTTTATGGATTGAAAATAACCGCCAGCCAGTTGCAACAAACTGGTTTATTCAACGTTGACCATGGTTTCAACAGTTTTAAAACTGCTCTCTGAAGAAGGATTTGTTCCTAATAACAAAATATTCAGACATTATTTGTAGAACAGATGTAGATGATACCACATCTGTTCTACAAATTACAATAAAAATGTTTAAAAATAATTTTAGTGACTCATATCCAATGTGGGAGATGTTGAGTGTGTCTAACACATGTGTATATGATCTACGTAATCAGTATTTAAGTACTTAATCAGTATTTAATATACATAATTCAAAAGTCATAGCTTTGTCTTAATTTTTTTTAAATACCACCCATTTGACAATGGATCCAAGGCCGCGTAATATGCCGCTTGAAATATTTGTCTAGGTATGACATTACAATGTAAAATGCGGCACTGGACCCAACAGAGTCTAAGTATGCCATGTACGCAACTAGTGACAAGCGCTGACTGGCTGAAGAGTAGAGGCACTCGCCTTAGATCGCCTTTGGTACGTGGCACTCTTGCACACCCAGTACACCCATAGCTGCATGGAGCAGTTTGTGTGATTCCACATGTACATATTTGTTGATGAATTAACATATTATGCTAAAATGTTGAAAAGGGGAGAAAAAAGGGGGAAAAAAGTGTTGTAAAGTGGCGGTCCAATTTACCACCTTTTATGGGCAACAGATAAGGTACATTCCATATTAAATCCTTCCATGGGCATATCCTCGACGATATGATACGGATGATACATCACACGCCATGCTTTTGGTGTAACAGACTTAATTTGCATACCAAATGGTAATGAAAGTTATTTGGCTGATAGAAATATGATACTAAGAAATTTCTTTTCCCATTTGCATGTACATACATTTTGGTAGCAAAGAGACCTGGAATTACTTCCCATGAATTTGGGACTCATGCTGGTTGATCTGCTTGGCAAAATAATTTTCCTGAATTGCCTAGAATGTTGCTCAAACCAATCACGAACATAACCATTTCCAGTCAAAAAATCAGTCCATTCCACCTAGACACAGCCCACGCCATTATGGACAGCGCATCAAGCCACAAGAACGTAAAAATATTTCAGTTACTTGTTGGGTACTTTAATCCTACTGAGAGGACTCAAGTTAAAATATGGGATCTGAAATTATTGCTTGGAAATCATTGCTACACTTTTTAGTAAGTGTTTGAAATACAATAACTTGAAAGAGAGGGCAATCACTCTTTGTGAAAATAGTATGAAATGCAGTTTTGGTAGTGTACCTAGAAAGGGTGTCAATAACATCTTCATAAAACTGATAGGAAATTTAGATCATAACTTGCTTGGGGTTGGGTTTTCTGCTCATATAATCCACAATACTATCCAGATAGATGGTGATGTCCTTCCTATTGATATTGAAGGCATTGTTTCTAAAATATATTCTTATTTCTATGTTTATACTGTAAGCGTTGAAAACCTTAATAAATTTTATAAATTTGTAGACCAGGAGTACTAACAAGTTTTAAGCTATAGCAAAACATGGTGACTTGCTTATTACTGGGGTCGAATTTAAGCATTATGATTGAAATCATGTCAGACTCTTTCATTGTCTACGTACAAATTTTTCCTATATACGTTTGAAGAGTTACTCACAGTTTTTCAGTTTCTGCACTCACTGTTTCAAGAACCAGCTTTAAGTGATGAATCTAGCGGAGTACTACAATGCCCTGCTTATCACTCTGAGAATGATTGTGACGTCTGAATTAATTACAGCATTGACAGGGGAATAGGAAGTAATCCTGCCACGTTCTTCGAAGTGGTTTGAAGAATATGGAAGTAAATATAGATTTCCAGAGTATAACGCGGGAAAATATACACAGAAGGGCCAAAGAAACTGGTACACCTGTCTAATATCGTGCAGGGCCCCCGCGAGCACGCAGAAGTGCCGCAGCACGACGAAGCATTGACTCAATTAATGATTGAAGTAGTGCTAGAGGGAACTGGCACCATGAATCCTGCAGGGCCGTCCATAAATCCGTATAAGTACGAAGATGTGGAGATCTCTTCTGAACAGCACGTTGCAAGGCATCCCAGACATGCTAAATAATGCTCACGTCTGGGGAGTTTGGTGGCCAATGGAAGTGTTTAAGCTCAGAATTGTGTTTCTAGAGCCACTCTGTAGAAATTCTGGACGTGTGGGGTGTCGCATTGTCCTGCTGGAATTGGCCAAGTCTGTCGGAATACATAATGAACATGAATGGATGCAGATGATCAGACAGCATGCTCACGTACGTGTCACCTGTCAGAGTCGTATGTAGACCTATTAAGGATCCCATGTCACTCCATCTGCACACGTCCCACACCATTACAGAGCCTCCACCAGCTTGAACAGAGAGCCCTGCTGACATGCAGGGTACATGGATTCATGAGGTTGTCTCCATACTCGTACACGTCCATCCGCTCCATACAATTTAAAACGAGATTTGTCTGACCAAGCCAGATGTTTACAGTCAACCAATGTCGGTGTTGACGGGCCCAGGCGAGGTGTAAAGCTTTGTGTCATGCAGTCATCAAGGATTCACGAGTGCTGCTATTGGTCCGAAAGCCCATATCGATGTTTTTTCGTTTGACGGTTCACACGCTGACACTTGTTGGTGGCCTAGCATTGATATCTGCATCAACTTGCAGATGGGTTGCACTTCTGTTACGCCGAACGAGTCTCTTCAGTCGTCGTTGGTCCCGTTCTTGCAGGATCTTTTTCCGGGAGCAGCGATGTCGTAGATTTGATATTTTACCGGATTCCTGATATTGACCGTAGACTCGTGAAATGGTCGTACGGGAAAATCTGATCTTCATCGCTACCTCGGAGATGCTGTGTTCCATCGCTCGTGCGCTGACTATAACACCACGTCCAAACTCAATTAAATCTGTCAGGAAGTTTCAATTAAATCCTGATAGTTACCATTGTAGCGGCAGTAGCCAGTCTAAGAACTGCGCCAGACACTTGTCCTATATAGACCGTATTCTGCCTGTTTACGTAACTCTGTATTTAAATACGCATGCCTATACTAGTTTCTTTGGCCCTTCAGAATATAACGAACATCGACAACAACAACGATTTGTTTCCAGTGAAAATGTGGATAAGTTCTCATAGGAACAATATCTGAGTGCATAAAAATTCGTTCCCTTTATAATATCATAAAAAAAGGAAATATATATTTTGACCAATCACGAATAGGGACGGTAGAAGCTGTACACATAATATGGGATACGTTTAGTCAAGTGCCTTATTCAGACCAGACGCATTTCTTAATGCCCTTTGCAATAAATGCGACGTATTGTAAAACGAGCATTATCCTTCCGACGTAGAAGTAGCAGAAACATTGGAATGATAATATACATCTTCAAATAATTCGCAGTTCTTCCAGTGAGCACTGAAGATGCTTTAAGTGTCTGGTCGGGTCTAAATTGTAATTTGATTACTGTCTCAAACACAGACTGTATGCCATATTACAGTTGGCGCTGGGCGGTGGGACTTAGGTCTAAAAGAACAACATGTACATTGTACTCCTCACTTCGTTCTTGATATCGCCCAGACCTGAGAGTAATGCGCTATGATAAGATATTCTGTTACTAACGGGGTGCACACTACATATCTCCTCCAACGCACATCGACGTAAATACACTGTTGGAAAAAAAAATCAACACACCTGGAAAGACGACGTCGATTATGATCCGATGACGGTATACGCCACCTGGGAGATAACAGATGTACTGATAATGATTAACGTCGTCCACAACTGACAGAGTAGCGGCGTAGCTAGCAGAGCGCCATCTGTGTCTACCCTTTAATAGAGAATGCTCACAACCAGAAGGCTCATTACGGTGTAAACGTGCGAAGTAAGCGCGCAACAATTCCATAAAGACACGCTCTGGTTTCCTATAGCCAACTGAGCGAGTTTGAAAAGGGTTAAACTGTGTCCTCCAGAATGGCTCGAGGTCCTTTCGGAGACCCATAACACACATGCTGTGTCAATTGTGCAATGATGCTGGTAACGGTGGTCACGTGAGCCTTCCCACGCCTATAAACGAGTTTCTGCAAGTCCACACAGCACATCTCCCGCCAAGATCATTGTAAGGGCAGCAGTGGCAGACCCTACGCTTACTGCAGCACACATGAAAGAGCTTGTGATCCCAGATATGTCAACACCAACCGTAGGAAAGCAGTTGCTAGCAGTGGGACTAAGGGCACTCACGCCTCTAGCCCGTCTTACATTCACGCCACAGCATCTAGGTGCACGGATCCACTCGTGCCGTCAGAGGATCGCTTGGAAAATGGACTGGAACGCAGTGGTCTTCAGCGATGAAAACAACTTCTTCCTGCATGAGTACAATGTACACCTGGTGACCGCTGTCTCGTAGAGTGTGTGTGTCCAGGTATTTCCTACTTCTGCTTTGTCGCCTTCTTGTAAGGAAATACACTGTTGAAAAGAACTTCTCTCTAGACTGTCTCATAAGGTCAACACTGAAGTTGCTGCATAGTGTTATCTTTGTACACTACTGGCCATTAAAATTGCTACACCATGAAGATGACGTGCTACAGACGCGAAATTTAACCGACAGGAAGAAGATGCTGTGATATGCAAATGATTAGCTTTTCAGAGCATTCACGCAAGGTTGGCGCCGGTGGCGACGACCACAACACAAACAGCAGTTGACCGGCGTTGCCTGGTGAAACGGTGTTGTGATGCCTCGTGTAAGGAAGAGAAACGCGTACCATCACGATTCCGACTTTGATAAACGTCGGATTGTTGCCCATCGAGAATGTGGTTTATCGCATCGCGACATTGCTGCTCGCGTTGGTCGAGATCCAATGACTGTTAGCAGAATATGGAATCGGTGGGTTCAGGAGGATAATACGGAACGCCGTTCTGGATCCCAACGGCCTCGTACGACTAGCAGTCGGGATGACAGGCATCTTATCCGCATGGCTGTAACGGATCGTGCAGCCACGTCTCGATCCCTGAGTCAACACATGGGGTCGTTTGCAAGACAACAACCATCTGCACAAACAGTTCGACGACGTTTGCAGCAGCATGGACTATCAGCTCGGATACCATGGCTGCGGTTACCCTTGATGCTGCATCACAGACAGGAGCGCCTGCGATGGTGTACTCAACGACGAACTTAGGTGCACGGATGACAAAACGTCATTTTTTGGATGAATCCAGGATCTGTTTACAGCATCATGATGGTCGCATTCGTGTTTGGCGACATCGCTGTGAACGCACATTGGAAGCGTGTATTCGTCATCGCCATACTGGCTTTTCACCCGGTGTGACTGTATGGGGTTCCCTTGGTTACACGTCTCGGTCACCTCTTGTTCGCATTGACGGCACTTTGAACAGTGAACGTTACATTTCAGATGTGTTACGACCCGTGGCTCTACCCTTCATTCGATCCCTGCGAAACCCTACATTTCAGCAGGATAATGCACGACCGCATGTTGCAGGTCCTGTACAGGCCTTTCTGGATATAGAAAATGTTCGACTGCTGACTTGGCCAGCACATTCTCCAGATCTCTCAACGGTGGCCGAGCAACTGGCTCGTCACAATACGCCAGTCACTACTCTTGATGAACTGTGGTATCGTGTTGAAGCTGCATGGGCAGCTGTACCTGTACGCGCCATCCAAGCTCTAACTCAACGCTCAGGCGTATCAAGACCAGAGGTGGTTGTTGTGGGTACTGATTTCTCAGGATCTATGCACCCAAATTGCGTGAAAATGTAATCACACGTCAGTTCTAGTATAATATATTTGTCCAATGAATACCCGTTTATCATCTGCACTTCTTCTTGGTGTAGCAATTTTAATGGCCATTAGTGTATCATTCTCGCGACTAGAAGTTAACACAACTTAGCGTTTTCTCAGAAGGATAATGAAAAGAGACTTAACATTTTTTTTAAATCACTAGCAACAAAAAATGATATATTAGTACATTACAATTATCCACACTAGACGACTACAAAGTTAAGTAATATCAATACGTTAAATTCACGTTAACTTATTCTCCAGTTGCTTCTTGGTAGAGCAACATAATAATTATAGACGAACAGCGCGGTAATGTGCACGTTTTACACTATTAATTTATTTTGTGAGCCTGGTTTCGCCTTATAAGGCTATTACCAGACTTTAACGACGTCCATCATAAAAGACTGTACACTTTTAGAGAACAACATTGGATACGATGTTGTACATCAAAGGTGTGATATGAATACAGAGTTAATTTTACACTTGACTCTTCACCAGGTATTCAATTAAAATGTAAACAATAAATAAAAATAATGGGAACTAATCAGAAAAACACTAATTCTAAAGAACAGTGCGTACATAACAGTTTAAATTAAATTAATAATCTCACTTAAACAAAACTAATATTTGACAAGAGAATTGTATAATAGCTAGAACACTTCTTACATATGGATAACGATAGATAAGAAGTATGCTGTTGTCTGTTGTGGTCTTCAGTCCAGAGAATGGTTTGATGCAGCTCTCCATGCTACTCTATCCTGTGCAAGCTTCTTCATCTCCCAGTACCTACTGCAGCCTACATCCTTCTGAATCTGTTTAGTGTATTCATCTCTTGGTCTCCCTCTACGATTTTTACCCTCCGCGCTGCCCTCCAATACTAAATTGGTGATCCCTTGATGCCTCATAAAATGTCCTACCAACCGATCCCCTCTTCTAGTCCAGTTGTGCCACAACTTTCCCATCCTTATGTAGCACCACATTTCGAAAGCTTCTATTCTCTTTTTGTCTAAACTATATATCGTCCATGTTTCACTTCCATACATGGCTACACTCCATACAAATACCTTCAGAAAAGACTTCCTGACACCTAAATCTATACTCGATGTTAACAAATTTCTCTTCTTCAGAAACGCTTTCCTTGCCATTGCCAGTCTACATTTTATATCCTCTATACTTCGACCATCATCAGTTATTTTGCTCCCCAAATAGCGACACTCATTTAAAACTTTAAGCGTCTCCTTTGATAATCTAATACCCTCAGCATCACCCCATCTAATTCAACTACATTCCATTATCCTCGTTTTGCTTTTGTTGATTCATCTTATACCCTCCTTTCAAGACACTGTCCATTCCGTTCAGCTGCTCTTCCAGGTCCTTTGCTGTCTCTGACAGAATTACAATGTCATCAGCGAACTTCAAATTTTAATTTCTTCTCCATGGATTTCAATTCCTACTCCAAGTTTTTCTTTTGTTTCCGTTACTGTTTGCTCAATATACAGATTGAATAACATTGGGGAGAGGCTACAACCCTGTCTCACTCCCTTCCCAACCACTGCTTCCCTTTCATGTCCCCTGACTCTGCCATCTGATTTCTGTACAAATTGTAAACAGCATTTCCCTCCCTGTGTTTTACCCCTGCCACCTTCAAAATTTGAAAGAGGGTATTCCAGTCAATATTGTCAAAAGCTTTCTCTAAGTCTACAAATGCTAGAAATGTAGGTTTGCCTTTCCTTAATCTATGCTCTAAGATAAGTCGTGGGGTCAGTATTGCCTCACGTGTTCCAAGATTTCTACGGATTCGAAACTGATCTTCCCCGAGGTCGGCTTCTACCAGTTTTTCCATTCGTATGTAAAGAATTCGTGTTAGTATTTTGCAGCCGTAGTTTATTAATTAAACTGATAGTTCGGTAATTTTCACATCTGGCAATCGCTGCTTTCTTTGGGATTGGAATTATGGTATTCTTCTTGAAGTCTGAGGGTATTTCGCCTGTCTCATACGTCTGCTCACCAGATGGTAGAGCTTTGTCAGGGCTGGCTCTCCCAAGCCTATCAGTAGTTCTAATGGAATGTTGTCTACTCCTGGGGCCTTGTTTCGACTTAGGTCTTTCAGTGCTCTGTGAAACCCTTCCGCAGTATCATATCATCCATTTCATCTTCATCTACATTCTCTTCCATTTCCATAATATTGTCCTCAAAAACAACGCCCTTGTATAGACCCTCTATATGCTCCTTCCACCTTTCTGTTTGCTTAGAACTGGTTTTCCATCAGAGCTCTTGATATTCATGCAAGTGGTTCTCTTTTCTCCAAAGGTCTCATTAATTTTCCTGTAGGCAGTATCTATCTTACCCCTTGTGATATACGCCTCTACGTCCTTACATTTGTCCTCTAGCCATCACTGCTTATCCATTTTGCACTTCCTGTCGATCCCGCTTTTGAGACGTTTGTATTACTTTTTACCTGCTTCAGTTACTGCATTTTTGTATTTTCTACTTGCATCAATTAAATGCAGTATCTCTTCTGTTACCCAAGGATTTCTATTAGCAATCGTCTTTCTACCTACTTGATTCTCTGCTGCCTTCACTATTTCATCTCTCAAAGCTACCCATTCTTCTTCTAAGTATTTCTTTCCCTCATTCTTGTCAATCGTTCCCTAATTCTCTCCCCGAAACTCTCTACCACTTCTGGTTCTGTCTGTTTATCCATGTCCCATTTCCTTAAATTCCCACCTTTTTGCAGTTTCTTTAGTTTTAAACTACAGTTCATAACCAATAGATTGTGGTCAGAGTCCACATCTGCCCGTGAAAATGTCATACAATTTAAAACCTGGTTCCTGAATCTCTGTCTCACCGTTATGTAATCTATCTGAATCCTGTCAGTATCTCTAGGCTTCTTCCATGTATACAACCTTCTTTTATATTTCTTGAAGCAAGTGTTAGCTACGATTAAGTTATGCTCTGTGCAAAATTCTACCAGGTGGCTTCCTCTTTCATTTCTTACCCCCATTCCATATTCACCTACTACGTTTCCTTCTCTTCCTTTTCCTACTATCAAATTCCAGTCACCCATGACTATTAAATTTTCGTCTCCCTTCACTATCTGAATAATTTCTTTTCTCTCATCATACATTTCATCAATCTCTTCGTCATCTGCGCAGCTAGTTGGCATATAAACTTGTATTACTGTGGTAGGCATGGGCTTCGTATTTATCTTGGCCACAATAATGCGTGCACTATGCTGTTTGTAGTAGCTTACCTGCACTCCTATTTTTTTATTCATTATTAAACCTACTCCTGCATTACCCCTATTTGATTTTATATTTATAACCCTGTATTCACCTGACCAGAAGTCTTGTTCCTCCTGCCACCGAACTTCACTAATTCCCACTATATCTAACTTTAACCTATCCATTTCGCTTTTTAAATTTTCTAACCTACCTGCCCGATTAAGGGATGTGACATTCCACGCTCCGATCCGTATAACGCCAGTTTTCCTTCTCCTGCTAACAACGTCCTCCTGTGTAGTCCCAGAGATCCGAATGGGGGACTATTTTACCTCAGGAATATTTTACCCAAGAGGACGCCATCATCATTTAACCATACAGTAAAGCTGCAAGCCCTCGGGAAAAATTACGAAATTACGGCTGTAGTTTCCCCTTGCTTTCAGCAGTTCGCAGTACCAGCACAGCAAGGCCGTTTTGGTTAGTGTTACAAGGCCAGATCAATCATTCATCCAGACAACAATGAGTTCTCCGCAACAGAAAGAGCAATGTATTATTTGGCTTTCCTTTGGGGCCACACAAAAAATGTTGTGTACAGTGAAAAGACAGGAGACATTAATCGTTTATGGGAAAGAATCGTTGCGGCGGTTGGGACAGTTATACCTGAAATGTTGGTGAATACGTGGCGAGAAGTGGAATATCGTCTCGACATGTGCAGGGCAACAAATGCATCCCACATTGACATCTGCTAACATTAAACAAAACTTGAAGAATTCTCTTTCATGATATATACTCATTGACGTAATTTTTCGTTAATTTCCCCATTAAATATATACTTAAAACCAGGTAGTTCTTTTTCAAACATCCTGTATAAGGAACGTTTTTTCGACATAACGCTAACGTTATTATGGTATGTTCCCTTGGTTTTATTTACTGTTTGACTATCACGTTTCTCACTGAAGCCGGCCCAGTAACCGCGCGGTTCCAGGCGCTGCAGTCTGGAACCGCGCGACCGCTGCAGTCGCAGGTTCGAATCCTGCCTCGGGCATGGATGTGTCTGATGTCCTTAGGTTAGTTAGGTTTAAGAAGTTGTAATTTTTAGGGGACTGATGACCTCAGAAGTTAACTCCCATAGTGCCCAGAGCCATTTGAACCATTTTTTCTACCTGAATAACCACTGCACCGTCAAAACGGATATTTATGAGATAAAAGAAGTTATTCAGGTAGTGAAGGGAGACGACAATTTAATAGTAATGGGAGACTGGAATTCTACAGTAGGAAAAGGAAGAGAAGGAAACGTAGTAGGTGAATATGGATGGGGGGTAAGAAATGAAAGAGGAAGCCGCCTGGTAGAATTTTGCACAGAGCATAACTTAACCATAGCTAACACGTGGTTCAAGAATCACGAAAGAAAGTTGTATACATTGAAGAACAATAGAGATACTAAAAGATTTCAGATAGATTATATAATGGTCAGACAGAGATTTAGGAAACAGAATTTAAATTGTAAGACATTTCCAGGGGCAGATGTGAACACTGACAACAATGTATTGGTTATGAACTGTAGATTAAAACTGCAAAAAGGTGGGAATTTAAGGAGATGGGACATGGATAAACTGAAAGAACCAGAGGTTGTACAGAGTTTCAAGGAGAGCATAAGGGAACAATTGACAGGAATGGGGGAAAGAAATACAGTAGAAGAAGAATGGGTAGCTCTCAGGGATGAAGTAGTGAAGGTAGCAGAGGATCAAGAACGTAAAAAGACGAGGGCTAGTAGAACTCCTTGGTTAACAGAAGAGATACTGAATTTAATTGATGAAAGGAGAAAATACAAAAATGCAATAAGTGAAGCAGGCAAAAAGGAATACAAACGTCTCAAAAATGACATCGGCAGGAAGTGCAAAATGACTACGCAGGGATGGCTAGAAGACAAATCTAAGGATGTAGGGGCTTATCTCACGAGGGGTTAGATAGATACTGCCTACAGGAAAATTAAAGAGACCTTTGGAGAAAAGAGAACCACTTGTATGAATATAAAGAGCTCAAATGGAAACCCAGTTCTAAGCAAAGAAGGGAAAGCAGAAAGATGGGAGGAGTATATAGAGGGTCTATATAGGGGCGATGTTCTTGAGCACAATATTATGGAAATGGAAGAGGAGGTAGATGAAGATGAAATGGGAGATATGATACTGCGTGAAGAGTTTAACAGAGCACTGAAAGACCTAAGTCGAAACAAGGCCCCGGGAATGGACAACATTCCATTAGAACTACTGACGGCGATGGGAGAGCCAGTCCTGACAAAACTGTACCATCTGGTGAGCAAGATGTATGAGGCAGACGGAATTCCCTCAGACTTCAAGAAGAATATAATAATTCCAATCCCAAAGAAAGCAGGTGTTGACATGTGAAAATTACCGAACTATCAGTTTGATAAGTCACAGCTGCAAAATACTAACAAGAATTCTTTACAGACGAATGGAAAAACTGGTAGAAGCCGACCTCGAGGAAGATCAGTTTGGATTCCATAGAAATGTTGGAACTCATGAGGCAATACTGACCCTACGACTTACCTTAGAAGAAAGATTAAGGAAAGGCAAACCTACGTTTCTAGCATTTGTAGACTTAGAGAAAGCTTTTGACGATGTTGACTGGAATAATCTCTATCAAATTATGGAGGTGGCAGAGGAGACAGAAAGCAGATGGCAGTTATAAGAGTCGAGGGACATGAAAGGGAAGCAGTGGTTGGGAAGGGAGTGAGAAAGGGTTGTAGCCTCTCCCCGATGCTGTTCAGTCTGTATGTTGAGCAAGCAGTAAAGGAAACAAAAGAAAAATTCGCAGTAGGTATTAAAATCCATGGAGAAGAAATAAAAACTTTGAGGTTCGCCGATGACATTGTAATTCTGTCAGAGACACCAAAGGACTTGGGAGAGCAGTTGGACGGAATGAACAGTGTCTTGAAAGGAGGATATAAGATGAACATCAACAAAAGCAAAACGAGGATAATGGAATGTAGTAGAATTAGGTCGGGTGATGCTGAGGGAGTTAGATTAGGAAATAAGACACTTAAAGTAGTATAGGAGTTTTGCTATTTGGGGAGCAAAATAACTGATGATGGTCGAAGTAGAGAGGATATAAAAAGTAGACTGGCAATGGCAAGGAAAGCGTTTCTGAAGAAGAGAAATTTGTTAACATCGCGTATTGATTTAAGTGCCAGGAAGTCGTTTCTGAAAGTATTTGTATGGAGTGTAGCCATGTATGGTTGTGAAACATGGACGATAAATAGTTTAGACAAAAAGAGAATATAAGCTTTCGAAATGTGGTGTACAGAAGAATGCTGAAGATTAGATGGGTAGATCACATAACAAATTATGAGGTATTGAATAGAATTGGGGAGAAGAGGAGTTTGTGGCACAACTTGACTAGAAGGAGGGATCGGTTGGTAGGACATGTTCTGAGGCATCAAGGGATCTTCAATTTAGTACTGGAGGGCAGCGTGGAGGGTAAAAATCGTAGAGGGAGACCAAGAGATGAATACACTAAGCAGATTCAGAAGGATGTATGCTGCAGTAGGTACTGGGAGATGAAGAAGCTTGCACAGGATAGAGTAGCATGGAGAGCTGCATCAAACCAGTCTCAGAACTGAAGACCACAACAACAACAACCTCACTCCTGAAGAGTAACATGTTTTTTATTGTTTTTACCTATTATTGTACCGTCTTTGACGTTGATAGTCAGTTAAATCTGACGATAGCCTACTAAGCTGAAAACCAGTTAACAAATTAAAGCCGGCCGGGGCGGCCGAGTGGTTCTAGGCGCTACAGTCTGGAACCGCGCGACTGCTATGGTGGCAGGTTCGAGTCCTGCTTCGGGTTTGGATGTGTGTGAAGTCCTTATGTTAGCTAGGTTTAAGTAGTTCTAAGTTTAGGGGACTGATGACCTCAGCAGTTAAATCCCATAGTGCTCAGAGCCATTTCAACCATTTGAACTAATTAAATTAATACTGTAGAACATTCGCAGTGTTGTCCATCTCTCTTACAACATTTGAATCAAATGGTCTATTGGCATAAATGGAAAATATTCCTATCGTGTAAAATTACATAGAGAAAAAGTTGGCTATAGTGATGCCTGAAGACTAGTGTTACTTAAACATCGATAAACTATAAATTAATCGATAGCAACCGCACTATCGTTATTATCGGTAGCCTGGTTTAATTATCGATAGTCCCGTCGCCTTTACTGTAATTCTTCTTGAACTGGTGCTTGAAAAATTGTCTGTTCCTATTACCTCCGTGGCGTTTGGAGTGCAGAGAGAAAATAGATTGTATGGAGGTATTTAATACACAACAAATATGGTGGCGCCTTAGCCAGCCTAAATTGTTTATAAAGATTGGTCGTTGTGGGGGAGGGGTCGTGAAAGACGGAACTTTGTTGTTTGTCTTCTAGTGATGACAACTCACTACCGTGCGATCTCGTAGCGATCAGATGCTTATGGCAAAACCAAACACCTAAATAACATGGATTCGTGAATGTGGTTTATACCGATTTTCATCTTCAATTTTGTGAGCTTGCTTACTTGTAACAAGGAATTCAGATGTAAATAAGTATGTTGTAATACAACGCAGTTAGTAGAGGAAAAAATGTGTTAAGTGTTTCTGATTGTACTGTATAATGTATTTTAAAATAAATACAATTATTGTCCGGATTCAGTCCTCTTCTGTTTCTGAGTCCTCATTGCGCTTACAAGAGTTTTTAGTTGTGCAAGTTAATGTCTGAAGCGATTGGAAAACGCAATACACTAAAGCAATCCTAATGCCCCCGCATCACTTCTGCTTTTGCAGAAGCACAAACGTCATTCATATACTGGCTACCCATGTTGTGGTCGAGTAGCGGAGCTTGTTCCCTCAAGGAGACACCAGCTCCCGGAAAACTGAATATAGTAAAAGCACAACTCGTAGAGTGTCAAGCCTTTTTATTTGTATGGTGGTTGGACATCATTAAAATATTTACATGCTATCTGCTTTCATAGTATTGCAGTGCACATTCATAAATAATTCGGGCGAAATGTAAGTGTTTCAGTGTATGTGAGACAAAACTAATCTCTTCTTTGCCAAGAGTTGACTGTGAATGTCCGGGAATGTTTTCGCAAAACTGTAGATATTTCTTAAGTTCTTGCAGGTTAATGCTGAAACCCCTTGTTTGAAACTTGTGCAGAGGATGAATAAGCTCACCATTATTTTTTTCAAGTTTACATCATTCTGCAAACTGATTAATAATTTCTCGAGCGTCGCGAGGAACAATTCTACCTCTAAAGCCTCTGGCTCTACGGGGTATCGTAGGAGATGACCTCAGTGTGCCAACAATGGCTCCTTCGTCACTCATTAGGTTATGTAAAAGTCACACAGCACTTGGATTATTCTTCATCACGCAACTATAGTGCCACAACCTGTGAATCGCTCTCGTTGGCACCAGTGAGACAAAGAGTACAAAAGCAAAGATGTGTTCCGTATTGTGCCGACATGAAGCCATCAGTACTTACCCATGCCACCGATAGTCTGTTGGCTGAGGAAATTCCGCACTTCCAGGATTATTTTGTTCATGTCAGAAGTGCGTAAATAGAAATTTTTGTTATGTTTTGAAAATGTACCTTAAAAATCAGTCATCTGTGCGGAATTTTTTCAAGAAAGTGCCGGATAGTAGTCAGTTTGTAAAGTGTACCATCTGCATTAAAGATTATATACATGATCACGGAATAGTACTAATTTAAGAGACCGCTAAAAAGAAATCATGCTGAAGAACTAGGAACCACGAATTAGTAATAGAACTGAAAGGTGAGGGAGCAACTTGTGAGCTAGGAAAAGTGCAAGAGATGCAACCAGAAGAATCGAGAAGCTCTATAAAAATTATTTTAACAGAAATTAGCTTTACTGTGCCAGTTTAAAAATAAGAAAGAACTTGATAAAACCACACTTAAATGTTTACTGATCTCAAAACTATAGGAGGCGATAAGAAATAAAGTAGATAAAGCCCTTAGGAAATGTAATATTTTTAGTGTTAGAACGCACATGTGGAAAATCAACGCGAATGAAGCCATACTGCCATTGACGTGCCACTTTATTAGAGACGAAAAATTAGTTTCACCCACATTAAAAGTGACAAAAACTGCAGGTCGTCACAACACAGAATCTATGCACATGTAACAAACGTTTTTTAAAATGTTTCTTTTTTTAACTCCTCGATGCCATGCTGAGTTTCGTTTCATTCTTGTGATCGGCACATGTCGATGTAAGTCAAGTGGGTGTAACTTGTAAGGTTTTTCTTGTTCTTGGCAGTTTCACCCCACTAAATCATTGAATAACTGCGTTATA
Organism: Schistocerca piceifrons; assembly: GCF_021461385.2. Classification (NCBI taxonomy): domain Eukaryota; kingdom Metazoa; phylum Arthropoda; class Insecta; order Orthoptera; family Acrididae; genus Schistocerca; species Schistocerca piceifrons. The sequence goes on along the minus strand of NC_060141.1, from coordinate 771,395,895 downwards.
ACGGGCTTAATATATTTATTTATTCATTGTTACAAATAAGCAACACATTTGAACACAGATGTCTCTATAATGTGCTCTCTCAAAACGTTGCTACTTCCGCGACCAAAGTTATCACTTGGGAGTTTGTGCGATAGCAGAGTAGCAAGTGAGAAACGAATGCTATCCTCAACACCGTCTGAAGCAAAATTAATACAGCATAGTAAAATCAGCTGGCAGTGGCGTTACAATTACTGTGTCCCCGTCTTCCAAGTGTGTAAACAACTTACTTTTCTGGTGATTTATGCGGAAGTGCCATTGTGTTAGCGAATCGGAACAGAATTAAAACTTGCTTACAGAGCAGCGTCACTATTAATGCAAATATTTGTCAAAAAAGATTAACCATAGCAAATAATAAATATAGGGCTTACTATCCGAATCGGAGCTTTCCAGTGGTAACTGAGAACTCTCAGCTATTGTATAATGGAAGCTGTTGTATCGTCACTATAGTGAAGCCGACGAGACGGTATCTATCAGGTTCTGTCAAGCGCAAACTTTGAGTGGCGCTGGTATATTATAGCAATACATCGGTATGATGGGTGAAGGTACCAGCACTGCTGTCTCTCGCCGAACCTTTCCTTATCCTTCATTAATAGCGTATTATGCTCTTTATGCCGCTCCTTGCGCTTCCCCCGGCGAAAGGCAAAACACCAAACAAAACTTCTACAAGCTACACACTTTATGTCGACTGTACTAACATCACAAGTGCTGACGATCTCAGCGATGTAGCAGCTGTTGCTCTGCAGTGGAATGATCGCCCTTTTGTTTTGTTCTGAGTGTCAACTCAACTGAGAAAAAACACAAGTGAAGAAGGCACACTTGATCTTTTCAATGCAGTTTCAATCTTGTTATTCCTGTGTGCAGTTTATACCGTATCTGCTGCAGTTCGTCAGCAAGCATGCACACCTAAGGTAGCAGCATTGCATGGCAGACGAATAAACACTTCTCCACTCGCATCCGTATTCCTTATGATGACCTTCCTCTTCTTCTTCTTCTTCTTCTTCTTCTTCCTCTTCCTGCTTTTCCCGTGCTTCTAAGATGCTGAAGCTCAACGCAACATCGATAAGTAATATACTGGCCCAATTTTTATGAGAACTATTTCTTTTTTTATATATGAAAGTAATTTTTCAAATAACAGGATGTTGAAAAAAAAACCATTTTTTGGCAATATTATGAAAAATTTCAGACATGCTGGCAGGTTACTTTAACATTACATTTTATTCAGGTTATCAATCAAATCTTACTAGAATACAGTATCCGTTATAAGACAGTAGTAGTGATTACAGACAACATTGCAGATAAGAAAAAGGTGACCTAAATCTTAAGGATTCCACATTCATCCTGTCTCGCCCATTATATCAACAAAACGGCACAAGAATGTTTCAAAGTAGAAACGTTTTCCAAATTTTTATTGAAAAGAAAGGCTATTGTGACTTTCTTTCGTAACACTACGCTAGCCAGTGAAACTGCACAGTGTTTAAAAAAGAGCAAACAAAAAAGAACTGAGACTGATACAAGAAGTCCCAACTCGATGGAACAACTCATGCCACGCGCTCAAACGTGAGCTTGAGGCTACGATTAATGAAAGTTCAAAAGCACTGCTTAGCATCACAGCAGAAAATTACTTAGCTATACAAGAGATAATAGATCTTCTTGATCCATTTGAAGTAGCAACAACGACAGTCTCAGAGGAGTCATACATCACTACGTCCTGAATTATACCTCTTATACTTGATGGTGTACAGATGCAGAACTACGAAATGGCAAAAGAATAACAGACAGACGCAGTCTTCTGTACCAATGAATAATGACTGAAGACAACAGACACAACTTATCACAGAAGTCAGAGAGAGTGCGATTCATGAAAATGAATCGCGCTCGGAAAATTAATTCCGACCGAATCGTGCCACGGAGGAGCGGACGAGGAAAGGCATAGGGACTATAGACAGAAAGTTCGTATGCTGAGATATAACGAGGGAAAGTTAATAGGAGCTTTGTGCTGACACAACCAAATATGCAGAAGAATACTCATCAGAATCCACGTCTGCAATTAAAGTTATAATAGACGGTATTCCAGTGAGAGTAATTTTGGATATGGGCGCATCGGTAAATGCAGTATCTCTGAAACCATTTAATAAATCAAAGAAGAAGTCCCAGTTTCCGACTTTTCCTGCACAACATTCCGTTTGACACGTGATCCCAACTCGTGAGGATACAGATGATGCTAAAACTGAATCTAAGAAATGCAGCGATGGCATCCGCCTTCCTAGTAGTTGATAAATGAATAGTCGATTGTGTTCTTGGATTAGAGACTATACGGGAGAAGGCTGCAAAATTAGATTCCTCTACCGGGAAGGTAAATTTTTGGATCGGCAGAGCCCTAGCCAAGGTAGACTTGCTAAGGAAAAAGGGAAAACATGGAAGATACTGCCGAGGGGTAAAGTTATCATTAATAATGAAAGAGCGCCGCCAATTCGAGACAAGTTCGATTAGAGTAATGCAAGTAGTAGAAGTATCCGAGCAGATATAACAGAAGTTAAGTGAGCCGGAGTACCTTAAGAAAGAGCAAAGGACACAATTATCTGCTCTGTTATGCAAGTGCACGAGAGTATTCAAACAGCAACCGGGTATCATCAAGGGTTATACATGTCATCTAAACGTCAAGCCGCACAGAACATACTGCTGTAGTTTCTATCCCGCTCCTTGGAAACAACGCAATGCAGTGGACCAAGAAATACAGAGGATGTTGGACTGGAATCTGATTGAACTTTCAAACAGTCCATACTACTTTTTGGAAAGAAAAAAGAAGATAGATTTTGACAAGAGGATATTACGAAGACATTGGGGAAAGAGTATTATTACGTACACATCCACGTCGTCATCGCTAAACAAAACAAACAAAAAATAGTAATTAATGTACGAAAGGCCATTTGAGGTAATTTGGATACCACATCCAGGTACTTATCTATTAGGACATCCTGAAACAAAATATATGATAGGATTATATCCCCATCGTAATTTAAAAAGTAAGGAAGTAAACACATATGTGTTTCAGCAAGATGATTTTTAGTTTTAGTAAGGAAAAATTAATTATGATGTTTCTTAATTTCAGTTAAGACTACAATTATTAGTGAGTAGCTGTATCTGTTTTTTATCAAAATTTTAGTATTAGGTACATGAGAATATTCACGTCAGGAGCATATGACTACATATACTCAAGGCAACAGCATATGAATACAAATGATTAAATATTTTAAAGACGAAAGTCAGTTCATTTGGTGGAGTTTTTACGAAATTTGGTTGAGATAGATTATAAACTAGGATATTAGGAAGGATAGTGCTGGAACAGGTTAAGAGAGATATGCGTGATCGTTGTGGGGTGTTTGAAATTAAATTATCATTATTTAAAGTAAGAGTTATGACAACAGATTAAGAGAACCGACTGAGCTGAATTTATTTAGATTTGGGGTAGTAAGTAAATTTGTAATTGAATTCGGTAGAAGTTAGAATCAGTTTTGAAGACTGACAGAAGTGCGGATTAGTGACGTATACTGTGAATAACAACGAACTTCCAACGAAGTGTTGTGTGTTACTAGGTGCGAAATAAGGTATGAACACATGCTGGTGCAGTGTCATAAAAAAGAACTAACTTAGAGACGCAAGAGTGATTATCTGTGCGCCAAATGGCAAAGATATACTCAAATGCGACATATACAATAACGATTATTGTGCTTTATTAAAATAGTATGTGAAGAGACTAAAGTGAATTATTACCTTAGTTTACGTCGGGCAATTTGAGTATGTTGATATGGTACTCTGATATTCGTAAGTGACTATAAAAAGGCAAAAATTGGTAAATGTTACGAAAGATTACCTGAATTCTGACTAATGAAGTTGGGTACTACTTCTTCTGAATCTCTAAATTCAGACCAGTAGACTCAGAATGAAAAGTATATCTATTAACCAGTTCTCTCACAGCGCTTTTCCATCAGCAATGATTAGCATTGATACTTGTTCTGTCGTATGTTACATGTTCACACATCACCGCCCTGTGAATGGTGATATGAGGGTCTGATCCAGCCTTTCTTTTACCTGATGATCAACCCAGTTCCTGACCATCCCTACCATCCCACACACAGTAGCAAGAGGATCATCCTTCGTCTATCACCACACCTGTCCTGCACCTTCCACGAGACGTCGTGCTGACGTCGCTACCAAGATATCTTCACATTTATTTAAGCCTTATTCCACCAATGCGAGAACAAATTACGTAAAGAAACTTTCAGATCTGGCAGTTAAAATTTTAAATAATTTTTGTAAATTACTGGGTGGAACATAAGGTTAAATTAGCCTTGTTCCAGGTTTTCCACGGATTCCTTTAGGAACCCTTGCCCGAATGGGAAGGCTATTCTGATCGGAAGTCCATGACCGCATCAGCCGTTTACAGAGTTACTTAGACGGTTAATGTCAAATTATTTAACCTTATCATCAGTAGCCAGTGATTATCAAAGCTTTTCAGGTAATATAAGGGGCAAAACGTGACAACCGCCACAAGCACATTCCACTCAGTTGTAGTAAAACAGTAAGTATATGTAAATGCCGTGTGGCTAGGGCCTCCCGTCGGGTAAACCGTTCGCCTGGTGCAAGTATTTCGAGTTGACGCCACTTCGGCGACTTGCGTGTCGATGGGGATGAAATAATGATGATAAGGACAACACACAGTCCTTGAGCGGGGAAAATCTCCGACCCAGCCGGGAATCGAGCCCGGCCCGTTAGGTATGACACTGTCGCGCAGACCATTTAGCTACCACGGGCGGACAGTAAAACAGTAGAGTCATCTTTATTGCAATTTTGGCCCCAAATTCTCTAAGAAATGAAAATTAGCCCCCAATAGGAGCAATATGGTGTACCAATGTATGCAAAACTGTAATGAGTGTGCGACGAATTGATATTTTGGTGATCGGCATATACGGACTGCGAGAATCGGACGTTCCGTGTTACGAACGCATCTCTGTGTCTTACCGAACCAAATATTTTGTTATAGGAAGTCTTTCTGAAGAAAATGGAGACATCGGACGTGTGAGAGGAGGCGAGAGATTGTATTGATGTGGGACGCCGTTTCGGTATATAGTAAATGTTCAAATAGTTTTTTGCACTAAACAAAATCCAATAACTAACACCAAGTATTCGAGGTGTGTATATCTCCATACCGAAATCACTTAATTATCACGGTACAGATATTACGACCGCTCGGAGGTGAAATTTGGAACTATAGTGCGAACCTGCATCTTCCACGGTCGCTGATTTGTTGGACCTATCATCCAGACACATCAAACAACATAGCACACTTGTGTCGAGCGATCTGCGTGGCGAGTAAAGGTTTTAGAGATTTGAAGTGGAGCAGATAACGACGAGAAATTTCCGCGAGATCGCCGCTGCGGAAGACATCTCTTGCGCTCCTGTGGTATTTAAAACGAAATATTTATATTTTCCCGGATTTTAGGAGAGTAAAGATAAAAGGAAATAAGGAACTAAGCTAAACTAAAACCAATAACTAAACCAATAATTAAAATAAAAGCACACATAAAGATTATTTATAAATAAAGAATATTTGTAATTAACTAACCAATAATAAAAATATATTAAAACGAGCTATTGCTGCAAAGTTTTCAGACTTGTAAAGCACCTTAACAACTAATAAAGGACGAAGTGTCCTGGATTCTTTGATTAAATCAGTCAGTGGAAGAGTGAAACCATTTAACACATTGACTGTTAATATGCTAGGTTTAAAAAACTTGCTTCAGAACATTTCAAGAGGCAGAGAACGCTGCACAAATACTTGAGAAAGAGTATGCTGCCATCATCGCACCAACTACAAGAATAATACCTGAAACAGTAGCATCCATGAGCTGTGCTATTACGTTTCCTGATACGTCTAACAGTTAGAAATCGGATGACCTGCTTTTTTTGGCTCTATTAGCAACAGTGTAACGTCGATGTCGTTACACCGGTCATTGATTCCATAACTGACCTACCTCAGTATTTTGAAAAACCTGTAATAGACAAGCAACCTTGTGGATTAGAATATTGTGCAAAATCTAATGATAGTCTATGTTGCGTGTAATGACTACAAAATTTTTGTGGTGTTCAGCGACTTCAGTTCCTGGAGAGGGTTTTCTCTATGGCAGTATAAATAATTACTCAAAACACAACAGACTAAAGGAAAGAATTTAAACACCATACATGTATCTTTTAATGATGCATTTTAAACAACAGACTAAAGGACCAAAATTTAAATACTTTACTTTTTATAAAATAGATTTTCATATTTTGTATTGTTGTATTTTAAGCAATAAAAATTCTTAGAAACTTATTTTCATTTGTAATACCTGTTCAACATAACCGATAGTTAATCGATACATCGTTAGATTTTTAACATATCATCGATAGTATCGGACCTGTCAACAATCGATGTTTAAGTAACACTACTGCATACTCAGGCTAATCATTTCACCTTTTGAAAGATGTTGTTGTTGCTGTTGTTGTGGTCTTCAGTCTGAAGAGTGATTTGTTGCAATTCTCCACGCTACTCTATCCTGTGCAAACGTCTTCACCTCCAGATAACTAATGTAAACTGTATCAAGGTGAACCTACTCACTATATACATACCTTCTTCGCCTTCTATAATATTTACCCCTCACACTTCTGTTCATTACTAAATAGACCATCTCTTTCTTAAGTCAAGTTATGCAGAAAATTCCTTTTTTCTCCGTTTCGTTTATGTACCGTCTCATAGCTTACGCGATCTATCAAATAACATTCAGTAGTGTTCTGTACCACTCCATTTCAAAAGCTTCTTTTCTCTTCTTATCTGTACTGCTTATTGTACGTGTTTCACTTCCGTGCAAGGCCTCATTCCAGACAAATACTTTCTTCCTAGCACTTAAATTTATATCAGATGTTAAAAATTTCTTCTTTTTCGGAAACAGTTTTCGTGCTATAACCAGTCTCCATTTTATATCCTCGCTTACTCCATGCATCATTAGTCACTTTGATTCCAAAATAGTAAAACTCATCTGCTACTTTAATGTCATTCCCCAATGTAAATCATTCAGCGTCATCTGATTCCATTTGTCTGTAGTCCATTAACCTTGCTTTTAATACTATTCATTCATTTTTGTAACCTGGTTTCAAAAGACTATCCACCCGATTCAGCTGCTCTCCCCAGGAATTTTTCGTCTCTGTCAGAATCACAGTGTTATCGGCAAGTCCCAAATGTTTGATTTCTTCTCCCTGAACTTTAACTCCCTCTCAAAGTTTCTCCTTTGTTTCCGTTACTGCTAGCTCAACCTACAAAGTGAATAACACTGGGGACAGGCCTGCTCGCTTCTCAAACATTGCTTCCCTTTCCTGTTCTGTGGCACTTATAACTACAGTCTGGTTGCTGTAAAATTTGTAAATAACCTTTTGCTTTTGGTATATTATTACTGACACCTTAGACTTACTGAGAGCGTCATCATTGAAAATTGGCAAAAGCTTTCTCTTTATCTATAAATGCTGTAAAAGTAGGTTTGCCTCTTTTAGTCTGCCCAGATCTGCCCAGATAAGTCGTAGGATCAGTATTTCCTTACACGTTCCAACATTTCTCTGGAAACCAAGCAGATCTTCCACAAGATCAGTTCCTTCAGTTTTTCCTCTCTTCTGCAGTTAATCCGTATCAGTATTTTACTACAATAATTTTTTAAACTGATGTTTCAGTAGTATTCATGCCCATAAGCGTGTGCCTTCTTTGGAACCGGAATTATTACATTCTTCCTAAAGCCTGAGAGTATTTCGCCTGTGTCACGTACCTTACACAACAGGTGGAATGGTTTTGTCATGACTAGTTCTCCCAAAGATCTCAATAATTCTGAGGGAGTGTCATCTTCTCCAGGGACCTTATTTCGACTTAGATCTTTCAGTGCCATGTCAAATTCTTCTCCGAGTATCATAGTTTACAGCTAATTCTCATCAACTTCCTATTTTGCTTCTATAATATTACATTCAAGTTCATCTCCATTCTATACATCTATACCAGGTCTCAACTTTCCAATCTTTGCTTAGTACTGGCCTGCTGTATGAGCTCTTGGAATTCATACAGTTGCTTCTATTTTCTCGTGTAGCACAGCAACCGTATTTCTAGGTACGCCAATAAATTTTCGAAGCTGTTGCTAAGAGAATCAAGTCCGACTGAGATCATGCGTCACAACCATAACCTGAAACACGGAGGAGTGACAATATTGCAAAGGCCGGTCAACACCCAGAACTCACTGCCCCACAACGAGTAGGTTTGTGACAAGGAACGCAAATGGTGCAGCGTATCAGCACCCAGAACGGCATTCTGCAAACTCTAGGACAAGCGAAATCAGAGCTCCGCCACTCCAAAACATTCTTCTACTGATAAGAGATTCGCAGGCAGGGAGAACCGTCCGTAAATGAGAGATCACGGTTTGGATGGGACCGATCTGGTTAAATGAGTGTAAACGACCGCCGAATCTGCTATACAGCGGTATGATATCTGGCTTTAAATATCCCTATTCCTGATACATTTTACTCAGTTTCTAATCATTCCAGCTCCATCCCTACGGAATTACAGTCTCGCTAAAGATTAACTCTACTGGAGAACCATGATATGCCACTTGCTGCTTGTTGGAAGACTTCCACTACGAGACTGTAACCTGCCGGCTGTGGATGGATTTTATTGCTCCACGTTGCCGCTACCGACAGGTCACATCTGTGACTGACAGAAGTTATAGACCTATTGGGCCTTCCTCTGGTGAAGGGCCAAACGACTACCTGCAAGCTGCCATCGTCTGCTTGTTGTGTGGGCACCTGAGTACCGAAATCCAGGCTGTATGTGTATCTTCATATACATCTACATACCTCCGCTAGCCACCAAGCGGCGTGTGGCGGATGGCACTACTCGCGCCAAAGTCACGTTTCACACTCCCTCCCCCCCCCCTCTTCGCCCCCCTTTGTACCACTCGCGGATCGCACGAGGGAAAAACGACTATCTGAACACCTCAGTACGAGCTCTGATTTCCCTTATCTTTAAATGGTGATCATTGCGCGATATGAAAGTTGGTGGTAATAATATACAGGGTGAGTCACCTAACGTTACCGCTGGATGTATTTCGTAAACCACATCAAATGCTGACGAACCGATTCCACAAACCGAACGTGAGGAGAGGGGCTAGTGTAATTGGTTAATACAAACCATAAAAATATGCACGGAAGTATGTTTTTTAACACAAACCTACGTTTTTTTTTAAATGGAACCACGTTAGTTTTGTTAGCACATATGAACATATAAACAAATACGTAATCAGTGCCGTTTGTTGCATTGTAAAATGTTAATTACATCCGGAGATATTGTAACCTAAAGTTGAGGCTTGAAAACTCCGACGGTCAGTTGCGTGTTGTAACACACGGGCCGCGGTCGGCGAGCAGCTGCAACATACATCGCGTTTCTACAGAATGATCTGCCAATGTTGCGCGATAATATACCAATGGAAACGCGTCAACGTATGTGGTATCAGCATGATGGTGCACCTGCACATTCCGCAATTAACACTAGGCTGACCCTTGGCAGGATGTTCGACGGGCGTTTCATAGAACGTGGAGGACGCATAAATTGGCCAGCCCGTTCTCCTGATCTTACACCATTGGACTTCTTTCTGTGGGGTACGTTAAAGGAGAATGTGTACCGTGATGTGCCTACAACCCCAGAGGATATGAAACAACGTATTGTGGCAGCCTGCGGCGACATTACACCAGATGTACTGCGGCGTGTACGACGTTCATTACGCCAGAGATTGCAATTGTGTGCAGCAAATGATGGCAACCACATTGAACATCTATTGGCCTGACATGTCGGGACACACTCTATTCCACTCCATAATTGAAAACGGAAACCACGTGTGTACGTGTACCTCACCCCTCACGGTAATGTACACGTGCGTCAGTGAAAAAGACCAATAAAAAGGCGTTAGCATGTGGACGTAATGTGCTGTTCCAGTCTCTTCTGTACCTAAGGTCCATCACCATTCCCTTTGGATCCCTACGTAATTCGGTGCTCTCCGATACACACGATGGAACAGCGGAGGAGTGGTACTCAAGCGTCAACTTTAGGTTACAATATCTCCGGATGTAATTAACATTTTACAATGCAACAAACGGCACTGATAACGTATTTGTTTATACGTTCAGATGTGCTAACAAAACTAACGGGGTTCCATTTAAAAAAACGTAGGTTTGTGTTAAAAAACATACTTCCGTGCATTTTTTTATGGTTTGTATTAACCAATTACACTAGCCCCTCTCCTCACGTTCGATCTGTGGAATCGATTCGTCAGGATTTGATGTGGTTTACGAAATATATCCAGCGGTAATATTAGGTGACTCACCCTGTATGCTTTACATCCTCGGCGAAGACTGGATTTCGGAATTTAGTGAGGAGCCCCTTCCGTTTAGGTCGTCGTCTATCTGCAACTGTGTCCCACTCCAAACTTTCTATGAGATTTGTAACTCTCTCGAGATGGCAAAATGTACCAGTCACGAATGTCGCCGCTCTTCTTTGGACCTTCTCAACTTTTGAATCCGACCCAACTGGTAAGGGTCCCATACAGACGAAGACTGGACGAACTAACGTAGTGTAAGCAGTTTCCTTTGTAGAAGGAGTGCATCGCTTCACGATTCCACCAATAAACAGCAATCTACAGTTCGCCTTACCCGCTACTTGTGTAATCTGATCGTTGCATTTGAGATCATTTCGAACAGTCACACTCACGTACTTGACGGATGTTACCGCTTCCAAAGACGGGGCATTTATTTTGTACTCGTTCATCAATGGAAATTTTCGCTTTGTTATACGCAGTAGGTTACACTTACTAATATTGACACAACTGCCAGTCGTTACACCACGCATTTATTTTCTGCAAAGCCTCATTAATTTGTTCACAACTTTCGTGTGATACTACTTTCCTGTAGACTACAGCACCATCGGCAAACAGTCTAATGCCGCCGTCAATACCATCAACCAAATCTTTTTTGTAAATCGTAAAAGGCAGAGGACCTATTACGCTGTCCCGGGGCACACCTAATGTTACGCTGGTTTATATTTAAGTCACCCCGTTCAGGACGACATACTGCTTCCAGTCTGTTAGAAAACTCTCTATCCAATTGCATATGTCCTCCGATAGACCGTAAGCGCGCACTTTTTGGAGCAAGCAACAGTGCGGAACTGAGTCGAACGCCTTTCGAAAGTCGAGAAATACGGCATCAACCTGGGAGCCGGTATCTAGAGCCAGTTGTATATCACGCACAAAGAGGGCCAGCAGTGTCTCGCATGACAGCTTTTTCCTAAAACCGTGCTGGTTTCTGCAGATGAGTTTCTCAGAGTCTAGAAAGGTCATTGTTTCTGAACACAAAAATGTTCCATGATTCTACAACAAATCGGTGTGAGTGAAATTGGCCGGTAATTGTGTGCATCTGATTTTCTACCCTTTTTATAGATTTCTATTACCTGGGCCTTCTTCCTGTCCCGTGGAACTTTCCACTGTTCCAGTGATCTCTGATGGGTAAGAATGGTGCTATATCTGTAGCATAGTCAACATAAAATCTTACGGGAAAGAAAGGGAAGTGATGGGTAGGGTTTCGTGACTTCCAGCCACACTAGGAATTGTGGTAATGCAATGGCGAATGATGAAAGTTTGTGCTGGACCATGATTCGAAGACGGAGTTACCGTTTCTCATGAGCAGTTGCCTTAAACCCTCCCGCCATCCTGAAATGGTCCCTGACCAGTTCTAATTTCCAAACTATCGCATGCTGCAACGCAGTGCCCTTGTGTATTAACGCCCTGCTCGAAATTATTCATTCCCATGGCAGCTCGGACGACATTAGTATATCTACGCTAAAACAAATGTCAAGGACCCATCGCGTTCTCACATAAATATATATATACACTACTGGCCATTAAAATTGCTACACCACGAAGATGACGTGCTACAGACGCGAAATTTAACCGACAGGAAGAAACTGCTGTGATATGCAAATGATTAGCTTTGCAGACCATTCACAGAAGGTTGCCGCCCGTGGCGACACCTACAACGTGCTGACATGAGGAAAGTTTCCAACCGATTTCTCACACACAAGCAGCAGTTGACCGGCGTTGCCTGGTGAAACGTTGTTGTGATGCCTCGTGTAAGGAGGACAAATGCGTACCATCACGTTTCCGACTTTGATAAAGGTCGGATTGTAGCCTATCGCGATTGCGGTTTATCGTATCGCGACATTGCTGCTCGCGTTGGTCGAGATCCAATGACTGTTAGCAGAATATGGAATTGGTGGGTTCAGGAGGGTAATACGGAACGCCGTGCTGGATCCCAACGGCCTCGTATCACTAGCAGTCGAGATGACAGGCATCTCATCCGCATGGCTGTAACGGATCGTGCAGCCACGTCTCGATCCCTGAGGCCGGCCGGAGTGGCCGAGCGGTTAAAGGCGCTACAGTCTGGAACCGCACGACCGCTACGGTCGCAGGTTCGAACCCTGCCTCGGGCATGGATGTGTGTGATGTCCTTAGGTTAGTTAGGTTTAAGTAGTTCTAAGTTCTAGGGGACTTTCGACCACAGCAGTTGAGTCCCATAGTGCTCAGAGCCATTTGAACCATTTGAACCATCTCGATCCCTGAGTCAACAGATGGGGTCGTTTGCAAGACAACAACCATCTGCACGAACATTTCGACGACGTTTGCAGCAGCATGGACTATCAGCTCGGAGACCATGGCTGCTGTTACCCTTGATGCTGCATCACAGACAGGAGCGCCTGCGATGGTGTACTCAACGACAAACTTGGGTGCACGAATGACAAAACGTCATTTTTTTGGATGAGTCGTGGTTCTGTTTACAGAATCATGATGGTCAGATCCGTCAGATCGCAGTGAACGCACATGGGAAGCGTGTATTCGTCATCGCCATACTGGCGTATCACCCGGCGTGATGGTATGGGGTGCCATTGGTTACACGTCTCGGTCACCTCTTGTTCGCATTGCCGGCAGTTTGAACAGTGGACGTTACATTTCAGGTGTGTTATGACCCGTGACTCTACTCTTCATTCGATCACTGCGAAACCCTACATTTCAACAGGATAATGGACGACCGCATGTTGCAGGTGCTGTACAGGCCTTTCTGGATACAGAAAATGTTCGACTGCTGCCTTGACCAGCACATTCTCCAGATCTCTCACCAACTGAAAACGTCTGGTCAATGGTGGCCGAGCGACTGGCTCGTCACAATACGCCAGACTCTACTCTTGATGAACTGTGGTATCGTGTTGAAGCTGCATGGGCAGCTGTACCTGTACACGCCATCCGAGCTCTGTTTGAGTCAATGCCCAGGCGTATCAAGGCCGTTATTACGGCTAGAGGTGGTTGTTCTGGGTACTGATTTCTCAGGATCTAAGCACCCAAATTGCGTGAAAATGTAATCACATGTCAGTTCTACTATAATATACTTGTCCAATGAATACCCGTTTATCATCTGCATTTCTTCTTTGTGTAGCTATTTTAATGGCCAGTAGTATATATATATATATATATATATATATATATATATATATATATATATATATATATACTCCTGGAAATCGAAAAAAGAACACATTGACACCGGTGTGTCAGACCCACCATACTTGCTCCGGACACTGCGAGAGGGCTGTACAAGCAATGATCACACGCACGGCACAGCGGACACACCAGGAACCGCGGTGTTGACGGTCGAATGGCGCTAGCTGCGCAGCATTTGTGCACCGCCGCCGTCAGTGTCAGCCAGTTTGCCGTGGCATACGGAGCTCCATCGCAGTCTTTAACACTGGTAGCATGCTGCGACAGCGTGGACGTGAACCGTATGTGCAGTTGACGGACTTTGAGCGAGGGCGTATAGTGGGCATGCGGGAGGCCGGGTGGACGTACCGCCGAATTGCTCAACACGTTGGGCGTGAGGTCTCCACAGTACATCGATGTTGTCGCCAGTGGTCGGCGGAAGGTGCACGTGCCCGTCGACCTGGGACCGGACCGCAGCGACGCACGGATGCACGCCAAGACCGTAGGATCCTACGCAGTGCCGTAGGGGACTGCACCGCCACTTCCCAGCAAATTAGAGACACTGTTGCTCCTGGGGTATCGGCGGGGACCATTCGCAACCGTCTCCATGAAGCTGGGCTACGGTCCCGCACACCGTTAGGCCGTCTTCCGCTCACGCCCCAACATCGTGCAGCCCGCCTCCAGTGGTGTCGCGACAGGCGTGAATGGAGGGACGAATGGAGACGTGTCGTCTTCAGCGATGAGAGTCGCTTCTGCCTTGGTGCCAATGATGGTCGTATGCGTGTTTGGCGCCGTGCAGGTGACCGCCACAATCAGGACTGCATACGACCGAGGCACACAGGGCCAACACCCGACATCATGGTGTGGGGAGCGATCTCCTACACTGGCCGTACACCACTGGTGATCGTCGAGGGGACGCTGAATAGTGCACGGTACATCCAAACCGTCATCGAACCCATCGTTCTACCATTCCTAGACCGGCAAGGGAACTTGCTGTTCCAACAGGACAATGCACGTCCGCGTGTATCCCGTGCCACCCAACGTGCTCTAGAAGGTGTAAGTCAACAACCCTGGCCAGCAAGATCTCCGGATCTGTCCCCCATCGAGCATGTTTGGGACTGGATGAAGCGTCGTCTCACGCGGTCTGCACGTCCAGCACGAACGCTGGTCCAACTGAGGCGCCAGGTGGAAATGGCATGGCAAGCCGTTCCACAGGACTACATCCAGCATCTCTACGATCGTCTCCATGGGAGAATAGCATCCTGCATTGCTGCGAAAGGTGGATATACACTGTACTAGTGCCGACATTGTGCATGCTCTGTTGCCTGTGTCTATGTGCCTGTGGTTCTGTCAGTGTGATCATGTGATGTATCTGACCCCAGGAATGTGTCAATAAAGTTTCCCCTTCCTGGGACAATGAATTCACGGTGTTCTTATTTCAATTTCCAGGAGTATATATATATCTGTGTGTGTGTGTGTGTGTGTGTGTGTGTGTGTGTGTGTGTGTGTATCTGAGTGGTGTCTGTCTGGTATTTATCGCCTTCCTGGCTGTATGAAGCTGTGTGCGCTGAGGGAGCCCTGGGCAACCGCCATCCCAAAGATGCTATGAATACAGGTCTAAGCACGTGTCTGTTTGCAAGAGCACTGGGTCCCGTTGTACCCATAGAGACACGTCCGCTGACCGCCTCGCTTGCCCCTCCTGCTGCACCCCGGGCCGCCTCGCTGTCAGACAGTGCTCCTGACCTGCCACAAGCTATATAAGCTTCCGGAGTGATGCGTCTAGCACTCCTTGGCGACTCCTGAGCGAGCATGCCAGCACATTGCTGCTGGTGAAGATGATATTGATCGTAGCAATCATGTTATTACTGTTACCATTGATTCACTGACGCCTACAGTTGTAAGACTGGAACATCCACTAGCCATTGCAGCCTTGACACTTGTAACATCGCCGCCTCACCTGTCCAACATCGACGCCCATTGGCCTTGAGACCCGATAAATGACCATTACACTCCTAACGTCTCTTTAATTTTGTTAAAGACAGCTTCCATCTTCCCCATGTTATGCATGTGTCTGTACCATTGCATTTGTCGTCTAGGCATCCCTGCTTTGCTATTTTGATCTCTTGTTAATCTTGTTTCGTAGACATCAGGATTACCTTTTTTCTGCTTTACTTGATGCATTTTAGTATTTTTTATAGTTCAGAGCCTTTTCCTTGCCATCATCCAATGTTTCGATAAAATGGCTAAAATAATCTAAGTTATTAAATACGTTGCATTTGAATTCACTGTGCACTCTGTCAGAATTTGTCACAAGTATTTTGGGACTCTGTAACAGCACGAAGAAGTAGGCGTCCGTTTCTTAAAGATAATGCGCTGTAAGGACATGAAATATTTTGCATCGGAACTACGAATCTAATTGTATGAGAAATTATTTGAGGCGTTCTCTCGCTCCCCCACGCTCTTCTTTTGCTACTTGAAGGAGCGAACCTTTTTTGTCTGACAGCTAAGCGATAACATTTTGTGAGAGTAGAAGAAACAAATTGATTATCGACTTTCGCTTTGTGCATTCACAATATATAATGAAGGATAAGTTATTGTCGGAGTACAGTTCCACGAATTTTTCTAGATTAGACGAGTGAATTTAAGAAATGAAGGAACTGTTTATCGATCACGTCATCAAATAATACTGAAATGTAGTTCGGAAAGAAAGCAACGAAATATTGTGCCGCCAGTCTTCACTGCTGTCCCATTACATGTAGTCGTATTACAAGTGACGTAAAGCTCTGTTCTGCAAGGCGTCAGTCAGAGTACTAAGCATCAGGTTGTGAGTATTTGCAGTACAGTGCGTGAGGTTTTTTAAGAATTTCTAGTTTATTCAGTATCGATTTCAGTAACAGTAACGATACTCAGTACAAATATTTCTTGTCACTACACCCAATATAAAGTATCTCAACTGGGTTCAAATGGTTCAAATGGCTCTGAGCACTATGGGACTTAACATCTAGGGTCATCAGTCCCCTAGAACTTAAAACTACTTAAACCTAAGCAACCTAAGGACATCACACACATCCATGCTCGAGGCAGGATTCGAACCTGCGACCGTAGCGGTCGCGTGGTTCTTTCAACTGGGCCTAATCGGCAGATTTTCATTTAATGTTACACCTCCTCCTTCATAGTCATTACAGACCATTCAGTTTAGACATTGTGTTAATATCCACAGCGTTCATTGCAGCACTTCATCCAACGGAGACACTTATCAAACCGCACGTTTACAAGTGTTCTTACACCACCAGAATATATTCATAGCTCCTTACCGGTAGGTATTATACGTAGAAAACAGCCATCAACTGAACTAACTGTTGTGAAATCAAGGAAATATCGCAAAATCTAAATTGCTTCTTGTGGGGAAGACGATCGCCAAATTTTATGCTACTGACACAAAATATCCAATACCAGTAACTAGCAAAATGCTGGAATTCCGCTCTGAGGAAACATTCAAATATCATGTTCCAGTAATGGTTTGTTTGATTCTGACAGATCAGCAACACGACACAGTTCTAAGCAAATCTTGTTTCTCCGACGTTATATATACACTACTGGCCATTAAAATTGCTACACTAAGAAGAAATGCAGTTGATAAACGGGTATTAATTGGACAAATATATTATACTAGAACTGACATGTGATTACATTTCAGCGCAGTTTGGGTGCACAGATTCTGAGAAATCAGTACCCAGAACAACCACCTCTGGCCGTAAAAACGGCCTTGATACGCCTGGGCATTGAGTCCAACAGAGCTTGGATGGCGTGTGCAGGTACAGCTGCCCATGCAGCTTCAATACGATACCACAGTTCATCAAGAGTAGTGACTGGCGTATTGTGACGAGCCAATTGCTCGGCCACCATTGACCAGACGTTTTCATTTGGTCAGAGATCTGGAGAATGTGCTGGCCAAGGCAGCAGTCGAACATTTTCTGTATCCAGAAAGACCCGTATAGGACCTGCAACATGCGGCCGTGCATTATCCTGCTGATAAGTAGGGTTTCACAGGGATGGAATGAAGAGTAGAGCCACGGGTCGTAACACATCTGAAATTTAACGTCCACTGTTCAAAGTGCCGTCAATGCCAACAAGATATGACCGAGACGTGTAACCAAAGGCACCCCATACCATCACGCCGGGTGATACGCCAGTATGCCGATGACGAATACATGCTTCCAATGTGCGTTCACCGCGATGTCGCCAAACACGGATGCGACTATCATGATGCTGTAAACAGAATCTGGATTCATCTGGAAAAATGACGTTTTGCCATTCGTGCACCCAGGGACGTCGTTGAGTACACCATCGCAGGCGCTCCTGTCTGTGATGCAGCGTCAAGGGTAACTGCAGCCATGGTCTCCGAGCTGATAGTCCATGCTGCTGCAAATGTTAAAATGTAGTGGTCCTGCCATAATCCATTATTCTTACTAGGTTACTCACATGCGTTTAAGCACCAGGATGTCAGTGCACTTATTTTAACTCCCATTATTAATGTGTTCTGCCTGAATGAAGTAAAATCCACTTAGGTAAACTGGTACCCATTGTGCGGTGATTAATTTCACGCCGCTACAATTCTACTCAATAATACCTGGTTTTGTAGGCCTCAGATGATGGACATGGAATAAGAATATTTGACTCTGGCACATAGGTACAACTTAACATATGTCATGAGTCTAACTAAACTTATGTGAGCCTTTCCCTCAATTATCACAAGTATATTTTATCAGCCCATTTCAGCCCAAACTTGAGAACACGTTGATCTTAAGATGTATTATTTCTGAAAAGTGAAGTCACAGAATTTGCTTATTGTGTTAGATCCCCAATAACCTGTACTGCATTGCTATAATGATAACCCTTTTCTCACCTAGCGAGATATACTTACTATTTTCCACTTTTAGCCTATTGCATGTTCTTGTAGTACACATAACTTAAGGTCATGTAGTGCAATGCCATACATTACTATCAATACAGCAACGTATTCTGATTATCCCAATATTAAATTTACATTTCCCCTAAGTCTTCCAGGAAAGCCAAGCTTAATGACTACATAACACATTCTCATAAATCTATACTATCCTCTATATAACTGACATACAATTTACCTGATCTTAACAATTATGGCCTAGACTATTACATTAGGTGAAAAGGCCAAACATTTGGGTAAGACGACGTATCAGCGGACATTTCACAATCAGGAGTGGCCGATCATACCTAGTGATCCACGAGCTGGCTAGCTACACATTCCACTCAAAAAGGAAAAAAGTCTCACACTGGAACCAGTATACTGCTTACAAAAATATCAAAAAACATAGCAAATATTATCAGGGCGAAATGTTCTACAACAATGTGAGCTCCAAACATTAAAGATTTATATTTTCTTTGTCATATAAATACTCATACCAACATACGCCTTCTTTCCTTTTTGTGACTTGTAATACTCGATACTTCCACATACCGTATTCCTTTTCCCTTTTCTTACTTTATCTGCATGGGATCTTATTGTGTTCGTTTTCATATTTAAAACATGAAATTTTGACATAACTTTACATGGTTAAAGCATGGTTTGCACATTCTTATATTAAGTGACTGTTAATATTAACTGTCAGACAATATTTAACTTACATTTGAGGACACGCCCACTATGACCATCCATTCGGTTTCCAACACTAGCTTTCACGTCAGCATTTAACTAAACTAATGGAAGTGACTAGTTTCTTTTGTTTATGTGGTGAACATTTTAATTTGGACAACCAATTTATATCAATTACTTTAGTTCCTAACAGTGTATTAAGACGCTGACCCTATATTTGGCTGATGCAGTGTATTAAATACTGTTTTAATTTCTTGTGGTGTCTCTTCTCTTCATTCCTTAGCAGAAAGTGCAGGCACATCTCCTCATCGTACAATTTCTATAATGACCAACATTAGTTTAATGCTGTCATTACTCATACTTAAAGAACAACCAATACTGTTTTCCAAGGATAATTTAATGCTAACAGCATTAGCTGTTGGTTTACTAATTTCTTCTTCAATTTCAATACTATGTGCAGACAGTTGTTACTGTTGGATCTAAGTAAAGCACTAAATCTTGTAATCCTACTTCCATTTCACTTATACTCTCACAAACAGTAAGCCTATCTTCATTGGTATCAAGAGCTATGTTCCCTGTTGGCGCTCAACTACACCGTTGGACTATATGGTGTAAACTTCAGCACTGACAACAGGGTTTTGTCGGTTAACTTTTTAATATATCTACACCCTTATCCACGATTATATGAGCAGTACTGGCTTATCTGTTTCTTCTGACACACATAACTGTTCCTCTTCTTGATAAGATTTTAAGATACTATTTACACATTCCTGACAGTGGTAGATAAATCCACTAATTCTTACTCCACAGCACCTGATTCAGTTTTATCAGTTTTGCTCTGCTGTTTTAGAATCTCGGCTTCACCTGATGGAATTCCCACTATTTTCTCTACACAGTTAACATGAACTTCATGTAGTTTACTAGTGCCGGATTTAACTTCACCTACTATCTCCAGCGATTCTCCAGTCATTAAATTTATATTTCCACATATTACGTGCTCCACTTTGGTAATATTTGGTTATTTGTCCTTATTACACTTAAACATAGGTATTATGGCTTGTTAAACTATATTACATAATTTTTGACAAATCTTTTCTCTCTCTAAACTTGACTCTTTGTGTAAGTATCAAATTTTGCAGTATCACAGAGTACTGGTGGGTCATTATTTCGAAACCTTTTTTCATATTTCCAATTTCATTAAGAAAAAGTCTTTATTTCTATAAATCCATTCGTCTTCTCTATCCTTTCCCAGAATGTCAAGCTGTTCTAGGTAACTTAGGATATCGTTGAAATTAGTTCATTCCCGTCCTACCATTTTTCCCGTATTTACTTCATAAGACTTTTTCCATTAACAGGCTCATCTAATACACTCCTGGAAATGGAAAAAAGAACACATTGACACCGGTGTGTCAGACCCACCATACTTGCTCCGGACACTGCGAGAGGGCTGTACAAGCAATGATCACACGCACGGCACAGCGGACACACCAGGAACCGCGGTGTTGGCCATCGAATGGCGCTAGCTGCGCAGCATTTGTGCACCGCCGCCGTCAGTGTCAGCCAGTTTGCCGTGGCATACGGAGCTCCATCGCAGTCTTTAACACTGGTAGCATGCCGCGACAGCGTGGACGTGAACCGTATGTGCAGTTGACGGACTTTGAGCGAGGGCGTATAGTGGGCATGCGGGAGGCCGGGTGGACGTACCGCCGAATTGCTCAACACGTTGGGCGTGAGGTCTCCACAGTACATCGATGTTGTCGCCAGTGGTCGGCGGAAGGTGCACGTGCCCGTCGACCTGGGACAGGACCGCAGCGACGCACGGATGCACGCCAAGACCGTAGGATCCTACGCAGTGCCGTAGGGGACCGCACCGCCACTTCCCAGCAAATTAGGGACACTGTTGCTCCTGGGGTATCGGCGAGGACCATTCGCAACCGTCTCCATGAAGCTGGGCTACGGTCCCGCACACCGTTAGGCCGTCTTCCGCTCACGCCCCAACATCGTGCAGCCCGCCTCCAGTGGTGTCGCGACAGGCGTGAATGGAGGGACGAATGGAGACATGTCATCTTCAGCGATGAGAGTCGCTTCTGCCTTGGTGCCAATGATGGTCGTATGCGTGTTTGGCGCCGTGCAGGTGACCGCCACAATCAGGACTGCATACGACCGAGGCACACAGGGCCAACACCCGGCATCATGGTGTGGGGAGCGATCTCCTACACTGGCCGTACACCACAGGTGATCGTCGAGGGGACACTGAATAGTGCACGGTACATCCAAACCGTCATCGAACCCATCATTCTACCATTCCTAGACCGGCAAGGGAACTTGCTGTTCCAACAGGACAATGCACGTCCGCATGTATCCCGTGCCACCCAACATGCTCTAGAAGGTGTAAGTGAACTACCCTGGCCAGCAAGATCTCCGGATCTGTCCCCCATTGAGCATGTTTGGGACTGGATGAAGCGTCGTCTCACGCGGTCTGCACGTCCAGCACGAACGCTGGTCCAACTGAGGCGCCAAGTGGAAATGGCATGGCAAGCCGTTCCACAGGACTACATCCAGCATCTCTACGATCGTCTCCATGGGAGAATAGCAGCCTGCATTGCTGCGAAAGGTGGATATACACTGTACTAGTGCCGACATTGTGCATGCTCTGTTGCCTGTGTCTCTGTGCCTGTGGTTCTGTCAGTGTGATCATGTGATGTATCTGACCCCAGGAATGTGTCAATAAAGTTTCCCCTTCCTGGGACAATGAATTCACGGTGTTCTTATGTCAATTTCCAGGAGTGTAGTTTCACTTGATCAATATGCCGCTCAAAATTTCGTCTATATCCCATCCATATCCTTCCTTCTGGGCTTGTATTTAACAATTCTACAGTGAGACTTTGATGTTCTCCAGAAGAGTAATAGTTATCCTTAAATAGCCAACAAAACTTCTTCCAGACAGTAAATTCATGTATGCACAACACTGTCCATTATGTGGCTTCCCCACCCTCTTTATCAAATTTTGGATTAGAATACCGACATTCCCCATCCATGTAAAGACAAAAATCCTTAAATTCTGACACTACATTCTCTACAACTAATACATGGATTTCTATTCGTCCTTTAATACTTTGAACTTGCCCTCATATGTGTGCTACCGTTTTTTCTATCCTTGTAATGTCATCCTCCTGCAGTTTATCGCTGTCATATCTTATTTTATTCAATTTATCAGCTATTTGTTCTCTCAATGACCTTATTTTGCCATCTGCCATATGTTAAACTTCACAGACACTTTTCTCCGAGACTTTACTATATTTGATCTTAAAATTACATTGTCTGTATCTTTTCGTTCATTAGTTATTTATCTTTAACCCTTTAATATGAGAATCCATTATTACCGTATTGTATTCAATCCTTTATCAGTGTCCTTCATCCACTTTTAGCATTTTAGTTTTGCTTCTCATCTATTAACAACTAAAGTATCAGTAATTTCTTCTGATTTGCTGTAGTGTTTGCAGTATGCCCATAGCGATTCCAGCCCACTTTCTTTCCATTTGTAATGTCTCATAAGCAGGATAGTGTTGTACATATGTCACAAGCTGCGTTCTCATTATGAATGATGGTATCGCCCTTATCTATGAGGTCATCACCCTTATCACTGATATCTTCATCAAAATATGAAAAGCCACTCAATGCACTCCCCTATCATTGTCGCCCCCTCTGCAGCCAATCATAGTGGACTGTTTTGAGCAATTTAACTATTTAATAACTTAGTTGTCAAAATGCACATACTTCACTTGTATTGGATAAAAATGGCGCCATACTCAAAGATTTTCATACTGAAAAACAAAGTAATCTTCACTCAAACTATATAAAGCAGCGTCACGTTCAAAAAAATTACCTATGCTTCACATCAATTGTGTAAAAAGTAATATCTGTTCTACACACACACACACACACACACACACACACACACGCACACGCACACACACACACACACACACACACACACACACACACACACACACACACATGTGCACACACCACCTGAATTTTGCTTCATGTGCAAAATAGTACTGATATGAATTTTATTCCCATGATCAGAATATATATATAAAGCACACAAATATATATATATATATATATATATATATATATATATATATATATATATATATATATAAAGCACACAAACATCTAACAAACGTATTACCCATTCGAATGCTCTTGGAATGTTGGAGAGAGGCTTTGGGCTTTTGTGAAATGGAGTTGGTGTGGTATGGTCTCTAACAGTAGGAACTACATGAGTCTTTGATAGAATTACATATTGCACAGTTGTTTTAATTTCTGAATCCAACACACTTTGCATGTAATCTTACTTGGTTAACCAGTTAAAAGGAAGACTTTACTCTGTTCATTATGTGTGATGATATGGTATCGACTACATACATTTTTGCTTCTAGACTCACATATTCAGTAGGTTCACCATTCAGTTCGTCTTTCATTAATCCTGTGCCTTTTTTATTTATCATTGTAATATTGAATCAGTTATTTACGCTAAACCTGAAGTATGAAACCACATTCGGACATAAATCCTGATATCCTCATAAACACTTGTAGTTTTAATGTAATAAATTAACACTAGACCATCAGCGTTTCTGGTATCCCTAAAATGATGGAAAGGGATAATTTTGATCCTGCATAAAATATGTCACATTTGGCTTAAACAACGTCTTTTTTAATGTATGTTTATCCCTATCTCTTTGTGAGTTACAATGATAATTGTTAAACATGATAATTAACGCAATGCTTACTCATTTCAACAAAATAATACCTTACCTTTTTACTGTTGCTCACACTAACAAGTTACCAAAATTGTAGACGCTCATATACTAAATATTTGTAGAATCTTTAGAAACATGTAGTGTATGTGGTACATATTATACTAGAATGTGTTCTGCAGACAGCTTTGTTGCATTTTTCACTCAAGTTACTGCAATCTGCTGCAACCATTAAGCACACATTATCTCTTTTTTATTGCTATATTTTCCTCGCATGGTTTTGTCACACTTTATTCAGGTGTCTCTGCATTATTTCTCTTTAAAAAGGCTGATTTGGCACGTCTTCCACTGCCTAGATGATTTTAGAGCTGTATCCTCTTGTTCCCCCCGCCCCCCGCCCCACACCCCCTTGAACCACGGACCTTCCCGCCTATGGGCCAGCTTGCATGTCTCAGCAATGCAGCTACCTGTACTGTATGTGCAACCAGATTGGACGGCCATCTGTTAAGAAAACAGACGAAATACGTGTAGCAGCCTTTTCAGCAGTTTTAGGGGAAACAGTCTGTGTGATTGACTGATCTGGCCTTGTCACATGAACTACAACAGCCTTGCAGTGATGGTACCATGAACAGCTGAAAGCAAAGGGAAACTACAGCCATAATTTCCTCTGAGGAATGCAGCTGTACTATATGATTAAATTAGAATGGCGTCCTCTTGGATGAAAAGGGAAATGAATGGGTTGAATTTAGATGTAGTGGGAATTAGTGAAATTTGGTGGCAGGATGAACATGACTTCTGGTCATGTGAATAAAGGGATATAAGTACAAAGTTAAATAGGGGAGGGGGTTCAATAATAAATAACGAAATGGGAATGGGGTAAGCTACTATGAACAGGATCCTGAACGCATTATCACAGCCAAGATAGACACGAAGCCCACACGTACCACAGTAGCACAAGTTTATATGGCAACTAGCTCCACAGATGATGAAGATATTGAAGAAACGTATGATGAGACAAAATAAATTATTCATATAGTTAGGCTTAAAAGAGACGAAAATGTAATTGTGATGGGGGACTGGAATTAGATAGTAGGAAAAGGAAGAGAAAGAAAAATAGTAGGTGAATATGGATTCGGGTAAGGGAATGAAAGGGGAAGCCGCCTGGTAAAATTTTGCAGAGATCATTTAATTATCACTAACATTTTGCTTTAAGGATCAAGAAAGAATCTTATATACATGGAAGAGACCTGAAGACACCAGAAGTTTTCAAACTGATTACATGACATAGACTTCAGAACCTACTTTTAGATTGTAAGACATTTCTAGGGTAGTATGTGGAATCCCACCACAATTTATTGGCTATGAACTGTAGAATAGAAACTGAAGAAATTGCAAAAAGAAAAGGAAATTAAGGGGATGGGACCTGGAAAAGTTAAAATAACTATAGGTTGTTGAGATTTTCAGAAGGAGCTCTGGGCACCAACTGACAAGAACAGGGAAAAGGAATACAGAACAAAACAAGTGGGTAGCTTTAAAAGGTGAAATAGTGAAAGTGGCAGAAGACCATATAGGTAGGAAGGCAAGGCCAGGTAGAAATCCTTGAATAACACAGGATATACTAAATTTAACTGATGAAAGAAGGAAATATAAAAATATGGAAAATGGAGCAGGCGAAAGGGAATTCAAACGTTATGAAGTGCAAAATGGCTGCAGGGCAAATGTAAGGATTTAGAAGCATATTTCGCTAGGGAAAAGGTAGATGCCGCCTACAGGGTAATTATAGTGGCCTCTGGAGACAAGAGAAGCAGCAGTATGAATATCAAGAGCTCAGATGGATAACCAGACCTAATGAAAGAAGGGAAAAATAAAAGGTGTAACGATACGAGGAACTGCACAAGGAAGGTGAACTTGAAGGTAATATTATAGAAGGGGAAGAGAACATAGATGAAGAGGAGATGGGAGATATGACATTGCGACAAGAATTTGAACAAGCCCAACGTCGAAGCAAGGCCCCAGGAGAAGATGACATTCTGTCAGAACTACTGAGTCAGCCAGGACAAAACTCTTCCATTTGGTGTGCAAGATGTATAAGACAGGCAAAATACTCTGACTTCAAATAGAAAGTAATAATTCGAATTCCAAGGAAAACAGGCGCTGACAGGTATGAACATTTCCGAATCATCGGTTTAGTGCCTCAAGGTTGGAAAATAATGACACGAATTCTTTACAGACGAATGGAAAAACTAGCTGAAGATGGCCTCAGGGGAGATCAGTTTGGATTGTGGAGACATGTAGGAAAATGCAAGGCAATACTAACCCTGCAACTTATCTTAGAGTATAGGTTAAAGAAAGTCAAACTTACGTTTATAACATGTGTAGACCTACAGAAAACTTTTGTCAGTATCGTGTGGAATATTCACTTTGAAATTCTGCAGATAGCAGAGGTAAACAACATGGACCAAAAGGCTATTTACAACTTGTATAGAAACCAGGTGGCCGTTATAAGAGTCGAGGAAATCGAACCTGGGTCGCCTCGTTACTAGGCAGGTGCGTTAGGCTGCACCTGGGATTCTGGCTTGATCCTCCATTTACTTTCGTTGCCAAGGTGCTATTCCAAAACATGTACAGCCTCGGCAATTCTGTTCACTTGTAAGGGGTAATTGAAAGTAAACTATGCCAGCAGTGAGAATTTGGAGCAAGGAGCAGGGCATGGCTCAAAATGGTTCAAATGGCTCTGAGCACTATGGGACTTAACATCTGTGGTCATCAGTCCCCTAGAACTTAGAACTACTTAAACCTAACTAAACTAAGGACATCACACACATCCATGCCCGAGGCAGGATTCGAACCTGCGACCGTGGCAAGGCATGCCGGGGTAATCAGTGTAGTTGTGTGAATCGCTGTGCGTAGGTGGCTAAGTGGCTAACACAACTGCCTAGTAAGCAGGCGTCTCGGGTTCGATTCCCAGACTTCGTTCATATTTTCACTCGCCTTTTAAATCTATGTTGTTGTGGTCTTCAGTCCTGTGACTGGTTTGATGCAGCTCTCCATGCTACTCTATCCTGTGCAAGCTTTTTCATCTCCCAGTACCTACTGCAACCTACATCCTTCTGAATCTGCTTAGTGTATTCATCTCTTGGTCTCCCTCTACGATTTTTACCCTCCACGCTGCCCTCCAATACTAAATTGGTGATCCCTTGATGCCTCAGAACATGTCCTACCAACCGATCCCTTCTTCTGGTCAAGTTGTGCCACAAACTTCTCTTCTCCCCAATCCTATTCAGTACTTCCTCATTAGTTATGTGATCTACCCATCTAATCTTCAGCATTCTTCTGTAGCACCACATTTCGAAAGCTTCTATTCTCTTCTTGTCCAAACTATTTATCGTCCATGTTTCACTTCCATACATGGCTACACTCCATACGAATACTTTCAGAAATGACTTCCTGACACTTAAATCAATACTGGATGTTAACAAATTTCTCTTCTTCAGAAACGCTTTCCTTGCCATTGCCAGCCTACATTTTATATCCTCTCTACTTCGACCATCATCAGTTATTTTGCTCCCCAAATAGCAAAACTCCTTTACTACTTTAAGTGCCTCATTTCCTAATCTAATTCCCTCAGCATCACCCGACTTAATTAGACTACATTCCATTATCCTTGTTTTGCTTTTGTTGATGTTCATCTTATATCCTCCTTTCAAGACACTGTCCATTCCATTCAACTGCTCTTCCAAGTCCTTTGCTGTCTCTGACATAATTACAATGTCATCGGCGAACCTCAAAGTTTTTATTTCTTCTCCATGAATTTTAATACCTATTCCGAATTTTTCTTTTGTTTCCTTTACTGCTTGCTCAATATACAGATTGAACAACATCGGGGAGAGGCTACAACCCTGTCTTACTCCCTTCCCAACCACTGCTTCCCTTTCATGTCCCTCGACTCTTATAACTGCCATCTGGTTTCTGTACAAATTGTAAATAGCCTTTCGCTCCCTGTATTTTACCCCTGCCACCTTTAGAATTTGAAAGAGAGTCTTCCAGTCAACATTGTCAAAAGCTTTCTCTAAGTCTGCAAATGCTAGAAACGTAGGTTTGCCTTTTCTTAATCTTTCTTCTAAGATAAGTCGTAAGGTTAGTATTGCCTCACGTGTTCCAACATTTCTACGGAATCCAAACTGATCTTCCCCGAGGTCCGCTTCTACCAGTTTTTCCATTCGTCTGTAAAGAATTCGCGTTAGTATTTTGCAGCTGTGACTTATTAAACTGATAGTTCGGTAATTTTCACATCTGTCAACACCTGCTTTCTTTGGGATTGGAATTATTATATTCTTCTTGAAGTCTAAGGGTATTTCGCCTGTTTCATACATCTTGCTCACAAGATGGTAGAGTTTTGTCAGGACTGGCTCTCCCACGGCCGTCAGAAGTTCCAATGGAATATTGTCTACTCCGGGGGCCTTGTTTCGACTCAGGTCTTTCAGTGCTCTGTCAAACTCTTCACGCAGTATCGTATCTCCCATTTCATCTTCATCTACATCCTCTTCCATTTCCATAATATTGTCCTCAAGTACATCGCCCTTGTATAAACCCTCTATATACTCCTTCCACCTTTCTGCTTTCCCTTCTTTGCTTAGAACTGGGTTTCCATCTGAGCTCTTGATATTCATACAAGTCGTTCTCTTATCTCCAAAGGTCTCTTTAATTTTCCTGTAGGCGGTATCTATCTTACCCCTAGTGAGATAGGCCTCTACATCCTTACATTTGTCCTCTAGCCATCCCTGCTTAGCCATTTTGCACTTCCTGTCGATCTCATTTTTGAGACGTTTGTATTCCTTTTTGCCTGTTTCACTTACTGCATTTTTATATTTTCTCCTTTCATCAATTAAATTCAATATTTCTTCTGTTACCCAAGGATTTCTACTAGCCCTCGTCTTTTTACCTACTTGATCCTCTGCTGCCTTCACTACTTCATCCCTCAAAGCTACCCATTCTTCATCTACTGTATTTATTTCCCCCATTCCTGTCAATTGCTCCCTTATGCTCTCCCTGAATCTCTGTACAACCTCTGGTTCTTTTAGTTTATCCAGGTCCCATCTCCTTAAATTCCCACCTTTTTGCAGTTTCTTCAGTTTTAATCTACAGGTCATAACCAATAGATTGTGGTCAGAGTCCACATCTGCCCCTGGAAATGTCTTACAATTTAAAATCTGGTTCCTAAATCTCTGTCTTACCATTATATAATCTATCTGATACCTTTTAGTATCTCCAGGATTCTTCCAGGTATACAACCTTCTTTCATGATTCTTAAACCAAGTGTTAGTTATGATTATGTTGTGCTCTGTGCAAAATTCTACCAGGCGGCTTCCTCTTTCATTTCTGTCCCCCAGTCCATATTCACCTACTATGTTTCCTTCTCTCCCTTTTCCTACACTCGAATTCCAGTCACCCATGACTATTAAATTTTCGTCTCCCTTCACAATCTGGATAATTTCTTTTATTTCATCATACATTTCTTCAATTTCTTCGTCATCTGCAGAGCTAGTTGGCATATAAACTTGTACTACTGTAGTAGGTGTGGGCTTCGTATCTATCTTGGCCACAATAATGCGTTCACTATGCTGTTTGTAGTAGCTTACCCGCATTCCTATTTTCCTATTCATTATTAAACCTACTCCTGCATTACCCCTATTTGATTTTGTGTTTATAACCCTGTAGTCATCTGACCAGAAGTCTTGTTCCTCCTGCCACCGAGCTTCACTAATTCCCACTATATCTAACTTCAACCTATCCATTTCCCTTTTTAAATTTTCTAACCTACCTGCCCGATTAAGGGATCTGGCATTCCACGCTCCGATCCGTAGAATGCCAGTTTTCTTTCTCCTGATAACGACATCCTCTTGAGTAGTCCCCGCCCGGAGATCCGAATGGGGGACTATTTTACCTCCAGAATATTTTACCCAAGAGGACGCCATCATCATTTAATCATACAGTAAAGCTGCATGCCGTAAAACTGCATGCCCTCGGGAAAAATTACGTCTGTAGTTTCCCCTTGCTTTCAGCCATTCGCAGTACCAGCACAGCAAGGCCGTTTTGGTTATTGTTACAAGGCCAGACTGTTGCCCCTGCAACTACTGAAAAGGCTGCTGCCTCTCTTCAGGAACCACACGTTTGTCTGGCCTCTCAACAGATACCCCTCCGTTGTGGTTGCACCTACGGTACGGCTATCTGTATCGCTGAGGCACGCAAGCCTCCCCATCAACGGCAAGGTCCATGGTTCATGGGGGATACACAAAATTATATCTGTAAGCAACCTGTAACGGCTGTGAAATTATGCCACTTCAATAGGATTATGGTATTTTCTCCAAAATAAATCTCGAGGTGAGGTCATTACTTCAACGACTTCTTATTACCATTATCTCGATCCACGTTCATAAGTATATCCAGCTTGCGTGTCGGATGCATCATGGCAAGTGTATCAGTGACTAGAACCTCCGCTTTGGATACGGCCCTGTTTGGGGAAATTTACATTTAAATGGTTATTATCGTTTTCTTTTGTTTTCTTAAAGTGTGTGCAGTTTCTTATGAGAAAGAAGTTGTGACAACCCAACAAGTATTTCGTTTTATTTGCCATCTGTAGGTGAAGCATCTGCACGTAGCACAAGACGTGAGTGTCTGGTAAATATAGTTGTTGAGGATATCCAAATTAGTTATTTGAAAAATAAATTAACAATTGTTGTAAATGTTTTACAAGGGTCGAATAATCGTGTGAATGTGAGTGGCAGAAACAACAAGAACATCTCGGACTTCTGATGTGAAACTGCTGATTGGTGCAGCATGAGATCCTCCAACAATCATCTCAGGAAGTTGGTGAAAATGGTATGCTCCAAACCACACAGAAAACAGTACATTCACATGCTTTTTATCCATGTCAGATAAAAAAGCTGTTTCGTAAAAAAAGGACAGCTACCATCGCTCTTTCTTGTCCTACTGTTGTCTGTCATTTGTTTTCTTCGATTAAACCTTTCAATAGCAATAAACTTTGTGAAACTTTTCTTTCTTGTGACATAATTTAATTTCTTCTTCCCATGGTGAGATTTTCTCAGTTACACTGTCAGTCTCCACTTACGGAACTTCATGTGAATTATCCATGTCTTCAGCACTGCCTGCTTCCTGCTGTCAGTCATTCATAGCAGTTTCCAGCATTGGCTCACACTGAAGTGCACCACCAGCCAGCTACCTACCTGTCCTGTTGCAGCTGCATAAGGCATATTCATGCTTGTTACGGGTACATTTCTGTCACCAGTAAGGCACAAACTGAGACATATAATGCATGTGTGAAGTAATACAACGTTACAGCACAATGTCACATTCTGTACAGGCTGCACAAGTCCTGCTCATATTGAGATGCATAGACATTCTATTCCCATGCCAGTTTGCAATGCGCTGCACTGACAGAATCGAGGCGCACGCCCTGCAGTCTTCCTCAAACGATTTTCCAGAAACTCTTCGGTAAGAAAGTTTGATTTTCATGCGATAGGTGGGCTTTATGTCAACTGCATGGTGATGTGCCCATCGTCTTGCTAATGACTACACTTATTGTGATATTCACATTTAAGTAAAAGACTGCACCAAATTCGAAAAGTTTGCAATGAAACATAAGTGTTGCTATGATTATGCGTTTGGTGCATATACTATATGTTGCCATGTGCAAAATTTGGCTAACATACTGCATTTCTCCTGGGACTTGGGAGGAGGTCTCGATCTGTCTCCGATTTCAAGAAAAGAGATTATATGTAGCGTGTTCACTCCCGATCACACACATGCAAGAACTAAATATATTCATATCATACCTTCTAAACCGGTCGAGATACCTAAACGAGATTTTCGTTAATGGTAGCACACAAACAGGAGAATAATTTGCCAAATTGTTAGCATATGGAATCTTCTTATCTGTGGCGGTATACCAGAAGCTATAGTTTTTATTATTTTCAACCTAGTACTGCAATTTTTAAGAGTCATGGACGGCTAGTGAAAAGATAATTTCCTAGTATGAAAATAAACATGAAATTTCTTCTCTTGTGTAACTGCAAGCCGACACAATAAGGTTTTCCATAAGCTGTTGACGCCTCTAGTCGCCAGCTGCTGTTCATGATTCTGTTTCAATAGCTACTGAAAAGTGAATTTCACCAGATTATGTTGTTTTTTGGTGAAAGAAATGCAATTAAACTTGTCAACATGGCAAATGAAGCCATTGCTCTTAAATGGTGATGTTTCTTCAAATAAGAAAAGGTTAACAATTCACACCAAAGTAAATCACCAATTATGTTGCAATTTTGGTGGAGTCCCCATAACTTTTCGTATTTTTAATAGTGAAGCACTGAAATGGAAACTTATCAAAGGATTTTCTTCCTGCTCTTCATCTAAGCAATATGGAATTAATGATCAGTATGCCCTTCAGGCAGAGTGATATGCACATGCCAGATCCTGGTTACTCAACTACTGCTTGCCAAAATGACAAACTGTGATTTACAAACGGAAGGTTTATTACTGAGAAAAGTAAACAATTAATCCACTGCATAACATGATGGTCAGGCTTGTTGGGGGAAGAATTCACATCATTCAAAAAACCTTGTCATCAATGTAGGCTTGCTTTGTCAGCAATGCATCTCAACAAATAAAATATATCAAATCACCACACTCTTTCAGGGTTCCCATACTTTCGGAATAATACTAACCGCTTTCTTCTTTTGTGTAGCTTGCTGTGTACTTAGTTTCTTGATGCTGAAAAGCCTGTCATTCACGTAGATATCTCAACTGATCTAGCTTATAGTGGGAGTGTGATGTCCGCATGCATGTGATGTAATGTCTCCTTCTTATGTACTTCAGATGTTGGATGCCTTTTAGCAGGAGCACAAACGGAATACAGCTGTGGAAATTCCCACTTTTCGAATTTTTTAAAAGATCTTACAGATATACCAGCATAATACACAGCATGTATATAACCTTGTTTCACTGTAGTGTATTTAAAATTTCCTGTCCTGTCTCTTGATCGCATGATTTTATAACATTCCTTCCTATTCCACTATGCTCGCGACGTATCATCTGTCCTTTCTTCAAGTAAAGACACAGAGAAGGCATAAAATACAATCCCTTTGGCTAATGGTTCATCAGGACTGAATTTTGCACTGTTCTTGACAAAATAAAAGTAATAAAGAAACCAAGCAGCGAAACTTTACAGATATAAACAATTGAAAAAAATAATGTAGTAATGAAAAAAGATCATGAGCTTAACTGGCGAAAAACGAACCACTATTCAATGGCAATAAAGTTCAGTAGTAAGGTAGTATTTTTCGGACAACCATTGCCCAAATGCGCGATGCCGAAGAGAGCAAATCGCAGGACTGCTTCCCTGCTACCCACCTTAGCTCTCCCGCAGTGCTGATGTGAGAAACTGTGGCACAACCACAACGCCATGCGACCTAGCACGGTGGGTGTCACATCACCATTGCTCGCATCCCAATTTAAGCAAACAAATATCCGAGGCGATTAGTGCAGTCAGAGATAAAAATTTATGGACATTAACAGCTCCTAAAATATCAAACGTGCCACAGTAGACACTACAAGCGTTTATAAAGACAGATGTTTCTCCTTAAAAATTAATTTCGTTGAAAATTGGAAGAAAACTTGTATCAAGTGATTTCGCACATGGTGATCTGCATCGATTGATTTACCAGTTAGCTAAAGGAATGGTTTGCTACATCGGTTTAAGAGAATGAGGCACGAAGAGCTTGGGTAGATCTATTCTTGCAATGTCATAGGAAATGGACAAGAATTAATTTCTTTCATGACGTGACATGTGCGCTAGTGTAAGACTATAACCTGTGTAAGCTGTCTTCATCATACATATTTGTAGTTATCAAAACATGGACAGTCCAAATTACACGAGAGTGCGATGCTAGGTCAGCATCTATAGATAGTAATTCGTTTTTCTCTCCTGTAATGTCTCACACTACGCTAAACTTTCGCGAATTCCATTGGCTTGCAATCGCAGCACTGAAGCCGTTTACTTGTGAGAGAAGACTGATCTCTGTGTCACTCCCATTTCAAAAACTGTTTTGCACTTTGAGTGATCTTCCACTCATCTTAATGTATGGTCTAAAACATAGTGATTCATAAGTTGCAAGCTACGGTACTTTTTCAATACAAGATTTGTTAGTCACGTTCATGAGCTTGAGAAATAGCTTCATTACATAATGACTTACAAATTATGAAATTGTAAATGGTTTATTGAATGTTTGTCATAAATATTGGTGCTAAAATTGGGACAAAATCCACAGAAATCAAACTGTAAGATGAGGCTGAGGAAGGACATTAAACACCTAGAAATTTAACCTGTCTGTCACTACTGTGAATAACAGTTGTATGAATATATTACCTGAAAAGAACAATGTATAAGTTATTTATACACACAATTTTTACACATGTTATTTTATGGACCAATCATACTTCTCAGATGACTTGACAGCTTTTAGAAGATCATTTTGTTTACTTGCATAACTATAAAATCCTGCATAGTGCATCTGAAAGTAGTAAGAAGACTGTAAGATCCTCTCAATTATTGATACATCGAAATGAGTCTGTGCCTCAATTCACTGAGCATCCATTAATGAAAAAATTCTCTCAATGTTAGAGTTATGTGCTACAATTGAAAATATACGTTGGCATGTCTTGAGCAATTCTGACTTCTGAACGCTGAATTCTGTATTTCTAAGAAATTCCAGCCATTTTTTCTGGGCAGGTAATTACTCTTAAAAACTTTCCAATTACTCTTAAAAACTTTCGAAACCAGAAAATTCTTCAAATGCTCATACTAACCAAACTTTGCTGACTCGCTAACATTCCACTCCAAAACTTTAGTCAAAAATTTCAGAACCTGATAGCTGAAGAGACCATTTCATATGATACATAATGGCAGTTCCACAACACTCTTCTACATTACTATGAAATGTTTTGATAGTTATTTCAGAAAAATAATCTTTTGCACTTTTCAAAAGCTTTTTACTATTAACACCCAAATAATGACAGTTTTCGTTCACTTGTAATGAAATTATTGTATTCTCAATTATGACCTTCATTTATCAAGTTCTTCCCTTCTATTAAATCTTCATGTATGTACAGAAGCAAAATTTACTGGTTTTATTTGGATTTCTACAGTTATCAACATTTAAATAATTTTTGAAGGGAATAAAACTTGTGTTAGCAGATTAATGCAATTTATCTTCCTATGGCTGTCTCATCATCTAACCTGTCTTCTTTTTTCCTGCTCATGCTTTCCAACTAATAAAACCAAGGTATTGCAAAAACAAGTCACTGGAATACTGTTAATTTTTATCACCATATAAACTTCTTTTACATTCGTGTCACTTTTACTGCAACATCACATCTTAAACAAATACATAATTCCTCAAATAGTCACATGGACAAACTCAAAGGCTACTAAAACAAATCAAGAGCAATTGGTGTCTATATGTTCTATTATTATTAGTACCTACATAGTTTCCATATTCTTCTAAATCGAATATAAACTACAGTAGAAACTGCATTTCAGATATAACTTAAATAATATTTTTTGGAAATAATTGTTTACTTAAAGATTATGAACCTTAAGGTTCATAACAAAGGTTGCAAATCTTGACAATATGAAAAATATCAGCTTTCTCAAATTGTGTGCAGTTGATTGTAATTACGATAATAAAATTAGCAAAATTATAAATGAAAACAGATTTTTTTGCTTGTATGAAAACTGAGGCTTAATAATATTACCTTCATTGTAAAGAGTTGTTGGATCATTTAAGTTGACAACTGTGATTACTAAATTTCATTGTTCAAGATCGATATTGCAAAATGGATCAATATAAAAATAAAATTATATTATCATAGAACTAGTGTTTTGGCGGCTACATATATGCCAAAATATATTTGTTTGTGAAATATATAATTTAAGTAGGAAAATTAACTCAAATCTGGCCACAATTTGAATGGAATCGAACACTTCAACTGATGTACGAAAATTCTGAGGAGGTAACATTCATTACACACTTCAATATCAGGTATGTTACTTTTCTCAAGTTTCTTTATTTCTACTAAAAAGCTCAACTGATAGTGAACACACCAGAAGTCAGCCTCCCTTAAAGGTGTTTGATGGTTTTTCTTATGGGAAGAAAAAAGTTTTCTCTGCATCCCACAGCTGTAGGATTCTCTTGACTGCAGGTATTTAAGACAGACATATAGTTTTGCAGTGTGGCAAAAGTTCTGTTATAGCAGGTGTCCACAAATTCATAAAAGCCAGCAAGTTTTGAGTTTCAGATTGTGTAAATGAAAAAGTAGTTAAAAAGTTTCACCACAATTATTTCTATAGCAACAGATAAAATATCTACAGCAGCTGAGACAGTGTTATGTGAAATGTTTGATGAACAGCCCACTTCTTCCAAGTCCTTCCAAAATTTCGCTTTTAAGCGACTGAATATATTGTTTTCACCTCTATGGTTTATCCTTCCTGTATTGGTGTTGCACTGTCGCTGCAAAAAGCTGCAAAACTTTTAAAATTAATTTTAAGATATGTGAGCACTGAAGTATTGGATATAGCCTCTGATGTTTCGTTTTGTACAGAATCCAGCTTAATTAGTCTAGTTTTTATCCCTTCAGCTGCATCAAAATACTGAACTAGTAAATAATTTCAATGCTTTTATTGCTGCCATTAGTTCCTCGTCCATATTGCTTAATTTCTAAAGTTTTGGGTGATGAAATGCACCTCTTCAATAATCCCGCCGCCCCCAGCTTAGCCATAAAAATCACAACTTACGATATTTGAAAACTTCTGATAAAACTTACAAAGAGTAATCTTTTTATAAAACACTGTTTTGTAAAAAGTTTTTAAAACATAATTTCTTCTAATCAAAACAATAAAACCGCAATACTTAATGTAAACAACAGTTGCTACTATGTCTGTCCAGATCATGGAGGTAAAAATAAGAGTTGTCCTTGCGTCACAAACTTGAAGCTGACCCAAGTGAAGATCCGCCATGTTAGCTACCCCAAAACATACGCTTCTGGTAGTTTGACTCCATGTAGTCGTGAAGTGTTTTGATAAAAGAAAAATGCCGGCTTGCATCGCTTACTGGCGTACTAATCGTTCTGATTGTAGTCTAAAGTTTAAACAAATCACATTTCATTCGTAAGTGGACTTATTTAAGCGCTATTTTCTTATATATACTTGAAATTCTGTTTCACTGTAAAGTTTTACAGTATGGTTTTATTTCTGTGATTTGACTTTAGGTTTCCTATCAATCCAATGCGAAGAGCTCTCTGGAGGTGAGCAATACACTTGGTTTTCATTGTTTGGTTATTCCCAATTAACTGAAAAGTCCTGGCAAGAAATATCCTTGAAATCGGGACTAATGTTTTAAAATGCTATAATTTTATATATAAGTAATGAAACTACATGTAGTTAATTAAATCTTCAGTAAGATGTGTGGAACACCTGTTACAGTGGTTAAAGTACTTAAAGGGTTACATATCTATTAAAGCGAAGTTCCCTACCTAAGTCCTGGCTATTTAGATCATTATATTAATCACTGTGCTGTCGTGTTATCCTGTAAATTGCTGTTATTTGCCACACTGAATGACACTTGGTAGGTACAATTTAAAAACAAAGCAGATGTGTAAACTATAATGGGCCTGACAATCTTAAATTCCCTTCTTTTCCTTCGTAATTTAAGGGAATCTTTCACTTTGTTGACATGACAGCTGGCTTGTTTATATGATCCCTGTATACATCTATGGGACACCAAAGGAAATAAGGCAAGTTTCTTGCAAACTTGATCATTTAAAATTTGCATTTGACTTGGAAATGCAACGAATACAAATCGGTGCCTCTAAACTATCAGTCATTGCTTTTGGAGTTCTGGCTTTATCAATTATCGACACTAACACAACGAAAGTGAAAAGAAATGAATTACGAAAACACGCTTTTTATAGCACATACTTTTCTTCTCGGTTATTCGAAGTGTATAAACAAAAAGAAATTGCAGTACTGAGGACAGAAGCGTCATATTTTCGTGTAGTATTACCACAGTCTAACATGTTAGACTGTGGTACTACTGTATCGAATACGCATTTAAGATCAGAAAAACGTTTGAAGTTTCGTTTCTTATGTGGTGCTGTTCACTAAAACAATGTAGTATTTACTATATAAAATAAATATCCCGTGCACACGACAGAAATAACGAACAAGAAGGAATTGTAAACACTCGTCTGCTAATGTTTTGGGGGATCCAAGATGGCAGCAGGTGCCGCCCACTAGCCTCAAAATAACATACAGCGTAGGTCTCCCCTTATTCTACCTCCATGGTCCAGATAGCAGTGACACTTTGCTTCCTATAGTTCATTAGCAGGGATACAGTCCGAGCTGGTGACGTCACATTAGCAGCTGTTGCCTGTGGCAGACACAAGCGCGCGATTCTTTCAGTACAGGCTATTGCCTCCATGCGATCTACTGTTAAAAGTGTCGGGGAAATTGTGTAAGTAGAATCTGTACATTTTACAATGGAAATGTAATTCTTATTGTCTTTTTTTCACACAGTTTTTCGTTTATGCGTTTTGTTTTCTTCGTCTTCTGCGCTATTATCTTTTCTGTCTCCGCCAGTGTTAAACATGAAAATATCAAGTTCTGCCGAAACTGCAGAACACGATGGGGCATTCTCAGTCCAACTAAGAAACATTAAGCAGTTCAGAGAAGAAAATTTCCTGAATATGTACAAGAGAGACAAGAGAGACAACTACATCAGAAACTGTTGATAAACTGCAAGTTCCACAGCGGCCAGTGGCTCGTCGTTATATCCA
Source organism: Schistocerca piceifrons (assembly GCF_021461385.2). NCBI lineage: Eukaryota > Metazoa > Arthropoda > Insecta > Orthoptera > Acrididae > Schistocerca > Schistocerca piceifrons. The sequence continues at coordinate 771,356,917 of NC_060141.1, read as the reverse complement.
GTGCTTCGCGAACATAAAGCTAATCTCACCTTGAAATCACCAAAGATAGAAGAAATAGGTGAAAATGTTGACGACTGCGACAGAAACGCCATAAGGAGGAAAGTGCACCAGTTTTTCTTTCGCAATGAGCGGCCTGCCAGTGATAAAGTCCTTGCTTCCGTAACGAAGATCCTGATCTGCTGGATTTCACAAGAGCAACATTTTACTCCTTATTGAAGGAGATAAATTACAGGTACATTAAACGTGAACTCTATGGAAAAGTCCATATTTAAGGACAATAAAGTCAGCAGACCAGGAGCGTAGGAAAATTTATTACTTGGACGAGAGCTGGCTAAATGCAGGTCAAACACGGAATAAAATCTGGATAGATTATTTAGTAAAATTAACTGAGGAAGGCTGTCTGTCTGGTTGGTCTATAGGGAACAAAGCATCTTTTTGGAAAGGAAAAGGACTAATAATAATGCATTTTTTGGAGCGAGATAGGTTTTGTAGAGGAGTGTTTGTCAACAATCGAGTCGAAAAATTATAGGTGAGTTGTGTTATTCCATTTTTCTCTCCAAATCCAAGTACTGGGAGCAGGAAAGAATATGTTTGTCCATAACTGCAGATTTTACTCTCGTGTTCGCTCCTCATTTCCGATATGTTACGCTTGCTATGCGCTTTGCTGCCGAGACACCCCACCTTCCATTTATTCGCCCTCCGGTGAACAGATGGTCAGGCCGTGCGCTGTGCTTCCGCAGGGCAACCCAGTACGTGGCATTGTTTGCACGCACTGTCTCGATTCGGCGAATGGAGTATAGTAAGTTCTGCTCGATACATATCGGCCCTAGTTGGCAGTCTCCATGACTACGATGTTATGTTTCCAATTGCTGGCAGACACACTGTCCAAACAGTTGCATTGTATCTGCCCGTTGAAAGTGTGTCCACTAATAATTAATGGAAAACATTTAGTAATCAGTAACAATGAAGATATTCCTGGCCCGTCAGGGTCACGTACATTTCCGACTTCCCAGTGAGTTAGGAAAAACAGGACACGATGTGACGTAAGACACAGAGTTAGATGTTTAGTAACTGTATTACATGTCATCGTCGTCTATACATTGACACATGTGACATGAAATTGCACAACATGTAATATTACTCCTGATCGTGTTTGAAATTGAAGAAAAATAGCAGAGGCTGTTAACCAAATTTGTCAATAACCAAATTAGTAAAACCAATTCAATCACTTTCCTTGTGTGGACGCTTAGCGCGTGCAACTTACGTAACCTGTTTTCATTCACTGTAGAAAAAAACACAGATTTACTCTTCCTAGAATACTGAATACATTGATATGTACACATAGTAACAGGCAAAGCAAGAGCAATTAATACAGCTTTTTCCTAGCAGGAAAAACTCTGTATGTTTATCAACAATATCAGTGGTTGATAGATTTCTAGCTATTTGTGCTCTCGTAGAACAATAATCATACCACAGCGTTTTTTCAGATAATAACGTATCAACTGAGCTTGGCCTCAGGGAACAGATTTGCCGAGCTGTAAGTTATCAAGTACCTACGTCACAGTGTACTAAATTTGCTGTGTGTAGAAATACTTACTAGTGAAAAGCAAAGATCCTGAGTCTGAGTCTACGTCCAGGGCACTGTTTCAATATGCCAGGAAGTTTCTTGCGAGTAGATTCGATCAGAGAAATATCGGTACGCAGTCACTGCACATCAAGATCTCATATACGAGCAGAAAACTGCAGAGTGAATGTAATCAATATTTTGATCCAGATATCAGTGACTTGTACAAAATTTCAGCCTTCATCCCCCAACGAAAACAGAGAATATCCGAAGAAGCGAAGATGTGTGTCGGAACTTATCTTTTTTTTCACAAAAGAGAAAATAACTGCTCGAGAACTCTCGACATAATGTAAAACTGACGGCTCTGTTATTTGCATATACTGGACGTATATATCCTTCTTCTATATAAGTTCGAATTATTTAGATACGGATTCATCTGAGGACCAGTCACGAATTGCTTACTACTTAAAACATCACTCACTGACTCACGCCACGTCACGCCAGCCCTGAAAAATGTGAGTGATTTTTACTTTTATCTTCAGCCTATGTAAGTCCACGGGATTAGCCTCATTTCGACTTTGAACTGACAGTAGCTTTCCCTTGTTTTTAAACAATACAATAAACTAGCTCACCAACCTCCCTTAAACAGGCTACACTTCCTTCCAGCGTTATGAAAAGGCGAAATTAGGAATATCCCAAATGTGTACTAATGGCGATTTAACATTTCTTGTTTCTGCAGAATAGCATACCACCTCTATATATCCTTTGTTCTACTTTCATCTTGTGTATTCGTTTTAGTATACTGTGGATGTAAAACTTGATTTATGTCCGAATCTGTCCTTTGTTAACCCTCTCTAATTTCGTGCCAGGGTATGACTTAAAGTAATATGTTTTCAGAATTGTCAAAACAAACAGTGTTGAGATGATTGAGTGGACACATTCCGAAAGCCAGCAAATGAAAATAAATGGTAAAACGTACTCTTGAATGTCTTCTCATGAGGAAGACAACAAAGATGGTGCGAAAGCCATCATTACGACACAGCGGAGTGGAGAAGGTATCACACATGGCGTTCTGTGGAGTCAAAGTATGCTCCACGATGCGCTGGTTTTAGCTATTATTGGAGACCGTGATGGGGAAATCAGAGTCCGCTAAAGTTGGGGTATGCCTTGTACGGAGCTTGACAACAGTACCTAGAAGAAGCCTGTAAAGGAAGTCGGCAGGACACACAAGAGTGGCTTTTTTCCGCATTCGTTTTATCCGCAGTACAGTTAGCGTGCTCATTCTTATGGAAGGGAGAACGACTCACAACGAATGAAGCTTTTGATCCATACTCGATTGCCTGGCGTTACCCTTTCTAAAGGGAGAGAACAGTAATTGCTATAGTATTGCCTCACTGCTATCAGCCATATAATGCTACAGTTGTCTAAGAGAGAGGATTTGTGGAATCACTGGAAAACACCTCAAGAAGTGGATGAGAATTCTGTAATGAATAAAAATTCTGAACACCACATACCGCGGGGGAGGCTGTGAAGGGACCTCGGGCATGGGTGTGTGTGATGTCCTTAGGTTAGTTAGGTTTAAGTAGTTCTGAGTTCTGGGGGACTTACGACCTAAGACGTTGAGTCCCATAGAGCTCAGAGCCATTTTTGAGCCTGTGAAGGGAAGGATGTTTATGTACCGGCTAGAAAGACTGCCAGCTATTAGAAATGGTTGCACCGTGCGCGCAGCTGATCAGCAGATATGACATAAATTACAATAAGGAAGAAACAAGATTTCGTGGAAGTACTTTACACAGACGCCCATTTTTAAACAATCCTTACGTTACTTATCTCTCATTGACACACGTAACAAGATAAATCGCCATGCTACTAGATCGCCGAATCGTAAACAAAAGGCGATATATACCGATCAGAACGTTGGAACGAAGGTCAACTAATCTTGCTTATATCAGGTCGATGCCCCAGTGGGTCCCCATACTTGGCGCAAATTTTTTTGCTGCCTCCACTGCCGTCACGCCTCCATCGAACTCAAACACAAGAATATGTGGGAAATGTGCCGATTTGCCACTCCATTTTCTAGCGTTCACACCTCTACTCACAATCTCCAGATGAGTATATGTAAATTCAAGTAGCAACAGTGAACTACAAATAAAAAATGACAGTCGATAAATATACCAATAGCAACCGGAATACCGACATGCAATACAAGAACGCTACGCACTTATGCACCAACCTAATACTATAGATCTATGAAATTGCTGTCAGTCGTAAACAAAAGACAGTCGACACGAAGGTTATTGATCACGTAACGCTCCCAGTTTCGAACAGCAAATTATAGTAATGTTGCAATTCAATACACGTGTACTATTTTAAATCTCCAGTGCGGACTTGTTCCAGTGAGTTCAAATAAAATTCTCTTGGAGGTGCCAGAATGCCGTTCTGGCCGAAATTAAGCCCTGCTAATCTGTAAAAGGGAGATTTTTCGGCACTTATGCAGTTTAGCAGGTACGGAAAAAATTTATCAATTTTTTTCAAAATTTGATCGATTATAGTCCAAAGTGCATATGGATAGAGAATGAGGAGCAAGAATATGTTTGATTATTGCAGTGGCTTTTGTTGTTGCGACACTGATTTTTTGCAATCACATAGGAGGGATACATAACAGAACATAGTGTCGTCGTGCAAGCAAGTGACTTAAATGAGAGGTGGCGTTTTACACTGATATTTGCGGTTGTCAGTTCAGTGATAGCAATGAACATTTCTTCTCTTGTATGCGGTTGTAGAAAAATATTTTGTACTGGATGCCTCTCCTTAAAAACTTGTTTTGTGCTTTTGGCTCTCGATATGATGATTTACGTCAGATTTCCCATCATGCTCGATTTAAAAATAACAGAAACAACTTTTGCAGAATGCTTCTCCATCTGTGTTGGCTCTCCTTATTAAAGGCCATATTTCTATGTATACTTCACTGAAAGAGCTCGCTTTTGGCATTCCAAAATAATAATAACACACACAGGCACTGCAACGGTAGTAAACGAGTTTATCTACCTCAAGTTATTCAACAATGTGAAGAAGTGAATAATGGTTTTTATGCAGTGTTGCCAACTGCAATCAAATTAACTGGACGTAGTGTGAAAGTAAGCCGCTGGCGGTTCCTTATAGATTATACATTAATCTATATTAATAGTTATATACTGAACCAGTAGAACAGAAATCTTTTTCTTTCCCTTACTTGAAAGTAGCCACACTTTAAATGAAAAATCAGGACTTAAACTAACAACTGGGACGTATAGCGACCCTAGTTTATAAGGAAATAAAAAGTCAAACTACCATATGTGGAAAAATAAGACTTTCAACTTCGTACTTCTCTCAAATTCGATTGAGCAATTTTATGAAACTAAAAAAAAATCATCAGAAACGAAAATTGCTAGTTGTTCGTTTTTCACAGGGGAAGTATAGCTCTTGACGAAAAAATAAGTTGATAAAACAACGTGGCGTAGTCTTATATAGCTTGAAATGTTTTTGCTGCGTGAAAATCGGAGGAGTTGATTTTCTCCCTTCCAAGAATAGTTCCCCGTAAGCAAAGGGAGTACATTAACATCTGCTGCACTTTCATGGTGCACTACTACATGCACCAAATACTCGATGGACGTTAAATATCATACAAAGACCTTTATCACCTACCTTTACTGGAAGCCAGTGTCTACTCCTGTAATATTTGGAAACTAAGTATAACAGAAAGCATATAAAAAAACTCACATAACAGTTACTTTCAATATATTAATGGATTTTTATTACCATTGGGGCATGACAGTAATTTCCATTGTGACATACTCGTACAATACGTTAATGATGTAGTGCTACAGTTAGCATTGCATGGGTTTTAGCGAAGAATTACTTTTTACAGATGGTGGCATCTAATGGAATGGCTCTCCCTATAGAAGAAAACACGAGGCATCTTTTGGTGGCCAGCAAATCATTCTTCGTGGCGTGCAAAATGTTTGGACTAATGCCATTCACAGTGGATACAGCTTCAGCCTCCTTGAAGACAACAAAGCGCGACATAGTTATTTCTGTGATTGCCTGCACGTATCAGATAATTTCAGCCTGTACACACGTATATTTTTTTCTGCCTGCTATAGGATGGATGTCCTTGATAACCGTTGTTCAGGTTTTAGTAGTTTTTAGTTCATCTGCCTTATGTGTTATCTCTGTGGCTTCTGATCAATTGTTAAACAAACGGCGATACGAGGAAATGCTTAAACTCATCGTGTCATGTGGCAGGACTATGGCTACATATAGCAGACTGGTGGACGGTAGGGTAGAAAAGATCACAAAAATGCAATTGTTCTTATTACTTAGTTCCTATTTTTGTTATTCGATAGTCCTGTTCAGCAAGAATGCTAGTTGCGACAGAGTGTTTCAGCTTTTATCTAGTGTAAATACTTTAGCAACATTGTTACTGACAATTTTCAGATTTTCAAACCTGCAGCTGATCATACAGAACAGAACGTCGATTTTCAACATGTGTCTGCTCAGCATGAGAGATGCAATGCGAGAGACATTACGCAGACGAGTACCTTACATGAAAAGATATGCTGTAAATGGGGAGCTTCGCATTGGCGTTGGGGATGTTACATACTTCCCGTCCCACATTCGATCGCTACGAACAGCACACGCTAAGCTTTGTGAGCTCTCTCTCGTAGTGACTTCGGCTCACGAAAACTTTCTGTATATCTTCCTGGTCACGCTGATACTAATAGTTGTCACACAGCTGTGCATGGTGTTCATAAACGAGAATTTCTTGGGCAATCGTGACGACTTCTGGCAGGCACAGTACTGGCTGGCGCTCCATTTCAGCACGTTGTTACTGCTGCTGGTTCCCGCCCACCTGGCCAGTGTGGAGGGGCAGCGGTCGGTTCGACTGAGCTCCCGGCTGCTGCTCGAGGGTTCCCGGTCTGGACTTGGTGCAGCGGAGCGCGAGCTGCGGCTGCTAGTTCGGCAGGTGGCCGCTAGGCGCCCCGAGGCGCTGCTGCTGCGGACGGTCCCCGTGGACTTGCGCCTCGTCAGCACCTTCATCTCGGCCGTCACAACCTACTGCACTGTGCTACTCACCTTCCAGCCACCAGGTACGCTACTTGCCTTCTCACCATTCGTCTTCACTTAAGGGGGGTAGGACGAGAAACGGGCCGACTTGGAGCAGGAGAGGCACCACAGGACATTTTAATTTACACTGTCTATACTTTTACAAATAAATTCATAAAACATTGTTAACATGACCAGGAAGGATTCAGGATTCACACTTATAGCAGAGGAAGTTCAAAAATATAACAAAACAATTTTTTTTTACATGTGAAATTTCATCATTTTTTCACTTGGTATTGGCTGCATTTGTTGCTGTAGGTACACTTTTCTTCATAAGTAAGAGAGATTCTTCGATGAATTTTGCACAGCGTACAAACCATACTTACAGGTGTAGGAAACTCTAGAATTTCCCAAATCTGTTAAAAACTGTGGTAAAAATTGAGATAATTAACTACAAAATTCGAGTTTTCTCTAAACACGAAGTTTAAAACGTAACAGCCCATTCATTTTTCCACAGAGTAAATAAATTCTAGAGTTTCATTCACCTGTAAGTATGGATTGTAAGCTGTGCAAGATTTATCGAAGAATCTCTCTTACTTATGAAGAAAAGTGTACCTATAGCAACAAATGCAGCCAACAGTAAGTGAAAAAATCATGAAATTTCACATTTAAACAATATTATTTTTTCGTGCTTTTGAACTTCCACTGCTATGAGTGTGAATCCTGAATCCTTCCTGGTCATGCTGACAAAGTTTATGAATTTATTTGTAAAAGTATAGACAGTGCAAATTAAAATGTCCTGAGGTGCCTCTCCTTCTCGAAGTCGGCCCGTTTGACGTCCTACCCACCTTAACACTGTAATAATATGTACTCCAGTTCCAGTGACTGCAACCAATTAAAATTAGTTGTAAAATACCGACATGTCGTGACTTATCATCTGCTGGCCGCATCAGTGTGCTTGTCACATTCGCTGTTGTGGCTGCTACAAACGGTTTGCGGTATCTGCAGGACGGGGGCTTTTGTACGACGTGGAGATGCTGGGCTCGTCTTCCTGTAATCCTTCCAAATGGGTTGTTGCTGAGGCCTGTGAGGCTGGCTTAAGGTCTAGTAACTTCCTCATGTCTTCAAGAGACTTATATCACCTTTTGGAAAGAAACTTACGATAAAGCAAATGAGGATGCGGCACTTTACAGAGGAAGCAGGAAATGTCAAACTGTGATGCCAGTATTCAGCTCCTGTACGTGATTGGTGGAAAGGCTTGAAAGAAAAGCAATGTCATAGAGAGGTTTGGAGACCTTGTGCGGTGTATTAGCTAAGTTTGAAGTACTGTTTTGAAGTGTAAATCAGGTATGAGTGTTGGGTATCCCATAGGGTTGGATTAAGAATGCCGTGGGGCCAATAGGGCAGAGATGATATTTCAAGGTAACTGAGTGTGTATACTGGGAGTGAATGATCCCTTTTGCTCAATAAAGCTGTTGTTCATGTGCAGAAAAAAAATGGCTCAGCACTATGGGACTTGACATCTGAGGTCATCAGTCCCCTAGAACTTAGAACTACTTAAACCTAACTAACCTAAGGACATCACACACATCCATGCTCGAGGCAGGATTCGAACCTGCGACCGTAGCAGTCACTCGGTTCTGAACTGAAGCGCCTAGAACCGCTCGGTCACCGCGGCCGGCCATGTGCAGAAAGCTTTGGAACACATTTTCAGCGCATTCCAGGGAGCGTGGAATCCAACTTGCTCTTTTACTGATCTTCTAGACGAGTTTTACTGATTTGTGGCATACACAAATACATATCCAACTCGGTATACATAGCAGAGCCATTAGTTACCTCTTATAGGTATTTAATGAATGAGGACGACTGGGCAAGGACTGTTAAAAAACAATAAATATCATCTATTCCATTGTATCTGTAGAACATCTTCAATTTATAGCTTTCTTTTATAATTATGAATTTCTTGTACCAAGGAATGGCGGAAGAATCAGTTAAAATTATTCCTTTGTTCCAGTACAAACTTCAGGCTTGGTGCATACATGATTATCCTTCTCCTTTTAGACTTAAGACGTTTTTCGTGTTTTGTTTAGAGAGGAGATTACCGTCAGGTATTGCTGGAAAGTAATTGGTGACAATATCGTGACAGTTTACGATGCTTGTTTACCGATTCACTGGTCGTACCTGCGAGTGTTTTGAAACTCTTTTACTTACTGCAGGATATTTATTAGTGAGAATTTTAAACCTGTTTTGGGGGTCAACGTGAGAGTAAACTAAAAAAATTGCGGAAATAACCCAGTTGTACAAGTGGAAACTAAAAAAATTTAAAATTTAAAATCACTGAACTAGCTGATTTGTGTAGGTGCCACTGTGACGTCATGTTCAAATTTATCTGAACGATCTCATTCCTTTAATCATGTTCAAAAATATCCAGACAATCTGGATTATTTATCAGAAATAAATAAGCGCAAACGGACACACACAGATATGTACTGCCCCCCCCCCCCAACCCCACCCCCGCCCACAAAAATAACAGCTCGGTATTTTACGAGTCATGAAAACGAAACACCCAATCACAGCTCAAATATTATACTCAAACAGGATAGTAAGGGAGTAGCCATGATATTCATAAGAAGCCAAACGACATCTATCATCTCACATGTTCAACGCAACACCATTTTGAGATCAAGGACACACACACACACACACACACACACACACACACACACACACACACACACACACACACAGACACACAGACGCAAACACAAGTATCGTAGTGTTATTTCCACATCTAACGTAGCTGTCAAAATTTGATCCCCAAAACATAACTGTGAACTGACAGATTAAGTACCGCAACGCTATTTCCATATTTAAATGTACTATTTATGAAAGCGCATAAATACATTTTCAGGCGATCTTAGGCTCATCCGAGCTTTTGTTAATTGTGGTACATAGGTCGAGCGTTCGTCATCTTGTGTGTATATTAGTTTTTCGGTGATTCTTCATCTCACCAAGCAACATTTTACGAGAGCAGGAAAAACTGTAGTACCTTCTACACTAGAAAAATATAATTTATGTTACTGACTGGTTAATATAGATACACTACTTGCCATTAAAATTGCTACACCACGAAGATAACGTGCTACAGACGCGAAATTTAACCGACATGAAGAAGATGCTGTGATACGCAAATGATTAGCTTTTCACACCATTCACACAAGGTTGGCGCCGGTGGCGACACCTACAGCGTGCTGACATGAGGGAAGTTTCCAACCGATTTCTCATATAGAAACAACAGTTGACCGGCGTTGCCTGGTGAAACGTTGTTGTGATGCCTCGTGTAAGGATGAGAATTGCGTACCATCACGTTTCCGACTTTGATAAAGGTCGGAATGTAGCCTATCGCGATTGCAGTTTATCGTATCGCAACATTGCTGCTCGCGTTGGTCGAGATCCAATGGCTATTAGCAGAATATGGAATCGGTGGGTTCAGGTGGATAATCCGGAACGCCGTGCTGGATCCCAACGGTCTCGTATCACTAGCAGTCGAGATGACAGGCATCTTATCCGCATGGCTGTAACGGATCGTGCAGCCACGTCTCGAACCCTGAGTCAACAGATGGGGACGTTTGCAAGACAACAACCATCTGCACGAACATTTCGACGACGTTTGACGTTGCATCACAGACAGGAGCGGTTCTAGGCGCTTCAGTCTGGATCCGCGCGACCGCTACGGTCGCAGGTTCGAATCCTGCCTCGGGCATGGATGTGTGTGATGTCCTTAGGTTAGTTAGGTTTAAGTAGTTCTAAGTTCTAGGGGACTGATGACCTAAGATGTTAAGTCCCATAGTGCTCATAGCCATTTTTGAACAGACAGGAGCGCCTGCAATGGTGTACTCGACGGCGAACCTGGATGAACGAATGGCAAAACGTCATTTTTTCGGATGAATCCAGGTTCTGTTTACAGCATCATGATGGTCGCACCCGTGTTTGGCGACATCGCGGTGAACGCACGTTGGAAGCGTGTATTCGTCATCGCCATACTGGCTTATCACCAGACGTGATGGTATGGGATGCCATTGGTTACACGTATAGGTCACCTCTTCTTCGCATTGACGGCACTTTGAACAGTGGACGTTACATTTCAGATGTGTTACGACCCGTGGCTCTACCCTTCATTCCACCCCTGCGAAATCCTACATTTCAGCAGGATAATGCACGACCGCATGTTGCATGTCTTGTACCGGCCTTTCTGGATACAGAAAATGTTCGACTGCTGCCCTGGCCAGCACGTCCTCCAGATCTCTCACCAACTGAAAACATCTGGTCAATGGTGGCCGAGCAACTGGCTGCTCACAATGCGGCAGTCACTACTCTTGATGAGCTGTGGTATCGTGTTGAAGCTGCATGGGCAGCTGTACCTTTACACGCCATCCAAGCTCTGTTTGACTCAAATCCCAGGCGTATCAAGGCCGTTATTACGACCAGAGGTTGTTGTTCTGGGTACTGATTTCTCAGGATCTCTGCACCCAAATTGCGTGAAAATGTAATCACATGTCAGTTCTAGTATAATATATTTGTCCAATGAATACCCGTTTATCATCTGCATTTCTTCTTGGTGAAGCAATTTTAATGACCAGTAGTGTATTTTGTTACTTTTCGATATTGGACATTTCTGTGGCACTATGTTTATCCAATAACGTTTGCTCTGATACTTTAAATCAACAAACTATGCCAAAATGATTGTTTTGACTGAAAATTTATTGTACTGCAACACTTAAACTGCATATTTTCATTATATTGTTCAAATGGCTCTGAGCACTATGGGACTTAACTTCTGAGGTCATCAGTCCCCTAGAACTTAGAACTACTGAAACCTAACTAACCTAAGGACATCACACATATCCATGGCCGAGGCAGGATTCGAACCTACGACCGTAGCGGTCGCGCGGTTCCAGACTGTAGAGCCTAGAACCGCTCGGTGCCGCACGGGATTAGCCGAGCGGTCAGGGGCGCTGCAGTCATGGACTGTGCGGCTGATCCCGGCGGAGGTTCGAGTCCTGCCTCGGGCATGGGTGTGTGTGTTTGTTCTTAGGATAATTTAGGTTAAGTAATGTGTAAGCTTAGGGACTAATGACCTTAGCAGTTAAGTCCCATAAGATTTCATACACATTTGAATATTTTTTGGAACCGCTCGGCCACACTGGCCGGCTATGAAGTATGTAAACAGTACAAAACACATGCAGGTTGTTTACGGTAATATGCGAGGGTAACTATATATTTTTGGTGACTAACGAAAGTTCGAGCTTAACACAAAAATAAAGCCGCCCTAGGTGGCCGAGCGTTTCTTGGCGCTTTTCAGCCTGGAACCGCGCAATCGCCACGGTCGCTGGTTCGAATCCTGCCTCGGGCATGGATGTGTGTGGTGTCCTTAAGGTTAGCTAGGTTTAAATAGTTCTAAGTTCTAGGGGACTGATGACCTCAGATGTTAAGTCCCATAGTGCTCAGAGCCATATGAACAACAAAAATAAAGTTTTGTTATATATCAAACTGTGCAAAGATATTGAGATCAAAAATGCACTTGCCACTACTGTGATAATATGCTCGTTCTATAAGAGTGGGAAAATATTTATGTCTCTCATGTTGGCACCAGTGTTGTGAGCAGCCCTTATCTATCTTTGTACCATGCTTTAAAGAAACAAAAACTGTCTGTATTATTTGTCAAAATACTGTTATCGTTTAGGCAGCCATGTTACGACAATGGAAAGGGGGGGGGGGGGGGGGAGGAGGAAGGCCGGAAGCTGGATGGAATGAGAACCTGGGAGCCGCAGCTGGGACCGACGCCGAACCCCCGACCGCGGCCCGACATCCGTCGGGCGCTCAGAGGAGACCATCCATCGGAAAAACCCCCAAGAGCGCGCACTCTCTTCCGGAGACAGTCTGACGAGAAGCGGGCAGGGCGGCGGTGACGACAGTAGCGGGTACTCGGCGGGCGCCAGAACGAGCGCCAGGAAGTTGAACTGCTGCATTTGCCAATAAGATGCGTCCAGCTCCATTGCTTCCACAGCCAGTGCCGAAGAGGCACCCAGGTTAGGCTGCTGCGGCCGCAAGATCCAGGTAGGATGCGAAGCTGGGGAGAGAATATCTGCGGAAGAATCTTGACAATCGCGAATCTGGTTCTGATTGAGACGCAGCAACCCAGCAGGGTCTCGAATTAAATACACGCAAGCGCCCAAATTTCGAAGAACAATTCCACTCTTCCAGCGCCTGGTGCGACCGAACACTCTGAAAGAAATAGAATCATTAGGCGGATACCGTTATTTTCGGAGGGTGCGAGGCGCTGTGCGCAGCGGCGGATGCAGCAGCTGGAGCAGCTTGAGGTGGTGCTGGTCACGTGAAAGTTCTGCTGGCGACGGACTGTTGCGGGGCTGAGAGCAGCATGTTGCGAGAAATAGCGGCAGCGCTTGTTCCCGTGTGTGTGAGGCAAATACACTACTGGCCATTAAAATTGCTACATCACGAAGATGACGTGCTACAGACGCGAAATTTAACCGACAGGAAGGAGATGCTGTTGTATGCAAATGATTAGCGTTTCAGATCCTTCACACAAGGTTGGCGCCGGTGGCGACACCTACAACTGTTAGCAGAATATGGAATCGGTGTGTTCAGGAGGGTAGTATGGAACGCCGTGCTGGATCCCAACGGCCTCGTATCACTAGCAGTCGAGATGACAGCCATTTTATCCGCATGCCTGTAACGGATCGTGCAGCCACGTCACGATCCCTGAGTCAACAGATGGGGACGTTTGCAAGACAACAACCATTTGCACGAACAGTTCGACGACGTTTACAGCAGCATGGACTATCAGCTCGGAGACCATGGCTGCGGTTACCCTTGACGCTGCATCACAGACAGGGGCGCCTGCGATGGTGTGCTCAACGACGAACCTGGGTGCACGAGTGGCAAAACGTCATTTTTTTTCGGATAAATCCAAGTTCTGTTTACAGCATCGTGATGGTCGCATCCGTGTTTGGTGACATCGCGGTGAACGCACATTGGAAGCGTGTATTCGTCATTGCCATACTGGCGTATCACCTGGCGTGATGGTATGGGGTGCCATTGGTTACACGTCTCGGTCACCTCTTATTCGCATTGACGGCACTCTGAACAGTGGACGTTCTTCTCACAAGGGAACCTCCCCATCGCACGCCCCTCAGATTTAGTTATAAGTTCGCACAGTGGATAGGCCTTGAAAAACTGAACACAGATCAATTGAGAAAACAGGACGAAGTTATGTGGAACTGTGAAAAAATAAGCAAAATATACAAACTGAGTAGTTCATGGGAAGATAAGCAACATCAGGGAGATTGGAAACGCAGGAGCGCCGTGGTCTTATGGTAACGTCAGCAGCTGCGGAACGGAAGGTCCTTGGTTCTAATCTTCCATCGAGTGAAAAGTTTAATTTTTTATTTTCAGTTTATGTGACAAACTCTTATGTTTTGGTCACTTTTTTGGGAGTGATTATCACATTCACAAGAAAATCTAAATCGGGCAAGGTAGAACAATTTTTTTACCCATTCGCCAAGTGTACAACTTAGGTGGATCGACAACTTATTCATGTCATGTGACGCACATGCCGTCACCAGTGTCGTATAGAATATATCACATGAGTTTTCCTGTGGAGGAATCGGTTGACCTATGACCTTGCGATCAAAGGTTTTCGGTTCCCATTGGAGAGGCACGTCCTTTCGTCTACTAATCGCACGGTTTTGCGATGCGGTCGCAAAACACAGACACTAAACTTATTACAGAGACGTCAATGAACGAACGGACAGATAATAACTATGCAAAAATGAAGGAAGTAAAATTTTTACTCGTGGGAAGACTTGAACCAAGGACTTCTTCTTCTCTAGCTGCTCACGCCACCACGGGACCACGGCGCTCCTGAGCTGACGGTCTCCATGATGTTGCCTATGTCGCCCATGGACTACTCAGTTTGTATATTTTGCTTATTTTTTCACAGTTCCACACAACTTCTTCATATTTTCTCAATTGATCTGTGTTCAGTTTATCAAGGCCTATCCACTGTGCCAACTCATAACTAAATCTGAGGGTGGCTCGTCACAATGTCCCAGTAATTACTCTTGATGAACTGTGGTATCATGTTGAAGCTGCATGGGCAGCTGTACCTGTACACGCCATCCAAGCTCTGTTTGAATCAATACCCAGGCGTATCAAGGCCGTTATTACTGCCAGAGGTGGTTGTTCTGGGTACTGATTTCTCAGGATCTATGTACCCAAATTGCGTGAAAATGTAATCACATGTCAGTTCTAGTATAATATATTTGTCCAATGAATACTCGTTTATCATCTGCATTTCTTCTTGGTGTAGCAACTTTAATGGCCAGTAGTGTAGTTTGCTCATCTGTTGCTTGACAGACACACAGATCGTTCAGCTTCTCCGTTTGACTGAGGATGAAATGGAGCACTGGTAAGCTGAGTGACACCCTTGGCTCTACAGCCGTAAACTGTCGGCCATTGTCTGTAACCAACATCAAGCCTTCCAAGCAAAAAGTAGATGAGAAAGCCTGAATCGTGCTACGCCATGTAGTCCAGTTCATGGGCACTGCAAATGGGTATTTACTAAAGTAGTCCACAACAATAAGCCAATGAGCGTTGCAAAAGAGACCGTTGTCACAGCAATTGAGTCTGGAAACGTTTTCGATGTGGGCAATAGGGTTTCAACAAAAGCGCAAAACAGTGGCGTCACCTGTTCAAAAAATGTTCAAATGTGTATGAAATCTTACGGGACTTAACTGCTAATGTCTTCAGTCCCGAAGCTTACACACTACTTAGCCTAAATTATCCTAAGTACAAACACACACACCCATGCCCGAGGGAGGACTCGAACCTCCGCCGGGACCAGCCGCAAAGTCCATGACTGTAGAGCCTTAGACCGCTTTTTTCCGTTATTTATCGTTGTGTTTGGTCGTTGCGGACGTCGCAAGACATCCTGTTCAAGTTCGGTGGTTAATCCTTCCACTCAGTTTTTTATTACAGAGGCCAACCGGCTCTCTGACCGAACACGCTGAGCTACCGTGCCGTAAACTTTTCACTCGAGGGGAGACTTGAACCAAGGACCTCTTGTTCCGTAGCTGCTCACGCTAACCACGGACCACGGCACTCCTTACCGCTCGGCTAATCCCGTGCGGCCGCCATCTGTTCAGTGTGGACATCCATGCCTAGCCACGTACAGTGCCAGCGTCCTGTTTTGGGCGTTAAGTTCCACAATGTCCTTCGTCGAGCACTCGCAAAACATCTTTTTGCAGTGCTTTAGGAATAAGCACACGATTGCCCACAGTCAGCTTGCAATAAACTCACACCATGCTGGACGAAGAGGCTATGCCAACGAGAAAATTATCGATGCACAAAATAATTCTGTATGTTTCACTGAAAGAGGCCAAGTAGTACGGATGCAGTGCACCAAAGATTCTAGTCAGTCTGTGATTCTGTGGCCTGTGCAATTTTCCTGCGGTACAGTGGAAAAGTCTGTAAAAAGTCAGTGTCCGGCGCATCGATCCGACAACAACATGTGGTGTGAGCATCGAATTCAGATTCAGGACCAACAGGAAGGCGAGAAAGGGTGTCAGCATTTGCATGTTTCGACGTGGGCTGGTACAGTATTTCATAGTGATTCTGTGACAGTAACAAAGCCCAACGTTGCCTCTTCTGAGCAGTGCACAGCGGAACAGGTTTGGACAGATGAAACAGACACTGACGTGGCCTGTAGTCCTTCAGTAGGTAATACTTCCGACCGAACAGATAATGGTGAAACTTTGTCAGGCCATGGATAATACCTAGCGCCCCCTTCTCGATTTGGGAATACTTACATTGAGTCTTGATCAATAACTTGGAAGCGAAAGCAATCGGCCTGTCCTGTGAACCAAATCCGAGCAAGAACATTGTTCCAATACTGTGCGAAGACGCGTTCACTGCCAAAACCACAGGCTTAGCGGGACTGAAATAAACAAGGCATCCGTCACACAACAAGGCATTTTCATGTTTCTGCAACGCGCACTGATACTCTTTGCTCCAACCAAAAGGCACATTCTTCAGGGTAAACGATGCAACGGAGTCGCAATCTGGGCTACGTTGGATATAAATCGGATATAATATGTCATCTTCCAGAGAACTGACTGCAATTCTGTCACGTTCTGCTGGACCGGGAGGTCCCGGGTGGCCAGCAAATGTGATTGAACGGGATGAACACCTTGACTATTAAGAACATGATCTAAGCACTGAATTTCGGTCTAAAAAAGGCATATTTGTCCAGACGGCTCTGCAAACCAGCAACTGATAGTAGTTGAAAAAGCGTACGAAAGTTACTGATATGCTACGTCCTGACACCACAATATCGTCCAAGTAATTTGAAAACGGAATGGAACTTTTGCAGTCAGCTGTTCTCAGCAGTATTGGAATATGACAGGTGCGGAAGTGCTACCAAGGAGTGGGCGCAAAAATTTGGAAAACTGGAAATTTGTGGTAAGATCTTATGGGACCAAACTTCTGAGGTCATCAGTCCCTAAGACAACGCACACACTCACGCCCGAGGGAGGACTTGAACCTCCGACGG
Source organism: Schistocerca piceifrons (assembly GCF_021461385.2). Taxonomy (NCBI): domain Eukaryota; kingdom Metazoa; phylum Arthropoda; class Insecta; order Orthoptera; family Acrididae; genus Schistocerca; species Schistocerca piceifrons. The sequence goes on along the minus strand of NC_060141.1, from coordinate 771,339,635 downwards.
AGGGAGCCACACGGACCGTGACAAGATACCCTAGTTCGCGCGGCGCAAAAATTTGAACAAACCTAAATGTGTGTTGAGCACAAACGCTTTCTGAGACTCCTCATCTAGTGGAATTTGCAAATACGTATCGCTACGGTCGCTGGTTCGAATCCTGCCTCGGGCATGGGTGTGTGTGATGTCCTTAGGTTAAATGACCAGAGGTGTTAAGTCCCATAGTGCTCAGAGCCATTTGAACCATCAGTTACTGTATGTGGATTCATAGTGTATTTAAAGACAACACAAAGACGAAGTGTTCCAGAAGGCTTTGGTAGGATTACCAAGGGAGAAGCCCATTGAGTAACCTGGATAAGAGCAATGATACCATTGTCTTGCCATTTTTTAAGTTCACTTGGAACATTGTATCTAATTGCAGGAGCGGCGAGACGTGCCTGAAAATACATAACTTGCGCATTGTCCTTCATTATAGCATGTGCCACAAACTTATTTGCTCCGCCAAATCCTTTAGAAAATAAATCAGGGAACTCTGCAATCAACTGAGTAACACTGTCTTCTGGGTTGAAAGTTGAATCAGAAAGTAAATTGTCCTGAAGACCAAATAAATCGAATGTATCTAACCCAAAAATATTTTCAGTCCCGCAAACGCAAAATTGTTAGTGTCACTTTTTTGGTGTGAGACTGGAATGTGGCAGGCAAAATACATGTACCAAGCACTGGAATGTCCTGACTGTTATTTGCAGTACGTTGTGTCCAAGATTTTGTCACCTGTGGCGAGCCAGTTCATAAGTGGCACGTTTAAAGCACCGCCATGGAAGCGCCAGTGTCTAATTGGACTCGTACACAGCATGTGACGATGAATAATTTCACAGGCAGTTTGGCTGCCGTTACACAGCCCTCAGGTGGGGTGAAGGTACATCCTGAAACTGGTCATTACTAGTACTGGTAGTCGATTTAGAAAATACTGCGTCCACTAAGTAGAAGGTGCTCCGTACATGCAACACGGTTAGAGCGAAAGTGGTTAGAGTTCTTTTTCTGTTGCAAGCACAAAGACTTTACATGACCAGGCTTTCCATAGCCAAAGTAAGTAACGTCCTGCGAAGGGCAATGTTGTCTTTTATGCGTGGAAAAGTAGATGGGACATGATTTCATAGCAGAAACATGCGTTGACACTTCCTCACTTTGTCCATGGCGCGATGGCCACTTAACATGTAGTGATCGGTTGCTAGGCCACACCTATTGTTCACTTGCGTTGCACTGCACATGGGGGCTACCTCAAAGTTTTCCAAGACTGTCACACGGGTCCGGATGTTCAATAATTTGTAACACTTGTTTCAAAATAGAATCAGGATGTTTGAGAATTTGTTCACGAATCCTACTGTCTGGCATATTGTATGTAATTGCCTTATGAATCATTCTGTCACTGTACTGCTGTGCACAGCTATACTGAAGACGACACTGTCCCGTTAAACGCTGAAGTTCAGTTATCCCTGGACGGCGTGCTTTGTCTGCCTTTTACTGCGATCAGAATAATTTTTAACGAGCTGCAGCGGCTTCTACCTGATACTCATAATACTTAGTGAGAGCGAAAACTGAATATTCAAAAACTACCAACTCCAGCCTACTAGTCGGTTATAACTTCTGAGCGAGGCAGTAAACGTCTGTACCAGCCATTGACAAGAAATAAGAAACTTCTCAGTTCAATAAACTTTACCAAACAACCGTACACTTTAGGTCATTTTATTTTATTTCGAACGCAACTAGTTTCGGCAATTCATTTTGCCATCTTCAGGCCCCATACGCTTTTTTTTCGAATCAACGAGCTTATCGTATACACCCTTTCATATGAACCAATTGCACAACGATTCGGATTCACGGTATCCAGTTTTGTGGTGCTATACGATAAGCTCGTTGATTCGAAAAAACCGTATGGGGCCTGAAGACGGCAAATTGAATTGCTGAAACAAGTTGCGTTCGAAATAAAAGAAAATAACCTAAAGTACACGGCTGTTTGGTAAAGTTTATTGAATTGAGAAGTACGGGCCAGCCAATGTCCTGTGACCATAATGGACAGACAGAACTGTATAAACTGCATTAGATCAAAGCTGGCAGCAATCGGAGGCATAGGCACAGATGGTGTAGGACGCAGGTTAGAGGCCATTTTAACGAGAGAAGCGTCACAACAAAATAATGAGAAGCAAGGCAACTACACAAATAGGGAAGCGTTGCGGTTAGTCTGCAAGAAAGAACGGAATTAGTACCAATGCTCCTCTGTAAGAAAAGAGAGATATATTAGTGACGTGCGGTGATGGAGCAGAGGAGAGCGAAGACAGCATTGGTTCTGTAATCCTCATCCCCAGATATCGTGTCGGCCGCTGTGGGAATCAGCACTGACGCGGACAAGAAAGGAGAGAAGTAGCGATGGCCACTGGTAGGAATCCAAAATGATCTCTATGTAACACTCTCAGATAAACTGAATTCTTTGTTTCTAAGAAGGAAACAAACATAACTTCTCGTTATTAAGTGTCTTCCTGTGAATCCTGTACAAATGCATTGACACTTTACTATTACTCGCAGAACGCAGGTATTGTCTTCCTATCACGCAGTACTGATGCTCTCGAAGTCTGCTACTGAATTGGCGGCGCACCAACGTTGGGCAGCTGGTTAAGTCAGCATTGACACGGGGTGCTGAATTCTGTCTTCTTGGAGGTGTGGCACTGCTCACTCTTTCCACTGTCGTGTGCGTGCCTTCTTGATCCCGTCGCGTAGCGCTTTGCTGGTAGCTGTGCGGTCGATGCTTTAGAACTGCACAGTAACATAGCTTCAGATGAAACTAAGATCGAAATGTAAATATCTCTACACATTCTGATAAATACTACAGAAAATTTTGACATATAGGTATCACGCTGGTACTTTATTTGAGAGTCTACCTCATCTTTTAGCCAATTACTGTTAAGCTGCACAGTAACTGCACCTTTCCAGTAGCTGTCAATGTCCGCCCCGGTAGCTGAGTGGTCACCGCGACAGAATGTCTATCCTAAGGGCCCGGGTTCGATTCCTGGCTGCGTCGGAGATTTTCTCCGCTCAGGGACTGGGTGTTATGTCGTCCTAATCATCATCATTTCATCCCCATTGACGAGCAAGCCGTCAAAGTGGCGTCAAATTGAAAAACTTGCCCCCAGCGAATGGTCTACTCTACATGAGGCCCTAAGCACATGACCTTTTTTTTTTTTAGTAGCTGTCAGTTACAGAACAGTAATTCAGTCTACTAATTTATTTGAGTCAACTATCACTACTTCCCTGGTTAGCGTAATATTTTGGTCAAAATTTATTTTGTACACTTATAGGGTTGATCACCTTCATTTTTGTACACAGTCTCCTCTAACCATAAACTAAAGTGTCAGCGGTCTGCTTAACTTTTTTTGTTTAAACATTAATTTTGATCTGTAGATAGCACTGGGGCAATTAATTTGAGGTCCAGAGACATGTCTTAGGCAGTAATTTTGATGGATATTTTCAACATGGAAATAACATTGTGATACTTGAGATATATGCTTATGTATTTTTGACACAGGTCATCTGGATGTTCTTGAACATGGCTTTAAATGCAGATTCTTTGTGTATCTTGGAACATGATGCCATCATGGCTGTTTGCACAAGTGAGCTGTGTCCACCATCTTTGATTTTATAGTTTTTTTTATTTCCACTTGCACAATGAAGCCAGTTCAGCGAACTTGCAGTTTTTTAAATTTCCTGCCACCATCTACTTACATCCCACTACCACATCTTGTATTTCTGAATTTCCTGCCAATGGTATGTTGGATTTTCTTGTGTTGGCTAGTTAACTGCAGCTACATGAACTAAGTGTCAGCTAGTAGATAGGTGTTTTACTCCAGCTAATTCGCAAGTGTCATGAATGATTCATTATTTGGTAAAAAGATAGACATTGGCTAGAGACAATATAAAATAAGGATTGCAGTAACTTATTGTTAGATTTCCAAAAATAAAAGTTTCGGTGTTATCTTATGATTTATTCTAATTTGTCACTGAAGAGCTAATATGGAGTTTCAAGGAAATTATTATATTAAAACACAGTGGAAGTAAACAGCTCATATCAAAGATGTGGTTGTTGTGATTACTATGGCTTTTTGAGATTGGACTACACCAATGTCGACTCACTGAAAAATATCGGTCATGTCTACATGTCGCTCCTGTTAAGAGCATTTACTATTTCGTTCCACTGTGTTATAATCTCTTTGTCAAAACTTACTATACTCTGGTGACAGGTGAGGGAAGAATGTGCAACAATACAGAAACTTCTTTATTGAGAATATGACTTAGTAAGAAATAACAACAGGCTTTTAATTGCAGTGTTTAAGCAAATGGTTAGCTTATGGCCAAATAATTCCTCATTATTACTCTTGTATATCTGCTGGTCGTAACTCTGTGCACACAGCATTTTGTCTTCAGTGGCTTCTGCTTCTGTTCTTTTGGTGTTCTTTAACCTGCGACATCAATTGCACACAAATGAAAATTATTGCAGATTGGTGGTAGAGCAGACCATATCCAAGTTTTAAAAACGGTTTTGTTAGGTTTTAGTCGTTATATATGGGGTTCAACTCTCATCAGAACAGGGTATCATAGTTCTGGATGATGCAAGCTATTTGACTTGACAGTATTTAACTACACTCTTTACTTCCAGTTCCAAAAACACTAACAATTTGTAAAAAGTTAAAGCCATTATTCATTTGTGTGTAAAATGTTATCAACATCAAAAATCTATTGGCATTCACCACAGGCCTGCTACAGTTTCTAAGCTATTGTCAAGTAATATTTGCAGATACATTTTCACCAACATTTCTGCACTGACCACTTTTTTTCAATTTGGCATAAGTGTGTACTAATGAAAGCATATATAAATTAGGGGACACCTATGTTGTAAGGTAATTTCTATATTGACAGAGTAGATTGTGATCCAAGTGTGTTCATTTGATGAGTAATAACATACAATGTCTTAAAAATGGCTGCAGAATAAACAAGCTTATTACAAATACTGATCTAAATTCTAAGAGATCGTTACCTACTTTTGACTCGCATTTTGTAGTCAGTGTGATTTATAAAACTTCCTTCACTCCAGTGCAAGTAACCCTGGTTTTTCAAGCATTTAGGATGTCACATATGCAATCTGATAAACAAGAATTATACTGATTTTTGGCCAGTTCTAAAGCCATATTATAACTTTTCACAAATTCATCAATTATATCAAACAAACTTGTACTGCATGTTGCTCTAACAATAAATATAACTGACATGATGTAACATCCACACCAAGTCATGTGTACAAAATAACTCAGGCTCAATGCCTAGTTTTTTACAACAGACTCTACAGGCAAATTTTCATATGCCATTATGAACACGATTGATAAATAGCTTTACAAATAATTTTTAAAACTGTGTAAGGTTCCAGATAAGCAGTTACGTTTTTAAAAAATAATGATATGCTACATTTAAACCAAACTTTAACAAGTGTGCGTTTTTAATGTAAAATTTACATGTTCAGAGAATCCTGTTGTGGTAACTGAAATAATGCAACTGTTGTTTCAGAAATAAAAAATTTCAGGATGCTATAAAAAGGAATTGATAAATTTTCTAAAATACTCTAAGAAATAAATTTTAAGTAAAATGTTAGTTTCTTAGAAACTTTCTTAGTGACTGCTACCTATGTGAATCGTGAGTTCCAAAATTTAAAAATTTCCAAACAATTTCAAAATTTCACTCAAAATTACAAAAAACTTTCAGTAGATTTCCTGAACTACCATCAACCATTGTACACAATTTAAGTTATGTAATTCAAAAATTGCAGATTTGGTGACATGTTATATTTGTATCTGTGTTTCACGTACATCCCCTCTTAAAGGAAGAAATTTTTGAGTCATCTATCAGATTTAGTGCAGATCACTGATATATTTCAAGTAAAGCAACAGACTCAGAACAGAACCACATGGCATCCCACACCTCACATGACGCCTGTCAGAATCAAATTTGTTCTCTGCCTGTTCACTATGGAGTACAACATTCTGCTTCCTGCTTTCAATATATGATGTGAACCACTGTTTCGCTTTTTCTTTAATCGCACAATATTCTAAACAATTTTACCTGATGAGAAAATGGAAATTTGTGTTAGTTTCCAAATGCATTTCATTTGTAACTGCTTTCTGATAATACTTCTGCATAATCTCATTTCACCTACGAATTATTGGTGTGTAGTAGAGTAATAACGTAACATACGGGTTATTAAATACAGTACTGACTAGATTTTCTCAACCGAAACTCTTTTACATTTCAATCTGATATTTTTTTAGGTTCATGACCGTGGTATACCTTAGAACATGTTTTCACATTTCTAAGAACCCTAATTTTCTGGAGTAACTTTTAAAACTGCAGAGAAAGAGAGCACCACATAAGAAATAAATGCCATAATTTAAAAATGGAAAAAATTATTAAGCTTCGTGGCGAGCTAGAGGTGGAATTATGAGAAGTCTACCAAGCTACAACATTCAGCCATACAGTACTTTACGAAAACTTTTGAAAAAACTGATTATAATGAAACTAGCTAGCATTTGTCTATGCTGTGGTGGTTTCGCTAACGAGAATTTCATTCTGTCAGGAAACTTATCAAATATGAAAGACACATTGTACAGGTGACTGAGTACAAAATTAATTGATCTTCATCATCCTACATGAAATTTCATCATCTGATGACATTCCTCAGCACTTTGTATTATCGCTACTGGGCTTTGACTGTCCTTATTATGACACCGCCCCTGTTTCCTCCTGCATGCTATTCTAATGCCATTAGTTGCCTAAATCTGTTGCCTATTAATACTGCATTTGTGATTGCAACTTTGTGCTAGGAAACAGATATCTATCAAGTTGGTAAAGGTTTGAAGAAATGTATTATATTGTCGTTCAAGTGGTATGTGTTGTAGATTCCTTACCAAGATACCCCTTCGAAATGGGATGTCAATATTTGCACTGCAAGTGGATTCATATCTCTAAATCTTTTGTTCATTAGTTTGGGATACGCCTTGATTCCATTTACTATTACTATATATGAATCATGATCTGATATACTGTTACTAATTTTTCTCATGTAGTCACTTTCAGCAAGAGAACAATCTGTGAAGATATTGTATGTGACTGTCAGATTGTTTCCCTGAACTCTTGTTGGAAAATGTATTGTATGTAGTGTATTGTAAGTTTCCAGTAAGTTCATTAACATTCTTTTCCCTGGGAAATCAGTCAGAAGTTTATACGGAAATCCCCACACAAAATTAACTTTATGCTTTCTTAACCTCCGGACTCAGCACAGTGTCAAAGTTGGAAAGAAAAACCCTGTAGCTTCCACTGAGGGCTCTCTGGAGGCCTAAAATGAAAAGTTTTTCCTTGAAAATTCAAATTCTCCCGTAGAATCTTCGAATCTACAAGAAAATAGTGTCACACTCAATTTTGTTTTATTGGCAGTATTTACTATCAGTACTGTACAAATGCAGATACACACAGTAATCAGTATATAACAAACATCTGCAATGTGCTACAGACAGGACTTTTAATATGTATGTTCTCTTCTCTATAGCGAACACCGCAGATGATCGATAATATTAAGGTTGGGTATGAGATTGAATCAAGGCAGGTGCAGGAGTTCGTTTCCATAGCCGCCAATCTATGTGCCGGGTGATCAAAAAGTCAGTATGAATTTGAAACTTAATAAACCACGGAATAATGTAGATAGAGAGGTAAAAATTGACACACGTGCTTGAAATGACATCCGGCTTTATTAGAACGAAAAAAAAAGTATTGCTAGACGCGTGAAAGATCTCTTGCGCGCGTCGTTTGGTGATGATCGTGTGCTCAGCCGCCACTTTCGTCATGCTTGGCCTCCCATATCCCCAGACCTCAGTTCGTGCGATTATTGGCTCTGGGGTTACCTGAAGTCGAAAGTGTATCATGATCGACCGACATCTCTAGGGATGCTGAAAGACAACATCCGACGCCAGTGCCCCACCATAACTCCGGACATGCTTCACAGTGCTGTTCACAACATTATTCCTTGACTACAGCTATTGTTGAGAAATGATGGTGGACATGTTGAGCATTTCCTGTAAAGAACATCATCTTTGCTTTGTCTTACTTTGTTATGCTAATTATTGCTATTCTGATCAGATGAAGCGCCATCTGGTGGACATTTTTTGAACGTTTGTATTTTTCTGGTTCTAACAAAACCCCATGTCATTCCAAGCATGTGTGTTAATTTGTACCTCTATATATCTACATTATTCCGTGATTTATTCAGTTTTCAAATTTATACTGACTTTTTGATCACCCAGTACAAACAACCCCAGGACACTAAACTGTGAAATTTTAATCATTAAATACAGGGCCCACATATGTTCTTGGATATACAAAATTCTCTAACGATTCTTGGTCATAATTCAGCTTTGTAAACTAGGAGTACACTCAGCTGCAAGCCATGAATGTGCCTCGCACACTACCTATGAGCCACCTCCGTGTTCATCTGGGTAGTTCAACGATGCAGCAGTTTGTGATTGCTACGACCTAAATTATTTAAAAATACTACATTACTTAAAAATAGGAGGAAGTACTGGTCAAAACTAGAGAAAGGAGAGTCCTGCAAATGTACATCCTGAACCAGATACTTATCCATACATGAGAAACTTCATTTATGTCTACAACAGTCAGTTGTTCGATACACAACATCTGTCTCTTACATCGGACAACATATGCTTTGAGATAATGCTACGATAGAACACGTACAGTGAGTCCTAGTGTGAATAACGGAAACAGTAATAAAAAGTCCCATTATTGCACTTAGAAGATGACAAACAGCGATTTGTGTGTGCCTGACATGTTAGGACGAGACCAGGATATGAAATAATAAGTGGTAACAACACTGAGCGCTTCCAGTAACATCAACAAGCGGGTGACGATAATACAACAGAATGTTCCATATGTCAACAAGATAAGTTCCCAGATGTTTATCAAACTTTTTTTTAGTTTACATCAGTCCTCACGATGGCATATGGAGTACTATTCTTAACACCCTGTAAGTAGAATGGCAGGGTACTTTCTACATTTAAAGGGATCAGGGGCGGTGGCAAGGGGAGAGGGGTGGGCTATGGCGGTTATAGCCCCCCAATAGAGTATCATATTACACTGGATAAAATGACTTCAGAAATCAGCGAACATATTACTCCAACAGATTCATTCATTTCTTAATTATGTAGCAATATAGGTTGCAATGTATTTCAAACACTTTTTAACAAATGAATAAAAGGAGCAAATAGCTTATTATCTAAACCAATAAATATAATTTAACTTAAAATGGGTGTCTTATTATTGATTAAAACACATTTTTTACCCTGAACTCCAAAACAGTTAGCAGAAACTACTTTAAGCAAAACCAAATTTTACCAATTTGTCGGTGGAGGACCCCAACTCTCCTTCTGTTAATCGATATTCCATTCCCCCAAACCCTCTCCCCCCCCCCCATTAGCCCCACCCACCCTTGACTTGTGTCCCTCTTAAAGGGATACAATTGAAATTAACGTGATTTAAAGGGGGATGACTTAAAGAGACAGTAGTAGGTTATCAGTGAACATTCAACCTCAGGATCGATAATAACCATTTTTTTCTCAAGGTCACTGATAAGGGCATCCAGTGTCAGGTTAAGCATTTGGGCATTTATTTTAAAGGTCATCCATCACTCCCCTTCCCCCACCCCTTGGGAAATCACTGGTACATGAATGTGGTACATTCAAGGTCATCCAGGGGCACCCCCAGTCCCTCCTCTGCCTCTCCCCTCCCACGCCACCCTGGACCAAAGAGACTGAAGCACCCCCACCCCCCACCTGCTCTTCATCTTTTCTAACAGGGGCACTTGCGTGGGTGGGGTTCTCTCTGGAGCTGTACATCATAGGGAAAGGACTAGGCTGCATCTATTTATTAATAACAAATTACATCATTTCTGACTCAAACACTATGACATCACACACACACACACACACACACACACACACACACACACACACACACACACACACACACAACACGCACATGTTAGTAATGTAATAGTGATAAATAACTCAGGTGTATGCATATAATTATGGAATAATGAGAGTACTTACATATATGCCTGGATGTGGTATCTGCTGGAGCCTCTAATGACAAAAATCATGTAATATTAAACTTTTGTTAATGAATAGACCTTGTTACTAACAAATAGACACAGCATGAGCCTTTTCCTATGATGTACAGATCCCGAGTGAACTCTGCCCACCAAAGTTTAGTAGTTATAAAAGACGAAGATTTGTCAAAGTGGGAGGAGAAGGAAGGCGGTTCCTTCAGATGACCTCGAATGCCAGCGTTTCCTTGGGTGGAGGGAAGTGGGAGTGACGTTGAACGTAAGTGTCCCAAGTTCGTAACCTGACACCGGTAATCTTTACCTGTGACCATGGCATAAGAAACCGTTTATAACCGACCTTGGGCATGAATTCCCTCTGATAACCTACTACTGCGCCTTTCAGTCATACCCCTTTAAATTGAGTCCCTTTAAATAAAGTCCCTTTAAATCTATAAAAAAAACTCTGGTATCTCACTCCTGTATAATCACTCACGTAGCAGTAACAGACATTTGAGATGTCGACAGTGAACCAGCATTTGTTATATTTTAGTTACATGGTTCTTTTGACAACTAATTTCCGTTTTTGGCAGCCCTAATCTATGAAATTTAGTTTTCGTCTACATTTACTTTTTGCTCACAAGGTCTTTGAATGAGCGAAATGTACTGTCATCACATTAGACACTACTCATCTCCACAGACTTGACACAGTGGCAGCCATTGTCATAGTAAATGACATACACAGCTGATGAATGGTCAATGTTATCACTTTTCAAGAATGTTGTGTTGCAGCTCAGCGACGTTTCCACTGTTCTAAACCATCTATACAGTTTGTAAACACTGTTAGAGCCAATACTTACCTTTAACCACACTGTTTATCCCAACGATAGTGCTGTTCCAATACAATCCATCGAATACCTCACAATCGCTTAGAATATGTAGTGCCTCAATATAGTAAATAATGTGCAATACTGAATAAAGTATCGAAATTCTAGCAGAAATTACTTACAAAATAAAACTTTCTTAAAATAATTTGCATTACTGCGTAAAACGATGTATGTCATTCTTTAGTTGCAGGTAATGCCAACACACAGAAAACATAAGAGAGTTCCAACGGTCTAGCAATATGTTGTTGGGCGTTGTCTTCACTAGTCGAACCCAGAAATTACATCTTCATAAATTTTTCAGTACATCATCTCAGCGTTAAATAGCAGTTGTAAAGCGACTTTCGTTCTCAACTTTAGGTCTTGTTCCAGTTTTTATTAACAAGTGATTCTTCATGTCAAATGTTAGATATGTAGTCTTTCATCAAAATGAAAAGGTTCTTCAATTATTTGATATGGATGCTGTTGTAGTGCCTACTAGAAACATCTTTTCTGTCATGGAAAACATAAATAACATAGACCTAATTTGCAGAAAGGTTCTGAAAACTGCCATGATTGTAATAAACACTTTGTTCTATTTCGTGTGCTTAATGTTGTATGTTTGACTATAAAAGTGATAATAAAAGTTTAAGAAAATACATGTGGTGTCTTGTGCATTAATACATGACATATAAGATGATGCTGAAATTTGGGATCTTGTGCTCCTACGGAGTGAGAGTGCAGCTGCAAGACCGAAAACAACATTCCCATGTTTTACGTCCTCAGATCGAGGTAAGAGCGGATACATCATATAGCAGTACAGCCAGTAGTCATAAAATATAGGCTCAGTAATTAATTAGGATGTTTTACAGTTCTGACAAATGCACATGAATGAGTTGCTGTAAAATTCGTATATGGGCAAAGCACGCTACACTGTTTCTACTGTGGAATATCAATAATGGAAGTAATGATGGCATAAGGTTACGCAATACTGAAAAGCAATCAACGCCACTTATTGTTCGCTCATATTACTGCTATATGGATCTGGTCCAAGACCCTTACAGTAGCCAGTACTGTGCCTAGCATGGTGTGGTGATGATGATGATCGGTTTATGTTCGCGAGTATCAAGAAAATGCTATTCACAGTAACATATTTATTGTTCAAAAATACAGTACTGTTTTACATGGACGCTGGTTGCTCAGTCGGGCCAGGGGTTTTCTGGCTCCATCAGCAGCAGCCAGTATCCATTTACCTAATAGTACTGCTGCTTAGTGGATGGTCCTTGTAACAGCCATTAGGTCATGGCCAATCAGTGCCCACCCTCCTCTAGATCGTAGCCCGTGCTGCCCACAATGGACGATGGTGGACAACAGCTCTGCGAGGTTACCTCTGAATTGACGTCATTGATGCTAAAAATGTGTGCCCAGGAGACTTGCCCTCCATCCCAACCTGAAGTGCTCATTGCCTTGCTAAGACATGGGCTGGCAGCATCAGTGTCAGCTGCAGAAATGGGAGAAGCAGCAACAATGGCTCCCCTGCACAATGGCGAACAGCGAACAGTTACTTGGCTCCACTGGTCAAGCAGGCCAGCAGTTTGATGGCGGTCTCTGCTCCCCATCAGTAATCACCAATAAATTGGCACTTCAGCGTGCAGTGGCGCAGTGGCAGAGACTCTCCAGCAAGACTTCAGCTCTATAGATGATTGTATACAATTAGGTGCGCAGAGAGTGGACTGAAATAGCACCCCCCCCCCCCCCTCGCCTCCACAGGACGGTTCAACTGAGATCATTGATGAAGTGATTAAGAAATGTGTCGTATTTATCTTTGTACTTCCAATTAGCACTGCTGCAGCGGGGCTAACAATGACATGAATATACTAGTTTTCCTGTTTGGTCGGCACTCCTGGGGACTTCAGACTTCCGTCTTTCAGATGCTCCTTTCTGTTTCTTTAGTGGCTGAAAAGTTACTGTTGCGTTGTGTCTGTCCCTTCTTGTGACACACTAATTTGTCACCAGTATGACGGCATCTTTGTGTTTCCATGACATGACTGTGCTACGTTTGTGGACTTGTGTGCTCAGCCAGTCTGGTGTCTTACAGCCACTTCTGCGTTCCCACGACCTGCTCAGTGCAGATAAGCATGTTGTGGCCAATGTGTCAATTGATTTAAAATCCCTAAAAATCCTCGCAGTGTTCTTCCATTGTTGGGTGTATCATGTTGTCTAACTACTTCCACTTTGTGTGGGTCTGGGGCAGTTCCCTTTGCTGAAATGATATGTCTTAGAAACTGTGTCTCTTTTTCCTGTTACCCCATGATCTTTTAACTTTTGAAGGAGTTTACTTAATATTTGGTTGTGTTGATACTAGGTTTCCTCTGCTATCAAAATAACATCGACATACCAATTTAATATCTGTTATAATTCCTTTCTATAATTATTCTCAAGCCTTTATAAACGCCACTGAGGAGATATCGGATCCAAATGTAACTCTTTTAAACTGGTAGCATCTACCAAATGCAGTCAAGGCAGTGTACTGTCAGACTCTGATGCTAACTCAATTTTCCAAACGCTGGACCTCATATACACTGATGTAAACACTGTGACCTCATGAAATTTTTGTGTTAATTCTTGCAACTTTTCTGATGTATCTGTTTCAGTCATTATTGCCGTATTTATCTCCCTAGAGTCAGGCACAGGGCACATGCTTCCATCTCTTTTGTCAACAATTTGTAGTGGACTATTGTACATGGACTGTGCTAATTCTACCACGCTAATGTCCATCGTTTTATGTAACTCGAGAAATACTTGTTTTCTGTAACAAAATGGTATGGTATAGGGTGGAATCACGAATGATTTATGTTTTGCAATTCGAATCTGCATTGCCACGCAGTGTGCTCTCTAACTCTCGTCTTTATTGATTAGAAGTACCATCCAGGACAGTGATTCTCAACTTCCCGATAATACAGACCACTGTTTATTTGCAAAGCGATCCGTGGACCCGTTGCAATGCTCTCTGAAATTTCACATGGTATTAAAAAACGTACAAATCAGAATTAGCACTGACAAGTAAAACATCAAGAAAAACAATGCATATGTAATTTGTTCTAAAGATATATGATTGTTTTCTAGTGAGCGAAATTTTAATTGAACTACATAGTAACCGCACAGTAATACAGAAAATAAGGTACAATACAGTAATTGAAAATCTATGCTTTTTTGACGAAATCCACTTGAAAAACAATGATGTGAGGAAAGAAATTCTTTGTGTTTTCCCATAATTCCACTGAAATGTGGAATAAGTTGTATCACCATCAATCTTAGGTCCGATTCCACATTAAGCCGAATTCACTTTAAGGTTTTAATACTGCAAAGAGCAGAAAAGGTCTGCTCACATAAGGTAGTGGTAGGGAAAGGCATCAAATGTTGCAATGTCTTTTTAGATAATTCTTCATACTCACATCGCACATGTGGCAAGAGGCTACAAAGTTGCTTTCTTTAAAAACGTTTTCCGTGAAGCATCGCAGGACAGTTCCTGTAGCTGATCTTGTCCTATGTCAGAGGGGTTCATACTTTGTATATCATGCACTTCTAGTCAGTTAAAGGATTTTCAATCCAACAATTACCAGGTTGTGAGAACGGAAATATTCTCGAAAAATTGCAGCTAATGCTCTCAAGTGTCCTACAAGTGTTTTGTGCTCTTTAGCAGAGATTTTTCACATAAAGAATCAGTGAAATCCTTGAGCGCTAGAAATGATGAATAGCCATTGTTTTGAATTCGAACTACCCACAGCTGCAGCTTATTGGTTGTAGCTTAACGTTTCCTCTCAGCCTCGAAGATATTAACATTTTTTCCTTGCAAGCCTAAGTTCGTTGAGAAAGAAGAAAAATCCGCCAAATAGACCACTTTACACAATTAATCGAAATCACACGACTTCTCACTTGAAAAAGAATGTTGCTTGTCTAAAAGAAACAAGCGCACTTCATCACGCAGATCAAAAAAAAAAAAAAACATAGAACTTTTCCTCTTGACAACTAATAGACATCAGTGGTTAAGAAAAGTTGAGTGTGTTCAGTGCCAATTTCTTCACATGAAACTGCGAAAAGACACGAATGAAGAGAGCGTCACTTAATGAGATTAGCAAGTTTTTTTAACTTTATCCACATTTCAAAACCTCAGGCTTTTTTTTTTCTCGGTGCTAAAGCTTCTCTGTGTAGGAAGCAACACGTACACTTTTACTTCTGGTGCTAAACGTGTCACTCAAGTCTTTAGGCCACTCTTCAAACCTGTAAAAGCACGGACTCCGGCAAAGTAATAGCCATACATTTATCCCATCGAATATCGGTGTTTATCATGAACTCATTAGGTACACAAAACACATCCTTTGCCATTGTTCGAAGAATCACCATGCAGAACAATAGCTCCTCAAAACGGTTGAAAACCAACAGATTTGCTTTTCCGTCTATGTCTGTATTTTCATCAAGTTCTAAGGAATAAAATGAGTTACCTTTAATTTTTGAAATTAATTGTTCTTTCACGCTGAAAGACATATTGTCAATTCCTCTTTTAACTGTATCGTTGGAAAGGGGAAGTGAGTATTTCCTTAGCAGCTGCATCACTTACCATAGTTTCACACAAATCTTTCGCAGCTGGTAGGGTTAATTTTCCGCAACCGTGGGGTTTCCCAGGTTTATCAGTTAGTAACGACACATGATATGACGCCAAAGTAGATTTTGCGTCAGTATTAACAACCACCACAGTCTTTTACATTACAATTTTACTGCGTTTCATTTCCCTGAGTTTGTTTATTCAAAAAATCCATAGACTTACAAACATGTCCTTCAAATTTCTTCTGCAAATATCTTCAAAGATTAACAGGTTTCATGCTTTCGTTGTTCAGCACTTCAAATCACAAGAGAGACAGAGCCTGCTGACTGCCATCACTGCCTATGGACGTAACTACATAACGAAGATATTCATCCCAGTACCTAGGTAGTGTTTTCTTCTTTCCTTCACGTTCTCTTGTAGTAGCTTGGGAACACGAAGGCTATCTTTCAGAGGCATTGTCCGATTTACCAACAGTTTTTCGCTACACTGCAGACGAATGCAACCATTAATCGACTGCGGACTGAACAAATATCGCCACAGAAAAGAACGTCGAGCAACTCAGGAAATGAAAGACTGATGGCAAATCAATGTGTGCGTCTCTCTCCACTCACGTATTCATGCCATGAATACGTGACATCTATGACTGTCTGTAATATCTATTTCCTATATTTTTTCCCTCGTTTACTGTTTGATGGAATGTTGAAGGAGCAAAACTTGACTAACGCAATTCGTTGAGGCTGGAAGGGTGTGCTGTGAAGTCATACTGAAGTCCCACTCGAGTTAAATTAACAAATAAAATGAGTATGATAAAGCTTATTGTATCTACACTCCTGGAAATGGAAAAAAGAACACATTGACACCGGTGTGTCAGACCCACCATACTTGCTCCGGACACTGCGAGAGGGCTGTACAAGCAATGATCACACGCACGGCACAGCGGGCACACCAGGAACCGCGGTGTTGGCCGTCGAATGGCGCTAGCTGCGCAGCATTTGTGCACCGCCGCCGTCAGTGTCAGCCAGTTTGCCGTGGCATACGGAGCTCCATCGCAGTCTTTAACACTGGTAGCATGCCGCGACAGCGTGGACGTGAACCGTATGTGCAGTTGACGGACTTTGAGCGAGGGCGTATAGTGGGCATGCGGGAGGCCGGGTGGACGTACCGCCGAATTGCTCAACACGTGGGGCGTGGGGTCTCCACAGTACATCGATGTTGTCGCCAGTGGTCCGCGGAAGGTGCACGTGCCCGTCGACCTGGGACCGGACCGCAGCGACGCACGGATGCACGCCAAGACCGTAGGATCCTACGCAGTGCCGTAGGGGACCGCACCGCCACTTCCCAGCAAATTAGAGACACTGTTGCTCCTGGGGTATCAGCGAGGACCATTCGCAACCGTCTCCATGAAGCTGGGCTACGGTCCCGCACACCGTTAGGCCGTCTTCCGCTCACGCCCCAACATCGTGCAGCCCGCCTCCAGTGGTGTCGCGACAGTCGTGAATGGAGGGACGAATGGAGACGTGTCGTCTTCAGCGATGAGAGTCGCTTCTGCCTTGGTGCCAATGATGGTCGTATGCGTGTTTGGCGCCGTGCAGGTGAGCGCCACAATCAGGACTGCATACGACCGAGGCACACAGGGCCAACACCCGGCATCATGGTGTGGGGAGCGATCTCCTACACTGGCCGTACACCACTGGTGATCGTCGAGGGGACACTGAATAGTGCACGGTACATCCAAACCGTCATCGAACCCATCGTTCTACCATTCCTAGACCGGCAAGGGAACTTGCTGTTCCAACAGGACAATGCACGTCCACATGTATCCCGTGCCACCCAACGTGCTCTAGAAGGTGTAAGTCAACTACCCTGGCCAGCAAGATCTCCGGATCAGTCCCCCATTGAGCATGTTTGGGACTGGATGAAGCGTCGTCTCACGCGGTCTGCACGTCCAGCACGAACGATGGTCCAACTGAGGCGCCAGGTGGAAATGGCATGGCAAGCCGTTCCACAGGACTACATCCAGCATCTCTACGATCGTCTCCATGGGAGAATAGCAGCCTGCATTGCTGCGAAAGGTGGATATACACTGTACTAGTGCCGACATTGTGCATGCTCTGTTGCCTATGTCTATGTGCCTGTGGTTCTGTCAGTGTGATCATGTGATGTATCTGACCCCAGGAATGTGTCAATAAAGTTTCCCCTTCCTGGGACAATGAATTCACGGTGTTCTTATTTCAATTTCCAGGAGTGTAGTTTCCAAAACACTAGAGGTTACAACTGTGAAGTGACGATAAAAACATGAAAAGCTGAGGGACAGTTAAACTGTTTCTCTTATCTAATCACATCATTCCTTTGACTTGATTCTGTTGTTCACAAACAAAACGTGGAGCACCATTAAAGTTCTGGTTGCGTGCTTGGAACTATTTTGTCAGCCTTGTCCATTCCAACGGCGCCCATATGTATCTGAGTTGCTTCTGTTGTAATTGACACGTTACTGGTGCCAACTACACCAGTTCGAGTTTTGCTATGCGTTTTCTCCTCCATACCCTCTGGTATTGCCGCTCCTCTAGCACCGTTACCTTCTCTATGATACCTTCGTTTACATCCTTCTTTATCACTAAATATGAATTCCAACTCCCTCCGAGTCCCTTTGAACGCTTGCATGTTAAGTCCTGTTTTTCCTACTAACGACAGTTGACATCGAACCAGGATAGTACTTCGCCCTTATTTCTGGACAGTCCCTCAACATTCAGTTGACATATTCTGAGCACGTTTCCAGGTTGGCTCTGAACAGTGCCGTTTGTATAGGGTTTCATATTGTTGTTAATTTCGTAATCGCTATTGGAATTATTTTTAAATCGCCTTCTGCGAGAGTTAGCCTAATTGGAAATGACCAATTAGTTGCCCAGGGAACACCGGCAGTGATCAAGGCACATGAAGATGCATTCGAAGGCGAAAAAAGTGACTGCACACGTGGAGGTCTCTCGCTTGCTCCCGAAACCACGAACTTGTAGACAATCCAACAGTTCCACTTCCGTTTCCACCGACCAAGGAAGGTGTGGGTGCAGTTAAACAGATATCGGACTGAAGAGGGTAGGTGCAAATACAACATGCACAAGTGGGGCTTTTCAAGTGACAGTGTGTGTGACTGTGGTGACACCCAAACAATGAGCCACATTGTGAATGAATGTCCATTCAGACGCTTCCCTGGTGGCACTGAGAAGCTCCATCAAGCATCCCAGGAGGCACTCCGCTGGATCGAGTCCATCAACATCCGAGTGTAGTCTGAGCCGTTTTAAAACTTGTGTACTGCATATAATTTCACATGTTCATTTTTATATATATTTCTTTGTTTTGCTAAATGTGTATTACTGTAATTGATGCATACCATAATAATAATAACCGAACCAGGAGTTTCACCGCACAGAGATGTATCAGCTCCCCATCACTGTACAGTGTGTCCACACTCAAAATATGTTCGCTGGACTCTTCTCGCCAGAATGTTCGGAAACAGACTTTTGGTGCAGCTCATACTTTATACCATTTTGTGCTTCAGTTGACCAGTACATTCTAAGAAAAGATGATTTAAAAAAGCGATATGAGGTACAGCTCCTTGCTCTCTCAGCATGGTTTCTGCTACATCTTTCATATGAGTGCATATGAAGTCCAGTTTGTACGCTACTGGCAAGTGTTCCGGTAAACATACTTGAAAATTATTTATAAAGTTCCGTGGAGGCAATGTGTTTCCATCTTCTTTATGATGCTGAAACTTACCGACTGTTAAGTAGTGGTCATTATCATAATTTGTTTTTCCACCACATGGCGCTGACTCGACCGTCGCACTCCATCTTCCTCGGTTGTGTCCGTATTCTTACTTTCTGCTGGTAGAACAGCCGTCGGGAATTGCAGCCTTTCTAGGCGCATATTGCATCGTCTTATCGGCAAGCAGTTACCTGTGTCTACTTGCCCTGCAGTTTTCAGCCCTTTATCGGTTCTCTGTGTTGCTTTCCAACGCCATAGGAATGTTCTAAGCCGTAGACTGTTCCGCAGTATCTCTTGATACATATTGCATTGGGACTTATATACCTGTGACTGCTTTGGCTTGACACTTCCCTGCATGCGTTACCATGTGCGCTTGTCCCATCCTATTTTGTTGCGCACACACGAATCTTGATGCAAGTATCAGATAGTTATAGATGACAATGGTTTGCTACCCAACGAGTTAACGCAACATGAAGGAGAGTTTAGCATACTATTCTAAACTAAACACCGAACTGGACAAAGAGAGGCATGCTTGCGATAACATCATGTGTAACGTACTCCCTGCACGATTGCAATGCATCATTTACATTTGCTGGAAGGTGTGTCGTTGGATGCGCGGGACGCCAGACAGGTGCGTCTGCTCTACGCTGTGCGTCAGCCTGTAAAACTGCTTAGTCTAGACTGAAGTGACAGTCACATACTCTGACCGAGTTCTTCTGTGAAGTGGAAGACTCTTTGTCCCTAGTCTGTCTGTAGTGGCTGCGCACACTTGCCTGGTTGATGGAGTAACATGCACAGTGACGCCCTCACTGTTCTTGCAAGAAAGTATTAACTAACACGACTCTTCTCAATCTCTCCAATTGGAGAACGTAGGAGATTATCTTATTTAATGCTGATCAATTTAGGGTCAATTGTTATTGAAACGACCACAGAGTAAATATATCCCCATGCCCCATGGGTCATTAAGCGCTGTGTGTATCAGCACAACGTTTCAGAGAGAGTGCTTCTTTTTTGTCAGCAAATTGCGTATATTGAATCATCTTTCCCCACTCTGTGCAGAAGATTGCCTCCCTCCAAAACTGGAGTCTGCCAACCAAACTGCTACATACAGGAATTATTTCTCCCACTCGAAAACATTACCTTCACTTCGCGTGAGTCCCGTGTGCTAACTATGTATAGTCTTCTCTATCTACGAAAATTCGGCCCATCCAGTAAGTGTGAAGTGCCCATTCGCCTTTCCCTTAGGGCACTGGAGGCAGTAAAGGCGCCATTGGCCAGTTGTGGCGAAACAATCTATGTGGTTCTGTCGAGACCCGTGCAGCACCCCTTGCAGCCATTATATTTATGACCCGTCCCTATTCTTCAACACGCGCCTACTTTTAAAGAAAAATGCTGTGTCATGGCACTCGCCCCCTCCCCATTCCACGTCTGTAATGCTACCAAAATATATGTACACGCAAATGGGAGAAGGGATTACTTAGTATCATATCCGATCAGCCAAGTACATTTTTTTTTTCATTTTATATGCGAATTAAGTCTGTTATGCTCAAAGTATGGCGTGTGACATATTATTTGAATCGTCTCATCAACGAGATGGCCATGAAACATAGTAAAACCGATTGCTACCTTTAGCTAATGTGTTGATTCTAGTAACGAATATCTACTTATGAAATCACACATGCTGTTTATTACAGTTGTGTATATAGTGGACGTGTAGGAACACCACCTAGAAAAGGTGATCTAAAGCTAGTACCTCAACTCTTCAGCGAATTGGTGCACGTCACTAATTCTGTATATGACATACTTATACTCTGTAGGGTCCAGTGCCACATTACATATTAAAATGTCACAAGCTCGATTATAAAATGTGAAGTATTTTAAAAAGTTTTAAGACAAAGCTCTACATTTGAGAGCTACTACTTTTAAATGCTAATTAAGTGAATCACATGCACATATACTAGACAGAGTCAACAACGCCCACCTTGGATACAGATAATGTGTGAATTTATGTGAGCATACTGCAGTAACATTATTTGTAAATATTTCCTGTAATTTTGTATATTGTAATGATAACATATCTGTTCTACACACAATGTAATAATACTTGTTAATAAGTACAATACCCGTTGAAGAATACAGTTTTGAAACTGTCAAACTCATCGTCAAGGTTTAATTAACTGTATTTACAAATGGTGAGCTGTTATTTCCAGTCCACTGAAGCTCTTGCATGCAAAGTTGCTGCAGCCCAGCCATGTTCAAAATCTTAAAGATGAAGCTACTGAGCAGCTGCAGAGAGATGATTAACGATTACCACAGGATCATCACTGGGACCACACAGAAGACAGACTGAACTCTTTCGCACACACACAATAGCCACACTGCCTTAGGGAAACAGTGATGAGCTAGCAAATGAGTTATTCAGATCATCTGATAATAATGTGGTAATAAATAAGTCGAGCACGGCAGCTATACCATTTGTGTGTCCTTGGAATTAAATACAAAATTTAAAAAAGTGAAATAGTTCAGCTAACATGGAAGCAAAATAATGCATGGCCGGTGAAGCAAGGAAGCTATATGAAGTACATATCTACAGGTAAAAAGCATTGTACGCTAGAAGGGCAGACTAGCAATTAAAACATGCCTTAAGCTGTGAAAGAAATTTCTGAGAATGTACATCTGGAGCACAGCATAGTACGGTTGTGAATCATCGACAACAGGAAAACCGGAAATTATTGAGATGCGAAATTGCTGAAAATCAAGTAGACGAACAAGAAAAGAGTGATTTTTCCCTAGAATCGGCGAGGTGGAGAAGATAAGGAAAACATCGATAAGTATATGTGATTGGATAATGCATAGCATAGTAAATGAAATGAAATGATCGTATGGCACTGTTGGCCGGGAGGCCCCGATGGCGGAGTTCGGCCGCCGTGTTGCAATTCCTTTTTAGTTGACGGCGCTTCGGCGACTCGCGAGTCAGTGATGATGAAATGCTGATTAAGAACACACAACACCCACTCCCCTACCGGGAATCGAACCTGGGCCCCCTGCGTGGTAGGCGGTAACACTACCACGAGGCTACGGAGGCTGACACGTAGTACATTAAGACATCAGCGAATAAGTTTCATTGAGCTAGAAGTATCTGTTGGCAAAATTTATAGCAAAAGACAGAGATCTATATTACTAAACGCCTCACGCCGTTTCTGGTGTACAATTTCAATTGCATGTTGCCTTTCTAATGGCTTCCAGAGCAACATAAACATTATCACCAGTATTTCATATAACTACTAACCGAATTTTAAAATTACATGCTGTCATAATCTACTTATTAAGAGGAATAATCTCATGTTAAATGTATGACACAGTAACACAAGTGCTGCAGCTAGAAACTATGTGCACTGAAGTGACAAAAGCAATGGGATACCTTCTGAAATCGTATCGGACTTCCTTTCGGCCAGCGTACTGCAGCAACTCGACACGGCATGCACTCAACAAGTCGCTGGAAGTCCCATTCAAAAATACTGAGCTATGGTGCCTCTATAGCCATCCATAATTGCGAAAGAGTTGCCAGTGCAGGATTTTGTACACGAATCGACCTCTCGATTGTGTCCCATAAATGTTCGATGGCATTCATCTCAGGTCCTCTGGGTAGCCAAAGCTTTCGCTCAAACTGTCAAGAATGTTTCTCAAACCAATTGCGAACAATTGTGGCCCAGTCACATGGCACATCATCACCCATAAAAATTCGGTTCTTGCTTCGAAAAATGAAATCCATGAACAGCTGCAAATGGTCTCAAGTAGGCGAACGTAACCATTTCCTGCCGGTGGCCGAGTCCAATCCATGTAAACACAACCGACACCGTCATGGAGTCACCAACAGCTTGCACAGTGCCTCGTGAACAACCTGTGTCCATGGCTTCGTGGGGTCGGCGCCTCACTCGTACCCTACCATCAGCTCTTACCAGCCGAAATGGGGATTCATCTGACCAGGTCACGGTTTTCCAGTCGTTTAGCGTCCAGCCGAAATACCCACGAGACCAGGAGAGGTGCTGCAGGCAATCGCGTGCTGCTAGCAAAGGCACTCGCTTCAGTCGCCTGCTACCTTAGTCCTTTAACGCCAAATTTCCCCTCACTGTCCTAAAGTGTCCGTTCGTCGTACGTTCCACATTGATTTCTGCGGTTGTTTCGCGCGATGTTGCTTGTCTGTTAGCACTGACAGACCTACACCTACACCGCTGCTCTCGATCGTTAAGTAAAGTCCTTCGGCCACTGTGTTGTCCGTGGTGAGAAGTAATGCTTGAAATCTGGTATTGTCGGCACACTATTGGCTTTGTGGATCTTTTGAATTCCCTAAACATTTCCGAAATGAAGTGACCGCTGCGTTTAGCTCCAACTACGACATTCAAAGTCTGTTAATTCCCGTCGTGCGGTCATGTTCACGTCTGAAACCGTTTCACATGAATCACCCGAGGACAGATGACAGCTCCGCCAATGCTTTGCCCTTCCATACTTTATGTACCCGATACTACCGCCATTTGCATATATGTGGGTGTTGCTACCCCATGGCTTTTTTCACCTTAGTGCGCTTTTTCGCTGTTCATGCAGCTGCAGCCATAGCGTTTTAAATTATTACTTCTTCAGTACTTTGTTCAAGAAATCGTTCGCACAGGAGAATCGTACAAACATACCGTCATTTGACCATCGAACAGACATCCGTTCGGACGACGTAATAATAAGCATACTTGGCACAGAGAAACAGCTGAAATATTTAAAAGCAAATACATTACTGGCCATTAAAATTGCTACACCACGAAGAAATGCAGATGATAAACGGGTATTCATTGGACAAATATATTATACTAGAACTGACATGCGATTCCATTTTCACGCAATTTCGGTGGATAGATCCTGAGAAATCAGCACCCAGAACAACCACTTCTGGCCGTAATAACGACCTTTATACGCCTGGGCATTGAGTCAAACAGAGCTTGGATGGCGTGTACAGGTACAGCTGCCCATGCAGCTTCAACACGATACCACAGTTCATCAAGATTAGTGACTGGCGTATTGTGACGAACCAGTTGCTCGGTCATCAATGACCAGATGTTTTCAATTGGTGAGAGATCTGGAGAATGTGCTGGCCAAGGCAGCAGTCGAACATTATCTGTATCCAGAAAGGCCCGTACAGGACCTGCAACATGCGGTCGTGCATTGTCCTGCTGAAATGTAGGGTTTCGCAGGCATCGAATGAAGGGTAGAGCCACGGGTCGTAACACATCTGAAATGTAACGTCCACTGTTCGAAGTGCCGTCGATGCGAACAAGAGGTGACCGAGACGTGTAACCAATGGCACCTCATCTTCGTGGTGTAGCAATTTTAATGGGCAGTAGTGTAAATCACCAAATCCGGATGGAATCCCAGTTCGATTTTACAAAGAGTATTCCACTGCATTGATCCCTTACCTAGTTTGCATTTATCGTGAATCTCTAGCCCAGCGCAAAGTCCCAAGCGACTGCAAAAAACCGCATGTGACTCCAGTATATAATAAAGGTAAAAGAACGGACCTGCAAAATTACAGACCAATATCCCTAACGTCTGTTTGCTAACTTCTGTTTCTCAGTTCCAATATAATAAACTTTCTTGACACTGAGAAGCTTACGTGCACTAATAAGCGCGGTTTTAGAAAGCATCGCTCTCGCGAAACTCAGCTTGCCCTTTTCTCACATGATACACTGGGAACTATGGATGAAGGGCAACAGGCAGATTCCATATTTCTAGATTTACGAAAAGCTTTTGACACGGTGCCACATTGCAGGTTGTTAACGAAGGTAGGAGCATACGGAATAAGTTGAAAGATATGTGAGTTGCTCGAAGACTTCTTAAATAACAGAACCCAACACGTTGTCCTCGATGGCGAGTGGTGGTCATCAGAGACAAGGAGTGCCCCAGGAAAGTATGATAGGACCACCGTTGTTCTCTACAAACATACATACATGATTTGTTGACAGGATGGGCAGCAATCCGCGGTTGTTTGCTAATGATGCCGTGGTGTACGGTAAGATGTCGAAGTTGAGTGACTGTAGGAAGATACAAGACGACTTACATAGAATTTCCAGTTGGTGTGATGACTGGCAGCCATCCCTAAATGTGGAGAAATGTAAGTTAATGTAAATGAGTATGGAGAACATACCTGTAGTGCACGATACAGTGTTACTAGTGATGTGGTTGACACAGTCAAATCGTTTAAATATTTGGGCGTAACACTGCAAAGCGATATGAAGTGGAACAAGCGTGTGAGAAATGTGGTAGGGAAGGCGATTGGTCGGCTTCGGTTTATTGGGAGAATTTTAGGAAAGAGTTTTTCAGCTGTAAAGGAGACCGCATATAGGGTGCTGGCACGCCCTGTTCTTCAGTACTGCTAGATTGTTTGTGATCCGTAGCAGGTCGGATTGAAGTAAGACATCGAAGCAATTCAGAGGTGGGCTACTAGATTTGTTACCGGTAGGTTCGAATAACACGTAACTGTTATAGAGATGCTTCGAGAACTCGAATGGGAATCCCTGGAGGAATGCGACGTTCTTTTCGAGAAACGCTATTGAGAAAATTTAGAGAACCGGCATTTGAAGCTGACTGCCGAACAATTATACTGCCGCCAATATACAGGGCTATTACAAATGATTGAAGTGATTTCATAAATTCACTGTAGCTCCATTCATTGACATATGGTCACGACACACTACAGATACGTAGAAAAACTCATAAAGTTTTGTTCGGCTGAAGCCGCACTTCAGGTTTCTGCCGCCAGAGCGCTCGAGAGCGCAGTGAGACAAAATAGCGACAGGAGCCGAGAAAGCGTATGTCGTGCTTGAAATGCACTCACACCAGTCAGTCATAACAGTGCAACGACACTTCAGGACGAAGTTCAACAAAGATCCACCAACTGCTAACTCCATTCGGCGATGGTATGCGCGGTTTAAAGCTTCTGGATGCCTCTGTAAGGAGAAATCAACGGGTCGGCCTGCAGTGAGCGAAGAAGCGGTTGAACACGTGTATCTGGACATGCTGGTAAATTGGCTCATGCCACAACTGGAGACCGACAGCGCCGACTTCATCTTGCAACAGGATGGTGCTCCACCGCACTTCCATCATGATGTTCGGCATTTCTTAAACAGGAGATTGGAAAACCGATGGATCGGTCGTGGTGGAGATCATGATCAGCAATTCATGTCATGGTCTCCACACTCTCCCGACTTAACCCCACGCGATTTCTTTCTGTGGGGTTATGTGAAAGATTCAGTGTTTAAACCTCCTCTACCAAGAAACGTGCCAGAACTGCGAGCTCGCATCAACGATGCTTTCGAACTCATTGATGGGGACATGCTGCGCCGAGTGTGGGAGGAACTTGATTATCGGCTTGATGTCTGCCGAATCACTAAAGGGACACATATCGAACCTTTGTGAATGCCTAAAAAAACTTTTTGAGTTTTTGTATGTGTGTGCAAAGCATTGTGAAAATATCTCAAATAATGAAGTTATTGTAGAGCTGTGAAATCGCTTCAATCATTTGTAATAACCCTGTACATTGCTCGTGAGGATCACGAAGATAAGATATGAGAAATTAGGGCTCAAACGGGGACATGCAGACAGTCGTTTATCTCTCGCTCTATATGGGAGTAGAACAGGAGGGGAAATGACGCAGCCGGTCGTGTGGCCGTGCGGTTCTAGGCGCTTCAGTCCGGAACCACGCGGCTGCTACGGTCGCAGGTTCGAATCCTGCCTCGGGCATGGATGTGTGTGATGTCCTTAGGTTAGTTAGGTTTAAGCAGTTCTAAGTTCTAGGGGACTGATGACCTCAGATGTTGTCCCATAGTGCTCAGAGCCATTTGAACCATTTTGAAATGACACAACATACGGTGGCTTTTGGAGTATCTATGTAGATGTAGATGCAGATGAACACTATTTGCAACACATTTCGCAGACATCATCCACACATACTACTGAATGCACATTCAAATTATGTCATTGTACGACACATAGATACGGGATATGAAGTCATAAACATTGAGATCCGTAAAAAACTAGCTTTTGTTTGGAACGGAGTGCCAATGCCCACATTATATTCACACTGTTTGAAAATCAGAGCACTTAATAATTTCCAACAAATTTAAACATAATTTCAAATATTCTGTAAGCTTCTTCTCGCTTCCGTGCATAACGTCAAATATTTAGCTCATCAGCTCATTTGCAAAGTAATCAGACATTTAAAGTTGTTTGACACTTGAAAGTTTGTTTCTTTAAAGAAGGGGGCAACTGGTTGGTGTAATACAACAAATCACTGAGGACGTGCGGTGTAAATGCTATTCTGACATGAGGAAGTTGGCACCAGAGAGGAAGTCATAGTGAACTTCATTAAAAAATAAAGAAGACGCTTAAGCTCCAATCTCCATCCTGGCAATGCCATTCAAAGGAAATCATGTACACTGGTAACTGCTGTCACCATATGAAACTTACAACAAATTCTGTGGTAGTTACTTCTTCGGCTAATAACAGCAATCATCCTTCTGTATGAATATGGGTATAACCATGCTGGATTGCTGTGCTATAATCTACTCAAACAAAATAAGTTACGGACACCAAGATGCGTCTAATTTTCCACAAATTTCCAGGCTCCAGTGCAAGTGTCCTGCGGAGGAAACAGTGCTATGATGCAGTCGTATATATCAGGCATCTGTTACAACATATACTCAAAATTCCCATGCGGAGCCCAATACATTAAAACATTTCTCGACCCTTCATAAAGTTGCTGATACATTTTTCTGATTTTCTACTTAATTACTGTGGTTTATCCCTGAATAGTCTCAATCTTCAGTCTGGTATCCTCTTACTTCTCTGCTACTAACTAACCCGTTCTGTTATCTAGGATTCCATTTATTTGGTCACATTCGCAATCCTTTCTCAACTCTCTTCTCCATCTCTTCCTTTACATCCTCGATTTTCTAGTCAGCATCTTGTAATACAGTTTTGTGTTAATTCTTCAATTACACTCCTGGAAATGGAAAAAAGAACACCTTGACACCGGTGTGTCAGACCCACCATACTTGCTCCGGACACTGCGAGAGGGCTGTACAAGCAATGATCACACGCACGGCACAGCGGACACACCAGGAACCGCGGTGTTGGCCGTCGAATGGCGCTAGCTGCGCAGCATTTGTGCACCGCCGCCGTCAGTGTCAGCTAGTTTGCCGTGGCATACGGAGCTCCATCGCAGTCTTTAACACTGGTAGCATGCCGCGACAGCGTGGACGTGAACCGTATGTGCAGTTGACGGACTTTGAGCGAGGGCGTATAGTGGGCATGCGGGAGGCCGGGTGGACGTACCGCCGAATTGCTCAACACGTGGGGCGTGAGGTCTCCACAGTACATCGATGTTGTCGCCAGTGGTCGGCGGAAGGTGCACGTGCCCGTCGACCTGGGACCGGACCGCAGCGACGCACGAATGCACGCCAAGACCGTAGGATCCTACGCAGTGCCGTAGGGGACCGCACCGCCACTTCCCAGCAAATTAGGGACACTGTTGCTCCTGGGGTATCGGCGAGGACCATTCGCAACCGTCTCCATGAAGCTGGGCTACGGTCCCGCACACCGTTAGGCCGTCTTCCGCTCACGCCCCAACATCGTGCAGCCCGCCTCCAGTGGTGTCGCGACAGGCGTGAATCGAGGGACGAATGGAGACGTGTCGTCTTCAGCGATGAGAGTCGCTTCTGCCTTGGTGCCAATGATGGTCGTATGCGTGTTTGGCGCCGTGCAGGTGAGCGCCACAATCAGGACTGCATACAACCGAGGCACACAGGGCCAACACCCGGCATCATGGTGTGGGGAGCGATCTCCTATACTGGCCGTACACCACTGGTGATCGTCGAGGGGACACTGAATAGTGCACGGTACATCCAAACCGTCATCGAACCCATCGTTCTACCATTCCTAGACCGGCAAGGGAACTTGCTGTTCCAACAGGACAATGCAAGTCCGCATGTATCCCGTGCCACCCAACGTGCTCTAGAAGGTGTAAGTGAACTACCCTGGCCAGCAAGATCTCCGGATCTGTCCCCCATTGAGCATGTTTGGGACTGGATGAAGCGTCGTCTCACGCGGTCTGCACGTCCAGCACGAACGCTGGTCCAACTGAGGCGCCAGGTGGAAATGGCATGGCAAGCCGTTCCACAGGACTACATCCAGCATCTCTACGATCGTCTCCATGGGAGAATAGCAGCCTGCATTGCTGCGAAAGGTGGATATACACTGTACTAGTGGCGACATTGTGCATGCTCTGTTGCCTGTGTCTATGTGCCTGTGGTTCTGTCAGTGTGATCATGTGATGTATCTGACCCCAGGAATGTGTCAATAAAGTTTCCCCTTCCTGGGACAATGAATTCACGGTGTTCTTATTTCAATTTCCAGGAGTGTATTACTCAACTTCGGCAATGTCGCTTTCTAACTTAATCTGTTCTGAAGTGATCTCTTGTTCTAGTTGGCCGCGTCCTGCCTGCATCTCGGTTTTCAGTTCACTTTGATCCTATTGTATTTTCATCTATATGCCTTATTTATCTTTTCTAATTTACTCTCAACTGCCTATACTTTCGTTCCGATTGTTATATAGTTTTTTTCTAACTTGGTCATTTCTCTTTGTATTTCTTTCTGATCAACTACAAGTTACTGTTTGGTAAGTTATTTCATCATGTTGAAAAAATGACTGGACACTAGATTAACACCCATGTCTCGTAACGGACCTGCTTCTACTTTAGCATTTGTAGCTACTGATAGAGTTTCAGATTCTGTTGTTGCCGCCCTGCCCTCTTCTTGCATAGTGCTATTTCTAACAAACTGCTCAATTGTCTCGTCAATGAAAGCCATCTTGATATCTTTCAATATCGCTTGAGCTCTAATAGGCATTAACAGTCACCTAATCAATACTCCTTGCCAGAATTTTGCTGAACTGTGCTAAGCAGATGTTTACATATATTAACAACAACAGCTCTCCACATGATCGCCATGTAAAAAAGTCCTAACTACTACCTTCTGCTGGCTAACTGTCACGGCTGCTATTGGATATGTTGAGAATGTTCCACAAGTTTTAATGAAGACCGAAATTCGCTGCATGCGCCAGTAAACGTTCCCGTGTAACTAGTTAGGACAGCCAGCTTGAATACTCCCCCTACACTGCCCATAATGCGTCGATACTAAGAGACTGCTATACCACCACCAAAATTCATCATTTTAATGCACAATGTGTCTATAACAAAACCTGTCTGATCAAAATTAATCCTCAGTACCATGCACCTATCTGACTGATTCCGCTTGACAGAGGATACTTCAAACCAGAATGCTTATATCTACCAAATAGTGTTGTGGCTAGCTTTCTTCTTACAGTTGACTGTGATGAGCATGGCGACGCACTCAAATACTCACATACAGTCTAACAAATATCGAATAAAATGTATATATATGTACGAGGGTTGCCCAGAAAGTAATGCACCGAGTTTTTTTTTCAGCCGAAAACAATGCCACCGAATTTATTTTCGGCTGAAAACAGTGCTACGAATGCAAAGCGTTACGTATTTATTATTTAAAGTCTTCTGAGTAACCTTGCCAAGTTTCCATTCTTTCTGATACATAGCGTAGCTGCAGGACAGTTTCAAAACGGCGACTCTAGTTCATGTACGTTACAAGCAACGTGCCGTTATTGAATTTCTCACTGCGGAGAAAGAAACTGTGGGGAATATTCACAAACGCTTGTGCAAAGTCTATGGAGCACCTGCTGTCGACAGAAGTACAGTTAGTCGCTGGGCACGGAGAGTGAGGTCATCAGAAGGCGGTTCTTCGGAGCTCCACGATTTGCAGCGTTCGGGGAGACGATCCATGGCTGTCACATCTGACATGTTGCAGCTAGCTGAAGACTTCCATTTGTTTCGGCCATCAAAGGATGCCATTCGCGGAAGATATTTTGAGAACGATGAGAAGGTGATCCGCACAGTGAAGCACTGGTTCCGCCACCAGGACAAGGATTGGTACCGACAGAGCATACACGCCCTTGTTTCGCGATGGAGGAAGGCCATAGAACGGGATGGAGATTACGTGAAAAAATAGCATGTGTAGATAAAATGCCATTCTTTCGTGAGTGTAGTTCTCATATGTTCAATAAAGAATTATAGAAGAAAAAAATGTGATGCATTACTTTCTGGGCAATCCTCGTAGATACCAATAAGAATTCATCAGAAGGTCTATTGGAGATATGATTACCAAGACGTTAACTGTCCGGTTTGGAAACTGCTACATGGTTAAGTATATCAGTAGCAGTGTTACACAAGGAACGAGTGAAGAGATATTCTGTGCTGACGTGGATTTGAGAACTCTGTGTGAAGCGATTACAGAGACCTGACGTATTTTTTGTTGGAGAGATTTTGCTGTTAAGCTCAATTGTAAATGTTTAGTTAGTCGATGGCACAGTAAACAAATTCAGGAAAATAATACGCATTCAGGTGAGTATTTATCACTTTATAAAAGATTTGACAAACATTCTTCAGATGTGACGTGACGTAGATCGATCGGAGGTGCAGTGTGGAATGGTAGTACGAGCCTGCATCTTTTCACGGTCAGCATTCTTCGAGAGAATATCTCAGACGTAATAAACTTTTCGTTAATAAAAAAGGTAGACACATCAATCCATTGGCATCATACAACATAGCACCTAGTTGTACCGAACGATCTTCGTAGCGAAATAAACATTTTATATTTTTCAGGTGGAGCAGTTCCGACGAGGAATATCAGCGAGATCGACGCTACGGGACATATACCTAGCTCTCCTGTGGTATTTAAAACCAAAGACTTATATTCTTTAGCTTTTAAAAGACTGAAGCTAAAACCTAAATAAAACCACTGGAAATCACAATTAAAAAAATACAAAAAAAAAATAAGAAGCAGAGAATTTTGGTAAACAAAGACATCTTCACATTTACCCGATTCCACCAATGTAAGACATCCTATATAAAGACAATGTCAGATCTGTTATTTAAATTTTTAATTATTCCTTGTAAATTACTGGATGGAACATAAAGTTAAATGAGTCTTGTTCCAGGTTTTCCGTGGTTTCCCTAAGGAACCCTTGCCATAATGGGAAGGCTCTTCTGATCGAAAGTCCATGGTCACATGAGCCGTTTACAGAGTTACTTAAACGGCTTATGTCAAAATATATAACCTTATGGGAAGTAGCGAGTGACTGTGAAAGCTACACAAAGTTCATAAGCGGCAAAAGTTGTCATAGCCGCCAGCACATTCCACTAAGTAATATTGTAGGAAACGATAGAGACAATTTTGTTACAGTTTTGGCTCCGTCTTGTCTTGTTAGAGATGATTCTGTAAAACATAGCAAGAGTTTGATCACGACTGCTGTCTATTCAATGTCATATATGTCACACTGAATCCTGCATTTAATCTCAAATGTTTAGTAAAATTATTGTCAGGCTCTTTCTTTTACGACTCTCTGTCCGCACTTAGCAGAACTATTTCAGTAATGATCAAGCTGTTAGATGGTAGACCGTAGTGGTAAAACATAGTAATTCATACAAAAGCTTTACTGTTTCCAATACTGCAGTTCTAATATAGGACTGCAAATATCTAAAGGTGAGAGAGATCTACGCTGCTAATGTAACAGACAGACTATGAAATAATGTCAGTCATTCGTCTTAAGTGATGTTAATGCTATTCTACTCATTCAGTCTATGCTTACTCATGGCTTGCATAATGGACGCTCGGTAATAAATTCTGGTACGACTCACCTTGAGGCCTATCACAGTGAAGGAAACTCTTTGCTGCCATTGTGATACGTTTGTTCTTTGAAGACAGCCAAATCACAGCAAAATGGTGACCCCTATCTTCACAGCTACACAAAAACTTTAAACTCAATGAAATAATCATCCAAGTTAAATCAAACATTCATGGAAACTCTAACTTTGTTTGTACTTTGCTATTCATGTTACACATTAATTACTATTTCTGCTACATCTCTGCACTTTACCGTCTTTCAAAACAGAAGTATTCAAGCTTAATATAAAATAAAAATGACAGTCTCCCTAGTTAGAGGTCAACTGTACTGGGCGAACGCTGGTGTGCTGCTTGCTGCCTGTTGGGAGACTTCGACTACGAGACTGCATCCTGCCGACTGTGATGGACTTCATTGCTCCACGTTGCCGCTACCGACAGGTCAGAGCTGTGGCTGGTAGAAGGTATGGACTTGCTGTGCCTTCCTCTGGTGAGGGACAAGCCGATTACCCCATCGTCTGCTTGCTGGGTGGACACCTGAGCACCGAAACCCAGTCTATATATGTACCTTCACACGCAATACAGAATGGGAAAGAAAGAGAAGGAATGCGTGGAGTTTTGTGGCTTCCAGCCACACAGGGCATTGTGGTAATGCAATGGTGACAGCTGAAAATTTGTGCTGGACCAGGACACAAACTCGGATTTACCGCTTCTCGTGAGCAGGTGCCTTGACCGCTTCGGCCATCCGGTCACGGTCCCTGACCGACACAAATTTCTATCTTATCTCATGCCGCAATGCAGTGTCCCCTGTCTATTAACCATCTACTCGCAAATTGTTGATTCCCATGGCAGCTCGGACGATATTAGTGCACCCACACTAAAACAAACGTCAAGGAGCTATTCCGTTCTCACAGATGTGTGTGTGTGTGTGTGTGTGTGTGTGTGTGTGTGTGTGTTTTTATTTGAGTGGTGTCCGTTTTGTCTGTACCGCCTTCCTGGCTGTAAGATGTTGTGTATACTGAGGGAGTCCTGGCCAACCTCCATCCCAAAGATGCTATGGGTCCAGGTCTAAGTGCGTATCAATTTTCAAGAGCACTGAAGCCCGTGCTACTCACAGTAGCACGTACGCAGAACGCCTCGCTTTCCCCCACTACTGCATCCCGCGCCGCCTCGCTGTTAGTGTTTCTGACCTGCTGCAAGCTACATCAGCTTCCGGAGTGCTGCGTCTAACACTCCTTGCCGACTCCTGAGCGAGCATCCCAGCACATTCCTGCTGGTGAAGACAATATACAGGGTGATTATAATTAAACTTTCAAACCGCTGTAGAAATAACACCATTAGTCAGAATGACGTCAAGTTGCAACGGAATATTGTCGGAGAAGGGGAAAACGTATGGTATAAGAAAAATAGATAGTTACAAAATGTAACAATAGACGGCGCTGTAAGCATCATAATTTAGCAATTTATCAGTGGTCGACCACAAATGACAAATGAATCATACAGAAATGCCTAAGGTGTAAGTCTGACGTTAAACAAACTATACTACTCAGTTTCCAGAATGAGATTTTCACTCTGCAGCGGAATGTGCGCTGATATGAAACTTCCTGGCAGATTAAAACTGTGTGCCCGACCGAGACTCGAACTCGGGACCTTTGCCTTTCGCGGGCAAGTGCTGTGGCTAAGCCATGTCTCCGCAATATCCTTTCTTTCAGGAGTGCTAGTTCTGCAAGGTTCGCAGGAGAGCTTCTGTAAAGTTTGGAAGGTAGGAGACGAGGTACTGGCAGAAGTAAAGCTGTGAGTAGCGGGCGTGAGTCGTGCTTCGGTAGCTCAGTTGGTAGAGCACTTGCCCGCGAAAGGCAAAGGTCCCGAGTTCGAGTCTCGGTCGGGCACACAGTTTTAATCTGCCAGGAAGTTTTATACTACTCAGTGTACATGGGTGTACAGGGATGATACTGTTAGTTACGTAAGTTCATCCACCGCAGCAAGGTTGTATCACATCGGATGGGAAAAATAGGTTTTTCATTGTCCTGGGGCCAAAAACCGCATAAAAATCATCACTCACATCGGGTTTAAATCGTCCTGAGGCCAAAAACAGCTTAAGAAGCATCAATCAAAATCAAACCTGATTATTAATTTCTGTGTGACTGGCGCAAAATATGTTCACTATGCTATCCACCGTTTTCTGCAACAAGTTGAAATCGAGAAACAGCATGTTACACAACTGCTCGAAGTGTCACGTTGAAAATGTGTTGCGCAATGCGTGGCTTCAATGCAGCTAAGTTTGCAGTCGGAACACTGAACACATCTTTCAGACAGCCCCAAAGCCAGAAGTCACACGGATTAAGGTCGACCAGACTGCAGGGAAATGGCGGCTAATAATTCTATCATTTCCGAAATGGCGCTTCAGCAGCTACTTAACTGGATTTACTGTGTGCGGAGGTGCACCATCTCGCATAAAAATGATCCCATCCACACGTCCACGCTGTTGGAGAGCTGGAATAACGTAGTTGCGTAAAAGCCACTCATAGTGCCTTACCAGTGACGGAACAGTTAACAGGACTGGAGTCACCTGTCTCTTCGAAAAATATGGCCCTATCATAAATGATGCCGTAAACCAGCAACACACAGTGACCTTTTCAGGATGAAGTGGTACAGGTTGATTTGAGTGTTGATTTTCCGTCGCCCATATTAGACAATTCTTTGTGTTGACATATCCTGTCACATGGAGGTGGGCTTCATGTGTCCACAAAATCTTCCAAGGCCAATCATTGTCCACTTCCATGCGAGCAAGAAATTCTAAAGCAAAGTCTCCTTTCCTGGCAGGTCAGGAGGAAGCAACTGGTGCACATGGGTAATTTTGAATGGATAGCAAAGAAGGATGCTTCGTGGGATATCATGCACCGTGTTCACGGGTATGTCCATGTTCGGGCAATTCTCCGTGCATTACACGTTTGCACACCACCACTCGTCAGCTCCTGCATTGCTGTGGCCACTGCTTCCACTGACGTCGAATTAATTATTTCCTCACCCTAACAGGTTGCACACCAAAAGAACCCGTCTTTTCGAATTTCCGAATCATTTTCTTCAGACTCGCTGAAGTCATCGGACCAACGCCTTTTTTCAAACCCTTCAGAGTCCGGAAATCCTGCAAAGCACAGTCATCATTCTTGTAATACATCTTTACAAGTAGAGCGCGATCCTGCATTGAGACAGTCATGGCGAACGTCGCAGACGCGAAAGGAGGAAATGCCGTGTACCCATCGCGTTTATACCAACTTGAATGGCTCGCGCGCATGAGGTGTTTTCATTTACATATTCTGACACATACAGGGACATCTACTGATCAATTTTCACACTTTTTTTTCTTGTGCCGTACCGTTTCCCCCTTCTCCGATAATATTCCGTTGCAATTTTACGTCATTCTGACCAGCGGTGTCATTTCTACAGCGTTCTGAAAGTTTAACTTTACTTATTGTTGTGGATTGGCAGGAGACCAACCCACTAAATTGAGAGGAAGCCGAAAGGCACGCGTTTAAGCTCACGCAGGCTGGCGTGAGGTCTGGAACAGGACAAGGAAATGAGAACCCAGAAAAACGGACGCAGATGGTGGAATACTTAACTTTAATCCATTAATGTTGAACGTAGCTCTTGTCTGTACATTCTTTACAATATCAATAGCAACTGATACTGGCGCCTTGCTAAGTCGTAGCAAATGATGTAGCTGAAGGTTATGCTAACTATCGTCTCGGCAAATGAGAGCGTATTTTGTCAGTGAACCATTGCTAGCAAAGTCGGCTGTACAACTGGGGCGAGTGCTAGGAAGTCTCTCTAGACCTGCCGTTTGGCGGCGCTCGGTCTGCAATCACTGATAGTGGCGACACGCGGGTCCGACGTATACTAACGGACCGCGGCCGATTTAAAGGCTACCACCCAGCAAGTGTGGTGTCTGGCGGTGACACCACACTTATAATCACCCAGTAGAGTATGACAATCACTTTAATAAAAAATTATTATAGATAAAGTTGTTCCACTGATACCTACAAACGTAAGACTGGAACATCCACCAGACACTGCAGATCGGCCTCCGAGACTTGACACGTTATCTCCTCAACCAACATCGACGACCACAGGCCTTCTGACCTAACAAATGACCATTACACTAGTAACGTCTCTTTAATTTTATTAAAAGCAGCATCCATCTTACCCATGTTATGTATGTGTCAGTACTGTTGTATTTGTTGCCGGCCGGTGTGACCGAGCGGTTCTAGGCGCTTCAGTCTGGAACCGCGCTACCGCTACGGTCGCAGGTTCGAATCCTGCCTCGGGCATGGATGTGTGTGATTTCCTTAGGTTAGTTTTAAGTAGTTCTAAGTTCTAGAGGACTAATGACCACAGATGTTAAGTCCCATAGTGCTCAGAGCCATTTGAACCATTTCGTTGTATTTGTTGTCTAGCGATGCTTGCTTTGACATTTTGACCTCCTGTTAATTCTGTTTTGTAGACATCGGGATGTCCTTTTTTCTGCTTTATTTTATGCAGTTTTGTATTTTGGAATAGTCCACTGCCTTTTCCTTGTCATCACCCAATGTGTCGATAACATGACTGAACTAATCTAACTTATTAAATCTGTTCCCGATGTTATTCAATCTGCATACTGAGCAAGCAGTACAGGAAACAAAAGGAAAGTTCGGAGTAGGTATTAAAATCCATGGAGAAGAAATAAAAACTTTGAGGTTCGCCGATGACATTGTAATTCTGTCAGAGACAGCAAAGGACTTGGAAGAGCAGTTGAACGGAATGGACAGTGTCTCGAAAGGGGGATATAAGACGAACATCAACAAAAGCAAAACGAGGATAATGGAATGTAGTCGAATTAAGTCGGGTGATGCTGAGGGAATTAGATTAGGAAATGAGGCACTTAAAGTAGTAAAGGAATTTTGCTATTTGGAGAGCAAAATAACATGATGGTCAAAGTAGAGAGGATATAAAATGTAGACTGGCAATGGCAAGGAAATCGTTTCTGAAGAAGAGAAATTTGTTAACATCGAATATAGATTTAAGTGTCAGGAAGTCTTTTCTGAAAGTATTTGTGTGGAGTGTAGCTATGTATGGAAGTGAAACGTGGACGATAAATAGTTTAGACAAGAAGAGAATAGAAGCTTTCGAAATGTGGTGCTACAGAAGAATGCTGAAGATTAGGTGGGTAGGTAACATAACTAATGAGGAGGTATTGAATAGAATTGGGGAGAAGAGGAGTTTGTGGCACAACTTGACTAGAAGAAGGGATCCGTTGGTAGAACATTTTCTGAGCTATCAAGAGATCACCAATTTAGTATTAGAGGGCAGCGTGGACGGTAAAAATCGTAGAGGGAGACCAAGAGGTGAATACACTAAGCATATTCAGAAAGCTGTAGGCTACAGTACGTACTGTGAGATGGAGCAGCTTGCACAGAACAGAGTAGCATGGAGAGCTGCATCAAACCAGTCTCAGGACTGAAGACCACAACAACAACCACAAATTGAATTCACCGTGCACTATATAGGAATTTGTCACAAATAATTTAGGATTCTGTAACAGCACGAAGAGGTAGGCATTCGTTTCTTATAGTTAATACGCTTTAGGGATATGAAATACTTTCCACTGGATATGGGAGTGTAACAAACTGCTTGAGAAGTGCTCTGAGACATCGACTCACTCACCCAGGCTCCCCTTCTGCCGCCTGAAAGAGGTAAATATTGTTCTCTGACAGCCAACGGATAACGTTCTATGAGAATAGGAGAAACAAATCGATTATGGGCATGGGCATTCGCTTCTTGCATTCATAATGCAAATGAGGGATGGGAGAGTGTCGGAGTACAGTTTCACGATTTCTTTAGAGTAAACGAGTGAGTTTAAGAAATGAAGGAACTGTTTATCGACCAAGTCACCAGATAATACTGAAACGCTTTCCGAAAAAGTAAGTAGTGACATACTGTGTCGCCAGTCTTCACTGCTGACCCATTACATGTAGTCGTACTATAAGCGACGTAAAGTTGTGTCCTTAAGCATCGGATGGTGACTATTTATAGAACAATGGAAGAGATTTCTTCAATATCTATAGATTTCAGTAACATCAACCTTCCTCAATACAAATATTTCAAGTCACTACACTGAATATAAAATATCTCAACTGGGACGAATGGGCAGATTGTCATTTAATGTTACAGCCCCTACATAGTCCTTACCGACCATTCAGTTTAAATGTTGGCTTAACATCAGCAGCGTTCATTGCAGCTCTCCATCTCACTGAACAACTCACCAAACCGCACATTCACACATGTTCTTACACCACCAAAGAATATTCATCGCACCTTATCGGTAGGCATTATACGTAGACAATAGTCGTCAACTGAACCAGCTGCTGTGGAATCAAGAAAACATCGCAGGAGCCTAACTACTTCTTGTGGGAAAGTTGATCACCAAATTTTATGCTATTGCTACTAAATATCCAATACCAGCAACTACCCAAATGATGGAACTCCGTTCTGAGGAAACATTCAAATCTCAGTTTCCAGTTAGGTTTTTTAAGCAGCTCAGCAACACGTGACAGTTCTAAGCAAATCTTGTTGCTCCAACTTTATATACAGAATAGAACAACTTTAATTAAATATTTAGAAACAAAACACTCATGTGAACGCAAGGTTAGAATTTTCACATCAACTGTTAATACTGTGTAAAAGTGAAAATGTGGTTGTGTTAACATTCGATGCTCAAAATTTAATTAGCTTTAATGTCTATGGATCATACATCACATTGTCTTTGCTGTAATTTTTGGTTGCAGGTTCGTTTAAAATGTTTATCACTTGCAAAATAGTCAAAAAAATAGCAATATATTCCAATTAAATGTCTTCGTAATATCTGTATATTTAGTTATCTGTTGCTATATGAATCAGACCTAAGACAACTCTGTCATGCAACAACGTTCATTAACCTCGATAGCAATAACACTGAAGAGTCGAAGAAACTGGAACACGTGTCTAATATCGTGTAGGGCACCCGTGAGCACGCAGAAGTGCTTCAGCACGACGTGGCATTAACTCGACTAATGTATGAAGTAGTGCTGGAGGGAACTGATACCATGAATCCTGCAGGGCTGTCCATAAATCAGTAAGAGTACGAGAGGGTTCAGATCTCTTCTGAACGCCACGTTGCAAGGCATCCCAGATATGCTCAATAATGATCATATCTGGGGAGTTAGGTGGCCAGTGGAACTGTTTAAATTCAGAGGAGTGTTCCTGGAGCCCCTCTGTAGCAATATCGAACGAGTGGGGTGTCGCATTGTGCTGCTGGAATTGCCAATGTCCGTCGTAATGCACAATTAACATGAATGGATGCAGGTCAATCGGACAGGATGCTTACGTACGTGTCACCCGTCAGAGTCATATGTAGATGTATCAGGGTCCCATATCATTCCAACCGCAAGTGCTCCACACCATTACAGAGCCTCCACTAGCTTGAACAGTCCCCTACTGACATGCAGGGTCCTTGGATTCGTGAGGTTGTCTCCACATTCGTACACGTCCATCCGCTCGATACAATTTGACTCGAGACTCGTCCGACCAGGCAACATGTTTCTATTCATCAACAGTCCAATGTCGGTGTAGAGGAGCACAGGCGAGGCGTAAAGCTTTGTGTCGTGCAGTCATCAAGGGTACACGAGTGGGCCATCGGCTCTGAAAACCCATATCGATGATGTTTCGTGGATTGGTTCCCACACTGACACTTGCTGATGGCCCAGCATTGAAAACTGCAGCA
The DNA here is from genome assembly GCF_021461385.2 of Schistocerca piceifrons. NCBI lineage: Eukaryota > Metazoa > Arthropoda > Insecta > Orthoptera > Acrididae > Schistocerca > Schistocerca piceifrons. The sequence continues at coordinate 771,298,611 of NC_060141.1, read as the reverse complement.
ATTTGTGGAAGGGTTGCATTGCTGTCACGTTTAACGATTTTCTTCAGTCGTCGCTGGTCCCTTTCTTGCAGGATATTTTTCCGGCCGCAGCGATGTCGGAGAACTGATGTTTTACAGGATTCCTGATATCACGGTACACTCGTGAAATGGTCGTACGGGGAAAACCCCATTTCATCACTACCTGGGAGATGCTTGTCCCATACCTCGTGCGCCGACTATAACACCATGTTCAAACTCACTTAAATCTTGTTAACCTGCCGTTGTAGCAGCAGTAACCAATGTAACAACTGCGCCAGACACTTCTTGTTTTATCCCTCTACATATACTTGGTCTTCGTGGTGAGCTTGTAACAAATAAAAATGCACCGACAAACACTTCCAAGCTCTTTGTCATTAACAATTAGCAACACAGAATTCCTTAACATGCACAAAAAATAAATTATAAAGCTGACTTCACCATACATCATGGAAGTGGCAAACAAAGACAGCATCACATGATACATCATGTATCATGTGCATCACATGATACATCATTACACAATCTCTTCACAGACGTATGGTTTCAGAAAGTTCATATACAGTATGAACAATTAACAGTAACTGAGTATAATTTTTACATGGCTGATAATAAACATGAACTTTTTCATTATATTAAGAACTACTGCTACTTTGTAATTTCAGTTACTCTTAAAACAGTCCACTATTCGTTGTTCTTAAAATTATTGTGCATAAAGTAATAGCTAATAGGAAATACACTATGCTTTGTCTTGTAGTTTAAATACTTTTGTGTAATGGATGGTTTCCCAATTAATCTTTCACATACACTGATCCCGCTGTTGACTTATCCTGGAATGCATGAAGAGAAACTCAGCTGATCTTGTAACACAAAGAGAAATTGATTTACTTTAATTAATTGTGTACATGATATTAAATACATCTAGAGACAAATATTTTTCCTCTTAGAACAGAAAATATGTATTAACTAAAAATTTGTTGATTAAGTCTCTCACGTATTACTTCCTAGATTACCCAACAATTACATAGATAGACATAAATGTTTGCATGTAATTTTACGTATTTAGAAAGGTATGTTCTGTCTGCTTCTCATATCACATCAGTTACACCATGTCCCATTACTTCATACAAGAACTGTTCTTTTAATTCTATATTACAGAACAAATGTCTCTTTGAACATTAAAAATTTACTTTCATTAAGAATTATAATCTCTAAATCATACTCCATACAAATGGGTACTTCCTCTTAGGCCTTGAAGGCGACTTACTAAACTAAATTGTATTTATGATTTAAGGCACAAGAAAAGTAAAATTGTCATTGACAGTCCTATTTGGATTTGTTACCTTATCTCATCAAAATAGTATCCCTACTCTTACAGTTAATTACTGGTTACAAGCACACAATCTGCCTGTGAGAATTTTGATTAATTAATTATTAGTGCCCACTTAATATTTACAGATTTTTAATTTCAAGGATGTAATTTACATTATTTCAATACTATTGATCTATCAGTCTTAGGCTGTATGAACACACTTATTACCTGGACGACCCCATGCAAACAGCTTATGAAACGCCTACCGACAGTGAAACATTAATTGACACCTTTAAGGTATGAAGTAGTGTAGATAGCAGAGGATCAAATAGGTAGGAAGGCAAGGCTTTGCAAAAATTCTTCAATAAGGCCAGAGATATGAATTTAACCGTTGAAAGAGGAAATATAAAAACGTAGCAAATGAAGCAGGCGAAAGGGAATACAAACACCTAAAAAATGAGATTGACATGAAGTGCAAAATGGTTAAGCAGGAATGGATTTAGAAGCATATTTAACTAGGGCAAACATAGCTACCACCTACAGGAAAATTGAAGAGGTCTCTGGAAAAAGAGAAACAGAGGTTTAAATATCAAGAGCTCAAATGGTAAACCAGTCCTAAGCAAAGAAAAGATAGAAGAAAGGTGGAAGGAATACGAGAGTCTATACAAAGAAGGTGAACTCGAAGGCAACATACAGAAATGGAAGAGGACTTTGATGAAGAGGGGATGGGAGATATGATACTGCAAGAAGAATTTGACCGAGCACTGAAAGACCTAAGTCAAAGAAAAGCCCCAGGTGTACACGAGATTTCGTCAGAACTACTGAGAGCCTTGGGGAGCCAGCCACGACGAAACTCTTCCATCTGGTTCTGCAAGATGTATGAGACAGACAAAATACCATCAAGAAGAATGTAATAATATCACTTTCAAGGAAAGCATGTGCTGACACGTGTGAAAATTACCGAACCATCAGTTTATTAAGCCATGCTTGCTAAATAACATCACGAGTTCTTTACGGAAGAATGGAAAAACTGACAGAAGCCAACCTCTGGGAAGATCAGTTCGGTTTCCAGAGAAATGCTACGCAATGCAGACTATACGACTTATCTTACAATTTAAGTTTAAGAAAGGCAAATCTACATTTATAGTATCTGAGGGCTTACAGAAAGCTTTTGACGATGCTGACTGGAATACACGCTTTGAAACTCTGAAGGTGGCATGGGTAAAAAACAGGGAGCGAAAGGCTACCTACAGATTGTATACGAGAAATCAGATGGCCGTTATAAGACCCGACAGAATCGAACCCAGGACTCCTGCTCACTAGGCAGGTGCATTAGCCGGCACAGGGGTTTCAGGCTGGATCCCCCATTTACGTTCGATGCCAAGGTGCTATTGCAGAACATGGTGAGCCTCGGCAATTCTGTTCGTGTGTAACGGAGAATTTTAGGTAAACTGGGGTAGCAGTGAGAATTTGGATCGAGGAGGAAGGCCCATCAGAATAATCCATGCCATTGTGTGAAACGCTATACCAAGGTGGCTTAGTGGCTAACGCACTTACCTCGTAAGCAGGAGACCCAGATTTGATTCTCAGCCTTGGTACAAATTGGTTTCAATCTATTTACATAAAATCAAATATGTTTCATACCACCGAAGTCTCTGAAATTGTATTATTTCAATAGGGACATTGTAAAATTCAATATGTTTGATACCAGTGAAGTCTCTGAAATTGTGTTATTTCGTTAGAGACATTGTATTTTCTCCAAACTAATTGTCGGTGGGAGGTCATTACTTCACTGACTTCTTATTACCATTATCTCGATCCATGTTCATACGTATATGCAGCTTTCTGGTCAGATGCATCTTTGGAAAATGTATCAGCGACTAGAACCTCCGCTTTGGATATAGCCCTGTTAGGAAAAGTCAGTATTTAAATTCTTAAAATACAATACGACTGTTGGTGACCATTAGCCAATGCCATCACAGTGATTAGCCTTCCGTCCATCCATAATTCTGTACAGTTCTGGTTTACGTATGATTTCAATTCTGACTTTTTATTCAAGTAATTTGTAGCCGGAGTGTGGCCAACATCTTATCCAGCGCATTACGTAAGCTCATAAAGATTATGATGATAATAAAGAAGCACATACTTGGTTGCATTATAGAACGTTATGGTTTCAGATTTCTTCTTTTCTTCTTTGCTTATTGCTATTTCAGCATAGTGTGTGCTCAGAATAGTAATGTTTTCATTTGTATTTGTATACAATAATGGTACAGTCTGTGTTGCCAGTCTGGCGCACTAATCCCACAATCTCTTCCTGTTTACATTTTCATCTTCAATTCATTTCCATCTTCAACTGCCTCAATCCTCATCTTCATCAATTCAACGTCGAACTTTTCTAAGAGACGTAATATTTCTTCATAACAGTCCATACAGACATGATACGTTCGGAAACGTCGTTCGTAGACCAAGTATACTTCTGAATAAACGAGATAAACTGTGACATACTGAAATATGCCTGTGTCAAGATGTAAGAATGAGTAACAACTATGCATGGTTACTGATTATTGCCACTTCATTATTGGATAATCTGTGTATATGAAGAAGAGAAATAAAAGCATTCTCAAATTGACCCCTTCCACCGTTCTAGGTGTATCGAACGAAATGCCCAAGAAAATATAAACATTGTGTAGTCCTATTTAATAATTCTAAGAGAGAGGATAAGAAATTAAGGAAATTTATGTGATTTTACGAAAGAAGTAAAAGAACGGGACGTAACATCGAAGGATAAACTATGACATTGGTCATTTTGTTTCCTTCTGCCATTCTAATGCTAAGCTATCAGTGTCTGCGTAGCACACTTTTACATAACTTTCTGGAAACTCATTTAATATATACCCATATCGAAACTCTGTACGCAGGGTTTTTGAAATATTCGAAATACCAATTCCTGATACAGCGAGCTTATCAAAGATTACGTCACGCCTCTTCAGTTTCATTGAATTTCGACAACAAAACATTTTGAGACCTTAACTTTTCCCGGCGAATTGACTGTTCAAATAACTTACGGGTTTGCTGCCGGGTGACGTCGTCGAACACCGCCGATATTTCGACAGGAGCACGCCCTGCCATTCACAAGGCATAACTGCAAGGAGGAAGGATTGTGCAAGCAAATTTAATACTTCGATTCACAGAGGAGAAACAAGGAAGACACCACACACAGAACAAGAGTCAACACAAACGAAGATAACCAACATCAGAAATATCCAGAATGATATTCTGGAAACATCCCCTAGGCTGTGGCTAAGCCATGTCTCCGCAATATCCTTTCTTTCAGGAGTGCTAGTTCTGCAAGGTTCGCAGGAGAGCTTCTGTAAAGTTTGTAAGGTAGGAGACGAGGTACTGGCAGAAGTAAAGCTTTGAGGACGGGGCGTTAGTCGTGCTTGGGTAGCTCAGTTGGTAGAGCACTTGCCCGCGAAAGGCAAAGGTCCCGAGTTCGAGTCTCGGTCCGGCACACAGTTTTAATCTGCCAGGAAGTTTCATATCAGAAATATCGATAGTTACTATTAATCAACAGGTGAGGTAGCACTAATTCTGTCCCTCTGTATTTTGATGAGAGACAGAGCCGGATTCCAAGCAGCATTTAAACAAAATCCACCATCTCTGTTAATAAGATTGCATGATAATCTGATTTCAACAGCTTCCTTAATAACACTATCCCAATAGCTGCACGTGCAAGCCAGAATCTCCGTGTTGTTGTATTCCATAGGATGACCGGTGTCAAGGCAATGTTCTGCAATAGCGGATTTGCTCGGCTGTTGTAAGCGTGTGTGACGCTTATGCTCAATACACCGGTCTTCCACAGTCCTGATTGTCTGACCAATATATGACATGCCACAACTGCAGGGAATACGATAGACCCCAGTCTTACGCAAACCAAGGTCATCTTTTACGGACGCCAACAGGGCCTTAATCTTAGAAGGTGGTCGAAAAACACATTTCACATCATATTTCCGCAAAATACGGCCAATCCGTTGGAAATGCTTCCTGCGTAAGGCAAAAAGGCCGTAGACTTAGGTGTCACTTCGTTGCTATCGTCACTCACCCGTTGCACAGAAGGCTGATGGCGCAACGCACGTTTGATCTGCCTCTCACTATAACCATTCTGACGAAAGGTGACTTCGAGATGTGCTAGCTTAGCTGCCAAACTTTCAGGGTCTGAGGTAACGTGGGCCCTGTGAACCAAAGTGCGAAGTACTCCTTCACGCTGAGCTGGATGGTGACAACTATCAGCTCGCAGATACAAGTCAGTGTGGGTAGGCTTCCTATAAAAAGAATGTCCCAACGTACCATCAGTCTTCCTTTTGACCAACACATCAAGGAAGGGAAGGCATCCATTCTTTTCCACCTCCATAGTGAACTGAATATTCGGGTAGATTGAATTCAGATGTTCCAAAAACCGGTTTAAATTGTCACTACCATGAGGCCAAACAACAAAAGTCTACGGCCTTTTTGCCTTATGCAGGAAGCATTTCCAACAGGATTGGCCGTATTTTGCGGAAATATGATGTGAAATGTGTTTTTCGACCACCTTCTAAGATTAAGGCCCTGTTGGCGTCCGTAAAAGATGACCTTGGTTTGCGTAAGACTGGGGTCTATCGTATTCCTTGCAGTTGTGGCATGCCATATATTGGTCAGACAATCAGGACTGTGGGAGACCGGTGTATTGAACATAAGCATCACACACGCTTACAACAGCCGAGCAAATCCGCTATTGCAGAACATTGCCTTGACACCGGTCATCCTATGGAATACAACAACACGGAGATTCTGGCTTGCACGTCCAGCTATTGGGATAGTGTTATTAAGGAAGCTGTTGAAATCAGATTATCAAGCAACCTTATTAACAGAGATGGTGGATTTTGTTTAAGTGCTGTCTCTCATCAAAAAACAGAGGGACAGAATTAGTGCTACTTCACCTGTTGATTAATAGTAACTATCGATATTTCTGATGTTGGTTATTTTTGATTGTGTTGACACTTGTTCTGTGTGTGGTGTCTTCCTTGTTTCTCCTCTGTGAATCGAGGTATTAAATTTGCTTGCACAATCCTTCCTCCTTGCAGTTATGCCTTGTGAATGGCAGGGTGTGCTCCTGTCGAAATATCGGCGGTGTTCGACGACGTCACCCGGCAGCAAACCCGTAAGTTGAAACTTCCTGGCAGAGTCAAAATCTCATTCTTGAAACCCGTAAGTTATTTGAACAACAATAACACTTCTTTGACGAACCATCTGTAATATATGTCCATAGTGAAATTCTATAGGCGGGGCTTTTGAAATATTCAAAATACCTATTCCTACTGGAGTGCGTTCGTCAAAGACTACTGTAAGCCTGTTCAATTCAATAAAATTTCGTTAAAAATAACACTTCGTTGACGATTTGGTTTTGTAATTAATGCAGCTGTTCCATATCTATCGTCCCATGATGTCGCTGGTCTTATTTCCCACATCTTTTTCCAAACTCACTGGTATTATTCAGTAGAAAAGAATTTTCTCGAAATCATTGTTTGCACTCCTACGATTTGGTGCATCACTCTCAACTTTGAGGTCCATCCAGTAGCTAGTCTAAATGATAAAATTCTGTGAATCTGTTTTAGAACTAATAAATGTTACAAGTAATGTTCCAGATTTCTGTTCTGAATAGCATGGTTTTTCTAATCATGTTGTTGTTGTGGTCTTCAGTCCAGAGACTGGTTTGATGCAGCTCTCCTGCGACTCTATCCTGTGCAAGCTTCTTCATCTCCCAGTACGTACTGAATCTGTTTAGTGTATTCATCTCTTGGTCTCCCTCTACGATTTTTACCCTCCACGCTGCCCTCCAATACTATATATTCCCAAATTTAATTTTTTTGGTTTCTTACTATAGAAAGTGATAATATTTCCTCAGGAAATAAGGCAGAATCTTAACGAAAATCGTCAATTCAGTTTATACAAGAAGCACTTCTAAAATGTACCCTATGTCAAAATCATCTTCCATGTTTCTCACGTCGAAAGTTTCAACACTCTCTGGAGAAAGCCATTTCTAATTGGGCATCGGAAGATACTGTACCATCGACCCACTGTAAACGCTACTCGCAACATGACATATAACGTAAAATGCGTCGATTTGTGCATCATAATGTTCACTAAATCTGTTGCTTCCGGCAGTATGTCTGGATAAACAATGGACAATACTCCCTCCAAAGCCTCTTTTGATAACTGGTGTTGCTCAAATTCGGTAGCGAGCTACAGCTCCGATCTAGTAATTTTTCTGCAAAGCATGTAATGCCAAGCCAGATGAAGGAATGTAATGAGTACGATCGGTTCATAACTTTTAAGGTACAGACCACGAAAGTTTTCGAACACGTCAGGAAGGGATAGTATGTCAATTTTGATATATAAATCGGATTACTCTCCTTGTGTTTTAAACTTGAATACATGGTTTGGTGCTCGCCTTGCTAAAATATTTCACACCTGCTAAAATCTTTGAAACTTTTCTTTAGGGGGCAAATGATCATCCAATAAAATTGATACGGCCCCAACATAACGCGAACAACAGCAATGATAGGAATCGCCGGATTTGTGAGTAGATATCATCCCGGGTATCAGAATAACAGACACTCGTAAAATCAGGCATGCTGAGGGCAAAACTAAAACCAAAACGGGGGTCACTGTCAGCCCAATTTTCGGGGGCCACCGCCATCAAATTTTTCACAGCCACCTCCCGGCTGGCAAGACCAGCAGAATCAAGCCGGATATAATAACCAAGCAATACAAATAGTTGAGGTTACCGATTAGCAACCTCAACAATGAAATCAGGCGTCAAACTAAAAGCGATCCTATCCTGCTCCCGGATATCGGTGGTGGAATGGAATGGGGGCGTTATAACGAAGGATGAATTATACAATGATCCAATGTCGAGTACAGAATGTTATGAAGAGCGAGTTGTATTGTCGCATGGAAAAGGAAAATGTGCTAAATAAATATTTTGTTGAGTGTGAAAAGACACGAAATGACGAAAGCACAAAATCCGATAAACTACGATAATAGTCGTATCTGCGATGCAAAACATCACGGGAAATACGGCGTTTATTGTGATACTAGTAAAACTTACTTCTATTCGAGTCCTTGGAAAAATAAGACGAAAACTTGCACGTTAACATTTTATTACGTGTATGGAAAGGTCTGTGATGTGATAATTTCTTTTTGTTATCTCAGAATATAATTATCGTTCGTTAATATAAAATAACTGATTTTATTGAATGTTCACGTGTGTAAAGCACCTATCCTCCGAGTTATTGCAATTTTCAGTGTAGCAGACATACGTTTATTGTTGGCCGCCATTGCTGCAACATTCTCTAAATTGTCGCAAAGCTGGACGCAGCACCCACATTTTCGCTAAAAACTGGCTTCATTAATCAACGAGTAAAATGTGCAAGGAATAAACGCGCATATAGTCAGAATTTTAAATTATTAGAGGTACACCAGGACGCAGCCAGCCGCATATGTTAAACAACGATGCAGTTCATTTTCTTGTACTATTTGCAGCTACTTATAAATGTTTTCTAGGTCATCAGCAACCCTACATGCAGAAACCACACTTAGCCTGAAAATACGATAGCTCATGTTGTCCTGTTTAAGAGAATAGCCGTCGCCACATTCTTGAGAAGCTAGCCACTTCTTTAAGCAAATCGCAATGATTATGATGATTATGATGATGATGATGATGATGACGAAACCTACGCCCGTTGTAGTTCCGGTATTTCCATTTCCAGTCTCGCCACTACCCAAATGATGATAAGGACAACACAGACACCCAGTCCCCGGGCGGAGAAAAATTAACGTGAGACGGTCGCCTTTAACTATGTGCACTATTCCGTGAAATGGATATCATTCTCTTAACAGTGTTGTATAATCCAACTTATATGAACCTTAAAGAAGCTTATGGAACTTTCAAAGCAAAGCTTTAAAGATTAACAATAACCATTCTGCTTTTATATTTTTCATCAAGTTTAGGGAAATGGAAGGGCAACAATTTTTTCGCCTTCATTCTTATCATATACATTTTTAATAAGTTAGGATATGTTACAGTGGCGTCCAACTTTGGGGCCCGAGAATCATAATCTTTATGTGTACAATAATTAACATTTTACAATATTTGAAGGTAACTGAACTTTTGTACATGTATATGGCTTTTTCTATGTGTTAATGGTATTCTAATTTCTCTTTCATGTACAGCTATCGAGAACTTTGAACGAGAAAGACAAAACTAGTAACCATTCAGAAAACAGAACCAGTAAAATTAAACGATAGAAACAGAGTCAATTGTCTACACAAGATAAGGAGCTGTGTGGGTGTTTCTGCAATTTACAGGTCACGCATCAGTGAGACTGGAGGGCATGTAGTTAAACAGATTTGCGTAGACAATTCTTAAATAATCTACGTAGCATCGACTGTTTGACTGTTAATTAACGTCAAGAGCATAATTTTCACATAGCAGAGAAAGAATTTTGTGTATGTATTTGTGTGTAGTTAGTTTTACTAGACAATATTGTGTGATCGTGTGTACTGTGTTGTCATTGGCTATTATTATGGTTAGGCTAAGGAGAAAAGACAGGACTGACGTGGAAGAAATCCCCAGTGTGGAACACCACGACAGTTTAGCAGATTTACACAGTGATCTTAACGTGGACAGAAGCCTTCTGAAGCCCAGATATGTGGGAAAGTACGTGGAGAACGTTTGGAGACACTAAATCCCGAGCGCGGAAACGTGCCTAGTAAAAGTGAGTGTACGTACGCTGTTACGTAATAATAACGCTGTCGATGTTACGGGGCAGGGAGCAGCCACGACTGATCCATTACCAGTAATAGGACAGGAACAGAATCTAATTTCTGTATTGCTACGGAAGCTAGAATTGCGTGAAAAGGAAAGTGGACGGATACGAGAAGAGAAACAAAGAATCTTAGAACAGTAACGCGAAGAAAAACAGAAAATCTTAGAACAGGAACGCGAAGAAAAATAGAAAATCTCAGTACAGGAACGCGAAGTAAAACAGGGAAACTTCTTGCTGACTTTGAAAACAGCGAGAAGAAAAGCAAATCCTTAGAGAGAAACAAAAGATAAGATAGCTCAATGAAGCTTTAGTTAAGCGTGACGAAGAGATTGTAGTAAGGCTAAATGAAGTGCTTGATGCTCACGACAAGGCTGTCGCGGATCAGGAAAGATTTGTCGCGTATACGAAGTGACATTAGCGCTTTTCAAACAAATTGCAAAGACCTACCACAAACTGTGGAACATCTTATTGATGATATGGCAAGTTTACATCTGAATCACGACCAGTTAGAAGAAAAGATGAAAAAGCTGGCCCCATCTGTAGACGAAATAAACAAAGACATGAAAGAGATAATTAAGGAGGAAGTTAAGTCAGAAGTGGCGAATGTAGCATCAGACTTAGCGTCTGGAAAGGATGATACCAGTCAAGGACTGCGAGAGGAATTTGATAGTCTTAAGAATTTAATTCAGTCCACGTTTGCAGCGTGGCAGAATCAAAGTAGAAAGCAGGTCAGAGAACCTGAACAAGAAATAAAAGGTGAAAGACATTACAAAGAACTGAATGTGTTTCGTTCTCCATTTCAGCACGAGAACACACCTTCAGATACATCACCATTTAAACTGTGTTTCATGGAGATGCAGGTCGTGTGAGTACACACTTCCCGGACGTAAACAGAATGACTGCTAGCTTAGGCCCAGTAGTATAAACATTGGCCAGTCTGATGCAGTAGGAAAGCTTGACTAAGCGCCGGCAATTCTAGACATTTAATGAGTTCAAAAAGACAATTCGCTCTGTTGCATTTATAAACAACTGCAGCAGTGTTTTGCCTCGGCCGTGGACTGGAGGGCGAACAATACAGACTGCAATATCGCACATAACGGGAGAAGCTTCGTTGTGGACACTGCAAGTTACGGAAAATTGTCACACTTTCCAGAATTCGAAAAATGTTTCCTAGGACGACTTTGGTAAAGATCTGCACAAGGATATTTACGTAAACTAGTATGTAGTAAAGAAGTATATAACCCGAAACAGGGCAGTCTTATGAAATATACTGCGATGTATCTAAATATGACAAAATATTTGGATGAGCTAATATCACTCAGAGATGTGTTGTGAATGTTATAGGCCTCGTACGCCTGTCTCGATTAGAGAAAAATCAGTGCAAGTGTCAGACAAAGATCTGGAAAACTTCCTTGCCGTGGTAGACTCGTTAGACCTCATGCAAGAGGATGTTAAGAGGGCAAATAAAAACAACGGATCGCCGGCCGGAGTGGCCGAGCGGTTCTAGGCGCTACAGTCTGGAACCACACGACCGCTGCGGTCGCAGATTCGAATCCTGCCTCGGGAATGGATGTGTGTGATGTCCTTAGGTTATTAGGTTTAAGTAGTTCTAAGTTCTAGGGGACTGATGACCTCAGCAGTTAAGTCCCATAGTGCTCAGAGCCATTTGTACCGAAAACAACGGATCGAATCACAGCAATGAGAAAGCGGCAGGGAACCAAAATAACCGTCGGGGTGATGGTAACCATAAAAGACGTAGTTTCAACAATAGCAATGTGAACAACGGTTACAATAACGAAGATCCGAACAACTATGTTAATCTTAGTAATAGCGGACCGCAGTCTGGTAATTCCAATAATGGGAACTACCAAAACAGCTACATCAATCCAAATCGCAAAAGGTGAAGTCACAATTGATTTAATTCCAATCGGAATAAGAGCACGTGCACTTCAAACGGGTCTTGGCAGAATCCCAGACCCAGTCGCCGGAACCCTAATTCAGGACAACAACAACAAAATGTACAGCTAAACCATATCTGAGACATATCAGTCGCATTGGCAGCCTTCGCACTGTAGCGAACAAAATTAAATGCCGCTGCATAGTGTACATATTGTGCAGGTAACGGAAAACTATCAAAATCATCCTTCACAGGCGTCGAACTATGCGCTGGCCCTGTAAGCCTTCGGCAGGAAGTCACGGCACAAAGTGAAGGCACACAGTATAATCTCAGACACGGTTAGATATAATGACGGTCAAGACCTCAGGCAAGAGTTGTCCGAGAAAAACCGCAAATGCAAAAAGGAAAGTGTCGGAAAGGTAAAACTGCGATAATCGGCAGTACAAATGGTATTCAAGTGCACTTAGTAATCGATACCAGCGCATTGGTTTCAGTTATAGATAACAATTTCTACAGACGTGTGAACCAAGTTAAGACGTTACCCTCCCTGCCGGTACAGAATTGTAAAATAGTGGGTGTTTTTGGAGCGAAGAGTCAAATAATTAAGGACCAGATGCAGACGTAGGTGGTTTTCGGAAAGGGATCAATATTGTGCACTTTTCTTTTCGTGATCCTAGGTTAGGATATTATACGAGAGAGGGACACACAAATTGACCTCTCACATGGACTCATTAGCTTCAGGGACCATGATACATAATTGATACTGGGGATGGTGAAAACCGTAGAAAGTCATAACAAGTTTTATCAGGCAGTTCGTGTCCAACAGATCCGAACGAAAATATTGTGAATAATCAATCAAAAGATGGTTACTGTCAGGTTGGGAACGATCACACGCCAGAAGCACAGGAAATACCTGACTTAATAGAAATTAAGGTTCAAGAATCTCAGTACTTAAGTGCAGCACAGCACGGTGAATTATCACACCTTTTGAAACAATATGGGATACATATACATATATGACATACAAGTTTACGAGCATCAGACGTACTCTCGACCTGCCTACTCGGTTCCGTGGATCCGAAAAGAAGCTGTCATGAAGGAGATAAGGAAGGTGCTGGATTGGCGTATAACAGAATTGTCATTTTTCCCATATAGTAGCCTATTACTGGCTGTTATGAAATCAGATGGTAACATTCGCTTGGTACTCGACCCTCGGAATGTAAATAATATAATAATCCTGGTGCGGACTAGATCCGAGGATTTAGAGGAACAGTTACAAAAGTTTTTTGGTGTGGAGTAGCTCACGTTGATTGACGTGCAGTCATCATACTGGCAAATAGCATAAACTGAGTCATCCAGAATATACACTGTGTTCATATTTGCTGGACGTAGTTACCAATTTAAGGCAGTACCGTTTGGTCTTAATGTAAGTGCAGGTGCGTTTATTGCTGCACTTGACGCTGTGTTTGAGCCTGAGCTGCTAGCTCAAGTTAATGTCTACGTTGATGGCTTACTTGTTGCCACTAATACTTCGCAAGAGCATGTGGAATTAGTTGAGAGAGTACTGAATAAATTTTCGAATGCCGGAGTAACTAACTGTCAACCTGAAAAAATCTAAATTCTGTCGACAACAGATAAAGTTCTTGAGCATATCATATCACCTGAAGGAAACATACCTGAGCCAGGGAAGATGGATGCAACTGGTCGTACCCTAAGACCAAAAGACAAAAGTGTCTTAGGGGTTGCTTCATTTTTTTCGCCTCTTTGTACCGGCGCAACTGCTGAACAACGATGCCTTAATGTGCACCCTGAGAAAAAACGCTCATTGGCACTGGACAGAAGAATGCAAGGTCGCATTCGATAATATTAATCAAGTGCTAGTAAATTCAGAGACGCTACATCATCCAGATATGAGCAAGTATTTCTGTCTGGCGTCGGACGCTTCGAGCAATGGCTTTGGGGACTTGCTTTTTCTAGATATATGAAACTTCTGGGAAGACAGAGATTCGAATCACTGGATTCACAAGTAGAGACCTGTCAGTGTGTGAACAGTCATACTCAGTGACAGAGCTTGAGGCATTATCAGTTGTGTGGGTCTTAAATATATACCATTATTACATTTACGGAAAACACGTTAATGTATTCTGCGACCACCAGGCGCTCAATTTTCTGCTGTCATGCAAGTTGGTGCATCCTCGGTTGACTCGATGGACATTAGCGCTGCAAGAATATGACTTTGAGCTCCATTATATAAAGGAATAGAATAACATCATGGCTGATGCTTTATCTAGGCTGCCCCAAGGTAAATCGGACTTTGCGACGTTGTAGAAAAATCCACTGAGTCCAAGGTACACGTTATAAAAGACCTTACTTATAGGCAGAGATATCTGAGTATGTGTAAAGATATATGGCAATTCCAAGTTGCAGATCCCACTTGGTCAAATGTTAAAAACGTGAAAGGGTGACCCTGAACATGTCTTAAGTCGGCATTACCAACTGCAGAACGAAGTATTGTTGTATAAACACAGGTCTGACCAAGGTAAACGGCGTGCTTGTGTGCCTGCAAGTCACCTAGCAGATTTTATTTGGTATACTCATAACACCTGGGGACATTTTGGGATTAAAAAGTATACTGACAAAATAGCGCAATATCGTCACTACTCGAATCTAAAGAAACAGATACCGTACAACGTGTACTGAGAACTTGTGTCATTTGCCAAAAAGCAAAACCAACGAACATATGCAACAAAACAGAATCACATTCGATATTACCTGTGACGCCACTGCATTGGACGTAACTGGACTCCACCCAACAGCAAGAAGTGGCGTGAAGTATACAGTGGCCGTGTGTGACATATTCAGCAAATACGTAAAAATATAACCAGCAAAAGCTGCAACATCCACCTCAATTATAAATAAGAACATCTCTGATTACCTACCAGTGGTATTCAAACCCATATCCATCTTGTTAGATAACGCTTCACACTTTGCCAGTGGGAAATGGCATTATACAAAAGCAGGGCACAAAGCATATTTTAATATCATGCTTCAGCCCGAGTAATAATCCTATTGAGGAGATATTTGGGCTCAAATGGTTCAAATGGCTCTGAGCACTATGGGACTCAACTGCTGAGGTCATTAGTCCCCTAGAACTTAGATCTAGTTAAACCTAACTAACCTACGGACATCACAAACATCCATGCCCGAGGCAGGATTCGAACCCGCGACCGTAGCGGTCTTGCGGTTCCAGACTGCAGCGCCTTTAACCGCACGGCCACTTCGGCCGGCGAGATATTTGGGGAACTGAACCGTTTTATCACAATATATGCTCATGGCAAGCAAACCAAATGAGTCGAATACATAGCTCAATTTGAGACAATATACGAGGGCAGTTCAATAAGTCACGCAACACATTTTTTTCTCGGCCAATTTTGGTTGAAAAAACCGGATATTTCTTGTGGAATATTTTCAAACATTCCCGCTTCGTCTCGTATAGTTTCATTGACTTCCGACAGATGGCAGCCCTGTACGGAGCTGTTAAAATGGCGTCTGTAACGGATGTGCGTTGCAAACAACGGGCAGTGATCGAGTTTCTTTTGGCGGAAAACCAGGGCATCTCAGATATTCATAGGCGCTTGCAGAATGTCTACGGTGATCTGGCAGTGGACAAAAGCACGGTGAGTCGTTGGGCAAAGCGTGTGTCATCATCGCCGCAAGGTCAAGCAAGACTGTCTGATCTCCCGCGTGCGGGCCGGCCGTGCACAGCTGTGACTCCTGCAATGGCGGAGCGTGCGAACACACTCGTTCGAGATGATCGACGGATCACCATCAAACAGCTCAGTGCTCAACTTGACATCTCTGTGGGTAGTGCTGTCACAATTGTTCACCAGTTGGGATATTCAAAGGTTTGTTCCCGCTGGGTCCCTCGTTGTCTAACCGAACACCATAAAGAGCAAAGGAGAACCATCTGTGCGGAATTGCTTGCTCGTCATGTGGCTGAGGGTGACAATTTCTTGTCAAAGATTGTTACAGGCGATGAAACATGGGTTCATCACTTCGAACCTGAAACAAAACGGCAATCAATGGAGTGGCGCCACACCCACTCCCCTACCAAGAAAAAGTTTAAAGCCATACCCTCAGCCGGTAAAGTCATGGTTACAGTCTTCTGGGACGCTGAATGGGTTATTCTGTTCGATGTCCTTCCCCATGGTCAAACGATCAACTCTGAAGCGTATTGTGCTACTCTTCAGAAATTGAAGAAACGACTTCAGCGTGTTTGTAGGCACAAAAATCTGAACGAACTTCTCCTTCTTCATGACAACGCAAGACCTCACACAAGTCTTCGCATCCGAGAGGAGCTCACAAAACTTCAGTGGACTGTTCTTCCTCATGCACCCTACAGCCCCGATCTCGCACCGTCGGATTTCCATATGTTTGGCCCAATGAAGGACGCAATCCGTGGGAGGCACTACGCGGATGATGAAGAAGTTATTGATGCAGTACGACGTTGGCTCCGACATCGACCGGTGGAATGGTACCGTGCAGGCATACAGGCCCTCATTTCAAGGTGGCGTAAGGCCGTAGCATTGAATGGAGATTACGTTGAAAAATAGTGTTGTGTAGCTAAAAGATTGGGGAATAACCTGGTGTATTTCAATGCTGAATAAAACAACTCCTGTTTCAGAAAAAAATGTGTTGCATTACTTATTGAACTGCCCTCGTATAATAACCTGCCACACGTGCCCACCTGATGAACTAATGTTCACAACCACTGAGCTAAACGAATGGGTAGAGCACCTTCCTCAGATTGTTGATCAGGAAGCAAGTCAGGAGGACAAAGTAAACCAAGCTGTAGTCACTCTTGCGAAGCGAGCGAGGCTCCGCAAGAAACAATTTGACAAAAAGCTAGCTAACTCACAAAGAAATGTCATCTGTTACATAATGGACCGTACAAAATTCTGATAAGCCACTTGAGGGTTGCTATGTGTTGGGAAATCCCGACAATGACCAAGTAAAAGTCTTGTAGCCACATGTTGGCATTAAAAAGTTTTATACATAAACTGTACCATTCTGTTAGAGTAGAAATGAAATACTTTTCTTTGTACATAGTAGCCGCGCGGGATTAGCCGTGCGGTCTCAGGCACTACAGTCATGGACTGTGCGGCTGGTCCCGGCGGAGGTTCAAGTCCTCCCTCGGGTATGGGTGTGTGTGTTTGTCCTTAGGATTATTTAGGTTAAGTCGTGTGTAAGCTTAGGGACTGATGACCTTAGCAGTTAAGTCCCATAAGATTTCACACCCATTTGAACATTTTTTTTTTTGTACATAGTAGTCGTTAAGTATTATTTTTTGTGTTACTTTCTATGTACATGTTTAGTGATTAGTTTACTTCTATGTTTACTTCTATGTTTCTATGTTTCTGGCAGAACATTAACTACAACGAATAAGATTTGAAATTACCCTGAGATGTCATATTTGAAATGAGAACATATACTCACTAATTGTTAATTAGGGCAAGATTTTAGTCTTTCTATATAAATGTTTATTTAATGTGTACGGATATATGTGATGTCATATTTAAACTGTGCGGCATGTTCTCAGCTATTAAGGTGAAAAAACAAAACAAAAAGAGAGAGAGAGAACGTTATCGGTTAAGATACTTGTACGCCAGGTACGCTAACTGATTCTCGTACTGAATTAGACCGAATTTTAACTTCATATATCAGGACATTTTGAGTCCAATTTTTGCTATTTTCTTTTTTTGGACACAGTAAGACCACGATTTCAATCATGTTTCCCGTTTGCTGTTTGTGGCTAAGGCGAAAATACATGCATAAACACCCTCATTCAGATCTTAAATTATGAAAACTAAATAACGGTATGAATGAGAATGAATGAAACATCTATGTAAAACATACATGGCAGTTGTAGTCCGGTAATGGACAATTGACAATGACTCAGATTAACAGAAAGCCTGCATAAGTCAATCCTATTAAACAATATACATCTAGATTGAGAATTTCGTAAGATGTATATAGTGGTAAGTCCGAAACAATGAAAATTTCGTAAGATGTATACAGCGGAAGGATCGAAACAATTAAATCAACTGACTTAAATATCAGCATATATGTACTGCAAGTACATTGAAGTACGAACACTGAAGTGTACCTCATATTACGTGTGCAGTGTAAAACATGTGAGTGTCTGATTAACCACATTGAATGACGTGTATCGGTGAACTTAACAGACGCTCCTAGAGTGCTGAAAACTTTACATAGGATGAATGGACGTTCTCCGTACAGTAGCTTAAAGACGTGGTAATAAGAACTCGCAGACCGTTTCCAAAAGAACTGCGAACAGAGCGCACCTCTAGCAACAAGTTGCCAAACAGACTGTACCTACACAGCGCGCAACACTCACTCGGAAGCTGCGACTGTTGCCAACTCCGGAAAATGGAATAGAAATAAAACGTCGACGTTGGCATTAAAGAACAGGGAGAAGAAATTAAAACTTTGAGGATTGCAGATGACGTCATTCTGCCACAGACAGGAAAGAACTTAGGAGAGCAGTTGAACGAAATGGACAGTGTTCTGAAAATAGGATATAAGATGAACATTAACATACGCAGAACGAGTGTAATGGAATGCAATTGAAGTAAACCAGACGATGCTGAAGAATTAGATTAGGAAATGAGACACTAAAAATAGTAGATGAGTTTTGTCATTTGAGGAGTAAAATAACTGATGGCTGTCGAAGTAGAGAGGATATGGAATGTACTCTGGCAAAGGCAAAAAAGCTTTTCTGAAGAAGAGAATTTTGATAACAACGAATATAAATTTAATTCTCAGGAAGTCTCTTCTGAAGGCATTTGCTTGGAGTCTAGCCTTGTATGGAAGTGAAACGTGGACAATTAGCAGTTTAAACAAGAAGAGAAGTTTCCGGAATATGGTGCTACAGAAGAATGCTGAAGATTAGATGGCCAGATCACGAAAGTAGTGAGGAGCTACTGAAGAGAGTTGTGTCACAAGGAAATTTGTGGAGTAACTTTAGCTGTTGATACGACGCATTCTGAGACACCAAGGAATCGTTAATTTAGTATTAGTGGGAAATGGGGGGGGGGGGGGGGGCAAAACTTGCAGAGGGAGACTAAAAGATGATTACAGCAAGCATGTTCAAATGGATATGAGTTGTAGCAGGTGTTCGAAGATGATAAGGCTTGCACGGGATACACTAGCATGGACAGCTGCATCAAACCAGTTTTTGGACAGAAAACCACAACAATAACAACAACATCGTATGGCGTACTATGGAGACCAGCCCAGTAGTTGACTAAACAAGCATGGAAAACCACCTAAAGCCAACACAAAGGCTGCCGATGCATCAACCAACTGCCTTTGATCAACCGCGCCGTTTCGATGTGGGTGTGTCATATAGCCTCGTCTCGCAGGCTACATCTACATCTACATGGATACTCTGTAAATCACATTTAAGTGCCTGGCAGAGGGTTCATCGAACCACCTTCACAATTCTCTATTATTCCAATCTCGTATAGCGCGCGGAAAGAATGAACACCTATATCTTTCCGCACGAGCTGTGATTTCCCTTATTTTATCGTGGCGATCGTTCTTCCCTATGTAGGTCGGTGTCAACAAAATATTTTCGCATTCGGAGGAGAAAGCTGGTGATTGGAATTTCGTGAGAAGATTCCGTCACAACGAAAAACGCCTTTCTTTTAATTATTTCCAGCCCAAATCCTGTATCATTTCTGTGACACTCTCTCCCATGTTTCGCGACAATACAAAACGTGCTGCATTTCTTTGAACTTTTTCGATGTACTCCATCAGTCCTATCTGGTAAGGATCCCACACCCCGCAGCAATTTCCTAAAAGAGGACGGACAAGCGTAGTGTATGCAGTCTCCTTAGTAGGTCTGTTACATTTTCTAAGTGTCCTGCCAATAAAACGCAGTCTTTGGTTAGCCTTCCCCACAACATTTTCTGTGTGTTCCTTCCAATTTAAGTTCTTCGTAATTGTAATGCCTAGATATTTAGTTGAATTTACGGCTTTTAGATTAGACTGATTTATCGTGTAACCGAAGTTTAACGAGTTCCTTTTAGCACTTATGTGGATGACCTCACACTTTTCGATATTCAAGGTCAACTGTCACTCTTCGCAACATTCCGATATTTCTTCTGAATCGTTTTGCAGTTTGTTTTGATCTTCTGCTGACTTTATTAGTCGGTAAACGACAGCATCATCTGCAAACAACGCAAGACGGCTGCTCATATTATCTCCCAAATCGTTTATATAGATAAGGAACAACAAAGGGCCTAGAACACTATCTTGGAGAACGCCAGAAATCACTTCTGTTTTACTCGATGACTTTCCGTCAGTTACTAATAATTGTGACCTCTCTGACAAGAAATCGCAAACCCAGTCACATAACTGAGACGATATTCCATAAGCAGGCAATTTCACTACGAGCTGTTTGTGTGGTACAGTGTCAAAAGCCTTCCGGGAATCCAGAAATACGGAATCGATCTGAAATCCCTTGTCAATAGCACTCAACACTTCATGTGAATGAATAAAGAGCTAGGTGTGTTTCACAGGAACGATGTTTTCTAAACCCATGTTGACTGTGTGTCAATAGACCGTTTTCTTCGAGGTAATTCATAATGTTCGAATACAATGTATGTTCTAAAATCCTGCTACATATCAACGTTAACCAACCATCGTTAGTAGAATCTGTAACAAAACACAAATTGTTCCATTTGTTTCCTTTGTTGTGGGCCATGAAACTCTCAATAAATTTTACGAGATTCGAGTTGTCATTTCTTTCCTTTATGTGTTGTTTATCACTCGGCGTATAAGCAGTCCTATGTACTGTATTTCACTTTAGTTACCTCTTTACGCCTTATGAGCCAGCCCTCTTAGAGCATTAAACTCCGATGCAGACCCCTTCGTTATGAAGTACAATATAATTTCTCAGGAAATCCCCATAGTGCCTCTGGCGTTTCATTTCTTGATTTACGCCTGTCTACTGGAATTGGCGTCTAAACACAATACTGTGCATGATACGAATAAATGGAAGGACGTCTCGGGTAAAACGAAAAAAGAGACAGAGAGAGAAAGAGGGCCCCAAAGCTTCAACAAATCTCCTGAAGGGTGACTAACTAGACATTCCGGGCAGAAAAGTAACTCAAATTTGCAAGTCTTTAGGGATATTTCCTTCGTAAAGTTTCACGCACTACTTTATTTTGCTAGTGATTTTCGGGTAATACTGTCAAACAACATGTCACTCGGGACATATTTCACGGTGTAGTTTAGCAACACTAGATTTAGTTGTTCGCTTATTCTGTTGCGCGTACTACGCAAATAAGTCTTCTTGCCCTCAGCGCAGCTACTGAATATTTTACAACATAGATATAAATACTCTACATAACACTAAATGGCTACATGAAAGTATGTAATCGATATATATTGTAATAGATTTTTTTATTTATAATAGAAAACAGGAACTTTAGAAGAGAAGGAAATAGAAGAAAAGGACGACTTTCTTTGAACCATGGTCCACAGCTGGTAAGAGATTTTTGAATGACTCCATGCTAAGCGCAGCCATACCAGAGGTGATCGTTACAATGTTTGAATCGTGCCTGTGACATCTGCGCTCAGAAGTGGTTGTCTAATGGCGTGCTTAATTTATAACACGTACAAGGAACCGTACGGCAATAATTTCCATCGCAGATTTTTTACGATCAGCGTTCAGTAAATGTATCTAGGAAGCTGAAAATGGCTTAAAGCAGGAGTTGTGCAGTAGCAGGGAAAACAAACCAAAAATTAACACTTGCAGGTAGTAATAAATCATTCAAAAACTAGAAATTGAAAAAAAATGGAAACAGGCTGTTAAAACATGTCAAGAGTCTGTGGCACAGAATGAGAAGTAAATGAAGAGCTATAATTATTTCAATAATGAGCAGTAAGTTTAATTTTGAAACTGAGTAAATGTGTAATTTCTTCGACTTTATGCAGAAGGCCACTCCACAGTCGATGGTTCGATAATCAGGACACTGCATAATGTGAATACGCACTGGTGTGAGATCTGTGGAATGCACTCCTGAAACTAGAAGACACAAAGACAGGCCTTCTGCCCTCCTCTAGGTTAGTTTAGGTTAGGTGTGCATCTTCCCTCCTACCCCTACCCCTCTCTCTTCACACAGTCTACACACATCGCCAACAAAACTTCAGATTAGTTATTTACGTACATATTTTCACAGGAAAGAACCAAATGTAAAGATAATTTAACAGAAAACAAAACACCTTTGTCACAAGTTTCAGCAACGTCAGGAAACAATTTGTAAACACTGCATGTTGGTTCTCGGACAGAACGATTGTTGATTTCACAACATTCATATGAAACGTTCAATGAATTATCCTTGAAAGTCAATGTATGTTAAATGTGCTGCTCTTAAAAATCAATTTCTGCTTTGTTGTCACTCAATAAAATAGCATGTATCAGTCTTATGAAGAAAGACTTTTAGATCTAAGACAGGTTACGATAACTTTAGAATTTTTTTAACCTGTCATTTATTCAACCCCCGTAGACGGGACATCGACATGGAGATATCCGGTTCGATTCTTGGTGCTTGAAGTAGTTTTCACCACCAGTATCTGGTCGCTAAGGGGAGGGAAGGTGATGACATACAGTTCCTGACACTAAACGTTGCGCTAGCCTCTCCGTAGTGTCTCATGAAGTGACGGCAAGTGACTGTTGAAGGTGATCCGTCCGTCAGATGAGGACATTGGTGCTATTCGAGAACAGTAGAGACTCAGACGCAGCTATCAAACACGACGTGAAAAGGGTCCATTGAGCGCGAGGGAATTAAATCCTTTCCGACTATGGGGCTGAATCTACCCTTCTAAGTCTCCCAGTGTGATGCCATAAGCCTTGTTCTTTCTTTTTTCAGATTACATTGATTCCTGTGGCGGAAATGCACCTTCTCTGCCAACATCATCACAGGGGAGTTGATCTGGTTTTATCATTTCGACCCAGCAGCGAACTATCACAATCACAAACGTCGTGTTCGAAACTTTCGAAAGTGAAACAGCGTTCCTTTGCAACTTTTTATTTTTCACACTAACATACAATTACTGCCCTTACATAAATAAGACGCGCCCTAGGAAAAAGGCATCGCAGTTTCATTAAATGTAGCGAAGATTTTTGTTAAAACAAATGACAATAGCATTGCCTACGAACTGTCTGAAAAGTAAGTCACTTTCGAGAAACAGGTTATATTCTCGTGTGCCAGCACATGGAACAAGAAATCATTGATGAATTAAACTACAGTGCACACCAAGAAAAATATTGGTCATTATTCTTCAAACAGTTCAATTTTCGACAGTAAAACAAGAACCACTAGAAACGGAAGCGAAAAACAAAGTGAAGGCTCCAAAGAACATGTTGCACCATGGAGAAAGTTCTGCAAGGCTTTCAAGAGATAGTGCTTTCAATGGCAGGGTCCCTTAAAATACCTATGAAAACTTACCTTTCAAATTATGACACCATTAAATGCCACCAAAATGAATCATTTAGAGGGTGACATATAACAATTTTGGAAAGTTGTTTCTCATTCCGAGTGTATGTAATTATTTGGGATGTAATTTATCAAATACATATTTTCATATTGCTCGACTCAAAGCCGTGTTATTGTGACCTATATTGTGGATAATTCTACATTGTCGACATATCACACAATGAAAAATATCTGATGATCAATAAAGGCAAAAATGTTAAAATGAGAGTTTGATTAGTGAGGTAGGTTCTCGCACCGCATAATGCTGATATGGGTCTGTGACGCAGCTGTTGTGCCCGGCTTCTGTAGACGACTACACAGACGCAGGACGGCGGATAAAGGGAGTGCTCTATTGGCTGTTCCCGCCGCTGGGGCAAAACAAAAGCAGCCGCACGACGTCATTTGCTGCAGCCGTTGCTCTGTTGTTACTTTTACGCAGACGCAACTACTTTCCCAGCAATTCTCTGCCCCCTGGGAGTTCCTTTGAGCTGTGTGGCAGTGTTGTCTGCTCTGGAATTTTGTTGATCCTTCCTCTGTTGCTTGCATTGCAGATTATTTTCTTATTTCAGCGCAGAAAAAGAATACAAAACAGCTTAGAAGTACGTGGGGCAGTGGATATATTCTATCACCATATATTAACATAGCTCGAATATTTATAATTTGAAACCATATATCAGAGGTTTTCAAACTGCGGCCTAGCTGACAAGTTAAATTTCAAGCCAAAATATCTTACCCTTCCGATATAGTCCAGTCAAATTGCAGAAATACCTTGCAAAAGGTGGGGTAGAAGAGTTTATTTTTTCAACTTGTTCATATGGTTGGAAATATTAGAAAACCGAGTTTTGCCAACAAAATTTCGCTTGGGGAAACTTTCTGCAGTCAAAAAACTTGGAAAATTTCGGCCTTTTTTCCGTTTTTTTTAAAATATCTCAGTTTCATTTGCTCCTATCGCTTTAACGTTATTTTCTTTCTTAAAGAGCACAAAATTCTCTACAAATTTGATTCTTGCCATTTTTTTCTACTCCCAATATCTAAGGCGCTACAGCGCGTCAAAAAATACCAATTTTTCAAATTTTGAGCATAGTGGCAATTTACCTTATTTTTGAACACTATTTTTTCAGTTTCTGTTTGTGTAGTATAAATACATTATACATCATGTTATATGTTGGAATTTACCACCTTACTTTCAAGTATTCAATTTCTCTGTATGCAACATGAGGATTGCTGGACACCCAACTATTGTGATTCTTACATCACTACCTGAAGTTCACTATGGGCCACCTCAGCCCTGGTATTTGTAAAACTATAAATATAAAAATATATCATTAAGAGACAGACAGACAGACACACACACACACACACACACACACACACACACACACACACACACACACACACACACACACAATAAATTGTCTCAGGAAACTGAACTATTATTAGCTGCCATAGGCAACCTAATTAGGTAGGTAATTATTCTTGTATATAAAAGCCACACAGTTGACATTAAAAATAAGTAGCTTTATTACAATTAAAATGCATTGTCAGTTACTAAAAAATGTTGACAGTTCTGGGTGTGTAATACTTGTAATATCGCACATTAGCGCACTTGAGACAGATATGAGTATCACTTCCAACGTTTTGATGGGCCAGGTGCCTCAGTGTCACCAGAAATACCTTGAGTTACGGATTCAGCGTCTGTACATAGAGTTGATCCCAGATTGACCTCTTCTTTAAACAGCGAGTCAGCCTCAGCAAGTTCATTGATTTCGTCAGCGGTTTCCTCCACATCCTCCATAACATCTTCTTCACTGCCAACATATAAAAATTTTGGCATGTTTTCACAGTTGACCCCAATACATTTCTTGCAAATTGAAGAACATTTCAAACCCGCTTTTCTGCAGGAGCACGCTCCGCCACAGATCAGCTTGCATGAGCATGAAACAATGTGAAGAAGTGCTTCAGGTGCTGGATCTTGGCTCACTATAACGGGTATTGGACCGTGGTCACTGTGATTCCAGCCCCATTTCTCAGGAGGTTTCCAGTTTCCCATCCAACTTTGGACTTGTTGGTAAGTCCGCAACGAATGATGTTGTGCAGCATCTTGTGTAGGTGGCAACCGTGCAAGATTCAGTTTGCTTTTTGTCGCAGACTTGGCGAATAGCTGGTATCGCAAATGGTCTAGTGTGTGGGAACTGCTGACACCTCCACTATACAATGCGATAGTAACCTGTTTGTTGCTGTTATTATTTCTTCACGGGTAGTATGTGGTTTATTGAACGTGCAAAGCGCTGAGGTTAGGTGTTCATTTTTCGCAACAATATTGCAGCATTTAATTTTTCCTTGGCCAAAAAAGCGGATGTCGTATCACATCCGCTAAAGGCGTGAGTGAACAGAATATATTCACTGTAAAACTTGTAAGATGCAGTGGAAAACCACTTGTCTTCTGCATTTCCTCTTCCTGGCTTTAAGAAAAATAAGTTTTCAATGCCTTGCCCCAAACCGGTCATGAGCACAAGTAGGTCAACATCTTCTCCTACAATGACAACACTTCCTAAATCTTTGGTTCTTGAAATGGCAGATGTTACAATCATAACGTCAACATCTTCTTGTGCCTGGTGCACTTCAATGCTACACTCCAGAAATTACTTTTTAAGAAGTGTGATGAAACGCATCTTGTTTCGTTCGTTGTACAAGAACTTGTCCTGAGGGACTTGGTTCACCATCTCTGATTCAACCACAACGTCAACCGAAGAATGTTTTTTAGACCTACGAATCCTCTCAGCACTCTTTGTGCTACATTTGTCTCCCTCACATTGATACCCATCAAATACAGTAGCTAACTGAGATCCAAAATGACGTCGCAGGTAAGAAACATAGCTCTGGGCTATTGACTTGAAGCAAACATTTCGAGTCCATGTCACTTTGTGGATAAGGTACCCTCCATCAATGACAAAAAATTTACTCGGTCCACCTGACTTCACACCTTCCACTGGAACGAAGGCATTGTGGAATGAAGATTTTGTTCCTTTTCGCATGCCTTTCTCTGAGAATAGGGACATTGGGTAAGGAGAAAGTTCACATTTCAGAAAGGCTTTTAACTCTTCTTCAGTTTGTTTCATTAAACAAATACTTTGGAAAAGAGTTAAAGGATCAACAGGAGTAATTTTAGTGCTCCCAGCTTTTACAGAACTGAACGCAGAAAGGATAGTCACAACTTTATCTTTTCTACGGAACTTTACATCGTCGAAATTGTCACCAACTATTCTTTTCATGCCTTTTTCCCCCTCTTCGTGACACATATGACAATCCGCCAAAGAACAATTCCTACATACTTTTTCTTATAACTGATCATTAACGTCAATCAACTGTAGAAAACGTACGGCATCTGCATGCAATCGTATTACATATTGTAACACAAATAAACTTCACGCAATCCGACGTGAATGTGTTCGTAGTTACTGAATATGATGCAGTTTGTCCTGGCCCTGCAGCAGAGTGAGATGGCAAATTCCAATGAATAACATGATGAGTAATATGTTTATACTACACAAATAGAAACTGAAATAGCAGTGTTCAAAAATTAGGTAATTTGCCACTTTGCACGAAATTTGAAAAATTGGTATTTTTTGACGCGCTGTAACGCCTTAGACACTGGGAGTAGAAAAAAATGGTAAGAATCAAATTTCTAGAGAATTTTGTGCTCATTAAAAAAGAAAATAGACGTTAAAGCGATAGGAGCAAATGAAACTGAGATATTTTGAAAAAACTGAAAAAAGTCCGAAATTTTTCAAGTTTTTTGACTGCAGAAAGTTTTCCCAAGAGAAATTTTGCTGGCAAAACTTGTTTTTCTGACCTTTCCAACAATATGAACGAGTTAAAAAAATAAAATTTTCTACCCCACCTTTTGCAAGGTACAGACTTTTTTCTGACAGTTTCAGTGGACTAATATAACAATAACAGGGGTCGAAAGGAAGACCGTCTGTCCCCGTCACTGCTGAGTCTTATACTAGAAAAAATAATTAGGGCATGGGAAAAAGAAGGGAAAGGAACAACCATTGCTAAACTACGTGAAACTAAAATTCATTTTAAGATGTTTAGCTTATGGAAACAATCCAGCGATTTTTCAAACAACAGAGAAGAGGCTATTAATTCCCTTGAAAAACTCCATGAAATAGCAGCTAAAACGAGACTAAAAATCTCTTCTGAGGCAACCAAGTAGCGGTTGATCAAAAAGTCAGTATAAATTTGAAAACTGAATAAATCATGGAATAATGTAGATAGAGAGGTACAAATTGACACACATGCTTGGAATGACATGGGGTTTTATTAGAACCAAAAAATACAAAAGTTCAAAAAATGTCCGGCAGACAGCGCTTCATATGATCAGAATAACAATAATTAGCATAACAAAGTAAGACAAAGCAAAGACGATGTTCTTTACAGGAAATGCTCAATATGTCCACCATCATTCCTCAACAATAGCTGTAGTCGAGGAATAATGTTGCGAACAGCACTGTAAAGCATGTCCGGAGTTATGGTGAGGCATTGGCGTCGGATATTGTCTTTCAGCATCCCTAGAGATGTCGGTCGATCACGATATGCTTGCGACTTCAGGTAACCCCAAAGCCAATAATCGCTCTGACTGAGGTCTGGGGACCTGGGAGGCCAAGCATGACGAAAGTGGCGGCTGAGCACACGATCATCACCAAACGACGCGCGCAAGAGATCTTTCACGCGTCTAGCAATATGGGGTGGTTCTAATAAAACCCCGTGTCATTCCAAGCATGTGTGTCAATTTTTACCTATCTACATTATTCCGTGGTTTATTAAATTTTCAAATTAATACTGACTTTTTGATCACCCGGTACATCGAAGGTTCTTCCCGATACCCAGATGGACAAAGCATGTTTAGAGAGTTTGTCAAAATATCTCCAGTACCGAAATTTAAATATCTAGGAGAAATCATCCAACCCTCCAGATTGAATCGTGAAGCAACCAAAGAGAGAATCGTTAAATCACAAAAAAAAAATAGCTTACAGACTTACAGGTGCAATAAAAAAATCAGCATCTCGTAATGGAAAATTAAAACATTGCATTACAATAGTCGAACTTGGAGCTTTACGTGCAATGGAGTCTGTAACCATTAGAGACAGATCATTAACTAAAGATATAGAAAAAAAGAAAATACTACCGACAATTTCTGGTTCAGTTTGTGTAGAGAGAAAGTCTAACGAGGTACATCAAAATTTGGAGAAATTCTCAGACACTTTCAGGAACATAAGATTGAAATTTTATGGCCACGTTCTCAGAATGGATTGTAATAGTCAATTAATAGCCACATCCAAAAACGTCACTGGGTTTAAAAGAGGCGGGAATGGACCAAACTACGAGGTCATCGTCCCTTGTTCCGAAGGAAATAATGCCACAAGGGTGAGAATGAGACAATGAGACTTACAACACAAAAGAGAATGAAAGGAAAAACCACAACAGCGACAGAAGGGCAAGAAACACTTAAATGGACAGAAGGGGACAAGAAAATCGCGAAGACGTAAGAAACAGGTAGAAGAGATTAAAAAAAGAAAGCAGGTTACCATGGCTGTCTGACCATGAGGATAAAAAGGAAAAGCCAGCCACTCTGCAACCTATTAAAACCTCCACCCTGAAAGCATTAGGGTGGAGGACACACAGGGACAAAGGATATGTGCTAAAACTTAGAGCAAATGTTAAAACTCACCCTCACGAATAACAAGTAAAACTAAAGCTGCTGTTGAGGCACTGTCGCCCAACACTCAAGGTAGTGTGCTGATAAAGTTAAAAGTCCGCCACAGAGCTGCTAAAAGTGGGCAGTCCAGCAACAGATGGACGACGGTCATTCTTGAGCCACAGCGACACCGAGGTGGGTCCTCACGACGGAGGAGGTAACCATGCGTCAGCCACGTATGGCCAATGTGGAGCCGACAGAGAACAACAGAGTCCCTGCGTGAGGAGTGCATGGAGGGCTTCCATACATTCGTAGTTTCCTTAATGGCACGCATCTTGTTGTGTGTACTGAGGTTATGCCATTCCATCTCCCAGAGCAGCAAAATCTTTCGGCGTAATACTGAACGCAGGTCAGTTTCAGAGAAGCCGATATCCATAAGCCTGTCGGCAAGTTCGTTGCCTGGGATTCCGACGTGACCTGGGATCCAGACAAACACCACTGAACGACTGGACCGTTCCAGAGCACAGATGGGCTCCTGGATGGTCGCTACCAAAGGATGACGAGTGTAACACTGGTAGATAACTTGTAGGCTGCTCAAGGAGTCAGTACACAGGAGGAATGACTCGCCTGGACATGAGCGGGTGTGCTCAAGAGCACGAGATATGGCCGCCAGCTCTGCAGTGAAAACACTGCAGCCATCTGGCAAGGACTGCTGTTCTATATGTCCTCCATGCACACAGGCAAAGCCAACGTGACCATCAGCCATCGAGCCATCGGTGTAAACCACTTCACGGCCACAGTACATGTCGAGAATCGAGAGGAAGTGACAGCAAAGAGGCGCAGGGTTAACTGAGTCGTTAGTGCCCTGTGAAAGCTCCAAGGGAAGCCGCAGCCTAGGTGTACACCATGGAGGTGTTCGTGATTGAACCTCAAGTATAGGTGGTAAAGGCAAGGACACCAGCTCGGAGAGAGAAGGGATCGCACACGAACTGCAATTGTAAGCCCTGACCTGGACCACTGATGCGGGAGATGAACCGCTGTGGGTGGGAAATGGAGACGGTAATTCGGATGCGCAGGAGAACTACGAACGTGTGCAACGTAACTGGAGAGCAATTGCGCACACCTAACCTGCAAATGGAGGGACTCCAGCCTCCTCGAGGATGCTGGTCACCGGACTCGTCCTAAAAGATCCAGTCGCTAGGCGAATGCCACAGTGGTGCATTAGGTAGAGTAAATACAACGCTGACGGTGCCGCTGAACCATAAACCAGACTCCCATAGTCAAGGCGGGATTGAACAAGGGCTCTGTAGAGCTGCAGCAGCGTAGAGCAATCTTCACCCAATTGGTGTTGCTCAGGCAGTAGAGGGCATTGAGGTGCTGCCAGCACTTCAGCTTAAGCTGACAGAGGTGAGAAAGCCAAGTCAATCTGGCGTCGAAAACCAGTCCTAAGAATTGATATGTCTCCACTGCGGCGAGGGGATATTAATTAAGGTAAAGTTCTGGTTCTGGATGAGCGGTGCAACGCCGACGGAAGTGCATAACACACGACTTTGCGCCGAAAACTGGAAACTGTGGGCTGGAGCCCATGATTGCGCTTTGTGGATGGCTCCACATGGCGAGGGCAGTTGGTGGCGTCAAGTTCCTGACAACCACACTTTGCACCAATGTTCTGGTCTAAGTACCAAACCTCTCTGCAGTGTCTCAAGAGATGAGAGCATGTGACATCTTGGTGATACTTACGCTGGATGAGAACGTTCACCTTGGCAGTCCCCATGATGCTACACTACTGGCCATTAACATTGCTACACCAAGAAGAAATGCAGATGATAAACGGGTATTCATTGGACAAATATATTATACTAGAACTGACATGTGATTACATTTTCACGCAATTTTGGTGCATAGACCCTGAGAAATCTGTACCCAGAACAACCCCCTCTGGCCGAAACAACGGCCTTGATACGCCTGGGCATTGAGTCAAATAGAGCATTGAAGGCGTGTACAGGTACAGCTGCCATGCAGCTTCAACACGATACCACAGATCAAGAGTAGTGACTGGCATATTGTGACGAGACAGTTGCTTGGCCAACATTGACCAGACGTTTTCAATTGGTGAGAGATCTGGAGAATGTGCTCTCCAGGGCAGCAGTCGAACATTTTCTGTATCCAGAAAGGCCCGCACAGGACGTGCAACATGCGGCCGTGCATTATCCTGTTCAAATGTAGGGTTTCGCAGAGATCGAATGAAGGGTAGAGCCACAGATCGTAACACAACTGAAATGTAACGTCCACTGTTCAAAGTGCCGTCAATGCGAACAAGAGGTGACCGAGACGTGTAACCAATGGCACCCCATACCATCACGCCGGGTGATACGCCAGTTTGGCGATGACGAATACACGCTTCCAGTGTGCGTTCACCGTCATGTCGTCAAACACGGATGCGACCATCATGATACTGTAAACAGAACCTGGATTCATCCGAAAAAATTACGTTTTGCCATTCGTGCAAACAGGTTCGTCGTCGAGTACACCATCGCAGGCGCTCCTGTCTGTGAAGCAGCGTTAAGGGTAACCGCAGACATGGTCTCCGAGCTGATAGTCCATGCTGCTGCAAACGTCGTCGAACTGTTCTTGCAGGTGGTTGTTGTCTTGCAAACGTCCCCATCTGTTGACTTAAGGATCGAGACGTGGCTGCACGATCTGTTACAGCCATGCGGATAAGATGCCTGTCATCTCGACTGCTAGTGATACGAGGCCGTTGGGATCGAGCACGGCGTTCCGTATTACCCTCCTGAATCCACCGATTCCATATTCTGCTAACAGTCATTGGATCTCGACCAACGCGAGCACCAATGTCGCGATACGATAAACCGCAATCGCGATAGGCTACAATCCGACCTTTATCAAAGTCGGAAACGTGATGGTACGCATTTTTCCCCCTTACACGAGGCATCACAACAACGTTTCACCAGGTAACGCCGGCCATCTGCTGTTTGTGTGTGAGAAATCGGTTGGAAACTTTCCTCATGTCAGCAGCACGTTGTAGGTGTCGCCACCGGCGCCAACCTTGTGTGAATGCTTTGAAAAGCTAATCATTTGCATATCACAGCATCTTCTTCCTGTCGGTTAAATTTCGCGTCTGTAGCACGTCATCTTCGTGGTGTAGCAATTTTAATGGCCAGTAGAGTATTTGCAGGAAGTAGATTCTGAGTTGACATCGGGTTTCACTGTCTCCCTTATTATCATCATCATTATCCAACACTACACCCCCACCCCACTCTCTCTATCTCTCTCTCTCTCTCGCTCTCTCTCTCTCTCTCTCTCTCTCTCTCTCACACACACACACACACACACACACACACACACACACACACACACACACACACACATACACAATACATATGTGTTTTATTACAAATATTAAAATGGATCACGTTGCAAATAAATGAACAAAAAATGGTTCAAATTGCTCTGAGCACTATGGGACTTAACTTCTGAGGTCATTAGTCCCCTAGAACTTAGAACTACTGAAACCTAACTAACCTAAGGACATCACACACATCCATGCCCGAGGCAGGATTCACGGTCGCGCGGTTGCAGACTGCAGCGCCTAGAACCGCTCGGCCAAAATAAATAAACAAACGAACTATAATTCCCCTTATAAGTGTTGTTGTGATGTCTGTGGATAATTACTTGATTTAAATGCATTATGCAATGTGAGACACGATGGAAAATTTTTACAAAATACTAAAACTCCGCCAGAACAGGCCATGAAGGCCCAACGGTAGTGACCAGCCATCTTGTCATCCTCAGACCATAGGCGGCACTGGATGCGGATATGGAGGGGCATGGGATTAGCACACCGCTCTCCAGGCCTTACGTCAGTGTACAAGACCGAAATGCTTACTAAGTGTTTTGAATATTATTTTTCTTCTACTCGTTGTGCTGTATCATAACAGCCTTAATTTAATTTCATGTTCTTCTCTACAAATATGTACCGCATTTGGAGATGACCGTCTCTTTAATGCACATTGATGTATCCATGTTAACCCCTCCAAGGAGACAACCCTACAATGACCGCGCTACTCACCCTCCTGGCCCTTGAGGTAAGAAGCCAATTAAGGTCACAGCAGAATTCACTAATTTCAATTAAAATGAAGCACATCCTAAAATATTACTGTCTCTGTAAGCATTTTTATTTGTTACTCAGCGTGAAAACTACATTCTGAAGACGCCTTTAACGTTAGTTGACCGTTTCTGGATTCGTCTGTTAAACTGCTAGATGCATATTTTTTATAAAATACACGTGAGAACCGCGGACCGCACGAATACGTAAATCGGGTCACAATTTGACGACCACACAAACAGACGGAGTACACAGGTTCTGTGATTGGATTGAAGAGTTCCTAGATAACAGAACGCAGCATGTCATTCTCAATGGAGAGAAGTCTTCCGAAGTAAGAGTGATTTCAGGTGTGCCGCAGGGGAGTGTCGTAGGACCGTTGCTATTCACAATATACATAAATGGCCTTGCGGATGACATCGGAAGTTCACTGAGGCTTTTTGCGGATGGTGCTGTGATATATCGAGAGGTTGTAACAATGGAAAAGTGTACTGAAATGCAGGAGGATCTGCAGCGAATTGACGCATGGTGCAGGGAATGGCAATTGAATCTCAATATAGACAAGTGTAATGTGCTGCGTATACATGGAAAGGAAGATCCCTTATCATTAAGCTACAATATAGCAGGTCAGCAACTGGAAGCAGTTGATTCCATAAATTATCTGGGAGTACGCATTTAAAATGGAATGATAATATAAAGTTAATCGTCGGTAAAGCAGATGCCAGACTGAGATTCATTGGAAGAATCCTAAGGAAATGCAATCCGAAAACAAAGGAAGTAGGTTACAGTACGCTTGTTCGCCCACTGCTTGAATACTGCTCAGCAGTGTGGGATCCGTACCAGATAGGGTTGATAGAAGAGATACAGAAGATCCAACGGAGAGCAGCGCGCTTCGTTGCAGGATCATTTAGTAATCGCGAACGCGTTACGGAGATGATAGATAAACTCCAGTGGAAGACTCTGCAGGAGTAGCTCGGTACGGGCTTTTGTTGAAGTTTCGAGAACATACCTTCACCGAGGAGTATATTGCTCCCTTCTACGCATATCTCGCGAAGAGACCATGAGGATAAAATCAGAGAGATTAGAGCCCACACAGAGGCATACCGACAATCCTTCTTTCCACGAACAATACGAGACTGGAATAGAAGGGAGAACCGATAAAGGTACTTAAGGTACCCTCCGCCACACACCGTCAGGTGGCTTGCGGAGTATGGATGTAGATGTAAATGTACTGGAGGAAGGGGTTGAGATGGTGGCTCCAGGTAAGGAACCCAGCCACGGACTGCCGTTAACATTCTCTCATCCCATATAACGTGCAGACACCGCAGAGGAACGTGAAAAGGCATATAAGAAGGAGGCGGCAAACACAACTTCTGATACAGCTTCAAAACCAAAAAAATGATGACACGTAGGAGGTAACATTACGGATTGGTGGATACATGATGTGGAAAGAGGAATTGGAAATAAAAATAAGAAAATAGAAATAAAAAAGCGGGATCTGTCGCTGTATGAGCTATACATACAGCATCAATAACCACAGTTGTTGAAAGAACGTTGAGACATGTAAGGAAATACATTTGTTTTTTTCAAAAGTGGCAGGCAACAAGTTGCAGGTGACAGAGCAGTGAAGAGCAAATATTCAGGTCTGGGTAAGATTTGGAGCACAAATGGATAAAACTGAAAAGATTTTTGCCATTCAGGAGATGGTAGGAGAACACGACAGGATGACAACACAGGCTTCCGACATGGCTTCCGAGAGGACAACAACTCAATATTCTGTGACTGACAACGCCAGTAAGAGGAGCGACTCACTGCAAGACGCTCAATTGTTACCAATTCAGCGTCCCTCCGCTGCACAGAACCAAATCCCAGACCTCAACATGGAAGAGAATCTTTCACCTGATGCTTCTTCATTTTCGCCGAGCAATAAGAAGATGGGCGACGCTCCAGAAGCGCTAGTTTTGAAACCGCCCAATACAAATGTCGACACCGGCGACGACCGGCAGCAGAACAAAACAAGAGAAAGCGCAAGGCAGAGGTGGAAACAGCAAATTGTTTCCAACCAATCATCCCACAAACCTCTGAGCAAGGGGAGGCATTGGTATGGTCGACTGCCGCCCCAACCAAACAATCGCAGCCCGCGGCTAAACCTACACAGCTGCGTAAAATGCCAGCGACCACGGTTTACTACAAGCTGAACTACGTGAAACTAACAGACGCCTTGAAGCAATACTTGCAAGGCTCCCTCAAGGCGATATTCCAAGGAGACTGAATCAAGTATCATCTGCGTTTGTACGGGTATCACAAGCGCGCGGTTCAATTCTTAAAACAATACAACATCCCGCATTTTACTCACGAGGCTCCAGAGTCAAAACGAACTGAAAGTGTTCATAAAACGACTACTAGAGCAAGCACTAGAGGTTGACGTTACACGGGCAGTGCATGAGAAAGGGTTTGCCTCGGCGAGAGTGTACCAGTATAAAAAGGGAGATGAAGAGACAAGCGACATAGTGCCCATGCCAGTATTTGTGGTAAATCTATCTAAATCGAAGAACGACGACAAGATTTAGGGTGTACATCACTTGTTCTACACTCTAGCTCATGTCGAAACATTCATGAGATATTTCCAGAATGAGATTTTCACTCTGCAGCGGACTGAGCGCTGATATGGAACTTCCTGGCAGATTAAAACTGTGTGCCGGACCGAGACTCGAACTCGGGACCTTTGCCTTTCGCGGGCAAGTGCTCTACCAATTGAGCTACCCAAGCACGACCCACGCCCCGTCCCCACAGCTTTACTTCTGCCAGTACCTCGTCTCCTACCTTCCAAACTTCACAGAAGCTCTCCTGCGAACCCTGCAGAACTAGCACTCCTGAAAGAAAGGATATTGCGGAGACATGGCTTAGCCACAGCCTGGGGGATGTTTCCAGAATGAGATTTTCACTCTGCAGCGGAGTGTGCGCTGATATGAAACTTCCTGGCAGATTAAAACTGGCAGAAGTAAAGCTGTGGGGACGGCGCGTGAGTCGTGCTTGGGTAGCTCAGTTGCTAGGGCACTTGCGCGCGAAAGGCAAAGATCCCGAGTTCGAGTCTCGGTCCGGCACACAGTTTTAATCTTCCAGGAAGTTTCATTCAGGAGATAGATAGGCCAACTCTATGTGGACGGTGCCAGCAGCTCGAGCATACAACGAACTATTGCTCACTTCCTACACACTGGGCCGACCTTCATGCCTCCAAGAACTATACATTGCCACGCATACCCAAGACGACATTTGCCATCTGCGAAGTGACCACATTGCCTCGTGGTGTGGCTGCAAGAAGTACCAGAATCTCTTGCGTAAATCCAAGAACAGGAAATCAAAGACACCAAAGCAGACTCAGCCAAAACCGGTGATTGCACAGCATCGGCCGGTGGCGCCTGCACCAGTGCCGGTCATGCTATGTCCGCGGACCTAACCAGATCACGCGCGCCCTGCCGTCGCTCAGCCCGGCCGCACATGCGCGGTGGTCGGCCTCAGCTTCACGTCGCGGCCGCTGGAGGTTCATGGCGTCATCTCCGGCTGAAGGCGTCGCGCCATTCAATAGTTCTTGCCTGCAGCTCCGTCTATGGCCACAAGATGTAACGGGAGCACAGACCTGACGCCACGGCCACTCGCTCTTGCTCGCTAGCTGTGTTAATATCGAAGTGTTATTGTATAGATCTTTATGACAACCTTGGGCTTAGAACTTAGTTACGATTTGGATTGCACTGTGGATTTGTGAATTGTATTGTGAACTTAATTACGTAGCTACTTGCTATGAGAGCAATAGACGGTGCCTGCTTCAGTGTGGAGAATTTTCCTGATCGCTGGAGTCTTACTTTGAGACTAATCTTTTCTCAGCCATCAGATCTTGCGTCACACCCCGGTCACGTCCTGCTACCAATTCCAACTTGCGTTTGCCACTCCAGGCAGACATAGAAGGTCACACACCTCATACAGTGGAACCATCAGCTTTTCGCCCCAGCCCTTCAACGGTGGGTTGGCGACACCCCAACAGGACCTTCTTGGATGTTCCCCACAATAGACCAGGTATGGCAGCGCCTGCCTGTGAAGATGAAAGCACCCTCATGTTGCAAAACATCATGCAGTCTTTTTCACAAGTGCTTACTGACATCGCAGCTCTTCTTACATCACTCCATCAGAAGATAATCTCTTTCTTTATCAAAGCAATCCTCAAGTTGTTCATGTCACCTTAAAATGTACCACAGACCTCGCACGAGACATCTCAAATTTCTGAACTGGAATGCGAATGGCCTCCTTACTAAGAACACAGAACTTTGTATTATCAAACCACACTGACGTGGCAATGATTATGGAGACGCACTTAAAAGACAGTCACTTTCTGACTTCACAACATGCAAGTATACCGAACCGACAAGCCTGACTTGCATGGCAAATGAACGGTGATCATCGGTCAATACTCGATCCATGTGGAAACACCACCAGCTCCTCTAAATCATGGAAGCAATGGCAGTGCCTATTCACACCGTGGTTGGGACTGTGACGTTGGTGGTGTTATATATCAGCATTGCAGCCCCACTCATCGGGAAGATCTCCTGTCTGTTTTTGATTGGCAATAAAAAATGCTGGTTGCCAGCGACTTCAAAAATGTCTCCTAGTATACCCATAATATGAACACCAGAGATCAAACCTTCCACTGGGCAGGAGGAGCTGAACTGCATAGTCTGTGGTCCTCCACAGCCCACCAGGATCAGTGATTTTTAACATCAGACAGATAACGTCATTCAACTCAGGACAATAACCAATATTCCCTCTAACCAACTACCCATCATGGGACTCATCAAACGTGTAGTCCTTTATTTCCTCTGGTCGGACAAACAGTGGTCGACTGGGACATGTCTCAGACATATCTGGGCAACAACGTCAGGCTGACCATTCCCAGCCTCATGACAGCAGACATTGATGTTGCAGTGCAGGTGTTTACAACGGAAATCTAATGAGCCCATCACTCAGTCATGGGAGCTACAATATTTCCAGATCCGCAATTTCATGCCTTTCCCCGACCCCTACAAAACCTGAAGACTTTGTGGAACAGTGCCTGTAAATGACTGCAGCTGCTCCATTACTCAGCAGACAGACAAGAAGTGAAGCACTCGTGATGTAACTTACACAAACGAGTCATTGAGTTTCGCAAACAAGTGTGGTAGTTGAAAATGGCCCAGTTCATCCCACAGACTGGAGACAAATGGAAGCTCATGAAGAATATCAGGCAGCAGAAGCCAGCTAAGTGAGCTATCGCTGGCCCTGACAGACCGATCCTCAACACTTTGCTTCAAGCAGAATTCTTTGCAGATACCTGCAGTCAACAGATGACAGTCCCCAAATGTGACCAAAAGTACCCTGGTGGAGGTGGCAACCAGGATAATGAACTGCTTTGAGACCTCACAACATGATTGCAGATGGGGCTCACGCAGGACCAACCTCTGCTTAGAACATCTAGAGAGGGCAACAGGATTATCTCCAAGATGGACAACTCAAGTCCAGTGATGGTTCACACAAGCAATGCCAACTGGTGGCATCTTTTGCAGAAGACAGTGGTCCTCCTAATATATATCATAAGTAGTTGTTTGGTCAACACATGCTTCCTACCCACGTGGAACACTGGGAGGATCATCCCATTCCGAAGCCTGGAGTGACCTTGCATAGCCAACAAATCTTCACCCCATTTGCCTGCTACTGACACTCAGGAAGATGCTTCACAGGATGTTACTTGCAAGATTCACACAATGCCTCAGGGGCCATGGAATTATTCAGCCTGAACAATTCGGCTTTCAGAAGAAAATCTCCACCGAGTTGCAACTCATTTGCTTCACTGAACATGTTCCTCACCACATTAATCTGCGGCAGTCCACTTTTGGCGCATTTTTTGAACTTAGAAAGGTATATGATAAGGTATGGCGAAACAATCTTATTGCCAAGCTCTGTCAGCAAACGCCTCTCTCAGACAGCTGGTGGACAGCTTTCTGCAAGGAAGAACTTTCTATGTCACTATCGATGGCAAGAGCTCTGCTTTGAAAACTCCAGCTGAAGGCATCCCACACTGTTCCATTATTTGGCCCCGCTCTTCAGCCTATGCATTAATGGCCTCCTGACAGATCCTCATATAGTCTGCAGCCTTTACACAAATGAGACAACATTTTTTACGCCGGGACAATACACTGATGAATTGTGCACCAGACACTAAGACACTACAACAAATTGACATCATGGACGTATGGGCACTTGCCAATAAATTACCATCAACTCCACCAAGACGACAGCAGTGTTTTCACACAGAAGAGATGATCAGTCTAATACTTTCCACTGCTGGTGTTGGGACGACCCATTAGCTGGTCGCAGTCTATGAAATACTTAGAAGTTGCATCAGACAATTCACCAACATTTGTGCTTCACACACGAGAGCAGAAGACAGGTACATATAAAATGGTTCACGCAACATTAATGCCAAGACGAAATTGCAACTCTATAAGTCTCTAGTGCAGCCAAAACTTCTGAACAGATTCGCAGTATGGGGCATCACTTGTGATTCTAACATTAAATGCTTACGGACAATCCAAACTAGTGCCTGAAGTGACGCTGGGAGTGCCACATTAGACCAGAACATGAGAAATTCACGAAGCACTTCATGAACATTACATAAAGGACAAGATAACAAACTACACCACCAAGTTATTGAATAAGATTGACATGTCACAATACACAATATGCCAACTATACATGTTCGGAACGATACACCAACAACGCTGGTGTAAGTATAAGGTGCCACAGGCCTCGGTGAGCTGGGACCCAGCTTGACCCTTTTCTCATACTGGAAGAAGGATACCGTGAGTTTTGTCTCCACACTTTAAAAAAAGTGTTTACACAGAATCACGTCAGTGGTGGCCATAAATTCACAATTATCTTGCAAATTGTTTGTTTGCAAATCTATTTTGCTAAGACTTTTTTGCTTCTAATATCATGTACTTTCAACCGTGTGTGTTTAGACCATTAATTTTGATATACCCTGTACTGTTCTGCACTGTTGAGTTTACTGAGTAGTGAACCAAATTTATGATTGGATTCAGGACTCCCTTGCAGACAGAAGTCGATGCATTGTGTAAATTTGGGGGTAGCCGAAGTGAGTATTATAGGACTGTTACTGTTTACAAGATACATAAATGATCTAGTGGATAATGTTGGACGCTCCACAAGGCTATTAGTGAACAATGCTGTTGTATATAGGAAGGCTGCAATGCCAGAAGACTGTAATGAAGTGCCGGACAACCAGCAGAAGTCCAATGATTCGTTTGTGGGCCATTCTGTTGACCCTGAATGCAAATAAATGTAACATTTTTCAAATAAATGAGCGAAGAGAGCTAGTACTGTTCAGTTATGCTACTGACAACAAATCATTGGAAATTCTAATAAGCGTAAAACAGCTTGGAGTTACTGGCTGAAACAGCCTAAAGTGGAATGATCACATAAAACTAACTGTAGGAAAAGCTGATTCTAGGCTAGCTTGATAATGTCAGATGATATGTGATGGAAAAACAGCACTAGACAGCAAATGGTGGAAAGAAAGAGAAATAAAATTTTATTAAGTGATAGCTACACTTTTGTTGACATGTGGCTCAGTAACATTATGAAAGTGTGACAAAACACATACCAGTAAAAAGGTCACTGAAATGGAATTTATGAGAATACCAAAGATTACAGTCTGAAGGATCAATAAGGAATGAAGTCGTGGCTCAGTGGGAATTTATTCAGTTACTGAATTAGTAAGACCAAATAGTGAATTGGTTAGGATATATGTATAGAATGCCAGTAGGAGGACTAACAAAACAAGTATTGAACAACGTACAAACCACAAAGGAAGTGAGATCCCAAAAGACCTTGGAAGAGATGGTTAGACTGAGACTGAAGAAGAAGAAGGAGAAGAAGAAGAAAAAGAAGAAGAAGAAGATGATGATGATGATGATGGTTATGATAAACTGAGATACATTGGAATAAGCCTCAGGAAATGTAATTCATCCATAAAATAAATGTCTTCAATCAATTTTTCAGTATTCTCTCCAACCTGTTTTTTTAAACATGGAGGTGAAATATGATGGCTGAAGAGAATCAGTGATAAACTGGGAAGTGCAACAAGTTTGAACAGCAACACCCTCCACCACTGGCAGAATAGCACATACCTTCTGAGCAAGACATAAAAGCAGTCGAAAACTGATGTACAAGAAGGAACAGAGGAGGGGAAACTTAAGATTAAAAAAGAGTTACTTACCAGAGGAAGTCTGATGTTGCTCCTTATTGATCTAGTCTTCTGATACAGAATTCACAGACAGACTTGCTCGTGTGATCACCAAACACACACCACATTGAGATGTTAAGTTGCAAACAACACCAGCCTGACACCAAGTGAGGTAGTGCAGTGGTTAACACACTGGACTCACATTCATTATCATCATGTCTCAACTCCCAGTCCAGCCATCCTGATTTAGGTTTTCCATGATTTCCTGAAGTTGCTAAAGGCAAATGCACACCTGAATTATGTCCCTATCCTTCCTTAATCCAAGCTTGTGCTTCATCTCTAATGACCTCATTGTCAATGGAACATTAAACATTTTCCATTGTCCGACACCTATACGAGGTCCATCCATTGGGCTACGGTAGTGGTATTAATGTTATGGATTAGTTCCTACTCTGGGATTCTCTTTAGTCTATGATGATTGTTCTCCTCAAAGTCTATTGTAATTTGGGTCTGTCTCTGCTTTTATTTATTTATTTAACCTATTTGATTAGGGCTATCAGGCCCTCCCTTACATTGGACCAAGATTTCACATGTACAGTACCTTTTTTACATCGCAGTTACCTAAGAAACCATTTTATTATGACAAACAGTATTAATTAGAGTGTCTATAGTGACAATGTGAGTAAATAATACTGACTTTGAGCTAATAAAGTTAATACTGACAGTACTTCTACTACTGCTGCTGTTCCACTAATAGTGATAGTGGTAGTAGCAGTAGCAGTAGCAGTAGCAGTAGTAGTAGTAATGACAATAAAACAATATTGATAGTTGAACATATAAAAATAATTCACAAAATAGATATTTTCTGATGTACCAAGATCTAGGGAAAGGAAATTTAAGGAGACTGCACCAGCTAAGAATTCTGGGAATTCTAAAATCCTCAATCTCCTGGAACAACAGCAGCAGCTGCTACAACTGATACAGTGAAAAGAAGCTGTAACAGCACAAGCCTAAGCAGATGGACTGGATGCTGTAAAGTGGGCCACTTACAGCAAATCGCTCATCCAGCACTCTGGCAATCACCAAGCTTCGCTTTCTGCCTACCGGTCAGTGCCTGGATAATTATCTTAACCAGGGACACTTTGGCTTGTATAAGTGACTTCTGCAGCCACAACACCACAACAAACACTTTTGGCGTGAATAAATATTGCTCATCCAATCAGGCAGGACACGCATTGAAGCAGCAAGTCATTGAGTCATCAAATGTCACTGGGATATCCTCGGCCATGAGGTCCTTGTGGCTGTGCCATCTTTTCCCGACAGGACTACCTTCTGTGGGGTACAGCCACTACCAGATGAGCCAAGGGTCAAACTGACGCCTTCCTAGTCACCGAGATCCTGTGATACTCAACAGTGCCATCCGGCCATTGGTCTGGAGTTCATTCCCTGGTTGTCTGTGCCTTTCACTTACCACAGACTGGAGGAATTCAGCATCCTACACAAACCAGGTAACCTAGTGCATCAACTCTAATGTAACTTGGCTGCTGACCAAGATTGTCTATGATTCAATGTCCACCACACTTGGCCATGCTGAGCAAAGCAGCAGCTGGTGTCCTACAACAGTGTTTCACTGTCATGCATTCCATGCTTTGAGACTCACCTTCCAGCCACTCCCAGACAAGGGATTGAGCTTCTAATAAATTAACAATGGGAATGTGCTATTTGAGAGTGGCTTCTGTCCCATCTCGACTCTCTATCCTCCACCACAGCACAGCACATGCAAAACAAGAGGAGGGTCATGAACAGCAACATGAGCAAAATTTTTTTTAAAAAAATAATGTTCTAGCAACAATTACAGGAAAACCTACAACAGCACCTAGCATTAATCCAGATCCTGCAGCAGCAAATCGGTCAAAAAACCAAACCCCAGCACTGCTGCAGTTTCCAGCATTTTATAAAGTAAGTAAGGAGTGGGATTCCTACCAGCATCTGTTGAAGCGGCATTTTCAAGCAAGTGGCATATCTAATACCAATCTGCAATACACCGATTTTCTGTTTTCTAAAACACCACCTTATGACTCAACTCCTGATAGACTATGCCAATATTTCATACAAAGGGATCTGAAATATGTAGAACCAGCTAGGTTAAAATTCAAGCAACATGATAAAGATAATTCACAATTAAACTTACAAATACCTCTCGAAAATAATCTAAGAAAATCACGAGCATTAATACACATTGTGTCAATGTCAATAAATTCGTTAGCCACACTGAACCTCATCAAATCAAACATCACTCTCCAGTCCACACTTCTTGCTTCCATAGACCAAGTTATTATGAAACATATATATAATGAGTACCTAGTCCACCCAGTGAGCCAGTAAGAAGAGGTAAAGAGGTACCACGACTTGTTATAGGAATTGCCTTTTCAGGAACTGGCATAGCTATAATAATTACCTGTCATTACAAATGTAAGACAGCAAATACCCAAACGTCTCCTCTTGTCTTCACTAGACAGGTATTTGTGCCTGGTGTGCAGAC
This sequence comes from Schistocerca piceifrons, assembly GCF_021461385.2. Taxonomy (NCBI): domain Eukaryota; kingdom Metazoa; phylum Arthropoda; class Insecta; order Orthoptera; family Acrididae; genus Schistocerca; species Schistocerca piceifrons. Next base: position 771,254,297 of record NC_060141.1, on the reverse strand, counting down.
AAATATACCCAGAACTGCAAGTGTTCCATCAATATTCAAAGGCTAGTTACAGGAATTAAGTTGCGGTATTCTGCAGTGCGTTAACCACCTAGATAACATCTACGTACTTGCAATGTAGTACACCTAGACTGGACGACTCTGTCTGATGCTGCTACATTCCATGAACTCATCCATCATATTGATGATAAAATAAACTCAATTGTCTTGAAGATTACCCCAAATCCCCTAATATTCACTTGGCAGCCTCTCTTAAATTTGTTCATTATTACTGTACTTGTGACCATCTTCTTCCAACAGAGCTTCATACACATGGAAAAGGCATTCATAGCCAGGATAATACCTGTCATGCCTCTTTGATCCACTAGGAGTGGCCTAAAAATACCTGCAGTTTAAAGCTCTCCTGATCTGAAGATAGAACACTCTGCATAGCTTCTTGCACTGGCACCAAGCTGTACTTCACTCTTTGGTAGAGATCATGGGCTGCCTGTTCCTTTTGTATCATCCAGTGTATGCTATTAACTGAGATCTATTTTATATTATCTCCAAACACTTCTATGATCTATAGTGATCATAACTCTGGGTTTGGGTTTTTGTTTTAGGGTGCAAAAACAACTGAGGTCACAAGTGCCCCTGTCATAGCATTAGAACACTAATAAGTAAAAGAAGTCAAAAGTGACTACATATTAAGCCCAAGTGATAGAAGGAAAGAGAGCTAAATACAATAACGTCCCCTAGGAGAAAAGTCTACAAAATGTGCCATAGAGAAAGCAGAGGTCCTGAACCAAAGATTAAATGTCCTTTGCAATATTGCTACGATGACTGAAAAGTAAAATGTGGTCATCAGCTCATGCATAATTCACTAAAACAGACAGTAACTGAGATGGCAAACTACACTGGAATGTAAGCAGTTAAAAAAATTGGCATTCAGTCATGAAATGATGAACTGACAAAGACTGACGAAAATGAGTGCAATTGATGGGGATTGCCACATATTAAATGGCAATGGCTAAAAAGACAGTGCTCAATACGCATCCTAGGTAAAGTGATCTCCTCATAACGAGAGCGCCAAGAGGACATTGGCCAAGGTGCTGGGAGAGGTTTTATTTCCTGGAGCTTGTTCCCGTAAAGAGAAGACCAGTGGTGATAACAAAGTGGCACCATCTGTCAACAGACGGCAACACAGAGATCATTCAAATTAATGAAAGAGCTAGCAGATTGAGATAGGAGTGCAGCCATGGCAACAGCCTCTTTTCGCATCACACCAGTGTGACCAGGAACCCACATGAACATCACAGTGGCTCCCTCAAAAGTGAACAAGTGAAAGCTTTCTTGGACCTGTTGCACAAAGGGATGGACTGTGTACAGCACACAGAGGCTCTGAAGGACACTGAGAGACTCGGAGCATATGGCACAATCAGAGAGCAAAGAGCTCATCTGTAAAAATTAAGCAGTATTCTGGAAGTCAGTACCAAAAATCTCTGTCGGTCTATTATGGACAGGGGACATCAGCTGGTTAAGTAATTGTCAATGTCAATGAAATTCAGCAACAGCCATGTAACTTAAGATGTTATTTTATTTTGAAGGTTACCAGTTTCAGTCTTTCACTATGCCACCTTCAGGCCCCATGTGCATCTCTCCAAATAAACAAAAATGAACTACTAAGTCTTCAAATGAAGCACTAGTGTAATGATTTAATTCATGACATCCAGAGAATTATGGCTCTTTATGACATTTTTGCTTATTTGGAGAGATGTATATGGGGCCTGAAGAAGGCATAGTGAAATGCTGAAACTGGTAACCTTCAAAATAAATTAACATCTTAAGTTACATGGCTGTTGGTCAATTTCATTGACATTGACAAATATCAAAAATGGTTGGTGCCAATGACAAAGGCACTCCTGACACCATGGTCAATCTTGGAGCCATCAGCGTACACAAAGATGCTATCAATAAGTTGTGTGTGAAGGTCGAGGAACTTACAGCGATAGGTCAAATTGAGAATAGTCCCTTAGGAAGTGAATGAAATCCAAGATGAACACTGCCACACAAAGCCAAGTCAGTGAAGGGTGCACACCCATTAGGAATGCAGCAGGGAGTGTGAAGTTAAGCTACCAGAGCAATTGCTGAAAGGAAACTCTGGGAGGTAACAGAAAAGAAGGGCACATTCCATATTGTCAGTCGAGGGAGTCACTGAAAAAGAGAGCATAGGATGGGTGGCCAGGCATGGAAGACAAATTGCACGTGTACTTGTGGAGGAGGGCATCATGTCGGTATGACAGTAGTAGTTCAGCAACTTCTGCATAGAAACTCTCAACCAGGCTACTGTAAGATGCAACAGTGGCCAAACATATCCCACAATGGTGGATTGTGTTAAGATAGCATAAGATGGATGGATGTCCAGAGGAATAAACACCCATAGTCTATTTTTGAATGTACAAGAGATTGGTACAAAAGGAGGAGTGTGGTCTGATCCACTCCCCAGGAAGTACCACTTAAGACATGTAGGACACTGAAGAATTAAGTGTAGTGGGCAGCCAGGTAAGACACGTGGAAGGACCAGGAAGGTTTTCTATCAACCATGAGATCCAGGAATTTCATAGTTTCAGCAAACGGAAGAGCAACAGGCCCAAGATGTAAAGATAGTGTAAGAAATATATTGCGTACCCAGAAATTCAAACAAACAGTTTTTTCAGTGGAAAAGCGACAGTCACTGTTGATGCTCCATGAGTAAATACGATCAAGATATCGTTGAAGACCCCCTCAAGGAGAAAAGTCTATGGAGAACTGCAACAGATCACAAATATGTTGATGAAAAGGGAGCAAGAGATGCATGGCAGGAGACAGGCCATAATAGAATTAATGGGTATAGAAAAGAGAACGACACTCAGGACAGAGCCTTGAGGCTCCTGGATAAAAGTGTCTGACAACACCGAACACACATCTAGCTTGAAAACTCTGCTTTTAAAAGTTTCTGAAGGAAATGGGGCAGGTGATCTTGTAATTCCCACATGTATAGAGTATGGAGGATGCCAGTTCTCGAGCGGGTGTCATAGGCTTTCTCAAAAAAAAAAAAAAAAAAAAAAAAAAAAAAAAAAAAAAAACTGCCACGGTCTGGTAGTTCTTCAGAAAACCATTCATGACAAAGGTTGACAAAGTGACGAGATGCTTAACTGCAGAATGGCACACTTGAAATCCACATAGTGCAGTGGTTAGCTGATTACAAGACTCAAGCCACCATACTAGCTGGCTATGAGGCTATGACTCATACGTTCCAGCACCTTGCAAACAGCTGGTGAGAGAAATCGAGTGGTAACTAGGTGGGAGGTGTTTGTCCTTACTGGGCTTAGGTATAGGTATAACAGTAACTTCACATCAGCATCTGGGAAACGTCCCATCTGCCCAAATATGATTGTACATATGAAGGAGAAAAAATTTACCTGCAAGAGAAAGGTGCTGCAATATCTGAATGTGAACATCGTCTGGGCCAGGGACAGAAGAGGAGACCAAGTGATAGCATGGTCTAGCCCCCTAATAATAAAGGCAGCATTGTAGCATTAATGATTCTGAGAGGAGAAGGATATCATCTGTACTTCCTCCAGTCATTTCCAAAGAAGTAAGGTGGGGTAATAGTGGAGCCCTTGGTGTTGGATATAGCAATAGTGTCCATGATGACATCAACTACTATGGTCAGGCCAGAAATTAGGGAATGGACCTTCGTCCCAGAGAGCTGATGGAGACTGCCCCCATGGAACAGGGATTGAAACCATTAAAAGAACTAGTAAATGAAATCCAGCTAGCTTTTTTGCTATCCCAAATAATGCAATGACACTAACACACAATCATTAATACCAAATTCAGATCACCATCGTAGGGACGGTTAAAAATGTGGCAAGAACGTCTCCAGGTGCGAATCGCATCTTGGCATGCTTCAGTCCACCAGGAGACCAGCACATGGCGTGGTAGAGACAAAGTGCAAAGTATGGAACATTCTGCAGCATTAAGGATAATGTTCGTAAGGCACTCTACCAGTGGAAATGTTGTTCGTCGAAGGCCGCCAGGGGGAAAGTAATGCCTCCAGTCAGCATTAGAAAGCTGCTAATTGGGTTTACATGCAAGTAGAATAGGAGTCAGCAAACGGATAGCACACAGGAAATGGTCACTCTAGTAGGTGTCAGAGAGAATGGACCACTCAAGACAACAGGCAAGCTGGGCACTGCAGAACGAGAGTTCCAAATGAGAATAGGTGTGCATGGAGTGTGAAAGGAACGTGGGTACTACAGCATCAAGACAGATGAGGTTTAGTTGACTGAGAAGGTCAGCCAAGACAGAATCTCTTGGACAGTTTCTCAAAGAGCCCCAAACAGGAAGGTGGGTCTTAAAGTCATCAAGCAGCAAAAAGGGGTGAGGGAAGTGATCAATAAGCTGGAATAAGTCATCATTGGTGAAAGAGAAAAGGTGGAGTGAGAAAGGATAGTACGGACTGCAACAGCTTTCAGCCAAGTGTTTAGTAACACTGTTTGGCTATGAACATCATCCTGGATGAACAGCATGACTCGCACATGAGATGGAATGCCGTCCTAGAGGGGGGGGGGGGGGGGGAGGGGGAGTGTCAAAACAAACTGGAAGGAAATGTGAGAGGTCATAGTGGTCACTGGGACACAATTTTGTTTCTTGGTGGCAGAAAACATCCAGACACTGCAATTCCAAGAGCAACCATAATTCTTTCTTGTTGGATCTAATGCCATGAATGTTCCATTGGAGAAGAGTCATAACAGGGAATGGGTAGGAGGAAACATGAAGGGTATCCACCTCAGTGGCTGCCAAGTGCCAACCATTGAAGACTCACTGCTACAGGGTGCAGAGGCTGTAGGATTCTGTTCTATGAAGTCTACAGAGGTGTCGGCATTCTCCCTGGCTCAGCCTATAGATTCCAGGGCAAAAAAAAAAAAAAAAAAAAAAAAAAAAAAAAAAACGGTAGGCAGTTTGCACTGGTATAATGGAGGTCAGCTAGATGAGGGTATCACACGGCAACATTGTTGATGAGGATCTCCGAGTCGGGGAAGGAGAAGACCGTTTGCCTTTGTATGATTTCTTACAGCCTTTGTGGTTATCAGACAAAGACTCACATGTTTGTTAGCTGGAGGGACGTCTTCATGGGAGTATTCCTTTTGTCCTTTCTGGCCTGCCAGTCATGTAGTGCATGATTTTGCTGCCAGAGGTGAAGATTTGGAGGCTTGTTGCACAGCTGTAGGAGGAGACATGGATGCTACCATAATATTGGGTGATTTCATGACTGCAGTACTGAATTGGAGGCCGAAGTCTGTGTGGCCCTGTTCTTCGTGGAGTGAGACGTAGCACCAACAGTACTGTAAATACTGGATGGTAAGATGCAGGGCTTTTGACTAGCCCACAACTTGCAAGCGACAGGTTAGGGTAGTTTTTCCTTCACCCAGATCTCCTGAATGGCCTGCCCATTGAGATACATGGGACACTGACAGGATGAGAAGGCATGGTCACCATTACAATTGATACAGCATGGAGCAGGAGGCAGGCAATCACCCTCATGAGAATCTCAACCACAAGTAACACATTTGGCTGTGTTTTGACAAGACACATGAGTATTGTTGTAATGTTGACACTGGCAGCAATGCATCAGGTTTGGAATGTACGGTCAGACTGTGACGACTTATTGCCTACCGTAATCTTCTATGGAAGCACTACTCGATTAATTGCGAGAAAAAGACTGTGTGTAGGCACCAAGTTTGCATCAGACTTATTCATTATCCTATGGACCACAGGGATGCTGTGATCAGAGAGTCTGGATTTCTCCCTCAGTCAGACCATCAAGCAGCCGAGTGCAAATAACACCACATGAGGAATTCAGCATGCAGTGGGCCTCGACACCAACAGGACAGCTGTGGAGAAGTGAAGATGTAAGCAATTGTTGGGCCTGAAAATCACAATTGGTCTCCAAAAGCAAAGTCCCAGTACATAAGTGAGAGCAGGATTTCACAGGGTAAGCAACTGCATCAACATCTTTCTGAATAATAAACAAACGAACTATTGATATCCCAGCATTGTAATAGCCCCTCATCTGTTCTTTCTTTCTTTCTTTCTTTGTTCTCCATCTCCTCCCCTTTAGTAATTGAGTTTTCTCTTTGTTTCATCTTCCTCTCTGTGTGTTACTGGGGTCTGGTCCATGTGTTTGACATGTAAAAGTGACTGGGTGATGTGCAACTCACAGGCCCGGGTCGACAGGTGGTGTTCACCCATAACCCCTGGTACAGGCCAGGCCCAGAGAGGAGGTTGCCGAGCACAAATTCACCAAAGAGTGGTAAGCCTCTGGGGGACTGACCATGATTGTGATTAATGTAGTTGCCTAGCGGTTCTGCTTTCTCTTTCAGAAAGCACAGCTTCGGTTCTGCCTTGGATGTGTATTTCAGTTGAAAAGAGATTCCCTCACATATCTTTTAATACAGTGTCAGAATCTCCTACTATTTTACCTCTGGGGTTCACCTTTGTTCATTTTAGTGTGGCATTTCTGTTTTGCACTCACTTCATGTCTTTGCATATTGCTTTTATCTCTTTCTTATCATTATCTATAACAATCAGTACTTGTCAGTCAGTTTTATCTACTTGTGAGATAGCACACAGTCACTTTACTGTCTGTCCCCATAATACATCAGATATCACATTAGAGATGCTCTAGTTGTATTGACTATTTTGTGAGACAACTGATGACTAAGTTAAATCATGGAGATAATCTAAGGCTGTACAGTCAATGTAAACAATTGCCTCTTACATCTGTAGGTAGATTATTAACTTTTGAAACCCCAAGAATGCAGTAAAAAGTTCTTTTATGATGTATCATATCTTCTTTCGTAATTCAAGCACATTCTTTCAGGCTCTGGTTCAGTTTAGTAATTTGCATATTCCATGGATCATAATTTCAATCTCGCAATATTAGGCAGAGTGAGTTAGTTTTACAATTGTAATTCACTTTCTTTGTTCATATGTGACATACTGACCATTCACACTGTTGTCTTAAACTACTTTCATTGATATTCCATAACTTAACTATGTTCACTACCTATCTACCTAGCTACGTATCAATCTATATATGTTAATACATCAGTCCTTGCTGTGTCACACTAAAACTGAGTGATGAATATTGTGAGTAATTTCTTCCCCTAAGTAGTATATTTATGGATGTTACAGTCCTTTTTGAAATGTGATTGATCACTGACAAGAAATTCCGTAAGTAAATAAACATACTGGAGGCTGTTGTCAATATGTCCAAAAAACACTTGCTTCTTCAATTAAAGGTTCCCCTAGAATATGATGCTGTAAGACTTTGGTAAGTTAAAACAGGAAAAGCAAGACAATATTTCAACATTTTGATCTCCAAAATATGATTGCACAAATTTTTGGAAATTTATTGGCAATTGAAAATTTTTTCCTTGTTCAATATAAACATCTGTACTCAGTATATGTTCCATAGTCTACGTGCCAGAGCACGTATTTGAGGTCAGAAGCAGGTAGTGCCAGTTAGAATTGCTGACAGGCCATGCTTTGTGAGTAGTGCCTGCAGCAGTCAGTACAAAATGTGAGAGAGATTTCATGTGCAGTGCTGGGGGACACAAGCAGAATATGAATTGAAGAAGCTATGCTCTCTCTCTCTCTCTCTCTCTCTCTCTCTCTCTCTCTCTCTCTCTCTCTCTCTCTCTCAATTTTTTGAGGATATATTACTGTCTTACCTACTGAATCTTGTTCTTGATTTTTAAAAATCTACAGATACCAACCTCAGTTTTTGTACCCTGAGATATTCTTCATTACTTGACCTCCCATTCACTGCACATGATAATATCCATAATGTAAATGTTGTAGAGCTTACCTGTTTAAGTATATATGTGACATATGATTTCCAGATCGGCTTCTTATCATTATAAACACGTAAATATTTGAAATATTCTGTTTCATTTATTTACTTATGCTCAAGCAATATTTCTAATGGTGTTGTCAGGTCTTGTACAGTACTGAATCCCATGTATTGTGTTTTATGATTGGTTCAGTGACAGTCCATTTGCAGGGAACACATTATTAATTTTCAAGAAAATTTTATTTACATTTTCAGGTGCTAAAGTTTCTCTGTTAGACTCAGCTGTAGCACTTGCATTATCAACAAAGAGAACTGTATCCTTTGAGAGTTTTTCTAGCAGCAAAAATGGCTAAAATGCTCTGTTTTCAACAACATTCACTGCCATAATCTTCTGGAGTTAAAACTTCTGACTGCAGGCATAAAGAAGGTGTCTGCCTTGAAGACATTGCTTATGCTGGAAGTCACAAATTTTAACTCTTGACAATGATTGCAATGAATACTGAAGAATTGTACCTCAATTTTGCATCTTGAAAATTGAGAACATTTTATCTAGTAAAGAGAACTATTCCTGGTTCTTGAATATATGTTAGCAGATCATTTATATGTATAACAACAAGAGGGGCCCCTTGTCAGTTCATATGGTACTCCCTCAGTAATTATCCCCATTCTAAGGATACTATTTTGTTATATACAGTTGGAAAATATGAAAACCAGTTACTAACAAGATTCCTGATAACACAAAATTTGTGTTTCAATGCTAAGCTTCTCCTTTATACCATTCTCCACATTCTCCATGAATAATAATGTGCTCTTGCAATAATTAATGGCTTAACAGAATGGACAGTACGATACAAACTATGTAATCATATATATTGTACACAGAATCAATTTTCACTCTGCAGTGAGTGTCAGCCAGTTTGAAATTTCATGGCAGGTTAAAACCATATATCAGCGTGAGATTGGAAAATGAGATGAATCATGGCTCATGCATTGCTCTGACGATATTACTTCTGACAGTGCCTCTTCTCCTATCTTACAGATGTCATAGAAGTTCTCCTAAGTATTTTACAGGAATAACATACCAGAAAGGGATTAGTTTAGTGCATGGGTACCTCAGTTGGTAGAGCAGTTGCCCACAAAAGGCATAAGGTGTTTATTATTTTTTTAAATATTATCTACTCAGCTGTTAGCACAAAAGCATTTATTCAGGCTGTAGAAATTTATACTTTTTGAGTTTCAGTGTCATACCACTCTTATATACTGCTATAAACACCTCTTGCAGCAGTTCATAATCCTCACACCAAATGGTGGTGACTATCAAGCTATTGTTGATACATACTGTTAAACACCCCATAATCTCTCCCCCCATACATGATTTAAAGCTCGTATGAACACTTACAATGTAACTGGTAATACAAGTGCTGCTACTTTGAATATACATCTTCCCCTTCAAGACTAGACCACAGTAAACTGCCACTTCCCCATGCAAGCAGCACCTTCAAAAATTACCAGTCTGGTCCACACCACCATGACTTTTATGTTTTTGAAATTTTGGACAAGCTCATCCATGTTTTCTGGTTTGTCATTTTCCCTAATAATGATTTTGTTACTTCTCCTGGTATCTGGCACAGTCCTCACTTTTTTTTCTTTTTCTTTAGCACTACAAATGGGTTGCAGTAAACACTCTTTCCTAATTTGATCACATTTCAGTTAAAAAACTGATGACATCTTGTTCTAACAGGCTACCCATCTGAATATGCAATAGTGTATACTTTCAACTTTATAGGCCTGTAGGGAACTATATTTCTTAAAGTCCACCACTTCCTCTAGTTACCCTAAAATTATGGCTTAAACTCTAATTTTTTAAAAAAAAAACTCTCCTCATGACTAATGAGCAAACATTTGACCTCACTGTTTACTGTTTACTGTTAACAGTACAAGTCTGATAGATAATATATTTATAGATAAGTCTAAATGCAATGAGATCACTGTACATCCAATCCTTGGCTTTTCTGATCATGGTGGTCAATTGCTTAGGCTCAATTACATCAGTGTGTGCAACAGATCCGAGCATTCTTGGAAATCTTTTAGGATAATAAATGAAGGGGGCCTTAAAAAATTCAATGACAGCCTAAATGAGATAGATCAGAGCCCAGTTTATAGGGAAACAGATGTAAACAAAAAGTACAATTCATTTTTAAATGAATTCATGTCTTTATTTGAGTCCATCTTTCCCAAAAAAAAGTAGTTAGAAATAGTCATATAGGCAATGCCAAGAAGTCTTGGATCACTACAGAGATAATAACATCTTGTAGAACAAAGAGGATGTTATACAGTTCTCTCAGGACTTGTAATGATCCAAAGAAACGACAACACTACAAACTTTACTGCAGCAGTCTCAAGAAGGTTGTAAATAAACCTAGAAGTGTGTGCATAAAATCAGAAATTGAAAGGTCAGAAAACTATATGAAATGTAATAAAGAGGGAAACTGGCAGGAAAACAGGGAACATGTCTCAGGTAGAGATTAAAACAGGGGATAGTATCATAAAGAAATCTGAGTTGGTTGCAGAAATATTTAATAACCACTTTTTGAGAGCAGCAGAGAAGACAGGCTGTAATGGTTCTATGGAAGAATCATTGTCTCTCCTACAGAAAGCTATTAGCAACAGAATGCCACAGTTATCTTTACTTCCAGTTACTGTAAGAAAAGTCATAAGAGTAATTAGATCATTAAAAAATAAAAATTCTGCAGGTGTGGACAATATTTCTAGTAAAATACTGAAATACTGTTATAAATTAGTTAGTCCTGTCTTGTGCAACATATACAATACATCCCTACAAGAAAGGATTGGCCCCTACAGACTAAAATTGGCTGTAGTGATTCCTCTCTTTAAAAAAGGTGATAAATACAATGTTACAAACTATCGCCCAATATCCCTATTAACTACCTTCTCGAAAATTCTTGAAAAACTCATGCACAGGAGGACTGTAGACCAGCTCAACTTCCACAGTATCTTAAACAAAAATCAGTTTGGTTTTCGTGCTGGTCTTTGTACTGAACAGGCAATATTCTCTTTTAGCAACCAAGTTTTGGAAGCCATTAACAAAAAAATGTCTCCAGTGGGTATTTCTTGTGATCTTACGAAAGCCTTTGACTGTGTAAACCACCAAATTCTTTTGAAAAAAGCAGAATACTATGGTTTAGGTGGTACTGTTGGCTTGTGGCTACAATCATATCTAAAGGATCGGAAGCAGACTGTAATGGTAAATGGCTCTTCTGGAGAACCTGCCTCATCTGAATGGGGCACGATAATGTGTGTTGTGCCTCAAGGCTCCATCTTGGGCCCACTGCTTTTCCTCATCTTCATTAATGATCTTCCTCTTTGTTCTGAGACAAACAGTAAATTTACCCTGTTTGCTGATGATACCACAATTCTAATTGAGAATTTGATAGATCACAATCTTGAACAAACTACAAATACTGTTTTTAATGACATCTTAAATTGGTTCTCCTCAAATCGTCTCTCACTCAATGCAAATAAAACTCATTACATGAGGTTCCATACATCACAAAGTAATCTCGATGAAATTAACATAAAATGTAGAGATCAACCAATACAGAAAGTTGAAGATACAAAATTCCTGGGTGCTTATATAGACAGCAAATGTAATCGGTCATTTCACATTCTTCATCTATGTAAAAAAACTTAGCTCGGCAACATTTGCATTATGGGTAATTTCTTCAGTGGCTGAAGTTGACACCATTAAGGTTGCCTACTTTGGCTACTTCCACTCATTGATATCATATGCTATCATATTCTGAGGGAACCAACCACTTGCAAAAAAATTTTTCACCGTCCAAAAAAAAGCAATCAGAATAATGTATGGGGGCCATCAAAGACACTCTTGCAGGCACTTGTTTCGAAAGATAGGTATCCTAACAACTGTCTCACAGCTTATTTTTTCCTTGCTGACCTTTGTGTGCAAAAATTATTCTGTCTACCAAGACAACAGTAAATTCCATGGCTATAACAACTGAAGCAAAAACAATCTACATTTCGAAATGAAACGTCTCACTCTGGTACAAAAAGGAGTTTACTACTCCAGCATTAAGCTGTTCAATGCTCTCCCACTACATATCAAATGTGTTCATATAGAACTGCCAAACTGCCAAAATTTAAACAAGTTCTCAAAGATTACCTGACAGAGAAATCTTTTTGTACTGTGGATAAAAATTTGAAAGAAAATGTATACTATCACTAAACTTATTGTGTCTAGAACTAGTTCAGTTGATTTTATTGAGCATTTGAGCATTATCACACTTTTTGTAACAACAGGTTGGCTGTGCCTGTGTGTACTCCTGTAGGCCTAATACCTGATTTAACTTTGTGCTCTTATTTTTAACCTTTATTTGAAACTCCTTCTTCTGTTAAATGGTTGTTATGTTATGTAGCTGACATTGAATCTATTACTGTATCTATAGTATGTCTTACTTAAACTATGTACAATTTGGCATTGAATTGCCCTTGTATTTATTGTAAGTTTAAATTGAAACCTGTACAATTCGACACGTTCCATAACCTTGTGATTGACTCACTAACTGGATCTACAGAACATGAAATAAATAAATAAATACATTGACCTTATTTTGAATTTGCTGACTGGTACAATCTTCTTCTACCAATATCTATGCCTAGTTAATGTGAGTCATCAAGGCTTTTTTTCTTTGCGATCATTTAAACTGAATTATTTTACAGCTGTCTACCTCACTGAATTCCACTAACATATCTGAAAAAGTAGTATTATGTGAATAATTATGGAGGAAACCCATGTCTAGTATTATCTTCATGGATAACCCAAAAATTATAAAAAAATAATCATATTATTTTCAAATTCTAAAACAGACATCTTTCTCACAGATTTACTGTGGACTGCCATCATTGTCTTAACATTCACGACACAGTGGAAACTCTTCCCAGCTTTTGGTCACATGTTACAGCTATAAACCAGTGTAAAGATGGTGCCGGTAGGATTGGGTGGTGATAGGATGCCCCAAAATCATTTGAAATTAAATGGTTCTTCATGCAGAAAGTGTAAAAAATGTGTAGTCAAAGGAATTCAGTGCATTAAGTGCAACTTTTGATTACATGAGAAGTGTGCAAACGTGTGTCTGAAATTTATAAATGATGATATTCAGTGGACATGCCTCAACTGTACAAGTGACAAAAATGCACGGTTAACATTTGCACCAAGTTCTAAGGATGAAATTAGTCGTCTTCAAAGCAACGTTGATGCTCTGAAAGCAGAACTGACGTTGCTAAAGCAAGAAAATATTGCATTTCAACATAAAAATTGTAGTTTATGTGAAAAAACTCCAATATTAGATGGACCTATTTCCGAAAATACACGGAGTGATACAACTGACAAACAATGAAAATATTCAGCCCCCATTACAAAAGAAACAGAAACTGAAGAACCAAATAAATGTAAATGGGTCAGCGTAATGTACAAAAAATACAGAAAGAAGCATTATAATAAGACAGGAAGTAAACTCTTTATTATAGGTGACTCATTGTTGAAAAACTCTGAAATCGACGTTCGAACTGGAATCAGGACGCATGAGTTGCATACACACCTAAACAATGTCTTAAACTCAAGACAGAACACAGCAGATAAGCATAGCAGAAATCCAAAAGGTGTTTTTATCCATGTGGGAACAAATTCGCTTCGAAACAAGAGTGAAGAAGAAATTGTAAACCACACAAGGAACCTCATCTGAATGGCCAGAAGACTCTACTCCAATTCCAGAATAATAATAAGTGGCATTGTGTACAGTAGATTGGTGAGTTACAGCTATGTGCTGAGAATAAATGGCAATATTAAAGAACAGTGCAATAAACTAGTAGGCATTTTCATTGATCCCAACAAGTTTCTAAGTTGTGACTAATAATCCACAAGCTGCAAGTATTTTTAACAATCACTTTCTAAATGTAGCAGCAAAGATAGTATAAATTGTTCAGTTGAAGAAGTAAGAGAATATATTAAAAATGTCATTCCACAAAAATGTAAGCAAGTACAAGTAGCACCAACATTCTGATATTAACAAAACTATAAAACTTCTGAAACACAAAAGCAATTATCATAAAAGCTCATATCACTTTACTGCTTAATTGTGTTCCATAAAAAACTTTAAGGATCTGGAATCACAAAACTGAACCAATAATTCCGGGAAAAAACCAAATGGAATTAAGGTAAACTGCCTGGTGTGTTGACTGTAGCAGAGGATACATGGCAGCCCCTAGTGGCTTGCACCTCTGTTGCATTTTATTTTAATTCTGACTAACCAACGCTGTCAGGTATGACCGCAGCTTTCGTATTTTTTGGTACATTATGCTGTAACATTTAGTTTTAATTTTGTCTGAAGAAGGTGTCCCTTGTGACACCGAAATATAGGTCACAAATTAATTGTGTCCGCGACTGAGGGCTGTGTTTTTCAAAATTTTGTATTATACAACAGTTGCTGATTGATAGCCATGTTAAAAACCTTAAACTGCCTGGCTTTTGCAGTTGATTTTTCAACACATTCAGAAAATCTTACAGGAGTAGATAAATCTTCTGGAAAATGTAGCAAATACAACTGGTCTCAAAATTTCACCTGAAAAAAAAAGTGACAAATTTTTAAAAATGCATCTAAATTCATAGAAACACAAATAGGTAAAATAGAGCGAGTAAGTAAAAGTTAGAGAAACTATACAACAGAATGGAATAGAAAAATTTGCAAATAACTGTAAGAGATGAGAAAATGTAAAGAGCACGTGATTTAACAAAAAATATTTACAACAAGAAATGTATAGAAACAAAATTAAAACACTATAGACCACAGTGGTATGACCAGAATATTTACATGGATGTAAATACCTAACAATGAACCTAAGCTGCATGAAACAGAGATAGGCCCTACTTGAAAGACAGATTATTAGAAAAATAAAGGGTGCAATAAAAACTACATATGGCTGGAAAACAAGAAGTAATGAGATCTACAAAAATGTAGAGAAAATATCACAAGTAATGGCTAAGTGAAGATTAATCATCTTTGGACACCTCTATTGAAAGAATGATAACTGGCTAGTGAAACTAATATACATTCTCTCACAAAATATTACAAGCCTTAAATAATGAAATAGTGCCAGGTGATATTTTTGGTGACCTGTCAGAGGTGTTTCACTGTGTAGATCATTTTATTCTCTTAGAAAAACTTAAGTTCTGTTGTACCGATGGCTTTACAAACAAGCAGTTTAATCATACTTAACAAACAGAATGCAAGAAGTTGTGCTTCATAATCCAATTAATGCTGAAAAGATAATATTTTAATGACTAGGGAGAAGTCATGAAGGGAGTCCCACAAGCATCAGTTTTGGATCCATTCCAATTCCTTACCCCTAAGTTGCACAGATTATACTAGAAAAAGGCAAGCGACGTAGGACCTACAATGGCCATTTCTCAGCATACGTAAATTCACTTATAAAATTCATAAAAAATAATCTATCTTAATTTGGAAAGAACAGCAATGTCCATTACTACAGTACTAGAGGAAAAAATGACCTTTATTATCCATTGCTAAAACTATCATTGGCCCAAAAAGGAGTTCAGTACGCAGCACCAATAATTTTGCAGCAAAGCAATGTTAAAATATAATCTAGGCAATTCCTCCTACTCAGAGGTCAAATTTTTATTTAAAAACTGGTATCCTATTAAAAACAATAGTTTTTAAGTGTAGCTGTATGAGGAGGGCTAGAAAAATATGCTCGTTAATGCTAACAGAATCAGATATGTGAAGGGGCACCCAAAAAAACTGGAATTATTTTTTAAAAGCTATATATTTTCTAACCGTTTACAAAACAACCTTATCCTCTTCTAAATACTTTCCACTACAACTAATACATTTATTCCAACTGGTGCTTTCACTGTTCAAAACATTTTTTGTAGTCATCTTTGGAAATGGCTGACAGCTCCTCCCCCTTTTTTTTCATTGACTTCTTCAATGTTGTCAAATCGGTGTCCTTGCATGCCCCATTTCATGTGTGAAAATAAGAAAAAGTCACATAGAGCCAGGTCAGAGTACATAGAAAAAGTTCAAAGATGGTCACTTCATTTTGTATTGCCGTGAAATTGGGGAGTGTGTGTCATGGATATGACATGCCAGTTGAGATGGCAGTCATTGAAGCAAAGGCATTTTTCACTGCAACATCTTTTCATGAAATTTCAATCTCCAACTTTTTCCTCCAGATGCAAAATATTTTGTTGGCACCCACATACATGTGGAGAAATGATCATTGTAAGAAAATATAAAAAGTCAGAGCTCACACAGAAAGATTTAAGTGTTCATTTTTTCTGTGCACTGTTAGAGTGTGGAATGGTAGAGAAACAGAGTGAAAATGGTTCGATGAACCCTCTGCCAGGCATGTAAATATGAAATGGTGAGTGGTCATGTAGATGCAGAAAAAATCATTCAAATTATCTATGGAACACGTAACTAACTAACTAACTAACTAACTTTGTTTTATGACTGGTTAATAGTATCACCCAAATTCCATAGCCTTTGAAATAGCTACCTTATCTGTCCGGCACTGCAGACAGAAATAACATGTATTATCACTCAGAAAGGCAGCTAAGCTGCAATGATGAGAACACCTGAACAGTTCCTAGATGTCAGTAGCAAGAGAGTTCACAGAGCGAACAGTGAGCCAAAAATAAACACTTGAAAACAGCAAAAGACATCAGTAGGGAGATATGTCCTTTGTAAGAGCAATCCAAAACAAGTTCAAATACAGCAAAGTCAATAATAAAGAGGTCAGTATCATGCTTGTATTTATTAATGAAATTCCCCACAAATAATCTATCACAATTTGGGAAGAACAGTGCCTTGCTCTACACATGCTATCATATTTATAAGAAGCTGTATGCCAGCAGACATGCTCATATCACAAGGCATGTGTGCTCCTTGCAATGCAGTTGGCTTTAGCTGATTCAGAGTCTGCATCGATATTCAAGCTGGAAATGGATGTTGACTCCTTGTTTTTGCATAGAACATATACAAAAACGCCTTCCCTTTAACTAGCACATGGATATAACAATGACCAGATTGGGCCTGGCCCAAAGAAAAAGGGGGAACACTTGTGCTGGGATCCCCACAGGTCTTCACCAGACCCAGGAAGGTCAAATGCTGTCATTGTGATTGGTGGGAACTAATGCTTCTGTGACTAAGGAACTCAATTAGGGCTTTCCAGTGGGATTGTGAGCTCTGTAAGTGGATAGAGAGGCAGGAAGTATTCTGCTACCATGAGTTCCCCACTCATCTGACTTCTGACTCCCACCAGCCACTCCACTATACAGTTTGACATCAGGTTGAAGGCTGTGGGGATGAAGTGCTCACTATAGTGGTGGCAGACATCATGAAATGCTGACAAAGATGGTGTGGAGGGTACGGATCATAGTGCTTGCAGTTGTAGAAAACATCAGTGCTATGTAATGAAGATTCTGGAGGCATCAACAGCTGGGAACCACAGCATTCCCTGAAATGGTGTGGCAAAACCTACATGGAACTGTTGCCTTGAAAGCTCCAATTATGGTCACGTACTGAGACACTGCACTGCATCCACTTGAGAGTACGTTCAGGTGCGACAACCCTGAATTTCACTTTCTATAATGGCATCAGTATCTGCCCAGAACACATGAAGTTGTGCCAGCACCTCATCCTGGACATCCCCTAGTGTGCCATGTGCAGTAAATCGAACATGTGAGTGCAGATCGTCAATTGAATGCCAATGTGGCATTCTAATTCCTCAGCTGTTAACGTAAGGACATCAGTGACCTAAAACAATGTTGTAATGAGAAAAATCCCCAGAATGCTGAGTCTATGCCCTTAGGTAAGTGCTGTGCCACTCACTGCTGTACTGACGACAGCACAATGCACAGAGGTGGATTGTGCCCTGATTTTCTGGCTACTTCACAAGCTGTAACTGGGAAGTCATCAAGGGTACGGCACAGATTATTATCAAATGGGAAGCACTGCACCTCATGCTGACTGAAATCAGCATCTCGGCAGTAAGAAAAATTGCGAGTATCTGTATTAACATGTCGAACATGTCGTGGTGGCTGACGATGAATTTCATGGTGATAATTACTCAAGAAGAAGAGACTACCTTTGCAGTCATTGAACAGTTCTTTAGGACACTTGGATTTGGGGGGGGGGGGGGGGGGATGTTATAATGAAATCAGAGGCTTAAGTTTGGAATTTAGTTCTACAAAAATACACTAGGAATTTCTTAATAAGATAAATGATTGCTAGAGCCTCTTTCTCCATCTATGAGTAATGGACTGCTGTTAGCGTATTTACGTGAAGACAATGGGCTGTTTAGTGCTGCCGGGGTGTTTCTGAGACAGCACTGTGTCAAAGTTACAGTAGAATGTGTTTATTGTGAGCATAAGGTGCTGGTTTGTACATTACCATGCAAGGCATGTTCTCAAGCACTTTTTACATTGGAGGAAGTCTTAATATCACAAGTATAATTAAATATATTTCAACTCATTTTCTCTTAGGTGATAGTGAATAAGCAGTTAGAGCCATCTGGGTTAGTATGTTTTTATAATAATGAAGCTTCTCATGAGGTGACTGCAACTCTCGCAGTAAACTATCAATGGCAACAACATATGAGGGTCACTCCAAAAGAAATGCACACTATTTTTTTTAAAAAATCCATCTTTTATTCTACATGTTTGAAAGTTTTAGTGTGTAGAGACATCCTTTAGGAACAATATTTTCATTTCTTCACATAATTTCCATCCCTCTCAACTGCCTTACGCCATCTTGGAACCAGCACCTCTATACCTGCACAGTAAAGTTCTGGACCAACCTGTTGGAGCCACTGTTTGGCAGCATGCACAAGGGAGTCATCAGCTTCAAACCTTGCTCCACAAAGAGAGTCTTTCAGTTTCCCAAAGAGATGATAGTCACATGGAGCCAGGTCAGGATTGTAAGGCGGGTGTTTCAGAGTTGTCCATCCGAGTTTTGTGATCACTTCCATGGTTTTTTGACTGACATGTTGCCGTGCATTGTTGTGCAACAGCAAAACACCCTGCTTTTGCTGATGTGGTCGAACATGACTCAGTCAAGCTTGAAGTTTCTTCAGTGTCATCACATATGCACCAGAATTTATGGTGGTTCCACTTGGCATGATGTCCACAAGCAAAAGTCCTTCGGAATCTAAGAACACTGTAGCCATAACTTTGCCAGCAAAAGGTGTGGTTTTGAATTTTTTTTCTTGGGTGAATTTGCATGATGCCACTCCACTGATTGCCTCTTCGTCTCTGGTAAAAAATGAGGAGCCATGCTTCATCACCTGTCACAAACCTTCCAAGAAATTCACCTCCACCATTCTCGCACTGTTCCAAAAGTTCACTGCATACCGTTTTTCTTGTTTCTTTGTGAGCCACTGTTAACATCCTGGGAACCCACCTGGCACAAACCTTTTTTAACGCCAAAACTTTCAGTATTCTGCAAACACTTCCTTCCCCTATCTCAATGTAGCGTGACAATTCGTTCACTGTGATGCGTCTATCTGCAGTCACAAATTCGTTAACTCTCTGCACATTGTCTGGAGTGTGAGCAGTATGAGGTCTGCCGCTGCGAGGACAATCCTCAATATTGCCATGTCCGCTTTCATCATGTAACCTGCTTGCCCACCGACTAACTGTACTGCGATCGACACCAGCATCTCCATACACTTTTTTCAACTTCTTGTGGATGTTTCCCACTGGCTCGTTTTCACAGCACAGGAGTTCTATGACAGCATGTTGCTTCTGATGAACGTCAAGTGTAGCAGACATAATAAAGACATGCTGTGATGGCATCACTCATGGGAACAAGTTGAACTAAGTTTGAAAACAAGTGGGAAGGATGTATCTACACACTGTAAAACTGTCACACATGCAGAATGAAAACTGTATTTTTACAAAAATTAGTGTGCATTTCTTTTGGAGTGACCCTCGTAGAGCCAGTTTTACTTACAAAACATACTTCATACTCACTTCAAAGAAATAGTATCTATCCAAATGGCAAAACATGTTATTGGCATGAAATCAGTCAAATAGTGCCTGTAGGTTTGGAAAATGCATCTTCATGGTCCCTCATCCTTGTTACAGCATCCAGACACTTCCTGGTATATCAGTACACATTCTGATGCAGAGTGAAAAATTCATTCGGGTATCATCCAGATGTTTTGCACAATTTGGAATATCTTATATGAGCTGTTAATCTATCATTGGAAACTTTCACGAGCATTTGTAAACACAAATAATAACCTACTTAAATGTTTTGTACTATAAGGTATATTTAAAATCAAAATTTGTAGTATCTTGATATCAACCAGCAACTGGCATTACCCCGATCTATTTGAAAAATGTAATGGTCACTGTCAGAATTGCCAATCAATTCTTCTGATATCAGAACAGGATAAAGATCAACAATTGACCAACTATTCACTGTGGCTTAAAGTCCTCGGGATTTTCTACCTCCACAAGAATTGATCACTAACGAGAGGAGACCGAAGTGATTATCCCCACATTTTCCAGTCCACACAATTCCATTTTTTTTCCTAATTTCCTCATTGCAAATGATATTGAGTAAGTGTGCGCAAAAGAGCTTAGAAACAGATGGCAGTTTTAACCATATATTTGCTTGAAAGTTCTTCATTCAGACTAATAATGATTCCAGTATTTGCTTGTAAGACATACATAAGATTTCAACTCCTGAAACAGAAGTGCTTCAAGCCTAAAATTTTAAAGCCAGTGTTCAGCCAAAAAAGGTTTGCAGCTATATCAGAACTGTTTACTAGAATAGTTGACATTTTACTTTTCTGTATTTGTCATGAGTTCTGACCTGAGTCCTTATCAGAAATGACCATCTACAATGTCACCACACAGAGTATAGTTTCTGCGGCAGTGGTGAGCCACTCTGGCAGTACATCTCCAGAGCTTTTTAACACAGCCCCTCTGTGAGCTGAAACCATGGTGGTACAAGTTGCGATCAAAAAGTTTGCGTCTGAGGGCGTTGATGAAGTATATATGCAATAAGGCATAACTCTGATATGGGTATATAAGCATTGACCTGAAACAAGGGATTGGTGTGGGATTCATGTCTTTCCAACGTGTATGCAGTAAATGTGAACTATGGTGACATTATTATCAAATGCGTCCAAACAGGACAAATGTGTTGTTATTCTTTTCTTGGCTGTCGAAGGACAAACACTGCCGGACATGTATCAGAGAATGCAAAATGTGTGTGGCGCAGTAAATCTGTCGAAAACCACCGTCTTGGGAAACTGTGACAAGGAGTAGTGCTGCTTCATGATAACGTATGTCCCCATATCACAAATGTCATAATGCAGAAGTTATGGAAACTTAAACTTGAGCACCTGCCCTATAGCGTTGATCTCCCACATGTGATTATCGCACCTTTGGTCCTTGTAGCAGCCCTTTTTCTGTTTTCGCTTTTCGTCTAATAGGTGAAAGTTTGACTTTATTTTTTACACATTGACTGTCGTTGAAAGGTTTTACTTTTATTTCATATTGTCCCGGCTAAGTATCAGTTGATTTCTTTTAAAACCCAATGTTAACCATGGGTCACTACAAGTACAGTCTTCCCAACTCCGGGAGAAAATATCTTTTGTACCTTTACTACCAATGTTTACAGACGACGATACTTTAACCTTTAGTTCAATTGTTTTAGTTTGTTTTTGGCATAGATCACGTAAACTTAACGTTTATTAATGTAAGTTAAATTAATGTTCAAGACTTGTATTATGTTTCAAATTAACAACGTCAGCTTATTGACAAGAATTATTAACAAATAGGTTCACTCATACGATGGCGTCCTCTTGGGTAAAATATTCCGGAGGTAAAATAGTCCACCATTCGGATCTCCGGGCGGGGGTACTCAAGAGGACGTCGTTATCAGGAGACAGAAAACTGGCGTTCTACGGATCGGAGCGTGGAATGTCAGATCCCTTAATCGGGCAGGTAGATTAGAAAATTTAAAAAGGGAAATGGATAGGTTAAAGTTAGATATAGTGGGAATTAGTGAAGTTCGGTGGCAGGTGGAACAAGACTTTTGGTCAGGTGATTACAGGGTTATAAATACAAAATCAAATAGGGGCAATGCAGGAGTAGGTTTAATAATGAATAAAAAAATAGGAGTGCAGGTACGCTACTACAAACAGCATAGTGAACGCATTATTGTGGCCAAGATAGACACAAAGCCCATGCCTACTACAGTAGTACAAGTTTATATGCCAACTAGCTCTGCAGATGATGAAGAAATTGATGAAATGTATGACGAGATAAAAGAACTTATTCAGGTAGTGAAGGGAGACGAAAATTTAATAGTCATGGGTGACTGGAATTCGTCAGTAGGAAAAGGGAGAGAAGGAAACATGGTAGGTGAATATGGATTGGGGGGAAGAAATGAAAGAGGAAGCCGCCTTGTAGGATTTTGCACAGAGCATAACTTAATCATAGCTAACACTTGGTTCAAGAATCATAAAAGAAGGTTGTATACCTGGAAGAATCCTGGAGATACTAAAAGATATCAGATAGATTATATAATGGTAAGACAGAGATTTAGGAACCAGGTTTTAAATTGTAAGACATTTCCAGGGGCAGATGTGGATTCTGACCACAATCTATTGGTTATGAACTGCAGATTGAAACTGAAGAAACTGCAAAAAGGTGGGAATTTAAGGAGATGGGATCTGGATAAACTGAAAGAACCAGAGGTTGTAGAGAGTTTCAGGGACAGTATAAGGGAACAATTGACAGGAATGGGAGAAAGAAATACAGTAGAAGAAGAATGGGTAGCTCTGAGGGATGAAGTAGTGAAGGCAGCACATGATCAAGTAGGTAAAAAGACGAGGGCTAGTAGAAATCCTTGGGTAACAGAAGAAATATTGAATTTAATTGATGAAAGGAGAAAATATAAAAATGCAGTAAATGAAGCAGGCAAAAAGGAATACAAACGTCTCAAAAATGAGATCGACAGGAAGTGCAAAATGGCTAAGCAGGGCTGGCTAGAGGACAAATTTAAGGATGTAGAGGCTTGTCTCACTAGGGGTAAGATAGATACTGCCTAGAGGAAAATTAAAGAGACCTTTGGAGAGAAGAGAACCACTTGTATGAATATCAAGAGCTCAGATGGCAACCCAGTTCTAAGCAAAGAATAGAAGGCAGAAAGGTGGAGGGAGTATATAGAGGGTTTATACAAGGGCGATGTGCTTGAGGACAATATTATGGAAATGGAAGAGGATGTAGATGAAGATGAAATGGGAGATACGATACTGCCTGAAGAGTTTGACAGAGCACTGAAAGAACTGAGTCAAAACAAGGCCCCGGGAGTAGACAACATTCCATTAGAACTACTGACAGCCTTGGGAGAGCCAGTCCTGACAAAACTCTACCACCTGGTGCGCAAGATGTATGAGACAGGCGAAATACCCTCAGACTTCAAGAAGAATATAATAATTCCAATCCCAAAGAAAGCAGGTGTTGACAGATGTGAAAATTACCGAACTATCAGTTTAATAAGTCACAGCTGCAAACTACTAACGCGAATTCTTTACAGACGAATGGAAAAACTGGTAGAAGTGGACCTTGGGGAAGATCAGTTTGGATTCCGTCGAAATGTTGGGACACGTGAGGCAATACTAACCTTACGACTTATCTTAGAAGAAAGATTAAGAAAAGGCAAACCTACGTTTCTGGCATTTGTAGACTTAGAGAAAGCTTTTGACAATGTTAACTGGAATACTCTCTTTCAAATTCTAAAGGTGGCAGGGGTAAAATACAGGGAGCGAAAGGCTATTTACAATTTGTACAGAAACCAGATGGCAGTTATAAGAGTCGAGAGGTATGAAAGGGAAGCAGAGGTTGGGAAAGGAGTGAGACAGGGTTGTAGCCTCCCCCCGATGTTATTCAATCTGTATATTGAGCAAGCAGTAAAGGAAACAAAAGAAAAATTCGGAGTAGGTATTAAAATTCATGGAGAAGAAGTAAAAACTTTGAGGTTCGCCGATGACATTGTAATTCTGTCAGAGACAGCAAAGGACTTGGAAGAGCAGTTGAACGGAATGAACAGTGTCTTGAAAGAAGGATATAAGATGAACATCAACAAAAGCAAAACAAGGATAATGCAATGTAGTCAAATTAAATCGGGTGATGCTGAGGGAATTAGATTAGGAAATAAGACACTTAAAGTAGTAAAGGAGTTTTACTATTTAGGGAGTAAAATAACTGATGATGGTCGAAGTAGACAGGATATAAAATGTAGACTGGCAATGGTAAGGAAATCTTTTCTAAAGAAGAGAAATTTGTTATCATCGAGTATAAATTTAAGTGTCAGGAAGTCGTTTATGAAAGTATTTGTATGGAGTGTAGCCATGAATGGAAGTGAAACATGGACGATAACTAGTTTGGACAAGAAGAGAATAGAAGCTTTCGAAATGTGGTGCTACAGAAGAATGCTGAAGATAAGGTGGGTAGATCACATAACTAATGAGGAGGTATTGAATAGGATTGGTGAGAAGAGAAGTTTGTGGCACAACTTGACTAGAAGAAGGGATCGGTTGGTAGGACATGTTTTGAGGCATCAAGGGATCACAAATTTAGCATTGGAGGGCAGTGTGGAGGGTAAAAATCGTAGAGGGAGACCAAGAGACGAATACACTAAGCAGATTCAGAAGGATGTAGGTTGCAGTAGGTACTGGGAGATGAAGAAGCTTGCACAGGATAGAGTAGCATGGAGAGCTGCATCAAACCAGTCTCAGGACTGAAGACCACAACAACAACAACATACGATCTCATTCAAAGAAGTTCTTTAATTAGATGCCTAATGCTCGGTTTACACTAGCAAGTTATTGCAGCAATTTGCTTCCACAGAGGAACTTGCTGCCCGATTAGCGAGTGTAAACATATCACCAAGTCGACTTACGACTGTAGCAATCTATTGCGGAAGTGACTTGCTGCACGTTTTCCGCTTCCAGTGTAAGCGCCACGCAAGAAGTATCTGCAAGTAACTTGCAGCTTTTAGGACTTGTTTCTATTTCCTGCAAGTAAGAAGTGCAAGTTATAGTAAGTATGTCGTCTGCATTACACTCATATTTCACATTTTACTTAATGTGGTGACTTAATTTTATGCAACCATCTTACGTATTATATGCAAACAAATTTCAGAAATGGAGGAGAAACAGGGATGGATGAAGCAGGACACAGAACATTTTATTGCAGCCGTGGAGAGCTACCCCGAAATACAGAACGTGCATAACTTAGACTTTAAGGATAGAGTGAAGAAGATGAGTGCATTAAATGAAATCCCGTCGATATTCGACACATCTATAAAAGAAGTACATAGAAAGTAGCATAACTTGAAGACACATCCCTTTTGCCACCTGCATCCACTCGCTTGTTGTTTTAGGAGTCTAGAAAAAGACGATGTGTAATTATTACATGCTCTATTTACTTAGCTTGTCACTTTCCATGCTATGAGCATTAGAAAAAAAAAAATTTTATAAGCATATCATGCTGTAAAATGCAGTTTATTTCAGTAAAAATTTAATTTCATTGTTGTGTTTTCACTGCCTTCAAATAATTTTCCCTTTTTAAGACGTTAAAAAAGGCTCTACATACATCGGGTACGATCAGAGAAATCGTGCTGACGGGCATATGAAACAAGTACATTAGGGACTTGTATGAGTCTCCTACAAAGAAAAGATTTCAAAATTCAAACTTATTTTGGTTGTATGTTTAACATAAATAAATGAAATGCCTATTTTATTCGTAGCTCATCGGTAGCTAGAAATCATGGAGTGACTAGCAAACGTTCCTTTGCTGAAATAGCAGTATCTAAGTTTGTGTCTCGTTTTGATATGACAGGCGCTATTAACATCAACCAATACTCAGGATCATTTGAGGACATTCTGCAAAAGTTTTCAAAAGTATCCATGCTCTCGATACTAAGTTCTTGCAAAAGGTTATTACAGGGACCATTTTGCGATCTTCTCATTATCTTCTCTCTGACCCAAATACTTCTCTTTTTCTTTTTCACGTTTTGCATTACAATTACAAGAGCTGCAGCAGATCTCACCCGCCTACTTGTCATTTTACACTTCGGCTGTCACTCGTAGTGGTACTGAAAGCATATGTAAACAGTATCAGCAAGTTGTTGACGCAAATTTCTTGCCAAAGAACTTGCGGAAGAATCTTGCTTAATTCTGGCGCTATTGTGTAAACACAGCTACAAGCGCCTAGCAATAACTTGCAGCAATAACTTCTGCAAGCGACTTGCTAGTGTAAACCCAGCTTAAGTAGGATACCCGCTAGCATCAGAGATGTTAAATGATATCCTGTCACTATCGGTAAATAAGTTATTTCTATTTAATATCCGCAAACTGTCATTAACTATGATCACTAGCCACGTGAAGTTAAAGTTTCCCACTATCACAATTCAAAGTCCGAATCCGGCTAAAATTCTCAATTCAGTAAAGCGTTTAAATATTGACACGTATTGACATTAAAGCCAAAGAGATTATTATTCACCGTCCCGTTTATTTAATCTGATAAATGTCCAAATTACAGTCTCGAATTGACAATCCTCAAAAACAATCACGTCACGACCTATTCTGGATCCCCGTTTAATAGAGTCCCAATTGTTGTTATCTAAAGCTGTACGTGCTAAATAACTTCCGAACTAGTACAGACTAGAGACTGTTGTATCGTAATTACAACGTATGGCTATTTATACTTTAATAAACACTATCTTTGGTGTCCCAGACCTAAGTTCTATGACTATAATATCGATTTTCTTACGTATTCCAATAACTAATATTTTAATATTTTCTACTATTTTCCGAGGGCAGATGTGGACTCTGACCACAATCTATTGGTTATGAACTGTAGATTAAAACTGAAGAAACTATAAAACGGTGGTAATTTAAGGAGATGGAACCTGGATAAACTGACCACACCAGAGGTTGTACAGAGTTTCAGAGAGAGCATAAGGCAACAATTGACAGGAATGGGGGAAAGAAATACAGTAGAAGGAGAATGGGTAGCTCTGAGGGATGGAGTAGTGAAGGCAGCAGAGGATCGAGTAGGTAAAAAGGCGAGGGCTAGTAGGAATCCTTGGGTAACAGAAAAAATATTAAATTTAATTGATGAAAGGAGAAAATATAAAAACGCAGTAAATGAAGCAGGCAAAAGGGAATACAAATGTCTCAAAAATGAGATCGACAGGAAGTGCAAAAAAGGCTAAGCAGGAATGGCTAGAGGACAAATGTAAGGATGTAGAGGCTTATCTCACTAGGGGTAAGACAGATACTGCCTAAAGGAAAATTAAAGAGACCTTTTGAGAAAAGAGAGTTTCACAGAGCATTGAAAGACCTGAGTCGAAACAAGGCCCCGGGAATAGACAAAATTTCATTGGAACTACTGATGGCCTTGGGAGAGCCAGTCCTGACAAAACTCTACCATCTGATGAGCAAGATGTATGAGACAGGCGAAATACCCTCAGACATCAAGAAGAATATAATAATTCCAATCCCAAAGAAAGCAGGTGTTGACATATGTGAAAATTACCGAACTATCAGTTTAATAAGTCACAGCTGCAAAATACTAACACGAATTCTTTACAGACGAATGGAAAAACTGGTAGAAGCCGACTTCGGCGAAGATCAGTTTGGATTCCGCACAAATATTGGAACATGTGAGGCAATACTGACCCTACGACTTATCTTAGGAGCTAGATTAAGGAATGGCAAACCTACATTTCTAGCATTTGTAGACTTAGAGAAAGCTTTTGACAATGCTGACTGGAATACTCTCTTTCAAATTCTAAAGGTGGCAGGTGTAAAATACAGGGAGCGAAAGGCTATTTACAATTTGTACAGAAACCAGAGGGCAGTTAATAAGAGTCCAGGGGCATGGAAGGGAAGCAGTGGTTGGGAAGGGAGTGAGACAGGGTTGTAGCCTCTCCCCAATGTTATTCAATCTGTATATTGAGCAAGCAGTAAAGGAAACAAAAGAAAAATTCGGAGTAGGTATTAAAGTCCGTGGAGAAGAAATAAAAACTTTGAGGTTTGCCGATGACATTGTAATTCTGTCAGAGACAGCAAAGGACTTGGAAGAGCAGTTGAACGGAATGGACAGTGTCTTGAAAGGAGGATATAAGATGAACATCAACAAAAGCAAAACGAGGATAATGGAATGTAGTCGAATTAAGTTGGGTGATTCTGGGGGAATTAGATTAGGAAATGAGACACTTAAAGTAGTAAAGGAGTTTTGCTATTTGGGGAGCAAATTAACTGATGATAGCCGAAGTAGAGAGGATATGAAATGTAGACTGGCAATGGCAAGGAAAGCGTTTCTGAAGAAGAGAAATTTGTTAACATCGAGTATAGATTTAAGTGTCAGGAAGTCGTTTCTGAAAGTATTTGTATGGAGTGTAGCCATGAATGGAAGTGAAACATGGACGATAACTAGTTTGGACAAGAAGAGAATAGAACTTTCGAAATGTGGTGCTACAGAAGAATGCTGAAGATTAGATGGGTAAATCACATAACTAATGAGGAGGTATTGAATACAATTGGGGAGAAGAGGAGTTTGTGGCACAACTCGACAAGAAGAAGGGACCGGTTGGTAGGACATGTTCTGAGGCATCAAGGGATCACAAATTTAACATTGGAGGGCAGCGTGGAGGGTAAAAATCGTAGAGGAAGACCAAGAGATGAATACACTAAGCAGATTCAGAAGGATGTAGGTTGCAGTAGTTACTGGGAGATGAAGAAGCTTGCATAGGATAGAGTAGCATGGAGAGCTGCATCAAACCAGTCTCAGGACTGACGACAACAGCAACAACAACAACAACTGTTTTCCCCCTTCCCATGTTTCTACTTTCTTTTGCTTTCTATACTAGATTTTTCCCTCTATTTGTTTTTATTTATTTTTCGTAATTACTACTTGTGGAGGGACTTTGGTCATTTTGTGAATTGATATTTTAAGGACATGGGAGCTAATTTTGGAGCTATTTTTGTTTAATCAACACTGAGAGGCGCTGTAGGTGTTACAACCTTTAAAAAAAGGCTTTGAAGTATCGATGCTTCCTGTCAGATGAGGATGTGCAGCAGACAGTTATAGACTTCTTCATGCAGCAGGTCAGAGTCTTTCTTCAAATGGGTACCTTCAATCTAGTGCATTGGTGGGATGGTTGCCTCAATGCTTACAGCAATTTTGCCTGATAGTTATATCAATTCTGAATTATATGGCCTTCAAATTGAAACTTTTTGATTGCTCCCTTATATAATAAGGAGAGTTGTCATGAAGTCACAGACTTGAAGCTGACATTCGTCTCACTAATGGTCCCAAATATTTGTTTTTAGTGGAAGTTTTTTGATATGAAATACCAGCTTGTCTAATTTATGGGTATACTAATCATTTTGATTATAGTCTAAGGTGTAAAAGAATCATTTCATTTGTAAGTGAACTCATTAAAACAATAATTTCTTTTATTTATACCAATTTTGGTTGTGCTGTTTAGTCTTACTGTAGCGATTTTATTTTTGTAGCCTTACTTTAACTTTCATATTAATCCAATTCAAAAAGCTCTCTGCGTAATTTCTGTGAGAAGAAAAGATTGTTAACAGAACAAATACAGTAAAACGTGTTCTCGGCATTTCCAGGAAGAGGACACAGACCAAACATGAGTTTCATCAGACCATATTAAGGAAAATTCTGGATTCCAAAAGCACCCTTTTCATATCACATGCTTCTCTTCTTGATTATCTGAAAAGTGTACCAATCAGAAATGTACATTAACAAGATGAAATGTGTTGTACTACTGGAGCAGATATGCATTTAAGACAAGGAAAACCCTATAAGTGCCTTCCTGATGCTGTGTCATTCATGGAAGCAACTTTTCTATTCAAAAAAGACCTGCTGCATCCCCATGACAGAAACTGAAAACAAGAAAACAGCAGTCTGCTCTTGTCTTGCAGCATTTAACATGGTGGTGACGTCTTCAAAGCAAAGTTGGTTGGTTGGTTGGGTGGTTGGTTTTGGGTATAAAGGGACCGAACTATAAGGTCATCAGTTCCTTTTACCTCAAGCAAACTAGTCTCAAGGTAAAACAATTAAAAACAAAGGGGTTGGGAGAAGTAAAAGGGCGTAAAACTATCGGGGAACCACACCAAAAGAAAAAACGAAAGAAATGAACCAAAGGGGAAACGTACGCTAAAAGGAAAGGTACAGGAAGGTATTAAAATCATATAGCAGCTGGCTTTGGGTGGCTTATCACAAAGATAAAAAAGGATGAGCCAGCCAATCTGCAACATACTAAAACTGCCAGCTTAAACTACAAGATGAAAAGAACACACACGGGGAAAAGAAACAGCTAGGCAAACAAAATGCAAAGCCAGGCAAACAAAATGCAAAGCAAGAGTGATGAAGACATAAAAGGGTGAGATGTTAGAGGCCTGCGAGAGAAGGCCGGGCACCCAATCTTAGATGGTATGATAAAAACCTCTTCACAAATAAAATGTAAAACTAAATCAGCCATTGATGCATTGTCGCCAGCACCATAGGTAGAGTGGTGGGAAGGTTAAAAGTCCACTGCAGAGCAGCTAAAATTGGGCAGTCCAACAAGAGGTGGACGAAAGTTATACGGGAACCACAGCAACACCGAGGTGGGTCCTCGTGATGGAGGAGGTGACTAAGTGTTAGCGAAGTATGTTCGATGCAGAGCCAGCAAATGGTAACAAAGTCCCTGCGAGTGGCTCGCTTGGATGGCTGCCACATATTTCTTGTCTCCTTGATAACATGGAGTTAGTTTGGGGTACTGACGGTGCGCCATTCAATATCCCAGGTAATGAAAACTTTGCAGCGGAGGACCGATTGGAGATCAGTCTCCAGAGTTGGTTTACCAGTAGCCTTTTTGGCCAGGCTGTCAGAAAGTTCATTGACTAGTATCCTGACGTGTCCTGGAGTCCAAATGAAGGTCAGTGAACGTCCACTGTTCTCGAGGGCATAAAGAGACTCATAGATGGTCATTACCAAAGGATGTTAAGGGAAGCACTCACTGAGAGCTTGTAGGCTGCTTAAGGAGTCACTACAGATGACAAAGGATTCACCAGAGCAGGAGTGGATATGCTCAAGGGTGAAACAAATGTCTACCAACTCTGCAGTGAAAACACTGCAGCCATCCAGCATGGAGTGCTGTTCAGTATATCCAACATGAGCGTAAGCGAAACCAACAAGATTGTCAACCATTGATACGTCAGTGTAGACTATTTCTGAGCCATGGAACTCGCCAATAAGAGAGAGAAATGGCGGGGGTGGGTCTGAGGTGGAACAGATTCTTTTTGGCCTTGCAGTAGGTCCAGCCGAAGCCGTGGCTGTGGTATGGATCATGGAGGTGTACGCAAACGGACCCACAGCAAAGGTGGTAGGAGGGAAAGCGTCAAGTTCATTAGGAAGTGACCAGACATGGATGGCAAGGGGATTCCAGCTCTGGGCCACCATTGCGGGAGATAGATCACCATGTCCGGGAAAAAGAGACAGTAGTTTGGATGGCAAGGTGAACTACGAATGTAAGCAGTATAATTTGCTAGCAATAGTCTCCACCAGAGCCACAATGGAAGAACACCAGAGTCCACAAGGAGGCTTTTGTCAGGGCTTGTTTGGAAGGCTCCCTTTGTGAGCTGAACTCCACAGTGGTGGATAGGATCCAGCAGACGCAGTGCAAAGTGCGATGTTGAACCATACACCAGGCTCACATAGTCGATACAGGACTGTACAAGGGCTTTGCACAGCTGCAGCAGTCTAGGATGATAAGCATCCCAGTCTGTGTCGCTCTTGTCCTTAAGCTGATGAAGATGTGGAAGCCAAGTTAAGTGGGCATCATATACCAGTCCCAAAAAGCGGTAAGTCTCCACTACATACAATAGTGGATCATCAAGGTAAAGTTCTGGATGGGGATGGGCAGTACGACGGCGACAGAAGTGCATTACGCAAGTTTTGGCAGTTCAAAACTGAAAGCCATGAATGAGGGCGCACAAGTGTGTCCTCCGTATAGCTCCCTGCAGCCAGCGTTCAGCCACAACAACAGAAGAGGAGCAGAAGGAAATACAAAAATTGTCAGCATATAGTAGGGAAATACTGATGATCCTATTGCTAATGTGAGACCATTGACTGCAATTTAAAAAATTGTGGACACTCAGGACAGAGCCCTACGGGACCCCATTCTATTGTGTACGGGGTGCACTGTGGGAAGCACATACGTGAACTCTGAAAGTATGGAGTGACAAAAAGTTCTGTATAGAAATCGGGAGCAGGCCCAGAGACCCCATTCATGCAAAGTAGTGAGGATGTGGTGTTGCCAAGTGGCTTCGTAGGCCTTCATCAGGTCTAAAAAGATAGCAATAAGGCACTGTCGCCAGGAAAAGGCAGATCAAATGGCAGACTCCAAGTGTACCTAGTTGTTGATGGTGGAGCGTCCTTGGCGAAAACCGCCCTGGAACAGAGCGTGAAGGCCCCGAGACTCAAGGAGCCAACACAACCCCCAGCTCACCATAGGTTCGAGTAGCTTGCACAGAAGTTGGTGAGGCTGATAGGCTGACAGCTATCAACATCTAGTGGGTTCTTACCAGGCTTTAGCTCTTAGACAATGATACTTTCCCGCCATTGTGATGGGGATTCGCCATCGCTCCAGATGCAGTTGAAGATGGCAAGGAGGTGGCGCTGGGAATCCGCTGACAGATATTTCAGCATTTGTGAATGGATGCAGTCTGGGCCAGGGGACTTGTCAGGACACTCAACAAGGACACTGAGAAATATGCACGCACTGAAGGGAGCATTATAAGGCTCAGGGTGGTGTGTAGCAAAAGAGAGGTGTTGCCATTCCACCCTCTGTTTGAGGAGGTGAAAGGTGGGGTGGTAATTCTCAGACACAGACATGCAAGCATAATGCTCAGCAAGATGCTCTGTGATTAGATCGGGATCAACTGATACAGGTCCATTTGTGGAAATTCGAGGGACACCTACAGGGATCTGATAGCCGTAAAGTTGGTGGAGATTGGTCCAAACTTGGGTGGGGGAGGTTCGTGTTCCAATGGTGGACACGTAATGTTCCCGACACTCCTACTTCCTTCGTTTGATGAGGAGGCAAACATGAGCATGGAGCCATTTGAAGATAATGAGGTTTTCCAGGGGGGGAGGTGGCGCTTATGATGCTGGAGGGGCCACCAACCGTCTATGGCAGCAGCGATTTCCGGCGACCACCAAGACACCAACTTCCACTGGGGGCAACTAGAGGAACAACGGATTGCTGATTCTGCTGTGGCAATAATGGTATTAGTGATGGTGTCAATTGCCTCATCGATGGTGGCGTGCAACAGAGATTGAACAGTGGGAGCGGATATGAGAGTTTCCCAGTCAGCCATGGGAAGAGCCCACCTTGGCAAGAATCGAGATGAGGGACGATGAGGTAGGGACAGGAAGAACAGAAAGTGGTCACTACCACACTAGTCATCATGCGCTCTCTAGTGGATAGATGGGAGAAGGACACGACTGCAAACCAAGAGACCAGTGGCCGAATATGTGCCATGTGACACACTGAAATGTGTGGGGGCCCTGTATTTTGGAGGCAAAGGTCGAGTTGAGTTAGTAGGTCCTCAACGTCTTTGCCACAGCCATTAACCTTGGTTCCACCCCACAAAGGGTTATGGGTGTTAAAATCATCCACAAGTAGAGCAGGTGGGGGGGAGTTGCAAAATGAGTGCAGCCAATACATGGGGCTGTGCATCACCATCTGAAGTGAGGAAGATCTTACGGATGGTAATTTCCTGCCTTGTCCTCACCCTGATGGCCACAGCTTCTAAAGGTGTTTCAAGTGGCACAGGTTCGCTAAGGACAGAGGTAAGAACAAACATGCAAACTCCACCTGACTGTCTGTCACAGGTAGGATGGTTTATGTAGTAGCCCTGATAGCTAAGAAGGGCGGCGGGCGTACGCATTGCAAGAAACCAGGCTTCCAGAAGTACAATCCAAAAAGCAAGTGTAATGCTTAAAAGTTGTCATAACTCAGCGAGGTGGGAGAAAAAACCGCCGCAGTTCCACTGGATAATGACGCTTGCTGTCATCTGGGATGGCATGAAAATGACCAAAGAGGCAAATTAGCCCTCAGCATCATCTGCTGCCACTGGTTGAGTATTGGCATCCAGTATCATTGCATCCGAGGCGTTGATGACCTCTAGGTCCTCACGGGACGCCATAATCTCCACTTCATCCTAGGATGCAGAGCCATGGGGAAATGCTGGTGCGGGGGCTACTGGAGGCTCCCGTTTCTTACGGGGATACTGCTTTGATAGTTTGCCCTCTCACAGCTCCTTAGGGGCTTCTACATCTATATCTGCAGGGATACTCTGCAATTCACATGTAAGTGCCTAGCAGATGGTTCATTGAACCATCTTCACAATTTTCTATTACTCCAATCTCGTATAGTGCGTGGGAAGAATGAACACCTATATCTTTCTGTACGAGCTACAATTTCCCTTACCATAGTGATCGTTCCTCGCTATGTAGGTTGGTGTCAACAAAATGTTTTCGCATTCGGAGGAGAAAGTTGGTGATCAGAATTTCATGAGAAGACTCTGTCGCAACGAAAAACGCCTTTCTTTTAATGATTTCCAGCCCAAATCCTGTATCATTTCTGTGAGACTCTCTAGCATATCTTACGATAATACAAAACATGCTGCCTTTCTTTGAACTTTTTCTATGGCACTCCGTCTGTCCTATCTGGTAAGGATCCCACACCACACAGCAGTATTCTAAAAGAGGATGGACAAGCGTAGTGTAGGCAGTCTTCTTAGTAGGCCTGTTACATTTTCTAAGTGTGCTGCCAATAAAACGCAGTCTTTGGTTAGCCTTCCCCACAACATTTTTTGTGTGTTCCTTCCAATTTAAGTTGTTCGTAATAGTAATACCTAGGTATTTAGTTGAATTTATGGGTTTTAGATTAGACTGATTTATCTTGTAACTGAAGTTTAACGAGTTCCTTTTCGCACTCATGTGGATGACCTCACACTTTTCGTTATTTAGGGTCAACTGCCACTTTTCGCACCATTCAGATATTTTTTCTAAATCTTTTTGCAGTTTGTTTTGATCTTCTTTATGTAGATAAGGAACAGCAAAGGGCCTATAACACTACCTTGGAGAACGCCTGAAATCACTTCTGTTTTACTCGATGACTTTCCATCAATTACTATGAACTTGACCTCTCTGACAGGATTTCACAAATCCAGTCACATAACAGACGATATTCCATAAGCACTCAATTTCACTACGAGCCGCTTGTGTAGTACAGTGTCAAAAGCCTCCCAGAAATCCAGAAATACGGAATCGATCTGAAATCCCTTGTCAATAGCACTCAACACTTCATGTGAATAAAGAGCTTGTTGTGTTTCACAGGAACGATGTTTTCTAAACCCATGTCGACTGTGCGTCAATAGACCGTTTTTTCGAGGTAATTCATTATGTTCGAACGCAATATATGTTCTAAAATACTGCTGCATATCGACATTAACGATATGGGCCTGTAATTTAGTGGGTTACTCCTACTACCTACCTTGAATATTGGTGTGACCCGTGCAACTTTCTAGTCTTTGGGTACGGATCTTTCGTCAAGCGAATGGTTGTATATGATTGTTAAGTATGGAGCTAATGCATCAGCATAATCGGAAAGCAACCTAATTGGAATACAGTCTGGACCAGAATACTTGCTTTTATTAAGTGATTTGAGTTGCTTCACTACTCTGAGGATATTTACTTCTACGTTACTCATGTTGGCATCTGTTCTCGATTCGAATTCTGGAATATTTGCTTCGTCTTCCTTTGTGAAGACATTTCGGAAGGCTGTGTTTAGTAACTGCTTTGGCAGCATCGTCTTCGATAGTAACTCCATTGTTATCAAGAAGAGAAGGCATTGATTGTAAGGCATTGATTGTTCCTTGACGCTAACATACTTCACATATGACCAGAATGTCTTTGGATTTTCTGCCAGATTTCGAAACAAAGTTTCGTTGCGGAAACTGTTACAGGCATTGCGGATCGAAGTCCGTGCTAAATTTCGAGCTTCTGTAAGAGATAGCCAATCTTTGGGAATTTGCGTCTGTTTAACTTTCGCATGTTCGTTTCGTTGTTTCTGCAACAGTGTTCTAACCCGTTTTGTGTGCCAAGGAAGATCATCTCCATCGTTTGTTAATTTATTTGGTGTAAATCTCTCAATTGCTGCCGATACTATTCCTCTGAATTCAATCCACATCTGGGCTACACTTATATTACTAATTTGGAGTGAGTAGAGATTGTCTCTCAGGAAGGCGTCAAGTGAATTTTTATCTGCTTTTTTTGAATAGGCATATTTTTCGCTTATTTTTGGAGGATTTGGGGATTACAATATTCAATCTCGCTACGACAACCCTGTGTTAAGTGATCCCTGAATCGGTTTTGGTGCTCGTTATTAACTAAGGATTATTTGTTGCTAAGACGTCAAGTGTGTTTCCATAACCATTTACTATTCGGGCTCATGAACTGTTCGAAATAATATTCAGAGAATGCGTTTAGCACAATTTCGGATGATATTTTATGCGTACCTCCGGAATTAAACATATATTTTCGCCAACATATCGAGGGTAAATTAAAGTCACCACCAACTATTATCGTATGAGTCGGGTATGTGTTTGAAATCAAACTCAAGTTTTCTTTGAACCTTTCAGCAACTGTATCATCTGAATTGGGAGGTTGGCAGGAGGATCCAATTATTATTTTATTCCGGTTGCCAACAATGACCTCTGCCCATACTAACTCAAAGGGAGTATCTACTTCAATTTCGCGACAAGTTAAACTACTTCTGACAGCAACAAACACGCCACCGCCAACGGTGTTTAGCCTATCCTTTCGGAACACCGTTAGGTTCGCAAAAACTTCCGCTGAGCTTATATCCGGCTTTAGCCAGCTTTCAGTGCCTATAACTACACTCCTGGAAATTGAAATAAGAACACCATGAATTCATTGTCCCAGGAAGGGGAAACTTTATTGACACATTCCTGGGGTCAGATACATCACATGATCACACTGACAGAACCACAGGCACATAGACACAGGCAACAGAGCATAAAGAATGTCGGCACTAGTACAGTGTATATCCACCTTTCGCAGCAATGCAGGCTGCTATTCTCCCATGGAGACGATCGTAGAGATGCTGGATGTAGTCCTGTGGAACGGCTTGCCATGCCATTTCCACCTGGCGCCTCAGTTGCACCAGCGTTCGTGCTGGACGTGCAGACCGCGTGAGACGACGCTTCATCCAGTCCCAAACATGCTCAATGGGGGACAGATCCGGAGATCTTGCTGGCCAGGGTAGTTGACTTACACCTTCTAGAGCACGTTGGGTGGCACGGGATACATGCGGACGTGCATTGTCCTGTTGGAACAGCAAGTTCCCTTGCCGGTCTAGGAATGGTAGAACGATGGGTTCGATGATGGTTTGGATGTACCGTGCACTATTCAGTGTCCCCTCGACGATCACCAGTGGTGTACGGCCAGTGTAGGAGATCGCTCCCCACACCATGATGCCGGGTGTTGGCCCTGTGTGCCTCGGTCGTATGCAGTCCTGATTGTGGCGCTCACCTGCACGGCGCCAAACACGCATACGACCATCATTGGCACCAAGGCAGAAGCGACTCTCATCGCTGAAGACGACACGTCTCCATTCGTCCCTCCATTCACGCCTGTCGCGACACCACTGGAGGCGGGCTGCACGATGTTGGGGCGTGAGCGGAAGACGGCCTAACGGTGTGCGGGACCGTAGCCCAGCTTCATGGAGACGGTTGCGAATGGTCCTCGCCGATACCCCAGGAGCAACAGTGTCCCTAATTTGCTGGGAAGTGGCGGTGCGGTCCCCTACGGCACTGCGTAGGATCCTACGGTCTTAGCGTGCATCCGTGCGTCGCTGCGGTCCGGTCCCAGGTCGACGGGCACGTGCACCTTCCGCCGACCACTGGCGACAACATCGATGTACTGTGGAGACCTCACGCCCCATGTGTTGAGCAATTCGGCGGTACGTCCACCCGGCCTCCCGCATGCCCACTATACGCCCTCGCTCAAAGTCCGTCAACTGCACATACGGTTCACGTCCACGCTGTCGCGGCATGCTACCAGTGTTAAAGACTGCGATGGAGCTCCGTATGCCACAGCAAACTGGCTGACACTGACGGCGGCGGTGCACAAATGCTGCGCAGCTAGCGCCATTCGACGGCCAACACCGCGGTTCCTGGTGTGTCTGCTGTGCCGTGCGTGTGATCATTGCTTGTACAGCCCTCTCGCAGTGTCCGGAGCAAGTATGGTGGGTCTGACACACCGGTGTCAATGTGTTCTTTTTTCCATTTCCAGGAGTGTATTTGAGCATCAGTGCTTTCTATTAGCACTTGGAGCTCTGGTACTTTCTCGACACAGCTACGACAATTTACAACTGTTATACCAATGGTTCCTGTATCTACATTCTCCCTGTGTTCAGCCTGCACCCTTTGTGACTGAAGCCCTTCTTGTGTTTTCCCAAGACCCTCTAACCTAAAAAACCGCTCAGTCCATGCCACACAGCCCCTGCTACCCGTGTAGCCGCCTCCTGCATATAGCGGACACCTGACCTATTCAGCAGAACCTGAAACCCAACCACCCTTTGGCGCAAGTCGAGGAATCTGCAGCCTACACAGTCGCAGAACCGTCTGAGCCTCTGATTCAGACCCTCCACTCAGCTCTGTACCAGAGGTCCCCAATCCGTCCTGTCGACTATGCTGCAAATGGTCAGCTCTGCTTTCATCTTGCAAGCAAGACTAGCAGCCTTTACCACTTCTGTTAGTAGCTCGAAACCAGAGAGGATCTCTCCTGGTCCAAAGTGACACACGTCATTGGAACTGACGTGAGCAACCACCTGCAGTTGGCAGCACCCTATGCTCTTCATGGCATCTGGGAGGACCCTTTCCACATCCGGAATGACTCCACCCAGTATGCACATGGAGTGCACATTGGTTTTCTTACCCTTCTTGTGAGCCAAGTACCTAAGGTGCCCCATAACGTGCCTAATGTTGGAGCTCCCAACTATCAATAATCCCAAACTCTGCAGTTGCTCTGATCTTGCAGGCTGAGTGGTTTCCTCTGAAACAGGCGACAGCATCTGGCTCAGTGACAGTGTCAGCCACAGACAGCACCTGAAACCTGTTTGTCAGACAAACTGGGGAGGCCTCACTTGCAGCCACCTGGGAAGTCTTTCGCCGCCTGCTTCGGCCCGAGGCGACCTCCCACTCGACCACAGGTGAGGGATCAGTATCAGTGCGGGCAGTAACTGGGTTGGCCACTGGTGTGGACCGATTGGAGGACTCTGACGTGCTGAACGTCCATTGGATGCCCACAGCCGGCCCACAAAGGTGGTGCCCATCCACTACAGCCTCAAGCTGTGTAACCGAAGCCATCACAGCCTGAAGCTGAGAGTGAAGTGTCACCAATTCAGCTCGTTTCCGCACACAACAATCGCAGTCCCTGTCCATACTAAAGACCGTGGAAAACTAAACTATGCAGATAAATGGACTATCGGCACGTACTGCACAACTCTACTGTAGACCTGACGAAAACACACAAACTGTGTCTCAAAGGACTCAGGTGAAACTAAATAATTTGCCCCTGATTAGGAACTTGTAATATGTCACAAAATCGGTTTAGTCTCCAACACAAACGAAAACGGGACAACTGTGGCTATTAGATGTTAAATTTACGTGCAGAAACACAAGAAACTAAACTGTTAAAGCACACACACGATACAATAAAATTCGCTCCTGGTTAGGAGCTCGTAAATATCACAAAAGCAGTTTACTTATCTGTTGCTGCGGCTACTGCTGCCTGACTGCTGGGAGAGCTTCTTGGAAGTAGCTCCTGGGACAGAGGAAGACCATGAAGCCTGTCACCAGCAGCCAGTGACTCTTTCAGCCACTGGCTGGTGTCCGCTTGACCACTGGGGGCGACCATGGAACTGTGGAAGGTAGAGTCCCAAGGGACTCCTTCTGCTTGAGAGGAGCCAGAGGAGGCTGTTGCTTCTCGGGCTGGAGGGAGGAAACTGATGTCCCTGGCATTTGGGAGGATGATGCTTCTAAAGTAGAAGCTTTGGGAGCAACAGAAGAAGACATGCCCCAGCCAGCTGGAGGGGGCTGGAAGATGGGCGGCACTGAGGGCTCACTGGAGTAAGCTTAGATGATGGCCATAATGGCATCATCGATAGCAACGCCGGTGTGGTGCCAGTGTAGAAAGATAGCACTCAGACAGACAGGGGGGTCATTCCATGTCAAGTCACCCAGGCCTTGATACCAACCATGTCAGATTTTGATGAAACTTGGTACAATTACTTCTTTTATCATCCTGAAAGCACTTGTAAAATTTTTTTGCTCTATCTCTTATAGTTTTTTTTATAAATTTTTAACGTTTTTAGATTTGGCGTTGTTTCAGCAGTCGGAAATTGTAACTTAAACGTGTCCTCACAACTAAAAAAATTTCTATATTAAAGAATACTCAATATATCAGTATGAAATTTTGGAATAAGTTTGTGTATTATATATAAATGTTAAAAAAAATTACCATAAAGATATATTAAAATCTTCCAAATGAAAAAAAATTACAAGTTTTTTTTTTTTTTTTTTAGCTAACGGATGTTTAGTTTTACAAAAACTGCAATACTAGAGTCTCAGACCTGATAGAAAGCTCAAATTTGTTTTAAAATACTCTTAATTGTATAGGCTATTAGATAAAAGAAAAATTATGTTGGCTTTTTAACCTGTTTAATAGTTATCTAATTTTTTAAATAATATTAATTATATTTTAAAAATAAAAAATACCAAGTGACTTAGACACCAAAAATAAGTTCTTGTCTTCTTGGAGTAACAATGTACACTTGGATTTTGTTTTGTTACTCCTGTTTTTTGAAGTAAAAAATTATTACAGTGTTAAATAGTGCTTGGATAGTATTTTATTAAGTTTATTCGAACTCTTAGTAAGTACTGTTACTTAGTTTACAGAGATTCTTTTCCAATATCCTATAAAAGTAACCAGAACAGTAATCAGACCAAAAGTGAAATCAGTATGTCAGATATTCAAACCTGTAGTGTAGGGTTATTTAAAAAATCTGACAGTTTCCAAATAACCTACATACCTTCAAAAAAGTTACAACCGGTATCAGAATTGAGTGAGGAAGAAAAAGATTTGATCCACTTACGATCTGGAATTAATCTGTGTGAATTTAAGAATATATGTTCACACCACAGCTACTACTTTTTAAATGTTTTCGAAAAGTATCAAACAGAATGTGTAGACCCACTAAAAAAACACAAAAGCCCATCAAAAAATCGTTGAGAAGTGTAGGCTTGGATCTTTCTAAACAATTACTGACGAAAAATATTAGCATAAAACCTGGACAAAAGCTTTGCTCAACATGCCGTAACTTTTGTGAGGAAAAATTAAGAGTTGAAGTCAATGAAAGTGAAACAGATGATGAAGTCATGGTTGACTTACAATCATTGGAATCCAGAAATGAATCCCTCGTACAAACAAACATTGCTCTTGATTATTTAGGTTTAACACCGATAAAGCTTCATGGCATGTCAGAACAAAGTAAAGGGTCTTATTTTAAAAGGAAGGTTAGCAGTATTGAAAAGACTGCAAAAAAGGCGGTTTCAAAAGCATTAAAATATGATGCACCAAGTTTTGATGATGACGAAGAAGATAAAAGTGTGGTTGAGAAAGCAAAGGATTTTGATGTAATGATTTCTCTTATGAAAGAGAAGATTTCATCTGTTGGGAGGTCTAGAAAAATCAAGATTCTGACCTTGGCTCCAGATTCTTGGACTCGAAATAAAGTGATGAAAGAATTTAATGTAAGTGAGTACATGGTGCGACAAGCTAGAAAGCTAAAATCTGAAAAGGGTATTTTGGAAACTCCTGGTCCAAAAAAAGGTAAAACTCTTTCTGAAAATACAGTAAGACTTGTAACAGATTTTTATGAAAAGGATGAAAGTTCCA
Organism: Schistocerca piceifrons; assembly: GCF_021461385.2. Taxonomy (NCBI): domain Eukaryota; kingdom Metazoa; phylum Arthropoda; class Insecta; order Orthoptera; family Acrididae; genus Schistocerca; species Schistocerca piceifrons. The sequence continues at coordinate 771,212,211 of NC_060141.1, read as the reverse complement.
GAGTGCTACCTGGAACAAAAGACAAAGTAAGTGTTCAAAAAAATGTGTACATGCAAAAAAGACTCATTTTGTGTAACTTGAGAGAACTCTATTATTCTTTCAAATGGGAGAATCCTGAGGTAGAAGTAGGATTTTCAAAATTTTGTTTCTTGAGACCTAAATGGTGTGTCCTTGCTGGTGCTGCAGGCACACACACTGTATGTGTATGCAGTATCCACCAGAATGTTAAACTATTACTGGATGCTGTGAAAATTGAAGAATCTTATAAAGACCTAATTAAGATGCTTGTGTGCAACACAGAAAACCAACACTGCATGCTACATCATTGCAACAGCTGTCCTGCAAATACTGCACTAACAGAGTGCTTAACTGAAAAACTAAGTGAATATTATGATTTAGAAGAAGAAATTGTAATCAGTCAGTGGGTTAACACAGACAGCGCAGAAATGATCAAACAGTCTATCAGTGTTGAAAACTACATTTCTTTATTGGTTAGGTCATTGGAAAAGCTCACCCCACACTCGGTTATAGCAAAATCCCAATCAGCAGCCTGTAAAAGATTGAAAGAAGACCCACCACCCAAAACAGCAATTATTGTGATGGATTTCAGTGAAAATTATTCCTTTGTTATAAAAAATGAGATCCAAAGTTACCACTGGAATAGAGGTGGTTGTACTCTACACCCAGTTGGAGTTTTTCTAAGAAATGAGGAAAACAATGTTTTTGTTTCCAATCACTGTTTTATTAGCGATGACCAAGAACATGACACTGGTTTTGTTAACTTTGTACAAAAAGAAATTACAAAGTGGCTGTCATTACATCATACTGACATTGACTCAGTTCACTACTTTACAGATGGTTGTGCTGGGCAGTACAAACATAGGAACAGTTTTAAAAACTTGACTGAACACTTGAGAGACTTTAATTTGAAGGCTCAACACTCTTTTTTTGCAACAAGTCATGGGAAGTCAATTTGTGATGGCCTAGGAGGAACTATTAAAAGAATTTTAAGGAAAGCCAGTCTACAGCTTTCAGACAAAGAACAAATAATGACAGCAATCAATGTGTATAAGTTTTGTGAAAAAAATATTGAAAACATTCATTTTCACTTTATTGACAAAAAAGAAGCTGATTTGCTACGGTTAAAACTAGAAAAACGTTTTTCAGCAACCCGAACCATTCCTGGAACAAGAAGTTTTCATAACTTCAAACCACTTCCAACAAACAACCTTGAAATTAGAAGGACTACAGATAGTGTAAAACCCTCCTTAGTCTTTTCTTTCCATTCTTCTTCTGATTGGGTTTGTGTTGAACCATCCATAAATAGCTATGTGGCTGCAAATTATGATGGTAACTGGTACTTTGGACTGGTAAAAACAATATTCAATGATGAAGAAGATGCAGAAATTCTATTTCTACATCCTTCAGGACCCGCTGCATCATTTTATTGGCCTGAAAGAGAAGATTTCTGCATAGTGCCTTTGGAGCACATAGTCTGTGTAGTAGACGCACCTCAATCAAGCGGCACTGGGAGAATGTATTACTTCAAAAAAGACTGTATCAAAAGAACTGAAGCTCTTGGATGAAGTGGAAAAACAGTTTGAATCAGCATTAATGTTTATTAAAAAGACAAAATTACTCAAAAAATTCAATGTTTCAAGCAATCAGTTGGGTTATACATAAGTGTCGTAAGTAAACTATCTTTGTACATAATTCTAATGTAATCTACTATAATTAATAAACATGTTAAAAAGCCATCATTATTTTTGTTTTATCAAGTAGCCTATATGTTCAAGAGTAAATTAAAACAAATTTGAGCATTCTATCAGGTCTGAGACTCTAGATATTGCAATTCTTATAAAACAAAACATCCGTTAAAAAAAAAAGAAAAAAAATACATATATATTTTTTTCATAGAAAATATTAATATATTTTAATAGCATCATTTTTATCTTCAAATATGTATAATAAATAAACTTGCTGCAAAAATTCATGATGTTATCTAAAAGAGTTTTTAAGATAATCAAATTTAAAGTTTTGAATACAAATTAAATTGACCATTTCCGAAGGTTCAGAAAATGCAAAACATAAAAACTTTAAAAATTTATAAAAAAAACTGTAAGAGATACAGCAAAAAAAATTGCAGGTGTTGTGAGGATGGTATTAGAACCATTTGAGCCAAATTTCATGAAACCTAAGGAGGTGGGTGTAAAATTTATTTTTTATTGGGTGATTTGATATGGAATGACCCAGGGTTTAACCTTTCATATTCGAGTTTATCTTCACAGTAAGACATCCTGTCTTGTACTCCATAATTTTCCACTCCTTTTGGAGTACCAGGCAGTCTGACGAGCAGGGAGTGGGGCTCTCCACAGTTCACACAGGTGGGAGGAGATGCAGCGAAAATCTGAAGTCTCAACATGTGGCCCTGGAATTGCACTGGGAGGACATGTGCCCAAATTTCAAGCACTTAAAGCACTGCACTGTAAGGTTTGATGTCACATAAGTACACCATCACTTTGACCTTTTCACGTAACAAATCACCGTTAAAGGCCAAGATGAAGACATCGGTGGCAACCCTACTGTCTTTGGGTCCCCTGTAAATGCACCGGATGAAATGAAAACCCTGCCATTCTAAATTGGCACGTAGCTCATTGTCGGACTGCAACACGAGGTTGTGATGAAAATTAATTCCCTGGACCATGTTGAGGCTTTTCTGGGGAGTGACCAAAACACGAATATCGCCCAGCTTGTCACAGGCAAGTTATGCCCGGGACTGGGTTGGGGATGCCATCTGAATCAAAACCGACGCATTGCACATCTTGGGCAGCGCTGTCACTTCCCCAATACTTATCCTCCAGATGCTTGACAAAAAAACGGAAGCTTCGTATCCAGAAAGGAGTTCCCATCAGTTCTGCTGCACACTAGGTAATGAGGCGAATATGGATCTCATCATTATGTAGCCCCATGTTCCTCCCATGGTGTTGATAGTGAGGGGAATGATTTAGGGCCATACCTATCAGCAAAATAATTAACCTTCCCTTCCTTAGAGACTGATGGGGCTCTTTGGTCCCCAGTAAAAGATGACTTGGTCCGCTTCTCTGCAGGTCATCTGCCCTGATGCAAACCACTCTGATCAGGGACTCTTCCCATGGATGCACCCAGCCACAGCAAAGACCGCCTGGCATGATGGTCATTGCCAGGAGTCCTGATGGCCCTAGGAGATGAGCACTGTGCTTGGCATACATGGGGAGGTTGCAGCTCTGGTATCAGCAGTGTGATCCCTGTGTTGTCAAGGGGCTACCAGCAAATGGGTACATTATGGCCCCACCACAACAGACTGGCTACTGTTCTGGATGTTGGGTACCGAGAAATCCAATACTGTCTTAAGCTAAAGAGGGCAGCGGACTATGGAAGTAGATGATGTACCCTGTAATGCGTCCTTGCCCACAGAACTGGACTGCAGGTGGAGGTGCTGATCCAGGACAATATGAGGTGCAAAAGGTCTAACCGCACACTGGATAGACGGCACACCACGTAAGGCGTCCATCCCCAAATGGCCTGCACTTCAGATAATTTTGAATGAGGTGTAGATCAAATCCTGAAAAGCAACCATAACTGAGTCAGCCGAAAAGTGTAATACTACTTTTAGTCGCCTCTTACGACAGGCAGGAATAACTTGCGCCTACTCTAACCCCCGGACCCGCAAAGCAAAGTACAGCGTATGTCTGTAGCACCATCTCCCCTTATTATACCTCCGTGGCTGGAATTCCTCTGCAGAAATAATTATCCCATGTCAATGTGAGTGGTGCAGCATTGTTATGACTACCTGCTTGATGGCGTGCAAAACAGAGATGGCTTGGAGATCCACTGATCAGTGGCTGAGGTGAACACTTGAGAAAAGGCTCAGCTTGATCCTAGCAAAAACAGTACCATGAAAAAGCAAGTGACATTGTAGAAATAATTTTCTTAAGCTAGCTTTCTTAGGTTTCATAGACATTGTTGGGAGGGGCACAATTTTTGGAGCATATGCTCACTTCCTATGGAACCAACAGCAAACTTCAAGCCGATTTTTCACATACCTAGACTACTTTATTATGAGTTGTCAGTTTTCTGTATGGCAGCAAGCTCAGAGTGGAAGAAGATGATAATTGTTATCATTAGCTGATTAATGGGAACAATAATGACTATCAGACTTTAAATGTAGCTGATTCCATTAAGACTGTCCTAGCCGCCTACAATACTTCGAACAAGTGAATTATTTGACATATGCATATTTCATCTAAAGCCCGTCTTTTCAGAAGTTTTGTAGTCTTAAGCAATGATAAGCTGAAATATAACATTTTAGGATGCTAATAAGAGGTTTTCGCATTATCTTGAATTTATTTTTCGTAAATGTTGAAGTTAATAACACTGGTCTGCATCATTTTTGTCAAGCTATTATATGCCAATTCTTTACATTTTGTGCACACTGAACTCAGAAATGCAACTCACCTTGTTGAGTCAGGCCAGGCTTAGTTGGTATTTCACTTTAATACAATATATATGTTGATTATGGTTTGGATACAATATATATGCTGATTATGGTTTGGATACAACATACACTACTGGCCATTAAAATTGCTACACCATGAAGATGACGTGCTACAGACGCGAAATTTAACCGCTGTGATATGCAAATGATTAGCTTTTCAGAGCATTCACACAAGGTTGGCGCCGGTGGCGACACCTACAATGTGCTGACATGACGAAAGTTTCCAACCGATTTCTCATACACAAATAGCAGTTGACCGGCGTTGCCTGGTGAAACGTTGCTGCGATGCCTCGTGTAAGGAGGAGAAATGCATACCACCACGTTTCCAACTTTGATACAGGTCGGATTGTAGCCTATCGCGATTGCGGTTTGTCGTATCGTGACACTGCTACTCGCGTTGTCCGAGATCCAATGACTGTTAGCAGAATATGGAATCGGTGGGTTCAGGAGGGTAATACGGAACGCCGTGCTGGATCCCAACGGCCTCGTATCACTAGCAGTCGAGATGACAGGCATCTTATCCGCATGGCTGTAACAGATCGTGCAGCCACATCTCGATCCCTGAGTCAACAGATGAGGACGTTTGCAAGACAACAACAATCTGCACAAACAGTTCGACGATATTTGCAGCAGCATGGACTATCAGCTCGGAGACCATGGCTGCGGTTGCCCTTGACGCTGCATCACAGACAGAAGTGCCTGTGATGGTGTACTCAACAACGAACCTGTGAGCACAAATGGCAAAATGTCATTTTTTTCGGATGAATCCAGGTTCGGTTTACAGCATCATGATGGTCGCACCCGTGTTTGGTGACATCACGGTGAACGCACATTGGAAGCATGTATTCGTCATTGCCATACTGGTGTATCACCCGGCGTGATGGTATGGGGTGCCATTGGTTACATATCTCGGTCACCTCTTGTTCGCATTGACGGCACTTTGAACAGTGGATGTTACATTTCAGATGTGTTACGACCCGTGGCTCTACCATTCATTCGATCCCTGTGAAACCCTACATTTCAGCAGGATATTGCACGGCCGCATGTTGCAGGTCCTGTACGGGCCTTTCTGGATACAGAAAATGTTCGACTGCTGCCCTGGCCAGCACATTCTCCAGATCTCTCACCAATTGAAAACGTCTGGTCAATGGTGGGCGAGCAACTGGCTCGTCACAATACGCCAGTCACTACTCTTGATGAACTGTGGTATCACGTTGAATCTGCATGGGCAGCTGTACCTGTACACGCCATCCAAGCTCCGAGTCAATGCCCAGGTGTATCAAGGCCATTATTATGGCCAGAGGTGGTTGTTCTGGGTACTGATTTCTCAGTATCCATGCACCCAAATTGTGTGAAAATGTTATCACATGTCAGTTCTAGTGTAATATATGTGTTCAATGAATACCCATTTATTATCTGCATTTCTTCGTGGTGTAGCGATTTTAATGGCCAGTAATATATATCTTGACTGATTTGAAAACAGTTTTGCATTTGCATGAAGTCAAAATTATGTTTATAAGATCACACATTAACTTCGTTTTATGGAAGAAACGATCTTTTCAAGGACTTTTGTGTGCGTTCTGCATCTGGAAACTCTGATTGAGGCACTAACAATAGTCTGCAAGCATGTTCACGTCCCAACAAGCAAGATACTTATCCTCCATTACACTAATATCTCTATGAAAGTGCTCATCCTGCTCCTTGCTGTAATCTCCTCAGTGGTCAAGGAGATAACCTGTAAGAGGGCTGAGAAAGGGCATGTTTATTGACATACAAGCACCAAGAACATGGAAGTTTTGCGGTTCCTCAACAGCATTTTCATACTATAGATGCCAAGAAAATTTTTTGTTGTTGATTTCAATGATAACCAGGCACTCCTCTCTGTGCCATCCAAACTCTCATTGAATTGTGGATCTTTCATAAGCTTCCTGATCTGAGCAGCATAAAAAAAATCCTGAAATAAGTTTGGCCTCATTGATGAATGGAAATTTCTGTTTCAAGAAAGTCAAAGCCCTACTTTCTTCATTCATTTCGTTTATAAAAGATCTCATCAAACAAAGTTTAATGTGCAGCAGTGGATGTAGATTTTCTGAGCATCCACGAGAGTTTGTGACTTAACATTGTGCGGACAGGGCAGATCATGCTTCCATAAGCATTGTAAGTACTACTTCTTATCTGCCTGACTGTCCCATAGGCATAGGAAGCAAGGCTATTTGGCACAGTCACCTTGTAGACCCTGCAGTATGATCACAACCTGTAAAAATAGTGATAATGTGTATCTGTGTATGGTATGACATACTTACCAAACTAACACATTAAGTATATAGTGTATTAAGTTCAAAAATATACCTTTAACTCTCCAGATACCTTACTGTTGTGATGTTCATATTTCACAGCAGTTAACAAATGTTTCACATGACTGTAAATTTTACTCACCTGTACTGGAACTGGAGCAGTCATATTCCATATGTGGAGCAGCACGCCTTTCAAACTTTTGCTTGATGAAACCCCAGATCACGTAAGAAACAGATTGCCCGATCGCTTGGTCTAGCAGGCAACCCTTGTCAGGGAACGGCCACCAGGCGGCAACAGCGTCACACCCTTACTTCTGGAATCAACCACTAGATGGCACTCCGTTCCACTATTTAGTGTCTGTGAAGTACAGCCGTTTCCACTATTTAGTGTCTGTGAAGTACAGCTGTTTCTGACATACCGGTGGTAGTGGATTGAGTCGTCATACCGAGGACCTACGAGTATATCAACTGTGGAGGGAGTAGACGAACAAATCCTGAACTAAAAATGTTCAGATTTCCCATCAAAGATAAAGAAAGGTTAGGCGAGTGGATTTTAAATTCAGGTAAATCAATAAATTAGTTACGAGTAAGACTTAATAAAGAGCCATAAGCATTCGATCCTCTTTAAATTTTGTCGATGTTATATTCGATATAACGTGGCAGCCCTTCCTGTACAAGAATCATATCATATAATTTTCAAATGAAATCTTTGCTGCAATTTGGACTTTTTAAAACTGTTTATTCACTTCACCATTGTAATTTTGGGTGTAGAGGCATTTTTGTGTGCAATGTGAAAACTGAAACCAATATAACATATGGATAACAAAATGCAAAGAATAGTGTGGTAACATTTGGTAAACAATTTAAGAAGCATTACCTTACAAGACCTTTCCCTTGGTACTTGAAAATGGCTCTAGAGCCGAAATCGCAACAGTGAAATAAATGAATAATAGCCGTCATCTAACTGCTAGATCATCGGTCCCTCTAAATCCTCGTATATACTAGAGTGAACAAGTGTAAAACCTCGTTTACAGTGCTGCAAACGAGTATTCATAGATAATTCGCCAATGTTCACTGCCATTCGTTTATACTTGTGAACAAGCGTTTGTACTGGAAAGAAGGGAGGAGAATAGAACGAGCATAACATGCAAACTATAGACGCTGCCTATTCTAATGTTTTTTTTATCTGTGCGCTAATAATCCCCACACAGCTTTCACTTGAAAACAACACTACTTATAGTAACAGGTCTGCGCGAGTGCGGATATCCCCAGTAATAACTATGTTGCAGATAAAAGTGTACGTCTGTTGCGAATATTTGCGGGTTATCTTTAAACTGTACAAAGTAAATTTTTAACATAATTAATGGTTTGCCGTCTGTGGCTCTTCAAAGTTGACACCGCCAGAATATGCTTGAAAACCACGCTTTCACTTGTATATTACCGCGTTTGCAGCCCCCTTTCAACAACAATCCAAAATTCATCGTTTTGTGCCACTCTTGTATCATTTAGGCTAAGTTACATGCAAAGTAAAATAATTTAAATTTGAAATGACTGTCACTGAAATACACTCCTGGAAATGGAAATAAGAACACCGTGAATTCATTGTCCCAGGAAGGGGAAACTTTATTGACATATTCCTGGGGTCAGATACATCACATGATCACACTGACAGAACCACAGGCACATAGACACAGGCAACAGAGCATGCACAATGTCGGCACTAGTACAGTGTATATCCACCTTTCGCAGCAATGCAGGCTGCTATTCTCCCATGGAGACGATCGTAGAGATGCTGGATGTAGTCCTGTGGAACGGCTTGCCATGCCATTTCCACCTGGCGCCTCAGTTGGACCAGCGTTCGTGCTGGACGTGCAGACCGCGTGAGACAACGCTTCATCCAGTCCCAAACATGCTCAATGGGGGGCAGATCCGGAGATCTTGCTGGCCACGGTAGTTCACTTACACCTTCTAGAGCACGTTGGGTGGCACGGGATACATGCGGACGTGCATTGTCCTGTTGGAACAGCAAGTTCCCTTGCCGGTCTAGGAATGGTAGAACGATGGGTTCGATGACGGTTTGGATGTACCGTGCACTATTCAGTGTCCCCTCGACGATCACCAGTGGTGTACGGCCAGTGTAGGAGATCGCTCCCCACACCATGATGCCGGGTGTTGGCCCTGTGTGCCTCGGTCGTATGCAGTCCTGATTGTGGCGCTCACCTGCACGGCGCCAAACACGCATACGACCATCATTGGCACCAAGGCAGAAGCGACTCTCATCGCTGAAGACGACACGTCTCCATTCGTCCCTCCATTCACGCCTGTCGCGACACCACTGGAGGCGGGCTGCACGATGTTGGGGCGTGAGCGGAAGACGGCCTAACGGTGTGCGGGACCGTAGCCCAGCTTCATGGAGACGGTTGCGAATGGTCCTCGCCGATACCCCAGGAGCAACAGTGTCCCTAATTTGCTGGGAAGTGGTGGTGCGGTCCCCTACGGCTACGGCACTGCGTAGGATCCTACGGTCTTGGCGTGCATCCGTGAGTCGCTGCGGTCCGGTCCCAGGTCGACGGGCACGTGCACCTTCCGCCGACCATTGGCGACAACATCGATGTACTGTGGAGACCTCACGCCCCATGTGTTGAGCAATTCGGCGGTACGTCCACCCGGCCTCCCGCATGCCCACTATACGCCCTCACTCAAAGTCCGTCAACTGCACATACGGTTCACGTCCACGCTGTCGCGGCATGCTACCAGTGTTAAAGACTGCGATGGAGCTCCGTATGCCACGGCAAACTGGCTGACACTGACGGCGGCGGTGCACAAATGCTGCGCAGCTAGCGCCATTCGACGGCCAACACCGCGGTTCCTGGTGTGTCCGCTGTGCCGTGCGTGTGATCATTGCTTGTACAGCCCTCTCGCAGTGTCCGGAGCAAGTATGGTGGGTCTGACACACCGGTGTCAATGTGTTCTTTTTTCCATTTTCAGGAGTGTATGTCCAGCCTTAATTCGCATCATAACCGAGTGCGGATTTTGAAAACTTTCTAGTGTTAACCTGCATGTGGAGATCTTTTTTACCAGCATAATCCGTATCAGAAGAGCTGTATAGCAAAGAGAAAAAGACGGCATGGAAGGCGAGTGTAACACCCTTGCGACTGCAATACAGTCTGCATTTAAACAGTAACTCACGAGAAATGTTTGTGTGTTACTTTTCATTTATTTCATTTCGAATATGATTGTGAGAAATAAACTTGGTTTGTAGAATTACAGGAGCTAATCTACATTCTTAGATTGAAAACTCGGGAAAAACCACAGCCGATCATGAGCTACAGTCACCAGTGTGACGAATACATTTCGCGCGCAGCGCTCTAGCCGAACGCAAATCAGCGTCATTCACATCACCGAAGATACAGTGTTGCCAATTCCGCGACATGGACAGGTCAGTTAGCATTGTAGCGTCGCCTGTGACATCTGTTGACCGACGGGAAAACTATTTTTACGGTTGCCTGTTCCCCGTAAGGACGGTCAATCTGTTTCTTACGTGATCTGGGATGAAACTATGAGAAGCCGCCATTCAGTAGGGATATATGTTATACCCACAGCTTCAATGAGACCACCAATTTCATGACAGTATACCAGACTAGCTGCTTCATCACTTCATGATAGTATATCAGAATAGCTTCTTCAATCTTTCTTAAATACTGTCGAAACTCTTCTTTACGATTGTGGTACCAATAGAAGGTTGTTACCGGACCTGACAATCTACTTTCCCAAAGATATTATCTGAGTAACTGGGCAGAGTGTTTGGATAAGCACAAATCTCATGTCAAATTATTCAGTTCGGCTAGTGTTACAGGTTTTGGGTGGCATTAGTCTAAGGTGGCTTGATATAACCAACATTCCTGTTATCCTCTTCATACACATCATCATCTGGGGCATAAAAGCCACTCTAGTTATCTGGAGGGCTTTGGAAACTGAATTTCTGGTCCATGAAGCACTGTCTGGGTATTTTACACTCTCTATGTTCTTTTGGTTTACATCTAAAAGTAAAGGGGGATATACTCATTAAATTAATTCAGTTATAATACTTACCCTAATTACTTTAAAAGGAATAAAGAGACATATTAAGCTTGTGAGAATAAAAATCATTAACTTACCCTGAAAATTTGTCATGCAAAAATAAGAGTCGGCAGTATAATCTCTTGTTTCCCACCAAAACCGAGACACTTCTGTTGCTTTTTGCTCCAGCACCGCAGACTTCAGTGCATGATTTGCAGCATACATGTGGTACAAAGGGATTGACCTCATCACCAATTTTAACTCCAAATTTTTAACTTCCTATGTGGCGTGATGACCTTACCACAAATGTAGCGAAAGCGTTCAGGGTGATTCTTGCACTTTCAATTCATTTTGTAACCATGTTGTTTTCACTCAGAGAGCTCAAGCCATACTACCCTGCAGATCGCTACAAGCTAGAAGCAAGGCCAGCTCAATTCCCATCTCTCTCTCCTACATAGTTGCCACCTCCATCTGACTGTACCTCTAGAGTCATTTCAAGATCTTAAATAAAGCACAGATAATTTGAAGTATCTTTTTATCCTCGTTAACTACATTTATTTGAATATCATATATTTAATGTAGCTATATGATACAGAAATAATTCTATTTGCAATAATAAACTTAAATTTAATTTACATACTTAATAGGCTAATACCTACATATAAGGTAAAGAAGAAATGTGACCTGATTGAGCACAGCGAGTAACATTTTTGAATTCAACATGCACTACATATAGAAGATCACCTAAAAGATCCATGACCTCAGAAAAAAGTTTTAAATGCAGACCCGGTAAAAGATATGCAAGTGCAGGGTACTTCATTGTCATAAGCAATATAAAAATCATAGTTTTTAAAATAAAAGTAATACTTTGCAGAAAAAAAACAGATTGTTTACAATTATATATGATGAATATGTATGTGTAATATATAAGTAAACAAGTGTGTGCAATAAATGTAAAACGTAACTCGTGTGAAAAAAATCACATTCCTTTATTATGAGATCAGATTTACAAACTTTTACAGTATTATTATTTATACAAGAAATATGAAAATGTAGTACACAAGAACCTTTTAAAACTTTTCCAATGTAATGAATTAATTGTAGTGGCTTTTATAATAGTGAAAAAAATAGGTGAGAGTCATTTAGAAAATATAAATACTTGCGTGGCACTGGCTGTGTGGTTGTTGTCTTTGTGTCTCAGTGTCCTTGTGGTTTTTATATTGCATGATATTTGAATATTTTTGACAAAGTTATAGTTAGCTGGAGGTTGTTTTAGCAATCTTAAACACTTTGGTAAGTCATGAGACAGTATCCATTCAGTTTAACTGATCTTCCAAGTCCTTTGCTGTTTCTGGCAGAACTACAATGACATTGGCAAGTCTCAACATTTTTATTTCTTTTACTTGAACACTTATCACCTTCCCAAATTCCTCCATGGTTTCCTATAGTGCTTCTTCTACTTACATTATGAACAATATAGTAGAGGGGCTGCAACTGTTACTCGCTTCCCAACAAGCACTTCCCTTTCTTATCCTTTGACTCTTAGAACTGTTGCCTGGTTTCTGTACAAATTGTAAATAATTTCCCATGCACAGTATTTTATTTTCGCTACCCTCAGAATATGAAAGTGTATGTGGGCTTATTAACAGAAAGTTACAAGTATGCATCAATTTTACATAACATAAGGTTGCTGAAATCTACAGGGCGTTTCAAAAAGAAAGAGCAGATTTCAAACATTTATTTCTCAAAAACTACAAATGATAGAAACACAATTCCAACGGTCCTTCACTCAATATGAGTACCAAATGTTACACAACAAATATCAAAACTGTACCTCAATATGAGCACCATTTGTTACACGACAAATATCAAACCGGTATCTCATTTCTTGCCACACACGACGCAACTGGTCTTTAGTTACCGAATTCACGGCCGCAACAATTCGATGTCGTACCTCTTGAAGAGTAGCGGGCATAGGTGGGACATAAACACAGTCCTTTATGTACCCCCACAAATAAAAATCGCAGGGAGTAAGGTCTGGTGACCTGGGAGGCCACAGACGATGACATTGATCTTGTGCTCCTGCTCTTCCAATCCACCGTCCTGGAATGGTGTTATTTAGGTACCGTCGTACAGGTTCAGAGAAGTGTGGTGGGGCGCCATCTTGCATGAAGATGAAGTGATTTGAATCTTCCTGAAGTTGAGGAAATAGCCAGTTTTCTAACATGTCCAGGTAAATGGTTCCTGTGATAGTTTTCTCCATGAAAAAGAAAGGTCCATAAACTTTGTTTACCGAAATTGCACAAAAGACGTTAACCTTTGGTGAGTCTCTTTCATGTTGAATAACGTCCCTCGGAGTTTCACTCGCCCAAATTCGTACGTTATGCCGATTAACTTTACCAGAAATGTGAAACGTTGATTCATCTGAAAAAATTAATCGTTCGGCAAAATTGTCCTCTTCCATGTCCTGTAGAATTGCAGTTGAAAATTCGAACCTTTTGTTGTGGTCGTCAGGACGCAATGCTTGCAATAACTGCAGTTTGTACGGCTTCATGTGCAGACGGTTACTCAGAACGCGCCATACCGTTGTTTTAGACATGTTTAGTTCGTGACTTGCCCGTGCCGTGGATTTTCTAGGGCTCCTTTCGTAAGCTGCACGGACACGCTCGACATTTTCATCCGATGTGCGTGGACGACCCGTGCTTTTTCGCTTGCAGATGCAACCATCTTCTACGAATCTGTGATGCCACTCATAAATTTGCTTATGACGAGGCGGCTGTTTGTTGAATTGACGGCGGAATGCACGTTGCACACCAACAATGGACTCTAACTTTGCAAATTGCAGCACACAAAATGATCGTTCCTGTGGTGTCGTCGCCATTTTCCTACAAACAAACGCCAGCGCCACTGCGGATTTGCATGGAACTTCTGCGCGGACCATTGAAAAACTTTGAACCTTTCTCTGACAAGAAACGTTTGAATTGTGTTTCTATCATTTGTAGTTTTTGAGAAATAAATGTTTGAAATCTGCTCTTTCTTTTTGAAACGCCCTGTATTACCAAAGAGGGCTTTACAATCCACTGCCAGAAATAATAGCTAGTATCTCATTAGTTATAGTAAACACATTCCTTCCTCTAAGAACAATACAGTTATCATATAGAAGTCACATGAATCCATTAGCCAACTGAATAAAATACACAGAACTGTTATGAACAATGGAAGGAATAAAGGCAGATCTGAGTGAATTCAAATGTATACTACATAAAGCAAACCATATCACTAACTGAATATATTTGGTAAACACACACAAATTTACATTAATGTGCAACACATGTGTGTAGCAGAAAATTCAACTAAACAAAATTCCGTCTGAATAGGCCCTGGAATGCCCAATGGTACTGACCAACTACCTTGTCATCCTCAGTCAATAGGTGTCACTCGACGCGGATATGGAGGGGTATGTGGGTCAACACACTCCTCTCCTGGCTCTTGTCAGTTTTCGTGACCAGACCACCACTTCTCTATCAAGAAGCTCATCAACTGGCCTCACCACAGCTGAGTGACACCACATGCCCAAAGTGCTCAGCAGACTCGATCACCCATCCAAGTACAAGCCAAGCCTGACAGAACTTAACTTTGGTGATCTTTCAGGGACCACCACAGCAAGGCCATTAGCACCATGTGTATAGAACTTTAAAATAAACTTTGTTGAAAGAGATGCGAAACTACTTTCTGCAAGCAGTACCCTACAGCTCATAAGTATTTGGAAAAAAAGTCGTATCTCAAAACTGTCAAGAGGTACTGATAAAAAAATTCTTTTTTCACTACCTGTTTCATTCTTCTGGTCATTTTCACATAGCCTGAATAGCAACAGAGAGAACACATGAGATACATTTAAACAATTAACTACCAATGCAACATTATGTATTGTACATCCTTACGAAAACTGCCATAACACAGTCACACACACACATAAAATTATTCACAACAGCCTACACTGCAGGATCCTTACTGTGATTTCAAATGAAATAAAAGCCACTCTGCATCACAGAATCAAGATAGAGAATGGAATTGACAATATGTACATTTGTATAATGTTACCTGCCATAAAAATGTACTATCATGCTACTGACTGTATAAGAAAAATGAAAATTCCTGAATGGAACAATTCGTTAAATAAGAGAAAAGCAACTGCTAACTTATAGCAGATTGATGGTTGGTGCATTGACACAAGTAACAGAAAACAGAATTCACACAGTAGCTTACCGCCCCCCCCCCCCCCCCCCCCCTCCACCAACTGCAGCAAGACTTAGCATGTAACATTGTGTTATGACAGTTTTCATGAGCATGTACGATACATACAGTTGCATTGATAGTTAAATGTATCTCATGTTTATGTTTTCTCTCTGTTGCTATTAAGGATAACTGAAGATGACTTGAAGATTGACACATGTGGTAGGTGATGCACATAGTCAATCACAGTAACTTTTTACCAGTCAGGGTATCTTTGTACCACTTGTTACTTTTGTTTCAAATGACTGGTGTTCCACGTATTGCAATATTTTGTATTAAAGGAAATAGTTTTATTACCTATGTCATTAGTATTTCAATTGTCTTTCCTCCATCCTGCAAGCTCCCAGGCTTGTAATTGGTCTTTAATTGCAATGGCTGTGAAGGAAGCTTCTGACAACAGTGAATTGATTTTCAAAGTAAACCTGCACTGTTTGTTTTCAGTTTTTTATTAATATTTGATTTCCTTTCAGCATGATCTATATTTACTCAGAGCATTAGTTATAAGAAAATTATTGTTTTTTGCAACTGGTTTAAAGTTAACCAGAATGACAGTGTGTCTTTTTGTACCAGTATTAAAATCAAAATTTTACTCTAATAAGGCATAATTAATATACATTTTCACTTTCCCAAGCACCCAGTGGCTATAAAGGTACAATATTATTAAGTCTGTTGCAATGTGTAATTTATTGTGTGTCCAGTACTTTCAAAAAATGGTAAGAAGTGGTACAAAATTATCCCAGTTGACTGTAGCAATTACAAAATAGCTATATGAAAATTAATTTAAATATGGTAGTAAGTTTTGTCAGAATGAAATAACATCAAAGTAAAAGTAACAACTCACTGAATAGTGGAGGTGTTGGGTCATTGACAAGCTCATAAACAAGGCTGACAGCTTTTCTAGCTGTGGAATGAATCCGGGACTGCAGTTCTCCGTGTAGAATGGGGCAAGCGGGTAGTGTCAGATAGAGTGCGCAAAGGAAGAAAGGAGGTGGAGAATGAGATGGTTGGCACAATGACAATGACGAGGAGTGGAGATGACGAGGAGATGCAAGACCTGTCCAATTCACACACCCAGCACATCCTACTCCAATTTACCACCAGTGGTAGGGCCATATGTAAAAGCAGTCATGTCATATGCAGACCTGCTGCAATTTCTGGACCGCATGTTATATGAGCATGACCCCCAATCAAGTCCACCAAAATGAATGGTCAGCAGCAAACTGTGGCCAAATACACAGTTGACCACCCAGTGGCATAATACACTGATGAGCACAATGTGCTCAGTTTCAGTGTCTGCTTGAACTACATAGATGGGAGTTATTTTTGTTCCCATAATCTGCCAGGCCTCAATCTCTGCTACCCCCTACCCCACACCCACCTCCACTCTACCACAGGATCCTAACTTCATTCATCCTGCACCCACACCCTCTTCCTTACAGTCTCCCCTTCCTTTTTTTGCCATTCCCTTCCAATTCACTCCTCATCACACACTGCATGAACTCACTGGTGGCCAGTGTCCTTGCGGCGTGCCTGTTCCATGCACCTTCTGTCTCCCCCCCCCCCCTTACACTTTCATCCACATTAATTTTCGATACTAATTGTGATATGCACTATATACAAATCTCAGCTGGGTACCCCAAGTGGCTGCAACTAACTATGGTACATTCGGTATAGAAATCTTGCAGTTGTGGCATGTCTCTCCGCTAGGTGCCCCAAGTGCCACTTGTGTCGCTTAGATCTTAAATCAGTCCTGGTCATACACTTACTGCTGCACTCTTGAGTGGTCAGCCACCATTCCCCAAACCTCTTTCCCATTCCCTGGTTCCTTTTTCCCCTTGTCCACTCCACCTGACATAATCCCACCACACCATCCTACCTGCAGTGCCAGCACTGAGTATTCAGGCAGCACCACACAGTTGGGTGTGTATGAAAATTAATTTAGACATCCCTGAAGTACTGAATCAAAGGCCACATACTGGTTTTCAGTTACATAGAAAATTTTTCATTGTATATACAGTGTCAAAAGTAAACAAAACAAATTCAAATCTGAGAGAATCATTCAAGTTCACCACTTTCATTTATGTCATTGGTAAATGAGTTGAAGTACTTCGATTCACTGTCATTTCCGGGGCAGCTCTGTCTCCACTAAAAATAATGTTATGACAGCAACTTCAGTACCACTATTGTTCGTCCCACATTTACTCTCAAACTGCACAGTTCCCTGCAGTGACTGACAGAAGGAAATGTCCACAAATTTACAGAGAGTTTCTGCAAGCATATCTCCAATTATATTACACTCCTTTATTATTCTCTTTGCTTTCAGTTACACAAACACACCTGTGTACAGGTTGCAGTTACATGGCAACAAACAGATCACTGTGTCCTTTGCTTGTAGCCAATGCATTGACAGTGTGTCACTTCTTGGCATGTTCTTTCAATCAAATTAAGAAGCAAAGAGCTTCCTTCCTCACACTGTCATCACATTGGATGTTTACTTTTTATTGTTGCCTTTGAACTGCAAAATGCTGGAGGCTGTTTGACCTGTCTATTGTGACAGGGCACATTCTCTAGCAAAATAAGTTGAATGAGAAGGAAGATTGAGTAAAATCAGTTCTTTCAAACATTTTTCAAAATTAGTCACGTTCAGCTGACCACGGTAATGTCCTTGGGTCAATTTGGCCTGGAACTGGAACTTAATTTCCTCAAAAATCCAGTCTTCAACCTGCCAATTGGCACTGTTAATCATTCGGCAGCATGTTCCCAGATTGTCACACCCACTACATATTCACATTGTCTGCATTTTCCACACATTAGATCACTACCGAGCATAGCTCTGATTTTCCTCTTCCCTAATAGATTTCATGTGCAAAAGAAATCGACATCACTGTTCCACAGAATATTCCCACATTCAACTAAAACTGATCTCTGGTTTTGAATCTTTTTGTATGTGCAGCCCATTGATTTCAACCTTTTTCTCAGCAAGGTAGCACCCACCTTTTATCTTTCATGGCAAAACTGGTAGCAGTTCCTTACACTGGTTACAGCTTTCTGCACTGCATAAAAATCACCTATAGTATTTAGAATGACATTAATCATCATAATCCATCTCCAGTTCAATTTTTTCAATTATCCTATTAAGGGAAGGAAAGAGAAGTAAAATTGCATAGAAACTTTGGCCACATTCTGCAGTGACTTTTTTTTTAAGTAAAGTAATTTAATGAGCCTTGTTATACTGGACAAGCTTTTACCACTATAAGCAGCAGCTCCTTTCCCCAGCAATGTAAGTTAATGGGGCAGTTAATGTTACTGCTTTTCCACATCACATGAATCAGTTTAGTCTTGGCTCCATATAATTTATATTCCACTTATGGACAGAAGTGCTCATAGTTACTAACTCCCTAAAATGACTAGGCGGGGACACACACACACACACACACACACACACACACACACACACAGGGGGAGACAGGGGAGAGAGGGGGAGAATGATAATCCCCTATTTGTGATCTCTTTACCATATCGCTTACTGGCAGTAGTACTAACAGTTTTTTTGCATTTCCTCTTTATTATTTGCCTTAAAATCAGGAAATTATATGATCTTTGTAATGATTTCTTTTGTCATACATCTCAATTCTTCCTTTAATCTAGTCAGTATATTATTCCCAATGTCCAGTTAAAATCAGAGTACAGAAAGCACCTGTCATAGTCTGTAAACAATACAGTGAGGGTTATTTGGCGTAAAAGAGCATTTTTTTTTATTATTGTATAACAGGTACATATTGTCTTCACAAAAACAAATTCTTATGGAACTTGTTATAAAAAGGCAGGTACAGTGATAGGTTTAGCCTATCAATATATCTGATTGAAATCAAAGTTCATGATCATTAAAACTTGAAACATACATAAATTTAAAATCACAATAATTATCATGGAATCAGTTACTGTTCAACATTTCAGAAACAGTTCAAAAAATTGACAGACATTAAAAATTTGACATTTAGTGGTAATGCTATGAAACTTTCGTTAAAACATTTTTTTGTTGTGAACATGCTATAAATTTTACAATATGATAATTAAGACTTTGAAAATTATTTATTTTCAGTGAACATAATCTTAAAGCCTTAATGCTCTTGCTCTTATGTTAAATAATGAGGTATGTGAAAACAAATAAATGATGACAAAAATAAAGATAATTTTTCTTTCATTATGTACAAATGCAAAGTTCTAAAACAATTCTCTAAGTTCTTCAATAATGGCACAGGAGATTATTTATACACCATTTTCAGCTGAGGTAACATAAGTTTAAATAAAACAAAGTAACCTATGACAACAATATGGGAAGTATTGACTATCCTTTCCATACTGTTATTCCATTCTAAACTTTCTACTGTTTGAAAGTACCCTATGAAATATAGGCCAGAATAAAATCACCCATTTTGCCAACAAATTGTCTCGTACAATTTCTTGTTCAGCTACTGAATATGTGACCCAACAAAAATTCTACTGACCATCACATCATACAAATGATCACATTTTTATTATATAATGTAGCAAAAATTAAATGAAATAAAATGAACAATACCGTAGCATTACAATGCAAAGACACACAAAATCAGACAAACAAGATGGAACATTAAACACTAATGTCCCAGTGACAATCAGGTCATTAGAGACAGCTGAAGCTAATAATTTTCAACTTAAAGTCTAAAATAAAACAAATTTTTGCAAACATAGGTTTGCAGCTGAAGTAAATTCTTAAAATAAGGAACATTCGACAAGCAACATTTCGAAGAGAGCATGACTAATTGTTGACTATACTAATAAAGTTGAAATGTGCAAATAGAAGATGATGTGTGCACGTTTTCTTGACTCCTTGTGGGAGAAGTGGGGGGATTAGAGGAAATAAACTCATTCTTCCATAAACACTGTCATAGGGTAGTCCAGGGATGTTGTGACAGGAGTAAGGTCCACCTTCTCCATGCAGTGCAGCAATAAAATAAAATGGGCTAATCTTTTGCATCATATCAAGCACACTCTGGAGGTAAAATTAACAGTGGTAATGAATGCTTCAGTATTTCATGTAATAAACAAAATAAAATTGCCTAATACATTGACAACATAAGCACAGCTTAATGAAAGAAAAAGAAATAAATTTTCCACCTACGGCTACTACTACATTATACTGTTACAGCAAAGACTGATAACTGAAGAAAAGATTTTAACCGCACAACGTCTGTTTCTTGATTACTATGGAGCCAAAGAGTTAAGAAACACACCACCATTTGAAGAAAATACTGTTTATAAAGCAGAACAGCCTGTCACAGCCATAATATCCCTTGGAGTGATCATTATAATAGCTACCTGACAACATGAAAACATGGACCTCATGGCCAACAAACTACTTTCTAAAAAGGAAACTGCATATTAGAATCTTGTGTGGTGTACTCTTTGGTATTGTCCAAGTGCTGTTAGTCTGTATTAGGTGAAAATAACAAGACGAGCACAATGTTAGTGTAATCTACGACCTACATGTCTATGTGGCATGAGCATGGAGTGTTAATGAGAGCACATTAATATACAAACTAGTTTCCAATCTTCTGTTTGCATAGGGAAATGAAGTCATTTGAATATTATTGGAACTTTTTATCTTTTATCAAATACTGCACAATTCTCTGAAGAGAATCAGGGTATAAATCTAGCTCCAGGCAGGAACATTTTGGTACCTTACACACACACACACACACACACACACACACACACACACACACACACACACAGAGAGAGAGAGAGAGAGAGAGAGAGAGAGAGAGAGAGAGAGAGAGAGAGAGGTGTCATTCCCAAATACAGAAATGAATCTACTTGATTGCATGCTATGGTGCATACTTCTTCATTAATCCATTAGCCCCCTCAGCTTAAATGTGAACTTGTAATGAAAAATAGAATGATTCCCTAGTATCATAATGATGCAATATGCGTTAAAATCAATGTTAACGTATAAGGAGATTCATAAAACACCTTATCAAATGGGCTGATTATATAAAAATATCATACAGTAAAATCTAAACAGCACAGCCTATCAAATGTCTTTTTATGGAGTTCTTGAGTGAACAGATGCTGCTTTATTACACTGCAAATTCTGCTTCGAGTTGACTGACATATTGCCTATGAGAATAACTTACTATGTGCACACTGTAACTTGTCACTTCTCACAGGTATACTCAGAGGTGAGGAACCAGTTACAGTCCACCAATACTTAACAGTTTCTGATCAGTGCTAACCTTACACAGGTAACCCAGTGGCAGCTCGGGAAAAATTTTACCAATATGTTACAATATTACAAAAATAAACAGAGTGTGTTTCACTATGTTGTCATGATAGGCGTGATTTGATATTGCTGTGACATTAGCTGTACCTAATGCTCTAAGATCAAGTATTTAATGATTCCCGCCACGTTTTCTTATTAATGCATTAGTACGTCCTATGCCTTTTACTCCCCTTGCACCCAATCCATCACTGTACCCAAATAAGAACCATGGAAAGCAAAAAGAGTGCATTATGAACATCACACCCAAAGATCCAACTCTTTTCATACAAATTCATATGAAATTTTTACATATTCTCATTTTTAACAACTCCTGTAGCCTTTTGACTTACAAGGGTAATCATAACTGAACTGAAAACATTAATTTTACTTATATAAATTGAACTGCACAAATATATTAAATTATATAATTAATAGTTTAATGTTACGAGGAATGTGATAAAACAAAAAAATGGTAGCAGTGAGAATCAAACCCGAGCTGACAAATTGTCAGTCAGTGTGCTTGTCCACTGCGCCACGGCATTGATATGACAGCCATTGCCCAGAAATCCCTCATACTGTAGTTGTCAATCTTTAGACACTGTTTACCCTTTCCTACATCCCATTCAGGTGAAATAGTTTAGAACTTTAAAGAGGCATCTACTGACTTCTATTCATGTAGTTTGAGCCAAATCAGTGAGCTCCATCCCATGCCCTCCTCTTGTTCGATTTAAATTTGGAGTAGGCCTACCTAACTCATTCTCTCTCACTTTCTACTCAAAAGACCTACAGAAAAATGTCCTCTTTTAGCAGGTCACCTATACAATTTGCCATGTTTCTTGCACAAGATTTTACATGCACTTTCAAAGAAAAATACTGACCTGGTGCTGTGAGCAATGAGACACCCTTAGTGGATGATGTCACATCAGAGAATACACAGTCAAAAACACACAGCTGTATCCCCCTTCTCCGAGTTTATTGTAGTGCAACTGACCATCATTTCAACTTTTGACAATGGTTTCTGTTTACAGTTATCATGGAGAGTGTGCCTCAAAACATGGTTTTGTCCATTTCATTTGCAGACCGGCAAGCATTTGAAGAGAAAAGGCATAATTTTAGTGCGATGTTTAGTGTGCTGTAGCACATTAGCACATGATCACCAGCTGCCACTGTGTATGGAAGTACTTTGTAAACTGTAGCAATTACACTTCAGGCGCATGTTTGTTTCACATGCTGCCTGTACAGGCAAAGTAGTCCATCTATGAGACAGGGATCATTTACATCTACTTCTAGCAGCCCCCTCCTTCATGAAGTAAGTATCAAGTTACAGCATACATACATTATACAGCAAGAGCTAGAAAAACAGGAGAAAGGAACTCGTTCTTCCTCAGGAAGTGGAGTCCTTCCTAAAATGGCAATGCTAAGGAAGCATTATACATCATTACTATCAGTCAGGCAGTGTGTTGTTGCCAAATTGCTTTGACGCTGGTGATGTCCAGTCAGCACCGAGTTGGTAACCGATTCTTAGATAATTTACCTACAAAAGCTTATAGCAAATCCATATGGCAGGAATTAACATTGTTCAAAACAGCACACTACATAGAAAAATTACTACTGTCTAAGATGTCTTTGGCTTCTTGTACACAATAGCAGCTACCATAACAGAACTGCTTAGTATCACAGATATAATAAAATTCGACAAAAGTGTAATGTCTGCCGAATCTAGGAAGATGGTGTATACACGTGCTGAAACAAGAAATTGTTGTTCAGTATCTTACAAAATCATAAATATACGAATAACAGTATTAGCATGTAATGTTCCCATGATAATGACGACAACACAGAAAACTTCAACAACAGGAAATTTAGAAATAATAAAACTTAGTTATATAAATTTGTGTTTGTCACATAATTAAAGGTTTAATAATATTATCGAACTTGTTATCTAAGAACAACTTAGAAAAGAGTAACTAGGTTAACATCAGTAATTAAACCACAAGGGGCAAAAACTGATGCCTACAGCTGCTGACATTCAGAATCATTGTCTTCATTTTTTACTTCTCTTCCTAAGCATAAGATGCAGTTCATTCTATTGCCAACTGTTATTCTGACCACAATACATAAGTGGAAAACGAACTGTGTGTGTGTGTGTGTGTGTATTGTTTAGCATTTCTTTTATTCAACTTGCTATATAAATACAAAAGCTATTAATTGTTTAGCAAACATTTTGATGCTAACTCAAGGAGTACATGTTACCTAAGCTCATTAATGGTTCAGTAGTACAAATAATGTTCCTCTGTGAAAGACATTATTTGAATGGATACACACACTTTCACCATGTCCCCACAGCTGTTGTCCTGTGACTT
This sequence comes from Schistocerca piceifrons, assembly GCF_021461385.2. NCBI lineage: Eukaryota > Metazoa > Arthropoda > Insecta > Orthoptera > Acrididae > Schistocerca > Schistocerca piceifrons. The sequence goes on along the minus strand of NC_060141.1, from coordinate 771,188,364 downwards.
CTTCAATGTGAAAAACACAAACATAGTATCCCCTGCTTACGGTTGCTTCTAGTACAGGAATTTCAACAGTGTCATACGGCCTAAAGTGAGATATCTCTGAACATGCACCAAAAAACTTCCAAAACAGCATTTGACACTCATTATACACGCATTACTGAAACTATGATTGTATTTATGACTGGACTGAGCATTTCTTGGTAGGGAGGACCCAGCATGTGATATTGGATGGAGAATCATAAACAGGAGTCAAAGCAACTTCAGACATGTCTGACAAAAGTGTTTTGGACCTTTGACGTTTACATTGCACAATAATGACAATGCAGACTTCTCACACATGATGTAGTTCTCTATACTGATGTACTATCTGAAAAGATTCAGTCAAATCTTGTAAAGTTGTGCAAGTATTGCCTTTAAATATTCAGATGTGTATAAAGCTGTTCACTTTACACAAAAAAAAAGCATAGCACCCTACAACTACAATATCGAAACTGCTTTAGTCAACTCATACAAATACCTGGGTGTAACAGTTTATAAGTCAGTTTATAAGTCAGTGGCATATTTTGCTTCTTGGTGAATATTAGGGGAATGCAATCAATCTACAAAGGAGATTGAATATAATAGAGGGAAACGTTCCACATGGGAAAAATATATCTAAAAACAAAGATCATGTAACTTACCAAACAAAAGTGTTGGTATCTTAATAGACACACAAACAAACACACACACAAAATTCAAGCTTACGCAATCCACGGTTGCTTCATCAGGAAAGAAGCAACCTGATGAAGCAACCATGGGTTGCAAAAGCTTGAATTTTGTGTGTGTGTTTGTGTGTCTATCAACATACCAACGCTTTCGTTTGGTAAGTTACATCATCTTTGTTTTTAGATATACAAAGGAGATTGTTTACACAACACTAAAATTTCATTACATCTTAGGGTCAGTCTGGTGACCAATAGAACGACACAATTATAATGTTACACTCACCATTAACACTGAGTCCTGTCTAAACAATTTTAATAAAATTTCACTTTCTGTCTCTCTGGGTTTGAGTTTTTGTCTATTGTGATAAAAATATCACATCCATTTCCTATTTGCCTATATTTTTGATATATCTAATATTATATGAAAATGTCAATTTCTGAAACTATAATATGATTGGGTAGAAATAAAAATCTACTCACCAAGCCGCAGCACAAGGAAACACATTTAAAAGTTATGGATCCTGCCACCCCTTGGTGAGTAGATTTTTTTTTTAAATCTATACAATTATATATAATATTATATGAGCTACATTGCTATCTAGCACTACTCCACTCTTGGAGGCATTCTTCTTTGGTTATCACATTAATACTTCCGGCAGCTATTGTAAACTGCATTAGTTGGAAAGTCGCCTCAGTGCAAAAAGAAAGAAAGAAAATCCTCTTTTTTTCATTAAAAAAAGACCTGAGTACTTGCCACACACAGCCAGCCACTTAGGTAGCAGCCTCTGATGCATAGTGCACCCCAGATTTACTCAGACAGACCCTCCAGTGCCATGTCTTTACAGCACAAGTACACTAGTTTGTCAGTGAACCTTCGACTTCCCTTGTTCAAGCATTCTACCTGGCTCAGAAGCAGAGAGCCACAATTAGTTTTAGGGTAATGTTGCAGACAGAGATTTGTTGGAACTCCAAGAACAAGGCTGGCCTTCTTCATCTACTCTGTCAGTCATTGTAATGAACCAAATACGACATAGAAGCCAAGACAGAAGTTGTCTGTTCCAATGAGCACAACATTCTACAACTAGTTACATTCTGTTCTCCCAATGGCTGCCAGAACAGACTCCTCTGCATGTTGACTGAGGCCTGAGAACAGCATTCACAATGGGGCTGAATTCTGACTGGCTTGGGATGTTATTATAGCCCTTGCAAGTGTACAGTACACTTTAAGAGGAAACCTCATCAAAGCGGCCAATAGTAGATCACTGTTTTTTTACAATCAGTTGCATCAACATTGACATGTATATTCTACAAATCACCATGAGGCGCATAGCACAGGGAACTTTCCCATTTCCCAGTTATAAGGGCTTCTTCCCATTCCATTCATGTATGGGGCATGGGAAGAATAGCTCTGTATGTGTTGTAATTTGTCTAATCTCTTCTCTGTGAGCCTGATGGGAGTGTTATGATGGAATCTGTAGCATATTCCTAAGTTCATCACTTGGAAACTGTTCTTGAAACTTTGTAAGTAGGCCTTCTTGTGACAGTTTTAGTCTACCTTGAAATATCTGCCAATTCATTTTTTAAGCAAGTCTGTGACGCTCTACCATGGGCCATACAAACCAGTGTCCATTTGAGTGGCCTTTCTTTGCAAATATTCAAATCCCCTGTCAGTTTTCCTTTGTACAGGTCCCACACACTGGTGCAATATTCTAGAATGGGTCACAGAAAACTTTTTGTAAGCAATCCACTTGCTTTGCCTATTAGTAGCCCGTGTGATCATTACAGTTTCTATGCACACAAATTGTTACACCCCGGTACCTGTATAGGTTGATTGATGCCAATTGTGACTCCGATTTTACAATCATAGAATATTACTTAATTCAGGATTTTTTATGAAGTGCATAACTTAACATTTCTGTACATTTAAAACAAGTTGCCAATCCTTGTACCTCTTTCAAATCTTGCTAAGAACTGACTTACTGTTTGTGCAGCTGTTTTTAGACGATAGGGTAGTTCATCACAGACAACTCCACCATCTGCCAAAAGTCTGAGATTAATTTTAATATTGTCTATCAGGACATCAATATACAACAAGAACAGTGTGGGTCCCAACACACTTCCAAGGAAAACGCATGGATTTACTTCCACATCTATCAATAACCCTTATCCAAAGGTGACATGTTGTGTCCTCTGCAGCAATAAATTCTCAATCCAGTCACATATTTAACTTGATACCACCATATGATAAGTGTCGGTGAGGTACTGTGTCAAATGCTTTACGGAAGCCAAAAAATGTTGTATTTATTTGGTTGCTTTGATCCATAGCTTTCTGAATGTTTTATGAGGAAAGTGTGTGCTGTGTTTCACACGTCCATTCTTCTCACAACCCGTACTGTCTGACATGGATCAGGTCTTACTGTTTGATATTGTCATTGGCTGCAACTTGATTCCCAGTAGGCATAACTTATTTCTGCATAGAGTGGGCATTTCAACTCAGCTTAAGGAAGTGTTTCCAATGACTGAACAGACCAACCCTGACATAAAATATGTGCCCACACAAATTACACTGAGTGGTTGGAGGAGGGAGGGCTGTAATTGACAGAGCTTTCTTGCTTGTCACTTGGCCCCTTTGCGGCAGCAGCGTTGTTCTTCAAACAAATGGACAACTGTGGATGTCGCGTTCCTCCACAGTAAACAGTCCACAGCACATGGTTCCATGTTCATATATTTATATCAGCTGTTTCACGATGTGTTTCAGAAGGTCCTTAAAATGCTTCAGAGGGGTTCCATGAGGTCTACTGCCATAGCAGAGTTCGTCATACAGCATTTATGCGGTGAAGACAGCGTAACCACTCAGTTGATGAGTGAAGATGGTTGCCTCATTTCTGTTTCGATGCGCTTTCTCAAGGAACGCGCTGTTGGTCACGTGGTCCTCCTACTTAATGTTCAAGACGTATCCAATTTCTTGTTGGCGGAAGCACTCAAGTTTTTTGATAGTACAGTGATAGCATGCCCAAATTCACAGTCATTCAAGAATGTGTATGTGATAATACCATGTATACAAGTTTGGTGTGCAGTTTCAGGTCTTTATTCATGAAGACTATGCATTCACTGTCCAAATGCTGCATGGATTGCCCCAATTCTTTTATGAACATCCTGTTCACAGGTACACGTTTGACATACCTCAATGCGTGTGAGATCAGAATATGTGTGAAGAGTCTACAGCAAATGGATGTTAATGATATTGGGCAGTAGTTTTGTGGATCACTTCTGCTACCCTTGTTGTACACATGATGACCTGTGCTTTTGTACATTCACTATGTCCAAGTTTTTTGTTTGATGGGTCTGTGGTATATCAGGGTTAAAATACAAGTTAATTCAGCTGCAGTTTCTGTACAGGATGTTACAGGAATTCTGCTAGATCCTGGAGCTTTGCTTAAGGTTAGCAATTTCAGCTTTTATTAAAAGGAAAGTTGCCACTCACCATACAGTGGAGATGCTGAATCGCAGACAGACACAACAAAAAGACTGCCACAAATAAAGTTTTCAGCCAGTAAGGCCTTCGTCAAAAATAGACGGCACACACACACACACACACACACACACACACACACACACACACACACACGCACACGCACACACACACAAATGCTTCAGTTGCCTGAGACTGCAGTCATATGTGTGTGTGTGTGTGTGTGTGTGTGTGTGTGTGTGTGTGTGTTTTTTGTGTGGGCACACGCGCGTGCGCACGGGAGCGGGGTCATCAATTTTTCACGGAGGCCTTACTGGGTGAAAGCTTTATTTGTGACAGTCTTTTTGTTGTGCCTATCTGTGGCTCAGCATCTCTGCTATAAGGTGAGTGGCAACTTTCCTTTTCATAAAAATGTTACATTCGATCCTCAATTTTTCCAGAGTTCAATTTCAGCTTTTAGTTGATGAATGGTATTGGCTATTTCAACTAAAATTGCTACTGGTGGATGTAAACTAATTGCTTCATTTCAAGACCAGAAAAAGACAGGAATAGTTCATCACTAACCAAGCTTTTGAACATCAATATTGAGCAAGTACAAAGTTCAACACGCTGCTGAACACTCGCAAGAGATGCAACTCTTCCATACAGTATATGTGCCACAGTGTGGTGTACGCGATCAAAGCGTGCTCCAGTGGTAGTTGTCTTGCAAATCACACAGGTTAAGAAATGGATGGTTGGCAAATTCCTATGTTCACTTTATCTGAGCGTAAAACTTTATAGGGATATGAAATGGAATGCTCACATAGGCTCCAATGCTAGACTTCAGTTCACTGGTAGAATACTGGGGAAGTGCAATCAGTCAACAAAGAAAACTGCTTACAAATCACTCATGCGACCCATTCTAGTATACTGCTCAAGCATATAGGACCCATACTAAATAGAGCTAACAGATGATATTGAACATATACAGGGAAGGGCAGCATGAATAGTCACATGTTTTTTGACCTGTTGGACAGCGTCAGAGACGCTGAAGTGGCAGATTCTTGAAGACAGATGTAATATATCCTGAGAAAGTCTACTAACAAAGTTCCAATAATCAGCTTTAAATGATAGCTCTAGGAATATACTACAACTCCCTATGTATTGCTCACATAGGGATCAAGAGGACAAGACTAGAATAACAAAGCATGCACAGAGGCATTCCAATGATCATTCTTTCTGCTCTCCGTATGTGACCGAAACTGAAAGAAACCCTGACAACTTGTAGCATGGAACATACCCTCCACTGCCATGCACTTCACGGTGGGTTGTAGAGTACAGCTGTACATGCAGATGTAGATATTACAACACATTTTGTCCCTTGTCCATATGCTAGTCATTTTGTTCTGTCTATAGCATGTATAAATAAAAACTTCAATATCCATGAACAGGTTACAAGGCAAAAAGTAAAGTACCATGTCCAGTTAATAAGGACATCAGCTCATAAAAGTTCCATTTCAAACAGTGTATACAAATTTATAATGGTTCTCCACCTAAAGTAAAAAGTATTTCATCTTTCTCACGTTTTAATAAAACCATAAAGGTCATCCTTACTTGATCACTATTCCTATTCAGGAGCAGAATCTTTATTACATGTGAAATACAAAACTTTAAACAAGAATGAGCAAAATATCTTACTCCAAGTAGTGCAAACTGCCTTGCAGATAAAACTAACCAACAAACTCAATACTCAGAAAGAACGCACTTATTTACATAACATCAATCATTATTGCCCTCTGCTAGGCACTTTATTGAGAATAGCACAGTAATCACGTTGATGTAGATCAACTGATAGAATGGTATCAGAACCTACTAGAAAATGTAAAGGTTAGTACAAAAATATCTGAATCCAGAGAGGCACGAACCACCAACACATAACCCATTATCTTCAATTCTGCATCTCCAGCCATTATGCTATATCGACTATGAATGAGCTACAACCATGCTTTGCGTCTTATCTCCTCCTCAAAGCTTTATTCATTGATATGTTATTATCTGGCATTTAATCATAATGAACTGTACCAAGAATAATGTGCTTTTGCCTTGAAACAGCATACTTTCACAATACGCAAATACAGAAACTCTTTAACCACTAATATGGCATTATATATTGTTTTACTGCAATAGATCATATAATTAACGACAGGTTTTTGAGAGATCCTCCATTTGCTCTGTACTGATGAGAGATGGTGTTACGACATAGGTGGAGTTCTTCCACCTGACTGGTCTATGTTCAACCACGTTCAGAATATCTGACCTGCTAAATATTGTTTTGCAAGTTCTGAAAGACTATACAACTTTTTTTTCCATGCTATGATGTCAGAAACTCTAGTCTATACTCTATTTGAATGCATGGCCCATGTGCCAATGACTGAAGGACCACAAAAACAAGTTGTTGTTGTGGTCTTCACTCCTGAGACTGGTTTGATGCAGCTCTCCATGCTACTCTATCCTATGCAAGCTTGTTCATCTCCCAGTACTTACTGCAGCCTACATCTTTCTGAATCTGCTTAGTGTATTCATCTCTTGGTCTCCCTCTTCGATTTTTACCCTCCACACTGCCCTCCAATACTAAATTGGTGATCCCTCGATGTTTCAAAACATGTCCTACCAACCGATCTCTTCTTCTAGTCAAGTTGTGCCACAAGCTCTTCTTCTCCCCAATTCTATTCAATACCTCCTCATTAGTTATGTGATCTACCCATCTAATCTTCAGCATTTTTCTGTAGCACCACATTTCGAAAGCTTCTATTCTCTTCTTGTCTAAACTATTTATCGTCCACGTTTCACTTCCATACATGGCTACACTCCATACAAATACTTTCAGAAACGACTTCCTGACATTTAAATCTATACTTGATGTTAACAAATTTTTCTTCTTCAGAAACGCTTTCCTTGCCATTGCCAGTCTACATTTTATATCCTCTCTACTTCAACCATCATCAGTTATTTTGCTCCCCAAATAGCAAAACTCCTTTACTACTTTAAGTGTCTCATTTCCTAATCTAATTCCCTCAGCATCACCCGATTTAATTCGACTACATTCCATTATCCTTGTTTTGCTTTTGTTGATGTTCATCTTATACCCTCCTTTCAAGACACTGTCCATTGCGTTCAACTGCTCTTCCAAGTCTTTTGCTGTCTCTGACAGATTTACAATGTCATCGGCGAACCTCAACGTTTTTATTTCTTCTCCATGGATTTTAATACCTACTCCGAATTTTTCTTTTGTTTTCTTTACTGTTTGCTCAATATACAGATTGAACAACATCGGGGGGGAGGCTACAACCCTGTCTCACTCCCTTCCCAACCACTGCTTCCCTTTCATGTCCCTCGACTCTCATCATTAGATTCAGCAATTCTCATTGCTATAGTATACTACCACCAACCAGCCAACAACCAAAGTCAACAAAGTGCTAACATCAGCTTACAAAGCAAAAGCCACAGGCAGCAGAAGTACACTTTAGCAGCCTCAGAAATATCAACACTCGTGTCAAAACACTTACTAACTAATGGCAATTATTGTTGCTAATAAAAAAGAATTTAGGATGAATGGTGAAATTCACAACCACTATATTAAAGTAAAAATAATTTTCATATCTACTTAGCCCCCTCCATAAACCATGGACCTTGCTGTTGGTGGGGAGGCTTGCATGCCTCAACGATACAGATAGCCATACCGTAGATGCAACCAAAACGGAGGGGTATCTGTTGAGAGGCCAGACAAACGTGTGGTTCCTGAAGAGGGGAGTAGTTGCAGGGACAACAGTCTGGATGATTGAGTGATCTGGCCTTGTAACACTAACCAAAACAGCCTTGCTGTGCTGGTACTGCGAACAGCTGAAAGCAAGGGGAAACTACAGACATAATTTTTCCCAAGGGCATGCAGCTTTACTGTATGGATAAATGATGATGGCGTCCTCTTGGGTAAAATATTCCGGAGGTAAAATAGTCCCCCATTCGGATCTCTGGGCGAGGACTACTCAAGAGGACGTCGTTATCAGGAGAAAGAAAACTGGCATTCTACGGATCAGAGCGTGGAATGTCATATCCCTGAATCGGGCAGGTAGATACAAAATTTAAAAAGGGAAATGGATAGGTTAAGTTAGATATAGTGGGAATTAGTGAAGTTTGGTGGCAGGAGGAACAAGACATCTGGTCAGGTGAATACAGGGTTATAAATACAAAGTCAAATAGGGGTAATACAGGGGTAGGTTTAATAATGAATAAAAAATAGGAGTGCGGGTAAGCTACTACAAACAGCATAGTGAACGTATTATTGTGGCCAAGATAGACATGAAGCCCACGCCTACTCCAGTACTACAAGTTTATATGTCAACTAGCTCTGCAGGTGACGAAGAAATTGAAGAAATGTATGATGAGATAAAAGAAATTATTCAGGTAGTGAAGGGAGACGAAAATTTAATAGTCACGGGTGACTGGAATTCAAGAGTAGGAAAAGGGAGAGAAGGAAACATAGTAGTTGAATATGAATTGGGGGTAAGAAATGAAAGAGGAAGCCGTGTGGTAGAATTTTGCACAGAGCATAACTTAATCATAGCCGAACTAAGTTAATAATTGGCTCCTTCTACCGACCCCCAGATTCCGATGATATAGTTGCTGAACAGTTCAGAGAAAATTTGAGTCTCAACAAATAAATACCCCACTCATATAGTTGGTGGGGACTTCAACCTTCCCTCGATATGTTGGCAAAAATACTTGTTCAGAACCAGTGGTAGGCAGAAAACATCTTCAGAGATTGTCCTAAATGCTTTATCTGAAAATTATTTCGAGCAGTTAGTCCACGAACCCACGCGAATTGTAAATGGTTGCGAAAACACACTTGACCTCTTAGCCACAAACAATCCAGAGCTAATAAAGAGCATCATGACTGACACAGGGAATAGTGATCACAAGGTTGTCGTAGCCAGGCTCAATACCGTTTCTTCCAAATCCACCAGAAACAAATGCAAAATAATGTTATTTAAAAAAGCGGATAAAGTGTCACTAGAAGCCTTCCTAAGAGACAATCTCCGTTCCTTCCAAACTGACTATGCAAATGTAGACGAGATGTGGCTCAAATTCAAAGATATAGTAGCAACAGCAACTGAGAGATTCATACCTCATAAATTGGTAAGAGATGGAACTGATCCCCCATAGTACACAAAACAGGTCCGAACGCTGTTGCAGAGGCAATGGAAAAAGCATGCGAAGTTCAGAAGAACACGAAATCCCGAAGATTGGCTAAAATTTACAGATGCGCGAAATTTGGCACGGACTTCAATGCGAGATGCCTTTAATAGGTTCCACAACGAAACATTGTCTCGAAATTTGATAGAAAATCCAAAGATATTCTGGTCGTATGTAAAGTACACAAGCGGCAAGACGCAGTCAATACCTTCGCTGCGCAGTGCCGACGGTACTGTTACCGACGACTGTGCCGCTAAAGCGGAGTTATTGAACGCAGTTTTCCGAAATTCCTTCACCAAGGAAGACGAATGGAATATTCCAGAATTTGAAACACGAACAGCTGCTAGCATGAGTTTCTTAGAAGTAGATACCTTAGGGGTTGTGAAGCAACTCAAATCGCTTGATACGGGCAAGTCTTCAGGTCCAGATTGTATACCGATTAGGTTCCTTTCAGATTACGCTGATACAATAGCTCCCTACTTAGAAATCATATACAACTGCTGGCTCACTGATAGATCTGTACCTACAGATTGGAAAATTGCGCAGGTCACACCAGTGTTTAAGAAGGGTAGTAGGAGTAATCCATCTAACTACAGACCTATATCATTGACGTCAGTTTTCAGAAGGGTTTTGGAGCATATAGTGTATTCAAACATTATCAATCACCTCGAAGGGAACGATCTATTGATACATCATCAGCATGCTTTCAGAAAACATCATTCTTGAGCAACGCAGCTAGCTCTTTATTCGAACGAAGTAATGGCCGCTATCGACAGGGGATCTCAAGTTGATTCCATATTTCTAGATTTCCGGAAAGCTTTTGACGCCGTTCCTCACAAGCGACTTCTAATCAAGCTGCGGGCCTATGGGGTATCGTCTCAGTTGTGAGACTGGATTCGTGATTTCCTGTCAGGAAGGTCGCAGTTCGTAGTAATAGAAGGCAAATCATCGAGTAAAACTGAAGTGATATCAGGTGTTCCCCAGGGAAGCATCCTGGGACCTCTGCTGTTCCTGATATATATATAAATGACCTGGGTGACAATCTGAGCAGTTCTCTTAGGTTGTTCGCAGATGATGCTGTAATTTACCATCTAGTAAGGTCATCCGAAGACCAGCATCAGTTGCAAAGCGATTTAGAAAAGATTGCTGTATGGTGTGGCAGGTGGCAGTTGACACTAAATAACGGAAAGTGTGAGGTGATCCACATGAGTTCCAAAAGAAATCCATTGGAATTCGATTACTCCATAAATAGTACAATTCTCAAGGCTGTCAATTCAACTAAGTACCTGGGTGTAAAACTTACGAACAACTTCAGTTGGAAAGACCACAAAGATAATATTGTGGGGAAGGCGAGCCAAAGGTTGTATTTCATTGGCAGGACACTTAGAAGATGCAACAAGTCCACTAAAGAGACAGCTTACACTACACTCATTCGTTCTTTGTTAGAATATTGCTGTGCGGTGTGGGATCCTTACCAGGTGAGATTGACGGAGGACATTGAAAGGGTGCAAAAAAAAGGGGAACACGTTTTGTATTATCACGTAATAGGGGAGAGAGTGTAGCAGATATGATACGCGAGTTGGGATGGAAGTCATTAAAGCAAAGACATTTTTTGTCAAGGCGAGATCTATTTACGAAATTTCAGTCACCAACTTTCTCTTCTGAATGCAAAAATATTTTGTTGAGTCCAACCTACATAGGTAGGAATGATCAGCAAAATAAAATACGAGAAATCAGAGCTCGAACAGAAAAGTTTAGGTGTTCATTTTTCCCTCACGCTGTTCGGGAGTGGAATGGTAGGGAGATAGTATGATTGTGGTTCGATGAACCTTCTGCCAAGCACTTAAATGTGAATTGCAGAGTAATCATGTAGATGTAGGTGTAGGTGTGGAACACTTGGTTCAAGAATCATAAAAGAAGGTTGTATACATGGAAGAATCCTGGAGATAATAAAAGGTATCAGATAGATTATATAATGGTAAGACAGAGATTTAAGAACCAGGTATTAAATTGTAAGACATTTCCAGGGATAGATGTGGACTCTGACCACACTCTATTGGTTATGAACTGCAGATTAAAACTGAAGAAATTGCAAAAAGGTGGGAATTTAAGGAGATGGAACCTGGATAAACGGACTAAACCAGAGGTTGTACAGAGTTTCAGGGAGAGCATAAGGGAACAATTGACAGGAATGGGGGAAAGAAATAGAGTAGAAGAAGAATGGGTAGCTCTGAGGGATGAAGTAGTGAAGGCAGCAGAGGATCAAGTAGGTAAAAAGACGAGGGCTAGTAGAAATCCTTGGGTAACACAAGAATTATTGAATTTAATTGATGAAAGGAGAAAATATAAACATGCAGTAAATGAAGCAGGCAAAAAGGAATACAAACGCCTCAAAAATGAGATCGACAGAAAGTGCAAAATGGCTAAGCAGGCATGGCTAGAGGACAAATTTAAGGATGTAGAGGCTTATCTCACTAGGGGTAAGATAGATACCGCCTACAGGAAAATTAAAGAGACCTTTGGAGAAGAAAGAACCACTTGCATGAATATCAAGAGCTCAGATGAAAATCCAGTTCTAAGCAACGAAGGGAAAGCAGAAAGGTGGAAGGAGTATATAGAGGGTCTATATAAGGGCGATGTACTTGAGGACAATATTACGGAAATGGAAGAGGATGTAGATGAAGATGAAATGGGAGATACAATACTGCGTGAAGAGTTTGACAGAGCACTGAAAGACGTGAGTCGAAACAAGGCCCCCGGAGTAGACAACATTCCACTGGAACTACTGATGGCCTTGGGAGAGCCAGTCCTGACAAAACTCTACCATCTGGTGAGCAAGATGTACGAGACAGGCGAAATACCCTCAGACTTCAAGAAGAATATAAGAATTCCAATCCCAAAGTAAGCAGGTGTTGACAGATGTGAAAATTACCGAACTATCAGTTTAATAAGTCACAGCTGCAAAATACAGCTGCGAATTCTTTACAGACGAATGGAAAAACTGGTAGAAGCCGACCTCGGGGAAGATCAGTTTGGATTCTGTAGAAATGTTGGAACACGTGAGGCAATACTGACTTATCTTAGAAGAAATATTAAGGAAAGGCAAACCTACGTTTCTAGCATTTGTAGACTTAGAGAAAGCTTTTGACAATGTTGACTGGAATACTCTCTTTCAAATTCTAAAGGTGGCAGAGGTAAAATACAAGGAGCGAAAGGCTATTTACAATTTGTACAGAAACCAGATGGCAGTTATAAGAGTCGAGGGGCATGAAAGGGAAGCAGTGGTTGGGAAGGGAGTGAGACAGGGTTGTAGCCTCTCCCTGATGTTATTCAATCTGTATACTGAACAAGCGATAAAGGAAACAAAAGAAAAATTTGGAGTAGGTATTAAAATCCAGAGAGAAGAAATAAAAACTTTGAGGTTTGCCGATGACATTGTAATTCTGTCAGAGACAGCAAAGGACTTGGAAGAGCAGTTGAATGCAATGGACAGTGTCTTGAAAGGAGGATATAAGATGAACATCAACAAAAGCGAAACAAGGATAATGGAATGCAGTCGAATTAAGTCGGGTGATGCTGAGGGAATTAGATTAGGAAATGAGACACTTAAAGCAGTAAAGGAGTTTTGTTATTTGGGAAGCAAAATAACTGATGACGGTCGAAGTAGAGAGGATATAAAATGTAGACTGGCAATGGCAAGGAAAGCGTTTCTGAAGAAGAGAAATTTGTTAACATCGAGTATAGATTGAAGTGTCAGGAAGTTTTTTCTGAAAGTATTTGTATGGAGTGTAGCCATGTATGGAAGTGAGACATGGACGATAAACAGTTTGGACAAGAAGAGAATAGAAGCTTTCGAAATGTGGTGCTACAGAAGATTGTTGAAGATTAGGTGGGTAGATCACATAACTAATGAGGAGGTATTGAATAGGATTGGGGAGAAGAGAAGTTTGTGGCACAACTTGACCAGAAGAAGGGATCGGTTGGTAGGACATATTCTGAGGCATCAAGTGATCACAAATTTAGCATTGAAGGGCAGCGTGGAGGGTAAAAATCGTAGAGGGAGACCAAGAGATGAATACACTAAACAGATTCAGAAGGACGTAGGTTGCAGTAGGTACTGGGAGATGAAGGAGCTTGTACAGGATAGAGTAGCATGGAGAGCTGCATCAAACCAGTCTCAGGACTGAAGACCACCACCACCACCACCACCACCACCACCACCACCACAACAACAACAACAACAACAACATCTACTTAGCTTAACCATGTTTTATGACAGAGTTTTATATTGTTGTGCAAAAGTCTCAAAGTTACATCTGCTTCTACATCCATATTCTACAAACCACAATGAAAAGCATCGGGAGGGTACTTCTTCCTATACCGTTCACATATGGAGTGTGGGGGGAATGACTGTTTGAACACCTCTGCATGATCTGTCTTCGCAATCCCTACAAAGAGCATTTTAGGATGGTTTTGAAACTTTGTAAGTAAGTTTTCATGGGATAGTTTGCATCTCACAGGACAGTTTTTATCTGTCTTCAAGTATTTGCCACTCCAATTTTTTCAGCACTTGCATGGTAACTATCCCATGGGTCAAACAAACCTTTGACCATTTGTGTTGTTCTTCCTTTTATATTTTTAATACACCCCATTTGTCCTACTTGATACGGGTCCCACAAACTTGGGTGGCACAAATGCTTTGTAGGCAATCTGCATTGTGGACTAGTGGCATAGCTCTAGTGTTCTACCAATGAACTAAAGTCTGCCACCTGCTTTACCTACAACTGAGCCTATGTGATTATTCCATTTCATACCCTTACAATTTGCTACGCCCAGGTTTTTGTTTGAGTTCACCAATTCCAACTGTGACTCACCGATCCTGTACTCTTAGGAAGCACATTTCTTCATTTTGTGAATTGCACAATTTTACATTTCCGTACATCTGAAGCAAGTTGGCACACTTTTCACTATTCTGAAATCTTATCAAGAGCCGACTGAATATTTATGCAACTATTTCATTACAAATAACAGAGTCTCTGCAAGAAGTCTGAGGTTGCTATCAATACTGTCTGCAAGGTTGGTAATACACAAAACAGCTAGGGGCCCAACACACCTCCCTGGATCACATGTGAGTTACTTCCCTTCTATTAATGACTCTCCATGCAAGATAACATACTGCATCCTCCCTACCAAGAAACTGTCAATTCAGTCACAAGTTTTGTTTGGTACCGCAATGTGACTGCATTTTCAATAATAACCGCCCTCGAAAAGTCAAGAAATACTTCATCTACCCGGCTGCCTTAATCCATGGCTTTCAGAATGTCACGTAAGGATAGGGCAAGTTGGATTTAACATGAATGAGACTGTCAGCTGATTGGCATGGGGAATATTCTGTACATAATACCTCATTACATTTGTGAGCAGAATATGTTCTAAAACTGTACAACAAACGGATGTCAAGAATGCTGAGTGGTTGTTCTGTGAGCCACTTCTGCTGCCATTCTTTTACACAGGTGTGACCTTTGCTTTCTTCTAATCACAGGACATGGTTTTCTGTTCAAGGAATCCATGTTTTATTGTGGTGTAAAGAGGGGGCAAATCTGCAAGAAATTTGGTACAGAATATTTGCCTTGTTCCATTTTAGCTATCTTAGCTGTTTCTCAATGCCACTGCCAATAATAACAATTTTACTCATCTTTGCTGTGGTTTTTGTTTATGAGCATTTGAAAATGGAGTTCAGTATTTCTGCTTTTGCTTTACTAGCTTCAATTTCAGTTCCTGCCTGGTCCATGTGTATCTGGATACAAACTCTGGTGGCATTAGGAGCCTTTACAATATAGAAATTTCATTGAGTTTTGTGACTGTAGCACACAGAGGGTCCCTCCCACAATGAGCTTTTCTACTAAGTGCAGATAAAATGGGTGAACCAGAGCTCCACTGACAAACTTTCAGAGGTTGCTCAGGGATACCTTCTGAATATTTTGTTATGAAGGATTCATGATCTCTGGTGGCTCCTTACAGGGTAGTATTGTAATTACGATTTGCTCAGTTTGTTACCACTATCAAGGACACAGTTCAAAGAAATACCACTAGGACAGATGGAAAAAATTTCTGATGTTGTTGCAATCGAAGCAGAACAGCTCTTTGTCAGCATAGTGTCATCATGCCCCTCTTCCACTGCATCCATTGCACCCGTACACAAGGTACATATTGGCCAGCGCTTCATCAGTACACCCATCCACAGTACTGCTGTATATAACTGTTGATGCACAACTATCATTACTGGAAAATAAAACCCTTCAAATAGAACTGAGCAATACTGAATGCAAACTTGAGGGCAACAAGTTAAAGAGGGCATTACTGTTGTCAACAGCAGGTATTGTGAGTGAATGGGAACAAGACACACAGCACATACTGTCAGCATCTGCACTGCTATGCATTATTTTTAGTGCAATAAAAATACGAAACTAATTGGGGCAAGAAACCACGTTAAATACAACAACTCTGTAACAACCTGCTGGTGACAGTGGGTCTATATACCAAAATAAACAAACGTATCCTTGAGAAATCTTTGAACATTTGTCGGTGGAGATCTGGTTCAACCCGTATTCAATGTTTTGTCAATTATTCTTCCAAACTTGGGGCATAATTTTTCTGCATGCTCCTATTCCGAGCAAAATGTTTCAAGTCCCTCATTGAGATATGACACTACTACTTCTCTGACAAGTTAACTGCACATATCAATTTTTCAGGTCACCAGAAGCATCTGATACCGCCCGTCGGCTTTGACCTGTGACATAAGTCTGTTGTGATGTGTGACGTCACAAAGTTCAGTTTGCAAATGTCACGTGTTTGTAGATGTGTGTGTTTGTAGGTTGCGGGTAAGGTTTTGTTGTTGGTTTAGTGTGCGCTTGTGATGTGTTTGTAGGTGGGTTTTTTTTCTTCATGTTTTTAACTGGTGGAGGGGGGAGGGTTGTGTGGTGGTATTGGTGAGTTGGTTTAGTGTGTTGTTTACCCAGTGAGGGCAAGGGAAGTGATAGATTCCA
Organism: Schistocerca piceifrons; assembly: GCF_021461385.2. Taxonomy (NCBI): domain Eukaryota; kingdom Metazoa; phylum Arthropoda; class Insecta; order Orthoptera; family Acrididae; genus Schistocerca; species Schistocerca piceifrons. The sequence continues at coordinate 771,171,916 of NC_060141.1, read as the reverse complement.
GATTTGGTGTTCTCTTGTGGTTTTTGAGGTAGTGATGATTGTGGAAGTGGTTGTAGGTTTTGTTTATAAAATGGCATCAGTTGTTTCCGTTGACCTATATAGGTCAAAGGAAGTGTTTGATTCCATTGGATATTGTATCTAGTTGATTTTGCGAATGTTGTGGTCAGTTTACTGGTTTTCTCGTTTGGTTCAGTGGCATGTGTTTATTGTTAGTTTGTCCCCACCCAAAAACCCCCAATTTCCCCTGCTTGTCCCATTAGTTTCATTATATTATAGGAGGAACATGTGTTTGATGGTTTTTTGATCTATTTTCGTGTTTGTTGTCATGTTTACGTAATGACGTCATAGTCACAACATGGGAGTTGTTGTGAATGGTCGTTTCCGCCATACTGGTGACGTCATTGGTCAAAGAAGACGGGTGGAATCGGACATTTCCATTAACTTTTTCTACTGGTTTTGGCTGCCCTTTGCACTTTGGTAATCACTGTTTCTTCAATGTTAATATCAGTTTCAGTGTGCACATCCTCACAGAGGTAAGATCTATTTGTTGCCAATAGACCAAATATCCCCCCCCATGAACCATGAACCTAGCCGTTGGTGGGGAGGCTTGCGTGCCTCAGTGATACAGATGGCCGTACCGTAGGTGCAACCACAACGTAGGGGTATCTGTTGAGAGGCCAGACAAACATGTGGTTCCTGAAGAGGGGCAGCAGCCTTTTCAGTAGTTCCAGGGGCAACAGTCTGGATGATTGACTGATCTGGCCTTGTAACACTAACCAAAACAGCCTTGCTGTGCTGGTACTGCGAACAGCTGAAAGCAAGGGGAAACTACAGACATAATTTTTCCCAAGGGCATGCAGCTTTACTGTATGGATAAATGATGATGGCGTCCTCTTGGGTAAAATATTCCGGAGGTAATATAGGCCCCCATTCGGATCTCCGGGCGGGGACTACTCAGGAGGACGTCGTTATCAGGAGAAAGAAAACTAGCGTTCTGCGGATTTGAGCGTGGAATGTCAGATCCCTTAATCGGGCAGGCAGACAGAAAATTTAAAAAGGGAAATGGATAGGTTAAAGTTAGATATAGTGGGAATTAGTGAAGTTTGGTGGCAGGAGGAACAAGACATCTGGTCAGGAGAATACAGGGTTATAAATACAAAATCAAATAGGGGTAATACAGGAGTAGGTTTAACAATGAATAAAAAAAATAGGAGTGCGGGTAAGCCACTACTAATAGCATAGTGAACGTATTATTGTGGCCAAGATAGACACGAAGCCCATGCCTACTACAGTACAAGTTTATATGCCAACTAGCTCTGCAGATGACGAAGAAATTGATGAAATGTATGACGAGATAAAAGAAATTACTCAGGTAGTGAAGGGAGATGAAAATTTAATAGTCATGGGTGACTGAAATTCAAGAGTAGGAAAAGGGAGAGAAGGAAACATAGTAGGTGAATATGGATTGGGGGAAAGAAATGAAAGAGGAAGCCGTCTGGTAGAATTTTGCACAGAGCTTAACTTAATCATAGCTAACACTTGGTTCAAGAATCATAAAAGAAGGTTGTATACATGGAAGAATCCTGGAGATACTAAAAGGTAGCAGATAGATTATATAATGGTAAGACAGATATTTAGGAACCAGGTATTAAATTGTAAGACATTTCCAGGGGCAGATGTGGACTCTCACCACAATCTATTGGTTATGAGCTGTAGATTAAAACTGAAGAAACTGCTAAAAGGTGGGAATTTAAGGAGATGGGACATGGATAAACTGACTACAGCAGAGGTTGTACAGAGTTTCAGGGAGAGCATAAGGGAACAATTGACAAGAATGGGGGAAAGAAATACAGTAGAAGAAGAATGGGTAGCTCTGAGGGATAAAGTAGTGAAGGCAGCAGAGGATCAAGTAGGTAAAAAGACGAGGGTTAGTAGAAATCCTTGGGTAACACAAGAATTATTGAATTTAATTGATGAAAGGAGAAAATATAAACATGCAGTAAATGAAGCAGGCAAAAAGGAATACAAACGCCTCAAAAATGAGATCGACAGAAAGTGCAAAATGGCTAAGCAGGCATGGCTAGAGGACAAATTTAAGGATGTAGAGGCTTATCTCACTAGGGGTAAGATAGATACCGCCTACAGGAAAATTAAAGAGACCTTTGGAGAAGAAAGAACCACTTGCATGAATATCAAGAGCTCAGATGAAAATCCAGTTCTAAGCAACGAAGGGAAAGCAGAAAGGTGGAAGGAGTATATAGAGGGTCTATATAAGGGCGATGTACTTGAGGACAATATTACGGAAATGGAAGAGGATGTAGATGAAGATGAAATGGGAGATACAATACTGCGTTAAGAGTTTGACAGAGCACTGAAAGACGTGAGTCGAAACAAGGCCCCCGGAGTAGACAACATTCCACTGGAACTACTGATGGCCTTGGGAGAGCCAGTCCTGACAAAACTCTACCATCTGGTGAGCAAGACGTATGAGACAGGTGAAATACCCTCAGACTTCAAGAAGAATATAATAATTCCAATCCCAAAGAAAGCAGGTGTTGACAGATGTGTAAATTACCGAACTATCAGTTTAATAAGCCACAGCTGCAAAATACTAACGCAAATTCTTTACAGACGAATGGAAAAACTGGTAGAAGCCAACCTCGGCGAAGATCAGTTTGGATTCCGCAAAAATATTGGAACACGTGAGGCAATACTGACCCTACGACTTATCTTAGGAGCTAGATTAAGGAATGGCAAACTTACATTGCTAGTATTTGTAGATTTAGAGAAAGCTTTTGACAATGTTGACTGGAATACTCTCTTCCAAATTCCAAAGGTGGCAGGGGTAAAATACAGGGAGGGAAAGGCTATTTACAATTTGTACAGAAACCAGATGGCAGTTATAGTCGAGGGATATGAAAGGGAAGCAGAATAATGGAATGTAGTCAAATTAAGTCGGGTGATGCTGAGGGAATTAGATTAGGAAATGAGACACTTAAAGTAGTAAAGGAGTTTTGCTATTTGGGGAGCAAAATAACTGATGATGGTCGAAGTAGAGAGGATATAAAATGTAGACTGGCAATGGCAAGAAAAGCGTTTCTGAAGAAGAGAAATTTGTTAACATCGAGTATAGATTTAAATGTCAGGAAGTCGTTTCTGAAAGTATTTGTATGGAGTTTAGCCATGTATGGAAGTGAAACATGGATGAGAAATAGTTTGGACAAGAAGAGAATAGAAGCTTTCGAAATGTGGTGCTACAGAAGAATGCTGAAGATTAGATGGGTAGATCACATAACTAATGAGGAGGTATTGAATAGAATTGGGGAGAAGAGGAGTTTGTGGCACAACTTGACAAGAAGAAGAGACCGGTTGGTAGGACATGTTCTGAGGCATCGAGGGATCACAAATTTAGCATTGGAGGGCAGTTGGAGGGTAAAAATCATAGAGGGAGACCAAGAGATGAATACACTAAGCAGATTCAGAAGGACGTAGGTTGCAGTAGGTACTGGGAGATGAAGGAGCTTGTACAGGATAGAGTAGCATGGAGAGCTGCATCAAACCAGTCTCAGGACTGAAGACCACAACAACAACAAGATCAAATATATTCCCTCATAAGGGGGATTCCAACGTACCAGTTCTAGCTAGTTCTCATAGAGGGCATTTAGTGAAGTCTTGTCACACCCACCACTAACAGAACTGTAATGATCCCAAGTGATTATTGGATATTGTAAGATAATTACAGTATGACTAGCAAGTTTTGTACTAGATAATGGAGGATTTCTCTTAAGTTTTTTGTTACATCTGGGGTGATTCAGGTGGTCAATACAAGGATCCAGTTATAAGCTTATGCCCACGCACGATACTGAGTACTGCACAAACAATCTCACATGCAGTTTTAGTGTCCATTTACTTTCTCCTCTACTACAACAAAGTCCACTTCCATTCCCTTTTGATATACGCTTAAATTTTCCCCAAAACTCTCGATGCCACCAATTTTGGTACCCAATATTGTGTGAGCTCCACTATGTTTTAGGAGCATATCAAGCTTTAGCATTTTTTTGTGAATGCTTCAACAGTTAATGTACGCTTCGTCAGTAAATGAATGCTTCGGCAGTTAACCACCACGATTTTAGTACTCTTGTCTGTGAAGGATGAGGGAGGTATTTCTTTGGATTTTACACTGATACTTTTGGTCTCCTACACCTATCTTTATCTGGACGGAATAATCTACAACTCCTTTCTGTGTACCCCATACACTGTCAGTTAGCTGGATAGCAGCCTCTGATGTGTAGTGCTCGAACCTGTTCTCAGCTCAATGGCGTAAGTACAAGACGTCTGAGCCTAGCTTGTCACGGAACCTTCGCAGTCTCTAGTTGAAGCCTTCCACATGACTTAGAACTAGCTGGCTATAATCAGTTCTAGGAACAATGCTGCAGACTATGAGCTTTGTTGAAACTCTGTGAGCAAACCTTTTGTTCTGAACCTCTTCTGCCAGTCGCCTGAATGATCCAAGCACGACCTTCCTCTAAACCCAGAAGAGAGCTATCATTTGTCTCAACATGCACCACAATCCATAATTAGCTGCATCCTATTCCCGCAATGGCTACACTAATAACATCTTCAACATGTTTAATGAGGCCCCAAGCATACATATTGAGTGCAACTAGTGTTCCTTTCAATCCCTTGCTGCCATTTCCCTAAGAGATACTATCACCACATGTCTGAACATTACCAGTAGCCCTCAGGCACAAATTTGGAAATATCCAAATATTCAAAGCTTAAGTAAAAGAGTACCTTACTGATCACACCTATTACAATTTACTAAAACTTCTGGGCTCAGTGATGTACATTCCAGTTAATATTAATGTTCACTCTATACAGGTTTTCTTATATATAAACAGACACTGTTCTCTGTGAAGTTATGTAGATGCTTAGTATGAAGTACTGAGTAAAAACATTCACTGAGGGAAAACAATTGATTTTATTTCCTGAGTAATTGTTGTTCTCCTGCAATTTTTCTTGTGGCCTGAAACAAACTGCTGGACACACAACAAGAGAAGACAAACTGATATGTATTTGTATCACTAAGTGTGTGACAACGTAATGTTATATTGATGGTTGCTCATAACACAGCATAGCGAAATAGTAACTTGTGAGCATGCCATACTTACTGAGATTAGTAAATGCAGAAAGAAACCAGGTCAAAACGCTAACGGAAGCTGCGTTCTTAGTTCTTAAAATTTCCAGTAGTTGGACAACTTTACTGGAGGCTGAGACAGGAGTACAGAGTGGCTGCACAAAAATATATATATATTTTTTAATTACAGCTATTCACACATATCAAAATTAGAGTTGATCTAGCTGTATTTAATGTAGAACAGCTGATAAGAATTCTTAACCCGTTGTCAAATGTTAAAAACATTCATTGATCATATTGTTTTGTATTGCTATGTTCATACAACAATTACTAGTAATTCCGTCTGACTAATGCTATAAACAGAAATTTGAAACTAATAAAAATATGTGTAACAAACGTAAAGACTTACGACTAAAATCGACAAAATCGTCTTTGGTAGTACGCCGGTAAGAAAAGCCGATGTCAATCCTAAATAAATCCCGAATATTGCGAAACTCAGCGTGTTCACCATATTCTTATACTTCAGTACCAAATAAATTAAAATAATTTCTTGCACCAAAATTATTGGATATTCCATGTACGATAGCAATGCATAATCGTTACAAAAATTGTAGCTTGCCATAATAGTATAGCTGAAAATGAAAATAGTTTGAAATCATAATACAGGAAATCTATTTCATCGTATATTGCACGATACTTCAGTCCTATACCTTGTCAGTTCCAAAAGTAATCCATACAGGTTAATGCCAACAGCGCTCTTAACTTTCAGCAAATTTAAAATTTGTGGTATTTTCAAAACAAGGCACAAAGTGATGGTTATAATACTCAGGACGTCAGATATAACGTATAATATTTCCATCTTGAATAATGCCGCTTCTGTTTACCGCGATTTATCTTACGTTATTACGTTTATCGGAGAAGTTCTTAACACATAGGTGACATACAACGACTACGCATCGCATCTTTTGGCTGCATTTCAAGGAGGACTGGTACACAATGGTCCTTGAGAATGCCGCCAAACGAGTTCACAATCACACCGCATTGCCGGTTTGTATTAAGTGTGCAGACTAAATTCAGTGTAGGGGTGGGGATAGCCGCAAACAAGGATCAGTCTGAACGAACCAATCGGAGTAGTAGCTACTGCTCACGTTGGGAGGAGGGCAGTTTGAACTTGGGCACAGTTATTGGTATGTTTCTACTCTCCGTGAGCCAGGGGCGCGTGACATAGTAGGCCACGACCTGCCACTGGCTCTCAGGAAAACGAAAAACTTGTGCGTAGTCGAGTGGTTTTCTTTCAAGAAAATGATTTAAAAGTCGATATTACGCAGGATTTTATCAGGCTCAAACTTTTTTAATGGCTACTGTACTTACAAGTCGCCATTTGTCCGCCAATATAGGTATTAAAAATACTTCATCCCCACCCCCCACCCCCTGCCAGTTTCATCCCCTTCATCACCACCCCCCACCCCCTGTCAGTTTGATCCCCGAACAAACTATCGTACGGGCACACTTGCCTTGGGCCTCTGACATCTGGTGTTTCTACAGGAACAGCTTCTTTTTAAAGCATCTCAGACTGCAGATTTTATTTTTCTATATTTTATATCTCTACAATAGCCTGCGCAAAAGAAAATTTGCACGTTTATAGCAGATAATACGACGTGGTATTTAAAACATATGTTTCACAACGCGTCTGCAGTATTGGAATATTTAGTAACTGTTTTGCTGCTTTGTTAGTACACTGAAAAAAAAAAAAATGTGAAAGTGTGACCTACAGACAAGCTCTGTCTGACTTTGTGCCACTCCAGAGTGTTTAGATTCGTTGCCAACCAATTGTTGTATGCTTCTGATGGTAGAGTTCGAAAGTGACAATGAAATTTGCACTTCGTACAATCTAAAGAGCATGAAACACAGAGGGAAACTGGAACAAATGGGACAAAATAGATTTAAGGAATGTTCAGAATTGTTCAGTTTATACATTGTAACCCGTCATGATTATGTCTTGGAAAATGTCATGTGGGTTTTACAACACATATACTGTGCACATCCTCCTCCACTCTCTCTCTGAACACTTTCTCCTTCCTTCCTGGCTCTGTACCTCCTCCTCCATATATATAGACACACACACACACACACACACACACACACACACACACACACACACACACACACACACACACACACACACACCCCTCACTAGACCTTCCATCTGCCCCTCCCCTCCTCCTCCTTCCCCTCTCTCCATTCTCTCCCCCCTATCCCAGTCCATCCCCTCCTGCCCCACATCTCTTCTTTCATCCCTTCCAGCTGTGTCTGTATGTGTGGATGGATATGTGCGTGTGTGCGAGTGTATACCTGTCCTCTTTTCCCCCTAAGGTAAGTCTTTCCGCTCCCGGGATTGGAATGACTCCTTACCCTCTCCCTTAAAACCCACTTCCTTTCGTCTTCCCCTCTCCTTCCCTCTTTCCTGATGAGGCAACAGTTTGTTGCGAAAGCTTGAATTTTGTGTGTATGTTTGTGTTTGTTTGTGTGTCTATCGACCTGCCAGCGCTTTTGTTCGGTAAGTCACCTCATCTTTGTTTTTATATATAATTTTTCCCACGTGGAATGTTTCCTTCCATTATATTACTAAATGTTTTGTTATCTTTAGAGGTCTGAAGATGGTTTGATGGAACTAAAAACAGTCACAAAAAAAAGGGGGGAGGTGGCAGTATCATCAATTTGTGCTTATTCCCAGTCTTAAATGCCACAGATCATTCTACCATCAATTACTCTCTACCCAGGTCTGTCCTATACATCTACCACCTTGTACCACATGTCTGTCATAGGTAGTTCCTATTTTAAAAAAGGCATGGACATTGTGTGGAACAGCTATATTATCCATCAACTGTACCATAATCACTGAGCAGTGTTCTGTGCGGGCTAATTGCAATCTTGGTTACTCAGTTGCCGAACATTCCACAAACAACAACATAATTTCAACAGCTGCTCCAGAATCTGTGTCATGTGGATCTGTCCTTTCAGCATATCTGATGTTCTCATAATCCTGATAGCCTAAACCTCCACTATCCCTCTTCCCTCTGCCTTATCCTTTCACTCATCCTTTCCTTTCCTGTCTTTTCTAGACCACTACACCTATTCAGACCTTGTAATCAGCTTTTTCCCAAAGTTTCTTTCACATCTCACATCCCTTGCCCATTCTCTCCATTTTACAATAATCATGTTTTTCATTTCTTGTTTTGTTACCACCACTGAGAGCCACCTATTTCCCTATCTCCTGTCTCCCTTTACCCCCCTATCCCCTCCCTACCCTCACACACACTTACTTTCTCTACATCCTCTCCTGTCAGCAAGGAAAGCATAAATAGTTAATGTATTAACTAACTGTCACTGCCGCTGATGAAGTCACAGGTTGCTGCATTTGGGGGCACATGCAACACACATTAACCACCTGTCAATAAATGGCTGACTCTTCTTTTGTTTATATTTTCATACTGGCTAAACTAAAAGTGGCTAACTAAAAGTTAGCCACTCCATTTCATTCCATTGTCACAGAACTTCCCTGCTCTCTGTCTTGACCACTATAACACTATCTCATCTCTAACGACTTTGTCATTGATGAGGCATTAACTTCTATTCTTCCTTTTTATCACTATTACTTGAACATCAAAATCACAGGTATTTCCTGCAATTTTCAAGAAAATAAAAAAATTGGACTGTATGATGGATTTACCCAGTCTCTCCATCCAAAGAACTGTGACAGTTTTGGAATACCATACACAGTATCCATATGGGCATCTCATGCAGCAGACAAACTGGTTGTGAAAACATTTGTCCTGAAAAGCACAACAAATATTTTAAATGTATCAACAGAGACATTAGCTTTGATGGCATGTGTCCTCAAAGACAAAATTCAACAGGTTGTGGCCATTTCTGTCCACAGAAAGGTCACCAAAATTCGTCACTGTCAACTCTTTAATTTTTTTTCCTTGATAATGATTGTGCTTCATGCCATTCCATAGGCTTCACTTATCATCCTTTGTACAATATACCACTTTCAGAAAACTATCTCCATAGCAGCAAAAATGTAATAAATTGTATCCTGGACAAGAAATTGAACTCAGTGCCAGTACCTTTTGTGGACACAGAGCTTCAATTTAAACTATGCTTAACTGCTTCACAACTTAACTGAAAATTCTTTGAATATGTCATTTATTTCCCCCTCAAAAGCCACAGTAGTGTAGTATTTGCCTTAACCAAAGTCTTGGGAACATCTTTTATTCTGTTTATAAACATCTTTTATTCTACAAACAGTACCTGTATTTTGACAGCTGCCATTCCTTCCACATCAAAAAATCCCTCCTATACAGCCTGGTCACCCGTGGGTGGCATATTTGAAGTGCAAGAACTCCTGTGGCCAGTATGTCAAAGGGTCTCACCAAGGCCTTCACAGATGCACTATCCACCGGACCTAGTTCATAAACAGTTTTCTTGTGCCATTTCCCCATGCACCTCCAATCCTCCCACCAACCCCAAGGAGCTGCTACAAAGGGGTACCCTTTCCATCACTCAGTAAAATCCCGGACTGCAACGACTGAACCACATCCTTCATCAGGGCTTTGATTATCTACGATCATGCTCTGAAATGAAAGGTATCCTACACAAGATTGTTCCCACCCTTCCTACTGTGGTGTTCAATTGTCCACCAATACCATCACAACATCCTAGTCGATCCCTATGCCATTCGCAATCCTAACCCCTTGTCATGCAAGACCACCTCAATTCACCCACCAATGGCTTCCTATTCCATTCCTGCCATAGACTTATCTTACCCCATCAGAGGTGAGGCCACCTAGATGAACGGCCAAACTGTGATCAAGAGCAAAGTTTCCTGCCCTGCCCGGCCCTGTGGCAGCACAATATGCAGCTGAACATAACATGTTTGATTTCAATGGCTGCTTCACAATCAAGGCCATTTGGCTCCTCCCCTACACCACCAGCTTTTCTGAACTGTGCAGGTAGCAGTTATCTTTACAACACATTCTCCACTCCAGAAATTATCCCTCTCTCAACATACTGTAACCTGTTGTCCCCACATCCTCCAACCATCAGTTTTTGCCCCCTCTGTTCTATCACCTCCTCCCTATTCATGTCGCCTCACCCTTACTGTGTGCCAGTTCAGGGTTTTCAGTACTTCTATGATATTCACCCATGGGTCAGACTCACCTATGACCATTCACACATTTCTCCTTCATGTGTGTTCTATGTCCCCCATTGTCCCCATTTAGCATGAGTTGCACAAGTGTTTTATAAACAATTTACTTTTTGCATTGAGTGCATTTTCTCACTATCCTACCAATGAACCAATGTCTACCAAAGTTTTACTCACAATTGAGCCTATGTGATCATTCAATTTCGTATCTCCACAGATTGTTACATCCGGGCCTTTATATGAGAGGATTTCTCCAAGCTGTGACTCATAAATGTTGCAGTCGTAGTATACCACTTTTCTGCATTTAGAGAAGTGCACAATGCACCTGCCTTTCTTTTCCCCTTCCCTGATCCTCTCCTTTACTGCTTCCCACCCCCACCCCCCATCCCTACCCCTCTCACCACCAACTCCCTGTCCCACAGCCTCCCAATGGTGTGCCCTGGCTGTATTCTCATGTTGCCATCTAATCACTGCACAGTCCACCAGCAGCGCTCTCCTCTCAACCCCCCCCCCCCCCTACTCTGCTATTCCTCCTCCTTTCCCAACCCACTTCAGATTGCTGCTTTCGTTCAATGTGAGAGCTGTATTGTGGTCAGAGCTGTCAGAGACAGTGGTCATGTGTGTGTGAAGTGTGCTCGCTTGTGTGACTGTTCGTGTTTTCTGATGTAGGCTTTGGCTGAGAGCTAAATGTATAACAGCTTTCTTGTTGTGCCTATCAACAACTCAGTGTCTCATCTTTACAGTGAGTGGCAATCTATCCTTTTCCTAGTATTGTCAACAATACAAGTTAAATGGTATGCCAGATTGGAACTCAAACCAGGAACACCTGCCTTTAAGTCCACGAGGCATACACAGATTAACATCTACATTAGATGTAGGTGTTCATAGCCAGTGAACCTCAGTGAAGTGCATGAAAGAAGGTACTTTTCATTGTTCCACATACTGTGGTTCTCCCTACTCTCAATTACTTGTGTGTGGATTATCCAGTTTGCAGATAATCGTGCATCTAAAAAAAAGTGCAACATTTTTCTCTAGCAAACAGCGATAAACAATCTGCCACATGACGACAAGTGCCATTTCCATTGTGTAAATGATTGCTGTGTGACAATACAGTACTATTTGCATTGTTGTTGACCAACCTGTTCCATTTAAATTGAAAACAAACTTAGTTTTCTGATGTTAATTGGATTGTAAGTGTCAATGAAGCAAGTTATAAAGTTTATAAACGATATGATGGGGAAATGAAAGATATGTGTGTTGACATTAAAACATAAATTAGAATTAATTAGAAGACTTGAGAAGGGGGAAACTACTGCAAAACAAAGAGCAGATTATGGTATTGGAATGCACACTGCTCAGAATGTTAAAAAGAATATGCAGAAAATACAGGATTTTGTCAGGAAATGAGATTTTAATTCTGGACCATTTGCACAAAAAAGCATGAAGAGATCTGCAGTTGATGAATTAGATGCTGCTCTTTTGCAATAGTTTAGCACAATGTGTGCCAAAAAAGCTAACATTTTTCATGAAGCTCTAGGATTAGAGGGAGAATTTAATGCCTCACCTGGTCAGCTAGCAAGATTCAAATGTCACAGGATTCACAAATGTACTGGAAAGGACAGCAGCTTAGTTCAAATGTTGCAGCAGCTGATTCTTTCTGCGAAGAATTCCAGAAATCTGTGGAAGAAGAGAATTTCACATCATACCAAATTTATAATGCAGACAAAAGTGGTCTGTATTGGAAATGTCTATGTACCAGAACTCTTGCTTTTAAGAGCAGAGTTCGTGCTCCTGGGTGTAAGTCATCTAAAGAATGAATTACAATTTTATGCACCACTCATGCTTCTGGGAACCACGAAGTTAAACTGCTAGTGATTTGGGGGGGGGGGGGGGGGGGGGAATGAACATTCAAAGGTATTGTAGCCATGGATCTCCCTATGCATTATTACAACCAGAAAGGAGCATAGATGGGTAGTGAAATTTTAAAAAACTGGTTCTACATTCATTTTGTACTACAAGTTCGGTGACATCCAGAAGAGAAAGGATTGCCACACAAGGCTGTTCTATTGCTTGAAAACGCCCCTTCACATCCTGATGAGAGGATTCTCACATATGATGATGGTCTCATGGTAACTTTTTACCTCCTAGCATGATGTCATTATACAGCCAATGGACCAAGAAGTAATTGCATTGGTAAAACAGCGCTACTGGGTTGGTCTACTGAGAATGCTAACTGAGGATGGTTTGACAGCATTCTGGAAGAATTTGACAATTCCTTATGCCATAAACCGGATTTCTGATGCCTGGCAAGAAGTCAAGCCACATACACTAGTTCGATCATGGAGGAAAATCCTTCCAGAAACAGAAGAAAGTGATTTTCAAGGTTTTAGTGGTGAAAAAATAACAACTGCACAAATAATGAACCTGGCAAAAGGTTTAAATGACTTTGAAGAAGTCTATGAAGAAAACTTGAATGAGTGGTTGAAGATTGATGCATGTAAACCTGGCTTCCAGTACACAAGTGATGCCGAAATTGTGACCACTGCTTCACAACAAAACAAATAAGAAGACAGTGAACGTGAAAGTGAGGATGAAGACAGTGACTTTGTCATTCATTATACCACACTGCAACATGCTGATACTCTTCCAGATTACATGGGTTAGTGGGAGTTTCAGTACATTGACATTACTGCTGCAAGAAAAATTCAAAATGTATGTTAAAACATGTCAATCCCTCCCAGAAGCAGACCATCATCATAGACTACTTTAAGAAATAAACAGGGCTACAGTACCCATGCACAGAACTTGGATTAACTTTCAAACTAAGAATGCATGTTTGAAAATATCTCAATTATTCATGTTTATCGATTATTTGTGCCTCTTCTCCCCCTCATTGCCCCAATTAATTGGGAGTATACTGTATGTGTAAAGTAACAGGCTTACATTTCATATAGGGGTAGATGATGCATGACTTTTAGTGAATTACTCGATACATTTTATACTTCATTATGTTATCATGAATTTGTGACTGTGTTTACTTCTTGCCAATCAGTGTTCATATCTAGCACTATTTGGAATAATTAGATACCTTGTAAATAACAATGCTGGATGTACTATTTCATTTGCAAGATTACAATAATTTGGAATTTCATGTATCTGTTAAAGCAATAATTTCTAATCCATGAAAATAACAGTTCACTCATGACACAGTTTTTGAAGAAAACAAGCAAAATAATCAAACAGAAAGTTCAACAAAACCACTGTGTAATGTCATGACCAATTGTTCAAATTATACATGTCTCAGAAGATGATAATCTTTAACATGGTTTACAAGGCAGTTGGTTGTATCAATTAAAGTAAATTTTAGCACTGAAAATCTTGTAAATGTTAGTAACCAAAATAATAACCCATTTTAGCGTTAATTTACAATTTTGGTTCAAAATTAATACTTAATAATATTTTTGTATAAAAAAGAAATTGTATAAGAAAACAGTGTCAAATATTTTCTTCAATATTGTAAAATTTAGTATCACACGAGTTTTTTTGTGAAAAAATAATTTTTCATGAGAACTTTACAAAAGTATTAATAGGCCTACTAATAATAAACTTCTCGTCATGAATTGTTAACTTTTTTTATATAGAAGGACCAAAGCACTTAGTCATTTGGGAGTCATTAAGTCATCATTGAGAGAGGTGGAAGTTGCAGTTTATTTGGCATGAATAAATGAAGAAAATTGACAGGTTATGTATGTTGGGCCTTTTTTATTTCAAAGAGTAAAAACCTCAAGTTTGCTAATGAATCCAGAAGAAACAAGAATGTTATAACCCTTTGATTCCTGCAGAAAACGAGAATTACTAACAGCTTGATCAACAATGATGAACACATTTAACATGTTAACTATCAGTGTAAGAGTACAATGCTATGTGTGAAATTATATTTAATGTTGTGTGTTATATGTGAGCAAGAACATTACATACGGAATACAGGAAAGACAACTGCTTAAAGGCCTCTGTGTGCACTATAATTATCCTAAACTTATCAGTACAGTTCCCATAGAAGCAGTACATAAAATGCAATGGTATATAACCAGATTCCTCACTTAGTACCAGTTCTTTAAATTTTTTAAGTAGGCTTTTGCAGAATAGTTGACATCTATTTCCAGGCATCTGCCAGTTCAGGGTTTTCAGCACTTCTATGATATTCACCCATGGGTCAGACTCACCTATGATCATTCACACATTTCTCCTTCTTGTGTGTTTTATGTCCCCCATTGTCCCCATTTAGCATGAGTTGCACAAGTGTTTTATAAACAATTTACTTTGTGTATGGAGTGCATTTTCTTACTATCCTACCGATGAACCAATGTCTACCAAAGTTTTACTTACAATTGAGCCTATGTGATCATTCCATTTCGTATCTCCACAGATTGTTACATCCAGGCATTTGTATGAGAGGACTTCTCCAAGTTGTGACTCATAAATGTTGCATTTAGAGAAGTGCAAAATTTCTGTTTCTGAACATTTAAAATAAGTTTCCAATCTTTGCACCCCTTTTAAATCTTCTCACAATCTGACTGAATATTTGTGCAGTTTTTTTCTTTTATTAGGCTGTACTTCATTACAGATAACTGCATCATCTGTAAAAGGTCTCATGTTACTATTAATAATGTCTACCAGGTTATTAACACATTGACTGCCTCGAGGCCACCTCCATCTACAACAGAGCATTACGACTAACATTATAGATAACTGCATCATCTACAAAACGTCTCATGTTACTATTAATAACGTCTACCAGGTTATTAACACTGCCTGGTCTACCATTGCTATGCGAGCAGCAACCAACATGTTAATGTATGATATGAACAGCAAGGGTCCCAATACACTTCCCTGGAGCACACCTAGAGTTACTTCTGCATCTGCTGATGACTCACCACCCAAGGAAAATACTGCACCCTCCTTAGAAAAAAATGCTAAAATCAGTTACAAATATTGTTTGGTACCCCTTATGATCATGCTTTTATAAATTGGTGTGATACTGAGTCACCTGCTTTTTGGGAGTCAAGATATACTACATCTGTCTGACTGGTTTGATCCATGGCTTTCACTATGTCATTTGAGAAAACTGAGAGTTGAGTTTCACAGGACAGATGTTTTCAGAATCCATGCTAGCTGACATAATGGAGGTAATTCTCCAGCTTACTGTTACTAACCACAAGTTATTATTTATTTCCATTGTGCATTTCAGAAATTTAAACCTCCATCATCAGGTGGAGTTTTATGTAGGTTAATATGATGTGTTCACTGTGTTACAATTTTGGAGTAACCTCTGGAACTGTCTACAGTGGTCATAGGCTCCTTTTTGTTTTCGCATAAACTATTACCCTTTATAAACACTGAAGGAGCAGAGATAGCATCTAAAATAAGTGCTAAGTACATACACTAATCAGCCAGAACATTATGACTGCTGACCTACTATCAGTAGGTGCATCGTGTCTGTATGTAGAATTGGGAAGGCGCATGATCTATCTGAGTTTGACTGAGGGCAGGTTGCGATGGCCCAGGCACGAGCACTTTGGCAACTGCACGACTTGATAGGTGTTCGAGGAGTGCTATGGTGAGTGTCTTCAACATGTGGCAAAACCAAGGAGAAACCACATCCAGACACGATGTGCTTGGGCAGCCACCCGTCATTACAGATGCTGGACGTCACAGGCTGGCCAGACTGGTAAAACAGGATAGGTGGCAAATTGTGGCGGAACTAACATTATAGTTTAATGCTGGGCAGAGTACAGGTGCATGTGAACACACAGTGCACTGAACACTCCTAACAATGGGCCTCTACAGCCAACATCTCATGCATGTGCCAATGCTAACACCATGACATTGGTAACGACGACTGAAATGGGCACGTGACCAGTGGTGCTGGACACTAGCGCAGTGGCAGGGTGTTGCACGGTCTGATGAATCCCAATACCTTCTTTATCATGCTGATAGGAGGGTGCAAATCCATCGTCTTCCAAGGGAACAACTCCTTGACACCTGTACTGAGGGACGGAGACAAACAGGCGGCGGCTCCAGTATGCTCGGGGGAACATTCAACTTGGCATCCTTGGGTCCAGTGGAGCTTGTGCAAGGCACCATGAAGGCCAAGGAGTATCATACACTGGTTGCAGACCATGCATACCCCATCATGGTGGTCATGTTTCCCAATGGCACTGGCATTTTTCAACAAGATAATGCACAATGTTGTATTACTCTATATTAATTCCCCCACTGTGAATAAGGTTTAAACCTGTGAAACAAAGTGTGGAAATTAATGACTGTGACTGGCAACAATAAACTTGAAACTTCCTGGCAGATTAAAACTGTGTGCCGAACCGAGACTCGAACTCGGAACCTTTGCCTTTCGCGGGCAAGTGCTCTACCGTCTGAGCTACCCAAGCACGACTCACGCCCCGTCCTCACAGCTTTAATTCTGCCAGTACCTAGTCTCCTACCTTCCAAACTTCACAGAAGCTCTCCTGCGAACCTTGCAGAACTAGCACTCGTGGAAGAAAGGATATTGCAGAGACATGGCTTAGCCACAGCCTGGGGGATGTTTCTAGAATGAAATTTTCACTCTACAGCAGAGTGTGCACTGATATGAAACTTCCTGCCAGATTAAAACTGTGTGCCGGACTGAGACTCGAACTCAGGACCTGTTAGTTCTGCAGGGTTCACAGGAGAGCTTCTGTGAAGTTTGGAAGGTAGGAGATGAGGTATTGGCGGAATTAAAGCTGTGAGGATGGGGCATGAGTCTTGCTTGTGTAGCTCAGTCGGTAGAGCACTTGCCCACGAAAGGCAAAGGTCCCGAGTTCAAGTCTCGGTCCGGCACACAGTTTTAATCTGCCAGGAAGTTTCATATCAGCGCACACTCCGCTGTAGAGTGAAAATTTCATTCTAGAAACAATAAACTTGTTGTTTCAATTGACACCAGTAAGTCACAATAAAGCTTAAGCAAAAATGCTTGGCTTTAAAGGTGATTCCATCAGATATACCTCATTTTGCTTGAACTCACTACATGTGCTGAAATTCTACAACAGATCGACATCAATTACATTGGATGACAGTTTTGTGGATCATTTATGTAGCCCTCCTTGTTGGTAGGTGTGACACAATAGATTCTGATAGGCGTTCCATAAATATGTCATTGTAGGTTTAGTATTTACAAAGAAATTTGAAGCAACTGTTATCTGTCAGCTGACCATTATTTATTTTGTTTTTATTTATTTAGCTACCAGGTTCTGTGGGACCACAAAAACTAGAACTACTTGGTCATGGAATGAGTCAGTACATGGTTTTCAGAATGTTGATTAAAAAATTTAAGAATTAATAAAATATGAGAAAACTGAGTGTATAAGAATAAATAATGCATTACATAAAACAGGTCTCAAGCGCTGCAAGGAGCCCCTGTACAGAATAGGAGTGTACTGCAAGGAAACCTTTCAACTTCAGTTTGAATACTTGGCGTTTCTCACCAAATTTTTTCAGTTCTGCTGGAAGCCTGTTGAACATTAAACCTACTGAATAGTGCACATCTCTCTGTACAATGCTTAAAGAAATGTTATAAAAGTGTATTTTGTTTTCCTGTCTAATGTTCACTGAATGAATGTAGCAGTTTCTACTGAATGAGTCAGTACTGTCAACAAACAACAAATCCCATTATGGAACATATGTATAAGGACAGCAAAGTTAGAATTCTGAGATACCTGAACAATGGCCTACAGGAAGTTCATGAACTGACACTGCAGATCAGTCTGGGCAGTGTTACTCTAAAATAGAACCTCATACAAGGCAATGGAGTGTAAGCAAGCAAAGTAAACAAGCCTTAATCTTCCAGTGTCAGAAACTGTGGAGATCATTCTTATAGTGGAGACAGTAGCATGCAGTTTCCGCACAGGTCTTGAATGTAACACTTCCAAGAAAGCCTTTCATCTACCTTCAGTCCTAATAATTTAAAACTGTTGACTTCACTGACTGTTTGACCAACACTACACCTTGTTATTACACTGGAAACACATCATGCACTGGAAAAACAGAATGTGGCTAAAACCATTACTAGCTTTTGGATGAATCCTTTTTCAAGCTGCAGCGCGCGCGCACACACACACACACACACACACACACACACACACACACACACACACACACACACACACGCCTGGATGAACAATACCACGACTGCAGTTCTGTGGAGGGGGGCTGCATTGGGTGGAGTGGGTGAGGGGAGAAAGGAGGCAGGGAGAGGGAGGCAGGGCGTGTGTGGCTGATAGCTCGCAGAGAGGCACAGCAAGTGTATGGGGTAGGAAAGCAATGCATGGACACTAGCATCAGTTAGTTCATGCAGTGCATGATGACAGTGATGTGGGGGAATGGATTGGGAGTGGTGACAGAACAGATGAAGAGGAGACTGTGGGGAACGGGGTCATTGAGGTGAGAAGGGAGATGGATTCAAGGGAACGATTCTGGGATGGGCCTACGAATTTGTTACCCTCCTCATCACAATGGCACTTGCACATCCATCTTCTATATATGTCCCAAAACCCATAAACCTAACAATCTTGGATTCCCCATCGTAGCTGGTTACTGTGCTCCCATTGAAAGAATCTCCACTCCTGTAGACAACACCTTCAACCAACTGCCTGTACCTCAGCCTCTCATATTAAAGATAAGAAGCACTTCCTCCAATGACTCTTAACCATTCTCATTCCATTACCACCTGGATCACTACTTGCACTGTTGATGCCACCTCCCTATACATCTACATATCCTATGTCCATCACCCTGCTACTATTGAACACTACCTCTCTCAATGTTCTTCTAACTCAAAATCCTTGCCCTTATTTCTTGTAGAACTAACTACGGTAATTACATCCTCACACAACTACTTCTCTACTGAGGGGAACAAATCTGTGGCATGGCAATGGACACCGGCATGGCACCCTCCTATGGCAGTCTGGCACTGGGGCATTTAGAGGAAACCTTCCTTACCTGCCAAAACCACAAACCCCTTGTCTTGTTCAGGTTCAATGATATCTTCACAGTCTGCACATAGGGCCAGGTCACCCTATCCTCACTGCTCCACAGCCTGAACACCTTTTCCATTCGCTTCTTCCTAAGCCCAATGTACCACCTTTCTCAGCACCGCCCTCCATTTCCCTGATGGCTCCATCCATACTGCTGTTCACATCAAGCACACTAACCATCAACACTACCCGCATTTTTGTAGGTGTCATCACTTCCTCACTAAAAAATCAATCCCATATAGTATGGCCACCCATGGGCTTCTGCAGTGATGAGAATTCCCTTGTTCAGTACACTGAAGGTCTCACTAAGGCTTTCCCCCAAGCCTAGTCTCCAGACAGATTTCCTGTGCCATATCCTCACATTCCTCTAATTCTCCCTCCACCTCCAAGAACCAGACTCACCATCACCCAATATCAACGTAGACTGAAAGAATTGAACTACATCCTTCGCCAGGGCTTCAGTTATTCATCATCATACCTGTAAATGAGGAACACCCTGCCTACACTCCTTCGCTTCCCTCCTAAAGTGAGTCCATCCCTAAGCCACATCACATCCAATACCTTGACACATTGGTCATATCCAGTCCCATAACAGTCTTCTCCTATCCAATCAGAGGCAGGGCCACCTGATAGCAACCCTGACATACACCAGTTCTGCTGCAACTTCTGCACACCATTTTACATGGCCATGACCACCAACCAACCACCCAGCCATACAAATGGCCACTACAAAACTGTGGCCAAGAACAGAATTGACCACTCAGTAGCGGGACATGCTGGGCTGCTTTCCCTCGGCACCAGCTTTTCTGAGCTACATTCCTTGTAACACGTCGTTCATTCCTAAAATTGTCGTGGCCTCAATCTCTGCTAACTACCTGCCCCGTAAATCTCCATTCATCCTCCTTGTTATAGGTTTTCTGTGATTTCCCTAAACCCTTAAGGTGGGTGCCTGGATGGTTTCTTTGAAAGGACACAGCTAATTTCTTTCTCTCTCTCTCTCTCTTTCCCCCATTCAAGCTTGGACTCATTTATTATTACAGTGACATAAGATATTAAATCATTATTTTATTTCCTTCTGTTCATCTGAAATGATTTGAAAAAACAACAGAATATTCAACAAAAGCTAATAATTACAAAAACAAAATTTTGATACATCATTATTCACAATCAAAAGAATCTTTAACATTCATACAGTACCAAGGGTGTGTCAAGCCTCCAAATAAGTCTGAAAATGGTTTCTCACTGACAGTCTTCATTTCTAGCAGAGCCCTGTTGCTGAACAGTTGCAGCTGCCCCTTTCAAACAAATATGTATACAACCAGTTTCATGAGTTGGTAGATGTTTTATAACAATAGCATGAGAGACATTTCGGACTTGCCAGACCACATTTTGTGTCTCCTGTAATATTTCTTTGAGGCAATAGCTAGACATCACCAAGTGGAGACTGTTGGTTTCTGCTGGCAAGTAGCAATTGCCAGTGTCCACACCATGGTGGACTGCTCGTTTAAAAGTCAAGTTGCTTGCAGATAGAAGACAGTAGTGTGTTCAGGGCACCTCCTGCTGGGAGTCAAGCTGCGACCTGCACAGGCACCCGTAACCAATGCTGCTAAGTGTTGCAGTGGTTGGAAGCCAAACCAAAACTGATAGAAAAAAAACCTCCACAACATCGTCGTGTAACTGTCATTGGGAATTGCTCTTTTCCTTTGTATCTAAGAATGGTAGTTGCAGGACTCCATGCTGCGTTTAACTGGAATATTGTGTCCCGATTTATTAGCTTATCTGCTGTGCAAATATGTATTGCCTCCTTTATCACACAGTCACAGAAAGATGAAACTGAAGATATAATCTATGTCTTTGTGTATATTATGCAGACCCCTGTATTAAGACAATGCTCTGCCATTGCTGATTTATTCAGCTGGCCCAGACTTTTATGACAATGGCATTCATCCAGTCAGTCTTGTACTGAACGACATGCCTGGCCAATACATGTCTTTTCACATTCATAAGGAATCTCATATATACCATGTTTCCTGAGGCCAAGACAGTCTTTGACAGGTCCAAACCAATTACTGTTTTGCTGGGGGCTGAACAACACATTTAATGTTGTGTCTGCTACAGACCCTTCCAACACTTAAGGAACTACCACCAGAGTATGGCCAGGAAGTCGTGATGGTGGCTGCAACCATTTCTCACTTTGTACTGCATAATGAATCATCTTTCAGAATAGCCAAAATGTTGGAAAAGCGTACACCGGTGTTGAAGCTCACCCGGCAGACTATCAGGATCAGGTGACACTTGCTTTGTAAATCAGAGTGTGGAATACACTGTCAAATTGTAAAGGGTACATATAAGTCTGTGTGAGTGTCTCAGCGTTCTGTAAGCCTTCCCTTATATAAAAATGTACAGGAAAGGAAATGTGCCCCTTTTATTGCCAAATGAATATTCAGATGGAACAAATTTACATGCTGAAGAAACACGAGTAATGTTTCGGTTCAAAGGTGCTACACCACAAATGTATCATCCAAACGCAAGTTTTTGACTGTATTGCTTTCTCTTCGAAATCCTCCACAAGATGGTTGGTCTCCACGACAAACAAGGGGCTTCCCATGGTGACTCCATCTACTTTTTCAAAGTTCTCATGACTGAATAAAAAGTATGTTAAAGTTAGCACTTGTTTAAAGCGCAACACAGTATCCCCCCCTCACACTTGCCTTTCAGTTTGAAAGATCCTGTAAAGTAACTTTTGCAAATAATGACACAGTGCCAAATAAAGACACTTTCCCAAAGATATGCTGCATCCAAAACCCAGAGAAAGATTACCTGATCATGCTCAGACTACAACCAATAGACTTATGTTTGGTGTCAGAATATGCGACTACACTCCGAACTGTAAATAAGGAGGTAAATTCCACATAACATTCATTTTTTGTCTTGTGTTGTATTGTGGTTGTGAGCCGTGTGGATATGCTTCCTTTGAATTCCCAGAATCAGTCAGTCCTTTGTTTGTTCGCTTCTGGGAAGCAATTGCGTTGCGGTGGCACATCAATTTCAGTCACTGGCCAAGAGAGGGCGCAATCGACAGTACGGTGGATGGAGTGATCAATGTAAGGCAGTATTGTGGAGCGGCTCTGGCTGGATGGAAGTGGCAGCAGGAGTTAGGATGCAACTGCCAGAATGAACAAGAGGCTCACAGGTGTTTGCATTCGGTTGAAGGGCATCATTGTCTGCCCTGGGCATTTTTCCACTACTTAACGACCTCTTTTAACTTCTGTTATTTGGCGGAGTGGCTGTAATGTTGGACATGAATTTTGATCCTGGTTACAAAATGCTGACTGATGACTTATGTAAATTCCCAAAAGAATGAGCCTGGATAGTGCCACCTTGATGGCAGTTGTTTCATTTGTATTCAGTTAATCTGGAGGCCCACATGGTGTTCTATTCACAGTGTTTCCTGACATCTTCGAGGTAATGGATGCGTATCCTTAAACTCCACCCTTGAACTGTGCAAGTGTGAAAGTGCTTTACCTCAACTGACTCACAGTGCATTTTTTAGAGTAATCCACCATTAAATCACTACACACTGACATTGAAAGTTAAAAACTAAATTGAGACAGGTCTGAGGAAAAACTAAATTGAGACAGGTCTGAGGAAAAACAGTGATCCTTCAGGCTGTGGTACTATTTATTATAGTACACAAAATAAAATAAATAAGTACATAAGTAGCAAGTGTAAAGGTAAAGTTGGTCAGACTATATTATTGTGGTTCCACGTGAGGAACATTAACTTTGTATAGTTCTAAACCATGCAGTAATATAAAATAAATATTACGAAAATCAGGTATCCTGCATATTTAGTTTTCCAGAGAGACGAAAGTCTTAAACTTTCAGTGGGGCAAACTTAATTTTATTATATCAAATTGTTACCTCTCATGTTAAAAAGGAATTATGTAAAAGCAAACCCTGAGACTGTCGATTAATTACACACGAGCAACATTAAGCAACACTTGAGTATGAAGTATTCTAAATAAATAGTGTCCTCATACAACTGTTTGTAAATTTAGTTTAATTTCATCTTTCAATTGGAACAAAGAGAAGTTACAACAGACTCCTGAATCATGTTGCAGTCTCACATTTGTAAACACAGATGTACATTGCTTGTCAACCAGTAACAGTTGTTATCCACAGTAGTGAGTGAAACTGATGACTAGAATTACAAATGGCAAATAAAAGCTCAGTTGGTGTTTTCTTACATATTTTATTCAAGGGAAAGTACTAAGAATTCCCATTTCCTCAACGTGAACTTTGGTCACTGAAGAACGTGTGGAGCTGAATTTCCTGAAATGCATATTATACACTACCACACCATTCTTCTTCCAGAACTCTCATTGAAGAAATACTTCAACAAACAGTAAATCCAAAATTGAAAGCAATTTCAGTTTGGATCAAAATGTAATGTTAGATAACACAGCAGCTCAGGTCTACAAACAGTACTGTCATAAAAATCATAAAACAAAGTTGAAATGTAGTACTTTTCACAGAAGTTAAGGCAGTTTCAAATCTCACTCACTCACTCACTCACTCATACACACACAAACACAGGGAGGTGGCAATGGTCTGTATTCAGACACTCTAAACTTAAGATAAATAAGGAAAAATAAGCACCAAGATTCATAAAAAAATACTTATTCTGAATAAACATGCATTGATGAAATACCATTACAAGATTACAATACTCTTGATAAATCATCTTGAAAACAACAGACATGATACATATACAATAAATTTAAAACCAGTTTAAAAGATAACTGACATTTGTGCACAACACAAGTTTATGTAATCTACACATTCGAAAATAAAAATTAATGGCCCTTCAAGTTTAGCAGTGTCAATGATTTCTACCTATGAAAGTTTTGGTTCTGCTGTAAGATAATAAATTTTAACAGGAAGGCTATCACTGCCGATGGCATTAAAAGAATGCCTATTGTCATTATGTGCAAGAACTCCGAAGTATGGCCAATTTACACCATCAAGAATAGAATGTTAACTGTCACGGACCACTGAATCACACAGCAGTTCTATCAAACAAGTTTACAATATCTGAAAATCATCTAAATGCCATTTTATGGTATTTAATCCTTTTTGTTTAACATTTCCCATGCATCATCATCCCATTTTGAATTCCAATCATTTCCATTTTTATCTTCAGCAAAGTCAATGAGGAGACCTTCTTTTGCTCCAGATTTCTTCTTAGTCTTGCGAGAGGACGTTCCATTACTGGTCTGTGAGGGTGATGGCGTTGGCGTCTGCTCCTTCACTGGGCTCCAGTTTCCCCAGTCATTTGATGACTTGGAGCTGGCTGGGCTCCTGTTATGGTAAGAAAGTAAAATTTTGAGTCACACAGCAGAATTACAAGTTGTGTGTCTCAGTGCACACATCTAAAGTACGAACTAACATTATGCAAAATAATTACTAAAAAAACAATCAATTCAAAACATACTGAAGCACCAGTGGTGATATGCAAAGTAATATTAACGCTACAGAAAGTACATCGCAAGAAGATTAGTGAGGGCATTTTTGTGAATGCCTGTTAGAGAAATGTATGTCTTGCATATGGATTATGAAAAATTAAAGAGATTAGGGATGCACATACATAATCATTCTCTCCTGCTCGAAAGTACAGGTGTAGTTTACTACTGCTCTGACAAGTGTTAATGGAGCTTGTTGTGTCCCTATTTTTGTGGCATGATGCATTTGCTGTGTGTGCACAGTACTGGACCTGGAGAGACATAGCATAACATGATCAAGTTAATTACAAACATTATTGCATTTTAGTGTGGTGCAACTCAAATTTTAAATAGTTACCATGGCATTTTCGAAGTAAAATGATGGTATTTATTAAAAGGAAAGGTGTTACTTTTTTGCCTAAGTTTATCTCATGTCTTTTTCTTATATCACAGTTCAATTGAAATCTGTATAGTTATTGCATTATAAATCTAGTCTTGGCAAAGCCTGTTTCAGGAAAAAAATGCTACAAAACTTGTAAATTTAAGACCTGAAGTGTCTTCAAGTGTGTGGTACGTACTTGTATGGCATGTTGTGTGCAAGTTACTGGTGGTGTCAAACGGTATGCTTTGTCCTCCCTTTCCAATGTCACAAAATAAGCTCACATATAATCAACTGTGCAAAATTCACTGGACTCCTCTTTGAACAAAAAATTTTTCTTTTATTCTATATTTCCATTTCAAATATTGTATTTTAAGAGAGAATCATGTTTTCTTGTTTCTGACATGAATGATGGCAACATTGTATTCTGGTATTCCAAATGAAGGCAATTCTGGCCCATTCATCTGGGCAGACCCATCACCTGCTTCTACATTTGCAGAGTTTGCATTTTATTGGAGAACTTGACAGCTAACAGCTTTATTACCCTGTGTAAAACAGTCCAGAAAGGCCATTTCAGTATCCGTAGAATTCGACTACTATCATGGAATTTTTTTTCTCTTTACCAATATACTGGCAAACGGGAATTACAATGACAGCTGGGTGGGTCCTTGTGACAGAGGAGATGACCACGAGTCAGCAAAATATGGTCAATGGGGAGAAGGCAAAGGACAAGAGAGTCCTGGCGAGGCCTGCATGGAGGACCCTCTGCAGATTTTAGTGAAGCCAGAGTGAGCCCTTCTATATTCCAGGTTCCTAAAAGTTGACAGCATAATACCAATTGGAGGACTGTTTCCGGAATACCAATCTCAAGAGGTGGTTTACCAGTAGACAGTTTACTCAGGCACATTATCAGCGAGTTCATTCCCCAGGATCCCGACATGGTCCGGGGTCCAGACAAAGGTCACTGATGACTAAGGGATGGCAATGATAACACAGTCGAGAGCTTACAAACTGCTCAAGGAGTCACTGTCAATGAGAAAGGACCCACATGGTGCAGGAATGGACATGCTCAAGAGCACAGGAGATGGCTAGCATCTCCGCACTGGGAACACTACAGCCATCTGGCAAGGAACACAGTTCAGCACATCCCGTGTGAATATAAGCGAAGCCCACGTGACCTTCAACCATCAAGTAATCAGTATAGACTACTTCTGAACCCCAGCATGCATGAAGGATCGAGAAAAATTTGTGGCAGAGGGCCTCAAGAGGGACTGAGTCTTTCAGTTGTGGCCAAGGGATGCGCCAAGGACATGTATGTGAATGGGCCCAGAGGAGAGGTGGAGGAGGAAACAACTGGAGTTCAGAGAGGAGTGACCAGATGTGGATTGTGATCATAATCCCCGATCTGGGATGACATTGTGGGAAATGGATTTCCGTAGGAGATGGTGTTCAGATGATTAGGGAATCTGTGAATGTGAGTAGCATTACTGAAGAGCAGTTGTTGGCACCTGATTCGCAATGAATGGACCTTAGCCTCCACGAGTAAGCTGTTCAAAGGGCTAGTCTGAAAGGCTCCTGTCCCAACTTGAACCTCATGGTGGTGTATCAGATCCAGTATCCGCAATGCTCAGGGCAATGCTGAAGCGGATGCCAAACTCCCACAATCAAGGCAGGAGTATATCAGGGTTTTGTAAAATTGCAGAAGGGTTGTGCCATCTGCACCCCAACCGGTGGTACTCAGCGAAGTGTATTATGGTATGGCCAGCACTTTCACTTAAGCTGGAAAAGAACGGGAATCCACATCAACCGAGAATCAAAGACCAGTTGTAAAAAGCAATACGTGACCACTATCTTGAGTAGTTGGTTGTCAAGGTAAAGTTCTGGATGTGGTTGAACAGTACGACTTCAACATAACTGCAAACTGCATGACGCAAGTCCTGGTGGCTGAAAACCAAAAGCCATGTGCATGCCTTTCATATGGCACCTTGCAGTTAACTTTCAGCAACACCCACACTAAAGGAGCAGAAGTAGAAGCAGAAGCAAAAGTCATCAGCATACAAGGAGGGTAATACTGAGGACCCCACAGCACATCAGATTCAGAATGTTCGGTCAGACTGTGATGACTTCACAGCCTGCTTTGTTCTTTGACGAAACCACTACTCTATCAAATGTGATGAAGAATGTGTATAGGCACAAAGGTTGGATCAACCTACTTCATTACCCTATGGAATGCATTGACACTCTGATCAGAGAGGTAGGTTTCGATTTCTCCCTCGGTCAGACCATTGAGCAGCCTAGTGTAAACACCACCATGTGAAGAATTCAGCGTTCAATAGGCCTAGACACGAACAGCACAGCCGTGGATGAGCAAAGCTACAAGCAATTGTTGGGCTTGAAAATCAGAAATTGTCTCTAAAGGCAAATTGCCATTAGACAGACAAGAGTACGATTTCACAGAGCCTGCAACTGCATCAGCACCTTTCTGAATAATATAAGGTGTGATTGGAAAGTTCTAAGAATGAGCTTGTAATTGTACAATGGTGGTACTTACATGCTACTTGATGCATATCCTTCAAAATAGTCCCCTTCTGACTGAACACACTGATTCCAATGGTGTTTCCACTTTTGGAAAAATTCCTGGAATTTTTTTCCTGAAGTGTGTTAAGGACACACTGTGTATTTACCTGGATGTCTTCAGTCGAGTCAAATCGCTTTCCTTTCAGTGAAAATTTCATTTTAGGAAACAGGTAGAATCCACAGGGCCCAATCCAGGTGAATATGGTGGTTGTGGAAGCACAGGAATTTTTAATTTGGTCAAAAATTCAACAATGGAGAAGGCATGATGAGCCGGAAAATTGTCATGGTGTAACACCCAACTCACGAGTTTGATAAAATTGACAGAACTGCACAGAAACTTAAACTGAGTTCATCAGCCATCCCTAATTCTAAGTCTATGATCAGAGTGCACTAAGTTGTAAACTTTCACAACATTTTCATTCGTTTTTGAGGTGGAAGGACGGCCGGACTGTGGTTCATCTTCATATGATTCACGGCCATTCTTAAATCTGAGGAGTCGGACAAAAACATTTGACTGGCTCATACAATTTTCTCCAAAAGCTGTTTTTAATAGTTTGTAAGTCTCAGAAGCTGATTTCCCAGTTTTAAAACAAAATTTCACACAAACTCGTTGCTCCATTTTTATTCACGCAGAAAGAATCCGGCAACAAGCCCTAACAGACCTGCACTTAATCAGTTGCCACAACAAACTGAATAAAGGAAACGCAGTTTCCTGTCAGAGGGCATTCAAAGACAAGGCAATGACTCACTCCCCACCTTCCATGTACCTGCCTGCCAAACCAGTAAGCAGTAGCAGATCCATTCTTAAAACTTTCAAATCACACCTCATAAACGCATTAACCACAGCAAAGGACAGACCTCCTTCAGTAGGTAATACCACGAGGAACTGAGATGCAGCTGGGAGAATCTTGAAATCTTCAGTCTCATTCCGTTTATGTTTAGTAGACAGGCTAAGATGGTGATTGGTTCACTGCGGGAAAATCCAACATAATAGTCAGCGTCTCCAATGGCATGCTTCTTCCAACTGGGACCCTCCCTCAGATGGGAACTCTTCTACTTTACATGATTGTTCACACCTCACATCACTTTTCCCGAACTCCTGACAGAGGGACCAATTGGCAATATTGGTAGGTGACAACTCATGCAATCACCCCCCGTCCCTGGGCCTGGCCCTTACCTGTCAATCCGAGGCTAGTAATTACACATTACCCAGTCACCTGCAACGTGTCAAGCAGATGGGTTGGCCTTCAGGAGCACAGAGCAAGAAAGAATAAACAAAGAGAAACGTCAAATGCCAAAACAGAGGACAGATAGGAGATGGAGAACCAAAGAAAGAAGGAACGAGAAAACAGTGGAGGGACTTTCCTGATACCAGGCTACTTAAATTTCAGAACACATTCCCAAAAATATCCAAGACATATTCCCCAAGGGAGTGGGAAAAGAACAGCAGGAGGAGAGACATGCAGCATGGAAAGGAAGAAGGTGCTGCAAAAGCTGGGGCCCCATGGAAGCCAAGCACGACTCACCCAAGAGTGGTGAGCCACCAGGGAGGTTCACCATGTGGTGTGAACTGGGGCCTCAAAATGCTCTCCTTGTTGGAGGACAATTTCTTGTCTTTCCTCTCCTTACAGGATTTCAATGATTGTGACTGCTTCTATGAATCAATTTCTAGTAAAGATGATGACCCCAAAGCCCTGCAACCAGCTGCCTGGTACTCCTTCAGCCAATGGCTGATATCCTGGCAAGAGAAGCCAGAGGAAGGTGATTTGTCTGCAGCTGGGATGTGGGAACCGATGTCCCTGGTGGGTGGGAAGCCATCGATCTCATATTAGGTGTGTGGGAAGCAGCAAGAGGGAAGCTCCCAATCATCAGGGGGGGCAGGCATGATTGAGCGGCCCTGAGGGCCCACTGTAGGAGTTGTAACGGGCAGGTGTACGATTGCCAAAGAGGGTGACATCATTGCAGTTGCAGCATATGACACTGTTTCACATGCTGAGTGCAAGCACTTTTATGTCTTCTTGGTATCTTGGTAAGTTAGTTTGTCCAGTGTCTCGTATTCTTGAATTTTCTTCTCTCTGTAAAAATAGTGTAATCTATTGAGCAGGAAGAATAGTGCTTTCCACAGTTGACACACAAGGGGGTTGGAGCACAAGGAGCGTTTGCATGCAGCACTCGTCCACAAGCTCTACAGATGGAGCTAGTGTTGCAAAAGGAAGACATATGCCCGAATTTCAAACACTTTAAGCACTGCGGTGGGGAAGGAGGGCACAGGGTTTCATATCTCACTGGTATACCATCACTTTTACCTGTTCAGCCAATGAATTGCCCTTAAAGGACAAGATGAAGGCACCAGTAGTGAACCTATTTCCTTTGGTCCTCTATGTACATGACAGGCAAAGTGTACACCCCACAGCTCCAAGTTGGCACAAAGCTCATCATTAGATTGCAAGAGTAGATCTTGGTGGAAAATGATACCCTGAACCATATTTAGATTTTTATGGGGAGTGACAGTCACCAGTATGTCACCTGGCTTGTTACAAGTGAGCAGAACCCATGACAGGCAGGGTGTGCTGTTTTGATAAAAATTGGCGTACTTTTCATTTTAGAGATGGCTGCACTACCCCAAACTTGTCTTCTAAGTTCTCCACAAAGAAAAAGGGCTTTGCAGCCAAGAAGCAATGCCTATCAGTCCTTGTACAAACTAAGTATTGCGGGGAGTATTTTTCTGCTTGCCGCTTAGCCCTATGTTTCTCCCACGATATAGTCAGGGAAGGCATCTCCCCGCATTAAAAGAGAACTTTCCTTTAATAGATACTGAAGGGGCCATATGGCCACTAGCAGGAGATAACTTCATCTGCTTCATTGTGGCTCATTCACCATGGTGCCACTCACTCTAAGAGGGGGATCTCCCATGGGCACCACCCAGCCTCAGCAACGGCTACCTGGCCAGTAATCCATTGCTGGGAGTTCCCGTGCCCAATTCACAATGGGCATATACTCCTTGGCATACAAGGGGAGTTTTTAGGTCAGGCACCAACACTGCGATCCCTGAATGGCCACGGGGCTTCCACCATGGAAGTGTTTGATGACGGCCCCCCTCGCAATGGGATGGCTACCATGCTGGGTTTTGGGTATATTGCCTTATTAAAGGGAAGGGTGCAAACATGGAAAGGCACGAAGGTAGAGCATACACCGCATTGGGCAACCTTTCCTGCACAAACCGCACTTCTGGAGAATTTTGAAAATTGGTGGCGGGTCAAACCCAACAATGGGGACTGTGTTCATTTAATGAAAAGTTGCAGAAAACAATGGAAGTGGAAACTCTAGTCCCAATCATAAACCAGGTCCAATCAGGGTCTGCACCAAGAAAGCCATCCGATGGAGAGGCAGAGGAGGAAAGAGATAATGGAAGTATAAGCTTGCAGCACAAAAAGGAAGTAATGCTGCAAAGGCTGGGGCACATGGTAGCCAAGCACATACTCACAGAAGAGCTGCGAACCCCTGGAGTCACTTGCTCTGTGCTTTGTACCAAAAATGCCTTGTTTTAAACCATTTCACATAAAATAGTGCAAAATGCAACCATTTTTTCAGCCACAGGAACAAAATTGTAGTACTTGTATTGCAGCAACCATGTGCCTTTTATGGGAAATAACTCTTACAGTGTTTTGAAAAAAGATCACGTTAAATTATTCATGTGACCATATACATATATTTCAATTACTTCACATTTTTCACAATATTTCCATGTGTGCCAAATAGGGAAAGAGATAATGGAAGTATAAGCTTGCAGCACAAAAAGGAAGTAATGCTGCAAAGGCTGGGGCACATGGTAGCCAAGCACATACTCACAGAAGAGCTGCGAACCCCTGGAGTCACTTGCTCTGTGCTTTGTACCAAAAATGCCTTGTTTTAAACCATTTCACATAAAATAGTGCAAAATGCAACCATTTTTTCAGCCACAGGAACAAAATTGTAGTACTTGTATTGCAGCAACCATGTGCCTTTTATGGGAAATAACTCTTACAGTGTTTTGAAAAAAGATCACGTTAAATTATTCATGTGACCATATACATATATTTCAATTACTTCACATTTTTCACAATATTTCCATGTGTGCCAAATAGGGAAAGAGATAATGGAAGTATAAGCTTGCAGCACAAAAAGGAAGTAATGCTGCAAAGGCTGGGGCACATGGTAGCCAAGCACATACTCACAGAAGAGCTGCGAACCCCTGGAGTCACTTGCTCTGTGCTTTGTACCAAAAATGCCTTGTTTTAAACCATTTCACATAAAATAGTGCAAAATGCAACCATTTTTTCAGCCACAGGAACAAAATTGTAGTACTTGTATTGCAGCAACCATGTGCCTTTTATGGGAAATAACTCTTACAGTGTTTTGAAAAAAGATCACGTTAAATTATTCATGTGACCATATACATATATTTCAATTACTTCACATTTTTCACAATATTTCCATGTGTGCCAAATAAAGGGGTAAATAGAGGTTCAATTGGTTGCCAGAGAATAAGTTTCCACATGTTATTGTATTTTTATTTGAAAGCTCTCATATGAAAAACTCTTTATGGATAAAAGCATCCTCTCAATGGTGGAATCATTTTAACCATAGGCTGTCAGTTTTGTTGCTTTAATCCACCATGCACATAAGTTACATTACTGTTCAGTTTTGGCCTTAAGTCATTTTCAAATGTATGATACTGGTGACGTGTAACATTAAAAAAAAACTTGTTTCAGGTTTTGCAGTGACAGCCACTTGTTCCCACACATACATATGCTGAGCATGACAAATACAGTCTTGCACATACCAATACGCTTATAAGCATAACTTGCAGAACATGTCATGTAAGCAAAAACCTTATGGACACAAAGCTTACTAGTCCTTGCATATTCATTTAACAGCATACTGTATACTTTTAAGCACTCATACATAAGCACAGTTATGGTGATATGTGGTGCCCATAGCTGGCCCAGGGATTTGTTTTTATGGCATGCTCCTTTTCAAACCTGTTTATGGGCCAACTAAAGGAACCTTCCTACCCTTCCAAAACTCCCAACCCCTAGTCTGGTTCAGGTTCACTGACAATATCTTCATAATCTGTACTCAGGGCTGACACACACTATCCTCATTCCTTCATGATCAACACCTTTACTCCCATCCGCTTCACTCAACTCAGTGTGCCACTTTCCTGGATGCTGACTTCCACCTCTCTGATGGCACTATCCCCAACTCTGAACACATCAAAACCACCAGCAATACCTGCATTTCAACAGCTGCCATCCCTTCATTCCTATGATACAGCCCAGCCACCCATGGACGATGTTGCTGCAGTGATGAGAACTCACTTTCCCAGTATGCTGAAGGTCACACAAAGGCCTTCACTGACAGGCTCTATCGCCCACAAACATAGTCCAAAAACTTATTTTCTGTGTCGTATCTCCACACAACTCCCCATCCTCCCACCACCCCTAAGAATCAGCTACAAAGGAGTGCCCCCCTTGTCACTCATCACCACCCTGGACTTTTACAACTGCATCATACCCTTCATCAGGGCTTTGATTATGTATCATCATGCCTTGAAATGAGGGACATCCTACCCAAGATCCTTCCCACCATCCTAATAAGATGTTTCATCACCCATACAACCTACAAAACATCCTACTCCACACTCAGCCCCTTGTAATAGGGATCATATAACTATGGTAGTCCAAGGTGCAAGGCCTGTCCAATCCAACTCAGCACTTCCTACTCTAGTCCTATCACAGGCTTATCCTGTCCCCGTCAGAGGCTATGCCACTTGTGAAAGCAGCCATGTTATATACCAAATCTGTTGCCAACCCTGCTCTGCTTTTTATGTTGGTACGACTACCAACCAGTTTGTCCACCAGGATGAATGGCCACTGCCAAATTGTTGCCAGAAACAAAATTTGACTACCTGGTGACAACAGGCAGCTCAGCATAGCATGCTCAATTTCAAGGGCTGCTTCACAACCTGGGCCATCTGGATCCACCCCTCCACCAACAGCTTCTCTGAACTATGCAGATCCCCTTCAGCGTGCACCACCTCCGAACATCTCTAACGACTGTGTAAACATGCATAGTCTGTGTACATGCCACGCGTCCTTCACATATTCCTAGCCAACAAACCGTCCAACTCACTCTGAGCCGGTAGCCACCCACTTCCAATCCCCCTCCCTGCCCCCATCCATGCACCCTACCTGACAACCCCATTCACAACCTAGTCCACCTGCCAAAATGCAGCACTGGCAGCCTGTCAATGACTTGACACTTGTTTTCCAATGAGTGGTCTCCCTTAACCAGAAATTATTTACATCCTCCCAGCCCTTTCCTATAACATCTATTCAAATACGGTTTGGTATCATCAGTATAAGTTTTTGTACGTAACTGACAGAAGAAATTTTTTTCTGATCATCTGTTGTATTCAGCACAACTATGGTTGCCAGAGCTCCAAACGCTAAATGTAACCTCTCAAACTTTTTGTCAAAATGAGCCATTAATGTGATCTCTTCAGAACTCTGCCTAATCTAAAATTTCACATGTTACACTGGAGACCTATTGCCATAAGGGTTTGAATACTCTTCACAGTATACAAAAAAATGAAAGAAAGCTGGCCATTCTGTAGCGCAAACTCCAAATAAATAAATAATTTCTATTGATTCATCTTCTCTCTTGTTATAGCTAAAATGCAAATCATAGTATGTCCAAAACAAGTAAATATGAAAGAAGTCTAAAATTAAATAGTTCCCTGGAGTACAGTGAGTACCAAGCTACAAGCTATATCACACACACACACACACACACACACACACACACACACACACACACACACACACAGAGAGAGAGAGAGAGAGAGAGAGAGAGAGAGAGAGAGAGAGAGAGAGAGAGAGAGAGTCAGAAGCTTTTTGCAGCTTATTTAGGTACCTTCAAATTTTGGAAATCCACACACTAGGTTATCATATCAAGCAAACTATGCGTATACAATAACAAACAAGATCACACTAAAATCTTTTTTGATTTTTTAATATTTTTGGTACTTTAAGTTCAGAGCTCAAGTATTTATCAGCCAAAGCAGCCAGACGCAACTCTCAAAAATTCTTGAGAAAATCAATTTTTAAGTTTTCTGAGCAGCCTTAACTCACTAAAATTAGGGAAATTTTTTGATGAGCCATTTGCTGCAATCAACACTGCTCGTGACCAGTAATCATTGGATCACTCGTTCGAGTCTTGTTTCAATCATAACTTTTTTTTCATTCAGTCTGAATATCTAGATCATTTAAGTATAAAATTCATGAAACATAAGCAACACATATATAATTTTTTTTATCAACAACACATCTGAGTTGAGGGGCAACATACTACCAGAGTGGCATTCATATGGAGAGAGTTAACAGCATCTGTTATTTCCACATGTTTACAAACTTTACACTCTGTGCTGCACATTTATTTGATGACAGTTGACTTTACTTGTGCACTTTATGAAGAATTACAGTGTGGTGTCTGATCACAGTTCCTGTACGATGTGTAATTAGCAATATGACGACACATTTTCCATAAAAGAAATGATCATTAGATATGCATTAGTTACCATATATTTAATGATTTTTATATTTAAATGACGTGAGTATTCAATTTGGATTGGGGGGGGGGGGGGGGGGAGGGGGGAGGACTCAAACCAGTGACCCAATAATTACAAGTATCAAGCACTATTGATTGGACCCTGTGGGCCGTTGAAAACGTGTCCTAATTTTAGTAAATTAAGGTTGCTTAGAAAACTTCAAACTCAATTTTCTAGAGAAGTTTTGAGAGTTGCATTGAACTGCTTTGGCCGATTGATGTTTGAATTCTGAACTTCACGTATCATAAATACAAAAATTGCAAAAATCTGACTGTTGTATTGTTTTTTTGTAAGGAACATTTATAATATCAATCGGAAGCTGCCCCAAATCATGTCACGGGAGACAAGAGAATGTGGAAATAATAATGAAATCCTTGCAACAGAATATATTTTAAGTCATATAATCTAACCACTAAACACTATTTTTATTTGGTTAGTTCTTCATTTTGGACTAATCATTTCTCCACAGATACGTATAATTAAAGTTCAAGTTTCAAAGTGCCATAAAAAAATAACCACTGCTCAGAATGACGTCAAATTTGAACAGCATGTTACTGACGCAGAGGGAGACAAAAAAAAGGGGGGGGGGGGCGGGGGAAGAAAGAAAGAAAAAACTGAATGAAAATTTGACCAATAGATGGCACACTATAAGCATCAGAATATGCGTACCAACACAAGTGCGTCACATTGCTGTTCCTCAGTTTGCATCCAAGATCTCTAACATGACTCTTCATGAAGGATTACATGCTGCTGGTGAAGCTCTTTTATAAGAACAGTGACTGAGTACCAGTAGCTCTGCAGAAGTTCTGTGCACTCAAGGGCATAAAAAAAGCATTGGTCTGATGTCTGCTGAGTGTCTAGGCAAAATGATTACAAAACTTGAGAAGACAGGCACTTTAGAGGTGCAATGCGGCAGAGGGAGGAAAGCAGTTGATCCAACATTTGTCAGCGATGTGGCTACGGCACTGCAACAGGGGTCTAGCAGCAGTGTGAAAACATGCAATGCACAGGAAATTGCCCAAACATTGAACATGCATGCAAGCACAGTACATAAAATCCTATGAGTCACATTGCAACATTGCACTGCTGTCCATACAAAATCACCTATATTCAGAAGTTGCTTCCTGCTGACCTGCCAGTAAGACAATGTTCACTCTGGAATTTCTTGCTTGCATGGAAGTGGACAATGAATGGCCATTGAATATTCTGTGGAAGGATGAAACCCATTTCCATTGCTAAGGACATATCATTACGCAGAATTGCAGAATATGGGCAATGGAAAATCGCCACACACATCAACCAGTACCACTTTATTCTTCAGAGGTGTCTGTTGGGTGCAGCTTGATAGTATACTTTGCTGCAGGGCTTCTTTTTTCTCCGAAGAGGTGAGTCCTGCTGGTCCTATTACCTGTACCATCACTGGTACACACTAAGAGTCTTGGGCAGCAACATCATTTCAATCCTCCGACAGCGTGGTTATGTGGGTACAGTCATTCTTACGCAAGATGGCGCCCCTCCGCACATTGCACACTGGTGAAGTGGCTACAAGAGGGGCATTTTGGAAAAGCTACACTTATTAGCCATCATTTGTCTGAAGTCTGGGCATCCAGATCACATGATCTTAATCTATATGATTTCTGGATGTAGGGTTATTTGAAAGAGGTTGTGTTTAGTGCTACAATTATGAACATAGCTGAAGGCACGGATTGCACAACACATTCTGAACGTGATGCTGAGCCACTCTGATGTGTTGCAAAACATGCTGTTTCTCAATTTCAACTTTGGGCTGAACATGGTGGACAGCATATTGAGCATAATGTCCAGCTCAAATCCTGTCTGTCGTATTGCAATTCACCTGTCATTTATGGCCAATCCTATTTACGTTAAGACACTTACAGTGCCATCTACTGGTAAAACTTTTTTTTTTTTTGTTCTATGTCATTTCCTTTGTGCCAATAATATGCTGTTCAAATTTGATGTCATTCTGAGCAGTGGTTCTCTTTGTACAGCATTTTGGAATGATCTTTAAGAACAACCTGTACTTAACTACGGACAGAAATAATAAATTACCTGTACATCTTTATGAGACAAAAATTTGATCATTTCTCATAATAATTAAAATTAAATTGAAACAATACAGCACAGGAATGCAACTGATTCTTTATGACAAACAGTTACCGCCTCTCAAGCTGACAAAATGGTTTGCAGAAATCACAAGATGTAATGTGTCAAAATTATGCTAAAATCAACAATCAATAATGACCATAGATCTTTTAAGTGTTGACTTACTTTGAAAGCTGTGCCTTCTCTGAACTCCACCCCCAGTCGTCAGGCTCTGTATTTTCGGAAGACTGTGTCTCCTGTTCAGATAGCAATCCAGATGCAACATTTCTTGACTGGTTATTCCTGGGAATGAAAGAGGAAAGAAAAGTAGTTTACTACTGCTGCCCCACCTAAGTAAACAAACAAGTAAAATTTTTAGATAGTTAACAGAATTCTATAACTTTTTCTGTGAAATCATCAGAAGATATATTTTCATTGTCCAATGAGTTGATGCACTTACGTTTTTGCACAACATTTATTACTTGTCTTCATCAGTTGCCACTGTTGTGGGCAGTACTATGAAGTAGCTGGTGTAAAACAGCAGTGACACTTCCAGTAGGAGTGAAGTAACCAGCTATAATCTATCACCCCAGAGTTTTGTAAGCTACGCGTTTTGAGCATAAACTGAATTTCCTTCAGAGTTTGCCAATGAGTCTACCAGCATCCAGCTTTCCTACTCCTTGTTTTATGTGGTCACTGCATTTTAAATCACTCTGGATGTCAAACCCTGGATAATGTATGGCTGTTACAGTTTCCAGCAACTAATCAAGTGTTTAACCAAGTAATAATGGCTCTTTCTGTCTACTTAAGTGTATCACAACATATTTGTTTACATTGAGGTTCACCTGTCAGTCTCTACACCAAGAAACAATATTCTGCATGTCTTCCTGCAATCCACTACAATTTTGTACCATTGTGATTTCCCTACACAATCAGCATCATTCGCAAATAGACCTATGGAACTTCCAATTTATCATTATATTTATTATGAATAGTCGCTTCGGTGGGCCTGAGAAAATCAGATTGGATCATAAAAGGCAGGAACAGGATACACTTCAGGAGGAATGCACATGACACAGGCCTTCCAAGCCAGAGTGACAGTGAAGAAGAAAAATAATCCTATAACTCTGCATTAATGCTCAGAGTTATGCACAAGTGTCACACCTAATGATTTCCCCCTGTTAACAACATCCATCTGCTAAAAAGTTCTGAATCCATCACAAAGCAAATCCAGAAATGCATAACTTATTTTCTTACTATTAAATAACATTGTGAGCCAGAAGTCAAGGAACATGGCGCAGATCTTGTGAACAAAATGAGTGACTCAAATTTTACAAGACTTTTGTATGGGGCCTAAGGTTCTCCCACTTCCAGCTCCACTCCTCCCGAAACCTCAAAAATCTAGTCAACACAATCTGGAACCACCACACCCCCTACAAAACCTTTCACCTGACTCCATCAACCTCATGACCCCACCGACACCCCGCACCCCTACCTTCTACCTATTTCCTAAAATTCACACACCCAAACATCCCGGCCGTCCCATTGTAGCTGGTTACCAAGCCCCCACAGAACGTATCTCTGCCTA
This sequence comes from Schistocerca piceifrons, assembly GCF_021461385.2. Classification (NCBI taxonomy): domain Eukaryota; kingdom Metazoa; phylum Arthropoda; class Insecta; order Orthoptera; family Acrididae; genus Schistocerca; species Schistocerca piceifrons. Next base: position 771,132,701 of record NC_060141.1, on the reverse strand, counting down.
TGTAGATCAACACCTTCAACCCATTACATACAGTCTCCCATTCTTCATCAAAGACACCAACCACTTTCTCGAAAGCCTGGAATCCTTACACAATCTGTTATTCCTGGAAACCATCCTTGTAACTATTGATGCCACTTCCTTATACACACATATCCCGCACCTCCAGGGCATCGCTGTGATGGAGCACTTCCTTTCACACCGATCACCCGCTACCCTACCTGAAACCTCTTTCCTCATTACCTTAACCAGCTTCATCCTAACCCACAACTTCTTCACTTTTGAAGGCCAGACATACCAACAATTAAAGGGAACAGCCATGGGTACCAGGATGGCCCCCTCATACGCCAACCTATTTATGGGTCGCTTAGAGGAAGCCTTCTTAATTACCCAACCTGCCAACCCAAAGTTTCATACAGATTTATTGATGACATCTTCATGATCTGGACTCACAGTAAAGAACAACTCCAGAATTTCCTCTCCAACCTCAGCTCCTTTGGTTCCATCAGATTCACCTGGTCCTACTCCAAATCCCATGCCACTTTCCTCGATGTTGACCTCCATCTGTCCAATGGGCAGCTTCACACATCCGTCCACATCAAACCCACCAATAAGCAACAGTACCTCCATTATGACAGCTGCCACCCATTCCATATCAAACGGTCCCTTCCCTACAGCTTAGGTCTTCGTGGCAAACGAATCTGCTCCAGTCCTGAATCCCTGACCATTACACCAACAATCTTAAAAGAGCTTTCGCATCCCGCAACTACCCTCCTGACCTGGTACAGAAGCAAATAACCAGAGCCACTTCCTCACCCCCTCAAACCCAGAACCTCCCACAGAACAATCCCAAAAGTGCCCCACTTGTGACAGGATACTTTCCGGGACTAGATCAGACTCTGAATGTGGCTCTCCAGCAGGGATACCACTTCCTCAAATCCTGCCCTGAAATGAGATCCATCCTTCATGAAATCCTCCCCACTCCAAGAGTGTCTTTCCGCAGAACACCTAACCTTCGTAACCTCTTGGTACATCCCTATGAAATCCCCAAACCACCTTCCCTACCCTCTGGCTCCTACCCCTCTAACTGTCCCTGGTGTAAAACCTGTCCCATGCACCCTCCCACCACCACCTACTCCAGTCCTGTAAACCGGAAGGTGTACACAATCAAAGGCAGAGCCACGTGTGAAAGCACCCACGTGATTTACTAACTGACATTCCTACACTGTGACGCCTTCTATGTGGGAATGACCAGCAACAAACTGTCCATTCGCATGAATGGACACAGGCAGACAGTGTTTGTTGGTAATGAGGATCACCCTGTGGCTAAACATGCCTTGGTGCACGGCCAGCACATCTTGGAACAGTGTTACACCAGCCGGGTTATCTGGATACTTCCCACTGACACCAACCTATCAGAACTCTGGAGATGGGAACTTGCCCTTCAATATATTCTCTCTTCCCATTACCCACCAGGCCTCAACCTCCTCTAGTTTCAAGTTGCCACCCCTCGTACATCACCTGTCATTCAACAACATCTTTGCCTATGTACTTCCGCCTCTATGTACTTCTGCCCAACCTCTTTGGCTTCCGGGATTGGAATGACTCCTTACCCTCTCCCTTAAAACCCACATCCTTTCGACTTTCCCTCTCCTTCCCTCTTTCCTGATGAAGCAACCTTGGGTTACTAAAGCTTGAAATTTGTGTTTGTGTCTTTTTTTATTGTGTCTATCTACCAGCGCTTTCTCATTTGGTAAGTCACAGCATCTTTGTTTTTTATACAACAACATACTTATATTAAAAAGTCTTCCACAGGAATCAATTTGGGTTTTGCAAACGACAAATATTGTGAAACTGTTTGCTTGTTTGGGTGTCTGTGAGATCCAGAACACGGTATTTGGCAGTGCAAAGATTGAAGCTATGTTCCTTGACTCCCAGAAGGTATCAAATAGTTTCTCACTACTGCTTCCCGACTCAAATATAAGCTTGCTTCCTGCCTCAAAAAGCTCATGGAATATGACACCAGTTTTGTGATTGAGTTCATGATTTCCTCACAAAACTGTTACATGTAAAAGTAACTTAAATAATGGAATCAGGGTCTAGTAAGAATATGAATTGGGACCATTGTTGCTCACCACACAGAGTGACAGGCAGATTTAAATACAGGCTGAGCAATCAGACAAAGTCCTCCACCAGGTACAGAACCCCCCCCCCCCCCCCCCCCCCACACACACACACACACACAAAATCACACGATTTGCACACACGTGACAACTGCCATCTCCGAGAAGTAGGGCCCTAAGGCTTGGAGAGAGATGTGTGTTTCTTAATCTGTAATCTGATGATATACTTTAAAATGTGCCTCTCTTCTACTCAATGCCTCCTCTACACAGTGAGTAGCAATTCACCAAATTCATATGGTTGTCAACAATAATTTAAAGTGTATCCCAGAGAGTGTATAGAGTCATTTATGTATGACATCAACATCATGGGAATGTCATATTTGTATCTAGAGAGTATCGCAGAGATGCTGATCCAACTCGAATGGCAAACACTATAAGAGAAGCATTGTGCATGATGCAGACATTTACTGTTCAAATTCTGACAGGATATATTCCAAGCAGAGTAAGACAACATGTCACTTTCTCTCACATATGTATTTCAAAATGACCATGACTGGAGCTTACTGATGGTCATTTTCCCTGTGCACTATTTGCAAATGGATCTGGAGAGGGGAGAAATAATTAGTGGGATCTGAATAATGTGCCACCATGCACCGTAACACGACTTTTGGAATTCTGATGTAGATGTACAATATAACTTGATGTTAAAGTTAAATTACATAAAAAGTAATTGTTAAGCTCTACATAATCTTTTCTTGTGTTTCATCTGCATTTAACTCATGTTACTGTCTGACTGAATAAATCACAATTATTGGCCAACTTTATCCATAAGTTGCATTTCTCCTGAGGCGTATGGCATACTTCAATTCCAATGCCCTCCTCATATACATACACATTTTTAATGAAAAAACCAATTACAGATAAATTGAGCAAACTGAGATACAGTAAATAAATGCCCAATTACCTAAGCAAATTGCTGCCCTCAATTAGTAAGGAAGACTTCTCCGTGGATGGTTCTGGGCTAGATTCATTCTGTGGGGCTGGTATGTTTGTTCCTGCTATATCCTTCCAACCACGGCGGCCCAGATCTCCTACCTACAACAGTCAACACTCTCCAGTATTTGCCAGTCACAGAAACAATTCCTTTATGTGTGTATTGCAAAAACTTACCTTTGTTGCTAGATTTGACACCTGAGAGCTAACATCTTCAAGCAGCTTGCCTTCCTTTACCTGATGCATAAAACATAATGATCATGCACATCAACTACACATTGTAAACAAATAAAACTGTAAATGGAATGCGCAAAGCATTAACAGCAGTGCTACTGCCCTATAAGAGCAGCTATTTTCCAGGCATGGTCTAACCCTTGCATGCCACCCATACCCAATGAACTAAAAATATGATATTGTTCCTTACCTTTGATGAATTTCTGAATTACTACTTTTATGTCCAAATTGAAATAGTACAAATTTACATTTAACAACTACAGGTGTAACTACTAAAAAATATGTACATATACCAATAATTACAAATGTGTCCAAAAGTTATAAAAAGAAAATGAAAATCCAAATGGTTGACAACAGCTGAATAACTGTCAAGACTTCCCTCCTAGACCAGAACTGTGCACTCTATACAAGAAAGGAGTACTTCGTTCTTTTAAAAAGGACTTCACCCAGAAATACTGGGAAGCACCAGTGTGTTACAAGTGTCATGTCCCACTCATGCTTGCACTTTTGTAATCAGCAGAGTGTAGGCTCCTGGTGAAGCTTACAATGTCCAACTGCAGAGATACTGTGTGGAGTCCATTTTGGAGAATAGAAACCCTGATGACCATGAAGTAGGTCAGACTCAAACTATACTATTAGCAGAGCTGAACATGCCATTTCAAAGTTTTGACAACAATCAGACACAGGAAATGTCCAGCATGGACCAATACAAGCTCAAGCCATTCCACAACAGGACAAATATCTAGCCTTAATTCATAACAAAATCCAACTGTCTGCAAGACAGGTATCAGTATAGTTTACAACTGCCTCGGGAACCTCAGTTTCCTGAGAAACTGTACTGAAGGCTGCTAACAACTGGTTGGTACACCAGATATTTGGTAGTATGTATCCTGCCCATGCAAGTGCAGGGATGGATCTGTATACTGTAGAATCAGCGTCTTCAATTAAATGAGTATGTGGTCTTTACAGATGGAGCACAAGTTTGGATAAAGCAATGGCTAGGGAGAAAACTGAGAATGTCTTCATAAGAGGAATCATCCTGGAATGTGTGGTAAGCAATTTTGGAGAAATAAGGAAAAACAAAAATCTTGATGACCATATGGCACACTGAACTCCACTCCTCCAAATTTGAGTCTTATGCCTTAACCACCACACTACCTCAGTCAATCATAAACCAGTTTGGACCACAAATAACAGGAAAAATGAATTCTTCGTACTTTAATACTACGGAGCCTGCTCAATGATTCTTTAACCAAATTCATGTAGAGAGAAACCAGTAGCCTCTATAATCATTGAGATGTCATGGAAGGAGACCCACTTTGTTACTATAAAGTGACACAGTGATAAAGTACTACTGTAGGAAGACATACAGAGCTTAATACTTCCTCTCAACATAGATGAAGTACTTAGGAGGAGGTGTAGTTGGTTCAGATTTCTTCTCCAAAAATGGTAATACCCAGCTGCATTAAGTATTCCTGGCGACTAAATTTCTTACAGTGAAGAGCACTCTGACTGATTTCCTCTGAGTCTTATTAAAGCAAACCTGTGATGCACTGGGGAGATACATTGCAGCCCATCAGCTCTCACCAAGGACTCTGCCAGATTTCCAGACAGTTCCTTCTCAGGAATGTAACTGACTGTTAAAGTTTTTAAATGTTCTTATGGAGATATTACCCATAAGCATATGTGGCAGCTAGGGGGTACGCAATAACTTTTTTGCTCTAGTCTTTCCATTTAAAATGCATATCTTCAGTTTTAGAATCCTTTACATGTAGTTATAAATATTGTCCAAACTGGCAATTCCCTTCTGATTAATCTTTGTTTGCTAATGACTGACATGCAGCTTTGAAAATATGCCCTCATTTATTAATTATGTGTAACTTTTGGACACTAATGTATTTTATATGAAGCTCATATTCTCTCAACATTAGGATTATACACATGGCTTCTGCAAGCAACCATACTCTCTTCACATATTTGCTCATAATTTCAGCATATATAAAAATTACAGGTAGAAATTGAAGTTTTAGCAGCACTACAAAAAGTTAAAATGATAAAATAATGAACAAACAACAAAGAATACTAAAAAACTGAAGAACCTGGCATCACAAAAGGTGCACAGTGTGCTACACAGAAAGGCATTTAATAAATATGTATCTTCTTCATAGAGGGGACCACAGCCATAAATTGGCTGAATGAAGACAACATTTTTACATTTACATTGTATATTTATTATGAGCTTTGGGAAAATTTTCCCTTGGTTTAATAAATGTAGCCCAACAGCTATACCCCAGCTTTCTAAAGAGTTCCTAAACATGTTTTTGGAGAGAATATAGACATCGTACTATACAACAGCAGTATAAAATGAAGACAGTATACTTCTCAGTTCCTGGTGCTGACAACTTTCCTATAATCACCGCCATTTTACCTCTCTTTAAAAGAGAGCATTATATTCCTATATGCTATAGGAGTTCAGATGCTGCCAGACAGAACATAGTTTAATTGTGTGTGGTACAACGTACCAAACAATGGTTCAGAAAAAAATTGTTAAATATACAACACTAGCAAATTAAAAAGTCCAAACCAACAAAAAAGTAACAAAAGAGCACCACAACAATGAATTTGCTATCTTAAATTTCTCTCTCAGTCACTGAGAAATGAGAAAACTTTCTAATATTTAGTGAACAGTCAATGGAAGAGCACTTAAGGCCAATCAATATATTAACAAGTAAGAAAACTTATCATTTGCGTGATTTCTTGTAGGTTCAGGTTTTAAAATTAAAGTTAAACCACAGTAAAATACATTTGGGAAAGCATAACAAAATAGACATGAAAATGTCTTCAGGAAACTGGTTTGATTTATACAATAATTATATAATACATCCAGCCACTAAAAGGGAGAAAAGCAAGACCAGGTTTAAAACCCAAACACCCATATACCAAGCCACTATGCACCAGGATAACCGAGGGATATGCTACTGTACTCCACCGTCCAGGAAATGAAAAACAAAAGGTCTAATCATTAATGAATAAGTATTTTTTAGTAATAAAAATGCTTATATACAGAGCAGTTAATTCCAGTACATTTCAGTTACAAAATACATGCCATTCATTGTGCCCTGATTAGTTGATTTAACATATTAAAGAAGTCAAAGACAAGAAGTAGTGTGTAACACTTCTCAGTAGTTGCATTCTTTTTCCTTACACTTCACTTCATGTGTATCTCAACCTAGGTAATAAGAGCAGTCCCACCCCCCACCCACCCACCCTTCTCCCTCCCATTTCCCTTCAATCTGGTGGAAACACACACACACACACACACACACACACACACACACACACACACACACACACACACACACACAAAAAAATTGCAACTCACACACCCATGACCACAGTCTCTGGCTGCCGAGGCCAAACTCTGTCTAGCCTCAGCAGCCAGAAACTGGTCGCGCGCGCACGCGTGTGCATCCATATTCCCGATGAAGGTCTTACTGGCTGGAAGCTCACTTTCTGACAGTCTTTTTGTTGTGCCCGGTCAAAGAAAACCATCATAACGACCAGAAGAGCGGTGTGCTGACTACTCACCCCTCCTATCCGCATCCTCAACTGAGGATGACATGGCGGTCGGATGGTCCTGATGGGCCACTTGTGGCCTGAAGACAGAGTTGCTTGCTTTTTTTGTTGTACAACTCAGCATCTCCACTATATGGTGAGTAGCAACTATCCTTGTCATAATACTCTTTTTTTAACTGTTGTTTATGTTTGTAGGTTTCTATTGGCTCTGTGTTCAGCCTCCTGATGGCAAGCATTGGTCACCTTGTCAGACTTGCGAGGAGATATCCTCAGCAGTGCGACCAACTTTTTGAAATTGTTTATATGGTATCACACTGCAGCTATTTACCCTAGTGGGTGCTAGTTTGCGAGTAATTGATTAAGAAATTTCAGAATTGTGTGTGATACTCAACAGCGTTACAAAACTTGGATTACATAATCCAGTTGCATGGTATAGTTGATAGGATAACAGCTTCATATGTATGAGGTTGTGGGTTCGAATCATCACGTGCACAATAATTACTTTATTTTTAAATCTTTATCGAAATTATTTAAATCAAGATTTTTAATCAGTTAATTGGTTTAAATATAGTTTTCTATTTCTATTCCTCTGTCATCATTTTAATCACCATATGAACTTTTTCATTTGTTTCATTTTTTTCTATATATCATTTTTCCTCCAGTCAGAATTTTTGTGAATATGAATCTAATTATATTTACACATTACAATATTCAATTATCTGAAAATTCTGATCTATCAGTTAAAGAAAGAAAGAAAAAAAAATGTATTTTTGTTACCAGATGTGCAGGTTTTTTCTTTGCACAATAATAGTCATATATACATTTAAAACGTAACATGAATACCTACTGCACTATGGACAAAATCATACAGATGAAAATTTAAATGAAAGATGAGTTCATAAGTAAAATGAAATTAAAGCAAAATGAGAAATAGATACAATGAACGTAATAATGTGGACAAAAACACAGCATGATAAAATAGATCACATTAAATCAAAGTTAATACTCTAAATTAATTAAAAACACACTAACAAAGATTTCAAGTGGAGAAATATTGACAGGAAGAGAAATGAGAGCAATTGAAGAAGTTGGTATTATGATTAAAATTATGTGACAAAGGAATGGAATTAAAAAATTACATTTCAATCAATCAACTGAACAAAAATGATGATCAACATCATTTTGATAGAGATTTAAAAATAGAAAAAACTTACTGCACCTGACGAGACTCGATCTCATACCCTCCTGCATGTAAAGCTGTTATCCCATCCATTACACCAAGCAACCGACTATGTTTTGTGAATTTTTTAACACAATTATCACACAAAATTCCAAATTTTTATTTCGTCAATTACTCACAAACGAGGGCCCAACAGGAATAATGTGAAGCAGATTTGGTATCTAATCTCCAACAAGAAAGAATTAACTAACTCAAGTAGCTGAGGTCCTGACACCAGATGACAAAATGTAGATCCCTGGAGTTCCATGAGAACATGGTGCAGCATAAAGGCATAAACATAGATTTCTCACTTTCAATTTCTACTCCACAGAGTTACTGAGGCATGAAAAAAAACTGTTGCTAATTTTCACATATCTTAGTAAGCATAAACATCAGCTATCCTTGTTAAGCACACACTGTTTAAGCCATAGGGCCATTAAAAAGCATGATCCACTGCTAAATTATAGATCTGATTTCACAGCAAATCTCTCTTAAGGTGATAAATTTTTTTGTTAATATTAGAAATAACTTAAGAGAGGAGTTTGTACGCAGTGCAACCATGAGGGAGAAATAACCAGATGTGTCACTCTTACTCACATCCATTATTGTAAGGACTTATTGTTGAAGTACTGTGCATGTATGGGTAGGTGCAAATTCTCAAGCAGCCATGACAGTGAGACATCAGGATCAATTCAGTAAAAATGTATGCTGAGGGCAGGAATTGTCCGTGAAATATTTATGAGGTCATACACTTTACCACATGGATTGACAGATGTCTGCATTATGAATTGGAAAATGTTAACCTAGCAGAAAGACCACAGCAATGGTTTATGCATGGGACATTACCCCATTTTCTACAAATCATGCAACAGCATCTCATACCAATGTTTCATGGGCAATAGATTGGCCAAGGAAGTACTGTAACACAGCCTCACCTTTCACCAGACCTACATTCATTTAAATCTATCTGCAGGGCCATTTAAATACATTGGTAATATCCAACCCACTCACAATGTGTGGACATTACAGGAGCATGTGACACAATCGGAATGGAGTCAGATGTATTTTAAAGAGCATGTGATTCACTGCGAAGAATGCTTGTAGGATGTGTGGTAACCACATTCATCACTGTCTACAGTGTTTACTTCCACATATCAGACAGATGGGAATGATTGGCCATCTCAACCAGTATTGGGTTCTGAGTATATGATTTTAGGAATTTTCTAGTTTTGACAAATACTACCTTGCACAGGAATTTGAGATACTTTTTATAAGCATCCTGTAGAACTAATGTAGCTTGTAGAGCTTAAAACTTCAGGCATTTATGCAGGATCATGGTAAATAATTTTAACTGTTCTCATAAAAAAGGAATTAAAGTTTCAGAAGTTATGAACATGCCAAGTGCATTTTGTAAGAGAAATGCACACCGTTAAAGATAACACAGGAATGACAGATTAGCTGAAAATGAAGTCTTTTGTATTTTAACCAAAAGAGAATGATTAAGATATGAATAGTATATACTTCTCTCTCTTCCAACAAAATTACAATTGTAGAAAAAATAGATTAACAGAAATAATCCATTGCTAACACACTGACAACTCTAGTAAGGTGTAAAATCTAAATTAACTGTAAAGATGGGGTACAATGATTCTAAGTTTTCTCAAAATGTTCCCCTATTTATCACAAAAGGTCTAAAATCCATCAACAGCAAGATTCACTTAACAACCTCAAAGTACAATGAACTTGTCAGTGTTCCTTTTTTTATTTTGTTATTGTTGTTGTTGTTGTTGTTGTTGTTGGTGGTGGTGGTAGTTTTAATTCTATGGTTTGTAGGACACAGCATGTGTAAGTTAGTTAATAAATAGATATAAATTTGGAACAATGTCTAAATTTACTAAGCATGCTTCTTGGTATAAAGCTGTGGTGCATTAGTGGTGGAGGTGGTGGTATCAAGAGCAGTAAGAGCAGCTAACGAATGAATGAATTTAATTTTACATATTTTCGTAAGATGGGCCTCTTTTTCTCCCTTACAAACTTTACAGTAAAAGCTACTTCATAAAAAACTGCAGGAACTAAAAATACTCAGATAATGAAATTCACAACCAGCTGAAATAACGATAAGTCTGTCTAAACAGAAAGTTCATTGGCCAAAGAGGAGGGTTACACTCAGTTTAAGATTATTAGAACATTTTATTCTGAAATTACGACCATAACATTAGAACATGATGGTATTTTATGAAGACAACACCTGTGATTTGTCGTATGTCTTTTCTGTGTGTGGAGTTGGTCCAAACAAAGAACACTCGTGTGTGTATGTTACAATGCTGAGTGCTAAAAAATTAGATTATGTTGGCTCTTGATACAAACAAGCCACTGTATAAATTGTAATTTATGCATGTAATTTATAGATCCAACTCGGAAGGTGCCATTCAGTTCATGGATATAAGGCAGTGAAATCAAATCCTTAGAGCACTTGTCACCTGCCGTACTATTTTCAGTTCCATCACACAGAACAATAGTGTAAGTAAGTAGTATTTACTGAAATAATACACAAAAGGCATAAGACATTGGAAAGAAAATACCACAAGTGGCATTCTACAACTTTTAAAAAATTAGCTTCACGGTTTAAGAAGAGAAACTGTCCAATTTAGAAGAGATATGATAAGAAGAAGAAGAAGAAGAAGAAGAAGAGTTTCAAAATTAGAAAACATCCTCAAAATAATGATCATTAAAAATGCCCAGCAGAATACAATTATAAGATGGTCAATATCAGGGTTTTTTCTAGGGGGAATGCAACTATATGCAACCCCTTAAACATCTGAAGACTGTTTAAAAAATTATTGGTACACTTGTATCTAGTTTGTAAAATGTAACTTCTGACTTGAAAGCACATTGACAAGCTGGGGTCAACGTGCTGTTCAGAAAAGCTGGAGCATATTTTGGGTAATCTTTGATTTAAAATCTACCTACTGAATCAATTTCTATTTGGCACTAAGCACCAGATTATTATTTGCTGAACTAAAGCTTTGTAACAGCTGCTTAATTTGAAGAAATTTTACTCGTTTACGCAAAAATAAGTATTTTAGAGCCATACAGTGTTCCTCCTCATCAATCTCTCATAGCACTCAGACCCTGCCTAGCCCACCTTTCCAACTTGTCCCATCCCCTAAAACACCTTGCAACATTCCATTACATCCACAGCCAAAACTATCCCAGAACACTGTTATTAACATTCCACCAAAATTCTCAGCCCCCAGCAGTTTCAGCCCTATCGAAAAGCCTCCCTTCAGCCCTACACCTAAATCTAACCATGTTGACCACCTCCTCTCTGATGACTCCATTCGCATCTTTGTCCACATTAAATCCACCAACCACTAACAGCATCTCTATTTTGACAGTTGTCATTCTTTTCACACAAAAAAATTTCTCCCATACAGCCTGGCCACCTGGGAATAACTTAACCTGTAGCAACAAGAACTCCCTTGCCCAGTATGTTGAAGGTCTCACAAAGGCCTTCACAGATGGGACTATCCTCCAGACCTAGTGTGCAAACAAATTTCCCATGCCATATCCCTACACATCACCAATCCTCCCACTACCCCGAAGTATCAGCTACAAAGGAGTGCCCCCCTTCATCACCCAGTACCACCCTGAACTGGCACAACTGAACCACATCCTTTGCCAGGGGTTTGACTATCTATCACCAGGCCCTGAAATGAAGGCCATCAAGCCAAATATCCTTACTACAGCTGTTAAAGTAGAGTGTGTCACTCACCAACCTCCACAACATCGTAGTGCCCATCCTGTGCTATTCCCAAACCCAGCCCCTTGCCACAGGATCGTATCTCTGACAAAGAACCAGGAGCAAGACCACCTCAGCCCACCCGATCAGGCACTTCCTATTTCAGTAGAGTCAAAGACTTATTGTACCCCCATCAGAGACCGGGACACCTGTGTGAGCCGTCATGTCATCAGCTCAGCTACAATCATTGTGCAACTTTTGACATTGGTATGACCACCAATCAGCTGTCTACCAGGATAAATGGCCACTGCCCAATGTGGCCACACCAAACTATGGCCAACAGCGAAGTGGACCACCCTCTGGCATAACATGCAGCTGGACATAATCAGCTTGATTTCAATGGCTGCTTCACAACTACAACATATTCTCTGCTCCTGATGTCATCCCAGGGGCCTCAACCTACAGTATCCTTGTGTCCCCACACCCTTCACCTTTCACATCCCCTCACCCTCATTGTGTTCCACTCTCTGCCAACACACACACACACACACACACACACACACACACACACACACACACACACCAGTTTCTTTACCCTTCTTTGCTCCTCCCCTTTTCTGCTCCACATCCATCCACTTCCTCCCTCCCCCACAGCCTCCTGCCACTGTGCCTGGCAGCCTTCTCCTACCACCTAGCCCCTGCACACACTGCCAGACAATGCTGACTCCACTCCTCCACCCATACCCTGCTATCCCTCCCCCTTCCCTGCCCCACTCTAAATTGCTTCTTCTGCTTGACGTGATACAGTTGCATTGTGGCCAGAGCAACTGGAGATAGTGGTCATGTGGGCCTGATGTGCACTTGGTTGCGTGAATTGTGTGTGTGTGTGTGTGTGTGTGTGTGTGTGTTCCCCCCCTTTTCTGAAGAAGGCTTTGGCTGACAGATCAACGGGTAACAGTCTTTTCATTGTGCCTATCTGCAACTCAATCTGTCATTTTTACTTCCAGTAGCAATCTATCATTAATTTTCATAATATTATTCAATGAGTGTTAGATTGTGTTGGTAATCTGCACAGCTGAACAGAAATTAACTGATGGTCCATACTCCAATAATCATGAAAAAGGAATTTTCGATCTTACAAGCACAAAGGCTTGTGTTGGATGGTGATTTAGGCTGTTATTTTGACTGTGTGGTTAGTTTTGAAGGATGAAGATGATAATGAACCATTTTACATCCAACCTAGCAGTGTAACAGCTGAAAGTTATTGATTCAAAAGTAAACAATGATGGGGAAATGGGATCGTTGCTGTGTGGCAATGCAAAAGAAGATGACAACAAAGAGCTTTCAACTGCTTGTAGCAGTGGGACGGAGGATATTCCCAAATGCTGGGATTTGGAGAAAGAACAGAAATTTTGCAGTAAGTAGGAATGGTTGGTGGTAAAAAAAGACTTGGCTGCAAAATTTTTAAAGAGATTGGCAACTTGGGAACTGAAAGCACATCATGAGGGATGAATATTTCACAGCAGTGGATTTCAGTTTCTATTTGTGGAATTGGTGGAGCTGGAAAGAAATCTCAGCAAATGCTTTTTCTCTGCAAGAAAATACTGATACATAAAGACAATTCAACTCATCAGCATGCAGTTAAAACACTAAAACCTACAAAACTGAGAACTTTGGAAACATCATGTACTAATGCTTTTGAAAAGGAAAAGGAAGTAACTGACAATGTATTTTGAACAAATAAATAAGTCAACAAAAATCAAGTCTTCCACAATTTTGAAACAAACTGACATGTGGAAGTTTAATGGTTTCAATATGGCCTGCATTCTTCAGTCAATTAAAGCAGTTCATAAATAATTGCTTCTGATGTTGGAATAGAAATGGGGAACAAGGTAGCAAAAATTATAGTGCATGGGAACAGTAAAACTGACCTCATAGTACCACACTCAGTCAGCTGTCATCACAGATAAAGTATCTGAGAACAAAACTTCCATATATTGATCAACCAGCCAAAAACATTTTTGGGAGTTACTGAATGGCAAGATGTCACTGCTGAAGACATATGTAGTAACTGATGACTTATTAGTGAGCACTGGGGTTCAATGATGAGGTTATGAAACAATATTGTTACAGTCTGAACTGATAAGGCTTGAGTACTGCAAGCAAAGACTAAGGGTGTAATTCCTTAAGGATTCTAGATAAAGATGCTTCTAACTTAAAGAGCAGCCTCAGTCATGTGGGAAAATGTTGAAGTTTCAATGAGACATTTCAAAATTGCCAAAGATGATGCCATGAGATGATGCCAAGAGATAAAAACTGAGCAAGTCATGTACGGAGAACAACTTAAACACATAACCCATGTCAACTTTATAGTAAACCTCACACTGATGTGCGATACCCTTCAACAGTTGGCAGAACTTAGCATGCTGACTTGCAAGCTCATGCATTACATTTTATTTGGCCCATTAGGAGATACACCAGAAAATTTCTGAAAGAAAGACAAAACATGACCCACACTATACTGGAGCCTTGGAAGCAGAAACACTTTAACAGTGTGAATCTCAAAAGGAGCAAGAAATAAAGGGAATCATGTTGATGCTGTGAAGTTCTGCAAGTGCCTGGACAGGCATATGGAGAATCACCTTTTAATGTCAAAAGACACTGGAATCCCAGAATTGGCTACAGTTTTGCACACAACCACTTGGCCATAAATACATGATGTAACTTATGGAGAAGCAGAAATAAGAAACTTGTGTACATGTTTTAAGCTTCATGAAAGACTAATCTTAAGAGATTTTCATGAATATCTTGCTCAGAAGAAATGCCCAATGTCTGTCCTGCCCCTTTTAACACTATGGGCAGTATCCCAATTTCAATGTGAATGTGAAACAGGCTCCTCATAAATGAACTTGATCAAGACTCGAACAAGACCATCATTGCATCTAAGTAGAATAGAACATCTTATTTTCATGAAGTTCGTTGGTCCTCCACTAAGAAGTTTCAAACCTGATGACCACGTGAATTCATTGTTTCAGAAAGGAAAATATCTGGTGCCTGACACAAAAAACAAGGAGAAGCATGAAGACGTCAGTGATCAGCCTCTCTTTTACCAATGTGGGATTTACTTTAAGCAGATCAGCAAAATAAGACGCTGCCACTGTGCTTATATTTGTGTGTTCACTTATTTTTTTAAGATGTAAAATGATTAGAAATTCTGAGTGCAGTTGACCACAAATGAATTAACCCAATGCAAATTTTCATTTAACTGAATTTAAGAACCCTCAATTACACCCAAATAATTTCTGTGCCACTGACCTCTGATAACAATGAACCCCAGACATCTCAATCATGGCCTATTAGTTTGTAACAGTACTGCTATGTCTTCGTTTAGTTCCATGTGAAGCATTGCCGGACTCTGCATAATGGAAGAAAATTGTAAGATTGTGATGTTTTGTCGACTGCAACTGAGGGTAGCGCTTAAAAAAGTTTTAGAAAGAAGGCACTGGATAAGATTAACACTTACAAGAGCATGGGGAACAACCTATTCAAAAAGGTGTCTGATGAAACCAAACACAAGGATTCATAATATGTTGGACTGGGAGAACAGCAATGGGAATAAATAAAGTCTCATTTAAAAAAAAAAAAAAAAAAAAAAAAAAAAAAAAAAAAAAAAAAAAAAAAAAAAACAAGCATTTACGAAGTCTAAACACTAAAGTGAAGCTACAACAGAAACTTATGTTCAGCCATTATACATTCTAAGAGGGGGAGGAAAGATGCATCATGAAGGAATTACCCGCGGATGGTAATTTGTAGACACGATTTACAAGTATATACAACCAAATTACTACAATGTCAGAAAAAAATGGTTGATTTATTCAGGAGAAAGAGCTTCACAAATTGATAAATCCAATAAAGCGTTGATCCACTTCTAACCCCTATGCAAGAAGTTATTTGGCTTGCCATCAACCGATAAAAGTTGTTAGATGTCTACATGGGAGATTCTGCCCAATTGGTGCGACAGTGTCAAAATCCTCATCTGGTTGGGCGGCACTCCCCCAGAGTGCTTCATTTTTTTTCAATTTGAGAGACATCTGGTGGCTTGCTGACCAAAGTAAGGTTTGGCAATCATGTAGAAACTCTCGCTGTATGTGGGCAGGCACTATCTTGCTGAAATATGAGCCCAGGATGGCTTGCCATAAAGGGCAACAAAATGGGGCATGGAAGATCGTCCATGTACCGCTGTGCCGTAAGGGTGTTGTGGATGACAACCAAATGGGTCCTGTTACAAAATGAAATGGCACCCCAAACCAGTTGTCGCACCGTATGGCAGGTGGCAGTCAGTTCAGTATTCCACTGCTGACTGGGTCATCTCCTCATTGGTCATTGGGGCCTCTCAAATCTCACTGCCTAGAGTAGAATTGTCTTCAGTGCTGAGTTCCACTTCAACTGAGCCCCAATGACCAATGAAAACTTTTCTGGAGACATCCCTGACAGCGGTGATATTCCAACCAAACTGTTACCCACTACATGGCATGTTAACCAAGGTAGATGGAATGGGGTGCTATACCATTGTCATCCACAGCACCCTTACAGCACAGCTGTATGTTTACTATATTCTATGTTCCATTTTGTTGCCCTTCAAGGTATGGCATCCTGGGCTTACATTTCTGCAAGACAATGCTCATCCACACATGGTGATAGTTTCTACCGCTTCTCATCTCCTACCGTGGTCAGCAAGGTGACCACATCTCTCCCCAAGTGAGAATTTTTAGAGTGTTATGAGCACAGCCCATCAACCAGCTCAGTATTTTGATGATTTGATGTGTCAATTGGACAGAGTTTAGCATGATATCCCTCAGTAGGGCATCCAACAACTCTATCAACCAATGCCAAACTGAATAATTGCTTGCACAATGGCAAGGGGTGGACCAAAACATTACTGACTTGTCAATTTGTGAAGCTCTTTCTCTTGAATAAATCATCCAATTATTCTTAAACTGAATCTTTTTTGTGCTGTACATGTACATCATCACTACCAATCGCCATCCCACTTGGATAATTCCTTCATGGTGGGTTTTTTGTTTTAAATCTTGGAGCATATTTCATAATAATGAAAATTCCAGTACTAACTCGGATAGGAATATGACTCAGACTATTCCTGAAGAGAACAACATCATGAACTACTTCTATTAAGAACAACAGCCAGTATTTTATTTTAACTGAAGACTAATGGATGTACCACAGCCTGATAGTCCGACATAATACGCAGGACATTCTATGCAGTAGGGGTGTTAAACTGAATACTTTGAGATAAGGAGTCAGTGTTTGGAAATTAATATTTTAGGTAGTAGGATATCTTGAAGGAGCAATGCGGGGGAAGCACATGTTTGTAAACTGCTTGTGTTTTGTTACAAACAGCAGCCTGTTTCATCAGCATTTGTGGCACCACCTCAAAAGACAATATTCATTCATATGTGATATGTTCACAGTGGAGACCACCAATGTTTACAGTTCGTTACCAATTCTCAAAGACAGAGTGTTACTCATAATATGAACTTGCAGCCATATATTCATTCCTTCATTCATTTGCGGTGCATCACGATGTTCAAATGCCTCTGAGCACTATGGGATTTAACATCTGCGGTCATCAGTCCTATCACAATGCAGTACCCAGAAATCCAAGCAAATGTCCAGAGAAACGTTTCACAACTGGAACCTAATTGGAACATATTTATCACCAAGAGTAGAAATTCTGAGAAACTGAGTAGTTCAAGCCACAGAACTGACTGAAGTTCTCAACAAACAACTATTCGAGTAGCACAACTCAAGGAGATTTATTGATGAGCAACATGCCTGTGAAATGGATACTCTGCAGAATGCAGCATGGAGAATACTGATTCAGCAGAAATTAAACATGTATCACAATCATGTGCAACACAATGGGGCCTAATGACTTCAAAGCTAGAGTTTAGTTTTGTCACAAGATTGGCCAGCACGGCAAAAACATTTTGAACTTTCTACAGTATGGATGGGACCATGTTCACCATGATGGGTGGCATTTCAACTGCCTCAGTAACTATGTCTAGAGTGATGAAAATTCAGATGCTCTTCTCATATTATCAGTACCAATTCTCTATCAGCTTGTGGGCTCAAACTGCACAAGATTAACAAAAAGACCTCATTTGTTTCCATCTCAATTTTATGATACATATTACTAGGAATTAAAGTGATATGTGCTGCCTTATTTGTTAGACACTGTTTCTGTTTGTTGTCTGCGAGAGATTATGGTTTCAACACAACAGTGCACTGCACCATTTTGATGTTAATGTCTGTGGGTACCTGAATAAAAGATACCCTTATTGTTCGATTGCTATAGGTGGTCGTATCTCAAGGGAAACATGACTGCCGAACTTCAGTATTGTATGTTTTCTCTCCCACGGTTGCATGAAACCCAGTAAACTCTGAAGAGAGTGTTTTGGAGGGTTTAGCTGCTTATCTCACTGTACAGCAGTTAACAGGAATATTCGAGAGAATGTGGCAACATTTTATGTGCCACCACAATGATTACATGAAGACAACTAGTAGTCACTTTGAAAAGCAGTTATTTATGTGAACAAAAAACTTACTAACTTCCTTGTCTCAAACACCTCAATTCAAGATCCTTTACCTTGTGCATAACTTTGACCGTGAAGGTTTGATATGCACTATACAAGACAAACCCAGTAAGAAAAACACAAAAGCCCAACAGGCCAAAACTATAGAAATGGAGAATCCAGTTTTAAGTTGCTCTTGAAACCATCAGCTGGGAGAAACTGTATAGCCTATTGGGAAGAAGCATTCTACAGCTCTTACCTTTTCACCAACAGAAACACTAATTTCAGCTACCTTCTGAGATGCAATCCCTCCAATCTTGATGGCTCCCTCCGTTGCTTTACTTGCAATCTTGCTTGCAGAAGATGAAAATACTGACCATCCCTATTAAATGAAATGTACAGCAGCAGATTAGTGGGGCACATTTCAGCACTTTTTATCTTTACAGTTGAGGACAGTTATGTTATTAAAATTATAATTTTCCTAATCCACTACACGAGGGAGTGGGCGGGGGGGAGAGAGAGGGAGAGAGGGAGAGAGGGAGAGAGGGAGAGAGGGAGAGAGGGAGAGAGGGAGAGAGGGAGAGAGGGAGAGAGGGAGAGAGGGAGAGAGGGAGAGAGGGAGAGAGGGAGAGAGGGAGAGAGGGAGAGAGGGAGAGAGGGAGGGAGGCAGGGAGGCAGGGAGGCAGGGAGGCAGGGAGGCAGGGAGGCAGGGAGGCAGGGAGGCAGGGAGGCAGGGAGGCAGGGAGGCAGGGAGGCAGGGAGGCAGGGAGGCAGGGAGGCAGGGAGGCAGGGAGGCAGGGAGGCAGGGAGGCAGGGAGGCAGGGAGGCAGGGAGGCAGGGAGGCAGGGAGGCAGGGAGGCAGGGAGGCAGGGAGGCAGGGAGGCAGGGAGGCAGGGAGGCAGGGAGGCAGGGAGGCAGGGAGGCAGGGAGGCAGGGAGGCAGGGAGGCAGGGAGGCAGGGAGGCAGGGAGGCAGGGAGGCAGGGAGGCAGGGAGGGAGGGAGGGAGGGAGGGAGGGAGGCAGGGAGGCAGGGAGGGAGGGAGGCAGGGAGGGAGGGAGGCAGGGAGGGAGGGAGGCAGGGAGGGAGGGAGGCAGGGAGGGAGGGAGGCAGGGAGGGAGGGAGGCAGGGAGGCAGGGAGGGAGGGTGGGAGGGTGGGAGGGTGGGAGGGTGGGAGGGTGGGAGGGTGGGTGGGTGGGTGAGCACCAAATGTGTGTGTGCACGCGCCATGCACACTGTGTGTTACAATCAACACAGATTTGTATTTCTTCTTGCCTTGATGACACACACAACACACTCTACACACACAATATTCACCATGTTTGAAAAAAAATGTGTGATGGTCCTTCACAATATCTTTCATTTTGGGACAATATTTTAGCTCATACTTATTTCTGTGAAAAATTATGTATGTTAATCCTTTACCTCTAGATGGTGTACCATCTTTGAATTATAAACTTTCAGTTGTGGTCATTTTTAGCCCATAATACATTTATATGCAATTAACATTAGGCCATCTTCTATCTGAAACGTAATACATATGTGCCACTTCACAATGAGCATGACAATGAGCACAGCTTGAAACAAGCAGTGAAAATAAAGATTAAAAATCTAGTATCAATGGCGTCTTTGTTGACAGCATGTGGCGCAATGCACCCAGTTATGCAAGAGATGGCAATTTTAAACCTCGTGCCAGCACGCTGTCGGAGAGCGCGCTCTTGTTGTTCACTGTCTCCAATGGGTGAGCACAATGCATATATACCACTAGATAATGATGAATTCACATGACCTCACTGCCTATGACTGACTGACTGGTACATCTTTTTGAGCAACCACACACTGAGCTTTGTCCCAGATTCATAGAATCTACAGACGTGTTGATCTTAGTACAGGCAACTGCAGTTAGGACATAAAATGGACATAGCATGACGAAATGAAGCATTACTACATGTCAGTGACTTATTGGATTGTATCAGCATTCAAGACTCTCTAATTCTGTCAAGGACATTACTCACATTGCTTATAGCAAAGAACCACAAAAAGGACCTACAGCAATACAAAAGTTGTATGTTGTTATTGTGCTATATGTTGTAGACGTCTGATTGTCTTCATTGGACACCTCAATTAACAACATATCAGACATCCACTAGTGACGAGTCTAGTGCTTAAATTTGGTACTTGTTGGAAAGTCAAATATTTACATAATTTTTGTATGTATCATATTTTGCAGTGTAACAAATTACCTCCTTGCACACTGCTATTGGCAGATTGATTGACACACAAGTCCAGCACACAACAATGACTGAAACAAAGAATGCCAGTGGCCAGGTGCCACCTTCTCCATTTCGCTCTTTTGATGCAAAACAACAGGAATGGGTGGAGTACCACCTGCAGTTCGGGCAGCATTTCAATCATACAACATATCAGCTGAATCACGATGCTCTTTCTTTTTGGAAAGGAGTGTATATTTTAAGGTTCTGTATGAAGAGGTTTCCTCAGAATGCCAAACCCGACCCTATGAAAACAATGTTAGAAAACTCAAAGACTTCAATACTCAAATTCATGTAGCTACTGCCAGTGTCAAATTTTTTCATTACAACTAATCTTAAAAGGAATGGGTTGCTGAACTCAAGAGCATGGCTAGGAAATGAATTTAACAGCCCTTGTGGAACCTTATTAAAAGACAAAATGCTTCCCACTGCCATTATTTAAAACACAGAATATGGACTGTGATTCTAAAGCATCATGACATTGCTCTCACAAGTGTGCTTAAAGTAATTGAAGCTCAGGAAGTGCAAGTCTTGACTAAACTCGACTTTAATGTGATCTCTACTGCAATGTTGATTGTGGACTGTTCAAAACAGCCCCAGTCTCTCAAAGCCAACACAGGCAACAGCATAAACACAAATTTGGTGTCTCATTTTCAAGTTTTAGCTGACACAAAACTAGTGTAATTTACAGGAATGTTCATTTTTAAATATTGAAATTGAATATTTGGAACACATCATTGGCACCCACGGTGCTCGTAAGCATTCAGAGGCAATACCGATATTATCTCCTCCTACAAATACACGAGAACACCAAGCTGTTCTCAGCAAAGTGACATGCAACATCAAATTCATTCCAAAGAATTGTGCACGCAGCCACTCCTTTGCACTGTCTCTGGTGTAAAGATATTGCTTTTAATTGGACTGGAGAATGCAAACAGTCTTTTCAGAAACTGAAGCAAGCATTTCTTAGTTCTCCATGTCTTATGCACTTTGATTTGAAAAAACCAATAGTGTTTGCAATTGGTGCATTGGGGAGGGGGGACAGTTTTGGCTCACGCAGTTGCCAAATGGAACACATTCAGATTTAAGATGTTGAACAATGCCCAAGTCAACTAGTCAGCTGGAAAAGAAAGCTTTAGCCATAATTTACGGTGTCACAAAATTTCATAAATATCTGCAAGGTAGAAAATTTTTTCTTGTGATTGACCATAAGGCTGATTGTTCTTTTTTATCCAGCAAAAGGTGTCCATGACCATACAGCACAGAGGCTCCAAAGTCTATCAGTACAACTCTCCAATTATCAATATGAAACTCTTGATCACCCCATGGCACAGCTTGCAAAAGGAGACATACCGTCTCACCTATGGGAATGATCTGGGTTTTGATACATCAAAAGTTTCATGCCTTCAAATTAATTATTCTGATACCAAAGCACTGAAGCTTTTCCAACCGATTCTTGGCAGATCGTACATGCTACCGAACACAACACACACTATGATTGCTCATTTGGCTAGGTTGACCTCAATCTGATTAGAATGCATGCAACAAACAACTGTCTCAGACAATGGCCCGCAATCTTCTTAGTTGGAGTTTCAACAATCTTTGCCAAGGAAATTGAATTCAACATATCTGAATGGCACCATTCTCTCCACAATCTAACAGTGATGCCGAATGTACATTTGCAATTTCAAGGCTCAGATGTCCAAAATTCATGCTTCGCACTTGAGGCAAAATCTTTTGTTGTTTCCAAGCACCTACCACATGGTGCCTGCTCAAGACACTTTACCAGCAGAACTCTTACACGGTCACCGCCACCACACACCACTGCATCTCTGTACCCTTGCCACAAAAGGACTGTCACAAAATGAGCTTTTTGTGTGTGTGTGTGTGTGTGTGTGTGTGTGTGTGTGTGTGTGTGTGGTCTACTTTCAACAAAGGCCTTGTTGGCCGGAAGCTCATTTTATGACAGTCCTTTTGTTGCGCCTATGTGATTCAGCATCTCCTCTATATGGTGTGTAGCAACTATCCTTTTCATAATACTGTTACATTTTATAAATAAAGTTATTAAAGTGTTAACTTTCAGTAGCTGTTTGATTGCCTTCATTGACCAGTTCACTACTAACACATCAAAAAACTGGAGCTTTAGCAGAAATAATATTTATTTCATGCAGTTCTTAATTCAATTTATTAAGAATTTAAAAACATAAATGCTTAGAGAAAGGGATAGTTGAGGATGGAAAAGAGAAAAAAAAAATGACTCTGTACACCAATCAATTCTAAGAATGATTCAGTGGTTCATGCCAGCCTACAAATCCAAAGGTTCAGTTCCCTGTCAGTCCTAGAACTTCTGTCATTTATTATTTCTTTCAATTGAGGTAATGATTTGTACAATGATAAAAATGCATAATTACACAGCGAAAGTTTGGTAAAGGTCCAAATGAAGGCATGTTCATACCACCTCTAATAGGAGCCTAATAAACAACCATAATGTTCGAAAAAACAATATAATTGGTCACTAAATTTAAATTTTTTTAAATTTATGGATAATTTTGATAATTTATGGATAATTATGATCAGAAGGCAGGTCTGGTGTTTAGTTAAGATGCATTACTCTTGGGACACTAACATTGTCAAACTATCTAGAATATTTCAAGTTCACCACTTTGATTGGAGGATACTTTAGGTGGATTAGTAAGTAGAAATGTTATGGTACTGATGTGACACATCTGCAACCCTGCAATGTCTTCACTTTGTACTGTACTGCACTGCACTGCACTCAAGGAGTGAAAGGCAATGAAGATGCACATGATTAGAAGTATATCACATTAGTTGAAAAACATTTCTTCTTATTAATCTATCAAAGGCATTCTACAATCAAATTGATAAAACATTCTAGATATTTAACAGTGTCAGTTTACCAGGAGCAATGTACGTGAAGTGAACACTAGAATGTGATAATGGAGCCAAGCCTTTGAAGAATGCTATAAATAATAATAATAATAATAATAATAATAATAATAATAATAATAATAATAATAAAACAACAATAATAATAATAATAGTAATAACTTTTTAAAAAGTTTGAAATTTGGTGACAATTACATTGCATTTTTATTTATATTTTAAATACAGATTCTGGAAACAGCCTGCCAAATATGTACATGTGAAATATTTTCCTATTTAAGACTGCTTCATGAGTCTACATAGTAACAGTAAATCAACATGTCAGTAATAAGCATATTATTAAAATGAGTGTCTGAAATCCATGACCAATGAAATTTAGTCGAAGAAAAAATGACTTTACAATTTACCGGATGCTTATTAATCTGAATGAAAGATTGGCTTAGATCTGCTTTTTGCTCCAGAGATCCACAGGGAGGAAATCCTTAAGGATTAGAACATGTCATATAAAAATAAGATATTAACAACAATAAGGAAAGAACATATTGGTACTGTTGGTGTTGAGTTGCAGACAGGCAACATGAAAAAGAATACCATAGATATTTAAGCTTTCAGACAAATTCCTTCCTCAGAAGTAGAGCTCTCAAGCACTAAAGCCCAACCAAGCTTTAATATTTCTAGTATTCTTTTTCTATGTGGCTGTCTGTGACTTAACGCCTTGTCTATGCGGTGAGTAGACATCTTGCCATACTACTGTTAATCCTGGACTTTCAAGTGTTTGAAGAACATATAATACATTTATTTAGCATATGGCTAATACAGACATATCATGAAATTAAATTACACATACATATGTACATATTGACACACAAGAAACTTAAGTTTGTCTTTACAACTGAATATCCAGTCCTTCAATCCAGTGCACTGCATCTGGAGTTGCTAGCAGGAAGTCCTCTTTGGTGCCGTGATAGGCTTGAATCCTGCATTCACTGACAATGTGGTGAAAAGTCTGGTATGGAGCCCTGCAGTCACAGGCTGGATCAGGCAGCTTCTTCCACATAAAGAGAGCATCCCTGCATCGGCCATGGCCGGTACGGATTCTGTTGAGAGTAGTCCAGGTCTTGTGTGGTAGGTCGAATCCACTTGGAAGTTTAGTGCCTGAGATGATGTTATGCAGGTGCACATCTGTCACTGCTTCCAACTGACCTTTCATTTTTCAAGAGGTTTGAAATCCTTCGCAACCATGTCAGCAGCATCGCACAAAGTAGGATGGCATAATTTCAGTCTCTTACTATTTAAAAGTGGCAGGTCGCTATGCATGGGTAGGTTAGAGTTCCTGGAGATCTTGTGGAATTCTCTCATAAGGGCAGTACATCTGCGTAGATCAGGAGGCATTATACCATTAACAGTGGAAGCCAATAAACTGGAGTAGATCTGATTGCGCCAGATATTAGGCGCATTGTCGTATTCAGCTGGGTATCAACAAGCCTTGTATCATGACTGTTCGTCCAAACAGGTGCACAATACTCAGCGCTTGAGTACACCTAGCCCAGAGCTGAAGATCGCAGCGTGATTGCTGAAGATACCCAGGCAGTTCTTCTTAGCTTATGGAGGATGTTGTTTCGAGTCCTCAACTTTTGAGCTAAGTTAATGAGGTGTTGTTTGAAGAATAGTGTACGATACAGGATGACACCAAGATATTTTTGGGTTCCAATTATGACGAAGAATTCTACCTCTGAAACTTACTTCCAGTTTTACGTTCGCCAACCGATTATTTAGATGGAAGCAACACACTTCTGTTCTACTCACACTGAGTTGGAGTCTCCAGATTTTGAAGTAATTATCTAATGCAGACAGGTCGTTGGTTAGAATATCTTCTGTTGTCTTCATTTCCTGGTGTTTTACGGCTAGAGCCAGGTCATCGGCATAGCAGTATTTTCTGGATGAATTGTCAGGTAGATCAGATAGATATAGGTTGAACAGTAATGATGAGAGAACTGATCCTTGAGGCAATCCGTTGTTCAGCTTTCTCTCCTTACTTATGTTGCTTCCAGTGATTACCTGGAACTTACGATCGCTTAGCATGTTGTTAATCAGTCAAGCCATTGTTCTGCAGGGTATGATGAGGAGAAATTTGTAGATAAAGCCTTCCCTCCACACAGTGTCAAATGCGGCAGTTAGATCAACAAATGCCACAGATGTTTTCTACTTCATTTGGTATCCTGACTATGAAGGATGAGAGAGACAATACTTGGCCGCAGCAGCTATGCTCTGGTCTGAAGCCTGCCTGATCAACTGGAACATTCTCTAGGATAGCGCTACTTATTCTGTTATATACTAGAATTTCAAAAAGCTTGTAGCGGCAGCTAAGTAGGGCAATGGGGCGATAGCTTTCTACCATGTTGCTGGGTTTGCCAGGTTTCAGAACAGATATTATCTTCACCTTTTTAAACTCCAATGGAAGCTGACCAGTCAGCAGGATGTCAGTGAAGAATTCTGCCAGCCATTTCTTAGCTTTTCCTCCCATATGGATCAGGAATTCTGGGTGGATACCATCAAATCCAGGTGCCGTAAGAGGTTTGAGGTCCTTCAGTCCAGAGTCAATCTCTGACACTGTGAAGGGATGGGTATACTCAGATGACGGCGATGCCTTCTTTCTCAGGTCAAGAAGCTGTCATCTGATATGTCTTGTATGTTTCTTGTCAGGAGGCACTCTTGAGGTAGTAATGATGTGGGAAGCAATTTGGTCTGGTGTTACTTTGGAGTTTTTTCTGCATACTGGTGCACTTCCAATTTTCTCAGAAGACTCCATGCTTTCCTGCTCGAGTGGGTAAAGTCCATATTTTCGACTGTTTCTGTCTCCGAGACATGTCCAAGCTAGACAATAGTTCCATAGCTATCTCTGAGTCACCACTTTGCTGAAAGTGATGGTACAGTGTTTCACTTTCATCATTCCATCATGGAACATATTCTTTTTGGTATCCTCTTGGCATATACTTTTTAGCTGTTGATGTTACTGCACCAATGAAGCATTGACAGTTATTATGTGATTGAGGTATCCAGCGAATGGTCTTGTCCAGTTCCGTTGAAAACTTCATCCAGTCAGCTTTCTGGAAATTCCATCGAGCATGCAGAGTTGATTGTATGACAGGAACCGCACAGCCAATTTGTATTATTACAGGTCTGTGTTGGCTGTGAGGAAAGGCATCTATCACTTTCCTTGTGGTGTTGATGGAAAAGCCACTTTCGTTGCAGCTAACAAAGCATAAGTCAGGATTTGAATCCTTGTACCAAGCAGCTGACTGAAAGTGTTTTGATCTTCAGCATCAAACACTAGATGAATATTACTCTCTTCAACCCATTCTGCAAGCATGCTCCCATTTTTATCATTTTGAGGGTACTTCCAAAGTTCATGGTGACTATTGAAGTATCCTATGTAAATTGCAGGATGTTCTGCTGTGTGTAGGGGGGAAAAGAAAAATCGGGCCATGTTTTGAGTGGTTTGTAAACATTTGTAATAGTAATACCGTGCAATTGTATTACAACTGTATGTATATCTGCCTCCACACTTACAGAAATCAGTGAAGCTTTGTTTATGTTGTTACGGACATATGTAGCAATTCCATACACCTCGTGGTAAGTTTACACCAAGTGCAGAATATCCAGGAATTTGACCTCTGCTTTGGAATATTTCTTCACTGGAAACACGAGTTTCCTGAATGGCAATGACATTGATATTGTCGTCCAGCAAAAATTTTGACAGGTAGTCACACTTTGCCCTGCTAATGCTTTCGTCATTTGAAGGAGTCTGATAGTTGGTCCAACGTTTCTTGTTAATGGGCTTTGAAAAGAACTGTTTCTGCTATTTAGTTGATATGTCATTGCCAGGAGATCCTATGGATAGTCTGGCTGCCTGTAATCACTGCTGCTCAATTAGCACCACCCAGGAGGCACATGTAGGGTATTTTAAGGTTAAACCTATGGACGTGGGCAATGCTACAATGTTACAATACATATTTCTATAGTACTGACTCCATGGTGAGGTGTTGGTTCGGAAACAGTATTATGTATGACAAATTTCATTAAGGAATAAATGCACTGGGAAGCAGGAGTTAGAATACCCAATTTCATAACGGGCCTCTGCAGGACACTAGAGTTCACACCACAATTAATTCATAGTACAAGTTTTTGACTTAAATTTTAGCTTGGCTTCATGAGTTACCCCAGAACATGATCCATTACGACATTAAGGCACGAAAGAGAACTGTGCTAGCTTTTTTATTTTT
The DNA here is from genome assembly GCF_021461385.2 of Schistocerca piceifrons. NCBI lineage: Eukaryota > Metazoa > Arthropoda > Insecta > Orthoptera > Acrididae > Schistocerca > Schistocerca piceifrons. The sequence continues at coordinate 771,104,770 of NC_060141.1, read as the reverse complement.
GTATCACCTCCAGCTGACAAGATCTGCATTGGAAATAAAGATTTGTTTAGATGCTTTACCAGTTCTGTACTGCACTCCTCCCAGTTCAATTTATTGTCAAGCTGTAATCCCCAGAATTTAACACTTTCTACTTCTTCTCTCTGCTTGGTGTCATATTTTAGGCATATACTGATGGTTGTTATTTTATTGGTGGAACACTGTCAGTATCTTATTTTTCTGCACACACAGTATTCTGCATCTCCACAATGTCCACCTTTTAGATCAATGCACTGTGTCTTATTTTACACACGCAATTTCACTTAACACTAAGTCAAAGGACATCACAAATTTGGTTTAAAGGACAGATGTTATACTAACTGCAGCTTTACCAATGTCAAAAGAAGTATGTTGGCTTGTGAAATGTATTTAAGAAAGATTTTCATTTTTAGCAACCTAAGTTGCTGCACACTTCTTTCCATGCAGTTCAACCTGAAGACTTTTTGATGTTGATGTCCAACCTTTTTTCAAGATGATCAGTTCACATCAGCTTACAGGTCTAGTTTGTCTCCATATATATCACCTCCAATAAACTTTCAACAATTTTTCCATCCAGTTCCATTGGTGACAAACAGTCCAAAACATAGGTTTCTGTCATTGCACAGTAATCCAATTTCCCAATTTCAACAATACATATATACAACATGATTATTTTAAAAACATATTAAGAAAACTACAACACACATCAAATTGACACAAGACTTGGGTTATTGCACTTGGTGTATCACTGTTAGTTATTTTATCGTTATCAATGGCATCTCTGTGCCAGACCAACAAATAATCTCATTTTCTTCATATCACTAATGATTATGGCACCACAGCATGGCAACAATGTAAAGGGGAAAAAAAGAAATTACTTGGATACAAAAAAAGAAGAAATCTAATTCTAAAATGAAATTTTCAACCTGTTTATAATCAGCTGCTCTATATCCCCAATATTCAATGAATAGCTGTTTACATCAATATAATTATCAATTAAAGATCTTAAATACTACATGCACAAATCTCTGATGACAAAGATTACATTACTCTAAGATGTGTGAGATACTGAATCATCATACCATTTCAAATGCTGTATGTACCTCTAAAAACCATATCACTGCAGAGGAAGAATCTGAAGTAAATTTTAACACAGAATGCAAAAATTCTAATAGCCTGAATGAAACAGAAAATGTGCAGTTGCAATGTTTCCGCACTATTTTCTAATTATATTTAGAATTGTTCCAAGCGGAGGTTTCAGATGGAAATTCTCTACAGTCTTCTAACAATTCTTTTATTTATTTTAATACTGGGCATTATACTAATAAATAACCACTTCTGGAAAATTGGTCAAAGCATTTGAAGATGAAAACCATATGGACAAACAAGTGAAAATAAAAAATCAACTTACACTTGCAAGAGAGGAAACTGCAGTATCAAAGAATTCTTGAGAGCTACTACGAGGAGGTGTCTCCATAGTGTATCCAAATCCCGAGTACCGCCCACCTTGGTTTGGAGGTACGCCACTGAAAATTTAAGTTAACATATAGAATTATGAATGCTACGTAACTTATATGATGCTCGAAAGGTCTGGGTGATATGCACATAATGGAAAGAGTAAAGGTAACCACTCAAATGTGTAGTTGAGATATTGAGCAGTTGACAGGCATGTAAACCACCTCCCTCACCCCCACTCCCACCCCCACAGACACAAACACCAGCCTTCTTACTTGGACACCATTCTTAATACTACACACCTTTTTACTGTCCACTACTACAGTCCAGAATCAAGAGCTGTACGTAAGTCTGTCACATGACAATCAGTTTGGCTTTAGGAAAGGCACCAGAAATAAAATAATAATTGGATCCTTTTACCGACCTCCCATTTCAGATGATACACTCACTGAAAGGTTCAAAAAAACTCGAGTTTGATTTCAAACATGTACCCGACTCATACGATAGTAGTTGGTGGTGACTTTAATTTACCCTCAATATGTTGGCAAAAAATACATGTTTAATTCTGGAGGTACGCATAAAATATCATCCGAAATTGTGCTAAATGCATTCTCTGAAAATTATTTCGAGCAGTTAGTTCATGAGCCCATGCGAATAGTAAACGATTGTGAAAACACACTTGGCCTTTTTGCAACAAACAATCCTGAGTTAATAACTAGCATCAAAGGTAATATAGGGATTAGTGAACACATGGTTGTCGTAGCGAGATTGAATATTGTAATCCCCAAACCCTCGAAAAATAAGCAAAAAGTATACCTATTCAAAAAAGCAGATAAAAATTCACTTGACACCTTCCTGACAGACAATCTCCACTCGTTCCAAATTAACAATATAAGTGTAGGCCAGATTTGGCTTAAATTCAAAGAAATAGTATCGGCAGCAATTGAGAGATTTATACCAAATAAACTAACAAACAACAGAGCTGATCCTCCTTGGTACACGGAACGTGTTAGAACACTGATGCGGAAACAACAAAACAAACATGCAAAATTTAAACAGAAGCAAAATCCCCAAGACTGGAAATCTTTTACAGAAGCTCAAAATTTAGTGCTGAGTTCAATGCGAGATGCCTGTAACAGTTTCCACATCGAAACTTTGTCTTGAAACCTGTCAGAAAAAATTCAAAGAGATTCTGGTCGCATGTGAAGTATGTTAATGGCAAGAAACAATCAATGCCTTCCCTGCGCGATAACAATGGAGATACTATCGAAGACAGTGCTGCCAAAGCAGAGTTACTAAACACAACCTTCCAAAATACCTTCACAAAAGAAGACGAAGTAAATACTCCAGACTTCAAATCGAGAACAGCTGCCAACATGAGTAACATGGAAGTAAATATCCTCGGAATAGTGAAGCAACTCAAATCAATAAAAGCAAGTCTTCTGGTCCAGAATGTACACCAACTAGGTTGCTTTCCGAGTATGCTGGTGCATTAGCTCCATACTTAATCATATACAACCGTTCACTCGACGAAAGGTCCATACCCAAAGACTAGAAAGTTGGACAGGTCACACCAATATTCGAGAAAGGTAGTAGGAGTAATGCACTAAATTACAGGCACATTTTGTTAATGTCGATATGCAGCAGGATTTTAGAACAAATATTGTGTTCGAAAATTATGAATTACCTCGAAGGAAACGGTCTATTGACACACAGTCAACATGGGTTGAGAAAACACTGTTCCTGTGAAACACAACTAGCTCTTTATTAACATGAAGTGCTGAGTGCTATTGACAAGGGATTTCAGATTGATTCCGTATTCCTGGATTTCCAGAAGGCTTTTGACACTGTACCACACAAGCGGCTAATAGTGAAATTGCCTGCTTATGGAATATCGTCTCACTTATGTGAGTGAATTTGCGATTTCCTGTCAGAGAGGTCACAGTTCGTAGTAATTGATGGAAAGTCATCAAGTAAAACAGAAGTGATTTCTGGCGTTCCCCAAGGTTACTGTTATAGGCCCTTTGCTGTTTCTTATCTGTATAAACGATTTGGGAGATAATCTGAGCAGCTGTGTTTGGTTGTTTTGCAGATGACACTGTCGTTTATCAACTAATAAAGTCATCAGAAGATCAAAACAAACTGCAGAATGATTTAGAAAAAATATCTGAATGGTGTGAAAAGTGGTAGTTGACCCTAAATAATGAAAAGCGTGAGGTCATCCACATGAGTGCTAAAAGGAACTCAAACTTCGGTGACACGATAAATCAATCTAATCTAAAAGGTGTAAATTCAACTAAATACCTAGGTATTACTATTACAAACAGCTTAAATTGGAAGGAACATACAGAAAATGTTGTGGGGAAGGCTAACCAAAGCTGTGTTTTATTGGCAGGACACTTAGAAAATGTAACAGACCTAAGGAGACTGCCTACACTACGCTTGTCCGTCCTCTTTTAGAATACTGCTGCGCGGTGTGGGATCCTTACCAGATAGGACAGATTGAGTGCCATAGAAAAAGTTCAAAGAAAGGCAGCATGTTTTGTATTTATCATAAAATATGGGATAGAGTGTCACAGAAATGATACAGGATTTGGGCTGGAGAATCATTAAAAGAAAGGCGTTTTTCATTGCGACAGAATCTTCTCATGAAATTCCGATCACCAACTTTCTCCTCCGAATGTGAAAATATTTTGTTGACACCAACCTACATAGGGAGGAAACAATCACTACGATAAAGTAAGGAAAATCAGAGCTTGTACAGAAAGATATAGGTGTTCATTCTTTCCGCGCACTATATGAGATTGGAATAATAAAGAAATGTGAAGGTGGTTCAATGAACCCTCTGCCAGGCACTTAGATGTGATTTGCAGAGTATCCATGTATATGTAGACGTAAATGTAGATGGACAGTTCTGACGCTGCAACTGATAATGGAAGCAAGACTGAGGAAAAAATTTAGACTCGTTCATAGGGTTTGTAGACCTGGAAAGAGCATTTGACAATGTGCAATGGTGCAAAATATTCTAAATCTGGATAAAAGTAGGGGTAAGCTACAGGGAAAGGTGGATAACACACAATTTGTAGAAGAACCAAAATGGAACAATAAGACTGGAAAGGCCAAGAACGAAGTGTTGAATCTATACATCAAAAATGCAATGAGGGAAATAAAAAAGGGTTCAAGAGTGGGATTAAAATTCAGGGTGAAAGAATACCAATAAAAAGATTTGTTGATGGCACTACTATCATCGGTGAAAGAGAAAGTGAAGAAAAATTACAGGACCTGTTGAATGGAATGAACAGTCTGCCGAGTGCAGAATACAGATTGAGAGTAAATTGAAGGAACACCCAAGTAATGAGAAGCAGCAAAAATGAGAACAGCGAGGAACTTAACGTTACAACTTGGGGATTACAAAGTAGACTGTTAAGGAATTCTGCTATCTAGGTAGCAGAATAACCTAAGACAGATTGAGTGTGGGGAACATCAAAAGCAGACTAGCACTGACAAAAAGGGCATTCCTGAGCAAGAGAAGTCTACTAGCATCAAACACAGGTCTTAATTTGAGGAAGAAACTTCCAAGAATGTATGTTTGAAGCACAGCATCGTATGATAGTGAGACATGGACTGTGGGGAAAACCAGAACAGAGGAGGGTCTAAGCATTTGAGATGTGGTGCTAAATAAAAACATTGGAAATTAAGTGGACTGATAATGTAAGGAATGAGGAGGTTCTCTGCAGAATCAGGGAGGGAAGGAACATATGGAAAACACCGACAAGAAGAAGGGACAGGATGAAAGGACATTTGTTATGGCGTCAGCGGAATAACTTCATGGTGCTACAAGGATCTGTAGGGGATGGAAACTGTAGAGGAAGACAGAAACAGGAATATATCCAGCAAATAATTGAGGACACTGGTACTCTGAAATGAACAGGTTGGCACAGGAGGGGAATTCATGGTAGGCCGCATCAAACCAGTCAGGAGACTGATGACTAAAGATGAAGAAGAGAAACAAGAAAGTAAGTGTTAGCAACTACACACTCTAAATGAACTACATGGTAAACCAAATTCTAGCTGTTACAGGCCACAACACAATAATCAGATATAAATAACCGAGTAGGTAGTGTGTGCTGTGATCATTCATTCTCCCCAAGAGTTTTTTCGGAGTCATGTTAGCCCCTTACATGACTGATTTATAGGAAATTCCTCATTTTGATAGCTATGAAGATTCCTAAGATTTTCTTTAAATTTTCAAAGTATGTCAAAATAAATTATGGAACACTTCTATTAATTGATATCCATTGCTTTAAAAAAATAAAAAGCACATTTTCAATTATTTGTTACTACTGAACCTTCCAATGCTTCAAATTGTTAAAAATGGCACAGGAATTGGATATAAATCCTAATTCCCCCCCCCCCCTCCCTCTCTCTCTCCCCCTCCCTCTCCCCCCTCCCCTCCACCTCCCACCTCCTCCCTCCTCCTCTGTCCATCTTCTTCCTTCCCCCCTCTCTGTATCTGTTTCCTCCCCTTTTCTTCCCATCTCCTCTTTCCTCAGTCTCTGATCTTGAGTCCATTTACTGTTACTGCCAATGAATCCTGGATAGGAAATTGTAGTCACTTAAAATGAATGGATAAATTGGCTTGGATCATTGGTATGTGGGGTATGAGAGACCTCTCCTGCTGCTGGATCTTTGAGGATAGCAGCTTCATAGACAGTATTTTGCTTAGTTTTAATACGCAAACGTGTAGGATTACAAATTTTTGGAAGACTCATGTTATGTGCACTGTTCTAATAAGTCATAAGCCATAAATACAAATTTCCTGTTTTTATATATGCATTTTCTACGGGATAAACAATTTGTCTAATGGTTTAAATGCCCCGCTATTGCAGTTGCACATTTTCACAATGCAGCATTTTCTGTCTCACAGTCTGTTTTACCCAAGAATCTGTATATTCTTGTTCAAAAAATATTTAGCCTTTGTCCATCCGAGTACTTACTGGAGTAACATGTACAAATTTCAAGTAAATAGGTCAAGAACTTTTCAGGACATTTTCTTACAATATTTTCTCTTTCCATCCATCTGGACATTTATTACGGCATTGTGTAAATATTGGAAAAATCAACCAAAACCTTTAGATTTTTACGAACAGCATTAAACCATGTCTTGTCTTTATATAGTAGTCTGGAAGGTATTAATTATTTAGCGTTCCCCTTTTTTTTTTTTTTTTTTTTACAGCATGGTATTTCCTTAAAGTGGTACAGGCAATGGAACATGACAATTTCACAGTAACAATTAGTTTCTTTTTTATACAAACATTTCCATCAGTTCCTCTTGCACACTCTCGGCACTGTTTGGCAGGACTGTATTTTCTACATCATCAGCAGAATAATTGCTGAAAAATGCTGCTCTCCTAATGACTGACAATATTGTAGCATATGGCAGGGACAACTTGAGGAAGGAGAAAATAAATTGCTTTTCACTTTATTTCATCACATACAAATCCAAAATGTCGCTTCACACAGACTAAATGATATTTTTCAACCTTTCTTCTATTTCATCATACTGGATACACAGACTTCTCTCAGTCTGCTTAATTTCATTTCCCATTATACAAACATAATCAACAACTACCTAAGAATTCTTAACATTTTACTTCTCATATTTAATGTTTTCCATATTGATGTACTCAGCTAACAAAAGCGCCCCATCATTCTTGTCCTCCCCTTTTATTCCAAACACATTTCACTTTCGGCACACAACCATTTCTCTTCTGTTGCATACGTTATTTCAGGGACAAGTTTGAATGTCTCTAATGTCAGCTTCACTGTAGTGTATGTCTCTCCACTTTTCTCTTTTATAAATGTCAGTGAGTTAAGACAACGAGTAAAAATTTCCAACTGTCTAGTAATATCCTTTGTTCAACAGTAGTTTTATGAGAGTAATTACCATCTGTGAAAATGCTGGTGAGTTCTCTGATATATACTTTTTTGTAAGTATTATTATGACCACATAAAAACATCTGGATTTACAAAATATATACATCATTATACTGTAAAGGCAATGAACATTTTAAAAATTTGACACTTTTAGCAACATTGTTTCCCATGATAGCATGTAGGTTTTTGAAGCATATTTGGTACAAACTACTGAGACAAGGGGTAAGGACAACAGAAATTGGTGCAAAGAACATGTACACTTGATATGTGGAACTAGAATAAAGGACAAGTGAATTAAATTAGAAATGCTGTAAGATATGAATGTATATTCCTAAACTATAGATAATACTCTGTATATAAATTTGTAAAACTTAGTAGAGAAAATAAAGAAAATAGAGTTTGTAAGCATTTAGAGTTATAATATCCACAAAGTACAGTAATAATGATGACAGAATTCTAAAAATTTCACAATCAACAGTTTCGTATGTCGAAGCTTGGGAGAAGAGGATAAAAATAGATCTATGTTAGTTTACATGTACAAATGCATATGCATTAATTAGTGCATGTGTGTGTGTATGCATGTACACAGAAACTGGACATTATGAATGCAATATGAAAAAAATATATCATTTTGGCAGATTCAAAGCAGTTTTTGAAACTAAGTGCATATATAATAAACAACTGTAAAATTTACTCACTCTGGCCTTTGTGCATTTTCATTCTGAATACGAGAAAAAAATGCTTCCTTTTGGTCATACACTGATGCAGCTGTCATGTTTTGGTAACTACCACCACAGTCTCCAGACTCATACGAATTACTATATTTTGTTGGTGATGCTTGCTTCTGAGCAGAAGATGTATTTGGGTCCCACGACTTTCCTTGTGCAAGAGTTGCAATCTGCCAAAACATTGAAACAAAATGTTTTATCACAAAAGGCCATGGACAATAAGTCTTGATAGCTCACAACAAGTAAAGCATGTAGGGAAAAAAGTAATTAACATTCCCCTTTTCATCTGCAAAAAACACAGACCACTTATAGTCAACTGTTGACATGAACAGTAAGAATTCGTGTCATACAATAATGTATGTATCTTCCATAACAAGACTAGATGGGAATGTTGGATACGAAGTTGGAAAAAAATTGTGCAGCCTGCATTAGGGATATACTCAGTTACTTACCCAACACATTCTCTTGGGAAAGTGTTAAGTGTTTCCTAGGCTGATCCAAGCAATGGGCGAGGTTCACAACTAAATGTCAATTTTGTTATAACAAATTTTCAATGTACATGAGAATATCATGTACAATAAAACTACTGCTTATTTCAGTAATTGTACTTAATTGGCCTGTTGTTCATTTATTTATTAAGTAGTAGCTCACAAGTTGTTGACCCAATTAACTCCTTTTTGCTTGAATTATTGGTGGGTTGCCATTTCACCAATGTCGCGATGAGCTCTTTTGTTGCAAAGGCCTTGGATGCAGACCATGGAGCACTGCTGTACAAATTACTGTGCTATGAAATCAAAACAAATTAATACAATTGGTTCCACTTCTCACTTACGTGGTATGATATACAACAGAATTTGAGAAGGTCCCATAACTAGAATTGTATTGTTATCCAACCCAATGCTTTTTCAGTATTCCAAGATTTTTGCTATCTTGATTGGTCACCTTTGGTGTGCTAATGTAGAAAGTGTCTCAAATCAGCTAAGCAAAAAATCCATGTATTTTTCATGTTTACTTACATATATAAGCCAATTTCAGATTTTCTTTTGTGAGTGATTGTGTGTGCTGGATAGGTCCTATAAGAAATTCTACTGACTAATTTTTAACTGTTTGCATCATTTCTTCATTATCTGTCAATTATTGTGTCAATTCTCATACACACTATGATCTATATTACGTATTCCTGAATGTTTGGGAGAATTGCTCAAAATTTATAGTATATCTTCAGTGTTAATAGCATTTCAGGTCCTTAGACAATTTGGAAGCAGTATCTTTGATCAGTCTTTTCCTCCCTAATTAAGTGTATCTTTACATGATTAAAAAGTATATTTCTGAGACTTTTCAGAGGCTTGTAAGCATTACACGTAACATCTTGTAGTAAGCTGTGAATTAACAGTTGTGTATCCTGCAAACATTGGAAGCGATCTCTTTTCAAAAAATTATTTTGCTTATCACAGTGTGGCTATGAATGTGATTAATGCAATGATTTCACTATTTTCTGCTCACTGACCTGTTTCTTCTAAGTCATTGTTTAAAATTTTTATGATCATAAGATGAACTTAGCTCTTATGAAATGAACTGTGCTGCAATGCAATATTGTGTTTTGCATATATTGTTGCAGCCATATATAATCCAACTGTAGTGATATTTTTAACATTTGTCATACATAACCACTGTTTTTGAAATTGCTACACGTCTATTAGTGAGCATTATCTCAACGAAAATTCAAGGCAGTTATATTCAATAAATCCATCAATTTTATCTGAGGTTTTCTCCTGTTATTCACACAAATATCATTCTTGGGTCTTGTAGCTTCAAATCTTAAAAGGAATTCTGAAATTAAAACAGAAACACTGCACAAATAAAAATACAGTCTCATTGTGGATGTGCCCTTGGGAATGGGATTTGATAGTTGCTGTTCATAAGCAGCTGGAAAATTCTCCAACTGTAGCTCCTGGAAGCAGCTTTGAATGGTTGTATTTGGCAGATCCTGTGGATATCGTCTCCTCACCTGGAAGTACAGTACCTATCAGCCCTTGACTGTGCGTGGTATGTCGAGGGGCACTGTACAAAGACGCAGGCACCATGGAAAACTAAGGGTATCACATCCATCAACCTAAACAACACGTCTGAGGTGCTGTCTTAAATTGAAACTGAGCCAGTGAGACACTTCACCTGTTGAGAAGCTTACTATGTCCCATGTCATTGGGAAGAAAGCGCAAAATGGTGATGGTTGTCATCTTCAGTTGAAAGACTGATCAGTTGAAAGACTGATATGATGTAGCTCTCCTCCCTAGTCTACACTATGCAATTCTCTTAATCTCTACAATCTACTGCATCAATTTTGAACCTAGGTTCTGTAATCATCCTTTGCTCTCTCCACAATTTTAGCCTCCACACTTACTTCCATAACCAAACCGATGATTACTTAATGCTTCAGGGTGAGTCCTATCCACCAATCCCTTCTTATAGTCGAGTTTATCACAAATTTATGTTTTCCCGAATTAGTGTCAGTACCTCTTGATCACTTAATCTATCCATCTAGTCTTCATCATTCTCTTGTTGTACCAGATTTCAAAAGCTTCTATTTTGCTTATCATCCATGTTTCACTTCTGTACAAGGCTACACTTCACACAAATATGTTCAGGAAATGCTTCCTATCATATTAATTTATATCCAATGTTAAAAAATTTCCATTCTTCAGAACTGGTTTTCTTATTACTACCAGCCTGCATTTTTTATACTCCCTACTACAGCCACTGTTGCTTATTTTGCATCCCAAGTAACAAAACTAAGCTACTGCTATTACTGTGTCACTTCCTAATCTAATTACAACAGTGTTGTTCTACATGTACATGATTACTCTGCAATTAAGTGCCTGGCACAGGATTCATCAAAACACCTTCAAGCTATTTCTCTACCTTTCAACTCTAAAACAGCGCACGAGAAAAACAAATTCTTACATCTTTCTGTGCAAGCTCCGATTTTCCTTATTTTATTATGATGATCATTCCTCCGTACATATGTGAACACCGATGAAATATTTCCACTCACTGAGGAGAAAGTTGGTGATAGAAATTTGATGAGAAGATCCTGTCTCAATGAAAAACCTTTGTTTTAATGATTGCCACTCCAATTCATGTATTAGACCCATGGCACTCTCTCCCCTACTTTGCAATAATACAAAATGAGCTGCCCTTCTTTGGACTGTGATGCCATTCATCAATCCTACCTGATGTGTATCCCACACTGTACAACAATACTCCAGAAGGGGGAAGACAAGCATAGTGTAAGCAGTCTCTTTAGTAGACCATTAGAATTTTCTAAGTGTTCTGCCAATAAATCACAGTCTTTAGTTTGCTATCCCCACAACATTTTCTATGTGATCATTCCAATTCAACTACAATCTGTCACCCTTGTTTTACATTTGTTTAGGTTCATTGTATAGCCTTTTTTCAAGAAACTATCCATTCTGTTCAACTATTATTTCGAGTCCTATGACCTCTATGATAGAATTACAGTGTCATCAGCAAACCTCAATGTTTTAACTTCTTCTTCCTTAACTGTAATTCCCATCCCAAATTTCTTTTTAGTTTCCTTCACAGCCTTCTTGGTGTACACACTGAATAACATTGGACACAGGCTACAATCCCGTCTCTCTCACTCCCGTCTCAACTACTGCTTTCCATTCATGTCTTTCGACTCTCATAACTGCAGTTTAGTATCTGAACAAGTTCTAGATAACCTTTCTTTTCTGTACTTTATCCCCACCACCTTCAGAATTTCAGTCAACATTGTCAAAAGCCTTCTATAAATCTACAAATATCATAAATTTAAGTTTGCCTGTCTTCAATCTAAGATAGGTTGAATGTTCTGACATTTCTTCAGAACCCAACCAGGTCTTCCATGAGGTCAGTCTCTACCAGTTTTTCCATTATTTTCTCAACAATTCATGTCAATTATCTTGCAACCATGAATAGTTAAACTGGTGGTTTTGCAATATTCACACTTGTCAGCACATGCCTTCTTTGGAATTGCAATATAACAGTCTCCTTAACATCTGAAGGTATTTTTCCCATCTCATATCATTTGCATACCAGGTGAAATACAGTTTTGTCTGTTTGTTCTCCTGAGGCATTCAATAATAATGGGGGGGGGGGGGGGGGGGGGGGGTGATAGAATTCTAGGGTTGATTGTGGATTCAACCCTGAACCTTTGGATTTGCTGTCTGACAACCAATTAACCACAAATCCGCACTTTTTTGTAGCAGTAATTGTGCCATAGAGGTAATACAGTTCCATGTTTGCTGTTGAGTACACATTGCATTCTAACACACTGCGTTAAGTTTAAATAGCTCCTAGTTACCACTATTTCCTTACCTTTCGTACACATACTTTCATGTAAATCACCATCTGCATCATCATTCCAGATGAAGAAATTTCAGTTAATGGAAAGATTAACAAACATGGAAGACAAAGATGCACTCAGCTTAGAAACACTGCACAACAATGTGACACATGACTTACTTTGTCTCTGTAAAGAGCAGCTGCCTTCGTATTGTACCGTCTTTGGATTGACATGCTGTCATCCCAGTCTGGTTGTGATTCAAAAAATTCTCTTGCTCTTCGATTGCCGCCAACCTAAACAAATATGATACATGAGAATCTTGTTCTGAAAACATAAGGAAATGCAGCTAATCTTTCTGGGCAACATTAAACTTCATTATTGAGAACATACACAGTAGCTGAACTGTCAGAATACGTAACTGCCATTTGAAAAAAATCTGAGTTTGATTCCAAGTACTGTCAAAGCTTTTTTTTGGGGGGGGGGGGGGGCAGGAAAACTAGAACTGGGTGCTCTTGACCTTGTAAGACTGCATGAGGAGGTGATGACTCCAAAATCATTAAGTTATAAACAGCTGGGAAAATGGTTGTCTCATCACATTCAGAGATACCATTGTCTAAGGATGACCTGGTGATCAGTCAGCAACATGACGTGTGCAGGTCTGACCACAGAATTCATTTAGTTCTTGTTAAGAGCATTCATCTAGGCTGCATTTTTCCTTTGTTTTCGCATCATTGGTAAAATAGCAATAATCCAACATTTTACTCAACAAGCCTTTCTTATTGGTACTGTAAAATGACTAAATGGGCTGCCCTGCAACCCCTCCCCTCCCCCCCCCCCACCCCCCACTTTCTTCCTTCTAGAAGAGGAAAAAATTATATTACAGAATTTTGCTGTGCAAACCAAGTTATTCTATAAAAAGACATCTCATCTCTGTAGCCAATCTCAACTGTTTTGTAACTTCTTATAAGCCAGTTTTGCCTCCATCACTTCACATCGGCCATTGAGTGCTACTAGGGAGAGTGAGGCAGCAAACCAGAAAGGAGTACAAACAAACAAAATTTTAATTATTGGACATAAAAACCAGCATCTGCTTTCAGGGTTTCAAAATTCCCAAATATGCAGCAAGTCGTCATACAATATACAGGGTGAATATAAAGCCTTTCACAGATTACAAAAACTTATTTCTACGGCACTACACTAGATGCACCTGTGTGGTTTGCTGTAAATGGTAGATGGTAGATTAATTCATGAACTAACTCTCTCTCTCTCTCTCTCTCTCTCTCTCTCTCTCTCTCTCTCTCTCTCTCTCTCTCTCTCTCTCTCCCTCTCCCTCTCCCTCCCCCCCCCCCTCCCCCCGCCCCCTCCCTCCCCTGGTATGCTGCTGTCCCAATGGCATCTATGCAGAAGATAATGCATTGTTTTTTGTGGTTTCAATGAGAGATTGGCAATGTTGGTGGCAAGGCAAGAAGCGATAGACCTGGAATGAACAATGATATGAAGTGGTTATGGAAGAGATGTTGGCGAAGTCATGTAGAGACACTGAGTATCACCTAGATGCTCCAAGGGCAACAGATGGAGCACAAGTGGAAGTTATCAATTAAAAAAAAACTATGAATTAACATACCATTTGCAACAAACTACATTGCTATATCCAGCCCAGTTCCGTAGAAAAAAATTTTTGTAATTGGGAAAAGACTATGCTCCCCTTGTACATTGACCAGACACACCAATGATAGTCTTAGATTTGATGAAAATGTCCAATGTATTGCCTGAGATCATTGCACCCAATCAATACAATAAGTGATCTTACAGCATTTCTGTTTGGAATGACATTTATACTTGCCTGTTTCTTTATTTTAATATCTCCATTAGAAACTGGCACAAAGTATTATGTCAGATAAGTAAAGATAATTCATCCTTGTGTCATCCAGAGAATCGTCATCATTGACATTTTTTGCCACACATTTATATTCTAATGTTGGGTAAATATCACTTCCAAGCCTGAAACTAAGTGATCAAAAGAGGGCTACTTTTTCATTCATCCAGTCCAATTTTTATCCTATTATATTTCAAGCATGCATTTGTCAAATCATTTCATTTCATACTATAACACCTCTTGGTTTGATCTAACTTATTTTCTAAAACACTCTTCTCACTTTGCAAATATCTACAGTAATACTAGTTTCATCTTACACTGACAATATGTTTATTAAAGAAACACAGCTGTAGGTGTTAAAGGCAATGTCAATTGCTCATTTTACTATAACCTATAGTGCTTCCAATTCCATCTTTTTCTTCTTCCTGAGACTTATCAGCTTATGCAGGTCGTTTACAAAACCTCCTCAAATCTCCTCTTGTCTTCTAAAATTTATCGTCTAGAACTTCCTCCCAATTCTTTCCTCTTCAAAGCACATCATCCTTCACCTCGTCTCACCACATTTTTCGTTGTCTTCCAATTGGTCTTCTCCCCAAGCTCTTAACATGACCAAACCATTTCGGTTTATTTCTCTCATGAGTTTCTTTTAGTGGATTGATCAGCATCACGTTTTGTATTGTTTCATTTTCACTCTGTCCTTAACCAGGTTCCCTTGTAGAAAGCACACTTACCACTTAAATTCTATTCAGAGCTTTCTTTCCCAGGTCCAACATTCTGAGACACAGGTCAAAATTATTAGATAATACTATTTGTATGCCATGATATATCCTTTGGCAGGTATTTTCCAGTTACTAATTATTTCAAATACACAATTTTGAGCAGTTTTCTATCCTCTTCGAAATTTCTTCCTTGGTCTTTTCTTTCCTCATCAACTTACTTCCTAGATACCTGACAGCATCTACTCCACCCATTATAACATACATTCTCGATTTTTTCATTTTCCCTGCCAATTTTCATTACCGCACTTTTTGTTAAGCTTTTTCTCATGCCTGCTTTTCCAGTTATCCTCTATCAGGTATTTAGTTATTCCAATTTTTGTTCATTGTCTTCCCACATCATCAAATCATCTGCACATGCTATGATTTTTGTATCTAATCATTGCTGAACTTTCCTTATGATGTTGCCCTACCAATACCGAAGAGCACTGCTGAGAGCACACTTCCTTGTCAAACTCCTCTGCCTGTTCTAAACCATTCCGACTTTTTGTCATTTATTATGACCCAATTCAGGAATTTGTTATATATGTTTCCAATTCTGAGTTGCATACCTTTTGACAGTTCCAATCTATTAGAAACTTGCCATCTCTCTTCCCTTCTAACATTGTCTTAAGCCTTTTTTTGAATCTATGAATGAAAGTACAATGTCTTTCGCAAATTCCCATTTCTTTTCTACAACCCATCTAGCTGTATATATGTGACCTATAGTTGACCTTCCACATCAAAGACCTTGTTGTTGGCTCCTAATTGTGGTTGTATCTTGTTCTTGATTTTCTGTAAAATTATCTTTTCATAAGTCCTCATGCTCGGTACAGTCAGTCAGAAACCCTTTTACTCAGAAATTGGTATAGACATATCAAAGTTGAAGTTTATGCCACATATTAAGGTCTATCGACCCTTAGTGATGTAAATACTGAAGCTTCTAAGTCAAAGCAAACAAAAGATAGGGACATTTACATCACATATTTTGATACTTGCAAACTCAAGGTCATCAAACCTCTAGGGTACTTCCTGTTGACCAAGAATCATGAAAGCCAAGGTTTCACAATACAGCTACAGGAAAAAAAAAATGCAAATAGTGTTAACTTTTATTTATATCACACAAAAATTATTTCTTTTGTCATTTGTTATCTGACTTCAAACATAAAATTAAAGCATTATTTAAACTCTTTGAATTTCCAGGAGCAATACCTTGCCTGTATCAATATCAATAACAAGCAAAAATTATCTAGATTCTTGATTCCCACACTGGATGAACTGTCAATAAATATAATTACGTTTGTACAGAACCCTGACAGTGGGAGTTCTACTTGCCCATTATTCTATAAAGCCATTCTTTGCCATTTTTCATTTCTAAAACCGCTTTCTCTTCAAATACTGATATACAGTGTTCCTATGCCACACCTTTTAATCACACTTAAGCATAAATGTCACTATACAGATGCATTCTGCATGGCTAAAGAATTCTGGTAAGCCTTTGATGGTCCTGGGTCATTCAAGTGGCCTAAGAGTTCCCACTCGGCCATCTCCAATTTTGATAAAATTTTTACAGGATGTACATATAGACCTTACATGAAGCACTGCCACATTACAGCTTCATAAGTAGTGCGGTGGAGCCACTAGCCATCTTTTTGTAAAGGTTTGTTTTTTGACATTGTAACTGAAATTAACAAATTATCAACTTTGTTGTACCATTGTTCAGGGTCTAAGAGACCTGTTGTGCTGAAACTGTGATACAATTCAACTTTTTGGGTACAATAACTTAGTTGTAGTACTTATGGTCAAACTATGGTAAATTCATCATAGTGTGCTATCAAAGTGGCTCATAAATCTTGTTGTATCAAATTTTGACTATACTTTATTGCCTTGTATCTACTGAAAGAATAACTTTCTGAAGCTGATACTTTAGTTATCTGCAACCTGTCAGCATGCAAAGCTCTGCAAGTGGCATCCAGATTGCTCAAATAATAACTTAGTTATCTGCACTCACCTCATCTGATCAGAAAAAGTTGTTTTTATTTGGAGACAGACCAGTTCAGTGTCAACAACAATGGAGTTTGATAACATGCTTCAACAATCAGTCTGAAGAACACTGTTGTGTAGTGAAGAGTGTTCAGACGTTGTGTGTGCCTTTTTAAATGATGTAACATGCGTTGTCATTACTGTATAAAAATCTTTTTTCGGCAAGTAAATATTATTTCAAGGTATGGGGTGACTCTTTAGAAACGTTTATCAGGTTATTTAATTTTTTTCTGTTTATTCTCAAGGAAGTTCGCATTATCTATGATTGTTTAATATTTTTCAGTTGGAAATATACACCACTTCTGCTTTATCCAATATTGAAACAAACTGCAATTTGAAGCATAAATTTAATGGTAGTGTATTGGATATCAACGAGGTTTCAGTACCATGTGTCATCGGCCATTCAGATAATTCTGCATGTCATCTGAAAACATAACACATCAACAAGGCTTCATTCCAATCAAAGAATGTTCTGTAAAGCAACAGGAATTAATAAACCAAAGAAGTGAGATATGTCTTACTGAAAATGCACAAATATGCTTTCATCACAAAGCAATACTTGTGGACAAATATGACTTTCTAGAACAGATCTTGTTGTAATCCTTTTGGTGCAAAGAACCATTCTATTGAAAAGTGTTTATGGATTGTCAATGTGGAAACAGCAAAACAATTGCAAGCCTTGACTAAGAGCAATGTGAAACCTGGTCAATAGATCAGTCCAACTTGCAGAAAACAATTTTTAGCAAAGAAAGCAGAAAAATCAGTCAACTTCAAACCAGTCAGAAGATGAAGCATATCCAGAAGTATCAATCTATTCAAGCCTACCTGCTTTTGGGGTCTCCCCTCTAAAATTTCAGATAGTATCAAAAAGGGATGTGAAAGGTTATGCAAAATTAAAAATAAGCGAAGCTCAAGAAGCAATTGCGAATAACATTGCTGCTGCTGGAGGATTCGCCCCAAAAAGCTCTTCAAACACCTAGTACAAGCAAGGCATGTCCTGATTGTGAAGATTATAAGCATCTGATTAAATAATTGAAACAGATGTTGCAATTGTCAAGGCAGCCTCAAAAATTGCAAATACTTACATTAGTACCACAAAGCTGGACTATAAAAGAGACAATGCAAGAATTTGGTGTTTCAGAGAGGATCGTATCCAGATGCCGTAAAAGAAGGAGTGGTAACATTTTTTCAGAATGAATAATTTGAAAGAAATGTTTGCTGCATATCGACTTCAGCATGGGCCTGAAATTGGATTTTCCAAATTTTGCGAACTGAGGCCAAAATGGTGCATCACTGTGGGTGCTGCAGGAACCCACTCAGTCTGTGTTTGCACTTTACACCAAAATGTGAAACCAATGCTTGCAAGCACTCCAATTAAAGAAGATTATAAGAGTCGGATTGCTAAAACTATGTGTGTTTTGGAATGCAAAGACTGCATGCTTGATTGCTGTGAAATCTGACCAGGAAAAGAACTACTGGAACAGTTTTTAGAAAGTCATTTTGAAGACAGTGATCCCAATGATACCACTGAGTTCAAACAGTGGGTGCACACTGATAGAGATACGTTAAAAACCAAGCAGATGACCACTGAGGATTTTATTGAAGATCTGATTTCAAAAATTGACAAACTTTTCACTCATCATTATGTTGCAAAGCACCAGAGCAAGCACCTAAAATGCATAAAAGAAAGCTGTAAGCCAACTGAACTCATCATATTAATGGACTTTGCTGAAAATTATTCCTTCATTGTCCAGGATGCAGCTCAAGGTTTTCACTGGAACAACAGCCAAGCGACTTTACACCCATTTGTTGTGTACTTCAGAAATAACTTTGACATCAGCAGCATCAGCTACTGTATAATAAGCGACAGCCTGAAACATGATGCAATCGCTGTACATGCTTTTATAGTGAAATTAATAGAAAATCTAAAGTGTCTCCTTGGAAAAATCACACACATTTGCTGCTTCAGTGATGTGTCAGCTGCGCAGTACAAAAACTTCAAAAATTTTCTGAATCTCTACCACCAACAAAATGACTTTGGAATCTCAGCTGAATGGAACTTTTTTGATACAAGCCATGGAAAATCTCCATGTGATGGAATTGGAGGAACTGTAAAGCACCTAGCAGGAAGAGCAAGCCTTCAAAGACCAACTGAGGGCCAGATTTTGACACCAACTGATTTGTTTAAATACTGTACGAAGAATATCAGAGGAATCCAATTCATTTTTGTTTCAAAAGAAGAAATTGAAACGTTAAAAACTGAGCAGGAGGCAAGGTTCAAAAATGGCTGCACAGTATCAGGAACACGAGAGAATCACCATTTTGTGCCATTAAATGAAAAGCAAGTTTGTATTAGAAGAGTATCCAATGATACATTTTTTTTCTGGCAAATGTTGACCAAAGTCAAGCAACAGTTTCATTGGGCCAATGCATTGCCTGTATATATGACGGAAACTGGTGGATTGGTAATGTGTCTGAAGTTTCAGAAGAAGAAAATGATGTTTTAGTCAGTTTCATGCACCCCAATGGACCTGCACATTCATTCTATTGGCCAGCTAGGCAGGATACTTGTTGGATTCCAAACCAACACATTATTTCTGTCATTCCAGCTCCATCTGCAACAAGAATGGGCCGACATTATAGCTTGTTAGAATCAACTGTAATTGCTATTTGTAACAAATTTCAGCAAATGAATTAACAAGAACTGAAATATTTGGCTTGGGAACCATAAAGAGTACAACTGGTACATGCATTTTTTACTGTAATATAAACGTACGTTTATTTGGTAGGACAAGAGTTATGGGCCACTTTGACAGCACATTATGATGAATTTACCATAGTTTGACCTTTCGTTTTACAGCTAAGATATTGTACCCAAAAGGCTGAACAGGATCACAAAGTTTCAGCATGGCAGGTCTCTTAGATCCTGAGTAATGGTAAATCAAAGTTGATCATTTATTCATTTAAGCTCCAATGTCGAGAAATGTAATGTAAAGAAAATGTAAGTTTATTTGTTCTTAAATGCAAAAATCTCCAAAATAAAAACTTTTTATGATCAAAAAAGGTGAGCTCTTTCCAATGGTGCTGATAAAAATCAAATCTGAGTGATTCCTTTTGAGATATGACCTTTTGAAAGTGAGCCAAAATTGAATGATTAAATTTTTTAACACACTTTGAACTTCGATAACTCAGTTATTATTTGAGCAATCTAGGTGCCACTTGCAGAGCTTTATGACATGCTGGCAGGCTGCAGGTAACTAAAGTATTAGCTTCAGAAAGTTACTCTTTCAGTAGATACAAGGCAATCAAGTATAGCCAAAATTTGGTATGACAAGATTTATGAGCCACTCTGATAGCACACTGTGATGAATTTACCATAGTTTGACCTTTTGTACTACAACAAGCTATTGTACCCAAAAAGTTGAATAGGATCACAAAGTTTCAGCACGACAGGTCTCTTAGATACTGAACAATGGTAAAACAAAGTCGATAATTTATTCATCTCAGTTGCAATGTCAAAAAACAAGCCTTTACGAAAAGGTGGCTAGTGGCCCCACCATATTACTTATGAAGCTGTAATTTGGCAGTGCTTCCTGTAAGGTCTATAAGTACATCCTGTAAAAATTTCATCAAAATTGGAGATGGTCGAGTAGGGAGCTTGTCTAAATTTAGGCCACTTGACATGGAATGACCCTCATGTAAAATTAATGTGTTAATTAAAAACCCACTCAAACAGCCATTAAGAAAACTGTGGACTTGATACATAAGAGTGATTTAGCTAAGACATACACATCAAATATTTCTGGAACCATCTGAGACAATTTGTTTTCAAACATGAACTGTAACAAAAACTTTGATGCTACTTTCCAAGCCTCTGAATAAGAATTACAAGACCTTTTTGCAACCAGGGATGGTTCACAAGTTGTGAAAGTTACCAGCTAGAAGACAGCATCTCGAGACAGATGCATTTTTCTTGAAGTTTGTTTCTGCATGCACATTACAGAAAGCAATCATGAGAATGTCCTTGGAAGCAATAGGCAATTATGGAGTGACAATTAATAAAATATTCTGGGCTGTTATGCTGGGGTCAAATGGATTTCACCTTAAAACCCAATGTATCATCCCCATCTGTGGATTACATTTTGAACAGGGATCACAGCTTTTTTTAAGGTCCGATTCAGACTCTGGCTCACTATTGACTACAGCAAAATTCCATTTCCGCGTAATGGCGTGATAAGTTTTGAATTGTCAACTGCCATCGTCTGCTGTTGCTATCACACCATGGTGGAAGACTGGTGCACATCATCTTCAGTACCAGAATACAGATATCATTCAATTTCACACCCTCCTTTTTACTGAAATTCCTGGGGTGATGGCAACAAATTCCTGCTTTCTTCAGCAGTTGGTAGGTGCCATTGGCCAGTTTTAGGTGATCATGTATCTTCTGGGTGGGTTTTTAGATTACCACAATGTTCTGCTTTTCCCAAGAATTTTCTTGATTTGCTAGTTTTCAAGAAAGAGGATGGTAGCTTGGATCACATGGTTTCCCAAAAGCCCACACACATGCAGACTGTTACCTACACTGGAATCCAAACCACCACCCACATCAAGAGTGATGCATCATTAAAAAAATCCATGGATAGAGCAAGGAAAATATGCAAACCAGAGCTGCTTGAAGCAGAATTAAAGCATCTCACCAATGCAATGCTCAAAACGGTTATTCATTTGCTAAGGCGAAAAGAGTATCAAGACTACTGCATAGAAATCATACCAAAGCTCAAGCACTGGTGAAATCTAAAGTTTTCCTGCCTTTCATTGAGGACATTACTAACTGCATAGGAAAAATCTTGAAAAAGCGAACCCGCCCAGAAATTACAGTGTCACCTAAAATCAGAAATGATGCTCGCCAACTGCTGGAAAAAAAAGTATTTATAGGGTTCTGTGTAGTTGAGGGGAGGTGTATATGAGTACTACAAAAAGAATGGTTAAAAAACAACTTGAAGAGCACAAGGGCAATTGCAGAAGGGGGGAGATTGACAGATCAGCTGTTGTTTAAGATGCTTTGCAGCCAGGAGACCACCACATTCATTTTGATAGGTCTCCAGCACTGGCAGCCACAAGTGGATACCATGAAAGGTTACACAAATAAGCCAAAGAGATTGTAAAACACACCAGGAGTTTCAATAGGAAGGAGGAGGGTGTGAAACTGAATGACATCTGGATTCCGGTGCTGAAGATGATATGTACCAGTCTTCCACCATGGGGTGATAGCGACAGTGGACGATGGCAGTCAGCAATAGCCATTTGCGGTCACACGTTGAAAACTTGACATCACAGCATTGCACGGAAGCATGCAGAAGCAGAATTTTGCTGTAGTCAGTACCAAGCCAGGGTGTGAATCAGACATTCAAAGAAGCTATGATCCCCCTTGAAAATGTCCTCCGCAGATGGGACGGAATGTTGGGTTTTAAGTATCCATTTGACCATGGCATAATAATCTGGAACATTTTATTAATCCTGACATTTCCTTGAAAGTTTAAGTTTTACAATTACGGAGTGAGCAGAAGTATGATTAAAAATCTTACAGGTATTATAATTTCAGTTCTTACAGACATCCTCAATACGTTTCATTAGTAGTATACGTCTTACTGGGCGGCAACAATGCTTAATTCAACAAGTACCCATGAATGACAGCCCAAAACCACTAGAAGACTACAAATCAATCACTGTATTACCTGCACCACCTAAAGCCTTCATTCTTTGTGAATAGCAGAGAGACTACTTTAAGACCTATAACAACCACAACAAAAATCAAGCAAACACCACAGCAACATAACTGCATTGAAAAAGGAGGTGAACAATATCAAATATGCCACAGACAGGTGTGACGCAACCATTTTAACACTGCTCGATTGTATCAAGGCATTTGATTTTAATATATTACTTATGAAGATGAAGCAGATGAATTTCTCAAACACTGGATTAATACTGTGATGTGGCAGCTACTTTTAAAAGAGATATCAATGAGTTGTATGAGTGGGTTGGCGAAATCATCATAGGAACACTGGCTCTTGGAAGCATTTTAATTGATGGAATGGATCAAGAAGCTACACATGGAGCTGAAAGTGTTTTAAACTGACCAAAAAACTTGTTTAGAAATAATAACTGATGAGAATTTTTTTAAAAAATCCACCCTCAAGAGTATTAAAAACAGTCAACTAAATGGTAATGAATTAGAATTTTAAAAAATCAAGAAAATGAACTTGAACATGTACAATGTATAAACTATCTAGGTCTCCACATTGATTACTAACACTATGGACAGAGTACACCAGTAGTATAAACAGTAAATTAAATTCAGTTGCTATGCACTATGGAAGTTAGCCAAAATTGTAAGTATTAAAGACCTCAAAATACTGTACTTTACACTATTTGAATCAATAATGTCATTTGGAATAAAACTATAGGGTAGCTCAGTACATATAAAGAAGGGACATCATACAGAAAGGGCTATACGCATACTGAGCTATGCAAAATGAAGAACAAACTGCACATCAGTATCTAAACTGCCAAACATTTTAACCGTAACAAATGTTTATATGAACAAAATACTAGTACATAATAATAAAAATGGTAATTTTAAGAAAGTGAAGAGGTTTATCAACATGAGACAAGAAGAGAGCAATCCAACACAGGAAAAGTAACAATGATAAAGGTGTGAATGGTGGGCTCCATGTGGTACCCAAGTCGTGCAGCGACCATAAACCATAAAATTACCAAATATGCATCAACCAGTCACAAAATCAGGTTTTATTTATTCACTTTTGCACATTGATTTCAACTGATTAACAGCCATCATCAGTGCTTTCAACCAATATGTCTGTCTTAAGCAGAGGTCAAACAAAGTTATGTCTGACCTCTGCTTAAGACATTACTACTACTCAGGGCACATGTTGGTTGAAAGCACTGATGATGGTTGTTAATCAGTTGAAATCGATTTGCAAAAGTGAATAAATAAAACATGATTCTGCGACTGGTTGCTGCATATTTGGTAATTTTAATGATAAAAGTGTACTATATATGGGAATGTACTTATTCAATTGCCTTCCAAACAGCATCAGCTCAATAAAGAACATTAAAATACCTTTAAGCACACAGTCAGAGATATACTAGAGGAAAATGCATTTTATTCCATAAATGAATTTACTGATTATTGCAAGGAGAACCCAAAAATGTTATTTTTTTAAAGTAATCTTTATTCAATTAAAAGCAATACAAAAGCATGTAAATTTAAACATTTTCTAAAATTGTTTCTTTGTCCTTTGAGTCCTGTACTTACCATAACATTCCAAATTTCTATTTTCTTTCGATAACAGCAACACTATTCCAGGGGCAATTGAGGACTGACTATAATTTATTGGTTACAAGGAGTAGATTAAATATGAAGAAACAGCAGGATGGTAGGAAATTAAGGAGATGAGACCCAGGTAACTAAAAAGAATCGGAGATTGTTGAAAGTTCCAGAAGAAGCATTAGGCAACAATTGACTAGAACAGGAGAAAGGAATACACTAGAAAATGAATGAGTAGCACTAAGAGATGACGTAGTGAAGGCAGCAGAGGATTAAGTAGGTAAGAAGACAAGCCTGGTAGAAATCCTTGGATATCATAGGAGATACTGACTAACCGATGAAGTGAGAAGATACAAAAATGCATAAAATGAAACAGGCAAAAGGGAATGCAAATGTCGAAAAATTGAGATTGACAGGAAGTGCAAAATAGCTTGAGGACAAATGTTCGGATTTACAATCATATTTCACAAGTGGAAAGATGGATAGTGCCTACAGAAAAATTAGAAAGGCCTTTGGAGAAAAGAGCTGTCTGAATATCAAGAGCTCAGATGCAAAACCAGTACTAAGCAATGAACGGAAAGCTGAAAGGCGGAGGGTGTGTGTGTGTGTGTGGTATATATATATATATATATATATATATATATATAAAAACAAAGATGAGGTGACTTACCGAACAAAAGCGCTGGCAGGTCGATAGACACACAAACAAACACAAACACACAGTTTGTTGCGAAAGCTTGAATTTTGTGTGTGTGTTTGTGTTTGTTTGTGTGTCTATCGACCTGCCAGCGCTTTTGTTCGGTAAGTCACCTCATCTTTGTTTTTATATATAATTTTTCCCACGTGGAATGTTTCCTTCCATTATATATATATATATATATATATATATATATATATATAAACACACAAGCTTGTGTCTGTATGTGTGGATGGATATGTGCGTGTGTGCGAGTGTACAGCTGTCCATTTTTCCCCCTAAGGTAAGTCTTTCCGCTCCCGGGATTGGAATGACTCCTTACCCTCTCCCTTAAAACCCACTTCCTTTCGTCTTCCCCTCTCCTTCCCTCTTTCCTGATGAGGCAACAGTTTGTTGCGAAAGCTTGAATTTTGTGTGTATGTTTGTGTGTCTATCGACCTGCCAGCACTTTCGTTCGGTAAGTCACCTCATCTTTGTTTTTTTTTAATATAAATATATATATATATATATATATATATATATATATATAAAAAATAAGGGTCTATAAAAGGGTGATCAACTTCAGGCAATATTAAACAAAGAGAAGAGGATGTAGGTGAAGATGAAATGGGAAACGTGACACTAAGAGAAGAACTAGACAGAGCACTGAAAGACCTAAGTCAAAACAAGGTCCCTGGAATACATGCATTGTCAGAACTACTGACAGTCTTGGGAGAGCTAGACATTGCAAAACTGTTCCATGTGGTCTGCAAGATGTAGGAGACTTCAAGAAGAATGTAAATGTACAATTCCAAGGAAAGCATGTGCTAACAGGTGTGAATATTATCGAACTATCAGTTTAATAAGTCATGGTTATAAGAGACTAACACGAATTCTTTACAGAAGAAGAATAGAAAAAACTGATAGAATTCGACCTCGGGGAAGATCAGTTTGGGTTCCAGAGAAATGTAAGAACATGTGAGGCAATACTGACCCTACAACTTCTCTTAGAAGATAGGTTAAGGAAAGGCAAACCTACACAAAGCATTTGTAGGCTTAGAGAAAGCTTTTGACAATGCTGACTGCAATATTCTCTTTGAAATTCTGAAGGAAGCAGGGGCAAAATGAAGGGAACAAAAGCCTATTTACAGCTCGTACAGAAATCAGACAGCAGTTGCAAGAGTTGAGGGGCATAAAAGGAAAGCAAGGGTTAAGACATGGTCGTAGCCTATTCCCGATGTTATTCAGCCTGTACATTGAGAAAGCACTAAAGGAAACCAAAGAAAAATTTGGAGTAGGAATTAAAGTCCAGAGAAGAAATTAAAACTTTGAGCTTTGCTGATGACATTGTACCTTTGTCAGAGACAGCAAAGGACTTTGAAGAGCAGCTGAACGCAATGGACAGAGTCGAATTGAGGATAGGAGGCGAACATCAACAAAATCCAAACAAAAATAATGGAATGTACTCAAATTAAATCAGGTGATGCTAAGGAAATTAGATTAGAAAACAAGACACTACAGGTAGCAGATGAGTTTTGCTCTTTGGCAGAAAAATAACTGATGTTGGCTGAGGTAGAGAGGATATAAAATGCAGACAAGCAATGGCAAGTAAAGCATTTCTGAACATGATAAATTTTTTTCATCAAATACAGATTTAAATTAGCCTTGTATAGGAGTGAAACAATGATGATAATCAGCTTAGACAAGAAGACAATAGATGCTTTTTAAATGTGATGCTACAGAAGAATGCTGAAGATTAGATGGGTACATCACATACCTAAGGAGGAAGAACTGAACAGAATAGCAAAACAAGAAATTTGAGGCACAACTTTACTAAATGAGGGGATCGGCTGATAGAACATATTCTGATTCATCAAGGGATCACCAATTTATGGACGAAAGGGTGTGGTGGTAAAAATTGTAAAGGAAGGCCACGAGATGAATACAGTAAGCAGACTCAGAAGGATGTAGATTGCAGTAGTTGTTCAGAGATGAAGAGGTTTGTACAAAATCAGTAGCATGGAGAGCTGCTCAAACCAGTCTTCAGACTCAAGACAACAATAACACCAACACTTTATACATCCAGCAACTAGGTTGTACTTAAGCATAACAATAAATCTGTTTCATCCCTTTTCCATTTCAGCCACGCAACTCTGGAACGAAGCACTCAGTAGTTACCTTCTCTTCCCAAAAATACTCTGCATTAGAAGTTACAAGCTCTTCCTGCTCAGTGTACCCTTCCCCCCAGTTGTCCCAGCTCTTTCCATTCTGTCCAACAGCAGACCAATGCTTCTATAACCGTATCATTTTTCACTCTTCTCCATACCAGTCACCCTTTTCTTCATATCTCATTCCCCCTGTGCTGGTGCCGTACATTTCTGTAGATGTTGTTACCCACATCCAACAAAATATAATGAGAATATTGAGCAACACAAGTATTAATTAGAATGAATTTTCCAAAATACTTTAGTATTATTACTGTTAATCATATTGTTTACAACAGTAAACACAGCAAATGAGTTCACTACTCTCACATTTCCCAAGTGCCTAGGACTGTACAATTTGTCATTGGATAATTCGTGCAGATTGCAGTGAAATGGCTTTTTGCAGCAGGGAGATGGATATTTCATCAATACCAATGCTTTTCAAGTGTCCGCTAATATCTTTTGGCACTGCTTCCAGCGTGTTGAGAGCCACTGGGACCACTTTCAATGGTTTGTGCCACAGTCATTCTCAGGAGAAATGGTCCGCAACACACCATGATAAGAGGGACCTGTACACTAGTGGAACCATAATAAGTGATTTAAATGTGCATGTAGGCCCAAAAGTGCCCTCTTGTGCGACAACACTCAGCTGGTGCAGAGCCATCATACTAATGGAAATGTGTGACCAAGTGCCACTATGCCCCACCAACATCACAGGGTGGAATATTGGCATTTGAAAGCATTTGAACAGAGCAGAATGACAGGTCTGCGTGAGGTGGGTTTGTCACTCAGTGCCTCGTACAGGGCAGGCTGGTTCAACAGCGAGGGATATGTGGAACCAGTGAAGAGGAGAAGGTCTTACACAGCACCGACTGTGTGTGTTTGGAGTTTACAGGTTGGTTGGTTGGTTTGGGGAAGGAGACCAGACAGCGTGGTCATTGGTCTCATCGGATTAGGAAAGGATGGGGAAGGAAGTCGGCCGTGCCCCTTCAGAGGAACCATCCCGGCATTGGCCTAGAGTGATTTAGGGAAATCACGGAAAACCTAAATCAGGATGGCCGGATGCGGGATTGAACCGTCGTCCTCCTGAATGCGAGTCCAGGAGGTTACAGGTGCCCAATGGTGAGGTTACCAGTGCCTTTGCACATGTTAAAGCAAAACAAATGTAGATAAAATTCTAGAATTGTTGCACACTTATGCACGCAAATTGACCACACGAAACACTGGCGTGCTGAGTGGCAAAATGTAGTGTTTTCAGACAAGTTCCACTTCAACTTGTCCTGCAATGATAGTCTTCTTCATAGAATGGCTTGCCTGTTTTCCTGACATGTCACCCACTGAACAGCTCACGGATATTGCAGGTCGGCAACTTCTTCATTCAGGTCCTCCTGCAGGCACAATTGATGCTCTATGGACATGCCCACCAACCGTGTGGCAGAGCATTCCCCAGCAGCACATTCACACATTCTGATTCCATGCAACAACATCTAGTAGCTCTGGCTGCAGCATGTAGTAGAGCGACTCCATACTGAATTTCCACAGTCACAGTGTACGTACAGGTCTGTAATACTAATCGTGTAGTTCATGCCCTAATAGGTGGAATACATTTTGTTCACATCACATCTCTCTGTCTTGGTGTTTCACTTTTTCCAAACAGTAGTGTAGTCTCTCACTTATTCTGCTGTCACCTGGAATGGCAAAGTCAATGATCTACTTTTTTTTCCCCCCCACATTTGGGATATCTGGTGTCTGGAGTAAGAAGTTCCACAGAAATTTACCATGTTCATTTTTACCAACTTTCTCTGGTTTGTGGTCATACAAGATCCTTACCACTGATAGATGGCAATTTTCCAGCTCCAGTGGATCATTCATGCCTAATCATTGTGCCTCTGCTTATAACTGGACTGAGCAACCTTCTACAACAGCTCTAGATATGATCAGTTGTTTCATCAGCTTCTTTGCAGAGTGTGCACATTGGGTATGTCTCAATTTTGCATTTATGGCATTAGTTCTGAAGGCTTGTTCTTGTGTAGTAAAAATCTTTCATTCAGTCTTCTTCTTTATAGTTCTGTTGGTCATTCAAGACCAGATTTTTATCTATTTCGTCTTCAATTTTCTCCAAAAACTGCTTATGCAATGCTTTATAGTGCAGGCTGTCCATCTGGATTTGGTGCACAGCTTTTTGGTACTGATTTTTTGTTTTCTGTACTTTGAGAAACTTTCTGTTGTTGACTTCGATCACCACTGATTCTTTGCTATCTTTCACAAAGTCTGGCAATGCCCATTTCCCTTCTTCCACTGTCTGCCTCACTTGCAACAGTCCTCTACCGGCTGCTTTTCCGTGCAAGCGTGGCCTATCAACATCACAGCGAGGTTGGAGGTATGTGGTGAAGTGTCATGAGTTTCCTTGTTTTCCTGTTCAGATTATCCAGCTCTATGTATATCCATTTCACAAAGCCTGCAGTGTATCTGAGGATGCTTATGACCCAGATGTTTAAGGCCTTGAAGGTGTAGGTATCATTCAACTTGCTGTTCAAAATTTTCCTGGCCCTTTCAGTATACTCTTTGCTGACCACATTTTGTATATGCTCATGGGTGATACAGTCCTACTCCAAAATGCCTACATATTTTTAAGCTTCAGGTTGGTAGCTCGTGATGGTTTGTCCATTTGGCATTTCAATTATATCATAATTAAATATTATGGAAATGAAAGAGGAGGTAGATGAAGATGAAATGGGAGATATTATACTGCGTGAAGAGTTTGACAGAGCACTGAAAGACCTAAGTCGAAACAAGGCCCTGAGAGTAGACAACATTCCATTAGAACAACTGATAGCCTTGGGAGAGCCAGGCCTGACAAAATTATACCATCTGGTGAGCAAGATGTCAGACTTCAAGAACAATATAATAATTCCAATCCCAAAGAAAGCAGGTGTTGACAGATGTGAAAATTACAGAACTATCAGTTTACTAAGGCACGGCTGCAAAATACTAACGCGAATTCTTTACAGACGAATGGAAAAACTAGTAGAAACCAACCTCGGGGAAGATCAATTTGGATTCCGTAGAAATATTGGAACACGTGAGGCAATACTGCCCCTACGACTTATCTTAGGAGCTGGATTAAGTAAAGGCAAACCTATGTTTCTAGCATTTGTAGACTTAGAGAAAGCTTTTGACAATGTTGACTGGAATACTCTCTTTCAAATTCTCAAGGTGATAGGGGTAAAAAACAGGGAGCGAAAGGCTATTTACATTTTGTACAGAAACCAGATGGCGGTTATAAGAGTCGAGGGACACAAAAGGGAAGCAGTGGTTGGGAAGGGAGTGAGACAGGGTTGTAGGCTCTTCCCGATGTTATTCAATCTGTATATTGAGCAAGCAATGAAGTAAACAAAAGAAAAATTTGGAGTTGGAATTAAAATCCATGGAGAAGAAATAACTGTGAGGTTCGCCGATGACATTGTAATTCTGTCAGAGACAGCAAAGGACCTGGAAGAGCAATTGAACGGAATGGACAGTGTCTTGAAAGGAGGATATAAGACGAACATCAACAAAAGCAAAACGAGGATAATGGAATGTAGTCAAATTAAATCAGCTGATGCTGAGGAAATTAGATTAGGAAATGAGACACTTAAAGTAGTAAAGGAGTTTAGCTATTTGGGGAGCAAAATAACTCACGATGGTCAAAATAGAGAGGATATAAAATGTAGACTGGCAATGGCAAGGGTAAAGTTTCTGAAGAAGTGCCAGGAAGTCATTTCTGAAAGTATTTGTGCGGAGTGTAGCAATGTATGGAAGTGAAATGTGGACAATAAATAGTTTAGACAAGAAGAGAATAGAAGCTTTCAAAATGTGGTGCTACAGAAGAATGTTGAAGATTAGATGAAGAGGGATTGAATAGGATTGGGGAGAAGAGAAATTTGTGGCACAACTTGAGTAGAAGAAGGGATCGGTTGTTAGGACATATTCTAAGGCACTAAAGGATCACCAATTTAGTATTGGAGGGCAATGTGGAGGGTAAAAATTGTAGAGGGAGACCAAGAGGTGAATACACTAAATAGATTCAGAAGGATGTAGGTTGCAGTAGGTACTGGGAGATGAAGGAGCTTGCACAGGGTAGAGCAGCATGGAGAGCTGCATCAAACCAGTCTCTGGACTGAAGACCACAACAACAACATTATTCACAGAAATTGTTAACTTACTAAGGATGTATTGTTGGATGTAACAGAGGGCTTTAAGGTTGCAGTCTCATCAGGTGAAATAAATCCATGCATAAATAAACAGGCTATAGTAAATTCCACTCCTAATTCAGCGCATTTCAAAAAGATGAATTAAACTAGCTCCAAAATCTGATAAACAGTTGCAGAAATGTTACAACAATAAGAACTTGGGGTTTATTCCTTTCAGCATGAAACCGACTGCTGTCTTGTGCAGAAGTTTACAATTTCATACCAAAATATAGAAATACACCTTGTCAGGTACAGAGGAAAAACCATTAAACCAGAACACTTTCAATAATTCAAGCATCAAGAGTTGATTACTTTGAAAAGCTGTTACTTCCACAGAAAGTGACAGTGTCTCTGGTGTAAGCCAGTGGAGCATTGTTTGCATTTAAACAGCTTCCACACCAACACCAATGCATCAGGGCAACGGCTCATTTTCTTGAAGAATTTCCTTTAATTATAAAGTAACCTTTACAAATTGAGAGACAGGGGGGGGGGGGGGGGGGTGCAATAGACCGCAGGATTCAAAACATCTGACTACATAAATGGAATTTACTGGAGGTGTTTATGTACATTTTCCTCTATTATTACACTTCTATTGCTGTTGCTACTCTAATTTTGTACCATATCTCAAAATTAAACAAGCCCTCTTTCTAATCAGTGTCTCCTCTATTTGGTGAGCATCAATATATCCTAATTTGTAGGCTAGGTGTTATTTCAATGTTTGATTACACATGCCTCATACAACTGAATTAACTTTCCATTAGTGCAGGCAGAGGAAAAAGTTACTGCCGAGTGACTACATATAATGAAGACTACAGCGAGTACGACCTAATAAAACCGAGAGAGAGCAGTTCATCTTTATAGTCTGGCATTACTAGTTACGTTCTTGCAGAGCACTTTGTCACAATTTGTGTACACATAAGGTTAAACACCACTAACAGAGTGAAAACAACAGACAGATTCATGTACAGCAGAGTAATACAGAATAATACAAGTAAGTAACAAAGAAGGAGCTTTGCAAATATAGTCAAATGTGTAACATAACCACTCCTGCGACAGTCACCTTCATTTTTTCAAGTTCAATATCCTTCCACTTATCCATACTAATGGACCGCACAAATGACAGATGTACTCCCAGTCCTCTGTGTTTCCCAGAGCATTCTAAACAAATCCATATTCCATATGTCACAGAGGCCCATTGTGGATTGTGAGTCCCACACTCAAAACATTTCTGAAAAAAAGGTATATATCAAAAATAATTAAAAAATCTGTTATTACTTTGCTGCAAACTTTTCACGACGCAATGACTTACACTTACCGAATTCTCGTCAATCGGTTTCAGTTCAGATAGAACTCTGCGGGTTCTAGGACTGGCCATATTTACACTCAAATTCACACTACAATGGACATAACATCTCAAATCTCACACAAAACTACAACACCACACACTACAAACATTCCTGGGGTTAAACCTAACCCCCAATCAATCCGAACACAAGTTGTCAACTTTCAATAGCAGACATGATTGACGTGTACTGGGTCAACGATGTACGCTGCAAATGCTTCGTGCAGAGATGACATACTCAGAATGTATTTATTTCATGGAGGTATAACTCCTTATACCTCCATTATTTATTTCAGTGAGTTTGTTCTGCCATTCTTGTTTTATTCTAACAGCTCTGATTTAGGGGAAAGGTTGAAATACAGACCCGCAGAATCTACAACTGATTCATACCGCAGCAAAGCAAAGCACAACAGCTGGTTAGCACTACTAATGAGCACCAGTTAGTTATATTTCGTTAAAGCACAAAAGTGGAAACTTTATAGTCAAGAACTGACGCTGCAGTAGTCAACTTTGGCACACCAGTGTAGAAGTTGTCACAGATTCAGCTAAGTTAAAAAGATTAACAAATTCGCACGTTTATTTGTATATACAGCGTGTGGCAAATATTCTCACTGATTAAAAGTTCAAACAAAATACAGATGGACCAAAATAAAAAACCTTTATTAACATGAATTATAGCTGTGCAGAGGGAATTCTGCAATTTTAGACTGCTTCACTCAAGTGGCATCATCCACTATCAATGCATGTTGAAAGCGACTTCACACATACTGTATCAATCTAAAGAGCTTTTCTTGAGGAGTAAGACCAGTTTCTTCCTGTATTGCATTTCTCAGGGGTGGCAGAATCTTCGGCCAGTGTTTGAACACATCAGTATAAGATGCCCCCATAGGAAAAAGTCGCAGCGTGTAATGTCCGGTGACTGTCATGACTCGATGTGGAGAAATTAAGTGTGCAGGAAATAGCTGCCTCTGACCAATCTACAGCGCATTGAATCTTGATACAAAAGAAGTGTTGATCATATCATCGTATTCTCTTCAAAACAGTAAGGACCAATTATCCTGACTCTTCTAACCAGGCGCCATATAATAACTCAGCCGTTAAGGGTTTTTCACGACGTTCACGAGGATACAATCCTCTCCAACATCGGAAATTGTGACGATAAACACGTCCCTACAAGGGATCCCGATAAGTGTATTCATTACTGCACAGGTCCACAACATCTTCAGGCCCATTTTGAGTGACATTTGCACGTGACCTCACGCGACTTTGGGAATCATGTTCATACAACTGATGAGGCACACATCTTGTACAGATGAATTTGCAAGTCCTGTTGCAAAATTCGGCACGCGCAGCAATCAGATAACTGAACAACTCTAGAGTGTTTTAGAGGAGATCTCTTTGAAGACTTCTTAAATGAACTGCATTAATTTTTTCTGGAGTTTGAACGCTTTGTAGCCTTCCCACCACTTTTTTTTAACCATTTCGCTACTTGCTTTAATGTCTGACTATGGCATCGCATGCAAACAAAACATCTCACACCTTAAACATCATTTACGTTAATACCGTTTCTTTGTTTTGAACCGTCTGTTTTTATTTGATCTTTAAATCAGGGAAGATATTTTGCCGGATCCTTTATAAGCAGAATTTCCTCTGAGTGAGACCATGTGTGCCAGAGTCTTGTACCGATTCGAATTTAGTACAATTATAGATTCGAATATTTTACTGTTCACATTGCTTCCACATTATTTTTCATTGACTGTGTACATACTTGTGCATCGTAATATATAGTGAAATTTCGAACCTTGCAAGTGCCGTGAAACAACACGTACTGTTATGAACAATTGTAGACCTAACTTAAATTGGGCTCTGTTTGAATTTTTTGCCAACAGCAGGCATCATTGTACAATTATGTGAGAAATTAGTTTATATTTTATAATTTTTGGATGCTATATTTTTGAAAATTTTCGTCACTTACGAGTGTTGTGAATAACTTACTTTGTAACAAATTAACATTTGTGATTTACGTTCACGATCAAAGAATGCTTCACCTTGAATTCCAGTTAAGATCAATGTGAATAAACGTACATTTCTGAAAATTTTCGAAGCTACGATTATTGTGTGCAGAAATTACTTCGTTGTAAATTGATGTTTTTGATCTGGTTACTGTAATGCACACTATAACTAACATATCGTCTTATATCTAGTTTTTTCCTGTCAAGAGGAGGGTATATTAACAACATTTGCTGTAAATCTACCCTATTCTCGAATTTGTTAGCTACTGAAAATTCAAAAGTTTTGGGAAACTAGTAATTTTTATGATAGATTTTTCTGTTGCCTTAATAGAAGTCTCGTTTTGGGGACTAATTGCTTCAGCTGTCAAAGGAAATTAGTAAGATTTTCTGCTTAACAGACAAAAAGAAAATCATCATGTTCTGTTTAAAGTTATTTACTGACTTTCCTGTAAAACATTTCTCATCAGCCACAATTCTGTCACACGATGAATACTTTTCTCGAACATGGCAGGAGTTGGTTGACATTCACAAGCAGCCGAAAATCGCCCTAACTACTGTCAAATGTCTATCAGCTTCTGTCAGTCAGTGTTTTGGGAGAGCTGCCCAGAGTGGTGTACCAGAGATACCAAAGAAACCTGACGTTCCTTCGTGGTTTCCTCACTCAACATGTTGAAGAGGCTATTCCAGCAGATATTGAGGAAAAGGATGCAACCAACTGCAGGTTGTGGCGCATTTTGGAACAAACTATGCTTGTTATGTGTGCTCCAAGGTCGTACTTGGATTCTCCTGTGGATTCTGTTTCTTGTGAAGGAAGTATAGATCTGTCATCCATTTGACGATGAGTGGCATGTCACTGGCAGGGCTGGGATGCCCTGTATGGGGGAGACAGGGGGGCAGGGTACTATACTGATACCCCAAACCAGCAATTTCAATGTGCTGTCTTTAACTAAAACCGAGCCAATGGGATTCACTTCACTTATTGGGAAACCTGCTGTTGCCCGCTCAAAAAGAGGTAAACGCGAAAGGGCAGAGGTCTGTCAATCGTCAGAAGTTCAAATATACAATGAATAATGTAGTTCTTAGAGAAATGGCAGCAAGAAATGGGAAGGAACATAAGGCACAGACAGCGTGTACACCTAGTGGCCTTACTAGACATGTTGAAGAGGCTATTCCAGCAGCCATTAATGAAACAGGGTGCAGTCAACTGCAGATTGTGGCTCATGTCGAAACAAACTATGCTTGCCGTCTGTGCTCCTAGGTCATACTTGAATCATGCCAGCAACTGGAAGACAAGGTCGAGTGCGAACAGCCTTGCACATGGAGTTTCAAAGATCTGAGCATGGCCACCTAATGCTGAATCAGGTGAAAGACTTGCACCAGAGACTTCAGAGGTTCTAACAAGCCAGGTTGTGACTTCCGAAGTCCCCCTAATGGGTTAGGTGTGTATTACATATCAAAGGCTGCAATTCAGGTAGCTGATTGTGTGTGCAATGCACACTGGGATTTTTTGGATTAGAAACTCTCCATCCAAACCAGGTAATAACAGCTGTAGGAAACCCAGAAGTATTAGTGTAAAATCAAAAGGTGTGTCCAACACAAGCGAGAGTCTTAAAATGCTATTAGTTACTGTCGATGGATTCAAAACAAATTGAAAGAGTTTAGAGCCCTCATGAAAAGCAGTGCAGCTCACAAAATGTAGTTGCAGGAAGCTGACTGAAACCTGAACTTAACAGCCGTTAGTTTATTGGGGAAAATTTAAGCATATGTATCGAAGAACAGGCTACTGTGAAATGGAAATGGTGTATTTGTCACAATAGATAAGAAACTAAAATCTATCAAGATAGAAATTGAAGCTTCATGTCAAATTGTTTGTCAAAGCTCAGTGTCAAAGGTGGACACAAAATTGTAATTGGATCACCTCCTGAGGTAGTTAGTTAGTTTCATGTTCCATGTATCATTTTGCATTATAGATTGTGGTAATGTGGAATGAGTCATTTTACATTCACATCGCAAATTAATTTGTACATATGGTTACATTTTGAACATTTATTACTTTTTTTCAAAAAAGAAAAAGGATATACAGATACTGTGAGTTAGTAGGTCCTATGTACCACCTTTCCCACATTGTAGTATAAGAAACTCTTCTACAGAATAGAAGGACGTCAAGGAGAAACTTTATCAGTTAGTTTTCTAATTGTACTTTGCTGTCTGTCAGACATTTTATATCACTGGGTAAGTGGTCAAAAATTTTTGTTGTAACATTGTGCACTCCTTTTTGTGCTAAAGACAACCTTAATGTGGAATAATGGATGTCATTTTCCTTCTGGTATTGTAATTATGTACATCATATTTCCTTTTGAACTGTAGTGGATTACTTACAATAAACTTCATGAGTGAAAATGTATAACATGAAGCAGTAGTCAGAATGACCGACTCCTTAAACAGATGTCTTCGACATGATTGCAAGTGAGCATAGTGGGGAGAGATTCAAGTATGTTATAAACAATAATTCTGGAGTGAAACAGTTTGTAAATAGTAACAATAATATAACAAATTAACTTTATGGTTTATTACGAAAGACTCCATTTGTTACAATACAATAATTTACTTTATTTATTAATAATTTTTTCTTTTGCAGGGTGTACATAAAGTCCAGGAACACTTCCAATTATTTGTTGCACAAGAACCAAACATTGTACCAATATAATACATATGTCATTTTGAAGAGCAACCCTGAAAGTTTTTTTCATGTATACCATGACAGCGTAGTTCAGGTGCGGAACGAGCTTTCTGCGTGTTGGAGTTCGACAAAAACAAATGTGCTACAGCAGTTCAACGAATGTTTAGAACCAAGTACGGTAAGAAGCCACCAACAAGGAAGGCCATTTACCACTGACACAACAAATTCGTTACGATGGATTGCTTGTGCCCAGCAAAGAGAAGCAGATGTCCTATTGTGAGTGAAGTGAATGTGGAGTGCGTACGAGAAACATTCATAAAGATTCCGAAGAAATCAATGCATTGTGCATCCAGTGAACTCGAAGTGGCTCCAATGACAGTGTGCAAAGTCCTGCGACAGAAACTGTCTATGAAACCATTCAAATTGGAGCTATTGCAGAAGCTCAATGATGGCGACAAAGACAAGTGTTTCGAGTTTTGTTCACAGTTGCAACAACTGAATGAGGATGGGGATGACATTGTTGATCACTTAATTTTTAGCCACGAAGCCACGTTTAACACTAATGGGAAAGTGAACAGGCATAATTGTCGAATCTGGAGTACAAAGCATCCACACAAATGCATTGAATTTGAGCGTGATTCCCCAAAGGTAAATGTTCTTTGTGCTGTCGAAAGCTGCACAGGGTATTCTTCTTCGCCGACAGCACTGACACTGGATATTCCTACTTGGGCATATTGCAGCAATGGCTGATGCCTCAAATGCAATCGGACTCGCCATTCATCTTTCAGCAGGATGGGGCTCCCCCCTTTTCATTGTGAAGTTCATGGGTACCTGAACACAGAGCTGCCGCATTGACAGATTGGCCGTGCTACACAAGGGGACAGCAGGTGTTTCATGAAATGGTCTCCCCAATCACCAGATCTACATCTACATCTACATGATTACTCTGCAATTCACATTTAAGTGCTTGGCAGAGGGTTCATCGAACCACAATCATACTATCTCCCTACCATTCCACTCCCGAACAGCGCGAGGGAAAAACGAACACTTAAACCTTTCTGTTCGAGCTCTGATTTCTCTTATTTTATTTTGATGATCATTCCTACCCAAGTAGGTTGGGCTCAACAAAATATTTTCGCATTCAGAAGAGAAAGTTGGTGACTGAAATTTCGTAAATAGATCTCGCCGCGACGAAAAACGTCTTTGCTTTAGTGACGTCCATCCCAACTCACGTATCATATCTGCCACAATCTCTCCCCTATTACGTGATAATACAAAACGAGCTGCCCTTTTTTGCACCCTTTCGATGTCCTCGGTCAATCCCACCTGGTAAGGATCCCACACCGCGCAGCAATATTCTAACAGAGGACGAACGAGTGTAGTGTAAGCCGTCTCTTTAGTGGACTTGTTGCATCTTCTAAGTGTCCTGCCAATGAAACGCAACCTTTGGCTCACCTTCCCCACAATATTATCTATGTAGTCTTTCCAACTGAAGTTGTTCGTAATTTTTACACCCAGGTACTTAGTTGAATTGACAGCCTTGAGAATTGTACTAGTTATTGAGTAATCGAATTCCAACGGATTTCTTTTGGAACTTATGTGGATCACCTCACACTTATCGTTATTTAGTGTCAACTGCCACCTGCCACACCATACAGCAATCTTTTCTAAATCGCTATGCAACTGATACTGGTCTTCAGATGACCTTACTAGACGGTAAATTACAGCATCATCTGCGAACAACCTAAGAGAACTGCTCAGATTTTCACCCAGGTCATTTATATAGATCAGGAACAGCAGAGATCCCAGGACGCTTCCCTGGGGAACACCTGATATCACTTCAGTTTTACTCGATGATTTGCCTTCTATTACTACGAACTGCGACCTTCCTGACAGGAAATCACGAATCCAGTCACACAACTGAGACGATACCCCATAGGCTCGCAGCTTGATTAGAAGTCGCTTGTGAGGAATGGTGTCAAAAGCTTTCCGGAAATCTAGAAATACGGAATCAACTTGAGATCCACTGTCGATAGCGGCCATTACTTCGTGTGAATAAAGAGCTAGCTGCGTTGCACAAGAACGATGTTTCCTGAAACCATGCTGATTACGTATCAATAGATCGTTCCCCTCGAGGTGATTCATAATGTTTGAATACAGTATATACTCCAAAACCCTGCTGCAAACCGACGTCAACGATATAGGTCTGTAGTTCGATGGATTACTCCTACTACCCTTCTTAAACACTGGTGCGACCTGCGCAATTTTCCAATCTGTAGGTACAGATCTATCGGTGAGCGAGCGGTGGTATATGATTGCTAAGTAGGGAGCTATTGTATCAGCGTAATCTGAAAGGAACCTAATCGGTATACAATCTGGACCTGAAGACTCGCCCATATCAAGTGATTTGAGTTGCTTCGCAACCCCTAAGGTATCTACTTCTAAGAAACTCATGCTAGCAGCTGTTCGTGTTTCAAATTCTGGAATATTCCATTCGTCTTCCCTGGTGAAGGAATTTCGGAAAACTGCGTTTAATAACTCCGCTTTAGCGGCACAGTCGTCGGTAACACTACCATCGGCACTGCGCAGCGAAGGTATTGACTGCGTCTTGCCGCTTGTATACTTTACATACGACCAGAATTTCTTCGGGTTTTCTACCAAATTTCGAGACAATGTTTCGTTGTGGAACCTATTAAAGGCATCTCGCATTGAAGTCCGTGCCAAATTTCCTGCTTCTGTAAATTTTAGCCAATCTTCGAGATTTCGCGTTCTTCTGAACTTCGCATGCTTTTCCGTTGCCTCTGCAACAGCGTTCGGACCTGTTTTGTGTACCATGGGGGATCAGCTCCATCCCTTACCAATTTATGAGGTATGAATCTCTCGGTTGCTGTTGCTACTATATCTTTGAATTTGAGCCACATCTCGTCTACATTTGCATAGTCAGTTCGGAAGGAATGGATATTCTCTCTTAGGAAAGCTTCTAGTGACACTTTATCCGCTTTTTTAAATAAAATTATTTTGCGTTTGTTTCTGGTGGATTTGGAAGAAACGGTATTGAGCCTAGCTACAACGACCTTGTGATCACTAATCCTTGTATCAGTCATGATGCTCTCTATTAGCTCTGGGTTGTTTGTGGCTAAGAGGTCAAGTGTGTTTTCGCAACCATTTACAATTCGCGTGGGTTCGTGGACCAACTGCTCAAAATAATTTTCGGAAAAAGCATTTAGGACAATCTCGGAAGATGTTTTCTGCCTACCACCGGTATTGAACAAGTATTTTTGCCAACATATCGAGGGAAGGTTGAAGTCCCCACCCACTATAACCGTATGAGTGGGGTATTTATTTGTTGCGAGACTCAAATTTTCAGCAACTGTATCATCAGAGTCTGGGGGTCGGTAGAAGGAGCCAATTATTAACTAAGTTCGGCTGTTAAGTATAACCTCCACCAATACCAACTCGCACAGAGTATCTACTTCGACTTCACTACAAGATAAACCACTACTGACAGACACAAACACTCCACCACCAATTCTGCCTAATCTATCTTTCCTGAACATCG
This sequence comes from Schistocerca piceifrons, assembly GCF_021461385.2. Classification (NCBI taxonomy): domain Eukaryota; kingdom Metazoa; phylum Arthropoda; class Insecta; order Orthoptera; family Acrididae; genus Schistocerca; species Schistocerca piceifrons. Next base: position 771,063,560 of record NC_060141.1, on the reverse strand, counting down.
TCTGAGACTTCGTAAAAATTTCTGCAGAACTTATTTCAGGCTTTAGCCAGCTTTCTGTACCTATAACGATTTCAGCTTCTGTGCTTTCTATTAGCGCTTGAAGCTCAGGGACTTTCCCAACACAACTACAACAATTTACAACTACAATTCCGACTGTTCCTTGATCCAAGCACGTCCTGTATTTGCCATGCACCCTTTGAGATTGCAGCCCACCCAGTACTTTCCCGAGGCCTTCTAACCTAAAAAACCTACCAGTCCACGCCACACAGCCTCCGCTACACATGTAGCCGCCAGCTGAGTGTAGTGAACTCCTGACCTATTCAGCGGAACCCGAAACCCCACCACCCTATGGCGCAAGTCAAGGAATCTGCAGCCAACACGGTCGCAAAACCGTCTGAGCCTCTGATTCAGACTCTCCACCCTGCTCTGCACCAAAGGTCCGCAGTCGGTTCTGTCAACGATGCTGCAGATGGTGAGCTCTGCCCTCATCTCGTAAGCAAGACCGGCAGCCTTCACCAAATCAGATAGCTGCTGGAATCCAGAGAGAATTTCTTCTGATCCAAAGCGACACACGTCATTAGTGCCGACATGTGCCACCACCTGCAGATGGGTGCACCCTGTGCTCTTCATGGCATCTGGAAGGACCCTTTCCACATCAGGAATGACTCCACCCGGAATGCACACGGAGTGCACACAATTTCTTCCCCTCCTTAGCCACCATATCCCTAAGGGGCCCCATTACGCGCCTAACATTGGAGCTCCCAACTACCAATAAGCCCACCCTCTGCGATTGCCTGGACCTTGAAGGCTGAGATTCATCCTCTGAAACAGGGCAGGCAGCTGCATCGGGCTCGGCCAGAGACAGTACCTGAAACCTGTTTGTCAGACGCACCGGGGAGACTTTCTGATCAGCCTCCGGGGACGTCTTTCGCTGCCTGCCACGCCTTGGAACGACCTCCCAACCAACCACAGGCGAGGGCTCAGCCCCACTGCAGACAGCAACCGGGGCAACCACAGCGGCAGACCGATCTGGGGACCGACGGGACGAGGCTGACATCCCCGTGATACCCAAGTCCGGCTCCCCACAGTGGTGCCCATTGGCAACAGCCTCAAGCTGCGCGACCGAAGTCAGCGCCGCCTGCAATGGTGAGCGAAGGGATGCCAACTCAGCCCTCATCCGAACACAGCAATCACAGTCCCTGTCCATTCTAATCGATGTTGAACAACAGTTACTGAAACACGATTCCGTGCCTAGATAACGCAAGGGAAACATGCAAAGAATGTATGAACTGACCTGTACAAATGCCTAACGACTGTGCTACAATCACGCCAATGACTGCGCATGACAATCGTGTATAAAAGGAGCTGTAATGAGAGAGAGAATCAGCTGTGTCAGCAGTCGCAGCATGTTGACGTTACCTGAAAAGGCGCTTTTAGTGAAGCTGTATTATCAGAATGGGGAATGTGCTAGTTCAGCGTTACGATCCTATCGCCATAGGAAGGGAATTAGAATGGGTAAAGGTCTGTTGACAAATGCAGCTGGGGCGAGAATGATTTCGAAGTTCGAAGCCACGCATTGTTTAGACGATAGACCACATAGTGGCCGACCGAGCACAAGACGTAATGCTGCTGAGACAGTTCAGGAAGAAATGGAGAGTGTTGCGGGTTCGTCTATGCATAGGGAGGTCAGCGCTCATGCAGTCTCATGTCGCATCGGCATTCCATACACTACTGTTTGGTTGGCACTTAGGCGTACCCTCCGATGCTATCCGTACAAAACCCATCAGCATCATGAACTGTTACCTGACGATTTAGTGAAGCGGAGGGCATTTGAGGTGTGGGCGTTTCAGAAGATGGCGGAAGATGACGTTTGGTTGAGTAATATGTTGTGGACCGACGAAGCTCATTTCACGCTCCGAGGGTCTGTCAACGCCCACAACTGCAGAATTTGGGCTGCCGAAAATCCTAGAACTGTCGTTGGAAACTCCACTGCACGACGAGAAAGTCACTGTATGGGTTGGATTTACCACATCTACCGCTATCAGGCCCTTTCTCTTTGAGGAAATGAGTGATTCTGGTTTTGTAACTGCTACCATGACGGGTGAGAGGTACGCCGATATGTTACAGAATCGCATCATCCCTAGCCTGGGTGATAAACACCTGCTACGATGTTTATGCAGGATGGTGCTTGTGATATTATTGGATTTCAGACATTTTGCATATGAGAAAAGGACAGCCGTAGAGCTGTAGTTTGTAATGATACTAAGCATGACAACGCGAGAGTAAAGAAACGAAATCCGTTTATAGCGTGCGCTTATACCAAGACGCGCAGCCAGCTTTTAAAAGGTACTTTTAAACACTATGACTCGCTGGGCACAGATATTTAAAATCATTGCCGCAGCGCTGCGAAACAGAAGAAAGAACAATTCATCATTTGTTAGGAAAATTCTAGAGTCTTTATAGTTAGTTGTACTTCTGGACGCCGATATGTTAACATGTACTTCATTACTTTTGATGTTTGGTCGCCGACTTGTTAAGACGTGTTGTGTAGCACCGCTACCAGTTATATTTATTTTAGTGTGAAGAACCACGTTATCACCAAGAAAAAAAAACGCTTTTGTAAACTTTGTGACGATAAAAAATGCTTACGCGCACGCCAGGACATTTAATTTTTACAAAATATCACACACAAAAAAAGCAGCGATTGTTGGACTCTCCATGTATGAGAAAAACATAAAAATGTAAGTTTTGTATTCATTGTAAATTTGTTAATGTTTATAGTTTAACGCCTTTCTTCTTTGAGAATATATTGATGCTTCACTTACAGAAAATCTATGCTTATTCTTTTCTTTAAATTAACCACAAATAATGTTTATGTTTAAATGAACTTTGTTACAGGTTCGCTCTTTATCGCGGTGTCTCGATTATATTTGGGAGACCATTAATGTGTTCAATTTCCGATCTGACAACTTTTTTTACAACATTTCACTGTTTTGCATTCATTTCCAATTTTTTATTATTATTCAAATAGGTCCCTTAGGTAATTTCATTGAAGAGTCTGATTGCGTGAAAGCAATCCGGGTTAAGAGGTCATTTGAGAAACTATTTTCGCGCAATCAATCTGTACATCTCCTGAACACAATCGAGAACCGACGCATCAGCGACCATTCATTAATTTTTCTCTCTTTCCAAGTCGTACCAAAAAACGGGCAAGGAGAACTGCCGTGAGTACGCAATCCAGTGTTAAAGGTTTCATTCTTTATCTTGTCGGCAAACACTGCCATAAATTATCATCATCAATGTTATATTTGGTTAAATACGAAAAGCCAAAAAACCTTTTAACGCTAGATGTGGCGCCCGAACAGGGACTTGACTAAAAAAAACTAATTTGTTCTTTCTATTTTCATGCTACCATCTGGAGAAAATTGGAAGCCAAAACCAGTGATAAAAAACGACGCATATGCAGAAAATCGCAGTAAGAATCCACAACAGCAATAAATAGCAGCATGCAAGACAACTAATGTGAGTACGAATTTTCATTACGTTTGAAGCTTTCCGTACCGAGCATTCAGTCGGCTCGTAACATTCACTCTCTACGCTTGTTTCCTTTTCCTCAAGCAATTTAATTTCCAAATTTCTGTTTCCTTTTGCTATTAGATCCGCCTCTATCACATCATTTCGCTTATAATAGTTAGAAATAGTTAGCAAGAATTTCCATTGTTGTGTATTTTAGTGAATCACAATGGCCGCTATCTGTGCCAGTTTCAGTGCTCTATAAGTGTTTTTCATTTATTTTATCTCTCTCGTTGCCATATTGGCATTTTTGTGTGTCAGAGTTTCAATTGTTTATAACGCGCAAGCAATATCTGAGAAATCAGGACGCGAAATCCTTGGCGCACCTGACAAGTGAAAATCATAATTTAAAAAAAATTATCTTTTTTAGCTCATGCAGTGTAACTAATTTAAATTTACGATGGCTGATGTGCAAACAAGGCAACTTAGACCGCGCGCGGGTGTAAACAAACCTGAATCTCGTAGTGAGAGAACAACAGAGGACGAAGCGACACGTGAACTGTCGGCGCCACAGACGGCGTCGCAGTCACGTGAATGCTCGCTGTCAAATATACTAAAATTGTTTGCTGATATGAAAACCAGTTTTGAAGCAAACATGGGTAATCTTGGAACGCAAATCAGTCAGTTAACAAACCAAAGTGACAACCTTGGAACGCAAATCAGTCAGTTAACAAACCAAAGTGACAATCTTGGAACGCAAATCAGTCAGTTAACAAACCAAAGTGACAATCTTGGAACGCAAATCAGTCAGTTAGCAAATCAAAGAGACAGCAGGTTCAGCAGTTTAGAATCAAGGATAGAGGACATCCAAGCACAAATCAAAAATTCGAATGACACCATGGAGGAAAAAATTAAAGCCATTACCACTGCTTACGCAAGCGAGCTAAACGCAAGCGTACACGCAAAAATTGATAGTGTTCTTTCGATGGTGGAATCCGCCGAGACCAATATTGGTAGCAAGTTCATAGATATGCAGCCCCAAATAGATGTGTGTAAATCAACTGCGAGTGACTCTTTGAAACATTACAGTGATGTCTCAAAGAGAGTAAGCCAATTGACAGAAAGTGTCAACCACGTTGGCGAGCGAGTCGAAGACCTTGCTCAGCAAATATCCGATGTCAATATTGACAAAAAGATCGCAGATGTCAACACCGGTATAAGCAATACACTTAATAGGGAATTTGAAGAGTGGATGCAATCCAAAGAACAGTACATTGTCAGCAAGGTACACGCTGAACTAAAGGGTACGGTTAAATCTGCTACAGCAGAAATCTTAACCGCTCCCGGTACTTCTGGTGACACTTTAACCAGTGAATTAGGTGAAATCAGACGAGCATTTAGCCACGATCTTCCGGAATGGAAACGTCAGCTAAGCAATGATATAGATCAACTGAAACGACAATTTACGGAATTGCAAGGCGACAATCAAAGTGAGTATTCGCTACCGCCAGAACACGATAATCGTCAATATCCCGAGTGTCAGGTACAATTCTCACCAACAGTAAATAATACGCGTGACGAAACTTCTACGTCACGTAGTCATGCCGATCAACTAACACTCGTTGAACTAATGCGAGACGAGAGTGTGCTAAAACACAGAGTCTTTCAGCCTTTTATACCTGAAAAAACGAAATGTACATCCCATATTTTTAAAATCATTCACAGGTGCTTTTCCAGAATCATGGAACGACAGGCAGCGGATACAGTTCATCTTAGGCTATGTACACGGTGAAGGATCAATTTGGGGTACAGAAATAATAGACAAATGTCAAACCTATGCAGATTTTGAAAAGCATTTTTTGAATAAATTCTGGAGTTCAGGTATACAACAAAGACTCCGAAAGGAGGTTTACAACGCCGAACCTTTCAACACCAAAGGAGGAGGTTTGAGACGTTATTTTGAAAAATATCTACGTAAAATTCAGTATTGGGACACGCCCATTTCAACCAAAGATGTAATCGTGATCTTAAAGTCAAAACTTCCTGTGTCAATAAGAGAAAAACTAGTTAATGTGAGTGAAGAAGACCTAGAAGCCTTTCTTTCTGTTCTTGACAATTTGGATATGATCTATGAGGATGTGCGTGCGAGCGCGCGGAATAATTATAATAATGGACCGCCCGCTCCGCAGCAGCACATAACAAATTGCGTCAATGGAATGTCTTACCAACATAACACGGGACAACCAAACGCTCAGCCTTACGGTAATCATAACAGTTTCAACGGCCGTAATGGAAAACAATATAACAAATATCCACACCAGAATAGATACAATCCGATTTATCAAAACACACAGCAACAATACGGTAATTCACCGATAAATCACAACGGTAATTACCAGTACCAGAACAACAAGACGAATAATGGAAATCGTCACAAGGGAAAGAAATGGAACAATTATAACAGACCACAACAGTACAGTCAGCCGAGACACTTCACTCCCTCTCAGCAAATAAATTTTTCACAGCCGAAAAATGCGACATTTTCTCACCAACCCAATCAACAGTTCAGGAACAATAGTCAAGACAATTCGTCGGATGCTTTTCCTGACACCGCCGGTCATAATAGCCGAGGAAATCCGACCATTTTTTACACACAGGCGAACCAAGTACCAAACGCGATGTCAAATAACACGCAATCAAGAGATGCACAAGTCGTATGGGATACGAACGCAAATTTTCGACCTGGTATGACACAAGTAAAAATAACTGACATTTCAGCTCCATCCCAGTCGGAAAACCATTAGTAGCTTCTTTAGGCCTCCACGGGGAAGCTGCGGAACCAATAAGCTCTCATATCTTTAACCACTCATGCCAACCTAAGAAAAAAGGCGCATGACAAACACATTAGCAAAGTCTTATCGTATCATATAAATGAACGAGTGCTATTAAAAGACCCACTTCAAACCATCTTTGATTCATCATAAGAATCGCAAGTGGCAGCACTTGTATGAAGGACCATATATTATCTTAAGAAAGCCGCACATTGGTTGCTATCTATTAGCTGACCCTGTATCTGGACGAATAAAAGGATTGTTTCATCACGCAGACTTGGAGAAATACCGCGCCAACCATTGAAAATATCTGTTAAGCTGCTAAAATAAAATATACACACACTATAAGTTGTCATACTATGTGTGAAGTACCAACGTATGTAAGAGTAATGCACAGGACTAACATCCTGTCGACCTGCCACAACAAGATAAGTAATTTATATGAGCACCTGAAGTAAAACACATTTATTGTAGGAGAGCAAGATTTGCCTTAGATGTAAGTTAGTTTTAAGTTAATTGAGCCATGAACGGCCACAGCCGAAAGAGCTGACAAATATTATAGTAGGGACGTGCTAAGTGCCACCTGCTACCACCAGTTTTAAGTATAGCAAAGCTCTCTCCTCTTGAATGAAATAAATTAAAATGATCATTCAGACCAGAATGATTGCTCGTAGGTTGAAAAAACAATTGATTAAGGTCGCTTACTCTAATGAGGTAAATGTTATGTTAAGCATAAGGAGTGTGTGACAACAAATTTTATGAGGCCACCTATGAAACGCAGCAGGCAAAAAGCAGCAGCTTAGCATATAAGAATCCAGTAAGTCAATAACGATCCAGGTAGCAGGAAAGAAGTGCGCAACTCAATTATTTTATTATAATACGGAGAAAACCGTATACGCACATAAGAATTTTACGGCACAGTGCAGCTGAAATACTTACAAAGATCATTTATAAATAAACTAATTTAGTACAGGAAATATCTATTTCAGGTCCTCGAGGTATGACGATTTTTTTTTTTAGAAAACCAATTTTACGATACATGGAACAGAAGATAGTTAACAGACACAGTTCACTGCTAATGCATGGTTTAAGTAATTTTAGATATGTATAGAAAATTGTTTAGAGAGCTGGATCAGACGACACTGAAACTGCTGTATCGATTTAATTATACTATTTGTCATGAAAAATTAAGGTGATAATTATTTATGTTAAGCTCATCATATCACATGTCATTAACACTGTGTATTCAAATCTCTTCACTCCATAAAAGTCTTTTGTGTTTTCCTCTAACCAGTATCCTTACCATCCTACCTTATCCAGTGGAGAAGTGAATTTTACGAGCTGGTTGCATGATTGACACATACAGGCTATACGAATGGATAGTCGTGACACATTGGTTGTCGACAGGCTATGCTTATTCTCCGCAAATTGCGAGTTCAATTAAGATTTGTTATGTGCAATTGCACGACAGGGAACACCAAGCTTCCCAATTTCCCTAATGGTAGTTTGAACACGAACTGTTCATCACGTAAACGAAGCCACATTGACTATGTCTTCAAACAAACGACGTAATAGAGAGAAAATAAAAGAGCTGAACTTGAGAAAAGAGTAACTATTCTAAAAAGAAAAGAATAACAAGATTTCGAACAAAGTGTAAACCTAAAGTGCCTAGGAAGCACAAACTACGAACAAGAGACACGCTTTTCGTCAGGCCTTGTAGTCACAGAGACTAAATATTTCTTTGTAAATAATTTTTAGATATGATATGTATACTAAATGTTAACTGTACTTTGTAGTAATAATGCAGTCAGTAATAAATGGACACGTATATGCTGCTGTGTGTGAACCAACTATGGACAAGTAATTAATGGACACGTATAAAAGTGGTGCGTGTGAACCTTAACATGACGACCAAATAAATGTGAACACGAATTAATAATAACGAGTGAACTGAAAAGGTGATAACTCCAAGGACACGTGTGAAATACCGCGTGTGAAGTAATGTTATAAGTACTTGTACCACGAAACCACGATGTAGAAAGCTGAAGAGTGAAAGTGAATAAGTGTTGTACTTACCACAAACGGTACTGTACGCATTTCCACGGACACATTCTTCGAAACAGCTACGGGAGTCGCTGCATCTGGCTGCTTCCATAATCCAGTCGATGAAAAACTGTGTGAAAACTCACGCCACGGCTAGTAGACACCAAACGCTCTGCTTCTCGCAGAATACTGCTGCTAGCGTTGTGGAACTGTCAGGTTATTGTCACGTGATTGTGACCAACGGACGTAACACTGTACGCTGAGCGCTCAACAATCAGTTTTTCTTTGCACAACGAGCGCGGATGCCAAATGTGTTTGAAATCCATTCAAAATAAAATATGATAAAGCAATGAATTAAGCACTCATGTACCTTGTGAAATTATAAAGACACTAATCTGAAGAGTCTTAAGCTCGATTTTGACAATTGCTACCGAATTTACTGACCAGGCCGAGTAATGACGAAAACGTGTCGAACCAAATAAAACCAGAAAAATAGATAAATGTGAGAATTAAGCCTTCCTAAGAGAATGAGACCTTATGTACATAAACAATTGTTATCCTTACCTAATCCAATTTTCTTTTAGACTAAGTTATTAGTAAGCAAGCACATTCTAATACAGATTTTTTTTCTGTATTTTTCATGTACGAAAACATAAATGGAAGCACGGACATGTGTCAAGTGAAAGAGAGACCGCCACCACACGGCTCAACATATTGCAGAACCAGTCTTCCAGTTCCTGACCCACGACGTATTTCCAATGCAACATCGCACCCCGACAACTACTCCAACTTCCACAGTGAAAGTGATGCCCTACTTTTCCTCCACTGTGAAAATGTAATCAATTTCCCCACTCAAGTGCAGTGCTATCATTTATACCCGAAGTTCTACCACTCCCAGTGCAACTCATACCTACCCAAGTGCAGTGAAACATTTTTTTTTGCAGGCCATGAAAGCCACAAATAAGTAAAGTGCTACGTATTTACTGCAAGCAATCTTCGACGAAACAACGACAAAAATATTCCTGTAATATGACATTGTAAAACAAGAATGTCAATGTTTTTTAACATATTTTTTTCCACGAGTGCACACAGCACCCAGACTTCCTGCGAAGTCAAGTAATTTATCTCTTTGTCATTTTTTAATATTTATTATGCCATGTATAATGTATCTATGTATGTGTATCTTTATTTTAATTTCATTATCTCTTACCGAGAAATGAACATTTGTTATCCTTGTACAATACATTAGAAAGAGCACAGTTCAATTGTCATGTAGTTACCCTACGAAAAAATTACGAGGGTAGTTCAATAAGTAATGCAACACATTTTTTTTCTTGGCCAATTTTGGTTGAAAAAACCGGAAATTTCTTGTGGAATATTTTCAAACATTCCCGCTTCGTCTCGTATAGTTTCATTGACTTCCGACAGGTGGCAGCGCTGTACGGAGCTGTTAAAATGGCGTCTGTAACGGATGTGCGTTGCAAACAACGGGCAGTGATCGAGTTTCTTTTGGCGGAAAACCAGGGCATCTCAGATATTCATAGGCGCTTGCAGAATGTCTACGGTGATCTGGCAGTGGACAAAAGCACGGTGAGTCGTTGGGCAAAGCATGTGTCATCATCGCCGCAAGGTCAAGCAAGACTGTCTGGTCTCCCGCGTGCGGGCCGGCCGTGCACAGCTGTGACTCCTGCAATGGCGGAGCGTGTGAACACACTCGTTCGAGATGATCGACGGATCACCATCAAACAACTCAGTGCTCAACTTGACATCTCTGTTCGTAGTGCTGTCACAATTGTTCACCAGTTGGGATATTCAAAGGTTTGTTCCCGCTGGGTCCCTCGTTGTCTAACCGAACACCATAAAGAGCAAAGGAGAACCATCTGTGCAGAATTGCTTGCTCGTCATGTGGCTGAGGGTGACAATTTCTTGTCAAAGATTGTTACAGGCGATGAAACATGGGTTCATCACTTCGAACCTGAAACAAAACGGCAATCAATGGAGTGGCGCCACACCCACTCCCCTACCAAGAAAAAGTTTAAAGCCATACCCTCAGCCGGTAAAGTCATGGTTACAGTCTTCTGGGACGCTGAAGGGGTTATTCTGTTCGATGTCCTTCCCCATGGTCAAATGATCAACTCTGAAGTGTATTGTGCTACTCTTCAGAAATTGAAGAAACGACTTCAGCGTGTTCGTAGGCACAAAAATCTGAACTAACTTCTCCTTCTTCATGACAACGCAAGACCTCACACAAGTCTTCGCACCCGAGAGGAGCTCACAAAACTTCAGTGGACTGTTCTTCCTCATGCACCCTACAGCCCCGATCTCGCACCGTCGGATTTCCATATGTTTGGCCCAATGAAGGACGCAATCCGTGGGAGGCACTACGCGAATGATGAAGTTAGTGATGCAGTACGACGTTGGCTCCGACATCGACCAGTGGAATGGTACCGTGCAGGCATACAGGCCCTCATTTCAAGGTGGCGTAAGGCTGTAGCATTGAATGGAGATTACGTTGAAAAATAGTGTTGTGTAGCTAAAAGATTGGGGAATAACCTGGTGTATTTCAATGCTGAATAAAACAACCCCTGTTTCATAAAAAAAAATGTGTTGCATTACTTATTGAACTGCCCTCGTACTATCAATTTCAGTCGTACGGATACACTTACCTGATACTCAGTATGTTAACCACTTTGCCTGATGTAGTGTGTAAAATCTATTGTAAAGAATTTCTGCAAGTAATACTAACTTTTTTCACGAAAGCAATAATATCACGACAGCGCGTGAGTCGCGATGATCCTGACGGAGTCATCGCTCCTCACGCGGGAAACAACGTGATATTATTGGATTTCAGACATTTTGCATATGAGAAAAGGACAGCCATAGAGCTGTAGTTTGTAATGATACTAAGCATGACAACGCGAGAGTAAAGAAACGAAATCCGTTTATAGCATGCACTTATACCAAGACGCGCAGCCAGCTTTTAAAAGGTACTTTTAAACACTATGACTCGCTGGGCACAGATATTTAAAATCATTGCCGCAGCGCTGCGAAACAGAAGAAAGAACAATTCATCATTTGTTAGGAAAATTCTAGAGTCTTTATAGTTAGTTGTACTTCTGGTCGCCGATATGTTAACATGTACTTCATTACTTTTGATGTTTGGTCGCCGACTTGTTAAGACGTGTTGTGTAGCACCGCTACCAGTTATATTTATTTTAGTGTGAAGAACCACGTTATCACCAAGAAAAAAAAACGCTTTTGTAAACTTTGTGACGATAAAAAATGCTTACGCGCACGCCAGGACATTTAATTTTTACAAAATATCACACACAAAAAAAGCAGCGATTGTTGGACTCTCCATGTATGAGAAAAACATAAAAATGTAAGTTTTGTATTCATTGTAAATTTGTTAATGTTTATAGTTTAACGCCTTTCTTCTTTGAGAATATATTGATGCTTCACTTACAGAAAATCTATGCTTATTCTTTTCTTTAAATTAACCACAAATAATGTTTATGTTTAAATGAACTTTGTTACAGGTTCGCTCTTTATCGCGGTGTCTCGATTGTATTTGGGAGACCATTAATGTGTTCAATTTCCGATCTGACAACTTTTTTTACAACATTTCACTGTTTTGCATTCATTTCCAATTTTTTATTATTATTCAAATAGGTCCCTTAGGTAATTTCATTGAAGAGTCTGATTGCATGAAAGCAATCCGGGTTAAAAGGTCATTTGAGAAACTATTTTCGCGCAATCAATCTGTACATCTCCTGAACACAATCGAGAACCGACGCATCAGCGACCATTCATTAATTTTTCTCTCTTTCCAAGTCGTACCAAAAAACGGGCAAGGAGAACTGCCGTGAGTATGCAATCTAGTGTTAAAGGTTGCATTCTTTATCTTGTCGGCAAACACTGCCATAAATTATCATCATCAATGTTATATTTGGTTAAATACGAAAAGCCAAAAAACCTTTTAACGCTAGATGCTCCACCCCATATTGCTAGACGCATGAAAGATCTCTTGCGCGCGTCGTTTGGTGATGATTGTGTGCTCAGCCGCCACTTTCGTCATGCTTGGCCTCCCAGGCCCCCAGACCTTAGCGTGTGCGATTTTTGGCTTTGGGGTTACTTGAAGTCGCAAGTGTATCGTGATCGACCCAGATCTCTAGGGATGCTGAAAGACAACATCCAATGCCAATGCTTCACCATAACTTCGGACATGATTTACAGTGCTGTTTACAAGATTATTCCTTGACTACGGCTACTGTTGAGGAATGATGGTGGACATATTGAGCATCTGCTGTAAAGAACATCATCTTGGCTTTGTCTTACTTTGTTATGCTAATTATTGCTATTCTGATCAGATGAAGTGCCATATGTGGGACATTCTTTGAACTTTTTTTTTTTTTTTTTTTTTTTTTTTGGTTCTAATAAAACTCCATGTCATTCCAAGCATGTGTGTCATATATATTTCTCTTTTATGCAATATTTGTATTTTTGTTTTCTGTCTTTCTATATACAGTATTTATATTTTCGTACACCATTTACATTTAATCAAAGCTTTTCTTTCAATAAATTGAGGCTATCAGCACGAAGGGAAGAAAATAACACACACACAAATATATACAAGTGCAGACATAGTATACAGTTGTGTACATGGTATATAGTGCACAGTACATGCACATATAGTGTGCAATCTGACCATTTGTAAACACTCTCTTTCTCTCTCTCTCTCTCTCTCTCTCTCTCTCTCTCTCTCTCTGTCTCTCACACACACACACACACACACACACACACACACACACACACACACACACACATACAACTGTAACTAGCGGTTTACCCAGTTATTCCACACACAGGCATACATTCTGGAGCTTCCTTAAAATATCTACTAATGGGTGTACATTAGTGTTCATGTTTTCAAGTATACCCTGGCATACTCACCTAAATCAGGAATCTCGAACTCCTGCCCAACTTTAACTATATGCTCATACTCCATATCTGCGGCAGTGCGTGATATGCATATCATCCTGATGCATCATCTCAATAAGTTTCTGGAGAGACATGCGCATGAAGCGAAATGAATCCAGGAACTGGATCATTATATTTGTAGTGAATCTCTTGGAAGAAGAAACTTACTGTACAGTGGTGTCAGAGACTGCACTGCAGTTCCTTTACTAAATCCTCGCACAAATGAAAAATTGGCTGACATCGAAATAAGTGTCCAAGGAATAGAAAAACAACTGGAATCACTCCACTGGACCTGACGGGATACCAATTCGATTCTACACAGAGTATGCGAAAGAACTTGCCCCCCTTCTAACAGCCGTGTACCGCAAGTCTCTAGAGGAATGGAAGGTTCCAAATGATTGGAAAAGAGCACAGGTAGTCCCAGTCTTCAAGAAGGGTTGTCGAGCAGATGCGCAAAACTATAGACCTATATCTATGACGTCGATCTGTTGTAGAATTTTAGAACATGTTTTTTGCTCGAGTATCATGTCGTTTTCGGAAACCCAGAATCTACTATGTAGGAATCAACATGGATTCCGGAAACAGCGATCGTGTGAGACCCAACTCGCTTTATTTGTTCATGAGACCCAGAAAATATTAGATACAGGCTCCCAGGTAGGTGCTATTTTTCTTAACTTCCAGAAGGCGTTCGATACAGTTCCGCACTGTCGCCTGATAAACAAAGTAAGAGCCTACGGAATATCAGACCAGCTGTGTGGCTGGATTGAAGAGTTTTTAGCAAACAGAACACAGCATGTTGTTATCAATGGAGAGACGTCTACAGACATTAAAGTAACCTCTGGCGTGCCACAGGGGAGTGTTATGGGACCATTGCTTTTCACAATATATATAAATGACCTAGTAGATAGTGTCGGAAGTTGCATGCGGCTTTTCGCGGATGATGCTGTAGTAAACAGAGAAGTTGCAGCATTAGAAAATTGTAGCGAAATACAGGAAGATCTGCAGCGGATAGGCACTTGGTGCAGGGAGTGACAACTGACCCTTAACATAGACAAATGTAATGTATTGCGAATACATAGAAAGAAGGATCCTTTATTGTATGATTATATTATAGCGGAACAAACACTGGTAGCAGTTACTTCTGTAAAATATCTGGGAGGATGCGTGCGGAATGATTTGAAGTGGAATGATCATATAAAATTAATTGTTGGTAAGGCGGGTACCAGGTTGAGATTCATTGGGAGAGTCCTTATAAAATGTAGTCCATCAACAAAGGAGGTGGCTTACAAAACACTCGTTCGACCTATACTTGAGTATTGCTCATCAGTGTGGGATCCGTACCAGATCGGGTTGACGGAGGAGATAGAGAAGATCCAAAGAAGAGCAGCACGTTTCATCACAGGGTTATTTGGTAACCGTGATAGCATTACAGAGATGTTTAACAAACTCAAGTGGCAGACTCTCCAAGAGAGGCGCTCTGCATCGCGGTGTATCTTGCTCGCCAGGTTTTGAGAGGGTGCATTTCTGGATGAGGTATCGAATATATTGCTTCCGCCTACTTATACCTCCCGAGGAGATCACAAATGTAAAATTAGAGAGATTAGAGCGCGCACGGAGGCTTTCAGACAATCGTTCTTCCCGCGAACCATACGTGACTGGAACAGGAAAGGGAGGTAATGACAGTTGCACGTAAAGTGCCCTCCGCCACACACCGTTGGGTGGCTTGCGGAGTATAAATGTAGATGTAGATGTAGATGAACCCAAAATCACCCAACTGCTGAACGAGTGTGTGGATATCATATCTACTCAAATTGTTAAAGAAAATGGATATGGGCCATGGCAGTTGGTACTTCAAGTTGCATACATCATGACCTCCATAGCAGAACTTCTCTCTCGGATGCAGTTGCCACTTCAGGGAGTTTCTGTATCTCTGTCCAATAGCAGGCCACAAATATGACAATTATCTGCCTGTTCATAAAATGCATAATTTCCCTGTGAGTCAGTCATGGAAACATTGTCATGATAATTCCAATGAAGTTTGCATGTAGGTTTTTGGAGCTGAGAGAGCACCCATCTCACAGGATTATCCCTGACATATGATTCGAATTTTTTGCAACTATAGCCACAAGAGCATACACCTCAATACAATAATGAATAAGGTACATACCAGTCTATGAAGGTGGTTTGGGAGGTGGAGGGGTTACTTTCACAATGAGCCACAGGAAACAGGAGCCATTCGATGTCAGGTTACACAAGGGCATCACTCTTGCTGGTGAACATTCTTAATATTTAAGAACTTTTGTACTTGGTAGGCATTTCCACACATATTAGTTCTTAACACAGGCTACCAATGAGGTGCCTTTCATAATACTCTCTCTTGGTAGAGTTGAGATATCGATGACAATAATATCTTGCACATTTCCTTGTACTGGATTGAGCAGAAAATAGATAGGACTTGCTTTTGATCCACACATAGTGTTGCTTGTGACGTGCGGGGAGTAGTGACAAATGAACACATTTGTAGTGCTAATTTAGAAAAGTAGAGGGGTCCAACTACTTTATGATTTACATTTCTGTTCTGCACAGTGTGCTCATGGGCATTATCTTCTGGCTTATCAGAAGATATAATTCGTGCATTCTAGCTCATTCTCTAAGAATAAGAAAGAAATCATCAACTTTTATCTAAATATCATGATAATAGTCGAAAATTTGACGAAATAGCATAAATTCCCTAAAAATCAGAATTTAATAACAAAGACAAGGTAGATGGAGGGAACATACATAAAACAACTGTTTTTACATCATTTTGCAAGCATTTCCCCATTTTTCGAGCATTACCATTTTCACCATTTTTCAAGCATGTTCACTTTTCTTTAAATTGTAGTGAATTTACATATCGTTCCCCTGCTATTGCAACCATTTCATCAAATTTCACGATATTTAGTTGAAATTTGATGATTTTTTATTAATTCTAAGAAAGTGAGCTACAACATACAAGTTATATCTCCTAAGTATAATATAAAAGATTGTCGATATGAACAAGAAAAATAAAAAGCGTGAAAGTTAAATAATTAAAAAAATGCAAAATGTTCCCTACCATACATGTTTCACTCTTCAACAGGTTTCAAGCAACCAACCTTCTGTACATCAGCTCAGTATTGGATTACCTCTGAATTAACACAGTGCTCGATTGATTTGAAGTGAAACATGCCACTTCTCTTTAGAACAGGTTCAGTATCCACCCCTTGGTGATCAAAATTATACAAAAGCAACGATGGGAAGTGTTTAGCAAAATGGCTAGCACTCTCCACACTACCACTCTGGCCACCCCATTTCATCAGTGCGTGTATACAGTTTGGCTGAGTTAAAAAAGCTCAGCCCTTTTATATATAATAAGTGTTGAGAAAAAAGTTGGTTTGAGTACATTTTATAAATTATACAATAATTAGTATATTATGATAAATAACGAAGGAAAATATATGTCAACACATTGTTCTTACTGTTTCTCTGGAACAGTGATGAAAATGGCATAAATTAAGAGAAAACTGAAAATGCAATTAGAATTTACCTGGATAAGTAGCTACCAGAAAGCACAAACACATGTTAATTCATACAATTAACACTTGGCACCACTGCAGCTCAAATCCTCTCAGTCAAAGATTTCACAAGTTAGATAAGTGCATTGCATTGTCTTCATTAAGGTGTATCAAATTTGTTTTTGTTATGACTTTATTACTTTTATATATAATTGAATTCTGATTGTATTTTTGGATAGAGCTAATACCTCTAAAAACTTTACATGCAATACATGGAAGTAAGTGAAGTTGCCTAACTTGCAGGGGCAAGGGGGAACACATTTTTTTGTTAATTTCTTGCCCAAATATTAACCGATTTAAAACATTTAAAATGCTAACATAATCTACATGAAAAGATCTGTTCAGAAAAACAATAAAGAACAAAATATAAATAATAAAGTGGAAGGTGTCATCTTCTGTTAAACCTAGTAAAATTTACAGTTTTTATTTTCTCTTTTTTCTTGAAATCGTGTATAAGAAAACAGAAAAACAAGCAATAATATTTTTGTTTCTCTCATTCATTTATATACTTAACAAATTTTAGTTAGTATCCTATGCTGAGCATCAAATGCGAGATTTTTCTTTTCAACATAATAACATAAGCAATGAAAGTAGCACAAAATTTCGTTGTCGTTTTTTGTGTAGCTACCACATTTCACCTTTGTATCATGTTGATCACATAGATATGGTGATTTGTTATGAATTTATATGGATTTTTGTCAACATCCTCTTTTAGTTGTGAAACTTGCTTAAAACCGCGAAATGCCTCATCAGCTTTGAGATAAATTCCTAATTTCTTTATGGAAATAGATCATTTTTCCATCTTTCAGACATTATGTGCACAGTTAAACATGATCATACACTCCTGGAAATGGAAAAAAGAACACATTGACACCGGTGTGTCAGACCCACCATACTTGCTCCGGACACTGCGAGAGGGCTGTACAAGCAATGATCACACGCACGGCACAGCGGACACACCAGGAACCGCGGTGTTGGCCGTTGAATGGCGCTAGCTGCGCAGCATTTGTGCACCGCCGCCGTCAGTGTCAGCCAGTTTGCCGTGGCATACGGAGCTCCATCACAGTCTTTAACACTGGTAGCATGCCACGACAGTGTGGACGTGAACCGTATGTGCAGTTGACGGACTTTGAGCGAGGGCGTATAGTGGGCATGCGGGAGGCCGGGTGGACGTACCGCCGAATTGCTCAACACGTGGGGCGTGAGGTCTCCACAGTACATCGATGTTGTCGCCAGTGGTCGGCGGAAGGTGCACGTGCCCGTCGACCTGGGACCGGACCGCAGCGACGCACGGATGCACGCCAAGACCGTAGGATCCTACGCAGTGCCGTAGGGGACCACACCGCCACTTCCCAGCAAATTAGGGACACTGTTGCTCCTGGGGTATCGGCGAGGACCATTCGCAACCGTCTCCATGAAGCTGGGCTACGGTCCCGCACACCGTTAGGCCGTCTTCCGCTCACGCCCCAACATCGTGCAGCCCGCCTCCAGTGGTGTCGCGACAGGCGTGAATGGAGGGACGAATGGAGACGTGTCGTCTTCAGCGATGAGAGTCGCTTCTGCCTTGGTGCCAATGATGGTCGTATGCGTGTTTGGCGCCGTGCAGGTGACCGCCACAATCAGGACTGCATACGACCGAGGCACACAGGGCCAACACTCGGCATCATGGTGTGGGGAGCGATCTCCTACACTGGCCGTACACCACTGGTGATCGTCGAGGGGACACTGAATATTGCACGGTACATCCAAACCGTCATCGAACCCGTCGTTCTACCATTCCTAGACCGGCAAGGGAACTTGCTGTTCGAACAGGACAATGCACGTTCGCATGTATCCCGTGCCACCCAACGTGCTCTAGAAGGTGTAAGTCAACTACCCTGGCCAGCAAGATCTCCGGATCTGTCCCCCATTGAGCATGTTTGGGACTGGATGAAGCGTCGTCTCACGCGGTCTGCACGTCCAGCACGAACGCTGGTCCAACTGAGGCGCCAGGTGGAAATGGCATGGCAAGCCGTTCCACAGGACTACATCCAGCATCTCTACGATCGTCTCCATGGGAGAATAGCAGCCTGCATTGCTGCGAAAGGTGGATATACACTGTACTAGTGCCGACATTGTGCATGCTCTGTTGCCTGTGCCTATGTGCCTGTGGTTCTGTCAGTGTGATCATGTGATGTATCTGACCCCAGGAATGTGTCAATAAAGTTTCCCCTTCCTGGGACAATGAATTCACGGTGTTGTTATTTCAATTTCCAGGAGTGTATATTCATAAACCAATCAAGTTGTAATTCTTACGATCTGTCTGAAACACAACAAATGTAGAATAAGACATATCAAACTCCACTGAGCTATAGTATTTCGTGGTATCTAGCTCGAAAATTTTTTCCCATTTAATACAGAAACCTCTAAGTTCATAAAAAGATAACTGTATTTTAGGATTTTTCAACATACACTGCTCAAAATATTTAGGGGATCAGATAAGATATCATATAATAAAATATTTTATCAGATATGGTTTACAATTGAATTTATGTGTGGTACAGTACGAAATTTTGCTGTCTAAACTCTTTACTTGAGGTTTACATGGCATTTATGTAGAGCAAGGCACCATGGGGCTACCATAATAATGAAACAGTTATTCTCATTGCCCTTTAATGTGGTGTGCGATCACCTCAGACGGTCAGTAGAGTTGCACACCTGTGTGTCATGGACAGTATGAGGTTATCAATCAGCTCTCGAGGGATATTAGGCCATTCTTCCATGGGTGCAATGCCCAGCTCTGCAAACATTCTGGGAGATGCTGGTCTGACTGCAATGTGTCTGCCAAGTGCATCCCAGACATGCTCCATTGTGTTTAAGTCCAGTGAACAAGCTGGGCATATCGATTCATTCAATTCCCTCAGCTTCAGGCAAGTTGTCCACCAGTGCAGCTCTGTGGGGACGAGCGTTATCGTCCACCAGAAGGAAACCACCTTCTATGGCATCAGCGTAGGGCATAACAAAAGGTCGAAGGATCACGTCTCTACACCTCTGAGCGGTGAAAGCGCCAATTCTGAAAGACACAGAGGTCTGAAAGTTCGCCAATACTGACTCCTGCATACACCATTAGTCCACGACCATTATATGGTGATGTTTCCTGCACAAAAGCAATATTGTTCTGAGTTCCACGTTCTCTCCAGATGAGGGACCGACGATGGTCTGGCTCAGCACAAAATCTTGACTTATCTGTGAACATCACCCTGCGCCATGCAGTTTCTGAGGGCTAAAAGGTGTCATGGTGTTAATGGAACACACACCACAGGCCTCTGTGCGTAGAGGCCACATTTTCAAAGGCGATTTTGGACTATTTGTGTTGATATTGAGCGTCCTGTTGCTGCGTGGAGGGTGTGTTGCAAGTGAGTTGCATTCAGCCTCCTGTCTCAACGACCTATTAACCGGAGATAGCAGTCATCTCTTGTTGATGTTACCCATGGACGACCTTGGCCTTGCTTTCTTTTAACGGTTCCTGTCGTCTGGAATCGCGTCCAGGTCCTGGAAATTATACTTTGGGACACTCCAATAGCTACAGGAACCTCCCTCTGTGTCTGGCCCGCTTCCAACCGTCCTATGGCTCTCCATGCCATAGCTTCGAGTAAGTCACAGTGTCTTTACAGTGCACTGCCTGCTCACTACACTATCTGAACCCGCTTGCTTGTGTAATTCGTTTGGTAGAGTAAACACAAGTCACACCAACCTCCTCTGCAGCAACTTTACGTTATTATCACTATCTTGGTGACTGTAATGTTGTTACCTCCACTCCATAGAACCGACAGAATGACATCAAATCATTTCAGACCATTCTGCCGATGACAATATCTCAACTGATCCCCTAATTCTTTTGATAAGTGTATTTTCTCATTGTTCAAGCTCAAAATCAGGTTAATTTAACAAATAGAACTTGAATTTCAATATTTCCAACTAGAGTTTTACCTTATTTTAGAAGAGTATCTTTAATTCCAATTTCACGTTTATCATAACCGGTGCATCTAAGTATAGGATCATTTTCACTTGAGCTCCAAGTGAAACATACAGTAAAATCACCTTATGCATCAATCTCTGTATCCTTTAATAAATCCCACAATCATTTCCAGTCGATAAAGTACTGTATTTTCATGTATTTTATTTAAACATTGTTACATATATGACATTCCATGCTTTTTTATTAGGAAGTTAAATGCAGTAAAATTGATGATGAAATAAATGGATGTACCATTTAATTAATCAAATAGCTTTGACACATAGTTATCAATTAATTTTCTATTATATTTTCAAACATATGTTTGATAATGTGTTCCAATGACATGAACAAGCCTAAATCTCATATGCAATGGAGTATGATTATGATGAACCCAAGTATTGCACATATGAACATTAATTTCAGTCTGCGTATTAGGAATATTTAAGTTGCATATTTTTTCTTTTACTCATTCACAGAAAATGTTTAAAATCGATAGCTTCCAGTCTTACTCATTTATTAAGGCTAAAAACTTATTAATGCAAAATAGTGTTACAGTAGCACCAATGAAGACAATCTACTTATCATTTTCATCAATGATAGTTATTTCTTTGTGCTGAATGTTATCATGAATTGTGGAAGAATAAAGGATAATATGGTTCACAAATGATAGGTATACTAAATTCTTCAATAAGTTTAAATGAGGCAAAAATATCAGTTTCTTGATGAAAGTAATCAGTACATATTACATACATTCCATCAACTAAATCAATTTAATTAATTCAGATGACATAATTATTGGAATATCATTAGTGATATTCTTTTCATTATAAGCCCTAACAAACTTCCAATTACTTTACATCCATGTACAATTTTGCATCACCATAAATAGTAACTATATAAACATTCTTCAGCTTCAATGTGTATGTTAGGGCATTTGTCAGGAACATACTTTTCTAAACCTTTCAAACTACATAGATCAATTATAGTTGTTTCTCCATCACAAAGCTATTTATTATTTTTCTGTGTAATATGTGGAGTAAACATGTTGTTTAAACACCAACTAGTGTAATATTTTTTTTGCTACTGATATCTCTTATAGGTACAGTCAATCTTTCCTTGAGCACAGATGAATTACCAGTTAATTGAAATAATCTACTCACTTACACCTAATTAATTATTAATAATTAAATAAAAACAGTCTGGAGTCAACAACCAATAATTGCCTAGCAGAAATGAAAAAATGAACATCTCGAACTTTTATCTAACTCTATTTGATGTGAAATACCACGATGAAGAGGTAGAAAAACGACATTAATTGTGGACAATTATATTTTAGTCTCACATTAGTTAAACTGGAATAAAATCAATCATTTACATGACTATTCTAAAAATGTATTTGAACAAAAGTGTCAACAGTTTATGAAAATATCTGAATCCAAAAAAAAGTGCAGATTGCTACTTTACTGACAATATGGACGAAATTATAGCATTAGATGAATGTCAGTATAGGCCAGTAGTGTTTTCAATGACTTCATTCTTCAAAATCAGAATGTTGTTAGAGAATATTTTCCTAGAGTTAGACTTAAAGGAATAGATTTTTTTTATTTAGCTCAAACCTATTCAAAGATACCAGTGCAATTAGTCAGAGAGAGTCAAAATTTTTAAAATATATTTAGAAAAGAAGATATGAATTTAAATCATATTTACCAAGCCTTTGCTGAGGAGATGTAAAATTCGTTAATTAAGAAATGTCGTATATATTGGAATGAGAAACATTTCAGGCTTTTATGATGGATGTGACAAGGAAACACTGTGATGGAAAATAAATAAGAAAAATTTGCCAACAACATAAACACAAACATCGAAAATTAAACATAAACATCAAATATTTGATCATTACTAATGTTTTCAACTTAATTAAATATGGAAAAATATGAGCCAGATGTTGTTAAACAAGCTAAACACAATAGAAAAATATGAACATTTAAAAGGAGCCTTTTCAGTATGGAAGAAACAACCAGGAACAGAATATAAGGAACATAAAAGAGAAAATCTTACTGTTGTTTGTGCAATGGAAGTAGATAAAGAAGAGGTTGATGGTTTAGCTGATAAAGTTCTGAAAATTACTGAAGAAAAGAGAGAAGTTGAAAGTGAATGGTTCCTTATCATCACCATCTAGAAGAATTTGGAGATGTAACACCTATTATTCAGTTTGATTATACGTTAAGTGAATCACAAGTACAGGATGTATTGAATAAATATGAAGAAGGGTATCAAAATAGGAGATAGTCAAAAAATAAAGGACACATAATTTAAAAATATAAATAGAAATGAACATCTGTTGAAGCATATTAAAAATAGTGAAGTCCTTTATTAAGACCTTTTGGTATGTTTAAGTAAGTTAATTTACTGCTAGAGTTCTCTGGCCATAAATTAGTAATTGGTAGAATGAGCTGTAATGGTACAGATGGAATGACGAATTTTTAATTAAGAACACATTATTATGGAAGCTTTGTGTAGAAAATTTGATACTATTGATTAATCAAATTGTGCAAAATAGATTGTTCGGTTCTGGAGCGCTACATTTTGATAAAAAGCCCAGCAAAGTCAAATCAATTAAAGGTATTAAATGCAACAATATTGAAAAAAAATTATTTTTCAAGTCAATGTCATATTTACAACAGATGATTTGACAGCAAATTCAGATTCTTCACAAGATGAAAACATGGATGAAGCATTGATAAAAAAGTATATAGAGACATCAACTGAATATGTTTGGATGAATGATGTTATTCAAGTAATTGATAGATTAATTGTAATTCATAGTGAGGAATTAGCTAGAAATAATAGTTATCATAATGAAAAAGTAGGAATGACACAAATGTTAACAAATAAGATTATTGATTTCATAATCCCAACCCAAAAGGAATTCTATATTTGATTAGATTTTGCAACAGTCTAACTCACACATTTTTTGGAATTCTGAAAAATATAAGTAAACACTTTGTTTAACAATATGAAGTGCTCCTGCCAGGCTATAATTATTGTGGTCCTGAACAGAGTTGGAACAATGATCAGCATGTGGAGATCGAGGTATAAATGCATAAAGGTTTCGAATGTAGATGCCAAGATGACAAAAAACTTCAACTGACTGTAAAAGATAGAGTGCACAGTTCTGCTGCTTCATTTGGAGATAACTTAACTCCAGCTGCACTTAGAGCAATAATGGAAGGAAAAAGAACATGTGGTATGGGAATTACAAAATATTAGCCTATATAAATATATAACTTCGGTGTTTATTATTCTTGGCTACTAATTGGCAAGACTAAAGCTAAACTAATTATAATTAAACTCAATAATGATAAACTACATGCATTGTTGATTATTTAACTGATGCTCAAAAGAGAAAGAGAGATAACATTAAGTGTACCCATTATGACAAAACTATTCCATATTTAACGAAAAACAAAGGAGAAACAGGTTTAACACAACAGGAAGGTGGATTTTTTCCAGTTTTACTAGCACCATTATCAGCAGGTGGTTCATTTGCAAGTGGCGCAGCAGTGATTGCGAAATCAATTCGTCTCAAACAAAAGAAATATGTAAAGTTAGAAGAACCGAAAAAAAATAATTTAGCATTAGAAAAGAAGGGTTCATGATAAAAAAAGTGTTGCTAAATGTATTCGATACCTGTCCTAATAAATTAAGTAATTTTGATATAGGAAAACTCATCAGGAATTAGAAATTAAATTCTATCTTGGTCTTCCTATGATTGAGAAATTACCAAATAAACCAAAACTTTTTGAATGTGAGATAATAAATTTAGGTGTCTTTGATAATTTTGGTACACATTCGAACTGCTGTCATAAGAATAACGATAAGAAATTCATGGTTGATTCATGCAGTGGTAATATACCTAAGGAAATTGCTAAATATTATAGAAAAATAAGCTATACTGCAATGTTGAGAGAATGCAAAACTTCGTGCTGTTAGATGCAGTCACTTGTGTACATTCATACTAAAATATTGTCAATAAATGTACATTTAATGAAATAAATGAAGATTTACGGAAATAACACAAATTTTCAAAGAAGTAGAAAAATAAAAAACTTCATCCACATGAAGAATAAGTAAAAATGGAAGACAGTGAATTGAACATATTTGTGCAGCATGTAAATTAAAAAAAGTGCATATTTGTTTAAAAAATTGTAAATATTCGTAAAAAAATAGTTAAATAACTACATATTCCACTGAGAAAAATATTTAAATAAAGAAATCTTACTTGTCTATGTACTGACGATTTGTGACAAGCAGATTTAATAGAAAATGTTTCTGGGAACTTTAAAGGAATTATAAAATAAATATAGGGTATTAATATTTATTGACTGGTATTGATGGTATTTATGTGTTATAAAATTTTCTTGGTCTATACCAGTTAGGAATAAAACTGGTAAAAATTTTTCTGATACCTTTAAAAGAATATTGAAAGTAAGAACTCTGACAAATGTACAAGCTGCTAACGCAAAATAATTTTACAACTAAGAATTTCTAGAACTGATGAAGAAATACAACATATACCATTTCTCATCTTTTTCAGAGTTAGAAGTGCCTGTTGTTCAAAGATTTAACAGAACATTACAAAAAAAACGAAAAAATTGCTGTGCAACATAATTAAAAGTGGGTTGACTCAGTTATAAAACTGGTTGATAAATATATTAACACAATTATAAGACCATCAAAATAAACCCCAAATACATAACCAAAGAAAATTGAAAATATTTATTACAAGCTATTTATGTTGCAAATGTTGTAGACACTAAACTTAAATATAAAATAAGTGATTAAGTGAAATCTATAAACTGAAAGGAATTTTTGAAGACAATTATACTGGAATATTTGAAGTTGCAGATTTTTTTAAATCCAGCCATGTACAACTTTACTTGTACAATGAAGAAGTGGAAAGAAATATTTATGAACACGAATTACAAAAAACCATTTACCCAGATGTATACCTCGTTGAGCAAGTTTGGGAAAGAAAGGTATTAAAGGTTATGTCAAATGCTTGGGATTTGATAATACATGAAATAGTTGACTAAAAAAAGATAAATATACTCCACAATTTTTTTAGTATGTAAATGAATAGCCATCAATGAAAAACTCTGCACTTTCATTTTTTCTGTCTGTATGTTTTCCTGATGATGATGTATCGATAAATCAGCCTGAGATTTGCAGTAGTCTCGACTTTCACTAGCAACTTGTGTTCTTAAATGCATTACAAGATTCTTCAAGTTTTTAATATACAAGAATATCCAAGTCGTCTTTTTAAAATTGTTATATGCTGTAATTTTAGCTTCATTATGTATGTATTCATACTCTAAAATTATTGGGTCTCATACATTAATTATTAGGTGATTGTACTACATTATGTTTAATATTCAAATAATTTTCGGCAGTAGGGCTTCACATTGGCTGAAATACCACAATTGATAAAAGACAAAAATTCATTCATAATCAATACATATTTTTGTTCAAACAAAGGATACCACATACCTTTGCGTCATGTGCCTAAGGTAAGTTCATAATTATTACTCCTAATAAAATCATATATATTTAACATATTTGTTGACTCAGCTTGGATAGACTCCATTTACATAAGTACCATATTTATACATAGTTTTTAAACCTTTTGTTTCATTTTTGACACCAAAGTTAATGAATATAATCCATGTTCATTACAAAAATAGTGAATTACTTTTTCCTATGATTTCATGTTCTTTTGACATTTGATCTTGAAATTGTTTAGCTTGTTGAGGTTTTTATTTGAACATTAGGGTTAGACCTGGTTCATTAATAACTGTAATGTAATTTGGCATATCAGAGAGTGTGACTGAATCAGTCATCTCCACATCATTATTTTTTTTGCTCAGATCCTCTTCAACATTTCAAGGGGGCAAAAAGTCGTTGATGCTGAAATTTTTGTAACAATTACAATGTTTTTTCTACAGAAAATTTTCAAGAGATAAAAATGTACCCTTTCATGTATATACCCAGTAATAAAATTGTTCAGATAATTAAATATTTAACTTCATAATTAATTAATATAAGCCAGGTTGATTCACAAATTTTTTTATGTATTTGTATATTTAAAGGGGGAACGATTTCGCCCTCCTTATATTTTCCTATATTTTTGATAGTTTTATCTTCATCATCAATGTGTTTAAATGCTATATCTATCTGGTTGGATGAGTGATCCACTCGTCCAGAATCTTTAATGAGAATTACAATCTTTTTCTCTTTAAATTTGCCAGGCCCATATTTTTGGACTCTGGAATTTCCTTATTTTTATTATCACAAGTGCTCATCACAGCTGAAATATCATCACAAAGGTAATGCAGTGGTGTTTACTTTATATGATAAGCCATTCTGATGAAGATTTATTATATCATTAATCAACTGTTCTTGTATATAGATGTCCTAAATATTGAAATAACTAGAATAACAAAAATTGTTTGAATTTTCTTTCTTTGACATAAATTTTTTGAAATAGGATGGTAACTGAGTCTGTACATTTCTTCACAATATCGATGTCTATCTTTAATACTGTTCAGTTTTGTTGAAGTTTTTTCTTTGTTTTCTAATGACAGGATATTTAAATCCATAGTTATCAGCATATAATCTTAAAAGAACCAAAGTTGATTTTAAGTTCTGATTGATTGTTTGTGGGATAAAATCAGGTAATAGTCTATTTAGTTCATTATTTTCATGTAAGATTTCTATAGACTTATTGATTGTTTCATTAATGTTTTCTGTTTATCATTAATTTTAATTGTATCACCTCCATTTTTAATTTCATTATCATTAATTTTATTTATATTTTAATTGTTTTATTTGATATTTATATAAATGTATTACTTATTTTCCTTCTGGATATTCCCGAGGTTCAATAACTGATGGTAAAACTTCAAGTGTAATCCATTTTTTTATATTTTAGCTTCTTCCTGTTTTGATGATAAAATTAAAGAATATAAACTGCGTTTGTTGATAAATACTGTGTTGTTTTGTGTGTTATAAGGGAAATTTGCAGGAATCCATCTTGTTTTAAAAATTTCCTAACGGAATATTATCATCTCCATAAACATTTTTTTCTAATATTGCGTTTGTATTTTTATATTCCAATATATCAGCAGCTTCTTTACGACATCTACGAATGACTCAACATAATACAAAAAGTTTTATCAGTAACACATATTTTTCAGTAATCTTATCAATTTTTTTTTGTTCCATTTTTGATTTTTGATTAATTAATACGATCTGGGCACATTAATAAATACCGTAAGTTTTTGTGTAATTAAACAGGGGAGCAAAATGTTATATTTTCATACACTGATCAGCCTGAGCATTATAACCCATCAGCTAATAGCCGATACATCCACGTTTGGTACAGATAACAGCAGCGACACATCATGACATCAAAGCAGTGGGGCCTTGATAGGTTGCTAGAGGGAGTTGGCAACACATCAGCATAAACAGCTCATGTAATTCCTGTAAATTCCGGGAGAGGGGAGATGAGCGCTCACGCTTTGTTCAATCACATCCAAGATGTATTTCATTGGGGTCAGGTCTGGAGTGTCTGAAGGCCAGCACATCACTTGGAACTCGCCACTGTGTTCCTCAAACAACCCCATGACACTCCTTGCCTTGTGACATGGTGCATTATATTGTTGAGAAATATTATTGTTGTCAGGAAACATGACAGTCATGAAGGGGTGTACGTTCTCTGCAACCAGTTTATGATACTCCTTAACCATCATGATGTCTTGCAAGAGCTCCACTGGACCCATGGCTGGCAACATGAATGTTTCCTAGGGCACGACGGAGCTGCTGCGGGCTTGAGTACATCCCTCAATAAAGCTGTCAAAGAGCTCTTCCCTTGGAAGACAACGGATTCGCCCCTTTACATTGCTGTGATGAAGAAGGTATTGTGATTCATCAGACCATGCAACACTCTACTACTGAACTGATATCCAGTGACAGTGGTCACATGCCTATTTCAGTCATAGTTGCTATTGTTGTGCTGTTAACATTGGCACATACATGGGTCGACGTCTGTGGAGGCCAATCTTTAGGAGTGTTTGGTGCCCTGTGTGATCAGACAAACCTCTACTCTGCCTAGCTTTAAAGTCTGGTGTTAGATCCACCACAGTTCGCCACCTGTACTGTTTTGCTAGTCTGCCTAGCCCACGACATATGACATTTGTAATGAGGGGTGCCCACCAACCCCATAACGTCTGGAAGTGGTTTCACCTTGGTTTCACCATCTGATGAACACACTACAGGACTCCTTGAACATCTGAGAAGTCACGCAGTTTCCAAAATGCTCATACCGAGCCTCTGGCCCATCACAATCTGCCCTTGGTGAAACTCAGATAGGCTGCATGCCTTCCCTATTCTACACATGGACAACGTGCTCACTGACACTACATGCACCATGTATACATCTAACTAACAGTTATTCCTCACCAAGTGATACTGCTATTGCCTGGACGGATTTACATTGATAGTAGATCAGTGTATATTTCTTGATATTTTCCTCTAACATGTTAAATGATTGCTTCTTTTCTATTTTCGAATTCTCAAATTTCAGCTAGCACTTTTCATTGTCTGTTAAAAAATACATAATTAATTAATATAATCCAGGTTCATTAATAAAGGTTGTACAATATGTTATATTTGGTTGGGGGAGGATTAATTCGTGCAGAAAGTTTTATAACAATTACAATGTTTTTCACTAGCATGTGAGGCACGTTTGGCAGATGGGGCATCAGTTATTTAAAATATTCCTGTAATCCACATCAACAGTTTTGGCTTCATAATTAATAAATATATTCCATCTTCATTGATATGCATATTAGCAAGTGTGCACAAATCGGTCATACCAATATTTTTATACATTTTTCTTAGGAATGAAATGATACTATTTAAATCTTCATATATTACTAATTTTTTATAGTAAATGGAATTGATTGAATCGAAGAAGTGTAAAAGCTGTGAAATGGACAAGCCAACTGATAATTTCAATTGTAGAATTTCAAATGTAGGAAAGATGGAACAGAACAATATGTAAACAATCTTTTAATGAATATCATAAAAACAATGTACATGAAAACCTCAATACATCAAAGAGTGTGTATATCGAATTTTTTCTTCATTTCATTTCCTTGGAAGACCAAAACCTTGATATCTGGAAGAACACCTGCCCTTACATCAAAGTTTTTGAAAGCCTTGAGAAGGGTAGATTTAACCTCTGAACATCAAAGCTCAGTCTACAAAAACTCTTTGTATAGAAGTCGCTTCTATATATCGAAGCCTTTTATAAGATACCTTTGTACATCAAAATGCACAAAAATAGGAGAATACCAGTCCCTACCCTCCCTCCTTTGAGGTGGCAGGGAGATGTGCATCACATGACAGTTCCTATGTCCTCAGTGCAGATGCACTTTAGGCTGTGTTTGCTTTGATTGAATGTGAGCTGTAGGTGTCAGTCACGGGCTCTAAGCGGAAACGTCGCTAAAATGGAAAAGTTAATTGACTAAGTGAAAGCACGTGTGGAGGGAAAGAAAGATATAGCTGCAGTGCTTGGGATTCCAGCAAGCACACTATCGACAGTAATCAAGATTCAAGAGCGGGGGATTACCAAAGATGAAGGGACAGATCAGAAACGAAAACGAAAGGCTGAGTTTCCAGATTTAGAAGAGTGTTCAGCGCAGTGGTTCCGACAGCAGATGAAGAATAAAGTGAACACTGGTGGACTTATTTTGGAAGAAAGGGCAGATTATTTTTGCAGCAGCATTGGGATATGAGTAATGGCTGATTAGAACATTTCACGAAAACACACGATATCTTTTTCCGAAAAGGGAAAAATTTGTTATGAGTGCAAGTTTGAATGGCAGAGGGCCCTTCAAGATTAAAAACCGGATGATGAATTTAAAACACATGAACTTGAACTTTTTTACAACCGTCCCCCAGACAAAACTTTGGCTTTCCAAGGAGAAAAATGCCAAATGGGCAAGCTGAGAAAAGATCGCGAAACTATTCTGTTAGCATTTAATATGATTGGCATAGGAAAATTCAAGTATTTGTGATTGGAAAACCTTAGAAACCATGATGTTTTTCCTGCTGTAAGTCGTTCCCTGTGGAGTACACTGTGAGAAAGAAAGCATAGATGACTTCAGAAGTGTTTTCCAAGTACTCAAAGGATTTTGATAGGAAAATGACTCATGAAAATCGAAAAGTTATGTTGTTTGTGGACATCTGCAATGCACACAATGCTAGCTTTCTATTAAAATGTGTAACAGTACAATTTTTACCATCTAACACTACATCGAAATTGCAGCCTTTAGATCAAGGAAAAATCAAGAATGCTAAAGAGAACTATAGACAGAAAGTGGTCTGAATGATAGGCTGCAGTATTGATTATGGCTGAAGGAAGAAAGATTGGGTTTAACAGTCCATCGACATTGAGGTCGTTGGAGATGGAGCACAAGCTCATACTGTGTCAGGGATTGAGAAGGAACTCGGCTGTGTCCTTTGAAGGGAACCATCCTGGCATTTGCCTGGACCCATTTAGGGAAATCACGAAAAAGGTAAATCTGTTGAACCGTCGTTTGCCTGAATTTGAGTCCAGTTTGCTAATCACTGCGCTACCTAGCTCGTTTGATGATGATAACCCTACAACTACTAATATTTTATATGCTATGAGACTGCTGGATAAAGTGTGGAGAAATGTGAAGGAGCAAACGATCGTCATTTGTTTGTGCACATGTGGATTTTCGACGACATATGAAGTTGAGCAGCTGGTGGGTTTAATACTTAAGCACATAAAATCTTAGTTTGATTCTGAGACTGGTTTATGGGAATTTTGATTGAAGTTTTTATTTCATACAGTACTTAGAGGGAATACTCCATGTCAGTATCCTCACATCAGAATAGACAAAAGTGGTGACTCATATCAACACCGCTCATGTTCATTTTGAAGATTTCATGGATGTGGACAATGATGTTGTAGTAGCAGGATCACTAACAGAAACCGACTTTGTTTGCTCTGTGAAGACAGAAAACGGAAAAGAAGGTGGCAACAATGACCAAAAGTAAGTTGAAAAGAGTGGGAGATCGAAGAGGCACCGTCGGTGACAGTAAGGGAGGCCAAAGCGGCTCTTGGCACAATCAGATCATACCTGGAGGAGCGTGAGGGGGTACTGGATAATATGTTCTCAGCTATTATAATCAAAGGTAATTACAGTCACAGGTAAGCAGATGTTTAAAGAAAACCAAAACTACAGATTACTTTCAGAACCAATAAATTTCGAAAACTTTTACCTTTTCACATACTTAGTGCTTATTATGTTATTGAATTTAAATTTTTTACAATGAAAGTATTTTATTTTAAACTTATAAATTGTTGTCTATATCAGAACAAATAAAACAATAAGTATAACAAGCTATCTTTATTTTTTTTATATTACCAAAACAAAAAGAGGCCTGTATCAAACACAAATGCAAATAAATCACTGTAGACAGTAAAATAAAAATAGTGGGTTGTAAACTATTTTTTTCCAGAAACTTCATTATATGCAACCCTTGATATATCTAATTAATTTTGCCTGCCCTAGAGATCCGTTATTACGAAGTTTGACTGTAATAATAAGTGAGTTCTTCGTGTATGTGAAAAATATATTTCTTTACATTGTTATAATAATCACTTAAAACGAATTTCGAACGATGTGCATTGTAACATATTATTACCAATGACAAATGATAATGAACAACAAATTGGAAGTGAAAGCACAACCAAAAGGTGGGCTAATTGTGAAGTAATTAAAAATCGATTGGTTTTAGTCTAACCAGTCTTCTAAAGACAAACATTCGAATAGATACAAGAACTGTTTTATTTCTTCATTTTTTATTTTACACATCAAGTTCTATAGGATCGCATTGGGCAGAAAATCTCCATGATCCTGGAACATGTCAGTTCAAATGCACAACAGAAAAGTAATACCAGATAAAATAAAATGTTTATGAATCCTAAAAAAACACCAAGTTACAAGTTTATGTGAATGCAGTCAATAACATAACACAACAATCAGCTTATTTTTTTTTTCAAGGAACTCCTTGACAGAATAGAAGGAGTGTGTTATGAGGAAACTCTTCAGTTTAGATTTGAAAGTGCCAGCATTCCTGGTAAAATTTTGGAATTCTTGTGGCAGCTTTTTAAAAATAGATGCAGCAGAATACTGCATACCTTTCAGCACAAGAGTCAAGGAAGTTCGATCCAAATGCAGACTAGATTTGTGCCTAGTATTAACTGAGTGAAATTCGCTAATTCTTGGATGTAAGCTGATGTTTTTAACAAGAAATGAGAGTAAAGAATTCAGAGGCCAATGTCAGATCAACAGAAGTCGACAAGAGCTTCATGAACTGAAACCATTTATTGCTTGAACTGCCTGTTTCTGTGCCAAAAATACCCTCTGAGAATGGGAAGAGTTACCCCAAAATATCATTCCATATGTCATAAACATATGGAAATAAGTAAGTAGACTACTTTTCATATTGAACCATCACTTACTTTGGACACTGTTCTAAAAGTAAAAATGCAGCATTAAGTCTTTGAACAAGATCATGCACGTGTGCTTTCCATGACAGTTTACTATCTGAATGTCTAGAAATTTGAACCCTTCAGTCTCACTAATCATATGCCATTCCATGTAATTGGAATGTGATTTTTTGTTGGATTGTGTGTTACAAACTGTAAAAACCAGGTCTTTCTGTGATTTAGCGTTAGTTTAGTTTCTACAGACCATGAACTTAGGTCTCAAACTGCACTATTTGAGACAATCCCAACATTGCACACAACATCTTTTACTACCAACCTAGTATCATCAGCAAACAGAAATATTTTAGAATCAGCTATAATACTAGACAGCAATCGTTTATATAAATAAGGAACTGGAGTGATCCCAGCACTGATCCCTGGGGCACCATCCCCCCCCCCCCTCCCAACTCAGATCACACATCATAGCCATTCTTGATACTGTGGAGAATGACCGTTGGCTGTCTGTCCTTAAAGTAAGACATGAACCAATTGTGAGTTGCTCCCCATATTTCATAATGGTCCAACTTCTGGAGCAATATTTTGTGATCAACACAATCGAAGGCCTTACTTAAATCCAAAAAAATGCCTAGTGCCCAACGCATTTTGTTTAATCTATACAGTACCTCTTACAGAAAAGAGAGTATTGCATTTTCAGTTGTTAAATTACTTCTAGAACCGAACTGTACATTTGACAGCCAATTATGTGAAATAAAATGATCAGTTACTTTTACATACACAGCCTTTCCAATAAATTTAGTAGTAGGTCTAAAATTTTCTCTCTTTACTACTGAGTACATTAATCGTTCAAGAAACTGACCATTCCTAAATGAAAACTTACAAATATGTCTATGTACAGGGATAACTTGTGCAACACAGTACTTTAGTATTCTGCTAGATACCCTGTCATATCCTTGAAAGTCCTTAGGTTTCAGTGATTTAATTAATGATTCATTGTCTCCCTGGTTAGTATAAGAACAAAAACGTGCCGCAATTGTTTAAATATTACACACACGGCAATCATATCCCAAAAATTTGTTTAAAAAAACAATATTCCACAATCTGCAATCGATTTCCCGCCAATCAATATTTCCAAAATTGGGCAGTATCCACAAACGAAAATTGTCCAACAGAAAAGCATACTGCTAGAGCAATTTGACAGAGTGAGAAGAGGGCTATTTGAATAACACAGGTCTGGCCTGAAGCAGTTTCTGCTCAGTCACAGAATACCAAAATTGGCATCATGGGTTATATAGAGTCTTGGAACACTAAGAAGCAAGGGAGAGGATGTTGTTGTGTGTAACTGGTATCTTCTTTTTACAACAAAAACGCAGACATGGATTAGTATGGTTCTTTATTTACATAAACAACAAATTGTTACTTAACTTGAATAAGAGTCCATGTTCTCATCAGTAATAATCGTCTTGCAGACAATATCGGTAATCTTGCTATCCCAGTATTTTGTCTCACTGCTATTCCCTGATGTGAACATTGTATCCATGCTCTCATCAGTAATAATCCTCTTGCAGACAATATCGGTAATCTTGCTATCCCAGTATTTAGTCTCACTGCTATTCCCTGATGTGAACATTATATCTGTTGTAGCCTGTGATGTGAACTTAGTCCACTCTGTGAGTGAATGATAGATGCCAAACTGGATGCGTGAGTCGAGTCAGTGAGGCTCTCCAATCAATGGCAGTGGCCTAAATGCGTGCTATCGAAAGGGAGTTGGCGGTGTGTTTCTTTCAGATGTTTCTCTGGGTTTGGTTTTAATTAATTAATTTGATATCAAAAGTGTAATCATACTGGCTTTGCACTACTATTTATGGGTTTCTTACAGGTTACCTTCTAACTTCTGCCACAGTATCCACATAAAGTAGTTGTTATTAGCATTACCAATTCAACTAACCTTCCTTCACTCATAAGTTGTCATACAGCTCGAGAAAGGTCCACCTTTGGCATCTTTCTATTAAGAATTCCCATTCTAGGATAAGGGAAACGCTAAATTGTTCACAACAAGGAATGAGCATATGAGCATATTATTGTCTTGTTTTCTACTTGAATGATGGCCTGTACCTGACTCTGAATTCGCTGTATACATCCAGGTACGGCTCATACAATTCTACAGTTTTGAAATGGTATTTGTTCTGATTTTCTCACCTGACCGATGCACTTAAATAGATCGTAATCTATAATGGATACACTAGCACTGATATCAATAAATACATTCACAGGCATCCTGTGTACGTTTCCTTTCACTGTGGCTTGTAGCAACTATGTATTGCTCTGACTGCACTTTCTCAGATTCGCACAGTTCTTCTTTCTGATCCAACCCTGAACATGGATACATTTACATATTGAATGCCCCCTTTCATACTCACATAACCACATGCAGAATTCTTAGGTTGTGTGGAGTTCGACTTCCAATGTACTTGGTTGTGGGTCATCCACACTATTTCTTCACTGTAAGATTGATGCATCTGTTGCAGTACCTCATTCTGTGGCAGTAGCCATTGTGGTTGCTGATTAGGAGCTGTCACTGGTATAACATTAATATTAATCTCATGATGGTTCCTATCCTGTGCCCTTTGGTTTGAATGCCATTTTGCTGGCCCTGCATTTTGTCCTTGTTCATTCACCTGTCCCTTATTCCTGAGTCGAAATGAGGCGTCATAGCCCATTTCATTTCTCCTCTTTTTAGTAAAATTATTGCTCTCATTCTTAAACAGATTCCTGTTGGATTAATTATTGATATTACTTCCATAATTTCCTTGACTTCTGCGGCCATTTTGGTGGTTGCCATTGGCCCAGGTGCAGAAATCGTTGCCTCTTTGAGTAGTATGTTAAAGCCTTTTCTGGCGTACTTTTGATATCAAACTGATATCAAATTAATTATGCAAATTAGTTAATTGATCAACTAATGATGTTATAAGATTTCTCCACCCAGTACATCAGTCCGTTCCCTTACCACTCATTGCCTGTCCCACCCCCTTCTCTCCTTCCCCCTCGTCACCACCACATACCAGCCACATCAACTCTGGAAATGGCGCTAAACTCGCTCAGTCTGTGTTGAGCTGCCAGACTGGGATGATCAATGTACTATTTATTTAAACAATTTCACTCTGTTTATTTATTTAAACAATTAGGAATGCCACCAGCAGAGGACATCCCAACCCTCCCAGAAAAAATGATGCGAAAAATCGTGCAGTCGTGGGAGGATCTCAAGACAATAGGCTAATATATCATCGATCACATATTATAAAACAATGTACAGCATTGGAATTCTGTTTAAACAATTTGCAGGAGATGAGGCAGCATTAAATATTGCTTACTTAACAAGTTTGCAGGTATGGAACTTACACAGTTTATTTATTTATTTTTAAAATCACAATGGAGCTCGATACTGACAATGTCACACAACTGGTGTTAAAAAATCCACAGTACGACTCGAAATTAACTGCAGGCAGGTTCAAACTCTACATAGAGAGCCCTCTTTCACCTGCAACTCGAAATAAATCAATAAATATCTCTGTGAGCCTAAACAGGATGCTCACCAATTTTGAGTTTTAGCTGCTTGTTTGAATACACTGTCAAAGAGAAAAACAATTTCTGGGTCCTACAGATGCGGTAGTGTTCATCAATTTCCTGAAGCGCTGAGTGGGCTTAGTTTACATCTGCTGCTGGAGTCAGGGATGTTAAGGCACTTATTTTTTTACTTTCCTCACTTTTCGAAGCGCAATGGCGTCTAAGCACAGACGGGAAAATCGGAACAACTGCATGTCTAAGAGTTTATGACATATTTCGAAACCCACAACAAATCTCAAAAAAAAAAAAAAAAAAAAAAAAAAAAACAGAGACACACAGCAAATCGAATGTCTAAAAAATTCCCCTAGAGTTTGAAGCACTGTTCTACAGACAATGTCCTGCAACTGCAGGTCTGTAGATGTTCTAAAGCCACAATGATGTGCAGGGGACAGCATCCCACATGTCCTAACCGGAGGAGGCTGGTTTGCCTAGGCTTGTCTCTGAACACTCGAACAAAGAAGATATCACATCACTTTCTGTCGTCACGAAACTTCCTGTAGATACCTTTCTTGGGCCCCATCATGTTTGAACGAATCTCAAGAGACTCCTTTGCCCCCCACAAAAGATGTCTTGTGACTCTCTGAGATCATGGAACTTTCTGTAAATGGAGCATTCTGTTTGGTTCTTACTGAATTTCCCCGCCAAATTACTGCTGCCGGTGTGGGAACACTGTCTACCACTTTCTGCAGACGAACAAATTACGAAACTTTTAGCGACAAACTATTTTGTACAGATCTAAAAAGATATGGCAGCCATATTGCACTGACAGTTAAGCCCTGCAAAAGTGGTCTGCACATCCTCAAATATGGAAACTATTGCCAAATACACTTCATCAATTACACTGCTCAAACGGTTGTACCACTATACTATATCGTTGTAGTAAATACAAACCATATCCTAAACCACACTAAATCATGACTTCTGCATCTACATATACCTATCGACTACTAGTCGCACGTAAATATGCCACGATGACAGACCGGTCCCAAGAAACATGAACACATTCAAAATATGTACCAAGCACTAGATATTCTTCATGAGGTCGATTAGTCATCCACCATGGTCAATGGCCATCGGTCACAAGGCAACTGCCCCCCACAAGGGCTGGCGTGATGCACGATCAGGGCGCCCTCCATGGACAGCAGGCAAATTGCAAACTGGTGTACAAAGGCAGTGCTGGTTCCTCCAGCACAAAGGCGTCCGCTAATGGTACTGATTCTGGTCTGGCCTGCTTGATACCATGGTTTCTCCAACGAGTTGCGACCATCTCCAGGCTCTGGTATTACAAGTACATTTAGTTTCTGAGCTCTGTCGATGGGAAATGCTTCATCAATCGCAAACCATAGTTTATTGGAGAGAAACTTACAGGGGGAATGTATGTCATGTGCTGGAAATATGTTTCTTACATTCGAACATTAACAGCATTGAATTTCGCATGGGTAATAGATCGGAAACCACACAGCTCTAGCATTATATTGTGTTACTGCTTGGTAATGGTAATGTATACATCTTCTCCTGCTCCCATGAGGTACTGGATAGCAGTTGCCAGAAAGCATACAAATTGTATTCAAAATCGAAAGTCACTAGTGGAATGCGTACTTGTTTAGAGAATAAGAAGAGAAAGCGTAAATGCTAGGTTCGAAAGTGGGTTTTATGCAGAAATAACCCAACAACATCAAACAAACTTATAAACGAAGCAGTACTCGTAAACTAAGATCTATTTGTGAATTACTTTCGAATAACATAAGCCAATTTCGAGTACTTATAAAAGTGAGACTCTAAAAAATTCTATACTCAAATTAGAGATGCAGTCCTATCTAGAGTGAATCTAAAACTGACTTTTCAATATTCGACATCTGGTGATTATCTGTCATCGTTCAATTATTTATATCACATTTTCGAAAGTGCAGTGTAAGAGTTATTGTGTGACGGTAAATGGATTAGATATTTCGCTGGAAGCAATCATGAGGACTTCCATTCTAAACTGATGGAGTTACTTCAGTATTTTTTTTGCTATTGCTGCATATCATGCTTATGTTGAAAGAGTATTTTCAATAGAAAGAGCTCAATGAATGAATGAAAGTAACAGATTACCTACTGATTCAGTCAAAGGTATTATTTCATGAAGCATAATTTTAAAACTTTCAGTCATGTGGAATTTCTTGATTACAAGTTTTGCATAAGATTAGTTCTTTAGAGTATAGTTGATTACTGTTGCTGATCCCAATGAATATTGTGTTTTTCAGAATTTCAAGAAAATATTGAAGTATATGCCAATGCATATACATAAATAGCATTTAAATTGCAGCTACACATTATTTTGCATTGACACATAATATAATAGATTTTTCAAACGTCCTACATTTTTAACATTGTGTCCTACATTTCCATGAAATAATCTGGTAATAGTAACACAAAACTAATGTAGTGCCACAGCTTATTGTTTTGTTTGTGGGATCATGAGCTACTGTTCACACAGGATGCCACAAATTCTCTGTAGTTGCACAGCTTTCAGTATGGTGTCAATTGGAATCATGTGGGCTGGTATGAGTGCTATATGCAGGTTATGGCATTAGAACTGTGACAAGACTTAAATACAAGGAGGACGAAACTGAAATGTTGGATCCGGAAGGAGATTTTGCACAGGAATAAAACAGAGGCCATAAACACATTTATAAAAGATGTAACACTCAGAGATGAAAATGCTGTCTGCAGTAGCAAACTAAACAACAGGTGGCATGTAAATATGTCTTGCAAATGTGCCACTCCCCAAAGAGTTTAGAATCTTATTGAATTCATTTTACAGACGTTTTGAATTACTAATTTTTAGTTTGACATCTGCCACATTACACTTGGGAGCTATTTCTTGCATAGAATCCACAGTTCGTACAACGCTTGGTCTTACAAATCATGAAGTTTGTATGACTGGATTTTTGGATTACATTAATTAAGTTTATTTATTTATTCATCTAAAAATCTTTTAAGATTATGGGATACATCATTGGTTTGCAAATATTGCCACCCCTCGCCCCCCCCCCCCCTCCCACACACACATGCACACTGCTGCAGGAAATCAAACATATGTTGCTGTTGTTGTGTTTCCAGAACCTGCAAAAATGTATCTGCCATCCACTCCATTCAATTTTTTCGGTAATAAAAATGAGAACACACTGAAATCGAATGGATTACAGCAGCAACTACTCTACGATAACTGCAACAGAATACTCGCAATTCGAAAGACTGCCACCAGGGGGCAGTGGTGGAAGGAAAGAGATACAACAAAGTACAACCAAGTTGAACTTTTTGTGGCATCACAGAAATTGCGTTTCTTAAGTTGGGCCAGTAAAAACTGGGAATCTACACATGCAACTTCAGAATGATACTACCTGTGGTGACACTTTAGTTGCTTGTGTGAACCTAGCTTTATGGTAGTCCATGGTAGTGTGCAGTAGTTTTACAGCTCTACGTATGACACTGCGGTCACAGTGGCACCAATATTGATGGATTGCGCTGATGACCGACATCGTCCAAAGACAGCCATTGTTTTCAAACCAGTACACCACTATGTGCACGATCACAATGTAGCCAATCTCATCGACCGAATGTACAGATTTCGGACGATAATCGGTTAAATTCAAATCAGTTTTTCTTCGGTCATAATGGCCGACACGACACGAATATAGACTGTAAGAGTCAGAGGAGTAGTTTGTGGTACCCTGAGGATGAAAAATATAATTGGGATGTGATTCGGAATTTATGGACTGAAATGCCTGGTTTACTGGAAACCACAAGAATGTAAAATCTTTATCACAAATTTTAGGTGTATCATACATTATAATCTCGAAAAATAATTTGTTCAAGTGATGGCTGAAATTACTGTAGAAGATCTTTTGGGGTTGTGGTAGGTAGACTTTAACTGTCTACAAATTATTGTTACTGCTTACTGGCGTTTTTGTGCTTGTAGGCCAGTTATTCTGTTACATGAAGTCGTTTGCAAATACAGTATAGTGTACATATGTGTTTCCACTTTGCAGAGCTTTAAATGTTCAGAGTATTTTATTCCAGACTTTGTCTTTCACACATATTCTGAATGACAGTCATTGAATGTTAACTAACATATGTCTGTACAACTTCAAATAAATTCAGCAAAACAGATTTCGAGTGCTTGAAGAGGTGTCATTTGAGCTATATTTAAAAAATCCGATACTCACATTAAAGAATCAACTCTGGCTCAACTGCAACTACAAGTGGCACTTCGATATTTGACATCTGGCGATTACATCTTTACGTTGATTAGGCCTATACAGCGTTGTAAAAAGTACAGTTTCAAAGTTTTTATATGGTAAGTTGGATGCTATTTACAATGCCCTAAAAACTAATTTTAAGGCTAATATTATCACTCTTGCACCCCAAATACTAAAATTTTTTATTTATTCTATATTGAATTTTGGAGCTATGCTTCTTGCAAGTGCCCTAGAAGACATTCTGTCGTTGTCGATTTTCTTCATTAAAAACTGCACTGGATCTTAAACAATACTGTCATCAGAAATCTTGTTACGTTCTTTCTCAAATCCGCTGGACAAGTGTTCAAAGTGCAGTGAAGTTAATAGTGCTAAACTCTGAGTAAACCTATTGCAAGTATTGTGTTAATATTCACTGTTTATAGGATGAAGTGAGCTGCTGTGAAATCACAAATCTACTTGTTACTAAGCAATTAATACTTGCTTACTCACACACAAATTTTATCCATTCATCATTAGTAGAAACATCTACTTTCACTACGTAAATTAGCCATTATGCACTCATAAGCTCACTGGCAAAACCTGTGTACACTGAAGTCGCCACTGTAGCATAATAAACTGTACTCCAAACAACACGTTTTGGAGAGATCCTTAGTGCAGTGAATCACTGAAACTACATGGGTCTTTCTCAAAACATGTATGGTAATTCCAGTAACTGAAGACAGAGTGACATGTTCGTTTCGAGGTAGATATAGCTCATTTGTCATCTTTTTAGTAGCAAACGCCTTATTGCACCTTTCGTCTCCAAGCACAGAGACATCATAGCATCCATCCCATCTCTGGAAGTTAAAATCTGGCCTACTTCCTTCACAGAATAGATTCTAACCTAAAATAACCTGCTTGACCCACTAAAACCCGATGCACGAGATCGAACGCACTGTGACCATGCTGTCGCCCGATGTTTTCGGGCAACCTGTGGCGATGGCGTCTGACGACCATTGTCGATGCCACTGGGAATGCAACCTGAGCAGAGCAAACACCGAGTACAGGCCAATTACTTCTTCTCAGCTGCTCGTGCGCAGTAATACAGGTTTTCTGGCCCTCTTTGCAACTGCTGAAACGAACCTCAGTAAATCCCTTTACTGAAAACATTCGCATGGTCATGACTAGTCTTGAGTGTCATTCGAACGACCCTTGTGACATTACTGGGAAAAAACCATTTCGTGCCTTGTTCTATTTCCCCCATGTAGTTCGCAGTGTTGCCAGTTAAATGGTAATTACCCAATTTTCGTATAAAGCTTTGGTCGATGGGTATTTTAAAGAGTAATATGAAATGGCGTGTATTTCACAGGTAATTTGATAATTTTAACACCAAACATTTTTGTTTATGCTCAAATCGTTGTTTAACTTTTTTAAATGCGAGTACAGACTCGGTATCAGAGTATTAGAATTGTGAGACATGTTATATTGTGCAATGAGCCCAGGGATTCCCTGCTTTCTCTGCTGTTGCTTCTGCTGTTTGTTTGAACTGATGTGTGGCGTAATTGCTACTAGTCAGCTTGTTGGTCTTGTGATAGCAGTATCTCACTGTTTCACCAGGCTACTAGATTGAATGATCTGATATAGTTATTAATCTGTGGTGCTTTTATTTGACTAAAATTGGTAAGTGGTTGAGTAAAGCAAGTGTTTGTGTGAAATACGTGGATAATCTGCATGCTCCTCCTGCATTTCCTGTTTCACTTAATTTATCTGACACTCCTAATTTATAAAGTGAGTTTATAGAAAAGGACCTCTACCTCAACATCTTGTTTGAATGAAAAATCAAAAAAATCCAAAAGAAACAGATTTTTGTGATGCCTGGTCTAAGCTTGTCTGAGTACACTGGTTAGTTACAGAAGAGCAATTAATGGAGTGACGGACACGATTTGGCGCACTGCAGTGTATGTGACAGAATTTTAACAGCGTATAAATCTGAAATTTTGACGCACACAAAGTCTTTCAAACACATTAATCAAATGAGAACTGTTGCATCCACTTCTAATATATCTCCAATGCTAAATAGTACTACCTACAGCATAAAAAGAGCAGAAATGAAATTAACAGGCCTTGTCACTGCCAGTAATTTACAATTCAATACCTTGGATACATTGATTCCTCTTTGTAAGGATGTCAGAAAAGACAATCGCTCAGAAGATTGCTTTAAAGCGTATGAAATCTTTAAGTGTTACTGAGACTGTGTAGGGGAAGAGTCCTTGTATGATGCATTGAGACATCCAGATACTTTCTTTCAGTGCTCATGGATGAAACTACTGGCCTTACTGTTACAAAGCAATCCCCATTAACAGTTGTGTACTTTCATCAGATACTGCTGAACCTTATACAAGGCAATGGTAGACTCTTTAAACTCAAAGAGCATTAATCTTGATAAACTCGATGTCTTTAGCTCAGACACAGCAAATGTCATGGTTGTAGAGCATTATTCAGTTTTTTCGAGCCTAAAAAGAAACTTCCCACATGTAGCGTATATTAAATGCTCATGTTACATGATACATCTTTCTGCTTCAAAAAGACGCTTATAACTTCCAAGGGGCGTCAATGATTTGCTGAAAAACTTAGGTTCTCATTTCAATTGAAGTTTTGTTAGGAGAGAGAGAGAGACATTTAAAGAATTTCAAGTGTTTTTTCGTACTGAAATACATATTATCCCATGTCCTTGTGGAACTTGATAGTTTTCTGTCAAATCAAGTGTGAATAGGGTGCTGGGACAGAATAACGCACATAACGTCTGCCTTCGAAATGTTGTCATAGAAGATACATCTTCAACTACAGAACATAAGCCTTCACTTACGGATAATGTATTTACTTTGGCATATTTGCAATTCACGTCGTCTCCTCTGTTTTGCCTTTTCCAATGCTGGGGTGGAACAAGTGTTTAGTATGCCTAAGAACTCATAAGGACTTTGACTTAAACAGTAGTTGCACTGATGGCTGCGAAATAGGGGGGAGAAGGAGAAGAAAATGAGGGATACGATAAAAAGCACTGTATGGCATTACCAAGGGCCAAGAAATATTCCTGCAACTATTTTTGAAATGGAGGGTATTTTGAAGAAAATCGGTCAATTTTACGATCCTGGATGCAAAATTTAATTGATAGGCATTGGTGACACTGGT
Source organism: Schistocerca piceifrons (assembly GCF_021461385.2). NCBI lineage: Eukaryota > Metazoa > Arthropoda > Insecta > Orthoptera > Acrididae > Schistocerca > Schistocerca piceifrons. The sequence goes on along the minus strand of NC_060141.1, from coordinate 771,018,957 downwards.
AGCTTGTTTACTTATAGGAGATTAGTATTCTAACCTCCTTTCATACTTTGTTTCTGTTAATTGATGGTTGCTAGATTATAGCTACCATACGAAAATGTGCAAAGTTTATGAGACTGTTTTTCGTAAAACCCTGAAAGATTTCACAGAAACGTGTCGTGCAAAAAGTAAATAGAAGGAAAGTCGTAACAGGCAACAGTAAAATGTATTTTATAAACAAATCCATCATTAATTTTATGCAACATAAAAGAAAGATCATTTTTCTGAATTCCTCGGTTCATAACCAGCTGTTTGTTTTACTCTGTAGTTACATTTTAAAATATACTGTGATATCACAAACATCAACACCGAGTAAAATTTTTATATGAGAGACTTGAAGGTAAAAAACATTTCAGCTTAACTTAGAAACATTCTAGATGATTAATTTTAGAAGTGAGAAAAAACAAAACTGAATGTTAAGTAATTACATTACTAACATTTATATGGGTCATACCTTTATTGCATGCTACGGTCGCAGGTTTGAATCCTGCCTCAGGCATGGATGTATGTGATGTCGTTAGGTTAGTTAGGTTTAAGTAGTTCTAAGTTATAGGGGACTGATGACCTCAGATGTTAAGTCCCATAGTGCTCAGAGCCATTTGAACCAACCTTTATTGCAAATTATATAAAGTTTAAATTTAGATTGACATCAATAGTCTCTGTGGATGGCTGTAAATTTTTATAAGTGGAGGGGATGTGAAATGCAGCAATGCGTTGGCAAGATCAGACCTTAATACAGTGGATTTCTTTGATACAGTGCAGTCCCATGGCTTACGCTCATGAAACTAATATTTGTTTCAGTGTTGTTTTGATGTAGGTCGAAGTTGTCACTTTTAAGTGTTGGGGCCCCACGATCGATTTTTAAAACATTCACATTTATAATGCTTAGTATCCCAGCTTTGGGAGCAAATTTGTACACTGTTGCCAATTATTAAATCTGAACAAAACAGTTTCATTTAAAACGGTATATATCTTTAGGATACAGATTTGGCACTTAACTGAAAAAAACTAACTTCATTGAGCTTGTCGGGTTCAGCTAAACTGGTGGCTGTCCGACCTTTCCTTAACGTGATTCAGAAGGGTAAAGTAAAGACCTTCAGTTCAGCAACAAAAACTTTATTGCGAGCGCTTATCTGACGACGCCCGCCATGCATGGACTGATCGGAGTTACAAAATTTGTTTCCGGCCTCTACAGAAGAATCCTTAATCCTGGGAAAACTTCCGTAGTTATTGGAGAGAAAACAGTGCTCGTCCACACAAGCCAGGAGGCACGGAAATACCAATTAACTAAAAAAAAAACAAGGAATAATAATAATAAACAACGTATATAAAAGCTAGAAAACACAGCGCCTCTAGAGGTTGGGTGCTGAACTACACAGACGTCGTGGACAGTAATTACGACCGCACTGCACTGCACTGACACACGCGCACACACCACACACACACACACACCGGTGAGCTTGAATTAGCGCGCGGCAACGTCGCTACATCAGCCCCTCGGGCGGAAGCGGAGCGTCAGCGTCGAGATACCGCGTCAGAAAGTGCACCCGACGTCCAGAACGGGTCGTCCGCGTCGGAGGAGGAGAAACAACATCAGGAAGCGGATTTTGTGCTGTGTTGGGCGGCGGATGTTGAAGAGCCGGCGCCGGAGATGTGGCGTCAGTGTCTGGAACAGCGGTAGGTGGATGCCTATGACGAGGTGCCGCTAGTGGGGTGTCAGGAAAAACATACGGAGGTTTAACCCGATTCAAACCAACAGTCGTGGTTTTGCCGTTCACTAGGATATCCATCGTGTGGGCACTGCGCCGTAGCACTTTATATGGACCAGAATAAGGAGCTTGTAGAGGCGGTTTAACGCCCTCAGTGGGGAGCATCACGTGACGACATTGTTCCAGGTCCTGGTGCCCGAAAGTGGGCGGCTTGCCATGACGTGTGGCTTTCGGAGGGCGAATCTTTGATACATGGTCCCTCAAGCGTCGCAAGAAATCCGGCTGGCCAGTAGCAACTGTCTCTATGGCATCAGCGTGTTTCTCCATAAACCAGTTCTGCCGCTGACGACCCGAGGTCTGGTTTGAAAGTCGTCCGTAAGCCTAACAAGACCACTGGTAGTGTGGTTGTCCAGGTTTCTTCGTGGCACACCAGCGCGGCCTTCAAACAACGGTGCCAGAGTTCGATCATTCCGATGCTTGCTGGGTGATAACTTGTGGTCTTATGGCGGGTGTAACCACAGAACTTGGCCAGCTGTGATAACAAGTCTGATTCAAATTGCCGTCCGCGGTCAGTGGTAATATGTAGTGGGCGCCCAAATCTTGCCAATCAAGTCGTTGCAAAAGCGGAAGCCAATGTGTCTGTTGTGATATTATCCACCGGCACTGCCTCCGGCCAACGTGTAAAACCGTCGATCATTGTAAACAGATATCTTTGTTCGTTCGAAGGTGGAAGTGGTCTGACTACATCCAAATGAATGTGGGCAAAGTGGGTGGTAGAATCAGGAAAATCGCTGATCAGTGCGTGTACATGGCGGTTAATCTTGCAGCGTTGGCACTGAAGACAAAATCGGACCCACTCGTGGCAGTCTTTTTGTATGCCCGGCCACACGAAACGTTGCGATACTAGGCGGAATGTCGGGCGTACCCCTGGATGGCACAATCCATATACTGTATCAAAAGCTTGTTTTCTAAAAGCCGGCGTCAGAAAGGGACGAGGTTGGCCGCGAGAAACGTCGCAGAATAGCTGTGTATCTTCCCCCGGAACATCAACGAGTTTCAGTTGCAATGTGGAAGCCATGTCTTTAACATAGGCAAGGAGTTCTTTGTCATCTCTCTGTACCTGTGCCAGTGCAGGAAAGTCTATGGTACTGGAAACAATGCTGATCCGTGATAGGCAATCCGCAACAATGTTGTCGATCCCAAAAATATGTCTAATGTCGGCAGTAAACTGGGCCACGAACTCAAGGTGATGAAATTGACGGGGGGAGCAGTTGTCACTACTCCGACGGAAGGCGAACGTGAGTGGCTTGTGGTCTGTATATATTGTGAAAGTTCGCGCTTCCACTTGGGGGCGGAAATATTTCACTGCTCGGTATACCGCCAGGAGCTCACGGTCATACGTGCTCCATTTTCTCTGTGCAGGTGGAAGCTTGTGGGAATAATACGTCAATGGCTGCCATGCATTGTCCGACCATTGTTGTAACGCGGCTCCTATCGCCGTCTGGCTCGCGTCTACGACAATTGCTAATGGCGCGTTGAGCCGTGGGTGTGCGAGAAGCACCACGTCGGCCATGCTCTTCTTTGTTGTCTCGAACGCAGAACACATGTCCTCTGTCCACTGTATCAGAGACTTGCTATTATTTACTTTAGGGCCTGATAATGCCGCCGTCAAAGGTTCCTGCAGCTCCGCAGCGTGAGGAGGGTCTCGTCGATAAAAATTGAGCATCCTCAAAAAACGACGTAATTATTTGATCGTAGTTGGTCGGGGTAGCTGCAAGATAGCGTCCACCTTCTCGGACAGAGGAAGAGGGCCTTCAGCAGAAATCTTATGGCCAGGAAATGTCACCTCTGACTGCCGAAAAACACGCTTGTCCACGTTCAAGACGACACCGTAATGCTCCAATCGCTCGAAAATCTCTCGCAGATGTCGGTGTTGTTCATGGTCAGCAGAGAACACTAACACATCGTCCAGGTAGGCGAAACAAAACGGCAGCCCCTGGAGAACCGAGTCTATAAACCTTTGTCAGGTCTTAGCGGCATTGTGTAAACCGAAAGTCATAAATTTGCTTTCAAATAAACCGAAAGGCGTTATTATTGCAGTCTTTGGAATGTCGTCATTGGCCAACGGAATCTGTGTATACACTTTAGCGCGGTCCAGAAGTGTGAACACCGTGGCGCCATGTAAAGTGTGATTATAATCCCTCAGTAACAGAACGGGATATCTGTCCGGCACTGTTCGCGCGGAAAGTGCACAGTATTCACCGCATGGGCGCCGAGCTCCACCCTTCTTAGGAACGAGATGTAATGCGGAGGACCACGGGCTCTTAGATGGCCTCATTAGGCCCTCGCGAATCATGGCGTCAAATTCTGCCTTTGCTATCGACAAATGGTCCGGAGCGAGACGCCTAGGTTGGCATGCTACTGGGGAACCATCAGTCGTTTGAATGTGATGCACCGTGTCATGTGGTATGAACTTGGGAGGACCGGACGGCCTGGTCAAGTTCAGATAGTTAAGCAGTAATTCAGTGTACTCACCCTCCATAGCATGGACCAACTTGTTACTGTGCTTTGCGGTGTTGGGACGGAAACCCGTGACTGCTAAGCCAGTGACGCTCTCTACCAAGCGTGCGTTCGCGACGTCCGGCAGCAGGTGGTAGTGCGCGAGGAGGTCAGCCCCGACGATTGCCTCCGTGATGTCAGCCACTGTAAAATTCCACTCGTACGGGCGACGTAGGCCGAGATTAAGCTCCATCCTCTGTGTGCCATATGTTGCAATGGAAGAATTGTTGGCAGCCATCAGACGGAAGGCGGTTGGCGCCCGGCAACGATGTATGGCTGTTCGTAGTATTTTACTCAGGTCCGACACTGTGTCAATTAAAAACTTTACGCCGGAACTCCAATCAGTAACGAACAGGTGCTCGGAGGATAACTGGCAGTCGGTTGCGCCTATTGTCGACCGCCGGTGGTGTTTGGGTGCGAGCATGGCGATGTGCACTTCCATGCCTGATCGCCGAATCGTCGGTGGTAGCAGCACAAGGGTACCTCACCTTGTGGAGTGGTAGTACCGCCGGAAGATCTGCTTCTCGAATGGCGCCATCTGTATCGGCTTCTTCTATTGTTGTCATTGTCACGTGCCAGCAGCGCACTGACCTGAGTGCACAAAAGCTGAACCTTGGCTGCGAGTGAATCGTGGTCGGTCATTGCAACAGATGCAGTACTGTTTGTACTGTTGTCCAACGCCACGACTGCGCTGACCTGAGCCGGTGTTATCGCGTCCTGAATCCAGTCTGCTAGCTGCACCATGTCATCCAGCGGCACGTCCGTTTGTGAGGCGATTATGGCTTTTACTTGCGGCGGCAGCCTACTGCTCCACAGCGTTCTGAGCAGACTGTCTGGCACAGTAACAGTGTCAACTTTGCTGCGTAGATGTCTCAGGTATTGAGAAGGCTTCCTGTGGCCAATTTCTTCCTGTGTCAGAACCTGACGTATCCGGTCCTGTCGTGACGTGGCCACCCGTTGAATCAACTCTGATTTTAGCCTGGCATAAGCTCCAGCCTTGGGCGGTGCTGTGATTATGTCCTGCACCTCGGCTGCGTAACGTTGGTCGAGCTGGCTTACAATAAGCGCAAATTTAGTTGCTTCGGCCGTTATTCCAGCGCAGCCAAAACTTGCCTCTGCCTGCACGAACCAGAGAACCGCATTGTTCTGCCAGAACGGCGGCAAACGGACTGCAATCCTGGAGACGGCCTGCTGTTTGGTCATTATGTGCTCGTTACTTACGTAGCTCACGCCTGCTTCTTCTTAATCACGTCGGTTTCTGCTTGGATCATGTCAGGGTCACTACTTGTTGGGTTCAGCTAAACTGGTGGCTGTCCGACCTTTGCTTAATGTGATTAAGAAGAATAAAGATCTTCAGTTCAGTAACAATAACTTTATTACAAGCGCGTATCTTACAGCACCTGTCATGCATGGACTGATCAGAGTTACAAAATTTGCTTCCAGCGCCTACAGAAGGATCCTTAATCCTGGGAAAACTTATGTAGTTATTGGAGAGAAAACAGTACTCGTCCACACAAGCCAGGAGGCACAGAACTACAAATTAACTAAAAAAACAAGGAATAATGATAATAAACAGAATGTATATTAAAGCTAGAAAACACAGCGCCTCTAGAGATTGGGCGCGGAACTACACAGATGTCATGTACAGTAATTATGACCACACAGCACTACACTGACACACGCACACACACCACACACACACACCGGCGAGCTTGAATTAGCACGCGGCAACGTCGTTACAAGCTCCTATATACACAAAACATACTTCATGTAAATACCAAGGAATACGACATTGTATGTTAAAAACATTTTTCCTTTTTTACAACATTCACAAATGTCTTGGTTTTCTGATAGCCTTATTCTGCAACGTTTAAAGCTTGTAATGATTTGCATGTGTTGTGGGGCTCCGTACTTCTATTCCGTAGTTCATACTGGATGACACTAATGCACGGCAACCAGTGTGGAGTGTGTCAGTATCATTGCAGTAATTTCTGAGTGTATTTACTGTAAATATATTTTAGCCAGTTTGTGTGACAGTGTGAGACCATGTATATCCCACTTAAGTGTATCTTGTTATTCCCAGGAATTTTACGTAGCTTTCTTTAAAGGCAATATTGGTTCTAATGCACAATTGCACAACTTCTTTATTGCTGTTTTCTTGTTTGTCTTCACACTCTCATGATGACAATATGTTGCCTGTCTCATCTCTAGTTTATTGCTGAATGTTCACTGACATCTCCAACATTGAAATAACTTACATGTATGATGACACTGTAATTATTGACACTTCTTGCAAATATTACAACATGCCCACCAGGCTTGAACTCCTTACTGAAATCTGAGCAGAGATTCCTTGTCAGTAGGTGCTTAGTGCAAATAGCAGTGCTCAGTTATATCCAAGACATGTGGTTAATTAATCTCTTCAAACCAGAGATCACATTTAGTAAAAAATTTTCACTTAACTAGTTTCAATAGGTACCAAATAGCAGAGTTTGGCACCAAAATAAAAAAATCTTGCTGATCATAGTAATTTTTATAGTATGTATCACATGTGCCACATTGGATCACTACTCACACATACTGCAGACAGTGAAAAGTTGGAGGATAGGCCTAATTGGCACAAGACCAAATAAATAAATGAAGCTTATATTAATTTATATAAAAGTATTATTTGTTTCTTACATATCAAACTGGTTTTTAATACAAAATTGAAATACATTAATTAATTATTTTCAATGAAATTCATAAAAACAGTTGTGCACAGAAGTGAAGCAAAGATTTACTTTACGTGCAACACACATTACAAAAGCAAAACCATTGCAACCTTGTAATATGCATCTTGATCTACTTTTTTTTATCAGTCTTGATCACTGGTGTATGCATGGCATTTTGTTTCCTAGAAATTGTGGGATGCAAAGGTTGGGTTTGTTTCCGTATTTTTCTTGTGTCAAAAGTTTTCATTTGTTTCAGTAAGTTCATCATCTCTTTGGAAATAAATTAAATGTTCTGCTATGGCAAACATTAAAAAAGTATATGGCAAAATGTCTTTTTCAGGCCAGCCTAATGTTCGAACAGTCTCTCTTTATTCAGTCCATCCACTGGCTACGCTAAACTCAAAAAAAGTGATGAATGGTACTAACTGACTTTTTTTTCTCTGGGTATTTGCTTATTACTGTATCCAGTAGGTCCACACCTCCTATGTTACTATTATACAACTTTACAACACTTGGTCATGGGACCTAAATGTAGGTACCATACTTTTTCAACCACCTGCTAAGGTTCTCAACTGGCAAAATTCCTTGGTTTGTGAATCCTAAGTGTGTTGCTCTTTTGTCAAACCACTTTATGAATGCAACTTTTTTGTCTCTTATGATTATCTGGTCATTGCTCACCCTATGCTCTTGTTTCATATCATTGTCTTTCTTGAACTGGCATTAGTTAGGTATTCAGTTCTGCATGATTGTACCAGTAGCCACCATTTTCCCCTGCAACATGAATGCTTCTTAATAATGGAATGGATGTAAAACATCTGTCCATATAAAGACAACTGTTCTCAGGCAATGAATCGGCTAATTTTAAAAGGACTTTGCCTTCTACATCTAGTTTTTGTGGAACAGAAGACTTATCAGGCTTTATATCCCTTGCTGCACCCTGATAAGTAATAAAATCCAGAGGCAAGCCACAGTCAGAGGTTGCAACAAAGTTTTTTAAACAAACAGGCATACTGTTTCATCTTAATATGGCCATGAAAAGGTATCAGCTGCTCATCTATTGAAACATATGAGTTAGTTTTAAATTTTCTAAACAAACTTTCCTAACTCTGTTAATTGGTCTAACTTTCCAAAATTTATAATTTACTTTTATTTCATCTGAAACAGCATTATCATCCAAAATTTTAAGATAGTTTCTCAAATAGTGAGATCTATCCCTAGATATGTTGTTAGAAATTAATGGGTACCACGTAGTACATTCCCAACGCATCCACAGCCTTGGGAAACCTACAAGAGCAGTTGCTATGCTTGCCTCCAGTATTTCATAATTTCGTCTAGGCTGGTATTCAGAAACAGGCCAGTATGTACCACAGATTAAAAAAAAAGTCAGATTTATGCCTCCACCTTTGGGTTTCATCCATGATGCTATCTGGAGTCAATGATTCTCGACATGGTGTTTGTTTCAGTAGTTTCAGTTTCTTTCACATTCTTATTTCCTTCCTGTGTCACTGAACTTGCTAGAAGCCCATCATCATCAATGCCTCCAGAAGCTCCAAAATTTCTTGCATCGGCAATCCTGCAAATTGAAAATTCTAACCATGAATTTGATATTGGCACAGCTTTCTGCATCTTTGCATGTTGTTGTTATACAGTCAGAAGTTTAATTATAATTAACAACACATTTTGTACCTAATATATGTATAACTCCACTAAATAGTATGAAAGCAGCACTTCCACACTACATTATTAGCAGTTTTACTCTGAGGCACTTTGTAATGCTAACTGCCGAATGTAGCACATACTCTAATGTAAGACAACTGAAGAAAATTATGTTCAAAAGTAATAATAATGTTTCAAATTGAGAGGGTTTGCATAATCTATAACCATTTAGTATTGTGTACATGAAAAAGTATATTCAGAAACCAAAATTAACACTGTATTTACCTCATCTGTTGTGACTCATAGCGCTGATGACGAAAGCTTGCAACATCTGACTGCTCCTGACACCTGTTGACATGACTGAGAAGCTTGAACAAATGCGCATCATGTTGTATCAACCTCATAGAACACTGTACACGTGGCATTTGCTGGCTGCATATGTTATTTCATGCCGCAAAAGATCAGGAACAAATGTAGCATGTATGCTACATGACGACTGAAGAGGTTATTTGAGTCAACCCCCACTTCTTCAAAGATTCTAACTCCCCTGTATAAAATAGCTTCAGATGTTTGATTACGTTTCAAATGTATCATGTATTTGACATTAGATGTGTTAGTGAGAATAAGCTTTGAGATTGTTTGTTTGTTGGAAGTTGCTGAGTGCTCTTTCTCAAATACTGGATGAATAAAGTCTGGGTAATTGGCACTTACTGAGCTACTTTGCCTCAAGACACATACAAATACTGTCAACAATTGCAGAAAACATTGAAAATGTAATTTTTATTGTCCTGGAAAGCTGTTACAAATGTATCCAGTGACTGGAACTATGAACCATATGCTTGATTAGTTGGTTACTAATATAGATGTTATGATGTCCTAGTTACTGTGCATATTTCATAGGCTTTGAAAGTGTGGGTGGATAATGAAACTTTATTGGGGTTGCTGGATGATATCCATATAATGAACTAAAAGATTGTCCAACAGGCTTTACAAGTTTCCCCACTCAGCACTGAAATATTCATGACAGTTTAAGCCGTCATCATTTGAAGAAAAACTCTGTTGAAGAAGTCTTCATAGGCAACAGGTGCTTTAGACTCTTGGATTTTTCCAGGTCAACTTTCTCTTAATTATTCCTTTCATTTATAAACTTTTTTCTGTGAGGCCTATTAGATGTCTTCATTTCCTGTTTTTCTGTTAATCTAGCTTCTAGACACAACACTTTAAGATGGACTTAGTCAATGACTTAATTTAGTTTATCTTTTTGGAAGAGAGGATTTGGTATGGGACCCAGTGTCATCTGCAGCTATTACCTCAGTTCCTTTGCCATTGATGCTGACTTCTTCAGAAGGCTGAAGAATGTTCAAATCTGCAGTTATCTTGTCAGGAACATCAGCAGTGCAAATATATTGCAAATTAATTCTTTGATTAGATTCTATCTGCAAAGGTTGATCAGTCAAATAAATTAGTCTAAAAATATCTCTGTTCAATGATTCAATACAGAAGTGTCCAAAAACTGCTGCATTATTTCCATTGGTGTAGGTGAAGTAGAATGCTTTGCCAACCAGTTCAGAATGTCAAAGATCATGAGTGATCTTGCTGTGCTTGCCATAAAATCACAGTCATTTCTCAAGAGAAGCAAAAACTTCCAAATCAAGAGGATATAGCTTGTGTGAATTGGCAGAGCGAAAAAATTATACCATTGTTTTTGAGTCAACCAATGCAGGTGTACCGCCCATCAGTTTTGACTTGTGACATAGCTATGTTGTGTTGACATCATGTGTGTGCCGTGTGTTTGGAATGCATCGTGTTTGAAGATGGCGTTTTGTCATCACTGGTGGCATTCGCTAGGTTTGAATGTGTATTTTTAGGAGTTGCATGTGAGTGATGCTATTGAGGCATTTGACTTCATGCTGTATGTTACTTTGTTTCAGAAGTTTGTTTTCATTGACTTATCAGTGAGTTATTTTAATGTTGCTAGTGATTAGCTGTTGATTTCAGGTTTACAGATTGTTAGTTATCATGTTGTTCATGGTTGCAAACTTAATTTTCCATTTTTTATTTGTTACTGGATATGGATTTTATGATGAAACTGATGAGTCATACATTAGCTGCCAAAGAGGCTCACAGTATGGCTACTGCAGTTATGTGGCCTCATGGAAAATGAATGAAAATAACAAAAGTTGCTGCATCTTGAACCAGGGATAAATATGACCATGTGATGGTGATGGTCTCTCTCTCTCTCTCTCTCTCTCTCTCTCTCTCTCTCTCTGTGTGTGTGTGTGTGTGTGTGTGTGTGTGTGTGTGTGTGTGTGTGTGTCTCTCTCTCTCTCTCTCTCTTTCTCTCCACTCTTTATCAGGATTTGGCCCTCATCCCTGGTCTGGCTAATCCAAGGTGCCAAGTACTTCCTCCAGAATCTTCTTTTGGGTATAGTTGTTGACTTCTTGTTTGTGTTGTAGTCTTGGTTCCCTTCAGATTTCCTATTTATTCACCGCCAGCAGTGCTGACTGCTATTGTGTGGCAAATGGGAGGCCAGTTTTCACTACTCATGGTGTGGCCATTGTTGGGACTGGGTAAACTTGCTGGCTGCAGTGCAGCAGGTGTGGATTCCTGGACAGTCAACATCACAACTTTGCTGAGTCTGTGCAGTGTCTTAGTAAAGTGAGACACCTTGTCGATGGTCACAGACAGAGAGGCTACAGAGGTAGCCAGATCACCAGTGGTGACAATGACTGCTGGTGCACGAGTGGGCACAACAGCCTCTGTAGGTTAATTTGGTGCAGTGTCGCCCCATGGGTAGAATTTGGAGTGCTTGCACTCCTGCAACCTACAGCTGTGTTATTGTCTTCAGAGTGGTGGATCATTTTCTCTCTAGGGAGATCAACCTACTGTAGTGTGCAAGTGCCATCTTCTGCCACTTTCTGTGAAGTCTGTTGTAGAAAGAGAGAAACTTGCTCTTCCATGTTGCAGTCGCATCTTGTTGAGTACTGCTGGAGCATTAAATAATAAAATAGCACTGGTTGGTATTTTCTGCAACCTATCTAAAGCATTTGACTGTGAATCAGTATTTCCCTTCATAAATTGAGGTTTTATGGGATTGATGGTATAGCCAACCAGTGAATACTGTTGTTTCTAACCAAAAGAATGCAACGAGTTGTACTTAGTAATTAAGCCATTATAGTCCATGGATGTAATTCTGACTGAGGACAAATCACATATGGGGGTTCCCCATGGCTCAGTCGTAAGTCCAGTATTGTTCCTCCTATATGTAAATGATGTGTCTAATACACAAGAAGCAGAATTAGTTCTTTTTACGTATGACATTCGTACTGTAATTGATTCAAGCATACATACAGAAACAGGAGAAATGGTAAACAGTGTTCTTAAAGGTATCATTGAATGGTTTTCTATAAATGGTGTCTCTCTGTCTTTAAAGACATAAAATATTCGGTTCTGCTCATTTAGGGGTGCTACACCAATGATAAATTTAACTTGTGGTGAGGAAATAATAAAGAGGGTGGAAACTTCAAAATTCATAGATTTCCATATTCATGTGAAGTTAAACTGGAAAAAGTATGCTTTGGAACTCCAAAACAACTTAGTTAAGTCTCATTTGTATTTAGAATAATTGTAAGTCTTAGGCAGAGACAAATCAGTAAGTTGACATATTTTGCATATTTTCATTCAGTATTGTCATATGGAATAATGTTCTGCGGTAATTCATCTTTAAGGAAGAAAGTTTTCATTGTGCAAAACGTGCCATAAGAATATTGTGAGGTGCTTACCCATGATCATCTTGCAGACATCTGTTTAAGGAGTGGGGCATTCTGGCTACTACTTCACAGTAAATTTATTACCTCGTGAAGTTTATTGTAAATAACCCACCACAGTTCTAAAGGAACAATAATGTACACAATCACAATACCACAAGGAAAAAATGGCATCCATTACTCCACACTGAGGTTTTCTTTAGCACAAAAAGGGATGCACAATGCTGCAATTAAGATTTCTGATCACGTACCCAGTGATATAAAATGTCTAACAGACAGCAAAGTAAGATTTGAAATCAAATTGAAAAAGTTTATCCTTGACAACTTCAAATTTGTAAAAGAATTACTACTATTTACTAATTAATTTGTGATGTGAATATAAAATGATTCATTCCACATCATTGTAATGAAACTAAGAAGGAAGAGTTTGTCTGAAAACTCTTATCTGTGTCAGAGTTTTTTCAAGATGTTTAGGAAAATGTACAGGCCAAAGGTTGTAAGTTAAATTTTTGATTATGAGGAGGGGTAACACTTTGTATTTCAAGGTATATGTTTTTTTGGGGGAGGGGGATTAATGCTGTTGGTATCTTTCGTTTGGATTGTTCCCCCCCCCCCCCCCCCCCCTGAAGTTATGAGTGATTTTTTTGCTAATAGTATATTTATTTGGCTGTTGTGTTGGGGACAGGTATTAGTTGATGGGTGTGGTGGTATTTGGGGAGGGAGGGTAACATTAGGGAAGAATAGGTTGGTTTGTCAGCTGACTATGGTTGTTAACCACATTTGCTTTTTTCTTTTTTGTTTTTCAAGCGTTGTACATGTATTTTTCTGTAATATGTGGGGATCGAAATTGAAGTAATTATTTATGATCTTGTGGGCTGGGTTGTTGAAGTTCTTGATTATTAGTTGATATTGGTGAGTATCACATAATTTTGTTGTTGTTAATTGTGGTTGGTTATAGTTTTCAATAGTAATTAAATTTGTGAGTTGTGGTTTGTTGATATCGTGAGCTTCATTTATGCTATATACACAAAGTTAAGTTTTTGTTACAGCAGAGTGATTTGTCCTTTCATAGTATTGTGGGCTTTGTGTGAAAAGTTCAAATGAAGTTTTTGATACCTACGTTTGGAGAGATGCGTGCTTCTGTGTGGAAGATGACCTATTAACAAATCCTTATTCTGCATTCTGTGTCTCACTGTAGGAAGTTTGTACATTTGTTGTTAAACTGGTGTTACAGGAAATATTCCAATAATGAATATTACACAACTTTTAATTAATATGATTCTTTCCACATTTATTGTCACTATAAGCAGTCTGATGACCAGTTCCAGTTTCCGCAATAAAGACTGTTTACAGGCAGGTGCTTTAAACATCCTGTTAAACAGTGTGACAGTGGCAGATACAGTGCTCTTTCACATACGAAGTCTCATTCAAATATCAAGCTTTGCTTTCAATTACACAGTCAATTAGGAAAAACAGGAAGTTTCACGATGACTAATAATAATGCACAGAAATCTACATAGTTGGTATGGAGTAATTAACACCATAATATAAACACAGTAGCCTTGCACTATTATACAGTTGATGGATAGCTACAAACTTAATTTTAACCAAACAGAGTCCCAAAAGGTACAAAATGATGTTCACACAGAGGTAGTAGGGCCAAGGTATTAGCATGGTGGTAGTAGAACACAGATAGGGTTGGCCTTATAAAGACTGGCATATGAACATGTTTATATTTCGGAAACTGCAATGGTTCGAAAAACAGCTATGTTAGATTTTCCTAATTGTGCTGAGTTGTATGTTCTAGTAATAATTTAATGAACATAATACATAGTCAGTTAATAAATTTAAAAAAAAAAAAAAAAAAAAAAAAAACAACAGAAATACACTTCTCTGGCTGCAACCCCTTCACCCACAATGACCTCTCTGTTAAATTTCCATCAATCCATAGCCCTCACCAACCTAGTCCTGCAAAACCTTATAAATCAGGCCCAAATGTTCTTGCAATACCTCCTCTCCACCTGTAATATTTTCTTGCTCTACAATCCCAAATTACTACATCTCATCTCTCACATTAAAACTCTTACCCTCCAGAAACTGGAGCAGCATGCACAATACCAACTCAAAAAACTCTCCACCCTATTCACCTCCTACTCCCACCTTGGAGTACAACTGTCCACCACCTCTAAAAGAAGCTCCCAAACCTCTTTGACATCCCCTCATAGCCGACAAACTCTGCCCCACAGACCTACATTTACGAGATCCTCAAGAACTCTCTTGTACCACCATACAGAACCTACACACACCCAAAAAAAGTCCTGAATCTTTCCTCCGAAAGCCTTAGCCTCACAGAAGGATTGTTGTTTCCTAAAGTCTTGCCTTTTCCACCATTCCCAAATTCAGTCATGCTGGACTTGTTACAGACCTTCTCCTGGTCCGTAGAGTGGAAACACTTTTTCACCATGAACTCTACCAATCAGACTCAATCTAAAACCAATATTGAACCTTGCCTAACTAAGTTCACTCCTCCAGCCAGCCATGGTCTCCCCCCAGGGGGCTTGCCACTCTTTGCCAGGTTCATGCTTGGCTACCAAGGGGCTCCAGCCTTTGCAGCATTTTTTCCCTTCCATGCTGCATGTCTATCCTCATGCTATTCTTTTTTCCCTTCCTTGGGGAACATGTCTGGGGTATTATTGGGAACATTCTGCATTCCGTCGCTGACATATGAACAGTCTCACCTTTTTTTTTTCTTTTTTTTTGCTCCCTTTTCCCGTCTTTGTTTCCCTTCTCCTCTTGTTCCTCTGCTTTGGCATTTGAGTATCCTCTTTTTTCTTCTTCCTCCCTGTGCACTCCTAAAGGCTTGGCCACACACCTGACACATAACAGGTGACTGTGTAATGTGTAATTCCCAGCCCCAGGTTGACAGGTAGGGATCACACCTACCCCCTGGTACAGGCCAAGCCCAGGGAAGGGTGATTGCATGAGCCGCAACCTTCCCAAATTGCCAATTGGTCCCTCTGTCAGGTGTTCGGGAGGTGTGACCTGAGGTGTGAACAATCACCTAAGGCGGATGCGCCCCCTCATGAACGTGGCCCCCAGTTGGAAGGAGCGCATCATCAGAGATGCTGGCAATCATGGGGGATTTCCTTGTGATGAGTCAGTCATCTTCTCACTCAACCTCTACAAAATGTAATGAGGCTAATGATTCAAAGACCCTTCCTGTTGCCCCATGGTTCCTTGTGGTCCCATGTACTGAAGACGGTCAGTCCTTCACCATGGTAAATCCGTTTATTATTCAGAAAGGTGTTGATGCAATTGCTGGCCCTGTGAAATCCTGCTCTCGTTTACAGAATGGCACTTTGCTTTTGGAGACCACTTCTGATGCTGAAGCACAACAACTGCTTGCAGCCTCGCATCTCCACTGTTACCCTGTTCGTGTCGAGGCCCATAGAACTTTGAATTCTTTCCGTGGTGTAATTTACACCAGGCTGCTTGATGGTCTAATCGAGGCCAAAATCCAATCTTAGCTCCATGATCAAGGTGTCATTGCCATCCAACATGTAATGAAAAGGTTGATGCCTCATTAGTGCCCACCCACACCTGCTTTCTCACCTTTGATAGAGTGGTGCTTTCGTCCAAGCTCAAAGCAGGTTATGAAACTATATCAGTCTGGTCATACATTCTGAACCCGATGCACTGCTACCAGTGTCATCATTTCAACCACACAAGAACAGTGTGTCGACACACAACCAAATGTGTCACTTGTGGTAGGGATGAACCTGAGGGCGATTGTCCACCTCCTCCTCCCCGCTGTATCAACTGCAATGGTGGCCATGTCGCCTCCTCTTAGGATTGTCCCATGTAGCTTGATGACTGGGCTGTTCAAGAGATCTGGGTAAGGGAAGAGGTGCCGTACGCAAAGGAAGAGGTGCCATACCCAGTCACTCTTAAGTTACTGACTAGTTGCAAACCCTGCGTTCTCGCATCTGGTACCTACATTTCTGTTCTTGTTACCCCTCGCTCCATGAAGAACATGGCCACACAGACATGTGACCTAAAATTCACCTCTGATGTTGTGAAATCGCCCAGTGTCGAGGTAGCATCACCATCCCCCCGTCCAGCTGTGCAACAAGCTGTCAAACTCTCACCTCAAGTGGCACAGCCACCAGCTACACAACTGGTGGGCCGGAAAGGACAGAAGAAGGACTCCCGTGAAGACTTCCTCTGTCCCTCCAGCCAAACACCACCCGAGTCTTC
Source organism: Schistocerca piceifrons (assembly GCF_021461385.2). Classification (NCBI taxonomy): domain Eukaryota; kingdom Metazoa; phylum Arthropoda; class Insecta; order Orthoptera; family Acrididae; genus Schistocerca; species Schistocerca piceifrons. Next base: position 771,002,258 of record NC_060141.1, on the reverse strand, counting down.
CTCTAACCGGAAGGGCTCAAAGAAGTCCACCAAAGGCAAACGGTCTTCTCCTTAGCCAACTTGAGGATCCTCATTGATGGTTTCACCACTTGGTACCTTAGCCCTGCTGGCCTCTGTATTACCAGTGTGCACCACCAACCGTTTTTCAGCGTTGGACTCCACAGACTGACCGTACAAGCACGCTGATGCTTGTGTGGATCCCATGGTGCAGGATCCTCCTGCTTCTGTGCCCTGTAGAAGTGACTCTATACTGGCTGTCACTCGCCAGCTGCCGAGTTGACACCCCTACATCTCTTCATCATGACTGTCCTCCAATGGAACATTCATGTCCTTCGGTTCTGCAAAGAGGATTTACGGTTGCTTTTAGCATCACAGCATCCCCTTGTACTCTGCCTTCAGGAAACAAAATTGCACCCTCACAACCACTTTGAGTTTTCACATTACTTCCCAATTCGTTTTGACCTTCCGTCTGATGTCGGCATTCCGTCTCATGGGGGCTTCATGCTTCTCATATGGGATGACATCCACAGTTAACCCATCTCCATGACTACCAATCTTCAAGCTGTTGCAATTTGCCTTTTCCTTCCCCACCTGACTTTTTCCCTCTGTACCATTTATGTCCCTCTGTCATTTGCTGTCACCAGGACAGACCTCCTTCAGCTTATTGGACAGCAGCCCCCCTTTGGGGTTCTCCGAGGACCTGTCAGAGAGGTGCCCTCATGGCTGACCTTCTTAACCAACTTAACCTCTTCTGCCTTAACACTGTAGCACCCAGTTTCTTTTCCAATTCCTCACACACCTATCCCCATTTGGACCTATCCTTTTTCACTGCCCAGCTTGTCCATCGTCTTAAGTGGTCCGTTCTTTCTGACACCTATTCAAGCGACCATTTCCCATGTGCTCTCCGTTTGTTGACTCCTACCCCATCCGTGTGCACGCCCAAATGGCAGCTTACTAAGGTTGACTGACAGCTTTACTCCTCCCTAGCAACCTTCAAAGAACAAGATTTCCCCAGTTGTGATGACCAGGTGGACTATCTCACCAACATTATCCTTACTGCTGCAGAACGTTCCATTCCTTGCACTTGCACTTTACCACGTTGCGTCCCCGTCCCTGGGTGGACTGAGGAATGCTGTGATGCCATACGCGCACATCATGTCCCTGTCTCTTCGTGGACTGAGGCGTGCTGCAGTGCCATATGCATATGGAAACGTGCTCTCCACATTTTCAACCATCATCCTACGGTGGCAAACTGCATTAATTATAAACAGATGCATGCAAAGTAAAGTCACATTCTTCGGGATAGCAAATGAGCTTGCTGGATTTCATTCACTAGTTCTTTTAACAGTTCTACCCCTTCCTCTGTCATGTGGGCCAACCTCCAACAGCTCTTTGGGACCAAGATCCATTCCCCCATTTCCGGCCTCACAGTATCAGATGATGTTATCGTGGACCCTATTGCTATCTCCAACACCTTGGGTCACCATTTTGCGGAAGTTTTGAGCTCTTCCCACTATCACCCTGCCTTCCTCCATCAGAAACGAGCGGAGGAGGATCATGAGTGCTACAATGCGATCTTCACTATGAGGGAGCTCGATCGTGCTATCAGTTCATCCCAATCCTCTGCCCCAGGGCCGGACGCCATCCACATTCAGATGTTGCAGCACCTTTCTCTTGTGGGTAAGCACTTTATGCTTAACACGTGCAACCGCATCTGGGCAGAGGGCACATTTCCCGGATGCTGACGTGACACCACTGTCATACCTATACCTAAGCCCAGTAAGGTCTAAAACCTTCCTTCTAGCTACTGCTTTGTCGACCCATATGGAAGTCCCAGACTGTGGCCATGTTTTTTGATTTGGAGAAGGCCTACGACACCTGCTGGAGAACTGGTATCCTCCGTACTCTTTACATGTGGGGCTTCCGTGGCCGCTTGCCCTGTTTCCTTCAGACATTTTTACAAGATCGAGTTTTCAGGGTGTGTGTGGATTCTACCTTGTCAGACACCTTCATCAGGAAAATGGTGTGCCTCAGGGTCCTGTCCTGAGTGTCATCCTCTTTGCTATTGCCATTAACCCTACCATGGCCTGTCTTCCACCAGGCATCTCCGGCTCCCTTTTTGTTGACGATTTTGCATCTATTGCAGTTCTCCACAGACCTGTCTCACTGAGCAGCGTCTTCAATGGTGTCTTGATTGTCTTTACTCCTGGAGCATTGACAATGGCTTTCACTTTTCCACTGACAAAACCACTGTATGAATTTCTGGCGACACAAGTGGTTTCTCCAGCCACCTTTACATCTTGGGCCTGTTGCCCCTCCGTTCATTGGAACTAGGAAATTCCTGGGGGCTCATGCTCAATAGGAAGCTCTCTTGGTCCTCCCATGTGTCTTACCTGGCAGCCCTTTGTACAAGGTACCTCAATGTCCTACATGTCCTCAATGGTACTTCAGGGATGCCTTGCCCGTTCGAAACTTGACTATGGGTGCTTTGTTTATGCATCTGCACACCCATCCCTCTTATGCCATCTCAACACTATCCACAAATCGTGGCATCCATTTATCCACGGTCACCTTTTACACCAGCCAGTTGAGAGTTTGTATGCTGAAGCTGCTGAACTACCACTGTCCTAATGCCATGACTTTCTCCTCAGCAGGTATGCATGCTGTTTGTCTGCCATGTGTGGCCACCCATCCTATGCCTCCTTCTTTGATGACACCTTTGATCGTCAATATGGGGCTCGTCCTTCTTATCTGTCACCTCCTGGAGTCCGCTTTCAGCACTTGCTTCAGTGGCTTTCCCAGTGGGTGGGAACCCTTCACCACCTTGACTTCGTGAAGTGGCCCATGTTAGTCTTGGCCTTCATTCGCTTCATGAGGCCACTAATCCAGCCTTGGTCTATCACCTCCAGTTTCACGACCTTCGCATGGAAGTCCGCGATAGTACCTTTGTGTACACTGATGGCTCTTGGACTGACTATGGGGTCAGGTTTGCTTTCATCATTGGCACCTGTGACTTTATATATCATCTTCCAGCTTACTCCTCAGTATTTATAGCTGAGCTCTTCACCTTGTATCAAGCCACGGAGTACATCCGGCAACACAGCCTTTTCAATTGTGTCCTCTGCTCAGACTCACTCAGTGCTCATCACAGTCTATGTGTGCTGTACACTGCCCATCCCTTAGTGCAGTGGGTCCAGTTCTCAACCTCAAGGTGTGCTACATGCTGAGGAGGTGAATGGCTGTTGAGGTAAAACAGTCTTTAGTGAGCAAACTCTGGGGCACCTGCCGCACCCCTCCCCCCCCCCCCCCCTCCCCGCAGTTGTATTGGACTTGCTCAGGCATGTAGGGCTCTGCCTGGGTCAGGTTGATTCCCCTAGCGTCTCATGGGATCCCTGTGGAACTGTCTCATGAAACTACTACTGCTGATGGGATGGGTGTACCGTCAGGCAGCACCTACTCCCACTCCTCGAAGAGAGCTCCATTGGTCAGTCCTCCCAAAAAGAAGCCTCAGAGTAATAGTAACAGGGCATTAGTGAGCCATAACACTTTCACTGTAATCAAGCAAAACGCCCGTTTGTTCCCAACCCCATGCGATGCTATAAATGTCGAAGATTTGGCCATACCACTATGGGGTGTAACGGGAAGGCTATGTGTGGCAATTGTGAGGCTCCACTCACGAGTTAGGGACTTCTTGTACGCTTCCTCCAAAATATATAAACTGCTCTGGGGATCACCCAGTGTGGAGCAGAAAGTGTGGGGTTTACAACGAGGAAAAGAAAAGTCAAGAGTTGAAAGTAAACAGACACATACCATTTGGTGAAGCTAAAAAGGCTTACAAAGCAATGCAACCACCGGTTTTTGCTACTTATTTTGCATCAGCCCTTAAGACAACAATAGCTAAGTGTGATGCCTTTACACAAACTCAGACCACAGATTCCAGTACAAGCACATGCACTTGTCAATGTACCTGTGGGGGAAACGTTCCACTTGCAACTGGTGTTGTTTGGAAGCCGTCAGCAGTAGGCTTACCACCTAGGCCACATACCACTCTCCAACTAAGCCATCCCCGCAACCCAGGCAGCTGCTTCCTCTTGTCAGCAAAGAAAAACGTCCTTCAAAGAGTAGTTCTAAATCCAAGAAAGCGGTAGGTAAACCTTCAGATAGATGAGCTCTCTCACTTTCTGATGGTGACTATGCTCTTGAGGATAAGGACTTCCAATTGATGGAACCAGAGAGCACGGAACTGGCTAATGTTCTCCATGACCTCCCTGGGAAATCACCACCTCCGAGGGAGAAAGAAAAGAACCGCCATCGCTAACCAATGGCTTCCATAAGGACTTCCATGTTGCAGTGGAATTTGAATTGGTATCACTCACATTTGGAAGAATTGCAGTTGCTGGTCCAGTATAAACCTTTCTGCATATGCTTACAAGAGAGCATCTTAAAGTCACAGACACACCTGCATTATGGAGCCACCACATATACAGGAAGGACTGCTGGAGACAGGGCTAAGGTGGAGTGGCTATTTTCCTTGATGACAGATGCCACTCCTCTCCTGTCCCTCTTACCATGACCATGCAAGCAATTGCTGTGTAAGTTCTCGCACCCTTTACTATCACAGTGTGTTCCTTGTACCTGTCCCCCCAATGATGCTTTGGATGTGGACGCACTGGCCGACCTCTTCCAGGCACTCCCATGCCCATTCCTCCTTGTGGGGGATTTCAGTGCCCACAACGTGCTGTCATTGGCATTTAGTTCAGTGATCCAACTCACCTTCGAACAACTGTTCAGGAATCGGCCCCAAGCAAGCCAGCCATTTGGTGTATGTGCTACAGACTGTGTCAGGGATCTGGATCTCTCAGGCATGAAAATACACACCCAGCAATGGAACCACTGCTGCCTTGGTGTCTTTAGAGGCCCAAAGTGATTTTAAGCTTGACACAGTATACAGAAAGTTGTACTCCAGATCTGGTTTTTACAACTTTGTTTCCGTCTATTTTAAGAATGTACCATAGTTTTATCATTATTTATACAGAAGTATCCCAGCAGGAGAATGCTCTTGGTTGTTCTGTGGTTTTCCCTGATAGGGTTTTTAATGTGTGTCTTCCAGAACAATTTACATATTATGATGTGGAGTTATATGGCACTCTGATAGCACTGGAGAGGGTTCACAGATATCACTGTACGAGTTTTCTTGTCTGTTCCGACTCTCTTAGTGCACTGCAAGCACTTCCCAAATGTATCCGGTAGACCCACTGATTCAGCTCATCCATGACCCTTTACAGTGGCTCCAACACCTGACCATGTTGAGATACAGGGTAATGACATGGCTGACAAAGCTGCCAAGGAAGCATGTTGGGATGGTGCTGTCCATCAATGTCCCATCCCATTGCACACCATTATCTCATTTTCTGACAGATGCATCATGCATCAGTGGGAGACTGAATGGTTGCAGGTGTCAGAAAACAAACTACGGTCACTCAAATTGACCACAACGGCTTGGCGGACTTCGTGTTAGCCTCATCACTGGAAGGAGGTTTTGCTTACCAGACTGCACATCAGACATAGCCCTTTCACACATGGCTTCCTCCTCCAGAGGGAGGATCCACCATTATTCGAAGTTTGTGGTGTGTGCTTTCAGTTCAGCATGTTGTGGCTACATGTGTCCTTTATACTGATATTAGGGAAGCCCTTGGTCTCACTGGAGATCTGCCCACCATCCTCGCAGATACCCAATACCAGTGTTAACAGAATGGTGAAATTTTGTGAACTGTCAGGCCTCATCCCTAAACTGGCGGGGAGAGGCGGCAGACTTTAGTACGTTATAAACTGCTCCACATGTGGGGACAGCCTTAGTCCCCACCCATGAGATTTCATGTTGACTTTTCGTCAGGGTGCTGATTACCATGATGTCGAGTGCCCCCTTAACATGAATCACCATCACGACCACCACCAGCACCATCACCACTTTGACTGCTGCAGTCCTTTCTATACTAAGAAGTCCATCCCATACAGAAAAGTGACCTGTGGCTGTTGCATCTGCAGTGACAAGCAGTCCCTCTCCAAATATACCAAGAGTCTCACTGAGGCCTTCACAGGCAAAAATTAGCCACTCAGTCTTGTACAGAAACAGATTTCCTGTGCCTTTTCTCTCCAGTAATATACCACTTCCCATATACTCACCATCCAGCCACAATGAAGCACTCCCCTTGTGACTCAGTACCACCCAGGACTGGAGAAACTGAATTAGATTCTTTGGCAGGGTTTCGACTACCCCTCGTCGTGCCCTGAAATGAGGAGTATCCTACCTACTACCTTCGCAACCCTCCCACAACAGTATTCAGTCAGCCACCAAACCTACATAATCCTTGTCCATCACTATTCCACCGCTGTCCCCAACCCCTTGCCTAATGTCTCGTATCCTTTTCTCACCATCCAGCCACAATGAACAATTAGTTCATGAGCCCACTCAAAGCATAAATGGTTACGAAAGCATATTTGACCTCTTAGAAACAAATAATCCTGGCCAAGCATGGAGTACCGTGATGAATACAGGGATTAGCGACCACAAGCATCCAAAAGAAAAGAAAAGTATATCTGTTTAAAAAGCTGATGAAAATGCTCTTAATGCCTTTTTAAGAGACAGTCTTCACTCCTTCCGATCTGATCGTGTAACAATAGAAAAGATGTGGAATGACTTCAAAGAGATAGTATTGATGACAATTGAGAGATATACGCCACATAAATTAATAAGTGATGGTGCTGATTCCCCATGGTACTCAAAATGGATCAGATTGCTGTTGCAGAAGCAACAAAAACAGCATGCCAAATTTAAAAGAACACAAAATTGGCAAAGTTTTGCAGAAGTTCAAAATATAGCATGTACTTCAATGCTAGATGCTTTTAATAACTGTCATGGAATCTGGCAGAAAACCCAGAAAGATTCTGGTCATACACAAAGCACACCAGTGGCAAGACACAATCAATACTTCCACTGTGCAATAACAATGGTGAAGTCATTGATGACTGTTCCACTAAAGCAGAGTTATTAAACACGGTTTTCAGAAACTCCTTCACCAAAGAAGACGAAGTAAATAGTCCTGAATTCCAATTAAGAACAACTGCCAATATGAGAAACATAGAAATAAATATTGTCGGTGTAACAAAGCAGCTTAAATCACTTATTAAAGCCAAGGCCTCCATTCCAGATTGTATACCAGTCAGGTTCCTCTCACAGTATGCTGATAAAATAGCTCCATATTTAGCATTTACATACAACCGCTCACTAACAGGCAGATCTGTACCTAAAGACTGGAAAATTGCTCAAGTCACACCAATACCCGTAAAGGGAAGTAGGAGTAATCCTCTGAATTACAGGCCCATATCACTAATGTCAATTTGCAGTAGGGTTTTGGAATATATACTGTGTTCGGACATTATGAAGTACCTTGAAGAAAACAACTTATTGAAATGTAGTCATCACAGATTCAGAAAATATTATTCTTGTGAAACACAACTAGCTCTTTATATTCATGATGTTTTGAGTGCTATTGACATGGGATGTCAAATTGATTCCATACTTCTAGATTTCCAGATGGCTTTTAACATGTTCCTCACGAGTGTCTTCTAACCAAACTGTGTGCCTATGGAAAATCGCCTCAGTTGTGTGACTGGATTTGTGATTTCCTGTCAGAAAGGTCACAGTTCATAATAATAGATGGAAGGTCATCGAGTAAAACAGAAGTAATATCCGGCATTCCCCAAGGAAGTGTTGTAGGCCCTCTATTGTTCCTTATCTATTTTAACGACATAGGAGACAATCTGAGTAGCTGTCTTAGATTGTTTGTAGATGATGCTGTCATTTACTGTCTTGTAATGTCATCAGATGACCAAAACATATTGCAAAATGATTTAGGTAATATATCTGTGTGGTGCAAAAAGTGGCAATTGACCCTGAATAAAGAAAAGTGTACTAAAAGAAATCTGCTAAATTTCGACTACGCGATAAGTCACACAAATACGTAGGCTGTAAATTCAACTAAATACTTAGGGCTTACAATTACAAATAACCTAAACTGGAATGATCACATAGATAATGTTGTGGGTGTAGCAAACCAAAGACTGCCATTCATTGGCAGAACATTTAGAAGGTGCAACTGGTCTACTAAAGAGATTGCTTACACCACACTTGTCTGCCCTATTCTGGAGTATTGCTGTGTGGTGTGGGATCCGCATCATGTGGGACTGATGGATGATATCAGAAAAGTTCAAAGAAGGCCAGCTCGTTTTGTATTATCACGAAATAGAGGAGATAGTGCCACAGATGTGATACGTGAATTGGAAAGGCAATCATTAAAACAAAGGCGTTTTTCATTGTGACGGGATCTTCTCATTAAATTTCAATCACCAGTTTTCTCCTCTAATTGCAAAAACATTCTGTTGGCACCCACCTACATAGGGAGAAATGTTCATCACAATAAAATAAGAGAAATGAGGGCTCGCACAGCAAAATATAAGTGCTCATTTTTCCGGCGCGCCGTTTGAGAGTGGAACGGTACAGAGGCAGCTTGAAGGTGGTTCATTGAACCCTCTGCCAGGCACTTTATTGTGAATAGCAGAGTAATGGTGTAGCTATAGATGTAGATATCCCTGTAACAGACTTAGATGCATGGCCCGTTCCATACATCATCCCACATTTACTGTAAAGTCTGGATGTCCATTTTCTAATAAGTAGTATTAGACCATATCTGCTCATACATGCCATTATGATATGTTTCATTACTCATTACTTTTAACTAATAAAGTTTCCAGTAAAATCAAATATACTATTGCAATAACTGAATCAAAAATGAGTTAGGGGAAAACACAGTGTAAATAATATTTTTGTAGATTTGGGCATATACTTCTTATACCCAATATGAATAGTGATATTTACGTGACAATTTAGAAGGATAAAATGTGTTAGTTATTAAGAGGAGTGCAAGAAGAGCAGACGGGAAGATTCCAGCTTGTTCTGTTTCATATGGTATTGTGGGCCTCATTTGAGCTACATAGGTCAAATGAAATTTTTGGTACCAGATTTTTGTACTTTTAGTGTGTTTGTTTTGCTATGTGTTTATTATTAGGAATAGTATGTAATTTTACACACAAAAACCCTAATTCCTGCACTTTTCCCACTATAATGGTATTATTTCTAAAATTAATTGGATTATATCATATGATGATATTGTTTATTGTGCGATGTCATTTTCTCTTGGTGGCCTTTACATAGTGATTGCTGCTGTCTAACAGATTGTCATAGTACACTTTCACATTTGCCCCCATGAAGCTGGTGGCCCGTGATATTCTTGTCCGCTCTGATGTAAGTAATGGAAGCCTGTTTCGTTTTATGAATACCGTGAGCCATTCAAGTCCTGCCACATTCTTGCTTTCCTAGTTCTGTGGCACAGATTCTCCATTACCCATAGCAAATTCATATCCCAGACTATTTGCAGTTTTTTTGATTAAACATACTGGATATTGCTTGCAGAAGTAATACAGTCAAGAGATTTTTTTTCCACTTTTGTGAAAATTTGTAAGTGTTCATTTGACAGCCTAAGATTGATGTTGCCATGTAATTATCCTAAATAATACATCAGTGGATGTATAAAAGTAAGTACAGTCTAAGTTTTTAATGGGATTAGCTGAACCACTGACCAGTTGACACTAAGACTTGTGGTGCACTTAATCCCACATGCACTAATGAAATATATTTTGCAGTTGCATAGCCCCAGCAAAAAGAACATTTGAAAATGAGGTATGTAGCAAAACTTTTAAAAACAGATTTTTAAATGATGTCAAATACAGTGGACAGTCAGTGACTTAAGACTAAATAAAACCAAAGAAGAGCAAAAAAGTTTTGGTTAAATTTTCATATATCACTGTCGCACTGTCAGGCATTGTAGCACTACAAACCAAGAAGAGGAGGATATCTCTTGGATAGATCTTTAATACGTCATAGCATTGAATCAGTTTATTTGTGGAATAAACAAGTATAAATATGATAGCTTCGGAAACTGTGAAATAGAGATTGCGCTGTATGATATGCTTTTGTTACACATTTTCTAAGTCCAGAACACATGATTAGCCAATGGTAATGTGGCTGACACAAACGGAAACACATACACACATACAGTATAAAAATAAGTAGAGCAGTGGCTTAATATATAATTTTGGTTCTTTTTTTCAGAGACGTGGTTAGGCTGGGATGTAAGATGACACCTGAAATTGATGCCAATGAAGCAGTTGTATTAATACCCCTCTTTGAGAGAAATATATGGCTCTTTTATTCTGAATATGTTGAGGTTTCCATATTGCGATTTCCGAGGGTATGGTACTGCTTGGACGTAACAATGGAACTTAATTCTAGAACATTAAAGGAGGAATACTGTGATACCATTACTAAACCATTGTAAATTTTACTGCACCCTATTTCATTCAAAGGAGGTCATATTTATGGTTTATGCACTAGTTAATTACAATTATAAGGTCTACAGTGATATGTAACATTGAAAGTACAAACAAAATGCCTGTTTTACACCCTATGCTGGCAACTGTACTGTTCAAAATGTTGGCAGGGGCCACGAATTGGTGCCAGTTGTAATCACATTCTAGGAGGGTTTAGTGATCTAGGGTTAAATTGCTGGGAGTGAAGTTGTTCCATATACTTTGCTGTTATTCTACAAATAGATCAAGATTTCCAGCAGTGTGGTTGAGCTGTTGTCAGCTGTATTTTCCAAATTTTGCAAGATTTCGTATTGTGGTGACAGACTGATCTGTAATGCAGCCAGACCCCTGCATTAAGTTGGAATGCAACAGCCTGGTTGTGAGCTGGCAAAGCCAACATGTGTGAAATCAAAAAATCAAGTTTGTGATGACTGATTGATCTGCAATGTAGCCAGAGGTCTAGGGTAAGTTGGAATGCAGCAGTTAGGTTGTGATTTGGTGAAGTGAATGAATGTGAAAGCAAAAAATCTGGTTGTGGTGACTGACTGACCTGTAGTGTAGCCGGAGGTCCAGGTTAGGTTGGAATCAACCGTTTGGTTATGAGTTGGTAAAGTGAAATTTGGGAAAAGGAAATACAACAAGGGCCATGAATTCATACACAATTGGGTGTTCAGTGGAATTTAGCAAGAGTTGAAAAAATGCTGCCTTGGTCCCATTGAATTTTGGACTAAGGAAGTGTTGTTCAGAATAATAAAAAGTAAAGATCCTCCCTGGAATGATGATTGTTAGTGACTGCTTCAGTTCTTTCAACACTCAAGGTACTGAAAGATTTTAGCACTTTAAAGTGAACCATAGTCTGAACTTTGTAGTTACAGAAGATCGTTCCGTTGAACGTGGACAGAATGCTGCAGGATGTCAGAGGTGCCGTCCCACGATATGGCAGGGAGACCAAACATTTTGTGGGTTACCTAGCTGAGTACATATTATGTTGAGTACGTTACCAGAAAGAAATATTACATCAATTTTTTGTTAAAGCATGTAAACTTCACCTGCCCGGTGGAACTGTAATGCAATAATTCTTTCGAAGAATGTTGCAAGCACGACTAGCGACTACAGTTCTGTGCTTTTCAGGTAAATGGGGGCATTCAATTTTCTCAACATTGCAGGTATGTTACAGCAACCCTTTGCTTGGTATAGTACATTTTGAACATTACATTGGATTATCTACTTTATTCATGTTTCATTCTTAAAATTTTTTCGTTGTTTGTATTTTCGCGCATTGAAAATGTGGTGATACGATTGGCTGGTTATATAACATGTAATGTGCTCTCATTCTGTATTCTGATTGGCTGAGGAGATCACATGTCCTGTGCCCAGGTTGTGTAACAAAATCACATAGTACAGCGCACTCTCGATTTCACAGTTTCCGAAGCTGTCATGCTGTATTTGGTGGATTTTGTGTTTATGCTTGCTTATTCTGCAAATATGCAGTTAAGATGCTACAGCACATGAAAGATCTATCCAAGAGACATCCTCTTTTCTCGGTTTGTTGTGCTAAGGTGCGTAAAAGTGCTAAAAATTATGCCAAATTTTCATGAAGTTTTGTTAACAGTAGTTAATGGCAGTTACCCATTCTAGCCCCTGAAACATTGCTTGAAGTGATGAAGGGCTCCCTATTTTAAATAATTAAATTTTTTGAAGACTAAAATTTCCCTCTTTGTTGATTTTTGAGGGGTTTTCCACATCTACTTCGTTTACAAAAAGAATAATTCCATAGTTTATCATAGCTTTATTGGAACCACCATAAAAACCACTTCACTTGTCTGAAAGCTGTGTAGAATCCTGATTTCAAATAGCAGACCATTTCATTTCTTTGCCAGGTGCTGAAGATTTGAGATCCAGGAAAATTTTGCTCTAGTGTTGTCAAATATTTTGAACAATCTTGTTCCATCAATTCTGGTCTTTTTATTAATTGATATTTATTTTTAGATTTGTTAAGTTATGAATTGTGATAAATGTTTTCTTAATATTTAATTGATTATCAGTAAAAAAGTTTTTAATCCCAGGTTTGTCATTTCTTTTGTACCTTTTTGTAAGAAATTTCTTATTGCAACTGTTCCAGTTAAAATGAACTAGGCTATTTCTTCCACCAACAGCAGAGGTATGTCAACATCCCATTTTTTGGTCCTGCATTTTCTGTTGAGAGTGTATGGCACATGCACTGCACTCTTACATCAAAATATCATAAGGAAAGAGGCATTGCTGTTCGAGATCATTTGGTGTGTGACATTATGCAGTGTTACAAGATAAATTTATTGTCCATTAAACGTATTAGTTATGGGAAAAGTTTTTAAATAAATTGTATAATAGTTGTTTATCATTTTAGTAAGACCATTTGAATCCAAGAAAAAAAGAGATCACTACTTATGGACTTCAGAAAAAGTGACTGCCAAGCTACCCTTTGTGTTAAACGCATAAAAGTGTTCCCTGAGTATTGTATACAGTCAGTGAATGAGCACTGGGAGACCAAAAAAAGAGCGAGTATCCAATCTCTAGAATTTTGTTTGGAGACAATTTTGCATTATCAGTTGTGTTTACAATACAGATTAGGAAATTCTTATTTTAATGCTCTTAAATAAATAACTAATACATTACAGGTTATTGACTGGCTCAGAAAAGCTTTGGATTCATCTGAAAAGCCTGACAGCCATCTTCATTTTTATCTGGTCGCTTCTCCAGTAACTCAACATACATGCTACTGAGTGTGTTGAAGCAAATGGGAACATACATCATTTGCTTGAGGATACAGACGTTGAGCATCATGTTCCTGAATTCTCAAACACTCATTCGCAGCAACTTGAGGCAAGGGAGTTGTGTGAACAGATTTAAAATCTCGTGTTCAATTGCAGTAACAGTGAAGCCCTGCAAAATGTTCTTGAATCGCTAAGAAAGTGTGTGTTAATCAAAGAGGTTCTGGTGTAAAGACCTATATTGTAAATATAGTAAGACCAGTAATACACAATGAGATATTCTTTGAGAAACAAAAGTGATCAAATATCCCTCATATTTTCTTTCACAAAGATCTTTGATATTGCAGTTCCTTCAGAATGGCTGACAAAGACTTACTACTGTGCTTTGCAGTTGTGTGTACCACATATGCATTTTATTTACATCTGGAAGAGAAGAAGAAAAGAAAAAGAGAAAACATACTTGGCAAGTCGCTAAAAGCATCCAGAAAAATCTGTTATGGCAGCTGCAAATCAAGGATGTAAAGTCATATGAAAATTACTTGCAAATGGATGAGAGTACATTTCATTGTGTGCTCGAGAAAATGGCTGCTCATATTATGAAGCAGAATGCTCACTTTAGAAATACTATATATGTAATAAGACAGACTTACCATAACACTGTGATTTCTTGCAACAGGAGAAAGCTACTGTAGTTTGCAGTATAGCACTTGAATACTGCAATGCACATTTTTGGAAGTACAAGAGGGGATCAAAGATAAACAGGATTTTTGTTTCTGAAGATCAACAGTTGGTAGGACTGTCCCCGCACTTCTGCTATGCTTAGGCGGGACTGTTAGAAGTGATGAGAGTGTGCTGTTAGATATTTCCCACTGTTTCATCAGTAACACTCATGATGTCTGAGTGACAGGTGCCCCCCTCCATTGCGCAACATGTAATTATCAAATTTCTTGCTCATAAAAGAGTTACAGCGGCGGAAATGTGCCAGAGATTGACTGCACAGTTCCTTGATAAAATATTATCAATGATGCGTGTGTTTGCCTGGCATAAAAAGTTCAAGGAAGGACAAGAATGTGTGGAAAATCAGCAACATGATCGCCGTCCTTGGACCAGCATTACAGACAAAAACATTCGTGCGGTTAAAGACATTACTGATGATGATCGACAGGCGATAGTATCAGCAGTTATGGGAGCTGTCAAGCAATAATCGCAAATGACCTACAGTTCCATAAAGTGTGTTCCAGATGGGTCCCTAAACTTTTGAAAGAAAATCTGAAGTTGAGACGTTTGGAGGTCTGTCAAAGACTTACAGCAAGGTTTGTGGAAGAAGAAGATGCATTTTTGAGTCGGATCGTCACCTGCGACAAAATATGGGTTCACCACTACACTCCGGAAACCAAACAAGCCAGTAAGGAGTGATGGAGGAAAGGGGAGGCAGCACCAGTGAAAGCTACCACTGTCAGCTGGCAAGGTTCTTTCAACCTTTTTTTTTTTTTTTTTTTTTTTCAATCAGTGAGGCATTTTGCTAATTGATTTTTTGCACAAGTGATGCACAATCGATGCTGCTTACAACTGCAAACTGTTGAACAAGGTGAGACTTGCATATTGCCCCAAAAGACGAGACCATGCATTTCCAAAACAGGTGAGTATGTGGAAAAATAAATTACAATTGCCTTGAGTTTTTCAATAAATGAACTTAAATAAAAAATAAAATCCTGTTTATATTTGATCTGCTGTCATAATACCAGAAATGTGTGAAGCTTTTATAAAGCATTGAAGGAGGAATATCAGAAGGTAAGTAACTGTTTCGTACACACTGTAGTGATTAAGAACTGTTTTTATTAAATATATTAAATTATTTGTGCTATAACAACATTGCTTCACAAGTACTCATAAATCCCCAACTCTTGACAGCGTATCTGAATCATACTGGAGGCAGAGGTGCTATAAATCTCGTTCATAGTCCCCCCTGCAAATGAAGTGCCCTCCCCTTGCAACACTCATCTCTCTCTGTTTTCTAGTAATCTGCTCTGAGAAGGCAGAGAAGCAATGTTTGGTGGGTGGTTTTGCATGTCACTTCATGAAATCAGCCACAGCTTTCAGGGTCCTTGTAGCCTCCTGGAGAACATCATTGGCTTTTCTTCTTGTTCTTGTGGCTTTCTTTGGGGCTGTGGCTCATCGTGGCAAACTCCACCCATCTTCACCTGTGTTTCTTGTGCCTCCGCTTCCCACTATAAATGGAGAAATGAAAACCGTCAGTTAATATCAGACATACATACAAAAATTTGTTTTACAGGTACGCACAAGCAGAGAAGAGTGGAAGCAAATTGCAAATGATTCTGACGAAAAATGAAATGCTTGTGATACAATGGATGGCAAGCATTTAGCATTTAGCATGTCCACATGCTAATGGCTCTCATGTTTTCAACAGAATAATTTTGTTTGATCTTGTAGATGCTAACTAAAAGTTTTTGTATGTGGATGTAAGAGGTAATGGAAGTGTTGTTGATGCTAGAGTGTTTTCAAAAAGTAATCTCTGGGTATGTCTTATCGACAGATCAGTTTTGAACATTCCTTAAGGCAGGAAGCTGGGGATCAAAAAGTTACCAAATCCAATTGTTATGCAGTTGGGTGATGATTTTCCTCTAAGCTACAACATTATCAAGATATAACACTTGAAGGTAATCGTTAAGGAAGAAAAAGTGTTTAATTACAGATTTTCACAAGGAAGAAGACTAACAGAAGACTACTTCAGTATTCTTCCCAGTCGCTTCAAGGATTTTATTACTTCCTTACATCTACCTTCAGAACAGTTACAACAACAACAACAACAACAATAATTGGTTGCACTTTGCGAGATTGCTAACTGAGAGGAGAAAACATACACTCTTTTTTGTGAAAAGTGCAGCACCGAGAAGGAATTACCTGAATAGCACCACACTTCGTAGGAGTGGTGACGGGTTTGCAAGCAATACATAATATGTTTTGCAGCGAGAAGGAGTGCATCTACCTTCAGAACAGTTACAACAACAACAACAACAACAACAACACTAATTGGTTGCACTTTGCGAGATTGCTAACTGAGAGGAAAAAACATACACTCTTGTTTGTGAAAAGTGCAGCACCGAGAAGGAATTGGCTCTGAGCACTATGGGACTTAACAGCTGTGGTCATCAGTCCCCTAGAACTTAGAACTATTTAAACCTAACTAACCTAAGGACATCACACACATCCATGCCCGAGGCAGGATTCGAACCTGCGACCGTAGCAGTCGCGCGGTTCTGGACTGCGCGCCTAGAACCGCGAGACCACCACGGCCGGCAAGGAATTACCTGAATAGCACCACACTTGGTGGAAGTGGTGACGGGTGTGCAAGCAATACATAATATGTTTTGCAGCGAGAAGGGGTGCACGTAGACCGAGCAGAGCCTACTTGTGTCAGTTCGACAGGGTCGGTGTTGCACATAGTGTAGTCGGTAAAGAGCTGTCACACAAGGTGGGAACAATACAGTGAGTGCTAGTATGCCTCGTCATGAGAGTGGCATGAGAGTGAGTTCGAGCGGGCCAGAATGATCAGTCTCTGGGAAACAGGGCTGTCATACCATGACATTTTGGCTCACACAGGGCATGCTGCTGTGACAGTGATGTGTGTGTGGAAGCAGTAAATAGAGGAAGGTCATACACAGTGATGAGCAGGAACTGGACCATATAACATGACCACTGTCCGCATGGTCATTACTGAGCGTACAGCATCATCCACAGTGTTGGCTCATCACTGGAGCATAGCAACAGGTGTGAAGTTGTCTGCATCGACGGTTCGTCGCTGTCAGCTGTGGGTTGGACTGGTGCGGTTGCACACATGCCATTACGTTGGCTTCCCTTGTCCAGAAACCACAAGCTCCTCCGACTGCAATGGGCACATGAACGCTGTCACTGGAGTGCTGAGTGGCAACATGTAATCTTTTCGGATGACTCCCTCTTTGTGTCCTACAGTGATGGCCGCATACGTGTCTGGTGGTACCGTGG
The DNA here is from genome assembly GCF_021461385.2 of Schistocerca piceifrons. Taxonomy (NCBI): domain Eukaryota; kingdom Metazoa; phylum Arthropoda; class Insecta; order Orthoptera; family Acrididae; genus Schistocerca; species Schistocerca piceifrons. Next base: position 770,985,000 of record NC_060141.1, on the reverse strand, counting down.
TGAGTGCAACCTGGAGGGCTGCATTGTGGAGCAACATAGTGGACAAACACCAGGTGTGAATGTTTGGGGTGCAATTACAACAATTGATCTCGCTTCGTACGTATTGCGGGCACTTTGAACAGCAACCGGTACCTAATGGAGGTTTTGGAGCCTGAGGTACTCCCCCTGCTTCAGGAATCTCTACAGGCCACATTTCAACAGGACAATGCCTAGCCACATATTGCGGGGAATGTACAGGCCTTCTTCAGACAGGCACCATTGCTTCCCTGGCCTGGTAAATTCTCTAGGCATCTCGCCAATCGAACAAGTCTGGGATATGGTTTGTTGGCACCTGGCGTGTAACTGTCCTCCAGTAACTAGTGTCATGGGTTTGTGGGCTCAGATACAAACTGTGTGGAGGGGAATTCCTCAGGAACATATTCAGAACCTTACTGATTCAATGCCATGGCGTATAGCAACTCTAATTTCACTGCATGGTGGCCACATGACATACTTAAAAGTAGCTATATATGATGGTAGTATCTGTTCCCGAAAGAACAGTTACCGTGGATGACCATGCAGCTTTGCTAGAAATGAAATGATAATTAAATGGACACCCTAGCTGCAAACAGGCGTTGATGTACTTCATTGGGGACACGTTGAAAATGTGTGCCCCGACCGGGATGGGCAAACATCTATTAGAGCACTACGAATGTAGTGGTGTGGACATGTTGGGAATGTGGATCTCACGGGGATCGTGCAAGGGATAAGTCCCTGCAGACGCACTATCCTCTGTGCTCACGGTGGCTCAGATGGATAGAGCGTCTGCCATGTAAGTAGGAGGTCCCGTGTTCGAGTCCCGGTCGGGGCATACATTTTCAACATGTACCCAATGAATTTCATCAATGCCTGTTTGTAGCTAGGGTGTCCATTTAATTATCATTTCATTTCTAGCAAAGCTGCATGGTCATCCACGGTAACTGTTCATTCGGGAACAGATACTACTGTCATATATAGTTAAAAAATATGGTTTCCCGGCCATTGACCTTCTTGTGCGAACGCACACGCTATGCCCAAACTCGTACGGGACTTGGTAGATTAATGTGCCACGAGTAATGAGTATGATGGGCAAACATCTATTAGGCGCACTACGAATTTAGTGGTGTGGACATGTTGGGAATGTGGATCTCACGGGGAGCGTGCAAGGGATAAGTCCCTGCAGACGCACTGTCCTCTGTGCCCGCGGTGGCTCAGATGGATAGAGCGTCTGCCATTTAAGCAGTAGACCCCGGGTTCAAGTTCCGGTTGGGGCACGCATTTTCAACATGCCCCCAATGAAGTACATCAACGCCTGTTTGCAGCTAGGGTGTCCATTTAATTATCATTTCACTTAATAGTAGGGCTCAAAGGACATGTACAGATTTGAAAAGGTAATCATTTGTTACTTGTCATGTACCTATCCTGTGGTATTATATAAATTGAATTTACAAACTGCCTCTGTATGTGCAATATATGGTAAAGCAATTAGACTAGTTTAAAACATTTTAAGACAGTATTGAAAAAGTGCCCTAGCAAGATAATCTCATTTCCCAACTAAATGTAAACAAATGCACTTACCTCAAACATGTCACCGAAGACGAAAGTGTAGTGTCACTCCCTTTGTGTTGCTGCCCACAGACAGTACGTAGATTACATAAAAAATTTGAAGGTTCTGGATCTGTTTTGGAATTTCAGCGGCCACATGCACTTACTGTAAGTTCGCCACAAAACATTGAAGCAGTTACAGTGGTTTTCACTCGTAGTCTGAGTAAATCAACAAGAAGAGCCAGTGCTTAGTTGGGAATTTCACGCCAATCTGTACAAAGAATTATTCAATCTGACCTTCACTTGTATCCATAAAAGGTGACTGTGGCACATAAGCTTACTGTGAGAGATAAGGAGCAGAGACTACAGTTTGCGAGCTGGGCAATCGAGCAAGACCAAGAGGCAGTGCTACACAACACATGGTTTCCTGATGAAGCTTATTTTTATGTGAGCAGTGATGGGAACAAACAGAATATTCAATTCTGGGCACGTGAACTTCTGCAAATAATTTACACGAAAAACACCTACGGGGAGAAAGTGTGCATGTGGGTCACAATGTCAAGCTATGGAATCATCGATCCATTTTTCTTCAATGCTACAGTAACCAGTGAATGCTATTTACACATGCTGTGAAACCAGTTATTTCCTCAACTCATGGTCTCATGTCTTCCATTGCAGACACAATGGTTCAAATGAAAAGATTTGGTGTTAGGGTATTGTCATACAGACTTCCAGAACGTTATGCAGGGGGAAGAATGTGGCTGCCCCACAGCATGGACATTAACCGTGCGACTTCTTCCTTTGGGGGTTCCTTAAGGAGAAAGTGTACCACAGAAAACTTGAAAATGCAGTGCAACTTAGGGCCATCATTGTGGAGTTATACCGCGCCATTTCAGAAGATTTGTGTCGGAAAGTTGTCACAAATGCACATGTGCGACTTGAAGAAGTTGTAAACCATAACGGCTGTCATATTGAACATGTGTTTCATTAGGGTTGTATTTCCAAGCTGTATTCTTTACTTCTGCATCAATAAATTACAAATCTTGTAATCTTGTCAACAATAAATTATTTGCATAAATAAAGGTATATTTAGTGAAAGAAATAAGTGTTATACATGCCTTCTCATGAGAGTAACTAGTGTGGAAGATATTGATCATCTTGAAACTTCCTGGTAGATTAAAACTGTATGCCAGACCAAGACTCAAACTCAAGGCGTTTGCCTTTTGCTGGCAAGTGCTCTACCAACTGAGCTACCCAAACACAACTCATGACCCGTCCTCACAACTTCAATTCTGCCAGTACCTTGCCTCCTACCTTCCAAACTTCACAGAAGCTCTTCTGAGAACCTTTTAGAACTAGCACTTCTGGAAGAAAGGATATTGCGGAGACATGGCTTAACCACAGCCTGGGGGATTTTTCCAGAATGAGATTTTCACTTTGCAACAAAGTGTGCACTGATATGAAACTTCCCTGTGAGAGGCAAAGGTCCCGAGCTCGAGTCTTGGTCTGGTACACAGTTTTAATCTGCCAGGAAGTTTCATATCAGTGCATACTCCACTGCAGAGTGAAAATCTCATTATTGATCATCATCTTTATGCCATTGGAAGGGAATACCTGCTATGCTTCACAGCTGGTAGCCTCTTGAGTTTCTGGTACATCTTGTAAAGTGCCTCATCTGTCTCATACACTTACACTGAAGTGCCAAAGAAATTGGTATATATGATTGGTTACTGCTTTGCTACAATGGTAGGTTATCAAGATTTAAGTGAGTTTGAAGGTGGTGTTATAGTTGGTGCACGAGCAATGGGAGACAGCATCTCCAAGGTAGGGATGAAGTGGGGATTTTCCTGTATGACTATTTCACGAGGGTACCATGAATATTAAGAATTCAGTAAAACATCAGATCTCCAGCATTGCTGTGGCTGGAAAAAGATCCTGCAAGATCAGGACCAACATAAGAGAATCGTACAGTGTGACAGAAGTGCAAAACTTCCACAAATTGGTGCAGATTTCAATGCCGGGCCATCAGCAGGAGTCATTGTGTGAACCATTCAACAAAACATCATCGATATGGGCTTTTGGAGCCAAAGGCCCACTCGTGTACCCATAATGACTGCACGTCACAAAGCTTTAGGCCTCGGCTGAGCCTGTCAGCATTGATATTGGATTGTTGATGACTGGAAATGTGTTGCCTGGTTGGGCGAGTCTCATTTTAAATTGTATCAAGTGGATGGACGTGTACAGGTGTGGAGACAACCTCATGAATCCATAGACCCTGCATGTCAGCAAGGGACGTTCAAGGTGGTGGAGGCTCTGTAATGCTGTGGGGCGTGTGCAGTTGGAGTGATATGGGACCCTTGATTCATCTAGATATGGCTCTGGTAGGTGACATGTATTTAAGCATCCTGTCTCATCACCTGCATCCATTCATGTCCATTGTGTATTCTGATGAACTTGGGCAATTCCAGCAGTACAATGAGACACGCCACATGCCCAGGATTGCTACAGAGTGGCTCCAGGAACACTCTTCTGAGTTTAAACACTTCCACTGGCCATCAAACTCCCCAGACTTGAACATTATTGGGAATATCTGTGGTACCTTGCAACATGCTGTTCAGAAAAGATCTCCACCCCCTTGTACTCTTATGGATTTATGGGCAGCTATGTGGGATTCATACTGCCAGTTCCCTCCAGCACTACTACAGACATTAGTCAAGTCCTTGCCATGTCATGGGGGCCCTACAGGGTATTAGGCAGGTGTACCAGTTTCTTCGGCTCTTCACTGTATATCAAGTTTCCTTGTAGATGGGACCCACCATGTAAATTTTGAAGCCATTTTGATAAACAACAGATGCCAAATAGCAGCAGTGATGTTAGTGCTCCAAGCAGTTACATTTACTCTCACAATAAATAGAAGACAAATGCTTCGTTTGATCAAATCTAAGGCAAGGTGCTGGTTTTTTTCAAAGAAATTTTTAATAGGAAACTTGGTCAGAGAAAATTTGGTAGTGTAATATTGGCCTAAAGAAGGTTCTGGCAGAATGCAAATTATTTAGGGGTTAAGAAGAACACTCACTGTATATCCTTTGTTGAGCTAGTGTGTGCACATTAGTGCATGTGCCTCCCCCCCTCTCACCCACACATGCATCCACATTTACATTGTGTAGGCTGGACACGCAAGTGCCATTGTAATGTTTATACAATTTTGGGTAAGGCTTATACACCACATAAAATAACGCATACACAAGAGAACATTGAAATGCACACAATTAATTTTTAGTTCTAACTACACAAAGACAGATTTGTAAATGATATAACTCAACATTTAGAGTAACTTCGAGGTAAACTTTGTACCAGCAGAAACACACACTAAAGTCTACCACTGGATCAATCACTCTTGCACAGCCTTTCTGCACCCTCCCTCCTTTCACCATCTCAGTACTGTGAAGCACATGGAATTTAAGGAAATTTAAACTGTGTGAACTTCCAAAACAGCATCTGTGTGGACGGCTGACAGCAGTGCCTGTTCAGCTGCTGGCTGCAGAGATGATGTGGCTAATGGAGGGGGTTCATAATAGCAGGTGCATTCAGCACAGGTATGTGTAGGTACAATGAGACATGTGGTGTTGTAGGTTTCTGGTAAGGGAGGACACACACTGGCTTGGCACACTTGACTTGCGTGATCTCCAGGGTGCGGTCTCCTCGTCATTCCACCAGAAATGGTTCAGTGTACAGGGGTTGGAGCAGTGATCTGATGAAGTCTGTGCAAAGCACAATGTGAGCACAGTCATCTGTGGCCTGGGAGCTGTTGCACTAACTGTGACAGTTCTACTGAAGATGGCAGTGTACAGATGTGAGGTAGTCTGCCACAGTGGATAACGGCTCTCATACATCATTTCTGCTAATGGTGCTTCAATATTGGACTTGCAATGTATGCCAAGTCCTTAACAGACCAAGGAAAATTTCTCCATCCATTTCTCATGCACATGGAAGCTCTCTTTAGGGTCTGTTGCCATCATATTGCTGGCAAGGTGGTAGCTTGTCTTATGATGTTCTGGAAACCATACAACATGGGCAATTCTTGCAACAAAACAATTTTATTTGCCATCCCTGATCTCTAGTGACATGCAGGAGGCAACCAAATTCTACAGTCCAGGTGTCTTAGGATCTTTTTGGTATTCTCACAAAACATGTCAGTGGTGGCTGTAACTTCTGCCCATTGAGTACATTTGCGCACTGCTGTGAAAAGGCATCTGCAGCTGGTGAGGGTGGAAGAAGACCTACAAGATCAATGTGGATGTAGGTGAATCTCACTGGAGAGAGCCTTCAACTGGCAATGGAGGAGTGTATGTATTGTTACACTTTCCATCGCTCATTTTGCTCATACCTGAGCATCTCTTTTACGATCATGCAAACATGTCAGTCAGTAACTAGAAGTTCATGTTTGCTGCAGGGGGTGTTAGACTGTGAACACTGTTGAAAGCAGGTTTGTGGAGTTTTGGTGAAATGGCTTCATGGTTTGAGCTGGGAGACCAGACACACTAGTGTCAACTTGGTGCTTGACACAGGGATTTGGGCGAGTTGCAATCCCGTGTAAGGATTGACCAGTAAATGCTTAAGTTGTTGAACTCTGGTCTGAGTAGTGGCAATTTCTTTGTAATCTGTGGAATTTACCAAACCACAAGCACACAGTAAATAATCAGTAATGATGTTTTCTGCTTGTTTTATGTGGTATACACCTGTTACTAACTGGTTGACAAACTTTGACTGTACTACTGAGGGGAACTTGTCACCAGTGTTCTGGAAAGTGGAGACTAATGGTTCATGGTCTGTGTAAATTATCACATGGCAAGCTTCAATTGGGATGCAGAAATATTTAACAGCTTTATAAATAGCACACAGTTATCTGTCATACACTGGTTACAACTTTTTGGAAGAAAAACTTAACATTTGCTAGTGTTTCATAAATTGTTAATGATTGTGGATAACCTGTTGGTGGGTGAAAATGTTTTCAGTTACTGTGAACCACATATGTGATTGGTTGGGACAGAACAGCAATGGGGAAGAACTGTTTGAGCTGACAGGCAGTTCATTGTCCATGAGTGTGGTCACAATGCAGAAGCAATCATCGGAACAGTCGACATTTTTAATGTGGCTTAACATCGCCTCCTGTTATAATGGAAAAATAAAATTCATGATATGTAGTTGGCATTGTTGTTTGTGTTCATTTAACTGACATGGGATTTTGCATTTTAGTATTTGATTCTTTGCGTTCCTGATAACCTCAACATTGAATCCCCCACTCCTCCCCTCCCAAACCCCCTCCCTCCCTCCCTCCCTCACTCCCTCACTCCCTCCTTTTTGGAAGATTATATAAAGACTACTTTACTACAAAGTATCGTAAATAATTAAGATGCAATACAGAGGAATTACTGATAGGTTAACAAGTGTGCTAGAGTCCTTGCTACACAGTACTTCCGATGGCATGTATGTCACAAAGAGAATATTTAAAATATTATGAAAGGAGAAATGCAAAGACACACTGACACTCTGTGGAGGAAAATGCCATGTTATGAAAAAAGAACGGCAAGAATATGAAAAAAAAAATTAATTGAAAATGTCATTAATGTGGGCTTCAAACACAATACAACCTATTTTGCTTTGAACATCTTCCCTAAATCTGAATCAGAGTGAGAGAAAACAGGTTTAAAATAAATCAGCATTAGAAGAAATATTTCCACTTCATCAAAATACCAGTTACAAGCAATCTTTATATAAAAAATTTGTCTTCCAGTGTTAGGTAGATCATGTCAGACCAAGCAAAAGCTAAAGATTACTCTGTTAATGAACACAAGAGAGCCTAATCTCACACTGAAGAAGTGTATTAGTGTTTCCTGGATATTGTATATTGTCACTAATATCATTGGAGACAAAAAGAAGTTAGTACACAGTTTTTGAACCATGCATTGAAAACTTCATGTATATCAGCTTTCTGCCTGTTGCAGGTTATTATGCCTGAAATAAGTCACAGAGTTACTGCAGATACCAAACAGAGAAGCAAATACTGAAAATGGAATACCTGTAAGATTTATTGGATTTGAGTATAAAAGATTTCTGAGCAGTTCAGTCCATGGTAAAATTCACACCAGATTGCATCAAGACTGTTTTACTCCACAGATACTGTGGAAGACAATAGCACTACTGAGGGAAAACCATCATATAGTGTATTTCACATATCTGACTTGTGCTGTGATTACATGAGCAATCCAAATACTACTTGTAATGATTTAACCTTATAGTAATTTGATTGAGATTTGTAATATGCATACGTAGCTCCCATCTACTTGGCGCTGTGAATGAAAGCTTGAGTTTTCAGAAATATTGTCACCAATTGTATTACAGCTAACTTCCTGTCAGCTATTGTCCTACTGCTTTCTTCTGCTATGAAATCCCCATTTGTGACTAGAGGCCCAAGAACTCATTGTAATGCTGCACTGTTGTTGCAATTGTACGTGAGATTGGAAACATCTTTACACAACTCCTTTTGCCTCACTGTGAATGATTGATTGAGATTTCACAAACATGATGCCTGCCATGTTTCTTCATCACTATTGATTGCATGTGGACATACTACAGAACTTATCTGCCAAGATCAGCCCCATTTATCTAATAAAGACGTGTTAACAGGCTATTCCTACAATTTTCCTCTATTTTATCAAAACCCCACTCAGTATAGAGAATAAAGTTTGTATGATTTTTTATACCTCTGAAAATCTTCATATGTGCAGTTGTTCAATAAAGTTTGTCATAATTACACTCTTTGCTCACTGGAGTCTTAAAATAGTGACTGATCTTGTACTAAATGCAACTTCTGCTTATGAATATTGCTGCATGATGTGTTTCTCAAACTTGTCTGTTTATGCAGACATATGGAAACATCTTTGTTTTGTGTCAGAATTTTTCAGATATTTTCTGGTAAGGTTTGGAAAGAAACTGCTCATTAAAATATTAATGACCCTTGTTAATGTTCTGTCTGTATTGTGCTTAAGAAAGATATGTTGTACCATACTGTTCATTATTTTAATTCCATTTATTGTCACAATACCTGTTGGCTTTTGCATTGGGGTCTTTGAACAAGTGAATTTTCTGCAGCTTCACCAGCACAAGTGGCTGGTATTGCCAAAAAGTCATGCCCATTGCTGGTGACTGTTCTTGTCTTACAAGGGAACATTTTTTAGTGTCAATGAACAATCTTGATGAAATATGAAATTTGGCAGGTCTGTAGAGTGGCGGGGGAGGGGGGGGGGGGCAAAAATGATGCAATATGTATTTTTTATATTTTTTGTTTGTGCCCCATTTCACTTTTAAGAACACACCCAGAAAGCAGATTTGGCGTACTAAGTTTAGAGGGAATAGATTCAAAGCTATGAAATATAAAAAATGTTTCATGTAACTAAAATTCTTGAAAACTGTATAATCAACTTCTGAAGAGATTTCCAAATTACTGCACCACCATTAATGAATTTTGGAAAATGAAAACTTTTGTTACAACACAAATTAAAGCAGCTTTCACGTGGTGTACATCCATGTGTAATAAAGCTGGTTTCTGTAATAGTGTTTTAGGAAAATAAGTTGTATACAGTGTGCTATTGGAGTATATCCAACACATCTCATTAAAATATCTAGGTGTTCATTGTTATTCTAATTATTTATTTTACTTATTTTGGTTTGTTTTAAACTGTTATATTAAACTGTAATTTTTTTCATTTTTAGTTTACCATGTCACATATGTACATTTTGTCAATTGAGAATAAGTAATCCATTATTGTGATACAAAAGTGTTTCGCTAATGATAATCAGCAAAGAAATGCTTACAACATAATGCCCTTTTACACCATACACAAGAAATGAATGCATTTTCTCCTGATCTGGGGAAGATATCATTTGTCAAATATTGTTTGACTTGTTCAGATGTTAGCTTACCAGATTTAGATGCTGTCACAAGAACATCTGGGGATTCATAAAGAGGTTCTTGAATTCTTGGTCCAAACTCTCTGTTAGTTTCTTTTAAAACTATGAAAAGGGATAAGCAGTTTGCCAGCTGCAGAGACTGATGGCTGAATCATGTAACTGAAGTTCTCTTTGTGGTGCATCTCTGGAAGGCCCTCGAAGAGAAGATCTCACAAACAGTCAACATATGCCCGCCTGTTGAATGATGCATTAGAGTATGTACCAAATGGCATGCTAGCTGCCAAGAACTGTCATGATGGCAAGTTCTTTGACATGATGATGGTAATTTCAGGACTTGTTTCATTCATTAATAGTTGTTCCTGAAGACTATTAAAGATTATAAAATGATTGCAACATGTGGTAACACTCCCTGTTACTACCTCCAGGGGCTGGCCCTGTCGGTACAGCCTTGTACTCCATGTGGTGCCACATCTTGCTAGCTGCAGCTCAAAGATGCTGCATTTTGCAGCCTGCAGTCTACCAACGGTTGCCAACCAGCAGCTCATGGGGTACAAGGCTGCACCGCTAGTTGATGATGCCATAGACCACATTGTGGTCTGCTAAGAGCTGTGTGTGCTAGTGTCTTCTCATTGCTGTATCCTCTTATGTAAGCCAATGCCGACAGCTATGCAGCAATCCCATCTGCCACGAGCTACAACCATGGAGTTGTACATAGCTGCATGACTTCTGGACCTCTCAACACTCTTCAGGATCTCCCTCTCATGGAACACTCTCTGGATTACTTCGCATCGTACAGATTTCTGGACATGGCCATCAACATGGACATTTCTTTGGATTCTTCTTTGTACTGCCTGTACGTGTCAGTATTCTGCTGTTGACACAGTTAGTATTTATAGTGTGCTGCATGGTCATTTCAGCAGTATGGAATACCCTGAGAGTTCTATCAGTTAGGAGGAAGTGGAACTGAAAGACGCCATTGTAACATTGATTTGTGACAACATAGACGTACCTCTGACTCTTACGGAGCAATGTAATGGTCTACGGTTTGATGGATTGGTGCTCCTTGATACAGCAATGATTGACAATGATTGTGTATCTGATTGTGAACCACATGAGGTATTCTTCCTTTCTTCAGAAAACGAATAAAATTTCAAATATAAAAAAAAATCTGTGGTTGAATTTTTGAGAAACAGAAAGCAGGAAAAAAGTTCTCTTTCATCCCTGCAGCATAAGCATAAGGAAATTAGATTAGTGAAAAAGCTGTATCCCTGGGAAAAGTATGTTCTTCATGATGGCTCAAAACGTGATAAGATGGAGACAATACACTGCTGGGCTCTACAAAAATTACTAGATGCTATGGATCGTTAATTGGTTATTCCCTGATGCTGACCTTCAAAAATGGGCCTTGCAAACAAGAAGGGAAGTGAAGTTACATCATTTCAAGGCAAGCCACCAAATAGCTATTTAATTTTAAAATGGTACATGGAATTACATCTCGGAAAATTACAAAGTTTATAACTAGTCACTATTTAATCATTAAAAATTATTTTGATGAAGTCCTTTAATGATTTTTAGTGTAAGTTAAGGAGCATGTCAGCATTCTGTGGGCTGAAAATGTGTGCAACTGTAGAACAGAATGGATTCAACCTGGAGTTGAGCTCTGGACATACTTAGTTCCAAAAGGGTGCAAAGAAAATTGAACCAGTTGCTGACAGTTACACGATTCAGCCTACAGACTCTGCAGCTGGTAAACTGCAGTCAGGGAGTGGTCACGTGGAGTGACATCATGCATGTGGACACTTCAGTGCTACATGACAAATGGGCTGACAAAGTGGTCATTGACGTGAAACATGTAATGTGTCATGTGGATGAAAACTGGAAAAATCCAACTCATTTACGTTGATGTTTAATTTGCCACCTCTTCCAGAGTGTATTAAAGCTGGATTTTTAAGATTGTAAGTCAAACCATACTTCCCCAACCATATGAGATTTTTCAAGTGCCAGAAATTCAGACACACCACCCTTGGGTGTAATGGACAAGACACATGTGGTACGGTTGCCCACCCTGGCAGAACTACATGTACCTCCCCTGTCATTATGTACAAGTCCTTTCAATCCCCAACCTTTTCCTCTTCATTTGCTGCAGTACTCATGAAGAAACCTGTGACTTGAATGTTTCCATCCAGATGTTACCTTGGTATCAAAAAATGCTCTTCCAAGTTCACCTGTGGCAGCATCTGTTCTGATGGAACTGTTGCTGTCTCCACATAACTCCCAGTGGTGACCACTGTTTCCGCTCCTGCTGTTGATGGTACTTTGGCAGGGCAAGTGCTTCACACTGGCTTGGCACAGCATACCTTGGTGTCATTGAATCTGAAGCAGAAAACTAAGGTTACTGTCAAGGAGGGAGATTTGAAGCAGGTGGCACCTCAATTCCAGGAACACTCTGAGAATGATGTATTGGCCATGGGCTTAGAACTTTGCTTCGATGAACTCTTGAGTCTAGTGGATTCTCCTCCTCCTGAAGTGGGTTCTTTTACCTGCAGAGGGGCGGGGGGAAAGCATCAACCTCCCAAATCAATGGCTCCTGTGCTTCAGTGGAACATGAATGGGTATAGAACACATGTGGAGGAGCTGAAACTGTTGGCACAGGTGAGACCCCTGTGTCTGTGTCTAAAGGAAACTTATTTTAAACACAGTGATACCTCTGTGCTCTGGGGATACAGCCATCATTGAAAAGATGACCCCAGTGGTGACAGGGCTAAAGGTGGAGTGACTGTCTTTGTAAATGACATTTACCACTCCACTTCTGTCTCCCTCAGAACAGCTAATCTTACAGTAGCTGTCACAGTGCATATTCCATTCGTTGTTACCATCTGTAGTGTAAATCTGCTGCTCAACATAATTCAGATAGAATGGGTCTTTCTGATATGATTTCACGACTCTCTCCGCCATTCCTACTTGTAGTAGATCTTAATGCACACAATGTATCCATCAATGTGCCTGAGGAGTCAGGCTGTCAAAAGTATTATTGAGCCAGAGGAGTTATGCCTTCTTAATGGTAGTGGGGGTGGTAGCACACACTTTAGCACTTCCATAGTCATTCTCGGTCATAGACCTTGCTCTCTGTTCTCCTGTCCTTGTAAACACTGGTCACTGGGAAATGGCCAATGACTAGCATTCCAGTGACCACTTCCATATATGGCTCTATCTCTCAGATGAAGCTGTTTCTGAAAGGAAGCTGCAACAGTGGATGCTTAGCAGAGTGAACTGGGCACTGTGCAGCCTTAGCTGTTTGTGAATTTTGTGTTGTCTCGTTGCCACTGTAGGGTGTTCTACCATAGAAGCAAAGGAGAGGATATTGTTTGGTCACTGGTATCCTCATTCTACAACACAACTGCACACAGGTATTAACAGGGTTCTTTATACACAAGAACAAGAAAGCTACTTATCTGTAAACTACTTCATGTGTTGTGGTACAAGCACTTCCTTCGTAATAGTCCATGTCATTCTCACTGCTGATGAAGTACAAGTCCCGCTATGAACACTACACTCTCATAGCTAGTAATGTAAGCTGACAGACGCCAAGTAGAATAGTGACTGACTCTGTGCAAGAGACTGTGCTGGCTGAAACTGTGACTGTGACTCTGACTTGCTGACTAGAGACTGCGACTCAGACTGGGCTGACTGTCTGTGACTGTGACTGGGCCCTCCAGTTCATGGTGGCACACTCAACACTGGCTGTCGAGTGGGTGTTGGTGGCACATTGCTTGCAAGTCTGTTGTGGCCTTTCTCCTGATAGGTGCGCTTGATTCAGTGACAACCTCTTTGCTGACCGGTGTGCCAGAGACAGCATATGCCAGGATACTGAACATCAAGATAGTGTGCAGGACTGGGTGGATCACATTATTAATGTGGTCCACCATGCTGCTGCTAATGTATCTATTCCCAAGTCTTCAGACTGACCTTGGAGGTGACATGTGCCATGGTAGAATGCCATCAGGGAGAGATGCAGGGCCTTCTGACAGTTTAAATGTCAACCTTCTGCTACCAGCCTCGCAGCCTTTTGAATCACAAGGGCAGAAACATGAAAGACAATCAGGGAGAACAAGAAGAGGTCTTCTGGACTTGATCAGTCATTCCACCAGTTCTTCGAAGGTATGGGAAGTCATACAGAGGATATCTGGCATATGCACCAGATAGCCTGTAGCTGCTGTACTGTGGAAGGGGTGTCTACGATCTACACCTGGGACAGTGCAAATGAGATTACTTCAGTTTGATCACTGCGACTGCAAACCAAGATCAAGCTTTCTGATGCCAATGGGCATTGGTAAAGAGGGGTGGTTGGAATTTTACTTCTACCTATGTTGAGGACTACAATTTAATTGCCCCTTTTCCATGTGGGAGCCCAAGTGTGCTGCCTCTTGAGGAGACCAACCTGAGTAAGGATTGAATCCCATGCAGCATGTTACAGTACCTATACAAGGAAGCAAAGGAAATTCTCTTTTCCCTTTTTATTGTGATTTGGTTGACCGAGGACTTTCCTGAGTCATGGAGGGAGGCAATTTTAGTGCCCCTTCTGAAACCAGAGAAGGACCGCATGTTACCCAGTAGTAACAAAAGTGTGGATCTCACTAGCTGCATAGGACAGACTCTAGAACTCATGGTCAGTCGCCATCTGATTTGGGTCCCAGAATCTCAGGATCCACTTAGTCACTCCCTGTGTCTGTTTCGGAGGTATCATTCAACCCTTGACCATCTCACCCTGCTGGTGGTAGAAATCCAACAATTTTTCCTACACAGTGTCTCATCTGTGGCTTCTTCAATCCTGAGAGGGCCTATGACACCTCTTGGAGGCATCACGTCCTGGGACATCTTCACCAATGGGGCTTCAGAGGATGATTACCAATTTTCATATGGGCCTTTCTTCCCAGATGGTTTTTTTGACATGGAGTTGATGATGCACTTTCCAAGTGATTTGGGCAAGAAAATGGGGTCCCTCAAGGATTTGTTTTCAGTGTAACTCTGTTTGCTGTTGCCATCAGTGGTATTATGTCCACAGTTAAGTTTCCTACTCGATGTTCGTTGTTTGTGGACAATATTACCGTCTTCTGCTCCTCCTCCAATTTATGATACAGAAATTGGAAGAGAGGGTAAGTAGTACAGTTTTTAATTTTCTGCAGAAAAATGTGTATGTGTTAAGTTGTTGTCGCCCTTTTGACCTGCCTCATCTTATAATGAGGGACATTACTTCATTTTAACTGTTCATTGAAGTTCCTGGGTCTCACTTTCGATGAACACCTCATGTGGTTACCACATCTGAAGACTACAAAGGCCAAACATTTAAAGATATTGAATGTTTTAAAATGCCTCAGCCACAGATTATGGGGAGCCGACCAAACATGTCTGCCTCAGTTCTACAGGGCATTTGTTCAATCCCATGTTAACTGTGGTTGCACAGTTTGTGATTGAGCACAACCATCTTATCTTAAGATAATTGATGCTGTTCATCATGAGGGGTTCACTGGGTGACAGGAGTGTGTAGGACAATTCCAATTCCTAGCCTCTGTGTTGAGGCTGGGGAACCACTACTTGTGACCTGGTAGTGGGACCCCATGGTGCAATCATGTACGCAGCCTACTCTCCATGCCACAATCATCAGTATTCCATACAGTTGCTTGCCCTCCACTGGACTGACTGTTTAGAAATAGGCCACGAGCAATGAAGCCATTCAGTATTTGCATGTGGCAGAACTTAATGGCTCTCAGTGAAAATGATGTATCTATGCTTCATCACAGTTGGAGTCATTCGCTACCCTGGTTAATATGGAGACACAGGATTATTTTATATATCTATCAGTGTGTGATAAGTTTTTTGCCTTGGCCTCTGTTTTTAAATCAATGTTTTACAGAATTTTAGCAGAGCATTGTGACTGTGTGGTCATTTACACTGATGAGTCAAAGCAGGATAATTCCATCAGCTGTGTTGTATTATTTACAGATTGTGTCATCAAGATTTGCTTACCTGATAAATTTACTGTGTATGATGCTGAATTTATGTGATCATGATGGCACTGGAGAAGATGCAGTGCCTTCTTGCTACCAAACTGCTCATCTGCTCTGGCTCCCTGAGTGCCCTTCAGGCTATCAGTCACATATATACAGCCAAACAGTATCTTCAGCTCATTCATGGCATCTTTTTACACTTAGAGTTAGGAAAAGAATGTACCATTTTGATGGGTACAGGGGCATGTGGGCATCCATGGTAATTAAGTAGCAGATGCATCAGCTTAGGATGCCTGTTTGGGAGTGACAATTTCTGTACATGTTGCCTCTGTCCACGCAGTTACCTCACTATTGAGATAAAACATCATATGTGTCAGTGGGAGGAGAAGTGGTTAGTGTTGGAGAACAAACTGAGGCCTCTGAAACTAATTGAAAGACCTTGGTGTTCCTCCTCCTGGCCACTGTGGTGGGAGTAAGTACTTTTTACGTGCCTCCAGATAGGACACTGTCCTCTGACTCATGGATCCTCCTTCGGCAGAAAGACATCAGTATGCAGTGCTTGTGGTGTATAGGTTTCTGTACCATGTTTTAACTGAATACGTTTTTTAGCAAGCCATGAGGGCTGCAACCCACTTACTAGCTGACCGGTCCTTTGTTTTAGGTGATGAATTGAATGTGGTTCATATTTTAAGATTTTGTGTGATGTCTGGTCTTCTCAGTAGTGTCTTGGGTAGAAGGTTTTAATGTGTTTCTAGGGTGGTTGCTTCATTGTTTATTTTCCAGTTGATGGTGTAGGCACAGTTCCTTGTCCCACTGTTTTAGACATTGTGTGTGGTTATGGTATATGTATTTTACTCACACACTGCTTTGAGGCATCAGTCTTTTGCTGTTTTGTGTGACAGTGTGAGTGAGTGAGTTACAGGATGGCTGCGAATTACTTATTCACATTTTGTTGCATGCTTCTGACAACACAAAACCACACTTGTACTCTTTTAGTTGACAATAGTCGCTGATGACCTTGCAGTTGAGCACCCTCTGTATACCACTACCACATGGTGTCCAATATTCATTTAGGCCCC
The DNA here is from genome assembly GCF_021461385.2 of Schistocerca piceifrons. Lineage (NCBI taxonomy): Eukaryota > Metazoa > Arthropoda > Insecta > Orthoptera > Acrididae > Schistocerca > Schistocerca piceifrons. The sequence continues at coordinate 770,968,382 of NC_060141.1, read as the reverse complement.
AGTATTTGATATGTAGATCATCCATTTTAAGAAGTTAATATGTAATGTTCATTCAATATTTTTAACTGTGGGTGTAATGTGTAATCATTTGTGTATGCCCTATAAAAATGAACAAATTAAATTTTGTACATTTTCTCTTTTGCTTGTAAGAATCCTCGAGCTTGGTTACTGGTTCATGCATGTATAAGGGATTACCTTTATATTGGAAATGAGGCATTATATGAGATTGCAAATTGTGTACAGAAGGAACCTAAATTTATTAGGTCTTCACTAAAGATTACTCACCAAAACCCATGAAGATGAAGCCAAAATCAGTGATGCTAGCTGGTGATGATGCCTCAGTAAGGCAGACACAAACCTTGAGGCTTTGAAATAATTTAATTCACCACAGGAAAGAAAATTTAAATGGTAGCAAAGAGAGGGATAATAAATCCTTGACGTGTATATTTTATGTGAGACTCTGAAATCTTCTATGTCTCTTTTCACCGAGGGTTTCAAGTAATATTGCACACTGCTGTCTGTGTCACCTCTCCTTAAATTTCCCTTTTTCCCACTTATTATGTTGGTGAAAGCTTGCTGTTCCAAACATTAGTGCTGTGCAGAGTGGCCATGCGGTCTGAGCTGCCTTGTCACAGATTGCACGGCCCCTCCTGCCGGAGGTTCGAGTCCTCCCTCGGGCATGGGTGCATGTTGTTCTTAGCCGAGGTTAGTTTAAGTAGTGTGGAAGTCTAGGGACCGATGACCTACTGCAGTTTGGTCCCTTAGAAATTCTTACACACACACCCACCCACCCACCCACCCACCCACCCACACACACACACACACACACACACACACACACACACACACACACACAAACACATTAGTCATTGGTACAACACATATAGTTTTGTAGTGATTAATATTGTTCAGTATTCAACCAGGTGTGCAAGATACGAGACAGTGAAAAAAATCCTCAAACTTCAAGAAGAATGTAATAACTCATATTCCAGAAAAGGTGGTACTGATAGGTGTGAATATTACAGAGCTATCAGTTTAGTAACTCATGGTTGCCAAATACTGACATGAATGATTCACAAAAGACTAGAAAGACTGCCAGATGGAGATCTTGGGAAAGATCATTGTGGAATACAGAGAAATGTAGGAACATATACGGGAATACCTGATATGTTAAAGAAAAGCAAACGTACATTTATAGCATTTGTAGATTTAGTGAAAACTGTAACATTGTTGACTTGACCACACTCTTTGAAATTCTGAAGGTAGCAAGGGTAAAATACACAGACCAAAATGTTTTCCACAATCTGTACAGAAACCAAACTGCAGTTACATGGAAGGATATGAAAGGGAAGCATTAGATGAAAGGATTGATACAAGGTTGTAGCTTTTCCCAATCTGTATATTGAGGAAGCTGTAATGGAAACAAAGGAGAAATTTTGAAAGGAAATTAAAATTTGATGAGAAGGAAATAAAAACTTTTGAGTTTTGTTGATAGCATTGTAATTCTGTCGGAAACTGCAATGGCCTTGAAAGAGCAGTTAAATGGAATGGATTTTGTCTTGAAAGTTGAACATCAATAAAAGTAAAACAAGGGTAATGGAATTTAGTGACGCTAAAGTAATTAGATTTGGGAATGATACACTAAAAGTAGTTGATGAGTTTTTCTATTTGGGCAATAAAATAACTGATGATGACTGAAGTAGGTGGGATATAAAATCCAGACAAGCAATAACATTTCTGATTAGGAAGATTCGTCAATGCGTATAAATTTAAATGTTAGGAAGTTTTATGAAGGTATTTGTTTGGAGTGTAGCCTTATACATTATCAAAATTTGGATGACAGAGAATAGAAGTTTTCCAACTACGGTGCCACAGAAGAATGCTGAAGATTAGATAGCTAGATTGAACAACTAATGGAGATACACATTGTGGAAAACTCTTTAGACTTATGAGCACAACAACAATTTTTAGTACCTTTCCTGACACTATGGAATGTGATGTTAGACCTGACGTGCACAATGGCAACAGACCATGCTGAGAGAGTTAATGTCTAATCTCAAATCACATTAGTGTTTGTTAAAAATATCACATTTTTATTTCATTTCCAATCAGTAATTTCACCCACTATTGCATTATTTTTTATTTTATTTTATTTTATTTTATTTTTTCTTTTTTTTTTTGGTGGGGGGGAGACCATTTTCAGTGCAAAAGATTTCTAGGGGTAGCGTCTGGTACATAAGTTATTACCTATTAGTCCAAGTCTACAAATTCTGATTTAATTTTAGGTTTGTTGCCACATAGCAACACCATGCCTACATTTCACTGAAAACTTTATTTGACAGTGTTTGTTGTGCCTATCTGTGACTCAGCATTTCCACTATATGGTGTTTTTATGTAAATACTGTAAATTGTTTTTTAGTCATACTCTTGAAATTACAACCTGAATCATGATATTAGGCATCACACTATTCAGTTCTTAAATGCAGTGAAATATAAATTCACTTTGCCTTTCGCACACTAGTCAGTTGGATGAGATCTTGCATCATCTTTCCATATCCATAAGAGGCAAGTGTTGTATGCCAACCTGTCATATATCTTTTTTATCCTGTACAACTGCTGGTCATTTCTTCCTTTTGTGGTATAGGAGCTTTTGATATACAGCTCTAGATCAGCTTTTCACAAACACAGACAAACTGCACCACTCAATCGAAGTCATCAGCACAGGTTACAGTGACCATGAAGCCCAAATACTAACAGCGATTTTAAATTACATAGGACAATATCCCACAATAACTAAAAGGCAAAGGCAATTTAATGATGATAATATAAGGCTTTTTAACTATCTGTTAAGGGCTGAAAACTGGGCAGAGGTCTATAAAGAAAATGATGTAAACTACATATTTAATTCCTTCCATGAAACATTTCTCCAACACTTCAATACTGCATTTCCACTGAAATCGAGGAAAATTGGAAACAAACACACAAACTCATGGGTAACAAAAGGGATAAGGATTTCCAGCCAAAAAAAGCATGACTTAAAAAATCACATGAAACACCATGACGTCGATGATCAGTTTAGGTCATATTGTAAGACCTATTTTGCAATCTATAGGAAAGTTATCCAACAAGCAAAAAAATTATACAATGTTAAATTTATAAAGGAATCTAACAATAAAATGAAAGGCTTGTGGATGGTTGTAAAAAATGAAACAAATAGTAAGCAGCATGTTATAAACAAAACATTAAAACTAAACCTAAATGATGAAGTCACATCAGATCCTCAAAAAATAGTAAATGGTTTTAATGACTATTTTAGCAAAATAGCAGAAAACCTGATAAAGAACAACTGCCACAGACCAAATGCTCAACACCAAACACTAATAGAAACCGCACCGGTACAGGCATCAATGTTTCTTCACAAAGTCTCCAATCCTGAAGTACTTACAGTTATAAAAGGACTGAAGAATAAGTACTCATGTGGTAGTGACAATATTCCTGATTTAATTGTTAAGAAATGTGGAGAATCCATTGTAGAACCTCTAACCCACATAATAAATGCATCCTTTACAAACGGAGTTTTCCCTGACCTACTAAAGACTTCTAAAATTACCCCACTTCACAAAAAGGGCTCTAAAAATGATGTAGCCAATTACCGGCCCATAGCACAACTCAGCTCATTCTCAAAAATATTTGAAAAATTATTTTACACCAGATTGGAAGACTTTACTAATAAACTATCCTTATTGACAAAACACCAACATGGTTTTAGAAAGCAAAAGACAACTACCACAGCTATTTATGAATATCTCAACGAAACCTTAAAAGCACTGGATAATAAGGAAATCACTACTGGTATCTTTTTAGATTTATCCAAAGCGTTTGATGTAATTGACCATACCATACTCCTTAAGAAGTTAGCAAATAAAGGTATAAGAGGAATTGCAAACAAATGGTTAGACTCTTACCTGTCAAACAGATTTCAAAAAGTTGAAATTCATTTTGAAAAAAAGAATACAACCACCCATCAATCTACTGTCCACTCCTCTGACACAATGCCTATTAGATATGGTGTGCCACAAGGCTCAATCCTGGGACCCATACTGTTTCTGCTATACATTGATGATATAAGCACAAAGCTTGCTACAGGACATACCACACTATTTGCCGATGACACAAGTATTCTAATAACGGGTACTGATACAGAGGACCACAACCAAAAAATTAAACCGCTTATGTCGTCACTCAGCAAATGGTTCAACGAGAACAAAATGATTATAAACATACAGAAAACAACCTACATCAACTTCAGACTCTCACCCCAAAAACGAGAAATGCCTGATGTGATTCTAAATAACCAAGAGCTTATGTGTGTGGACTCTGTCAAGTTTCTTGGCATGTGGCTTGCAGAAAATCTTAAGTGGGAGACACACACGAATTATATCTCAAAAAATCTCTCAACTGTGTGTTACATTTTAAGGATACTCAAAAAATTAGTCACAAAATCTGTTCTCATACATGTATATTATGCTTACTTCCATTCTACATTACAGTATGGAATCATATTTTGGGGGAACTCACCTGGAGGTAGATATATTTTCAAAATGCATAAAATGGCAATACGCATAATGTGTAATCTAAGACATAACGAATCATGCAGACAACATTTCAAAACAAATGGCATTATGACACTGCCCTCTGCTTACATTTATAATATCGTCTCATTTGTCAAGTCATACCTTGTTAAACAATGACTGCACACTAAAATTCAATGGAGATATTCATAACTATGCAACAAGGCAGCAATCTGACCTACATATGATTCAGTCCAGAACTACCTGCTACCAAAAAAGTGTTTTAAATGTTGGGATAAAATGTATAATAATTTACCCAATGAAATCAAAGCAATGAAGAACCCAAGAGCCTTCACACATAAGTTAAAAAAATATCTCTTGGACCATTGCTTTTATGCAATTGATCATTTATCTTGAAAGGGGTTAAAAATGTAAAAAATATGATAAATGTTCAATTAGGTCTGAAAATTATATACTGTGCATGTCTATGAAATACACTGGACTACTTTACTATTACATTTGTATTGGCTGTTTGTATTTTACCATACAACATTTGCATTTACTGTTTTGTTAAAGATAGCTAACTTCCTCATTGCAAAATAATGTAAAATCAATTTATTAAATATTACCTGCAAATATGTTCCCTTGACCTATCCAATATCGTATGTAAAACCTTACATCTCTTTGATTTGTATTAACTGTTTTGTTGATGATAGATAATTTCCTTGCTACAAAATAATGTAAACATCAATTTGTAAAAATTACTGTAAATAGCTCTCTTGACCTATCCGATATCATATGTACAGCTGTACAATACTATGATTGCCTGGATCAATGAAAATACAATACAATACTTCTAGGTCTTTCTTGCCTCACTGTTACCCGGGAACAGCAAACCTCTATGTAAGGCCGTCTTGAACTCATCTAAGATGAGTGTGCTTTTCCGATGCATTCCACATGATGATGTGTCTCTTTCGTAGAAATACCAGATTAAATATATGAAAAAACATTCTGTGGTACAAGTTTTTGGAACCATGAATGATTATATTCTACAGCTACCCTGAAGTGAGCCACCATGATTGATTTTTTCAACTTCTTGTCACATCTTTCTACTTCAGCCACTGGGTTTGCCATCTTGAACTCATCTAAGATGAGCGTGCTTTTTTGATACGTTCCACATGATGGTGCTTCTCTTTCATAAAAGTACCAAATTAAATATATGAAATAATATTCTGTGGTACAATTTTTGGAACCATGAATGATTATATTGTACAGTCACCCTGGGGTGAGCCACCATGATTGATTTCTTCAATTTCTTGTCACATCTTTCTACTTCAGTCATTGGTTTTGCACCCATGAATTGCTTCAGCAATGTTACAACACTGTTTTTGTGCTACTTTGCAGTGGAGTCAAATATATTTTGCATGTAACAGCATTTTTTTTTCAATCCTTCCAGATCTCTTCATTATTTTGACACAGTCAGACATGCATACGTTCAGACAGTTGGATCAAAGTCCCTAGGTTATAGGTTCTTCTTTCTGCTAGTCCCATTTGCACATATAAACTACAGACCAATTGGTTAAAAATATTTTATAATTTTTGTGCTCTGGTACTATGCTAGTAAGTCTTAGCAAATTTCCACTTCCTTGTAATTCATGATGATCATTTTGGCTACACAAATTGTACACTAAAGAGCAGTTCACATCAGATGGTACAAATGTTTTGTGGCCACATCTTCTTGGTTTATTTTTACATTGTACTGTTTCATCTAGTGATGGCCTTTGAATGGTATATTCTGTTAACCAAGGATTTTTTGAACATAAAATCTCTTTTACTTGTTGATAATAATGTCCAACATTCAGTTTTCAAGAAACAAATACTCTTTTGGATGGCATGCATGAGGAGGTATATCAATTGCTAGTCCATTTTGGCATACACTTTTGTTCTGCAGCAACAATTACATTTCAACATAATTGTTTTAGTCTTGTTCTTCTTCTTCCATTACTACTTGTTCTTCACTGTTATCATCAGTTTCACAACCAATAATATGGGAAGTTCCGATATCAGGTCCAGCTGTCTCATTCATTTAGTCATGTACAAATACCTCTTTGCTATCAGCGTCATCCAATCCAGAATTGTTACTTTCTTCATAAATATTCCTAATTGCTGCGGAACATGTACCCCACAAAGAAGTTTGAAGATAGCACAGTTCTATGTGTATAATATTAAAAGTGGTGAACAGCATTGTACTGAAACTATCAACACTGGTATAAATTATGTTTACAGCATCAAGGTTGTAGTGTTGCTATATGACAACAAACTGAAAATATTGATTGACTATTTATCATTCAGTTCCAGAAACATGAAACAGAATATGTTTTTCCATGAAGCATCATTTTACACACTTCATACGTGTAATTTCTTTTGATGTGATGCAAGTGGCAGAAATAATTATCTTCCACTTCTTTCCATGTGCATCCACTACAATCGACCTTCATCAAAGATAGTTGATTTTCGACTTTTCTGCCAGCATAGCAACATTAAATACAGTCTATCTCAATGTAGCCAGACTCAGTACGTTGTCACATGGCAACACCACACCATGCAGACAGGGATGGTTTCCTTAACATTATTAACAAATGTACAGTTTTCTGTCAAATGTCAACACCCTACAACAGAGGGTTCAGTTGTTCTTTATTAGTTCCTTATCTAAGTAAAAGTCTGGAAACCCTACACACTGCCTTATGTAATGCTATTTAAGTTTTTGGTATGATTGTGGTTAGAGTTTATAGCCATCATTATAGCTTGACTTAGGAAAATTATGCTTTCTTTTAAAGATTTAAATATGGGAACTGAATTCATTGCTGTGTTTGTTCCACAGATAGTCTTTTGTTACACAGGAGTAACTTATATATACAGTCCTTCCTTTGATTTGTATTACTGATCTATTGAGGGAATGGTGGTATTTAAATAATGGTGTAAGATTTTTGATTCCTTGTGTGTCATTTTCATAAAGCACTGATGCTATTAGGAGTATAGACAAAATCTGAAAGTTCAATAGTGAAGTGAAAGGCTTGATAAAAATAGCATTAATTGAGCAACTGAATATGACACCAATTCTAGTCAGACAATATTTTTCATGTAAAATATGTCCATAAGGTTACTTACATAATTGATGGACACTGGTAAAACCTACATTTACATACCCACAATAAATATTCATATGAACTGAATGTTCAATGTTTTTTTAGTACTGGTCTTAGCAACTAAAACAGCCACACACCCACACTGTTTATTTAAGCCATATTTAGCATCTTCTGTTGGCTTTTTCTTTCAAAATTACACACAGTTTATGCCATTGATTGGGAAGACAGGCTACTATTTACTAGAAATATGACAGCAGAAGCAACCAGTTTTTGCATTGTCACTGTGCATTAAATAGCAGTCTGTCTTCCTAATCGATGATATATCCATCCCTGAGTCTCAACTGTTAGAAGACAGTTTATTTCAGATAATGCTTGGCCTGCAGTCTTTTATATTTGGACACCTGTTAGCAGAGTGCCCTATTTTATCATTATTTACAGAGTATCTGTAGACTGGCAATGACAAGGAAAGCGTTTCTGAAGCAGAGAAATTTGTTAACATCGAGTATAGATTTAAGTGTCAGGAAGTCGTTCCTGAAAGTATTTGTATGGAGTGTAGCCATGTATGAAAGTGAAACATGGGCAATAAATAGTTTGGACAAGAGGAGAATAGAGCTTTCGAAATGTGGTGCTACAGAAGAATGTTGAAGATTGGGTGGGTAGATCATGTAACTAATGAGGAGGTATTGAATAGGATTGGGGAGAAGAGAAGTTTGTGGCACAACTTGACTAGAAGAAGGGATCAGTTGGTAGGACATGTTCTGAGGCATCAAGGGATCACAAATTTAGCATTGGAGGGCAGCGTGGAGGGTAAAAATCGTAGAGGGAGACCAAGAGATGAATACACTAAGCAGATTCAGAAGGATGTAGGTTGCAGTAGGTACTGGGAGATGAAGGAGCTTGCACAAGATAGAGTAGCATGGTGAGCTGCATCAAACCAGTCTCAGGACTGAAGACCACAACAACAACAACACAGAGTATCTGACATTAGCAGTAGTATTATGTACCAAGTGTCTCTCCTAAGAGTCATCAGGCACTTTTTCTCTGGTGTTAAGGCAGAAATTTGCAATTCTGTTTTTGCATTGTGTAACTTGGGGCCAGCTCAAACAATTGTTATTCATTTCATTTTTCAGTGTCAACTGAAAGCATTGGTTTGTTTCCCATTGAAAAATAAATAAATAAATAATTTATATCAGATTTTACATGCCCATTCAATAAAGTGCTCTAAAATTATTCTAGTCCAGTATTTGTTTTATCAATAGGTATATAACAGGAACAGTAAAAAACTAAAAATAAACAATCATCTAGCAGTGACTCAGTAGAGCCTGGGGTGCAACTGTGTCTCCACACTTATGAAGACAGCTGAGCTTTGGCAGGACATGTAAAGATCAGTGACATTTATGCAGTGTAAAACACAAAGGCAACCTTATCTTTACAACCTGCCACTACACTGCAATATAATTGGGAGTACATACGAACACACTGAAATTAAATACCACTGTGAAAAAGGAGATCTTTTACTGACTGTACTACATATTCATTCTGGTGACAGAAACTGAACCCAAAATCTCATTTTAATTGGGTTCTAATCACAAGTATAGCAGGAAGTGAAACTTTTAAGAAAGTGGGGAAAAGACACAGCATCATTTTAATTCAAGTATTAAGGGACAATATTCATTTTTATGTCACCGACTGAAGATTAGTATCAACTACATAATTATGATGTAAACTGCAAAACACTTAAGAAACATCACAAACAAACAAAAATTACCTAAAAGAAATTTGCATTGTGTAAAAGTCAATATCTATCACCTATCTTCTAGCAGAGACAGTAACGTCTTATGCCTCAGGTGTGCATTCTAATACATGCACTGGTGGTAATTTTTACCAGTTCAGTGTCAGCAGATCAGAGTGAGCAGAAAGTCAAACTGCATAGAGCGAGCCCCAAAGACATATTCTACAAACACTTCGGGTGGCATGGCAGATGCCCTCTTGTCGCTTAAGAATGGACACCTTGCGAAGAGCCTTGTGGAGAATGCAAAATTCCCAGATGACTATGGACCCCTGCAAGCACTGAGATAAAGCATAGACACAAAAGTGCCAACATCACACATGTTGAGGTGTGTGAAACTTCTGGCTGAGAGCAACTGTTTTCTCCTGCCTTAAGAAACATGAATATGTCGAGAATCCAGGTACAGGCACTGGGACAGAGCATAGACACAAAGCACCAAGAATTTGCACAAATAGGTGTGTGGAACTAAAGAACTGCAGAAGAAATCAGCCTGCTTTAAAAAAAAAAAAGTTTTCTTGTCAGTAAGGAGGTTGTTTATAAACCATGAACATCACTTGATTCTTAGGCACAAACATGAGGTTGTCAAGTCCTCTCACAGAGATAACCATTACAAAACAAGTGTTGTGTGGCCACTTTCAAAGCAACTAAGGAATGCAGAAAAACGTCAGAACAACGTGCAGCCAATGTTAGATACCGCATTGACAGTGAAAACGTGGAAAGTTACACCCTGCACTGCGATCTTGGTCATGAAACAGTGATCAGTCATGGGATGTAATTACAAATTGAATCCACCAATACCGTGCCAAGAGAAGGAAAAATACAAGGAGGCAGTGAAGAGACAGGTGGTGAGACAGCGCGGAAGCTAGAGGATGTGGGGGCTCCTCTAACCATTGCCTGCATCTGCCTCCCAACAACATGATATTGCAGCTTTGGCCTTGCAACCCACAACAAGCAGTCAGTGCAGAGAGAGGTCCGGGCCTTGGGCAAAGCAGGGGCACTGAGGCCTGAGGGGAGGATCCAGCTCATCACTGCACAGCTCCAAGGTGATGCACTGTACCAACCCAGCACCTGTCGGCATCACCACCACATGACAAAGGGCTATAAGGGCTATGACAAACGGTGAGATGATTCTTTCACCCTCCTTCCCCGTACTAAGTCGTGTCCATACTTAGTCAAACTGGTGGTGAGATCTGAAACTTTTTTGGTGTGTGTAAAAGGTACTGAAATAAATACAATCATTTCATGTTTTATTCAGCTAAACAATTTATTCCATTTGCTTATCAACCCCTTAATCTCATAACCTTTTACTTTTTTGTTTAACTTCATTATTTATGTCATTTAATTATTGGCTCGTAATGTGGGGCAATGTAATTAGTTATCTGCATGTCAGTTTTTGCAAAAGATCAAAGAACACTCTATTCACTACATTTTTGGTACACTGCATGGGGCTCCAATTTGATTTCAGTCTCACATTTTTGCTAGTGTGAGGACTTCTAAATTTTCATATATGGCTCAGGAGGATTTAACTTCCCATAACTTTATCAAAATTTGCCATCCTCCTTGTGTGTGATGTCGGGCACATGGTTGGTGTGTTCATGGGTGCTGAATGTGTTGCAAATGTGCAACATGAAGCAGACATAGTGATAGCTAGTGTATTTAGATTCAGTTTCCACAGTCTTCCCCATATCTCGTGCAGTAGTTTCAGAACATATAATTTGTTGTTGTTGTGAATATTCTGTCCCATGTTTTGATTGTTTGTTTGCAGATACCAGTGTTGCCATCAGTATCATATTGTCTGAGTCTATTCATTCTCAGGAGCACTTTTTGTTTGTAGTCACATTTTATTGTGCAACTGAGGTCTGGGAGATTGGTAGATATGGAAACTGACAGGTAAATAGAGGGGAGTTAGAGTGCAAGTGAGGAAATGCCATCTATGTCTGTGAGGAGTACAAAAATTCAGAGTCGACTAAAAACTGACAAGCCAATTGAGGAAAGTTTGAGGGTGAGCAAGGAAACACAAGGCATGTCTGTAACGCATAAGGAGAGTCCATTGGATCAAATTCTCACTATACTAGATAACCATACTTCTCAGTTAACAACCATGAGGGAAAAGAATTAAACACAATTTGAAAGGCTGGAAGCCAAGCTAAAACTTTGTTTTCAGAAGATTGATGGGCAGTTCACTGAAGTTAGGTTCAAACAGGGGATCAAAACTGAAAAGATATGGATGGAAGTCACCAGCAGCCTGGCCAAGGTGAGACAAGAGTGTGAAATGAAGGCTGACAATCTAAAAATGTGGGCAAACATGATGATGGAGGTCTCGACATGCACAGGTGAGCGGTATAAATCGTTCAAGGAAACACAAACTGGAGTTTCAGTCCTCAAGAAACAGGTGTCTACAATATGACAAGGCCAAGTCCTTGTAATGCAGATAACGCTAATGAATTTGCCAGATAACACCAATGAATTCGCAGGCTGCATTCCCGATGCAAGGGGTTGACACACCACTGCCTGAATTTGGTTGAAAATGCAGTAGCCACCTAAAAGCATACATAAAGAATTTAGATGTGTATCTCTATGCAAAAGCAGTGGCGGAATGCCATGCTTTACTTGCACAATAGACCCTCGACCAGGCGGAAGCTGCCTGTTTGATGTAACAATCTGTGAGAACAATGGTTACAAGGATTTCTACACCAAGTTTCCCACAACATACTGGAACCTGGCTGCTCAGACAAGTGCAAAGATGGGCATATATCAGAGACAGTACATGCCACAGTCATGCCAATCCACACCAGCTTAATGCTGCTCTCTTTGTCATTCTGCTGGGTTCCTTGGATGGCAGAATGACAGATGACAAATTGTGTGGCATGTTGTTCTCACATTCAATGTGCACTCATTGGAAAACTGTTGAGGGAACAGTTCCTTGATGTTTTAAGCTCTCTGGGTGACACTGAAGAGCAGGGGAAATTAAGGATGGTACATGCTAAGGCAATTAGGGCAGATGGCCCCACCACAGGCAGAGGTGCACGAGATTGCACAAATGAATGACCAAAGACAATGAGATAGCACAGGGGATGCCTCAGTAGAGGAGAGATATTACATATGCATTGTGTGGAAGTGGCACTTGCAAGTGCAAGACAATATCGACCAGTACTGTTATCATCCAGAGTTCCCTGAAAAGGCAGAAAGTCTGTGTCACATCATTCAGATAACCTTGGAAGGAATTAAGATGGGACTATATCTGCATTCTGTGTTGAGTGTGACATCACTTTAGATGTTTTTCTATACAAAACTGGTAGAAAGAGGTAATGAATTAGCTGAAATACCTGTAAAAGGAATCTCACTAATTCATAATTTAGGGGTGAAAAGGAAGAAGGTAGAAAAACAAGTCTTGGTGACACTAAGTGACAGAAGAAGTGGCTTCCAGGAGAATGCAAATGTCATTGGTGGGTTGCCACTAGATTTCAAAACTGGCAATGACTTGCTCTTGAGTAGAGCAGTGATCATGGGCTGGACTTTTAAAACTGTGGTTAAAGTGTTTGAAGATCCAGACGAATGGGACAGAAGGATGCTATGGACGCAATTACTTTAATAATAAATAAGGAAGGCAAGGAAACTTTCATGGATGGGTCACAGGACCTAAAGGGTGATTTATTTGAGGGAACATGGGTTCCAGATGAAGTCAGTTTGCCGCCCGCAGGTAGGGCTGGTAATTCTACACCCACAGCTGGAAAAAAAGAATCTGACAGACATGATGTGACTGGTTGTGAGTTAGAGAGCCTCATACACGTACTTTTATGATTTAGGCGGCCAGCATCATTTTAATGAATACTCTCCCATGACATCCCACACTGCCCACACAAGTACAGAGGACACACTCCAAAAGGAACATAACATATGCAGAGAGAGACCACTGTCATATGCCTTGATGGCAAGTGCACTCAGATGATGGAAAAGGTTGAAAGTGAAACCCTCGCAACAACAGATAAGCTCATGTGGAGTGGAGAATTCGAATGGGGCTACAGAGTGTCTAAGAAGCTCTGTGAGGTGCACCTTGTAGTGTATATATATGCCCACTCAGCAGAAGTAGAAGATGACGATGTTCTGTTCATGGTTAAAAAATGTGCAAGAGTCAGTTTGGAGAACAGCAGGTGTTCTGTGTGTTGAAGTGGTGAGATAAGTTGATCAAATCTCACTCAGAAACAAGCAACATGGTAGACGGCACCATGTGTACAAATGTTCAGCCAGAACTGGATATGAAGAATGCAGAGGCTGATCCAACTGGTATAAAAGATAACCTATGGTTGAGGTGGGAGTGGGGATAGGAGATGAAGAAAACAATCATGGAATTCAGGGATACATTCCTGTTCCTGCAGGGAAGATTTTGGGGAGTGGTCCAAAAGTTTAGAGTAACACGTGATCAGTCACTGATAAGGAAAGTGTACTCAGTGGCCTGGAAGCACCAAAAACTACCATGGAAGCAATACAGATGATGAAGGCAGCTGGAAGTCATATTATGGGTCACATCAGATTATATAAATCTGCTCGCAGTTGTACCTAAGAAAGACAGGTCGGTCCATTGTTGCATCTATTTGAGGATGTTAAATGATCACATTGAGGCTGTCAGAACTAGGCAGGGACAAATCCAAGACATACTGCACAAGTTCTTGGGGAAAATTTGACTGTCAGCTTTTGACATTATAGCTAGCTTTAATCAAGTTGAGCTCAATCCTCAATCCATCCTGCCAAAAGTACACTGCCTTCCTATTTGAAGGGAAACAGTATGTGGACAACAGAGTACTATTTGGGCTTAAGGACCCAAGTTCGGAATTTGTGAGGGCCCTGAATAGTATTATCACACCAAAGATGAGGGAACCACCCATGCACCAATCTTTGATGAGATTTCTGTTACAGCAATTTTTTTTTCCCTTGCCGAGTCTGTTCACAAGGCTCGCTGTGCAGACTAGTAAATTAGGAGGAGGTCTCCCAAGGATTGATGATGTGTACATTATACGTAATAATTCTAGGTTCTGTGGTAGAACAGAAGGCATCAGTGTTATTTGATGGGAAGCAAATTCAGTGAAGAGGAACATAGTGCACTGTTGTTAAAAAAACATTCAGGTGTCACCCATACCATCCTATCTGGTTTGGCTCAGGGCAGTCCGATAATGCATGTCATAAACACTTATTGTTTTGTGTGACCAAGTGTTTGAACTTGTACCCAATTTATATTCATTTTATAGAGCTCGTTAATGAACATTACTACTGTGTAAGGTCAAGTTTTATGTCATAGGTTTTAATTCTAAGTGCTTTCTGTGTTTCTCATGCTAGAATTTTTGTCTATAATTCTTTTATAAACATTAGTGTGGTGCAAGATTCATTTTTGTGTCACTTGTTCTAACTCTTTGTGTTTTGTATTCTGATTTCTGGCATATCTCTGTGATGAACAGTATTAGTGTGTGTGGTTTATTTTTGGTTTTCACCTGGCTTGGAACCTTGTGCGTCTATTTTGCATATGTATTATGTACATCTGTGATGTTATCACCACATTCAGCATGATTTGTGTACCTCAGGTACTGTTCACTTGTTTCGACATTTGCTTATTTGTGCATGTCTTGTATCTGTTTATCAAGGTCAACAATTTCTGTAGATAGTCAACTGCACTTGAAATGCTGTACAGCTAAACTGAAAATGTAATATCCCTGCAAAACCCCACAATAGTGAATGAAGTGTTTGGTGTTGCTATTAGGGAGTAAAGATTTTTGGTTTTCTTTTCGAAGGGTGTGTATGGTGGGCCAGGGGAAAATAGACGGGCCACTTTACCTTGCCTCTTAATCTTCCATATTAAAAGCTTAAAAGTCATGATGAGGAGCTATGTAATACTTCCACTGGTGACAACTTTTACCAACTCAAAGTGTCAGTGGTCGAGCATGAGAGAAAAGTTGGGCCCCATAGAGCGGGTGCCAAAGGCATTCTGCAAACATGCTGAGGATAGCCTGGCAGATGCCCCCACCTTGCTTAAGAATGGACACCTTGCAAAGAGGCTGGCATGCAAAGTGAAAAGTGCAGATGACTGTGAACACCTGTAGGCACTAAGATAAAGTATAGACACAAAAGCGTCACGAATGCACAGGTGGGGGCATATGAAACTTCTGGCTGGCAGCAGCCATTTTCACCTGCCTTAAGCTATACCATGTCAAGAATTAAAGCACCCCTGCAGGCACTGGGACAGAGTGTAGACACAGAGCATCAAGAATTTGCTCAGGGAGGGGTGCGAAACTAAAGAACTGTGGAAGAAATTGACATGCTAAATAAGAAAAAATAAGACTGCAGAAACACATTGAAACAATGTGCAACTACTGGGGACAGCCTCGATAATGAAAACTTGAGAAAGATGCCAATTCTTGAGTCACACACCACCCCATCCAATATAAAAAAATTCCACTCTGCACTGGGAACTTGGTCATTGCTTACTGAGTCTGCCAATGACAAAGCTAAGAGAAGGAAAAATTCAAGGAGTTGGTGAACTTAGCAGAGTGATCAGAAGTGAAGAGCATGGAAGTGAGAGAACATAGGGACTCTTCCAGCTATCACCAACATCTACCTCCTGACACCATGATATCACAGTTTCAGCCACACAATTCACAACAAGCAGTCATCATGGAGACCGGTCCATGCTTCACCACAAAGTTGGGACACTGAACAGAACAACCGACTCACCACGACACAGCTACTAGGTGACACACTATACTAACCCATTACCTGCCACCATCATCACCACACAACATATGACTATGAAGAATGGGAGGTGATTTCCCCCCCCCCCCCACCCCCCCCACCCCCTTCCCACAGCCTCTCTCCCTTAATAAACAATTTGTGTCCACACCTAATCAAATAGGTCCTGAGATTTGCAATTTTCATTTTGTGTGTGTGTGTGTGTGTGTGTGTGTGTGTGTGTGTGTGTGTGTGTGCAAAAGGTACTGAAATAAATATTTTCATTTCGTGTCTTATTCATCTAAACAATCTGTTCCATTTGCTTATCCATCCCTTCAGTCTCATAATCTTTTGCTCTTTGAATTTGTTTAATTATTGATGTCACTTAATTATTGATTCCCAACTTAGGGCAGTATAATTAGTAATCTGCATGTCTGTTTGTGTAAGAGATCAAAGAATTATAAGTTCACTACAACATGGTTTCTTGACGTACTTATGGTGAACTATTTTTATCTTCTTCTTCATAGAGAACAGACATCTCTGAGGTTGTATACTTCGTTATCTTCTTGATGAAGTACTGCAGGCACCAGTTTCTTGATGATCTGTTTTGGAGTCGACAGCAGGTAATGATGCTCTCAGACTTGTCATCAGGCATTTTAAAACCTCTAGTTGCCTTTTAGAAGATATTGTGTCAGTAACATAAGCAGATTTTCTCTTCATTTTCTCCTTGTGCTAATTTAAATTTGAAGGCTCAATATCTTATCTGCTAGGTTCCACTAATAAGCTTTCTCTCTCATTTACGGATTCCCCTTCTTTGTAAATATGTAATGTACCCTTGTGGATGTCACCATTAACATCACATAAGTTACACTATTGGCCATTAACACTAATAAGCTTTCTCTCTCATTTACTGATTCCCCTTCTTTGTAAATATGTAATGTACCCTTGTGGATGTCACCATTAACATCACATAAGTTACACTATTGGACATTAAAATTACTACACCAAGAAGAAATGCAATGATAAACGGGTATTAATTGGACAAATATATTATACTAGAACTGACATGTGATTACATTGTCACGCAGAATGGGTGCATAGATCATGAGAAATCAGTATCCAGAACAACCACCTCTGGTTGTAATAACTGCCTTGATACTCCTGGGCATTGAGTCAAACAGAGCTTGGATGGCGTTTACAGGTACAGCTGCCCATGCAGCTTCAACACGATACCACATTTCATCAAGAGTAGTGACTGGCGTATTGTGATGGGCCAGTTGCTCGGCCACCATTGACCAGACGTTTTCAATTGGTGAGAGATCTGGAGAATGTACTGGCTAGGGCAGCAGTTGAACATTTTCTGTATCCAGAAAGGCCCGTACAGGACCTGCAACATGTGGTTGTGCATTATCCTGCTGAAATGTAGGGTTTCACAGGGATCAAATGAAGGGTAGAGCTATGGGTCGTAACACATCTGAAATGTAACATCCACTGTTCAAAGTGCCATCAATGCGAACAAGAGGTGACCGAGACGTGTATCCAGTGGCACCCCAAACCATCACACCAGGTGATACGCCAGTATGGCGATGAGGAATACATGCTTCCAATGTGCGTTCATTGTGATCCCGCCAAACACGAATGCAACCATCATGATGCTGTAAACAGAACCTGGATTCATCCGAAAAAATGGCGTTTTGCCATTTGTGCAGCCAGGTTCGTCTTTGAGTACACCATCGCAGGCACTCTGTCTGTGATGCAGCATCAAGGGTAACCGCAGCCATGGTCTCCGAGCTGGTAGTCCGTGCTGCTGCAAATGTCGTCGAACTGTTCGTGCAGATGGTTCTCGTCTTGCAAACATCTCCATCTGTTGACTCAGGGATCTAGACGTGACTGCACGATCCATTACAGCCATGCGGATAAGATGCCTATCATCTTGACTGCTAGTGATGCGAGGCCATTGGGATCCAGCACGGCATTCCGTATTACCCTCCTGAACCCACCGATTCCATATTCTGCTAACAGTCATTGGATCTCGACCAACACGAGCAACAATGTCACGATACGATAAACCGCAATCACGATAGGCTACAATCCGACCTTTATCAATGTCGGAAATGTGATGGTACGCATTTCTCCTCCTTACACAAGGTATCACAACAACATTTCACTTTGCAACGCCGGTGAACTGCTGTTTGTGTATGAGAAATCGGTTGGAGAGTTTCCTCATGAGAGCACGTTGTAGGTGTCGCCATCGGTGCCAGCCTTGTGTGAATCCTCAGAAAAGCTAATCATTTGCGTATCACAGCATCTTCTTCCTGTCAGTTAAATTTCACATCTGTAGCACGTCATCTTCGTGGTGTAGCAATTTTAATGGCCAGTAGTGTATTTACATTTGCTAAACTGGATGGCTGTCTGATTTTGTGTTGGCAGACAGGGTGAATATGTTTACACATGTTACATCTGATACTATAATCTATGCACAAGGATATATACTGATATATGCAGGCTTGACATGCAATACAAATCAATTTGCAGTTGTCATCATGCAAATTTTTCTGAACAAAAAAGTTACCTCCATCTCAGAAGCAGATGGTAAAAGCCAGCATTTTCTCTCTTCAGCTATGTGTTTGTAAATTACCTCTGCACTTAAGTCATTCTTTGGGCAAATATCCTGGAATTTGATTGTATGTTTCCCCTTTGTCTGTGTAATGAGCCTGTCATGTAATTTATTCCAGATGAAGCTCATTAATGCATGAATGAATTTATTTACACCTAGGTGTTTCACAGATTTACCAAGCAAATATATATGTATTTTATTTTCCAGTGCAGTCATTCAATATACATGTTTATGTTGATATCACTGGTGGCTCTGTAACAGTATTTCCAGCACCTGGTGTTTTTACAATAATGTCCTTGGAAATACAACCCAAACTCACTTGTAACAGGATCTGAAATCAGTCACTCCAATGCTAAAGGAAATGTGTGCTCAAATGTTATAACACCTCCTCCTTGAATCAAACTTCTCACTGGCATATAAGCTTCAGCTTATCTTTCCTTCAGTTTGATTTTAGCACATGTATTTTTCCTATGTCCTGTCAGTGTGCAATGAGTAATACAGCCTTCTCACATGTTCCTTCCGCACGTTACAGCCAAGCATTATAAAAAAGTTCAGCTAAATCTGATGTAAACACCTGATGATGAATTTTTCCTACTTTAGTCTTTATTTCTTTGAAAAATAATGATAGCACCTATAGATCAGACCTGTCTGGAAAAAAAAAAAAAAAAAAAAGGAAAACCTTGTCTCATGCAGTCAGGCACAAGAAGTGTAATTTGCTCAAAACTGTAACCATTAGTTCCACGAGTTCCAGCAATGCAAATACAATTACTGTCATACTACTTCAGAATTTCACAGTCATCATGGTTCATAATGATGAGGACAAAGGGATATGATGTTTGCTGCTTGTATCTTGTGGTTTGTAGAACAATACACAGGGATTGTTGCTCACATTTCTGCACTGCTGCCATTGTCATTATGTCTCATGACCTCAGAACATAAATTACTACACTGATCAATGTTTTACATTTTTTTTGTCAGAAGGTGGATATGCTCTATCTTGGAATCAAATAAAGTGTTTCCTATTTTCAATGTAGGACATGTCAAGTCGCAGATGGGCACATTTAAAAGACACTCACAAGTGGCTTTCAGCCATGGCCTTCATCAGTAAAAAAAAAACACACACACACACAGAGAAGTGTGTAACTTACCAAACGAAAGCGTTGGTATGTTGATAGAGACAATAACAAACACAAACACAGATTTCAACCTTTCGCAACCCATGGTTGCTTCATCAGGAAAGAGGGAAGGAGAGGGAAAGACAAAAGGATGTGGGTTTTAAGGAAGAGGGTAAGGAGTCATTCCAATCCCAGGAGTGGAAAGACTTACCTTAAGGGAAAAAAGGGACAGGTATACACTCGCGCACACACACACACACACACACACACACACACACACACACACACACACACACACACATATCCATCCGCGCATATACAGACGCAAGCAGGATGGACACAGGCAGACAGTGTTTGTTGGTAATGAGGATCACCCCATGCCTTGGTGCACAGCCAGCACATCTTGGCACAGTGTTACACCGTCCGGGTTATCTGGATACTTCCCACTGACACCAACCTATCAGAACTCTGGAGATGGGAACTTGCCCTTCAATATATCTCTTCCCGTTACCCACTAGGCCTCAACCTCCGCTAATTTCAAGTTGCTGCCGCTCATACCTCACCTGTCATTCAATAACATCTTTGCCTCTGTACTTCCGCCTCAACTGACATCTCTGCCCAAACTCTTTGCCTTTACGTATGTCTGCTTGTGTCTGTATATGTGCGGATGGATATGTGTGTGTGTGCGAGTGTATACCTGTCCCTTTTTCCCGAAATGTTTCCCACACATCATGCACACACAACCGCCAACTCCAGCATCTCGCGTTGTAATCCAGTATCATGTGGGGGGATGCAAGCAGCATTCTGGAGAGGGTTAGGAAGGGTAAGCGATAGGGACAGTGGTGTACAGGTGGGGAGAGAAATGAACAGGTACAGTGTCAGGAGGTCGTGGGGCAGGGAGCTGGGGAAAAAAGGAACAAAAAATGAGAGGAGCAGAGACAGACAGGTGGATGCATTGGCAGAGAGCTGAAAATGGATAGGATGGGAGACGAGAATGGGGAGTAGATGATAGGACATAGGTGGTGGAAACTGTTGGGTGGAGGGTGTGGGGACAGTATGTTACTGTAGGTTGAGGTAAGGATAATTACAGGAGTGGAGAATGTGTTATAAAGATAACTCCCATATGTGCAGTTCAGAAAAGCTGTTGGAAGAGGGGAGGATCCAGACGGCTCAGGTAGTGAAGCAGCCACTGAAATCAAAGGTGTTATGCAGCTGCATGTTGTGCTATAGGGTGATCTACTTTGTTCTTGGCCACAGTTTGGCGGTGGCCATTCATTCTGGTGGACAGCTGGTTGGTAGTCATACCAATATAAAAAGCTGTGTAGTGATTGCAGCAGATCTGGTAAATGACATGACTGCTTTCACAGGTGGCCCGGCCCCTGATAGGATAGGATAAATCTTTGACAGGACTGGAATAGGAAGTGCTGGGTGGATTGGGCAGGTTTTGCACCTGGGTCTTGCACAGGGATATGATCCTTGTGGCAAGAGGGTTGGGACTGGGAGTGGCAAAGGGATGGATTAGGATGTTATGGACATTAGGTGGGCGATGGAACACCACTGTAGGAGGAGAGAGAAATATCTCGGGTAGGATGACCCTCATTTCAGGGCACAATGATAGTTACTCAAAGCCATGGTGAAGGATGTGGTTCAGTTGTTTCAGTCCAGAGTGGCATCGGGTGATGGAGGAGAGACTCCTTTGAGGCTGGGTTTTGGGGGTGGTGGGAGGATTAGGGTTGTGAGGGGAAATGACACAGGAGATCTGTTTGCAGACTGGGTCTGGAGGATAGTGCCTGTCTGTGAAGTCCTTGGTGAGACCCTCAGCATACTGAGCAAGGGGTTTTGTCACTGCAGATAAACTATCCCCTGGTAGCCAGGCTACATGGAAGGGATTTTTTGGTGTGAAAGGGATGACACCTGTCAAAATGCAGGTATTGTAGGATGGTGGGTTTAATGCGGACAGAGGTTTGGATAGAGCCATCAGAGAGGAGGAGGTTAACATCCAGGAATGTGGCACACTGGGTTGAGGATGAGCACAGGAAGTGGATGGGAGAGAAGGTGTTGAGATTGTGAAGGGACAAAGATAGGGTATCCTTCACAGGGAGGCGTCCACAGACAGGCACTATCCCTAGACCTAGTCCGCAAACTGATCTCCTGTACCATTTCCCCTCACAACCACAATCCTCCAACCACCTCCAAAAACCAGCCACAGAGGAGTGTCTCCTATGTTCATTATTGTCTGTTATTACCCACTGTGTTACATCTATTGTTTTACATGTACTGTGTGATTTCTCTTTCAACAAATATATGAGTACATAACGTACAAACCACCAGCAAATGACACAATTTTCTTCTTCTTATTGTCCATACTTTCTAACATGTAAACTATTTTTTAAGTGCTCAAATGTCTATAAAACACCACACTGTACAGTGTACTTGCAGTAGAACAGTGTATTCCTGAAATCCATCACCCATGGCCTCTGGCCTGATGAGGAGCACCACAGTCCTGGGTCCATGGATAAACCGTGAAAATCCACTGGATTATGCCACACAAAAACTGACCCAGCCTGCTGGTATATTGGTGAGACTAGATCCAATGAGAAGGGCCTGCATATTAGTGGGAACCGAATGGCTTCAGATCGGCAAGCCCAATCTGTTACAGATTCCTGCAGAAACAGCCTGCGGTTTTGGCCTCTCACAGAAATCCACTTTTGAAGCCAGCTATTCATGAGCCAAAGACAGCTAGTTGATGAAATGGGACCATGGTGATCAATCCATGTAACAAATAACTTGTTCAAACACTCTGAGAATCTATAATAATGAGGATAGGTAGCAACTCACTGTAAAGGTGATCGCTGAGCCACAGACGGGCATGTAGAAAAAACACCACTAAATTTTCAGCCACAGCTTTTGTCAGAAAATGAGAGCACACACACATTTACACAATCACTCAGAAACAACTCATTCTCACATGACTGCCATCTCTGGCCACTGCATCTACAGTCCCTGAGAATCAGGTCCAAACAAACCACTCCTCATGCCTCCCTGGCTCCCATCAGCAGCTGCTAGGCTAGCAGCAAGAAGTTGTGCCAGAACTGACTGCAAGCTGATGGGAATGGTAGGAAGGGAAGAAGCAGTAGGAATGAGGGAGCAGGGAAGCAGCACACGTACTCAGCTGCACCCAGACAGCGCGATGCTGTTTGTAAACAAACCATTTCATCTACTGAGACAAAAACCAGATTTTTTTCCGGTTTCCCCCCCCCTCCCCCCCCTTATGTGTTAGAAATTCCCTGATTTCGTGATTTCCAGAATCTGTGGCAACCCTATTGTTGAAACCAGTTGAAAGTGATTGGCCAACTATGTTCTAGTGTAACAATACAGACACACTGGTAGTACCTGTGGCTGCATGAGTAGACAAGTTCACAGCTCCTAAAGCACATGCTTTAGAGTTCATTTGCACTGCTTTTTTCCAGCCTTTATCCACACCATTATCCTGACATCTCTTGTTCACATGTTATGTAGACCAAGTTTGGAAATCACATTATTCAAAATCTTTATCTTTCAGCAGTGAAATCCTTGCATATTGTCAGACTTGTCTTCATGAGTTCCTTCATCACTATGACTGTTTCAGAACTTTTTCTATGTGATAAAAACTTCATAATTCTGGGTCTAGGTTTCACAGATCATATTATGGTGTCATACATCCTACTCTATAACTTCTGATTATAGAATGTGCTGCATGCATATTTTTTTCACTTTAAACTTTTAAATTTGAAATGTCTATGTTAACAGTAAATATTTTAATTTTTTCAGGATACTTTTCAGTGCTACACAATATGTCAACCACATAGCCTTCAACTATAAGAATTACGAGCAATGTACAGTACCATTTTACCAGAATGAGAGAAAAACTAAAATACCACTACTGTCAGCAGGTAATTTCCATGGTTTCCGGATGCTCACCAAACCTAAACCCAAACGGACATCTAAAATTGAAGCATCCTACAGTACCTGTGGAATGATGTGTGTCAGGAAGCTGGTCAAGAGCACTATCAGTTGATGCATAAATTCGAATTCCATTTCTCGTGAACTGTCCTCACTGACGTCTGCTTCCACCTCAGGTGAAGGTATCCTCTCAGAAAGGCAAATTGAGTCTCAAACTGTATCAAGCCCATCAGTGTTGTCAGGTTCTGGACCAAGTTCTGATTTCTTTCCTTTTGTGATGCCCTCATCCCTAACTACTTTTCATTCACAACAACCAATAAGCAAAGTTCTGATATTATAAAGCCACTCACATTAAATAAAAGTATGGCATTAGACGTACAGCCTTTAAAAATGATTTGCAGGGAATACCGTACTTCCTCTATAGTTAAAGACACAGAATTTAAAAAGTTATACGTTATATACTTTGCCCAAATCTTAATTTACCAAGTCAAAAATGTTGTCAAACTCTCTAGTTCGTAGTCTGTATCATGAGTTAGTCGATAAAATTAAAATGATTTGGCCACTGCAAAGGCAGTCTGCCTTAAGTCTGATGCACGGACAAGTGTATATAACATTAGTTTCTATGCTCTCACTGCACGTTTCATACATGAGAGGAGTGAACTGAAGTCATACCTTTTACTGTGGTCACAATTCGAAGACAGACTCACAACAGAAAACATCTCAAATTGGGTAAAATCTGTTTTTGCCAAATACAGTATCAATTTTAAAATCACCTCCATAATAACAGACAATGCATCAAATATGAAATTAACTGCCATGCTTCTGAAACTTCCACATATCCCACACTTTGCACATTCTTGAAATATCACTCTGCAACACACAATTCAGAAGTCCATATAGAAAATAGTTGATGAGGTCAAAAGAATTATGTAAGAGTCATGATTTTTAAGGAGAGACTCTTTGCTTTAAGCAAACTTGCTGAAATGCAAGAAAATTTAAAAAATGATTGATTGAAACTGAAACAAGATGTCCCACCCAGATGGAACTCTACTTCCGAAATGTTGCAAAGATTTCCTTTAAATAAAGTCCCGTATTTCTTGCTTTGCTATTTTAGTTGGAAAATTGATCATATTAAACTTAAAGATACAGACTGGCAAATAATACAACAGGCTTTACAGATTTTGAAAGTTTTCAATTAGGTAACCAAAGAGGTATCCTCAAAAATGAAAACCTTGCCAAGACAAATGGAACGCCAACTGAAATCTTTTAAAGACAAAAATAAAGAATGTCCTCAAGAAATAAAGCCATTGGTTTATAATTTCCTTAAATGGTTATCAGAGCAGTTTGGGGTTATTGCCAGGAAAAAATTGATTGATAATGCAATGTTACTGGACTCCCAATTCCTAAGGCAAGGATTTTCAGCAGACAAAACATTTCAAGACTGCTATATGAAGGCTATTGCAGAAATGAAAGTGTTGGTTGTTCAACAAGAAAAAACACAGACATTTCTCAACCAGTTACCATAATGTATGAGAATTCTTCAACCTAGGATGAGTTTGATGAAACTATTGGTCAGCTTAAGCAAGTTATGACCCGGGAAGTGTGGCAATTGTTGACTTGGGCATATATTTAGATGGATATTTGCATAGAAACAGCGATCCCTTAAACTGGTGGGAAACATGAAAATTGTTGTGGCCAAAGCTGCATAAGTTGGTTGTAAGTGTTATGTATCACAGCAACATCAGTGCCCCCTGAACAAGTATTTTCAAAAGTAGGACAGATATGCATTGAGAAACAGATTCACATCAACTAAAATGGGTTAACTTTTAGTTATAAATCAATTTATAAATTAATTTTTTCTTTTTTGGTACTCATTTGGTAATGCTGACTGTAAATGATGAGTGCAGATACACATTAATAACAATTATGTTATAATTTTTATATTAAATTTTTCCCAATAAAAGTATCAAAATATAACAAGAACCAGTCTTCATTCTTAAAATTTTTCCATTTGATAAAAATATTTAGGATTTTGTTGAAATATTTATAGTTTTTACAGCAGACAATATTTAAAACTTTTATATCTCATAATTACTAGACACATAACACAAAATTATTACTCCTCTTTACGTTCTTTCAAAATTGGACCAAATAAGATAAAAATGCAGGTTTAGTAACCTGAATTAAAAAGGTAATGTGCCTTCCTCTTTTGTGAGTGAGTGGTGAGTCATGAAAATGAACTAGTGAATTCCAGTAAGTGACCATTTCCAATCCAATCTCTTTAAAGAACAGTTTTGCCCATCTCTAAACTGAACCAATTTTCGTAAAATTTAGTACAGAGATAGCTTGAATGCTGAGGAAGAACATAGGCTACATTAGAAAGTGTGTAGTACAACATATTTACTGGTTTGAAGAGTATAATGCAACATTTGGAACAACAAATACTCTTTGACTTTTGAGCATTACCATATTCGTGAAAATTCTTTATTGTTTGATACGTTTTATGTAATACAATTTAACATAATGAATACAGTGCTTACATAATCCTCTATGTCTTTAATCCATGCTTCCACCCTAATATCAAGTCACAAACACAGCACATTTTAGCCACTGAGCATCATGCATAGCTTTTGTAACTTCTTTGCAATACAATGTTGGTGGTAATAGCTGTGGTCGTGTGGTTAGCATCACCATGATGATCGATTCCCAAGTTCAGTTTCCCCTTGGGTCCTTTTTTTCTGCTCAAATCTGGATTATTTTATTATAACAGATGTGCAAGTCAGCAGTGTAGAGTCAAATAAAAAGATTTGTACCAATCTGCTGAACATCCCACATGTGGTTTCCCCAGCCATTAAAGCCATATGCACATTTCATTTCATTTCATTGACACACAAGCACTGCTGTTCATAAAAGAATACAGGCTTACAATGTGTTTAATCCATGCCACTCCGTAATTCCACACCAATAGTATAAATGCGAAAGTAACACTGTCTGTTATGTTTTCACGACTAAACTGCTGAACCAACGTCCATGAAATTTGGCATGAGATAGCTTGACCCTTGATGAAGAAGACAGTCTGCTTTACAAAGTATGTAATACAAGATATTTAATGGTTTGAAGAAAATCACACAAACTAAGGTAAAATATTTACTCTCTGACAAAGCTATTTACTCTTTCATTTTTAAACTTTTATTATATTTGTGAAAATGCTTTTATTGGTTGATATGTTCAACTTATTATGATTCACTGTAATCAACACAATACTTATTCAATTCTCAATGTGTTTAATCCATACTTCCATTCTAATACCAGTATTATTAATTGCAAAAATAACTCACTCTCTTACATTTTCACATTTTTACCACTGAATCGATACTGATGGTATTTCATATGGAGTTAGCTTGAACCCTGAGGAAAATAATAGGCTACTTTAGAAAACTGTATCTTTCTGAGTATTAACATTTTTAAATATGGTATATGTGAGCGGCATGCAGATGATGCTGGTGCTATGGTCGGTGACTCTTAGTATCTATAGATAATTCTGTGATAATGCAGATCCAATTTTACTGTGTACTTGGTTCATGATATTGAGTTCCTACACCACCTAGCATAGCTGGAGAGTCTTGGTGGAGCTACAAAAATAAAATCGGAAAGCCCAAGAACCATATTGAAAACTGTTACTATAAGCCTTGCAAAAATAAGTCTGCTTTAGTCCACAATTCTATGAGAACTCAAATTGTGAAAGTTAATCGAATCAAAAAAAAACCCAGAGCAGTCTCATGTCTGCCAGAATTTGAATGCAGAACCATCAGGTGGCCTTAAGAGCTACAGAGAAGTTAGAACAGTCACAAGCCCATTGCATTTTAGATGCTGTGTGTCACATGTCTCTTACAGCTTCCAAGATGCCTGAAGACTCACAATGACAGCATCATTTAAATAAAGGCTGTATGAAAAACAGTGTCTTACTTTTACATCCGGAAGTGGGAGGCTTTAGGTGAGGCTGCATTTGATTATTATCTATTAACTGACTATGTTATCATAAATTAGTCATCATAGGGGAATGGATCAAACATGTATGCACCATAATGCATTAAAGTGGAAGGGAGAAATGGTTGGTATGAGTTACTCTAGTGGCAAAATCTCACATCTGGTACTAGATGAGCCGGAGAAACTCCTAAAAACTTTGCTTCTGCAAGAATGTAATGAATTGAGGCATTATTTAAATATGATTAGCAAATATAATGTGTACTTTCATATTCAACGTACAGCAAAGTAGTAAAGCACATT
Source organism: Schistocerca piceifrons (assembly GCF_021461385.2). Lineage (NCBI taxonomy): Eukaryota > Metazoa > Arthropoda > Insecta > Orthoptera > Acrididae > Schistocerca > Schistocerca piceifrons. The sequence continues at coordinate 770,940,201 of NC_060141.1, read as the reverse complement.
TATTATATACATGTATACCAGTACTGCATTCATTTTCACACATATGTCTCTACACCAATATATACCCTGACATATTGTGAAATTACTAGCTTGCTTACTCACCATCATTCGTCATAACAAAACTGATATGTGAGCGAAGCAGCAGGTAGCAGCTAGTACATAAATATTTCGGCGATAGATCTGCAAACATTTCTAATTGTGTTGTGTATGCATTTTTTTATATGACAATAAAGGAGAGAGTAATGTTACTGAAAAATTGGTTGAACATTATTTATTTTAGTAGTATATACAAGGATCTTATTCAGTTGCTGCAAGAAGTTAATTTTGAGACTTAGAAATAAGATAAACAATGAATATATTGATCAGCAGTATATGTCAATGATTTTTGTATTTCAAAACATGCAAATATTTGTTGCACATCAATGCTTCTGCGTAACAGTTATGAGAATAAGGCACTTAGTTTCCTGTCTTTAAACGGCTTTCATCTCAACATTTCATATCATTCGTGAATGTTTGAAACTCAGTATCTGTGAGCCTGGTAAAGACTGTGCAGTGGTATCCAGTCAACGTCCTCAGCTTCACTCTCCACTTTCTTCTTTATCTTCATGTATTCACTGCAACTTTCATACTATAACAAACAAAAAAGTTGAAGTTATTAATACATGTGTACCTAAATATATATTAAATGAAAAGCAATAGGACCAAGATTTTTTCAAAGCCATAACTGCCAAATGGGCTACTACAAGAAAATGAAACACCTACAGCCACAGCTGGAGAGACAACATCACAGTTACAAGGTAGTCTGCATAAACCAGTAGTTGGTCACTGAAGCATTGTATATATGGATCATGATAACTCCTTCAGCTTCAACTAAGGCCTGAAGATGGTGCACTGAAGTGCCGAAACTGGTAGCTATACAATAAGTCATATCATAAGGATGGCTGTAGGTGTTTCATTTTCTTACAACAGTGAATGGTCGTATCCCCCAGACCTCCAGGCACAAGAATGGACATACAAAAGCCAAATGGGCTGGTTTAAGGTCCAAGTGACACAAGCCACCACTTGGGCACCAAGGTGGGAGGGGCCATTATTGTACAGGACATATCACGGACAGCAGCAGTTACTTGCAGCACCAAGATGAGAGTGGTGCCCAAATGCAAGATTTGTATACAGCGTGTATCACAAACAGTTGCGGAAACTGACAAAAGTGAAAGTGTTCTAGGGAAAAGGGAAAAGGGGGGTGGGGGGGGTGGGGGGAGGGTGCCAAATGGTAGGTCACTTGTGTGGAAAAATGTTCTCAAACTGGGTCTGACTGCCCATATCATGTCAAGACATATCTGTCACCCTGGAAAGCATGAAAGACTGTTGCTGTTACTACTGTTATTACCACTTATGCTATGACTACTCTAACTACTAACTACTATTGCTTCATTGCACCTGCCACTATTACAGTCATAATATGACAGTAAAACTGTTCTCAACCAGACAGTTGATTTGACCATCATAATGCTTTACAAAGCATTGTCCTCTTGGAAAGCATTGTCCTCTTGGAAGCAGATACCATTGCTTTCCAGGAACCTTTGAAATGATGTACCCAACCAAATACGAGGATATACAGTTTAACTTAGACTCCACACCATAGTATAACTTACCATTTTTCACATTAAGAAATCATTGCCAGTGACAAAAGAAGTGATAAATGACAGAAAAAGATCCTAAGGCCAATGGGATCGAAACCAAAACCTCTGGATTTACATTCTGGCATTGAGCCACTGAACAACACAATAAGAATTCCCTGTCATTTTTAAAAGAAAATGCACAACAACATTTGGATTTTTTGTCTACAATGCACTTGTAAGTTGCTATAATCTTTATCTGCATACAGTTCCTAGTATTGTATTGTGCTGCTAGTATGAGAGTTTAACAACATTATTTATGCATTTGTGTAGATTTCAAATACACCTTGATTACATTTGGTACATTTTCTTTCAGTAAGTTATAGTGTTTTTGTATATTTTTAGTCATTGTCTATAATATACCCAACAGTAGGTAACCAGACCAGTTGGTGAACTACAGCTGAATGTTGGCTGTCATGAAGAACGCATACATATGTAAAGTGCATAGAAACAATCTAATTATGAATGGGAAGAGCGATAACAGAGAGAAAAAAAATGGCTCCTGTGCGATTCAAGTGCAGTTTGATAGGAGCCAGCTGACTGTTGTTCAAGATTAACAGACTGAAAAATCATATCTATCTTATCTACTTTCTTATTTCAGAAACATAATATAGTATTAATTAGTTGAAAAAGTGTATGGATGGCATTAAGGCACTCCTAAATTAATTATGGTTTTAACTGATAATTTTTATGTTGGTGATATTTCACCCGCAGTTAGCTCATAATATACATGGTCAGTGCCTCCCATTTCCTTTCAAATGCTTTCACTGCTGAAGTGGATTTTTAAAACAAAGAGATACAAGGGGACAAGGAGAAAGTGCTATTTCTGCAATATGAATTAGAGGATTATCCTGTATCATATATATGTATTATGGTAACAAGCTCTACATTAGAAAGTTAATGGTGATGAAGGAGCATGTTTAAGTGAATATGAAATAGACATTGCCGTCCATCCAGGTAATTAATTATTCATGTTGGAGGCAGTAACCAGCATGTAAAAGGTTTCACGTTCAGTGAAAAGGTACAGTAATAATTTTAAAACAATTATGAGAATATTTAAAATTAATCCACGCAGATAGAACTGTGTACTGTATAAGAAATGTGTATGAATAATCAAGTGATAGCTACAAATATGCGATTTGCAGATACTTATAAGTCAAGGATGGTCATGATAATGAGCACAGTTATGTTTTGAGTTTTTAGGATGAATCTCTTGCTCTACAGCAGAAAGTACACTATTTTGAAGCTTCCCGGCAGATTAAAACTGCATGTTGGACCAGGATTTGCACCCAGAACCTTGCTTTTCATGGGAAATGCTCTTACCAACTTGGGCTATGCATAACTGAAAACTTCTAACAGTAACTTTCCTTTCTCCTGCCTTCCAATGATTTAGTGCCATGTTATTCTCTAACAGTGGATAATCCAGGATGGAATAGTGACAATAGTATGAAATGGAATAGATTGCTACTCACCATATAGCAGAGATGCTGAGTTGCAGACAGACACAACAAAAAGTCTACTAAACATGTAAGCTCGGCCAGAAGACCTTCTTCTGAAATAGACAACATACACCCACACATTCACGCTAATGTAGCTCAGACACACATGACTACTGTTTCTGGCTGCCAAGACCAGACTGTGAGCAACTGTGCATAATGGGAGAAGAAATTTGGGTGGTGGGGTAAGGATGAGGCTGTGAAGGGAGAGCTGGGTATTGGTTGGGGCTGGTAAAGTACTGTTTATGGGAGCATACAGGGATGAGGTGGAAGGAGGGCAGGACAGCTAGGTGAAGTCAGGAGGTTAGATGGGGGGCAAGGGAGGATTGGTAAAGGAGAGAAGTAAAACATTGTGGGTGCACTTGTAGAATAGGAGTGGGAACAGGGAAGGGGGTGGGTGGTTGAAGGACAATGAGTATCAAAGGTTGAGGCCAGGAGGGTTAGGTGAACGTAGGATATATTGTAAGAAGAGTTCGTATCAGCACAATTCAGAAAATCTGGTGTTGGTAGGAGTTGTGCAGATGGAACTCTCCCTGCAGTGTATCCTGTGTTCCCATAACCCTCATGGCCTCAACCTCCACTAGTCATTGTCCTTCACCCACATATCCACTTTCCTGTCCACACTGCAGCATTACACATCATTCTGTTCCACCAACGCATCCACAGTCTTGTTATTTCTCTCCTACCCCCCCCCCCCCCCTCCACCACATGCCTTCCATTTATATAACCTACTGACTGCACCTAGTTGCTCTATCCCTCTCCACTTTGTCCCTGTATGCTCCCACAAAAAGCACTTTACTGTCCCTTACCCATACCCTGCTCTCCCTCCCCCTCCTTACCCCTACCACCCAAATTGCTTCTCCCATCATGCACAGCTATTCATAGTCGGGTCTCATCAGCCAGAGGCAGTGGTCATGCATGTGTGAACTGCATTTGCATGATTGTGTATGTGTGTACGTTTATTTCAGATGAAGGCCTTCTGGCTGAAAGCTTACATGTTTAGGTCGACATCTACGTATACTGTATATTCTGCAAACCAATGCGAAGTGCATAATAGAAGGTACTCCTATTATACCAGTCACTAGGGCTTCTTCCCACTCCATTTACATTTGGTGCATAGGAAGAATGACTGCTCAAATGTCTGTATGTGTGCCTTAATTAGTCTAATCTTCTCTTTGCTATCCCTATATGAGTAGTATGCAGGGGGCTGTGGGTATATTCTTTGATTTCCAGCCTAAAGCTAGTTCTTGAAACTTTGTAATTAGGCTTTGACACATAAGATTATGACAGTTGTAAAATTTTAAGTACCCCACAGAAGTGAGCCACATCAAAATGATGCTCCAAATGAAGCACTTATTTTTAAATAAATGCGGAACTGTAACTATTTGGAAAATTGTGCTTGTAGTTATAGAGATGGAAAATGAATATAAACCCTTCTATTTGCTTCACTTCAATTATGTCAATCACTGCTCTGGAGGGTGAACAGATAGACAGTTATCTATAGCAGTTTCCAGTAAGTTTAAGATTATCTGTCATTGGCAAATCTGCCTCAGGTCATAACACGTATACACATCAGTGTATTGGTTGTTTTTCCTCTGTGTCAAAACAATCTTCCCGCAAGAACGTCACAAACTTTATGAAGTGATGTTTTCTGCATGATTGTAACTGCACCACTAAGTGGACTAAGCCTGTCAGTATAGACTAACCTTTACGAGCATGTGTCAACACTTCAACACCCGACCTGCTGCTCAGGAGAAAATTAGCATTAAACATTAATGACTTGTTCTTGCCATACATACTTGGAGGTACTAATCAACCTAAAACATATGACCTGTGAGAACTATAATTATTAATCTGCAAATGATGTAAGTACTGATGTAATGTTGTTCAATATACTGTTCTCAGCAACCAATAGAAATATCTGCACACCCATTACACCCTGTGCAATATATACTAACAGTACAAGGACCATTCATCATATCACTATGAACTATGACTAAAGAGAACTATTGATTTGTATGTTGGCATGACCAAGAATTAATAGTAAAGTCCCAGTATGAATAGTTGCAACTCAGGTTTCCTGTACCCACCTACTCTTCCAGTTTGTGTGTTGTGTGTGTGTGTGTGTGTGTGTGTATGTGTGCATGTGTGTGTGTGTCACTGTGAAGTGTATGGCAGAGGATATGTCCCACTGTATCCATTATTAGGCCTGCTTCCTGTTCTGTTCATGTATGGAGCATGGGAAGAATGATTGTTTGAATGCCTCTGTGCATGCAATAATTATTCTAATGTTATCTTGATGATCCCTATCTGAGTGATACATAGAAGGTTGTGTATTCCTAGTGTCATCATTTAAAGCTGGTTCCAGAAATTTTGTTAATAGACTTTCTCACCCAGATTGTTTATATCTATCTTCTACAGTCTGCCAGTTCAGTTCCTTCAGTATCTCTGTGACACTCTCCCATGGATCAAACAAACTGGTGACCATTTGTGCTGCCCTTCTCTCCATATGTTCAATATTCCCTGTTAGTCCTGTTTGGTATGTATCACATACACTTGGGCAGTATTGTAGATATGGTCACATGAGTGATATGTAAGCAATCTCCTTGGTAGACTGATTGCACTTCCCCAGTATTCCGCCAATAAATCGAAGTCTACTACCTGCTTTATCCACAATTGAGCCTATGTGATCATTTCATTTCATATCCCTACAAAGTGTTACACCCATGTATTTGTGTGAATTGGCTGATTCCAACAGTGACTCATGGATATTATAGTCATAGAAAACTACATTTTTTCATTTTGTGAAGTGCACAGTTTTGCATTCCTGAACATTTAGAGTACGTTGCCAATCTTTGTACCACTTTGAAATCTTACTGAGATCTGAGTGAATATTCATGCAGCTTCTGTCAGATATTACTTCATCATAGACAACTGCATCATCTGTAAAAAGCCTGAGGTTCCTATTAACATTGTCTGCTAGATCACTGATATACAACATGAACAACAAAGGTCCCAACACACTTCCCTAGGGTACACCTGAAGTTTCTTCCACATCTGTCAATGATTTTCCATCCAAGATAACATGCTGTGTCTTCACTACCAAAATGTACTCAATCCAGTCACAAATTTCACTTGATACCCCATAACAGTCTACTTTTTACAATAAGTGTTGGTGTGGTATTGAGTCAAATGCTTTTCGAAAATCAAGAAATCCTGCTTCTATGTGATTGCCATGATCCAAAGCTTTCAGTATGTCATGTAAGAAAAGTGTGAGTGTGGTTTCACATGATCCATGTTTTCAAAATCTATGCTGGCTGGCATGGAGAAGGTCACTCTGTTCAAGATACCTTGTTATGTTTGAGTTAAGAATATGTTCTAAGATTCTACAAGAAATTGATATTAAGGATATTGGACAGTAGTTTTGTGAATCACTTCTACTACCCTTCTTGTAGGTGGATGTGACCTGTGTTTTTTTCATAAAACTGAGCATGTTTTTTTGTTCAAGGAATCTATGGTAGATTATAGTTAGAAGTGGCCAATAGGGATTCCGTTGGACCCGTTGTCCAGTTGTAATGATTTCGGCTGTTTCTCAACACCACTGATACTGATACTTATTTCATTCATCTTTTCATTGGTACAAGGTTGGGACATTTCTCCTGAGTTTTCCTTTGTAAAGGAAAATTTGAAAATGGAGTTAAGCATTTCAGATTTTGTTTTGCTACCCTCCATTTCAGTACCTGTCTCATTCACTAGTTACTGGACACTGACTTTAGTGCCACTAACAGCCTTTACATACAACCAGAATTTCTTTTGGTTTTGTTAAAGATCGTTTGACAATATTCTACTTCGGTAGTCAATCATTGCATCACACACTGCTCTCTTGACAGGTCCCTTGCATTCAAACAAATACTATATGACTGACTAGTTACCTACCCATTCTATGAAGTAAATGAATATTTCAACTGTAATATAATATTGTAACACTTATAACAATGCTGTTGTTTCTTTTAAATGATCAATTGTACTGTATAATATGTGTGTAGTTGTCTATTGCTGTAATGGCTGAATGAAAATAAAATAATAATAATAATAATAATTATTATTATTATTATTAACTGTTGTATATGTCAACTGTTCTTTTAAACTTGAGCCATAGTTCCTCTACATATTCCTGCCCCGTGCTGAAAGTTTTAAGATCCTCGTTGAAATATGACTTTGCTGAATACATAATCTTTCTGCTTCTTTTAATTGTCCTTTGTACTTTGGTAATCATTGTTGCCACAACTGTGTCAGGGTCACTAATATGAGTTTCAACATGGACATCCTCAAAGAGGTCAAGTCTATTTGTTACTATTAGGCCTAACATATTCCCATCATGAGTGGGGTTCCTAGCTATCTCTTCTAGGTAGTTTACAGAAAGGGCATTTAAAAATGTTTCACAGAATGTCTTATCATGCCCACCACTAACAAAACTGTAATTTTCCCAATTAATTGGTGGATGATTAAAATCTCCACTGATGATTGGAGAGTTTACATACAAGTGAACCAAGGTTTTGTCTAAAATTTTTACTTATGTCAGGAGATGAGTCTAGTGGGCAATAAGGGAGTCAATTATCATTTTATGCCCACCCTTGATAATGAGTCTTGCCCAAAGAGTCTCACATGCAGCTTCATTTTCTATCTCAGTGGATTTGAGTTTCTTGTTTGGTGCGACAAGTACACCACCTCCATTTACCATTTGCCTACCCTTTTGGTATACAGTCAAATTTTCCCCAAAAATGTTACTGCTATCAATTTCAGGTTTCAACCAGCTTTCTGTACCTAGTATTATATGAGCTTCACTGCTTTTCAAGAGTGCTTAGAACTCTGGCACTTTGTTGCAAATATTTTGGCAGTTAACTATTAGGATTTTAATATGCTCACCTTTGGGAGACATTTCTTTCCATCTTACACTGATACTTCTTGGTTGCCAAAAGCTATCATTACCTGGATTGGATAGAGAGATGCCTAATCTAGAAAACCTTTGTGTGCACCCCACACACAGTCAGCTATCTAAGTAGCAGGCTCTGACATGTAGTTGGAGGGGGGGGGGTGGGGGGGGACCTGCAGTTCTAAATCCTGTGGCCTGTCCTATGGCACAGGCCCAGGAAGTCACAGCCTACTGATAGAAAAGTCATGTACTTACTGTTTTTAAAAATTAGACATCCCATCAGGTAACAAAAGTTCTGACAAATTCTAATTTTTCTGAAGTGCAGCACTGATCTTTTTCATTGTAATTTTTGCATTATGTTTATTTTGTTGCAGTCAGTACAGTACAACACTGTCGAATTTGTGTTTATTGCTGATATGTGTGCATTTGTAATTAGATTGTAACAGCCAAATGCCTCACCCCATAAAATATTTGATTTGGAATAAAATATGTGTTTACAGTGCTGGTGTTGGATAACTGGATTATGTCTGTGCATGCATAAGGAATTTAACTCACAGAGAATTTAGGACAAAAACACATGAATGAAACACAGGTATAGATCTTGGAAACCTTATTTTCATAGACTGTGTAGAAGTGATGAAAGTAGCTACCAAAAAACTCCATGTGTGGCATTCAGAAGATAATATTTTAATAGTCCACCAGATGACATCATGCTGTGCTACATTCTGCTGAAATGGTGCTACACCAGAAATCACCCCTCTCTCACCTTTTTCTGTTTGTAGGCTCTTTGTATCAGCCAATGAAGAGTTTTAACAGAAATCTTCAATAAAAATTATTACACTTGCTATTGTTTATGACTAAAGCACTGTACGCGGTCATGGTATAATTAAGAGCCAGCACTGATATGGATGAGTGAGATCCTGTTCTTTTAGTAATATCATGGAGATACATGGGTCATCTATGGTTGCTACTAGTTCAGTGAGGAACAGCATAATGTCTCATCTGAGGATGGTGGCTAGATAGAGCACTGAAATACACTGAAGTGTCAAAGAAACTGGTTTAGACATGTGTATTCAAATACAGAGATTTGTAAATAGGCAGAATACGATGCTGTGGTTGGCAGCACCTTTATAAGACAAAAAGTGTCTGGCACAGTTGTTAGATTAGTTACTGCTGTTACAATGGCATATTATCAAGATTAAAGTGAGTTTCAATATGGTGTTATTGTCGTCACATGAGTGATGGGACACAGCATCTCTGAGGTAGCTAAGAGTAGGGATTTTCCCATATAATCATTTCACGAATGTACCGTGAATATCAAGAATCCGGTAAAACATCAAATCTCTGACATCGCTGCGGCTGGAAAAAGATCCTGCAAGAATGGGACCAATGGCAACTGAAGACAGTCGTTCAATGTGACAGAAGTGCAACCCTTCTGCAAACTGCTGCAGATTTCAATGTTGGGCCTTCAACAAGTGTCAGCATTTGAAACACTCAACAAAACATCATCAATAGGGCTTTCAGAGCTGGAGGCCCACTCATGTGCCCTTTATGACTGCACAACACGAAGCTTTACACCTCACCTGGGCCCATCAACATCAACATTGGACTGTTGATGACTGGAAACATGTTGCCTGGCCAGACAAGTCTCATTTCAAATGTACCGAGTGGATGGATGTGTATGGGTATGGAGACAACCTCATGAATCCATGGACCCTGCATATCAGCAGGGAACTGCCCCATCTGGGGGAGGCTCTGTACTGGTGTAGGGCATTTGCAGTTGGAGTGATATGGGACCCCTGATACATCTAGAAATAACTCTGACAGGTGACATGTACATAAGCATCCTGTCTGATCACCTGCATCCATTCATGTCCATTGTGCATTCTGACAGACTTGAGCAATTCCAGCATAACAATGTGACACCCCAAAGGCACAGAAGTGCTACAAAGTGGCTCCAGGAACACTCTTCTGAGTTTAAACACTTCTTCTGGCCGCCAAACTCCCTAGACATGAACATTATTGCGCGAATCTGGGATGCCTTCCAACATGCTGTTCAGAAGAGATCTCCATCCTTTCATGCTCTTTTGGATTTATAGACAGCCCTGCAGGATTCATAGTGTCAGTTCCATTCAGCACTACTTCAGACATTAGTTGAGTCCATGCCGCATCGTGTTGTGGCACTTCTGTTTGTTCATGGGGGCCTACACAATATTAGGTAGGTGTACCAGTTTCTTTGGCTCTTCAGTGTATAATTTTCAGTTGAATGCACGATCCAGCTACCACATCCAATGACAATACTACAAAAAGTAACTAATTCATAAAAAGCAGCTCTGCTGTTGTTTCTGTTACATTTAAATGTAAAAAAATCTAGAATTTCATCTAAATATGTCTCAGATATTTTTAAAAACTGAAAGCAGTACTTTCCTCCCTTTATGCAATAATTCCTACTTAAAATTTTATATTAAGTGAGATATGTTGTTCACTACAGTGTCCTTACATCAGGTATCAAGGAATCCATTTTCTCTTCATCTGTTAGTCTAAATGTGGCATATGGGTTGACTTTTGCAGTTATCTCTGGCATCACAGAAGAGTGTCCGGACTTCTGGTCCAGTGGGATGTCACTACTCAAGTAATCTCCTTTGTTTTCAGGTGTGGCAGTTGTATCGTGAACATTCATGCCTGAAACATTCAGGAGAAAAAAACATGTAAGCATTTGAACAATTCACCACATAGAGAGATGCTGAGTCACGCACAGTGGAAAAGACAGGTTTCAGATAAGGTTCTTCTGAAATAGAAAACAAACACACACACACACACACACACACACACACACACACACACACACACACACAACCACTGTCTCCAAGCACTAAAGCCCGACTGTGACTGTGTCTGATATGAGCACCAATCTGCTGGATGGGTAGTAGAGGAAAGGAGGAGGCATGGGGCAGGGAGGGGGACGGATAACAGGATATGGGTGGAGAAAGATACTGTGTTGCCTGTGTGAGTGTGAGAGATATGGTGGAGACAGGATATGTCTACTGGGTGGAGCATTCTGTGGCTGTGCTGGGGAGTGGATGGGGGCAGGGAAGAGGGGAGAGGAGAGAAGCAGAGAAGGGAAAAAGACTAGTACTACTGTTGTGGGATAGAAGGTGCGATCAGTATTGGAGTGTGAACAGGGAAGGCGGTAGGTTGATGGAGGACAAGGACCAGTGTAGGTTGAGGGCAGTGGGTTACAGGAATGACAGATTTGTTGTAGGAAGACTTCTCACCTGTGCAATTCAGAGAAGCTGGTGTTGTTAGGAAGAATCCAGATGATGGTGCAGGCTGTGAGACAGTAATTAAAGTGAAATCCATTGTGTTGGGCAGTATGTTCAACAACTAGGTGGTCGATTTGTTTGTTGGCCACCATTTGTTGGTGGCTATTCATACTGTGTTAGGCAGGCAGTGGAAAAGGAGAGGTACAGAGAAGGGGTAAAGATAAGAGGGTACATTGGTAGAGAGTGCTGCAGAATGAAGGTGAGGGTGTAGGGGTGGTGGAAACTGTGGGGAGGAGGGTGTAGGAATGTTAGTTAATTGTAGGTTGATGCCAGGATAATTTTGGGAGCAGAAAATGTGTAAGGATAAAAGCTCAGCAAAGCTGGTGGTGAAGGGGAGGATCCAGATGGTCTGGGTTATGAAGTGGCCATTGAAATCAAGCTTGTTATGTTCAGCTGCATGTTGTACTACAGGGTGATCCACTTTGCTCTTGGCCACAGTTTGGCAGTGGCCATTCATTCTGGTGAACTGCTGGTTGGTAGTCATACCAATATAAAAAGCTGTGTAATGATTGCAGCAGAGCTAGTATATGACATGGCTGCTTTCACAAGTGTCCCAGGTGAGTGGATTGGACAGGCCTTGTACCTGGGTTTTCCACAGGGATTGGGCTGGGATTGGGAGTGGCATAGGGATGGACTAGGTTGATGTGAAGTTACAGTGGGCAATGGAACACCACTCCTAAAATTGAATTTCCCTCCCATCATGAACTGGTCTACTAGGTACATATGTATCCACTGCATTTGTTTAAACTTGACCCACAATTCACCTATGCTCGTGCCAAGAGGGAAAAGTTCTGAGTCTCTTCTAAATGACATAATTACCTCTTTGTCTAGCTTACTGAACATGTAAATCATCTTTCTTCTTTTAGGTGCCCTTTGTGCTTTAGTAGTCATTGTTATTACATCTGCTTCATGGTCACTGACACCTATTTCAAAATTGGCATTCTGAAAGAGGTGTCAAGTCCATTTGTTGCAATTTAATCTAATATATTTCCATCAAAAGTAATGTTCCAAATAATTTGTTCCAACTAGCTTACAGAGGAAGCATTTAATATTATTTTTCAGGAGTTCATGTCACAGCCATCACCTGCAAAACACTATAGGGTGTCCAGCAAAGGAGTCCCTGATTTCAAAATTTAATGCCTTGAAAACTAATATCAATAGACGAGTGCAACAAACAGTATGTTTATTGTTAAAGGTGTAAGTATTTGATACAGAAGTTATATAGAAATTTTGAAATAATTTGAAAAGCTACTAACATATGGCACTGTAATCAAAATATGTAGTGCCTATAAACAGTGCACTGTGGCTCAGACCAATCAGTTCCACTGCTGAAATATAAAAGGAGGTTAGTGTACCAAAGGAAGAGGTTGAAATAATGAACTACATTGAACAACTTTTTCTTCCCTGGCACTGGAATACCACAGGTTATAACACAGTCCTACAGAAACAAGGCGTATGTTCCAAACACGATTTAATGTTCCAAACGGAACTGATGCAATAATCATTTGCAAGCTCTTCACCAAATTCCAACAGATAGGCAATGTGGCTGATCATCTACAAGAGAATGTTGGCCACAGGAAAACAGTAGCTACTCCCGGAGGTGTCACCACAGTTTATGGAATTATTCAGCAAAATCTAAGGAAATCCATCAATTATTGCATAATTACTGGAGCAGGGGTGGATTTGCAACGGCAAATTTCATTGATCATTTGCACTATCTGTGTACTGCAAGAGGCGCACATTTCAAAAAGATTGTGATGTGATTGCAAAGACTGCTTGCAGAGGATAAGTTTAAATATACATGTTGATATAGTACAAACTGCAGAGCATACAGTGTCATCTGTTAGCAACTTTTCAGACTATCTGAGACTTCTGTGTAACTTCTGTATAAAATTCTTATATCTTTTGTACAATGCATACCTTCTGTTGCAGTAATCTATTGATCTTAGGTTCCAAGATACTGAATTTGGAGATCAGGAATCCCTTCGCTGGATGCCCTGTAATTACCCCGATAGACTGTGGAAGATTTACATCTCCTCCAATAATGATAGTACAACTGGGGAACACTCATTCCAGTGAACTGAAGGTTTTCTCTTAAAGTTTTTTGTTACACCTGTGGCTGAGTTTGGTTGTTGATGGATAAACAGATCCAATTACAACTTAACACGCACCCATGATTCTAAGTCTAACCTAAACAGTCATGCTTGCAATTTCAATTGCCGTCTTGGTGGTTTCAGTTTTTTAACTACTTTCAGTCACTGTTGAAGCAGGTGGCACACTAGGTTCATTGGTGGAATACTAGGAAAATGCAATAAATCTGCAATGGAAAGTGCTTACAAAACACTTGTGTGACCCATTCTAGGATTTTATTCAAGTTAATAGGACTGGTACCAAATAGGAGTAACAAGTGGTATTGAACATATACAAAAAAGGACAGCACAAATGGTCACAGGTTCGTGTGACCCATGGGAAAACACCATGGTAATGATTAATAATCAGAACTGACAGATGCTTGAAGATGGACACTATTATCCTGTAAAACCTTACTTACAAAGTTTCATGACCCAATATTATGTAAGGCATCTAGGAATATATACCAGCCTGCTATACGTATGGATCACAAAGAAAATGTTATACTAATTACTGCATGCCCTAAGATATCTAAGCAGTCATTCTCATATACGGTACAATGAAAAGTATCCTCTGACACGCACTTCACAATGGCTTTACAGAGTATGGATGTAGATATAGATTATGAACATATACTATGTTGAAATGTTGGAAAGGTCTGGTGTGACCATTTGACTTTATGCCGAGCACCATAACAGCTCTCTTTATGATAAGAAAAGCTATAAACACTAACCTTCTGCTGCCTGAAATGTAGTATTAATCTGCAGTCTGGGTTTATACATTTTTGTTGACATGCTGTTTTATTGCTCTACTTTTCTGGAAGTTTATATTTATAATGGGATTATTAGGACAAGATATGTTTATTTTTTCTGAGTCTGAAGAACAGCATGACATATTGTTTTAAGCTAATTATTATAGTTGCTTGTATCATGTCTACCATGATTCTGCTTATTTCACAACCCCCCCCCCCCCCCAAAAAAAAAAGAAAAAATCATTTTCTCATTTCAAAATGTGAGGGCAGAAATTGAAGTTTCAAAGGGCATGAAAAGTAACATAACATTCCAAAATATTTTCTTTTACAGTTATATTATTGTGTAAAATTTTAGTAGATGTGAGCTTTTTGTATAGATTTATGTGACATGTAAACAGAAACTATATTTCACACACAGTGAGAACAGCAGAAAGATTTTCTTGGTTTACAATGCATGCAAAAAAAAAAAAAAAAAAAAAAAAAAAAAAAAAAAAAAAAAAAAACTTACCTTCACACTTGACACCTGTGTTATTCTGTTTCCTTCGTCTAAAATACAGCACCATTCCTATTCCACAAATAATCCCAGTTAATGCAACAACAGTGATGGGAATTATGGCGCCAAGTTCTTTATAGAAATTCTTACTCCTATAACCTCTATGTCTAATGAGCTCTGGTTGAACAATTTCTGCAACAGAGAGATGTATCTGCATATTAAATATACTTAATAAATTAAAGAAGAAACTATCAAAAAGAGCACCCTTTCAAAAATAAATGCAGTGCAATGAGTACACTAAAGAACAGCTGATTTGTAAGATTGTATTTAGCCTATTAAATTTCCTTCACAGCTGATACTTTTTTAAAACAAGATTCCATTAATTCATTCTTTCATTCACAAATCATCTACCATAATTCCTATAATGAAGGAGAGTCTTCTCGGATTTGAAACAGGTCATGACATACATTAACAGACAGATGCAGCCACTGTAGGTTACTTGTGTAATGAATAATAACAGTGAGTTATGACTAATGTTAATCTGAATACTCTTAATTATGTGAATTGCTTCTAGGTTACTTTATTTTATAAATGAGCGAAACAGCTACCCTGGGAAAAGCCACTGCAGCTCCTCTTAAGGCACTCAGCTGCAGTTTTCACCTAACAATTCTAACAAAGTATTTATGTCCACTTGCAAATAACACTGTCTGCTGTCTACATACTAAAAAAGTCAAGATGTGTTCCATACAAACATTATAGATATGCTGAAGTTACATCACTGAGTCCAAATATGCTGATAAATTATAGTAATAATGGATAATGAATTTTTTTTAAACATTTGGGAGTTTTCAATGGTCTGCTTAATCTCTATTGGTTATAGACTTTGGCACCAGAGTTAAAGTTCCATTCTGAATCATACATAGGGATATGTAGCCTAAATGGAAATCAGTTTGACTTATAATACTGTGGTTTCAAATTACACAGTTCATACTAAATTCACTCTTGTTATTAAAACAAGGGCCAATAAGGAGTAAATGTGTTGGTACATAAGTGTGAGAATCCCTAGGTCTCTGAAACGGCTTCTACAAAATGTTTGGTATGCCAACTGATCTTTACTTCTGTTATATATATTTAACTCTTATTTGTTTGGAACTGCATAATGAGCTCAGTGTTCATTGGTCATGGGATGGGTTGTTTCATTTCATGTGCTGTGTGTGATGCCTGAACATTGCTGCTGGATGTGGCATACGGCACAAGTGTAGACACAATATCCGAAAAGTCTATTTAAAAACAAAGATGCTGTAACTTACCAAACGAGAAAGTGTGTGTTGCTGATAGGCACAATAAAAAACACATAAACACACACACAAATTTCAAGCTTTCGGAACTCAAGGTTGCTTCATCAGGAAAGAGGGAAGGAGAGGGAAATACAAAAGGATGTGGGTTTTAAGGGAGAGGGTAAGGAGTAATTCCAATCTCGGGAGCGGAAAGACTTACCTTAGGGGGAAAAAGGACAGGTATACACTCTCTCTCTCTCTCTCTCTCTCTCTCACACACACACACACACACACACACACACATATCCATCTGCACATACACAGACACAGGCAGACATATGTAAATCCAAAGAGATCTTTTGTCTTTCCCTCTCCTTCCCTCTTTCCTGATGAAGCAACCTTGGGTTGCAAAAGCTTGAAATTTGTGTGTGTGTTTTTTTATTGTGCCTATCAACAACCAATGCTTTCTCGTTTGGTAAGTTACAGCATCTTTGTTTTTATATATTTTTCCCATGTGGAATGTTTCTCTCTATTATATTCATATCTGAAAAGTCTGTTATACATAGTTGTGTAATGAATATGGCAGGCTGTCTCCTGTTAACTGCTTTGAATAAACAATGGTAATTGGTACGAAACACAAAAGTTGTAGCATATGGAAGGTCACACAAGAATTTGGGTTTCCAACATCAACAGTATCTACGGTGGATCTTCAATATTGCAGAGACAATGTTTCCCACACATAAACTGCAGCACAGGAAGATGACAATTGCCTGACAAATGCTTATCACAGCATTATTACTCTGAGAGATGTGGAACCTAATATAAATGATGAAGCTAATAGAGTAGTCACTAACATCAGCATGTGGCTTTCAGAATTCTTATGCAGAAACCAAATCTCCACCATAGGAATGATGTCCACTATCTCAGTGTTATATTTTGGGGCAACTCTGTGCACTCAGCAAGAATATTCTTAACTTAAAAAAAAGTACTGATCTCTGGTGTCACTTCGCGAACTTTGCGCACTGTTCAGATGTCTTGGTATTCAGACTTTACCAAACCTGTACATAAATTCCCCAGCATGATATTTGTTGTTGAAAATATTGAATCATTTAGAAGAAACTACAAATTTCATCCAGTGGATACTAGCTGGAATCAATAGGCTTCTAGCCAGAACTGAAAAAACTGAGTGATAAACCCCCATGTATTAAAATCTAAGTTGGAAGGTTTCCTTGTGGCTCAGTCCTATTCTGGACAGCAGTTTCTCACAGTACGTGAGAACTTTTCTCTGTAATGTGTTATTTATTCATATTCTCTCTAACAATTTTTTCTTGTTTCAAAATTATTTTATTTGTAAATTTTCTAATCAGCACTCAGCAAATATCATGCTGACTTGTTCTGCAGCAAAGTAGCTTTGGTTCACACAATCCCATGGAATGCAATAAATAAATAAACAAAATAAAAAAATGCATCTTAGGCAATCTACAGTCGGTATTCTTCTGTGAGTCAGATAACCACAGATTTGGATGTGGGACATCTGGAACACAATTCTATTAGGATTGCAAGAAGACAAATGCACCACACAAGCTTCAGCAGCAGAGGAGCGACTCACTATTGACGTAACATCCAGATCTTTCCCATAGCTTTTGGCCACTCAGTGTGCGAGTGCCTTTTATCAGTATACTTATGTCTTCAACTGTTGTGACTCGCCGATTATTCAAAGTGCCGCCGCGCAATTACGCACGTCCTCTACGTGCGGCGCTGTCTGCCAGCCATGCAGCAGCTGCGCCACCTAAGCGGCCAGCCGAGCACCGGCCGCTAGACTGAGACTCAGTGTTTAATCGAATGCCGACTTGTTCACAGGTCCACTTACTCAGTGACTTATATGTGTTGTTGTGTTGTCCGAAATATATGTGTTAAATTTGAAGATTTAGCAATTGGCGCTGAGGCTGGGATTTTTTCTTTTCATCATTGACTCACAGGGTTCCATGGCTACTGTCGAGCAGCTCTTGCAAAATCTCCTTGAACAGCAAACGCTTCTAACAGCGGCGATTCGCGATTTCGTCGCGGCGTCAAATGCGGGGCGTTTCTCGTCGTTGGCTGTACCTCCTTTTCCACCTTATGACGAGACGGCGGAAGACTGGTCTGATTATGAAAAACGTCTTCGACAGCACTTCTTGGCATTTCATGTCACGGACGAACAACCATGTAAGTCTCTGTTCCTTTCCTGGATTTCACCTCAAATGTATCGGTTGTTGTCACAACTGGCTCCTTTGAAGGATCCTGCGTCTTTGTCCTTTGCTGAAATGTGCTCCCTTCTGTCTGTCTATTTTCAAAAGCAAATGCATGTGGTAGCCTCTCGTGTTGCCTTTTATCGTTGTCAAAAACAACCCAATCAGTCCTATCGCGCTTGGGCTGCTGAACTTCACGGCCTCAGTCGAAAGTGTCAATTTGTTACTGACGTTCACAAAGAATCCTATGCCGATTCCATGGTACAGGATGCTATTATTCGGTCGGCGCCCGACAAAGAAGTTCGGCAACGTGCCCTTCAGTTGGCGAATCCAACTCTAGATGAAGTTCTCTCCATTGCGCAGTCTTTTGAAATTTCTCGCGCCGCTGGGGCGCAAATAGAAGCGTGGGGTGACGTTGGGGAAATACAACCTCTGTGCGATGTTGACGACGCGTGCGGCGCGTCCCGCCGGCCGATGTGGCCGCAGTGCGCTCCCACGCGCAGCCTCGGCCTAGCCGTAAACAACCCACTAAGAAACTGCAGCAAAATCCCCGGCAACTTCCTTCATGTCCACAGTATTTTACGAAACATTCATGCGAGGATTGTCCCCAACGTTGTGCTGTGTGTCACAATTGCAAAAAGAAAGGTCATGTGTCTTCCATTTGTAAATCCGACCACATACACGATGTTCATGAACATGACGTTGATTCTGATTCTGTGTTGTCTGTCAATTGCACTTCTTCCCTTTCAGGGAAGTTATTCCTCACTGTCAAAATCCTTGTTCGAGATGTTCGCATGCAAGTGGATACCGGTTCTGCTGCCACTATAATTAATTCTCAGATGTATCTTCAGCTGGGTTCTCCACTCCTGTCCCCTGTCACTCGGCAATTACGGACGTACAATAAACAGAAGATTTCTCTCTTGGGACAGTTTAATGCTGAGGTATCTTACAAATCCGTTGTTCACACTGTTCCCATATTTGTGGTCGACCAGAGCAACGCAGAAAAACTTTTTGGTTTCGATGCCTTTCGCGTTTTTGGGTTTTCCATAGATGACTCTGTCAATATTGTCTCTGACGCTATTCCTTATGCTCAACTGGATTCCTTGTCGACGACATTTTCGTCCCTTTTTTCTCCTGGGTTAGGCCGTGCAAACGACTTTGAAGCTCATATCACGCTCAAATCTACTGCTCGGCCTAAGTTTTTTCGGGCTCGGCCCATTCCTGTGGCCCTTCGTGATCAGGTAAAATGGGAGTTGGATCGTCTCACTGCTTCAGGGGTCTTGCTTCCTGTCACTTCCAGTGAGTGGTCCTCTCCTGTCGTTGTAGTTGCTAAGCCGAATGGTGATATTCGTCTCTGTGGCGACTTCAAAGCTACTGTAAATGCTCAATGCCTCATCGACACTTACCCTATGCCCCGTCCCGAAGAACTGTTCACTAAACTCGCTGGAGGACAGTATTTTTCTAAAATTGACCTGTCGGAAGCTTATCATCAACTTCCTCTCGATGCTGCTTCCCGGCAGTTTCTGGTCCTTAACACGCCTTTCGGCCTCTATCAATACCAACACTTGCCATTCGGGGTTGCTAGCGCCCCTGCTCTTTTTCAGCGATTCTTGGAACAATTATTGCTCCCTGTCCCGGGGTGTATCAATTACATGGACGACATAGTTGTCACTGGCTCCACCACTGAAGAACATCTTCAAAATCTCCGCACACTTTTTAATGTCTTACAGACTGATGGTCTTAAGTGTAATTTTCAGAAATCACAATTTTTTCAGGCATCTATCACGTACTTGGGGTTTCAACTCTCTCAGGATGGTATTCGTCCACTTCAACACACTGTTGCTGCGATCGATGCCCTTCCTCGCCCTACATCTGTTAAGGAACTGCAGGCCTTCTTGGGGAAAATAGCATACTATCACAAGTTTTTACCATCTGCGGCGTCGGTGGCTCAGCCGTTGCATCGCCTGGTGCATAAAAACGTGCCTTTTCACTAGTCCGCGTCATGTGACGCAGCTTTCCAGAAATTAAAGACTATGCTGAAACAGGCCCCGTGCCTGGCTACTTATCGACCTGGCCAACATCTTGTTCTTGCCACAGACGCCTCTCAATACGGGGTCGGTGCAGTCCTTGCGCACCGTTTTTCTGACGGTTCGGAACAACCCATCGCTTATGCCTCCAAAACGCTCACGGATGCGCAACAAAAGTATTCTCAAATTGAGAAAGAAGCTTTGGCCATCATTTATGCTCTTCGTAAGTTTG
Organism: Schistocerca piceifrons; assembly: GCF_021461385.2. NCBI lineage: Eukaryota > Metazoa > Arthropoda > Insecta > Orthoptera > Acrididae > Schistocerca > Schistocerca piceifrons. Next base: position 770,919,635 of record NC_060141.1, on the reverse strand, counting down.
GTGTTTTTCTCTATGACTCAAAATTTCATCTTGTTACGGATCACAAACCACTTGTTTCATTGTTTCATCCATCAACGTCACTTCCCGACAAGGCTGCACACCGCCTCCAGTGTTGGGCTCTTTACTTGTCCCGTTTCAATTATGAGATTCATTTCCGGCCAACGGCTCAACATGCGAATGCTGATGCTTTGTCTTGCCTTCCCATGGGTCTGGATCAGGCATTTGATAGGGACGAACTTTTGTGTTTCCACCTGGATGTTGCCGAGCAGCGGGTTGTGGACGGGTTCCCCATCACTGAGGACAGGCTGGCGGCTGCTACGGGTTCTGACCCTACCCTCTCCCGGGTTTTACGCTGTATTCAGAAGGGTTGGCCCGATCGCCCATCCGCTAAGACTTCTGATCCGTTGCGGAACTACTACACTTTGCGCTACCGCCTCACGGCTAGGGATGGTGTTATCCTCCTCTCCACTGACAATGCTTCACCGCGTGTTGTGGTACCTGCGTCTTTGCATGCTTTAGTCTTGCGCCTCCTTCATCAGGTGTACTGGGGTGTGTCTCGCACAAAATCTCTGGCGTGCCGTCATGTGTACTGGCCTGGCATCGACTCTGAAATCGCACACATGGTCGCTGCCTGCGGCCCTTGTGCGTCACAGGCCGCTGCCCCGAAGTCATCTTTGTCACCGTGGCCTTCGTCTGAGAAGCCCTGGGAGCATATTCATGCTGACTTTGCGGGACCCTTTTTAGGTACTTATTGGCTCCTTGTAATTGACGCCTACTCTAACTTTCCTTTCATTGTTCGTTGCACGTCACCTACCACCACGGCAACCACCAGTGCTCTCGCCCGCATTTTTTCTTTGGAAGGCCTCCCCTCTACTCTTGTTACTGAGAATGGTCCGCAATTTGCCTCTTCTGACTTTGCGGATTTTTGTGCTCGTCATGGGGTTACGCATGTCACGGCCCCGCCATTCCATCCACAATCCACCGGTGAGGCTGAACGACTGGTCCGCACATTTAAGGCTCAGATGCGGAAACTTCTTCTGCTGCTGATGATGCGCTTCTCCAGTTCCTGGCATCTTACCGTTTCACCCTCATGGGCGATGACAGCCCGGCTGAGCTCTTACATGGCCGACAGCCCCGCAAGCTACTTCATCTTCTGCAGCCTCCCACCTCACGGCCGCGGGTGCCTTCACTTGGCCGGTTCACCGCCAACGACCTCGTCTGGGTACGGGGATATGGCAGGTGGCCAAAATGGAGCCTGGGCCGCATCTTACGACACCGTGGCAGATGCCTGTATGAAATCCAGATGGACACGGGTGTTGCAGTGCGTCATTCGGACCAGCTTCGGCCTCGGGTGCCAGCAACGCCTGTTCCGAATGCCGCCACACCACCTTTGGCTCTACCTGATGCTCGGGATCTTGGCATCTCTCAATACTCACAACGCAGCCCTCTCACCGTCATCGCGATGCCAGCACCAGAACGGACGCCACCAGGAGACGTGCCCATGCAGGAACCGGAGGACCATCCTCTGTCAGAGTACATCTACTCGCCTCCTCCTCCAATGGACGCCGACACATCGCCCATGTCTCCTGTCATATCAACTGGACTTGCAGCAACGGGCAGATTGGTGCATGGGGCCCCAATAGATTCGACCCCTACATCTCCTGTCATCTCGACCCGTTATCATCGGGGACACTTCTGTCCGTACGGGAAGCCTCCTCCTCGAGACTTTACGGCGAGTCAAACAACGCCTATGGACGTTAGCCATCTCCAGGACACCTCCATCAAGACCAGTGCAACCATTTCAAAGGGGGGAAAAGTGTTGTGACACGCCGATTATTCAAAGTGCCGCCGCCCAATTATGCACGTCCTCTACGTGCGGCGCTGTCTGCCAGCCATGCAGCAACTGCGCCACCTAAGCGGCCAGCCGAGCAGCGGCCGCTAGACTGAGACTCAGTGTTTAATCGAATGCCGACTTGTTCACAGGTCCACTTACTCAGTGACTTATATGTGTTGTTGTGTTGTCCGAAAAATATGTGTTAAATTTGAAGATTTAACACAACAAACATCATAGTTTTTGAAGAGTCCTTTTGGGATGTCTGAAAGGTTTTCACAATTTACAAGTGTTCTGAAGAACAAATTTTATAATATATAGGAGATCATGATTTGCAGTAATTGTGAATAAGTGACATATCATGTCATACTATTTTTCCCTTTCAATAGGAGCATATGTTGACTATATTTATCATAAAATAATGCTACTGTCAAACTTTCTTCATAACCATAGCGTGAAAACACTTCGGAGAAATGGTAGAACTTGTGCCAAGTTATCTGTTCTCATAAAAAGTATCTCATGTTTGGCTGCAATATACTGAAATTCCAAAAAAACTGCTGATAATACCTGTGGCGTGTCAGATTCATAAATTAAAAGAGAATCAGCAATCTCGGAATAAAGTTATTTGCTTACTATTCTGTAACATACTGCACCAGGCATAAATTTTTACTGTTCTGTAAAATATTGCACAAGGCATAATGTAGCCCCACTGTATTTGCTGTTCTCGGGCAGGGAATGAGTTGGTTACTCCATGTTCCATCATTAGCTGTCTGCCTGAATGTAAGTGGCATTTCACTGTTGAGCTTAGGTGACCTGTACAGAGTACACATGGACCAAGGAATGCTCAGGATTGGATTAAATCTGATCCAGTTTTCGTTCCATAGACCAAAAAAAGAGATGGTTCCATAGTTGTGGAACATGTCAGAAAGTATAACATAGAAAACATAAAACATTTGAATATAATACTCACTACACTGGTCATTTGTCAGGAGATTGTCAAAATAGGTGAATACACCACAGTGAACTGCAACTGCTAATATTTACAGAATTAATACACTGTCAGAATGAAACATATTTATGCACTTTCAATAAATTTATCATACACCAAATACCTAATCTTGACTTATGCCCAAGTGCTGACAAAATTGAAATCTAACAGACATTTTTACTTAAGCTGGTCTAACAGTCCCTGTTAAGATATAGAGTAGAAGGAGTTGCCTATCAAAAAGTTATTCAAGCTGTGTTTAAAATGTGCTTTATCTGAAACCAAGTTTTTAATGGTTGCTGGCAATTTAGCGAAAATGCGTGTTCCTGAATATGGGACCCCTTTTTGGACCAAGATAATGATTTTAAGTTTGTATGTGGATTGTTTTTATTCCTAGTACTGATAATATGTATTGGGCTGTTGGTTGAAAATAGATATATATTACAATAAATTTCATTAAGAAATAAATATACTTGCAAGCAGTGATTACAACACAAATTTCCTTGAACAGGTTTCTAATGATGTTCTTGAATTTGCACCACAAATTACCCTTATTACACAGTTTTGCATGTTAGAAACTTTTGCTTAGCTTGACAAGTTACCACAGAATCTGATCCATCTCCTGCATCTGACATCATTCTCGCAGCAAATACAGACTTGTTTAGGCACTCAGCAATTCTGTAGTATGCCCTTCCCAACTGAATTTATCTTTAAGTTGTAATACCAAAAATTTAACACAGTCAACCTCTTCAATTTGCATGTCTTAATATGTTATGCACATGCTGGAAGGAAATTTTTTACAGGTACTGAAATGCATATAGTGGGTCTTTTTAAAGTAACACTGATCCCTGTATCACACAAATGTGAGGTGCTGTCTCTCTCTGAAACTCAAACTGAGCCAGTGGGACTAACTTCATTTGTTTTGGGGAAACCTGTTTTGTCCCACGTCAAGAGGAGGCAAACATAAACGGTTAGGGGCTATTTATCAGCAGCAGTTCAAATGTACAGTGAATGATGGTACTCCTTAGGGAGTTGGCAGCAAGGGGTAGGAAAGGACACCAGTCGCAATCAGTTTGTATGCCTGGGGGCCTCATTCAGTGTGTTGGAGAGGTTATTCTGGCAGCAACTGAAGGAACAGGGTGTAAGTAACTGCAGACTGTAGCACACATTGAGACAAACAATGCCTGCCATCTAAATTCTGAAGTCATACCTGGATCATTCCAGTGGCTATCAGAGAGGATTGTGGATACTAGACCTGCTTACTTAGTTTCAATAAAGCTCACAATCTGCAGCATTGTCCACAGAACAGATCATGACCCACTGGTTCTTTGTCGAGTGAAGGCTTGAATGAGAGACTCTGAAGGTTCTGCGACAAGCTAAGCTGTGATTTCCTAGCCTTGCTCCACAGGGTTTAGAGTTGTAGGGTGCACACAAGGATTTTTCACATTATGCAATTCTTCACCCAATCCAGATAATGATAGCTATAGAAAACCCAGAAATATCACTGTAAGATTGAAAGAAATGCCTCCCAGAGGTGCGAGTATTAAAATCCTAATGATAAACTGCCGAAATTTTCACAACAAAGTGCCAGAGTTCGAAACACTGTGAAGCTCATGTAATATTAGGCACAGAAAGCTGGTTAAAATATTAAGTTGACACTAGTGAGATCATTGGGGAAAATTTAAGCATATAGCAAATGGTCAGGGAAAGGTAACTGGAGGTGGCGTATTTGCCGCATTAGACAAGAAACTCAAACCTACCAAGATAGAAACTGATATTGGATGTGAGATTGTCTGGGCAAGATTCAGTATCAATGGGGGGGGGGGGGGGGGGGGGGGGGGGGGAGGGGGGGAGGGCAAAAAATTATGATGTGTTTCTTGTATTGATCACCATATTGTCTTCCTGATTTAACTTAAGACTTTAGGGAAGACCTCGGTTCACTTGTAGTTATGTTCCCTACAAACATAAGCTACATACTGTAATCATTGGTGGAGGCTTTAATCATCAAAAAGTTATTTGGGGTGATTATAGTTTTGTTAGTAGTGAGCATGATGAGGCATCCTGTGAAATGATACGAAATGCCTTCTCAGAAAACTACCTAGAAGTAATAGTTCAGAATCCAACTCACAAAGGAAATATATTAGATCAAATGGCAACAAAAGACCTGACCTCTTTGTGGAAGTCCACATCGAAACTGGTATCAGTTATAGCAACAATGAATACCAAAACACAAAAGGCACCTAAAACAAGCAGAATGATTTATATGTTCAGCAAACTACACAGAGAAACAAGTGTCATACCTTAATGAGGAACTTAAAAATTTTACCTAAGGCAGGATAAAAGAATAGTTGACCACACACTGAATAGAAATGAAATATTTCCAGTAGGACAGTTCATAATGGGAGAGATACTCCATAGTTCTATAGTATACATTCACTGCAAAGAAACTTCTAAAGAAACAGATACTACTACATAATAGGTGTACAACAAAGCATAGGGCAAGAGATAGAGAGATACTGAATGAAAGGCATTTGGCAGTCAAGCAAGCAACATGTGAAGCCTTCAGTGAGTACCATAGCAGAATACCGTCAAGTGCTCTCTCACAAAACCCGAAGAAATTCTGGTCATATGTAAAGGTTGTAACTGACACCAAAGTTACCGTCCAATTCATGGTGAAGAGCCTTGTTGTGACTCAGAGCCATTTTTGACAACAGTTTAACACATGATGGGTCCCATGCAAGAAGACCATCCACAGGTTGTACGATAAATTTTTACAGGAAGGAACAGTATTGGAAGCGAATTGATCTCAGCCTAAACCTGTTTGTTTGCTGCAGAATATTGAAGTGGTATGAGTTGCTGTACAGAGAAGGCCTGGGAAATTGTGTAGAAAGGCAGCAGTGCAACTGGAAATATCCAGACGCTCCGTTCAATGCATTCTTAAAAGTGACCTCCATATGTACCCATACAAGAACACCTGTGCACAGAAGCTCACTGAAGAACACATGCAGCAGAGACTACTGTTTGCTCAGTGGGCGGAGGATAGGGAAGAAACTCTCAAAAATGTTTGGTTTTCATACGAGGCGCATTTTCATTTAGCCAGTGTGGTTAAAAAACAAAACGTATGCTTTTGGGCCACTGAAAACCCACAAGTCCTTCATGAATGACAACAGTATGCTCCAAGGATTACAGCGTGGGCAGCAATTTCCAGTCACGGACATATTGGACCCTTCTTCTTTGAAGAAACTATGAACAGCGAACATTATTTGAGCATGCTTCGCAATAGCTTCATTCCACAGCTTCTTGCTACTGCCTTGCCCTTCAACACGCAGTGGTTCATGCAAGATGGAGCAAGGCCACATACTGAAAACTACTGTGTTGGAGTTTTTACACGAGCATTTCGACATGCAGATCATTTCACTCAGGTTTCCAGGTCGCTTCAATGACAGACAAAATTGGCCCCCAATAGTCCAGACCTCAATCCATGTGACTTTTTTCTTTGGGGTACCTAAAGAAAAAATTTTCCTGAGATGTCCAAGTGATTTAATGGAGCTCAGAAGACTTATTCTTCAAGCTTGCAGTGCAATTACAGAAGACATGTGCCATAGGGTAATCACTAACTTCAGTGTTCGTTTGAAGGAAGTTAGGAAATGAAATGGTGGACATATTGAGCATGTGCTGAATTAGAACAAATCTCCATGGATGGCTCTTCTTTGTAGTATATGTTCCTTTCAGATTGTATTGACAATAAAGTTTATATTCAAAAACAAAATGGTACATTTCGTGCGCCAGCCTGTGTTATTGTCAGTGGCATTGATAAACAGCTGAAATTGTTAAAATTGAACAAAGCCACAGGATATGACTGATGGAATCTCTATCAGATTCTGTTCAACTATAATTAATAGTAGATCCCTTGAACAAAAGACTGTGCTCAGTAGTTGTCAGAAAGCACCAGTCCCACCTGCCTACAAGAAGGGTAGCAGAAGTAACCCACAAAACTACCATACAATATCCTTGACATCAATTTGTTGTAAAAATCATAGAACATATTCTGAGCTCAAACATAATGAGGTATCTTGAACAGAATGACCTCCTTCATGCCAACCAATATGGATTTTGAAAACATCAATTATGTAAAACTCAACTCACACTTTTTTCACATGACATACTGAAAGGTTTGAATCAAGGCAGTCAGGTAGATGCAGTATTCCTTGATTCTCTAAAAGCATTTAACTCAGTACCACACCTACATTTATTTTCAAAAGTATGACCATATGGCGCAGCAAGTGAAATTTGTGATTGAACTGAGGATTTCTTGGTAGGGAGGACACAACATGCTGTCTAGGATAAAGAGTCACTGACAGATGTAGAAATAACTTTGGATGTACCCCAGAGAAGTGTGTTGGTTCCCTTACTGTCCATGTTGTATATTAATGATCTTGAGGACAATATTAATGGTAACCCCAGATGTTTTGCAGATGATGCAGTTATATACAATGAAGAACAATGTGAATGAAGCTGTACAAACATTCAGTCAGACCCTGATAAGGTTTCAAAGTGATGCAATGGTTGGTAGCTTTGTTTAAAAGTTCAAAAGCGTAAAATTGTGCACTTCACTAAATTGAAAGAAAAACTAGTATCCTATTAATATGATATTTGTGAGTCCTAAAACCTATAAACTCATACAAATACTTAGGTGTAACACTTAGTAGGGACATAAAGTGAAACAATTATACAACCTCAGTCATGAGTAGAGCAGGTAGCAGACTTCGGTTTATTGGTAGAATACTGGGGTAGTGCAATCAGTCTATAATAGAGATTGCTTAAAAATCACTCATGGGACCCATCCTAGAAGTTGCTCAAGTGCATAGGATCTGTACCAAAAAGAACTAAATGGGATATTGAACATATACAGTGAAGTGCAGCACCAATGGTCACTCAGATTGAGGATATATGTAAACTATTCTGAGAAAATCTACTGACAAAATTTGAAGAACTGAAGACTCTAGGGATATACTACAAACCACTCACACAGGGATTATGAGGATAAGATTAGATTAATTAGTGAACAAACAATCATTTTTCCTGGGCTCCATACATGAATGGAACAAGAAAAAGCCCAAATAACTGGTATGGTTGGATGTACCCTCTACCAAGCACTTCACAGTGGTTCACAGAGTATATATGTAGATGTAGATGTGCTTCAGTGTTCCAGATAAATCACTTATGTAGGTCAAAAATAGGAGTAGACCAAGGAGTGAACCTTGTACAAACTATATTTACACTGCTTGACAATTGCTAAGGAACAGCTGTCAATTATTAAAAACAACTGACAATTTCTACAGAACACCCATTCAGTGATAGTAAAAGGAAATGTAAATGGTAGGTTGTGTTAACTGCAGCACAGCTTGTGCACAAACACACTGTAGGCATTTGGGAGTTCATCCAGTATGGTCTTTGACTTTCTGTTTGGTATTGTAACATGTCTGCAAGACATAATCTGTGTGCTTATGATTGTGGATGATCAGTTGGATGGCTCAAAGCCAGCCAAAGTGCCGCTACTGTGGTCACAGTAATGAGGTCCAAAAGTGTCATGTCACGTTTAAAAAGACGACTGAAGGTGAAAATGCTATGTGAAAGCAAAGCATACCAGTGGTTGTAGATGGATGGCCGCACCACAAGAGGATTGATACATAGCCCTTGTGTCAAAAAGGAACAGACATTTCACTCCTAGGCAGATCGCTGCAGACCTCGCAACTGCTACTGATGCACATGTCTCTGCCAGAAACATTTCGAAACAATTAAATCAGACTGGCTTGTATGCTCAGAAGCCTGTTGAATGCATCCCACTTCAACCACGCCATCATTGAGAAAAAGTTCGTTGCTTTAGGGAGTATGTTAACTAGCGTCAGCAACAGTGGTCCAGAGTGATAGTCTCCAACAAATCATGCTTCACTGTGGAAAATGAATCTAGTCACCAGTTAGTGTGGAGAGAGAGGTAAAAACATTACACACCACAGAATATTTCATGAATATCAAATCAGTATGGCCTAGCTATTGTGGTGTGAGCAGGACTTATGCGCAATACCTGAACACTGCTGCATATCTTTGCATGAGGTACTGTTACATCACAGTGGTATTTCAAGGAGACTATCTGGATGCGCAATACCTCAGCACTGCTGCATATCTTTGGATGAGGTACTGTTACATCACAGTGGTATTTCAAGGAGACTATCTGGATCATGTTGTTGTTGTTGTGGTCCTCAGTCCTGAGACTGGTTTGATGCAGCTCTCCATGCTATTCTATCCTGTGCAAGCTTTTTCATCTCCCAATACCTACTGCAACCTACATCCTTCTGAATCTGCTTAGTGTATTCATCTCTTGGTCTCCCCCTACGATTTTTACCCTCCACGCTGCCCTCCAATACTAAATTGGTGATCCCTTGATGCCTCAGAACATGTCCTACCAACCGATCCCTTCTTCTGGTCAAGTTGTGCCACAAACTTCTCTTCTCCCCAATCCTATTCAATACTTCCTCATTAGTTATGTGATCTACCCATCTAATCTTCAGCATTCTTCTGTAGCACCACATTTCAAAAGCTTCTATTCTCTTCTTGTCCAAACTATTTATCGTCCATGTTTCACTTCCATACATGGCTACACTCCATACGAATACTTTCAGAAATGACTTCCTGACACTTAAATCAATACTGGATGTTAACAAATTTCTCTTCTTCAGAAACGCTTTCCTTGCCATTGCCAGCCTACATTTTATATCCTCTCTACTTCGACCATCATCAGTTATTTTGCTCCCCAAATAGCAAAACTCCTTTACTACTTTAAGTGCCTCATTTCCTAATCTAATTCCCTCAGCATCACCCGACTTAATTAGACTACATTCCATTATCCTTGTTTTGCTTTTGTTGATGTTCATCTTATATCCTCCTTTCAAGACACTGTACATTCCATTCAACTGCTCTTCCAAGTCCTTTGCTGTCTCTGACAGAATTACAATGTCATCGGCGAACCTCAAAGTTTTTATTTCTTCTCCATGAATTTTAATACCTACTCCGAATTTTTCTTTTGTTTCCTTTACTGCTTGCTCAATATACAGATTGAACAACATCGGGGACAGGCTACAACCCTGTCTTACTCCCTTCCCAACCACTGCTTCCCTTTCATGTCCCTCGACTCTTATAACTGCCATCTGGTTTCTGTACAAATTGTAAATAGCCTTTCGCTCCCTGTATTTTACCCCTGCCACCTTTAGAATTTGAAAGAGAGTATTCCAGTCAACACTGTCAAAAGCTTTCTCTAAGTCTACAAATGCTAGAAACGTAGGTTTGCCTTTCCTTAATCTTTCTTCTAAGATAAGTCGTAAGGTCAGTATTGCCTCACGTGTTCCAGTGTTTCTACGGAATCCAAACTGATCTTCCCCGAGGTTGGCTTCTACTTGTTTTTCCATCCGTCTGGATCATATCGGTTTGTTTAGGGGTGCAGTGTGTCCCAATTTTCTGTTTAGAGATGATGTGGTGTGCCCACCCACACAGGACAGCTGAGGTGTCTGATACACTGGAAATGAAGATATTGAACATACAGAATGGCCTGCATAGTCTTCGGACCTAAAGCCTGTACAGCATGCCTGGGATGCTCTTGGCACATGTGTTTCTCAACAAATACCTCCTTCCTGAACTGTGCAAGAACTGAAAACTGACCAGAGACAGGAGCAGGAGAGTATCCCACTGGGAATCCCCAATGGTTCGGTAACCAGCAACGGTTTGGTGGTTAGCATGAATAACAGATGCAAAATGTGCATTAGTGCCCAAGGAGGGCACATTCCTTACTGAGAGTCCGACCTTTACATTGAGAATCTGACCTGTTTCAAACAGGTTATTGTGTTTTCTCACGTGTTGAAATCCATTATGAGTTTTTTGTTATAACTATACCACTACACCTCTATTACATATGTACTGTGTTTCATTTCATCTGTCATTGCCTGTGATTACTCCTGACCAAAAATGTCTCTGTTCTTTAGCTATTATCAAGCAGTCTAATCCAAGATGAATCTTCCAACCTGCAGCATAGTGTGCATTGTTTTGACACTTACTAGCAGATTCAAGTTGTGTCCAAGGCCCAGAGCATTGTCATTCATGGTCAATGTTGTTAGTCACAGAGCTATCCAGGCACATATGATGACCTGCCCTCACAGCTTCATTATAGCCACTATTTCTTTCATACTTCCTAAACATTACCAAAGCTCTCCTGCATATCTTTCTGGACTGGTACTCCTGAAAGGAAGTTGTTGCAACAACTGTTTATTAATGATGTGCCCTTATAATAACTGAGCTAACATTTGTAATTTTATGACATCAGTGATGAATACTAATTTATTATAAGCAGGTGCAACAACCTATATAGCATGAAGTACCATTCAGAATCTTCTTTGAAATACTTGATAATGGCATAGGACCAAAATTATACAATCATACACCAAATAAATAAAAATGACAGTTGAAGACAGTATGAAATCATTTAAACAATAAGAGATTGTTTCCAGAATGAATCTTTTGCTATGCACTGGAGTGGCACTTTTCTTAAACTTCTTGGCAGTTTAAAACTGACCTGGACTGAGACTCAAATCTAGAACATTAACTTTCACATGTGTGTTCATACAGACTGAGCTACTGAAGCACTACTCTTGTCCCAACTGTGGAAGCCAGTGTTCCAAATGTGAGTCATGGTCAAGCAGACATTTTTAATTTACCAGTATATTGCTCTCCTCACTCTGGATCTAGTTTTATTCCTGTTGTATCATTTGTTAGTGTAACCGTCTTTTCTGTTATGAAGATAAGAATCCATCAATCCAGTAGTAATGTGTTAACACCATACCCTTTCAGTTTCCCTAATAAAACTTTGTGATCTGCACAATCAAAGGCTTTGGCAAGATCATAGAAAATGCTAAGTGGGTAATTTTTGTTGTTTACTTCTGTAACTAAATGTGTAAGGTCATATATTGCTTCCCCAGTGAAGAAGCCAAAGTGAGCTATTGTTGAACGTTCATTCTCAGAAAGCTGGTTCAATATTCTGTAGAAAGCTACCACCTCAAAATTTTTTGAGCCCACAAGGAGGAGGAAGGTGAATTCATAACTAGGTTTCACTTGCTTGTCTCTTTTTTTTTAATAAATGGTTATTATATATACCACACCTCAATTAACTGAGTGGTTTCACTTACCTAATGGTTTTTGTGATGCCTCTAACAGCTCAAATGGCAAAACTTAAATCTGCTTGTGAAGCTTGCAATGCCCATCGAAGTTGTCTAAAGGATCTGCTTTTGATGGTCTGTTTCTGTCTCTATGTTTTAGTGTCTTCAGCTACTTGTTATGAAGAATTTATTTAATTTAGTGGCTGCTGATTCAACTTTAATGTCATCTATCTTGATGTTACATTGATCAGGAAGTTGAATACAATTTTCTTTACTAAGTTTCCTTACTCAGTTTTTTTCTTAGAATTTTGAATTTTTTGTACATAGCACTTGGTTTCTTACTTTTTGGTGGCAAGTTGACACAACATATTTCCAGATTTGTCTATTCTTCATCTACATAACACTCTTCTGCTATGCCAGCCTCTATTATGTGATTACATGACATGCTCATGCCTGTACATTGTTGCAACTCTCAATTTGTCAAAGTATGGATGGACCGTGTGTGTGTGTGTGTGTGTGTGTGTGTGTGTGTGTGTGTGTGGTGATAATTCACTTGCATTGTGGGTTATACATCTCTACCGTAACAGCATGTCATCGCACAGTCATGCAACTTTGGTGACAAGATAACTACAGCTGAAAATGACAACTGTTCCTTTGGTATTCTGATGCCCAACTATTGATGCCACATGTGTTGAGAGATGCAAAGTTCCCCATTCCTCGCATATGGTTCATTGATTAACAGGACATCCACACTGATTTCCTCTCTGATTCTTAGCAATCCCTCATAACTTATGCACAACGCATAGTATCAATCTGGAGGAAACTACTACAGCTAGGGCTACCACTAAAATAAAATTAAGTTCAAGATGGAGTAGTATGAGATTTTAAAAGTTGAAGTTCAGTACCTGCCTCCTTTTAGTATGCCAGCTGGACAGAAGACCAGAAGATAGCCTGACTACACAGCTGGCTGCGGGACTCCAGAGGGGCTTGATGGACATTTACTTGGTCATTTTCTCCACATAGTCAATGGTATCATAGTCAATGGTTTTGGCTTCTGGATTTGGACACAGTATAAGCAGCACCAATGGGTACAGTTAGTACATGTGTTTTTGACTGCTCTGTATCATTACTCTGCTGCACTTCTGCAATTTTGAGTCTCTCACTCACTATCTTTGGACTGTGACCTAGATACTCTGTCACTGCACATGATGAATCACCTGTCATCTACAGACATATTGGCATTCACATCAGACCACAGCAATTACTGTCCATAATGATACAAGGATTGAACCTTCCTGCTTACAACAACTGCATTTACTATCTGTCACCTCTTGCCTGTACCAAATGTGAACTCACTGGAAATTTGTGAAGGAATGCTGAGCAGTTTGTTTAGCATCTTTGTCTTTCACTATGTTCACATTTTTAAAATTAAATTAGGCTGTTCAGTTTACCGGTCAGATGTAAAAGTGGGCCTGATGGGGCTAATCAGATAAAATTAACAAATAAATAAATTTTTAAACTCAGTTAACAGTATTTAGTTACTTCCTGAGTCCAAAAACACCCAAATAAATAACAGCACTCCTGTATTCAGAGGCATGTGTCTTACTGTCACTTTTAAGATGTAAATCTTCAATTTCATACCCTTCATACATGCTAGGTTGGTAAGATGATGATGGCCATCTGCTGAACGCCACATTCAAATCCGTTCTCATTTTCATATCCTAGATTTAAAAGCTATTCATGTATCTGAACATTTTTATTTTTAGTCAGTTACACAGGTTTTCCATGTACGGTATGGCAACTGTTGCCCTGCAAGAGCTCTTTGTTCAGTTTCTGCCAGTTGATTTCCTTCATAACCAAATATGGTATTAACTCTTAGTCGTAATAGCTACTGTTTAGTTGTCATAAGCCTTGATATCAGGTGGGGGACTTTAATGATCTATGTCCTAATTCCTCCATGATATTTCAGGAAACAGACTCATTGCCACCTTTAGATGGCTCATGATGACTGCTCCTCTGCTCTTGTCGGTGTCCTATATACACTGGCTGTTACCCTCTCCTATCACTGTCCTTGTGACAGCTGCTCCAAACTATGGTCCGTGTCCCAGTTACTGCTGTTGGATGCAGACCTCACTGTAGTGGAACATGACTCTTTTTGATACCCCATGTAAGGTTCCATGCCTGACTCAGTAGTAGGCCACTATCTTGGATGGTTAAAGCATCACAAACCCTCATTTCAGTGGCCTCGTTAATAATGCACTCCCAGAAGGAGGAAGATTGCATAAGTATTTTGGTGTTGTTCTAATCTATAGTACAGCCATTCTTATACTGTGGTTGGCAATGGCTGATATTCATTCTGGCATACATGTTTATGGCACCTCTCTTCTGTAGTGCATGCAGTTTCCCCAGTGCTTTGCTGCACTGACTGGGGATTTGTAGACCCCCAGTTTTTGGAGGCCTATATCATCCTTTACTAAACCTAGTAGACTAAAGGTTTTCCAGGGTGGGCACAATACCCATTTAGCATTTGTCATTCCAAGATTCTGCCAATTTCTCTGTAGGTACTGCCAACAAATGGGATGTGTGCTAGTGATTTGTGCTCTTCTTTTTCTTCTTGCAGTTCTCTAGGTAACTGCTGTTCTCTAGGTAACCACAGCTCCTTGCTGCTCTGGCCATTCTTCAAATTGTCATCTCCAGGTGCTTCAGCTAAGTTGGAAGGCTGTCTTGTTTGCAGATGGATCACATCCTGTGAGTAAGTGTGAATAAAATGCCTTCATACTGGGAGTTGTAGTGGCCACTGGAGGCATGTTGATACCGATCAACGTGTGTAGGTATTCTGTAACACAATGTGTTGGGTTTTGTTGGGCTTGCCCTGTGCCCTTCTCCTCAAAATCTTCCACAAACAACTTTGCTTCAGTTGGTGAGAGAGGTCACCCCATAGCCATGCTGTCCACCTGCTGGTGATGAATTTCTTACTTATTAGTTAGATGTAGTCATTTAATGGTACTGGTGAAGAGGGATACTGTGTCAAAACTCCCCAACAAGTAATTATCATTGCGGCAAAGTTCTTGTAATGTTGTAAAAAGTGAACTCTCGCAAGGATTCAAATTGATGAGGGCTGGCCTTAGACTGTCCTACAGAGAGATGCTCATTTTTGTCTGATGGGTGAGGTGAACACACAGATTTGCTGAGTGTGGGGGATGTTCATCTCCAGTCACTGTGCATGAAGTTTCTCTGTATGGTGAATGTGTCACGTCACCATATGGTGTGGCTTCATGGCTCATCTTGACCCCCCATTCCCCCCCCCCCCCCCCCCTTTTTTTTTTTTTTTTTTTTTTTTTGGACAGGTTGGCAGTCAAGGACCAAAGACTCAAGGACCAAAGATGTGCAGTGTGACTGGCCAGCATTGCTGAGAGGTGCTTCACCAGCATGTCATACACCCTACAGGAGAGAGATGCATTGAACTCAACAGTTTTTGTACAAGATGGGGACCCACCATACATCACTCATCAAGTTCACCTGCTTTCCCGAAACACATTTGGAAATGATTGAATTATCAGCCAATCATTTCCAAATGTGTGGCTGGCATGATCACCTGATCTCACTCTCTGTGATTTCTGGTTTCTGAGCTACAGGAAGAATAGGGTTTACCAGGGGAACATTCACACATGTGCTGATCTGAAGCGCAGCATGTCAAGAGAGGTAGCCAGCGTACCTACGGACATACTTTGTTCTGCTATGCAGAATGCAATCCTGCACTTTCAGACTCTTCTAGACACTGATGGGCGCCATATTGAGCCCCTTTTGTTGCAGTAATGATACTGGTATTTAATGGTATGGTGTACCGTAGCATCTCATTAAAAGTGTTTCAATTGAATTGATTCTGCATTATTTCCCTTCCCCATGTCTTGACATTTATGCTACCAAATTTGGTACTCGTGCAGTAATTAGTTTCCATGTTATAATGTGTTAAATAGGGAAAGTTTAATTATAACCACCTGGTATATATGCTGGTTGTTACCCTCCTCCACTCTACTACTATTGCTATCTGTGTGGCTGCCACTGTAAATGGTGACAGTGGGGAGCTGGATAGCAGCATCTTGCTCCAAACTCTGGTCTCTAGCCCATGCTATCACTGTTGGGTGGGGACCTCACCATACAGAAAGACAGAAGGAGATCTGACAAGTTGCCTCCAGAGAAAAATATCGAACTTCTTCACAGTACCTTTGATGTGAAAACTGTCAAAAATTTTTGATCTTGAGCAGTTGCATCATGATGACTGTCAAAGGTCCACAAAGAGAGCATTCCACTGTGCCCCACAGCTAGAATACAGGACCAGCAAGATATGGCTTGGCCCAACAGCTGATTGCTCTTCTGAGTCCACCTGCAGAAAAATGTGGACATCACATCAGCAAATCCATTCACTTTGTACAACATTACAAGAACTTTGCCGCAACGATAATTACTTGTTGGGGAGTTTTGACACAGTATCCCTCTTCACCAGTACCATTAAATGACTACATCTAACTAATAAGTAAGAAATTCATCACCAGCAGGTGGACAGCATGGCCATGGGGTATCCTCTCTCACCAACTGAAGCAAAGTTGTTTGTGGAAGATTTTGAGGAGAAGGGCACAGGGCATGCCCAACAAAACCCAACACATTGTGTTACAGAATACCTACACACGTTGATCGGTATCAACATGCCTCCAGTGGCCACTACAACTCCCAGTATGAAGGCATTTTATTCACACTTACTCACAGGATGTGATCCATCTGCAAACAAGACAGCCTTCCAACTTAGCTGAAGCACCTGGAGATGACAATTTGAAGAATGGCCAGAGCAGCAAGGAGCTGTGGTTACCTAGAGAACAGCAGTTACCTAGAGAACTGCAAGAAGAAAAAGAAGAGCACAAATCACTAGCACACATCCCATTTGTTGGCAGTACCTACAGAGAAATTGGCAGAATCTTGGAATGACAAATGCTAAATGGGTATTGTGCCCACCCCGGAAAACCTTTAGTCTACTAGGTTTAGTAAAGGATGATATAGGCCTCCAAAAACTGGGGGTC
This sequence comes from Schistocerca piceifrons, assembly GCF_021461385.2. NCBI lineage: Eukaryota > Metazoa > Arthropoda > Insecta > Orthoptera > Acrididae > Schistocerca > Schistocerca piceifrons. The sequence goes on along the minus strand of NC_060141.1, from coordinate 770,902,547 downwards.
TACAAATCCCCAGTCAGTGCAGCAAAGCACTGGGGAAACTGCATGCACTACAGAAGAGAGGTGCCATAAACATGTATGCCAGAATGAATATCAGCCATTGCCAACCACAGTATAAGAATGGCTGTACTATAGATTAGAACAACACCAAAATACTTATGCAATCTTCCTCCTTCTGGGAGTGCATTATTAACGAGGCCACTGAAATGAGGGTTTGTGATGCTTTAACCATCCAAGATAGTGGCCTACTACTGAGTCAGGCATGGAACCTTACATGGGGTATCAAAAAGAGTCATGTTCCACTACAGTGAGGTCTGCATCCAACAGCAGTAACTGGGACACGGACCATAGTTTGGAGCAGCTGTCACAAGGACAGTGATAGGAGAGGGTAACAGCCAGTGTATATAGGACACCGACAAGAGCAGAGGAGCAGTCATCAGGAGCCATCTGAAGGTGGCATTGAGTCTGTTTCCTGAAATATCATGGAGGAATTAGGACATGGATCATTAAAGTCCCCCACCTGATATCAAGGCTTATGACAACTAAACAGTAGTTATTACGACTAAGAGTTAATACCATATTTGGTTATGAAGGAAATCAACTGGCGGAAACTGAACAAAGAGCTCTTGCAGGGCAACAGTTGCCATACCGTACATGGAAAACCTGTGTAACTGACTAAAAATAAAAATGTTCAGATACATGAATAGCTTTTAAATCTAGGATATGAAAATGAGAACGGATTTGAATGTGGCGTTCAGCAGATGGGCATCATCATCTTACCAACCTAGCATGTATGAAGGGTATGAAATTGAAGATTTACATCTTAAAAGTGACAGTAAGACACATGCCTCTGGCAGAAGTAAAGCTGTGAGTACCGGGCGTGAGTCGTGCTTCGGGAGCTCAGATGGTAGAGCACCTGCCCATGAAGGCAAAGGTCCCAAGTTCGAGTCTCGGTCGGGCACACAGTTTTAATCTGCCAGGAAGTTTCATATCAGCGCACACTCCGCTGCAGAGTGAAAATCTCATTCAAGGTAACATGTTGTGCATCCTGTGGTGCAAACTGCTGTATGATATGGATCTTGTAGGACACCATTTGAGAAAGGTTCAAAGCACCTTCTGTACAGCAGACTATGGGATGTTCAACTGTTGTGACACAGCAAGTGCACTCCCTGATGATTGGGAATTGCGCGCAGCATTGTCTGCCATGGCAACAGCGATTTCATCAACCACCTGTGGTGCAAACGGTCATCAGCCTCTTCCTGGCGTGACATCCAGTTCTCCAGTTGATTCAAACTACTTCATGTTCTGCACAGCAGGTGCAGAAAGAGGAACCTTCTGTAATCCTTTCAGCTGATGATAATCCCGAAGTGCAGCTGCAGAATTACTGTTGTTTTGCTACTAGAACTCACCAATAATGCCCTGCTCTCTTTGTCCAAGCTCATGTCGACATGTCAAAAAGTGCACTGCAACTGGTCAGTTGTGTGAGACTATGAATCAAGAAGACTGATCACAGCACTTGGTGGCCATAGTTGGAACTGGATGGTGGTGCTGTGACACATGGAAATCGTGCACCCATACTCTGGACATTAATGCTACCAAGTTTCCATGTTATAATGTATTAAACAGGGAATGTTTAATTATAACCACCTGGTACACTGATGATACCAACAAGAGTGGAGCAACAGACATCAGGGACCACCTGACATGGCTATGACTTCGTCTGCGAAATATTGAGGAGGAATTACGATGTGACCTGAGCAGACACCCAAGAATTATACACTTGCTTCTTCTTCTCACTCTCTTCATATTCTTGGCATGTAACTGCTAGGTGGTGCTATGCAAAAAGTAAAGTTCATAAATTGAGCTTAGAAACCCTGTGGTGATTAAAATTTATTCACTTAGAGCCATATCAATTTGCTTTGTGTGAGCACATGCTTCTCAGACTGTTGTGGCACACTCTCTAGGTACAAAAACAAGGTTAGAGCTGTCTTGCATAAATATGCTAGCTGTGTTCCAAAACGTGAACCTCTCATATTTTTTATGATGTTATTACCTGCACTTATTTTTCCCTTTTAAGCTCATGGTGGTGCAGTATCTGCCATAATGAACTATGATGAGTCCTTCCCATTCAACGCTTAGGTATTTCCTTGCTTCTTAATTTCATAAGAGAAAAGCACTCTTTTGGTTTGTACTTGATTCAGGCTTTAGATGATTTGCCTTATGGTAAGGACAGCACATCTAAAGAGCTGCTGATAAAGTCTTCCCAACGTCTTCAAAACTCCTTCTTTGGTCATAACTGACAGTATTGTCTGCATATAAATTTTCTTCGATATGCTGGGAAAAGAAGATAATTGCTACAGTTGCATGTCTGGTTGTTGGAGCAAGATCACACTGCCTTTTCGCATAGCACTCTTTGGTTTCCCCTGTGACTCTTCTTTTACCTTGGCGAGGGGCATATAATCTTTGACTTGAAATAGGGTTCTTGACAATACTAGTGATATAAAAATCCTTCTTAATATTGTATAGTTTGCCAAGAAGTTTACGGTGATTAATTGTGTATCAATTTGCTGCTAAATCACAATACTTTCTCTCTTGTAAACTTATACCTATGCTCCAATACTGTGTAAGACTCAATGATGATAATCTCGAGTTTTTCTTGTTCCTTCTATAATTTGTTCCAATTTCCCTACCAGAGTTACATAAAAACAGCACCGGAGATTTTACTTTCTTGTGTTATAAATAATTATTAGTGACTAATTAAGAGTGATATTTCAGCTGAGTACATTAAACAGAAATCCATACAAGACTTACCTCCGGCACTGAAAGATGTTATGAAATCATATAGGGATACAGTTGAGCCTGCACTATTGTGCGCAGTAATTCGCAGCTGGTACTCTGTCTCAGGATTAAGATCAAGAATAGAAAATTTCTCTTCTGTGTACTTCAAATTATTCGTGACGAGTGTCCATTTCTTGTCAGATTTCAGTTTATATTCTACTACCAGTGTTGTTATAGGACATCCTCCAGTGTCCCATGTCCTTACATTTAGATGTATAAAAGTAGAATTTATTACCAAAAATTCATCTTTGTTTGGAGCAACTGGAGCTGTAACACACATATAATGCAGAGTACATGGTCAAATTATTTAAAGAGATTAAGTTGAGTTTGGTAACTAAACTATACGGTATATGTTGATGAAGCTGCTCAGAAGTAGTTGTGGTACAGTTAATTTTCTAACATAAATTAAAAATAAGTAGTTTTTATTCAAGTTATTTCTTCTGAGGTCAAAAATTGTTTACTGAGCTTGAATTCAAGAGTGCCACAGAGTGCAGAACTGGCATCTCATAGCATTCCAGATGTGTTCCATCGGGTTCGGATCAAATGAATTTGGTGACCAAGACATCAATGTGAATTCACTATAATGCACCTCGAACCACTGTAGTGCACTTCTAGGCTTATGATGTGAATGGTTATCCTGCTGGAAGATGCCATTGCCACTGGGGAAAACATCAAGCATGAAGAGATGAACATGGTACACAATAATGTTCATGTAGTCCACAGCTGTCATGGTTCATTCAGTTACTACCACAAATCCCACATAATTCTGGAATTAAAGAACATTATAGAATTTAGTACACAGGATGTTTATCTACTAAGTTATGTCAAAGGAAAGGTTGCTTTAACAGATATGTCATTGGTACAATGCTGAATTATGCCAGATGTATTCAAAAGAGCAGAAGTTGGTCTGTGATGATTACAAGTCTGGACGTCCTTCCACAGCAACAGGTGATGGTCATGTGGATAGCGTCCTTGCTGTGATTTGTGGAAATTGTCGTTTAACTGTTCAGGAAGTTGCTGAGGAGGCGGACTTCAGTGTAGGATTATGCCATCAAATTTTGAGCGAAAAACTTGAGATGCATCTGTTCGGTGCAAAATTTGTACTGTGTTTGTTAACTGAAGATCAAAAACAGACCTGTGTTGAAATGTGCAAGGAACTGCTTGACACTGTTAATGACAATCAGGACTTTTTAGGTGATGAGGTGTGGGTGTATGATTATGATGCTGAAATGAAGATGCTGTCATTGCAGGGGGTGGACAAAGTGTTACCACGTCCAAAAAAAGCACACGAGTCAGCGAAAGATGAAGGTGATGTTGATAGTGTTTTTTGACTAAAAAGGTATTATCCATCATGAATTTGTGCAGTGTGGTCAGAAGGTAAACAAAGAAGTCTACAAGGGAATCCTAGTGCATTGAGGGATACTGTGTACAGGAAGAGGCCTGAATTGTGGGAAAACCAGAGTTGGATGTTGCATCATGAAAATGTGCCAGCTCACGTGTCACTCCTTATCTGCAGCTATCTAGCACAACACCCCATTCCAGTTGTGCCCCTTCCACTGTATTCTCCCAACCTAGCCCCAGCAGACTTTTTTCTGTTTCTCAAACTGAAAAACACTTTGAAAGGATGTCATTTCCAAACCACAGAGGTGATACAAGACAATGCGATGTGAAACCTGCACACCATCCCACAAAATGTGATCCAGGAGGTGTTCCAAAATTGGAAGAAATTATGGGAATGGTATGTTGCCAGTAGAGGGAACTCTTTTGAAGGGGACAATGCTTAAAATGTTGTACAATAAGCAGTAAAGTTGATATAGTGAAAGTTCAGTTTCTTTTTGAACACACCTCACATGTATTCATTCACAAAATAAATAAATCTGGCTCTGTAGATTCCAACACATGGGAGAACCCTCAGAGATGACTGTATGTGCTCAGCAACCACCTTCTTTTCCAGTTGTCCTTCCTATGTACAGGACTAATAACAAATACTCAAATAGTCCAACATATCTGACCAATACAGGCCTTCTCACACCCACTAGGCCCACATTGCCTTCAATGAAAGCCTGGAGGATATTTACACTTGTCCTAGGGCTTAAAGCTCTTGACAATTTTTGGGAACTACTGACAATATAGATATGAGTAGTATTTATGAAAATTTGTTGTTTCTGGATGTTTTCTCTGTTTCACAGTTGCAGATCAAAATGTGTACCAAATATGTTTACAGAGTACCTATTTTGGCAAACTAATGGTCAGTGACAAAGCTCTTTTTGTAAATGTCCCAGAACTTAAGTGGCTTGAATTATGTGTACTAGTACCCTGGATTTTTCACAGCATGAGATGGGCGATGAATTTTCTATGTCTGAAGATGAAGGAACCACAAGAAACTCAATGTTGTATTATCTTTTCTGGAATATGCAGAAAGGGTTGCAACTGTGTTGTAAAGGGACTGTAAAAATCCACACAGATGGTAATTTAACTATCAGGTATGGGTTATAACTGCGCAATGTGCAAAGTGTGCAATGTTCAATGTGGCATCAGCACTACTAAAATCACATCAATTACAGAGGACAGTGAAAAAAAAATCCTACATTGCACCTGCATAATACCACCAAAATAAGACCTGTTGTCTTATTTTCATCACCTTTCAACACTTTCTGTTAGAAGGTTGTTGGAGACAAATACCATTTCATAAATACAACTAAAACCATACTGGGTGCAAGTTAAAACATAGGTTATAATTGTGACACTGCTATGGCAGACTGGTTTTTTAGGTGACATTAGTATTATTTCCCACAGTTAGAAATCAGCATTAATTTGCAATAAAAGCAACAGGATAAATATTAGTAAAATCAAAAGTTCTTGGATGTAGGATGTAAACTGAATTGCTTTGTCCAGAAAAAGATAATGAGGATAATAAATTATGGAAAGCTTGCTAATAAATCTGCCTGAGATACCACAACCAAACAATGCTACTTTCACATGGTTACATAAACAAACACAATAATGGTTGTTTTAACAATTATGATTCTTGCAGTACAGAAAATCTGTTTGTGAAAGTACTCAATATAATGTACAAAAGTTAAGAATGTGATAGGATAATGTGTACACACAGTATAAAATGTAGAAATAGAAACCTTCAGTTTTGTACCAAATTTATCCAATTCTGTCACTAATAATTTCACTATTCATTTTCTTTCATTGTTTTTATCATTCCTGTCAGTCCAAAAAGTTTCAAGACTGATTAATAAAAAAAAGAAGAAACCTGAAGATGATGGTTGTAATGCCTCAGTTGTTCTACATAGCCCCCCCCCCCCCCCCTCTCCAGATTGAGTAAAATGAATAGAACGTTCATACAACCATGTAAAACTGCCAGAAAAGTATTTCTTTGAGATATCATTCAACTTGCATGTTAAAATGGCTTCAATGTTGGTTATGCCATCAAAGTGTTGACCTTTCATTCAGTTCCTGAACTTTGTCAATAAAACAACACCATGTCTCACCACCCACGATGATCTTTTCTAGAAAAGAATTGTCCACACTGTGACTTTCAATCAGGATGCAGCAGATGTCCATGTGGTGTTCTTGATGAGGAGTCAATTTGTGTGGAATAAACTATGTGTACTCTTTTCTCTTCTTCGCAACATTCTGGAGTATGTCTTGAACACTTGATTTTTGAGACAACATTGACACACTATGGTCATACATCTACTACTTACCACTTCCAGTTGACAACAAATTGGGTCGAAGGCAAATTTGTTGTTTACAATTGTTAATTCAAGCTGCCACCACAGTTATTGCACTGATGTCACTAATATGCCAGAAATAAAATCAGTCTTGGAACTTTTTGGGTGGATAGTTTATTTCATCACTATGCTTCTCAGTTGTGTTCTATTCTATTTAATTCTTGCTGTAATATGATGTGAAACATAGTGTGTTATGTTTTGCTGTTTTTTAGGTTAAATATTTCACAAATTCCTTATCTTGTGCACATCAATATTATACCAAAAACTGTGTCTGTCCACTGACTGATTCTCATTCTGAACATGAAACTGTGCATTTGAAATCAAATAAATGCCATGTACATAGTGTTTCATATACGATACAATTGTTGTATCCAGCACTGCAAGGAAACTAATACAGAATAAGCAGGTCCCTTCGCTGCATAAGTTAAGGCCCGTTCCTTGGACTCTGACAAGTGGCATATTGTCTTTAGCCAAATTGGATAACTGAGGAGAGGCATTAGAAAGAAATCTATGAGTTACCACTCCAGCCCGGTGCATTAGCAGCATGTTTGCAGAGCTGTGCACAGAGTCAAACCAGAACCATATGAATCTGTTGCTCAACATGACTAATGCAACATGCTACTGCAATTTGGGGCTGACAGAGAGGCTGATTGATCATGAAATGCTCTTTCCTTCTCTTGAATCATGCTGCATTTATTAGAATATATGAACTTGCAGAACAACTGAAGCTGCAGTTCTGCAAATTCTCATAAGTAACCTCAAGATGTGAAAACAGGAGTGTGGTGTGCAGTTAGTGCAGCATAAGTTATCTGACTGATCATTTTCAACCAAACCATAACTTCTGATAGGTAAGTAAACAGGATACTGCAATCTCTTTTCCGGGAATTAATTACTAACAAAATAACCTATGGAGGTGTTGAGTGGCAGACAGACGAAGCTTTGTTTACTATTACATGTTCATTTAAATGTGCCTGTTTGCTGCCCAATGCCTCCTCTATGTGGTGAGTAACAGTCTCTCCTAATTCATGCTGTTATTATTCCAACCTTAGGTTTTCCATTGTTTGAAATGACCTGTAGTTATTTCATGCAGGATAATCCAAGAGCACATTCTGCCACTGCATCTGTGACAACTATACAAGGTGTTTTGAAGGCAGGAACTTTACTCATAATAAGGTCACACACTCTGTGACTCCCAACTGGTTAACAGTGCAACAATTTTCTCAGTCTCCTTTCCAAGAGCAATCCTATTTCGTCTACTTCATCAAAAGCTGAGACACCACCCTGTTAGAGTCCAAGGAATGGGCCAGAGAATATGTGACAGTTAGAACCTGACTCCTGGTATTAATTCCCATGCAACAATGGACGTAGTGTTTACATCATACATGAAACACCATGTATTTATACTGCCTACCATATTGTACATGTGTTGTTACTGAATGTAAAAAGGTAAATGACTTATTAAAAAACTATTTCTACGCCAGTTTCAAATTACTTGCCTTTTCCTTGTGTGTAAGCAAACAGAGTATCTGTGGGGTTGCTGTGTCCAGCTTGATTGAAAGCCTGAATATAAAGCTGATACTTTGAGCCACACTGGAGGTTCTCTAGATTAAAGTGGTTGTCTTCAGCATGCAGAATCATTTTTTCCCATTCACCAAATTCTCGTTTGAAATGTAAGCTATAACCTGAAAATAAAGTTATATTGAACATCAAAAAGACTGTTTGAATCTACTATGCTCATGTTTGAAAGCAGTTTTTACTAACAACAGGATCAGAAAAAAGAGGGGGAGTAAACTAGATTGTGACAAACAGCATCAACTTTGCAGTAGTCTTCCTGCCAAACCTTACTCACTCGTTGTAACAAAGAACAGTGTGGGAGGAACTAGAAATAGGAAATGTAACTTCTAAGTGGTATTAAAATACAGATTTTTTTCTGAAATTGATGGTATAAGTAACCCAATCAAGAGGTTATATTCTGTGCATTACAAAGAGACCACTGTTATACATCCTCATAACATTAGTACTTCTAAGGTCTCGGCATGTTCCATTGGTTTAGAAACTATTCATGATAAGTACACTATGATGACAAATTATGAAGCATATTAAATGAAACAATTAAAATAAAATCCACATAATTTCTGGTTGCCCTTCAATAAATTCCCATGGCATTTTCAAAACAATGGACTATATTTTAGCACGAATTTGTGGCTTTAATGCCATAGTTGTCTCAATAAGCCAAATTTGTTCAAATACACGTCTTTATTATTCATTTTTAACTCTTGGGGTGTGGAATGAATTAAGATTCCTTTAATACAGTATTGCATGACTATAGGCTGTTACATTAATTACTCATTAGCATTAATTTCTCTAACAGGTAGTATCTCCTCTTGAGCTGAGGTCACAAATGGCTTTTCTGCAGAGTTATTCTAAATGCAACATTCCCACCCTATCAAAAGACAGCAGGCCATGCAAAAAAGTCAAGCACATACAAGTGAGAAATTCAAGATGTGGCTTCCCTGTATAGGAGTTTAATTAACTCAAGTGCTGTTACTGTTTCTTTTGACAAAGACAGCTCTGATTCCTTCTCCTGCCATGAAATTAGATCAATAATAAAATTTGAATAATTGAAGTGGCATCATTTAAATTCATTGTCAGCTCTGTTTAGTATATGGACACAACATCATGAGCATACAGCAGCTGTATTGTTAGAGCACAATATTATCCAGAGTTGTCAAACTGTCCACAGGGAAGAGTGCAATAGGTAGCCATTGTTCATCAGTGATGACATTGTTGAGCAGTTGCTACTTGCACTATGGAACTGGGAACTACCATAATTATGAAACTCTGCAAGAATTTGAAAAGACCATTGAAAACAAGAGCAGTGGGGTGGACAGTGTAGATATTTTGTCAATCCATGAAAATTCTTATCCAGGTACAGTTCATTTCCTGCATAAATTAGGCTGTAAAGTTTTTTTACCGTCCATCGTGTACTACTGTTTGTACTTCCAATATCTCCATATTTTCTTGTGCCTGAAGATACGACTATCAATCAACATTTTTCAGTGTAAGACAGCTTTCATATGCTTGTTCTAACCCTGTGCAGCAACCTTCTGTTACCCAGGAATACAAAGGCATGGTGTGAAAAATACCTTATTTCTGTTGGTGACTATGCTGAGAAGAAGGCCAATGGTTTCTGTATCACTTTTAGTAAATGTTCCTACGTATCTGCATGTTCTCTTTGTTGATGGCCCCTGGGAAACTTATTGGATCACCATAGTATTTAATTCCTGTAAAGCATTTGACATTTCTTATGTTCATGGCACTCCCACTCCCAGCCTCTTGCCAAAGGGATCACATCGCTGAGAAGACCCATGTGCAAGACTTGCCCATTCACCCACCCAGTACTTCCTATTCCAGTCTGGTCACAGGCTTATCATACCCTACCAGAGAACCAGCTACTTGTGAAAGCAACCATGTCATACACCAACTCTGATGCAATCACTGCACAGATTTTCTGTTGGTATGACAACTGACCAGCTGTCCAGCAGAATGAACGGCCACCACCAAACTGTGCTCAAAAACAAATTCTACCACCCAGTGGCACAACATGTGCCTGAACACTACATGCTTGATTTCAATGGCTACTTGACAACCCAAGCCATCTGGATCCTTCTCTCCACCACCCTTCTGAACTACACAGATGTGATACACCTTCACTTCCACAATCCTCCTGGCCTCAGTCTCTGTTAGATCACTGTCCCCACACCATACAACCAACAATTTCCCCTTCCTATCTCTTATCACCATACCTCCACATCATGTTCACTGTGCCCCAGTCCCCAATGCCTCTGGCAACTGTGCATCAAATGCCTAGCTCATACACATGTGTGCACATGACTCAATGCTTCTGTTGTTCAGTCAGTGATCTCCTTTACTCCCTAAAACTAAATCCTAACAGAAATTTCCTAATATATTTCTTATGTTCTGTCAAATGACAAAAAATCCCTAGGTTAAGTCTCCCATATTTTGGATTGCACAAAAGAGGACACTTTCTATATTTTAGAATATAAAAAGAGGACACTTCCATATTTTATAATTAAAAGAGGATATTTTATTCAGTGGACATACAACAACTATTTACTACTATACATTAACAGTGGAAAACTGACAAAAGGAGTGGAATTTACCATCACAAATAGTTTTCAGTTAATAAATTGTAGGAATCACTTCTGTATGCATATTTGATGAATGTAGTGACCTAGAAAAGATAAAAAAAATTGGTTGCCCTCATGAAAACACATTCTAACACAGCTTTTTCGAAACAGGCCCAGACTCCTACAGTACCAATATTTACATTGAGAACCACTGACTGTTCACCTATTGTTGACGTGTAAACTTTGGTGGGCTCAGAGAGCAGAGCAAGAAGCACTAGACTACAGCAGGCTGAGGAGAGGTATGAGGGAATGCTTCTGCTATCACGTTCAGCGGTACTGATCATCTCTTGTGGTAGAAATAATGTGTGGTAACAACAAGGTTTCCTAAAAGCTTATTAAAGAGATATTCATGTTCAAAAGTTGTGGTATTTGTAGCAATGAATATGAAATTAAATTAAAACTGTTATAACACCATTGTTGTAGGGTTGTATAGGCTGGCAGTAGCAGCATGTGACACAGCGTCTTCCTGCTTCTATTGCCAAGAAAAAGATTGGAACAATGGGCTCACAGGTCAAGAAAACGTGAACAAACTATAGGTATGCTTTATTTCCACATTTTTATATTTAGAAACAATTACACACCTTATTATATGTTTCCCGTCATTTGCACTTTGTTAAGAGTAGCCCAAGAGTACAGCTTATCTTCCTTAATAGTCATTAGTCATTCATTAGATAGCTGTGGGACTCTTTGCCACTAACAATTTTATAATCATGTTGTACTTGCAACAGGAAGTGCACAGACAAACTGCTCGTTTATTTTGCCCAGTGACTCTGGATTAGAAAGAAAAGTCTTGCATTGTAGGATGGAAAAAAAGATAGAGAGAGAGAGAGAGAGAGAGAAGACGAAGAAGAAGAAGAAGAAAAGAAAAGAAGAAGAAGAAGCCACTTTTAGCAGTTCTGAGTGGTAGAAAGAATGTATGAATTTCTCAGAACATATGGTAAATCATGGTTACACTCATGTTCTTCATTTACAAACTTCTTCAGGCAGCAGTGCTCATTAAGACATTTTGTGTCACCTACATGTACACCTTTATCCAAAAGATATTTAATGGTTGATTCTAAGTCCTTCCATTCAGGTGATTTTTGAAGAGATATCTACATAAAATATGTGAAATCTTGCATGGAGTCAAGCACTTCTGAAGATATTCTTAACAGCTGTTGTGGAGTCCAAATATTGCTGCAGTGAATTTTTCACATCAATATCCAGTCCATTTTTACAAAACGTACATTCACATTCCAATTCATTCCTGCTATGTCTATAAAACAAGGATACTTTTCTTTTAGTTTTACAGCAAACCAGCACTTCCTTCCAGGTATATTTGTTATTAGTTTAATAGCTTATTAAACACCAGCTCATTCCTGAAATCATGGCCAAACAATGACTGCGAATATCTATGCGCAACACCATGAAACCTTATCTTAGGTGGTGCAGGAAGAGGAGGAAAAACAGAATATGAGTCATCACTGGGAGAGAAGGGGTATGGGGGAAAGAATTTCCACCGTCTTGTTCAGCACTGACAATACTGGCCCAATTTCCACTTATTAAAAATTACACATAATAGTAACAATATTTTGAGACAGAGAGAGAGAGAGAGAGAGAGAGAGAGAGAGAGAGAGAGAGAGAGAGAGTAGTGTAGAGACTTGTGTGTCCAAATGTGGTTTTGCCAATGTCAGACACTGCACTGAACCAGTGTTGCATAATTTATTTTGAACTAAAATGACTCAAAATTCCAGACTAAAGTAAATAAGTAATACACAAAACTGATCCACATAACACAAATATGGCTTTAGCCACAAACCTCTGAACAATAACAGAAATAAGCCTCTCATGATTCACACATAACAAGACAAAAGAATCACACAGAAAATGCAACATAAGTGATGCACAGAACAACTGATGTGAGTGGTACAAACTATAAGAACACAGTGAGTGTGAGTCAGCACTGCTCCATGCATATATAGGCATGAGTTGCCGGTAGATGGCGTGGCAGAGACAGTGCCATGTACATGCTTCCTACAGGCAGCCTCTAGTGGCCAGTCCATGCTGAGATAGCTGGTGGTTGATTTAAGTACACACATGCAGTGATACTACACCAGGCACACTCACACTCATACACACTAGTAGCAGGATATAGTACACCTCTCCCTCATGTGAAGAGGGCGCCCTGTTGATGGAGGAGATGCCAGTGACCTGATGAGAGATGCATCAATTGGATATGGAGTGGCAGCAGCCAGTGCCAACAGCAAGGGTGGGATGATGTGCCAGGTGAACACCAGAGGAATGCAGGCACGCCTGAGGGTGGCATCCCATGCAGCACCCAGTGACATCATCGGGGAGTAAGGTGCCATCACCATTTCTGTCTCATCATCAGTGGGCAGGTCTCAGTGCAGAGGAGACAGGGCTGGACCCACCAGTGATGATGGCAAGAGAGCTGATGGAGGCAGCCCTACTGGAACAGCAGTCTGCAGCAACTACCCAAGGCTGGAGACAGACTGGCAACTGGTGCTAGGAAGATGGAACTGCAGGGTGCTACACATGGGGGAGGAAGCCAGTGGGATGGGTGTGCCTCCATAGCAGGTGAGGACGGGCTCAGGGTGGAGGGTTATGGGGCAGGCTGCAGTGATGGTGGTTGTACCTGCAAACTGGTAGCATCCGGTGACAAGCGGGGGCATAACTGATCAAAGTGGTACTCTAACAGCCAATCAGCCATACAGACATCACAAAGATGTTATCACTGGCGGGTAACAACATTGGATGGTATCCACTTGGGCTGGTGACCAAGCCCTCATGCCCACACCAGCAATCCCACTGTGAAGTGGCCAGACGAACCTGACTGTGGCAGGTGTGGCACAGGCCACAGAAGGTAGAGGGGCCTGTGTGGCTGCCAGCAGTGAACCAGCTCAGCCAGGTACCCTTCCCGGTAGGCATGAAGCAATAGGCGCTCAGAATGCAGGGAAGGGTTTCGTCTGGCAAAGAATCCACAAAAACTTTTCATTTGGGACTTACATGTACACACTAGTTTTTCCACCTCACTATTTTAATGGAGGGTGGAATGGTGGAACTGTAACATGATGAATTCTGTGACAAGAACAAAGCAATTGAAAGGTGTGAGAAATGAGCTGAGGCCCATTATTGGAAACTAAGGTACAAGACAACCCCTCAAAAGAAGAAAAACCCTCAAAAGCTTATGAATTGTGACGTCAGCCAATGTTGACACACACCAGAGAATGTAAGGAAACTGGGAAAATACATCCACAACCAAGAGCCAATAGGAATTCAATAAAGGACCCATGAAATAAACATGAATGCATTCTCATGGCTGCCCTGGAGTGGGCCAGGAGGACATGGAGTGCCTGGGGAGCTACCTACTGGCTGCCACACTGTTCACAAGCCACAAGAAAACTGAGAATTTTGTCATCAATGCCTAGCTGAAAAACATGTCTCTTTAGGGGAGAGGTCTTCCGTGAACAATAACAAAACACTGTCAAAAACAGAGAGGTAATACTATAAGGAAAAATAGTTGCACACAGAGACCAAAGACTGAGCCAGCGGCTTATCTGGCCAGCCTTGTTGAACAAACCGAACCACATGGCAAAGAACTTGTAACGCCGGAAATGCATATTCTCCTATTTCCATCTATTGTACTATAATTTTTTTCCTTATTTTGTTACCTGAAGATATGACATTTCTGTGTCTTTATGTATTGTAATTGTTTTACTATATATATATATATATATAAAAAGAAAGCTGATGAAACTTACCAAACAAAAGCGCTGGCAGGTCGATAGACACACAAACAAACACAAACATACACACAAAATTCTAGCTTTCACAACCAATGGTTGCCTCGTCAGGAAAGAGGGAAGGAGAAGGAAAGACTAAAGGATTCCTTACCCTCTCCCTAAAACCCAGGTCGATAGACACACAAACAAACACAAACATACACACAAAATTCTAGCTTTCGCAACCAATGGTTGCCTCGTCAGGAAAGAGGGAAGGAGAAGGAAAGACAAAAGGATATGGGTTTTAGGGAGAGGGTAAGGAATCCTTTTGTCTTTCCTTCTCCTTCCCTCTTTCCTGACGAGGCAACCATTGGTTGCGAAAGCTAGAATTCTGTGTGTATGTTTGTGTTTGTTTGTGTGTCTATCGACCTGCCAGCGCTTTTGTTTGGTAAGTTTCATCATCTTTCTTTTTAGATATATTTTTCCCACGTGGAATGTTTCCCTCTCTCTCTCTCTCTCTCTCTCTCTCCCTCTATATATATATATATATATATATATATATATATATATATATATATATATATATATATATATATATATATATATATATATATAAAGATGAGGTGACTTACCGAACAAAAACGCTGGCAGGTCGATAGACACACAAACAAACACAAACATACACACAAAATTCAAGCTTTCGCAACAAATTGTTGCCTCATCAGGAAAGAGGGAAGGAGAGGGGAAGACGAAAGGAAGTGGGTTTTAAAGGAGAGGGTAAGGAGTCATTCCAATCCCGGGAGCGGAAAGACTTACCTTAGGGGGAAAAAAGGACAGGTATACACTCGCACACACGCACATATCCATCCACATCTGTATGTGTGGATGGATATGTGCGTGTGTGCGAGTGTATACCTGTCCTTTTTTCCCCCTAAGGTAAGTCTTTCCGCTCCCGGGATTGGAATGACTCCTTACCCTCTCCTTTAAAACCCACTTCCTTTCGTCTTCCCCTCTCCTTCCCTCTTTCCTGATGAGGCAACAATTTGTTGCGAAAGCTTGAATTTTGTGTGTATGTTTGTGTTTGTTTGTGTGTCTATCGACCTGCCAGCGTTTTTGTTCGGTAAGTCACCTCATCTTTGTATTTATATATAATTTTTCCCACGTGGAATGTTTCCTTCCATTATATATATATATATATATATATATATATATATATATATATATATATATATATATATATATATATATATAATAGAGGGAAACATTCCACGTGGGAAAAATATATCTAAAAAGAAAGATGATGAAACTTACCAAACAAAAGCGCTGGCAGGTCGATAGACACACAAACAAACACAAACATACACACAAAATTCTAGCTTTCGCAACCAATGGTTGCCTCGTCAGGAAAGAGGGAAGGAGAAGGAAAAACAAAAGGATATGGGTTTTAAGGGAGAGGGTAAGGAGTCATTCCAATCCCGGGAGCGGAAAGACTTACCTTAGGGGGAAAAAAGGACAGGTATACACTCGCACACACACACATATCCATCCACACATACACAGACACAAGCAGACATTTTTGTCTGTGTATGTGTGGATGGATATGTGTGTGTGTGCGAGTGTATACCTGTCCTTTTTTCCCCCTAAGGTAAGTCTTTCCGCTCCCGGGATTGGAATGACTCCTTACCCTCTCCCTTAAAACCCATATCCTTTTGTTTTTCCTTCTCCTTCCCTCTTTCCTGACGAGGCAACCATTGGTTGCGAAAGCTAGAATTTTGTGTGTATGTTTGTGTTTGTTTGTGTGTCTATCGACCTGCCAGCGCTTTTGTTTGGTAAGTTTCATCATCTTTCTTTTTATATATATATATATATATATATATATATATATATATATATATATATATATATATATGTCAATGTATAATTGGTTTGTTTTGTAAATATTATTTGTATTTTTACGCTGGATCTTGCCTAGGGAAAACTATGCTATCGAACGATTACATCGATAGGTCGTGTGGAGAACCAAAGTGTTTAGGATCTTTGGGTAGTGTTAACTCTGCTGCGTGGAGCGCGGGGCAGAGAGGGAGTCTGGCGGGAGTAGGGCAGTGGAGCAGGTGTGTTGTGTGACGCTCCCGCGAGTTGCCGCGCTTTCGGGGTTTGGCAGCATGTAATTGCGATCAACTTGCTATGTTAGTTTCTGACACGGTGTCGTGGACGGAAGGCATTAGCTGGCACACACCAAGAGCCCGTTTCAGCTGGAGACCGTGTTGAGAAGAAGGCGCGCCAACATCCAGCTTCTGCAACAGCGATGGCCGACAATGAGTGACTGTCGCCACCTCCTTGATCGACGGCTTCAAACCTTCAATCAACCAACAAGGAAGACTGGTAGCACATAAAGTTTTAGAACTGTATGGCAGACCTCAGCTTTTCAAACTGTTAAATTTTTCTCACTAAATTACAGCAACATAGCATGAACCTTTGTTGCTCATTGTCCCAACTGCATTACCAAGCAGGGCCCTTCCTTTTCCGGAATGAACCCGAGTGTCATTGAAATTCAAACGCCGGCATTAAAGTAATATCATTCGATTTCACTGCTTTAATTTCAAAGTTCAGTTAAGGTATTCATAGCTGGCTACAATATTTAGATTACACAAGCACAAATTAAGAGTGCAAGTTTTGTTACCGTATTTTAGCTTACCTGTGACTGCAGCTCAGCTTGGTACATACTAAATTTTACTATTGTTAATTGTTCAGAATCATTTAATTCAAGTTCAAAGTTAAATCTCTTATTTCTAACTTGCGTAGATTCAAGTAGCTTTTGAAATGATTGTTGAGGTAGCCCAAGACTAACCGTATTTTACTGAATTTCGATGTGCTTCAGAAACAAAGCTCACTATTAATTTCAGTCACTAAATTAACTTTCAATTTTCCGGTTTTGTTACTTCTTTTGCTAAATTAAGTCAAAGTGTAGCGAAATTTATTACTTCTGACAAACTTTCAGTTTTCACACTACATGTGTCAACCTTCAGTTGCCACGCTTCTAGTGCTAATTATATGTGTAATAACCTTTCTTTTTCAGTTACTATAGTAGTTGTCCATAGGACTGGCGACCGTAATTTTCCCCAAATCTCAAATATCTAATTAATGCCAATTAATTGTTAACATGACGGCCGCACATTTACTTTCTTTATTAACTTTACCCCTTTTCAAAATTAATTTCCACCAGTTTCATTTGCATTTTTCCTTTCATGTAGATGTAACCCTTTCCTCCCTCTTTACCGACAGATTAACTTCAGTGACGATTGCTTTTCCCAAATTTCCATTAGGTACACGTGGTTTAATTTTTCACTGTCATTAAGGTCGATAAGAGAGGAGGAGGTTACAAACTGGGTCGGCAGCAGACAGCAGCTGCTGTGCGCGAGCTTGTAATTGGGATCTCTTGGTTGTGGCCTGCAATGCAATATTAGGATGGAAGCAATGCAATTCTTCATGCTCAAAGTCAGGATCAGGACCCACAGGAAGGCAGGACAGGGCATCCACATTGGCATCTTTAGACAAAGTTTGAAAATGGATTTTGTAATTGAAGTGAGACCAAGAGCAATGCCCAGCATTGCAGACAGAGTGCTGCCTTGTCAGGCACAGAAGTGAGGAAACCAAGAAAACCAAGGGTTTATAGTCAGTAATAAGGTGAAACTTGGAGAGAGGGGAAAAAAAAACACTCTTAAATTTCTGGACAGCGTAGACTATGATGAGAGCCTCTTGTTTCACCTGAAAGTAACATTGCTGGGCTGGAGTGAGGGATAAAGGTGAAAGCAACAGGTTGTTCTGAGCCATCGGCATACTGATGTGCTAGGACCACACCACAACACAAATTCAAGTCTGTCACACCAAAACCAAACAGTACTTTCTGAGTCTTTTCATAAGCCCCCCAATCCTCGGCTGAATCAAGTTGTGGAGGAATAATAAGTGGCTAGACTTGTGGAACCTTCACCTGTATGTTAAACAAAGCTGACATTGTGGTCAATGCCAAAGTAAGCTGTTCAGTTGGTGAAACCACACTTAAGGACTGCACACATGGAAACCACCCCATCCCTGCTGCCAATTGTGTAGTAACCAAGTAATAAACAAAACTGATCCAGGTAACACAAATATGGCTTTAGTCATAAACATCCATACAATAACAGAAATAAGCCGTTAGTGACTCCACACATAAGAAGACAAAAGAATCATACAGAAGGTGCAACATAAGCAATACGCAGGACAGCTGATGTGAGCAGTACAAACTAAAAGAACAAAGTGAGGATGAGTCAGTGCTGCTCTGCACATATATAAGCATGAGTCGCCAGTACATGGTCTGATGGAGACTGTGTCTTATGCGCACTTCCTACAGGCAGCCACTAGTAGCCAGCTCGTGCTGATACCGTTGGTGGTTGATTTAACTACACTCAGCGCAGTCACACTCACACTAGTAGCAGGCTCCAGCACAGACGTATTAACATACCTTAAAATTCCTTCCAGGTGCAAATTTTAGGGCCCAAAATTAGGACCTATCTGGAAAAATCCATATGTATGGTAGCCCTGCCCAAAAAGAGGATGTGTCTGGAAAAATCCATATGTATGGTAGCCCTATATCATTTGCCACTTGATAATTGTTAGTTTTTTCTCCTTTCTTTACTGAATTCTAATATGATTTGTGTTATTGACATTAATGATGGCCCTATATACACTGTTATGTTCCTCAAGTATCTGCATCCTACTTATTTACATATAAATGTGCTTGTAAATGAGCATCTTCCTCTGCACATCTAAACTTGTAAACACATCCTTGTGGATACCTGAAGACGTAAATTTGCTGAATACGTAATTTACTTTACACAGACATAGATGCTTGCACCCAGGCTGAGCTTGTAAGAAAAAGAATAATCAAATTGTTTATGAGCTTGAGAGGAACAAAATGTAGTGTGATCCAAATTAACAACCCACGAGTATTATATTAAATAGAGGAAAAGGCCAAATTCCTGACCAACTTGGAAGCACACCCAGATTGGGAAAATCTAACTGTAACATATGATTTTAGTGCACTGGTTGGTTTTAAAGCAGAAAGGCTTTGTATTCAAGATGGGTCTTTGTGAAATAGGTACCATGGCTACAGCACAAAATTTGTTGGATCTGTTCATTAGAAAGAACCTGACAATGAATAATTCTTGCTCTAAAAAGAGACACCCATAGGATCACACAATACTGCTTGGATAACTGTGCAGACTACAAGATTGTCTTACGAAAGACCAACTGTTATGGTTTGAATGGTAGCATTGGCAGGTGAATTGAATTATATATGCATTATACAAAGCAGAAGGTGATATTTAATGATATTTATGGCATCCTGTTTCATATGATGGCACACGTTAAAGGGTAGAGTGCCACGTGGATCCATTTTGGGGCCTTGTCTGTTTATCTTAACTGATGATTCCCACTTTGCACGAACATTAAGTGCAATAATATGTATTTATGTATATGTAAAATGATGATGTGAGTAAAATGTACAAATTACTAACTACTAAAAAGATGTATTTATATGTATGCATAATGTATAATCTAAAAATTAGTAACAACTATACTTATATGAAATATGTAAAATGTACTTTGACAAAGCCAACTGCATGGTAAACATGCTGAATGGCTAATAAATAAACATATGAACATATAAACATATGAAAATATGAATTTGCACATTTTGCCGATACTACAATTCTGTTTGAAAGCTGAACAGCGAAGAAACTAGAAAATAAGTGCAATACTTTACCTGTAGACATCTAAGCTTAATGGCTTAATGCTAAATATTGAAAAAAACTCAATACATGCAATTCCATGTCTCTCAAGAAAAAAATGAAGCAATCCACTAGAACTATGATAATTTTATACATTACATCATGAATCTTCTAATTTTGTGGGCATTCCAGCTGATGGCCAGTTAAACTAGTCTGGGCTTACTTTCGATCTTCATAAAAGATCAGTTTTGCAGCTTACGCATTGTGTGCAATTACCCATGCTAGTGATATGGTTGCTATCAAAGCTGCTTATTTTGGTAATTTTCACCCTATCATGTTGCTAAGGGAATCAACCTTAAGCCAAAAAAATCCTTGTGAGACAAAAGAGGGCTGTTAGAATAATGAGTCATGTTCACCCAATATGTCCTAGCAGAAATCTATTCCATAAGTTCAAAATATTAACCAAAACATCTCAAAACTAGTTTTCTTTGACGTTTTATATCTCTAATAACCATTCTCTTTTTACATCTAATAGTGGATACCATAATCACCATACAAGGTCCTAAAATGATTTACATAGGGATTAAAACATGTAAGTCTTGTACAATTCATTATTCTGCCACAATAATGTTCGACTCTCATCCATCAGATATCAAAGTTTACCTAATATCTTGCCTACATTTATACATAAATTAAGAAAATATGCTATGAAAAGTCCTTTTGTTTCTTGATGAGTAACTGCAGATAAATCAATGACTGGTTTTCGAAATTTGTATTGTCATTTGAATTTCTATTTTGAATGATAAAATTCATAATTCTTGCTGAAGGTGGACAGTGTATGAATGTTTTTCTACGTAAGTTTATTTATTAATTTATGCTGAATTTTTGTTATTGTAAATATATTTATTGAATCTCTATGCAAAGGACTTGGAAGAGCAGTTGAATGGAATGGACAGTGTCTTGAAAGGAGGATATAAGATGAACATCAACAAAAGCAAAATGAGGATAATGGAAAGTAGTCGAATGAAGTCGGGTGATGCTGAGGGAATTAGATTAGGAAATGAAACACTTAAAGTAGTAAAGGAGTTTTGCTATTTGGGGAGCAAAATAACTGATGATGGTCGAAGTAGAGAGGATATAAAATGTAGACTGGCAATGGCAAGGAAAGTGTTTCTGAAGAAGAGAAATTTTTTAACATTCAGTATTGATTTAAGTGTCAGGAAGTCATTTCTGAAAGTATTTGTATGGAGCGTAGCCATGTATGGAAGTGAAACATGGATGATAAATAGTTTAGACAAGAAGAGAATAGAAGCTTTCAAAATGTGGTGCTACAGAAGAATGCTGAAGATTAGATGGGTAGATCACATAACTAATGAGGAGGTATTGAATAGAATTGACTAGAAGAAGGGATCGGTTGGTAGGACATGTTCTGAGGCATCAAGGGATCATCAATTTAGTACTGGAGGACAGTGTGGAGGGTAAAAATCATAGAGGGAGAACAAGAGATGAATACACTAAGTGGATTCAGAAGGATGTAGGCTGCAGTAGGTACTGGGAGATGAAGAGGCTTGCACAGGATAGAGTAGCATGGAGAGCTGCATCAAACCAGTCTCAGGACTGAAGACCATAACAACAACATGTTTCTAAAGCTGACTCATTACACATCCTTATGATTTACCACAGTATAGATTCAAGGAATTCCATGCAGATAAATAAAAAATAATTAAAAACTGCACAGTTAGGTTATATGTTGACAGATCATAAGAATGCAAAACTGTGAATGGCCTCAAAGTTATTCCAAATGAATATCTAGGAAGAGATCATAAGCAGCTAGTTGTGGATGTAGGTGAAAAAGACTTTTCCAAGTCTATGAAAAATAACCCTTTATTAGGCCTGAACCAAGTGTACAGGAAAAATTAAGAAAAGGTTTTAAACTGGTAAATGAAGAATAGTATGCTGCAAATTAAGGAGGCACATTGAGCAGACATACCAAGCGTTAAAAGAAATGTCAACTAAGTTGAGAGGTAGTAGTAGCAGTAACAACAGAAAAGCAATGATAATAAATGTGATCCACAATTGCACAATTTCTGAGATCCAACTGCTTCTTCACAGAAAGGCTGAAAGATTTTCGGTGGTGGATATGAGCACATTCATTACTTTGGTACTCCATCAACAGGGCCAACTTAGTGTTTCAATATCTTCCTGTATCATAGTATTCTAGGTGCATATTAGTCTGGCAAGAGTTGGCTTGCAGACAGTTGTGTGGTTCAAGTTGTTGTGTTGTGGTATACTTTAGTTGTGTCAGTCTGTTATTGTATAGTCAGTTACTCATATCTCTGGGTATGTGTCATGATATTTTATGCAATTACATAAATGATTTAGCTTTTATGTTTACTGTTATTGTGCTGATTGTATGTATGAATGGTTCAGGATATTTTCTTTTTTTCTTTTCCATTACATGTTCAGAAAGGACATCTCCTACTCCACAGATCTGCTGTAGTTTGGCAAATGGAAGTATCCTGTGACTCCACATCTTCTAAGGTGAAAAATGTCCATGTAACAAAGTCTCATATAATAAGTTGTTTAGTTTACTTTACCATGTTCTCAAGCATCTCAAAAGGTAAACAGTGGAGGGGCTTACTCAGTTTGCCTGTATCAGCTGTAGGAGCGCATGCTACATTTAGTGAATAAACATTCAGTAAAT
The DNA here is from genome assembly GCF_021461385.2 of Schistocerca piceifrons. Lineage (NCBI taxonomy): Eukaryota > Metazoa > Arthropoda > Insecta > Orthoptera > Acrididae > Schistocerca > Schistocerca piceifrons. The sequence continues at coordinate 770,879,567 of NC_060141.1, read as the reverse complement.
ATTTTGTGATAATTACAAGTTGCATTCACATGAGTGTGTGTGTGTGCCTGTTTGTGTGAATGTGTGTCTAGTGCTGACAAAGGCCTTAATGGTCGAAAGCTATGATTGTGTGAATCTTTTTATCATGCCTATTGCGACTCAGCATCTCCGCTGTATGGTGAGCAGCAACTTTCCTTTTTTGACATTATCAACTGAGGGCGAGGAGGCCCGTGCATGTCCTTATAAAGACACTATCCCCATCAGGCATTGCTGGTGTAGTGTTGCAGGCACATGGTTGCCCAGGTGACAGTGGTTGGTTACTGGGCTGCCCCTGATGGCAACCTCATGTAGTAGTGAGTGCGCTGTTTTAATGTCGGTGTGCACTATGCTTGCTGTAGTAATCAGTAGATGTAGAAAATAGGCAGATTACTACAGTATATCCATTGTTCACCTTCCACAAAATTGTTCATCTCACAAGCCCACACTATGCTCTTTCCAAAAAGCAGTTAATGGCAAAAACCGAGCTCATGAAGATCATGTGGACATATAGAAATCATATACTGAACCAGGATGATGCTTCAAGAAACAAACTTCTCTTTCAGCAGGTCAAATATGGTTGTTGTAACTTTATTTTTGTGCTCAATACATGGTTCCTATACAACGTATTTCATATAATTGCCTTTACAGGTCTCCATTAGTGTGACATGCAGATACATCATGTCTACATACACATTTGTACTGTACAAGTCAATGTGCAGTGTTTTGTGGAGCATTCACTTTACATTTCTCACCAATATAATTTGTGCAATTAAAAAGTATGAAAGTCAACTACAGGATTGCAAAGTTATAACATTTAATTCCATCTTTCATACCTTCGGGCACATATATACTATTGCCGGGTGTTGTCCACTGAAGTAACATGCTGGTTTCCGTAGCAGAAGACACTTTAAAATCAACTGGAGCAAGTGGGGCTATAAGAATGAAACAGTTAAAAAAAAAAAAAAAAAACAGATCACTTACAGTTGAAATAATTACATTCAATCATAAATGTAGCAACAATTACAAGTACCAACTGACATAGCAACAATTACAAGTACCAACTGATACCAAAATATTAATAATGCTTTAACAGCTTTGAAATGTGTGTGCTCATGTTTGTTAACAATCTAAAGTAGAATAATAATCGTCCTCACAAAAATAATTAGCTCAAATTAAGGAGCTTGGTGAGTTTATTAAGAAAGGTTTTCAAAAGGGACATAGAGACTTTTTATGCATATACTTTTACTGTTTGTATATGTAGTCTATAACATTGCTAATCCTTGTATGATGGCCTTTTTCTACTTAGCTTCTGTCTTGTTCTTTGTTTTAGTTTCCTTGCAACTGTTTCTACAAATTAACTCTGCAGTGTTCTATGTAATCGACATCTATATATTCCTCAACTCATTCCATATCCTAGCATCTTAATCACTTGTAAGGATCTATGGAATATGTATGTAAATAAATAAAGAGGAATTTACTGTTCATTATCATTATTTTCTGAAATGTTTCTATTATCATTTTTCACCTCTCTTTCATTTTCTCCCATCTCCTTTTCTTCTTTAATCTCAGTTATTAACTATACTATTCCTTCCATTTCTCATTTCTTTCCCTCTCTAACATCTTTACATCCCACTCTGTCCTTTTATCATTTCCGACTGAAGCTGTCATGGTCCTTACCAACATGCCTTCATCTTTCTCTACCTTTCTCATCACAATATGTGGGCCACTTTCAACGTGGGGTCTGAGTTAGGTGTACCTCTTTACAACCTACCCAGACATATCCCTCTTTCCTTCCTGAGGAAGAACTAACAGTTCATAAACTTAAGAGTAGGTTCTTTTTACTTAAATGTGTGTCTCAGCAGAACTAGAATTTCACTTTCTGAAGGTTAGTACTGGATAAAAATTCTCTTTCCTTGCAGTTTTACTAAAATTGTCATCTCATGAAAAAGCATAATTGACTCATATCTGTCAATTATTTCAATGTAAAAACTGAAGTGTACAATCAATTATAAAGCAAAAGAAATCAAGAGCGAGAGATTACAAAATCAGACTGTTGTAGACGCCCAATAAAGTAGAGAGAGGAACTATTTTCATGTTTAGAGGCAATGGTTTTGTGCATACAATTTTCATTGGCCAGTGACTCGTATGCCATACAAATGTTATCACACCTTCATTAATTATATAACAGAGATGGATGGATATGTTCTTTTCAGTTGAGCAATTTTGTATTACAATTCTCAATGTTCAATATATATTGGAAGCTTATCAATTTCTCCTTCATTATTTAATGAGTACTACAAAGTAGCTAAAACAGAGGCATTCATAAAATTACATAAATTACATCTTCCCCACACTTAAAATTGCACCAAAGAACATAACTTTTTTTTTATATCTTTAGAATATTTAAGTGCTTGCTTGCAGCTGGTATGACGGTGTGTTAATGAACTTGTTCCTAAAGACAGAGTAGAAATTTGGAAATTTCATTATTGTGCTTACCACCATGACTCCTTCGGGCTTTGGAGGCATGTAAGAAGAGAAAAGGATTCTTTTATACTTAGATTTTCAGTAATGATTTCCTTCATAATACTACAGCTCTCAGAGAAGTCTTAAAACCTAGGAAATTAAGAACATTCATCAACTTAAAAACCAAGTTACATGCAATAATTTACATAACTGATCTTTTTCAGCTAATCACTTAACAATATGAAATACTGACATATATTATTTTACTTACTTTTCACTGTGACAGTGTATGTTATTTCATCAGTTCCCAGTACGTTTTCTACTCTACAAGAATAATTTCCTGCATCTGTTGTTTGTAGTGACATCATGTGAAGAGTCCATTCTGTGTTGATGCGAATCTGACCATTTTCCTGGATATTTTTCCCCCTGTAAGTCATTTACATGTAAGAGTCTATTGGAAAAAATAAGATAAGAAAATAAATTTTTACTATCTAAACGCTTGTAAGGGGATGTGGTAGTGTTGATATCAACAAAGATAGGGATACATATCACAATGGAGAAATGATCAGCAATATTTTGATACAGGAAGTGACATTCATACATAACAAAGACAACAGTGAACAGAACATCAAACCCTTAGACCTACCATTAATTATTAGCGCCCTGTCAGAAGATGGTGCCTTATGAAAAACTGATAGATCTGCCTAACATAATTCTCTGCTTCCTATTAGTTAAAGATAAAGTAAATTGGTTGGAACTTCCTGGCAGATTAATACTGTGTGGTAGACTGGGACTCAGACTTGGGACCTTTGCCTTTTGTGCTCGAGTGCTCTATCGATTGAGGTATCCAAGTACAAATATGGCCCACCCTCACAGCTGCACTCTCATCAATACTTCTTCTTCTGTCTTCCAGACTTCACACAGGTTCCCTGCGTGCCTTGCATGACTGGTACAGCAGAAGAACCTCTGTGAAGTTCAGAAGTAGGAGAAGAGGTACTGATGGAACTGAACTGTGAGGTCAGGTCTTGAGTCACCTTTGGGTAGCTCAATTGGTGAAGCATTTGCCTGTGAAATACACAAGTCCCAGGATCAAGTCCTGGTCCAGCACATAGTTTTAATCTGCCATGAAGTTTCAAGTTATGAAATAGTTAAGAAAAGCTGCTAACACAAGGCACTGTACACCGTGCAGCTCATACAGAATCAGCATCCTGCAATCTTTACAATCATTTCACAATCTTTTCAAAATGTCCACCACTGTGGTATGGAGATAGTGCAAATGAACAATGAAATTTGCCATCACATCCTGTAGTTTCTCAATAGAAATGGAGTCAGATGTCATACAGATTGACAATTCGAGCTCATCCAGTATGGTGAAATGGTTCTACGAGATAGTGTCTTTCAACATACCCTATAAATAATAGTTGCAATGGGCCAGGTCATACAAATTAGAGGCCAGTCTATCCCTGTGCCAGTAAATGAGGAATAATCCAACACAATGACTCTGTTCCTGAAGTATTCATCACCAAGAGCGAAACACTTGTTCGGTTCCATGTGATCAGGACCAATCTTGCATGAACCTCTTGGTGCCTGGTTGATCCTCCAATGCTTGCTGTGTCATGACAAATTGTGCCAAAATCACAACATAATATTCACCAATGATCTTTGCTAGCACAGAAAAATATGCAAACATGCCATAGCCAAATACTACAGCCCAAATTGTTACTTGGTTTGGCTTCACAGAAATGGGGATTTTCAGAACCCCAAAATCACTAGTTTTATTTATTCATGGCTCTATTCAGGTGGCAGTGTGCTTCATCTGTGAACCAGATGCAGCCAATATCAATTCCTTCACTATCAATGATTGAGAGAATATAGTTTGCAAAGTCAGTCCTCTGCTGCACACCCATACATGTATGACCTGGTGAGTTTGAATTTTGAATGAAAACATGTGGGCTGTGTCTCAGCATGTTCTGCATGCTGGATTGCTTCAACCAGTGTCTGCTGCAATTCTTCAGATGGATTTTCTCAGCTTTTGCTGAATAATTCCAGAAACCATGGCTACATCTTCAGGAGTAATTACTGTTTGCCTGGGGCCAACATTCCCTGCTAGATCATCAGCCATGCTGGCTGTCCATTGGACTTTGGTGGAAAGCATGCAAATGGTTTCCACTTCGGGTCATTTTGGAACATTAAGTCATGTTTGAAAACTGTGCCTTTTTGCTGCAGGACTCTGTTCTAGCCTGTGGTATACCAGTACCAGAAAAACACATTGTTCAAAGAAATACATGATTTGAACCTCTTCCTCTAGTAAGCTGACTTCCTTTCATGTTTTGATGGTGGAACTGATTGCTCTGAGCTGTGGCACTCTATTTATAAGTGATAAATATTGTGATCATAGTACCATATGTTAGCAGGTTTTAAACTACTTCAAACCTTCTGTACAAAGTTCTTACAGCTTCCACAATAAACAAATCATTTGTTGCACTCACCTATCGATCTTAGTTTTGAAGATACTTAGTTTTTGAAACCAGGGAATCCTTCACTGGACACCCTGTATCTTCCCTATACTATACTCAACTGTCTTGGCAATCGCCAGTGCAAAGTTTGGCTACATCTCAGTAATGCGACACATCAATCCATTTACCATGATCACAGAGATGCTATCACACACAATAGCCATTTAAAACACAGCTGCTCATGAGTATAAGTTACGCATAATTCCTGTTGTGTTCTGTGTGTAGGCTATTGTATATGTGTATTTATAGCTTGTAAGCATACTGATGTTTTCTATATTATGAGTTCCTGGTTGTATCATTTGTAATTCATGAGATTAATATGATCAAAAATCTCTAATATACAAAAACCCTTTTAATTGAGGAGCTACAATGTTGTACATTAAAACAGACATGGAATAATGCTTGCTATGATTTGTTCTGACCCCTTTAAAAATCACCCTCAGACAGGTGCTTAGTACTATGAACATCTTCATTGACTGAACAAAGTTGAATACATAATGTAGCCTATGGATGCTCTATCCATACATCATAACGGATTCACTGACAGTAATGCCAGGTTCTGAAAGAAAGAAAAAGGGTCATTAGAAATCTCAAGTAAGAAGAGAGATAGCAGAGGAAACTAGTGTCGGATGGTTACATAACATTGTGTAAGTATTTTTTACATGTATATGATTCCAAATGAGGAGGTATTGAATAGAATTTGGGAGAAGAGAAATTTCATCAAACCAATCTCTGGACTGAAGATCACACAACAACAACATGATTCCAAAAGATATGCACATATTTAGGATCTCATTATGAGTGTGAACTGCAAGGCACTTTGGCTTTCTACAACAATCAAATAATAAAAAAAATTACAATAGAGTATATGTGATATAATATGAGACCAAATTTGAATGGTTAGGAATACCTGATATTATTAATGTTAAAGTCAGAATATGTGTCATAGTGAGAAATAGTTGGCAAGATTGGAAAATACACTGGAAACCAATTTAAACAGATGTGTATGCAATAGCACAATATCTTCATTTTTAACCTATAAATTATCTTAGTAGATAGATTAAGGAAAGGAAAATCTATGTTTATAGCATTTGCAGACTTGGAGAAAGCTTTCAAAAATGTTGAGTGGAATACACCTTTGAAATTTCTGAAAGTAGCACGGGTAAACACAGGGAGCAAAAGATTATTTATAGCTTTTACAGAAAACAAACAGCAGTCATAACAGTTGAAGGGTATCAAATCCATCCACCCACATCCACATCCACGTAGGTAATCCGCAAGCCACCATACGAAGCCTGGCAGAGACTATATCACTACGTTATTTCCTTTTCTGTTCTACATGCAAATAGAGCAACGGAAAAATGACTGTCTATATGTCACCATATGAGCCCTAATTTTTTGTATCTTATCTTCGTGGTCCTTATGAATAATGTATGTTGGCAGCAGTAGAACCATTTGGCAGTCAGATTCAAATGCTGGTTCTCTAAATTTTTTCAATAGTGTCCTTTGAAATGATCACCACTTTCCCTCCAGGGATTCATATTTGAGTTCCCAAAACACTTCCATAACATTTAGGTGGTGTCTGAACCTACTGGTAACAAATCTAGCAGCCTGTCCTGTGAATTGCTTCAGTGTCCTCCTTTAATCTGACCAGGCATGGGTCTCAAACACTTAAGCAGTATTCAAGAACAGGTTGCACCAGCATCCTATATGTGGTCTCCTTTACAGATGAACCACACTTTCCCAAAATTCTCCCAACAGACTGAAGTCAGTCATTCACCTTCCCTACCATAGTCCTCACATGCTCCTTCCATTTCATATCACTTTGCAATATTACGCCCACATATTTAACAAATGTGACTGTGTCAAACAGTACACTACTAATGCTGTATCTGAACATTGCAGGTTTCTTTTTCCTACTCATTCACATTAACTGACATTTTCCCACATTTAGGGCCATCTGCCATTCATCACACCAATTAGAAATCTTGCCTAAGTCTTCTTGTATCTTTTTACAGTCACTCAACTTTGACACCTTACCGTACACCACAGCACCATTCGCAAACAACTGTAGATTGCTGCCCAACCCATCTGCCAAATCATTTATGTATATAGAGAACAACAGTGGTCTAACTTCCCTGGGGAGTTCCTGATGATACCCTTGTCTCTGATGAACACTCACCATCCAATGAACACTCGCCATTGAGGACAACATACTGGGTTCTGTAACTTATAAATCTTTGAGACACTCACATAGCGGGGAATTCATTCCATATGCTTGTACCTTCATTAACAGTGTGCGGTGGGGCACCATGTCAAATGCTTTCCAGAATCAAGAAATATGGAAACTGCCAGCTGCCCTTCATCCATAGTTCACAGTATATCATGTGGTCTGCAATTTTATGGGTCAGTTCTTTTACCCTTCTTACACACATGAGTCACCTGCACTTTTTTCCAGTCACTTGAGACTTTGTGTTGGGTGATATGATTCATGATAAATAAAAGCTCAGTATGAGGCTAATGCCTTACTCTTTCCAAAACTGAACTTGGATTCCACCTGGACCTTGTGATTTACTTGCTTTCAAATCTTTCAGTTGCTTCCCTATGCCAGAGATGCTTATTACTATTTTGTCGATATGGGAGTCTATCCAGTTGTCAAATTATGGTATGTTTGTACGATTCTCCTGCATGAATGAGTTCATGGACATCAGATTTAAAACCTTGGCTTTCAGTTTACTATCTTCAACTGCCACACCAGACAGGTCAACAAGTGACTGGATGGAAACCCTAAACCCACTTAGTGATTTTATATAGGATTCTCTGCCAGATCTTTCTCTAAAATATGATGGTGGTAGTACTTGTATGCTTCATGCATAGATCTTTTAACAAACACATGAATCTCTACTAATCTTTACTTGTCATCATTTGATTGTTCTCTTTTGAAGTGAGAGTGCAATAGCCTCTGCTTCCTCAGCATTTTCTGAATATCATTATTAAACCATGATGAGTCTTTCCATCATTAATTGACTTACTACACATTCTTCAGATGATGATTTACAATCTGCTTAAACATTGCCCACAATTACACTAAGTCCATCTTACTGGAACTAAGTGATGTCAGTTTACTGTCTAAGTGAGATGCTAACAACTGCTTATGTGATCTTTCTATTAGAAATGCTCTCCTAATCTTCTTAATTAATTTATTAACTTTATATAATCATAACTGCTATAATGACATTATCATTGCTAATTCCCATTTCTATTTAAGCTAAGGTACTTCCATTGTTTGTGGGCTACAGAGCTAGTTAATTAAGACTTTTTAGAAAATGTTTTCAAAAGTATTTTGCATGACTGTCTGTCTGTCTGCAAATTGCGGTCAGCTCCTGCATCTGCACGCAGTGTGCACACATCATAATATTTAGTTAACAAATACTTTATGTCAACATTTTATGGAAACCAAACGAAAATGTTTTTAAAACCACTACTGCCTACCACTTACATTGAAAGCTGGAATACCCGGTAATGGGCATTAGGGAGCATGTTGACAATCTGTGTTGTAGCCCACTCCCAAAGTTATTCCATCTATATACTGAGCATGCCAGTGACATTGTAATTCTGTCAGAGAGAGCAAAGGACTTGGAAGAGCAGTTGAATGGAATGGATGGCTTGGAAGGAGGACCTAAGATGAACATTAACAAACACAAAGGTAGTGGAATGTAGTGGAATTAAATCAGACGACCCTGAGGGAATTAGATCAGAAGACAAGTCACTAAAGGCAGCAGATTATTTGGGCAATTAAATAACTTATGATGGACATAGCAGAGAGGATATAAATTGTAGAATGGCAATGCCAAGCAAAGCCTTTATAAAGAAGAGCAATTTGTTAACGCTGAATATAAATTTAAGGATTAGGAAGTCTTTTTCTGAAGTCATTTGTTTGAAGTGTAGTATTTTATGGACGTGAAATGCATGATAAGCAGTTTAGAGAAGAAGGGAATAGAAGTTTTGAATGTGGTGCTACAGAAGAATGCTGAAAATCAGATTGGTAGTAAGTGTAACTAATGAGGAAGTATTGAATAGAATTGGGGAAAAATGAAATTTATGGCATAACTTGACTAAAAGAAGTGAACAGTTGATGGACACATTTTGAGACATTAAGGAATTCTCAATTTTACATTGGAGGGAAGTGTGGAGAGCAAACATTGCAGAGGGAGACCAAGAGACAAGTACAGTATGCAAGTTCAAATGGATGTGATTTGCAATAGTTATTCTGAGATGAAGAAGCCTGCATGGGATTGAGTAAGTAGAATGAAGAGCTGCATCAAACCAGTTTTTGAACTAGAGGCCATGACAACAACAACAACAACAACTCCATAACACATTAGTTACCAGACATCAGGGCATGGCAAGTACCACTTCACTTCTGCTGTTTGCACTTGCTTGAGACAATCAGTTCACAGCTAGCTGATTGGTTTGATGCAGTCATTGCAGTTGTAATTAAACAGCAGTTTTAAAAGACATCACAGACTTAATTTTATTATAACCAAACTAAGAGGGACATTTCAGATACACTGTCTATGAGTGCATCAGAGGCAGAACAAGAAAAGGAGTTGCATATGTGAAGTGTCCAAGTCAAGTCGAGTACTCATGCTAGAAGTGACAGAATGTTATTAGGTCACATATGTAATGGAAAATTCAGATTAATAGCATAAAACTGAATGAAATAATGAAGGGAGGTGGTGAATGAAACATCTGATATGAAAAGAACAGACCAAGAAAATACACCATGAAAGATATGTTTACAAAGAGAGGGAAACATATGAAATAGGAAAGAGATGCAAGAGAAAGTTATGAAAAATCAGAAAAGAGGGTAGGTAAGCTAGGTAGAAGATATCAAGTGATTTATTCATTGAACCATTAAAATGTTTCTTGCCACAGTACAATCTCCCTATCAGTCGCTCCCTTTCAAAAAGAAATGTCATCATTTACATCTAGTAAATCCAGACAACCATGGTTGCTTTATGTACTGTCTAGCATATAAAAAAAAAAGGAAAATGTAACTTAAATGGTGCTAAAGATTACTAACCCCTTCTTCCATATTATTGTGGGCTGAGGAAGCCCAACAGTAAGGCATGGCAGGGCAAGTTCTTCCCCTCTGGCACCCACCACATGGTCACCAAATGAGGCAATCTTTGCTGGCACTTGCTCTGATGGTGCCTGTATCACATGCAGACTGGGTTGGCTCTCCCCAACCATTGTGGCTGCAGTCACCCAGAATTCATATCGATGGTGTGAAACAAGATGTGACACAAAGTAGTGTGTCTGGCTTGGAGGTATTTCATATTCTTCTTTCAACTGTAGATAAACTAAAGTGTTTTATAATGTCAAAGTAAACTGATTTAGAAGCTGAAAGTAAAAGTTTTCTTAAAAAAAGATTTTCATAATACTAGGCAATACAATTATTCTACAAAAAACAGACAAAGATATAATCAATGTAAAAGTTCTGATTTTTTTTGTTAACATATTAACTGACTTCAGATCAAGATAACACAACAGAAGTAACTGCCCAAAATATAGAAATAAAAGTTTAGAAAACAGAAGTTCGTTGCAGATAAGGCAACTGCACTCTCGATTGTAATTCAGAATGCTGATATTCAGTATTTGCAATATCTATTCCTTGTCCAATATGGTTCTGACAACTTTTGTATTCAATGGCCATATTTGCAGTCTGTGCATGTCGATGTACTTCAGTTTTTGCTGTGTGTGTCCATTGATTAGGGGGGGGGGGGGGGCAGTGCTCTACAATATGATCTCAGGATTATTTACACAAGCAGTCAAACTTATAATATGAACTGAAGTTGTCACAGATATGGCAGGATTTTATTTAGTATGTAAGTATCCTGCTCTGTGGAGTTTATCAGAAATAAAACAGCTGGTTAGATCCGGTCATAAAAGCAAATCTGTGAGTGGCAGGCTTGTTTAATATGTTATCCTGTTGTGAATTTAGTACTCTGAATCAAGTTGCAATGAATTTGCTCTTTTTTATGTCAAACAGTTAAATATTTACCACATGCATTTCTAATATATTTTGAATTATGAGAATATTTACCAGATGTGCACCATCCAGGGACCTCATGTACAAATTGTATCTTTTTATTATTCCATTTGGAGATTTTGGCTTTTTCCAAGAAACTAGCAATGTTTTTGCATTAGCAGCCAGTGCTTTAATGTCTTCAGGCTTATCAGGGACTGTCAATTTATAAATAAAATGATTTGTGATATAGAAAAATTATCCTCTCATACTATGATATTATAGCTCATTAATCATCAATATATAACAAAATGGAATGTTCATTATTGACAAACATGCTGCAGTCATGCCTAATAACTATTAACAGAATACTAACAAAATATTTAGTTATAAAACAGTACTAACACATTTCATACCATCCTCCTGTGTTCTACAGAAGACAGGTCTGCTTGAAACACCATCCCCCACTCTGGTGTAAGCTCTCACTTCCATGCTATAGTTACAATATTTTTGAAGCCCAACTAACTCCATTTTGCATTCTTCAGTGGAAGATTCAGACTGAGATGAAGCCTCTGGACATTAAAATATTGTTGTTTAATTTCTGTAACAGTGATACTATAATATTCATGAGTTATTTTTATGACAGAATCTGGAAAACAAAGCAACAAAATAATGGACGGAAAGAAATGGTTCAAAAAAGGAGCTATTCTCAGCAAAGAAAATGGAAGCATTATTATGAGGTGGTATCCAAAGTTAGAATTTTGTGAGCAAACAGTTACTAGTACACTGAAATACTACTAGGTGTTTCTCCACACTTTCTGCCTGAATCAGAGTGACCAACAGCTGTGAGGTGGACAGTTTTGTTAGATGTCAGTGAGCATGTTTACACTGTCATGTTTCCATGAGTCTGCAGTTTTGCAGTAGCTGACCTCAAAGAGCTGCATGACTGTAATAAGCTTTGTTTTAAACTTGGCAAAACTACTGCAGAAACACATCAAATGGTGAAGCAAGCTTTTTTATACAACGCTTTAGATCAGACACAGATTATGCCTGGTATAAGGGTTTCAAAAACTGGTGAACATCAAATGATGATGACAACTATATTCCATACATATTACATTCTAACCTAGATTTTCCATTAAATGATGATGGTAGTTGTTCCTGTCAGCTGTCAACTGGCACCACATCAGAAAATCTTCAGAGAGTGAGGGATTTCATTCCACAAGATCACTGACTGACCACCCAAGACCTCTATAACACTTTGCGAGTAAATTATGGTACATGTAAAACTATTCTGCCTGAGTAACTCGATATGAGAGGGATTTCAGTGAAGTTTGTGGCATGGCTGGTTCTAGATGATCAGAAGCAACATTACATGGAATTCTGCAAGAAATTAAACAACTGCTTTAATATAAAACTAAATTGTCTTTTAAAGATTGTCACAGCTGACAAAAGTTGGATTTATGGCCATGATTGTGAAACTAAGCAACAATCTTCACAGTGGAAGAGTCTTTCTTCACTTCCACCAAAAAAGTTTGACAGTCAAGAGTAATTTTACACTCCCTGCCCCTTCATCACCAGCTACTACAGTCCAGTCACAAACATCACCTATGCCATCAAAGGCAGGCCTACCTGTGAAACTAGTTGTGATCTACAAGCTAAGCTACAACCATTGTACTGCATTCTACATGGGCATGACAACCAACAAGTTGTCTGTCCACATGAATGGCCAAGAAACAATTGGACCACCATGTTGCTGATCATGCCATCCAAGATGACGTTCTTCATTTCATTGACTTCTTCTCAGCTTGTGCCATATGGATTCTTCCCACCAACACCAGCATCTCAGAATTGTGCAGGTGGGACTGCTTCCTACATTTCCATAGTCCTGCTGGCCTCAATCTTCGTTAGTCATTGTTCTCACACATCTAGCCCCTTCCCTGTTCCCATTCCAGCACTATAGAGCTCTTTATTCCACCAACACACCCAGTCCTTTTACTTCTCTCCTTTTCTGCCTACCCCCCCCCCCCCCCCCCCCCTTGCCCTCTCTCTCTCTCTCTCTCTCTCTCGCCTTCCATCTAACTTCCCGACTGCATCTAACTGCCCTATCCTCTCTCCACCTCATCCCTGCACGATCCCCAGCAGCACTTTACTATCCCCCACATTTACCCTTCTATCCCCTCCCCCCACAGCCTACTCCTTACCCCCACCCACCATGCACTGCTGTTGCTGCTTGTAGTCTGGCTTCAGCTACCAGAGACTGTGGTCATGTGTGTGCGACTAAAGTAACACCTCAACTTATATTAGCTCAAAGTGTGTCTCCACTGATATTAAACCATGTGATTTTCACTAACTTGTACAAGAAATTTGAGAGGAGATATATGGATAATAACACATTTTGTAATTACTAACTCTCATGATGGATTTCAAAAGGACTGTTCATTTGATATGTTCATTTACATTTTCATTCTTAGAAACTACTAAAGTCAGCAGCTGGTACGAGGGTTGGAACTTAAATAGTGGCAACTATTTATTCACAACCGATACAAACTAGGTACATGTTTGCACCTGTTACTATCCTTCAAAGTAGTCACCAGCATTGTATAGAACCCATTGGCAGTGATGTGGAAGGCGTATTGTACTGTTAGCAGTGCCTGTTCTGTTGATGGTGCAAATGGAGTGGTCTAAAGTTATGGTGATTCTCTTGTACAACTGTGATAGTGTTATCCTAATGCATTACATTCCTCCATGGCAGTCCGTCAATGCACAGTATTACTGTTTGTTTTTGGAGTATCACCTGTGACCAGCTTTGCGAAAGAAATGGCGACACTTTCTGTGCAACTCACCCATCATTTTGCATGACAATGCACGGACGCATACAGTGCAAGCTGTGGCTGCTCTGTTCGGTCGATGAGACTAGGAAGTACTGTATCATCCACCAGACTCCCAGGACTTAAGTCCTTGTGACTTTGATTTGATTCCAAAGACGAAAGAACCACTTCATGCATTCGCGTTAGAACTGTTCCAGAGATTCGACAGGCAGTAGACCGCTCCATTTGCACCATCAACAGAACAGGCTCTACTAACGGTATACTATGCCTTCCACATCGATGGCAATGGGTTCTACGCAATGCTGGTGACTACTTTGAAGGAAAGTAACAGGTTCAAACATATAACTTTTGTTTCAGTTGTGAATATATAGTTGCCACTATTTAAGTTTCATCCTTCATATTTTTTAATAATTTAAATGAATAACAGAGTTTTGTTAGAAAACTTGAGAGATGAGCAAATCAGTGTTGTAGCAAATGGATACCTTAAATCATATCCTTCAAGACCAACAAATAAAGGTGTGCTTAAGAATTAAAGGAGCTAAGTTACTAACAAAGTATCGCATAGTTTAATCTTAGGTTTACTGTTGATTCTCATATATGTGAACAACGTTCTGTTTAATACACAGGAGGGATACAACCTTTACTAATGGATATTCAAAGTTTGTTCAGAGATGTGCACCAAGTAACTTTCATTTATGCCAATCTGGTTCAACAATGAAAAGATAGGCTCAGCACTGTGCACAAAATAAGTCTCAGATAATGTTATACATAATGACAGGTATCTCATAAAGTGGCAATGAACAGAAACTGTACATAACAGGTAAAATGTGGGCTTGAATTATAAGCAGTCCTGCGACTGAAATTTGCATTTCTTTTTTGATAATGATTTCTGTGCAGGACTTCATTCATTCACTCATTTATGTGTTTTGTACATTTAATCAAGGAGGAAAATCTTCAAGGATGACGTGGATTGAATAAAAATAGAATAAAAGCAACTGTTAGAAACTTAATTATACACTACACTAACAAAACCTATCACTATACTGCTTCAGACATTTTGTGCTTACACCAGCTAAATCTAACTTAGTACATTAGAAGGGCAGCTGCTGCTTCCTTAGTTACACTAAATAGTTGTTTTTATCTAATGTAGATTTACTATGAACACTACTGCTTGCAGTGTAGAATGCTGAAAGATTGTCTGGTAGCTTGTATTAGTGGCTAACAAGGTAAATTTTTAATTTTCTTCTTAATTGCTATGGATTTCAGTTTCTTGCTTTATGTTACACAAAAGCTTGTTGAATGCTTTTGCACCACAGTACATAACTCCACTCTCAGCCTAAGGGAAAGAGATAAAGTCTGCATGAAAATTATTTTTGTGTCTTGTATACTGACTGTGCAAATCACAAATCAGCTGAAACTGATTTTTATTATCATTGAAAACCATTAAGGAATATATCTGCTTAGGAGATAGTGTAAAATTACAAGATCTTTAAAAAGTCTCTGCAAGATGTGTGGTTATCTAGTCTGCACAATGTTCTTACAACTTACTTTAGCTGGATAAATACTTTTTGTGATTTGTCCATGAAGATAATTCCCTGAGACAACAGGCAATGAAAATATGGAAAGTAAGCCAGCACCCTATGTGCATTGATTCAGTTTTAATTTGTTACTCAGTTGGAGACCAAGGAATTTAAAACAGAAAATTTCATTTAGTGTGTGAGCAGTGCTGTGTACTTCCTGTGTCAGCAGATTATTTTTGCCTATCTGAAATGGCATCATATGAGACTTTGAAAAATCCAGGACTGAATAATGACAATATTATATAAAGGATAATTGCTACTCACGGTATAGTGGAAATGTTGAATCGAAGACAGGCACAACAAAAAGACACTAAACAAGTCAAATTTTGGCCAAAAAAGCCTTCTTGCAGCTTAGACACACACACACACACACACACACACACACACACACACACACACACACACACACACACACACACACACACACGAGCACTGTCTCCAGCTACCAAGGCCGTACTGTGAGCAATTGCGGATGCAGCCTGCACCCAATCCCTTACCTGATAGCTCATATCCCTGTAATAACGTAGATGCAAGATCTGTTCCATACATCCTTCACCTGCTCTACTCTAGTCACAAGTGTCACCTATCCCAACAAAGGCTGGGCTCCCTGTGAAACTAACCATGTGATCTACTAGCTAAGTTGCAACCTCTGTGCTGCATTCTATGTGGGTATGACAACCAACAAGCTGTCTGTATACATGAATGGCCACTGGCAAACTGTGGACCATGAAGTTACCACACACACAGCGTACACAATGTTCTTCATTTCAATGACTGCGTCACAGCATGTACCATCTGGATCCTTCCTTTCCTGAATTGCACAGGTGGGACTTTCCCTTAAGTATATACTACATTCATATAACCCTTCTGGTCTCAACATTTGTTAGTCATTATCTTTTACTCAACTACCCCCTTCTCTATTCCCATTCCAGCACTACACAGCCTTCTGTTTGACCAATGCACCGACAGTCTTTTTATTCCTCTCCTTTCCTGCCCCATCTCATCTGTCTAAGCTTTTCTTCTCCTTTCATGTGCAGTTGTTCAGAGTCTGACCTTGGCAGCTACAGACAGTAGTCATGTGTATGTGAGTTTCATTTGCATGTGTGTGTGTGTGTGTGTGTGTGTGTGTGTGTGTGTGTGTGTGTGTGTGTGTGTGTGTGTGCGCGTGTGTGTGTGCTCCTTCCAGCAGAAGGGTTGAAGGGGCAGAAAGAGGGGTGAAGGGAAAGAACTGGAGATGTCCAGGAAAAGGGGTAGATTTCAGAAAATGTCGCCCAGAACTGTGGGTCAGAGAAGAATTATTGGACAGGATGAGAAGGGAAGACATTGGGGAGTGCACCGGATGAGATTTGAAAACTGTAGAGCTTAAAGGTGGAAGACAGGGTAATATGCAAGACAGAGATTACTGCTAAAATATTGCACATGAGTTAATAAGAGTGAAAAGCTACATGCTTTGTACAAAACAGAGGTGGGAGGGGGACAGCAAAAAATAGACTGGAAAGAAAATTAAAGCTGTAGGAAACTAAAATGGAGTGAAGAAAGGGGCACTTACTGCAATGCAATGCTGAGACATAAGAAATTAATGTCAGTTCAGGCCAGGTGGGTGGCAAGAACCAAGAACATGTTGTAACATTAGTTCCCACCTGCAAATTTCTGAGAAACTGGTGTCTAGGGGAAGAATCCAGATGGTGCATGTTACAAAGGGGAAGAATCCAGATGAGCGTGTCATGAAACGGGCACTGAGGTCATGCCTGCTATGTTGGTAGAGCATGCTCTGCAACAGACTATTGTATGTTGCCAGTATACACCCTCCGCCTATGGTCATTCATCCTAACAGATAATTTGGTAGTAGTCATGCCGATGTAAAAGGCGAAACAGTATTTACATAACAGGTGGTATATGACTCCATTTGATAGCATATGTTTTGCCAGTTACAGGGCTGGTATAGGTGGTGGTAGGTGAGTGGGTGCATAGGGCTAGTCTAGCAGTGGGGACAGTCACAGGGGTAGAAGCATAGGGTAGGGAGATGGGTACAGAATGAGCGTACGGTCTGACAACGATATTGCAGAGTTTGGAGGGCAACAAAAAGCTATTCTAAGTGTGGTGGAAATAATCTCTGATAGAATGGATCTCATTTCGGGGCATGATTTTAGGTAGTCATGGCCTGGTAAAAGTAGCTGATTAATACATTCCAGACGAGGATAACACTGGGTGAGAAGTGGTGTATTCTAAAGTTGTTTTTTGGGAGGATCAGCAGTACCAGAATTGGATTTGATGGCCCAGGAAATCTGCTTTTGAACTAGGCTGGTGGTGTAATTACACCCAGTGAAGACTGAGGTGAGAGTGGTGGTGTATTGCTGTGCACCTAAACAAATATGTTAGTCTCAAATGCCAAGGCTGTATGAGAGGGAACATTTGACATGGGGAGGATGGCAACTCTCAAAGTGCAAGTACTGTTGTTTGTTACTAGGTTTAATGTGGACAGAAATGTGTAGCTGTCCTCAGTGAAGATGAGATCAACATCAAAGAAAGTGGCACGAGATTCAGAAATGTATCTAAGCAAAATCAAGTGCTGAAGACTTATGAATTCCAGTAAAGCCCCCTCCGAGTGACCCAAGAATGATTGGTGTAGGAAGGAGCCATCCTGGTTCCCCTGGCTATACCCCTGATCTGTTTGTATATCTGGCCCTCAAAAGGTGAGGTAGCAGTCTGTAAGTACAAAGTTGATTAAGGTGAGCAGGAAGGATATAATAGATTTGGAATCAGGTGGGTGCTGACAGAGGAAATGTTCAGCAGCAGACATATCATGTATGTGGTTGGTTGGGTTGTTTAGGGGGAGGAGACCAGACAGCAAGGTCATCGGTCTCATCAGATTAGGGAAGGATGGGGAAGGAAGTTGGCCATGCCCTTTGAAAGGAACCATCCTGGAATTTGCCTGGAGCGATTTAGGGAAATCACGGAAAACCTAAATCAGGATGGCCGGACGCCGGATTGAACCGTCGTCCTCCCGAATGTGAGTCCAGTGTGCTAATCACTGCGCCACCTTGCTCAGTCACCATGTGTGTGGGGGGATGTTGATATAGAGGGATGGGTGGCATCAGTGGTGGCAAGTATTCAACTTCAAAATGCAACAAATGCCAAACTTCACCTCAGAAAGTTATCGCACTTTCTCCTAAACTACCTGAACAGTAGTGTTTCCCCTTCTGTCCCTCTGTAGCTCCCTAAACAGCCACACCATCAACCACCACTCCTCTCCTACAAACTGAGCTAGGCCAACATCCTTAACATCCCACAGCCTTCATCACTGCCTCCCAGACCACTAATAATTCATAATCGCAAGAACCAGTCACAACTGTACAATGTTCTCAAACTCTTATCTAAAGAACTCTCCCTCCTGAAGTATCTGTATTATCCAAGGGTCTCACTTTCAGGCCTAAACATGCATTTGATCATGCTGCTTTGGTGAAGTACCTACTTTCCTTCACACATAATGTCAACTGGGAATATCACTTTGCAACCCAATGTCAAAATCTTTCCGACAGCACACCTGACACTGAACCTGTCTTGAACAGTTCTGACCACAATCTCAACTTGATCCACCACCACTACCTCAAAATGATCCCTTACAAGCCTTACAAGAATGCCTCACATCCAGCACTGCTTCACAACCCTTCCTTAAGTCCCTACAACATGACCCTAACAACATGACCCTAACCTGTCCCCTGAAGAACTTCAGGCTCTGCATTCCATAAAAGCTGATGACTCCATCATTATCCTCCAAGCAGACAAAGGATCTACTACTGTGGTACTTGACTGAAAGGAGTATGTTAGTGAAAGTATGCAATCTGTTGGACACCTCTACATACACCATCTGCCATCAAGACCCCATCCCTGTGGTTCAAACTGACCTGCAGTCCCTCCTTACAACCTCAGGCCCCTCACAAGGACAACACCTTGATCTGTAGAACTTCTTACCCCCCCAAACTATACAACCTCACCTTCTACTTTCTTCCTAAGATCCACAAACCCAATCATCCTGGTCATCCTATAGTCTCTGGCTTCAAAGCACCTACCAAACTTATCTCTGCCTCAGTTGATCAGCACCTGAAAACTACAGTACAGAGAATTCCCTCCTGTATCAAAGACACCAACCATTTGCTAGATCGTCTGAAATCTGTGCCTGTCCCATTCCCCACATCACACCTTGCTTGTCACAATTGATGCTGCCTCCCTCTATAGCAACATCCCCTACATACATAGTCTGTCTTCTGCTGAATATTCTGTCAGTGCCCACTTGATTCCAAATCTATGACATCCTTCCTACTCATCTTAATCAACTTTATACTTACAGACTACTACCTCACCTTTGATGGGCAGACATGTAAACAGATCAGGGGTATATCCATGGGAACCAGGATGGCTCCTTTCTATGCCAACCTTCCAAAGGGTCACTTGTAGGGGGCTCTCCTGGAATCCATAAGTCTTCAGCCCCTGGTTTGATTTAGATACATCGATGACATCTTTGCCATATAGGCTCATGGTGAGGCTAACTTGTTAAAATTCCTGGAATCACTGAATACTTTCTCCCAATTCCTCACATGGCCGTATTCTGAATCCTGTGCCTTTTTTCTTCATGTTGATCTTGTTCTCATCAAAGGCCAGCTACACACTTCTGTCCACATTAATAATAGTAACAAACAACAGTACTTATGTTTTGACAATTTCCATCCTATCCATGTCAAACGTTCCCTCCCATACAGCCTTGGCATTTGAGGCTAACGTATTTGTTTAGATGCACAGAAATACACCACCACTCTCACCTCAGTCTTCCCTGGGTGTAATTACACCACCAGCCTAGTTCAAAAGCAGATTTCCTGGGCCATCAAATCCAATCCTGGTACTGCTGACCCGTCCAAAAGACAACTTTTGAGTACAGCACTTGTCAATCAGTATTATCCTGGTCTGGAATATATTAATCAGCTACTTCGACCAGGCCATGACTTCCTACAATCATGCCCTGAAATGAGATCCATTCTATCTGAGATTTTTTCCACCACACCTAGAATATAGCTTTTTGTCACCCTCCAAAATTCAGCAATATCCATGTCAGACCCTATGCTCCTTCTACACCCATCTCCCTACCCTATGTTCTACCCCTGTGACTGTTCCCCCCCTCCCCCCCTGCAAAACGTGCCTTATGCACCCTCCTACCACTACCTATACCAGTCCTGTAACTGACAAAACATATAATATCAAAGGGAGAGCCACCTATGAAACAACACACATTGTATACCAGCTGTTATGCAAAACACTGTTTGGTCTTTTACATTGGCATGACTACCATCAAATTATCAGTTATGATAAATGGGCATAGGCAGTGGGTGTATACTGGAAACACACAGTATCTTGTTGCAGAGCAGCTGTGCAAGATGACACTCATGACCTCAGTGCTGTTTCACCACACACACCACCTGGATTCTTCCCCTAGACACCAGCTTTTCATACGGCAGGTGGGAACTAGCATTACAACATGTCCTTGGTCCTGGCCTTAATTTACATTAATTTCTTCTTCTTAGCATTTCTTTGCAGTAACTATTCCTTTCTTCAATCTGTTTTAGTTTTCTACATCCTTCATTATCTTACCTTTGTATTTTTCGCTATCCCCCTCCCACCTCTGTTACGCACAATGCACTTAGCTTTTCACTCTTATTAACTCACGTGCAATGTTTTAGCAATAATCTCTGTCTTTCATATTACCCTATCTTCCACCTTTAAGCTCTCCAGTTTTCAAATATCATTACGTGCAGTCCCCAATAATCAGTCTTTCCTTCTCATCCTGTCCAGTAAGTCTCCCCTGCCCCACAGTTCTGGGTGAGTTTTCTGAAATCTATACCTTTTCCTAGACCTCTCCTATCCTTTTCCTTCATCGCTCTTCCTGTCCCTTAAACCATTCTGCCAGAAGGAGGTGCCACTAGCTCTGAAATCTTGCACAATTATAAACTTTTTTATATGCATGTTCTGCCAATGTTTGGTGAGTAGATTTTTTTATCCTTCTCATTACATTATAATCAACCCTTTTCATAATATTGTCACCATATGAGACTTTGTGAGTTCCAGACTTAAATTGTTTGCTGTGGTACACTTATAGGCCTGTGCAGCTAACACAGAGCTGGTTTTCAAATCACCAGACTGGGATGAAGAATTGTGAGTGAAAATATTTGAAACAGGACAAGATGACTACAAAAATAATTGTTGTAATATATGACACATGCAGTCTAGGGACCTTTGAAAACTATTATGTTGAGTTCTAAATACTTAAACTGTTTATCATGTGCAATAATTTTTCCTGAAACTTGTTAAGTTTGATAACAGTTTTTTATATCTATCAATTTCAAATTTATTTTCCACTCATATTTCATATAATACATAATTGTCACACATGGGCAATTTCAACAAATTACAGTGTTATTTGTGTGCAAAGATTAGTTTCTTTAACACTATTCTACAATTAAGTAATTCACACAGTAAGACAATAATTCACTCCATACTGAGAACTGGTTTCATATGCAATAATAGTAATATGCTCATTTCTAGGGCATAATTATTTCTTACATTATTATTCATATTAAATAAAAAATATCCAAGCCTCTGTTTAAGTATATTTTAAAAGTATCTCCAGTCAACATCTTAAGACCATTTATTAGCAAATTATCAAAAGCAGCCCGTTTGACATGTGGGCTTTTTGCTGTTAAAGTTGATTTATTTTATGCCTTGTAATATGGTTGTGAATTGGTGAGTGAATCTGACAATGGAAAATTGAGGGTGGGATGAACAATATTATGAGAAGGAAAGTTGCTACTCACCATATAGCGGAGATGCTGAGTCGCAGATAGGCACAACAAAAAGACTCTCACGATTAAAGCTTTCGGCCATTAAGGCCTTCGTCAACACTAGACACACACACACACACACACACACACACACACACACACACACACACACACACACACACAGAGTCACGCAAGCCCAACTCACACACATGACTATAGTCTCAGGCAACTGAAAGCACACTGTGAGCAGCAGCACCAATGCATGATGGGAGTGGTGACTGGGTGGAGGTAAGGAGGAGGCTGGAGTGGGGTGGGAGAGGGATAGTATGGTGGGGGTGGCAGACAGTGAAGTGCTGCAGGTCAGAAGGTGGGCAGGGAAGAGCTAATGAGAGTGGGAGGGGGGGGGGGGGGGGGGGCAAGTAGTGGAAAAGGAGAGAAATAGAAAGACTGGATGAATTTGGATGTTCCTATTTATGACTTTCATGTCTTCTTTCATTAACATAGTGGTTTGTAGCATATACATAGCATAAACTGTGAGAATATTAAAACTGGTAAATAGGCTTTTACAAGATGTTCATTGCTGCACTTTCATCACTATGTTCAAGGCTCCCTTCTGCAGTATGCAAACTCTTCTTCAAATTAATTTGGCAGGTCTCATCCCACAGCATTATTCCGTAAGACCAGAAAGGATATATTAAACTAAAATACATAGCTGCCGACTGTGAGAAGAGGCTGTTAGTAATCAATGGCAAATACGGAGGCAGGTCCGGATGACCTACCCTGGGAAACTTTAAAAATTAGAAGTCTAATTTAGGCCTTTAAACAATGTATTTCAGACACTTTCTGACCCTAAATAAAAAAGATTTTCCAGGAACAGAAAGAACTGTAAATGAAAAAATTGCATTAAGTGGAAAGTCACCAAACTAGCTTCAGGAAACATATTGAAACAATTCTATTGTGTTCTCTCTTTTTTTCTATATTCACTCAGGATGTCAGGAAACAGCTCAGTCAGTGTTGCAGCTGATGAGAAAGATTATTTTTTCTATATCCAGTGTCTATAATTTATATGAAGCTTCTAGAGTCAACACCAATGATGATATCTTCATCCCCTTTCTGATATATATATATGGTATTAAAAGCTGTTGTTATGGACTTCAGTCTGCCGGAGCGGCCAAGCGGTTCTAGGCGCTACTGTCTGGAACCGCACGACCGCTACGGTCCCAGGTCAAATCCTGCCTTGGGCATGGGTGTGTGTGATGTCCTTAGGTTAGTTAGGTTTAAGTAGTTCTAAGTTCTAGGGGACTGATGACCGCAGCAGTTAAGTCCCATAGTGCTCAGAGCCATTTGAACCATTTTTTTTCTTCAGTCCGAAGACTGGTTTGATGCAGTCTTCACACTATTCTATCCTGAGCAATCCTCTTCATCTCCAAATAACTGCTGCAACCTACATCCTTCTGAATCTGCTTACTGTATTCATCTCCTGATCTCTCTCTATGATTTTTACCCGTCAGCTTCCCTCCAATACTAAATCGGTGAGCCCTTGATGTCTCAGAGTGTCCTATCAACTTGTCCCTCCTTCTAGTCAGGCTGAGCCACAATTTTCTTTTCTCCCTAATTCTATTCAGTACCTAATCATTAGTTATGAAATCTACCCATATAATCTTCAGCATTCTTCTGTAACACCACATTTCAAAAGCTTCTATTCTCTTATTGTCTAAACTATTTATCGTCCATGTTTCAATTCCGTACATGGCTACACTACTGACAAGTGCTTTAAGAAAAGACTTCCTTTCACTTAAATCTATATTTGATGTCAACAAAGCTCTTTTCTTCAGAAACACTTTTCTTGCCATTTTTACATCCTCTCTCCTACAGTTGTTGTTTATTTTGTGCCCAAATAGCAAAAACCATCTACTACTTTAAGTGTCTCATTTCTTAATCTAATTTCCTCACCATCACCTGATTTAATTCAACTATTTCCCATTATCCTCATTTTGTTTTTATTGATGATCATCTAAAATCCCTCTTTCAAAACACTGTCCATTTCATGCAACTGCTCTTCCAAGTCCTTTTCTGCATCTGATAGCATTACAATGTCATTGGCAAGCCTCAAAGTTCTTATTTCTTCTATCTGAACCCATTTACAGATATTTTTCTCTCATTACGGGTATACAAAGAAAATGGGGATGGGGACATATACACAGATTTTCCAAAGTCTTTATTTGCCAGTTCACCAATATGATAGGTACGGTAGGCTATAATATCTCTGTCTACAAAACTTTCAAGGCCAGGAACATTAGGAACTCATGTACCACCTCGTACAATGGCTACTGTAAGCCGGACAAGGGTACATCACGAACCGGGGGCTCAAGGAGGCAACAGCATGTTCCATGTTAAAGTTCTTATCAGTTTCACCTTTGACCCCAGCGCGCGACGCTGGCTTACGCAATCTTGGCAGCGCGTCAGCCACGGACTTAGCGCACAGCGGACGGGAGCACCTAGTATGGCTAGTGCTCCCGTCCGGGATAACGCGCGGCTGGCACTGTGAAATATTCTAAGTCCGAATCAAGGTCACGCGCTATCGCGCGTCTATAAAAGCGAGCGAGGCCCGCGGAGCGGATCACTTGCGCTGCTGCTGCTGCACAGGCAACTGCCTTGAACGCTGCCAAGATGCCGTACAGAAGGTACCGTCGACGTTCTCGTCAAACAGTCTATAAAACAATTGAAAACATCGAATTTTCCACATCTGCTGCAGACAAGAAGAAGAATACTGTGAAGAATATTGCTGCTACTGCACTCGTCGACGGACCATGTGTTTTTTGTGCATGTAGACTTAACTTTAGCATTGACATTAACGATTCTTTTACTCATGGTAATGGTTGGCTTACAGTAGCCATTGTACGAGGTGGTACAGGAGTTCCTAATGTTCCTGGCCTTGAAAGTTTTGTAGACAGAGATATCATAGCCTACTGTACCTATTATATTGGTGAACTGGCAAATAAAGACTTTGGAAAATCTGTGTATATGTCCCCATCCCCATTTTCTTTGTATACCCGTAATAAGAGAAATAGTATTTCACTTCTTGCATTTTCCACCTGCTACCTTCAGAATTTCAAAAAGAGTATTCCAGTCAACGTTGTCAAAAGATTTCTCAGTCTACAAATGCTATTACCACAGGCTTGCCTTTTCTTAATGTATCTTCTAAGATCAGCCGTAGGGTCAGTATTGTCTCGTGTATTCCTACATTTCTCCACATCCAAACTGATCTTCCCTAAGGTCACCTTCTAGCAGTTTTTCCATTCTTCTGTGTAAAATATGTGTTAGTATTTTGCAACCTTGACTTATTAAGGAGATAGTTCAGTAATATTCACACCTGTCAGCACTTGCTTTCTTTGGAATTGAAATTATTATATTCTTCTTGAAGGGTATATCACTTGTCACATACATCTTGTACACCAGATGGAAGGGTTTTGTCCTAGCTAGTTCTCCAAGGCTGTCAGTAACTTTCAGCTCTCCCTTCTTTGCTTAGGACTGGTTTTCCACTTGAGCTTTTGATACTCATAGAACATCTACTCCTTTCTCCAAAGGTCTTTTTAATTTTTCTTTAGGCAGTATTTATCTTTCCCCTGGCCCTTTCTGTTTGGCCATTTTTCACTTTCGGTCAATCTCATTTTTTAGACATTTGTATTTCTTTTCACCCGCTTCATTTATTGTATTTTTATATTTTCTCCTTGCATCAATTAAATTCAATACCTCTTGCACTATCCAATGATTTCTACTACATCTCGTCTTTTTACCTATTTGATCCTCTGCTGCCTTCACTGTTTCATCTGTCAAAGCTACCCACTTCTCTTCTACTGTATTCCCTTCTGCTGTTCTGGTTAACTGCTGCATAACGCTCACTCTGAAACTCTCAACAATCTCTGGTCCTTTCAACTTATACATGCCCCATCTCCTTAGTTTCCAACCTTTTTGCAATTTCTTCAGTTTTAATCTACAGATCAAAATCAATAAATTGTGGTCAGGATCCACATCTGCTCCTGGAAATGTGTTACAACTTAATATGTGGTTCTGAAATTCCTGTCTTGTCATTATATAATCAGGCTGAAACTTCATGGTGTCTCCAGGTCTCTTCCACATGTACAATCTTCTTTCATCATTCTTAAACCAAGTGTCAGTGATGATTATATTATGCTCTGTGCAAAATTCTACCAGGTGGCTTCCTCTTTCACTCCCTTCTCCCAGTCCATATTCACCTACTATTCCTCCTTCTCTTCCTTTTTCTACTATGATTTCCAGTCTGCCATCCGAAACAAATTTTCATCTCCCTCAGTTCCAAGAATAATTTCTTTTATTTTTTCTCATCCTCCATTTCTTCAATCTCTTCATTCCGTGGAGCTAGTGGGCATATGATCATGTTCTGCTGTGATGGGTGTGGGCTTAGTGTCTATCTTGGCTATGATAACGTGTTCATTATGCTATTCACAGTAACTTACCTGCAAAAAAAATCCTGTTTTCTTACTCATTATTAAATCCACTCCTGCATTACCCCTATTTGATTTTGTATTTATAGCTCTGTACTGATCTCACAAGAAATCGTGTTCCTCCTGCCACTGAACTTCATTAATTCCCACTACATCTAACTTCAACCTATCCATGTTTTAAAATTATCTAACCTACCTGCCCGATTAAGGGATCTAACATTCCACACTCTGACCTGTAAAACATCAGTTTTATTTCTCCTGATGATGGTAACATCGTAAGTATTGTCCACCTGGGGATGTGAATGGGAAACTATTCTACCTGTGGAATATTTTACCTATGAGGATGTCATCATCAATTACCATACAGTAGGGCTGTATAGCCTCGGGAAAAATTATGGCTGTAGTTTCCTCTTTCTTTCAACCGTTCGCAGAATCAGAAGAGCAAGGTGATTTTGACTGATGCTAGAACGTCCAGTCAGTCAGTCATCCAGACTGTTGCCCCTTCAAATAGTGGAAAGGCTGATGACCCTCTGCAGGAATCACACATTTCTCTGGCCTTGCAACAGATACCCCTCAGTTGCGATTGCACCTACGGTATGGCTATCTGTGTCACTGAGGCATGCAAGCCACTAAACCAACTGTTAAGCCCACAGTTCATGGGTCACTGGGGGGTTAAAAGTAGACTGTCTTTCTTAACTTTTTTGGAGAAACTGGTAAAGCTCCATATCATAAATTCTTCAGCATAAAAATAATTGAGGTTTCACACATGTTTGTGCAACTAAATGAAGCAAGTGGCAGGAACAAGTTTGTATTCTTATGCACAGTTGAACTTTCATCAAAAAAGCAACAATTCTGGTTTATACATCCCACCATTGTATTTGCAAATGACACACAGTTCTTCCATGAAATTCCTTTCCTTAGCGGCTCTTCACTCAAGAAATTAAAAATGTCACCAGGTTAGAAAAAATTGCAACAGCTTGCAGACAAACGCCTGGAACCTTCTTGAATCAAAAACCATTTTATTCCTATCCTTTAAGTTGACACGTGCAGAACAAAAATTTTTGTCGTCTCTCAGCATAAGCTATCTTAGTAAGCCGTGGTGACAAAATTATTCATAGACAGGTTTACTACTTACTCAGTAAGGAAATAATTGGAACATTTTATGAGTAGTAGCATATGATTAGTAAAATGTAAACAGAACATTTTTCAAAGAAACATCAAATTATGATAAATCCATAACAACTACAGACAATTCATAATAGTTGTCAGTAATGAGAATTTTGGTATGGTCATAGTCTCCTTAATACATATAGACTGGACATTACTTTTTCTGCAGGTAGGTCACCTACTGTTTCCATAAAGGCCTGCCCTCTATGCATAATCCCAAAAATTTATATCTCAAACATGTCTTTGGCAGAATCTCATAATTTATAATATTTTATATATTTGTTTTTCTATGTTAGCTTATAACTTATCTCTTTTATTTATTTATTTACATATACCTAGATCCTTTTATGCAAGTGAGACACCAGGATGCAGAGAAGCTTAAAGAATATATAAATGTACATTACACAGATGTCATATAGTTATTTAAAAAAAAACAGTTGCAGGAAAAATACAAAACAAAAAAACTAGAGCAAAACAGAAGCAAAGTGAAAAACCTAAGAAAACACACAGTAAGTATGTATGCATGCATGCAAAGATTATACTTCTCTGTTGAAAAATTCATCTAATGAATAAAAAGATTTTTCAAGTAAAAACATCTTCAGTTTATTTTTAAGTAATACACTATTACTACACTCCTGGAAATGGAAAAAAGAACACATTGACACCGGTGTGTCAGACTCACCATACTTGCTCCGGACACTGCGAGAGGGCTGTACAAGCAATGATCACACGCACGGCACAGCGGACACACCAGGAACCGCGGTGTTGGCCGTCGAATGGCGCTAGCTGCGCAGCATTTGTGCACTGCCGCCGTCAGTGTCAGCCAGTTTGCCGTGGCATACGGAGCTCCATCGCAGTCTTTAACACTGGTAGCATGCCGCGACAGCGTGGACGTGAACCGTATGTGCCGTTGACGGACATTGAGCGAGGGCGTATAGTGGGCATGCGGGAGGCCGGGTGGACATACCGCCGAATTGCTCAACACGTGGGACGTGAGGTCTCCACAGTACATCGATGTTGTCGCCAGTGGTCGGCGGAAGGTGCACGTGCCCGTTGACCTGGGACCGGACCGCAGCGACGCACGGATGCACGCCAAGACCGTAGGATCCTACGCAGTGCCGTAGGGGACCGCACTGCCACTTCCCAGCAAATTAGGGACACTGTTGCTCCTGGGGTATCGGCGAGGACCATTCGCAACCATCTCCATGAAGCTGGGCTACGGTCCCGCACACCGTTAGGCTGTCTTCCGCTCACGCCCCAACATCGTGCAGCCCGCCTCCAGTGGTGTCGCGACAGGCGTGAATGGAGGGACGAATGGAGACGTGTCGTCTTCAGCGATGAGAGTCGCTTCTGCCTTGGTGCCAATGATGGTCGTATGCGTGTTTGGCGCCGTGCAGGTGAGCGCCACAATCAGGACTGCATACGACCGAGGCACACAGGGCCAACACCCGGCATCATGGTGTGGGGAGCGATCTCCTACACTGGCCGTACACCACTGGTGATCGTCGAGGGGACACTGAATAGTGCACGGTACATCCAAACCGTCATCGAACCCATCGTTCTACCATTCCTAGACCGGCAAGGGAACTTGCTGTTCCAACAGGACAATGCACGTCCGCATGTATCCCGTGCCACCCAACGTGCTCTAGAAGGTGTAAGTCAACTACCCTGGCCAGCAAGATCTCCGGATCTGTCCCCCATTGAGCATGTTTGGGACTGGATGAAGCGTCGTCTCACGCGGTCTGCACGTCCAGCACAAACGCTGGTCCAACTGAGGCGCCAGGTGGAAATGGCATGGCAAGCCGTTCCACAGGACTACATCCAGCATCTCTACGATCGTCTCCATGGGAGAATAGCAGCCTGCATTGCTGCGAAAGGTGGATATACACTGTACTAGTGCCGACATTGTGCATGCTCTGTTGCCTGTGTCTATGTGCCTGTGGTTCTGTCAGTGTGATCATGTGATGTATCTGACCCCAGGAATGTGTCAATAAAGTTTCCCCTTCCTGGGACAATGAATTCACGGTGTTCTTATTTCAATTTCCAGGAGTGTAAATAGGCCCTTGATGTAGTTTGACAGTGAATTAAATATTTTACCATTGGAATGCTGTACATCTTTTTGAAGCTGAGTTAGATTTTTGAAATCACAATGGAGCTCAGTCTTTCTTATTGTATTGTGATCACAGTATATTTTTTTGGTTTCATAGTGGACAGGATTGTCAACCATGAAACTCATAATCAAATAAATATGTTGGGAAGTTGTAGACAGTATTCCAAGTTTCATAAAGAGATAATGGCAGGAGGTTCTCAGGGTTACTCTACACATTATTCAGACAACTTTCTTCTGCAGAATGAAAATTTTATTTGATTTAGACGAAGGCCCACAGGATAATTCCAGGCATATAACAGAGTGGAAGTACACAAGGTATGTCTCCAAATTGTGCCTAATGGCAAAAGTAGCAGTGGGCAACCTTTCTATGGTGTGGAGGACATGATGTTTCCAGCCAACCCCAATGTCTATGAGGAGACCTGTGAATTTGAGGCAATAAGTATCTTCAATGGGAATTAGTGATCAGAACTGAAATGGATGCAATTAGCTCTGCTCCAGTTTACTGTCACTGAGTTTACTTTGAACCAGGTTTTGAGTTCTGAAAGTAATTTGTTGGCATCGCTCTCTATATTGGTTGACTGGTTATTATTTATCACAATGCTACTATTGTCAGCAAACATAGTGAACAGCATCAAAATGATGCTGCAAGGCACGGGATGGCATGACAGCATATCAACATCCCTTGGGCATTCAAACCCTGGGTGAGGAGCTCATATCCCTTCTGGCTGTTACACTTTTGTCAGACAGTGTGTAAGTATTTATTTATTTATTATGAACACAGCCTTGCAGGAAAAATTGTTTTCTTCTTCTTCTTCTTCTGCACTTCAAGGCTTAGGCACTTGTATCTGTTCTGTCTTCAGTTTTCACTGCCACTTCATTCTGGGTCTTCCTAGGATCCTTCTTCCTCTCAGCTGGTACTGCATGGCCAGACATGGGATTCTCTCTGCACTCATTCTTTGTAGGTGATGTTTCATAATGTTTTACTTTGTTCAGTCTTTTCCTTAATATTACAAGTACATAGTTCATCCCTAACATCTTCATATCTTATATGGTCTTGCCTGGTAACATCTCGTACTTTCCTAAATAAATCTCATTTCCACTGATTGTAGTTTGCTTTTATCATTTTTTAGGGATCCATGACACACTTCCATACAACAATACAGGTGTAGCTATGGTTTTAAAAAATTTTAATTTTGTTTCCTTCTGTATTTTGTTCTGTAATGCTTTTTTTATCATTCTGCATATTGATTGGTATTTTTAACGTTATTTTCTATGTCCTTATCCATATCATAGCTCACATTTTATCCTACAAAATTAAAGCTGGAGACCTGATCAAGTGGTGTATTACCTATTATTAGTATTGAGCATGTGGGGTATTTCCCATGATGTGCCAAGATTGTAATTTTCCTTTTTGATATTCAAACATTACATTCTTTTTTCCCTAGTTGATGTAATTTACAGACTGCTTTTTGTAACTCATCTTCACTTTATTACAAAATGGTATCATCATCTGCATACATAAGAACATTAATATAATTATTTCTGTTGAACTGTATACTCAGATTTACTTCCTATCTCCAGTTTTTAATCAAATAATTTATATGCACATTAAATAAGGTTGGTACCAGGTTACAGTCTTGTTTGAGTCCCTTATTGCTAGTGGTTTCTTCAGTTTTGTTAATACCAACTGTTATTATTATTTTTGTGTCCATGTATAAGTTTTTTATAGCTTCTAAGTCTATGATATCCAGCTTTAATCATTATGTTCACACTGTCAAAAGCTTTTTCAAAGCCAATAAAAGCTTTATGCATTTCTAAACTGAACTCTTGTCATCTTCCTAAAATTCTCTTTATTGTAAATATATTATCACTGTATCAATGGCCTATCTGGAATTCACATTGTTTTTTCAATAGGAGAGACTCTGGTTCTTAAATGACTGTTTATTATTTTTGCAAAGATTTTATAGGACACGTATAGGAGGCTGATTCCCCAATAATTTTCTCATTGTTTCTTTGGCCTTTCTAAAAAATTGGTATCACTTCTGATATTTTCCAGAAGTCTGGGATTTTACACCAGTGCCAACATTCATTAAATAAGTGTAACACCCAAAAATCGCAAAAGGGACCAACATATTTTAGATGATCCATATTAATACCATCTGGTCCATATGCTTTCCCTGTTTTTCATACTTTTTTAAACTACTTGCAGTTCTTTTATTGTTATTGAACCCAATGTGCTAGTATGTGATGTGATCCTGTCCTTCTTCATTAATTCTGGATCTTCTATTTTCCACAATATTTCATAAAACTCTTCCCACTCATCTTCACTAATTATATTTAGTCCTGCAGTATCTTTCTCCAATCTGTTTATGTGTTTCATTAGTTTATAGGCAAAAGTTTGCTTCCTCTGCATATCTTTTTTTACTTTAGGTATAAAATGATCCCATGACTCTTGGTGTGCACCCTAGTTATCTGTTTGGCAAGGTTCCATTTTTGCTTATACTCCCTTCAGTTTCTGGTGATTTATTCCACAGGAGTTTTTGTGGGCTCTATCTTTTTCTTCAACAGCCTTTACAATATTTCCATTTCAAATCCTCAATCCTTCCTTTTTCCTTAGCCACTTCTTCTCCCCAATACCTCATATGTCACTCTTTTTATGCTATCTTTAATATTTTGCCATTCTTTCCCTACATCCTGTACAGTTGGAGTGTCCAGCAGATATTTCTGTAATCAACTTTGGTAAAATGTCCTAATACTTTCTTGTTCCAGAAGATACACCTTAAAGACATCCTCAAGCTTTGTTTGTCTTCTTGGCCTAACTTTCTTGTAACTGTTGCAATGACTAAATAGTGTTCAGAACAGATATCGCTTCCTCAGTGTAAGTGTATATCTTGAACTTGATTACATATCCTGTCATTTGTTATTAAAAAGTCTATTAAAGATCTAAAGCCCCTAGATTCCATGTAAACTTATGTATCCCTTTTTTCCTAAAAAAAAATAAATAAATAAATAAATAAATAAATAAATAAAATAAATGTGTTAGTGACCTTAAGCTGGATGAAGGTAGTGAACTAAGTTCTTCACCATATTCATTGATGTATTGTTCTCCATATGTACCCACAGCTCCTGAGATGGGAATGTTTCATTTAATAAATTTGTAGACCCATACATTAAAAAAATATAAGCATACATACATACATACCATCCCATTCAGAAACTGTCCTGTATGTGACCTTGTACCCCAGCAGGACACCATTGACATTATTAACAGCAATTTCTAGCCAGGTCAAGAGGATGCTTTGTGAAGATACACTGGTGCAATGAACATCTCTTGGAGGTGAGTCTGGAACTAAACCAATTGAGCAAATGAAAGGTATCAGTTATCAATGACATTCTATCATAAACTTATATGTTATTTTGTTTTATTTGTATTTATTTATGCTGTATCAAAATTAATGTAAATTTGTCTTCATCAAGATATTGTTCCTATACAGTTCTAGTTACTAGAAGTTAAACGAGTGAAATGGTGGTATACAGCAATTGTTAAACCATAATGACATTTAGATACCATATTATTTCTGTCACATCTATTGAAACATTATATATCTATATTTCTTTCATTAGACATTATAGAGTTCTTTATGGTAGTAAATACACTGCCAAAATTTGTGTGAAGCCTGTCAATTTTGGTATATATTCAATTCTAAGTTTAACATTTTGTTGCTCCTCATTTTTGCTTTGAACTAACATTTTGTTCCAAATATTAAGTGTGTTAATATTAATTAGTGACATAACTTCAAGGTCTTATCCTGTATGCTTCTGCAGTTAATTAACACTAGGTTTATATTTTCTTTTCTGGCCTACTATAATGCTCACTCCTCTCCATAATAGACAATATGCACATGTCTCCTTGGCATACTATGCCTTACTGCTCATCTAGTACACAGAGAGATTTCTCTAATATAAAAATGCTATCATATTCATCTGTACCTACTCTGCTAAATAGTAGCTGCTTTTGAAGTGTAGTGCACATCTTAACTATTAAGAGAGACTCCTCCCAATTTTCCCTGTGGTAGTACAGATCAAGAAATTTGCACCCAAGTGAGTTTCAGGATTTCCAAAGCATTTATTTTATGCCTTCAACCTGGATCCAAACTAGAGGGCCATATTCAGCCTGAAGGTTCTGTTAAAAATCATGAACTATGAGATCATACAGTGAATGATGTTCATGGGCTCTCACTAGTTTAACCAGGTAGTGCAAGGTAGTATGGATGGCCTTTGAACCCAGGCACAGACTTCGTTGGTGATCATTTTGAGCCACAACTTGCAGCAGGTTGCATGTAATACATCCAATAACTGTCAGCAGAGCTTTCTTTCGTTAAGTGCGTTCCTATTAGGATGCATACCTAATTATTCAGCATATTTAATTGCTAAAATTGGGCCATTATGGTTAGATAAACTGCTTTCAATAACATTATGGAAAGGATGACATGTAGAGTTGCAGACAGGGGCAATTAAAAGACTTTTACACACTGAGCTTTTGGCCACAGACTTCTTTAGAAAGGAAAACATGCACTCATTCATACAAGCAAGCACACCTCATGCACATAGCACTGTTGTGTCCAGCCCCTCCAGCCAGAATGCAGCTTGTTGTGTCAAACAGAATCAGCAATATGAAGTGGAATGAAAACAGATTGCAGGGAATGGGTGGGGGGAGAGAAATCAGTACTCCCTGAAGCATGTATGGATTAGATGGTGGCTTGGCAAGGCTGCCAGGCACAGCATCAGGAGGTGGTTGGGGAGGAGGGGAGGGGAATAGGGAGCAGAAAAGGACAGGAGCAGCGAAGAGGGAATGATCAGTGGATGCACTGGCAGAGAGTGGTGCACAACAAGGGTAAGGGGATGTGAAATGGAAAGAGGTGACAGGACAGAGGGGGTGGAAACTGCTGGGTGGGGGCTGTGGGCACATTAGGTTCCATAGGTTGAGGCCATGGTGATGTCAGGATGATGTCAGGAGCAGAGAATGTATTGTACGGATAGCTCCCATCTGTGCAGTTCAGAGAACCTGGTGGTGGTGGAGGAGGATCAGTATGGCTCAGGTTGCAAAGCACCCATGGAAATCAAGTTGGTTATGTTCAACTACATGTTGTACCACAGAGTGGTTCACTTTGGTTTTGGCCACAGATTGATGGTGGCCATTCACCCCAGTGGACAACCGGTTGGTGATAATACCAATAAAACAAGCTGAGGAAATTGGATAATTTTTGATTTTGTCCATCTCGTTTGCACTAATATAAAATTCAACTGCAGTGGTTACCAGTTTCAGGCTGACATGCCCATTTTCAAACCACACACCTTGTTATTAACCTTAATTATTCATACCATATGGTGCCAAAAAGCACAGGAAGCTGTACAGTGGGCATCAAGTATCCTCACTGATCTTGGACTATGCATCTATTGCAACTGACTGATGGTGGATAATCTTTTATTTGGCCCATCTCAGTTGCATAAGACTGTATAAGATTCAGCTCTAGTTGTTACCAGCTTCAGGTTGACACATCCATTTTCAAACCATGCACCTTGCTATTAACCATAATTATTCATGCAATATGGTGACAAAAGGTGCAGCAAACTATAAAATGAGCAACAAGTATCAACATTGACCTTAGACTATATGTCCGTTGCTACTGACTGACAGTCTCCAGTTTCCTCAGTACTGAACAGTTGTGGACCAACCATCCTGTGGAAGCATGCCTCAAATAAGCAATATAAATAACTGTCCAATGATTGCAACAGAGCTGGTACATGATGTGGCTGCTTTCACAGATGGCCTGTTCTCTGATGGGGTAGGATAAGCCAGCCAGTTTAGAATAGGAAGTGCTGGGTGGATGGATTGGGCAGGTCTTGAACCTGGGTCTTCCACAAGCATATGATCCCTGTGGCAAGGGGGTGAGAGTGGGAGTGGCATATGGAGAGAGTAGTATGTTATGCAGATTAGGTGGGCGATGGGACAAAACTTTAGGAAGGATCATGGGTAGGATGTGCCTCATTTCAGGTCATAATGATAGTCAATCACAGCCCTGACAAAGAATGTGATACAGTGGTTCCAGTCTGGGGTTGTTATTGGGTGATGAATGTGGCATTTCTTTGTAGTTGGCTCATGACGGTGGTGGGAGAATTGGGAGTATGTGGGGATATGGCACAGGAAATCTATTTGTGGACTAGGTCTGGGGGATATGCCTGTCTGCGAAGGCCCTTTTGAGACCTTCAGCATATTGGGCAAGGGAGTTCTTGACACTGCAGATACATTACCCCTGGGTGGCCCAGCTTTATGAGAGGGACTTTTTGGTGGGGAATGGATGGCAGCTGCCAACATGCAGGTACTGTTCATGTTTGGTGGGTTTAATGTGGACAGAGGCAGGGATGGAGCCATTAGAAAGGTGGAGGTCAACATGCAGGAAGGTGGCACGATGTGTTCAGGAGGACCAGGTGCAGCAGATTGGTTAGAAGGTTTTGATGTTATGAAGGAATGACGACAGGGTATCTTGGCCCTGAGTCCAGATCATCAATGAACCTGGACTAGACCAATGGTTTGCAATTTTGGGAGGCTAGGAAGGTTTCCTCTGGATGGCCCATAAACAGGTTGGCATACAAGTGTGCCACATGGTTGTGCATGACTGTGCTGTGGATTTGTTTGTATACCTAGCTTTCAAAGAAGAAGTAATTGTCTTTTAGGATAAAATTAGTAAGGTGTATGAGGAATGAGGTAGTGGGTATGGAGTCAGAAGGACACTGGGAGATGTAGTGTTCATTAGTAGTGGAAGCTATGGTCATGTGGGATGTTGGTGTACAGAAAAGTGGCATCAGCAGTGACGAGCAGGGTTCCAGGGGGAAATTGGTGAAAATGGTGGAGAGTCAGTGAAGGAAGTGGTTGGAACCTTTGACATGGGATCCTAGATTTCAGGCAGTTGGTTGGAGGTGTTGATCATGAGGGTGAAAACTTTTTTAGTGGGAGCTCAATAACCAGCTACAATCAGATATCCAGAATTTTTGGATTAGTGGATTTTAGGGAGCATGTAGAAGTGGGTAGGTGGGATGTCATAGGGGTGAGGAAGGAAATGGATTTTGGTTGGAGGTTGTGGGAAGGGCCTAAGACTTTCAGCAGTGTTTGGAGATTATTTTGGACTTCTGAGGTGAGATTACACTGTTAGAGTTTATAGTTCAAGGGGTCAAACAATTGGCAGAGACCTTCCACCTTGTAATCACTGTGATTCATAACAACAGTGGTGGAATCTTTGTCTGCAGGTAGAATGATTAGGTAGGCATCTGTTTTGAGGCTGTTTATCACTGTCCTTTCTTTGGGACCTGTTTTGAGTCTATGTGTGGCTGTCGTTTCTCCTGTTGAAAGGTTGATGTTCTTAGAAAGGGACCTGTGAAAGGATGGTGAAGCCAAGTTGAAGGTAAGGAATTCCTGGACAGTGACCTGGGTCTAGTTGGGTGGGAGGGCAGGACCATGGATGGAGGTATGAACTAAGAGAGGCAGAGTTCAGTGTTGGGATTAGGATGGCTTTGGTTGGAGGGATCAGTGACAAAGAAGTGTTTCCACTGCAGGAATCGGGAGGAGGAGAAGAGATCTTCAGACTCCTCTCTCCCCACCCATATCCTGCTATCCCTCCCTCTTCCCCACCCCATTCTGAACTGGTGCTTCCATTTGATGGAGCACAGGTGCATTCTTGCTGAAGAGACCAGCGAGCAGTCGTGTGTTTGAGAAGCATGCTTGCTTGTGTGAATGTGTAAACTTTTTGTTGTGCCTGTCTGCCACTCAGCAAAAAATGGCTCTGAGCACTATGGGACTTAACATCTATGGTCATCAGTCCCCTAGAACTTAGAACTACTTAAACCTAACTAACCTAAGGACAGCACACAACACCCAGCCATCACGAGGCAGAGAAAATCCCTGACCCCGCCGGGAATCGAACCCGGGAACCCGGGCGTGG
Organism: Schistocerca piceifrons; assembly: GCF_021461385.2. Taxonomy (NCBI): domain Eukaryota; kingdom Metazoa; phylum Arthropoda; class Insecta; order Orthoptera; family Acrididae; genus Schistocerca; species Schistocerca piceifrons. Next base: position 770,841,543 of record NC_060141.1, on the reverse strand, counting down.
GAAGCGAGAACGCTACCGCACGACCACGAGATGCGGGCGCCACTCAGCACATCATCTTTATGGTGAGTAGCAATTTATCATTCTCATAATATTTTTGACATTCCAACGTGGACTTCCACTGTTTTATTTACTTTCAATTTTACATTTAAATCACTATGGGTAGTTAAGTCAGGAACTAACAGTCAGCAGTCTTTGTATTATGCCTTCGATTCTCAATACAAAATTTATACTGTGGAAGTGAATCAAAGCTCTATATGTGTCCTTCTTTATTAATATCAGATTGAAAATAGCATTACTGTTTCCACAACCATCTAGTTCTACATAACCTTATGAATCTCTAATTGCCTGATAAAACTCAAGAAATTTCCTACAAATGGCTTATAAACTGCCAGCAGCACCACCTTGTACGTTTGCAGATCCATTGCTGGAACAGTATTCAAAGATCTCTTCAAGACACTGTTTATTAACCCGTAAGGTCTGCAACTTGATGCTGATTTTTGTGTATATATAGTCACTAGCCTTTTTCACTTACTGTTTCAAATACAGTCTGATATTAACTTGTATCTATCCAGAAGCATTCTCTAATTTAATGTTTTCAAAGTGGGATTCTGATTAGCATACCACACCTGTTGATATTCAACCCATCTTTCATTTTCTTGTACCACTACATGGGTAGTAGGAATTGTGTCAAGGGAAGTTGGCAGTTTTTTGGGTCAGATGATCTCAGCACACACACACACACACACACACACACACACACACACACACACACACACACATACATTCATGAAAATGCAGCTGACACACACACATGACCACTGTATCTGTTTGCAGCCAGAGACATTGGTCATGTGTGTGTGAGCTGTTTTTGCATGAATGCATGTGTGTATGTCATCTATTTCAGAAAGAGGACTTCTAGCCAAAAGCTTACATGTTTAGTAGTCTTTTTGTTGTGCTTGTCTGCGACTCAACATCTCTGCTATATGGCGAGTAGCAATCCTTCCCTTTCATAATATTGTCAAGATGCTTTTAATATTTTCCACAAAACAACTCTGCCTCAAAATGAGGCAGAAAATCCAAACAGATTCTGTTCATACGTAAAGTGCACCAGTGGCAAGATGTAATCACTACCTGCACTGTGTGATAGCAATGGAAATGTCATTGATGACAGTGCCACTAAAGTAGTGTTACTAAACATGGTTTTCAGAAGTTTCTTCACCAGAAAGTAAATATTCCAGGATTCAAACCAAGAACAATTGCCAACTTGAGCAACTTAGACATAGATATACTTGGTGAAGCAAAGCTGCTTAAACCTCTTAATAAATGCAGTCCAGGCTATACACCAGTCAGTTTCCTCTTTCCACTTTTATCCTTTGCAATCAAACCCTGGGCGCAGATAACTGAAATCAATTTCGAATTTTCAAATGTTATCCGGCATCAATAGCAAGAAGATGATCAACAAAAGCGCTTCGCAAAGTTTCAAGCCTAGTGCTACGCAAAAAACCTGCAGTGAAAAATCATCCAAATCAAAATGTAAGTGTGTAACATGTGAAGTCCATCCTGACAAAGCAAAACTAATTGAAACTATTAATTCGTTGCAAGAAATTGTGCGCAGATCCTTGGCAGAAAACAGAGTGTTAGCTGATAGACTCAAATGTCTTGAAAATGATCATGGAAAACTAAAAACCACCGAGCAGGGCGTAAGTGAATTCGACAGAAATAAAGTGTAGACAGTAACCGATGATTCCGTCGCCATTTCAAGTTTTCCAACACATTCTGGGTGTACCGGTAACGCTAACCATAGCGCAATCATTTCGTCGTCTTTAGTAATAAATTCTCCTGCCGTGCTCCAAAAAACGGTAGGCCTATCAACAAAAGATCAAATCGTGCACCATCTGAAAGAAAAGCCTGTTATTAAGAAAAATGTGGAACCTACACAACAGAGTCCATGTAAAATAAAGTGTGCAGATATCGTAAATAGTGTTTCTTCTTCAGTAATAGCTCAAAAAAACAAATTCGATATCCTACTACAAAACGATGGTCATTGTGAAAAACAAACTTCTGCTGCATACAATAAACTTGCTCCCAAGACCGCAAAGTTAACACAGGTTCATAGTTATCAAAAAAGGTTACCGAATGTGCAAAAACAGAATATATCTACACAGCAAAAACACGTTTCAAAACCTTCTAGCCCCAAAACTGTGATGAACAAAAAAATTTGTGTGCTTGGTGACAGTCATGGACGTGGAATTTCAGCACTATTGAAAGATAAATGTAATTTAATGGTAACAGGTTTTGTGAAGTCAGGAGCGCAGTTTTGTGAGGTAAATAAACTAACAAACTCTACTGATGTATCTCACTTAAGTAATTGTGATTTTGTCGTGCTTCTAGGTGGTTCAAACGATATATATAGGAATGAAACAAAAGGGTTTGCAAAAGAAATGAAGGAATGCTTAAACAACCTATTACATACAAATGTACTCGTTGTTAACATTCCTCATCGTTATGATTTGCCTTCCTGGTCCTGTGTCAACCAAGAAATTTGCATTGCAAACAAACTGATTTCAGAAATATGTTCTACATTTCATAACGTAGAGATGATTGATACATACAATTTAGGAAGAAGATTTCATACCGCTCATGGACTACATTTAAATATGTTAGGAAAAGACCAAATAGTAGAAAAACTCCGAAATCATATCCTGAAGAAATCAGCCCCAAGTATCAAGATCGCCAAACAACCACAAATTACAAAATGGTTTAGGCCAAAAACAGAAGCTTTGATGGAAGCAGAACTGTGTCAACCACTCAAAACCATCTCTGCTACTGAAAATTGCGTGCAAGAAGCCACACACAAAAATAAAATCTCGGCCAATTTTTTAGGGTAAGTGCTGTGTCAGAAATACCTTTAGAAAAGAAAATAATTAAACCCTTAACTGAAAAGTCACAAAGTTCATCATTTCTTGTATTACACCATAATGTCCAGTCATTCAGAAATAAGATTCAAATGCTGGAAGTGTCACTTCAGTCTCAAATAAATCCAGATGTAATATGTATTACCGAACACTGGCTGTCTAAAGAAGAAATTCAGTCAACCTCTATTCCAAGGTACTCATTAACAAGCTTCTATTGTAGGAATTTCTCCACACATGGCGGTACTGCTATATTTGTAAAGGACCAGATAAAATTCAGTGAGGTAGGCCTAAATGAACAGATTGCATTATCTAAAGATAAGGAATTTGAGGTTTCTATGGTTAAGCTGCCTGAACTAAACTATATAATTATAAATGTATACAGAGCACCAAGTAGTAATATTCCAAATTTTATGACCAAATTAGAAGTTCTGCTGAATAGTGTCAGCTCATTAAATATGAGAATAATACTTTGTGGCGATTTTAACATTGATTTATCAAAAAACAGTAATGCTAAACTTGATTTGTTAAACATGACCAAATCCTTTAATATGATCCCCACAATACACTCTCCAACAAGATCAACAGAGCATACTGATTCAATAATTTATCAAATCTTCATAACTGATACTGGTTACAAATTCACTGGCGAAGTACTGAGCATGGGATACAGTGACCATGATGCTCAGCTACTGAGCATTGACATGGAAAATAGTAAAATCAGCCCCAAAAAAGTATTTCAAAGAAGAAACTTTTCAGATGGAAATAGTAGGGTTTTTAACTTCCTATTAGCTAAGGAAAATTGGGACAGTGTTTACATGCAAACAACTGTTGATAATATGTTCTTAAGCTACCATAACACCTTCCTTTATTACTTTAATACAGCATTTCCTTTTGAAACAAAAACTTCAAGCAATCAAAATAGAAAGTCGTGGGTAACAAAAGGAATCAAAATTTCTAGTGAGAGAAACAGATTTCTCCAATATTGCTCCAAAAAATACATAGTCACTGAAGAATTTTCTGACTATTGTAAAGCCTACAAAAAAACTTATCTTAGAGTGATTAGACAGGCAAAACTTTTATGGAATGACAATTTCATAAGAAACTCTTCAAAAAAAATGAAAGTTATGTGGAAAGTTATTAAAAAAGAAACTTGTAGTTCAACACCTAAAAAGGAAAACATTTCTCTAACACTTAATGACTCTAAGGTCACAGATCCATACACAGTTGTAAACAAGTTCAACGAATATTTCACCTCACTAGCAGAAGATCTCATTCAGGCAAACTGCAAGGTATCGTTCTTCAATTCCACCAATACGTCAAACAGCACTAATGCTACAATGTTTGTTTATGAAACAAACCCTGATGAAATTATGAACATAATAAAATTGTTATGCAATAAAATCTCTAGTGGCTATGATGAAGTACCTGACCTCATATTAAAGGTGTGTGCTCCCCATATAGTAAAGCCATTATCAACCATCTACAACCAATCATTAAAAACTGGCATTTTTCCAGATGCTCTCAAAATAGCTACAGTCTCACCATTACTAAAGAAAGGTTCCCCTGATTTAGTATCCAATTATAGACCATTATCCATATTAAGCATCTTTTCAAAAATCCTGGAAAAGCTTTTTTATGACAGGCTTATAAATTTCATAAAAAACCACGCACCAATCAGCATTCAACAACATGGTTTTAGTAAATCTTTATCCACCCAGACAGCAATTTTTGAACTGTTGGACCACATACTGAAATCAATTGACCAACATAATATAGCTGCAGGTATCTTCTTAGATCTCTCTAAAGCCTTTGACGTACTAGATCATAAAATACTGCTTGCTAAATTGGAAAGAAGAGGAATAAGAGGTGTGGCTCACAACTGGCTATGCTCTTACCTACAAAACCGCAGACAGAAGGTATCACTTCAATACGATATTAATGTACAGAATAAAATAAATAACACAGTTTTCCTCTCGGAGGAAAGAACAATAAGATATGGTGTTCCCCAGGGTTCTGTTCTAGGGCCATTACTTTTCCTCATTTACATAGATGATCTTGTTGAACGTATGAGCCCACAAAAAACTATCCTGTTTGCTGATGATACAAGCATAGTGTTGACTGGATCTAGCCCTGAATCCCTTCAGACAATATCTGATAACTCTATGGAAAAACTTTCTGAGTGGTTTAACAAAAATGGCCTAATTGTTAATAGTGGGAAAACTGTATGTATCAACTTCCATCTAATTCCCACATCCAGTCAAAAAACTATCCAAGTAAAGTTAAATAACGATGAAATTGAAAATGTAAATGCAACAAAATTTTTGGGTCTATGGGTCCAACAAAATTTAAAATGGGACACACATATAAACAACTTATCAAAGAAACTCTCATCATTGTGCTATGGACTAAGAATACTAAAATCTACTACAAGTAAATCCACACTAATGCAAGCATACCATGCGCAGTTCCACTCATTGCTCCGCTATGGAATCATCTTTCGGGGAAATTCAACTCACAGCACAAATATATTTAAACTACAAAAAAGAGCACTGAGGATAATCTGTGGCCTCAAAAAGCTGGAATCCTGTAAATGTCAATTTATAAAACTTAATGTTCTAAGCATCCCATCCCTATTCATTCAAGAAACAATCCTATTCACCAGGCAATACCTCTCAAGAACAGGCAAATTAATCCGAAACAATGATATACACGCTCATTAGACCAGAGGGCAATCTAATATCCATCAAATTTTTTCAAGGACATCATCATACCAAAAATATATAACTCATCTGGGTGTCGTATTACACAATAAAATTCCAGAACAAATAAAAACTGCTCCAGGTCCAATATTTAAAAATAAACTAAAGGCATTTCTGACAAAGCACTGTTTCTATTCAGTACAAGAATTCCTGGAAATGAAAAATTATAAAGTTCCTTTGTAAAATACTGTGATTAGAGTAAAAGATTCTGTAGGCAAAATAATAACCTAATTTCTACTATACACAACTATGTTTCAGTTTCACTTCCCAAAATTTTTCAACTCGCTTTTGAATGTACAAGTACACATTCTATTAGTATTAAAACTTAATTGTCTGTGAAATCTCAGTGTTAATTTCATGTTTAATGTAGTTTTTAAATGACATTGTCCTTCTGTTGTGTTTCCAGTTGACATTTTCACTATTCTGTAATCTCAGTGATTATTTGTGTAAATTTAAAGTAGCACTACATTGCCTACATGTTTCTTAGTTCCCCATGTAAATTGTTTGTATTCTCTGTATGTGAAGTTACTATATTCATCAACGAACAATTTTGTGTACATTTTTTTAAATGGCAGTCCATTGCCTATTTTTTTTCTCCAAACTACATATTTGTTAAGAAAAATGACTTGTCCTATATCATGTGTACTTTGTACAATATGTGATCCACAGGATAAATAAAGAAATAACAAATAACAAATAACAAATAACAGAGTATGCTGATACAATAGCTCCATATTTAGCAGTCATATACAACTGCTCACATGTCAAAAAAACTATAACTAAAGACTGGAAAGTTGATAGGGTCACAGCTATATTCAAGAATGGAAATAGGAATAATCCATTGAATTACAGGCCCTTAACACTAATCTCAAACTGCAGTAGGATTTTGGAACACATACTGTGTTCAAGCATTATGAATTAACTTGAAGAAAATGATTTATTGACAAATAGGAAACATGAATTCAGAAAATATTTCTGTGAAAAATCAACTAGCTGTTTATTCTCCCAAGGTAATGAGTGAGTTCTAATCAAATTGAGTGCCTATGGACTAACAGAAGTCTAAATAACAGATTTTGATGGGTCTCTGATACATTGTAGAGAGACGTGCCCTGAGTATGACTCTATCTGCTGTTTTAGCGATGGGCCTTGGTTTTCGGGAAAATTGATTTTGAAGTTCACTGTGTGTTGTAATATGCATAATTTTAGCCATGTTCCAACCAAGTGAGTGTGGCGGATCGGTTAAGGTCTATAGCTACCGTGCTGGAGGTATTGTGCTCGAGTCCTTTCCGTGTTTTTTGCTTTTTTTGTTTAAATCAGAATAGTCCAACATTTTTCCATTTTACAGAATATCAACAAAGAGTGTTCATTGTGTGAAATTATTAAGAAGTTTAAATTGTGTAGGCTAGGTCAAACAGAAAGCGACTGTCCGTGTGGACATCCCGTGCAAACTCTGTGCATTGTGACAGTGTATCGCCTTTTATTTGGCTATGGCAATATAATTTCATATTACACAGAGTTTGAACAGACAGTCTTCTGTGTATTATGACCACGTATCACCATGGTCAAACAAATGGCAGTGACCTAGCTCCTAAACTTCCAGTTTGCATTTATCTTCTATGTCAGTTGCTCACAATGTGTTGTTAGTGCTGTGCGTGTTCGAGATAGAAGAGTTGAATGAAAAATTAGGAGGCAAAATCGGTAACGCCATCAAATACACTGAAAAGTTGCTTCATGATTTAAATCTTCTAACAAATACACTGCCCAGCATTTTCTCTCCTAATTCAATTGCAATTGTCAATGAGGTATTTATTGCAATACAAGACTTGTTGGCCAATAGATGGATCATCAATAGTGGTGAATTAATAAACATCAACAAAGAAGACGAGGTGCACAAATATGAGGTGGATGTTCTCTTTCTTGCAGATGAATCGACATAATATAAGCTATTTACTTTGCAGTATACAGGAGAGGGAGATGGCAATTTTGTTGCTGACAAATTCTCACATGAACAAGCAGATTATGTGCCTCTATCCTACAAAGAACGAGTAGTCACTCTTGCAGTAGCTCATCTGAGATAGATGAAGCCTGAAGAGTGTTCAGTCCTATGGCATCTCTTGATTAAAACATAAATCAATGCTATATCGATGGGAAGAGGATGTGAAACGAGATGGAACTCATCATGATAAATGAAACGTGATCAATCATGAGACGTTTGAATGGTTCTCGAAGCGAGATAGAATTTGGAACAGGTGAATCATATCAAAATATATGTCAAATACACTGTAAGAAAGAGACTGGCTTGTGAAAATAATATAATTTCTTCCACGAGCAGGTGACACCCAGAACTTTACAGCAATGGGCAATGAATGCTGCTGTTCCACTTTTATTGGATACTTTTAATTTGGTGGCCAGCTCAGCTTGGGCCAAATGATTTAAACAAAAGCATACAATCAGGCAAAGGAAGATTACAAAGTTCATCAGTTCCAAAGAATGTGCAATGATGGAAGTAGTATTAGGAGCTGCGGAAGAATTCTGCACACAAATGAAAATACTTATTGGTAGTTTTAACCTCGAGTATGCAATCACTACCAATCAAATGAGCTGTCCATATCAATCAATGTACAATAGATCTGTTTTGGAGAAAGGGGCGAGGACTGTACTTGTGCAGAGAAAAGATTTGAACAAGATAAGTCATTCGTACAGAGAACAGTACACTCTAACTGTGTCAGGAAAGGTGATCCTGCACATATTTTTTATGTATGCAGGAACCGTCAGGAAAATTTGACCCTAATGTTCAGAAAAGAGTGGCTGAATTAACCATCAGATTTAAAAATGTAATTTGCACAAAATCAGGGAAGTTCATGAAACTGGTGAACAAAGAATTTTCAAAATTTCTATATATCATTGATACGTGAGGAGGCCAGAGTGATCTGACCATGTACGATCACATCTTCCTGGATGAGAGGAAAGCATACACCTGTACTGTAAAAGTTGTCCCACCAAAGTCTAGCCACTTTGACAGCCTTGTGACATATATTTTTACCAAGAGGTTAAGATTTTCACGAAGAAAATTCAGAATGTTCCTGATTTGTTGAAGACCAACAGAGCAATCATGTCCAGGGATGATTCCATAAAACTACACTTATTAATTTTGCATCAATTCAGGGCACCTTCTTTCTCGAATATGATCAAATATGCATGGTTCACATAAAAGTTAATGGATAAAAGAGAAACCTTTTTGCATGTAAATGAACAATTTTTCTGGTATCGCTCTTAAAAACTCAGTGCACCTGCAAGATAGTAGCTATTATGAAATGTGCTTGGTGCTGTAAAACATTGTGTTTTGGTTGCTTTTAAGACAATATAATCTGGATTTTTGCTGTGGCATAACAAGAGATGCGGGTGATAGCAAGTAAGATTTTGTAATAATTATGTGAAAATTAAATTACTATGGCAAAATTTAATATTTCTTAATAATTTCACACAATATACACTGTTGGTATTCTGTAAAATAAAGTGGGAAAACGTTGGACTATTCTGATTTGAAAAAACAACAACAACAACAACAACAACAACACAGAAAGGACCCAAACATGGTACCTCCAGGATGGTAGGTGTAGACCTTTACCACTGCGCCACACTCACTCAGTTGGAACATGGATAACATTACACATATTACAGCATGCAGTGAACTTCAAAATCAATTTTCTCATAAACCAAGGCCCGTTGCTAAAAAAGTGGACAGCCTCATACTTCGGGCATGCTCCTCTACAACATATTCGAGACCCATCAAAATCCATTATTTACAATTCAGATGGTCCCCTTGTCAGTTGTTTAACTGAATTTGTGATTATCTGTTAGAAAGACCACAGTTCATAGTAAATTATGGAGAGTCATTGAGTAAAACACAGTAACACTCTCATCAACTTTGATCCTATATGGAACCAATGTGCACAGCAAGTGTATATTTTTATAAGGAAGGATAGGAACAGAGCAATCAATCACAATACCAATTTTTTTATTATTGTTGCACATCCAGATATTTGAACAACCTCACCATTCTTCTGCCTGGACACCAGTGAAGTCTTATATACATTGCTGGGAGTTTGTTGGATTTCAGCTCACTGAAATGCACTGAAGATGGATGGCTATTTATAGCTGAAATCTGGATGTGCAAGAATAATAAAAATCTAAAGGTATTGTGACTAATTGCTGTGTTCTTTGTCTTCCTTATAGTAGTGACATCTGGTATTCACCAAGGAAGTGTTAATGGACACTCTGCTGTTCCTGATCTATATAAACAATTTAGGAGACAATCCGAGCAGCCTTCTTAGATTGATTGCACATGATGCTGTCATTTAGCACCTTGCAAAGTCATCAAATGATCAAAACCAATTGCAAAATGATTTACACAAGAAATCTGTATGGTGTAAAATTTGGGGATTGACTCTAAATAATAAAAAGTGTGAAGTCATCCACATTATTACTAAAAGGAATCCATTAAATTTCAGTTACACGGCAAATCACACAAATCTAAAGGCTGTGAATTCAACTACATACTTAGTGACAACAATAACAAATAACTTAAATTGGGTAAGGTTGAGGAGAAAGTGAGCCTAAAACTGCAATTTATTGGCAGAACACTTACAAAAAGTGCAACAGGTCTACTAATCAGACTGCCTGCACTATACTTATCCATCCTCTCCCAAAGTATCGCTTCATTGTATGGGATCCGCATCAGATGGGACTGATGAAGGACATCAAAGTAGTTCCAGGAAGGGTAGCTCATTTTGTATTATCACAAAATAGGGGAGAGAGTGCCTGAACTGGGATGACAATCATTAAAACAATGTTGTTTTCTGCTGTTGCAGGATTTTCTCATGAAATTTACTGTGGTGACAATCATTAAAATAAAGCTGTATTCTGTTGTGGCAGTTCTCATGATATTTCAGTCACCAACTTTCTCCTCTGAATGAAAATATTTTGTTGACGCCCATCTACATAGGGAGAAATGATCATCATAATAAAACAGGAGAAATCAGAGCTCCCATGGAGAGACTTAAGTGTTTGTTTCTCCTGTGTGCAATTTGAGAATGGAAAAGTAGGAAAATAGCTCGGAGGTAGTTCGATGAAACCTCCATCAAGCACTTAACCGCAAATTGCAGAGTAAGTATGTAGATTGAGTGAGTGACTTTTTTTTAATTTTTGGGGGATTCTTATGTTTTGGAAGAAGATTCTAGATGTGTGTTAGTTTGTTAAAATGATGTGCTGAGTTCATAACTTAGTCATTGCCACTATTTAATGCAAACAAATGTAATATCTGGAACAAAAAGTTGGTTCAAAACAAAAAGAAAGAGCAATGAAATGTTAAACTCAAAACTGAATATGTAGGAAAATGGACAGACTTGGCATCAATGTTGATAGATGTTTATTAGCATAAAGAACTCTGTAAGGTCTAATGAAATAAAAATGGAAATAGAATGTTTTGATAGACATGACACAACTAATATCTTAACATCACTGCCGTTTAACACTTTTCATATACCACCTTTTCTCTAATTTAACTTCTATTATCTACACTATACAGTAACAACATCTCTATGAAGACGAATTTACTTTACTTTGAATAGCTGAAAGAGTTGTCTACAATGTAGGAAAAGACAGATTGCTACTTACCGTACAGAAGACATGTCCAGTCTGAGACAGGTATAATTAAAAGACACTCACATAAAGCTTGGTGTCACAGTGTTCATCAGTAAAACACACACACACACACACACACACACACACACACACACACACACACACACACACACCACACACAAGCAAGCAAGCACACTTCATGCACACATGACTGCCAACTCTAACATATCAGGCTGGAATGCTTGTACTTGCTTGCTTGCGCGCGCGCGAATGTGTGTGTGTGTGTGTGTGTGTGTGTGTGTGTGTGTGTGTGTGTGTGTGTGTGTGTGTGTGTGTTTTACTGATGAACACTGTGACAACAAGCTTTATGTGAGTGTCTTTTAATTATACCTGTCTCAGACTGGACATGTCTTCTATACGGTAAGTAGCAATCTGGAGGTAACACGTTTGTGGAAGATTGCATTAAGCTGACCTTCGGGCATTCAACTTGAGGTGTTGCCCCACCTTGCATGATGAGGTGTTGCACCAGCTTGCTTGAAAACAGTTGTTTAGACATAACTGAGTTCTTCCAAATCAAGAATCATGTGCTGTACGAGGAGGTCTCAATAATGTGCAAACATCAAGGTACACCGGACTGGTCCTCTGGGTGTTTTCTCTTCACAGAAGAACAGAACAAGAGTAAAGGTGCTTGTGAATGCACAGCACAGTCACTTACAGCGAGTGCAATGGCTCTTCATGCACAACACACAGTTTAACAGTACTCCAAATTCAGCAGTTCTGTGTATTGACTGCTACCTGTAGTGTAAAATGTGCATCATCAGTCCATAGAATATTGCCCGGCCAGATGTCAGCAACTTCAATCCATGTCAGAAACTGAAGAGCAAATTGAGAATGTTGCTGTGGATTATGAGGCTTCAACTGCTGCACCATCTGGATCTTGTATGGGTACCAGTGTAAAATAGACTGTTGGCCATAGGATGGACAATTCCAGTGACACTGCATGAGCTATAGCACTGTGTAAGGCACATGCTGCATGTTCAGTTACAGTAACAACAACCTCATCAAGGACATCTTCTTTAAATAACTTAATGACATTGGGCCTTTCCTCAGACCTTTCAGTCAGTGATACTCTTTCAACACGGCACTGTAATTACTATTTATTTATTTATTTATTTATTTATTTATTTATTTATTTATTTCTTGTTCCGTAGATCCAGTTAGTGAGTCAATCACAAGGATATGGAACGTGTCAAATTGTACAGGTTTCAATTTAAACTTACAATAAATACAAGGGCAATTCAATGGAAAATTGTACATAGTTTAAGTAAGACATACTATAAATAAAGTAACAGATACAATGTCAGCTAGATAACATAACTACCATTTGACAGAAAAAGGAGTTTCAAATAAAGGTTAAAGATAAGAGCACAAAGTTAAATCAGATATTAGACCTACAAGAGTAAATACATGTACAGCCAATCTGTTGTTACAAAAAGTGCGCTAATGCCCAAATGCACAATAAAATCAATTGAACTACTTCTAGACACAATAAGTTTAGTGATGGTATACATTTTCTTTCAGGTATTCATCCACAGTATAATAAGATTTCTCTGTCAGGTAATCTTTGAGAACTTGTTTAAATTTTGGCAGTTCTGTATGAACACATTTGATATGTAGTGGTAGAGCATTGAAAGCTTAATGCTGGAGTAGTAAACTCCTTTTTGTACTAGAGTGAGACGTTTCATTTCTAAATGTAGATTGTTTTTGTTTTTGGTATTATAACCATGGAATTTACTGTTGTCTTGGTAGATGGAATAATTTTTGCACACAAAGGTCAGCAAGGAAAAAATATACTGTGAGGCAGTTGTTAGGATACCTATCTTCCGAAACAAGTGCCTGCAAGAGTGTCTTTGATGGACCCCACACATTATTCTGATTGCTTTTTTTTGGATGGTGAAAACTTTTTTTGCAAGTGGTTGGTTCCCCCAGAATATGATAGCATATGACATCAATGAGTGGAAGTAGCCAAAGTAGGCAACCTTAATAGTGTCAACTTTAGCCACTGAAGAAATTACCCGTAATGCAAATGTTGCCGAGCTAAGTTTTTTACATAGATGAAGAATGTGAACCGACCAATTACATTTACTGTCTATGTAAGCACCCAGGAATTTTGTGTCTTCAACTTTCTGTATTGGTTGATCTCTACATTTTATGTTAATTTCATCGGGATTACTTTGTGATGTATGGAACCTCATATAATGAGTTTTATCTGCATTGAGCGAGAGACCATTTGAGGAGAACCAATTTAAGATGTCATTAAAAACAGTATTTGTAGTTTTTTCAAGATCATGATCAATCAAATCGTCAATTAGAATTGTGGTATCATCGGCAAACAGGGTAAATTTGCTGTTTGTCTCAGAACAAAGAGGAAGATCATTAATAAAGATGAGGAAAAGCAGTGGGCCCAAAACGGAGCCTTGAGGCACACCACACGTTATCGTGCCCCATTCAGACGAGGCAGGTTCTCCAGAAGAGCCATTTAGCATTACAGTCTGCTTCCGATCCTGTAGATATGATTGTAGCCACAAGCCAACAGTACCACCTAAACCATAGTATTCTGCCTTTTTCCAAAGAATCTGGTGGTTTACACAGTCAAAGGCTTTCGTAAGATCACAAAAAATACCCACTGGAGACATTTTTTTGTTAATGGCTTCCAAAACTTGGTTGCTGAAAGAGAATATTGCCTACCAATCAGATAACACAGTTCCAGTAACAGCACACAGTCTCTCTTCTCAACAATCATATTTTTCCCTTATGTTATGGCTTGTCATTTGCAGCGTGGATGTCATACCACCATACAAACAGTCTATAGTATCAGATTTGCACCTGGTGGCCAAATATGAAACTAATTTTTTCCAGTGTAAATCAGTTCTGGATTAACACATTAGCTTAGCTACCATATCTACCAAGTTTCACTGCCATACAATAATTACAGCCCACACTGGACCCCCCATGAGTAGCTGCACTTTAATTATAACTACCTGGTATGACTTTGTGATTGTTGTCATATAGAGTGTACAACTTGCTTAATATGTGAATAAATCTTCACTTACATGGGATCACAGCTTCAGGGCGTTAATTTTACTCTGGTGTATTTGGATATGTTCTGTACCAAGATTTGTCTAAAGAAACACTCTATTTAGTGTATGCATACTTAATTTTTAGAACTAATAAATGGAACACACACAACATAGCCTAATATCTACTGACTTTAAATAAACCACATGTTTTTTTTAAATATTTTTTCTGTATTACTGACTAACAATGCTAAAGGATGCAACATTACCATCTTCATCTGTGAAGACAAATATCTCTGCACTCTGTGGTCCTGCACCCGCACTGTTATATGCTTGAGTAAATATTGCATATTGGGTAAACTTGTGGAGGCCTGAGATGATTATTTTCATTTCAGCATCTGGTATCACTTCATATGTTTTATACTGGAATGGCTCAGTAGAGTTACTCATTCGGTAACCAATATAATATCCAATTATTTCTCCATGCTGAAGTTCACGAATAGGTTCCTAAAAGAAAATGCAAACCTTTATCATGCTTCCAGTGATAACCTTGTAGACCTCACAGGCATGCACATTGGATAGAGATTCCCAGTGGAGAGGGCATGGTGGAACAGGAAGAAAGGAGAGTGAAGAGAGAGTGGGAGGTTAAGCATGTAAGCAGTTACAAAAAATCTGAAGTAATTAGCAAAGATATGTCACCACAGTTGTGATCAGCAAAACAATGAGACACTAAGGATGCACAAAGTACAGATAGATGAAGGATACCAAATAATTTCGAAGTGAAAAATTATTGTGAGGATATTTATGCATACATAATGTATCCACAGATAGAAAAGATGCTTTAATATGACAGAGTTAACAAAAATATGGTAACAGAAAGTACTTGGTGGAATATAAACAGTCATAGGAGTAAAGGCAACAACACACCATAAAGCTGAAGTTTTGAATGACTGATAGCCATGTAAGCTAATACTGAAACATATGATACAGCAATTTTTCAATTTTGTTTTGTGCCTATTGGTACTCAATAACTCAACGCTACTGTGTGTTGTTACCTATACTCCTTCCAGAATACAGCAAAACCTAGTCTGGTATTCTGTAGTCTTAGAGTGTAGGTCAGTATACTATACTGCTGCAGTATGTTGTTTTCTCACACATGAACATAAGAAAATGATATGGGTTGGAGACTACAACTTCCTATACAAAAAATTAAATTTT
The DNA here is from genome assembly GCF_021461385.2 of Schistocerca piceifrons. Taxonomy (NCBI): domain Eukaryota; kingdom Metazoa; phylum Arthropoda; class Insecta; order Orthoptera; family Acrididae; genus Schistocerca; species Schistocerca piceifrons. Next base: position 770,825,931 of record NC_060141.1, on the reverse strand, counting down.
GATACTTTCTTTTAATACCCATAGTATGAGCTTCATAAATGTACATGAAACGTTATAGTTACTGAGAAACAGCCCCTAATTGTAGTGGGCAATAATATTATAAAGATCTTTCAAATCTACTTGCAATAGGAAATTTTATTTTTACCTTTATTCTCAATGCTTCCACAACCTCAGTAGATTAGCAGGCACAGAGGTGCAAAAGAAGTCTGAAATTACACACCTGCTATTCTAAATTATATTTTCCATGCCTTTTTCAGATCACTGTGGTCAAAGACAAAAACTGGTTTCTAAATGTCTAAATGTACTTTAAGACAGAGAGAGAGATACACCATGAAGGAATTATCAATTATCCAAATGGGGCAGAAATCAGTAGAAGTGACATACATGAACAAAAATACAAATAAGCACAATTTAAGAAAAATAGGCTGATTTATTAGAGAGAAGAAGCTCTTTACAATTTGAGCAATAATGCATCGATCCACCTCTGGCCCCTATGTAAGCAGTTATTCAGCTTGGCATTGATTGATAGAGTTATCAGATGTTTTCCTGAAGGGTATTGTGCCAAATTCTGTCCAATTGGCATGTTAAGAGTGTCAAAACCCTGAGCTGGTTGGGGGTTCCTGCCCATAATTCTCCAAACATTCCCAAATGGGAAGAGGTCTGGCAACCTTGCTGCCCAAGGTAGGGTTTGGCAAGCATGAAGACAAGCAGTAAAAACTCTCACTGTTTGCAGAAGCGTATTATCTTGCTGAAACATGAGCTCAGGATTGCTTGCCATGAATGGTAACAAAACACAGCATAAAATATTGTCAATGTACCACTGTACTGTAAGTGTGCCGCATATGACAACCAAAGGGGCCCTGCTATGAAACCAAATGGCAGCACAGAGCATTACTTATCATTGTTGGTATGGCTGGTGACATTCAGGTTGGTATCCTACTGCTGTCTGGGGCATCTGCACGCCTGTCTTCATAGGTCGTCAGGACATGGAGTCATACTGACTTGAATAGAACTGTCTTCAGTGATGAGTCCTGCTTCACACTGAGCCCTGATGATCTCTGAAGACATAACTGGAGATGACCCAGACAATGGTGGGATACCAGCTGGATGTCATCCGCAGTACCCTTACAGCATAGTGATATATCGATGAAATTCTAGGTACCATTTTGTTGCCCTTCATGGCAAGCTATCATGGGCTTACATTTCAGCAAGATAATGCCCTTCCACAAACAGTGAAGGTTTATACTGTTGTCTTCTAGCTTGCGAAACCCTAGCTTGGAAGTAAGGTCATAAGGTCTCTCCTCAATCAAGAATTTCTGAAGCATTATGGGCAGGGCCCTCCAACCATCTTGGGATTTTGACAATCTAATGCACCAATTGGACAGAATTTGGCATGATATCCCTTAAGAGGACATCCAGCAACTCTATCAAACAATGCCAAGCCAAGTAACTGGTTGCATAAGGGCCCAAGGTGGACCAATACATTACTGAATTGTTTGTTCTGTCAAACTCTGTCTCTTGAATAAATTATTCAGTTTTTTCCTAAAACTGCAATAATTTGTTTGTCTGTTCATGTACATCAAATATATTGATTTCCATCCCATTTGGATAATTTCTTTATGGTGCAATCATCTTTTTTCTTAGAGTGTATAATGATAACTGACTTTTTTCCATGCTCATCTTCTCACATCTTGTTGCCAATTTCTACCTCCTCTATAGTGTAGGGATAAAAATACCAACTTCTATATTTCTTAAAAAAAATTAACATATAGGGCACTCTTCAATAAGTATTACCTGAGAATGCAGAAGGCAGAACCCTAATCTTACTGACTTTTTGCTGTTTTGATGTCCTCACACAATGTTCATGATATAGTAGCAGAACAAACAAAAGGGATTTACAGCTCAATACAAAAGCTCATCCGTGGCAAATATTGCTATGCTGCACATATATCAATTAGACTTAAAAAATCTTGCATACTACATTGAATGCTTGTTGCAATTATGATTTTCTTGAGTCCGGGATGATATAATTGATGACCAAAGAGATAATGTCAAGTATTACAAACAATAACTTGTACAATAATAGTTTTTTATTTGAATTCACAATAAAAATAAAAATATTAATATTTGACAAAGACTGGAAGGTTACACACAAACTATAAATGTTGTTTTCACACAAGAAGCATTGTAGATTACTTTTGTTTATGTGGCTACTTAAAATAATGGAATGTAACTAAAACTGTACCTTCCAGCTTACAGACAAGCTCTCTGAGTCAAAAGCTCTGACACTGATGTCTTGTGGTGGTCCTTCAGGAGCTTCCTCAGCTGTAGTGACCATAATATCATTACTAGCATTTGAGGGCCCAAGAGAATTTCTTGCCACAATTCTAAAATGATAGCTGCTAGCTGGCTGTAGTCCGCTAATGGTAGCAAACAACTGATCTCCAGGAACAGTTATCTGAGATACTTTCTCCTCCCATGCCACTGTATTAAAAATAAAAATATTATACAAGAGTGTTTCAAGGGAAATATCTTACAGTAAGATATGATGCTGCAAATTCTGATCACAACCACTCATTTCTCATAATTTGTTAATATTTGTAGCAGAGAATGCCAGGTTTGTAGCTCTGCTTTTGATGCAAAACACTTTATCAAAGCAAACACTACATATCGCAGCAATGACACCATGATCTAGGGTTAGCATCTTTGACTAGAAACCAAAATTTTCTGCTTTCAATCCCAGCCACAGTTTAAATTGTGAGTAAAAATCATCAGTAATGGTGGTCAAAGATTTCCAGTACAAGGAGTCACCCTTGTTCTGCCAATTACCTTGTCAAAAAGGGCGGAGGAGTGGACAGAGATTCGAGGCACCCTCTTGCCCATGGATGGGAAAAGCCTCTAAAAGATGGAAGACTCAGTAATGATCAACAACATTAGCAAACATAGACAACTGAAACAACAGCATTAATCCTTTTGGATTCATTCATGGACTACATGTTACATTACGATTTTCACTATGACTCTGATTTTGGACAATGTCCAACATGTTTCCATTATTGTGCTATAAAGAAGACTTGGGGAGAATGCAGTGAGTAGAAAAATTGGATTGGAAAGGATTAAATAATATAATATGTATCCACAGAAAAAGGGTCCTCTAACCGAAAAAGTTATGATGATCTCTTCATTAGCAAAGATTCCAGATTAGTTCCCCACTTGGATCTTCCAAGAGGGAACTGTCAAGAAGGATGCAACCATGAGAAAAACATTGAATAATCAAAGGATAATATTCTGCATTTTGGATCATGGTATGTTAGAAAGCTGAATGTGATAGGAAAGATAGAAAATCTGGAATGAGAAAAGCAAAGGCTCAGTCTGGATACAGAAGAAGTCATTAAAGTAAAATCAAAAGAAGGTAAGAATTTATGGTCATACAATTATAGGGATTGTGAAAACAGTAGCCTAAAGCAGAGAGTGAGTTACTGTGAACTGTTTAGTGACAGCATCATTCACATCAAAATCAATGGCAAAACAATACCAAGAAAAGTAGTTCAGATATATGTACTGACATCACAACCTGAATATTAAAAGTTGGACAAATTATATGAGGATATTGAGTGTGTAATGTAGTATGTAGTGGGTGCAAAAGTCTAATAGTCATGGTTCAAAAATGGTTCAAATGGCTATGAGCAGTGGCTCTGGGACTTAACATCTGAGGTCATCAGTCCCCTAGAACTTAGAACTACTTAAACTTAACTAACCTAAAGACATCACACACATCCATGCCTGAGGCAGGATTCGAACCTGTGACTATAGCGGTCGTGCAGTTCCAGACTGAAGCACCTAGAACTGCTCAGCCACAATGGCCAGCAATAGTCATGGGTTTGTATGCTTTAGTAGGAGAAGGAAGAGATGACAGAGTTATGGGTTGTGGTAGGAATGAGAAAGGAGAAAGAGTAATTGAGATTGCAATACATTTCAGCTAGTATTAGTGAATACACTGTTCAAATGTTCAAAAGCATCAAGAGGAGAAAGTGTATCTGAAAAAGATCTGAAGACTTGTGAAGATACCAGCTGGACCACATCTTGGTCAGGCAGAGATAATGAAACCAGATTGTAAGGTGTATCCATTAGCAGATACAGACTCAGATCAAAATTTAGTAATGATGAAGAGTAAACAGAAATTTAAGTGGGACACTTAAGTACTGAGAAATAATGAGGTGTATTTCAAGCTCTCTAAGGCTATTGATACTGCGGTAATGAATATCACAGCAGGGAGTGCAGTTATAGAGAAATGGATATCTATAAAGGACAATCACAGAAGTTGGACAGTGTAATATAAGTTCCAGGAAGGTAACTCCAAAGAAACCTGGGATAACAAAAGAAATACTTCAATTATCGCCAGAACACGGAAGTACAAAAATGTTCAAGGAAACATATGAATACAGTAATACTGATTAGTCACTAACATAAAAATGCTCCTATCAGAGCACAAAAAATGTGAATATGTTCCTGTTTATTTAAAAGATTTTGAATGAAAAGTGGGGTACCAACTGTCTCATTCTACCTTCCTCAGTACCTTTAAAAATTTTCATAAAAATTTTAGCATGTGAACATATTCGTGCCTTTTTTAACATACAACTCACCTGAAACTCCCACAAGCTCCTCTTACTGTATCCCAGTAACACCAGTCCTTTACTGCAAGTTGCTCATACCCCCCACCCCCCACCCCCAAACTCCCAGCAACCCTTTCTCACTGACTCAAGCATTGTCATTATCTCTTTGTGTCTCTCTGTCATTGTCTCCTGTGTCATGTCACAGACCCTTTTATTCTGTCTCCTTCCCTCTCTGCTCCCACCTGGCACTGTGGTAATGCCTCCTTAACTCTTTTCCTAGCACTGTTCTGTCACTGTCAACTATGTTCCATTGCCACTGTGTCCCTCTATTTCTCTCACACTGCCACTATCTCCTTTGCTCTTTCTGTACCACACCCATTGTGCTCTATCTTCCAGTATCTATTACTTTTCCATCCCATTGTCACTGCCATTGTCTTCTTCTTCTCTCTCAGCAGAAAAAAGCAAAATATGTTCACATATCAAAATTTCTGAGAATAGTTTTAAAGGTGCTGAGAAAGGTAGAATGGGGAAGTTGGTACACCACTTTTCAGTCCGAGTCTTTTAAATAAACCAGGACATATTCATATTTTTTGTGCTCCGATACTCCAGTAAGAGCCTTTTTACACTTGTTTGCTTCTTGTCCCTGCTGCAGCAGATCACATACCTCATTGAACAGAAATGTATTGGTGAGTAAAATTTACATAGTTTACTTATGTGAAACTAAAGTACTATAAAACTAATTTTACACCTCTGACAAAAATGAGTTGTTAACATGGTACTTAAAAAAATTGAGATTCGAGCAGTGATTAAGGACTTCGTAAAGGAACATATGAAAGCAAAGGACATTCATGCAGATTTCCAGAATACACTGGGGGACTCTGCTCCTTCATATCCAACTGTTACCAAGAGGACAAATGAATTTAAATTTGGTCAGGAAAGCTTAGCTGATGATCCATGGAGTGGTCAGCCAAGATGTGTCACTACTCCAGAAATTATTGCAAAAGCACACAAAATGGTCATGGAGGATCACTGATTGAAAGTACACTCCTGGAAATTGAAATAAGAACACCGTGAATTCATTGTCCCAGGAAGGGGAAACTTTATTGACACATTCCTGGGGTCAGATGCATCACATGATCACACTGACAGAACCACAGGCACATAGACACAGGCAACAGAGCATGCACAATGTCGGCACTAGTACAGTGTATATCCACCTTTCGCAGCAATGCAGGCTGCTATTCTCCCATGGAGACGATCGTAGAGATGCTGGATGTAGTCCTGTGGAACGGCTTGCCATGCCATTTCCACCTGGCGCCTCAGTTGGACCAGCGTTCATGCTGGACATGCAGACCGCGTGAGACGACGCTTCATCCAGTCCCAAACATGCTCAATGGGGGACAGATCCGGAGATCTTGCTGGCCAGGGTAGTTGACTTACACCATCTAGAGCATGTTGGGTGGCATGGGATACATGCGGATGTGCATTGTCCTGTTGGAACAGCAAGTTCCCTTGCCGGTCTAGGAATGGTAGAACGATGGGTTCGATGACGGTTTGGATATACCGTGCACTATTCAGTGTCCCCTCGATGATCACCAGTGGTGTACGGCCAGTGTAGGAGATCGCTCCCCACACCATCATGCCGGGTGTTGGCCCTGTGTGCCTCGGTCGTATGCAGTCCTGATTGTGGCGCTCACCTGCACGGCGCCAAACACGCATACGACCATCATTGGCACCAAGGCAGAAGCGACTCTCATCGCTGAAGACGACACGTCTCCATTCGTCCCTCCACTCACGCCTGTCACGACACCACTGGAGGTGGGCTGCACGATGTTAGGGCGTGAGCGGAAGACGGCCTAATGGTGTGCGGGACCGTAGCCCAGCTTCATGGAGACAGTTGCGAATGGTCCTCGCCGATACCCCAGGAGCAACAGTGTCCCTAATTTGCTGGGAAGTGGCAGTGCGGTCCCCTACGGCACTGCGTAGGATCCTACGGTCTTGGCGTGCATCCGTGCGTCGCTGCGGTCCGGTCCCAGGTCGACGGACACGTGCACCTTCCGCCGACCACTGGCGACAACATCGATGTACTGTGGAGACCTCACGCCCCACGTGTTGAGCAATTCGGCGGTACGTCCACCCGGCCTCCCGCATGCCCACTATACGCCCTCGCTCAAAGTCCGTCAACTGCACATACGGTTCATGTCCACGCTGTCGCGGCATGCTACCAGTGTTAAAGACTGCGATGGAGCTCCGTATGCCACGGCAAACTGGCTGACACTGACGGCGGCGGTGCACAAATGCTGCGCAGCTAGTGCCATTCGACGACCAACACCGCGGTTCCTGGTGTGTCCGCTGTGCCGTGCGTGTGATCATTGCTTGTACAGCCCTCTCGCAGTGTCCGGAGCAAGTATGGTGGGTCTGGCACACCGGTGTCAATGTGTTCTTTTTTCCATTTCCAGGAGTGTATGTGAAATTGCTCACTCATGTCAGATGTCATCTGAAAGGGTACATCACATTTTTACAAGATGGGTGCCATGGCTCTTGATGCTGGATCAAAAGCGCATGAGAATGAACATATCGGAACAATGTTTGTCTCGTTTTAGGAGAAACAAACAAAATGTTTTGGTTTGTAACCACGGATGAAACTTTGGTGCACTACTATACCCCAGAGACAAAAAAACAGTCAAAGTAGTCGAAATATGCTGATTCTCCACCACCAAAGAAAGCAAAGACAATTCCTATAGCAGGAAAGGTCATGGCATCAGTGTTCTGGGATGCGAAAGGGATTCTGTTTGTAGGTTATCTCCCCAGTGGGCAAACGATTACTGGTGAGTACTATGCTAACGTCCTGGACAAAGTGCAATAAAATATATGTGAAAAAGGGCAGGTTTAGCAAGGAGGAAAGTCATCTTCCATCAAGACAATGCACGCCCACACACATGTGCTGTCACCATGGCAAAATTACACAAACTGAGGTATGAATTGTTGCCACACCCACCTTATTCATCTGATATGGCTCTGTCAGACTTCCATCTCTTCCCAAAACTGAAAATTTATCTTGATGGATGAAGATTCACTTCAAATGAAGGACTGATAGCTGGAGCTGACAACTATTTTGCAGGCCTGGAGGAAACTCATTTTCGAGATGGGATCAAGGCACTGGAACATTGTTGGACCAAGTGCATTTATCTACAAGGAGACTACATTGAGAAATAAAAAAAAAGTTTCAGTGATGTAAGTAATTTTTTTCTATTCTATTCTGAGAACTGGTGTCCCCAGACGATGATGGAGACACTTTACAGGTTATTTCTCTGTCCTATGACATTTTATGAACTACATTTTCACCTCACTCCAGACTGTACATGTGTATTTTATGCATACAAGGAGAGTAGCTCTGAACCTCTTTATCTCAGAAATGGATAAAAATGTTTTTTTGAGTTCGGGATTTTAGGAATACATCATAAAAATTACAGCCATTTTCTGTGCACAGCCATTTTGGAATCCATGGCTGGGTTTTGGTTTAAAAAAAAAAAAAAAAAAAAAAAAAAAAAAAAAAAAAAAAAAAAAAAAAAAAAAAAACGAATTTCTGGGGTGTTTCTTGATAATGGATAATAAAGACTTTTGAAAATGGGGAGATGGTTCTTCTAGATAAATTCCTAGAGAATATACCATTAAAATTTGAGTAATTTGCTGTGTTATTTATTATTGAGAAATGCCTCATAAAAGAAATTATGTGCAGAAGTAAGATAACTTTGAACTTCTGTATCTTGAAAATGGATACAGAAATCAAGAACATTGTGAAGTCTGTTTGAGATAAGGATGATCAAAATGTACTGTAAAAATGACACCCTCTGCTGTGTGTAGCCATCTTGGAATCCTCAGCTGGGTTTTGGTCCACTGGTGATGGCGAAAATATAGTAATAAAGATTTTGTAGTTTTTTTGAGGAAACACCCGTGAACTAATGATGCCTTCATAAGCCACAACAAGCCCATCATAGACTACATCAAATGCAAAATGAGGCAACTAGTCTTCTTCATTTGCATAAGCAGGAGGAAGCATGTAATATTTGTACTCTGATCCTGTATTGTAGGACAGAGACATTAAGACAATCCTTCTGTTGGGTATACAAGTGGTCCCTTGCACAGTGGCTGTACAAGTTACTTGACTTTACCTTTTAATCACCAATAGAACCTGAGGAATGAACACCAGAAAATTCTATTTTTAGGTGTGCATTTTGGAACCCATTACATATGCATGCTGTCACATACATACTGATTTATGAATAAAATAAATGTAAGTGCGGGGAAGCCAAGATGAAATGCGCGCAGGAAAAATATGAAGTAATTTTATAAGAAAGGTCACTGGAAGGACTGATCCAGCATAGAGGAAAATCAAAACTATCTTGAACATAATTAAATGCAAAGGTGTCAACATTATGACTCAAAGAGAAATTGCATGTTAAACATGAAAGACAAGGGGATTCAGTATTAGAGTGTGAGTTTAACAGAGCTTTGGGAGATTTGCAATGAAATAAGGTAGAAGAGGTAGATAACAGTCCCTTGGAATTGCTAAAATCACTGGGACAAAGAGGCAACTATTCAAGTTGTGAATGAAAATAGTCAATTTTTGAAAATATAATGTAATCGGATAGATATAAAATCTACTAACTGGCCAGTGGTAGGAGAACACATATATAAAAGGTATCACATATGCAAGCTTTCAGAACCAGTGGCTCTGCCTCCTGACAGCAGAACTGAAGGGGAAGGAAGAGGGGTGAAGGGAAAGGACTAGCGAGGTTTAAGCAAAGGAGTAGGGTTAGGAAAAGTCATCCAGACTTACTGGACAGTATGAGAAGGAAAGGCTGATTATTGGTCATTACACCTGAAAACCTCTCAGGTGTCCAAATCTTGTCCGGTACAGTCCCCAACAATCAGTCCTTCCTTCTCATCCCATCTAGTAAGTCTCCCCTGATGCAGGGTTCTGAATGGCTTTTCTGAACTCTACCCCTTTTCCTAAACTCAACAATCTTTTTACTTCACCCCTCTTTCTTCCCCTTCAGTCTTTCTACCAGGAGAAGGAGCCACTGGCTTCAAAAGTTTGCATACATAATTCCTTTAATACATGTGTTCTCCTGCCACCTCTTGGTGAATTGATCTTTTATCTATCCAATTACATTATAATATATGTAGGAGGGATAAAATTGTATTATGGTAAAAAGGGGAAGGTGAATACAAAGTGAGACATTGGTAAAAACAGAAAGAGAAAATAAGACGACAGGAAAGATTTCGAAATGCAACAGCGACAATAATATATATATATATATATATATATATATATATATATATATATATATATATATATATATATATATATATATATATATATATAAAAAAAGAAAGATGATGAAACTTACCAAACAAAAGCGCTGGCAGGTCGATAGACACACAAACAAACACAAACATACACACACTATCCAATCTCCTGGTTTCCCACCTCCGGAAAGGCAACTCACTCACCCTTCACAACCTTTCCAGCAAACCTCAACCTCCTCTCATTGCACACAAACCCAGTCTCTCCCATCTACTCAATCTCCCACTTCCAGCTCCACTCCCTCCAAAACCTCAAAATTCCAATCAACGCAATCTGGAACCACAACACCCCAATTCAGTAGTTAACCTTTCCTCCAAACCTCTCTCCCAATCCGAAACCTCTGTCCTATCCAAAGGCCTCACCTTCAGCCCCACTCCCAGATTTAACCAAACAGCCCTCGTCAAAGATTTACTGTCCTACACCCGTACTCTCTGCTGGAAATACCACTTTGCCACGAAGAAAAATGATCCTAATCCTACTCCTAATGATCCAACTCCCCAAGACACTATCCAAATTGAACCATGCCTGGAACAGTTCCATCCTCCATCACAGCGGGACCCACCTCCTCTTCCTCAAAATCACCCTCTCCTAACCTTCGAGGAATTTCTGACTTCCAGCCTTGCCCCTCAATCCTTCTTAAAAAACCTTAATCCTACTCCCAACATCACCACTGCTGAAGCCCAGGCTATCCGTGATCTGAAGGCTGACCGATCCATCGTCATTCTTCCGGCGGACAAGGGTTCCACAACTGTGGTACTTGATCGTCGGGAGTATGTGGCTGAGGGACTGCGTCAGCTTTCAGACAACACTACTTACAAAGTTTGCCAAGGCAATCCCATTCCTGATGTCCAGGCGGAGCTTCAAGGAATCCTCAGAACCTTAGGCCCCCTACAAAACCTTTCACCCGACTCCATCAACCTCCTGACCCCACCAACACCCCGCACCCCTACCTTCTACCTTCTTCCCAAAATTCACAAACCCAATTATCCCGGCCGTCCCATTGTAGCTGGTTACCAAGCCCCCACTCAACGCATCTCTGCCTACGTAGATCAACACCTTCAACCCATTACATGCAGTCTCCCATCCTTCATCAAAGACACCAACCACTTTCTCAAACGCCTGGAATCCCTACCCAGTCTGTTACCCCCGGAAACCATCCTTGTAACCATTGATGCCACTTCCTTATACACAAATATTCCGCATGTCCAGGGCCTCGCTGCAATGGAGCACTTCCTTTCACGCCGATCACCTGCCGCCCTACCTAAAACCTCTTTCCTCATTACCTTAGCCAGCTTCATCCTGACCCACAACTTCTTCACTTTTGAAGGCCAGACATACCAACAATTAAAGGGAACAGCCATGGGTACCAGGATGGCCCCCTCGTATGCCAACCTATTCATGGGTCGCTTAGAGGAAGCCTTCCTGGTTACCCAGGCCTGCCAACCCGAAGTTTGGTACAGATTTATTGATGACATTTTCGTGATCTGGACTCACAGTGAAGAAGAACTCCAGAATTTCCTCTCCAACCTTAACTCCTTTGGTTCCATCAGATTCACCTGGTCCTACTCCAAATCCCATGCCACTTTCCTTGACGTTGACCTCCACCTGTCCAATGGCCAGCTTCACACGTCCGTCCACATTAAACCCACCAACAAGCAACAGTACCTCCATTATGACAGCTGCCACCCATTCCACATCAAACGGTCCCTTCCCTACAGCCTAGGTCTTCGTGGCAAACGAATCTGCTCCAGTCCGGAATCCTTGAACCATTACACCAACAACCTGAAAACAGCTTTTGCATCCCGTAACTACCCTCCCGACCTGGTACAGAAGCAAATAACCAGAGCCACATCCTCATCTTCTCAAACCCGGAACCTTCCACAGAAGAACCCCAAAAGTGCCCCACTTGTGACAGGATACTTTCCGGGACTGGATCAGATTCTGAATGTGGCTCTCCAGCAGGGATACGACTTCCTCAAATCCTGCCCTTAAATGAGATCCATCCTTCATGAAATCCTCCCCACTCCACCAAGAGTGTCTTTCCGCCGTCCACCTAACCTTCGCAACCTCTTAGTTCATCCCTATGAAATCCCCAAACCACCTTCCCTACCCTCTGGCTCCTACCCCTGTAACCGCCCCCGGTGTAAAACCTGTCCCATGCACCCTCCCACCACCACCTATTCCAGTCCTGTAACCCGGAAGGTGTACACGATCAAAGGCAGAGCCACGTGTGAAAGCACCCACGTGATTTACCAACTGACCTGTCTACACTGTGAAGCGTTCTATGTGGGAATGACCAGCAACAAACTGTCCATTCGCATGAATGGACACAGGCAGACAGTGTTTGTTGGTAATGAGGATCACCCTGTGGCTAAACATGCCTTGGTGCACGGCCAGCACATCTTGGCACAGTGTTACACCGTCCGGGTTATCTGGATACTTCCCACTAACACCAACCTGTCAGAACTCCGGAGATGGGAACTTGCCCTTCAGCATATCCTTTCTTCTCGCTATCTGCCAGGCCTCAATCTCCGCTAATTTCTAATTTCAATTTGCCGCCGCTCATACCTCACCTGTCTTTCAACTTCATCTCTGCCTCTGTACATCCGCCCCGACTGACATCTCTGCCCAAACTCTTTGCCTTTACAAATGTCTGCTTGTGTCTGTGTATGTGTGGATGGATATGTGTGTGTGTGCGAGTGTATACCTGTCCTTTTTTCCCCCTAAGGTAAGTCTTTCCGCTCCCGGGATTGGAATGACTCCTTACCCTCTCCCTTAAAACCCATATCCTTTTGTCTTTCCTTCTCCTTCCCTCTTTCCTGACGAGGCAACCATAGGTTGCGAAAGCTAGAATTTTGTGTGTATGTTTGTGTTTGTTTGTGTGTCTATCGACCTGCCAGCGCTTTTGTTTGGTAAGTTTCATCATCTTTCTTTTTAGATATATTTTTCCCACGTGGAATGTTTCCCTCTATTTTTTTTTATATATATATATATATATATAATGGAAGGAAACATTCCACGTGGGAAAAATTATATATAAATACAAAGATGAGGTGACTTACCGAACAAAAACGCTGGCAGGTCGATAGACACACAAACAAACACAAACATACACACAAAATTCAAGCTTTCGCAACAAATTGTTGCCTCATCAGGAAAGAGGGAAGGAGAGGGGAAGACGAAAGGAAGTGGGTTTTAAAGGAGAGGGTTGGAATGACTCCTTACCCTCTCCTTTAAAACCCACTTCCTTTCGTCTTCCCCTCTCCTTCCCTCTTTCCTGATGAGGCAACAATTTGTTGCGAAAGCTTGAATTTTGTGTGTATGTTTGTGTGTCTATCGACCTGCCAGCGTTTTTGTTCGGTAAGTCACCTCATCTTTGTATTTTATATATATATATATATATATATATATCCTACGTGGAATGTTTCCCTCTATTATAACCAATTACATTATAATTATTGTAGAATCTACGAGTCTGGAAAAATATTACCAGATTTTTGGAAAAATATCATCCACATACTCCCAAAGATAGAATGGGCAAATAAGTGCAGGACAGTCAATTGAACATCCATGCATTTCATTTACTGACAACAATAAAATACAGAAGAATGAAAAAGAAAATTTGCCTTCTGTTTGATGGTGATTATTATGGATTTAAGAAAGGTACAGGCAAAAGAGCAGTTCTGACATTGCAATTGATAGTGGAAGCAAGTCTGAAGGAAAATCTAAATACATTCACAGGATTTGTAGACCAACAAAAAGTGTTTGCAATGTAAAATGTGCAAGATGTTCAAAATTCTCAAGGAAATAGGTGTAAGTTATAAGGAAAGATGGGTAGTCTAATAAATGCAAAATAACCAAGAGGAAAAAAAAGAATGGAGGAGATAGAAGGAAGTACTCAGATTGTCTATCCCTACTGTTCAATCTATACACACAGTGGATTGAGAATAAACCAAAGAAAGACAAAAGCAATGAGAAGTAGCAGAAATGAGTTAACTCAAAAACTTGGCATCAAAACTGGGTATCATGAAGCAGACAAAGTGAAGGAATTATGCTATCTTGGAGCAAAACACCACATAAAAAAAGGATGTGAAAAGCAGATTAGCACGGACCAAGAAAATATTCCTTGCCAAAAAACTCTACTAGCATGAAGCAAAAGTCTTAAATTGAGGAGGAAATTTCTGAGAATATATGTATGAAGCATAACATTGTATGGAAGTGAATCAAGGACTGTGGAACAACTAGAAAAGAAGAGAACTGAAGCCTTTGCTATGTGATGTTAAGATGGGTGCTGAAAATTAGGTTTATTGATAAGATACGAAATGAGAAGGGTCTCTGTAAAATCAGTGAGGAGCAACATATGATAAACATTAAAAAGAAGGGACAGGTTGACAGGACATGTTTTGAGACATCGAGGACTAACTTCCATAGTACTTGGAGGAGGTGTAGAGAACAAAAACTGTAGGGGAAGAGGGAGATTGGAATGTACCCAACGAATAACTGTGCATGTTTGGTGAGACTGATAATCTGAGATGAAGAGGTTGGCTCAGGAGAGGAATCTGTGACAGGCCACATCAAACCAGTCAGAAGACAGATGAAGGGGGGAAAGATTCCTTTTTTTACATAAATGATCTGACAGACAGGTGAGCAGCAATCTGTGGCTATTTGCTGATGATGCTGTGATGCATGACAAGGTGTCATTATTGAGTGATTGCAGAAGAATGCAACATGACTTAGACAAAATTTCTAATTGGTGTGGTGAATGACAGCTTGCTCTAAATGTATAGAAAATAAGTTAATGCACATGAATAGGAGAAATAATCCCATAATTTTTTAATGCAGCATTAGTAGCGTGCTGCTTGACACAGTCATGATGATTAATATCTAGGCATTATGTTGCAAAGTGATGTGAAATGGAATGAGTATGTAAGGACAATAGCAGGGAAGACTGACTTCAATTTATTGTGAGAATTTTAGTAAAGTGTAGCTCGTCTATACAAGAGATCACTTATAAAACACTAGTGTGACCCATTCTTGAGTACTCTCGAGTGTTTGGGCACCCACCAAGTCAGATTAAAGAAAGACATTGAAGCAGTTCAGAAATGGGCAGCTAGATTTGTTATCTGTAGGTATGATCAACATGTGAGTGTTATGGAGATGCTTCGTGAACTCAAATGGTAATTCCTGGAGAGAAGAAAATGTTATTTTTGCAAAACACTACTCAGAAAATTTTCAGAACTGCCATTTCCAGCTGACTGCAGAATAATGCTGATTCTTTCTGCCAGAGTTCTGGTGATATGTGTATGCCATGATCAATTTTAATGAAATTTCTGACACATTGTTATTGCACATCTAGGAAAAACAAATGCTCCCTGGAAGACAGGTGGCTTTAATCGTACACGAGGGGCAGTCATTGCACAAGTTGCTCTAGGTGGCCAACAGACTGCACACTATTCTCAACTTGCCTGCCACAGTGGTCATGACATCAACCACTGCATCAGCTGAGGATGGCTGGCACCCACCCAGTCTGCCCAATGACTCAATGCCTCACTACACCACCACTATGCCCACTATGTCTCCAATGAACTCCAAAGCTTCTGCACTGTGATTGGGAAAATGACAAGATAGCTTCAGAAGTTGCAGTTCTGGACTACTCTGGATGACAACACTCTTCCACATCTAGATTTGGCTTTACAGTCTCAAAATTAGAGACAACCTCAAGCTACCGCAACAGGTATTTTTTGGTTTCATAGACACTGGATTTAAAGCTACGAAGAGCCTAAAATTGTGTTCCCAACCAAGTCACAACTGCATTCTGTAGTAGGTATGACAGATTGCTACACAGCACCACCTACAAGAGGTTCATCTTCACACAAAGGAGTACAGGCAACAAAACACTGATCAGTGGGTTGTTCATAGCAGCACAATATCAAGGCCACCAAATCAGTCACTGCTACCTGCAGTATACACTACTTTGTCATAATGGTTACACACCCCTGACCAAACATTAGGCTTTGTCTTCTTAGTCGACGTGGGCTCAGACATCAGCACCATTCCAGCCTCATACACATGGGATATCAAGACTAATGGATCCTTAATGCCAATGGTCATGAATGATTCTGCTATCCTCACACGTGGATGCAAAATTATGACAACCAATATTGGTCCTGCATCAGTTCGAGTGAACATTTGTGGTCGCTGACATAACACAACCTATGTTAGGCACCAATTCTTTTGCATATTTTGCATTGACAGTGGACTTGAAGATGCAGCATTGGCCACCGTCTGATTGTCTGTACTTTCAAATACAAACACTCCAGTTATGCTGCTGTGTTTTCTACAGCTGCCAAAATGGTGTGAGTGTGCTACGACAAACAATTACACCACTGCCAATGAGGTGCAAGCATGCCCTCTCCAAAGCTGCAACAGCAGATGCACTTAAGTTTGAACATTCATGCACTGACCCCCTTTTGTGGGTTCGTCTGTTGAATAACGTTTACAGACTTTCATAGTGGTCAGGGCTCAACATCTGCTGAATACACATTGCATTGAAAGTGATGGATTTATAAATCTTTTGTGTCTGTATATATTTCTACATTCCATTCTACTGTTGGCAACTGGCACTAAAACTTTAGCAACAAAGTTACGTATTTGATATTAGCTGTAAAATAAATTAATATTTGAATTCTCTATTCACTCCTGTATCCTCTGTAGAACCACACAGTATGCAATTAAGACATAATGAAAGAAATCCCAATTAACACATGCAATTAATGGTTGCATTATGTCCGGATACCAGAGTCACTCTGCAACAAATATGGCAACAGGAGTCGACAACATTAATGCACCCAATGATGGCAGTGAGCATGCACAGGTGGGAAACACCCACCACAGCTTGATTTCAAACCAATGTGACATCAAGGAGAAGTATTATGGAGTAAAATGCAACACAGATCTGTTGCGAGCAGAGAACACTGAGTTACATCGTAAACTGCTGTCCACAGCAAGCAAATTACAAGTAGCCCAGAAAATGATGGACAAGCTGAAGGGCATTACAAAGTGTGTACAGAACACAGACTATGCTCATTCACTGAAGTTTCCTGCAGTGACACAGAAAGTGATGCAACAGAGCAGTGTTAAGCACAACATGGCACATCGTACATGTATCACACTCGGCCCCCCCATGTTTTGCTATGTGCCCGCATGATCGCACTGGAGCACCTACTGTAGCTTAAATCAGTATTTGAGGAGATGCTTCAGGATAGAGCTATCCATGATCTGACAGTCTTTGGTTATCACCACGCCAAGTAGTTTGCAAGAAGAATGTGGTTTGTGGCACCCTTGCACTGATTGCTGAGGAGCGAATACTAGAACAATACCTGATAGGTATCCCATACCTAATCCATACAATTTTATAAGCACTCTGGCAGGGACAATCCTTTTTAGTGTTTTGGACTGCCGCAAGGACAAGGTAGTACCTGGTGATATACCCAAGATGGCTGTGATTAATCCCTTTGGCTGTTTGAATTTTTGTTTATGCCATTTTGACTTAAAAACAATGTGTTAACTTTGCAGCAGCTTGTGGATAAAGTTTTGAAGGGGCTTCCCTTTTGTTTTACATGTCTAGAGGATCTGCTAGTATTTTCACAAAATGCTCAGTTGCATGAGCAGCATGTTAATGAAGCACAGTGAAGGTTACACAGCTACTGAATCAAACAGATTCAGTACAAGTGTGTGGTTACCAAATCAGAAGTGACTTTCCTGTGCAACAAGGTATCAGCACATGGTACTTCCATTCAGACACCCCTCAACAATACTCTGATTGGTAAAAACACCAAGGGAAAATGAATACTCAAGTGGAAGTCAGAAATGGACGACACATTCAAGGAGCTACAGAGAAGCCTTGCTGAGGTGCTGCTGCTTGTTCATTGTATACCACTCCATTGGCTACAGTAACAGGTCCAGCCAAAGTGCTCTCGGTGTGACCCTAGATCAAGAAGTAAATAACCATTGGCAATCATTAAGTTTCTTTTATGAAAAGCTGCAGCAGGGACAAGTACACTGTAGTGTATATAATAGAGAATTACTCAGGATAGTGAGAAGCACTTCCACCCTCTAATAGACCGGTGAAACCAAGTTAATTTTTGAATGTTTTTATCAGCCACCTGATTCTGCTGTGACGATTCTAGAGTCCTAACAAACATAGACTGTGATGTCTATTGATTCATTACAAGGGGTACAGACAGACAGTCATGTGACATACTTTTGAACAAGTTTTTTACAAATTGTCTTGAGCAACTAGTTTGGAATATCTTAGACCTTGCAGCTACAAATGGACCAGACCTTATTGACAATGTCATTATAGAAACAGAGATAAGTGATTGTGATGTAATTATAGCAAATATGATTATGAAAGGTAATAAATCAGTTAACAAGGCTAGGAGAGCATTTCTGCCAGAAATATCAGACAAGCACTTGTTAGCATCTCACTTAGACAATGAACTGACAGCACCTAGTTGCAGTAAGATGGACATAGGAGAATTATCGGCAATGTTTAAGCAGATTGTAAATCGTCATCTGAAGAATTATGTGACTAGTAAGTCGATAAAGGGTGGAAAAGACACGTCTTTGTTTAATAGGGAGATTCAGAAAATGCTGAGGAAGCAGAGGCTATTGCACTCCCAGTTCACGCAAATGATGACAAGTAAAGGTTAATAGAGGTCCATGTGTCTGTGAAAAAATCCACGCATGTGGCATACAACTACTACCACTATCATAAGTCAGCAAAAGATCTGGCAGAGAACCCAAGAAAATTCTGGTTGTATGTAAAATCACTAAGTGGGTTTAGGGCTTCCATCCAGTCACTTTTCAACCAGTCTGGTGTGGCAGTTGAAGTTAGCAAAATGAAAGCCAAAGTGTTCAATTTCGTGTCCAAGAAACTGTTCAACAGAAGAATCATACAAACATACCATTGTTTGACCATCAAACACACTCCAGTATGGATGACATAGTAATGAGCATCCCTGGCATAGAGAAACAACTGAAGGAGTTGAAAACAAATAAGTCACCAGGTGTGGATGGAATCCCAATTGGGTTTTTCAGGAAGTACTCTATGGTACTGACCTCTTACCTAGCTTGCATTTATGATGAATCTCTCATCCAGCACAAAATCCCAAGCAACTGGAAAAAAGTGCAGGTGACTACTGTGTATAAGAATGGCAAAAGAATAGACCCACAATGGTTTGCTGCAGAATGCTTGAACATATTCTGAGTTCAAATATAATAAATTTTCTTGAGACTGAGAAACATATCCATGAATTAGCATGGTTATAGAAAGCACTGCTTGTGTCAAACTCAGCTTGCACTTTTCTCACAAGATATACTACTAACTATGGTTGATGGGCAGCAGGCAGATTCCATATTTCTAAATTCCCAGGAAGCACAGTGCCCCAATGCGGGCTGTTAAAGAAGGTATGAGCATATGGAATAGGTTCACAGATATATGAGTGGCTCGAGGACTCTTTAAGTTATAGAACTCAGTATGTTGTTCTCGATAGTGAGTGTTCATCAGAGACAAGGATATCATCAGGAGTGGCCCAATGAAAAGTGACAGGACTTCTATTATTCTCTATATACATAAATAATTTGGCAGACAGTGTGGGCACCAATCTGTGGTTGTTTGTTGATGATGCTGTGGTGTACGTAATGTGTCAAAGTCGAGTGACTATAAGAGTATACAAGATGACTTAGGCAAAATTTCTCATTGATGTGATGAATGGCAGATAGTTCTAAATGTAGAAAAATGTTAGTTAATGTGGATGAGTAGGAAATCCAAACCTGTAATGTTCAGATACTGCTTGACACAGTCACATCATTTAACTATCTGAATAAAATGTTGCAAAGCAATATGAAATGGAATGAGCATGTGAGGTTTGAGGTAGGAAAGGCAAATGATCAGCTTTGATTTATTGGGAGAATTCTAGGAAAGTTTGGTCCATCTGTAAAGGATACCAAACATAGAGTACTAGTGTGACATATTTTTGAGTAATGCTTAGGTGTTTGGGATACATACCAAGTCAGATTTAAGGAAGACATCAAAGTAATTCAGAGGCAGGCTGCTAGATTTGTTGTTGGTATATTCGAACAACATGCAGCTTTGTGACAAGTTAGGCTGCGACTTCCTGGACTTGTGCCGTACAGTTGAGAAATGTAGGTGTGCACTACATGTCAGAGGCTGCTACTCAGGTAGCTAACTGTGTGTGGTGTGCACACTAGGTTTTTTTAGATTAGGCAACCCTCCACTCAATCCAGATAACGATAGCTGTAGGAAACCCAGAAGCATCAGTGTAAGATTAAGAAATGCCTCCCACAGATGATACTATTAAAATCCTAATGGTAAACTGCCAAACCATCTGCAAAAAAGTACCAGAGTTTGAAGCGCCCATGCAAAGCAGTGAAACTCACACAATACTAAGTACAGTAAATTGCTTGAAACCCGAAAAAGATAGCAGTGAGTTTTTTGGCAAAAATTTAAGTGTATGTCAAAAGGATGGAGGTGGTGTTTTTGTTGCAGTAGACAAGAAACTCAAACCATCTGAGGTAGAAATTGAAGCTGCATGTGAGATAGTTTTGGTGAGACTCAGTATCAGCAGTGGGCATAAAATGCTAATTGGATCCTTCTATCACCCACCAGACTTGTCTCCTGATGTAACCAAAAACTTAAGAGAAAACCTCAGTTCACTTGTAAGTTCACCAGTCATACTGTAATTGTCAGTGGAGACTTTAACTATCCAACTATTAAAAGGAAAAATTACAGTTTTCTTAGTGGTGGTTGTGATAAGACATCCTGTGAAACTCTGCTAAATGCTTTTCTTGAAAAATACCTGTAACAAATAGTTAGGAAATACATTAGCTCTAATGGCAACAAATGCACCCGACCTCCTTGAGGATGTCCACATCAAAACTGGTATCAGTAACCATGATGCAGCTATGGCAGCAATTACACTCCTGGAAATTGAAATAAGAACACCGTGAATTCATTGTCTCAGGAAGGGGAAACTTTATTGACACATTCCTGGGGTCAGATACATCACATGATCACACTGACAGAACCACAGGCACATAGACACAGGCAACAGAGCATGCACAATGTCGGCACTAGTACAGTGTATATCCACCTTTCGCAGCAATGCAGGCTGCTATTCTCCCATGGAGACGATCGTAGAGATGCTGGATGTAGTCCTGTGGAACGGCTTGCCATGCCATTTCCACCTGGCGCCTCAGCTGGACCAGCGTTCGTGCTGGACGTGCAGACCGCGTGAGACGACGCTTCATCCAGTCCCAAACATGCTCAATGGGGGACAGATCCGGAGATCTTGCTGGCCAGGGTAGTTGACTTACACCTTCTAGAGAACGTTGGGTGGCACGGGATACATGCGGACGTGCATTGTCCTGTTGGAACAGCAAGTTCCCTTGCCGGTCTAGGAATGGTAGAACGATGGGTTCGATGACGGTTTGGATGTACCGTGCACTATTCAGTGTCCCCTCGACGATCACCAGTGGTGTACGGCCAGTGTAGGAGATCGCTCCCCACACCATGATGCCGGGTGTTGGCCCTGTGTGCCTCGGTCGTATGCAGTCCTGATCGTGGCGCTCACCTGCACGGCGCCAAACATGCAAACGACCATCATTGGCACCAAAGCAGAAGCGACTCTCATCGCTGAAGACGACACGTCTCCATTCGTCCATCCATTCACGCCTGTCGCGACACCACTGGAGGCGGGCTGCACGATGTTGGGACGTGAGCGGAAGACGGCCTAACGGTGTGCGGGACCGTAGCCCAGCTTCATGGAGACGGTTGCGAATGGTCCTCGCCGATACCCCAGGAGCAACAGTGTCCCTAATTTGCTGGGAAGTGGCGGTGCGGTCCCCTACGGCACTGCGTAGGATCCTACGGTCTTGGCGTGCATCCGTGCGTCGCTGCGGTCCGGTCCCAGGTCGACGGGCACGTGCACCTTCCGCCAACCACTGGCGACAACATCGATGTACTGTGGAGACCTCACGCCCCACGTGTTGAGCAATTCGGCAGTATGTCCACCCGGCCTCCCGCATGCCCACTATACGCCCTCGCTCAAAGTCCATCAACTGCACATACGGTTCACGTCCAAGCTGTCGCGGCATGCTACCAGTGTTAAAGACTGCGATGGAGCTCCGTATGCCACGGCAAACTGGCTGACACTGACGGCGGCGGTGCACAAATGCTGCGCAGCTAGCGCCATTCGACGGCCAACACCGCGGTTCCTGGTGTGTCCGCTGTGCTGTGCGTGTGATCATTGCTTGTACAGCCCTCTCGCAGTGTCCGGAGCAAGTATGGTGAGTCTGACACACCGGTGTCAATGTGTTCTTTTTTCCATTTCCAGGAGTGTATTACCAAAGTACAAAGGACAAGTAAAACAAGCATAAAGATGTGATTCTTCAATTTCTCCAGGCTTATTTCATGACAAAATAAATCTCAGGTGAACAGCCTGGTGTGAGCGTACAAAGGACACAATATTTCAGCAGTCTACTGCCAAGGGATGGCAGGCATGTGGTATATATCAGATTCCCCTCCCCTTCCCATGGGTGACCCCTCCGCCATCCGCACTCGGGCACTCTCTTGGTCATCTGCGCCGGCATTTGATGCCCAGTTTGTGACCCAGCATCTGGGCATTCCCTCGTAGGTCCACACCCAGGGAGATTTGCTAGCAACATTTTGGAGGTTGCTCCCCTGCCCTCGAAGTCAGTACATTCTGACATATTTATATCTTCTCCTTAATCTCGGTAATGGCTGGTTCCCAAGCTTGGTTAAGGGAATAGCCGCTATCAAGATTCAGTTCAGGTTTCCTTACTCTGATCTCTATAGCTTCTTTGATGATACAGTCCCAATATTTCGAAGTCTGTGTTAGAACCTTGGTCTTCTCACAATCCATGCCATGAAATTCTGACATGCAATGCTTGGCGATTGCAGACTTATTAGGCTGTTGCAATCTCGTGTGCCATTTGTATTCATAGCATCAGTCTTCATGGTGCAAATTGTCTGACCTATGTATTCCTTACTGCATTGGCATGGTATTTTGTAAACCCCTGATTTACATAAACCAAGGTCACCCTTAACACTGCCAAGAAGTGCTCTTGTTTTAGTTGGAGGGCAGAAGATGGTTTTTACTTGATATTTGCATAAAATGCATCCAATTTTTTCCAATAAGGCCCCACAGAATGGTATTTATGCCATGGATGTGTTCTCCTCAGGTTCTTCATTAGTTTCTGCCAGTTGTGTTGCAAGTGTCGGACGTAGAGCATCCTGGATTTGCCTTTCCTTATAACCATTTTTCAGAAATATGGACCTCAGATGGGCCAATTCTTCTAGGAGACTGTTCTTGTCAGAGAGGGCGTAAGCTCTGTGTACAAGAGTTTTTAGCGCGCCATTCTTCTGAGCAGGGTGGTGGCAACTATCCGCATATAGGTATAAATCGGTGTGAGTTTTCTTTCTATACATGCTGTGCTACAACCTGCCGTCATCTCGTCTTTTGATGAGAACATCCAAGAAGGGGAGCATCTCATCCAATTCTACCTCCATGGTAAACTTGATATTCTTGTGTCTTGAGTTGAGATGTGCAAGAAATTCCATCAGCTTGTCTCTTCCATGTGGCCAAATAACAAACAAGTCGTCCATGTATTGAAAAAAACAGGTAGGTAGGTTTTAGATGCGTTGACTCCAAGGCCCCTTCCTCACGAAATGTTCCATGTACATGTTAGCATTGACGGGAGAGAGAGGACTCCCTTCCTTCATTCTGCTCATAGTAGTTACCATCAAATAGAAAATATGTTGACGTTAGAACATGTTTGAACAAATCGGTGGCCTTCTCATCAAATTCGGATCACTCTTCGGATTTCTTGGGACACATCAACCACCTTACAATTAAGGAATCAGACATACTTGTGAGCTTTAACGTGGTTTCCCTGTTTACTAGATTTCCATTACCTGTATCTCTGGAATTCAATGGCTGGAAAGTTGACAAGAAAACAACGAATCTGTTCAGACATGTTCTAACGTCAAGATATTTTCTATTTGACGGTGACTACTATGAGCAGACTCAAGGTGTTGCTATGGGGAGTCCTGTCTTTCCCATCGTCGCTAACATTTACATGGAACATTTCGAGGAAGAAGCCTTGGAGTCAGCGCATCTAAAACCTACCTGTTTCTTAAGATATGTGGATACATGTTTGTTATTTGGCCACATGGAAGAGACAACCTGACAGAATTTCTTGCACATCTCAACTCAAGTCACGAGAATATTTAGTTCACCATAGAATTAGAATCGGATGGGATGCTCCCCTTCTCGGATGTTCTCATCAAAAGACAAGATGATGGCAGGTTGGGGCACAGCGTGTATAGAAAGAAAACTCAACTGACTTATACCTACACATGGATAGCTACCACCACCCTGCTCAGAAGAATTGCGTGCTAAAAGCTCTTGTACACAGAGCTCGCACCCTCTCTGACGAGGACAGTCTCCAACAAGAATTGGCCCATCTGAAGTCCCTGTTTCTGAGAAATGGCTATAAGGAAAGGCAAATCCAGGATGCTCTATGTCCGACACTAGTAACACAATTGGCAGAAACTGAAGAAGAACCTGAGGAAACAATGGCCATGGCATTCATTCCATTCTGTGGGCCTTATTGGGAAAAATTAAAAGCATTTTACATAAATATTAAGTAAAATCCATCTTCTGCCCTCCAACTAAAATCAGAGCACTTCTTGGAAGTGTTAAGGATGACCTTGGTTTACATAACTCAGGGGTTTACAAAATACCGTGCCAATGCAGTAAGGAATACATAGGTCAGACAATTCGCACCATTGAAGACCGATGCCATGAAAACCAATGGCACATGAGATTGCAACAGCCTAATAAGTCTGCAATCGCTGAGCATTGCATGTCAGAACTTCACGGCATGGATTATGACAAGATCAAGGTCCTAACACAGACTTCAAAATATTGGGACTGTATCATCAAAGAAGGTATAGAGATCAGAGTAAGAAAACCTTAACTGAATCGTGACAGCAGCTATTCCCTTAACCAAGCTTGGGAACCAGCCGTTACTCAGATTAAGGAGATGATATAAATATCCCAGATTTACCGACTTTGAAGGCAGGCGGAGAAACTTCCGAAATGCCACTGGTAAACCTCCCTGGGCGTGGACCTACAAAGGAACACCCACACACTGGGCCACAAGCCGGGCGTCAAACCCCAGCGTGGACGGCCAAGAGAGCGCGCGTCTCATGGATGATGGAGGGAGTGCACGAGGAGGGGGAAGAGGAATCTGATATATACCTCACACCTGCTGTTCCTTGGCAGTAGATCAGCACACCTGATGATGGCAACAATGTTGATAGTCGAAATATTGTGTCACACCAAGCTGTTCACCCAAGATTTATTTCATCACAAAATACGCCTGGAGAAATGGAAGAATCACATCACGTACCTCAATGGGGAGGAGATGCATCACAGTATGAAAAGATTCGAGAAGCTGCATCAACGAAGAAGTCAGCTACTGAGCTCATCTGCTTTCCTTATGAGAGGCCGAGAAGGACGTGTGGTACCAAATTTTGCTAAGGTAACATGGACTCAGCAGGAGCCCGAAAAATCAAGAAACATGCCAGCCTAGATTTGGTACGAGTGAGAGTATTCGCTACACTCGGTGGTGGCTGGACACCACCAATAAAGAACTCCTCCAGCTACATCTGCAGCTCGCCAACCGCTTCAACTCCTGCACCTGGGATTAGGTTAATGGTGTCACATGGGCCACAGCACACTGTGCCCAAATAAAGTCCACCGAACGACAGACATCCAAGTTCAAATGTATATCGGGTAAATGGCCCTTTGAAGATAGGGGGAAGACCATTATCAATCTGATAAACATAAAACTGGATAATGACCCAATCTCAATTCTCAAGAAAGGACTGAACTTTGCTCTGATACCTAAAGATGCCCCTGTTGCAGACATTATTAGTGCAGCTGAACAGACAGTGGCTCATCTCCCACCTGAGGCAGTGGAAGAGGTGTGTCGCAAAACATGCAGGGCCATAACAAGAAATAGACCTATGAAACCGAATATTTCCAAAAAAGAGAGGGTGGCCATCCGGAAGCTAAGAGAAGATCCAGACACAGTGGTCTTACTGGCAGATAAGTGTAATGCTACAATAACCTTGTCCCACCAGGATTACACCATGAAGATGCGGGACCTGCTACATGAAACTTCATACCACAAGATTGACACCGATCCTGCCAAGAGAGTCGAAAGGAAAACTTTGGTGCTTCTCAAAGATTCCGGCTTCTCTGAAGAGGACACAACACAGAGCTTCTGTTCCTCCAAGACTGTACGGCTTACCAAAAGTCCACAAGGAACACGTCCCGTTACGTTCTACCATCAGCAATATTGGTGCCCCTACGTATCCTCTCACCAGGTACCTCAAGGAGCAGCTCAGCGTTCACGAGGGGACATGCCCACACCATATCTGTAACTCTTCAGATTTCTTGGGACACATCAACCACCTCACAATTAAGGAACCTGACATACTTCTGAGCTTCAACATGGTTTCCCTGTTTACTAGGGTTCCGTTACCTGAATCTCTGGAACTCATTGGCTGGAAATTCGACGAGAAAACCATGGATCTGTTCAGACACGTTCTAATGTCAACATATTTACTATTTGACGGTGAGCCAAGGTGTTGCCATGGGAAGTCCTCTCTCTCCCATCATCGCTAACATGTACATGGAACATTTTGAGGAAGAAGCCTTGGAGTCCATGCATCTAAAACCTACCTGTTTCTTCAGATACATGGATGACACGCTGATGGAATTTCTTGCACATCTCAACTCAAGACACGAGAATAACAATTCACCATGGAGGTAGAATCAGATGGATGTTCTCATCAACAACAAGATGATGGCAGGTTGGGGCGCAGAATGTATACAAAGAAAACTCACACTGACTTATACCTACACACAGGTAGCTGCCACCACCCTGCTCAGAAGAATGGTATGCTAAAAACTCCTGTACACAGAGCTCGCAGCCTCTCTGACGAGGACAGTCTTCAACAAGAATTGGCCCATCTGAAGCCATGTTTCTGAGGAACGATTATAAGGAAAGGCAAATCCAGAACGCTCTACGTCCGACACTTACAACACAACTGGCAGAAACTAATGAAGAACCTGAGGAAAACATGGCCATGGCATTCATTCCATTCTGTGGGGTCTTATCGGGAAAAATTGGATGTGTTTTATGCAAATATCAAGTAAAAACCATCTTCTGCCCTCCAACTAAAATCAGAGCACTTATGGTAGTGTTAAGGATGACCTTGGTTTACATAAATCAGGTGTTTACAAAATACCGTGCCAATGCAGTAAGGAATACATAGGTCAGACAATTCGCATCATTGAAGACCGATGCCATGAAAACCAATAGCACACGAGATTGCAACAGCCTAATAAGTCTGCACTCGCTGAGCATTGCATGTCAGAATTTCATGGCATGGATTGTGACAAGACCAAGGTTCTAACACAGACTTCGAAATATTGGGACTGTATCATCAAAGAAGCTATAGAGATCAGAGTAAGAAAACCTGGACTGAATCGTGACAGCGCCTATTCCCTTAACCAAGCTTGGGAACCAGCCATTACCCGGATTAAGGAGAAGGTGGAAATATCACAGAATGTACTGACTTCGAGGGCTGGGGGAGGAACCTCTGAAACGCCGCCGGTAAACCTCCCTGGGTGCAGACCTACGAGAAACACGCAGACACTGGGCCACAAGCCGGGCGGCAACCCCCAGCGCGGACGGCCAAGAGAGCGCGCGTGGTGTGGATGATGGAGGGAGGGCACAAGGAGGGGGAGGAGGAATCTGATATATACCTCACACCTGCTGTTCCTTAGCAGTAGATCAGCACACCTGATGATGGCAACAAGGTCGATTGCTGAAATATTGTGTCCTTTGTACACTCAGATCAGGCTGTTCACCGAGATTTTTTTTGTCAAGCATAAAGATATATATTTTCAGTAAACTAGGTAAAAAATCAGTAATGTCATATCTCAATGAGGAACTTGAAACTTTCAGCATAGGACAAGAACACTTAGAGGAACTCTGGCTCAAATTTGAAAGAATGGTTGACCATGTACTGGATAGATGTGTACCCAGAAGAACAGTTCATAATGGAAGAGAACTTCTTCTATGGTGTACAGTCACTGTACAGAAACTTCTAAATAAACAGAGATTACTGCATAACGGGTGTAAAACTGGGTACTGCATAACAGGAATAAAACCAAGTGTGGGGATATAAATACAGAGATGCTGAATGAAACACATTTGTGTGTCAAGAGAGAAATGCATGATGCCTTCAATGACTACTGTAGCAGAATATTGCCAAGTGATCTTTCACAGAAAGCAAAGAAATTATGGTCATATGTAAAAGCTGTTAGTGGCACCAAAGTTAGTGTCCAGTCCTTAGTGAATGAGACAGGAACTGAAATTGAGGGTAGCAAAGCAAAAGCTGAAACGCGTAACTCCATGTTCAAATATTTGTTTACAATGGAAAACCAAAGAGAACTGCCCATATTTAATCCTCATACTACTGCAAAGATGAATGAAGTAAGTATTAGTGTCAGTGGTGTTGAGAAACAGCTGAAATTGTTAAACCTGAAGAAAGCTCCAGAGCCCAATGAAATCACTGTCAGATTCTGTACTGAATGTGTGGCTGATTTAGTCCCTCTTCTAATTATAATCTATCATAGATCCCTCACACAAAAAACTGTACCCAGTTCTTGGATAAAGGCACAGGTCACACCTGTCTACAACAAGGGTAGTAGAAATATTCCACAAAACTAGCATCCAGTATCCTTGTCATCAATTTGTTGTTGAATCTTAGAACATATCCTGAGCTCATCTTGAACAGAATGACCTTCTCCATGCCATTTTGAAAACATCAATCATGTGAAACCCAATTCACACTTTTCTCACAAGATGTACTGAAAGCTTTGGATCAAGGCAACATGGTAGATGCAGTATTTCTTGATTTCCAAAATGCATTTGACTCAGTACCACACCTACATTTATTGTCAAAAGTACGATCATATGGGGTGTCAAGTGAAATTTGTGATTGGACTGAGGGCTTTTTGATAGGGAGGACACAGCATGTTATCTTGGATGGAGAGTCATTGTCAGATTTAGAAGTAACTTCATGTGTGCCACAGGGAAGGGTGCTGAGGCCCTTGCTGTTCATATTGTATATTAATGACCTTGCAGGCAATATTAATAGTAAAATCTGGGTTTTGCATATGATATTGTTATCTGTAATGAAGTACTATCTGAAAGAAGCTGAATAAATATTCAGACAGCTCTTGATAAGATTTCAATGTTCATAAATGAAAAATTTTGAACCTCACAAAACAAAAAAATGTAGTATCCTAAGACTATAATATCAATGAGTCACAGTTGGAATTGGGCAACTTATACAAACACCTGGGTGTAACACTTTGTAGGGTTATGAAATAGTGTGATCACATTGGTTCAGTCATGGGTAAAGCAGGTGGTAGACTTGGTTTATTAGTAGAATACTGGGGAAGTGTGATCAGTCTATAAAGGAGATTGCTTACAAATCACTCATGCGACTGGTTCTAGAATATTGCTCAAGTGTGAGGACCCATACCAGATAGGACAAACAGGGGATACTGAATGTATACAGAGAAGGGCAGCACAAATGGTGATAGGTTTGTTTAATCCATGGGAGAGTTTCAAGATGCTGAAGGAACTGAACTGAAAGACAGTTGAAGATAGATGTAAACTATCCCAAGAAAGTCTATCAACAAAGTTTCAAGAACCAGCTTTAAATGATTAATTTAGGCATATACTAGAACCCCCTACATATTGCTTACATAGGGATTGTGAGGATAAAATCAGAATAATTAATGCACACACAAAGGCATTCAAATAATCATTCTTCCTGCGTCCATATGTGAATGGACTAGGAAGAAACCCTAATAACTGGTACAATGTGACGTACCCTCTGTCATGCACCTCATGGTGGTTTGCGGAGTACAGATGTAGATGCAGATGAAGAAGTGTTATGGAGATGCTCCAGGAACTCAAAAGGGAATCCCTGGAGGGAAAATGACATTCTTTTTGAGGAACACTACTAAGAAAATGTAGCGAACCAGCATCGGAATCTGAGTGAAGAATGATTACACTGGTTCCAACATACATTGTGTGTAAGTACCATGAAGATAAGATACAAGAAATCAGGGCTCATATGGAGGTATACAGACAGTCATTTTTCCCTCATTCTACTTGTGAGTGGAATAGGAAAGGAAATGAATAGTAGTAGTATGGGGTAGCCCCTGCCACGCTCCATAAAGTGGACTGTGGAGTATCAGTATAGACATAGATGTAGACAATCTATATTATCACAGACCAGAATGTGAGTGACTTGTGTCCACCACATCAGTTCAGGTACATTGAAAATATCATCCAGATCAGCACACACTTCATGATATTTAAGTCATGGATAATCTGGTCACTGACTACTTTTCTCGAAATGTAGCTTGGTAGATGTTTTGGACTACACTGATCTTGCAAAATCTCAAATGGCAGATCACTGACTACAACTATTATTGCACAATTCCTCCACGGTTGGACCTACAGCAGGCGGGTGTTCCAAGTGGCAGAGCAAAAATATACTGTGACACCTAACAATGCAGACCAAGACCCTACATCTCACAACTATTACAAAAGACAGCTTCTACACTGTACATAATCTGGCACACTAAAGAGACCAATGCTACAGTAAAATTAATTAATGTCCATTTCGTGTGACCATCAATGAAGAAATATGCATCAGCCTTGTCATGTGTGTACCTCCAGGACCAATGTTGCAAAGTGGAAAGCCAAGTACAAGCAGAAGTTAGTCAGTTTCATGATTTGCAGGTGAGGTTTGGCCGCATTCCCCTAGCTGGGCCGCTGTCACCCTCTAAATGTTATGGAAGGCTATTCACGGTAGTATAAAGGTGTATGTGATGGACTGAAGCACCACCACTTGCTGACATATCCAAAATGACTGCAAAAATGTTCATCAAGAATTGGTTGGTGCATTTTGGCTGCTCCCTTCACATAATAATGGGCCAAGAATGACAATTTAAGTTGACCCTCTTTTGAAAATTGTTCAGATGCGTGGCTTTCAACACCATCATACCACAAGGTACCATCCGGCCAGCAGTGGCATAGTCAAGAGATGGCATAGAATGCTGAGTGCTGCTTTCATGTATCACTATGAGACGTAGACACAAACAATCCCTCTTGTCCTGTTAGGGTTATGGACACGGTATAAAACTGGCTTTGGAACATCAGCCGCAGAGATGGTTCATGGCAAGGCTTTACGTATTCCAGCAAACTTCATTACTCCAGCATCACCGCCAGATAATTCACAGCTACGTGGTTGCAACAACTTAGGGAGCATGTCTCCAACATCCACTGGTCTCTAACTTCACGCCAATTTTCATACACAAACAGTAGACTGATTGCACTCATGTAACGCTATACACTGATTCGGAGCAAGCTCCCCTGCAACCTCCATGTACTGGCCCTTTCCCAGTTTGGTGCAGTGTGGATCATACAATCGATTATAACAGAACAGTAAATGCAACAGCGTGTCCATTGAGAGGTTTAAGCCCGCATGGGTCATACGAGCCCTTCGGATGACAGCACACCTATGCCCACTGATGTGCAGTACTCTTCCATGCTCACATTGCCAGCATCTGCCTCACGAACACTGGTTCCCACTCACCAGACATGCCTAAGTCACCTAATGTGGCTACATGCCCTTCACGACCGGCTGTGGTGTTGTGAAGTTCAAATGTTCCTTCACCGCCAGGACTCTGGACTTCAGGAAGGGAGGAGGGGGAGTTGGCTGTGTGGCAGTACAATTGTAGAGTAATCAGGTCTGATAGGTGAAGTACTTTTTCATATGGACAGACTACCCTTATTCCACTCTCTTCTGTTTGGTTTTTGGAGTCTGCGATAAATAAAAGTGGTTTTTAATACATCTGAAATTAGTATACATGTCTGGATGTAGGCAACAGTGTCCCTTCAGAAGCATGCACTACTGACAGAATGCCATCAATGGTAGCTCACTACCATGGATTTACTGCTCATTTGAAGGATGAAGTGCTGAATGTTTTATGTATTCATTACGTGGTGCACAGAAAACATCTTGTAGAAAAACATCTAGGTATAAGTCTCGATTCACCGTTACTTATAGTAGCCTCAATTGAAAAAAGATTTCATCCAATTCAAAATATGTTTCAACACCTTTGTCAGGACTATAATGAAGAAATTATTAGGTTATTTTTGCACACAGCAGTTCTGTGGCCATCAAAGGGTACATCTTCACCTGGTTTTGTAGCATTATGTGATAGTACCATACAATTTTTTGAAAGCAATAGTGAGATCAATTTTGGTCAACAGTTAAAAACAGTAAAGAATGATGCCATTTATTTGGCAGATATTTTCAAAAGATATAATAACATCAGTTTGTGGCTTCAAGGAGCTAATAAAACTATTATGGGTTACCAAAATACTGCACCATTATTTATTGTCAAAACTGAACTGCTTTATTATAATCTACTGAAGAGAGAATTTTATCATTTTCCTGAATTATCATCTAAAAAGATGATGAAGCTCCATAGAATATTGACAGATTCAGTAGCCACCTCAATGAACTTAAACTGGATGTGGAAAAACAATTAGAAGGTATTTTGAAATTGAAGGTACATGACTGGATGAAAAATGCTTTTACTGCAAATGCTAAAGAGACTGATACAACTTGCCAAGAAGAATTGTTATAAATTAGGTGTGGTGAATAATGTAACTACAAATTCAGATGTGGTGGATATGAAAACCTATGGCAAAATAAGAAAAATGCCTGTCTTATACTCACATATATGGAAAATGATATTAATTTATTGGTACCTTTCCCTACCTCATATCTTGTGGAGTAAGATTTAGTGGTGTTAACCATATTATGACCGAGCAAAGTAACCACCTGAATATTTCTGAAAGAACAGACCTTAGTTTGTTCATTACAAAAATTGAGTCAGATATTCAGAATTTAGTTTCACACCATCAGCCTCAGGAATTTCATTAATAATTTAGATGCCTAAATGTAATTTTATTGGACTTTATTCTTTTTTGTATGAAAAAGTAAATAAAAAGATTATATGCTTTAAATTGCTGTAACTGTTTTTCATACATTTTGTAAAACAAAGTTACTTCCATACTTTATAAATCACCATTACAGTGGAACCAGTGGGCAATAATAGAAAAATTTACTGCTAATAGAGATACAAAGTGGTCAGTAGATAGAAAAACATTGACTGGCCCTGCTACAGATAGTCATTTTTCCATAGCTCTTTTTGTGGGCGGAATAGGAAAGAAAATGACTAGTAGTGGTACAAGGAACCCTTTACCCCATTCCAGATGGTGGCTTGTGGAATGTATGTGGAGGCAGATGTAGACTGATATCAAAATTGTTTGTCAAAGAGAACTATACCAATTTCTGCTACTTGTATCTGTGATCTTGAAAAAAAAATGTATTCAATGCAGTATCCTGCTTCAAAATTTATAAGTGTCAGGGAAATTTCAAAATGTAAAGAACAACTACATACTGAGTGCTCTACCATATAAAAGTCTGTGATGCCTTAAGCAAATGTAGCATATTGCATCACGCGGAAAGAGGTTTTTACACCACAAAAAAATTTATATAAAATGGACAAGGAAGAAGTGCAGTTATGTGCTTTATCTGTCTTTCTCTTCTTTTTAAAGAAAACATGACCATTTTGAGAAATTCATATTAAAATTGTTACTGGGAAAGTAATGCAGAGTAATGAAAAAGACTTACAGCTGGTTCACAAGAAACAGCTTAACTCTCAATCTTACAAGTACTCATATTATACAGTTAAAAAAAAGTATAGATTCTAAAAGCAAATATAAATAGGCACTCTCTGGATGAGACTTCAGGTGTACAAGTTCCTATGAATCTAGATGAATGATAAAAGAAGACATACAGGAAACTGAAAGTTCTCAAATATTCAAAACAAAGTAAAAGACTATATCCACAAAGCACAGAGATGCATTGCACAGGGTGCTTCCCATGGTGCCACTTGTCAGGGCTTCTTCCTGATTCATTTGTTTATGGAGCACAGGTAGAATTATTGCTTAATGCCTCAGTGTGTGCTGTTATTAGCCAAATGTGTGCTGTAATTAGTCTAATCTTGTTTTCTCGGTTTCTAGGGGAGCAATACTGAGTGGAATGTGGTATATTTCTACGTTTCTCATTTAAAGCTTGCTCTTGAAACTTTGTTAGCTGGTTTTTGTGGGAAACTTGGTAACTATCAACAAGTGTCTGCCAATTCAAGCTTTTCACCATCTTGTGACACTCTCCCATAGTTCAAACAAAGCTGTGACAGTTCATGCTACCTTTCTTTGTATAGTTTCATTGTCACCTGTTAATCACATCTGGTGCAGGTCCGCACTTCTGCAGTGTGTGTCAGTGCAGTGGTGGGAGTATTAGTTTCCATCAGGGTACACAGAAATGTCTATGGATGTAGCAAGTTATGTTCTTAACCAACAGAAATTAACTACCCAAGGCTTTGAAAAACTGATAAAAATGTAAAAGTTTACTGATGACTTAAGGGCTGTACCTCAACACTACCAAAGACAACCTGATAGCTGAATATCTCTACATCTGGTAAGCAGCAACCAGTGTAAGCCTTAATCTCACAGAGAATCAAATTATGAAATTTCAAAAAACAAATATGACAACTAATAAATAAAGAACAACTGTATTTGGGAGTCATAGGAAGTTTTCTGAAAGGTATAGTGGTAACAGTCATTGTTAATTTGTGTGTCTGTCAGCTCTACTCACTTTTTTTGTTCTGGCAGCTGATCAATTATTTCCCACATTCTGAAGTTTCTAATATTTTTTCTTTGGTTTGCACTAACTACGAGCACGTACAGATATATGCTCACATCATCTCATTTCTCAGCAAAGGAAAAATCTCATTTCCCAATTCTTGCAACATAGCACTTTTACTCAGTTGTTTAAAGTAAGATATTTTTCTAGATGTATTAACAAGTTAACAAGCACTCAGTTTCATACCAGTTTATCACCAACATACAAAAATATAAATCTTGAGGTAGATTTGTGAAAATCTATATTCGTAGCAAAGCTCTGTATGGGTGTGAAACAGGGATGACAGTGAAATCAGATATTTAATAACTAGTAACATCTGAAATGTGATTTTATATGAGACTGTTGAAGGTCAGATAGATTGGTTGAGTGAAAAATTAAGATTTATTAAGGCAAATCCATGAGAAAAATGCTTAATATATAACACAATGAATCAAAGAGAAAGAATGGTTGAGCACATACAAGTCATTGCTGAAACCTGTTGTTGAAGAGATGATGAAAGGAAAGAATCATATGGCAGGCTTAGATATGAGTATATTTCATATGTACCTCGTTATGTAGGATCCTGAAATGAAAAGGACACTTAGGAGCTCAACAAACCTAGCTTAGGCTTGATGGGAGAGAAACAACACATGAACATTAATTTGTGATATATCTAAAATAAAAGCTGTAAATAAAATTTAGTCAAATAGACATTAACTAAAACTGCAGTATTTGTGATAATGGGCTCTGTTTACAGAAGCAATAATGTGCAATGCAACTGAATTACATGATCAAACTTACCTAGTTTTTTCTTGTACTGGACTGTGTAAACAGTGATTGGGCTATTTCCATCATATGGTTGTTCCCACGTCAGATTAACAGCTCTGCTTGTGTAGTTTTGCACGTGAACATTTGCTGGTGCTTCAGGAACTTCCTGAACTATAACCCAGATATCTGACTCATCACTGCCATACTGGTTTTTTGCGAAACATGTGAATGCTGAGGTATCACTCCGAAGAACATTCTTCAGTGTTA
The DNA here is from genome assembly GCF_021461385.2 of Schistocerca piceifrons. Lineage (NCBI taxonomy): Eukaryota > Metazoa > Arthropoda > Insecta > Orthoptera > Acrididae > Schistocerca > Schistocerca piceifrons. The sequence continues at coordinate 770,789,876 of NC_060141.1, read as the reverse complement.
TTCTTGAGTGACTACCAAATTCTAAACTTTCTTCACTTATTTCAGCTCTTGGCTGAAGATGTGTTTCAAAAGGGGTGCCACTATGAAACCATTTTATAGAGATTGGTTTGTCACCTCTTGCGACACAGTCTATTGCTGCTGTACCACCTTTGATTGCTGTCACATTCTGGAGAGAAGAGGAAAATCTTGCAGGTACTGAAAAGTCAAGGAAGGATATACTGTAGTGCATGACCAGGAAGAAATACACATACTTTTTGAGTACTGTAAATGTAAAAGATTTATTTATTTGATTTGACCTTTCATTTACATGACACTTTTTAAAGTATGCAGTCTATTGGATTTCCTTGTTAATAACTGAGTAGAATGTATCAGTTACTTCTCATGATCTGATAGGTGATGAGGTAAATATGAATATTCTTATTCATGCTTTGGTGCATGTACTAGCAGTCATTCTTTGAAGTCGTAAGTAACTCGGAGGCAAAATTAAATTAGCATAATATTATGAAAAGGAAAGTTGCTACTCACCATACAGCAGAGATGGTGAGTCGCAGATAGGCACAACAAATAGACTGTCAGAAAATGAGGCCTTTGTCAAAAATAGACAACATACACACACGCTTATGCAAATACAATTAGACTCAAGAGCCACATGTCATGTGTGTGTGTGTGTGTGTGTGTGTGTGTGTGTGTGTGTGTGTGTTGTCTATTTTCAATTAAGGCCTTGTTGGCCAAAAGCTCACTTTCAGACAGTCCTTTTGTTGCGCCTATCTGTGACTCAGAATCTCTGCTATATTGTAGCAACTATCCTTTTCATAATATTGTTACATTCCATTCTGGATTTTTCATTGTTTAAGTTAACATGAAAATATTTGAATTTTGCAACAAATAACTAGTCTCTACTTACTTTTGTAAGACAATTTAAGAACCATAATGCATATTCGTTCATACATGAAAATGGCTATTTTGTGTACTCACCATGTACTGTTATGTAAATAACTTTGTTCAGTGCCATTCCAATTTCATTTCTTGCCTCACATGTGTAATAACCCCTGTCCTCTGGAAGAGCATTTTGAATCCAGAGGCTACCATTATGAAGCACTCTGTAAGAAGAATGGAAGTAATATATGTAGACATTGTTGATCAATTACATTGCAAAGCAGGGAAAAATTACAGCTTACAGATGTACGAAAGTAATGAAATTCTACTTTACGGAGTCTTTTATATAGTTTCTGCTAATTTTCGCCACTGGGTAAGAAGACAGCTATGGGCCTGGAGCACTGCCTGCTTTGCTCCTATTTGATGGAAAGTACATGATGACATAATTCTGTAGTCAAAATCTATGTTGATCATTCTACTATTAATGCTTCCATTGCAACATGTTACACTGTACATGTTAACATTACCGGAGCAGAACTCCTACTATTTCTGCTGTATCATGGGGTTATGCCTACTCTGCCAGCAACATACATTACATCCAAGTTTTGCAGGCAGCTGACGTCTTAGCAGTCATGCTACTCAGGTCCACCAGACAGAAACCTTAGCACCAGCATAGGTCACTGGCCCCATGGACCTCTTTCTTATGCCTGTCACGTGACAGGAAGCAGGACCAACTGTATCCTGGTACTCAGGCCTGTTCTTAAGCTCCCTGGGAGCCCAATTCACTCTGTGAGCTTCCTGGGCCAGGCACCAAATGTACTCACATTTCATCCATCAGGAGCTCACTCAGAGCCAGTGCTATGCCCTCACTGCTGTCCATGTCAAGCTCTGCATCCCAGGACATTAGCGCGGCCTTCCCACCAGAAGACATTGACAACATCGCCATGACTGGTTATCATGCTCCATAATATTTCCTTTTGCTGACTATTGACTTCATACCAGATTTAGACTTTTGCTATACTTTCTGAACACTGACTGTAGCTCCTCCTCTTGGGTCCTTAACCAAGCATGCATTTCATTCTGACTGTGCTAGTGTGATATCTTACTTAAAGTCCTTGCACCGCATGTTCAGAGATCCAAGATTTTGTGACAGTCTCAGTCGCAATAACCTTATTTGTATTCTTTAATTATACAAGAAGTCTTTTTGGTTTAATCAGTGTTTCACCACAAACTTACATGAAGATAGTTACCAGCCTTTAGTCATATGTTTGTTTGTTAAGAGAGCACAATTAAGTTGCTGAAATCAGTTTGTTCATTGTAGATTCAAGTCTTAAGCAGGCAATGTTAGAATATTTTTGTGTTTGGTAAATATTCTAGACATAACGTTACTGATGTCTGTGAATTTAATGTTTCCTTCTGTTGGAGTTGACTGTTTAGGTTTAATAAACATTTTAAGTATATTCTATCTGGGTATATTTTCCTTGTGTCATCTTCACTGGATACATTAGTTTCCGTCCATATTTGTGTCACGTTTTATGCCTTTTATGTAACTGGAACTACTATACAACCAGCATATTTACAACATACTCTGACAGAAAACAGCTGCAAACATGAATACATTTCATATTCAGATCCTGCAATCTGTTCATAGTTTTGTTTTTGTCAAGACTTTTGTGAAGTGCCACAGAAAAAAAGTAAGCAAAAAATAAGTTGCAAATGAAAATACAGAAACGTGACTATGCTGATGCAAAGTGACTTTATGGACTCATCCATAGTGATTTTATGGACTGAATGATGTCCCTGAAATGGAGGAGAAATAATAGTGCATCACTGATTGAACTGTTTGGTAGATAAATATACATAATAAAATTCTTCTGGCAGTTATCCAAGTGAGATTAAGCATTCACCACAGTCTGTATCAACAAAATTATTTTGAATATTTGCATAATAAAAATTTGTGTCTGGTGTCACAGATGAGGAAGAGTTTACTTATATGGGTGGACGTCCCTCATTGAGGGTTTGTGACATAAGCTGACTGAATGCAGATTGCGTTGTTGGTGGCAGTCAAACCACAGGAGCAAAATAAGCTGAAATAGTAGTTAAATTGATGTTGCCAAGGGAAATGTGTAACATCATATTGGAATTGACTTCTGAATGGTGAACAAATGTTTGTTTTTATAGAGACAATATTTACAGGCTCAGGCATGATTTGACAATGAATTAAATTTATACCGTGTCACTATACAATTGCTCACTGCTGTGATGGTAAGTAGGGCTATGCTAGCTAGCTTGCTGTCCTGTTAATATAATCGCTGATGGTTTACTGGTAATGATTGAGTGTGTGAACCTGATAGAAGTGGAGAATCTTCTGTTGAACAGTGCCAAGCAGTATTTCAATACCCTGTCACTTAATGAGTCAAGTCCTGTGTGGTTCAATGTTTTGACAGGCATGTATGATTAACACTCACCTGTATATTTAATTTCCCGTGAGTTTCATGCATTTATAGAGATTACGTTGGGAGGACAATTACTATGAATTAGTGTCTCTCGTGAACACTTGTTGGATTCTGGTGCGAGCAATTATCTTTGATCAAAATATGATACTTCTGTATATCAACTTAATTGGAGGACCAGGGCCTGAACGATATAGTGTGTTTTTACCACTGCCTAACCAACCTCTTCTCTGGCTGTTTATTTAATTCAAAATATATGAGTGTATTGCCAAAAGTAGTACAACAAAAAAACACAATAAAGCATATGTGTGAAAAAACTTACAGAGGGATAAAACAATAATTTTAAAACTTGGCTGTTGTAGTCACTATGAGGAACAGACTAGATGCTCCCTCCCAACACCTTCTGAGCAAAGAAACACAATGGTCTAGCACCTGTTTCATTTTTAAATACCGGCACTCAATATAAAAGAAGGCAATGCACCACTCAAACCACTGGCTGTCCTCTCATTAGCAAACTGTGCTCGCTTTTCCAAAATTCAGTGTTCTGATGCTTGTAAGCCACAGGTACTAAATACTGGTGAGTCTCCTCATGTCACAACTTGGCAGTGACAGAACTTCATTTTGCCTCAGTGGTCACACCACATTTGATTTATAGATTGTAGACTGAAATGGCCATAGTTTGTCATTAGTAGTAAGAGTGCCTAGAAATAAGAGGCAACACACTGACTTGGGCTTCAAGAGTGAGGTCACTGCATGAAGAGGGGCTTTACTTTGTGCCTCTGTTGGCATTAAACAAGCCTACTTGGTTGCTAATCTGCTAAACTGTTGTCTCAACTTAAATATGAAACGGTAGCCAGTAGAATGACATCTCCTTCTCTTGATGTTGTAGGCAAAGGAAGTTGTCTTGGACAGAGTGAACTACTTTTTACTTTTGGTACAATCTCTGGATGACTTGCTGTACACTCAGGAAATCAGAGCTTATGATAACTTGATAGTTTGAACATGTCTCAGTACTCTCAAAATTGCATGTAACTCTACATCACAGACACTAAATTTGTCCAGGAAGAGCCTCTTGAGAACGCAGCTGTAGAAAACCACACAGTAGTCAATCCATATAAATTTAAAACGAACAGGTCCACTTTTATATTTCACAAACTCTAAATTAAGCCTGAGTCACTCGAGACACCGGAGAGGCAGTCAGTGCCATCTCTGGGGAAAAAATGGCATATTGTCCTTATTCTCCTGTTCAGGCTAATCTGATAGTGTTTCTTTAATTTTTATTTGAAAAGGTCATGCTGAACAGGATGATATAATGATTGACAGACACACCTAAAAGCCTCATCTATTAGAGCTTTCCAGACTGGGAACTGGTCACTGGAGAGGAAATCATTGATGACTCCTAACTGAACTGTGTCAGTGAAGATGGGAGAGCATATCAAGAGATAAACAACAAAGAACAAACCAGTAGCAGTGGTGAAGTGAATGTCCCTATTTAGAAGACACAGCCTCTGAGTAACCTGATCCCCAGTGCAAATATTAGTAGAAGCCCACAGTACATTATGGATTTTTAAGTCCACACAAATACAAAACAGGCTGAGAAGCTATGCAGTGATGTCTATGAAATATACTGATCTAAGTCTTCATTAGAAGGCAGGTACAGAGAAAATACCATCAGCTTGTATGATTTGGGCATTACTGGAATAAATGCTTGCATAATGGTGTTGAGAAGGAGAAGTGAGGAACAGTATTCATCATTGACATATGTGACTACACCACCTTCAGCTCTCTCCCCACTGATGTTTTCCTTCTATGAAGGCTATAATCCTTTGCCAAAGGAGCATCACTCTCTTTGGAATGTGGCTCCTAGATACATAAAGATATTGGCCTTGCTGATGGTAAGAGTATTGGCTCCTCCACATGTGTATTCATTTATTCACCATGTTCTATAGATCCTTTCAAAAAGTAGAACCTTCAGGGATGTGGAGCAAGTCAAGGTACACATTAACATGAGCCAAAAACTCATAGAAACTTACTCAGAATTTTGTATTAATAATAAACTACCACTAAATCCTTGGTGCTATTCACACTTATACTGTCTACATTCCATTGAGTAAATTAGAATGAAAGCTGCTACTTTGATAAAAGCTGCTATCTCCTCATTTTATTATACAGCTGCCATTGATCTAACTCCTCATTAAAGTCTCCACAAACAATGACTCTCAAGTTTGCATAACCTTACTAAAACTCTTTCTGTTTGCTTTGTGAAACATAAGACACATCCCGTAAGTGGTCTTAAACTGCCTGTACTATAAGCTTGTCTTTTCTGTTCACAACTGTGGCACAGGATTTTAAAAAATGTTCAACACAACATTTATTTATCTGAAAGACCTGGGACTTAACTCTATATTTTGCATAGTTAACCACTCCTCCTTTATTTTTATTGGTTCTACAGCAGTATGACATGTGTTTGTATTCATCAAACTGAATCTGTTCATTTCTCATGATTTCCAAGCGATGTTCTGATATGCTGGAATTCTGTTTATTTTATCATGTTGCTTAATGGATATGATAATTCCTCTGTTTTGTTTATAATGCTTCTGATGTATTGATGGTAGATTGTAAATGCAGCTTCTTTAATACTGTTATACAACAGAAATGCATTATCAAGGCAAACCAGGCCAATGTCCTATGTTGTAATAAAAACAACAAACAGGCAGAAAACTGACATTGTGGAAAGCAGACAAAATCTAAAAGATATTGACTCACCTTGTGCGAGTGAGAAGCCAGAATTGTAAGCTCAGCGACATGACCTCAGTGAGGAGAAGACATCATGACATTCTAACAGCACAGCCTGATTTCATAAGAGAGAATAGAAGTTTCACAAGACCACCTATCAGCTTGCTGATACGGTGGAAAGGCAACAAACTAAAGCCCTTTCTTGAGAAATAGAGGGATGGTGAAGACCGCTGATGAGGCTGGAAAAGTAGGTTACATTGGGTCATTACAGGCCAGATACAACATCATTGTCTCAGACAAGCAGTAATAAATAATCAGGTTTCTGAGCCGTGAAATCTTTATGTTGCAGTACACCAGCTGCAAGGGCTAACCTGTGATGAGCTACTACCATTCACCAAGATGACTTGTGCCTTCGAGACTGCTACCTGCTTGGCTGCTGTACTCAGTCACTGTAAGCTGCTGATCTCGCAACCACTCATGAGAAGACTTGGAGACTTCTACATTTGACTTACTGAGCTGAACTGATGGTGTTGGTGCACCATCAACCTGTTACAGTAATTGTGAGGTGTGATAACTGCTGCTCCCCCTGTCTAGTACTTGCAGGTAGTCATCGACGTCCCCAGTCTTCCTTTGTGAAAAGGTTACACAGTTTTTCATCTCTACACTGTGCAGAGCTGATGAGAGATTATCCAAACATACCCATTTGATGTCTGTGAGAGCCCTCTGGTTAATATATAGTTGCTGTGCTGGACAGCAATGCCTGGTGTACGGGCAATGCTGGGAACCAGTGAGGCCTACCAAACACTCGACATTGTGTTTACATGAACTGGATGTCATAGGTGATGTCCTCTGTAGATTGCTGAGAAGTTGTCAGTAAAGTCCCACGCCAATCACTGCACTGCTGCTGTCCTGGGTGCCAATATAGAGAAGTATACACAACTGTAAACTTTAATGTAATAAGTTCTTGTCCCACTTAATGTTGTATCATTCATGCCCAGTGCACTGACTGGCCTGCGCTCCATGCTCCAACACCCCAGCAAGAGTAGGGGTCTTAACCTAGACCCCTAAAATACCGTTCTGTTTTTCCGACTTGCAATATTTAGATGCACTAGTACCTGCATCAGTTGTAACTATGTCTGTTCTGCAGCTCTGTGTTTCAGATGAATTTACCCTAAAAAAGGCCTAGTGAAAATATTGGCATAGGACCTCCTTTGGTCAGATCAAATGCTTCTGGCACTTAGCATTGCTAGTAATCTCTTACCAGACAGAAAACATTTATGTAATACTGCAGTAAGGGAACCATTTCACAGCTGATATGTATTTTTGTCCTTCCTAATTTCTTAACAATGACATTATAAACCTTCAATTTACAGGGATTTTGTTGAGGAGCTACATGCTTCCCTCAGGCATACCTTGAGTTTCTTTTGCTCTGAGTGGACCTCATTATCTGATTTCTTTGAGAATACAAGATGTACATGATCTCATGGCTTAGGTATCTTGTATGATGATTTTAATTATTTTGCACACTTTGTTCTCTGTGGGGATGGTGTGACTGAGACAGATACTTCATTATTAATTTCCTTTGCAAGGTTCACAGTTGATCTCATTACTTTTTGCTCAGTGACTGCCCCAAAAAGTGTGTGTAAAGTTTGAGGCCATTTTGCATGTTCAGTTTCAAGTGCAAGTGCTTTTATTCTTCTCTTCTGACTCATCTCATGTAGTAGTGTTCACTTTGGGAACCTGTTTATTTATTGCTAATGCAGATGTTGTACTTATGTTGTAAAACTTCATATGCTTTCCTTGCGTCACCAGATGAAATTAAAATTGTAAATCGTGTATATCAGATGATGATCAATCTATACACTGAGAAAAAAGTACAGGGGACCAAGGAGGAATTTGGAAATGGAATCAAAGTTCAGGGAGAAGACATAATAACTTCAAGATTTCTGTCAGAGATTGCAAAAAACTTGAAAGGTCAGTTGAATGAAAGGTAAAGTGTCCTGAAAAGAGGTTATAAGATGAAAATAAACAACAGTAATGGAATGTAGTTAAATCAGACAATACTGGCAGAATTAGATTAAGAAATGCAATACCAATGAAAGTAAATACGTTTTGTTATTTTGGCAGCAAGATAGCTGACAATGCCCAATTCAGAGAGGATATAAAATGTAGACTGTCAAAGCGAGAAAAGCATTTCTGAAGGCATTCGTCTGGAGTGCAGCCTTACATGGAACTGAAACAATGATCATAAACTATTCAGACAAGAAGGAAATTGGTGCTTTTGAAATTCAGCACTACATAAAAATGCTGAAGATTAGATGAGTAGCTTGAATAACTAATGAAGTAAAGTTATAATAAATGAAAGTTATAATAAAATGAAAGTTATAATAAATGAAAGTGTTATTGGATTTGTGAAGCCAGGTGCTCCACTGTGAGAAGTTATTCAGCATATTGAAACACACAGTAACCATGGAAGTTGTAACTCTTGCATTATTTTAGCTGGCGCCAACGATGTCTACAAGAACGAGGCAAAATTTACTTTGTGATCTTTAAGGGAAACATTGGAATAAGTTATGGACAAGAAAGTGTTTGTAATAAGCATCCCTATGAGACATGACCTCATCAAAACATCATGTGTGAATGCAGAAATCGAAGCAACTAACCGAAAGTTCGAGAAAATATGCAAGCTCTTCAGCAATGTGACATATATTAATGCAGACAATCGAAAAAGGGAAGATTTCACTACCCATGGATTGCATAAAAACATGAAAGGGAAAGTAGCACTGTGCGATGCAGTCATGGAACAATTAAACCGAAACCAGCCAGGCTTAGTGCAGCCTCCAATTGTAGCAGCAGCAGCAATGGAATCACCAATTTCAAATGAAGAGCATATTACTCCAATGACTTCAGGAAGTTTGAAGCAGCAAGAAGAGGATCCCCATCTAGCCTAGTTGCAGTTCCTCAAATTACAACTCCAAAAATTAGAGCAGAAACGCCATCACACTACAAGTCAACTTGCCCAACACGAAACAGGAAAGAACCACAACGTTTTTTATGGCAAGTGATTCCAGAGAAATGTTGATTTCATCTTCTAAAACATCACTCTGGAAAGAAAACTTCAATTGTAAAAGTGTTAAAAATGATATGTCATGTGCAGCTGTAGAACATAAGGTAGGCCAAAACAACCTAGTAAATAAGTCATCGTCGAAATTTATGCTCCTGCACCAAAATGTACAATCCTTATTAAATAAAGTTAGTGAGATAGAAATATTGTTATCAGATGAACTAAAATAAGTGTCAGTTATTTGTGTTAGTGAGCATTGGTTATCAGAAAATATGTTACATCACACAAGGATAGAGGGCTTTACCCTTTCATCTTTTTTTTGTAGGAAAACCTCCATGCGTGGAGGAACATGCATATATGTTAGAGAGGACGTCAAACATGATAACTTAAAGTTCACTAACCAGCTAGGGGAAGAGCAAAACTTCGAAATTTCTGCTACACAACTGACAAATTTAAATATAATTGTTATTTGCATATATAGAAGCCCAGATGGAAACGTAACTACTTTCATTGAAGATCTTGAGAAGGCACTTAACAGTATAAAAATAGTTAGTAAAACAACCATCATATGTGGTGACTTTAATATAGATTTCAACAAGAACTCAAAAGACAGATTAAACCTTGAGGCCTTATTAAAAACCTACAATATACATACAACTATCAAATCCCCCACAAGAGTCACCAAATCGTCAAGCAGTGCTATAGATCAGATACTAATAAATACAGATAAATATTTATACAAATCTGGAAATATGAATACCGGTTTCAGTGATCATTATGCACAGTTTATTAAATTCCCAGTAGAGACTGCAGGAAATACTGAACAACAAATGACAAGAAAAGGTAGAAATTTTAGCAACCACAACCTAGAACACTTCAGGCACTTCCTAAAAAAAGAAACATGGAATGATATAGACAACTATGAGGACACATGTAAAAAGTTTGACATGTTCATGGAAATATTCTCCCATTATTTCAATATTGCTTTTCCAGTTAAAAACCAAACATTAAAAACTAGAAAAAGAAATTTTACATGGCTGATGAAAGGCATTAAAATATCATGTGCCGAAAAGAGGCAACTTTATGAAATCTCAAAAACACAAAATGTTACAGAAGAATTTCTGGTGTATTTCAAGAATTATAAGAGAGAGCTTCACAAAGTCATAAAAGAAGCTATAAAAACAACAAATGATCACCATATAAAAATGGCCAGGAACAAAATGAAAGCCATGTGGAAGATAGTCAGAGAACAAGTAGGAAATGAGACCTCCCAAAATGTAAATCTCCAGGTAATCCAAGATGGCAAAAATCCAGAATAAGTAGCCAATGCTTTTAATACATACTTTTCAAATATTAGGGAAAAATTACTCTCTGACATAAAATCTTCAAATAAAAATCCTGCTACAACACCATCAAATCAAAATAGAAACTGCAACTCCCTATTTCTTACTCCAATCAACCCTAAGGAAATTATACTATCAATTAAAGAGTTAAAAACAAAATTTTCAACAGGTTTGGATGAGATTCCAGATTATGTCATTAAAAATGCAGGTGACCCCATTGCAATACCATTAGCCCACATTTTCAACAGTTCATTAACAAATGGAGTCTTTCCTTCCTGCTTAAAGACAGTGAAACTGAAACCACTGTTCAAAAAGGGTAAGAAAGAAGACATAGCCAATTATAGACCTATTGCCTTGCTATCTACATTTTCGAAAATTCTTGAAAAAATTTTTCATAAGGGGTTGCTAGATTTTCTAGAAAAGTGCAAAATATTATCCACAACCCAACATGGCTTCCGGAAAAGCCGATCAACAGAAACAGCAATATACGAAGTTTTGGGTGAAGTACTCGAAAATATTGATAGTGGACAAAAAGTAACTGGCATATGCCTTGATCTGTCAAAGGCTTTTGACATCATAGACCACATGCTATTGCTGCAGAAGCTTGAAAGAATTGGTATCAGAGGTATGCCTAACAACTGGCTTGGATCATATCTTCTTACTGACCGCAAGCAAGTAGTAGAAATACATTTTCACAAAGAAAATAAATCAACAAGACACTATTCTGATTATAAAGCAGTAAAATATGGAGTACCACAGGGCTCGGTACTGGTCCCCATCCTATTTTTGATATATATAAATGACCTAATATCAACCAACCAGTACCATAGCACTATCCAGTTTGCAGATGACACAAGCATACTAGTCAGTGGGAAGACTGCAGAGATACTACAGACAAGACTGTCTGAGGCAGTAACAAATGTTGTAAACTGGTTCAACCAAAACAAACTAATAATAAACAAAAGTAAATCAGTAGCATTAAAATTTCATAATGTCAAGAGAAACACTGAAGAGGATATAAGAATCCAGATGTCAGACACAGATATTGCAAGTGTGCCTAATACAAAATTTCTGGGGGTCTGGCTACAGGATAATCTTAGATGGGAAACTCACATTGACAACATATTAAAGAAGCTAAGTAGCATGTGTTATTTAATGAGAGTGCTAGAAAACTGCTGTCATAAGGACTGTCTAATGACAGTTTACTATTCTAATATACATTCTGTCCTAAAATATGGGATCACTTTCTGGGGTAACTCGCCATCCTGCCAAAAACTCTTCAGGATGCAAAAAAGAACAGTGAGAATCATGGCTGGAATAAAAAGGAACAAACCATGTAGAACATTATTTAAAAGGATGGTGATTCTTCCCCTTCCATGTATTTTCCTATTTGAAAGTGCAATGTTTATAAAGAAATATACAATAACAAATCCTAGTATCCTCCTCAAAAATGAAAATGTTCATCATCATAACACAAGACAGAAAACTGACTTTCATGTACTGCATACAAAAACCAGTTTGTGCCAAAAAGGAACATTACACCATGGAAAAATTATCTACAATAAATTGCCAAGAGAAATTAAAGTAAAGACTGATGTAAAAATTTTTAAAGCAGCATTAAAAGAATATCTGTTGACACATTTCTTTTACAGCGTGGAAGAGTTCCTCCAAAATCCTCAAGAGTTTAAGTGATGATTATGCAAATACTGTAACCATTAATACTGGCCTATAAATACATTCAGATGTAATTCTCAAGTTTCTAATGGGGTTCAAGTATAAGTTGTATACCAACTTGCCCAGTGTATGAAGTAAAATTCTGTGAATGTAATTCTCTAGTGTACATGTTAATTCATAGTGTAGAAGAGTCCTCAAAAATCCTTAGAGCTTAAGTGAGGATCATGCAAATACTGTAATCGTTAATATTGGCTTATACATGTATTCGGTTGTAAACTTCAAGTTTCTAATGTGGTATAATTATAACTTACACATTGACTTGCCCAGTATATGAAGTGCTGTAAAATTCAGTGAACATAATTTTCTAGTTTCTAAAGTGTTTTAATTGTAAGATATACTTTGACCTGTCCAATATCTGATGTTCTGTACTGTACATGTAAGATTTACTGGACCAATAAATACAATACAACAATTAACAACTGAAGCAGTATTTTCAACCTCTGCTAATGAAGAGGTATTGAACTGAATTGGGGAGAAAATAAATTTATGGCATAACTTGACTAAAGGGATCTGTTGATAGGATACATCCTAAGGCATCAAGGAATTGTCAGTTTGCTTGACTACATTAACCAGATTGAAATAGAAGTAGGTTTCAGAGATAGAGAGCACATGGAGAGCTGCATCAAACCAATGTTTGGATTGAAAACCATAATTTTAGTTCTCTTATCTTCTTTTCTTCCATGGATATTGGATAATTTCTGCTCTAGCCAGGTAGTTCTTCAAGCATTCCAGACATGCCTATCGATTTGAGCATGCCACTTCTACTTCTACTTTTACTTCTTCTTCTTCTTCTTCTTCTTGCACTGTTGGCCAAAACCCTTTGCATCCTGATGTGGCATGTTTGTATATCTGGCTCACTAATAAATACTTGGGATTTGTGATGAGTGATCTTACCACAGTGTGAAAATTGCCAGCCCTAATATATTTAACGTGAATGAAAGTGATGCCATTTTTTGCAACTCACTATCAGTTGATTTAGTGATAATATAATGCAGACTTTCATGGTTGGTGATTTTCATTATATGGACATTAGGCAGTGATCTAAAGCTTGTTTCTGTGCCTAGTGTTATGCTTCCTAATGCTAGAGACATCATCACAGACTTTAAACATGCTGTTAGTATTTTCAAATTGAACAAGCTCTGCAAGGTAAATAGTTTTAAATGTAACAGCACAATAGTCGGGTTGTGATGTCAACAGGTAACTGCAGATCACGGACTCATGCCCAATCATTTCTGTTAAAGTTGTTTTTGTGCTTTTGAATTCCTACATCCTCTCTGCATATACCAGCATAATAATGATTCAATCTTGATAAAACTATAGCATCAGAAAAACTAATTTGGTGGCCTTCTGGTCCCAGTGCATGATCTACTACTGCTAGTTTATTCCTGTTTCCCAGACAACATTTTCTCTTGTGTTCTTTATGCTGAACATTAATGTATCTTTCATTTTTGGATGTACAGGCACATCAAGAAAATGATAGAATCTTATGGCTCAAAGACTACAGAAAGATCATACACAAAGAACACAAAATTTCCTTCCTGGGCAGAAAAGAGGAGCAATTAAAACATAGGTGAACAGGCTAAAGGAATCTCCAGAGGCGTTTTAAGTCTGAAAATAAAATATCCTTCTTAATAGTCTCTGATGATGTCTCAAGCATCAGGAGCTAGAATTTTAATAAAATTGTGATATGCATGTCATCCCTGTTATTGTTTTCCATAGTTCATTATGCCATTTTTGAAAACATTAACATAGATCCCCACTTCAACCACAGACAGCTGCATCCAAATGTTTAACATGTGGAAACTACAATACTACAATAATGGAAATTTCAGGATAGAAACAATACATAGGAAAAGAGGAAGTACAGCCAGTCACATACAGCTTGTTGATGGGTGATGCATAAATACAGACAGAAGTACAGAGACTTAACTAGCATTTGAGCTACTGTTCTTTTCCACTTTAAATATGCACATTCCCACACACAATAGCAGGAACAAATGAACCTAGCCATAATGAGTGTCATTATGGCCATGGGTGGAAAGCCAGTGTGTCTTTTCAATTGCATCTGTGTGATTGTGTACTGAAACAGGAACTGGAACATGGCATCTCAGATTATGAACTTTCACACTGGTATGCAGCTAAATTTTCCCTATGATAAAATAAATCTGAGTATTTGTGTTTGCTGTAGCAAGTAAGGTGAGGTGATGCAAGAAATGAAGTGAAGGGGTGAAGGAAAGGAAGAGATAGGGACAAGAGATTGATTGACAGGAACTGGTACAAATTGGAAAGTGCTGCTAGGGAGTGCTCACTCTAGTTGTCACAGGTATTAAGTGTCCTGACCACATGACCAGTCCATCAGTTACAAGGTATGTGATGAATAAACAATATGATACTTTGTTTACAACAAGACAATGTTCCATCATGCTACATATACAGGTAACTTTTCACACTTCTGTGTAATCCATGCTGTAGTAAAGTTAAAAATTTACTGATGGTATATTAACTACACTATCCTCTGTATTGCTTCTCTAATAACACTATCAGATGTATATGCAAATGGCTCTTCAGTCTATCATTTAGGAGACACCCCTCATAATTACCCTCATATTGTCTTACTTGTTGTACAGCTGTGGAGCAGACAATAATCACTTATCTAAGTAAAACTCCAGAAAACTGTAACAGCAGACAGATTAAATTAAGAACTTAGTAAGAGGCATAGTTAAAAGTTTTAGTTATCACTTCAAAAAAACAAGCGGCAACTATGAAATATCATGGTGCTGTTAGTCCTTCTCTATGCATTTACTCTTCAATGCAACATGTTTTTCCCTATGAATGACGATTTGTTGGAGAAACTGCCTGCAGAAATGTGCATTTTGGCTGTTCAGGAAATGTTCTTCTTTGAAAATTGCCTTATTTTCATTCTGAAAATGTGTGGATGTTTTCTTCACTGGGAAAAACAGGAGAATACAGAGGCTGCAGAAAAATTTAATAGCCCAAAGAAGCAGCAGGTGTGACTTGAGTCCTTGAGTCCTGAACAGAATTCAGCTGGGGCATTGTCATGGAGCAAACACACCCCACTGGCAGCTTCTGTTGGTGCTTCATTTGGACAGCCTCTCATACCCTCATCAGATGTTGGTAGTAAGCTACTTTGATGGTTTACCCCTTACAAAGATAACCTGTCAGAACCACATAAGGCAATCCCACACAACATTCAGCATCACCTTTCCCAATGATGGTCGGGTCTTTCTTTGCCTTTTCTGGTGATGGTAAACCAAAATTTTCCACTGCTTGCTTTGCTCCTTTATATAAGGGTCACAGTGTTATAACTGGCATTCATCCTTTGTGATTAGGCAGCTAAAGAGGTCACCTGGATTGGCCTGACACAGCTGTAACATTTCCACTGCTGCCTCAGTTTGGTGGGCCACTTGAATGGGTGTGGGCAGTTGTGGAACATAACAGGCACTAAATTTTTCAATGTCCATTTTCACTTTTTCCACAATTGCCTTGATTGTCATATGCCAATTTTTGATCACCATGCTTTCCACTTCTCTCACAATTCTATATTGTTGACAGAGAGATTGTCTGTCCAAGGTTGCACCAAGTTTCCTAAAGTGAAGTTCCCAGACATTTCCCTGGTTTCCAGACACAGTTTTTGCATTTTTCTCTGACAAATTTTGAGATCTGAAGCGTAAGTTGAAAAAAGAAAATTTAAGGACTTCAGTATTTCTGAACGTGTTATTAAACTCTAATTTTGAATGAACAGCAATTTATTGTCTCCTTTATAGGTTTTATGATCTGAAGAGTGTTATGTCCATTTATTTACAGCCATTGTGCAATTTTTCATTTGAGAAATGTATGAGTACATAGTGTACAAACTGTTGGCAACTGCCACAATTTTCTTCCTAGCACTGCTGGTACTTTCTCTTGAATATATAAACTACTTCCAAAACACAAAACTGCACCACAATAAACAAAATGAACTCCTGAAATCTGTCACCACGGCTTCTAGCCCATTGAGCTTTCACTGGAGTCCTGGGTCTGCAGATGAATTACAAAAATCCACTGGTTTATGCCTCATACAAACAGACCCAGCCTGCAGGCAGATTGGAGAGACTTGATCCTTCGGTCAGGACCCGCATATTTGTAAAAAATGATGGGCTTCAGATCAGTGAGTCCGATCCGTGAGAGGTACCACAGAACTGGCTCACAGTTCTGGCCCATCATGGAAATCTACTCATTTGAGGTCAGCTATTTACACCCATAGTCATGGGCCGTCAACAACATTTTGATGAGACTGCAGTGATCAGTCTGTGCCACTCTCATCAGCAGCTGCTGGGCTAGTGGCATGCAGCAGTGGCAGTTCTGACTGCAAACTGAGGGGAGCAATGGGGAGAGGAGAAGCAGGAAGGATGGAGTAGGGAGGAGCACACAACACCCAGGAGCTTCTCAGCTGCACCCAGACAGTGGTGATGTGTCGTGTCTCTGTAAACCAACCATTTATCTGCTGAGTCAAAAAATTACATTGTCCAGTGTTTTTTTTTTTTTTTAATTTCTCTGACTTCCCTACCAGTTTGAAATTTCTGGTTTCCAGAACTTGTGGCAACCCTGTCTGTCACTTCATGCTTCATCATTTCTGTCACTTCATGCGTCATCATTCAGATGTGTTTGACTACAACAAAAGTATCTGCAGTATCTAACCACTGTGTCATTAGATAGTGAATTGTTGCTGTAAACTTCCACCAACTCAGCATGGATTGTTGCAGCATTGTTTCCCTTCAAATGCAGAAAATGAATTTCTATGTGATACTCGATTTTATCATAGGGCTGCACCATTTTATGGTAGTGGTAGCAAGTTCCTATTGAATCAAACTGCTGAGGTCATCGGTCCAAGTGCCATTTTGTACCAGGGTTGCAGATATGTAATTGTAAACAAACAAACAAAAAATAAGTACACACTTTGATTTTGAGGTGATAATTGAAACTTTATGACTACGCATCATATACCTTCTTACCCAGTGGGAGACTATATCTTTTCTTCTTTGATTTTTTAATTTTTCATATACTACTCACTTGAAATTATTTGTTTCGAAGGTGTCATCTTGGTATAATGATTGTGGCCTGTCTGACTCTCTTTTCCACAGTATTGTGGGTTTTGGTGAACCATCAGCATCACAGGGTACAATTACGGAGTCTCCCATCAGAACACTAACATCTGCTGGTTCGTGTAACCAGGATGGAGGAACTGTAACATTGAAAGCATAAAAAATATCAAAGGAAAACATCTCTATTCAGGCAATGTTTTATACAGAATTTTTTACAAATACAGACATTCAAAGTTAAGAATACTAAATAAAAAGATGAGGAAAGGCTACCACTCAAAAATTCCATTATAATCTCTCACAGATACTCAAATGCAGCAACAGAAACAATGACCTGTCAGCCTGAGCAATAACTCTTAAACAACCAGTGTCTTTGTGGCTTCAGGTGGAAGCATTTAAGTGTGTGTGTGTGTGTGTGGTTGTCTTCCTTCATTTTTATTTATTTATGCAGATAATTTTTTAAAGCCTCTGATATGTGGAATTAACTAAATAATATGTTGAAATGTTACTAAGACAAATCATTTTGTATAGAAGGTGACAAATAGTTATGCATATGAAGTTTCAGAGACTGCGGTAAAGAAATTAGCAACATAACCTGAACAAACACATTACTCTCATTTGTTTCCTTACAAGAATTTTAATATCTGTTCTCTGTGGCGTGATCCACCCACGCATCATTCAGATTAGTAAATGCCGGGGGATGAAGAGCAACACTATCACAAGTAGCTTGACAGTTCTGTACTTGTATGCTGTAGAATTCTTCTGTTATGGTTTCCCAAAGTTCAGCCAAATTACATATGTGATGTTGATATTCTTTGTCCTTTAAAACACCCTATAAGAAAAAGTCAAGTGGCATCAAATTGGGAGACTGAGCTGGTCACTCAAGAGACCCACATTGACCAATGGTTCAGGAATGTTTCGTTCAGCCACTCTCGCACTGGTATGGCATGATGTGGCAGTGTTCCATCTTGCTGCCACAACAGGCCACTAAAGGCTGGTCATGCAGATGGTAAAGGATGCCTTTGAGATTTTGGCTTTCCATAGCTCCCTTTGCATGCAAAGACTTTGAGCAGCTTTCGAAGTCTCGCATCATCTTAAATTTCAACAATTTGTAGTGTTCCCTATTCTTAACACACATCTGACAAAGAGGCACTGCTATTTTGTCAGATCTACTAGTAGCAATTTATTACAGTATGCATGTTCATTGTATATCAGAGTATTAGCAGTAGTGTTCATATTGATTGTGCATAATCAGTTTGCTGCTACTAGGGGGGGGGGGGGGGGATGTATGCTTTTGTTATAGTCTCTGAGAGTGTCCTGAGGAATTATTATACCTAATTTATTTCTTCACTAACTCTCACAGATGGTAGCTAGGAGTTCATTTAACACAGGCACATCGACGTGTCCCATCATTTTGACTATTTGAAAATATATTTCATTAGACTTCAATTTTATCCTTAACAAAAGCGGTTTCTCTCAAAGTATAACACAATACTCTTTTTTGTACCTAGCCATTGATCATCATTCACAGAATATTGGAAAATGATGTCACACTACAGTGGAGATTGTTAACAATTACTTGTGTGGCTCATTCTAAAATATTGCTCAAATATGTGTAACCTATGCCAAAGGGGATTAACAGGGGATACTGAACATATACAAAGGGCAATATGAATGGTCGTAGGTATGTTTGACTCACAGGAGATGATTAGGGAAATGCTAGGTAACCTGAACTGGCATATCCTGGAAAGCAGATGTCAACAATTCTGTGAAAATCTACTTAGCAAATCTTCAAGAAATGGCATTAAGAAAAAAAATCAAGGAACATACTACAGCCGCATATGTATTTCTTCTGTAGAGACTGTGAAGACAATATTACAATAATTACATGCACACAGATGCATTTAAGCAGTAATTTTTCCTGTGATCCTTCTGTGAATAGAATGGGAAGTAACCTACGACAAGATAACATGTGAAATACCTTTTGCCACAAGTTTCCCTGTGCTTTGCAGCGTATGAATGTAGATGTTTATCTAATATTGTGGCCATAAACTGCATACATTTGCCTGGATGCAGTGAGAGAGCAATCTCCATTTTCTACTTTTTAAGGACACGTATCCATTTATAACCTGCTGCGATTTTAATTCTCTTAGTTAGTGAGTTACTTACATGTTCCATGGATCATTTTGCATGATAGATCATAATGATGTGGAATGATTCATTTTACATTCACTTCACAAATTAGTTTGTACATATTGTTACATTCTGAATGTTTCTAATTTTTTTCCATTCTTTTCTTTTTTAATAAAGAATGAGACAGATATACAGATGTGAGTTAGTACACTACCATTTGTGGAAATTGCAACACCAAGAAGGAAACACACGAATTCAATTAATTTAATACCACAGGTTAGGTATATGACAAATAACAAATGATTACCTTTTCAAATCTGTACATGTCCTTTGAGTCCTACTATTCAGTATGTCATGTGGCCACCATGCGCTGCAATTAGAAATGCTATATGTCATAGCATTGAATCAATAAGGTTCTGAATATGTTCCTGAGGAATTTCCCTCCACGCATTTTGTATCCGAGCCTACAAATCCATGACACCAGTTACTGGATGACCGTGACACACCAGGTGCCAACCAACCATATCCCAGACATGTTCGATGGACATCATGTCTGGCGAACGCGCAGGCCAGGGAAGCAATGGTACCCGTTGCTCTTCGAAGATGGCCTGTACATTCCTCGGAATATGTGGCCGGGCATTGTCCTGTTGAAATGTGGCCTGTGGAGATGCCTGAAGCAGGGAGAGTACCTCAGACTCCACAACTTCCATTAGATAATAGTTGCTATTCAAAGTGCCCATAACATATACGAGTTGTGTGTCTTTGATTTGCTTCTGAAGATGAAGCAACCACTTCATGGCATTTGCTTCAGAACTGTTCCAGAGATTCGACAGGCAGTAGACTGCTCCATTCCCACCATCAACAGAACAGGATCTGCTAATGATATACTAAACCTTCCACATCGCTGGCAACGGGTTCTACACAACACTGGAGACTACTGTGAAGGACAGTAACAGGTGCAAACCTGTAACCCTTTTCTATCGGTTGTGAATAAATAGTTGCCACTATTTAAGTTCCAACCCTCATATTATTCTTACAGCGTATTTTTGCACAAAGAAGACGTTCTTACTTAAGATGAGTTACACCAGAACATTATCCCATATGAAATTACTGAATGAAAATATGAAAAATATGTCGCTATACTGATTTGTTTCTCTCTAAGTTTTGCAATGATACTATGGAGTTCCAAAATGTGTTTTTTTTTTTTCCAATTTAAATTCTCATTTCTATTGAAGACTAAGAATTTTGAAGTTTTCACCCTACTTACCATTTTCTCACCATGTGTTACACTTATCACTATTGTAGTACCCCTACATATGCAGAACTGAACATGTTGTGTCTTTTTAAAACTGAGGGTGAGACCATCCACAGAAAACCACTCAATGATACTTTTAAGAACTTTGTCTATCATTTCTTCTGTTTCTGTATGTATGCTTGGATTGATTACAATGTTACTGTCATCTGGAAAAAGAACAAATTCTGTTTTTTGTATATTAGATGGAAGATTGTTTACATGTATGAGGAACAGTAGTGGGCTTCAGATTGAATCTTGGGGAACCCCATATGTGATTTCTCCCCAGTCACACTTACATCCCTGGACTATATTTCTTGAATTACTAAGTACAATTCTCTGTACTCTTTTGGTTAGATATGATATGATCCATTGGTTGGCTACAGGATCAACCCCATGAAACATCAATTTATCAAGGAGAATACTGTGATTCACAGAGTCAAATGCCTTAGAGAGGCTGCAGAAAATCACAGCTGGCACTATTTTATTATTTGTTGGCATACAATCTGGTGAGTGAACATGTAAATGGCATTCTCAGTAGAGCAAAATTCTGAAACCCAAACTGCAATTTGCTAAGGATGCTATTGTTGCTAAGGTGAAATACTATTCTAGAATACATCATCTTCTCAGAAGTTTTGAGGAATGATGTCAGCAGTGAAACTGGCAGTAGTTACTGACATCTTTCGTATCACCTTTCTTAAAGAAGGGTTTAACAATGGTCTCTGTTTCAGCCAGCCCCTCCGCATACCGTACCCTGGCTTCCCTTTGGTCCATCCTTTTACTGACACCAAATCCTCTTGGCTACTTAAGGGCAGGTTAAACTTTATGTGAATGATAATTCTTGTTAGCCGGAAGATACACTTCATTTGCTCTACATTTTACATTGATTTCATGAGATATAATGGTGCTACACTGTTCAGATTTGACACACTAGAGTAAAAGGTGTCACAACACCAGCTAAATACAAAATCTGTTTGACTTGTAGACTTAGTTACTGATGTTTATTTACCGTTTGTTTAGCTTGGCCAGATTTGTGTCTTAAAGCTCTCTCTTACATTTGACCAGGAACAAACATACCAAAAATATAACAAAACATTTTCAGTTATTATTATTATTATTATTATTATTATTATTATTATTATTATTATTTCCTTCACTTTCTCAGATGTTAAGTCCGGTTAAAAATGGAGTGACGCGGACCTTGATCAAGCGTCACTTCCTTTTAACTGTACGGTATGTGTTATATTGCATTTAGGAACTTTCGGGTAATTGAACATGTATCAATAATTATGGATTTCTGTAGTTGTATATATATGTTTGGATGTAGCTGTATTGCATTGATGTACTGGTGGATATTGTGTGGTATGACTCCTGTAGTTGATAGTATAATTGGTATGATGTCAACTTTATCCTGATGCCACATGTCTTTGACTTCCTCAGCCAGTTGGATGTATTTTTCAACTTTTTCTCCTGTTTTCTTTTGTATATTTGTTGTATTGGGTATGGATATTTCGATTAGTTGTGTTAATTTCTTCTTTCTATTGGTGAGTATGATGTCAGGTTTGTTATGTGGCGTTGTTTTATCTGTTATAATGGTTCTGTTCCAGTATAATTTGTATTCATCATTCTCCAGTACATTTTGTGGTGTATACTTGTATGTAGGAACGTGTTGTTTTAAAAGTTTATGTTGTAAGGCAAGCTGTTGATGTATTATTTTTTCGACATTGTCATGTCTTCTGGGGTATTCTGTATTTGCTAGTATTGTACATCCGCTTGTGATGTGATCTACTGTTTCTATTTGTTGTTTACAAAGTCTGCATTTATCTGTTGTGGTATTGGGATCTTTAATAATATGCTTGCTGTAATACCTGGTGTTTATTGTTTGATCCTGTATTGCAATCATGAATCCTTCTGTCTCACTGTATATATTGCCTTTTCTTAGCCATGTGTTGGATGCGTCTTGATCGATGTGTGGCTGTGTTAGATGATACGGGTGCTTGCCATGAAGTGTTTTCTTTTTCCAATTTACTTTCTTCGTATCTGTTGATGTTATGTGATCTAAAGGGTCGTAGAAGTGGTTATGAAATTGCAGTGGTGTAGCCGATGTATTTATATGAGTGATTGCCTTGTGTATTTTGCTAGTTTCTGCTCGTTCTAGAAAGAATTTTCTTAAATTGTCTACCTGTCCATAATGTAGGTTTTTTATGTCGATAAATCCCCTTCCTCCTTCCTTTCTGCTTAATGTGAATCTTTCTGTTGCTGAATGTATGTGATGTATTCTATATTTGTGGCATTGTGATCGTGTAAGTGTATTGAGTGCTTCTAGGTCTGTGTTACTCCATTTCACTACTCCAAATGAGTAGGTCAATATTGGTATGGCATAAGTATTTATAGCTTTTGTCTTGTTTCTTGCTGTCAATTCTGTTTTCAGTATTTTTGTTAGTCTTTGTCTATATTTTTCTTTTAGTTCTTCTTTAATATTTGTATTATCTATTCCTATTTTTTGTCTGTATCCTAGATATTTATAGGCATCCGTTTTTTCCATCGCTTCTATGCAGTCGCTGTGGTTATCCAATATGTAATCTTCTTGTTTAGTGTGTTTTCCCTTGACTATGCTATTTTTCTTACATTTGTCTGTTCCAAAAGCCATACTTATATCATTGCTGAATCCTTCTGTTATCTTTAGTAATTGGTTGAGTTGTTGATTTGTTGCTGCCAGTAGTTTTAGATCATCCATGTATAGCAAATGTGTGATTTTGTGTGGGTATGTTCCAGTAATATTATATCCATAATTTGTATTATTTAGCATGTTGGATAGTGGGTTCAGAGCAAGACAGAACCAGAAACGACTTAATGAGTCTCCTTGGTATATTCCACGCTTAATCTGTATTGGCTCTGATGTGATATTGTCTGAATTTGTTTGGATATTAAGTGTGGTTTTCCAGTTTTTCATTACTATGTTTAGGAACTGTATCAGTTTAGGATCTACTTTGTATATTTCCAATATTTGTAGTAACCATGAGTGGGGTACACTATCAAAAGCTTTTTGGTAATCAATGTATGCGTAGTGTAGCGACCTTTGTTTAGTTTTAGCTTGATATGTCACCTCTGCATCTATTATCAGTTGCTCTTTACATCCTCGTGCTCCTTTGCAACAGCCTTTTTGTTCTTCATTTATAATTTTGTTCTGTGTTGTATGTGTCATTAATTTCTGTTTAATGACTGAAGTTAATATTTTGTATATTGTTGGTAGGCATGTTATGGGGCGATATTTAGCTGGGTTCGCTGTGTCTGCTTGATCTTTAGGTTTCAGATATGTTATTCCGTGTGTAAGTGTATCAGGGAATGTGTATGGGTCTGCAATGTAACTGTTAAATAATTTAGTTAGATGTGAATGTGTTGAGGTGAACTTCTTTAACCAGAAATTTGCTATTTTATCATTTCCAGGGGCTTTCCAGTTGTGAGTAGAATTAATTGCTTGGGTGACTTCATGTTGCAAAATTTCACTTCAGGCATTTGTGGTATCATCTTGTATGTGTCTGTTTCTGCTTGTATCCACCGTGCATGCCTGTTATGTTGTACCAGGTTTGACTATATGTTGCTCCAGAAGTGTTCCATGTCTGTTATGTTTGGTGGATTGTTTATTTTAATGTGTGTGTTATCTATTGTCTGGTAAAATTTCTTTTGGTTTGTGTTGAATGTTTGGTTTTGTTTCCTTCTATTTTCACTTTTTTTGTATCTTCTGAGTCGTTTGGCTAATGCTTGTAATTTATTATTATTATTATTAACAATAATAAAGGGTATTAGGAATGGCTGTGTTACAGATGAGATAAAGAGAGAATTTTACTTTGTGATGATGAGTATTTCTACTGTGGTGCTCAGATCCTACCACACTGAAGATGAATAAGAGGTTGTGCAATGATTGACAAGACAACAGAGAAAACACAGGGTATGATAGTCTCTATGCTTATCAGCACATAGTGATGATAACTGTTCATGGGCAACTGCTTCCAGGTTGTTGGGAAGATGATGGAGGTCAGAGAATGATTAAAAATGCCCATGACCCAAAGCTGCCAAACAATTTTGTGCAACTGACTTCTGGCTATAGGGTGCATATTTTTTTTCTTTTTTGTTTGTGCCATCCACTGATTCTTTAAGGGAACAGATGGTTTACGCCCTTGTGCATTAGTTTAGTAAAGATGTTGGCATGGAAAAATACTGGTTTAGATCCTCAACAGGAGCTAAAAGGAAGGAAGGAAGATAGGATTTAAAGTCCCATCACACTGAGGTCATTAGAAACAGAGCACAAGCTCAGAAAGATTCAAGGGTGGGGAAAGAAACTGGCCATGCCCTTTGAAAGGAAGCATCCTGGCATTTTCCTAGAGAAATTTATGGAAATCATGGAAAATCTGCTGTGGATTTGAACTCAAATGTGAGTCCATTGCGCTAACCACTGCACCATCCACTCAGTCAGTGGGAACTAGAGGTTCAGCTGTAGATTTCAGTTTGCCTATTCTTAGGCCTCTTAAATTTTCCACAAGGTGGCAGACCTGTGAAAGTCCCCAGTTAATGAGGGTGCATACCTGAATTTTCCATTTCTCACACACTGACTAACTCGGTTGTGTAGTTGCTAGTAGGGACATGATTAACAGAGGTTGGGTGCCATTTATATGTCCTGCATGCTGCATCTTTGAGACTTGTGAGGTGTTTAAGGTGATATGCAGGCCATGGTGTTGGTTTCCCTTCACTCTAAAAGTTTTTAGATGATTATGTTTATTGTATAAATTATTTAGTCTCTCAGTCAAATTACATACTTCATCATTTATGTCAAAATTATTTACTACAGTTGACTGCAAAGAAATATTATAGGTGTCAGCTGTAAGCTCAGACACATTCATACACTTAAAATCCCTAAAAGTTGCCACTTGCAGTTTTTTCTTTGAAAGTGACAGTGAGTGTGTCATGAATTTTACATCATGGGACAGACAAGCCAGGTGCAGAGTTCTGTTCAGTGCAAATTACTCTGTTTGGATATTTGGTTGAAAATATACCAATAAAGATATGAGTGTCTGCTGAATGGTGAGTTGGAGTATGTGGAAGTAGCGTAAAGTTTAAGCAACAGAAAAGTATACATCTGAATTTCAAAATGGAGGGACTGTTGTTTAAAAAAATTATGTTCATATCCAGCTAAAATTATGTGTTCATACAGAGATTCAAGGCCTGATAGTGTGGATTCAAAGCTAGAGAGCTGACCAGCTCTTGGTGGCTTGCTTATTGCACAGATAAGATACTTTCTGTTGATACCTTTTTTGGAAATTATGTGTGTTATGCATTATGTATTTCAGAGTAAATCAGCATTTGCGATTCAGTTGCTCCAGAACATGTTATAGATAACATAACGAGTTACATTTAGTTTTACCTTTTGAAAGGAATGTACATTGTCTTTATTTATCACAAATCATTTTCAAGTTTGTTAGCGATGACAAGTTAAAAAAAAGTTAAGGAAGTTACTAACTTTTAACTGAGGTTCTTCTGTTGCCTTAATAGAAATTAACTTGGATACTTATCACATATGTTCTTAAATGGAATTAGTAATACTTTTTACTGAACAGGGCCAGAAACTAAAAGAGAATCAGTAGGTTTATTTTAAAGTTCTTTGTTTACTGTTCTGTAAAACATTGCACCACCTACTATGCGCCCCCAATGTGAATGCTGGTCTTAAACATGGAATGCTTCAGCTGATGTTTGTAAGCAGCTGGAAATTGCCCTGGCTTCTATCAAATGATAAGAAAACTACAAGTGGGTGTAATGAGAGGACTCCCATGAGTCATGTGCCAGAGATACCATAGGTTCGTCAAGTACTATCCTCTCTCACAGATCCTGTACCCTCTACAGGAAGTACGGGATCTATTATGACTCGTACACTTCAACTGTGGGTGGCATTTCAGTAGTAGAGCTAGGTGCCATATACAAGAGAGACGGGGACCAGAGAGAACTCAGGGTGTTATATTCATCACCCTAAACAATAACTTTGAGGTGCTGTCTTCCACCGAAACTAAAACTGAGTCAAGGTGACTCACCTCATCTTTTGGAAAACCTGCTCTGTCCAATCTCACAACAAGGCAAATACAAAAGGGCAGATGTCTATTAATTGTCAGCAGTTCAAGTGGTACTCTTAGGGAATGGTACTCCTAGGGAAATGGCAGCAAGGGGTTTGAAGGAACACAAGGAGTACTCAGTGTATATGCCTGGAGACTTTATTCACCATATTGAAAAGGCCATTGCAGCAGAAATTTAGGGATCGGGGTACAACCAACCACAGATTGAGATGCATGTTGGAACAAACAATGCTGTCTGGGTTCTGAGGTCATACGTGGTTCATGCCAGTGATTGCCAGAGAAGACCAAGAAAACTAGTGTGCAGCATTGTCTGCAGCACAGATGGGGGACATATACTTCTGAGACAAGTGAAAGGACTGAACCAGAGACTATGAAGGTTCTATGAAAAGCTAGGCTGCAACAGCCTGTACTTGCACCATGTCTGAGAACTGTGGGCTCCTCAAAGTGGGTCAGGTGTGTACTACACAACAGTAGGTGCTATGCAGGCAGCTTACTGTGTGTGGGGCAAATGCACTGCACTGAAGTTGTCCTTTTTTATTTACTTAGAACAGATCATTCAGAAGCCCACTCATAACAGAAATATATTGCATAGAAGAACAACAAATAGGTGTGACCTCTTTGAGAGTCTCCACATTGAAACTGGTATTAGTGACCATGAGGCAATCGTAGCAACAATGATTATAAAAACACAAAGGGCAACTAAAAACATAGAGTTAGATGTTCAGCAAACTAGATAAAGAGGTAGTTGTGTCACATCTCAATAAGGAACATGAAACATTCAGCTTTCAAGAGAAAAATGTAGAAGAACTGTAGCTTAGGTGTATAACAGTAGTTGACCACATTATAGATACATATGTAGTAGAATAATTCATGATGGGAGGGCCTCTCAATAGTATATTGCCACTGTTCAAAAAGTACTAAGGAAACAAAGTCTACTGCATAAGACATGTAAAACAAAACATAGGACTATAGATAGGGGGATGCTGAATGAAATGTGTTTGGCTATCAAGAGGGCAAGGCTTAAAGACTTCAACAATTACCATGGCAGAATATTATCAAAGGATCTCTCAGAAAACCCAAAGAAATTTTAGCAATATGTAAGGACTGTTAGTGGTACTAAAGTTAGTGTCAATGCTGGGTGAGACAAGAACTGAAACTGAGGGTACCAAAGTAAAAGCAGAAATGCTGAACTTCATTTTCAAATGTTCGTATACAAAGGAGCTCCCAGGAGTATTGCCCCAATTTCATCGTCACACCACTGCAAAGTAGAGTCACTGATGTTGAGAAAGAGCTGAAATTCCTAAAACGAACAAAACTCCAGGGCCTTACAGAATTCCTATCAGATTATACACCAAATCTGCATCTGAGTTAGTCTCTTTTTAAACAATATCTACTGTTGAGACCTCGAACAAAAAGCTGCCCAGCACTTAGGAGATAGTGCAAATCACACCTATCTGCAAGAAAGGCAGGAGAAAAACTACCCCATTGAATATCCTTGACATCAATTTGTCACAGAATCCTAGAACATCTTCAGAGCTCAAATGTAAAGAGGTACCTCAAACAAATTGGCCCCTCCATGTCAACCAGGATAGAATTTGAAAACATCAACTATGTGAAACAGAGCTCACATCTTTTTCATATTACATCCTGAAAGCCCAAGGCAGTCAGGTAGATGCAGCCTTTCTTATTTTCTGAAACACATTTACATCAGTACCACACCTATGAATATTATTGAAGGTATGATTGTTTGGGGCATAAAGTGATATTTGTGACTGGACTGAGTATTTCTTGGTAGGGCAGATATAGAATGTCATCTGGGATGGGGGGCATCAACAGATGTAGAACATATTTCAGGTATCCCCAAAGGAAATGTGTTGTGACCCTCATTGCAAAAATCTGTTTGTACAAACTGGTTTCCCATGACATATCCCACATAACCCCAATCCTCCCACCACCACCAAGAAAGAGCTACAAAGGAGCACCACCTTCATCACCCAATATCACCCTGAATTGGAACTGCTGAACCACATCATTTGTCAGGGCTTTAATTATATACCATCATACCCTGAAATTAGGGAAATCGTACTTAGATGCTTCCCAGCCCTCCTAAAGTGTTGTTCCATTGCCCACCCAACCTCCACAACATCCTAGTTCATCTCTATACCACCCTCAATTCCAGGGATCATATCCCTGTGGAAGACTCAGAAGCAAGTCCTTACAATCCATCCATGTAGCACTTTCTGTTCCATGACCTCCTCTGTCCTGTCACTTCCTCACGATTCACCTCCCCTCATACTCATTGTGCACTGCTCTCTGGTGGTGCACCCATTGGTATTTTCCCCTTTTCTGCTTCTCTCCTGCCTGCTCCCTGTTTCCCCCCCCCCCCCCTCTCCCTCCCCCACAGCCTCCTGACACCATGCCTGGCAGCCCTCTCCTGAGTGCCCTGTCAGACAGTGCTGATTTCTCATCCCCCACCTGCACCCTGCTATCCCTCCATCTTCCCGGCTCTGCTGCTGAACATTGCTCCCATTCAACGTGTACCTGTTGATTTCTGGCTGGAGACAGTACTCTTGTGTGTGCAAGGTGTGCTTGCTTGTGTGAATGTGTGTGTGTTTTTCTTTTCTGAAGAAGGTTTTGGCCAAAAGCTTACATGCAACAGCCTTTTCGTCATGCCTATGTGCAGCACAAAATATCATCTTTACAGTGAGTAGCTATCTTTTACATTACAGAGTTAATATTTCAACCTGGTCTTTCCAGTGTATATTGTTTGTCTGACAAGGATTATTTTAACATAAAAGAAACTAACGTTTTAGATTATGTTACATATGCTAATTTTGAATAAATGCCCAATAGTAAATTGAATTTTAATGCTGATTGATCCAAAGTAATATTTTTTTTTAAAGAAAGATGAATGATGGGACTTTGACTTTGCATACAAAGCCAATGTCAAAATTATAAAATTTTGTGAATTACTGCATGACGGTAATGCATCTGGTGCTTACTTGCTTTTAAATTTGTGTGATAGCTGAGCACATTATGATCCTTGTGCTGAGCTCCATACTCCCTCCCTTGTGCCCTGATTCAGATCCAGGAACATGCTGACCAATCATTGTATATCCTACCAAGTGAGAAAGACTTCCATCACAGCAGCTAGAGTCATAAGACATGTCTGGCCCAACTTCACATGTGAAGAGTGGCACATCTGGTCATCATACCTTTGGCCATTAACAGTATTGATCCCAACAATGAAAATGACAATAAGCACCATATTACACGTGCCGTTTCACAACACTAAACTCCCACTGCCACACAACTGATGTCTCCCCATGATAATGCAGAAATAGTAGTACAAACTACTGCTTTCTATGCAAAAGAATTTGTGATGAAAATAATGCTGCAGATTGAAGTGGAGGTCATTCATGGACAGCAAATTCCTTCATTCTGTTATGGGTTAAACTTGATATTTCTGATTCCATGTTACACTTGACTATCTCTGAACAACTGTGAGCGGGGCGTACTCTGTTAGATGTCAGATATTCAGATCACTGTTCCAAGTCTCCAGTACTCAGTTCCTAAGGAAACTGCAACTCCTGAGGCAAGTTGCATTCTCTGCACTAATTATCATGTGGAAATCATTGCATTTTATTGAGCATTTAAGATAAGGTGTCAGTCTGATCGTGGAGCGATTAGTCTTGGCTGATCTTGTACTAGCATGCAACAAACATTTTCTTTGTCTATCACCACAGCCCCAAAACAGTACTTTAAGGCATTTTGAAAACTTTTGAGACTGTAGTCAGTCTCTGACTTGTTACGATGCATCCCAAGATCTAAAACAGTGTCAAACTTGTATCTTAGTGTATGTTAATAACTCACCAAGAGTTTTTGTACTCTGCTCAGAACAAAAACGAAGAAATGACTGAGACATCTGTTGTTGTTGTTGTGGTCTTCAGTCTGAAGACTGGTTTCATGCAGGTCTCCTTGACAATCTATCCTTTGCAAGCCTCTCCTTCTCCAAATAACTACTGTAGCATACATCTATTTAAACCTGTTTACTGCATTCATCTCCTGATCTCCGTCTACAATTTTTACCCCCCCCCCCCCTCCCCTTCCCTCAAGTACTAAACTGGTGATCCCTTGATGTTACATAACGTATCCTATCAACCGATCCCTTGTTTTAAGTAAGTTGTGCCACAAGTTTCTTTTCTTTCTTCTCAATTCTATTCAGTACCACCTCATTAATTATGCAATATATCCATCTAATCTTCAGCCTTTTTCTGCAGCACCACGTTTCAAACCTTCTATTCTCTTCTTGTCAGAATTGTTTATCATCCATGTATCACATATATACAAAGCTACACTCCAAATACCTTCACACAAAATTTCCTAAAACTTAAAATCTATATTCAACATGAACAAATTTCTCTTCCTCAGAAATGCATTTCTTGCCATTGCCAGTCTACATTTTTATATCCTCTCTATTTCACCTCTCATCAGGTAACCTAATTCCCTCAGCATCACCTGACTTAATTCGACCACATTCCATTACCCTTGTTTTGCTTTTCTTGATGTTCATCTTATATCCCCCTTTCAAGACACTGTCCATTGCTTTCAACTGCTCCTGTGCTATCTCTAACAGAATTACTGTGTCACTGGAGACCACCCATCACTGTGCCTGTAAATTTGTAATGCTCCAGCACAGTGACTCTAATCCTGAAGTATTCATCAAGAAACTGAAACACCTGATTGGTGCAATTTGGTCTAGCCCCATCTTGCACGAACTTCTCAATGCCTGATTGATCCTGCAAAGCTAGCTGTGTGGTGACAAACTGTTCCTTAATTGCAATGTTACGTTGACTAGTAATCATTTCTCACATGAAGAAAAGGGCCAAAAATGCCTTTGCTGTTTATTGCAGTCCACACAGAAACTTTTGGAGAAAACAGTGGTTTCACTTCATACAGATGGGGATTTTTCAGAATCTCAACATTGTCATTTCTGTTTTTTCATGATTCTATTCAGGTGGAAGTGTATTTCATCTGTGGACCAGATGCATCCAATATCAAATCCTTTGTTATCAATCTCTGTGACAATATGGTCCACAAAGCCAGTCCCTCTGTCACACAGCATGTACCGGTATGGCCTGGTAGCTTCTGATTTTTCTTGGGTTTTGCTGTCTGGTTCCAGAAACCTTGGTGACATTTACAGGAGTAACTTCAGTTGGCCTAGGACAAACATTCCTTGCTAAATAATCAGCCTATCCCTTGGAATTTGGTGAAAAGCTTGCAATTCTTTTTTTTGCATCAGGTCTTTTTGGAACATTAAACCATGCTTGAAAACTGCACCTTGTTGCTGTAGGACTGTGTTCTTGCCTGTAGCATTCTTGTACATAAAAACATGTTCATTGGAACACAATTTCAACCTCTTCCTTAGATAAACTATCCTTGCTTCATGTTTCAGTGGTGGAATTGGTCACAGTGGGCTGCAGTGCACCATTTATAGGCCCCACATATTACAATTACAGCCCCATCTGTTAGCTTGCACGCTGTTACCTCAATGGTAGCCAGAATAGCCTCTTCAACATTTTGAATGAGGCCCTCAGGCATACTCACTGAGTAAGGGGTATCATCATTCAACCACATGTTTGAACTCCCAAAAATTAATAGACCCTACCCTTTCAGTTTTGCCTCTTATTGATACCAGAAAAAAACAGGTTTCTCCAAAACAGATGAAGTGAGCCCCATTGCCTCAGTTTCAGTTTCAGTGAAAGATAGCATCTCAAACTTGTTGGTTAGGGGAATCAGTATAATACCACAAGTCCTCCCTGGTCCATACTGTTCAGAATACCTGGATCTACCACTTGGAACCCCACTTGCAATCAAATGGATGAATAATGATGGACCCCATACTCTCTGCATAGGGGACAGGATCCACAGGGAAGGATAGTATTTGAAGCACCATTGGTACTAGTGCCACAGGCACGTGACTCTTGGGAGCTCTTCCAACACACTAATTCGCAGCAGCTGCAAATTATTCAACAATAGTCAAGGTGATTTCCAGGTGCTTACAAACATCAAATAACTCACCTCATGTTTGAAAACAGCATACACAGTGGGTCTGCATTTTGACTGGTGCAATGTATTACAGGACAGTAAACATATAACTTTAAACTAAGCTTGCTGATTGTCTTTTATAT
Source organism: Schistocerca piceifrons (assembly GCF_021461385.2). Lineage (NCBI taxonomy): Eukaryota > Metazoa > Arthropoda > Insecta > Orthoptera > Acrididae > Schistocerca > Schistocerca piceifrons. The sequence continues at coordinate 770,756,837 of NC_060141.1, read as the reverse complement.
CTGTTAAGCTAAAAAACTACTAATTCCCCATCAGAAATGAAGCAAATACACAAACAAGATTTCTATCAAAGCAACAGAAAAACCTGTGGTAAAAATTACTGATTTCCCAATACTTTTGAGGTTAATTGTAGTTATTAATAAACTAGAAAAAAGAGTTAATTTATGAGAAATTTAGGTAATATATACTGCTATTTAAGGGAAAATTAGATGTAACACAATATGTTAGTTAGAATAACTGATACAGTAAATAAATCATAAATGCCAATTTACTACATATTAAGCAATGCACATAAAAATGGTAACTTCCAGGAATGCTCAAAAATGCATGTTTATTTGCATTGATGTAAAATAAAATTTTGGGTGACATATTCTTTGGCAGTAACTGTGAATCACAAAAGGTGATTTGCTATGAAATATGATAATTTCAGAAATTCTTAAAAATGTACATTATTTATGTTGATATATAATGAAATTTAGGGTGATCTATTCTTTGGTAGTAATTGTGAATCACAGTTACTGATTTGCTATGAAATAAGTTATCCATAAACACACATACTGGTAACTTAAGAAAATATAGTTTTGTGAGTGTCCAAAAATTCTAAAAAATAACATATTTCTCTCATAATTATACAATGAAAGTAGAGAACAGTTGTTTTGAACAAGGATAGGCCTAGTGTTCTCAAAAATTCTGAAAGAGCACAAACAAGTTTAAGTCTACAATTGATGATAACAGTTGGAACTCATCACAGCACTTGCGAATGTTCGAATTTCACAATATATCACACTACAAACTGGTATCGATACAGTCAATTAAAGATTATGCAGAAGTAACACGAATAGTAAAATACACAAATTTAGAGTCAAATTGGCATAAACATTTATATGGACATAGGCTATACATTTTTTAAACAACAATGTACAGGTTTTGTTTTAAAATCAAGTGTGAGAAAGAAAATGCTGCACTGGTTACGAAAATAATCAGTTTTGTTTTCTTTCTTGCTTCTTCTTGTCAGTTTTAATTATGATAGCAGGGCATTTAAGCCATTAGGCAAATTGTTTCTTTCGCATATTCTTTCTCTTCATATATGAATTTAAACAACAACTGTATACACAGTGTAGTGTTGTTTCATTTTCTGCTTCACAGGTTGTTTTACCAGAAAACAGGAAAGTTGTATTCATAGCTTACTGGCTTATCATTAGAATACTAATGCAGAATCTGAATCGTCCAAAACTTTGTAATCCCACTCATTTGTAGAGTAAAGCTATGCAAAATACTGTCCTTGAAATTATTATCGTCACAGATCTAGCAGCCAGAGAGGTCTCTCTCATACCTGATACAGCAATGATCCCAACTGATTTAATTGACTTCCAGTCAAGGTCTCATTCGCAGTAACAAGAAAAAAAGCAGAAGGTCAAATATAAAGGAGAAGAGGAGATGGACACAGATGCAGATGGAGCAGGGGAGGGGGGAGAAATGGACATACAAAGGGGGGGGGGAGGAAGAGATGGTGAGAGAGAGAGGAGAGGAGGGCATGGACAGAGGGGGGGGGGGAGGAGGAGGAGGAGGAGGAGGAGGAGGAGGAGGAGGGTGAGGGCGAGGGCAGGAGAGGAGAGGGGGGAGGGAGGGAGAGAGAGAGAGAGAGAGAGAGAGAGAGAGAGAGAGAGAGAGAGAGAGAGAGAGAGAGAGAGAGAGGCAGGCAGAGAAGGAGATTAGGAAGTATACCCAATTCCCATACATGTTTAGCAGTTGTGAAGCACTGCTGAGTTATGTAGTTAGATATAACTCCATTGCTTCTCATTATATCTGAAAACATACTACACAGGCAGCACAATTATAATTACTGAAATAATCTTGATGGTCATTTGCAGTGATTGGTCACATTATCTTCTATCTTCTTAATTATTTAAAGTTTCGCATGCTAAGTTTACAAACAAGAAGCCAGACAGGTGGCTAAAGAAGGGGAGGATCTTTATGATGAGAGACACAAAAGTCACATTAAATGTTGACATGCCTCAAGCTCCATCATTAATAACACATTTCTTTGTCACAGAGCATGTTTCATATCACAATTACCATCAATATTGTGCTTGTTTCACCACTCAGGCTACCTGGATTCTGTCTTATAGTATCAGTCCCTCAGAACTTCACAGGTGGAAACTTGTTGTACAGCACATAATTCATGCCGGCAAACTGGCAAACCACCTGAGCTAAACTTATGATACCCCACAAAGATCCCCAAATTTTGCCACTGTTTTTCTCTTCTTTCCATTTCCATTTGGAGACTGCTGAGAAGAAATCTACTATTCGCATGTGGCAAATAAGTTATTACTATGATCAATCTTCTCTCAAAAAATGGAAGATAATAGAAAAATTGGCCATTTAAGAAGTGAAATGACAAATTAATAAGATTCATTGTTTAACACGTTAATCTTTACATATCAATCATAAAACGGCCTTACTGAACAAAGGGTAGAGTCACAATATTATACTATGAATAAACATAAAAAACAATAAAGAACACATAGAAAAGATGCTGTAGAAGTTCCTGGTGAAGAAATTTATATCTGAAATACAAAAGCACATATTTGTGTGTGTCTGAGAACAATTCAGCAGCCATAAAGTGATGTCATGTCATTTTTCAGGAATAGTAGTAAAGTGCTGACACAAAGATAGTACAGAAGGAATAAGCAAGATAATTACCCTTAACTGTAAGTTGAGTTGTATGGCTTGTATTGGCTACAGCATTTTCAGCAACACATGTGTAATTTCCTGTGTGGTCTTCCATAACCCTATTGAATGTCAGAGTACTTGAATACTCATCTATTGTTCTTTCAATAACAGATAAACCATGCGGGATGCTTTCACCATCCTTCAGCCATCGAAACACTATAGGAGGATCACCTTTGATTACAACACAATGTAGATGTACCCTCGTGCCTTTCTGAGCATCTTTTTTTGTGGAAAAAGGATCAATGGAAGGTGGCTCTGAAAATAAAGAATATATAAGAGATAGAGGACACGTAGCTGTTTTAAAAATCATACTATTAGCAATAATTTCCTTGAAAATTAACATGCAAAACAGTATTTTTCAGTCTCAATCATCTCACAAAACAATAGATAGAGCAAGCAATTACAGAAAGGTATTCACAATTAAAAATGTATTTTCAAAATAATGATTATACCTTTTGGTAAGATGACCAGAATGATGTAATATAAGTATGTCAATTTGAAATGAATGGGACGAAATAAACCCTTTGAACTATTAATTACACTTGACAATAATATTATAAAAAGGATACATTCCTAATTAACATATAGTGGAGATGGTGAGGCACAGACAGGCATACCAAAAAGACTGCTAAACAAGCATGCTTTTGGCCAAAAGGCCTTCTTCTGATTTAGAAAACATACACGCATGCTCCAGATAGCAAAGCCTAGCTTTGGCAGCCAGACAAAGTGGCCGCGTGTGTGTGAGGTGTGTGTGTGTGTGTGTGTGTGTGTGTGTGTGTGTGTGTGTGTGTGTGTGTGTGTGTGTGTGTGTGTGTGCGTGTGTGTGTGAGCATAATTACTGTAGAAATGTGGTTACCGAAGAATTAAATATAATAGTGCTTAACATTAAAACATTTAAAAAGAGATAAATTAATATCAACAGAAATGTTGAAAGCAAAGAAATCACTTCATTCACACAACTATTGCAATATTACGCACTCATTATGACAAATAAGTGTCTGAGACAAACCAGAATTCAAACATGGATCACCTGTTCACTGCGAACTGACATCAATGTTTCTCTAAATATTCATGTACTTGGGTCTGTGGTACAGCCTGACCCTCCTTCAAATCCCAGTGATTCTACTCACACATTAAATGGAATGACCTCTGATTGTGGCATTTGGAAGTAGTAACAGTGAAACATCAGTGTTATAGAAAGTACAAGTCATTCCTGCAGAGGGGGAGTTAAGGGCATTCCTCGTAATAAGTGGGAGATTTGGATTCAAATCTGGCATAAATCTCCAACTGTCACAACAGTAACATAATAATGCTTTCTATCATCACTATACATAGATAATCCAAAGTTTTAAAAAACTATGCCACATGCCCTACAATAAGAGGAAAATATTGTCACTCTAACAACTAATCAGTGATTTTAGTGCTAAAGATGCCAATCACAAAGAAGAAGAGACAGTTGCAGGAAACTATAAAACCACAGTAGGCCTAACAAACAACACATGAACATAAAATTAATGTCAGTAACATTACAAGGAGAAAGACTGCTTTAATTTTGCTTTATGCTGATGATTAATATGTTAAAGAAACATCCCAATCACAGCATTAAAAACAAAGTACACTTTGGTCTGTCAAATGTTCCCTGTACTGTTAAAGATTTGTCTGTACTGAACAGGCTCAACATCAGTAATGCTCATAGAATTACTAGAGAAATGATTGAGTTAAATGTAAGAGCAGAAAGAAATAAAATGCTACAACAGAAAATAGGTACAGTTAACCTCGCAAATTTTTAAATTATGCATAACTAGTTGGTAATCTTTACAAGAAGATCAGGAAAGAAGCAAATTCATTTAAAACAGAAAAGTAAAGTGAAAAATCAAACTAACTGAAACATGATAGATTATTCTGAACACCATGAGACTTGGAGGAAAGAAACAAAATGTGATACTAAAAAATTCAATGAAGAGAAAGATTATAGAACAAGTCAAGCTTACTGACAGTTAGGCGCAAACTTCTACGTGACAAAAAGCAGACCATACCAGATTGTTAGATAATAGCAACTGACTGACTTGGTACTTACCCATAACTTTCACAATCAATTTACTTCGAGAAGTAAGACCATCAGGGTTGCTAGCAACACATAAGTATCCACCATCGTCTTCCTTCCTTGTATCTCGAATTATGAGAGTGCCATTTGGAAAGACCAATTGCCTATGGTTCTGTGGTAAGTATTTACCTGCAGAAAGAAAAGACAGTTTAAAAAAGCTGGTGCTTTTTATAGACTGGATGATGAATAATGAAACAAAAGACAATCCACCATTTAATGACATCTCATCATGTATCAATATTTCATTTCTGATATGAATATAATAGAGGGAAACATTCCACGTGGGAAAAATATATCTAAAAACAAAGATGATGTGGCTTACCAAACGAAAGTGCTGGCAGGTCGATAGACACACAAACAAACACAAACACACACACAAAACTCAAGCCCACCAGGAAAGGGGGAAGGAGAGGGAAAGTCTGCTTGTGTGTGTGTGTGTGTGTGTGTGTGTGTGTATGACTCCTTACCCTCTCCCTTGAAACCCACATCCTTTCGTCTTTCCCTCTCCTTCCCTCTTTCCTGGTGGGGCGGCCATTGGTTGTGAGGGCTTGAGTTTTGTGTGTGTGTTTGTGTGTCTATCGACCTGCCAGCACTTTCATTTGGTAAGCCACATCATCTTTGTTTTTAGAAATATTTCATTGCTGAGTTATAGCAGATTTTTCAAAAAATGTTAGCTACACTGGGCAACCACAGGAATTTTCAGCGTACAATACAAGTAAAAAGAAAGGGTAAACAAGCTTGCAGCATTCAAAAGAATGAAATGAGAAGTTTTGAACAGTTTGGTTATTGGAACAATTTTGTGCTAGAACTGGGTTGACTACTCCTCCTTTCCTCTCTCTCTTCTCCTGCCCCTAACTTTTGCAGATCATAATAGCCTAATTTAAAGTTAAACAAAGGAAATAAATTACAATGGATACAGCTAACAGTTGACTGCAGGAAGGAAATCCTTACTATTAGAGTGAGAAGTTTTGCCCTAATTCGGAGATAGCACAGCTGTCATAAGGTTAAGTTACTTAGCTTGTAATAACATTACAGTGCAAATTACACAAGAAATACATGTTCTACTGTGTGCTTTAAGCATCCTATTAAAGTTTTCTCTTTTCTTTATATATCACTTGTAAAAAAAAAAAAAAAATCATAATTGGGTTATGGTCTTATTTCTGTTTACAGAGACAGACTTGTTTCATTGTTTTCTCTTTCCAACATTATTAAGTAGGGATTATTCCTTTCTTATTTAGTTCATATTTTCACAAGGTAGTGTAAATTTTAATTTGCGCAAGTAGTTTTGTTTACATAGAGTTTTGTGTAGGCCAAATTTTAGTAGGCATGTTTTCATTTTTCTTGGTAATTTAGGTAACTTATTCTTGCTAAATTATTATTTACGTTATCTGAAAAGTTCCTAATTTCCAGCAAAATTGTTAGTTCCAAAGTACAATGTGATAAATGCTGTAGTTTTTCCCCATTGGGGTTACTGTAGTTGAAAGGCCCTTCAGTGGTTTTACAGGATATGCAGTAAAGATGGGAAGCGTATGGAACAGAAGGTGAAAATTGCTGCCTTTAAAGTTGAATTAAATAAGGCTAGGAAAGACCTGAACATGTTACAGAGGGAGAAGGGTAAAGTGAGGCTGTAACTGACAATACACACTAGAAGGAACAGATACAGGATTTCTTCTAACAGATTTCTGGTGAAAGTGAAAAATAAATTTGTCCTGTTGCTTCAGTTACAGACAAATGGGCCTTGGCATATGTAGGTGTACAATAGCCATCTTTTTTGTTTTTTTTTTTTGTTTTTTTAATCTAGTGTTGGTCTAAGGATTTAAGATTACTTTGTACGTATTTCACTAAAGAAGATACTGTGGTTATAGTGGGAGTGCCAGGCAATGTATGTTAGTAATCTGGCTGCTTGTTACATCTTTATCATTACTGCCTATCAGGCGTGGACTACCTTTGAGTAGTAGCTCTTTATTCCATGTGTGAAATGTAATATGCTTTCTGCAAGACAAGTATTACGTACAATCTAATTGTTGTTAATCTTACATCATCAACAACCTTACTCTGTGAATACAATACAGTGTGAGACCCAGTAAAGACAGCCTCAGCATCAAGCTATACCAGTGCTCAGTCTGTATCTGGTCCAAGTTAACATGAGCAACCTCGTTTGAAATCTTCTGTGAAGAGAGTTAATTTAGAGTTGGAATGGCTGCTAATGTCAAATGAACAGTTACACATTGGTGTAGTTCATGCTGATTCTATCAGTAAATGGGATTATACTAGTCCTGGCCTGCACCTCAGCAGGAAAGAGACAGGTAAACTGGATGGGTTAAAAGCAGAAAATCAATGATGGGATCAAGGGGGTGGGGGTGGAGCAACAGGTTGGCACTGTTACAAGTGGTAAAATACCACTGGTTATAGGTGAAAGTGCAGCACTTCTTTTCTCTTTAGGGTAGGGAGGACAGAAACAAATCCTGTTTTAAGGTATGTTATAACTGAATAAAACACTCAGTTTGAGAAAGAAACTAAACAGTTTAATTCTAGCAGACTGCAAAAATACAAACAGCCATTAGTTGAAATTTTTCAGTAATTTGGATTGATGAATCAGATTCGCCAAACCAACTTGACATAATCTGACACTTTGAACACATTGTGATTGCTGGTATAGATATGTTAATTGTTACAATATTTAGGTTAACACACCACTAACATAAAGCAATAAGCTAATAGAGAGATGTGGAGTTACCAAGTAAATTTAAGCATACACACATGAAGTAAACTATACTGGGAGCAGCATATGGGAGCATATGAGATAGATGTGGAATTTCATAATAATTAATACTTGAAGCCGAGCACTTGCTTGTACTTTTACTACAGATTTTTTATAAAACTCAATCACTAAGAATTTATGGCAGTATATTTATAATGGAATATATTTTTTGAACTTCTGAAGGCAGCATGGATAAAATGCAAAGAATAAAAGGTTATTTACAACTTGTACAGAAATCAGACGCGACTCATGAGACTTGAAGGGCATGAAAGGGAAGCAGTAGATGAGAAAAATGATGAAACGGATTTGTGGCATATCCTTGACGTTATTCAATCTGTACATTGAGAAAACTGTGAAGGAAACCTAGAAGAAATTTGGAAAAGGAATTACAGTCAGGCAGAACAAATAAAAACTTAAAGGTTTCCCAGTTAGAGATGCAGAGTAATTTTGTCAGACAATGAAAAGGACTTGAAAGCTCCATTGAACAGAATATGTAGTGCCTTCAAGAGAGGCTGTAAGATGAACGTCAACAAAACAAATGGAGTGCAGCCAAATTACATCAGACAATACCAAGGGAAATAGATTAGGAAACGAGACACTAAATGTTGTAGATGAATCTTGCAAGTTGGGCAGCAAAATAACTGAAGGTCATCATACGAAATGCACACTGTCGATAGGAAGAAAAGCATTTCTGAAAAAGGAAAACTTGTTAACATCAACAGATATCAATTTACGTGTTATTAAGTCTTACCTGATAGTATTAGTCTTGTGTTTGCACTGGATAGAAGTCAAATGTGGACAATAAACATTACTTACAAGACGAGAATTTAATTTTTCAAATGTGGCGCTATAGAAAAATATTGAAAATTAGATAGATAGATTGTGTAAATTGTATAACTAATGAGGCGGTAATAATGAAATTAGGTAGAAAAGGGCACAATTTTAATCAATTTGGCAGCATCTACATTCGTGTTTGTAATACAAACAAATGTACTCTGCCATAATGCTTATCTATTTGGGAACAAAGCAATCTACATTAAAAAACTATCAATCATTTTTGACATACAGGTACAATAATACTTCCTGTTAAATATATTTCTGGGGGTCCACACATTCTCAGATTCACCACAATAGTAATCTGAAAAAAATGGCTAGTTTCCCCTCCTGGGTGAATATCTGGGGACGCTCGTGCACCGGTTAGTCTAACGTGGAGAGGTGCATCAGTTCAGGAGTCATTATGAAGACCACAACATAGTAGTAATTAACGTCTTAAAGTTCGAGCGCTAATAATGACGATCTTGTGCGTCCTAACGAAACTTAATTTGTATTAGTTATGCACTATGTATAAAATGGCAATATTACTTCTGCTCTATGTGCTGCCTTCTGAATACTCATCAAATTACACAGTAAATTCACGGATAACAGTTTTTGAAGTTCCTTGACTGTCTCGAGGGCTTATAAGAACCTCAATGAACCACATTCGAAACTCTACTGTCGATCTCGCTTCTTATAATAGCTTTGAGGAAAGTTATTCAACAAAAATACAGTGTTGCATATGCACAAGTAGTACCGGTATGAAATCGGCAGATAGAGCTAAAATTGATTTATTTTACGTTCTAAAGTACCGGGCACTGTAGCTAAGTTCGTTTTACATTATTTTGTAAGTAACTATAACAGCACGTCTAAGTCTAACCCCTCCTTCCCTCTTTTACGCTCGACAATGTCGTAATTTCTCATACCGGTACTCCCATAAAACCACGCAGATCAGCGATGTCGAAATCACCCGTGAACGCGTGCGCTGAGCGAAAGAATGTAACCTGTTCTGTGATCACAGTTTCTTTTTCACAGATAGCACGAATACGCTCCGCGCTTTATTCTCTCAAGAAGGTTAGAATCTAGTCTCGTTGGGTCCTCGCTCTCAATTGGTGAAGTCGGAAGTCCTCGGAAAAAATTTGAATTGCGCCACCAATTGCTTCATCCAGGATGAGTTTAGCATCTTCATAACAGTTGCTACCTGACCTGAGATGACAGTTGTTATAATTCAACTTTTGCAACACATTTTATCTGAAGAAGAATGAAGATGAGAATTTTACATGGTATCGATGACGAGGTAATTAGAGACGTAGCACACACACTAATTAGGGAAGAACAATTAAGAAACTCGGTCGTGCCCTTAGAAAGGAACCACCCCGGCACTTGCCTTAATCGAGCTAGGGAAATCACGAAACATCTGAATTCGGTAGCCTGAGGGGAATTTAGACATGAGCTCAACATTCAACAGAGCACCTTATTTCACAACTTAGGCACTGTAAAATTCTGTAAGAAGTGCTCAGTTACAAAATCTAACGAATGGGCTCGACGAAAGGCTCTTTGCCCCAAAGCTAACACCAGTGAACCTGCAACAGAGAATTTTCTCGCGTGTAAACGCTAGGCGCGCGTGCGCAAACGGGATGTTCGGTCGTGCGTGGGTGGCATTGTTAGATGTTAGCTTGTGATCCGCTGGTTGTAGGTTTTTGAATGAATCGTGAAGCAGTATGCGTACTCTCGGCTTTGGCGCTAGCAGTTCCGAGTGCTTTCGTCTGCTACCTCGTATAGTTTTGCTGTCGTTTGCAAGAGTTGCGTTAGCGATGGAGTGGACTGAAGAGAAGATAATCTTGCTTTTGACGTTTGACTCACCAGAGGGGATATGTCGCCGTTGCCTAGGTAACAACAACGGCGAGGTGGTTTTCCTTACCACGCCGCCTGCAGTTCGCATTACATGCTTTTACGTTCATTAGATCTCGTTGTAAAGTGGTGTTTTTTAGTGTTGAAGTGTTCTGCAATAATCATGTATTGTGAACAAGTGTTTGGTGTTGACGTCACATTAATAATAACAGTGCAGCATGTCTGAACACGAGATTCGCAATATAATTGATCGTCCAAAAGAACACGTTCATCAACTATGAAGATAATGTTATGTTGCAGAATTCGACAATAGTAATGGACAATGTGCCGTACATCTCCGTTGTGATGGATAAAGTTCCAACAATGCATGGAAGAAAGCGGATATTTTGCTTTGGATACTAAGAAATGTACCACTGGATAAAGGTGAGCGAAGATTGTGTAAGGTAGAGTTAATGGAACTTTTGTACCACCCAAAACTCCACGCTACCAAGTCGACAACAGGCTAACGCTAAAGGGCATAATTTAATCAGGCTTCCTCCGTATCATGTTAATTTAAATCCGACTGAGAATACATGGGATCAGTGAAAAGTAATGTGGCGAAAAAACAACAAATTTACGCTCAGTGAGGTTGAAATGCTGACAAAGGAAGCCACTGCAAATGTTACACCACAGCCATACCAAGAAGGTAGTCGAGGAGACATGTATTCATGAAGGACTGTGACGAGTTTTGAGTAATACGCAACTTATGTTGTGCCATGCCTAAACACAGCAGAATTTACAAATGTTCATCTCATTTACATTAAAATGTAACTGATATTGTGACAGAATCCTAAAACAGTGTACAGTGGAACCTCACTTAACGAGCACCTCCCATAACGCGCAATCCGCATAATGAGCAAAACAAACTGAAAAAAAATGAGTCGCTTAACGAGCGATGTTTCGCATAAGGAGTGACGACGATTTAGTGTGACGTCACCAGCCGTTCGCGCGCGGCGTGGGAAACGTTCAACACTATGAACACCTTTCGTTGTCGTCTGCGGCATATGAACAATGTCTTTAGTACGTACTGCAGTCTGGGTTTAGCGCTCTTTCTGCTACCATCTTAGTGCAACTTGTGATCACACATTCTTCTAAACTTGTGTTCACACAATGTTTTTTTTGTGTGCAGATTTTAATAACTTTCGTAGAAATGTCCCTGAAGATATAGCTGCAAGAAGACAACCATAAGAGAAAGAAAATGACCTTAGGACTGAAATGTACTGGTGTTGCCTTTGATGATTTAGCACGCACATACAATCGGTCTACATCAACTATTTGCACCATCCTCTAGAACAAGGACAAGATTAAGGAGATAGATGCTTCAGAGGAAGTGAAAAGAGTATCTAAACAATGGTTTCGTATACTGTACAATGTCGAAAGGTTCCTCCTTATAAGGGTAAATGAAAAGAAATTGCGAAGTTGCAAGGCGAATAAGAACATCATTTGTGACAGGGCGAGAATGATTTTCGCCGACCTCGTACCTCGTTACGAAGATATCGGGATCATCAGCGGCCGAAGAAGAGTTTAAAGGAAGTCGTAGATGGTGAGAAGTTTGAGACGAACCGTGTCCCGGAGGAGGTTCGAGTCCTCCCTCGGGCATGGATGTGTGTGTTTGTCCTTAGGATAATTTGTCAAGCAGTGTGTAAGCTTTGGGACTGATGACGTTAGCAGTTACGTCCCATAAGATTTCACACACATCTGAACATTTAGACGGCGTCCACAGTGAGGCACGACGAAGCAGCCATCGCGGACACAAAGGCAGCAGAGAACTTCACCAGCAACTTCAACAAGCTCGTGGATTCTGAGGGTTATCTGTCGCAACATGTTTCTAATTGTGACGTGATGGGTCTATCCTGGAAAAAGATGCCGAAGCGTACATTTATAACAGCTGAGGAGACTGCACCTCCCGGTCAGAAGTCACTGAAATGCTGTCTCACACTGTTATTCCGTGCCAGTGCAAGCTGCGATTTGAAAATCCAACTGCTGCTTTTTCACCATTCAGAAACTCCACGAGCCTTCAAGAAGTGTAATGTCCAGAAGAGAATGTTAAATGTGACGTGGAGGTCCAACAACAAGGCTTGGGTGACACGTGATCTTTTTTATGATTGGATCAAAAATGGTTCAAATGGCTCTTTTGAGCACTTTGGGACTTAACAACTATGGCCATCAGTCCCCTAGAACTTAGAACTACTTAAACCTAACTAACGTAAGGACATTACACAACACCCAGTCATCACGAGGCAGAGAAAATCCCTGACCCCGCCGGGAATCGAACCCGGGCGTGGGAAGCGAGAATGCTACCGCACGACCACGAGCTGCAGACTATGATTGGATCAATGACGAGCTGCGGACTATGATTGGATCAATGAAGTGTTTGGTCCCAGTCAAAAAAAAATTGCATGAGATGAATCTGTCACTCCATGTCTTGCTTGTTATGGACAACGCTCCTGGCCTACAAGACCACCTCCTTGAAGAATTTCGATTCATCAAGATCCAATTTCTGCCTCCCAAAACCACTCCGTTATTCCAGCAATGCTAAAGCACTTGTCGATTGTTCAGAGAGTTTTGAAAGTATCGCTCGAACATCGGTGCCTGCATCAAAATGATGGAAAAGGCGTGGGAAGGGATTGCCAAGGGAATTCGCACTTATGCTTCGAAGAAGCTTTGGCCGGAGTGCTTTGTCGAATATGACTCTGAGGCATTTGAGTCGGTACTTGTAGAGCCTGTAGTCAACGAGATTGTGTCTGGCCCAGAGCATGGGGCTGGAACTGGATAACTATGCTATCGATGAGCTTGTGGAAGATCACAGCCAAGAAATAACCACCGAAGAGCTTACAGATGCTTCACAGCAGGAAGTTGTGAAGAGAAGTTCTTCATAGCACGGGGAGGAGGCAGTAACAGCAAGGCAGCAATCTTCTGGCGCAACAAGAGAAGTGCAGAAAGCATGGGAACTGGTCGCATGATACATGAAAGTCGTCACCCTAATAAAGCAGTGGCTACACACGCTGCAAATTTATTTGACGATAATGCTGTGTCACATTTTCGCCAAGTGTTGTAGCGTCGGCAGAAACAAATGACTTCCTAGTAAAAAAGAATTAGTTGTGTGTCATGAATAATAAAGTACATAATACAATATGTAGAATGTTCTTTGAATAAGTGGCATGAATAAGGTAAAACTTTTAGTACTTTTTCTGCATGGAACACATTGTTGTATTTTACACTAACTTATATGGAAAAAAATGGTTTGGCTTAATGGGTGTTTTGCACTACGAATAAGATTCTGGAACGAATTATGCTCTATGCGAGCTTCCACTGTATTATTAAACTTACAACCGAGGGCAACACAGGTCAACAGTTATGAGATAGCCCATTCTGAGTATAAAAATAAAGTAACTTCTTCGGTTATATTGTTGCAAAATCCACAGCAAATCTTGTTTCTCCAGCTATTGATGCTTCTCAAATGTCATATTATTTCATCTAAAAGACTATTGTTGCTTGAATATCGCGGTAGGTATGGAACTTTCGCATGTCACTCATATCGTAAAATACTCTCCTCTTTGAGTGCAATCATTTGCCAAAATCTTGTTTTGATATCTCAAACCTTTCATGAGATACGAGGACTATATAAATATTTCATTCTGGCTCTTTCACTGGCACGTACATTAGTGACGGAGCCCTTTACATAAACTCCATTTTTTCGACATTGGAAACAGATAGCGTTATCCTTCCAAGTTAAAAGAATAATTCGTTATCTAAACTACATACGCTGCTACATACGACGTACCACACACCAAACGTAATTTCTTAGTGACCCACGTTTTTGACTGCAAATTTTAAAAATTTCGTCGAGTAGTTTTCCTAATTTCGAAATATCACAAAAACTATGACCATTAACGAAATGATGGGCAGTTCAGCATGAAGCTGACGAATGAAGATGTGCGAGAATCAGAGGATAGTATGTGCTGAAAACTAACGTCTATACATGGTGTGAGAGAGAGAGAGAGAGAGAGAGAGAGAGAGAGAGGTGGGGAGGTGGTTTGAGTTGTTGAGTGTTGAATATGAACGTAATAGCTGTTAGACAGTGGTTCAAAGCTTTGGTGATGTACTCTATTTGAGTTTTGGTTTAAATGTTCTATGGAGGGGCTCATGCACAAGTGAGTGAAAAGGTGTTTGGTTGTATTATTGTGATAACAATCCTGTTCTGGAGATTTATTCTGTTATTTCATCTATTAGTGTGAACAATGAATTGCTTGGCATGTGTACTTCTATCATTCAACAGTGTTTTCTTTTCTGCTTTGGTTTTTTGTATGTGGTAAGTTTCTTGCAGGGCTAGGGGGTGTTTTTTTATTGTTGATTCTAATTACTTTCATGTCTCCTTCTCTAGCGGTTGGTTTGTGATTATGTTCTCCTAGGTGTTATGCAAATGTGGAGTGGTTTGTCCCATACTTCCAGGCTCTCACGTGTTCTTTGTATCTGACATCAAATGTTCTGCTTGTTTATTGTGTGTGTCGACTGTATCGTTCTAGATCCCACTGAGTAAAAAACGGCGAAACGCGTCAAGGAGAAATAAATTACAGTTTCAACAGCAAGAAAAGCTGGTTTTATTTACAAAACATAAAAAAAAATATTTTTGCGCTTGCTGCGGAGGATGGCCTCGCAAACGTGTTTGCTTTCGTCATTCAAATGACTCTTCGATTCATTGTGATGACTAAGGGGAATAAATAAGAAACTGTTTTTAGGAAAATATACATTATTCAAAAATTATCATAAGAACTGTGCTACAGAAACTGCTATAAAATTATGTATGGGTAAGAAGTATTACATTTCCATAAATTAAAAGTCACGATTGGTGGGAGTCGGCTGTAATGTATCATGAACTGCTAGTCACCTTTCTAAGAATTACGTATGCAACAGTTTAGCTGTCGATACGAAGTGCCTCTTATTCAAAACAATAATACATTTGTTGTATGGGTTAGGTCCTTCAAATTCGATTGTTTCTCTCTGGATATCAGTGCTACACGGTGCTACGCTCTCGTCACGGCCGATCGCGTGCTAGGCTGGAAGGATCGCTATATCGATATTTTTTCCAAAAAATACCGGTATATATCGGCGATATTTTTTTTACCGATATATCAATGTCGAAATGCCAATATCGAGTGCCATTATTTTTATTTTATGTAATATATTTTCGCAATTTTCGGTAAATATTTAAAACTATTCTTTTGAAATTGTAGCAGCAGATAATTTTACTTTCACTTTGTGAAGGAGACTTACTACTTTTTTGAGCTTTCATCATGTCCAGTCTTTTTCTTCGATTGTGTGAATACATCGGCATTCTTCAAAAACAGTTACTGAAACAGATGAACAAAAATCAAAGTGATAAGACGGGTCTTTGCGGTGGCAGCGCAACGTTTAACTTCACCAAACTATTTTGACACTACTACTGCTAGTTTGTTGGTGTTGGAAGAGGTTTAAAAATAGGAAAGTCGACATGAAGTGTTCCAGACAAATCCGTACCATCGAACACCCTTTATCGTGTCACATACATGCAGTTACCATTGTTAGCAAAATGGTTACCGCCAACCATGAACATGCATTGTTTTCCTTCCAATTCTTGCTCTAAGGGGGATAAGCAGGCTGCTGGCTTGTTGATGTACAGAATAACTATTAATAAATCAATACTTAAATATTCAACTCTGAAACTGGCAGTATATTTACACTGTGCAGCCGATTTTTTGGCCAGTATGTCGATATTTTTTCCATCGATTCAGTATATCGAGGGCCGATAATGATACTGTATTAAAAATCGATATATCGGATTCCCTATTTTTGTTAGATATGAACAGTCCTAGTACACCTGACAAAACGTATAACTTCAACAATTAAAAAAAAAAAATACTGCACTGCGTCTTAGCAGACAAAATTTCGACAGTGCATTTCTTTCGCTGTATTGTTACTGTATACAAAAATTTCAGGGTAGGTTTCGAAATGTCGAATTGGATCATTCCTTTGTGAGTTGTGCAAAGAAAGGAAACATAGTTATAATTCGAATTGGTTTGTATCCAACATCTTCTCCCGCTTTAGTTCCAAGTGATTTCTTCATAGTTGCTAACTGCACACATACGCCTAAGTTTCATTGAAAGAGGATGTGGTTATTGCCAAAGAACCAACTACTCAGCAGAGCCTGACAATCATTAGAACTTTAATGATTGGATGAAGAAATTAGAAGCTAGCTGCACTAATAAGTGTATCACTGTGCCGAAGGAGATTATGTTGAAAATAACGCGTGATATAGAGTTTTTTCCTTGGCATGCTTATTAAAGACCCCATAGAATGTGATCAATTTTGCAACTGCTCTTATTGACATGAAGACTTCATTTTCGGAGTTAAAGCTTGTATCACGTGTCTTGTAAGAGGGTAGTTTCTCTAGGAAACTGACTGCTTATAAAACAACTGTGCATCTGTGAGGTTAAAGTATCCTCTTTGAAAGCTGCGATGCTTTATTAGGAATGGTCTTAGTGAAGGTGCTATATCTTTGTCTTAGTTCGGCATTAGAAAAGATTCACTCAGCCAGTTATACGTATCCTACAGCCTAACGTGGCCTCCCAGTAACTTAGAACTTTTTAAAAAAAATATTTTTCAGGTTAATAAACCACCTTCAGAAACGAAACAAGCGACAGATAAAACCGTGGGACTGATTGGGAGGATTGAACCCCAGAAATTCGGATCTGCAGTTACGATAAACGATCAGAACCGCTAAAAACCTGAAAAAAATGATGCAAAATATCTCACAATATCATCTCTACAAGACTCCAAGTATCAGTGTTCAGCTTGGAAACGCGTCCTTAGGCATAGTACAGGGTGATTCAAAAAGAATACCACAACTTTAGGAATTTAAAACTCTGCAACGACAAAAGGCAGAGCTAAGCACTATCTGTCGGCGAATTAAGGGAGCTATAAAGTTTCATTTAGTTGTACATTTGTTCGCTTGAGGCGCTGTTGACTAGGCGTCAGCGTCAGTTGATGCTAAGATGGCGACCGCTCAACAGAAAGCTTTTTGTGTTATTGAGTACGGCAGAAGTGAATCGACGACAGTTGTTCAGCGTGCATTTCGAACGAAGTATGGTGTTAAACCTCCTGATAGGTGGTGTATTAAACGTTGGTATAAACAGTTTACAGAGAATGGGTGTTTGTGCAAAGGGAAAAGTTCTGGACGGCCGAGAACGAGTGATGAAAATGTAGCACACATCCAGCAAGCATTTGTTCGCAGCCCAGGAAAATCGACTCGCAGAGCTAGCAGAGAGCTGCAAATTCCACAATCAACTGTATGGAGAGTCCACATTGGCACTTATCTGTCCGTAACTACCTGAACGTCAACTACCCGAGGTGATGGATCGGCCGCCAGGCAGTCCGTGACAGAGCACTTCATCACTGGCCTCCAAGAAGCCCTGATCTTACCCCCTGCGATTTTTTCTTATGGGGGTATGTTAAGGATATGATGTTTCGGCCACCTCTCCCAGCCACCATTGATGATTTGAAACGAGAAATAACAGCAGCTATCCAAACTGTTACGCCTGATATGCTACAGAGAGTGTGGAACGAGTTGGAGTATCAGGTTGATATTGCTCGTGTGTCTGGAGGGGGCCATATTGAACATCTCTGAACTTGTTTTTGAGTGAAAGAAACCTTTTTAAATACTCTTTGTAATGATGTATAACAGAAGGTTATATTATGTTTCTTTCATTAAATACACATTTTTAAAGTTGTGGTATTCTTTTTGAATCACCCTGTATTAGTGTCAGCACCGAGCTCCATTTTTCATTTATGCCAAACCATTATAAACAACTTACTATGCCCCACAGGTACTCAGAATCAGTCATCATCCTTTCAGATCTGTGGTGTTGAAGGCATCTGTGGTGTTGAAGACAATCACTCATTTCTCGCGTAGGTCAAGTCCCAACAACACGACTGACAGAAAACATTTCCAACCTAGTGGCTCAAAAAAATGGTTCAAATGGCTCTCAGCACTATGG
The DNA here is from genome assembly GCF_021461385.2 of Schistocerca piceifrons. Classification (NCBI taxonomy): domain Eukaryota; kingdom Metazoa; phylum Arthropoda; class Insecta; order Orthoptera; family Acrididae; genus Schistocerca; species Schistocerca piceifrons. Next base: position 770,738,505 of record NC_060141.1, on the reverse strand, counting down.
GACTTAACATCTGAGGTCATCAGTCCCCTAGAACTTAGAAATACTTAAACTAACCTAAGGACATCACACACATCCATGCCCAAGGCAGGATTCGAACTTGCGACCGTAGCAGTCGCGCGGTTCCGGACTGAAGCGCCTAGAACCGCTCGGCCATCGTGGCCGGCCCTAGTGGTTCAACAACCCCAGTATTGCTGGACGGTTCTACCCTACTCGTTCGTTGAAATATTCTAGTCAAAAGAACTGACATTCTTCTGGTTGATGCATCTGAAGTTTTGTTTCCTGTAGCCTAATAATATTCATCAATTTTGGGGTTCGTATCTGAAACGCCAAAAACGGAATCTCTTATAGGATCACTAAGTTGTCTGTCTGTCAATTTGACTATTAAAAACCCTTTTTCTTAGGAACGGGTAGACGCATCAAGTTAAAATTTATGTCACATACTAAGGAAACCAGATCTCTGTGGAGGCACAACCAAACAAGAAGAGACAAACTTTTAGGGCACATCCTACGACACAACGACGTCGTTGGAACAATAGCAGAAGGAGCTATTGAGGGAAGGAATCGGCGGGGGCGACCAAGGATATCATACATGCAACAGATCATGAATGAAGTTGGATGTAACACATACGTGGAAATAAAAGAGGAAGGCAGACAGAAGAGAGGAATGGCGCTCTGCTGCAAATCAACCTCAGGATTGAACACTAAAAGAAAATAAAAGACTAAGGCCTATGATCTCTTGGCGGTACGCTTCTAAGTCATTGCTACCAGAACGTACAGCCATTTATGTCACATATTTTGATACTCGCAAACTAGCTCATCAGAACCTGTGGGGTACCTCCCGTTGATCTAGAATCATCAAATTTGGCCAGAAGCAAGGTTTCACGGTACAAATAAAGGAAAAATTCCGAAAGTTTTTAATTTGTAATTATATTACAAGAAAAAAATTTCTTTTGTCGTTTGTTACCCGACGTCAACGTACGCCTGCTTAGCTGAGTGGTAACGTGTTTGCCTACCGTGCAGTGGGCCCGGGTTCGATTACCGGCTAGGTTGGAAATTTTCTCCGCTCGTGGACTGGGTGTTGAGGTGTCCTCATTTTCCCTTCATCGTCATCACCGACTCGCACGTTGCGGTAATCAATTCAAATAAGACTTGCAACACTGCAGCCGCACTTCCCCGTATGGGGCCCCCCGCCAACAATGCTACACTATGACTCCATTTTCATCTGACATCAAACTCGAAATTGATACAATCAGTAGTCCTGCACTCAGGCTGACTGGGTTTCAATGGTAAATGTTTGTTTCACGCAGAACTTGAAACGCGTGCAGTAATTGCTCCTGGATATGTGATGATGGATAAAAAGCGAAACGCGTCATATGGGCAGTAAAGTTATTCCTTGCCTAATGTTTGGCTTTTATCACTGCGGTTCAGTGAGCCTGATTGTAAAACTACAGATTATTATAATAAATGGTCGCCTGCTTCTTGTATGACTTTATCACATTTATATTATTGAAATTAAAACATTCTCTAAAATCTTGGAATCCCTGGGACAGATATATTGCTACTATCAATCACGCCGTTTACATGGGGCTCCCAAAACCGGATTTCGTAAAACGTTTTCCCAATACCGCTTTTGGGTGGTCATTTAAACACTTCAAAATCGATTCTGGAAATCAGCTTCTGGTTGCCGGTTTTCCAATTCCGCAAGCGATTTTCGCTCGCTTGTAAACGCAATCTGTTTTGAAACGTGCTTCGATTGCCAGGTTTCATCTTGTTTTTAAAAATTCTCGTCTAATATGGACGGAGTAGCGTTTTGTGCAGTGAAGGATAAATAGAAATATTAAACTGAAACTGTTTACACCTCGTGAAATTGAAGAGAAATAGCGATTGTGCTGACAACGTCGAACTATAACAGCTGTTTTCCACGCGCCATATTTAACTGGGCTGGCAAATCCACTTCAGACCTTAACATGTAAGCACGACAGCGAAAAACGGATTCCGAAGTTCGATTTTGGTCTTTCGGGAGATGTGTCGCACGTAAACGAAGTGAATGTTGATAACAGGCAAACTGGTTAGAGATTTTCGATATCGAGAATGGATGAACATTTTATATACACAATTAAGAGTTTGTACGGAACCCCGCAGTGCGCGACTCCTACTGGAACCTGGCCAATTTTTATGCTATTTATTCTGTTTATTTCCTGAGAAATCTGCGTAATCTCTCACCACAGCGGTAAGAGCAGCTAATGAGGCCTTGAGACCGTCGACTTAATTTCTTCGTCTGTAATAACTTCATGTCAACGGAGTGGCAAATGCTAACCATTTCTTTCTCCGCCCTTTTCTCGACTTAATCCTGCCTGGAAGCCGTAACGAAATTTCCCTTGGCAACTCGAGATACAAAAGAGACCACTTAAATCCCAAATAGCTGTCCTGAGTAATTTGCAGCGTTCTTAAGAACGGCTTTAATTCGAAATTAAAGACATGCAAAATTTTAGTGGCTTAAGCGCACTTTAGGCATTACTAGAAGCGTGAACGAAGACAGTTGCAAATGGCTTCCACGAGGCGGAGGAGACAACTCTTTTTTAGTCCTCCTCGACCACTTCGCGTTGTAGCGAGTCTCTTATCCTCGAATTAATGTTTCTCATCTTCCCAGTCAGCTCCGAGAAGTTATAGCCTCTAAGGGGCAAAGTACGAGACAGTGAAAACTTTCGCGTCACTAAACAGCAAGTGGCACACCACTCTCACGTGCAAATTAAGTCGTATGGCATTATTAGACGAGAGACCGAAGTTTGTTCGGCATCTCCTGTTGGATATTAAACAACTTGATTTGACGGTCTGCAACAAGATTAATTTGTTCACAAGTCGCTTTTCTGCTTCTTCGGCTGTCATCGTGGAAAACTGCTGCACCCACAGTTATGAAATGTTCTAAATGAAAAACAATTTTATCGTGTACAATGTGACATTCTCCACACGTGAATAAATGTAGAAAGACGATATTGCTAGAAATATTAGAAAGCAATAACCATATGACATTGAAATAGCTACAATTAACTCCATCCCTCTTATTTTTTTACCAGTAACTTCATTTATGCAAGCACGTATGAGAAAACTAGGCAGTTGTAAATGTAAATTTAACTTTCTTTTTAATGGAACACTTTTTTATAGAAAATTTACTTCTAAGATCAACTTTATATTTTTAAATAACGTAACTTCTACATTACCTATTTTATCGCTTATCTTTACGAACCACCCGAAAAACGAGTAACCAGTAGCATCTCAGGCTAGCGTGAGCCAATAGGATTGCTTCGTTTCGGATGAGCCCGTACGCGCTCTATTGTAGACATTTTTATTATGGCTGTATTTGAAAACGACTGGAACTGTTCGAAAGCTTACGTTGCAGTTTGGGAAATCTCGGGTTTTGTTCGATCATTTGATCAGCCTGCGATCTAGTGACTTTTGTTGGTTCTATGACAACGACCTGTCTTAGCGTTTTTAGTGCACCATGGACTTCTGTAATAAAAATAACTGTGAAACATTTGCTGATACATTTTCTAGGGTGCATGTCATATTTAACAACGGTAACTAACATAAAAGTAAAGGATTGCTATCATGATCCGGCCCAGTTCTCGAGCTTTCACTCGTTCCGCGATCTAGTGACGATAGTACTATCTCCAAGGCTGGTCATGAAGTATCTTTTTCTCGCGAAAACAATTATAGTCACTTTATTCCGATCTATTTTGTTTGTTCGTCATTTAATTCTTCATCAGTTTTCGTGATTCTTTCATCTGAACGTTATCGTCTTGTTTCCAAGCTGATAAGATCTGTTTTTCTAATACGTGAACAGCGACTGCATTGCTAATCTACAACCGTCTCTTATAAACAAATAAAATACTATACTGGGTTCAGCCAAGTAACATTTTTTGGGGACAACAGTTTCGTCTTTATCTGTTACCTTTACTTAAAAATCAGTATAAATGTTTGTGTATCCATACAGACCGGTACTGTATGAGAAATAGGATTGCAAATGTGTTCAGAAACGATAGGAATTTGTGCAGTGGTAGGATTTAATGCTACTTCGTCCAGTGTTTCATGAAATACGCAAATTTTAACTACAATCATAGCTTACTGTTGTGGCTAGCTCTTAGTTTCTTGCGTATTCCTTGCACTCGCGCCGCGCGAGACAAATGTCACGTGATCGTTCGAACACGCTCTATACTGTATCGAACGCTGCGCGTACGGGGAAATCTCGAGCCCGTTGGAACGCGTGTGTCGTTTGCCGAGCCATAATTTTTATCTCTGATGTTCTGTGGGCGCAGTGGCAGACATTACGAAAGTTGTGAAACATTGCGAGACTAATTTGTTAGCAAATGATTCAGGAGTAGTGTATTTTCTCACAGAAGTTATTTTTGTGGAAAGGGGGGGGGGGGGGAGAAAATAAAACTTGGTCCAGAATTTCAATACGTGAGTACTGATGTTGCACGTGTCTGTTTCTGGAATATTCAAGTATTGTAAAGATTCACCAAAATCTTTTTGCGTACTGAGTAGCTGCCTCAATGAATAGTGCTACTTGCTACAGTTAAGAGTATATTTTGTCCTTAAGAGATCGCGAGACAAAACGTGAAGTATTGAATCATGGTACAAATTACAGTCGACACCATAACCTCAATGTCCATTCCCTCTTTCGCACAAAGTTCATTATCACTCGTTGTGTGGTGCGAACTCTGTCTAGATCTTTGCATTTACGGAAAGTATAGTTAACGGTTCGATCCCAGTGACAAGCAAGAATACAAATGTCACTGCAGCGTGTTTCAGTCGCAGCAGTTTAAGCTACCCTCTCATGTTCTCGTCTTTCCACACCATCGGAAATTGCTGCACATTTGGAATAAACACGAAAGTATTCGTAACAAGATAGAATACAAATATGATTGCTGGTCATTTCACTTGTAGAAGTTTCATCTTTAATTTTTTAATCAGTCAGTCACAGAATTGAAGAAACTCGTTCCTGAGAGAGCATGTCCTTGTACGTAAATAACATCGAATATAGCAGGACGTCTGCTACTATATGAATAAGGAAGAACCAGAATCTGTTACAATACCGAAAATGAAAAACAGAGTATTAGCATGTTCTCCAACACCATAACAACAAACATGTCTCTAACAATATGACCACACTTTCGCATACAACTACGCGCATTAGCACCGTTTATCTCCGGATCTTCCTAAAGACCTTGTTACCGTTGCTGCAATGAGTTGTCACCTGATGATGGAACAACAATCAGGAAACCGATTTGTACATATTGTTGTTGCAGGGCTCGAAATAAAATTATATTTTCTATTATTAGTGTCATCTTATTCTGCCAATCTTCAACAGTGAATTCAGTTTAAACAGTGAATTCAGTTAACATTCAAATGATTTTTTTTATAACACTTGCGCTTTTACTTATTTTCTGTGATGTACTTCAGAGAAAGGAAGTAGGCCCAAATCCTAAATTGCGATGGTCAGATGAGAATCAGATGCCAGACCGCCCCCAGTACTGTACTTGATAGTTTTGGGATGAAGCTTATGACTCGCTCACTGATCCTCAGAGTAAAATCCATGCCGTTATTCATATCGTAAACCCAAAGCACGAGCCAGTTGCAGAATTTCAGTTATAGCTGTCGGTATGTGCAGAATTTACCAGGCGTGTAATGGGTGAAAACGATCCGTATGACAGGACACTGAAGGCATAGATGTAACGTAACACAGTTTTCCGGTCACAACGGCAGGCGTCCTTGGTCAGGATGAAGATCAGACAGGACAGAGTTTATTCGTAAATAAAATACTTAAGAATAAGATTAAATAGGTACTGCGGTGATTGGCAACTCCGCGATACAGATTCTCACAACGTCATTGTCGGTCGTTCCCACTGAGCGAGAGTCGGTGTCAATGCTCCGCTTGCACGCATCCGCACTAATTATCCAGCTAGATATTTCGCCGGGCGAAGGCAGATTTGTGAAGCACGAAGCCGTTGTTAGAGCTCGCTGCAACACCTGGATGATCACTTATACCCAGGGCCAACATCGGCTTAATGTGCCGGCGTAGCAAATCGGTGACAATAGTGCTGGACTACAAAGGGAGGAACCACTGGATTACAGGACCCCCGAGAGATAATCAACTGGTGACATCGGTCGATAGTGGGCATTGACCTCTCCCGTTACCAAGCAAGCCGAAGGACGCCACGCTACCGGATATGCGCGTACGCACAAGGCAGAGACTTCGTATCTGCTGTAGAAAAGGCCGGCAAAATGCTGTATGAAAGAAGGAGACAATGAAGAAGAAGAACATTGACAAATACGAGGCTTATTTGGAGAGTTTGCTTATTTTTAGATGTTGGCAGTTCAGAACAAAGTTCAACGAATTTAGCGCCATCCACTGATTGTTTACGAAGCTACATAACTTATTGTTTTGATTCAGTAGACTTTTACTCGGGTTCAAAGCAAACAACAACGTCAGTAAACCACATCGTGATGCCCCTCTTGTAACATCTGCTGCTGGAGGTAGCTGAGTATATTCATGACGCTTTCGCACTTTCTAAATGAACCCGTAACGAAACGCGCTGCTCTTTGTTGGATCTGCTCTGTTTCCTCTATCAATCCTATTTGGTACGGATCCTAAGCTGTAGTTCGGTTTGACTGTGCAAAGGATCTATAGCCGCTGAATTTCACCAAGGGTGGTGCCTAGTTCACGGGCCTAGAGTATGACTGAAGGAAAGGTGAGACAATGCTGCCGAGACTTTAAAAATCCCCCACATCAATTTGAATGATGAAGATCGAAGTGCAATCCTAATAGCCAGATCGAAGAATTCGTGCAACAAATGGGCAAAAACTGTGAGCTAATTTACGGTTGATGACCGACACTTTTCACTGACAAATTTTCTCAAGTTTCACGCATCGGTATTTAGACGACTGTCGCGGAAAATCTCGGATAATGTAAATTGTTAGCAGAATAAATAGCGATATGTTCCTCCATACTCCGTAGCCCGTACCAAGAATAAAATCCAGCATACCCACTGGGAACGTTTCACTTACACACGCTATAGCACCAACCTCACACCAAACGACTACTATCTCATATTGCACTTGAAAAAATTAACTTGGTGGACATCGATTTGAAGACAAGGAACTCATCTACGCATACATCTACATCGATACTCCGCAAACCAGCATACGGTGCGTAGCGGAGGGTACCCTGTACGACTGCTAGTCATTTCCTTTTCCTGTTCCACTCGCAGATACAGCGAGGGAAAAAGGACTGTCTGTATGCCTTCGTATGAGCACTAATTTCTCGTATCTTATCTCCGTGGTTCTTAGGCGCAGTGTGCGTTGGTGACAGGAGAATCATTCATCAGTCAGCTTCAAACGCCGGTTCTCTAAATTTTCACGATAGCATTTCTCGAAAAGAACGTCGCCCTCCAGCGTCCTATACGCGGTCTCCTCTACAAATGAATCACACTTTCCTAAAATTCTTCCAATAAACAGAAGCTGGGAAGGAAAACATAGGTACAAAGAAGGTAACTGCGAAGAAACCCTGGGCAACAGAAGAAACACTTCAGTTAATTGAAGAAAGGAGGAAGCACAAAAATGTTCCGGAAAACTCAGGAATACAGTAATAAAAGTCACTAAGGAATGAAATAAATAGGAAGCGCAGGGAAGCTAAGACGAAATGGCTGCAGGAAAAATGTGAAGACATCGGAAAAGAAATGATTGTCGGTAGGACAGACTCAGCATACAGGAAAGTCAAAACAGTCTTCGGTGACATTAAAAGCAAGGGTGGTAACGTTAAGAGTGCAGCGGGAGTTCCATTGTTAAATGCAGAGGAGAGAGCGGATAGGTGGAAAGAATACACTGAAAGCCTCTATGAGGGGGAAGATTTTTCTGATGTGATAGAAGAAGAAACAGGAGTCGAGTTAGAAGAGATAGGGGATCCAGTATTGGAATCAGAATTTAAAAGAGTTTTGGAGGACTTGAGGTCAAATAAGGCAGAAGGGATAGATAACATTCCATCAGAATTTCTAAAATCATTGGGGGAAGTGGCAACAAAACGACTATTCACGTTGGTGTGTAGAATATATGAGAGTGACGACATACCATTTGACTTTCGGAAAAGCATCATCCACACAATTCAGAAAACGGCAAGAGCTGACAAGTGCGAGAATTATCGCACAATCAGCTTAACAGCTCATGCATCCATGTTGCTTACAAGAATAATATAAATAATATACAGAAGAATGGAAAAGAAAATTGAAGATGCGCTAGATGACGATCAGTTTGGCTTTAGGACAGGTAAAGGCACGAGAGAGGCAATTATGATGTTGCGGTTAATAATGGAAGCAAGAATAAAGAAAAATCAAGACAAGTTCATAGGATCTGCCGACCTGAAAAAAGCGTTCGACAATGTAAAATGGTGCAAGATGTTCGAAATTCGGAAAAAAGTAGGGGTACGCTATAGGGAGAGACGGGTCACATACAATATGTACAACAGCCAAGAGGGAATAATGAGAGTGGACGACCAAGAACGAAGTGCTCCTATTAAAAACGGTGTAAGACAAGGATGTAGCCTTTCGTTCCTACTGTTCAGTCTGTACATCGAGCAATGATGGAAATAAAAGAAAGGTTCAGAAGTGGAATTAAAATTCAAGGTGAAAGGATCTCAATGACACGATTCGCTGATGACATTGCTATCCTGAGTGAAAGTGAGGAAGAATTACATGATCTGCTGAACGGAATAGACAGTCTAATGAGTACAAAGTATGGGTTGAGAGTAAATCGAAGAAAGACGAAGGTAATAAGGAGTAGTAGAAATGAAAACAGCGGGGAACTTAAAATCAGGATTGATGGTCACGAAGTAGATGAAGTTAAGGAATTCTATTGCCCAGGCAGTAAAAAACCAATGACGGACGGAGCAAGGGGGACATCAAAAGTAGACTAGCTATGGCGAAAATGGGCTTCCTGGCCAAGAGAAGTCTACTAGTATCAAATATCGGCCTTAATTTGAGGAAGAAATTTCTGAGAATGTACGTCTGGAGTACAGCATTGTATGGTAGTGATACATGGGCTGTGGGAAAACCGAAACAGAAGAGAATCGAAGCATTTGAGATGTGGTACTACAGACGAATGTTGAAAATTAGGTGGACTGATAAGGAAAGGAATGAGGAAGTTATACGCAGAATCGGAGAGTAAATGAATATGTGGAAAACACTGATAAGTAGGAGGGACAGGATGATAGGACATCTGTTAAGACATGAGGGAATGACTTGCACGGTACTAGAGGGAGCTGTAGAGGGCAAAAAGTATAGAGGAAGACAGAGATTGGAATACATCCAACAAATAATTGAGGACGCAGGTTGAAGTGCTACTCTGAGATGAAGAGGTTAGCACAGGAAAGGAATTCGTGGCGGGCCGCATCAAACCAGAAGAAAGATGAGGGGAAAAAAAAAAAAACAGAAGTCGACCATTCGCCTTCCCTACCACAGTCCTCACATGCTCCTTCCATTTCATATCGCTTTGCAACTTAACGCCCTGATATTTAAACAACGTGACTGTGTCAAGGAATACACTACTAACGCTGTATCTTAACATTTACAGTTTTATTTCCTACTCATCCTCATTAACTTAGATTTTTCCACATTTAGTTCTAGTTGCCATCATCACACCAATCAGAAATTTTATGTAAGTCATCTTGTATCTTCCCACAGTCACTCAAGACGGCCGTTGTAAACTGGTTCAATTCGCAGGCACAGAAGTTTGATGCGGAGGAACTGAAGAAGCTTGTACGTTCAAAGGTCCGATAGGTGCTTGGAAGTGAAAGGAAAGTACGTGGGAACGTGAAGTAGGTTTGTAGATAACTAAAATCGGCAATATATGCTTTTTCTAACGAATATCCACTGCTGTCCATTAAAATTGCAGCACAGATGTTGTGAATGTAGTAACCGAAACCTACTGTTAATTTAGCCCACATATCCACGGTAGCAAAAGCTGCTGTAGTTCATTTTAAGTAGCCATTGCATACTTGCTAATAAACAGTTGTTTGACAGGGCGCACTAAAACAGATGTGTGTCAGAACCATAAGAAATAACATATAACGTTTGGTAAGAGTATGTTACAAAATGGTTCTTAACTTTGATACAGTTGGATGTGTGGCACTTGATGTCCGAAACCTAACATACCTAATAACTTTGCTGTCTTACGGCAGTCTAAGATTTAGTCTCACTGGTACTAATGCTTCCCGACACCCTGTGCTGGGCCTAGTTCTTTGTAAATAGTTGCTGCTAAGTTGGAACTCACAGCTGGCTGGGCATCGAGTAAAACAAGCTTGGATGACAGATACGGGTACGCTGTCCCACGTTGCTTCATCTAAGCATCAGAGTTCATCAGTCACAGAGGCTGGTGAGCAATTTCTCTCAGTAATCCATTACCAGGTGTTTTCCGCGGATGAGAGATCTGGAGAACGTGCTGGCCAGGGCAGTAGTTGAACACCCTCTGCATCGTGGTGCATCAAGACAACACCGGAGACAGTCGTTTTAGCGTTATCTTGTTGAAAGATAACGTCACGGAGACCGGTAAGATAGGCCACAGCCACCAGCCCCCTCCCCCCCCCCCCCCCCCCCCACAAAAGCCAGTACAGATACCGGCTATGAGAATCATAGTTGATCATATTGCCACACTCCCTACGTGGTCAATCCGTGATGTCACAAGCTTTCAGGAATAATGGAAAAGGGTAAATGTCTCAATCTGAGGTACAAGACCCTCCGAAATATGACCGAATTGAAAGTTATAAGCGAAAGTCGTTCTGCTAAGTCTGAGAGTGGAATATATGAACCGGTAGTATTGTTGCTAAGATTTTAGGGCTGGGTAGGGTAGGGTAGGGAACTTTCAGAGGTGGTGGTATGGACAAAAACGAGAAAAAAGTGTCGATTAAATATGGACTCTAAAATGCGTTTCGTGGAGCTACGATCACTTGTTCATCTTCGGTACTGTGAAACACATCTCTTTTACTATAAACTTTCTGGTTTCCATAATTTTCAGAGAGGTAGTGTGGACCAAAACATGAAAAAAAAATGCAAGTAAATATGGGTACTAAAATGAATACCTTAAGAGCTATGAGCATTTGTTCATCTTCACTACTGTGAAACACATCTCTTCTCCTATACAACTGCCCATAGGTCTTAAGGTACGCACTGTTGTTGTTGTTGTTGTTGTCTTCAGTCCTGAGACTGGTTTGATGCAGCTCTCCATGCTACTCTATCCTGTGCAAGCTTCTTCATCTCCCAGTACTTACTGCAACCTACATCCTTCTGAATCTGCTTAGTGTATTCATCTCTTCCACGCTGCCCTCCAATACTAAATTGGTGATCCCTTGATGCCTCAGAACATGTCCTACCAACCGATCCCGTCTTCTGGTAAAGTTGTGCCACAAACTTCTCTTCTCCCCAATCCTATTCAATACTTCCTCATTAGTTATGTGATCTACCCATCTAATCTTCAGCATTCTTCTGTAGCACCACATTTCGAATGCTTCTATTCTCTTCTTGTCCGAACTATTTATCGTCCACGTGTCACTTCCATACATGGCTACACTCCATACAAATACTTTCAGAAATGATTTCCTGACACTTAAATCTATACTCGATATTAACAAATTTCTCTTCTTCAGAAAAGCTTTCCTTGCCATTGCCAGTCTACATTTTATATCCTCTCTACTTCGACCATCATCAGTTATTTTGCTCCCCAAATAGCAAAACTCCTTTACTACTTTAAGTGTCTCATTTCCTAATCTAATTCCCTCAGCATCACCCGACTTAATTCGGCTACATTCCATTATCCTCGTTTTACTTTTCTTGATGTTCATCTTATATCCTCCTTTCAAGACACTGTCCATTCCGTTCAACTGCTCTTCCAAGTCCTTTGCTGTCTTTGACAGAATTACAATGTCATCGGCGAACCTCAAAGTTTTTATTTCTTCTCCATGGATTTTAATACCTTCTCCGAATTTTTCTTTTGTTTCCTTTACTGATTGCTCAATATACAGATTGAATAACATCGGGGAGAGGCTACAACCCCGTCTCACTCCCTTCCCAACCACTGCTTCCCTTTCATGCCGCTCGACTCTTATAACTGCCATCTGGTTTCTGCACAAATTGTAAATAGCCTTTCGCTCCCCCTATTTTACCCCTGCCATCTTTAGAATTTGAAAGAGAGTATTCCAGTTAACATTGTCGAAAGCTTTCTTTAAGTCTACAAATGCTAGAAACGTAGGTTTGCCTTTCCTTAATCTACTTTCTAAGATAAGTCGTAGGGTCAGTAATGCCTCACGTGTTCCAACATTTCTGCGGAATCCAAACTGATCTTCCCCGAGGTCGGCTTCTACCAGTTTTTCCATTCGTCTGTAAAGAATTCGCGTTAGTATTTTGCAGCTGTGACTTATTAAACTGATAGTTCGGTAATTTTCACATCTGTCAACACCTGCTTTCTTTGGGATTGGAATTCTTATATTTTTCTTGAAGTCTGAGGGTATTTCGCCTGTCTCATACATCTTGCTTACCAGATGGTAGAGTTTTGTCAGGACTGGCTCTCCCAAGGCAGTCAGTAGTTCCAATGGAATGTGGTCTACTCCTGGGGCCTTGTTTCGACTCAGGTCTTTCAGTGCCCTGTCAAACTCTTCACGCAGTATCGTATCTCCCATTTCATCTTCATCTGCATCCTCTTCAATTTCCATAATATTGTCCTCAAGTACATCGCCCTTGTGTAGACCCTCTATAAACTCCTTCCACCTTCCTGCTTTCCCTTCTTTGCTTAGAACTGGGTTTCATCTGACCTCTTGATATTCATACAAGTGTCTCTCTTTTCTCCAAAGGTCTCTTTAATTTTCCTGTAGGCAGTATCTATCTTACCCCCAGTGAGATAAGCCTCTACATCCTTACATTTGTCCTCTAGCCATCCCTGCTTAGCCATTTTGCACTTCCTGTCGATCTCATTTTTGAGACGTTTGTATTCCTTTTTGTCTTCTTCATTTACTGCGTAAATGCACTAAGAGCCCATATTTACTGGACTTTTTTACTTGTTTTAGTCCATACTATCTCTTCCAAGAATATGGAACCAAAGAGCTTGCAATAGAAGAATGCAATTCACAGTATCGAAGATGAACAAGTACTCATAGCTCTAAAGATATGCATTTTAGAGCCCAGATGTACTAGACATTTTTTCTACTACCTGCAGAGGTATCAGAATGATTTCCGCTTATAAATTACAACACCGTTGTTTCCGGACTAGGGTCTCCTACCTGAAACTGACACATTTACCATTCTTCACTGTCTCTGAAAGAATGACCTTGTACATCACGCCAAGTACTGGGTCTGTATAACGATGGCCACAGGCATCAGCAAAGCGGTTGGTGTGGAGGGGGCAGGGGGGGGGGGCAAGAGGTGCAACTTCTCCCCTCCTGACATCTGTTGTAGACTTTTTAATAATTTGAAAATTCTTACGAATGTCCTGAAACTATTGTCCCCGATTCTACACAGCCACAAGGGGTGGCTTTAGTAAATACTACATTTTTTACTGTCAACGTTTTGTTGTCGTGGCGGCGGTTGCGGCAATGCTTTGCAATCTTGGGAGACGTGAATTTTTACGGAACTCTGCGGACATAAAGTGTCCGATCTTTTCTCTGTCACGTAATTGTACAGCCTTTACTGAGGTATAAAAAAGGGGCTGTTCCAACACTTAGTACAGTGTAAACATTGTTTTACAATCCTAAACGGTTCTGGGTTGTTATACAATATCGAAGCACAGCACCGAATATTGGTGAAATAACTAACAAAAAAAAGTAGTACCAACAGCGATATACAATCCAGAAACCTCGCGACTATGAAACTAAGCAGTTACTCCCTCGGCTGCTGATTCTGTGAGCACCAGCCGCCCTACAAAGGATATAGTATAAGAACATCTGTAACGTGTAAACTCGATTTTCTCAACAACGGTTGAGAGTTGCGTCTCGCTGTTTACACATGTTTAAGTCCTAGTTGCGCCTTATACACCCTGTCGATATGAAACAAATCGGCGAGGGGAAGTTCGTTCCGTCCCCTGTAAGCTAGTGACATAGCATACCGCTTCCATTTATTTTTGAATTGTTTAACTGCCTGAACTTTTGCCTTTAAGCATATTTTATTTTTACTGTACGAGGGTTGCCCAGGAAGTAACGCACCGCACTTTTTTATCTCAGCCGAAAACAACGCTACGAATGCGAAACGTCACGTATGTACAATTTGAAGTCTACTGAGAGAGCGCGCCAAGTTTCCGTCACTTCCAACAGATAGCGTAGCTGCAGGACACTTTCAAAATGGCGTCTGTAGGTGATGTACGTTACAAGCAGAGAAAGAAACTGTGGGGCATATTCACAAACGCTTGTGCAATGTCTATGGAGCATCTGCTGCCGACAGAAGTACAGTTAGTCGCTGGGCACGGAGGGTGAGGTCATCGGAAGGCGGTTCGGCGGAGCTCCACGATTTGCAGCGGTCAGGGAAACCGTACATGGCTGTCACACCTGACATGTTGCAGCGAGCTGATGTCATTCGCGAGGACAGACGCATTACGACTCGGCAGTTGGCGATGCATCTGTCAACCAGCAAAGGAAAGGTGGATGCAATTATCTGCACTCTTGGCTAGGTGGAAAAAGAAAATTTAATATGTACAAAGAGTAAAGATTCATGTCAAAGTCAGATGTAAGAAACATCCGCGAATAAATGGAACCCAAACATCTGGGACACTTTTGACAATTGTGCACTTTGGGATGTACTGTAGGTACAACAGAGGCGAGAAATAAAAATCTCAACTTGCCAAAAACCGGTTATTAGTTTGTTAGTTCCAGTTCTGACGATTATGTTTCAAGGATCAGTGTAACTTCTTTCCTTATAACATGTTGGACTCTGTTAACATTCTTAACTTATTCTGATGTCGTTCTTAGGTGGTTGAAGTATATCCTGGAGTTATCTACCAAAATTTAGCAGCTGAGCACAGAGATGACATCTTTTCTTTATCCAGTTTCGAATGCAAACACGAGTGTTCTTTTTTTCTGGAGATTTCAGGCAGAGAAGACCGGAGTATACCACTACCAATGGAACTGCCACAACTTTTAGAGATAAAAATGTTTTGATTCTCATTGGCTGTGAATTAGCAAAAAATGGTTCACATGGCTCTGAGAATTATGGAACTTAACTTCTGAGGTCATCAGTCCCCTAGAACTTAGAACTACTTAAACCCAACTAACCTAAGGACATCACAAACATCCATGCCCGAGGCAGGATTCGAACCTGCGACCGTAGCGGTCGCGTGGTTCCAGACTGTAGCGCCTAGAACCGCTCGTCCACCCCGGCCGGCTGTGAATTAGCAGTTCATGGCACAGAGGACTCCCACCCCACCTAGTAAGGTGCGCCAACACGACTCTTGTGTTACTGCCAGTGCTGAGGGCATGCGTATCTGCCAGTTTTGCGGTTGCAGTACCACATCTGTATGAGGTGTAGCCGTGTGGCCCAGGGGAGGGCAGTCTTGACGACAGGAAATGTAGCAGAAACAACTTCTTGGAGCCAGTGCCTGGGGTGTGTGGACAGCAGCGAACAGGTTGCCGTGGTGCTGAGGCCACACATGGTGCACTGGCTGAGAGCTTGTTTGTCTACCTGAGTGGCTATCCCAGAGAGTTGCACGTGGCAGAATTGCTCTGTGTAGATGGAAGACAGGGCGGCCACTCTCGCAATTGGTTACAGAGTGCTTCGTTGCAGCAGGGGAGTTTTGAACAGTCAGCAGGGAAGGAGACTATTGGGAACTTGGAGTATGACAGTAGCTGGCTGGATGGGCGAAGCAGAAGGGTCAGAGCAAATCAGCGAGGTAGCCTGGTTGGCTGACGGTTGAGGATTTCGATGGCTTGCTGACAATGTGGGGCTTCATTCTAGCCACAGTGCAAGTCTGTGCTTTGCTTCGTGGATCAAATGAAATCAGTGCAGCACGGTGTCCAGAGTTGTGTTGCTGTGAGGTGTTTTTGTCAGGGCAGCGAGTATCTAGTATGACCAGTACTTTATTGTAGTGCAGACAGCAGCTGTGTCAGAGGAGGCTACTTAAGACACCAACTTATTACGTTTGTGAAACACAACGAGGCCACTATTGGGCCTTGCATATTCAGTTGGAAGGGTTGTATTTGGTTGAATAGCATTTAGTGAGAATTTTTATCTCTCTGGTTTTACTGTTCTTATCTACAGAGCCCAGCAGACTCTACATATGGTTGGTATTTTCGCCTGCCTGTAAGGGGCAGTGAAATGGAAACCGAACACTCGCCGCGACAGGATCATAGAGTGGTTCCATTCAAAAGTGATCACCACACGTGATAAAACATTTATCCCATTGGGAGACGAGACAATCAATTACTGTTTCATAGAACACTTTTGGCTGAAGAGCCCACATTCTTGGACTTCTTCGACCGACTTAAACCGATGTCCATGCATTTCTCTCTTCAGTTTGCCAAAGATGTGAAAATCACACACAGTGAAAGATCCAGGCAGTATGGAAGATGTTGCAGCGTTACCCAAGCAAATTTCTGAAGTGTAGCTATGTCCTGTTGGGAATGTGGGGTTGCGTGTTATTGTGCAACAAGATTTACCAGCAAACTGTCTTTATGCATGTGGCGATTGCTTCTGAATGGAGCAATCCATGTTCCTGTTTAGGAGAGTGTTCAGTTTTCTTCTGATTGCCCCTCAGAGTATTAAGTAATGTGACGGCTTTGGCTCAAATGGCTCTGAGCGCTATGGGACTTAACATCTGTGGTCATCAGTCCCCTAGAACTCAGAACTACTTAAACCTAACTAACCTAAGGACATCACACACAGCCATGCCCGAGGCAGGATTCGAACCTGCGACCGTAGCAGTCGCGCGGCTCCGGACTGAGCGCCTAGAACCGCGAGACCACCGCAGCCGGCTGTGATGTCTTTGGCTGGGTACATTTTAGGATTAGGTTCCGGGGTAAGATGGTTTATTGGGTATTTTCATAGTCACCTTTTACTGTGTGCTGCTAACTGTGGTGTTTTAATTCATGCCACCTATAAACTCGGAGAATTGATTGATCGATTCGTTATACTAGGTATTAAGGTGTTGCTAATTTTTGTATATTAATCCGTCGCCCCTTATTGTAAAGGTGGCTGAATCCAGAGGAGCAAGTTATTGAAAGGTGTACTATGGTTCATTAGGTATTGAGTAGCATTTTGATAAACTGAGCGATGGTTTCCTTGGTTGTTCCTTGTGTATGCAGCCTGAGTTGCTAACACTGATTAATAAATTGATTTACATTTTGTGAAGAGATTTTCTTTCTTTTTCCTATTTTTAAGTTTTGTGTGGTCTGTAGTGCTCCAGTCAGTTGACTTACCTGGGACCAACGGTCTTCACCCTGCAGCTCTCACGCTAGGAAGCTGAGGCTGCAGGCTCTCACTGCCCATGCAGCACCACAAGGAGATAGGCTCTCGTGGAGGTCCCGCGTCCACTTTCTTTGTGTAAATAGCAGTTGCACTAAACTTATACAACCATTATACATCTTACTGGAAACAAGAAATTATAAAAGGGAAATGAGAAAAGAGGGTAGGATGGATTGAGTGGTAGAGGTCCCTTCACATATGCTGCTCAGGGAGAAGGTCTCGGAATGCGACCACCAGCTCGACATCCCTGTGCAGTGCATCCCAAGGTTACTCACTAATTTATGTTGATATGAAAATGTAAATGTCGTGTGACTAGGGCCTCCCGTCGGGTAGACCTTTCGCCTGGTGCAAGTCTTTCGAGTCGACGCCACCTCGGCAACTTGCGTGTCGATGGGGATAAAATGATGATGATGAAGACAACACAACACCCAGTCCCTGAGCGGAGAAAATCTCCGAGCCAGATGCGAATCGAACCCGGGCCCTTAGGATTGACATTCTGTCGCGCTGACGACTCAGCTACCGGGGGTGGACGATGTTGATACGATTGCCTACGTAATTCTAGGTAATGTTCTACAGGTTTACTGTGGCGCCTGGTACAAAAACTGGCCACCCTAGTTTATACATTCTACATTGTTTCTGTAGACTATGTAATAATTTGAATAATTATTGATCTTTGTTGGGTGTGCTATGTTCTGTGTCTCTTCGTATGTTTCTTCGTGTGTTTAGTCTTATTCAAAGCCGCGCGGGATTAGCCGAGGGGTCTAAGGCACTGCAGTCATGGACTGTACGGCTGGTACCGGCGGAGGTTCGAGTCCTCCCTCGAGCATAGTTGTGTGTGTCTGTCCTTAGGATAGTTTAGGTTAAGTAGTGTGTAATCTTAGGGACTGATGACCTTAGCAGTTAAATCCCATAAGATTTCACACACATTTGAACATCTTATTCAAATTTACACTGTGTTTCAAAACATCTATGTGGTTATAGTCAGAGGTGTACAAATTCCCATTGCAGCCTGCTTGCCCCTAGCTCCTCTGCAACCATTCATGCAGGTCAGCCTGCCGCGACGTAAACACAAGAGTACGCATGTACTGAGGCATAGTGGGTAATGCGACCGACTTGGGCTCCCGCAAGCCCGGGCTACCTGGGTTCCCGCAGGCCTGCCAGGCTCCACGGGACCCGCTCAGCTTGCTGCGCCTGACAACAGGTTGCGCTCTCAAGCTACCGTGACTAGAGTAGCCAGGTAGTTAGCCCGCGGTACATTTATCGCAACGGTGGGGGCAGCACAATGAATAGGTCAGACTTTAGTGAGATTGAAAAAAAATGGACAACTGGCGAATACATGCTGGTAACGAAACAGAGCACAAGTGCCCCATAGGAAACGTTTTCGTGTGTTTATGAGGCCGCTTCAAATAAATCGGTAGGTGTGTCTCAGTGCAAACTATGTAAAAAGCTCTTAAGTACTTATTTAGGAACCTCGAGTATGTTACGACATGTGTGCAAATTTGACAAGCAGTTCCCTCACTCCGTAAATATCTTGAAAGAGGACAAAGATTTAGTGGCCGAAAAGGGCGTCGAAATGTGTGCTAAGGACCTGAGACCATTTAGCAGTATAGAGGGAGAAGGATTTCATGGTAACCCGCAAACGATGTCAAAATCTTTTGTAAGGTACTCTATTCCCTGCACTGTCCGAAATATTATGTAGACAGTGATGTTCCTCTTGATGATCAAGCGTGCAAAATTTCTTCAAGATCGGAATAAAACTGTAGGTTGGTGTAGAAGTGTGTAAGTAAAGTACCCTCCGCCTTGTACCATTCAGAATTTTAAGCAGACAGCGCCCTTCATCCTGCTTTGAATATCAAGTATGCCAAATTTCATCAAGATCGGAATAAAAACGTACAATTTGTCGAATTCCGTTAGGTAAAGTAACCTCTGCCATACACCCTACGAAATTTTAAGTAGACTGTGACCTTCCTCTTGGTTTCAAGGTATAGTGTGCAAAATTTCATCAAGATTGTATGCAATACAAACACATGGACACAATCCAAATTTTAAAATTTTTCGGTCGATTTTCGAAAAATTTTATTTCGTAAAAACCTTGTCCTGAGAATTACGAACACAGTAAAAAAAAAAAAAATTGCCGAATTGGTCCAGCCGTTCTCGAGTTTTACGCTTATCAACGCATTTGGCAATTCATTTTTATTTATATAGATAATAAGCCCGAAATATACGCGTAAAGGAAGAATGTACAAATAAAACCCAATATTTTTTGACCTGAAATTTATATATATGTATATATATATAATGTTAGGGTTTGTCTTTTGGTGCTCAGGTAAAATAAAAACTTTTAGTTAACGTTCGTAATACGACAATGACGCGCGCAGACTAAACGGCTGCGTAGCGCAGCTCAGCAGTAATATGGGCAGGCAAGCAAGTTTCCCGCAGCCTGCCCGGGTTGGGTTCTGCTTGGCTTGGCTGGGAGTGAAACAGCCTGCCCGTTCTGTTGACAACGAGCGGCGGCCTTGCCCGCCTGGCCACCGGGCAAGCATGGGCGGGTTAAAAGCGGGACATGTACACCTCTAGTTATAGTATACATGATAACATATGTCTCTCTGGTATGATCTGTGTTTAATGTTCCTGTATTTGGGTGTCTACAAGTTCTTCTTCGCGTGTTATGTCCTCTGTGTCGGTGTTGCAGGAGTCTGCAGTGCTGGAGTCCTCATCTTGAGTAACCCAGTCGTCTGTTTGAGCCTGCTAAGATGACTCTTAGGTCTCATTTGTTGTTAGATTGTGTGTTCCGTCTTGGAAATGAGGTCTGTTGGTTCATTTAGTTTTCCCCTCTGGTGTCGGCCCCGAGTGTATCTTGTAGCGTTTCTGTTGTGATTCCTGTTGTGTTTCACCGTGCGTTTGACTACCACTCACAGTACAACACGGTGTGTTCAGGTAATCAATGTTCACCGCTTTGGGATTTGCTGTCTGCAGACATTGACTAGGGAACCTCCCCATCGCACCCCCCTCAGATTTAGTTATAAGTTGGCACAGTGGATAGGCCTTGAAAAACTGAACACAGATCAATCGAGAAAACAGGAAGAAGTTGAGTGGAACTATGAAAAAAATAAGCAATATATACAAACTGAGTAGTCCATGCGCAAGATAGGCAACATCAAGGATAGTCTGAGCTCCGGAGCGCCGTGATCCCGTGATTAGCGTGAGCAGCTGCGGAACGAGAGGTCGTCGGTTCAAGTCTTCCCTCGCGTGAAAAGTTTAATTTCTTATTTTCGGACAATTATTATATGTCCGTCCGTCCGTCCGATGCGAGGTAACTGCGCCGTAGTAAGGGGACGCTAGACCTAAACAAACATCGAAACACACGACGTCAGTCGATTACAGCGCACGGAAACCTAAATCGGGCAAGGTAGAAGAATCTTTTTACCCATTCGCCAAGTGTGCAAGTTAGGTGGCTCGACAACATATTCCTGTCATGTGACGCACATGCCGTCACCAGTGTCGTATAGAATATATCAGACGTGTTTTCCTGTGGGGAATCGGTTGACCAATGACCTTGCGATCAAATGTTTTCGGTTCCCATTGGAGAGGCACGTCCTTTCGTCTACTAATCGCACGGTTTTGAGGTGCGGTCGCAAAAGACAGACAGTAAACTTATTACAGTGAACAGGGACGACAATGAACGGACGGACAGATCATAACTCTGCGAAAATAAAGGAAGTAAACTTTTCACTCGAGGGAAGACTAGAACCAAGGACCTCTCGTTTCGCAGTTGCTCACGCTAACCACGGGACCACGGCGCTCCTGAGCTCACACTATCTTTGATGTTGCCTATCTTGCGCATGGACTACTCAGTTTGTATATTTTGTTTATTTTTTTCATAGTTCCACACAACTTCTTCCTGTTTTCTCTATTGATCTCTGTAAAGTTTTTCAAGGTCTATCCACCGTGCCAACTTATAGCTAGAACTGAAGGGTGTGCGATGGGGAGGTTCCCTTCTGGGAAGCACTGTAGGTATGCTAGATATGAGCCGTGCCCAGTCATGAAATAAGCTATGCCATACCAGGGAGTGGCATGATTCACCCGTAATCGTTTCATATGTTTGGGAATCATAGTTTATGCCTACACAACTGCGAGTCATCTCATGCGCCACATCACAAAACGTCGAAACAGGAATGTATTCCGACATCGCCATGTAGACGCCCATTTACGAAACTAGTTTCGCAGTGGTGGTTTCGAGAAACGAGTTTCACAACTCAGTTTCTCCTTCTAAACCAGGCGTACTACTGGCAGAGCGGTAGTTGGCAGTTAGTTAGCGACTAGTTACGCACCGTTGCGGTGCCACTGGATGTGGCTGATGGGGAAGCCGGCGACGCGGCAGGTGAAGAGCGCGTCGCGGCCGGCCGGCACGCGCCGGTCCTGCATCGGCTTGACGTGCGGCGGGCCGAGCAGGCGCAGCGCCGCCTCGTGCGCGACGGCGCCGGCCGCGTTGGTGGCGCGGCAGCGGAAGACGCCCGCGTCCTCGGGGCCGACGCGCGCCGCGCGCACCTCGGACAGCAGCGAGCCGGCCCCCGCCGCGCCCGCCGTCTCCACCAGCTGCGCGCGCAGCCGCGCCGGCAGCGGCGCGCCGTCCAGAGACCACGCGATCTGCGGCCGCGGCGAGCCCGCCGCCTCGCAGGCAGCGCTCCACGCGGCGCCCGGCCGCACCGTCGCCGCGGGGAACGTCCGCAGCAGCACCGGCGCAGAGCCTGCGTGCAGCGTCGAACGATTTTCCTAAGTACAGGGCTACCTTAGATGATTCATTCGTTTTCACAGTTCTGTATCTTTCAATTTGTACACAATCCAGATGGCAGTTATAAGAGTCGAGGAGCACGAAAGGAAAGCAGTGGTTGAGAAGGGAGTGCCACAGGGCTGTAGGCTATCCCCGATGTTATTCAATCTGTATATTGAGCAAGCAGTAAAGGAAACAAAAGAAAAATTTGAATTAGGAATTGAAGTCCAGCGAGAAGAAATACACAACGGGCCATTAAAATTGCTACACCAAGAAGAAATGCAGATGATAAACGGGTGTTCATTGGACAAATATATTATACTACAACTGACATGTGATTACGTTTTCACGCAATTTGGGTGCATAGATAATGAAAAATCAGTAACCAGAACAACCACCTCTGGCCGTAATAACGGCCTTGATACGACTGGGCATTGAGTCAAACAGAGCTTGGATGGCGTGTACAGGTACAGCTGCCCATGCAGCTTCAACACGATATCACAGTTCGTCAAGAGTAGTGACTGGCGTATTGTGCGAGCCAGTTGCTCGACCACCATTGACTAGACGTTTTCAATTGGTGAGAGATCTGGAGAATGTGCTGGCCAGGGCAGCAGTCGAACATTTTCTGTATCCAGAAACGCCCGTCCGGGACCTGCAACATGCGGTCTTGCATTATCCTGCTGAAATGTAGGGTTTCGCAGGGATCGAAGGAAGGGTAGAGCCGCGGGTCGTAACACATCTGAAATGTAACGTCCACTGTTCAAAGTGCCATCAATGCAAACAAGAGGTGACCGGGACGTGTAACCAATGGCACCCCATACCATCACACCGGGTGATACGCCAGTATGGCGATTAAGAATACACACTTCCAATGTGCGTTCACCGCAGTGTAGCCAAACACGCATGCGACCATCATTATGCTTTAAAGAGAACCTGGATTCACCCGAAAAAATGACGTTTTGCCATTCGTGCACCCAGATTCGTCGTTCAGTTCACCATCGCAGGTGCTCCTGTCTGTCATGCAGCGTCAAGGGTAACCGCAGCCATGGTCTCCGAGCTGCTGCAAACGTCGTCGAACTTCGTGCACATGGTTGTTGCCTTGCAAACGTCCGCATCTGTTGACTCAGGGATCGAGACGTGGGTGCACGACCCGTTACAGCCATGCGGATAAGATACCTGTCATCTCGACTGCTAGTGATACGAGGCCGTTGGGATCCAGCACGGCGTTCCGTATTACCCTCCTGAACCCACCGATTCCATGCTCTGCTAACAGTCATTGGATCTCGATCAACGCGAGCAGCAATGTCGCGATACGATAAACCGCAATCGTGATAGGCTATAATCCGACCTTTATCAAAGTCGGAAACGTGATGGTACGTATTTCTCATCCTTACACGAGGCATCATACCAACGTTTCACCAGGCAACGCCGGTCAACTGCTGTTTGTGTATGAGAAATCGGTTGGAAACTTTCCTCATGCCAGCACTTTGTAAGTGTCGCCACCGGCGCCAACCTTGTGTGAATGCTCTGAAAAGCTAATAATTTGCATATCACAGCATCTTCTTCCTGTCGGTTAAATTTCGCGTCTGAAGCACGTCATCTTCGTGGTGTAGCAATTTTAATGGCCAGAAGTGTAAAAACTTTGAGGTTTGCCGATGACGTCGTAATACTGTCAGAGACAGTAAAGGACCTGGAAGAGCAGATGAACAGAATGGACATCTTGAAGTGAGTGTAATATCCACGACACTATGTTCTAGCCACAAGATGTTAAAACGATCTAAGTGTACAAACTTCAACAAATATTATCTATACTACGTATAAAAAAAGACTGCATCGTGTAAAAATGATGATAATTATTTCATTAATTCTGTAATAATTTAATTTCTGTGCAAATTAAAATTATTATCAGAGAACTACACTCATGGACAACGACAATTATAATTTTTTTTGTTATCTGCGATAATTGTGGTTCAGTTGTTCTTCCTGTGCTAACCGATGAACTATCCGGACGTGAGACGTGTGGGGTCTGTAAAGAGAAAACCTGTAACTATATATTGTTAATTATTATTTGAAAAATAGAGTTGCTATTGTCTAGATGTGGATTTGTATTTATTTCAGTTGTAATCCAATATAATTAATGTTTTTAAGTGTTAATATTCAGCTCCGCAGTTAGTAGCGCAGCCGTTAGCGCTAGTAACTTAACAGCGGAGTTTACTACTAGCTGGTATAATAAATATGTCAGCATTAATCATTGAAAATGATTTTAAATGCTAAAGAATATAGATAAAAGGCTTAAAGAGTTTTATCTAAATATATTACCTTGATAACATAAATCGACAATAACAATAGACAAATTGACTATCGTCTGTCTGCCGCCATCTTAGCAAAAATATCTCCGTGGCAGTTTGGAATCGAGAATTTCAACAAACATAAATATTGTTAGAAATAGATGAATGGAAATAAATGTGCACCGGTGGTCCCGAATCTACTTTAAAAGACAGAATTCAACTCAGATTGAATCTTTAAAAATAGTGCTCACAGCTCGTTACGTAATATCAATTTCTTATTTGCTGATGTCTGAAGTCTAATTATTTCGGACGATTTACATGAAACATTTTAATAGGAGACGTACGTCAGTATTGTGCGCGGGTAGTATTTTGTGACTAAATATTACCTTTGCTAGAGAAACGTGCTTCCATCTTAAGTAACAGTTGTGTAAAATCTGATAAATGAGATGCGGTTTAGTGCCACTCACACGACTTTACAGACAATATTTCTACACAACGTCAAGTGGAGATTTCTTTAGCAGAGTGACAAATATTAGCCGGGATAATCATTTTTGAGATCAAACGAATTGTTACGCTGACAATAGGTAACTGGTTTTATGTTTTTTTGATCTACCTGAAATATCATTTATAAGTAATTAAAGTCACGAATTACTGTAAACCGGTTCCACCACATGAGGATGCAAGATGAATACCAATAAAAGTAAAACGAGAATAGTGGAACCCAATCGAATTAAATTAGGTGATGCTGAGGGAATTAGATTAGGAAATGAGACACTTGAAGTAGTAGATGAGTTTTGCTATTTGGGGAGCAAAATAGCTGATGGTGGTCGAAGCAGAGAGGATATAAAATGTAGACTGGCAATGGCAAGGAAAGCGTTTCTGAAGAAGAGAAATTTGTTAACGTCGAGTATCGATTTAAGTGTCAGGAAGTCGTTTCTGACAGTATTTGTATGGAATGTAGCCATGTATAGAAGTGAAACAGTTTAGACAAGAAGACAATAGATGCATTTGAAATGTGGTGCTAAAGAAGAATGTTGAAGATCGGAAGGGTAGACCAAGTAAGTAATGAGGAGGTACTGAATACAATTGGGGAGAAGAGAACTTTTTGATGATAAAATCTTCTCGGATTTATATCCGAGTCAACGCGTTGTTCTCCGGTTACTGGTACACTTTCTGGTACAACCTGACCAAAAGGAGGAATCTGTTGGTAGGACACATTCTGAGGCATCAAGAGATCACCAGTTTAGTACTGGAGGGAAGCGTTGGGGCGTAAAAATCGTACAGGGAGACCAAGAGATGAATACAGTAAGCAGTTTCAGAGAGGAATGTAGGGTGCAGAAGTTACTCGGAGATGATGAGGCTTGCAAAGGATAGAATAGCGTGGAGAGCTGCATCAAACCAGTCTTTGGACTGAAGACCACAACAACAACATACGTGTTCAAATACGACTGACGCAAGAAAAGAACTGTAGCAACAGAGATGGATTAACAAAGGACTAACTAAAATACAGTGGGAATAGTTATGACTGAAAGGACTTTGGATTATTCTAGTTTAGTACTATTCTAGAGATGTTTATGTATTATTACATTCTGAGGTACAGTGTTGTTGTTAAAGGTTACAGCACGCAAAACTGTGTCTTCTATTGGATTAACTATTATACTAACGACACCGTTACAGAATCGTTAACTCACAGAGTTTGCATTGTGCCCATCAGTTCGCGTAACGAGAGCAGTGGCGTGACAACATGGCGGTAGAGCAAGAAAAGAGTTTTGTGTGTTGGAATATGCGATATGTTTATATGTTCAACAGTGCAGCGCGAATTCGAGAGGATTTATGTGAAACTACTGCCAAGTAAACAGAGCATTGTGCATTGGTATCGACACTTTAGGGAGGCTGATTATCTCAGTAATCAAAAAAGTACCTGTCGACGAAGTGTGCCATATGCAATCTTGGGGAAGATGAGAGAAAGTTTTGTACGTAGTCCAAAAAAAATCAACGGTCCCTGCATGCCACGAACTCTGAATCCTGCAGCAAACTATGTATAAGATTTCGCGATGGCATTTACATTTCAAACCGTACGCTACCGTCTGCAACGCGTGCAACAAGATCGAAAAATTGTGGCCTGCGCCTTCAGTCTTGCATCACAATGCAGAAAGCACTTGAGGATGAACATTTCTCTTCCAAGCTGATATTCAGTGACGAAGCAACCCCCCATTTACCTGGAAAGGTTAATCGCCACAATATGAGAGTTATAGCGTCTCCAGTGAAATAATAAGAAAAGACTTAAAAATAATATTTTTAAAGAAGAGACATTTAAAATTTGAATAATAAGTGGACACTGGCCGCTCAGGCGAACATACATTTTTCTCTGTATCACAGTAATTTCTCAGTATAAGTTTCGAGGGCAAAGAAATATAACAAAATGATCTAAAGAGACGACAAGATACGCTCTTTTGTTAATTTTTTAGTCGTCTTCACTTCTTCTCTTGTCTTGGTTGCATGTAGACGGAAATCTTGCGAGTGCTGGCAAATGTAAGCATATTTGTACTAATTAAGCAGATAATATATTGATTTAATGTTATTGTTCACTTTTAATTTGTAAGAGGTGATCCCGATTTCACGTCCGCCTTCCTTGAATTAACCTGCGTTCGAGTAATATACAGTGCAACAATCGCAGCGGCCGATGCAGCCAACGACGCCATTACGTGGCGATATTAACTTATAAAAACTAGGGGAGGCGAAAAAACTCGCCCACTATTAACATAATATACAATTTTTCTCCATAGCCCCCGGCGTTGCAGAAAATATGTAGCTTTAAGATTCTTATTTTCAGTACTTCAGCCGAGAGCCAGAGCCAGGACTCCGACTACCATGCAGTGGTTAACGGAGGTAAGTAAAAATACTCTCGCGCGTGTGTGGGCCGCAATTTTAATTAATAACTAAGGATTGTTTGCTTTAAAGTGAACTGACTAGCCGAGGAAATTAATATGAAAAGTTTATTCCATTGTTCAACTTACATGTTCATGCTTTAAGATTCAGTGAGTCTAACGTTCATTAACGTAAAAAATAATTCATACTGAAAATTAATATTGTTAAAAAAAGAGAACTTCACAAAAGCATTTAATTGTAAATCAAAATTGAATGAAATATCATTTTGATTAAGGCCCACCACGTAAGTCGGCAACAGTCAACATTACCAATAAATAATATATTAAATTACGACGGACGCGAGAGAGTATGGGCCACTGGACATCCTCATGAAATTGTGGCGTTTGAATGATATTCACCGAAGGTTAAGCTTTTCTGTGCAATGTCACAGACCAAGCTGTATGGCTCGTTTTTCCCCTGTGAGATGACTCTCATGGTTTGACATGGGTTGAGCAGCATAAACGGTAGCCACCAGACAACTTGCGTGTGGCCTTAACGCTTCGTTGCAGGAAAACACTACTCTAAAATGCTGAAATGTGTGTGAATTCCTAAGGGACCAAACTGCTATACTTACAAACTACTTAAACTAACTTATGCTGAGGGCAACTTACACACACACACACACACACACACACACACACACACACACACACACACACACATGCCCGGGGGAGGACTCGAACCTCCGGCGGGAGTTGCCGCGCAATCCCTGACATGGCGGGCTCTAACCGCGAGGCCACTCCGCGCGGGAAACACCGCTCCATGGACACAAGCTGCCGATTTGCTATTGCCTACCAATTATCACCGACGAGAGTCGCCAACCAATCACTAACTAGAGTGGCACAGGTAATAGCCGGCCGATATGCTACTTCCTACCAATCATCTACCAGTGTTGCCTTCCAGTCAGCCACCAGGGTAGCACAGGAAGTAAATAGCCTAACGTATAGCCACCCTCTTCCATAGCAACCTTTCTTCAAATTGTGCAATGACATTCAAGATATGTGGCATCGGTAGCCACCAGATAATCAAAACAGACAATATATAGGGGAAGACATTCACCAGTATCCAACAGTTAACTGCGCTGAAGAGGACAGTAGCAAGTCGGTCGAAATGTCGGCAACTTAGTTGCTTTAGTGCTTCATAATCGTGTGGAGTAACACCTAAAATTATTTTATTCAAAATTATAGTGATAATTTATTGCAAATACCATATACAGAATAAGTTCTTATGATGTCTTTGTGTGATATTAAAATAACTTATACTTTGACTCGTTCCAGA
The DNA here is from genome assembly GCF_021461385.2 of Schistocerca piceifrons. Taxonomy (NCBI): domain Eukaryota; kingdom Metazoa; phylum Arthropoda; class Insecta; order Orthoptera; family Acrididae; genus Schistocerca; species Schistocerca piceifrons. The sequence goes on along the minus strand of NC_060141.1, from coordinate 770,709,760 downwards.
TCCCGGAAGATTCCCTTGATGGCATCTATGGAACACTATGGATAAATGAATGAATAATAACTGAGCGAGTGAATGACTGAATTGGGGAGTAGAAAGGCAGGATGTCGAGTATACAGATGTCTCCTTCCTAACGTCACAGAGAGAGAGAGTGCAAATGACTAAAATCTTCCCCGTGGTTCCTTTTATGATGGCATGTGACTCATAATGCCAAATCGCCAATAATTACATGGTATTCCAAACAGGGGGAGAGTTGTAAATGTGTTATCAGTGTAATCAAATTATCAAGTGCGAGAGAGTTTCGATGCATTATTTCATCCAACCGTTCGTCAAGCTCACAGCAGATGTTGACACTGTTAACACATCATTTCCTGGCTGCTGCTGGAAGCTTTTGCAATCGCCTCAGCGAATTGCCTGTTACAGCGAGAGGCGATTTTTCGCTATTTCTCCTAAATGGTTGGATTTTCTCTTACAACGGCTGGGGTCTCCACCGTCCATTGAAGAAAAAGTTCTCAATGTCCTGGCAAGAGATAACACTTTATGATAGCGCTTTATCTCATTATTTCCCAGTGATCGATTTTTAGACTATTGTTTTTTATTCTATTACTAATAATGCTGTAACTGATGTTGAATTTCGTTTATTATATCATAAAACTACATTTTTGACAGTAATTGTAATTTTTTATTACTGAACATACGAACATGGAATTATTCTTATACTTTAAAATCAGACCACACTTGCCGCAAATGCAGCACATTTTTTAAAAAATCTCTCTATGTTTATCAAATACTTCTTACTGTCTGTCGACTCTCGTCGTGCAGATTCCTGCAATAATACTGCAAGTAAATAATTTGCCGTTATTGTCCTACATTATTGTTTAGCATACGTAAAGACAAACGATCTAATAAATGAAAAGCACCAGTTTGCTTTTGTTCTACAAGTATTATGTTGTTCTACCAAGAACCGACGGAAGATTCTGTTACCATGACAAACGATCTACTTTTCGATCATTGGGATACCACAGCTGTAATAAAAGCAACTGGACAATAACGTTCAATTCTAATAGTGAAGTTTGTGAGTGAAGTTTACTTTATTCAGTGTAGCACAATAAAACAGAGAAAATGCAAGCAACTATGACATAGTGTTCAAAGGCATTACAACTGATGAAGTTTTGGGCATTGTAAATAATGATAATATTGAAGGACTCATTGATAAAGACAATGAGATTTTGATGTCTTTGTTATTCCTCTGGATACTGATGTTTTGACAGATGAAGGTGAGGCAAATGATGGTGCAACAGGTACTGCGATTGTTCTGGATGTTCCTGGATCGGTGGAAGTTCATTTTCAAAGTACTGAAATACGTGATGTTTAAAGCTGAAATACGTGTTTGGGGAAAGTGAACAGTGAAGTAATGGGTGCCAAAAATAGAGTAAATTCAAGAAAAAAGAAGAAATTTTGCAGACAGCTGTCGACCTACAGTGAAATGGAGCCAATATAAATGATCTCACGCCATGTGAAGTTGGAGAAAATTTCTTCAGTTTCAACAATGCGTTTAACTATGCCATGAAAGAATCAGTCGATATGCAAATTGTTCTAAAAATGTATATGACTTCTCTTTCGACGCAGAAGAACTAGGAGTTTTCCTAGGTTTACTACTTTTGTCAGGTTACCACGGACTTCCATTATACAAACATTATTGATCTGTGGACGATGACTTCGGACTGGCAATCGTGAAGAGAGCTATATCAGGAAATAGATATTAGAAGATAAAATAACCAGTCACTTCAATTTTAATGATCACGCTCATGATAACATAAATGACAGAACGTTCACGGTTAGGCCACTAATTACAAAGATGAGCGAGTCCTTCCAGCAGTTTGGTGTAGTCTCGGAAAATTTGATGAAATGATGTGGAGTATTATGATCATCACACACTAAAACAACTCACTCAAGGCAATTCAGTTCGATCTGTCTACGAACTATGGGCATTATGTGCTTCTAATGGCTACTGCTTCAATTCTGGCAAGGAAGTGACAAACAAAAATACTGACTTTAGCCTCGGACCTAGGATAGTGCTAAATATGCTTGAGTCTAATGAACATCCTCAAAGACACAATATTTACTTCGAGATCTCTTGCTTTGTGAAACATTGGAGCACAGTGCGAGAAAACAGAACTGAGAAGCGCCCTCTTCAAGAAACAAGGTAACTGGAAAAATTGCCTCATACACTTGTACTTTGCAACTGTCGCAAGTGGTAAAATCCTGTTTGTCAAATGGGATGATATTGAATACGTCTGTATTGGCGCGCCAATTTTGGTACTGCGAAGCCACTCGCTTCAGGAAATAGATGGAGTGGAATATTTAAGCAGAAAACCAACATCCAACAGAGAAAGCTTGCAAAGAATTACATTATACGAGTGGGTACCTAAAAAAACGGAATTATGTTTTAAAAGCTATGTATTTCCAAATTTTCTACAAAACAACCTTATCCCCTTCAAAATACGCTCCGTTACAAATAATAGAATTGTCCCACCGGAGCTTCCACTGTTCGATACATTTTTTGTAGTAATCTTTAGAAATGACTGACAGCTCCTCCCTCGTTTTTTTCCTAACTTCTTCAGTGTTGTCACATCGGTGTCCTCTCATGCCCCTTTTCAAGCGTGGAAATAAAAAAAATGTCGCTCGGAACCAGGTCAGGTGAATAAGGTGCGTGGGTCAGCAGAACCAAGTCATTTTTTTGCCAAAAACTGTCTGACAGGGATGTCAGTATGCGCACGTTCGTCAGAACTTTAGGAACAAACTGCGCAGCAACCCTATTCAATCCCAGATTTTCTGTTAAAATTCGCTGCACCGAGCTCCACGGTAACCCACTAATCTCTGACATTTGATCAATTGTCTGTGACTGCAAACTCTCGAAGTTTTTTCAATATTTTCGTCGATTCGGACAGTTGATGGACATCCAGAAAAGAGGTTTGTCATCAATCGACATGTCGCCATTTTTAAATCGAGCAAATCACTCGTACACTAGAGTTTTTCCCATAGCGTCATCCTGGTAAGCTATTTTCAACATTGAAACAGTTTCAGCAGCATTTTTTCCCGAGTAGGAAACAAAATTTCACAGCTGCACGTTGTTCACATAAACTTGCAAAAATAAAAAAAAAGAAACAAGGACAGAACAGCTCTAGCAAAAACAGTTACTGCAGAAGAAGAGAACAAGCCAGGTCGACAACACAGGCGGCATTGAACTGGCAACGAGTTGCGTTATACAGCCTAGCGGCAGAAATGCGTACTACACAAGCTCCGCCCACAGCAATGTTATTCCGGTTTTTTTCGGTTGTACACTCGTAAGTATGTGAGGAGTGGAACATCATAACTGGCTTGTTGGGAAATATGCCATTTCATAACTTGGCAAGAAATGGTATCGGGCTCTGTTTAGAAGAATAATTGGTATGGATACTGTAAGCAACTGGGTCATATACTGCATGCTGCATGGAGCAAGATCTCTGGATTTATTGGAGTTCCGATGATATCTTGCTGTACAGTAGATGTAGATGGCTAACAATCACAGAGTACGATGTCCCTTATGTACACCAAGAAGAGCGTTTCACGAAGCGCGATATGGGAAGGAGCACTTTATATCAACGCATAATTCCCAAAGACATTGTCAGTTTTCTGGTTACAAAGGAATACCAGTGACATTTTGTAAGAAATGTAACATTACCCTTTGTTGCCACTGCTTTGAACCTTACCACAGAAAATAGGATGGACCATTCTAAAAAAATTAATAGGTGGTTAGAACTGAAAAATCATTGGTTTTTACCATGGTGTTTGTAAACTAAATTTTAATAGTAATAAAGCATTTACTACTAAAAATGAAAGATATTTGTAATACAAAATATAATAATAATGCATACTATAATGAGTATATTTAAGTCTGTTTAGTATATGTAATTTACCTTTACAAATAATAAAGCTGTAATAATTTCCAGAATGAGATTTTCACACTGCAGCGGAGTGTGCGCTGATATGAAACTTCTGGCAGACTACAACTGTGTGCACCGACCGAGACTCGAACTCGGGACCTTTGCCTTTCGCGGGCAAGTGCTCTACCATCTGAGCTACCGAAGCACGACTCAGGCCCGGTCCTCACCGCTTTACTTCTGCCAGTATCTCGTCTCCTACCTTCCAAACTTTACAGAAGTTCTCCTGCGAACCTTGCAGAACTAGCACTCCTGAAAGAAAGGATATTGCGGAGACATGGCTTAGCCACAGCCTGGGGGATGTTTCCAGAATCCGCTGCAAAGTGAAAATCTCATTCTGGAAACATCCCCTAGGCTGTGGCTAAGCCATGTCTCCGCAATATCCTTTCTTTCAGGAGTGCTAGTTCTGCAAGGTTCGCAGGAGAACTTCTGTAAAGTTTGGAAGGTAGGAGACGAGGTACTGGCAGAGGTAGAGGTGTGAGGACGGGGCGTGAGTCGTGCTTCGGTAGCTCAGTTGTTAGAGCACTTGCCCGCGAAAGGCAAAGGTCCCGATTTCGAGTCTCGGTCTGTGTGCACAGTTTTAATCTGCCAGGACGTTTCACTGTAATAATTTGCTTATGAAAATATATATTCAACAGAAATAGCACAATCTAAATGTTTGTATTAACATCAGATACTGTATCAGCCAGTGATCTATTTGTAGATGAAGCAATTCTCTTCATCCGAGTCCTTTAAAAATTAAATAAAGGATTTATTTATGTTACTTGACGTCACTGTATTATATAAACACAGAAAAACACCCTAATTTCCCCCCCTCCCCCCCCCCCCCCACCAACACCCTCAAAAAATTTGGGTTATAATTGTTTAAGCAGGAACAGGAAACGGTCAATGAGAATGATTGCATGCTGCGCCTTGTTTCGATTGGCTGAAAGGCCTACATGGAGCGGTGTGGAGCGATCCCAAAATCAACGAGTCACTGGCAGCCGTCGTGTGAGTAAAATGGCGAGTCATGTGCCCTCTGGGGTGGAGTTTGCATGTTAAGATGCTTATAACTTTAATTTCAGATGTCTGGAGTCAGTGATCCTTTGTGATCAAAGAGGTTACGTTCCGGTACAGCAAGCCGACAAAGCATTCGAGAGTGCATTCTGTGCATGGGTGCGAAATTCTGATGAGACCTATCCCTCTTTTCTCGGCGAGTGTTGTGGATTAGTGAGCGTAGAGTTGTTCGGTAAACAGAGACACGGCAGAGCATAACTTGGAGCCTTTGGCTAGCTGGAGTTGCATAAAAGAAACGGACTTGGCGAGGGTTAATGCAGGCTAGTAATTTTCATTCGCTTGTATTCAAATTTGAATTTTTTTACTTTCTTTCTACTGACTTCCAACTACACTGGTGTACAAAACTTAAAGACGATAGTAACTTCCACATGACGTTTCAGTGCCAAGTACCATAGCTGATGTAACTTGGACCATATTATACAGAAAGAACCGTCCCAGTACATTACAGATTGAAGTGGAAGAAATACGCAATGAGGCGAACAGAAATGAGATTTTTGTTCAAAGATAATAATTACACAGAAGTCACCGCCGTTTATGACGGTCCGCTGGACGCTGAAAAAAGCAGGACATGGTTCTTAACACAGTATTTGATCACTTTGTATAGCAACATATGCTCTGCAACATGCTCCCATGCTGGTCACAAGGTTGGTAAGGAGCTGTTGTGGTAGGACGTTCCTGTCCTCAACCATCACAGTTAATAGCTGCTGAATAATCGTAGGTGCATGTTGACAAAGACCAGTCCATTTACGGAATATCCTCTCATCCCAAGAGCTGCTGCACCTGTCATCCATAAAAACGAAGTAAGGGCTGAATACATCTCTGCAATGTACCTCACACATTCTCAATGGGATTTAAATAGGGGGAAAGGGAAGGCTGTGGCATCAGGTATCAATACCGTCTTGTGACGTATCAAGGTTGGTAACGGAATGGAAACTTTCTGACCAACACAGATAGCTGTCACATGAGAACTTGCAGACCCAGTGGCGTGTGACTGCTGAGCCACGTCTCCGCCAACTCTGTACTACGAGCGTCCTCTGCTGCCATGATACAGCACGGCCGGCAGCTGCCACTCGACCCACTGGCACTTGGAGCCACTTTGCTACGGGAGGCTACACAGACGCTGCCTAGTCGCGGCACCGACACCATCCTTTGTGCTTCAGTACAGATAGACTCTTCCTTGTTTGATTCTGAAATAGTTGAACTCTGTTTCTTGCTGCATTATTTGTAATGAGTCTTGGTTTCTCTCTCTCTCTCTTTTTTTTTTTTTTTTTTTTTCCATCGGTCTACTGACTGGTTTGATGCGGCCCGCCACGAATTCCTTTCCTTGTGCTAACCTCTTCATCTCAGAGTAGCACTTGCAACCTACGTCCTCAATTATTTGCCAGTCTCTGTCTTCCTCTACAGTTTTTGCCCTCTACAGCTCCCTCTAGTACCAGGGAAGTCATTCCCTCATGTCTTAGCAGATGTCCTATCATCCTGTCCCTTCTCCTTATCAGTGTTTTCCACATATTCCTTTCCTCTCCGATTCTGCGTAGAATCTCCTCATTCCTTACCTTATCAGTCCACCTAATTTTCAACGTTCGTCTACAGCACCACATCTCAAATGCTTCGATTCTCTTCTGTTACGGTTTTCCCACAGTCCATGTTTCACTACCATACAATGCTGTACTCCAGACGTACATCCTCAGAAATTTCTTCCTCAAATTAAGGCCGGTATTTAATATTAGTAGACTTCTCTTAGCCAGAAATGCCTTTTTTGCCACAGCGAGTCTGCTTTGATGTCCTCCTTGCTCCGTCCGGCATTGGTTATTTTACTGCCTAGGTAGCAGAATTCCTTAACTTCATTGACTTCGTGACCATCAATCCTGATGTTAGGTTTCTCGCTGTTCTCATTTCTACTACTTCTCATTACCTTCGTCTTTCTCCGATTTACTCTCAAACCATACTGTGTACTCATTAGACTGTTCATTCCGTTCAGCAGATCATTAAATTCTTCTTCACTTTCACTCAGGATAGCAATGTCATCAGCGAATCATATCATTGATATCCTTTCACCTCGTATTTTTATTCCACTCCTGAACCTTTCTTTTATTTCCATCATTGCTTCCTCGATGTACAGATTGAAGAGTAGGGGCGAAAGGCTACAGCCTTGTCTCACACCCTTCTTAATACGAGCACTTCGTTCTTGATCGTCCACTCTTATTATTCCCTCTTGGTTGTTGTACATATATGACCCGTCTCTCCCTATAGCTTACCCCTACTTTTTTCAGAATCTCGAACAGCTTGCACCATTTTATATTGTCGAAAGCTTTTTCCAGGTCGACAAATCCTATGAAAGTGCCTTGATCTTTCTTTAGCCTTGCTTTCATTATTAGCTGTAACGTCAGAATTGCCTCTCTCGTCCCTTTATTTTTCCTAAAGCCAAACTGATCGTCACCTAGCGCATTCTCAATTTTCTTTTCCATTCTTCTGCATATTATTCTTGTAAGCAGCTTCGATGCATGAGCTGTTAAGCTGATTGTGCGATAATTCTCGCACTTGTCAGCTCTTACCGTCTTCGAAATTGTGTGGATGATGCTTTTCCGAAAGTCACATGGTATGTCGCCAGATTCATATATTCTACACACCAACGTGAATAGTCTTTTTGTTGCCACTTCCCCCAATGATTTTAGAAATTTTCATAGAATGTTATCTATCCCTTCTGCCTTACTTGACCGTAAGTCCTCCAAAGCTCTTTTAAATTCCGATTCTAATACTGGATCCCCTATCTCTTCTAAATCGACTCCTGTTTCTTCTTCTATCACATCAGACAAATCTTCACCCTCATAGAGGCTTTCAATGTATTCTTTCCACCTATCTGCTCTCTCCTCTGCATTTAACAGTGGAATTCCCGTTGCACTCTTAATGTTACCACCGTTGCTTTTAATGTCACCAAAGGTTGTTTTGACTTTCCTGTATGCTGAGTCTGTCCTTCCAACAATCATATCTTTTTCGATGTCTTCACATTTTTCCTGCAGCCATTTCGTCTTAGCTTCCCTGCACTTCCTGTTTATCTCATTCCTCAGCGACTTTTATTTCTGTATTCCTGATTTTCCCGGAACATGTTTGTACTTCCTCCTTTCATCAATCAACTGAAGTATTTCTTCTGTTACCCATGGTTTCTTCGCAGCTACCTTCTTTGTACCTATGTTTTCCTTCCCAACTTCTGTGATGTCCCTTTTTAGAGATGTCCATTCCTCTTCAACTGTACTGCCTACTGCGCTCTTCCTTATTGCTGTATCTATAGCGTTAGAGAACTTCAAACGTATCTCGTCATTCCTTAGTACTTCCGTATCCCACTTCTTTGCGTATTGATTCTTCATGACTAATGTCTTGAACTTCAGCCTACTCTTCATCACTACTATGTTGTGATCTGAGTCTATATCTGCTCCTGGGTACGCCTTACAATCCAGTATCTGATTTCGGAATCTCTGTCTGACCATGATGTGATCTAATTGAAATCTTCCCGTATCTCCCGGCGTTTTCCAAGTATACCTCCTCCTCTTGTGATTCTTGAACAGGGTATTCGCTATTACTAGCTGAAACTTGTTACAGAACTCAATTAGTCTTTCTCCTCTTTCATTCCTTGTCCCAAGCCCATATTCTCCTGTAACCTTTTCTTCTAGTCCTTCCCCTACAACTGCATTCCAGTCGCCCATGACTATTAGATTTTCGTCCCCCTTTACATACTGCATTACCCTTTCAATATCCTCATACACTTTCTCTATCTGTTCTTCTTCAGCTTGCGACGTCGGCATGTATACCTGAACTATCGTTGTCGGTGTTGGTCTGCTGTCGATTCTGATTAGAACAACCCGGTCACTGAACTGTTCACAGTAACACACCCTCTGCCCTACCTTCCTATTCATAACGAATCCTACACCTGTTATACCATTTTCTGCTGCTGTTGATATTACCCGATACTCATCTGACCAGAAATCCTTGTCTTCCTTCCACTTCACTTCACTGACCCCTACTATATCTAGATTGAGCCCTTTTCAGATTTTCTAGTTTCCCTACCACGTTCAAGGTTCTGACATTCCACGGCCCGACTCGTAGAACGTTATCCTTTCGTTGATTATTCGATCTTTTTCTCATGGTAACCTCCCCCTTGGCAGTCCCCTCCCGGAGATCCGAATGGGGGACTATTCCGGAATCTTTTGCCAATGGAGAGATCATCATGACACTTCTTCAATTACAGGCCACATGTCCTGTGGATACACGTTACGTGTCTGTAATGCAGTGATTTCCATTGTCTTCTGCATCCTCGTGTCGTTGATCATTGCTGATTCTTCCGCCTTTAGGGGCAATTTCCCACCCCTAGGACAAGAGAGTGCCCTGAACCTCTATCCGCTCCTCCGCCCTCTTTGACAAGGCCGTTGGCAGAATGAGGCTGTCTTCTTATGCCGGAAGTCTTCGGCCGCCAATGCTAATTATTTATCAAAATTTAGGCAGTGGTGGGGATCGAACCCGGGACCGAAGACGCTACCCCTAGACCACGGGTAGAGTCTTGGTACGGTTGGAGAAATCTTGCATTTATTGCTTTAATTTGTTTACTAATCATTTCTTCTTCTCCTGTCCAGCTTTCCTACGACAACAGCTGCCACACCACTCTGTAGCCCACCTCTCTTTACTATTACACTACTGGCCATTAAAATTTCTGCACCACGAAGATGACGTGCTACAGACGCGAAATTTAACTGACAGAGAGAAGATGCTGTGATATGCAAATGATTAGCTTTTCAGAGCATTCACACAAGGTTGGCGCCGGTGGCGACACCTATAACGTGCTGACATGAGGAAAGTTTCCAACTGATTTCTCGTACACAAACACCAGTTGACCGGCGTTGCCTGGTGGAACGTTATTGTGAAGCCTCATGTAAGGAGGAGAAATGCATAACATTACGTTTCCGACTTTGATAAACGTTGGATTGTAGCCTTTCGCGATTGCGGTTTATCGTATCGCGACATTGGTGCTCGCGTTAGTCGAGATCCAATGACTGTTAGCAGAATAGGGAATCGGTGGGTTCAGGATGGTAATACGAAACGCCGTGCTGGATCCCAATGGCCTCGTATCACTAGCAGTCAAGATGACAGGCATCGTATCCGCATGGCTATAACGGATTGTGCAGACCCGTCTCGGTTTCTGAGTCAACAGATGGGGACGTTTGCAAGACAACAACCATGTGCACGAACAGTTCGACGACGTTTGCAGCGGCATGGACTATCAGCTCGGAGACCATGGCTGCGGTTACCCTTAACGCTGCATCACAGACAGGAGCGCGTGCGATGGTGTACTCAACGACGAACCTGGGTGCACGAATGGGAAAACGTCATTTTTTCGGACGAATCCAGGTTCTGTTTAGAGCATCATGATGGTCGCATTCGTGCTTGGCGACATCGCGGTGAACGCACATTGGAAGCGTGTATTCGTCATCGCCTTACTGGCGTCAGCTCCTGTACGGGCCTTTCTGGATACAGAAAATGTTCGACTGCTGCCCTGGCCAGCACATTCTCCAGATCTCTCACCAACTGAAAACGTCTGGTCAATGGTGGCCGAGCAACTGGCTCGTCACAATACGCCAGTCACTACTCTTGATAAACTGTGGTATCGGGTTGAAGCTGCATGGGCAGCTGTACCTGTACACGCTATCCAAGCTCTGTTTGACTCAATGGCCAGGCGCATCAAGGCCGTTATTACGGCCAGAGGTGGTTGTTGTGGGTACTGATTTCTCAGGATCAATATACCCAAATTGCGTGAAAACGTAATCACGTCAGTTCTAGTATAATATATTTGTCCAATGAATACCCGTTTATCATCTGCATTTCTTCTTGGTGTAGCAATCTTAACGGCCATTAGTGTATATACAAAGTCATTCACAACCATGACCAGTCCATTTACCGAGTATCCTCTCATCCCAAAAGCTGTTCCACCTCTTATCCATAAAAATGAAGTCACGCCCGAAAACACGCCAGAAAAGACACACACGGGGAAGGAGTACAGTGTCACAATAACACTGGGCATAGAGAGTTTCTTGTTCAAAGATATGCCCATGCAACTGTCGAACATGATCATTTTCGTAGTGCAGGTATTTTCTTGTGGGGAAGCTTAATGCTCCAGGAGTGCACTGACCTCCAAATCTCTGAGCACGGTACATCACCTATACTTCGTATGTCGAGAGAAGAAAAATGGCTCTGAGCACTATGGGACTTAACATCGGAAGTCATCAGTCTCCTAGAACTTAGAACTACTTAAACCTAACTAACCTAAGGACAGCACACACATCCATGCCCGAGGCAGGATTCGAATCTGCGACCGTAGCGGTCGCGCGGTTCCAGACTGAAGCGCCTAGAACCACTCGGCCACCACGGCCGGCTGTCGAGAGAAGAGGTCTGACAGCTGGCAGTGCAGTTGCCAGTATTCGACACGGACGGGCAGCGACTCAGCAGCGGTCGTCCAGCACTACGGCAACACTGGGGTGGTGCCACTGTAATGTAAACAAAAGCTCACGATCTGATTGGCCATCGTGGACGCGCGAAGCACGTGCGTCAAGGCCACGTCAAGTGTCAGAGCTCTTCTCTCTCTGTACCCAGTGTAGACAACTTTAGTGCGACTGTGTGGATGACTGTGTGCGACCGCATCGAACTGTGCAGGTGGAGTAGCTCTTGGAACGACAGGATATTCGGCGAATGGACTGGCACGCTCGTCCAGCTAATTTAAATCCCAACCAGCAGGTGTGGCATGAGTTGAGGAGACGTACTGCAGGACGTTCACGTGCACCAGTAGTCAACTGCGCTGGTTGAGGAATGGAACTCCCTACCACAACGACTTCTCACCAACCTTGTGGCCAAAATGGGAGCACGTCGCAGAGCATGCATTGCTGTCCATGGTGACCCTACAGCCTTTTATGAATCATGTCCCATCTTTTGTAATCTCCAGTGAGTGGCCATCGTAAAGGCAGTAATTGCAGTGTAACTATTGTCTTTGAATAAAAGTGTGATTTCTGTTCGTTTCATCTCGTATTTCTTTCATACACCTCCTGTTGTGGACAGTAGCAATTATTTCTACTTACAGTCCAAGTTTCATCAAGCTATGTTACTTGGCAGTGACACATCATGCGAAGATTACTTTCATCCTCAAGGTTTGCACACCAAGGTACACGCATTAAATAAAGTTTTGCATCACCTCGGTTCCAGAACTCCTGATGATAGACATTGACTTTGGATATTGTATCACAAACACAGTCCCTTTGACTGTTCAGAGAAGTCACTAAAACCGCCCAAAGATGTAAACAACTATGCATGAGCAGTGCCTATTAGACAGAGGAGGTCCGACAGCCGATCAGTTCCAGTCATTCCATCAGGAAGGAGGTACACGGCTCGTGTTGTCTGTAGTTTTGTCTGCCGTTCAACCATGCCTAGACGGTCAATACCGCGGTTCGATCGCGTCTGCATTGTTACTTTGTGCCAGGAAGGGCTCTCAACAAGGGGAGTGTCCAGTCGTTTCGGAGTGAAACAAAGCGATGTTGTTCGGCCATGGAGGAGATACAGAGAGACAGGAACTGTCGATGACATGCCGCGCTCAGGCCGCCCAAGCTCACGATCTGTAGTGGATGACCGCTACCTACGGATTATGGCTCGAAGGAACCCTGACAGCAACGCAACCATGTTGATTAATGCTTTTCGTGCAGCCACAGGACATCGTGTTACTGTGCGCAGTAGGCTGCATGATGCGCAACTTCACTCCCGACGTCCATGGCGAGGTCCATCTTTGCAACCACGACACCAACCAGCACGGTACAGATGAGACCAACAAGATGTCGAATGGGCCGCTCAGGATTAGCATCACGTTCTCTTCACCGATGAGTTTCGCATATGCCTTCAACCAGACAATCGTGCGAGACGTGTTTGGAGGCAAGCCGGTCACACCTTGTGAATGGCTTCCTTCAGGAAAACGTCATCGCTCGACTAGAGTGGCCAGCACGTTCTCCAGACATGAACCCTATCGAACATGCCCGGGATAGATTGAAAAGGGCTGTCTATGGACGACGTGACCCACCAACCACTCTGAGGGATCTACGCCGAATGAGCGTTGAGGAGTGGAACAATCTGGTTCAGCAGTGCCTTGATGAATTTGTGTATAGTATGCCACGACGAATACAGGCATGCATCAATGCAAGAGGACGTGCTACTAGGCATTAGAGGTACCAGTGTGTACAGCAATCTGGACTACCGCCTCTGAAGGTCTCGCTGTATGGTGGTAGAACATACAATGTGTGGTTTTCATGAGCAATAAGAATGACGGAAATGATGTTTATATTGATCTCTATTCCAATTATCTGTACAGGTTCCGGAACTCTCGGAACCGAAGTGACGCTAAGCCTTTTTGATGTATGTTCACTTGTATGTTCTTGTTGTGGTGATTATCGGCGAGAGATGCTAGTAACCATCTGGAGGCCCTGCACTGACGGCCAATGGTGAACGTATTCCAGTCCAGTAGTGGGACGTCTCAGTCTTTCCGGAATGTAGTTAGCTAGCTAGAGGGCTTTTAATTACTGAGGTTGGAGTTGTGAGAAGCTTAAGCCTGTCTCGCGGGTCAAAGCGAGACTGGCGACCCTTATTTAAATTGCTTTTGACAGTGTAGCGGGGCAGAGATTTAACGCAAGTGCGCCAATAGAAGTTTCGGATTACATCCGCCGAGCAGCGCTTCGCGCAACTTGTATCACACACCACACATTGCTAATAAGGAGTGCGTAGATTCTGGGGGCGGCCGGAACTGTGGCTTCGAGCGACGCCACGGGACTGGCAGAAGGAACGTTTCAGCACAGACGTTGCTATGTTCCAGTGCCCTCGAGCGAGACATTTACACACATACCACACCCTTATTATAGTGCATGGAATTGGTAATGCCAGAGATAGAAAGTATAATTTTTTATGTTTTCAACCGTTCCTTAACTGCTTCTGTGTTCTTGGGATGTGGTTCATCTAAAAGCAAGGCTGCTTTTATTGTGCCGTATGAGTTGCACTTCTTGTTATTTGTGAACCATCATCAGTGACCTGTAATACATCTTTGTTTTTGAGTATAGTAACTGCGTTGTATAAGCATTACAGACTTATTACTACATTACAGTTTTTTGTTATTGTTTTGTTGTTAGGTGAGAAACAATATTCCGCAGCACAAGTTTGGTAAAGTTAAATCATCGTTTCTTTGTATCTACGATTTGTAGCCCTATTAGTGCGTATCAATCATCCCGGAGTTGTACTTAGATGGTTTTCGGACGTAGGATGTACAATTTTCGGAGTTTCACGGACACATATCGACTCAACACCTCACTTCGACTGATCCCTGTGTTCTGGTTTCGTTTGTTTACCGTATGTAATGTTGCCAATTGTCGCTTTGTGTTTTTCGCTCGTCTTTTCTTTGACGTTTCTGTGTGTGTGTGTGTGTGTGTGTGTGTGTGTGTGTGTGTGAGTGTGTGTATGCGATTCTTATTCTTTTTTTTTACTTAGTCTGAGTATTGTCTGCACCTAACAGAACACTTTTGACATAACAAGTAACGCCTCACATACAAAGAGCTTTTGCAATGGAGGAGAAAGTAATAAATGACCAAATCAAGTAATAACTCCTTGATAGTGTTAAGACACTAAATCAACAAAACAAGAGAAATAGAACATTCCTAGGCTAAACAAAAAAATAAGAAAAACCACCACCACACACACAAACACACAACAATGAAACAAAATATTACACTACACACAGGCGACACAACAAACAAAAGACGAGCCAAAAACACAAAGCGAAAGTTGACAACACTACATACAGTAAAGGAACAAAAACAAAACACTGTGAACAGTTGAAGTGAGGTGATGAGTCGAAATGTGTTCGTGAAACACCGAAAATCGAACATCGTAAGTACGCAAACCATCCAAGTGCAACTCCAGGACTCTGCATCACAAATCGTGACAACAAACTGACAGTAATTTAACATTACAATACTTCTGCTGCAAGAAGTTGGTTGTCACCTAACTGTAACAAATCTGTAATTATTATGTATTGCTATCATTAGATGCAAAAAGAAACCGTTTTACAGGCCATTAAAGATGGTTCACAAATAAGAAGCAGCGAGACGCATATGGCACAATAAAAGCAGCCTTGCATTTAGTTACGTTAGACGAATTACATCCGAAGAAAAAAGTATCCTTAATACATTTAAAACATTAATTCTAACCGTCAATTAAGAGCAAAGCAGATCATAATAGAGAGGTACAAAGACAGTGATTCTGGAGAGAAGGCTCAGCCATTCTTTAATTTCTTTTTCGGTGTAAGCAGCAGAATATGGAAATTATGTGGAAGTTGCCATTACTCTCTTAAGCTCATTTATTTGTTCCCCCTAGGTGCCGGCCGGAGTGGCCGTGCGGTTCTAGGCGCTACAGTCTGGAACCGCGCGACCGCTACGGTCCTGCCTCGGACACGGACGTGTGTGATGTCCTTAGGTTAGTTAGGTTTAAGTAGTTCTAAGTTCTAGGGGACTGATGACCTCAGAAGTTAAGTCCCATAGTGCTCAGATCCATTTGAACCATCCCCCTAGGTGGGGAAACCTTGCTTCCGCCCGAACGGGGAAAGGAAGAGACGAAATAATATGTGGCTGAAAGCTCTAGTAAGGAGACAATTGCTCACAAAGGTATCATATAAAACAGAATGTTCTGTAAAATTTAACATGCACTGCCTAACCAATATCTGGGAAATCGGAACTTCCTGCAAATAACTCAAAAATTTTTTGAGACGACCAATTTAAATGGGATGGCTGAGAGTGAACTAGCGCCTGGCTACGTCATCTTTTCCTCGCTTCCATAGACCGTTCAGGTGGAAACATAATCCTCCTTCTAGGATTCCTTCTAGGATTCCATTCTTTCTAGGATTCCCCACAGAGACTAAGCCCCCATAGCTCTGCTACGTAAAGTTAAACAGCATTACAACGCACAGCCTCAAGACTAGTAACTGGCTATTTGAAAGACGTCTTCACTCCACGTGCACCCACTGTCATGTATATACTGTTAAAATGGCATTTATGGGTTAATCTCATTTTTCCGTAGCCTACATTGACAATTGAATTAAATCATGCTGAAACGTTTAGTTAGAGGAAGAACTGCAGAAGTTTAACAATCTCACCTCCAATGTTCAGCTGGGCAGTTGCTTGAGCGCTTTCTTCATCATTGTAGACAATACACTGGTATATGCCGGCGTCCGATTGTTCAACACGAGGAATCCTCAGTGTCTGAAAATAGAGTGATAAAGCATAAGACAGGAATCTGACAATTGTGAAGATGAGTTCTTCATAACTACATTGGTAATCTTTATTGGCATAGCGCCAGTAAGTGAACTACTGTTTAAACTAAGTTGAACAGTCAATGATTGTCTAAGGAGAATTTAAATAAAAGGTTTTCTGATAAGCTAAATATGTGAGGGAGTGCTTAGATTCTATTACGGGGACCGGAAAGTAATATCATTTCCGCGCATGTCGGAATTCGTTTGTCATTTATCACTTCATTGTGTACTTTAAAGTCGTTCCAAAGACATTTTAAGGGTATAGTGACTTGCTTGCTCGTAAAAAAACGAAATCATAAATTTTTATTTGCAATTTATGGTGAAATCACCAGCTAAATTCATATCCGGCATGGTACGCTTTTTGAGTTTAGTTTGGGTAGTAACGCAACTGTTGTTACCAGAGACATTTGCGATGTTTAACCTAGTGCATTCGACTTTTGTAAATGCCAAAAGTGGTTGTCTAAAAATCAGGCAATTTTGATCTTTCAGGCTCGTCTCAGAAATCGTTAAGGGCGGAAGTGGAAGCAAATCTGAGTCTGACAGTCGCGGAACTGTCAAACAGTCTTAAGCAGCCTTGGTCGGCCATCCAAGAACATTAGCACCAGACTGCTGAAGACCACCGCATGCAGTTTATTGCTGCACCGGTACAATGAAGAACCGTTTCTTGACCTCTCTTTGACTGGAGATGTATCTGCATCTACATCTACATTTATACTCCGCAAGCCACCCAACGGTGTGTGGCGGAGGGCACTTTACGTGCCACTGTCATTACCTCCCTTTCCTGTTCCAATCGCGTATGGTTCGCGGGAAAAAATGACTGTCGGAAAGCCTCTGTGCGCGCTCGAATCTCTCTAATTTTACATTCGTGATCCCCTCGGGAGGTATAAGTAGGGGGAAGCAATATATTCGATACCTCATCCAGAAACGCACCCTCTCGAAACCTGGACAGCAAACTAGACCGCGATGCAGAGCGCCTCTCTTGCAGAGTCTGCCACTTGAGTTTATTAAACATCTCCGTAACGCTATCACGCTTACCAAATAATCCTGTGACGAAACGCGCCGCTCTTCTTTGGATCTTCTCTATCTCCTCTGTCAACCCGATATGGTACGGATCCCACACTGATGAGCAATACTCATGTAAAATAGGTCCTCTAAGATAATGTCAAACGCAAAAGGCAGTGGCTTTCTTCGAATGAATCGCCAGGAAGTACAGCTAAGCCAGGTTTACAACCCCCCCCCCCCCCCCCCCAAAAAAAAGGCGCTATTGTGTGCCTGGACAACCTGTGAATGCAGACCTTAACTGTGAACAACTGTATCGAGTAAATCGATATCCAGTTGAAAAGTGCCCAGCGGCTGGCAACAGAAAAGGCGTTGTTCTGCAACACGATAATGCTATACCGCATTGCCCAAGACGAACCCATAACGAATAAGGAATGGGAAGTGTTGCCTCACCTACTGTACTCGCCCGATATTATGCCATCGGATTTCCGCTTATTCCGTTCGCTGCAACGTTTTCTAAGTGGCAAAACATGTGAAAATGTGGATGATATCCAAAATGCAATTTCATCTACATCTACATCTACATCCATACTCCGCAAGCCACTTGACGGTGTGTGGCGGAGGGTACCCTGAGTACCTCCATCGGTTCTCCCTTCTGTTCCAGTCTCTTATTGTTCGTGGAAACAAAGATTGTCGGTATGCCTCTGTGTGGGCTCTGATCTCTCTGATTTTATCCTCATGCTCTCTTCGCGAGATACACGTAGGAGGGAGCAATATACTGCTTGACTCCTCGGTGAAGGTATGTTCTCGAAACTTCAACAAAAGCCCGTACCGAGCTACTGAGCGCCTCTCTTGCAGAGTTTATGTATCATCTCCGTAAAGCTTTCGTGATTACTAAATGATCCTGTAACGAAGCGCGCTGCTCTCCGTTGGATCTTCTCTATCTCTTCTATCAATCCTACTTGGTACGGATCCCACACCGTTGAGCAGTATTCAAGCAGTGGCGAACAAGTGTACTGTAACCTACTTTATTTGTTTCCTGACTGCATTCCCTTAGGATCCTTCCAATGAATCTCAGTCTGTCATTTGCTTTACTGACGATTAATTTTATATGGTCATTCCATTTTAGATCACTCCTAATGCGTGCTCCCAGATCTCTTATGGAATTAACTGCTTCTAGTTGCTGACCTGCTATATTGTAGCTAAATGATAAAGGATCTTTCTTTCTGTGTATTCGCGGAACATTACACTTGTCTACATTGAGATTCATTTGCCATTCCCTGCACCATGCGTCAATTTGTTGCAGATCCTCTCGCATTTCAGTACAATTTTCCATTGTTACAACCTCTCGATATACCACAGCATCATCTGCAAAAAGCCTCAGTGAACTTCCGATGTCATCCACAAGGTCATTTATGTATATTGCGAATAGCAACGGTTCTACGACACTCCCCTGCGGCACGCCTGAAATCACTCTTACTTCGGAAGACTTCTCTCCATTGAGAATGACATGCTGCGTTTTGTTATTTAGGAACTCTTAAATCCAATCACACAATTGGTCTGATAGTCCATATGCGCTTACGTCGTTCATTAAACGACTGTGGGGAACTGTATCGAACGCCTTGCGGAAGTCAAGAAACACGGCATCTACCTGGGAACCCGTATCTACGGCCCTCTCGTGGACGAATAGCGCGAGCTGGGTTTCACACGACCGTCTTTTTCGAAACCCATGCTGATTCCTAGAGTAGATTTCTAGTCTCCAGAAAAGTCATTATACTCGAACATAATATGTGTTCCAAAATTCTACAACTGACCGACGTTAGAGATATAGGTCTATAGTTCTGCACATCTGTTCGACGTCCCTTCTTGAAAACGGGGATGACCTGTGCCCTTTTCCAATCGTTTGGAACGCTACGCTCTTCTAGAGACCTACGGTAGACCGCTGCAAGAAGGGGGACAAGTTCCTTCGCGTACTCTGTGTAAAATCGAACTAGTAAGCCATCAGGTCCAGCGGCCTTTCCTCTTCTGAGCAATTTTAATTGTTCTTTATCCCTCTGTCATATATTTCGATATCTACCATTTTGTTATCTGTGCGACAATCTAGAGAAGAAACTACAGTGTCGTCTTCCTCTGTGAAACAGCTTTGGAGAAAGACATTTAGTATTTCGGCCTTTAGCCTGTGATCTTCTGTTTCAGTACCATTTTGGTCACAGAGTGTCTGGACATTTTGTTTTGATGCACCTACCGCTTTGACATACGACCAAAATTTCTTAGGATTTTCTGCCAAGTCAGTACATATAACTTTTCTTTCGAATTCACTGAACGCCTCTCGCATACCCCTCCTCACACTACATTTCGCTTCGTGTAATTTTCCAAACATTTTGCTCAAAAACCAAATGATGTGTATCGATGCAGCATTGAAAGTTTGCAGACTAAATGGCAAAAGGGTGTTGATAGGGACACTGATTTCATCACTGATGAAAAATAAATACTTGTTTACAATTCACCTGTTTGAGTTTAATGTAAAAGAACGACATTGGTTTCTGGTCCCAGTAACAGTTTTGCAGAGCGGGGGTGCCGGACGGTACCTTGTTTCCGGCAGATATGCGTATCCTGGGCGACGGCAGCAGCGCCTGGCCGTCCTTGAGCCAGACGACCGCCTTCTGCGGGAAGCCCTCGGTGGTGCAGTTGAAGGCCGCGGCCTGGCCGGCCGACGCCGTCTGCATCTGGGGGTTCAGCCGGCTCGACAGCGGCGCTGGAGCACACCAGGCACGCCACGTTCTCTGTCTGTCCTCGTCGCTCGTAATGGGATAACTGCTGCAGATATTTTTAATATTCCGCAACTCAAGGCGCTACAGCTAGCGGCTGACGAGCACCATCCAAAAAGTATGGAAGGTTGGAAATTACGAAGTAATGATGAAATTGCAAGAAAACGTAACAAAAGCTACGACGAAAAGCTGACTGGTATTTTTGGGACGCTTACATCCAATGGAAATGGAAGACGATGTAGATGAAGATGAAATGGGAGATAAGATACTGCGTGAAGAGTTTGACAGAGCACTGAAAGACCTGAGTCGAAACAAGGGCCCCGGAGTAGATAACATCCCATTAGAACTACTGACGGCCTTGGGAGAGCCAGTCCTGACAAAACTCTACCATCTGGTGAGCAAGATGCATGAGATAGGCGAAATACCCTCAGACTTCAAGAAGAATATAATAATTCCAGTACCAAAGAAAGAAGGTGTTGAGAGATGTGAAAATTACCGAACTATCAGTTTAATAAGTCACAGTTGCAAAATACTAACGCGAATTCTTTACAGACGAATGGAAAAACTGGTAGAAGCCGACCTCAAGGAAGATCATTTTGGATTCCGTAGAAATATTGGAACACGTGAGGCAATACTGACTCTACGACTTATCTTAGCAGAAAGATCAAGGAGAGGCAAACCTACGTTTCTAGCATTTGTAGACTTAGAGAAAGCTTTTGACAATGTTGACTGAAATACTCTCTTTCAAATTCTAAAGGTGGCAGAGGTAAAATACAGGCATCGAAAGGCTATTTACAATTTGTACAGAAACCAGATGGTAGTTATAAGAGTCGAGGGGCATGAAATGGAAGCAGAGGTTGGGAAGGGAGTGAGACGGGGTTGTAGCCTCTCCCCAATGTTGTTCAATCTGTATATTGAGCAAGCAATAAAGAAAAAAAAGAAAAAACGAAGTAGGTATTAAAATCGATGGAGAAGAAATAAAAACTTTGAGGTTCGCCGATGACATTAGAACTCTGTCACAGACAGCAAAGGACTTGGAAGAGCAGTTGAACGGAATGGACAGTGTCTTGAAAGGAGGATATAAGATGAACATCAACAAAAGCAAAACGAGGATAATGGAATGTAGTCGAATTAAGTCGGGTGATGCTGAGGGAATTAGATTAGGAAAGGAGGCACTTAAAGTAGTAAAGGAGTTTTGCTATTTGGGGAGCAAAGTAACTGATGATGGTCGAAGTAGAGAGGATATAAAATGTAGACTGGCAATGGCAAGGAAAGTGTTTCAGAAGAAGAGAAACTTTTTAACATCCAGTATTGATTTAAGTGCCAGGAAGTCGTTTCTGAAAGTATTTGTATGGAGCTTAGCCATGTATGGAAGTGAAACATGGATGATAAATAGTTTAGACAAGAAGAGAATAGAAGCTTTCAAAATGTGGTGCTACAGAAGAATGCTGAAGATTAGATGGGTAGATCACATGACTAATGAGGAGGTATTAAATAGAATTGGGGAGAAGAGGAGTTTGTGGCACAAGTTGATAAGAAGAAGGGACCGGTTGGTAGGACATGTTCTGAGGCGTCAAGGGATCACAAATTTAGCATTTGAGGGCAGCGTGGAGGGTAAAATTCGTAGAGGGAGACCAAGAGATGAATAGACTAAGCAGATTCAGAAGGATGTAGGTTGCAGTAAGTACTGGGAGATGAAGAAGCTTGCACAGGATAGAGTAGCATGGATAGCTGCACCAGTCTCAGGACTGAAGACCACAACAACAACATACATCCAATGCAAGACAGTATATTTACCAAAAAGATCTTCAAATACACTGAAGAGCCAAAGAAACTGGTACACTTGCCTAATATCGTGTAGGGCCGCAACACGACGTGGCATGGACTCGACTAATATCTGAAGTAGAGCTGGAGGGAATTGGCACCATGAATCCTGCAGAGCCGTCCATAAATCCGTGAGAGTGCGAGAGGGTGAAGATCTCTTCTGAGCAGCACGTTGCAAGGCATTCCAGATATGCTCAATAACGTTCATATCTGGGAGAGTTAGGTGGCCAGCGGAAGTATTTAAACTTAGAAGAGAGTTCCTGGAGCCACTCTGTAGCAATTCTGAAGTGTAGGGTGTCGCATTGTCCTGCTGGAATTGCGCAAGTCTGTCGGAATGCGCAATGGACATGAATGGATACAGCTGATCAGACACGATGCTTAGTAGTCTACGTGTCACCTATCAGAGTCGTACCTAGACGTATCAGGGGTCCCATATCTCTCGAACTACACACGCCCGACACCATTACAGAGCCTCCACCAGCTTGAACAGTCCCTTGCTGACATGCAGGGTCGATGGATTAATGAGGCTGTCTCCATACTCGTACGCGTCCATCCGCTCGATCCGCAATTTGAAACGAGACTCGTCCGATCAGGCAACGTGTTTTCAGTCATCAACAGTCCAATGTCGGTGTTGACGGGCCCACGCGAGGCGTAAAGCTTTGTGTCGTGCAGTCATCAACGGTGCAGTAGTGGGCCTTCGGCTCCGAAAGCCGATATCGATGATGTTTCATTGAATGATTCGCACGCTGACAATTGGTGGTGGCCAAGCATTGAAATCTGCAGCAATTTGCGGAAGGGTTGCACTTCTGTCAGTTGAACGATTGTCCTCATTCGTCGTTGGTCCCGTTCTTACAGGATCTTTTTCCGGCCGCAGCGATGTCGGAGATTTGGTGTTTTACCGGATTTCTGATTCTCACGGTACACTCGTGAAATGGTCGTACGGGAAAATCCCCACTTCATCGCTACCTGGGAAATGCTGTGTCCCTTCGCTTGTGCCCCGACTGTAACACCACGTTCAAACTCACTTAAATCTCGATAACCTGGCATTGCAGCAGCAGTAACCGATATAGCAACCGCGCCAGACACTTGTTGTCTTACACAAGCGTTGCGGACCGCAGCGCCGTTTTTCTGCCCGCTTATATATCACTGTATTTGAATATGCATGCCTATACCTGTTTCTTTGGCGCTTCAGTGTATTTGTGAGATGACAAGTCAACAAGAAGTTGTGTTTATGAAGTACGAAAGACGTAGAAAAAATAACATAAAAGCTGAAGAGTCAACCCACGTAGAGGTGTTTAGTGAAGATGTGCTGAATGTGAAAGGATTGCAAAGTAGGAGAGTGAAAAGAACTGGCCTGAAGTGGTCAGAAGCCAGTAAGAAAAAACACAGTGAACAGATGAAGAAGTGCTGGAAGAAAAGAAAGAACAACGGTAACCGGCACGTGGTCCTAGTTAGCCCATACGAGAAGAAAAATAAATTCACAATCTGATATATCGGTGCGTATTTGGATACTATCTTCAAGTCACAATTTCAATCCTTCCAGTTGCAATCAATTTATACTCTACATGAAAGTACAGACTTGGATGAAACTGATCTAAAGAGTCGGTATATGAGAATGTCTGTGAATAACTAAATAGTTTCAATTAAAAAATGTTGCGGGCTATTATGCCGTGATCGAATGGATTTCGCATTTGAAGCCAACATTTCGTCCCCATCTGCGGACGGGATTTTAACCGGCGATTGTATCTTCCTTGAGTGTCCGGTTCATACCCTCACTCGCTACTGACTGCAGCAAAATTTCGTTTACGCCTGCTTATACGCAGTGGCGTGGTGTAAAGTGTTCTGAATATCCGAGCGCAGTTGGACATTGTCAACTGCCGTTGTCCGCTGTTGCTATCGCCCCATGTTGGAAGACCGGTAGACATCATCTTCAGCACAGGAATCCAAATTTCATTTAATTTCACGCCGTCCTCCTTCCTAATGAAATTCCTGGGGGCCTCTTACAATCTTTATGGCCTCTCTGTATAGCCTTTCGTGGTATCCGTTTATGGCTGCCGGTACTCAACAAAATTAATGTGGTGGTCTCCTGACTGCAAAGCATGTTCCCCAACAGCTGCTCAGTCAATCTCCCCTCTTCTGCAGTTGCCCTTGTGCTCTTCTAGTCGTTCTTTTTGTAGTACCCACGCACACATTTTCAAAACTTACACGGAATCCTACAAATGCCTGATTTTTCCAGAGGTTGGCGAGCATCCATCGCCAATTTTAGGTCGTCTTATATCTTCCGTGTGGGTGTGTAGATTACTGCGATGTTTCGCTTTTTCAGTATAATTCCTATGCGGTACAGAACGTCTTTAAGTAAAGCAACAAAACTTTGGATTTCACAGGCTCTTGGCCACACCGTTTAACCGAAAACCGAGATTCGAACCACCACCTACAACAAAAGCGAGGCATCATAAAAACATTGATGGAAAGAGAAAAAAAATCTGGGAACCAGAGGTGTTGGCGCAGAATTAAAACGTCTAACCAATGCATTGCTCAAAAACTGTTATTCGTCGGCTGAGCGTTAAGACCACCGTGCAGAAATCATAGTGATGCACAAACATCTGAAAAATCGGAAGTTTTTCTGCCTTTCATTGAGCATGCTACTGACGGCTCAAAGAAAATCTTGGAAAAACGGAACATCGCGGAAGATCACCTAAAATTGGCCAAGGATGCTCGATAACCGCTGGAAATAGCGCGAATTTATATGATTCCGTGTAGTTGTGAGGAGGGGGGCGTGGGTACTACAAAAAGAAAGGTAAAAAACGACTAGAAGTGCACAAGGGCATTTGAAGAAGAGGGGAGATTGAGAGATCAGCTAGCTGTTGCGTGACCACATTAATTTTGACAGGATTAAGCACTGGCAGCCACGAGCGGATACCATGATGGGTTGTGCAGGGAGGCCATAGAGATTGTAAAAACACCCCAGGAATTTCAAAAGGAAGTAGTAGGAGGTGAAGTTGAGTGACGTTTGGCTACTAGAGCTGAAGAAGACGTGTACCAATCTTACACCGTGGAGGGATAGCAACAGCGGACGACTGCAGTCTACAACGGCCAATTGCGCTCGCGTATTCAGAGCATGTGACGTCACGCCATTGCGCGGAAGCGCACGTAAGCAAGGCCTTCTAAATACAAGGCCTACGCACAACGGCCATATTGGCACGTGACGTCACAAACTGTTGGCCATCTTATCTTCAGTCGGCAGTCCTGTTGGCGTGTATGTTGTGTTGAAAGTGTGTGACACGTAAAAGTGACATATATTTCATACAGTATTCGCCCACAGTTCTTCGAAGTATGTTTCGATTTCCCAAATGTGTGAAGTTGAGAAATCGCTGGATTGCAGCTATTCCCAGACAGGAATTTGTGTCTACATCAATGAGGGGTAAGTAAACGACAAAAAATTTGTAGCGTGTTATTTGTTTCCATTGTACCACATTTGCCAATTGTTTTTAAAAGCAATTACGTATCATGTACCAGTATAATTTGTTTCTTAATTCTTGATCATTGCTGCGAGGTTAACACGAGGCTGGCTGTGAAATGTCTCTCATATTTTCAACTATTGTCGCACAGAATAGTTATATTAATTAGTGTGACTCGAAAATGTTTAGTATTCCTTATCATTCCTACCAGATTGACTTTCCAGTACTTTTATTTGGAAGAGCTACAGAATGATTTTGTTCAGTTTTACATATACAGCTATTCGGAAATAATTTCAATTTGAGTAAACTACCTTAGAAAATTGCTTTAATGAATTCAGTGTTCAACAGATTAAGCAGTATAGAAAGCATAATTTCGAGGTAAGGGCATTATGATTAAATTAACAGCACTCTGTGACACGAATTTCAATCAAGGTTATAGGAGAAACAATCCTTTCATGATTAAGGTTCTAAAGTTCTGGAGAAACAGGGAAATAAAATAGTTTTCGGGTTTTTTGATTTATTAAACATTATGACAGGAGGTGCTCCAGTTCGTCAAATGATTTGAGTTTCGTGTGAGATCAGCAAATTTTGAAGTGGAGAGGAACATTTACGAAAATAACCAGGGAAACAAATTCTTAAATTCTGTAGGAGCTCCAGCTGCTTTATTTAAAACCGAAAACGTCTGCTTGTTGTTGCATATTGCCGAGTTTTTACTGCAAGAAAGCGTAGCTACTGAGGTAAAAGACAGAATTTAAAATTACAGTTTGTATTCAAGCCTAGAAACGCGTAATTAAGGCAAATCGTCAAAACAATTTTACATCTTGGAATAACATACGGCAGTTTTGATCAGTTACTTTACGCAATGATATAAATTTCCATACTTTCATTACAAGGGCATGTGGGAGAGGAAAGCACGAGTATCTCTATGCGGTCTCAGCTATAAAACTCGTAAAGTTCGTACAGCTGCAGAGTGCTTAACAGGAGCGTTCCGATACAGACCAGGCCGTCAGTATGTGACGTCACAAGTGTGCGCGCTGGCCTGTAGTCTAGGTGGTGTTGACGTAAGGCGGCGTTCACAGTAGCACCGACAGCAGCCGTCAGACACCGTCGTCAGAGGTCGCCCGATAACATCGGCCGACAGCTTGGTCATAGTGCATATGATCTCCCCCGTTAGTTTTTGGCAGGGTCAAGTAGGTTAGGTTAGGTTGGAATGTATTCTATGTATGAAGTAGATTACATTTTAACCTCTTAGGGTGGGGTGGGAACTACGACGCCTCCGTGTTTGCATACGAATACTGCATAGCTGCTTCTGCTGTTAAAGAGACGCCGAAAGCATGTGAATGAGTTTTCCTGTCTCGTAAAGAACGTGGTGAGTACTATGACAAGCTTTACGAATATACAGAGATGACAGGAGAAAAAATGGTTCAAATGGCTCTGAGCACTGTGGGACTTAACTTCTGAGGTCATCAGTCACCTAGAACATAGAACTACATAAACCTAACTAACCTAAGGACAGCACACACATCCATGCCCAAGGCAGGATTCGAAGCTGTGACCGTAGCGGTCGCGCGGTTCCAGACTGAAGCGCCTAGAACCGCTCGGCCACTCCGGCCGGCGATGACAGGAGAAACTTAAGTTACATACGGGAGATAATTCGTGGTGACCTTGAAAAGCAAGTTATAAACGCTCTGTTTCGCTGTATTTCTTTAAAGTTGTGCTTACAACCGTCAACAAACCTTCAGTGACTGTCATTTAGCACACGAGTGAAAGACAAGATAAAGTGTAGCATAAGGTACTCCGAAGACCTAAAGCACTTACAAGTGGAAATACATACCGTACGCCACACTTGCAAACCACTTCATATTAACAGAATCACTACCCTACTGACATAAAACGCCAGTTAGCAGTACTAATAATTTGTAGACTACTAATGACAACCTATCACAAAAAACATCCGGTACAGTAGCTATTAGCGTTTATGAAGTGTTACCCTTTTCACTTGAACAAATGAATTTTTGAGGTATTAATCTATTCCTAACATTTCAAATAAAGATTTTGTTACGGTCGCAGGTTCGAATCCTGCCTCGGTCATGGATGTGTGTGATGTCCTTAGGTTAGTTAGGTTTCAGTAGTTCTAAGTCTAGGGGACTGATGACCTCAGATGTTATGTCCCATAGTGCTTAGAGCCATTTGAACCATTTTGAAAGATTTTGCCTAGTTGATGTTTAGAATAATCTGCGGTTTCAGTCCATAGATTCGGAACTATATGCCGATGATAACACATTCATCCTTAGGATGCCAGAATCTCACTCTTTCTTGGGCTAAACTCGTCAGCTTCTCACGCTCCATATTTCGTGTGCGAGAACCTTGGCCGATTTAACCGAAGAAAATAAACTGATTAGAATTTCACCGATAGTCGTCCGAAGTCTGTACGTTCGGCAGATAGGATCGGCTATACTGTGGCCGCTGACGTAGTGGCGTACTAATTTGAAAAGATCGCTTGTCTCCGGCCGATGTCGGTCGTCGGCGGAATCCATCGATATCGGAACAACAGTGACCGCAGCCTAAACAGAACTTTGCTGCAGTCAGTAGCGAAGCAAGAAACTCAAAGAAGCTACGATCCCACTGGAGGGTGTCGTGCGCAGATGGTGCGAAGCGTTGAGTGTAAATGTGAAAGCTACTGTGTCCAGACTAAGCGCCTGCAACTCTCGCTTCCCGCGAAGCAGACCGGTACAGCGGGCCCCGGACCGAGTAGGGGTCAGCCTGGCCCGGAAACACAGACGCTTGCCAGAGACCACCAGGAGGCGTCCACGGCGCCGCAAGAGGTCGCTACAGCCGCAGACCTATTTCCTTCCGCTCGACACGCGACTCCCCCACGCGGATCCTGTACGATCTCATTCCGTTCCCCCACCTCCTCCTTTTCCTTGAGAGGATACGGACCCTGTACACCTCCCGCAAACTCGATCCTCCTCACCCGCTTGTCTCGCTCATCCTCTCCCACCCCCGCCCGCTGCCGCGCCTGTATTCCATCTCTCCACCCTCCTTACCCTCTCCCACGGTGGCTTCCGCCAGCTCCCCCTCCCTGATGATGTCCTCCTCCCCTCCATCTACCCCTCCTATCAACTTTGATCCTCCCCCCCCCACTTCCTGTGTCCTTTCCTTTAGGCACCCCCCCACCCTTCTCTCTCCTTTTTCCCCCATCCAACTTCCTCCATCCCCCCGGGCTTCCCCTCGCCCTTTATCTCCTCTGCCCATGGCATCTCTGCTCTCCCCTCTCCCTCTCCCACCCCACCCCCCTCCTCCTCTCTTGGCAGGTCCCCGGACTCGTACACGCTCAGTGGACATTCGCGCGCCGGAGATCATCGCCATCAGTGTCTCGTGTGTGTGCCTTCGTTTGTGCTTAGTGTTCGTTCGCCGTCACGCCACCACTGTTCACGTGTACTGTCGCTGTCATCCATGTTATGTGCACCGTGTCAACTAGTGTTAGTGATGTTTTCTCGTCCAGCGTGAACGGCTCCATGTTTTTTGTTTTTTAAGTGTCTACATTTTTTGCCCACCGTTTTGATTATATTCTCTGTGCCACCTATATGTATTACTTATTGTAAAACTCAAGGCTGAAGAGCGGCGTACTCTGCTGCTGACAGCCCGCCATGTGTAAGGTGATCAAAATCACAAAAAAGAAAAAAAAAATCTGGAGAGGCGGTTCACGCCGAGCGAGCCCACTGGTGTCATCGTGGCCGCCGCGTCATCGTCCACCGCCGCCAGCGTACCGAAGCCATCTTCGCAGGACCTTTACTCGTCCTCGGATGGTAACGTCGACTCCGCGCCGCTCTTCACGAGACGCCCGGGGCTTGGTTTGGTGAAGTGTATGGTTACCACAGACAGTTTATGTTTGGAAGAATCTCTGATTTAGTTATTGGTAGGCTTGGAGGATCAGTCCTACCTCAAGAATATTGTTTTGTAAATTTTGAAGAAAGACTTTAGTTTAAATAAAAACGCTATAACTCACACTCTGAGATTTTCCTCTCCACGGACGGCGGACATATTAAAATCCATTCGACCAAGCGCGGGACGTTTTATTAATTGTGACATTTCTGGCCTTGAAAGTTCACATTTTAGGGCTAAACAGTTTACACACAGCGCTTTACTGAACCACAGTCTGTGACCGACTGTGTGTGATGTGAGGCTGAAACATGTAATGAAAGCTAACAAGAATTAACAGGTAAACAGTGTCCACGCGCGATGCGCCTAAAGGGTGAAAGAATGAACAGTGTGCCACCTGTGACGACCAGCGTGGTCACGGCCCTCTGGTGTCCCGCCGTGTTGTTGACGAGGCAGGTGTAGCGGCCGGCGTCATCCAGCGACACGCGCCGGAAGTAGAGGCTGCCGCCAGCCTGGCGCATGCGCTCTCCCAGCGCCACGGGCGACGGGGGATCCCCGCCGCGGTACCACCTGTAACAGCGAGGCGCGCACGGCAGTCAGAAATTGCATACTGCCGACAACATAGCCCGGCACTGTTACTGGGCAAGCCGGCCGGAGTGGCCATGCGGTTCTAGGCGCTACAGTCTGGAGCCGAGCGACCGCTACGGTCGCAGATTCGAATCCTGCCTCGGGCATGGATGTGTGTGATGTTCTTAGGTTAGTTAGGTTTAAGTAGTTCTAAGTTCTAGGCGACTGATGACCTCAGAAGTTAAGTCGCATAGTGCTCAGAGCCATTTTTTTTGTTACCGGGCAATTTTTGCGGCAACACGCTTCGAGGCCAAAAGTGTTTATACGGGCCACAGTGTTGTCGCGAAGTGAAAGCGAGCTACTGGAAGTGAGTATGGCTCTCCTGCATTTGCATTCCACAAGGAAAGAGGTTAGCAAGATAAAGGTAAACCGGTATCTGAGGACGCGTTCTTATCTAAATAAGCGAATTGCTTCCGAAACTTTATCTCTCTTCCAGAATACTGAAACATTATTCATACTTATCGTAAAAGCAATTTGTCTACGAATCGTTAAGACCAAAACGAATAGGAAAGATTGCAAGCACTGAGGTGACAAATATGGCATAGCGATACGAACATATAGGCTACAGATGGCGGTAGTATCGCGTACAGAATGTATAAAAGGGAGGCGTATTGACGGTGCTGTTATACGTAGGCAGGTGATTCAGCCGAAAAGGCTTGTTATTCCAATGAAATGAATACCCTTAGCTGCATCCAGGCGTTGATATAAGTCAAAGGGGACAGTTTAAAATGTGTGCCCCGACCGGGAGCCGAACCCGGGATCTCCTGCAGACGCTCTATCCTTCTGAGCAACCGGGACACAAAGGATAGCACGACTGCAGGGACTTACCTCTGGCACGCCTCCCCGTGAGTCCCACATTCCCAACTTATTGTCCCACACTATATTCATAGTGCCCCTGCCCATTATACTCATTACTCGCGGCTTGCTGCCGATTCCCGTAAGAGTTCGGGTACTGTTTGTGTATCCGCACAGAAGAAGATGATCAAATGGCCGGCGAGCCTTAACTTTATACATATACAGGGTGAGTCACCTAACGTTACCGCTGGATATATTTCGTAAACCACATCAAATACTGACGAACCGATTCCACAGACCGAACGTGAGGAGAGGGGCTAGTGTAATTGTTTAATACAAACCATACAAAAATGCACGGAAGTATGTTTTTTAACACAAACCTACGTTTTTTTAAATGGAACCACGTTATTTTTGTTGGCACATCTGAACATACAAACAAATACGTAATCAGTGCCGTTTGTTGCATTGTAAAATGCTAATTACATCCGGAGATATTGTAAACTAAAGTTGACGCTTGAAACCTCCGACGTTCAGTTGCGAGAGCCGGTGGACTGACTCAAAGCAGTGTCATGCGTATACTGCATCGTCACCGCTTTCACCCGTTTTATGTGTCGCTACATCAGCAATTACATGGTGATGACTTTAATCATCGAGTGCAATTCTGTCAATGGGCATTAACAGAGAATGCGTTGCAGTTCTACCTGTTTACCGATGAAGCGGGTTTCACAAACCACGGGGCAGTGAATCTACGGAACATGCATTACTGGTCCGTGGACAATCCTCGCTGGCTCAGACAGGTAGAGCCACAGCGACCGTGGACTGTAAATGTATGGTGCGGAATCATTGGCGACCACCTCATTGGTCCTCACTTCATTGCAGGGGCCCAAACAGCTGCAACATACATCGCGTTTCTACAGAATTATCTGCCAACGTTGCTCGAAAATGTCCCACTGGAAACGCGTCGACGTATGTGGTATCAGCATGATGGTGCACCTGCACATTCCGCAATTAACACTAGGCTGACCCTTGACAGGATGTTCAACGGGCGTTTCATAGGACGTGGAGGACGCATAAATTGGCCAGCCCGTTCTCCTCATCTTACACCTCTGGACTTCTTTCTGTGGGGTATGTTAAAGGAGAATGTGTACCGTGATGTGCCTACAACCCCAGAGGATATGAAACAATGTATTGTGGCAGCCTGCGGCGACATTACACGAGATGTACAGCGGCGTGTACGACATTCATTACGCCAGAGATTGCAGTTGTGTGCAGCAAATGATGGCCACCACATTGAACATCTATTGGCCTGACATATCGGGACACACTCTATTCCACTCCGTAATTGAAAACGGAAACCACGTGTGTACGTGTACCTCACTCCTCATGGTAATGTACATGTGCGTCAGTGAAAAAGACCAATAAAAAGGTGTTAGCATGTGGACGTAATGTGCTGTTCCAGTCTCTTCTGTACCTAAGGTCCATCACCGTTCCCTTTGGGTCCCTACGTAATTCGGTGCTCTCCGATACACACGATCGAACAGCGGAGGAGTGGTACTCAAGCGTCAACTTTAGGTTACAATATCTCCGGATGTAATTAACATTTTACAGTGCAACAAACGGCACTGATTACGTATTTGTTTATATGTTCAGATGTGCTAACAAAAATAACGGGGTTCCATTTAAAAAAACGTAGGTTTGTGTTAAAAAAACATACTTCCGTGCATTTTTTTATGGTTTGTATTAACCAATTACACTAGCCCCTCTCCTCACGTTCGGTCTGTGGAATCGATTCGTCAGTATTTGATGTGGTTTACGAAATATATCCAGCGGTAATATATATATATATATATATATATATATATATATATATATGAAGATGGTATTTTTCTTTCGGACATGTAAGCAGAGATCCCGGGTTCGAGTCCTGGTCGGGGCACTCATTTTCAACTGTCCCCTTTGACTTAAATCAACGCCTGTATGCAGCTAAGGGTATTCATTTCATGGGAATTTAATTCTAACGAGCTACATGATCACCGATGGTATCTGTTTGCATGGGGGCTTGATTAAATTTTTTGATTGAAAATATTTTTTAGTTAAGCTGTATGTCCGATTACGTAATGTCTCGTAATCGGTTGGCCCTGACTAGTATTATTACGCTATCTGACTGCAACAAACAATGTAAGAAAATTTTCGTAAACACAGTTACTTAATTAAGTCCCCAGCAACTAAAAAACCTACAAAATCCAAGCACAAATGTAACTGTTCTGTATGTGGGAGTGTGACTCAACGTATGCATCTGGCACGGTTCTTTTCCAACAAGACAAGAATTTTTAAATACCAACTATACAGACGTGACAAAAGAAAATTAGAAAACTATAATTACGCAAGAAAACCAGAATTCCACTCTAATCCAAGAACACAAGCCAGATGCTTTGTTGACTGAACCTGTAGTGACACATTATTTCAGATAGACAATTAATAAAAAAAAACATTATAAATTTTACCTTCATATATATTGACGAAATGCACTCATTACAATAACATCTGCTATCTCTCCCATCAAATAACTGCATAAAACAAGGAGCAACACTCTTTACTACCACATCTCACTCCGACTTCACGACAATCACGAGCTCTTAACACACACTGTGCTCTCTACTAGCACTGACTGCCACGAACTCTCAACAACCACTGACTTCTACAATCTCATAACAAGCACTGTGGAGGCGGCTTAATAGTACTCTTTGGCGCACTCTCTGGCGCAGTGGCACAGTGTAGCCACCTTTCATATGCCCCTCCTCCACAGGCCAGAATTTGATGGTATTTTTGCCAGCATTGGTGGTGAAAATACCACCAAATTCGTCCAGAAAAATACAGACAAAAATAAAAGATAATATTAATACCTAAATATCACATAATTAGTTAAAAATTTTGGCTTTGCACTGACTTTTCACTAACCTAATATATAAAATACAGTAGGCAATACAAATTCTTTTCATACACGTGGCTTTACATAATAGTTTACATAATATACAAAAAATCAGTTTATACAAATGTTCACATAAAATGCTTTCAATGATTAGTTTATACAAAAAAAAAGATACTAACAGGTGACATGTTTTCAGTAGGAGCAGTCCATCAGTTGCACCCAGTAAAGTTTAGCAGGTACACCCAGCAACAAGTCACATTAATTCAGTAGAAGCAATCCATCAGAGGTACCCAGCAATGTTAAGCAGGTGCAGACACCAATAAGTGACACCATTTCAGTAGAAGCAGTCCATCAGTTGCACCCAGCAAAGTTGAGAGCAGGTGCAGACACCAACAAGTGACACCATTTCAGTAGAAGCAGTCCATCAGTTGCACCCAGCAATGTTGAGCAGGTGCAGACACCAACAAGTGACATCATTTCAGTAGAAGCAGTCCACCAGTGGCACCCAGCAATGTTGAGTAGGTGCTCACAGCAATAGGGGATATCTTTTCAGTAGAAGCAGTCCATCAGTGGCACCCAGCAATGTTGAGTTGGTGCAGACAGCAACAAGTGACATTATTTCAGTAGAAGCAGACCATCAGTTGCACCCAGCAATGTTGAGCGCAGGTGCAGACACCAACAAGTGATACCATTTCAGTAGAAGCAGTCCATTAGTGGCATCAGCAATGTTGATCAGGTGCACACAGCAACTAGTGACTTCATTTCAGTAAAAACAGTTCATCAGTTGCACCCAGCAATGTTGAGTGCAGGTGCAGACAGCAAAAAGTAACATCATTTCAGTAGGAGTAGTCCATCAGAGGCACCCAGCAATGTTGAGTAGGTGCACACACCAACAAGTGACTTCATTTCAGTAGAAACAGTTCATCAGTAGCACCCAGCAATGTTGAGCAGGTGCAGACAGCAACCAGTGACTTCATTTCAGTAAAAACAGTTCATCAGTTGCACCCAGCAATGTTGAGAGCAGGTGCAGACAGCAACAAGTGACATTATTTCAGTAGAAGCAGTCCATCAGTTGCACCCAGCAATATTGAGAGCAGGTGCAAACACCAACAAGTGACACCATTTCAGTAGAAGCAGTCCACCAGTGGCACCCAGTAAAGTTGCAGAGGTGCAGACAGCAAAAAGTCACATCTCTCTGCAGAAGCAGTTCGATCAAACTCACTAGCACTGATCACACTGTCCATCAGAGTTTATGAGCACAAATTAAACATGTCCTAATGTCACACATCATGTTGAAAAGTGCAGGTAACAGTTCAGAATATTTATCTTCACTAATCAGACAGTTCAGGCATGAACAATAGTTGGAATACACATACAAATGCTTTTACAGTAACATACAAATCATAACAAACACACAAATGATATCAGATAATTGTCCTATTAACTATTACAATACACAAATACCAGTAAACCTATAATATTCATGGGTGTCAGTGCAAGCCACTACCAACAAATAAAATAATATTTAGGAGATAGGTGGGTAGGATTAGGAAAGGAAAACACACAAAACACACAAAACACACTCACTCATCTTTCATCCACATTAAGTACTACTGTGTAATTGAATAGTGTTAACTGTGTAAATGTAATTCTGTCAAAATCTGATGTTCATCATGTGTATCAACTAGTACTGGCAGCAATGTATAACAGTCAATAATAGTTAGTCAACGTCATAGTCATCATGTCAAGACCAATGTTTGCCAAGCCAGATCAAAATGTACTGTTGTTGAACAACTGTCAGTGAGCCAAGATATGCAATTACTTCCTCTCTCCAAAAAAAAGTATATACTGCTTATTGATTTAACAAAGTGTGTATAGACAATCTTCCTTCTATTTTAGTGTTCTAGTCTGCTCTCTTCATCCTCTTGTTCCATAAGACCAACAAAAAAAAAATATGCTCCTCACTTACTTTACCTCTTATACACCAAAACTCCAATAATTATCAGCATCACATAATCTCAATAATACCTCAATAATACGTCGATAAATGTAAACCTCAGCACCAATATCACCTTACCTCTTGTCCACAAACAACTTCATATACTCTCAATACCTATAATAATACATCGATAAATATAAACCTCAGCACCAATATTATTTCACTTCCATAACAACTCTTTCCTCTCGTCAGTCTCCTCGAACAAGTACAGATAAAATCCTAATGCAACTTCAATTCAGCATCCCATACAATCCGAAGACACATTGCCAACACACAACCTCTGTGTAATCCATCTGACCCAAATTTTCTACTCATTATAAATTATAAGATACATTTTGGTTCCTTGTCCATCATTAAATAAAAGAAATGCATACCTGACCTCTAACAGACTTAGTTCGAATAACTCTCAGTAATTAAGTACGATTACGGAGTGTGAATGATCATAATATTTCACAGTGTGTACACCACTTCAAGAATCATAGCAGAAGCAAACATGTGGAGTATTTTTTGTGTCAAGTGTCACTTCCTATTTCAATTGCTTACGAAAAATGCAGTCTAATAATTGTTAATGGTCTAAACCTAGTTTCGGTCTGTCATGTCGTTATCCTCCTTCCTATTTGCATAAATTTATACAGCTTCCATAAAACCTCAGCTCATGTGACTTCAATGACTTTCTTGTACTAATGTCGTTCGTCGAATTATAGCAGTGAATTTTCTTATCTTAAAAATATAAGGCACTGAGCGTAAGCAAAACAAGCAATAGCGAGTAAATAGACCAGTAAAGAACAGAATGTCAACAAGTGGATGCAGCACAATTCCTACAACGAGGCTCTGCCAAGCGAACAATCTATAATTAATACAGTAGTGTGACCTAAACTCTATGTTTATACACAGTATATCAGCATTTCTATACACCACATTAAAGAGCAGTTATGGCAACAAAACTGAAATGTGTAAATATGTAATCCATGCAAAAAGCAGCAAACATGTATCTTACGTAATAAACAGGTCATTAGCAACATATCATCATAAGCAAATAAATGTTCATATGTAATGTTAATAAGTAAACATGAAGCCGCAAGCAGATAAATGACAAAGTATAACTTACATACCTAAACACATCCGCACAAAAAATCAGGTTACAATTATAATTCAAATAAATAAGCACAGCAGGCACATAATTAAAAAAAAAAAAAATATGACATCAGTGAAAAAGCAGTGCAGCCAAGCGATGCATAATATATACAAGTCACAACCCAGTTCATTAATCAATAATTGTCAAAATCAGTAAATGTACACAAGCACGTCGCTTCACAAGTAAATTCATAGAACATAAAATTAGCACAAAGTATGAATCACGTAATCGCGAGCAGCAAATTACGTCTAAAGTACGTACCTAAGTGGAAATATGTTACCTGTAAAATGAACTCAATTAATAATTACCCTTTTTAGTTTATTAGTTTCTTCTTCGAAATTACATTCTTCCTGAAAATTTCTCGATAGCAAGTCGTCTTAACGTCGGACACGCACAGAATTTACCTGAAGGTCTTAAATATTTTATACAACCGTATCCTGAAAAATACTGAATGTTAATAACAAAATTCATCAAGTCACTATAGCTTTATACTGAATTTAGTCGGAGAAATTAGACTGTGTATTTGTTTACGGCTGTCAGTGCATTCGCACTGAGCGCTCGATCAGCTGTAGGCGCGTGACGTAGGAAGCAATTGTTTGCGGTCAACGACTGCCTTGTGCGGCGCGCAGACTTGACTGTTGCTTTGAGTATGTGCCGCCGCCAAAACACAGCGCGGTATCCTTGTACTCTCCGCATGTTTACATCTAGCTGTTAGTTTCTCACAAGTATGTCATTCCACAAAAATCTTTACGTTTGATATATGATGTATTCCTTTAGAGCGACGTGATTTAAGAGTTTCTACTTCGACAGTGTTATCATGAATAATTTTGCGAATTCTATATGGACCGTTATAAAGCAGAAAAAATTTGCGACACAAGCCTTTTCCTTTATGAGACAAACGATGGGACTTAATTAATACCTTTTGACCAACCGACAAATTTTTTAAACGACCAGGACGCTTCGCCGATTTCTTTCTTCTCGCAGCCGCAGATGCAATATTTTGTAGAGCCAGGTTAACAACTTCAGAATGCCGCAGTTTCCGTGAAGGCGGAAAAGGAACGATTTCAGAAATGCGATTTGTCGGTGCTTTATTTTTTAATATCAATAGAGGCGGTAAAGAAGTTGAATCATTAGGGAGTTCATTCAGAATATTTTGAAAAATATGAAGATACTGATCCCAAGTTCTGTGATTCTGATGACAATAAAGTCGACACAATTTATTGATTTCCTTCATCCATCTCTCTGAAGCGTTAGATTGAGGGTGAAAAAGTGAAATGAAGATTGGTTTAATTTTACGACGGTGTAGAGTACGAAGCCAAATTTTAGAGCGAAACTGTGATCCATTATCTGATATAACCTTGTCAACGTGACCGACTTCTTTAAGAAAATGTTTGATAAAAGCATTAGATACTGAACGAGCTGTTGCTTTGCGTAAAGGTGTAAAACACACATATTTTGACGTCAACTCCACTGCTACGAAAATGTACGCAAAACCATTAGTAGAACGAACCACTGGACCAAACAAACCGACTGCAGCCATCTCCTTTAATTTCGCTGGAATGACAGGAAACAACGGTGCTCTGTGAGAAATCGTTGGAGGCTTAGCCATTTGGCATAATTTGCATTTGGCAAGAACAGATCGAATACGTTTTTCCATATTACTGAAGTAACAATTTTCTCGTAATTTGTGAAAGCATTTTCGGGGACCAAAGTGTGCATAACTGAAATGCGTATACCAAATCAATTTATTGACCCACTCATCAGGAATACAAACTAACCAAACAAAGTTGTCGACGGATTTTCGTTTCAAAAGAACTTTCCAGATAGATCGCAAAAACGAGGTGTGGCCAAATCGTCCAAACTAACAAAGCGTCTAGGAAAACTACAGACACCAAGGAACTACGAACATCACGTTTTGCGCTAGGAACAGCATAATTACGAATAGCATCTAATTTCTCTGGATCAGGAAGAATACCTTCTGTAGAAATAATGTGACCGAGAAATTTCACCTGAGAACGACCAAATTCAGATTTTTCCAAGTTCACTGTCATGCCAACTCGTGCAAAAATACGTAATAATGAATCCAAAATTTTGTTGTGCTCACTCCAAGAACGTTTAGCAATAAGAATGTCGTCAACATAAGAAGTAATATTGTCACGAAGATAAACAGGTAAAATTTCATTTATACGACGAATGAATGCTGCAGTAGCTACAGTAAGTCCAAACAGTAAATTCCAAAGTCACTTTTAGGTACAATTAGTCATATTCGGTTATTGTTCTTACTCACTAGATAGATTGATAGTCGAAGAGTTGTTTTGACAGATGCAAAGAATAGTAAAAGAGTAGGCAGCGGTACAGAAAACTAAAAGAGAAATAGCACCACTACAGCTCGGGGCCCTATGCTCGCTACCGCACATATTCACTTAGAATAGTGAATCCCCTGAGGACTTTAATAACTGCACATAATTTCTAGTTTGTGACTTAATGGCAACTTTGGCGGAAGTGCGTACATAAATTGATCTAGCCATGCACATGGATGTATGTCATTCTTACAGTTGCGGAAGATCTTAAATTTCCGAACAGTCAAAAAGTGTTTATAGTCAAAGTTTTCGCCTCGTGGCGACAAAGACCTACCGCGTCTGTCCCAGTCCGAATGTCGATTATTGTAAAGTTCGCGCGCCTGGCGCTCTCTTGTTGCATCCCGTAAATGAAACAAATTATTTTCTTCAAACCCCTCTGCTGTCTGTGATTCGAAATTTCTTCTGCTGTCTTTTCCTACAATTTCGCCTTCGATCTGTTTGACTTGCTTTCGTAATGCCTCAACTTCCCTTTTAACGCGTTCATTAAATTTTCCCTGATTTTCAACATGCTTATTTATGTTCTGATACTCTTCGGTTTCTGAGAATGGTAATGGAGCTGTATCATCCGAATCTCTGTCCCCATGTAAACTAAGATTTGTCAGTTTATCTGAAATTTCCTCAACTCTTTCCGATAAGTCACCTAATTGTTCTTTCTGTTTATTTACGTCTTCCGTAAGTGTCGCGACTCGAGTTTCAGTATTGACACATTTGGTAGTTAACTGTTCATATTGTTGTGTTAGGTTATTTAATCTGTCATTTGGTACGGATCCTTCGATTCTCTCAAATATTTCTTCCTTATCCTTTGCACGTTGTAAATTTAACTCTGAAAAATTCTGTACTATTACGCGATCTCTTTCTTCCTGTTCTCTATCCTGTTCCCTTTGTCTGATTTCTACTGCAATTAATCTATTATTGTGAGAATTCAGAATCGGTTGTACTTCTTCCCTGATTTCTTTCTTTAATTCATCTTTCATATTTTTGAAACATGTCCCCATTCGTGAATCTATCCGTGTTTCCAAAGTTCCCATCTCTGTTTTAAATTCAGATCCTAACCGAGTTTCCATTGATCCCATCTCTGTTTTAATCGTTCCCATCTCAGTTTTAATTGTTCCTATCTCTGTTTTAAATTCAGATCGTAACTGTGATCCCACATTTAATATAGCACTCATCAACTGCTCCATAGTAACTGTTTCAAAATTCTTTTCACCCCTCACATTTCCCACAAAACCAGCTTCCTTCTGCATGGCTGTAAAGCTATCTGTGTTCGATACTATTCCAAAATCTTCTATCGTTACTCTCGTATTCTGTGAATTTTCTGATTGAGAAAAATTTCGAAATGGTTCTGGACTATTTTCCCGACTTATTAAATTGTTTTCAACTCCATTATTCATCACACTGTTTTCCTCTGTTGGCGAGTTCGCCATGTTAACAATTTCGCCATTCTCACTATCCATCATTTTTGCCCTTTTCATAGACCGCGTAATCATTTACAAAACATAAAAAAAATTCGTCACTGTTTGAAAATCCCAGACAATGACTCCTTATCTCCAACAATACTATTTACATGCAATGTCTCCCTCAAACACGATCAATCGAACAATTGAAATAATTGCACTAATTTGTCAAACGCGTATACAAGGCAATAAAAATTAAATTTTGAAAAATACCATTAGAAGAATGCTAATTACCAAATCTACACATGCAATATAACCTACAATTACTAACTACAAATTACTACAACAATACTACAGTCTACAATTTTCAATCAGAACAATTCCAAGGGAGGATCCTGGCAGGGTCGCCACGTGCATGGGGGCTTAATTAAATTTTTTGATTGAAAATATTTTTTAGTTAAGCTGTATGTCCGATTACGTAATGTCTCGTAATCGGTTGGCCCTGACTAGTATTATTACGCTATCTGACTGCAACAAACAATGTAAGAAAATTTTCGTAAACACAGTTAATTAATTAAGTCCCCAGCAACTAAAAAACCTACAAAATCCAAGCACAAATGTAACTGTTCTGTATGTGGGAGTGTGACTCAACGTATGCATCTGGCACGGTTCTTTTCCAACAAGACAAGAATTTTTAAATACCAACTATACAGACGTGACAAAAGAAAATTAGAAAACTATAATTACGCAAGAAAACCAGAATTCCACTCTAATCCAAGAACACAAGCCAGATGCTTTGTTGACTGAACCTGTAGTGACACATTATTTCAGATAGACAATTAATAAAAAAAAACATTATAAATTTTACCTTCATATATATTGACGAAATGCACTCATTACAATAACATCTGCTATCTCTCCCATCAAATAACTGCATAAAACAAGGAGCAACACTCTTTACTACCACATCTCACTCCGACTTCACGACAATCACGAGCTCTTAACACACACTGTGCTCTCTACTAGCACTGACTGCCACGAACTCTCAACAACCACTGACTTCTACAATCTCATAACAAGCACTGTGGAGGCGGCTTAATAGTACTCTTTGGCGCACTCTCTGGCGCAGTGGCACAGTGTAGCCACCTTTCATGTTCTTTCGGACATGTCCGGAAGAACAGATACCATCTTCATATATATGAAAAGGTTTGTGGTGTGATAACGGCAGCACGACGGAAACCGACAGACTTTCAACGCGGAATGGTAATTGCAGCTACAGGTACGGGACATTGTACTTCCGAATACATTGAGGAACTCACTATTCCGAGTGCACAGTGTCAAGAGTGTGCCGAGAATATCAAATTTCAGGCGTTACCCATCACAGCGGACAAAGCAGTGGCCGACAGCCTTCAGCTAACGAGCGAGAACAGTGGCGTTTGTGTGTAGAGTTGTCAGTGCTATCAGACAAGCAACACTGAATGAAATAACCGCAGAAATCTGCGCGGGACGTACGACAAACGTGTCCGTTAGTACACTGCGGTAAAATTTGGCGTTAATGGGCTACGGCAGCAGACGACTGCGGCGAGTGCCTTTGCTAACAGCACATCATCGCCTGTAGCACCTCTCGTGGGCTCGTGACCGTATCGGTTGGACCCTAGACGACTGGCCAGATGAGTCCCGATTTCACATGGTAAGAGCTGATGGTAGGGTTCGAGAGTGGTGCAGACCCCACGAAGCCATGGACCCGAGTTGTCAACAAGCCACTGTGCAAGTTGGTGGTGGCTCCATAACGACGTGGGTTGTCTTCACATAGAATGGACTGGGTGTTGTAATCCATTTGAAGCGATCATCGACTGGAGGTGATTATATTCGGCAAATTGGTGACTATTTGCAGCCATTCATGGACTCCATCTTCCCAAACAACGATGGAAGTCCTTTGGATGACAATGCGCCATGTAACCGGGTCACAACTGTTCGTAAATGGTTTGAAGAACGTTCTCGACGATTAGAGTGAATGATTCGGCCATCCACATCGCCCGACATGAATCTCATCGAACAATTATGGGACATCATAATGAGGTCAGAGCGTGCACAAAATCCTGCACCAGTAACACTTCCGGAATTATGGACGGCTGTACAGGCTGTACGGCTCAAGATTTCTGCAGAAGACTTCCAGTGACTTGTGTTGAGTACAAACCATGTCGAGTTGCTGTACTATGCAGGGCAAAAGACAGTCGATATGGTATTAAGAATAGCTGTTAAGTCCCATAGTGCTCAGAGCCATTTTTTTGGTATTAGGAGGTACCTGTGACTTCTGTTACCTCAGTTTACTAGTTGACAACCTGACTGGCTGTCACCCTTAGTGGCTCATACGCAAATTTAATGTAGAGGATAGTGTTGTATTTTGTTCCATTTTTCGGACTGTGGCCTCTAGCCAGCCCTATAATAGAAGTTCACTATACACTCCTGGAAATTGAAATAAGAGCACCGTGAATTCATTGTCCCAGGAAGGGGAAACTTTATTGACACATTCCTGGGGTCAGATACATCACATGATCACACTGACAGAACCACAGGCACATAGACACAGGCAACAGAGCATGCACAATGTCGGCACTAGTACAATGTATATCCACCTTTCGCAGCAATGCAGGCTGCTATTCCCCCATGGAGACGATCGTAGAGATGCTGGATGTAGTCCTGTGGAACGGCTTGCCATGCCATTTCCACCTGGCGCCTCAGTTGGACCAGCGTTCGTGCTGGACGTGCAGACCGCGTGAGACGACGCTTCATCCAGTCCCAAACATGCTCAATGGGGGACAGATCCGGAGATCTTGCTGGCCAGGGTAGTTGACTTACACCTTCTAGAGCACGTTGGGTGGCACGGGATACATGCGGACGTGCATTGTCCTGTTGGAACAGCAAGTTCCCTTGCCGGTCTAGGAATGGTAGAACGATGGGTTCGATGACGGTTTGGATGTACCGTGCACTATTCAGTGTCCCCTCGACGATCACCAGTGGTGTACGGCCAGTGTAGGAGATCGCTCCCCACACCATGATGCCGGGTGTTGGCCCTGTGTGCGTCAGTCGTATGCAGTCCTGATTGTGGCGCTCACCTGCACGGCGCCAAACACGCATACGACCATCATTGGCACCAAGGCAGAAGCGACTCTCATCGCTGAAGACGACACGTCTCCATTCGTCCCTCCATTCACGCCTGTCGCGACACCACTGGAGGCGGGCTGCACGATGTTGGCGCGTGAGCGGAAGACGGCCTAACGGCGTGCGGGACCGTAGCCCAGCTTCATGGAGACGGTTGCGAATGGTCCTCGCCGATACCCCAGGAGCAACAGTGTCCCTAATTTGCTGGGAAGTGGCGGTGCGGTCCCCTACGGCACTGCGTAGGATCCTACGGTCTTGGCGTGCATCCGTGCGTCGCTGCGGTCCGGTCCCAGGTCGACGGGCACGTGCACCTTCCGCCGACCACTGGGGACAACATCGATGTACTGTGGAGACCTCACGCCCCACGTGTTGAGCAATTCGGCGGTACGTCCACCCGGCCTCCCGCATGCCCACTATACGCCCTCGCTCAAAGTCCGTCAACTGCACATACGGTTCACGTCCACGCTGTCGCGGCATGCTACCAGTGTTAAAGACTGCGATGGAGCTCCGTATGCCACGGCAAACTGGCTGACACTGACGGCGGCGGTGCACAAATGCTGCGCAGCTAGCGCCACTCGACGGCCAACACCGCGGTTCCTGGTGTGTCCGCTGTGCCGTGCGTGTGATCATTGCTTGTACAGCCCTCTCGCAGTGTCCGGAGCAAGTATGGTGGGTCTGACGCACCGGTGTCAATGTGTTCTTTTTTCCATTTCCTGGAGTGTATTTTCTTATTAAAATTTTTCCGGGTGTGAAAAACTGTTGCACAGCACAGATCATGTATTTAGGAAAAAAGTACTGCAATCAACAAAATCTTGTCAGTACTTTATTTAATACTTTATCCGTTACCAGCAACAAGTCAAATATACACGGTCCAGTCATATTAGCGTGAGCATCGCCTATGTTCGACATCAACGTTCAATAACCATTCACAGACGGCAATGGCACTAATAGCACTGGAGGGTACATAAAGTTTGTAGGAGGGTGCAGGAAACAGTGTAGTCATTATCGTAATGCGGAAACGGAGCGATTTATCTGACGTCCAAAAGAGCATGATCACTAGCTTTCGGGCCA
This sequence comes from Schistocerca piceifrons, assembly GCF_021461385.2. Classification (NCBI taxonomy): domain Eukaryota; kingdom Metazoa; phylum Arthropoda; class Insecta; order Orthoptera; family Acrididae; genus Schistocerca; species Schistocerca piceifrons. Next base: position 770,664,956 of record NC_060141.1, on the reverse strand, counting down.
GGGGTGGAAGCGTTTCCGAAACATCTAAATTTTTAAACCGTTCGCGTGACACTGTGTTTAAAGTATACCGTGCATGGCAAAGTGGCGCTATCCAAAACCGGCCCCGAGGCATCTGGGTTCACCAGGGTTGTAAATGAGACGGGTGAGCGACGGCTGCGCTGACGTGTACGGGAGACTAGACGCGCAACTGTTGAGCAACTGACCGCCCAAATTAACCAAGGGTCTACCATCAGAGTCCCTTCAACGACCACTCAGCGAAAGCTCCTGCGTATGGGTCCCCACAGCAAGCGCATGGCTCATGCACCGTTGATGACTGCTGTCCAACCGCGACGTGACTGGATTTCGTAAGCCAGTAGCACACCTCGACGACCACTGAGTGCGGACAGGTGGCCGTTTCAGATGGCTCATGTTCTCTGCCTTTGCGGCGTGAAAGCAAACAGCCTGCAAGAATCGTAGGAAGGGTCCAGGGCGGAGGAGGGAGCGTTACCATCTGGGGAACGTTTTAGTGGCATCCCCTGGGCGATCTCGTCATTCTGGAAGGCATAATGGCACAAAGAAAGCATGCACGTACTCTTGGGGACCATGTCCACCCCGATATGCAGTTTGTTTTTGTTCAGCACGACGGCATCTTTCAGCAGGACAACGCGTGTCGCACAGCTCGCAGCGTAAGTGCGTGGTCCGAAGAGCACCAGGATCGGTTTACCGTACTCACCTGACCTCCAGACCCCCCCCCCCCCCCACCCCCGCCATATTCAAACTCAAGTGAGAATCCGTCGGACAATATTGATGGGGCTGTCTGCGCCTCGGATCCTCAACCGAGTTATCTTGCGCCATGGACATTCGTTTACTAGGCATTGTAGTGGCCAACGTTTGACTGATGTATCTGAAATGATTAGATACAATCTACATCTACATGGATACTCTGCAAATCACATTCAAGTGCCTGGCAGAGGGTTCATCGATCCACCGTCACAATTCTCTATTATTCCAATCTCGTATAACGCGCGGAAAGAATGAACACCTATATCTCTCCGTACGATCTCGGATTTCCCTTATTTTGTCGAGGTGATCGTTCCTCCCTATGTAGGTTGGTGTCAACAAAATATTTTCGCATTCGGAGGAGAAAGTTGGTGATTGGAATTATGTGAGAAGATTCCGTCGCAACGAAAAACGCCTTTGTTTTAATGATTTCCAGCCCAAATCCTGTATCATTTCTGTGACACTCTCTCCCATATTTCGCGATAATGCAAAACGTGCTGCCCTTTTTTGAACTTTTTCGATGCACTCCGTCATTCCTATCTGGTAAGGATCCCACACTGCGCAACAGTATTCTAAAAGAGGACGGACAAGCGTAGTGTAGGCAGTCCCCTTAGTAGATCTGTAACATTTTCTAAGTGTCTTGCCAATAAAACGCAGTCTTTGGTTAGCCTTCCCCACAACATTTTATATGTGTTCTTTTCAATTTAAGTTGTTCGTAATTGTAATACCTAGGTATTTAGTTGAACTAAGGGCTTTTAGATCAGACTGATTTATCGTGTAACCGAAGTTTATCGAGTTCCTTTTAGTACTCATGTGGATGACCTCACACTTTTCATTATTTAAGGTCAGCTGCCACTTTTCACACCATTCTAAATCGTTTTGCAGTTTGCTTTGATCTTCTGATGACTTTATCAGTCGATAAACGACAGCGTCATCTGCAAACAACCTAAGACGGCTGCTCAGATTGTCTCCCAAATCGTTTATATACATAAGGAATAGCAAAGGGCCTATAACACTACCTTGGGGAACGCCAGAAATCACTTCTGTTTTACTCGATGACTTTCCGTCAGTTACAACGACCTGTGACCTGTGTTACAAGAAATCACAGATCCAGTCACGTAACTGAGACGATATTCCATAAGAACGCAATTTCACTACGAGCCGCTTGTGTGGTACAGTGTCAAAAGCCTTCCGGAAATCCAGAAATCCAGAATCGATCTGAAATCCCTTGTCAATAACACTTAGCACTTCATGTGAATAAAGAGCTAGTTGTGTTTCACAGGAACGATGTTTTCTAAACCCATGTTGACTGTGTGTCAATAGACCGTTTTCTTCGAGGTAATTCATAGTGTTCGAACACAATAGATGTTCTAAAATCCTGCTGCATATCGACGTTAACGACATGGGCCTGTAATTTAGTGGATTATTCCTACTTGCCGGCCGGAGTGGCCGAGCGTTTCTTGGCGCTTCAGTCTGGAACCGCGCGACCGCTACGGTCACAGGTTCGAATCTTGCCTCGGGCATGGATGTGTGTGATGTCCTTAGGTTAGTTAGGTTTAAGTAGTTCTAACTTCTAGGGGACTGATGACCTCAGATGTTAAGTCCCATAGTGCTCAGAGCCATTTGAACCATTACTCCTACTACCTTTCTTGAATATTGGTGTAACCTGTACAACTTTCCAGTCTTTGGGTACGGATCTTTTGACGAGCGGACGGCTGTATGTGATTGTTAAGTATTGAGGTAATGCATCAGCATACTCCGAAAGGAACCTAATTGGTACACAGTTTGGACCAGAAGACTTGCTTTTATTAAGTGGTTTAAGTTGCTTCACTACTCCGAGGATATTTACTTCTACGTTGCTCAAGTTGGCAACTGTTCTCGATTCGAATTCTGGAATATTTACTTCGTCTTCTTTTGTGAAGGCATTTCGGAAGGCTATGTTTAGTAACTCTGCTTTGGCAGCACTGTCGTCCATAGTACCTCCATTGCTAGCGCGCAGAGAAGGCATTGATTGTTCCTTGACGCTAACATACTTCACGTACAATTTCGGCGAAGATGTTCAGTTGGATTGTCAATCGTGTAAGAGGCCCCAAGATTCGCTTAAATATATTACAAAATCCGATTCCAAACCGTCAACAAGTATTTCTGTTAGTAGTTTAAATCGTTTTGTTCAAATTAATTACTGGGCTCGCAAAAAATCTGTGATTGACTATATCCATCCCTTCATGGTTACTGACTGGACACGTATGAAATTTATTGAGGAGTTGCATGAGGTGTATCATAGGAAGAATGTGAAACGTGGCAGATTGCGTTCCTTTCATGGGCAAACTGTTTTCCTTCCATCATTTTGTGGAGGGCGGAGGGTTGGGTTGTCAACGAGAAAAAGTTCGTAAAGGTTTGAAATTATGTGTAAAGTTTCTTGGAAATCGGTGAGTCCCTGTTTCCGAAATACTGGATGGACAAAGTCCGAGTATTTGTGCACTGTCAGTTAAGCTGCTTAAAGACAAACACACAGTTTGTTACTGTAATACTTGGCCCCTTGCGCTAGCCTTCCAGCTGTAGAGTATATCTCTCAGTGATTAGATTATGACACCATTTAAAATATTTGAATGCGGTCAGTAATAAAGCGAAATTCTGGAACTCAAATTTTATTGAACCTGGAATCTGTGGTGTAACCGCCTTGCAGGGGATAAATATTGTCAACAGAAAATAATTCATAGTAAACGTCGTTACGAAATAATAATTTTGTCTATGATAGCGGAAATAATCGTTCTTGCAATCTGATTGGTGTAAGTCAGTTTGTTCAAAATAATAAACGTTGACCAGAACTTACCTTCATTTCGTTGCTTGGGTGCAGTTGATATTTCCTGTAGGTTTCTGAAGTGAAAATGGGACAGAGAACAGCGGGGTTCTCAAAAGACGTCAGAAGTCAGTTATTGTTCCAGGTGTACAATTTATTACGTCACAGATTTCTTATCCAGATCTTGCATCATATTGGGTCTCCAATGTGATTTATCGCGGTCTTGTATACTCTTGCTAACAACTGATGTATGTTCGCTAATTACAATTACAGAAGTGGTTGACAGTTGAAAAAAAAATCTCTTGTTTTCGTTGGAAAATAAGTGAAATGACACGAATAAACAATGCTAATTAAATTTTTGTTAATTAACTGAAACTACATTATCCCAGGTATTCGTACTATGTTTCCTGTTTTGAATATGAGTACAATATTTTTTAGTGTTAACAGAATTTCAATGTATAATACAGTAGCTCAAACAAACACTTTGTTTACATTGTTAATCTCGTTTCTTTTGATTAATTACAGTAATTTTGAGGTGATTATATGTTGTGTTAGCGAACAGCACAGAAAGCTGAGAGTATGATAATCGCAGTTGTTACATTTTTGAGACATTATAATTACAGTAATTTGATATTTCTTTTGTCATTCTATTATTCGCAAATGAAAAGTCCTAATTCCAACTAAGCGAATTGACAATGCATGTTCCTAATACTGTAAGGACGTAATATTAGTGAGTACTTGGACATGAAGTTGTTGAAAATTCCGTTACAGAGCTCAAAGGCGATATTACTTACGTGGGTCCGACCTAATGACGTAACATTTAATCATGGAATCCAAATTAGCTTCGAAATCGTATGAAAAAAGGATTGTTGCGTTTTATAGTCGTTAGAAAGGCAATCTGCAGTTTGTACCGGGATAGTAACCTAGTAATATGAACATTATGCAGCACTTAACGTGTAGAACGCGAAATATTTCCAAATGCAGTTCAGAACACTACCTCATGTCTAACAACAACAAAAACTGTAGAAAATGGCGGGAACTGCTTATGACGTTCTCTGATTCGCGCTCCTTCATGTTATTCTAAAATCAGCCGCTAGACTCATTTACTGATCAAAAAATATGAAGTGTTTCGACGTTCACTTTTCTCTAGACATAACACCATACCCAAACTCTTTGAAGAACACCTCCCACCAATATGCCTCTTGGTACCAGAATTTGCAACACTTTGGTGGAAGAACTCAAGCATTCAGATATTTATGTTAGTACTTTATTCTCGGTCACCAGTACAATGAGAGAAGTATGAATTTCACGGATGCGATGCATCTGCAACCACCGTCATGGGACGCAAAGAGCAGTATATTTGAAAACAGTAATAAAATAAGACATTCATGGTTAAAGAGGGCACCCAGGAAAAATTGCTCGTTGCTGCCGCAGAACTAACAAGCTTGCTGGCCGCTGTGGCCGAGCGGTTCTAGGCGCTTCAGTCTGGGACCGCGCGACCGCTACGGTCGCAGGTTCGAATCCTGCCTTGGGCATGGATGTGTGTGATGACCTTAGTAGTTCAAAGTTCTGAGGGACTCATGACCTCAGATGTTAAGTCCCATAGTGCTCAGAGCCACTTGAACTAACAAGTTTATTAAGTTGTCAAGCATCGTCAATCCTTATGTTCTCTTCAGTACAGTACAACCGAATGCCGCAATGTGTCCTGCCTCCAAAGCCGCCGCAAAGCACATTAATACCAGGATCAAAGCGACAGCGATTTTTAAAATGAGTAGCCTAGTTACAGACATGGCCAACTCCATTTCTTTTAAATCGGGGCTATAGTTGATTCTTATGGCTAAGAGTACGGGGAATCTGATGACGGTGTTAGTTTGTTTCAAAATCGGCCGGAACAGTGTTAATTCATTAGTAGAAAATCGACCACCTCCACACCCACCAGTCATAAGATTCGATTTGGTTATGTGACTGGCATTGGTGTCAATGGGAAGTGGGAATTAACAGTGGCTGTTGTTGACGTCGCTCTGTAACATGGAGAAAAGTATTAAAGAAACGCCATCTGGTGAAAGCACGAAGAAAGTCCTCAGACGAGAGGAATGGGAAAAGAGAAGAAAGTCATGTTAGTAAGTAAAAGCTTATTTCCTTCAGAAGATACTGTTTTAACGGCCTAGTTACAACATGAGTTTTTATTAGTGTCTGATGCCATTGTTTTGCTATAGGTACGGACCGCAGAAATTACCAGTATTTCCAAGCTGTGGTCATAGAGGAAAGAAGAACTGCAGTCTCCTGAAAATGGTGGACATCAAGCAATTTCACGGAGCATTTTATGTGCTCTGTCAACAAAACAGAGTTAGGATGCTTTCATAATGAAATACTGCACATCAAATTCTCCAGTTAGACACCGACCAAGTGGTGGATTTGAATATTCCATTGAGAACATGGCAGGAAATAGAATACAGGCTTGCAGAAGAACATTTTCAGGAGCGCTTGGCATTACAAAACATCGAGTTGAAGGATTTTTCAAACATTTCAAGAAAGAAGGATTCCTTATGCCCGTTGAAACTCATGGAGGTTATAGAGAGTCTGCTGTTTACAGCACCAGAATTACGTCTGTAAAAACTTTTATTAAACAGTTTAAAGGAAATGAATCACATTACTGTAGGTCAAGAAATGCTCGTATTTGTTTCGACACTAATCTCAGTACAACTAAAATGTGGGAAATGTACCATAAATCGGTTTCTGATGATCAAAAAGTTACACAATCATTTTTCTGAAAAGTTTATGTCGCCAATTGTAATATCAGTTTTAAAGCCCCATCCACAGATGTTTGTTCCGCTTGACTGCTACTAAACGAGAAAATAAAGCAAGAATGATGAGCAGGTATTAAAGAAACTACAGACAGATCTGACGTTGCGCAAACTGCAAGCTAAAGGATTTTACCAACTTCTGAAAGTGGAAACCCGTGGCGTGTACATCGTATCGTTTAACATGCGGAAGAATCTATCCATACCAAAGCCGCATGATCAAATTGCGTACTATCCCAGATAGTTGAATTGCTACAATTTGACTGTTGTTTCTGGACATTCTACTGGGAAATTAGCGTTAAGTAAAAATAATATTGCGATATATTCCCCGGGAGAACACGAAATGAAAAAGTCGTCTAGTGAAGTGGCTTCTGCAGTGTTTCATGAACTACAGAGTAAAGCAGATTCGGGTACTTTCAGTGGTGTACACGGTGTATGTCTTGTCGCCGATGGCTGCCCGGGACAAAATAAGAACACAGCAATTTTGACAATTTGCCTTTCCTGGTTATCCCGTACTCTACCGAACGTTCACAAGATGGAAGTTGTTTCCCCTGTCACTGGTCATTCATTCATGCCGAGCGATAGAGTGTTTGGAACAATTGAAAGAGAGTTAAAGAAAAAGGAGAAAATTCATCAAGTGGAAGAGTACCATGAAGTTTTTAGGAAAAATGGAATCGTAAAACTCTTGAATACTGACTGGAATGGTGTTGATTGGAAAGCTGAAGCTAAAACATGTGTGAAATATCCAGGGGCACTTCACTTTAAAATTTTCACAAATTAAAAGACTTGTGCCGATTAGGAATCAAACTCGGTCACTGTTAGTGGAGAACTCAATTATAATTTCGAGGTTGCGCAGGGTTTGTCAGTTATGAAGAAAGATAAGCGGCCGAAAGACATAAATCCCATAGAACTTGTTCCTGGTATCGGAGTAAATCCCTTGAAGGTACAAGATGTCAAAAAACATTACGGGGAGCAACGGAACAAACGTGAGGAACTGAAATGGTTTCAGAAGATCATTGATGAAAATGACACCAAACAAGAGGTACCCGCAGAAGCTGATCGCTGTGACTGCCTCATTCAGAATAGTGCGGCTGATTATGACGTTGTTTTGCCTCTGTGTGTGAGGATTTGGAACTGCGTCAGGCCTGTGTCTTTTAGCCGTTCTCCTTGTTCGCTGTCAGTCTTCGTCCCTTCACCGCATGTGTTCCTGTTTCTATGCGTTTGGGCGCTGATGACCACGCTGTTTAGCGCCCGAAAACCTCAAACCACACACACACACGATTATGACGTTGCGGAAGTGATTGTGTAATTTCAAGAACTCAACACTATTGTGGAATGCACAGGCTAACAGAACCACTTTCTTACATATGTATCACTTATAAAATAATCTCATGTTCTTCAATAAAATTGGAAGTTTTGAGTTTTTGTTGAGCGTACCTATAATAAATTTTAACAACGCTGAGGATTTTACGATGTTGGGACAGTGCAGTTTGCGGAGTTCAGTTTAAGTTCATTACATATACAATCAACGCCATTCCTTAGTTACAAACATGACCAACTCCTTTTTTCAACAGTCATTTCCTACTTAGCTGTGCAAGATCATATGAAAATATTGATGTAAATTCAATTCTGATGATGCTAAGAAACTGTACAATAATAATAAAGTCGGAAGGCAGGTAGTGAATATGCAAAACAGTTTTTTGCCTCTAGTGAAAGATTTTAAGAAACGGAGTTGGCCATGCTTGTAACTAGGCTACTGAAATATTCTGGCACCGCACTCCGTGTCAGAACGCATAAAACAGTTGCAAGAAGTTTCATTTTACGGCATAGGGACCGACGCATCGAACCAGAAGACTGGAAAGATGTTTCCTGCAGTTGTTCTATACTTAACTGATCTAACGGAATCTAGCAGAAGCTGCTGAAGTTTGATTCGCTGAGTAACGAAACGTCAGAGACAATTGCAAGGTTTTGCGTAGACATTTTAACAAGCGACTGGTTGCATATTTATTATCAGATAAACGGGAGTTTAAATCACAGTCGCAGTTCGTCATCCACAATGGATACACTGAAATGACATTTTAACAAAACTGCAAATTCCATTAGATAAATTAATCGCTTTTGTGGAGACAATACCGATGCTAATACCAACTTCGGAGGGCTTCATCGACGCGACCAGCGGAATGTGTTTCAAATGGTTCAAATGGCTCTGAGCACTATGGGACTCAACTGCTGAGGTCATTAGTCCCCTAGAACTTAGAACTAGTTAAACCTAACTAACCTAAGGACATCACAAACAGCCATGCCCGAGGCAGGATTCGAACCTGCGACCGTAGCGGTCTTGCGGTTCCAGACTGCAGCGCCTTTAACCGCACGGCCACTTCGGCCGGCGAATGTGTTTCACCAAATTAAAGAAGAACTAGGTAAAAATGTAGCAGGAATTGGATACCCTGCCCACTACAATACTACATCAAGTGCTGCTGGAGTCTTAACTGTCGATATTGAAATAATCGTCACGAATGTATTTAATTATTTTTCAATGTACACGGTGAGGACAGAGAAGCTGAGAGAGTCCTGCTTATACGTAGACACCAATCATCAGACTTCTATCTGACTCAAAAGCAAGATGGCAGTCGTTAACGCCCACAGTTAAGATAATTCTTAAGCTTTGGATTTCATTAAAAAGATTTTTTGACGCCGAAGACAGGCCATGTAAAATAATTTCAGATTTTTTCAGTAGTCCGATCGGTGAAATTTACTTCACATTTCTGCCGCCATTCTTGGCTCCGTTTGAAAAAATATATAAAAAACGTGGAGAAGAATAAAATGTCGACAACAGAAATAAGAAATATATTAATCGACACTGAAAGATGTTTCAATGAAAGGAAGACTTCCAATTTTATTGGCATGCAAACTAAGACAAATCTGAACAGATTAAAGAATGAGAACCATTATTAAGAAATATTTAATTTGATTTCGAACTATGAGGAAGACACAATGGCTTTCTATACCATAACATTTGGTTACTTAGAGAAATGGGTTGCTTGTTTCAGTAAATATCAAATATTTGAGTCGATGACGCTATCTGAACTCTCAGATTTGGTGAAGATTGAAAACATTATTATATACCTGACTAAAACATGGTGTGAAGATTTCATGCGACAATTGTTTCCAGAAATATGTGTATCTGGAGAGCTTTTTAGAAACTAAGGATGACTCGGAAGAATGGAAGTCTGAACACTCCGTGGAAGAAAGGTGGAATACTTTCTTAAGGAAACTGAAAATCCTGAATGCAAATGCCAACTGATAAAATTATGGGAGTATTTATTTTCTATTCTCGCACACAACGCCACTGTGGAAACAGCATTTTCGATGATATCGGCCCAGTGGGCCGATGTAAGAAATTGGCTGCTGCCAGGGGCTGTGAAATCAATGTTTCAGTGCCAGTTAAACTACAAGCTGACTTTCATGTGGTTTTATAAACACGTAAAAGGGAAAAAAGATTTACTAAAAAAGGTGAAATCTTCCCAAAAATATGGTGTATCAACTACTTCTGCCGTAACAAGTTTCATGTAATTGTGTTCTTAATAAAAAGTGTTTATATTAAACAAATTTTTTACTTCATTTCTATAATCCCATCTCGGAGCGTCCCGTGGACGTCCCAGCTAGATAAGGCAACCCCAAAGCACGAAGTTAGATGTTTAGTAAATGCTGGAAATGGTTTTTCCTTTTACTCATCGATTTTTATTACAACTGAATTGATCTAAGTTCACATTAATTCTTACAAATAAGCAATACGTTTGGACACGAACATCACTATAATACGTCAGCCATTGTCACATTCACTAGTGCTATCGCAGCGGCAAATTTATGTTGCGATTTAACACAGGTGTTTTATTTCATATTTCCAGTGACGCCTTGTTCCAGTTAGTTCAAAACAATTACTCGGGGAGGTGCCGGAACGGCGTTACGGCGCGTTCAGGTCGAAATTAAGCTCTGTGAAAGACTTAATGCACCCCCACCCCACCTACAAAAAAAAAAGAAGTCCATTACATATAGTGATTGCTAAAGTAACAGCATTTCCCGTTGGGCTAGCAGTGCTGAAACTACAGTTGAGTAGAGTCGCTGATAACCATTGTTTGAAAGTGAGATAACTCTGTAATGAATAAAAACCGTGTTACCAGATTCCAGAAGAGACGCCTGTGTACTGGACACACGTTCACCCACCAGCTAAAGAGCAACTGTTTTACTGCTGCGGTTGGCAGTAGTTTGGAACATGACGTTATCGTAGCGAAGACCACCGACGACATGTGCCGATATTTATTGGGCATAATTTGGAAGCAAAGGGACACTTCTACCGGGATAGACGGTAGCACCTATTGTTTCTATTAAATCTTGTGGTCTTGCTGTTTTGGTTATAAGAAATTATCTTTCATAAATCCCAGTTTAGATCAGTATTTTGTAAAAGAAGATTTCTCATTGTAAATTTTATCACAGGTTTTCAAAAGTGGAAACTTGTGATTTATATGGCCTGCGAGGGGAGAAGGGAAGGTTGTATAGTTGAGTAGGTGCGCTCCGGCATCTACAAGTTTAGAATTTAAGCACTGGTCATTTGGCTGGTTTGATGCAGGCCGCAGCTACAACCTCTAGTTGCAATCTCTTTGCCTCGGAGTAGAACTTATGCCTAACGTCTTCCATTACTGTTTCGATATAGTCAAATAGCGTTTCTCTCGTACAGTCTTTGCCCCCCACTGTTCCCTCTACTACCATGGAACTGATTCCCTGATGTCCCAACACAAGGTCTAAGGTCCTTTTCATTCTTCTAGTCAGTGTTTTCCAAATCTATACTTAATTGCTCAAAAATAACGAAGTATGGCTACTCACTGTAATAAGACACTAAGTTGCTAAAGTGAGACAACTATTATTGTGTTTAGCATAGGCCCCATGTCAGTGTTACATTATCGAGTCCACTGGAAGTTTTCAGGAAACGAAATCGTCAATATTTTTTTTTTTTTTGTGAGGTTGACATGACCACCGTATCATCGGGATACTTTTCCTGCTAATCATATCGATACCCCCACAAAGTCAGAGTGACGCTGTTCCATCATGCAACACCACATCCCCACTGTACTCACAAGGAGCTATTCCTCCCGGAATGTCCCGGAAGAACACACCATTGACTCCCGACCCCATCTCCTCAGTTACATCCACAAAAATCGTCTTCTATCGGGAATTGTTTGATCAGTGGCTACTCGCATAGACAAATGAAAGCAACATTCCAGTTATTTTCCCTTTAGTGCTGTCGCGTATCCTAAATTTTAGGTTAATAAACAATTAAACTCTGAGTCCCCATAGATTACGCCAAAAATCCAACTTTTGGATTTTATAACATGATGAATTAATTAACCTGGCTGCATTCCATTCCTAGCAGTTTGGTCGCTGCATTCTCTTGTGCTGGCACTGTGTTCAGTGTACCAAGTATTACGTCAAAACATGTTTCCGTAAATAACATTTCTTATGTAAAGTGACCAGACGTCCCGATTTCGTCCGGGGCAGTTCCGGTTTTTGGAGTCCTGTCGCCCTGTCCCGACTGGGTTAAACCGGGACGCCTAATTGGATGCCAGAACTCTAGACTATGACTGTACTTTTTTCCTTATTAACCAGCGACGCAGAGGGGTGATAATGCAGGTTTTTATTTGACAGCTGGTTTAATCAGAATGGTTCTTAGCTATGGTCCATGAAAGTTCGTTCAGCAGTTCAAATTTCAGCAGCTAAATTTTAAGTAAAAACTTCTCTGATAATACGCTATATAATGTGCTACATCAAGTTACGTAGTGCCAGATTGTAGAGCTTAAAACAGAATTTTTATTTTCCTGCTTGGAATAAAGTAAGAGAGAAGTGCACACAAAATTTCATACAAATATTTCAGTTTCAGACGAAAAACGTATACTGTGTGTCGCTATTGGTAATGAAAATAAAGTTTTTTTTTAATTGTTAGTATGTCTTAAAGCAGAGGTTCCCAAATTTTTTGTCCTGATCCGGTTTTTTTCTGCATTTCCTTCCTGAACCACAGAATTTTTTTTTTACTATGCAATAGAACATCTGAAAGAGCTGCCGCTCCCACTAGTTCTTCATCTACCTTTCCACTTTGATGCCAAAACTTGCGAGAATACAGTCTTTGGCATACAGGAGACACATTACTGAAGTGCGTGGGCTCTGCGCGAGTAAACGTTGTCAGCCCTACTTCATTGGCCCTTCTCCCTCACAGACCGCACAGGTGATCTTAAAAAAAAAAGTAATTTGACATTACTGAGACTTTTATTTTCATACACAGTACTGGTAAATAAAGAAGAATATGAAATTAAATTCAACTTGTTATTGTAACAACACTTTGCCACGCAGCTAAAGCGCAAAAATTGTTAGAGCTCATCACGTTGGCAACAATGAGAAAATGAGCACAGCTGACACGATTAACATTTCTAACGACGCCGCCAAGACCTCAACAGCATTCATAGGAGCCAAAAGTTCAAATTCTCTTGTGGCTGATAATGAAGCGAATTAAAACACTTTGTAAAGATTACACAGTATACAGTGTACTTCAAGCGTCAACTTTTAACAATAAAATGTTTATTGCAGTTTCACAGATATATTACCCTAGCTGTCCACTATTATTGAGAAGTATGTAGCTGTTTATTTTTAACTATGAATTCCAAATTAGATTTAAAAGACGTTATCTTTATCGCTCAACTTCCAGTCGGTTTATATAGGCCTATTTAGTTCTTCAGGAACACCAATATTGAAAACTGTAATTTACACTTATGTTTCGAATCTAAAGGCATTAGAAATTTCATCGATTGTTCTGCTAAATCTGGATCTCTTCACGACATAATATCCAAAAATCTTACGACAGCACAGTTAAGGAGTCAGCACCTGAATCTGACAATTTACAGGAGTCTAAATTGACTGAAAATAGGTTCCTTACCCATGTTCGGTTGCTGTTGATTGAATGAAAATACAGGGTGTACATAGAGTCCGTGAACACTTACAATTATTTGTTGCACAAGAAATAAACATTATAGAGATATCATGCATATGTCATTTTGAAAAGATACCCCGAAAATTTTTATTTTTCTTCGTGTATACCGCAACAGCGTAGTTCGGTAATTTGCCGATAGTCAGCGCTACTAACAAACATGGCGAGTTCAGGTGCGGAGCGAGCTTTCTGTGTGTTGGAGTTCGACAAAAACAAGGGTGCTACAGCTGTTCAGCGGATGTTTAGAACAAAGTACGGTAAGTGGCCACCAACAAGGAAGGCCATTTACCACTGACACAAAAAATTCGTTACGACGGGTCGCTTGTGTCCGGCAGAGAGAAGCGGACGTCCCAGTGTGAGTGGAGTGAACGTGGAGCGCGCCAACGCCCAGCGAACAAGAGCAACGCTTCCGCACTCGGCGACATTCACAGAGCGAATGACGCCGCGTGCTGCGCCGCATGCTTATCACACGTCTGTGACGTAACACACAGGAAGCTGCGGCCGGCACACTCTGCTCAATTCCGCCCTCTTAAGGTAGCCAATTGCCTCGTTACCAGAAGCGGAGGTTCCCTATGGTACCTTGGTTCCAGACAAGCCGCTTGTTTTGTCACAAAATGGCTCTGAGCACTATGCGACTTAACATCTGAGGTCACCAGTCCCCTAGAACTTAGAACCACTTAAACTTAACTAACCTAAGGACATCACACACATCCATGCCCGAGGCAAGATTTGAACCAGCGACCGTAGCGGTCGCGCGGTTCCAGACTGCAGCGCCTAGAACCGCTCGGCCACTCCGGCCGGCGTTTTGTCAACAAGAAGAAAGAAGCTGAACTCTGACAAGTACTTGTTTATGTGGGTCAAAGTAGGTAAATAAAAATTGTTGGAGACTGTATTTTGTATTATAGACAATAAATCTAAAGTTCTTATTTCCTTTCCTAATTCCTTATCTGTCCTACAAAAAGAACAACAAAACATTCACTTATCTACGCTGTTAGCGCATGGTTGTGCGCTAGGCGTTTCGCGACCTTAGGGGGCTGACATGTTTTGTCTGGTGACGAGACAGTTGGCTACCTTAAGAGAGCGGCCTTTGTTTCCGCCTGCCGCCTAGCCGCGCGGCGTCTCTAGTTTTACTAGGCGGAGCGTGCGCTATTTCTCCCAGACTGGGCGACGTTATTATCGTCGCCGTTGGCGGCGCAATGTTCCTGCTGAAAGCAATGCTGGCCAATTCAATAAGCAGCAGTCTATTGGTGGTCCAAATGTCTTTCGTGGACTCAGGATGCAGTTCACATGTGATGTTAGTGCTGTCTTTGGAGGCAGTACATGTTTGACATTGGCTGTTATATGGGGGACCATGCAGACTACGGTGGTCTTGAAGCCTTTCCTGATGCAAACATTTTGGCTTGGAAGTCTTGGAGTATAGCAGAGAGTACAGGACTACTAGCGAAGGTTCCCTACGGTACCTTGGTTCCAGAACAGCCGTTTGTTTTGTCAACGAGAAGAAAGAAGAAGCTGAGACATTCATAAGGAGTGCAAAGAAATGGGTGCGTCGTGCACTCCGTGATCCCGAACTGGCTCCAATGACAGTGTGGGAAGTCCTGCGACAGAAGCATTCGTGGGTACCTGGACACGGAGCTGCCGCATCGATGGATCGGCCGTGCTACAGAAGGGGACAGCTGTTTCACGAAATGGCCTCCCCGATCACCAGATCTCACTACGTGTGACCTTTTTGTGTGGGGACACATAAAACATCTGGCGTACGTGTCTCCTCTAGCACGTGATGTAGCAGAGCTCTGGGAGAGAATACGGGAAGCGACTGCCACAGTCGACGATGCCATGCTGGGACGGGTATAGGAAGAATTCGATTACCGTATTGACGTCTGCCGGGTCATCATGGTTCGCATATCGAATGTTTGTAAAAAAAAAACTTTCAGAGTTTCTCTTGAAAATGCAATATGTATAACATCTGTCCAATGTTTAGTTCTTGTGCAATAAATGATTGAAAGTGTTCCCGGACTGTATGTACACGCTGTATTATTTCAGATTAGTGTCCACTGTCCAGTCCCAGCAAATGCTCTTTGATAACAGTTGCTGTATCGTGCGGGAATGAACCTATCTTGTACTTTCTTTGAAATTCTCTTACCTTTGTGAGCCTCAGTGTTAGGCCAAACGCAGGATGATTGTCAGTAAAGTAGTGTCTTGACAACACCCAAGTTCACTATTTACTACAATGAGCACAACTAGCCGGCCGGTGTGGCCGTGCGGTTCTAGGCGCTTCAGTCTGAAATCCGCGTGACCGGTACGGTCACAGGTTCGAATCCTGCCTCGGGCATTCGATGTGTGTGATGTCCTTAGGTTAGTTAAGTTTAAGTGGTTCTAAGTTCTAGGGGACTGATGACCACAGATGTTAAGTCCCATAGTGCTCAGAGCCATTTGAACCATTTTGAGCACAACTTCTATGCAACATACAACTGTTATATGATTGCCTATAGAAACTAAGTTTTTTTTAGTTGACTTGTTATTACTAAAATGTGATTATTTAATAAGGTACGTAATTGTAAGCTGTCAATTACAACAAGGAGATATTTGTGCAACCTGGTATTTTACAATTGTGTCCCGGCGCCGGGTCGCGACACTTTAGTTGGGGAACGCTGCCTCAAAGCATTCTTCCACGCAAAGACGTGATGTTTCTTCACAAATTGAACAAAAAACCGCGAGATAACTGGTAAAAGGCGATTAACGGTAGGATCATTTAATAAGTACACAGACATTTACAAAGCATCTAGAAAATGTACTTTCTCCTTCTGATACATTTCATTAAAGTGCAAGACGATATTATTGCGCATCTGAGCTGAACTTCCCACTCTTTACGTCAACTACGAGATAATTCGCAGGCTCTATTTTCTGGTCAATAATTTTCTTTAAAAAATTTCGGACACAGATGGACTACAACTGAATCAAACTAAGAACCGTTTAACATGGATTCCGGGAGCAGTTCACTCACTTTGGCCGTGCCTGTCAACAGGTTGAAAAGATCTAAATTAAAGTCTTCGAGAATATGTCTTTATCTTATACGACTGACCAACGATGATAATTTCTGTCTTTCGAAGTTGCTCGTTTCAGCATTTACAAAGGAGAATGAAATCAGAAACATGTGTGTTCACCAGGATAATTGTTTTACATAAAAAATACAGAAACAAAAAGGCGGTCTGATAGACTCCTACGTAGTAATTGTGTTCCTGTAGACATCGCTTAAATCAAATTTAAGCGAACAAACCCTCATACACTGTCATTAGTTTACTTTTAACGCAGGCATCCATTCATACTAAAAAGATGCAGAACAGACTACTATGTCCGTTGCACGAAATATGGAGGAGAACTTTCTGTTTCTCAAGGAGGGAAGTACGACATAGAGTATCACTTGAAAACGGCCAAACACAAGTCGTCAGCAAAAACAGACATAATGTCTTATGGGATAACAGCAATCAGTGATTTTATAATGTTACTTAAAATCCGTCTTGATTGCAAATTTTTTTTTTTATTATTCATATGACCGGTTTCGGTTCATTCAGAACCATCTTCAGATCTGTAAAAATAACTATACTAATTTACTATTTCACGAAAGCAAATCTTTTTCATCCTATCTAATCAACATCAAATGTACCAGAACGTACCTCATATTTCAGTTACAGGAGTAAGCCGTCCAAATCCAGCAACTTTCACATGCTACGTCACTTAAAATTGGTTGGCAGAGTGCACGTCATTTATATTAATTATAACACTATTACCGACAGGTGGCGTCTGGTACATTTGTTACATTCCATTTGCACATACTGTATTCAGTAGATCTTTTTTATATTAAAAATATTTAATTAAAATTTGTAGATGTCAAAGCTAAAATCTGTACTTGTCAGGATTAAAAAACAGTAAAATTATCATTTTTATACGATCTAAAAGGCATAGGGCGATTTATATATCTATGGTGCTGGTGTGAACTTGTTTTCTTCTACGGTCTGCTTCCGTGGTTCCCGCCATTTTGGTGTTGTGCCGCGGTCCGCTCAGTCGTCTGCTTTGGCATCTACATATTTTAATTAAATATTTTTAATATAAAGAAGATCTACTGAATACAGTATGTGCAAATGGAATGTAACAAATGTACCAGACGCCACCTGTCGGTAATAGTGTTATAATTCATATAAATGACGTGCACTCTGCCAACCAATTTTATGTGACGTAGCATGTGAAAGTTGCTGGATTTGGACGGGTTACTCCTGTAACTGAAATATCAGGTACGTTCTGGTACATTTGATGTTGATTAGATAGGATGAAAAAGATTTGCTTTCGTGAAATAGTAAATTAGTATAATTATTTTTACAGATCTGAAAATGGTTCTGAATGAACCGAAACCGGTCATATGAATAATATTAAAAAATTTGCAATCAAGACGGATTTTAAGTAACACAAGTCGTCAGGTTTGGTCGTGACATCATTGGTGTAGGATGTACAGCGCACATTGTGCATAATGCTATAAAGGCAGTTCACTAGTCGATCTAGAGGATGTCATTCACAAGGTTTATTGTTACTTGAACATATATTCTGTGGGTGTAAAAAGCCTAAAAGAATTTTGTACATTTTTAGACATAGAATACAAACACTTGCCTGGATACAGCAGTACTAGATGGTCGGCCTTGATGCCAGTCATCGAGAGAGTTTTACGACTCTTTGGACCACTAAAATCATATTTTTTGACTGAAGAAAAATGCCCAGCAATACTAAGGAAACTTTTTGAACATCCATGCTCCATGTTTTTACATAATCAAGCGTCAACTTTTCATGCAGCAGTATTGAAAATAGAATGCCAGCATGTTACATATGCAGAGGCTGGAGAAGCACTTCATGATTTAAAAGTGACTACGACAGAAAAACAAAAAAACTGATTCGTGCCATACGTTATAGGAAGTGCTTTAAGCAAACTTGATTATGAGGGGGACATAAACGTTATTAAGCTTCACTGAAACCATCTTTGAATTTTATGATAGAAGTGCACAATACTTTGAGCAGTGGACGGATCATTTTAATGCCTTTTCGGACTTCAAATGGATTCTTTTAAACGATGTACCTACATGGGCTGAGATCCAAACTGCCACCAATATCTCATAAATGTATTGTCAAACTGTAACATCAATGACAATGAATTGCTTCAAGAGTGTCTTAATATGCAGCAGTTTGTCACACGCCCCTCCCCCCCCCCCCCCCCCCCCCCCCGCCCGGAAAAAGAACAAACGGAACGTAGAAAAAACCGACTCTGATATGCATTGGGTGCAGATGTTTCAGCACTTCACATAGAAACAAATACCTTATGAGAATATTTCAAGGATTGAGGCATTTGCGTTGTGTCTCCCAGGTACAAATGCAGCAGTCACGTGTCTTTTCTTTGTTGAATAAGATAAAACATTTTAGAACTAAATTCATGTGACTGCAGCACATTTTTTTTCCACTCCTTCAAATGTGTGTGTGTGTGTGTGTGTGTGTGTGTGTGTGTGTGTGTGTGTGTGTGTGTGTGTGCGTGGGGTGGGGGGCCTCCCTTGTCCTCCCATGTTGGTCCCAGCTTCGATTTCCAAAAATATGGTCACGTTATCTTATGTAAACTCAGTACATGTCACAGTCAAAATTAATAGGCATTGGCCATGTTTGTTCAGTGGCGCCATCCTAACTTTGGTAGGACAATTACAAAAAATACACGTATTGTCGGTCATACCGTCTACCTCATTGTTAACTCTCCTGAACTGCCTGTGGTGTCATTTAAAAATCTATACATAGGCATGCCTTTCCCCAGCAATGCGTGGATGTGACGGCACAAAAACGTATTATAAATATGTACTTAGTTGTAGAAATAAACTGTGTGATGGCTAGCGCTGTTTTAATTTATACTAATTTTTTCATAGAAGTGATTGTCTTTTGCATGTTACAATAATCACAATGCATATTAATTTGGTAGCAACAATATCTGAGTCATCTATTCTTTCCGCAAATCATTTTACCGTCTTAGCGAAATAAAATACATGTAACTGTTATGAAATTTAAAACGACAGTGAAATGACATCTACTATCTTAAAGGAACTTTTATGCTGATTCCAAAACTGGCCTCAGATTTTATAAGCCTATAATATTTCCGAAGTTATGAAAATTTTGATTTGCGATTAACGTTCTATTAATAATAATTCACCTGATGCGTTGAAGTTACAGATGTTATGTGAAATATATTCCTTCGTTGTCCAGCGCTAGTTAAGCGAGCATTACCTTGCGAAAAGGTCGTTCAGATGAATTTTTATATTACATCATAAATTCTCTCGTTGATTCTTGGCACTACTGTGAAATCAGCCAAAGGAATAGGTCCTCCATGAAACCTATTATGCTTTTTTGATCTTTAGTCGTTATAGATCCTCAATTCATGGTAGCAAAATGTGCCCGTTTCCAGTATCTTCATAAAAGTTTTTTAGAACGTTTCTTCGGTGGGGCTGTTTTGAAGGCAAATTAAACTACACCGTTGGAGACCTTTGTTCTCTGTGTTTTAGTGTTTTAGGATACCATTCATCTAGCTTGACCCGCACTATGCATGACATCGCTTTATGTACTGACTGTATCTCGGATTTCATTAGACAGTTCTTCAGTTTTAAGTGCTTCCACTCGCTCCCTAGCCTTCCGGCGGGTTCCACACGCCCAGGGAAGCCCTGGAGACACGTACCCACACAGGGCACGTAGATTTAGTTCAGTCATAAATTGCGAGTTGCGTGGAAGTTACCTTACCCTTGTGAGACCGCACCGGGCTGGGCTGTATATTATATGCGTGCCGCCATAACTCACGCTAACTAGTACGTGCCAACGAGCTTTGGCCATCTTGGTCATTAGTGTGCCAAACATGACCAGTGGAAAAAGTGCTTTCACTTGTAATGCTGTCACGCTCGCGACGTAGCACTGTGATCAGACCATGCGCTTTTTGTTACAAAACGTCTTAGTACATCAGGGTCTAACAATGATAAGAGATGATTGTTGGATATAAAGCATGATTGTCTCATTATATACCATATACTGTGAGAACAGCTGTGAAGTGGTACACGCTGCTCTCACCATCTAACTCGATCAGTGCTGGAAGTGTTCATTATCTTCCGTGTTTGACTGCCACCATCAGAAGACCACTTTGCCTAACCTTCGTGTCAGACAAGGCCACTCTATGGCTTGGTAATTAAAAAACCCTTAACTCACGAAGTATGCTCTCTTAAACCTCGCGAAAATTTTCGAACTCTAGCGAAATGATTCTGTACGCACCCTAATGATTAGTTGTGGTTGCGTTATCGCTTTCTTTGTTTGTTGTGGTCACGTGTTGCAGTCTTCTAGACCGTGCCTCATGAGCTGCATACCTCTTTTCTTCAGTATAGTACAAAACGTGCTCGCAGGAACGTGCCACTTTTAACTATCCTATGTTTGATGTTCTTAGTCGGTAGATGGAGAAAGATGTCAGTGATATAGATTAAGAAATATACGAAAGAGACGACCATTTTACCGTAATGAGTGATAACAGTTCTGATAACGACCAAGACGATCGTTCAGAGGAAGAACTTCCGGACAATTGTGATGGTGACCTATCCTTCATCTTTCTCCAATAAAGTGCTTTAAGTTTTAGCCAAAATGATATGTAGTATTAGTGGTGATAAAGAAAAATGTAGATCCCAGCACTGAACGTCACTTTTGCAGACTTTCTTTTTGTACCTATCGAATGCTATTTCTATAAGCCAAATTAAACCATGGAATTTACTTTCATTTGAATATTTACTTGCTTTAGAAATACTACAATTTTCCAGAAAGTAAACTTCAGTTCCGTTGCAGTTGGCTTATTTGTACTTTTAAAAAAACGGACAAAAGTAAGTGATTTTGTGTGATAAAAAGTAAAATATTGCAGGTATCATTTAGGGCGATAAAATCAACAAGGTGTATTTAAATATCACTTACATAATTCTAAAAACAATTGTTATATAACTAAATTTAAAAATTTCAAATGATTTGCGCCTTAAATTACAGGTTAAACGTAGTGGTCCTAAAGACTCCATCGCGTAGTAAACGTTGCAGGAAAGTCGCCTCGTGAGTTCGTAACATTTCTTTTATAACGAGAACCAAAATGAGGTTTTCTATTAATACTGGCCAGCATATGAAGAACCTGGTGAACAGTTTTGGTTTGGCTGACTCCACCCACAGATCGCTTGAAACATATCGACATTATTTTCAATAACGTCAGGGGAAAAAGTTTATAACCAATTTGTGTATCGCTGCTTCGCGTTCGATTATCGTAGTTCTGAACGCAGCGACTGTTGCGCGCAGACACACGTATGTGAGTCCGGTACCTATTTTGTGTGTGTTTGTTCAAAAAAATGGCTCTAAGCACTATGGGATTTAACATCTGAGGTCATCAGTCCCATAGACTTAGAACTACTTAAACCTAACTAACTTAAGGACATCACACACATCTATGCCAGAGGCAGGATTCGAACATTAATGTAAATCTATACAATAATGACGAAGCGTAGAATTGTTGTGGTCAAAACAGTGCTCAGTGCATTTTGATTTCCAAAAAAAATCTCGACAAATCTGGATGCACTGGTTTAATGCACATTACAAACCATAGAACTTTTGTTTGAAGTTCTCTTTTATCTGTTACCGTTTTAACGGAATTCATTCCGAAATATTAAACTCACAATCATTTTTTTCAGCGGGGTATTTACCCGCCTTAACAACCGGATGGGCACGTATAAAAAAAATTATGTGCCTGTACTGCAGTACAACATATACAAAGCCGATCACAATTAAAGTGTATCCTTTGTGGAGGTTTATTTGTAATAGCTCTCACTGTGAAATACTGGAATACTGGATATATATATATGTATATAGTGTGAATAATTTGCACACAGTGAGCCTGACTGCCTCAGACATACAACACATTTTTAACTTCAGTACTTATGTGTTAATTCTTCAACGTAAGATTATACCTCGTAATGAGTAGAGTGTGACAGCATTTTCAATTTTTGAATTCGGTCAATAATTATATGAAGTATTCAAAATCGAAATTTCGCTGCCCCTGGAAGCGATTAGAAACGCAACCAGCAATTAGGGTCGGTTCCCATGAAACGGGTTAGCTGTTTAGTGATGTAGATAGCGCAACATGTGAAAATGACGTCACAGTATGATTGAAAAACATAGTGGCCTTATGGAAAAGTGTTTGATGTTAAATTGTGACGTTATGCCAGGATTCAGTTCTGGGTCACCAAACAACGATGTATTCCATGTCACTGTCAAGTGAGTCGTGAACAGTGATAAACTGCTCTAGGATTAAACCTATCGTAAACAGACAGTAGTTCTATAAAGTAAATGCATCCTTTTTTTTCAGTGACGTTCGATATTGAGAAAAGTGTTTGCACCCAACTGGTACGCGATATCAGTATCGGAGTTGTTAAAGACTCGATAATTCGCACTACGATAGTATTATCAGAAGATACTATCTGAGTGCTTACTGAAGAATATTTCAGACTGTGAACAGTTCGGCCCAAATTATTTGTGTAGTATCAGAAAATAGGCAGTATTTTATAAAACTGTGATATGCAGCTTTTCCTTCTCTATTTATCATTGCTACATTTGACGATTAATATAAGTCCAGTTATTGCTAATGGCATTGAAAGGAGTAAGAAGCAGCTAGCGGAATAGTTACAAGTGCGTAATTTTTGCAGGTTATAACTTTCATTTCTTTATGGTAAGCTAAATGAAATTTTTAACAAAAAGAAAAATTTCGGTAGATCAGCAGGAAGAGTGCATTCGGCAGGCGACGAAGTTTCGATTTTACAGACGTGAGTGACACAGCTGCAGAAGGAAACAAAATAGTCTGAAAATAAGGAAAGAAAAATGTGCTGCGGTGTGCCAATTTATCTTTCAGACGAAATATTCTCACGGTAGTTCATCTAAAAAGTTATTGTACAGTTGCATTATGCCCTTCATGACATGTATACCTGCTGTGTATCAGATGTTCTACAGAAATGTCAGAGTCGAAACTGAAGACTTTTTAAGTCCAGTACGAATGTTGTTGACTGTGACGTGGAAACTGATGTTTAAAAGAGACAGCTTTTATCTGATTTTGGTAACTCATACTTAAATTAATGTGTGCTCTTTGTGTACTGAAGTAGAAGAACTTCAGTAACAGAGATAAATTTAGGTTCATTAACTATCCATTTACATGACGTTTGTCCAGTTACGTATGAGACATTTGAAAGTGGACAAGAAAGGATTAATGGCTCCAGAAATAACTCACCCTGCCTCTTGTGCATATTCTGGCAGAAGGCCTACAGAGTTTCATAATCCTATGTCAAAAAGAAATTCTGCCGAGCTTACGTGTCTGCTAAAAATGAAACCTTACTAAACACCTTTTTTCTCGACACAAGCTCCAGTTGGAAAGGGTCCTTGTTCCCCTAAACCAGTCAACAGTACAGCAAGGGGATGACAACACTGAAAGTACGAACACCGTCCTGAAATATAAGCGCTTGCCAAAACAGTGTACATAATTAGTAGTGTGTACGACTGTCTTTGACTGACAGCAGATCTGCATTTGAGCTTGTGACCTAAGGGTGTAAGTCGTCGCTTCTTTACATGATAAATTTGCACAATTGCTACAGATCTTATGTTCACCAGACGATGGAAGAATAGAAGTGCTAACAGGATGACTTGGAACATGATTTCCTTGAAGTATGGCATCTATGTTAGGAAACCAACCAAAATACTAAAAAGGTTTAGTTAAAACTGAGTCGTAATTCGTTTCCGGGGGATAACGACAAACGAACGGAATTCAGTCATTGTAGAGCGGTTTTCAACTGTTGGGCCATGTGATGTGGAAACCCTAGTGTCAACAGATCATTTTCGTTACTTTTTCCTGATCATATGCGAAAACTTCACTTGTTAACCTCACGACCGTTGTAGAAATAAAATTTAATGATATTGTAAAGGTAAATGTACATATCGAATACGTTGATGGAATGAATAACTCCCAGGGACTATGAGTTCAGAACCTACATCGCAAATGCTTTGTTTATTCGCACCCATTCTGCATCTTTCCTCTGAGAAACGTAAATGTGAGAGTGATGACAGCATGTGTAGTGTACTCTTTTTGTTTGTGCGTTTTCTGACGGTGAAGCAACAGATAGAGAGTGAAACGCAGTGCCGACAAAAAGTATCACATTACATCACATCACCCCCAGCTGTCATGTAAACTGATACGTTTAGTTTCCTGATGTAGAGTAACGTTTATATTTTGTTATCTTCACGTATTTGCTACCAGTTGGATGCTCGCTTGAGTGTTAATGTATTTGCTGCCCCGTCAAATTAATTTGTCGTCAGGAGGAGGAGGAGGAAGAGAGGGACAAGAAGAAGAAGAAGAAGTGATGAAAAAACTGTTGAACTACAGATTAGCGTACAGATTATCTAAACGTCTGACGCCACTGTAAGTATTAGTGTAAAGCTTATGATATCGAAGAAGCAAATGAAAGGGTGAGTTAACAAAGTCTTTTCTCATTTGTTTACAAGTGCTCAGTTCCGCCTTTTTGGACATTTCATTATCCCGGCCAAGTTGTTTCGTGACCTTCGGTCAAACTGCGCGGAATCCAAGGCTGAACAGATGATTTTCGCAGCTAAATGTTTGTGCAGAATCGAATATGAAGGATTCCTCGATGTTGCTAAGGACGATTTTATCTCACATGAAGTCGCATTCCAGCCCACTTCAATGAAGTTGGTAGACCTTCACGAAGTTCATCGCTGACGGAAGCATGGCACTAACAAAATTCTGCAAACCAACGGTAAACAGTCTTTTCTGAAGGTGATTGGTTATCGAAAGTTGAACGAAGCGATTCGAGGATTGTATTTCGAGTTAGACAATTATGAAAATTATGAAAAAATCATTCGACGCGAAGCTCCTCAAGACTCTTTATTTAAACTCTTACTGCAAATAAACTACTCGACCAGTTGCTGAAATGCTGTTGTTTTAGCAATAACACTTATAAGAAAATAGCAGTGTCGCATCCGAATAGCACTATTTGGTTATAAAAACGTAAAATGCGGTCCTCATAATTCCTTACTTCGGTATATGGTGTAGAGAGCATGAGTCGATTTAAATGTTGAGCTACAAATTATTTCAGCGTTCTCTGATAGTAACTCACTCCTAGCTGGAGACGTTCGCTGCAACTTTTAAGGGCCTGGTTTAACAGTAAGAGTTGCTGAAGTGACAATGGACAGATACGGCACCGGTGTACCCGCATGACAAAAGCTCAACTCGCATCACCCGGTCACACAAGTGCGACTACTGCTGAACGTGTGTACTTGTACCTTTTCTGTAGCAATGTTGCAAAGTACGCGACTGATCACAATTAATACAGTAATAAAAGCTGTTCCAAGAATACTTTGAGCTGAAATACTGCGCGCTGAAAGCGTTCTGCAAAAAAAAAAAAAAAAACAAAAAAAAAAAAAAAAAAAAAAAAAACAGAACAATTTGTGTAAGGGGCTGGATGCAAAGGAAAGTGGGCAACGCATACAGTATTTAAAGAACTATATAATAAAGATTATCGAGAATAGAGAGCAGTAATGAGGGTGACCCCTACACAAGTGGAAACACTATTACATTTGATTACTCGAGAAATTCAGCGTCAAGATACACAGATGAGGGATGCAATACCTGTAATAGTGAAGTTGGAAACAACCCTGGTATACCTCCCTTCTGGAATATTGTATACAATGTTGTCGATATTTTTCAGAATTTCAAAAGCATCCGTAATTAAAATAATACCAGAAATAAGTGATGCTATGAATGAAAGTCTAAAGGATTTTTCATAGTAATTAATACAGTACTACATCGCTTAGCTCATGATATTAGAGAATGTCATTGCTGCATGAAGTGGACCACTTGTGAATATTGACTGCGAGGATTGTTCCGTTTGTGTGGGGTGTGCAGACACTGGAGGCTGATCAGGCTGATAGAAAGGAGGCGTTGTTGGTGCGGAGATTAGTGGTGATCTCGGTGGGAACCCTACAGTCGGCCGTGGTGATGGAGCAAAGTCGGAACTATAATTAGAAGGTGTGTACATAGTTCTAACACAGAGGGCTTTCTTGTGGTATCCAGAGAGTATTACATGTATTTCATCCGTAGCACCAGGTCTATCAATTGGCGGCAACTGTCTAAGCTGCAGTGCCACATATCTTCCAATTACACCACATTCATATTCTGATGCTCTTGGACTGAGGACAGACATTGCTACTCGTAATCTGTAATTTAGTTCCTTAAGTACATTCACGGCTGCTGGACCATTCTGATGACAATTTCTTCTTTGACCCGGGTCTTTCTGGCGGTTTCATTGGTTGTTACTTCCACAGTGTTGTTGTTATTGCTATTAGTATCAAGTCCATCAATATTAGTTTCTGAAGACTCTTCAGACAATCAGTTCCCTGATGTTGATACATGACGTGGTTCCAGAAATTAACAGTACTATTTCATTTCGGAATTTAACAATAGTGTTTTACGTAAAACTACATTTAACAATAGTATTTTATTTCAGACACCGAATAAGGAGGAATGGAAATATATGCAAGTAGAATTCCATTCGAGATGGAATTTCCCAAACTGCTGTGGTGCTATTGATGGGAAACACATAATTCAAGCACCAGAAAATTGTGGTAATGAATACTACAATTACAAAGGAACAAATAATACAGTGCTTATGCCTGTCGTGGATACCGATTATTGTTTTAAATATGTACATATAGGCTCATATGGTCGTAATGCAGATAGCGTATTCCAAAACTGCTCGTTGCATTCTTATCTGGAAAGCAACTTATTGTTGCCTGAAAATGGTGTTCTAGATGGAGATGATGCCTTCCCTTTAAAGCTGTGCTTGCTAAAGCCCCACAAAGATACAACTACAAGAGAAAAGAGCTATAATTATAGACTGAGCAGAGAAAGAAGAATTGTTGAGAATGCGTTTGGCATTCTAGCATCTCGGTTTCGTGAAAACCACACTGCGATGAAGATCGTCTTACGTGCATGTTACGTTACACAACTCGTTACGCACCACTGCATCAAGAAACTGTACATCACCAGGACTGACAGATTATGAAGACATAATGATTTTTGAGATCAGCCTGAGGCAATTGGGGTCAGAAATTGATGAATTACAAAGCATACATCACTCGCACATCAATAATAGATCGAAAACAATAGCAGAGAATACGCGAGATACAGGGTGACAATGACTGAACTAAATAAAATAAAACTGTCGTAACTTCTGGACGGTTTGTATTAGGACGTTCGAACTGCACGGTTGGTCGCGGGGCATGATGGGAATTAGTATGCACATGCATGGTTTGGTTTAGCGACGAAGCCCGCCCTCATTTTGATGGCTTCGTCAATAAGCAAAATTGACCCATTTGGGGGCCGGAGAATCCGCATTTCGCGATCGAGAAGTCCCCTTACCCTCAACGGATGACTGAGTGGTGTGCAAAGTCCAGTCACGGAATAGTCGGTGCGGTTTTGGTTCAAATGACTCTGAGCACTATGCGACTTAACTTCTGAGGTCATCAGTCACCTAGAACTTAGAACTAATTAAACCTAACTAACCTAATGACATTACACACATCCATGCCCGAGGCAGGATTCGAACCTGCGACCGTAGCGGTCGCTCAGCTCCAGACTGTAGCGCCTAGAACCGCACGGCCACTCCGGCCGGTTCGGTCCGGTATTCCTTGATGGCACGGCGACTACCGAATGGTACGTGAAGGTTTTGGAAGGTGATTTCGTCACCATTATACAAAGTGACACTGATTTCGACTTGGTTCATACAAGACGGAGCTCGACTCCTTCGAAGCAGGAAAGTAATGTCCTAGAGGAGGGCTTTGGAGACTGCATTCTGGCTCTGGGGTACCCAGAGGCTATATACTCCGTATCTGAACACATGCGACTCATTTTTGTGGGGCTACGTTAAAGACAAGGTATACAGCAATAACCCCAAAACCGTTGCTGGGATGAAAACAGCCCCTCAGAAGGTCATGGAAAGCGTTGATGTTCCGACACATCAGCGGGTCTTACAGAATTCCGCTATTTGCCTGCGCCATGTCATCGCCAATGATGGTAGGCACGTCGAACATGTCATAACCTAGATCCGAATAGCTGTATTGACGTTTACATTTGAATGGAGTGGGTGCACGCCGTAGTTTGTAGCTAACTGACGTTTTTTTCATGTAGTCCAATAACTGTTACCCTGTAAACGTAAAAATTACTTCAATGGCGAAGAAACAGTAAATTGGCAAACTGACATGATTGTGTGATTATAAATATTACAAATATGATTTTGTGATTGTAAATAATATGATAAATGAAATTATAAATAAAATACTATGTAATAATGAAATTACTGTATGTTTTTCTCTTAATTTAATTATTTTCGTAGTGTAATCCACACCATCGAACCATTTGATGGATGGTTTATAGATTTCATCAGTGCCAAATCCACTATGTTTACCTTTATCGGTTTTCAATAACTCGTGATTTTACATAGAACGTAAATTTTTGATCTTTTTTGTTACTTCATTAGTGTCTTGTAAACCCTATTCCGTGCGAATGTGTTCAAGTGAGGCTTTAGGCAAATTTCTGTTCTTATAATTAGGATCCAAACAATTCTGTACGTTGGTTTGGTTCTTGTATAATTCCACAAACATTATATTTTGTTGGGATGTCCATGTATCTGTCATTTATTTTATTTTAACATGTCTTAGAAACACAAAAACACATGCAGCAATGAAGAATGCACATGGCGTGGTGCCGAGCTTACGAACTTCTGTCTGTTTTTAGCCATGACAAAAAAAAAAAAAAAGGTATCGGTTGACTTTACACAAAGAAACCATTTCTTCTTTTCTGGAACCACTTGAAGATACTGTAGCCCAAGGCTGTGCAATGTTCATGTCTTGTTTATATCTTTCTGCGCCTAAACTTCCTACTTCTTTGCAAATTTTGCAGCCACGTTTTTTGTTAGAAACGATCAATCAGCCATTTTTCTCACAAACTACGATTTCTTGTTCCGAAGTCCAACATTCTGGACCATCATTTAATTTTCTATCATGCACACGTTCGTTCACTGCATTTTCACACGTAGGTTCAGTACTCAGGTTTACAGTTTCACTTTCGTCATCCACTGATGATGAACTTCCTGGCTTTGCACTCTCACACGAATTATTGACAGTTTTTGGTTTTTTAGCTGCAGGAGAAGAAGTAAAATAGCTTGTTAGCTTTCTGCTCATCTCTCATCTCCAACTTAACTTACAAGTTGCAACGAAAGACGGGACGCACTGTGAAGCTTCGCACAACCGACAAGAACAGAACAGCAAACGCAAACGAATAAAGAACAACAAAACAAAGATGGCAATGAATCGCGAAGGATCATGGTAGCGGGACCGTAGAGACAGCTATCGGTAGCTCGGCGTTTGGGCCGTTTAGCACTACCATCGCCCACTATTAGCGTGCGAGGGCACTACATGCTTGTCGAACTGGCTGCCAGCGATTCAGTTGTCGAGAACGGTTGCTGCAGCTTCGAAATGCTTGAAACAGTCAATGACATCCCTTTTCCCACCAAAAACTGCACTGGTATCGTTCGTATTGCAATTACAAACACGAAAAAATAAAATAAAAAAATTACGTGCGTGAAATAAATCTTTGGCACTCTTCCAAGTTCTCAACATCACAAAAAAATTGCTTTGTCGATGCATCCCCCAGCCTTCCCCCAGAAAAACAGCACTGTTCATATGATTTGGCAGGTAACTGATTACAGATGGGACATTTATTGTGTTACAAAAGGTAGCCACATTGAACATCTGTGAATAGGGCCTTCAGCACTGTATCAAACATTTCCGTAAGTTATTTATCATTTTCACAATTAAAGGGTACATTTGTATAGCCAAATTTAATATACACCCTGTATAGCACGCCAATCTATTTAAAATAAACTTGACTGTCGTATCTCCACTACTCTTTCACCAACGAAAAGATAATGAATACCACCCTTCGTCCCTCTTCAAGCGGAGTGGCTTTTGTTAAAAAGATTTTCTGCTTCCACTAAAAGTGGCTGAGTTAGTCAGGTGGCTTGTTGTAGGTGCCTCACACTGTATAGTTGCCGCAGATTTTAGGTAATTCA
The DNA here is from genome assembly GCF_021461385.2 of Schistocerca piceifrons. NCBI lineage: Eukaryota > Metazoa > Arthropoda > Insecta > Orthoptera > Acrididae > Schistocerca > Schistocerca piceifrons. Next base: position 770,634,314 of record NC_060141.1, on the reverse strand, counting down.
GTAATAAAAAAATTCACTCATTCTGTGTCAATGGTGCTAGTGACAGCGATGTATTTCCAAAAATGAACCGGCGTGATGAACATCGTCGGTCGGCGCTGAGCGTCGTAACCCTCTGAAGTTGTCGCTGTATAGTTTCTGGTCACGCTTTTGAGTGCAGGACAGTGTGTGGAACGACAGTAATTGGCTGCTGCAGCGTTAGCGAGCAGCAGTTTTCCCTTCGTCGCATAAGGCTTCGCCGGCAGTTGAACCACCGACAAAAGCGCACCACCCGCCGAGTTTGGCGCCCTGGCGAGAATTTTCGGGGCTTCCCCTCCGTTTAGGGGATAATGGGCCGTGTTTGGCGCGGAGCGGCAGCACCGACGGCGTACCCCCCCCCCCCCCTTTTTCTACCCCTCCCTCTTGCCATCATACGCACCCTCTCTTATTCAGCCGACACTCCACGCCTTCTGCGCGCTTTTCATTTAGTTGGGGCCTCTTGCTTAAAACTTCCTCCAGTTCTGAACTGCGAGCCACGTTGTTGTCATTGGCGTTATTACATTATACGGATTCCGAGAGTTCTTCGCGCGGAAACAGGCCAAAGTTAAATGAGTTCTGTGAACTAAGCGACCCTGTCGTGTAAACTCACATCTCATTTCACTCTCCAGCGCAGGGGCTGCATCGGTCTCCGCTTCGAAGTTGTTTCGGCGAACAGTGACGAGCGCCAGCCTGAGTAAAGATATTGAAGGCATCTTTTTTTTGTGTGGCGCAAATAACAATTTGCGAAAGCAGAGGGAGAGGGTGCGAGTTTTCTGTGGCTTCTCAGTTCGGTTTGAAAGTTGGCTGTTCATGTCTCTTTGTGTTGTAGACGCAGAAGGACAAACTCTGTGAACCACTGGAGTGAAGAATAAATCATTTTATACTGAGAACGTTAGCAGGAGAAGGACAAGGCAACGGAGAAAGGGAAAAGTTATTTTTGGTTGGCCCCCTGGCATCGGCATTATTCTAGCTATACAGCGAGTTTAACCGGAAATGAAGTAGGAAAGAATGAGCTGATTTCTAGCTGGATGAAACCATTCCGAGCTTCGTGCGAATTAACGACAGGGTCTTTTTAAGCGGGAGACATTGCATCCAGATCCACAGAGGTGACACGGTTGGGGTTCCGAGGGCCAAAAGTAGAAAAGCCAGAATCGGCGTTATATGCAGCCATGCATTTTAACCTAAAAGCCGGACAATTTATCTATATAAATAAAATTTAAATGTTTGTTTGTTCAAAATCGAGTAACTCCGGAAGTTCTTGGCCGATTGCTTTGAAATTTTTCTGTAGAAGGACAAAAGTTGATATTTGTTTCTTCAAAATCCGAAAGTTCCTCGTGGATTGCTTTGAAATTTTGACACAACATTCCATTCGAAGACTCCGTGCTGGAACGCCATGTGGTATACATGTAATATACATGCAATAAAAAGGGAAATGTTATAACATTGTAAATGTTGGTTTGTTCACAATCGGTAATCTCTGAAAGTTGTTGGCCGATTGGTTTGATATTTTGAAATATCGTTCCAGTGATATATGTATGTGAATGTACTTAGGTGTTTTTTAAATGTATGCAATACTACATAAATTTAATAATAAGAACACAATACTGAAACATTGTTACCAAACTAAAAAGTTATTTATATGGGTTACTGGTTTATGATTAGAATACTAGAACAGAATCTGAAATTGCAGTAACAATAAACGACGCTCAAGGTCAGAGAGAGGGGGAAAGAGAAAATGGACACAGGAGTGGGAAGAAAGGGACATTGAAAATGGGCAGTAGGAGATGGACAGAGAGAGGGGACAGAAGTGATAGGTAAAGAAAGGGGAGGGGGAGATGAACTAAAGACAAGGGACAGAAGGAGATAAGGGCGTATATCCAATTCCCATGCATATTATAAACGTGTGCTTCTTATTTTCTTTCTTTTCCATTTAAGCTGATTGAGCTGCAGCAAAGCATGGCGACCTGTGGAAGTCTTACATGAAAATAGTCTGTTCGGCACTTTCAGCCGTTTATTAATAATCAGTTACAGTATTTCTTTGCGAAGTCAAACGTAAAGTGAAGTAATAATCAATAAATAGCCTTACAGTTTGGAAATTATGACAGCAACCAAGTGCTCAGTATTTTTAATTGTCCAGTCATCTTGCTCAGATAATCGTATATCAAAATACACTAGAAGTACTTTATTTAACAAAATGAACTCTTATCCATCCTTCTGGAACGGAAATTGAAAATATATTCAACAACTTTCTCATCACAGACTTATAAAGAAATAATAATAATCTGTAGTTAAGTATTAATATTTCTCATGTGAAGCCACTTTACCTGTTGCTTTTCTTCGTAATCATTTCGTGGAACTCTGGGCAGGATATTTATATTACACAACAACAACAAAAACGCAACAACAGCATTATCTCTGCGGTTGGCTGGGTTTGCTATATAATGCGTTCTTTTGTCCATTGGGCGTTTATAAAAAGGAACACCCTTTCGATATTTGCATTATGCCCTGGAACTGCAAAGTAATCTTCTGCCTGTTTCAATAATTCCCAATAAAATTATTCATTATGCTGTGATTTGAAATAAACCATACACTTCTCATGTGTCAAAATCTTTTTGAAGGGAGAGTTGTCCCTTTTTTTGCTGTATGGATTTCGTAACAGTTTGCCATTGACCTAAGAATGTCCTGTCATTCAATTTCAAGTTTCACCTAGTTACAATATCTACAGTTTCTACTACTTGTTCTCAGATCATTCCGCTCTGCACATAGCATGGTTGTATCATTTTGTGTCAGGCTCGTTCGGCCTATGAAGAAAAACATGGGCACTGACATAAGAATAGGATTGCATGGTACATCTATATGTCCTTATGGTATAGCTCCTTTTTCCTCCTCATACTTAATCCTTGCGCTAACGTCATGAGGTTGAAACTGGCCTTAGTTGTGTGTTCTCTACTTCGTCGCTAAAAAGGCCAGACATGCCGGACTTGTATATTTTTGACCGGGCACGACCGCAAAAAACCGGACATATCTGGCAAAGCCAGACACCTAGCAATCAAGGACACAGTTCACTACACAATGAACTTGTTGCGTCATTTTTGCGACATTGCTTATTGCCGTTGCAGGGACTTATGGAAGTTGCTGTGAAGTTACCACCTCTTTAACACCGGTCCACTGTCAAATATTATTGTGTTATATAGTCGTGTTCTCCCGTATTGGTGCCCATTTCGAAGACTGGTTTATAGAGAAGTCATTTAACGGCAACTGTGATATTTGTGTAGCGATTGAAAATTGTTTAAAATCTCCCCCAAGTATTTCGAGATGACTGTGGAAAGCTCCTGAGTATAATGCTCTATTTCTTCTGGGTGAGCACCACAGCCTTGATAAATTTAAAGAAAGACATCTTTTCCGTGAGGCTGTTTGATTAAGTGCTTTATCTAGCAGTACTGGTCAGTTTAGAACTTTTCGTGTGCACAAATACTTGTTGAAAATCATCGTAGTATGTGTATGTCACTTAGAAATCGTTGACATAGGATTATCTCCATGGTTTACTGATGGATGTAGAAAAGAGTGATTCGTAACAGAAATTAAGTAGATGCACTTAAATCATGGCAAATTTCTAATGCATTATTCCAGGTAGGAGTGAAGGAAGTCTGACACACATGGTATTTCTCATTTCTAGTCAGCAATCCCGACCAAATTCTATGTATTGACATGTGTTATCTATTTTTATTTACTTTTTGATGAGAAATACCATGTATGTTAGATTGGGCATAATTATTATGGTCTGTAGGCAGAATGAGATTTTTACTCAGCAGCGGAGTGTGCGCTGATATGAAACTTCCTGGGAGATTAAAACAGTGTGTCGGACCGAGAGTCGAACTCGGGACCTTTGCCTTTCGCGGGCAAGTGCTCTACCAACTGAGCTACCCAAACACGACGCACGACCCGTCCTCACAGCTTTACTTCTTCTAGTACCTCGTCTCCTACCTTCCAAACTTTACAGAAGCTCTCCTGCGAGCCTTGCAGAACTAGCAAACTTCATAGTTTATATGTTTATGACGAAGGCTAAAAGTCCCCTCTTATTTTTTCCGATTGCACTTCTAGTTTTATGGAAAAAAATTGATGTATGATATGATCATTTCTATGTATTTTGATTTTCTAACTGATTATTGTCTTGCTTTATTAATTTTTATATGTATCGTAAGTGGTCTTTTTTTTATTTTGTCTTATGACTATGTAGTAACGCTGAAGAGTAGATTCATACTATGTCTTTTTATTGATTTTTATCTGTATGATAAGCGGAATTTTAATTTCATTTTGTGATTGCGTAGCTATTTGGGCGACGTATTTTTCTAACCAGTGCGTGAAAGTTTAGATGCATACCATGTTCCTTAATAAAAATGTTTGGTTAGAATGTATCATATGCATAAAATTTTAGATGTTTTGCATTCACATACTCTACATTCTTGTTATATTTTCCTTCACTCCTAACGTTGTATTCCCTTCGTTTTAATTTAATTTAATGAGTATCTTCGTCAGATATGGCTTGACTGATTTTAATTTCATGGATTGATCTATAGCTTTTATTTCACATGCTTATGAGTTTTTTTGAATGGAGTGTAAAATGTTGTATGTTCTTACATTCATCAATCTTGCTTATCTGTTACTTTATATTTTATTGTATTGGTATTTCTATGTAATTGCAGTCAAGAGTAAAACTGTTAACACTTCAGTTTTGTAATCTGATTATTACATAATTATTCAGTTTGTATTATCTTGTTAAAATTTTTCATTGTATATTAACTTGGCAATTATGGTTTCCTGTGGTAACTTATGTTAAAGTATGTATGACATGTGATACATCTTTGACGATTTTCGTGAGTATTTGGATCGATTTAACGTTTTTTTCTGTTTTTTCTTATTTCGTTCGGCATTGTCACATGTCGACTTTTGTACGTTGGGCAGCTGCCATTGATGATGGTTCAGAACGGAAACCGATAGCAAAATAAAATTCAGCCTGTATAAACAACTACTAATGTGCACAGAATGTTGGGAGGTGCCCATTGGGCAGTCCGATGGGGTTATCTGTGACAATTAACTTGCCAGCTAGACTTGTGCCTTGCGAGTGGACGGAAGTGTTTCTCTGCGAGTTATGCATGTTTTATAATCTGGTGAAGCACTCATTACAGATTGGCAACTAGCATTAGATAATGTAAGAAAGAACTGCGGTGGAATAGTTTGTTACTGAAAAGAAGATGTCATTCTTTTGTGTGTTATTAATGTACATTTTTCCGAGACTCGTCTATTGCATAGCTGTGAAATTCTCTTGCTTTATTGCTGTAGTCACTAAATGTTCTGGAGTAGGACGAAGTGTGTGCTCAGACTTACATTCCCTTGGATTTGTTCTGAGTGTTCGAGATTAGACATTTAAAATTTAAAGGTTTTTTTGGAAACATCTGTATTGTACCTAGGGTTGTCGATTTACTCTCCTATACTATATTCGTACAATTTTAACAGTTTCTGTAGCGCCTATTTTACCCGTCTTTGCTGAACACAGGTACCAATGAACCAGCAATAAAAAAATGATTCTTTTAGTTTAATATTTACTTGCGGCTTGCTCGTTGTGTGTTAGAGCGTCACGTACGCTATGTTATTCATAAGGATGTCCGGGGTTTCAGGAGATAACTGTGCGAAACCTACAAGAGATAAAAATGACAGATATTAATTTCGATTCGTAATATGCGTTGTGGCATAGGTGCAGAGTGTGCCACTAGAGGAGAGGGTTTTCACAAGATGTAGACAAATCGTCCACTCCCTATCGTCGCATCGGATTAGTCCGCGCCTGCACATCAACAACACAGTGAACAGATTTTCAAAGCGGGTTTCTGTCGCTGCTCCTTCCCAGGCAGCAGCAGCAGTGACTTCATTCAACTGCAAACAGTTATTGACGATTGACGTGTCACGAACGGTGCCCATACTGAGAACTTGTATCGCGTTAAAAAACTTGGGAGAGATGCTGCTTACACTGAAATTGTTTGATTCCTGTATGTCTTGTAGTTTTCATGTAATCGTATTTTGAAACCCCAGAGGTACTTATGAATAATCCCATATTGACAGGTGGAATGATACTCATAGTCACCGACTGTGTTATTTTCAATACAGACAATAAAAGCAGCGCGGGATTAGCCGAGCGGTTTAGGGCGCTGCAGTCATGGTCTGTGTGACTGGTCCCGGCGGAGGTTCGAGACCTCCCTCGGGCATGGGTGTGTGTGTTTGTCCTTAGGATAATTTAGGTTAAGTAGTGTGTAAGCTTAGGGACTGATGACCTTAGCAGTTCAGTCCTATAAGACTTCACACACACACACACACACACACACACACACACACACACACACACACGCACAATAAAAAATATTTATTCAGAAATTCAACCGGAGTGCGCTACTGCAGCGCTGTGAAAACTAGGCCTGTTGACGACGGCAGAAAGCACTTTGAACCAAAGAAAACGTTGTTACTACGGAGAAAGACTAACGAGGACCAGACAGACAGAAAGAAAAACCAATGATGTTAAAAGGAAATCAGTAATCTCATAGCTATCCAAACAAAAGGAAAACGAGATTTTTAGACATAGATTTAGGCAGAATACGTATTTAACATATAATACTACAAGCAAATTTTTCTGGAAATTTAGCAAGATCGGCCATCAATAAAAAAGCACAAGATTGCGTTCAAGGTAACAAAGTGTTAAAATTACCAAAAAAGATGAAGAGGACGACACAAACTAAAGAGTGGTTGCACTCATTAGCTGATAACGATGATGACTATTTGAGTAATGTTTGGGTCTCTCTGTTGTACAACACTTTTGTTGGTTGCCATGGCTGGTGCTAGTCATAATGTGAAAACTAAGAAGCCTGGTCAAGTGATAACTCTAGGGAATCATATTTAGTGGCTATCGAATCTTCTGATTAATACTCGTAATTTTTGACGATATTGCTGTATCTGTGTTGTTATGAAGATTGATGCAATGCTCCTTCGGACATGCATCTCCAAAGCAACAGGCTTTGTGGTGACTACAGCCGGTATGAAGTGCATGGAATGTATTGGCTGTTGATTTACGCGAGCGGTCGCCTTAACCGCTTTTTGGCTATCCGTGCACGACTCACGGCGAGATTCAACTTCCATATGTCGTCGTTTCTGCGTCACAACCTGTATTCGTACATCCACTGTGCATACTCCCGCACACCAGAGGGCATTTTAATTCAAAGTCGCTGCCCGGTATCGGTGGATAAATACGATATTGCAGCGCTGCCCTGTTGTTAACAAAAACGATGCAATGTTCCTTCGGAAATGTATACATCTGATATAGGAACGCGAGTCGGGCACGGATAACCAAAGCCGTTAAGGCGACCAGGTTCGAGTCCCAGGCCGTCGCAAATTTTCACTGTCATAATTCCCTTATACAGCTGATGGCCCTCCGTAGTCGCAGCTGCGAATACATTTCATGTAAAAAGTTCACGAATCTGTCCTTCCAGACAGCCGACACTATAATAAAGTCGATCGTGTTCAGTGGCAGAATGACGACGACTCACGTCATTACCTTCTCCTTATACGAAATCTCCTAGATACGTTGTAAATTTGCCTCCTCTCAGTAAGCATCGAATGAATTGTTTAAGCGTTTTTATGCAGCTATTGACTCCTCGGGAGTGTGGCTTCTCCTTTGCTGATAGCGTGCTTTGTACGTTGGTTTCTTCTCCGAACTCTGCACTTGTACGTTGCGGCATTTAATGCTTTGTGCTCATATACAGACATCGCCCCGGTTCCAAGAACTCATGAAGACAGACGTTGACTTTGGATATTGTATCACAAACACAGTCCTTTTAACGGTTCAGAGATGTCACTAAACCCGCCCAAGGATGTAAACAACTATGCACGAGCAGCGCCTATTAGACGGAGAGGATCTGACAGACGATCAGTTCCAGTCGTTCCACCAGGAAAGAGGTACACCGTTCGTGTTGTCCGTAGTTCAACCATGCCTAGACGATCAATACCTCGGTTCGATCGCGTCCGCATTGTTGTTTTGTGCCAGGAAGGGCACTCAACAAGGGAAGTGTCCAGGCGTCTCGGAGAGAACCAAAGCGATGTTGTTCGGACGTGGATGAGATACAGAGAGAGAGGAACTGTCGATGACATGCCTCGCTCAGGCCACCCAAGGGTTACTACTGCAGTGGATGACCGCTACCTACGGATTATGGCTCGGAGGAACACTGACAGCAACGCCACCATGTTGAATAATGCTTTTCGTGCAGCAACAGGACGTCGTGTTACGACTCAAACTGTGCGTAACTTCACTCCTGACGACCATGGCGAGGTCCATCTTTGCAACCACGACACCGAGCAGCGCATTACAGATGGGCCCAACAACACGCCGAATGCACCGCTCAGGATTGGGGCCACGTTCCCTTCACCGATGAGTGTCGCATATGCCTTCAACCAATCGTCGGAGACATGCCTGGAGGCAAATCGGTCAGGCTGAACGCCTTAGAAACGCTGTCCAGCGAGTGCAACAAGGTGGAGGTCCCTGATGTTTGGGGTGTCAATATGTGGGGCCGACGTACGCCGCTGGTGGTCATGGAAGGCGCCGTAACAGCTGTACGATACGTGAATGCCATCCTCCGATCGATAGTGCAACCATATCGGCAGCATATTGGCGAGGCATTCGTCTTCATGGACGACAACTCGCGTCCCCATCGTGCACATCTTGTGAATGACTTCCTTCAGGATAACGACATCGCTTGACTAGAGAGGCCAGCATGTTCTGCACGCATGAATCCTATCGAACATGCCTGAGATAGATTGAAAAGGGCTGTTTACGAACGACGTGACCTACTAACCACTCAGAGGGATCTACGCCGAATCGCCGTTGAGGAGTGGGACAGTCTGGTTCAGCAGTGCCGTGCTGAACTTTGCCACGACGAATACAGGCAAGCATCAACGCAAGAAAATGGCTCTGAGCACTATGGGACTTAACATCTATGGTCATCAGTCCCCTACAACTTAGAACTACTTAAACCTAACTAACCTAAGGACATCACACAACACCCAGTCATCACGGGGTAGAGAAAATCCCTGACCCCGCCGGGAATCGAACCCGGAACCCGGGCGCGGGAAGCGAGAACGCTACCGCGCGACCACGAGCTGCGGACATCAATGCAAGAGGACGTGCTACTGGGTATTAGATGTACCGCTGTGTACAGCAATCTGGACCACCACCACTGAAGGTCTCGTTGTATGGTGGTAAAACATAACAATGTGTGGTTTTCATGAACAATAAAAATGGCGGAAATGACGTTTATGTTGATCTCTATTCCAATTTTCTGTACAGGTTCCGGAACTCTCGGAACCGAGGTGATGCAAAACTTTTTTTGTTGTGTGTAGTTGAGAGGCGTTGTGCATGTGTTCTGAATTAGATGTACAATATGGAGTAGAGTGTTCCCAGTTAACATCGTGTTACTATAAGGGCAAGAAATTTTAATTGCTGTTTGCTCCGTTTGCAAGATTCTCACGGCAATATCCTTGATATCCCAAAAATTATTCATGTGCTCATCTGGTCAACCTATTGACTAATCGCCTGGCCACGTGTTTTGTCCACTTCAACCTCCGAGCCTATTTTCATTTAGGCCATAATACGCCTTTTACTCCAGACTGTTCACTTTTCCATTTTTAAAGTTCCGTGCCTAAGTAGGTAAATACGCAACGTTTGTAGGGTCACTTTGTTGTCCGTCTGTTTGTCTGTCTGTCTGTCTGTCTCACTGTTACGACCCCTTTTTCTCAGGAACGTGTAGACATATCTAGTGCGACTTTATGAAGCGTGTTGAGGTCTACGGTCCCTTGGTGATGTGAAAAATTTAAACGTCTAAGTCAACGCAGTCAGAAGATACGGACATTTATATCACATATTAGGTCTATAACTTTCGTTCCATCGTTTTTCTCGAAGTTCGAGGCTCTTTTGTGAAAAACTTACAAAAAATAACGGTTTAAAGAATTGGCCATCGTTGGCCACTACTATCTTTTGGGATAGCATACGAAACCCGCCGTGGAAGAACTGGGCGTCTTTTGAGGAGACCCATGAATCGATTTAATTTTGCACTTGTTCATGTGACGAGAAGTGCTGGTCAGCCAGGCCGTGTGCCGTTGGTCGACAAAGGTGGTAGCCAGAGAGTAATGTCTGAAGAATACGGCTGGTGGGATGGGACATCTCATTTCAACGTTTCGATGTATGTTTTGACGGGTTTTACGACATCAAAAATGGTTCAAGTGGCTCTGAGCACTATGGGACTCAACATCTGAGGTCATCAGTCCCCTAGAACTTAGAACTACTTAAACCTAACTAACCTAAGAACATCACACACATCCATGCCCGAGGCAGGATTCGAACCTGCGACCGTAGCGGTCGCGCGGTTCCAGACTGAAGAGCCTAGAACCGCTCGGCCACACTAGCCGGCTTTACGACATCAGGTCGAGCATTGTCACGAAGCAAAACCACGTTTTCATGTCTGTCGGTGCATTCTGGCTGTTTGTCTTTCAGTGCTCGGCTCAAAAATATCAGTTGCTTTCGGTAGTGATCTAGCGTAATTGTCTCCGACGGTTTCAGAAGCTTCGTAAACCCTCTCTCTTCTACCGCCACGCCGGTCTTCGACATCGAAATCATCATTCTTTAGGCGTTGGAATCATTCTCTGCACGTTCTTTCACTGATATTTGCCTCACCATAGGTCTTACCCAGCATTGTATGAGCCTCAGCTGCAGCAGTCGTTAGCCACTGGACACATACTGGGGGGAAGGCAGTTCGAATCCCCGTCCGGCCATCCAAATTTAGTTTTGTCGCGATTCCCCGTCAGTCGCTTGCGACAAATTCTGCAATGGTTTCTTTGCTGGAAGGACGCCGCCGATTTCGTTCCATATCCTGCCGCATTTCCAGGCTGTGATCTGTCTCTACTGAACTCATCGTCAACAGAACAACAAAAGCTAATCTTCCTTCCTTCGTCCTTAAACAAGTGAACGTTCAACATTTACATTTTCAGAAACTTTTTACTCAATTACATGTTAATATTTGGAACCAGTTGAGCTGTTTTGGAGAAGAAACTTTTTCTTGTCTCGTAAATGATTGTAAGTGCAGTTCTCAAATGTGGAACGGCCACCAGAGTGCGTTAAAGCGGTTCACGTTTAGTGTTGTTGCTACGGCTGATAGGGTATTTCCACCTAGAATAACTCTGAAAGTATGATAGTAGCTGAAAGGCTTGTGGGGCAAATGTTGCATGGGGCAACGGGGGCCATAATATGGTTTTTTTGCTTGGTGGGGTCGCGTCAGAGATATGAAGGTCCACTCTGTTTTAAATGGGATACTACAGTTTGGTACTTATTTTCCGATAGCGGCTATCGAGAGGAATCCAATGATGTGCAACAGCAAGGTCTTTGAGGGTCAAAGAAGATCAAAAAGGTGGCATGAACTCTATTTACAGAAGGTGTTCGACGTGATGACCATTGGTATCAATACAGTGCTGCAATCTTCTTTTCGTGGATTGAGTGGTACCCCTTTTAACTTCGGCACTTATCGAAGCACATGCTCTGAGAATACTCTCTCGTATATCGTGCAAATAGTAAATATTCGCCGAATACGGCTTATCCATCTAAGGTGCCATTGACACGTAAGCAGCATTCGACGGGTTCGCAATACAACACTTATAAGAACGGTAAGACTAGTATCGTTGAATCAAGCGAATATGAATGATGTATTCCTTCGAAGAACTAGTCGATATGCTTCTCATTTCGGAGAATGCCAACGAAATTCAGTGAGAGCTAGAGACTTATACGCTGAAAGATATCCTGAACGTGCTCACACTACACGTCGTACATTTAAATATGTATATGACAAATTGAGAACAATTGGAGTTTGCCCATCGGAAACACATCTGGAAAAGGACAGTTACAAACGAGGAAGTGGAAATTGGTACTCTTCCCACTGTGGTTCGAGATCCTTGTGTTAGTTCGCGTGAAATCGCAAGGGAATCTGGCATGAGCCAGAGTAGTGTTGTTCGTGTTCTGCATCGCCATAAATATCATCCTTACCATATCAGTCTCGACCAAGAATTAACTGGTACGGATTGTATGCGTAGCAATGAATTCTGCCGATTCAGAGGGATGACACAATTATTAATTTGATTTTATTCACTGACGAGGCTACATTCACGAATCATGGAAATGTTAATTTGCATAACATGCATTACTGGACAACTCAAAATCCATGTTGGCTGCGGCAAGTTGCACACCAAAAATCGTGGTCGGTGGATGTATGGTGTGGGATTCTAGAGGACAGAATTATAGGCCCCTATTTGATCGAAGGAAATCTGAATGGTAGGAAGTACACCACATTCCTGCAAGAAACATTAGGTCTGTCATTGGAAGAAATACCTTTAGGAAAAAGGAACAGGGTGTGGTATCAACACGTTGGGTGTCCGGCACATTTTTCGCTGATGGCTAGGATTGAGTGGCAGAGAAAATTCCCAAATCATTGGATTGGACGCGGAGAATATGTGTCGTGGCCGGCTCGTTCGCCAGACTTGATGCATCTGTATTTTTTCTTTTGGGGATGCGTAAGAGACATTGTTTATAAAGATGTTCCAACTACACCTGAAGAGATGCGAGAGAGAACTGTCAGAGCATGTGCTTCGATAACTGTCGATGTGATAAGGAATACCACTCAATCCATGATGAGAAGATTGCAGCACTGCATTGATACCTATGATAATCACTTCGAACACCTTCTGCAAATGGACGTTCATGCCACCTTTGTGGCCTTAGTTGATCTTCAAAGACCTTACTGTTACACATCATTGGATTCATCTCGATAGCCACTATCAGAAAATAAGTACCTAATTATAGCATCCCATTTAAAAAAAAGTTGACCTACACATCTCTGACGCGACCCCACCTAGCAACAAACAACCAGCGTCATATTATAGCCCCCGTTGTACCATGCAACTTTTGTCCCACAAACTTTTCAGCTCCTATCATACTTTCGGATTTATTCTAGGTGGCAACAGTTAGTAACTCACCCTGTATAAGGGACGTGATCGGCGCCAGATGTTGAGTGATCACTGTGAATGATACCAAGACGCCGCGTACTCGTGGAGACGGCGTTATCAGCACCTAACACAGTATGAAGGGTGCCTTACTGTGGGATCCATTTGACCGGCTAGTCGAATCAAGCAGTACACAGATTTGTGGGGCGTTTGGATGTGACAGTGACCCGATTTAGGACTGCAGGGAAATGTGGGGGCAGACACACTCATCGTCAATCTTCCGTCCGACCACCAGAAGGGAGGATCACAGTATTGTGCAGCAAACCCATCGTAAATCTTTCACATTTGCGCTTGCTGGGGGAGAATAAGTCGTGGACTCCATGCTACGTTCTCTGTCGTCCTGAACCATCCGTCGGAGATTAGTAACAGGCCGGCGAATTTTAGACCTAAGCGTAGACTGGCTTTAACACCAAAACACAAATGGCTGCGTTTGAAGTGGTGCCGGCCTAGAGAACATGGACTACTGATGAATGGCGTCGCGTTATGTTCAGCGATGAATCGCGGTTCTGCAGTACACCTGAACACCGTTAACGATTATGGCAGCGACCTGGGGAAAGGACAAATTTTTCCAGTTGTTTGGAGATGCAGACGGTGTTTGGAGCCATCACGTATGGCTTCCAGTCTCGCCTGGTAGTGACTGAAGGAATTCTGATGGCACAACGGTACCTTAAGGCATCCTGTGTCCTCAAGTGCCACCTCTCATGCAACAATATCGCAGGGCTTTGGTTCATCAGGATAATGTTCATTCACACATGGTAGGTGTCTCTATCAACTATCAGCACGATTCCGATATACCCTCAGGGCCAGCAAGATCCTCGGATTTGTCTCCGATAGATGACGTGCGGCACCAGCTCGGAATTTCACTCTGTCCCAGTGCCAATAGCTATGGGTATCAAGGACCAGTCGCACGAGGTGCGAGCCAGCTTGCCTCAGGAGATGAAATGGCTTTTTGACACCCTGTCCTACCGAAACGCCACATGCAGCCAGGCGACGGGGGTGCAACGTCTTGCTGATAAGTGGGCTCATACTGCCAAGGTCTTTGCAAATCTGACGTAGTTTTGTAGTCACTGAAATAACATCACATATTCTTGCAACGCGTGAAGTTTCACTTTGTTTCCTCCACTACTTCTCGGTTCTTCCCATTTTTTGTCAGGTAGTGTACACCAACGAGCTCTGTTCAAAAAATTCCGGAACTTTGCCCACAAAATTTTTCTACGCTTACCTTTTCTTTATTGTGCATGGTCTCCTTCGAAATACTCTCCTCCATAACTGATACACTGCCACAACGCCGTTTCCACTTCCGGAAACAGTCTTGGTACGCCTCTTTGTGGATCGCGCGAAGCATCGTCTGCGAATTTTTTTTTATCTCGTCTATCGTTGCAAATATTCGTTGTTCCAATGCGGTTTCAACTTTGGAAATAAAAAAAGACCGCATGGACCAAAATCTCATTTGCGCGGTCCAAAAGCCCTTCACAGATTGCGAGACGAAGGTCTTTCTGGTCTTGACTCATAACCCGTGGGACGAACTTGGTGGCAACGCAATCCCTTCCAAGATGCTGTGTCGGGATTTCATGACATGATCCAACTGAAACTTAAATTCTTCTGCAATCTTTCAGTCAGTCAGTCTTCGAATGGCATGCTCACTTTCGTTGACGTTCCTGACGAGAGTCGTCGGTAGACGTCGAAGGGCGTCCTGAACGAGGGTCCATCTTTACCTTCCGTCGTGCCGTTTTCAAACCGTGTGAACCATTCGTAACACCGAGTGCGGCTTAAGCACTCGTCACCGTAGGCCTCCTGCATCGTATTGTTGTACAGTTTCTCGCGAAATTTAAAGTGTTGTGACTTGGCAAGACAGCCAAGTCACTATGAGAGGAAGCCAAAAGGCACGCGCTTAAGCTCACGCAGGCTGGCGCGAGGTCTGGAACAGTTAAGGGAATTAATAGTAGCAATTAAAGTACGTAGTTGATGTAATACCTAACTTTAATCCATAAGTGGTGTACATCGGTCTGACGGTACAGGCATCACAAGTTAAATATCTATTGATAATGGCGCCTTGCTAGGTCGTAGCAAATGACGCAGCTGAAGGCTATGCTAACTATCGTCTCGGCAAATGAGAGCGTATTTGTCAGTGAACCATGGCTAGCAACGTCGGCTGTATAACTGGGGCGAGTGCCAGGACGTCTCTCTAGACCTGCCGTGTGGCGGCGCTCGGTCTGCAATCACTGACAGTGGCGACACGCGGGTCCGACGTATACTAATGGACCGCGGCCGATTTAAAGGCTACCACCTAGCAAGTGTGGTGTCTGGCGGTGACATCACATAAAGCAAACGCGTCGATCCTGCCATCTCGAAATTCGCAAACTGCGCGACACAACGTTCTACTCAATACGGCACTGAACAATAACTAACAAACATACAACAATGAAACTTCCGCCAGTTGCACAGTAAACACAGGCGAGTGCAGGAATGCCAACCGCATTTCGCTCCAGCGCACTCCTGGCGCGAAATTACAAATGTTCCGGAACTTTTTGAACAGATCTCGGTGTGTCATCATCAGTTTTGATGTTGGCCAAGTCACCTGTCTCTCCGTTATGCTTGAACACTTTTGTCTCTGTTTCGTATGTTTTGAAACATGTCAGATTTAAGCCTTTGCATCATCTCGGCAATTAGGTTCGTTTTTCTTTTCCTTCATTAAATGATGCAAGATTTTGTATTCAGATTGGGGCCAGGGCCACAGATACAGCTCTCAGAAGTGTCATTCGTGGTCATTCTCGTCCTGGTCGCTCTTCTGGAGGCAGATCTTCGAGATATATATGGTGAAGTTTTCAGTTCGGATGTTGGTACATCTTATTTATATTGTACGATGTCTTTTGTATTGAGGACTTGTGGGCGTCGTAAGGTTGATCAAGATGAAGCTATTTATGTGTAGTGTAATCTGGTGTATATGAAGCTGTAAAACTTATTGGTGATTTGACTGTACATTATCGTAAATAAAGTACCCTCATAAAAGAAGACACTGATCTTGCCAAATGCCGGGAAGCGGTTTCTGGTGTTGTAGCTCTCTGGGGCTCCCTGAGTGTGCTCTCTGAGTGAGACACTTCTGTCATATCTATTGAGTATGTAATCCTTTAATTCCACATGATGATGCAACTCTGCTACACCGTATCAATGTCACTGTCGAATATTTTCAACGGAAAAAGGCGCAGTTTATAACTTTTTATCTCGATATCCCAAATGTAACCTCAAGGAGATTATATGGCACGTTCACGGAACGCTTGTTGTTGCTCACTTCACAATCAAATCAACTTTGTAAGCTTTTCATTTGTTATGGCGGTAACAGAAACCATCATTTACAGTAATCAGACTTCCTAATGACATTAATACTCGATACCATACTAAAACAGCCACATAATGCATTTCACACATATTCTAATAAATACTGTTGCTGGAAATGTATTTATGAGGTGTCGAGTGTTATAAACTATGGTTGAAACTCATATCGTTCAACATGTAACTGTCCGGCTTAATAATGTCATTGTAAGGTCGCCGTGATTTATGCCAATCTGTCCATTACAGGAAGTTATTCCTTTCGTTACAAAACTTATAGCCCAACTTGATGGGCCGGCCGCTGTGGCCGAGCGGTTCTAGGTGCTTTAGTGCGGTACAGCGCTGCTGTTACGGTCGCAGATTCGAATGCTGCCTCGGGCATGGCTGAGTGGATGTCCTTAGCTTGGTTAGGTTTTAGTTCTAAGTCTAGGGGACTGATGACCTCAGACGTTAAGTCCCATAGTGCTAAGAGCAATTTGAACCATTTTGAACCAACTTGATGAAATACCTGAACAGTTAATCTTCGGGTTGATTCGTCAAATTACCTTATTCCGACAGATAAATCGGCTGGAAGTCATATTCAGTAAACATGCCTTGTTCATACCCATTTAAATTTTTGGTCGTCGGAGTGTGTGAGTAGTACTGTCTACTAAGCAGAAACAGGCATACGAAATGAGACTTCCAATGAAGGCGGTGGTAACATTGCGAATGTTTTCTTTAAACATCTGTGAAGTATTCGAGCAGACACCTATTTTTGTACGTTGCTATAATGCATAACATCAGATTCCGTTTACTCCATACCTATTTAAAAAAGAAACCGTTAAAAGAACGTTCGGCTCGATGTTGAATAGTCTACTGGTGCCTGCCGATTAAGGACTGCGATGAGTATGGCTGTTTGCCAGCATGTGGGGAGGACGGAATGCTCGCGTGCTTAGCGTGGTTCTCCATGACCAGCTGTTGTTCGTTGAGCCTAGCACTCGAGTGTAACAGGAAACTGCATTGGTGTGGTTCTCGTCACCTGGCTAAGGCCGAAATTTTCATATACTCTTATTATATTTAATGATCATTACTTCATTATGTGGTTGGTACTTGTAGCCAACATTTTGTGATTTGAAATACTTCAGAGAATATCATGTGCCAGGTGTCTACTGTGAATATGGTTCAAATGGCTCTGAGCACTATGGGACTTAACTGCTGAGGTCATCAGTTCCCTAGAACTTAGAACTACTTAAACCTAACTAACCTAAGGACATCAGACACATCCATGCCCGAGGCAGGATTAGAAGCGGTCGCGCAGTTCCAGACTGTACCGCCTAGAACCGCTCGGCCACTTCGGCCGGCTACTGTGAATAATTCTTAATTTGTTTCATTAGTGCATGGCACGGTATCCACTATCATCGATCATTTTATGAAAGTTCTGTCCAAATTATTATTACATTTGATTTTAATAAAATTGGTGCGTTTAAACTGCGAATTTCTTAATTCTACTAATATTGCTTGGGATAGCCCCATCTATTGCCATATTTGTGTATTAAGTTGTGTTTCTTCTCGAGACTGACTGAATTGATTTTGGAACATGTGAGGCGAGTATTTAAATGAAAATTTGCTACATAACACAACCATCGTGAAATTGAAATTTTGACAGTGTTTACTCATGTCACCAGTCGTTAATGTTATTTCTGTCTTGTAGCTTACTTAACTGATATAAAATAATTTAGAAATTTTGGGTATTTGACACGAAAGGTGAACTGATGTCACATGAGGGAAAAGTAAGTGACATTTGTGTAGGGTTTACGTAAGCTTAAGTGAAATCTGGAGGGAAAAAAAAAAATTGTTATCATTGCCACATTTTTTTTAAGCAAGCAGTAGGGAATTTGTTGCACTCTTGTCAAATTGGATTTTTTAAAGTTTTGATTTACATGTAGTACAAATCACAAGTTCAATATTTTTCTGGTGTAATTGTTAATATTTGTACATGTTGCACTATTGTACGATATAATATACCTTTTACTAACAGTACCTTTATGTAATGTTTCAGAGTGGGGCTGCATGTTCTTCTAGAGAATGTTTTTAAAAAAAATTTTTTTATTGCTAAAATTTCCTTTTAAACTGTTAATTGTATTAACTTGGATGTATAACCAATTATTGTTAAATAATAAATTTGTGTCACCAAGGTTTGGATCCAATAAATGTGTCTACACCTTCCCCATCCTGGCTCTGCTACCGTCTGTACATTACGAAGTCATTATTAAAAATTATTAATATACACACATTGTTGAGTTCAGATGTTGGAAGTATGCTGTGTAATTGTCTTTTTTTTTCCTAGCCAATATCGTCCGAGTGTTTGAGAGGCGGATATGAGGAAAGGATGTTTACATGGATAACAGCGTGGCATATATGAAACAATGAGAGGAAGGCGGAAACAAATTTGTGCTCCTACCGTATACACAGAACAAGCAGCAGATACAAAACGAAGAGGCACTTTAATTAAAAATCTGGACTGGAGAAGTCGATAGAAAACTGACAGGCAGCTTACGAAATTGTTAAATAATATTGCGGTGCTGTATTTAAGTATTATTACAAGTAATTTCAATGGAGATAAAGAGTACGCAACTTTTAGATGTTGGGTGCGTGAGAAACAGGAGAGGGAGAGTTTCTATGCATCCTGTGCAGTCAAGAAAGCGGAGAGAACAGTGTTGCGACCAGGCGGAAAGCGATTCGCAGTTATTGATAAAATTTTCAGAACTATGTTCTTATTAAAATAACTTCGAGATTGACGATTGACGATTGAGCGAGTCGAGTGTAGGGGCCAGCCGCCTGCCAGTCTAGTTCGTACTCCAGTGCCACGTGCTCGCTGTCTTGCCTCTTTTGTGGGTACGTCCGAGACGTACCTAGCGCGGCTGTCTTCAAGCCGGCAACATTGCCCCCTACCACTGCCATCTGTCAATGACAGTTTTTTTTCTTTTAATCGGAGTATATAAATGTTGGTGGACAGTAAGTACGTATTGTGGCAGGAAATTTTAGAGTTGATATAGCCTGCACAAACGAAGCATGCTGACACTATTAATAATTTTCTCCCTCTCGCGTTTGTTTCCTATATCTTAATCTTCAGCTATATCCTAAAAATATATGTAAGTTTCGTAGCAGACAGTCATTCTCATAATGTACCATGACTGCTTTCAGCTCCATTAGCAGGTGGAGCGTAGGGAGAATGAAAGTTTATAATTTTTTTGCACCAAATGTCAGAAACCTTTTCATTAAGCTACTTCATGCAGGTTATGTAAGTTTTTACGTTGTATCCTTTCGTGGATATCGAACTGCAACTGTGATATAAATTTGCGGTTTATGTAGGTCTAACACGCGCCCTGTCATTTTTTCAATTTGATACGATTTACTGCACCAGTAACCAGTTTTCTAGTTACTAGGGGCTCTTCAGCTGATGGAACTGTTCCAAGAACAACATTTCTTGGACTGTATGCAGCTAGAAGCTAACTAGGGTTGTGGTGATTGCACTGTCTTGTCATTCTGCATATCTTCAGTTTTAGCCAGTTTATACACACACACACACACACACACACACACACACACACAGAGAGAGAGAGAGAGAGAGAGAGAGAGAGAGACAGTATTTAGGTGAACTTGGTTCCACAATAAATTGCATCAAATCCAGAAAGTGCCTGGTTGCGTATTGTACTTCTAGAAGTTAATCTCGAACATATAATTTGCTAGGTTGGCAACAAATAGGTAAACATACCAAAGATGATGAAACACGTAATGGAGTCGCAATATTTACGTTTGGCAAATCAGTGTACGGCGAAATAGTTGTATCGAGTGACAAAAGAACAATAGTCCACCACAAAAAAGAGGGCGAAACATGGTGAACAGTGTGTGGAAGGTGAGAACACAAAGATGTGATTATATGGCAGTGATAAAGGTGGTAGTGTGACCTTCAGACCATATGTGAGGAAACGCAGATCAGCTAATCGTAAGTAATTACTTCTTTTACAAAAAAAGCGCGAAGTGAACTGTTTCATAATCTAAAACTAACAAAACTGTATCGTTATAGATCCCATAAGTTCTACACCTACATCTACATTTATACTCCGCAAGCTACCCAACGGTGTGTGGCGGAGGGAACTTGACGTGCCACTGTCATTACCTCCCTTTCCCGTTCCAGTCGCGTATGGTTCGCGGGAAGAACGACTGCCGGAGAGCCTCCGTGCGCGCTAGAATCTCTCTAATTTTACATTCGTGATCTCCTCGGGAGGTGTAAATAGGGGGTAGCAATATGTTCGATACTTCATCCAGAAAAGCACCCTCTCGAAACCGCCGGCCGGAGTGGCAGAGCGGTTCTAGGCGCTGCAGTCTGGAACCATGCGACGGCTACGGTGGCAGGTTCGAATCCTGCCTCGGGAATGGACGTCTGTGATGTCCTTAGGTTAGTTGGGTTTAAATAGTTCTAAGTTCTAGGGCACTGATAACCTCAGAAGCTAAGTCCCATAGTGCTCACAGCCATTTGAACCTCTCGAAACCTGGACGGCAAGCTACACCGCGATGCAGAGCGACTCTCTTGCAGAGTCTGCCACTTGAGTCTGCTAAACATCTCCGTAACGCTATCACGCTTATCAAATAACCCTGTGACGAAACGCGCCGCTCTTCTTTGGATCTTCTGTATCTCCTCCGTCAACCCGATCTGGTACGGATCCCACACTGATGAGCAATACTCAAGTATAGGTCGAACGAGTGTTTTGCAAGCCACCTTCTTTGTTGATGGACTACATTTTCTAAGGACTCACCCAATGAATCTCAACCTGGTACCCACCTTACCAACAATTAATATTATATGATCATTCCACTTCAGATCGTTCCGTACGCATATTCCCAGATATTTTACAGAAGTAGCTGCTACCAGTGTTTGTTCCGCTATCATATAATCATACAATAAACGATCCTTCTTTCTATGTATTCGCAATACATTACATTTGTCTATGTTAAGGGTCAGTTGCCACTCCCTGCACCAAGTGCCTATCCGCTGCAGATCTTCCTGCATTTTGCTGCAATTTTCTAATGCTGCAACTTCTCTGTATAGGTAAGCTCTTACTTTGTTTATCAGGCGACAGTGCGGAACTGTATCGAACGCCTTCCGGAAGTCAAGAAAAATGGCATCTACCTGGGAGCCTGTATCTAATATTTTCTGGGTGTTTCCGGAATCCATGTTGATTCCTACAGAGTAGATTCTGGGTTTCCAGAAATGACATGATACGCGAGCAAAAAACATGTTCTAAAATTCTACAACAGATCGATGTCAGAGATATAGGCCTAAAGTTTTGGGCATCTGCTTGACAACCCTTCTTGAAAACTGGAACTACCTGGGCTCTGTACCAATCATTTGGAACCTTCCGTTCCTTTAGAGACCTGCGGTACGCGGCTGTTAGAAGGGGGGCATACTCTTTCGCGTACTCTGTGTAGAATCGAATTGGTATCCCGCCAGGTCCAGAGGACTTTCCTCTGTTGAATGATTTCAGTTGCTTTTCTATTCCTTGGCCACTTATTTCGATGTCAGCCATTTTTTCGTTCGTGCGAGGATTTAGAAAAGGAACAGCAATGCGGTCTTCCTCTGTGAAACAGAAGTTCCTGAGGGACCAAACTGCTGAGGTCATCGGTTTCTAGTCTTACACACCACTTAATCTAACTTAAACGAACTTACGGTAAGGACAACACACACACCCATACCCGAGGGAGGGCTCGAACCTCCGATGGGGGGAGCCGCGCGAACCGTGGCAAGGCGCCTGAGACCGCGGGGCTAGGGCGCGCGGCTCGAGACGTTAACGCCAACAGGATAGGCTGGTGATTTATGTCACACAGCGGCTACTGGTGAAGGGGAAGTGTGTGACTGAAGGCGGTGGTTCGGCAACTCTGTTTCTGTCCATACTTCTCAAAGGCTCTGCGATCTCGGCTTCCACATATCGGCACACTCCAGAGTGGGCACAGAGTTCCACAACTGAGAAGATTAGTTCGCACCCTCCACTGTCATGGCCAGGGCTATCCACAGGACCACTATGAGTTCAGTGTGCGACCTTGGTGGTTCAATGAGCAACTCCATCACCTATGGCTTCAGTACCATTGGCAAGAATAAGCTGCTTCTGAGACGATCTGCTGGCCCCAGGCACACCACGGCTCTACACAATCAACCTATGCAAAGGCTCAGCATTTCAGAAAGTCTGCTTACATCGTTTTCATACAGCCAAAGAGTGTCACGGAGTGAAAAGCTTCTTTAAGTTGTGCTCTGTCTTTTGGAAGCCTTTTTTTACGTATGGTATTCCACAGAAATGAAAGTCTGACACTTATGTGCAAGTAGGCTACACTCTCATTGAAAGCATCCGGATACTTTTATGTGCTGCAGTGGAAGGGTCTGGGTTTGATGGCTAGAGAACATTAGATGTCACGAGAAGCGGACCCGGCAGTAGAAAGGAGTTTTGTGTTGACAGTAGGGAAGCAGTATCGGCAGAAAGGGTCGTTCAGGAGAGCACAAAAATGGTTCAAATGGCTCTGAGCATTATGGGACTTAACATCTGAGGTCATGAGTACCCTAGACTTAGAACTACTTAAACCTAACTAACCTGACATCACACACCGTACAGAAGTGCCGCAACACGACGTGGCACGGACTCGACTAATGTCTCAAGTAATGCTGGAGGGAACTGACACCATGAATCCTTCATTGCTGTCCATAAATCCTTAAGAGTACGAGGGGGTGGAGATCTCTTCTGAACAGCACGTTGCAAGGCATACGAGATATGCTCAATGATGTTTGTGTATGGGGAGTTTGGTCGCCGGTGGAAGTGTTTAAATTCGGAAGAGTGTTCCTAGAGCCACTCTGTAGCAACTCTGGACGTGTGGGGTCTCGCATTGTCCTGTTGGAATTGCCCAAGTCCGTTGGAATTCACAATGGACATGAATGGATGCAGGTGATCAGACGGGATGCTTACGTACGTGTCACCTGTCAGAGTCATATGTAGACGCATCCGGGGTCCCATATCACTCCAACTGTACATGCCCCACACCATTACAGAGCCTTCACCAGCTTGAATACTTCTCTGCAGAGATGCAGGGTCTGTGGATTCGTGAGGTTATCTCCGTACCCGTACACATCCATCCGCTCAAGTCAATTTCAAACGAGACTCGTCTGACCAGGCAACGTGTTTCGAGTCATCAACAGTCCAATGTCGGTGTTGACAGGTCCAGACGAAGCGTAAAGTTTTGTGTCGTGCAGTCACCAAGGGTACACGAATCGGCGTTCAGCTCCGAAAGCCCATATCGATCATGTTTCGTTGAAGGGTTCGCACGCTGACACTTGTTGATGGCCCAGCATTGAAATCTGCAGCGATTTGCGGAAGGATTGCACTTCTGTCAGTTGAGCGATTCTCTTCAGCTATCGTTGGTCCCGTTCTTGCAGGATCTTTTTCCGGCTGCAGCGATGTCGGAGATGTGATGTTTTACCGGATTCCTAATAGTCACAGTACACTCGTGAAACGGTCGTAAGAGAAAATCCCCACTTCATCGCTACCTCGGAGATGCTGTGTCGCGTCCCTCGTGCGCCGACTGTAACACCATGTTCAAACTCACTTAAATCATATAGCAGCACAAACCGATCTAGCAACTGCGCCAGACGCTTGTCTTATATAGGCGTTGCTGACCGCAGCGCGGTATTCTGGCTGTTTACATATCTCTGTATTTGAATACTGAAAGGTGGCTACACTGAGCCACAGCGCCAGAGATTGCGCCAAAGAGTATTATTCAGCCGCCTCCACTGGCAGTGCTTGTTGAGATGTCGTAGTGGAGAGTGCTTGTCGAAAAGTCGTAGTGGAGAGTGCTTATTGAGAAGTGGGCAGTAGGAGTTCCGATGTAGCCCTGACTAGTTGTGAGCATGTTGTATGCAGTTGTTCTGATGGGCTAGACAGCCGATGCTGTTCGATTGCGGATGTTGTAATGATCAGAGTGTATGTTTCGTCAATATATATGAAGGTAATAAATTTTTTTTATTTTTATTTCAAATGTCTTAAACAATAATGCCTCTTGGTCACAGGTTCAGTGAACAAAGCATCTGGCTTGTGTTCATGTATTAGAGTGTAATTCTGATTTCTATGTGCAAGTATAGTATTTCAGTTTTACTTAATTAATTCAGTGTAAATGGTATTTAAAATATCTTATATTTTTGAGGAAGAACCGTGCCAGATGTGTACGTTGAACCACACTTCCACACACAGAACAGCTACACTTGTGCCTTGTTGTTTCGTAGCTTTCATAGTTGCTGGGGACTTAATTAATTAATTGTGTTAACGGAAATTTTCTTTCATTCTTTGTTGTTATTCTATGCAGTCAAATTGCGCACTAATACCAGTCAGGGCCAACCGGTCACGAGACTGCGTAACCGGACAGTCAGCTACTAAAATTAAAAATATTTGCATTATATTTAATTAAGCCCCCATGCACGTGGCGACCGCTGCTTCGGATCGTCCCTTGGAATTCTTTTGATAGTAAAAATAGCAGACAGTAGTATTGTTGTAGCAATTTGTAGTTTAGTAATTGTAGTCTATATTGCATGTGTAGATTTGGTAATTGAACATTTGTAGTTGTCTTGTCATTCTTCTAATGGTATTTTTGCAGAATTTAATTTTTGATGTCTTGTATACGGGTTTGACAATTTTGTGCAATTGTGAAGGTCTTAATTGTTCGTTAGGCGTGTTTGTCGGAAAGCATTTCGTGTGAATGGTATTGTTAGTGGTAAAGTGTTATATTGTGTGTAATTTTCGTATAGTGACGAGTTTTGTATGTTTTGTAAATGAATACGCGATCGATGAAAAAGGCAAAAATGATGGATAGTGGGAATGACGAAATTGTTAACATGGTGAACTCGCCAACACAGGAGAACAGTATGATGAATAATGAAGTAAAAAACAATTTAGTAAGTCGGGAAAATAGTCCGGAACAAGTTCAAAATTTTTCACAACCAAAAAATTTTCATAATTCGAGATTAACGACAGAAGATTCTGGAATAGTATCGAACACAGGTAGCTTTACGGCTATGTCGAAGGAAGTTAGTTTTACGGGAAATGTTAGGGGCGAAAAGAATTTCGAACAAGTTAACATGGAGCAGTTGATGAGTGCAATATTAAATTTGGGATCTCGGTTAGACTCACAAATAGGAACAATTAAAACTGATATGGGAAATGGAAACACAGTTAAGATCTGAATTAAAAACAGTGGAATCACAGCTACGATCTGAATTAAAAACAGATATGGGAACAATGGAAACACGGTTAGACTCACTGGGATCGCAGTTAGGATCAGAATTAAAAACAGAGATGGGAACTTTGGCAACACGGTTAGAAACAGATATGGGAACAATGGAAACACGGTTAGACTCACTGGGATCGCAGTTAGGATCAGAATTAAAAACAGAGATGGGAACTTTGGCAACACAGTTAGGAACTGATATGGGAACAATGGAAACACGGTTAGACTCAAGGATAGGGACATGTTTCAAAAACATGAAAGATGAATTAAAAAAAGAAATTAGAGAAGAAGTACAACCGATTCTGAATGCTCACAATAATAGATTAATTTCAATAGAAATCAGACAAAGAGAACAGGATAGAGAATAGGAAGAAAGAGATCGCGCGATAATACAAAAAGTTTCAGAGTTAAATTTATAACGTGCACACGATAAGGAAGAAATATTTGAAAGAATCGAGGAATCCGTACCAAATGACAGAATAAATAACTTAACACAACAGTATGAACAATTAACTACTAAATGTGTCAATACTGAATCCCGAGTCGCGACACTTAAGGAAGACGTAGATAAACAGAAAGAAAAAAATAGGTGACTTATCGGAAAGAGTTGAGGAGATTTCAGATCAATTGACAAGTCTTAGTTTAAATGGGGACAGAGATTCAGATGAAACAGCTCCATTGCCATTTTCAGAAAGCGAAGAGTACCAGAACATAAATAAACATGTTGAAAATCAGGGAAAATTTAATGATCGCGTTAAAAGGGAATTTGAGGCATTACAAAAGCAAGTCAAACATATTGAAAGCGAAATCGTAGGAAAAGACAGCAGAAGAAATTTAGAATCACAGATAGCAGAAGGGTTTGAAGAAAGTAATTTATTTCATTTACGAGAAGCAACAAGAGAGCGCCAGGCGCGCGAACTTGACAATAATCGACATTGGGACTGGGACAGACGCGATAGGTCTTTGTCGCCACGAGGCGAAAACTTTGACTATAAACACTTCTTAACTGTTCGGAAATTTAAGATCTTTCGCAATTCTAAGAATGAGATACATCCATGTTCATGGTTAGATCAATTTATGTACGCACTTCCACCAAATTGGCCACTAAGTCACAAACTGGAATTTATGTGTGGATATTTAGAAAACGAACCGGCGACGCTCATGCGCGCACTTATCAGAGATTGTAATAATCTAAATGATTTTTATCATGCATTTCTATCGGCATATTGGTCCGAAAACACGCAAGACACAGTCAAACATAGTCTTATTATGCAGCGTAATTTTAAACAGTCTGAGCTCCGCACGCCAGCAGAATACTTTGAAGACATGATTCGAAAGAATCAGTTCCTTTCCAACCCTTATAGCCCGACTGAATTAATTCGCATTTGTTTAACTAAGCTGCCACAATCGATAAGACAAATTGCTTTAGCCGGAAGATGTAAAGACGACATTGAGACTTTTAAGACGTTGCTACAAGAACTTGAGTATGACAACGACGACGGGACTTCCTGTAATTTTTTCAGTAACAGTAATTACAATAGATTTTCAGAGGAAATGGATAGTGATCGGAACGGACGTTATAGTGGTATTTTTGAAAATGACAGACGTAACAGACAGGACAATAGATACCAGCCTTATGACAATAACAGACGGTCTAACAGAAATTACACAGACAGTTATAATAACGGAAATTCCTACCGGAATGATCAATCATACGGAAACAGTAATCGGTATCATCAAGACAGAAATTATTCATACAATAATAGGAATTCTTACTACAGAAATAACCAAGGTAGTAGATATAACAATAATTTCAGAAGTGACAGTCGAAATTACACAAGAAGTAGTCATGCAGATAGCCAGGAAAATAGAAATTTTAATTACAGACGCAACCAAGAATTTACATGTAACAGACAGGAGGGACCTAATTGGCATTCTCCACGTGACAGAAATTCAGAGAGACAAGTGCAAATAGTAGAAATTGATCCGCGAAATGACGCGAATAATCAAAGACGTGACGCAAACAATCGACAATGACTTGTAGCTTCGGCTTCTGGCAGCAATATAGACGGTTCAGAAAGTAATGACACTACGACTTTACACTACGTACGCCTGGAAGACATGAGAGACATTTTGCTAGACGAAAAGGAACATAATGTAGACGCATTTTTACATCCTGTTATTGAAGTATGTGTGGGTAAGAATAAGTTCACTGCAGTTTTAGATTCTGGGAGCCCATTGAATGTCATTAGTGAATCAGTTTTTCGTATATGTGTAAGAACTATTGCTTGTCCTGTGTTACCTGTTTCTAAAACTACAATTCGAGGCGCTATTTCTGGAAAAAGTGTGGAAGTCAAACAGCAGACCAACCTAAATTTCATTTGTCAAGGATACGAATTTTCTGCTAATTTTATTATTGTTCCATTACTCAACACACAAATTATATTAGGTATGGAGTTTCTTAACGCACATAAGGCAATTTTAAACTTTAAAGAAGGAAGTGTGAATTTGACTTTTGCCGGAATGCCGAAAAGTTTGAAATTTTTCGAGTGTTTAACAAAATCTATATCAGACACAAAATGTTTAAGGTTTCTTACTTCTGATGTTTTCGCTGAGCATTATGACGACAATGTGTTCATTCATGAGAATGACAATAGATACAGAGACGAGATGGATGATATAATTAGTAGCGATGAATTAATTAATGAAAAGGTTAAGAAAGCTGAAGTGCCGGATAACGTTGCAAGAGAAGAACTGCACCAAATTTTGACTTCACATGCTACAGTATTTAGTCAACACACAGGAACTATACAAGGCTTACAATATTTATTTAAAGTAAAAGAACACACACCATTTCGGGGGGAAACGTACGCTATTCCTTTGGCTTACAGAGACAAGGTTAAGAGTGAACTTCAATACATGTTAGATCAAGGCATTATTGAGCCAGCAGTCAGTCCTTATACCAGCCCATTACACGTCGTTCTTAAAAAGGATGGGTCAATTCGTTTGGTTCTGGATTCCAGACAGATAAATAATATCATCATTCCTGAAACTGACCGTCCACAAAATTTAGATGAACTTCTTCAACATTTCCATGGAATTAAAGTTTTATCCACGATTGATATGCGCGCAAGTTTTTGGCAAATAGAACTCCACCCGGATTGTAGAAAATACACTGCCTTTTTAGCCTTTGGTAACTGTTACCAATTTCGGAAATTACCGTTTGGACTTACTGTATCTTCAGCAGCATTCATTCGTAGTTTAAACGAAATTTTACCTGTTTATCTTCGTGACAATATTGCTTCATACGTTGACGATATTCTTATTGCTAAACGTTCTTAGAGTGAGCACAACAAAATTTTGGATTCATTATTACGTATTTTTGCAAGAGTTGGCATTACAGTGAACTTGGAAAAATCTGAATTTGGTCGTTCTCAGGTGAAATTTCTTGGTCATATTATTTCTACAGAAGGTATTCTTCCTGATTCAGAGAAACTAGAAGCTATTCGTAATTATGCTGTTCCTACCACAAAACGTGATGTTCGTAGTTTCCTTGGTGTCTGTAATTTTCTTAGACGCTTTGTTAGATTGGATAATTTGGCCACACCTCCTTTATGTGAACTATCTGGAAAGAATTCTAATTGGTGTTGGGATGAGGAAGCTCAGTCAGAATTTGATTAACTTAGTGATGCTTTAGTTGCTGCTCCACTTCTTTCACTTCCAGATTTATCTAAAGATTTTTGTTTGGCGACGGACTCAACATACAAAGGCCTAGGTGCACATTTATTTCAGGAGATAGAAGAAAACGGCGTTGTAGTACAGAAAACTATTGCATTTGGAAGTCGTGTTCTCTCTAAATCAGAAAAGAATTATTCGATTACGGAACTTGAGGCTTTGGCTGTTGTATGGGCTTTCACAAAATTTCGCCTCTTTTTGTATGGCAGACATACTAAGGTTTACACTGATCATCGAGCTCTGGAATTTCTTATGTCAGCAAAATTAACACATGGAAGATTGTCACGATGGGCGCTGTATCTACAGGAATTTGATTTTAGTATTGTTTACATACAGGGTTCTTCAAATATTATTGCTGATGCTTTATCACGTGCACCTATAGGTTTGAAACAAAGTGCTGAGGAGGACTGCAAAGAAAACAATTATTGTTTGATGTATATTCAAGGTGTTGCGTTTGAGAATTTTATTTCGTCTTCGCTCCAGGACATCGCTAAGGAGCAAAATAGGGATCCAGTCTGGAAGGACATTAAGGAGAAGTGGAGGAGAAAGGAAAGCGTAGCGATTAGACAGTATTATTTACTTCGCAATGATATTCTTTTTAAACGAAAATCGGTCGACAACTCTGTTTGGTTAGTTTGTATTCCTGATGAGTGGGTTAATAAATTGATTTGGTATACACGTTTCAGTTATGCACACTTTGGTTCCAGAAAATGCTTTCATAAATTACGAGAAAATTGCTACTTCAGTAATATGGAAAAACGTATTCGATCTGTTCTTGCCAAATGCAAATTATGTCAAAAGGCTAAGCCGCCAACTATTTCTCACAGAGCACCGTTGTTTCCTATCATTCCAGTGAAATTAAAGGAGATGGCTGCAGGTGACTTGTTCGGTCCAGTGGTTCGTTCTACTAATGGTTTTGCGTACATTTTGGAAGCAGTGGAATTGACATCAAAATATGTGTGTTTTACACCTTTACACAAAGCAACAGCTCGTTCAGTATCTAACGCTTTAATCAAACATTTTCTTAAAGAAGTGGGTCACGTTGATAAAGTTATATCAGATAATGGATCACAGTTTCGTTCTAAAATTTGGCTTCGTACTCTACAGCGTTGTAAAATTAAACCAATTTTCATTTCACTTTTTCACCCTCAATCTAACGCTTTAGAGAGATGGATGAAGGGAATCAATAAATTGTGTCGACTTTATTGTCATCAGAATCACAGAACGTGGGATCAGTATCTTCATACTTTTCAAGACATTCTGAATGAACTCCCTAATGATTCAACTTCTTTACCGCCGATACTGATATTAAAAAACAAAACACCGACAAATCGCATTTCTGAAATCGTTCCTTTTCCGCCTTCACGGAAACTGCGGCATTCTGAGGTTGTCAACCTGGCTCTACAAAATATTGCATCTGCGGCTGCTAGAAGAGAGAAATCAGCTAAACGTCCTGGTCGTTTAAAAATCTTGTCAGTTGGTCAAAAGGTGTTAATTAAGTCTCACCGTTTGTCTCACAAAGGAAAAGGCTTGTGTCGCAAATTTTTTCTGCTTTATAACGGTCCATATAGAGTTCACAAAATTATTCATGGTAACACTGTCGAAGTAGAAACTCTTAAATCTCGGCGCTCTAAGGGAATACATCACATATCGAACGTTAAAATTTTTGTGGAATGTCATACTTTCGAGAAACCAACAGTTATACGTAAACATGCAGAGAATACAAGGATACCGCGCCTTGTTCCGGCGGCGGCACATACTCAAAGCAACAGTCAAGTCTGCGCGCCGCATAAGGCAGTCGTTGACCGCAAACAATTACTTCCTACGTCACGCGTACCTACAGCTGATCGAGCCCTCAGTGCGAATGCACTGACAGCCGTAAACAAATACACAGTCTAATTTCTCCGATTAAATTCAGTATAAAGCTCTAGTGACTTGACAAATTATGTTATTAACGTTCAGTATTTTTCAGGATACGGTTGTATAAAATATTTAAGAACTTCAGGTAAATTCTGTGTGTGTCCGACGTTAAGAGGACTTGCTATCGAGAAAATTTCAGGATAATGTAATTTCGAAGAAGAAAGTAATAAACTAAAAAGGTAACTATTAATTGAGTTTATTTTTCAGGTAACATATTGCCACTTGGTACGTACTTTAGACGTAATTTGCTGCTCGTGATTACGTGATTCATACTTCGTGTTAACTGATATTGACAATGATTGATTAATGAACAGGGTTGGTACTTGTGTATATTATGCATCGCTTGGCTGCACTGCTTTTTCACTGATGTCATATTTTTCTATTATGCGCCTGCTGTGCTTATTTATTTAAATTATAATTGTCACCTGATTAATTGTGCTGATGTGGTTATGTATGTAGGTTATACTTTGTGATGTATCTGCTTGCGCCTTCAT
This sequence comes from Schistocerca piceifrons, assembly GCF_021461385.2. Lineage (NCBI taxonomy): Eukaryota > Metazoa > Arthropoda > Insecta > Orthoptera > Acrididae > Schistocerca > Schistocerca piceifrons. Next base: position 770,602,392 of record NC_060141.1, on the reverse strand, counting down.
GTTACTTATTAAGATTACATATGAACATTTATTTGCTTATGCTGAAATGATGCTAATGACCTGTTTATTATGTAAGATACATATTTCCTGCTTCGCATATGCATTGCATATTTACACATATCTGTTTGTTGTCATAACTACTCTTTAATTTGGTATATAGAAATGCTGATATACTGTGTACGAACATGGAGTTTAGGTCACACTATGGTATTAATTATAGATTGTTCGCTTGGCAGAGCCTCGTTATAGGAATTGTGCTGCATCCACTTGTTGACATTCTGTTCTCTACTGGTATATTTACTCGCTATTGCATGTTTTGCTTACGCTCAGTGCTTTATATGTTAAGATAAGACAATGAACTGCTATAATTCTACGAATGACATTAGTACAAGAAACTTCGTTGAAGCCACATGAGCTGGAGGTTTTATGGAAGCTGTATAAATGTATGCTAATAGGAAGGAAGCTAACGACATGGCATACCAACACTAGGTTTAGACAATTGACAGTTATTACACTGCATTCTTCGTGAGCAATTGAAATAGCAAGTGACACTTGACACAAGAAATACTCCACATGTTTGCTTCTGTTTTGCCATGATTCTTAAGGTGGTGTACACACTGTGAATTATTACTATCATTCACACCCCGTACTCATACTTAGTTACTGAAAGTTATTCAAACTAAAGGCTGTCAGAGGTCATGTAGGCATTTCTTTTATTTAATGATGGACAAGGTAACGAAAATGTATTTTATGATTCATAATGAGTAGAAGATTTGGGTCATATGGATTACACAGAGGTGGTGTGTGGATATTGTGTCTTCGAATTGTATGGGATGATGAATTGAAGTTTGCACTAGGATTTTATCTGTACTTGTTCGAGGAGACTGACTAGAGGAAAGAGTTGTTATGGAAGTGAAATGATATTGGTGATAAGGTTTATATGTATCGACATATTGAAGAGGCATTATTGAGATATTGAGATTGTGTGAAGTTGATGATTATTGGAGTTTTGGTGGACAAGAGGTAAGGTAAATGATATTGATGATAAGGTTTATATGTATCGACGTAAGAGGTATTATTGAAATATTAAGATTATGTGATGCTGATGATTATTGGAGTTTTGGTGGATAAGAGGTAAAGTAAGTGAGGAGCATATTTTTTTTGTTGGTCTATATGGAACAAGGAAGATGAAGATGGCAGACTAGAACACTCAAGTAGAAGGAAGATTGTCTACACACACACTTTGTTAAATCACTAAGTAGTATATATATATATATATATATATATATATATATATATATATATATATATATATATATTTTTTTTTTGGAGAGAGGAAGTATTTGCATATCTTGGCACACTGACAGTTGTTCAGCAACTGTACATTTTGATTTGGCTTGGCAAACATTGGTCTTGACATGATGACTATGACGTTGACTAACTATAATTGACTGTTATAAACTGTTACCACTATTACTTGATACACATGTTGAACATCAAATTTTGACAGAATTGCATTTACACAGTTAACACTATTCAGTTATACAGTAGTACTTAAATGTGGATGAAAGATGAGTGAGTGTGTTTTGTGTGTTTCCCCTTCCTAATCCCAAATAATTGGTACCGACCTATCTCCTAAATATTATTTTACTTGTTTGTTGTGGCTTGCATTGACACCCATAAATATTATAGGTTTACTGATATTTGTGTATTTGTAATATTTAATATGACAATTATCTGATATCATTCGTGTGTTTATTATAATTTGTATGTTCAGTGTAAGAGTATTGATAATAATTTTGTAAAAGCAAGTGTGTGTGCATTCAAACTGTTGTTCGTGCTTGCACCTCTTCAACATTGCTGGGTGCCACTAGGAGATGTTTAATTTCTGCTGATAAACTCTGATGAACTGTCTGATTAGTGATAGTGAATATTATGGACTTTTACGTGCACTTGTTCAACATGATGGGTGCTGCTTGGAAATGTTTAATTTGTGCTAATGAACTCTGATGAGCTGTCTGATTAGTGATAGTGAATATTATGGACTGTTACCTGCACCTGCTCAACATTGCTGGGTGCTACTGATGGAATTGCTTCTACTCAAATGATGTCACTTGTTGGTGTCTGCATCTGTTCAACAATGCTGGGTGCCACTGATGGACTGCTTCTATTGAAATGATGTCACTTGTTGGTGTCTGCACCTGTTGAACATTAATGGGTGCCACTGATGGACTGCTTCTACTGAAATGTCACTTGTTGGTGTCTGCACCTGTTCAACATTGCTGGGTGCCACTGTTGGAACTGTTTAAATACTGCTGATGAAATGTTATGAGACTGCTATTTGCACCTGTTGATCATTGCTGGGTGCTACTGTTGGAACTGTCAACTACTCTGAGGTGTTCTACTTGTTTATGGAGCTATTGAAAGGATTTTATGTGAATATTTGTATAAACTGATTTTTTGTGTGTTTACTGTTTATGAGATGTGGTTCAATGGTTCAAATGGCTCTGAGCACTATGCGACTTAACTTCTGAGGTCATCAGTCGCCTAGAACTTAGAACTAATTAAACCTAACTAACCTAAGGACATCACACACATCCATGCCCGAGGCAGGATTCGAACCTGCGACCGTAGCGGTCACGTGGTTCCAGACTGAAGCGCCTTTAACCGCACGGCCACACCGGCCGGCTTATGAGATGTTATGAGACTCTTAGCTGCACCTATTCGTCATTGCTGACGCTATTGATTGAATTGTTTAACCACATGATACTTGTGTAAACTATTATGTAAAATCATATATATGCAAGCATTTGTATTCCTTACTGTATTTTATATATTAGGTTATTGAAGGGTCAGTGCAAAGCCAAAATTTATTTAGTCATGCGATATTCACTTATTAATATTACTTTTTAATTTTTGTCTGTATTTTTTTGGACGAATTTGGTGGTATTTTCACCACCAGTGCTGACAAAAATACCATCAAATTCTAGCCCGTGGAGGAGGGGCATATGAAAGGTGGCTACACTGAGCCACAGCGCCAGAGATTGCGCCAAAGAGTATTATTCAGTCGCCTCCACTGGCAGTGCTTGTTGAGATGTCGTAGTGGAGAGTGCTTGTCGAAAAGTCGTAGTGGAGAGTGCTTATTGAGAAGTGGGCAGTAGGAGTTCCGATGTAGCCGTGACTAGTTGTGAGCATGTTGTATGCGGTTGTTCTGATGGGCTAGACAGCCGCTGCTGTTCGATTGCGGATGTTGTAATGACCAGAGTGTATGTTTCGTCAATATATATGAAGGTAATAAATTTTTTTTATTTTTATTTCAAATGTCTTAAACAATAATGCCTCTTGGTCACAGGTTCAGTGAACAAAGCATCTGGCTTGTGTTCATGTATTAGAGTGTAATTCTGGTTTCTATGTGCAAGTATAGTATTTCAGTTTTACTTAATTAATTCAGTGTAAATGGTATTTAAAATATCCTCTCTTTTTGAGGAAGAACCGTGCCAGATGTGTACGTTGAACCACACTTCCTTCCACACACAGAACAGCTACACTTGTGCCTTGTTGTTTCGTAGCTTTCATAGTTGCTGGGGACTTAATTAATTAATTGTGTTAACGGAAATTTTCTTTCATTCTTTGTTGTTATTCTATGCAGTCAGATTGCGTACTAATACCAGTCAGGGCCAACCGGTTACGAGACTGCGTAACCGGACAGTCAGCTACTAAAATTAAAAATATTTGCATTATATTTAATTAAGCCCGCATGCAATACGCATGCCTACACCAGTTTCTTTGGCGCTTCAGTGTATCTTGAAATTAACAGAAGGAATCACTTGTGAGTGCCAGACTGTTAGCAGCTGTCTAGTTAGTAAAGTGTTTGTGCGGAAGGAGATGAAAAAGACAGTGGTCAAGCTGCACCTTTTAAGCCACATGTTTCTTTTGTCAATGCTAAACAGCGACGCCTCTGGAAAGTGGATGACTGGAAATGAGTGACTTTGCAGTGCAGAATCACATCACGGTGTACCCTGTGGCAGTCCGACGGAACTGTTTGGACTTTGTGAACTTCTGGAAAACGGTATCTGCCATCATGTGTAGCGCCAGCTGTGGAGTACAGAGGAGGTGGTGTTGCGGTATGGGAGTGTTTTTCTTGGTTGCAGTATGGTTTCCTTATTGCGTAAGTTGGGCAGTTTATGCGAAGAGCCATCCGAACCCGTATGCATTCCTTCTGGACAGCTGTTGGATCTGAATCATCTCGGCTACTGAGAGGCAGTTACTCCCCAATGAGCTCAGTCACTGTCACCCAACGGATGTAGCGATATTGAAGGGGTTGCCCTGGTAAGTGAATCATGCGTGTTCGCCTTTACAAAATGAGGTGTGTGTGTAAGAGAGAGAGAGAAAGAGAGAGAGAGAGAGAAAGAGAGAGAGAGAGAGAGAGAGGTTTTCGATTAGTGCAATACTTTGGCTCAAGCCAGCACTGCCACGTGGCTTGTTGGTTTTTACGTACTGTATTATTCTGTGCAATCAGAGTTCTAAGTGGTAGTATTTCAGTGTGAGCTTGTTGAGTAATTCCCTGACTGAGGCTTTTGAGTATGGTTGAACCACAGTTCAATAATGAATTGTGAGATTCCGTACGTTGAATTTAAAGCGATTTAGTCCGACAGTTCGCAAATTACTGGAAATGCTTTTTCTCTGACCGAACACTTCCTTGTATTATTGTTCTGCGTATTATGATTAATGAATGCAGACTACTAGGTTTTTTTACAACTATTGTGTTCTATTAAATAACTGTTTTTGGAAGCGCTTTTGTTATTACTTTATTGGTTTCGTTTAATAGTAATGTTGTTAATAAATATATTCATTGATATATTATAGTTGAGCCCTCGCAACCAGTTACCACTTACACTCCACAGCCTACGTTGCTACTACATTTATATTCTAGTGCACAAAACAACAGTAATGAACAGTTGGATTAGCTTCATTGGGTGCGTTACTGTCGGCGCAACTCCCTCTGCTCCACGTCAAGCGAAGCTGCAACAGTGATGTGCTGACTGTCTGTTCTGCTTCAGGTGTCGCCTCACTGTCCATGCTGATGCTTGTCTTGCTGTAAACAAGTCAAATTCGGATCTCAAGGTGCCTGACATGGCAGTACGATCCTGCACGACCGACCAAGCAATACACATGTCCCATTGGGCGCTAGTCGCGCGGGGCTGTTGAGATGTTGCACAGCGTCGAATACGGTCCTCCAGAAACGATCCATTCCATATTGGCGTGACAATCTTAGAATCCGGTTCAATGTCAGCGGAAATATTGCGGAACAATGATCCACAGCCTCGACAGGCCACTATCCTGCTGTTGTCCCACCCCGATACATACTTCAAGGAAGAAAGCAAGGAAGATTGAGTTTAAAGACCCGTCGACATCGAGGTCATTAGAGACGGAGGACAAGCTCCGATTGTGTCAAGGATGGGACAGGAAATCGGAAGTGGCCTTTCAAAGGAACCATCCCGAAATTTGCCTGGAATGATATAGGGAAATCACGGAAAACTTAAATCTGGATGGCTGGACGCGGGTTTGAACCGTCGTCCTCCCGGATTCCGGTCCAAATACATACTCTAGACGTTTGTCCTTATAACATAACGTGACCTTCTTACAAACAACTAACGGGCATGAGCGTCAATATTGTGGAACAACAAAACCAAAGTCTAGATGGGCAAGGATCCTACAACTGTCGGATTCTGACACATACAGCTTTAAGTTTTTCCATATCACACGAGGCATAACATTTTCTCCTAGAAAACAAACATTCAATTGCGAATTCTGAGTGTGAAATCCGCTCATAAACTTTGCTTACATGCATAATATAAACTTAATTTAGATGGCGCTATTCCTGTCTACATTCTACAGTTGCGATGAAATTCCAACGATTTGCATACTCAAACGTGAATTAAACGTTGTGGCAGATTCATGTTTGTTGCATGTTATCTTCATATTGCTAAAATTTTTGTGGCCAGTACACGCTTACTGTAATTTGGGTGTCGAATGCGATTTGCTGCCAACATCCTTCGAGCGAATTACCAACTTATGCTGTGTGTGTGTAGTACAGCTACATCATCGCGTGGCTTGACAACTTTTAGAGTGTGTGGGAAAGCGCGTTTGCTAAATATCATAGAGACAAGAGTTCATTAATGACGACTGGTACAATAAAAAGACTATTTCGGAGAAAATGACATTCGATCTTGTGCAGTAATATGCGTCTAGAGAGCCCACTCTCAACGATTACAACAGCTTCACATATGAAGTGGTTAGAAGCAAGAGGATGTAAGTAACACAACACAATATTTGGAAATCTGTGCACCATTCCGCATTGGAAGAAACAGTATATTTTGTGGCAAAGAGATATAGATGGATAAGGTTATTTGAAGAACAACTTAACAAAGACTTTTTCTTAGCATAGCGTGTATTCTATTTGCAAGTAGAGATGCAAGTGCACATACATGTTCCCGTAAAAACATCTATTTTCAAACCACACAGGAGATCACCAGCAACAGGATGGCCAAGCGCAGAATCTGCTAATAATGTAATACCTTCCAATACTGCTTTGTGGGACTCGGAATAGACATTTACCTTAGTAAAAAAAAAAGAGTATTTGTATTCCTAGGAGCATGCTTGGAAATGTATTTTTCTGTATGTAACATGGTTTATTCATTTGCCTTATCCACCCCATTATGGGAATAACCAATATAAGTTACGTGTATTGATTAATGAATTACGTGAAAATGGGACAAAATATTGTACAACGTTGTTGTACTTCATTCCAAACCTCATATTAATGGGAATCGAAGGGATGTAAGTGACACCCTTGGAGGCAGAGGGGTGTAAGTGCTAACTAGATTACTGGTAAAAACATAACTGAGCATAACACTGTAAATTTAATTCACGGATTTTGTATGTACAGCTTCATTAATAACCACTGCGTATAATGTTTACCATAGACAATAAAACAGATGAAAATAGGATTTTAAATTTGATAAAACTTTGAATCTAATTTTTCCAGAGACGCGATTTTCTCACATACATCTCGCTTTTAACAGACATACACTCGTGGAAATGGAAAAAAGAACACATTGACACCGTTGTGTCAGACCCACCATACTTGCTCCGGACACTGCGAGAGGGCTGTACAAGCAATGATCACACGCACGGCACAGCGGACACACCAGGAACCGCGGTGTTGGTCGTCGAATGGCGCTAGCTGCGCAGCATTTGTGCACCGCCGCCGTCAGTGTCAGCCAGTTTGCCGTGGCATACGGAGCTCCATCGCAGTCTTTAACACTGGTAGCATGTCGCGACAGCGTGGACGTGAACCGTATGTGCAGTTGGCGGACTTTGAGCGAGGGCGTATAGTGGGCATGCGGGAGGCCGGGTGGACGTACCGCCGAATTGCTCAACACGTGGGGCGTGAGGTCTCCACAGTACATCGATGTTGTCGCCAGTGGTCGGCGGAAGGTGCACGTGCCCGTCGACCTGGGACCGGACCGCAGCGACGCATGGATGCATGCCAAGACCGTAGGATCCTACGCAGTGCCGTAGGGGACCGCACCGCCACTTCCCAGCAAATTAGGGACACTGTTGCTCCTGGGGTATCGGCGAGGACCATTCGCAACCGTCTCCATGAAGCTGGGCTACGGTCCCGCACACCGTTAGGCCGTCTTCCGCTCACGCCCCAACATCGTGCAGCCCACCTCCAGTGGTGTCGCGACAGGCGTGAATGGAGGGACGAATGGAGACGTGTCGTCTTCAGCGATGAGAGTCGCTTCTGCCTTGGTGCCAATGATGGTCGTATGCGTGTTTGGCGCCGTGCAGGTGAGCGCCACAATCAGGACTGCATACGACCGAGGCACACAGGGCCAACACCCGGCACCATGGTGTGGGGAGCGATCTCCTACACTGGCCGTACACCACTGGTGATCGTCGAGGGGACACTGAATAGTGCACGGTACATCCAAACCGTCATCGAACCCATCGTTCTACCATTCCTAGACTGGCAAGGGAACTTGCTGTTCCAACAGGACAATGCACGTCCGCATGTATCCCGTGCCACCCAACGTGCTCTAGAAGGTGTAAGTCAACTACCCTGGCCAGCAAGATCTCCGGATCTGTCCCCCATTGAGCATGTTTGGGACTGGATGAAGCGTCGTCTCACGCGGTCTGCACGTCCAGCACGAACGCTGGTCCAACTGAGGCGCCAGGTGGAAATGGCATGGCAAGCCATTCCACAGGACTACATCCAGCATCTCTACGATCGTCTCCATGGGAGAATAGCAGCCTGCATTGCTGCGAAAAGTGGATATACACTGTACTAGTGCCGACATTGTGCATGCTCTGTTGCCTGTGTCTATGTGCCTGTGGTTCTGTCAGTGTGATCATGTGATGTATCTGACCCCAGGAATGTGTCAATAAAGTTTCCCCTTCCTGGGACAATGAATTCACGGTGTTCTTATTTCATTTTCCAGGAGTGTATATTGTACGAGAGTAAGTCAATTGTTATCCGCAAAGCAGTCATAAAATATTATAATCAAATAGGAAACTTACAAGAACATCATATTTAGACATGGTCTCCTTGCGTTACAACGCACTTAGTCCATCGTTGTACAAGCTTCCTGATGCCCTCATAAAAGAAGGTTCTCGGTTGAGCTGCGAACCAGGAATTCACCGCTTCTTTCACTGCTTCGTCCAAGGCAAATTGACGGCCCTTAATACCTATTTCAGTGGACCAAACAAGTGATGGTCAGAAGGGGCAAGATCGAGACTATATGGAGGATGATCCAGTACTTCAAATTTGAGTTTCTGGAGTGTTTCAACAGTGTTGGCAGCACTATGCGGACGGGCTTCGACTTGCAGGCTTTAGCCTGGCAGTAAGCATCTCACTGTAACGCACACTGTTTATTGTTGTGCCCCTTTCCCCATAATGTTCCAGTACTGGACCTTGCGCACCCCAAAAAACTGTATGCATCAGTTTTGCTGCGGACGGTTGGGTCTTGGAACTTTTTCTTGCACGGTGAATTTGAATGTTTCCATTTCATACTCTGCCGTTTACTCTCCGGTTGGTTATGATGGATCCATGTTTCGTCACCAGTAATGATCCTGTCTAAGAAGTTGTCCCCTTCGTTATCATAGAGATCCAAATGTTTTTTGCAGATGTCCAAGCGCGTTTGTTTATGCAACTGTGTGAGTTGTTTTTGAACCCATCTTTCACAAACTTTATGATGATTTCGTAGGCAGAACTGTGACTAATTTGCAGACTATGTGCCACTTCTTCAATAGTTAATCGTCTGTCTAAGTCTCTAAGAGAATCATTTCACGTGAATGCTCAATGGTTTCTTCATTTGAGGCGGTAAACGGTCGTCCGGCTCCTTCCTCGTGCGTAACACTTGAGCGACCATTTCGGAATTTTTCAATCCATTCGTAGACATTCTGTTGGGCAAAACACTGTTCCCGTACTGTACCGAAAGTCTTCGATGAATTTCGGCCCCTGATACAAAAAACGGATCACTGAACGTTGCTCTTCTTTGGTGCAAGTAGACAGAGGAGCAGCCATGATTAACAGATTAACAGCACGGTAGCGATAACAAAACTATCCTAGCAGCTTGAAAATTGCGAAGATATTTCTTTCCTTTTACAAACGGCAGAATTACAGTTCTACGGCGAATTCCTGTTTTCGTTGTACTGTGAGGCATTTAGTTCGTCTTTTCCACAGAAGTAGAAGGCGAAATATCAGTTTGCCGAAAAGCATTTAGATGATTCACGATTCCTCCACAATACATTTGAAATGATTTATAACGCCTTTACAAGAAATGACAGTCGTAGCTATCCACAATGTCTGTTTTTATACAAAATGAGGGTTTGCGTTTCTTGCCTTTTGCTTGACCAGTACAGATATTTGATCTATATCAAGGTAAGAAGAAGCATAATATATTAGAAAATATTGGTTAAGAGGAAAACTCCTGCAACGGTTGGTTCAAATGGCTCTGAGCACAATGGGACTTAACTTCTGATGTCACCAGTCCCCTAGAACTTAGAACTGCTTAAACCTAACTAACCTAAGGATATCACACACATCCATGCCTGAGGCAGGATTCGAACCTGCGACCGTAGTGGTCGCGCGGTTCCAGACTGTAGTGCCTAGAACCGCTCGGCCACCCCGGCCGGCACTCCTGCAATGCATTAGATATTGACATTATGTTGCCTCTAAATTTTTCTCATTGACCGAGTTCTGGGTCTGGTGACGTCCTCCTGCTTAGCTGGATGGTAACGTGATTGCCTCTCATGCATTGGGCCTGGGTTCGATTCCCGGCCGGGTTGGAGATTTTCTCGCCTCAGGGACTGGGCGTTATGTTGTCCTCATCATCATTTCATCCTCATCATCGGCCGCAATTCGCCCAACGAGGCACCGACTGAAATATGAGTTGCACTTGGCGGTCGAAACTGAATGGGACCTCCCGCCCGACAATGCCATACGATCATTTCATTTCAGATCTGAGGACGAACGTACATCCTTGCTTTCGAAAAGTTACCCACGAAATTTTTTGTATTCTTAAAATAACTTAATCTGTGGAATGAAATGTCACGTCCCAAACGTGGGTATTGTCTGAGATTGTTCGACATGTTTCGTAGTAATTGAATTTGCCGGTTGAGTGTTGTGGAAGGGAGTCTCGAGCTGGCTTTGATATTACAACTCCTTATGCGAACGGTAAGGAATAGGATGTGACTTGGAAAATAGAAGTTAGAAACGATTAACAGCTTCTAAGTTTCTCCAGAAGTACTACAGTGTCAAGCTAATGCCCTAGCTGAGGTGCACCCACAAAGTGGCGCAGTCTTAACACGGAGACGGCGGCTGCTTATCAGTGTTCCCTCTGCTCCAAGTGAACCTGTCAACAAAATACAGAAGTCCATAATTAACTGACTAAAATACATCAGTTCCTTCTGCCGCCTGTGACAAGTTATTCCAGCTGCCTGTCTGCAACTTATCACTTTAGACTGCGACTGTGGACTCCCATGTGACCCGCCTCGGAGCGTCCTGGTCTCTCTCGTCTTTTGTTCGCCTTTCCCGTTCGAGCCCGCCTGTCCCTGACACTGTGAGCTGTTTAGCACACCCCAGCGATGCTACACATCCTGGCTCCAGTCACCGACAGGGAAGAGAACCTCCTCACAATATCATTCATATCTACGAGGCGTGTTTTTTTAAGTAAGTACCGTTTTGAAATTAAAAAAAAGACGTGCTGGCTTACTCAACAATTTTATTTTTACATTAAAGCCTGTACCTAAATCTACTTTTCTACATAATTTCCGTCAATATTGAGGCACTTTTCATAACGTTGTACCAGTTTTTGAATACCCTCCTCATAGAAGTCTGCCGCCTGACTTGTTAGCCACTGCATCACCACTGTTTTGACTTCGTCATCGTCTTGAAGACGCTGACCGCCCAGGTGTTTCTTCAGGTGCAGGAACAGATGGTAGTCACTGGGCGCAAGATCGGGGCTGTACGGAGGATGATCTAGAGTTTCCCATCGAAAAGATGTGATGAGATCTTTGATCTGATTCGCCACATGCGGAATGGCATTGTCTTGCAGCAAGACGATGATGCCCTTGCTCAACTTCCATGGACTGTTGCTTTGATTCAGGTGTGACGTGGGCCACACATGTTTCATCGCCCGTAACAATTTGGCTTAAGAAATCATCACAGTCGTTGTGGTACAGCTCAAAGAAAGTCAATGCACTGTCTAAAAGTTTGGTTTTGTGCACATCCGTCAACATTTTCGGTACCCAAAGTGCGCACAATTTTCGGTAATTCAAGTGCTCGGTCACAATGCCATACAAAACACTGCGAGAAACATTAGGAAAGACATCCCGCAAGGAGGAAATCGTAAAGCGTCTGTTTTCTCTCACCTTATTGTCCACTTCCTGCACCAAACTTTGATTAACGAGCGAAGGACGCCCACTCCGTTGTTCATCATGCACATTTGTGCGGCCATCTTTAAATTCTCTCACCTACTTTCTTATCATTCAATCATTCACAATGTTTTCTCCGTAAACTGCTCAGGTCTCAAGATGAATATCGATCGCTTTTAGGCCTTTAGCACTAGAAATCTTATAACAGCCCGTACTTCACAGTCGGCGGGACTCACGATTATCGGAGGCGTCTTAAACACTCAGTACACAACGTAAACAAGGAAGAATCAGTCTGTAATGGCCTCAGTGCGTAGATTAAGGTACAGGCTTTCATGTAAAGATAAAATTATTGAGATATCTTAGCACGTCTTTTTTAAATTTCAAAACGGTACTTACTTAAAAAACACGCCCCGTAAAAGAAACAAAGTCTGTCTATGGATAACGTCTTATTAAGTGAAAATAAGTGTTGATGGCTCAGTTAAGCATGAGTGCCCGACCCTAGACAGACATATTAATGAAGGGATCTATCAAACTACAAAACGAAACTATGGTCACTATAAAAATCGGGTTTATTGTGAAAGGACGTCATAAATGATGAACCCACTGAATCAAGAATACAAGGATTTAACAAGTGGACAAGGGAGTGCGGTGACGAACTATCCCGATACCTGATGAAGACATTAAATAATGAGAACATTTTTAATTGCTGAAGTATTTTTCTCTATATGCAAAGCCTTTGATAGAGGCGTGCGTAAAGAAAAAAAGGAACTAAAATTGAGTTAAGAGTACTGTCGGAAAGATCGGCATACAGATTGAATAATAACAAACTCTTCGTTCTGCGTAATCAGAATGAAAAGATTTTATTTGTTTATCATTCTACAGGGACAAAGAATTCGCTATTAGATTTCTCTCGTCATGGAATGCACAAAACGGTCGGCAATTGAAAATTGTGAGATGAGTCTGTAATAATTTAATAATTGTTAAAGTATATTACAGAAAGAGTTATTACTGTTTCATTTAAGTAGACACTCCTTTGCCATGCGGGAAGTAATAACACTTCTAATTTTCAATGACTGCAGCAGCGCGGAAATATCGCGCCAGTAAAAAAAAATGGTTCAAGTGGCTCTTAGTACTATGGGACTTAACTGCTGAGGTCATCAGTCCCCAAGAACTTAAAACTACTTAAACCTAACTAACCTAAGGACATCACACACATCCGTGCCCGAGGCAGGATTCGAACCTGCGACCGTGGTGGTCGCGCGGTTCCAGACTGTAACGCCTAGAACCGCTCGGCCACTCCGACCGGCTGCGCCAGTAAAAGTCGTTGTAACAGTTCTTTTAATGTTTTGACAGCTTCTATCAGACGTAAACGCCTGAGAGTGTACAAATAATGTCTCTTTGACAAGCCTTTTATGTTTATATTAGTAACTTTACGGCATTTGCAGTATTTATCGTAATTTGTGGACTGCCAGTTCAGTGATTCAAATAGACCGCTTCATGGCTATGGATTCCATTTGGAAGACAATATTTGGAGGTACAAAACAACAAATAGTGTGTGTATTGTGTATTAAACCGGGGATCTAGAAACGACGGAGAAGTTTCGTCCCGCCGTATCCCTCAGTGGTTATAAACCCACAACAGGCCACAGCATTCCATCCACACCGAACCCAGGGTTACTGTACGGTTCGGCCCCCAGTGGACCCCCGCAGGTACGTCTCATACCAGACTAGAGTAATTATGGTGTAAGCGTATGTGGAGACAATGTTTGTGCAGCAATCGGCGACATAGTGTAACTGAGGCGGTAAAAGCGAACCGGCCCGCATTCGCCGAGGTAGTTGGGAAACCGCCTTAAAAACCATCCACAGGCTGGCCGGCACACGGGACCTCGACACTAATCCTCCGGGCGGATTCGTGCCGTGGACCGGCACGCCTTGCCGCTCGGGAAGCAGCGCGTTATACCCCGGGCGGGCAAATAATAAATAATTTACGGTTCCTTAAGAAGAGACAACAATATTTCGACACGTGACACCCACGAATAACGATATTTCCTTATGTTTAAGTTTATGAAAGATACTCTGAGATGTTTAGCTTTTCGATAGATAATGTAAACAATTTACGTGTAACAGTGTAAGGCGCCTCACTCCACGCATCCATTGCGAGGCTGTCCGCCATTATTTAAAACAAACCTTATTTTAATTAAAGAGTCAGAGCAGATTTCAGTGTATTGTCCCCGTTTGTAACTGGAATTCTGTCCTTTACTGTAGTATATATTTCACTACACTACTTTTCAATATAATTTTTCCCCTTTAGGATAGATGCCTTTAGGATAGGTGCCTTTAGAATAGGTGCCAGGACATAGTAATAGCTGTGGCACAGGTGGCTGGATACGGCCAATACGTGTAGAAAAAGTTATTGATTTAAAGAAAGATCCCAGAAAAGCATAAACAAACACCAGTACTCTTGTGTAAAAGCAAGAAGAGAACAACTTGCACGCTTTGAAAGTTAGATCTGCAAAATGAAACCATTATGCAAATTAACTGACTTGGTGGTCACCTCTTCTCGTTGGCTGCAGCGATGGCGCATGCTTACCACTCTTAAGGTGTGCGAGCGTAGAAGACGGTTGCCGTAGCAACTGATAATTCAAAGTTCAGCTCGTTCTCTACGCTCTTATCCGATAAAAAATGTTTACATGTGTGTGAAATCTTATGGGACTTAACTGCTAAGGTCATCAGTCCTTAAGCTTACACACTACTTGACCTAAACTATCCTAAAGACAAACACACACACCCATGCCCGAGGGAGGACTCGAACCTCTGCCGGGCCCAGCCGCACAGTCCGTGACTGCAGCGCCTTAAGCCCTCTCGGCTAATCCCGCGCGGCTCATCTTCTTAGGCATCTCTCTCTCTCTCTCTCTCTCTCTCTCTCTCTCTCTCTCTCTTTCTTGAGTGACCTAGAGCTAGTATCTTACACAGCTGCATAAACAGAAAAGTGTTCTCGGAGGTGTACCTGACACGAGGTTGTTCTAACTTTACGGAACTTAGTTGGATCTGCCAGCGTCGGAATCTTGCTGGCCAATCGCAGCGGACTTAGTGACGTCCGACCAATGACAATGTAACAAAAATTTTAACACTTTCATGCCCTTGCGGATTTTGTTGTAGTTAACCAATGAAGGTGTATTTCTCCCGCGACGCGGGGTAGAAGGCAGATTTTCAGTCCAGGCCAACTGAAAGGTGTCAACATACACCGATGAGAGAACTCATCCGCCCTCCCTCCCCCCCCCCCCCACCGCTACTGAAATAAATACTATGAAGCAAACAGAGAAACTCTTACTAGACTTTGAACAAACATGACAACAGGCCGCGCCTGGGCGCAGCGGCTGCTCTCACTCTTTGTAGGCTCATGTTTTTTTGCTACATTTCAGATTCCTGTCTTAACTATAAAGGGTTCGGTATGTAGGACATCTGCAATTGAGAGGCATGATAATTTAGGTGTATGAAATTATAGCATTTGGTAATACATAACATGAGGTCGAGCCAATCAGAGCAGTCTTGCACTGGCTGGCCCGACCACATGTTATGTATTACCAAATACGATAGTTTCATACACCTGAAGATGGGATTCTGAAATCTCAAAATAGGTCGTGGTTTAAATAAGTATTAGTACAACTGAAGCGAATCTCTCTAAATTACTTATGAAGGATTCCTTGCACTTCTTGCACAGTGCAGTTTCATGACAGACCACGTGGCATCCCCACCGTTCCCACTGGGGCGGCAGCCTGTTCTCCACTGCTTTCTACCTGTGATTGGATGGCTTTCAGCACAGAACAATTTTACAGCTGTTTTGTTCCCCTGCGTGGAAACTTCCCTTTTCACAAGCCATCTAGAAGCCCCAGGACTGCCAAGATAACATGACTTCCTCACTGTACGAAGAGGAAAAGAGATACAGAAATAATTAGAAATGCATTCACTGGTGATAATGAATATTCCGAACAACAAAAGCACATCCTTATAACCTGTGCCCCTAAGTCCTGATGGATTGTGCCGTGGTCAGAGTGGGACGAAGTCAAACGGTGTAGTATGCTCATCAAGATTTTCTGTTCTTTCCTGTAGTGTTCATCATTATTGGTGTCTCCACCTGTTGTGAAACTTTTGCATTGTGAAGAACCAGTAGCGTGTGTTTCTAGCAGAGTTAGCAATTTGACTTGACTATTGGAATCTGCATATTCAGTCATAAAACATGTTGTGGGCCAGTTTGGAAATTGTGACGGTGTTAGTCGTTGTGCCTGCATTTGAGTCCTGCGTTCATGTGTGCCATTGATTCTTAGTTAGAGAGGGACCAATTCTGTGGGATGCTTATCGTCTTTTGAATAGCCGAGCAGGTACAACGCGCCATGGTGCTCTACGTGACCATTTGTCTAATCTATTGTGGGCTGTTGGTATTTTGTACTGACTATTCTCTATCCGCATAATTCGGTTGCGCTTGACGGTGTATTGTTTGTTCTTAAAACTGTGGTATTAATTGTTGCGTACGTTAAGAGCAATTTAACTTTTGATATCTTTGCGCTCACTGAAATCTTAACTGAAGCTGGAGCTTGACTAGCACTCCAGTTTTCGAACTGTCGGCGGGGTCAGGTATTTTCTCTGCCTCGTGATGACTGGGTGTTGTGTGATTTCCTTAGGTTGGTTAGGTTTAAGTAGTTCTATGTTCTAGGGGAGTGATGACCATAGCTGTTAAGTCCCATAGTGCTCAGAGCCATTTTTTTTTTTCGAACTGTAACTGGTGCAGAATGAGGAAATTGGGTGGACAGTTTGTTTAATCATTTAGAGACATTAATTTGAGAGTGCTGTATCAGAGGGTGTTTTGGTATTTTGTGGGACAATTGTTTACTCATAATTGGGAATTGGGTACACACCCTCTTGGAGCGGGGATTTCAGCTGTTTAGAGAAATAAATGATTTTAAAGTGTGCAGACGTCTCAACGCAGCACTGCCTCTCTCCAAATCCAAATTTTCGCTACAGTAATAAACTGCCACGTAACAATATGACATTATGTCTAACGTCTCTAGCCACCTCGTTGACTCCTCTTGACTCTTCTTGACTGTTCTTCAGCAGGGGTAGAGGTTTTTGTGTGTCTCTCTCTCTCTATATGACCACAAACTTCGTCCTAAGTGAGTGAAGTTGATGCGTCGCCTATCAATTGGTCACTGTCCAGTAATACGCAGGGCACTGTGTGTGTGTGTGTACGCGCGCAGCTGCCTGGCAGCCTGGAATCTGGCCGGTCTGCGTGATGCCCTGTAACTGGTCTGTCTTGCCACTGCCTACTACTCGACTTTCCGGTTTCTTAATAAAGGTTAATGATCTTAACGTAAGTAAGACTTGATTTTCTCCCGAGTACACGACAGAAATATTACTTCCTTTCACATATCTTTCAGTGCAGCCAACCGCTGCACAATATTTCGCAATTGTAATAGAGAAACCTTAACCAAAATACTACAATTAAGATAAACTGAACAATATTCCAGAAGGTGCCTGCAAATGGATGCCGCCAGTAGTTAGCTGAACAAGATGTTGGTTTCAATATAATGACGCCGTGCGCGGTCTGTGTAATCTATGGTTAAGTAGGGAGCAGTAAATATGCAGAATATGGACGTCATTGAATGTTTTCTTTGGTCTATAGTCCGAATATTTCGCGCCTTGAACAATCGATGCTGCTTTGTTGCTTTCACATGAGCAAAAAGAGGTTTGGCGATGAGAACTCTACCACGAATGTTCCATTTATACAGTGTCTGTTACATTGGTTTTATTGAGGCTGAAGTTTCTAGACAAATACACACACACACACACACACACACACACACACACACACACATGACGGCTGATGGGATTAGCTGTTTCGACAGGATTCGGAAGATGCTTTACGACTATCGATCGGTATTCACTTTTTTTACGATCGCTGCCAACTTAATTAAGCTTTCAATAACTTGTGCAAAGAATATCATCACTGTACACACCAAACCAAACCGAGCTATTATCGTTAACTTCTGTTGGGAGTAGCTCTTTCGATAGGAGTGGAAAGGCGCTGCATGATTTTCGATCTGTATTCACTCGTTTACGATCGCTACCAACCTTAGCCGGCAATACCCTGTGGAAAGAGTATCATCACCGTACATAGCAATAATTTTAAACTAATCTGAGCTCAATTACATGTAACATTTCTGCGATCGTTAACTTAATGTATTACGTCTGTCTTCGTTTAGGAGTACCAAGACACAATGAACACAATTTCACCTGCTAGCGAAGTTTTTGCTGTGCTGACATAGCTGTTGGTACCGACCGAGATCATTCGACTTCTGTCGATATAACAACTCCCGTTTGCCATCGAACCAAGAATCTTCTTGGAATTAGTATATAATGTAATAATCGTTTGAACCTATTCCCATGTTTGCAGTGTTTTCCCATGCACTCTGCGTACTATCACGTCAGTCGATAGATTGGCTTGTAGAGTTGCGATTGTTGACGCAGCAATAATTTAATGGTTGCCAGCAAGGGGCTTCATCTTTTTAATCGACAGATGGTCCCATATAAGAGGGCTATCCACAAAGTACATTACGTTTTGGAATTAAAAATAAATAAAGTATTGGAATTTTTTTTATTATATACAGATGAAAGCCTCACTTCAATACTACTTTTCTACATAGTTGCCACTTAAATTAAGGCACTTATCGTAGCGATGGACGAGCTTGGAAATTCCTTCGTCGCAAAATTCGGCCGCCTGCGCCTTCAACCACGTGGTTACCTCTTCTTGAAGCTGTGCGTCGTCATCAAAACGCTGCATAGCCAACCACTTCTTCATTGCTGGGAATAAGTGGAAGTCGCTCGGTGCCAGGTCGGGACTGTACGGTGGATGAGGAAACAACTCCCACTTAAAAGATTCGAGAACTTCACGAGTGGCATTTGCCGTGTGGGCCCGGGCGTTGTCGTGAATCAGCAAGATCTTTGAGCTCAACTTTCCCCTGCGCTTGTTTTGTATTGCTCTTCTTAGGTTGTGCAAAGTTTGGCAATACCTTTGAGAGTTTATTGTAGTGCCTCATTCCAGGGAATCCACAAAAATCGTATTTCTACCGGGTTACTGACTAACCACGTGGTTGAAGGCGCAGGCGGCCGAATTTTACGACGAAGGAATTTCCAACCTCGTCCATCGCTACGATAAGTACCTTAATTTAAATGGCAACTATGTAGAAAAGTAGTATTTAAGTGTGGCTTTCATCTGTATATAATAAAAAAAATTTCCAATACTTTATTTATTTTTAATTCCAAAACGTAATGTACTTTGTGGATAGCCCTCGTATATGATAATGCCATTTGCCTATTGCCAGCCATTATAATCTGTATTCTAGAAACAATTAAAAGTCCGATAAAAGTTTTGGGGTTTCCAGCAGGGCGACCTCGACGAAAATGAGTAACATTTCGGTGATTGTCATTCTCGTCCTCTTCTGGTGATTAGTTACGCCTGGCTGTAAACCACAGACCTTCATAGAGATTCAACTCGCCGGGAAAAACAAGAATACCAAATTAAGTATCGATAGATTTCTTCCAGCATCTCAAGAAACCGTAAAAGTTTCTTTTGGAGAAATGATAAAAAATTTCATTTGACCAACATTCGGAATGTGCATAAATCGGTACTCAGGGAGATTGAGGCCTTTATGGAAACTAGATATAGCAGCATATCTTAATACACAGATCTTCGTATAATTCAGTTCAAGCCCTACGTTTTTGTGATTCCTAAGTGAAACATCAGACTAGCAGTCTCCTTTCAATAGAAACCAATAATATACCAATAAACGTTTTTTCTCCACGTACCGTCTTCCGTTTATATACAAGACTTTTTTTTGGTTTCTCATACATTTCCATTTCTGGATGCTCTAGTAACTCCATAACGACCAACTCTTTAAAGAATCGATTCCCATGCATCAAACAGCTTCGCATTGTGTTAGAAGCCAGTTGGAAGTCGCTAAGTGCTCTCACTATCAAACACTGTATGAGTATAGTCTGCACTCAATTATAAGAAAAGCTATTTTTTGACGCACCTGGTTGTGTGTGACATCATATCTCCTCAAATATGTGCTGTACGGTTTTATAATTTTGCAGGTACATTCAGTGGTATATGTGGACACTGTCCGCAGAATATGTTGCAAATAACGCTAGTAGTAAAAAAGTGATAAATTGGAACATTATGCTTGATGGTGAAGTTTTACTTCATGAACAGTGAAAAAGCAGGAAGCGATAAACTCTTTTTCTTTCATTATTTTGTAGCTGATATCGGGGAAAAAAGATTCGAAAAGATTTGAAATTATGTGTAGTTTTCTCTCGAAGTCGCTAAATGCTCTATTTCTCAAATATTGTATGAATATAGTCTCGGTAATTTGTGCTCTACCTCAAGAAATGTACAGCGTGATTTAGCTGCCCCATCCTTAGGTTTTATGCAACTTGGAATGCATTCAAAAACCGCTCGTGAGATTATCATATTCTCTCACTTGCTACAGACAAACTACTAGCGCTACAGTAAAAAATGAGTAGGACCTACTTGTACGAAATTGAATTTAGGTACATGTTGCACTGTGATACTTCTGCACCGAAGGCCACAGTTTTCATGCTGTTCACAGAAAACTTGTTCGAAGGTTGCTTTTGCACGTTTTTGTTGAATAATTCGAAAATTACAGCATGTAGTTAAAATGTATGCCAGTACACAATTTAACTACATTAAATTTCACACAAATAGATGGTTTTCATTTTTTTTCTTTAGGACTAAATGTTTGGACAAGTGAGCGAGCACAGCACTCCGTCTTCAGGCCACAAGTGGCTCATCGAGACCATCCGACCGTCGTATCATCCTCAGTTGAGGATGCAAAGAGGAGGGGCATGTGGTCAGCACACCGCTCTCCCGGTCGTTACGATGGTTTTCTTCGACCGGAGCCGCTACTATTTGGTCGAGTAGCTCCTCAGTTTACATCATGACGCTGAGTGCACCCCGAAAAATGGCAACAGCACATGGCGGCCCCGGTGGTCACCCATCCAAGTGCCGGCCACGCCCGACAGCGCTTAACTTCGGTGATCTGACGGGAACCGATGTATCCATTGCGGCAAGGCCGTTGTCACAAGTGAGCGAGAGAATATGAAAATGTTGTGCATAGTATTTGAAGGTGTTGTGGATTGCATAAAACCCAGCAATAGGAGCCACTGAATCACCCTCTACGTAGTTTCTAACTTACAAGGGCGTGCTGAAAATTAACGCCTCTGAGTTTCTTATGTGAAAACTTAAAACATTTTAAATTAAATAAATGTTATTAACATTCTGTATCTTATACCTGGCTTATTATTTTACACCTTTGACACAAGATGGTATCTCTAATTGAATAAATTGTGCCGTATTTTGAATTTTTAAATTTAGTCAATGGTCGATGATGATATGAAAGACTGAAAATCAATTTTTTGTTGTTCCTGGAAGCCTGCAACTAGGATGATGTTCAGCCAATTAGATATATAGCGGGATTTACTTCATTAGTGCGATAGGCCCACGGCAGAAGAGGCAAAAAAAAAAAAAAAAAAAAAGAAAAAAAAAAAAGAAAAACGAAAGAACGGGAGATGAGAAGGGATGAAAGAATATTCGTTGAGAGTTCTCCGTACCACACTGCAATCTCCTCGGGCGGGAATCGCGCCGTATCTGGAAACGACGCGCTGAGCAACTTGGAATGCTTTCCCCTCTCTGCAGAGAGTTTGTTGTGTCCAGCTGGCGAGTGCGTGTCGCCGCTGCCTTTCAGCGCAGTTGGTCGTTAACGGAAGCAACTCTCAGCGGGGCGACTGACGTCGCCAAGGGAGCAAAATGGAGGCGCCATCGTCTGTGTCGTGACGCCATTTGCAGATCCGCTTACTCGTTGGGCTGGTAATAGCGCCAACGGCTTCTCACCAAAAGGCACCAACCGGATCGCCGGAGATGGCGGAACGGTGCTTGTTGCTTCCTCTGAGTGAAAGTACATGTTACGGAGCTATTGCAGAGTCGGCGAAAGAAGATGGAGGCGATGTTGCCAGCTTTAAACTGCTAAGTGCGAACGGTTGCAGGCGACAACAATAGTCGTGTACGGAGCTGCGACAGCACTCAGGCGTTCCCATACTGATGTAAACAAAATCGCGTTACGTGTTTGGCTGAGGTAGACGCACAAAGCAGCCGCGCCAAGCCCACTGCAACTGTTAGGAATCCTCTTTTGCCGGCCCTTCCGTAGCTTGTATAACAGCTATGACATACGTAGCTATACGAACACAAGTGGGAAATTGTATCAGCTATTACATCACTGAGGAAGTAAAGACTCAACCTGCCGGTAGACTGGAGTTACCAGACACGATTTACTGAAATTCTTCACCAAAGAAGACAAAGTAAATAGTCCAGAATTCAAATCAGTAATGGCTGCCAGCATGAGTAACTTAGAAGTAGATACCCTCAGTATAGCGAGGCAGCTAAAGTTACCTGGTTCTCTTTGTATACATATCAGCTTCCTCAGCTAAGCTGATACAACAGGCCCATACCGAGCAATCATATTCAACCACTCACTGGAAAAACTATCCATACATGAATACTGCAAAGTTGCATAGGTAACACCAATGCACAAGAAAGGAAATAGGAGTAATGCGCTGAATTACAGATATGTGTCACTGGCGTCGATGTCCACAGCTCGTGGTCTAGTGACTAGAGTTGTTGCCTCTGGATCACGGGGTCCCGAGTTCGATTCCCGGCCGGGTTGGTGATTTTCTCTGCCTGGGGGACTGGGTGTTTGTGCTGTCCTCATCATTTCATCGTCGCATTATCATCATCATTCCTTTCAGTGGCTAGATTGGATTGAGAAAATATTGGACTGCGTATAAATTGGGACTTAGTACGGGCGCTGATGACCCCGCAGTTGAGCACCCAACAAATCAAACATCATCATCATCATCACTACCACCACCACCACTACCACTGGCGTCGATTTGCACTTCGGCTTTAGGACATGTGCCATGTTCTAACATCAATAATCGCCTGAAAGTACATGAACCATTGACAAAGAGCCAGCACTGATTTAGGAAAAGTCGCTCTTCTGGAGCAGAACTAGTCATGTTATTCACACAGAAGTAATGGATCCTTTCGACAGTGGATCTCAAGTCGGGAAATATGTATAGATTTCCAAAACGCTTTTGACACAGTTCGTCACAAGCGACTTCTAGTCAAACTGCGTGCGTATGGAGTGCCATCTCTGCTGTGCAACTGTATTAACTGTGTTCCTCATTTTCTGTCAGAAAGGTCGCAGTACGTAGTCATCGTAGTCATCGAGTAAAGCAGAAATGACATCTGGCGTTCCCTAAAGAAGTGTTGTAGCCTCTCTACTGTTCCTAACCTATATGAACTATTTGGGCTACAATCTGAACATCCTCCTCACACTCTTTGAAAATTATGCTTTCATTTGCCTTCTAGTCAAATCATTAGAAGATGGAAGCCAATGGTAAAATGAGTAGACAAGCTGTTTCTATGGTGCGAAAAGTGGCAATTGACTCTAAATTATGAAATGTTTGAGATAATCCACGTGAGTACTAAAACGAATCTGTTAAACTTCAGTTAACGATAAATCACAAAAATCCAACACAAATTTTTCAATGTTAAATATTTACATATTTTACATTTGTTTACAACTGCTGCCGACAGCCTTGTTGGAATCTGTCAGGTAATTTTGTGGGCCGCGCGGTTTGAGGCGTCATGTCACGGACTGAGCGGCCCCTCCCGCCGGAGGCTCGAGTCCTCCCTCGGGCAGGGGTGTGTGTGTTGTTTGTAGCATAAGTTACATTCAGTAGTGCGTAAGTCTAGCGACCGTTGACCTAAGCAGTTTGGTCCCTTAGAAATTCACACACATTTGAACATTTTTAATTTTTTGAGGATATCGAAAAAGACTGCGTTACATTGGAGGAACTCTTAGAAGATGAGACAGGTCTATTAAAGAGACCGCCTACACTAAGCTTGACTGATCTCTTCTATAGTTTTATTGCGGGATGTGAGATCCGCATCGGATAGTATTAACGGGGTACATCGAGAAAGTTCAAAGAAGTGCCAATCGTTTTTTATTATCGCGAAATAAGGAAGAGAGTGACACGTATATGATATCAGAGTTAGAGTAGCCATCATTAAAAAGAAAAGGCCTTTTTCGATGCGGCGGGGTCTCCTAACGAAATTTCGATTATCACCTTTCTCCTCCGAATATGAAAATACTCTATTGGCGCTCACTTACAAAGGGAGAAATGATCATCGTAATAAAATAAGATAAATCAGAGCTTCCACGGAAACATGTAAACGTTCGTTTTTCCCGCACGCTGTTCGAGAGTGGAACGCTAGAGAAATAGTGTGAAGATGGTTCGATGAACCCTCTGCCAGGCACTTAATTTGGAATTGCAGAGTAGTCATGTAAATGTAGATGGACCAGATGAAATAACAGGTATACTTATGAAGCTCCGTACACCATAAATTACACTGACGGAAAAAATCACATCAAGAAAGCCAAAGTTGATAGGCGTGTTTCTACATCCGAAAGGTGATGTCTCTCATTTCATGCCAGTAGCGTAAGAGTGTGTAATGGTACTTGAATTACGCAACCATTACGGCACCTCACCTGAACCTCTCGATACCAGCAATATTCTACTGTGTTTCTGTAAAGTAGTTAACATATTTCTGAGACAACATTCAGATTTGATTTCATTAATGTAGAGGTATTTTGATACATAGATATTTTTACATTGCAATGATATTATTCTTATGTGTATTCTTTCTTTTGTCACTATGATCTTTGATGTACTTGTAACTTTTGATTTTTGGGCGCATAAGCAATTATTAGTTAGAGAGTCGGACCTTGAAAAGGTCAAGTCTTGTAAGTTATGTTGGAAAGAAGCATATTCTAGTAAGCTTATAAAATGTGAACTTTAACAGTGAGGAAGATGTTCTCAAGTATGTTTTGTATTGTGAAGCGATGTTTTTTGTGTTACGTGATACTGCAACAAAAGCAATAAAAAAGAAGTGTAACTTAAATTCGGAGGGCTGATTATTTTTTTATATCACCATTGTGCTAACTTTGAAAGGTTTAATCTTCAAGAATGATTTGTGAAGCGCATCTACAAAACTTTTGAATATAGCAGAATAAAACCTAGACCTCTTTGCATCCGAGATTGGAATCATCACCACCTAGATTTTCGACGGTTGAGCCATGATTTTACAACGAGACCAGCGTGGGAAACACAAAAAGATGAGTGCCTAGTTTATTCATTATTGCATGAAATGACTTTGTTGTTGCCCGAAAATGCAGTATTTAGCAGCGTGAGCAACACCACAATCATTATTAAATTTTGACCTTTGTTGTGGTAGGGTTGTTAGAAGTGGCGCTAGCAACGCCATTGGTGTTGAACCCTGCCTAGACGTCAAATATGTGGGGTGTAGGATACCTGCCTTCTCGGATCGCTAGACAACATTCAAACAAATCCTATTAATGGGTTTTATTACGAAATGAACAATGAGAATACTTTGACAATAACACAGAAGTGTCGTAAGCAAAGGGCGACATGCAAATAAACGATGTTCTTCAGTGTATATAATTCCTAAGTCGCTGGTCTTGAAGTGCCTAATCTTGACGCTGCTGTAGAAGTGCGCAGCGACCAGTTCTCTTCACATATGTTCTCTTCACATAGAGGCCGCTGCTGTTGCGTTGTCGTAGAGAGGGGGCGGTCAGCGTGCAACTGGCTATCTTCTTCACAGCCTTCTCTTCTCTTTCGTTTGCGACTGGAGTTCCGGCGCTTGACTTTACGCCGTAACAATTATCAACACCTCGCCGAGTTTGAATAAGGCCGTGTAATATGACTACTGCGATATTGCAGAAAGGCATGCCAAGAGTGTAGTTACTGTACATGATTGCTGGCACCGGTGGTCACGAGAATGTACAGTCGCAAGAAAATTGATCTCCGGAGGGTAGATCATCGTGTTCGGCGTATGGCTCAGGGGCATTGCACGCCATCTGTGGCAACAAAGCCGGCCGAAGTGGCCGTGCGGTTAAAGGCGCTGCAGTCTGGAACCGCAAGACCGCTACGGTCGCAGGTTCGAATCCTGCCTCGGGCATGGATGTTTGTGATGTCCTTAGGTTAGTTAGTTTTAACTAGTTCTAAGTTCTAGGGGACTAATGATCACAGCAGTTGAGTCCCATAGTGCTCAGAGCCATTTGAACCATTTTTGTGGCAACAAAAATGGTTCAAATGGCTCTGAGCACTATGGGACTTAACATCTTTGGTCATCAGTCCCCTAGAACTTAGAACTACTTAAACCTAACTAACCTAAGGACATCACACAACACCCAGTCATCACGAGGCAGAGAAAATCCCAGACCCCGCCGGGAATCGAACCCGGGAACCTGTGGCAACAATCCGAGTACCAGTTGGCACCACAGTGACACAACGAACTGCTACAAGTCGGTTATGTCAAGTATAGCTCCGAGCCGAACGCCCTGTAGCGTGCATTCCACCGACCCCAAACTACCGCCATTTACCACTTCAGTGATGTCAAGCGAGAGCTCACTAGAGGGCAGGGTGGAGGTCTCTTGTGTTTTCTGATGAAAGCTGGTTCTGTCTCGGTGTAAGTGATGGCCGCGTGTTGGTTAGGAGGATGTCAGTTGAGGGCCTCAACCAACCTGGCTACGTGTTAAATAAACCTGTACGTCAACCTGGTGATTGGACCTGTTGTGCTTCCGTTCGTGAATAGCACTCCAGGGGATGTTTTCCCAGAGGATAACGCCCGCTGACATACCGCTGGTGTAACCCAGTTATGCTCTACAGTGTCGAGGTGTTGCCTTGCCCAACTCGCAATCGAGCACAAATGGGACATCATGGGACGACAACTCCAGCGTCATCCTCAAACAGCACTAACCGTTCCTGTGTTGACCGACCGAGTGCAACAGGCGTGGAACTCCATTCCACACATTGACGTCCGGCACCTGCACAACACAATGCATGCACGTTTGCATTATTGCATTCAACATTCTGGCGGTTACTCTGGTTATTAAAGTACCGGCATTTCACATATGCAATGGTTTATCTCGCGCCTACGTTAATCTGTGATTTGGTAATGTTAATCAGTAAAATAAGTTACTTAGACAAATGTGTTCTTGAAATTTCATTTCTCTACATTAATAATGTTTTGATGTTGCGATTTTTTTTCTGTCAGTGTAGTTATGTGCTCAGTCTCGTCTGCAATGTGTCTTGCAGGTGCAGTCGGTTTCCAGACAGACTGAAATATTCGTTAGGGAAACCATTCTATAAAAAAGGTAGAAGAGGGAAGATACACAATTACACGCCAGTGCCCTCGATACCGGTGGTTTTGAAAACTTTTGAAGAGGCACTGTAGGAGAATGTAGCAATACATCTCAGGATACGAATTTTATTCTCAGTCTTGCACTTCGGTTCAGAAACGGGGCATGAACAGAAAAAGTATTAAAAGTAATTTATTCCTTCGTGTGTGAGGCATTTGCAGGGCAAATGATAAGTCGCAGCTAAGCGTCTTCTTTAATGTAACAGAAGCATTTGATTGTATGTATTCAGCTACACTTTTAGGGTGGCCGAGCGGTTCTAGGCGCTTCAGTCTGGAACCAAACGACCGCTACGGTCGCAGGTTCGAATCCTGCCTCGGGCATGGATGTGTGTAATGTCCTTAGTTAGGTTTAAGTAGTTCTAAGTTCTAGGGGACTGATGACCTCAGATGTTAAGTCCCATAGAGCTCAGAACCATTTGAACCATTTGAAAACGTTTACGTAAGTTTTAACAGTATGGAATTAGTAAAAAAAGTGTTCAAATGTGTGTGAAATCTTATGGGACTTAACTGCTAAGGTCACCAGTCCCTAAGCTTACACACAACTTAACCTAAATTACCCTAAGGACAAACACACACACCCATGCCCGAGGGAGGACTCGAACCTCCGCCGGGACCAGCCGCACAGTCCATGACTGCAGCGCCTGAGGCCGCTCGGCTAGTCCTGCGCCGCTGGAATTAGTAGGAAAGGTGATGAATTGTTTATTTCATATCTAGAAAATAGAAAACACAAGGTTGTCCTCCAGAGACAGCAAACAGCGAACATATTTGAATCTGACTGATGTGCTGTAATGCGGGGGTTGGATTCACAAAATGAATTTGGCGCTCACTATAAAGGCAGCAGGAGTAGTTGCTGTATTGACGTGCCATGCTTATACTCAAACTGTCTTGTCGCAGGGAAAGTTAAACAATAACAAAAATAATGTTGGCAAAAAATGAGCAACACATATAATAATCATTTATTAAAACATATCTATTCAAATACTCACCTGTAGTGTCATGATAATGATGTGGAAGAGGATTCTGAACACTGGTCTAAACCTAACTCAATGGATGGTGAGTACCTAATCTATAGTGTTATAGTGTTATAGTCTTAGGTGGAGATTTCAATTTACCAGATATAGACTGGGACACTCAGATGTTTAGGACGGGTGGTAGGGACAGAGCATCGAGTGACATTATACTGAGTGCACTATTCGAAAATTACCTCGAGCAATTAAACAGAGAACCGACTCGTGGAGATAACATCTTGGACATACTGATAACAAACAGACCCGAACTTTTCGACTCTGTATGTACAGAACAGGGAATCAGTGATCATAAGGCCGTTGCAGCATCCCTGAATATGGAAGTTAACAGGAATATAAAAAAAGGGAGGAAGGTTTATCTGTTTAGCAAGAGTAATAGAAGGCAGATATCATACTACCTAACAGATCAAAACGAAAATTTCTGTTCCGGCACTGACAATGTTGAGTGTTTATGGAAAAAGTTCAAGGCAATCGTAAAATGCGTTTTAGACAGGTACGTGCCGAGTAAAACTGTGAGGGACGGGAAAAACCCACCATGGTACAACAACAAAGTTAGGAAACTACTGCGAAAGCAAAGAGAGCTCCACTCCAAGTTTAAACGCAGCCAAAACCTCTCAGACAAACAGAAGCTAAATGATGTCAAAGTTAGCGTAAGGAGGGCTATGCGTGAAGCGTTCAGTGAATTCGAAAGTAAAATTCTATGTACCGACTTGACAGAAAATCCAAGGAAGTTCTGGTCTTACGTTAAATCAGTAAGTGGCTCGAAACAGCATATCCAGACACTACGGGATGATGATGGCATTGAAACAGAGGATGACACGCGTAAAGCTGAAATACTAAACACCTTTTTCCAAAGCTGTTTCACAGAGTAAGACCGCACAGCAGTTCCTTCTCTAAATCCTCGCACAAACGAAAAAATGGCTGACATCCAAATAAGTGTCCAAGGAATAGAAAAGCAACTGGAATCACTCAATAGAGGAAAGTCCACTGGACCTGACGGGATACCAATTCGATTCTACACAGAGTACGCGAAAGAACTTGCCCCCCTTGTAACAGCCGTGCACCGCAAGTCTCTAAAGGAACGGAGGGTTCCAAATGATTGGAAAAGAGCACAGATAGTCCCAGTCTTCAAGAAGGGTCGTCGAGCAGATGCGCAAAACTATAGACCTATATCTCTGACATCGATCTGTTGTAGAATTTTAGAACATGTTTTTTGCTCGAGTATCATGTCGTTTTTGGAAACCCAGAATCTACTATGTAGGAATCAACATGGATTCCGGAAACAGCGATCGTGTGAGACCCAACTCGCTTTATTTGTTCATGAGACCCAGAAAATATTAGATACAGGCTGCATGGGGGCTTAATTAAATAAGTTTGAAAATACTTTTTATTTTTTGGTAGCTGTAAGTCCGATTACGCTGTTTCGTAATCGGTTGGCCCTGACTAGTATTATTACGCAATCTGACTGCATAGAATAACAACAAACAATGAAAGAAAATTTTCGTAAACACAGTAAATTAATTAAGTCCCCAGCAACTATAAAACCTACAAAACCCAAGCACAAATGTAATTGTTCTGTGTGTGGGAGTGTGACTCAACGTACACATCTGGCACGGTTCTTCTTCAACAAGACAAGAATTTTTAAATACCAATTATACTGACGTGATAAAAGAAAATTAGAAATACGATAATTGCGTAAGGAAAGCAGAATTACACGCTAATACAAGAACACACGCCAGACGCTTTGTTGACTGAACCTGTAATGACGCATTATTTAGGATACCGAAATTAAAAACAAACGGAGTTAATTACCTCATTTATATTGATGAAAATCATTCTAATCCTTACATTATATCTCAACCAGAACTCTCCAATATCACATCTCAGCAAGCACTGCCTAATAGCACATCTCAACAAACACTCTCTGCTACAACATCTCAGCACAGACTACCACGAGACCTCGACAGGCACTGACTACTACGAGCTCTCTCCAAGCACTGACTTCTACGAGTTCTTAACAGGCACTGTGGAGGCGGCTTAATAATACTCTTTGGCGCAATCTCTGGCGCAGTGGCTCAGTGTAGCCACCTTTCATATGCCCCTACTCCACAGGCCAGAATTTGATGGTATTTTTGCCAGCATTGGTGGTGAAAATACCACCAAATTCGTCCAGAAAAATACAGACAAAAATAAAAGATAATATTAATACCTAAATATCACATAATTAGTTAAAATTTTGGCTTTTCACTGACCTTTCAATAACCTAATATATAAAATACAGTAGGCAACACAAATTCTTTCCATACATGTGGCTTTACATAATAGTTTACACAATACATAAAAAATCAGTTTATACAAATGTTCACATAAAATACCTTTAATTATTCAAAAAAAAAATAGTTGATAATTCCAGCCCAGCAATGGTCAACAGGTGCAAACACCAACAAGTGACATCATTTCAGCAGAAGCAGTCCATCAGTTGCACCCAGCAATGTTGAGCAGGTGCAGACACCAACAAGTGACATCATTTCAGTAGAAACAGTTCTAACAGTGGCATCCAGCAATGTTGAGTAGGTGCAGACACCGGCAAGTGATATCATTTCCATAGAAGTAGCTTCATCTGTGCACCCAGTAATGTTGAGCAGGTGCAGACACCAACAAGTGACTTCATTTCAGTAGAAGCAGTTCCATTAGTGGCACCCAGCAATGTTGAGTAGGTGCAGACAGCAACAAGTGACTTCATTTCAGTAGAAGCAGTCCATCAGTTGCACCCAGCAATGTTGAGCAGGTGCAGACACCAACAAGTGACATCATTTCAGTAGAAGCAGTTCCATCTGTGGCACCCAGTAAAGTTGAGCAGGTGCAGACACCAACAAGTGACTTCATTTCAGTAGAAGCAGTTCCATTAGTGGCACCCAGCAATGTTGAGCAGGTGCAGACAGCAACAAGTGACTTCATTTCCATACAAGTAGTCCATCAGTTGCACCTAGCAATGATGAGCAGGTCCAGAGAGCAGTCCATGATATTCACTATCACCGATCACACTGTTCATCAGAGTATATAAGCACAAATTAAACATGTCCTAGTGACACCAATCACGTAGAAAAACTACAAGTAACAGTCCATAATATTCACTATCACTGATCACACAGTTCATAAGCAGAAATTAATCATTCCTAAGTGTCACACATTATGTTGAAAAAGTGCAGGTAACAGTTCATAATATTTACCCTCACTAATCAGACAGTTCAGGCATGAACAATAGTTTAAGTGCACATACAAATGCTTTTACACTAAACATACAAATCATAACAAACACATAAATGATGTCAGATAATTTTCATATTAACTATTACAAATACTCAAATATCAGTAAACCTATAATATTTATGGGTGTCAGTGCAAGCCACTACAAACAAATAAAATAATATTTACGAGATAGGTGGGTAGGATTAGGAAAGGAAAACACACAAAACACACTCATTCATGTTTCATCCACACTAAGTACTACTGTGTAATTGAGTGGTGTTAACTGTGTAAATGTAATTCTGTCAAAATCTGATGTTCATCATGTGTATCAAGTAGTAGTGGCAGCAATGTATAACAGTCAATAATAGTTAGGTCAACGTCATAGTCATCATGTCAAGACCAATGTTTGCCAAGCCAGATCAAATGTACTGTTGTTGAACAACTGTCAGTGAGCCAAGATATGCAAATACTTCCTCTCTTCAAAAAAAAGTATATACTGCTTAGTCATTTAACAAAGTGTGTGTATAGACTATCTTCCTTCTACTTTAGTGTTCTAGTCTGCTATCTTCATCCTCCTTGTTCCATAAGACCAACAAAAAAAATATGCATCTCACTTACTTTACTTCTTATCCACCAAAACTCCAATAATCATCAACTTCACACAATCTCAATAATACCTCAATAATACCTCTTCAATGCGTCGATACATATAAACCTTATTACCAATATCATTTCACTTCCATAACAACTCTTTCCTCTAGTCAGTCTCTTCGAACAAGTACAGATAAAATCCTAGGGCAAACTTCAGTTCATCATCCCATACAATCTGAAGACACATTGTCAACACACAACCTCTGTGCAATCCGTCTGACCCAAATCTTCCACTCATTATGAATTATAAACAAAAGAAATGCATACATGACCTCTAACAGACTTAGTTCGAATAACTCTCAGTAATTAAGTACGATTACGGAATGTGAATGATCACAATATTTCACAGTGTGTACACCACTTCAAGAATTATGGCAGAAGCAAACATGTGGAGTATTTCTTGTATCAAGTGTCACTTCCTATTTCAATTGCTCACGAAAAATGCAGTGTAATAACTGTTAATGGTCTAAACCTAGTAATGGTATGTCATGTCGTTAACTTCCTTCCTATTAGCATAAAGTTATACAGCTTCCATAAAACCTCAGCTCATGTGACTTCAACGAAGTTCTTTGTACCAATGTCGTTCGCCGAATTATAGCAGTTCATTTTCTTATCTTAAAAATATAAGGCACTTAGCGTAAGCAAAACAAGCAATAGCGAGTAAATATACCAGTAGAGAACAGAATGTCAAAAAGTGGATGCAGCACAATCCTTACAACGAGGCTCTGCCAAGCGAACAATCTGTAACCTATACCATAGTGTAACCTAAACTCTATATTCGTACACTGTACATCAGCATTTCTATACACCAAATGAAAGAGTAGTTATGACAACAACAGATATGTATAAAGATGCAATCCATACGCAAAGCAGTAAATATGTCATTAGCATCATATCAGCATAAGCAAATAAATGTTCATATGTCATCTTAATAAGTAAACATGAAGGCGCAAGCAGATAAATCACGAAGTATAACTTACATACATAATCACAGTCAGCACAATTAATCAGGTTACAATTATAATTTAAATAAATAAGCACAGCAGGCGCATAATAGAAAAATATGACATCAGTGAAAAAGCAGTGCAGCCAAGCGATGCATAATATATACAAATAACAACCCTGTTCATTAATAAAACATTGACAAAAATCAGTTAACGTATGCAAGCACGTCGCTTCACAAGTAATTTCATAGAACATGAAATTAGCACAAAGTATGAATCACGTAATCGCGAGCAGCAAATTACGTCTAAAGTACGTACCTAAGTGGAAATATGTTACCTGAAAAATGAACTCAATTAATAGTTACCCCTTTTAGTTTATTAGTTTCTTCTTCGAAATTACATTCTTCCTGAAAGTTTCTCGATAGCAAGACGTCTTAACGTCGGACACGCCCAGAATTTACCTGAAGTTCTTAAATATTTTATAGAACCGTATCCTGAAAAATACTGAATGTTAATAACATAATTCATCAAGTCATTATAGCTTTATACTGAATTTAATCGGAGAAATTAAACTGTGTATTTGTTTACGGCTGTCAGTGCATTCGCACTGAGCGCTCGATCAGCTGTAGGCGCGTGACGTAGGAAGCAATTGTTCGCGGTCAACGACTGCCTTGTGCGGCGCGCAGACTTGACTGTTGCTTTGAGTATGTGCCGCCGCCAAAACACAGCGCGGTATCCTTGTACTCTCCGCATGTTTACATCTAGCTGTTGGTTTCTCAAAAGTATGTCATTCCACAAAAATTTTGACGTTTGATATATGATGTATTCCCTTAGAGCGTCGAGATTTAAGAGTTTCTTCTTCGACAGTGTTATCATGAATAATTTTACGAATTCTATATGGACCGTTATAAAGCAGAAAAAATTTGAGACACAAGCCTTTTCCTTTGTGAGACAAACGATGAGACTTAATTAATACCTTTTGACCAACTGACAAGATTTTTGAACGACCAGGACTCTTAGCTGATTTCTCTCTTCTAGCAGCCGCAGATGCAATATTTCGTAGTGCCAGGTTGACAACTTCAGAATGCCGCAGTTTCCGTGTAGGCGGAAAAGGAACGATTTCAGAAATGCGATTTGTCGGTGCTTTATTTTTTAATACCAGTATAGCCGGTAAAGAAGTTGAATCATTAGGGAGTTCATTCAGAATGTTTTGAAAAATATGAAGATACTGATCCCAAGTTCTGTGATTCTGATGACAATAAAGACGACACAATTTATTGATTTCCTTCATCCATCTCTCTGAAGCGTTAGATTGAGGGTGAAAAAGTGAAATGAAAATTGGTTTAATTTTACAACGCCGTAGAGTACGAAGCCAAATTTTAGAACGAAACTGTGATCCATTATCTGATATAACCTTATCAACATGACCAACTTCTTTAAGAAAATGTTTGATGAAAGCGTTAGATACTGAACGAGCTGTTGCTTTGCGTAAAGGTGTAAAACACACATATTTTGACGTCAACTCCACCGCTACGAAAATGTACGCAAAACCATTAGTAGAACGAACCACTGGACCGAACAAATCGACTGCAGCCATCTCCTTTAATTTCGCTGGAATGATAGGAAACAACGGTGCTCTGTGAGAAACTGTTGGCGGCTTAGCCTTTTGACATAATTTGCATTTGGCCAGAACAGATCGAATACGTTTTTCTATATTACTGAAGTAGCAATTTTCTCGTAATTTGTGAAAGCATTTTCTGGGACCAAAGCGTGCATAACTGAAATGCGTATACCAAATCAGCTTATTAACCCACTCATCAGGAATACAAACTAACCAAACAGAGTTGTCGACCGATTTTCGTTTAAAAAGAACTTTCCAGATAGATCGCAAAAACGAGGTGTGGCCAAATTGTCCAATCTAACAAAGCGTCGAAGAAAATTACAGACACCAAGAAAACTACGAACATCACGTTTTGTGGTAGGAACAGCATAATTACGAATAGCGTCTAATTTCTCTGGATCAGGAAGAATACCTTCTGTAGAAATAATGTGACCGAGAATTTCACCTGTGAACGACCAAATTCAGATTTTTCTAAGTTTACTGTAATGCCAACTCGTGCAAAAATACGTAATTATGAATCCAAAATTTTGTTGTGCTCACTCCAAGAATGTTTAGCAATAAGAATGTCGTCGACATATGAAGTAATATTGTCACGAAGATAAACAGGTAAAATTTCATTTAAGCTAAGAATGAATGCTGCTGAAGGTACAGTAACTCCACATGGTAATTTCCGAAATCACTTTTGGGTAAATTAGTCAAATCCGGTTATTGTTTACTTACTCACTAGATAGATTGATAGTCGAAGAGTTGGTTTGACAGATGCAAAGAATAGTAAAAGAGTAGGCAGCGGTACAGAAAACTAAAAGAGAAATAGCACCACTACAGCTCGGGGCCCTATGCTCGCTACGGCACATATTCACTTAGAGTAGTGAATCCCCTGAGGACATTAATAGCCGCACATAATTTCCAGTTTGTGACTTTGTGGCACATCTGGCGGAAGTGCGTACGTAAATTGATCTAGCCATGAACATGGATGTATGTCATTCTTAGAATTGCGGAAGATCTTAAATTTCCGAACAGTCAAAAAGTGTTTAAGTCAAAGTTTTCGCCTCGTGGCGACAAAGACCTACCGTGTCTGTCCCAGTCCCAATGACGATTATTGTCAAGTTCGCGCGCCTGGCGCTCTCCTGTCGCATCCCGTAAATGAAACAAATTATTTTCTTCAAACCCCTCTGCTATCTGTGATTCCAAATTTCTTTTGCTGTCTTTTCCTACAATTTCGCCTTCGATCTGTTTGACTTGCTTTTCACGCGTTCATTAAATTTTCCCTGATTTTCAACATGTTTATTTATGTTCTGATACTCTTCGGTTTCTGCAAATGGCAATGGTGCTGTATCATCCGAATCTCTGTCCCCATGTAAACTAAGATTTGTCAGTTTATCTGAAATTTCCTCAACTCTTTCCGATAAGTCACCTAATTGTTCTTTCTGTTTATTTACGCCTTCCGTAAGTGTCGCGACTCGGGTTTCAGTATTGACACATTTGGTAGCTAGCTGTTCATATTGTTGTGTTAGGTTATTTAATCTGTCATTTGGTACTGATTCCTCGATTCTCTCAAATATTTCTTCCTTATTCTTTGCACGTTGTAAATTTAACTCTGAAAATTTCTGTACTATCACGCGATCTCTTTCCTCCTGTTCTCTATCCTGTTCCCTTTGTCTAATCTCTACAGCAATTAATCTATTATTGTGAGAATTCAAAATCGGTTGTACTTCTTCTCTGATTTCTTTCTTTAATTCATCTTTCATATTTTTGAAACATGTCCCTATTCGTGAATCTAACCGTGTTTCCAAAGTTCCCATCTCTGTTTTAATTGTTCCTATCTCTGTTTCAAATTCAGATCGAAACTGCTCCATTGTTCCCCTATCTGTTTTTAATTCAGATCTCAAAGTTCCCATCTCAGTTTTAATTGTTCCTATTTGTGATCCCACTGTTTTTAATTCAGATCCTAACTGCTCCATTGTTCCAATTTGTGAGTCTAACCGAGATCCCAAATTTAATATTGCACCCATCAACTGCTCCATATGAACTAGTTCAAAATTCCTTTCGCCCTTAACATTTCCCGCAAAAATAACTTCCTTCTGCATAGCCATAAGGCTATCTGTGTTCGCTACTATTCCAGAATCTTCTGTCGTTAATCTCGGATTCTGTGAATTTTCAGATTGAGAAAAATTTTGAAATGGTTTCGGACTATTTTCTCGACTGATTAAATTGTTTTCCACTTCATTATTCATGATACTGTTTTCCTCTGTTGGCGAGTTCGCCATGTTAACAATTTCGTCATTCTCACTATCCATCATTTTTGCCTTTTTCATTGATCGCGTAATCATTTACAAAATATACAAAACTCGTCACTATATGAAAATTACACACAATGACACTTTATCATCAACAATATCATTGACATGAAATGTTTCCCTCAAACACGATTAATCGAACAATTGAAATAATTGCACTAAATTGTCAAACGTGTATACAAGACAACAAATCAAATTCTGAGAAAAAATACCATTAGAAGAATGACAATTACTAAATCTACACATGCAAAATAGACTACAATTACTAACTACAATTACTACAACA
Source organism: Schistocerca piceifrons (assembly GCF_021461385.2). Classification (NCBI taxonomy): domain Eukaryota; kingdom Metazoa; phylum Arthropoda; class Insecta; order Orthoptera; family Acrididae; genus Schistocerca; species Schistocerca piceifrons. Next base: position 770,564,962 of record NC_060141.1, on the reverse strand, counting down.
ATACTACGATCTACTATTTTTACAATCAGAAGGTTCCAAGGGACGATCCGAAGCAGCGGTCGCCACGTGCATGGGGGCTTACTTAAATATTACTGAAAATATTTTTTTTATTTTTCGTAGCTGTATGTCCGATTACGCTGTGTCTCGTAATCGGTTGGCCCTGACTAGTATTATTACGCTATCTGACTGCAAAGAACAACAAGAATGAAATGAAATTTTTCGTTAACACAATTAATTAATTAAGTCCCCAGCAACTATAAAACCTACAAAACCCAAGCACAAATGTAATTGTTCTGTGTGTGGGAGTGTGACTCAACGTACACATCTGGCACGGTTCTTCTTCAACAAGACAAGAATTTTTAAATACCAATTATACTGACGTGATAAAAGAAAATTAGAAATACGATAATTGCGTAAGGAAAGCAGAATTACACTCTAATACAAGAACACACGCCAGACGCTTTGTTGACTGAACCTGTAATGACGCATTATTTAGGATACTGAAATTAAAAACAAACGGAGTTAATTACCTCATTTATATTGATGAAAATTATTCTAATCCTTACATTATATCTCAACCAGAACTCTCCAATATCACATCTCAGCAAGCACTGCCTAATAGCACATCTCAACAAACACTCTCTGCTACAACATCTCAGCACAGACTACCACGAGACCTCGACAGGCACTGACTACTACGAGCTCTCTCCAAGCACTGACTTCTACGAGTTCTTAACAGGCACTGTGGAGGCGGCTTAATAATACTCTTTGGCGCAATCTCTGGCGCAGTGGCTCAGTGTAGCCACCTTTCAAGGCTCCCAGGTAGATGCTATTTTTCTTGACTTCCGGAAGGCGTTCGATACAGTTCCGCACTGTCGCCTGATAAACAAAGTAAGAGCCTACGGAATATCAGACCAGCTGTGTGGCTGGATTGAAGAGTTTTTAGCAAACAGTACACAGCATGTTGTTATCAATGGAGAGACGTCTACCGACGTTAAAGTAACCTCTGGCGTGCCACAGGGGAGTGTTATGGGACTATTGCTTTTCACAATATATATAAATGATGTAGTAGATAGTGTCGGAAGTTCCATGCGGCTTTTCGCGGATGATGCTGTAGTATACAGAGAAGTTGCAGCATTAGAAAATTGTAGCGAAATGCAGGAAGATCTGCAGCGGATAGGCACTTGGTGCAGGGAATGGCAACTGACCCTTAACACAGACAAATGTAATGTATTGCGAATACATAGAAAGAAGGATCCTTTATTGTATGATTATATGATAGCGGAACAAACACTGGTAGCAGTTACTTCTGTAAAATATCTGGGAGTATGCGTGCGGAACGATTTGAAGTGGAATGATCATATAAAATTAATTGTTGGTAAGGCGGGTACCAGGTTGAGATTCATTGGGAGAGTGCTTAGAAAATGTAGTCCATCAACAAAGGAGGTGGCTTACAAAACACTCGTTCGACCTATACTTGAGTATTGCTCATCAGTGTGGGATCCGTACCAGATCGGTCTGACGGAGGAGATAGAGAAGATCCAAAGAAGAGCGGCGCGTTTCGTCACTGGGTTATTTGGTAACCGTGATAGCGTTACGGAGATGTTTAATAAACTCAAGTGGCAGACTCTGCAAGAGAGGCGCTCTGCATCGCGGTGTAGCTTGCTCGCCAGGTTTCGAGAGGGTGCGTTTCTGGATGAGGTATCGAATATATTGCTTCCCCCTACTTATACCTCCCGAGGAGATCACGAATGTAAAATTAGAGAGATTAGAGCGCGCACGGAGGCTTTCAGACAGTCGTTCTTCCCGCGAACCATACGCGACTGGAACAGGGAAGGGAGGTAATGACAGTGGCACGTAAAGTGCCCTCCGCCACACACCGTTGGGTGGCTTGCGGAGTATAAATGTAGATGTAGATGTAGATGTAGAATAGCAGTTTCAGTCTACCCCTAATGTCGGCGACAATGCTCTCTCTTAATAATGTACAGTGCAACCCTCAGCGATTAATGTGACAATGTGCGATGACTCCTTAATGATACTGACGGCGTTTCGCAGAGCGTGTTGGCTACTATTACAAGACCAAATCAGTGAATCATCAAGACTGCTGCGCCCCAACTACGGGAAAGACTGCTGCCTCTCTTGAGGAACTACGGGTTATGCTGGCGTCCCCACAGATACCCTTCCGTTGTGGCTGCACCTATGGCACGGTTTCAGACACGTAAGTCACGCCACCTGTGGCTGGGTTTCATGTAGGAGTGGTCTTACGGAAGAATGGCTGGGCTCTTTCAATGCCAAAATGAAAAAAAGAAATCGCCAAGTTCTCCTTTACCTAGACAATGCAACCTGCCACCTGAAAATAACGTTATCAGACGTGAAATTGGCTTGGTTCCCTCCACGTTCAACCAGCCTCACACAACCCGTGGACCAGGGAATTAGTTACACACTCAAGTGTCATCATAAGCGATTACTGTTGCAATCTCTTATTCGTAGTGTTGAAGAAGCCGAACGTGCGTTTGCTCTTACACGGTCAGTTTCTGTCCTGGATGCAGGAAATTGGATTGGCTTGGTAGTGAAGGAAATAAAACCCGAAATCGTCACCAAGTGCTTCAACAAAGCGGGGTTTGGAGGCCAAGAAGAAGACGTTTCTGTGGTCATCGAAGTTCAAGAAAATGCAGCAGCAATTGCTGAATTAATGAAAATGCGAAACATTTCATGTAGTTCAGACGACTACATTCGAAGTGATGACTTCCTGTGAACTCACTCCACTCTCACTTCAGCAAACGATTTAATAGAAATCTGCAACTCTGCAACACAGAGGATAATGAAGAACAAACAAAGGAAGAAGAAGAGGAGCAAAATGATGCCCCTGGAAAAATTAATATGCCTGAAGAAGCCACTGAATGCGTAAACGATGTTATGCAGTTTGTAGCACATACGAAGTTTCCCAACTTGTAGGAACTACTGTATGGTACAAAAAATTGTCTAGAAAAAACAGTTTTGAATAGGAAATTAAAACAAGTTTCCCTCCTTGATACGTGGCGAAAAAAGTGAAATGTAAATCACATAAACATGGGAATAATATGTATGTACATACAATAATAAACGAATTTAAAGTGCGAGTAAAAATATTATCAATTAGATCAACTAGTGTAATAGTCCACTGTTCCGTTGCTCAATAGGCAGTAACTGAACATCTACTCTTCTGGAATGAAGGTACACGAATACAGTATATGCATTATTAAGAATTTTTACTGTACTTTTGAACATGTTGTTGTTGTTGTTGTCGTCTTCAGTCCTGAAACTGGTTTGATGCAGCTCTCCATGCTACTCTATCCTGTGCAAGCTTCTTCATCTCCCAGTACCTACTGCAACCTACATCCTTCTGAATCTGCTTAGTGTATTCATCTCTTGGTCTCCCTCTACGGCCGGCCGAAGTGGCCGTGCGGTTAAAGGCGCTGCAGTCTGGAACCGCAAGACCGCTACGGTCGCAGGTTCGAATCCTGCCTCGGGCATGGATGTATGTGATGTCCTTAGGTTAGTTAGGTTTAACTAGTTCTAAGTTCTAGGGGACTAATGACCTCAGCAGTTGAGTCCCATAGTGCTCAGAGCCATTTGAACCATTTTTTTCTCCCTCTACGATTTTTACCCTCCACGCTGCCCTCCAATAATAAACTGGTGATCCCTTGATGCCGCAGAACATGTCCTACCAACCGATCCCTTCTTCTGGTCAAGTTGTGCCACAAACTTCTCTTCTCCCCAATCCTATTCAATACTTCCTCATTAGTTATGTGATCTACCCATCTAATCTTCAGCATTCTTCTGTAGCACCACATTTCAAAAGCTTCTATTCCCTTCTTGTCCAAACTATTTATCGTCCATGTTTCACTTCCATACATGGCTACACTCCATACAAATACTTTCAGAAATGACTTCCTGACACTTAAATCTATACTCGATGTTAACAAATTTCTCTTCTTCAGAAACGCTTTCCTTCCCATTGGCAGTCTACATTTTATATCCTCTCTACTTCGACCATCATCAGTTATTTTGCTCCCCAAATAGCAGAACTCCTTTACTACTTTAAGTACCTCATTGCCTAATCTAATTCCCTCAGCATCACCCGACTAAATTCGACTACATTCCATTATCCTCGTTTTGCTTTTGTTGAAGATCATCTTATATCCTCCTTTCAAGACACTATCCATTCCGTTCAACTGCTCTTCCAAGTCCTTCGCTGTCTCTGAGAGAATTACAATGTCATCGGCGAACCTTAAGGTTTTTATTTCTTCTCCATGGATTTTAATACCTACCCCGAATTTTTCTTTTGTTTCCTTTACTGCTTGCTCAATATACAGGTTGAACAACATCGGGGAGAGGCTACAACCCTGTCTCACTCCCGTCCCAATCACTTCTTCCCTTTGATGTCCCTCAACTCTTATAACTGCCATCTGGTTTCTGTAGAAATTGTAAATAGCTTTTCGCTCCCTATATTTTACCCCTGCCACATTCAGAATTTGAAAGAGAGTATTCCAGTCAACATTGTCAAAAGCTTTCTCTAAGTCTCCAAATGCTAGAAACGTAGGTTTGCCTTTCCTTAATCCAGCTTCTAAGATAAGTTGTCGGGTCAGTATTGCCTCATGTGTTCCAATATTTCTACGGAATCCAAACTGATCTTCCCCGAGGTCGGCTTCTACTAGTTTTTCCATTCGTCTGTAAAGAATTCGTGTTAGTATTTTGCAGCCGTGACTTATTAAACTGATAGTTCTGTAATTTTCACATCTGTCAACACCTGCTTTCTTTGGGATTGGAATTGTTATATTCTTCTTGAAGTATGAGGGTATTTCGTCTGTCTCATACATCTTGCTCACCAGATGGTAGAGTTTTGTCAGGACTGGCTCTCCCAAGGCTGTCAGTAGTTCTAATGGAATGTTGTCTACTCCCGGGGCCTTGTTTCGACTCAGGTCTTTCAGTGCTCTGTCAAACTCTTCACGCAGTATCGTATCTCCCATTTCATCTTCATCTACATCCTCTTCCATTTCCATAATATTGTCCTCAAGTACATCTCTCTTATATAGACCGTCTATATACTCCTTCCACCTTTCTGCTTTCCCTTCTTCGCTTAGACCTGGGTTTCCATCTGAGCTCTTGATATTCATACAAGTGGCTCTCTTTTCTCCAAAGGTCCCCTTAATTTTCCTGTAGGCAGTATCTATCTTACCCCTAGTGAGATAAGCCTCTACATCCTTACATTTGTCCTCTAGCCATCCCTGCTTAGCCATTCTGCACTTCCTGTCGATCTCATTTTTGAGATGTTCGTATTCCTTTTTGCCTCCTTCATTTACTGCATTTTTATATTTTCTCCTTTCATCAATTAAATTCAATATTTCTTCTGTTACCCAAGGATTTCTACTAGCCCTCGTCTTTTTACCTACTTGATCCTCTGCTGCCTTCACCACTTCATCCCTCAAAGCTACCCATTCTTCTTCTACTGTATTTCTTTCCCCCATTCCTGTCAATTGTTCCCTTATGCTCTCCCTGAAACTCTGTACAACCTCTGGTTTAGTCAGTTTATCCAGGTCCCATCTCCTTAAATTCCCACCTTTTTGCAGTTTCTTCAGTTTTAATCTACAGTTCATAACCAATAGATTGTGGTCAGAGTCCACATCTGACCCTGGAAATGTCTTACAATTTAAAATCTGGTTCCTAAATCTCTGTCTTACCATTATATAATCTATCTGAAACCTGTCAGTATCTCCAGGCTTCTTCTATGTATACAATCTCTTTTATGATTCTTGAACCAAGTGTTGGCTATGATTAGGTTGTGTTCTGTGCAAAATTCTACCAGGCGGCTTCCTCTTTCGTTTCTTACGCCCAATCCATATTCACCTACTACGTTTCCTTCTTTCCCTTTTCCTACTGACGAATTCCAGTCACCCATGACTATTAAATTTTCATCTCCCTTCACTATCTGAATAATTTCTTTTATTTAATCATAGATGTCTTCAATTTGAACATGATACATGACAAATTTTACGTAGCGCAGTGAGTTTTGTATAATCCGGAAACTTATCCAATTTGGAAAATTATTTTAGTCCCACGCGATAACGTTTTGAGCAAGTTTTACTGTATTTTGGTTAATGTGCAATGTGATATTTGAGTGCTGTGTTGTAAACTAGAGTAGCTCTCCTCTGTATCAAGAAATTCCAGTGTCACAATTTGCCTGTTTTCTGCAGGTATAGCATTTCTCAAGAGAGTATTCTGTTTTGTAATATAAGAATATGAGAATCCACTTTACTGAGCAAATACTGAAGTACATTCTCATCCAATCGTAAGTATATATATTAGACTCGACGTCCTCCACTTGCAGCTTTCGAAAAAAATTATGCTGAATGCTTTTATTATCTCGACGTAAAACCTATGGCTTCATCCAAGAGTGTTTCCTTTTTTCCCGCCGCTTTTTTTCCAAATACACTCGAAATACAGTTGTGGTGCTAGCAACTGTAGCGCATAATAAGTTGTTATCCACCATCTTGAAATTTGACGAAAAATACGACGAGATTGTAATACTCCATTGTAGCGCCACGTCACAGATCTTTGTCAAAGAAATTTGACGAATATTTGATTGTCAGAGAAATATGATGGTGTAATAGCGGCATAAATAGCGTGCTGTTATAGAATTTTCCAATGCTGAAAAAGTGACTGCTAGTGAGATTTATCGTCTTTTAAAGGCTGTTTATCGTGCCGATGTCGTTGATGGGCCTGCTGTAAATCGATGGGTAATAAAATTTCGTGGTTGCGAGGCTGGAAAAGCCGTAACTGTTGATGAAACACACAGCGGGCGTTCGATCACTGCTACAGACGAAAAACATCGCAAATTCGTCGACGATTTGTTTCAAAATGACCAGCGAATCACTCAGAAGTTTACCGCAAACCAAACTGGAATGTTCAAGGAACTTATCGGCTTCATTACTAAACAATTGATGATGATGAGGTCCAATAGTCAGAGGAGCGTAGGGGGCGATGAGGGAGACCCGCACCGCCGCCTAGGCAAGTTCCTAGCGGAGATGGTTGCCATTGACTTCCTCCGACCGTAATGGGGATTAATGATGATAGTGAAGACGACACAACACCACGCAGTCATCTCGAAACAGGGAAAATCACGGACCCCGCCGGGAATCGAACCCGGAAACCCGTGCCCGGGAAGTGAGAACGCTACCGCGAGACCACGAGCTGCGGACACTAAACAGCTAGGGTACGGTAAGATCTGTGCACGCTGTCTCACTGACGAGAACAAACAACGTCTGTTGGAATGCTGCGAGCTACTTTTGCAGCGCTGCCGTGACGTAGGAGACGACTTCCTTTTGAATATTGTCACGGAAGGCTAGCCATGGGTCCATCCTTACGGTCCATAAGAGAAAAGACACATATCGCTAGCCGTCTCCTCCTTGGGCGAAAAAGTTCATAACAGAACCATCCACAGAAAAATAAAATTCTTTTGACTGTATTTTGGGATCATCATCGAGTTTATGTGACTGATTATGTGGTACGAGGGGCAACGGTAAATTCTTCTCAGTACAGCGACACACTAAAACATCTCCGTCACCAGGTTCGTCGTGTTAGAGGCAGTCTGGCGCCAATAATTTTGCAACATGACAACCGTCGTCCACATACCCCGCGCGTGGCTGAAAAGGTTTTGCAAAACCTGAAGTCTGAATCGATTCGACACCTTCCTTACTCGACCGATCTTGCGCCTTGCTACTCAAGAGAGACCCCAAGGATAATCATTACACCTCGCACCATTTTTATTTATTTATTCGTGTCAGAAACATTTACGACGTGTAAAATAAAGTACAATATTTAAAGTCGTGTGTGTATATATTCGCAAGACAATTATTTACACTTTTGCCGTCCAGAAGTTAGCGGCATCTATTGCATTCGGCGTTGCATGTAGCAGGTCTTCTGTTGTGCATGCTGCTGGGCATTGGTTACACCGGAGCAGGTGGGAGGTCGTCTCTGCGATGCTCCACACTCACAGAGCGACGGCTCCTCTAGGAAACCCCATTTAGTCAGATTGCTCTTACATTGCGTGACACCCGAGCCTAGTCTGTTGAGGGATCTCCATGTACTCCAATTCTCTGTGTAGCCGGGTGGTAGTCTTTCGCTTGGTGTAATCCATCCCGTAGTACTGGTAAGCCTCGCAGGCCACACTTCGATTCGGCATTGCTGTGGTGCCCCAAATAGCGCCTCGGTAGATCTGAGGAAGCTCTTTCTGGATTTTAGTCTTGGGTTTGCTGGTTGATAGCCATATAGGGGGGGGTGAGCTTCAGAAGTTTCTGATTTTTTCTTCTCACTTTTAGCTGCTACCTCTCGGCGGATGTCTGGGGGTGCAGCTCCCGCGAGGCTGTACAGTTTATCCAGAGGAGTAGGCTTCAGGCACCCGGTGATGATACCTCGCACGATGGGGTGAAGGTAGCTGTCAACACCTGCATTCGAGAAAAGTCGGAAGAATTTTCCAGAGACAGAATGAAATAACTTCTTACATGTTGAGAGAAATGTATTGGTCTTAACGGCGAATATGTTGAAAAATAAATATGATTCTGATGCTTAAGAATTGTACTTTAATGTGCTTTCTGACCGATTTTCCTAATTGTTTTTGTTCGTCTTTTAGAAGCATGCATACATTACTTTTCAGCCTACTTTTGTATATGTACATACGTACTTCGCAAGCCACCATACGGTGCAAGGGGGAAAGTAACTTTTACCCCTACTATTCATTTTCTTTGCCGTTCCACTCACAAATGGATCAACGAGTGTCTGTATGCTGCCGTATGAGCCCTAATTTCTCCAATATTGCCTCAGCGGTCCCTAAGTTAAACATGCGATGGCGGCAGTAGAAGCGTTCAACAGTCAGCTGCAAATGTCACTTACCTAAACTATCTAAATACTGTTTAGCGGCCGGTCGCTGTGACCGAGCGGTTGTAGGCTCTTCAGTCCGGAACCGCGCTGCTGCTACGGTCGCAGGTTCGAATCCTGACTCGGGCATGGCTGTGTGTGATGTCCTTAGGTTGGTTAGGTTTAAGTAGATCTAAGTCAATGGGGCTGATGACCTCAGATGTTATGTCCCATAGTGCTTAGAGCCATTTGAACCATTTGAACTGTTTAGCGGAAAGAACGTTGTCTTCCGTGCAGGTGATCCCATTTGAGTTCACGAACCATCTCCTCAATACTCGCGTGTGGAACGAACTTAACAAATCTAGTAACGCCCTTCTGAACTGCTTTAATGTCTTCCTTTAATCTGACATTTTATGGATCCCAAACATTCCAGTTGTGCTCAAGAATGGATCGCACTAGTCTTCCACTCACGATCTTCTTTGTAAGTGAGCTACATTTTTCTAAAATTCTCCAAATAATTCTAACTCGATCGTTCATCTTCACTACTACAGACCTTACGTGTGCTCGTTCCATTTCATATCGCTTTCCTACGTTACACCGAGATAACTAATCGATGTAAGTGTGTCACGCAGCACATCACTAATACTTTATTCGAACTTTACGGGATTGTTTTTTCTACTCACCTGCATTCGCATTTTTCTACATTTAGAGCACGCTGGCATTCACCACACCAACCAGAAATTTTGTTTAATTCATCTTCTATCCTCCTGCGGTTACTCAACGACGACGTCTTCTGGTACAGCATGGCATCATCAGCAAAGAACGGCAGATTGCCGCTCACCCTGTCTTATGCATACAGAAAATAATGGCGGTCTTATCACACCTGGTCCCGGCGGAGGTTCGAGTCCTCCCTCGGGCATAGGTGTGTGTGTTTGTCCTTAGGATAATTTAGGTTATGTACTGTGTAAGCTTAGGGACTGATGACCTTAGCAGTTAAGTCCCATAAGATTTCACACACATCTGAACATCTTATCACACTTCTCTTGGACACTCCTGACGTTACCTTTTTCTCTGAGGGACACTCGCCGTCGATGACAACGTACTGGGTTCTATTGCTTCAGAAGTCTTCGAGTTACTCACATATCTGAGAACCAATACTGTATGCTCTTACCTTCGTTAACAGTCTGCAGCGGGGCACTCTGTCAAACGCTTTCCAGAAATCTAGGAATTTGTAATATGTTTGTTTTCTTTCATCCATGGGTCGCTGGATATCGCGTATTAGAAGAATAAGTTGAGTTTCACACAGGTGCTTTCCAATTCCGTGCTGATTTATAAGGTTCCAAGGATAATTGTGCAGCAAGCCGACGCAAAGCATAATGGTCTGTAATTTTGCTTTAAGGACAAGGGAGAAGATACATTTAAGCCAATGCATACAAGATTATACAAGAAACTGCTTTCTTCATGTTTACACTCCAATAAAACAATTGCTCCTGATGAAAAATTAGAATAAGTTTTATTCGAATTACATGTACTGTGATGGTTTTCTACTTTATAAGGAAGTTACATGGTGACAAAACTGTACGTGATACAAAAAACTGAGATAGAATGTGCATTCAGTGCTCAAAAAGCCTCAAGATTAAGCTGTTTCTCGTTGGCGTGTGTCATTAATGATACCAACCCTTACGCAGTCTTAGTTATGAGAATAGTTTCTTTTTAGTGACTGAGCACAGACCAACGAAATTACTATATTGGGCAAATAAGAAGTATCTGCACATAAATTAATTAAAATTTTATTACACTCATCACTACAGTTGTGGATTTATGTGAGTGATTCGAGTTGTGGATTATGATGCCGTGCTAGGACTCACACTAAAAATGCCGGCGTTTATAAGAGCAGAAGTGCTACATCTACATCGATACTCCGTAAGCCACCTGACGGTGTGTGGCGGAGGGTACATTGAGTACCTCTATCGGTTCTCCCTTCTAATCCAGTCTCGTATTGTTCGTGGAAAGAAAGATTGTCGGTATGCCTCTGTGTGGGCTCTAATCTCTCTGATTTTATTCTCATGGTCTCTTCGCTAGATATACGTAGGAGGGAGCAATATACTGCTTGACTCCTCGGTGAAGGTATGTTCTCGAATCAGCATGGGTTTCGAAAAAGACGATCGTGTGAAACCCAGCTCGCACTATTCGTCCACGAGACTCAGAGGGCCATAAACACGGGTTCCCAGGTAGATGTCGTGTTTCTTGACTTCCGCAAGGCGTTTGATACAGTTCCCCACAGTCGTTTAATGAACAAAGTAAGATCATATGGACTATCAGACCAATTGTGTGATTGGATTGAAGAGTTCCTAGATAACAGAACGCAGCATGTTATTCTCAATAGAGAGACGTCTTCAGAAGTAAGAGTGATTTCAGGTATGCCTCAGGGGGGTGTCGTAGGACCGTTGCTATTCACAATATATATAAATGATCTTGTGGATAACATCGGAAGTTCACTGAGGCTTTTTGAGGATGATGCTGTAGTATATCGAGAGTTTGTAACAATGGAAAATTGTACTGAAATGCAGGAGGATCTGCATCGAATTGACACATGTGCAGGGAATGGCAATTGAATCTCAATGTAGACAAGTGTAATGTGTTGCGAATACATAGAAAGAAAGGCAGATCCTTTATCGTTTAGCTACAATATAGCAGATCAGCAACTGGAAGCATTTAATTCCATAAATTATCTGGGAGTAGGCATTAGGAGTGATTTAAAATGGAATGACCATATAAAGTGCTACAGATGATGTAGTCAACATCTTCCTTCCTCACTTTAGTAGATTTTTCCTCCGGACCTAGTTACGAGGGTCGTTCAATAAACAATACCCCACATTTAAAACAAAAGCCATTAATACACATAGACAAACGTCCTTGTTGATGCTTCACATTTGATGTTTGTTCTGTGTGCTGGTCAAGTTTCGAAACGTTCTGGCAGATGTCAGAGCCGTAGTACAGCATCAAAATGGAGTCTACTTACGACTCACGTTGCAAGCAGCATGCTGTTATTGAATTCTTGTGTGCAGAAAAAGAAACCGTGGTGAACATCCATAAACGTTTGTGTGCAGTGTATGGCGATGCTGCAATTGATAGGAGTACAGTTGGGCGATGAGTAAAGGACGTTACAGCCTCAGGAAATGCAGAAACAGAGCTCCATGATCAGCCACTACCCCGGACATGCCATTATTTGTGCCGACCGGCGCATCGCAACTCGACAGCTGGATCTATAGTTATCGGTCGACATTCGAAGTGCGTCTGCAGTGATCGAGACTCTCGGATATTCAAAGAGGTGCTCACGATAGGTTCCACGATTGCTCACGGAAGACCACAAGATTCAAAGAAAGGCCATTTCATTTAAATTGTTGGAGCGTTTTGATATGGGCGGAGAGGGCTTTCCGTCACGGATCGTTACGAGGACGAAAGCTGGGTGCACCACTTTTCGCCGGAAACAAAAAGGCAGTCCGTGGAGTGGCATCACCCTCATTCATCACAAAAGAAGAGATCCAAGACAACCACCGCTGCCGGAAAAGTCGTGGTGACAGTCTTCTGGGATTGTGATGGCGTCATTCTCGTGGATGATATATCAAGAGGGTCAGGCATCAATTCAGAGGCATAGATGAAGACTGAATAAACTCAAGAACCGTTTCCGACGTGTTCGATCGGACAAGAATACAGCAGAAATCTTGCTCCAACAAGATAAAGCAGGCCACACACGACTCTGAGAACCCGGGAACACATCGCCAAATTGGGTTGGACATCATTGCCCCATCCACCCTACAGTCCAGACCTGCCACCCTAGGACTACCAACTCTTTGGGGCACTGAAAGATTCTCTACGGGGAACACATTTTGAAGATGACGAGAGTGTCATGGCTACATCTACAGGACAAGAGCTTTAACCAGCCTATTACACAACGTTGGCGTACAGTCATGGACGTGAAGGAGACTACACTACTGGCCATTACAATTGCTACACCACGAAGATGACGTGCTACAGACGCGAAATTTAACCGACAGGAAGAAGATGCTGTGATATGCTAATGATTAGCTTTTCAGAGCATTCACACAAGGTTGGCGCCGGTGGCGACACCTACAACGTGCTGACATGAAGAAAGTTTCGAACCGATTTCACATACACAAACAGCAGTTGGCCGGCGTCGCCTGGTGAAACGTTGTTGTGATGCCTCGTGTAAGGAGGAGAAATGCGTACCATCACGTTTCCGACTTTGATAAAGGTCGGATTGTAGCCTATCGCAATTGCCGTTTATCGTATCGCGACATTGCTGCTCTCGTTGCTCGAGAGCCAATGACTTATCATATATGGAATCGGTGGGTTCAGTAGGGTAATACGGAACGCCGTCCTGGATCCCAACGGCCTTGTATCACTAGCAGTCGAGATGACAGGCATCTTAACCGCATGGCTGTAGCGGATCGTGCAGCCGCGTCTCGATCCCCGAGTCAGCAGATAGGGACGTTTACAAGACAACAACTATCTGCACGAACAGTTCGACTACGTTTGCACCAGCATGGACTATCAGCTCGGAGACCAAGGCTGCGGTTACTCTTGAGTCTGCATGACAGACAGGAGCACCTGGGATGGTGTACTCAACGACGAACCTGGGTGCACGAATGGCAAAACGTCATTTTTTCGGATGAATCCAGGTTCTGTTTACAGCATCATGATGGTCGCACCCGTATTTGGCGACATCGTGGTGCACGCCCATTGGAAGCGTGTATGCGTCATCGCCATACTGGCGTATCACCCGGCGTGATGGTATGGGGTGCCATTGGTTACACGTCTCTGTCACCTGTTGTTCGCAGTGACGGCACTTTGAGCAGTGGACGTTACATTTCAGATGTGTTACGACCCATGGCTGTAAACTTCTTTCAATCCCTGTGAAACCCTACATTTCAGCAGGATAATGCACGACCGCATGTTGCAGGTCCAGCACGGGCCTTTCTGGATACAGAAAATGTTCGACTGCTTCCCTGGCCAGCACATTCTCCAGATCTCTCACCAATTGAAAACCTCTGGTCAATGGTGGCCGAGCAACTGGCTCGTCACAATACGCCAGTCACTACTTGTGATGAACTGTGGTATCGTGTTGAAGCTGCATGGTCAGCTGTACCTGTACACGCCATCCAAGCTATGACTCAATGCCCAGGCGTATCAAGGCCGTTATTACGACCAGAGGTGGTTGTTCTGTGTACTGATTTCTCAGGATTTATGCACCCAAATTGCGTGAAAATGTAATCACATGTCAGTTCTAGTATAATATATTTGTCCAATGAATACCCGTTTATCATTTGCATTTCTTCTTGGTGTAGCAATTTTATTGGGCAGTAGTGTACGTAGAAAAATAGGACATAGACAAGACATGTTGGTGTATATTGTCACCAAATTCTGATTCTTAACAATAAATATGTTCTGAGGTAAATGTGGGGCATTACTTATTGAACGACCCTTGTAAATATGTCTGTAGTTTCAATATTCCACGAACACTTTCTCGTGTCCAGCGATAGTGTGTGCTGCTTCCTTTTGAACAATATTCTATAGTTACAGCTAACTGTGCTTGAGGACTCACTTCAAACACACATATTTACCAAGATTTCTTGCCTGTGCTGTAGGCTGTAGTCTTACAAATTTCCCGTTCAGTCTCGATTCCAGAAATTTGATAATTTCCATTTCACTTACAGTGCCATCATAAGAAGACAACATAATGTTGCTCCTAACACAATTACGTGTGGCAAAACTATATGCATTTCATTGCGTTACAACTTATACCCTATTAGCTGCGGCCCAGGCAGTTCATTATTCATTTTCTGATCCGCAGTCACGCACGACTTTCCTTTGGTATATTATGTTCGTAGCGCTACAGTAGAAAAATTTCGATCAAGAAACCATCCTTCAAAACAGCATGGAACTGCAGACGTTTCAGTTCAACTTAACCAACTCGTGGGAACGAGACGGGCAGAGGCTTGCCCTCCACACTGCCAGAATTTGCTATGCATAAGAAAGAAACCCATTGCCTTCGACCAATCGCGCAGAGCATGGGCAACAATTAACAGAATACGCACCAATCATGACACATGCACGGGCGCTCTTCGTGGTTCGGATAAGCTTCCATCCCCAAACTGCGATTGTGGAGCAACCTCGCAAACCATTCGTCACGTTGTTACAGTGTGTCCTGGTACGGCATACCGTGGAAATTCCGACGATTTCCCTAATGGCAATGAACGACGCAATTGATCAAATTAAAAATGGAAATTTCTGTTAATTTCGTGTGTTATTGTCTGTATTTTATTTAATATTGAGTTTCAAAGCCATACGATGAATGAATAAATAATCAACTAAAATTGTGGCAATGTTGTGGTACGTAGATTGCTTCTGACACCTTTTGTTAATCAGTTATGGTGACGAAAATTATGTTTATTACACACATATCAACTGCTTAATGAAGTCTTTTCAGTGTAGATACAACACTGTGCGAGTAGAAGACTGCTTAATTTCCGCACGATTTTTCGGAACTGAATGTCATGTGGCTCTGGCAAGCTCTATCGTTTTTCTCATTCCCTTTTCTATTGTATTAGCGGCTTTCCCATGTTTCGCACGGATAGCACGAAGTACCCCTGATCGGAAGGGTTTTCTAGCGTAGCGGTAATTTATTTCGCTAAACACGTAAAACGTTCATCCACCACAGTTTCAGACTGTCTAACGGCGACCAGGAGCCACAAAAATTTGATTTTCAGTACTTGATATAGTTATTAACTGTGTTTAAAAATTTAAGACGGCGTCATAATCTACATGAAGAGGTATAATCTTACGTTAAAGGGTTAACACATTAAGTCAAGTATTTAAATTAGAAACTGTGTACTCTTATACATCTTGAGACAGTGTAAGTAACAACTCGCAAAATACCCAGATTATATTCATCCAATATTTTAGAACAAGAGCACTTAGCGACTTCCAATAAACTTTACACTTAATTTCGAAACTCTTCTCGCTGATGCCCTCGCAAAATAATGAGAGGAAAAAATGTATGGCTTACTACTTTTTCTCCGTTCGTGCAGTGCAATTTAAGTATAAGATATGACGTTTCGATTTATTTCTTCTTTAGGACCAAATCCATTAGCAACAGATTTTTCAGATAGTACCTAGGTATACCACTGAATGTACCTGCAAAATTACGTAATTGTACGACATATAATTAATGAGATACGAAGTTTTTGTATGCGAGTTCCATTCTTTAACGAATTAGGTTTTTTTTGAGGGGAGGGTGGAGGGTGACAGGGTTCGGTACTGCTATGTATCAAACGTCCCTCGTGAATCAGTGTACTCGTTAATGAAAACCGCTTCAAAATCCATGCTGTAGTTCTTGAGATCAGAATAACACGACAATGGGCCTTAATTTATCATATTTCAGCCAATTTGCACTAAATGTTTAGAAATTACAGACGCCAACGCTTCTTGTGATTCAGTCTACCTGTTAGTCAAAATTGTATCGAAATCCCTACAATACAGAGTGATCACAAAGTCCCGTTACCCCTTACGTACTAGATGTTAATACATTGTTGTTTCTTATTGTTGTTGCACATCAACAGAAGTAAAACGAGGATAATGGAATGTAGTCGAGTTAACTCGGGTGATGCTGAGAGAATTAGATTAGGAAGTGAGACACTTAAAGCAGTAAAGGAGTTTTGCTATTTGGGGAGCAAAATAACTGATGATGGTCGAAGTAGAGAGGATATAAGATGTAGGCTGGCAATGGCAAGGAAAGCGTTTCTGAAGAAGAGAAATTTGTTAACATGGAGTATAGATTTAAGTGTCAGGAAGTCATTTCTGAAAATATTTGTATGGAATGTAGCCATGTATGGAAGTGAAACATGGACGATAAGTAGTTTGGACAAGAAGAGAATAGAAGCTTCCGAAATGTGGTGCTACAGAAAAATGCTGAAGATTAGATGGGTAGATCACATAACTAATGAGGAGGTATTGAATAGAATTGGGGAGTAGAGGCGTTTGTGGCACAACTTGACTAGAAGAAGGGATCGGTTGGTAGGACATGTTCTGAGGCATCAAGGGATCACCAATTTAGTATTGGAGGGCAGCGTGGAGGGTAAAAATCGTAGAGGGAGACCAAGAGATGAATACACTAAGCAGATTCAGAAGGATGTAAGCTGTAGTACGTACTGGGAGATGAAGCAGCTTGCACAGGATAGAGTAGCATGGAGAGCTGCATCAAACCAGTCTCAGGACTGATGAGCACAACAACAACAACATTGTTGCAGGTGCTGACATACATCAAAACCATGGCTGATGAGTTCAATTTCACAATGGAAGAAAGGGTCGCAATGAGCATGTGGACTTATGAACGACACAATGCAGGAAAATCAATGAGAGATATTCAGCATGATTACACTGTGAGGTTTCAGAAATCTTCCCAACCAAAACCAATAATATTACGGTAGGACAATAAGCTCTTTGCAACTGGATTCATGGAAGTTAAGCCATGCTGAGGATGACCTCCATGACTGGAAACGAGTGTGGAGGCTGCAGCGACTCTCATCAGGAAAGGCAATTTGTAAGTGGCCACAGGAATGGGGAGTTACATACTCGACATTACAAAAGACGTGTGAATACAGATTTGAAGTTAAAGGCTTTTAAACACTCGTTTGTAAACGAATTGAGCGATAATGACACACAAAAGAGTCATTAAGCTTGTGGGTAAATACTCGATGTCTTGACATCTGTTCTTTCAAAGTGTTTTTCTCGGACGAATGTCTCAGTGCAAAAGCGAGAAACACTTATTTTTGGAGTACAGAAAACCCAGAGTTTGACGAACTTGAGCACAACCCACCGCATGTCGTGATTTGGGCTCCTATATCTGTAACCTACCTGGTAGGTCCACATTCAGCCGGCAGTGCTGTGGATTGCACTGAGCATCTCACTACGTTACGTGATTGGTTTATTCAACATCTGCAGCATCGGGGGCTGCTCAGTCGTGTACGGTCCCAGCAGGATGGAGCACCAGCCCGTTATGCTATTGTCGTTAGAAAATATGTCAATGAAGTGTTCCTGATAAATGGACTGGATGTGATTCTGTCCATTAGCCTGCACCTTCGGAGTCGCCACCCAGAAATTCTGATGAGTCATCTTCCGACAGTGCGTTACGAGTGTTCATTAAACAGAAGGCTACAGCCACACGTCACGATACAGTTGACGAACATAAGGGGGCTGTTCGACGTGCATTTACTGTCATCATACCAGCAGCGTTGAGGGCAATTTCACATGGTACATGGAGAAGAATCATGCTTTATTATGAAAACGATGGTGTTCACCCAGACACACTGGAATATGTAATAACGGATAGTCGGACTACCTTAAAGTATGTCCTCTGCCATCATCACATATCAATGCAATGCGGCCATTTATGAATACAGGGTGGTCCATTGATCGTGACCGGCCCAAATGTCTCACGAAATAAGCGTCAAACGAAAAAACTACAACGAACGAAACCTGTCTAGCTTGAGGGGGGAAACGAGATGGCGCTATGATTGGCCCGCTAGATGGCGCTGCCATAGGTCAAACGGATGTCAACTGCGTTTTTTGAATAGGAACCCCCCATTTTTATTACATATTCGTTTAGTACGTAAAGAAATATGAATGTTTTAGTTGGACCACTTTTTTCGCTTTGTGATAGATGGCGCTGTAATAGTCACAAACATATGGCTCACACTTTTAGACGAACAGTTGGTAACAGGTAGTTTTTTTAATTAAAATACAGAACGTAGGTAAGTTTGAACATTTTATTTCGGTTATTCCAATGTGATACATGTACCTTTGTGAAGTTATCATTTCTGAGAACGCATGTTGTTACAGCGTGATTACCTGTAAATACCACATTAATGCAATAAATGCTCAAAATTATGTCCGTCAATCTCAATGCATTTGACAATACGTGTAACGACATTCCTCTCAACAGCGAGTAGTTCGCCTTCCGTAATGTTCGCACATGCATTGACAATGCGCTGACGCATGTTTTCAGGCGTTGTCGGTGGATCACGATGGCAAATATCCTTCAACTTTCCCCACACAAAGAAATCCGGGGACGTCAGATCTGGTGAAGGTGCTTCGACGACCAATCCACCTGTCATGTTGCTACTCAATGCCGCTTCAACCGCACGCGACATGACATCCGTCATGTTGGAAGTACATCGCCATTCTGTCATGCAGTGAAACATCTTGTAGTAACATCGGTAGAACATTACGTAGGAAATCAGCATACATTGCACCATTTAGATTGCCATCGATAAAATGGGGGCCAATTATCCTTCCCCCCATAATGCCGCAGCATACATTAACCTGCCAAGGTCGCTGATGTTCCGCTTATCGCAGCCATCGTGGATTTTCCGTTGCCCAATAGTGCATATTATGCCGATTTAAGTTACCGCTGTTGGTGAATGACGCTTCGTCACTAAATAGAACGCGTGCAAAAAATCTGTCATCGTCCCGTAATTTCTCTTGTGCCCAGTGGCAGAACTGTACAAGACGTTCAAAGTCGTCGCCATGCAATTCCTGGTACATAGAAATATGGTACGGGTGCAATCGATGTTGATGTAGCATTCTCAGCACCGACGTTTTTGAGATGCCAGATTCTCGCGCAGTTTGCCGATTAGCCGCGACAACAGCTAAAACATCTACTTGGGCATTATCATTTGTTGCAGGTCGTGGTTGACGTTTCACATGTGGCTGAACACTTCCTGTTTACTTAAATAACGTAACTATCCGACGAACGGTCCGGACACTTGGATGATGTCGTCCAGGATACCGAGCAGCATATATAGCACACGCCCATTGGGCATTTTGATCACAATAGCCATACATCAACATTATATCGACCTTTTCCGGAATTTGTAAACGGTCCATTTGAACACGGGTAATGTATCACGAAGCAAATTCCGTCGGCACTGGCGGAATGTTACGTGATACCACATACTTACACCTTTGTGACTATTACAGCGACATCTATCACAAAGCGAAAAACGTGGTCCAACTAAAACATTCATGTTTCTTTACGTACTACATGATTATTTAATAATAATGTGGGTTCCCATTTTAAAAAAAGGCAGTTGATATCCGTTTGACCTA
The DNA here is from genome assembly GCF_021461385.2 of Schistocerca piceifrons. NCBI lineage: Eukaryota > Metazoa > Arthropoda > Insecta > Orthoptera > Acrididae > Schistocerca > Schistocerca piceifrons. The sequence continues at coordinate 770,544,880 of NC_060141.1, read as the reverse complement.
TGGCACTGCCATCTAGCGGGACAACCATAGCTCCATCTGGTTTCCCCCTTCAAGCTAGACGAGTTTCGTTCTTTGAAGTTTTTTCGTTTGGTGCTTATTTCGTGAGATATTTGGCCCGGTCACTATCAATGGACCACCCTGTATATGGACATGTAATAGGGGGTAACGAGAGTTTGCGACCAGTCTGTACTTCCCGAGATTAGCCTCCACATACAGACAAGGGACATTAATTTCTAATATGTATCGACGTGTCCTTCTCGGAAGCAACCCCCTCTCCTTCTCTCTTGGCAGGTCCCTGGACTCGTACACGGTTAGTGAACATTCGCGCGCCGGAGATCAACGCGTCGTGTTCTGTGCGTGCCGTCGTTTTGTGCTTAAGTGGTTCAGTGTTATTCGTTTTGTGCACCTACGTTCACGTGTGACAATTTTCGTCTCTGTCTGTGTCCAAGTGTCTGAACAATTTTATCTTGGACTCTACGCCCGTGAACGGCACCTTGTATTTTAAAAAGTGTTTGTCTCCATTTATATGTCCACCATGTTTTTTCTCTAAATGTCTTCATTTGTATATTTGTGTTTCTCTCCTGCCAAAGAGCGGCGTCGTATGCTGCTGCAGGCCTGCCTGTAATACAGGTTTCAAAATAACAATAAAGAAAAAAAATATCTCGGAAGCAAACGTTATCCAGTGTGCACTCGATGTGTACATACTCGTACGTGCGTTTCGCTGCCTCGCAGCTGTTATTCGACGGCTGCCGCTGCCTAGGCTGGTTCGCGCATAGCTGCACAGCGCACTAATCGTTTACGTAATGGCGGGCAAACGGGCAAGCAGCCTGAATTTCTTTGCACGACTCGCCGCGGTCTCGATGGCGGCAGGCGGTCGCGTTTCAGTAAATCTCCGGCCTCATTTCCTGTAGGGAATTGCGAGACGGAATCCAAAGCCGACCGCGGCGAAATTTCCTGCGAAAGTCGTCATCTCCCCCGCCATTTTCCGTAACTTGAGGTTTTGCGCAGTAGTGACTGCGAGCTTGATTAATGTCTTTCTTCTACTACTAAGTTAATGTTAAAATAAAAGAGAACAACGCACGAAAAAATCTAGACATAATTTCAGCCATTCTAATAAAACAAGGCTGCATCAGTTTTTCGATATTTTCAATGCTGAAGAGACATTGATTTTGGCTCTCCTCACATATCAGCGCACGTGAACCAGTCGTCACCAGGTTTATAACACAACTAGCATCTCATCTCCCACTTCGCAAGGTGCTCGGACTCAAATGAAACAGAGCGCTCTGATATGTCTTTTTCCAAAGCTGTTACTCTTTCTACTGATTTGCTAAGGTCTCTCAATGGAGAGAAGTCTTCCGAAGTAAGAGTGATTTCAGGTGCGCCGCAGGGGAGTGCCGTAGGACCGTTGCTATCCACAATATACATAAATGACCTTGTAGATAACATCGGAAGTTCACTGAGGCTTTTTGCGGATGATGCTGTGGTATATCAAGAGGTTCTAACAATGGAAAATTGTACTGAAATGCAGGAGGATCTGCAACGAATTGACGCATGGTGCAGGGAATGGCAATTGAATCTCAATGTAGACAAGTGTAATGTGCTGCGAATACATAGAAAGAAAGATCATTTAGCTACAATATAGCAGGTCAGCAACTGGAAGCAGTTAATTCCGAGAATTATCTGGGAATAGGTATTAGGAGTCATTTAAAATGCAGTCATCATATAAAGTTGATCGTCGGTAAAGCAGATGCCACACGGAGATTCATTGGAAGAATCCTAAGGAAATGCAATCCGAAAACAAAGGAAGTAGGTTACAGCACACGTGTTCGCCCACTGCTTGAATATTGCTCACCAGTGTGGGATCCGTACCAGATAGGGTTGATTGAAGAGATAGAGAAGATCCAACGGAGAGCAGCGCGCTTCGTTGCAGGATCATTTAGTAATCGCGAAAGCGTTACAGAGACGATAGATAAACTCCAGTGGAAGAGTCTGCAGGAGAGACTCCCAGTAGCTCGGTACGAGCTTTTGTTGAAGTTTCGAGAACATACCTTCACCGAGGAGTCAAGCAGTATATTGTTCCCTCCTACGTATATCTCGCGAAGAGACCATGAGGATAAAATGATAGAGATTAGAGCCCACACAGAGGCACACCGACAATCCTTCTTTCCACGAACAATACGAGACTGGAATAGAAGGGAGAACCGATAGAGGTACTCAAGGTACCCTCCGCCACACACCGTCAGGTGGCTTGCGGAATATGGATGTAGATGTAGATTTCTTTTCAACTCTACTCCACTATTAGACCCAACATCTTTTATAATGTCTCTTCAACACTCTACCCTTTGTCCATACACGCATTGCTCTTAACAGCAAAGCGACATCTCGTCAAACAGTACCCCAATGTTGATACACTGAAGAGCCAAAGAAACTGGTACGACTGCCTAATATCGTGTAGGGCCCCCACGAGAACGCAGAAGTGCCGCAACACGACGTGGCATGGACTCGACTAAAGTCTGAAGTAGTGCTGGAGTGAATTGACAATATGAATCCTCCAGGGCTGTCCACAAATCCGTAAGAGTACGAGGGGGTGGAGGTCTCTTCTGAACAGCACGTTGCAAGGCATCCCACATATGCTCAATATTCTTCGTATTTTGGGAGTTTTCTGGCCAGCGGAGGTGCTTAATCTCAGAAGAGTGTTCCTGGAGCCAATCTGTAGCAATTATGGATGTGTGAGGTGTCGCATTGTCCTACTGGAATTGCTCAAGTCCATCTGAATGCAAATGAACATGAAGCAGGGAATTGTGTGGTATTGTTCTGGATGTCTTGTCTGAAAATTGCCTTGAGCAGATAGTTAGGGAACCAACTCGTGAGGATAACGTCTTAGACCTCCTGGCTACAAACAGACCTGAACTTATAGAATCAATTAACGTAGTGAAGGTATCAGTGATCATAAGGCCGTGACAGCATCTATGACGACGGGTTCTACAACGAATGTTAAGAAAGGTAGGAAGATATATTTGCTCAGCAAGGGTCACAGGATACAAATTTCTGAATATCTTAGTCAGCATCAAATATTCGGTGATGAGGCCAAAGATGTGGAGAACAAATGAAAAAATTCAAAGACATCGTTCAATATGCCCTAGACAAGATGTTCCGAGTAAGGTTTTAAGAGGTGGGAAAGATCCATCATGGGTTAATAGCTGTGTCAGAAAAGCGCTACGAGAAGTAAAAACCTAGCTGTCAAACAAAAGCTGAACGAAGCGAAAATGAGCATAAGGAGAGCAATGAGAAAGGCGTTCAATGAGTTTGAATGTGGGACGTTGACAACCGACCTGAGTAAAAACCCTAAGAGATTTTGGTCGTATCTAAAATCAGTAAGTGGGTCAAAATCATCTGTTCATTCTCTCAGTGACCACACTGGCACCGAAACGGAAGTTAACAGAGAGAAGGCCGAAATACTGAATTCGGTCTTCCGAAGTTGTTTCACCGCGGAAGATCGTGTGGGTGTTGGAGAAAACAATTCCTTTATTCCCACATATATTTAGCAATAACTTAACACTACACACATGAATGAATTGTGTAGACATGAGCGACACGGAATAACTAACTAAAGCAAAGTCAAAGAATAACTATATCACTGCACGTAAATTAACACTTCACGGAATGTTTATGAAGCACTGTACACTTGTAGGGATCAATTGTCAGAAATAGGTCACTACATGACTCTCCCCTTTAATGCTAACGATACCGCAGATTAAATTTCACACGCCGTCCAGCTCTTGTAACTACGTCTTTCTTGAAACCGGGCGGTGCGTCACGTATGTCAGTGGTTGTGTCAGGGAGTGGTGTAGAAGTCCTCGACGTCGGTCTTGGTATTGCAGTGACTGGTGTTTGCTGATCGTTGTGGTGTTCATGGGGTACAGGAACACATCTTGTAGCTTCTCCTGTCTTCTCTAGTTTGTGTTCAGTGGTAGCTGTGGTGTGTGTTGCGTCCAGAAATGCAGGCTTGATACGGTCCACTGCAACTGTGGTGAGTGTACCGTTAATCATTATGCGGAAAGTATTGGTATCCCTACTGACTACCAGATATGGTCCGTCATATTGTGGCTGCAGTGGTTTACGCACAGTATCATTGCGTAAGAACACATGCATGCACTTGTCTAGCTCCGCAAAAACGAACGAGTGCCTTCCAAGCTGGTTTCTGGGCATTGTTGGTCTCAATTGGCTTATATGCTCTCTTAATCTTGTGACGCATTCTGAGGCTGTGATTGTATCATCTCCCATGCTGTGCAGAAATTCTCCAGGTAGGCGTAACGCTTGTCCGTACACCAGTTCTGCTACTGTTGCTTTCAGATCACTTTTGAATGACGTTCGTAGACCCAAAAGTACGATAGGTAATGTCTCTGTCCAATTCGGTGTTGCGTGACATCTCAGTGCTGCCTTTAATTGTCGATGAAGACGCTCAACCATGCCATTTGATGCGGGGTGGTATGCCGTGGTGCGTATGCGTTTCGTGCCTAATAACGTAGCCAATGCTTTGAAAACGTAGGCTTCAAATTGTCGTCCTTGATCAGTTGTAATTTTCAGTGGAACTCCAAACCGGGCAATCCAACCACGAAAAAATGTTTGAGCTATAGTTTCTGCAGTGATGTCCTTCGTTGGAAATGCCTCAGGCCACCTAGTAAATCTGTCAATCACCGTGAGGCAATAACTGTAGCCTTCCGATGTCGAGAGTGGGCCGATGATTTCAACATGCACATGGTCAAAACGCTGATTTGGTGGAAGAAATGTGCCTAATGGTGCCCTGACGTGCTGTGTGATTTTATTCCTCTGGCACGCCAAGCATTGCTTCACAAATGTTTTACAGTCTGTGTGCATACATGGCCATACAAATTTTTGTATGACCGATCTGAGTGTGGCTCTTACTCCTGGGTGTGACAGATTGTGCATTGATGCAATTGCCTGTCTTCTGAATTGCTGTGGCACAAATGGACGTACCTTTCCTCTTGCTACGTCACAGTACAAGTCAATGCTTGCTTCAGGAAATGTCACGAGCTGTAGCTTCAATCTTTTCTCTTGTTGCAATAGATCACGCAACTCACTATCACATTGTTGGGCGTGCGCGAGGGCGTCGTAATCAATGGCCTTTGTCACTGCTTCCACCTGTGCGATGTCATCTGCTACTGTGGACACTGCTTCTATGCGAGAAAGTGCATCAGCTGGAACATTTAGCTTCCCTTCCACATACACAATGCTGGTCGTGAACTGGCTGATATAGTCCAAGTGTCGCAGCTGCCTGGGCGATGCTTTCTCCGGCTTTACCTTAAAGGCATAGGTAAGCGGTTTGTGATCTGTGTAAATCGTGAACTGTCGCCCTTCTAATGCGTGTCTGAATTTTTTTACAGCCGCATAAGCTGCGTACAGCTCACGGTCATACGGTTGCGTGTTCAAATCACGTCGGGGTCACCAAATGTGGGTGTTGGAGAAAACAATTCCTTTATTCCCACATACATTTAGCAATAACTGAACACTGCGCACATGAATGAATTGTGTAGACATGAACAGCACGGAATAACTAACTAAAGCTAAGTCAAAGAATAACTATATCACTGCACGTAAATTAACACTTGACGGAATGTTTATGAAGCACTGTACACTTGTAGGAATCGATTGTCAGAAATAGGTCACTACAATCGAAACACTGTCCCTCCTTTAAATTGTCGTGCGAACGTCGAAATGGCAGATATTGACATAACCGATCGCGGAATTGAAAAGCATCTACAATCGCTTAGTAGTGGAAAGGACCAGATGAGATACCTGTAAGATTCTATAAAGATTATACGAAAGAACTTGCTCCCCTTCTAGCAGTAATTTATCGTAGATCGCTTGAGTAACGAAAGGTACCTAAAGGCTGGAAAAAAAGCCTAGGCCATTCGCGTTTTTAAAAAAGGTCGTAAGACACATCCACACAATTATAGGCCTACACCGTTAGCGTCAATCTCTTATAGAATTATGGAACATGTTTTATGCTCAAGAATTATGACGTTGTTGGAAAATGAACATTTTCTCTATAAAAATCAACATGGATTCCGCAAACAGAGATTCTGCGAAACTCAGCTCGCTCTGTTCCTCCACGAGATCCACAGCGCAGTGTACAACGGTGCTCAGGTCGATGCCGTGTTCCTTGATTTCAGTAAGGCATTTGACACCGTCCCGCGTTGCCATTTAATGAAAAAAAAACAAGCTTACGGAGTACCGGAGTAGACTTCCGATTAGATTCAAGACTTTCTTGCAGATAGAACTCAACAGGTCGATCTTAACGGATCTAAATCGACAGATGTAAAGGTAATATCCGGAGTACCACAGGGAAGTATGATAAGACCATTGCTGTTTACAACATATGCAAATAATCTAGTAGACAGCGTCAGGTCCTCTATCCGCAGATGATGCAGTTGTATATACCAAAGTAGCTACGCCAGGAGACAGTAAGAATTTGTAGAGCGACCTGCAGAGGATTGATGATTGGTGCAGACTCTGGCAGTTGACTCTGAACGTAAGTAAATGTAATATATTGCGCCTACATAGGAAAAGAAATCCACTACTGTACAGCCACACTACTGATGACAAACAGCTGGAGACAGCGTAAAACATCTAGGCGTAACTAACCAGAGCGACCTTAAGTGGAGTGATCACATAAAACAGACAGTGGGAAAAGTAGATACGAAACTCAGACTCAGATTCATCCGAAGGATCTTAAGGAAATGTAACTCATCCACGAAAGAAGTGGCTTATAAGGCGCTTGTTCGCCCGATTCTTGAGTATTGTTCATCTATCTGGGATCCCTATCAGGGAGGACTGACAGGAGAGAGAGAGAAGATCCAACGAAGGGCAGCGCGTTTTGTCACGGGGTCGTTTACCTGGCGAGAGAGCGTTACGGAGATGCTAAACGAACTCCACTGGCAGACGTTACAAGAGAGGCATTGTGCATCACGGAGAAATTTACTACTGAAATTTTGAGACAGCCCTTCTCAGGATGAGTCAGAGAACGTATTACTTTCCACCACGTACATCTCACGTATTGACCACGAGGAGAAAATTCGAGAAATTAGAGCCAATACAGAGGCTTACCGACAATCATTCTTCCCACGCACTATTCGCGAGTGGAACAGGGTTGGAGGGATCAGGTAGTGGTACCAAAAGTACCCTCCGCCACACACTATTCGGTGGTTTGCAGAGTATGATGTAGATGTACATGCAGAATGGATGCAGGTGAACAGAGAGGGTGCTTACGTACGTGTCACCTGTCACAGTCGTATCTACACGTATCAGGGGTCCCACATCACTCCAACTGCACACGCTCCATACCATTATAGAGCCTCCACCACCTTGAACTATCCCCTGGTGACATCGAGGATCCATGGATTCATGATGTTGTGTCCACACCCGTACACGTCCATCCGCTCGATACGATTTGAAACGAGACTCGTCCGACAAGGGGAAACATGTTTCCAGTCATCAACAGTCCAATGGTGGTGTTGACGGACTCAGGCCAGGCATAAATCTTTATGTCGTCCAGTCATCAAGGGTACACGAGTGGGCCTTCGGCTCCGAAAGCCCATGTGGATGATGTTTCGTTGAATGGTTCGCACGATGACACTTGTTGATTGCCCAGCATTGAAATCTGCAGCAATTTGCGGGAGGGTTGCACTTCTGTCACGTTGACTGATTCTCTTCATTCGTCCCGTTCTTGCGGCGTCTTTTTCCGGCTGCAGCGATGTCGGAGATTTAATGTTTCACCGGATTCATGATATTCACGGTACACTAGCGAAATGTTAGTACGGGAAAATCCCCACTTCATCGCTATCTTGGTACCCTGCCGTTGTATCTCTGTATTTGGATATGCATATCTATACCAGTTTGTTTTGCGCTTCAGTGTAGAATAAGTATATCGCTGAGCACCAACAACAAGCCATAGAGGATCAGCAGGCTGCATTCGCAACACTTCGTTGTGAGCATGGATGTATTATCCGCGAAGTTGTCATGACGTCACAAACCCTAAGGCAACGTCCCCAATATCATTTGTCCTAAACATTAGCTGCAGGTACTTTGACTGGACGGGGTAGTGGAACTGTTTTGCTCACAATTGCCAGCTTGCATCATTCACAGGTGTAGTAATCATTCTGATTAATTCCAAAAATTTAAATCAAGCAAATTTCATTCATAAGTGGGCACACTGAGGCGATTTTAGGTTGCGCTGTTTACTTTTACTGTAATAGTTTCACTTCTGCCAATTGCCCATAGATTTCCTGTCAGTCAAACTCTAAGTGCTCTCTGGGTGAACGCCCTGTTAGAAGGAAAGGTTAGAAAATCACAAAACCTACCGAAATATGTTCTCAGAATTCCGGAAAGTGCACATAGAACGAACATCAGTTTCGTCGGTCCATATTAAGGAAAATGCTGGATTAAGAAAAGAGCCTTTTCACATCACATACTTCTCTCCTTCGTTATTCGAAGCGTATACAAAAATGTTATATGGAGGAGATCAAACGCGTCGTATTACTGGATCAAATATGCATTTAAGTCAAGAAAAACATCTGAATATACGTTACAGACACTGTATTATTCACGAAAGCACTGTGACATTCACTATTTAAAACAACTGCAGCGTGCACACGACAGAAATTAAGAACAAGAAGCAACTGTAAACAGTAGTCTGCTAATGTTCTGGGACATCCAATACGACGGCGCCGGCTTTAAAGCAGTGTACATCATAAGTCCGTAGCACCATCTCCTCTTATTATACCTCCAGTGTTGTGAGCATATAGTAGAAACGTCTATGCAGTGTGCACAGCACAGCCACCATCCAACCGAAATGGTCACGTGATTGAGTACAAAGCTGTTGTTTACATTTTGCGCTAAAAGAAACTTTAATATTCCACGTATCTGCGTTGTTTTGACATATTTATTTATTTATTTATTTATTTATTTATTAGCAACAGCAATGCTAGAGAATTATTACTGTCGTGGATGCAAATCGAAATTCGTCAAAGGAGAGAAAGTTTCTTTTCATAGGCAAGTATCACAACAGTCTAATAACACACACATCAAAAAAATTTTGCATCACCACGATTCCCAGAACTTCTGAAGATAGATGCTGACTGTGGATATTGTATCACAGACACTATCCCTTTGACAGTTCAGAGATGTCACTAAACCCGCTAAAAGATGTAAAGAACTATGCATGAGAAGCGCCTATTAGACGGAGGGTCTCCAACAGCCGATCAGTTCCAGTCATTCCATCAAGAAGGAGGTACACGGCTCGTGTTGTCTATAGTTAAACCATGCCTTAGACGGTCAGTTCCGTGGTTCGATAGCGTCCGCATTATTATTTTGTGCCAGGAAGGGCTCTCAACAAGAGAAGGGTCCAGGCGTCTCGGAGTGAACCAAAGCAATGTTGTTCGGACATGGAGGAGATACAGAGAGACAGAGAGACAGGAACTGTCGATGACATGCCTCGCTCAGGCCGCCCAAGGGCTACCACTGAAGTGAATGACCGCTACCTACGGATTATAGCTCGGAGGAACCCTGACGGCAACGGTTGGTTGGTTTGGGGAAGGAGACCAGACAGCGTGGTCATCGCTCTCATGGGATTAGGGAAGGATGGGGAAGGAAGTCGGCCGTGCCCTTTCAGAGGAACCATCCCGGCATTTGCCTGGAGCGATTTAGGGAAATCACCTGACGGCAACGCTCCCATGTTGAATAATGTTTCTTGTGCAGCCAGAGGACGTCATGTTACGACTCAAACTGCGCGCAACAGATTGCATGATGCGCAACTTCACTTTCGACGTCCATGCCGAGGTCCATTTTTGCAACCACGTCACCATGCAGCGCGGTACAGATGGGCCCAACAACATGCCGAATGGATAATTCAGGATTGGCATCACGTTTTTTTCACCGATGGTATCGCATATGCCTTCAACCAGGCAATCATCGGAGACGTGTTTGGAAGCAACCCGGTCAGGCTGAACGCCTTAGACACATAGTCCAGCGAGTGCAGCAAGGTGGAGGTTCCCTGATGTTTTGGGGTAGCATTACGTGGGGCCGACGTACGCCGCTGGTGGTCATGGAAGGCGCCGTAACGGCTGTACGATACGTGAATGCCATCCTCCGACCGATAGCGCAGCCATATCGGCAGCATACTGGCGAGGCAATCGTCTTCATGGACAACAATTCGCGCCCCAATCGTGCACATCTTAACTTCAGGATGACGACATCGCTGGACTAGAGTGGCCAGCATGTTCTCCACACATGAACGCTATCGAACATGCCTAGGATAGATTGAAAAGGGCTGTTTATGGACGACGTGACCCATCAACCACTCTGAGGGATCTACGCCGAATCGCCGTTGAGGAATGGGACAATCTGGACCAACAGTGTCTAGATGAAATTGTGGGTAGTATGCTACGACGAATACAGGCATACATCAGTGCAATAGGACGTGCAACTGGGTATTTGAGGTACCGATGTGTACAGCGGTCTGAACCACCACCTCTGTAGGTCTCACTGTATGTTGGTACAACATGCAATGTGACGTTTTCATGAGCAATAAAAAGGGCGGAAATGATGATTATGTTGATCTCCATCCCAATTTTCTATACAGGTTCCGGAACTCCTGGAAACTTCTTTTGATGTGTGTACTTATCACTTCAGTAAGAATCGATTTGTGTCTTAATTAATATCGAGACAATGTGTAATGAAGGTATAAATTCGAAGGGCTAATTTATGTCACTGTATGACCATATATTTTTATATGACGACTCTTGAGTAAACTAAGTAATGTGGGAGTGTACTGCCAGTGGACCTGTTCAATGTACACATATTTCGAGCAATGTTCACCTGCAAGATAAGGTTTATGTATGATAGGCCGAATCATTTACTTCGTAAGATCAATTTTAGTTTCGCTAAGGATGAACGAACATTTATCAAAACGTAAAAATGGCGGAAATTCTTCCTTAAGAGTATTTCTAAGTGAAATAAATCGCAAATTTTTTTGCATGCAATAGCTCCAAATCCGATATTTTTGTGGACACTTTCTCTTTGATGTACAAGGAAGTCGTTTTGCAATGAAAACGCAGCAAAACTGTGTAAAACACATACTCGGCAATACGACGGAGTGCAGTACAAAACCTAAAATATGGCTGTGGCTGACCCATCACTTCCTTAAAAGAAGTAAAGAAATAGCACCTGAGGTGCGACACTTGTCGCAAAAAAGCAAAGTGCTCCTATGTGTATCTCTTCAAAGCTTTAAACTAAATGCATTCCAGATAAATAACGCAGTTTGTTAATTATTGTTATTATTAAAGGGAAGATGTTTCATGGTAAGCAACCGAAACATCTTCCCTTTAATAATAACAATAATTTGTTTACATCACTTAAAATCGTAGTGAAGGACAATTTCAGTTGAAAATACGTCGTCTCAGTTCGTGTTTTGGTTGTAGGGCACCCCACGGAAATTTCGTCAGGTGGAGAAACAAAAGGCGAAATCTAATGTAAAACGTGAACCTCTTGGTTCGTAAACGGTAACGGCGCTGTTTAAATAAATAAATAATATTATAAAAAGTGGCTGGTTGCTGTAACCTTCTGTATAGGAGTCAACCTATATTTTGTATACAGCCACAGGCTCAAAATATCAGTTTTTGCCAAAACAATGGGAAACGTTTTAATGACCCCTAATATTTTGAAACGCAGAGCGTCCTGCAGTGCCACTATTAAGAAGTGCATCTACAGATAACTTCAGGGAAACTATAGCATCTGTAGTGTTATTAACTTTGTTCCAAAAACATTTTATATAGTATCTGATTGCTTCTTTTTTTTCCTGTATTGAGTTTCGATTCCCCCCGAAGGGGGCGGGCTGGCAGCAGCTCAGTACACCGCTCTTCAGCCTACAGAATTTGTTTTAAAAAGATGAAGATAATAAATAATAAAAACAGGCGATAAAATCGGTGACTTAAATGGTAAAATGGCGGAAAATCGTGGAACTTAAAACATAAAACAAAGGGTTGATGATGCTAATAAAATACAAATGAGGCAGACAGGTAAAAGAATAGACATACAATAAAAAAAACCATGGTGACAGTCTGGTTTCTGTTTGCAAGAGATACAAAATTTACACCTAATTTACACCCAGCGATAGCATGGTTTCTGTTCGCAACACTTTGGAAAGACGAACAACACTGAACATTCACTTGAACACTGCACTAAAAAATTGGCACTAATGTGATATACCACAGCCGAGGGCAGATGGGGGAAACCTGGACAGATAATGGGAAAGGCAAGCAGGGGAAGGAGAGGAAAAAAACGAAGTGGGGGGAGGGGGGGAAATGGAGCCGATGGAGGACAAGGACCCATAAAAGGGGGGGGGGGGGGTGCTGGGCAGACACGACAGGGAGTGGGGAAAGGCAGAGGAGGGGTATACAAGAGGGACTCAGGGGGTGGGGGAGAGGGGAGGCAGAGAGAGTTTAGGTGGGGAGAAAACAGGATGGAAGGGGGGAGAGAAGAGGGGGCCAGGGGAAAAGACAGAGGAAAGGATGGGGAGTGAGGATCAGAGTTGATAGGAGGGATAGATGGAGGGAGAGAGGGCAAAATCCGGGAGGGGGAGTTGATGGAAGCCACCTTGGGAAAGGAGATGAGGGGTGTAGAGATGGAAGGTAGGGGGGACACAACAGTGAAGGCGAGGCAGGGGGTGGGAACGGGAGAGGAGAGGAGCAACCAGGGGTTATCTGATTGCAGTTGCGAAGCTATTAGAATGATGCGGGTGGCACTTCCGACTTGGGAACATGACATTATCCTCCATATGGCTTGAAGCTGGGCATTTGCTGCTGGTTGCATAGCTGACGATACAGGAACGTACTGACTATTCATCTTGATAAACTGTTACCTATAACTGTTTATAAATTTGCCATAAAATGTCTATAACCGAGATAGTGTTTTTATTTGGTCTACAACTTTACTTTTGTCAGTTTGCAACAGATGGCACTAGCAGCAAGTGTTCATGCACGTAATAGGTCGTAAGTGTCATACAATAAGCTTAGGCATTTGTAAACATAATACCACCAAAACATTAGTCGATTTTTGACTGAAACATTCTCGACTGATTATGTTAACTTACGAGCCCAGTTCTCGTCATTTGAACGAAGTTTTAATTTTCTGCTTTAACGTGAAGATATCTGCGCTTGAGGATCCTAAAATGATGGGTAAGGCCTATGGTGGAGCACCTGTTAGTGAAAGGACATGCGAAGAATATTTTCAACGCTTCAAGAACGGCGATTTTGTCGTTGAAGGTCGGCATGGTGGTAGAAGAGAGAAGTTATTTGAAACTACTGAAATCGACGGAAGGATTCGCAGGATACCGTTATAGAGCGCAACTGATTCGTTTGAGCCAAGAAGTGAAAGACAAACGGCCAAAATACTGATATAAATATAAAAAGATGACTTTCCATTGGATTTGTTTCTTTTTTGTATAATATTTGCATATGAAATTCAAGCATGCAGATGCAGCACATCATTTTCCAGAGTTTACTCTGCCATCTCCTTTTCCTACTCGAACAAATTTACAATATTAACTACAACAGTATGACAATTCAATTATTCCACTTTGTGCTACAGTAAGTATATTAAGACTTTACTGAAGGCATCTGTGTTGCAATCGAAAGACTGCCCTTGCATTACAGGTTGAAAGCCTCTTACTCTTTTGTCGAACTAAACTAAATACAGAAGATACGTGACTTCAGTAAAATGTCCCGAAAATATTCCCCTTTTATACTAAATTTTGACCCAGGAATTATTATTAACGCTATCTTAATACTGTTTAACCGAGATATTCGAAAATAGGAAGTGCTTTCACTGCGCAACGAAGAATAAAACAGGGAGCTTGACGAATATTTGAACGAATCGAAGATCACTATTACACGTCGTGACTGTGAGTGTGGCCACCCGAGACTGTGGAACCTCACTTTGGAAGCCTAACGGCTGTTCACAAAAAGTAAATGATATATAACAATCACTTCGATCGCAATCTGAAACAGCACGAAGTCCGAGTCTCACCATCACTGACTTATCTTACTGGATGGAAACGTAGCCAAAGAGGTGAAAATATTTCTGCTCGTGACAATTGACTAACAATTCCGCTGAGCACAGCATGTGGCACTGAATTGTTCTCATATGAAATATTGTTTAGGTAAAAAATATGACAACACATGCGAACAGTTGAAAAATCGTCCAGACTTCATAAATAACTGAAAAATCAAAATAAATCGAAGATGTTTTAGTGAAATTCGAGATTGTTAATAAGTAACTCAGTAAGCATTGGCATTCAATAAAATTACATTTGTCCTATGATGGGACCTCGTTGTCATGGTACATGAGAATCTGGACATAATAGTACTCCATACATTCTAGAATACCCGGAGCGATATTAAATCCTTTGGAAGACAACGAATGCCATAATCCAGTCTCATCAGTGGATAACTGAAATATCGTTACTGCGACGCAACTTACGCATGTAACAACACCTCTGTCATTGAATAACAGAAGTTTAGTGTGGATATGACAGAAAGTATGTCAAGTGACCTGAAAGCGTTGCAAACTGCGCTAGCACTGCTGTAACCTCACGACAGTTCTCGTAGCTTAGAGCATGGGAACGGCCACTAGAATGTAACCTCACGTCGATACACGTTATCCACAACTCAGCCCGCCCTAGTCTTGAAGATCCGTAACAGAATGTAGGAAACAGAAAGCAGAAAACAGCACGCCTTTGTCTAGCGTTCAACGGAGCATGCCTCGACGAAACTCTGCTGCGTGGGTGATCAGCCAACGATACTTCCTAAGTATCGACTACAGAACGATATGCGTTCACTTCCGTTGCCAAAGACAGTACTGTGCTTAACAGTCGAGAACCCGGGTATAGTAGGTCTCTGAAATAATTTAGCGGTTCACGGCTCATGTATGAATAAGTAACCTAACAGGCGACTTCTAATAAAAGGTTTTCAAGGTGCGAAATGACTACCACGTATAGATCAAGTGCTTGCTTTGCATAAGAGAATGTGCTTATTCTTGTGCTGACACGAACGCGTACTGTTACGTATGTCTACGTGCCATTTAATTGGAACTTTACGTCACTGTGTGTTATCTTCGTTGTTCTACACTGCTGGCCATTAAAATTGCTACACCACGAAGATGACGTGCTACAGACGCGAAATTTAACCGACAGGAAGAAGACGCTGTGATATGCAAATGATTAGCTTTTCAGAGCATTCACACAAGGTTGGCGCCGGTGGCAACACCTACAAGGTGCTGACATGAGGAAAGTTTCCATCCGATTTCTCATACACAAACAGCAGTTTACCGGCGTTGCCTGGTGAAACATTGTTGTGATGCCTCGTGTAAGGAGGAGAAATGCGTACCATCACGTTTCCGACAGGCATCTTATACGGATGGCTGTAACGGATCGTGCAGCCGTGTCTTGATCCCTGAGTCAACAGATGGGGACGTTTACAACAACCATCTGCACGAACAGTTCGACGACGTTTGCAGCAGCATGGACAATCAGCTCGGAGGCCATGGCTGCGGTTACCCTTGACGCTGCATCACAGACAGGAGCGCCTGCGATGGTGTACTCAACGACGAACCTGGGTGCACGAATGGCAAAACGTCATTTTTTCGGATGAATCCAGGTTCTGTTTACAGCATCATGATGGTCGCATCCGTGTTTGGCGACATCACGGTGAACGCAAATTGGAAGCGTGTATTCGTCATCGCTATACTGGCGCATCACCCGGCGTGACGGTATGGGGTGCCATTCGTTACGCGTCTCGGGCACCTCTTGTTCACATTGACGGCACTTTGAACAGTGGACGTTACATATTGTTATCCGTGGCTCTACCCTTCATTCGATCCCTGTGAAACCCCACATTTCAGCAGGGTAATGCACGACCGTCCTGTACGGGCCTTTCTGGATACAGAACATGTTCGACTGCTGCTCTGGCGAGCACATTCTCCAGATCTCTCACCAATTGAAAACGTCTGGTCAATGGTGGCCGAGCAACTGGTTTGTCGCAATACGCCAGTCACAATTCTTGATGAACTGTGGTATCGTGTTGAAGCTGCATGGGCAGCTGTACCTGTACACGCCATCCAAGCTCTGTTTGACTCAATGCCCAGGCGTATCAAGGCCGTTATTACTGCGGGAGGTGGTTGTTCTGGGTACTGATTTCTCAGGATCTATGCACCCAAGCTGCGTGAAAATGTAATCACATGTCAGTTCTAGTACAATATATTTGTCCAATGAATACCCGTTTATCATCTGCATTTCTTCTTGGTGTAGCAATTTTAGTGACCAGTAGTGTATAATTGGCGTCTATTAGAGCTGTATCACTGCTTTTATGTCTCTGTTCCTCTGTGTTGAATAGTAATTCGTACTAAAAATGCTAGTACATAAACGTTTAAAGGACTTTTTTTTTTAAAAAAATAGCGAGGGAATATATTATTGAGTCTCTTGAATAGGACGCAGTGAAAGTTAGTGCCAGCGATTGCTCTTGCTGTAATTCGCTGTTAATCGCTTTTGCTGAAGAGTTACATTTTTTTGTTTTAGTTTATCCGCGCTTTAATTCACCGACATAAGTACACTGTGTAAGCAGGATTGCATGATGTGGGACAACTTTATTATGACCCACAAAAAATTTGTAAACGTAGCCAATATAGACAATTTCAAAAGCCACATCATGCTACAGCGCTTAGCAATTGAGGAACTCGATATATTGCCTGCGTGACGCACATCGTTGATTAATCCGCAAGCCAGTTACGGTGATCGTAACACAGGGCAGAGTAGTTTAGCATGGAGAGTTCTGGCTTTATGTGGTAAAGCTGCCTGTGGCCGTGGTAGGTGTGTGGGTACTCACGTGTAGTGGGGCAGAGGCAGCGCCTGGGCGGCGCAAGGCAGCTCCACCGGCTGGTGCGCCTTGGCGGTCACGTGACTGCGGGTGCCTGTCAGCCTGGGCGCCATGGTGCCGCGAGCCTCCGTCACCACCAGCCTGCAACACAGCGGCACCACCACCGTCACCTCCACTGCTGCTGCGTTTAAAGCGCATATGACATACGGTCGCTTCAAGCACCGGGTGATCAAAAAGTCAGTACAAATTGGAAAACTGAATAAATCACGGAATAATGTCGATAGAGAGGTACAAATTGACACACATGCTTGGAATGGCATGGGGTTTTATTAGAACCAAAAAATACAAAAGTTCAAAAAATGTACGACAGAATTCTGATCAGAATAGCAATGATCAGCATAACAAAGTAAGACAAATCAAAGATGATGTTCTTTACAGGAAATGCTCAATATGTCCACCATCATTCCTCAACAATAGCTGTAGTCAAGGAATAACGTTGTGAACAGCACTGTAAAGCATGTCTAGAGTTATGGTGAGGCATTGGCGTTGGATGTTGTCTTTCAGCATCCCTAGAGATGTCGGTTCATCACGATACACTTGCGACTTCAGGTAACCCCGAAGCCAATAATCGCACAGACTGAGGTCTGGGGACCTGGGAGGCCGGGCACACGATCATTACCAAACGACACGCACAAGAGATCTTTCATGCATCTGGCAACGTGGGGTGGAGCGCCATCCTGCATAAACATCGTACATTCCAGCAGGTGTTTATCAGCCAGGCTGGGGATGATGCGATTCTGTAACATATCGGCGTACCTCTCACCCGTCACGGTAGCAGTTACAAAACCAGAATCACACATTTCCTCGAAGAAAAAAGGCCCGATAACTATAGATGTGGTAAATCCAACCCATACCGTGATTTTCTCGTCGTGCAATGGAGTTTCCACGACAGTTATAGGATTTTCGGTAGCCCAAATTCTGCAGTTGTGGGCGTCGACAGACCCTCGAAGTGTGAAATGAGCTTCGTCGGTCCACAACACGTTACTCAACGAATCGTCGTCTTCCGCCAACTTTTGAAACGCCCACACCGCAAATGCCCTCCGCTTCACTAAATCGTCAGGTAACAGTTCATGATGCCGATGGATTTTGTACGGATAGCTTCGGAGAGTACGCCTCAGTGCCAACCAAACAGTAGTGTATGGAATGCTGGTGCGACGTGCGACTGCACGAGCGCTGACTTCCCCGTGCATAGAAGAACCTGCTACAGTCTCCATTTCTTCCTGAACTGTCTCAGCAGCATTACGCCTTGTGCTCGGTCGGCCACTACGGGGTCTATCATCTAAACAACCCGTGGCTTCGAACTTCGAAATCATTCTCGCCACAGCTGCAATTGTCAACAGACCTTTACCCGTTCGAATCCCCTTCCTATGGCGATAGGATCGTAACGCTGAACTAGCACATTCACCATTCTGATAATACAGCTTCACTAACAGCGCCCTTTCAGGTAACGTCAACATGCTGCGACTGCTCCTTTTATACACTATACACTATTGTCATGCGCAGTCACTGACGTTTTGCTGTCCAGCGCCAACTGGCGGACATTTTTTGAACTTTTGTACTTTTTTGGTTCTAATAAAACCCCATGTGATTCCAAGCATGTGTGTTAATTTTTACCTCTCTATGTACATTATTCCGTGGTTTATTAAGTTTTCAAATTTATACTGACTTTTTGATCACCGATACACTGTTCTGCAAAACTCAAAAATGAGATAGATAAAGTAACATAACATTTTCAGCTACTCAGTGGAAATGAATGAAAATCCGGAGTATGTTGCAAGTGGTCTCCCAATCGAGCTGAGCCACATGCCGTCATGTCAGTGCGACTATAGTGGCAAATGCAGGTGGAGCTGCACCACAAGGCCGTCGAAGGAGTGGGAAAAGCCAGTATTGTAAATCAGCCAGCAGTGACCGTCGTGGTGTATTTCATTAAAACACGCACGTGAGACAATTTTTGGATGACATTACACAGGGAAGACTGATCAGAAAACTGGAAGGAGGACGAATTGTGATGAGTTTGTCGGGGTAAAACTTTTTAGTGTACATATTTCTGCGCGAATTTCACACAGAATGTGTGGTTTTTGGACCTCATGAAATGCAGGTAATTTCTTGCATCACACAAATGGAATTTAATTAAAGCGAAATGGCTTAAACTAAGTAGGCAAAGGGTAGTAGTAGCTAAAATGGGTTTTATTTAGTTTTTTATGCTGCAGACAATGGAGTAGCGAGAGAGGCGTTCTGGGATAGACGACAGAATTACTATATGTGGGGATTAAGGGCACTTAATAGAGAAGACATGAGCTGTCGACGAGAGTGACATCTGTGAGCGAGCGAGAAAACTCAAGCAGCGCCAGTGCACTAAGCATTGAAAAACTAGTGAGAAAAAGGAAATAATGTATGTATGCTAACTAAATGGAATGGTTCAAATGGCTCTGAGCACTATGGGACTCAACTGCTGAGGTCATAAGTCCCCTAGAACTTAGAACTACTTAAACCTAACTAACCTAAGGACATTACAAACATCCATGCCCGAGGCAGGATTCGAACCTGCGACCGTAGCGGTCTTGCGGTTCCAGACTGCAGCGCCTTTAACCGCACAGCCACTTCGGCCGGCTGCTAACTAAATGGAATGATAAAGAAGAATGTAAGTAAACCTTACTTTCATTTCATCAGTCAGAATCTTTTCTTGTAAAACTTTAATTGAAGCCTTTTAGTCTGAAACAAAAATCAGTACACTAGAGTTTGGTGATGATGTAAGTAAACTTTAATGAATCAGAACTTCCATTGCACTCACATGTGTCCGATTATAGCTTTATCTTCAGAAATAGGTGCAGCACAACATCTGTACAGCTAATAGACAAACTGAAAAACCATTAAAAAAGAGTAATTCACATTGTTGCAGTTGGTGTAATATCTTTTACCTATATAACAGCGAGAGAGTGTACTAGTAGGGTGATTTTAATTAACCTGTTTACTCAGTCTTTTGAATACAGGTAGTAACTTTAGCCTCCCATCAGAAAATGAGCGAAGTGCAACCACATTTTTTTTTCAAAGAACTGTTAAATATGTATTTATCTGCTGCCTACAAATTGTAGCTTAGTACACTAAACGCTGCCACTGGAATAGTGAAAACGAAATACGACACCTTCAGGAAAATCCTACCCTTAACTTTTTCTCATATTACATAACGACAGAAAACCCTGTTTACGTACTTTTGATGCTGGTTTTGGCTCAGTATCCTGGCGATCGAATCTGAGTATACAGTACTCAAAATACTTCATTTGCCTCACAGACAAAGTCCGATGTGTGCAGTTATTATGCGCACTAGCAAGTGTAGTTGAGGAGTTTCGTATTGCTGACAGCATTGTTCCACGTGCGTGGGGAGCATTCTGAATCACAGGCATCAATGCCTTAAGAGAGACGGTGATTGGGCACGCTCAACTACAACAGTAGATGGTTGCTACATTAGGCAACAGGCAAAAAGTGACCCACATCATAAAGCTGGACCAAATGCAACTACATGTGACAGGAGTGCATCCAATCTCATGCTCAACAGCTACATGGCGACTGCATGGTGGTGGTCTCTTTCTCCAAAGACCAGTTACACTGTCTTCCTTTGACATCCACACATCGGTGGTATCGTTGGCGATGATGCCAACAACATAGGGACGGTATCAATCAGGAGTAGGTTCGCATGCTCTTCTCAGATGACAGCAGATTCAGTCTGAGTAGTGTTTCTGGACGTAATCCTCATCTGGCGAGAGGTGGGAAGCGTAATGCCTGCAATAACATTGTCGAAAATTATCATTTTAATGGCCCAGTTGTTATGATATGAGGACACTAATGTTACTCTTTTCCTGTGCGCATCTTTTCAGGGGAGCATTCGGCCTTCATTACATTTTAATGGATGAGAATGTGCGATGGTATGGAACAGTGCAGGGGGAGGAGCTCGTGAAAAGAGAGGCCTGCTGCCCATGCCGTCCTGACTGGTATCCAGTAGAGCAGCATGTGGATACGCACCATTGACAATCCAGCAGTTGTCAATTGGGGGGACTGTCTGTACATTTGTATCGTCATTACTGACACTAAAGTCGCTCAAACACACTGTCGTCTTTCCACTACTAAGGTAGCTGCACGGACACAAACTAGAGGCCACTAAATTAAAAAAAAAATAAAAATAAAAAAAACCTCCATTCGCTAGACTTTCGCCGAAAGTAGACACATATACCACTGGATGTACTTACAAAATTACCTGTATTGTTGTACAGCAGGTAGTTCTGGAGGTACAATATCATAAACATTGAGCTGCGTGAAAATGGAACTACAGGGCGAAATTCGCTGGAGTTACAGGTCAAATATGTATACTAATGCTTCTGAAATATATTACATATATGTGAAATATATTTGACACATGCATACATGTGCAAAACTACTGGTAAAAAGCTCATCCTAAACCCGTGGAGTGATTTCAACAAAATTTCGTACACATATTAGTTACAATCAGGAAAGCAACACTGGAGGAATGGGGGATAAGTGCCACCACCTTGCTATTGGGGTGTGGGTGATAACGTGAAGAGAGAAGAGGTAGGAGGAGATTGACAGAGGAGGAGATGGGGGAGGAGCTCCTGAAGTATCATAGGGGTTTGAAGACATGCAGCGATATGTCAACCGAGAGCATCCCAGACGTGGTCGATGTGGTTTAGGTCTGGAGAACAGGCAGGCCATTCAATTCGCCTGCTATCTTCTGTTTCAAGGTACTCCTCCACGATGGCAGCTCGGTGGGGTCGTGCGTTACCATCCATCAGGAGGAAGGTGGGACCCACAGCACCCCTGAAAAGGTGGACATGCTGGCGCAAAATGACATCCCGATACACCTGACCTGTTACAGTTCCTCTGTCAAAGACATGCAGGGGTGTATGTGCACCAATCATAATCCCACCCCACACCATCAAACCACGACCTCCATACAGGTCCCTTTCAAGGACATTAACGGGTTGGTATCTGGTTCCTGGTTGACGCCAGATGAAAACCGGCGAGAATCACCGTTCAGACTATACCTGGACTCTTCCGTGAACATAACCTGGGACCACTGTTCCAATGACCATGTACTATGTTCTTGACACAAAGCTTTACGAGCTCTCCTGTGTCCAGGGGTCAGTGGAATGCACCTTGCAGGTCTCCGGGCGAATAAACCATGTCTGTTCAGTCGTCTATAGACAGTGTGTCTGGAGACAACTGTTCCGGGGGCTGCGGTAAGGTTCCGAGCAAGGCTACCTGCAGTACACCGTGGCCGTCTGCGGGCACTGATGGTGAGATATCGGTCTTCTTGAGGTGTTGTACACTGTTGACGTCCCGTACTGTAGCGCCTGGACACGTTTCCCATCTGCTGGAATCGTTGCCATAATCGTGAGAGCACACTTTGTGGCACATGGAGGGCCCGTGCTACGACCTGCTGTGTTTGACCAGTCTCCAGTGGCCCTAGTATTCTACCCCTCATAACGACATCAACATGTGTTCTTTGAGGCATTTTCAACACACTGTCACCATTAGCACGTCTGTTAACGTCTGCACACTTACTCGCTGCACCGTACTCTGGCATGCACCAACACACCTCTGCGTATATGGACTGCTGCCAGCGCCACGGTGCAACGACCGCAGGTCAAATGCGCCGCATGGTCATACCTTGAGGTGATTTAAACCTGCAAACCGCCCACCAGAGCGTTGTTTCACCTTTTATCAGCACGATCATTAATTTATGAGCATGGAATCTGTCCCAAATTAACACTCCTCGTCTCGTAACGTCTCTTTGAAGCCATCCTCCCTATAATGTTCCCTGTTGCACCTTCAATAAGGAACAAAAAAGCTATTCGTGGCAATTAATGACTCGGGCTGGTGACTGGATGCCTTTTGACCTAGAGACCAGTAGCACTCATATCACAGCATGATCTTACGGACATTGGTGTATAAATGACTTTAAAGTTTGTATTTTGTTCATAAATGCAATTCTCACGAGTGCACTTTAAACAGAGATGTTGGCAACAGTTTGTGGGAAGCTGAAAAGTTGGAACTGGAGAGGAGCCAGCGGCAAGTTAAAAGTTTGAGTTCTGGCGGCTCCACCGGGCGACCGCTCTCTGCGACAGGCCCCGAGTTTCAGTTGCGGCACCGAGTTTTAACTTTTCACTAATTACGATGGCAGTGAACTCTCACTATATTTAGTTCACAAAGAGTGAATCTGTCTGAAGTTTTATACACGGATGCAGCCTTACTGCGAGGGGCATCATAACAGTTCAGTCCCGTGATCTCTTTATGGCATTGTTTAAAGTTTTTGGAACCTGGGAAAATTAGACTTTAGGAGAATTTAGACAGAGCTAACAGGTGAATTGATGAAGTTCGTAGTACGGTCACAAATTGAGGCAGAATGATTCACAGATGCAGAAGTACTTTCAGCTGTGCCCCCTGAAATTGAGTGAGTTCCATCACTATTCACGTATTACATTAATCATATAGCGAATAATATTCGCCGCGGGCTGAGACTTTTCTGAGATACCGCATGTTCCTATATGGAACTGTTGTTGTCGCTGTTGTTGTCTTAAGTGAGAATGGTTTGTTGCAGTTCTCTGCTTTGCAACCTATGCAGATCTCTTCAGCTCTTCATCACTGCAGCAAACGTTATCGTTATCACTTGATCACTTATTACTTCGGATTCAGTCTTTCCTGCACTAGGGTGTCTTATCTCAAAGTGATACAGTCACACTTGTCCATTAGACTTCATAGCCTGTATCACCATCACGCAGCACACTGTATAAGGAGTTGTTCCCGTGCTTCATTGCTGAGTTGATTGGGAAGGGACACTTATTTTATACTTAAAACGAAAATTACTCTCTTTTGTACAATTTATAGTAACTCGCAAAGACTGAATATGGATATAGTTAGTAGATACTCATTACTGCATAGAGTTTCCTCTCTGCACATGTCGTCCTAAATAATATAACCCAATGTGTATAGCACCACAGTAATTGAAGGGCAAAAAACTCTTGCGTTATCTCCGTATTTAATAAAAACAATATCCGTGTGGTGCAGAATTGTAACTTCAGTTTACTCTGTATTTGGATCTATGTGTACAGATGCATGCCCGACTCCGTAGCTGAAATGCTACAGTCTCTGATTGTTATGCAGAGGACCTGCGTTCAATTCGCGGTGTCAACAGGAACGTTTCGTTGGTGGCAGGATTGGAACGGGTGTACTGAGGTTGATTGATTATGGGAAGGGGACCAAACAAATAGGTCATCGGTCCCATCGGATTAGGGAAGGATACGGAAGGAAGTAGGTAGTGCCCTTCCACGGGGACCACCCCGGCATTTACCTGAAACGGGTAAGGGCAATCACGGAAAACCTAAATCAGGATGGCCGGCCGCGGGTTTGAACCATCGTGTTCCCGAATGCGAATACAGTGTGCTAACCGCTGCGCCACCTCGCTCGGTAGTGTACTAAGCCTCGCGATGTCAACTGAGAATTTGCTAGAGTGAGAAGTTGTGCCTCCAAGGCCTGGAAAGCTGGAAACAGCCGTGAGAGCATTCTGCTAACCCCACACCACAAGCGAATCTGAATGAGGGAAGGTGTGGGACGGCGGCCGGTCGTTATTGAATGGTTCGTCAGGGCCAGAGCGCACAGCTGATATTTGTACACTCATTGATCAAAAGTATCCGGACATCAATTTGTGGTCATTAATATGGAGTGTGTCTACTCTTCGCCTTCATGTCGGCTTGACATTCTGTGGAGGGCAGTTTCAGTGAGGTGTCTGAATCTCTGTGGAGCAATGGCAGCCCAGTCTTCCTCAAGAGCTGAAGCCAGAGAAGGTAGTGAAGTTGGGACGCTGGGGGTTCCGACGGGGCAACTCATTCCAGTTTTGTTTCTGCCAGGTAAAGGCTAGTGTCGTTTGCTACAAGTTTATATTCTGACATCTTGGTAAGTGAATGACTGTTCTGGTAATGCACTGATGACCAATATGTTATAGTCGAAATCTGGATATGCTTTCAATTTGATTATCCCAAAGTTGGACGCTGTGGTCTGTAGGTAATCGGACATTCTAACTAACGCCAAAGATATTCCACAGTTTCAGGTCGGAACCTCTGAGCAGGTTAGTCCAATTCAGCAATGTTATTGTCCACAATTGCCTGTCATATTGAGTCAAATGATGATCGAACGTTTTCTCTGTTGTATGCTGCACACAATACTGCTGTGTGTCTTCACGTCTTTCCACTTTTAGCGTCTTCTTAATCGCAGTAAGGGGACGACATCCTAACCACGGAAAGCACACGCCATACCGTAACAGCGTCCCTTCCCTACTTCTCAGTTGGTACTATGTGTGATGTCGGGTAACGTTCTCCGTTATTTGCCAAACCCAAACCCTTCCACCAGATTGCCATAGGATATAGTGTGATTCATCGCTCCAAATAGCTCACCCCAGACATACAGTGCCTAGCGGTGTCCTCCTAAGCGTCCCTTAGCAATGAAAACAGGAATGTGTAGCTTATGAGGAGCTGATAAACAGTATTACCTCATTATTTTGAGTATCCTGCACACAGTTATTGTGCTAGTTGAACTACTGGTAGCTGTTTGGAACTTATGAGTGATCCCTTCCGCTGATTTCACGTGATTCTTTTAGTCACCCTCCACAATGACAAGTCACTATCCATCAGTACATGAGGTACGCCTGATGTTAATTTAGCTATGGCTGTTCTTTCACGTTCCCACTTCACTATCACATCACCAACAGTCAACTTGGGCAGCATTAGAAGGATCGAAATTTCCGAGGTGGATCTGTTACTCGGGTGTCGTCCAGTGGCTAGTCCACGTTCCAAGTCGCTGAGCCTCCCTGACCCACCCCTTCTCCAGTCACTGCTTGTCTGCTGGTCTACTTACAGCGCAGTACTACTCGCCTTTCCTACTGACGAGTCCGACTCCGATGACATCTAGTGGGCGATTCCACAATTTGCAGGGGTGTCAGGATACCTTCGATTAGATAATTTAGATCCATCGTACGATGAAAAAGTAGAGAATGAAAGGCACCACCTGATTCGGTTAAAACTTCTCTGCCTGCTGACAAACTGTCCTTCGAGGTAATCAGATACTCCTTTTCACTTGCAACGAAGGTGGAAACTGGTGATCCAAACAAACATAAAAAGTGACCTAGAGAGACTCTGTTTTTCTTCATTATACTGGACGTGGTGATGGTGTCCCCAGACATCGTCTCTTCGGTTACAAAGCAAAACCATCTCTATCCCACTCTATGCGGAAGGTGGTATACTACTGTCTCTTCTTTTTTTATTGGACGTGGACTTGCCCAATTTTATCAGTAAGTCTCTCCAACATAGATGTAATGCCTTTTACTGCGACTTTTTGAGTATATTTGTGATCGTCTCACACTGAATAAATGAACCCATGACTAAGTTCGGTAAATGAATGGAATATTCGCTACCTTCTCAACTTTGTAACAGTCCCAACCTATCAAAGCACTGGTCGAACGAGATTTTTGTTGCACCTTTCGTGTATGAAATGTGGCTCCTTCAAATTGTCTCAGTATTTGTGCGTTACAACTACGTTCCCCCAGGCAAGACTGATACGGTCGTTTCTCATGAAATCACTTCGGGCAGATACTCATAGACACATGACGGTTGTGATTCATTCCAGTGATAGACTGCTGATTACGAAATCAAACGCTGTCTTAACAATTACCTGATTTTCTTTTTTGTAGTCATTTCGCGAGACACATACGTGGGAAGAAGTAATATGTGGCCTATCTCTTGCTGGAACGTTCTGCAATACTCCGCTGCCAGGTGCTCAGTAGCGGGGTAGCCGCGCGTTCTTAGGCGTCTTGCCACGGTTCCCGCGGCTCCGCCCGTCGGTGGTTCGAGTCCTCTCTCGGGCATAGGTGTGTGTGTTGTCCTCAGCATAAGTTAGTTTAAGTTACATTAAGTAGTGTGTAAGCCTAGGAAACGATGACCTCAGCACTTTGGTCCCATAGCAATTTACCACCACCACAGAGGGATCCACTTACGTGGGATTTTCTCACAATGCAGACAGGTACAGTAAAGTTAGAGTTTTTGCTTCGCTTTGAAATGGTTGCCCCTTTTATATACAGTGACGGGAGAGGACCACCAACGAGTCCAGCGAAGCATAGGCATTACCATTACAAACAACTGGAGTTTTTGTTGGGTAGTAGCCTTCTTGACAACTCAGGAATACAGAGAAATATTTGAAGTAATCTGCTGGGGAGCCTGCAGGCAGCACTGGAAAGCGTCACAACGAGGAACAGCTGCTACACGCCAGGTACGACACAGAGACTCTTCAACACACACAAGCAGAAATTTTGTCAGCTTGTACGACAACAGCATTCATTCCAGTGTGTGACATACTCGTTTTCCATTCCGTCGGGAACGGACTTCGTCGCGGTCATATGCACAAATACTGAAACATCCGACGGTGTTTTCCCTAGTCTGACATCAGCTTCCAAATATTACGTTGACACGGTCTCTGCGAGAGAGTCAGCGTAGATAACAGACATCGTTCGCGATGTTAATAACACCGCCTGGCCGCGCGCTACCTCAAGAGATTAAGCCAACTGTCCACCAGCGGAAGGAGTGCGGCGCTAAGCTGCCTGGATCGCCGCCTCAGAGAGGGAGATGTCACCCCACAGCAACACATATGACCGCAGGCGATCAACATGTCCAGGGTATCAGCACACGCCGACAAATAACGCACCGGCGTTTGGTGGGGTGAAGCGAAGTGATTTACTCCATGCACAAGTGTCGCCACAGTTACGGACAAAATGGAGCCCATTTATCCCAACCTCCTAGTAGCGAAGTATTACAGTACATTTCCAGAGGTGACAGGCAACATGTTACTTCCTCCCATACGTGTCTTCCGAAATGACCACAACGAGAATATTAGATACCAGTTGGCAATAATTAGAGTGCAGTTACTCTCGGAAGTCCAGTGTAGGCTGTAATTATCGTATGGCAGCGAAACTTGGCAGATATACTAATGCGTTAATGCGGAACCGATTTTCGCTGAAAAAAAAATTAGTTCCAATTTTCACCACCAGGTGAAAATCCGGCGCTGTGAATGCAAAATAAATACGCATAGAAATGTTTCCGCTCCGATGAACGAAATGTGGGCAGAAAAGATCAAACAAAATGAGGATGGCATAAGGTTGATTTTTTTTTATTAACCGCTGCTTAGAAAGTTCGTTCAAACCAAGCATCGGTGGCCTCACAGAGATGCTGTACTCGCCAGATTGAACCTAGTGGCCAAAATGGTAACAATTTTTTTTTCAGTGCAAAACTGTTCCGCGTTAAGGCATTAGCATACCTACCAACATTTGCTGCCATACGATAATTACAGTCCATACTGGACTTCCGTGGGTAGCTGCCCTCTAATTAAAACCACCCGGCACATTCATATCACAGTGAATCTTGAATTCATAATCAACAGCCTACCACAGTCGCCATCTGGCAGCGTGTGTCTGTCAGGTGTGATCTCAGGTGAAACGACCGCTAAAAATATTTCGTTGCTATTGTTTTGTTCGTCTATTCAGTTTTACATGTTGTATTTGGTGTTGTAGTTTGTTGTTGTTGTTTTTTTCAGTCCTGAGACTGGTTTGATGCAGCTCTCCATGCTACTCTATCCTGTGCAAGCTTATTTATCTCCCAGTACCTACTGCAACCTACATCCTTCTGAATCTGCTTAGTCTATTCATCTCTTGGTCTCCCTCTACGATTTTTACCCTCCACGCTGCCCTCCAATGCTAAATTGGTGATCCCTTGATGCCTCAGAACATGTCCTACCAACCGATCCCTTCTTCTAGCCAAGTGCCACAAACTCCTCTTCTCCCCAATTCTATTCAATACCTCCTCATTAGTTATGTGATCTACACATCTAATCTTCAGCATTCTTCTGTAGCACCACATTTCGAAACCTTCTATTCTCTTCTTGTCTAAACTATTTATCGTCCATGTTTCACTTCCATACATGGCTACACTCCATACAAATACTTTCAGAAACGACTTCCTGGCAATTAAATCTATACTCAATGTTAACAAATTTCTCTTCTTCAGAAACGCTTTCCTTGCCATTGCCAGTCTACATTTTATATCCTCTCTACTTCGACCATCATCAGTTATTTGGCTCCCCAAATAGCAAAACTCCCTTACTACTTTAAGTGTCTCATTTCCTAATCTAGTTCCCTCAGCATCACCCAAGTTAACTCGACTACATTCCATTATCCTCGTTTTGCTTTTGTTGATGTTCATCTTATATCCTCCCTTCAAGACACTATCCATTCCGTTCAACTGCTCTTCTAAAGGCCTGGACAGACAGAATCCCGCCGGTCGCGGTGGTCTAGCGGTTCTAGGCACTGAGTCCGGAACCGCGCGACTGCTACGGTAGCAGGTTCGAATCCTGCCTCGGGCATGGATGTGTGTGATGTCCTTAGGTTAGTTAGGTTTAACTAGTTCTAAGTTCTGGGGGACTAATGACCTCAGAAGTTGAGTCCCATAGTGCTCAGAGCCATTTGAACCATTTGAACAGAATCCGGCCTGCCGCTGCGACGGACGACGCAACGGGAGGCCGGGCCAGTCAGCGGCCAGGGACGCCACACAGGCAACGGCCAGCCGCAGCGACTCTCGATGCGTCATCTGTTACGTTACACTGTGGAAGGGGCCGAACCCCATTATTAAGCTTGCATGCGCAGCGCAATTGTCTTGGCGTTAGACGATTTGGAAGCTTCACGCGGGACACGTTATCTTTGTGCGAGTTTTCTCTCTCTTTTTTTTGTTAAGTGCAGAAATGAGTAGCTGGCACTAGCGATACGAAATGGCACCAAGAAGATATGTTGGGTGCACGACATTGATAGCATGAAAGAAAGCTTAGGAGAATACCGTCGTCTGTGTACCGATCTAGAGTCTGACGAAGATAGGTTCTTCAAATACACTCCTGGAAATTGAAATAAGAACACCGTGAATTCATTGTCCCAGGAAGGGGAAACTTTATTGACACATTCCTGGGGTCAGATACATCACATGATCACACTGACAGAACCACAGGCACATAGACACAGGCAACAGAGCATGCACAATGTCGGTACTAGTACAGTGTGTATCCACCTTTCGCAGCAATGCAGGCTGCTATTCTCCCATGGAGACGATCGTAGAGATGCTGGATGTAGTCCTATGGAACGGCTTGCCATGCCATTTCCACCTGGCGCCTCAGTTGGACCAGCGTTCGTGCTGGACGTGCAGACCACGTGAGACGACGCTTCATCCAGTCCCAAACATGCTCAATGGGGGACAGATCCGGAGATCTTGCTGGCCAGGGTAGTTGACTTACACCTTCTAGAGCACGTTGGGTGGCACGGGGTACATGCGGACGTGCATTGTCCTGTTGGAACAGCAAGTTCCCTTGCCGGTCTAGGAATGGTAGAACAATGGGTTCGATGACGGTTTGGATGTACCGTGCACTATTCAGTGTCCCCTCGACGATCACCAGTGGTGTACGGCCAGTGTAGGAGATCGCTCCCCACACCATGATGCCGGGTGTTGGCCCTGTGTGCCTCGGTCGTATGCAGTCCTGATTGTGGCGCTCACCTGCACGGCGCCAAACACGCATACGACTATCATTGGCACCAAGGCAGAAGCGACTCTCATCGCTGAAGACGACACGTCTCCATTCGTCCCTCCATTCACGCCTGTCGCGACACCACTGGAGGCGGGCTGCACGATGTTGGGGCGTGAGCGGAAGACGGCCTAACGGTGTGCGGGACCGTAGCCCAGCTTCATGGAGACGGTTGCGAATGGTCCTCGCCGATACCCCAGGAGCAACAGTGTCCCTAATTTGCTGGGAAGTGGCGGTGCGGTCCCCTACGGCACTGCGTAGGATCCTACGGTCTTGGCGTGCATCCGTGCGTCGCTGCGGTCCGGTCCCAGGTCGACGGGCACGTGCACCTTCCGCCGACCACTGGCGACAACATCGATGTACTGTGGAGACCTCACGCCCCACGAATTGAGCAATTCGGCGGTACGTCCACCCGGCCTCCCGCATGCCCACTATACGCCCTCGCTCAAAGTCCGTCAACTGCACATACGGTTCATGTCCACGCTGTCGCGGCATGCTACCAGTGTTAAAGACTGCGATGGAGCTCCGTATGCCACGGCAAACTGGCTGACACTGACGGCGGCGGTGCACAAATGCTGCGCAGCTAGCGCCATTCGACGGCCAACACCGCGGTTCCTGGTGTGTCCGCTGTGCCGTGCGTGTGATCATTGCTTGTACAGCCCTCTCGCAGTGTCCGGAGCAAGTATGGTGGGTCTGACACACCGGTGTCAATGTGTTCTTTTTTCCATTTCCATGAGTGTATTTTCGTATGTGCGAGAATGTTTCGAGGAACTGCATCGCCTGCTAAAAAGGTGGCACCGAGAAGTGCACAACGAACTGGAGAAACCCAATTGATACAAGGCACAGACTAGCCATTTGTTTGAGGTACGTATTACCATTTGTGGCCTCTTTGTGCTTCAAACATAAGTCATATAATTTATTCCATTTCAGTTTTGCTGCATCATATGAAAGTTTTAGCGGAAGAAAGTGCTATCCCGCAACGTAGTTACGAGTGGAGTGATAAATTTATCTGCAGTGTTTACGAATACAGCAAACGATAGTAACATCTAGTTCCGTATGTCCCGCTAGAGAGAACTTTTTACTTAATAGATTGTTTTGTTTCATTGTATTGATAGCATTGTCATTGAATTTAAACAACATATCGTTGGTCGTTAACTTATCTATTCGTTCTATCGACATAATTTATTTTAATCTTTTCAAGATACTTGACTACAGGCGACAGTCACCAGACCATAGCTTTTTCTTTTCGGTTAGGACGTTCAACAATCTCAGTGTGCCAGGCAATATGGACTGTTCTACAACCCAAGTATTTACCTACTCCTACAACAGAGATGTGGAAGAAATCCGAAGACGGATTTCTAGAACTTTAGGGGTTTCCGAACTGCCTTGGAAGCATAGACCGAAAGCATATCAGGTTAAAATGCCCGAAGGATAGTGGATCCCAGTTCTTCCGTTACAAACAATTCTTTTCGCTGCGTCTCCTGGCGATCGTTGATCCATACCACGAGTTTACAGAAGCTGATATTGGAAATTATGGACGTCACAGTGACAACACAATTTCTGAGAATTCAGCTTTCTATCAAGAGTATATCGGGGGCAAAAGTATTCTACCTCCAAATCAGAATCGCGTGTATCATACAAAAAGTTGTACTGTCTCACCTCCTCTATAAGTCTTTCTGTGTCCATGATGCATCCACTACGAGCTGCAAGACAAAAACCGCCTCACGCCGCTGCTTCCAGTGTGACCACAGAGCAGTTGAGTGCGCCGACAGAGGAAAGCAGCCGCTCCGGCTTGCGGCGAGTCTGTAATCTGTGACAACCCGGCGGCGGCCGGTGCATCAGAGCCGCACTCCGTGTGACCGCCGCCATACAGTAACGAGCGATTCAACAGTGCTGCCTACCGGCTGCGGTTCAAGGCCACAGGCCGGACGGCCAGGCCGCATTCTGTCTGGCCAGGCTGTTTCTGACAGAATTACCTCAAAGTTTTTATTTCTTCTCCATGGATTTTAATACCTACTCCGAATTTTTCTTTTGTTTCCTTCAATGCTTTCTCAATATACAGATTGAATAACATCGGGGAGAGGCTACAGCCCTGTCTCACTCCCTTCCCAACCACTGCTTCCCTTTCATGTCCCTCGACTCTTATAACTGCCATTTGGTTTCTATATAATTTGTAAATAGCCTTTCACTCCATGTATTTTACCCCTGCCACCTTCAGAGTTTGAAAGAGAGTATTCCAGTCAACATCGTCAAAAGCTTTCTCTAAGTGTACAAATGCTAGAAATGTAGGTTTACCTTTCCTTAATCTAGCTTCTAAGATAAGTCGTAGGGTCAGTATTGCCTCACCCGTTCCTATATTTCTACGGAATCCAAACTGATCTTCCCCGAGGTCGGCTTCTACCAGTTTTTCCATTCGTCTGTAAAGAATTCGCGTTAGTATTTTGCATCCGTGACTTATCAAACTGATTGTTCGGTAATTTTCACATCTGTCAGCACCTGCTTTCTTTGGGATTGGAATTATTATATTCTCCTTGAAGTCTGAGGGTATTTCGCATGTCTCATACATCTTGCTCACCAGATGGTAGAGTTTTGTCAGGACTGGCTCTCCCAAGGCCGTCAGTAGTTCTAATGGAACGTTGTCTACTCCCTGGGCCTTGTAGTTTATAATGCTGAATACTGACAATCTATCCATCTAAACTTATCGTACAGTGTGTGGTGAAGATCAAGTGAATATCCTCAACAAGAATCGACTGGATTTATCTAGGTGAAGAACTAAGCAGTTTTAATCTCGCAGTCATATGAATTCGTGATGAATCGCCGTATACAGGGTGTCGTGCAGGTTCGTTGCGTTGTCTGTTAGTTTCTCTCCGACGCCATATCCTCCTAGAAGTTCTGTAACTGCTCTATAACATTAGAAATAACTCGATAAGCGAGTTGTTAAGATCCAGCCCCTGAAGTGAGTACCGATTTATTTTCCAATTTTTGATTAATATTGATTAATACATGAAACAAAAAAATATCTCCATTACTTAGCTACCATGCTCCTTAGCTGCCGAGAGACAAAGATGTCTTATTTCAATAATGTCTCTGTCACTTAACAACGCTGTCTCTGATTCTTACGTACGCTACAGTATTTAACACAGATAACACACAGTCTATGTGTGTTACATTACACCGCGTAAACCTTGCATGGGGAAGGTTGATGCGACATAAAAATCCAGACAGAATTTTAAAGAGGCGTAATTCACACACAAATGGTGTCGTTCGACAAAATCTTTCATGTGTTGGGCCTTTTACCTAGCTGAGTAAGGTAGGAAGTATTCACATACGTTTGGTGAACTTTGTCACTTGTACGTTTACTGAATGTGAGAGGATGACAGAGATACTAAAAAATATCACAGTAAAAGATCCTACAAGACTGGCGTTATGTATGTTGGAGAATGGTACTAGCAAAATTTGGCAAAGTAAAGAAAAAGAGTCAAGAAATATATTACTTTCTGCATACAGCGAGATACTGACAATCTTTCTTTGTAATGTGTGTTGTCTGAAACACAGTCACATCTTCTAATATAATGAAGAAAAATACTTTCTGCCTCATTTTTTTATTTGTATTACAGGTTTCCGCCTTCGTTGCAGGTCAAATGCACCACCTAATTTTTGCGAAGGGCAATCCGTCAGCACTGCAAAGTAGTTTTAATCGAATAAGGTGGTACCTTTCTTTCTTCACCAATGTTTCTTCTCCTACCCCTCCTCCCTCCACTTGTTTAATTACTGTGCTGTGTCTACGCCTGACCAAATCAACCCTGAAGTTATATTTGTACTGTTGTTCTGTGAATGTCAGTAATAATAAAGGTAAATGTATCCATATACAGACCATTTCCGAATTCGTTACATTTCTGCGTCCAACATGGATGCTGCTGTACGTTAATTCCCTCGAATCATTAAGAATTCATTATAGTAAGCTGTGGGGATCTTTATAGTGAACGTCTTTGTGATGCACAGTCTCTCTTGCGTCTGCCACTGGGATTTATTGAGGATGATAGTAACGCTGTAGTCCCGACTAAACGATTCCGTGGCGAAACGCGGCGCTCTTCTTTGCATCTCTATTAATCCACGCAGGTAAGGGTTGTAGACTGATCGGAAATACCCAAGAATATAAGCAACGTTTCTTCTGCGGATGAAATACATTTCCTTAATATTCTTCCTATAAATCTCTTCCTTACATCTACAGCTCGTTTGATGCTGTCATTCCGCTTCAAACTGAGGCGACGAAAGTCATGGGATAGCGAGATGCGCATAATCAGATGTCGGTATTTTCGCGTATGCAAGGTATAAAGGGGCAGTACAATAGCGTAGCTGTCATTTTTACTCAGGTGATTCATGTGAAAAGATTTCGACGTGATTATGAACGCACGACGGAAATTATCAAATTTTAACGCGGAATACTTCTTGGATTTGGACGCATGGGACATTCCATTTCGAAAATTGTTAGGGTATTCAATATTCCGAGATCCACAGTGTCAAGAGTGTGCCGAGAATACCAAATTTCTGGCATTACCTCTCAACACGGACAACGCAGTGGAAAACGGCCTCCACTTAACGACCGAGAGCAGCAGCATTTGCGTACAGGTGTCAGCGCTAACAGACAAGCAACACAGTGTGAAATAACCGCGTATATCAATGTGGAATGTACGACGAACGTGTCCTTTACGACAGTGCGGTGAAATTTGGCGTTAATGGGCTATAACAGCAGACGATCGACGCGAGTGGCGTTACTTAAACAGCACGACCATCTCCTGCAGTGCCTCTGCTGGACTCGTGACCATTTCGGACTCTTGGAAAACTGTGGTCTGATCAGATGAGTCCAGATAGTAAGAGCTGATGGTAGGATTCGAGTGTGGCGCAGACCCTACAAAGCCATGGACCTAACCGGGTATTTTACACGCTAGTGCTGGCTCCATAGTGTTGTGGGCTGTATTTACATGGAATCGACTGGGCGGCCTGACTGAGAATGGTTATGTTCGGCCAGTTGGAGACCAATTGCAGCATTCATGCACTTCATTTTTATCGATGACAATGTGCCATGTCACCAGGCAACAATTGTTTGCGAATGGTTAGCAGAACATTCTTGACAATTCGAGCCAATGGTTTGGCCACCCATATCGCCCGACATGAGTACCATCGAACATTTACGGGACTTAATCGAGAGGTCAATTGGTGCACAAAATCCCGCACTACTTCCGCAGTTATGGTCGGCTATAGACGCTGTGTGGTTCAGGAATGACTCGTTTATATGAAGTAGCAACGTCAGAGAGCCTATAACACTTCCTTGAGGGCAGACGTAGACCAAACTGCATACTGATATTTAAACTTCGATATCTCCTACAACATTACAGTTGTAAATTTAGAACTTGACACTATTTGTAGTACATAATGAACTATAGTCTCTGCAGTTTTTGTTTGATCACGTTCATGGAATTTCATTTTATAAGGATTTGAATTTTTAATTACCAATGTACATATAATGTACCTTTTCTCACAAACTATTCAAGCATTAAAGCTGAAAATTTATAGTATACTTCTTCATTAAAGGCTATTAAAACGTGTGCAACAGATTTTTGTTTCAGCTCATAGTTACTTTCAAATTAATTTCTCAGTTTTGTGTTACCCGGGACTGCTCTATTTCTCTCAAATTTTAAAGGATAACTTTCCTCAGAGAAAAAATAACGGAAAATTGGCGCACAGGATTATTCAGTAAGTACGTCTTAACAACTCTGCCAAATTTCAGGATGTTAGCTCTTATAGTTCCTGAGAAACGGTACATTAAATCTAAAAGAAATCACTTTACAGGAAATCTAATTTAAAGTTCCTATTTCAATTTTTAAGAATATTGCCATACTTCTACGCACTAGTGCTGTCCATATCGATAATCTTCATTCTCTTCCTTGCCTTGCTGGGGTATTCTCTCTCCCTGTTTCCTTTGCCTAGTCATCTTTTGGATATTTTCCTCTGCTGCCTGGGCTTTGTCAAGTCGCACTTCATCGATGCTTCGGAGTATCTTCAGTGTGAATGCACCTGGATGGAAGCCTAGTCTCTGCAGGCACTTAATCCTGCCTACATTTCCACTGGTGAACACTAGACAGGCATCACACGCAGCTATCTTCACAACATTTGAGGACACAAACACTGTTTTGGGACAACGCATCCATATAAGGTGATTGTAGCTCTCATTTGAATTTTGTGTTTTCCCATGTACACATTTTTTCAGCAGTCCAGGATTGGCTAGATATCTGAAAGTTGGCTTTATAACATTTAAAACAGCAAGTGGGAAACCATGCTTATGGGTGTATGGCTTTCCACTGGCTTCGGCCTGAAGTTATTGTTGTGGCGTAACAAGACAGCTACGCCACACTGAAGTAGCCGAAAGGCACGCGTTAATCTAGAGAGGTCTGAAACAGGATACGTAATAAATGGTAACAAGAAAAGTACGTAGCTGCTATACTTAACTTTTAATCCGTCATGGGTTTACAACGTTCTTGACGAGACATTTCATACGATAACGATCAAACTATGTAAGGCTAATGGCGCCTTGCTAGGTCGTAGCCATTGACTTAGCTGAAGGCTATTCTAACTGTCTCTCGGCAAATGAGAGAAAGGCTTCGTCAGTGTAGTCGCTAGCAAAGTCGTCGTACAACTGGGGCGAGTGCTCGTCCGTATCTCGAGACCTGCCTTGTGGTGGCGCTCGATCTGCGATCACACAGTGGCGACACGCGGGTCCGACATGTACTAAATGGACCGCGGCCGATTTAAGCTACCACCTAGCAAGCGTGGTGTCTGGCGGTGACACCACAGTTATTTGCACCACGAAATGTCACAGAGGTAGTGTTGAGGAGTCCGATCTGTGGAGTTTGTGGAAGAATATTGCCCACACTGCTTGCTGCATTGTTTTCACCCTGTGTACATTGTCCCTGATGGCTTTCCCATAATATATTTCTAATGAGTGAATTTCTTTGTCTGTCAATCTGTTTAACACCTCCCAGTGACTTTCCATCTAATTTTTTGCCCTTCATTTCTTTCTTCAGTCTGAGAAGTCTGTCTGCCACCCATTCGCTTTTGGACATGTCCCACACATTCAAATTTTTCAATTTTAACTTGTGAAACATAAGGATTGCTCTCTAAAACAGTCTTAAAAGCACTAGAATCTCCATCACCTAGGTACTTCACATACCTAACTCCATATTGTTCTACTGACCTTTGGAATATTAATTTCATCCCAGCTGCCTCCATACCATCACTTGACCCCTGATAATTCTTACAGCAGACTTTCTTGTGTATCTCCTGACACTTTCCTTCTTCACTGCTGTCATAATTCTTTTTGGTGTCACAATAAGAGCATTATTTGCTCATTACTTGGAAGTACAAGATTTTTCCTGTGTCCACACTGATGGCAGATGACACACCATGAAGTGATGTATGGCCCCTTTTCATCCACGTTCCATCACAGGAGACACACAGATCTGTCTTCACATCACAATTACCTTCTGTCCCTTCACTGTTTACGTCTACAGCTTCCTCAACAGCCGCTTGCATTTTTTCCTTGCACTCAACTTCAAGAGCTCTGAGGAGTGTTTTGTTGTAATCAGTGAATCTAGCCACTGGTGGAGGCATATTCATCAAGCCACAAAACAAATTCGTGCCTTCTCTTCCTACACCCAAGCATCTCATGGCATACATAACACAATCTTGTATTAGCTTCATACGTTTTCTCATGGAGAGCAGAAGTCTTGAATTGAGCATCATATTTGCAGACGTTACAGAAAAGATGTATATTACTTACAATGCCAATTCTGGCATTGTCATCATACAGTCTCAGGCCCTTGGACCCACAATTACCACATGCACATAAAACATTATCACATGGGCAAGAAAAAATGGTTCAAATGGCTCTGAGCACTATGGGACTTAACATCTATGGTCATCAGTCCCCTAGAACTTAGAACTACTTAAACCTAACTAACCTAAGGACATCACACAACACCCAGCCATCACGAGGCAGAGAAAATCCCTGACCCCGCCGGGAATCGAACCCGGGAACCCGGGCGTGGGAAGCGAGAACGCTACCGCACGACCACGAGATGCGCATTATCACATGGGCAAGAATTTCGAAGTCAATTAACCTAAATGCACTACAAAACTCGTCTTTAGCAATGTACACTGCATCATTAATTCCTTCACTTATTTTCTTCTTCGACGAACTTGGCGATTTCATCGAAAACTGTTCTTCAGGCATACAAGGAACATTTACAACATTCTTATTTAAACATTCTGTGGTTCTTACACGTGAAATTCGACACTTTCTCACTCTTTTGAATACAAGGCCACCGTTACGAACCATTTTAAGCAAAAAAAGCTAATAAATTGCCAAACAACAAACTGTAACACGCATTATTCAAAAACAAATCATGTTAATAACCAAAGGAATAGGCATGTATAATCTTTGTCACAGGCTTCTAAATACGTCTGCTGTTCGTTTCGCTTGTGTGACTGAAAAATAACACAAAATATATTTAATGTCAAGAAGGAGTGGAGCAGAGCACAGATAAAGGAGACGTGGCAAGCGCAGACGGTCGAAGAAATTTTTTTTAAAAATAGTTCTAGACAGGTTTCGATTACGAAACTTTCAGATGTCATTCTTAAAACATCAACCTAATAAGTTATGTAATAAAAAAAATCGCATTTTTTCACTATTTTGCCCTACGTCTGCCCTTGAGGAACGCCAGATATCACTTTAGTTTTATTCGATCAACTCCCGTCAATTACTACGAACCATGTCACACAACTGAGACGATACCCCGTAGGTACTAATTTGATTACAAGCAGCTTTGCAGAAATAGTGTCAAAAGCCTTTTGGAAATCTCTAAATATGAAACCAACTCAAATCCCCAGTCGATAACACTCACTAATTAGTGTCAATAGGGAGACACTTGTTGCAAAAGAACGATATTTCTGAATCCGTGATGTGTTTCAACAGGCCGTTTACTTGGAAGTAATTTATAAAATGTACCTCCACATCGGTACTCGGCAAACCACCGTATGGTGCGTGGCGCAGGGTACCATGAACCACTGTTAGTCATTCCCTCTCTGTTCCACTCGCAAATAGAGCGAGGGATAAATAACTCTATATGCCTCCCTATGGCGCTAACTTCTGGTAACTTATCTTCGCGGCCCTTACGCGCATTGTATGTTGGCAGCAGTATAATCGTTCGGTAGCCAGCTTCAAATGCCGGTTCTCTAAATTTTCTGCCGGTTCTCTAAGTTTT
Organism: Schistocerca piceifrons; assembly: GCF_021461385.2. NCBI lineage: Eukaryota > Metazoa > Arthropoda > Insecta > Orthoptera > Acrididae > Schistocerca > Schistocerca piceifrons. The sequence goes on along the minus strand of NC_060141.1, from coordinate 770,504,886 downwards.
CTGAATAGTGTTTCTCGAAAAGAACGTTACCAAAGCAACTTCGCAACACTTACGTGTTGTTCGAACCTACTGGTAACAAATTTAGCAGCACCCCCCCCCCCCCCTCCCCTCTGAGTTGCTTCTATGGCTTCCTTCCATCCGACCTGGTACGGCTCCCAAACACTGGAGCAGTACTAAGGAATTGGTCGCACCAGTGTCCTATTTCCGGTCTCCTTGACATGTGAACCAAACTTCCCTAAAATTCTCCAAATAAACCTTAGCCGGCTATTCGATTCATTACCGCAGTTCTGATATGTTCGTTTCATTTCACGTCACTTTGTAACATTACGCCCAGACATTTTAACGACTTCACTGTGTCAAGCTGGACAATACTAATACTGTATCCGCACATTACAGGTTTGTTCTTCGTACTCATCCGCATTAAGTTACAAGTTTCCACATTTAGAGCTAGCTGTCATTCATTACACCTACCACAAATTTTGCCTAGGTTGTTTCTTATCTTCCTACAGTCACTCGACACTTCACCGTGCAAAACATCATGAGCAAACAATCGCAGATTGCTGCCCACCCTGTCCACAAAATCTTTCATGTGTACAGAGAACAACATCGGCCCTATTACACTTCCCTGGAGCACTCCTGAGGATACCCTTGTCTCTCGCCACCGAGGACAACATACTGGTTTCTGTTATTAAGCAGTCTTCGAACCACTTACATATCTGTGAATTACTCCATATGCTCGTACCATCTTAACAGCCTGCAATAGAGTACCGTGTTAAATACTTTCCGGAAATCTAAAATATGGAACCAGTCTGTTACCCTTCTACATCTACATTTATACTCCGCAAGCCACCCAACGGTGTGTGGCTGAGGGCACTTTACGTGCCACTGTCACTACCTCCCTTTCCTGTTCCAGCCGCGTATGGTTCGCGGGAAGAACGACTGCCGGAAAGCCTCCATGCGCGCTCGAATGTCTCTAATTTCACATTCGTGATCTCCTCGGAAGGTATAAGTAGGGGGAAGCAATATATTCGATAACTCATCCACAAACGCACCCTCTCGAAACCTGGACAGCAAGTTACACCGCGATGCAGAGCGCCTCTCTTGCAGAGTCTGCCACTTGAGTTTGCTAAACATCTCCGTAACGCTATCACGCTTACCAAATAACTCTGTGACGAAACGCGCCGCTCTTCTTTGGATCTTCTCTATCTCCTCTGTCAACCCGACCTGGTACGGATCCCACACTGATGAGCTATACTTCATCCATAGTTCGCATTATATAATGTGGGGAAAGGGCCAAACACAGTATATGTTTCGAAATCCTGCTGCAAATTGACCGCAGTGAAACGGGTCTGCAATTCACTAGAATGGTTATAATTTTTGTATCGGTGTGGTCTGTGCAACTTTTCTGCTCTTAGGTACGATCTCTCTACAAGCGATCTGTTGTATGTGATTGCTAAGCATGGACCTATTTTATCAGCATACACAAGTGTCCACAGAAGTCGTAATAAATGGTTCAAATGGCTCTGAGCACTATGGGACTTAACTTCTGAGGTCATCAGTCCCCTAGAACTTACAAGTACTTAAACCTAACTAACCCAAGGATATCACACACATCAATGCCCGAGGCAGGATTCGAACCTGCGACCGTAGCGGTCGCGTGGTTCCAGACTGTAGCTCCTAGAACCGCTCGGCCACCCCGGCCGGCGAAGCAGTAATACTCGAGCATGAAACGTATTTGAGACTTCTGGATTATACTGACTTAAGTGAGATGGGTCTGCAGTTCTGAAGATTTGTCGTGCGGCGCTTTTTACAGACACGAAAGACTTGGAAAACTTGAGGTATTCTTACAAGGGGTTGATAACACATTAGGTTCCTTTTCCATTTTTGAGAGAGAGAATAGTGAACATATTTTGTTCCCTTACCAGGGTATGACTTGTCTGTTTGCATGACAAAAAAGAGAATTAACACAGACATTTTAATTTTTTGTTTTATTTTGAGAATGTATTATGGGACACAATGACGGTGTTGCAAAAAGTATTACAGTGTATGTTTCTACGTTTAATAATTGTGATCGCTACAGATTATAATTGTGTCGTAAAATTGGAGCTCAGTCATTCGGTCGCCGATGTTCAGCAAGGGAGCAAAAAAATCTGATTATCAAAAAATACGTTTCCAGTTCGCGCAACACGTTATCTGGCGCCCAGTACGTTGTAATAAAGGTTGAAACATTAACGCCCGATTCGAAAACAATTTGTGCTGAAATTTATTGCTGTCATTACAAATTTCGGGGCTTAAAGTCTCGCGCACACTTTATTGAATTAAAACGTAATAAAGGACTCGACATAAGCGTGCAGTGGGAATCATGCGCCCCATTGCGTTGCGATTGGAACTGTACGCCCCCACTCTGTCGCTCTGAGAGGATTAAATGTGTGCATCTGTCAGCGACTACAGCTGTTGGCGAGTGTATCATTCCAGAAAAAATTAAAGAGAAAAGGGTCGACAAAACACTTTATGCAGTGTGTGAGAAAGCCAGATTTATTGAAAGTTAAGGAGACAAGCTACGTCCAACGAAGATAACGCACCCCCTCCCGCACACCACTCACCCTGTTCTCTCTTCCCCAAATCCAAAACAAATGTCTGTCGTGCAGGACAATACTCTTAAATTTGTTCTACTATGAACGCCTCACAAAAGTCTTAAAACTACAACTTTCTCTTACGATTCTGCTCCAGATCAAGAAAATTGCCTGTCAAACTGCACTTTCATGGTGGCCAAATATTTATTTTCTAAAATCGACAACTTACCTTTGCAATATTTAGCAAGGGCGTCCTATACGCAGCTTCGATTAGTCGAACTAAACTCTTTGAAGTATCTCTCCATGACGACAGTGAAGCGTGATTGCATCTTTGGTACACTTCCTCTATTGTTCGCCAATTAGGGCACGCGATGGTCGAACAGGTGATGTGGAAGTAGAGATTCGAATAAGCAACGCATTCTATTCCGCTTTGTGTTCTGGAGACGGTTCAGAGCTCTGCAGTGCTGGAGGTTCTGGGTGACATCTTTATAATTACTTACCTGTCATGGTTAACAGACGACGAGTGATCTAAATATTCGCATAGTTAATAATGAATTAAAATTTGTGCTACGGCCGGGATTTTTTTTAAACATTTGTTGAGATCACATAGGACGGCCTCCAGGTGAAAAATAATGATGTGTCATTACCTGCCGGCTGGAGTGGCCGAGCGGATCTAGACGCTACAGTCTAGAACCGCGCGACCGCTACGGTCGCAGGTTCGAATCCTGCCTCGGGCATGGATGTGTGTGATGTCCTTAGGTTAGTTAGGTTTAAGTAGTTCTAAGTTCTAGGGGACTGGTGACCTGAGAAGTTAAGTCCCATAGTGCTCAGAGCCATTTGAACCATTTTTTTTGTCATTACGATCACTAACAAACAAAATATAAAGGGAATTCAAGAAATTAAAAAGAAACGCCCTCCTGGCAGAACAAACAAAATGGCATCCGCGTCCTGCCAACTTGTGGGTAGACGCTCTCTGAATCCCAAGGCAGTCAGGCATGTACCAGGCACGTCTACACGAAGAACATTGCATTTTCCGATACATTGCACCGAGTCTTGGTATTACACAATCACACTGAAATCACCTTCTCATACTTGGGACACCCCAGCTGCATGGGGGATCGAAGAACGCACTACCCAAAAAGTTGGCATAGTACTGACGGTATCGCGGATGGTGCACGAGAAAAGTAAAGTGATCTTGCAGAAATGTCCAAAAATCAAGAACACTGTTATCACCTTCATGGAACAAATAAGAGATTGAGAGGCCTTTCATCCAGATCACAGCGTTGGTCTTCGTATGTGGGAAATATGTCTCATCTGGGAACAGAAGAGATTTCGGTGTAATGACATGGGGAGCCGTACGTAGAAGAAAGGCAAGCATCTTCTGAATCAGCTGCCACACCTCTGCAGAAGACCCACACGCCAGTCGATGTTCGTACCAAGCGTGTGACAACGAGGACACAGCGGCGAATCTGTCATTTTTATGGCATGTAGACGAAGTTGCGTCATGTATTTCCCAGAACGCCAAAGCACAGGCCATGCCATCGCAGGCTATCGGCTTTCAACAACATTCTGAGTATGATTTCTCATCATTAGGCGGTAAACATCACGTGCGGTAGGGTTCCTGGTACTAGGGAAGTCGGCATGGACACAACTGTATTCGATGAAGAAGGTCCTGACATGTGGGAGAGGAAGAAATATGGGCTACTGCAACAGGTGCCACTCGAGAGGAAGGGGCCAGTTCGTGAATCAGGCTTCCCGATAATACGGTTCGGCGGCGGTCCCACGACTTAACCATCGTACTTACATAAAGGGCTGCTGCTGTCACTTGGACGTTCACAAGGCCGAGGCCGCCATATTGAGGAGAAAGTGTCAGCGTGTCGTAGCAGACTTTGAAGATACGAGTAAGACCCGCGCTTGCAAAGTAACCGAACGTCGCCTGAAGTTTGTGTGCCATTTCCTTTGGCATCGATAAAATCTGTGTTAAATGGGGCAGTCGCGAGACCAGACGAGTGTTAACAAAATCCACCCTTTGTAGCATGTCCAATGCTCTCAGGCGGTTGCCACGAACGTTCGTGCGGATAGCTCGAGGCTGGAGTTTATAATTAAATGAGATCCTGTGCTGTGTATCTAGCGTGAAGGTGATCCCCAAACATTTGAGCTTATCCACTTATGGCAATGGAGCCACCCTCTCTGCTGGAAGACCTCTACCGACGGACATAGCACTAGGTTTCGTCAGGTTCACACGGCTGCCCGCAGCAGTCCCGTACTGGTTGATCCATGCCAGTGCCTCTTGCATCTCATCCTCCGATAGAAACAAGAACACCAATTCATCTGCGTAGGCGCGGCAGATGAAAGCATGCCCCCTCATTGTTATCCCTGTCAGCCGGCTCCTCAAACCGTGTAACAGTGGCTCAAGGGCGATGGCGAAAAGCAACATCGACATCGGATTTCCTTGACGGACCGACCGCATGACATTAATAGGGCCCACCACACGGCCGTAGCCAGCACTCTCGACGTGGCACCTCGGAGGAGCCGCGAGACGATATATAGAAACCTGTCGGGAAAGGCATCCGTCTGAGTACGTTTTCTAGAAAGTCATGACTACTCTATCAAAGGCATGGTCGAAGTCCACTGTCACTAAGGCACCGCGACGGCGGCAAGTTGTGGCCCGGGCTATGACGTCACGGTAATCGCTGAGTGCCGTCTGAATGTTACTGTCGCCACCAAAGAACGTTTGATGCAGAGAAATTACTTGAGGGATGGCGCACCGAAGGCGAGCGGCAAGAATCCGAGTAAAAATCTTGAAGTCACAGTTCAACATGGTCAACGGCCGATAATGTCGAACTCCCCGACCTCCCGATGACTTGTGGACCGGGATAAGCAAGCCTTCTACGAATTCGAGTGGAAGGCCAGCGTTCATCAGTTCTTCATACATCGCAGTCCAGCGTGAGCCCATGATGTCGTGGAATGTGCGGTAAAACTCCAGCGGAAAACAGTTGGGACCAGGGGCCTTGTTCGTCGCCCTATTATCAAGAGCATCAGTGACGTCGTCAGCCGTAATTGTCACTGTGAAAATCACCGCAGCAGCCCCGCCAAGGAACGGAGGACATGAGTCATTATCGCCATGTTCTGGTCTTCTGCTGCATAGAACTGGTTGTAGTGATCCACAAAGGCTTTTTAGATGTCATTCTGGGACATCAATTGACGACCGTCTGGTTCAAATGGCTCTAAGCACTATGTGACTTAACATCTGAGGTCATCAGTCCCCTAGCCTAAGAACTGTTTAAACCTAACTAACCTAAGGACATCACAGACATCCATGCCCAAGGCAGGATTCGAAACTGCGACTGTAGCAGCAGCACGGTTCTGGACTGAAGCGCCTAGAACCGCTCGGCCACAGCGGCCGGTCGACCATTTGGCATGTAGAGGGCGATGACCAGCTTTCTCCGACACCGTTGCTTCAAGACGACTTGTTGAATGGCTGGTGACGTACGTATAACCATGTCGATCACCATGCACGCGGTCCCAAGTACCGGACAGGTTCAGTTCATGCAAGAGCAGTTTGAGTTCCTGGCATGTGGTGAAATGGGGATGTTGGTCCCTCTGGGATAACACACAATTGAAATCACAGCCAAAAATAATCTGGTCGTAGAGGCCTACAAAGGGGCGACCTGTTCTGAACAGAATCGCGCCCGTTCCCGTGGCTTGGCCATGCCCAAGGAAGCGTAAACATTGATGATTCGACACCGTGGAAAGTCACAGCAAGACCCCTAGCCGATGGTAGGCAAATCACGTAGTCTATCGCAATGCCTTCCTTTAAAAGAAACTGCCACGGTCAGCACACGAAGTGAGGTAGGAAACATAGCCATAGATATTAGGAAAAGTCGCCAGAAGAACTTCCTGCAGAAGGGCAACATCGAGGTCTGACGCCCTCAACATTTCACGGAGCAATGGTAGTTTGACAGGGGTGCCAATGGTGTTGACATTGATGGAGCCAATCCCATAAGCTTGTCGCGGAATTGGGAGTACTGGGCCGCTCATGGAGGCGCGAAGAGCAGCAGCGATCATGAACGTTGTCCCAGTAGGCTGCACATCCCCATCCAGCAACCCTGTCGATTAACAGTCGTGGGTTGGAGCAGCAACGTTCGGTGCTGTCTCAACAGTGGGCATTTCGTCGTCTACATCGTCATACCACGCAAAGGCGCGTGGGTGGTATGCGTCCAGTGTGGAGTCCGAAGTCGGCGTCACGTCGGCGATGGAAGAATGTTGCTGGCTCGGCTGCTGTTGAACGCCCATAGGTACAGCGCCTGGTGCATGCAAAGATGGTTTTACCTCTGACGGGGTGCTTCCACCACGCAACCGTCCATCGGGGAAAGATCTTGATAGTTGGTCTTGAGTCTGCATACTGCAGGTGTCAGACGGGGTGATCCGCCGTTTCCGACCGTTGATTTTGAATGTGGTCATCAGTGTCCGAAGACGCCTGGGGATCCGGATTGTCAGGCACTAAAAGCATCGGTAGGCACAACCATGGAGTCAAGGGCCGTCCCCTGCCCTAGAGATTGAACATGTCGGAAGGAGGAGGCAAGGGCGTCGGTCCGTCCGCGACAGCCTGAGGTATTACCGGAGACGACGATGTGGCGGTAGTAAGAGCCAGTGGTGATCGCAGTCGGGGGTCGTTATGGAGAACTTCGACAAACGTCAGCGGTAGCGTCGTCGGAGCGGTCGTGGCTCGCAGGTCCTCAGGCGGTAACTGTGTGATTCTGCGGTGAAGACAGCTGGAACGCAAGTGTCCTTCTTTGTCACATCCCGAACATGTCTTCGGCTGGCCATAATAAATTATAATTGCACGGTAGCCACCAATATATAAATAAGTAGGAGGGCACATGTTTGGTTAGATCTATGCGGGTCTGTCTTGCTCCATTGAGAATCAGGTATGTAGTGAACTGAACCCACTTTTCAGCTGTTTGACTAATCACCTTTCCATATGGGCGGAATGCAGATACCACTACCTCTGAAGGCACCTCGAAAGGGAATACTTATACACGTATCGTCTGCAATCCAAGTCATGTTCCCAGTTACGTCACCGATGGGTCCATCAGAGTGACGGAACTTAAGACCAGTTCGAGTTGGACTTAGAATTTTGTCACATATGTCTTCGTTAACCAATTTCACTCGTACCGCACTGCTCGCTATAGACAGCTGGATGCCAACAAGATCGTTGCCATCAGTCTTGACTTCATCTCTGATAAACTCTTCGATTTTAGGTGATTTTGGTCGCGCATATTCAGGTGCAAAGTTAATCTTCAGTGTCGGTTTTGTGTGGGCATAAGCCATTCCCTTTCGAAAGAAATATAGCTCGATAAGACGGCAGAATCACGTGAACAACTCCGTGAGCGATCTGCACGGCGAGGATGTCCGTGCCGCTAGCGTGCCGTAATGCGACTGTTAGACTTGAACCAGGGTCCCGTTACTTACTAGGCAGGAATGCTGACCATTGCACAACTGCAGCACCATAGCTAGCGTTGCTGCACAGACTACCCAAGTCCAACGCCCTCCCCAACACAAACTTCAATTCATATCTTCAGCTTATTTTCATCCTAAATCGTCACTAATGCCATGGCCTTCCGGTATTGGAGTAGCACCCCTGCGTTGGAGGAAATGAGGAAGTCTTGAACCTCAAGTGGTCTTGTAGATCTTGTTGTTGTTGTTGTGGTCTTCAGCCCAGAGACTGGTTTGATCCAGCTCTCCATGCTACCCTGCCCTGTGCAAGATTCTTCATCTCCCAGTACCTACTGCAACCTACATCCTTGTGAATCTGCTTAGTGTATTCATCTCTTGGTCTGCCTCTACGATTTTTACCCTCCACGCAGCCCCCCCCCCCTCCCCCCAATACTAAATTGGTGATCCCTTGATGCCTCAGAATATGCCCTACCAAGCGATCCCTTCTTCTAGTCAAGTTGTGCCACAAGTTTCTCTTCTCTCCATTTCTATTCAGTACCTCCTCATTAGTTATGTGATCTACCCATCTAATCTTCAGCATTCTTCTGTAGCACCACATTTCGAAAGCTTATATTCTCTTCTAGACAAAACTACCAAACTATCTATCGCCTATGTTTCACTTCCACCTTGTATATCTTACAATTAAATTTTCATCGACACATTTAAAAACCCCGGGAACAGTGACGATTTATGGGGAAAATTAGCTGAAGATATGAATTTAAGTTTGTGCAGCAATGCTATCCATAGTGCTGCAGTGGTGTAATGGTCAGCATCCCTGCCTAGTAAGCAAGTAGATCTGGATGGGACAAATTTTAATTCATTTCTTCGGCTTTCATCATTATCGGAGATAAAGATGAGACTTAAATGACTCGAGGAAAATTTATTATAAGAGTAATACACTATATTACTCCCCAATCTTTTTGGCTACAAAAACGTTATTTTCTACACAACCACAGATAAATGTGACGGCCTTACGGCACTTTACTTGGAGGGCCTGTATGCTCGCAAGGCACCACTCCACTGATCGACGCCAGCGCCAACGTCTTGCTACATCAGTAACCTCCTCGTCAACCCCGTACTGCTTCCAGCATCTTTAATTGGGCCACTGATATGGCAGTTGGAAGGTGCGACATCCGAGCTATAGGGTAGGTGACGAAGAACAACTCAATGAAGCTTTGTGAGCTCCTCTCGGCTGCCCAGACTTTTGTGAGGCCTCGTGTTGTCGTGTAGAAAGAGAAGTTCGTTTGCATTTTTGTGGCGACGAATAGGGTTGGGTCGGATTGTTTGGGGGAAGAGACCAAACAGTGAGGTCATCGGTCTCATCGGATTAGGGAAGGATGGGGAAGGAAGTCGGCCGTGCCCTTTCAAAGGAACCATCCCAGCATTTGCCTGGAGCGATTTAGGGAAATCACGAAAAACTCAAATCAGGATGGCCGGACGCGGGGGTGAGCCGTCGTCGTCCCGAATGCGAGTCCAGTGTGCTGCAACTGCGCCACCTCGATCGGTGGGGCGACGAATACACTGGAATCATTTCTTCAACTTCTGAGAGTAGCACAGTATACAGGGTGATTCAAAAAGAATACCACAACTTTAGGAATTTAAAACTCTGCAACAACAAAAGGCAGAGCTAAGCACTATCTGTCGGCGAATTAAGGGAGCTATAAAGTTTCATTTAGTTGTACATTTGTTCGCTTGAGGCGCTGTTGACTAGGCGTCAGCGTCAGTTGATGCTAAGATGGCGACCGCTCAACAGAAAGCTTTTTGTGTTATTGAGTACGGCAGAAGTGAATCGACGACAGTTGTTCAGCGTGCATTTCGAACGAGGTATGGTGTTAAACCTCCTGATAGGTGGTGTATTAAACGTTGGTAAAAATAGTTTACAGAGAATGGGTGTTTGTGCAAAGGGAAAAGTTCTGGACGGCCGAGAACGAGTGATGAAAATGTAGCACGCATCCAGCAAGCATTTGTTCGCAGCCCAGGAAAATCGACTCGCAGAGCTAGCAGAGAGCTGCAAATTCCACAATCAACTGTATGGAGAGTCCTACAAAAAAGGTTAGCTATGAAACCTTATCGTCTGAAATTGGTTCAAGCACTGTCTGCAGCTGATAAGATTAAAAGAATCGATTTCTGTGATTTTATCCTTGCTCAAATAGAAACAGATGAATCTTTCGTTTCAAAGATTGTGTTTAGTGATGAAGCAACTTTCCACACTAACGGGAAAGTCAACCGTCACAATGTCTGTATATGGGGCACTGAGAATCCGCGGGAAACAACTCAGTATGAACGTGACTCGCCTAAGGTGAACGTTTTCTGTGCCATTTCAGCCAATAAAGTTTTTGGTCCCTTTTTCTTCGAAGGTGCTACTGTAACTGGACTACAGTATCTGGAGATGTTAGAGAATTGGCTGTTCCCTCAGCTCGAACAAGAAGCACAACAATTCATATTTCAGCAGGATGGAGCGCCACCACATTGGCACTTATCTGTCCGTAACTACCTGAACGTCAACTACCCGAGGCGATGGATCGGCCGCCAGGCAGCCCGTGACAGAGCACTTCACCACTGGGCTCCAAGAAGCCCTGATCTTACTCCTTGCGATTTTTTCTTATGGGGGTATGTTAAGGATATGGTGTTTCGGCCACCTCTCCCAGCCACCATTGATGATTTGAAACGAGAAATAACAGCAGCTATCCAAACTGTTACACGTGATATGCTACAGAGAGTGTGGAACGAGTTGGAGTATCGGGTTGATATTGCTCGAGTTTCTGGAGGGGGCCATATTGAACATCTCTGAACTTGTTTTTGAGTGAAAAAAAAACTTTTTAAATACTCTTTGTAATGATGTATAACAGAAGGTTATATTATGTTTCTTTCATTAAATACACATTTTTAAAGTTGTGGTATTCTTTTTGAATCACCCTGTACTATAGAGTTGATCGTCGTACCGTGGGGGACGACACCGAGCAGAATAACCCGTTCACAGTCCCAGAAGACGGTCGCCATGACTCTATCGGCTGAGGGTGCGGCTTTGAAATTTTTTTTCCTCGGAGGGGAGGTGGTGTGGCACCACTCCACGAATTGGCGTTTTGTTTCCGATTCGAAGTGAACAACACACGTTCATCGCCTGTGAGGACGTTCGACAAAAAATTGTCACGATCAGCCTTGCGAAGCGCAAACAATTCTGCACAAGTGGTCCGTCGCAGCTCTTAGTGGTTTGTGTTATGTGGCGAGGAACCCAGCGAGCACACGCCTTCCACTGGACGAGTGTGTCAGCGCTACCAGCAGAGACGTCCAGTTGAGCAGCGAGTTGTTTGATTGTGATCCGTCGATCACCTCGAATGAAAGTTACCACACGTTCCAACACCGCAGGAGTCGTTGCTGTGTGCGGCCGACCAGCACGCGGGAGAACGGACGGGTTTGCGCGAGGCCTTGTTGCGATGACGACAGACGGCTTGCGTACATTTTTCAGTCTGTGAACGTTCCTCGAAGGAATACACTCCAAGGGGAGAAAAAAAGAAAGACGCACCGCGAAGGAATTATCAGAATGAGACGAAAGTCGATAGATCTGATGTACATGTACAGACAAACAAATGATTACAATTTCAGAAAAAAATGGATGATTTATTCGTGAGAAACAGCTTCAAAAATTGAGCAAGTCAATTACGTGTTGGTCCACCTCTGTTTCTCACGCAAACAGTTATTCGGCTTGGGACTGATTCATAAAGTTGTTGGATGTCCTCCTGAGGTATATCGTGCCAAATTCTGTCGAACTGGCGTGTTAGATCACCAAAATCCCGAGCAGGTTGGAAGACCCTGCCCATAATGCTCCAAACGTACTCAGCTGTGGAGTGCAACGTACTGCGGATGACAACGGAAGGAGTCCCGCTATGAAGAGAAATGGCGCCACAGTACTGTCCAGGGCAGGTCTAGAGACGTCCCCGGCCTGGAATCTCATTGAATGGAGTATAATTATCTTCATTGACGAGTCTTGCTTCGAAATGTGCCCCATGACCAGCAAAGACGTGTCTGGCGACGCCCGGAACGGTTGTGGGATTTATTATCGAGTCAGAAACATACAAATTTACAGTAGCCATACATGCCCAGTATTTTGCAACCTCCAAGGCGCTTGGAGTGGCTTGCAGGAGATCAATTTTCGTGCACGATGTAGGGCACAAAAGGCACTGGAGCATGTGGCTGTGGTTTGTTCTCGTCCACAGTCACAGGACGTATCTGTTATCAAGCCCCACCTCTTCAGGTTGTCTCTCGATCGTCCAACTCCTGATCGTAATCTGTTTAAGGATTTCCACACCAGCCAGCTCTCGTTGTGTCAAGGTGGTTCTTCAGCTTCTGGCGTCTGCAGGTGAGGCGTCGACTTCTTCCATAACTCCAGCCTTGCCTTCTCTGTTGAAAAGGGTTAGCTTCTCGGATGTTCTCAGGAAGATCTTTCACGATCTCAGCCGTTGCTTTGGTGGATTATGTCCGTGCAGTGGATGGGCACTGTCCTGTTCCACTTTCAGTCTCTCCTTGTTGGCAGCCACTGTTCTGCGTACCCATGGTGGCGCTATTCCAGCCAGGCAGTAGAGCTTATCAGTTGGGGTAGGTCTTAAGCAACCTGTGATCAACCTGCAGGTTTCGTTGAGAGCAATGTCTACTTGTCTGGCATGAGATGACCTGTACCAGACTGGAGAAGCATAATCAGCAGTAGAAAACACAGTGCCATTGCAGAACAGCGAATAGTTTGTGGATGTGATCCCCACTGTGTCCCCGCTAGTTTGCGAATTAGGTTGTTTCGAGCGGAGATTTTCATTTTGGTGTTCTTGCAGTGAGTTTTGAATGTCAGAGTTCTATCGAGAGTGCCTCCCAAGTACTTAGGTGCGTGATGATGCTGGAGTTGGATGCCTGACCATGCAATATGTAGCTCATGATTAGCTTCCCTGTTCCTTAAATGAAAGGCACACACTTGTGTCTTCGAAGGGTTTGGTCTGAGATGGTTACGATTGTAGTAGCTTCACAGTGTTCTGAGTGCTGTTGTCAGGTTTCTTTCCACTCTTTCAAAGCATGAGGTCTGCGTAGCAAGGGCTAGGTCATCTGCATACAAGAATCTCCTTGTGCCTGGGGCAATGGGTGATCGTTGGTATAAATGTTGAGAAGTGGAGCCAAGACGCTCCCTGAGGTAGACCATTTTTCTGCGCTCTCCAGCGACTGCGCTGTCCTTGAAATTCAACAACAAACCTGCTGTTTTGGAGGAGGGTGCTGAGTAGTCTAACGAGGTGGGCGGTCTTGATCATATTGTATAATTTTGCATGGAGTAACCGATGATGGACAGTATCATACGCTGCTGTGAGATCCACGAAGACCACGCCCGTTACTTGACGGGTTTCAAAGCCATCCTGACTATTGTCCAGCATACAGCCGAACAACCAGGGGTGATGGTCTGGGGTGCGTTTTCGTTTCATAGAACCCTTTGGTTGTCATCTGCGGCACCCTTACATAACAGCGTTACGTCAACGATCTTATACAACCCGTTTTGTTGACCTTCATGACAAGCCATCCTGGGCTTACATTTCAGCAACATAATTCCCGCCTGCATACCGCCAGAATGTCTGCTGCTTGATTTCGTGCTTGCCAAAGCCTACTTTTTGGTATTAAGGGAAGGGCCCTCCGACGAGGTCGAGATTTTGACGATCTAACGCGTCAATTGGGCGGAATTTGGCAAGATATGACTCAGGAGAACATCAAACAACTTTTTCAATCAATGCCAAGCAGAATAACTGCCTGCATAAAGGAGAGTAGTGGAACAACGCGTTATTTCTTTCTTCTTCTTTCTTCTGTGGTGCTACAGTCCAGGCTGAGCCTTGGCCTTCCTCACGAGTTTCGCCGTCCATCACGGTCACATGCTACCTTCCTCCAGTTTCTGCATCCGAGCTTGAGTAGTTCTTCTTCCACTCCATCCAGCCATCTTGCTCGAGGCCGACCTCACCCTCTGTGTCCTTCTGGATTACCAAAGAGAATCTTTTTTACCACCTCGGAGTCCCCCATTCTTGCTACATGACATGCCCATCTTATCCTTCCTGATCGTATGATTTTTGTTACAGGAGCATCGGCATATATAGGGTGGTCCACTGATCGTGACCGGGCCAAATATCTCACGAAATAAACGTCAAACGAAAAAACTACAAAGAACGAAACTCGTCTAGCTTGAAGGGGGAAACCAGATGGTTGACCTGCTAGATGGCGTTGCCATAGGTCGAACTGATATCAACTGCGTTTTTAAAAATAGGAATCCCCATTTTTATTACATATTCGTGTAGTACGTAAAGAAATATGAATGTTTTAGTCCTCTCAAATCTGTCGAGCAGCCTTGCATCGATTTCCGTCAAGGGCCATGTTTCCGAAGCATAAGTGAGAACTGGTCTAACAAGGGTTTTATAAATAGTGAATTTTGGTGGGCGGCTGAGGAGTCTTGACCGGAATAAATTACTCAAGGTGAAAAATGCCTTTTTTCTGATATCAGCCTAATCTTAATTTCAGTTGAGATGTCATTTAAGCAAGTGCCTGTGGAACCAAGAAAGTTGAAGCTATCAACTCTTTCAAATGTGTATCCATCCACACTGAAAGTTCACGGCATATTGAGCTGATATCCTTCCCCAAAGGCCATGTATTAGTTTTATCTTCATTTATCGTAAGACCCATCTTCTTACTTACTTCACTTAAAGCTGTAAAAGCTTTCATTGCCGGTACTACAATGTCTACGTCATCTGCATATGCTATAATCTGCACTGACTTGCAGAAGATGGTGCCCCTGGTCTGTAGGCCTGCTTCCCTAATCACCTTCTCGAGTGCTACATTAAATAATATGCATGCTAATGCGTCTCCTTCAGGTAGCTCTTTTTTTTATGGCCTGAGAAATTTCCTCGAACTCGAATGTAGCTTCTTACGTCAGACATCATCATTTTAACCATTATCAGGAGTTTTCCGTGTTTTCCTATCTCCTGTAAGGCATGAAACAATTGGTTTTCTTTGACAATGTCGTATGCAGCCTTAAAGTGAATAAATAGATGCTGTGTTCCAATTCTATATTCCATAGTTTTCCCTAAAATTTGACGCAGGTTGAAAATCTGATCTATTGTTGACCTTCCTCGTCGAAACCCGGTTTAGTATATTCCAATTTCTTTATCTACCTGCAGGAGGAGACGATCAAACATAGTATTAGATAACACCTTGTACCCCAGGTTCAGGAGGGTGATTCCACGGTGGTTTCTACACTCCATTCGGTCACCCCTTTTTATGTATGGGACATAATATTCCTTTATTCCATTCATCTGGTACCCTTTCCTGTTCACAAAGTTCAAACAGAGACTGCTCTAATGTTGCTCGTCCACAGTTTAGCAATTCTGCAGGAATGCTATCAGCGCCATCTTCACCATCATTCCAGAGTCTGTTTACTCTCACTTATAGTCTTTCCTTCATTTCTAATCAAGCTGGTTATTGGAGCAAATTGCCTGCATACCGCCAGAATGTCTGCTGCTTGGTTTCGTGCTTGCCTAAGCCTACTTTGGCCAGCAAAGAGTCGCCGGAGCTCTCCCCAACTGAGAACATTGGGAGTATTATGGGTAGGACCCTCCGACCAGTTCCAGATTTTGACGATCTAATGCGTCAATTGGGCAGAATATCACTCAGGAGAACATCAAACAGCTTTTTCAATCAGTGCCAAGCGGAATAACTGCTTGCATAAGGGAGAGTAGTGGACCAACGCGTTATTTACTTTCTCAATTTGTTAATCTCTTTCTCGTGAATAAATTATCCATTTTTTCCGAGATTATAATCACTTGTTTGTGGTTACATGTGCATGACACCTACCGATTTCTGTCCCCTTCGGAGAACTCCTTCGTCTCTTTTTTTTTTTTTTTTTTCTTTCGTTTTAGAGTGTATCTCAAACGTAGGCCGCGTGCCCCTTGTCACTTTACGGCAAGAGCAGTTGCCAGCACTGTTCACTTCTGGGTCCCGTTGCGTGCGGTCGCGCCTGCATCGTGCTCTGCGCACGCGAAGCTGTGCACCTGTAAACAATCTTGGTCGCGTGCAGATAAAATGGTGTTTACCTGTGTTAGTCGACCGCCGTGTTCTTCGCCGCCATGTATCGTGGCGAGCATAAGGAGCGCAGCGCCACTAAAGGTAAACTGCTCCTGTCATTTCCAACCCAGACATTGGATAACACCACACCAACAAGCAATGTAATGGCTGATGAACTAGCGGTGGTAAATCGGCAACAAGATGACTTCGAAAAGACAGAAGAAGGTGAAATCTCCAGTCAGGACACGGAAATTATCGGTACAGTTACACCAAAAGCTCTAGACGAGAACTGTGCGAAGATTCATGAAGGGCAAAACAGCGGTCACAAAATTATGAAAACAACAGGTGATTCTAAGCAATTTTACACCAACGGCGATCACGGTGACGGCTACATGCATCAATGAAAATCAACAACATCCACAGCATCACCAGCGAAAGGTAGGGAGCTCTGTTGAAAATCTCTATGAACAGTATGATGTTGACACTTATATTGTAGTCCTTCAACATGTGCAAAAAGAGAAAAGAATTGGGATACTGTATCCGACGGCTGTACATCGGCTGATACACACCGAAGAGCCAAAGAAACTTGTACACCTGCCTAATATCGTGTACAGTACAGCCAGCGCGAGCACGCAGAAGTGCCGCAACACGACGTGGTATGGACTCGACTAATGTCTGAAGTAGTGCCGGAGGGAACTGACACCATTAGCTGCCCATATATCAGTAAGAATACGAGCGGGTGGAGATCTCTTCTGAACAGCACGTTGCAAATATCCCAGATATGCTCAATAGTGTTCATGTGTGGGAAGTTTGGTAGGTCGAGGAAGGGTTTAAACTCAGAAGTGTGTTTCTGGAGCCACTTTGTAGCAAATCTTGATGTGTGGGGTGTCGCATTGTCTTGCTGGAATTGCCCAAGTCCGTCGGAATGCACAATGGAAATGAATGGATGTAGATTATCATACAGGATGCTTACGTATGTGTCACCAGTCAGAGTCGCACCTAGACGAATCAGCTGCCCGACACTATTCCAACTGCACACGCCTCACGGCATTACAGAGCCTCAACAGCTTGAACTGTTCTCTGCTGACATGCAGGGTCCATGGATTCATGAGGTTGTCTCCATATCCCTGCACGCCCATCCACTCGATACCATTTGAAACGGGACTGGCCCGACCAGGTAACATGTTTCCAGTCATCAACAGTCTAATGTAGGTGCTGATAGTCCCAGGCGAGGCGTAAAGCTTTGTGTCGTGCAGTCATCAAGAGAACACTAGTGAGCCTTCACCTCAAAAAGCTCGTATCGATGATGTTTCGTTGAATTGTTCGTAGGCTGACACTTGTCGGTGGCCCAGCCTTGAAATCTGCAGCAATTTGGAGAAGGGTTGCGCTACTGTCACGCTGAATGATTCTCTTCAGTCATCGTTGGTCCCGTTTTGCAGGATCTTTTCCCGGCCACAGCGATGTCGAAGATCCGATGTTTTACCGGATTCCTGATAGTCAGGGTACACTCGTGAAATGGTCGTACAGGAAAATCCGCAATTTCGAGCAACCTAGAAGATTCTGTGTCCCATCGCTCATCCGTCGACTATAACACCACGTCCAAATTCACTTAAATCTTGAAAGTTCCTGGCAGATTAAAACCGTGTGCCCGACCGAGACTCGAACTCGGGACCTTTGCCTTTCGCGGGTAAGTGCTCTACCACCTGAGCTACCGAAGCACGACTCACACCCGGTACTCACAGCTTTACTTGGTAGAGCACTTGCCCGCGAAAGGCAAAGGTCCCGAGTTCGAGTCTCGGTCGGGCACACAGTTTTAATCTGCCAGGAAGTTTCATATCAGCGCACACGCCGCTGCAGAGTGAAAATCTCATTCTGGAAACATTCCCCAGGCTGTGGCTAAGCCATGTCTCCGCAATATCCTTTCTTTCAGGAGTGCTAGTTCTGCAAGGTTCGCAGGAGAGCTTCTGTAAAGTTTGGAAGGTAGGAGACGAGGTACTGGCAGAAGTAAAGCTGTGAGTACCGGGCGTGAGTCGTGCTTCGGTAGCTCAGTTGGTAGAGCACCTGCCCGCGAAAGGCAAAGGTCCCGAGTTCGAGTCTCGGTCGGGCACACAGTTTTAATCTGCCAGGAAGTTTCATATCAGCGCACACTCCGCTGCAGAGTGAAAATCTCATTCTGGCACTTAAATCTTGATAACCTGCTATTGTAGCACTAGGAACCGATAGATCGCGCCAGACACTTGTTGTCTTGCATAGGCGTTGCTGATCGCTGCGTCGTATTCTGCTGTTCACACAGCTCTGTATACGCATGCTTATGCCAGTTTGTTTGGCGCTTCAGTGTATATTGTCCAGACATATTAATGCCACCTGTCTAAAGTCTGAATAACCATCTTTTGCAGCGCGGACCGGTGCGAGACGTGTAGGAAGAGAGTAAGTGAGGTTCTGAAATGTATGGACTGGGCTGAGGAGCCATGCAGACACCAGTGCCGTGGCAAGGTGCGCCAGGTTTTTCAGTTGAGGATCCATGGAGCAAAGAGCCCGATCGACGTAATCCGACAGACCCTCGATCGGTTTTAAATCCGGGGAGTTTGTTGGCCAGGGGAATACGGCAAACTCATAATGGCGCTCTTCGAAAAGCACGCGCACACTGCGAACTGTGTAATGCTGCATTGTTGTGTTTGTAGATGCCATCGCGCCGACGAGAACCAAACTGCATGTAGGGGTGGACATGGTCACCGAGAACAGAAACAAAACCTTGTGTCGATCCATTGTGCCTTCAAGAATGATGAGATCACTCTGGAAATACCACAAATACATCATCTAGACCAGGGCTTCCCAACCTTTTCAATTGGCAAACCCCTTCTTCAGTCGAAAATCCATGGCGGACCTCTAGTCAGTCAAGAAGACTGTAACTTTAAATTTCAGAGCGAAACCCATGGGAACTGAAAGCTTCTTAATGCAAGTGCCATGTTCCCAATGCCCCCCTCCCCCCCTCCAAGTATCAATAGTCTTTGGTTTAGAGACGAATAGAAACAACTTGAAACTAACGATCCAATTTAAATTCCCACTGTATCGAAACACTTACTAGTGGATTTACTCCCTTTGTTCAACACAATATAGCCTGATTAAAATTACTTGGTAATTGACATTTCACACGTTGGAACTGCCTTCCTCCAAGAGCAATCAACATCACGTCCAAACTGTTCGCTGTTGACAAGTTGCCGCTTATGGTCTGTTCACTTCCAGTTTGGCTACTGTTGTGTAAGGAGCATGCATATTTCGTAACAGTCGTGTGTGTGTGTGTGTGTGTGTGTGTGTGTGTGTGTGTGTGTGTGTGTGTGTGTGGTTTTTCGTGAAATCGGAAGAAAAATGTTCAAATTTATGTAAAGTCTATGGGACTTAACTGCTGAGGTCATCAGTCCCTAGTCTTACACACAATTAACCTAAGTTTAACTTCCGCTAAAGACAACACACAGACATATAGATACACACACACACACACACACACACACACACACACACACACACACGCCCGAGGGAGGACTCGAACCTCTGGCGGGAGCGGCCGCGCAATCCAAGACGACATGGCGCCTGAGACTGCGCGGCCATTCCGCGCGGCTATGAAGAAAAGAGGCAGACCCATGATTCGGGATACAAACACATCACGAAAGAAAAGAGGCCAAGGAATTGCCTTTAAAGGACTTGACGTCTGTTGTGCAATGTGTGGGAATACATTCACCCAGTTTGCATGCGTTTCAAAAACCGGATTCCGTAAGCCGACGTCCCAGTTCCGCTTTTGGTTGGTCAGGTAAACACTTCAAAATCGATTCTGGAAATCTGATTTTATAAAACCGTTTTCCAGTTCCACAATCGATTTTCGTGCCCAAGTAAACAGTTCGGAAAGTCTAGATATTTTAACG
This sequence comes from Schistocerca piceifrons, assembly GCF_021461385.2. Taxonomy (NCBI): domain Eukaryota; kingdom Metazoa; phylum Arthropoda; class Insecta; order Orthoptera; family Acrididae; genus Schistocerca; species Schistocerca piceifrons. Next base: position 770,484,830 of record NC_060141.1, on the reverse strand, counting down.
TCTTTGCGGATCTACTGAACGACAGCTGTCAGTCCATAGCAAGCTGCGTTGCAACAGTGTACTGTCAGTTGGTAACTGGCAACTGGTAGGCGGCGTGGCAACAGTTTAGCCATAGCGGATAACAACTTCTGCTACTACTTGGACACTATATCGTCGCAGTCAGCCTCGACTGTAAACAAATTAGGAAAACAAGTATACAGACTCTCTTATTGCTATATAAGAAGACACAGCATTTTACAGAACGTAAGACTTTTTTTCTCAAAGGAAAAAGTTCTGGCAGAGGAGGTTTACCTTTTACAAGGTGGCACGTGAAAAGTCCTCATTTGTTTACGCTCGCAGCCAGTTGCCACAATATAGTGTCAGAGTAATAGCAAGTAATTGTAATTGAAGTATAGGCAGGCCATATTTTTAACTGAGAGGACGGAATATATTATAAAGAAAAGAAATTAGCTTTAGAGATCATTTTAATTTTCGTAACAAAAATATCAATGCCAACAGAATTCAATTAATAATTATTTTGTAAATGACAGAAGACAGAAACAACATTCCTACAGAGTTATAGTTTAAGTACGTTCACTGAGCATCTACCAAGAAAAATACTTTCTTCTTTACTATAGATGAGTCTGTAGGAATAATAATGGAATCATAATGTGATGGTTGAGGGTGCTTCTGCTGACACAATTTTGGAAAGTTGGGTTCAATTCTTGACAACTGGAGACGGATGTCTGGTTCCGCATCTAGACAGCTTCAGTGCTTAGTTTTGTGGGCAGCATAGATCGATAATCCAGATTCACACATGTATGTTGTGGTAAACAGAAGAAGTACACGTTTTGCCTTTTCAACAGGGGGGTAGTATTTCTTGTTATCCAAACGGATCCAAAAGTGGGAGTAACCGTCAATGTCAAAACTTGATTTCAGAGTAGGGTCTGTGGCAATTTCTATCAACAACTCATATTCATTTGATGATAGAATATTCGGCTTTTTGAATACAGTGAATGGGTTGACCACCCATTCGTATTTCTGCAGCTTCTCATCTTTAGCTGTTGGCAAATAATGCTCCAACAATGACGTCAAGTTTCGGAGATGTTCCAGGATTTGATGAAACAAATTCTTCCTAGGCACCAATGTTTCGTTTTTCAAAAACTCCTTGAGAAGAGGAAAACACTCGACCCCCCCCCCCCCCCCCCTCCTCGACTCTCTGCCCAAAAACTGATTTTCCTCTTGAATGCTCGGGCTCGGACTTTGTCGATAGGATTGACCTTTGTTTCACTTTACCCTTGGAGTGAAATATTCATTTCGTTCATTTTGGAGAAAATATCTGAGAAATAGGCAAGTATACACTGCCAATTTTCGTCATTAATAAGGTCTGCTAGATTGGTGTTATGCTCCAAAAGGAATGCTAAGACTTCCAATCTTAATTCGTACAACCGAGCGAGTGCATTTACACGTGAGACCCACCTCACTTATGTGTGGAGAATCAGGTAACGATGAAGGCTTCCCATATCTTCACACAGTATTGTGAAAATTCTTGACTTCAACGGCCTTGATTTTATGTAGTTAATGATTTGAATGGATTCGTCTAAAACTTTCTTGAACGAAAGAGGCATTTGTTTCGTAGCTAAATCGTATCTGTGGAGAACACAATGACTAATGCTGCATTCTTGGCGTTTTGTTTTATTTTCGTTATTGCTCCGACTGTAGGACCTGACATAGCTTTTGCACCATCTGTGCACACGTCAGTGCAATTAGATCATGAAACTTCGTTAGTCCTTATAAAATCATCCAATAGACGGAATATTTCAGCACCTGTTGTGTTGGCACAATAAGATGTCCTCCTGAAAAGATCCGGAATATTCATAACGGACAAAAGCCAATAAAATCGCTAATCCTGCAACATCAGTGGATTCATCTATCTGCAGAGAAAATGAATTGTGTTGGCTGCGAGAAACAAGAGTGTCTTTCACCTCATTTGACATGTCAACAATGCGTCTCTTGACAGTATTGTTTGATAATGGCAGCGAAGATACAAGCTTTACTGCCTTTTCGTCTAGCATGCAAGAAACAATATCATTAACACACGGCTTTATGAGATTTTCTGCAATTCTATGAGCTTTGCCTGTTTTTGCCACTCGATAACTAACCAAGAAAGAAGTTTTAATGAATTTTCTTTAACTTTTTTTTGCATGGGTTTTCATGCAATGCTCAGAAGCAGCTAGTTCAGCACTCTTCCTTTTGAAAAAATCGATGTCTTTAGCCTGGAAATCCGGGTGAGTATCTTCAAAATGTCGGCGCAATTTAACTGGAACCATTGAACTGTTCGGAAGGACTCGTGCACAAATTACACACTGAGCTTTACCCTGCTTTGTCTCCATAAAGCCCATTTCTAAATAGCTTTCGTTGTACTTACGCTTCTTGGTTATCCACTTCCACAGGATATTGCAACCAATGGAGTACTTGCAGCGTTTTCACATAATAAATCCGGCTGTGGGGCTTCGTGTGATTGTTCTTCCTTTGGTCGTCCTCCCTCCTCATTCATTTCAACTGGAAACTTCCCTTGTTGTGAAAGCGATGGAGAAACTGTACCCTTCTTCAGTGATCCTGACTTCAGCCACCGATCCATGTTAGAAGTAATAAACTGGTCAAAAATCGACTTATGAAATAGGTAGTGCACTGACGAAGCAAGTGTAACATTTAATGACGCCTGGGGCCGTATACGTGCCAGCGAGCGCTGTGATTGGTCGACAAAGCTCGCTCCGTGCATGCGTAAAAAGGTTTCAGCACATCTAGCGCCGTGAGCCGGCGCACAAGCGACCCCTGTATTCATCAGTAAACACTTCCGGGCTAAGTTGCCGTGGTCGATCTGTAGAACTTCTTCTCCCTGACGGTTCGTTCTCAACTACGGAGAACATGTTCCGAGGTGAGTCAACGACTGTCTGCTAGGAGCTGGGGCCGCCGCTTATATGGATATCGTAGAGGGCGCCACCGCACGCCACGTGACGTACGGTGGCGCCCCCTACGATATCCAAATAAGCGGCGGCCCCAGCTCCTAGCCTCACCAACACAGTTAGACCGCAATAGACCGGTGATGCTGTATTGTAACATATCACCCCGGAAAATTAAAAAAAAAAAAAAATCCTAGCAGACAGTCGTTGACTCACCTCGGAACATGTTCTCCGTAGTTGAGAACGAACCGTCAGGGAGAAGAAGTTCTACAGATCGACCACGGCAACTTAGCCCGGAAGTGTTTACTGATGAAGACGCCGGCCGTGAAAGCCTACATGGAATGACCCCTGTATTGTTGCGAAACATTCGACCAGAGTAGCCGCATTCTCCGGCACTAAACTGTGTATGCCGTCTCGCTTACGAACCGGAAAGGCTGCTTGGGAATACGACCTGAAGTAAAAGTACACATGTTTTTCACACGAAAAAAAATAGTGATGAATTTGATTTTCTCATTTTATTCAATAATTTTACTCATTATTTTACACGATTTGGTGAAAGGTGGTCGCGGACCCCCTAGAAAGAGCCGGCGGATCCCTAAGGGGTCCGCGGACAACACGTTGGGAAGCCCTGCTCTAGACTATAACGCTCCTTCCTCTGGCCTGGACCCTTTTATTTTGAGACGTTTCACACAGTAGTCGCCAAACGCTATCCATCCGATGGAGCATAAAACGTGATTCATCTGAAAAGGCCACCTGTTGCCCTTTGGTGCACCTCCAGTTGCGGTCACCGATGACTAGCAGTCAGCATGGGTGCACCAACCAGGTGCCTGTTGCGGGGGCCCATATGCAGCAACATTCACTGAATGGTCGTTGAGGAGACACTTTTGGTATCCCATCGGTTCATCTTGGCGGGCAGTTTCTCAACAGTTGCCCGTACACTGCTCCGCATCCGTCTTTGACCCCTGTCATCTATGGCCCGTGTTGCACCACAACTGCCTTGGCGCCGGTTTTGGATAGCGCCCTTTCGCCATGCACGGTATACTTCAACCCCCGCGGCACAAGAACAGTTTACCAACTTAGCCGTTTGGGCGGTGCTTGGACGTGTGATAAATCGCTCCATTTCCACATTACGACAACGACTGCACTGAATGAAATTTTCACTCTGCAGCGGAGTGTGCGCTGATATGAAACTTCCTGGCAGATTAAAACTGTGTGCCCGACCGAGACTCGAACTCGGGACCTTTGCCTTTCGCGGGCAAGTGCTCTACCATTCATTCTGGAAACATCCCCCAGGCTGTGGCTAAGCCATGTCTCCGCAATATCCTTTCTTTCAGGAGTGCTAGTTCTGCAAGGTTCGCAGGAGAGCTTCTGTAAAGTTTGGAAGGTAGGAGACGAGGTACTGGCAGAAGTAAAGCTGTGAGTACCGGACGTGAGTCGTGCTTCGGTAGCTCAGTTGGTAGAGCACTTGCCCGCGAAAGGCAAAGGTCCCGAGTTCGAGTCTCGGTCGGGCACACAGTTTTAATCTGCCAGGAAGTTTCAACGACTGCACTGTTTTCCTCGTCTCATCGACACATTTATTATACCATCCACTGCAAGTGCTGCCACCTGTCGCCTGTGAGAGGGTCCGCAGCTCGTGGTCTAGTGGCTAGCGTTGCTGCCTCTGGGTCACGGGGTCCCGGTTTCGACTGTGCGCCGGGTTGGGGTTTTCTTTGCCTGGGGACTGGGTGTTTGTGTTATCATCACCACCACCACCACCACCACCACCACCACCACCAACACCACATCACCATCGTTCCTGACAGTGGCTAGAGTGGACTATGGGAAAAAATGGGACTGTGTAAAAATTGGGACTTCGAACAGGCGCTGATCACCGTGCAGTTGAGCGCCCCACAAACCAAACATCAGCATCATCATCATCATCATCATCATCATCATCATCATCATCATCATCATCATCATCTATGAGTGGTTATTGCATGTTGACGTCGGTCGTAGACGGTGGTCACGTTAATGAGACTGGACCGTATGTAAGCTGGGTCAGCAGATCACTAAAAGCGTATTGCAAATTAAATGGTCTGATCATAACGGTGTTGAAATAGAATTAAACACACGAGTATCTACTAATTATATTGTTCAAAAAGCTATATCTTCGCGCATGAGGTTCTTGAAATACACTACTGGCCATTAACACTGCTACACCAAGAAGAAATGCAGATGATAAATGGGTATGCATTGGACAAATATATTATACTAGAACTGACATGTGATTACATTTCACGCAATTTGGGCGCATAGATCCTGAGAAATCAGTAACCAGAACAACCACCACTGACGGTAATAACGGCCTTGAGACGCCTGGGCATTGAGTCAAACAGAGCTTGGATGGCGTGTACAGGCACAGCTGCCCATGCAGCTTCAACACGATACCACAGTTCATCACAAGTAGTGACTGGCGTGTTGGGAAGAGCCAGTTGCTAAGCCACCATTGACCAGACGTTTTCAGTTGGTGAGAGATCTGAAGAATGTGCTGGCCAGGGCAGCAGTCGAACATTTTCTGTATCCAGAAAGGCCCGTACACGACCAGCAACACGCGGTCGTGCATTACCCTGCTGAAATGTAGGGTTTCGCAGGGATCTATGAAGGGTAGAGCCACGGGTTGCAACACATCTGACATGTAACGTCCACTGTTCAAAGTGCCGTCAAAGCGAACAAGAGGTGACCGAGACGTGTAACCAATGGCACCCCATACCATCACGCCGGGTGATACGCCAGTATGGCGATGACGCTTCCAATGTGCGTTCACCGCGATGTCTGCAAACACGGACGCGACCATCATGATGCTATAAGCGGGACTGCTACGGTCGCAGGTTCGAATCCTGCCTCGGGCATGGGTGTGTGTGATGTCCTTAGGTTAGTTAGGTTTAAGTAGTTCTAAGTTCTAGGGGACTTATGACCTAAGATGTTGAGTCCCATAGTGCTCAGAGCCATTTGAACCATGATGCTGTAAACAGAACCTGGATTCATCCGAAAAAAATTACGTTTTGCCATTCGTGCACCCAGGTTCGTCGTTGAGTACACCGTCGCAGGCACTCCTGTCTGTGATGCAGCGTCAAGGGTAACCGCAGCCATGATCTCCGAGCTGATAGTCCATGCTGCTGCAAACGTCGTCGAACTGTTCGTGCACATGGTTGTTGTCTTGCAAACGTCCCCATCTGTTGACTCAGGGATCGAGACGTGGCTGCACGATCCGTTACAGCCATGCGGATAAGATGCCTGACATCTCGACTGCTAGTGATACGAGACCGTTGGGATGCAGCACGGCGTTCCGTATTACCCTCGTGATCCCACCGATTCCATATTCTTCTAACAGTCATTGGATCTCAACCAACGCGAGCAGCAGTGTCGCCATACGATAAACCGCAATCGAGATAGGCTACAATCCGACCTTTATCAATGTCGCAAACGTGACGGTACGCATTTCTCCTCCTTACACGAGGGATCACAACAACGTTTCACCATGCAACGCCGTTCAACTGCTGTTTGTGTATGAGAAATGGGTTGGAAACTTTCCTCATGTCAGCACGTTGTAGGTGCTGCCACCGGCGCCAACCTTGTGTGAATGCTCTGAAAAGCTAATCATTTGCATATCACAGCAGCCTCTTTCTGTCGGTTACATTTCGCGTCTGTAGCACATCTTCGTGGTGTAGCAATTTTAATGGCCAGTAGTGTATGTAGGCTATACCAACTTTCCATAGCAAACAACAGGGAATAATAAAAGATGTAATGACTGAATTGTGGGAAGAAGAAGAAGTAGTGGCTACCATTAAAGCTCAGTATCCAGTACTTCAAGTCGAACGATATGTAAGAAATAAACTAAAATCAACATATTAGGAAATGGCCTGACCAGTGTATTTCGTAACCCTTAAAGCGAAGAAGCGGCCTGACTTTGCGTATATATGTACATGGTGTGCCCTCTCCTGTTGAACCATACGTGAGACCTGTTCTGTAATGCTTTGCCTACAGTATGGTTGCCCTAGTAACCAACGTCTGAAACGCTGCGCTCACAAACCGCCCTGGGCCGCATGTCGTAAACGAGTGCGACAAACACACACCTCCCATTTAGCCTCCGCTGCTCAGGAGGGCATTCGCCTAATTATAGAGAGTGCCTGGAGTACGTCAGACGGAGGAAAATTAACTAGCGCACGGCATTAGATTGCACAACACACCGGGAAGCAGACACGGAAGCAAATTTCGTAAGGCGCGCAGACACAGTCACAGGAAACTTTGCGCATTCCCACACATGTGTGCTCTCCTAGCCTAGGACAGCTGCTCGTTTGACACGTCCGGACAACGCTAAACTACAAAATGAAACGAACAGTTCTTCCGAAATGCAGTCGCCTCAGCAGACCACTGAGCAGAAGTATCGCTAGAGTGAGCATAGCGCTAAGTGCATGCTGTCAACATTAAGCTGCGATGATCACATGCTCTCGAGACAACGCCGTTTCTTTTTTATTTGTACAGATTTCGAAGCTTGTAATATTATATTAGTTTTTTGTATTTTTACAGTTTGTTTATTCATAATACGAGGGTTGTTTTTTAAGAAAGGGCCGTTTTTATTTTTAAAAAAAGATACAAATACTTTTGTAAAAAAACTTTTATTTTCTGATTCTACACACTTTTACCTATTTTTATACATAGTTGCCTTGTTTATTTAAGCACTTGTCATATCGTACAACTAAGTTCTTAATCCCCCTTCAAAGAATTCGGCCGCCTGCTCCGACAGCCAAGAGTTCACGGCCGGTTTCACTTCATCGTCGTCATTGAAGCGCTGCCCGCCAGGATGGTGTTTCAGGTACCGGAAAAGGTGAAAATCGCTAGGAGCAAGGTCGGGGCTGTATGGTGCATGGTCCAAAACTTCTCAGCCAAAAGAATCAATCAAATCCCGAGTCTTTTGAGAGGTGTGTGGCCTAGCGTTATCGTGCAGGAGCAAAACTCCTTTTGTCACCATGCCGTGCCTTTTGTTTTGAATTGCTCTGGGGAGCTTCTTTAGAGTTGCACAGTAGGCATCTGAGTTGATTGTCGTTCCTCGTGGCATAAAGTCCACTAGCAAAACACCGGGCCGGTCCCAGAACACAGTTCCCATAATCTTGCGCTTTGACAGCGTCTGTTTGGCTTTGGCCTTGACGGGTGAGGTTGTGTGTCGCCATTCCATCGATTGTCGCTTGCTTTCGGGAGTGATATGGGATACCCATGTTTCATCTCCAGTGACAATTTGATTCACCATGTCATCCCCTTCTTCCTCGTAACGAATCAAAAAGTCCAATGAAGTGGCAAATCTCTTCCCTTTGTGGTCCTGTGAGGAGTCTGGGTACCCAACGAGAACACAGTTTCTTAAAGTTTAGGTTTTCAGACACAATTTTGTACCACACCGGCCTGAGCGTTCCCTCGTCATGCACGTTTTGACGGCCATTTTTAAACTCTCTAACCCATTGACGCACTTTACCTTCACTCACTGCATTCAAGCCATTAACTTCTGTTAACTGACGATGAATTTCTGCAGCTGATAGGCTCCTCGCGGTCAAAAACGTATCACTGACCGTATCTCACACGCGGCGGGCGATTCAATAATCGTAAACATTATAAAGTAGCACAGCGATGCGTACACGTCAGCTACAGAGCTGCAACTTGCATCAGTGTGAACGGGAAGGATGCCGACAAGTGGCGCGGTGGCTTGTTGCAGCGTCCGCGTGAACTACGGGACTATACGCGCGAACGGCCCTTAAAAAACAATCCTCGTAGAAATGGTGAATTAATATTGTTGCTGCAGATATAACGAGAAATGCATAGGAGAAAAAGTTTGTGTTGTATGAGTAATTTAACGTTATCTGCTGTTTCGTTTGCATTTTGAATAAGTATTTCAAATCTGTTGCTGTTTGTACAAAATGTGGGATCGCTGAGCAAAGTCTTTGGCCGTCTGCTGCTGTCATTTCTCATAGCGAATTCCATATTGGTGTTCACTAGTGTTGCAAAACCAACGTAGCCTACTGTAGTCAAAATAAGGGTGTGTGGAATATGATAGTTTCTCTAGTAGCTTTCGCCAGTTAAGGTCGTACCCGCATTACCTATAAGTTGGATGTGCTGCATAATTATTGCGTGTTACCTCGTAACGATTACTTTCTTTACATATGCCATCAAGATCTTACTTACTCCCCAAAGAACTGGAAGCGTTGAAGTTTCTAGAAACTACGTGAGGATATATAAATAGCTGGCAAACCTACGGAACGTTTTTGTCATACGTAGCTGTCCTCCTGTCTTTTATTTAAAGCTATACATATTTATAACAAACTAAACAATCAATGAAACTTCCTGGCAGATTAAAACTGTGTGCCGGACCGAGACTCGAACTCGGGACCTTTGCGTTTTGCGGGCAACTGCTCTACCAACTGAGCTACCCATGCACGACTCACGCCCCGTCCTCACAGCTCTACTTCTGCCAGTAACTCGTCTCCTACCTACTCTGGAGCTCAGTTGCTAGAGCACTTGCCCGCGAAAGGCAAAGGTCCCGAGTTCGAGTCTCGGTCCGGCACACAGTTTTAAACTGCCAGGAAATTTCATATCAGCGCACACTCCGCCGCAGAGTGAAAATCTCATTCTGGAACAATCAATGTTTAGTTCCGCTTGTGTTCGAAAATTGTTGATTTGTAACGTGAAATAGAGCGATATCGTAGTAAAAATAAAGAAAACAATATACTGTAGATTTGTCATACAGTGCTAGAAAGCGCAATTTCCTCAGGAAAAAGGTAAAATAAAAAGAAAACTGCAAGCAAAATTATATAGAACATCACTTCAGTACTTAGTCGAAGTACAAGCGCAGAAGCTACTTGATCAACTAATTTTTACTGGCTCTAAATGCAATTTGTATTCTGTTAGCAAATAAATTACCAGCAGACTAACAATGAAAGATGTATGGTTCAAATTATGTACAAAACAAACAAGTAAACAAACAAAAGCAAAGAAAAGTCGTCGACTCCCAGTTTCTATGTTACATATTCATTTATATTTCTTTCTCTATCAATGCTTTCATTACTAACGTCATTTGTGTAGTGTATCAAAACGACCGAACCGTACTTATGGTACAGCGCTCCGCTAGTGCTCGTAGACATAAGACGCAACTGAAATCCATAGCTTCAAAAATGTCAATTTCATGTGATGCAGTGAGACTCTTTTGCCCTTGATACATTTCTGATAGCTCACACTTTGAGTGATGTAGGGCCAGTGTGAGTGTTTGAAGCCCGAATATACATACCATATGGTATTCCGTCCGCACATGAACCATGGACCTTGTCGTTGGTGGAGAGGCTTGCGTGCCTCAGCGACACAGATGGCCGTACCGTAGGTGCAACCATAACGGAGGGCTATCTGCTGAGAGGCCAGACAAACGTGTGGTTTCTGACGAGGGGCAGCAGCCTTCTCAGTAGTTGAAGGGGTAACGGTCTTAATGATTGACTAATGTGGTCTTGTAACACGACTAAAACGGCCTTGCTGTGGTGGTAATGCGAACGGCTGAAAGCAAGGGGAAACTACAGCTGTAATTCTTCACGAGAGCACGCAGCTTTACTGTATGGTTAAATGATGATGGCGTCCTTTTAGGTAAAATATTCCGGAGGTAAAATAGTCCTCCATTCCGATCTCCGGGCGGGGACTGCTCAGGACGACGTCGTTATCAGGAGAAAGAAAAACGGATCGGAGCGTGGAATGTCAGATCCCTTAATCGGGCACGTAGGTTGGAAAATTTAAAAAGGGAAATGGATAGGCTAAAGTTAGATATAGTGGGAATTAGTGAATTTCGGTGGCAGGAGGAACAAGACTTCTGGTCAGGTGACTACAGGGGCTATAAATACAAAATCAAATAAGGGTAATGCAGGAGTAGGTTTAATAATGAATAGAAAATAGGAGCGCGGTTAAGCTACTAAGAGCAGCATAGAGAATGCAATACTGTAGCCGAGATAGACACGACGCTCACACCTACCATAGTAGTACAAGTTTATATGCCAACTAACTCTGCAGATGACGAAGAGATTGAAGAAATATACGATGCGATAAAAGAAATTATTTAGATAGTGAAGGGAGACGAGAATTTAATAGTCATGGGAGACTAGAATTCGATAGTAGGAAAACGAAGAGAAGGAAAAGAAGTGGGTGAACATGGAATGGAAGTAAGGGATGAAAATAGAAACTGCCTGCTAGAATTTTGTACAGGGCATAACTTAATCATAGCTAACACTTGGTTTAAGAATCATGAAAGAAGATTGTGTACGTGGAAGAGCCCTGGAGACATTGGAAGGTTTCAGATAGATTATATAATGGTAAGACAGAGATTTCGGAATCAGGTTTTAAATTGTAAGACATTTCAAGGGGCAGATGTGGTCTCTGACCACAATTTATTGGTTATGAACTGTAGATCAAAACTGTGAAATTGCAAAAAGGTGGGAATTTAAAAAGATGGGACCGATGAACGGAAAGAATCAGAGGCTATAGAGAGTTTCAGAGGGAGCATTAGAGAACGAAGACCGATTGACAAAAACGTTGGAAAGAAATACAGTAGAAGAAGAATAGGTAGCTTTGAGAGATGAAATACTGAAGGTAGCAGAGGATCAAGTAGGTAAAAAGACGAGGGCTAGTAGAAATCCTTGAGTAACAGAAGAGATATTGAATTTAATTGATGAAAGCAGAAAATATAAAAGTGCAGTAAATGAAGCAGGCAAAAAGAAATACAAAAGTCTCAAAAATGAGATCGACAGGAAGTGCAAAATGGCTAAGCGAGGATGGCTAGAGGACAAATTTAAGGATGTAGAGGCATATCTCACTAAGGGTAAGATAGATACCGCCTACAGGAAAATTACGGAGACCTTTGGAGAAAAGAGAATCACATGTATGAATATTAAGAGCTCCGATGGAAAACCAGTTCTAAGCAAAGTAGGGAAAGCAGAAATGTTGAAAGAGTATATAGAGGGTCTATATAAGGGCAATTTACTTGAGGGCAATGTTATGGAAATGGAAGACGATGTACATGAAGATGAAATGGGAGATATGATACTGCGTGAAGAATTTGACAGAACACTGAAAGACCTAAGTCGAAACAAGGTCCCGGGAGTAGACAACATTCCATTAGAACTACTGACGGCCTTGGGAGAGCCAGGCGTAACAAAACTGTACCATCTGGTGAGCAAGATGTATGAGACAGGCGAAATACCCTCAGACTTCAAGGAGAATATAAGAATTCCAATCCCAAAGAAAGCAGGTGTTGACAGATGTGAAAATGACCGAACTATCAGTTTAATAGGTCACAGCTGCAAAATACTAACGCGAATTCTTTACAGACGAATGGAAAAACTGGTAGAAGACGACCTCGAGGAAGATCAGTTTGGATTCCGCAGAAATGTTGGAACACGCGAGGTAATACTGACCCTATGACTTATCTGAAAAGGTAGATTAAGGAAAGGCAAACCTCCGTTTCTAGTATTTGAAGACTTAGAGTAAGCGTTTGACAATGTTGACTGGAATACCCTCTTTCAAATTCTGAAGGTGGCAGGGGTCAAATACAGGGAGCGAAGGGCTATTTACAATTTGTTCGAAAACCAGGTGGCAAGTACAAGAGTCGAGGGGCATGGAACGGAACTAGTGGTTGGGAAGGGAGTGAGACAGGGTTGTAGCCTCTCCCCGATGTTATTCAATCTGTATATTGAGCAAATAGTTAAGCAGTGAATGTAAATAATAATGTACACAGTAATGTGATTTTATTCCTGTTCTCTCCTTAAGCTGGGTTTTCCGACCCCACGTTCTCTACCTCAGATTGTTCAGTGTCCTGTTAAATTTTTGCACGCACTTACGGGAATATCCCGTATATTTTGAAGCGTAAGAGTGCTGTTACCTCAGAAACGTCACTCCTGCATAAGGCCGAGAACACATCGTACAACCCCGCGTTGGTGGCTGGCCGCCGAAAAGTAGATGTCCTGGTGTTCCACTATGTGGCCCCAGCAATGCTGCCAGATGTTGGGGGCCGTGGGAACCTACCGCTTCTGCATTACACTTAACCAAAAATAGATCCCAAGACTTCCCACCGGCAGATAGTATTTAGGCTGGCGTACGGCCGTCCTTAGGAAGTTGGTTCCGAGCCAGGACTCCAGTTCCGGCATCCAGCCCACGCTGAGGCCACCGTCTCCGCCGCTGACCATGCCTTGGGACGCCGTAACACCACTGATGGGCCAGTCTTCGTGTTCGTAGATGTTCAAGGGAACTATAACTCCATTTGTAAATGGAAGAATTTAAACCTTTTGCGGGACTTCAGGCATTGACAAAAGAAGTAAGTAGCTGAACGTTTGGTTGAAATTTATTTCAGGAGAGTCTCAAAGAGAACTAGCATTTTCATTTTGTGTGATCAACTTGTTTGTTTCCATACTATAGTCTTCAGTTAGTGATTGTCACATGTAAATTTTGTAGTGTTATTGATTGCAGCAGATGAACGATGCTTCTTCGTTTTTTTAATTAAATGTTCAAAAATGTATGTAAATTCCCAAGGGACGAAGCTGCTGAGGTCATCGGTCCCTAAACTTACCCACTACTTAAACTAACTTACTCTAAGAACAATACACACACCATGCGGGAGGGAGGACTCGAACCTCCGGCGGGAGCGACCGCGCAATCCGTGACATGGCGCCACACACCGCGCGCCCACTCCACGGGGGGATTTTTAATTAACTTTTTGTTTGTGTCACCTGGGACGAATTCTTCAGTGGTGACGAGGATTATTAAAAGTTTCATGTGTGGGCCAGCAGCAACATTTAGGGAGTTGTGTGTGCTCTCAGTCTGTGCCGCATTTATCTTTTCTTTTCAGAATAGCTGAAATAGTGGATATGTCAGCTTTTGCTGACGCTTCAGAATATATCACGAGCTATGCAGGTCATGGCAGACCGGAGGTCTCCAACCGTCGCTCCATAATTGACACCACGGTAAAGGAATTCCAAAGCAAGGTCTAGCCGTGAGCCAGATGGAGTAGCACTTCCTGGCCAATGGTATCTCCAGTAACGAGCAGCAACTCGATTTTTTCTTGGCTTATGTAAGACCAGAGGTATACCATCTCGTACAACAACTTAACCCGGAGGAAGAGCCCCAAAGCTTCCCATATGGTAGTGTTAGATCCAGTTTGCTGGAATATTTTTACTTTCACGTACATATAGCGGGAGCTAGACAAATTCTTCAGCTAACATATGCTCTATGGACAGTGGTGTAGAGAATGGAATGCATAGTTACAAGGGTTATCCAAGGGTTGTAGATTTGTGTGCAGTAATCCAGGATTTAATCAGTCATATGTAGATTAATTAGTAAGAGACATCGTATTAGTGCATTCTGGTAGCGCAGTCCGAATAGATTTGTTGAAATTGGAAGACTGCTCGTTAGAAATATATTTGGCGACTATGGTGGGGAAGTGTTCGACCATGAGAAGAATCAGTGAGGTGGTGCAAACACCTATGTGATGGGGGCGTCGGGACCACGCCAGTGTAGGCCTACGTGCTGGGGATCCAACCCCTTACGTAACGACCACCCCCAGTGCCCCTCGTGGAGGAAGATCACCACCCATTGTCATCATGAAGTCGGAATAACCACACTGTTGCCCTGTTTCTCACTCTAGGTGGAAGGTGGAAAACTCAAGTCGTCTATGACAGTATGCCTGGATTTCCATATTCTTCGTGTATCTGTGATTGGAGGGCCACCCCCAACTGCGGAGCATTTATCCACCAGCATCCCATCCAATGAGAGGCTGGCTACTGCTCCTTCCACTTCATTCTCAAGTGGCAACATACTACTGGGTCCTTGTCAGATTCTGGGTCCGGACTCACTGGTAACCAGAACAGAAGATTAGCATCAGCGTGTTGTGTGGTGGAATGCAAGAGGATCTTATAATTATATACAAATAAAAATGGCGCCCACAAATGTAGGCTACGAGCCATCTTGACGTGGAAGTCTTGAAAACAGGGAAACAACAGCTTATGATAAATCGGCAACGTAATTTTTCTATCATATTTATAATTCTGGTACCGCGCGCTGCGGAATTTGAATCCCCGCCAGACGTCATGGACATCGAAGATCCCTAGAGGTCTCTGCACCATCGCGCAGTAAGCTGTGGCGGCGCGCGCCTCCTGGCTGCATTTAGTGAGAGGGCGACACAGTGGAACACGTGATTCCAGCGGCCAATAGCGGCTCCCCCGATAGAGTATTTAAGCGCCTGCCTCTCGCTCAGCCAGCTAAACTTGTCCATGATTACTCCCGTGCCAACTGGGATGCCTACCGGGACTCCATTCACACCCAGGTTGACGGCCATGACCTTACCCTCCAATCTCCTGATGACATCTCTCGCACTGCTGCCTTTCTGCACCAGATCTTGTCTGACGCCATCGCCACCCATATCCCCCCCAAAGCCATTCACCCTCACCGCCCCGCCCTGCCTCCACAGGCCGTCCTTCTCCTTCGAGAGTCCCGCCGCTTCTACCACTCTTTTCTCCTCACTTGTGACCAGGATACACTTACCCGCCACCGGCAATTACAACGACACATCCGCAACCTGCTTACTACGAAGAAACGCCGTGCCTGGCGTCAGACCCGTACACAACTCAACACCACGCTGCCCATAAACTCTTCCAAGTATTGGTCTGCTTTCCACCGCCTTATTGGGAACCGCCCCACCCCCCAGTACCCTCTCCTCCTTGATGACCGTCCCTTTCCTGACAACCTCAGTAAGGCCAACCACTTTGCCTCTCGCCTCTCAGATGTTTTTTCCATCCCAAATGATCCCCACTTTGATTATTCCCTTTTCCCTGACGTCATGGACCGTACGAATATCTCTGTTCCTCCCCTTGCTCCTAGCTTCCAGTACTTGGGCCACACACCACCATCTGAACACTCCCATCTCTACACAGGACATCAGCCTCACACTCCGCACTAAACGTAACACTGCTCCCAGCCACGACTGCATTACCTACCGCCATCTCAAACACTGCCCTCCCTCCTTCCTTTCAGTCCTTGCCACCATCTACAATGTCATCCTTGCCACTGGCTTCTATCCCGACCTGTGGAAAACCTCCCATATCCTGATGTCCTCCAAACCCAACAAGCTTCCAGCTGATACCTTCTCCTATCGTCCTATCTGTCTCACATTGGTTTTCAGCAGGCTCTTGGAATCCATCCTCTCCCAGCGCATCCATCACCACCTCTGCCAAAACCACCTCCTCCCCGACACCCAATGTGGCTTTCGACCTTCCTTCTCTGCCGATGACCAACTCCTCTGCCTCACTCATCTTTTCTCCCTCCAGCTTAACTCCCGTCGCTTCGCCATTCTTTTCTCCCTAGACCTCGGAAAGGCTACGACCGTGTCTGGCATCCCAGTCTCCTGTTTAAACTCCAAACCTATGCCCTTCCTGTCAACTACATCTGTCTGATGGCCTCCTTCCTCTCCCACTGCCCCTCCTAAGTTACCATCCATAATGCCAATTCTCACACCTTCCACCCCTCTGCAGGTATGCACCAGGACTCTGTCCTCTCCCCTCTTCTCTACCTCCTGTACATGGCTGATATGCCTCAACCCCCCCCTCCAGTACACCTCTTGCAATATGCCGATGACACCACATTCCTCGCCCTCGCTCCTACCCTCAAATGGTCCCAATGCCTTCTCCAGAATCACCTTGACCTTTTTGCCGCTTGGTGTAACCAGTGGCTCCTGAAAATCAATCCTTCCCACATCCAGTCAATCATCGTAGGTCGTACCACTCGCTCCTTCCGGCTGCTGGATTTCTCCCTTACTGTCTGTGCCCATCCTGTCTGCCTCACCCCCACCCTCACCTACCTTAGCCTCTCCATTGACCGTCACCTCACCTGGATCCCTCATCTCCGCTCCATCCAATCCAAAGCCCACAACTGCCTCCGAATCCTCAAACTCCTTTCTGGCCGGACATGGGGGTGGCACCCCTCTACCATCCTCCACACCTACAAATCCTTAATCCGTCCCATCTTCTGTTATGCCAGTCCTGCCTGGATATCTGCCCCCCCCACCCCAAATTCTATAAGTCCCTCCAGATCCTTGAGCGTCATGCACTCTGCCTCGCCTTCCATATATGCCTCCCGTCCCCCATGCGGATCCTCTATGACCTCATTCCTTTCCCCCATCTGCTCCTATTCCTCGAACATATCCGCATAATCAACACCTCCCGCTGCCTTGATCTCCCTCACCCCCTGATTACTCCTCTCCTCTCCCATCCCCAGCCCCTGCCACGTCTTCACTGTTATGTCCCCCCCTACCTTCCATCTCTGCACCCTTCATCTCCTTTCCCAAGGTGGCTTCCAGCAACTCCCCCTCCTGGATGATGCCCTCTCTCCCTCCATTTATCCCTCCTATCAACTCTGATCCTCACTCCCCCTCCTGTCCTCTATCCTTTTCCCGGGCTCCCTCTCCCCCTCTCTCCACCACCTCCCCTCTCTCTGCCCCCTTCTCTCCCCTGAGTCCTTTTGCATTTCCCTCCTCTGCCTTTTCCCATTCCCTCTCGCGTCTGCCCTGCCCCTCTTCCCCCTCATGAGTCCTCTCTGTCCTTTAGTCCACCCCCTTTTTCATTTTTTCCTCTCCTCCCTCCTTGTTATCTTCCTCCTCCAGGTCCCCCCCCCCTCCCTCATCTGCCCTTGGCTAGGGAGTGTCATCTTTGTGCTGACATTTTCGTGCAATGTTTTACAGTGAGTGTTTTACAGCGAGTGTTCCGTGTTGTGTGTCCTTTGGTGAGTGTTGCGAACGGCCATCATACTGTCGCTGGGTGTGATTTTTTAACTCTTGTGAACAGAAACCAGACTGTCGCCATGTTTTTTAAATTGTGTGTCTACTATGTTACTTGTCTGATTCCTGTGTATTTATTAACATCGCCAACCCCTTTGCTTTCTGTTTTAACTTCCCACAATTTTCCGCCATTCTACACTTTAAGTCGCCGTTGTATCGCCTATTTTTCTTGTTTCTTTTCTTCTTTCGTTTTTAAAAAAGTCTGTAGGCTGTAGAGCAGCGTACTAAGCTGCTGCCAGCCCGCCCCCTTCGAGGGTAATTGAAATTCAATGAAGTAAAAAATAAATAAATAAATAAATAAAGCTCAGCCAGCGAGTCTAATCTTGCGTACGTATGAGGACACACCGCCTCGCCTTAGACGGCTTAATTACTTTCTTGTTCTGTGTACAAGTGGACGTGGTTCTTAGGTTTTCTTGTGACTCCGTTGTTCGCTCTGTCCTCCCTTGGTCGTGTCCATCCTCTGTGTCGTTGTTCGTGGGCCACTCTGCGGGTCCTGCCGCGCTTTCCATCACTTCAACCCCACGACCATTCCGGTCACCGTTACAACATAATCATGAAATCTTTCAGGCCAAACGTTATGGTCAGTGGCTCTTTCTCAATTTGGCTGAGGTTTCGCTGAACAGGAGACAGTGTCTTGGAGACAAATGCAATGGGGCACTCCACCCGTTGAAAATGTCAGATAGGACAGCTGTCACTCCACAATCGGAAGCACCTGCTAGTAAGACAAGTGGATGGGATCGATCATAGGTGGTGAGACACGTGAGGTGGAGCAGAACCTGCTTAAGGTCTCTGAAAGTTATGTCACATGCTGGCATAAAATGCCACTTTACTTTTTCTTGAGGTGGTTACGAAGAGGTTCAGCGATTACTGGAGCTTGCGGTATGAATTTGAAGTAGGCCATTTGTCCTAATATTGACTTGAGTTAGCCACTATCTTATGGTATGGACAATTTTTGGACTCCTTTCAGATAACGTTTACAACACTGGGGATGTGTCCCAAACATTGGACCTGGGTTGTAGAGAAGCTACAATTATTGCCCTAAGATTTGGTGTTAGGAATAGGGAAACAATGTCTCTCAGTTGTTTCTCAGATCTGCAGCATTTTTTGCTCGCTTCTAGGATGTTGTCTAGGTAGATTGCCGTGGCGCTTCACAAATGAGATGATCGAGATATATTTGGAAAATGGCTGGGGCGTTAGCCACTCCAAATGGCAGGCAGTTGTACTGGTAAAGTCTGAATGGCATATTGATTACTCGCTTCTTCCAGGATTCGGCATCCACGGGAAGCTGAAGGCACATATCTTTGGGGTTAATTTTAGGAAAAATTCATCTGCCTGCCAAATGCATCAAGACGTCCTCCATCTTTGGACCTGGGTAAGAGACCAACCACACACTGGGGTATGAGAATCTATTGTGTTTTTGAAATCACCACGTTTGCGTTGGGCGCCATTCAGCTTTTTCTACTATGACTATGGGGGGGGGGGGGGGAGGGTACTGACTATTTGAAGGACGGATAACGCTTCCCTCGTTCTGTAGTCTTAATTCAAGTTGTAGCGTCTCTTGTAAGGCAAAACGTGCATTTCGCGCTCCAAGGAACTTTTGAGTGGCGGATGGGGGCAGGATGATGTGTGGTTCAAAATCCCTAACACCTGACCCTGGTTGGAAAAACACTGAGCTGAAATTTGGAAGCATTGTGTCAAGGAATTTGGGAACTGAGGGAGTGGACAGTGAGTATAGAATCATGGATTTCCATTCCCAATAGGTTCATCGCTCCTGGAGTATCTACTGTGAGGACGTGAGTCTCGATAGTGTGGGTGCCGTACTAGCCCTTTGCAGTGAAATGTCGTGAAAAACGCATGCTGCCACTGCTACACCTCCTAATCTAAAAATCCATGGGCTGGAGGGATGGGGTGCCCACTCACTTGCAGGACTGCCAGTCAGTGATGGTTGCAGAGGAACTTCTGATTACTTGCAACCTGATCGACACATCATTAATGTGGATCATCACGGAGATACTGTCTGTATTGGTTGCAAACACTGATTAGATATATGCTGTGTCCAGGAAACATTCGTCTCTGGTCGCTATTCCTCCTTCCAGTGGCTCGAACCTGTTTTAGTCCAATGAATTATGCGTGGTGATTGACATGTTTCTGCATGGGGTCTTGTTTTCTCACCTCTAGCACACTTTACCCACAATAATGATGATTATGATGATGATGATGGTGTCATCAAAGCACTGGTTACATAATGGCAATTGTTGGGCTCGTCACTTTGGTGCCTGGTCGTTTTGTACCACCTGCCAATCTCTCCAGATTGGTGATGGTAGTCTTTGTATTTTCCTGGTTGCAAAAGCTTGCGACAGGTCTCGCAGTGCTGATTCTAAATGCAATGATTGTTCCACTACATGTGGGTTTTCCTGGACTATTTCTGGGTCATACCTGGCTCGCAGCCACTGATGCAGGTTTTCCTTATGTCTCCCATAAGTCGAACACCTCACCCAATCAGACCATCCAGACTCTACCAAGATTTTTTTTCCAAAAAAAAGATTTTCATAGACATTGGTGACTGATAACGAGCCACAGCTCACTTCAGCCAAATTTACTTCCTTTTGTGGGGAGGATGACATATAAGTAATACATATGACACCTTTCCATCTGGCTTCAAGAAAGAGATACCAAATTAGGACTGTCGTCACTCTCTGGACGAATCTTTGACCTGGTTCCTAGCTTCATATTGTGCCACTCCACAAGATGGAGCCTAGCCAGCAGAAAAATTTCATGGTCGACCTCAAAGGCCACAACTTTCAGTCATCAATCCATCAATCAAGCAGCAACCGTCACAAAAACCTGACACCAACATTGTACTCTTCTAGATCCTGTTTGAGCCCTTGTTTTTTTCCGGGACTCCAACAGCGACTCCCTGTAACAGTAACACAGCACCTCGGCAGGGCTGTGGCTGAAGTCATCCCAGCACACTGACGAACAGTACAGTCCGCTGAAAACATATAAATCAAATATAGCCCCCCTAAAGGCGAAACCCCAAACATGAAAGGATTACCTCTCGTTATTTTTCCAGAAGTGGAGATCAAGGAGAGGACACAATGAGTGAACACAAGGTCACCTCAGCTGCAGACATCAACCAGTTCCACAGGTCTGCCAGCTCCTGTGGAACCAATGCTGATGGGACTGGATGTCGTTATGGATCTCTTGCAGCTCTCCATGCCACCCATCGGAGACCCGGTGAACCACGGAAGATATGTCTCAGTGGCGGGGGTTGTCTGCTTGTCAGACAACCACTTTTATCCAAAAGGTAGATTTCCTGGTTTTCCACTAGGTGGCCCTAGCAGCGTCGCCAGAGGTTTGCCGACGCTGAAACCTATTTGATTCAACAATACACGTAGCCGAATTTAGATCACAAGATATCCTGCCGCCAGACGGTACTTAGACCGGCGCACAGCTGTCCAGCAACAGCTCGCCGCGTGCCAGGACTCCAGTTTGGACGTTCAGCTCAGGCCTTCGCCGCTAAGGACAACACCCTGGGTCACCGCGACGCCATTGATGGATCTGTCTTCATCGTTGTGGATGTCGTAAAAGTTTGCTCACATTATTCTTCTAGCATATTGACTGCAGGCTGTTTCAAAGGAACTTTAACTTCATGTCTAGACGAAAGAACTTGAACCTTTTGTGGAACTTCGACATCGTGAATTGACAGAAGAACAGAACTTTTTATTGAACTGTGTCTCAAGACAGTCTGAGCTAGATCTAGCATTTTCATTTTGTGTGACCAAATTGTTTTTTCAAACTACAGGCTTCAGCTTGTCAGTTTTATGTTATTACTGTTCGGAGTAGAAGAACACTATTTTTCGGTTTTATTAATAAACTCTTTGAACAATCTTTGACAGAGTTTGTGGCACCTGTGGCGGATTTTTCAACCTCATTCTGCCGGAAGCACGTGAAAGCTTTCAGCTTCCCATCTATCTAGGCACTGAATTTAACTCTCTCACGTTACTTATATAGCTGTGTGAACCACCTTATACAGGGTGTTTCTGTAAGAGCATAAAAAATGTAACAGGACATAGAGAATGCTCCAGTGAACAATTTGGGATAGGGAACCTGAGATCGGAGAAACCGCATTGTCTAGCACTACTGTTTTCCAGCTTACTTACAACTAACATGCGTGCAGGTTTACACATACTGTGCTGTTTGTTTACATACAAATTCTTTACTTCCTGCACGAAAACGATGAGAACGAGCCTGATTATCAGGAACTCATCATGCAGATTTTGTTTGCCTTAGTTGTCCATAAGGTGGCTCTGTTGTATCGTTTTTACATTGGTCCATGACAGAACGTGCTATTAATCAACGCCAAATCCATTCATTACTCAGTGCTATTCAGAGACATACAGCACAATACGATGGAGCAGTACCGGCAAAGTTTCGCAGAACTCACAGACATGCACCTTGTGTATGGGGAAGTACGCTGCAATGCTCTCGCTGCTGAGAGGCTGTACAGGGAACTATTTCCTAACAGGCTACATCTGTCACGACGAGTGTTTATTCCTCTAGATCGCCGAATGCGGGAAACTGGTTCATTGGAAAGAAGAAATGAGAGACCTGGCAACATGAGGACCACCAGAATACCATATTTTGAAGGGGAGTGAGCCGTGCTCACTCCCAGCTATGCGTTTTCGTGAACTTCGCTGTCTATCTGTGTTTGGTTTCCCGCCCTTGTCGCGGTTACGTAGTGGTTCTTCTTTCCCCTACATGTGGCAGCAGTGATGTGTATCGATATTTGCGCCGTGTACCATCTTTTGTTTGGTGCATATAGCTTCCGGCAAGGGGGTCTGGAGTGACTCGATCGGTTGTTGCGGACGAGGGAAGTGCTCCGCGCGGTGCAGTCTGCTGGGGCCGCTGGCAGTCCCTGCACAGTGTCGGAGTGTGTGTGGAGCTGCCCGATCGCTACAAGCTTCATGGTTCACCGACTGGCGGCGTCAAAGTTGAGTAGTGGTTTCAACTACCGAAGCCACGTCTATTCTTGTTGTGGTGGTTCACTTCGGTGGTTTGCTGTTGGGGAGGTTTTCCGATGAGCAGCACCGAGTGGTTCTACTGCCGAGACTTAGCCGCGATGCGGTGCAATTAACTATTTTGGTCGACTACGATTTGAGTGCACCAGGGCAATTTTCTGTCTTGTGGCCGTTATTGTTCTGGTTACCTGCCCTGGGCACTGACGCAATTTCATGCAGTGTCCTTCGCTCATCTGTTGTCGCTGTCCAACATGGTGTGTAATTTTGACAGCTAATACGTACTCCATTGTGGATTATCACGTTTGTAGCATTGCCGTTGGGATTCTCATGTACTGATTGACGGGAAGCAAGTTGTTGTGTCGGTTGATCCATGGCTGCGCCCTGGTTGGATTCCGACGGATCAAGTGTAGTTGGGTTCTCCACCTGTCTCACCTAAGTGAACGATGGCAGACCGACCTCCCTGGAGGCCTTCTGAGTGCCACCAGTGTTTAATAATCTGTTGTTAGCTATTTTAAATTTTAGGCTAATGTTTATTGTATGTTTCTTAAAATTTTGCAAAATTAATTTTAAATTTATCTTCCAATCTTAAACACTGCGGTCTTCTGACTTTAAAGATCATGGTAATATATTTTGAAATTTTGAAGTTTGACTGTGGCCCTTGGCCACTGGTTTTGCACCTTGCATGTGCCGTTTGTTTAAATTATTTTATTGCTATCTTAATTGGATTTTTATCTTGTTGATTTTTAAGATTTCTTGTTGTTAAACATGCTGTCCTTCTGCCTTTAAAGGTCTATGGTAATATATTCTGAAGTTTTGAAATTTAATTGTGGCCCTCAGCCATTTGTGTTGCACCTTGCATATGTTGCCTTTTTGGGTTATAAATTATTTTATTGGTTGTTGTTGTTGTTGTTGTGGTCTTCAGTCCTGAGACTCGTTTGATGCAGCTCTCCATGCTACTCTATCCTGTGCAAGCTTCTTCATCTCCCAGTACCTACTGCAACCTACATCGTTCTGAATTTGCTTAATTGAATTTTTGATTTGTTGAAGATTTCTTGTTGGCCTTCTGCCTTTAAAGGTCTATGGTAATATATTCCAAAATTTTGGAAATTGTGGCCCTCAGCCATTTGTATTGCACTTTGCGTATGTTGTTTTTTGAATTATTTTATTGCTATCTTAATTGGATATTTATCTTGTTAAGATTTCTTGTTGGAGGCCTTCAGCCGTGAAAGAGTTGCTAAATTACAATAAATGACAATTAGAAGCAGAAACTGAACCCTTAGCCCTTTCCACAATCGTATCACCTGTTCTACCCAGCGGGTTTAGCGGGCGTATCAAGGATGTGCTAGCACGTGTTGCAGCGGATCGCACTACAAGCATTCGTCGAACTGTACGTGAAATGGGCGCTGCACATATTATCGTGCGGCGAGTACTCCACGAACAACTATTGGACCCATATCACATACGAGTCCATGCAATGCTTGTGGCTGACTTTGCACCAAGGGTGGCATTGTGTCAGTTGTTGTTGCTTCAACAATGGACTGATCGTCCAGATTTCCTCCAGATCGTGCTGTTTATCGACTAGGCCTAATTTGATCGTGATGGGGTTTCGAACAGCCGGAATAGCCATATATGGGACGAGGAAAACCCTCAGGCTGTAGTAGAGTCACACCATCAAGTACGTTTTGCTGTGAATATCTGGGCTGGCGTTGTGGGCGACGATCTCATTGGGCCATATCTTCTACCTGGCCATCTGAGTGGTACCTGTGCTTGAGGTTGGTGCAAAGCGTTCTACCTGAGTTGAATAACGTCCCATTGGCTGTTCGTGAGAGGATGTGGAGACAATATGATGGTGCACGCCTCACTTCAATGTGGATGTCCGCACCCATATGAATGCTTTAATTTCCTGGTCGCTGGACTGGAAGGGGACGTCCTATTCCATGGCCTGCGAGGTCACCTGACCTGAATCCCCTTGATTATTTCTTATGGGGATATGTAAAGTCACTTGTGCACTAGAGCTCAGTGGATACGGAGATGGAATTAGTTGCCAGAACTGTAGCTGCCTGTGATGTGATTCGAAACACAGGATGCGTAAAAATCTTGTTCGCCAGTGTCATTCTTGCATTGAGGTTGATGGCTGACAGATACAGTACAAATGGTACGTTCATAATGTCAGTGATTGTATTTGCCGTTAATTGTAACTAATGTAAATAAGAAGTACACAGTAATGTGATTTTATTCCCAGTATCTTCTTGAACAGGTTCTCTACCTCAGACTGTTCAGTGGAGCATCCTTGAGCCGTGGTAAAATTTGTTATTTTGAAGAGCTCGCCGCAGCGCGTAGTGTAAAACAGTCGCCTTTCGCTTCGGGCGGTGGCGCCGCTGTGGCAATCGCAGCTTTTGTGTCTCCCTCTGGTGGGAAAGCGGAAAGGTTGGCTGTTCACGTGCATTTAAGGGGGGCTATGAGCTCGGCAAGTGGTCAGTCCATCAGTCTGAGTCTGTCAGTCTGGGCGAGTCTGGTCAGTTGGTCAGCCAAATTAGTTTGGGTCTGTCTCTCGTCCGCATTGGTGAGGCGGTTAGTGTGTCTGTCGCCCGGAGTGCTAGTATGTGTTAGGCCGCCAGTCTGCTCGAGTTTGCTCAGGCAATGGGCATTGGCGGTTGGATCGATCGATTGGTCGGTCGCGCACTGAGACACAAGATGACTTGTCCGCCCGGAGCGTCGGCGCATGTGAGGTCGCCACGTGAGTCCAGTGGCCGCGCCGTATAGCGAGGGGTAGTGGCATCGCGATCAACACGAGAGCAACAGGAGTCAACCCACGACATCGGTCTGGCCGGTGCGAGCTGCGACGCCGTGAGACGGGAGATCGGCGCGCCTTCCTGCGTCCGTTGAAGCGGCTGGCAGCGGACAGTTCGGGAGAGCGTTTTGAGGGTGCTGCGCCAGGTCTTCGCCAGACATCGCAGTTTATTAGAAGTTGAGTGATTCGTGATATGTTGTTTCATATACTTGTTAAATTTTACTTGTTTTCTTGGTCAGTCTCTCATTCAGTCTCCCCAGCTTGCTCGTCTGTCTCTCGTCCGCATTTGTTAGGCAGTTAGTGTCTGTCTGCCTGTCGGTCCGCCGTACGTTAATAGCTGCCTCTGCCATGTTTGTCGGATTCGGTGTTAACGAATTTATAGAATTAAGGTGTAAAGGTCGAATTCCTGAAATATATCTTGCCTATCATCTTGCGAGGCGGTATATGTGTAATGTAGACCATGTTGTACATTTTATGTAACTCTGTATTTCATGGGTTTTATTTTAATTAGTCATTTTGATAAAGTTGCGACCCTTCCACCGTAAGAGTCCTTTTAAAAACAAATTGCACTTTCGGAGGCAAATAATTTCTTAGTGTGAGTGTTTGTACCGTTTCCATCCCTCTTAAGGGGTGCATAAGTTAATGTGTTTGTGTGAGTTGTTAAAATTTTTAGTTTAAAGTAATCTGATGTGTTGCAGATTTGCACCCGTGTAGTCTTTCAGAGGTTTTTGTGAGCGGTCGTGACTCCGGCCGTGCTGAAAGGGAGCGGCAAGCTTCTCTGCCTGAAGGCTCATACTGTCAATATTGTTCTTTCTGCCTCTAAATAAAATTGTAACTTGATATTTCGAGGGTGCTTTCCTGCTTATAAATTTTAAATCTGTTTCGAAAAGGCTTTTTTGCCGGCCGGCGTGGCCGAGCGGTTCTAGGCGCTGCAGTCTGGAACCGCGCGACCCCTACGGTCGCAGATTCGCATCCTGCCTCGGGCGTGGATGTGTGTGATGTCCTTAGGTTAGTCAGGTTTAAGTAGCTCTAAGTTCCAGGGAACTGATGACCTGAGAAGTTAAGTCCCATAGTGCTCAGAGCCATTTGAACCATTCTGAAAAGGCTTTTATGAATAATATTCCCATCTATTAAAGGTAATTACATTTTCATCAGTTACTCCCTGGCAACTACTTCCACACTCACCTAGTGTGATTAAATGTGTTAATTTTCTTGATGAATCGGCCGGCCGCGGTGGTCTCGCGGTTCTAGGCGCGCAGTCCGGAACCGTGAGACTGCTACGGTCGCAGGTTCGAATCCTGCCTCGGGCATGGATGTGTGTGATGTCCTTAGGTTAGTTAGGTTTAAGTAGTTCTAAGTTCTAGGGGACTGATAACCACAGCAGTTGAGTCCCATAGTGCTCAGAGCCATTTTTTTTTTCTTGATGAATCGCTAGTAAATAAAGTAAATTCTTTAAGAAAAGATTATGAAAATAAATTCATGGTTCAATCCTCTATGTCCTGTTAAATTTTGCACTCTCTTGCGGAAACACTGACTATATTACCAACCCTCATGTGTCAGACAAATTGGCACCCAGGACAGAAGGCTTGATGAGGGAGAAAAGTTAGGCGCCAACTAGTGGAACTTTACGGACCGTGTGTAATGTCACGAAATAAATGTGGTTTTGGTGCCAGGAATTTAATAAAGGCGGATAAGACTTGTGAGACGACGAAAAATCAAGACGGCCGAGCACATTCATTTCAGACTCCTACTAATTTATCTCATTTCGTAAGCTCGAGTCATGCTTTCGGGATAAGCTTTCGGCATATTCGCCCGACTGGCTGAAGAGCCGGGTAGACATTTGCCTGGGGGCCGGACTGAGCGGTGCGCACCGCTCACACACACACACACACACACACACACACACACACACACACGCTGGTGTTTCCGCCGCTGACTGACTGGTGGCTCGTTAGGGCCGCGGGCGCGCCCGCACAGACCGCTGGGCATAATGGGATGTGCTTACGGCGGATTGTCGCGGAACGCCGGTAATCCTCTGGCGGCCGCAGAGGGACAAAGCGCGCGTGGCCATTGTTTGGCGGTTAAGTCAGGCGGGGCGCGAACGTAATTTGCTGCGGAGGAACACAGCTCTGCAGTGACCACTGAATTAGGTTACGCAAAGGAGTTCAGCAGAGGA
The DNA here is from genome assembly GCF_021461385.2 of Schistocerca piceifrons. Classification (NCBI taxonomy): domain Eukaryota; kingdom Metazoa; phylum Arthropoda; class Insecta; order Orthoptera; family Acrididae; genus Schistocerca; species Schistocerca piceifrons. The sequence goes on along the minus strand of NC_060141.1, from coordinate 770,457,028 downwards.
CAAAACCCTCCTGCTGGAAAGTAAGGACTAGGAAACAACATTAACGGATTCTGTACTCGCTCTGTGACATAAAGGCTGTGGGGCCAGATAAAATAGAAGCAGAGTTCTTAAAATTGATTGATGAAAATCGTGTAAAATGGTTAAGCCGAGTTTCCAATCAAATTTATAAACACTACTGGCCATTAAAATTGCTACACCACGAAGGTGACGTGCTACGGCCGCAAAATTTAACCGACAGGAAGAAGATGCTATATTATGCAAATGATTAGCTTTTCAGAGCATTCACACAAGGTTGGCACCGGTGGCGACACCTACAACGTGCTGACATGACAAAAGTTTCCAACAGATTTCTCATACACAACAGCAGTTGACCGGCGTTGCCTGGTGAACCGTTGTTGTGATGCCTCGTGTAAGGAGGAGAAATGCATACCTTCACGTTTCCGACTTTGATAAAGGTCGGATCGCAGCCTATCGCGATTGCGGTTTATCGTATCGCGACATTGCTGCTCTCGTTGCTCGAGATACAATGACTGTTAGCAGAATATGGAATCGGAGGGTTCAGGAGGGTAATACGGAACGCCGTGCTGGATCCCAACGGCCTCGTATCACTAGCAGTCGAGATGACAGGCATCTTACCCGCATGGCTGTAACGGATCGTGCAGCCACGTCTCGATCCCTGAGTCAACAGATGGGGATGTTTGCAAGACAACAACCATGTGCACGAACAGTTCGATGACGTTTGCAGCTGCATGGAGTATCAGCTCGGAGACCACGGCTGCGGTTACCCTTGACGCTGCATCACAGACAGAAGCTCCTGCGATGGTGTACTCAACGACCAACCTGGGTGCACGAATGGCAAAACCTCGTTTTTTCGGATGAATCCAGGTTCCGTTTACAGCATCATGATGGTCGCATCCATGTGTTTTCGACATTGCGGTGAACGCAGATTGGAAGCGTGTATTCGTCATCGCCATACAGGCGTATCACCCGGCGTTGGTCGCATCCGTGCTTGGCCACATCGCGGTGAACGCACATTGGTAGCGTGTATTCGTCATCGCCATACTGGCGTATCACCCGGCGTGATTCTATGGGGTGGCATTGGTTACACGTCTCGGTCACCTCTTGTTCGCATTGACGGCACTTTGAACAGTGGACGTTACATTTCAGATGTGTTACGACCCGTGGCTGTACCCTTCATTCGATCCCTGCGAAACCCTACATTTTAGCAGGATATGCACGACCGCATGTTGCAGGTTCTGTACAGGCCTTTCTGGATACAGAAAATGTTCGACTGCTACCCTCGACAGCACATTCTCCAGATCTCTCACCAATTGAAAGCGTCTGGTCAATGGTGGCCGAGCAACTGGCTCGTCACAATACGCCAGTCACTACTCTTGATGAGCTGTGGTATCATGTTGAAGCTATATGGGCAGCTGTACCTGTACACGCTATCCAAGCTCTGTTTGACTCAATGCCCAGGCGTATCAAGGCCCTTATTACGGCCAGAGGTTGTTGTTCTGGGTACTGATTTCTCAGGATCTATGCACCCAAATTGCGTAATCACATGTCAGTTCTAGTATAATATATTTGTCCAATGAATACCCGTTTGTCATCTGCATTTCTCCTTGGTGTAGCAATTTTAATGGCCAGTAGTGTATTTGGAAACATCCCATAGGAGTAGGTGAAATCAGTGTTCAATACTCTACCCAAAAAGCCAAATGCAAAACAGTTACGATAAGCTTAATGAGCCGTATCTTGAAATTGTTTTTGAGTGTGATAAACTGAAGAATATATAGACTATGTGAGGAAAAGATAGCCCTTAATCAGTTTGTGTTTGTTAATGCCGTGGGTACAAGAGAAGCCTTGTTCGGCTCCCAAGTGTTGTTTCAGAGATGTAGAAAAATAAATGAAAGTATTTGCTTGCCTAACAGATTACCATAAGGCTTTTGACAGATTAAAACACGACAAATTTGTAGAGATTTTAAGAAATGTTGGAATGGAGGAAAGATCTGCGAACCATTAAGAACCTGTACTGGAATGAAACAACAATGTTGCGTATTGATGGAGAACACACTGAAGCAGTCCAAATTCTCAGGAGAGTAAGACAGGGATGTATCTTGTCACTTGTACTATTTAATATATACTCAGAATTCACTTTTTCAGAAACCCTGGAAGAAGCAGAAGAAGGAATTTTGATAAATGGCATAAGATTAAACAACAATCGATATGTTGATGATACTATTGTATTTTCTGACACTATTGAAGCGTTACACACTCAAGAGCCAAAGAAAATGGTACACCTGCCTAACATCGTGTAGGGCCCCCACGAGCACGCAGAAGTGCCGCAACTAATGTCTAAAGTGGTGCTGGAAGGAACTGTCATCACGTATCCTACAGTCCATAAATTCGCTGTCCATAAATCCGTAAAAAAATGGTTCAAATGGCTCTGAGCACTATGGGACTTAAAATCTCAGGTAATCAGTCCCCTAGAACTTAGAACTACTTAAACCTAACTAACCTAAAGACATCACACACATCCATGCCCGAGGCAGGATTCGAACCTGCGACCGTAGCAGTCCCGCCGTTCCGGACTGCAGCGCCTAGAACCGCAAGACCACCGCGGCCGGCCCATAAATCCGTAAGAGTACAAGAGGGTAGAGATCTCTTCTGAATAGCAGGTTGGAAGGTATCCCAGACAAGCTCATGTCTGGGGAGTTTGCTGGCCAGCGGAAGTGTTTCTCAGAAGAGTGTTCCTAGAGCCACCCTGTAGAAATTCTGGACTTCCTCCTGGAATTGCCAAATTCCGTCGGAATGCCCAATGGACATGAATGGATGCAGATAATCAGACTGGATGCTTACGTATGTGTCACCTGTCACAGTCGTATCTAGACGTATCAGATATCCCATATCACTCCAACTGCACACACACCGCACCCCCAGCTTCCACCAGCTTGAACAATCCCCTGCTGACATTCAGGGTGCATGGATTCATGAGGTTGTCTCCATTCCCGTACAGATCCATCCGCTTGGTACAATTTGAAACGGGACTAGACTGACCAGGCAACATGTTTCTAGTCATCAAACGAACAATGTCGATATTGACGGGCCCAGGCGAGGTGTAAAGCTTCGTGTTGTGCAGTCATCAAGTGTACATGAGTGGGCCTCTGGCTCCGAAAGCCCATATCGATTATGTTTCCTTGAATGCTTCGCCCCCCTGACGCTTGTTGATGGCCCAATTGGCAGGAAGGGTTGCACTTCTGTCACGTTGAACGATTCTCTTCAGTCGTTATTGGTTCCGTTCTTACAGGATCTTTTTGCGGCCGCAGCGATGTCGGAGATTTACCGGATTCCTGATATTCATGGTACACTCGTGAAATTGTCGTATGTGAAAATTGCCACTTCATTGCTACCTCGGATGATGATGATGATGATGATTAATTCGTGGGGCGCTCAACTTCGCGGTCATCAGCGCCCATACAAATTCCCAATCTATACACAGTCCAATACAGCCACTTTCAAGAATGATGATGGAATGTTGAGGACAACACAAACACCCAGTCCCCGGCCAGAGAAAATCCTTAACCCGGTTGGGAATCGAACCTGGGACGCTGATATCGACAGGTAACAATTCTAGCCACAAGACCACGAAATGTCGACACTACCTCGGACAAGCTGTGTCCCATCGCTCGTGCGCCAACCATAACACCATGTTCAAAGTCACTGCCATTATAGCAGCAGTAACCGATTTAACAGCTGACCCTGACACTTGTCTTACATAGGTGTTGCCAACCGCAGCGCCGTATTCTACCTGTTTACGTATCTGTGTATCTATCTATGCATGCCTATACCAGTTTCTTTGGCGCTTGAGTGTAATTCTTAATGGACAGAACTGTGAGAGTTAACAGTCAGTGTGAGCATGAAACAAACATCACAAAGACAAAACTCACGGTCGTAAGCAAGGAAAATACTACAGGAGTAAACTTAGTCATAAAACAACGAACTATAGAAAGGGCAAAACAATTAACATACCTTGGAACCCTAATAAATGAAAATTGGGGTAACTCTGAAGATATCAAGATTCGCATAGCGAATGCAAGAAGTCTGTTTCAGAAAGTGAGTATTGTCTTCAAAAGCCATAACCTGACTCTCAGAACAAAAATCAGGCTTTTGCACTGCCATGTATATTCTGTTACCCTTGAGAGGCACCCACATGCCTTGCTCATACTGTGGCACCAAGCAGTCAGGTCTGCCAAGCGAGTGGACTCATTCTTATTTATCGAGTAACATGAACTTTAGTACACACAATTAAGTTACAAGTTATTCTCCTGTTTGAATATTACGCAACGGAAACGGAAACGCGCATCTGACTATTAGTAATTTACACAACTCTGACTGTTCACTACGCACTGCCACTACCACATTTTCTTTCTTATTTAACGGCTTTGATCGCACTGAATATGAATGGCGCAGACATTATAAATTCTGGATATCATGACAACATACAAGTCGAAGGAAAAGGCCACCAATCTTTTTTATTCCGATGAATTCTATAACCTAAACACACCATTACATTTTCTACAACAATTGCACTTGAGAAACTCCGCCCAGTGGGCATGGCCTTACATTGGTGATTCTCTATCTTATGGTCTCGTAATTATCTAACACTAAAGTGCACTTTCTGGATAGGATGGTGGATCTTTTGCTATATCTCACACTTAGACTCTCACACCCATCATCACAAAAATTTCCTCCAGACCGAGCGGTACAAAAGGAACATGCATAACCCACTACCTCTGAAACTATGTTGCTACTCTCCCATGCAAACCACACATACTTAAATTACATGAAATACACCACACTGGCAACATGGAATACAAGGAATAGTCACAATGTTATAATCACATCACTTTCAGCTTTCCCACTTCAATCAGAATTCATCCCAGTTTCACACGACACTGCCCCACTTCGTAACTTTTCTTTCGTACTATGAACTCTGGAGGATATATGCATGCAAGTGGCGTTGCTGGATAGACGGCTGACCCACCTTGCTTCACTCTGAGTATTATAGCGTGAATCAAGCGTCACACAGAAACATAACACGCAAAGTAATATTAAGAACATATTCGTCACACACGCGAGTCCTCAACTGATACCATGGACGAGTACTTCTCTTTATCCTTTGTTTCACACAGAGATCGAGACTCACACAGTATTCACCACGTGGAAGTACTCGTCTCTAATTTCAAGTCCTGCACACGCCATTTCTTAAATATTTCCAACTTACAGTACACACGCTAGTAATTCAGCTTAACTTAAGCACTCGTAAGTATTTCAACTTATTGCTACACGTGGTTTCATTGTGACCGTTGGTCACTTCCGAAGATTACTACGATCCCATTACCTGCCTGACATTTAATTCCCCCACAAAAGTCCCTGAAATAGAGAAATTATTATTCTAAACTACTCTTAAGTATTTCACATGCATACCATGTCTCCACTCTTTTGTCTTTACGGAGCACACCTAAGACAGGTCTTACCAACACTAGATCCAGCGGCAGAGTGCTGAAACATGGCCGTTCTTCAGGTCATCTCGCACCTCTGTCGAGGTGGGGGAAGACCATGTTACCCATTGGTCAGCCACATTTCAGGCGCTCAAAGCTCAGGTAAATTTCATCTCTTTGGTTCCACCAAAGGTGACCAAAGGACCGTCTCAAAGATGATCATATATTGAACATTCACTATCTGCGGTTAGCAGGCGACCATACATTCATTCATTTCGCAGATCTCACCAAATTGTATGTAGGGATTTATTTTGTGGGAGCGCACATGTGATCAATTAAATAAATAAATTGTCATTCTTTCCTACACTGGTATCCGGCTTCGGTGTATTAAGTGAAATGGAATTATTACAAAAAATATGTTGTTCTGACACGAATAAGAAAGAATGTTGTACCTATTTTCAATGTCAGGCGGTACTGTACACTTTCACCCTATATTAGGTAGAGACCTGGACCATAAATAAAAACACGGAGAAGCGGAGGCCTTTGAATTGTGGCTTTATAGCCGGATCCTCAGAATACCTTGGGTCCAGGCAGTGAGAAACGTAGAAGTTTTGAGAAGAGTGAACACAAGGCCCAAATTAATCAAGATAGTGAAATGTCGAAAGTTGCAATATCTAGACCATATCATGCGTAATACAAACAGACATGATTTGCTACAAAAAATAGTTCATGGGAAAATCAACAGCAAGAGAGCCTGGAAGAAGACGAATAACTTTGTTTGATAATCTCAGATGCCGGTTCAGTATTTCTGTAACAGAACTGTTGCGTGTTGCTACCAACAAGAGAACAATAGCCATCAAGATCGGCAACATCCTAACCGGATAGGCACAGGAAGTAGTGTGACAGGAAAAATTTACTTTTCTACAATACTTACTTATCTTATGAATCGAACATCGGCCTTCACGGGTATTGTTAGACTACTACTGTGATTTCTCTTTGGCATTCAGCTGTTCAAATCGAAATATTATTTTCGTGAGTTATTAGAGTGTGATCGCAAAATCGTGCACCGCAACCTCAAGAAGCGAAATAAACTGAGCAATCATGTATTGGTACACAATACTGTTCACTATAGTTTCAAAGAGAATAAGGCTGATAGTTCTATGACGTGATTCAGTACACAACACTCCCTACTTTCTGACGGTGCAAGGAGTTTTCATGAAAGAGATGTGGATTTTCGGTTGACCAAATTCTTGTGCTTTGAGTATTCATGTATCCATTAAGGTGAAACCACGCCTTATCAATTTGGTTTTACAGAGAGTACTTAGCTTGCATTTGTCGCGAATCTTTCGCCCAGCGCAAAGTCTCAAGCGACTGGAACGAAGCTCAGGCGACTCCTGTATGTAAGACAGACAGGAGAACGGACCCGCATAATTGCACTCCAATATCCTTAACATCGATTTGCTGCATAATTCTTGAGCACATTCTGAGTTCGAATATAATGAATTTCCTTGAGACATTAGAGTATCGGCCCAAAATCAGCAAGGTTATAGAACGCATCGCTCGTGCCGAACTGAGACTGCCATTTTTTCACATGGTATCCTACAAAACCAAGGATGGAGGGCAGAATCTGAATTGGGGTAATGATAAACTCGGCTCAAGGTCAGAGAGGGGGTGCGGCTGAGGACTGGGAGGAAACGGACATAGAAAGCGGAAAGGAGGAGATAGAGAGAGGCAGGAGATGGTAGAGAGAGAGGGTGAACTGAAGATGGACAGAAAAAGAGGAAGAGGTGATGGCCAGAGAGAGAGGCAGGGTGAGAAAGAGAACGAGAATGGAGACGATGCACACACACACACACACACACACACACACACACACACACACACACACACACACAGAGGGGGGGGGAAGAGAGAGGTGGAGAGGGGGAGAGAGAGGGGTAGGAGGACATGGAGAAAGAAAAGGGAAAAGAAGATGGTAGGGAAAGGAGGACGAGATGATGGGCAGAGTGAGTATGTGAGAGAACAGAAGAGAGATGGAAAGAGAGAGAGGGTGCAGGGGGAGTTGGAGAGAGAGAGAGAGAGAGAGAGAGAGAGAGAGAGAAGGGGGAGAATACAAGGATGTACCTACAGTTCCAATACTACACACATGGTTTAGGGAAAAAAAGGGGTAGCGTCTTTGACTAGTAATCAAAACGTCCTCTGTCCCAGGTAAGAAACCCACCACTGCTTAAATTTTGAATAAAAATCATCAGCAAAGGAGAGCCAAAGACTTCTGACATATGAAGTCATCCTCATTCTACCAATAGCCTTGTCAAAGAGGGCAAAGGAGCGAACAGAGGTTCAGGGCACTCTCTCGCCTTTGGGGTAAGAAACTGCCGCTAAAAGGCGGAAGATCCAGCAATAATCATCGGCATGAAGGCGCAGAAGGCAACGGAAAACGTTGCATTAATGACACATAACGTGTACCCACAGTTGCCTGCAATTGAGAAAGAGCCGTGATGATTTCTCCATTGACAAAAGATTCCGGACTAGCCACTCATTTGGATTCTCGGGAGGGGACTGCCATTGGAGAAGTGACCGGGAGAAAAAGACTGAATAACCAACGAAAGGATAACACTTTACGAGTAGGAGCGTGGAATCACAGAAGTTTTGACGTGTAGGGCAGCTAGAGAATCTGAGAAGGGAAACGCTAGGGCTCAATCTAGAAATAGTGGAGGGTCATTGAAGTGGAACGGAAAGAAGACAAGAATATGTGGTCGTCTTAGTGTAGAGTAACGTCAACAGAAGCAGAAAATGGTAGAACGGGAGTAAGATTCGTTATGAAAAAGAAGTAAGGCAGTGTGTGAGTTACCTAGAACAGTTTTTTTTTATTTATAGACAGCAACAGCTTAGTCTTATGGAGATTTTGAAAACGTAACGAAACAACACAATTTCCCAGTACAATTTCAATTCCATTGTTACTCCAATTTATACCTTGAGACATCTCACAGTTTTCAATCCGGGAAGATTCACTACCTTTGTGTTTGTTGCCACCGTCAATGGTGCTTTGTTCTTTAGATTCACCATCTGTATAACTGTTTTAGCACCACTGTTAGTATCCTGACTCTCAAGTGTTTGGATATATTCCCGGCAATGCACTGATCTTACGGTATGACAAAGTTTTATTTTGTTTGAAGGACATCCTGAAATTTTGTAGTTGTTACAAGCGTGCACGAACTCTTCTCGCTAATAATGCTACTTGCCTCGCAAGCACCCAAGTAACAGATCTAGTATGTTAGATTGAAGCAACAATGACAGCACGACAATGACGATTCAGCTTGAATTGTTCTGAAGCGTTTAAATACACAACTTTTTTTCCAAAATTAATGAGCAAACGTTTAAAATAGTATTAGCGTTTTAACACCTTCTGTGTAAGGCTCCACAAATTTAAATGAAATGTTATGTTATGTTTCACATATGCAGGTGAGTGGTTGGAATGGGTAATTTAAAATCGGAGGATGGGTAGCTTGTTACAGAGAGGGTGGGGGTGGGCGGTGGAGGAATCCCCCACATCCCCTCTGCAAATCTCACACTGCATGCAATGCACAAAGTCGTAAGCTCGTTGGTACTAGCAGATCATTTATATGAAATGCATACACGAATGAGTGTAAAACACCTTTGAAACTATTGCCTACCCTCAGATAATGACTACTCGCAGAAATACATGTTTCGCCTGTTATTTATGTATGAAATTTTCTTTATTGTAATACATTTGTAACTCATATTATTGATTACTTTAACACATAAAAAGTATAAATTAAACAAAAAATTCTTCCATTTCCGATAAAATAAGTTGGCATCTTTACCACTGAAGTCAGAAGATTTGGTATAATAGACAGCACAAATGCAAAATTACGTCTGTATAAATATGAAAATAAAAACTTGTCTATGTTATTAATACAAACTGGTTAATGTTTGGTAAAAATTGTGCTAAGAAAATATTTTTGACTCAAGTTACTCAATGGCTCAGTACTGTTTTCCTTGAGCTCTCGCCACACGAAATTTTTGAAATCAGTAGTATGTGCAGAGACTTTGTTCAGAGAGGTTTGTGAGAAAATATGTACGTAAGTGTTGATCTTGTATATGTGAACTAATGTAAAATGTAAATAGATCATTAAAGAACCAAGAAAGTGTCGTGAAACTGAGCAGTACCACCTATCGTGGCTATACATATGTCTTTTAGAACGTTTACCGGACGCTGTGGCCGAGCGGTTCTAGGTGCTTCAATCCGGAACCGCGCTGCTGCTACGGTCGCAGGTTCGAATCCTGCCTCGGGCATGGATGTGTATGATGCCCTTAGGTTAGTTAGGTTCAAGTATTTCTAAGTCTAGGGGACTGATGACCTCAGATGTTAAGTCCCATAGTGCTTAGAGCCATTTGAACCATTTTTTTGTTAGAGCGTTTACGCCATTATGTACTATTCACTCCGCTTCTTGTTTGCAGTGGGTGGCACCTGATGGTGGAGCTACAAAGCCTCCGACATTGGTCGTTCAATAAGGAGTTACATCATTTACAAATGAAGCGTATTTTTAATTCAGCTACGAAAAATATTGTGGTGTGCGTACTGTAAGACGTTCGGTACACACACCATCAGATTATTCGACTTGTCGCTCTAACGAAGTAGGCGAGTGTCAGCAATATGTCTCGTGGTCTTATTGTGGCGTGTTTATCTTCTGCCGTTAGGTCAGACGATAGAAATGCCACTTGCACGCTTAGAGTAGCAGATTGACGGTGAACAACTTTAAACAGAACTTGATTAATTTTCACACACATTTATTAAAATGATAAATAACATAGACATTACGTAACTTGATTCTGGATGCTGTTTACAATTGACAGTCTGAAATTCCTTTGGTCTTGATACGTTAATCTTACTGTCACATATCTCTGATACTTGACAAAGTGTCTATACATTTCTCTTCATGGCTATGTACAGGAATATAATAATCTCATTAGGCGCAGACTGAAACTTGACTATGGACTAATGCAGACTAAGGCAGACTGACTAATCGGATGTCTGTACACTCGTTATAATACCTCGCGCGTTCAGGTATCACTGCGCGAGTGTGATCCGCGAGGAGAAAAGGTTCTACGTTAGCGGCAATCTCATTGGCTGCGTTACATACTAATACACGGATCGGCGGAAGCAGAATTTGGTCCGTCTCTATGACAGCGCCATCTCGTAGTGTGGAGACGGACGATCGCTGCGCCTGCGCTGTTGTGCTTAGCGGGGCGCGCTCTAGTGGGAAAGTTGTGTACGCGCTGACTACGCGGAACTACGTACACAACAAATATGGTGAGCCATGTATTTGCAGATGGTATGATACAATCACCTTTTTGTACATTTATAATTTTAATCAACGTAACAGACACATATTCCAAGTTGTTTACTTCGTATTTCTTTTTCTTCAGCATTTATGCCGTGGACCTCTAGGATCACAGAAGCAACTATGATACCTATCAGCAACATTATTAGTCGACCACGCTATTATTACACTTGAGAACTTTGATCATGATACTTCAGGACGACACGCTGAAACACTTTATGATATCTAGACATCTATGTTGAAATGAACCACAGTGATACGCGTTTTCCTCAGTCACAACTATACTTGTGCCCGCATCTCGTGGTCGTGCGGTAGCGTTCTCGCTTCCCACGCCCGGGTTCCCGGGTTCGATTCCCGGCGGGGTCAGGGATTTTCTCTGCCTCGTGATGGCTGGGTGTTGTGTGCTGTCCTTAGGTTAGTTAGGTTTAAGTAGTTCTAAGTTCTCGGGGACTGATGACCATAGATGTTAAGTCCCATAGTGGTCAGAGCCACGCCAGCCACTATACTTGTTTTCTATACAGTCGCTGGGTGTTTCCGATAACACGCACGGGTGGTCAAGTGCAATAATATTGTGGTGGGACCACTTCTTCACTCGCGCAGCTCATGACAACAACAATAAAGCAAGATAGTAGACGAAAGCTTCCTGTTTTGCTAGTGCCAAAGCGGTGAGGAAGCTAACTGCCTTGAGGGTTCAATGAAAGACCCACAACCAGCGGAACACGAGGAAACAGAAGTGAATGTGAAGCGAACACGAGCGCATGTAGCGCTTACACCAGAGAGAGAGAGAGAGAGAGAGAGAGAGAGAGAGAGAGAGAGTCCTCTTTCTGTTGCATTCGCTTCGATGTGAAGGGGGCTTGACAGAAGCTGGGATACTCTCTACAGACTTGCCGGTATCTTGGAGCGTCAGTCGGCGGTTGCTGGGAGTTCACGTGGCAGCTGCAATGTCTGTGGTCACAGCCTCAGCACTATCTACTTAGGCGGGTGACAGCTGTGGTCCCGAACGACAAGTCCGCCTCCCTGGCACGACATAATTCTGACGGCTGCATCAGCGGCTTGCGGTCTGGCTGCTGTCAGCTCTGAGGCTCCGAACTCGCACCAACACAGGAGACTGTCCGAGGGGCTATAAATTATCCTGTGTTAGCGGGGAGTAACTTGCACAAGATCCAGCCAAGTTTAGCCTGTGCTGGCTCGCATCTAACTTTGTACACATTAAGTAACGTCTAAGGCATTCAGCTGGGACGCTTTCCTTTGCTGACTGGTGCAGCAAACGACATTCAGAGACTTCTTCACAAGCGAAGTGTGTCACAGTCCACATTACAACAAAATTTATTGATGAAAAAATTGGGATCACCCAAAATTAATCATTTGGTCTAAAGTGCTATGTAGACGCAGTAATGAAACGTCTAGAGATATTAAATGTATGCATCAGACGGACACTCGTCCCTGCAGCCACATATTTCAATACTTCTCTTCCTCAGGCTCATAATCCTGAAACAAAGTACAGGGTGACACACGGGAGACGGACGGTATTGAACTGCGTAGTACTGAGGGCGCGGTGGTGGGAGGTGGTCGTGGTGGGGATAATTCTGATCCACACAAGACGCCATTTCATTTACTCACCCACTATGGAGCACTGGACTTGCAACGTCGAGTGTTTGTCTATGACAGTTTCGTGAAAAGTGGTGAGTCTGTTATTGTTACGCAGCGATTGTTTCGTGCGCGGTTTAATGTCGGTCGACATGGAGCTGTTCCGAGCCGTAACACAATCCTCAGATGGGTGGAAAACTTCAGTTCAACTGGAAACATACTGGATAAGAAGCGTCCTGGCCCGAGACGCAGAGTAACGACACCAGAAAATCTTGAAAGGGTAAGACAAGCGCCAGTGAGAAGCCCAGGACGGTCAGCTAGACGTCATGCTAAGAGTTACGAATCAATAGTGAATCGGTTAGACGAATTTTGCATAAAGACTTAAAATTCCATCCCTACAAAATGCTCATTGTCCAATAACTTAAGGAAACTGATTTTGCTGTACGAGAAGACTTCGCTTACAGAATGCAAGTATTTTTGGGATCGAGTGAAAATGAAATTTTGTTGATGAGCGATGAAGCTCATTTTCATTTAAACGGGACCTTGAATAAGCAAAACCTACGTTACTGGGCTCCAGAGCATCCACACCTTATCCACCACCGTCCTCTACACTCAAAAAAAGTAACAGTCTGGTGTGCTCTTGGCCGTCTTGGCATTATTGGACCTTATTTTTTTGAAGAGGACGGGGCTGCAGTAACTGTTAATTCGGTTCGTTACATTCGTATGCTTGAAACATTCTTGAAACCAGAACTAAGAAGACCCGACGAATCCCTTTAAAACGCGTTTGGTTCCAGAAACTGTGTCTATAACTACAAACCACGAATTTGGACGAGTTGAAGATTGCAACCATTTAAGAAGTTGCTGCCATCCCTGCAGAGATTTAAGTCCGTGTGATGGAGGATTCTGAGAAGAGACTTGAGTCCTGCATTCCAAATGATGGACATCACCTTGACGACATTATTTTTCACAAATAACTTTGTTAACTAAAATGGCAAATAATGAGCTTTGATTTTGTGTAAATAAACATGCATTAATTTTAAAGTTGACTATTATTTCATTAAAAACCGTCCATCTCCTGTGTGTCACCTTGTACGTGACAAAGAATAGATAAGATAGATTATTACTAGACTCAATGTCCTACGTATGAGTACAGAGGAGGATGTGTTGGATGGAAACCTTAGGATAGAAGGAGAGACTCAATAGGTTCTGAAGGATTAGATTCATGTATTATCTTACTAGTGACCTGCCCCAGCTACTCGAGAGTAGCTCTACACATAATCTATGGGATGACTTGTCTGCCAAAGTGGTAATAAATTGTCCACACAAACCATTCCTGTCAGTCCTATTAGTGAAAACTGTACCAAAATCCGTATGCTAGTACCTATGATTAGCCTTCACATAAAACAGAAAAAATGCTGTTGGTTACTTTAATTCATCATAGTTCAGCCAATTTAAACGAAATATTTCTAAAATACTAGTCTTTTCCCAAAACACAAGTGTTTGACACTTATATTAGACATATCTCCTCCTCCGAACTTTCTCTGTGTATCTCCTCCTCTCACTCTCTCTGTCTGTTCCCTCTTCACACTTCTTTGTCCATCTCCTCCATGTAATCCTTCTCTCCCCCTCTCTCTCTGTTCATCCTCTTCTCTGCCCTCTTTCTTTCCATCCCCTCCTGCCCCTTGCTTCCCCATCCATTCCCTCCTGCCACCTCTCTTTGTTCATTACCTTCTCTATCTTAACTACTTCCAGACATGTCCATCTGCATGCATACCCTTTACAAAATAAGTCGATAAAGCAGGCAGATACCACTTCCACAACATGTCAGTTGTGTAGGGCAGGGATTTCAAAACCGTTTCTTACCCCTGATGTGTAGGCTCCATAGCAAAGCAGATCAATAAGGCAGGCTGATACTACTCCCACAACACACCTGTCATGCAGGTTGCCCTACATTTCTAGGACTAAAAAGAAAATGTTTTCTTCCATACCTCTGCTTCTATGAGAACTACAAACTTCTAACAATCACAGTGCTGATACTCATGAAGTTTGCTGTTTGTGTACCGAATTTAGTTGAAATGGATCTGAAGGTTTGTGAGGAGATGCTGGACATACATACATACATGCTGGTTAATATGCTAGCTGAGTGCCCAGCATTGCCTGGGCATGTACACTGATGGGGCAAAACATTGTGATCACCAGCTTAATAGCATGTTTGCCCATCTTTGGACCGAAATAAATCACTGATTCTGCTATGAGGGTTACAACAGTTTGTTGTCTATGCACAGGTCATATAATTCGCGTGAACAATGGGCCACTCATTGCGTATGTGGTGATGGCGCCTGATAACGATGTGTTCCGTAGGATTTACATCAGGCAAATTTGATCGCCGAGACATCACGGTGAGTCCACTACGATGCTGCTCAAACCACTGTAGCATGGTTCTGGCTCTGAGACAATTATACTGATGAAAGATAATATCGCCACCGAGGAAGGCATCAAGCATTAGCAGACGCAGGTGGTTCGCAGTTGTTAGTGTGTCTTAAACTACTGCCACAGGTTCCATGCAAGTGCAGGAAATAATCTCCCATAGCATAATACTGCTCCTGCCAGACTGCTTCCACGGCACGCTGCACGTTTCGAGCCGCCATTCACATCGATGATGGCGTTTGTGGAAACGACCATCGACCAAATGTAGCAAAAATCTGATTCACCCAAACAGCCCACACGTTTTCATTGATCGACGATCTAATACTGATGGTCCTGTGCCCACTACAATCGTACCTGTAACTGACGATGTCGGTGGGTCAATATGTGAACACGTAGGGATGGTCTACTGCAGAGTTCCATGTTCAACAATGTATGATGAACGGTGTGCTCCGAAACACTTGTGTGTGCACCAGCATTGTGCTCTTTTGGCTGAGCCAACGATCACCACCCAACCTACTTTATAGAGCAGACAAGCCTCCGAACCTTACATTCGGTGAAGAATCGTGGACGTCCAACCATTTAGCGCCTAGTGGTAGTTTCACCACCTTGCTGACTTGTGTGTTCCTCACCTATGTCCAGATATCCAACTACAGAAAGAGGGGTTTACATTTTAACGTGCAATTTGAAGCACATTATGATTCTGGAGAATCTCCACATCATCGATAGAAGAATGATTGGTTACAAGACAGACTGGGATTCGATCGTGTTTCATACAGGTGCCTTACCACTTGACTACCAGGCCTGTCTGATCAAACTATCTGCTTTCTGGTATTGCGGTTACTGTTTACTTTTCTGCTTTTCCAGCTAGATATCGCTTACACTGTAAGTGACCAACTCATAGCTCTCATTATTGCCAGGAGAGGTCACTCCAGATGCCAGTTAAATATGGAACTCAATACTCATGGAAATTTTTGTCAGACCAGACTTCGAAAGCGGCTATTTGCTGATGACCAGGCAATAATTGCCGAAAGTTGAGAATCAGATGACGAGCAGCTCATATACTCTAGTTGATAGTAACACTAAAGCCATGACAGTTAGAGGACCAGAGCCTGTGAGGTCTAAAAACTCTGTAATGAACATTTGTCCTTGATGGGCTCAGTAGCCTTGCAAATTGTTGTGACTCTGCACTGATACGCCTATTGGTGTTGTATGCAACTTACTTTAAATAACAATGAGTTCTGAGTTCATTATTTCAGTATTTAATACGAGGGTTGGAACTTAAGTAGTGGCAACTATTTATTCACAACCTATACAAAAGAGTTATATGCTTGCACCTGTTACTATCCTTCAAAGTAGTCACCAGTGTTGTGTAGAACCCGTTCCCAGCGATGTGGAAGGCGTTGTCTACCGTTAGCAGAGCCGATTCTGTTGATGGTGGAAATGAAGCCATCTAAAGTTATGGTGATTCTCGTGTATGACTGTGATGGTGTTCCTCCACGGCAGACCATCAATGCACAGTATTACTTTTTCGTATTTGGAGCATCACCTGCGACCAGCTTTGCGAAAGAAGTGGCGACGCCTTCTGTACAACCAACCCATCATTTTGCACGACAATGTGTGGACGCATACAGCACAATCTGTGGCTGGTCTGTTCGGTCGATGGGACTGGGAAATACTGTACCATCCCCCAAAATCCCCAGACTTAAGTCCTTGTGACTTTGATTTCATTCCGAAGCTGAAGGAACCACCTCGCGGCATTCGCTTGAGAACTGTTCCAGAGATTCGACAGGCAGTAGACCGTTCCATTCGCACCATCAATAGAACAGGCTCTGCTAACGGTATACTACGCCTTCTACATCGCTGGCAACGGGTTCTACACAACGCTGGTGACTACTTTGAAGGACAGTAACAGGTGAAAACATGTAACTCTTTTGTATTGGTTGTGAATAAATAGTTGCCACTATTTGAGTTCCAACCCTCGTATTTACATTGAAATGTTACAGTATTCTTGTGCATGTGTCCATGCCTATGAAGTTTGAATAAAGCAGATAAAAGTAGACACTCGACTGTTTGGGCTAATGTGGAGGAAGGGCAAGCGGGATAAGAAAAAGACTGTATAGGTCGGAGTTTATGAATTCCTCCTTCTGGTCTCAAAAGTACCATTCAAAACACCCTTTTTGTACCAAAACCTAATTTTATTAAGATTTTCTGATTTCTTATGTAATACATACCAGTTACAAGTTTTTGTTATGTGCATACTGCACCTTTCAAAAATTAAAGAACGTATGAATGCATAATTACACACATCTGAAAAGCCAGGCCTAAAAAAAAGATGAAACTTACAGGTTTGAGGTTTTAAAAATGTCTTTGAGAGATGATTATTTCCCTCCTTTAGCCCTCTTCCATGCTACAATGTCATTCCACTATCACAAACGAATGACATCAGCTGGTGTTACTTCTTCCTGCTCACTGACACACTGCAGCAGTGTCTCAGTCGTCTCGAACATATCCAAATGTGGGATGAGATTTCTCCTATCATCTAATTTGCCTCCTCCTCTTGTGTTAGTTCCCCCTGTGACTCCATTTACAAAATATTGTTGACAGTTCATTAACTTCATCCTTTGCCACCTATTCTCTGACGTCTTCTGCATCGACATCTATACAGCCTGGTACATTTTTGAGCAAGGAAACGATATCATCGTTTCTGTCTTCGATTTCGGTTTCACACATGGATTTGTTGTGGTGTGAGACGTCAAATGTGGCGTATTGACACCAAATGTAGTGGATGGGTGCCAGGAGGTGGCATGTTAAAACTCGGCGAGAACTTTACAAATGATTTGTTTGCTTCCACTACAGTGCTCCGTTCACCTCGGTCTGCGTCAGAGGCCCCACAATGCTGAGGAAGCACCTCAGCGACCTGTGCAATGTGACGCTGTGTCGTGCCGGCATTGTACGCCAGCTGAGTTGCGGCATCGTCAGGGTGCCTCAGTTGACTCAGCAATCTGCATCCCTGCCGACTCAGCGCCGCTCAGTGTGAGGTGCAAGCGGCTAGCTGCGTCCTCCCCTCGCCAGCGTGGCTGGGATCGCGGTGACGAGCAAGAACCTTCTATCCGGCGTCCGCATCTGCGGCCCTCGCCTCCGAAGTCTTCGGCGTGTATCGGGAGCCAAGACGACTGCCTGCACTAGCGAGCCGAAGATTGGCCCGCCGCTGGCTGGCTGCGGACCCCATGTCGGCCTCAGAGGGTCAAACCAACGACCTTCCATGGACTGAGACACTGTCGCCCCATCTGTTGTTGCGTGTAGCCCAGTGGTCTGATATGCCCCACTGTCCAGAAGAGCTGCCACACTTGAAAGCCCTGTGTTGGCCTTAGAAGGTCGAACCAGCAACCCACCGGGGACTGGAATGCTGGCGCCCCATCTGCTGTTGTGTGTAACCGGTGGTGTGACACTACCCACCATCCAAGAGAGCTGTCAGACTTCAATGAATCTCGTTAGAAAACGGCACCTATTTATACTCAGCTGTGCACCTCTGTTTTGCCAAGCACGCCAGTTCATATCGCGTACGCATAACACTCAGGTTGGCCAGTGGACCCCTTTTCCCTGTGACTTGCGACATGGAAACTGCTGTGTGTGCCTTCCCCAGCAGTTCTACGACCCTGTGGCCTCTATTTGTCTTCGTAACTGCTGGTATGCATAACTGACTGCAATCTGGCCTGCACCTGGCTGTAACTCATGCTCCGAATATCGCACAAAACTAACTTTCCCTATCCTAAATGGTAGTGCCGCTACAGATTAAAAGTTAAAATGTTGACCTAAAACAATTTTTTAAGATCTTAGAAGTGATATGTTCGGAATCTCTTTCCACGCTTCGATCAACCACCTCTTGACATCTAGCAAGTCCTTTCAGAACGCTTGCACAGTCTTCATTATCAGTCACTAACCTCAACGAACTGAGAAGACGGAGGCGATAGTTCTTTTTTAGCATTTCAGAGATGTCTTGGTTCATCGTTCATCGTCTGACAAAGACGATGCTCTGATTCTCCATCTGTGAGTGTCTCTGGCAGGCTGCGAAGGCGCATTATCAAGAAGCAGCAGAGCTTTCCTCGCTAAATCGTTGTCTTTCAAGTATTTCTCTACATCTGGGACGAATTCATTTTGGAACTAGATTTTAAAGTCTTCTGAATTCATCCATGCTTTCTTTTGATGAGTATAATGTAAGGACACTGGTTCCTTATTTTTCAGGTTGTTGAAAGCTACAAGTTTTTCCGATTTCCTAATAATGTAAGCCTAAACTTGTTGTTCCTAGTTCCATTACTGCAAGCCAGTATGCTACCTGTTTCCTTACCTTTCTTGTACCCAGGTAGTGCAGGTTACGTTTGAAGCAAGTGTGTTCGTAGGGGGCATCTTGTAAGTTAAACCACTCTCTTCGCAGTCGTACAACAGTTCGCCACAAATTTCCTCCTCGTCAATTAACTTCGAGAGATAGTCTTCAAACAATGGCACAACCTCTTCGTCGGCGGATAAAACCTCTCCACTAATGGTAATCAGGCGAATGCCGAACTGTTTTTTCCACCGATTCAACTATCCATCAGTGGCAGTAATTAAGATTTCCCTCAACATGTGTTCCATAGTTTTATTCCACTTTCATTAGGTTGGGAAGCACAAGGTTTTTCAATTTTTTTTCGTTTATCACCAATTTAGGGCTCCTTAATTAAAACACAAAATACAGCACGAAACAACGCTTTAACAACGCACCACTTTGTACATCTGATATGCAACCGAAGAAAGAAAGAACATTGGGTTGGCACCCCAGCTGCTCTCCAAGTGCGTTCATTGCTGTTTGCGAGCGCTGGAAGTGGGCTTCTAAATATTGTTTGTTGTAGAGTGATTCCGGTAATTCTCTCAATATTAACAATACAGTATGCACCATATAACTGAGACTCTGGGTGTGATAGAAGCACGGAAGACGCACAAACATAATGAAAGGCCGCACAGCATTGTAGCCGGCGTCCGCTTTGGGAAACTTTGGAAAAGTACCGTACGTAGAATAAATTAATCCTCATTTTATAACGATGAAGCAATGCTATGATATTAATTAAGCAGGCCGGATAGAACGCAGGCCGGACAGTCGAGGTTTACTTACAGGAAATCAAAAGAAGACGAAAGACCAAGAGACAAGGGGCATTATAGTAGTCATAGGAAATAAGGAGTAGGGCAGTTAAATTCAGTCAAGCCACTACAATATCGTATTTATAGCCAAGAAAAAAATATCATTGAGATCAAATTGTCGATTCAATAAGACTAATTACACAAGTCATGAAAACTAAAATAAAATTCGTTATGCAGTACGGAAAAAGAAAATTCCGGCCACAAAGGGCTCGTGAGAGATGGAGAGACAACTCTGGTTAAGAAAATAATGGAATGGAAATCGCCAGGATCCTTTTCAAACAACTCATCGAGGCACTTGCTTTATACGAGTGTAAGGAGCCCTAAATTCGTGATAAACGAAAAAAAAACTGAAAAATCGTGAGCTTCCCAACCTAATGGAAGTGGAATAAAACTATGGAACACAATATTGAAAGGTAAACGTAAAGAGCAAGATTTTTCTGTTTAGCAAAAGTGACAAAAAGCAGATTACAGAGTATCTTACGGCTCAACACAAAAGATTTGTCTCACGTACAGCTAGTGTTGAGGATCAGTGGACGAAGTTCAAAACCATCGAACAATATGCGTTAGATGAGTATGCGCCACGCAAGTTCGTAAGACATGGAAAAGAGCAACCGTGGTACAACAACCGAGTTAGAAAACTGCTGCGGAAGCAAAGGGAACTTCACAGCAAACATAAACATAGCCAAAGCCTTGCAGACAAACAAAAATTACGCGAAGCGAAATGTAGTGTGAGGACGACTATGCGAGAGGCGTTCAATGAATTCGAAAGTAAAGTTCTATGTACTGACGTGGCAGAAAATCCTAAGAAATTTTGGTCTTATGTCAAAGCGGTAGGTGGATCAAAACTTAATGTCCAGACACTCTGTGACCAAAATGGTACTGAAACAGAGGATGACAGACTAAAGCCCGAAATACTAAATGTCTTTTTCCAAAGCTGTTTCACAGAGGAAGACTGCACTGTAGTTCCTTCTCTGGATGACAAAATGGTAGATATCGAAATAGACGACAGAGGGATAGAGAAACAATTAAAATCGATCAAAAGAGGAAAGGCTGCTGGACCTGATGGGATACCAGTTCGATTTTACACAGAGTACGAGAAGGAACTTGCCCCCTTCTTGCAGCGGTGTACCGTAGGTCTCTAGAAGAGCGTAGCGTTCCAAAGGATTGGAAAAGGGCACAGGTTATCCCCGTTTTCAAGAAGGGACGCCGAACAGATGTGCAGAACTACAGACCTATATCTCTAACGTCGGTCAGTTGTAGAACTTTTGGAACACGTATTATGTTCGAGTAGCCGGCTGGTGTGGCCGAGCAGCTCTAGGCACTTCAGTCTGGAACCACGCGACCGCTACGGTCGCAGGTTCGAATCCTGCCTCGGGCATGGATGTGTGTGATGTCCTTAGGTTTAAGTAGCTCTAAGTTCTATGGGACTGATGACCTCAGAAGTCCCATAGTGCTCAGAGCCATTTGAACCATTTTTATGTTCGAGTATAATGACTTTTCTGGAGACTAGAAATCTACTCTGTGGGAATCAGCATGGGTTTCGAAAAAGACAGTCGTGTGAAACCCAGCTCGCGCTATTCGTCCACGAGACTCAGAGGGCCATAGACACGGGTTCACAGGTAGATGCCGTGTTTCTTGACTTCCGCCAGGCGTTTGATACAGTTCCCCGCAGTCGTTTAGTGAACAAGGTAAGAGCATATGGACTATCAGACCAATTGTGTGATTGGACTGAAGAGTTCCTAGATAACAGAACGCAGCATGTCATTCTCAATGGTGAGAAGTCTTCCGAAGTAAGAGTGATTTCAGGTATGCCGCAGGAGAGTGTCGCAGGACCGTTGCTATTCACAATATACATAAATGACCTTGTGGATGACATCGGAAGTTCACTGAGGCTTTTTGCGGATGATAGTGTGGTATATCGAGAGGTTGTAACAATGGAAAATTCTACTGAAATGCATGAGGATCTGCAGCGAATTGACGCATGGTGCAGGGAATGGCAATTGAATCTCAATGTAGACAAGTGTAATGTGCTGCGAATACATAGAAAGATAGATCCCTTATCATTTAGCTACAAAATAGCAGGTCAGCAATTGGAAGCAGTTAATTCCATAAATTGTCTGGGAGTACGCATTAGGAGTGATTTAAAATGAAATGATCATATAAAGTTGATCGTTGGTGAAGCAGATGCCAGACTGAGATTGAAATGCAATCCGAAAACAAAAGAAGTAGGTTACAGTACGCTTGTTCGCCCACTGCTTGAATACTGCTCAGCAGTGTGGGATCCGTACCAGATAGGGTTGATAGAAGAGATAGAGAAGATCCAACGGAGAGCAGCGCGCTTCGTTACAGGATCAGATAGTAATCGCGAAAGCGTTACGGAGATGATAGGTAAACTCCAGTGGAAGACTCTGCAGGAGAGACGCTCAGTAGCTCGGTACGGGCTTTTGTTGAAGTTTCGAGAACATACCCTCACCGAAGAGTCAAGCAGTATATTGCACCCTCCTATGTATATCTCGCGAAGAGACCATGAGGATAAAATCAGAGAGATTGGAGCCCACACAGAGGCATACCGACAATCCTCCTTTCGACGAACAATACGATACTGGAATAGAAGGGAGAACCGATAGAGGTACTCAAGGTACCCTCCGCCACACACCGTCAGGTGGCTAGCGGAGTATGGGTGTAGATGTAGATCTAGATACGAGTAAGGGAAAACCATTGAACAATTCTAAATCTCTATGGCTGGACGGTTACTTAAACGGTTGCCCTCCCGAATGTAACAGAACGCATACCTGGGCAAAGAGCAAAATGGATAAATGGATTGCAGAGTGGTCCATAGTTGTGGCACAATACTTTTAAAAAAATCAGGTGGATAAATAGAAATTTATGGTCACGTAATATGACATGGGAGGGGAAAATCTATAAGGCTGCGCCATCCACATGGATGCCATTTTGAAAGCATTCTTCTTGGATGATCTTGCGCATTTTCAGATAGACAAAGACAGAGAATTATACGAGGGAAAAACGTATGTTTAATTTGAAAATAACGTTCTTAATTCTCGAGTTATATCGCATTTTGTACAGAACAAAGCAAATGCTGAGGATGATACATAAAGGTTACGTGTTATCCATCACGTTCTAACGTTGTTGTTATCAGCTTCACCTATTCCTGATGGATTTTAACCAACACATGCATCTGTATGCTAACAAAGCCTCGGGAATCCAGCTCTTGAGGTGTCGATGTACGGCTGACCCCAGATCCCTACGACATGGGGAGAGCACTACTGCGCCCTGGACTCTTGCTGAACGAAGCCTGAACAGCGGTTCATGTTTCATCCGTAATTGTTTTCGATCGTTCAGTTTTTGGTTTGTCTACCGCAGAGCAAATTTTGCTTAACTTCGGCCTCGTGGGGTAGCCGCGCTTCCTGAGGCGCCTTCCACGGCCCGCGCGATTCACCCCGTCGGAGGCTCGAGTCCTCCTTCGGACATGAGTGTGTGTTTGTGTGTTGTCCATAGCGTAAGCTAGTTTAGCTTAGATTAAGTAGTGCGTAAGCTTAGGGACCGACAACCTTAGCAGTTTGGTCCCAAAAGACCTTACCACAAATTTCCAATTTGCTTGATTTCGCGACAAGTTTCATCAACGCACTGCCAATAATGGGTACTATGTATCGGTGGTGTTGGTTGAAATCCTCTCCGATTACGTGGGAGCTCCTCTCTCCTGATATCAGTACGATCAGTGCGTTCAGGTTGTGTTAACGCGATCAGATTTCACATCACCTCGAAGTAAGAACCATTCGAGAACGAATGAAACTATGCTGAAATGAACGGCACATTGTTTGTATCGAATAATTAATTGCCTCTTTGCTATGCCACTAGACACCCTTACGTTTTGCATCCACAACGCGACAACTTCAAAAATGGCTCCCATGTTGGTAACATAACCTCACAGGTCCTCCTCTCTCCCCCCCCCCTCCCCCATCTTACATTACATGACTTCAAATTTCTGTTTATCCACCTGTTTGTGTTTTAGAAGAGTGATTCTATGAACCACGCTATTGTAATGTAACAGATCGAGAACAACATAATGCAGTATGTCATACCATAAAAATATGTCACTCGAGCAACATCTTATTACTTTCGGACTCCTGACGATTTATTCATTCATGCTAATTGCTGATTGTTGTGTTAGATCTGAATGCAAACAACAATGTTATTAGTCAACTGTGCAAACGTTCTAATGCTTTGTAAACATTATCATGTTACCAATTGATGCGTAATTTAATACAAAACAAGCACACTACGTGACAATATCCAGTGTTCTATTATGCCATGAATATTAGCAAAGAAATTAAAGAACTGATTAAATAATTACTTAAGATTTTTCAACTTCTGACTGTTAAAAATCTTTTATTTCATGTCCAAAGTATTTGATAACCATTTATAGTGTACTTCTAAAACTACACGTTTTGTTCTCCTGAGTCACCAGTCTGTTTTTTTTTGCGCTTATTATGTACGTCATGGTGCTTATTAATTGATTTTTAACTAACTTAAGTAGTTGTAAGTAAATTAAAATAGTGTTATTTACAATACTCGCAGTGACTTTCGCTGTTAAGAGTGTACAGTTTATATGTTTTGTCTTAACTTGGGACGGGTAAATATCTCGAAAGCGACGCATCGTGAAAAGTAAAAAAAAAGTTTTTGCTTTACGGGACATCTGTCTGTGGCAGGACTGACCACCTCCTAACTAGTGCTCCTGAGTGAATGGGGTCAACTTTTTACTTTCAAATGGGAAACCCTCATTTTTATTGCATATTGAGATTCTACGCCAAAAAATACTTACTATTTACTCAAACCACTGTTACCCATTCGTGGTCGACGGCATTGAAACGACAGATATGGAGTGTGTCTGTTTTTGCAATTAAGAACCAGCCCATTTGACTTTACATTTAATTTACGATGTAAATGTGAACCTTGGTGCCATAATGACTGATGTTGATGTTGCAACGTTATTCGAGTGTTGCAGATGTGATTATGTAGTACCAATAACGTGGATAGACACTGCCATTCTGGCAAATGAGATACTTGTATTATAACGTACTTCTCAGTTCCTTTCGGGGTTAATTGTGGTTAGTCCCTAAACCATCGGAACGCTCGATTTCGATGCCCGCCCTGGAACCCCGCCATCAGGATGACGGTTTTCCGCTGTGCGTTTCCATAGAACCGAAATAACTCTAGCGCTTGCTGTTACGCAGCTACCGGTGGAATACAAACAACAACCACTGTAATAAGATGAAATGTTCATGAATTGATACAGGCGCACCAGCCATGAATACTCACGGAAATCTAGCACCCAAATGGTGAGTGGCAAGGGGACTCACTGAAATCAAGCAGCCAGAGGGGAAAACTATTACATCCACGTCGTTGTTCCTGGATCACAATAAATATTGTTCCTAACCATACGTTGAAACGGCTAACCATACTTTACTGAACTGTCAAATTTGCAACACTAAATTAAATTTCGAACGTACGTTAGAATCCAAAGGCTTACATTTGCATCATAAATTAAATGTAGAATGAAATGAATCCGTTCTTAATTACAAAATACAGACACACTTCATATTTTCCGATTATAGTGCCATTTATTACAAATGAAAAATAATGGTTTAAATAAACCGTACGTATTTTTTTATGCACAATCCGAATATGTAATAATAAGTTGAACCGCTGACGCAGGAGAGGCAGTTTGGAAGTGGACAGTTGTAGAACAGACAGATGCCCCCTTTTCTAATATTAACTTTTCACCTAGAACATTATTTTCGTACTATACGTCGTCTTCGGCACATTACGTTAAAACAAACTCCTTGTATATAAGGACCGGCGTCTGCGTTCGTTAACACAGTATGATGGAGTTCAAACGAGTTCACAAGTTAGTGTGGCAGTTCACAAGTTAGTGTGGGAGGTCCCACGTTAGTGTGGGAGTTCCGTGTAAATTCAGTTCATGTTATTTTCACGAAACGCTAACCCTAAATTAAAAGTCATGTGTTTGTCTGTTATTTAGAATTTCATAATTACGTTACACAACCCAGAAAGATGACAGCAGAGAAAGGAGTATAGGCTCGATTGTCTACGTTGTACTGAACCTGTGAGAGGACTATTGTTCATTCTTTTACTAACGTACAACTTCCACTGTCAGATTTGTGATACGCTCCGTTCTCATGATTTTAAAGAAGCACCACACACAATAATAGACTGTGATTTTGACTGTGGCAATGTAAGTTGGTTATGTTGCATTGTAGATGGAATGGGGTGCAAACCGATACATACTAATAGATAAACGAGTGCGAGTGTACCTAGTGGGGAGTGAAGTCATCTTTTGCTCTGATGACGGGAGCGACGAATCGTAGCTCGGCCTGCCCATGACACCGATCTTTATGCATGACCAGCCGACCGCCGGGCACAAAGCGGGAGACCAAATGGAATATGGTCCAAGGTGCGCACGTATAGCCCGATGGCGATGTTGCCTATAGGCCCGAGGTCAGGCGACATGGTGGGCTGCACAAACATCCTCATATCTGCTGAACATTCCTCGAACCATTCTGATACAATTCCACAGTGGGGGTTGGGGTGTGTCTTCCTGAAGGTACAGCTTGGCTTAGAGGTACTGTTGGTGAACAGGCGGAAGCACAATATCAGACACAACCTTCCTGTATCAGTCGTCTGTGAAAGCCCCAGTTAGACGCGTCGCGGACTCCATATGAGAATACATATACCACTTGCCTTAAAGCGCCCTTTGCACGGCCAACTTCCTAGTCTTATTCGACTGCTCCCGGTGAGTCTATTGGAGAGCCAATGGCTTATTATTGCTGTAGCGAGACTGGCAAGCGAATTGTTAAACCAGAGGAAGAGGATGGTGTGCAAACTACGTCAGAAGGGACACATTTATTGAGAACAGCAATGTAATCAGCGATGCTCTTCCACCCTGAATTATTATCGAAATTCCACTCTTTATAACAATGTCATCACCTACTCTTATCGCTGATGTTGTCTGAGGTTTGATTTTATTTCCGTCATCGCTTCTTCGATGTACAGTATCAGAGGTACACTGCATCTCTGACTTAGCCCTTTTCTGACAAATGAAGTTCTCACTTGTTCCTTCATTCTCATTTTTCCCCTCTAGGTTGTGGTACAAACATTCCGCACCTTTTCAGGTTGTCGAACACTCGTTGCAGATCGACAAATCTGTTACAGCCCAGAATAGTAACGGGTAGAAAACAGAAAATGTTATTGAAACTCATTCTCATTGTAACAGGCAGTCGTGCCAGAGACAGCAAGCAGGAAGAGAGGTACTATGTTGCGAATGGGTCAGGTCGTCGACACATCACGTCACTGTCTACCGAATGAAACGCGCATTCAGCAGAATGGACACAGAGATAGGAAAACAAAGAAAGCGAGACAAGCATAATTCATTGGCGCGTAAGACATGTGGCTGGGAAGTCAATCTCGTTCATAAGAGCACATAACGAGGGACTGACACAGCAGTTAACAGCCTGTTAAGGGAATATAGCAGAATAAGGAGAACACATGCGGTCGTTCTGCACCGAGCCTTGCGTCCTAGCCTCATGCTAACTCCCTTCAAATACTCCAGCTGTCCAGGACTCGTCTTGTGTTGATCTTTGGGAGCGATGGTATTCACAGCAGAAGCACTTGATTGCATGACTACGATACTGCAGTGAATCCACGTCCTCGACGCTCCAGCACTGTCTGTGAACGAGCCGGAGATGTACTCAGGATGATGACCTTCACCTCACGAACGTCATCTACCATCTACTGATGGAGAAACTGAAGGTCACAGTGCTGCCAATATAGAACTTCGAGGCGGAAGCCAGGAAAAGGCCCTCTTGGGGTCGACGTTCCTATTAAATACTCACGCGTCTTCGGGTGCTGACACCTACCAGGGGTAGGGAGAACATCAATTCACCACGCGATGCCACCTACTCGTAGAATGCAACACGCAGCTGAATGAGCAGCGCGAAAAAACGTCGATGTGAAAACATTGTGAATAAATAACTGAACTGTAACAATATTTTACTACCGTTGCTGGCGCTTCACAGGTTCCGAATAGTTATCCTGCCTTCACGCAGATGTGTCCCGGCTCGGTCCTCGGTGAATCCTTTGGAGGAGTCTCGGTTTTTATTCCGCCAGCCGGCGTGCACGATTCACGATTCTCTTGTGTCCACTACCCCCCCCCCCCCCCAAACACACACACACACACACACACACACACACACACACACATTATCTTTGGAGAATGCTGTGTACCAACAAAAGAGTTGGAGAAAACTTCTTCCTGGGTGTATGTCGTTCTGCCCAGTTCGATTGCTATCGTGGCATAGCATATTGCTACCTGCTGTCAGGATTCCGCTCTTTTGCGTGGTTTCAGGGGAAGCAACTGAAGCACAGCTTTGATAACGATAACGGTGTAAACACTGAAGTGTATCATGGGATACATCCAATCATCGTGTCGGAACTCCTTTCTCCCAGCGTAGTGTAGCAACTCGACGTGGCACGGACTCAACAAGTCGTCGGAAGTTCCCTGCAGATATGTTGATCCATGCTGCCTGTATACCGTCCATAATTGCGAAAGTGTTGCTGCAGCACGCTTTTGTGCACGATCTGACCTCTCGATTATGTCTCATAAATGTTCGACGGGTTTCATGGCGGGCGGTCTGGGCAGCCAAATCATTCGCTCGAATTGTCCAGACTGTTCTTCAAACGAATCGCGACAAATTGTTAGCCGAACATAACCATTTCCAATCAATGGCTGGTTCAGTGGAATCAGAGGATCCAGTCCCTTCCAGTCCAGTCCAGCCCATACCATTATGGGGCCACCACCAGTTAGCACAGTGCCTTGCTGAGAACTTGCGTCTATGGCTTCGTCAGGTCGGTGCCACATTCGAACCCAACCATCAGCTCTTACCATCTGAAATCGGTACTCATCTGACCAAGCCACGGTTTCCTAGGGTTCAACCGATATGGTCAAGATCCCAGGAGAGGCGGTACAGGCGATTTGGCGCTGTTAGCAAAGACATTCGAATCGGTCGTCCGAAGCCATAGACCATTTGAGACGCCCGCTAAACCCACTGGGCAGAACAAGTAATAGGATTGTGGAAAGGGCCAAGGGTTGAGGTCAGTTTCTGCTTCTAATTGTAATTTACTGTAATTTGGCAACTCTTTCCCGGCTGAAGGCCTCCAACAAGAAATCTTAACAAGATAAAAATCCAATTAAGATAGCAATGGAATAATTCGAAAACAACATACGCCAAGTGCAATACAAATGGCTGAGGGCCACAATTAATTTCTAAAATTTTAGAATATATTACCATAGACTTTTAAAGGCAGAAGGCCACCATGTTTAACAAGAATCTTAAAAATCAACAAGATAAAAATCCAATGAAGATAGCAATAAAATAATGTAAAGAAGCAACATACGCAAGGTACAATACCAATGGCTGAGGGCCACAATTAAACTTCAACATTTCAACATATATAACCATAATCTTTAATGACAGAAGGCCACAGTGTTTAAGCTTGAAAGATAATTATAAAAATTAATTTTGCGAAATTTTAAGAAACTAAACAAATAACCATAAGCTAAAGTTTAAAATAGCTGACAACAGATAATGAAACACCGGTGGCACTCAGAAGGCCTCCAGGGAGATCGGTCTGCCCTCGTTCACTTAGGTGGTGAGCCCAACTATACTTGATCCGTCGGAACCCAACCGGGAGGCAGGCACGGACCGACCGACACAACAACTTGCTTCCCGTCAGTCAGTACATGAGAACCCTAACTGGCAATGTTACAAACGTAATAATCCACAATGGAGTACGTATTAGCTGTCAAAATTTCACACCATGTTGGACAGCGACAACAGGTGGGGAAAGAACGCTGCCTGAAATTACGTTAGTGGCCAGGGCAGGTAGCCAGAACACTAACGGCCACAAGGCAGAAAATTCCACTGGTGCACTCAAATCGTAGTCGACTAAAATAGTTAATTTGCACCGCATAGCGGCTAAATCTCAGCAGTAGAACTACTCGGTGTTGCTCACGGGAAAACCTCCCCAACAGAAAACCACCGAAGCGAACCACGACAACATGAATAGACGTGGCTTGGGTAGTTGAAACCACTACTCAACTTTGACGTCCTGAGTCGGCGACCCACGAAGCTCGTAGCGATCGGTCAGCTCCACACACGCTCCGACACTTTCACAGGGACTGCCAGAGGCCCCAGTCGACTGCACTGCGCGGAGAACTTCCCTCGTCCGCAACAACCGACCGACTCCCTCCAGACCCCCTTGCCGGAAACTATATGCACCAAATCAAAGATGCTACACGGCGCAGATATCGATACACATCACTGCTGCCACACATAGAAGAAAGAAGAACCACGACGTAACCGCGGCAAGGGCGGGAAACCAAACACTGATAGACAGCGAAGTTCACGAAAACGCATAGTTTGGAGAGACCACGGCTCAATTAACGCCAAATTTCACCGCACTATTGTAAAGGACACGTTAGTCACATGTCCGACATTGATTTCTGCGGTTATTTCACCTAGTGTTGCCTGTCTATTAGCACTGACAACTCTACGCAAACGCCGCTGCTCTCGGTCGCTAAGTGAAGACCTGAAATTCGGTATTCTCGGCCTGCTGTTGGCCCTGTGGGTGTTGGAATACTTAATTGCGCAGCGATTTCCTAAATGGTATGTCCCATGCCCCTGGCTCCAATTACCATTCTGCGTTCATACTCTGTTAATTTCCGTCGTGCGACCACAATCATGTCGGAAACCTTTTCACATGAATCACCTGATGGCAAATGGCAGCCCCACCACTGCACTGCCCTTTTACAGCTCGTGTGCGCGATACTACCGCCACCTGTATAAGTGCAAATTGCTATCCTATGACTGTTGTCACCTCAGTCGTATTACGTAATGATAAACACATGGTTATTTAACAATATCTACATAAAACATTTACATTTCTTCGAAACACATAGAAGTAATACATTCGTTATGTTACCTTAGGGCATTGTGTGCCGAGCCGAAGTAATGTCTTCGTACGCTGGCTGAGCATAGAGAGAGAGAAAGAGAGAGAGAAAGTTGTACGCTCACCTCTGTTGGTCCACGGGCCGTGTGTCTGTTTTACCACCACATACGAAGCTAGCTTCTGACGGGCGTATAATAGAGGGACAGAGTTACGGATTGCATTAGTCGACCGCAATATTATTGCACCAGAGAATGAGGGCGACTCG
Organism: Schistocerca piceifrons; assembly: GCF_021461385.2. Classification (NCBI taxonomy): domain Eukaryota; kingdom Metazoa; phylum Arthropoda; class Insecta; order Orthoptera; family Acrididae; genus Schistocerca; species Schistocerca piceifrons. The sequence continues at coordinate 770,425,670 of NC_060141.1, read as the reverse complement.
TTCGGCTTAGCGTGAGCTAGTGAATAATCTGGGTAGACAGTACAGGGTGCGCCGGCGGCGTGGCCGAGCGGTTCTAGGCGCTACAGTCTGGAACCGCGAGACCGCTACGGTCGCAGGTTCGAATCCTGCCTCGGGCATGGATGTGTGTGATGTCCTTTGGTTAGTTAGAGTTAAGTTGTTCTAAGTTCTAGGGGACTGAAGACCTCAGATGTTAAGTCCTACAGTGCTCAGAGCCATTTGAACCATTTGAACTAATTAAATTGTAAACAAAAGATTTCGGCGCCCTCATATGCAAATGTCGTTACTGTATGCGATTCCCTTGAGTACTTATTCAGTGGAAATGTTTTCAGTGCCGCAGAGAATCTACACTCAGATGACGAAAGTCATGGGATACCTCTTACATCGTGTCGGATCTCCTTTTACCCGGCAGCATCTCGACATGGCACGGACCCAGCAAGTCGTTGGCAGCATTCTGCAGAAATATTGAAGCCGTGCTGGCTCTTTAGCCATCCATAATTGTAAAAGTGTTGTGAGTGCAGGATTTTGTGCACGAACTGACCTCTCGACTCTGTCCCATATATGTTCGATGCGATTCATGTGGGCTGATCTGGGTGCCGGATCTGGGTGCCGAATCATTCACCCGAATTGTCCAGAATGTTGCTCAAACCAATGTGGCCTGGTGACATGGCGCATTATCATCCATAAAAATTACATCGTCGTTTGGGAATATGTAATCCGTGAATGCTTGCAAATGGTAACCACTACCAGTGAATGATCGGTTGAGTTGAAGAGGGGACCCAGCCCATTCCATGTAAACACAACCCACATCCTTATAGAGCCACCACAGTGCCTTGTTTACAAATTGGGTCCATGGTTTCGCGGGTTCTTCGCCACACTAGAAGCTAATCATCAGCTCTTACCAACTGAAATCGGTACTCTTCTGACCAGATCATGATTTTACAGTCGACTATGGTTCAATGTGTATGGTGAAGATTCCAGGAGGATCACTGCAGGCGATTTGGCGCTGTTAGCAAAGGCGCTCACGTCGGTCGTCTGCTGCCAGAGCCGCCGCCAAATTTCGCTGAACTGTTCTAAGGGGTACTTTCGGCGTACGTCCCACATTGATTTTGGATTGGATTGTTTGGGGGAAGAGACCAAACAGCGAGGTCATTGGTCTCATCGGATTGGGGAAGGATGGAGAAGGAAGTCGGCCGTGCCTTTTCAAGGGAACCATCTCGGCGTTTGCCTGGAGCGATTTAGGGAAATCACGGAAAATCTAAATCAGGATGGCCGGACGCGGGACTGAACCGTCGTCCTCCCGAATGCTAGTCTGCTAACCACTGCACCACCTCGCTCGGTGTCCCACGTTGATTTCTGAGGTTAATTCACAAGGTGTTGCTTCTCTGTTAGCACTCGCAAGTCTACATAACGCCTCTGATCTGAAGGCCATTGGCTACTGCGTTGTCTGTGGTGAAAGGCAACGACTGAACGTCCCATGCGTATAGCTCCAACTAGCAATCCGCGTTCGAAGTTTGTTAATTCCTATCTTGCGGCCATAATTACGTCGGAAACTTTTTCACATGGACACTACTTGGGTGCAAATAACAGCTCCACCAACGCATTGCCGTTTTATGCCCTGTGTACGCACTGTTACCGCCATCTGTATTCGTGTGTATCGCTATCCCATGACTTCTGTCACCTCACTGTAAAGCTACTTTCGAAACTCTACTGCAGAAGAGATACTGCTTCGTCTTCGAATTTTTTTTAGTGAAGCTTGCCTACTTGGAGAACTCACGACGAAGGCATATTTATTTGAGGATGTGGTTATCAAATTTGCTTCCCAGGGGTGGAGAATGTAACTTCAGTTCCGTTGACTCTGCAGAGGTGATATAAAGTGTGAGGTGTGAGTTTGAAGCCAGAAACCACTTATTTTCTGTAACAGCTTGCTAATAGTAATGTAAATTAATATTAGGTCTGCCACAGGGCTCTGGTGGAGCTAGGGGGAAGCGATAGCGTGTACCTAGTGTGGGTCCCTGGCCACTCAGGAGGGATCTGTGGCAGTGAACAAGCCGATAGATTGGCTAGCATGGGGGCAACAACTCCATTTATTGGACCGGAACCTGTCCTGACAATCAGCAAGGCTATGATCAAATTAGAACTACGGAACTGGCTGAGGAAACAGCACGTAGGCTATTGGACCAAGGTCCATAAACAAAAACATGGTAAGGTAATGATAACAATGTGCCATGTTTTAAAAAAAAGCTCTGTAATCCTGGGATTGAACAGGAAAGAGCTCCAACTCATGACTGGCCTGATGAACGGCCATGGGAACTTCAAAAAACACCTGCACACAATGGGTATAGTGGAAGAGGAGCCTAAATGTAGGATCTGTGATGAGGGTGAAGGAACTGCATCACACCTAACCTTTGAATGCATGGCATTGGAGAGTAAAAGATACAGAATCTTCGGGACAACTTGACCTGAATAAATTGTGTCTAACAAAAAACTGGTAGAGGGACTCCTTTCACAATTTAAGGGCACTGGTTGGCTTTACTAGATATAGAGGGAGCGATACCGCACAATAAACCTAGTTTCGGTGCGGTCAGTGGCGGGTTAGACCTAAGCTGTTTTAGCTCTCCTGTTAAAATCAAATCAATATTAGGTCTAATTATTTCAGTATCTGTTAGGGCGTATTTATAAGTCCTCTGCCTGTAATGATAATGTGCGGCTACAGTGCTCAACACACCATACAAGCTTTCTTTCGCATAATTCTTCCTGGGTGTTGAAATTTTTGAGAAGCGTCATTTCCGTACTCGAAGTAACTGTAACGTTTGTATACAGGCGAGTGGAAACCGCTGAAATGTCGTCTCGGTGCGGAGAACGTAAACAATAAAAGCAGAGAACCGCTCCTCGCCTCAGAGTTGCGACGCGCAGCAAGTTCTCGCAGAGCGGCACGTGCCTCACAGAGCGTGGCGCGGGAGGAAGCCGCTCCCACGGATCTTCCGCTGCTGTTTGCCTTCGGAAATAGCCGTTTGCCCTGCTAATGTTTGTAGAGCTCCGAGTACATAAAAGCTGCGTGTGTTTTAATCTGCAGCCTCCTCCGTTTTCCCGTGTACGTGGCGGAAACCGAAATACGAAGCGATCTCTACACGGCGTTGGCATGTCGATAATACACTATCCGTCAAAAGTATCCGGACACACATTAGTGGATATTAATATCAGGTTTATCCACCCTTCGCCATAATGCCGGCTCGAAATGAGGTCACTTTCAATGAGGCGACTGAGAGTCTCTGGAGCAAAGGCAGGCCGTTCTTCCTCAAGAGCCGAAACCACAGAAGACAGTGATGCTGTACGCTGGCTTCTGTAGAGAAGTCCACATTCTAACTCACGTCAATACTATTTCATTAGGTTCAGGTCGGGACTCTGGGCAGAACAACCAAATACAAGACAGTTATTGTCCACAAGCCACTGCCTCACACAGTCCGTTTACATGGGGCTCCCAAAATGGGATTTCGTAAACCGATTTCTCAATACCGCTTCTGGGTGGTCATGTAAACACTTCAAAATCTATTCTGGAAATCAGTTTCTAGTTGCTGGTTTTCCTATTCCGCAATCGATTTAAAAAAAAAAATGGCTCTGAGCACTATGGGACTCAACTGCTGTGGTCATTAGTCCCCTAGAACTTAGAACTACTTAAACCTAACTAACCTAAGGACATCACACACACCCATGCCCGAGGCAGGATTCGAACCTGCGACCGTAGCAGCAGCGCGGCTCCGGACTGTAGCGCCTAGAACCGCACGGCCCAATCGATTTTCACTCCCATGTAAACGCAATCAGCTTTGAAACGTGCTTAAGCAGTCTTTTTTTTTATTTTTTTTAAGAATGAAGGATAAGTTGAAACATTAGACTGAAGCTGCTTACACCACGTCTAACTGAGTTTTAGAAATTCGGTTCTCGTCTTTCGGAAAATGTGCCGCATGTAAACGTACTGACAGAAGTTGCTTCATGACAGGCTGCATTGTCAAGCAAATACAAACATTCGCCGTTTCCGAACTGTTGATCTACTGTACACAGTACGTGATGCTGTAAACTGTTTTCACATCCTTCCGCACTTAACATTCTCTTTAGCGCAATAAGGGCATCAACAACGTGAACATGAAAGATGCACATATCACACCAGTATTCAAAAAAGATAATTTGAGTAGTCCACTAAATTACAAAAATGGCTCTGAGCACTATGGGACTTAACCTCTGACGTCATCAGTCCCTTAGAACTTAGAACTACTCAAATCTACCTAACCTAAGGACATCACACACATCCATGCCCGAGGCAGGATTCGAACCTGCGACCGTAGCGGTCGCGCGGTTCCAGACTGTAGCGCCTAGAACCGCTCGGCCACCCCGGCCGGAACTAAATTACAGGCCCATATCATTAACGTCGATATGCAGCAGGATTTTGGAACATATAGTGTGTTCGAACATTATGAATTACCCTCAACGGTCTATTGACACACAGCCAACACGGATTTAGAAAACACTGTTCTTGTGAAACCCAACTAGCTCTTTACTCACACGAGGTGCTGAGTGCTCATGACAAGGGAGTTCAAATTTCTATTTTTCCAGAAGGCTTTTGACTCTGTACGTCACAAGCGGCTTGTAATAAAATTGCGTGGTTTTGGAATTTGGAATATCGTGTCAGTTATGCGACTGGATTCGTGATTTACTGTGAGAGAGGTCACAGGCCTTAGTAATGTAATTGACCGAAAGTCATCTAGTGAAACAGAAGTGATTTCTGGCTGTCCCCAAGGTAATGTTATAGGCCCTCTGCTGTTCCTTATCTATATAAATGATTTAGGAGACAATCTCAACAGACATCTTATGTTGTTTGCAGATGATGCTGTACCTTATCGTCTAGTAAAGTCATCGCGAGAGCATAACAAATTGCAAAATGATTTAGAACATATATGTGCATGGTGCGAAAATTGGCAGTAGACCCTAAATAATGAAAAGTGTGAGGTCATCCACATGAGTGCTAAAAGGAGTCGTTTAAACTTCGGCTACACGATAAATCAAATCTAAAGGCCGTAAATTCAACTACATACCTAGGAATTACAATTACGAACATCTTAAATGGGAAAGAACGCATAGAAAATATGGAAGGCGAAACCAAGACTGTGTTTTATTGGAAGAATACGTAGAAAACGCAACCAGCCCACCAAAGAGACTGCCTACTCTATGCTCGTCCGTCCTCTTTTCGAGTACTGCTGCGCGGTCTGTGATCATTATCAGATAGGATTAAAAGAGTACATCAGGAAAGTTCAAAGAAGGGCAGCATGTTTAGTACTATCGAGAAATAGGAAACGGAATGTTACGGACGTGATACATGATTTGGGGTGGACTTTATTAAACCAAAGCCGTTTCTCGTTGCAGTGGGATCTTCTCACAAAATTAAAAAACCAACTTCCTCCTCCGAATGCGAAAATATTTTGTTGACGCCTGCCTAAAAAAGAGAAACGATCATCATAGCAGAATAAGAGAAATGAGACTCACACGGACACAGCAGCAGTCTTTGTTTTTTGCGCGTGGTGCTCCAGAGTCGAATAATAGAAAATAACTGTGAAGATTGTTCGATGAACCCTCTGCCCCAAACTTAAGAGTGATTTGCAAAGTATACATGTAGATGTAAAGGTCCCCACAGTATAGCACCAACTTTGCCGCACTTCACAGTTGCCATTAGAGAAAATGGCAAGGAAACGTTCTCTTGGCATTCGCCCAAACCAAACTCTGCCATCGTTTTGCCGCAGGGTTCTGCGTCAATCCAAATCACTAGTTTCCAGTCATCCACTGTCGAGTGGCGTCGCTTAGAAGTGACTGTAGGAATGTGGGGCTTATGATGAGCTGCTATACCATTGCACACCATCCTTTTTAATTCCCTACGAACAGTCAGTGTACTACACTGAAGAGTCAAAGAAATTAGTACAACTACCTAATATCGTGTAGGGCCCCCGCGAGCACGCAGAGGTGCCGCAACACGACGTGGCATACGCTCGACTAATGTCTCAAGTAATGCTGGAGTGAAATGATACCATGAATCCTGCAGGGCTGTCCATAAATCCGTAAGATATGAGGGAGTGGACATCCCTTCTCAACAGCACGTTGCAAGGCATTCCAGATATGCTCAATAATGTTCATGTCTGGGGTGTTTGGTGGTCAGCGGAAGTGTTTAAACTCAGAAGAGTGTTCCTGAAGCCACTCTGTAGCAATTCTGGATGTGTGGGGTGTCGCATTGTCCTGCTAGGGTTGCCCAAGTCCGTCGCAATGCACAATGGACATGAATGGATGCAGGTGACCAGACAGGATGCTTACGTAGCTAGACGTATCAGGGGTCCCATTTCACATTCCCCACACCATTACAGAGCCTCCACCAGCTTGAACAGTCCCCAGCCGACATGGAGGGTCCATGGATTCATGAGGATGTCACGATACCCGTACATCGTCCATCCGCTCGATACAATTTGAAATGAGACTCGTCCGACCAGGCAACACGTTTCCAGTCATCAACAGTCCATGTCGGTGTTGACGAGCCCAGGCGTAAAACTTTGTGTCGTGCTCCGAATGCCGATATCGATGATGTTTCGTTGAATGGTTCGCACGCTGACACTTGTTGATGGCCTAGCATTGAAATCTGCAGCAATTTGCGGAAGGGTTGCACTTCTGTCATGCTGAACGATTCTCTTCAGTCGTCGTTGGTCCCGTTCTTGCAGGATCTTTGTCCTGTCGCAGTGATGTCGGGGATATGATGTTTTACCGGAAAAGGTCGTACGAGAAAATCCCCACTACCCCGCTATCTCGGAGATGCTGTGTCCCATCACTCGTGCGCCGATTATAACACCACGTTAAAACTCATTTAAATCTTGATAACCTGCCATTGTAGAGGCAGTAACCGATCTAACAACTGCGCCAGACACTTGTGATCTTATACAAGCGTTGCCGACCACAGCGCCGTATTCTGCCTGTTTACATATATCTGTATTTGAATATGCATGCATATACCAGTTCAGTGTACCTATAGTGTTGGGAGCACTTTGTAGATCATGAATAATTCCTTCCGCTTACTTCTGCGTTTTTTTTTTTTTTTTTTTTTTTTTACAACTACCCTCCACAGTGCTCGACGATCCCTGTCACTCAGTACATGAAGTCTGTCTGATCTTGGTTCGGCTGCTCATGTTCCTCCGCATTCCCACTTCATAAATTCGTTACCAACAGTCGTCGTTCGCAACTTTAAAAGGGTGGAAGTGTCCATGATAGATTTTTAGCTCAGGGGACACCCAGTGACCAGTCCACATCCGAATTCACTGGGCTCCTCTGACAGCCTAGTTCTGCTGTCATCACTTCTCTGCTACGAACACAACACTCCCTGCCTTCTGCTGGCGCGACCGCCTCTCGTGGCATTACACGCAGTCGTCCAGATACGTTTGGTCAGATACTGCATGATGTTGCATGCGACATCCCTAACAGCCTTTCAGAGACAACATCTGTTCGCCGCAGGTCAACAGGATACGATGCAGACACGAATCTCAGTTATTAAGAGAGAGGTATGAATTTAATTGTAAATCTACATCGGGATCACTGATTAGCTATCCGAGAAAGCAGCATACTTTAGGCAACCTATAACAGACGAGTGGGCATGACACAACAAATGGGGTTTATTACAATAAGTTAAATTGACAATACTTAACTTTGCATTTCTACAAAGAAGCGACGCAAGCAAATGGCGATATGCAAATAATCAATGTCCTTCGATATATACAATTTCCATGCAACCAATTAATATAAATCACCAGTCACGGCTAAATCGTTTGGATCATGTCTCGTCTTCTAGTGCGGTTCTTCTACTCTCGCCGCGGTTAGGCGGAGCGGCGCTTATATTCTCTTCGTATAGGGGCCGCTCCTGTCGTGGTGCGGTCCTAGCCGGCATTACTATTGGCTGACGTCGCCTCAGCCTTCTCTGCTGTTACGTTCCAGGCTGACGTGCCGGCGCTTGGTGTTACGCCGGCACAGCAATAAAACAGACAACATCATCAGCACCCATTTGGCATCCACTACTGCCGCTAAGTCTCCTTCAAAGTTCTGAATGCCAACGACCTTCAACTACATGGCGTCTTCTTGTTTTCTGATGTCTGCCTGTGTTTCATTATGGCGTCGTCTCAGTGTTTCCGTATCGGTTGGAATGCAGCAAAGAATTTTATCAGTTCATCTACCGGCAGTTTGTCCAGCTACATCTCTCACAGCACATCATTCTCATTGCAACATGAACTAGTTCTTCGACACCTGTGTTTTTCCTGATCCATTTGCCAGCTTTTTTTTTGTTTACCGTAGCATTAGCAATATGTCAGTCCCAGCAATCGATACCGCGCGAAAATCTGGCTAGTAATTCTGATAGTACGCAATTACAATCTTCTTGAAGTATACCTTCTAAACTCTCGCGCTCACAGGTTGGCTGTCACTCGGTCCGCACTACTGCCCAATGGCCATGTGTGAAATATAGTACTTTGGAGTGACAACCAGAACCCTCCTATCTGCGAAACGCTGATGGCGAGGTAGACACATCTGTACAACATGTTTAAAATCTTGTTCTAGAAGACATTTTATTTAATAAAAAACAGTAAGTAATGTGAGTATGTAGTATCTCAAACTCGTGCACGTACACGTTCTTCAATGTTTGTAGAGTCACTTCAACGTCTCCATTCACCACCACCACCTACCAACATAATTTCTTCCTTTGTTATGTATGATGTATGTTATACGTTACTACTATTATCAGACACTACCCTAAATCCCTTCTGTGTTCATATTTCAGTATAAAGGTCTGAGGATGGTCAAATACTGATCGAAACCGGTTATCATCGAAATGAATGTTTTTGCGGTCGAGACTGTTTGTAATCCAGTTTTAAAGTAGGCCTACGTTCAATATTGTTTTTATACTATTCTGGTGTTGAAATTCTGCAACAATATATTATACGCGACAAAATCAAAATGAATAAACCTAAATGGCTGAAGAATTATTATGACATGAAGTTACTGATTTTCGATTTACAATTTAATCATGTCATCCACGTTGAAGAATAGCGCATCCCCTACAAATATGCTTCACGTTAAGAGTGCCGGCTTTAAAATCTAAAGCCGGTCGGCGTGGCCGAGCGGGTCTAGGCGCTTCAGTCCGGAACCGCGTGACTGCTACGATCGCAGGTACGAACTCAGTGCCGCCGTGCAGTACATGGCCTACCTGTGGGAATGTCATCAACGTTTGCACCGTTCACCGCAGTACCGCGAACATTTTGCCAACACTTTATTAGTTGCGTTATTGTACGGATATCAGAAGACGCTTCACTTACAGTGAATACTTTCGCTAGAAGTATCCCTTTTGTTTCTATTTCCTCATTTGTGTTTTCCATTTTCTATTAGTTTATTACCTGATGCACTTACTTACATTTTGTTTACATTTCACAACACATACCGACTTTTTTTTACAATTGTTACTAAAAGCTTTCTGTAAATAACTTGTCACAAATGTCAGTTGTATTTATGTCTGTTCTTAAAGTATTTCGATTATGTGAAATGTTGACCAGCTATTCACAATTACATTTTTCTGTACATGTATTGTTGTAATGCTATTATGTTCATAAATAAATGCAAAAAAATGCACGTAACTTGGGCGCATAATTTTTGGTAATCGGGATTGCGTTCGCTCTGTTCCGAGAATAATTTTAACAAAAAAAATCCTGCCTCTGGCATGGATGTGTGTCATGTCCTTTGGTTAGTTAGGTTTAAGTAGTTCTAAGTTCTAGGGGATTCATGACCTCAGATGTTTAAGTCCCATAGTGTTGAGAGCCATTCGAACCATTTTTAAAATCTAAAGAAAATAACGCGTAACATCGACGCAGTTGATGAATAGCGCTACGCTACTTCTTTAATGACGTACTCGTTTCATTAATTTACGTTACGTTTGTGAATCCCGACATAAAATACTTCGAAGCAGAGTGAGCTCTCGCACCAGCTACGTGTTAGAAACGGCGCACTTTGACAAAATGAACAAAGCGGTTACCAGAGTCAAAACAGTCTTTCACTAATCTCTCTCTAACTCACTGTACCGTACGATACTCGCTAGGGTATTAGGCGGCTGCAGAGGGGCGAGCAAGTGGCGAACAACCGGCGCGCGCGAAGGTTTAAAAGCTGGACTTTCAGGAGGTCATAACTGCGTACAATCAGAATTATGGCCCGAATGTTCGCACAGGATCGACTGGTGGGATCGATATAATGCAAATGTGATTTTTCTCTTCTTAAAATATGAGAGTAAGTTCGTGATGTTTCCTTGTGAGTGTAATCTCACACCCGGAACGGCCCGGCTGGCTCGCCCGCGTGACGTAGTTCAAGACAGCAGTTATATTAAATTCGATTAGATTAGATTTACTTTCATTCCAAGTGATCCGTAGTGAGGAGGTCCTCCAGGATGTGGAACATGTCAGAAAAGCAACAATACATGACAAATATTTACAACTAAAACAAATAAGCTAATGTACCATTCCACAGGTCCCAAATGGAATGATCGTCATTTTTTAATGAACACTATATGAAAGAGTCATTTTACAAATACTAATGCACTGAATTTAAAATTAAAAAGTTTTTTATTTATTTATAAGGTAATAAGCATGTAATACAACTACTATAATACTTATTTACAATGAACACATTACTGCACTGAAATTGTGCAGAAGTTATATTGTATATATATACAAATCAGTTGGCTTTACTGAGGAATTCATCAATGGAGTAGAAGGAGTTAGCCACCAATAAATCCTTTAGGCTTCACTTAAAGTGAATTTCATTGGTTGTTAAGCTTTTTATGGCTGCTGGCAAGTTATTGAAAATGTGTGTTACTGAATAATGCACACCTTTTTTACAAGACTAAGTGACTTTAAATCCTTGTGAAGATTATTCTTATTTCTAGTATTGATTCCATGAATTGAGCTGTTGGTTTGAAAAAGTGATATATTTTAAATGACAAATTTTATTAAGGAATAAATATATTGGGAAGCAGTAGTTATTGTCCCTAGTTCCCTAAACAGGCTTCTGCAGGATGTTCTCGAGTTCACACCACATAAACTCCTACTGCACGTGTTTGTGCCCGGAAAACTTTAGCTTGGCTTGATGAATTACCCCAAAAAATAATCCCATATGACATTATGGAATGAAAATAAGCATAGTATGCCAGCTTTTTCATTTTTATATCCCCTACATCTGGCAAAATTCGCATTGCAAACAGAGATTTGTTAAGACGCTTCAGCCGTTCTGTGGTGTGCTCCTCCCAGTTGAATTTATTATCTAGCTGTAATCCCAAGAATTTAACACTGTCCACTTCTTCTGTCTTCTTGTCATCGTATGTTAGACATATACTCGTGGGACATCCCTTACAAGTTCTGAACTGCATGTAGTGTGTTTTTTCAAAGTTAAGTGACAAAGAATTGGCTAGGCACCAGTGATTAATGTCCACAAATATTTTATTAGCTGATCTTTCTAAGACTACACTTGTTTTGCTATTTATTGCAATGTTTGTATCATCGGCAAGCAAAACGAACTTGGCATCTGGTAATGTTACTGATGAAAGGTCATTGATATACAAAGAAAAAGTAAGAGCCCAAAATGAAACCTTGTGGGACCCCATATGTAATTAGTTCCCAGTTGGATGATGCCTGATAGCTTGTTACATGTCTCTTTCCTAATAAAAACCTTTGTTTCCTACCAGAAATATAAGATTTGAACCATTTTGCAGAATTTCCTGTTACACTATAATATTCTAATTTATGTAAAAGGATATTGTCATTTACACAGTCAAATACCTTTGACAGATCACAAAATATATCAGTTGCCTGCAATTTTTTGTCTAGTGAATTAAGAACATTTTCACTGTAAGTGTAGATGGCCTTCTCAATATCAGAACTTTTTAGAAATTCAAACTGTGACTTTGACAGTATGTTATTTGAGATAAGATGGTTATAAAGCCGACTGTACATTACTTTTTCTAAAATTTTTGAGAATGCTGGCAACTTTGAAATTTGACGGAAACTGTCGATATACCACCAAGTGATGTAGAACTCCGCAATTTCGCGTGTCCCCTACACCGCGCACAAGACAGAAATTTTTTTCTGCAGTCCTTGTGCACGATCTGCGTCCTCCTTGGATTATTGCTTATGCTCTAAGACAGAACATACGTAAATACTTAACGTCAGCGTTGATTCCTTCGGCTATACCTTTTTTCCGAAGATTTCTTCAATTAACCGAATCCACAACAGGCCCTCCTACCACAGGACACACAGCCTTCAGCCTTCATATTACAGCAGATAGGTGCTGACCGTTCGAAACGTCTTAAGTGTGGAGCACAGGCACTTCTGTCACAACACAACAAGAACATAACTCTTCTCATCGCAGACCAACCCCCAGTTTTTGAATGTTTTCCACATTGGATGCCCATCGATGTGTCACCGCCTTATGCCTTAAATCTAGACTGTTTATAAACTGATGGAAAACCTCTCCTTGGAAGCGCACCGGGTTGTTAGCAAAGCACTACAGATCACTGATATTCTTCACTGCAAACAAATAAATCCTGTTTTTAAAGATCCCTTTCGTAACGCGCAAGTTTCCCGGATGCCTTAACACAGGTCCTATCAACATCTCCTATTTCCTTGTCAGTGTTTTTCATATGTTCCTTTCTTCGCTTGTTCTGTGGAGAGCCTGCTCAATCTATATCTTATCAATTAACCCAACTTTCAACGTCCTTTTGTAGTACCAAATTTCAGACAATTCAGTTCTCTTATTTACTGGTTTTCCCACAGTCCATGATTCGCTACCGTACAATGCCGCGCTCCACACGTATATTTTCAGAAATTTCTTTCTCAAATGAATGCCTTTGATTGGTAACAGTAGACTTCTTCAGCAATGATCAACGGCATGAGGATGCAGAAGGCAATGGAAACCAATGCGTTAAAGACGCCTGGCGTGTTTCCACAGGAAATGTGACCTGTAACTGAGAAAGTGACATGATGATCTCTCCACTTGCAAAAGATTCCGGAATAGACCCCAATTCGGATCACCGGGAGGGGACTGCCAAGGAGAAGGACACAATGAGAAAAAGATTGAATACGCAACGAAAGGATACCGTTTCACGAGTCGGCGCGTGGAATGTCAGAAGCTTGACTGTGGTAGGGAATCTAGAAAATCTTAAAATGGAAATGCAAAGGCTCAATTTATATATAATAGGGGTCATTGAAGTGAAATAGAAAGAAGACAAGGATTTATAGTCAGATGAGTATAGAGTAATATCAACACCAACAGAAAATGGTATAACGGGAGTAGGATTCGTTATTAATACGAAGGTAGGGCAGAGAGTGTGTCACTGAGAAAAGTTCAGTGAGAGGGTTGTTCTTTTCTGAATCAACAACAAACCTACACTAACAGTGATAGGTCAGGTATACATGCCGACGTTGCAGTCTGAAGACGAAGAGATAGACAAAGTGTACGAGGATACTGGAAGGGTAATACAGTATATAAAGTGGTATGATAATCTAATAGTCATGGGGGACTGGAATGCAGTTGTAGGGGAAGGAGTGGAAGAAAAGGTTACAGGAGAATGTGCGTTTGGGACAAGGAATGAAAGAGGAGGAAGACTAATTGAGTTCTGTAGCAAGTTTCAGCTAGTAATAGCAAATACCCTGTTCAAGAATCACAAGAGGAGGAGGTATACTTGGAAAAGGCCGGGAGATACGGGAAGATTTCAATTAGATTACATCATGGTCAGACAGAGATTCCGAAATCAGATACTGGATTGTAAGGCGTACCCAGGAGCAGATATAGACTCAGATCACAACGTAGTAGCGATGAAGAGTAGGCTGAAGTTTAAGAGATTAGTAAAGAAGAATCAGTAAGCAAAGAAGCTGGATACGGAAGTATTAAGGGAAGAGGAGACACACTTGAAGTTCTCTAAGGCTATAGATACAACAATACGGAATAGTACAGTAGGCAGTACAGTTGAAGAGTAGAGGGCATCTCTAAAGAGGGCAATTACAGATGATGGAAAGCAAAACATAGGTACAAGGAAGATAATGGCGAAGAAACCATGGGTAACAGGAGCAATACTTCAGTTGATCGATGAAAGAAGGAAGTAGAAAAATATTAAGGCAAATTCAGGAATGCAGCAATACAAGTCGCTGAGGAATGAAATAAATAGGAAGTGCTGGAAAGCTAAGAGGAAATGGCTGCATGAAAAATGCGAAGAAATAGAAAAAGAAATGGCTGTCGGAAGGACTACCTTCAGCATGCAGAAATGTCAAAACAATCTTCGTTAAAATTAAAAGCAAGGGTGGTAACATTAAGAGCTCAACAGGAATTCCACTGTTAAACACAGACGACAGAGCAAACTCTTGGAAAGAGTACATTGACGACCTCTATTAGGGGGAGATTTGCCTGATATGATAGAAGAAGGAACAAGAGTCGATTTAGATCCAGTATTAGAATCAGAATTAAAAATAGCATTAGAAGCGTTAAGATCAAATAAGGCGGAAGGGATAGATAACATTCCATCAAAATTTCTAAAATCATTGGAGGAAGTGGCAAAAAAAAAAAAAAACAAAAAAAACGACTATTCACGTTGATGTGTGCGGGATTTATGGGTCTGGCGATATACCATCTGACTTTCGGAAAAATATCAGCCACACAGTTCCGCAGACGGCAAGAGCTGACAAATGCGAGAATTATCGCATAATCACTTAACAGCTCATGCATCCAAATTGTTGACAAGAATAATAAACAGAAGAATGGAAAAGAAAACTGAGGATGTGTTGGACGACGATCGGTTTGGCTTTAGGAAAGGTAAAGGCACGGAGAGGCAATTCTGACATTTCGGTTGATAATGGAAGTAAGACCAGGAAAAAAATCAAGACAAATTCATAGGATTTGTCGACCTGGAAAAAGCGTTCGACAATGTACAACGGTGCAAGATGTTCGCAATTCTTAGAAAAACAGGGGGAAGCTGTAGGGAGAAACGGGTAATATACAATATGTACAAAAGCCAAGGGGAAATAATAAGGGTGGACGACCAAGAACGAAGTGCTCTGATAAATAAAGGGTGTAAGATGGAAATGCAGTCTATCGCCCCTACTGTTCAATCTGCACATCGATGAAGCAATGATGGAAATAAAAGAAAGGTTGAGAAGTGGAATTAATATACAAGGTGAAAGGATGTCAATGATACGATTCGCGGATGACATTGCTATCGTGAGTGAAAGTGAAGAAGAATTACATGATCTCCTGAACGGAATGAACAGTCTAATATGTACAGAATATGGACTGAGAGTAAATCGAAGAAAGACGAAAGTAATGAGAAGTAGCGGAAATGAGAACATCGCCAAACTAAACATCAGGACTGATGAAGTAGATGAAGCTAAGGAATTATACTATCTAGGCAACAAAATAACCAATGACGGACTGAGCAAGGAGGACATCAAACGTGGAGTAGCAGTGGAAAATGGGGCATTCCTGGCCAAGAGAAGTCTACTAGTCTCAAACATTGGCTTTAATTTGAGGAAGAAATTTCTGAGAATGTACGTATGGAGCACAGCACTATACGATCGTGAAACGTGGACTGTGAGAAAACCAGCACAGAAAAGAATCGAAGCATTTGAGATGTGGTGCTACAGAAGAATGCTGAAAATTAGATGAACTGATAACGTAAAGAATAAGGAGTTCTACGTAGAATCGGAGAGGGAAGGAATCTGTGGAAAACACTATCAAGGAGAAGGGATAGGTTGATAGGACATCTGTTGGGACATCAGAAAATGACTTCCATGGTACTAGAGACAACTGCAGAAGGCAAAAACTGTAGAGGAAGACGGAGACTGAAATACATCCAGCAAATAATAGAGGACGTATGTTTCAAGTGCTACTCTGAGATGAAGAGGTTGGCACAGAAACTAATCAGAAGACTGACGACCCAACAAAACAAAACAAAAATTCTTGTCTCAGCTAATCTGTTTTTTTATGTCCTCCTCGCTTTGCCCGTCATTTTACTCCAAGGTTATGGAATTCCTTAACTTTGTTGTCTGGGTAACGATTGTAATATTCATACGTTACTCTAGATGAAAATCTACCCACCAGGGTAGCCGTGAGCACTAATGCGTTGCTTCCTGGACTCGGGTAGGCCCCGGCTGGCCCCAGATCGAATCCACCCGGCGGAATAATGACAAGGGCTGGTATGCCGGCCGGCTGGCCTGGATGTGGTTTTTAGGCGGTTTTCCACATCCCGCTACGTGAATACTGGGCTTGTTTACACGTTCCGCCTCAGTTACACGACGCGCAGACATTTGAAAAAATTCGAACTATTCCATGGCTTACACTAGATGCAGACAGCTGGGGTACACTAATTCCATCCTGGGGGGTTCTGGGTGGTGGCAGGAAGAGCATCCGGCCATCCTCTTCAAAATCAATAGTAACACGTCCGACCCCGCGTTGAAGTGGGACAAGGCCCCAAGAAAGAAAGAAAGAAAGAAACTCTAGATGAAAATCTATTAACTTTCAGACGAGAGTGCTCCGTTTTTAAGTTTAATGAGGCGTTACACAACAGAACTGGAAGAAATGTTTTCAGGAAACTGTATTTTTGGCCTTTCGAAACTGCACTTACAAGTGTACACCAGGGGTGGCCAATCCACGAGGCCGGCGGGGAACTAAGTTTTGGACCGTGGAGCTGTTTCATATGAAAGAAAAATTTAATTTTTGTTCACGTAAAACCCCCAAAAGAGCATTCCATCAAGCGAATTTCGTATCATGTCGAATTAAAATAGAAATATCTCAGTTCATTGATTCAACTAGCATTAGATTTTCGTTTATATTCCTGTTTGGAAAAAAAAATCGTTTTGTTGGATTTAAGTTTGGAACCCGAGTGCCATCTTTAAGAAAATATAGTTCACCTTGGCCACATGCAACCAACAATCAGCAGTAGTACGGACTGCGCAACCGGATACGTTTGTTATACTGAGCGAGTGAGACGAGTCCCAGACACAGCCAATATGTTCCATATTTAATTTTACTGAAAACTCACAACACTATCGGCGTAAAGTTACGGTCCTTCACGTGTATAAGTGGTGCACATTCGATCACGAAAAACCTGTCATCACTTCAGGTAAGTAAAGCCAGATTCTATCTTTCTCAATTACCTGTTATCCTTGTCTTTAATTTTAGTAGGCCTGCATTTATTCTATGTATTCAATTATGATGGGTAGGCACACCAGTCGACCTTAGCAATGGTTTCTGCTTCAGTACCTTTTGTTTTAATTTCAGAAGAGCAAAATAAATAAAAACTTAATTGTAATAACGTGTTTTTATTGATCACGTTTAAGTTTCCGCATCTCAAAGGTAGAAGACTGACCCTTCTAGTGCAACTTCATCCACGTGTGTTTCTCTCTTATTTACAGCAACTAATAGTGTTATCAACTTGAAATGTAGAGTAGTGTTAGGGAATAATAATAACAAGGGAAAACGGAATGGGATTCGAAATTTTAAAGTAAGTGAAGTACATGTGATTTTTTTATATTAATGGTACATGAAGTTCAGAACTAAAATATCAATTTCTTAAAGAAAAATTTTTTTTCGAGAGAACAGACTATGAAGTTGTCAAAGTGCTTATAATACTGAAATGAGAGACCTGAAACGCGACGAGCATTGTGGCTCTGTGGTTCGATGTTAACCACCCGAGGTGGTGGGGCAGGTGGGTTGTATTTTTAAACATAGGTGCATGCTCTACAACCATTTCCGTGAAGCATGAAATACATAAAAAGTGAAAAAATCTGCGCTCGAGACTGGTAATTGCTCGATCGCTGTTTCGAGTATAGTTTTGGTCATTACTATGTTAGTTTTTTACGTTCAGTTCAAATATCTACGTCATGTAAATATCCGATGATTAGCACATATTTACTTCAAACTTTTATGAAAAATGCACTTCTTATTTCTAATTACATAACACACACAAAAATCCAGTTTTCATAGCAGATATAAATCCCTAATCACCTATCCTTAGTATACAAGGTTGTTTAAAAAATGAAAAACATTTCCAATTAATTTTTTTTCATCTTCATATAATCCACGCTTCACGGAAATGCCCGTGGAACATGAACCTTTGTTTAAAAGTTTACCAGAACTGGGAATCGAAGGCCACCCTTGTGGCAGCTGGGCATCCTACCGAAGAGCCACACAGCCCATCAAAACGGTCAACTTGCTTTACGTTGTTAGCCAACTTCAGGGAACTTTAAAGTAGGGAATTGCTGAGAGCTGCGTCGAACTACTCTAGGTAAATGATATTTGATTCTGAATTTCACGGACCATATATTATAAAACTCCGATTACCGTGAGGTCTCTTGGTTAGTTTCTGACTGGTAAAAAAAATATCTTTTCAGTTCAAGACGTAAACTTGGTATGGCGTCAACTAGTAAACAAATAGGACCTAAGAAGAGGGAAATTACAGGGAAGTTGACAGCTTTTCAAGACAAGTGAACTGTGAACTATTTCTTTGTGGGAATAAAGCCCATATGTCTGATATATAATGAATCTGTCTGGCCTTCAAAAGAATATAACATCAAACGGCATTACGAGACTAAATATACAGTTGTGTTTGATGAGCACAAGGGACAATTTCGAAAGACCATCAGATTTTTACAAGGGCGCATTCGGAGTCAACATGCTATGTGAAATCGAGTTATGCAGAAGCTCTGATACTGGCAAAAATAGCAGAGCCATATTCTGATGGCGAAATGTTAGGAATGTTTAGAGACCGTCGTCGTGATAGTGTGTATAGAAAAGAGTAAGCATTTCTCAAAAATAAATCTGTTTCGTCAAATTATTACTGACGTGTGGACGATTTATTCTCTGGCTTTGGATGAATGCGCAGATATGGCGGATGTCGCCCAAGGTGTTGATGCCCATTTTAATAAAACAGAAGACTTAGTGGCACTGTATCTACTTACGAATACAGCGAAGCCACGAGACTTGTTGGAAGCAGTTAGAGTGACATTAAGTCGCTTTTCATTAGAACTTGAAAACCTATCGTGGCTAACAACAGATGGAGCTCCAGCAGTGGCTGGAAAACACGAAGGTTTAGTTCAGTTGATTGTAAATGAGGTCCACAAACTTGGCAATACGTCAATACTAAATTTTCATAGCATTAACAATCAAGAGAATTTATGTGTCACATCCAAGAATTTCTGAAGCCTTTGGATTCAGAGAACAGCATTTCGCACTATACAAAAGTAAGACGACTATGTGTTTGACTTGAAGCAAGAAGCATTCTTTGAAAGCAAGTCAAAGAGACTCCCGCAGATCGAAGATAAAGAATAGCTTTCCGATTCTGTGTTCTTGGTCGATATAACTAGCCACCTAAATGATATTAATACTCGACTCCAAGGAAAGATCAGCCTACTAATGTCATGATGATGATGATGATGATGATGATGATGATGATCCCGCATTCCAAATGAAACGTGGGCTTTGGGAACAACAGTTACGAACAAAAAACTGTACAAATTTGTCTATATACTGTCAAAGCAATCTGACGTCACACAGGCAGTAGCGATTAAATACACTTCTTTGATATCTGACTTAAACACGAATTCGAAACCCCATTTCAAGATTTTATGAAACATCGTCCGTTTTTTCTGTATATGCTGCGCCGTTCTCTGTAGACACGAATTCACTACTGTGACATTTAGAAATGGAATTCTGCGAGATGTAGTGTGATGCACAGTTAAATGCGGAATTTAATCAGGTTGGTTTGGAAGACTTCTATAAAACATATGTGGACAAGACGAAATATCCAGGGTTGTACAAACATGCTTTAAAAATGATTTCATTATTTGTAAACACATGTGTGAACAGCTTTTTAGTCGGATGAATTACATCGAATCACAAATGAGAACATGAATTATTGATGATCATCTGGAAAACTCTTTGTGTGTAACAACAACTTCAGTTGACGTCAAAATTGACTCACTCAGTTCACTCAAACAAAGCCAAACATCCCACTAACATTGTATTTCATTAAACTGTATGATAAATGTCCTTTCCTCAGATTTGGTTTACTTTCTTTAAAAAATAAATTAATATTCGTTGCTTGTTTTGATTCCCAAAACGAAAATCGTTAATGCCGCCCGCGGGGAAATCCCCTCTCAAAAACTTTGGCCCGTCTGCCGAAAAGGTTGGCCACACCTTGTGTTCACTTGTGTTTCAGAAGTTGGTGTGATTGGAACGATCTGCTACAATATCGGATACCGCATATGCAGGGAGACGAGAATGATTCAACGAAATAAGATCTAATATAAAATATTTTATACGTAACACACTTTCATGTATGGCTGCGACTGATTACGCAGTAAACAAATAACTTGAATTTCCCAGTTCACTCCATTTAAGTCCAAAAGCGTTTATATGATCAACAGTAATCCCCTCACCTCCTCTCCCCGATTCTTTAAAGAATCGAACATCTGCGCTCCGTTTTCTTTAAGAGAAGCTGGTTTTTCATTAATCCAGATTTTTATGACTTCATATTTCCTCAGCTATGTGTCGTACAATGATATGATTTGGCAGGTACATTCAGTAGTTCATGTGGATACTTATGAAAAATGTTTCGCTAATAGAGTTCCTAGCAAAGAATTAACGAATTAAGATATCAAGCTTTATGCTGAAGTTTTACTGCATGAACTACGAAAATGTTGTAAGGTATAAGCTTTTCTTAGTCATTATCCCTTGGCGGGTATCAGGTAGAACAAATACTGGAAGAATGTAATCTGCGTAATTTGGGCTCCGACAGTTAACGCTGTCTCCAGACTGACCATAATACTAGACTTATCGTTTTAAGCCTTAACCGTAAGATTATACCTATCAGTGAATAGATTATAACAGCATTACTAGATCAATAATTATGGGAGACACAGGAAATCAAAGTTTTGCTGACCCTCGAAGTCATTAGATAGGCAACATGCAACTGGAATTGGATGGCATATTTTAACCGTTTAGAAACGTAGAAATCATTTCAGTGAAATGAACTGTTGGGTTGGAAATACATATATTGACCTGTAAACATTTATGTCCCTAGGAATCAACAGTGTTATTGAGCATGTTCAAAGTAAGTAATCAAAGCTCACGAAAGTTATTATTTATTTACTGATTTACGCTGGGAATTTTTTTACACCCAAACACTTGAGGATTTGTACCTTATTGCTTGTAACAGCCTATTGAGAATAAGCGATTCTTACAGCAGTCGTGTTTAGCCTTCGGGAGGAATAATTTTAGGAAAACGTCTGGAACACGTAACTGTTGATGCTGTCGTTTCTTCAGATTATGCGTTTGTAGTTCTTCTGAGCGCTTTTCTTCCAGTTTCTGCTTTAAGTGTGATGTAAAATATAGTGTCGTGATTTTGTTATCACGCTCTTGATCTCCAAGCGCCGTTTTACTCGATTTTCTGCCATCTCATTACTTTGAATGGCGCTATGTGCGTTAAGCCTAATGGAAACCATCTCCTTTCAAATATTTTCTACTCTGCGTGCAATTCTAAAAACACCTCACACAGGAGATTCATTGTTTGTACGCTTAAAGTGTTTTTGTTTTAATTTTTTTAAGCAGGGTTAGAGATCCTCGACGCCTTTTAAATGTATTTCAGAAATTGCAACCAGTTCACTGCCGTTGGAAATTTGTGCGCTTCTTGCATTTGTGTAAGAGTTTCCACTTACTTCATTTAATTTCTAACCGTCAGTGTACAATCTTCACGTTGTTTCGAAATGAATCGCTCAATAGTATTAGAACGTAGCTCCTATGGCTCTCTGTTTCTTTTTCTTAAAACACGTTAACAAAGCATCATACTGCATTGTAAATAATCTGCAACAAGGTAAATAAAGCAAAGACCTTGAAGACGGCACACGAATTTCTGAAACAGGTTTTTACGATATTATGCGATTATGAATAAAATAAAAAGAAGTGTATAATACATCCTCTAGTCTTTTCGACAGACTGAAAGTTGTGTTTTCCAATTGGTGTGTCTGTTACGAAACGAAAATTTCACTTCAAGTCATGCCAATAAATATTCCATAGTCCTAACATTGTGAGAATCACATGCGAGGGAAGAAATACCATTGCAGAGGTGGGTAGATACTTTATAAATTTCGCATCAGAGACAAATTGTTTGCTAATGTACATCCACTGTCATCCAGGCCAGTATGATCATTCTATTTGCTCACAGTGTGTGGCACGTGAAAAGTGCCCTCATAATACTGTCAGCAGTGAGGAGCTCTTTAATGACTCATCGTTGTAAAAATGTCTATAATAAATTAAAGGAGTGCATCGTTACAAGTTTCAATACCTTACTATACTGTAGTAAGACATCTGGCAGATAAATCGTCAGTTACATAATTGTGAAGAATGTTGCATAATTATGGTTATTCTTAGCTGCATACGAATTTGTGTGTTACTACGTAGCACTGGTCGTTGCTGACATGAACCCATCGACTGTATATAATACAGTTTCTTACATTTGTATAAATATACATGTACAGTTTGTTATATTCATTCGTGGATCTTTATTTCTGTAGCTCTATGTTAGAGATATGTATGATTGCATGTTCAATAAAAAAAATACAAGTAACGCAACAGCTACTTCATATTCTGAGCAATTTAAAGCTCTTGGTGTTTTGGGTACTGATAACAGGCTAGGTATAACATTTATAAGAAATTGATAATGTTTGTGACTATAATGCCCTATTAAACCCCCGATTCTCTAAGGAAACAAACTACTATGCACAAAAAAAGCACCTTCAAATGTCTCGTTATTTTATAAATTTGTTAATATGTTACACACTTGACGTTAAGCAAGTAAGCGAGCTAAGTTTCAGAAAAGGTTTGGAACTACGTTCGAAGATTGTTGGAAGTCGCCAGATGCTCTCGTTATCAAATATTCTATGAACATAGTCTGTGTAATTTGCACCCGACATTAAGTGAACGCTAGTTTTTCACGCGTCTCAACGTTTATGACATCATATCTGCTGAAACATGTGTGGAGTGTGTAAAGTATGACTGCACATAAGCCTCTTTAACCATTATTATTCTGATTTGATCTTCCCTGGCTGAGATGCAGCATTAGGCCACTGTAGCTGATTGATACATATTGCTTAATTCTACACTGAATCCCAGATTTTAAATTTCTTAAATGGAAAGCAATCAGATATTATATGCCTGGGAATAACAACGTAGTCGCCTTTCAAAAAGAGGGATCACGTAGACTTAACTGCTGGCGAAACAAACGACAGGTAATCTGTAACTGACCTACATAATAGACGACCTTCATAACAGACTGCTTACAAAACGTACCTACGGCCCATAGTGACAAGTGCTTACGTGTGCTGTATTCACACCGGATAGCACTATAAAATGAAGACCTGACGATTTTCACACAGCTGTAGGACTGATAGTACCATGTAACAGAAATACAGAAAAATTCATCTGGCAGACATCTAAAAAAAGTAGCTTGATATTTAAAACATGTTAATAAATAACTGGGCTTTAGACAGAAACAACGAATATTCTTGGAACTGGAATTATTAGGTCCTTATGTGCCATGAACATAAAATTTTATTAATAATAGAGAGAAATTATTCTTCTCATGCTTGTGACAAACGCTTTTTTCTTTCTTTTTTTTTTTTTTTTTTTTTTCAAAGGTGAGAACTCAAATCCATACATGAATGAGGGTATGTCCGAGTGAGTGGGTGACTATATGAAGGAGACAATGCGAAACGTCTGCCGCATGATTGGTGCAAGTAATGTAAACCCTAAACACTGTTATATTGAACGAAGTTTATAGAGGTCATAAATAATTTTAAATTATTTTTAATTTTTTTCAAATATAATAATTATTCCAAAGAATTCGCTTGCAATCGTGTGACAATTCGTCTGTCCAAATACAGATCATTGTTCGGTAAAAGGGACAATAGCAGTAAAACAGTTGAATGCGAGTTACAACGTAACAGCAATAAACAATAAAATCGTTTAAGATCTTACAACAGTGCCAAGTTCTTATGCAAAATTAAATAAGAAAAAAGTATTTATATATGGTTTTATACGAATGCGTAATGTCTGTTCTTTCAGACATGCCCGAAACAACAGACACCACGCGGAGACCGCAGATGCCTGGTAAGCAGGAGATCCTGGGTTCGGTCCAGTAGACATTTTCACTCGTCGCTACCGATTCTGCGTGATGTTCCGATGCAGCTAACATCACAAATCTCTTCCCCTTCCTTTCTTTCTACCCCCTATACTTTCTATGTATGTATAACAGAGAATGGCAAATAAAGCACTCAAGTGTCTGGCACACACGCTACACAAATGTATTCACGTAAAACCATACCGGTTGCAGTTGTTACATGCGCTGACTATTTGGACAATGAGCTTCGTTCTGACTTTTGCAGTGACTTGCAGTTGTTACTGGTTTCCACTGAAGTTGGTTTTTAGTGGCGAAGCCACGTCTCATGTGCCCATAAAAGTGAGTCGTCATAACGTATATGTTCAGGTCAAAGAGCATACACACGAGGATGTGAACACATTCGTGATTAACCTAAAACTGACATCTTCCGTGACATATCCTCTACATAAATTGATCATTTTACCTTTGTGGACAGTGACTAATTTCGTGTACCTGGACATGTTGGAGATATGGTGTATCGTACAATTGCAGTAAAGCACTGGAGAATTCATTTTGCAACAAGAGGGTGCTCCATCATATTCGGATGGACGTCATTATCTCAATGTCGAACTACGTCAGTAATGGATTGGTTATGGTTCCCATGATGAATCTCCCCTACTTCAATGGCCGCAATAATAACGTCAGTTAAATTCGTGTACTTTCTCCTTATGGTGTTCTGCCGCCACTACCACTTAATTTGGAAGAGTTACAAGAAGAGATAATTAATGCGGTTGCTGATAACGTCCATGACGTGTAGGAATCTGACAACCATATTTCGTTTGCTGCGTCACACACGGCGCTTATATTGAGTACCTGTAATGTGAGGTAAGAACTTGGAGAGATGTGTCTATTTTCTGTATCTCCGGTAATTTTCATGCAGTCGTCAGCTAAAGCCTGTAGTAATTAATAAATAAACCTGTGTGAGAGTGGCCATCAACACGATGTATTCATCAGAGAACAACTACAATAATCCACTGCAACAGTTATTCACACCCGACACAAGAAAATCACTACCTGTAATTTCGTATACACGGTGCAGTATTTTAAATAAGCGCCATATAACTCATTGTTAATGAGCATTATTTCCAAGTAGTGAGCAAATGTTTTGTGCACATAAAGAAGTACCTTTTTTTATAATCATACCAGGTTTTGTTCATCTTTGAAGAAATTTGTTCTATAAAACATTTAGTGTTTGCTAATGTTTCATACACGGCTTAATGATGATTGTCCCAGTAATTCTATAGAAATTGTGATAATCTGTACCTGTTTTATCCATTTTTATATTGACAATTTTCTTGTTTATTTTATGCTATTTTCCCCGGCTTCTGAGCTGTATGGTATGTGAAATTAACACTTTTGTTGAGGAATGCATGATGTCTCGTCAACGCTTTTCATATGTAATAGTATAAGGGCAGTTTACAAAAGAAGTCCTGTCCATTGTAGCGATACCACAATTATTATGAAGGACAAAAGTACACTTTCCATTACCAATGAAATAGAAATAAACTTTAATATTCGTACACTGTATAGTGAGAAGTACCCTCTGTGCAAAGTTACTATAATTTGTATATTAGATATATAGATGGAATTGTACATTTGTACTGAAGAATGTGAATGAGTTATGATTGTAAGAAATATATTATGGACCTGTTTCTTATCTGGTTTTGTGGATATTCATGCGCCTTATTACTTGGACACTGTAATTGCTTGCTGTTTGGACTAGTGGTTGTTTTTAAGTCTGTGTGGAACTTTATATTTAACATTTCTACCTGAACTTGAAATGCAGACATAGTAATTAAAAAATAAATTATTTTACACCTGTAAGTGTAAACATCCACGCTTAATAATAAGGGTAAACTGTCATTGTCATATTTGATTTACAGACAAGATATACATGCGTATAAGCATTGAATATATCTTTGTTGCACTGTCGACAACAATTATCGGAATAATGACGTCCATAAAGATATACAACAATGTTAAAATACATATATTTCTGATGAAGTTTGAGATTGTGCAAAGAAATTTAAAATGATGACAAACTGACAAACACTTATTAAGAAAATGCAGCATTCTGTCAGAGTAAAAGCAGATCGTGTGAGTGAATAGATGCCGAGCCAGTGTGACTAACTTTGCCCGATGGCGGCGTGTCACGGGCTGGCCTACACACTAGGGGCTGCGAGCGGCGGCAGAGCGCGTCGCGGGCGGGCATACCTGCCAGGGGCACTGAGGGCGTCCTGCCCGGTGATCCGGTCGGTGGTGCGGCAGCGGTAGGGCCCGGCGGCGCCGTCGCGGTCACTGGCCGCGCGGACGTGCAGCTCCCCCCAGGGCAGCACCGAGAACCGACCGCCTGCCGACAGTAAACAAACACCCGCCGTGTACCCAGCCAACAACGCTGCTGGAGGCGCAGTGCCGCCGCTGCTGTTATTGCACCATCTGTGGACTCTGGACCCTGTCTATATTCCTTCCTTGCCGTGTTGTGTTCGATCCAACATTACCGCAATACGGTCATGAGAACGTTCAGCAAATTAACCTTCCGGCTGTGCTATCGCTATAGAATTCGATACGGTGTACCAAGACTTTAAAAGCTGTAAATCAGATACTTCATTTGGCCAAATTGTAGATAGGTTAAAACATAGCTGCCACAACATTAGGCTGTACAGAGTTTCAAAATGTGTCAGAAAAAATTACTCCTTTCGAAAATTTTAGGTGCTAAGGGTAACATCGGTTCACAGTATAAGATTGCAGGAAACGTAACTAGCGAAAAGTAAAGCTTACAAATACCGAATTCCGAGAATGTTGCAATCATAACAGCTGTAGACCAATTAGTACATAGACAGAGTGATATGTGGGCTTAAGAGGAGCGTCTTACGCATTGACAATATTCAGCAAGCAGATGAGGGGCACTGCGACTGTAATAAATACAATAACCATGCCTTTGTAGACATGAAAAGGTTTCCGTGTGGCTAAAAACATTCCACGAACATATAACATATTTTAAACAAACCAGTCTCAAAACCTTAATTTGCTGCCAAACAAACGAACAGCAATTTTTTTAAAAGAAAGAATGCCCTGAATACAAAGTTGAAAATCAAAAATAAAACTAAGAGAATGGCATCCCATAGGATAGTTCTAGAGGGTACTAACATACAGAGGTTCTAGGCGCTTCAGTCTGGAACCGCGTGACCGCTACGGTCGCAGGTTCGAATCCTGCCTCGGGCATGGATGTGTGTGATGTCCTTAGGTTAGTTAGGTTTAAGTAGTTCTAAGTTCCAGGGGACTGGTGACCTCTGATGTTAAGTCCCATAGTGCTCAGAGCCACTAACATAGAGACTGACACCTGGATGACAAACAGCTGGAATATTTTAATTTGTTTGCATGCAGTGGCACATACAATTGGTATGTAGTTTAAGAAATAGATTAGCGTATATAAGCGCCTCATACTGTCTGAGACACTGCCAGTTCCAACACTGACATTCAGATGTGAAATGTAGCTTCTGCATCAGGCACCTTGGAGAGTTTCGTCAGACCTACATAATTACAAAAAATAATCCACGTCTTCACTATCTGCCGAGTTCTAGTGAAGATGAGGAAGCTTCGAACAAATCGGGGCTTCTATCCACGCAGTTTTCTCGAATATCGCAATTGATAACAGACAGTTTTCAAAAAGACAAGAACTGAGTTCGGATTCCAGACTAGCGCACAGTAGTAACTTTTCACTCAGAATCACCAAACAGTAGCCCAGAGATACGGGGTTAACACAGTATCCAATCTCGTCCCCTGCACTGTGTGATTGGCGTAATGGAGAAACGTCAAGTGTGACGATGTGGAGCACCACTGGATAAACTATTTAAATATACACTGTGGTGACAAAAGTTGTGGGACAGCGATATGCACTCATACGGATGGCGGTAGTATTGTGTACACAAGGTATAAAAGGGCAGTGCACTGGCGGAGCTGTCATTTGTACTCGAGTGAGTCATGTGAAAAGGCTTCCGACGCAGGAATTAACAGACTCTGAACGCATAATGGTAGTTGGAGGTAGATCTAAGGGACATTGAATTTCGGAAATCAGTTAGGCGTGCCAACAATATCAAATTTCAGGCATTACCTCTCACCACGAACACCACGGTGTCCGACGGCTTTCGCTTAATGACCGAGAGCAGCAGCGTTTGAGTAGAGTTGTCAGTGCCAACAGACAAGCAACACTGCCTGAAACAACCGCTGCAATCATTGTGGGATGTACGACGAACATATCCGTTAAGACAGTGCTGCGATATTTGGCGTTAAGGGGCTATGACATCAGACGAACGACATGAGTGCCTTTGCTATCAGCACGACGTCATCTGCAGAACCTCTCCTGGGCTCGTGACCATATGAGTTGGACCTAGACCACTGGAAAACTGTGAGCTGGTGAGATGAGTCCCGATTTCAGTTGGTAACTGCTGATGGTAGTATTCGTGTGTGGCGCAGACCCCACGAAGCGTGGACGCAAGTTGTCGACAAGTCACTGTGCAAGCTGGTGGTGGCTCTGTAGTGGGATGGGCCCTATTTAGATGGAATTGGTTGAGTCCTCTGGTTCAACTGAACCGATCACTGACTAGAAACGGTTATATCCGCTATATGGAGACCATTTGCAGTCATTAAATTGTGTAATTTATCGTGCAACCGAAATTTAACGGATTGTTTTAGTACTCATATGAAGGACCTCAATTGTTTATTGTTTTGAATCAACTGAAATTTTTAGCTCCATTCGGCTATGTTATTAAATTATTTTGCAGTTCGTTTTGAACATCTGGTGGCTTTAATAGATGGCAAACGACAGCTTAATCTACAAAATCTCCTAATTCATTTAGACCATTCTGGCACGGTATCACGAACTCAGTCGCACATGAGAGACGCATATGATTAGAGGCTGGTTGTGAAGAACGATGTCAAAAAGACTTCTAGAAATATGGAAATATGCAATCAACTTGAGATCCCCTGTCACTGACACTCCTTACGTCGTGTGAATGAAAAGCCAGTAGTGTTTCAAAGAACAATATTTTCTGAATTTGTGGCATGCATCAATAGATTGCTTTCCTGGCGGTATTTCGTAATGCTGGAACGCAGTATACTTTTATGTTGCAAAATCCTAAATCCTACTGTAAACCTACGACAGTGTAATGGGTGTATAATTAAGCACATAACTTCTATTTCCTTTCTTATTTATTGTGTAACTTTCCTGCTTTTATGTACAGATCTTTCGCCAGCGGTTGTGTATGACTGCTAAAAATGGAGGTATTTCATCAGCGTATTGCGCAGGGAACTTAATGCAATCTTGATTGGAAGACTTGTGTTTATGAAGTTACTTAATTTGCTCCGCTACAGCTATAGTATCTACTTCGAAATTGCTTGACTCGCTTTGGCGACGTTTCTTGATTCGAATTTTGGAATAATTGCTGCTCCAGGTTGTTAGGCAGTCTGTACAGCGCGCAGTCTGAAAACCAAACACTACATCAGCGACGTTTGAGAGTCTGGAGTACTGAAGATAAGGTTCGACGTCCTGTCGACGCCAAAAATAGCAGAGCACCAACTCGAATTGCGGAGAAAGATGGTGATACCTTGTACTCACATGCTAATCATTATATTATACTGGGGATAAGTGAGATGTTTGTGAGCTTACTATCACTATACCTGGTTTTTTATCAAGAGCAAATTTTTCGAAATGGAGCAATGCATTAGTGAAGCTGTCATTTATACTCAGTTGATTCATGTAAAAAGATTTTTTTGATGTTTCTGAGCAACAGTCATGCAATATTTTTTAAAGGAACACACCACCATTTGACTGTGATCGTTTATTTAAGTAAAACCCAGGTTTCTGCCTTTTATGCCAATTTCAAATGATTTATGTCTTTGACCTACACTGCAGGACACTTAGCATAGCTTGACGAAGTGGCCGACGGCTTTTACTTAAAGACCGAGAGCAGCGGCGTTTGCGTAGGGTTGTCAGTGCTAACAGACAAGCAACACTGCATGACAGTGCGGCGAAATTTGGGGTTAATGCGTACGGCAGCAGACGACCGACGCGAGTGCTTTTAACAGCACGGCATCGTCTGCAGTGCCTCTCCTTGGCTTGTGACCATATCAGTTGGACCCTGGACGACTGGAAAACCGTGGCCTGGTCAGGTGAGTCCCGATTTCAATTGGAGAGAGCTGATCCTATGGTTCGAGTGCGGCCCAGACCTCACGAAGCTACGGACCCAAGTGTTCAACGAAGCACTGTGGAAACTAGTGGTGGCTCCATAGTAGTGTGGGCTGTATTTACATGAAATGGACTGGGTCGGCTTGTGCAACTGAACCGACAACTCGCTGGAAATGATTATGTTCGGCTACTTTGAGACCATTTGCAGCCATTCGTGGAATTCATGTCCCCATACAACAATTAAACTTTTATGGGTGACAATGCGAAGTGTCAATGGGCGCCAACTGTTCGGGACTAGTGTGAAAAACAATCTGGACAGTTCGAGCGAATGATTTGGCCCCCAGACCGCCTGACATGAATCCCATCGAACATTTACGGACCATAGTCGAGAGGTCAGTTCGCAGGGAGCGAGATGGAAGAGCGGAGCCCCGGACTGCGTCAACCTGCTACCCGACGTGTTCCAGAGAGAAGATGTCTTTGGTCGGTATCGGTTACACCGAGGATAATAACGATCATCAACCTTTTTGAGTTACAATGAGCTGTGGTGATTGGAACGGTCATCCCCCAGAGGTCTGAATACCGGGCGTGTTCTATGTGGCTCAGAGAACTCTGCGGGAGGGGGAGTTCGAAAACCTGGCATGCTATTCATATGTACTGTCTTCAGGTGGTTAGTTTCGTGTCCCATCCAGAGACAAGTTCTGATAGTTGTGCTTTCTTTTGTATCAATTTGCATTGAGCAAGGATAGACGAATGTGGAACTGCAGTAATTTTGATAGGATGAGCACATATGTTATATTAACTTCTCGTTGTAAAGTTGTACTTGGTCAAGATACCACATTAAATTAAAGTTTCATTGTAAAGTTTTTCTGACATTGTTTTAAGTCAATTATTTCGTGTTGTTTTAAAAGTTTTGATAGTTATTAGAATAAAATTATGCTTAGAACTGTTGTATGACGCCTACCTCCTCACCCCCAACCCTTTCACTTAATGCTGTATAACAGTAAATAAATGAGGTCTACAGTAAGGATACTAATTTCAGTTTTCTCACAGCTAAATTCCCTTATTAGCACTCCCTTGCGGTTTGTGAAAGTCCTTGTCGCTCCGAAACATAAAATAATTTCAGTCAGATTACGTTTATTCACATATGGACTTACCAAAAGAGTAAATTTTCAGGGCATAAACGCCGTGGTCATGGTCTCTTATGAACTCCCATGTCAAAGTGTAAGCAGCGCGGTAGGCTTTGAAGTTGGACAAAAGGCTTCAATCGATCTGTATGGGATTAAGGATTATATACGCATTTCAGATTATGACCATATGTCATGGATTATAGTAATAACTGACACAGGGAATTATCGGATCAGCAGGATGCTGCAGTGTTTCATTCGAAGAAGTGTACGTTTACTTCCTTTACATTGCTAAGAATTTTACACACTCTTAGGCAGTTCTTGCTGTTACTGAAACCTCGATATTTAATTTCTGATGAAAGAAGTATAATGAATTTGGAGGGGGTGTTTACGTGATATTGACCAGTAAACATATCCGACTAGGCAACGCATCAATTCATATACCATGCATGTAAAAATGTAATATTCACTCTGGGGTACAACAATGTCCGACTGACGAGTACGTACTTCTGCTGTACATCTTCAGCCATTTGAACAGGATCGCACTGTGCGCGTTTGGGAAACGGATGCCGCACGTTTTCAGAACTAGGTATCAAATCTACTCATTGTGACTACAGTGGTGACCGACCGGACATAACCCAGAGACAAAATCCGGGCACATGTTGTATCATCCTTGCTGCGTGATTAAGATCAAGTGCGTATCGGGCTAGGCTATGGCTCACATCACAACACCGGCACTATGTATCATGGAAGAGTTGAATCGAGATTGGTAATGGGCTCTGTTGTCTTCAGTGATGAATGTAGGTTCTATCTGTATGTGAGTGATGGACGCACATGTAATTGACGTAGACCTGGAGATCTGCCTATTCCAGAGGGCATACGCATACAACACTCAGATCACATCCCAGGCTTCGTGGTAAGGGGGTCATCAGTTACAATATGCGGTCACATTTGGTGTTTGTGTAGGATTAAATACGAGGTGCTCCGTACACTTCATAGGCTGCTATTCCCGTGCTACTGCCATTTCGTCGGCAGGAAGGTGACATTCTTTTTCAGCAGGACAGTGCACATCCACACAGCTATTGAAATGCAATTCGTTGTGTACAGCTGTCCTGGTCACCAAGATCACTAAACCTTTCATTAACTGAACTTGTACGGGACGTGCCGGCCGGTGTGGCCGTGCGGTTCTAGGCGCTTCGGTCGCAGGTTCGAATCTTGCCTCGAGCATGGATGTGTGTTAGTTAGGTTAGTTAGGTTTAAGTAGTTCTAGGGGACTGATGACCACAGATGTTAAGTCCCATAGTGCTCAGAGCCATTTGAACCATTTTTTGTACGGGACGTGTTGAAGCGGGAAGCTTTCCAGGGCCTGCATATATCATTGCCAAATTTCAGCAAAATGCGCAAGATGCTTGAGACAATCTATCGCAGGATGCCATTCGGCACCTTCATGATCGTTTACATGCAGGAATACTAGTACGGGCGCGCGTTGCCACTAGAGCGGGCTACACTGTGTACTGATGCTCTTATTTGGTCGCACTTTAGTGTGACATGTATATTTCATTCGGTCTGAATTTGTTATCAAGTACTCCTACAGTGATGAACTACCAGTCGCATCACTTGTCAATGAAAGGACCTTGTCCTTGTGGGTGCTGCATTTTTTCCAGCTGTGTGTTTCGCCTTAAAATGGTTCAAATGGCTATGAGCACTATGGGACTTAACACCTGAGGTCATCAGTCCCCTAGAACTGAGAACTACTTAAACCAAACTAACCTAAGGACATCACACACATTCATGCCCGAGGCAGGATTCGAACCTGCGACCGTTGCGGTTGCGCGATTCCGGATTGAAGCGCCTAGAACCGCTTGGTCACACCGGCCGGGTGTTTCGCCTTAAGTCGAGTCCATATTTTAATATCAAATTATATTTGAAAAGTACGAGCATTGTTAATACGCAATATTCATTAGTAGTTGCATGTCTGAGTAGACGATGCCTATTTTGTCAAGGAGGTGTCTGCATTGTTTGCAACACACGTGTTTAGGAATTACACATATTTAAAGTTTTGTCTTATATGGTTTTCTTGCGCGACAGTGGGATATATGAGTAAAACATAAGTGAAATAAAGCAGAAACCATTACCTGATCATCCTGCCAATGTTTGGAACAAAGTAGCTTTTCAAATGACTCAGGAGAATTATCACCCCCGAGCGCAGAGTTCGAAAATATATTCTTTGGGTTTTACTGTCACTTTGTGGCCCCCAAAATTGTGGTTGGGAAACATGCATATTATTTGGATCTTTGGTCAGCAACATAGGCAGCTGGAGTTCGACATCTTGTTTTGAAATAAATCACTGATTACGACTCACATCGTCACATGTGCCCAACCATTTTCCGTCTCTGTCTCATTACGCACTTTTTTTTCTGAGTGACATATTGCACGATGTCTTCATTCCTTCTTCAACAAATCCATTTGACATTTACTCTTCTGTAACTTAACATTTACGAGGCTTCTAATAGTTTCATTTCTGTCTTCCCCGTTATTCACGTTTGGCACACATACAGAGATGTATCTCAAATACAGATTTTTAGGAAGCTTTTTCTGGTGGTAAGTTATAATTTTTGAATGTTAGCAGTTGTTCCTTTGTACAGAAAGGCCGTTTGCATGATGCAGTCCTTAGTGCTGCACTTTTTTTCCATTTCCTTTCTTCAGTTATTCCATTTCCGAGATACCAGAAATGAGACCACTTTTTCCGTAGTCTCTTTTTCAGTTTTAACAGTTGTCCAGATGCTGCACACACACCTACATTAATTTAACTTTTGTTTAAGTGCATATTCTGCCAGTGCTGACTGCTTCAGTCTTCTTCACACAAAGGAATAGATCATCCTTCTACTGTCTCTGTAGTTGATACCACATTGATTAAGAATGGATAAAAGTTTACTCTATAGCATATTGTCGAAAGCTGTCTCCAAGTCTAAACTTCTGTAATGTCTGTTCCCCTACCTTTGTTAAATCTCTCCTCTGTTGTGAACTGCAGTTCTAACATTGCTTCTGGAGTAAACTTTTTTTCCTGTTCAACATAAATTTGCCTTTTACTAATCTATTTAAACGATTCAAGGAAACATAAAAATGAATAATACACTCCTGGAAATGTAAAAAAGAACACATTGACACCGGTGTGTCAGACCCACCATACTTGCTCCGGACACTGCGAGAGGGCTGTACAAGCAATGATCACACGCACGGCACAGCGGACACACCAGGAACCGCGGTGTTGGCCGTCGAATGGCGCTAGCTGCGCAGCATTTGTGCACCGTCGCCGTCAGTGTCAGCCAGTTTGCCGTGGCATACGGAGCTCCATCGCAGTCTTTAACACTGGTAGCATGCCGCGACAGCGTGGACGTGAACCGTATGTGCAGTTGACGGACTTTGAGCGAGGGCGTATAGTGGGCATGCGGGAGGCCGGGTGGACGTACCGCCGAATTGCTCAACACGTGGGGCGTGAGGTCTCCACAGTACATCGATGTTGTCGCCAGTGGTCGGCGGAAGGTGCACGTGCCCGTCGACCTGGGACCGGACCGCAGCGACGCACGGATGCACGCCAAGACCGTAGGATCCTACGCAGTGCCGTAGGGGACCGCACCGCCACTTCCCAGCAAATTAGGGACACTGTTGCTCCTGGGGTATCGGCGAGGACCATTCGCAACCGTTTCCATGAAGCTGGGCTACGGTCCCGCACACCGTTAGGCCGTCTTCCGCTCACGCCCCAACATCGTGCAGCCCGCCTCCAGTGGTGCCGCGACAGGCGTGGATGGAGGGACGAATGGAGACGTGTCGTCTTCAGCGATGAGAGTCGCTTCTGCCTTGGTGCCAATGATGGTCGTATGCGTGTTTGGCGCCGTGCAGGTGAGCGCCACAATCAGGACTGCATACGACCGAGGCACACAGGGCCAACACCCGGCATCATGGTGTGGGGAGCGATCTCCTACACTGGCCGTACACCACTGGTGATCGTCGAGGGGACACTGAATAGTGCACGGTACATCCAAACCGTCATCGAACCCATCGTTCTACCATTCCTAGACCGGCAAGGGAACTTGCTGTTCCAACAGGACAATGCACGTCCGCATGTATCCCGTGCCACCCAACGTGCTCTAGAAGGTGTAAGCCAACTACCCTGGCCAGCAAGATCTCCGGATCTGTCCCCCATTGAGCATGTTTGGGACTGGATGAAGCGTCGTCTCACGCGGTCTGCACGTCCAGCACGAACGCTGGTCCAACTGAGGCGCCAGGTGGAAATGGCATGGCAAGCCGTTCCACAGGACTACATCCAGCATCTCTACGATCGTCTCCATGGGAGAATAGCAGCCTGCATTGCTGCGAAAGGTGGATATACACTGTACTAGTGCCGACATTGTGCATGCTCTGTTGCCTGTGTCTATGTGCCTGTGGTTCTGTCAGTGTGATCATGTGATGTATCTGACCCCAGGAATGCGTCAATAAAGTTTCCCCTTCCTGGGACAATGAATTCACGGTGTTCTTATTTCAATTTCCAGGAGTGTAAAACCTAAATCTGCATGGTCAGTGGGAACTTGGTACCCTGCACCATATCTGTCAGTATCAGTATTTGATGCCCTGTGAAATCTCATGGAAAACCCATGAATTTATGCAGACCCATCTATATTCTGTCTGAGAATTTTTACAGATTCTCATTATGAAGCATTTGAGTTTTACATCATACCCCAAAGTTGTGACCCTGTACAATTCCACGACATCATTTTAGCTAATTTGAGATATAACCTCAACTTAATTCAGATAAATTCATCTTGGTCTTTGAATTTTCACTAATGTAACACAACTTTATAAACTTTTCAGTAAATGGAATACATAATCTTACATTTCTTACCACTAACACTACAGTGAGAAAAACGAGGTGTTTCATCGCATTCACTTCTATACTTCCATGCTCTCTGCACAGTGACTTACTGTACCTGCTGCAATGTCTGGGATGACGTCACGTGGTGGCTCGCCCCTAAGCCATCCAGCCACAGTGACGAACTCTCTGGAGAAGGCAGGCACATGGCAACGCAGCACTGCAGTGTTGCCAGATACCACAAATTCGTCGTGGACCTGCGCCGCAAACCGCTGACCTGACAGCACTGTCCAAACACAACAACAGACTTCAGGCATACAAATAATGGGTTTCATTTCTACATAAAATCTGTGCTTTGCATGACTATTAAAAAAATGAAACTCTTAATGATACATGACATGACAACAAGTGAAGGGAGAAACATCAGAAAACAGAAATAAATGAGAGTAGACAGTGATGCTGGAATCAATGCTCAAATGCTTACAACAGTCTCTGTGGATTTATTCCATGGCTTGGAGAAGGATGGAAGATTAGTGTTTAACATCCAATCACGAATTAGGTAATTAGGCTCAGATTTTAGAAAAGAATGGCCTCTGTTCTTTTCAAAGAAGCTGTGCCAGCATTTGTGGGAAACAGTTTAGGAAATGTACGAAAAACCAAAATCTAGATGGCTGGACTTGTATTTTAACTGATAACTCCCCAGACTGCATGTCCAGTGTCCTACCCACTGCACAAGTTCACTTAGTCTTTCGCCTTAATGAGGACGGTAACATTTAAAAGGTCTGCTCACAATGAAGAACGTGTTTCTAGCTCTGTATGCCAGCCCATAGAGAAAGTTGTAATGCAAAATCAATGAAGAAGTCACATTGGTACATCCACTTATTCTGAAAGATGTGTGAATATAGATGCAACAGGCCTCCAGCCGAATGAAGTGGTTGAATTCCTAGGAGTTAAGGCCGAACGCCCCTGCAACCATCATCAACCAGTAACTGAGTGGCGTGTGACTCTTTTACGCTGAAGGATATAACGGGTATATTGCAGGTCAGACCCACCGAATAGCTCAGTTATTATCAGACAATACCATGTGTAAACTGTCATCTGTAGCAATTTCAGCTTCTTTATATGCAAAGGGTGTAACAGTTACAAATGCAGATATTTTTATATGTGATACCTTAATATGCACACACATTAGTGTGTTAGTTGTTTTCTTTTCTGTCTCGAACAGTCACAAACTTTACATCCTGATGTTTTCTGCGTAGTCGTATTCGCCCCTCTATGTAGACTAGACCTGTCAGTATGGACTAGCTGTACTGTGTCCACACTGCAACACCTAATCTGTTGCCAAGGGAAAGTAGGCATTAATGATTTACTATTGCCACACTTACTTGAAGGCACTAACCAAGCTAAAAACATAAGACCCGTAACAGCTATAATTATGGAAATGATGTAAATACTGATGTATTGTTGTTGGGTACACGTCCTCAGTCACCAAAAGTAATATCTTCACTTATACGCGTTACACCCTATATATGTTCATTTCTCTGTCCTAACATGTATAAGTTCTGACTCACAGAGAGTCTGTGTCTTTCCACTCTAATACCACGCAAGCTGTTAGTGGGTCAAGGAGTACCAATTGCGAATGTTTGGGGTGGGATTTCTGGTTAGGCCATTTTCATTACAACATAGGAAAACCTCCAGAGGACCTTGGTTAGAAGTGGAGAACGGGAACTATTTGTAATCTGGGGGCACTATGTCCCGGGGAAAAATATGAAAACCAAGCTTATGTGGAAGTGTATTTGTTGTGATCTTCAGTCCGAAGGCTGGTTTGATGCAGCTGTGCAGATTTGTCTACCCAGTGCAAGTCTGTCCCTCTCTGTGTAAGAATAACTTACGTTATTCAAACTTAGGTCTCCCTCAGCAGCTTTTACCAACCATACTTCCAGTCATTACCAAATCGACGATTTCTTGATGCCTATCAGCTGACATCTGTTTTTGGTCAGGTTACGCTATAAATTTCTTCTCCCCCCAATTCGATTTAGTAGTTCCTAATTAGTTATTCGATCTACTCAACTAATCTTCGGCAGTCTTCTGTATCACAACATTACAAAAGTTGCTATTCTCTTCTCTGAATTGTTTATCGGCCACTATTCACTTCCACCTCTGCAAAACGGCAGAAAAGCAACAAAAATTTTTTTACACATATTCGAAGTTGACAAATATATGTTTTGCAGGAACGTTTTCCTTACTTTTGCTAGTGTACAGTTTATGTCTTATTTACTTTCTGCCACCGTCAGTTATTGTGCTGCCCAAATAGCAAAACGTATCTACTACTTTTAGTGCCTCAGCTCCTAATCTGTTTCCCTCAGCATACTTTATTTAATTCGACTACATTGCATTACACTTCTTTTAGTTTTGTCGCTGTTCACCTTATAACCTCCTTTCAACATAATAGTCATTCTATTCAGCTGTCCTTTCAAGTCCTCTGCCCCTTCTCACCGAATAATAATGTAATCGGAATCCTCGAGGTTTTTAATCCTTTTACCTAAACTGTAATTCCCGTTCCATGGGTATAGAGAGCGAAGTCGGTGACATGGTCGACGTGTCGAGTGCACCCATGTCGCTGTCAATCGCAGCCGACCCGATCGACGCCGACTGATGTACACCACGTGGTCGATAGCGACGACTACATATAGCCGGACACGCGTCTGTGACGTCACCGGTGCTCAGGCCACCGCCAAATAAGGAAATATTTACTCCCCTCCTCCACGTCCGCGTCCGTTTCAGCCCCAGGACGGCCGGATACCAGGCTGTACTAGAGTGCAAGCCGTCACCTGTATTGGGCTTGGTACCTGAGATTTTAATTTCACTCCCTTCCTTTACTCGTATCACGCTGTTTTAGCAATCGTTCATCCTTGTAATGACAGACGTGTTGTCGAATACAATTATGTACTCAGTTTCTAAAGCGTGTTTTGTCACGCGTTATTTCTCGGTACACATCTCGTGTCGTCTCCGGAGGTTCTCCACAGTGCTTAACAGTATACTTAACGTAGTCATAGTCACACTCACAAGATACTGTATTCATTATGAGTTGCCTTATCTTTACTGGGAGTCCTGAAAGCTGTTATAATTGTGTTAGTCTCCAAGAGCCGACTAGTTTTCCCTGTCAGTGGCAAGGCGTCAGATACAGCCAACCATCCCCCCCCCCCCCCCCCCCATCAAACAATATTCATGCCAGATTCACACATCACTGACCCATGTAATAATTTTCCTACCACAAACTCTGAAGGATTTATGCACATCTCCCCGTGCAATGCAACTCTCATGGAGTTGTTGGGTATATGGCTGGCTCACCTTAATTCACTCTCGGAGTATCTGAATATCAAGCTGGCGTCACACGAATGTATCTCAAAATGGAAGTTTTGGTATTTATTTCACACATGGATCCTCAACTGAATGCTAGGACAAGAACTTCTAATTCTTTTTATTGTGTCACAGTCAGATTGAGACTCACACTGTACTCACCACATGGAAGTGCTTGTCTCTAATTCAAGTTCTGCACGGAAATTTTAATTATTTTCAACTTAGATTTACACACGCAAGTATTTCATCTTAATAATACCACACGCTAGTATTTCGTCTTATGATTAAAACACGTGGTTTGTCACTTCCGAAGAATCCTATGTTCCCCATGAATTTTTACCTGCCTATCTTTTTCAGAACAATTTACATCAGCCTCCCACCAAAAGTTCCTGAAAATAGAAAGTATTAGTTCATCTACTCCTAAATATTCTACATGCATAACATTTTCATTTAACTTTGTTTTTCTGGAGCACACATAGAGCACGTCTTCACACCTCAGGAACCAACGACAGAGTGCTGAAACATGGCCGTTCATCCGGTCACCCCGCGCTTCCGCAGAAGTGGGAAAGGACCTTGCCACCATATTGGTCAGCCACATTCCAAGCCCTCTGGTGCTCTGGTATACTTCCTCTCTTTGGTTCAGCCAAAGGTGACGAGAGAACTGTCTCACAGATGATTATATAATCTACCTTCACTATCTGTGGTCAGCAGACGACCAGCTATTCATTCAATTCACAAACATTACCAAACTGGATTCAGGGATCTATTTTAAGGAAGTACACATCTGAATAATTAAACATACAAATTGCC
Organism: Schistocerca piceifrons; assembly: GCF_021461385.2. Taxonomy (NCBI): domain Eukaryota; kingdom Metazoa; phylum Arthropoda; class Insecta; order Orthoptera; family Acrididae; genus Schistocerca; species Schistocerca piceifrons. The sequence goes on along the minus strand of NC_060141.1, from coordinate 770,385,003 downwards.
CTTCTTTCCTACATTGGCATCCGGCTTCGGTGTATTAAATAAAATGGTGTTATTCTACAAAAAACACTGTTCTGACAAGAACAACAAAATATGTTGTTGTACATCTTTTCCATGTCACGCTGTACTGTACCTTTTCACTAGCACCATGTCAAGCACATAAGCACACCTAAAAGTTTCAAACTCGATTTTCTCCAAAACAGTGGAGAGTCGCGTGTTGTGTATTCCTGTTTACATATGGTGTCCTAATCGTTTCGTACACATCCTGCCAATATGAATCAAATTGGTGAGGGAAGTTCCTATAGGCCCTCCTAAGCGACATGTGTTGTAAAACATTATATGAGTAGTACTTACATACAACTGGAGTATCTGTATCGTTTCCATGTTACATTCATCACATTTTTTTTGCAAAACAGTCTCAATTTTTTACGCTGGGTATTATACATACTGTACAGTATACGTCATAGTAAATATCGGTACTTCCATGTTATTCCCTTGATACATCTCATGTTAAAAACTCCAGAAGCACATACACTCACAACATCTAAGGTGTTTACATAGGAAAATAGAGTTTATGGTCAGAGACCTATATCTAAGAAATTCAAAGACGTTACATATAGAGAATGTAACATATTACAGATTATGAAAATGAAATTGTTACACGATTACGGAACTGCACTGTCATTTCTAATAAGAAGAAGGAATTTTGACAAAATAATATAACGTATCTATTACTTTTTTTGATTAGCTGTGAGGGACAATGAGTAACAGTCTCAGTTTTCAAAAATTTTATTAAATCTTTGTAGAAATGGCTTGTTTGCCAGGTCTACTTTTTCGTTGAGAGTGAGATGTTGTGAGTTGGAGGTGTGGATGTAAATTTCAATCTTTTTAAGGAAGTTCATGTTTTTTCCTTTGATGACAATATGTAGTATCTGCAGGGTGCCTGTGGTAGTTGTGACTGAGTGACCATGTTCTTTCTGATGTGTTGCAAAAGTGGATTTATCAAAGTTATTTAGTCAGAAGGTATCCACGCGACCCCAGGACCGTACAGTGGAACTCCTACTTGTCTGGCCCATGTAGGACTGTGGGAATTGTTCACTTGCAAATTTGTAAATACCTGATTTGCTATGACACTGCCTGTTTGTCTTGCTGCAGTGCTTAATGTCCTGTTGTAGCTTATTGTTTACGCTGGAAGATATTTGAATATCACTGTTATGAAAAAATTTAGCAACTTGATATAAGATTATCCCCATATAGGGAATGTGAGCAAATGTGTTTATTTGCTCTTGTGAGTCTGATTCAGGAAGTGTGCATTGTTCGTTTTAGATTATTTTGTAAATCTATCAATTATATTTGGACTGTATCCATTCCTGTCTACAATTCCTTGATAATGTTAATTCCTTTTTGTTCATTATGATGACTAAGTGGGACTTTGTGGATACCATTAAGCATAGATCAGAAGAATGCCATCTTGTGTTGTACTTGGTGACAGGAAGGGTTGGTTATGGCAGTACCACAAGTGGAGGGTTTGTGATAAATTTGAAAGGCATGTTTGTTATTTACATTAGATACTGTAAGCTCAAGATAACCGATTTCTTTACTTATGTAATGTTCTGCAGTGAAGTTAATGTTCTTATGTATATTACTGAGAGTATTGGCAAGATTTTCGATCTTCTCAGCTGTCCTGTGGTACAGGATATCAGTGAAAGGGTACAGTACCGCCCAACATTGAAAATAGGTACAACATTCTTTGTTATTCTTGTCAGAACAGCATATTTTTTGTAATAATAACTCAGTTTCACTTAATACACCAAAGCTGGATACCAGCGTAGGAAAGAAGGACAATTTATTTATTTAATTGATCACATGTGCACTCCCACAAAATAAATCCCTACATCCAATTTGGTGAGATCTGTGAGATAATGAATGTGCAATATATGATCATCTTTGAGACAGTCCTTTGATCACCTTTGGTGGAACCAAAGAGATGAAATTTACCTCAGCTTTGAGCGCCTGAAATGTGGCTGGCCAATACAGTAACACGGTGCTCCCCCACCTCGGCTGAGGTGCGAGATGACCTGAAGAACAGCCATGTTTCAGCACTCTGGCGCTGGATCTTCTGTTGGTAAGACCTGTCTTAGGTGTGGTCCGTTAAGAATTTTCGGGGGGAGAATTAAATGACAGGCAGGTAATATTAAGGGGATTGTAGTAATCTTTGGAAGTGACCAATGGTCACAATGAAACCACTTGTAGCAATAAGTTGAAAAACTTGCGAGTGCTAGTACTAAGTTGAAATACTTGCGAGTGCTAGTATTAAGCTGACATACATCCGAGTGCTAAAGCTAAGCTGAATTACTGGCGTTTGTACTATAAGTTGGAAATATTTAAGAAATGGCGTGTGCAGGACTTGAAATTAGAGATGAGCACTTCCACGTGGTGAATACTGTGTGTCTCGATCTGTGTATGAGACAAAGGATAAAAGGAAGTACTCGTCCAAGGGATCAGTTGAGGACTCGCGTGTGTGACGAATATTATCTTAGTATTACTTTGCGTGTTATGTTACTGTGGACGCTAGATTCAAACTCTAATACTCTGAGAGAGAAGCAAGGTGAGTCAGCCGTCTATCCAGCAACGCCACTTGGCTTGCATTGCACAGGAAGATGTGCATACATCCTCCAGAGTTCGTAGTAGGAAAGAAAAGTTACGAAGTGGGGCAGTGTCGGGTGAAACTGGGATGAATACTAATTGAAGTGGGGAAGCTGAAAGTGATGTGATTCTAACGTTGTGACTATTCTTTCTGATTGTATTCTATGTTGCCAGTGTGATGTATTTCACGTGATTTAGCAAGATAGGTTCAGAAGCAGTGGGTTATGCATGTTCCTTTTTTGTACCGCTCGGTCTGGAGGAAATTTTCGTGATGATGGGTGTGAGAGTCGAAGTGTGAGATACAGCAAAAGATCCACCATCCTATCCAGAAAGTGCACTGTAGCGTTAGATAATTACGAGACAACAAGATAGAGAATCACCAATGTAAAGCCTTGCCCACTGGGAGGAGTTTCTCATGTGTAATTGTTGTACAAAATGTAATGGTGTGTGTAGGTTATCTTTGAATGATAATACAATTTATCGGAATAAAAAAGATAGTGAAAAGAAAAAGATTGGTGGCCTTGTTCTTCGAATAGTGTGTAGTCATGATATCCAGAATTTATAATGTGTGCGCCATTCATATTTAATGCGATGGCCACATGTTGATCAAAGCCGTTGGGTAAGAAAGAAAATTTGGTATTGCCAGTGCGTAGTGAACAATCAGAGTTGTGTAAATTACTAATAGTCAGAAGTGCGTTATCCGTTTCCGTTGCGTAATATTCAAACAGGAGAATAATTTGTAGCTTAATTGTAAGTACTAGAGCTCATAATCAAGCATTTATGTTACTCGATAAATAAGAATAAATCCACCCGCTCGGCAGACCACTCATCTTGCAGGCCTGATTGCATGATGCCACAGTATGAGCAAGGCATGTGGATGCCTCATAACAGCAGCAACAACATACATTTCATAATAAATTATTTTATCTTTAAAGAAACGTCCTGATCTAAAGAATTTACTTTCTATGCTATTAATGTAAATACCTGAAAGGATTCCTACAAAACGGTTGCCTATTGCAAGATCATCATCTTGCTTGTAAATTTCATGTTAAAAAAGAATTAATTATGGTGACAGAATTAGTTCCAGTTGTTCAGTAAGTTCATAGATCTCATCCATGGATAAGTTTTTGTTATTAGCTAGGTTGGTTTTTATTACCTGGATTGTATAATGATGTTGGTGTAAAGGTTTACTATGTTCATTGAAGGAAATTTGGCACCCTGTGGTATTGCTACATTTTTGATATCTTCTATAACATCATAACTGTTCTTAATAGAGAAATTCTTTTCACATGTATAAAAATTGTTTTCTGTTACTATTCCTGACAGTTAATGTTCCTCATAAAAGACAACAACTAGTATCTCCTGCCACACCAAAACAAATATTCTGTGACAGGGTCATTAATTCCACTACTATCGTATTTGGCAAAGATGCAATGATTTATCTCATAAAGACCACAAACACAACACTCCATCATTGCTCAATAATAAATATGTCGAGGATTTACTTGCCTGCTCTAAAATGTCTGGTAAATTAGCTAAAATGAACAGCAACCAACAGATTAGTATAAGGCTTAAAGCCAAGAAGATCACACTTGAAAACCTACAAAACGAAAAAACACAACTATGCAAAAACTGTTCCAAATTCGCTCCAGGATATTAGAAAACTATCTGAAAACAAAGCTTTAGTAGTGAAATCTGAGAGAGAGCTGTTTCAAATAGTTTTATGTTGAGGACAATCACAGCCGAAGTAATCCATATTTCTGAAACAAGAGCTGCTTTCAGATGTTTATCAGGGCGTAAGTGTTTTACAGACATGTAAGTGTTTCATCTCGGTTATCATGATCATAGATTATTAGGATAGGTATCTGTTTTTTCATATTGTCGATTTTAGTTTCCTGTCTTGTAGATATACACCTGAGGATGTGATCTGAAATCACAAAATTGGTCGTGTTCCTGTAAAATTTCACATACAGCTGTTCAGAACAATGAACTCAGCTGTTGTTATGTATGAATCTGAGTACACCAACTAAACTTCGTAAGTTTTTTCTTAAAAACATCATATATGAAATACAGTATGACCCCAAAGTTAAACTTCAAATTTAGCTAAGGAAAATACTGAAATCTTCTGATTTCCTATTATCTGATGCAGATATCCTAAAATGTCTTCTCATGAACCCATCAGCACCAACACTATATTTCCAACAGAAAATTCATAAGCATCAGTGTCCTAGACGTTCTACAGTTAACTCAAGAAATAGTCCACCATATTTTATCAGCAAGAAGCTAAAAACATTGTCAGCAATTTCTATGCACGTGAAAAGAGTTTCTCAATTAAGAATGGTAATGATTTATGGAAGATATCAAATGCCACAGGGTGCCAAATTTGCTTCAATGAACATACTAAACCTTTACACCAACATTCCTATTCATGATAAAATGTATATAATTAAAAAAACAACCTATTAATTCAGAAAAACGTATCCAAGGATGAGATATATGAACCCTCTAACAGCTATAACTAATTCTGTCACACAATTATTTTTGTTGTAACAAAAACTTTACAAACAGGAAGATGATCTTGCAATGTGCAACAGTTTGGCAGGAATCTTTGCAAATATTTACATTAATGACACAAAAAATCAGTTCTGCAGGCCACAATGTTTCTTTCAAGATAAAATAATTTATTACAAAATGAATGTTGATGATACCATTATCCTGCACGATGGTACAGCTGAGAAGATTGAAAAACTTGTAAACATTCTCAGTAGCATATGTAACAACATTAACTTCACTGTAGACATCAAGTAGGTGAAGGAATGAATTTTTTGATTGTACAATATTTGGTGTAAATAACAAAAATGCCTTTCAAATTTACCAAAAACCCACCACCAGCGATACTGCTACAAACAATTCTTTCTGTCACACAGTACAACACAAATGGCATCCCCCTAATCTATCATATACACACGGTTCCACTCAGTCCTCTTGATGAACAAAAGGAAATTTAGATTTCAGAGGAACTGCATACAGGAATGGATACAATCAAGATATAACTGACAGATTTAACACGAAAATCAAAAAGAAACAATGCATACTTTCCAATTTAGATTCACAAGAACAAGTACATACATTTGTTTGCATCCCTATACAGGTAAAACCTCATACCAAGTTGCTAATCTTTTTCGTATCAGTGGTATTCAAATATTCTTCAGCACTAACAATAAGCTACAACAGCACACTATCCACAGCAGTAAGATGAAAAGCCAGTGTCACAGAAATAATGTATTTACAGACCTTCATGTGATCAACTGCATACAGTTCTACTAAAGCCAGGCAAGAAGGAGTTTTACTGTAAGGTACAAGAACATATGGTCGCCTTCTGACTAAATAACTTTGATAAAACCATATTTTCAACACCTCTGAAACAACATGGTCACTCAGCCACAACCGTGACAGGAAATCTACAGACGCTAGACACTGACAGCAACGAAATGAAAAGGAATATTCTTGAAGAGCTGGACACTTCTATCCAAAAGTTCAGATCACCACACGTCATTCTCAGTGAACAAGTACAAGTTGCAAACGAGTAAATTCTACACATCTTTAATTAAATTTTTAAAAACTAAAACCATTACTCATTGCCAACTCACAACAATTAAAAAATAATGAATGTAATGTTATGCAATTTGCCAATAACCATCCTATTTATTATAGATAACAGTTTGGTTCCAAAATTGTGTAACAATTTCATTTTCATGACTTGGAAGATTTGTTTTTCTTTTCTACATGTGTAACATCTGTGAACTTCTTAAATCTAAGGTTTTCCTATGTAAACATGTTAGATGGTGTGAGTGTGTGCATGCTTCTGAAATTGTTGACATCTACCGTATCAAAGCAGTAACATGGAAGTACCAGTATTTACGTTGATGTATAATGTACAGTATGTATAATATACAGTGTAAGAATCGAGATACTGTCGCAAAAAATGTGATAAATGTAATATGAAAACGACATGGATACAGCAGCTGTGTGAAAGTACTATAGTATTTTCCAACATGTCGCTTAGCACCTCCCAATTGTTTCAGTTAGATCTATTTAGTCCTCATCACATTATCTGTTTTTATTTTAAACAGTGATCTGCAACATTGAGCAATGAAACATGTAACTGAGTTCAAAACTATCTGAAGATGGGCAGAAACCCGAAACCGGTCGTGGACAAAACAAAATCACGTTTTGTTGAGACTGGCAGCGGTTATTGTTCTACATTCTATAAAGGAGCAGTTCAACTGCATCAGCTATGGATAAATTTCACAAAAGGAACTAATGACTAACTTGACTCCCGGGTTACAGAAGAGCTCAATCGTTCAACCGACTCCATGTCACTTGCTCCAGATCCAGTAAATTGACAAATTCAGTTTACAAAACATATCGGAAAATCACTTTAAAACCATATGTTGCTGGTAGAGGATTCCTCATAGCGTAATGTATGATAACATGTTCATACACGACGAGGGTAGTCAGCTTGCTCAGTAGAAGTAACAGTACCAAACTGCACACCTGTGCGTCAGCCAAGTGACGATTATGTTTATGGCCAAGTTAAAAACTTTATTTAGAGGTTACAAAAATGCAGTCTGCTTCTGGAAACCCAGAGGAGCTGCAAAACCACGTGGATGCTATAACGATTCACAGCATAATACAAGGATTGCCTAGAGAGTAATGCACCGCATTTTTCCTTTAGCAATTCTTTCTTGAACAAAATGTGAATTACACACACACGAAAGGATAGTGTAATGGTGTTTTGTTTACTCATCCTATTTTTTCACGTAATCTCCATCCCGTTCTACGGCCTTCCTCCGGTACTAAACAGGGGCGTGTATGCGGTGTCGGTACCAATCCTTCCCTGGTGGCGGAGCCAGTGCATCACTGTGTGAATCACCTCCTCATCGTTCTCAAAATGTCTTCCACGAACGGCATCCTTTAATGGCCCAAACAAGTCCGACGGGGCTGCAACTTGTCAGGTGTGACAGCTGTGGATGGTCTCCGCGACCGCTGCAAATCGTGGAGCTTCGTCGAACCGCCTTCTGATGACCTCACCCTCCGTGCCCAGCGACTAACTGTACTTCTGTAGACAGCAGATGCTCCATAGACTTTGCGCAAGCGTATGTGAATATTCCCCACTGCTTGTTTCTCTGCAGTGAGGAACTGAATGACGGCTCATTGCTTGTAACGTACATCACCTTCAGACGCCATTTTGAAACTGTCCTGCAGCTACGCTTTCTGTCGGAAGTAACGGAAACTTGGCGAGCGCACGCTCAGGAGACTTCAAAAAACACATACCTAAAGTTTCGCATTCGTAGCGTTGTTTTCGGCTAAGAAGAGACATGTGGTGCATTACCTTCTCGGCAACCCTCGTATATTATCAACTTTCACCATCGATTTTTCAGAGAATGTTATGGTATGTGTGATATACATCAAAATTAGTTCTCCAAAAATAAACATTTGTAAATGTGAAACTAGATTATTTTCCGCAGAATCTACGGAAGGAGCAATGTAGGTACACAAAGATTACATTTATTTGATGCTCTTGGTGCTGCGGGCATACAGGGTGTTCGGATATTCCCATTACAAACTTCTAGGATCTATAGAGGGGAGTGAGTGGAAAATATTTTGAACAGGAGTCCATGTTCCGAAAAGTACCGTTCCCATGCTACAGCTGTTTGAAAACATGTTTGGCAGGTAGGTTTGCAATAGAATAGTCAAGGTGGCTGGTGTTTAATTCGGACTGGCTGATGTCATTTGACATCTAACCTACCTCTCTGACCTGATTCGAGCCTCATCCACAAGTCTGGGTGTTAGAGCACCATGGTTAAGCACATGTTTGCAGAATATACCGACGTGATACTTCTGAATGGGGAAGCTCATGGTAATGGAAGAGCTGCTAGTCGACTTTATCAGGATTATTATGCACAACGTTCGACTCCGTCGGATACCCTTTTCGCCACAATTAAGCAACGGCTTCGAGGAAAGGGCACCTTCATCGTCAGCAGACGTGACTGTGGTCCTCCAAGGAGACGCTAAAACTGGAAGAGGCCGTACTACATCATGTTAAAGAGCACCCTTTAGCTAGTACACGAGCAATTGCGCTTGGAACTGCTGTTGCTCCAAGCACCGTCTGGTATGTTGTAGATGACCAACAACTACATCCATACCACCTCCAACACTCCATACCACTTCTAACAAATGTTCAAATGTGTGTGAATTCCTAAGGCACCAAACTGCTGAGGTCATCGATCCCTAGACTTACACACTTCTTAAACTAGCTTCACGCTAAAGACAACAGTCACACCCAGGCCCGAGGGAGGATTCGAACCTCCGGCGGGAGGGGCTGCACGATTAGTGACATGGCGCCTCTAACCGCACGGCTACTCGGCGCGGCCCACTTCTAACACCCATAGACGAGTGAATGAGTTCTAAGCAGGTGAGTGACGCTGATATGAAACTTCGTGGCAGATTAAAACTGTGCGCCGGACCGAGACTCGAACTCGGGACCTTTGCCTTTCGCGGGCAAGTGCTCTACCATCTAAGCTACCAAAGCACGACTCACGCCCCTTCCAAACTTTACAGAAGCTCTCCAGCAAGAGCTCCAGGAGAGTTTTTGTAAAGTTTGGAAGGTAGGACACGAGGTACTGGCAGAAGTAAAGCTGTGAGGACGGGGCGTGAGTCGTGCTTGGGTAGCCCAGATGGTAGAGCACTTGCCCGCGAAAGGCAAAGGTCCGAAGTTCGAGTCTCGGTCCGGCGCACAGTTTTAATCTGCCACGAAGTTTCATGATGGACGTCAAATGACATCAGCTAAACCGACGTAAGCACCCACACCTTGGCTACCCTGTTGCAAAGTACCTAGCAAATATGTTTTCAAACGATTGTAGAATGAGAACGCTACGTTTCTGGACTTGGGTTCCTATTCAAAATATTATGCACTCACTCACCTCTACAAGTCCTAGAAGTTTGTGACAGGAATCTCCGAACACCCTGTATTTGCTTTCAGTGTTAATGAGACAAGTAACATCCGTCTTGTTGTGCGAAGGAAATGGAGAACATGTAACAAACTGAGTGAAAGAGCAATGGTGAAGCCATTAGGGGTAAATTTTTAAATTTGTACTGTTCCAAGTCGTTTCAGAAATTTTTTCCTGCCTTTCTTTTATTCTTCACTGACTTTGTTACCTTATGAACCGTCCAACTCTTATAATTTCTATGTAGAAAAAATACAAAACAAAAAGAACGAGCGTCAGTCGTGAAAATTTCTTTCCTCGATTTCTAGGAAAATGTACACTTGTGGCCCCCATGTATGATGAAAAATGCTCATTTTTCAATTACCCATCGATCCTGTCAAACTTGAATCGGTTGCGAATCTTGAATCGGTTGCGAATCTCGAATCGGTTGCGAGTCTCGAATCGGCTGCGAGTCTCGAATCGGCTGCGAGTCTCGAATCGGTTGCGAGTCTTGAATCGGTCGCGAATCTTGAATCGATCGCGAATCTTGAATCGATCGCGAATCTTGAATCGATCTCGAATCTTGAATCGATCTCGAATCTTGAATCGATCTCGAATCTTGAATCTATCGCGAATCTTGATTCGGTCGCGAATCTTGAATCGATCGCGAATCTTGAATCGATTGCGAATCTTGAATCGATTGCGAATCGTGAATTTTACGGGTTTCTTTCTCGGAAATCGAGGTGCGTTGAGGAAATGATATGAGAGTCTTTCATTTTAGGTTATACACAAGCAACCTGCCAATTATGAGCCTAATCAGTTGGCCTATTCTGAGGCCGCCTCCTTGAGAGCCACAGAATGGCAAGGAATGCAACATTCTTGTTCTGTTGTTCAGTGGCGTTCAGAAGTGGCCTGCAAAATCTGGTGCTGATTGCGTAACTTTTGACGCAAGATTTTCCATAGTTGACTCATTTCTTCTGGCCAAATTTCGGCTTTCGCACTCTCAAAACTACTGTGCCTATGTGTCGCATGAGATGCCTGAGAGCGAGCAGGTAACGGACCGTATATGTGGGTTTTCTATGCGCACTGGCTTTTCTGCGGACGGGAACGTTAAGCATAGGCATGCCACTGCCTATCTCCACCTCCATTCCGATCTTAATTTGTTTATGACTGCGACTCAAATGTTCTAAGAACTTTTTTTTTTTTTTTTTTTTTTTTTTTTCCACGTAACAGATCGACCATGTGACAAATCAATTAGGCTATGCTGGAGCCGCATCACAGGCAATGTCCATGGTTCTCTCCACAGATAATGTAATGTGCATGGAATTAACGGGCTTCCCACTTGCAGCGATAGGTTGTCTGGGAAGACTTTATTAACTTATATCGGGGCGATACCATGCATTGGTATGTCAAGAAAGACTGATTTCTACGAATGAAGATGGGGTACATGTGAAGCAAGGTAAGTATACCACAGCGGTAAACCACAATAGGCTTCGAGCTGCGACAAGGGAGTGCACAAGCGTGAAAAAAGTAGGAAGCTGCTAGCGCATAAAATACTTGCTATTTTCTTATCGCTCTTATTATTACCATTATAGAGACTTAAAAAGGTGAGTGTTATAGGTAGCTCTGTTTTGCAATATCCAGACCAGACAGCTTTTCAAAAAGGGTCTACAGATTTTTCTGCTAGCGGCAGCTTCTTTGAGTCTGACGGATCTGATGTCTCCTGTCACAACTTTCTCTCATGTGCCAACATTTTCAGCTCAGAGCAGCACTTACACCTAACATCCTCAGTTATCTGCTAGATGTATTCCAGTCTCTGACTTTCCCCAGAGTTATTGCCATCTACAGCACCCTTTAATACCATGGAGGTTGTTCCCTTATGTCTTAACACATGTGCCATCATCCTGTCCTTCCTTCCTGTCAGAGTTTTCCACAAATTCCTTTCTTCATCGATTTGGCGGAGATACTTCTCACTTCTTACCAGCTCAAGCAATTTTCAACACTCTTCTAGAGCCTCATATTACAAACGCTTCGATTCTCTTCTGTTCTGGCTGCCCGACCGTGCATGTTTCAGTACCATACAGTTTTGTACTTCAAACGCATATTCTCAAGAACTGTTCCTCAAATTAAGGCAGATGTTTGATAATAGTGGACGTTTCTGGGCAACAATGTCCCTCTTTGCTGCGTTGGTCTTTTTATGTACTTCTCGCTTCACCCATAACGTGTTATTTTGCTTGCAAGCCAGCACAAGTCCTTAACTTCTAGGTCCCCAATTTTGATGGTTCATTTCTCACTAATGTCATTTATGCTACTCATCATTATATTCGTCGTTCTTTCGCTTCACTCTTAGCCCATTTTCCACGCACCGCAAGACTGACAAAGCACCGCAAGACTGTAATTCTTAATCGCTTTGACTCAAGTCAGTAATGTCATCACGGTATCTTACAATTGTTATTCTTTCACTCTCAGTTTTAATTCTACTCCTGAACTTATCTTTTATTTCCGTCACTGTTTCTATGATGTTCACATGGAACACCCTTTTTAAGGCGACCACTTCGTTCTAAATATATATTGTATATTACCTGTTTTCCCTATAGCTTACACCTACTATTCTGAACATCTTGCACCATTTTACACAGCCGAACACTTTTTGTTGGTCGACAAATCAATGAACGTGTCTTGATGTTTCTCAAGACTTGTTTGCATTGTCAATCGCAACGTCAGAGGTGCCTCCCTGTTACCTTCACCTTTCCTAAAGCCAGTCTGATTATCACCAAAGAGATTGTCACTTTTCTTTTCCAGCAGGTAACATGTTTAAAAGCGGTTTGTCATCATATTTCACGCTACACAGATACACAAATTTTCGAATTAAATTTGGAGAGATTTTTCTGGCAGAGCTTCATAAAAAAGGTGCTATAGATAATAATTAATACGGAACGGATGGATGCAGAGTTTAACATCCCCTCGGCGACGAAGCCGTTAGAGATGGATAGCCAGCTCGGATTTATGAAGCATCGGGATGGAAGTATCCACCTCAAAAGAACCATTAGAACATTTGTGTTAAGCGGCCGCCAAAATGCAAGATCAGTGTCTGGCGGCTGTGACATCTCGCTAGTTAGGTGGTCAATAGTTTCTGACATCAGTCTATTACAACATCTAAAGACTAACGTTTCATTCAAAACTGTCAGTGTCATGGAATGATAAAAGTGACCCGAGTGCTCCTGAATTTTGAGGCTGTTAGGCGACTCTACAATTCTACTATAATGTATTAACCTTTTTTTTTGCTTGGGACTCTGAACTGTGTATATAAAGTACTGAATAATTTATACTCTGAACAACTAGGCGTTATCTATTATCACAGCACATAGTACGGGTGAAAACGATATATATATATATATATATATATATGGCGTAAAGAAACTATATGCACAAAATTTTAGTTTTTAGAGGAGCTAAAAGGAAACACTGTTTTGTGTGGCAAAAATGTCACAGGTGCATCGTTCTTCCAGTAGGGGTCTATGAAGATTTCGACAGTAGTGATGTCCGGAGACGGGTTATTGGCGCATGTTGAATACCGTTTTGGAGACGTTGCTGAAGATGTCTTGTGTTTACATTAATACCGAACGAACATGTGCGAGCTAGTCATTGTCTAACACACACAAAACAACTACGTATTTCGTGAATAATGGGTGCAGCTTCAGCTAAATGTGCAACAAGCTCGCCTAGGAAGTCTGTTGGTCTCCCGTGCACAAAACGCCTCATCTTCCCCTACAAAAAGAAATCCATAGGGGTGAGGTCGCGAGAACGGTGTTGCCACGGTAATGGCCCATCCTTCCCAAGCCAACAATTGGGGAAAACGCTGCCCAAATGTTCTCTGACATCAACGTCAACGTGTGGTGGGGTCCCGTCATGCTGAAACCATAATCATTGCGTGACCGCTAGCTGGACATTCTGCAAAATTTCCGCGAGTACTTCATTGAGAAAACACGGCAATTTCAATCACCAAGCGTGTTGGACAGACGATTCAGTCCAGTGAGATGGTCGCGAACAATACCAACCCACTCATTTACGGCAAGTCTCTTGACGGTGGACACATTTTCAGCAGCATCTCTAAAACGATATTCGTCAAATGCCAGTCTGAACACCGACTCCGAACATCTGTAACATTGAAGCTTTATGGATGTCTACTGGGGAAACAAGACGTGTCATACTTTTGGCACAAACTAGAAGTCTTTTTATCAATCTCCTCTAAACACGATAAAATTTCTATAAATAGTTTTTTTTTATCTTGCATGTTAAGAAACAAACACTTGTTGATGTGTAGTCCTTTCTGTACGGTGCTATCTGAGGTATCTATCTGATCACACTACAGTAAGTGTCCAGTGTGGTTACCGATCATTCCTACACATCCTTTATCCCTCGTCCTCAAAGAATCACACACTTGTCTGTTCTCGATTTACGGTTCATTTGCATGGGACACACGACCCTGTAGTGTGTGTACCTAAGCGACTGGTATGGAATGCATCGGCGCCTTTTCATGTCCCCACAGCCTAAATTCTAAGGAATTAAGAACTGCTGGCCGGAGAAGCCGCGCTGCTGGAACTCTTAGAGCAATCTATGCTGATGCCAGAACAAGCTTGAAACGGTATGATGTAGGAAACAGCGTTCTGTGCTGTATCTGGCATCATCACGGATAGAGGACCAAGGTACAGGCACAAACACAACCAACAAGAAATAATCGATGGACAAAAAGACAGCCTACACCAATATTTATTTATTTTATTGCGTCAGAAGCATCAAACAGTGTATATCATAATAAACAACGTATGAAATTTGTTAAGATAAAATTTCTAAAACTATAAATTATATATGAATATGTATGTAACATGTAATTAATAGAGATAAGAAGCATTTGACAAAAAGCTGAGCTCCTTAGCAGTGTATGTGCTTGGCTATTGCTAGCATCCAGAAGGTGGGTGGTAGTCTGCTCTTGTCGGCAATCGCACAGCACCTGTGCGTCTGATAATGCCCATCTTTAATTGTTGATTTTGATTCTTTTAACTCCAGAATCCAGTCCAGTCAAAGATCTCCACATGTATCCCAACTCACATGTGTCCTGGAGGAAGTTCGTACCTTGACACACACTAGTCTCGAAGATGGACAGTTCTTACTCGCCAAATTACTACTATGGCTTACTGCAGTATATTAGTGAGATCTTTTTATGCATCTTGGAAACACCTACTAGATTTAAGCCAGCAGCGGACTACAGTGTCGGTCCGCTATAAGGGGTAAAAGATTTAGTGATTTTGTTCTTGGTCTACACTTCGCGTCTGATGCCACAGGTTGCGACACCAGCTAGGCAGTACAGCTTTGTCAGTCGCTTTTGGACTCAGTCTGTGATGAACGTCGCCATTTACGAGATGTTAAACCCTAATCGTCCTTCTTTCTTCTCGCACCAATAACTACTGACCATTTTTGACGTAGTGAAATGATCAGTAACTCAAGAGGTATTTATTTGTTTCACTAAATATGTGAATGGGACTCTCTTTTTCAGTTCTGACCAGTGGTATCTCTACATCTACATCCTCCCCCCCTCTCCTCTCCCCCCCCCCCCCCCCCTACACACACAAACCAAGGATTCCCGTTTAAGTTTCCCGAAAATTTCTTTTCGTATGCGCTATATCGATCTGTTATGAACCCGCCATTCTATCTTTGTACTCGTTTGATGCCGATTGTCTGCCTACTAGAAGACTATAGTACACCTTTTTCGATTGATCAGTCTGCTGACTGATATGATGAGATCTGGCACGAATTCCTCCACACAGTAAGTGGAATGACACCATTAATAAATACAGACTTCAATCAGAAATCTGTAGCTAAAGTAGAATATTCCAAATTTCTATATGTATGCATTGATGAGGGATTGAACTGGAAAAAACACACTGAGGATCTGCTGAAACGTTTGAGTTCAGCTACTTATGCTATTAGGGTCATTGCAAATTTTGGAGATATACATCTGAATAAATTAGCTTACCACGCCTATTTTCATTCTCTGCTTTCGTATGGCATCATATTCTGGGGTAACTCATCATTGAGTAAAAGAATGTTCATTGCACAAAAGCGTGTAATCAGAATAATTGCTGGAGCTCATCCAAGATCATCCTGCAGACACTTACTTAAAGAGCTAGAAATCTTCACTGTAACCTCACAATACATATATTCACTTATGAAATTTGTTATTAACAATCCGAACGAATTCAAAAGTAATAGCAGTGTACATGGCTACAACACTAGGAGAAAGGATGATCTTCACTACTCAAGGTTAAATCTAACTTAGGCTCAGAAGGGGGTAAATTATGCTGCCACATAGGTCTTTGGTCACTTACCTAATAGCATCAAAAGTCTGACAGATAGCCATATAGCATTTAAAAGGAAATTAAAAGAATTTCTTAATGGCAACTCCTTCTACTCATTAGATGAATTTTTGTATATAGTAAGTGGGTAATTTCCCAACCCCACGAAAAAAGTTAAAAATATTGAGTGTCATGTAATATTTTGTGTAATGTAATATCTTGTATAGACACCTTTTATTACCCTGACACGTTCCACATCATTACGAAGTGTCGTATTCATTAGCTATGGAACAAGTACTAATCTAATCTAATCTAATCTAATCTCTTTGAAATACTTTTCATCTCTAAACAGCAATGGCACGATAGGTATTCTATTATTAGATGGATATATTCCAGTCGCTGTCTTCGCCTACTGTTTCCACACAGTCAGATTGTATCGCCAGGCAAGTTATTTCCGGATGTTTTAACACATGTCATCATCCTGCTCCATACTGTTGTCAGCGTTCCTTACGTATTTATTTCCTCGCGAATTCTGCGGAAAACCTCATTTCTTATGACACCTAATTTTCAACATCCTTCTACAGCATTACATCACAAACACTTCGTTTCTCTTCTTTTCCGGTCTGGTCACTGTCCACGGTTCATTTCCATACAATGCTGTGCTCCGACCTACATTCTCAAGAATTTCTTCCTCAAATTAAGGCCGATGTTTGATAATAGTAGACTTCTTTAGCCAACTGACGTGCTAGTCTGTTTTAGGATTCTGTACCCATATCAGTAATAAGGGAATCGTTATAGGATCATTTTGTAGTCAGTCTGTCTGCCCATCTGTAAAGTCCCCTTTTTCTCAGAGACGGAAAGAATAATCAAGTTCAAATCTGTGTCATATTCAAAGCTCTACAATCTCTTGGTGGTGTAAAAAATTTAAGCTTCTAAGTCAATGCAATTAAAAGATGCGACAATTTGTGTCACATATTTTGATACTCGCAAATTCACTCACCAAAGTCAGTAGATAAGCTGCCTATATACGTAATTTTATACGTATATACTAAATGCAACCCTCAGGTCCCACGTCCTACTCGCACTTAAATACATCCATCCATACATACGTAAACACATATCCAGCGGTCACAGGTCCTGCAGACCACGCGCTGCTTCCATAAACTGTCTCTGTTCACTGTTGTTTCATAGGTCCTTCTCCACCAGGTCGTCCATCCAGCACTGCCTTGGTCGTCTTGTGGAGCGTCTGGTGTTTGTTCCCCCTCCCCCCCCCCCCCCCTCAACCATTTTCCTCGCCTGTGTGTACGGGATACATGGATTGCCCATTGCATTCTTTTGCTCTTCAGCTTCTGTAGTATTGGTGGTTGTTGCATCAAGAGGACGTTATCCTCATTCCTCCTC
This sequence comes from Schistocerca piceifrons, assembly GCF_021461385.2. NCBI lineage: Eukaryota > Metazoa > Arthropoda > Insecta > Orthoptera > Acrididae > Schistocerca > Schistocerca piceifrons. The sequence goes on along the minus strand of NC_060141.1, from coordinate 770,367,617 downwards.
CATTTTCCTTCATGTAAGGTTGGTCGACGTTATTTTCCTACTCGCACTTGCCCAATTTTTTAATTTTATTTATTTTTTTAAATTTTACGTTGTCCTTGCTTCGTCCATCATGTGCTGTTTTACTTCCAAGGTAGCAGAATTCTATAACTTCTTACATTTCCTGGTCACCAATATTTATGTTAAGTTAACCGCTTACACAGTTTCCGCAACTCATCACTACCTTCGCTTTTCTTCGTGTTACGCTCAATCCATATTCCGTAATTAGACTGTTCATTTCATGCAAGAGGCCCCGTAATTCTAATTCAGTATTGCTAAGGATAGCCAATTCTCTGGCGAATCTTACTACTGATAAGCTTTCATCATTAATTTTTACCCTTCTCCTGAAGGTATCTTATGTTTCTGTTACTGCTTCTTCGTTGCACTGATCGAACAGTAGCGGCGAAGACTGCATCACGGTCTTACACAGTTTTAAATCCAAATGATTCTTTCATGTTCTTCCATTCTTACTGTTTCCTGTTCATGTTTGTATATATTCTATTTTACCTATCTGTTGAAATAGCTTACTCCTCTTTGTATGAGAATTCTAAACATAATGTTCCATTTTACATCGTTGATCTCTTTTTGTAGGTCCTAAGACAGTATCTTGAGTCTTATGTAGACGTCCTTCCATTGTCAAGTGCAACATCAGAACTGATTCTATGGTGCGTTTCCCCTTCCTGAAGTCAAATTGATCGTCAGCTACAAAATCCTCAGTTTCGTTTTCCAGTAGATAATAGATTTAAAAGATGATGAATTATCGTGTCAAACTCTGAATCTAATACCTGTTTCCCTATGTCTTCCATATCGACTCCCCTTACTTCATCCATCACGTCTTAAGAGAAGCCCCACCCCTCGTAGAAGACCTGAGTTTGCTTTCTTTCTCTCTCTCTCTCTCTCTCTCTCTCTCTCTCTCTCTCTCTCTGTCTCTCTAGTCATCCATCTTGTGACTGGTTTTAGGCGGCCCGTCATGAATTCCTCTCCTGCGCCAACCTCTTCATCTTAGTGAAGCACTTACAACCTGCATCCTCAATTATTTGCTCAATTCGTTCCAGTCTCTGTCTTCCTCTACAGTTTCTGCCCTCTACAGCTCCCTCTAGTACCACGGAACCATGGAAGGCGTTCCCTGATGTTTTAACAGATGTCCTATCATCCTGTTCCTTCTCGTTGTCAGTGTTTTCCAGATATTCCTGTTCTCTCCGATTCTGCACAGATCGTCCCTCATTCCTTACGTTATCAGTGCACCTAATTTTAAACATTCGTGTGTAGCCGCACATCTCAAATGCTTCGATTCTCTTACGTTCCGGTTTTCCCACAGTCTATGTTTCACTACCGTACAATGCTGTGTTCCAAACCTAGATTCTCAGATATTTCTTCCTCACGTGAAGACCTACGTTTGATACTAGTAAATTTCTCTTCGCCAGAAACGCCGCTTTTCCTCAGTGCTAGTCTGCATTTAATGCCCTCCTTGGTCCGTCCGTCATTAGTTATTTTGTTGCCTGGGTAGTAGAATTCCTTAACTTCATCTACTTCATGACTATCAATCCTGATGTTAAATTTCTCGCTGTTCTCATTTCTGGTGCTTCTCATTACTTTCGTCTTTCTTCGATTTCAATACTCACTAGGCTGTTCATTCCCTTCAGCAGATGATGTAATTCTTCTTCACTTTGACTCAGGAAAGCAATGTCGTTAGCGAGTCGTATCATTGATATCCTTTCACCTTGAATTTTAATTCCAGTTCTGAACCTTTCTTTTATTTCCATCATTGCTTCTTCGGTGTGCAGATTAAACAGTAGGGGTGAAAGGCTACCTCCTTTTCAATACGAGCACTTCGTTCTTGGTCGTCCACTACTCTAGTCCCTTGTGCGTATTGTGTATCACTCGTCTCTCCATACAGATTACCCCTACTTTTCTCAGAATTTCAAACATCTTGTACCATTTTACGTTGTCGAACGTTTTTTCCAGGTCGACAAATCTTATGAACGTGCCTTGATTTTTCCTTCAGTCTTGCTTCCATTATTAGCTGCAACGTCAGAGCTGCCTGTCTGGTACCTATATCTTTCCTAAGACCAAACTGATCGTCGTGTAACACATCCTCAGGTTTTTCCATTCTTCGGTATATTATTCTTGTCAGCAACTTGCATGAGCTGTTACGTTGACTGTACGATACTTCTCGCACTTGTCAGCTCTTGCGCTCTTCGGAATTGTGTGTATGATTTTTTCCCCGAGAGTCAGTTTGTATGTCGCCAAACTTGTATACAGGGTGATAAAAAGGCAGTATAAATTTGGAAACTGAATAAATCACGGAATAATGTAGATATAGAGGTACAAATTGACACACATGCTTGGAATGACATGGGGTTTTATTAGAAGCAAAAAAAAAAAAAAAACAAAAGTTTAAAAAATTTCCGACAGATGGCGCTTCATCTGATCAGAATAGCAATAATTAGCATAACAAAGTAAGACAAAGCAAAGAATATGTTCTTTACAGGAAATGCTCAATATGTCCACCATCATTCCTCAGCAATGGCTGTAGTCGAGGAATAATTTTCTGAACAGCACTGTAAAGCATGTCCGAAGTTATGGTGAGGCATTGGCGTCGGATGTTGTCTTTCAGCATCGGTCGATCGCGATACACTTGCGACTTCAGGTAACCCCAAAGCCAATAATCGCACGGACTGAGGTCTGGGGACCTGGGAGAAGTGGCGGCAGAGCACACGATCATCACCAAACGACGCGAGCAAGAGATCTTTCAGGCGCCTAGCAATATGGGGTGGAGCGCCATGCTGCATAAACATCGTACGTTCCAGCAGGTGTTTATCAGCCAAGCTGGGGGTGATGCGATTCTGTAACATATCGGCGTACCTCTCACCCGTCACGGTAGCAGTTTTGCTGTCCAGCGCTATCTGTCAGACATTTTGTGAACTTTTTTTGTTGTAATAAAACCCCATGTCATTCCAAGATGTGTGTCAATTTTTACCTCTCTATCTACATTATTCCGTGGTCCATTAAGTTTTCAAATTTATACTGACTTTTTGATCACCCGGTATTCTAGGCACAAACGTGAGTAAGTGTTTTCTTGCCACTTCCAGAAATTGTTTTAGAAATTCTGATGGAATGTTATCTATCGCTTCTGCCTTACTTGATTTTAAATCTTCCAATTGTTGTTGTGGTCTTCAGTCCTGAGACTGGTTTGATGCAGCTCTCCATGCTACTCTATCCTGTGCAAGCTTCTTCATCTCCCAATACGTACTGCAGCCTACATCATTCTGAATCTGTTTAGTGTATTCATCTCTTGGTCTCCCTCTACGATTTTTACCCTCCTCGCTGCTCTCCAATACTAAATTGGTGATCCCTTGATGCCTCAGAATATGCCCTACCAACCGATTCCTTCTTCTTGTCAAGTTGTGCCACAAACTCCTCTTCTCCCCAATCCTATTCAATACTTCCTCATTAGTTACGTGATCTACCCATCTAATCTTCAGCATTCTTCTGTAGCACCACATTTCAAAGGCTTCTATTCTCTTCTTCTGTAAACTATTTATCGTCCATGTTTCACTTCCATACATGGCTACACTCCATACAAATACTTTCAGAAACGACTTCCTGACATTTAAATCTATACTCGATGTTAACAAATTTTTCTTCTTTAGAAACGCTTTCCTTGCTATTGCCAGTCTACATTTTATATCCTCTCTACTTCTACCATCATCAGTTACTTTGCTCCCCAAACAGCAAAACTCCTTTACTACTTAAAGTGTCTCATTTCCTAATCTAATTCCCTCAGCATCGCCTGACTTAATTCGACTACATTCCATTATCCTCGTTTTGCTTTTATTGGTGTTCATCTTATATCCTTCCTTCAAGACACTGTCCATTCCGTTCAACTGCTCTTCCAAGTCCTTTGCTGTCTCTGACAGAATTACAATGTCATCGGCGAACCTCAAAGTTTTAATTTCTTCTCCATGGATTTTAATACAAGCTCTCTTAAATTCTGACTCTAATACTAGATCTCCTACTTCTTCTAAATCGATTTCTGTTTCCTTTTCTATCGGTGTAAGTATCCGGCTACCAAATTGTATTTTTACTGAAATGAATCCCTGCTGACAGAATGTCGTTGGTACGCGATTAATACATACTTATGAAAGACCGTGTGGCTGTGTGATTTAGACTGTTGCTGGCTTTCAAGGTTGAACAACACTTCGCGCAGCTGGAGCGGGAGCGGAGACCGATGGTGTTGCTCACCCGCGTGCACGATGACGCGGCGGCTGACGGCGGCGCCGGCGGTGTTGCGGGCGACGCAGCGGTAGGCGGCGCGGTGCACGCCGGGGGAGAAGAGCGCGCCGGCGAAGGCGGGCAGCAGCAGCGAGCCGTTGTCCAGCAGGTAGCGCAGCTCGGCCACCGCGCCCACCTCCCGCCCGTCCCACGTCTGCCAGCCGATCACCTGCGCACGAGTACACACCGTATGACACGGGCTGGCTCCAAAGGGGACGCTCGTACACTTGCAGGGGAGAGGCAAAATAATGTCAACAGCGGTAGCAACGGGATGGTTGTGTTGGACGGTCAACAACGCAGGTAAGGCACGTGTCGCGCTGGACTGCGCGTGTTCAGTACGAACTAGGCATCAGTGCAGGTTGTTTACGACTAGTGCACGCTTCGTATTTGCATTCAGAGTTCAAGGCCGACGTGCAATGAAAGACCTAACAGAGTTCCAAACAGGGCAGATTGTTGGGGCCCGATTAGCTGGAGCATCAGTAACCAACAATCATCTTGAGTGACATTATCACCCTGCAGCGGAGTGTGCGCTCATGTGAAACTTCGTGGCAAATTAAAACTGTGTGCTGGACCGAGACTCGAACTCGGGACCTTTGCCTTTCGCGGGCAAGTGCTCTACCATCTGAGCTACCCCACCACGACTCACGCCCCGTCCTCACAGCTTTACTTCTGCCAGTACCTCGTCTCCTACCTTCCAAACTTTACAGAAGCTCTCCTGCGAACCTTGCAGAACTAAGCCATGTCTCCGCAATATCCTTTCTTTCAGGAGTACTAGTTCCGCAAGTTTCGCAGGAGAGCTTCTGTAAAGTTTGGAAGGTAGGAGACGAGGTACTGGCAGAAGTAAAGCTGTGAGGACGGGGCGTGAGTCGTACTTGGGTAACTCAGATGGTACAGCGCTTGCCCGCGAAAGCAAAGGTCCCGAGTTTGAGTCTCCGTGCGACACACAGTTTTAATCTACCAGGTAGTTTAATAGTCATCTTTTGGTGCAGTTCTTCTTCTTGTGTCCGTGTTTGGTGCGAAAATGGGATGAGAAGTTCCGCCTTATGCAAGACACCTTTTTTCTGTTTTGTTTCACCTATACATGTCTCAGCACATTTGTGCTATCGTCTGTGGGTTTAATTTTTATTTTTAACTGTACCGTTGTACATATAAACATTTGTGCTCTTTATAACATTATGTCAAAGTTCCATTTGTAGCTTAATTGGCGAAAAGTGGATGTATGCATTAGTTAACATACCTTACATGATCTTATTGTCCATTTATTTTGGTAGCTATTCTGCTACACAATATACAATTTGTCATCTGCAAACAGCAAAACATAATTTTTTCTCTCTCTCTCTCTCTCTCTCTCTGTCTATCTATCTATCTATCTATCTATCTCTGTATCTCTTTTTCACTCTCTCTCTCTCTCTCTGTCTCTGTATATCTCTCTCTCTGCCCCAGTACTCAACACACACACACACACACACACACACACACACACACACACACACACACACAAACCATACACCACTGACGCCAAATACAACACTATGGGACTTAACTTCTCAGGTCATCAGTCCCCTAGAACTTAGAATTACTTCAACCTCGCTAACGTAAGACCACCACACACATCTATGCCCGAAGCAGGATTCGAACCTGCGACCGTAGCAGTCGCGCGGTTCCAGACTGAAGCGCCTAGAACCGCTCGGCCACACCGGCCGGCACACGTTAAGAAACAAATGAACACCACACAGCCGCAACAACACGTAATGGCAGCGAAAACTACGCCTGTGTTTTGAGAAATCGAAAACTCATTGCCAAGCGACCATAGGTCACCAAGTAAGCCTATTTACTTTGCCAACAACACAGGAGAACGCACCACAACTTCAAAACTGTAAGTTACACATGGAACTTTGACATAATGTTATAAACAACACAAATGTTAATATGTAACAATTGTACAGTTAAAAATAAAAATTAAACCCACCGACGATAGCACAAATGTGCTGAAACATGTATCGGTGAAACAAAACAGAGAAAAGAAAAGTGTCTTGCATAAGGCGGAACTTCTCATCTCGTTAGTAACCCAGACAGTCATCTTGAATGTTTCAAGAGCAACTGTTTCAACAGTCACGACAGCCTACACAAAACATGGAAAGACATCGCCGTATGAACGTAATAGTGGGCGCAAATCAAAATTAAATGACAGACATCGTCATACGCTAGTACGAGTTTTATCAAAACAACACAAAACTGCGGTAGCTAAAGTGACTGCAGAGCTCAAGAGCCATCTTCGAGACCCCGTATCTACCGACACTGTCAGCCGAGAACTCCGTGAAGCGTATATTCATGGACGAGCTGCTACACCGAAGCCATTAGTGACTAAAACCAACGCAAAGAAGCGTAAAACATTGTGTCAGGAGCACAAATCTTGGACCGCCGATCAGTGGAAACACGTCATATGGTCCGACAAGTCAATGTTTTCGTTACTTCTAACATCTGGGCAGGTTTACATTTGGAGGGCGAAGTGTGGGCAGCCATATCATGGTGTTGTGCTGGTCCCATCATTACACTCAATGGCCGTGTTACAGACAAAGATTACATGAACATTTTAGGCGGTCAGGTGCACCCCATGTTTCAAATGTTGTTTCCAACAATGACGCCATACTTCAGGACGATAATGCACCCATTCACACAGCCAGAGCATCTTCCTGGCCAGCACAGTCAGCGGACTTCCACATTATCGAAGCCTTGTGGGCGGTACTGGAGCGCAGAGTCCAGAGCAGATTTCCGCCTCCCCCGTCACTACAGGAGTTAGAAGATGTTCTGATCGAAGAGTGGCATAACATTCTACTGGAAACTATACAATCATTATATGCCAGTATTCAAAAAGAATCGCAGCGTTATTATGGTCAAATGGGGTCCAACCCCTTATTAATAAACCATTCCCAAGGAAGTACCGGTGTTCACATTATTTTTGCCTCTCCTCCGTATATAGTGTGCGCAAAATGTAGTGGCCACTAGATGCGTAGTCGGCTGGGAAAGCGTGGGGAGACTGACAGTGGTGGGGGATAGCTCAAAGCACTTTAGGGGAAATGCCAGCTTGCAGGGAAGTGCCTTTCTAAACTGAAGCCTAGTCTCCATGCCCACATTTGCATCGCGATCATTCGGAAATATCTACTGTCACCTCTGAACCGCCGAAAATGCACCTATTTATTTTCGCCTGGCTTTTTAACCATTTGCAGCTTTCAGATAAGCGTCGAGAGTGGCGAATTTTGAGTAAAACCTACACATTTCTCTGGCTGTCATGTCAAAATTCGCTTCTTTTGCGCAAACACGGCTGAGTTCACACAGTTTCACCTCACTAACCTGTTGTGCAGACAAGTGCGAGAGAAATCTGAAACAGTGGTTCATTAAGTTTATTAAGTAGGGAATTGAGGGAAAGGAAGGTCAGTAGCTTATGAAAAAACACATCCTCAGTACAAATAAACGTTAATGTCTTCACATGTGCTGTTCCAAAACCCATCGCATTTCTTGTTTTACCAACTATCGATGGCCCTTAAAAATTATATTCTTTCACCAAAGTAGTCTCTATTGATTGGAATAACGTGGTAGATAACGAAGTTTTACATAATATCTGACAACGCTTATGAAGTGTGACGAATGTTGTGGATATTTCACTCTGGCTTTATCGGAAATAAGTGTGCGACATCTGAGCAGTGGCAGACAGATACCTCTACCCAAGTCTAACGAAAAATGCAATACGTTAGCTAAATTTCTCATGCAACAACATATTCCTTAATATGCACCAAACACAAAATCATGAGGTCCTCTGTTATTCATTGCACACTTTTTCAAATTTCGCGCAGTGTCTTACTTTCTTCTAAATATCACAATAATTATGACCATTAACGAAATCATGGACATGTCATCATGAACCTGACATGTAAAGCTGTAAGTAAAGCAAAAATGAAATTTTTTACTAAATAGTTTCTGCACAATCGCTTGAGAAAGAATGTAGGATGCGCGCCTCGGTTCTTCGCTAAGCCGAAAGTTGGAAAACACTTACTGCCCCCCCCCCCCCCCTTCTGAACAAACGAATGAACGCCCTGCACTTTGGACGAAAAGTGGTCACCGCACATTAGCCACCGCATCCTTCGCGAGCTAAACCACTGTACACGGTCGCGTCTGGTGTAAAATAAACTTCCAGTACTCCTAGCAGTGGATTGGTTCAAATGGCTCTGAGCACTATGGGACTTAACATCTGTGGTCATCAGTCCCCTAGAACTTAGAACTACTTAAACGTAACTAACCTAAGGACGTCACACATATCCATGCCCGAGGCACGATTCGAACCTGCGTCCGTAGCGGTCACGCGGTTCCAGACTGAAGCGCCTAGAACCGCACGGCCACACCGGCCGGACCTAGCAGTGGACCAAAACCTGTATCTAAGTACACATCTATGCTACAGTGAAGTGCACGACAAACGGTACTTCCATTGTATCACTCACGTGACATCGTGGATCAAGGAAATCAGGTAGATTAAGAATATCTTATCTTCCGATATGGATTTGATTCACTAACACGGCATATTGGGAATGAGTTGTACCTGGGGTAAGCGAAATTTCGTTAAAGAAGCACTGGTAATCCATACGAGGTGACGTGTTCACCTCGCAATACGAGTTTGAAAGCATTAGACGTGACACTTCTAGCCTGGATCGGAAATTACAGCAGCATTCCATTTTGTTTTTTGTCAAATACAATTCGTAGATGTAAAATAATAGTAATAAAAGTTCGTCATTCTTTTATTTATTTTGGAATAATGAAAGTAATTAAAAGCAAAACTATGAGGTACTACTACCACAACAATTGGTATTTTCTTTTATACAGTACAAATTTCTGAAAGGGACAAAATTTTACTTGAAATATTTCACACTCAGCTTCATAATTCAATACTTAGTTACCGATCTCCTGATAATATGTAATTAGTTTTGTTGATAAAGTTTAAAGAGGTATAATAAAACTCAAATGAAATGTATACAGGGTGGTCCATTGATAGTGACATGGCCAAATATCTCACGAAATAAGCGTCAAACGAAAAAACTACAAAGAACGAAAATCGTCTAGTTGAAGACGGAAACCAGATGGCGCTATGGTTGGCCAGCCCTAGATAGCGCTGCCATAGGTAAAACGGATATCAACTGGGTTTTTTTAAAAATAGGAACCCCCATTTTTATCACATATTCGTGTAGTAAGTAAAGGAATATGATTGTTTTAGTTGGACCACTTTTTTCGCCTTGTGGTACATGGCGCTGTAATAGTCACAAACGTAAAAGTACGTGGTATCACGTAACATTCCTCCAGTGCGGACGGTATTTGCTTCGTGATACATTACCCTTGTTAAAATGGACCGTTTACCGATTGCAGAAAAGGTCGATATCGTGTTGATGTATGGCTATTGCGATCAAAATGCCCAACGGGCGTGTGTTATGTATGCTGCTCGGTATCCTGGACGACATCATCCAAGTGTCCGGACCGTTCGCCGGATAGTTACGTTATTTAAGGAAACAGGAAGTGTTCAGCCACGTGTGAAACGTCAACTACGACCTGCAACAAACGATGATGCCCAAGTAGGTGTTTCAGATGCTGTCGCGGCTAATCCGCACATCAGTAGCAGACAAATTACGAGACAATCGGGAATCTCAAAAATGTCGGTGTTGTGAATGCTACATCAACATCGATTGCACCAGTACCATATTTCTATGCACCAGGAAATGCATGGCGACGACTTTGAACGTCGTGTACAGTTCTGCCTCTGGGCACAAGTGAAATTATGGAACGATGACAGATTTTTGCACGCGTTCTATTCAACGACGAAGCGTCATTCACCAACAGCGGTAACGTAAACCGGCATAATATGCACTATTGGGCAACAGAGAATCCACGATGGCTGCGACAAGTGGAACATCAGCGACCTTGGCGGATTAATGTATGGTGCGGCATTATGGGAGGAAGGATAATTGGCCCCCATTTTATCGATGGCAATCTAAATGGTGCAATGTGTGCTGATTTCCTACGTAATGTTCTACCAATGTTACTACTAGATGTTTCACTGCATGACAGAATGGCGATGTACTTCCTACATGATGGCTGTCCGGCACATAGCTCGTGTGCGGTTGAAGCGGTATTGAATAGCGTATTTCATGACAGGTGGATTGGTCGTCGAAGCCGCACGTTCACCGGATCTGACGTCCCCGGATTTCTTTCTGTGGGGAAAGTTGAAGGATATTTGCTATCGTGATCCACCAACAACGCCTGACAACATGCGGCAGCGCATTTTCAATGCATGTGCAAACATTACGGAAGGCGAACTACTCGCTGTTGAGAGGAATGTCGTTACACATATTGCCAAATGCATTGAGGTTGAAGGACAGCGTTTTGAGCATTTATTGCATTAATGTGGAATTTACAGGTAATCACACTGTAACAGCATGCGTTGTCAGAAGTGATACGTTCACAAAGGTACATGTATCAGAATGGAACAACCGAAATAAAATGTTCAAACATACCTACGTTGTGTATTTTAATTTAAAAAACCTACCTGTTACCAACTGTTCGTCTAAAATTGTGAGCCATATATTTGTGACTATTACAGCGCCATCTATCACAAAGCTAAAACAGTGATCCAATAATACATTCATATTTCTTTACGTACTACACGAATATGTAATGGAAAATGGGGGTTCCTATTAAAAAAAAAAAAAACGCAGTTGATATCCGTTTGATCTATGGCAGCGCCATATAGAGGGCCAACCATAGCGCCATCTGGTTTCCCCCTTCAAGCAAGACAAGTTTCATTCTTTGTAGTTTTTTCGTTTGACACATCGTGAGATATTTGGCCCGGTCACGATCAATGGACTATCCCGTACAGTGCGACATAGTGAAAGTTGGTATGCTTGTTTCTGCATCTGAAAGATGGTTTCTATTCTAATTTAGCATCAGCTGCATAACAATGGCTTTGAAGACAGTTAGCTACCTTCGAGACTAGACGTGGTGAGCTGATGATATTCAACAATGTCGTTAGAGCGACAAAGACGACATTATCAGTGCCTCACTGAATTTGAATGCGGTCGGGTAATACGGCTATGAGGAACTGGATGTTCCTTCTGCGGTATTGCATAACGACTTGGCAGGAATGTAGCCACTGTTCGTGACTGCTGGCACTGGTGAACTCGGGAACATACGGACGATAGAAGACCGGATTCTGGATGGTCACGTGGCACTGGTGAGTGGGAAGATCTTCGTGTTCGGCATATGGCTCTGGCGCATAGTACTGCATCTGCGGAAACTATCTGAGAAGCAGTTGGGACCACAGTGATACGACGAACTGTTACAAATCGGTTACCTCAAGGACGGATCCAAGCCAGACGTCCTGTTGCGTGCATTCAACTGACCCCATACTACCGCCATTTGCGACTTGAGTGGTGTCAAGCGAGAGACTCATTGGAGGACAGGGTGGAGGTCTGTTGTGTTGTCAGATGAAAGCTGGTTCTGGCTCGCTGCCAGTGATGGCCGCGTGTTGGTTATTAGGAGGCCAGCTGAGGGCCTGCAGCCAACCTGTCAACATGCTAGACACACTAGACGTGCACCTGGAGTTATGGCCTGGGGTGCGATTTCATATGACAGCAGGAGTATTCTCGTGCTTATCCCACGCACCCTGACTAAATTTGTATACGTGTCTGGTGATTTGACAAGTGCTGCCAATCATGAACAGCACTACAGGGGGTGTTGTCCAACAGGATAACACTCGTCCGTATAACACTGTTATAACTGAGCCGTGCCGGCTCGTATCGATTGATCGATCGGGTCGGCATGGTGTGATCTTTGGGCTCGGCCGTTTGACGTGGCTTTTGGCCGCGACGGGCGCGGGGTGGGGGGGTGGGGGGGTGGGGGGTAGAAAAGGGACAGCCGGAGAGCCGCGCGGCGCGTGAGAATCGGAGGCGAGCGTTGTTGAGCAGGCCGGGGCACGGCACAGAGGTTGTGGTGTCTTTGACACGTTTGCAAGACCGAACCTGGCTTGCAGTGTGGGAACTGGACTCAACCACATTACCCGAATCGAGTCGTGCGGCCCTGATTTGGATCTGTAAAGGATTTCATAAAAGATTTGTGTGTTATAGTGTACTGTGAGCGGCACCCTCTCCAGCTCGCACGCTTGCTGTGTGTTCTGGGTCTAGCCGCCTCTGGTCTGGGTCCAGTGCCTACGTGACGTCACTTGTTTTGAAAATGTGTCACGAAGGGGCGTATCTGTTGGTATTTTCTTTTTTGTTAAGAAAATTGTGATTACCATTGTTGGTTAAACTTTATCTCATTCTTGTAGTCTCCTTTTGGGAGCTTTACTGTGTATAGAATTTAACTTGCAAGTCACTTAATGCTTGGTTAAAGATTAATGTTGTTTGAATAGGACTGTTGCCCGTGCTTGTAAGGATTTTGAATTTTAAAGATAAAATTTTTGCTGCTTATGTGGCCCGACCCTCCCGCTCAATTGGCTGATTAGCGTGGATTAGTCACCACAATAACCTAACATGCGCTACAGAGTGCCGACATGTTGCTTTGGTCTGCTTGGTCACCAGATACGTCCCCAGTCAAGCACAAATGGGACATCATCTGACGACACATCCAGTGTCATCCACAAACAGCATTAACCGTCTCTGTGTTGACCGACGAAGTACAACCAGGCATGGAACTCCATCACACAAACTGACATCCGGCAGCTGTACTACACAATGCATGCAAGTTTGCATGTTTGCTTTCAACAGCATGGCGGTTACACCCGCTATTAAAGTCCCACATTTCACAATTGCTAAGGCTAATCTCGCACTTACATTAACCTGTGATGCTGCAATGTTAATTACCTAAATATATACCTATGCAAATGTATTCCCAAAATTCCATCGCTCTATATTAATTATTTTTTAGTTTTGCTATTTTTTCCCTTTCAGCGTGTTACATAACTAAAAAATATTTGATTAACGTTGCACAACCTATCTGAAAGCTCTTAATATCTCATTATCTTTTTTTGTAAGAAAACTTGTTAGTACAATTTTTATAATGTCAGAATGTTGTTCTTCTATCATTACAACTTAATAGCACTCATTATTTTGTTTATGAAAATGTCTATTTTGTGAAAATCCATGTTTTAGTTACAAAATTCTTGTAATTAAATGTATTATTTCTAGGACATTCGCAGGCCAGAAGTAATGTTAAACATACAGACAACGCGCGTCAACTGAAGGTACGGTTAGTCACTTATTGTCGAAAGATAAACATAAGCCCAGTGTGTCTCTGGTTCACGAAGCATTCAGACGTTATACGACCATTTTATTGAAATGAGATTTGTCAAAAGATGTGTTTCTTCGATACAAAATTACTAAAGATGTATTGTTTTAAGAAATGAATTTTGATTCAAAATAAAGAACATCCAGTGGAAGCAACAGAAAAAAATGGTTCAAATGGCTCTGAGCACCATGGGACTCAACATCTGTGGTCATCAGTCCCCTAGAACTTAGAACTACTTAAACCTAACTAACCTAAGGACATCACACAACACCCACTCATCACGAGGAAGAGGAAATCCCTGACCCCGCCGGGAATCGAACCCGGGAACCCGGGAACCCGGGAGAAGCAACAGCAAATCTTTCATTCGAAGACTGAACAGATCCCGCCTATTTGACGACGGTGTCTGTAATTGACAGCACATTAACTCCCAGAGCACAAGAAAAGGATAGGTTCCTTTAAGATATTTTGTAAGTATTCCTTACGAATGAGAACTGTTTTGGCCTATAACGGTTGTTTATCAAACCAAAAATGCAGCTGTAATGATCCAAATTCCATGTTTTATTCAGCAGCATTGGGCTAGATGTAGAGATTTTGAAGAATGAATTGTCTTATGTAGATAATTTGGGAAAGATGCTTACAGGTATCAAATGAAATTTGTAAATTATAACGTCGAAGGCTACGACGTGAGCGCCGGAATGTTGGCTCTGCGAGTCTGATTTGATAAAATGCGTATAGACAGTTCAATTTTTATAATTCAAATTCAGCTTAAATGGGTAATTAACTGATCGTGGTGCCAGGATTGTCATTACAAGCCACTTAAAACAAGCTACAACGTGCCTACCATCTTGAAAACGTATAATACGAATGTGATAGTTAAGTATGGTTTATCAAATAATGAATCATCAAGGATGCCAAGTACATGTATCGAACCATTAAAATTGAGAAGAACGGCATGACAAAATATTTACAATGAATAGCTGACTTATGAAAACAAATAATTACCATGCGCTCATAGTGGCGTCTCCCTTTCTAAAAAAAAAAAAAAAAAAAGACATTAATTTATGTGAAAGTGTCTTAAGGTTTACCTCCAATAGCGAGCGTTATTGTTGTTTGACTCAGGTGAACCACCGCAGTAAGGGGCCTATAATAACAATTACACGGAAAAATTGAGTTAGCAATATAAGAATCATAGTTGGAACCCCAGGTTCAGTAGCGTACTGCATTAAAAACGTTCCGTCCCATCTGGTGCATCTCACAAAGCCAAAGAACACCAAAATTTAAAAGAAAGAGCAAGTACATGTTTCAGCTTCACGTAGCGATGAAAAAAAGAAAAAAAGATGCATACTGTGCAAAAATATCCAATATAAATGAGGACTCTTCGATACTACTTCACTCTGTAAATTAAACCATTGTCCAGTGAATTAAAAACAGAATATAATCTAGAAATAATATTACAGAAATAACTTCCTAACAGTCTTTGAAAAAGATCAATAACAACTGAAATAGCTCTGGCGCAATTATACAGGATGGTCATAAAACCTCGGTCCATGTCTACGAAATAATGGATGCGTCTCCATAATGAGCGCATATGTTTATTGTCAATCTATGTGTACATTTGATCGCACTTAAACATGGCGTTCGTTCATTTAAAGCATTGATACTACCGTTAAAGAAAAGACTTTAATACAGTCTGAAGTGTATCTTGTGAAATAGCCGACACTACATCCCGATTCGAGCTCTTATACCCTGGAAATCCTTTACCTTTGTCTGGAGCAGCCTTTAGTGTTTTCCAAAGCAAAGTAATCTAAGGACGTCAAATCAGGCGAACGCGATGGGGACCGAATTTTCGATTTTGGTACGCCATTATTACGAGTTCACCGAGCGAGGTGGCGCAGTGGTTAGCACGCTGGACTCGCTTTCGGGAGGAGGACGGTTCAATCCCGCGTCCGGCCATCCTGATTTAGGTTTTCCGTCATTTCCCTAAGTCGCATCAGGCAAATGCCGGGATGGTTCCTTCGAAAGGGCACGGCCGACTTCCTTCCCCAATCCGATGAGACCGATGACCTCGCTGTTTGGTCTCTTCCCCCAAACAACTCAACCCAACATTATGAGTTGAATCCTTTTGGGACAGAACAGCGTCAACAGTGCTTTCTTTCTTGAACTGTGGTTCCATGAATTGCTCCATGATATCACAGTAGTACAATTGCCTCTCCTGCGAGAATGAGCGATGCAAGAACTGTTAGTCTCTGGGAATCCAAGTCGCACACATGCTCCTTTGGTGAGCCCCTTTGCCATTCAGTGACACTATGGGGTGGCTTCTTACCCCATACGCGGCAGTTATGCTTGTTAACGTTTCGTAGACGTAGAATGTGGCGTTATCAGTAGGTAAAATTTGATCCCCCAGGTGTTCGTTACGTGCAGATCCTATTAGATCGTAACACTCTACCTGACGAACTGCGTAATCTCCGTCGTCTAATTTGTGGAGCACCTGAGCGGGTACATTTCAGTGCTAAGCGTAGAACTTTCAAAATCTTTAGTTTTCGCACGTCTAACTTTTTGGTTCATTGTCTAATACAGGTGTCGTCAACCTATTGTACCTATCATCCAGTTTTGTATCTCTGTTAATAGTAACATTTTCTAGCCGCCCTCCGGTGCCACAGTAATGCTGATTAATAAAGTAGGTAAGTAACATTACTTTATAAAATTTATGGAGCAGAGGTACAGAAAGGTAAATAATATAATAATAATTACTTTCCAAATACTTTGTCAAATTTTTACGAAAACTCAATGAACAATACGGTCGCCCACTACTGGGCCATAGGAACCAGGTATAGTTCGTTGGTTGGCTGGTTGATTTGGGATAGGGGGCCAAACAGCGAGGTCATCAGTCCCATAGGATTAGGGAAGGATGGGGAAGGAAGTCGGTCGTGCCCTTTCAAAGCAACCATCCCGGCATTTGCCTGAAGCGATTTAGGGAAATCACGGAAGACATAAATCCGGAAGGCCGGACGTGGGTTTGAACCATCGTCCTCCCGAATGGGAGTCCAGTGTGCTAACCACTGCGTCACCTCGCTTAGCGAACTAGGTTGACTTCCAGTGGTGTAGCTAATTCATTCGGACTTCTTTCGATTCCTTCTCTCAAACCCTGAACTGTTTCTTGTGGTATAGGAGATGTCCCACATCGTGATTCATCGACGATACCAGTTTTTTGGAACTTACAGTCGGTTACCGAGATGTTTGTTGATGGTTCTGGGTTGTGAAATTTCCGAGTGAATTCCTGCTGCAACTTCAGATAAGATACGTCGCGCAATCGCGCACTAACAACAATCACACTTTCTTGTCTGGTAAGCATTTTTACTCATCGTTCTAAAGAAGGCAGCAGGCACACATAATCTCAGAAATAGATTACGATCATGTGTTATATATTATTTCACAGAAATGAGTCGAGATGTACGAACACGACCATCTGGTATATTGCTCAGCACAGAATCAATACAATACAATAACTATTACAATGTCTAATTTGTGTTGGTTTTCCAAAAAAATTCCAGTTGTGGATGCCATGCGCGCCGGCCGGGGTGGCCGAGCGGCTCTAGGCGCTTCAGTCTGGAACCGCGCTACCACTACGGTCGCAGGTTCGAATCCTGCCCCGGGCATGGATGTGTGTGATGTCCTTAGGTTAGTTAGGTTTAAATCTAAGTTCTAGGGGACTGATGACCTCAGATGTTAAGTCCCTTAGTGCTCAGAGCCATTTGAAGCATTCTCACAACGTTTGGGGAAAATGGACAGTTGAATCTTTCCAAACGAGTTCTGATTTCTGTTATTTTATTCGTTGATCATTTCTCTCTATGTAGATCGGCGACGAAATAATATTTTCGCGGGTTGAGGGGTAAGTCTGTGACTGGAAAGCGCATTTTCTTAAAATTGGTTTTCAGCCCAACTATCGTATCATATCCTTGACACTCTCTTGTCTACTTTTCGATAATACGAAACGAGCTGCCCCTATTTGAATTTTAACGGTGTCCATCGCTAATCCTATCTGGTAAGGATCCCATACTGGACAGCAATACTGTCGCAGAGGACGGAAAAGCGTAGTGTAGGCAGTCTCTTTAGCAGACCCGTTGCACCTTCTAAGTGTTCTGCCAATAAAAGCCAGTCTTTTGTTTGACTTACCCACAACATTATCTATGTGATCGTTCCAATTTAAGTTATTCGTAATTGTTATTCATAGGCATTACTTGACAGTTTTTAGATTTGAGAGATTTATCGCGTTACCGAAGTGCAATCGATTTTTTGTAGTACTCATGTCGATGACCTCACAGTTTTCCTTATTTACAGTCAATCACACCGTACAGAGCATATGACTTTACTAGAAGTTGAATGACAGCATCGTCTACAAACAATCTAAGAGGGTTGCTCGGACTGTTTCCTGAAACGTTTATAACACTTTCTTGGGGGCTGTCAGATATCACTTCTGTTTCTCTCAATTCCTTTTCGTCGATTACTGCTAGCTGTGCTCTGTCTGACAAGAAATCGCGACCCTAGTCGCACAATTCAGACGATGGTCTCTAGGCACGGAATTTGATTAGACGCCGCTTGTGAGGAACGGTATCAAAAGCCCTCTGGAAATCTACAAATACGGAATCCATTTGAGATCCCCCTGTCAATAGCAGTTGTTGCTTCATGAGAATAAAGACCCAGCTGTGTTGCACAAGAGTGATATTTTCTCAGTCCGTGCTGGCTCTGTCTCAATATATAGTTTTCTTCTAAGTAATTCCTGAAACTCGAACGCTCTGAGGGTGGTCATGTTTATTGCCGCTTAAAAAAATCGCTCGGTTTCAGCCGCTGCGGAGGCTGCCCGTAGGTCTTTTCCCAGTTAGTGTACTACTTTAAAAGTTTTTGATATGGCTTATTTCAGAAGAGAAATTTAGATTCGCGTAGTGGCTCGGGCTATTTTTCTCCTGTTATTGCATGTATTAAAGCAAATGTGTGATCTTGAAGACTACATCATATCGTGTGGTAACAGCAGGTCACACGAGCGAGTACTTTGGAGGAATGTTTATTACGACATTCTACCATCAGACGTAACAGTGGAATGGAACGTTATAGGGTAAACGATAAATTACCAACGAGCGACAAGTTACAAAAGGTACCCCTTAAACAAACGCAAAACTGCATCTGATGTGGGAGAGTGGGCACGGCAATCTACGTGATGTTCAAGAAGTCTCTCCGCAGTGCCGTATGTTTGTTAGCCGCTCGTGCCGAATGCCGCAGTGATGGTTCAAATGGCTCTAAGCACTGTGGGACTTAGCATCTGTGGTCATCAGTCCCCTAGAACTTAGAACTACTTAAACCTAACTAACCTAAGGACATCACACACATCCATGCCCGAGGCAGGATTCGAACCTGCGACGGGAGCAGCAGTGCGGTTCCGGACTGGAGCGCCTGGAACCGTTCGGCCACACTGAATATACTGAAATTAAACTGAGTGAAATACAAGTCATTAATTTATTGAATATTCATTTTTACTTACAAATTTTCACATTATATGTTGAAAGTGTACCTCTGTTGTTGAATACACAACTCAATTCGTCTAACCATGTTTCCAAACACAAACTGTAACATTTCTTCTGCAACAGAAGCAGTGAAAGTGGATACTGCAGTTTTCAATTCATCGATGGATTTTGGACGGCTTTTATACACAGCTGCTGTCGCTGCACCCCACAAGAAAAAGTCAGGTGGTGTTAGGTCAGGCGATCGTGGAGGCCGAAGTCCCTTTGAAATTATGCGATCACCAAAAAACATCAGCAAGCAGTGACATTGAAACGCGAGCTGTATGCGCGGTTGCACCATCATGTTGAAAATAAACATTCAGTATTTCACTTAACCCAAGTTCTCCTATGAATGGGTACAGAATATCACTGCAGTATCGTCGTGCGTTTATTGTTTCATTGAAAAATATGGGACCCACAATCCGACGTCTAGAAATTGCAATCCAAACTCCAATTATCTCAGAATGAAGTGTTTCCTAGTGAATACACAATGGATTTTCAGTACTCTACATACGAAAATTTTGCGAGTTCATGTACCCGGATACATGAAACCACGCCTCATCAGCGAAAAATGTTTCGTTAAGAATATCCCTTCCATTTTCTTGAACGAAATTTTTAAACCATTAATAATAATGCAGTCTCTTTCCATAATCAGTATTTTTCAGTTCTTGCACGACTGTCACTTTGTATGGGAAAACTAATTTTTTCCTTACAGTGTGTGGGCTGTTCCGAGACTTACATTGATTTCCTGGGCGAGTTTTCTTACTGACGTGTTCGGACTCATGGACATTTTATCTGAAATATCGATTAGTTTATCCTCAGACAAAATGCTAGAACGACCACTTCTCGGTGCATCTGTCACTGAACCCGTACTTCGAAATTTGTTAGTAAAATCTTGCGTAGTTTAGCGATGTGGGAGTGTTGTCTCCGGGAAAACTGAATTAAATGTTTAGCGAACTGAAACTGTGTGTTTATCGCCAGCTTTCAACACTTGTTCGACTAAAAACACACGTTCTTCAGTGGTTAGCATTTTAACAGTGGCTAAAACGAAACAAACGAACAAATGAAGTAAGCCTAAACGATCACGTCAACACGTAACGACACACGCCAAAGATAAACGCTCTTTATCTCTGACGCTGGCTGAGATAAACGAAACAACGGAATGTTGGGAGAGTCCACTTGAAGGGAAGTAACCCAGGCAGGCGAACATTCATACGGAACGCGCGGCTAACAATCATACGACACTGCGAAGAGACTTTTTGGACTCCCCGTATATGTTCACACGTGGAAACACAGTAGTACAATAACGAAATTTTCCGCCACTTTTTGTTTGTGCTAGACCATTCAGCTCCCAAATACATGGACCTTTCGGAGGTCTTCGACCACAAAATCTGAGATACCTGCGGACGAAAAATAACCCGGCGACGCGAATCATTGCTCAAAAAGCCACATTTGTAACGCGGAACAGACACGTCTCGTTCAACGACTATTCTTCCAACATAGAGACAGAACAGCGAATATAATAACTCCGAACGATCATTTGTAAATATGCTGAACATAATAATCCACGTTAACCGGAACTCCACGAAGAATTATGCAGGTGGTAATATGGACCAAAACATGAAAACATGTCTAGTGAATATCGGCTCTAAAATATATATTTTAAAAACTATGAGCACTAGTTCATCTTCGCTACTATGAAAAACATCTTTTCTGCTGAACAAGTGCTCAGATCTCTTAAACGTATGCAGTTTAGAGCCTTTCTTTGTGGTCTATACTTCCAACTATGAAAGTTTGGCAGTGGAGTTCTTGTTCACCCTATGTACACAGCGCAACACAGAGGATTACTTTTTGGGAAACCCGTAATTAGCTGCCATTGCTATGCGGAAGTTTGAAATTTGGTTCAAGGTGTCTGCAGACTTCCTGTATAATGATGCAAAAGCGTGACGCCCCGAGATTTCTCCCGAGTCGTTGTTGATGCTTCAAACAGCAAGGTGTCGACACATGCGAAAGGAAGACCGGAGCTCAGAAGTTCATGTGATGAGTTAAGGTGCGTTAATGATGCCACATTTGCTCCGTAGATTACGACACATTTCGCGGCCGAAAACAACAGTCCGTAGTTCTGTGAGCAACAGGACGATGTTCTTGGCAACCTTCGACGCTACTGACACGTCGTTGGCAGTTCACCCCTTCTCTAAAGTTATCGTAGGCCAGCAACCCCACTGAAAGTAATCGCATCCCTTTGGAGTGCAGTGTGACCGCAATTTCAGCTCTGAGTAGCAGTGTGGAACCACAAGGACCAGCTCTGAACCATTCGGCGAAATTTGAACGCGATTCGATGCAACAAACGGTGTTTCCGCTTTTCAGCCCTGCTGAGTGTAACGAGGTGCGGTAAACGTTCAGTTGGTTTGCTGGCTCACGATGTCTTCTTTAGACAAGGCTGAATCGTCCGCGGAGTTCAGCAGCGTCAGAGGCTGCCAATAACATCGGCCTGCTGCTCGTCGCACTACGAGGTGTTGTTTTCGACCGCGAAATGTGTGGGAATCTACGCATAAAGGAAAGAGATGGTTTCGTTGACGCCTTTTGTGCCGCGCTCTGAGGCATTTTCATGTCGGTTCTGAGCGGCGGTGTTTGAGAAGTGTTTTTCTAGCCCTCCCGTAAGAAAACCGTGTTATTTCAGAGCTGGGCGTCGCGGGTCTGACCCCCATCACAGAGGCGTAAAAAAATATAAAACAGGTAAAAATGAGGTAAGAGAGCAATGTGATGACGTTCCCGTAATGTGACTCGTCCACGGTGGCGCTGGGCAGAATTGTGGAGAAATTTGGTGCCGTTATTAACTCTCCTTAACCCATCACAAACCCTCCTTACGTGTCACATGAACTTGTGAGCTATATAGCCTGTTTTTCGCATTTAGTTGCGTTTGAAGCGTCATCGAGCCCGAGTGTGCTACGCTTTTGCTCCATTAACGAGGAAGGTTACAGGCACCTTTGAACCATATTTCAATTTTCTGGATCGCAGTCAAAGACAATTACGGCGCCTCGAAAGAGTGCACCATTAATTGTGTTGTGCAGAAGACAAGTGTATCTGTCAGAGACATTAATACACCACATGCAAGGTTCGTTACTTTATTTTCAGTAAAATATTTAAATTTACGTGCAACCTTTGTACACTAATGGCCATTAAAATAGCTACACCAAGAAGAAATGCAGATGACAAACGGGTATTCATGGGACAAATATATTATACTAGAACTGACACGTGATTACATTTCCACTCAATTTGGGTGCATAGATCCTGAGAAATCAGTACCCAGAACAACCTCTGGCCGTAATAACGGCCTTGATATGCCTGGGCATTGAGTTAAACAGAGCTTGGGTGGCGTGTACAGGTATAGCTGCCTATTCAGCTTCAACGTGATACCACAGTTCATCAGGAGCAGTGACTGGCGTATTGTGACAAGCCAGTTGCTCGGCCACCATTGACCAAACGTTTTCAGTTAGTGAGAGATCTGGAGAATGTACTGGCCAGGGCAGCAGTTGAACATTTTCTGCATCCAGAAAGGTCCGTACAGGACCTGCAACATGAGGACGTGCATTATCCTGCTGAAATGTCGGGTTTCGCAGGGATCGAATCAAGGGTAGAGCCACGGGTTGTAACACATCTGAAATCTAACATCCACGGTTCAAAGTGCCGTCAATGCGAACAAGAGGTGACCCAGACGTGTGACCAATGGCACCCCATACCATCACGCCGGGTGATACGCCAGTATGGCGATGACGAATAGACGCTTCCAATGTGCGTTCACCGCGATGTCGCCAGACACGGATGCGACCATCATGATGCTGTAAACAGAACCTGGATTCATCCGAAAAAAATGACGCTTTGCCATTCGTGCACCCAGGTTCGTCGTTGAGTACACCACCGCAAGCGCTCCTGTCTGTGATGCAGCGTCAAGGGTAACCGCAGCCATGGTGTCCGAGCTGATAGTCCATAATGCTGCAAACGTCGTCGAACTGTTCGTTCAGATGGTTGTTGTCTTGCAAACGTCCCCATCCGTTGACTCAGGGATCGAGACGTGGTTGCACGATCCGTTACAGCCATGCGGATAAGATGCCTGTCATCATGACTGATAGTCATACGAGGCCGTTGTGATCGAGCACGGCGTTCCGTATTACCCTCCTGAACCCACCGATTCCATGTTCTGCTAACAGTCATTGGATCTCGACCAACGCAAGCAGCAATACCGCGATGCGATAAACCGCAATCGCGATAGGCTACAATCCGACCTTTATCAAAGTCGGAAACGCATTTCTCCTTACACGAGGCATCACAGCAATATTTCACCAGGCAACGCCGGTCAACTGCTGTTTGTGTATGAGAAATCGGTTAACACGTTGTGGCTGTCGCCACCGGCGCCAACCTTGTGTGAATGCTTTGAAAAGCTAATCATTTGCATATCACAGCATCTTCTTCCTGTCGGTTAAATGTCGCGTCTGTAGCACGTCATCTTCGTCATGTAGCAATTTTAATGGCCAGTAGTGTACAAATATTGCAGACGCGAGTGACGCTGAACATATATTTTCTTTTAATTTACGTCTTCTGTACTTTATATTTTTTGTCTTAAGGAGATAGGAAGAATAATATGGATTTTCACAAGGCAGTGATAATTATTTTCTTATTAATTGTTTTATTACGATAATAGAAAAACTATCAAGAAAATCTGCAACGTCAGCCATCTTCTCTCTTGGTTACGATAAGAAGCCATGTACAATTATGTATCTTCATTTCATATTCATCACAACATTAGAGAGAATATTTTAATTCGTTATTATCTATGGGAATTATTTTGGACAAACAAATGGAAATAAATAACGGCATTGAAGCCGGATGAAAATAAAGAACTGTCCACCGGAACACGCCATGAAGGCCCAACGGTACCGACCGGCCGTCGTGTCATACTCAGCCCACAGGCATCACCGGAGGGACGTGTGGTCAGTACACCGCTCTCCCGGCAGTATGCCAGTTGCCGAGACCATAGCCACTACTTGTCAATCAAGTAGCTCCTCAGTTTGCCTCACTAGGGCTGTGCACCCCGCTTGCCAACAGCGCTCGGCAGACCGGATGGTCACCCATCCAACTGCTAGCCCACCCCGACAGCGCTTTCGGTGATCTTGGTTCAAATGGCTCTGAGCACTATGGTACTTAACTTCTGAGGTCATCAGTCCCCTAGAACTTAAAACTACTTGAATCCAACTAACCTAAGGACATCACACACATCCATGCCCGAGCCAGGATTCGATCCTGCGACCGTAGCGGTCGCGCGGTTCCAGACGGAAGCGCCTAGAACCGCTCGGCCACTCGGGCCGGCACTTCGGTGATCTGATGGGGAGCGTTGTTACCACTGCGGCAAGGCCGTTCGCGGGTGAAAATAATAAGAAAAAAGAATAATAATAATAATAATAATAATAATAATAATAATAATAATAAAACTGAAGCTAAAAATCGAATCAAAGGCATAGTAGTAGAGCGAATGATACGGTTATAATGGGAGTTGGGAGGTCTAAAAAAACATGCTTGTTTTGCGTAGTGGTAAAATCTATAAATTTATAATCTGTATGTATTCGATTCGAGTTCTATGCTTTCTATAAACTTTAATTTGTTGTAATAGTTGTTTCTTTAGGCCCCAAACCATTCATTCTCAACTACATGCTTTGAAAAAATGTGAATACAGGTTTTAATCACAATATCTGGAAATAATGCTATTTTCAGCGATTCATTTATAGCAAATAACTCAATTTCTCGCTATTTCGGGAAATTCATCGGTCCAATAAACGCAGCTATTGATTTTACCCGTTACATGACAAACTTTAAAGACTTCAAACAGTGATGGTATCAATTTTATTTCAGAGAGTTGTTTTAGATGATAATTTATAAGTGTTTAACAAAGTTCAATGTAAGCACAAAGATTTCATAAATAATGTACTGGAATTATTTTCAATGTCGTCGATAAGTGTTCTGTCTCGAAATGGCATTTTCAGAGATTAGAAATAAAATTTAGATTCACATACTGATTCAGATCGTGTTGCTCCTCGTATCCTATGTTTTTAATCAACGGTGTTACCTCACCCAAGTTCCAGGACTGCATAGTGGTTAAAGCGGCAAATTTCTAATGTCTACGTCTCAGGCCCAATTACTGTCATTTCTATAAATTTTAATTCGTTTTAAACAATGGCTTACTAGTTTAGGAGGAGAATGTCAACTGTATCGTTCATAGTACTGTGTATATACGGCTTCGAATGGTTCTGTAGGAAGGCAAGAACAGAAACAGTTTCCACTGTCTGCCTTATTAGAAACACGCTTCTGTTTGAGGCTGCACTCAACCCTCGGTTGCCAGTCGTTTTGTGTTTTTAGTAGTACCGTAACCATAGGTGTTAAACAAGGTTTCAAATCATGATTTCCACACCTATTGAAACGCAACGCGTGATGACTAATAGGCAAAATATTAATGCTGTGATGTCAGACGAAAATACAGATCTTGCGCAGACTGTGCAGACCTTAATTTTAAACGTATTCATATCTGCAAAATGAGTTTTTCTTATTTATGAAATATGTGAACTTTGTTGCTTAAGTCTTTTCTAGTGGAAACTAAATTGCTTCATCGTCGACGAACGTTAAAGGAATCTTTTTAACAGTAACAAGCAAAGATTTGGCGGTTTGTGAATAGATTACAGGACGCATTTCGTCATTCTGCCGCATTTCACGTGTTGAAAGCGAACAACGTGAAAAAGCAGTAAAACGTGAAAAAAACAGTAATTCCCTGAAGAAAAAGAGGAATGAAAAGAAATCTCTCATGTTGACATGTTATGTGATTTTACGAGGTGTGATTGAAAAGGTTTAAGAATGGATCCGCTGCTGCTTACTGGTTTGGCGGGAGGTACACGTAGGGTGGGGAGTGAGTCATTGCCTTGTCCTTGAACGCCCTTTGACAGGAAACTGAGTTTCCTTTATTCAGTTCGTTGTGGCAGCTGGTTGAGTGCGTGTCTGTTAGGGCTTGTTCCCGGATTCTGTCTGCATGAAAATGGACATAAAAATGGAGCAACGAGTGTGTGTGAAATTTAGTTTTAAAACCGGGGAAATCACCTTCTGAGACTTACGAACTATTGAACACAGCTTTTAGAGATAATTGTATGAGCCAGTCAAATGTTTCTGTCTGGTTCAGCAGATTTAAAAATGGCCACGAATCATTTGAAGATGAATCACGGTCTTTCCACCTCAAAAACGAATGAAAATGTGAAAGTTAGCGACTTACTGCGCTCTGATCGTAGTCTTACAATAAGGGAGATGGCTGATGAAATTAATTTAAGTTTCTATGCAGTTCAGTCAATTTTAACCGAAGATCAGAACATGCGTCGAGTGTGCGCAAAATTCACTCCAAAAGTGTTGTTAAGTGACCAGAGACAATACCGACTTGAAGTTTGTCAAGAACTGATTATTCGGACTAAAAATGACCCACATTTGTTAAATAGGGTAATTACAGGTGACGAGTCATGGGTATATGGATATGATCCTGAAACCAAAGTGCAGTATTCGCAGTGGAAGACTCCAGGTTCACCACGACTGAAACAAGCACAGCAAAGTCGATAGAAGGTAAAGACAATGTTGGTGATTTTTTTCGATTCTACCGGTATTGTACATCATGAATTTACCCCTGGAGGACAGACAATTAGGCAGGAATACTATAAATGTGTCCTCGAGCGTTTGCGCGAAAAGTTGCGGAAGAAAAGGCTTGAACTGTGGAAAGACAGGGGTTGGGTGCTACACTACGTCAGTGCTCCGCCTCATCGTGCCTTCTCTATCGTTGAATTTTTGACCAAATTCAAAAGTCCTGTGCTTCCACAACCACTACATTCCCCTGATTTGGCCCCTGCGAACTTCTACCTGTTATTACCTAAACTGAAATTTTCACTGAAAAGGAAGCGATTTGACTCTACTGAAGACATCTAGGCAAGTATGGAGAGCGTTACTGATATCCTTTCACCCTGAATTTTAATTCCACTCTTGAACTTTTATTTCCGCCATTGCTTCTTCGATCTATAGATTAAACAGTAGGGATGAAGGATTACATTCCTGTTTCATGCCGTTTTTAATCCGAACACTTCGTTCTTAGTCTTACAGTCTAAGATTTCCAAAGCTCTCTTAAATTCTGATTCTAATACAGCATCTAGTCTCTCTTCTTTGTCGACTCCTGTTTCCCGTCCTATCACGTCATCGGACCAGTCTTCCCCTTATAGAGGCCTTCACTGTACTCTTTCCACCTCTCTGATGGCTCGTCTGCATTATCGCCTTTGCTTTTAATTTCAACGAAGTATTTTTTTTTTTTTTTTTTTACTTTTCTATATGAGTCTTTTTGTCCTTCCGCCAGTTACTGCTTCTTCGATTTCTTCAAATTTTTCATGCAGCCAGTTTGGTTTACCATTCCCTACACTTCCTATTATTTCGTTCCTAAGAGATTTATATATCTAAATTCTTGAATTTCTCTGAAAATTTTTGTACTTCCTTCTTTCATCAATGAACTCAAGTATTTCTTCTGTTACCCATGGTTTCTTCGCTGTTACCTTCGCAGTACCTAAATTTTTTCTTTCCAACTTTTTTAGAGATGTCCATTCCTCTTCAGCTGAACTGTCTGCCTACTGAGCTATTCATTATCGCAGTATCCGTACCCCCACAGAACTTGATGTTTTGGTATTACCATATCCCATTTCTTTGCGCATTGGTTCTTCATGACTAATCTATTAAGCTTGAGCCTACTCTTCGTCACTATTAAACTGTGGTCTGAATCTGTACGTCCTCCTGGGTAAGGATGACAATCTTGATTTTGAAGTATCTGGCTGACATGTAATCTAACTGAAATCATTCCATAGCTCCCGGCTTTTTACCTGTATGTTTCTTCCCCTTATGATTCTAGCTGAAATTTATTGTAGAACTCAGTCTTTCTCCTTTCTCATACCTAGTACCAAGCCCATAATCTCCCATAGCCGTTTCTTCTACAATCGCATTACAGCCCTCCACGACCATCAGATTTTCATCTTGCCTATACGTTCAAGTTTCGGAACTCATAAATCATTTGGCGGACAGGGAGGGCAGCAATCTGCATTTGTTTGCTGATGATGCTGTGGTGTACGGTAAGGTGTGGAAGTTGAGTGACTGTAGGAAGATACAAGACGACTTAGACCAAATTTACAGTTGGTGTGATGAATAGCAACTAGCCCTAAAAGTGGAAAAATGTAAGTTAATGTGGATGAGTAGGAAGATCAACACTGTAATGTTCGGATACAGTGTTAATAGTGTCATGCTTGTCACAGTCAAGTCGTTTAAATATCTGGGCGCAACGTTGCAAAGCGGTATGACATGCAACGAGAATCTGAGAACTGCGGTAGGGATCACTCTCACCCCTGTCACTCATTCCGACCTGAATGTGTTGTTCTTTAGTTTCCTTGACGTCTATATGGCCTATCTGAATACTTACGTTATAGCAAGGTGGCAGTTCGCAAAGTCCCTCAGAATTGTGACAGGATTCGTTAACACATTGTGACAGCACTACCTCACGTTTGTGACTTTTTCTGTAATATACTCAAAGTTAATCATTTACTGGCTCTTGTCGAACTGTACTTTACACAGTGTCCGTTTTTTCTTTAATTATACTACAAGTTTCTGCGTCGATACGCTTGCACTAAGTATCTGGAGACGAAAGATTAGCAGGTGAGTGCCATTTCCCGTCTAAATGGGAAACAGTGATAGTCAATACATTCCTCAATTTTTATCCACTGTCCGTACCGATGTGACTACGTATCTTCTGCATCTATCTCCATCTCATCCTCTCTCCAGTCGCTAGAACCTTTACGTCACATCACCATACTTCACAAATCGAGACGATAATCTGTAAAGAGTTAAAACATGGATACACCGAGTTAGAGACCAACATCGCTACTCATTTTAGGAGCCTAGAGCTTAATCTAGGGAGCTTTTCCAAATAATCAGCCGGCTTTCAAGAAACATCTAGCGTGAAACACACCGCTAGATGACTGCACGGACATTCCGACTGATTTAGACACTACTTTCGCCTAGTACACTGAGCGGCAGATGTCTTTAAGTGTGGTTAACTGCTTTATAACGTCTTTAGACAAGTGAACTACTGCATAGCATCCCATAAAAACCTATGTGTTCAATTCCTGGAGTCAGTCACATCGTATACTACTACGAAATTATATGAAACGGAATGCTTGCCAGTAATAGCAAGGCGAACGAAGAACTTGGTTTCTTTAAGAGGATTCTGAGAAATGATAGTGTTCCTGTTAAGATGTTAACACGCTAGCGGAACCTTTCCTTACCGGGTAGAATCGAGAGCGGGCAACGAAGTAATTCAGTGGCGCGCTTATAGAGCGGAAACTAATTGCTATAGTGCAAAGGAAAACATTAATAAAGACACTAAGAGTATTTGAAAGGGCAGCTTTGGAAGAAAAGGGACGTTTTTTTGCACGAAACCCCATGCACAACCTCCGTCGCATCCGTAGTATCTTTTGCATAGTTTTATGAGAACGACAGATAGGAAAAAAAGCGTGTATGATGGACTTCAATTGTTCTTTCCCGTTTCCATATGAGATAGGAAGATAGTGCAGAGGAGACGATGATGGTGGGAAATACATGCCACCCTACATTGTAAAGTGGTTGCTGAATGTATTGAGCGTTCTTTCGCGTATGACAGTTATCTATTCACGACATACGTTGTGAGCGTCTCTTTCGAAATAAAGTATTGCCATTGCTCTAGCTTCACTTGCTATTCTGACAACAACAACACGTGCCTCTGGAGAGGCCAGAATAATTAGTGGTCACGTCCGGACAGTTCACAAATACGCTGTCCGTAGCTCTATTGAGGGAGTACTCGAAAGCTCTTTTATTACATCCTAATTGCCGAAATAGAGAGTAACGTTGCCTTTGGAAGGATTTCGTGTTGTGCCTGTATCAGCTCTTTTTAGTCAACAGGCTGAATGTCCATTATGTAATGAGAATACCACCGTTTCATTTGGAGTATTCTCTTTGGGTACAGAAAGTATTCAGTAACAACAAGTTGATATTAGTAGAGAATGAAAGCCAACGCATTTTCAGTCACAAAATTCTGCGTTTAATGTAGACGGAGCTTCGCTTTGTCGTGGGCTAAGGGACACAGCATATAGAGGCAAGTGTAATCCACTGTATCATTTTAATGAGAGACCATTAAAAAAAAAAAAAAAAAAAAAAAAAAAAAAAAAAAAAGCAGAGGAAACCTCACCAAAGGTAAATGAAAAATATTTTAATGCGGTAATTTCGGACTCTGAACCTTTTGAATGTTAATATTTTAAAGCTTCAATCCTTATACAGTTAGGAAACACCACTTTTTTTCACGTGACGATGCTGTCTAAATAACCAACCTTGCTGGCTTTGTATTCCATAACGTAAAACGTTGTCGAAATCACTCCTCAATCACGTTTGACTCACACGCAACTACAACAGTTTTTGAACAGCAGTTGAAAGACTGCGATGATGAAACTGTCAAGAGAAGTACTCTCACATAGCGAAAATGTATACTACCGGAGAAAATGCACCCCTCTTAACGACAAGGTCATTTTCTTGACAAGTGAGATGACAGGTAGCTCACCATTGTTGGAATGTATGATAAATTCAGACCAAGTGTAACACGCAAATGGTATCCAAGCAGCCACAACATTACTCAGTGTGCCCCCTCTGGCGGCAAGGCAGGAGTCTATTCCCTCATGCAAACGATCATAAAGGTGCCGAATGGGCATCTTGCGACAGATTGTCCCAGGCGTCTCGCACCTTTTCTTGCGATTCAACAATGATTCTAGCGGACCCTGAAGAACGAGTAAATGCGCATTTCACCACGTCCCATACGTGTTCAGTTGGTGAGAGCTCTGGCAATCTTGTTGAGCGGGGGGCTTTTCGCACACCACGAAGAGTATGTTGCGTTGGAGCTGCAGTATGTTGACGTGCACTGTTCAAATGGTTCAAATGGCTCTGAGCACTATGGGACTTAACTTCTGAGGTCATCAGTCGCCTAGAACTTAGAACTAATTAAACCTAACTGACCTAAGGACATCACAAACATCCATGCCCGAGGCAGGATTCGAACCTGCGACCGTAGCGGTCATGCAGTTTCAAACTGAAGCGTCTAGAACCGCACGGCCACACCGGCCGGCGACGTGCACTGTCCTGCTGATAAATCCTATCTCCCTGTCCAAGAAATGGCAGTAGCATGACGATAACTGACGCTGCATTGTAGCGGGCACTAGCTATTTTACCCGGCAGAAACACCAAATGTGACCGCGAGTTGTTACTGGTGGTCCCCATACCATGAAGCCCTCTGAATGGAATAGTCGTCTCACCAGTTGTACGTCATACACGTGTACGTCCATCACTCGCATACAGGCGGAACCTAATCTCACCAGCTGAAGACAAGTGAGCGCCATTCCACTCTCTAGTGAACTCTTTCTTGGCGGTGTCGTGAAGTCGGTGGTAGACTGGCCAGAGGCACATGTCACGTTACTCCTGCTGCAAGCAAAATGTTCCCAATGGTCCCTGATGACACAGCAGGGGCAACATATACCCTGGTTTCGTCCCTAAATCACGTTCGGTCGGCAACAGCTTTCCGCACGGAGAATTGATCTTTACGTGAGCCTTTATTACGCGGACATTGAGAATATGGTCTACAGGTGTGGGAATGTTCCACAGACTCCGATGAAAGCAACAACACACCACCGGTAAATTGTGTTCAACTCTTGCAGAAATCGGCCGATATGTTCATCTAGCTTCCAGAAGGCTCACAATGCCACCCCGTGCAAGTGGCTGAAGTACGTACTTGTCGGCTCCGGCCGGTTGTAGCCTAGAATGCCGCGATGACCGTGACAAGTAAATCACTAACAATGCAACATCTGATAAGCACATGTTAACCCAACCCTTCCCCCTTCCTCCCCGGTGCCTCTGAACACAGCCCTTGAGCAGGGTTTCATTTTTCTTCCAGCATAGTACATTGTAATACAATCCAGTTGTAACCAAGACACATAACATATCAGACTGTTGGTTGGCAAGTGACATACAGTATTAAAGTTTTCGGTAATACTCTGGATGTCCAAAAGCAGTAAATAGTTGACGCTTTGGTGGCAATAACGACTACTTTAGAAACTGAGGGCAATGCTGATCGTTTCTTTCGGTACCAAGGACTACTCTCCCTTCTCTAGCAGTAGTCGCAGCAGCTCGCATTCGGTACCCAACGCTACAACCAGAACAACCAACACTGACCCACTTACCAGGTAAACAATAACACAGCTGATGTTTGCCGCTAAGGTTTCGCTACTCGCGATGTGCATGCTCACAGGACACTTGCCTCTTATCGCCCCTCCCCCCTCCCCCGCCCACGTTCCCCTGGGACAATGGGCAACCTGTGATGCAATCAAACTATGTTATTGTAGTTTAATGGGTAAAGTTTTAAACTAGGGTCAAATCAGTAACACTTCGTTATGGTATTAACCATTCTGAGCAACAGGGTAGAGAGAGAGAGAGTAGTATGTGAAATAAGAGGTCGTATGTTCTGCACGAGGATAACGAACTATCCCTCTACGTGAGACAGTTTCTAGTGGACAATAGGAATCTTGTGCAATATAAGTCGTCATATTCTCTATATCGTTTTCTGAATACAATCTGTCTCAAAGAGAAAACTTCTTGGCGGAAAACAGATTACGGTCTGAAAAACACGTGAAAGATGAAACCAACAGTGAAGACTTCAGTAGGTCCACGTGAGATGGATGAACAGCTTTTATGTAACTCCATGTAATTGTTAACCACAACAATTATCACTTACGGCTGTCAAAAAACTTTCATTTCAATCGTAGTAACTGGAAGTCTTTCACAGTCATCAGCGGTAATTACCGTGGTATGACAATGGACGGACACTGTAATTG
The DNA here is from genome assembly GCF_021461385.2 of Schistocerca piceifrons. Lineage (NCBI taxonomy): Eukaryota > Metazoa > Arthropoda > Insecta > Orthoptera > Acrididae > Schistocerca > Schistocerca piceifrons. Next base: position 770,334,427 of record NC_060141.1, on the reverse strand, counting down.
ACGGTGGAAACGAGTATAACAGTGCCCTCTGTGAATTCCATGATATGTTTTCAGAAAGCGACCAACAACGAAGTGACACTGAAAAGTAACAATAAAGGGTTGTAACAGAATGCACTATAACATGGAATTTGAAACACACCTTACTTCACAGTGGCTTAAGTAAGAAGGAGCAAGCATAATAATAATCGTGTCCAGAAAGCAACGAAGTGTGAAGAAATATTATGCGGGTTCGCTGGAGCTGAGTTTCCAAGTTTCAATATGAGCGCAGCTAAGGCTTTCTGATAGTTCACGTAGCCGAAGAGTGAAGCAACGTTTATTCTCCATTCCTCACGTGGAATGGATAGAAATTCTGCTGTCGGTGTACCATATTTTACAGACTACAAGACGCACTTTTTTCTTCGAAAAATTGCCACCAAAATCCACATGCGTCTTATACTCGAAATTAATACAAAAATTACCAATATCTGATTTAAAATTCCCGCCCATCTTAAAAATGGCCGTATATTCGATGGTGCGGGAGAGCTATCTCTATCTGGCAACATTGGATTCAACTGGCCTAGGCAGTGCACCCACACGAGGAACATGAGTTGCGGGGATTCACAAGCTTGCTAACACTGCCTCTCTCCTGCCCCGCAGTCACAAACCCAGGACACTGTCTAGCCAATTACGCATCACTGCAGGCTACAGTGCCACTGAACTTTAACTGAAAGTGATTTGAGTTATCGGTAACAGTACAAAATCTTTGTTAGTAGCTGGTTTCATAAAGGAAAAAAAGTAAAAGGTATTCATAAGATGCGGGCTATAAATGGAAAACAATAGCATATGCATAACAACATGCAAACAGAGCAGCTGAGCGCAATTTCAAACCTCCACCCACAGAGAAAAGCCATTTGCGATTGGTGGACTATGCTTCGAATGGCTCTGAGCACTATGGGACTTAACATCTGTTGTCATCAGTCCCCTAGAACTTAGAACTACTTAAACCTAAATAACCTAAGGACATCACACACATCCATGCCCGAGGCAGGATTCGAACCTGCGACCGTAGCGGTCACGCGGTTCCACACTGAAGCGCCTAGAACCGCACGGCCACACCGGCCGGCCATAGGCGGACTAGTAAAGAAGAACTGAAAAAAAAAGAGAGAAACTCATCGTGCAAATAGAGGACTGACTGCAAAATGGCCAAAACTAGAAGATGACGTATTGAAATGGATTCAAGGACAAAGTGACACTAAAATTAACAGAAAAATTGTTCAAAAACACGCTCCTAAGTTTACGCCACTGTGGAACTTAACAGACTTTAAGGGTGGAATTGGCTGGCGCTAGAGGTTTATGAAGCGTCATAGACCAAGCATGCGAACCAAAACAAAAATATCTCAGAAAATGCCAGAAGAGTATAAAGAGAAAATATCTTTCCATCGATTTATTATTCAAAATCGAAAGAAAACCGATAAGGAACTACTGGTAAGCCAAATAATGAATACGGAAGAAACTTCTCTGATATTTGATGTGCCCAGAAACAGAAATATTGGCATTAAGGGCGCTAAAACTATAACTACAAAATCATATGGATACGAAAAAAATGCACTACACTATCGTCCTTTCACGTTGTGTTGGTGGTACCAAACTTAATCCAGTGATCATTTTCAAGCGCAAAACAATGGCAACAATGCTTGTTGAGGTACATGACAAGGTTTGGATGGACGAGGCTAGTATGAAATTACCGGTTAGCAGAGTGTGGGGGAGAAGGAAAGGTGCTTTACTGAAGAATTCTCTTCTAGTGCTAGATCAGTTTAGTAGTCATTTGAAACATTCTGAGATACAGAAATGAAGATAGAGAAATACAGATTTACTGTTATTCCGGGAGAACATGCTTCACATATGGAATCTCTTGGTGACTCGATAAATAAACCATTTAATGTGTATATGAGAGAGGAATGGAACAAATAGATAATAGAATGACATTTTCACTCTGCAGCGGAGTGTGCGCTGATATGAAACTTCCTAGCAGATTAAACCTGTGTGCCCGATCGAGACTCGAACTCGGGACCTTTGCCTCTTGCGGGCAAGTGCTCTACCAACTCAGCTACCCAAGCACGACTCACGCCTCGTCCTCACAGCTTTAGTTCTGCCAGTAGGGAGGTCGGGGCGTGAGTGTTGCTTGGGTAGCTCAGTTGGTAGAGCACTTGCCCGCGAAAGGCAAAGGTCCTGAGTTCGAGTCTCGGTCCGGCACACAGTTTTAATCTACCAGGAAGTTTCATAACAGCGCACACTCCCCTACAGAGTGAAAATCTCATTCTGGAAACATCCCCCAGGCTGTGGGTAAGCCATGTCTCCGCAACATCCTTTCTTTCAGGAGTGCTACTTCTGCAAGTTTCGCAGGAGGGCTTCTGTAAAGTTTGGAAGGTAGGAGACTAGGTACTGGCAGAAGTAAATCTGTGAGGATGGAGCGTGAGTCGCGCTTGGGTAGCTCGGTTGGTAGAGCACTTGCCCGCGAAAGGCAAAGGTCCCGAGTTCGATTCTCGGTCCGGCACACAGTTTTGAAATGCCAGGAAGTTTCAAATGGATAATAGATGAAATTTCACATTCACGCCGAAGGGAACTTTAAAACGATCTACAATCAAACAAGTTGTATCAGTACATAAAATAGTCGTGGTCTACAGTGAGGGAAGACATTGTTAAATCTTTCAAGAAGTGCACAATAAGTAACGCTTTCGATGACAGTAAAGACCATCTTATATATGAAGAGGACAACGATGACGACGACGAAGAGGGAGGTTGAGATGACGATTTTCGTGGATTCTGAAGGTCAGTTCGGCTTTATAAACTAAGGATTTTTTTGTGTAGCCTAAAAATGGTAAAAATATAATTCTTAAAAAAGCTGCTTAACAATTAAGGTGCGTCTTATGTTCGGTAGCGTCTTTTAGACCGTAAAATACGCTGACAGATTTTAATGGAAAACGTGCTGCAACTATTGAACACTGAGTAGGATACCGAACACAGTTACATGATTGGTAAGTTGATACGAAAGCTAAAAAACAGCAGATGGGGAGCATCTACGCCTACATCGATACTCTGCGAATCACACTTACGTGACTGGCAGAGGGTTCGTCGAGCGAGGATAGCAAACTGGACTCTCTTTCAGGAGGCCATCCTGATTTAGGTTTTCCATGATTTCCATAAGTCGCTTCAAGCACATGCCGGGATGGTTCCTTTCACAGTGCACGGCCGACTTCCTTCCCTATCCTTCCCTATTCCGATGAGACCGATGGCCTCGCTGTTTTGTTCCTTACACCAACCAACCAACCAACCAACCAACCAACCAGAGGGTTCGTCGAACCACCTTCACTATAATTCTCAATTATTCCACTCTCGAACTGCGAGCGGCGAAAACGAACACCTATCTCTTTCCATGCGAGCTCCGATTTTCCTTACTTTATTATGATTATTTTTTCCCTACGTAGGTTGGTGTAGACAAAATATTTTCGCATTCGGAAAGGTGATTGAAATTTCATGAGAAGATCCCGCCGCAACGAGGAGCGCCTTTGTTTGAGTGATGTCCACTCCAAATCCTGTGTCCGTGACACTCTCTCTCCTATTTCTCGATAGTACAAAACGCGCTGTCCTCCTTTGAACTTTCTCGACGTACTCCGTTAACCGTATCTGGTAATGATCCCACACTGCTAGTAGTACTTCTCTGTCTACTACAGTCTCTGTGGTAGTTCTGTCACTTTTTCTAAGTGTTCTGCCAATAAAACACAGCCTTTGGTTCGCTTTGTCCCCAGTATTTTCTACTTGTTCTTTGCAACTCAGATTGTTGGTAATTGCAATCTCTAGGTATTTAGTTGAATTTGAATGATTTATCGTGTAACCGGACATAAATGGATTCTTATTAGCACTCATGTGAATGAACTCACACTTCTCATTATTTAGGGTCAATTGCCAAATTTCGCAACATACAGATATCTTCTCTAAATCGCTTTGCAATTTTGTTCGATCTTCTGATAACTGTACTAGAGGATAAACGATATCATCATCTGAAAACAACCTAAGACGGCTGCTCAGATTGATTTTTTTGGATTGTTTTGGAGGAAGAGACCAAACAGCGAAGTCATCGGTCTCGTGGGATTAGGGAAGGACGGCGAAGGAAGTCGGCCGTGCCCTTTCAAAGGAACCATGCCGGCATTTGCCTTTAGTGATGCAGGGAAATCACGGAAAACTTAAATCAAGATGGCCGGACGCGGGACTGAACCGTCGTCCTCCCGAATCCGAGTCCAGTGTGCTAACCACTGCGCCACCTCGTTCGGTGCTCAGATTGACTCCTAAATCGTTTATATGGATAAGGAACTCCAGAAATCTCTAATGTTTTATTCGACGAAGATTTGTCACTTACTACGATCTGTGACCTCTCTGATAGGAAATCACGAATCTAGTCGCATAGCTGAGACGATATTCAGTAAGCACGCAATTTGATTACAAGCCGCTTAAGAGGTGCGGTGTCAAAAGTCTTCTGGAAATGAAGAAATACGCAATCAATTTGAAATCCCTTGTCGATAGCACTCAACACTTTGTGTGTTTCTCTAGTACGATGTTTTCTACATCCTTGTTAATTGTGTCAACAGATCGGTCTCTTCAAGGCAATTCATAATGTTCGCATATAATTTATGTCCCAAACTCCTGTTGCATATCGACGTTAATGATATTTGCCTGTAATTTAGTGGATTACTCCTATTACCTTTCTTGAATACTGGTGTGGCCTGTGCAACTTTATAGTCTTCGGGTACGGGTCTCTCGTCGAGCGAGCAATTGTGTATGATTGTTAAGTATGGAGTTATTGCTTCAGCATATTCTGCAAGGAATCGAATTGGTAAGCAGTCTGGACCGGAAGACATGCTTATGTTAAGTGATTTAAGTTGCATCACTACACCGAGGATATGTACTTGTAAGTTACTCACGTTCGGTGCTGTCCTTTATTCGAATTTTTTCCTTTGACGAAGGAATTTCGGAAAGCTGTGTTTCGTAACTCCGCTTTGGAAGCGCAGAGAAGGCATTGATTGTTTGTTGCCGCTAGCATACTTTACATATGTCCAGAATCTCTTCGGATTTTCTGCCAGGTTTCGAGACCAAGTTTCGTTGTCGAAACTATTTTAAGCATCTCAGATTTAAGGCCACGCTAAATTTCGAGCTTGTGTAAAACATCGCCAATCTTAGGGGATTTTGCGTTCGTTTGAATTTGACATGTTTTTTAGTTGTTTCTGAACGGTGTTCTGAACTGTCTTGTGCACCATCGGGTATCAGCTAGGTCGCTGGATAATTTATTTGGTATAAAATCTCTCGATTGCTGGCGATACTATTTCTCTGAATTCAAGGCACATCTGGCCTACACTTATATTGTTAATTAGAAAGGAGTGGAGATGGTCTCTCACGAAGGCGTCAAGTGAATTTTTATCTGCTTTCTTGAATAGGTATATTTTTGTTTAGTTTTGGACGATCTGGGTGTTACGGTATTCAGTCTCTTTACAAGAACCCTGTGTTCACTAATCCCTGTATCCATTTTGAGGCTCGTTACTAGCTCAGGATTGCTGCTAAGATTCAAAATGGTTCAAATGGCTCTGAGCACATCTGTGGTCATCAGTCCCCTAGAACGTAGAACTACTTAAACCTAACTAACCTAAGGACATCACACACATCCATGCCCGAGGCAGGATTCGAACCTGCGACCGTACCAGTCGCGCGGCTCCGGACTGAGCGCCTAGAACCGCTAGACCACCGCGGCCGGCTGCTGCTAAGAGGTCAAGTGTGTTTTCACAACCCTTTACGATTCGAGTGGGCTCATAAAGTAACTACTCGAAATGATTTTCAGAGAATGCATTTAGCACAATTTCGAATCATGTTTTATGCGTGCCGCCGGTTATAAAGATGTATTTTCGCTGACATACCGAGGGTAAATTAAAGTCCACCACCAAATATAATTGTATTACACTACTGACCATTAAAATATGCTACACCACGAAGATGACGTGCTACAGACGCAAAATTTAACCGACAGGAAGAAGATACTGTGATATGCAAACGATTAGCTTTTCATAGCATTCACAGAAGGTTGGCGCCGGTGGTGACACCTACAACGTGCTGACATGAGGAAAGTTTACAACCAATTTCTCATACACAAACAGCAGTTGACCGGCGTTGCCGGGTGAAACGTTGTTGTGATGCCTCGTGTAAGGAGGAGAAATGCGTACCATCACGTTTCCGACTTTGATAAAGGTCGGATTGTAGCCTATCGCGATTTCGGTTTATCGTATCGCGACATTGCTGCTCGCGCTGGTCGAGATCCAATGACTGTTAGCAGAATATGGAATCGGTGGGTTCAGGAGGGTAATACGGAACGCCGTGCTGGATTCCGTCGGCCTCGTATCACTAGCAGTCGAGATGACAGGTATCTTATCCGCATGGCTGTAACGGATCGTGCAGCCACGTGTCGTTCCCTGAGTCAACAGATGGGGACGTTTGCAAGACAACAACCATCTGCACATACAGTTTGACGACGTTTGCAGCAGCATGGACTATCAGCTCGGAGACCATGGCTGCGGTTACCCTTGACGCTGCAACACAGACAGGACCGCCTGCGATGGTGTATTCAACGACGAACCTGGGTGCACGAATGGCAAAACGCATTTTTTCGGATGAATCCAGGTTCTGTTTACAGCATCATGATGGTCGCATACGCGTTTGGCGACATCGCGGTGAACGCACAATCGAAGCGTCTATTCGTCATCGCCATACTGGCGTGTCACCCGGCGTGATGGTATGGGGTGCCATTAGTTACACGTCTCGGTCACCTCTTGTTCGCATTGACGGCACTTTGAACAGTGGACGTTACATTTTAGGTGTGTTACGACCCATGGCTTTACACTTCATTGGATCCCTGCTAAACCCTACATTTCAGCAGGATAATGCACGACCGCGTGTTGCAGGTCCTGTACGGGCCTTTCTGGATACAGAAAATGTTCAACTGCTGCCCTGGCCAGCACATTCTTCAGACTTCTCACCAACTGAAAACGTCTGGTCAATGGTGGCCGAGCAACTGGCTCGTCCAATACGGCAGTCACTACTCTTGATGAACTGTGGTATCGTGTTCAAGCTGCATAGGCAGCTGTACCTGTACACGCCATCTGAGCTCTGTTTGACTCAATGCCCAGGCGTATCAACGCCGTTATTGCGGCCAGAAGTGGTTGTTCTGGGTACTGATTTCTCACGATGTAGGCTCCCAAATTGCGTGAAAATGTAATCACTTGTCAGTTCTAGTATAATGTATTCGTCCAATGAATACCCGTTTATCATCTGCATTTCTTCGTGGTGTAGCAATTTTAATGGCCAGTAGTGTAGCTGGATACATGTTTGAAATTAGACTCAAGTTTTGTTTGAACCTTTCAGCAATTTAATCATCTGAGTTGAGCGGTCGGTAAAAGGGTCCAATTATTATTTACAAATGATAGAGCACAGAAATCAGTCGTCTTTCCTCTGCTATATAATTTGTAAATAATATCATAGTCGTCGTGTGCACGGACCTTCCTAATGGAACTAACTTGAAGATCAATTATTTTATTCCGGTTGCCAAGAATGACTTGTACCCGTGCTAGCTTGCAGGAACTATCTACTTCAATTTCGCGACAAGATAAACTACTTCTAACAGCAACAAACACGTCACCACCAACCGTGTTTAGCCTGTCCTTTCGGAACACCTTTTGGTTCTTCCCAGAAAGTTTCGCAGAGTTTATTTCCGACTTTAGCGAGAGTTCAGTGCCTACAACGATTTGAGCATTAGTGCTTTTTATTAGCGCTTGGAGCTTTGGTACTTTCTCAACACAGGTACGACAGTTACAACTATTATACCGATGGTTCCTAGATCTAAGTTCTCTGTTCGACCTGCGCCCTTTGAGACTGAAACCCTTTTTGTGTTTCACCGCGAGGTCCACGCAACACAACTCAACCCCCGCTACCCCTGTAGCCGTCTCCCGCCTACAACCCACAGTCCTTTGAGCGTCTACTTTTTATCTGTGTTCTCTCACCAGCGCGTATGCGCCTCCCTGAGAAGTAAGAAGAACAATGACTGCAGAGGTTGAAAAACAGAAGCAAAAGAAAAATTTCTGACTGTTCAAGTCTGGACATATTCCTCAGAATCTGTGACTGAAATCAAGAAGGAACATTTTACAACTAAGCAAAGTGACATCGTTACCACGTAATAAACGCCGAAGAGAACTAAAGCGCAATTCGTCTCCAATTTCTGGGTGTATCGAACTCCATTATACGACTTTGACAGTCGTAAACCGGTGTGAAGAAGATTTTTAAAAATTGAACTACAGTAGTACTAATAATTACAAGATCTGCAAATCTGCTACGGCTGGTCGCGTCGGAGGTTCGAGTCCTCCCTCGGGCATGGGTATGTGTGTTTGTCCTTAGGTTAATTTAGGTTAAGTAGTGTGTAAGCTTAGGGACTGATGATGGTTCAAATGGCTCTGAGCACTATGCGACTTAACTTCTGAGGTCATCAGTCGCCTAGAACTTAGAAGTAATTAAACTTAACTAACCTAAGGACATCACACACATCCATGCCAGAGGCAGGATTCGAACCTGCGACCGGGGCGGTCGCTCGGTACCAGACTGCAGCGCCTAGAACCGCACGGCCACTCCGGCCGGCTAGGGACTGATGACCTTAGCAGTTAAGTCCCATAAGATTTCACACACATTTAACTTTTTTTTTGTTTTTGCAAATCTGCAAAAATTTGGGTCAATCATGCACTTCAAACTATTTGGCTAATGGAAATAGCAAAACTATTGAGGTTGATATTTTCTGAACCAGTTTTGGAATTAGAACACCTTAAAATCTTGGTCGACTTTTTTTTTTTTTTTACCGAAAGACTTGTTATAGTATTATAACATGTATTCACACTTTGAACGTAGATAGATAAATGATGAAAGTCAAAAGGAATGGCTTAAATTTTAGCTAAAATGGTACGTAAAATTCGTTCTTACGTCAACTGAATGCACGGAAACGATTTAAGGTGTATCAAATGAACCAGGCACTCCTACGAAAAAAATGAAAACTAATTTTTGAGAGACTAGCTTCATTCGAATATTACGCGCAAAATAGACTTTCGTGAGTTTCTTTACGCGCGCCACTTCTATGTTTCTATCTTATGCGAATCGCTTCAAATTTTGTAAGAAGTTAGAAAAGCACATGTAATTAATGGTCGACATGTTTGCTTTATCTGTTACCACGACATAGGCAACATGGTTCGAAAGACAATAGAAACACCTATACCGGATGAGGCATCAACCGAGTCAACAAAAAACCAACATGGCTTGTCAAGTTATGGTGGTCTTATGTCAAAATTATGGTAGAATAAAAGTTGGGAACCAGAATGAAAAATGCTATCACAGAGCCAAAAAATGGACAAAATGTCCTGGGAAGAGTTAGGGATTTAAAAGAAGGGAACTAGACTTTTGACTTATCTGGAAGGTTCGAAGACATTTAAATCATAACATTTTGACGTTTCGCGCTTTTTTACCAGTTACTTGTACTTTTCCAGCACAGTGAGCTCTCTTACTTGCGAGGTCTCGGCTCACCTACGTCTTGCAGTTTATAGGCTAAAGCCCCTGATCCTGCGCCCAAAGTCAAGAAGATTCGCCAGCCATAGTATACAATATATAATGATATCGTATGGCTGAAGAGCATACACGTAATTGTTGAAAAAGTGTTTATGTAGGAATAAAATTTCTGGGAGTGGAATGGTTCCTGGGGAACGCTGAAACAGGTTTTTGTTATCTGGGTGGTGGTGGTGGTGGTGGTGTTGTTGGGATGGGGGGGTTGATTTTTTCCCAGAGGGGACCATTTCTCTCCCAAACCCACCAATGTCCCTTGTACGGTTAGGGGTGTAAGAAGGAACAGACATAAATTTACGTGCCCAGAATGAGATTTTCACTCTGCACTGGAGTGTGCGCTGATATGAAACTTCGTGGCAGATTAAAACTGTATGCCGGAACGAGACTCGAACTCGGGACCTTTGCCTTTCGCGGACAAGTGCTCTAGCAACTGAGATACCCAAGCAAGACTCACGTCCCGTCCTCACAGCTTTACTTCTGCCAGTATCTCGTCTCCTAACTTACAAACTTTACAGAAGCTCTCCTGCGAAATTTGGAAGCTAGGAGACGAGATACGGGCAGAAGTAAAGCTGTGAAAACGGGGCGTGAGTCGTGCTTGGGTAGCTCAGTTGACAATGTACTTAACCTACTGTGTTTAACTCCCTAATATTTGAAGGGTGCGGACAACTTAGTCCGCCACGGTAGCTCTGCGTGCTCTCTGTAATAAAAAACAAGGAATCAACGATCGCCTTGAACGGATGTCTTGTGACGTCCGCCCAGACCAAACGCAACGAACAAAACCGATCAAAATGAAAAAAAAGTTGGTAGAGCACTTGCCCGCGAAAGGTAAAGGTCCCGAGTTCGAGTCTCGGTCTGGCACGCAGTTTTAATTTGCCAGGAGGTTTCACATCAGCGCACACTCCGCTGCAGAGTGAAAATCTCTTTCTGGAAACATCCCCCAAGCTGTGGCTAAGCCATGTCTCCGCAATATCCTTTCTTTCAGGAGTGCTAGTTCTGTTAGGTCCGCAGGAGAGCTTCTGTAAAGTCTGGAAGGTAGGAGACGAGATACGGTCAGAAGTAATGCTGTGAGGACGGGGTGTGAGTCGTGCTTCTTAGCTCAGATGGTAGAGCACTTGCCCGCGAAAGGCAAAGGTCCTTAGTTCGAGTCTCGGTCTGCACACAGTTTTAATCTGCCAGGAAGTTTCATAAATTTACGTGCTTTTAGAGAGTGGGATATATGTGCAACAGAAAGTGTATCCAAATGCGGGTGCATCTGAAGTAGGAAGTATCTCAGAGTGGGACATGACAAACGCCATGTTGCTATGCGACGTGACATCACGCATGATGTAACTTTACTTGGTATGATACATTATATTACGTGACATGGATACTAATGCTAACAAGTAAAAAAGCGCAAATGTGTGAAGATGTTTTGATTTAAATATCTTTTGAAACTTCCATATATGGCGAGAAGCTAGTTCCCTTCTTTTACACCCCCTAAATCTGCCCAGGACATATCTGCCTTTTTTTTCAACAACGATAGGATCATTTATCATTCTGATTTCTGGTGTTAACTAAGTTTGCTTTAATACCGTAAATTACAATTTTAATTAATAATTTTATTGTTCCAGTTGTACGCTGTCTTGGACAAGAGTAAATAATAAAAGTGTTGACGTGTTTCAATGGAACACAACTGCGCGTCCGGAGACTATTGGCGACTTTCAGTATTGGGTAACTTTTATTCCGAACTTTAATCGTTATTGGTCCTTGAAAGCCTTAAACATTTTTCCTGTTAACTGTGGGACGACGGCCGTGGTGGCCGAGCGGTTCTAGGCGCTACAGTCCGGAACCGCGCGACCGCTACGGTCGCAGGTTCGAATCCTGCCTCGGGCATGGATGTGTGTGATGTCCTTAGGTTAGTTAGGTTTAAGTAGTTCTAAGTTCTAGGGGACTGATGACCTCAGCAGTTAAGTCCCATAGTGCTCAGTGCCATTTGAACCAATTTTGAACTGTGGAACACTGATAGAGCAGTAGGCGTAGAGAGATTCGCCCGCATAACCAGTACGTCAACTGACGACACTTGGAGCACATTATAGCTTTAGTTTTGTCTCGTGATATGTGTGTGTGTGTGTGTGTGTGTGTGTGTGTGTGTGTGTGTGTGTGTGTGTGTGTGTGTGAGAGAGAGAGAGAGAGAGAGAGAGAGAGAGCGCCGAGAGGGCAGGGTCTGGTCCATAGTGTGCATGAGACATTCACTACAGCCAAGAGCGGCGACTGGATGCTGTTTTGACACGTGACGGGGCGCATTCTGACACAGCCGAATACTGCTCGCGAGGAGGTGGCGACTGCAGCTGATCGCTAGCAGACGATATTCTGCTTCTGCAGTTGGCTGAACGAGACGCCACGATGTGAGCCGGCTAGCAGAAGGGCAACGGGTAGCCTGGACACTTACTGCTTGTCACGGTTTATCCCCCTTTACCCCTCCACCCCCCCCTCCCCCCATCCCCACCCCCACTACAGTTGCAGGCAGTCCGTGGGGGGCGAGGTGCCGCCGCGGCACGAACGGCCTCACAAGGAGCAAGGAGATATCACCAACTCTGCCTCGTATTTTAAGGAGAAAAAGACACACCTGCAGGATATAGGAGCGAGCAATCGGTCCCGCGCGGAAATTTGGGCCATAATTCTGGCAGTACGCAGCTATGGCTTTTTGAACGTACAGCTTTTAAACTTTCTCGCACACCGGTTGTTTGTCACACCCTCTCCTCCACTGCAGCCGCCTAACGCCCGAGTGCAAAGTACTGCACAGTGGAGTGAGTAAGAGGTTTATGAAATATTGCTGTGACACTGTTAACATTCTTTGTTCACTGTTTCGAAGGGCGCGGTTTATAACAGGTAGAGATGTCAGAGATGGCTTCCCTTGGAAGATTTTTATGTTGTGATTCAGAAATGCAGTGTGAATTTAGGAACCTAATTAGTGTGTCATTAAAGAAGTAGCGTAGCGCTATTTAATTATTAACGTAACTATTACGCGTTATTTTATTGGCATTTTAAAGCTGGCACTGTTGAATTGGACAACATTTGCAGAAGATGCACTATTTTCCAATGTGATTGGCATAATTAAGTTGCAAATGAAGAATTATTAACTTCATTTCATAACCATTCTTCAACCGTTTACACTTAATAATTTTGATTTTGATGATGATGATGTTTGATTTGTGGGACGGTCAACTGCGCGATTGTCAGCGCCCGTACACACTCCCAAACTTTGCTCACTCGTCTCTCAACTTTCATGAATGATGATGAAATGATAAGGACAACACAAACACTCAGTCATCTCGAGGCAGCTGAAAATGCCTGACCCTGCCGGGAATCGAACCCGGGACCCCGTGCTCGGGAAGGTAGAACGCGAGCGCGAGACCACGAGCTACGGACATGTTGATTTTGAGCCGTATATTTAATTGCAGAATATCAATACGAGAACTTTTCTAAAATAATATTGAACGCATATGTGCGTGAGGTAGCCATAGTACATAGTCACGTAACTTGTTATTTTTTTCTCTAGAATAACACGTGTTCTCCAACAAGACTTGAAATTACATTAGCAAACGAGTCCATCTCCGTGTTCCTCTTCCCTCACTTTCAACAACCCGCGAACAGGAGAGCTCTGGCTGTAATTCCGCTGTAGAGTACTTTGCACTCGGGCATTAGGTGGATGCAATGGGTGGAGCCAGTGACAAACGGCGGGGGCGAACGTTTAAAAGCTGTGCTTTGAAGAGGTCAAAAAAGTATACTGTCAGAATAATGATCCAAATTTTTGCGCGGCATCAATTGTTGGAGCCGGTATCTTGCAAGTAAACCGTTTTCTCCTTAAAATATGAAGTCAAGTGGGTGATGTTTTCTTGTCAGAGGTTGAACAGTCGTTTCACGGGCATGAAATGCACAGAAGGCAAATTAATAGGGTTACGCGTAAGGCGATGACACCAAATGAAAGGTAAAAAGAAGACGATGAAAAGTGTGCCTGAATTAAGCTTCGAAATATTCATTTGAGAAATTAGTAATTTCTAAACGCCTCAAGCGATTTTAAAGAAACAGCTGACCACATATACCGAGTGAGCACCTGTATTGCGATACAGATTCAAAGTTTTGTTAGTGAAGTAAATTTCGAATTAGGAGGCAGAATATCAATTCGGAGAAGAAACATAGTATCGACTGCGGCTTCTTACAGTGATGATATTTTTGGGGCGACAGTTTCGCTGACTTTTAACAGTTTTGTGCAGGATTTCTGTAAAGTTCGAAAAGCATTGACAGTTTCGCGGACTCTAAGCGAGTACATGTTTGGACAAATATTTCGGTAGCTCTCATTCTGAACTGTAAGTTTTGAGTAGAATCCCATCTGCACTCTTAAACATGTAGAAAGTTAATGTCGTCGACGCAAACTTCGATCTAAAATTGCTTTGGACTTTAAAATTTTATAATATGTTGCCTTGCTGAACATTAATTAGGAATGGAATTGGATTTGACCTTGTGAATTTAATTTTTCGATAATTAGCATCGGGAACTTTGAATAGGAATGTTGTAAGACGGATTTAAAACTTTAATAATAACGAATAACTATAATTATTTTTCGATGTTGCTGAGCAACAGTCATACAACAATTTCTGAATGAGCACCCCGCCATTTGACTGTATAGTTGTTTCTTTAATTACGACCCCACGAAATGCCAGATGGTTTTACATCTGCAATTTCGTGGTGAGCGAGTATTTTTCTTAATTTATGGCCAATTTTGAGCTTGATGTCCTCAAATATACGTTAAGACATAAAAGGCCAAAATCTGGGTCTTAATTAAATAAATAACTATACAGTCAAATGGCGGTTTGTTCATTTAAGAATGACCATCTGTCGTTGTGCTGCTTGCACGATACTCAAGGTTTAATAAGCATTTATTTTTATAAACAGTGACCAGCTTTGCAACATTTTTGCTTGTACCACTCACCATAACGCTGCCCGCAATTATTAAGAAGTTATCAGAACTATTTATCGAGCAACGCGACAGGTGTGGCTGCTCCCACACATCAACGTAGCCAACGAATATTAACTCGGTCACGGCCTTAAAAATTTTGACTTGCCAGTAAACTACAGGACATAAGAAGCCAAGTATGTCGCATGCACGTCTGTTGATTGAGATAGAATAGAATGAAGAGACTTCTAATCGAATTGCGTGCCTATGGAGTATCGCTTCAGTTGTGGGACTGGAGCCGTCATTTCCTGTCAGAAAGGTAGTAATGGACGGGGTATCATCGAGTGAAATATAAGTAATATCCAGTGTTCCCCAAGGAAGTGTTAAAGTGTTACAGGCCCTCTGCTATTCCTAACCAACACAAACAATTTAGGAGATAATCCGAGCACCGTGGTGGCCGTGCGGTTCTAGGCGCTCAGTCCGGAACCGCGCGACTGCTACGGTCGCAGGTTCGAATCCTGCCTCGGGCATGGATGTGTGTGGTGTCCTTAGGTTAGGTTTAAGTAGTTCTAAGTTCTAGGGGACTGATGACCTCAGATGTTAAGTCTCATAGTGCTCACAGCCATTTGAACCATAATCCGAGCAGCCCTCTTGGATTGTTTGCCGATGATGTTGTCACTTACTGCCTAGTAAATCATGAGAGAGTCAAAACAAACAGCAAAATCACTTAAATATGATATGTGATGGTGCGAAAATAGGTTGTTGTCTCTCACTAGGGAGAAGTGGGGGTCATCCTGATGAGTACAAAAAAGAAATCCGTTAATACCCGATTACACAATAAAACATACAAATCTAAATGCTGTCAATGCGACTAAATATCTAGGAATGCAACTGCAATTAGCAACGACATGATTTGGAACGATCACATAGATAATGTCGTGAGAAAGGCAAAGGGTACTATACATAGATGTAACAGGTTTACTTTAAGAGATTGCCTACACTACGAATGCCCGTCTTCTGCTAGAGTACTGCTGTGCGATATGGACAAGACAGAATTGATGGAGGACAACGAAAATGTTCAAAGAACGGCAGCTCGTTTTCTATTGTAGGGAAATAGGGGACAGAGTGCAACGGATATGATAAGCGAGTTTGGAAGGCAACCATTAAAATAAAAGGGTTTTTTGTTGCGGCGAGATCACAAACTTTCTCCTCTGAATATGAAAATATTCTGTTGTTGCCAATCTACATATGGAGAAATGATCATCATCAACATGTGTTATAAAATGTGCAATGTGCGTGCCGCTAAAACTCAGAAATAAGTTCTGGTAAGATCAAGAAAGTTACATGGGGTGGTAGCCCTCTATCTCATATGGAAGAAGAAGGTTCCCGTTTTTACTTGAAGGGCGTGCTTTTGAAGATGTAAGGGCTGGGAAGTTTCGGCCTCTAGAAGCTTCTAGGAAATTCCAGACCATTGGAGAGTATTCACAACATTTCAGAATGTTCCGGAACCTTCCTCAATAAGCCAGGATGTTCTAGAATGTTCGGGAATAGTCTGGAACATTCGGGAAGATTCCAGAACGTTCAGTGACTGAATATAAACCGAAAATAAGTGTGAAAAGTGTGTTAAGTGTACTTAATGTATTTGTTAATAGAAAGTTTATTTCATTTATGTTTTAAATAATGCCCAAACGCTAAAGATGAGATTATGTCAGTTCTGAAGTAAAACGGCCAAAACAAAAAGAACCGCGAAATAACGATTCGCAAATAATTCATAGATATTACTAAAATGGATATGCTCATCTGCTTTCATGTGAGAACATTCCACACCTCCTCCTAAACGAATTGGACCAACTTCAACCAAACTTGTTACTGACGTACCTTGTTGTAAGGCGACAGTCGATGTAGACGTAGGAACCACCTCTCTATCAAAGGAGTGAAAGTGGGGGTGAAAAGGTAGCGTAGCCCATGACGCAGTAATTCCGAGATGTTCTTCATCCAGTGTTTGAGAATGAGATCACTTACCGACTTGCAACAAATTTTAAACATAACTTCAAATCTCTACGGAACTTTTTCTCCCTGCAACGCCTGCAAAATTACGAAAGGAAAACACGTTTATCGCTTACTACTTCTCCACCTTCCATGCAGGAAAGGTACCAAATGACGTGTGGCGTTAAATTTGTTACTTCTTTACTACTAACTGCATTCGTGACATTTTACAAACAGTACTTTTACAAACAGTATGCACATATACCACTCTAAATGCAAAATTATATCATTGTACAATATATACTCCAGGAGGAACGATGATATTAACATGAGGTGCGCGAAAAATTGCCTCACTGTGCGTGACCTTTAAATTTACTGTATCATTGATACTATATGCACAACACGTATTGCAGAGAATGTCCACATATACCGCTGAATGGACCTACAAAATTACGTCATTGTACGACGCATAGTTCAGGAGATGTGATATCGTAAACATTGAGCACTGGACCAGACGCTGCGTGGTATTGGGGTGCGCGCACAGCAATAAATAAGTACCTGGACAACATCGGCTTTCTCTGCTAGCTATAAAATGAGAGAAATCAAAGCTCGTATAGAAAGATTTAAGCGTTCGTGTTTGCCATGGCGGTTAGAGAGTGGGACAGTAGATAAACGAAGAAGCGTCCGCCACACACTTAAGTGTGAAATGCAGAGTAGTCACTTAGATGTAGAGAAACAGCTCTCTGATTATGTTTTGTTTGAGAGATGCCACAGAGTTCAGTGAAACAATACGAAAAAGCCGCAAATTGACGTCAATTCATTACAGATCTTCGGCCAGGTTTTCTTTCTTATTCGCACGCTGATACCCGCCAGACCACCGCCTCCACCTCCCCCCACCCCTCCCCCCACATACACACTCATTTACTTACTTAGGTATTACACTACCATATTTCAGTGGCAGAAATACGATCAAATATTGGTGAAATTTCTTTGTCAAAGATCTTTGACGTGGCACTAAAAGGAGAATTACACTGTCGTCATATTTTTCGTCGAAATTCAAGATGGTGGACAACAATTATTTGTTATGTGCTGCAGTTGCCTGTATCGCATTGGAAGAAAAGCGGCGGAAAAAAGGAAACAAACTTGGGTGAAACCATGGATATTACGTAGAGCATTCAGCAAAATTTGTTACGAGAGCTGCAACTGGAGGACGTCAAGTCTTACATATAAACTACTTAGGAATGGATGAGGGTGGCCGGCCGTTTCGGCCGAGCGGTTCTAGGCGCTACAGTCTGGAACCGCGTGACCGCTACGGTCGCAGTTTCGAATCCTGCCTCGGGCATGGATGTGTGTGATGTCTTTAGGTTAGTTAGGTTTAAGTAGTTCGAAAAAAGTTCTAGCGGACTGATGACCTCAGCAGTTAAGTCCCATAGTGCTCAGAGCCATTGAACCATTTGATGAGGGTGCATTTCAGTATTTGCACAGTAAAGTGGCTACTCACATTACAAAACAGAAGATAGGCTCACCGTGACTCTGCTATTTCTTCATACAGAAGAGAGCTACTCCAGTTTACCATAAAGCACTCTAATACCACAGAGCACATTAACCAAAATAATTCCAGAAACGTGTGAAGCGATTTATAAAGCACTGAAGGGGGAATATCTGAAGACAAGTAAATGTTTAGTGCTCTAAACTGGCAATAGGAACAACGTTTTTGAATAATTGAAATAACAGAATTACTGTTCTAAAAATATAAATTAATAAACTACGAAACAGACAAAGCACTTTTTAACTTGTGGCAGCCAGAGTTCAAAAAATAGACAAAGCAGAATGGAAAGCTAAGTAAACATTTATTTTAGAGGGTGACCACCTCCTCTATTCCAGCTTGCTGAAAATCTGCCTCGATGTTTCCAGATGTGGAAGTGGATGGCTGTAACTGTGATTGTGGATACGAAGTCGCTTGCAGTATATTCCACCTGTCCATCAGCACAGAATTAATGGCATGCTTTGTGGCCCTTCCTCTACCCCTACCCTAGTCGAAGGAAGCTGCGATATTCGCTATTTTTGGCTTCATTAAAACAGCAAATAGTTAACACTTTCTGCCAGAAGGCAAATACTTGTTTATAAAGAATGATTAATGTATAATAACGCGTCGCATAGCGACGGTGGAATTTCCTAAATAATGTAATTCGTCGTCTTTGGGCGGCAACATAAACAGAAGAATACGGATCGATATGCGATCCTTCACTATTTGGTTCGCTGCAGAACAAATGAAGCCTTGAGCGCTAAACACTCGTACTATTTTTCTTAAGTAAGACGGACGCAGATTTGTGGCAGTCTAATCCTATTTTTACTAAATCTATAAAAACGTGTTACGTCTAAGTTTCAGTGAAGTGTAAAAAGAACTGTTCTAACTTATCGCAATGACTCAAGAGGACAATGGCTATATAAAAGAGCGCTCAATAGACATGAAACGGACATAAAAATCTACCGTCATTGTAGTACTAAGCATAAGGTACGATATATGTTTTAGTTATAATAAATATTTGTTCTGGAAATACTGAATCATTTAGCAGTGCTCATTCCTATCATCTCCTCGGTATTATTTTCATTTTAATTATGCATTTTGCTAAGATTACAGACACCAAGATCAGCAGTCCCATGGCGTGTTACATTGACAAAAAGAAAACTGTTTTATCGTCTTCTTGCATCAGCTTTAATATTGAATTTCCCTTTTGTGTGATGTTACAGTTTTTTTTGCGTCCTTAAGAACTTTCCGGTCCCTTAGGTAAGTTGTTTTGTCATAACAATAACTTCACGACCGGGTATGATCGTATCTACGACCGTGAAGTAATTAGAAAGACGATAATCCAATTTCTTAATCAATAGCATCTAGCTGTGACTGTTTCAAGCCACGCGAAACTGCAAGTAAAGACTATTCACATTTCATAATGCAATATTTTATGACAATGATCACTCCACGATTCATACGCCAACTGTGATTGATAAAAAGCAAGCGAAATCTCAAATTCCAACTTTTCCATTGAATAACAACATCACTTTTATTTTGTTGCATCACAAAGCTTATCAAAAAGGAGTCGAAGGAACACACCAATTTTGAATCCATGTTTACAAACACACTACAGAGACGTCAAATAGCTGTAGCGATGCCAGCGCTCCAAGCGGTTTCATGTCACATTGCAGTGAACAGAAGAAGAACGACTTTTGGTATCATATCTACGGCGAGGCTCTAGATTTGATCATATTTCTTTGACGAAAGGCGAGACTTGACACAGTCCCCTATTACACCGTCAAATTTCTTTGACATAAATATTTGACGTATAAACTTACATAAAATATGATAATGTAATACCGGTAATACCGGCCTTACTTTCTGACACACACACACACACACACACACACACACACACACACTCACTCACTCACTCACTCTCTCTCTCTCTCTCTACGGCTGCGGGAGCCATGTTACTCACCGGTGTGGGGTTTCCGTGTGCAGAGCATGGTATGAGCGCCCCTGTGTTGTTGGAGAACTGCACGGCATGTGGCGGCTCCTGCAGGAACACGGGCCCTTGTAGCGGCGTGGCCGCTCCTGCGAACAAGCAAGGAAGAACACGATGTAGGAGGCCGCAGGTAGACGCGCAGCTGGAGTTCGTGCTTTGAGCAGGGGCGAATATTCCACAATACAAGCACACATTTCACAAATACCTCTCGAGCTTCCATCCAAGTGTCCGTAACGTTGAAAGGCGTACGTATTAGGAGAAAAGATTATAAAAGCTGATATATACAACGAAGCGCCAAAGAAACTGGTGTAGGCATTCGTATTCAAATAAAAAGACATGTAAAAGTCGTCGCTGCGGTCAGCAACGCCTATATAAGGCAACAAGTGCCTGGCGCAGTTGTTAGATCAATTACTGTTGGTAAAATGACAAGTTAACATTTAAGTGAGTCTGAAGGTGGTGTTATAGTCGGCGCACGAGCGATTGGACACACCATGTATTACTACAGTTAATCCAGTTGGAATAGCAACGCGTTATATTGCAATAGAAATTACGAGGATTTGCACCTTATTAGGTAGGAATTAGACTACTTTTAAATGCACATATTAAAAGATTTAGGTAATCATCAACAAGGGATACTTTAGTTGCAGACAACTCTGTTGTGGGTGTAAATGTTTGCATATAGGTTACATTAGATATACTTTTGTTCGCTATGGGGCGAAGGAGAGCCTCAAAGATGTAAAGATTGTCAACACGAGTACATTATAAACAGGTAGAAACATAATGTCAGTGATTTTTCCACAGAGCCTAAGCGAGTTGGATCTCATGAATGTGGAGTAACTCAAAAGGTCTTAAACATATTTTCATTTAAAAGGACATAAAGTCTGCCGTATATAACCTGAACGGCCAAGGAAACTGGTAATGCGTACTCAAATACGGAGATATGTAAACAGGCAGAATACGGCGCAGCAGTGGACAAAGCCTATACAGGGTGTTACAAAAGGTACGGCCAAACTTTCAGGGAACATTCCTCACACACAAATAAAGAAAAGATGTTATGTGGACATGTGTCCGGAAACGCTTAATTTCCATGTTAGAGCTCATTTTAGTTTCGTCAGTATGTACTGTGCTTCCTCGATCCACCGCCAGTTGGCCCTATTGAAGGAAGGTAATGTTGACTTCACGTCATCAACACAGACTTTCTGTGAAGGTTTGGGCAGGCATTGTTGGTGATGTCTTGATTGGACCCCATGTTCTTCCACCTTCGCTCAATGGAGCACGTTATCATGATTTCATACGGGATACTCTACCTGTGCTGCTAGAACATGTGCCTTTACAAATACGACACAACATGTGGTTCATGCACGATGGAGCTCCTGCAGATTTCAGTCGAAGTGTTCGTACGCTTCTCAACAACAGATTCGGTGACCGATGGATTGGTAGAGGAGGACCAATTCCATGGCCTCCACGCTCTCCTGACCTCAACCCTCTTGACTTTCATTTATGGGGGCATTTGAAAGCTCTTGTCTACGCAACCCCGGTACCAAATGTAGAGACTCTTCGTGCTCGTATTGTGGACGGCTGTGATACAATACGCCATTCTCCAGGGCTGCATCAGCGCATCAGGGATTCCATGCGACGGAGGGCGGATGCATGTATTCTCGCTAACGGAGGACATTTTGAACATTTGCTGTAACCAAGTGTTTGAAGTCACGCTGGTACGTTCTGTTGCTGTGTGTTTCCATTCCATGATTAATGTGATTTGAAGAGAAGTCATAAAATGAGCTCTAACATGGAAAGTAAGCGTTTCCGGACACATGTCCAAATGACATATTTTCTTTCTTTGTGTGTGAGGAATGTTTCCTGAAAGTTTGGCCGTACCTCTTTGTAACACCCTGTATAAGACAACACGAGTCTGGCGCTGTTAGATCGATTACTGCTGCCACAATGACAGGTTATCAAGACTTATGTGAGTTTTGAACGTCGTGCTATAGTCGGCGCACGAGCGATGGAACACATCGTCTCCGAGGTAGCGATCAAGTGGGGATTTTCCCGTACGACTATTTCAAGAGTGTACTGTCAATATCAGGAGACCGGTAAAACATCAAATCTCCGACATCGCTGAGGCCGGAAAAGGATCCTGCATGAACGGGACCAACGACGACTGAAGAGAATCGTTTAACGTGACAGAAGCGCAACCCTTCACTTCCGAAAATTACTACACATTTCAATGCTGGGCCATCAACAAGTGTCGGCGCGCGAACCATTCAACGAAACATCATCGATATGGTCTTTCGGAGCCGGAGGCACACTCGTGTACCCTTGATGAACTGCACGTCACGAAGCTTTAAGGCTCGACTGTGCCGTCAAGCCCGACATTGCACTGTTGATGACTGGAAACATGTTGCGTGTGTAGGGAAGCAGCCTACTCACGCCATAGTAAATTCACATCAGTCTTTCCATTGTGTGCCAGCCAGTCCGCTACAACTAGCTCTGACGTCATAAATGTTGCGCAATACTTTAAAAATCAAGCAAATAACCTAAAACATTTCTAGCATGTCAGGAGTAATATTAAAACAACATGTGTTGAATATCAGTTCGATAACTTTAGCCATTTTCGAAATTTTGACGTTTTTCTGTAAAAATCATTGGCGCAACAGAAAAGAGCTAGAGAATTAAAAATTGATAATTAGATTCATTTTTAATAATTATTTAATAAAAACAGTCTTCTGGATCTCACAATTTAAGATTTTAGTGGAAATTCATGATTTTCTGGTTTTTGTCTTAAAACTTAAGGAAGCAAGATAGATTAAGTAGGCTAATAAATAAGGCTAGTATGTTTATATTTAAGTAGGTTGGAGATCCGCTATAACTATGAAGATGTGAGAAGTTTCATTTGAATACCTATAAAACTATAGCGATAGCGTATCTCCAGAGGGCCAGTTCAGAGCTCGTCTACTGCATGCAGTGTAATTAAATTAATTCTCTCGCCCTAAATATTTAACTTAGCCACGTCAAAATTTTATTATCAATACTTACCTGCGTGCTGAATGCACATTTAAATTAAGAGCTTCATCGGCCATCAGCAAGAGAAGCTATGATTTATTCAATGACTTAAAGTGGTGCATTACTAGCCCAGCGGCTAGTCGGGAGAGCCGATTTGATCAGGCGTTCCCTTAGCCGTCCGCACCGCGGCTTTATAAATAAGAACGCTGCGCGAGGAGGCAAGGCTCCAGTTCTCTCCAGACGCTGAATAGCACGTCATCTGTGTCGGGAGTCGCGTCGCGTCGGTATCATTGCTACAAACAGCCTCGGATGCCGTATTAAGTTACTCGAGATACGCGTAACCATGAAATCATTTGCGAGTGAAGTGTTAATTCTGGGTTGACTTTAATTATTGATCTTCAGTTTGCGTATTGTCGTATTTTCACGTGCCGTCGCGGGACAAACATTCTACTTTTATTTAGCGTGGTGTTTGATGAAACTAATCATCAAATTATGGCGAGCATTCATTTAAATATTCAATTTGGACAATTATAGTTGCATCAGCGCATTAGACTCTGAACTGCTCTGTTAGTTAGGTTGCGTGGATTCTTTTGTTTTTCATCTGTGACTTTCAGAATATACTCAACTATTTTAGAAAATCGTTTTTGATTATAAATCCCGGACAATCTCCTAATTCCTCAGAGCTATAAGCTGTAACTATAAGTGTATTCTCAGATGAAGTGGGCACTAGGAATTCTAATTACAGGCTTCACGTTATACTAATCACTTTCTGGTTGCCAATATTGTAGTTAGAGAGCCAGTGTTGAGAACGGCGAAAGACAGCATAAATAACATTCTAAATAATAGGAACATTTAACAACATTAATTCTATCCGTCGACCCACACGTGGTCAGACGAGTCTCGTTTCAAATTTAATCGAGCACATGGACGTAAACGGGTATAGAGACAGCCTCATGAATCCGTGGACCCTGTATGTCAGCAGGGGATTGTTCAAGCGTTTGAAGACTATGTAATGGTGTGGGGCGTGTGCAGTTGAAGTGATATGACACTCCTGATACGTCTAGATACGGTTCTGACGAGTGACACGTACGTGAACATCATGTTTGATCACCTGCATGCAGTCATGTCCATTGGGCACTGGCCGGCCGTTGTGGCTGAGCGGTTCTAGGCGCTTCAGTCTAGAACCGCGCAGCTGCTACGGTCACCGGTTCGAATCCTGCCTTGGGCATGGATGTGTGTGATGTCCTTAGGTTAGGTAGGTTTAAGTAGTTCTAAGTCTAGGGGACTGATGACCTCAGACGTTAAGTCCCATAGTGATCAGATCCATTTGACCCATTGTGCATTTTGGTAGTTCCAGCAGGACATCGGGTCCAGAATTGCTACAGAGTGTCTCCAGGAACACTCTTCCGAGTGTAAACACTTCCACTGGCCACCAAATTACCCAGACATGAACATTATTGACCATATCTGGGATGCCTTGCAACGTAGTGTTGAGATGGGATCTCCACCTCCTCGTGCTCTTACGGATTACGAACAGCCCTGCAGGATTCGTGGTGTCATTCCATCCAGCTCTACTTCAGACATCAGTCGAGTTCATGCTACGTCGTATTGCGGCACTTCTGCATGCTCGCGGGGGCCCTACACGATATTAGGCACGTCTACCAGTTTCTTTGGCTCTTCAGTGGATCATGAGATGTGTCAGTCGGCTTGATATATTCGTGCCCGCCCAGATAGCTGAGTGGTCAGCGTGACAGATTGCCGTCCTACGGGCCCGGGTGCGATTTCCGGCTGGGTCGGGGATTTTCTCCGCTCAGGGACTGCGTGTTGTGTTGTCTTCATTATCATTTCATCCCCATCCGGCGCGCAGGTCGCCCAAAGTGGCGTCGGATGTAATAAGACCTGCACCAAGGAGTCCGCACCTGCGTCGTAAGGGGCCTCCTGGCCAATGACGGCAGACGCTCATTTCATATATTCGTCAGTTGATATGGAATATTTACCCATTTGAGACTCTCTGAAAGCCGAACACGTGAGTGATACACATTCTTTGGCTACCACAGGTTGTAGTGTTATTAAGTAGAGCTCTACATCTACATCTATACTCCGCGAGCCACCTTACGGTGTGTGGCGGAGGGTACTTATTGTACCACTATCTGATCCCCCCTTCCCTGTTCCATTCACGAATTGTGCGTGGGAAGAACGACTGCTTGTAAGTCTCCGTATTTGCTCTAATTTCTCGGATCTTTTCGTTGTGATCATTACGCGAGATATATGTGGGCGGTAGTAATATGTTGCCCATCTCTTCCCGGAATGTGCTCTCTCGTAATTTCGATAATAAACCTCTCCGTATTGCGTAACGCCTTTCTTGAAGTGTCCGCCACTGGAGCTTGTTCAGCATCTCCGTAACGCTCTCGCGCTGACTAAATGTCCCCATGACGAATCGCGCTGCTTTTCGCTGGATCATGTCTATCTCTTCTATTAATCCAACCTGGTAAGGGTCCCATACTGATGAGCAATACTCAAGAATCGGACGAACAAGCGTTTTGTAAGCTACTTCTTTCGTCTGGCGAGCGAAGGAATCCGAATCAGTTGTCTACGAGAGAGGGCGAGAAACTTTTGTGTCATGGCAAAGTGAGGAGCTTGGATGGGGATTTGAGATTTAGGATGATATGTAATTAAGGCTAGGTTCTCATTCAAAATGGTCTTAAATTCGATTTCTTTGTAATTGCATTTTTTTAAACGTATGTGTGTCTAACATTGGGACGAAAAGGTCTAAACAAAAGTTTCTACAGCCTATTGTTCGAAGTAGTGTCACGACCGCCGACAGGCCCTCTCAGCCGGAGACGGTCAGTTCGGGTAGAAAACTTGTCGTGCCGTGACACACGTACACAAAATGATTGAAATTACATCATGAATGCAAGACATATTCGCCGAAAAAGCAGACGAACAACGTGCGCAGGATGCCGTACGCAGCATATCCAACTCAGCCAGATCGGCTTTTCCCGCCAAGAAGAAAGAGGGAATTGCTCTCCAGGAACAATTCGAGTTAGAGGAAGGCTTGATGTGCAGTCCTGGAACTGAAAACTAAGCGTAAGTAACGAAAACGCTTTCTGCTCAAATTTTGGTCAAAACTGGTCAAAACAATTTTTCGTCCGCCGTATTGGATTAGCGATGTTGGGTTTTGAAAATCTAACTCCAGATTCGTGTTCAGCGACATCAGAAATGTGTAATAAAATGTAGCTTATGCAAAATGAACTAATAATGCACCTAAAAGTTTTCCCTAAACTTTAAACAGTTTTTTCCTCAAGAAATGGTTTTTGGATACCGCGTGCAGCATAAAGCAAGAACGGTTCAACCTATTAACTTCCACCTTTGCCCCCGAAAATTAAACAATTTTCTTGGGAAATTATACCTACAATACATGAAATTTGATAATATGAACTATTTTTGTGAAGCCATAAATAACGAAACAAACCTCTAAAAATCAAGTTATCACCATACCCTTACATTTAAGGTTATTTCATTGTCGTTAGGTATAAGCTGCCATATATTTAATGTAGGGTCGACCGATGCTATCTTTTTTTTTATATTTCAGATGACTCCTGCGGGGCTACACTGCACACAGCAAGAGTACTTCAGACTCGCAGGCCCTTGATCAAATCATGACTACAAGTGCCATTTTGTTTTTGTTTTTGGATTTGTATTGAGAATCAAAAATAAAGTTCATAGTATGATCAAACAATCGCCAAACAGATCTTGTGTATGTCTTTCCCTGGTCTGAACAAAATTTCCAAACTTTGACTATTTTTTGCGCATTTCAATGAGAACCTGGCCTTAGGATAAAGGATGGTTTTTAAAACATCGTTTCATCGAGAGACGGCTGATTTGGAAGAAAGGTAATTGCACTGAGTTTATTTTTCTGCAAGCCCTAGTCGAGTGGTTATCGTAGTGTGAGTATTTCATTGTGTCTAATAAGATCTGCGTGTTGGTATCCGGGTTGAATTACCAGTCATGTGCACAGTATTATAATTAGCTTTCCCCATCAGGATTGGTTAATAGAAATTATTGAATATAATCATTGTGACTACTCATCAGTATTTTTCGTTGAATGCCAGCACTGTCTTTGCTTCTACCGTTCCATAAATTTCATACAGTGATTTGTATTCTTGAAACATAAACCTGAAGATGTTTCTATACTTACGTCAAAGTCGTAGTTGCGAATGAAATACCTTCATACATCTATGTGCCTTTTGGCAACATCTCATCGTTCTTGGTTTTTTAATTGTTTTTAAGGTTTATGATAATTTGAATGGTTATGTGTTGAGTGTTATTACTCGTAATGGTTAGAAAGACAATAAAAACTAAACTCCGACAGAACATGAAGGGCCAACGGTACCAAGCGGACGCCGTGTCATCCTCAGCTCAAAGGCGTCACGGAATGCGGATATGCAGGAGCATGTGGTCAGCACACCGCTTTCCGGACAGTACGTCAGTTTACGAGACCGGGTGAGAAAGACGATACTGATACAGAATAATTGTTTATATTAGAGCGAGTCATTTTTGTATCATTAAAAGGATTCAATGTACGGTAATGTCAAAATACTTTCCTATTCATTTATAAATATTTCATGAAACTATTCCCATTGTTAAATGAAAAGCGTATCTAACAAAAACTGCACAGTCACGTCTTGCCCTGCTGCGTGGACAGTGAATGGTATATTTGAAAAGAGATTAAAAACTTCCCTTCATCGTTGTTGCAGTGCAGCCAGAGCACATTCCAGTCATCCGTTGACAAGGTAAGAATCTATTGTAGGGCCTAACCGAACCGTTCGGGAAAACGTTTGGAACCATTTATTCATATAAATTAAACAGGTGCGTTTTTACAACAGGGCACAGT
Organism: Schistocerca piceifrons; assembly: GCF_021461385.2. NCBI lineage: Eukaryota > Metazoa > Arthropoda > Insecta > Orthoptera > Acrididae > Schistocerca > Schistocerca piceifrons. The sequence continues at coordinate 770,306,424 of NC_060141.1, read as the reverse complement.
TTTTGTCACGTAACAGTTGGCCGTTGTATTTGTTTCATGCGAAAGTCATTCTGAGCATTTTTGACAATCATTCTTTACATTCGTTTAGAGATAGTGAAATGCAGTTTGGATTAATTGGTATCACACACATCATAAACAATTTGCACAATTATGTTCGTGTTTGAAAGCACGGTCGCAAAGGCTTTTTTCGATCAGATACTGTAATAGGAACTTGCAAGTACTTTCTTCACATTGTTAGCGAGAGACTTTGGCGCACACACAGTTACCAATCAACATGTGTAAAAACATAAAAGTTTCAAATTTACATCGATCTGCTATTCGTTGTAACACCACTGATGCCTAAGTTCAGTTCTGAAAGAGGTGTACAGAAGTTAGAAAAAGTTTCGATTTAAAAAATAAAGTTCATTCTGACAAATATAAAGCCAGGAACAACGTGTCCAACGCAGAAATCTACAAGGCAGTTTTGAAACGGTTGCTGTTGCACATAAGTAGTTGCCGGTTGAAACAGTATAGGACTGTCAAGGGGAGTCTGATGTATATTGCGACGTGTTGGGACAACTTGTTGGTTAAGCGCCGCCTGACTGATCTTCAACATTCAACGCACTCCTGGAATCTGAAGCTTGGACTACTAATTCTGAAGCTTTGACTACTTACTGTCCCCGTAAAAATGATATGGCGAAAATCGCACATCTGCAGGTCTACCTCCACACATCAGATGTTTCGATTTGCCCCAAATGGAGCGTTCTGTGAACCTATACATCCACCGCGCATTTTTTATGGTACAGTAGACCCAAACTCCCTATTTCGACACTTTCGGAAAACTTATCTACAGGGACCAACGTGGACAACGCACACACTGATCTTGTGAAACTCAGCTCGCTCTGTTCTTCCATTAGATACAAAAGATCGTAGACAAGGAAGCTAATGGTTCAAATGGCTCTGAGCTCCATGCGACTTAACTTCTGAGGTCATCAGTCGCCTAGAACTTAGAACTAATTAAACCTAAATAACCTAAGGACATCACACACACCCATGCCCGAGGCAGGATTCGAACCTGTGACCGTAGCGGTCGCTCTGTTCCAGACTGTAGCGCCTAGAACCGCACAGCCACTCCAGCTGGCAAGGAAGCTAATGTTGATCCCGTTTTTTGATTTACTATTCGATACAGTTGCGCATGGGCATCTAGCGGGAAAACATTACATTTTGAAATACCGGAAAAGTTTTCTGAACGAATTACGTACTTCCTGGTAGATGGAAGTAAAAACATAATTCTCAACAGAGCGAAATCATGCGATGTGGAGGTACCTTCTGAAATCCCTCCAAAGGAGTGGTACAGGATTTCTTACACTATGTGATAAAAAGTATCCTGACACCCCCAAAAACATACGTTTTCATATTAGGTGCATTATGCTGCCATTTACTGCCAGGTACTTCATCAGCGACCTCAGCAACCATTAGACATCGTGAGAGCAGAATGGAGCAGAATGGTCAGGTGATTGGATGTCACTTGTGTCATACGTCAGTACGCGAAATTTCCACACTCCTAAACATGCCTAGGTCCGCTGTTTTCGATGTCTTAGTGAAATGGAAACGTGAAGGGACACGTACAGCACAAAACCGTACAGGCCGACCTCGTCTGTTGACTGACAGAGACCGCCGAGATTTGAAGAGGGTCGTAATGTGTAATAAAATTACAATTAAATCGATACCATTAGCTGCTGACGGGCGTTGATATACGTCAACGAGGACAGCTGAAAATGTGTGCCCCAACCGGGACTCTAATCCGGGATCTCCTACGTACATGACAGACGCTCTATCCATCTGAGCCACCGAGGGCAGAGAGGATAGTGCGACTGCAGGGATTTATCGCCGGTACGCTCCCCGTGAGATCCACATTATCAACTTATAGTCCACACACTACATTCGTAGTGCCCCTGCCATTATACCCATTACTCGCGGCAGACAATCCACCGAATCCCGTAAGAGTTCAGGCAAATAGTGTCCATCCGCACTGAAGGAGGTCATCAACCGGCTAGGCTTAAACGATATGAAGTTGGCATCTTCATAATGTGTAATATTCAGACATCTATCCATACCATCAGACAGGTATTCCAAACTGCATCAGGATCCACTGCAAGTACTACGACAGTTAAGCGGGAGGTGAGAAAACTTGGATTTCATGGTCGAGAGGATGATCGTAAGCTACACATCACGCCGGTAAATGCCAAACGATGCCTCGCTCGGAGTAAGGAGCGTAACCATTGGACGACTGAACAGTGGACAAACATTGTGTGGAGTGACGAACCACGCTACACAATGTGGCGATCCGATGGCTGGGTGTGGGTATGGCGAATGCTCGGTAAACGTCATCTGCCAGCAAGTGTAATGCCAACAGCAAAATTCGGAGGTGGTGGTGTTATGGAGTGTTCGTGTTTACCGTGGAGGGGGCTTGCACCCCCTGTTGTTTTGCGTGGCACACTATTACAGCACTGCCCTACATTGGAGTTTTAGGCACATTCTTGCCCCCCACTGCTGAAGAGCAATTCGCGGATGGCGACTGGATCTTTCAACAGGATCGAGCACCTATTCAGAATGCACGGCCTGTGGCGGAGAGGGTACACGACAGTAACATCCCTGTAATGGACTGGCCTGCACAGAGTCCTGACCTGAATCCTATAGAACACCTTTGGGATGTTTTGGAACGCCGACTTCGTGCCAGTCCTCGCCGACCGACATTGATACGTCTCCTCAGTGCAGCACTCCGTGAAGAATGGGCTGCTATTCCCCAAAAAACCTTCCAGCACCTGACTGAACGTATGCCTGCGAGAGTGGAAGCTGTCATCAAGGCTAAGGGTGGGCCAACACCATATTGCATACCAGCATTACTGATGGAGGGCGCCACGAACTGTTAAGTCATTTTCAGCCAGGTGTCCGGATACTTTTGATCCTATAGTGTACGTTCACGATACACAGCTGTCCCTGCTAAGAAGCGGCAGGCGCAGTTTCTCTGGTGTTTTCGCAGATATTTGCAGTTTCGTTTTTGCAGTGTGTAGTGGAGTCAGGTCACGCAAATACTGCTCATCAACTTTTTCATGCGACTCACAGTGTCGTGACGGAAGGCGATGGTTTGTTTCCCGTTCTACACTAAACGATTTTTAAAGCGGAATTTTTCCTACCCATTCGCTAGAGCGGTCCCTAATTAATCTAGCCCGATATCCTTTTTTCGACATGTGTTAACATCGAGACTGACCAGTACTCCACCACCGACAGCCGCGCAGACTGCAACCGCCATGAAGAAGCGGTGTTCAGTAAGGTAGTATGGACGAAAACAATACAAAAAAATATTCAGTAACATGTTCTGTCATGTGAATACTTTATGAGCCATGATCACTTGCTCATTTTCGCTACAGTGAGAGACATCTCTTCGACCGAAAGCTCTTTGCTTTCCGTATTTTGGTACATGGTACTATGGACAAAAAAAAGAAAAAGGAAAGTCCAGTAAACATGGGATTTAAAGTGCGTAGTTTATGAACTGTGAGCCCTTGTTCATCTGCGCTACTATGGAACACGTCTCCCCTATTGAGCAAGTGCTAATAGGTCTCAAGCTATGAATTTTAGAGCCCCTGTTAAATGAACATTTTTTTTCTTCATGTTATGATCCATTTTACCTCAGCCCAAAGTATTGAAAACAAAGAGCTTCCAGCAGAAGATGTGTGTTTCACATATTGAAGATTAGCAAGTGTTCATAGTTCTTAAGTTACACGCTTTAGAGCTCATGTTTACAATATTTTTTCCTTGTTTTCGTCCGTACTGTCACTTCTGAGAGCTTGTCGATGGGGTTCTGGTTCACCATAAATATGAAGCGGTTGAATGTTAAGACTCACTCGGCGCATCACTTACCTTCTCACACATATCGTGAAAGAAGCGACAGGGGAAAACCAGATAAACTGAAGAGCTGAAACCGAGCCTTAGCAACAGTCGCTCTTTGCGCTGACCACTCGCGAATGAAAATGCAAACACGGGGAAACGACAGTGGTAGTTCTGGAGGCTTCCGGCACACATTGAAAGGTGGCTTGCGGAGCCTGTAGTTATGTGGACCTAGATTTGCGTTTGGTAGGAAAATTCTGTCGGCCAGCAGATTTAGATTCTCCGTGGTTAACTTAAATCGATCCTTACAGGTGGCTCATTTCAGAAACGCAATCGCGATTTTCTTCCTCGTTCTTATCCACTTCGTGCTTGTGCTCCCTGTCTAGTCGCATCGTCTTTGACGCCATGTTCCGATGTTCCTACAAGAACTGGGAAAAGTATATTGCAATAGGGGCTGATCTGAAATTTGTCGTGCTAAGACTGGCAGATCGGAGAAGGTCTGCCACATGTCGTCCTTATCAGAGGTTAGAGTACATTATTTATGACGCAGAAAGCTCGAAAGAAAAAAAAAAAGATATGTTAATGTAAAGAAACTTGTCCTATGATCTTAACTGACTTTTAGGATGCAGATTTATCAACAACAAAGGAACTCGCACGAATGTTTGAAAAATATGTAAAAATCAGCCAACCGGTTGCATAGGTTTTCTATATACCTCGACCAACTCTCCTCACACCACACCGGTGTTACTTATGTTTTATTGTTTGACCTTTTGAAGAACATTATGTTTCATATTTTAATGTATGACTTGAGCAACTCAGCTCTTAAATCACTGTACATCTTTGACGATATGTTCTTCATGTAATTACCTTACCTTCTGATGAAGTCACCCTTAGATGTGACGAAACCTGGTCAAGGTATATAGAAAACCTATGCAACCGGTTGGCTGATTTTTACATATTTTTCTAATTTGTGTATACGGTTGCTGCAAACGTCAGCCATGTTCAAAGTTGTCGCACGAATGTCTTCGTTTTTCGTCGCCTGTTTGACTGCTGAGTTTATTTAGAGTATGATCAGGAAACACTGTTTCAATTTTCTCTGAAAGGAAGTTAAATTCACTTTTGGCGACTGTACCACTGTAAGAGATACAAAGGGGAGTGAGTGTGCGAGGGCTTACCCCATTCACTGCCATCGGCCCCACGTCGTCATAACGCGCCTGTGCCTAAAATACAAAGGATTCCACCATAATCTAAGAGTGACATAAAGAATTAAAATAACTTTTTCAAACTCAGTTAGCGTATGCTTAAGTATAATAATGTCAACATTGTAAAATGTCGGATTAACCAAATGAATATACTGAGAAAAAATGCTCAGAATATGCGAATGTATGCCACAGTTAAAAGTTACAAGTTTCAGCTTGATCAGAGCAATAGTTGTATCAAAATCGGCATTTTTACAAGAAATTGAAGGCGCTGAATATTACGCCCAGAAAGATGAAAATTCGCATATAGCCGCAGTTTGATGTAAAATCATTAATTATATCACACCAATGAGTTACCTCTGTTAGTTCACAAGTTGTTTACTAAAAACCAAATCTGGATCATGATAGATTATGTATCAAATTCTGAGGACATAGTCTGCCGAGAGAAGCGACCTGATGTTATATTTACGTTAAAATGAACAATCGAGATCGCTAAATGCGATGTAGAAAGATCTCATTACAGCACTCATTACAATAACGCAATAACACAGTTGTACCAAGTTTCAAGACTGTATTGTAAATAGCTACGAATACAAGGAATCTTAAAAAGGCATTTCGGAGGTCATGTTCTACTGTTGGTTCCGTTCTAAAAATTCTAGTCGTCAAGATTTAAATGTAGGCGAACTAGAACGTTTTAGTAACTAAAGCTAACTTACTACTAATATAATAATGAAGATGATTGTAAATTGTTAAACGACAGTGGTATTAATTAATACGTGTCCGAGAAAGGGACCAGCCGGCCAGGGTGGCCGAGCGGATCTAGGAGCTTCAGTCTGGAACCGCACGACCGCTACGGTCGCGGGTTCGAATCCTACCTCGGGCATGGATGTGTGTGATGTTCTTAGTTAGGTTTAAGTAGTTCTAAGTTCTAGGGGACTTATGACCACAGCAGTTGAGTCCCATAGTGCTCAGAGCCATCTGGACCATCTGAACCGAGAAAGGGGCCATTGAGATACTGCTACCTGTGCGTAGGGCAGTTGGTAGCAAGTATTCCGTTTGGAGGTCGGCTGCGCCGATATATGTAGCCAGAGGCACGGAGGTGAGAGACTTCGCACAGACATCAATCTGTCGGTGTCAGTCAAACGCGTACGTGATCTGTGCCTTCGATGACGTCAGAAACCGGCAGCTACCAGAAGAGTTTTCCTTAAAAGTAGGACGCGAACTGACGAAGACTGTAGATCTTCCTGTATCTCTTAGATTTTATGGAAGCAACTGTTTGTGTGCCGCTCGTAATGTTGACAATACCGCGTGGAAAATGGAGAGATTATTTTCCACTCGTACGGCGAGCAATTAATTTTTGGTGATTAGAAGTCAGCGTGATAGACTGTTTTACTTGGAACTTCCCGCAGAGGCCGCCTCTCAACCGTAAATCGTGCTGTTTCCGATAGGGATATTATTATTACGTATTGTGCGTTTGAACCTTTACTGAATATATCAATTAGTCACCACTCAAAACTTTTATTTATACTCATCGTTCCTGATCCCGCTGAGTAAGGAGCAAGTGGGACACTATCTTTCAGTGAACGCAAAGAGTAATGTTCAGATTGGGAACTATGGTCAGTACGTTCACCATTGCTTTCTGGTTAACCGCAAAAACAGTTTTCGGGCTCTTGTAAATAGCCAAGGCAGGTGCAAAACATGTACGGACAGTGTAAGTCACTTTCGTAACGACACAATCAGGTAACTACCGTTTTGATCATTTACCTGCCGCCCGACACAATGGAAAGCTCTTCATAAATCATTGTGCAATGGTATGGGACAGTCGTAAGTGTAAAGAGTGAGTGTCAGGCCTTGAATGAATATCATGAATTTCTGTATTAAGTAAAGACTTTGTTGTTGACCTTGAGCCTTGGGACAATATGTCGCAACAAGTGATTTTATCCCTTTCGTGGGAACTTTATAAAACGACACTGCATTTGTAATTTGATAATTCCCATCCAAAACAGCACGCCATACCATTCGTTTGAGTTCGCCACCAACTCCAACACTGCCTTTCATACGAACGTACTGCCGTCACATATTAGGCTAATATTACATACAGGGTGATTCAAATAGAAAGAACAGATTCACTTGTTTAATGCAGACGAACTGCGAAACATAGAAACACATTGTGCACGTTATTGGAGAGGAAATGGTTCAGAGTTTTATGTACGTACAAATACTATACTATACTGTACATTAAACTTCAGCAACATGCCTTGCTCGAGAAAAATCGAAACGATAGTCCGTTTCACTCCACACACGAATCAATGGGTCCATGCTGATCGAAAACACGGCTTTCTCAGATCTAGAAGAGTAGCTGTCATAGGTGGGACGAAGACTTTGTCTTTTATGCACCACCACAGAAAAAAACTTATAAGGTGCGTGAGGTCCGGTGACCTGGGAGGCAGAAAATAGTGTTCGAGATCTTGTTGTCCACCTCATCCAGTGGTGCTGTTCTGATAACTCCACACCTCAAGGTGAAAGTGGGGCGGGGCGGCCTCATACATATAAATCAAATCATTGGAATGTTCGTGAGGCTGAAACCAGCAGTTTCGCAGCATGTCCAGATATGACATTTCTGTAATAGTCTGCTCCCCAAGAAAGAAAGGTCCATAAACTTTGAACAGAAACGGCACAATATACAGGGTGAGCACAACGTTTTGCCCTGATTATAACAATTTATTACACAACAACCGTTTGACACAATAATTTACGTTTGATGCCGTTACACAGGTTAGTGTTGCTATTTTTTTTTTTAAGGCCACTTACATTAGTGAACCTCAACGTGTGCTCCCTTGGTAGTTCGGAGAATATCGAGGCGGTATTCCAGTTCCTACCAGGTGTTTCGTAAACTGTGTTCTGTCGCAGTACCCACAGCAGCTTGTATCCTAGCCTTCAGTTCGTCGACGTCAGCAGCTGGTGTGACGAAGACTCTGTCCTTGATATAGCCCCAGAAAAAAAGTCAAGGGGCGTAACGTCTGGAGAGCGAGGTGGCCAGGGTGTTGCACCGTTCTTCCCAGTCCACCGATTCGGGCATTACTCCCCTCTCCAGACATTACGGCCATTGACTTTTTTTCCTGGGGCTACATCAAGGACAGAGTCTTCGTCATACCAGTTGCTGATGTCAACGAACTGGAGGGTAGGATACAAGCTGCTGTGGTTACTGTGACAAAACACATGTTACGAAACACATGTTACGAAACACCTGGCGGGAACTGGAATACCGCCTCGACATTCTCCCAACTACCAAGGGAGCACACGTTGAGGTTTACTAATATCGCAAGTGGCCTTAAAAAAACTAGCAACTCTAACCTATATAACGGCGTCAAATGTAACTTATTATGTCAAACGGTTATTCCGTTATAAATTGTTATAATCAGGGCAGGACTTTGTGCTCCACCTATACAGTCACTATTCGGTGAGTCTTCTTCATGTTCGACGACGACGCCAGGATTTAGTGGCTTCCCAAATTTTCAGAAAACGGCGGTTTACTTGTTAGATGAAACGTCGATTCGTCCGAAAAGATGAGTAGTTCGAAGAAAGTGTGCCCTGTCATATCCTGGAGAAGTGAAATGGAACGTTCGTACCTTCTGTTAAGGTCGCTGGGGCGCAATTGCTGCAGTAACTGCCAACTTATAACGCTTCATATGCACGCGTCGTTAAGAGCACGCCACGCCGTCGTTGAGGAAGTTGAAGTTCCTTGCCTGCCCGCCTTGTGGATTTTCGGGGGCTCCGTCTGAACGCACATCGGATACGCTCGACATTTTCAAAAATGGTTCAAATGGCTCTGTGCACTATGGGAGTAACAGCTGAGGTCATCAGTCCCCTAGAACGCAGAACTACTTAAACCTAAATAACCTAAGGACATCACACACATCCATGCCCGAGGAAGGATTCGAATCTGCGACCGTTGCGGTCGCGCGGTTCCAGACTGAAGCTCCTAGAACCGCTCGGCCACACCGGCCAGCTCGACATTTTCATCAGACGTGCGTGACCGACCACTGCTCTTCCTTCAGCATATGAAACCACCTTCCAAGAATTTTGTATGCCAGTCATAAATCTTGGTGGATCGACGGCGAAATGCACGTCACACTTGAAGAGTGGACTGACTTCGCGCAAACTGCAACACACAAAATAATCTCTCTTGTGGTGTAGTCGCTATGCTGTGACAAACAACAGAGAGACTGTGTTAAAACTGTGAACCTTCTTCTATCCTGTAACATGCGAAGTGTGTTTCTATCTTTTATAATTTGTCCGTAATAAACAACTGAAATCTGTTCTTTCTTTTTGAATTATGCTGTAGAAATCACTTTAACCACATTGTGCTTACTCTTATTTGGAGAAATTTTAAGAAAAACAATACTTAATAAACATTAAAAATTACTTAAGATTGAATTCCACTCGTCTAAAATTTTTTCTGAAGTTCATTAAAAATAATAACTTGATGTTCATTAAAAGTGCCTTAAAATTAGTATTTTAAACTGCGACGGAAAGAGAGACGTCTTATAAACAATGAATCTGCAAGCTTAAATTTAGAGTTGCTGATTATTTGGAATTGACATGATTTTCTGTAGTATTTATTACTTATAAAACACACTCCCATTGAAAGTATAAGAAACTTATGTGTTTCAATGCGATGGAATGAAACAAAAACACAATTTGATAGCATTACAGTGCAACAATTAGATTTTGCATATTAGTGAAGAAGTACTAAAGAATTTATAAAGACCGAAATAGTAGAAAATTAATCACAACATACATTAATAAACATCCCTTCTGAAACTGTTGCTTAAGAGATTGCTTTCATATTAGCCGACAACTAGGTTTGCAGGAACAAAAAACTGCTGTGTTCACATGTATTTTATACAATGTAGGCATCTTTGAGATCTACTGCACAAACTAACCTACAATGACCGAGGATAACAATTTTTTGTAATGGGGTTGGATTCACGCTTGGTGGAACAGTCCAGATGGTTTCACTCATTTCTAAGGAGGAACGTACGTTCCTACATCATGTAATTAGACTTACAAGGAGGCCGTGCCTATCCGTCATTGCCGATTTCGTTCAGATTTATGCACGGCTTGGCCAGAAATGATAGTGACAAAGTGGGAGCTCCAGATGGCCAAGCGTTTACAAAAATGGCGTTTCTTGGCGCGGGTCGCTAGACTCATGAGCTGTTTATATCGGCTTACGTTCCGGACAGCGGTTAGCGCAGTGGATAAGAAGGTCGTTGGATCGAGTCTCTATTCAGAAACTTTTCTTTTTAATGTTTACCTTCCCTACATTGCAAATAACCCGATATAATGCTCGATGTACTGTATTTGACGTGATGGAAGTCTATGTGTAGGAGAACAAATAACTCCTGATTATTGACTCGTCGGAAAGGGAAACAAATCCGCAGTTGTACGACGAGACGTTCCAACATGAAGGAGGGGGGCCGCAATCGTGCATTACTGAAGCGATTTCCACCCTCCCCCTTGCTAATGCACTCCGTTAGTGCAATAATGCGATGGTCAATTTTATCGTTTTTTTATTAAAATTTTGATGAAATCAGTAGTGTGTGGCTGAGTCTAGAAGTCCGCGGTGAGATCAACACGTGCTCCATCTCACCGTGGACTTCTAGACTGAGCCAGACACAGCTGATTTCATCAAAGTGTTCTGGCCTGAAGATGGCGTTGACGCAACGCCGAAACAAGTAGCGAAGTAAATAAAAAATCTTAAGTACAGCTGGAGGAATTTCATTTCAATAAAAATTACACGAGCTGTGTCCCACTTTCATCCAGTTTAGATATGGATGTACGAAGAATTTTATCGTCAGCTGAAGAATTTGATCAAGAAACTTTAAAACTGGTCTTATCTCGTCGCTAGGGAAATAACATCCCGTGGAGACTACACCGAAACACATACCATTGTGCATCACCAGCTGTCCTGTTTGATTCTGTATAGAAACTTTAAAACCATCATGTAATTGTAAGAATGCAAATATTGTAATGTGTGGAAGACGTAGAGAGAATTACTGCTTCTGTTTTTACAATGAATTTTACCCGAGCATGCGTAAATCACCAACTATAAAATAATAAAAGCGTTTACTTTTATGTACGAAGTTCCCGTATACGCCTTACAATCCCTTCCTGGAATTTGACGTGCAATCCAATATTTTCCTTTGCGTTTCCTTTTATGAAACCGTTAATAACCACAATATATCTAGCATTATTTTGGTTGATTTGAAGTGTAAGGTAAAAACTGAAAACGAAAAAGTTCCAGCGTTGGGATTGAACCCACTGCCTACGGATTACAGTTCTGTACTCTTCCCGGCCGGCCGCGGTAGCCGAGCGGTTCTAGGCGCTTCAGTATGGAACCACGCGGCTGCTGCTGTCGCAGGTTCGAATCCTGCCTCGGGCATGGCTGTGTGTGATGTCCTTAGGTTACTTAGGTTTAAGTACTTCTAAGTCTAGGGGACTGATGACCTCAGATGTTAAGTTCCATAGTGCTTAGAGCCTTTTGAACCATTTGTACTCTTCCCGCTGCGACAACCGCATCGTGGAAACTGCGGTACCATAGATGGCTCATTCTTCGCCCGATGCGTGTCGAAAATGCTTTTTTTCCCTCATCGCTTGGCAGTCTGGAGCTCCTACTTCCGTCACGTTTATTTCTGGCCAAAATTTGGACAAAGTCATTACTGACGAGAAGGTGCAGTCTCGTTGTTAGTAAGAAATTATAAATTTGAGATATATACGTTTCTGGACACTAATGTCAAATTGGGATGTGTCTTTGAGACTTTATGTACGATTTTCCTTTATAGAGACAGGGAACCTTAGCAGATACGTCTTTTCTTGACGGTAAAATCTTCCGCCTGATTCAGCCACGCGGATATCCCAGAGGAACTCCAGATGAAGATCTGAGCAAAAAGTGCCGAAATGTCGAGTTTGGAGAAGTAGTAGAAGACAGTAAGATTTGGAGAAGAAGTTGAGATTATACGCGACTCAATTATCCAGAGGACTTTACCCTGAGTGACAGCGGCCAGGAAAATAGCTGCAGTCCTGTTTAATTCGTCCACTCAGCACAGATAAGTTGTGGAATGTTTCGTTGTAAGAAGCCCTCTTCAGCGATTCCTAAATTATTTAACTTTTCAGTTTGAGCCATCGCAGGGACTTGCAGCCGCCGCCAGAGAACCCATGCATCCTTTATCCTTACTAACACTGAACGTGGAAGCGGAGATGAAATCCAACCTTACGAGACATTTCTGCTGCGCCGTACAGTATATGCTGATTATTGCCATTTGGGACTGTGGCGCTCTCCGCCGGCAACTGTCGACTGCATCTGGCTCGTAAACCACAAATTACGTTTGCAAAAAGGGACGCGATTAAAGTTCTTACGTTTACTCTATTAAAACACACATTTCAACCCTTGTCCATATACTAGTCAAGTTGTTCTTTAAGCAAGATACATAACTACAAACTTTAGTACCCATGATCAAGTTTTAAGACAGAAAGGGATGTCTGATTTCCACTCATCACGGACATCACCTTATAAAACTTCACAAAATCAGACGAACTCACTCTCAAGACAGAGCACACTCATACTTACAAAATATCGCGTATTATAAACAATATAGCTTTTAATTTAATAAGGGTGCCCCACATCGTATTAGGAAACGCGAATATAAAACGAAAAATTAACATACAGCAAGTCACGAATCCACTACACATTGTTTCGTAATACATTTCTACCAACAACGCTATGCTGAACTACACTCCTGGAAATGGAAAAAAGAACACATTGACACCGGTGTGTCAGACCCACCATACTTGCTCCTGACACTGCGAGAGGGCTGTACAAGCAATGATCACACGCACGGCGCAGCGGACACACCAGGAACCGCGGTGTTGGCCGTCGAATGGCGCTAGCTGCGCAGCATTTGTGCACCGCCGCCGTCAGTGTCAGCCAGTTTGCCGTGGCATACGGAGCTCCATCGCAGTCTTTAACACTGGTAGCATGCCGCGACAGCGTGGACGTGAACCGTATGAGCGGTTGATGGACTTTGAGCGAGGGCGTATAGTGGGCATGCGGGAGGCCGGGTGGACGTACCGCCGAATTGCTCAACACGTGGGGCGTGAGGTCTCCACAGTACATCGATGTTGTCGCCAGTGGTCGGCGGAAGGTGCACGTGCCCGTCGACCTGGGACCGGACCGCAGCGACACACGGATGCACGCCAAGACTGTAGGATCCTACGCAGTGCCGTAGGGGACCGCACCGCCACTTCCCAGCAAATTAGGGACACTGTTGCTCCTGGGGTATCGGCGAGGACCATTCGCAACCGTCTCCATGAAGCTGGGCTACGGTCCCGCACACCGTTAGGCCGTCTTCCGCTCACGCCCCAACATCGTGCAGCCCGCCTCCAGTGGTGTCGCGACAGGCGTGAATGGAGGGACGAATGGAGACGTGTCGTCTTCAGCGATGAGAGTCGCTTCTGCCTTGGTGCCAATGATGGTCGTATGCGTGTTTGGCGCCGTGCAGGTGAGCGCCACAATCAGGACTGCATACGACCGAGGCACACAGGGCCAACACCCGGCATCATGGTGTGGGGAGCGATCTCCTACACTGGCCGTACACCACTGGTGATCGTCGAGGGGACACTGAATAGTGCACGGTACATCCAAACCGTCATCGAACCCATCGTTCTACCATTCCTAGACCGGCAAGGGAACTTGCTGTTCCAACAGGACAATGCACGTCCGCATGTATCCCGTGCCACCCAACGTGCTCTAGAAGGTGTAAGTCAACTACCCTGGCCAGCAAGATCTCCGGATCTGTCCCCCCCTGAGCATGTTTGGGACTGGATGAAGCGTCGTCTCACGCGGTCTGCACGTCCAGCACGAACGCTGGTCCAACTGAGGCGCCAGGTGGAAATGGCATGGCAAGCCGTTCCACAGGACTACATCCAGCATCTCTACGATCGTCTCCATGGGAGAATAGCAGCCTGCATTGCTGCGAAAGGTGGATATACACTGTACTAGTGCCGACATAGTGCATGCTCTGTTGCCTGTGTCTATGTGCCTGTGGTTCTGTCAGTGTGATCATGTGATGTATCTGACCCCAGGAATGTGTCAATAAAGTTTCCTCTTCCTGGGACAATGAATTCACGGTGTTCTTATTTCAATTTCCAGGAGTGTATTTCAACAAGTGACTGTGTTTCTACATCTATATCGACATCCATACTCCGCAAGCCACCTGACGGTGTGTGGCGGAGGGTACTTTGAGTACTTCTATCGGTTCTCCCTTCTATTCCAGTCTCGTATTGTTGTGGAAAGAAAGATTGTCGGTATGCCTCTGCGTGGGCTCTAATCTCGCTGATTTTATCCTCATGGTCTCTTCGCGAGATATACGTAGGAGGGAGCAATATACTGCTTACTCCTCGGTGAAGGTATGTTCTCGAAATCTCAACAAAAGCCCATACCGAGCTACTGAGCGTCTCTCCTTCGTTGTCTTCCACTGGAGTTTATCTATCATCTCCGTAACACTTTCGCTATTACTAAATGACCCAGTAACGAAGCGCGCTGCTCTCCGTTGGATCTTCTCTATGTCTTCTATCAACCCTAGCTGGTACGGATCCCAACCTTGTGAGCAGTATTCAAGGAGTGGGCGAACAAGTGTACTGTAACCTACTTCCTTTGTTTGCGGACTGCATTTCCTTAGGATTCTTCCAATGAATCTCAGTCTGGCATCTGCTTTACCGACGATCAACTTTAGATGATCATTCCATTTTAAATCACTCCTAATGCCTTTTCCCAGATAATTTATGGAATTAACAGCTTCCAGTTGCTGACCTGCTACATTGTGGCTAAATGATAAAGGATCTTTCTTTCTATGTATTCGCAGCACATCACACTTGTCTACATTGAGATTCAATTGCCATTCGCTGCACCATGCGTCAATTCCTTGCAGATCCACCTGCATTTCAGTACAATTTTCCATTGCTACAACCTCTCGACATACTACAGCATCATCCGCAAAAAGCCTCAGTGAGCTTCCGATGTTATCCACAAGGTCATTTATGTATATTGTGAATAGCAACGGTACTACGACACTCCCCTGCGGCAGACCTGAAATCACTCTTACTTGGGAAGACTTCTCTCCGTTGAGAATGACATGGAGCATTCTGTTATCTAGGAACTCTTCAATCAAATCACACAATTGGTCTGATAGTCCATATGCTCTTACTTTGTTCATTAAACGACTGTGCGGAACCGCATCAAACGCCTTGCAGAAGTCAAGAAACACGGCATCTACCTGGGAAGAAGAGGGGCAAGTTCCTTCGCGTACTCTGTGTAAAATCGAACTGGTATCCCATCAGGTCCAGCGGCCTTTCCTCTTCTGAGGGTTTTTGATTTTTTTCCTATCCCTCTGTCATCTATATCGATATCTATCATTTTGTCATCTGTGCGACAATCTAGAGAAGGACCTACAGTGCAGTCTTGCTCTGTGAAACAGCTTTGGAAAAAGACATGTAGTATTTCGGCCTTTAGTCTGTCTGTTTCAGTACCATTTTGGTCACAGAGTGTCTGGACATTTTGTTTTGATCCACCTACCACTTTGACATAAGACCAAAATTTCTTAGGATTTTCTCCCAAGTCAGTACATAGAATTTTACTTTCGAATTCATCACGTTATGATCATCTTGTTTCGGCGTAAAGTCAAGTGCCGGCACGTCAGGCGGCCAGAGGGCTGTGTGACGACGTCAGCCCATTGCACGCTGACCGACCCCTCTCCAGGACGACAACGCGACAGCAGCGGCCTCTACGCGAAGAGGACAGAAGCACCGCGCCGTCTGGGCGCAGCCACTTCTACGAGTTCTACCGAAGCGTCAAGACCAGCGACCTGGGTAGAAGCATCCACTGTATTACATCACTTGTATTGGAACCGTTACACTGAAAGACATTGATTGTATTGCATGTCGCCCTTTGCTTGCTACACATCTGTATTTCTGAAAGTTAAGTACTGTCATTGATTAATTTCGTAATAAAAACTTTTTAATACGATTTGAATTGTTGTCTAGTGATCTGAGAAAGCAGATATCCTAGGCACCTCACATTAGACGAGTTGGCAGGTTTAAACATATCTGAAGGCTTCAATCGCCAACATGTTATTAACTGCCACGGGGGATTAGCCGAATGTCCACCATGCACATGCAGTGGCACGGGGGACACCTCCCTTACGCGCAGCTTGCTGGTAATTCTTGTGCCCGCGACCATAACGCCTCCGGTGCCAGTCGGACACATCAAGCACCACGTGACGCACATTTCTGATTTCATCGTCGACTTCAGCTATGCTCACACACACTTACCAACCACACGTTCTCCTCGACCTAAAGATTTTTACACCCCACTGCTTCGTTCCATATCCAGCAACAATATCAAACTCAGACATCCGTCCAAGCGGTGGCCCACGGTTCAAATGGCTCTGAGCACTATGGGACTTAACATCTGAGGTCATCAGTCCCCTAAGAACTACTTAAACCTAACTAACCTAAGGACATCACACACATCCATGCCTGGGCAGGATTCGAACCTGCGACCGTAGCAGTCGCGCGGTTCCGGACTGATACGCCTAGAACCGCTCGGCCACCGCGGCCGGCATGTGGCCCACGTTTTGGCGTCTTATTCACCAGCCTTTTCTTCCCTCCAACGTCCGGGCAGCATGGTACCACGTCGCAAGTGGAAAATTCGCCACAAATCAACGTCTTCACGCCATCGGACTAACGGACTCTCCACTTTGTTCCATTTGCCACCTCATGGATGACGATGTCCACCAACTGACTTGCGCTGCCACCAGAGACGTCTGGAAACTTGCCCGACAGTTCGTTGCCTGTTACTTCCGCGTTCCACCGGACTCGATTGACCCATGGACTTTTATCCATCCTGAGGATACTTATCTCCCCGCCACCAAAAATCATGCGATTGTATCGGTCAAGGGATGGACGATCACCTACATGTATAATTGTGGTGTCACCGCCAGACACCACACTTGCTAGGTGGTAGCTTAAATCGGCCGCGGTCCATTTAGTACATGTCGGACCCGCGTGTCGCCACTGTGTGATCGCAGACCGAGCGCCACCACAAGGCAGGTCTCGAGATACGGAATAGCACTCGCCCCAGTTGAACGGACGACATTGCTAGCGACTACACTAACAAAGCATCGCTCATTAGCCGAGCAGATAGTTAGAATAGCCTTCAGCTAAGTCCATGGCTACGACCTAGCAAGGCACCATTAGCCTTACATAGCAATTGATAATTATCGTCTAAAGCATGTCTCAACAAGAACGATGTATACAACAAGGATGGATTAAAGTTAAGTATTCCAAAAGCAACGTACCTTTCTTTATAGCATTCATAGAGCGTCCTGTTTCAGACGTCCCGATATTCTGCGTGAGCTTGTAGCGTGCATATCGGCACCCTCAAAATAACACTGTGTCGGCACTTCTGTCCACACATCAATAATGATGGCTACAAATCACGCCTTGATTTCTGGCAGTAGGCCTACGTACAAATCGCCCACAGTGAAGTCGAGCACCGACGGCGCTACCGCGCCTTCTTCGCCAATTACCTACACGCGATCTTTACGTCACCCCCGCTCAGTTGGATGGTGCCACACGCCGACAGCACTCCCGGCCCCCAGTCTGACATCTGAGACTCTCCGCGCTACTTTCTATATTATAACCCACAGTGGAGTAGACGCATGGAGACGCGCCTCCTTTCTTTTATGCACTATACCAGAACACTGTCAGAGACAGCAAAGGACTTGGAAGAGCAGTTGAACGGAATGGACAGTGTCTTGAAAGGAGGATATAAGATGAACATCAACAAGAGCAAAACGAGGATAATGGAATGTAGTCAAATTAAGTCGGGTGATGCTGAGGGAATTAGATTAGGAAATGAGACACTTAAAGTAGTAAAGGAGTTTTGCTATTTAGGGAGTAAAATAACTGATGATGGTCGAAGTAGAGAGGATATAAAATGTAGACTGGCAATGGCAAGGAAATCGTTTCTGAAGAAGAGAAATTTGTTAACATCGAGTATAGATTTAAGTGTCAGGAAGTCGTTTCTGAAAGTATTTGTATGGAGTGTAGCCATGTATGGAAGTGAAACATGGACGATAACTAGTGTGGACAAGAAGAGAATAGAAGCTTTCGAAATTTGGTGCTACAGAAGAATGCTGAAGATTAGATGGGTAGATCATATAACTAATGAAGGGGTATTGAATAGGATTGGGTAGAAGAGGGGTTTGTGGCACAACTTGACAAGAAGAAGGGATCGGTTGGTAGGACATGTTCTGAGGCATGAAGGGATCATCAATGTAGCATTGGAGGGCAGCGTGGAGAGTAAAAATCGTAGAGGGAGACCAAAAGAGCAGATTCAGAAGGATGTAGGTTGCAGTAGGTACTGGGAGATGAAGAAGCTTGCACAGGATAGAGTAGCATGGAGAGCTGCATCAAACCAGTCTCAGGACTGAAGACCACAACAACAACACCAGAACACGCTGGTTTTCCCCCACTCTATTACTTCACACCTCTTAGCTTACATCAGTATTATTATTCTTTTTTCCTACCCCTTGTTAACATAAAAAAATTGCTCGCCTTGTACGAGTGTAATGTCTCGTGTTATTTTCGCCGGGTGGATGGCATTTCTATTGTATTTAAGCATGTACCATTAAAGAAATTTTGTTCATTTGCCCTATTCCTGGTAAAAAAAATAATAAAATAAAAAAAAAAAAAAATCAAAAAGCTACTTTGAGGGAGTGATTCGGGGATGGGAGGGCGGAGGCATCGCGGCCAGGCCTCGGGTTCCGACCCCTGCCCTCCTTGTCTCCACCTACTCGTAACTGACCACTCAAAAAATGAAAAAAATTAAAAAATAAAAAATAAGAAAAAGCTCTCTAAGGCACTGCAGTCATGCACTGTGCCCCGATCCTGGCGGTGGTTCGAGTTCTCCCTCGGGCATGGGTGTGTGTGTTCGTCCTTAGGATAATTTAGGTTAAGTTGTGTGTAAGCTTAGGGACTAATGACCTTAGCAGTTAAGTCCCATAAGATTTCACACACATTTGAACATTTTTGTTATTAACTGACATTTAATTCTAACATCCTACCAATAACTACGTGTTTTTTTATGAATGTTTAATGTGCCGTTGCCTCAAAACGGAGTACTTTCTCACAACACGCGAGCTATGTCACGAAAGTAACTAAATACGAAAACTCCTTAACGACCAGAATGACGTTCCCGTCATTTTATTACAGCAGATCGTACCACTAACGACGCGTTTCCGAGAGATGCTCAATGTTCTGGAACTTAGAAACAGCACATGTTCATAGTGTGTGTATGTATTCCACATGAAAACGACAAATGCAATATGACGCCTCGCATATTCTGCTTATCACGTAGAAGAATAATAAAAAAATGCTGGAAACATTTATTCCAGCAACTACATTGGTTTCACGTTAACCAGCTGCATACAACAGTATTTATATTAGACAAGCTGACTCTCTGAGGCCGCTACTTTTAAATATATTCATGGTGGAGGCGATAAGGAAGATAGTGGTTATAGAATGGGGAGTGGAGAAATAAAAATCATTTGTCATGCTGACAATGAAGTTCTGCTGGTGAACAGCGAAGGTAACCTGCAGAAACATTTGCATATATTTAACATGGTAGACAAAAGCTAAATATGGTCATATCCAACCAAAATACCAAATGTGTAACGACATCTTTGGAACCAATTAGATGCGAACTGGAAATGGATGGATAAATTATTAGACAGGTAATGATATTTAAATATCTTGTTATTGAATTGTTCAGCAGTGGAAATATTGAAAAGGAAGTTAGAGAACAAACGGCAAAAACAAACAAGTATAGGAAGAGATGCAAAGGCAAGATTATACAAAACAATAGTGAGACCACTTATGACATACGCAGCCGAGACAAGACCGGAAACATCAACAATAAAGAGACTTTTTGAAAGCATGTAAATGAATATTCTGCGAAGGATTGCAGGGAAGATACTGAGAGGTAGAGAGAGAAGTGAAAGCATTAAAAAAGGATGTAAAGTGGACTCCATTAATGAGTGGATACATAAGAGAAAGCCTGAATGAAACGAACGCAGACAGGATGGATAAAATGAAGATTGTAAAAATCGTAAGAAATGAATCACCAGTTAGTAAAAGAAAGTTAGCCGTCCACGGAAAAGATGAAGCTACAATTTCAGGGTATACTCGGGGGTATTGAAGGAAACACGCTTTAGTCTAGGGAGAAGAAGAAGGAGACGTAGAGAGTGCTCTTGGCTCTTATTGATTCAACCTATCGTAGTGCATTTCCGAGATATCGCAGAACTTATTTTGTGCTTCACGTGAGTCAATGGCTCCCCAACGTGAAATAATGAACAGTGACGTCACGAAACTCTTACAGCTCCACGTCAACGTTACCTGAATTGTTCTGCGAGAGGACGGCTTTACCGTCGTCTGCGTTCGCAAAGACCGAAACGCCTTTACGTATTCCCGACTCTTAGGCATAACCATTGTGCTGAGGTTTATTTATGGAAAAAGAGCAAGGCTGCCCGAAGCCTGCATAAGCAGTCAAGTGTGTGGAGCTTTGTGGAGGGCTGCAATTGGCTAAACCGCTGCCTGGGCGAAGTACCTCATACGTATGAGCATAACATGCAAATGCTAACATCACGACATACGTATGCCATGTGCACTCCGCTGATGCATTCAGAATAATACGACGATTTTATTGTGAGGTGAAACGGAAAAATCGATATGGTAGGAAGTGGAATACTAAGCCTTGACGCATAACCAGATACGCTTGAAATTCTCTAAGGATACAGATGAATGTACATCACTAAAATTGGCTGTCACAGATACTGGACAGACAAGCAAATGTTGTTGTACAGGGAAGGTAACTCAGAAGAAACCTTGGTAACAGAGGAAATACGTCAGTTGATCAACGAGAGAGCGAACTACAAAAATATTCGCTGACAGACAGGAGTACAACAGTGCAGGTCACTTAAAAATGAAATAAATGCGAAGCCAAGACAAAATGACTGCAGGAACAATGTGGAAAAAATCGAAAAAGAAATGGTTGTCGAAAGCACTGATTTAGTTTATAGAAAAGTATAAAAAAAAGAACTCTAGCGAAGTCGTCAAAATTAACAGTGCCACGAAAATTCCACTGTTGAAAGCAGGGAAGGTCACTACAAACCGGAGGGACTGTCTGGTGTGATTGCAGAAGTCAGCATCGAAGATATAACGGCTCCAGTACTAGAGTCAGCGTTGAACAGAACTCTGGGAGACTTGCTGTCAAATAAAGCAGAAGTGGTAGGTAACAAACATTACATTGAATATTCCCTTGGAATTTCTAAAATCATTGGGGACTGCAACCATGCGACTATTCAAGCTAGACCGTAGAATCTGTGACAATGCAGACATATTATCGGACTTTCAGATGTCATCATCCTCACGATTCCGAAAATTCCAAGAGCTGACAAGAGCGCGAGCTATCGCACCATCATCTTAACTGTTAACGTGGCCAAGTTTCTGACAAAAGTAATATACAAAAATAAAGAAAAAATTGAGGCTGTTATGAAGGTCGTTCTGTAAGTAACGCCCCACATTTTCTTTCTCAGAACATATTTATTGTTAAGAGTCAGAATTTGGTGACGATATACATCAACCTGTCTTGTCCATCTCCTATTTTTCTACGTAGTCTCCATCACGTTCTAGGAGCGTACGCCAACGCTGTGGAAGAGCATGTATTCTCTGCTGGTAAAAGCTCTTGTCCCGTGGGCGTAGCCACGTTTTCACTGCATGACTGACACTCTCATCATCTTCAAAGTGTGTTCCCCATACAGAATCTTTAAGCTTCAACAATTCAGATGAAATAGCCTTTCTTTGAATCTTGTGGTCCGCTGTTAGCATTCGTCGAACCCATCGCGAATATCCGGGAGTCTCTATCATTGCAGACATCCTTACAATGCTGACCGACAACTGTAGAGCCAATTGTCGAGTTGTGATGCGCCGGTCGGTACGAATAACGGCATCCGTACGATTCAGCGCGTCTGGAGCAGTGGCTATGACAGGACGTTCCGAGCGTGGCTGATATGGAGCTCTGTTTCTGCATTTCCTGAGGCCGTAACTTTCTTTACCCATCGCCCGATTTTACTCCAATCAACTGCCGCATCACCATATGCTGCACACAAACTTTTATGGATGTCACACAAGAATTCTGTCTGTAACAGCACGTTGCTTGTAACGTGAGTTGCATCTAGACGTCATTTTGAGGCTGTACTACGGCTTTGCCATCTGCCAGAACGGTTCGAAACTTCACCGGTGCACAGAACAAACATCAAATGTGAAGCACCAACAAGGACGTTTGTCTATATATGGCTTTTTTTAAAAATGTTGCGTATTACTTACTGAACGACCCTCGCAGATGATCGGTGTGGCTTTAGGAAGATAAAGGTACAAAAGAGACAGTCGCGAAGTTGTGTTTGATACTGGAACCAACGCTTACGAGAAATAAAAGACGCGTTCATAGATTTGTCCACCTAGAAGAAGCGTTTGACAGTGCAAAACGGTGCAATATGTTCGAAATTGTGAGTAAAACGGGAGTAAGATATAGAGAAAGTCGGGTAATATTCAACAGATAGAGAAAGCAAGAAGAATGGTACACGAAGAACGAGGTGCTCCGATTGCAGTCTTTCACCCCTACTGTTCAATCTATACCTGGAAGAAAGAATGATGTAAATGAAAGAAAGGTTGAGGAATGGGATTAAAATTCATAGTGAAACGATATCAGTGATAAGATGCGCTGGACACGTTGCTATCCTCACTGAAAGTGAAGAAAAATTCACCCCTCTACAAACCTGTTATTGCTTCCTGCAGTTCCACAGAGACCAACTGTAGTATTCATCATGCCACCTCCATCAGGAACAAGATAATTTTCATGCCTCTTCAGTATCACTGTTATATCACAGCAGTATTTACCATCATCATCCATTACTAAGTTTTTACTGTTCCTTAAAAGCACCAAAAATTTTTTTAAATCGTGAAACAGTGTAGACCAAAGTATATGAAAAAGCCATTGATTTCACCTGCCGTTGAAACACTTTTAAACGCGTAAAACATTTGGCTGAAGATCAGTTTTACTCGCTATCAGCCCACCGTCTCGTAGAAAAGTGAAGTAATAGAAAAAGACAAAGAGATAAATATCAGCATTTCGCCGGAAGATGAATGAAGAGTATTGGCTTTCTGAAACGTCGCGTAATCACTGGGAATTGATGCCGGAAAAACTCGATAATGTTTTATAATGAAAGTACTTTGAATGCATCTCATGCTTTCTTTACTTTATGATCCGTTCACGAAGCTTTTTGGACGCACTTTGTAAGTTAGTATTACGCAGCATGTGAGCGTCACAAATGTTAATGCTTTCGATTTTTCTATATCCTGGTTTAAACTAAACTGATAGGAGCCATTACCTTTTTTGCAACAAGCAGCTATCCGAGAATGTAACAAAATTAATGACCCCTCTGTCTCTGAAGATATACCTATCAGAAAAATATTAGACCATCTAGCAACTACCCGCCTAAAATCCAGGAAACCTATATGGGAAGATGAAGTCCTGAAATTCCCAGAAAGGTACGACATAGCAAGGGAATGGAGGCAATATTGGTCGCTGAATAATCACCATCCTCTCTCACTGATTTTGATCCTTCGATACCGGTGGTAGGAATGTAAATGCCCAGAAGAACTTGGTGCAGACTTAATCGTGTGAGGACTAACCACGGCAGGTGTAAGACCCTTCTCCACAAATGGAAACTCACTGATGACCCACGATGCGACTGTGGTGAAGAAGAACAAACAATCCCTCACCTGATCTTCGAATGTCCTGCGAGGTGGTTTGAAGGAGAATGGAGGGATATCATGAATGCTACCCCCCGTGCTGTTCAGTGGGTGACCTGCTTAGATGTGGACTTGTAATAGCTGTAGTGGCTGTCTCCCTCATCTTTCGCATATTGTTGTTTGCAATCAATCATTTAATAATATACTGGTAATTCGTTTATTATATTAATAGTATGTGTACAGTTTTACTCTGTAGATGCCATACGCTAAACAAATAAACTAAACTAATTTTACTAGGGAACAGCCCTCATGGCGTGTAAATTACTGATGGAACTGTGAACCATCTTCAGTTTTAAACCAGGCTCGGGAACAAACACGACAGGATGCTGACCTCAGGATTTGCTGCCAGCGCACAGTAGACCAGCAGACGCAAGGTGCCGGTTTGCGTGAGGCAGTGGGTATTCGAAGGCGAAGTGCCGTAATTTGCATCGCTGGAGATGCAAGCACAGCATTTATAATAGCGCTATCGCAGTGAGTATCTCTGCTCACTTTGTATGTCATTAAGCAGTCGAGTTCGGTCCTAATTAACTGGCAGTCGGCACGAACCCGGTCACGTGAGACCACAATAACAGCGAGGGGTGTTACCCAGCGTTCATCTTTTTTAAAATTTTGATTCTCTTTTGTCGATCGTCCTGATTAAACAAGTGTCTCCTGTTGAAGGTTTTTTGTGTCTATAGTAAATGTTTCACCGTGATAGATTCCAGAGCGAATTTCAGTCTGGCGGCTACGTCTTATTTCATGAGTTGGCAGGCTTTTTTTGTTGCAGTATACTAACCCAGTTGTTGACCGATCTTCAACCATAGCAGGTGTTTCGTAATTCAGTAAATCATGTAACTATATCATCTTGACTTACAGACCAAAGACCAAATACTTGCTTTTTTGCATACTTCGAATCCCTACTGTCCTTTTTAATCGTTTTTAACGTTAATTCACCAAGGTCATTTAATTATTTACTTCGTGAAAGCAAGAAGAAGGAATATTGAGTACAGTAGATACTAATATGTTTCACGAAAGCTGTACTTAAATTTTTTTGTGAATACAGCCGTCTAGAACTCTATTAAAATTTTCTTCATTTATTACGTCGTTTCGGCTGCTGCTATAATCGGACACCAAAAAGCTTAGAACTTGTGTCAGTATTAAAAGCATAATCGGGTATCAAAATGTAAACTGACGCCAAGAGTAGATGTGGTTTTTAGTACTGACAATGAACTTTGTCCTGCAAGTTCTAAGCTATTTGATAGCTGATGCTGACGAAACAGCGTAATGGATAAAGAAGGTTTAAGAGAGTTCTTGACGGGAGTATTTGCAAAAAATTCAGAATGATAGCAGATTCATACAGGAAATTTATTTCCTTCATTAATGAGCCTTGAAATGGTTCTGAGTAAGTTAAATGTTTGATGATATTTACATCCAGCAGTTGAACTACATCCATACGACCATAATACGAGATGCAAATGCATTTTAATGCAGACTTCGACTCATCGCCAGGAGTTCACAAAGGGTTTCCGTGATCCGGCGAAAAAGTAATTAATAAACCTCTGATATTTATAATGAAAGAATTAGGAATTTCAGCAAATTCACAAAGAATGTGTCAAGTTGGCCTTGTCAATCACTCCTTTTACAGATTGTATGATTACCCACAGATGGACATCAGAACACAGTTACTCGGTTAACGGGAATAAACTGCGTTGTGGACAGGAATGACATCAACCAAATGATGTAATTATTAAGTTATTAGTAGTAAACGAAGGTGATATAATTGGAAAAATAGCAACTTTTGTCGAAGTAGTGGTTTTTCTGTCAAATTTACAATTTAATTTCACAGACTCAGTACCTCAAAGAGACTACTGCACTTATAAGTTTAATAGCCTGCAGAAGTAATTCCTGAATACACTAAGAAGAATAAGAAGAAGAAGAGGAAAATAGAATAAGAAGAAGAAGAGGAAAATAGAATAATAATAAGAAGAGGAAAATAGAAGAAGAAAAAGAGGAAAATTGAAAAAGAAGAAAATAGAAGAAGGAAATATAAGAAGAAAAACGAAGAAAATAGAAGAAGAAAAAATAAGAAGGAAAAAACGCACCAGGAAGGAATTATCTGAATGGGACGGAAATCGGTAGATGTGATGTATGTGTTCAGGCAAACGAATTATTAAAATTTCAGAAAAATTGGATGATTTATTC
The DNA here is from genome assembly GCF_021461385.2 of Schistocerca piceifrons. Lineage (NCBI taxonomy): Eukaryota > Metazoa > Arthropoda > Insecta > Orthoptera > Acrididae > Schistocerca > Schistocerca piceifrons. The sequence goes on along the minus strand of NC_060141.1, from coordinate 770,280,187 downwards.
AGAAGCATAGGTTCACAAGCTGAGCAAGTCAATAACGCGTTGGTCCTCCCCTGGCCCTTATGCAAGCAGTTACCTGGCTTCGAATTGATTGATGAAATTACTGGGTGTCCTCCTGAGTGATACAGTGCGACATTCTGTCCAACCAGAGTGTTACATCGTCAAAATCCGAAGTGGTTGCTATAATGCTCCAAACGTTCTCATTTCGGGAGATATCCGGCGACCTTGCCGACTAGGGCAGGGCACGAATAGAAGCTGCGGAAACTCTCGCCCTGGGAGGGCGAGCATTATCTTGCTGAAATGTAAGCACGGTATGGCTTCCCTTGAACAGGAACAAAAATGGGAGTAGAATATCGTCGACTCACAGCTGTACTGTATGGGTGCCGCGGATAACAACCAGAGGACTCCTGCTATGACCACCTGTCTTTTTTAAACAGCCCCGTAGGTGGCGTTAGCGGTAGAGAACGCTGGATATAGAATTACTGCAAGAGAGGTCACGCTTTTGTGACCATCTTTTACACTTGCTATTGTTTTAAACTCTGTCTTCCATTTGGCTATCCGCGCTTGACTCACGGCCAGACTCAAACTTCCATGTGTCGTCAACCATCCTTCTACGACTTTTATTTGTTCATCCATTATGCATATTCCCGTAGAGGATGTAGACACGTGGTTGACATCATACGGTAGTTTGGGTTTGGTCGTGAGTCGTGCACGAATGGCCAAATGGCGCACTTCCGTGTTTACATCGCTGTTCTTGTGCTTCGTCGAGTGCTGTCGGTCCCTTAATCTCCGTGTTCGTTCATATTCCTTGTGATCTGATCGCTCTTTCCGGTCTTGCTGCTGCTAATTGGAATTTCGGTTCTTTAACCGAAATTGCGTCGCTGGATTAACCATGGCTACAAACCTCAGGAAGAATATTCTGGTATTTGACAAGGAATCCGGCCCTGTTCAGCCGACATCCCTGGAAATAGATGGCTGGATTACACAAGTAATTGGTCTCAATTCTGAAACCGTCCGTACCTGGCAACTGGATCAGGAAAAATACTGTGTTTTTGTAAAGTTGGTTGGTTCAAATGGCTCTGAGCACTATGGGACTTAACTGCTGTGGTCATCAGTCCCCTAGAACTTAGAACTACTTAAACCTAACTATCCTAAGGACATCTCACACATCCATGCCCGAGGCAGGATTCGAACCTGCGTCCGTAGCGATCACGCGGTTCCAGACTGTAGCGCCTAGAACCGCACGGCCACTCCGACCGGCTTTTGTAAAGTTAACCAATATCTCGACTGTTGATAAAGTGTTAAGAAAGTGGGGTTATGAAGTAGATTTTGTGCATAGAAATGGTTTCCATCTATAGAACGGACATTCATTACAAAACCGGTCGTGTCTTGAATCTTCCCATTGAATTGGAAATGATAAGATTAAGGAAGCTCTTTCAAACTACGGGGACGTTAAATCAACTGCAAATGAAAGATGGTCGCCTCGCTTTCTACTGCAGTGTTTCAACGGGTTCCGCTGTGTAGAGATGGACTGCGCGACCGCTACGGTCGCAGGTTCGAATCCTGCCTCGGACATGGATGTGTGTCATTTCCTTAGATTGGTTAGGTTTAAATAGTTCTAGGTTCTAGGGGACTGATGACCTCAGATGGTAAGTCCCATAGTGCTCAGAGCCATTTGAACCATTCTGTAGAGATGGACGTTAAGACGAATATTCCGTCTCATATAACTGTTTGTGGGTATAAGGCACAAATTGTTTATACAGGTCAGGAAGCTACGTGTCATATGTAACGAAACCGGCTACTTCAGACAAGAATGTTCGCGGCGAACTGTTGTTCTTAAAAGTAATTTGATACAGCGTCAGAAGCTTACCTTAAACAATCTGTTACCAAAGAATAGCCCGGATCACCTGGTTTAGGATGTTAACGCAGCGGGTCAAGGTGGTGTCTCCCTTCACGATAACAGTCAGTTTCCCCCGTTAACAACAAACGGAAGCCCTGTTACCACTACTCGTGAAACTGAAATACAACGGAAAAAAACGACCTCAGGAGACAACTCATAGTGGTACAGAGGACGAGCTGTCCTGTCCAACTCCCTCGCTTCCAAGCAAAAACAGTGCGATGAGGCGGCAGAGAAACCGGAAGGCAAAATGCGAATGGAAACTGATGAACAGAAAGATAATACACACATGGTACCAGAAAATGAAGGGGGTGTAATCAATATTAATTTGCAAGAAACAACAGGTGCAGTAACCAATTGTAAATCTGTTAATAAACAAATTCAGGGAGAGGTGACAAAACTCCAGTCTCCATTTGTTTCCCTCCATCAGGAAGTAAGTGATTTTAATAATGAACGAGGAAATGGTAGCCAAACTGAAATCACGGTCAACACCTCAGGGCAGGCGCCGGCAACAGAAATTCCGAAAGCGTCTTCTGCTGCTCCAGATGAGCCGCGAAGTAAAATACCGACGCAACCAAATGAGAATGTAGCTTGTAACCAAGGGAAGGAAAAATCCGGTGAGGGCAACCCATGCCCAAAGAATGTTCGGCCCGAAACGGTCCTACACGAATCACTGGAGGAAAAATCAGGAAGTTTACCAGGAAATCAGTCTGCTTGCGGTAGAAGAGAAGGCACCAGAAGTAGAAAGAAAAACGGGACAGTAACTAATAAACTGATTGAAGTGTTCCTCCATGTTCAGCCTTCCGAGAAAACTGTCATAGCTTAACTGAACCCTGAACCACAACTACATAGTGACAGCGCAATGACGCAATATTATTCTGTCACCACTATAAACATAAATAAAATTACGTCCGGTTTGAAAGCATCGGTCCTTAAGGAATTTTTGTACGAATCCGCGACTGATATTGGACTGTTACAAGAAGTTCTAATTTCGGGTTTAGTAATTCCCGGTTTTGTCAGTTACATAAATGTGTCTCCCGAAACAAGTGTTGGAACAGCTGTTTCGTTGAGGGAAGGGATTACAGTAAGCGAGAAGGAACGACTGCAATCCGGAAGGGGAATAGGACTATCTATCTATGATGTGACTATCATCAACTTTTATGCCCCTTCAGGAAGTTCTCACCGAGCTAACAGGGCACATTTCTTCAAAGATGACCTGATATACCTATTAAGGAAAACAGTTATTACTTGGAGGTGATTTTAAATGTGTCTTAAATGGAAAAGATCAGTTACATAATTTTAATTTCTCAAGTCAACTAAAACAACTAGTTACTGGTTTAGAATTAAAGGATATATGGGAAATCAAATACCCCTCCATTGTTGAGTTCACTTATGTCACGGCAACATCACGTAGCAGGATTGGTAGATTATATATTTATAAAAATCTTGAAACTTCCGTGACAAAAGTAGAAACCATCCCTACGTACGTTTCAGACCATTCGAGTGTCTTAGCTTGCATAAATCTAACAAGACAGCCAGTTCGCCGATTCAAGAGTCAGTGGGATTTGACCACTTCCTTGTTAGCAAATCATGATTTAGAAGACCTGCTTAAAGAAACATGGGCAATATGCCTGCATGCTCGTAGTAGATATTCCACTGATATCGACTGGTGGGTTAAAATGGAGAAGCCAAAGTTGAGGAAGGCTCTTATTCAATGCAGTGCTCAGAGCGCAAGAGGAATGAAATGCACTATAGAGTATTACTACTCCGTTTTGAGAGATCTGTATGATAAAGTCTCAGCAGGTTTCTCACTTCGGACAGCAGACATAAAAATAGTCAAATACAAGTTACTTAATATCAAGAGAAGTCAAATGGAAGGGTTGAAAATAAAACCGAAGGCAAATTCGGTGTCAGAAGATGAAACTACTTCCCTGTATCATTTAGTGAAGCATACGAAAAACGGGAGAAGGACTTTTATTGATGAAATTCGAACAAAACAAGCTATGATTCTCAGAAACCAGCAGGGTATCATGGACGAGATTTATCGTTATTATTGCGATCTATATTCTGTACATCGAAGTAGTGATGCTTCCTTGGAAGAATTTCTTGACATCCTAACCCCGCAGCAGATGTTAAGTCCCATGGTGCTCAGAGCCATTTGAACCAATACACTTTTCATATAAGGATCTCTGATTTCCAAGTTCTCGAAATGTAGCGCCAAGAATAAAGCAACAGCAAGGTGCTGTCTTTTACATATTGAATGAAAACAAATTTTAGGCGACGGATACCATGGTTCCGTGTAAATTCACCAGAGGTTCTAGCATCAACAACTATATTAGGAGTTTCCTGTTTTATCTGCCTCAGTCTAGGTCCAGTTTGTCTATTTTCTTCTTGAACAAATGTACATCTTTCTACCAACTGCTCCAGAAGATGATGTATAAAGTTGGGCAGTATAACAATGTGTTACAGATCAAATGGATTTCACCACAGCGTACGTGGCTTTTCTCCTACATTCGATAAAATTCGTTTAATAGCCATTTCGTACTGAAATCATGATTGGACTGCATACCTTTCCTCTGTGATTAAGACGTTACATGCTGTAACATTCATTAAGTCACGTCCTTCATTTCTTTCGTAGAAACAAATCTTGTTATTTTTCAGGAATGAATGCGGTTTTCTGTTTCAAATTACCTACAAATATTTTCGACGCGGGCCGTTTACAATTGTTTCTGGCAGTAGTAATAGCCTGATTTCATAAATTGTAATGCAGAATCACACCATGACCCCTGTACTCTTCAAACTTTTCAAACATTTCCTTTATTATTAAAGTATACTATCATGATTGTGGAGGGGTTGTACAGTTAAACTTCCTTATGGTCGCCAGTACATATTTCCTATTGCAGTTCCTTAATGCTTGCATCTGCACATGTTTTGTTACGTCTCTCTACAATGGTTTATGTCAATTCGTTTCGTTTAGCTCTGTCTGTTGGTGGTAGCTCATCCACGCTGGTAGAATAACCTTCATTCACACTTTAAATCGCTACGGCCCCATAAACACATTCATTCTGAAAGGTATTTTCATCGTTAACATCTAAAATACATTTTACAGACATATTTCCCCAAGGAAATGATCATTAATGAGTTAGAATAGTGTATTCGCAAAATAAAGGTCTTAAATTTCATCTTGTGTCACACCACGACACACTGTTATCTATGTGGCATTGTTTCGTAACATGTCCACGACATGGATTGATGAGGCGCATTCTGGCCGAAGAACAGAAGTTCATAACGGTAATGTCAAAACTTTTAATTAAAGGTACGATCGTAAATACATCAATATTGTAGTTTAAATATATCTGAATATTTAACAGAATGCACAAGAGGAGAGGGATCTGTATGAATGAACGTACCGTAAACGCCTCATCTCGCAATACAATACATCTGGTAGTGTAGTGCTGTATTTGCGCGCAGCAATGACGTACGTAGTTCACAGATCATGTACGTTTATAAATCGTAAATTGAACGCAGTATGTACGTTTCACGCAAATGCGACTCTCACTGTTGGAACACGTACCTTGTGAGACTGAAAAGCATTTTAATTTCAAATTTCCAAGGGTTTTGGCGATCTTGGACGACTTGTTACCAACAAACAGAAAGGAATTTTTTTGAGTTTTGTCGGAGTACAGCCCCCCTCCTCCAGAGGCACGTATAGCTAATACAGTGATGTTAATTTGTCCAGTGAAACATCCATTTTCCTTGGAAACTGTTTTTGGATCGGCGACATACTTAGCCACGCGAACGCTGCCTCGGGAGTCTTGTTTTGACAATTGCGGCCCCCCTCCTCATGACAGCGTAAGGAAGCGACTTCTGTGGATCGCCAGGCCGCGACGGAAGCGACCAACACCGGGTGAATTTCCAGTCACAAGTAGCAGCTTCAGGCAACAAGCTGGCGAGTGCTGAGTGCCAGAGACAAACTTCCGCTGTAACTTAAGCCCACCAGCTGTTTGGCAAGAGCGTCCAAAAACTGATGAATTATGGTTTCAGAGAATAAGACAACACAATCAGCCTTAATTAGAAGACAAGAGACGAAGAAGTAGCGCTGTGCGTGAAATATATCACGAGAGGAATGTTCGCAAAGAATTCGCCATTTATATTTGTAGTTAAGAAAGTCACTATTGAAGTTTACCTGTTCACTAGAATTAGTACAGAAACTTTCAGCTATCTGATCAATGAAGCTGAACAGTGTTTCCTATTATAAATACATAAAATATAAAATAATAAGAACCAAAATCAACCAACAAAGGGAAATATGCGATCACAAATTTTTTGTTGCCAACAACCATTCAACATATAATGAGCACTGCATTAAGGTAATGTATATCAGAAGCCAAGATAGCTTGCTGTGAAATAGTTTATTTCATGACCCGTTTCGATAGTAACGAGCTGTCATCCTCAGATATCCCAGATATTTAACATCAGTGTCGTCGGCATACTGAGAATATGCCACAATTATAATAAGTTCCATGTTGGTTGCTCAAATATACGAAACATGCTAAATAAAATATCTATAGCACGAATAAGGAGTATAAGAACAAAACCGGATGCATCAGTAAAGATGAGTCGACGACAACCTTGAGTTCTAATATTATACATAGCAATATTAGATCGCTCCAATAAAATGTGAGCATTGAGGTAGGCTACTTTTTCGTGTTACTAATACATTTCGTAGAAATACTGGAACACGTGAGGCAATACTGACCCTACGACTTATCTTAGAAAATATAGTAAGGAAAGGCAAACTTACGTTTCTAGCATTTGTAGACTTAGAGAAAGCTTTTGACAATGTTGACTGGAATACTCTCTTTCAAATTCTGAAGGTGGCAGGGGTAAAATACAGGGAGCGAAAAGCTATTTACAATTTGTACAGAAACCAGATGGCAGTTATAAGAGTCGAGGGACATCAAAGGGAAGCAGTGGTTGGGAAGGGAGTGAGACAGGGTTGTAGCCTCTCCCCGATGTTATTCAATCTGTATATTGAGCAAGCAGTAAAGGAAACAAAAGAAAAATTTGGAGTAGGTGTTAAAATCCATGGAGAAGAAATAAAAACTTTGAGGTTCGCCGATGACATCAGAGACAGCAAAGCACTTGGAAGAGCAGTTGAACGTAATGGACAGTGTCTTGAAAGGAGGATATAAGATGAACATCAACAAAAGCAAAACGAGGATAATGGAATGTAGTCGAATTAAGTCGGGTGATGCTGAGGGAATTAGATTAGGAAATGAGACACTTAAAGTAGTAAAGGAGTTTTGCTATTTGGGGAGCAAAATAACTGATGATGGTCGAAGTAGAGAGGATATAAAACGTAGACTGGCAATGGCAAGGAAAGCGTTTCTGAAGAAGAGAAATTTAGTAACATCGAGTATAGATTTAAGTGTCAGGACGTCATTTCTGAAAGTATTTGTATGGAATGTAGCCATGTATGGAAGTGGAACATGGATGATAAATAGTTTGGGCAAGAAGAGAATAGAAGCTTTCGAAATGTTGTGCTACAGAAGAATGCTGAAGATTAGATGGGTAGATCATATAACTAATGAAGGGGTATTGAATAGGATTGGGTAGAAGAGGAGTTTGTGGCACAACTTGACAAGAAGAAGGGATCGGTTGGTAGGACATGTTCTGAGACATGAAGGGATCATCAATGTAGCATTGGAGGGCAGCGTGGAGAGTAAAAATCGTAGAGGGAGACCAAAAGATGAATATACTGAACAGATTCAGAAGGATGTAGGTTGCAGTAGGTACTGGGAGATGAAGAACCTTGCACAGGATAGAGTAGCATGGAGAGCTGCATGAAACCAATCTCAGGACTGAAGACCACAACAACAATAACAATACACTTCGTACCGCTTATTTACTTCAAAATGTAATATGATTGGTTCATGTTTCCTTAAGAATTTGTTTCAGTTCCTTGTTATCGTACATCGGCTGAACAAACAATTGGAAGCACCAAAAACACGAGACATTACCGTGCCTAATATGGTGTAGGATACCTGTTGGCATTCAAAACAGCTTGTAGTTGCCTCGGAATGGATATATATACTTGCTGTATGGTTTTCATGGTAAGCGTCCACCTAAAAAAATGGTGGTAAGGTCAGGTAACGATAATGCAGGTGGATGGAGACTATGCACAGTTCTAACGAAGTAGACCACAAAGAGTAAGTAATATTGAGATCTGGTGACGAACAGTGCGGATGAGGCAGTTCACCTTCATGCTCACAAACCCAGTTCTGAACGATGCGAGCTCTGCAAACAGGGCCCTTGTCTTGGAACACGGCATCGCCATTGGAGAACAGTGTACCATGAGATGGGCCTGATTAGACAGGATGGTGAAATAATACTCTGACGTAATGCGACGTTGCATTGGAATCATGGTGTCCATGGAACACTACGTTATGCCTGACAAATCATCACCGAAGTCCCGCCATGTTTCGATCTGGGAACGTAAGATCGACCAGAAGTTAGAAACAGAATTAAAGAAGACTCTTCCGACCAAATCAGATTATTCCATAGTTCCAGAGCCCAGGTTTCATCGTTTTGGCACCACGTTTTCCTGTTACGGGCATTTGCATCACTGATTAGTGGTTCTGGATTTCCCGCTAGCCCTGCTATTCCCTGATTCTGGAGCACCCTTCGTCTTGTTTCGGCGCTGACAGGTTTCGCGGCCGCGATATTTAGCTCCTCTTCTTTTTCGTTACAGTCCTCTTCAATGAACGTCCGTCACGACCACTCGACACAAAATTTCGTCCGCGTTGTGACTTACCGGATGATATTCTCCCGTTTTCCCCGTATCCGGTACAAATATTCGATGCAGCTCCGCTTGAAACACCAGCCACTTTGGCTACCTTGGTCACGGAAGCATTCACCATACGTACACCAACAATTTTCTCGTGTCCGACTCCACTAAGCTCCTACATAATCCACTCGCAACTAACAGAACACTGCTGTGACCACGCGACTGATACGTGCAACGTATTTAGGACTGCACAGTCGCTGTTCGTGGCCTGATATACTGAGATGACAAAAGTCATGAGACACTTCCTAATATCTAGTCGCATCTCCTTTTACCCGGCCTAGTGCAGCAACTTGACGTGGCACGGGCTTAACAAGTCACCGGAAGTCTAAATTCTAGGACAACTTAGTTGTGTGCAGATAACAGCGATTGGTTTACTTATTATCAATTATTCAAAATGACAGTCACAATCGCATTATTTACTTTGCCGCCAACTGGTTTCAACCCTCGATGGGGTCATCTTCAGGGCAATTTACAACTTTTGGTCGCTCGCTGGAGTCATCACCCTGCCCGTGCACGGTTGGTAACTGTCATTTTGAATAATTGATCACTGGAAGTCGCCTGCACAGATACTGAGCCATGCAGCCTCTATAGCCGTCCGTAATTGAATTTTTGCAGGTGCAGGGCTTTTCGCACGAACCGACCTCTCGATAACGTCCCATTAATGGTCAATCGTCAGATCATTCGCTCGAATTGTCCAGAATTTTCTTCAATCCAATCGCAAACAATTGTGGACCGAAAACATGGCTCATTGTCATCCAAAACAATGCCATCGTTGCTTGGGGACATGAAGTCCATGAATTTCTACAAATTGTCTCGAAGTAGCCGAACATAACCATTTAGTCAATGATTTAATTCGGTTGGACGGGAGGACCCGGTGTATTTCATGTAAACGCAGCCCACGCCATTATGGAGCCAACACCACCCTGCGCACTGCCTTGTTGACAACTTGGATGCAAGGCTTCGTGAGGTTAGCGGCACACTTGAACCCTCCCATCAGCTCTTACCAACTGCAATCGGGGCTTGTGAAACTGGCCACAGTTTTCCAATCACCTGTGGTCCTACCAGTATTGTCACGAGCGCAGGAGAGGTGTTGCAGGCGATGTCGTGCTCTTAGCAACGGCACTCGTGTTGGTCGTCTGCTGCCATAGCCCATTAAAGCTAAATTTCGCCGCACTGTGCTAACGGACACGCTCGTCGAACATCCCACATGGGTTCCTACGGTTATTCTACGCTGTGTTGCTTGTCTGCGAACACTACCAATTCTACACAAATGCCGCTGCTTTCGGTCTCTAAGCGAAGACTGTCGGCCACTGCATTTCCGTGGTGAGAGGTACTGCCTGAAATTTGGTATTCTCGGCACGCTCTTGACGCTGTGGGTCTCAGAATAGTGAATTCCCTATCGATTTTCGAAATGGAGTGTCCCATGCGTCTAACTACAGCTACCATTCCGTGTCCCAAGTCTGTTAATTCGCGTCGTGCCGCCGTAATCAAGTCGTAAATCTTCCAATGCATTACTTTTTTACGGTACGTGCACGCGAAACTACCGCCATGCGTATATTTGCATATCGCCGTGCCACGGCTTGTCACCTCAGCGTGCAACAGCACAACACGCAGGCTTGGCTAGGATCTACATTTATATGCAGCGTGCATTTCTCGCTGTGTTTGCAAATATTTGTCCAAACCCTGTAGTTTGTACTGTCTAAAGATAAATCAGTCAGAATCAAGAGTTTTCTTCACGTCATTGGTCATCAAAAACGGTTACGCATATAATAATTTCTTGCCGCGAAAACTAAACATTTTCTTGCTAATATGGATAGCAGAAATATGTGGTACTGAACTGAATGCATACATTATAGATCACATGTTCGAATTTCAAGCTTACTACCCTTAGAAATAAAAAACTGTACATTTACAGACTTTTTGCCTCAGGGAGTCTGCAACAGGAACAGCACTACATGAGGACTCATTTTCATTTAACGTCTGAGGAACAACTGTGGCAAATATTATCTACTTGGCGTTGCATACCCTGCAGAACTACGCATGGAGGACAGGACGGCGGTACTTGTAAAGGCTTAGTGCTCTGCGTCGAGCTGCAGGGGCGTATAATACGCCACCTGAACCTACACTGAAGCATATTAAACATTTGCGGCAAGGGGACGACTGAAAGGGTAGTCCAGGGAGCGGTTTGTGGTCTGTTGCACTGGACATACGTTGCTAACTGAAAACTCATGCGAATATCAAGATTTACTTGCTTCAAAACTCTGTGAAGGGACTCGTTTCCATGAATCTTGATTCACTGCCACTAAATGCCAAGCAATTTAGGAGACGAATGTGGTTCAAATACTTCATACTGTTGTTTTGGTATTCAGTCTGAAGAACGGTTTGATGCAGTTCTCCATGCTACTCTACCCTGTTCAACTCCCTTCATCTACGAACTACTACCGCAACTTACATCCTTCCGGATTTGGTTACTGTTTTCATCTCTTGGCCTCCCTCTACAATTTTTCTCCCTCCCCCCTCCCCCCACACTCTTCCATGCACTACTAAATTAAACTTCTGATTCCTTGATGTCTCAAAACGTGTCCTATCAAGCGCTTGCTTCTTCTAGTCAGGCTGTGACACAAATTTCTTTTCTCCCCATTTCCGCTCAGCACCTTCCCGTTAGTTGCGTGATCTCCCCATCTAATCTTCAGTATTCTTCTGTTGCATCACGTTTCAGAAGATTCTATTCCCTACTTGGCTAAGCTGTTTATCGTCTATGTTTCACTTCTATAAATGATTGCACTCCATGGCAATACTTTCAGAAATGACTTTGTAACACTTAAATCTATATTAGAATTTAACAAATTTATCTTCATCAGAAGCTCTTTGCTAGCCATTGCCAGTCTAAATTTTATAACCGCTCTACTTCAGCTGTCAGTTATTTTGGTCCCCAAATAGCAAAACTCCTCTACTACTTTAAGTGTCTCGTTTCCTGATCTAATTTCTTCAGCATCACCTGATTTAATTCGACTACATTCCATTACCCTTATTTTGCTTCTGTTCATGTTCATCTTATATCCTCCTTTCACGACACTGTCCATTCCGTTCAAGTATTCTTCCGAGTCCTTTACTATCTCTGACAGACTTACACTGTCATCGGTAAGACTCAGTTTTTATTTCTTCTTCCTGAAGTTTACTCCTGCTCCAAATCTTTCTTTGGTTTCCTTTACCTCTTGTTCAGTGTACAGATCGAATAACAACTGGGCTGGGTTACAACCCTCTCTCAGTCCCTTTTCAACCATTGCTTCCCTTTCGTGCCCCTCGACTCTTATAACTGCCGTCTGCTTTATGCAGAAGTCTTAAATAGTCTTTCGCTGCTTTACTTTATCCCTGCTACCTCTAGAATTTCAAAGAGAGTATTCCAGTCAATATTGTCAAAAGCCTCTTGTTATTTATACAGTTGATTCTCTCTTCTCCGAAGGTCTCAGAATTTTCCTGTAGGCGGTCTCTATCCTTCCCCTACTGATATAGGATTCTGAATCCTTACATTTCTCCTCTAGCCGTTTTGCACTTCCTGTCAATCTCACTTTTTAGACGTTTGTGCCGCCCGGTGTAGCCGCCATTGTTATCACGGTTTCCCCCGTCGGAAATTCGAGTTCTCCCTCGGGCGTGTGTGTGTGTGTGTGTGTGTGTGTGTGTGTGTGTGTGTGTGTGTGTGTGTGTGTGTTGTCCTTAGCGTAAGTTAGTTTAAGTTAGATGAAATAGCGTGTAAGCCTAGTGACGGATGACCTCAGCAGTTTCGTCCCATAGGAACTTACCACAAATTTCCAATTTTTTTAAACGTTTGTATTCCCTTTCTCGCGCTTCATTTGCTACATTTTTAGGATTCTGTACTTCAGTCGGTAAAAAAGGGGGTCGTTTTAGGATCGATTTGCTGTCTGTCTCTCCGACTGTTTAAAACTGTTTTTCTCAGGAATGGGTAAAGGTAACATGGTGAAATTTATGTCACGTACTAATGTCTACAGTGCTTTGGCGGCGTATAAAATTCAAGCTTGTAAGTCAATGCAATCAAAAGATACGTCCATTTGTCACATATTTTGATACTCGAAGACTCAATCATCAAAACATGTAAGGTACTTTTTGCTCGCCTGCAACTATGAAATTTGATAAACAAGATTTCATAGTATGACCGAAGAGAGAAATCCAAGAATTATTAGTTTGTAGTTATATCACACCAAAAATTTTTTTCTGTGGTTTCTTATCAGACCATCGATCTGTCTTTTCCTCAGGAACGGGTGGACGCATCCAGTTGAAATTAATGTCACATACTAAGGTCTATGGTTCCTTGGGAGTATAATAAATGTAAGCTTATAAATCAGTGCAACCATAAGATACGGCCATTTAGGTTACAAATTTTGATACTCAATAACTCACACATTAAGAGCTTTAGCATTCGATCCATTGACGTACAATCATGAAATTTGGCATAAAACATGGTTTCCAAGCGCAACTGAAGGAATAAAATCAGAAAATTCTTAATCTGTAATTATATCATAGGAAAAAATTGTTCCTTTTGACATTTGTTATCTGTCGTCAGACTTGAAACTGAAACATTCTGGAAAGTCTTTGAATCTCTGGTCCAGATATGTTGCCGGTATCAATATCGGTAACAGGCGAAAATATTATCGATTCCCTCAATGGATGAACTGTATACATACATAATTAACTTTGTACGGATCCCTCAGAGCGTGTGTCCTACTCGCCCCTTCAGGGGGCTCAGCATTCATTCATTTGTTGAGTATGCTCTTGGTGAACTCTGGTTCTCCGAGTTGGAGACTGGTGAGCGATGCCAGTCCTCTGTCACCGTAAGCTATGGGCATGCTTCAACGACCACCGTGTGGCGCAGCGGCTGAATGTTGTGTGTCGCTGGGGCCGGGGATCTTGGTTTAACCGCCTGGATCGCGAGGATGGCACCAACCTCTCTCTATAAATAATAATAAAAAAAAACTTAATCCTAAGGTGTGATGGGCGCTGATGGGATGCATGGCTGTTGACGTACAACAGTCGTAAGCGGGTGACCTAAGCAGCATCTTTCGCGCCTCAGTTGTACAAGGCTTACCCAGGCAAGCTGGGCTCTGATTGGACTTCTGTTCCCTAGCTGCTCGCGGGACGACCATTGATCCTCTTAATTCTTCAGAAACTGCTCCCAGTGGATCGGGTGGCCCACTGGTGAGCACTATTACCCATCCCAACAAGAGAAGCCGTGAGGGTCTCTTTCCCGAGCATACTCCTCAGAAATGCAGAATCAGTTGTAGTAACAGGACACGGGTGTGCCAAAATGTTTTTGTGATAGTTAAAACACCCGAGGGCACCTTTGCTTAGGTGTCGCCTTACTACATACAAAATGGTTTAGGTGGTATTACGAGTGGTCTGAACTTTATAAAATGACTCCGTAGTGGTACACTGTTGATTGAAACGGCCACTTCTGGCCAAATACAGAGAGTTCTGAAAGCCACAGCATTGGGTGAATACCCTTTTACCGTTGAACTGCATGAAACCTTAAATTCCAGCCCTGGGGTGGTAACATGTGAAGATCTCATGGATGAGGAAGGAATGGGAAAACGAAGGCGTTACGGGAGTTCAAAATGTGAAGGAGAGAGTGAATGGGGAGCTCGAAAAAACGCCTACATTCATCCTAACTTTCAATACGCAAGACCCGCCCAGCTACATTAAGGCAGGTTTCTTACGCTTACCAGTTCACACTTTTTCCGAAATTCCATGCTGTGTTTCAACTCTCAAAGACTTGGCCATACTACCATGTTATGGCTGTGTTATCTGTGTGAACTGTGGTCAAGCAGCTCATGAACCATGTGCGGAATGTTCCCTTCCATCAGTGTGTGTTAGATGCTCTAACTCATATCCAGTCTGAAGTAGAAAGTGCCCCGTCTGTGAGGACGAAAAGAAAATTCAAGAACTTAAATTTACACTTCGCATGTCATATGCAGAAACAAAGAAACTGTTTAAATCCATGCAGCCATCATCATTCGCTACCACATTTGCATCAGCTGTGAAACAGCCCGTTGTTAGGGTTAGTGTGACGACACAAACGGAAGCGGAGACCGCCACTACCAACACGTGCTCCTGTTGCTACACATGCCAACAGCCAGACTCTGGTAACACTGCTCTTGTCAGAGGCTCATTTACACAAACTCCTCAGACTGACAATGTGGAGCCACTGGCCCCAACAGCAACTGCCTAACCGGCACCGACTGGTACACTCTTTCAGGGACCTTCCTGTGTTTCAGCCAACAAGGGAAAGCCGCCACAAAGTTCAAGTCAAAGTCCAGTGGAACAGTACCTAAAGTACTGGGAGTCAAACTGGCTACTTCTGTGAGTGTGTTCAGGAGACATCTCAAGGAATCCGATATCCGTGTTATTGTCTATATCGAAAAGATGACATTCATGGCGACAGAGGTCAGGGTGGAGTGGCAATGTTCGTCCATGACAATTTACTCCTCCCCTATAACCCTAAACACGACACTACGGGCAGTTGCCGTCACTGTGTTTTGTGTTCTGTGTTCTTTCAAGTAACCTTGTAATCCCTCTACCTTCCACCACAGGCACCACTGGCATCTCCTGAATATGGGCTCCATGACACATTTGTGCACAGCAACAGGTACATTCTCCGCCATTGATTTGACAGTTTGCTCTCCTGCTCTCGGAGGAATGGGAGATGGCAGACGACCTCCACTCCAGTACCACTTTCCTATTGCTGTGCGTCTTTTACAAGGAACGGAGCGTGAGGGAAAACTACCCAAGTCGTTGCTATCCAAGGTGAACTGGACGCTTTATAGCCAGCTGGCTGTGCTTGAGCACAGGGGGAGCGTACACGACTGGGTGGGTCACATTACCGATGTAATCCACGCTGCCGCTGATGCATCTATACCTAAATCGTCTGGCCGTCACAGAAGGCAACCTGTTCCTTGGTGGAGTGATCAGTGTCGTTGCCCTATACGGGACCGGCGGACAGTGATGCGTATGTTTATGCATCGTCCAACAGCAGAGAACGTTCGAGCCTCCGGTTAGCGAGAGCCAAAGCCCGACGGACAGAATGATTTTATCTCTGAACTCTTCCATTTGGTCCGTGTTTGCATAGAAAAAACAGTAATATCAGGAAATTGAGTCCGCTTTGATGCAAAACACGTTGTTATTCGTTTATTTCTTTATTCTCACAAAACTAGTTTCGGCGACAAATATCACCATCATCAGTGGGGTTTTTAATTTTGATTATTGATTAGATAAGATTAAAAAAACCACTGATGATGGTGATATTTGACGCCGAAACTAGTTTGGAAGAATAAAGAAACGAATAACAAGGTGTTGTGCATCAAGGCGGACTCAATTTTCTGATATTACTGCCCGACGGACAGTGAAGAAGAGCAAGAATCAAATATGACACGAGTTTCTAAAGTCCATTAACCGATCAGCTTCCACCACTGCAGAATGGGAATCCGTGAGGAAGATATTTGGGAAAAGTATGTCGTGTCTATTAGCTGCCGTGAAGGACTATGTAGTCCTGAAAGTAAGGCTCGCAGATATCGCTAACAACATGGCGCGTTACATTTACGATGTAACATCGTCCCTGTGACCAGTTACAGGTTTCTACGCCTATCGCGAAGTTCGAGAGAGGAGACGTCTTGCTTTCGTCTCCAACAATGACAAGGCCTACAACCTTCCGTTCTCCATGTGGGAATTGGACACAGCGTTAGCTGCAGCTCGCGACATCGCTCCGGGGCCAGACTTTGTGCGTTATGGTGTGCTACGGCATCTTAACCTTGAATCCAACGAAGTCTTACTTGCTGTATTTAGTAAGATATGGAGAGATGGGGAATATACTGTCCCTTGGAGGGAATCCGTAGCTGTCTCCATTATTAAGCCAGGAAAGGACAGCACACTCCCAAGCAGCTATCGGAACGTCGCTCTTGCCGGCTGTGTAGGAAAGACGCTAGAGCGGATGATCAACTCCCGCATAGTCTCCTCAGTCATTTGCGATGTGCATTAAGAAGATATCGCTTCATTCTAGATAACTTCACCCTCCTGCAGGCGGCCATACACGAGGCATTCCTACGAAAGCAGCATTTAATATCCACATTTTTTGACACTGAAAGGGCATACGACACTACGTGGGGATCCGTTATACTTTCTCAGCTACATGAATGGGTCTTTTGTGGCCGCCTCCCCGTTTCCCTGCGGTCCTTTCCTTCTGAATGTTATTTTCGGTACAGAGTCAGGAATACAACTTCCGTTATATTTCCTCAAGTTCATGGTATCCCACAGCGGATTGTTTTAAGCGCGACTTTGTTCGCAATTGCAATCAATGACGTATCGCCTGCAGTTAGGAGTCCTGCGCAGTACTCATTGTTTGTAGTTGAGTTTTCTATGTCTGTTCCACTTCTAATCTCATATCTCCCTCTCGTCAGTTACAGTTGACACCTAAGCGACTGGAAGAATGGTCTCCGGCGGACAGGTTGTAATTTCTCCCCAGAGAAAACAGCATGTATATGTTATATTTTTACACCTCCGCAACTAAGGCTGTGGGATACTGTTTCACATTTTAAAGAGATGATGTGGTTGTAGGTCTCATATTTGATAGTATACTTACTTGGCTGCCAAATCTACATCCATACTCCGCAAGCCACCTGACGGTGTGTGGCGGAGGGTACCTTGAGTACCTCTATCGGTTCTCCCTTCTATTCGAGTCTCGTATTATTCGTGGAAGGAAAGATTGTCGGCATGCCTCTGTGTGGGCTCTAACCTCTCTGATTTTATCCTCATGGTCTCTTCGCGAGATATACAGGGCTATTAAAAATGATTGAAGCGATTTCATAAATTCACTGTAGCTCCATTCATTGGCATATGGTCACGACACACTACAGATACGTAGAAAAACTCATAAAGTTTTGTTCGGCTGAAGCCGCACTTCAGGTTTCTGCCGCCAGAGCGCTCGAGAGCGCAGTGAGACAAAATGGCGACAGGAGCCGAGAAAGCGTATGTCGTGCTTGAAATGCACTCACATCAGTCAGTCATAACAGTGCAACGACACTTCAGGACGAAGTTCAACAAAGATCCACCAACTGCTATCTCCATTCGGCGATGGTATGCGCAGTTTAAAGCTTCTGGATGCCTCTGTAAGGGGAAATCAACGGGTCGGCCTGCAGTGAGCGAAG
Source organism: Schistocerca piceifrons (assembly GCF_021461385.2). Taxonomy (NCBI): domain Eukaryota; kingdom Metazoa; phylum Arthropoda; class Insecta; order Orthoptera; family Acrididae; genus Schistocerca; species Schistocerca piceifrons. The sequence goes on along the minus strand of NC_060141.1, from coordinate 770,262,234 downwards.
AAACGGTTGAACGCGTGCGGGCAAGTTTCACGCGTAGCCCGCGGAAGTCGACGAATAAGGCAAGCAGGGAGCTAAACGTACCACAGCCGACGGTTTGGAAAATCTTACGGAAAAGGCTAAAGCAGAAGCCTTCCCGTTTACAATTGCTACAAGCCCTGACACCCGATGACGCAGTCAAACGCTTTGAATTTTCGGCGCGGTTGCAACAGCTCATGGAAGAGGATGCGTTCAGTGCGAAAGTTGTTTTCAGTGATTAAGCAACATTTTTTCTTAATGGTGAAGGGAACAGACACAATGTGCGAATCTGGGTGGTAGAGAATCCTCACGCATTCATGCAGCAAATTCGCATTTCACCAAAAGTTAACGTGTTTTGCGCAATCTCACGGTTTAAAGTTTACGGCCCCTTTTTCTTCTGCGAAAAAAAAAACGTTACAGGACACGTGTATCTGGACATGCTGGAAAATTGGCTCATGCCACAACTGGAGACCGACAGCGCCGACTTCATCTTTCAAAAGGATGGTGCTCCACCGCACTTCCATCATGATGTTCGGCATTTCTTAAACAGGAGGTTGGAAAATCGATGGATCGGTCGTGGTGGAGATCATGATCAGCAATTCATGTCATGGCCTCCACTCTCTCCCGACTTAACCCCACGCGATTTCTTTCTGTGGGGTTATGTGAAAGATTCAGTGTTTAAACCTCCTCTACCAAGAAACGTGCCAGAACTGCGAGCTGGCATCAACGATGCTTTCGAACTCATTGATGGGGACATGCTGCGCCGAGTGTGGGAGGAACTTGATTATCGGCTTGATGTCTGCCGAATCACTAAAGGGGCACATATCGAACATTTGTGAATGCCTAAAAAAAACTGAGTTTTTGTATGTGTGTGCAAAGCATTGTGAAAATATCTCAAATAATAAAGTTATTGTAGAGCTGTGAAATCGCTTCAATCATTTGTAATAACCCTGTACATAGGAGGGAGTAATGTACTGCTTGACTCCTCGGTGAAGGTATGTTCTTGAAACTTTAACAAAAGCCCGTACCGAGCTACTGAGCATCTCTCTTGCAGTCTTCCACTGGAGTTTATCTATCATCTCCGTAACGCTTTCACGATTACTAGATGACCCTGTAACGAAGCGCGCTACTCTCCGATGGATCTTCTCTCTCTCTTCTATGAACCCTATCTGGTACCGATCCCACACCGGTGAGCAGTATTCAAGCAGTGGGCGAACAAGTGTACTGTAACTTACTTCGTTTGTTTTCGGACTGCATTTCCTTATGATTCTTCCAATGAATCTCAGTTTGGCATCTGCTTTACCGACGATTAATTTTATATGGTCATTCAATTTTAAATCACAATCTTAAGGATGTCAAAACACAAGCCGTTAAAGCGCTGGCTATCATGAAGTGCTTGGATGAGAAGAACTGTGGTGCACATAGATTCTGCTTTCTCGCAAAAAATGGTTTCGTGCGATCGCGTCTTGATTACGATTGTACGGTCTATGGTTCGGCACTACCAATATATCTAAAGATGCTGGACTACGTGCGCCACGAGGGCATCAGAATGGCTACAGGAACTTGTACGACGAGCCCTACAGCGAGCTTCTGCGCAGTGGCACGGGATCCGCCATTGGCTGCTCGGCGGCTGTTCCTTGAGGCTAAACAGGCGCTCAAACTCCAGTCGTTTCCGAGTTCGCTCGCTTTCCCCGCATCCATTAATATCTGCGAATGCTTGGAACGACTATCGCACTCGTCCAGGAGGGACGAATCCGTTTGGTATACGGGCAAAGCGGCTTCTATTCGATCTGGGATTGTCTCTGCCAGACACGCAGAGGAATGGTTGGGGCAAAGCTCCGCCCTGGTTGTCATTGAAACCTAGAATAATTTTAGATGTGACAGAGTGCAAAAGTTGTTCACTCCACGTTACGATTTTAAGAGTGAATTTATTACAATTTTAAGTCAGTACCAGGACTCTACCGTGCTGTACACGGAAGGTTCTAAAGAGGGGGGGGGGGGATGTTGTCGGTTGTTCTGTCATTCTCATGCCTTTGTCTTTAGGTTCCGTCTGCCTGATGCGTTTACTATCTTCGATGCCGAATTCTATGCGATTCTTAAAGCTGTGGAACAGATGAAACACGAACGTGGACCAAAATTCCTCATACGCTCTGAGTCGCTTAGTACGCTGCAGACAATCCAGCCTTTGTACTCAGCAGATAGAACTGTCCAGAACATCCACGTCGCCATCATGCACGTGCAGCGACAGGGAAAGAACGTCTCATTCTGCTCGGTTCCAGGACACGTCGGTATCCATGGGAACGAGTTCGCCGATACCACGGCCAACGAGGCATCTATTTTTCCCCACGCAACTGACTGCCCTGTCCCTCTGCGCGCTGCGCTGTCTTTGCTGCGAAGGTCTGTCATCCGTCTTCGGGAGGAAGAGTGCCTGGGCGTGACGGATATTAAGTTGGGATTAATAAAAGAGACTGTGAGGCCCTTGCGAAGCTTCTTCCGGCAAATTAGAATTGATGAGGTGTGTTTAACGTGGCTTCCTTCTCAGACGTGAAGAACCGCCTGTTTGTGATTCATGTGGCGCGCTGATTACGGGTCGCCACATTTTAACAGACTGCATTTTATATAATGACGAGAGGGTTCAAGCTGGTTTACCGACAGAGATGCCCTCAGTTTTAGGTGCTAATGAGCTGAATATGGCACGTGTTTTACGATTTTGTGTTTTGTCTTCCCTTCTCCCTAAGCTCTACACGTCGTAGGTTTTAGTACGTTCGAAAACAGCTGACTCTTGCAGTTACTATTTTTATAATGCGCCCATCTCCTCTACACTTGCCTCTTAGTGGATGTCCAGATTAGATATCGTTGTTTGTAGTAGTCTGCCTTGACTCACTCGCTCTATTGTTCCATTCAGAGGAGTCGTGTATGTTCATGTAACAAACAGTGCAAGCGAGTGTATGCGGTCTCATGTTGTATTTTAGGCTATCCTCATTTTTTGTGCTATAGCCTCTTTCGCCTCACACAGCGTACAGGCGCTTATGACCGCGATGTTGAGCGCTCTCCAGATGCAACAACAACAACAACAACAACAACAACAACAACAACAACAATCCTACTCGCATCTGGCCAGTTTTTGTATTTTATTTCGTGAATTAACTGTTATCCAAAGATTACTACTTGTCGTTCATAATTTATATAAAAAACAGCTACCAGCCACTGGCTGGTAGCTGTTTCTTGTATAAATTATAAACCTTAAGTACAACAGCCACGTTTCTTAACATGTCGACTTTCGACAAAATAGCGTTAAGCTTACCTAGCCATGTAATGAGAATGTTACATGCGTTCAAAAAATTTAAGATTGATGTAATGAAAACAATTAACAACATATGGCTGGTAGCTGTTTTTTTGTACAAATTATAAACCTTAAGTACAACAGCCACGTTTCTTAACATGTCGACTTTCGACAAAATAGCGTTAAGCTTACCTAGCCATGTAATGAGAATGTTACATGCGTTCAAAAAATTTAAGATTGATGTAATGAAAACAATTAACAACATATGGCTGGTAGCTGTTTTTTATATAAATTATAAACCTTAAGTACAACAGCCACGTTTCTTAACATGTCGACTTTCGACAAAATAGCGTTACTACTTGTCTTTTTACTTGTTTGATCATCTGCTCCCTCCACTATTTCATCTCTCAAAGCTACCCAGCGATCTCCTTCTGTATTCCTTTCCCACGTTCTAGTTAATCGTTACCCAATGCTCCTTCATAAACTCTCAATAATTTACGGTTCTTTGAAATTATCCAGATCTCATCTCAATTTCCTACCATTTTGAAGTTACTTTAGTTTTAATCTACAGTTCACAACCGATAAACTGCAGCCAGGGTCCACATCTGTCCCTGGAAATGTCAGAGAAATTAAAATCTGGTTCCGAAATCTCTATCGCACTATTATATAATCAGTCTATAATCTTTTGGTGTCTGCATGTCTCTTCTACTTATAAAACTTTCTTTGATGATTCTTAGAGTGTTACCGATGGTTAAGCTATGCTGTGTGCAAAATTTTACCAAGCAGCTTCCTCTTTCATTCTTGTCGTCCACATCATATTCACTTACAATTTTAGTTCTCTTCCTTTTCTTGGTAACGAATTCCAGTCACACATCATTAAATTATCGTCTCCCTTTACTATCTAAATAATTCATTTTACCTCATGATACATTTCTACAGTCTCTTCATCTGCGGATCTAGTTGGTATATAAACTTGTACTACTGTGGTGGGTGTTGGCTCCGTGTCTATCTTTTCTACAATAATGCTTTCACTATGCTGTTCATAGTTGCCTACCCGCGTTCCCATTTTCTTATTCATTTTTAAACCTTCTCCTGCGTTAATGCTATTTTATTTTGTATTTATTACCCTGTATCCACCAGACGAGAAGTCCTGTTCTTCTTGCCAAAGAACTCCACTAATTTCCACTATATCTAACTTTAACCTGCGAAATCCCCTCTTTAAATTTTCTAATTTACCTACGCGATTAAGGGATCTAACATTCCACTCTCCGATCCGTAGAACGCCAGTTTTGTTTCACCTCATGACGAGATCCTCCTGAGTAGCTCCCGGCCGGAGATCCGATTGGGGCACTATTTTACCTCCAGACAAGAGGATACCATCTTCATCTAACCGTAGAGTACAGCTGCATGCCCTCGGGAAAAATTACGGCTGTAGTTTCCCCTTGCTTTCAGCCGTTCACAGTACCAGCACAGCAAGGCCATTTTGGTCAATTTTACAAAGCGAGGTCAATCAATCATTCAGGCTGTTGCCCCCGGAACTGCTGGAAAGGCAGTTGCGCTCTTCAGAGACTACACGTTAGTCTGGCCTCACAACAGATACTCCTCCGTTGTGGTTGCACCTGCAGTGCGGCTATCTGTATCGCTGAGGCACGGAAGCCACCGCACCGCCGGCAAGGTCCATGGTTCATGGAGGGTGGAGATACCTTATACGCAGAATTAATGTAGTAGAACGTTGGTTAAATTCTACCAGACCGCCTACATAAATGCACACAGTCCTCCTCAGATGGATAAGGCTTAAATTGCTAATATTACTGTGGGAATTCAGTGGCAACTGCTAAGGAAACAACTTGTTTATTAAACTTCCTGGCAGATTAAAACTGTGTACCCGACCGAGACTCGAACTCGGGACCTTTGCCCTTCGCGGGCAAGTGCTCTAACGCTGCAGAGTGAAAATCTCATTCTGAAAACATCCCCCAGGCTCTGGCTAAGCCATGTCTGCGCAGTATCCTTTATTTCAGGAGTGCTAGTTCTGCAAGGTTTGCAGGAGAGCTTCTGTAAAGTTTGGAAGGTAGGAGACGAGATACTGGCAGAAGTGAAGCCGTGAGGACCGGGCGTGAGTCGTGTTTCGGTAGCTCAGATGGTTGCCGGCACGGTAGCTCAGCGTGTTCGGTCGGAGGGTTAGCTGCTCATTGTAATAAAAAATACTGAGTTAATCGATCAACAACGAACTTAAAAGGATGTCTTACGACGTCCGCCATGACCAGATGCAGCGGACAAAAGCGACAAAATGAGATAGATAGATAAATAAAAAAATATAAAAAAAGATGGTAGAGCACTTGTCCGCGAAAGGCAAAGGTTCCGAGTTCGAGTCTCGGTCCGGCACACAATTTTAAACTGCCAGGAAGTTTCGTATCAGCGCACACTCCGCTGCAGAGTGAAAATCTCATTCTGGAAACTTGTTTATTGTCCTATCCGGACACGTAATCTGCCAGCGACACAGTCTGTTTCTGCGGGCTGGCGAACTGTGGGCCTGCTGCCGCTGCGTCACAAAGGAACGAACTCTACACTCTGGGTGGCAACAGCAACAACCCGAGCCTCCCGGCGCCGTGTCTGTGAGAACCGAACAACAGTCCAGGACAACGACGACAGCAACAGGTGGTTGTTGTTATAGGTAACTGTGGCGGCAGCCGCTGCGACCAGTGGCGCCCGCGTCGCTAACAGGCGGCCTTTCCGTCGCCAGCAGGAGGCGCGACAAACACAGTACTACTTACCAGGTTCAGTACGTTGACATGTTTGTCACAGCAACAAGTCAACGAATGGAGCAGGAGTAGGAAGATCGCAAATGGTGCGACTTCAGTGGAAGATGCTCCTCGTCCAGGTCAGGCACAACGAGTTGTGACTCCACAGAACATTGAAGGAGTTGAAGCCATAGTGAAGGAAAACCGCCGAGTGACACTGAATGACGTTGCACCATGTTTATAGATTAGTCATGGGTCAGCACACCACACTGTGCATGATGTGCTCCAGTTTCACAAAGTGTCTGCAGGATGGGTTCCACGGCAGCTGACTCCTGAAATGAGACAATGAGGTGTTGATGCTTGTGAAGAACTTCTTCGGCGCTTTGAACGAGAAGGTGACGGCTTCCTTGCAAGAATAGTTACTGGAGACGAAACATGGGTTCACTTCCACCAACCGGAAACGAAGAGGGCGCGCAAGGAATGGCGCCATTCCTCATCACCAAAACCAAAGAAGTTTCGAACAGAACCATCAGCAGGAAAGGTTATAGTGTCTCTCTTTTGGAACGAAAAAGGCGTCATTTTGGAGCATTATATCCCTAGAGGGATCACTGTCACCAGTGCATCATACACAGATCTATTAAAATATTATCTGCGGCCTGCAATCAAATCAAAGCGACGTGGATTGCTGTCAGCAGATGTCCTTTTGCAACATGATAATGCAAGGCCCCACACTGCCCGTACAACAGTTGCAACAATCACAGACCCGCATTTTGAGTGTCTTCCTCATCCATAATACTCACCAGACCTTGCCCCCAGTGATTTCCATATGTTTGGACCACTCAAAGATGGGAGGAAAGAAGTTCCGTTCTGATGAAGAGGTACGCCACGCCATGCACGAGTGGTAGCGCCTCTACCAAAAGAATTTTTTTTCTAAAGGAATTTATGCACTTTATAAACGCTGGTGGACTTGCATTGAGCGTGGCGGAGATTATGTTGAAAGTGATACAGATTTGTACCACTTCTGCACAATAAATATTTAAAAAAATATTTAAGGTTTTCATTTGACTCACCCTCGTACATCCACTGCATCACCGTATCCGCAGGTAGGCCGTGCCGCATTCCACCACCCCTACAGTATTTCTGCCGACGCACGGCCAACGTAACCGATTTGAGCCACAGGACAAGACGAGTACTATTGCTGACATATTTGAAGCCATCTTCCGCCCTATCGATGAGCTACAGGATGTTAAACACGTACAAATGGTTGAGGGCAGGCTCACCACGTAACTTTCTGTAGTGGGTGCCGCCTACGCTGACCCTGAGGACCCCATCCTGGCTCTTATTAGCATGAAGTTCACTGACTAGACATGATGCAGTACTGAGGGATGTAGACACCGTAGTTGCGGATACGTTACTTCACGTCACCCGCAGCGATCTGTACCGTCAGCCGTAGGAACGCGCTCTCGTTGTTACCAAGCCAGGCGAAAATAGCGTCAACCCCAAGAATTATCGGCCTATTAGCCTACTTCCATTTCTGAGGAAAGTTTTTGAACAAATTCCCCTGCTACCGATCGCTCAGAGAATTTCAGAAGAAGGACTTCTACATCCGGAACTATTTGGCTTCAGTGAAGGACACTCCAACAACCCATTCGATTGGTTGAAGAGATCACGACCGCTTACTACAGGGAACTGTAGGGAACTTTTCGTCTTTGGGGTTCATGGTCACTATATTCAACTGATGGAAAATTATCTCCGAAGGAGCGCGTTCGTAGTCCAAGCAGATGAGGCCGGCCACCTCTACCGTCAGAAGCATCGAGGCAGATGTTCTGCAAGGATCTGCTCTTGGGGCGGTTCTCTACTCGCTCCAACCAGCGGGCCTACCGGGGATGCTTCAAGTTACTAGGTCGGTTTACGCGAATGACACCGCCCTCCTTTCGAGAAGTTTATAGCCGCTTGTCATATCAGACCCTTGCAGAAGGCGTGTTGAGACCTAGAGGACTGGACAGCGAAGTAGAGGGCAGGCTTCAGTGCGAGTAACATGGGGAGACCACGACATTGGGATCGCCGATTTGCTTCAAACATTGCACACATTTAGTAGGCCGTTAAAACTGCATAATGTGCATGTAGTAAGATGCACTGCATTGGCAATTCCGAGAAAATCGCAAGAGAAGTTTTACGAGTCTGTTTTTTAACTCATGTGTCTATGCGCAGGTGTCGGACGTTAACAGTTAATGGCGCACAAATGGTTAGCGTTCGCGCTTTGCGAGACGGTCGTGGACGAAGTGATAGATTAAATACGCCGGCAGGATAGCTCAGCGTGTTCACACAGAGGACTATCTTCCATCTGTATATATATAATCCCGCTAACACTTATTAGCTGCGCCAGGTAGCTGCTCGGTCTACGGCGCCTTCCCATGGTTCTGGCGGCTTCCTCCGTCGGAGGTTTAAGTTCTCCGTCGGCCATGTCCATGTGTATGCGTGTGCGTGTTTGTGTCTGTGTTGTCTTTAGCGTAAGTTAAAGTTAATGTTGTAAGCTTAGGGATCGATGACCTCAGCAGTTTGGTCCCATAGGAACTTACCACAATTTTTTAACACATATTTTCCTCTGCATTGTTTTCATGATTAGTCACATTGTTTAATTTGTAACAAATCTGAGAGGTAATACAACGGAAAAAAACCACATGCACTTTCATGAACCTGACCTCGATCAATAATGATACGAATTACGTTATTCACAATCAGTAATATAGTGCGAACGATATTATTCACAACCAGTAATACAATAGTCACGATGTGCCAGACCGCTAGATTAAAGTACAATTATTCGTCGGAGGTGCTCTCGGCCGGCCGGGGTGGCCGAGCGGTTCTAGGCCCTACACTCTGGAACCGCGCGACCGCTACGGTCGCAGGTTCGAATCCTGCCTCGAGCATGGATGTGTGTGATGTCCTTAGGTTAGTTAGGTTTAAGTAGTTCTAAGTTCTAGGGGACTGATGACCTTAGAAGTTAAGTCCCACAGTGCTCAGAACCATTTGAACCATTTTAACGTGCTCTCGACATCACACGCTGCCGGTTGCTGTTAGTCATACAGACATGGGAAATATAAATTGAAACTTCATGCTCATACTTCATGCAAATAAAAGTGTTTTTTTTTTCGTTACGTTACATTTCAAATGTCATATAAATTAAGTAATATGGCTCATGATGAGATGGTTGTGATAAGCCCCTATGGGACCAAACTGCTGAGGTCATCGGTCTCTAGGCTCACACACAACTTAATCTAACTTAAGCTAAGGACAACACACACACACACACACACACACACACGCCCGAGGGAGGACTCGAGCCTCCGATGGGGGGAGCCGCGCGAACCGTGGCAAGGAGCCCTAGACCGCCCGGCTGCCCCGCGTGGCACTCGTGATGAAAAAAAGGGTGGCCTGAAAATAAAGTTTGAGCGAGACTCGAACCGTCGCTCGAACTGTGAATGACTTGACCACCATGATCTCTAACGCCCGGCACCTACGCACACATATATTAGCCACACATAGGCGGGTGAAACTTCTCTTGCGATTTTCTCGGAATTGCCAGACTAGTGCATCTTACTGCTTGAACATTATCTTCTTTTAATGGCCTACTGAATATGTACAAAGTTTGAAGTAAGGCTGTGGTCCCAGCGTCGTACCCTGGCCTTGTAAGAGCCGAACTATATTTGTTCGGCAAGTGATGTCATGCAGTGCTGCTGTAAATTCGACTGTTCGGCGAGCCTATGGACTGATGAAGCAGGTACCTTGGCCTCACCCTTGACCTACAGTCGCTTGGCAGAAGCAAGGAGCAAGGAACGTTGAGCAACGACTTGACACGCTCTACCATCTCCTGCATGAACGATCCACCTTGCCTGTCATTTGTGGCCTCACACTCTTCCGATTGCGTGTCCGCGCCATCATGATCTAAGCGTGTGAGCCACGGACACCGCGGCTAGCTATCACTTAAGCTCTCTCCAGCAGACGCAGAACGTCGCTCCAAGGAGGATGTTTTATGTACCTCAATGATTTCCGGCACAACCCCTGCACCACGGAGCACAAGAAATGCAGGTATTTTCCCGCTTCCGACAAGGAAATCCAGCGCTCATCCGCCAACTCGGGCGACAAAATAACGACAGAGCGCGTTTTCGACGGCATGTGGCTTTACTTGGCAGGTAGAAAGGTCACCTTACTAAGACCCTCCACGTCATTGTGGCTCAAGAGACGACATACTGAAGAAAGAAATGAACAGTAATAGACACCGTTCTTGCAATAAATGCCAAAAGGGCAAAGACTACCACACATCCCTCATCCCCACAAAAAAGGAGACAGCGGATCACAGCCACCGATTCCGGTCTTCGCCACGGAACCAGCCGCTGTCCCGGCTGTTCGCTCCCAGCAGCCGAACCGAGATACAGTCCTGCTGCGGATCCAGCAGCGCTTCGCCTGTGCTGTCCTTCAGAGCAGCCAGCCGGTTCACAATGAGCCTCTGGCTCAGCGACCATGGCCTCTAAGGACTTCGGCATCTGAACTGTTCTCTGTCTTCGCCAGCACCACTTCGCCTATCCGATCCTCCAGACCAGCCAGGCAGCCAGTCGACCATGGACCTTCGTCTCATCGATTTGGCCCTGAGAATTCTTGCCTCGGCCTTTGGTGTCGAACTACCATAGACTGTGTTATTGTGAATACCATACAGCAGTTCAGCTTGGGGCTTGTCTCCACACAGAAATTAAGCTATGTCTCACAGTGATTGTGCTTCATTGTTGGCACCTAATTCAGAAATTTCGTCGATTAACAGGACGGTAACGGCTTTAGGAGGCATGGTACTGGAATCGAGTGGTGTGCGTAACAGTTTGACCATATTTTATGTTCTGGTGCGCCCGCAGCATTATGGAAATGAATGCTCCATACCAGTTGCAGTAAGGTAATATGTTTTTTAATATTTTACTCGACAGGCCTGTTTCGGCTTATTTCCATCATCATGTGACTTCTAGTTGCAAGTGAGGACCGTATTGCATCTATAGTAAAGCCCTTGTGTCATGTAAAAACTGAACTGTCAAAATGTCTGAATAAAGGTAGTTTTACGTTTCGTAACTACAAGAACTATTATACTTAGCGAGACATGACTGAAAGATGCGAACATGCGAAGATGCAATGTGGTCGTCACTTCCAATTAGTCGTTATTTGATAATGGCAATAAGCCTGTCGTCTAAAATATTAAAACACATATTACCTTATTACAGCTGGTTTGGAGCATTCATTTCCATGCTCTGATGATGATTTAAAACCATTAAAATGTTGGAAAAGAAATGTTAACAACTTTGCTAAAAGTGATAGACATTTAAAGAAATTTCTAATCGCAAACAATTAATTGTACACCAATAAACCTTACTAAAAATAAATAACCTTTAGCTAGAACTAGGTCTGGAGAATTTTAGTTTAACACAGCCGAACAAGAACTGAACTCAGAAAACAAGCAAGTGATGGTATTTCAGAAACACCAAGAGATGCTTTAAAGAATAAATAAAGCTTTCTTAAACTAAGCACTAAATATCTGCTACTAATACAGACCTGACCAGTTGGATTACACAATGTTCTAACTTCACTTGCCCATAAATTAGAAAAAAAACCACGAAAAGTAATGTATTATCCTTCTGGATTAACACAATGCCCGTGAATCATCATTTTACAGTGAAACTACTTCCAAGCCGCGCAAGAACAACTTTCTCTCGATACGCAATATAGCATCGCAAAGTGATAGTCGCCGAATAAGTTGGCTACTATAGAATTGTAGACGAGGCTTTGATGCATGTAACTGCGAAAAGAAAGTGGTATATCGTTGACACCTGAGATGCTACGTTACTTCAAAGCTCCTGTACTCGGCATAGCTTTAACGACTTGTAGCAGCTCCGAAATATCAGCGTTAATAAAGTGCGTGTAACTTTTTACTCTAGTGTCCTATTTCAGTTCGCTTTGATGGTGGATATTAAGGAGGGTAGCGCAAATAATGCCTTCATTGATCTATATTGCTGTGTTTTTTGGTTCAAATGGCTCTGAGCACTATGCGACTTAACTTCTGAGGTCACCAGTCGCCTAGAACTTAGAACTACATGAGGAATATAGCTTACAATATTTTGTAATAGAATGTGAAAGAAAATTCTGCCTTCCTCTGCCCCTGTATTTATAAGACAAGATACGAAAGATGCAGAAACATGCTGGGCGGCTGGTGTGGTAGACTTACGCCGACCGCTACGATCACCGTTGCCTTGTTTTCCGTAATTTCACTATATATCTCTCTCCTCTACATTATCATATAGTTTTTCACCCGCAATGAAACGATGTTACTGTGAATATGGTTGGCGCGTTGACGAGCTACTTTACCTACACGTGTAATTTTGTTGTGCGGAAATATTTGGCGCCTATGTTTGGCGATTACTTACAGTTATTTTCGTAGTACCTGTCCATACATGCACAGCACGGTGTGTGTGTGTGTGTGTGTGTGTGTGTGTGTGTGTGTGTGTGTGTGTGTATGTGAGAGAGAGAGATAGAGAGAGAGAGAGAGAGAGAGAGAGAGACAGAGAGAGACAGAGAGAGAGAAAACAGTTAGCCACCAGACCGACTGGTGAAAGCAGGTGAACATCAACAAAGGCCAAACACGTAACAGCAAGGTAAACATTGTCTTTTGTCGAGTTACATCCATTCAAAAAGTATGTAGCATGTTTGCGTGTGTGCATTTCCGAAACACATGAGCATACAGACAAGGACAGACGCTATGACAATACTCGTAATTTTAAGTAACCGCAAATAGTCGTGAAGTATTTTCGTGCAACGAAACATGATCACGCTCTGGCCATCCCCAGGTACGCAGTCGTTCTCTGTACCTCTACCTCCAAACTTATCGCAGTTCTTAAATGTATTTCTTGAAGGTTTGACTCCCCGCAGACCGTGAAATATAATAGAAGAATCTACAGGACAGGGATTTTTCCGCTTATCCTAACACTTTTGGTAATTATATTACGCCCTCTATTGACCTTCGTTTTCCTATGGTCTCATATTATGAGATTACTTATTTTATAAAAATGGCTCTGAGCACTATGGGACTTAACTTCTGAGGTCATTGTTCCCCTAGAACTTAGAACTACTAAAACCTAACTAACCTAAGGACATCATACACACCTATGCCCGAGGCAGGTTTCGAACCTGCGACAGTAGCAGTCGCGCGGTTCCAGACTGTAGCGCCTAGAACCGCTCGGCCACCCTGGCCGGCACTTATTTTATCTTTTAATCAGTTTCACTTGCACGATCTCCTTCACCTAAACTTGCTTTTATTATTTACATTTTAATGTAACTTATTAAATTGTTACCCTTCATTTGCTTTATTTATCTAATTTTGCATGAAGGTTTGAATTTTATATAACTGTTCTGACATTTTAATTCTGTTTGTCTTTTTATATGTACAGTATGTCTCTTTTGCCGATGGTATTTTATATATAGTTCTAAATTTCCATTATTTCATGATTTTACTGTTCAACTTCTGTAAACTTTTGTCTAAGTAATTTTGTATACTACATTTCTTACGAAAAATTTTTTTCCTGGTTTTGTCGTTGCGTATTGTATTCATCTGGTGACTTAAAATCTGTTACTGATTGTCGCGTTGTAGCTAGTCAGCTAGGCTGACATGACAGCTTTGTTGTTATGTACTGCCCTTATACATTGAAGCTCCAAGGAAACTGGCATAGCATGCGTATACAAATACAGAGATATGCAAACAGGCAGAATACGGCCCTGCGGTGGGCAACGCCTATATAAGACTACAAGTGTGTGTCGCAGTTGTTTGATCGGTGACTGCTGCTACAATGGCAGGTTATCAAGATTTAAGTGAGTTTGAAAGTGGTATTATAGTCGGCGCACGAGCGATGGGACACATCATCTCCGAGATAGCGATGAAGTGGGGATTTTCCCGTACGACCATTTCACGAGTGTACCGTGAATATCAGGAATTCTGCAAAACATAAAATCTCCTACATCGCTACTGGTGGAAAAAGATCCTCCAAGAACGGGACCAACGACGACTGAAGAGACTCGTTCAACGTGACAGAAGTGCAACCCTTCCGCAAATTGCTGCAGATTTCGATGCTGGGTCATCAAAAAGTGTCAGCGTGCGAATCATTCAACGAAGCATCATCGATATGGGCTTTCGGAGCCAGAGACCCACTCGCGTACCCTTGATGACTGCACGACACAAAGCTTTACGCCTCGCCTCGGCCCGACGACACCGACATTGGACTGTTTATGTCTGGAAACATGTTGCCTGGATGGACGAGTCTCGCTTCAAATTGTATCGAGCGGATGGAGATGTACGGGTATGGAGACAGCCTCTTGAATCCGTGGACCCTACAAGTCACCAGGGGACTGTTCAAGCAGGTGGAGGCTCTGTAACGGTGTGTGACGTGTGCAGTTCTAGTGGTATGGGACCCCTGATACGTCTAGATAAGACTGACAGGTGGCACATACGTAAGCGTCCTGCCTGATCACCTGCATCCATTCATGTCCATTGTGCAATCCGACGGATTTGGGCAATTTCAGCATTACAATGCGACACACCACACGTCGAGAATTGCTACAGAGTGGCTCGAGGAACACACCTCTGAGTTTTAATACTTCTGCTGGCCACCAAACTCCCCGGACATGAATGTTATTGAGCATATCTGGGATGCCTTGCAAGGTGCTGTTCAGAAGAGATCTCCACCCTCTTGTACTCATTTATTTATGGGAAGCCATACAGGATTCATGGTGTTAATTCCCTCCAGCACTACATTAGTTGAGTCCATGTTACGTCGTGTTGCGGCACTTGTGCGTTCGCGCGGGGGCCCTGCATGATATTAGGTAGGTGTACCAGTTTGTTTGGTTCTTCAGTGTATGCGAACATTTTAGGTTAGGCTTTACCGTGACTGTTGTTGACATTTAATGAAACAACAACTTTACTGTTACCAGTATCTGTTTATTTATCTCCACGACGCGTTGCAAGGGCTTAAACGTCTATCATCAGGTGGATTTACATTTGTTAGTATGAAATGTGAATATGTGTGCGTGTGTGTGTGTGTGTGTGTGAGAGAGTGAGAGAGAGAGAGACGATTTTTGAGAAACTTGTGGCACTTTCTGGTGGAGAAACAAAACACTATTACAGAACATGGTTTTGGGTTTCATTTGCAAAAAAAAATGAAAAGTGTATCTAGTGGTAAACATAAAATAAGTAAAATAAAGTACCTCCAGTGGTCACGGGTTCCTTTCACTGTCGTAACACATCACATGTACTCTGTCATATTTTGTCAACAGATATGGTGTCGAAAACTATTGGGTGCGTGGATCGTGTATCAGAACAGAAAACATTATCACAAAGACAAAGAATATACGTCGTAACAACATTGTTACAGACTAAATTTTAAAGGATTTGGAGGTGTTGTTTTGATGTGTCGAATACATGCGTTGGAAGAAATACTTCAGTGGTATATAAATTCGATTTTGACAAGTTAAAATAACTTTAACTTCATACTCGTTTATACAATCAGGTGAGTACAACAATCATATTGGCTACAGTGGTAAAATTATACACAAATAATTTTGGTGGGGATTCATAGAATGATATGAAAGGTTGGAGGCAGAGGGGGAGGAAGAGAAAGTGAGAGATAGGGTGGAAAGAGAGATTGTGTGAGAGCAAACTTCACAAGGCAGGAGGTCTTAAGATTGTATCTGCTACATGTAATAACTGCCTAAAGGCTGGGTTGATACATTGGTTAATGCTTCAAAATATGCAGATCGATGTGCAATTTGTGCTAGTAGTTGATGTATGTATAGTTTCAAGCTGACAAGGGGTACAAGCTATTGGTGTCATATCTGTAAATGAGGTCAATCTTTTGTACAATTGGCAGCTGTCATGGTAACGTAACTAAATCTTTATGCTAAACATCAATGCGCGCGTGCGTGCGTGTGTGTGTGTGTGTGTGTGTGTGTGTGTGTGTGTGTGTGTGTGTGTGTGAGTGCTTTGTAATTTTAACGACGTGGGGGTTGCTGAAAACAGAGATGACACTGTTGTACATATAGTAATTTGTCACATTTGGAGTATTTGAAGGATGTCTAATTCTCTGCTTTTTGGCTGGTTGTGTAGGATGCTGATACTTTTGTTGTTAACATGGTGTTTTGTTTCATACAGGTGGGTGCCTATTGCTGATGTGCGGAATTGTTTGTTTTTTAGTGCTGCCATGTGTTCTTTGAATCGTATCTCAAATGATCTGCCTGTCTGGCTTATGTAGAAGGAGTCACAGTCCAAACATTCATTCAATTTTGTACACACCTTTGTGATAAGTGGGTTTCATGTGCCGATGCTGTAGGGCAGCCTCTGTCCAATCTTGTCGTCTGTGGTAAAGGATGTGCTTATGTCTTTTTGTTTGTATACATCGGCAATCTAATATGAAATGTTACCTAGAAAGGGGATTGTATGGAGGATGTTATTTTCTTTTTGTTTTTTGTGTTGTGATTGCTTTGCCATTGACTGTTTTAGGGTGTCTGCTACAGAGCAGGAATTTGCAATAGCTGTTTGTTTTATTATTTCAACTCCTTGATCACATTTGTCTTCAGAGAGTGGTATTTGGATAGCTCTAATGATCATGTACCGGAATGCTGCCATTTTGTGGGATGTGGGGTGACAAGAGGAGTTGTGGATTGTAGTATGCGTTGTGGTAGGCTTCTGATAAATTTGAAACTGATGACTTTTATTCCTTATTCTAATGGAAAGGTGTAAGAAATTTCAACTGTCATCTGTTTGGTGTTCAACTGTGAATTTTATGTTCTCATGGGAGTTGTTGAATAACTGGTTGAACTCACTGATGTCATCTTTAGTGCCTCTGATTAAAATGATGGTATCATCTACATATCTATAGCAGTAGATGATATTTTTGAGGAAGTGGTGATTGGAATTCAGGATTTTGTCTTCTAAGTTACTTATAAATATTTCAGGTAGCATTCTGGAAAGATTAGAGCCCATTACCAGACGATCTGTTTGTTTGTAGATTTTATTGTTAAATTTAAAATAACTTGAAAGTGTGAATTCAAGCAGGTCCATTAGTTCAATAACGTTTAATTTGCGCAAGCACTGAGTCAGCTTATTGTGTAATATATCGACGATTTAATGACTTGTACGCTGTTACGCTGAAGGCTGTTAGGACCCATCAAGGGCACTTCAAGATAAGAAATCAGAGACACAACGAACAGAGCAGGCAAAAGTTGTAGCGTTTGGGTAACCGGAGCTAAATAGTAACACTAGAAACCTGCAAATTGCAGATTCTCTGGGCAGCTGTGCCAGCGGCGAAGTTTCACTTCAGAGGATTAACTGGTAACTCCTTCCACCGCCTAGACTCTGTTAGGCGCCACAGTAGAGGATGGGCACGAAAAGGCACGTCTTAGCCGAGGCAGCGAGCTTGATACTTACTCCATAACTGCAACGTCAGTGGATTTACACGGGTTGGAGTGCTGCTGCAACAGTCGTCAGCCACAAAAGGGCAGAGGGTGGGGCCAAGTGAGTAAAACACTGTTGTTGCTGGCCGTAATAGGAGCGGGGTAGTGACGTTTAGCTCTCAGCTCAATCCTGTTGATACCAAACTTGGAGTCTGTTAATGTAAAATCCAGAAGCACCCCTATCTGCCGAGTGGGATCAAGGGTGGAATCTAAATGGGGTTTGCCAGAAGCGCACTGGCGGTGCAGAGCAAGTCGCTAGATTGGCCAACTACAGGAACGGAGAAATAGTGGACCGCCACGATTCGTTGAAAATCCATGTTTGCTTTGCTTTCAGTAGGAGTTCTCAGTCAGATCGCTGGGACGCCGACTCCGTGTCTCTCGTGGCCACCCTCGGTATGCTCCGACATGTCTGTTTTTCTCACTTGGAGTGCTGCTCTGAAGTATGAGCCGTGGTAAAATTTGCTGTTTTGAAGAGCTCGCCGCAGCGCTTCGTGTGAAGCAGTCGCCTCCGTTTCTGGCCTTGGCGCCTCTGTGGCAATCGCAGCTTTGGTGTCTTCCTCTAATGGGAAAGGGGAAAATTTGCCTGTTCGCGTGCATTCAAGGGGTCAGTCTCTTGCTGAGTCTGGTCACTTGGTCAGCCGGGTCAGTGTGGGGCAGTCAGTGTCTGTCTGTCGTCCGGAGTGCTAGTATGTGTTAGGCCGCCGGTCTGCTCGAGTTTGTTCAGGCAATGGTCACTGGCGGATGGATCGATCGGTTGGTCGGTCGCGCACTGGGACACAAGATGACTTGTCCGTCTTGAGCGTCGGCGCATGTGAGGTCGCCACGTGAGTCCAGTGGGCCGCGGCGTATAGCGAGGGGTAGTGGCTTCGCGGTCGTCGCGAGAGCAACAGGAGTCAAACCACGGCGTCGGTCTGGCAGGTGCGAGCTGCGACGCCGTGAGACGGAAGATCGGCGCGCCTTCCTGCGTCCGTTGAAGAGGCTGGCTGCGGACGGTTCGGGAGAGCGTTTTGGCGGTGCTGCGCCAGGTCTTCGCCAGACATCGCAGTTTATTAGAAGTTAAGTGATTCGCGATATGTTGTTTCATTTACTTGTTAAATTCTACTTGTTTCCTTGGTCAGTCTCTCGTCCCCAGCTTGCTCGTCTGTCTCTCGTCCGCATTTGTTAGGCAGTTAGGGTCTGTGTCTGTCTGTCTGGTCATGTTTGTCGGATACGGTGTCAAGGAATTTATTGCTTACGGTGTAAAGGCCGAATTCCTGAAATATGTTTTTTCTTGCCTATGATCTTACGAGGTGGTATATGTGTAATGTAGACCATGTTGGTACATTTTATGTAAAACTGCATTTCATGGATTTTATTTAAATGGTCATTTTAGTATATAAAGTTGCCACCCTTCCACCGTAAGAGTGCTTTTAAAAACAAGTTGCACTTTCGGTGGCAAATAATTCTTAATGTGAGTGTTTTGTACCATCTCCATTCCTCTTACGGGATGCACAGTTTGTGTTTGTGTGAGTTGTAAAAATTTTTAGTTTAATGTGTGTTGCAGATTGGCACCAGTGTCGTCTTTGAGAGGTCAAAAAATGTTATTTCTGTCTCTGAAAAAATTGTAACTTGATATTTCCAGGGTGCTTTCTGATTATAATTTTAAATAGTTTTTTTAAAGGGGTTTTTAGAAATAAAATTTCCATTTGTTGAATTTAATTTGTTTCCATCAGTTACTCCCTGGTAACTACTTCCACGCTCACATCGTGTGATTAAATGTGTTAATGTTCTTGATGAATCGCTAGTAAAGAAAGTAAATTCTTGAGAAAAGGGTGTGAAAGTAAATTCACGGTTCACTGACTATGCTGCTAGTGTTCGCTACTTCTGTCAGCCCCCACCCCCATGGCTTCATACTCTGACATCTGTTGTGCAACCAATTGCCTTCTTTGCTTTTTATAACTATCAGAATTAGCCTTCAATGCAGTAGTTACTCTGACCGCAAATAAATTCTGTTAATCCGATCCGTCTCCTTCTGCAAGCATGCAGTCGAGTCCCAGAATGCACGCCTCTCCCTAGCTGTCCTGTGACAGTGTTTGGCGCTGTTCTAAGTTATCAGCCTGCCTTCACTGGGAATTTGTCTTTCTGCATTTGCTCCTCACAGCTCTGTGTCAGGACACGACAACTGGGAGTCAGTTTAAATGTTAAAACACGGCAGATAATTTTCAGTCGAAACTAATTACCAAACAATTACCATGAGGGGAATTCTCTCCATGCTTTTGTCAATATCTGGCACAGCTGTATCCGTAATGCGGTGCTTCACTAGCATTTCGAACACCTGAAGTGCGTTTAACATTTCTTTATAATCCCAGGCAAGGTATTAGCGGCTGCAGCAAGCCTAGATGATAACGACCGAAACTTCGTTTATTCACCCACAAGGAATGTTTTTACCTGAAGTGCTTTCAGGGATTTTGCTCCAAGTCCTTGTGGATGGTCTGATGTACCGAAATACATTTTTTTAAAAAATAACTACTGTGCTGATTCGTTTACTTTGCAACTATAGTCTAAAAGAAACTGAAGGAAGCAACTAGCATCTATTGGTCATCTTTCTTTCTCGAAGTTGTTTCCTTCAAACACTAGTTTATACTCTTTCCTGTGATGCTATTCTTTCAAAACGGTCAGCTAAGACAACTGTAGTTTAACCGCCCTGAAGAGGATCGCAGCAGTTCGGTAGAAATGTCGGAAATTCAGCTGCTTTAGCAGTTACAATGACGCAAGCG
The DNA here is from genome assembly GCF_021461385.2 of Schistocerca piceifrons. Classification (NCBI taxonomy): domain Eukaryota; kingdom Metazoa; phylum Arthropoda; class Insecta; order Orthoptera; family Acrididae; genus Schistocerca; species Schistocerca piceifrons. Next base: position 770,241,913 of record NC_060141.1, on the reverse strand, counting down.
AATACTCACAATTATTTGATGCAAAACTGTACTTTTGTTTGTGCTTTATTCAACGATATCATTGATTCATTAAAATGAAGAAGAATATCCCTCTGTCTTAACATAGTGCACTTTTCACTTCTTCAGGGGAGGAATTAAAAGGTTTCTTAACCAATTTATCTAGCCTCTAAGTGCCATTTGTAGCTGGCGATGGATATTGAGAGTCTGGAAGTGGAAGAGAAAATGGAGAAATCACCGAAAAGTAAAGAGCAGTTCACAGGACATGCCACTGTGGACTCATGCTACTTATTGACGTTACGAATTTATTTAATAAAATTGCAGCCAAATAGCCATATACAGTTACTTTGCTTAACATTTTACATTTACGTTTACATTTTACATTTCTGCATATTCATTTATCGATTTCGCTCTTTTACTGCACAGTTCTGTGTGACATCTTTCACAGTCTTCGTTACACAGTTCACATATACATGTTGTGGTTGGGTCGTGATAAGTTTTGTTTTTGCAAATTAGATGATGAATAGAAAGTCTAGTTACGACATGTCGCAGCTCTAAGTTTGGTGCTGTCCATGAGCAGTTTCTCATTGCTTCGTTGCCACAGAACTCCAGCCACACTTTTTCTCGTTTGTCCTCCATGATCTCCAGTTGACTTCTAGAAGCCCTGGTGTGTGCCATCACATATCGAAGTTGATGTCTTCAATTAGGAATGTCTCTCTCGCTAGCAGATACACTAGTCTAGATCTTGTTGTCTTTGAGAGACATAGTGCTCTTTTTAGATAAGTCGATTTTACCTTTTCTAGTGTTTCTAGATTTTTCTGTCTGGTGGTCTCATATAACCTCCATCCCATAGGCTAGGATTGGCAAGATTTTTGCGTTGAATAATTTCATGGCTGTATCTAGACTGAATAGGCGAATGTTTTTGATGTCTTGTATTGCTATTATTCGTCGGGCTGTACGTTCTGTTGTATGTTTTGTGAAGCATTTGGCTGTTGGTTGCAATGTCACGCCATAGGTATTTAAAATCTGAGATTTTTTTTTTGTCCTCTGATGTTGATTTCCGCGTTCTTGGGTGTTTTTGTTATGTTTATGTGTAGTTTGTGTTCACTGCACCATTTGTCTATTTCCTCAATGATTTTATTTTCTCAATGATTTTCTGCAGCTTCTGTATATCTGTTGAACCTACGGCTATGTCGTCAGCATATGCATATACGTAAACATCATCTTCATTTTTTACAATTTGGAGCACCTGAGTTGCAAGAACGTACAGCAAAGGGCTCATTGGGTCACCCGTTCGATTGCAGAATGAGGTTCGAAAAAGAGAGGTTGTCTGATATTGTGATTAAGTTGTATTCGAGGACCGACTTGATTATTCTTGCCCATACGCTATCTTCTCCCATTGTGTTTTCCAGTTTTCGGACTATGAGAACTCTGTCCAGTGGGTCAAACGCTTTGGTGAAGTCTATGAACACTCTGTAGAACATTTGTTTCTTTTGTAGCGCTTCGTCGATGTTGTTTAGAAGCAGCCTGACTGCCGTAAGTGTTGATCTTCCAGATCTGAAATCCATTTGTCGTTCTGGGAGATGACTATCCACAGAGGCTTTGATTTTTTGCGTGATTCTTTGAAAACATCTTGAACTGAGTTTGATGTTACAATCAAAACAACGTTATAAAACTCGGAGCCGTGGCGGCATTAATTTTGGTGGGCATTGCAAGCCGCTGGCGCCACTAAGTACTTGGACTGCCCATATCGATCCTGATCGTATGTCGGGAGTTAGTCTGTGATCGAGTGGTGAGAAGTTGGCTTTTGGCGGGTCCTGGTGCAGTCAGTTAGCTGAAGGTCACGTGGCTGGCAAGTTGTTGCCTTTGGGGGATTCCAGCTATGCGGTACCGGCCTCGGGAAGCCGCGAGCGTTTAGATCGGTCGGAGGTGAGGCTTGCCGGCTCACTGAAGGACAGGTAACGGCGAGTTTCGGGAGAAGCAGTGGACGTCGCGTGCAGTATGATCAGTAAGTTCCCGATCAACTTTGCAGACTTAAATTGTACACCACCAGGAAGATCACCCTGACGGATTGTAGACAATAAGCCTCCTACTTGGAATCTTCTAAGTCACAGCTCCTTCACACCTGAGTGGAGTTAAATGTTGTTTTTTATTGATACTTGCTATCGTAAGGCCTCGTCTGTAGAGGAATTAGACCTATAACATTAACGCCCCTCCGAGTGACTGCGTGGGTGGTCATCGGTCAGTGTTACTGATAATAGTAATTTGTTGTTCCAGGTCATATTCCGTGCAACTGTACGAGCATTCTTTGTTGTAAATGAATTGATGAAACTGAAATTGTAACAGTCTGTGGCGAAGGCAAGGCACTTCTTACAGATTAGTATTCGCTTGTGAGTGGATTTACAGACGCTGGTTTTTCATTTAGTTAATTTTCAAGTAATTTTAATGTGTGTTAAGCTTGTAACTTGTATGTGTAGTCACTTCCGGATAAGTTAATATTGCCTACACCCTAGACATTCTTGTTTGTAGCCTTATTTGGGCAGGTTACTGTTCCTTCTGGCGTATGTTGTCAGGGTAGTTTTGGCAGCGAACGACGCGTTCCTCTTTCGTGGGCCCGGAGTGGAGACGTGTTTTCTTTCTGCTGCGGCGAAACTTCCGTCATTGCACGACGTCTAGGTTGGCCCGCAGTCTCGTCGTCCACCAGCCGCCCTGTGTTGGCTCAAGTTAAGTAAATTTGATACGTTGACACGTGCCACGGTGGAGTGTCGCCAATTAATTCCGGAACTCTTGATCTATTCAGTATTGTGAATTCAGCAAGCATATAAGCTTTCGAGCGTGTTTTGCAAGTCCGAATTTTCTTATCACTATACTTGCTCCTCAACTACTTGCTTAAGCCTCGCACCATTATTCCTAGTTTTATTTATTTATTTTCTTTATTTATTTACACGTCATGTTCCGTAGAACCAAACTGAGGAGCAAATTTCCAAGGTCGTGTAACGTGTCAGTACAAGAAATGACAACATGAAAGTTAACAGATAAAAATGAAATGTTTATGAACCCAAAAAAAGTCAAGCCATAAGTTTAAGTACACGAAATCGAAAACATAAGAATCAGCTTAATTTTTCAAAGAACTCAACAGAATAGAACGAGTGACCAATGATGAAACTCTTCAGTTTCGATTTGAAAGCGCGTGGATTGCTGCTATGATTTTTTATTTGAATTCGAATGGTAGCTTATTGAAAATGGATGCAGAAGTATACTGCACACCTTTCTGCACAATGAAGTCCGATCCAAACGCAGGTTTGATTTCTGCCGAGTATTAACTGAGTGAAAGCTGCTTATTCTGCGACGAAAGTTTACTATACATCTGAACACCTACATACATTGACTGTTCAGTTTCACTAATCATATGCCCATTCAGTGAAATTAAAACGTCGGATTTTGTTCAGTTGTGTGTTAGAAACGGCAAAAACTTAGTCTTACTGTGATTTAGCGTTGGTTTATTTTCTACAAGCCATGAACTTATGTCACAAACTGCACTATTTGAAACCGATCCAATGTTTCACACAACATCATTTACTACCAAGCTGGCGTCATCAGCAAACAAATACTTTTGAGTTACCCGTAAATACTAGAGGGCATATCATTTATATAAATAAGGAAGTGGAGTGGCCCCAACACTGATTCCTGGGGCACCCCTTCTCCCCCTCCACTTGACAGTACCCCACTCATACCCACATAACAGCCATTCTCAACAATGAATAACGACCTTTTGCTGCCTGTTATTAAAGTAAGAGGTGAACGAATTGTGAGCTACTCCCCGTATTCCGTAATGGCCCAATTTCTGGAGCAATATTTTGTGATCAATACAGTCAAACGACTTAGTTAAGTCAAACAAATATGCCTATCGTTATAAACCGTTTGTTTGCCCCATCCAGAACCTCACAGAGGACAGAGAATGTAGCATTTTCAATTGTTAAACGAATTCTAAAGCCGAATTGTACATTTTATGGCAAAGTATGTGATATAAAATGATCAATTATCCTTACATACATAACCTTTTCAGTATCTTTAGCAAACACTGATGGCATACAAATAGGTCTAAAACTGTCTATATTAACCCTTTCTCCCTTTTTATAAAGCGGCTTTACTACTGAGTACTTCAATCATTCAGGAAACTGAACATTCCTAGAGGAGAAACTACAAATATGGTTAAGGACAGGGCTAACATCTGCGGCTCAGTACTTCAATATTCTGCTTGGCACTCCTATCATACCCATGAGAGTCCTTGGTCTTCAGTGATTTAATTGTTGACTCAATCCCTCCCTTATGTGTATTACAGAGGATTATTTCAGACATCAGTCTCAGAGAGGCATTTGCTAAGAAAATTAGATGATTCACTGTAGAAACTAAATTGTTATTTAATTTACCAGCAATGCTCAGAAAATGATTGTTAAGTACCGTACATAGATGTGATTTATCAGTAACAGAACTATTTTTACTACGAACTGACTTTATATCTTCGACCTTGTTCTGCTGAGCACACACTTCTTTGACAACTGACCACATGGTTTTAATTTCACGCTGTGAATTAGCTATTCTATTTGCGTACCACATACTCTTTGCATTCCTGGAGCTTGTTAAGTTTTAAAACTCTTCATTTATGAGTATCAACTGTTGAGTTTTTCTTTTTCTCATCTAAAGTTATTAGCTTACTCCATTCATTGTAAAACTTGCCTGTTGGCTGTGATAGCCGTCTGTTGTAATTTTCCACCTTTTCTTGTATTTAGGGAGACAGAATATTTATTTAACGGTCAGTGTTAATGTTTCTGACGTTGTGTGCCAGTTGGGAGTCTTATTTAAATTGCAAATCTTCTCAGCTTATCTTTTACTTTGACGAATTGTATATTTATTTAAGGGTCAAAGTCAGTGCATCTGCTAGTGTGTACCAGCTATGAGTCACATTTAAATTGTATGCCATGGCAGCTTTTCTTGTATTTTTGGGGGATTGTATATTTTATTGCTTAAATGATTTTATTAAAGTTTTATAGATTTTAAGGGCTTTCCGACATTCACAATCAGTGGCATGGCTTGTTATCCTTTCTGTATTTTTGGTGGGGGTTGTCCACATGTTTAAGATTCTATCCATGATTAGTGCCTTTAGTGGCAGCCACTTTTAATTCATTTTGCTGGTAAAACTAAAGTTTGTTGACCCAGCTTGCCGTCACACCTATTTGATCTGTCTTCTACTTATATTTGGGGACTGTATATTCCTGGTTTCAAGCCCTATTATTAATGGAATAAGTAGATAAATTTTGTTATTTGTGAATTGATCCTGTTCAAGTTCTTTAAATTATTGTGAGCATTGTTATTCTTTGACAAGGTTTTTAAATAGTTATCATAATTATTATGAAATGACAAATGACGAAATATGTGGGTCTACCTTCCATGTCTTCCTTAAAATTATTCCAACCCGTGTTGTAAGGTATCAAACTTAAATTGTGAGGAATTACCTGACAGTGCACAGACTTTATCTGAAATAATCCTTTGCAACGGTGACACTAAGGAAAACAGGGAGACGAACACAGAATCACGATTCGGGTAGTTTACAGATAATGTTTTGTCCAGGAAGAAGCGAATTTCTTTTCTGTATCGAAAAACTTACCTGTGAAATGATACATACGGGTGTTTTGTATATGAACCTCTCAAGCAGGGCCACGTTACCGGAAGTACGATGATATCTTAAGAATAACGGAAATTTGTGGAGCTTTCAGACTGCAGACTCCAGATGAGGCGGAGGGTGATCATCAGCTTTAATGCGTTTTCTAGATAGCTGGTAAGAGTGCTAAAACGATACCTGCGTGGACATGCTGAAAGGTAATGCCTTTGAATTTTTATATGAAAACTCTTAAACCTTTTATATTAAGCAAATGGTGTTAACATTCTGCATTTTTATACCTCGTATCTACATATATCTTTCTCAACATAGTCACCCTGGCGACGAACACAATTCTGCCAACGGGATTCCAGTTTGTTGATACCGTCACTGTAGAACGTCTGAGTTTGTTGACGGATCCACAATCTCAGCTTTTCTTGCACCGATCATCACTATCAAAGTGAAGTTCTGGAAGGGGTTCTTTAAGCTTTGGAAACAGATTACAATCGGATGTGGCCAAATTCAGAACTCGACCACAGTGCGCTGTTCCTAACGCACTGACAATCACGTTAGACATCTCTGTTACATGCTACAATTCAAACCTCTCTAGTGATTGGGGACTGCAAATATGTAGTCATGAAGAATAAAGATTTACAGTGTTAATAACGTTTGTTTTGTTCAAAAGGCTTTACGAGTTTTCAGATAAATTCGGAGGCATTACTTTTCATGACGCACTCGCACTACTAGGTATTCTTCGTTCCTTCGTTCAAGAACTGGAACCGTTACTGATTATTTCTCGAGTGTTCTGAGAAAAATGGTTCAAATGGCTCTGAGCACTATGGGACTTAACATCTTAGGTCATCAGTCCCCTAGAACTACTTAAACCTAACTAACCCAAGGACATCACACGCATCCATGCCCGAGGCAGCATTTGAACCTGCGACCGTAGCAGTGCCGCGGTTCCGGACTGCAGCACCTAGAACCGCACGGCTACCGCGGCCGGCTGTTCTGAGAAACTTTGTAGTAAATTCAATCAGGCTTCGTGGTCTTCTGTTAATGCGTATTTTATATCTGTATTTTGTATCTTTATGCCTTTCTTATTTTTATTAAGTCTACTTCTACCATTGTTACAATGCATCTCTGATGAAGTTCCGTTCTACATCTGTGTCTTCTGCTGTTGGTATTTCTAAAACATAGTATTTAGTCACTCGAACAGAAAAATACAGTCAATAACGAAATAAAGGTAAAGTAATAATAAGGAATGCACGTAGCAAAAGCTTTAATAGGTATGTCACCCAAATAGAAAGTGATGTGCGTCGACGTATTGATTGTTGATAAAACGGAGTAAGTCGGAGGGAGATAACATGAAGATGGATATAATACAAATTCAGGATCGTGTGAACCACTATAAAAACCACTTGTCAAATGATAATCAGGTGACAGAGGAAGAGGAGATGATGGAAAGTAAAGGCTTAGATTCCATAACTATAGAGGACTTGGAAGAAGCCTTAACGAAAACAAAAGACATACAGTCCCCCGGTTCAGACGGAGTTACTAAAGTACGGAGGAATGCTACTGAAATATAGCTATCTACACCTGATAAGTATACGATGGCTTGTAGTGGAGGGTAGCAGACGAAGTACCAACCTTCAAGAAGAGACAAAACATTACGAAGAAATTTGTCTCTTGGACGCAGGATGCAAAATACGTCGTAAAATACTTACTGCTAGTTTGCAACCCATTGTAGAGGTCAGGGTATCTGAATTTCAAAATGAGTTTATGAAAGGAACACTATACTCAGCCGATATACAAACAGGGTATTGGAGAATCGGAGAGAATAACCTTCCGATATATAATGCGTTCGTCGATTTTGAAAAGGCGTTCGTCAAGGTAGATGGGAAGATACTAAGGAAAATTATACAAAGACATGGAGACCCTAAACATCTTTTATTAGCAATAAAAACTTTTACTTGAACACATGGTTCTGCAAAAAGGAAGAGAACAGTAGTTATTAATCATAAATCAAGGAGTAATACAAGGCTGTATCCTTTTAGCGACACTGTTTAATAGATGTTTCACACGACGCCAGTCATATGTGTCGTTGTACGCTTCCAACACAAAGTATTAACCTAGGACAAAGCGAAATTATATATACGCTGCTATTTGCTGACTATTGCTGATTACAGATAAAACAGAAGATGGACTGCAAACATTACATAAGTCGGAGCTGTGTTCACCTCAGTACAATCTACATATTTTCACAAACAAAACAGATGAAGGTCATCTTAGTAAGAAACACCTACGGGCCAAAATAAAGATCAATAACCATCTACTTCAACAATTCTAACTTTAAGTATCTTGTACGTAAGATATCTTTCGACGACAACAGATAGATGAACGTTAAATAAATTTCAGATGATACGGGGCATCTAATAAGAACACCCGTTAGAATACGCATCTCAGGATCTATAATGTAATGGCTGTCCCTATGCTGCTTTATAGAAGTGAATCACGGTTACTGAGAAACACTGATTAAAAGACCGCCTGCAAAAAGCGGAAATGGAATGTCTAAGATCTGTAAAAGGATGTTATAAACGAGATCAATTTAGAGACGAAAAGATCAGAGAGAATCCGCAAATCTGCAATGTAAGTGATAATAAAACTACATAAAGAAATATAAAGACCATCCAGAATGTATGAGTGAAAGAAGGCTCCGAAAGCAGCAAGTACATATGAAGCAGAGCTTTTGTAGTACCGTGTTTTGTCGCTAAGTGCTGCTCATAGGGCGAACGTTGGAGAGTCAGTAAGTCGAGTGCCGTGGCTGGAGGAGGTCACAACTAAATTCGGCAGCGTTTATAATGACAACTGTTTTGTGTGATTGTCATTTTTGCAGTGTCTGATTTTCGTGAACAGCTTGCAGCGCTGATATTTTGCTTTTTCCTCGGAGAAAGTGGAAATGAAATCGTCGAAATGTTAAAAACGGCGTACAAGGACGATGCTATGGGGAAAACTCAGGTGTTAGAGTGGTTTCCTGGTTTCAAAAATGGTGATATGTCAATTGATGACAAACCTCGTTCTGGTCGTCCTTAAACGGCACGAACAAGTGAGAATGTTGAAAATATTCGTGCAGTAATCAACGAAGGACGACGACGGACCTCTGAAGAAATTGTGTATCTGCCGAGAGTGACTTTGGAGCTCGGTGCAGCGAATTGTGACAGATGATTTGGGAATGAAAATGATGGCTGCCGAATTCGTGCCACTCCTGCTGACTGCTGAACATTTGTCGCGTGGAAGTATGCTGTGCTTTGAAAGAAGTGTCCCGAAATGGCCCACACTTCCTTTTCAAAAATCGTCATAGGTGACGAAAGTTGGTGCTATGCTTAGAATCCTGGATCAGAGAAACAATCAAGCCACTGGAAGACTTCGTCTGGCCCCATGAAAGATCATCAGTTGGAATTAAATATTAAGAGTACTGATTTGTTTTTTCGATGCGAGAGAAGTCGACCATTCAGAGTTTGTTACTCAGGGTTTCCACATAAACGAGTGGCATGTACAAATCACTTCACCGCCATATCTTAAGTCAGTGGTAGAAAGTGACATGAACGCCAAGTACTACATTCCACACCAGCTATAGTGCTCCAAGGCGACCACTGCGCTCTTTCAAGATGGTAACTAATACACAAGGGTTCGAAACTTAAGGATGAAAATAGCTTTTACGTGAAGTGTCACTGCGCCGTAACACAGTCAGATGAAACGTGGGCCATGTGTAGAAAACAATAGAACAGTATAGTACAGATCATAGCTGGCACATATACGCAAAGAGATGAGCAGAAATGACGCTTTTAGGAGGCTGTTCAATAAAGAATGATCATAATATTTTTATGGTCATAATTTCTCGCGCTATAATTTAATCTTATGATAGTATGTTAGCTTATGTGCGACAAACACGCCATTATAGTAGGGAAAGTTGATGTCAGACGAAGAACCGGAGTTTCTTTCAAATGTAATCACTGCTGATGAACCTTGCTACATCATTTTGATCCTGAGAGCAAACAGCAAAGCTCAGTGTGGAAATCTCCATCATCAACCCCCAAAAAAGCAAAAGTGGTTGCTTCTGCTGGGAAAGTTATGGTCATGTCATTCTTTGATATTCATGGAATGGTTTACCAGCATGTTGTACCTGCACACACATCAGTAACTGGACAATACTGCAGGTGTGTCCTGAAAACAACGCAATTCCGTATCAGGCGCAAAAGACCACATTCCCGTGAAGCAGCTGCACCACGATAATGCCCGGCCGCATATTTCCAATGCTGTTGCTGAATATCTTGCAGAAATCTACGTGAAGTGCATCCCTCACTCTCCCTATAGTTCGGATTTAGCCCAATGAAACTTCTTTCTATTCCGTAACATGAACTAAACACCTTCGTGGGAGGCATTATCAATCATCAGAAGCAGTGGTGAAGGCTACGGTTGCGATTTTGAAGGACCTCTCAAAAAGGGGTTTCCAGCAAGTATTTAAAGACTGGCAGAAACGCTGGGACAAGTGCATAGCGTTCACGGAAGACTCCTTTGTGAAGGACCATGAAAATTATGAGGCTAAGTAAAGGTATGTTGCAAAAAAAATTATGACCATTCTTTATTAAACAGCCCTCGTATTTGAAGACAACAATTACACTGTAGTCATTGCAATTTATGATGGTCCCTGATTATTATAAAAGGTGAGAAATACTTCTCAATAGGATGTGTGATCACCACAGACGGTAATCCATCGTCTGCAACGGGCTTCCAGCAAAGTTGGCCAGGAGTTCTCGTGGTGCGGCGTTCCACTCTTCCACCAGCGATGGTGACAAATGCTGAACGGTCATTGGTGCATGTGACGTGGTACACTGTATCTCCCCAACGCATCCCCCAAGTGCTCCATGGGCTTCTAGTCGGAGAAAGGGTAGGGCAGTCCATTCAGCGAATATACTGTGGTTCCAAAGTCTCCTACATGTCCTCTGTTCCGTCGGCCGGTGTGGCCGTGCGGTTCTAGGCGCTTCAGTCTGGAACCGCGTGACCGCTACGGTCGCAGGTTCGAATCCTGCCTCGGGCATGGATGTGTGTGATGTCCTTAGATTAGTTAGGTTTAAGTAGTTCAAAGTTCTAGTGGACTAATGACCACAGATGTTAAGACCCATAGTACTGAGAGCCATTTTATGTCCTCTGTTCCATGCAGTCCAGCACTACCATCTTAAAACTGACATTCAAAATTACGGCGAACATAAATCAGTCGTCCTTTCTTTTCAGGCTTTATTAAAGAAAATCTATATTTCGGCTAGTTACTAGCCGTTGGCCGGCCGAAGTGGCCGTGCGGTTAAAGGCGCTGCAGTCTGGAACCGCAAGACCGCTGCGGTCGCAGGTTCGAATCCTGCCTCGGGCATGGATGTTTGTGATGTCCTTAGGTTAGTTAGGTTTAACTAGTTCTAAGTTCTAGGGGACTAATGGCCTCCGCAGTTGAGTCCCATAGTGCTCAGAGCCATTTGAACCATTTTTACTAGCCGTTATCAGTGCCGTATTTCAAAGTTTCACTACATGCTCTAGTACGCAAATCCCTTCGGGATTCATTCAAGACTACTGTGTGAAGTCAGGGCCGAATGCACCCCCGAAAAGACGCATATCAGGAAGGAGCACAGAACCGCATTAACGTTAATGTACAGTGTTCAGCGACTTGCAGCTTAGTATGCCCGTCTAACATTATGCGTCTCTTAACAACTGAACAACTGCACCACCAAAATGATCACGTTCGACTATGTTGCTGCGTGCATTACGCCCCCCCCCCCCCCCCCCCCCCGCTCCCCACAAAAGCCCCTTGCCAACCTTTTGGCCAGCATGGCAGCCGATTGCAGAAGATGTATTACATGTATTACCATCTATGGTAATCGCACACCCTTTCAGAAACCATTTCTCACCTTTCACAATGTCCAGGAGACCGTTATAAATTTCAGTGACTTCAGTATAATTATTGTCTTTGAATAAAAGTGTCATTTCTGTTCGCCTCAATGCGTATGTGTTTCAGGTACTGTGCTATACCGTAGTGGCCTCGAGCTATGTTACTTGTCAGTGACATATATTGCGAAAGTTATTTGATGCGTTTATTTCATGCGTTCTCCTTGCCTTCAAAGAGTGGGTGAGAACTTGTATCGGAGCGATGAAAGTGTTGTTTCTTCCAAGCAGACATGGCGGTCGGTCAAGCGGCATTGAATGGTGAGGGCCGCGTTCTGGTCAAAAGCAAAATGACAGCAGTTTCACGTCCACCCTACTCGCCGGATCTGGTCCCCTGTGGAAAGGAAGCGGATCTGTAAACGATTCTAGACCTCTAAGAGCTGTGAAACAAATTTCTCTGTAGACTGTAAGTGGAATAACTTTGCACGAAAATAAAAACATTTTCCACTAACGAAAGGACGGGATTAGTGAATTCAGTATGATGATCACTTAGTTTTGTAAATTTTTATGAAATGCAGAGTACCTAATGTAAAAATTCTCGTCACATTTTCGTGGCCGCTGGTATGCACGATGATTAACCATCCTTGCGACCGAGACGATGAAACAGTCCCTGTGGAGTTTCCAACATGAAGAGGCCATTAGAGCGCAGAGTTCTCCGAAATTAAGCAGACGTGACGTACGTGGCTGAGCCCGGTGCCCCCTTCCGTTATTCTTCTGCTCACGTCCCCATGTAAAGTGTTACGGCCAATTGCGTCGCCTCTGCACGTAGCCGTAAAAAACGGGCAAGCTCTGTTTTTTCGGCAGAGATCCCCATTGATACGCTAGTACGTTACCCCAGTTTTCGTCGTCGCTTTTACGAATATTGTTACACTCGTTTAATTCCGGAAAGTACAACAAATCGCGATAGCGTGAAGTTTTTCCTGAAGCAGCTTATCCTTGCATGGAGAAAAAAAAATGCATTTGTATTATGAGGTTGACACACGTTGCAGGAATGTCGACGACCTTCAAACCTCAAACACCTGAAGTCTTACACACGTCCCACAATAATGATTACAAACTACATCAGGCACCTTTTATGTTCATGGAAATAAGTGTATAGAGACAGAAGTCCTTAATCGCTGTTGACTATAAACCTCCAAAAATCAGTTGAATGGCATTCTTTCAGTGGGGAGTACTTGAAATAAAATCGTCATAGCTTCTGAGAGATTTGCGCTATGACGTTCAAACTGCACGATTGGCCGCGGGGTATGATGGGAATTAGTACGCGCATGCATGGTTTGATTTAGCGACGAAGCCCACTTTCATTTGGATTGGTTCGTCAATAAGCAAAATTGGCGCATTTGTGGGACTGAGAATCCGCATTTCGCAATCGAGAAGTCTCTTCATCCCCAGCGCGTGACTGTGTGGTGTGCTATGTCCAGCTAGGGAATAATCGATGCGATATTCCTTGATGGCACGGTGACTACTGAACTGTAAGGGAAGGTTTTGTAAGATGATTTCATCCTCATAATTCGGACATGACGTGGTTCATGCAGGACGGAGCTCGACCCCATCGAATCAGGAGGGTGGTGTCTTAGAGGAGCACTTTGGGGACCGCATTCTGGCTCTTGGCCGCTATATTTTCCGGATCTGAAACACTTGCGACTCATTTTTGTGGGGCTGCATTAAATACACAGTGTACAGCTGTAACCACAAAACCATTGCTGAGCTGGAAACAGTCATTCATAAGGTTATCGACAGCATCGATGTTCTGACATTTCAGTCGGTCATTCAGAATTTCTGCTATTCATTTGCGCCACATCATCCCGAATGATGGCAGGCATATCAAACTTACCACAACCTAAATCCGAATATCTGTAGTGACGTTTGCATGTTGAATAAAGCGTATGCACGCCGTATTTTGTAAGTAATTTACATTCCTTTTCATATAGTTCAATAATTATCACCTGTACAATCACTTCAGCGCCGAAACGAGTATTTAGTCGTAATGGGGGGAAGTGAACGTGGACTTTTTGAGAGACGCTTTCTTCACGATGAACTCAAGAACACTGTTTAGGTGTAACAACATGAGCATTCTTCCATTACTACCCACACAAGCACGCGAAGCACAGTTGCACTCTTATAGACGTGATCACAACGAAACTGATTGACCTCTCAGCACATGAAGCAACACTCGTGGTCTACTCTTCACGACTTCCAAAGATCAAATCGCTTCAAATATCTGATAGGAACATTAGTTACGTAGTTCATGAGGATCAAACAGCGGACTGCTCAGACACCCAATGACATCAAATAATCGGAGAGCCACAAGTGATGACTAAACTCACGAACTAACAGGTAATCTCAAAGCTCCGTGTAAGGTAAACTTCTGCTCCTTGGCTGTTAACTGACTTACTTCAAATTAAAAACAACAAGGACGCTGCTCCAAGACATCTCAAGACACATCCAAAGCAGGGAGGCAACGAAGAACACACAAAGCTGCGAAACAAGGTCAAGGAATGCGTTCTCAAAGCCAGAATAAGGCACGCTCCTTCAATTGTGTGCGGCCGATAGGACACCAGCGATTCTGTGGAATAATCTCCGTCGCGTGGGTCTCGGAGACTGAAAATCAGAAACGGTTTTCCAGGTCTCAGCCGGTGAACTGAACGAAGATTTTTTAACATCAGTTTACTCCTAGTCTGCAAAGAACTATCAACCACAAGAATCCCCAGATTGCGTAACTAACTATGAAGCTTTCCAAGAAACACATACTGCAATACACAAAAGAAAATTCAATAACGAAATGAAGCGACAAGCAGCGATGATACACGTTCACAGTTATTGACTATGTGAAAAGAAAACGTAAATTAGTTACAAACTACGCCGTGCACACTTTATTCAGCATGTAAACGTCACTACAGATATTAGAATTCAGGTTATGACATGTTCGATACGCCTACCATCATTGGCGATGATGTGGTGCAGACGAATAGCGAAATTCTGCATGACGTGCTCAAGCATAGGAGCATCGGTGCTGTCGATGACCTCCTGAATGGCTGTGTTCAGCACAGCAATGGTTTTTGGGTTATTGCTGTACACCTTGTCTTTAGTCTAGCCCAATAAAAAGCAGTCGCATGTGTTCGGATCTGGAGAATATGGCGGCCAATCGAGGGCCATGCCAGTGGCCTCTGGGTACCCCAGAGCCAGAATGAGTTTCCCCAAGTGGTCCTCCAGAATATCAAACAATCTCCTGCTTCGATGGGTTCGAGCTCAGTCTCGCATGAACCACAGCTTGTCGGAATCAGGGTCACTTTGGATAATGGGGATGAAATCACCTTCCAAAACCTTCTCGTTCTTTCGGTAGTCACTGTGCCATCAAGGAATATCGCACCGATTATTCCATGGCTAGATATTGCTCACCAGACAGTCCCCCATTGAGGGTGAAGAGACTTGTGGGTCGGGAAATACCGATTCTCAGTTCCCCAAATGCGCCAGTTGTGTTTGTTAACGAACCCATCCGAATGAAAGTGGGCTTCATCGCCAAACCCAACTATTCTTATTACAATCGTGCCCCACAGCCAACCATGCAGTTTGGATGTCCTAATGCAAATCGTTCAGAAGTTATGACGATTTTATTTCATATAATTCAGTAATTGTCCCCTTGTATCAGCATTGGGGCAACGGCCTTGCCGCATTGGATACACCGGTTGCCGTCACATCACCGAAGTTAAGCGCTGTTGGACGTGGCCGGCAATGGATGGGTGACCGTCCGGACGGCTATGCACTGTTGTCATTTTTCGTGGTACACTCAGCCTCGTGATGCCAACTGAGGAGCTACTCGACCGAATAGTAACGGTTGCGGTCACAGAAAAACTATCACAACGACTGGGAGAAAGGCGTGCCGACCACATACTCCACCTATCCGCATCCTTAGCTGAGGATGACACGGCAGTCGGATGGTCCCGATGGGCCACTTGTGGCCTGAAGACAGAGTGCTTTTTGTATCAGGATTACTACTGTCACTAATGCTGCAAATACTTATTACTTATCTTAGGACATATATCTAATTGGTCTTTCAGGAATGGGACATATGCCACTCAATGGCGAACATAATCCGCTCATTCTTGAGAATGAAAACGCACATTCGCTTGTGATTACAGACCAATCACCATCTTACCCGCTGCACTCAGTGTCCTGACTGAATACTTAAGAAAACACAGCTTATTTGACAAATATCAGTCCACCTTTCGTAAACACCATGACAGAAACACTGCAGAAATAAAGTAAGGACCTGAAATATGTCATGGACAATCGTGAGGCCACAGTGTTGATACTGGTATAATTCAGAAAAACGTTTTTGGTAACGTCAACATTGACGTACTAGCCAAAAAAAATGCGACTTCTGAAATTTCCAATTAATACACGCTGAAAGAGCTTGAAAGCTACTTGACAAATTGACACTAATAACTATGTCTTGCGTTTTCCCAGGAGTGCCTCCAGGGTTTGTCTTGGATGCTTTATTGTTGTCCATATATGTAAGTACTGAATTCGGTGAACAACTGTCTCCAGTTCTCAATGGTTTCCCAATACCGCATCAGGAAACATCGAAGAACTTTGAATAAACAGCTTGTAAAGTATGTGTGAGAGTTGGAAACACTTGTTCAAAATGTGGTCTGTCACACTAGCTACACATCCAAGCACAGTGATGCCAAGTGTAACGATTACGACGGTAGTGCATCCTATTAAAATTGACTGCTGTTTAACGTTATCCTCGTACAGTACACGGTGCGTTCCAGAATGCAACACTTCCCATTTCCCTAGCACAACCGGCTGCAACTTGCTTACCTCTTGTCTTGCAAAGATGTCCCATAGCTGTCCTCCCTGTTAGTTTCTTCTCCGCTGGTCGCAGGCGCTGACGTGCATGAGGTAAACAGAGTATAACGAAGTGGCAAATGGGAAAGATTTCAGTCTATGAAAAATGAAATTACGAAATATAGGGATGTCTTTTGATTTTATTTTTGTTTATAGAATCATATAGATACAAAGAAGGGTGCATTGTCATTTATGATTTGGTAAATATTAATTGGATAAGTGAAGATTGTGAGGTGAAATACTTTCTGTTTTGTTTGCTTGTGGGTAATTGTGATGTGTTTGAAAAACGGGAAGTTTTGTACATTTTTTTCTTCATTTGTTTGCTTTAGTTCATTGTTCAGACGAGAGTAGGTAAACTTACCAGTTCACAGGGATCGCACTCTGAAGTTATAGATTTTATCATTCTTTTACCATTTTCAGGAATTAATTATTTGACAGAGAAAAATTCGTTGTAATGATGATTGCTATACTCAGATAATACGTTTCAGTTTTCGCAGTACAGTTTTTGGAAAAGGTCAATTACTTTCATTCATTTAGCAAATGAAAATTCCAGCACCGTTTCCTCACGAAAGAATTATCACACTTTCTGATTATGTGTTTCGCTGTATTGCAGAGAGGAACACAGATTTTTAAAATTTAAAGCATTATCTGTAACATTTGTACACTCTTGCACTGCACTGTGCTAAGATTTTTTTTATTTAGCTTACTTGCTGCTGCCCAGCATACTTACACAGACGAGAAAAAAAAACCTGCTTAATAGCTTGTTCGTCCGTCTTTGGAACGAAATACACCACTGATGTAGCGTGTCAGGTATCCGACAGTTTGTTGGTAGGTTTGTGGAGATATGTGGCATTAGATGTCTACGCACAGGTCATGTAATTCACGTAAACAACGGACCACAGATTTTCGTACTCGGTGACGGTGCCCGGTAGCGATCCAGACAGGTTCCATAAGAGTTACATTAGGCAGATTTGGTCATTGAGATATCAACGGGAGTTCACTCTAATGCTCCTCAAACCAGTGTAACGTGGTTCTGGCTCCGACACACGTATAGTTATGCAGCTGAAAGATGACATCGTCGTCGGTGAAGACATCAGACATAAAGGGATACTGTCGGTTACCAGCTGTCAGTGTGTCTTCCGTTACTAGCACTGTTCTCATGCAAGCACATCAGAATGTCTCCCGTAGCACATAGTACTGCTGTTACCAGCATGCGTCCATGACGCTCTGCACGTTTTGGGCCACCGTTCACCTAGATGACGGCATTTATGGAGACGGCCATCGACTTCGCGTCGCAAAAATGTGATTCACCCGAAGAGCCGACACATTTCCATTGATCGACGGTCGAATCCCAATGGTTCCGTGTCCATTGCAATCCCAACTGATGAAGTCGTTGGGTCAACATGTGCTGCGGAAATTCAAGTGCAACATTGTATGGAGAACGGTGTGCTCTTTCAGTAGAAATGCCACAGATCACAATCTGTCCTACTTTACAGAGCAGAAAAGCCTCGGAAACCCACGCTCTGGAAGAGTCGTGGACGTCCAACCATTTGGGGCCTGGTGTTAGTTTCACTGTCCTATCACTCTGCATAGATGCCCACGAAATTAGCACGTGAACATTCGACCAGCTTCGCCGTTTTCGAGATACAGGTTCAAAGGCTATGCGTAATAATAATCTGCCCTCGTCGAAGTCGCTTGCCTGTAGGAATCAACATGGATTCCGGAAACAGCTATCGTGTGAGACCCAACTCGCTTTATTTGTTCATGACACCCAGGAAATATTAGATACAGGCTCCCAGGTAGATGCCATTTTCCTTCACTTCCGGAAGGCGTTCGATACAGTTCCGCACTGTCGCCTGATAAAGTAAGAGCCTTCGGAATATCAGACCAGCTGTGTGGCTGGATTGAAGAGTTTTTAGCAAACAGAACACTGCATGTTGTTCTCAATAGAGAGACGTCTACAGACGTTACAGTAACCTCTGGCGTGCCACAGGGGAGTATTATGGGAACATTGCTTTTCACAATATATATAAATGACCTATTAGATAGCGTCGGAAGTTCCATGCGGATTTCCGCGGATGATGCTGTAGTATACAGAGAAGTTGCAGCATTAGAAAATTGCAGCGAAATGCAGGAAGATCTGCAGCGGATAGGCACTTGGTGCAGGGAGTGGCAACTGACCCTTAACATAGACAAATGTAATGTATTGCGAATACATAGAAAGAAGGATCCTTTATTGTATGATTATATGATAGCGGAACAAACACTTGTAGCAGTTACTTCTGTAAAATATCTTGGAGTATGCGTGCGGAAAGATTTGAAGTGGAATGATCATATATAATTAATTGTTGGTAAGGCGGGTGCCAGGTTGAGATTCATTGGGATAGTCGTTAGAAAATGTAGTCCATCAACAAAGGAGGTGGCTTACAAAACACTCGTTCGACGTATACTTGAGTATTGCTCATCAGTGTGGGATCCGTACCAGGTCGGGTTGACAGAGGAGATAGAGAAGATCCAAAGAAGAGTGGCGCGTTTCGTCACAGGGTTATTTGGTAAGCGTGATAGCGTTACGGAGATGTTTAGCAAACTCAAGTGTTAGACTCTGCAAGAGAGGCGCTCTGCATCGCGGTGTAGCTTGCTGTCCAGGTTTCGAGAGGGTGCGTTTCTGGATGAGATATCGACTATATTGCTTCCCCCTACTTATACCCCCCGAGGAGATCACTAATGTAAAATTAGAGAGATTCGAGCACGCACGGAGGCTTTCCGGCAGTCGTTCTTCCCGCGAACCATACGCGACTGGAACAGGAAAGGGAGGTAAAGACAGTGGCACGTAAAGTGTCCTCCGCCACACACCGTTGGGTGGCTTGCGGAGTATAAATGTAGATGTAGATGTAAAATGGATCTCCCCATTTCGAGTCCATATCTTCACTAGGTTGATGCCAAGTCTGTGTCTGTCTGCTCCGATTACATACTTTTGTTCCATCGTCACGTGCCCGCAAGACCACCAGATGGCATCCAACGCCACGGTGGGCAGTGGTCATCATATTTAAGTTGATCAGTGTATGTTCATCACTTCGAGCAGTACCGAGTTTCACATGTTCAAATGTGTGTGAACTAAGGGACCAAACTGCTGAGATCATCGGCCCCTAGACTAAAGCACTACTTTAAACTACACTAACTTACGCAGCCGGCCGAAGTGGCCGTGCGGTTCTAGGCGCTGCAGTCTGGACCCGCGAGACCGCTACGGTCGCAGGTTCGAATCCTGCCTCGGGCATGGATGTGAGTGATATCCTTAGGGTCGTTAGGTTTAACTAGTTCTAAGTTCAAGGGGACTAATGACCTCAGAAGTTGAGTCCCATAGTGCTCAGAGCCATTTGAACCATAACTTACGCTAAGGACAACACACACACCCACGCCCGAGGTAGGACTCGAACCTCCTGTGGGACGGGCCGCGAAATCCGTGACATGCCGCTTCAAACTGCGCGGCCACTCCGCTCGACAGTAGCGAGTTTCCTTTGCCACGGGGGTAACCTACAAAATTTGGCTAGCAGCAGTTACAGTAGAGTCAGGACACAGTGAAACAATTCGTAGTTAAGTGTTGCTCTTCAAAATTATTGTCAGAGTCAATGGATTATATTTCTTGTCAGACAGTAATTTTTACAGTACAGAGCTACATTCGCGTGTGTATTATTCAATGTTTACAAAGTTGTTTAGTCAGTTGCGAGTACGTAAATTTATAGGGCACTTTGTAGAAACATTTTGGTTATTGATGCTTCAAAATTCTATTAGTAACTTACACAGCATTTTTGTTCTGTTATCTTGTGTGTTGGAAATGCAGGTCGCGCGTTGTGACGTCATACATGGTACCACTGTTCACTGTATTGCACAATATAATTTCCGAGAACAGCTTATTCAATGTACAGCTACGTTTTCTAATCGCTTTGAAATTGTGTAACTGCATTGTAACTGACTTTGCCAGTTTGGTCTACTCGATGTGCCTGACAGCATTTTCGTAAGTACATCACTTGCGTTGTTCAGGTCAGCATCACAGATACACGAGACACAAAGAATAACAGTTGACATTACTCCTGTTTCAGTTCACAAGATTAAACCTAAAAAAGTTACGTGGTAAAAAAACGCTGGGTTATCAAGGCACAAAAGTAAACAGAGTGACATTTAAATAAGTTTGAAAAAAAAAATCAAGTGCTTTACAGATATGGTCGCAAGTAATCAAAAAGCAATTTATTTCCGTAAAGCAATATTTACGGAGGTATCTCTGTTTTCTGCTGTAGTTTACAAGGCAGACCAATATAACTAATTCATACGCAAAACGAGTGTACAGGGTTGCTACAAACGATTCATTCGTTTTGAAAGCTTCTTTGTTTTTAATAGTATTACATGTATAAATATGATTGATGCATGAATAGAGCGGTAAACATATCAAGCTCGCATTCTGCAGTCTACAAATGTTCTCTGAGAGCCCCTCTGGTCAAACGACTCACGTCAAAGTGATTGTCAAGTTCATTCCACACCTTACGTAGCGAAGTCAATGGTAATCACAGCAGCACTGATGGGTTTCCTGGGCTGTTCCAGTGTTCACAGAAGTGAAGGTTATAAACGCAGTCCTTACTGTACCCCCAAAGGAAAAAGTAATCATAGGCGTACGGTCAGCCGACCTGGGGCCGAGAGGGGTGTGGGGAGGGGGGGAGAGGGGAGAGGAGGGTATAGAGCCACATCATCTTCACCACTATGTCCAGCCCAGCTATACGAAAGCATAGATGCTCTAACGAGGAGGTGGTCAGTGTTGTTGGAAGTGAAATTGTCGAAATCAGCAGTCAGTTGTGGAAATAACCGCACCTGCGTATCAGGGTAAAAGGTACGCGTCACAGTTTTATCACAGAAGAAAAACGGTCCATACAACTTCGTCTGTGACACTGCGTACAAAACATTGTAAGACGTGTATATTTCTATTATCTATTGTCAAACCACAATTTATGAAAGATGTTTATATTTTATTAATAGGTTTAAGTAGGAATAATTAATATTTGTCATGTTGGAAATAATTGTGGTAGGGGGAAATGTCTGCACCAAAGTATTGTTGGCAGGAGAGACAGCACATTAACGTTCGTAAGAAGTCAGTAGTAAGTGAGAAGTGAAGTCAGTCGGTAGCAGGTCTGAAGCGAGAAGCTGAGAGGAGCGGTGTGCCTGACAGCCACCAACTATGATTTACAAGAGATTATAAACGGATGTACAGAGATATCAGCTAACTATTATCATAGGAGGAACTAATATTATTGAATTATTTTTTTGAGGAATTCAAGACTACTGAAGGTATGTTTGCGCAATGCAAGTGGTAAGATTACTGTAAAAAGTAAGTCCCATTTGAACGTTTGTAAAATCATTTGATTTAGAATATAATTAATTTTTGCCAGCAATATTGCATTACTGATTATAATCCATCCCAAAAACCATCAACGTAAGACTTTGCAAAATTTTATTGTTGTCAAGAAAAAGTTTAACTATGAATTACGTAACTTCAGTCAAATTAATTTAAGAATAACGTCAGCTTTGCTATTAAAGAATAACGTCAGCTTTGGTAATAAATACAGCCACTTATGACAGCCCAACAGCAGCTAATAGAGTATAGTAAAACAGAGTAAGCATATTCATGTCGTAGTTCGATGTAGCAGTCAGATGGCGATCCAGTAACAGTAAAAAAGGTAAGGAACAGTTTTGGGTTATTGTAGGTAACGACTGAGGGCCTTTCGTCAAAATAATCAGCAAATCACTTTCAATAAGCAGTATTTAAATTTGTATGAGAAGATTGAGAGAAAGAATTCATTTCAAAGGGAAGATTTCATTTGTTATTGTTAAGCAAGAGATAGAAATCCTAAGGGAAGATTTCATAGGTTATTGTAGATGGGAAGGTTGAGTAACAAAAGAAAAATGTAGAGGAGACGGGAAGGTTTCAACATTAACCTTCGGCGGATCTCGTTCGTGAAAAACGATTTCGTGAGAATTGTCAGTGCTCAGTGCTCTCTCCCCCCCCCTCCCCCCCTCTCACTCTCACATTATAGAGCTTAACCTTTATAGATAAATATAGATAAATGGAAGGTTGTTTAGTCGCTGATTATCAATTCCAGGCGAAATTTTCATCCTCGAGTACTTTCTAAATTCTGATGTAAAACTGCAAGCGATGGTCATAGTATTCCGGTTTTAACCCTCGTACGAACTGCAGAAGGTACGGTTTCAAATGTAACCGACGTCGCATATCCTTCCACATAGTCTGTTGCAGTATTCCAAGTTTGCCGTTGGCTTTCTTGGACTGCGTACGAAACTTTTCCACACCTTTCAGTGTGAGTATCTGACAAACGTGGCCTACGTGTACTTTTTGTTTAGAAAGACAGCGAGTGTCCCTAACTTGTGGATACCAACGCACGATGCTCTGTCTTCATGGCAGTCCGTTTCAGCAATTCCTTCTGAATGCACTTTGCACTGTGTTAACAAATATCTCGCACTTTCCAACACGCAAAAATACTTTTCTTGTTTTGTCTCTATTTTGCCAAGGCACTACACTCTTAACTCCACCTAGTAGACACAATGCAGGATCGATGAGTTTACGGTTTTATTCATGCGTAGATCATATCAGTTCATGTAATACTTTGGAAAACAGACAACTTTGAAAACGAATGAATCATTTGTAGTAGCGCTGTATTGCAATGGTTTTATTGAGCTGGTTCATCTAAGCAATACTCACTGGTCTCACAGAGGACGAAAAGTGTAATTCGTGAACCGAACGAAAGATCGAAGTAGCTTTGGGAACTTCATACTTCCGCTCGGTTCGGCTGGCTGCACTACAAATTTGCTTGTATGTGAGTTTCGGAAGTGCATCTTCCGATATCCGATCGCGGCTGCCGGCTTTGGTCAAAGGCGTTATCTAAAGGCCGTTTCCATAAACAAAATACTTGACGTTAATTAATGACTAAACTGTGCGGTAAATCAAATGTTTGAAGAGGATTTTTCGTCTGTAAATATTGTACACCTCTCTTCGGGTGGCAGTTTTGTACGCGTCGAGAAGTCACCGTTTAGCATCAGGCAGTGTTCCGAGGCCAAGCGCACACTTTGCGCTTAGCATCCGTTGTTTACGCTTGAAGCTCTGGATGCAGTATGGTCTACGAACTGAGTTCACTGAGAATGTTAAAAATATTGTAACACACATAGATACAGAGCACAACTAGTACTTAAATAAGGAACACGTCAATTCCGATGTGACAGTTGTGACATGATATACATTGGCCAAACCGGAAAGAATTTTCGGATACGACTGAAAAACACACTAAATCTAAGGAAAACAATACAAGTGTATTGGCCATGCATCTGATACACAATGAGTACACGTCCCGAAACATTTACGATAAACTACAATTCCATCATGCAAAGAAAGGGAAAAAATGAATATTCGAGAAGAAATAAAATTTTTAACGAGATCGACATATCAACGAACGAACTGAGCTGCAAATCAATAGATAGCTTGGAAATATTATTGCTAATGTAGACCAAAACAGCAGCTCCATTCCTCGTTGCCACACGAACAGATAATATTATTCATATTGTATATACACTAAATGAAATTTCCGAATTTCCCATTTTGTAGATATTGTTAATAATTTTATTTTTATATTATTTTGTTACCTGTTTCTTCTTTGTATGTACACATACTGTAAAATAATTATATTCAGGCCGGCCGCGGTGGTCTAGCGGTTCAGGCGCGCAGTCCGGAAACGCGCGACTGCTACGGTCGCAGGTTCGAATCCTGCCTCGGGCATGGATGTGTGTGATGTCCTTAGGTTAGTTAGGTTTAAGTAGTTCTAAGTTCTAGGGGACTGATGACCATAGATGTTAAGTCCCATAGTGCTCAGAGCCAGCCAATTATATTCAGGGTGAACATTAATAAAACCCTTAAAGATCGTGTTGACGACGCCTGTGACGCTATTCGGAGCGAGGCCAGAACTTGCGAAAGACTGTGGCAGTCCGTGCTGCGACGTGCGAAGGCGTGCAATGCACTTTGAACACCTGTTGTGAGGTGGATGCGATGCAGCTCTGTACTGTGTTCCGTGACGATCTGTTGTCGTTGCACGTACACCGTCCATTTCTGGACACATGTTCGTGGTACGTCTTTTCTTCCATTTCCAGTCACGAATCCGTCTCTGCAGTTTGTTGGTATTATTGATGTTTACTATATAAAATCTGAAACTATTAGATCACCCTCGCTTATATTCTTTGGCCAAAGCTCTATCTTTTCAGATTTCCTACTTTATGTGCACAACCAACTGTCAAAACAACATTAATAGGTACATTTTCAGAAACGAAAACGAATGTGAACACAAAAGTGAAGAGGCTGCCATTTTAGTCATGACGCAACTTTTGTAGGTAACTATTTTTCCGCTAATTTACTTCCATGCCACTGCGGGATTTTTTGCTCAAATAATCGCTGGAAAATGGGTTAAAAGCCGAAAACGGTTGTGGAAAGAAAGAAAAGTTTAAATAAATAGAAGCCTGAGTGGAGGAAACGCTGCATTCGTTCTATAATTATACGGCCGTGGTACCTTCAATGAACAAGGCGAATAAAAGAGGTGCTCCTCGCGTTTACGAGTATTTGTTTCCTACAGGAGACATCTTCACCACGCTGACTATTCTGCCCTGTAACGATGCATCAATACTGAACAAGGGATGCATGTTGGAAAACAGCGGATTTCGAGGAAGTCCTGAGAGGTTCAATAGTGCGGCGCATGTACTGCGGCAAGAACTGTTGTCACGCGTCATGTATTCTGCACGTGTGCCGACTTCAACAGGAAGACGCAACAGGACCACATGATTTTGCACTTCGAATGGGAATTGTCATGAAAATGCCAACCACTCTATGATCTCATTGAGCATGGCGATGAAATTGGGACTGCGTCACGCGCCTGATTAATTTTGGAAATTTTTGTTCATATTACTTCCGAAAAAACATTATTACACAGTTCATTTAAGACATAACTAGTTTTGAGAGTTTACCTCTAATTCTCAGAAATACTGTATTATAAACACACACACACACACACACACACACACACACACACACACACACACACACAAACGTGCTCGCGCTGTTCACCGATGGGGCCTAGATTATTAGTCTCGGATACGTAAATAGTCAGAGTAGTAATATTTGGGATAGCTCGTAGCGCATAGTCGCCATCTAGATAAATATTTGAGTTGGATTCATGACAAAACTGTTGTAAGCTAGTATCACTCGCTGTATGCAGCAATCTGTAGTTCCGGCATGGTACAGCCATATCACATTTCGTTGTCAAAGTCTGCGGAGATAGGTATCTCTGATTGAAGAAGAACGTTGTATACATCATGAAAGAACTACTGGTTGGTGAGAAGATTCGTCTGATTTAACACCGCTTGATCGTTTTGTTTGGGGACACATTAGGAGTGTGGAGTATGTTACTGAAATTGCCACCAGATCGGAGTCGCTTGCAGGAATGAGCGATGTGTATGACAACTCTAACCAAATTCCCGGGCCTTAGATCTACAGATCTGGTGCATTAATACTGCTTGCGCGTCGAACACGTAATGAAGCTCAGGGAAGACTTAAAACGTAATGTAAGCCTGTAACTCAGTGGTAAATTAGAACTGTGTGCCTATCCGAAACGCGAAACTAGAACCTCGCATTTTTGCGGGCAACCCTGTTGCTGACTGAGCAATCCAAGCACGACCTCCAGCACATCCTAAAAGCTTGCATTTACCAGTAACTCTTATCCATTTTCCAAGCTTCTCAGAATCTCTCCTACATAGCCTGGTGGACTACCTCTCCCGAATGAAACAGTATTGTGGAGGTCGCTCGATTCCAGCCTGTGGAACTGTTTCCGGAATTAATTTCTTTACTCTGTAGCGTAGTCATCCCTGTTTCAAAACTAGGTGTGCATCTCTTCGTCCGAAGCAAACCTACGGCCACGAATGTCCTTCAGGGCTCCAAAAATGTGGAAATCGCATGGGGAGAGAGAGGGGGTGTATGGAGGATATAACAGGACTTACGAACGAAAATATGCTGCGTAGTCTAAGCAACATTGGTAGCGTCTGCTCCTGCCCACTTGTTTCGAGCGCGCTGAAGAAGTTTCGCTTTGAGGCCTTTACACATCCTATATACAGTCCCGATGTCTCCGAATGCGATTTCCATATCTTTGGAGTCCTGAAGGAAGACAATCGTGGCCGTCAATCTGCCTAGGACGAAGAGATGCAAACGTGGTACCGTAGGCAACCAAAAACATTTTTCCATTAAGACACTGACCGTCTGTTCTCGCAGTGGGACAAATTTATAAATGCATAGGGCGATTAGTATTTAAACCGGGGACTCGTGCGAAACTTTCGCACTTTTATAGTTTTAAATAATGACAATATTTGCAATAATTGTAGTGATTGGGATAGGGTAGTTATGGGAAAGAAGGGAAAACGTTTTTCAGAAAGAATCGAAAGATGTGACATAATAATCACGAATTTATTGCTCATGATATTTGACTGTCATCAACTGATTGTAATTTCTAATTTTCCACCGTATTTTTTTTAATATTTACCTGTTGTTGAAGAAAAGTTTAATGAAAAATACCAATATAAACCCAAAGACACAAATAAACAGAAAATGTAGAGGTTATAATGTGTTCGCCTCTTACTTGACATATCACTAAGACCACGCCGCGCGGGATTGGCCGAGCGGTCTTGGGCGCTGCAGTCATGGACTGTGCGGTTCGTCCCGGCGGAGGTTCGAGTCCTCCCTCGGGCATGGGTGTGTGCGTTTGTCCTTAGGATAATTTAGGTTAAGTAGTGTGAAAGCTTAGGGACTGATGACCTTAGCATTTAAGTGGTGGTGGTGGTTAGTGTTTAACGTCCCGTCGACAACGAGGTCATTAGAGACGGAGCGCAAGCTCGGGTTAGGGAAGGATTGGGAAGGAAATCGGCCGTGCCCTTTCAAAGGAACCATCCCGGCATTTGCCTGAAACGATTTAGGGAAATCACGGGAAACCTAAATCAGGATGGCCGGAGACGGGATTGAACCGTCGTCCTCCCGAATGCGAGTCCAGTGTGCTAACCACTGCGCCACCTCGCTCGGTAGCATTTAAGTCCCATAAGATTTCACACACATTTGAACATTTTTGAACTAAGGCCACAATTAACTCTAACTGTATTTTTATATCTTAATTGCAAATCCCACTGTATGTTAGCACATTAGGCCGTAGCAGCAACAGATAAATGACAATTCTAGGCGACACTGACAAATACGTAAGTCGTTTCTGAAAGGATATTTGTTTAGAAAAGTGAAGTTGTAGGCCAGTCAGAGGTAATAAACTACCGCAGTCACGGTTATTATCTACGGCAATGCTGTTTACAAATTATCTAGTTAATAATTACTGCTCTTTCAAACAAATAAAATGCCTTATGTCTACATTTGTACCTACATGGACACTCGGCAAATCACACTTAAGTGTCTGCCATAGGGTTCATCGTACCATCTTCACAATAAATGTCCATTATTGCACCCCAGAACAGCGTGCGGAAAAAACGAACACCTATAGCTTTCCGTGCGAGCTATCATTTCCATTATTTTATTATGATGATCGTTTCTGCCTATGTAGACTGTCGTCAACAAGATATTTCGCATTCGGAGGAGAACGTTTGTGACTGAAATTTAGTGAGACGATGTCGCAGCAACGTCAAAAGCCTTTGTTTTAATGGTGTCCACCTCAAATCCTGTATCATTTCAGTGACACACTCACCCCCATTTCTAGATAATACAAAACATGCTGGCCGTCTTTGAACTTTCTCGATGTACTCGTTTAATCCTATCTGGTAGGGTTCCAGACTGCGCAGCAGTACTCCAAAAGAGGACGGACAAGCGTAGTGTAAGCAGTCTCTTTAGTAGATCTGTTACATTTTCTTAGTGCTCTGCCAATAAAACGCAGTCTTTGGTTTGCTTCCCCCACAACATTTTCTAAGTGTCCTTTCCAATTTAAGTCTCTCCTAATTGTAATTCCTAGATGTTTTATTGAATTTACGGCGTTTAGATTTGACTGATTTATCGTGTAACCAAAGTTTAGCGGATTCCTTTTAGCACTCATGTGGATGACCTCACACTTTTCATTATTTGGGTTCAACTGTCAATTTTCACACGACACAGATATCTCTTCTAAATAGTTTTGCCATTTGTTTTGATCTTCTGACGACTTTAAAAGACGATAAACGACAGCGTCATCGGTAAACAACCCAAGACAGCTGCTCAAATTGTCTCAAGTCATTTATATAGGTAAGGAACAGCAGAGGACCTATAACACTACCTTGAGGAACGCCAGAAATCCCTTCTGTTTTACTCTATTATTTTCCGTCAGTTACCACGATCTGTGGCCTCTCTGACAGGAAATCACGAATCCAATCACATAACTAAGACGATATTCCATAAGCACGCAAGTTTACTACAAGCCGCTTTTATGATACAGTGTCAAAAGCCTTCTGGAAGTCTAGAAATATGGAAACAATTTGGAATCCCTTGTCAATAGCACTCACTACTTCGCGAGGATAAAGAGCTACTTGTGTTTCACAAGAACGATGTTTTCTAAATCGGTGGTGATTGTGTGTCAATAGACGGTTCTCTTCGAGAAATAAATTATGTTCGAACACAATATATGTTCCAAAATTCTCTGGCATACCGACATTAATGATATGGGTCTGTAATGTAGTGGATTATTCCTACTACCTTTCTTCAATATTGGTGTGACCTGTGCAACTTTCCAGTCTTTGGCTACGGATCTTTCGTCGAGCAAACGGTTGTATATGATTGTTAAGTATGGAGCTATTGCATCAGCACACTCTGAAAGGAACCTAACTCGTATAGTGTCTGGGCTGGAAGACTTGCTTTTATTAAGTGATTTAAGTTGCTTCACTACTCCGAGGATATTTACTTCTAAGTTACTCATGTTGGCGGCTGTTGTTGATTCCAATTCTGGAATATTTACTTCGGCTTCTTTGGTGAAGGAATTTCGGAAGTCTGTCTATAATAACTCTGCTTTGCCGGCACTATCATCGATAGTATTTCCATTGCCATCGCGCAAAGAGGCGTTTGATTGTGTCTTACCGATAGCATACTTTCCGTACGACTAGAATCTTATGTAATTAGATGATATGAAAAGAGGATCTCCTCGTAAAATATAGGTACGAACCTGAGCATCCATGGTGTCCTTCTGCCAATTAGCTGCAACAGGCAGAAGACGTGCTTTGTTGGTGCTGCACATTTTAGCGATTTTGACCGAGATAAACTCACGCTATAGTGTTCTTTTATGCACGTCAGTCTGGAAGTGTGCACAAAATCAGCTAAGTGAAAAATCCGTGCAATACGCCCGTTTATTTATATATAAAAGCCGACTTCGGAATTTTCCTTCGTGGGAGACCGCGTGTAAATCATTCATGAGTTGCGATATGAAGGTCTACATTGGCATATTTTACAGTTCGCGTCGCTTCTGCATAATATTTCATTGACTGTGTCAATACCCATTTATATTCTGATGTATTGTGAAATTTCTGGAATGCCGCAGTAATCTCCTACTATTATCGGCAATTGCAGGCTTAAACTTAATTGTGCCCTTTAAAATTCTTGAGAAAAGTAAGCCCATCTACGTTCAAAACAATCTTTCTCCCATTTCATTGCATAATTACGTGAGAAATAGTTTACTTTCGAGAATTTTCAGGCACCTATAAAACTTTATTTGCGTATGTTACCGCTATGAGTGTTTTGGATACTTAACGTATCAGTGGTTCAGTTACTGCCAAAGAATACGTCACCCCTGAATTTCATTTATATCAACGCAGATAAATGTGCGTTTTTGAGAAGTTTTGGAAGCTACCATTGTCCTTTGCACGATATATGAGTAACGATTAACCCTATACATTATCTACATCTATCGTAAAATGATCCTGTTTTCAAGTTTGCTAACAGCGTTTTAGGAAACTAATAATTTTTTCCACAGGTTTTCGTCTTGTCTTAACAGAAATCTCGTTTTGTATATTTGCTTTAATTCTTATAGGGAATCAGCAACTTTTTAGCTCAACAGATTAAAAGATAGTCAGTGAGTTTAATTTAAAGTTATTTGTTCACTGCCCTGTAATACATTGCGCCAGCGAAAATGCAGCCCCACTGAATGCTGTTCTGAAACATTGGGTGAGTTGACATTCGTAAGCAGCTGTAAATCGCCCTGACTACCATCAAACGATGGTCTTCTGCTACTGCAGCTGCGAATGGTGTGTTGGAACAGCTCCTGAGAGTCGTGTACCTGTGATGCAGGTACCAAAGGTACATCGAGGACTATCCTCCTCTGTGCATTCCGTCTCCTCCGCAGAAAGCACTAGATCTCTCAGTACTCATCCACTGACGGCGAGTAACGTGATTATTGTAGATCTAGGTATCCCGTACAGGGTGGGTGGGAACTGGGGAGGACTCGAAGTGTTCTACCGATCCCCTAACAAAGTTTGAGGTCCTGTCTCTCACTCAAACTGAAACTGAGCCAATGGAAGTCACTTCACATGTTTTGGGGAAACCTGTTTGCCCAGTGTCAAGAGGAGACAAATACAAAAGGATAGGCGTCTATTAACTATTGAAAGTTCAAACGAACAGCGAATGATGGTACCCCTTAGGGGAATGGCAGCAAGGGACAGGAAAGGACACCAGGCGCACTCAGTGTGTACGCCCGAGGGCCTCATTCAATAACTTAAAGAGGCTATACCGGAAGCCATTGAGGGAAATGGGTGCAACCAACAACGGATTGTGCCACACGTTAGAGCAAATGATGCCCGTCGTGCGGGCTCCGAGATCATACCTGCATCATTCCAGCGACTGGCAGACAAGGTTGAGAAGCCTAGTCTTGCACATGGAGTTTCAACGATGCTCACAATTCGTTTCCAGAACTGATCATGGCCATTTGCTTCCTAGTCGAGTGGAATGACTGAAGCAGAGACTTCCAAAGTTCTGTGAGAAGCTAGGCTGCGATTTCCTGGACTTGCGCTATCGGGGTGAGGCCTGTATGGTGCCCCTAAATGGTGTGCACTACACATTAGAGGCTGCTACTCAGGTAGCTAACTGTGTGTGGGATGCACACAAGATCTTTTTAAATTAGGTGACTATGGAATCCAGATAGCAATATCTGTAGGAAATTCAGAAGTATCAGTGTAACATAGAAAGAAATGACTCCAACTGGTGTGAGTATTAAAATACTAATGGTAAACTTGAAAGGTGGCTACACTGAGCCACAGCGCCAGAGATTGCGCCAAAGAGTATTATTCCGCCACCTCCACTGGCAGTGCTTATTGAGAAGTAGCAGTAGGCAGTGCTTGTTGAGATGTGGTAGTGGAGAGTGCTTATTGAGAAGTAGCAGTAGGCGGTGCTTGTTGAGATGTAGCAGTGGTGAGTCGTTGTTGAGAAGTTCCCATGGAGAGTGCTTGTTCAGATGTTGTCATATTGTTTTGATGGGCTAGACACCAGATATTGTTGGACTGGGGATGCTGTAATGATTAGAGTGTGCATTTCGTCAATATATATGAAGGTAAAAAATTCCTTTTTTTTATTATTTCATTGTCTTAAACAATAATGCCTCTTGGTCACAGGTTCAGTCAACAAAGCATCTGGCTCGTGTTCTTGTATTAGACTGTATTTCTGGTTTCTATGTGCAATTATAGAATTTCTGTTTTTTTAAATTACTTCAGTATAAATGGTGTTTAAAATATCTGGTCTTATTGAGGAAGAACCGTGCCAGATGTGTACGTTGAATCACACTTCCACACACAGAACAGCTACACTTGTGTTTTGTTGTTTCCTAGGTTTTATAGTTGCTGGGGACTTAATTAATTAATTGTGTTAAAGGAAATTTTCTTTCATTCTTTGTTGTTATTCTATGCAGTCAGATTGCGGAGTAATACTAGTCAGCGCCAACCGGTTACGAGACTTCGTAGCCGGACATTCAGCTACTAAAATTAAAATTATTTGCATATTATAAATAATTAAGCCCCCATGCAAACTGCGAAAGCATTCGCAACAAAGTGCTAAAATTTGAAGCGCTAATGAAAAGCAGTGAAGGTCATATAACACTGGGTATAGAAATCTGGCTGAAACCTGAAATTCATAGTGAGATTCTTGGCAAAAATTTGAGTGCATATCGAAAGGATAGGGAAACGAGAAATGAAGGCGGTATACTTCTAGCAGTAGACAAGAAACTTAAATCTACCGAGAAAGAAACTGAAGCTTCATGTGAGATTGTCTGGCCAAGACTCAGTATCAGGGGTTCGCAAAAAATTCGTGGGTAAAGCAGGTGACAGACTTCGGTTTATTCGTCGACTGCTGGGGAACTGCAGTCAGTCTATAAAGGAGATTGCTTACAAACCAGTCATGTGAGCCATCCTAGCATACTGCTGAAGTGTGTGGCACCCGTACCAAATGGAACTGACAGGGGTTGAACGTATACAGAGAAGGAGAGCACGAATGGTGACAGGTTTGTTTAATCCGCTGGAGAATATCGCAGAGATACTGAAGGAACTGAACTGGAAGACTCTTTAAGAATCTTGACAGACGTCATATCAAGAACGTCTATTAAAGTTTCAAGCGCCGGCTTTAAATCATTATTCTACGAATATACTACAACCCGCTCCGTATCGCTCACATAGGAATGGTGAGGGCAAGATCAGAATAATCACTGAACGCACAGAGGCATTCAAACAATCATTCTTCCCCCACTCCCTACGTGAATGGAATAGGAAGAAACCTTAACAACTGGTACAATGGGACGTAACATCTGCCATGAAACTCAGGGTGGATTGCAGAGCATAGATGTGGATGTGGATAATTAAGGGTCTCTTATGTTTAAATTTTCCACAAATCGGTATGCAATGTCAGGAACATCTTAAAATAACTTTCTAATTATACCTCATTCATCTCTGCATGGTTCATATGTGTTGAGAAGAAGGCATGTTGACGCCAGAAAAAATATACACTGCACCTACCTATTATCGTTTAGGGCCCCCACGAGCACGCAGAAGTGTCGCAAAACGAGGCAGCATGGACTATACTAATGTCTGAAGCAGTGACACCATGAATCCTACAGGGCTGTCCGTAAATCCGTAAGAGAAGGATGGGGTGGAGATCTCTTCTGAACAGGACGTTGCAAGGCATCCCAGATATGGTCAATAATGACCATGTCTGAGGAGTTTGGTGGCCGGCGGAAGTGTTAACACTCAGAAGAGTGTTCCTGGAGGCACTATATAGCAATTCTGAACGTGTGGGGGTATCGTATTGTCGAGCAGGAACTGTCGAAGTCTATCGGAATGCATAATGGTCGTGAAAGGATCCAGATAATCAGAAAGGATGCTCACGTACGTCTCAACTGTCAGAATCGTATCTAGACATATCAGGGATTCCATATCACTCCAACTGCACACACCCGACAATATTACAGAGTCTTCACCAGCTTGAACAGTCGCCTGCTGACATGCAGGATCCATGGATTCACGGGGTTGTGTCCATTCCAGGACACGTCCATCCTTTCGATACAATCTGAAACGAGACCCGTCCGACCAGACACGTTTCCAGTCATCAACATCCCAATGACGACGCTGTCGGGCCCGAGCGAGGCGTAAAGTTGTGTGTCGTGCAGTCATCAAGGGTACACGAGTGGTCCTTCAGCTCCGAAAGCCCATATCGGGGTTTCGTTGAATGGTTCGCACACTGTTACTTGATGCTCATCACTGAAATCTGCAGCAATTTGCGGAAGGGTTGCACTTCTGTCACGTGGAACGATTCTCT
This sequence comes from Schistocerca piceifrons, assembly GCF_021461385.2. NCBI lineage: Eukaryota > Metazoa > Arthropoda > Insecta > Orthoptera > Acrididae > Schistocerca > Schistocerca piceifrons. Next base: position 770,207,546 of record NC_060141.1, on the reverse strand, counting down.
TCGGTCGTCGTTGAACCCGTTCTTGGAGGATCTTTTTCCACCCGCAGCGATGTCGGAGATTTGACGTTTTGCCGGATCCCTGATATTCACGGCACACTCGTGAAATGGTAGTACGGGAAAATGCCCATTTGATCACTACCTGGGACAAGCTGTGTCCCATCACTCGTGCGCCGACTGTTTTTTTTTTTTTTTGTGGTTTTAGGGCGCACAACTTCAATGGTCATTAGCGCCCTGACTACTCTAAGAATGCACCGCGAGGCACAAGTTTAAAACAACAACTAAAAGGGAAAACACGATAAAAGACAGACTGACAGGCATAGGATTAAAAAACAGCATCATCAAATGTCCTTAGCGAGGTTTGTCAAATTGATAAAACGAAGAACACGAGCAGCTGCTCGTGGGTCATCCGCTAAAATGGCATCGAAAGTATTTGGCAGGTTAAGATCGAGGCGCAGTGTGTTAAGATCTGGACAGGACATTAAAATGTGTCTAACCGTCAGCAAGTGCCCACATGGGCAGAACGGCGCCGGCGCAGCCGTCAGCAGATGGCGATGGCTGAACCGGCAGTGTCCAATTCTTAACCGGGCTAAAACGACCTCCTCCCGCCGAGAAGGGCGTGAGGAGGACGTCCAAGCCACGGGAAGAGGTTTTAAGGCCCGAAGCTTGTTGTCGGTAAGTGCAGCCCAATCGGCATGCCACAGAGATAAGATGCGCCGACAAATCACCCTGCTAAAATCGGATGAAGGGACACAACAAGAAGCTGTCCGAGGCTGGAGGACCGCAGCCTTGGCCGCGGCATCTGCAGCTTCGTTCCCAGGGATACCGACATGGCCAGGAACCCACATAAAGCTAACTGGAGAACCGACGTCCACCAGCTGCTGAAGAGAGCGTTGGATCCGGTGTACGAAAGGGTGAACCGGGTACGGATCACTGAGGCTCTGGATGGCGCTCAGAGAATCTGAGCAGATGACATAAGCAGAATGTCGGTGGCGGCAGATGTAAAGAACAGCCTGGTAGAGGGCAAAGAGCTCAGCTGTGAAGACCGAACAATGGCCATGGAGCCGGTATTTGAAACTTTGTGCCTCGACAATAAAGGAACACCCGACCCCGTCATTGGTCTTAGAGCCATCTGTATAAATGAAAGTCATGTCGATGAACTTCGAACGAAGTTCCAAAAAACGGGAGTGGTAGACCGAACCGGGGGTGACCTCTTTTGGGAGCGAGCTGAGGTCAAGGTGAACGCGGACCTGAGCCTGGAGCCAAGGTGGCGTGCGGCTCTCGCCCACTCGAAAGGTTGCAGGGAGTGAAAAATTAAGGTGTTGAAGGAGGCGACGAAAGCGAACTCCAGGGGGTAGCAGGGCAGAGACATACAACCCGTATTGACGGTCAAGAGAGTCGTCAAAAAAGGAACGATAAGACGGATGGTCGGGCATTGACAGTAGCCGACAGGCATACCGACAAAGCAGTATATCGCGCCGGTAGGTGAGTGGCAATTCGCCAGCGTCAGCATGAAGACTCTCTACGGGACTGGTATAAAATGCTCCGATCGCAAGTCGTAAACCCCGATGTTGTATGGAGTTGAGGCGGCGTAAGATGGATGGCCGTGCAGAGGAGTATACGAAGCTCCCATAATCCAGCTTGGAGCGGACGATCGACCGATATAGACGAAGTAGGACGGTTCGATCCGCTCCCCACGACATACCACTGAGAACACGGAGGACATTTAAAGAACGGGTACAACGGGCGGCCAAATATGACACATGTGGAGACCAGCTAAGTTTCCTGTCAAATGTAAGGCCTAAAAATTTGGTTGTCTCCACGATTGGGAGAGCAACGGGACCGAGTCGTAAGGACGGTGGGAGAAACTCTTTGTAGCGCCAGAAGTTAATACAGACCGTCTTCTCGGCAGAAAAACGGAAGCCATTGGCGACACTCCAGGAGTAAAGACGGTCAAGAGAACGCTGAAGTCAGCGCTCCAGGACACGTGTACACTGCGCGCTGCAATAGATGGTAAAATCGTCCACGAAAAGGGAGCCTGATACATCAGCTGGGAGGCAATCCATTATTGGATTGATCGCGATGGCGAAGAGAGCGACGCTCAAAACTGAGCCCTGTGGCACCCCATTCTCCTTGCGAAAGGTGTCGGACAGGACAGAACCCACACGTACCCTGAACTGTCGATCCATTAAAAAGGAACGAATAAAAAGAGGGAGGCGACCGCGAAGGCCCCATGTATGCATGGTGCGGAGAATGCCCGCCTTCCAACAGGTGTCGTAAGCCTTCTCCAAATCAAAGAACACAGCCACGGTCGGGCGCTTCCGCAAGAAGTTATTCATAATGAAGGTCGACAAGGTAACCAGATGGTCAACAGCAGAGCGGCGCCTACGAAATCCACATTGTACATTGGTAAGTAGGCGTCGAGACTCGAGCAGCCAAACCAATCGAGAGTTAACCATTCGCTCCATCACTTTACAGACACAGCTGGTAAGCGAGATAGGTCGATAACTGGAAGGCAAGTGCTTGTCCTTCCCCGGCTTAGGAATCGGAACAACAATAGACTCGCGCCAGCATGCGGGAACATGTCCCTCAATCCAGATGCGATTGTATGTACGAAGAAGAAAACCTTTACCCGCAGGAGAAAGGTTCTTCAGCATCTGAATATGAATAGAATCTGGCCCTGGAGCAGAGGACCGTGATCGGCCAAGTGCGTTTTCGAGTTCCCGCATGGTGAATGGGGCATTATAACTTTCACAATTCGAGGAGCGGAAGTTAGGTGGCCTAGCCTCCTCTGCCTGTTTGCGGGGGAGGAAGGCAGGGTGGTAATGAGCGGAGCTCGAAACCTCTGCGAAAAAGCGGCCGAAGGCATTGGAGACAGCCTCAGGGGCCACAAGGACGTCATTCGCGACCTGCAAGCCAGAAACTGGTGAGTGGACCTTAGTGCCAGATAGCCGGCGCAGGCTACCCCAGACAACAGAAGAAGGAGTAAAACTGTTGAAGGTGCTTGTGAAAGCAGCCCAGCTGGCTTTCTTGCTTTCTTTGATAATACGATGACACTGAGCACGTAATCGTTTATAATTGATACAATTCGCCACTGTAGGGTGGCGTTTAAACGTGCGTAAAGCACGTCGACGAGCACGTAAAGCGTCTCTACATGCTGCGGTCCACCAGGGGACCGGTACGCGACGTGGAGAAGGAGGGTGAGGGATGGAATATTCAGCAGCAGCGAGAATGACTTCCGTGAGGTGTGCGACCTGACGATCGCAGCTTGTAAAGGTTTGATCCTGAAAGGTCGCCCTGGAAGAGAAGAGCCCCCAGTCTGCCTTGGAGATGGTCCAATTAGAGAAGCACGGAGAGGGGGTATGCTGCAGGAGATGGATAACACACGGGAAGTGGTCGCTCGAATATGTATCAGAAAGTGCATACCACTCAAACCGGCGTGCAAGTTGGGGAGTACATATAGAGAGGTCTAAATGGGAATAGGTGTGAGATGTGTCCGAAAGAAAAGTAGGGGCGCCAGTATTGAGGCAGACATGATCGAGCTGGTTGAAAAGGTCTGCTAACAAGGAGCCCCTCGGGCAGGATGCTGGAGAGCCCCAAAGGGGATGGTGGGCATTGAAGTCTCCAGTTAACAAAAATGGTGCAGGTAGCTGAGCAATAAGTTGCATCACGTCTGCCCTGGTAACGGCAGATGACGATGGAGCGTAAACGGTACAAAAGGAAAACGTAAAAGTGGGGAGAGTAATGCGGATGGCAACTGCCTGCAGGCCGGTGTGCAACGTGATGGGATCGTAGTAAATATCATCCCGGACCAGCAACATAACCCCTCCATGAGCTGGGATACCTACCACAGGGGGTAGGTCAAAACGCACAGAGGTGTAGTGTGCCAAGGCAATTTGATCGCATGGGCGTAGCTTCGTTTCCTGGAGGGCTACGACGAGCGGACGGTGCAAGCGGAGCAGCAACTTCAAGTCCTCTCGGTTGGAGCGAATGCTGCGAATATTCCAGTGAATAAGTGCCATCGTAAGAAAAGGAAGATGAGAGAAGTGGTCACCTCGAAGGCCGCTTAGGGCCTGGCTTCGAGCGAGCACTGCCGCCGCTATCAGTAGGCGGACAGTCATCGTCCATTGGGTCTATAGGGTCATCGGCCATCTCGGGAGGATGGCCGGGAGGGGGAGCTTCCTCCGCCAGTGAACGGCCAGATGTACGGCTACCAGCGGTGCGGCCAGGCGAAACGGATGACGGCCTGGGGCGGCAACCGCTGGGTGGCGCAGGAGAAGAAATGCGCCGTGGCGGGGAAGGAGAACTGTGCTTCCTATGCGCCTTTTTGGAAGGACGTGTAGTGGAAGTACCGGTCGAAGGCTGGGAGGTCGAGGTACGGAGGAAGTCTGCACGGGATGGTTCCTTCTTGAAGGCCCGTGCATCTGACTTCTGGGTCTTCATCTTAGCAGAAGCTGAGGAAGGTGCTCGTGTCTGTGGGGTGATGGGCGGAAGAGGAGATGTCGACCGCGCGATCTTAGCACTGGCCGAACGGACGACCGTGGTGCTGAAGGTCAGATCGCATGTCTGGGTTGCTACCTCCCGGGTAGTCCGAGGAGAGGCGAGGACAGTACTGTATTTCCCCGCTGGGAGCAGCGTGGGCTTCCTACTAGCCAATAGCTTGCGAGCAGCCGAGGTGGACACTTTCTCTTTGACCCGAATTTCTTGGATACAGCGTTCTTCCTTATAGACAGGACAGTCACGGGAGGATGCGGCATGGTCACCCTGACAGTTCACACAACGAGGAGACGGAGGTGGACAGTCACCCTCATGGGCATCCCTGCCACAAGTGACACATTTAGCCGCATTGGAACAAGACTGTCGAGTGTGATTGAAACGCTGACATTGGTAGCAGCGCGTAGGTGTCGGGACATAGGGGCGAACAGAAATAACCTCGTATCCCGCCTTGATGCGCGATGGCAGCTTAACACTATCGAAGGTCAAGAAAATTGTCCGGGTCGGTACAAGGTCATTGTTGACCTTTTTCATGACCCTATGGACAGCCGTCACGCCCTGCTCAGCGAGGAATGATTGAAGCTCCTCGTCAGTCAATCCGTCGAGGGAGCTAGTATAGACTACACCACGAGACGAATTCAAAGTTCGGTGGGCCTCCACCCGGACAGGGAACGTGTACAGGAGGGTGGCCCGAAGCAGTTTTTGTGCCTGAAAGGCACTCTCAGTTTCTAGTAATAAGGTGCCGTTACGCAACCTGGTACAAGATTTGACAGATCCGGCTATGGCATCTACGCCCTTCTGAATAACGAAAGGATTGACAGAGGAAAAATCCTTTCCGTCCTCAGGTCGAGAAACTACGAGGAACTGTGGGGCAGGCGGTAGTACTTTTGTCACTGTTGGCTGGTCACGTTTCCGTTTTTGGGTCGAAGTCGAAAGAGATGGAGTAGAATCCATTGTGGAGGAATCCCCCACGATTGCCAGCGTCTCCGATGGCGCGCTCCTTCCTTGTGGGGACCCTCTCAGAGGGCACTCCCGCCTTAGGTGAATGTTTACACCTCAGGTCACACCTCCCGAGAAACAGACGGAGGGACCAATCGGCATGGTCAGAAGGTATCAGCTCAGGCAATCACCCCTCCCCGGGCCTGGCCTTTACCAGGGGGTACGCGCGTGCCTTACATGTCTACCCAGGGCGGGGACTTACGCGTTACCCCGTCACCGGCTACGCGTGCGAACGCGTGGGTCGGCCTTCAGGCACGCACAGGGAGGAAGGAAGAAGAGGAAAAAGAAGAAAGAGAGGGAGAAAGAGGACAGACTGTCTTAAACGCCGAGGCGGAGACCAGAGAAGGCAAGGAGAAGAAGGCAATGAGAAATCAAGGAGAAAAAGGCAATGAGAAATCAAGGAGAAAAAGGCAATGAGAAATCAAGGAGAAAAAGGCAATGAGAAATCAAGGAGAAAAAGGCAATGAGAAAGCAAGGAGAAAAAGGCAATGAGAAAGCAAGGAGAAAAAGGCAATGAGAAGGCAAGGAGAAAAAGGCAATGAAGGCAAGGAGAAAAAGGCAATGAGATAGCAAGGAGAAAAAGGCAATGAGAAAGGAAGACAGTGAGGTGGAGAAGAGCAAAGAAAGGAACCAACAAAAGGAAGGAAGAAACGAGAAGTGAAAAAGCAAAATGACCGCAAATAGAGGTCGTGGAACCGTCCGTCTCCGGACGCAGGCGCTAACTACCCCCGTGAGGGGGATGGACTCCTTTTAGTCGCCTCTTACGACAGGCAGGAATACCGCGGGCCTATTCTAATCCCCGGACCCGCAGGGGGGGTGCGCCGACTGTAACACCATGTTCAACCTCACTTAAATCTTGATAACCTACCATTGTAGAACCAGTAACCGATCTAACAACTGCGCCAGACACTTGTTGTCTTATATGGGCGTTGCCGACCACAGCGCCGTATTCTGCCTGTTTACGTATCTCTGTATTTGAATACGAATGCCTTATAGCAGTTTCTTTGGCGCTTCAATGTATATTTTAATAAACTGTTTACTTGTCTTTTTCCCAGCTGTCTCGTTTTCATTTGACTGTTGACTGTTCCCTGTATAACGAAGTACCACCCGAAAACTGCTACATAAATATGGTGGCAGACTTTGGTAAGATTTTAAATTGGTCAAAAATTAGCAACTCGATTTCAGTGTTCAGAAATTTAAAATCGTGTACTTCATAAACGAAAAATTATAGTGCATTATGAGTAAAATACTGGTGAGTCACAATTGGATTTATGCAACTAATACAGTCACTGTCGGAAGAGATCGCTTAAAAATCTCTCGTGGGTCACGTCAGTATTTCTCAAGTGTGTGGTACTTAAATCAAAATGGACACACAGTGGATGACAAACGTATGTAATATCGGACAGAGGGAATGGTCAACAGTTTTGATAAAAATCCTGAACTGAGAGAGGCTTCAAGATAGACACGAATTATCCCTCGAAAGCCTACTTACAAAGTTAGAACTAGTATAAAGTGGCGAATATATGAATATACTGTTGCGCCCCATGCATCGCTCTCGCAGGGAGACTGATTATCGCGCTCACAAAGGGATTTTAGCAGTAGCCTTCCACACGGGCACGGAAAGCGGAAGTAACCCTAATATGAGGAAAAAATCGGAAGTGCCCTCTGCCACGCCAACGAGATTGAGTTTTTCGGTGTGTGACAGAATTCCTTTAAGAAGAATCATATTCTCCTAGAAGATTAACGGAACAGGGTCTAGTGTTTGCGATGATACTGACTTCTACAGTTCGATTTTCCGCGCTCTCGCTATCAAATTCTTTAATAACGCGATTGGGTCAGAAGAGTGTGTTGCACGGACCGAGGAAGAAAGAATCTCGCTGTTTTTTGCAGCGGAAAGTTATTATGGCCACCGTCTGAGGCAGGGTGCGCCAGATGCTCGCAGGGCGAGGCAAGCAGAAGTTGTTGGCTCGCACGGCAAAAAGAAAAAGGTCAGAGCTGCGAAATTGGAGCTTCACGTGACGTGCCGGAATAATGCTGGCGCTCAGAACCCATTCTTCTGCAACCGAATTTTTGCAATACATAGCAACTGCTCGAATTGCTAATAACCGCAAATATCTTCGGATAACGTGACCTTCTAATTCTCTGTGTCTAAAACCATAAAAAATATTTTTTTTAAAATTCCGTACGATTACAGAATGAATACTTCCGATGAATAGTAGGAACAGCGTTCTGCCCGAAACAAACAACCCTCTGCAGAACACATTTCACTGAAGAACTAAATTATTTCCGTTGATGGTTCTTTCTGTCAAATTCTCGTGATTATTTCCATTTCCGTTTCACGAAGCAGCCAGTAGGAAATAATATATGTCAGGAGAAGAAAAACTGAGTCATCATAAATGAGCGTATGTTAAATAAAAAGCTTAATATAATGTTACAGTGAAACTGTAGTACAAAACGTTGACGTTTCTCCTTAGACAAGTTGTAGTGGAATTCTCTCCTGTCATCGAGGTATCTGTGTGAGATAACAAAATTCAACCCTAAAACTGAAATGTTTGATTACACATTTCATTTCAAGACCTCAATAACAAAATCTGAGGACCGATATCTTATCTTTAACCCTTTTTGTGACTAGTGGGAACGACCAACCGTCGAATTTCGAGAATGAGTGGCAAAGCCTATACAGAAATATTATTGAAGCCATCTCTCGTTTATAAATTTAAAACTAGTGCTTCGACAATCTACCCTGAGGTCCATCACATATCTGATACTTTTGCAGCACAAATTAGCGAGATCTGTTGAACACGGGAAGATTTTGTTTCGTGTCGTGAAACGCGTCACTGATTTTGGAAATCAGCTACTCTGGTGGAAAATGGAGCTGTGTACACCACACTCTTAAGATAGCTTGAAAAATAAAGAAATGTTGTATCAGAGCAATGCACTTCACACGCACCAGGTCTAGTTCGACTTACTCAACGTTTTCAAAGCTGACAATTCGTACGTACTCCACACTGGATTACATGCAAACAACAACTGAAATGCACAGTGAAGGCTTATAGAACAACAACCAACAGAGTACAGAGCCGACTAAGCCTCAGCCATATAAATAACTAAAAATGAAGGACTGTGGGCCGGACGGAGTGGCCGAGCGGTTAAAGGCGCTACAGTCTGGAACCGCGTGGCCGCTACGGTCGATGGTTCGAATCCTGCCTCGGGCATGGATGTGTGTGATGTCCTTAGGTTAGTTAGGTTTAAGTACTAAGTTCTAGGGGACTTATGACCACAGCAGTTGAGTCCCATAGTGCTCAGAGCCATTTGAACCATTTTTTTTTTGAAGGATTGTAAACATATTTTCCACCAAAAAAGGGCAAAGTATCTTTGCGTGACTACTGCTCTTAGAGATTGTTATTGATGTCGTGAAACTGTATACAGTGCAGTTCTTGAAAACTGCAAAATTAAGATACTGTAACGTGAAGGGACTTTGTACTACAGACCATGTACTTGACAATACACACATGATTAGAATTCGAGAAATGTACAAAATCTCTGGCTTTGAAAATTTAGTAGTGCGTGAAGCCTTCATGTGGCTTCAGTTCAAAAACAAAAGAAACATTCATAAATATAACAGCGGAAGGAGAAATGACTTATACTGTAATCAGCCATAGTGTGGAGTGAGGTATTCAGCCATACAATCTCTGACTACCTACCCAGTGACGTAAGGAATTTAATAGATAGAAAAATTTAAGATTTAAGGCTTTTTAAATAATGTCTTTTTCTGACGACTTAAGCGTTCACATTAACTGATAGGCATTCCCCGTCTTTTTGCATAGATTTGAGTTAGACTTAGTACCGGCAGTGCTGCGGCCACCATGAACAGAAACACTGATCCTTTGCTAAGCATGGTACGTTATTTACTAGTTTACGTTTTAATATGTTTTTAAACATTGTATGGTTTGGAAAGATAATTCGATTCACACTATCTGAAAGGCAGCTTTCTGTTTATTTTTCTTGTTAACCAAACGAAACCAATAATTAGCAAATTGTGGGTCTATATTTTATATTGTGATCGAGAGTCTCAATTTCATAAATTGAAAAATTTTTAAGTTCAAATACTGACTGAAATCATATCTGCATGACAATTCCTTCTTCTTCGCTCAGAGAGAGAGAGAGAGAGAGAGAGAGAGAGAGAGAGAGAGAGAGAGAGAGAACATAGTTAAGTACATAAAAAAGTTGTTGGAGATAAAAGTATGTTGCTGTATTTTTCACCGAGAAAGTGTACCACAACTTATATGACTTAATGGTACAGTTTCTGTTTCAGGTGCCTATCTAACAGCTTCCAGGGTCACAATGATTTGATTGTTAATATTTCATGTAGTTACCGAAATAAAAATGTTCCTGTTACAGCATAAAAAAGGGAGTATGTCCTGGGCAGAGTTAGGAACATAAAGGAGGGAACTAGCTTTTCCACTTATCTGGCAGCTTCAAAGAAATTTAAATCAAAACACCTTAACATATTCGCTCTTTTTTGTTTGTTACTGTTGGTACCCATCTCATGTAACTTGTTGCAACGTGTCAAGTAAAGTAATGCGATGCATGTTGTCATTTTTTTAACATGACATATATGATGTCATGTTTACTATGGCTGGCGGGTCTTCTGGATTTTGGGCACATGATCAGGGATGTTAGCCTATAAATTGCAAGATGCAGGTGTGCCGACACCTTGCACCTAAGACAGCTAGCTAACTGCGGTGGGAAAGTAGGAGTAACTCGTAAAAATATGTCAAGATGTTCTGATTTAAAAGCCTGTAAAGCTGCGAGATAAGTCGAAAAGCTAATTCCTTTCTTTCACATCCCTAACTCGCCCCTTTCCGTCCTGTGATAGGAGCATTTTTCATTTTGGTTCCCAATTTTTACTCTACGATGATTTTGACATCTGACCACCATAGCTTGCAACCGATGTAGACTTCCGTTGACTCGGGCGACGGCTGATCCGGTACAGATCTTTTTATTGTCTTTCGAACCATGTTGCTTGTATCGTTACAACGGGTAAAGCTTTCACAAAACAATAGGAGGAACATTAATTACTTGTTTTGTTTACCTTCTTACAAAATGTGAAACTACACGCACAGGTCAAACACAGAAGCGGCGCACGTAAAAGACCTTACAAAAAAGTGTTTTTTGCACCTAAAATCCGAACGGAGCTAGATTTTTGAAAGCGAGTTCTCAATTTCACCGTAATAATGCGGTTTTTATTTCTTCGATTCTCTTGAAACCATTTCCTAACATTCAATTCACGGAAGAACAGATTTTACGTAGTGCACTTAACTCGACTTTAAACCATCGTATGTCCGCAACGGATAAAGATTATTGAATCCACTACCTACCTTCGTGCGCAGTTTGAACCGATTCTTACAAGTTTAAAGTACAGAAGTGGCGCGCTTCAAAAAGAACCCATGAAAACGTGTTTGCTGCATATCTTTGCACGTAAAATCCGAACGATGCACAAACAGATGGTGCCACCAGCTGAGCACTAATATCAGCTAAATTAAAATCTTTTGCAAAAGGAATTAATAGATTTGCACACTTTCCCTGGACGTCAGCTCTGGTCCATCGTTCAAACCTTCCTTGATATACTGTAGCATAGCTACACAAAGACAGATGTTCGAATGACGTTGCAAATGGTTGCTGATGCGGGCTAAACCAAAAACTTTTTGCCTAAAGTTTTTAGCTGTAATAGCAACTGAACACCAAGAGACCCACCAAAACTGCGATTCTGCACGCGGCCTTTGCATACAAATTTGTTACAGGGCTTCAGCATTGAAGCGATGACCGAACTTGAAACTTGACGATGCTGTCATAGTCTACTTACGAAGAGGTATAATCGTATGTTAAATAAGTTTCCATTAATTTACGTCTATGGTCACAAACGTTTTGGTAACAGATTACCGGTTTCGGTCTTTAATGATCATCATCAGATCAGTTTGATAAAAACAAAGTCCTAATGTACTGCAGCCATAGTGGCATCGTCAAATGTTAAATGCGGAATCAGCACCAGCATGGTCAAATACATATAAATAACATCGCATTCACGAGTCATGTTGTCAGCGACGATGTCGCAGCTTGTGAAACTTACGTTAAGTGTTTAACACAGTAATATAAGTAGTTAAGTTAGAAACTGTGTGTATGTCTGGATGCGGGTAAATTACGCCGCGGAAATTATCCAGATTATTTGCGTCCAGTATTTGAGAATGAGAGTACTTACCGACTTCCAATAAACTTCGCACATAATTTCAAACTATTTCGAAAACTTTTGTTGCCGACATTCCCACAAAGTAACGAAAGGAAAAAAAAAAAACATTGCTTCCTAGATTTTCACTATTCATCACGTTGTAAGTCATTTCTTCTTTACTACTGATGGGGAGTCTGATTCTTCAAATTATTGGGCGTGGGGACATTAGTTACTTACTGTACAGGTGTAATACGAGAGTTCGCAGTTATGATCCCTGGACTAAGTATACAGGGTGTTACAAAAAGGTACGGCCAAACTTTCAGGAAACATTCCTCACACACAAATAAAGAAAAGATGTTATGTGGACATGTGTCCGGAAACGCTTAATTTCCATGTTAGAGCTCATTTTACTTTCTTCCACCTACGCTCAATGGAGCACGTTATCATGATTTCATACGGGATACTCTACCTGTGCTGCTAGAACATGTGCCTTTACAAGTACGACACAACATATGGTTCATGCACGATGGAGCTCCTGCACATTTCAGTCGAAGTGTTCGTACGCTTCTCAACAACAGATTCGGTGACCGATGGATTGGTAGAGGCGGACCAATTCCATGGCCTCCATGCTCTCCTGACCTTAACCCTCTTGACTTTCATTTATGGGGGCATTTGAAAGCTCTTGTCTACGCAACCCCGGTACCAAATGTAGAGACTCTTCGTGCTCGTATTGTGGACGGCTGTGATACAATACGCCATTCTCCAGGGCTGCGTCAGCGCATCAGGGATTCCATGTGACGGAGGGTGGATGCATGTATCCTCGCTAACGGAGGACATTTTGAACATTTCCTGTAACAAAGTGTTTGAAGTCACGTTGGTACGTTCTGTTGCTGTGTGTTTTCATTCCATGATTAATGTGATTTGAAGAGAAGTAATAAAATGAGCTCTAACATGGAAAGCAAGCGTTTCCGGACACATGTCCACATAACATATTTTCTTTCTTTGTGTGTGAGGAATGTTTCGAGAAAGTTTGGCCGTACCTTTTTGTAACAAAAATGGTTCAAATGGCTCTGAGCACTATGGGACTTAACATCTGTGGTTATCAGTCCCCTAGAACTTAGAAGTACTTAAACCGAACTAACCTAAGGACATCACACACATCCATGCCCGAGGCAGGATTCGAACCTGCGACCGTAGCAGTCGCGCGGTTCCGGACTGAGCGCCTAGAACCGCTAGACCACCGCGGCCGGCTTTTTGTAACACCCTGTATATGTAAACAACAGTAAACTATACTTTGGTGAGACCACAGCTGCTACAAGTAACCAAATGTAACCAAAGAAAGGTCTTGAGGTATGTTGATGTGTGCTTTCAACCACGTAGCATTGTCAGTTCACCAGACGGCTGGCTGGTGACATAGTATTGAAGGTCTACTTGTAATGCGGACGTGTCGCCCAGGAAAGCAGTTGTATCCGTCATTATTTTAAGAAGGTTTGCCCATGCCTCTGAGCATGCTGTCAGGCATTGTACTGCGGAAATATCTAAGGGAGGAGCACCACCTCGAACTCTGGAACGTGGTTCCACTTGTGCATCACTGTAGTTGGAGCAAGATTTGTGCTATGCTAAGTCTCACTGTATCTCAAAACCATTTTCTGCATATCGGATAGTCTGCCCTGTTCGAACTCGCTCATAAGCTATAATAGCGTTCGTTAGCGCAGGAAAAGCACTGGCTTTTTCTTTTAAGTTTCGTATTACAGTTTCTCACTGACTGAACTTAGCCGTTATGGTCACACAACAGCGGGCGTCGATGAGCGTAAATCTAAGCTGTCTCTCTGCATTCTTAATCAAGGAGCTAGATTGGCTAGATTGGTTTGTAGCCATTCTTATAATTATTTCTGTTACTTGAAATTCACACAAACTTTGTGCGTAGCTCACAGTCACACGTACTCCTTACATCACATATTACACATTGAAATTTATTTATTTAACTGGGCCAAATTATGGCATTATGGCTCTCTTACATCAGAGCGTGGTTTATTACTGCTACGTCAGTGTCTCCGGATTGTGAGGTAGATAGTCGGCGATATCCGCTGCCAAAGACTTCACCTGCGGTCGGTAAGAGGCGACTACTAGCAGTCGTACGGGCCTGGCCTCTGACGTCATGCAGGTAGTAAAACGAGCGGCCTTACCGGGATGAACTCGCTCCGCATCGTGCTGCGCCCCAGTATCAACCTCGCTGGTGCTATGCATACTTGACCACGCTGCTGTAATGATTCACCAACATAGACTGTTCGACTGTTTTACTCCTCTAATAAATACACTGAGGTGACAAGGTATGGGATACGTCCTAATATCGTGCCGGACTCCCTTATTCCCGTCGCAGTGCACCGACTCGACGTAGAATGGACCCAACCAGTCGTATGAAGCTCCCCCTGCAGAAATACACTCCTGGAAATGGAAAAAAGAACACATTGACACCGGTGTGTCAGACCCACCATACTTGCTCCGGACACTGCGAGAGGGCTGTACAAGCAATGATCACACGCACGGCACAGCGGACACACCAGGAACCGCGGTGTTGGCCGTCGAATGGCGCTAGCTGCGCAGCATTTGTGCACCGCCGCCGTCAGTGTCAGCCAGTTTGCCGTGGCATACGGAGCTCCATCGCAGTCTTTAACACTGGTAGCATGCCGCGACAGCGTGGACGTGAACCGTATGTGCAGTTGACGGACTTTGAGCGAGGGCGTATAGTGGGCATGCGGGAGGCCGGGTGGACGTACCGCCGAATTGCTCAACACGTGGGGCGTGAGGTCTCCACAGTACATCGATGTTGTCGCCAGTGGTCGGCGGAAGGTGCACGTGCCCGTCGACCTGGGACCGGACCGCAGCGACGCACGGATGCACGCCAAGACCGTAGGATCCTACGCAGTGCCGTAGGGGACCGCACCGCCACTTCCCAGCAAATTAGGGACACTGTTGCTCCTGGGGTATCGCCGAGGACCATTCGCAACCGTCTCCATGAAGCTGGGCTACGGTCCCGCACACCGTTAGGCCGTCTTCCGCTCACGCCCCAACATCGTGCAGCCCGCCTCCAGTGGTGTCGCGACAGGCGTGAATGGAGGGACGAATGGAGACGTGTCATCTTCAGCGATGAGAGTCGCTTCTGCCTTGGTGCCAATGATGGTCGTATGCGTGTTTGGCGCCGTGCAGGTGAGCGCCACAATCAGGACTGCATATGACCGAGGCACACAGGGCCAACACCCGGCATCATGGTGTGGGGAGCGATCTCCTACACTGGCCGTACACCACTGGTGATCGTCGAGGGGACACTGAATAGTGCACGGTACATCCAAACCGTCATCGAACCCATCGTTCTACCATTCCTAGACCGGCAAGGGAACTTGCTGTTCCAACAGGACAATGCACGTCCGCATGTATCCCGTGCCACCCAACGTGCTCTAGAAGGTGTAAGTCAACTACCCTGGCCAGCAAGATCTCCGGATCTGTCCCCCATTGAGCATGTTTGGGACTGGATGAAGCGTCGTCTCACGCGGTCTGCACGTCCAGCACGAACGCTGGTCCAACTGAGGCGCCAGGTGGAAATGGCATGGCAAGCCGTTCCACAGGACTACATCCAGCATCTCTACGATCGTCTCCATGGGAGAATAGCAGCCTGCATTACTGCGAAAGGTGGATATACACTGTACTAGTGCCGACATTGTGCATGCTCTGTTGCCTGTGTCTATGTGCCTGTGGTTCTGTCAGTGTGATCATGTGATCATGTGATGTATCTGACCCCAGGAATGTGTCAATAAAGTTTCCCCTTCCTGGGACAATGAATTCACGGTGTTCTTATTTCAATTTCCAGGAGTGTATTTGCCATGCTGCCATTATAGCTGTCCATAATCGCGGAAGTGTTGCCGGTGCAGGATTTTGTGCACGAACTGACCTCTCAGTTAGGTCCAATAAATGCTTTACGGGAATCATATGGTGAGATCTGGGTGGCCTAATCATTCGCTCTATGGTCTTCAGACCAATCGCGAACAATTGTGACCTGGTGACATGTTTGGGAACAGGAAGTACATAAATGGCATAACCTTTTCCAATCAATGGTCTGTTTAGTTGGACCAGAGGACCCAGCCCATTCCATGTAAACACAGCCCACACCAATATGGATGCCACCAACAGCTTTCACAGCTATAGACAGCTTTGGTCAATGCCTTTGTAATGCCTACGCCATACTACCGCCATTTGCATACGTTTTTAAAGCTAGAAGAATCATTGCTGGGCGACCAGACAAAGCCGCAAGTTGGGCAGTACCTATATGCTAATTTGATTTGAAACATGTCTTAGAAAGGAGTTATTGCGACACTACGCAGTTGCCGAAGCGTCAGGGAATGCAATACCTGCTGAGGACTGCAAGGACTGTGACGGTAGGGCAGTAACACTGAACAGCTTTCCAGCATCCGATCGTCTCTGCTGCTGTCAAGATAGTGGCTGGATTAGATAAATCCGTCATTCATTGCTTTTTACAAGGGGATGAGTGATGTACTGCTCTATGGTGGGCCAGACTAGATTATTTTGAAAGTTACTGTTAATGACTGAATATTTTAAAAAACAGAAATGGAACAGAAGGTGCAGTTCATACATGACTTATGCGAAAAACTATGAGAAAGTTTGTCACAACAGTTTATTAGTTATATCTGGTAGACGTAGGTTGGATGTGACTTAGTAATGACGTGTGGTTATTAGGTTGATGACGAGCAATCAATGCGACATTCAATTTCGTTTCAGAATATTTCGTGAAACAGCGCAGAACCTTTATACTTCGTCAGTTATAAATATTCTGAGAAAATTATATTTTAGATACTTGTAGCCGCGCGGATTTAGCAGAGCGGTTAAGTCGCTGCTGTCATTGTGCGGCTGGATCCAGAGGTTCGAGTCCTCCCTCGGGCATGGGTGTGTGTGTGTGTTTGTCTTTAGGATAATTTAGGTTAAGTAGTGTATAAGCTTAGGGACTGATGACCTTAGCAGTTAAGCCCCATAAGATTTCACACACATTTGAACAGATACGCGCAGGGAAGAAGCTATTTTAACACGCACTCAGATACAAATACCAGGCCCAATATTTCAACATTGCAATTTAATAATGCGTTGCACATAGTCTGAGGATTTAAATATTAGGCGGATACTTTCATCTCGATCGGAATCAGATAATTCAATGCGCGTCCAGGATTTGGAGCGTGTGGACAGACAAATTCAAATGGCTCCAAGCACTATGCGACTTAACATCTAAGGTCATCTGTCCCCTAGATTTAAAACTACTTAAACCTAACTAACCTAAGGACAGCACACACACATCCATGCCCGAGGCAGGATTTGAACCTGCGACCGTAGCAGCTGCGCGGTTCCGGACTGAAGCGCCTCGAATCGCTCGGTCACCGCGGGCGGCTCGCTCCCAGAAAAAAAAAAAACCTCGTGTACATGTAGTGAACACTGTTTTTTCAAAATCTACAACAGGTTCTGAGAAAAGTAAGACTAAGGTTGTGACTTCGTCACGCCTTGCTGCTGTGCAACGACGTTGTAGCAAACTATTTGTCTATTTATGAATTGCTGGCCGTCGTGTGAACTTTCAGCTAGGCACACGTGCCTCAGTAAGTTTGCTTTCTCGTGCCACTGCCACGTACGAACAATTAGACTCGCCACGTCTTCCTAAATCTAGCAAGCAGCTCACAGCTTATTACAGACAGGAAATTCCAGTGCTTGGACAGTGTAGTTTGCCTGCCACTTACAAATTCACACTAGGACTGTGCATTTTACTGCGTTGAAATCAAGAGAGGGTGAGATCACATTCAGTTTAGATGCCTTTGATTCGTTTGGACTTAGCATCCAAGACAATGTACTTTCAGTGACTGCAAGACAATGTACTTTCAGTGACTGCAAGACAATGTACTTTCAGTGACTGCAAGACAATGTACTTTCAGTGACTGCAAGACAATGTACTTTCAGTGACTGCAAGACAATGTACTTTCAGTGACTGCAAGACAATGTACTTTCAGTGACTGCAAGACAATGTACTTTCAGTGACTGCAAGACAATGTACTTTCAGTGACTGCAAGACAATGTACTTTCAGTGACTGCAAGACAATGTACTTTCAGTGACTGCAAGACAATGTACTTTCAGTGACTGCTTTTACTCCAAAAAACAGTGTAGTTAGCTAGCTTAAAGAATTTTTTAAACTATTTTCAAAAGGAATGGGAAAAAGCAAATAACTTTGTGGCGCATGTTGCACGGAAAGACAATGCACAGCTTAAGTTTTTCCAGGCCCGTCCGTTCCAATTGCTTTAAGAGACAAAGTAGCCAGTGAATTGAAAAAATTGCAAGATAACAGTGTAATTTCTCCGATTCAAGCTAGTCAGTGGGCAAGCCCTCTCGTTTTGTTGCCTAAGCCTTCTGGTCGCATTCGCAAATGTGTTGACTTCAAGTCTACAGACAGTAGTTGACACTTATCCTTCACCTCGCCCTGAGGAACTCGTGGGCGGGCTTGACGCAGGACGTTACTTTTCTAGGACAGGATTGCGTGACGCCTACTTGCAGATTCCATAGGATGACGAACCACGGAAAGTGTTTGTTCTTAATACACATTTAGGACTGTTCAAGTATTTGCATTTGCCCTTCGCCAGTGCTTCCGCACGCCCAATTTTTCAACATTGCTTCGAACCGCTGATTGCAAAAGTGCCATTTTGTTTAAACTATCTTGACGATCTTGTCGTCTTAGGTCGTACACCAGAGGAACACATTGCCAATTTGTGTACCCTTTTTCGAGTGTTATCAGAAGCAGGACCAGTGTCGTCTCGAAAACTGTGACCTTTTTCGAACTAAACTAAAGTACTTAGATCATTCGATAAACAGTCAGGGTGTGCACCCCCTCCAATCTCATCTGCTTGCAATCCGTGACCTAACTGTTTCTCACAATGAGTCTGAACTGCAGTCGGTAATAGCCAAGATGACATACCACATTGGGTTCATACCGAATGCCGCACATATCGTTGCTCCATTCCATCGCTTGCGGTCGTGCGAACTAAGAACTGTCAAGATGCGTTTCAGAAACTCAAAAATGCCTAGCTCAGTGACAGAAGTATTTTGACCCGACCAAGCCAGTTGTTTTGGAAGTCGACGGTTCTTCCTACGGAATCGGCGCTGTGCTTTCGCACAGAATTGGTGCACGAGACAGAACCATTGCTTTTGCCTCAAAGTTGTTAACTCAAACTCAGTGAAATTATTTTCAAATAGAAAATGAGGCTATAGCTATTGTGTATGGTGTGACCAAATTCCATCACTATTTGTATGGTCGCAAGTTCTTTTCAGTGACAGATCACTAGCCTTTGCAGTCCTTGTTTCATCCGTGAAAGCCGGTTCCTACACTGCTCAAAAATTCCAACAATGTTCTTTGGTGCTTTCGCAGTATCAGTAAGAAATTATGTACAGGCCTACGGCAAAGCTTGGCAATGCAGACAACCTGTCTCACCTTCCGATTACTTCAGACTAATTTTGATGCATCTGCTGCATCTTGTTGCCAAATCTATGCCCAGGAGTCTTATTTGCTAGAATCTTTTCCCTTGCACTACAGGAAAGCTGCACAGAAGCAGATCTCAAGATTTTGTTTCTTTACATACACACGTCTTGATCTCGTTCATTGCATGTTATCCAGAACTCAGTTGTGCGCCGATATTCTGCACGTCGGCATAACCTTTCCATTCAACAGGCTGTGATTCTGGTTCAAAATGACAGTGGACAATCGCATATGCTTATTCCCAACTTGTTGCAAAAGGACGTGTTGGGATTGCTCCACCAAGGACATTGGAGAATTGTTCGCACTAAACAGTTAGCGCGCCGGCACTGTACCTGGCAGGACATGGAAGCCCATATTGAACAGATGACATCACAGTGTCGCAGATGCGCGGAAAATATCTCCGCTCCAGCAGAGACATTCTGAGCTTGGCGTAAGACTCAATCGCCATGGCAACGACCATTTTGGAACACTCATTGGCTCGTAGTGGTAGACTCGTTTATCAAGGTTCCATATGAGATTGAAACGTCCCCTTAGAAAATTAATGAATTACTGTGCTGATAAACCCCTTACGTTACTTGATTTTCAAACAGCTGAGCAGAAATGAACGTACTCAGACATATCTCTCTGTACTCATTCTGATCAACACTAAACTGACACACGATATTTTTAGCGCAACGCAATCTGACTTTCAATAATCCCTACAAAAGAATGGCCCTGACTAACAATAACCTATACCTTTCATGAATCACTTACCTCACAAAAATCTTCGTTACTCGAACTGCTGCAATACGGCGAGCGCCAATACTGCCAGCTAAATAAAAGATTCTAACTACTGAAGGCAATAACTACTGATAGGCATAGTCAGCAAATTTAAGGTTTTGATAGAGAACAAACAATGTATTTACCTTAATAGTGTTCAAAAGTCATAATATATCAGTTCATGACATCCAGTCTTACAATTTACTGTCTCTGATGGACACACGTTCAGATCATTTGATCTCAAAACTTCGCCATCTCACTCCCCACATCCACCACTGCTGGTGGCGGCTCACCTCCAACCGCGCAACCGTACGCGCTGTTAACATCCAACTGCCCAACACTACAATGGCGAATATTCCAACAATGCTTACCAGCCACAGACTGCACGCAGCACAGCCAGTGATTTTCATGCAGAGCGCTAGGTGACGTTACCAACATAAAAACCTAAACAGCCTACTTACAAGATGCCTATGAACTCTACCACATCAAGTAGCACCATTCAAGCGGTGTCCTACATATTTTGCGAAGAAGGTTTGCCAGAAGTACTTGTGTCGGACAACATACCACAGTTTACCTCACATGATTTTGAACGGTTTTGTGATCGAAATGGCATTTGTCATCTAACAAGTGCTCTTTTCACCCACAGTCCTTCGTACGCACTTTTAAGGAACAGATGGCCACGCTTCGCACCAACTACCCACGGGAACAGGCGCTGCAACTATTTCTCGCCTCCTATCGCTCCCACGCCCGAGACGGACCATTACCCACGGAACTTCTTCATGGCCACCGCCAGCGGACGCTGCTACACTTGCTACACCCAACGCAGCATCCGGCGCCGCCAGTCGTCCGCAAGTATGGCTTTGCGCCGCGCGATCTCGTTCTCCTCAGTGTTTACGGCCACTGCGGGCGCTGGGAAAAAGGCCTGATCCAGGAACGCACTGACTCATTTATGTACTTGATTGCAGGTCCCGATGGTTTGTAGTGCCGCCACCAATAACAAATTCGTCCATGTTATTTGCCCCGTGATTCTGCTGCTTTGCTTCCTCCATAGTAAAGGACTCACGGGACGCAGTCGCCCGCTGGTGCCACCAGGGCACCCCAGGTGGAGCGGATGGACGATGCACCCTCGTCTCCGCCGGTCCAGCTCGCCGACCCGATGGACGTGGACCCGCCGTCGGCGTCGGCGTCATCACCCCAGGACACGCCCTGGCAGCAGTTTTGTGGAGGATGTTTCTGTTGCCTCGCAACCCAGATGGCGGGGTACGATCGGGAGTACGCAGTCCTCCACAGTCACGGCTCCCGACTCATCTCTACGTCCAGTGACCTGCCTCCCTCACCGTTCTACATCTACATCCATACACCGCAAGCCACCTCACGGTGTGTGACGGAGGGTACCTTGAGTACCTCTATCGGTTCTCTCTTCTATTCCAGTCTCGTTCGTGGAAAGAAAGGTTGTCGGTATTCCTCTGTGTGGGCTCTAATCTCTCTGATTTTATTCTCATGGTCTCTTCGCGAGTTATACGTAGGAGGGAGCAATACACTGCTTGACTCCTCGGTGCAGGAATGTTCTTGAAACTTCAAGAAAAGCCCGTACCGAGCTACTGAGCGCCTCTCTTGCAGAGTCTTCCACTGGAGTTTATCTATCATCTCCGTAACGCTTTCGCGATTACTAAATGATCCTGTAAAGAAGCGCGCTGCTCTCAGTTGGATCTTTATCTCTTCTATCAACCTTATCTGGTACGGATCCCACACCGGTGAGGAGTATTCAAGCAATGGGCGAACAAGTGCACTGTAACTTTCTTTGTTTTCGGACTGCATTTCTTTAGGATTTTTCTAACTAATCTCATTCTGGCGCCTGCTTTACCGACGATCAACTTTATATGATCTTTTCCATTTTAAATCACTCCTAATGCGTACTCCCAGATAATTTATGGAACTAACTGCTTCCAGTTGCTAACCTGCTACATTGTAGCTAAATGATATGGGATCTTTCTTTCTATGTATTCGCAGCACATTACACTTGTCTACATTGAGACTCAATTGCCATTCCCTGCACCATGCGTCAATTCGCTGCAGATCCTCCTGCATCTCAGTACAATTTTTCATTGTTACAACCTCTCGATATACTACAGCATCATCCGCAACAAGCCTCAGTGAACTTCCGATGTTATGCACGAGGTCATATATATATATATATATATATATATATATATATATATATATAGTGAATAGCAACGCTCCTACGACACTCCCCTACGGCACACCTGAAATCACTCTTACTTCGGAAGACTTCTCTCCATTGAGAATGACATGCTGCGTTCTGTTATCTAGAAACTCTTCATTCCAATCACAGAAGTGGTCTGATAGTCCATATGCTCTTACTTTGTTCATTAAACGACTGTGGGGAACTGTATGGAACGCCTTGCGGAAGTCAAGAAACACGGCATCTACCTGGGAACCCGTGTCTATGGCCCTCTGAGTGTCGTGCACGAATAGCGCGAGTTGGGTTTCACACGACCATCTTTTACGAAACCCATGCTGACTCCTACAGAGTAGATTTCTAGTCTCCAGAAAAGTCATTATACACGAACATAATACGTGTTCCAAAATTCTACAACTGATCTACGTTAGAGATATAGGTCTATAGTTCTGCACATCTGTTCGACGTCCCTTCTTGAAAACGGAGATGACCTGTGCCCTTTTCCAATCCTTTGGAACGCTACGCTCTTCTAGAGACCTACGGTACACCCTTGCAAGAAGGGGAGCAAGTTCCTTCCCCGTACTCTGTGTACAATCGAACTGGTGTCCCATCATGTCGAGCGGCCTTTCCTCTTTTGAGGAATTTTAATTGTTTTTCTATCCCTCTGTCATCTATTTCGATATCTACCATTTTGTAATCTGTGCGACAATCTAGAGAAGGAACTACAGTTTAGTCTTCTTCTGTGAAACAGCTTTGGAAAAAGATATTTAGTATTTCGGCCTCTAGTCTATCATTCTCTGTTTCAATACCATTTTGGTCACAGAGTGTCTGGACATTTTGTTTTGATCCACCCACCGCACTGACATAAGACCAAAATTTCTTAGAATTTTCTGCCAAGTTAGTACATAGAAGTTTACTTTCGAATTCATTGAACGCCTCTCGCATAGCCGTCGTCACACTACATTTCGCTTATTGCAATTTTTGTTTGTCTGCAAGACTTTGGCTATGTTTATGTTTGCTGTGAAGTTCCCTTTGCTTCCGTGGCAGTTTTCTAACTCGGTTGTTGTACCACGGTGGCTCTTTTCCATCTCTTACGATCTTGCTTGGCACATACTCATCTGATGCATATTGTACGATGGTTCTGAACTTTGTCATTCGTAACTTCCGTACACGACAACGGTACGGCATTTCGGGGGGAGTGGGAGGGGGGGAGGGGAATGTTCTGTCTTGAGCTGTCACCAGCACACTGGTTGGCCAAGATGTAGCGCGAAGATCGATAGGAAGTGCTGGATCAAGCGCGCCTATCAAGACAAAGGCCAGAGACACACCGACAAGCAGCATGCCACCAACGCCCTCTCGACAGCAAGACTTTAGTTCGTCGCCGCTACGGTAGTACATAGCAATGAGATTAGTGATGCTAAAGCTATTCCTACAAATAATAGCAATATTACCGATACTCTATGCAAGAGGACTATTACTGATGAGCTTGTACCACGGACTCTATTCAAGTTAAGTATCGAGTAGAAGTACATACAGAATCGTATTAATGCACGTGTGCATTTGTGTTGTACAAAGAGGATACTGGCCACCCGTAACAACATCTTCTCACTTGCTTCTTGAGGAACAAGATTCCACAACCTCCTTACTGACTTGCAGGGACTGCTCGTAGTGTCTATGCTAAATGTGTCTGTTGTTTGAGGGGTCCTCATTGTCAGTCGACTGTTCCTCTACATATTCTTATGGGATACTACAACCCTCCATTTCTTGTACAGATCCTGAATAGCGCTGGTAGCGCGGAGTTTCCAACCAGGATACTTCGCTTGAAAAATACCTTTACATTCCTTGGTGGAGCCTAATTAACACTCCACAATGTCAATTCGCTGTTCTGATGCAAACTGCACCACTTCTGTAACAGCTTAACTGTACGAGCTTGTCACAGCAACTGACTACGGATACACAGCTGCACTCAACTTTGGTATAAAATTTAATGTAGCGAACTTTCGAGACAATGTTGTCACATCACAAGCAATTCGACTAGAGATGATTAACGAGTACATAAGGCGTACCGGTTTTATGTGGGACACTGTGTTTACCAGTGCCATGTAAAAGATTTAGGAAAGACACTTGCCTACTGTAAAGTATAAGTGAAAAAGTATCGGCTGACTTGCTTAAGACAAGATAAAAAGAATGGTTGAAATGTTGGATGGGAGATTTTCGCATAGTCTGTGCGTGGATTCCTTCAGTTTGGGCAGGTGCATCAACTGCAGTTGTAAGCAGGCGGCCTCATTAAAAAAAGAAACGAAGTACACATCGGGTTGCCTGGCCCCCAGTCGGCTGCAGTGGGGAACGCGGACAAGAGAAGCTTCTGCTTCTTGTGTACCGGAGCAGAAGTTACGTCACGCTGCACTACGGTCGGGCGCACCTTTTGTGTTCTCATCGGACTGTGCCTCCTTTCCAGCCGGCAGCAGCGAACTAAAAAAGAACGGTAACCGTCAGGCACGGATGTAAGTTGAGGGCGGAAGGGGTTCATGTCTCCACCTCGCCCAAAAAAGAAATTTCAGTAAAAATGTTTGGGTTGTGTTTGTACGTATATCAGTTTCCAAATTTCTCAGTCAACGTTCAGAGAATAGAATAGCACGGAAACTGTCTTAAATCGGCAGTGGCGGCTGCTGTGTAAGAGCTCAAGAGCACGTGAAGATCCTAACTTTTGACAACTTGCGGATTTATTGTTTTTGTTTCCTTTAAATGCTGTTAAACGTAACATACCGGGTGATCAAAAAGTCAGTATAAATTTGAAAACTGAATAAATCACGGAATAATGTAGATAGAGAGGTACAAATTGACACACACATGCTTGGAATGACACGGGGTTTTATTAGAACCAAAAAAATACAAAAATTCAAAAAATGTCCGACTGATGGCGCTTCATCTGATCAGAATAGCAATAATTAGCAGAACAAAGTAAGACAAAGCAAAGATGATGTTCTTTACTGGAAATGCTCATGTCCACCATCATTCCTCAACAATAGCTGTAGTCGAGGAATAATGTTGTGAACAGCACTGTAAAGCATGTCGGATGTTGTCTTTCAGCATCCCTAGAGATGTCGGTCAATCACGATACACTTTCGACTTCAGGTAACCCCAAAGCCAATAATCGCACGGACTGAGGTCTGGGGACCTGGGAGGCCAAGCATGACGAAAGTGGCGGCTGAGCACACGATCATCACCAAACGACGCGCGCAAGAGATCTTTCACGCGTTTAGCAATACTTTGTTTTTTTGGTTCTAATAAAACCCCATGTCATTCCAAGCATGTGTGTCAATTTTTACCTGTCTATCTACATTATTCCGTAGTTTATTAAGTTTTCAGATTTATACCGACTTTTTTATCACCCGGTAGAGGAGGTAATACGAAATATACGACACTTAGATCTACTGCGTTGTGCTACATTGTTAGTAGATTCCGCGAAACTTGGCATCAGGACCGTGAGCGCATCTTCAGTTGTGGACATTTTAAGGAGCTTGCGCATGCTCAACTCGCATGACGTAATTTCATTATGGGTCAAATACATATGGACTTGATAATCAATGTGCACGGTTCATGCCGTGCACAGCTAACCCTTACCACTCAAAATGTAAGTTTACGTCAATGTGAGTATGTGGTAGCAAACACCTCAGATATGCCAATGGACTCACTATATAGTAAAATCAGGGAAGAACCAAAACCTGTTTTGTGGGTTTCTGAATGTGTTATGATACACTCATGTTCAGAAAAAACAGACCACCATGAATGACTAGAGACATGACGTTCATATTTACAGGACATGTACATTAATATGTTGGGCAGAATTTATTAGCATTTCAGTCACCTCGGTTCTGTATGTATTCCATTGCCTAGTAGGCACAGAGTCTGCTATGGGCCTTGATAACTTGTTCCAGGCCTGATGGCATTGAGCTTACAAGCCGCGAATGGCGTCCTGTGGTATAGCCATCCATGCTGCATTCATCTGGTTCCAAAGTTAGTCTGTGGTGGTTGTCATTGGGTCACAGTGTCACATCCAACGTCTCACCATATCCCATACATTTTCGATTGGCGGCAAGCCTAGCAATCTGGCGGGCCACGGCAAAAGGCTGACATCCCGTGACACCAAAGATGCACGTGTTCGTGCAGCAACATGTGGTCGTGCGTTGTCCTGCTGAAAAGTGACGTCTGGGGTGTTGTGCAGAAAGGGTGTGGCTACCTGTCGCAGGATGCCATTCACGTAGGTCACACGGGTCACAATGTCCTGGACATGGACCAGCTGTGATTCGTGGTTGTCCCCAATATCACCCCACACCATAAGCCATCGATTTGGCGCTGTATCTCTTGTGCGAACGCTGTCAATGTGATACAGCTCTCCTCGCCGGCGGCGAGCGAAAATGCGGCCATCATTTTCAGACAGACAGAACCTGCATTCGTATGGAAACACTGTCTGATGCCATTCCTGTTCCCAGTGACGTCGTTCCATACACCATCGCCGTCTAGCATGTTCCTGCACATTCGTCAAAGTAGGCGGAGAGGTGGACGACACGGACGTAACTAATGCGGTAATAAACGGCGACGGACTGTCACCCCTGATAGTGTACGATGTGTTACACTGTTCCATTCTTGCGCCAGAGCCGCGGAGGACACATGTCGTGCAGTGCCGTTCGGATGAATTGTCGATCTTCTCGGGCGGTGGTCTGGGTGGTGCGACCTCACCCGTCCCGTCGTGTTCTACGGCCTTCTGTGGACTAATCTGCACACACCACCATTCTGCACACACACACACACACACACACACACGTTGCACTGCTGAAACCCTTCATCCCACAGGGCAGCAATTTCTCGGATGCATGCATCACATTCTCTCATGCCAATAATGCGCCCTTCTTTCAAACTCACTTATTTGACGGCATGGTTCGGGCATACGCCTGCGAGTCATCCTGCATGTCTGCTCAAGTCACACTAAATTTTTATTTTATCGTACAGTAATCCCGTTGCTTCTCAACAACGAAACACAGTGACGGAGAATAGGCTTTCCGCATCGGCAATGGTTGCAGATTAGAGAAAAAAGTTTGTGAATGGTACTGAAGACTGGATCACATGTTGATAGAGACGTATGCGATGTTTAAAAACAGACGTACGGCTTTTCTTTATAAACAGGCGGTGTTAGCCATGCTGCAGTATAGTTTCCTCTATCCAACGTGTACCTGCGGTGCAGTGTGACGTGGTTAACATAAACTTCTGTGTGGGATACGTGGAAGGACAGGGCATTTCGTAAGACGAAGTTAAGCCGTTTTCCTGCTTGAGAAAATGAGATTAGGTGAGTTATAATACTTTAGTAATACAACATTAATATTTGGCTGCCGAAACAGACTAACGAAAGCTTACACATTATGGCGTTCTTGCCCTAAACTGTACTTAATTACGTACAAAACAACAAAATTCCACAAAAATAATTATATATATATATATATGCGAATGAGCCCATGAGGACAACGCAAAGGAATTGGTGGCGTGCATTTGCCTTTCTTTGTGCCCGTACTTCTTTCATTCTTTTGCTGTGGGCTTCTTTTGTTTCTTGAGTTTCTCCTCTTGGTCAACTAGCCACTTGTGAATTTTGGATCTCAAGGTTTCCCTGTTTTGAATATCCTCTGGTGTAATTCCTGCTAGTTTCAGGTCTGTTTTGATTTCGCCAATCCGTTTCATTGGGTCTGTTTCAGATTTACTCCTGTTTTCGTACAATTCAACTATTTGCTCTGTAAGTCTGTCCGGATTCATTCTTTTGATGTGCCCATGGAATCTTAACCTGCGTTTTCTAATGTCACTGAATATTAAATTATTGTTTGATTTCCTGTTTGCGTCTGAGCCGACATTGTTCATCTACAAGTTTTGGGCCTAAAATTTTTCTTATGATTTTCCGTTCCTTTTTCTGAATGTCTTCTATGTCTGTTTTCTTGTTTAAAATTGAGTCTCTGATCCATAAAGGCATTCTAGTTTTATGCCGGTATTGTAATGTCGTAGTTTTGTGTGCTTTGAGACACATTTTTTACTGTAGATATTTTGAGTGAGTCGATAAGCAGTGTCCATCTTTTGGCATCTGACTTCGTTGGCTTCCTTTTCTATTCCATTTAACTGAATCGTTTCACCGAGATATTTAAATTGTGGGACTCGTTTAATTTTGCCATATTTTGTCTCCACGAATTTTGGTGCTTGTTTGTTGCAAGGCATATATTCTGTATTTTCAAAAGATACTTGCAGGCGGCCTTTTTCCGCAGTTTCTTTCAGGAATTCAATCTGCTTTTTGGCTGTTGAAACATCGCGACTTAACACGGCTAGATCGTCTGCAAATGCTAAGCACTCTACTGTTAATTTTCCTCTGCCGAGAGTAATCGGTTGTTCAATCTTGTGGACTAATTTCAGTTTGCGCCAGTCTTGTAACACCTTTTCAAGGACGCAGTTGAACAGTAGTGGAGAGAGTCGATCTCCTTGCCTTACTCCTGTTCGATCAGAAAAGATCCGAGATTTCCCCCATAAATCTAACTTTAGATTTTGTGTCTGTCAATGTCTGTTGTTTGATTGCAGGTGTTTTCAGATCTAAACCCTGTTCTTTTAATATTTGGAATAGTGATTGACCATCAACTGAATCCTATGCTTTTTTAAAGTCAATAAATGTGCAAACTACATCTTCGCCACTTACTCTCTGATGTCTTAAGATTAGTTTTAAGTTCAGAATTTGTTCTGGACGTGAACGACCTGGTCTGAATCCTGCCTGATATTCTCCAAATTTTGGTTCTATTTGTTGTTGGGCTTTGGGATATAACTTTGTAAGCTACTGATATCAACGAGAATCCCCTATAGTTGTTTACATCCGATCGATCTCCTTTCTTGTGTAGAGGATGAATTAATGCATTTTTCCAGTCGTCCAGAATTCGTTCTGTTTGCCAAATGTCTTGTATTATTTCGGTGATTTCTTTTATAGTATTTGTGGGCCTGCTGCTTTGAGGATTTCCGCTACGATTTCATCTTCACCTGCAGCTTTATTGGTTTTAAGACGTTTGATTAGTTTGGTGATTTCCTCTACGTCCGGTGATAATGAGTTTGAGTTTGTGGATTCAGGTTCCTGAGGCGGAAATCTTTGTGTCGGTTCTGGGCAGTTCAGCAGTTTTTCAAAATATCTTGCAAGTTCTTCGCAATTTTCTTGATTGTTCAATGCAAATATTATTATTATTATTATTATTATTATTATTATTATTATTATTATTATTATTATTATTATTATTATTATTATTATTATCGCTGGCTGCAGTGTTATATTGTATACAGCAGACGCAGTTTCACATTTCCAAGTTTATATGAATGTAAAAATTTATAGACATTCAAAATGTATACTCACGAAACTCCACTGAAACTGGAAAACTACAAGCGTCGTGTTTAACACACGGTACTATCGCGGTGCTTGCCTGAGAACTTGTTCACGTGGACTGTGTTGCTGTTTGACCGACTGCAGAGCACATTCCAGTCACGCAGATGAGCTCATTCACAGACTGACCGCACCTCTTGCCAGCAACAAACCCGGCACTCTTGCTGACTTGACAGGCAGACTCGTCGATTCACAGGAGACTGAGTGAGGCAGTACGGAAGGGGAAAGACACTACACTAAGAAACAAAAAGACTGATTTTTTAATGTAGGCCGAAATGAGAGAAAAAGCATTCCCTCTGCTTGCACGGTCGCTTATCCGTTGTATTCAGATTTGTGTTGAAATGCATCTATGGACGGGAGGGCGGGCATAGGTAAATTTCAATTACTGTCGTAATGTAATGTTTATAAAACCTAACGATGCTAACTTATAATTATGCGATACATGTGATCACATACAAGTAATTGTTTCATTTAGCTTCTATTGTAACTAATGAAAACATTTATTCGAAGTTACAGTAAAATAAAACACGTATGCTTAACATACAGTAGTAAAGGTTTGTCATCTCATCATTTATGTTAAAATAAACAAGGTAATTAAAAACGGAAGTGGGAACTAATGATGTAAATAACACTTCTTTTATACTACTCGTTCCCGTTGACTGTACGGCCTGCACAGAATTTTTTTGTTTTCAATTACTAAAATTTTTATGTAAATCACAGTCTGCACAATCACCTAAATTTCTCGCACCAGTTAAGGCCATAGAAGCACCGTCTTTTCTGAATGTACTTCTGACAGAAAAGCGATCTGGTAGCTGGAGTCGGAGGCTTTTGTGGATCCTGCTTTTTGAGTTCTTGTGGTGATATTTCCACAGAAACTTTCATCCCCTAACACAAAACTTGTCATTCCCTATTCCACCCCCTAACGGGATTTATTTCCAAAAAAGAAACATTTATTTTTTAATTTCTAACCGAGACTTCAAATAGCAGCTTTCATAGATGTAGCTTTAGAAATGATTTAGTAGTATTTTAATGATTTATTTTAAAAAAGCTTTCACCCACTATTTTAGCATCTTATTCGTTGAATTTCCAAAAATGCTGAAAAACAGCAAATTTCTGACTGAGAAATCAAATACCAATTTTCGTTGGTCTATGTTCAATACTGTCAAAATAGCGACAAATTTTGAAAACCTTTCCATCCTGTGTTTCACTCCTCAAGGTTGGAATTTCAAATAATACCTTCTTAAACGATGCCTGCA
Source organism: Schistocerca piceifrons (assembly GCF_021461385.2). NCBI lineage: Eukaryota > Metazoa > Arthropoda > Insecta > Orthoptera > Acrididae > Schistocerca > Schistocerca piceifrons. The sequence goes on along the minus strand of NC_060141.1, from coordinate 770,176,600 downwards.
GTAGAATAACAACACCCTCTGAAATTTCAAGTTTCTAGCCTTAGTGGTTTGCGCTGGGCAATGCTGAATCAGTGAGTGAGTGAGTCAGTTGTGACACTGCCTCTCATATATATAGAGATTAAATACGTAATGTGTAATCGGTATGTTCCAGAAATTGTCGAAATTTTATCAAAGATGTTTTATATAAAACTTTGTTGCTCAGTATTTATCTGTCAGTCGCCTGACAGGAAGAGTGCAGTTAGTTTTATTATAAAACTTACTTAACGAGACATGTTAAAATTGGGATATCTAAAAAGTATGTGTTACGTAAAATTTATACACAGGTGAAAGTTATTACTACATTAGCTTTGGCACTCTTGAACTGCATCCTCCTTTTCTCCATTACTGAAAGAACATTTTTCGTTTTCCAAGAATAATTTGTTTGGAAAGTTATTGATTATCACACTTTCACATTCTAGACTATTCTTTTGTAAAACTGAAAAAGATTTTAATAACCAATACTGTTTTCATGCAACCGTAATTCTCGGGTTTCTAAAAATGTATACTTTGCGAAAATCACTGTGATAATTGTAAAATTATTGAAATTCAAAGTTTATTTTCGAGCAATATCTTGGGGGAAATGAGAGATTACGAAAACAGGCGCTGCGTGTGCGTGCCAATTTTGTGAGTGTGTTTAGCTTTTGACCTGGAAAGATATTATGCCAGTCTTCCCAATTGGAAGATATTATACCATTCGTCTGAAAATATAATTTGTCTCATATGTCTGCAGAAATGTGAGTCGAGAACAGCCAATCTGATATTAACAAATGACGAAAAACGCGAAGAAGTGTGTTTCACTCAACATATAGGAAACCCGACTTTAGAAAACGGAGCATGAGAGGAAGACAAGTAAAAAGTTTTTTTGTTTATAATTATTATTCCAATAATAATTAAGGAATGCAAGAATAATGAATACTTAGAACTAAAGTTTAACTGGATTACATACTGATTAGGGTGGAATATTAGTGTTCACTATCGTAGTGCTAAGTGAAATACTGATAACAGCGAGTGGACATATCCATTTCTTATCTTGTGACTTACGAAGTTGTCAAAGATATGCGCTTTTGTTACCATACCTATTACAGTTCTCGAATCATTTGCATGGCACGTAGAATACAATTATTCAGCCGAAGGTTTTTTAAATTATGTGTTTCTATGAATTGTAATTTATGAAAGTTTATTGTCATAATTACGAAAATCATAGGTATGTGTGATGCGTTAAAATGAGTGTTAAATTCTTTGGGAGACTTTGAATCTGGGACTGGTAACTGTTGGATATTAATACCGAATACACAGGCGGCCGGTGTGGCCGAGCGGCTGTAGGTGCTTCACTCTGGACCGCGATGTCCTTAGGTTAGTTAGGTTTAAGTAGTTCTAAGTTCTAGGGGACTGATGACCTCAGATGTTAAGTCCCATAGTTTTCAGAACCATTTGAACCATTTGAACACCGAATACATGTGGGAGAACTAACTGGTTGCTAAAGGAATTCTGGGCATAGGATATTAATAAGTTGTGACGAGTTCAACAGTGCATGAGGTCCAAGAGAAACAGCTATGAGTAGTGTTGCAACATTAATGGACGAGATTAACAAGATTAAAACGAACGGCACCTGCAGCGGGCATTGCAAACAGTATATCCCTTACAGTAGACAGTAATTTCCGTCAGTAAGTACGCCCAAGAATGCAGAGCTTTGTGCACTGTTTACTACATTACTGTATTCAGCAAATGCGCTTGGCGCCAAACATATCAATGTGGCAGGGAGAGAACCGCCTGCCACCGAAGAAATCGCTTGCCTGCATGAAGAAATTATGAAGATTCATCGCAGTGCCGAAAAAGGTTAGCAACAGCTGTGGGGAAAAAATGGACGCCAACACAGATTAGCATTTACAGTGACTTAGTGATACAAGTTTTACAATAGTTAACTAGACTATGAAGACCGCACAGGGCAATACTGCTCAATGTTCACGTCCACTGATGTGTATTGAAACAATGGTATAGTCCTAAATGAACGGAAGCCATATGATGCATATAAAGTGGTTTCCTCTCTTATACCCCTGGCTAAAGTCAGGTCAGGAAATATAGTAGAAAACATGATGATGATGATGAGGAGGAGGAGGAGGAGGAGGAGCATGGTGAGGTTGACTCTGATGATGAAAGTCGTACATCAAGTGGACACTGAGTGTGTAGTGTCTGGCTTGACCCCACCAGGTGGCGACCATAGATAAGTCCTGAGACGCTTACTGAAACCCTGCCCTAATAATGTCTGGCAGTTGTCTTGAGGTAACACCCAGTACATGAAGCCGTGTGTCTGGTTACAGTCAGTTCTGGCAGATTGATGTCCACTTGGGAAGTGTTTGCGTGACGTAAGGAGGACGCGTGTCGTGTCCTTGTCATGTACGCCATTTGGAGCCTCGCCTGAAGTATAAAACGCATGAGCCGTAGGCAACTCGGCGCACTTCTGTGTAACTGTGTCCCATATCTTCTGTCGTACTCAGCAGTGCACTACATTAACCATAAAATGTGTACCTAAAAGGAACAAAACTTGATAAATTGTGTTTATTCCGAAGTTTCAAGGAAGCCTGTCTCTGAAATATAAACTAATAACTTTCACAGAAATATCACAAATTATTTTCTTCTGTTGATGATTTTTGTTCATAATGAACGCATTGTCTGCAAAAAGAACTATTCTCGTTCCTGGTTACAATGAAAACTGCACACCCATTTATGGCAAGAAGCACCAAATACTCAACGCTGTGGCACACCCAGTGAAATTTCTCCCTCTGTAGATGGTGTAACGTTTCGTCTGTAATTACAATGGACAGCGACTGCAGCTTTCTGCGTGATTTTCTTAGATAAAAAGCAATCGGAGCAATTGCTGGACCACGTATTCTTCAAAACTGTGATATCTGTAACGAAAGGTTATGATTGCCACGATGGAATTACTCGGATAAGTGACAAGAGATATCAACTGGTGGTATAATATTATTTACAACGTTTTTTTATAATTATACTTATATTTAATGGCGAACTACAGTTTCAAATATTGAAACTTTCCTAAAAGTCAACTTAACTGAAATAGGTACAGATGTACTACCTAAAGCGACTTATGGAAGTGTGGGACCTGAACCTCGATTTCCCGCTTATCGCAAGCGGTCGCATTAACGCTTTGGCTATCTAAGAAGGCTCCCCAGACCGACCCAAACTTCCAAATGTGACACAACAATCTATTTCTTCTCATACACTATTAATTCATTTACCCATACTTGCAAATCTCGTGAATTCCGTACAGGTTTTGGAATCTAGAGATTCAGGATTGCAGTCATTTTCATCAGAGGCCTGCCTTCGTCCTATATATTTATTTTCATATTTGATGACTAAGTACAGTTTGAAACATTTAAAGTTATTCCTGAAATTCAACGTAACTTTAATAGGTATGCATGCCGCGACACTCGCGATAAGCGGGAAATCCCGGTTCAAGTCCAACTCTGGCACAAATTTTCATATGGCCCTTTAGGTGGTACATGTATAAGTACTACAATTAAGTTGAATTTCAGGAATAAATTTCAATATTTGAAAATGTCGTTCGTCATCAAATATATATATATATATATATATATATATATATATATATATATATATATGTGTGTGTGTGTGTGTGTGTGTGTGTGTGTGTGTGTGTGGTGGTCCATTGATAGTGACCGGGCCAAATATCTCACGGAATAAGCATCAAACGAAAAAACTACAAAGAACGAAAATCGTCTAGCTTGAAGGGGGAAACCAGATGGCGCTATGGTTGGCCCGCTAGATGGCGCTGCCATAGGTCAAACGGACATCAACTGCGTTTTTTTTTTTTTTTTAATAGGAGCCCCTATTTTTATTACATATTCGTGCAGTACGTAAAGAAATATGAATGTTTTAGTTGGACCACTTTTTTCGCTTTGTGATAGATGGCGCTGTAATAGTCACAAACGTATGGCTCACAATTTTAGACGAACAGCTGGTGACAGGTAGGATTTTTAAATTAAAATACAGAACGTAGGTACGTTTGATCATTTCATTTCGGTTGTTCCAATGTGATACATGTACCTTTGTGAACTTATCATTTCTCAGAACGCACGCTGTTACAGGGTGATTACCCGTAAATACCACATTAATGCAATAAATGCTCGAAATGATGTCCGCCAGCCTCGATGCATTTGGCAATACCTGTAACGACATTCCTCTCAACAGCAGTTACCGTCCTGTTCCCTGGGAACAGATACTACCGTCACATATAGTTAAAATATGGCTTCCCGGCCATTGAACTTCTTGTGCGAACGGACACGCTATGCCCGAACTCGTACGGAACTTGGTAGATTAATCTGCCACGAGTAATGAGTATGATGGGCAAACATCTATTAGGCGCACTACGAATGTGGTGGTGTGGACATGTTGGGAATGTGAGTCTCACGTGGAGCGTGCGAGGGATAAGTCCCTGCAGGCGTACTATCCTCTGTGCTCTCGGTGGCTCAGATGGATAGAGCGTCTGCCATGTAAGCAGGAGACACCGGGATCGAGTCCCGGTCGGGGTACACGTTTTCAACATGTCCCCAATGAAGTACATCAACGCCCGTTTGCAGCTAGGTTGTCCATTTAATTATCATTTCGTTTTCCAGCTTGTTTACGACTAACATGCGTACAAGTTTACACGTGCTGTGCTGTTTATTTACATGCGCGTTGTTTATTTTCTTGAAGGAAACGAGGACGACAAGTCTGATTACTAGAAATTATTTCCTAGTAGCTGGATTAGAAGGGGGGCGGGTCCTATTCCACAGTCTGCGAGGTTTCTTGACCTGAACCCTCTTGATTATTTCCTATGGGAATATCTAAAAGCCACCTGTGTCTGAGACCCCAGTGGATACGGAGATGGAATTAATTGCCAGATTGTAGGTGCCTGTGATGTGATTCGAAACACCTCAGGGATATTTGTCAGGGTGTGTGGAAACCGTGTACGCCTATGTCATGCTTGCATTGAGGTCGATGGCCGTTAGTTTCAACACCTTTTGTGAGATACACTACAAATGGCACTTTCACTGCGTCAATGAGGGTGTCTGCAGTTAACTGTAACTAATGTAAATAAAACAGTACACAGGACTCTGTTTCTATTTCTATTAACTCCTTAAGCTGGCTTCTCAAATTGTTCGGTGGCGCATCCTCTATGTCCTGTTAAATTTTTGCTCTGTCGTACGGAAACACCGTGTATAAGGCGAAGACGGTCCTCTAATGAAAATGACAACGGTAGTTCTATGACTCGTCATTGTCTTGATTCTCTAACCTGCACGGGACTCACGAGATTTGCGAGCGTGCGTAAATAAGTTAGTAATCTATGAAAAGGAACAGATAGTTCTGTAACAAATGGAAGCCTGTGTCGATCCGGGCATCGTGCTTGGATAACCTAAGTGTTAAGGCGACTGCTACGGAGAAGCGGGAAATACAGGTTTGAGTCCCGATCCGGCAAAATAATTTCATATGTCGCTATAGATAACGCCTGCACCTATTACAGTTAAGCTGAATTTCAGGAATAAATTTCAATGTATAGTTAATTGCCCCTCTTTTATTTCAAACTGTGCAGGCTAAGTATTTCATGCATATTTAAATGAATGTATATGAAGAACTGTAAGAAATGAGAACAGTAACTACCGCCTCTTTCCAGCACCATATAGTGAACGGAAGATTTCTCTAGCTCTCACATAGGTGGAGTGGCCCCAATGGACGTATCGTTCAGCTCTTACTAAGCAGGATTTACGAAATAATACATTAACTCTGAATCCAAATACAGATTTCAATTATAGAAGAGGCTACAAGCCAAATGACCACAATCACGGACTGGTTGCATGCATAATAAATGAGCAGGTAAGTGTAACAGGCAAATTTCCTTAAAAAAGTAATTTTCTTCGCAATTACGAGAAGGTATGCATCATTTTTAGATTCTTGGAAATAAATTTACTAAAACAGTCCCAAGATAACGCGTTAGTTAAAATGAAAACATGAGCCTTTGCCTTCAAACCTGTTGTATCGCCACGCCGCTGTGAAAAGAGTTTTTTTTTTTTCCGCGAGGATGCTGGACTGGCGGCACCGCAGAATGACCGACCTAAAAGCCAGGGAGTTCCCCCACACCATTCCACCTGAAACGAGGTCAAGTTGTCTACATGGAACTGCCTTTTACCAGTGCAGTCACTCCACAGTGTCTTCACCGAGGCAAAAAAACTAAGAAACACACTCCCAAGTCCCACTCTGAAGCACTATCTATTCGCGCTCAGTTGGTCTTGCTTCACCATGGAGATTTCCGTGCAAGTCTATCGACATCTTAGTTGCAACATGTGTGGCACTTCATTACTTTCGAGATAAATGTGTACTGGAAACTCGCAACAGAAATCTGCTCATTTCTGTAGAATAGGCATGTAATTTCTGCGATCGCTTTAACAACACGTGCTTGCATCCATTTCTGCAAACAGCCTACCACCAGCACGCCTATGCGCGTCAGTACTGCGCAGTGGGTAGATGCACCCGCCTCCTCATTCTCGTCTCTATCACTGTCATGGCTCAGTAACTGCTTACTTTCTTTCCTTCCAATTCGTTCTGTCTCCGTGTATCTAGTAATTCTCTCGGATGGCTGTGCCGAAATCCCAGCGCTATTTTCGTGCATTCTTTTCCCGCAGATAGTTTGTATGTGACAATAGTAGCTCATGATTGTGAAATCCTCGTTTTCAGCATATTTTCAAGGGGCCGTCTCGCCTTTTCCTTGGTGCTTGAGATAAGTATGCGGATTTTGGATCCCATTGCAGCAAAACATCCCTATTGCTCTTCTATAGCCCTGTCTTAAACAAAAAGAAGCAACTTAAACAGGCCACAATAGAAACACCACCTGTAGGTTGTGAGCTCCATTGCTGAATAGTCGAAGACAGGCAGTTTTGGCTGGTAACCCATAATTTATTTGTAAAATTGAACAAAGGGGTGACAAAATTGAACAAAGGGGTGACAAAAATTGAACAAAGGGGTGACAAAAATTGAACAAAGGGGTGACAAAAATTGAACAAAGGGGTGACAAAAATTGAACAAAGGGGTGACAAAAATTGAACAAAGGGGTGACAAAAATTGAACAAAGGGGTGACAAAAATTGAACAAAGGGGTGACAAAAATTGAACAAAGGGGTGACAAAAATTGAACAAAGGGGTGACAAAAATTGATCAAAGGGGTGACAAAAAATGATCAAAGGGGTGACAAAAAATGATCAAAGGGGTGACAAAAATTGTAAGAAGGGGCGACAAAGTTGGCGTTCATCGATAGAAACTGTAAGGGGTCCGTAGGCCCTTACTATAAGTTTGCACTCGGCACAGGTCGATAGGGCAAACAATCGATAGTGTCGGGTTGCGACAGCGAGTGTAGAGTTGAGTCAGTTCCCAGGTTGCGGGCCGAGCCGTGTGGAGGCCTGTTGCGGCAATACAAGACTGACCGACAAAGGGAGTGGCCATCGCCGCGGTTTGACCCCTTTATGTTAGAATAATACGGGAAAATGAAGAAGTATAATTACGAGAGTCATCAGTGATATTTCTGTGCCGATATTTTAGGTTTCGCGTCTACCGCGCCGGCATCATTTGGATTGCAGTGTTGGATTGCAGTGTTGGATTGCAGTGTTGGATTGCAGTGTTGGATTGCAGTGTTGGATTGCAGTGATTGAATTTGCGTGTGACAATAATTAATAACGAAGAGGCCTGTGCTGAGATTAGCCGTAATTAATTATGTATGACGAAGGCAGTGGCTGTATCCTTTTTCTTGTGTTTTTGAGACGAATATAGGTCTTGATTAGTGAAGCTGTGTTGGCGTTTCTTCTTGTCACCGGACATTTCATTATTACAGCATTTGAGAAGGACAAAATGGAATGTAACAACTCCGTAGAAGTCAAATCCGATTGCCAGCCCCATTAGGTACACGGTCACATTAATTAATATTTATTTGGGCTACTATTCAGATCCCCATCGAGCGGGATACATAAATCGGAGGTGTTACAAAACCTATCATTGTATTTGCACATTAATTCAGGATTGTCTATGACAGGGTTGTACATCACCTTTTTCAACGCCTAAATCACTCCAGGATTTCACAGACCTGGAACATACAGGGTGTTCGGAAATTCACGTTATAATCGTCTATGACTTTTAGAGGGGAGCGAGTACATAATATTTTGTATAGGAACCAAAGTCCGAAAAATGCCATCCAACGACGACGCTATGGAGGGTCAAAGTTATAGGCGTTGGCGCCTGTAAATCCACGTGTATAGGGTGTGATTCAGTGATGATGTTACAAACTATTAAGGCTGATGGAGAAGGCTAAACGTAGCAATTTGAGGTAAGGGTCCCTACACCGAAAACGAACGAGCAGAAAGTTAGAAGCAAAAACCGTGCTATACCTATGACAGTGGAGTATGTGTACTGGTACTGTTCTTGTTAACACTGCAGGGAAGGCAACTTTCGGAGGTGATAGTCTGGACCAAAGCAAGAAAAAATATCTAGCAAACATGGGATCTAAAATGCATACTTGAGGAGCTACGAGCGCTTGTTCAATAGAGGGGATGTCTTTCACACCAGCGAAGATGAACAAGGACTCCTAGGTCCTTAGGTTTGCATTGTAGAGCCCATGTTTACGAGGCACTTTTTCTAGTTTTCGTCCTTATTAACACCTCTGAAAGTTGCTGCATTGTTGGCAACAACAGTACCGTTACGTATACTCCACTGTCAGAGCCACAGAACGATATTCGCTTGTAACACCGGCTCCTTCAATTCAGAACCATGCACCGTTACCTCGAATTCATACATTTATCCATCTCCATCGTCCCTGATAGTTTGTATCATCATCACGAAATCACCTTGTATACTCTACTGGCCATTAAAATTGCTACACCACGAAGATGCCGTGCTACAGACGCGAAATTTAACCGACAGGAAGAAGATGCTGAGATATGCAAATGATTAGCTTTTAGAGCATTCACACAAGATTGGCACCGGTGGCGACACCTACAACGTGCTGACATGAGGAAAGTTTCCAACCGATTTCTCATACACAGACAGCAATTGACCGGCGTTGCCTGGTGAAACGTTGTTGTGATGCCTCGTGTAAGACAGTCAGGAACCGCGCGACCGCTACGGTCGCAGGTTCGAATCCTGCCTCGGGCATCGCTGTGTGTGATGTCCTTAGGTTAGTTAGGTTTAAGTAGTTCTAAGTTCTAGGAGACTGATGACCTCAGAAGTTGAGTCCCATAGTGCTCAGAGCCATTTGAACCCCGTGTAAGGTGGAGAAATGCGTACTATCACATTTCCGACTTTGATAAAGGTCGGATTGTAGCCTATCGCGATTGCGGTTTGACGTACCGCGACATTGCTGCTCGCGTTGGTCGAGATCCAATGACTGTTAGCAGAATATGGAATCGGTGGGTTCAGGAGGGTAATACGGAACGCCGTGCTGCATCCGAACGGCCTCGTATCACTAGTAGTCGAGATGACAGGCATCTTATCCGCATGGCTGTAACGGATCGTGCAGCCACGTCTCGATCCCTCAGTCAGCAGATGGGGTCGTTTGCAAGACAACAAACATCTACACGAACAGTTCGACTACGTTTGCAGCAGCGTGGACTATCAGCTCGGAGACCATGGCTGCGGTTACCCTTGACGCTACATCGCAGACAGGAGCGCCTGCGATGGTGTACTCAACGACGAACCTGGGTGCACGAATGGCAAAACGTCATTTTTTCGGGTGAATCCAGTTTCTGTTTACAGTATCATCATGGTCGCCTGCGTGTTTGGCGACATCGCGGTGAACGCACATTGGAAGCGTGTATTCGTCATCGCCATACTGGCGTATCACCCGATGTGAATGTATGGGGTGCCATTGGTTACACGTCTCGGTCACCTCTTGTTCGCATTGACGCCACTTTGAGCAGTGGACGTTACATTCCAGATCTGTTACGACCCGTGGCTCTACCCTTCATTCGATCCTTGCGAAACCCTCCATTTCAGCAGGATATGCACGACCGCATATTACAGGTCCTGTACGGGCCTTTCTGGATACAGGAAATGTTCGACTGCTGCCCTGGGCGGCACATTCTGCAGATCTCTCACCAACTGAAAACGTGTGGTCAATAGTGGCCGAGCAACTGGCTCGTCACACTATGCCAGTCACTACTCTTGATGAACTGTGGTATGGTGTTGAAGCTGCATGGGCAGCTGTACCTGTACACGCCATCCAAGCTCTGTTTGACTCAATGCCCAGGCGTATCAAGGCCGTTATTACGGCCTGAGGTGGTTGTTCTGGGTACTGATTTCTCAGGCTCTATGCACCCAAATTGCGTGAAAATGTAATCACATGTCACTTCTAGTATTATATACTTGTCCAGTGAATACCCGTTTATCATCTGCATTTCTTCTTGGTGTAGCAATTTTAATGGCCAGTAGTGTAAATCCGAATATCTGTAGTGACGTTTACGTGCTGAATAAAATGTGTGCACGCCGTAGTTTGTAACTAACGTTTTTTTTTCATATAGCTTAATAACTGTCACACTGTGCATTTACAAGCACAGCCGGCTGTAGCTTTGACGCTCTGTAGCGTCGTTGGATGACGTTTCCGCACATGGATTCCCATTCAAAATACTATGTACTCACTCCCCTCTACAAGTCCAAGAAGTTTGTAACGGGAATTTCCGGACACTGTATACAGCCGCAGAGGTTGCACAGTCAGCTCTCGTGAAGTCCCATTTGCTCCCGTGTCTATTGACGCAAGTTTCATGACCGTTGTCGGTGTGCCACACAGTTCGCGGATTCGGTTCCTTACCACTGACGTGCTGCACACTAACCAGGGCACTTGGGCTGCCCAGAGCCGCTGCAGCGCTGTCGTCGTGAGCGGCCGCACTGCCAGAGTGCCCCTATTGTTGTCGCCGGCAGTCAGGCCGTGTGAGCCGCGGTGCGCGCACGTCAAACGCAATCCGGCGGGCGTAATGGGATCTGGCGGCCCGACTGTGGGGGCGGCAGCGCGGTTAATCCCAGGCCAGGTCAGCGCCGGCGGCGGCGGGCGCGGCTGCAGCAGCAGTGCGTATTGGTCCGCAATAAAGCGAACGACGGACTCTGCGGTGACGCACTACCCAGACGGGGCCCACTGCTGAACAAATTAGGCCGAGGCCTGTTAGTGAACTCTGCGGTGACGGCGGCGGCGGCGGCGGCGGCAGCGAACGGTTCCAACTATCGCATCTGAATTCCCATAACCCGCGTCAGTACGAACGAAAGCTTCTCGCAGTCACAGAAATACACTAAACTTCAACGAATGTAATGGACGTACTAGGGCACTACGAAACCATGGCCGGTATTTGCATCCTTGATGGTATTACACTACTGGCCAAGAAGAAATGCAGATGATAAATGGGTATACATTGGACAAATACATTATACTAGAACTGACATGTGATTACATTTTCACGCAATTTGGCTGCATAGATCCTGAGAAATCAGTACCCAGAACAACAACCACATCTGGCCGAAATAACGGCCTTGATACGCCTGGGCATTGAGTCAAACAGATCTTGGATGGCTTGTACAGGTACAGCTGCCCATGCAGCTTCAACACAATACCACAGTTCATCAAGAGTAGTGACTGGCGTATTGTGGCAAGCCAGTTGCTCGGCCACCATTAACCAGACGTTTTTAGTTGGTAAGAGTGGAGAATGTGCTGGCCAGGGCAGCACTCGAACATTTTCTGTACCCAGAAAGGCCCGTACAGGACCTGCAACATGCTGTCGGGCATTAACCTGCTGAAATATAGGGATTCGCAGGGATCGAATGAAGGGTAGAGCCACGGGTCGCAACACATCTGAAATGTAACGTGCACTGTTCTATGTGCCGTCAATGCGAACAAGAGGTGACCGAGACGTGTAACCAATGGCACCCCATACCATCACGCCGGGTGATACGCCAGTATGGCGATGACGAATACACGCTTCCAATGTGAGTTACCGCGATGTCACCAAACACGGATGCGGCCATAATGATGCTGTAAACAGAACCTGAATTCATCCGAAAAAATGACGTTTTGCCATTCGTGCATCCAGGTTCGTCGTTGAGTACACCATCGCAGGCGCTACTGTCTGTGATGCAGCTTCAAGGCTAACCGCAGCCATGGCCTCTGAGCTGTTAGTGCATGCTGCTGCAAACGTCGTCGAACTGTTCGTGCAGATGGTTGTTGCCTTGCAAACGTCCCCATCTGTTGCCTCAGGTATCGAGACGTGGCTGCACGATCCGTTACAGCCATGCGGATAAGATGCCTGTCATCTCGACTGCTAGTGATACGATGCCGTTGGGATCCAGAACCGCCTTCCGTATTACCCTCCTGAACCCACCGATTCCATATTCTGCTAACAGTCATTGGATGTTGACCAGCGAGCAGCAATGTCGCCATACGGTAAACCGCAATCGCGATAGGCTACAATCCGACCTTTATGGAAGTCGGAAACGTAATGGTACGCATCTCTCCTCCTTACACGACGCATCACAACAACGTTTTACCAGGCAACGCCTCTGAACTGCTGTTTGTGTATGAGAAATCTGATTGAAACTTTCCTCATCTCAGCACGTTGTAGGTGTCAGCACCGGAGCCAATCTTGTGTGAATGCTCTGAAAAGCTAATCATTTGCATATCACAGCATCTTATTCCTTTCACGTCTGTAGCACGTCATCTTCGTGGTGTAGCAATTTCAATGGCCAGTAGTCTAGTTTTATGGGCATTAGGCCTTATTACGAACCACATACATTGAGGTGACAAAGGTCATGCGATACCTCCTGATATCGTGTCGGACCACCTTTTCCCGGCGGAGTGCAGAAACTGGACGTGGCATAGACTCGACGAGTCATTGGAGGTCGCCTGCAAAATTAATCCGCCATGCCGCCTCTACAGCCGTCCCTAACTGCGAAAATGTTGCCGGTGCAGGATTTTGTGCACGAACTGACCTCTCGATTATGTCCCATAAATGTTCGATGAGACACATGTCAGGGGATCTCGGTGGCCAAATCATTCGCTCGAACTGTCCAGAAGCTCCTTCAAAACAATCACTATCAATTGAGACCCAGTGACACGGAACATTCTCATCCATAAAATCTCCTTCGTTGTCTGGGATCGTGAAGTCGCAGAATGACTCCAAGTGGCTGAACATAACCATTTCCAATCAATGATCGGTTCAGTTGGACCAGATGTCTTGTGACAAGGGCCTCCTGTTGGGTACAGCCTTCGCAGGGTGCATGTCTTTCGATTTGACACCACTTCGGCGACTTGCGCGTCGATGGAGATGAAATGATGATGGTTAGAACGACACGAAACCCAGTCCCTGAGGGCAGAAAATCTCCGACCGAGCCGGGAATCGAACCCGGAGCCTTAGGATTGACATTCTGTAGCCCTGACCACTCAGCTACCGGGGGCAAACAGGTGGACCAGATGATCCAGTATATTCCGTATAAATACAGCCCATACCATTATAGAGCCACCATGAGCTTGCACAGCGCTTTGTTGAAAATTTGGGTCCATGGCTTCGTGGGCCGCGCGGAGTGGCCGCACGCTTTGAGGCGCCATGTCACGGATTGCGCGGCTGCTCCCGCCGGAGGTTCGAGTCCGCGCTCGGGCTTGTGTGGGCGTGTGTGTTGTTTGTTGTTCTTACCGTAAGTTAGTTTAAGTATTGTGTAAGTCTAGGGACCGATGACCTCTGCATTTTAGTCCCTTAGGAATTGACATACATTTGAACATTTTTGGCTTCGTGGGGTCTACGACATACTCGAACGCTAATATCATCTACATCTACATGGATACTCTGCAAATCACACTTAAGTGCCTGGCAGAGGGTTCATCTAACCACCTTCACAATCCTCTATTATTCCAATCTCGTATAGCGCGTGGAAAGAATGAACACCTATACCTTTCCGTACGAGATTTCCCTTATTTTATCTTGGTGATCGTTCCTCCCTATGTAGATCGGTGACAACAAAATATTTTCGCATTCGGAGGAGAAATATGGTAATTGGAGTTTCGTGAGAAGATTCCGTCGTAACGAAAAACGCCATTCATTTAATGATGTCCATCCCAAATCCTGTATCATTTCTGTGACACTCTCTCCCATATATCGCTATAATACAAAACGTGCTGCCTTTCTTTGAACTTTTTCGATGTACTCCGTCAGTCCTATCTGGTAAGGATCCCACACCGCGCAGCAGTATTTTAAAAGAGGACGAACAAGCGTAGTGTAAGCTGTCTCCTTAGTATGTAGATCTGTTACATTTTCTAAGTGTCCTGGCAATAAAACGCAGCCTATGGTTAGCCTTCCCCACAACATTTTTTGTGTGTTCCTTCCAATTTAAGTTGTTCGTTATTGTAATACCTAGGTATTTAGTTGAATTTACGGGTTTAGATTACACTGATTTATCGTTTAACCGAAGTTTAACGACTTCCTTTTAGCACTCATGTGGATGACCTCACACTTTTCGTTATTTAAGGTCACCTGCCACTTTTCGTACCATTCAAATATTTTTTCTAAATCCTTTTGCAGTTTGTTTTGATCTTCTGATGACTTTATTAGTCAATAAACGACAGCGTTATCTGCAAACAACCGAAGACGGCTGCTCAGATTGTCTCCCAAATCGTTTATATAGATACGGAACAACAAAGGGCCTATAACACTACCTTGAGGAAGACCAGAAATCACTTCTGATTTACTCGATGACTTTCCGTCGATTACTACGAACTGTGACTTCTCTGGCAGAAATTCACAAAAAAATGGTTCAAATGGCTCTGAGCACTATGGGAGTCAACATCTGTGGTCATCAGTCCCCTAGAACTTAGAACTACTTAAACCTAACTAACCTAAGGACATCACACACATCCATGCCCGAGACAGGATTCGAACCTGCGACCGTAGCGGTCGCGCGGTTCCAGACTGTAGCGCCTAGAACCGCTCGGCCGGTCTGGCCGGCAAGAAATCACAGATCCAGTCACATAACTGAGACGATATTCCATAAGCACGCAATTTGACTACGAGCTGCTTGTGCGGTACAGTGTCAAAAGCCTTCCGGAAATACAGAAATACGGAATCGACCTGAAATCCCTTGTCAACAGCACTCAGCACTTCATGTGAATAAAGAGCTAGTTGTGTTTCACAAGAACGATGTTTTCTAAACCCATGTTGACTGTGTGTCAATAGACCGTTTTCTTCGAGGTATTTCGTTATGTGCGAGCACAATATATGTTCTAAAATCATCTCTTACCAGCTAAAATTGCGGCTCATCTGACCAGGTGTCGGTTTTCCAGTCGTCTACTATCCCCGCGATATAGTCACGAGGCCAAGAGACGCGCTGTACTCGATGTCGTGACGTTAGCAATGGCACTCGCGTCGGCCGTCTGCTGCCATTGGCCATTAACGCCAAATTTCGCAGGATTGTCCTAACGGGTCCGTTTGCCGTACGTCCCATAATCATTTATGCGGTTGTTTCAAAGCAATGTTGCTTGTCTGTCGGCCCTGACAACTCTGCGCAAACGCCGCTCCTTTAGGTCGTTAAGTGAAGGCTGTCGGCCACCGCGTTATCCAGGCAATGCCCGTAATTTCGTATTCTTGGAACATCGAGTTGACTAACAATTTCCGAAACGCAGTGCCCCTTGCGTCCAGCTCCAGCCAGTGCAGTGCCGTTTTACAGCTTCTCTACGCGGTACTACCACCATCAAATGACTTTTGTCGCCTCACCAAAAGATCCGTCTTCCGGTGCTGGAGACACCATCAGAGACTATAAAGACTCAGCAGTATCTATGTAAAGAATCTCAGTAAGCCCAACCGCTTACAGTTATTCACGCAACGGACGTTTCATGACGTCTTCAAACAATAACTGTTATTGAGCTTCAACTGCGGTAATGTTGGCGCCCTGTTTAATTTGGCTTTAAGGTCCACAACTTGCCTAGTTTCAGTCTTCTTCCCGTAAATTTTTTTTTTGTGCTTCTGAATTTCTGTAGCCTTCTGTACATCCTAGCGTAGGGATGATCAGATATACTTAGAAGTATAGCATCGGAGAAACGAATTTGACGGTCAGCTGGACACAGTGCATGAACTGATTTAAACATCCAGAATGAGATTTTCACTCTGCAGCGGAGTGTGCGCTGATATGAAGCTTCCTGGCAGATTAATACTGTGTGCCCGACCGAGACTCGAACTCGGGACCTTTGCCTTTCACGGGAAAGTGCTCTACCATCTGAGCTACCCAAGCACGACTCACGCCCCGTCCTCACAGCTTTACTTCCGCCAGTACCTCGTCTCCTACTTTCCAAACTTTACAGAAGCTCTTCTGCGAACCTTGCAAAACTAGCAGTCCTGGAAGAAAGGATGGTAGAGCACTTGCCCGCGAAAGGCAAACGTCCGAGTCTCGGACCGGCACACAGTTTTAATCTTCCAGGAAGTTTGATTTAAACATGTTTCCAGGACAACTGCTCTCGAGCTCCTTACGTCGGCTGTTAATGCTTTTTTTGTATTACCTATGTACACCTGACCTATGTACAAGGGATTTTATATACTCCTCCTACGGCAAGCAGCGATCGCTGGTACTTTTCAGTGTTCAAATATTCGAGCAGTTTTCGTGTAGTTTTAAACACTGTGTCAGAACTATGTGCTCTTAGTAATCTGCTGATACGATCTGTGATTGTTGTATAACAGGAGGAAAACCTTTTCTTTACTTGGTTCATTTTCACTAAAAGCCCCGTATATTTTAGGGTATAGTGCCCTGTTTACCTATTTATCAGAGCAGCTCAAAAATGTTCAAATGTGTGTGAAATCTTATGGGACTTAACTGCTAAGGTCATCAGTCCCTAAGCTTACACACTACTTAACCTAAATTATCCTGAAGACAAACACAGACACGCATGCCCGAGGGAGGACTCGAACCTCCACCGGGAGTCAGAGCAGCTGTTTCGTTTGAAAGCAGCTCTTAAATGATCGAGCTCGTTCTCCGAGTAGTGTGGGTCAAAGAGTCTTTTAGTCCGATCCACCAATGTTTCGATCGTGTTGAATAGAATCAACAGGGTAGTGAGTACAGAATATGAATTGACAGTAAACCGAAGAAAGGCAAAAGTACTGAGGAATAGTACAGCGCTGACTGGATTTCTGTCAAGATATCTGTCCATGAGAATGGACTTTCTGAGGACTTTGTATCCTTGAGTTCTGCCTGCTTTGATAAATACCTGTACAACCAAATATCTTCCTTCTCTCACTTTTTTCGAAGTGAACTGTACGTTGGAGTTATTTCACACAAAAAATTAGAAATTCTGAGAATTCTTTTTCTCCGTGAAGACATGTAATGGAAGTATCATCAGCGTACCAAAACCAACGTGACTGATTCTTCTTCGCCGTCGGAAGTGCTGCTTCTTCAAATTTTTCCACATATTATTACAAATGCGCTGAGTAGCTTCCCATGACCATGCTGTGTTTCCTCTTAGAATTTGTTATTCCACTGAAAGATAGTTGTTGTGAGACAATGTTTAAACAGATCTGCCATATCCTTCGAGAAAATTCTATTCAACTGTAACATCACGCCATTAAGAGGAAGCATAGTAAAATGAAATAAATCAAAGTAACCTTAATATCCCTTGCACTGAAACTCTAGGGTTTTAATTTTTCTATTAGATTAGCAGACTCACTAATATAGGTGTCAGTTTTTCGTATCATTTACTGTAGGACAGTGGCCAAATGCTTGACAATCAACTGATCTACCATCAGATCTTAATGGCATGCCAGGTTTGTGAATATTTCATAAACGGTACAATATTCATGGAAAAGTTTCTTTTAAATAGGTGGAATCGAAGCTTGTTCGTTGTCCTAGGAACAGAAGTTGTGAGATCTCCCGTTAGTTCTCCGTATTTTAATGGTTGCTATATATATCTCAAATTTTACTTTGATAGTCGTGCTCATTTTACATTACCACTGTAGCATTGCCCGTATCTGCTGGAAGAACTAAAGTTTGTCCATCCGATTTTAAATGTCAGAGACCTTTCATCTCCATTTTGCGTCTATTTCAGTGTTAGATTCTTATAAAGACGTTGCGATAACGACAGGAAACCTAGAGAGAAGTGCTGGGATTTCAAATTGGTGTTTGGCAGCAATGTAGTCTTCCCGCCTCTTGCTTAACTTGCACATCGAAAGAGCAATGATGGAAATAAAAGACAATTTCAAAAGTGGGATTAAAATTCAGTGTGAAAGGGTATTAGCGCTAAGTTTTACTGACAACATTGCTGTCTTTAGTGACAGCGAGGAAACATTACAGGCCGCGTCGTGCGGAATGAACAGTGTTAAGGGAACTGGATACGAAATGACAGTGAACTGCAGAAAGACGAAAGTAATGAAAAGTAGCAGATGTGAGATGGTATGGCGAGGACGAGTTGGGTAAAGCGTCAGAGGTTTAATTGAGGGAAGAGGGGTACGAGTGTCCAAACAATTTACAATTTACACTGCAGAAGTAACACTCTGCACAGACACATGAAAAGACTTTTAAAAGCCACAGGTTGACCAGAAACGGCCACGCCAGGATTGGTGCTGAAAGCACCCACAGAAAGCTTTACCCTGGTGATAGGATGTTCATACACTGACGGAAAGAAACCGCAACAGCGGGAAGGAGTTGTGCAGTGGCAAGAAGACCGGGTTCGGGACGGCCACGTTGCACTACCGAGAGGGTAGGCTGTCACTCTGGCGCATCGTATTGCACCTATAGCAGCAATATGAGCAGCAGTTGGCACCACAGGGGCACAACGAAGAGTTACAAATCGTTCACTTCGAGGGCAGCTCCGAGCCAGACGCCCTGTAGCGCACATTCTACTGACCCCGAACCACCGCCATTTGCGACTCCAGTGGTGTCAAGCGAGAGCTCATTGGAGAGTAGGATGGAGGTCTGTTGTGTTTTCTTACGAAAGCTGCTTCTGCCTCGTTGCCAGTGATGGCCGTGTGTTCGTTCGGAGGAAGCCAGTTGAGGACCTGCAACCAAACGTTCTGTGTGCCAGAGACATTGGACGTACACCTGGGGTTACGGTCTTGAGTGATATTTCGTACGATAGCATGAGCACCCTCGTGGTTATTCCACGCACCCTGACTGTAAATTTGTACAACAGTCTTGTGATTCGACCTTCTGTGCCACCATTTCATGAACAGCATTCCAGAGGATGTTTTCCAACAGGATAACGCTCTTCCACATACCGCTGTTGTAAACAGCATGCTCTGCAGACTGTTGACATCTCACCTTGGCCTGTTAGATCACCGGATGTGACTCCAATCGATCACATATGGGACTTCATAGGACGGCAACTCCAGCGTCATCCACAGCCAGCATTAAGAATGCCTGTAATGATCCATCAAGTGCAACAGGCAGGGCATTCCATCACGTAAACTGACATCTGACACGTGTACAATACAATGCATGCTCGTCTGCATGCTTGCATTCAACATTCTGGCCTTTACACCAGCTATTAATGTACCAGCATTTCGTATTTGCAATAGCTCATCTCACACGTACATTAACCTGTGATCTTGCAGTGTTATTACTTGAATGTGTTACCTAGACGAGAGTATTCCTGAACTTTCATTACTCTACATTAACTGTAGTTTGGTATTGGGCCTTTTTTTCCGCCAGTGTAGTACTGCGGCCTGAGAGAAGACATCAACTCCACGCATTATCACGCTCACGTGTAACCTCAACTCGAATGCCGATACTAATGATTGCTCTGAATTTGTTCCTATGAGTTACGCGAAAAGGTCACGAAAACAGCAATGTCTTGCGAAAAGAAACGGTAACTGCCATGAAAACTTAGCACGATTCTGAACGGTGACTACATCGTCGGAAACTTTCAATGTCACTTCACATTAAATAATTTTGTATAAGTAAATGAATATTTAATTTCGCCCTGAATTTAGCCCCAATTCGGTGATAAAAAGGACCAGTAAGAAAAGGAAATAGTTTAGGAAGAGCATTGCAGTCATCGACAAATGGCGTGAAACAATGTGGTGCAATCGACGGAAAGGGTGGTGTGCGACACAGGGGTGCTAAACCGCTGGAGAGGTCACCTTAGTAGCGTCGCAGTACAGCTGAAAAGCTGAAGAGAGCGTAAGAGTGATCGATGATGAATGATAAGGGAGTGCTGTACAGATATTGATACAAGGGGATTAGTTTAGTTTGGTTATGTCATGTTCCGTAGATCATTTTCACGATTATTTAATCTTTATGATGTGGAACAAGTCAGATAACAAGATTTATACACACACACATAAATAGTGCTAATATTAATATTACTGAAATTTTTAGTTCTACACATGCAACTACATTTTGAGGTACTTTTTTTTTACTAGTTCTGAAACAGAAACTCTTCCATGGAATAGAAGGAGTTGTCCAAAAGAAATGATTTTAAGCTAGATTTAAAACTTTATCTTCCACCTGGCAGACACTTTATGTTGTTGGGCAAATGATCAAAGATTTTTGTTGCTGAATAATGTACTCCTTTTTGAGCAACTGACAGCTTCAATAACGGATAGGAAAGGTTATTTTTTCATCTAGTGTTGTACGTATGAACATCACTTTTCTTCGCGAACTGAGATGGATTATTTATAACGAATTTTACTAGCGAATATATGTACTCTGATGGTACAGTTAAAATACCAAACTCCTTGAATAGGTGCCTACATGACGTCCTTGGGTGAACACCACTCACTGCTCTCTTTTGTGCAATCAGTACTGTGTGTGTAAGTGGTGAGTTACCCCAGAAAACTATTCCATAAGACATTATTGAGTGGAAATATACAAAGTACGTTAGGAGGCTGATCTGTTTATTACAAACACTAGCGATTATACGACGAACGAAAGAAGCTGAACTTGTTTGAGAAGCTCAGTCATATGCTTCTTCAATTCCAAGTTGTCATCAATGTGAACACCCAAAAATTTGGAGAAATCTACCCTGTTAACCTAGCCCTGTTCATACGCTACATCAATTGTCGGTATCACCAACTTTCAGGGTTGATGGTGGAGGGTAAATGCATTAATTTGAGGTAAGGGACCCTGGTCGGGAAACGACCGAGTTGAAAGTGATAATTTTTTAAGATATGTGCTGTAGAGCCCATCTTTACTGGATAATTTTTTCTTGGTTTGGTCCATACTGTCACCCATACTGCGACCTCTAAAAGAGCTTGCTGTAGAGGAGCTTCACTGTCAGAGGTATCAGAAAGATTTTCGATTATAACTTTCCAACTCGGTCGTTTCCAGATCAGGATCCTTTATCTAAAATTAATAGATTTACCTTTCTCCATGATACATTTACCCGCCTCCATTAACCCTGAAAGCCTGTAACACCACTCTCTACAATCAAAAATTTTAGACAAAAACTGGGGGCAGACAATAGTCTTCACTATTTAATAACTAATTTATTATTATTATTATTATTTTAATGAAGTGTGGAACGTAGTGAAATGTTTGGTACAACCAATGCAATTTTGTAGTGAAACAGGTGGTACCGTAAAACAAAGTGGAAGTAGTAACTTATGTTTCGTAGATAAATGATTAAAACAAATATTACATTATTTAATTTAATACTTTGCGTACGAAACAACGTCAAAAAAAGATCGACGCATTGAACTAGAGCTCACCACCATCTTGCAGGTAACACAGATAATATTATAACCACAGGCAGAGGTCACATCACAGCACTGTTTCAAGATAAAGACTTGGAAACTTCTGTAATCAAGATTAAAATATGCATCTTGCCGACTTTATTACTAATATTTCATTGCAGCCACTATACATCCTGCAGTGGTGTGCAAAACTTAAGGACGAAAGCAGGAAAGCTCGATCTAAAAATGGCTCTGAGCACTATGCGACTTAACTGCTGTGGTCATCAGTCCCCTAGAACTTAGAACTACTTAAACCTAACTAACCTAAGGACATAAGGACATCACACACATCCATGTCCGAGGCAGGATTCGAACCTGCGACCGTAGGAGTCGCGCGGTTCCGGACTGAGCGCCTAGAACCGCTAGACCACCGCGGCCGGCGGAAAGCTCGATCTAACTTGGACTATACGTAAAAAGAACTAGGAGGGTTGCCCAGCAAGTAATGCACCGCATTTTTTATCTCAGCCGAAAACAATGGTACGATTGCGAAATGGTATGTATGTGTTATTTGAAGTCACCTCAGTGAGCGCGCCACGATTCCGTCACTTCCGACAGATAACGTAGCTGCAGGACAGTTTCAAAATGCCGTCTGTTGGTGATGTACGTTACAAGCAACATGCTGTCGTCACTGAATTTCTCATTGCAGAGAAAAACTGTAGGGAATGTTCACAAACGCTTGTGCAGAGTCTATGCAGCTTCTGCTGTCGACAGAAGTACAGTTGCTCGCTGAGCACGGGGGGTGAGTTCATAAGAAGGCAGTTCTGCGGAACTCTACGATTTGCATCGGTCGAGGAGACCATCCACGGTTGTCACCCCTGACACATCTGACCTAGGCCCCTCGGAGTTCCACTTGTTTGGGCCATTAAAGGGTGCCATTCGTGGAAAACATTTTGAGGAGGGTGACGAGGTGAGTAACACGGTGAAGCACTGGATCCGCCACCAGGACAAGAATTGGTACCGACAGGGCATACAAGCCCTTGTTTCGCGCTGGAGGAAGGCCATGGAGCCGGCCAGTGTGGCCGAGCGGTTCTAGGCGCTTCAGTCTGGAACAGCGCGTCCGCTACGGTTGCAGGTTCGAATCCTGCCTCGGATGTGTGTGATGTCCTTAGGTTAGTTAGGTTTAAGTAGTTCTTAGTTCTAGGGGACTGATGACCTCAGTTGTTAAGTCCCATAGTGCTCAGAGCCATTTGAAGGCCATGGAACGGGATGGAGGTAATGTGGAAAAATAAGGTGTGTAGATAAAACACGATTCTTTCGTGTGTGTAATTCTCATTATATCCAATAAAGAATTGTTGAAGAAAAAGAATGCGGTGCATTACTTTCTGGGCAACCCTCTGACTACAGTATAGTGCAGAAGGTAACTGAAAGGATCACGCAGTCAGACGGACAGAAAGAGCAGTTTTATTTAAAGCCAATAATTATTCGGAAATAACTCCGATTTAGGGATGGCCTATGATCGCGCTCGAGAAACGCGCGACGCAAAGGCAATTTCTCGAGAATTTCTCGGGTACGCTCGAGAAGGTGACAGTGCTGCGCTCTCTGAGAAATTGCGCAAACCTTCAGTACACGATGCACTGAGCCGCAGCGGTCGTACTCATGGTACGTACGTGCTCGGAAAACTGTGAAATTCTATGATTGATATCAACTGTACTACCGTTATTAATGTGTACTGAAGTATTAGTATATGTCTGGTAAGACAAAAATCATAGAATTGTTGTTTGAAACATAGCACAGAAGTCGCATAAAACAGAAGCTTTATTCTTACAAAATAAATTACCTTGTACATTGTGCATGTATGCATGCATGTTTAAACGTAAAAGAGAAGTGCTATAGCCTTTTATATACAGAAACTGCGTACATGCGTTTACAGGAAACAAAAGTTGTTCAGCAGAAGGCATTTTTACATCCCATTGCTACACTGCCGTCGATTTTTGTTTAGAAATATGATTTTATTAACCAATTGGCCTTTTAGTCTGCTTCTTTGGTTGGTTGTTTCGGGGAAGGAGACCAGACAGTGAGGTCATCGGTCTCATCGGATTAGGGAAGGACGGGGAAGGAAGTCGGCCGTGCCCTTTGAAACGAACCATCCCGGCATTTGCCTTGAGCGATTTAGGGAAATCACGGAAAACCTAAATCAGGATGGCCGGACGCGAGATTGAACCGTCGTCCTCCCGAATGCGAGTCCAGTGCTGCTTCTTTGTTTGTTTATAAGTAGTCCTGTTTTCGAAAATATTCTTTCACTGGGAACAGAAGTTGCAGGTATTGCAAGATATTTTTTTTGGCACGACAGCTAGACCTGGGCAATTGTTTTCATTTTTTTTCCCAGTAGTGTAAAGGATTATCCGTGCGTTGTAGGTACGGTTCTTCCAAATATCGTTGTACCTCCAGGCCTATGGTATCACAACCGCTTTTCATTAGATTTTTATTGGAAACCTCTTCATCGAAAGAAGCCCATAAGGAACTACTGGCGTTTTGTACGGCATGGTACTCGTGGCTAGTGTCGTTAGCAGCCGAATGAGTATATCGTACGGTCTCTACCACGTTTGTGCACTCTGCAACTAGGCTTGCAACGGCATGTTTTGAATGAATGGGATTCATAAATGGTAACGTTTTGAATCCTGGGTCGAGAACTGTGGCAACAGCATGTACTTTGTTTGTTTCTCTTAATCCTAGCCGGGCTATTAGTGACTTGTGCAGATGTTGCTGTGGCTCTTGCGGTGTCCCATTGCAAACAGTTATGATTAGCTGTCTGATTATTGGAATAGCTTTCGAAAGAGAGGTATAGTTTTCAGTTGTTCACTTGTTACCACTTCAAATGGCTCTAGTACACAAACATTCGCTCAAAATTCGCCACTCGTCAGCTGTGAGGTTCTGTACACCTGAATACAAAGTTGATAAACAGGCTGCAATGCATCCCTTTTGCTCCAGTAGACGCTGTAGCATATAAAACGTACTGTTCCATCGGGTTTCGGTTTCCTGAATCAATTTATGAACAGGTTTATTCATTAGATCCTGGATCTCACGGAGTTTTTCATTACCATTGCAACTTTTTTTAAAATAGCTAACAACTTTTCTGGCCTTTTCCCGCATTGCTGCTGCTGTTCAAAGAACTTTTCACAACTAAATTGATGGTGTGTGCTAAACAAGGCACATGTTGCATATCTATGTTGCCACTGTGAATAAGTTGTACGGCTGCCGTCATGTTTCTGCCGTTGTCAGTTGTGATGCTTACAACTTTGGTTTCAATGTCCCATTTTGAAATCACGTCATCTAACGCCTCACTAATATTTAGCGCTTTATGCTTTTCCGGGAAACGGAATGTCTAGAGAGCTAAAGCTTTCAGGCACCAATTAGTGTTAATGAAATGACCAGTTACAGCAATATATGCCTCACTATTGAGTGAGGTCCAAATGTCGGTCGTTAAAGAAACACCAGTAGAGTCTTCCACGGCCAAGTTTACAGCCTCTTTCTGTTTATGGTAATCGTCCTCAGTCATGAGGCGCAACTTTTTTCGATTTGGTATCGAGTATTGTGGGTCCAACAGTGAAACAAAACGTCGAAAACCAGTGTCCTCGACGATTGAAAGCGGTTGAAAATTGTTATCATGGCCACTAGTGCTTCATCTAGCTGTTGTTGCCGTTTGCTTCCCTCTATGAAGAGAAACGTAAGATTTAGATCAGTGCTCCTGCGAGGGGATACGTTATGCTCGAAACTAGTCCAAAAAAATTACATACCGTATCGTACAAAAGCTAGGATAGTATAGGTTTGATTTTGGGGTATGTTGTATGTTATCGGAGTACGATTAAAAAAATCAATGTTTTTTAAGCGTGGCGGACCGCTTCGGACACTATCCGAACTTTTTCACGGAATCCACCTTTTGTAACATACGTACCTCGATATTTTGTCTGCCTCGCACTATTGGAGGAATGAGCCTCTGTATCCACGGACGTCGCTGTTTTATTGCTCGATAAGTTGTGCACTTTAAGATGTCTAATCATGCCCGTTGTATTTTTTGATACATTACGGAGATTTTCACGACAAATGTTGCAAGTAACGTTATCTCCATCCTCCGTAAAGTATTGCCAGCACCATGACGTTCGTTTTCGAGTGGCCATAATGATTTGAATAACAACTTTACTCGAACTAAACCTGAGACATGCTAGTTACGAGCACAGGGAGCTGCGAGCGTGTTTGTCTAGCGGCGGCGCATGTTGTCGCAGCCAACTGGCCCGCAGCGGCACACGGCACCGAGCCATTTCTCCTGAGATTCTCGAGAATTGCTTGAGAACTAGAGGCTCGAGAAATCCTCGGTGCGCTCGAGTCGTCGCGCCTCGCCATCCCATCACTGCTCCGATTTGTGATTCTCTGCAACGTTCAACACGGTCGCCACAAGAATGGTGAGGAGTTCCACTGTTCCACCAGAGCGGCTGACAGCTGCTAGATGGACGTTGGTGCTTGTGGACGTGACGCAATAAGTCTTCCCAACGCGTCACACACGTGCTCGATCGCATTCACATGGGGGAAGCGGAGAGGGCGATACATTCGCCGAAAATCCGCTCGTTCCAATAGCACCTCCACCTGCTCCGTTCGATGCGGTGGCGCACTGTCATCCATAGCAATGAACTGCTGGTCGAATGCACGCACGGAAAGACACACAAGGACGAGGAGGAGGAAGGGTATAGTGTCATTGTTGTGGATTGGCAAGAGAGCCAACCCACTATGAGAGGAAGCCGAAAGGCACGCGTTTTAGCTCACGCAGGCTGGCGTGAGGTCTGGAACAGGACAAGGAAGTTAGACTTTAGCAAAAAAGGACGTAGCTGTTGGAATACTTAACTTTAATCCGTAAATGGTGAACATCGCTCTTGACGGTACATGTTTTACAGCATCAATAGTAACGTAATGGCGCCTTGCTAGGTCGTAGCGAATGACGTAGCTGAAGGCTATGCTAACTATCGTCTCGGCAAATGAGAGCGTATTTTGTCAGTGAACCATCGCTAGCAAAGTCGGCTGTACAACTGGGGCGAGTGCTAGGAAGTCTCTCTAGACCTGCCGTGTGGCGGCGCTCGGTCTGCAATCACTGATAGTGGCGACACGCGGGTCCGACGTATACTAACGGACCGCGGCCGATTTAAAGGCTACCACCTAGCAAGTGTGGTGTCTGGCGGTGACACCACAGTCATAATAACGCTGGCCAATGAGTGTAGTGTTTTCGAAGTTTTGGAGATCAGTATGCCAAAGAAACGTCATAGCTCTCCGCATCATAATACCTGAACAGCCATAAATGGGCATGTTCGACAATCCTGGGCGCACGTTCATATGGCGAGAGGTGGGGTACACGTTATTCAAGCAGGGACATTGTCGAACATGACGTTACTTTCGTCCTTAAGTTTTCACAACAGCGTACGTGCAAATATAACCTCTTCACCACTGAAATGAAAAAAAAATTCACAGGGAATTTTTGCTTTTCGTATTTTCCAGCAAACTAATGAAGGATAACGACACAAATCCAAGAGAAATATTTTTTGATAATACACTAACGCCTTACTGGAGTTTCACATATTTGGACCTCAAGTCTCACTTGTGAAAACATACTAACCTTTGCTTTGTATTTTATTTCGCATTTTTTCAATAAAAAACTTTTATTCTAATTAGAGACAGTAAACTGAGTATACTAATGCACACAGAAAATAGGATTATTAACGTTAACACTTTGAAATATATGATTTCCAATAGAGGTTTTGTTCATACTTTAAAAGAAATACATAAATGCACTAAAGCGATAATCGTACAACAATTTCTAGCAAGTAATAATATTCGCAACTGCCAGTAAATAAATCTTTATGGTACGTTCCATGATAGGCGTCATAACAAATATTTTGCACGAAATTACATTCCACATTTGATGCACGTGTCTCTTACCTTGGAATTGCAGCAGTGTTTTCTGTATGCTGAGGCATTCCTTGCCTCAATAAATTCTCGAAGTCGGCCAACATTTTGAAACCTAACTTCTGAAACTGGTTGCAACACACCTCTTCTCGACTTTTTCTACATCAGCTACATATCTACTGTCAGGGTCATTCACTCCTTCTTCGCCTAGCTACTGGCAAGACATCTTAATGTGCTTATTGTTCACCAATCAGTTTTATCACGCTCAGCAAGACAATCTTCAGTCAAAAACGAGAATTCGTCAACCTCTCAATCAGGTAATTCCTCAATATTTTCATAAGAAAGAGCTTCTAATTCCTCACCAGTTAATGTTTCATGCACTGTTGTAAAGTGTAGAAATAACTGTCATTTCAGTATCCATTTTCGAAGAACAAATTGATGATAGCAAATATCCCTTATGACCTGAAGTCTGCGTACGAGGACCTTAAAAAATAGGTTGTTTCACAGTAAGGAAAAAATTTATATAAATGTGAAGTCATTTTCAACATCTAGAATATTTAGTGAACTTTAAGAAAACACAGATTCTCAGTCTAATGTTTCTTTACTAACATTTTCGATTTGTAGAAGTAACCATTGTCAGCGTACGACCAGCTGTAAACACACAAATCGTAAATTTGCAAGGTGCTGCGACCTGGTTTTAAAACTAAGAAGTAGAAGGTCTATACTCACGGACCATCAGCCTGTAAGGGGAAAAATAGGCCTATTCACGAAGGAAAAAATAGTGAACGAAGGTCCACCTAAGTGAACCGAGGGAATAAATCCGTTGTCATATTGAACATTTTAAAGTAAGTGCATAACCACTAAAATGCAGTGAAGCGCAGGTCATAATCTGACCATAGGAGTGCATCCTTCGCGCAGCAGGAATAGTTGTGTGTTTAGAATTGGGTGGTAGTTCCTTTAACAACGTCACAACCAATTACCTCATCCATCCGCGTCGGAACGAATTACTGCTCCTTCTCCAAAATTCTTGCTACTGATGGAGCATCAAGATGTATGTTACATCCTCTCCCGCCAGTGCACTTCAAGTATGTTCAAAATCTAACCATAAATTCGTCATCAAGAACTCTATTTCGTGTTTTATTTTCAACGTGGCTAGTGTTCTACAGTTTAGCTACGTGTTATAGCATTTGACGTTTAGAATTCAAAGTTATAATTATTTTGATTACTTATGGAAACTACTGTTTAAATTTGGTCTTTCATCAACGTCCAATCGCCCACCCCGAAGATAATCAAATATTTTTGGTACTTCGTAACTGCATTGGTGAAAATACATTTTTTCTTCGTGTTTCGTACATACTTGTGAAGGATATTAGAAGAAGATAACTATAGATTTCCTATCCTGTCACCCCTCACTAATGCTTATATCAGTATGGAGCCGGCCGCGGTGGCCTAGCGTTTCTAGGCGCTCAGTCCGGAACCGTGCGACTGCTACGGTCGCAGGTTCGAATCCTGCCTCGGGCATGGATGTGTGTGATGTCCTTAGGTTAGTTAGGTTTAAGTAGTTCTAAGTTCTAGGGGACTGGTGACCTCAGCAGTTAAGTCCCATAGTGCTCAGAGCCATTTGAACCATTTGAACCATCAGTATGGAGCGCCTGTTTACCACCTCAGCGCTTGGGCCTATTGGTAAGTGGACTTTGCGCCTCTGTCATTCCTATTCGTATTCGTGTTGTGTATGTTTGATTTAACACGTAGGTAATTTGTCTAGAAATGGAGGAAATCGGCGTGTTACGAGGAGCACTGAAGGTAACGAAAAGCATACTACTAATTAACTAGAAACTGGAACGTACAGACATTCACTGACGCGCCAAAGAAACTGGTACAGGCAAGCGTAGTCAATTACAGATATATGTAAAGAGGCAGAATATGACACTTCGGTCCGCAACGCCTATACAAGACAACAAGTGTGTGGCGCAGTTGTTAGATCGGTTACTCCTGCTACAATGTTAGATTATCAAGATTTAAGTGATTTTGAACGTGGTGGTGTAGTCGGCGCACGAGCGATGGGATAAGTATCTCCGAGGTAGCGATGAAGTGGGGATTTTCCCGTACGACCATTTCACGAGTGTACCGTCAATATCAGGAATCAGGAAAAACGTCAAATCTCCGATGTCGCTGCGGCCGGAAAAAGATCCTGGAAGCAGGATATCAACGACGACTGAAGTGAATCGTTCAACGTGACAGACGTGTAGCCCTTCCTCATATTGCTGCAGATTTCAATGCCGGGCCATCAACAAGCGTCAGCAACCGAATCATTGAACGAAACATCAACGGTGATGGGATTTCGGAGCCGTGGACACTTGATTGCACGACACTAAGGTTTACGCCTCGCCTGGGCCCGTCAACACCGACATTGGACTGTTGGTTCAAAAATGGCTCTGAGCACTATGGGACTTAACATCTATGGTCATCAGTCCCCTAGAACTTAGAACTACTTAAACCTAACTAACCTGAGGACATCACACAACACCCAGCCATCACGAGACAGAGAAAATCCCTGACCCCGCCGGGAATCGAACCCGGGAACCCGGGCGTGGGAAGCGGGAACGCTACCGCACGACCACGAGATGCGGGCAGGACTGTTGGTGACTGGAAACATGTTGCCTGGTCGGACGAGTCTCGTTTCAAATTGTATAGAGCGGATGGACGTCTACGGGTGTGAAGACAACGTCATGAAACCATAAACGCTGCATGCCAGCAGCGGAGTATTCAAGCTGGTGGAGGATCTGTAACGGTGTGGGGCGTGCGCAGTTGGAGCGATTTGGGACCTCTGACACGTCTAGATACGACTCTGACAGGTGACACGTACGTAAGCATCCTGTCCTGATCACCCGCATCCATTGACGTCCATTATGCATTCCGACGGACTTGGGAAATTCCAGGAAGACAATGCGACAACTCATGCATCCAGTATTGCTACAGAGTGGCTACAGGAACACTCTTCTGAGTATAAACACTTCCGTTGGCCACCTAACTCCCCAGACATAAACATTATGAGCATATGCGGGATGCCTTGCAATGCGCTGTTCAGAAGAGATCTCGAGCCCTCGTATTGTTGCGGATTTGTGTACAGCGCTGCAGAATTCATGATGTCAATTCCCTCCAGCACTACTTCAGACATTTGTCGAGTCCATTCCACATCGCGTTGCGGGACATCTAACTCTTAATTATTTTATCTGCGTCTTTGTGAGAACTTTCTGGTGTTCCCCTCCCCCTTGAGTTTTACCAGATTATATGTGCACTTACATCATTTGTGACTGGGCGCTAATGACCTCAGTAGTTGAGCGCCCTAAAACCCCACCAAAAAAAAAAAAAAAAAAAAAAAAAAAAAAAAGTGTTGCGGCACTTCCGAGTGCTCACGGGGGCTCTACACGATATTAGGCAGGCGTACAAGTTGCTTTGGCTCTTCAGTGTAAAACCACCACAGGGCTGGGTGTCTTAAAACAATTAGTACCACTGGTAAGTGTCACCTACTTACTAGAAATTTAAGGAGAATGTTTGCAGGACAACCGCCGTCTGATAAAGGTCATATGGGCTACAAAAAGGCACGGAGTTAATGTTCCACCGCACTCCATTAGCACCGAACGTAGCCAAAAATTATAGTACATTTGACGAAAAAATTAGAAAATATCCTTTCCTGTAGCTTTAATAATATTTCAGTGCCGTTTCTCTCCATATTCCACGTAGGTCGTCATCGGGCTCATGGCCCAAATACAGAACGTTTTTCGATTAAAAACAGCCTCTCCTACAGCCACTGCCGCACCACCGAGTATCTTAAGCAGAATAGCAAACATTACCAGCGGCTGACGCGTCCAAGTCGAGAGTAAACTTGTATTTGGAAAACTTTCGAACGACGAGCTTGAATGAAATTTGAAAGAGTTTTTTGGTTGTTATTACATGGACAACGTGTATGAACTATGTTCAATCTTCACATTCTCAAAATGTGCACATTAGTCGAAACTAACACAGGGTAATCGCCACGTTGGAGATCACAAGAAGACGTTCAAAATAGCTCCAAAGCTAACCTTAAATCAGTGTAACTTCGTTACTGACTACTGGGAAACAACAACGCTTGTCCATCCAACGTTCAGATACATCAAAGAGCTGTATCAGCGAATGAACAGCTTTTAAACACCTATTAAAAGAAGTCCTCGCTCCACTGAAGCTCCATGTTACTTACATAAGAATCGTTGCCATTGGCCGACTGTAATGAATTGGTCACTTCTATTTTATGTACGAGGGCTATTCAGAAAGTAGGGAACGGTTTGGCATTTAAAAAAAACTAAGTACAAGAAATACATTTTATTATATACATGTGAAAGAGCGACTGACATACTACTTTTCCACATAGTCACCAAACACATTGAGGCACTTACCATAGCGGTGGACAAGCTTTGAAATACCTTCGTCGTAAAATTCTGGCGCCTCAGACTTCAGGCAGTAAGTCACGCCCGCCTGGAGTTCCGCGTCGTCATCAAAGCGCTGCATTGCAAGCCAGTTCTTCATCTTGGGAAACAAGTGGAAGTCACTTGGTGCAAGATCGGGGCTGTACGTCGGATGAGGGAAAATTTCCGATTTGAATGAATTAAGGAATTCCTTAGTGCGTTTCCCGTGTGAGGTCGGGCATTGTCGTGCAAAAACAAAATTTTGGACGTCAGCTTTCCTCGGCGTTTGTTTTGAATGCTCTTCTAAGGCTGTGCAAAGTTTGACAGTACTGGGCAGAATTTATGGTTGCTCGACGTTCCAGAAAATCGATAGGAAGTACACATTGCCTATCCCAAAACAATGTCGCCATTAACTTCCTTGCTGACAAGGTTTGCAAACGTTTTCTTGGTTTTGGGGGGACCTTATGTGTCCCCACTCCATGGACTGTAATTTTGCCTCGCAGGTGACATGTTTCACCCAAGTCTCGTCACCGGTTACGATTCGATCCAGTAATCAATCACCATGTTTGTGGTAGGCCCCCAGAAATGTCAACCTTGCCACCATTCGATGTTCTTTATGGTGCTCTGTAAGCATTTTGGGCACCCATCGTGCACAAAATTTGTGGTAGCCTAACTTTTGAGTGACAATTTCAAACAACAAAGTCCGTGAAACTCGTGGAAAAGAAAGCGAAAGTTGCGTTATTGTGAAGCGACGGTTTTCACGAATCGTTTCATCAGCTTTAGCGACAAGGTCGTCAGTGACAATGCTCGGGCGTCCACTCTTCTCTTCATCATGACCGTTGGTTCGGCCATTTTTAAACCGAATGCACCATTTCCGGACGGAACATTCACTCATTACGTTATTTCCGTACACTTCGCACAGTTCACGATAAATTTGTATAGGTTTTAGGAATTTTGGCAACAAAAACCGTATCACAGACCGCACCTCACAACTGGCAGGATTTTTGATTGCAGCGCACATTTCAGATTCGAATAGCCAAAAAGCAGACGCGCAGAGACGTTCCCGCTGCCACGGATGGATGCCGACTGACCTGCCGAGCACGCACGTACCAAAATATACGCGATCGGCGCGCGCCTAGCGGCGTCAAACGGAAACGTTCCCTACTTTCTGAATAGCCCTCGTATATTGATGATCATATACACGGTGAACATTAATAAAACCGACTAACTGCAGGGACGGATTCCTGTCTGGAAATGGAGGAGAAAACGTCCTATGAACTAGTGCCCGGAAATGCGCCGTTGCCACGGTAGATGGCGCTGACGAATGACAGTGCCTCTGGCCACGTGCCCTGTGTTCCTTGTGTGTTGAAGGGTGATCTTGCTAAATGGGGACCAAAACAGGAAAAAATCCCTGAAATGGTAAGGGTCATACAGACATTTGGCCGGAAATGTACGGTGTCCGTTGCAGGGGTATTTATTAATTCGTCATGCTTGTACAATACAAAACAGTGTACGATATGCTGTGCAGAGACCAGGGTGTTCATAGTGGCCCTCATGGGTCTCTTAACAGCCTCTAGGCGTGCGTGAACACGACGCAACAACGGCGGACACACGCCTTCTGATGTGCCATCCTGCAACCGAATGGCGTCCCATGTAGATTAGTGCGTTGTTTCAGTATCAACGCATCTGGGATAGATTACGCATACACGACTTCTCTTCCCCCCCCCCTTCTCCTCCCCCTGAAATAATCTACAGGGCTAAAGTACGGGTGGGTCGCACGACTGGGCAGCCTCGTCCGATCCATCGGCTGCGGTGGATGTTGTAGAGCTGCCGCTGCACGGATATACAGAAGTAATGTGGAGTTCCGTCATGTACGAGGTGCATTCAAGTTCTAAGGCCTCCGATTTTTTCTCTCCGGACTGGAAACAGATAGAAACATGCGAATTGTTTTAAAATGAGGCCGCGTTCATTGTCAATACATCCCAGAGATGGCAGCACCGTACGGCAGATGGAATTTTACCGCCAGCGGCGAGAATGAGAACTGTTTTAAATACTTAAAATGGCGACGTTTTCCTTAAACAGCGTGCAATGATTCGTTTTCTGAATTTGCGTGGTGTGAAACGAATTGAAATTCACCGACAGTTGAAGGAGACATGTGGTAATGGAGTTATGGATGTGTCGAAAGTGCGTTCGTGGGTGCGACAGTTTAATGAAGGCAGAACATCGTTTGACAACAAACCGGAACAACCTCGGGCTCGCACAAGCCGGTCTAAATGGCTCAAATGGCTCTGAGCACTATGGGACTTAACATCTGAGGTCATCAGTCCCCTAGAACTTAGAACTACTTAAACCTAACTAACCTAAGGACATCACACACATCCATGCCCGAGGCAGGATTCGAACCTGCGACTGTAGCAGTTGCGCGGTTCCGACAAGCCGGTCTGACGACATGATCGAGAAAGTGGAGAGAATTGTTTTGGGGGACTGTTGAACAAATCGCCTCCAGAGTTGGCATTTCTGTGGGTTCTGTGCACACAATCCTGCATGACGACCTGAAAATGCGAAAAGTGTCATCCAGGTGGGTGTCACGAATGCTGACGGACGACCACATGGCTGCCTGTGTGGCATGTTGCCAAGCAATGTTGACACGCAATGTTGACACGCAATGACAGCATGAATGGGACTTTCTTTTCGTCAGTTGTGACAATAGATGAGACGTGGGTGCCATTTTCCAATCCAGAAACAAAGCGCCAGTCAGCTCAATGGAAGCACACAGATTCACCGCCACCAAAAAAATTTCGGGTAACCGCCAGTGCTGAAAAAATGATGGTGTCCATATTCTGGGACAGCGGGGGCGTAATCCTTACCCATTGCGTTCCAAAGGCCACTACGGTAACAGGTGCATCCTACGAAAATGTTTTGAAGAACAAATTCCTTCCTGCACTGCAACAAAAACGTCCGGGAAGGGCTGCGTGTGTGCTGTTTCACCAAGACAATGCACCCGCACATCGAGCTAACGTTACGCAACAGTTTCATCGTGATAACAACTTTGAAGTGATTCCTCATGCTCCCTACTCACCTGACCTGGCTCCTAGTGACTTTTGGCTTTTTCCAACAATGAAAGACACTCTCCGTGGCCGCACATTCACCAGCCGTGCTACTATTGCCTCAGCGATATTCCAGTTGTCAAAACAGACTCCTAAAGAAGCCTTCGCCGCTGCCATGGAATCATGGCGTCAGCGTTATGAAAAATGTGTACGTCTGCAGGGCGATTACGTCGAGAAGTAACACCAGTTTCATCGATTTCGGGTGACTAGTTAATTAGAAAAAAAATCGGAGGCCTTAGAACTTGAATGCACCTCGTAGTAACCACATTATCCTTCGCACCACCAAAGTCCGTAATTTACGGTGAAATATTTCTAGAATTCACAATGATCCATAACAATCGTTTGCATACAGGATACCAGACGAATGGAGGTGCGCTGAAGTTATTTCACTGTTTAATAAAGGAGACAGAAGTAAGACAACCAATTACAGGTGAATCAGTCTGCTTAATGCTTCTCATAAAATCTATAGCAAAACAATTTATGAAAGGTTTCGAAACGCTTCTGATTCAGTTTTAATAGAATAGCAAGGAGGCTTCCGTAAAGGAAGATCTCGTGCCGACGATGTTTTCACTGGGAAGAAATTATACTAAAAAGACGAGAATTCAGTTTGGAGACACATTTAGCATTTATCGACTTTGAGAAGGCATTTTGCAGCATCTACAGGAAAAAGACCTAGTCACCAGTGAAAAAAAAAGGCTTCCTCCAGACACCTGATTAAAGTGTACCCAGGTTTATACACAAAGATCGAAATAAAAATAGATACTGGCAAAGAACCGATATCGGAAATAGGGTTAAACAGAGTATAAGGCAACGCTGTAGTATTTCAAGAACACCGTTAAACATCTAAATCGACGACATAATCAGGGAATGGGTGATGGACAAAAATTCCTCAAGGCGTAAGAATTGGGCCAGGCAAATTTCTAAAAGCAGTGGTTTTTGCCGACGGCCAGACAGTCGTACAGGACAGTGAAGACAATTTACAAATAACAGTACACAGATGACACAATAAAAGGCTAAATTATAATCTAAAGACATCAACAACAACAAAAACAATTGCCTTTTCAGGAAAGTACCTTATAGGGCCCGAGACAGTCGTCAGTAACATACTAGAAGAATGTACCATTTCCAGTCTCTAGAGTATGACAAATTTTGAAGATGAGAAAAACTTTTATCAACATATACAAGGTGACAGTCATTGAACTATAGGAAATAAAATCGTCATAACTTGTGAACGGTTTCTGTTAGGAAGTTCAAACTGCACGGTTGTCTGCGGGGCGTGATGGGAATTAGTATGCGCATGCAAGGTTTGGTTTAGCGAAGAAGCCCACTTTCATTTGGATGGGTTCCTCAATAAGCAAAATTTGCGCATTTGGGGGACTGAGAACCCGCATTTTTCGATCGAGAAGCCTCTTCACCCTCAACGGGTGACTGTGTGGTGTCAAATCACGGAATAATCGGTGCGATATCACATGGTGGCACGGTGACTACCGAACGGTAAGTGAAAGTTTCGGAAGATGATTTCGTGTGTGTGTGTGTGTGTGTGTGTGTGTGTGTGTGTGTGTGTGTGTGTGTGTGTGTGGTTTGAGGTTTTCGGGCGCCAAACAGCGTGGTCATCAGCGCTCGAACGCATACATACAGTAACACGTGCGGTGAAGGGACGAAGACGGACAGCGAACAAGGAGAACGCCCGACTATCCAAAGTGACCCTGATTTCGGCAAGATGTGGTTCACGCAAGACGGAACTCGACCCCATCGAAACAGGGGAGTGTTTTACAGCCTTGAGGAGTACTTTTGGGGAGCGCATTCTGGCTCTGCGGTACCCAGCCGCCACCGGCATGGGCCTCGATTGGCCGCCATATTCTCCTTTACGTACCCCACAGGTGGACGTTGTGAAGTTTGACCGTACCACCCCTCGTAAACGGAGACCATCTGTGTATGAGATGGATGAGAGCAATGCCGGCACCACAGTGGCCCGTGAGGCGAACTGTTGCCGCGTAGGCCGGTCGGTAGATAATAAGACCTGTACACGTAGTAAGTGATACAGACAGTGTCAGACATTGTGGAGAATATTCTGTGAGGTCGTCTGGCTTAACCCATGCTGTGGGCCACATGTCTCGTGTTCGTACTGGAGAGAAATGATGTTGGAAACAGTTAATGGCGCGGCTACTGTCGGGGAGGGCACTATTCCTGGCAGAGTAGTGCTGTCTTCTGCCCATTGCCATTTGGCTATTCGTATGTAAAGACCACGTCGGCTGGTTTTATAGCAGGCCATCCTCTCTTTAGACTGCAGACGTCACGCATCCACATCATAGTGGTCGACAACAGCACTGAAGCGGATGCGCCTTAGTATCTATGTGTAAGCACGCAGCCGTTTCTTCGGTCACTGTATTCTCAGGGATCGTTACTCTCAGTTTGTCCAAATTTAGCAAAATGAACCTGAATAACAGAGGGAGATTACACACAGAGTAAAAACAAATACAAGTATAATGCCAAAACCTCGACATTTTTCGGAAGTATAAAAGATCTCACGAAATAAGCGTCAAACGAAAAAACTACAGAGAACGAGACATATGAAACGTCAGCCACTACCTGCAACAAATGATGATGCCCAAGAAGGTGTTTTAGCTGCTGACGCGGCTAATCTGCACATCAGTAGCAGACAAATTGAGCGAGAATCGGGAATCTCAAAAACGTCGATGTTGAGAGTGCTACATCAACATCGATTGCACCCGTACCATATTTCTGTGCACCAGGAATTGCATGGCGACGACTTTGAACGTCGTGTACAGTTCTGTCACTGGGCACAAGAGAAATTACGGGACGATGACAGATTTTTTGCACGCGTTCTATTTAGCGACGAGGCATCATTCACCAACAGCGGTAATGTAAACCGGCGTAACATGCAATATTGGCCAATGGAAAATCCACGATGGCTGCGACAAGTGGGACATCAGCGACCTTGGCGGGTTAATGTATGGTGCGGCATTATCGGAGGAAGGATAATTGGCCCCCATTTTATCGATGGCAGTCTAAATGGAGCAATGTATGCTGATTTCCTACGTAATGTTCTACCGATGTTACTACAAGATGTTTCACTGCATGACAGAATGGCAATGTACTTGCAACATGGTGGATGTCCGGCACATAGCTTGCGTGCGGTTGAAGCGGTATTGAATAGCATATTTCATAACAGGTGGATTGGTCTTCGAAGCACCATACGATGGCCCGCACGTTCACCGGATCTGACGTTCCCAGATTTCTTTCTGTGGGGAAAGTTGAAGGATATTTGCTATCGTGATCCACCGACAACGCCTGACAGCATGCGTCAGCGCATTGTCAATGCATGTGCGAACATTACGGAAGGCGAACTACTCGCTGTTGAGAGGAATGTCGTTACACGTATTGCCAAATGCATTGAGGTTGACGGACATAATTTTGAGCATTTATTGCATTAATGTGGTATTTACAGGTAATCACGCTGTAACAGCATGCGTTCTCAGAAATGATAAGTTCACAAAGGTACATGTATCACATTGGAACAACCGAAATAAAATGTTCAAACGTACCTACGTTCTGTATTTTAATTTAAAAAAAACCTACCCGTTACCAACTGTTCGTCTAAAATTGTGAGCCATGTGTTTGTGACTATTACAGCGCCATCTATCACAAAGCGAAAAAAGTTGTCCTACTAAAACATTCATATTTCTTTACGTACTACACAAATATGTAATAAAAAAGGGGGGTTCCTATTTTAAAAGTACGCAGTTTATATCCGCTTGACCTATGGCAGCGCCATCTGGTTTCCCGCTTCAAGCTAGACGAGTTTCGTTCTTTGTAGTGTTTTCGTTTGATTCTTGTTTCGTGATATATTTGGCCCGATGACAATCAATGGACCAACCTGTATATACTGAGGTGACAAAACTAATGGTATACCTTTTAATATCATCTCGAATCTTCTTTTGCCCAGCGTAGTGCAGCCACTCGACGTACCACGGACTCAACAAGTCGTTGCAAGACCCCTGCAGAAATACAGAGCCACGTTGCCTCTGCAGTGGTTTATACTTGCGAAAGTGGTGGCGGTGGAGGATTTTGTGCACGAACTGATTGCTTGGTTATGTCTCATAAATGTTCGACGGTATTCAAGTCGGGCGACCTGGATGGTCAAATCATTCGCTCGAATTGCCCGGAATGTTCTTCAAAGCAGTCGCCAATAATTGTGACCCGGTGACATGGCGCACTGTTGTTTCGGAGCATGAAGACCATGAATAACTACAAACGGTCTTCAAGAGACCGAACACGAACATGAAAATGTTCTTCCTCTCACCATTAAACTTTTTTCCATGTGGTAGAGGGGTGTAAATTTTTGTTTGAAGGCTTCTACATGGGCAATCATGGCCCATGAATATCACTTGGCTGTAATTCGATAGAACTCGCATTCGGGAGGACGACGGTTCAATCCCGCGTCCGGCCATCCTGATTTACGTTTTCCGTGATTTCCCTAAATCGCTCCAGGCAAATGCCGGGATGGTTCCTTTGAAAGGGCACGGCCGACTTCCTTCCCCGTCCTTCCCTAATCCGATGAGACGGACGACCTCGCTGTATGGTCTCTTCCCACCAAACAACCCAACGCATGGACCATGCAGCGCCCCCTATCGAGGTCGCTTCGCTGCAAGTTGACTTGTTTAGCGTCAGTATACGCTCTGCTTCAAGACTACTTGTGTCGCTGTTGTAGTCATACAGGGTGTTTCAAAAATGACCGGTATATTTGAAACGGCAATAAAAACTAAACGAGCAGCGATAGAAATACACCGTTTGTTGCAATATGCTTGGGACAACAGTACATTTTCAGGCGGACAAACTTTCGAAATTACAGTAGTTACAATTTTCAACAACAGATGGCGCTGCAAGTGGTGTGAAAGATATAGAAGACAACGCAGTCTGTGGGTGCGCCATTCTGTACGTCGTCTTTCTGCTGTAAGCGTGTGCTGTTCACAACGTGCAAGTGTGCTGTAGACAACATGGTTTATTCCTTAGAACAGAGGATTTTTCTGGTGTTGGAATTCCACCGCCTAGAACACAGTGTTGTTGCAACACGAAGTTTTCAAACCGGAGGTTTAATGTAACCAAAGGACCGAAAAGCGATACAAAAAAGGATCTGTTTGAAAAATTTCAACGGACTGGGAACGTGACGGATGAACGTGCTGGAAAGGTAGGGCGACCGCATACAGCAACCACAGAGGGCAACGCGCAGCTAGTGCAGCAGGTGATCCAACAGCGGCCTCAGGTTTCCGTTCGCCGTGTTGCAGCTGCGGTCCAAATGACGCCAACGTCCACGTATCGTCTCATGCGCCAGAGTTTACACCTCTATCCATACAAAATTCAAATGCGGCAACCCCTCAGCGCCGCTACCATTGCTGCACGAGAGACATTCGCTAACGATATAGTGCACAGGATTGATGACGGCGATATGCATGTGGGCAGCATTTGGTTTACTGACGAAGCTTATTTTTACCTGGACGGCTTCGTCAATAAACAGAACTGGCGCATATGGGGAACCGAAAAGCCCCATGGTGCAGTCCCATCGTCCCTGCATCGTCAAAAAGTACTGGTCTGGGCCGCCATTTCTTCCAAAGGAATCATTGGCCCATTTTTCAGATCCGAAACGATTACTGCATCACCCTATCTGGACATTCTTCGTGAATTTGTGGCGGTACAAACTGCCTTAGACGACACTGCGAACACCTCGTGGTTTATGCAAGATGGTGCCCGGCCACATCGCACGGCCGACTTCTTTAATTTCCTGAATGAATATTTCAATGATCGTGTGATTGCTTTGGGCTATCCGAAACATACAGGAGGCGGCGTGGATTGGCCTCCCTATTCGCCAGACATGAACCCCTGTGACTCCTTTCTGTGGGGACACTTGAAAGACCAGGTGTACCGCCAGAATCCAGAAACAATTGAACAGCTGAAGCAGTACATCTCATCTGCATGTGAAGCCATTCCGCTAGACACGTTGTCAAAGGTTTCGGGTAATTTCATTCAGAGACTACGCCATATTATTGCTACGCATGGTGGATATGTGGAAAATATCGTACTATAGAGTTTCCCAGACCGCAGCGCCATCTGTTGTTGAAAATTGTAACTACTGTAATTTCGAAAGTTTGTCTGCCTGAAAATGTACTGTTGTCCCAAGCATATTGCAACAAACGGTGTATTTCTATCGCTGCTCGTTTAGTTTTTATTGCCGTTTCAAATATACCGGTCATTTTTGAAACACCCTGTATGTTATTGGACACTTTCTTTGAGTTGTCAAGGCTGTACGCCTGGTTGGTTAGAAAGAAGTTTCTGGTCTGTAACTCACATGACTCGATCTCATTTTCTCTAACATTGAGACGTGTTGAGTGTGCTGTTCACTTTGAAACGTCCCCTTGGAAAAATTATAAATTACTGTGCTGGTAAACTTCTGCGTTATTTGATACAGAGACAGCTGGGTAAAACTGATAGTACTCAGACATTTCTCTCTTTTTGCTTATTCTGATCATCAA
Source organism: Schistocerca piceifrons (assembly GCF_021461385.2). Classification (NCBI taxonomy): domain Eukaryota; kingdom Metazoa; phylum Arthropoda; class Insecta; order Orthoptera; family Acrididae; genus Schistocerca; species Schistocerca piceifrons. The sequence goes on along the minus strand of NC_060141.1, from coordinate 770,134,845 downwards.
TAAACTTATACACAATATTTTTAACGCAACGCAATCTGACTTCCAATAATCCCTACAGAAAATGGCCCTGACTAACAATAACCTATACCTTTCATGAATCACTCACCGCACAAAAATTTTCGTCACTTGAACTACTACAATACAACGAGCGCCAATACTGCCAGCTAAATAAAAGATTGTAACTGCGGAAGGCTCTAACTACTGATAGGCATAGTCAGCAAATGGAAGATTTTGATAGAGAAAAAACAATGTATTTACCTCAATAATGTTCAAAAGTCATCATATATATCTCAGTTCTTGAGATCCAGTATTACAAATTTCCTCTTTTTGACGGACACACGTCCATATCGTCCGTTCTCAAAACTATGGCATCTCTGTCCCCACATCCACAACTGTTCGCGGCTCACCTCGAACTGCGCAACGGTACGTGCTGTTCCCATCCAACTGCCCAGCACTACAATAGCAAATATTCCAACAATGCCAACCGGCCAGCAACTGCACACATGACTGTAGCGTCTAGAACCACTCGGCCACTCCGGCCGGCTATTAGTGTGGAAACTACGAATTGGCTAGCTATTTCGATCTGATTAGGCGCAAGCAGAATGCCAACAAAATTGTCGAGATACCTTATGGTTTTCATTTCAATTTGTTGCTTAAAACGTTTATCCGGCTGTCTTGAAAAATGACTAAAAATTTCTCCCAGAATATCCATTTTCTTTCGATTTTTTTTGACTGGTAAAAGATATAGAATCAGTCGAAAATGGTTCAGAATGTGTGTTTACTGTATATTAGATGTATGGTACATGACACTTGGATTATTTTTCTTTCGAATTCGTGTGTTCGGTAATCTAACGCGAAAATCGCTACCCTTTCGCAGCCGTCAATTTAAATTTTGTGAATTAGTTACATCCGGAATATAAAAACGCAGTCAAGACGAAAAAACTCCTAAAATTACCGAGATTTTGTGAGAATGTGGCGAGAATACCACATTTCAGGCATTACCTCTCTCCGTGGCCAACGCAGAGGCCGACGGATTTCACTTAACGACCGACACATGACAGTCAGCGATTTCCATACAGAGCGCTACGTGGCGCTACCAACATAAAACCTAAACAGCCTACTTACGACTTTTGTTTCGTACCTTTTTGTAACAGGTGTCTGAAGATGGGTGTAATCCCAAAACGCGTAACATGTTCTAATAAAAGAGTCAGAACATCTAATGACTTTATTGCGATTGTACAGCACTGGTTGCCAATTATTAACATAAAAATGATCGCAGCCCTCAGACGGTATTTTGTGTCCTATTAATCACAAACATTTCCACTCAGTGGATCAGAGGACCCAGTCCGTTCCATGGAAATACAGCCCACACCACTATGGAGTCACCAGCTTACAGAGTGCCCCGTTGACAACGTGGGTCCATGGCTTCGTGGGGTCTGCGCCACACACGGTCCCTGCCATCAGCACTTATCAACTGAAATCGGGACTCATCTGACCAGTTCAAGGCTCTCCAGTCGTCTAGGGGCCAACCGAAATGGTCACGAGCCCAGGAGAGGCGCTACATACAGGCCATGTCGAGCTCTTAGCAAAGCGACACGCGACGGCCGTCTGCTGCCACAGCCCATTAGCGCGAAATTTCACCGCACCGTCCTAACACATAAAACTTCATCGTACGTCCCACATTGGTATCTGCGGTTATCTCGCTCAGTGTTGCTTGCGTGTGCGATGGCAACTCAAAGCAAACGCTGCTGCTCTCGGTCGTTAAGTGGAGGCCGTCGGCCTATGCGTTGGCCATGGAGAGAGGTATTGCCTGAAATGTGGTATTCTCGCCACATTCTCACAAAATCTCGGTAATTTTAGGAGTTTCTTCGTCTTGACTGCATTTTTATATTCCGGATTTAACTAATGCACAAAAATGTAATGTGACGGCTGCGATTTCCGCATTAGATTACAGAACACACGAATTCGAAAGAAAAATAATCAAAGTGTCATTTACCATACATCTAATATACAGTAAACACACATTATGAAAAATTTTCGACTGATTCTGTATCTTTTACCAGTCAAAAAAATCGAAATAAAATGGATATTCTGGGAGAAATTTTTAGTCATTTTTCAAAATAGCCGGATAAACGTTTTAAGGAACAAATTTAAATGAAAACCATAAGGTATTTCGACAATTTTGTTGGCATTCTGCTTACGCCTAATCAGGTCGAAATAGCTAGCCAATTCGTAGTTTCCACACTAATAGCCGGTCGGGGTGGCCGAGCGGCTCTAGACGCTACAGTCTGGAACCGCGCGACCGCTACGGTCGCAGGTTCGAATCCTGCCTCGGGCATGGATGTGTGTGATGTCCTTAGGTTAGTTAGGTTTAAGTAGTTCTAAGGTCTAGGGGACTGATGACCTCAGCAGTTAAGTCCCATAGTGCTCTGAGCCATTTGAACATTTTTTGAACCACACTAATAAACAAGATTACTCATACGTAATTTCCACACCGACAGATAAAACTGTGAGTATTACTTACATATCAAGTGAAGTTTAATTTTTCCGTGTCTCCACATTGTGAAATTTTTGATAATTTTATGTTATTTTATTACTGACTTTCTTTACATACACTCATTACTTCGAATATTGTGACCACCGACCTACTATCGATTTAAACCCGTCCAGGCAATACCAGTGTCACCTGGCAAGTAATTTCTGCCAGTCAGACACACTCACGGTGTGTGTGATATCAGTGAACGCGCTGTTCGTGTGTAGAATGAAGAAGGTGCGCGGTCTACCTTAGTCTGACCCAGTCCAGACTGCGATGGTCCAGAGGCTCAGCAGCAGCACTTCGGAAACTGCACGACCTGCTGAATGTTTGAGGATTTTCTGGTGAGTGTCATCGACACGTGGCGAAACTAAGGTGGAACCACGTCCAGACGTCGTGGGGTTGAGTGGCCACCCCTCATTGCAGATACAGGACGTCGTAGGTTTGGGAGACTGGTAAAACAGGACAGGCGGAGAGCTGTGGTGGGAATAACACCAATGCTGCGCAGAGCCCAAGTGGATCTGAACACACAGTCCACCGAACAGTTCTAACGATGAGTCCCCGCAGCCGGCGACCCATGCATGTGCCAATCTTAACATGCCAGCGTTAACATCACGATTTCGGCACTGGACGCTGGCGCAGTGACAAAGCCATGTATGGGCTGCTGAGCCCCGATATATCATGCCGATGGGAGGGCGCGAATCTGTCGTCTTCCAGAGAAACAACTCCTTCACACCCACACTATTGGCCATTAAAATTGCTACACCACAAGATGACGTGCTACAGACGCGAAATTTAACCGACAGCAAGAAGATTCTGTGATATGCAAATGATTAGTTTTTCAGATCATCCACACAAGGCTGGCGCCGGTGGCGACACCTACAACGTGCTGACATGAGGGAAGTTTCCAACCGATTTCTCATACACAAACAGCAGTTGACCGGCGTTGCCCGGTGAAACGTTGTTGTCATGCCTCGTGTAAGGAGGAGAAATGCGTACCATCACGTTTCCGACTTTGATAAAGGTCGGATTGTAGCCTATCGCGATTGCGGTTTATCGTATCGTGACATTGCTGCTCGCGTTGGTCGAGATACAACGACTGTTAGCAGAATATGGAATCGGTGTGTTTAGGAGGGTAATACGGAACGCCGTGCTGGATCCCAACGGCCTCGTATCACTAGCAGTCGAGATGACAGGCATCTTATCCGCATGGCTGTAACGGATCGTGCAGCCACGTCTCGATCCCTGAGTCAACAGATGGGGACGTTTGCAAGACAACAACCACCTGCACGAACAGTTCGACGACGTTTGTAGCAGCATGGATTGTCAGCTCGGAGACCGTGGATGCGGTTACCCTTGGCGCTGCATCACAGACAGGAGCGCCTGCGATGGTGTACTCAACGACGAACCTGGGTGCACGAATGGCAAAACGTCATTTTTTCCTATGAATGCAGGTTCTGTTTACAGCATCATGATGGTCACATCCGTGTTTGGCAAAATCGCGGTGAACGGTCATTGGTAGCGTGTATTCGTCATCGCCATACTGACGTATCACCCGGCGTGATGGTATGGGGTGCCACTGGTTATACGTCTCGGTCACCTCTTGTTCGTATTGACGGCACTTTGAACAGTGTACGTTGCATTTCAGATGTGTTACGACCCGCGGCTCTACCCTTCATTCGATCCCTGCGAAATCCTACATTTCAACAGGATAATGCACAACCTCATGTTGCAGGTCCTGTACGTGCCTTTCCGGATACAGAAAATGTTCGACTGCTGCCCTGGCCAGCGCATTCTCCAGATCTCTCACCAACTGAAAACGTGGCCGAGCAACTGGCTCGTCACAATACGCCAGTCACTACTCTTGATGAACTGTGGTATCGTGTTGAAGCTGCATGGGCAGCTGTACCTGTACACGCCATCCAAGCTCTGTTTGATTCAGTGCTCAGGCGTATCAAGGCCGTTATTACGGCCAGACGTGGTTGTTCTGAGTACTGATTTCTGAGGATCTATGCACCCAAATTGCGTGAAAATGGAATCACATGCCAGTTCTAGTATAATATATTTGTCCAATGAATACCCGTTTATCATATGCAGTTCTTCTTGGTGTAGCAATTTTAATGGCCAGTAGTGTATATTGCGGGACGCTGACAAGCTAGCGGCGGCTCCATTAGGCTCTGGCATGCATGCGCCTAGTAGGGCTTATGTAAGGCACTATGACGGCTAAGGAGTATCGTACACTTGTCGCAGACCGCGTAAACACCTTCATGACAATTATACTTCCTAACGGCAGTGGCATTTTTCAACAAGATAATGCGCCATGTCACAAGCTCAGGAGTGTGGTGGAGCGGTTCGAGGAACACGGTGGCGAGTTCCAATTGATGTGCTGGCACCCCCAACTCGCCAGATCTTAAACCAATTGAACGTGGCATAAGAGCTCATCGTCCCTCTCCAGGGACTTTACTGGAATCTGGTGCCTTGTGGTGCCAGCTCCCTCCAGCTATCTACCGAGGCCTCATTTCTTTCATGCCGCGACGCGTCGCCGCTGTTATCCGTGCCAAAGGTGGATACACGAGGGTCACTCCAAAAGAAATTTTTGTAAAAATACAGTTTTCATTCTGCATGTGTAAAAGTTGTACAGTGTTTAGATTCATCCTTCCCGCTTGTTTTCAAGCATAGTTCACCCTGTTCCCGTAAGTGGCGGCGTCACAGCATATCTTCAAGATGGCTGCTACACTTGACGTTCGTCAGAAGCAACGTGCTGTCATAGAATTCCTGTGCTGTGAAAACGGGAAACGAGACAGTGGGAAACATCCACAAAAGGTTGAAAAAGGTGTATGGAGATGCTGCTGTCGAACTCAGTAGAGGTAGAAGTGGGCAAGCAGGTTACGTGATGAAAGCGGGCACGGCAATATTGAGGATTGTCCTCGCAGCGGCAGACCTCGTACTGCACACTCTCCAGACAATGTGCAGAGAGTTAACGAATTGGTGACTGCTGACAGACGCATCACAGTGAACGAATTGTCACGCTACTTTGGGATAGGGGAAGGGAGTGTTTGCAGAATATTGAAAGTGTTGGCGTTACAAAAGGTTTGTACCAGGTGGGTTCCCAGGATGTTGACAGTGGCTCACAAAGAAACAAGAAAAACGGTATGCAGCGAACTTTTGGAACAGTACGGGAATGGTGAAGATGTATTTCTTGGAAAAATTGTGACAGGTGATGAAACATGGCTCCACCATTTTTCAACAAAGACGAAGTGGCAATCAATGGAGCGGCATCATGCAAATTCACCCAAGAGAAAAAAAAAAAAAATTCGAAACCACACCTTCTGCTGGAAAAGTTATGGCTACGGTGTTTTTCGGTTCCGAAGGACTCTTGCTTGTGGACATCATGTCAAGTGGAACCACCATAAATTCTGATGCATATGTGACGACACTGAAGAAACTTCAAGCTCGATTGAGTCGTGTTCGACCACATCGGCAAAAGCAGGATGTTTTGCTGTCGCAAGACAATGCACGGCTACATGTCAGTCAAAAAACCATGGAAGCGATCACAAAACTCGGATGGACAACACTGAAACACCCGCCTTACAGTCCTGATCGGGCTCCATGTGACTATCATCCCTTTGGGAAACTGAAAGACTCTCTTCGTGGAACAAGGTTTGAATATGATGACTCTCTTGTGCACGCTGCCAAACAGTGGCTGCAACAGGTTGGTCCAGAATTTTACTATGCGGGTTTACAGGTGCTGGTTCGAAGATGGCGTAAGGCAGTTGAGAGGGATGGAAATTATGTGGAGAAATGAAAATATTGTTCCTAAAGGATGTGTCTACACACTGTAAAACTTTCAAACATGTAGAATAAACGATGAATTTAAAAAAATAGTGTTCATTTCTTTTGGAGTGACCCTCGTATCAGCTGTTAGGTACATGGTGACAATGTTCTAGGTCATCAGTGTATCTTGGAGACAAGAAGATTTTGCTGGCAGTTTTACTTTTGTCCGAATGTAACAGTCGTTGGGTGAAAGAGCGGGACTGTGAGGTTGGTTCCCACGGAAAATACTCAGTATTCTTCGCGGAGCTGGCGGCTGGGTGTCGACACGCGCTGACTTGCAGGAGGACTTGAGGAAGACATCTCCTCGTGTCATCCATTTTGGGTGGCGCGTTAGACACCCACACATTTATTCTTTGGTCAAAATTATATCTTTCCATATTTCCTGCCTGATTTGCACAAACCAAATGTCAAAAATGTCGAAATATCAAGAACATTTACGTTTTGTGTACGTGGTGTCTTTTCTTTCGGAAATGTCCGAAGGAACAGACACCATTTTCATCCTGGAGACGTTATGAATCAAGACACAAAGTAATTAAAGTTGCATTTGTAGATCAATATAATGGAGAGAGAGATTGTGAAGACGCTGTCAGCTGAAACACTTGGCAACTTTAAAGGTAACTATTTTCAATAAATGAAAAGCGCCATTCGCTTTTGTTCTACAATATTACTTTTATTGTTAACCTGTTCTCGGCTTACAAAGGCCATCTTCACACAGTTATGTCTGAAGATGGCCTTGTAAGCCGAAAACCGGTTAACAATAAAAGTGATATTGTAGAACAAAAGCAAACTGGTGCTTTTCATTTATTATAATGTTGTTCTACCAAGAACCGACGGAAGATTCTGTTAACGTAACTATTTTCCGATAATTCACCTTCCCAGTATTGTGTTCTATTTGTTATCGGTAACAGTGTGCTTTTCCAAACAGATTATGACGAAACAGTGGCTTCATTATCCGAAACAGGTTGTGAAAAGAAATCAAGAATAAAGAAATAACACTAAGCAGAAGCAGATGCCGCATTCATTCTGTTAAGAAAAAATAGCGATCACATCTATGAAGTAGCTACGATAGTATTCATGATGTGGCAAGGATGCAGGCGCTCGGTTACCAGACAACAGTGTATGCCAAGAGTCTATAAAAGGACGTCAAAATGAACGGCAGTGTGAAGTTGGACGTAAAATAAATTGCCTTTCGTCACGAGTTTTTGCCGCCACGGAAAACTTTTACTTCGGCTTTTAGAGAGAAGCTATCGACATAAAGAAACATCGTAATAGTTTGAATATCAAAGGGAAAGGGATAACGTGGAATGAAATATGCGGACCCATCACCCCGATATCGAAAATTCGCGAGTGGCGATGGAGAATAAAGGCAGGGCAGTTTCAAGTAATGGACACATTTCGCATTCTGAAAAGAGAGGTAAGCAGCTGCTACAAAAGTTTAGCGACGACCACAAAAAAGGTGGCCGAACTGCTGTAAATGTGCGTTTCATTTTATTCAGGCTTATAACAAAATTTCTGCTACCTGCCAGTGTTAACTCGTGTAACACTACACGAGAATGATGTGGCTTGCATCCATTTTGAGGGACATTTATACGTAGGAGCTACGGCTAGAGGCTATTTAAGAACTTATAGCTAATACAAAAATCTTCGTTGTTGTAACGTAAACATTGTTTCTGTGAAGCTGCATGTTTGTGAAACTGTGGTACTGACCTGAACACAGGCGAAATTTCGAAACTACTAATGCAGTATTTAACTATTTGTCCCTGACTAAGGACAGGTTGTTTAGGATATACACACAGAAAAACTGAAAACATACAACTCTTTTAGACATCACATACAAATTTCCTTTAATTAGAAGGAACAGTCGCTTAAACTGGTGCTTTACGACAATGTATTCCATGGCATCTCGTAACTGACATACACTGTGTAATCAAAAGTGTCCAGACACCCCCAAAAACATACGTTCTTCGTATTTGGTGCATTGTGCTGCCACCTACTGCCAGGTAATCGATATCAGAGACCTCTGTAGTCATTAGACATCGTGAAAGAGCAGAATGGGGCGCTCCGCGGAGCCCACGGACTTCGAACGTTGTCAGGTGATTGGGAGTCACTTGTGTCATACGTCTGTACGCGAGATTTTCACACTGTTAACACCCCTTGGTTCACTGTTTCCGATGTGATAGTGAAGTGGAAACGTGAAGAGACACGTACAGCACAAAAGCGTACAGACTGACCTCGTCTGTTGACTGACACAGACCGCCGACAGTTGAAAATGTGTGTCAAATCTTATGGGACTTAAATGCTAAGGTCATCAGTTCCTAAGCTTACACAATACTTAACCTAAATTATCCTAAGGACAAACAGACACACCCATGCCCGAGGGAGGACTCGAACCTCCGCCGTGACCAGCCGCACAGTCCATGACTGCAGCGCCTTAGACCGCTCGGCTAATCCAGCGCGGCGCCGACAGTTGAAGAGGGTGGTAATGTATAATAGGCAGACATCTATTCAGGCCATCGCACAGGAATTCCAAACTGCATCAGGATCCACTGCAAGTACTATGACAGGTGGGACGTAAGAAAACTTGGGTTTAACGGTCGAGCGGCTGCTCATAAGTTACACATCACGCCAGTAAATGCCAACCGACGCCTCGCTTGGTGTAAAGAGCGTAAACAATGGACGATTGAACAGTGGAAAAACGTTGTGTATAGTGACGAATCACGGTACACAATGTGGCGATCCGATGGCAATATGTGGGTATTGCGAATGCCCGGTGATCATCATCTGCCAACGAGTGGTGCCAACAGTAAAATTCGGAGGCAGTGGTGTTATAGTGTGGTAGTGTTTTTCATGGAAGGGGCTTGAACCCCTTGTTGTTGTGAGAGGCACTATCACAGCACAGGCCTACACTGATGTTTGAAGCTGCTCCTTGCTTCCCACTGTTGGAGAGCAATTCTGGGGTGGCGATAACAGCTTTCAACACGATCGAGCACCTGTTCGTAATGCACGGTGTGTGGCGGAGTGGTTACACGACGATAACATCCCCGTAATGGACTGACCTGGACAAAGTCCTCACCTGAATCCTATACAACACCTTTGGGATGTTTTGGAACGCCGACTTCGTGCCAGGCCTCACCGACTGACATCGATACGTCTCCTCAGTGCAGCACTCCGTGAAGAATGGGCTGCTATTCCCCAAAAAACCTTCCAGCACCTTACTGAACGTATGCCTGCGAGAGTGGAAGCTGTCATCAAGGTTAACGGTGGGCCAACTCCATACTGAATTCCCATTACCGATGGAGGGCGCCACGAACTTTTAAATCATTTTCATCCAGGTGTCCGGATACTTTTGATCACATAGTGAATTACACACAAATGACGTTCACATTTAACTACTGATCAATATCTGCAATGTGTGAAAAAGAAGATAAATAAATAAAGAATCCAGAAGAGGCGGAGGAAACGATATGAAACTTCTCGGGTTGAGAGGGCATGGAATTTTATTTCAGTGATTATAAAATCGTGGCATATTTACGAAATTAGTTAGTTACGTGTTCCATTGATCAATCTCATGGTCACCGTTGTGATATAGAACGTGTAAAGTGCATAAGAAATTCGCACAGGAATGAAGGTTTTTGCTTATCTCTTGTTTTTTAAGCTTAGAATTTTTATAACCTGCCCGATTCCCTTAAGTGGAACAAAATGCATATGTTATACCTGTAGATTTATCTATTCCTATTCAAGAATTCATCTGTGGTAGAGAAGAAGTGGTCAAGGAGATATGATTTCAGTTTGTTTTTGAAACTATTGTGATGACTGGGTGTTGTGTGATGTCCTTAGGTTAGTTAGGTTTAACTAGTTCTAAGTTCTAGGGGACTGATGACCATAGATGTTAAGTCCCATAGTGCTCAGAGCCATTTGAACCATTTGAAACTATTACTGCTGTCTGTCGGTCATTTTATTTCATCTGGTAATTTATCGAAATTTGTCAGTATGAACCCACTTTTCAGTATGACATTGCATCCCATCTGGATTGGATACATGTAATGATTCGGTTGAGAAGGATATCAAGCCGGCCGGAGTAGCCGAGCGGTTCTAGGCGTTTCAGTCTGGAACCGCGCGACCGCTACGGTCGCAGGTCCGAATCCTGCCTCGGGCGTGGATGTGTGTGATGTCCTTAGGTTAGTTAGGTTTAATTAGTTCTAGGGGACTGATGACCACAGATGTTAAGTCCCATAGTACTCAGAGCCATTTTTTGAACGATATCGAAGCTGTTGTGCCCTTCTTCTGAAGCAAGCTGGACAATATTATTACTCATTCTCCCTACCCTGGATACATGCACTTGGACGGAACTGACGTTCGAGCTGGTACCAAACATGTTCCATCGGGAACAGATATGAAGAGTTTCCTGGACGCGGAAGCACGTCAACATCATACAGAAAGTTCATAGAAATAGGTGGTGTGTGTTGTAGAGCATTGTCCTGTTGAAAAATGGCACCATGGTGCTGCCATACAAGAGGTAGCACACGAGGACGCTGGATGCGCGTGATTTACCGTTGTGTCGTCATAGCTGTCTCAAACACTACCAGCTGAAACTTGAAGTCATGCCCGAGGGCTCAAGACATCATGACGTCATGATGTACGTTGCTGCGCGTCTCCAAAGCACCGGACAAATACGACCTCGCCTTACTTGTCGACGATGGTCATCATGGGTAGCACAGAAACGGTGAGAACAAGGCTACCACAGTCTTCAGCAGTCCATGTTTCCCTGTCACAGCACCACTCCAAACGCACGGGACGGTAATTCCCTAGTTTGGCTACTGTTATTTTCCGACCAATGGTGCGTGATGGCGCAGAATGTGTTGCAGTGAGCCCATTACTTGTTCCAGGATGGCAGGCGCAGATCTGAAGTGGTTAAGATGTGCGTGCTGCACAATACCGCTATTTTCCCTTGACGTGTTCAGGAGTGGTCGACTGCAAACTTGAGGACGAGTACGCCTGCCCTCACAGTCCCATGCGGTCCAACACCGACTCACTGTCATATCCCAGTGGCCCACAAATTTGGATGTTACACGACTCGACCAGCCGGACAAAAGGTGACCCACAGTGAGGCCCCTTTCAAATTCTCTCAGGTGCCGATAACGATGTCTCACGTGAGTGTGCAGCATCTCCGCGTCCTTCACAGTGATCACTGAACTTCCGACGCTGTTCATGTCACTTATGCGCCCTATCAGGCTTGGTATCAACACCAAACACGAATAACGCTAATCCACTACCTGTCAAAGGGAATTGCACCTGTAACCAGTCACATACCCGGCGATGGTGTGTACGTGTCCGAAGTTACACTGACATCCGACTGCGGCGTCCGCGATAGCGAAGTTATACACACACATAAAAAAAAAAGTTTTGCATCACCTCAGTTCCGAGAGTTCCGGAACCTGTACAGAAATTGGAACAGAGATCAATATAAACATCATTTCCGGCCTTTTTATTGCTCATGAAAACCACACATTTGTACACACCGGTACCTCTAATACCCAGTAGCACGTCCTCTTGCATTGGTGCATGTCTGTATTCGTCGTGGCACACTATCCCCAAGTTCATGAAGGCACTGTTGATCCAGATTGTCCCACCCCTCAACGGCGATTCGGCGTAGATCCCTCAGAGTGGTTGGTGGGTCACGTCGTCCATAAACAGCCCTCTTCAAGCTTTCCCAGACATGTTCGATAGGGTTCATGTCTGGAGACCATATTGGCCACTCTAGTCGAGCGATGTTCTTATGCTGAAGGAAGTCATTCACAAGATGCGCACGATGGGGCGTCCATGTAGACGAATACTTCGCCAATATGCTGCCGATATGGTTACACTATCGGCCGGAGGATGGCATTCACGTATCGTACAGCCGTTCGGCGCCTTCCATGACCACCAGCGGCGTACGTCGGCCCCATATAATGCCACCCCAGAACAGCAGGGAAACTCCACGTTGCTACACTCGCTGGACAAAGTGTGTAAGGCGTTCAGGCGGATCGGGTTGCCTCCAAACACGTCTCCGACGATTGTCTGGTTGAAGGCATATGCGACACTCATCGGTGAAGAGAACGCGATGCCAATCCTGAGTGGTCCATTCGGCGTGTTGTTGGCCCCATCTGTACCGCGCTGCATGGTGTCGTGGTTGCAAAGATGGACCTCGCGATGGACGTCGGGAGTGAAGTTGCGCATCATGCAGCCTATTGTGCGCAGTTTGAGTCGTAACACGACGTCTTGTGGCTGCACGAAAAGCCTTATTAACATGGTGGCGTAGCTGTCAGGGTTCCTCCGAGCCATAATCCGTAGGTAGTGGCCATTCACTGCAGCAGTAGCCCTTGGGTGGCCTCAGCGAGCCATGTCATTGATAGTTCCTTTCTCTCTGTATCTCCTCCATGTCCGGACAACACTGCTTTGGTTCACTCCGAGATGCCTGGACACTTCCCTTGTTGAGAGCACTTCCTGGCAGAAAGTAACAACGCGGACGCAATCGAACCGCGGTATTGACCGTCTAGGCACGGTTGAACTACAGACAGCACGAGCCGTGTACCTCCTTCCTGGTGGAATGAGTGGAACTGATCGGCTGTCGGACCCCCTCCGTCTAATAGGCGCTGCTAATGCATGGTTGTTTACATCTCTGGGCGGGTTTATTAACATCTCTGAATAGTCAAAGGAACTGTGTCTGTCATACAATATCCACAGTCAACGTCTATCTTCAGGAGTTCTGGGAACCGGGTGATGCAAATCTTTTGTTTGATGTGCGTACATTAATCGAGTCCGTTGGGTCAGACGATTACGAAACTGAAATCTGATTAGAAAAGAGATATATGTCGTTTAGTTTTCGGTCTTAGTTGAACGCATTTTTACACCATTCTTAGTTGCGATCTCTCTGATCTTAATATCTATGCGGTTACGTAAGCAATTCGTCGTCTCTGACTGGAACTACACGTCGGAGTAGAACATACACTGCTGGAAGTAAAAATGGTACACTTGGAAGGACGACGTCGATTTTGGTCCGATGAAGGCACATGGGAGAGAGTAGGTGTACTGGCAATGCTTTCAACGTCCTCTGCCAACAGATAGCGTAGTGGCATAGCTACTACAACGCCATTTTTTCTACCCTTTAATATGGAATCCTTACAACCAGAAGTCCCAGTGTGATGCAAACATGGGAAGCAAGCACTTGCACTTGCCACGTCAGCCAACTGAGCGAATTGGAAAGGAGTCAGAGTGGCCTCCAGAGCGGCTGGATGGTCCTTGCGGAGAATCACCATACATGGTGGAAATGCTGCGTCAGTTGTGCAAACACGCTGGTATCAGTGGTCTCACACCCGTAGAAGAAGTTCTGGACCTCCACGCAGCACAGACGTTCACCAGGGTCGTCGTATTGTCAAGACAGCAGTGACAGATCGTGTATCTACCAAAGCACATACACTGTAAAAGGGCTCGTGAGCCCAGACGTGTCAACAGGAAGTGTTGAGACCCCATTATTGGCAATGGAACAACGGGCATCCAGACCTCTAGCCGGCTACAGCACCGAGGTTCACAGCCGACAGAGGATCACTTTGACAGTGGCATGGCTCGTCGCGATCTTCAGCGATAAAAGCATATTCTGGCTGCACGCATGTGAGATTCAGATGCACGTGCGACGTAGACCTGGTGAACACTGTCTCTTATAGCGCATTAGTCCAAGACACACTTGCAGTACCCCAGGCCTCATGGTCTGTGGTGCGATAAGCTACAACTCTCTTTCACCTTTCGGTTTTTCTACAGGGGACGCTAACTTGAGCTCGGTACTCGCAGAACGTTGTTAGATCGGTTACTTTGCCAATCTTGCAAAAGGAAGGTGATGTGTCGTTCCAACAGGAGAGTGCTAGCCCACACATGCCCGTGAAATTCAACGTGCGCTGCAAGACGTACAGAAACTTCCCTGGCCATCACGATCTTCGGATTTGTCTCCAATCGAGCACTTGTAGGATACGATGGGACGAGAAGTGAACTCGTGCGACTGGTCAACCAACAGCTCTTACAGAGCTACGTGAACAGGTCGAGTAGGCGTGGCATAACGTATCCCACGACAGTATTCGCCATCTATACAGCTGACTGGCTGCCAGAGTCAACGCCTGCATTGCCTAACGTGGGCGGTACACTAGGTGCTAATATGGATCTTTCACCCTGGGTCGATATCTGGTATCTCAGAACCGCTTATCCTACTCATCTCTAAATGTAATCATGTATGTACTCCTTATGCACTGTTGCAACAATAAATCGTGAGTGAATTGGAAACCTCTAACGTGTACTAATTTTTTTTCCAGCGTTATTGATATGAAGATGAACCACAGGGTCGAAACTAGTAATACTTTTACAGTAAAAAAAAAAGTAACTAAGGCTGAAAAGTATATGATACATAATTTTTAAAAATATCAACACAGTTTATGATTTCTCTTGCGACCAAAACGTCAGATACAGTGAAATCGGATTTTACCTAAGAAAAGTATTACGACGGTTATAGACGTTTTAATTAAATAACAATAATTAAAATATTCCTTTTTAAGTAAAACTAGTTATCAGAGTCGAGATATTTTGACCTAGTGCTTCTACGGCTTTTCTCATGCTTGGCAGACTTTACCTTGGTCATCAAGATTGCCGGATCTTTCCCCAGTTTTTGGCGCGTTATGGGCATTGACTTCCGACTAGCTCGGGATTGGACATAATGTGGCACGATATCCCTCAGGAGGCCGTATGGTGCAAATGGCTCTTACAAGGGAACCTCCCCATCGCACCCCCCTCAGATTTAGTTATAAGTTGGCACAGTGGATAGGCCTTGAAAAACTGAACACATATCACTCGAGAAAACAGGAAGAAGTTGTGTGGAACTATGAAAAAATAAGCAAAATATACAAACTGGGTCGTCCATGCCTAAGATAGGCAATATTAAGGGCGATGTGAGCCGAGGAGCGCCGTGGTCCCGTGGTTAGCGTGAACAGCTGCGGAATGAGGGGTCTTTAGTTCGAATCTGCCCTCGGCTGAAAATTTTGCTTTATTTTCGCAAAGTTATGATCTGTCCGTTCGTTCATTGACGTCTCTGTTCACTGTAATAAGTTTAGTGTCTGTGTTTTGCGACAGCACCGCAAAACCGTGCGATTAGTTGACGAAAGGACGTGTCTCTCCAATGGGAACCGAAAACATTTGATCGCAAGGTCATAGGTCAACCGATTCCTCCACAGGAAAACACGTCTGATATATTCTATACGACACTGGTGACAGCATGTGCGTCACATGATAGGAATATGTTGTCGACCCACCTAACTAGTACACTTGGCGAATGGTTAAAAAGATTCTTCTACCTTGCCCGATTTAGGTTTTCTTGTGGACGTAATAATCACTCCAAAAAAAGTGATGAAAACATAAGGGTTTGTCACATAAACTGAAAATAAAAAGTTAAAATTCTCACTTGAGGGCAGACTTGAACCAAGGACCTCTGGTTCCTCAACTGCTCACGCCAACCACAGGGCCACGGCTCTCCTGCACTCAGACATTCCTTGATGTTGTCTATCTTGCCCATGGACTACTCAGTTTGTATATTTTGCTTATTTTTTCATAGTTCCACACAACTTCTTCCTGTTTTCTCGATCGATCTGTGCTCAGTTTTTCAAGGCCTATCCACTGTGCCAACTTATAACTAAATCTGAGGGGGGTGCGATGGGGAGGTTCCCTTGTAAGCACTGTGGGACATAACATCCGAGGTCATCAGTCCCCTAGACTTAGAACTACTTAAACCTAACTAACCTAAGAACATCACACACATCCCTGCCCGAGGCAGGATTCGAACCTGCGACCGTAGCTGCCACGTGGTTCCGGACTGAAGCGCCTAGAACCACTCGACCAAAGCGGACGGCAAGGCCGTATAACAACTCTGTCAAACAAAGGCAAGCCCAAAGGTTGCTTGCATAATGGCCCGAGGTGCACCAACGCGTTATTAACTTGCTGAATTTGTGAAGCTCTTTCTCTTGAATAAATATACAGTTTTTCTGAAACTAACTATTTGCTTGTCAACACATGAGCATCACGTCCACCAATTTCAGCCTCATTCGGTTAATTCTTTCTTGGTGCGTCATTTTGTCTTATAGTGTATGTTGTAGAAAAAAAGCGAGGACAATACAATTTGATCATTGATAGCGAACGCAGAAAAAATTTCCAACAACGTACCTTGACCATCGTCTTCTTCATTCGTTTTCCATGATTAATAATTTTTGATATAGTTTTTGCTGTTCAAAGCATACTCTTACGGTTGTCTTGACATGAAGACATTTTCCTGGTTCACGTGGTGGTGTATCAGGGATCCAGTGAAATAAAAACCCATATAAAAATATGCAGCTGCAATTACATTTTGTGATCAGACAAGATTTAAAACTCTGGTCATCATCAGAGAAAGAGCGATTTCTCTACTTCTCACAATGGGTACATTTGTTGAATAAATGTTGCAATACTCACAGCGTTAATATTCCATATATCTTATAACAAAATCAATCAATCTCCCGCCCCCGTCATAGAAATTTAAAAAAAACCAGCTATTTCGAATCTGATATAAACAATAACTTTTCGTGCCATATTGGAAGTACTATTCTCTATCAAGGGTCTTCATTACGCCTTGTAATCTACCCTCTCTTTACAATTTGCAGATATTGTCCACAATAAGCAAGGTCTTATTAAAAATTTGAGAGGAGCGATGATCAGAATAAATTTTCTAGTTCACTTAGCTTGTCATCTAGAGCTTGCGCGAGTTCTTTTTGTCTAGGGGTCTGATACTTGAAGCTGAAAATGTCACATTTTAGGTCCTAATGGTTGGACTGATGTAAATAAATTTGAAGACTGTTGTTGCAGAATTTTTGTTTCTACGTAAATATATTTTCTCACGCCTATATGTATCATACAGTCTTCATTTTTCACGTTAACAAAGCCGAAATTACGTTGTTCGCACATCATCATTCAACAGTTCCAGTTTCCGGGTACTGGTAATGAGTCTCTTCCACTTCGTCCTGTCCAGATACACCTGTTCACGGAGATCATCATCCACTGTCCATCCTCTGGTCACTAGAACAGCCTTCATCAAGTCCACCCATCGAGTTCGAGGTCTTCCTTGAGGTCTTTTCCCATCCACCTGTCTTTCGAAATTTACTTTGACTGTTCTAGTTGCCTCCATTCTCATCACATTCCCGTACCATCGAAGTCTAGATGTGCCAACACGATCTAATAGGCATGTCTTTACTCCGGCTTCTCCCCTCACCTCCTTATTCCTTAACTCGCCCATTTTGGCCTTCTGGGTGGTGGATCTAAGAAATTTCATCACTGCTGCTTCCAGCCTTGCTGATTCTCTTGTTGTGAGGGTGCATGTTTCAATACCATAGGTCAATATTGTTCGCAGAAAAATACAAAAATACGTTCGAACACATCAGAGGCATGCTTAAGACTCTAACACTCCGCGGAAATAACAACATTTCAAAACGTACAATTTTTCTTAACAAATGAATTTTTACTAGTTTCCGTTATATTTTTAATTTCTTTTAACATTTCATAAATGAATCCAGGGATAAAGCTTAGTAAACGGTACCGGACTGCGTAATTAATAATAGAAAATTTAAGTGTGGCAATAATTCGTAATTTCATATGTTTCTAAAAAACATAATTTTAACAGTACGTTCAGAACTAGTACTTATCGATTGTAACATCGAGATTAAATTTTTTTATAAATTACTTTCTTTTCAGAAATTTTAGGTTGAAACATAACATACTGCGTATAAAATTATATGAATGTTTTCTGGAAAGCAACTGAGATAATATTGACCTGTCCAAAATTCGGAAAATAATACTGGTATCGGCAGATACTGCTGAGAAAAATAAATGCTAGAGGGGAATGTCCCGTTAAAGTGTCAATAACTAAACAATATTTGATAGGTAAGAGACGTCCAGAATGAATTCAACGGGTGCCTCTGCAAGATATCTGTCGAATACCTACAGATAATTTCCATCAACGATTTTCAGAGAACATCTACCCAATCTCTTATGCTCTACACTCTCACACACACGTATATAGGTATTCGACGGACACGCAGCAGAGTCATTCATTGAAATCATGTGGACGTCTCTTACCTATCAAGTCATATTTAGCTATTCCGATATAATGAGGACTCTAGATTGGAGAACAATACTTGTCTATATGGCACAGTAAGAAAGTGTAGATATCTAATACGAAGGACCATTTTTTATTATTGTAAAGTTGGATTCATTGGTTTTATTTGTTATGAAACGTATGGACGTTTAAACTAGTGCAATCATTGTGAAAAGTAGAGAAATTACGCCTTATCATGGATACCGTTCAGACGAGTACCTACTAGAAAAATTTTTCAAAATGAACTCTGTTTCGACGGATAAACGCTAGAAAAACTGAAGCAGTCCTGCTGTATGTATCTTCCATTTGACAAAGCTGCAGTACTGTTTTCTCGAACCAGATTTACATAAGATATAGCGCCCCTAAACTATAACGAGAATGAAATAAAAAATGATGTACTTACCACGTGAGACGAAGAACACAACCAGAATCCCGAAGGCAAGCATCGCGTTGAAAGTATCAACTGGAAAGAAAATAATAAAGATTAGATTCTATAGAATGTCGTATTAAGAACGCAAGTAATGTATTTTCATATGTGATAAATGTGCTGTAAATGATATTATGGTAATGTTTTGGTTGTAATCTACAGACGTATATCAATGACGTCGGTTTGCAGTAGGGTTTTGGAGCATTATGAATCACCTCGAAGGGAACGATCTATTGATACGAAATCAGCATGGTTTCAGAAAACATCGTTCCTGTGCAACACAGTTAGCTCTTTATTCGCACGAAGTAATGGCCGCTATCGACAGGGGATCTCAAGTTGATTCCGTATTTCTAGATTTACGGAAAGCTTTTGACACCGTTCCTCACAAGAGACTTCTAATCAAGCTGCTGGCCTATGGGGTGTCGTCTCAGTTGTGCGACTGGATTCGTGTATTCCTGTCAGGAAGGTCGCAGTTCGTAGTAATAGACGGCAAATAATCAAGTAAAACTGAAGTGATATCAGGTGTTCCCCAGGGAAGCGTCCTGGGACCTCTGCTGTTCCTGATCTATATAAATGACCTGGGTGACAATCTGAGCAGTTGTCTTAGGTTGTTCGCGGATGATGCTGTAATGTACCGTCTAGTAAGGTCATCCGAAGACCAGTATCAGTTGCAAAGCTATTTAGAAAAGATTGCTGTATGGTGTGGCAGGTTGACGCTAAATAACGAAAAGTGTGAGGTGGTCCACATGAGTTCCAAAAGAAATCCGTTGGCATTCGATTACTCGATAAATAGTATAATTCTCAAGGCTGTCAATTCAACTAAGCACCTGGGTGTTAAAATCACGAACAACTTCAGTTGGAAAGACCACGTAGATAATATTGTGGGGAAGGCGAGCCAAAAGTTGCGTTTCATTGGCAGCACACTTAGAAGATGCAACAAGTCCACTAAAGAGACAGCTTACACTACACTCATTCGTCCTCTGTTAGAATATTGCTGCGCGGTGTGGGATCCTTACCAGGTGGGATTGACGGAGGACACCGAAAGGGTGCAAAAACGGGCAGCTCGTTTTGTATTATCACGTAACAGGGGAGAGAGTGTGGCAGATATGATACGCAAGTTGGGATGGAAGTCATTAAAGCAAAGACGTTTTTCGTCGCGGGGAGATCTATTTACGAAATTTCAGTCACCAACTTTCTCTTCCGAATGCGAAAATATTTTGTTGAGCCCAACGTACATAGGTACGAATGATCATCAAAATAAAATGAGTGAAATCAGAGCTCGAACAGAAAGGTTTAGGTGTTCGTTTCTCCCGCGCGCTGTTCGCGAGTGGAATGGTAGGGAGATGATTGTGGTTAGATGAACCTTCTGCCAAGCACTTAAATGTGAATTGCAGAGTAATCATGTAGATGTAGATGTAGATGTATTGACACACTGATTATCCTGAACATTACCATCACTGCGGGACTGACTGCCGCTAGTACGAGACGCGGCAAAGAATGTTCGAGCATGTGACTCGCATATGCTGAGCAGCGACGAGTCGGGATCATTCTAGCGGCGATACGGACCACAAATGGAAAAATCCACTGAGATAAATCCACTGAGATAAGCGGCTGTGAGAAAGGGCAGATTGTTATGGACCGATGGATCTTGGAGAAGGCGAAACTGTTCGCATCCTAAGTCGTGGGTATATACGGGAAGTGTTTGAGGGACGGTGAACCGCGAGCAGGCGAAAGGTGTTTGACGTCACCGTCTCGTCACGAATGTCAAGGAAGGAGGGCTGCCTGCTCTGCGAACGCAGGAGAGGCGGCGATCTGTGGCAGATGCGACGACCGAGTCCAATGTTTCTTACGAGCACAAGTGTTTCGCAGCGCACGGTTCCGCACGCATTTTTGAACACGGGGCACGGCAGCAGTTCGCGTTCCCATGCTGATCCACTGACACCGTCAGTTACGATTGTAATCTGTACGGTATCATCGATACTGAACCGTGGATCAATAGAAAGGTCCACCGGTACCGACCGGCCGTCGTGTCATCCTCAGCCCACAGGCGTCACTGGATGCGGATGTGGAGGGGCGTGTGGTCAGCACACCGCTCTCCCGGCCGTATGCTCATTTAGTTTTTCAATAGAAACTTTTCGCCTGGTCGGATGACGCGCGCTTCTTGTTACACCTGGTTGACGGTTGCGTTCGACTAAACTGTCATCTAGGCGATTGCCTGCTCAAAACACACAACGCGCCACGCACTTACGCCAGTGTTGGAACTATTTTATGCTGTAGAGGACGTTCACCTCGACTTTGATGGGACTTGTGGTAACAATCAAAGACACCATAAGAGTTGCGGACAAGGTAAACGTTACTGCGGACGGCGTGCAACCTACCACGTTTCACCTTCTGCCCGACGGTGGTGGCATTTTCCAGCAGGACAACTACCCACATCACGAGACCATAATCGTGATGCATTGTTTGACGACTATTTTTGTGACCTCGTGTTGGTATTTTGACTAACAAATTCGCTTCATCTGAACGTGATGGAACACGACTGGGATGCTATCAGGCAGCAACCCGCAAACCAATGGTTTATGGGAATTGAGTAAGCTTGTGCTTAGTCGTCCGGTAACCCCTGGAAACCTAATAAGGAAATAGTTATGAAAGATATCTATCATGATAAATGTCAGTTTGTTTGGTACATTGACAGTTTACTTGGAATGTTTAGCAGTATAGGCGTCTTTTCATGGTTGAACACATGAGTGATACGTATCCTTTGCTACCACAGGTTGTATTATTGGCCGGCCGGAGTGCCCGAGCGGTTCTAGGCGCTACAGTCTGTAACTGCGCGTCCGCTACGGTCGGAGCTTCGAATCCTGCCTCGGGCATGGATGTGTGTGATGTCCTTAGGGTAGTTACGTTTAAGTAGTTCTAAGTTCCAGGGGACTAATGACCTCAGAAGTTAAATCCCATAGTGCTCACACCCATTTGAACCATTTTTTGTATTATTGAATGGAGTTCGGGCGAAAGAAGTAGCAGGAAGCAGTTGTAGGTCAGAGAGGGAGAGAATGTTTTGTTTAATGACAGAGTTAGGAGTTTCGATGGCGGACGTACCGCACAGAGAACTGAGATACTGCCTTATAACGCTCTACTTGCAAGCTTGTGAGAAATGTACTAGCGTTACCCTTTGGGAGGAATTTTAGATTTTAGTTGTCTGACCGTGTGTTTACCTAATGGATAGAGGGTATCTAACAGTAATTTCGTATATATATATATATATATATATATATATATATATATATATATATATATATATATATATATAAGGGTGTTACAAAAAGGTACGGCCAAACTTTCAGGAAACATTCCTCGCACACAAATAAAGAAAAGATGTTATGTGGACATGTGTCCGGAAACGCTTAATTTCCATGTTAGAGCTCATTTTAGTTTCGTCAGTATGTACTGTACTTCCTCGATTCACCGCCAGTTGGCCCAACTGAAGGAAGGTAATGTTGACTTTGGTGCTAGTGTTGACATGCGACTCATTGCTCTACAGCACTAGCATCAAGCACATCAGTACGTAGCATCAACAGGTTAGTGCTAATCACGAACGTGGTTTTGCAGTCAGTGCAATGTTTACAAATGCGGAGTTGGCGGATGCCCATTTGATGTATGGATTAGCACGGGGCAATAGCCGTGGCGCGGTACGTTTGTATCGAGACAGATTTCCAGAACGAAGGTGTCCCGACAGGAAGACGTTCGAAGCAATTGATCGGCGTCTCAGGGAGCACGGAACATTCCAGCCTATGACTCGCGATTGGGGACGACCTAGAACGACGAGGACACCTACAATGGACGAGGCAATTCTTCGTGCAGTTGACGATAACCCTAATGTCAGCGTCAGAGAAGTTGCTGCTGTACAAGGTAACGTTGACCACGTCACTGTATGGAGAGTGCTATGGGAGAACCAGTTGTTTCCGTACTATGTACAGCGTGTGCAGGCACTATCATCAGCTGATTGGCCTCCACGGGTACACTTCTGCGAATGGTTCATCCAGCAATGTGTCAATCCTCATTTCAGTGCAAATGTTCTCTTTACGGATGAGGCTTCATTCCAACGCGATAAAATTGTAAATTTTCACAATCAACATGTGTGGGCTGACGAGAATCCCCACGCAATTGTGCAATCATATCATCAACAAAGATTTTCTGTGAACGTTTGGGCAGGCATTGTTGATGATGTCTTGAATGGGCCCCATGTTCTTCCACCTACGCTCAATGGAGCACGTTATCATGATTTCATACGGGATACTCTACCTGTGCTGCTAGAACATGTGCCTTTACAAGTACGACACAACATGTGGTTCATGCACGATGAAGCTCCTGCACATTTCAGTCGAAGTGTTCGTACGCTTCTCAACAACAGATTCGGTGACCGATGGATTGGTACAGGCGGACCAATTCCATAGCCTCCACGCTCTCCTGACCTCAACCCTCTTGACTTTCATTTATGGGGGCATTTGAAAGCTCTTGTCTACGCATCCCGGTACCAAATGTAGAGACTCTTCGTGCTCGTATTGTGGACGGCTGTGATACAATACGCCATTCTCCAGGGCTGCATCAGCGCATCAGGGATTCCATGCGACGGAGGGTGGATGCATGTATCCTCGCTAACGGAGGACATTTTGAACTTTTCCTGTAACAAAGTGTTTGAAGTCACGCTGGTACGTTCTGTTGCTGTGTGTTTCCATACCATGATTAATGTGATTTGAAAAGAAGTAATAAAATGAGCTCTAATATGGAAAGTAAGCGTTTCCGGACACATGTCCACATAACATATTTTCTTTCTTTGTGTGTGAGGAATGTTTCCTGAAAGTTTGGCCGGACCTTTTTGTAACACAGAAAATCTTATCAGGCCTTACTTTGGGGATAATGAAATTAGTGAAGTTCACGTCAATGAAACAACAAACGGTCGCCAGCTTAATTAGGCATATTAAATTGAAACCTTACACTGAAGGAAATAGAATATGATTGGCTAAAGTGACTATCATTAATACTCCTTTTGAATAGTGCACTGGATACACACTGCTACAGGGCGAACTACGTTATGGATAGCAGTAGTTACCATTTACAAAAATCATTAGTCATAGGAAGATAAATTGTGCTTCACTCATTATAATAATAGTTACTATTGCAATCATTAATCAAATCAGCACTGAGATGTTACTACAGGACACACTGGACTAAAGTTGGGCATGAAAAGAGTTCTGACTTAAGTAACATATACACACCACAAATGAAATTGAGTAATACTATATAAACACTTTTTATACTTTCATTTTTAGCAATCTCACAGATTTCTTTTATTAGCAACGAAAATCCCAATTATCTTTCATATAAGAGAAGAATATTGTGTGGACCCTCAAACTGTTACTGTCTCTCTAGGCAAACACCGTAATTATTTCAGAACCGAAGTGCAATACACTAATATTGATTCCTAACCCCACTTGGGATAGTTTATATTTTTCTACTTTAAAACGAATTACTCAAACTGAAAACTCAATTAACCTCAGAAAATAGTTCATGGTAACAATCGATGCAAAAGTACGTTTCATATAAGTTCAATTTATGTGCCTTTCTCATCACCTGAGAAGCAGGTATTTTAGACAGAAACATTTACACCATTTCGCACTGAACTTTTGCACATTTAATACGAAACCAAATCACTATTTAGTTAGAAACAGGATACTCGGTTTCTGCAAATTTAGGACGGGATCCTGCACCGGTTCATGATTAGGATAACTTTAAGGATCAAACACAGATTTATAGTACTTTAAGTCGATCTTCAAGATGGTGTGGAAGAGTTCAGTTGGCCTAGTTAAATGGTGGCCGTTATTTGAAAGTTTTCTCAGAAGTTTTTCTAGTTCTCTGTGTTTCTTGTAATCAAATGATTTTATGTTGGCGTTTTAAAAGCCTGCACTGTATTAATACAGTTCTCCGCCGGGACTAGCCGCACATTCCATGACTGCAGCGCCTTAGACCGAAGGCTAATCCCGCGTGGCTGAGTTTTTTTCTAAAATGGTATAGCTTTCGTTACGCAAAAGTACGACTTTTTGTGTGACTGTTTCATGAGAAAGTCATTCTGAGTATTTTTGATAAGCATTGTTCATATTCATTAACAAATTGTCAGATGCAGTTTACATTAACTGGTGTCACACAGATCAAAAATAATTTGCACAGTTATGTTCGTGCTTAATAGTAGGGTATGTCAGAGTCAGTAATCGGAATTTCAGGAAGTATTTGCTTTGACATTGCCAACCGCCTTGCCGCAGTTTAACACCAGTTCCCGTCATATGACCAAAATTAAGCGCTGTCGGGCTTGGCTATCACCTGCTTGGGTGACCGTCCGGTCTGCAGAGCGCTGTTGGCAAGCAGGGTGCTCTCAGCCCTTGTATGGCAACATGAGGAGCTAGTTGACTGGGAAGTAGCAGCTCTGGTCACGAAAACTGACAACGGCCGTTAGAGCTGTGTGCTGACCACATGCCCTTCCATAGTCTGCCTGCCTAACTGGGTGGTAACGTGCTCGCCTCCAATGCAAGCAGGCCCGGGGTCGATTCCCGGCGGGGCTGGAGATTTTCCCCACTCGGGGACTGGGTGTTGTGTTGTCTTCATCGTCATTTCATTCTCATCACCGGCGCGCAAATCGCCAAATGTGGCGTCGACTGAAGTAAGACTTGCAATTGGCAGCCGAACTTTCCCGGTTGGGGCCTCCCGGCCAACGATGCCATACGCTCATTAAATTTTGCCCCTCCATATTCGCATCTAGCGACGGCTGTGAGCTGAGGATGATACGGCCTATTCGGACGGAGTTTAGTTTTTGCTTTCACATAGTTAGCGAGAAGTATTGGTGCAAATGGTTTCAGGTAACAAGTGAAAGTTGGAAAGTTCAACACCACGTTCTCCCTACGGCGTGCGGAACCGTGCAGCGTCATAATGTATCTTGGATCGTGAAACTGTGCTGTTTGCAGAGAGGCAAGTATCCACTGGGACAGGGCGACGACGTTTGTTTCACGAACAGTGAGCACGGCGACCAGTGCTGCAGCTTCCCTTGATGACGTAACAAAGATAGGTGCGCTGACAACGTTGCGAGGTGGCGCAGTGGCTTGCACACTGGACTCGCATTCGGGAGGACGGCGGTTCAATCCCGCGTCCGGGCATCCTGATTTAGGTTTTCCGTGATTTCCCTAAATCGCTCCAGGCAAATGCCTGGATGGTTCCTTTGAAAGGGCACGGCCGACGTCCTTCCCCGTCCTTCCCTAATCCGATGAGACCGATGACCCCGCTGTCTGGTCTCCTCCCCCAAACAACCCAACCCATCTTGCCAGACGAGTTCCCGTGACGTGTGCAGAAGCAAAACGTACGTACCTGTGTGTGGAAGCCCCGAGGAGTCCGAAGGGTTCCAGATGGCATCAGACCTTGACATGCGGCCACACCACTTATTATCGTGGTACAGGATGCCTTCTGGCACTCAGACCAGTCACCTCTACTTTAGATAGCTGGTAATTCGACAGAAGGCGTTACGTTCCTAACGTTTTAAGATTACTTGCTGTGCTCTGTATTTGAGGTCCCCGATACATCTTTCACCAAGATGATTCAGCACTAGATGTTGCAGATGAAGTACCGTCCTATGTCTATGCAGAGGGTGTTCGCCCAACGCCTTGCTCAGCATATTCTCCAGATCTCTAACACATCTAAAACATCTCGCCATGGGTTGCAGATGTACTGGAATGTCACCATTCCCCAGCCACTACGATTGATGACCTGCGGCGTGAAGTTCAAGCAGCATCGAATGACGTACCAACCTTTGTTATTCGAGCTCAGAATGACTATGCAAAACCGGGCTAAACCCTTTCTCGCTGCCAAAGACGACTGCGCCGTGTAGTGAACTTTGTACTCTGTGTACACCGACAAATCATTAACAAAATTAATCAAGTATTCTTTCTACTGTACTGCATATGCTCAAATATAGTGCATTGCTGCCGTAATTTTAATGACCAGCAGTGTACCTCAGAATGGCTGCTGGTAGTGCCTTTTAGATAAACGTCGAAGTGTGTCTAAGTTAAAAATACTTACACTCCAGCACAAAAATGTACTTTTTGTATATTAGAAATGAACTTCAAATTTAAATACACTCCTGGAAATTGAAATAAGAACACCGTGAATTCATTGTCCCAGGAAGGGGAAACTTTATTGACACATTCCTGGGGTCAGATACATCACATGATCACACTGACAGAACCACAGGCACATAGACACAGGCAACAGAGCATGCACAATGTCGGCACTAGTACAGTGTATATCCACCTTTCGCAGCAATGCAGGCTGCTATTCTCCCATGGAGACGATCGTAGAGATGCTGGATGTAGTCCTGTGGAACGGCTTGCCATGCCATTTCCACCTGGCGCCTCAGTTGGACCAGAGTTCGTGTTGGACGTGCAGACCGCGTGAGACGACGCTTCATCCAATCCCAAACATGCTCAATGGGGGACAGATCCGGAGATCTTGCTGGCCAGGGTAGTTGACTTACACCTTCTAGAGCACGTTGGGTGGCACGGGATACATGCGGACGTGCATTGTCCTGTTGGAACAGCAAGTTCCCTTGCCGGTCTAGGAATGGTAGAACGATGGGTTCGATGACGGTTTGGATGTACCGTGCACTATTCAGTGTCCCCTCGACGATCACCAGTGGTGTACGGCCAGTGTAGGAGATCGCTCCCCACACCATGATGCCGGGTGTTGGCCCTGTGTGCCTCGGTCGTATGCAGTCCTGATTGTGGCGCTCACCTGCACGGCGCCAAACACGCATACGACCATCATTGGCACCAAGGCAGAAGCGACTGTCATCGCTGAAGACGACACGTCTCCATTCGTCCCTCCATTCACGCCTGTCGCGACACCACTGGAGGCGGGCTGCACGATGTTGGGGCGTGAGCGGAAGACGGCCTAACGGTGTGCGGGACCGTAGCCCAGCTTCATGGAGACGGTTGCGAATGGTCCTCGCCGATACCCCAAAATTAGGGACACTGTTAATTTGCTGGGAAGTGGCAGTGCGGTCGCCTACGGCACTGCGTCGGATCCTACGGTCTTGGCGTGCATCCGTGCGTCGCTGCGGTCCGGTCCCAGGTCGACGGGCACGTGCACCTTCCGCCGACCACTGGCGACAACATCGATGTACTGTGGAGACCTCACGCCCCACGTGTTGAGCAATTCGGCGGTACGTCCACCCGGCCTCCCGCATGCCCACTACACGCCCTCGCTCAAAGTCCGTCAACTGCACATACGGTTCACGTCCACGCTGTCGCGGCATGCTACCAGAGTTAAAGACTACGATGGAGCTCCGTATGCCACGGCAAACTGGCTGACACTGACGGCGGCGATGCACAAATGCTAGCGCCATTCGACGGCCAACACCGCGGTTCCTGGTGTGTCCGCTGTGCCGTGCGTGTGATCATTGCTTGTACAGCCCTCTCGCAGTGTCCGGAGCAAGTATGGTGGGTCTGACACACCGGTGTCAATGTGTTCTTTTTTCCATTTCCAGGAGTGTAGTTACTGCATGAATGTTCACGCCAGAAACTTGACATACAAAACTGATTATGATTCAAGATAACTGTTATATCCTAGCCAGTAATGCCACCCGAGCCCGCTGCCAAAAGGTTGGCAGCATCAAAGTCCGGACGCCGTCCGCATAAGCAGCGCCAGCGAGACAGGAAATCGCCGCAAGTCTGCGCGCGCCACCGCTGGCTTCTGGTTTCTTAAGCGCTGGAGTCGCGAGCGCTAGGACAGTTCTGTATTCGCCACTCAGTTGTATACTCGCCACCGAATTGTGTACTTGCTAGTCAGTTGTGTGTTCATCGCAGGAGAGTTGTTGTTTGTCGTCAGCCGACGCTGACCTAGCCGCTCCGACTCGAACTAGACAGATCTCTGTAGACACGGAGTTCACTACTGTGTTTCTGTATCTTCGTTAATAAAGATAAGTACCGACTTTTATTTAATCAGAGTGTTTGGGTTTTCATCTTTCTGTTCACTGTTCCAGCGGACCGGTCGGCCCGCTATTAAAAGGGTGGCGGTGACTTCGTAAGCCGTTTCTACAGCGAATTGTTTGTCGCTACGAACGCCGCCACAAAAATAACGATATGTAATTTCAAAGGAACACATTACAAAGAGCAATGAAGGAGACCAATAAATTACTTGGAAATTCATCAGGAGAGGAGAATCTTTGAAAATTCGTGGAAACAAAGTTATGAATATAATGAACGAGGCATCGCTTAGATATTTACAGTAAAAGGCAAACTTAGGGAGCCTTGTGTGATATATTACTCACAATTCCTTAACTTCAGGACAAACCTGTCAGGGTAAGGAGAAACTGTAGCATAAAAAAAAAAATATCACACGTTTATCTGGATTTCGACAAATGACCACCTGCCAGTATATAGAGAATAAAAAAATGACCTTTATTCTTCGTTAATGACGTTTCGTAATTACTGTAGTTATTACTCAAATGTAAAAGATGTCCCATACACAGGAGGCCAAATAATGCCACACCGTCTCCCCAACGCCAGATTCGTGCCATTCTCCATTTCTTATCAATTCTGATCTGTATTTTTTTTCGTTTCATGAAAACAAAAACAACACACACACACACACACACACACACACACACACACACACACACACACACACACGCATACACACACATTCGTGAGATCGTCCACTCAATATACACTGAAATGCCAAAGAAACTGTTATAGGCATGCGTATTCAAATACAGAGGTATGTAAACAGGCAGAATACAGTGCTGCGGTCGGCAACGCCTGTATTAGACAAGTGTCTGGCGCGGTTCTTAGATCGGTTACTGCTGCTACAATGACAAATTATCAAGATTTAAGTAAGTCTGAACGTGGTGTTATAGTCGGCACACGAGCGATGGCACACAGCATCTCCGAGGTAGCGATGAAGTGGCGATTTTCCCGTACGACCGTTTCACGAGTGTATCGTGAATATCAGTTATCCAGAGCCGAAAGCCCACTCGTGTACCCTTGATGACAGAACACAAAGCTTTACGCCTCGCCAGGACCCGTCAACATCGCCATTGGACTGTTGATGACGGGGAACATGTTGCCTGGTCGGACGAGTCTCGTTTCAAATTGGATATGCGTGTACGGGTATGGAGACAACCTCATGAATGCACGGACCTTGCATGTCAGCAGGGGACTGTTCAAGCTGGTGGAGGCTCTGTTATGGTGTGGGGCGTGGGCAGTTGGAGTGATACGGGACACCTGATACGTCCAGATACCACTCTGACATGTGAGACGTACGTAAGAATCCCGTCTGATCACCCGCATCCATTCCTGTTCGTTGTTCATTCCGACGGATTTGGGCAATTCCAGCACGACAACGCGACACCCCACACGTTCATAATTGGTACATAGTGGCTCGAGGAACACTTCTGCTGGCCACAAAACTCCGCAGACATGAACAATGTTGAGGCCATCTAGGATGCCTTGCAACGTGCTGTTCAGAAAAGATCTCCGGCCCCTCTTTCTGTTACGAAAGAATGAACACCACTGCAGGATTCATGGTGTCAGTTCCCTCCAGCACTACTACAGACACTAGTCGAGTCCATGCCACGTCGTGTTGCGGCACTTTTACGCGCTCGCTGGGGCCCTACACGATATTAGGCAGGTGTGCCAGCTTCTTTGGCTGTTCAATGTATATTTTCGTACTACCCAGTTTCGATTTAGTTTACCTTTGGCAGCACAATCATTTTGTACCCAAAAATGTATTGAAGCAGTTCTGTTTCTATAAAGCCAAACATTCAGGAGTCTAAACAGAACTTAAGGCAAAAGTCTATACAACATATGTCTATATTGCACCGATACAAGTAACATTCCTAATAAATTTTTTATATTAGATCAGCAGTTGTTTCGCTTGTGCCATAGGACACTGGACGAGGAGAGGACGCATGTAGCCTTTTCTTTGGATACTACAGTCTACATGGATGTACCGTAATTTTTTACCAGGATTTGTGCAACTTGGTCATTCGTTGCAAAGTTGCGCTCGAGCGCGTATCAACAAATATTCTACGACAACTTTTATGTATAAGTATGAGACTAATACCTCAATTAAAAAATTGTGCGTGGTTTTGGATACCCCTGTTGTTGCTATAACCGTCAGTTCGACTAACAGAGGAGTGTCGTATGCAGCAACTGTACCGATAAGTATACGTGTAGCCATATTTGTATATTGCGTTTCTGAGACGGAATGGAGAACAAGACCGGTGCTTTCGTAGATGACTGTGGATAACTGCATGAAAGTCATACAAAGGCTGACTGACGCCCAGACCTGCAGTCGAAAATACGGTGTGCAGAATCGACTATTGCCTGACTTTGCTACCCCGGTGTCGCACTCCCAACCGGCTGCGAGTACCGCTATTCCTGCAGACCAAACATTAATAATACGCTTACAAATCTAATATTAACACTGCAGCGGAAAATTTGTTTTTCATTCTGCTATTTTACAGGATTCTAGTACAGGTTATTTGACTAAAATGTTTGTCCATTTCTGTTCAAAGCGGGACAGCACTTTTGATGTTTTTTAATTTCCTGGATTTCTAATCCATTATATGTACATATGTTGTGGACTGCGCGCAAAATTTTTGCCCATATTAGATATTTGCACGTGTGCTCTATGCAGTTTTGTGCAAACATGGAAGCAGTTTACGCAGCTTCCAGCTTCTCTCGTGTTATTTTAATCTAGTAGAGACCGATACTGCAGTCTCAACTATGTAGTACGGACTGCAATGTATGACCTACTTCTTTCGTAGGAAGCCTTTTGCATTTATAATTCAACAGGTTAATGAGAACTGTGTATTAACGGAGTAAGGTGTACCGTATCGCACTAAAATTTTTGGTATGTGTGCTGGAAATCTGTCCTGTATGTTTCATCGTCCTGTGGGAGGCAATTGAGACACTGTTGCGGAATTTCATGCTCTGTTGTCCTTCTTTACTTATTTCTTTACCAGGGGAAGCTATTAACAAAAATGAAACGGTAACTGTTGACTTTATGGTATGTAAATAGATGAAATCATTAACTTCTTTGTAAATGACACAAGACAGGAACCTACACTGAAGAGCCAAAGAAACTGGTACAGCTGCCTAATATCGTGTACGGACCCCGCGAGCACGCAAAAGTGCAGCAACACGACGTGGAATGGACTCGACTAATGTCTGAAGTAGTGCTGGAGGGAAATGACACCATGAATCCTGCAGGGCTGTCCATAAATCCGTAGGAGTACGAGGGGGTAGGGATCTCTTCTGAACAGCACGTAGCAAGGCATCCCAGATATGCTGAATAATGTTCATGTCTGGGGAGTTCGGCGGCCAGAAGAGTGTTCCTGAAGCCACTCTCTAGTAATTCTGGACGCGTTGGGTGTCACATTGCCCTGCTGGAATTGCCCCAATCCGTCGGAATGCACAATGGACATGAGTGGACACGTGTTATCAGAGAGGATGCTTACGCACGTTTCACCTGCCAGAGTCGTACCTAGATGTAACAGGGGTCCCATATCTCTTCAACTACAAACGGCCGACCAGCGAAAACAGTCCCTGATGACATGCAGGGACCATGGATTCACGAGGTTATCTCCATACCCGCTCACGTCCATTCGCTCGATACAATTGGAAACGAGACTCGTCCAACTAGGTAACATGTCTGCAGTCATCAGCAGTCCAATGTCGGTGTTGACGGGCCCAGGCGAGGTGTAAGGCTTTGTGTCGTGCAGTCACCAACGATACACATCTGCGCCTTTGGCTCCGAAAGACCGTATCGATGATGTTTCGTTGAACGGTTCGCACGAGCACACTTGTTGATGGCCCAGCACTGAAATCTGCAGCAATTTGCGGAAGGTTTGCACTTCGTTACATTGATCGATTGTCTTCAGTCGTCGTTGGCCCAGTTCTTCGAGGATGTTTCTCCGGCCGCAGCGATTTCGGAGATTTGATGTTTTACCAGATTCCTGATATTCGCGGTACACTCGTGAAATGGTCGTATGGTAAAATCCCCACTTCATCGCTACGTCGGAGATGCTGTGTTCCATCGCTCGTGCGCCGACTATAACACCATTTTCAAACTCACTTAAATCTTGATAACCTGCCACTGTAGCAGCAGTAACCGATCTAGCAACTGGGCCAGTTACCGGCCGCTGCGGCCGAGCGGTTCTAGGCGCTTCAGTCCGGAACCGCGCAGGTTCGAATCCTGCCTCGGGAATGGATGTGTGTGATGTCGTTAGGTTAGTTTGGTTTAAGTCGTTCTAAGTTCTAGGGCAACAAAACGACTATTCACGTTGGTGTGTAGAATATATGAGTCTGGCGACATACCATCTGACTTTCGGAAAAGCATCATCCACACAATTCCGAAGACGGCAAGAGCTGACAAGTGCGAGAATTATCGCACAATCAGCTTAACAGCTCATGCATCGAAGCAGCTTACAAGAATAATATACAGAAGAATGGAAAAGAAAATTGAGAACGCACTAGGTGACGATCAGTTTGGCTTTAGGAAAAGTAAAGGGACGAGAGAGGCAATTCTGACGTTACGGCTAATAATGGAATCAAGGCTAAAGAAAAATCAAGACACGTTCATAGGATTTGTCGACCTGGAAAAAGCGTTCGACAATATAAAATGGTACAAGCTGTTCGAGATTCTGAAAAAAGTAGGGAGAGACGGGTCATATACAATATGTACAACAACCAAGAGGGAATAATAAGAGTGGACGATCAAGAACGAAGTGCTCGTATTAAGAAGGGTGTAAGACAAGGCTGTAGCCTTTCGCCCCTACTCTTCAATCTGTACATCGAGGAAGCAATGATGGAAATAAAAGAAAGGTTCAGGAGTGGAATTAAAATACAAGGTGAAAGGATATCAATGATACGATTCGCTGATGACATTGCTATCCTGAGTGAAGGTGAAGAAGAATTAAATGATCTGCTGAACGGAATGAACAGTCTAATGAGTACACAGTATGGTTTGAGAGTAAATCGGAGAAAGACGAAGGTAATGAGAAGTAGTAGAAATGAGAACAGCGAGAAACTTAACATAAGGATTGATGGTCATGAAGTCAGTGAAGTTAAGGAATTCTGCTACCTAGGGAGTAAAATAACCAATGACGGACGGAGAAAGGAGGACATCAAAAGCAGACTCGCTATGGCAAAAAAGGCATTTCTGGCCAAGAGAAGTCTACTAACATCAAATACCGGCCTTAATTTGAGGAAGAAATTTCTGAGGATGTACGTCTGGAGTACAGCATTGTATGGTAGTGAAACATGGACTGTGGGAAAACCGGAACAGAAGAGAACCGAAGCATTTGAGATGTGGTGCTATAGACGAATGTTGAAAATTAGGTGGACTGATAAGGTAAGGAATGAGGAGGATCTACGCAGAATCGGAGAGGAAAGGAATATGTGGAAAACACTGATAAGGAGAAGGGACAGGATGATAGGACATGTGCTAAGGGAATGCATGAGGGAATGACTTCCATGGTACTAGAGGGAGCTGTAGAGGGCAAAAACTATAGAGGAAGACAGAGATTGGAATACGTCAAGCAAATAATTGAGGACGTAGGTTGCAAGTGCTATTCTGTAATGAAGAGGTTAGCACAGGAAAGGAATTCCCGGCGGGCCGCATAAAACCAGTCAGTAGACTGGTGAAAAAAGAAAAAAAAAAAAAAAATCCAGGGGACTGATGACCTCAGATGTTAAGTACCATAGTGCTTAGAGCCATTTATTGAATTGGGCCAGTCACTTGCCCTGTATAGGCGTTACCGACCACGGCGCCGTATTATGCCTGTTTACATATCTCTGTCTTTGAATACGCATGCCTATAGCAGTTTCTTTAACGTTTAATTGTGTTACATAAAATGCGGTATCTTCGGAAGTGTATTCCGCGTCATTATTACAGTATTAAAATTATACGCAATCCAGTCACATTAAAGTGGGACCACGTGTCAAAAGCCCGGAAACCACCTTTTGCACCGCACACCGTTTCGAGACGTAGAAGAATAGGCCACTGACGTTCTGGAAGGGACCGGCTCGGAGCCGAGGCGACTGCTTTGCAGGGGCCGTGTGTGGTGGGTTCCTCGCTTGTGGATCCACAACGCGCACAGACCGATCGAGGTGGTCTCACGTGTTCTCGATTAGGTTTAAATCAGGGGAGTTTTCTGGCCAGTGGCGCACGGTAAACTCATTCTCGTGCTCTTCGACCCCGGACGTACACTGCCAGCTGTGTGACACGTTGCAATCTCCTGCTGTCGCGCCGACGACAAACAAACTACATGTAGGGGTACACATGGCCGTCAAAAATATATTAATACTTGTTTTGATTCATTGTGCCTTCTAGAATGACGAGACCACCCACGGAATGCCACGAAGTCATTCCGCAGATCATAAAGCTCTCCCCTCCGGCCTAGACTCTTCCGACAATTGCTGCAGGGTATTTGCTTTCAGTCGTTGCACGCCGATGGAACTTAAGACATGATTCATCTGAAAAGGACACCTTCCGCCGTTGGAAAAACGCCCAGTTGCAGTATTGGCGTGCAAGTTCCAGCTTCCGTTGCCGATGAACACCTGTCAGCTTTGGTCCAAGCACCAGGCACTTGCCGCGGAGCCTCTTACGTAGCAACCTTGGCTGAACGGTCGTCGAGGAGACACAATTGGTAGCCCCATGGTTCATCTAGATGGTCAGTCGCACCTCTGTTCTCCCGTACACATCACCGCAGCAGTCGTTCACCTCTGTAATCTATGGTCCACGGTGAACCACAGTTGGAGAATTTTAGAACATGTTTTTTGCTCGAGTATCATGTCGTTTTTGGAAACCGAGAATCTACTCTGTAGGAATGAACATGGCTTCAGGAAACAGCGATCGTGTGAGACCCAACTCGCTTTATTTGTTCATGAGACCCAGAATATATTAGATACAGGCTCCCAGGTAGATGCTGTTTTCCTTGACTTCCGGAAGGCGTTCGATACAGTTCCGCACTGTCGCCTAATAAACAAAGTAAGAGCCTACGGAATATCAGACCAGCTGTGTGGCTGGAGCGAAGAGTTTTTAGCAAACAGAACACAGCATGTTGTTATCAATGGAGAGACGTCTACAGGCGTTAAAGTAACCTCTGGCGTGCCACAGGGGAGTGTTATGGGACCATTGTTTTTCACAATATATATAAATGACCTAGTAGATAGTGTCGGAAGTTCCATGCGGCTTTTCGCGGATGATGCTGTAGTATACAGAGAAGTTGCAGCATTAGAAAATTGCAGCGAAATGCAGGAAGATCTGCAGCGGATAGGCACTTGGTGCAGGGAGTGGCAACTGACCCTTATCACAGACAAATGTAATGTATTGCGAATACATAGAAAGAAGGATCCTTTATTGTATGATTATATGATAGCGGAACAAACACTGGTAGCAGTTACTTCTGTAAAATATCTGGGAGTATGCGTGCGGAACGATTTGAAGTGGTAAGGAGGGTACCAGGTTGAGATTCATTGGGAGAGTCCTTAGAAAATGTAGTCCATCAACAAAGGAGGTGGCTTACAAAACACTCGTTCGACCTATACTTGAGTATTGCTCATCAGTGTGGGATCCGTACCAGGTCGGGTTGACGGAGGAGATAGAGAAGATCCAAAGAAGAGCGGCGCGTTTCGTCACAGGGTTATTTGGTAAGCGTGATAGCGTTACGGAGATGTTTAGCAGACTCAAGTGGCAGACTCTGCAAGAGAGGCGCTCTGCATCGCGGTGTAGCTTGCTCGCCAGGTTTCGAGAGGGTGCGTTTCTGGATGAGGTATCGAATTTATTGCTTCCCCCTATTTATACCTCCCGAGGAGATCACGGATGTAAAATTAGAGAGATCCGAGCGCGAGGCTTTCAGACAGTCGTTCTTCCAGCGAACCATACGCGACTGGAACAGAGAAGGGAGGTAATGACAGTGGCACGTAAAGTGCCCTCCGCCGCACACCGTTGGGTGTCTTGCAGAGTATAAATCTAGATGTAGATGTAGATGTAGATGCCTCGGGGCCTGTTTTGGAAAGCCCCATTTTGGCATAAACGATATACACTCACGCTCATAAATTAAGGATAATTGTGAATGTGGTGCCACACAATGTGGCACTACACAAAACTGGCTCTAATAGCATAAGCGATAAGTTGAGAAAACCGTCCCGAAACACATGTCCTACAAAACGCCATTGCTTCCTGCACATGTATCCCGACATCAATATGGGATATGATCACCATGCAGACGTACACAGGCCGCGCAACGGGTTGGCATGCTCTGGATCAGGTGGTCGAGCATCAGCTGGGGTATAGCCTCCCACTCTTGCACCAGTGCCTGTCGGAGCTCCTGGAGTGTCGTAGGGGTTTGAAGACGTGCAGCGATACGTCGACCGAGAGCATCCCAGACGTGCTCGATGGGGTTTAGGTCCGGATAACAGGCAGGCCACTCCATTCGCCTGTTATATTCTGTTTCAAGGTACTCCTCCACGATGGCAGCTCGGTGGGGCCGTGCATTATCATCCATCAGGAGGAAGGTGGGACACACTGCACCCCTGAAAAGGCGGACATACTGGTGCAAAATGACGTCCTGATGCACCTGACCTGTTACAGTTCCTCTGTCAAAGACATGCAGGGGTGCACGTGCAACAATCATAATCCCACCCCACACCATCAAACCACGATCTCCATACAGGTCCCTTTCAAGGACATTAAGGAGTTGGTATCTGGTTCCTGGTTCACGCCAGATGAAAACCCGGCTAGAATCACTGTTCAGACTATACCTGGACTCGTCCATGAACATAACGTGGAACCACTGTTACAATGACGATGTTCTGTGTTCTAGACACCAGGCTTTACGGGCTCTCCTGTGTCCAGGGGTCAGTGGAATGCACCTTCAAGATCTGCGTCAAAGAAACCATGTCTGTTCAGTCGTCTGTAGACTGCATGTCTGGAGACAACTGTTCCAGTGGCTGGGGTAAGGTCCCGAGCAAAGCTACCTGCAGTACCCCGTGGCCGTCCGCGGGCACTGATGGTGAAATATCAGCCTTCTTGTGGTGTTGTACGCTGTGGACGTCCCGCACTGTAGTGCCTGGACACGTTTCCTGTCTGCTGGAATCGTTGGCATAATCTTGAGATCACACTTTGTGACACACGGAGGGCCCGTGCTACGACCTGCTGTGTTTGACCAGCCTCCAGTCGACCTAGTATTCTACCCCTCATAACGACATCAGTATGTGTTCTTTGAGCCATTTTCAACACACAGTCACCATTAGCACGTGTGAAAACGTCTGCACACTTACTTGCTGCACTCTACTCTGACATGCACCAACACACCTCTGCGTATGTGGATTGCTGCCATCGCCACCGTGCACCGCATGGCAATAGCCCGAGGTGATTTAAACCCGCAAACCGTCCACCAGAGCGTTGTTCCACCATGTATCAGCATTATCCTTGATTTATGAGCATGAGTGTTCTTTAATCACCGTTGCATGCGAAGAATTTACAGAGTTGGCCGTTTCGGAAGTGCTTCCACCCTTGGCCCGAAATGATCATGTCCTTTTGGACGTCAGAACGACAACGGCTGCGTCCCCTGGACGCACTTTATACAGTGTGAGTCACTGACTATTGCCACCTAGAGTAACTCCGAAAGAATGATGGTAGCTGGAAAGATTGTGGGACAAATGTTGCATGGGACAACAGGGGCCATAATATGACTGACCCGTGGCGAGCTAGCGCCAGTTTTATATTGTTCATGTACCATTGAGATCCATTGTGGTTGAGTTAAGCTATCTTTGCTTTTCGCGTGTCTTATCTTCCGGGTTGGCGGGCGAACCCTCGAGATCTCGTGACATTCGCTGGGAGACGAGTGTCAATGGCTGCCGCACGAGAGTGATGACCGTTATATGTTGTGGTGTGAAATTGGTCGGGCGTTTTGGCGACATGAGCAGCTTGGAGATACAAGTTCTGTGACTTCGCTGGGAACAAAATTTGAAGTGAATCGGTGAAGCTGTGGAACCCGCTCCTTCGTTTTATGTACGTGATATGAAGTAAGTGGCCGTATTTGTGTTTTGTTGACCGACGCACTCAGAGGCATTTAAGTTTTATTATTATGGTGAGACTTTCGTAGTCGAACTTTAAGATGGTGTGGAAGAGTTCAGTTGGCCTAGTTAAATGGTGGCCGTTACTTGAAAGTTTTCTCAGAGGTTTTACTAGTGCTCTGTGTTTCTTGTAATCAAATGATTTTATGTTGGCGATTTCAAAGCGTGCCCTCTATTAATACAGTTGTCCGTGCGTAAAATTCTGAAGGTCAAAGTTGCGGATTTGTCAGTAGTGTAACGCGTTCCTTTGCGCGCTTACCCATATATCGAGTCAAAGGTTGTGCCGAGTGTTTCTATATTTCAGAGTTATTGGAATGTCTTTGTGATTCGCGCAAAAACCTTTGATTGTGCCAGCGCCTTGGTGGGGAGTGAAATGCCATCCTAGGGCTAGCCCTGGCAGTGTTTAAGAACCTGGCCACTACCGGGAGTTGTTCACATACCGCCTTCCCAAGTTTAGTATTTATCTTCCATCGGCCAAGGCGGGTTAAGCTGGTAGATATATAAATATATAGTGTACATAACCTGTTCTTATACGAACCTGTTCCCTTAAATATTAGCCACTGGCAAATGGCTAAACTTTAAATTGCATAGCATCTACTGAGTTCCTAGTAGTCTTTTATTAACACGTCTGAGCAGGTGAGCATTCATTTTTAAAGATCAGTGTTTCTGCTGTAGTTTTTTTATGTAAGTGGTTCTATCGTGTTATTTAACTGGATCTTAGCTTGGCACTAGTATTTAAGTGTCATTAAGTCACCCTTTTATTGGTAACTGTTTTCATTATATGTATTTTGACGGAATTCCTAAGTGGGAGTTTGAATTTCTGAAGTTTGTCAGTAATTCTGTTTTCCTAATATGGTA
The DNA here is from genome assembly GCF_021461385.2 of Schistocerca piceifrons. NCBI lineage: Eukaryota > Metazoa > Arthropoda > Insecta > Orthoptera > Acrididae > Schistocerca > Schistocerca piceifrons. The sequence goes on along the minus strand of NC_060141.1, from coordinate 770,094,817 downwards.
AAATAAAGCTAGGGGAATTAGCGCCTGGGAACGTTAAGTTTGTAACTGACCTTTTAGCAACTTGCTTCTTCAACGGATTGAAATAGTAAGTTTGTAAGGGTGTTTTAGTGAAGAATGTTAAGTGTGGCTATCTTCGTACAATAATTGGTTTTAAGGAGTTTGATGAAGTGGCTGTGTGAAGTAACTGATAATTGCTATGCTTAAGGTTTCTATAAATGCCTGGCACATTAACTTTCTTATAACTTTCTCTTAAGGGACTGTTTATTTGAGTACTGAGTACATTGGGATTCTAACTGTATTTGTAAAACTTTATCTAGTGGCTCGTCCACAATTTGTAATTGTCAAATTCCTTAAAAGGCGTTATGTCAATCAAGTGTCTTAATCATAAATTGGGACTACCAACCACGATTCCATCCCGCTTCCTCTTTTATGGTATCTAAGATATGGTGGGTAAGCGTGGTATGAAAAGGGAACCACGTACCGATGACGTTGGATTTTTGTTGCTAGTTGGGGTCGTGTCAGAGATATGAAGGTGAACTTTGTTTTTTCAAATGGGATGCTATAGTTTGGTACTTATTTTCTGATAGAGATATGAAGGTGAACTTTGTTTTTTCAAATGGGATGCTATAGTTTGGTACTTATTTTCTGATAGCGGCTATGGAGAGGAGTCCAATGATGTGTAACAGTAAGGTCTTTTAAGGTCAACCAAGGTGACAAAGGTGGCATGAATGTCCAATTACAGGAGGTGTTCGACGTGATGACCATTAGTATCAATGCAGTGCTGCAATCTTCTTATAATGGATTGAGCGGTATTCCTTATCACATCGGCACTTATCGAAGCACATGCTCTGACAATTCTCTCTCGTATATCGTGAAAATAGGAAATATTCGCCGAATACGGCGTATCCACCCAACGTGCCATTGACATGCGAACATCATTCGACGGTTTCGCAATACAACACTAATAGCAACGGTAAGACTAGTATCGTCGAATCAGTCGTACGTGAATCATGAATTTCTTCGAAGAACAAGTCGATATGTTTCTCATTCACGGAGAATGCCAACGAAATTCAGTGAGAGCTAGAGACTTATACGCTGAAGGATATCCTCAACGTATTCACCCTACACGTCTTACGTTGAAATATGTGTATGATAAATTGAGAACAACTAGATCTTTAACGTATCGGAAACATATTCGGTAAAGGAAAGTTACTAACGAGGAAACGGAAATTGGTACTCTTGCCACTGTGGTTCGAGATCCTTGTGTTAGTTCGAGTCAAATCGCAAGGGAATCTGGCATGAGCCATAGTAGTGTTGTTAGTGTTCTCTATCGCTATAAGTATCATCCTTACTATATCATTCTCCACCAAGAATTAACAGATATGGATTTTATTCGTCGCATTGTATTCTGCCGATGGGCTCCAGATTTAGAGGGACGACACATTTATTAATTTGATTTTATTTAATATCGAGGCTAGATTCATGAACCACGGAAATGTTACTTTGCGTAACATGCAGTACCAGGCAACTGAAAATTCATGTTGGTTGCAGCAAGTTGCACACCGAAAACCGTGGTCGCTGAATGTATGGTGGGGTATTCTGGAGGATAGAGTTATAGACCCCTATTTCATAGAAGGAAATCTTAATTGTAGGAAGTACACGACAATCCCGCAGGAAACATTAGGTCTGTTATTGGAAGAAATACCTTTAGAAACAAGGAAGAGAATGTGGTATCAACAATATGGGTGCCCGGCACATTTTTCGCTGGTGGCTAGAAATGAGTTGCAGAGACAATTCCCAAATAGTTTGATTGGATGCGGAGGAGATGTATCGTCGCCGGCTTGTTCGCCAGACTTGACGCCTCAGGATTTTTTCTTGTGGGGATTCGTAAAAGACATTGTTTATAAAGACGTTCCTACTACACCTCAAGATATGCGAGAGAGAATTGTCAGAGCATGTACCTCGGTAAGTGCTGAAGTGATAAGGAATACCACTCAATCCATGATAAGAAGATTGCAGCACTGCATTGATACCAATGGTAATCACTTCGAACAATTTCTGTAAATTGACGTTCATGTCACCTATTTTACCTTCGTTGATCTTCAAAGACCTTACTCTTACCCATCATTGGATTCGTCTTGATAGCCGCTATCAGAAAATAAATACCAAACTATAGCATCCCACTTAAAAAAACAAAGTTGCTGACGCGACGCCACCTAGCAACAAGAAACCAACTTCATATTATGGCCCCCGTTGTCCCATGCAACTTTTGTCCCACAATCCTTTCAGCTCCTATCATACTTTCGGAGTTCTTCTTGGTGGCAACAGTTAGTGACTCACCCTGTAGACCATCCATTGATGGTGCTCAAACCTGCCGTCTATGAGTGGTTTCTATACGACGTCCAACATAGATGGTGGTCACGTTAATGTGGCTGGACCATGTATTACGACAGCTAATCCACTTGAAATAGCAACGCGTTATATTGATATAGAAACAACTAAGATTTGGACCTTATTAGGTAGGAATTAGACTACTTTTAAATGCACATTTTAAAAGGTTTAGGTAATCATCAACAAGAGATACTTTAGTTGTAGACAAACTCTGTGTGGGTGTAAATGTTACATTAGATATACTTTTGTTCGTTATGGAGTGAAGGAGAGCCTCAAAGATGTAAAGATTGTCAGCATGAGTACATTATAAACAGGTAGAAACATAATTTTAGTGATTTTTCCACAGATCCTAAGCGAGTTGGGTCGCATGAATGTGGAGTAACTCAAAAAGCCTTAAACATATTTTCATTTAAAAGGGTATAACAAAGTCTGCCATATATAACCTGAACCGCTAAGGAAACTGGTACAGACATGCGTACTCAAATACGGAGATATGTAAACAGGCAGAATACGGCGCTGCCGTGGACAAAGCCTATATAAGGCAACAGGTGTCTGGCGCTGTTAGATCAATTACTGCTGCCACAATGACAGGTTATCAAGACTTACGTGAGTTTTGAACGTGATGGTACAGCCGGCGCAGGAGCGTTGAAGGTAGCGATGAAGTGTTTCACGAGTGTACTGTGAATATCAGGAATCCGGAAAAAAATTAAATCTCCTACATCGCTGCGCCGGAAAAAATCCTGCAAGAAAGGGACTAACGCCTACTGAAGAGAATCGTTCAATGTGACAGGAGTGCAACACTTCCACAAATTGGAGCAGATTTCAGAGCTGGATCATCATCAAATGTCAGCGTCTGCACCATTCAAAGAAACATCATCGATATGGGCTTTCGCAGCCGAATGCTCACTCGTGTACCCTTGATGACTGCACAACACGAAGTTTTACGCCTCGCCTGGGCCCGTCAACACCGACATTGGACTATTTATGACTAGAAACTTCTTGCCTGGTCGAACGAGTCTGGCTTCATACTGTATCGAGCGGATGTACGGGTATGGAGACGACCTCATGAATCCCTCATGAATCCGTGAACCCTGCATGTCAGCTGGGGACTGTTCAAGCTGGTAGAAGGCCTGTAATAGTGTGGGGCGTGTCCAGTTGGAGTGATATGGGACCCTCATACGTCTAGATATGAATGACAGGGTACGCATACGTAAGTATTCCATCTCATCACTTGCGTCCATTCATGTCCACTGTGGATTGCGACGGACTTGGGTAATTCCAGCAGGACAAAGTGAGATCCCACTCGCCCAGAATTGCTACTGACTGGCTTCAGGAACACTCTTTTGAGTTTAAACACTTTCGCTGGCCACGAAACTCCCCAGACATGAACATTATTGAGCGTATCTGGGATGCCTTGCAACGTGCTGTTCAGAAGCGATCTCCAACCACTCGTACTATTACGGATTTATGGACAGCCCTGCAGGATTCATGATGCCAGTTCCCTCCAGCACAACTTCAGACATTGGTCGAGTCCACGTCACGTCATCTTGCGGCAGCTCTCTGTGCTAGCAGGAGCCCTACACTGTATTTGGCATGTGTACCAATTTCTTTGGTTCTTCAATGTGTATCAAAGGGGAAAGTTGAAAATTTGTGCTGGAGCGGAATTCCAACATCACTAGTGTGTGGTATAAGTTGAGAATTTGGGTCTGAGATGAGGCGTGCTAGGGTAGTCTATGCAGTTGTATTTACCGCTGTGTCCAGATGGCGTAATGCTCAGCGCATCTGCCTAGTAAGCAGGAGACTTGGGTTCGAAGCCTGGTCTGGCACAAATTTTCAACTTTCCCCATTGATATAAATCAATGCCCATTGGCACCCTGTGTAATTCTTTTATGTCTTGATCTCTGGTGGCTGCAGGATCAAAATGGTGTCTGTCCTTCCAGATAAGTCCGAAAGAGTAGACACCATAGACATAATTGAGTTTGTTTGCTAAAAAAAAACAGGAATAGCAGCTACCATTGGCTAACAGAAATAAATTCTAGAGTTGGAGGACTAAGTTCGCCTGGGCATATGAGGACGACTAGAACATGAAATAGGACACTCAGTGGGAGTCAGTCACTGCTGGTTGCTGGGCTTCATTACCAGGATGCCTCGCTAATAGTTAATAATATAGAAATTAAGTAGGGAAGGGCGACTGATGTCTTACTAGAAAGTGTCTGACTGGTCGGCACTCGAAAGAGCCACCATCACCGGCGATTAAAAGCGTTGTAGAACACTCCTCCATCCGAGACTCAACATGGGACACGTCAACTGATGGAGGGACTTCAGCATCGGGCTCTGAGGGAAAGGAACCATCGATGCAGGGCAGATGACTCTGGAGCCTTAGCCGGCCGAAGTGGCCGAGCGGTTCTAGGCGCTACAGTCTGGAACCGCGCGACCGCTACGGTCGCAGGTTCGAATCCTGCCTCGGGCATGGATGTGTGTGATGTCCTTTGGTTAGTTAGGTTTAAGTAGTTCTAAGTTCTATGGGACTGATGACCATAGAAGTTAAGTCCCATAGTGCTCAGAGCCATTTGAACCATTTTTGACTCTGGAGCCGCTCGCGGGCAGTATGGTGAGCAACAGCAGCGTTTCAGACCGAGTTGTAGGAGGAATGTGAAGTCTTCATATTAATGTTAGGACTTTCACATTTTTATTTCTAGTACGCTGAGTAGCAATCGCAGACCGAACGTAAGCACAGTCAAGCAGTTGATGCATGCGTAAATCTTCCTATTGTTATTTCTTTCATTCTCGATTAACAATCGGCAATCACTGTGCTGCTACTATGAGTTTAGTTTCCCCAAATGCTTGCTGACTTCAACTTTTCCATTTCAGATCCACTGTCTGGCTTTAGCCAAGGTGTTGATAGTTTAATTCAATTACAACCGTTGTTGATGCTTCGTGAACGTAAATGTTCTCTATTACTTGTGCATCTCGTGTTGAATTTAACGTCTACAGGGACTACTAATAAATAGGGCTTTTTAATGGCTAGTCTTACTTGATAATTTTGTGAATTTCCTATCCGTACCATCAAAGCGAATGGAAACTTGACAAACAACAAGCCGGAAGTCGAAAACATTTTGAATAATCATTTTTTAAATGTTTTAGAGAAAATAGGATCTAAATGTTCATTAGAACAAGCAAGGCAGTTAATGGAAGAGGCCGTACCCACACAATTTGATACAATTGAAATTCCAGCCACCTCTCCTTCTGAAATTAGGAAGATAATAAACTCTCTCAAGGATAAAAGCTGACATGGAATTGATGGCATTTCCAGCAGGATAATAAAAGCTTATTCCCAAGAGATAAGTGGGATTCTTAGATACATATGTAATAGCTCTCTGAAGCAGGATGTTTTCCCAGATAGACTGAAGTATGCCATTGTTAAACCACAGCATAAGAAAGGGGATACGTCTGAAGTCAACAACTACCGTCCAATCTCTCTTCTGGCTGCCCTATCCAAAATTCTTGAAAAAGTAATGTATTGTACAGTAGCTTCACACATTTGTAAAAATAAAGTTTTAACAAAATGTCAGTTTGGTTTCCAGAACTGTTTTTCAACGGAAAATGCTATTTATACTTTCACTAACGAAATATTAAATGCTCTGAGTAACCGGAAGTCATCCGTTGGGATTTTTTGTGATCTCTCAAAGGCTTTTGATTGTGGAAATCATGGAATACTTCTAGATGAGCTCAAGTACTGGGGTTTAAATGGGACAGCGCTCAAATGGTTTCCTAACTGGAAGAGTGCAGAAAGTTGAAATAAGCAGTTCACATAAGTCGCCGGCCGGAGTGGCCGTGCGGCTCTAGGCGCTACAGTCTGGAACCGAGCGACCGCTAACACTGGTGATTTCTCAAACTGGGGAACAATCAAGAATGGGGTGCCGCAAGGTTCGGTCTTGCGTCCTTGCGTCCTCCGCTGTTCTTAATATATATTAATGACTTGCCAGTCTATATTCACGAAGATGCAAAGCTGGTACTTTTTGCCGATGATACAAGTATAACTATCACACCCAACAGACAAGAATTAACTGATGGAATTGTAAACGTTGTTTTTCAGAAAATCATTAAGTGGTTCTCTGCAAATGGGTTCCATTAAACTTTAACAAAAGACAGTATATACAGAATGAGATTTTCACTCTGCCAGGAAGTTACAGTATATACAGTCCCACACAGTAAATGGAATGACACCACTAATAAATATAGACTTCGATCAGAAATCGGTAGCTAAGGTAGAATATTCAAAGTTTCTAGGTGTATGCACTGATGAGGGGTTGAACTGGCAAAAACACACTGAAGATCTGCTGAAATGTTTGAGTTCAGCTACTTATGCTATTCGGGTCATTGCAAATTTTGGCAATATACATCTGAGTAAATTATCTTACCACGCCTATTTTCCTTCTCTGCATTCGTATGGGATCATATTCTGAGGTAACTTATCATTGCGTAAAAGAGTGTTCATTGCACAAAAGCGTGTAATCAGAATAACTCCTGGAGCTCATCCAAGATCATCCTGCAGACACTTATTTGAAGAGCTAGGGGTCTTCACTGTAGCCTCACTATATTCACTTATGAAATTCGTTATTAACAATCCGAACGAATTCAAAAGTAACAGCAGTGTACATGGCTACAACACAAGGAGAAAGGATGATCTTCACTACTCAAAGTTAAATCTAACAGAAGTTACATCTAACAGAAGTTACATCTAACAGAAGTTACATCTAACAGAAGTTACATCTAACAGAAGTTACATCTAACAGAAGTTACATCTAACAGAAGTTAAATCTAACAGAAGTTAAATCTAACAGAAGTTAAATCTAACAGAAGTTAAATCTAACAGAAGTTAAATCTAACAGAAGTTAAATCTAACAGAAGTTAAATCTAACAGAAGTTAAATCTAACAGAAGTTAAATCTAACAGAAGTTAAATCTAACAGAAGTTAAATCTAACAGAAGTTAAATCTAACAGAAGTTAAATCTAACAGAAGTTAAATCTAACAGAAGTTAAATCTAACAGAAGTTAAATCTAACAGAAGTTAAATCTAACAGAAGTTAAATCTAACAGAAGTTAAATCTAACAGAAGTTAAATCTAACAGAAGTTAAATCTAACAGAAGTTAAATCTAACAGAAGTTAAATCTAACAGAAGTTAAATCTAACAGAAGTTAAATCTAACAGAAGTTAAATCTAACAGAAGTTAAATCTAACAGAAGTTAAATCTAACAGAAGTTAAATCTAACAGAAGTTAAATCTAACAGAAGTTAAATCTAACAGAAGTTAAATCTAACAGAAGTTAAATCTAACAGAAGTTAAATCTAACAGAAGTTAAATCTAACAGAAGTTAAATCTAACAGAAGTTAAATCTAACAGAAGTTAAATCTAACAGAAGTTAAATCTAACAGAAGTTAAATCTAACAGAAGTTAAATCTAACAGAAGTTAAATCTAACAGAAGTTAAATCTAACAGAAGTTAAATCTAACAGAAGTTAAATCTAACAGAAGTTAAATCTAACAGAAGTTAAATCTAACAGAAGTTAAATCTAACAGAAGTTAAATCTAACAGAAGTTAAATCTAACAGAAGGGTGTAAATTATGCTGCCACAGAAGTCTTTGGTCACTTACCTAATAGCATCAAAAGTCTGACAGGTAGCCGTATAGCATTTAAAAGGAAATTAAAAGAATTTCTGAATGGGAAGTCCTTCTACTCACTAGATGAATTTTTGTATATAGTAAGTGGGTAATTCCCCAACCCCCACCAAAAAAAAATATTGAGTGTCATGTAATATTTTGTGTAAAGTAATATCTTGGATAGACACCTTTTATCAACATGACACGTTCAACGTCATTACGCAGAGTCGCATTCATTATCTATGGAACAAGTACTAATATAATCTAATCTGTCAGTCACAGCATCCTACTTCATGAATGTTAGAGCTACTGATTAATTCGGTAGGTTATGCATTGCGTAACACCGTTTATCGTTAAGGCCATCGGATACCGGTGAATAGGACATCCGCAGTGGTATGTGGATTGATGTGCTGTAACCTCACAGCTAGATGCTGATGCTTCTAGATGATGTGCCCTCAGCCATTCACGGCAGCTCACCTTACGCAGTAAGGAAGTGGATTTCCACTGTCTTGCCGTATTACGCGTTTTGCATGTTTTATTGCTCACGGTTAATTTTTTTCCCAATCAGAGGAAGCAGGCAAAAGTGTAGAAGAAGGAAGAGAAGATTAAGACTTCTGGTTTATTGCGAGTTGATATTTTGACGTACCGCAAATTCCACCGTTTCCACCAATATCGATTAATCAACTGATCGTCTATTAACTAATTAAGGAATTCGTTTGACAGAAGTAAGCTGTCTCGTTGTAAGGCTGTTTAGGTCGTAGGTCAGAAACGTCGGATTGTCAGTTGTCTAGGTGCAGGAAAACGGAATACTGACGAATGGAAACGACTGATGCGAGAGAATAAAATTTTACCTTTCTCTGCAATTCGCGTAAGTAATATTTTGGATCCTTCAGTGACAAATCGAGCTCGATTCGTGTCAGGACCTGTGAAAAACTAGGTAGGAGAGATGAAAACGTGGATCTCACGTTGCATATTCACATCTCACCTGTTTATTTATCAGAGCCACGTACATTTACCTTATACGGCCACCTGCTAGAGCTCAGATGCTGAGTGCAACGCAACACGAAACGGTGTTGCATACAAGGCGACGCACATGTTGTTCAAATGCTGTCAGCTGACACTTGAGGAAGCGTATGTACGAGGGCAGTTCAATAAGTAACGCAACACATTTTTTTTTCTGAAACGGGGGTTGTTTTATTCAGCATTGAAATACACCGGTTTATTCCCCAATCTTTTAGCTACACAATACGATTTTTCAATGTAATCTCCATTCAATGCTACGGCCTTACGCCACCTTGAAATGAGGGCCTGTATGCCTGCACGGTACCATTCCACTGGTCGATGTCGGAGCCAACGTCGTACTGCATCAATAACTTCTTCATCATCCGCGTAGTGCCTCCCACGGATTGCGTCCTTCATTGGGCCAAACATATGGAAATCCGACGGTGCGAGATCGGGGCTGTAGGGTGCATGAGGAAGAATAGTCCACTGAAGTTTTGCGAGCTCCTCTCGGGTGCGAAGACTTGTGTGACGTCTTGCGTTGTCATGAAGAAGGAGAAGTTCGTTCAGATTTTTGTGCCTACGAACACGCTGAAGTCGTTTCTTCAATTTCTGAAGAGTAACACAATACACTTCAGAGTTGATCGTTTGACCATGGGGAAGGACATCGAACAGAATAACCCCTTCAGCGTCCCAGAAGACTGTAACCATGACTTTACCGGCTGAGGGTATGGCTTTAAACTTTTTCTTGGTAGGGGAGTGGGTGTGGCGCCACTCCATTGATTGCCGTTTTGTTTCAGGTTCGAAGTGATGAACCCATGTTTCATCGCCTGTAACAATCTTTGACAAGAAATTGTCACCCTCAGCCACATGACGAGCAAGCAATTCCGCACAGATGGTTCTCCTTTGCTCATTATGGTGTTCGGTTAGACAACGAGGGACCCAGCGGGAACAAACCTTTGAATATCCCAACTGGTGAACAATTGTGACAGCACTACCAACAGAGATGTCAAGTTGAGCACTGAGTTGTTTGATGGTGATCCGTCGATCATCTCGAACGAGTGTGTTCGCACGCTCCGCCATTGCAGGAGTCACAGCTGTGCACGGCCGGCCCGCACGCGGGAGATCAGACAGTCTTGCTTGACCTTGCGGCGATGATGACACACGCTTTACCCAACGACTCACCGTGCTTTTGTCAACTGCCAGATCACCGTAGACATTCTGCAAGCGCCTATGAATATCTGAGATGCCCTGGTTTTCCGCCAAAAGAAACTCGATCACTGCCCGTTCTTTGCAATGCACATCCGTTACAGACGCCATTTTAACAGCTCCGTACAGCGCTGCCACCTGTCGGAAGTCAATGAAACTATACGAGACGAAGCGGGAATGATTGAAAATATTCCACAAGAAATTTCCGGTTTTTTCAACCAAAATTGGCCGAGAAAAAAAAAGTGTTGCATTACTTATTGAACTGCCCTCGTAAAGCGTTTGATTACTGGCGAAAATAACGATTATTAGCCACTGATATGCTGCAAAATTGGCCACAGCTTACGTCCTCTGATATGAAGTGTACGATCGTGTCGTCCTTATAAAAGTCACAGACGCTCCAAAGATTTAGGCGGTTGATGATACTGTGCATGCAAAACATTTCTGCAAATAATAATTCTTCATTCACCAGGTGGAGCTAAACATTTTAATCTAGCCACATGATAAGTGTATCCCTATTTTTGACTCGATATTTCACATTCCTGTCTACAGCAGAAATGACTCATAGCAACTCCGTTTTTCAAAGAGTGTCAACTGTCCTTTTGAATGCCTGCCATGCTTCTAAGGAAGTCTATGTGTAGGTGAAATGAATTTATAGATATATTTCGCGTGTTAAACAATATGTTTCGCCAAATGTAGTCGGCTGCGTGGAAAATAAAGTACGTTGTCAGTGCAGTCATTTTCGCAGAAATTTAGGTTATACACACTGTAGATCAATCCAGATCAAATGTACCAATGTTAAAAGGGAATTAACTGCTCTGTCCATATGCTATGACATATGAATCGAAAAGTATTGTTTGTATTATTATCAGATAATCGTTTAATTTGGTATTCATTTCGAAATGTCGCATTGCGCTGTTTGGCAGTCGCATGGGAACAAAGGGATTTTTTTTTATACGGCCGTCGTTTCGTTGGAGTGACGTATCTGAATACGGCTGCAGATGGAGGTCGGTAACAGGGTGAATGTCCGGGCACTGCACACGAAAGCGCAATCCGTGCTCGCTGGTCGGGGGTGATATGGTGCACTCAAAGTCGCGGTCCAATCATACTGTCGAAAGAGGCCTTAACTGTACGTTATTCCTATGTGAAGAGGATATTCGTCTTGGTGGACTGCTGGAAGACGTCATTCTAAGTAATTACGATAGTGGATGTTGGAAGATGAGCATCGAAGTGACGTCTGATACTGTCAGCAAATTAATGCTGGCTCTTCATGTTTCGATAAGATACACACTAAGCAGAGAGTCACCAAGGGCCGAAAGGTAAGGGGTCTGCTTCTCCTGAAATAGCTGTGACAGACATTCAGGCAGCTTGTATTCACCCAGAACCATTTGAAGAAGACAATGAAAACGTAGAGTCTGGAGGAGGCGGTAGGAGGGGAGGGGGGAGGGAATTCCACAGTGGCCTGGATGCTGTAGTCAGTTGATGTAGGTGATGATGAGGGGCCCTGCCTACTACTGACAGCATCATACTCCTTCAGACATACAGTAACACAATAATTACGGTCAAAAGTGGGAGAGTTCGGCTGTGATTTTTAGAAGGTAACTAAAGACATCTCAACGTATAGTCTGTTTCCGATGAATGGCATCGTTGATACAGGCAGACATATACTGTGGCCGATAAAGAAAATTATGAAACGTCCAGAAGGGAAGGGGGAAATTAAACTAAACTTTACGGTCGAGAGGCTGTGAGATGTTATTTCAATAGTTACGATATCAAGTCGAATTTAGAAACAACATGGCATAATGAACCCAATTATCAGAATGACGTTGCAGTCTCTCCTGCCTCAATGCATACACTGATTCAGTAGAAGGATGTCACAAAGGCGTTACATCCTCTCTGAGGGAAGCTAGACCACAACTGTTGTAACTGGTCATTAGTATTCTGGACACTGGCACATGCACGGAATCGATGTCGGAGCTGCTTGCACACGTCTTATTTAGGCGACAGATCCGGTAATCCTGCTGGCCAGAGCAGTACTACGACATCGCGCAGACAGTTAACACTGACGCGTACAGACGAGCATTATGCTGTTGGAAAATGGTACAATTATACTGTCGCATGAAAAGTAAGGCAAGAGGACGCAGGACGTCCGTGACTAGTGATGTAAAATGTCTGAACATTTATAACTTGGAGGATAAATGCCTCGTCAAAGGCCCGAAATTCATAAATTCCCGGGCATTTATGCATTTTAGAGATTAATTGATAAGTAACACTTACAAAAAAATTTTAAATAGATATTTTTTGTTGGAAAAGATTTTTTCCAACACTGCTTCTGTAGTGGTTGGGTAAGCAAGTTGAAAAAGTTTCCTGAGAGTTAGGGAAGAGTTATTAAGGGAATAATTTGGACTATCAACGTAACGATATACAACGACGAGTCAAAGAAACTGGTACACCTGCCTAATATCGTGTAGGTCCACCGCGAAACGCAGAAGTGCCGCAACACGACGTAGCATGAACTCAACTAATGTCTGGAGTAGTGCTAGAGAAACTGACACCATGAATACTGGCAGGGCTGTTCTAAATACGTAAGAGTACGAGGGGGTGGAGGTCACTTCTGAACAGCAAGGCATCCCAGATATGCTGAATAATGCGCATGTCTGGTGAGTTTGGTGGGCAGCAGAAGTGTTTAAACTCAGAAGAGTGTTCCTGCAGCCACTCTGTAGCAATTCTGGACGTGTGGGGTGTCGAATCGTCCTGCTGGAAATTCCCAAGTCCGTCGGAATGCACAGTGGACATGAAGGAATGTAGTTGATCAGACACAATGCTGACGTACGTGTCACCTGTCAGTTGTATCTAGACGTATCTGACTCCCATACCACTCCAACTACACACGTCCCTCACCATTACAGAGCCTCCATCAGCCTGAACTGTCCCTTGCTCTCTCCATACCCGTACTCGTCCGTCTGCTCGATACAATTTGAAACGAGACTCGTCCTACCAGGCATCAACAGTCCAGTGTCGATGTTGACGGGTCCAGGCGAGGCGTAAAGCTTTGTATCGTGCAGTCATCAAGTGTACACGAGTGGCCTTCGGCTCCGAAAGCCCATGTCGACGATGTTTCGTTGATTGGTGCGCACGCTGACACTTATTCATGGCCTAGCACTGAAATCTGCAGCAATATACGGAAGGGTTGCACTTCTGTCACGTTGAACGATTCTCTTCAGTCGTCGTTGGTCCCGTTCTTGCAGGATCTTTTTCCGGCCGCAGCGATGTCGGAGATTTGATATTTTACCGCAGTCCTGGTGTTCACGGTACACTCGTGAAACAGTCGTACTACAAAATCCCCACTTCATGGTTACCCTGGAGATGCTGTGCCCCATCGCTCGTGCGCCGACTATAACACCGCGTTGAAACTCACTTAAATCTTGATAACCTGCCATTGTAGCAGCAGTAACCCATCTAACAACTGCGCCAGACACTTGTCTTATATAGGCGTTGCCGACGCGGCACCGTCTTGTGGCTGTTTCCATATCTCTGTATTTGAATACGTATGCGTATACCTGTTTCTTTGGCGCTTCATTTTAGAAGAGCGGATGACGGGACAGAATTACTTGCGTTATTTTAGAAGATCCGTTTGCTGAACACCTTGAAGACGTCCCTTTGGCCACGCGGACTGCAATGTACTTCCAGCAAGACGGAGCCTTTCCACATTTTATTAGACTTATGAGGGAACATCTCAACCGTACTTACCCCTACCCGCTCGATTGATTGTGGCAGTAGAGGTAACTGGCCACCAAGATCGCCGTACGTTACGCCATTAGATTTTTGTTCGTGGGGTTGGATGAAGTCTGATGGACTGCTTGATCGCGTCATGGACGCTGCTGTCCTTATTAGGAACACGAAGAGGCTGTGAGACAAGCAACACCAAATTCTCTCAGGAGTGCCCAAATGCATCGAATTTAGAGGTTGGATATTCGAATATTTATCGTGAACTGTACAACAGGTGTAATGTGACGTCTACGATAGTACTTAGTGATGAATACGTTAAAAATACGTATTTTGCAATTCGTACTTCGTAAAACACATGTTTTAAGCTTCACTCACTGTTGTACGTGTGTACACATGTAAACTTCGAAATGTATTGAATGATATTGAAAATAAATAACACTGTACATTACATGTGTTGTTTCTTGGAAACCATTGTGAATAGGGCATATGTCTATAGGAAGATTTTTCTTTCAAATGATGGTTCACGATATATTCCTGAATATTCTCCATTCCTCCAGGGATACCCTGTATACGCTGCAAGACCTGGTAACCACATTAAACGCGAACAACACTAATGCACTCTTGCGGTCATTCAACCTGTCACAGTTAATTGTAACTCTGATCGAATACGTACCCGCCGATGGTGCGTGCGTCTACAAAGTTAGACCTACTCTCATATCCGACCCTGTCTTCTGAGTGCTTTCACATTTTCTTTGTCAGAGTGTGTGTTGTCTCGGATGAAAGTGAGAAATTTTTGTGGCAAGATCTTATGGGACCAAACTGCTGAGGTCATCGGTCCATAAGCTTACACACTACTTAATCTAACTTAAACCAACTTACGCTAAGGACAACAGACACAACCATGCCCGATGGAGGACTCGAACCTCCGACAGGGGGAGCCGCGCATACCGTGACAAGGCGCTCCAGACAACGCGGCTACCCCGCGCTGAGTCACGCCAAGGTGTCCATGTGATAAGTAGCAGATGATTCCACCCGAAGTTAAATTTTCACTTTTCACTGTTTCAGACACAGCATTCCAAATACAGCGGTTACAGTTCTATGGAATCCAGATGGTTTAGACAGTATTTGAGAAACACAATGCAAAAAGTAGACTAGGCTTTTTAAGCAATTTATTGTGGGACACTAAATCAAGTTATGCGGAGAAAATATGACAGATGTTCCTCAGGGTTTGATGCCGGATCCAATACTGTTCATGTGCAATATTAGTTATTAACCATTTTATCTGAAACAGGAAACAGTGTTTTTTAAAAGTGATTTAGGTATTTTCAAGCCGAGTAAAGGATCATTTAGAAAGACAATAACTTTAAATGGTTTTGTCAACATTATTAACCGAATGTGGCGTGTGTGATGTAGAAGGATTTATGTTCATTAGCTATGTTGTAAACCATGAAAGAGTATCTAGCGACTACTAAGTCTTCTGGTGCAACAGATTAAGGAAAATTAGTATACAGCATAGAATTCGAAAGAAGAGAGAATCATAATTCGTATTTAACCATGAATCTGGATGAGGTGTGCATGTACCTTGCGAATTTTATAAACAAAACACTTTGATGCTTTAACTAAAGTTAACAGGAACGTTTTAGACCATCACCATGTCTCTCGGCAGAAAACTGTCATCATCAGACGCCCGTCTATTAATGACACCATCACACAAAAATGGGGGATAGGGGAATCTGAACTGAGAAGGGAACTATATGTTGCCGGTCGGGAACTGTCGCCACTGCGAAACTTAACATTCAACAGAGACATACAAGGTGTGATGGGTATAAGAGCAGATATTACTACTGATGACAGAGGACGGCATACTGAAGAACACTGTATCAGCATTTAGTCATTTACAGACTAATAATAATAGATATTACAAAAAAAAATGTTCAAATGTGTGTGAAATCTTATGGGACTTAACTGCTAAGGTCATCAGTCCCTAAGCTTACACACTACTTAACCTAAATTATCCTGAGGACACCTCCGCCGGGACCAGACATTTCATGTCGTATGCTTTTGGGTTGTAAGGTACCTCCAAGTACATGTCGCAAGAGCATGTCACTAATGCTTGTTTTCCCCTAGACAGCAGGTCAGATATTGAAGTGTGAAAGCGTGGACGCGAAACGGTTAGTCTTTACTGACAGGCGAAGTCCACATAGAGGTGCAGTTACGATCGTACAGAAGGCATCAGGTAGTAAATTACGTGACGTATTTGCTGGAAGACTGTTCAACACAGAGAAAAAACAACCAACACATTGACATATGTGCATATTAACGAACCACACATAGAAACATCTGCACATATACTCATTACGTCTTTTATAATACTGGTGTTACGACTACGTTCATCTACATAAGGGCCCTTTTTAATATGTACTGTAATTTATTAAATACAAAAGTACACTAAATACACTAATAGTTTTATTGAGTATCACAAAGCATTGTGTCTCAGAGCGCTACACCAAAACCTGATATAAAAGACAATAGTAGTTGCTTTATCGGAATTAAACAATTGGATACTGCGCACATTTTCTTTTCGAGTATTTAGATGCATCGAAGCAAGCTTTCCTAATAAAAAACAAAACCCTGAAACTGAACTGGTTTGTATGATGTTTCAACCCTTTCTCAATGCAAAATAACATTCGGTTCCAATACACGTGTCATTTTTTTAATGATGTTTTATCTGTCCGACGATTAAGCAGTGAACGCAGAACAGGAATTTTGGAATATGGAATATGTGAGGCATTTCGAATCATTCTAAAATGTTTTCCATTAAGTAATTCCGTTGAGAGTATCTGAGTGCATGTTATTAAGAACGCAAAAGAAAGTGACAAGAAAAAAATTACATACATACATTACGTCTAGTGACATACCCTAGTAAAAATGAGAGCTATAGAAGCATCCTTTCTTTTAGCAGCGTTAGTCAGTAAAACGAGAGCTGAGTTTCGTGACAAAATCCACAGGGTACTATATTAACAGTCAGTGGTAATGTAGCTCACTCCAGTCATACGCTTACTGTTGTGGGAAGGTCCTTCCGGTGACAATGCTATAGAAAAGTATGTCTATGGAACATTAAAGTAAGTTCGAAGAAGGTAAATGTTAAAGGAATCGCATTACCTATGAAGAAGAAGTAGTATGTTTTTGCAGTCCAGTGGGGTTAACTATTTCAATCTGTTGTTTCCTTTACGCCTCGAATCCATCCAGGTCATCACTCCCCAGCATGTGATGCTAAATGCGTCGACGTATTAAGCGCAGGAAGAAACTCATTAACTTAACTGTAGATCCGAAACCAGCGGTATAAGGTGGATACTGTTTGCAAAATGTGTTACGAAAAGGGTTAAGAGTAAACAAATAATATATTAAAACGTCATGGCGGATGCTGAAGTGTTCGGAAAGGTTTGCTGGAAGTCGCTAAGTGCACTCATTCTGAAATACTGGATGAATGTTTGGGGAGTTATGTTGGTTTAAGACATACAAGTTGTTTGGAAATTCCCGCTGCCGACGTCTAGGACTTGTGGAGGGGAGTGAGTATGTGATATCGTGAATAGTAATACATGTCCGGAAGCGTACCGTTTCTGTTTTACGATGGTTTCAATTCAGATGTTTCAAACCTTCACATCACAACGAGGAATTGAATTAGGCGTTAGGTAACAATTGGAAAGGAAAGATAACGAAACATTCATCCTTGTGGGCTCGTGCGCAAAGTTTAATTTACGAGACTCCTGTAGAGTCAGAGGAAGATCTGCTGGCACGAGGTCTGGCGGCTGATCTAGAATTGAAGAGACACCAGGTGGGATGGAGAGAGTGTACCATAACATGCTTCGTAGTTACGATGTCTGCAACAACGTTGGTGGTCGGCACATCGAGCCGCTGTTGTAACGCGTCAGTATTGTTCTGTACGTGCAGTATGCTGGATTCTTTTTTGTTTTGGAATAATGTGAACACGTAATGTTTTAAGTGTTCATGTAAAAAAAATGCTTATGTGATAAAAGGATATTTCGTTGTGCTTCCTTTCGAATTGTTACCTCATAAATGCACTGCGTCATCCCTAAGTCAGCTCCTCAAGCAGAAGAGGATGTATTAAACATCTGAATTGAAACGGTTCTAGAAAGGAAACGGTACGTTTCCGCACATGGATTCGTGTCCAAATTATTGTGCACTCACTTCCCTCTACATGTCCTAGAAGTTTGTAACGGGAATTTCCGAACACTCTGTACACACCGTTTTTAACTTCAACGTTTGTCTTATTGCATTAAACACCTAACGGGCTCTTAATGAGTAAATTATGTCAACATTTTAAAATGTTAAATTTGGTCAGTAATTATATGAAACACTGAAAAATCAGCTATTTGCCCCTGCAACCCGTGAAGTAGGCAACCTACAACTTCGAATATGCGCCTGGGCGCACGTTTTAGGCGTTTTGTAATATGGATTACCGCCAGAATCAATGGCCACGTACGACGTCAACGGTTTATATTTCTTCCGTGAAACGTGCGGATGACCTGCGAGTCTCACAGGATTTGTTGTATGCCTGTATTTATATAGTAACGTAGTCAGCCGCTTTGTTATCAACAGCGACTAGTACATGCCACTTAAGCCGAAATTGGTATAAAAATTTAATTGTCTTGAAATAAGGTTTAACTGCACAAAATTTTTGCTTTAACATTCGTTTTGGTCTAAATGCTGAAAAACGATATCGATTCAAAACGACATATAGCAAGGAAAGGTTATCAGAGGCTTACAATTTAGCTGTTAAGAAAAGTACCAGGTAGTACGGGCCATACAATGAAATATAGGTTTTGAAATAAAAAAGGGGTTTATGTGACTCACAAACATTCAAAACCGTTTATATAATTAACAAAAATGGTTACCAAACCTATTAACTAGCGGTGGACTGAAACTGACGCAACGCATTAAAATTGCGGAATGATGTTTTCTGTAAGACAGTTCTGGGTGCTTCTTCATACAGTTTTGACAGAAACCATTACCCACCAGTTTATTTTCTCTGTTATATCTGTGAGGTATTTTTAAATTTTCCGCCAAATCATAAGATAACTTTGGAAACTCAATCACAGCCAATGCCATTCACATGGAACCCAGATTCTTCACTTGTGCCACCAGCATTGCTTCGTAGTTTTCTTAAAATTTCGCTTCGAACAACCCCATATCCGGCGTGGTGTCATGGACATATGCTGGTTCACTACGCATGCTACTCAATCCTTTGCGGGTAGCTCCAGGAACATTAAAACTTATTATTCATACTTGGCATCGCGGTTATACTGCCCGACATTTGTGTGGCACGTACTACCCGACTGAAGGTGTACATTAAAGAATGGTGGAAACAGAGACCGGCGTGAGTGAATGTAATTTCATTATTACCATCCCATCTACGTTAGACTAGATTTTCACTCTGCAGGGGAGTATGCGCTGATATGGAACTTCCTGGCAGATTAAAATTGTGTGCCGGACCGAGACTCGAACTCAGGATCTTTGCCATCCGCGAGCAAGTGCTCTAGCAGCTGAGCTACCCAAGCACGACTCACGTCCCGTCCTCACAGCTTTATTTCCGCCAGTACCTCGTCTCCTAACTTCCAAACTTTACAGAAGTTCTCCTGCGAACCTTGCATAACCATCACTCCTGAAAGCTCAGTTGGTAGAGCACTTGCTCGCGAAAGGCAAAGGTCCCGAGTTCGAGTCTCGGCCCGGCACACAGTTTTAATCTGCCAGGGAGTTTCATTATTACTAGCATTTTGATATTCCTCCTTTTCTTTAAAATTACAAACCGACGGTGAAAACTACACCGTTCACAAGTTCGATACTAAAAAACCAATAACATTTATTTGTGACACAAACTTAACAGCTGCGTCACTAAAGTGCTAGCAAATAACGGAGTGACGTTTGTGCTGTATTCCTTGCACTGCGTGCGTCCGTTCTTTTGCGGCAAACCCGAGAAACAACACGTAGTCTACACTGCCCGCCGGCCGACAATAATCGCCGACTTCCTACGTGGAGTGCTCTTCTACAAATAGAGTCGATCCAGATAGAAAAAAAGAATGATTTCAAGCGTTACTGGCCAGGAAATAAAGGTTTTGGGCACATCGATACATATAAGTATACGGAGGTGGTAAACTGTATGGGATACCTCCTAACATCATGTCGAATCTCCTTTTGCACGGTGCAGTAGGGCAACTCGACGTGAGATGGACCCAACATGTCGCTTGATGCCACCTGCGGAAATACTGAGCCCGCTGCTTCTGTAGCCGTCCATAATTACGAAATCAGCCTAACAGCTCATACATCCAAGTCACTGACAAGAATAATGTACAAAGGCATGGAAAAGAAAATGGAGGATGTGTTAGATGACGATCAGTTTGGCAGTAGGAAAGGTAAAGACACTAGAGAGGCAATTCTGACGTTACTGTTTATAATGGAAGCAAAACTAAATAAAAATTAAGACATGTTCACAGCATGTGTCGACTTGGGAAAAGCGTTCGACAATGTCAAGTAGTGTAAGACGTACGACGTACGAAATTCTGAGAAAATTTGGGTCAAGCTCTAAGCTCTAAGGAGAGACGGGTAGTATACAATATGTACAAGATTGGCCGACCAAGAACGAAGTGATCGGATTACAAAGGGATGTAGTCTTTCGCCCCTACTGTTCGGAATGTACATTGAAAAAGCAATGAGGGAAATAAAAGGAAGGTTTAGGATTGGAATTAAAATTCAAGGTGAAAGGATATCAATGATACGATTTGCTGATGACATTGCCATCCCCAGTGAAAGTGAAGAAGAATTATATGCTCTGCTGAATGAAATGGACTGTCTAATGAGTAGCCGCGCGGGATTAGCCGAGCGGTCCCAGGCGCTGCAGTCATGGACTGTGCGGCTGGTCCCGGCGGAGGTTCGAGTCCTCCCTCGGGCATGGGTGTGTGTGTTTGTCCTTAGGATAATTTAGGTTAAGTAGTGTGTAAGCTTAGGGACTGATGTCCTTAGCAGTTAAGTCCCATAAGGTTTCACACCCATTTGAACACTTTTTTCTAATGAGTACGGAGTATGGATTGTGGGTAAATCGAAGAAAGACGAAAGTAATGAGAAGTAGCAGAAATGAGATCAGATGTGGTCCTATAGACGTATGTTGAAATTTAAGAGGACTGATAAGGTAAGGAATGAGGAGGTTTTGCGCAGAATCGGAGAGGAAACGAATATGTGGAAAACTATGACAAGGAGAAGGAACAGGACGATGGGACATCCGTTAAAACATCAGGGAATAGCTTCCGTGGCAATAACTGCAGACGAAGACTGAGATTGGAATGCATCCTGCAAATAATTGAGGACGTAGGTTGCAAGTGCTAATCTGAGGTGAAGAGGTTGGTACAGGAGAGAAATTCATGACGGGCGCATCGAACCAGTCAAAGATCGATGACTCAAAAAATTACCAATGTGTTGCCGGTGTAGGCTGTTCTGCACGAACTAGATTATGTCCCATTCGGTACTCGGGCGATCTGAGTGGCCAAATCGTCCGTTCGAATTTTCCAGAGTGTTCTTCAAACTAATCGTGAACAACTGTGGCCCTGTGACACGGCGCATTGTCATCAGTAGAAATTTCATCACTGAATGGTTGCAAATAGTCTCCAACTAGCCGAACGTATCTATTTCCAGTCAGCGATCGGTTCCGCTGGACCAGAGGACCCAGTACATTCCACGTACTGGTAAAGAAAGCCCACACCATTACAGAGCCATCACCAACTTGCACAGTGCCTTGCTGACAATCTGGGTACATGGCTTTGTGGAGTCGGCGCCACATTAAACCATTGCGTCAGCTCTTACCAACAGAAATCAGGACTCGTCTGACCAGCCACGGTTTTCTGGTCGTCTGTGCTCCAAACGATAAGGTCACCAACCCAGCAGAGGCGCTGCAGGCGATGTTGTGATATTAGCAAAGTCATTCGAGTCGATCGTCTGTTACCATATCTCTCCATCCGTCTGGACAGGCCATGAAGGCCCAACAGTACTGACCGGCCGCCGTGTCATCCTCAGCCTAGAGGCCGTGACTCGATACGGATATGGAGGGGCATGTTGCCAGCACACCACTCTCCAGGCCGTATGTCATTTTACGAGACCGGAGCCGCTACTTCTCAGTCAAGTAGCTCCTCAGTTTGCCTTACAAGGGCTGTGTGCACCCTGCTTGCCAACAGCGCTAGGCAGACCGGATGCTCACCCATCCAAGTGCTAGCCCAGCCCGACAGCGCTTAACTTCGGTGCTCTGACGGAAGCCGTTGGCTACCACATCTCATTAACGCCAAATTTCGCCGCACTGTCTTAACGGATACGTTCGCCGTGTGCTCCCCATTGACTTCTACGGCTGTTTCGCGCAGTGGTACTTGTCTGTTAAAACTGATAACTGTACGCCGCTGCTCTCAGTCGGTAAATGAAGGCTGTCGGCCACTGCGTCGTCCGTCGAGAGAGATAATGCCTGAAACGTGGTATTCTCGGTACACTCTTGACACTGTGCGTCTCAGAATGTTGAATTCCCTAACTATTTCCGAAATGGAATGTGTCATGCGTCTACCTCCAACTACCATTTCTCGTCCAAAATCTCTTAATTCCCGTGGTCCGATCATAATCACGTCAGAAAGCTTTTCACATGAATCACCTGAGTACAAACGACAGCAGCACCAGTGCGCTTCCCTTTTATACCTTGCGCAATCGATACTACCGCCATCTACATGTGTGGATATCCCTATCCCATGACTCACCTCTTGTAGACTCTCGATCTCTTAACGCGTTCAGCCAAGGAGTCGTTTTATGCATAGGAGAGTACATAAAAGGTTGGTTAGTTGGATTGGAGAATTGACCAAACTACGCGGTCATCAGTCCCTACTACCTTGGAATAACTAAAACCGATAAAACCTCACATCATAAGAGGTAACTACAATGGCCAGAAAAGTACAAATTATTGACAGAGAAGGAAGGAAGAAGGTGGAAAAAGAAGTGAGGGAAAGAAAGTGACTAATGAAAAGGGCATGAAGGAAGAAGCACAGGTAGGCAAGATAGACACTCAAGATAAAACAGACCCCATGAAGAAAGGAGTGGGATGGCAGAGGGCGGAGGTGAACCACCAAGCCCAGTCGAAACCAGGCCAATTGTGGCGAAGGGGGGAGCAAGATGGCCTGCCATCCCCTCCACCCACCGATAATGTTTACGGTCCCGTCCTTAAAGCGATAAAAAACCCCATCACAAAGAAATCAGACTAGATCACCCGCTGAGGAATTGTCATCCAATGCCATGGTAGCGAGTCAGGAAAGTTAAAAGTCCGTCGCAGGGCGGCTAAGTTGGGACTGTCCAGTGAGAGGTGTATCACAGTCAACATTAATCCGCAACGACAGAGAGGGGGGTCCTAATGACGGAGGAGACAACCTTGAGTCAGCCAAATATGGCCGATACAGAGCCGGCAAAGAACGACAGAGGCCTTAAAGAGGACAACCACATAGTTGTAGAATCCTTTATCGCCCTGAGCTTGTTCAGCGAAGAAAGACTGTGCCATTTTCCATTCCAAACTCCCAAAACCTGACGACATAATGCTGAGCGAAGGTCTATTCCGGAATTCCAATAGCAAGAGATGGCCTGTTAGTAGCCAATTAGCCAGTCGATCATTGCCAGGGATACCAACATGGCCTGGGTTCCAAATGAAAACCACTGAGCATCCACACTGATCAAAGAGAGAAAGGGAGTCCTGGATAGCTATGACCAACGGGTGGCGAGGGAAGCGCTGGCCAATAGGTTGCAAACTGGCCTAGGAGTCACTACAGATAGTGAAGGACAGTCCTGAGCACAAGCAGACATGGTCAAGTGGCCGCAAGATGGCTACCAATTCTGCAGTAAAAACACTACAGCCATCTGGCCAGGAAGAAAGTTCCGTGTGTCTCGCATAGATGTAAGCATATCCAGTGTGACCCGCAACCATGGAGCCATCAGTATAAATCACTTTCGAAACGTGGAATGAACTGAGAAAACAGTAGAATTGGTGGCGAGGCACCTCTGGAGGGACAGAATCCTTTGAATTTATGGATATATCAAGACAGAGCTGTGGCCGAGAGACGCACCATGGAGGGGTACGGCGTGAGCGGAGAAAAGAGTGGGTAAAGGGAAGCGCTGGACCTCAGATAAGAGCGACCGAATGCGGGCAACCATGGTAGTGGCCGCCGCCGCGGGAGGTTGATCTCCATGTCTGAATAAAGGAGACCATAATTAGGGTGCTATGAGGTGTAGCGAATGCGGATCACATAAGATATCACCTGTTGTTGGTGCAGAACTCGCAGCGGTGGAATCCCCGCCTCTGTGAGAAGGCTAATCATGGGGCTAGTCTGGAAGGTACCAGTCGCGAGTCGTGCCCCACAATGGTGGACAGGGTCTAGTGTCTGGAATGCCGAAGGTGACACTGAACTATAGACAGGATTCCCGTAGTCTAAACGAGACTGGACCAGCGCTTTGTACAACTGCGGTAGAATAGAGTGGTCTGCACTCCAGGTGGTATTACACAAACATCTAAAAACATTGGGTTGTATCCAGCAAGTCCTCTTCATCTGATAAAGATGAGGGAGCCATGTCAACCAGACCCAAGAAGCGATGGGTGTCCACCACCTCGAGGGATTGTCCATCAAGGGACAGGTCTGGATGGGGATGGACTTTACAGCGACAGCAGAAATGCATGACACTCGACTTGGCCACCGAACACTGAAAGGCATGGCAGAGAGCCCAAGATTGCGCCCAGTAGATTGCCCCCTGCAGACGGCGTTCTGCACCGCCCATGACGGAGAAGGCGAGGTAGATACAAAAATCATCAGCATACAAAGAGAGGGGCACTGTTGGCCCAGCAGCCACCACCAGTCCATTAATGGCTACGAGAAAGAGAGGGACGCTCAGTCCAGAACCCTGTGGAACCCCATCTTCTTCCTGATGGGAAGTGCTGTAGGAGGAACCAACTTGAACCAAGAAAGAGCGACAAGAAGTTACGGATAAAACGGGCAGAGCGCCACGAAGGCCCCATTCGTGACGGGTGGTGAGTATGTGGGGGCGCCAGGTGGTGTCGTAGGTTTCATGCAGGTCAAAGAAGACTGCAGTGAGGTACTGCCGATGGGCAAAAGCCGACCGAATAGCAGACCCCAGGTGGACCTAGTTACCCACTGTAGAGCGGCCACAACGAAAACTACCTTGAGTCGGTGACAAAAGGTCGAGAGATTCAAGGATCCAAAACAGCCGCTGACTCACCAGGCGTTAAAGTAGCTTGCAGAGGGTGTTGGTAAGGCTAATAGGAAGGTAGGTATACAACTGCAGAGGTGGCTTCCCAGGCTTCAACACCGGAATAACAATGCTTTCCTGCCACTGGGTAGGAAATACCCCCTCAATCCACAGTCAGAAAAGGGTTAGTATACAATGATGGTCAGCCACCGATAAGTGTTGGAGCATTTGGTTGTATTTCCGATCCGGTCCAGGAGCCGTGTCGGGACAAAGTGAGAGAGCGCTGGCGAATTCCCACTCGCTAGATGGGGCATTATAAGGCTCCAAGCAGCGAGAAACGAAAGACAAAGGCAGTCGTTCCGAGCGCTCTTTCAGGAGGGCGAACATGGGCGGATACTGAGTCGATGCAGAGGCTTGGGCAAAGTGTTGAGCGAAATGCTCTGCGACAAAGTCCGGATGGGTGATGACAGCACCATGCATAGAAATTGCTGCAACGCCGGTGGAGTACATAAAACTAACCACAATACGTCATCACCATGTAATTGTTTCGATGTGATAATGGGTCAAAGGCGAGAATTTAGTGGCTAATCAGAGTTCGTGCTCCTTCTCTAATGACCTCGTTGTCGACATGACGTTAAACACTGATCTCCTCCTCTCCTAGTCACGCATGTCGACTCGGATAGCGTGTCAGGGCTGTCTGTGTGCCGTATTGTGTAGCTAACGCGAGACAGCCAGCTGAGAGCTCTTTTAAGAAGTGACATGGGCGTGGCCTGGAGCTCGCCGCGATAAATAAACATTGGTGTCTCGCTGGCGTGAATTCATTACCAACTTGTCTGCTATTTCTGTCGGCCATGTGTTTACCAGCCCCACCACTGTCAAGAGTTAGGCTATTACCACCGTGTCAAACAATAAAAAAAGGTATTTTAGGCAATAGCATCCTTCACAAATTGTGGCAATAGCTGGATATGTCCTTTCTACGTCTCAAAACATAACCACTGCATCGTTTTTCGAAGAAAATTGTCAGTATTTTTTTATCACTCTCATCCGATACTCGACCAGAATTCTACCGAATGTTTTTGCGCTAAATTAATGAACCATTTGTGTGCCAGATAAGTTCTCCTGTTTTGTCACTCGCTAGTCTGCAACAGACAGACAGAAAATGAGAAGGAGAATGAAGCCGACTTTTTCACGTGGATATAACACGCTTATCACGAAGAAATTTTATTTTTAAAGCAGTAAAATATACAGATAGGCAGCTACAGTGCTGTAAAGCAGATTTTCTCTACTACAAATTCACAAAATATGTTTTACAAAATGTCTTTCACTGAAATTTGTATCACATAATATTTTCTTTTGTTTTATGTATTTATGTATGTATCGACCCTAAATTAAACAAAATGTATCATAAATACGTGTACCCTTTTCTTTTATGTAGTTTCTGTATGTAAAAGAATGAGCGCCTTGGTCCTACAGGAGAACTGAAATCTTTGCCAGATTATACTAACAGGGAAGTGACAAATGAACAGGCCTTTGAAGTGTGAAGACAGCAGTCACGTGTCGTTTTATTAGTGGATTATTTTTTTTTTTTTTTTTTTTTTTTTGGTCATCAGTCTACTGACTGGTTTGATGCGGCCCGCCACGAATTCCTTTCCTGTGCTAACCTCTTCATCTCAGAGTAGCACTTGCAACCTACGTCCTCAATTATTTGCTTGACGTATTCCAATCTCTGTCTTCCTCTACAGTTGTTGCCCTCTACAGCTCCCTCTAGTACCATGGAAGTCATTCCCTCATGTCTTAGCAGATGTCCTATCATCCTGTCCCTTCTCCTTATCAGTGTTTTCCACATATTCTTTCCTCTCCGATTCTGCGTAAAACCTCCACATTCCTTACCTTATCAGTCCACCTAATTTTCAACATTCGTCTGTAGCACCACATCTCAAATGCTTCGATTCTCTTCTGTTCCGGTTTTCCCACAGTCCATGTTTCACTACCATACAATGCTGTACTCCAGACGTACATCCTCAGAAATTTCTTCCTCAAATTAAGGCCGGTATTTGATATTAGTAGACTTCTCTTGGCCAGAAATGCCTTTTTTGCCATAGCGAGTCTGCTTTTGATGTCCTCCTTGCTCCGTCCGTCATTGGCTATTTTACTGCCTAGGTAGCAGAATTCCTTAACTTCATTGACTTCGTGACCATCAATCCTGATGTTGAGTTTCTCGCTGTTCTCATTTCTACTACTTCTCATTACGTTCGTCTTTTTCCGATTTACTCTCAAACCATACTGTGTACTCATTAGACTGTTCATTCCGTTCAGCAGATCATTTAATTCTTCTTCACTTTCACTCAGGATAGCAGTGTCATCAGCGAATCGTATCTTTGATATCCTTTCACCTTGTATTTTAATTCCACTCCTGAACCTTTCTTTTATTTCCATCATTGCTTCCTCGATGTACAGATTGAAGAGTAGGGGCGAAAGGCTACAGCCTTGTCTTACACCCTTCTTAATACGAGCACTTCGTTCTTGATCGTCCACTCTTATTATTTCCTCTTGGTGGATAACAGTTTCTTATTTTTGCACGGAAGGAGGTAGTATTCTTTTGTTAATAGTCTCAAGGTGTACAGTGGAGAAGATACTTATAGTACAGTGACAGTGGAAAACGTTTCAGAATGCAGAGACGAGAAGATCCTAGTTGCCAGCAGATTATCATAGTGGCACCGTTGCCATGAATTACTAAAGTGCAAGACGAGCTTTTGAAATCAGCCGAGCGTTTCTAGGCACTTTAGTCTGGAACCGCGCGACCGTTACGGTCGCAGGTTCGAATCCTGCCACGGGCATGGATGTGTGTGCTGTCCTTAGGTTAGTTACGTTTAAGTAGTTATAAGTTCTAGGCTCAGAGCCATTTGAACCATTTTTGAAACTGTGACACGTATGCACGAATCAGTCGTGCTGCTGTTACTGTCTTGTAGGAGAACAGAAATTTGAGACGGGCAGGGAGTCGATGAGGAAAGTCGCTGAGTAAGCGGGTCGCGACGCGAAGCACATCGAAAAATTCATGCCGCCATCGACGCTGAGTGACACCTCTCCGCCTTACGGAGCCCTACCGCGCCCTACCGCCTCGCAATATAATTTTCTGCCACGGCGCGCCCTCAGAAAGTTATTGGCACTTCCTTCGCAAAGGGAGTACCAGTTTGCTGAACGAGTGTTCGCCGGACGCCAAGTGCTCAAGGAGGCCACTTTTATGCACGGTTCGCAAACAAGAGAGCCGTCTGGAAACTTTGTGACATAAGGTCGACGGCAGGTCGTCGTAACTTCCAAGAACAATAGGTCTTCATGGCGACACCCTTAGGGTTCAGTGCACGTATTCAAAGGAGCGACGTTCATAGCATTCTTTGATGCGTTTCATGAGTGTACCAGGTCTTGACTTCTGGATGACGCACTGAGTGACATAGCCTAAATAAAAGTACAAGAGGATCAACTCAGCTTCATGAAGCTGTCCTAGCTGAAGGCGAAGAAGATCCAACGAAAAAAAAATTACTACAAAACAAGGGAAACATTCGGCATATGTATCAGCCTTTAAAGTAAAAACTAAACCAATAGCAAAACAATACAGGGACCAATAAGTACAATACTAGATGGAGCAAAACTTCAGCAGGGGAAGTTTTTCACTTGCTAAATAATCTTGCCTGCCGCAAATGTAAGTTGCACGGTAATTAGGACAAACGTACAGCATACGGAATTGAAGTATTCAGAAAAATCCGAAAATTACTGACATCAAGAGCAATAGGAGTGGAACAAGCTTGAGCTTGAAAGTTTATTACTCCCATTTAAGTTATGTTCATATTCCAAATTATTTATCCCGTTCTACACTTCAGGCCTAATTATGAACGTATTAGTCCACGTTACTCGTCGAAGTCTTGCAACTAATAATGGGAAGATATCCTGAATTACCTTCAGTCGGTCTTCCATTACCAACAGGAATGTCAGGATTGCTTCTCTGGAACCTCTTCCCTTTCTGAAACTGATCATCATCCAGTATCTGTTCAGTTTTTCCAGCTGTTACTAAAGTCAGCAGTTTACAAGCATGACTTGTCAGCCTGATCGTCCGATAGTTCTTACATTGGTCTGCACGTACCTCATTTCATAATACGATGATTATGCTTTTCTGGAAATCTGCTGGTCAGTCACACGTTAAACAGCTTTTTACGCCAACCTACGTTCTACAGCTGCCATAGTCTGCAGCCTCTCCCCATGGTGCCATCGACTTGTCTCAACACACATCGCATTACTGGTTAACCTATTACCCAGCATCAACATTCACCTCCTCTTGCATCATTTCCCAAGACAATTACCTTCCATTGCACGGGCGTTGGATGTACTCCTGCCACCTGCCTGTCCTATTCTTCAGCATTTAATACCACACCATTATATGTTAATTCGTTTAACCTTCCACTACACCGCATTAAATTTTCGCTTAGTGATATAGTGCTCAGCACCTTTAAATGCTTCCCTGACGCTTTCTGACTTGACGTGTTTGCAGTTAATTTCATTCCTAAGCAATATATACTGCTACGCTCCTACCTCATTTTTAAGATAAATTGTTTTTATTTCATAAATTCAGTCTTGAGTCATCCGTGAGTTCTTCGATTCTCTTTTCGCATTCCTACGATGACTTATTCTGCATTAACAAATTCATTCTTTGTTATATTAAAAAATTTTCTACTAAACTACTCTCGACGCTTTTCTTAGGCCATTGGTCACCGAATCCGAGAGTTTCCACTTCGTTTCATCCTCTCCTTAATTTTTAGTATTTACTTTCATCTTATACTCCACCTTCGTTCTCTTGAATTTCAACCTACTATTCGACAGTAATCGTTCATCGTATTAGTCTAAGCCCGTACGTGTGCGTGATTTGTAATCCGCAATTGGAATTCTAAATCTTTGTCTGGATGTAATGTATATACGACCACGTGTCTCGTCGTCTTCTCAAGTTATATCTTCTTTTCTTGCGATTTCGGAACAGTTCGTTCGCCAACACCAGTTGAACATACGTAAGAAGCCTCTTCCATCCCTCGCGCCTTTTCCACAGCCCATTTTCTCCTGTAAATGTACCTTCTATTCCTTCTTTTACAATATCATTGTAATTACCGACTACCAAAGTTTCGTTCCTCTTCCTATATTTTATCAGCACACATATTTCTTGTATTCTATTTCTTCATCATCGGCTTGTGACGTGGGCATGTAACCTGTTCAGTGGCAGTTGGTGTAGGCTTACGTGCAATTCTCAGGAGAATAAATCGGTCACTTTGACACGCATGGTAACTCAGCCTGTTGTCTGCCTTTCTGTTCGTAACGTTGCGGCCACCTGAGAGACCACTCACTGATACCTTCGTTGTTACCCTAAAATCACCTAACCAGAGATCCCTATGCTCATTTCATTTCTCTTCGCTAACCCCCACCGCGCCCTAACTTTTGCCTGCTTACCTCTATTTTCAGATTCCCCGTCTTCCTCACAATACTGAGACTTTTAACACTCCACACTGCCATTCAAGATATGGTACTCTCATTGTGAGTGCTCCTGCAAACCCTTTTCCCTGACAGTCCCTACCCGGAGGGCCAAACAGGAGACAAATTCACACTGGGAATCAATTGCAGAGAAAGTGCTAATCGTGGGATGAAGCGTGTTCTCTTACTTAATAATCTGTCTTGATTGAAAAAATTTTTTTATTCCATTTTGCAGTCAAGACGGATAATAAGTAACATTATACAATCACCGATTGCTGCTATCCCATCAGACATTATGTCTGTTTTTGCGAAGCGTTTTCTGTGAATTCGCTTTATGTATTTTTATTGCCATCACTTCCATTGCCTTCTGTGTATTGAAGCCGCTGATCACTGCCGATTATTCCAACATTAGTGGCAGATTCCCAATCCAAGGACAAAATGGCGTCCTAAATTTGCGTCTTTACCTCTGTATTCCCCTGGCCAGGCTGTTGGAAGAGTGAGAGTACGGGAAGTCTTCGGCTGGCATAGTTAATGATTTTTAGTTTCACTCAAAAACTGGAATGAAAATGGCGTCAGCCCGGTTATAGAAGGAAAAACATATTTGAAATTCGAATTACGTTTCTTAAAACTCCGAGAGCTGCGGAGTGACATGCAGAATAAGAACTGGGGCTATGAGCCAGGGAATGAAAGTTTATAAAATAAGAAAGAAAGCTAAATTGTATAATATAAATTAGTTGAAGAATTCACTTTTGTAACTGCCATGAACTATCAGTCCATACCATATATCATAGCAGTGCTGGATGTCCGAGGACATCCTAAATGCCGTGTCAGGCAGGAGCCACTGGCCAAGACAGGGCAGCAACAGGGAAATAACCTCATCAGGTTACCCTCCATTCAGAGGCTGTTGCACGCAGCGACCGTTATTTGATTTGTAAATAGTAGATTTCAGCTATCAGTCGTCCTTTGGAATTTTTATTGGCAGATCACAGTTCATTGAATACTCAATTCAGTATTCAGTGAACTGTGTACAAAGCCAGACCAACAGGCATTACATGCTTTGACAAAAAAAATAAAAAAATAAAAAAAGGATAGTGCATTGAGAGTCGCTAGTTTGTAGCTGATATCTAGATCTGCCAATAAAAATTTCAAAGGACGACTGATAGCTGAAATCTACTATTTACAAAAAGGGAAATAACCTATTTGATGACTTACGAGTTCCTAACAGGAATTCTATAATTTCATGTGTGCTTTGATAGATCAGTTTTTGGATTTCTGCGTATTAATTTTATATTTACTAGGCACAGTTCACGAGTTTTCGTTTGTTTCGGAAAGTAAATCAGGAGCGAATTATTTAGTCTCTTCTGCGAGCTTTGGTAGCTCCGTTTTTGAAACTCTGCGTATTAATCTAATTTATTGGACACAGTTCTTGCGTTTTCCTTCGTGTCTGCAGTTGAGTTCCGTAGCACGTGACTATTCTCCTTGTTTGTCTGCGTAGTGTAGTTTTCCACGGTTTTTAGTACGGATACGGACTATGTTTGCTCTTTACGATTGTGAGCCGAGTTGGTGACACTTCGCACTCAGCTCCACGCTGTGACGGCTTCGGTTGCACAGCTTTCAGCTGCAGTGAATAGGCATAACTGTTGCTGGCCTGCAGTGCAGATCCAACGGGTGTCCAGCACTTCTGGGTCCACCGATCGGTCCGCACCGGTGACCAGCCCAGTTACTGCTCACACTGAGGTTGATCTTTCACCCGTGGTCGAGTGGGAGACCGTCTCAGGGCGTGTCGGGCGATTGAAGACTTCCCAGGGAGCCGAACGTAAGGGCTCCCCGGCTCGTCTCACAAACAGATTCCAGGTGCTGTCTGGCTGACTCTGTCCCTAAGCCAGATGCAGTCTATTGCTCTGTTTCAGAGGGAACCTCTCAGCCTAGAAGATCCGAGCAGTCACAGAGGGTAGGGCTATTGGTAGCTGGAAGTTCCAACGTTAGGCGCGTTATGAGGCCCTTCATGGACATCACTGCTAAGGAGGGGAAGAAAGCTAGTGAGCAGTCCGTGTGCATACCTGGTAGAGTCATTCCAGACGCGTAATGGTTCCTTCTGGATGCCGTGAAGAGCACAGGGTGCAGCCAGCTGCGATGGCGGCTCACATCGGTACCAATGTGTCGCTTTGGATCGGAAGAAATTATCTCTGGTTTAGAGTGGGTATTAGAAGTCTTAAGGGCTACCAATCTTGCTTATTATACGCAGCACAGTGGACAGGACCGATTGTGGACCTCTGGTACAGAGCCGAGTGGAGTACTTGAATCAGAGGCTCAGACGGTTTCGCGACCGTATAGATTGCAGCTTCCTTGACTTGCACTGTAGGTTCCGTTGACTAGATCAGTAGTCTACACGCAGGAGGCGGCTACAGGGGTAGCAGTGGTTGTGTGACCTGGACTGGGCGGCTTTTTTAGATTAGTGTGTGTCTGAGAAACACAAGAAGGGCTTCAGTCACAAAGGGCGCAGGCCGAACACAGGAAGAACGTAGATAGAGGAACCGTCGTTATAACCGTTGTAAATTGTCGTAGCTGTATTGGGAAAGTACCAGAGTTCCAAGCACTAATGGAAAGCACTGAAGCTCAAATCGTTATAGGCACTGAAAGCTGTCTAAAACCGGAGAAAAGTTCAGCCGAATTTTTTTGCGATAGACCTAACGGTGTTCAGAGAGGATAACCTAAATACAGTTGGTGGTGGCGTGTTTGTTTCTATTAGTTCCGTGTCTTATTACGGGTAGAGGACATTTTCGGCAAACAGAATAAAGTAGCAATTGAATGCATCTGGAATTCCTTCATCAAAGAAGACGAGGTAAGTATTGCAGAACTCAAATCAAGAACAGCTGTCAAAATGAGTAACTTAGAAGTAGATATCCTCTGGAAGAACCCCCATACGTAATAAGCCTCCAGAAGTGTCTCAGTTTAGCCGTTGAGTCCGTAGATGGTGGTATAAGGCGCCTGCAGTGTAACTGGCCACGCTTTCCCACCCGAGTTTTGCGACAATTAAGCCAGCCCGTCCTTGAACTGACTTAATGAGCCGCAGCGTAGGAATTCTTCCCATCTGTTATACGGAGATGCTCTCTTAGCTTAATATCGCCTTGCAGAGCTGTAGCATCGCCATCGGATCCTGAAAGTGCAATATTACCGTTTATGTTTTACGTAATGAAGCGGGAAGAAGTTTTTTGTGCAAATAATTTTTACACAGGATGCCATTATGGTGTGTCTATTTACGAAACACGGTAAAATGAACTTGTTCACACTGGTTATAAGCTAACTACTGACGGTACGAGAACAAGGTCTACTGCATGGCTAGAGCGAAAGGCATCCTATCGACGGCTGCCGACTATGGCGCACAGTCTGTAACGTCAACGTACAATCGATATAGTTCGCGTAAGATCGTACATCTTCGGTTATAACAAAATTATTCATTTATTATTAACATTAACGTTTCCTGGCAATGTAAAATTACCGAAAGACAGCATGTATGATTCGTAGACTCCTCCTAATGTATGAGTGGCTGAAGGCAACTTTTGTTAGCAAATATTTATTAATAAGAATTACTTGATTCGCGCCAGAATAAGTGTACTTCCTCTTCGTATCTCTTTGTTGTCGTACGGAGGATTTCTCCATCGGAACTTCATGCCTCTGTCTCTGAAAGCTCCAGATGACCACCGGCCTCTGCTAGATGATCGCTCTTTTCTCCGTACGTACTGCAGCACACACACCTTCACTTCACGTAGGCCTATGTGAAATTGCCAAATTGTCAATAAATGCTCTCTTATCTGCAAATACATCTTACACATCGGAGTAATGACGCAACTTAAATCACTTAATGAAAACAACTATTCCACTCCAGACTGTATACCAATCAGGTTCCTTTGAGAGTATGCTGATGCATCAGTTCCATACTGAACAATCATATACAGCCGCTCGCTCGACGAAAGATCTGTATCCAAAGACAGTAATTTTGCACAGGTCACACCAGTATTCAAAAAAGGCAATGTGTACTTCAGTAAATTACAGGCCCATATCATTAACGTCGATATGCAGCAGGATTTTGGAACACACATAGTGTTCGGACACTATGAATTACCTGGAAGAGAATGGTCTATTGACACACAGTCAACAGGTATTTAGAAAACATCTTTCTTGTTAAACACAACTAGCTCTTTACTCACACGAAGCGGTAAGCGCTATCGAGAAGGGATTTCAAATTGATTCCGTATTTCAAGATTTCCAGAAGGCTATCGACACCGTACCTCAAAAGCGGCTTGTAATCAAATTGCGTGCTTATGGAACAGTCTCAGTCATGCGACTCTACTCATGATTTCCCGCCAGAGAGGTTGCATTTCGTAGTAACCGACGGGAAGTTATCGAGTAAAACAGAAGTGGTTTCAGGCTATCCCCAAGGAAGCGTTATAGGCCCTCTGCTGTTTCTTATCTACACGAACGATTTGAGAGACAATCTGAGCACCTGTCTTAGGTTGTTTGCAGATGACGCTGTCGTTTACCGCCTAGTAAAGTCATCAGAAGATCAAAACAAATTGCAAAACGGTTTAGAAAAAATAGGTATCTAGTGATTGAATTAGCAACTGACCCTAGCTAGTGGAAACTATGAGGTCATCCACGTTATTCCTAAAAGGAATCCGTTAAACCTCGGCTGCACGATAAATCAATCAATTCTCAAGGCCGTAAATTTATCTAAATACCTAGGAATAACTATTATAATCAACTTAAACTTGAAAGAGCACATAGAAAATGTTGTGGGGAAGGCGAACCAGAGACTGTGCTTTACTGGTAGAACACTTAGAAGATGCAACAGAGCTACTAAAGCAACTGCCTACACTACGCTTGTCCGACCTCTTTTTGGAGTACGGCTGCGCGTTTCCAGATCCTAACCAGATAGTTTAATGGAATATATCGGAAAAGTTCAAAGGAGAACAGCAAGAAATGGGGAGAGAGTGTCATGGACATGATGCAGGATTTCGGCTGCACATAATTTTAAAAAAGGCGTTTTTGTTTGCGGTGGAATCTTCTCTCGAATTTTCAGTCGCCAACTTTCTCCTCCGAATGCGAAAATATGTTGTTGCAGCCGACCTACATAGGAATAAACGATCATATTAAAATGAAGGAAATCAGAGCTCGCTCGGAAAAATGTAGGTGTTCGATTTTTTCGTGCGCCGTTCGACAGAAAATAATAGAGAATTATTGTGAAGACGGTTCGATGAAGCGTGTGATCTGCAGAGTATCTATGTCAGTTGTAGATGTAGAGAGTGTGTAACGAATTCTTCACGGCTCTAAGCTCGTCACAATGATGAATGCTAACCCGAAATCTATTTATTTCAGTACAAGTCACCATGAGAAAGTTGGAATAAGAGCGACCACGGTACGAATATTAGCGAGCCACCTATTCAGACTAAGATGCCGAGATTTATCCGAACACCAATATAACTGTATCGGTCATTTTCAGAAGACCATTTCGCACGCTGATAAAAATTTTCTAGGGTGATCAATTGCATCGTCTTGTCGCAACGTTTCGATGAGTTTAGTACCAATCATCTTCTGGTGACATCTTGTATTTTTTGATAAAATTCGTTTCTGGTTCCCCAGGAATAGTTGTAGCAGTTTGATGCTACAGATGACCCGCTCGAGCACTTCGTGTTGACACAGGAAGCCAACGATGTTTTGACTCAGTTCAAAGAGGCTGCTCCTCAAAGTACTGAGTCCTGCTAGTTGTTCAGAATTCACATTCAGTTTAAACTATCCACATGTGATTACTTTTCAGTGGATCGATTGACCTGTAAAAAACACATCCGACTTAAGTTTGAGAATAACAATACACGTGACTTTTTCAACTTTCAGTGCAATACGGCAGTGTTACAAATAAACGTACGAGAACTGAAAATATCAAGAAGGGAATGAAATACATCCCGTAAAAGATATGCTGATGGGATGGCCAGTGTAAAAAGAAGAGTTATCTATCCATTGCGAAATGTACTGTACGTGCCCTCAACAGTAATATATGCTGATGATATACCTCCTGCATAGTAAACACACAGCATATGTCATTTTGACCCCCTTACATCATATATAGTTTTCAAAGAACTAAATCTGTGAATATTCGGAGCATAA
This sequence comes from Schistocerca piceifrons, assembly GCF_021461385.2. Lineage (NCBI taxonomy): Eukaryota > Metazoa > Arthropoda > Insecta > Orthoptera > Acrididae > Schistocerca > Schistocerca piceifrons. The sequence continues at coordinate 770,057,881 of NC_060141.1, read as the reverse complement.
AGAGCAGATTTTTCTTTTCTAGTTTCGGAGTAGGTATTAAAATTCATGGAGGAGAAGTAAAAACTTTGAGGTTCGTCGATGACATTGTAATTCAGTCAGAGACAGCAAAGGACTTGGAAGAGTAGTTGAACGGAATGGATAGTGTCTTGAAAGGAGGATATAAGATGAACATCAACAAAAGCAAAATGAGGATAATGGAATGTAGTCGAATTAAGTCGGGTGATGCTGAGGGAATGAGATTAGGAAACGAGACACTTAAAGTAGTAAAGGAGTTTTGCTATTTGGGGAGCAAAATAAATGATGACGGTCGAAGTAGAGAGGATATAAAATGTAGACTGGCAATGGCAAGGAAAGCATTTCTGAAGAAGAGAAATTTGTTAACATTAAGTATAGATTTAAGTGTCAGGAAATCGTTTCTGAAAGTATTTGTATGGAGTGTAGCCAAGTATGGAAGTGAAACATGGACGAGAAATAGTTTTGACAAGAAGAGTATAGAAGCTTTTGAAATGTGATGTTACAGAAGAATGCTGAAGATTAGATGGGTAGATCACATAACTAATGAGGAAGTATTGAACAGGATTGGCGAGAACAAAAGTTTGTGGTACAACTTGACTAGAAGAAGGGATCGGTTGGTAGGACATGTTCTGAGGCTACAAGGGATCACCAATTTAGTATTGGAGGGCAGCGTGGAGGGTAAAAATCGCAGAGGGAGACCAAGAGATGAATACACTAAGCAGATTCAGAAGGGTGTAAGTTGCGGTAGGTACTGGGAGATGAAGAAGCTTGCACAGGATAGAGTAGCATGGAGAGCTGCATCAAACCAGTCTCGGGACTGAAGACCACAACAACAACAAAAGAGCAGATTAGTGAAGCTGTTCGAAAAGGACAGTTTATTCTTATCGAAGGTAAAAAAAAATTAATAGAATATCTTGCGATGTTCACTTATGACGAACAAAAATAAAATACATTTGCAACACAGATTAATGTTAATTCAAAACTAGCGTTTGTATATATGGGGACATGTAGAAATGATGGAATCAGTCGCAGAACCCTAGAATGTGTTTTAAGATCGAACACGGTCCACAATGAAAAGTTGTCTCTCGAGTGAAACACAGCTCACTTTGCCGCCCACGATTCCTTGAAAATAGTTGTGATCAGGTACATTCCACCTTCCTAGAATTCAGACAGGCGTTCCGCACCGAATTACTTTGTCAACTAAGCAATCAAAACCATATAGTGGACCTTCACTAAAGTTCGATCCACTCCCAGAATCAGTATAATACTAAACACAACACGTCATAGACGATGTGAGTGCTCAACAAAAGTGGAAGTAGCATCGGATGCCTCAAGGATGTGCAATACTAACGTTTGATGTTCGCAATACACATAAGCGATAAGATCAGAGGCACTCTCTGCTTGTTCGATGACGATGCTGTTGTCTCACGGAGATGAGGAGACAAGGAAATTATGCACATGCTGTATTGAATAGCATTTATATTTTCAAGTGATTAAATACACAATACAATGTCCGTAACAAAGAGAAAGCGGTTTTGACTTGTTTGGAAGTGAAGAGCTTCACGAAATTTGCTTCAGCAGCTGACAAAATCCACTGCCGTAGCTTGTCCCTCAATGCTGGGATTGTACTGCAAGTTTTGATAGCAACAACAGTCCCGCAGAACCTCTTGCTGACTCTGCAGTAATCGCAGTGAGACACGAGTTTGTAAAACTTAGAGCTTTGTGGAAAGATAAGACAAACACAAGAAAAGTTAAAATAAAAGCCATGCAAGTTAAATGTTTATCTGATACTACAATAGTGAAGCCTTAGTCACAGTACATAATTTAAAAAAGGGGGTTACATTACAGATTTCAACGAACTGCATCATCATTTTCAAATGTAAAACATCAGTTGGAGAATATATAATGAGAATAGTGACCATACATCTGACAACAATTACAAAAAAATAATGAGACCAGGCAACCGAGGCAATGGCGACACAATCAAGACACTACAAATTATGCCAATGCTTGCCCAACCGTTCATTCCATGTCCTAATATAGAATAGATAAAAACTACACCAAGATCAAAATTGCCGAGGACTCTTGCGCTATGTGCTGTTGTGACAACGATCGTATGGTTGATAAATTCGCAAGACGTAAGTGTAAAAAGCATAGCAAGCTTCTATATGGAATGCGGCACATAATTTTATTATTTCGAAAGTAGTATAGTGTGTCAGTCGTACATGAGAGTAGAGCGTATTTTGAGATTCTTTTCTCGGAACATAGTAAAATTATGTGCTACATTCCATACGGAAGCTTGGTGTGCTTGATACACTACGATTGTCTGCCTCCATAGCTGAGTGGCACCAGCTCGGTAGCTCAGCGTGTTTGGTCGGAGAACTGGGTGGTCTCTGTAATAAAAAAAAAAAAAATTGAGTCCAGCGATCAACAACGAACTTCAACGAATGTCACAGTCCGCCCCGATAGCTGAATGGTCAGTGTGGCGGACTGCCGTCCTAAGAGGCCCGGGTTCGATTCCCGGCTGGGTCGGGGATTTTCTCCGCTCAGGGACTGGGTATTGTGCTGTCTTCATCATCACATCATCTCCATCCGGCGCGCAGGTCGCCCATTGTGGCGTCGAATGTAATAAGACCTGCACCAAGGCGGCCGGACCTGCCCTGTAAGGGGCCTCCCGGCCAATGACACCAAACGCTCATTTCCAACGGATGTCATGTGACGTCCGCTACGACCAAATATCACGAACAATAGCGTAATAAACGCAAAATAAGGAAAAAAGTGTTCAGCGCGGCAGCATGTCATGCGTGGGGCCAGGTTTCGATTCCCGGCCGGGTTGGAGATTTTCTCCGTTCGGGAACTGAGTGTTGTCCTAATCATCATCATTTCATCCTCATCGATACGAATGTCGCCGAAGTGGCGTCACCTCCTAAGACTTGCACCAAGCGATCGGCCTACCCGACGGGTGGCCCTAGCCACACGATAGTTCATTTCACTTATGAATTGCGCATTTATATCAGCCATACGATCGTTGTTTCACAGCAGGACAGATTGCAAGAAAAATTGGCTGTTTTTACCCTGGTGTAGTTTTTACCTATTCTACATTATGACACAGAATGAACGGTTGGGCAAGCATGGGCATAATTTCGTAGTGACTTCATTGTGCCAAAATTGCCTCGGTTGCCTGGTCTCACTATATTTCGTAATTGTTGTCAGATGTATAGCCTCAATTCCCCCTATATATTATTCTCCAACTGATGTTTTACATTTGAAAATGACGACGTATTTCGTTGAAACCGACAATGTAACACGTTTGTTTTTAAAAAAAGATTATATACTGTGATTAAGGCTTCACTACTGTAGTGACAAATGAACATTTAACTTATACTACGGTCACACTCCTTTACGACAGTTATGTCGGAATTTAGGATGGCCGTACAAAACAGAACATTACTTCAAACCCAAAGTACAAAACCGAAATATGTGAATGCACCCAAATAATTAAATGTGACATGTAAAAAATAAAAATCAATAAAATTCAAAAGTTCAATTCAAGGCAGAAATGAGTGGAATCAATGAATTTAATTAAATACGCAAACAGTAATCTCACACGAAATTCTATGAAGGCACACCGATTACTAAAATATACGTACAGTACAAAATAAATCTTAATAAATGCAAACGTCAGAACCAAAAATAGAAGTCATGACTATACTCCCTAACAGCTGCTGTACAAACGTTAATGAAACGTCTCCTAGTTTCCTTCTATGAGGTCTACCTCTGCATTGGGCAAAAAGTCATTTTAACATCTAGCTCCTTGAAGTATTAAACATTGTCTGTCATTTTAGCATCTAGCTCCTTGAAGTATTAAACATTGTCTGTGGACCGCATCGATCTGGTGCTGAACTTAGGTTAAAGGGTTGAGATCCCAATAACATTTGTTTATTGCCACCGGTGTCTGCTTACGTTAAAGCCAACCTCAGATTTCTTGAGCCTTGCAAGGGTAGGAACAACAAAGTTACAAATACTACTACATTATGCGTTGCTAGAAGAAAAATACAGAAATGCTGTAGCGTTTACCCCTATAGCTGGTGTTGGCGGCTCGTCGATTTTTCACGTCATACCACGCTCGTACACCGTGACTGATGGCTGTGGAGCCACGGGTCAAACAGTGTGCAACCCGCGTGCCGACTATGGATTACGTCAGCAACAGCCAATGGCGAACGCTTCACAAGAACTGGAATGTCGTTGCTATATGAAATTTGCAAAGCAAATTCTTGTAGACCAAGTAAGTAGTCATTTATGTTAAAATAAAATAAAATAAACAGACTTACAGAACAAGAGGAGAAGCAGCGTCATCTAGCGACACCTATGTCAACGACAAACACATCGTTCTTATTAATGTTCTGTCGATAAACGAATAAACTAGAGAGTATGCACAGACAGATATTATATAAAGTCATAATAGCAGCTAAATTACACTAAAAGATACGACAATTAAAATATATACACGTCATTGTATGTTGACTAGGCAGTGCCCTCTGGTCAGAATTCAAGGCGACGCCGTTGTCTAGGAAAACTGAAGGCCAACATCCAAGATGTCCCCCATGAAATCATAGGAGCGTGTACTGAAAAGGACACCGTTGTCATGGTAACGTAACGGTCAAAGTGGCAGCTAAGAAATCAAAGAAGTACACATGGGCATGCCGACTGCGATTAGGGTATCAATCCAGGTCGTTATTTTCAAAGACATTTATGCAGACGACTCATAAATTGCTGGAAAGACTGAAAAACATTGCTATCTTATGACGTAGCATGGCTCATAAGTGGCACAATATCGTGCGAAAATTTTAATGGCAAACTAGATACTGAAATGGAAGCGACCATATTACAAACGCTGTAGGAACGTTACTTACAAGGGAACCTCCCCATCGCACCCCCCTCAGATTTAGTTATAAGTTGGCACAGTGGATAGGCCTTGAAAAACTGAACACAGATCAACTGAGAAAACAGGAAGAAGTTGTGTGGAACTATGAAAAAATAAGCAAAATAAACAAACTGAGTAGTCCATGTGTAAGATAGGCAGTATCAAGGAAAATGTGAATTGAGGAGCGCTGTGGTCCCGTGGTTAGCGTGAGTAGCTGCGGAACGAGAGGTTCTTGGTTCAAGCCTTCCATCGAGTGAAAATTTTAATTTTTTATTTTCGGTTTACATGACAAACTCTTATATTTTCATCACTTTTTTTGGGAGTGATTATCACATCCACAAGAAAACCTAAATCGGGCAAGGTAGAAGAATCTTTTTACCCATTCGCCAAGTGTATAAGTTAGGTGGGTCGACAACATATTCCTGTCATATGACGCACATGCCCTCACCAGTGTCGTATAGAATATATCAGACGTTTTCCTGTGGAGGAATCGGTTGACCTATGACCTTGCGATCAAATGTTTTCGGTTCCCATTGGAGAGGCACGTCCTTTCGTCTACTAATCGCACGGTTTTGCGGTGCGGTCGCAAAACACAGACACTAAACTTATTACAGTGAACAGAGACGTCAATGAACGAACGGACAGATCATAACTTTGCAAAAATAAAAAAGTAAACTTTTCACTCTAGGGAAGACTTGAACCAAGGACCTTTTGTTCCGCAGCTGCTCTCGCTACCCACGGGACCACGGCGCTCCTGAGTTCACACTATCCTTGATGTTGCCTATCTTGCGCATGAGCTATTCAGTTTGTATATTTTGCTTATTTTTTCATAGTTCCACACAACTTCTTCCTGTTTCCTAGATTGATCTATATTCAGTTTTTCAAGGCCTATCCACTGTGTCAACTTATAACTAAATCTGAGGGGGGTGCGATGGGGATGTTCCCTTGTTAGTATCATTGAGTGCCATTAGTGAGAGGAAATATGGTGATGGCACATCAACCACTAGAGCGGCCGCTGTTGTCAAGCTGCCATGGTGACAAAGTGGCAGCTATGAAAACAGAAAAACAGAAAACTACACTTACTGATGCCGGAACTGCAAAATATCGATTCTCAAGATCTGGGGTGTATAAATTAACATGTAAGGATTGGCATAAAATGTACATTGGACACACTGGTAGGAGTTTTCAAACAAGATACGAAGAGCATATGCAGGGTACGGCTCGCAGCAAATCTACTTTTGGACAACATCTGAAGAGCAACAAACACTCAGAATGTGATGTACAACACGATATGCAAATCCTACATACTGTCCAAAAAGAACTTGAGGTTTTCGTCCACCAAAACACGACCCATCGCTTCTTCTTAACGGACATACACATTTTCGATATAAAGCATTTTTTGATATTTTTCAGAAGGACCCAAGGATGCTGCTTTCCCTCTTTTCACTTACGACTCTTGCGTTGTATCCTGTCTCATCTTGGTTTTATGAAAATTTATTGTTGTATCACCATTTATTCACGTCTCACATGTATGTTAGCGCCGGAACAAGCTTGTCATCTCGCATAGTTTTCATTTTATACTGTACTTTGGGACCAGCTAGGTTAATATGTACTAGCGCATATCTATCGTTTTAACGTTTTATCTTTATCTGATATAATAACATTAATCTATCTTAATGCTGTTAAGATCTGTATATAATAGGGGTCCGAGAAGTGAAATGGAAAGAACACAAGAATTTCTGGTCAGATGAGTATAGGGTAATATCAACAGCAGCAGAAAATGGTATAACGGGAGTAGGATTTGTTATGAATAGGAAGGTAGGGCAGAGAGTGTGTTACTCTGAACAGTTCAGTGACAGGGTTGTTCTTATTAGAATCGACAGCAAACCGACACCGACGACGACAGTTCAGGTATATGTGCTGACGTCGCAAGCTGAAGATGAAGAGATAGAGAAAGTATATGAGGATATTGAAAGGGTAATACAGTACGTAAAGGGAGACGAAAAACTAATAGTCATGGGAGACTGGAATGCAGTTATAGTGGAAGAAGAACACGTTACAGGAGAATATGGGTTTGGGACAAGGAATGAGAGAGGAGAGAGACTAATTGAGTTCTGTAACAAGTTTCAGCTAGTAATAGCTAATACTCTGTTCAAGAATCACAAGAGGAGGAGGTATACTTGGAAAATGCCGGCTGATACGGGAAGATTTTAGTTAGATTACATCATGGTCAGATTCCGAAGTGAGATACTGGATTGTAAGACGTACCCAGGAGCAGATACAGACTCAGATCACAATGTAGTGGTGATGAATAGTAGGCTGAAGATTAAGAGATTAGCCAGGAAGAATCAATACAGAAGTACTAAGCAATGACGATATAGGCTATAGATACAGCAATAAGGCATAGCTCAGTAGGCAGTGCAGTTGAAGAGGAATGGAAGTTTCTAAAACGGGCCATCACAGAAGTTGGAAAGAAAAAACATAGGTACAAAGAAAGTAACTGCGAAGAAACCCAGGATAGCAGAAGAATTACTTCATTTGATCGAGGAAAGGAGGAAGTGCTAAAATGTTCCAGGGAACTCAGGCATACAGAAATACGAGTCGCTGAAGAATGAAATAAATAGGAAGACGAAATGCTGCTAGAAAAAAGGGAAGAAATCGAAAAAGAAATGATACATACAAGAAGGTCAAAACAATCTTCGCTGACATTAATAGTTCAACGGGAGTTCCACTGGTAAATGCAGAGGAGAAAGCGGATAGGTTGAAAGAATACATTGAAAGCTTCTATGAGGGGGAAGATTTGGATGACGTGATAGAAGAGGAAACAGAACTCGATTTAGATGATATAGGGGATCTAGAATTAGAATCAGAATTTAAAAGAGCTTTGGAGGACTTAAGATCGAATAAGGGAGAACGTATAGATAACATTCCACCAGAATTTCTAAAATCACTGGGGGAAGTGGAAAATGGTTCAAATGGCTCTAAGAACTATGGGACTTAATGTTGTGGTGTAACAAGCTACACTCCTGGAAATTGAAATAAGAACACCCTGAATTCTTGTCCCAGGAAGGGGGAACTTTATTGACACATTCCTGGGGTCAGATACATCACATGATCACACTGACAGAACCACAGGCACATAGACACAGGCAACAGAGCATGCACAATGTCGGCACTAGTACAGTGTATATCCACCTTTCGCAGCAATGCAGGCTGCTATTCTCCCATGGAGACGATCGTAGAGATGCTGGATGTAGTCCTGTGGAACGGCTTGCCATGCCATTTCCACCTGGCGCCTCAGTTGGACCAGCGTTCGTGCTGGACGTGCAGACCGCGTGAGACGACGCTTCATCCAGTCCCAAACATGCTCAATGGGGGACAGATCCGGAGATCTTGCTGGCCAGGGTAGTTGACTTACACCTTCTAGAGCACGTTGGGTGGCACGGGATACATGCGGACGTGCATTGTCCTGTTGGAACAGCAAGTTTCCTTGCCGGTCTAGGAATGGTAGAACGATGGGTTTGATGACGGTTTGGATGTACCGTGCACTATTCAGTGTCCCCTCGACGATCACCAGTGGTGTACGGCTAGTGTAGGAGATCGCTCCCCACACCATGATGCCGGGTGTTGGCCCTGTGTGCCTCGGTCGTATGCAGTCCTGATTGTGGCGCTCACCTGCACGGCGCCAAACGCGCATACGACCATCATTGGCACCAAGGCAGAAGCGACTCTCATCGCTGAAGACGACACGTCTCCATTCGTCCCTCCATTCACGCCTGTCGCGACACCACTGGAGGCGGGCTGCACGATGTTGGGGCGTGAGCGGAAGACGGCCTAACGGTATGCGGGACCGTAGCCCAGCTTCATGGAGACGGTTGCGAATGGTCCTCGCCGATACCCCAGGAGCAACAGTGTCCCTAATTTGCTGGGAAGTGGCGGTGCGGTCCCCTACGGCACTGCGTAGGATCCTACGGTCTTGGCGTGCATCCGTGCGTCGCTGCGGTCCGGTCCCAGGTCGACGGGCACGTGCACCTTCCGCCGACCACTGGTGACAACATCGATGTACTTGGGAGACCTCACGCCCCACGTGTTGAGCAATTCGGCGGTACGTCCACCCGGCCTCCCGCATGCCCACTATACGCCCTCGCTCAAAGTCCGTCAACTGCACATACGGTTCACGTCCACGCTGTCGCGGCATGCTACCAGTGTTAAAGACTGCGATGGAGCTCCGTATGCCACGGCAAACTGGCTGACACTGACGGCGGTGGTGCACAAATGCTGCGCAGCTAGCGCCATTCGACAGCCAACACCGCGGTTCCTGGTGTGTCCGCTGTGCCGTGCGTGTGATCATTGCTTGTACAGCCCTCTCGCAGTGTCCGGAGCAAGTATGGTGGGTCTGACACACCGGTGTCAATGTGTTCTTTTTTCCATTTCCAGGAGTGTAGTTACGCCACACTGAGAAGGGAGCCGAAAGGCACGCGTACACACACGCCGACTGGCGTCAAGTCTGGAACAGGATACGTTATGACTGCTGTCAAGAAAATACGTAGCTTTGGAATATACTTAACTTTATTCTTTGTTGGTTTACAACGTTCTTCTTGAGACATTTATACGATAACTCTCAAACTAGGTAAGGCTAATGGCGCCTTGCTAGGTCGTAGCCATGGACTTAGCAGAAGGCTATTCTAACTGTCTCTCGGCAAATGAGAGGAAGGCTTCGTCCGTATTGTCGCTAGCAATGTCGTCCGTACAACTGGGGCGAGTGCTATATCGTATCTCGAGACCTGCCTTGTGGTGGCGCTAGGTCTGCGATCACACAGTGGCGACACGCGGGTCCGACATGTACTAAATGGACCGCGGCCGATTTAAGCTACCACCTAGCAAGTGTGGTGTCTGGCGGTGACACCACACTTAACATCTGAGGTCATCAGTCCCCTGGACTTAGAACTACTTATACATAGCTCACCTAGGGACATGACGCACTTCCATGCCCGATGCAGGATTCGAACCAGCAGCGCGATTGCGGACTGAAGCGCCAAGAACCGCTCGGTCACAACGGCCAACTGGGGAAGTGGAACAAAAAAACTATTCACTTCGGTGTGTAGAATGTATGAGTCTGGATACATACCACCTGACTCTCGGAAAAATATCATCCACACAATTCCGAAGACTGCAAGAGGTGACAAGTGTGAGAATTATCGCACAATGAGCTCATTAACTCATGCATCCAAGCTTCTGGCAAGAACAATATACAGAAAAATGGAAAAGAAAATTGAGGAGGTACTAGATGATGATCAAGTTGTGTTTAGAAAATGTAAAGGCACGAGAGAGGCAATTCTGACGTCGAGGTTAGTAATGGAAGCAGATTAAAGAAAAATCAAGACACGTTCATCGGATTTGTCGACCTGGAAAAGCCTTCAACAATGTAAAATGGTGCAAGATGTTCGAAATTCTGAGAAAAATAGGTGTAAGCTACAGGGAGAGACGGGTAACATACAATATCTACAAGAGCCAAGAGGGAATAACAAGAGTGGACGACCAAGAACGAAGTGCTCGGATTAAAAAGTCCGTAAGACAGGGATGTAGTCTTTCCCCCTACTGTTCAATCTGTTCATAGAAGAAGCAATGATGGAAATAAAAGAAAGTTTCAAGAGTGGAATTAAAATTCAAGTTGATAGGATATTAATGATACGATTCGCCGATGACATTGCTATGCTGAGTGGAAATGAAGAAGAATTACATGATCTGCTGAACGGACTGAACAGTCAATGAGTACAGAATATGGATTGAGATTAAATCGAAGAAAGACGAAAGTAATGAGGTGCAGCAGAAATGAAAACAGCGAGAAACTTAACATCAGGATTGATGGTCACGACGTAGATGAAGTTAAGGAATTATTTAACCCGTGGCTCCACAGCCATGAGTCACAGTGTACGATCGTACACCAGCCACAGGGGTAAACGCTACAGCATTTCTCTATTTTTCTTTTAAGCCGTAAATAGTAATGTTGTTTGTAACTTCGTTATTGCCACCCATGCAGGGCCCAAAAAATCTGAGGATGGATTTAACATAAGCCAAAACCGGTTGTAGTAAACAAATTTTGTAGCGATCTCTGCTATTGTTTTATCCAAACACCTTAACACTGATCCGGCAACGGCCTTGCCGCAGTGGATACACCGATTCCCGTCAGATCACCGAAGTTAAGCGCTGTCGGGTGTGGCCGGCTCTTGGATGGGTGACCATCCGGGCCGCCATTTGCTGTTGCCATTTTCGGGGTGCACTCAGCCTCGTGATTCCAACTGAGGAGCTACTCGACCGAATAGTAGCGGCTCCGGTCAAAGAAATCCATCGTAACGACCGGGAGAGCGGTGTGCTGTCCACACGCCCCTCCTATCCGCATCCTCAACTGAGGATGACACGGCGGTCGGATGGTCCCGATGGGCCACTTGTGGCCTGATGACGGAGTGATTTTTTTTAACACTGATTTTAATAGGTAATAAATAATATTCATATTTATCAGTAACACTCTTGATGACTGGACGGATCTGTACTCTCTGTGAAAAGGAGGCATATACTCCTTTTGTAAGAACTGTTCAGGCTACTGCTATTATGTTCACATACCAACTGTTTCAAAAATTTCGTAAGTGGATTGGTGCAAATACGTTCCATTTGTATGTCCAGCCATATGTTGCTCTATATCATGTAACGTTACTTTCAGCGACCCTTATGGGTAAAAAAACTGGTATTAGCTAGGCGTTCGCTACGTTGATTAAATCCACACAAATTCAGTGTTTGCCTGCCGTTTTATGGTCGTGCCTACCGAACTCTATATTACCGAGCTATGGGTATCTATCAGACTTTGTTCCATTCGTCTTCCCCTACACCGCTTCGAACTTATCACGTTTCTTTCTGCACAATACATATTCTACATCTACATCTACATTTATACTCCGCAAGCCACCCAACGGTGTGTGGCGGAGGGCACTTAACGTGCCACTGTCATTACCTCCCTTTCCTGTTCCAGTCGCGTATGGTTCGCGGGAAGAACGACTGTCTGAAAGCCTCCGTGCGCGCTCTAATCTCTCTAATTTTACATTCGTGATCTCCTCGGGAGGTATAACTAGGGGGAAGCAATATATTCGATACCTCATCCAGAAACGCACTCTCTCGAAACCTGGCGAGCAAGCTACACCGCGATGCAGAGCGCCTCTCTTGCAGAGTCTGCCACTTGAGTTCGTTAAACATCTCCGTAACGCTATCACGGTTACCAAATAACCCTGTGACGAAACGCGCCGCTCTTCTTTGGATCTTCTCTATCTCCTGCGTCAACCCGATCTGGTACGGATCCCCTGTCCCGTCGTTCGCTTTATTGACGTATGAAACGTATTCCCTCTCGAAAATCATTCAGCTGAGAGCAAACCAATAACCCCCCCCCCTTCTGATTCTTTAAAAAATCTAATTCCTATCAACAAAATGGCTTCAGAGGTGTGGTCACTTTACACATGAGGTAATATGTCATTTACTTGACGTTAAGCATGTAAACGCTTTATGGTTGAAGACGCAAAACCCTAATGGGGTTGGTTTTATTGCTTTCGGATCATTCACCCACAGAGTAATGAAAAAGTCAAAGACAAAGCAAGTTTCTCATGCATCTAAATTTTTTTGACGACATATTTGTTGAACTGTGTGCCACACAATGACATAATTTTGCAGGTAAATTCAGTGCTATATGTCGTCATTGTCTGCTAACTGTGCTGCGAATAGAGTTTGTAGAAAATAAATGATAAATTAAAACGTCATGTCTTGTGCTGAAGTTTTATTGCATGAACAGCGAAGTCATAGTCAACGATAAACTTTTTTCATTTCATTATTTAGTGGAGCGGTGTCTGCAAGAAAAAAGTTTGTAACAGGTTTGAAATTATATGTAAAGTTGGTCCGAATTCATTAACTGCTTTCATTCTTAAACAACAGCTGGATATTTTCTACCAGGCACTTAAACGTGATTTGCAGAGTATCCATGTAGATGTAAATAATTCTTTGGTAGTGCGTCCGGGCAACTCTTGTACCCGCACACATTCGCGGAAAACGATGGAATATTCGATCCGGAGGTTAAATTTCAAGAAACATATTATCTGCGTAATTTGCGCGCTGTGATTCACGGTGCATCAAGGCATGTACTCAGTTTCTGACAGTAATGGTTCACCTGTTGTGTCGAACTTTTAACGTACTATTATACGTAAAGTACACCAGCGGAAGAACACCGTTGTACCTTCACTGCGCGATGAGAATGATGATGTTGCTTATGACAGTGCTACTAAAGCAAAGATATTAAACACGGTTTCCCAAAATTCCTTCACCAAATAAGACGAAGTAAATATTACAGATTTCTAACCAACAACAACTGCCGACATGAGTAACTTAGAAGTAGGTATTATCGGTGTAGCAAAGCAGCTTAAATTACTCTACAAAGGCAATGCCTCCAGTACTAACTCTATACAAGGCAGGTTCCTCTCAGAGTATGCTGATACGGTACCTCCATATTTAGCAGTCATATAGAACCAACCAGATCCGTACCTAAGCTGCACAAGTCTCACCAATACCCAGGAAAGGAAATAGAATTAATCTGCTGAATTACATACCCACATCGCTAACGTTGATTTGAGATAGGATGTTGGAACATAAACTGTGTTCGAACTTTATGAGTTATATCGAAGGAAACGATTTATTGAGAAACAGCCAACGCATATTCAGAAAATATCGTTATTGTAAAACATAACTAGGTCTTTATTCTCACGAAGTAATGAGTGATATGGACAGGGGGTACCAAATTAATTCCATATTTTCAGAAGGCTTTTGGCACCGTACCTCACAAACAACTTCATATCGTCTGAGTTGTACGAGTAGATTCGTGATTTATTGTCAGAAAGGTAGCGGTTGATAGTAACTGACGCAAAGTAATAGAGTAAAACAGAAGTAATATATGGCGCTACCCAAGGAGGTGTTATAGACCCTCTGATGTTCCTCATCTACGTAACGATTTAGGAGACAATCTGAGTAGCACTCTTACATTTTTTCAGATGCTGCTATTATTTACTGTATTATAAAGTCATCAAAAGATCAAGACAAACTGCGAAACGATTTAGATAAGATATCTGCAACGTGCGAAAATAGGCGACTTGTAACGCCGGAAATGCATATCCTCCTATTTCTATCTATTGTACTATAAATTTTGTCCTTATTTTATCATCTGAAGATATGACATTTCGGTCTCTTTATATATTGTAATTGTTTTACTGTTTTTGTATATATATATATATATATATATGTCGATGTAGAATTGGTTTGTTTTGTAAATATTATTTGTATTTTTACGCTGGGTCTTGCCTAGGGAAAACTATGCTATCGAACGATTTCATCGATAGGTCGTGTGGAGAACCAAAGTGTTTAGTATCTTTGGTAGTGTTAACTCTGCCGCGTGGAGCGCGGGCAGAGCAGAGTCTGGCTGGGGTAGTGCGGTTGGGCAAGTGTGTTGTGTGACGCTCCCGCGAGTTGCCGCGCTTTCGGGGTTTGGCAGCATGTAATTGCGCTCGACTTGCTATGATAGTTTCTGACACGGTGTCGCGGCCGGGAAGCATTAGCTGGCGCACATCAAGAGCCCGTTTCGCCTGGTGACCGCGTCGAGAAGAAGGCGCGCCAACATCCAGCTCCTGAAGCAGCGGCGGCCGACAATGAGTGACTGTCGCCACCTCCTCGATCGACGGCTTCAAACCTTCAATCAACCAACAAGGAAGACTGGAAGCACGTAAAGTTTTAGAACTGTATGGCAGACCTCAGCTTTTAAAATTTTTGCATCACAAAATTACAGCAACTTAGCATGAACCTTTGTTGCTCACTGTCCCAATTGCATTACCAAGCACGGTCCCTTCCTTTTTTCCGAAATGAACCCGAGTGTCGTTGAAATTCAGACGCCAGCGTTAAAGTAATATCATTCCATTTCACTGCTTTAATTTCGAAGTCCAGTTAATGTATTCATAGCTGGCTACAGTATTTAGATTACGCAAGCACAAATTAAGAGTGTGAGTTTTGTTACCATATTTTAGCTTACCTGTGACTGCAGCTCGGCTTGGTACGTACTAAATGTTACTTTTGTTAATTGTTCAGAATCATTTAAATCAAGTTCAAAGTTAAATCTCTTATTTCTAAATTGCGTAGATTCAAGTAGGTTTTGAAATGATTGTTGAGGTAGCCCAAGACTAACCTTATTTTACTGAATTTCGTAGTGCTTCAGAAACAAATCTCACTATTAATTTCAGTCACTAAATTAACTTTCAGTTTTCCGGTTTTATTATTTCTTTTGCTAAATTAAGTCAGAGTGTAGCGAAATTTATTACTTCTGACAAACTTTCAGTTTTCACACAACACGTGTCAACCTCCAGTTGCCACGCTTTTAGTGCTAATTATTTGTGTAATAACCTTTCTTTTTCAGTTACTATAGTAATTGTCCATAGGACTGGCGACCGTAATTTTCCCCAAAATCTCAAATATCTAATTACCGCTACTTAATTGTTAACGTAACGGCCGCACATTTATTTTCTTTATTAACTTTACCCCTTTTCAAAATTAATTTCCACCAGTTTCATTTGCATTTTTCCTTTCCTTTAGATGTAACCCTTTCCTCCCTCTTTACCGACAGATTAACTTCGGTGACGATTGCTTTTCCCAAATTTCCATTAGGTACACGCGGTTTAATTTTTCACTGTCATTAAGGTCGATAAGTGAGGGGGAGGTTACAAACTGACTCTAAATAATGAAAGTGTGAAGTCATCCACATGAGTAACAAAAGAAACCCATTAAATTTTGTTTGTGCGATACATCGCACAAATGTAAACACTGCACATTCAACTAAATGTTTATGGCTTAGAGGTACATGTAACTTTCGTTGCATAGATAATGTTGTGGGTAAATCAAACCAACGGCTACGACTTCTTGCAGAATACTAAGAAAATGCAACAGGTCTATTATAGAGACTGCCTACACTACGCTTGTGTGTCCTCTTCTGAAGTACTGTTGTGCAGGGTGGGATCCGCATCAGATAGGATTAGCAGAGGACACCGAAAAAGTTCAAAGGACGGCTCGTTTTGTACTATCGCGAGATAGGGGAGAGGGCGCAACAGATATGGTTCGTCAATTGGGGTACCAGTCATTAAAATAAATGTGCTACTTGTTGCATCCGGATCTTGTCATAAAATTAGTCAACAACTTTCTCCTCAGAGAGTGAAACATTTTGTTAGCTCCCACCTACACAGGGAGGAATGATCATCATAACAAAATAAGAGAAACCAGAGAACGCACAGATAGATTTAAGTGTTCGTTTTTCCTGCACGCTGTTCTAGAATGGAACGGTAGAGAAATAGGTGGTTCGATGAACCCTCCACCGGGCACTTAATTGTGAATTACAGAGTAATCATGTAGATGTAGATGTAGCTATCACTTAATGCGTAGACTATGAAACAGTTTCAAATTTTTAAATTCGCTCATTAAGAGTGTAAAATACTGAAAACCAGTTTTCTGTTAGCCCAGGAAGCCTTAAAGTAGGCAACATGCAACAACGACAGGGTGACCGCTTTAGTCGTTTCCTAATACACGAGGTGCTATCCAAAAGTTACGGAAATGTCGGCGCAGCTTGTAAAGTCTAGCTAGTACGACGAAAAGGTGCCAGGTGGCACCTCATACATCATTTGCAAGTCAGTGCCTTAAGCGGTCTTGGAGGTGGTCAAGTTTAACATCGTTTGACGATGATCCCCTGTCAGGAAGGCCATCAAATGGCATTACTCCTGGAAATAACGCTGCTGTTTAGAATGCGGCGGTGGTAGATCGTAGGCAGACCATTGAGGGTGTATGCAGTATCGTGGGGCTGTCAAACCCGACACGTGTCAGAGAAATTTGTCCGACGAGCAGCACATGCCACGGATTGCTGCGAATTCTCAGCGATGTGATGAAAGGTGGGTTTGTGTGTGTTGTTGTTGTGGCCTCCAGTCCAAAGACTGGTGTGATGCAGCTCTCCATGTTGCTCTGGTCTGTGCAAGCTTCTTCATCTCTGAATAACTACTGCAACCTACATCCTTCTCAATCTGCTTACGGTATTCAACTCTTGCTCCATGATTTTTATCCACAAATACTAAGTTGGTGATCCCTTGATGCGTCAGAATGTGTCCTATCAACCGATCCCTTCTTTCAGTCAAATTGTGCCAAATGTCTACCCAGTTCTGTTCAGTACCTACTCATTAGTTAAGCGATCTACCCATCTAATCTTAAGCATTCTTCTGCAGCACCACCGTTTCAAAAGCCTCTGTCCCTTTCTTGTCTAAACTGTTTATCATTAATGTTTCACTTCCATACATGGCTACACTCCAGACAAACGCCGCGCTGCGGAACCGCGTGGTCTCAAGCGTCCCATCACGGTTCGCGCGGCTCCTCCCGTGGAAGGTTCGAGTCCTCTCTCGGGCATGGGTGTCTATGTTGTTCTTAGAGTAAGTTAGTTTAAGTTAGATTAAGTAGTGTGTAAGCTCGGGGACCGATGACCTCAGCAATTTGGTCCCGTAAGATCTTACCACAAATTTCCAAAATTTTCCAGACAAGCACCTTCACAAAACACTTCCTAATACTTAGATCTACATAGGAAGTTGACAGATTTCTCTCCTTAAATCTTTCTTGCCATTGAGAGTCTACATAGTATATCCTCTCTACTTCGGCCGTCACCACTTACTTTGAAGCCAAAATAGTAATATGTGGCAGAGCGGTTCTAGGCGCTTCAATCCGGAACCGCGCGACTGTTACGGTCGCAGGTTCGAATCCTGCCTCGGGCATGGATGTGTGTGATGTCATTAGGTTGGTTAGGTTTAAGTAGTTCTAAGTTCTAGGGGACGGATGACCTCAGATGTTATGTCGCATAGTGCTCAGAACCATTTGAACAATTTGAACCAAAATAGTAAAACACGTCTACTACTTTTAGCGTCTCGTTCCTTAATCTAATTCTTCTAGCGTCACCTTATTTACTTAGACTATATTCCAGTTTCCCTTCTTTTACTTTTGTTGATGTTCGTCTTATATCTTCCTTTCCAGACGCTGCCCATTCCTTTCAACTGCTCTTCCAAGACCTTTGTTTTCTCTGAGAAAATTACAATCTCATCGGCAAACCTGAAACTTTTTATTTCTTCTCCCTCAATTTTAATTCCAAATTTTTCTTTGGTTTCCTTTACTGCTTGCTCAATATGCAGATTGAATAACATCGTCAATAGGCTACAACTCTGTCTCATTTTGCTCTCAACCACTGCTTCCCTTTCATGCCTCCTATAACGCCGTCTGGCTTTTGAACAAGTTTTAAACAGCCTTCCGCTTCCCGTGTTTTACCCCTGCTACTTTCAGAATTTCAAAGAGAGTATTCCAGTCAATAAAATGGAAAGCTTTCCCCATGTCTACAATGTTATAAACGTAGGTTTGTCTTTCCTTAACCTATCCTCTAAGAGAAGTCGTAAGGTCAGTACTGCTTTCGCATGCTGTTACATTTCTCCTGAATTCAACCTGATGTTCCTCAAGGTTGTCTTCTTCTACTTTTTCCGTTCTTCTGTATGGAATTCGTGTTAGTATTTTGCAACAGTGACGTATTAAGTCACACACTACGTTGATCATGAAGTTTTTGGCGAAAAACAAACTGATAGTTGTGTCTCATCCGCTGTTTTCAAACGATCTGACACCGACTGACCTGTTTTTGAACTCCATTATACTCCAAAATGAAACTCTAAAGAGCGAATATATTATACCTGGAGAGATGCAAGCAGAATCGCAAGTAATACTGAACTGTCTCACGAAAAATGCATTCCAGTATTTTTTCAGTTCATAGAAAAACCACTAGAAGGAATCTGCACATCTTCGTATAAATTCACATAGATACTCTGCAAATCACACTTAGCTGCCCGGCAGAGTGTTCATCGAATGATCTTCGCAATAATTCTCTATTATTCCAATCTTGAACAGCGCGCGGAAAAAACAACACCTATATCTTTCCGTGTGAGCTTTGGTTTCCCTTGCTTTATTATTCTCCCTATGTAGGTCGACGGCCGGCCGCTGTGGCCGAGCGGTTCTAGGCGCTTCAGTCCGGAACCGCGCTGCTGCCACGGTCGCAGGTTCGAATCCTCCCTCGGGCATGGATGTGCGTGATGTCCTTAGGTTAGTTAGGTTTAAGTGGTTCTAAGTCTAGGGAACTGATGACCTCAGATGTTAAGTCCCATAGATCTGAGAGCCATTTGAACCATTTTGTAGGTCAACGTCTACAAAACATTTTGACATTCAGAGAAGAAAGTTGGTGATCGAAATTTCGTGAGAAGATTCCGCCACAACGAGAAACGCCTTTGTTTTAATGATGTCCACCCCAAATCCCGTATCATGTCCGCGACACGCTCTCCCCTATTTAGGGATAACACAAAACGTGCTGCTCGTTTTTGAACTATCTCGATGTACTCTGTTAACCCTATCTGGTCCCAAGGAGACGAATTTGCCGAAATTAGTGATGAATAAGATCCAGGTAAAGTATAATTTTATTTTTTGGTGTATTCAGGGAACTTTCGGATATCACTTCCAAATCGCTCACGCAGAAGCTTTCTTCAAATGATCATTTACATTACTCCCCGGAATACTGATCTTTCCAACGAGGACGATCTGAAAGTACAAAGAAAGCATGTACGGGAAAAAAAGTGGATCCGGTTGAAAGACTGAGTAGCTGAAAGTCAAATGAAGGGAGGAAGAAGGATAAATCTAGTCAATGACGCCCTTATTGGCATGAGTAATTCTCTGACGGAAAAGAACCTCTTTTTCTGAAGTGACTGGCAAATGTAGCACGCCATTTCATGTCTCATAAATCTACTGCTCACTCGTATTAGTAAACTGTCGTTTCTTGACGGGCAGGAAACCCGCCAGTATTGTTACCGCAACCGTACCGTCCCTTGCCGACACAAGAGTCCTATTGTCAATGGCGCGGAATTACGATTTCTTCGCCGCGACGTCTTCTTTGGCTGTAATACGCCGTACTGGAGCCGGTTCTCATCTGCAGTCGTAAATCGCCGGTGAAATTAATCGCAATCCTCCGAAAACGATCCCATAACTCAGGGAAATTTTCACTCGGGTGCGCCAGGGCCCAATAACCAGGATAAAGCTCTACAGCCATTCCCAGAAGAGCTCCCTCACTTGTAAATCTTTCGTGGGCACTGGGGATATGAAAACGTTAACAGTGAGCTATGTCTGCGAGTGAGATCGTTTAAAATTTATTACATGTGTTTAGTGCACAATTTCTTCGCCTAGCGATATCTTCGGACCGTCTATGTCACACAAAGATAACATTTATCTTCTTCACCGGCTGTTTAATATCGTATTTCTAAGAAATATATGTTGGTGAGAGGAAGCTCTTATTGGCGGTTTTAGTTTGGTCCGAAGTAGCAATGGTTAGGTGCAAGGACGGGACCGAAAGCTTGGTTCCCACGGAAAATGCTCCACCTCCTCCGGGGAACGGGCGGCAATTTGGACACACTTTGATGTGGAGGAGAACCGTCGCGGAACATATCTTCTCGTGCCATCAATTTCGGGTGGCGAGTGCACAAAATCGAAATTCTGCACCCACATCGCAGTTGGTGGAAGGAACTATTTCCGAAGCCGTCGGGTATGGTTTTCACCACGGCCTGAAGACTGCTGAATGAAATGAATGACTTCTGTCGCTTTATAGACTCAGTAGATGGCGCTTCATTTGTGCAACATTGCTCAGAGCTACCATCAATCTCTAAATGTAAAAGGCAATTCTCGACTGAACGAAAACTGGTGTTTGGTTTCCCAGTAACAAATAAAAAATACGTGTTTCGGAATTTTTGGAAATTCAACCAATACGGTGATAAAATAAGGAATAAATTTTTTAAGAAAATATTTCCCTGTATTCAATTTTTTTAAAAATAATTATGTGAAAACTGGTATTTCACTTCTCGGTTGAATAGAAAGAAATGTCTGTTAGGGGAAGAAAGTTTCTATGGAAATACCACCATAAGAACGCAAAAGACATGGTTAACAAAAACTTTCCGCTCCAGCTACCAAGAATCGCTTTTTGAAGTACACTGTTATTGTTGTTGTTGTGGTCTTCAGTCCTGAGACTGGTTTGATGCAGCACTCTATGCTACTCTATCCTGTGCGAGCTTCTTCATCTCACAGTACCTACTGTAGCCTAGATCTTTCTGAATCTGTTTAGTGTATTCATCTCTTGGTCTCCCTCTACGATTTTTAGCCTCCAAGCTGCCCTCCAGTACTAAATTGGTGATCCCTTGATGCCTCAGAACATGTCCTACCAACCGATCCCTAGTCAAGTTGTACCACAAACTTCTGTTCTCCCCAATCCTGTTCAATACTTCCTCATTAGTTACGTGATCTACCCACCTAATCATCAGCATTCTTCTGTAGTACCACATTTCAAAAGGTTCTATTCTCTTCTTGTCCAAACTATTTATCGCCCATGTTTCACTTCCATATATCGCTACACTCCATACAAATGCTTTCAGAAACGACTTCCTGACGCTTAAATCTATACTCGATGTTAACAAATTTCTCTTATTCAGAAACGATTTCCTTGCCATTGCCAGTCTACATTTTATATCCTCTCTCTTTCGACCATCATCAGTTATTTTGCTCCCCAAATAGAAAAACTCCTTTACTACTTTAAGTATCTCATTTCCTAATCTAATTCCCTCAGCACCACCCGACTTAATTCGACTACATTCCATTATCCTCGTTTAGCTTTTGTTGATGTTCATCTTATATCCTCCTTTCAAGACACTGTCCATTCCGTTCAACTGCTCTTCCAAGTCCTTTGCTGTCTCTGACAAGAAGTACACTATCTGATCAAAAGTATCCGGACACCTGGCTGAAAATGACAAGTTCGGGGCTCCATCGGTAATGCTGGAATTCAATACGGTGTTGGCCCACACTTAGCCTTGAGGACAGCTTCCACTCTCGCAGGCATACTTTCAATCAGGTGCTGAAGCTTTCTTGGGAAATGGCAGCCCATTCTTCACGGAGAGCTGCACGGAGGTGAGGTATCGATGTCGGTCGGTGAGGCCTGGCCCGATGTCGGCGTTCCGAAACACACCAAAGGTGTTGTGTAGGATTCAGGTCAGGACTGTGTGCAGGCCCGTCCATTACAGGGAAGCTATTGTCGTGTGACCACCCCGCCACAGGCCGTGCATAGCAAGAAGGTCCTTAAAACATCAATGCAGGCCTGTGTTGTGATAGTGCTACGCAAAACGATGGGTGCTAGCTCCCTCCATGAAAAACACGACCACAACATAACACCACGCCTTCGATTTTTACTTTTGGCACTACACACGCTGGCAGATGACGTTCACCTGGCATTCATCATACCCACATCCTGCCATAGGATCGCCACGTTGTGTACCGTCATTCGTCACTCCACACTACGTTTTTCCACTGTTCAATCGTTCAATGTTTACGCTTCTTACACCAAGCAAGGCGTCGTTTGGCATTTACCTGTGTGATGTGTGGCTTATGAGCAGCCGCTGGACCATGAAATCCAATTTTTCTCACCTCCCACCTGACTGCCATAGTATATGCAGTGGATCCTGATGCACATTGGAATTCCTGTGTGATGGTCTGTATAGACGTCTGCCTGTTACACATTACGACCCTCTTCAACTATCGGCGGTCTCTGTCAGTCAACAGACGAGGTTGGCCTGTACGCTTTTGTGCAGTCCGTGTCTCTTCACATTTCCACTTCAGTATCAAATCGGAATCAGTGGGCCTAGGGATGTTTAGGAGTATGGAAATCTCGCGTACTGACGTATGACACAAGTGACATCCAATCACATGACTACGTTCGAAGTCCGTAAGTTCCACGGAGCGCCCCATTCTGCTGTCTCACGATGTCTAATGACTACTGGGGTCGCTGATATGGATAACCTGGCAGTAGGTGGCAGCACAATGCACCTAATATGAAAAACGTATGTTTTTGGGGGTGTCCGGATACTTCTGATCACACAGTGTACATTCGGTGACGACCATACTTCCATCGCATCACGTAGCGTGAAAAGTTTAGTAGCTGTTGCAGTTTGTAAATAACATTAAAATTTGACTAACGTATCAATGCAGACCATACAGTGTATGCGAGCAAAGTAGCGAGCGCTAAGCTTGTTAAATATGATAAAACGAACCTTACTTTTCAGGTACCCTTCTTAATTGAAAAAAGTAGAGCTGACGTAAGTTACCTCACTAAAGTACAACCGGTATCGGGCGTAAGATGGCAGCTCATATTCGTTACTGGTTGTTTCATAGTTTCAATGTATTCTAATTTTGATATGTTACCTGATTAGCCGAAACAAGACAACATTCTATTAGGACTACCGGCAGCCTTGGGAGAGCCAGGCCTAACAAAACTGTACCATCTGGTGAGCAAGACGTACGAGGCAGGCGAAATACCCTCAGACATCAAGAAGAATATAATAATTCCAATCCCAAAGAAAGCGGGGGATGACAGATGTGAAAATTACCGAACTATCAGTTTAATAAGCCACGGCTACAAAAACTAACGCGAATTCTTTACAGACGAATGGAAAAACTGGTAGAAACCGACCTTGGGGAAGATCAGTTTGGATTCCATTGAAATGTTGGAACACCTGAGGCAATACTGCACCTTATCTTAGGGAACAGATTAAGGAAAGGCAAACCTACGTTTCTAGCATTTGTAGACTTAGAGAAAGCTTTTGACAGGAATTTTCAAATTATGAAGGTGGAAAGGGTGAAATATAGGGAACGAAAGGCTGTTTACAATTTGTGCAGGAACAAGGTGGCAGTTATAAGAGTGGGGGGGGGGGGGGGGCATGAAAGGGAAGCAATGGTTGGGAAGGGAGTGAGACAGGGTGTAGCCCATCCCCAACGTTATTCAATCTTTATATTGAGCAAGCAGTAAAGGAAACAAAAGAAAAATTCGGAGTTGGAATTAAAATCCATGGAGAAGAAATAAAAACTTTGAGGTTCGCTGATGACATTGTACTTCTGTCAGAGACAGCAAAGGAC
Source organism: Schistocerca piceifrons (assembly GCF_021461385.2). NCBI lineage: Eukaryota > Metazoa > Arthropoda > Insecta > Orthoptera > Acrididae > Schistocerca > Schistocerca piceifrons. The sequence continues at coordinate 770,033,826 of NC_060141.1, read as the reverse complement.
TGGGAAGAGCAGTTGAACGGAATGGACAGTAACTTGAAAGGAGGGTATAAGATGAACAACAACAAAAGCAAAACAAGGATAATGGAATGTAGTCGAATCAAGTCGGGTGATGCTGCGGGAATTATATTAAGAAATGAGACGCTTAAAGTAGTAAATGAGTTTTACTATTTGGGGAGCAAAATAACTGATGATGGTCGAAATAGAGAGGATATAAAATGTAGACTGGCAATGGCAAGGAAAGCGTTTCTGAAGAAGAGAGATTTGTTAAAATCGCGTATAGATTTAAGTGTGAGGAAGTCGTTTCTGAAAGTATTTGTATGGAGTGTAGCCATGTATGGAAGTGAAACATAGACGATAAATAGTTTAGACAAGAAGAGAATAGAACCTTTCGAAATGTGGTGCTACAGAAGAATGCTGAAGTTTGGATGGGTAGATCACATAACTAACGAGGAGGTATTGAATAGAATTGAAGAGAAGAGAAATTTGTGGTACAACTTGACTAGGAGAAAGGATCGGTTGGTAGGGCATATTCTGAGGCATCAAGGGATCACCAACTTAGTATTGGAAGGCAGCGTGGAGGGTAAAAATGGTAGAGGGAGATCAAGAGATGAACACACTAAATAGATTCAGAAGGATGTAGGTTGCAGTAGGTACTGGGAGATGAAAAACCTTGCACAAGATTGAGTAGCATGGAGAGCCGCATCAAGCCAGTCTCGGGAGTGAAGACCACAACAACAACAACCTGATTAGCCGGCGCTGAGTGGTTACTTATTTTCTCTGAACATAAGGGCAAGCGTAAGAGTTTTTTGGACGGTTTTTGATATAGAAGATGGTTCGGCGTACTGTTAATTTCAAAAAATCTCAAAAAATTCTGGAGTTTTTATCAGTTATTGACTCAAATCAGAATATCGGAACTGCTATCAGAATTGGCTGCACTCACATTAAGAAATACGAAAACTAGGATTAGTCACTACGATCAGCCATTTTCTATCTATTTTGCACTTGTACCCCAAATTTTGGCCCTAGGGGTGTTATGTGTATCTTACATCATACTTGTTTTCAGTTACTAAGTAAAATATTAAGCTAGTTCCTCAGTATTTTTCTTGCAAATAAGAACTCAAATTGTAAAGAGCATATATGCAGCCTCCTCTGTAATTACGCAACAAGGAAACATTTTGCCTATAAAAAATTAAAAAAAAACTGTCAGAGCCGTACTAAATGCGGGACACAGGTGAATGAAGATGGACGGGTCCGGCACATCTGACAATTAGTGGAAATTTAATAACTTGGTGATAGGCAGAACAGGTTTTGGTAGCGCTGGAAAATGGAGAAGCTTCATAGCCTTCAGGGACAGTGTACAGAGAAGGAGAAGTAATTTACGACCGCAGCTGGTGGTCTAGTGGCTAGCGTTACTGCCTCTGGATTACAGGGTCCCGGATCCGATTCCCGGCCGGGTCTCCGCACGGGGACTGGGCCTTTGTGTTATCATCATGATCATTCAAGACGTGGCGAGACTGGCAACGGAAAGGTTGGAAACTTGTACTGGCGGTGATAACCACGATGTTGAGCGCGCCACAAACCAACATCATCATCATCATCATCTTCAGTAATTTCCGTGGAGAGGCGCGAAGAACACAGAACCTTCAGGAAAGCGATTGCTTCGCTATTGTTACAATAGCTTCCCAATATTTATAGAAGACAATTATTCTAGGAGTCGACACAGAAAAGGATTTTACAAAAAAACTGAAGAGCCTTGAAGAATTACAAGAGAAGATTTATTTCATAATCGTGACAGAAGACGTCGAAGATAAAAAACAGACAACACAAAACAACCTAGAACGTGAAGCAATCACATCAAGAGAACGCAAATACTCCGTGATTTCTTTGAGTAGGAATACCAAATTATTTTGCGAATTAAAAATGGTTCAAATGGCTCTGAGCACTGTGGGACTTAACATCTATGGTCATCAGTCCCCTAGAACTTAGAACTACTTAACCCTAACTAACCTAAGGACATCACACAACACCCAGTCATCACGAGGCAGAGAAAATCTCCCCCTGCGGGTTCGGGGGTAAGAATAGGCCCGCGGTATTCCTGCCTGTCGTAAGAGGCGACTAAAAGGAGTCTCAAACGTTTCGGCCTTATGTGATGGTCCCCTCTCGGGTTTGACCTCCATCTATCTAAATTATTCCGAAGAGCGAGCCAATTGGGGAAGGGCACCTTACATGGTGCACTGTATCCTTCGTGCAATTAGACCTATAGCCGTCTTTCTCGTCGTTGCAATGGTGTCCCGCTCGTTTTCGATCTCTTGGGCGATTACCACGTTACACTCTGCAGTGTTTCTTTTAACTGTGACGACGACCTTGGCCATTTTTGCACCTAAGATCCAGCACGGTAGCCAGTCCGTTGTGGTGGGGTCGCCATGTACCCTCTTGGTTGTAGCCCCCTGACAACACAGGGATCGCTCTACTGATGCCTGCGCCGTTCACTCCCCACGTATGCCAAGGAGTAGATGCCCATCTCCCTGGGGCATCAGGACTCCCGGCAATGGCCATCCTGCCAGGTGGCCTTTGCTGTGGCTGGGTGGCGCCCGTGGGGAGGGCCCTTGGTCGGAGTAGGTGGCATCTTGGCGGATGACCCGCAATGAAGCGTGGTACATCATCTGTCGCTGGCGGCCAGCCGTCAGCAGTCTCTAAGCGTTCGAGAGCCCATTTTAAAGGTAACGTTTATGACCCCAAATCGTTCCCCTCCCTCGCCACACCATGGGAGGAACGACAGGCATTGCGTGACACTGAGACGTATTCGCCCAGATATCTTGTCTGTACCAGAGCTGATGGGGAATCTTTTCCATCCGTGAAGCCTCAGTTCTTTGTAGAGCATTTAGAGGACAAGTTCGGTGAGGTGGAGGGCTTGTCCAAGATGCGGTCTGGATCGGTGTTGATAAAAACGGCATCCTCTGCCCAGTCACGGAGGTTGCTCAATTGTGACAAGTTGGGGGATGTTTCCGTTACCATCACGCCGCATAAGAGTCTGAACATGGTCCAGGGTATTATATTCCACCGGGATCTTCTTCTGCAGTCCGACGATGAATTACGCGCCAACCTCGAACGACGAGGTGTTCACTTCGTCCGGCGCGTCCATCGGGGTCCGAGGGATAATCAGGTCGCCACCGGTGCCTTCATCTTGGCCTTTGAGGGTGATGTCTTACCCGAAAAGGTTAAGGTGATGGTTTACCGTTGTGATGTGAAACCATATATCCCTCCTCCGATGCGGTGTTTTAAATGCTGGAAGTTCGGGCACATGTCATCTCGCTGTACTTCCAGCATGACGTGTCGGGATTGCGGACGTCCTTCGCATCCCGATACTCCATGTGCCCCGCCTCCTATCTGTGTTAACTGCGGAGAACACCATTCCCCCTGCTCGACGGACTGTAGGATATTGCAGAAAGAACGGAAGATAATGGAATATAAGACCTTGGACCGGCTGACCTACCCTGAGGCTAGACGGAAATATGAGAGGCTCCATCCTGTGGCAATGCCGTCCACCTACGCCGCTGCTGCAACGACGGTTCTCCCGTCGTCACGAATAGGCTCTAAGATCGGTCAGCATCCACCGGCCCCCTTGCTTGTGGGGGGCACTTCACACCCTGTTGCTCCTGCTCCATCTTCTTCAGGAGCAACTCCCTCCCAACCTTCGGGGACATCAGCTCCCCCTTCCCAGCCGGAGAAGCGTAAGACTTCTTCGGCTGCTCTCGCCAGGAAGGGATCCCTTGGGGACCTCCCTTCGCAAGTTCCGACCAGCGGAAAAGCGGACGCCCGCAAGTGGTTGAAACAACCGCCAGTCCCTGGTCGTCGGGCCTCGCGGTCGTCGTCTGTCCCTGAGACTGACCCAGTGAAGCCCATGCAGCCTGAAGCGCCGAAGGCACAGCGTGACAAGCACAAAAAGAAGAAAGTCCCCAAGACCAACTGTAGTGCGGTGGCACCGATCCCGCCGCTTCCTACAAGCTCTGCCTCTGAGGACGAGGTGGAGATTCTGGCGTCCGCTGAGGACCTCGCTCTTGCCGGTCCCGCGGACGCAATGGATGGCATTTGCACGGATGCTCCATCGGAGGCAGCAGGTGACCCAGTGGCGTAATCTGCCTTCCCAGTCCCGTCACGCCTTTCCCAGCCATGGACAACACCATCCTCCAGTGGAACTGCAGCGGTTTCTTCCACCATCTAGCTGAGCTCCGTCAACTTATCAGCCTTCACCCTTTCTTTTGCATTGCTCTCCAGGAAACTTGGTTTCCAGCAATGCGAACCCCCGCCCTCCGTGGCTATCGGGGTTATTATAAGAACCGAGCAGCTTATGAAAGGGTGTCTGGTGGCGTCTGCATATATGTCCTTCACACTCTGCACAGCGAGTCTGTCCCTCTCCAGACGCCTTTAGAGGCTGTCGCTGTACGCGTGTGGACGCCACAGGCTGTTACCGTCTGCAGTCTTTACATTCCACCGGATGGTGATGTCTCGCAGCATGTCCTGGCTGCACTGGTCGCCCAATTGCCGCCACCTTTCTTGCTATTGGGCGACTTCAACGCTCATAACCCTCTGTGGGGTGGGTCAGTGGCAACAGGTCGAGGCACCATCGTTGAGCATTTATTGTCGCAGCTCGATCTCTCGCTGTTAAATGATGGTGCCTTCACACACTTCAATGTGGCGCATGGCACCTACTCCGCCATTGACCTTTCAATCTGTAGCCATAGCCTCTTACCGTCTGTCCAATGGAGTGTGCATGACGACCTGTGTGGTAGTGACCACTTTCCGATCTTTTTGTCACTACCACAGCGCCACTCTTCTGGGCGCCCTAGCAGATGGGCTCTGAATAAGGCTGACTGGGACTTGTTCTCCTCCACTGCCGCTTTTGAGCCTCTCTCTACCGATGACATTGATGCGGTGGTTCAATCGGTCACCACCGGCATCGTTACTGCCGCCGAATCTGCCATTCCCCATTCCTGTGGGTCCCCTCGGCGGAAGGCTGTGCCTTGGTGGTCGCCTGAGATCGCTGAAGCGATTAAAGATCGCCGGCGGGCGCTCCAGCGTCACAAGCGACATCCCTCCCTCGACCACCTTATCGCCTTCAAACGGCTGCGTGCGCGGGCCCGCCTCCTTATCCGCCAAGGCAAGAAGGAGTGCTGGGAGCGGTATGTGTCCACAATTGGCCTCCATGTCACTCCATCGCAGGTCTGGGCCAGGATTCGACGCGTCTACGGCTATCGGCCACCTGTCAGCGTCCCTGCGCCCTTCACTGAATGGAGCAGTTTGTACTGACTCCGACGTCATTGCAAATCGCTTAGCAGAGCATTTTGCTCTGAGTTCCGCTTCTGCGAATTACCCCCAGGCCTTCCGCTCCATTAAAGAGCGGATGGAACGTCGGAGCCTTTCGTTTCGCACCAACCACCCGGAATCTTACAATGCTCCATTTAGTGAGTGGGAATTTCGCAGTGCCCTCGCTGCTTGCCCTGATACCGCTCCTGGGCCAGATGGCATCCACTGTCAGATGCTGAAACACCTTTCAGTGGACTGCCAGCGGCGCCTTCTCGATCTTTACAACCGTCTTTGGGTCGAGGGGGAGTTTCCGTCGCAATGGCGGGAAGGCATTGTCATCCCCGTTTTGAAGCCTGGAAAGAACCCTCTGGAGGTGGACAGCTACCGTCCCATTAGCCTCACCAACGTTCTTTGCAAGTTGCTTGAACGGATGGTGAGCCGGCGCTTGAATTGGGTACTGGAGTCTCGGGGCCTTCTGGCTCCATCTCAGGGTGGGTTCCGTAAAGGCCGCTCCGCCGCCGACAATCTGGTGAGCCTGGAGTCGGCCATCCGTACTGCCTTTTCCCGCCGTCAGCACCTGGTCGCTGTCTTTTTCGACATGCGGAAGGCGTACGATACGACGTGGCGTCATCACATTCTTTCTACGCTTCATGGATGGGGTCTTCGGGGTCCTCTGCCGATTTTTATCCGCAATTTTCTGTCGTGTCGTACCTTCCGCGTGCAAGTCGCGGCCTCGTATAGTTCCTCCCACGTCCAGGAGAACGGTGTGCCACAGGGTTCCGTTTTAAGTGTCTGTCTGTTTTTAATAGCCATTAACGGTCTTGCTGCGGCCGTAGGAAACTCTGTCTCCGCTTCCCTGTATGCTGACGACTTCTGCCTTTATTACAGCTCTCCCGGCATTGCAGCTGTTGAACGTCAGCTACAGGGCGCTATCCGTAGGGCACAGTCTTGGGCTGTAGCGCATGGGTTTCAGTTTTCGGCAGCCAAGACCTGCGTTATGCATTTCTGCCGGCGACGTACTGTCCACCCGGAGCCGCAGCTTTCTCTTAACGGCGAACTTCTTTCGGTGGTGGAATCGCACAGGTTTTTGGGGGTGGTTTTCGATGCCCGGTTGACTTGGCTGCCTCATATCCGGCAGCTCAAACAGACGTGTTGGCGGCATCTCAATGCACTGCGATGTTTGAGCCACACCCGCTGGGGAGCCGACCGCTCTACCCTGTTACGGCTCTACCAGGCGTTAATCCAGTCCCGTCTGGATTATGGGTGCCTGGCATATGGCTCAGCATCCCCGTCTGCGTTGCGGGTGCTGGACCCAATTCTCCACAGCGGGATACGCCTTGCCACTGGTGCTTTCCGCACCAGCCCTGTGGACAGCTTACTCGTGGAGGCAGGTGTCCCTCCACTGCGGTTCCGACGCCAACGTTTGCTAGCCGCTTATGCTGCCCATGTTCTAAGCTCGCCCGGGCATCCTAACTATCGTCTCCTGTTCCCGCCGTCAGTCGTCCGTCTGCCGGAACGTCGGCCCCGGTCGGGTTGTCCGATCGCCATACGCGTCAAGGAGCTTCTCTGCGGGCTTGGGTTTTTCCCTGTTCCGCCTCCTTTCCAGGCGCCTCTGCGTACACCCCCGTGGTGTGTTCCTCGCCCTTGCCTTCGGCTCGACTTGGCACAGGGCTCGAAGGACTCGGTCCCTCCAGAGGCCTTCCGCCGCCGCTTTTATTCCATCCTGGCCACGTATCAGGGCTCTGGCATTGTTTACACCGACGGCTCGATGGTTGCTGGTCGAGTCGGTTATGCGCTCACTCTAGGGGAACATTTCGAACAACGTTCCTTGCCGGCTGGCTGCAGCGTTTACACTGCTGAGCTGGTCGCCATCTTTCGAGCCCTAGAGTATATCCGCTCCTGCTCAGGTGAGTCCTTCGTCATCTGTAGCGATTCCCTGAGCAGTTTACGAGCACTTGACCAGTGTTTTCCTCGTTCCCGTCTGGTGATGGCTATCCATGAGTCCCTGCATACTCTTGCGCGTTCCGGCCGCTCTGCGGTCTTCGTGTGGACCCCAGGCCATGTTGGGATCCCCGGCAACGGGAATGTTGACCGGCTGGCGAAAGAGGCGACTAGTGCACCATCTCTGGACGTTGGCCTCCCGGAGACAGATTTGCGAGCGTTCCTACGCCGCAAAATTCTGGACCTTTGGGACACTGAATGGCGCGCCCTGCCTTCACGCAACAAACTTCGGGCCATCAAGGGGGCTACCGGTGTGTGGCGCTCCTCCTTGCGGGTCTCTCGCAAGGAGTCTGTTGTCCTCTGCCGGCTGCGCATTGGGCACACTCGGCTTACGCACGGCCACTTATTGCGCCGTGAGGACGCGCCTCTATGTCGCTGCGGCTCCGTTTTATCCGTAGTTCATGTTTTATTGGAGTGTCCGTTTTTAGCCGCGCTCAGGCAGTCGTTCGCACTGCCTGACTCGCTCCCTGCCCTTTTAACAGATGACTCGACTATGGCTGACTTAGTTTTACGTTTTATTCGGGCAGGGGGTTTTTATTCTTTAATCTGAGTGTTTCTGTTTTTCTCTTATTGTTTTGTGTTGATTCTGGCCTTTGGCCTCCGGTTTTAAATTGTTTTTTTTAATGTGTTTCTAGTGGTTGGCTTTTCCTTTTTTATTTCTCTGGTCGGCCAACCACCGTCACACTCTGTGTGCTTTTAGTTCGTTTTGTCTGGTCTTTGTCTCAGTTTCTCTTGTTACGTGTCGTCTGTGCTCTATTCTGTCACTCGTTTTTATTCTCTGTGGGTGTTTTTTGTCTTTGGAAAAAGGGACCGATGACCCTAGCAGTCTGGTCCCTTTAAATCCCCCAAACCAACCAACCAGAGAAAATCCCTGACCCCGCCGGGAATCGAACCGGGGAACCCAGGCGCGGGAAGCGAGAACGCTACCGCACGACCACGAGCTGCGGACTTTTGCGAATTAACTGAGCAGAAAAAAGACTGTGAAGCTACTCATTCTCCGGACTGTGTTATGAGCGAAGATTGGCAATTTTGAGTGTTGGATATGAGAATTATTTCGGAAGTTTGCTTGATGTGTGTAAGGGACAAAACTATAGACAATTTGAGTTAAAATTAGTAAACAGACGATCTGCTATTTAAACATGTAGTCACGCAGTTGTCATTATTGAAAATGCAAAATCTGTATCCGGAAAATTTACTAACCGTATATATTCCAGCCTCGTGTCCTACTCCAAACAGTTTAAAGTTTCACCCGAGTGCATTCCACGAGAGAGATACGCGCCGGAGTAGCCGCGGATTTTTATCTGAATTTTGTGATCAGTTTTATATCTGCCAAGATAACAAGAGCCATCTTCTCGTGGGTCAGCGCGAAAGGTTGTAGGTTTCTCGTAATGCATCCTATTAATTTTGAAAGTCGTCATATCGCTAGTACAGACAGTTTCCGCTCGTAGGTGCTGTGGATTTGGTGTAATCATTTTGTGGAGACTATAAGAATTTCCATACGATACTTTGAGTAAAATAGGCTCTTAGCCTTGAGGCGCAAAATGAATGGGCATCACATCGCGGCATCGTCGTGCCAACGTATGCTCACGCTGTCAGTCATGTCACATCAAATGGCTTGGACAAGTACAGAATGGCAAAAGTGAGGTTATGAGTCACCATCTGTGATACACAATGTCAGACTATAGTGTCGGATTTGAGAAAGTAGCAACCACAAAAGTTAGCAATGATTAAATCAAACTTCGTAGCGTACTTTGTTTGGTATGTGGTGAGAACTGAAACAACATTTCAGAAAACTGATATTCGTTTGCTACGGAAAATATATACATACAAACACGTCAGACAAAATCTATAAAGGGATAAATGGAGCCTGTTTAACTTATCCGTTACTTTTTCCCTTATGTAACAAATAACGTCATAAACAACTGTACTTTTCACCTTCATCAAAGCTGACATTTCACTTATAATGTTATGTAATGTTCTTATTTATAAACATTGCGGGCATCCGCACTGTTCTGTTACTGTAAAATCTAAATAATTATTCGCTTTCACACATCTGACCTAGCTTGTGTATAAACGCTCAACAGAAAGAATATCCATGACGTCATTAAATATTAGAAATTTGCCACGAAAACAAAGAGTAATAATAAAATAAGTACTACGAAGGCACAAAATCCAGTACTATAACACGAGTGAGCGCAGCGAAAATAGATTAACTTACAATGTTGGCAGACGACAGTACCGTCGAAACTTTCCTCCCGAGAAACCTTGACGTACCCTGATGTGACGTGACGGTCCGGTGACGACCTGTGTCAATTCCGCCATTTAAAATGCATTGTTGAATATTGTGACGTGAACCGATATGATGTGACGTGATGCTCAATGTGAATTGGCCTTAAACTGCGTCGTTTCGAAATCACATGACAGTTCCAGGTTAATGTTGACAACATGCTCAGAATGTTGTACTCACTCGAGAAATATTCCTAATCTATAGACTGAACGCAGACTGATAATCCGGTTGTTCCAGAGATTAATACACCAGCATCCATCGTTATTTTACGATGCGTGAAAATAGAATGTTCATAAACTATAAGGTGACGTGACAAAGTCAGAATGATATTATTAGCTTTTCTTAAGAAAAATAATTAACAGAAATTGATTGCATATCAGTCGCAAGAGCAGCATAGGATTCTTTCGCAAACAGAATTCGCAATCCTACGATATAATTCAAACTGAATAAACATCAGAGATTGTGCATGAAGTATATTTTCATCCTATACGTTTTAACTATCACTTCAAATGTTTTTGTTTAATAGATTCAAGAAAATCGTTATAAACGACTGACAGTGATTTCGCTAAACAAAATGGGATTAAAGATAAGTCATAACGTCAAACATTACAAAAACACAACGTTTAACTAAGAGCCACTTTGTGTTTCTAGTATTATTCAGAAGGGCTTTTTCACTTACGAAATTAAGTGCCATTCTATAATGCAATAAGCTAAATCTGGTTAAGCTTTGCACTCATACGCAGCCGACATTTCAGTAGTCAACATCCTGTCATTATTTTCGCTCTGGATATTTCACACAATATTGAACACACAATACACGTCAACAGCGCACATCTATTCGTTTGCTCTTTATATAATACTCCACTAAAGATAACTGACGTTCTAGATGTCATAACCGTTTGAATAACAAACAGTAATTATCATTACAATAAACCTTGTGATATAGCTATATATCTATATGTGAATATGTTTGTATTCGTGTGGTTTCAGCTCTCTGAGACTGCAGACGTGTGTGCAAGCTGCGTTTGCGTAAGTGTGTGTGTGTTGTGTGTGTGCGTGTGTGTATGTGTGTCTGTGTGACTACTGCTGTCAAAGGTCGTAATGACCGAAAGCTATAATTGTGTGAATCTTTCTGTTGTGCCTATCGCGACTCAGCATCTCCGCTATATGGTGAGTGGCAACTTTCCTTCTCTGCTATTGTTACATTCCATTTTACATTGTTTGGTTTACATTTGTATTCGTTGTTTTAAAACTGCGTTTGAGTGTTTTGCCTTGCTTATGGCAGTTAGTCATAGTAAAAAAGCCACGAGGCTGTCTCATAGGCATATTCATTCAGGTTTTGAAGTATTCTGTGTTAAGCTGAATTAGTGGACGCGGGCGTAGTATTCGGAATTAATTTTGGGTTGTCAAATGTGTTTGCTGCCACGCTGTGCACTAAGGTGCCTTTTGAGATGGTACTTTGATTCCTTTACAAAACTGTACAGTCTGACCGCCGGCCGGCCGCCACGGAGACTAAGTCCGAGTCATTCACTTACGGTGGCCAACAAAACTGACCGCCCCTGTCAACTCTAAGTCCCGCCATCCGCACAATCTGACAACACTGTAAGATGCGGAAGTGTTAGGAGGAAGTGTTGTCTACTTCAGAGACATTGTCGGACTCTGTGAGCCCGTGGTCTAGTGGCAAGCGTCGTGGGTTCTGAGCTTATAGTCGCCTGTTCGCGTCCAACTGTAATTTTTTTTTTTTTGCCACAGTCAGTCTAAAGTTATGAGTCTGAGTGAACATCGAAGATAATTCGCTTAACATTCTACCCACCAGCAATAACAAGTATTCCAGAAACATTTCCGCAGGACAGCTCGTGGCTACGCCGCGATCATAACAGCTAACGCTCGAACGTTTCCTCGCGCTGCAGCGGCTACCGGCCACCGGCCAGATGCCACCCGCCGCGCCGCCTGAAATCCGGCGCCGCCCATGTGAACGCGGCGCCACGCTGTCAGTGCATGTATCAACTGTCATTTTCGAATTTGAAGTTCTAGTTGTCATCTTGCAGTTAAGCATTCGATTTTGCATACTTGAAAATCATGAACTACGGTTAAGCATTGTAAAATTGAGTCGCAAGTGGAAATAAGTGTAACATCTGCAACACAACGTTTACTTTTGGTATAACAGAGGGGTGAATGCAGAGGAGGCAGCTAGAAAGATTTGAATTGTGTGTGGAGCGAGTGCTTTTGGGAAAAAAACACTAGAAAAAGATATTCTTGTTTCAACAAAGATCGTTCTGACATGAATGATTTTCCACATTAAGGAAGTCTCGACTACTGATATATGTGATAGATCACCATTTTACCATCATGCGACATTTGCATTCAACAGGCAAAGTTCAGAAGTCTGGTGTAGGAGTACTGCATGCTCTAATTCGAAACAACAAAAGTCAACGGAGTGACTATTATTGAACGTCATCAGGTCGCTCATTGAGCATTCGTATGCAGTACTGTTACTGGTGACGTGTTATGATGCCTTTATCGTTAACTTCCTAAGAAGAAATGAAAGGCTGAGCCCCTCCAAAAGACATAAACTCGAGCAAAGAGTAGTGTGAACATAATATTTTACATCTGATAGCTCCAAAAGTGTGTTTTAGGCTACGAATTCTGCCCCAAGGGCTGTGTGAAACACAGCTGGAATTTGTTGCCAACAACTGAGACACCTTTCGGTCTCAGCGTAAGAAAATCGAGCAACACAACTACATCACATGTGCCACTGCATGATAACGCACTTCTTGATTTGAGAAACAAAACTATCCAGGAGACTGAAATTAAAGTCGTCTCTCAGGCACTTGTATCGATAGAGAAGTCCTCTCTCAAGCACTTGTCCCTCTCGTCATATATTCGTAAAGTTTTACCTTTCCCGCTCTTGATCGATCAACCGTCAACGCAATTCATTTCTAGACGAAAATACTCTTAAAACTACTCTGGTATAATGATATCGTTGGAACCAGTAGGTTTCTACTGGCGTAGAATTTGTAAACAACTTAAGCATTGTCAGATCGTTTTAGACATCGTGAAAGAAAATTCTTTTGCTGATTAATTTCTCTTTGATGATTACTGTTGCGTTTGGTAAACTAATGGAAAATCCAATTAAAATATTCACTGTACTAATACAAATTAAATTCAGCATAGTACAGAAACATCACGACGGCAGACTATCTTAATAAAGCATTAAGTATCTGTAAGACGATTGAGCCTATTTTAACACGAATTAGTAGGACATTACCGACTTATGACTTCGAAAAGATCTATATTTACTTCATTTCCTGTATCATTCGCAATTATTATGAAAATGTGGCATTTCATAGATATAAGTATGTATTCACAAGAACAAAAAATATGTCGTCATTATGAATTTGGCAGTACCGTAAGGTTTTCGCTCTGACACTAAGGGTTGCTGAAAGTAGCAAGGCGCATTTTGCTAAGCGCTGTCTTACGATTCCCTTATTGCGTTTGTATCTGCCTGCTTGAAGCTAAGCTACAAAAGAATTAAAAATGTGGCTTTCAGCGAGTCTCGAAAGGCGAACGAAAGCAGCTTGCACCTGGTGGCCAAACATGTTTCTTGGGAACAGGCTACTTCCTAAAGTGGGAATACATTCTTTTGTGGTTGAATTGTTGGCAAATGTCAGTCAGACGTGTGCCGTTGGTCTAAGCGTTTCGGTGTGCTGAATTTGTACCAATGATTTTTCTACAGGTTTTTTCTGTCCCAAATAGAGAGTTGAAGTCTCCAATTAGTATTTTCACGTCATCTTGGTGAATTTTGCTCATAGTATTTTCGAGTGAATATCTTTTATAGGGGCTCTGAATGAGCATAGTCATAAGTCGATTGTTGATGGATGCGATTTCTTTGACAGAGTTGATGATAGATCGAGAAATGCAGTGCCGAAGATTGGTACGCCTTTTGTTGTATTTTTCTCTTGAAGATGCAATGGTTTCCGTAATGCAAGTTTTAGTTGTCAATTAATCGTGGTTCTTGAAGAGCAAGGATGAGAATTTTTTGGCGGTCGTTTTCTTTTGAGAGATTATTGAGATTTCTTGTTTGGATCAATGTATCGATGTTTAGTTTTTAAATGAATGTCTTCTGCTTGTAGGGAAATTTACCAGAGATCTTCGATATTCTTTGCCGCGCTAACCTGGACTCCCCAGAGTGCGAAAATCCAACTGCCGCCTATCGGTGGCCAGGTTGTGTACCACCTGGGGTAATGTTACCTTTGCTTGCATAGTTCATGTTTTCTTGTGTTTCATTGGTTTGGCCTGGGTGATACCGGGACCAGACAGGACCAGAGGGTGTTGAAGCCTTTGGAAGCAAATATTTTCAGCCAAGCTTATTGAGATAACAGACGGTGACCAGAGTAGCGGTGATTTTCAATCAGATGTGTCTGGATTTTGGGTTCAACGGATTGAGTAGCCGTCCAGGACTGTGTTAGTATTTGGTTCATCCCAAGTATTTGATTTCCTCGGTACCACCCATATGGGGGAGGGTTTTCCCTCTCGGCCATACGGGATTTTTATTATTATTATTATTATTATTATTATTGTCATTATATCATCAGCAAATCTGATATGGAGTATCTTTCCACCACTGAAATAGATGTGTATTGTTCGATTCCATTTTTCCATCAGGTGAATATAGGTTATAATTATGTTACATTGCTGCTAGTCGACATATTTCTCACTTTTTCTTAGACAGTTGCTAGCTGTTACTCCAACATAGGTATTTATGTGCGCAGCATTGTTGCAATACAGACGTTCAAATTATCAGATTTCGGTAATTTCATTTCGATACAAGATCGTCCTAATCGGATTCAGCCAGTCAGTCTTATTGTGGATATCCGACTACAACTCTCATGATATGATAGACTGGGTGAACCACATTCTTAATCGGACTGTTGAATCCAGATCACTTATCTATGACAGGGCCTGAATTCTGAAACACTGTGGAAAATAATAATCCAATGTGCTTATTACAAATACGTTATTTAAATAACAAGGTCATGGCCATATGTCCCTACAAATGCAAGCAACCTTTGGACGAATATAGAAAACGTATGGTGGGAAGTAAACCATCACGCTACACTGTCGACGACTTAATGAGATAAATTCCCTTACGCCCTCAAGAAATCTTACGTAATGATCGTGGGTGGGTTGGTTACTAAAAGTATACTCGTCCACAAAACCCGTGTGGACAATTATCTGATAGTCGGTCAAGCTTTGCTTTGTCGCAGCTCTCTAGCATACAACAAGTCCATTTACTTTCAGTCCCCTCCTTCCAATTCTTGCAATGTAATTTAATTGAACAATCTCACCCACTCGACGCCAACTGAGGAACTGACTGGTGCATGTGTTGTTCAACACATGGAATCAATGACTGTGTGTGTGTGTGTGTGTGTGTGTGTGTGTGTGTGTGTGTGTGTGTGTGTGTGTGTGTGTGTGTGTTTTCGTGTTAACGCACAATCTGAGTCAATACTATTAAAATTAGAGAGACAACCAACAATAAATATTGCACCAAATATGACTGTAAAGTATTTTAATGCGATGGGAAGTTACAAACTGAATTTTTACCCATCCCATGTCCTGCGTATTACGTTAAGTAAGATGTATTAACTCCACAGTGTCGTTAGCAGAGACAGTGCGCTCTTGTTGTCGAGGCTCGCGACAAGTGCAGCGATTAGCAGTGCCCAATGCCGCCGCGATTTGTTTATGTTGGCTGAGCGTGGACACTGCAGCAAACGCTTCGCCCTAAACAGAAAGAAGTCACCTTGGCTCTGACTGCAGTGAGCGGATATCACTGCCTGCGTGTTCTTATAGTAACCAACGTGAGACTCTCCTCACAGGTGCCATGGGGCAATTGCAACGGGTATCATGTCATTAGTCATCAGAATTCTAACCAGTGATGAAATGTCCACTCTATTTGAATCCCAAGAAAATAGGAACCTTCCCACAAAGGAATGTGAGGTGATATCAAAATTTATCCAACATACAAAAATTAACTGCAGAGCTTTCATGTATGCAGTAATAGCACACAAGGAAATATTATGTCTTGGAAGCGTATATTTCATTTCCTCTTCTCATATTAACGCCCTTGTTTTAATATGAAGTGAGAAAATAAACACGAAAAATTAAAGTTCCTGAGAAGCATATAAGTCATCTCATATCACAACTTTTGTTTTAGTATGAAGTAAAAAAATAAACAGTTTAGAGTTGTGAAGCATAATATGACACCAGATTCTTATCGTAGGCGCTATCGGAAACGCCAAAAGCAGGGAGCTGTCCATTTTTTTGTCCAACTGTCTGTTTCCTTTCATGTATTACTCCCGCTAGGAGATTCTTATTTAAGGACTTGTGGGAATCAAGTTCTTCAGCAGAACAAACCTTATGTTATTGTGATAATTACGGTATGGAAAAAATGCAAAAAAGACGAGTTCCGCTAGAGCAGTGATGATATTTGCACATGTGTGTGTTCAGCAACGACTGCCAGCTGCCACAACACTTCACAGAATCCTTGCGGCAGGCAACACAACTGTGCGTCCAGACCTCATTCAGTGACACGTCAGGAGATGATGAAAACGTCAAATTAACGTCGCTTTCCGAGTCGTATTCAATCCAGAATGAGGTGTTATTAAGGTAGTTGAGGGTTCTAGCAATTACACTTTTATGATTCCCATATGAGTATCTCGATAGCAAAAGAACCCGTTAGTGTGAAAGTATCGGAACTGCATTAATATCAGACTGCAAGAACTTGAGACAATACGTGGAATCTTCTCTTCGCTGGGTGACCTATTACTGTTATTAAGCATTCTCTCCGTCTTGGTCGTAATGCAAATGGAACTTCAGAGGCGCTCTCCGCTATTCTTGACAAACATCAGCAACCTGTAATCACTGAGAGTCACAACTGCGTGATGATAATGGTTCAGGTTGTCAGTAGTTGTGGTGGTGTTATGCTGTCAAGCTGCATACAGTAACGTTAATGGTGGCGCACGTAATTTAGCGCTGACTCAAAATGGTTCAAATGGCTCTGAGCACTATGGGACTTAACTGCTAAGGTCATCAGTCCCATAGAACTTAGTACTAATTAAACCTAACTAACCTAAGGACATCACACACATCCATGTCCGAGGCAGGATTCGAACCTGCGACCGTAGCGGTCGTGCGGTTCCAGACTGTAGCGCCTAGAACCGCTCAGCCACATTGGCCGGCTTAGCGCTGACTACCTACTTAAGTAAAGATAGTGATGTGGCGTCATGGCTTGTCTTTATTTGGCCTCAGATTGAGTAATCCGATTCAACGAACATAGTACTCCAATCGCGGGCTCCTAATGCAGTATGACTGCAGAGATTATCGTGCTGGTATTACATTAATTCTGCAACGAAATGCTTAACAAATCTTACCCTCAGCTATGCAGCTGGAATGACTCATTACACAGGTACTCCATGTTGCACTTGGTTAAGTGATCAGTTTCGCTACAATCCTGCTTGTCCGCGCGAATGCTTCGGTCGCAGGTTCGAATCCTGCCTCGGGCATCACACACGTGATGCCCTTAGGTTGGTTAGGTTTAAGTAGTTCTAAGTTTTAGGGGACTGATGACCACAGATTTTAAGTCCCATAGTGCTCAGATCCATTTGGGGCCAATCCTGCATTTTACTGTTCGTAAATACTCGTATACTTAAGAAATGGTTCAAATGGCTCTGAGCACTATGGGAGTTAACTTCTGAGGATATCAGTCCGCTAGAACTTAGAACTACTTAAACCTAACTAACCTAAGGACATCAGACACATCCATGCCCGAGACAGGATTCGAACCTGCGACCGTAGCGGTCGCGCGGTTCCAGACTGTAGCGCCTGGAACCGCTCGGCTACCCCGGCCTGCATACTTGTATACTGACCATTCGTTATTTGACTAAATATGAACTACAATCTAATTCACATGTATATGACATCGGTTAGCGCCGGCACAAAAGTATGGTGCAAATAGCTCTGAGCACTATGCGACTTAACTTCTGAGGATATCAGTCCGCTAGAACTTAGAACTACTTAAACCTAACTAACCTAAGGACATCAGACACATCCATGCCCGAGACAGGATTCGAACCTGCGACCGTAGCGGTCGCGCGGTTCCAGACTGTAGCGCCTGGAACCGCTCGGCTACCCCGGCCTGCATACTTGTATACTGACCATTCGTTATTTGACTAAATATGAACTACAATCTAATTCACATGTATATGACATCGGTTAGCGCCGGCACAAAAGTATGGTGCAAATAGCTCTGAGCACTATGCGACTTAACTTCTGAGGTCATCAGTCGCCTAGAACTTTGAACTAATTAAACCTAACTAAACTAAGGACATCGCACACATCCATGCCCGAGGCAGGATTCGAACCTGGGACCGCAGGGGTCGCTCGGCTCCAGTCTGTAGCGCCCAGAACCGCACGGCCACTCCGGCCGGCCACAAAGGTATGACTAAGGGTTGGAAGCCGTTAAAGTCCTGTTACATTGATGGCAAGACACATGTTCGCAAATCACCTCTATTGCCTCAAAACACAATTGCATCTTAAATATCGAAGGACCGACGACCACACTGTCACAGCGCGTTGAAATACAGCAACTTTGGCAGACGAAAGTTTGTGACCGACTGGGCTTCGAACCCAGACCTCCTGCTTACTAGACAGACGTTCTGATCACTGCACTATTATTTTTTTTATATGTTTGAGAAGACTTTCAGCACCAGGTAGGCCGAGGCAAAGACGGCAGGGGTCGAAGATCCGAGGCCTGGCCACAATGCCTCTCCCATACCTGGCACAGAGCAGCTGCATTATTCCCATGTATTCCATGTTTGCACCCGTATATTCTTTTAAATTGTAGAACAAAATTTAAGTAGTAATTTAGGTAAAATAAATTACATATTGCCGCCTCCAATGGCGTGCGTTCCTTGTAGAACATAACTTATAACAATGGAAAGGGTGTCGTAAAAATACATAACAAACATTCATTCAGAAATATATTCACATTTTAATTTATCATGCACTGGATGCATATGAGGTCTGTAAGGAAGCCATATATTTTTCAACGAATAAAAGAAATTTCGGATCCGGTGGGGTTTTGCCAAATTAGAACAGTTCTGATTTTAGATCCAACGTAAAAGAATATTCCAGGAATAAAAAAAGTGAAAGATTAGTATTCCTCTTCTTGATTGGCGACTCCATGTTGTCTTGTGCACTACGACCAGGTAACAGGTATACTTGAAAAAAAGAGACAGCATTGGTCGTACATTCTTTTTTTCAAGTATTCCTCTTCTAATGAATAAAACTGCCCACCTCTTTGTAGCCCACATAAAGCAATAGATAAAAAATTTAAAACCATTCCTTATATTTGTTATTCTTCTTCAGCTTAAAATGTTCTACTGCAGTATAGAACATGTACTCTACTAAGTTTTGTTTGTTATGACGTAAAACACAAACTGTCCCAGAACTCACGAATAACTGTTATTCTTTGCGGACAGATTACATTTCCAGTCGAGCTGTAAAGCTTCAGTTATATGTATTTGACTTTCTGCGGTTCTATTGACAGTGCTAATTTCTTCCTAGCCCAGTTCCAAATTCTGATTCTATTTTCACATGAGAAGATGTGCGCTACAGTTTCTACAAGCCGTCATTTGTCGCTGTATGGAGATGGTCTCAATCTGATTTTCCATAATCGTTCCGCTGTGGGTATGGTTTCGTTTACAAAGTCGCACCATACGGCACTTACTCTAGTTGGTATAATTTTATTGTTGATATTTTTCCAGACGTTCCTCCAGTTTTTTGTAGGTTAAGTTACCGGAATTGGTTTGTGAAGACGATGTCTGGTAATATAATGATAAACGGTTCTAGTGTTGGTTTGTGCTCGTGGAAGTCTTATACAGCTCCAATCGCCATAGTACTTTCGGACGTAATCTAGGCTGGCGTGCTACATTAACAGGAGCGTTCCTATCCCCAGGATCTAACGAGAGGAACAGAAGTTTCGTGATGCCTGTCTTAGTGGCGTGTATTAGTTTAAAAGCACGTCTTTAATTCCAAGTCCTTCGTTTTGCCTCTGCAAAGTTGCCGTGTCGAAGGATACTTTGATGATATTTTGTTTCCACACATACCAAGAGGCTACAGGTTATATTTTTATGTGCAGTGCCCTGCAGTATCGGTAAGACTGTTCCGACGTAATATATTTTTCTAAGTATGTATGTATTTATAATCTGAACTTTGTGCAGTCGGTCTAACGATCGCATGTCATGGTCCTTCAACAAGGTTCTGATGACATTAAGTTTCCGCTCCCAATTGTTCATGGCCATGCGCTTGGGATTCGCTCTTAACTACAATCCGAGTTGGAGTCTCTCTTCAGTTACATCTAACCAGTGCGCACCTATTGCACTATTGTAAGAACCGAGATGCAGTATTTTGATATTAAAATTTTGTAAATCCGGGTTCGAATCTGGTCAGGCACAAATTTTCATCTGACGCTGTTGTTCTATTTTAATGCCCATGACAGCATGGACATCTGTCCTTCAATCTTTAATTGATTAAGAAGTCTGTCTATTTCGATTCGCAGTGTCTGTTCTTTCGGAAATGTCCTAAGAACAGACACACAGCCGGCCGCGGTGGTCTAGTGGTTCTAGGCGCGCAGTCCGGAACCGCACGACCGCTACGGTCGCAGGTTCGAATCCTGCCTCGGACATGGATGTGTGTGATGTCCTTAGGTTAGTTAGGTTTAATTAGTACTAAGTTCTATTGGACTGATGACCTAAGCAGTTAAGTCCCATAGTGCTCAGAGCCATTTGAACCATTTTGAGTCAGCGCTAAATTATGTGCGCCACCATTAACGTTACTGTATGCAGCTTGACAGCATAACACCACCACAACTACTGACAACCTGAACCATTATCATCACGCAGTTGTGACTCTCAGTGATTACAGGTTGCTGATGTTTGTCAAGAATAGCGGAAAGCGCCTCTGAAGTTCCATTTGCATTACGACCAAGACGGGGAGAATGCTTAATAACAGTAATAGGTCACCCAGCGAAGAGAAGATTCCACGTATTGTCTCAAGTTCTTGCAGTCTGATATTAATGCAGTTCCGATACTTTCACACTAACGGGTTCTTTTGCTATCGAGATACTCATATGGGAATCATAAAAGTGTAATTGCTAGAACGCTCAACTAACTTAATAACACCTCATTCTGGATTGAATACGACTCGGAAAGCGACGTTAATTTGACGTTTTCATCATCTCCTGACGTGTCACTGAATGAGGTCTGCACGCACAGTTGTGTTGCCTGCCGCAAGGATTCTGTGAAGTGTTGTGGCAGCTGGCAGTCATTGCTGAACACACACATGTGCAAATATCATCACTGCTCTAGCGGAACTCGTCTTTGTTGCATTTTTTCCATACCGTAATTATCACAATAACATAAGGTTTGTTCTGCTGAAGAACTTGATTCCCACAAGTCCTTAAATAAGAATCTCCTAGCGGGAGTAATACATGAAAGGAAACAGACTGTTGGACAAAAAAATGGACAGCTCCCTGCTTTTGGCGTTTCCGATAGCGCCTACGATAAGAATCTGGTGTCATATTATGCTTCACAACTCTAAACTGTTTATTTTTTTACTTCATACTAAAACAAAAGTTGTGATATGAGATGACTTATATGCTTCTCAGGAACTTTAATTTTTCGTGTTTATTTTCTCACTTCATATTAAAACAAGGGCGTTAATATGAGAAGAGGAAATGAAATATACGCTTCCAAGACATAATATTTCCTTGTGTGCTATTACTGCATACATGAAAGCTCTGCAGTTAATTTTTGTATGTTGGATAAATTTTGATATCACCTCACATTCCTTTGTGGGAAGGTTCCTATTTTCTTGGGATTCAAATAGAGTGGACATTTCATCACTGGTTAGAATTCTGATGACTAATGACATGATACCCGTTGCAATTGCCCCATGGCACCTGTGAGGAGAGTCTCACGTTGGTTACTATAAGAACACGCAGGCAGTGATATCCGCTCACTGCAGTCAGAGCCAAGGTGATTTCTTTCTGTTTGGGGCGAAGCGTTTGCTGCAGTGTCCACGCTCAGCCAACATAAACAAATCGCGGCGGCATTGGGCACTGCTAATCGCTGCACTTGTCGCGAGCCTCGACAACAAGAGCGCACTGTCTCTGCTAACGACACTGTGGAGTTAATACATCTTACTTAACGTAATACGCAGGACATGGGATGGGTAAAAATTCAGTTTGTAACTTCCCATCGCATTAAAATACTTTACAGTCATATTTGGTGCAATATTTATTGTTGGTTGTCTCTCTAATTTTAATAGTATTGACTCAGATTGTGCGTTAACACGAAAACACACACACACACACACACACACACACACACACACACACACACACACAGTCATTGATTCCATGTGTTGAACAACACATGCACCAGTCAGTTCCTCAGTTGGCGTCGAGTGGGTGAGATTGTTCAATTAAATTACATTGCAAGAATTGGAAGGAGGGGACTGAAAGTAAATGGACTTGTTGTATGCTAGAGAGCTGCGACAAAGCAAAGCTTGACCGACTATCAGATAATTGTCCACACGGGTTTTGTGGACGAGTATACTTTTAGTAACCAACCCACCCACGATCATTACGTAAGATTTCTTGAGGGCGTAAGGGAATTTATCTCATTAAGTCGTCGACAGTGTAGCGTGATCGTTTACTTCCCACCATACGTTTTCTATATTCGTCCAAAGGTTGCTTGCATTTGTAGGGACATATGGCCATGACCTTGTTATTTAAATAACGTATTTGTAATAAGCACATTGGATTATTATTTTCCACAGTGTTTAAGAATTCAGGCCCTGTCATAGATAAGTGATCTGGATTCAACAGTCCGATTAAGAATGTGGTTCACCCAGTCTATCATATCATGAGAGTTGTAGTCGGATATCCACAATAAGACTGACTGGCTGAATCCGATTAGGACGATCTTGTATCGAAATGAAATTACCGAAATCTGATAATTTGAACGTCTGTATTGCAACAATGCTGCGCACATAAATACCTATGATGGAGTAACAGCTAGCAACTGCCTAAGAAAAAGTGAGAAATATGTCGACTAGCAGAAATGTAACGTAATTATAACCTATATTCACCTGATGGAAAAATGGAATCGAACAATACACATCTATTTCAGTGGTGGGAAGATACTCCATATCAGATTTGCTTATGATATAATGACAATAATAATAATAATAATAAAAATCCCGTATGGCCGAGAGGGAAAACCCTCCCCCATATGGGTGGTACCGAGGAAATCAAATACTTGGGATGAACCACATACTAACACAGTCCTGGACGGCTACTCAATCCGTTGAACCCAAAATCCAGACACATCTGATTGAAAATCACCGCTACTCTGGTCACCGTCTGTTATCTCAATAAGCTTGGCTGAAAATATTTGCTTCCAAAGGCTTCAACACCCTCTGGTCCTGTCTGGTCCCGGTATCACCCAGGCCAAACCAATGAAACACAAGAAAACATGAACTATGCAAGCAAAGGTAACATTACCCCAGGTGGTACACAACCTGGCCACCGATAGGCGGCAGTTGGATTTTCGCACTCTGGGGAGTCCAGGTTAGCGCGGCAAAGAATATCGAAGATCTCTGGTAAATTTCCCTACAAGCAGAAGACATTCATTTAAAAACTAAACATCGATACATTGATCCAAACAAGAAATCTCAATAATCTCTCAAAAGAAAACGACCGCCAAAAAATTCTCATCGTTGCTCTTCAAGAACCACGATTAATTGACAACTAAAACTTGCATTACGGAAACCATTGCATCTTCAAGAGAAAAATACAACAAAAGGCGTACCAATCTTCGGCACTGCATTTCTCGATCTATCATCAACTCTGTCAAAGAAATCGCATCCATCAACAATCGACTTATGACTATGCTCATTCAGAGCCCCTATAAATGATATTCACTCGAAAATACTATGAGCAAAATTCACCAAGATGACGTGAAAATACTAATTGGAGACTTCAACTCTCTATTTGGGACAGAAAAAACCTGTAGCAAAATCATTGGTACAAATTCAGCACACCGAAACGCTTAGACCAACGGCACACGTCTGACTGACATTTGCCAACAATTCAACCACAAAAGAATGTATTCCCACTTTAGGAAGTAGCCTGTTCCCAAGAAACATGTTTGGCCACCAGGTGCAAGCTGCTTTCGTTCGCCTTTCGAGACTCGCTGAAAGCCACATTTTTAATTCTTTTGTAGCTTAGCTTCAAGCAGGCAGATACAAACGCAATAAGGGAATCGTAAGACAGCGCTTAGCAAAATGCGCCTTGCTACTTTCAGCAACCCTTAGTGTCAGAGCGAAAACCTTACGGTACTGCCAAATTCATAATGACGACATATTTTTTGTTGTTGTGAATACGTAATTATATCTATGAAATGCCACATTTTCATAATAATTGCGAATGATACAGGAAATGAAGTAAATACAGATCTTTTCGAAGTCATAAGTCGGTAATGTCCTACTAATTCGTGTTAAAATAGGCTCAATCGTCTTACAGATACTTAATGCTTTATTAAGATAGTCTGCCGTCGTGATGTTTCTGTACTATGCTGAATTTAATTTGTATTAGTACAGTGAATATTTTAATTGGATTTTCCATTAGTTTACTAAACGCAACAGTAATCATCAAAGAGAAATTAATCAGCAAAAGAATTTTCTTTCACGATGTCTAAAACGATCTGACAATGCTTAAGTTGTTTACAAATTCTACGCCAGTAGAAACCTACTGGTTCCAACGATATCATTATACCAGAGTAGTTTTAAGAGTATTTTCGTCTAGAAATGAATTGCGTTGACGGTTGATCGATCAAGAGCGGGAAAGGTAAAACTTTACGAATATATGACGAGAGGGACAAGTGCTTGAGAGAGGACTTCTCTATCGATACAAGTGCCTGAGAGACGACTTTAATTTCAGTCTCCTGGATAGTTTTGTTTCTCAAATCAAGAAGTGCGTTATCATGCAGTGGCACATGTGATGTAGTTGTGTTGCTCGATTTTCTTACGCTGAGACCGAAAGGTGTCTCAGTTGTTGGCAACAAATTCCAGCTGTGTTTCACACAGCCCTTGGGGCAGAATTCGTAGCCTAAAACACACTTTTGGAGCTATCAGATGTAAAATATTATGTTCACACTACTCTTTGCTCGAGTTTATGTCTTTTGGAGGGGCTCAGCCTTTCATTTCTTCTTAGGAAGTTAACGATAAAGGCATCATAACACATCACCAGTAACAGTACTGCATACGAATGCTCAATGAGCGACCTGATGACGTTCAATAATAGTCACTCCGTTGACTTTTGTTGTTTCGAATTAGAGCATGCAGTACTCCTACACCAGACTTCTGAACTTTGCCTGTTGAATGCAAATGTCGCATGATGGTAAAATGGTGATCTATCACATATATCAGTAGTCGAGACTTCCTTAATGTGGAAAATCATTCGTGTCAGAACGATCTTTGTTGAAACAAGAATATCTTTTTCTAGTGTTTTTTTCCCAAAAGCACTCGCTCCACACACAATTCAAATCTTTCTAGCTGCCTCCTCTGCATTCACCCCTCTGTTCTACCAAAAGTAAACGTTGTGTTGCAGATGTTACCCCTATTTCCACTTGCGACTCAATTTTACAATGCTTAACTGTAGTTCATGATTTTCAAGTATGCAAAATCGAATGCTTAACTGCAAGATGACAACTAGAACTTCAAATTCGAAAATGACAGTTGATACATGCACTGACAGCGTGGCGCCGCGTTCACATGGGCGGCGCCGGATTTCAGGCGGCGCGGCGGGTGGCGTCTGGCCGGTGGCCGGTAGCCGCTGCAGCGCGAGGAAACGTTCGAGCGTTAGCTGTTATGATCGCGGCGTAGCCACGAGCTGTCCTGCGGAAATGTTTCTGGAATACTTGTTATTGCTGGTGGGTAGAATGTGAAGCGAATTATCTTCGATGTTCACTCAGACTCATAACTTTAGACCGACTGTGGAAAAAAAAAAAAAAAAAAAAAAAAAAATTACAGTTGGACGCGAACAGGCGACTATAAGCTCAGAACTCACGACGCTTGCCACTTTTTTTTTTTTCCTAATGAACCGCTGCAGGAGCAGGACAACGGGTAGGGCAGGGGTCGACACCCGAATCCTGGCCATCCCGCCGCCACGCCCAAGCAACGTGTTCGAGTTCGAGAATCGAAGGATCAGGAAGAGGATGGAGTGGGTTTGTCGATGTTGTTCTTTTTATTTATTTATTTATTTAATTTTTACAACATTTTTTTTTTGTATTATAGATTTATTTTGTTTCATTACAAAGAAAGATCCTACAACTGCCGTAGCCGAGCGTCCGAGTCGTCTTCTCGCCTGTTGGGAGGGGTTCCCCCCTATTCCGTCCGTAGAGGATCAATATGCTCCATTATTCCTCTTCATTTTCAGCGTCTCATACCCGGAACGCCCCAGTGAGCAGGAGGATCCGCAAATAATGAACCTAAATAATTTGCGAAACGAGTTCTGTACTTCGGGTGGCGGCTGAAAGCTGCATGTGTCGTCATCAATAGGGACCAAAAGTCGAGTGTGCCTTTGGGAGCATCGCAAAATATGTAGTGAACGGCCATGCCTTTTAGCCAGTTAACGGCGTTCGTTCTGGTTGATGGAAAGTATACGACGTCGGGGCGCAATACGTCATCAGGGGAGATAGACTCCGGCAATCGCCGCAAGAGTAATGCCAGCATGCGCTGCGTCAGTAGCCAGCACTCGCTGGTCGCGGCACACGTCAGACGGTGTGCATCCGAGTCAGCGACTGAGCATGTCGGACACAAGGGGTCGTCCGTCAGATGTATGGAATGTAACCTCTGACGAGTAGCGAACTTCCCATTCACAACTACGTACCACAATGAACGCACCGTCGTAGGTAGAAAAGGCGTGTGTACCGCTCGCCACACCGTGTTCCAGGCAACTTCAGGGTGTCTGTGGGTGACCGTATTTACAGGTTGCTGCTGCTGATAGAGGCGATAATAGTCTTTTGTGCTGGGCTTCCGTGTCGTCGGAAGTTCTGAACGTAAGTAGCTGAAGTCAATAAAGAAGTCTCTGATGTGGGTGAGTGCCGGTGAAATGTGTCCTACAGAAACCGGGGGATGCAGAGAGTGTGGTGCCACTTCCGCTATCAGGGTGCCCGTCAGAGTGGCGTGGGCAGAGGTCCACGTGCGACGCATAGTGTTGAGATGAAGCGATCGCGCACGGTTATATACGTGAATTAAACCGATACCGCCCGCCGGCTGCGGCAGTGTCAGGGTGGCGTATCGGACTTTAAAAACCAGACCGGTGCTTACGAAATGTCCATATGCTGCTTGAAATCTGTCGGCCATCGTAGCTGTCAAGGGAAGGATATGCGCAAAATAGTTCAGTTTTGAGACAAGATAGGTGTTGACATAACGTGTTCTGAGGAGCATATCCAAGCGACGCAGTTTGTTGTCCTGCAGCAGAGCACGTGTCTGGTGTAGGAGCCGGCAGTACGTAGCCGCCGCCGTGCGGCGGACATTGCTATAGAATTGCACTCCTAAACACTTGAGTACGGGCACCTTGTCAAAGGGCACCGCCGTCGTGTGGGAAATCCCCCCTCCGACATCCATGTATTTTGTCTTCTTCACGTTGATGACGCTCCCAGCGACCGCCCCGTACTGGCGTAGCCACTGTAGCGCCATATGCATTTCATCCTCTGATCTGGCCAGGAACACCACGTCATCGGCGAATGCACCACAACAAAAGGTCACGTCCCGCAAGGAGATACCAGTTAATCGCTGCCGTAGACCATGTAAAGCTGGTTCAAGTGCTGCAGCAAATAATATGCCCGACAGGGGGCACCCTTGTCGCACTGACCGTCCAACAACAATGTGACCAGACTGATAACCGTTGACCATCATGCGGGAGCGCGCTCCGTGGACCAGTCGAAGGACCACCTGTGCAGACTCCGGAGAGAGGCCCATGCGATGCAAAACTGCGCGTAAGAAGCCGTGATCGACGCGGTCGAATGCGTGGTCAAAATCTACGGCGACAAGGGCGCCTCGTATTCTGCAGGCCGCCGTCAAAGCAATTACGTCGCGGTATGCTCCTAACGCCGTATGAATGTTGCTGACACCACCTAAACATGTCTGATCGGTGTGGATGGCTTTCCCGATAGCGGTGTGGAGACGCGCGCGGAGGATACGGGCGAAGATCTTGTAGTCGTTGTTGAGGAGTGTGAGTGGGCGAAAATCCTGCCACCTACAACCACCATTCGGTTTCGGAACTGGGATCAAGATGCCTTCTGTGAATTCTGTGGGGACAGTGAAATCAGGGCGGATCAGGTCTTGAAACATTTGGAGCCACTTGTCACCCATAAGGTGGTAAAAAGTGCGGTAGAATTCCAGGGGTAAACCGTCCGGTCCAGGCGACTTGTTCGGTGCTCCACGTGCCAAGGCCGATGTCAGCTCGTCGGGTGTAATGGGCAACAGCAGACTATCATCGGGTGCCACGTCCCGAGGGGCGGGAAAATCGTGCAACAGCCCGTCATAATCACGTACATTCCGCGGATCTTCCATGTACAAGGTCCCATAGTGTCTGGCGAACGTGTGCGCGATGTCCGCTTGTGTCACTGCGCGCCCGCCGTCCTCCGTGTTTACTGCCGTAATGAGCTGACGTTTGCGGTGGCGCCTCTCGCGCACAATGTGATACACTGACGCTGTTTCGTTGGGGATACAGTCTTGCACTCGCGCACGGATGCGGACACCGTCTAGCTGCTCTGTCCTGATGCGAAGTAGACGAGCTTTGATGCGTTGTACGGACATCTGACGTTCGGGAGACGGCGGTTGCGTCGCCAGCTCACGTAACGCTGTATAGTAAAATTCCGATGTTGCCCTTTGCCAGTTCGATCTGTCACGCCCGTAGGCCATCAAGGTCTTTCGGAGGGCAGGTTTGACACATCCCAGCCACCATAGCAACGTGGAAGCATACATAGGCAGGCGCCTGATACATCGACGCCACGTGTCAGCGACTGCTCGCCGACACGCTTCCTCGCGAAGGAGGGAGACGTTCAGCGTCCACGGGCCCCTGCTGCGTCTTGTGAGTTGTCGGGGCAAGGTGACAGTGCAGATGTACGCGAGATGGTCCGTGAAGGCCGTCGGCCAGAGTTCTGCATCACGGGTTGCTGTGCGGAGCGCGCGCGAGACGTATATCCGGTCCAGACGACTGGCAGAATGGCTGGTAAAGTGCGTATATCCACTCTGGGTCCCATGATGCAAGAGCCATGTGTCGTGAAGCGCGAGGTCACGTATCAATGCTTGTAGAGCGGGGCATGGGACGTAATGCGGTATCTGGTCCTCGGGCCGCAGAACACTGTTAAAATCGCCGCCCACTATGTAGTGGTCCATATTTCCTTGCAAAAGTGGGGCCAATTCCTCCGAATAGAAGACATGCCTGTCACCACGGTGCGAATTACCGGAGGGAGCGTAGACGTTAATGAGGCGCACTGCGCCAAGTGTGAGTGCGATGCCTCGCCCGTTCGGCAAGTACGTCGCGTCCGTCGCGTCTATGCCATCTCGGAGAAGGATGGCCGTTCCTCCTGCGCCATCACCTACGGGTAGGCTGTACGTGGTGTAGCCATATAGGTCTGAACACAGCTCGGGACGGACCTCCTGAAGAAGGGCAATGTCCAAGTCTGCCGCTCTGATCATGTCGTGTAACATGCGGGTCTTGACAGTGGAGTGGACACCATTTACGTTGACTGTTCCCACACGGTATGACTGAGACATATCAAGAGGCGGAGGCAGTGTGCCGGTGCAATCCCACAGTGATTTCACACACCACACACCACACAGCCATCCACCTGCATGCTGTGCATTACTGTGCCGTAGGAGTCCCTGACTGGCAGAGCCCTCCGGGCTCATTGTCAGCCATGGGCTCTGGTGGAGATATCGATGTTTGCTGTGCATCATCTGCCTCCATATCGTCTGCCCAATCACCAAGAGACGATTGTGATGTCATTGGGGGCTGGACGCTATCACAGGAGCCCACATTTTGGGAGTCGACGCAGTGTGCCTCGTTTTCTGGGCCACCAGATTTAGGAGAGTGTTCCTTGTCTTCAGGCACCTTCTGGTGAATGATGCCACTGGAGTCCGTTGCAATTGTGGGCGAGTCAACGAAGTCGATGTCTTCCGCCGGCTTCACATTCCTGTCCTGTTCGTCAGCTGACAATCGCCTCTTCTTGTGTCGCTTGGGTGATTTTTGCTTTCGGGTCCGAGATTCGACATCCACCGGAGGGCGGGGCTCGACACAGTCTCGGTCGCTAGGAACCCCTGTGTCTGATCCCGACAGTGACGGTGGCTGGGTGCCCACGACGCTGCGATGGGCGGAGACTGTAGGTACCTCTGCACCGTTGGGCTGCGGCGTCGTCGACGGCGCTGACTCTCCAACGGAGGTGGCAGCGGCTTGAGGATGTAGTAGGTTTTGATCATCCATCACATCATGTCGTGCCGCCTCCACATATGTTAGCGGGAGAGAGGTCATAGTGGATCGTTGGGGAAGTTCATTGCGGGGCACCTGAACGAGGCGGCGCTGCAGACACTCAGTTCTAACATGGCCCTCCTGGCCGCAGCCCGAGCAGGTCCTCGGTTGTCCATCATATATAACAATTGCGCGGCAGCCACCAACGAAAACATACGATGGAACGTGCTTCTTAAGTTCTATGCGCACTTGTCGTACCCCGTTAAGGATAGGGTACGTTTCGAATGTGTTCCATTTCTCCTCTGTGTGGCTCAGAACTGTGCCGTATGGCCGCAGCGCATCAACGACAAGGTTGGCAGGGACTTCGAACGGTAGTTCAAAGATGCGCACGGTACGCACCCCCAGACCAGCATGGTCAACTCCTACCACGCTCACGTTACCGTCTGCGTGACAGAAGCGAAAGCCGTTTGCAGATCGTTGGAGTAATCTGTCGCAGGCCGCTTCGTCAATCAGTTTGAGGTACACTGTGCTGGTTACAATAGACAGATGAATTCCTATCAGTTCTTGTGGTTCTATGTGCATGATGTCTCGTAGAAACCGTTCAATTTCATGGGCCTTCGGTCTCGTGTACGATGCGTTGAACGTTAGTTTGATTGTAGCTTTTCGATATGAGAATGCCATGTCGGGTCGGTACAGGTACTATACGGCAAGACAACGACGCGACCGCGCGCTAGCGGGTAAACAACAACACCTGCGGAGCACTGCCCGGCGCGCCGAGCCCGTCCGCACGGTAACACGGCTGAAAGCCGACTGCCACTAGACCAAGGGCTCACATAGTCCGACAACGTCTCGGAAGTAGACAACACTTCCTCCTAACACTTCCGCATCTTACAGTGTTGCCAGATTGTGCGGATGGCGGGACTTAGAGTTGACAGGGGCGGTCAGTTTTATTGGCCACCTTAAGTGAATGACTCGGACTTAGTCTCCGTGGCGGCCGGCCGGCGGTCAGTTTTATTGTCTAAGACTGTACGTTATAGACAGCGAGGTCAGAGTATCAGATTTGGCTCCATTTGTCAGTAACAGTATGAGGTGTTGTGGTTTACATCAGTATTTTCATTCTTAATTAAAACTTTGTGAAACTATCTTCACTAATCCAGTAGTTGTAGTAGCCGTTATAGTTAGTACGAGAAGAAGGCGCAGTTAGGACCATTTTAAGATGTGTTCCAGCTTTGAAATGCTTCTGTTATTCCAGCTTTCATAGGGGTGCTAGCGGTGTCTTTCCTGCTCAGCAATTATTTCCAGAATGCTTACCATTTTTGGTCTATAATGCTCCAGGAGTTCCACACTGGTACACACACACACACACACACACACACACACACACACACAAACGTTTATCCGTTTTAATAGATATAGATGTCCTAAATACCCATACTGTTGACATGGCTCCGCTGATATTCGTGCCTCGAACACAATACCCTCCAGGTTACACAAGTTTGCAGTCGTATTTTATTATGGCAAGTTGCATGGGGGAGGAATCCTTCCACCATTCCACGGCTTTTTTTATACCAATAAGTATTTCAGCACTCACCTGCGTGCCGACTTTACAGAAGATATTCATCGACAGACTGGAGGAAAAAACTAAGCTCCGCCCGAACGGTACCGACCGGCCGTCGTGTCATCCTCAGTCCACAGGCGTCACTGGATGCGGATATGGAGGGGCGTGTGGCCAGCACACCGCTCTCCCGGCCGTATGTCAGTTTATGAGACCGGAGTCGCTACTCGTCAATCAAGTAAGAGACTGGAGGAACCCTTGGCGAAATGTTCATCAGAAATTCCTGCCATCAGTCAAATCCACTTGGTTGGAACTATGTATGGGAAGGTGCACCGTAGAGCGGTAGTTGAAGGAGGACTTGAAGGGATTGAAGTCAGCTTCGACTTGACAAAGTGAGCGAGGGGGCACAGTCATTTAAACACTGGAGTTGCATTCAGGAGGCAGGTGTTTCAAATCACCGTCCTGTAGTCCAAATTTCGATTTTACATCTTTTCTCTAAATTGCTGAAGGGATATTTGGATATATGTTACTAAACGGCCAACTCGGTCCGTGGTTCATGAAGTAAGGTTACACTTGTAGGCGAATTTAACATGCTATCACAATGCCGGCCGGTGTGGCCGTGCGGTTCTAGGCGCTTCAGTTTGGAACCGCGTGACCGCTCCGGCCGTAGGTTCGAATCCTGCCTCGGGCATGGATGTGTGTGATGTCCTTAGGTTAGTTAGGTTTAAGCAGTTCTAAGTTCTAGGGGACTGATGACCACAGATGTTAAGTCCCATAGTGCTCAGAGCCATTTTTGCTATCACAATTTGTTCATTAATAGATATAATCATGTTAATGCTTCGCGGTAGCGTAATTCATGGCGCGTAAGTTACCCAGATTACATTCATCCTGAGTCTGCCAACGAGAGCATTCAGAGACTTCCAAAAAGCTTGACACATATTGTAAAATCGTGTCGAAACTTCCTCTCGCTGACACCGCAGTAAAACTTCTATACTATTTACACCACTCGCATTACATTTTGCACACGGTATTCAAATGTACTAATGGACGTACATGCAAAATTATATCATTGTACGAAACATAGCTAACGAGGTATGACGTCATAAACGTTGAGATGCTTGAAGCGGAGGTTTTATGAGTGGGAGTTCGATACTTTAAAGAGTCGGCGATGGGGTAACTAGTTATTCATTAACCTAGGCTGGTGCTCCGTCTCTGATAAC
The DNA here is from genome assembly GCF_021461385.2 of Schistocerca piceifrons. Taxonomy (NCBI): domain Eukaryota; kingdom Metazoa; phylum Arthropoda; class Insecta; order Orthoptera; family Acrididae; genus Schistocerca; species Schistocerca piceifrons. Next base: position 770,000,857 of record NC_060141.1, on the reverse strand, counting down.
CTTGCTGTTGATGGAACGTTAGATCGAAATCTTCCTTAGACGTGTCACTACCCGATAAATAGATTTTAAAACTGAAATTTCTGAGATTTAATACAAATTGGAAAATAATTCGTAATCGAAGTAGACGCTACCAAATGGTGGTTGCGCGCATATTGTCGTATGCAATACGTAAGACTCAACCGAAAAAAAAAAAAAAACCGCTGTCAGCGCTTCGAGTTCAGCGAGAAGCGGAATGCATAATATGTTAAAACCACCATCAAATTCAGTTAAATTAATCAAAAGGGGAGGGGGGGGGGGGGCTGTCCCCGACTGGTGTAGGAAGTACGACAACAGTATTGTTAAAAGGACCTATGTTCGAATGATCCAATGTGCGGCTTGCAGGAAAAAATCCACAAGATACAAGAAATGACCGGTACAGACATCTCAGGCACTTACTGCGTTATACGCAATGAAAATCAATGACGGAACACGATGAGTGTTCGGTCATTAGCGTTCATTAACAATTTGCAGTTGACTCCTCTGTTCCAGCCGCGCCTCTTTAAGAACACATAATTTGAATTAAAAAAACATAGAGAAATGAAGAGGCTTAAAATATAATTGAGACGCAGAACAATTTTGACATTGTACTATACTAAGAAAACTTACATAAGATTTTCGTAGTAGTCTTTACAAAAGCGCAGCAGAATAGCTGCGGTATCTTACTGAGGTAACACACGAAAGACGACTTTATTAGTCCAGTGTTTACATTTATCTTTTAGTCATTGGGTTTTAACGATCGATACAGCACAATAAGTGAGTAAATTCAGTGCACAGATGTATCTTTTACATAGTTATTGTTTGAACAATACTTGCAAATCCTGTTAGACAAAATGTAATAGTACACCTTCTTTCTTTGAATACTTATTAAGTATGTGTTGCGTTGGCACCACTGCGTAGTTTGTCATCAGAGACGGAAGATCTCGTGGAACGCACAATGAATGAGCAAGATTAAAGAGAAGTAGCTGCTGCGAAGGGCGGTGTGTTAAATAATAAGGTTGGTTATACAATGGCCCGACATTTCGTGGTATCTTCATCTCCTCTCGGAATTTACTTTTGACTCACACCGACAACAACAAGTAAAACATTTATCTTCTAATCATTTCCTAAGGTGTGCAAAAGTAATGGAAAATGCACTGAAATTCTGTAATGAGAGATATGCGGCTCCTATGTAATACAAGAGTGGAAGGGAGCCACAGTCAATAAAAGTTACGGAATTCAAATCGATTGTTATGGAGTTTTCTCATTAGTACATAGTAATAATATCAGAGTTCCTGAGCACTTATAGTCGACGCTTCTAAGTGGTAAAAACTGGACAGGACCAATGACGTAGTGAGTAGATTTTACCTTTAGGATTCGGGGTGGAAGAACACAATTCTTGTAGGGTCTCCATGTGAGCCTTTTCTTGATTTTGCAACAAAAATAACTTCATGATGAAGTCTCCTCGTGTTATCAGCCGAGTCAAGGTGTCGTTCTGCAGCAACGTCCAACAAGTTTCCTACTTGTCATCTTCAGACGAAATCAGACTTCGTCTGAAGATGACAAGTAGTAAACTTATTGAAACGTTGACGCAGCTGATAACCCAAGAAGACTTCATCATCGAGATTCGCCGAGAAAGTCTAAATTCGCGTAAAAATAACTTCATTTCTATACCTCTGGAACCTTGATTCTCGGTGCAAGTAGTCAACTCCCTCCGATATAAAAAAGGCATGAGCAGCTGAGCGTGTTCACATTAGCCAGAGAGTTACATACTTTCTATATTTCGTGTTACATTTGTCAGCTAATCGTCCGATTAAGATGAACTAATGAGAAGTTAATTTAGTTGTTGCTGATTCTCGAAAGCCCACACACACGTTTAAGACATTTCTATACTATATGCCACTGTACCTGACCTTCTCTCTTCTTATCTGAATAATTTAACGTATGAATGAGAGTGTGTAAATAAGATGTCAACGTGTGTATTCGCAGGAGTAAGGTAGTCTGCTATTGTGGCACTACAGCCAACCTACTATAATGGCAGGTTATCTAGATTTAAGTGAGTTTGGACGTGATGTTATAGTCACATGAGTGATGGGACACATCATCTCCGAGGCAGCGATGAAGTGAGGATTTTCCAATACGACCATTTCACTAGTGTACCATGAGTATCATGAATCCGGTAAAACATCAAATCTCGGACATCGCTGCGACCGGAAAAAGATCCTGCAAGAACGGGACCAACGACGACTGAAGAGTATCATTCAACGTGACCGAAGTGGAACCCTTCCGCAAGTTGTGCAAATTGCAAACAATTCAACGAAACATCATCGATGAGGGCTTTCGGAGAAGAAGGCCCACTCTTAAATTCTTGACGACTGCACGACACAAAGTTTTACGCCTCGTCTGGGCCCGTCAGCACCGACATTGGACTGTTTCGAAACATGTTGGCTGATCAGACGATTCTCGTTTCTAATTGTATCGAGCGGATGAGCGTGTAAGGGTATGGACACAATCTCATGAATCCATGGATCTTACATGTCAGCAGGGGGCTCTGTAATGGTGTGGGGCGTGTGCAGTTGAAGTGATATGGGTTCCATGATACGTCTAGATATGACTCTGACAGGTGACATGTACATAAGCATCCTGTCTCATCACCTGCATACATTCATGTCCGTTGTGCATTCCGAGGGACTTGGGCAATTCCAGCAGGACAATGCTACACCCTCCACGTCCAGAATTGCTACAGCGTAGCTCCGGGACCACTCTTCTGAGTTTAAACACTTCCTCTGGTCAGCAAACTCCCCAGACATGAACATTATTGAGCATATCTGGGATGCCTTGCCACGTGATGTTCAGAAGATATCTTTACTCCCTCGTACTCTTACGGATTTAGGGACAGCCCTGCAGGATTCATGGTGTCAATTCCCTCCAGCACTACGTCAGATATTAGTCGAGTCCATGCCTCGTCTTGCTGCGGCACTTCTGCGTTCTAGTGGGAACCGTAGATGATATCAGGCAGGTGTAGCAGTCTCTTTGGTTCTTCAGTGTAGTTCGCGAGTGTTAAATGCACACGAATCCTGGGGCTGTATAGGCCGTTATTCAGTTCAGCCGCTTACTCAAACACTTCGAGCCGTTCGTGTTAAGTGTATTTTGTGATTAAGTTCATTTAGTTTATTATTCCTTTCACGCATGCATCTATAGTGTGTATAATTTCCGTGATCTTTTCACCTAACTTCCTATAATTCGTTTTAACTGATAATTTTCTTCTTTGGTATTTGCCTGTTCTTGTTACCAGGTCTCAGCGTTTAGACGTAAGAGCCTTAAGCTTGTAGATCTAGTGATGACCATGTGGTTGTCTTGTAATGACGAAGTCCACAGTGCTATAGCGCCAGTGTTCTCTCCCCATAGAGTATCTGCATTAACTGTGATTCTTAGTTCCGCTTCATTTTTTAACAATTCATTTTAACTTTAATTTTGTTAGTGTTAAAATCAAGATAAGAGCGCCTCTTGTTAACCACGTGTCAATGTTTTTTTTCTTCCTGGTAGTCTCTCAAGTGCGTGTGAATGTACCTCTTCCTTTTTAAGCCGTACTTAGACCATTCCTGTCCTGTAGGGGGACTCCGAAGTAAAGTTCAAGGTTTATTACCAAGCAACGTAGTAGATCGCAGGGAACAGCAGCCACCATATTACTTACTACACATACCCATATGTGAAATTAATTTTACATTTGTGTCCACACTCTCACTGCTAAAATTCCACTTAGTGCTTGACCCAAGTCTGATCTAGGGTATCTTTTACTGCATGCCTTTTCCGCAACAGTTATTGCCGCAACAGTTTTCCATTCATGATTAATTGTAAAGATATCACTCATAATGGTCTACACTTCATGTTAAAGATTAAGTATAAGGATAACTTTCGTTTTCCCTGATTTCCTTAAATGGTTTCAGGTAAATGCCGGGATGGTTCCTTTGAAAAGGCACGGCTGATTTCCTTCCCCATCCTTCCCTAATCCGATGGGACCGATGACATATTAATACGCGGATTGGCGGAAGCAGAATTTGGTCCGTCTCCAAGGCAGCGGCATCTCGTATTATGGAGATGGACGAGCGCTGCGTCTGCGCTGTTGTGCTTAGCGGGGCGCAATCTAGTGGGAAAGTTGTGTACGCTCTGACTACGCGGAACTATGTACACAACAACACCATTCATCACATTGTTGCCCCAACACGAAGTGGTCCCCTCTCCCCAATCTACCAACCAAGGATACGTTTCATTGTTTACATAGGCTCTACTACCGTCGTAACTGTATATAGAGCACACCAAAGTTTGTTTTCCATCTGACATAACATTATCAGACACAACTATAAGACCTATAGAACCTGTAACTACTGAAAAACTACATTATTAACATCAGACGACGCATTTCACAGTTTATTTTGTCATCCTCAGGCATTTTTTGGTATATAACAGCAGTATGACGAACTAAAGCTATGGAAGATCAATATTTCCTTGTGTACAGTGTCGTTTACGTTTCGTAATGCCAATCGGCAATCCACATTCTTCTAAACTGTGAGTGCTTCCCCTCTAATCCATCATGAATGAGGTTTCAAATATTTCTCCCACTCCAGCTGCATTCGTTCACCTGCAACACCTAAACTTATCCTTCCACTTCGTGTTGGGCAACAATGTGATGTATGGTGTTGTTGTGTACATAGTTCCGCGTAGTCAGCGCGTACACAACTTTCCCACCAGAGCGCGCCCCGCTAAGTACAACAGTGCAGGCGCAGCGCTCGTCCGTCTCCGCAATACGAGATGGCGCTGCCATAGAGACGGACCACATTCTGCTTCCGCCGATCCGCGTATTAATATCTAACGCAGCCAATGAGACTGCCGCTAACGTAGAACCTTTTCTCCTAGCGGATCACACTCGTGCAGTGATACATGAATGCGCGAGGTACTATAACGAGTGTACAGACCTCCGATTAGTCAGTCTGCATTTGTCTGCATCAGTCTGTACGAGTTCTACATTTGTCTGTACCAGTCTATAACTAAGTTTCAGTCTGCGCCTAATAAGATTACCATATTCCTGTACATAGCCATGAAGATAAATGTATAGACACTTTTGTCAAGTATCAGAGATATATGTGAGGATAAGATTAACGTACCAATACCAAAGGAACTTCAGATTGTCAATTGTAAATAGCATCCAGAACCAAGTTAACTAATTTTTATGCTTGTTATTATTTTAATGAATGTGTGTGAAAATTAATCAAGTTCTGTTTAAAGTTGGTCACTGTCAATCTGCTACTCTGAGTGTGCAAGTGGCATTTCTATCGTCTGACCTAACGGCAGAAGATAAACACGACACGATAAGACCATGAGGCATATTGCTGACACTCGCCTACTTCGTTAGAGGGACAAGTCAAATAATCTGATGGTGTGTGTACCGAAGGTGTTACAGTACGCACACCACAGGTGTTTTATTGCTTCTACATAAACGCGGTCTGCTATCCTCATCCGAAAAAGGAATCTATTTCGTCGGATCATGCTACAAACTCGCAATGGCACAAAACTGTAAGGATGATGCTGGGCATGTTAATTGAAGTGACCGTCTTAACACGAAAGGGAGCTGGCAAAACAAACGTACTTTCTAAGCAACTGCCGATAAACCACAGGAGCAGTATACTAAGTAATGGGGAGTGGGTTTGACTTCGCCAAGTTCCTCCTACAAGCCTATTTATGTTCCTGGTTCAAATTGGATTTGCTCAAGATTTTATTTGTTCTTGCACTTGGATGGCTAAGTGTCGAAGGCCTAGCTGTTTACTTATTCCTAAGAAAACTACTCTGGAATGGGAAGTAAAATAGACTATACGCGAGTGGCTTATGACAAACAGGCTGTTACGCACTAACGGAGAATAATAGGTCTTCACTACCTCCGTGTGTAATACTGAATCAGTACAGCAATGACAAGCCGTATTTAACAACATAGCAGGTTATTCTTCGTATTAATAAGTACTTCGGCTCTCGGACTCGGTGCAAATGAGAGCGCTATGTTACTTTCTGGGATGACTTTACCTAATAATTGCACACATAATTACAAACTCCACAAAAACTGTAAATAAAACAGAAAGACCAGTTTCAAACTAGGGAAATGACACGCAACAGACTAAACGCTATAATACAACAACTACAACGCGACCATACCTTAAAACACCGATCAGATTTCGTAAAAAGTTAAATTCATTTTCATGGTCGTATCACAGCATACATTCTCGACTTGCATAAAATACCAATTCGTACGCACTACTCATTATTACACAGAGACAAGAGTTCGCTGATCACAATACTATAACATGATATTCAAAAATCTTGTGAGAGGCCAGTATAGTTCGTCCAAGCCTTTTTTTCTAATAAGCTTTGATGCTGAACATTTGACTAGGTTGAGTTATGTAGATAATCATTTTTATTTTCATTGGCAGTACGTGACACTGCGCCCACCAAAGCTGTACGGAAAGGGACATTATTGTAGCGCCTTGTATTGGCAAAAATCTTAACATGTAGTCGATGTAGATAGAATAGAGTGTGCTCAGGTGGCAGAATGTTAGCTCAATATAAATCAAGGAAAAAAAATATTATAGTAAAATAATACCCCGACAGGCAAAGAATAATGTTTATCGTGGACATCAATATGAAATTAAAGGAAATGAGCAACTAGAAATAGTGTATAGAGCCTTAGTTATTTTTAAAGTAGAAGAAATTAATATGACCTTTTTTGAGTCTGTCTCTGTCTCTCTCTCTCTCTCTCTCTCTGGTGCAATGTTACGAAGGAGGCATGTGATTATCGAATGTAATTATGTTTTAAAAAACACATGAAAGACGTAACTTGGTGGCGGGGTTTGAAGGCATCACAGTTCTTGCTTATAATGTTTGTTACGCTACGGTAGCAATTTGTATCGAAACGAGCTTTCAGAATTATTATATTAAAATTTCTTTCAGACATTATTAAGAAAACCGAATAACAAGAGGTATTACGTATCGGTCAGAAAAACAAAAATTATCAGAGAAAGAAAACATTACATCACGGCAGAGCGAAGTTTTCTTGCGGAAGTGACTGTTAACAAGCAAATAAAAGAAAAAATACCTTTTCGCATTGCATATTGGTGGGAAAAGATATGTTTAAGTGCATGAAATCACTTCACTGACAAAGATGCAAGGTACAGTAGATGATCAAATGCTTTCGGACACTAGTTAGGGGAAATTGATGCGGAGTGTGTCGATCTTTCGCCTTTATGATGGGTTTAACTGTGGAGGGGAGGCTTTTAGCGAGTTGTCTAAACGTCTGAGGAGGAATGGCAGCCCGTTATGTCTAAGGTGCCGAAGTAGCGATGTTCAACGCTGTGGTCTGGAGCGAAGTCGACGTCCTAAATCCCAAATGTTTCCGGTAAGGTTCACATCTGGATTCTGGGCAGGTCAGTCCGTTTCAGAAATGTTATTCTCCACAAACCATTGCCTCACATACATTACTTTGTGACAACGTGCATTGTTATGCTGACAGAAATAATTCTATTATGCAGCACACTATGCTGTAAAATGTGTTCACATCCACCAGCATTTAGCACTCTCTTAAGCGCAGTAAGGAGACCATAACCTAAACTTGACAAATACACTTATACCCTAACACCAAGTTCTCCGTACTTCACTGTTGGCGTACACGCAGTGGCATGTAGCGTTCTCCAGGTATTCGCGTAACCTAAACCCTTTGCTGGGATTGCCACAGTGCACAGCTCCAATCACTCGTTTCCAGTCATCCACCGTCCAATGGCTTCGCTCTTTGCACCACGTCACGGAACCTTCACTAGTGCCGTGTAATTCAACATGGCATGAGTAGTGAAAAAAAAAGACGCTTAGAACTAACCACGAATGCCTGTGTGCGTTACACCTGCAACATTCGCCGATATGATCGTGTTAGTACTTCATACTCCCAGCTAGGTTGGCTGCGGCCGGAAAAGTTGAGAGACTACCACACTTTATGTCTACTTCACCGGCTCCTCATTGCGCAAGCGCCCCAGTACCTTGCTTCAGATATTAAACACCTTTCATGCCAGCATAATCGAGACACGACGTCACATTTAACATAACTTTTTCCACAAAATTAATGCACAAGGCCAGCCTTCCCCTCAGCAAAGTTATTGTCTCCTATCTTGCTCTTTTCTCTCCTTCTTTCTTCAATATCCAGACAATCTTTTTTTCCCTTATATGTCCTTAAATGTGTTTCATCACGTCCCTATTCTTCCCCTCCCTTCAGCATCAGTTTCCCTCATACCCACTGCTGCTAGCACTCCTATCTAAAATCTATCGTAACTTCTAATTATTGCTGTACTTATCATCTACGAATATAAGCTGTAAGTGTGTATGTGTTTTTCCAAGTGTACCTTTGTAATTGTTCATTTCACTTTTTTTGCTAGATGTAGTTTAACATGCCTACTGAAACATATGAAAGCAAAATATGTAGAATGCCTGGTTAGATGTAAGAGACGGCCTGATGGCCCTAATCTTGGCAGGTTAAATAAATAAATAAAAAAATAAAATGTGTGACTAATAAGGAGTTGCTTGACCGTCGTACTTCATTCTTTTGACCTCTCTAAGCACAGTAATTGTCTAATTGAATTTCTGGTAGCGATTTTGAACTCACGGATGATTCCTTCCACTGATTTCATGCGATTGTTTGAAAACCAGCCTCCATAATGCTCAACGATCCCCGTTCGCCAGTACATAGGGTCAGTCTTGTCTTGGTTCAGCTGTGGTTGTTTGTTCGCGTTTCCACTGAAACATCGTATCACCGAGAGTCGAGCACGTTTAGAAAGGTTGAAATTCCCCTGACGGAGTTGTTACTCAGGAGACAGGCAATGACTAGGCCACGTCGGAAGTCACTGATACCTCCTGACGACCCATTCTGCTGTTTCGGATTCTGTACTGACAACACGATACTCGCCGCCTCCTTTTATAGTGGCGTATCCGCCGCTCGTGTAATGTACTGTTCCATTTCGCATTATACAGGGCGGTCTGGATGCTTTTGATCAGATACTTTATACGCATTTCTGTAGTTTTCTTTCCGTGTTGCATGCCAAAGCCGCACACTGCAACGTACACAAACGGAAATTTACATTTTTTTTTTTTTTTCGCGTCCGTGAATTATAAGACGCTCCAGCCTGGAACCGAGCCACAGATGTGAAATCGCAGAATCTGGCCTCGGAATATCATCCATTGTTATTCGTAACACAGATCTAGTTACATTGTTAAATGAAATAAAGAGACCATTTAAATGAGGACGTATGCATTCGGTGAAACACGAGTGGTCTCTTCATTAGCATTATATTTCCTCCTTTTTGCTAAAGCTGTTACTGTACACGACGTATGACGGCCAGCTTTAACTTCTGTGATATTCTCTTGCTTCTTGTCTCGACGGCAGCTCTCAGAATATTAAATCTGCTCTGCAGTTTGCGAGGACTCCTGCAGGAACTCACAAGCTGCTCTGCGCAACACAACGAAAAAGTCTGTGACACTTTAGGATTTATCAACAGCACTTTTAAACTTCCAGATTCATGAGTAATACTTCTCAACTTTAACTATGAATTAAATTAATAATCAGCATAGAGCAACGTGGTCTTAGAACTGGGACAAAATAAGAAAATCGTGCATACGACTTATTTGTGGCTGTTAATATGCAATTATCTTCCAGAAGATTCGAAAGAGAGTTTTTCAGTTTCAACGACGGTTGAGGACTATACTCTGAGATGGATGGACAATGGTGCGCTTTTACAATGACAACACCTAACAGACCAATCTGTGCAGAGCAACAAGTTTTACAAAGTTTTTGCATACGTGGACTATAGTGTAGTCAGTATTTTGTAATCCCGAGTGATTCATATTTTAGTGCTTAGAGATAAATAATGATTCGAAATTACACAATACTGACATTTCTAGCCGCATTTTAAAGTTAAATTAAACGTACAGAAAGAAATTACAACAGCGGTCAACAGACTATTACTCTAATGATTTTTTTTTATAGTAATATACTGTTGAAAGAAAATACTGGGCATCGTTGTGTTATAAACGGAAGCAAAAAAATGTAGTGTCTTATCACGTTATGTGTTGAATTAGTATCACAATAAAGCTTCAAAAATTTTACTTTATAATACTGTATTTACACTTTCAATGCGCAAAGAAACTAATTTTATTTTCACTCTACTGATAGATTTTGTTCCTACACCAATATAAGACTGGATTAACTGAGTTGCGTAGTATGCAAAATGAGTGAATGTAAACACGAGCGTGCAACTATGTGTACATGAATTTCCTAGTAGTGATAACTCAGAAGTCTACCACAAAACAAATGGACATCTCACAGTTGTATGCCGGCGTAACACTCTCAACTAAGATTGCGCTGGATATTTTATTAGGCCACACCATCAAGTGTGATGAAGAACACGTAGAGTGCGCTACCCCAGAGCAAGAAGTTTTTGAAGGGTTGGAATTCATTCCCTTAATCGGTTTATACATGTAGCAGGTACTCTGACTTTACTAGTCATGAAATGAATTGGACGCCGTCTGCATCTTGTCATAGCCGTGTCTAGCACAGGCGTAAGCAAGTGGCGGTGAGGAAAGGGTGGTGAAGGAGGGGGTTGGCACTTGACCCCATGACCCCAATCCCTTGCGCAACTCGTCAACATAACACCCACACACTGACATTGTTTATAAAGCCCTGCAAAGATGGGATGATCACCCGAATGTATATAAGTGGTTCGGATAAGGATCGTATGCCGTTAGACCGTGTTGGCCTTGGTCGTACTATGAGAGGCGATCAAAACGTTTCCGCTTGACGGCTTTCCTGCAGCGTATATGCAACATAGCGCGACTACGATGCGGGTATGTAAGCACCGACTTGTAAGCTAGGGATTAGTGCGGCATTCGTGTCTTCCCGACGTGCGTGCGGTAAATGTGGAAACGTGTCCTGTGGCACAGTTATTACCTAATGCGTTTAAACAGGAGCAGCGTGTTGTTATTGTTTTCTTCGGTGCCGAACATCAAACCCCGGTAGATATCAATCGGAGAATGAAGAACGTGTATAGGGCAGCTTGTCTGTCGAAAAACAGTTGTGGGATGGTGAGTCAGTTCGGTGCTGGTCTTAACGCAGAAGTTCTGTCAATTGAAGTGGGAGGCACTCGAGCACCCGCCCTATCGTGCTGATCTGTGCCCATGCGGTTATCAGGCCTTCAGACGCTTAGAAAAGGCCTCGAAGGTTCGGTGAGTCATGTCGGACGAGATTTTTGTGCAGCAGGCAGTTACGGACTTGTTCGCGCGGCAGCACACTGTGTTCCACCAAAGTGGTCTCTTCAGCCTGGTGCGTCTATGGGATGATAGCCTCAGTGCTCACGGCGGTTTTGTCTGATTTTCATATCGGTTCTGGACTGTACGGCCTTCGAACAGAAACTTTGTGATCGCCCGTCATACGTTCGGTTACCTTTACAGTTCATATCAACTACTTGTCGCAAACGGTTTAACGAAACAACAGTTCTGGAGCACCATCACGGCGCAGCATAAACCGAGCTGTGTGCTGCGACTGCGCTAACACCACAGATGCCAGATTGATGTCATATTTCTGGACTTTCGAAAGGCTTTCAACTCAGTTCCGCACTGTCGCTTCATCTACATCTACATCTACATCTACATCTACATCTACATTTATACTCCGCAAGCCACCCAACAGTGTGTGGCGAAGGGCACTTTACGTGCCACTGTCATCACCTCCCTTTCCTGTTCCAGTCGCGTATGGTTCGCTGGAAGAACGACTGTCTGAAAGCCTCCGTGAGCGCTCTAATCTCTCTAATTTTACATTCGTGATCTCCTCGGGAGGTATAAGTAGGGGGAAGCAATATATTCGATACCTCATCCAGAAACGCACCCTCTCGGAACCTGGCGAGCAAGCTACACCGCGATGCAGAGCGCCTCTCTTGCAGAGTCTGCCACTTGAGTTCGTTAAACATCTCAGTAACGCTATCACGGTTGCCAAATAACCCTGTGACGAAACGCGCCGCTCTTCTTTGGATCTTCTCTATCTCCTCCGTCAACCCGATCTGGTACGGATCCCACACTGATGAGCAATACTCAAGTATAGGTCGAACGAGTGTTTTGTAAGCCACCTCCTTTGTTGATGGACTACATTTTCTAAGGACTCTCCCAATGAATCTCAACCTGGTACCCGCCTTACCAACAATTAATTTTATATGATCATTCCACTTCAAATCGTTCCGCACGGATACTCCCAGATATTTTACAGAAGTAACTGCTACCAGTGTTTGTTCCGCTATCATATAATCATACAATAAAGGATCCTTCTTTCTATGTATTCGCGATACATTACATTTGTCTATGTTAAGGGTCAGTTGCCACTCCCTGCACCAAGTGCCTATCCGCGGCAGATCTTCCTGCATTTCGCTACAATTTTCTAATGCTGCAACTTCTCTGTATACTACAGCATCATCCGCGAAAAGCCGCATGGAACTTCCGACACTATCTACTAGGTCATTTATATATATTGTGAAAAGCAATGGTCCCATAACACTCCCCTGTGGCACGCCAGAGGTTACTTTAACGTCTGTAGACGTCTCTCCAATGATAACAACATGCTGTGTTCTGTTTGCTAAAAACTCTTCAATCCAGCCACACAGCTGGTCTGATATTCCGTAGGCTCTTACTTTGTTTATCAGGCGACAGTGCGGAACTGTATCAAACGCCTTCCGGAAGTCAAGAAAAATAGCATCTACCTGGGAGCCTGTATCTAATATTTTCTGGGTCTCATGAACAAATAAAGCGGGTTGGGTCTCACACGATCGCTGTTTCCGGAATCCATGTTGATTCCTACATAGTAGATTGTGGGTTTCCAAAAACGACATGATACTCGAGCATAAAACATGATCTAAAATTCTACAACAGATCGACGTCAGAGATATAGGTCTATAGTTTTGCGCATCTGCTCGACGACCCTTCTTGAAGACTGGGACTACCTGTGCTCTTTTCCAATCATTTGGAACCTTCCGTTCCTCTAGAGACTTGCGGTACACGGCTGTTAGAAGGGGGGCAAGTTTTTTCGCGTACTCTGTGTAGAATCGAATTGGTATCCCGTCAGGTCCAGTGGACTTTCCTCTGTTGAGTGATTCCAGTTGCTTTTCTATTCCTTGGACACTTATTTCGATGTCAGCCATTTTTTCCTACAAAATGTGCGCGCTTCCGGTCTATCCAATGGCATATGCCGTTGGATAGAAAGTTTTCTAATAGACAGGGAGCAGTATGTCGTCCTGAACGGGGTAACTTCAACAGAAACAAGAGTAACTTCAGGTGTGCGCCAGGGCAGCGCAATAGGTCCTCTGCTTTTTACGATTTACATAAACGATCTGTTTGATGGTATTGACGGCGTCCTTAGACTGTTTACCGATCATGTAGTCTACAGGAAAGTAGTATCACACGAAAGTTGTGAACAAATCAATGAGGGTTTGCAGAAAATAAATGCGTGGTGTAATGACTGGCAGTTATCTCTCATTATTAGTAAGTGTAACCTACTGCGTATAACAAGGCGGAAATCCCCATTAATGCATGGGTACAAAATAAATGATCAGTCTTTAGAAGCGGTAACTTCAGTCAAGTATCTGGGTGTAACTATTCGAAATGATCTCAAATGGAATGATCAGATTACACAAGTAACGGGTAAAGCGAACTCTAGATTGCGGTTTATTGGTAGAATCCTGAAGCGATGCAGTCCTTCAACAAAGGAAATAGCTTACAATACGTTAGTTCGTCCAGTCTTAGAGTATTGTTCGTCTGTATGGGGCCCTTACCAGTTGGGTCTGATTCAAGAGATTGAGAAGGTCCAAACAAGAGCGGCAAGATATGTGACTGGTACATTTAGCCATCGCGAGAGCGTTACAATTCTCATAGAAAGTTTGGAGTGAGACACACTTGCAGATAGACGACGCGCTAAACAGAAGGGGCTGCTCACTAAATTCCGAAATCCAATCTTCACCGAGGATGTAGAGCATATATTATTACTACCAGCTTTCAAATCGCGTAATGATCATCATTCAAAGATAAAGGAAATAAGAGCTCGTACTGAGGCGTTCAGGCAGTCGTTTCTCCCTCGCGCGATCCGAGAGTGGAATAGTGGGGGGGGGGGGGGGGGGAATATGACTTTGGCGCGAATTGTGCCCTCCCCCACACACCGCTTGGTGGCTAGCGGAGAGTATATGCAGACGTAGATGTAGAAAACAAGTATTCCCTACCTGTGTCAAGTGGGAAAGGCGGTGACTACTCTAATGGCATCAGAAAGTAAATGTTTCCACCAGCGCTTCCTTTCAAGCCGGTGACAAACAATTTTTTTTTTTTTTCTGCTAAGGTATCCATGCAGTTTACGACGCATTCCTGGAAGCTATTAACACCAGTAATTACATGCTGCACCATCCATCATTGTAGACTCCAGTATAAAAGTACTGAATTCACTATTAAACCTGTACTTGCGTAAACGGACAGGATAAGATTACCGAAAAAAAATTAATACACATGGAAAACGACGTCGATTTTGAGCCGATGACGGCATATGCCAACTTGGGGATAGTAGATGTAATACTGATAGTGGTTTCAACGTCGTTCGCCAATAGATAGTGTAGTGCCATAGGTACCAGAGCGCCATCTGTGTCTACCATTTAATAGGAACTACTTAAACTTAACTAACCTAAGGACATCACACACATCCATGCATACCCGAGGCAGGATTCGAGCCTGCGACCGTAGCGGTCTCGCGGTTCCAGACTGTAGCACCTAGAACCGCTCGGCCACCCCGGCCGACTCCTACAACCAAGTGAGCCAGTTTTAAACTGGTCAGATTGTGGCCTTCCGAGTACAGGGGATGTTCCTGTTGTACGGCAGCCACACAAGTCGAACGTGCCGCGTCGGTTGTGCAATGATGCTGATGCCACGTGAACATTCTCACACTTGTAGACGAAGCTCTGGATGTCCACGTAGCAGTGGTAGATCGCGCAGTTACCACAGGACAGGTAGGAGAACTTGTCAGCTCTCGTCAGTATGAACTGTTGCGAAGTGGTTATTAACAGTGGGGCTATGGGCATGCACACCTCTGGCCCGTTTTCCACCCACGCCACAGCATCAACGTCCACGGCTCGACTGGAGCCGTCAGAGGATCACTTGGAATGTGGAATGGCGCCCAGTGGTCTTCAGCGATGAAAGCAAACGTGATGTAGAACTGCTGACGCTGCCTTGTAGAGTGCGTTCGCCCAGAACACATCGCAGGCCTTATCGTCTGAGGTGCGGTATTCTACAACTCTCGTTTACCTGTGCCCCATCTGGAGGGGACACTAACTAGCACTCAGTAGGTGCACAATGTTGTTGGACACGTTCTTTTTGCTCTTCTTGCAACAAGAAGATGATGTGTTATTCCAACAGGATAACGCTCGCCCACACATTGCCCGTGAAATTCAACGTTTCAACGTGCAGCAACTTCCCTGGCCAGCACAACCTCCGGATTTGCTCCCAATCGAGCACATGTGGGATATGATGGGACGAGAAGTGATTCGTGCGACTCGTCAAACGATAACACAGAACAACATGAACGGGTCGAGCAGGTGTGGCACAGCGAATCCCAGCACAGTATTCGCTACCTGTACGATCGACTGGATGCCGGTCAGGGCCTGCATTGCATCACGTGGAGACTACGCCACGTACTAATATAGGTGTTTCAACTTTGTTCGATACCTGGTACCTCAGAACCGCTTGTGCTACTGATTTGTAAATGTAATCATTTCATATACTCCGTATACACCACTGCAGCAATAAATCTTGAGTGAAATGGAAACCCCTGAAAGGGTGTACTATTTTTTTTCCGGCAGTGTACAATATTACCCACCCCTGGAAGAAATGAAACTGCTCGATTTATACGGTGTACCAGCTGGTCACGTGACCCTCCACCGCTGACGTTAGTCATGGCAATGACGTCGTATATGTGTGCGTGCCAGTCGGTTGTGTGGAATCAGTGTAGAGAGGCAGATGTACAGGGTGTTTCAAAAATGACCGGTATATTTGAAACGGCAATAAAAACTAAACGAGCAGCGATAGAAATACACCGTTTGTTGCAATATGCTTGGGACAACAGTACATTTTCAGGCGGACAAACTTTCGAAATTACAGTAGTTACAATTTTCAACAACAGATGGCGCTGCAAGTGATGTGAACGATATAGAAGACAACGCAGTCTGTGGGTGCGCCATTCTGTACGTCGTCTTTCTGCTGTAAGCGTGTGCTGTTCACAACGTGCAAGTGTGCTGTAGACAACATGGTTTATTCCTTAGAACAGAGGATTTTTCTGGTGTTGGAATTCCACCGCCTAGAACACAGTGTTGTTGCAACACGACGAAGTATTCAACGGAGGTTTAATGTAAGCAAAGGACCGAAAAGCGATACAATAAAGGATCTGTTTGAAAAATTTCAACGGACTGGGAACGTGACGGATGAACGTGCTGGAAAGGTAGGGCGACCGCGTACGGCAACCACAGAGGGCAACGCGCAGCTAGTGCAGCAGATGATCCAACAGCGGCCTCGGGTTTCCGTTCGCCGTGTTGCAGCTGCGGTCCAAATGACGCCAACGTCCATGTATCGTCTCATGCGCCAGAGTTTACACCTCTATCCATACAAAATTCAAATGCGGCAACCCCTCAGCGCCGCTACCATTGCTGCACGAGAGACATTCGCTAACGATATAGTGCACAGGATTGATGACGGCGATATCCATGTGGGCAGCATTTGGTTTACTGACGAAGCTTATTTTTACCTGGACGGCTTCGTCAATAAACAGAACTGGCGCAATGGGGAACCGAAAAGCCCCATGTTGCAGTCCCATCGTCCCTGCATCCTCAAAATGTACTGGTCTGGGCCGCCATTTCTTCCAAAGGAATCATTGGCCCATTTTTCAGATCCGAAACGATTACTGCATCACGCTATCTGGACATTCTTCGTGAATTTGTGGCGGTACAAACTGCCTTAGACGACACTGCGAACACCTCGTGGTTTATGCAAGATGGTGCCCGGCCACATCGCATGGCCGACGTCTTTAATTTCCTGAATGAATATTTCGATGATCGTGTGATTGTTTTGGGCTATCCGAAACATACAGGAGGCGGCGTGGATTGGCCTCCCTATTCGCCAGACATGAACCCCTGTGACTTCTTTCTGTGGGGACACTTGAAAGACCAGGTGTACCGCCAGAATCCAGAAACAATTGAACAGCTGAATCAGTACATCTCATCTGCATGTGAAGCCATTCCGCCAGACACGTTGTCAAAGGTTTCGGGTAATTTCATTCAGAGACTACGCCATATTATTGCTACGCATGGTGGACATGTGGAAAATATCGTACTATAGAGTTTCCCAGACCGCAGCGCCATCTGTTGTTGAAAATTGTAACTACTGTAATTTCGAAAGTTTGTCTGCCTGAAAATGTACTGTTGTCCCAAGCATATTGCAACAAACGGTGTATTTCTATCGCTGCTCGTTTAGTTTTTATTGCCGTTTCAAATATACCGGTCATTTTTGAAACACCCTGTACTTGGAGGCGCGACACAATGGAAGAAAGTAGCTATAGTGTATGGACGTGCACGTAACCACACCGCGAATAAAGTCGCCGATTTGTTGGTGTATCAAGGTGGACTGTCCAACAGGTGTTCCAGGACTAGTGTACCACTCGCTGTCTAAGAACAATGGCCGTAAAAGGTCCTGACGGTGATTAGAGATAAGGGGCACGCCTTGAAAATGGCACTCGGTTTCAAACCCGACATGAGCTGCTCCTGTCACTGAATGCACCTCCATCTCAACCAGTTTCCGACCGATTATTTCGGAAAGCACCCACACAACGCTTCAGTACGCTAAACAACACAGTAACTGGACAGCAGCAGACTGGAGACGTGTAGTGTGATCCGGCGAATCGTGATTTTGCCTCTTTTTAAAAGAGCAAGATTTCGAGTGCTCCAACGACCCAAGGAGGCTTATTACCTGCAGCGTGTGGAGGGTGTAGCTAACGCCAGATGTGATTTTTGGGGAGTTTTTCACATGATGGCTTGTTCCACACATTCAGATTACCGTGAACAGGAACAAAGACGTTTATTTTTACATTCTCGATGATCGAGCATGGTCCTTTCTCCTACGTCTTCCTAATGAGTGTACCGTGTACACTCCATTCCTCCAAGATGACAAAGGGCATATTCAAAGGCTGAACCATACGTTCATGTTTCGACCAACATTCAGACACTCTGTGGCATCTCGAGCTCTGAATCTCTCGCTATTTCGCCGCAGGTAAAACACAGGACAATTTGGAACAGCACGTGAGATGCAGAGTCAACATTCCCGAAACTTATTGCTTTACGAAATTTAATTAAAAATGAGCGGCTTCAGTTGGATGTGGCATGGGGTCTGCATGAAGATACAAGAGGCTGTGTTTCACACTATTAGCGTGACGTTTCTCGGGGGAAGTAAAAGTTTTGTCCGGTGTATTTGTGTTACACACGAAGATTTTGTTTCGCTGGGGATCCACAGCCTCTAAGTGTTTGATAAAAGAATACATTGTCCGTTATAGGCTGTAGGATGCCTTATTAAAATCGTACTGTTAGCTAATTTGGACCATCAGACACCTGAAATAAACCAACCCGGAAGAGCGTCACACGTGTGCATAGATCGTCATGTATATTATATAACTCACATTAAAGTAACCAGATTTACAGTACAATAACATTACGTACACTTGCTATGTCATGTTTTGCATACCGTGCTCATCACAGTCTTTTATGTCACGTATGTAAAAGCAGAAGTCGTTCTCCCCCGTAACATACTGTAAGTGCTGCAGCGTCACAATTAAAATAGCTATTGCGATGTTGTCAGAAATGCACTTACTTCCAAACATCGTAAACCTGTCGACAGCTGTGTACAATTACCTTACATTTGCTGTTGGTGTGGCAGATTTAGGTGAAGCATTCTGTACTAGGCAATCGGTGACCAAAAGTGACTTAAGTCCATTAAAATCATATGTGGAAGTACAAATATCGTGAAATATTGACAGAGAAAGCATCTATTTATTACTGGCGTCTCAGACCTAACGAATATTTTAATGTACCGTAAAGGCCGGCCGCGGTGGTCTAGCGGTTCTAGGCGCTCAGTCCGGAACGGCACGACTGCTACGGTCGCAGGTTCGAATCCTGCCTCGGGCATGGATGTGTGTGATGTCCTTAGGTTAGTTGGGTTTAAGTAGTTCTAAGTTCTAGGGAACTGATGACCACAGATGTTAAGTCCCATAGTGCTCAGAGCCATTTGTACCGTAAAGAATATTTATGCACTTAAGTGAGTATTCGTTGGACCAGGTAGACGTGTGTGCAGACCGGCGTACCATGTTGGAATACGGAAGTATCCACAGCCTGTTCATTGTTGACATATAGAAGGCAGGGCAACACTTGGTTACCGAGAACGTTCAAATAAATGTCTTCGTTCATGTTCGCTCCAACGTGAATGAATTGCCACAGGTCATGGAACAAACACACTCCCAAAATACGACCGCCACAACTTCACCCTGCAAACATCCCGGATTAAACGGGCCTCGTTCGTTCTACTCTATTCGACGCTGTGCTAGAGAGAAGGTACATTTTTCCTTTCTCCCGTGATGTAGTGTCCTATCGAGAGTGGCTCCATTTGTATACGCTGAGGTGATAAAGGAATGTGATAGTAAAATACACAGATCCACGTGCCGGCGGTATCGCGTACACAAGGCATAAAAGGGCAGTGCACTGGCGGAGCTGTCGTTTGTTGTCAGGCGACTCATGTCAAGAGATCTTCGACGTGATTATGATCGAACGGCGGGAATTAAGAGACTCAAAATGCGGAATTGTAGTCCGAGCTAGACAAATGGGACATTTCATTTCGGAAACCGTTAGGGAATTCAGTAGTCTGAGATCCACAGTGTAAGGAATGTGCCGAGAATACCAAATTTCGGGATTTACACCCTACCACGGACAACGCAATAGCCGACGACCTTTACTTCAAGACCTAGAGCAGCGGCGTTTGCGTAGAGTTGTCAGTGCTAGCAGACAAGCAACAAAAGTGAAATAATCGCCAGAAATAAATGTGGGATGAACGACGGACGTATCGCTAAGGATAGGGCGGCGATACTTGGCGTTAACGGGTTATGGCAGCACATGACCTTCGCGAGTGTCTTTGTTTACAGAACGACATCGCCTGCACCTCCTTTCCTGGGCTTATGACCATATCGGTTGGACCCTAGACCACTGGACAATAGTGGGCCGGCCAGATGAGTCTCGATTTTAGTTGGTAAGAGCTGATGGTAGGGTTCGAGTCTGGCGGAAACCCCGCGAATCCATAGACCCAACTTGTCAACAAGACGCTACGCAAGCGGTTGGTGATTCCATAATGGTGTGGGCATTTATATGGAATGGACTGGGTCCTCTGCTCCAACTGAAGCGATCGTTGACTGTCAATGGTTATGTTCGGCTACCTGGAGACGTTTGCAGCCATTCATTGACTTTATGATACGAAACAACGATGGAATTTTCATCGATGACAATGAGTCTTGTCACAGGGCCAAAACTGTTCGCAATTGGTTTGAAGAACATTCTGGACAATTGGAGCGAGTGATCTGACCACCCAGATCGCCCAACGTGAATCCCATGGAACATTTATGGGACATAATCGGGAGGACAGTTCGTGCACAAAATTCTGCACTGGTAACAATTTTTTGATTATGGATGGCTTCAGACAGCAAGGCACAGTACGACTGAAGGCGACTTCCAGCGATGTGTCGAGTTCATGCCACGTCGAGTTGATGCACTATGCTGGGAGAAAGGAGGCCCAATACGATATTAGCGGGTACCCCATGACTTTTGTCAGTTCATTGTACACCGCCAGGAAAAATAAACAGCTCTCGAGGGTGTAATAAAAAATGGTGGTTCATAGTTAAAAAACCGCAGTTAATATCCGTTTGACCTATGGCAGAGCCATCTAGCGGGCCAACCATAGCGTCATCTGGTTTCCCCCTTCGAGCTAGACCAGTTTCGTTCTTTGTAGTTTTTTCGTTTGATGCTTATTTCGTGAGATATTTGGCCCGGTCACTATCAATGGACCACCCTGTATATAACCGTTGTGCGAAAATGGAATTTGTAGGGTATAAACCATAGTAGACAGTTCTTAAAACTACAGCGTTAACATTGAAAGGTGATGGTTCAAATAGTTCAAATGGCTCTGAGCACTATGGGACTTAACTTTTGAGGTCATCAGTCCCGTAACTTGGAACTACGTAAACGCAACTAACCTAAGGACATCACACACATCCATGCCCGAGGCAGGATTCGAACCTGCGACTGTAGCGGTCGTGCGGTTCCAGACTGTAGCGCCTAGAACTGCTCGGTCACCCCGGCCGGCGAAAGGTGATGCAATAAGTAAGTATACACTAACTGCTATACGAGTTCCACATTGCAGAACTGCTGCCGTAGTATAAGCTTTTTAATATATATATATATATATATATATATATATATATATATATATATATATATATATATATACAGGGTGATTCAAAAAGAATACCACAACTTTAGGAATTTAAAACTCTGCAACAACAAAAGGCAGAGCTAAGCACTATCTGTCGGCGAATTAAGGGAGCTATAAAGTTTCATTTAGTTGTACATTTGTTCGCTTGAGGCGCTGTTGACTAGGCGTCAGCGTCAGTTGATGCTAAGATGGCGACCGCTCAACAGAAAGCTTTTTGTGTTATTGAGTACGGCAGAAGTGAATCGACGACAGTTGTTCAGCGTGCGTTTCGAACGAAGTATGGTGTTAAACCTCCTGATAGGTGGTGTATTAAACGTTGGTATAAACAGTTTACAGAGAATGGGTGTTTGTGCAAAGGGAAAAGTTCTGGACGGCCGAGAACGAGTGATGAAAATGTAGCACGCATCCAGCAAGCATTTGTTCGCAGCCCAGGAAAATCGACTCGCAGAGCTAGCAGAGAGCTGCAAATTCCACAATCAACTGTATGGAGAGTCCTACGAAAAAGGTTAGTTATGAAACCTTATCGTCTGAAATTGGTTCAAGCACTGTCTGCAGCTGATAAGATTAAAAGAATCGATTTCTGTGATTTTATCCTTGCTCAAATGGAAACAGATGAATCTTTCGTTTCAAAGATTGTGTTTAGTGATGAAGCAACTTTCCACACTAACGGGAAAGTCAACCGTCACAATGTCTGTATATGGGGCACTGAGAATCCGCGGGAAACAACTCAGTATGAACGTGACTCGCCTAAGGCGAACGTTTTCTGTGCCATTTCAGCCAATAAAGTTTTTGGTCCCTTTTTCTTCGAAGGTGCTACTGTAACTGGACTACAGTATCTGGAGATGTTAGAGAATTGGCTGTTCCCTCAGCTCGAACAAGAAGCACAACAATTCATATTTCAGCAGGATGGAGCGCCACCACATTGCCACTTATCTGTCCGTAACTACCTGAACGTCAACTACCCGAGGCGATGGATCGGCCGCCAGGCAGCCCGTGACAGAGCACTTCATCACTGGCCTCCAAGAAGCCCTGATCTTACCCCCTGCGATTTTTTCTTATGGGGGTATGTTAAGGATATGGTGTTTCGGCCACCTCTCCCTGCCACCATTGATGATTTGAAACGAGAAATAACAGCAGCTATCCAAACTGTTACGCCTGATATGCTACAGAGAGTGTGGAACGAGTTGGAGTATCGGGTTGATACTGCTCGTGTGTCTGGAGGGGGCCATATTGAACATCTCTGAACTTGTTTTTGAGTGAAAAAAACCTTTTTAAATACTCTTTGTAATGATGTATAACAGAAGGTTATATTATGTTTCTTTCATTAAATACACATTTTTAAAGTTGTGGTATTCTTTTTGAATCACCCTATATATATATATATATATATATATGAAGGGTCCAAGCATTTTGAAAGGCCGACTTTGCACGTTGTTTATTTCTTCAAGCAGCAAATTTTGGCATCGTGAGGCTGAGTAGACTCTTTGCAGAACTGCACATTACAGAAAATCCGATGTCGACTTCCTACAGCAGTTGGCTGGCAAGGCTAACCGCTCGCCACTCAGGCGGCTAAGAGACTAAATAATTCGTACAGGCAAGAGATAAAGGGAAGCCTTACGATCCTCTGATGAGGTTCTCTATGTAATCCGAGGTCCCTGACACGCTTTACACTATCATCTGCATACGACGATGAAGACCCGCGTTGGTGATGTTAACGACAATCTTTTTTTATAGCTCTTTTAATGTGTCTGTGAGATATGAGTTCCTCTAATACGGCGCTTAACTTCAAAAAAATGTAGAGTATTTTCCTTACAGAGTCCGCTTTCAGTAAATTAGGCCGAGAATATTACCGGGTTAGCGTGAACGAACACAAAGGCAACGAGCTTAGCGTATATAAAAGCATTACATTAGAGTCTAAATATGATACAATCTCTGCGGGCGCTGGGGCCTTTTCGAGGAAGGCGGGCGGCCCTTACAGGGACCGGCCGGCAGTTTTTTTTTTTTTTTGTGAGCGAGCGCGAATTAAAGCGAGCAGCACGGCTTGCCAAAATGAACTTTCAGCCGGCTTTGAAATAGATCACATTAAATGAAGTTTGGCGCTTTAATTAAGTTTTATATCTGCGGTGCAGATAATCCGGAGCGCGGTGGACGCGGCCGGCCTGCAGCTGCGTAACACGCGGCCCGTAATTAACTCTGGCCGGTTCACGCGGTGGCGGCGGCAGTGCTGGTAGCGGTGGTGTAGCGTGTCGTGTCGTGTCGTTCCCGTGCCTACCAGGACCGGCCGCAGCCTACCAGGCAATATCGCCATTGTCCCGGCCGGTGCGTGTAGACACGGCGGCGGTATGTTGTTCCGTGTCCCCTCCATTCTGTCTGCCCTGCCAGGCCGCCAGCAGTGGTCACGACTCTCTGATGCGACAGAGGCTGAAGCCGCAGTGTGTCAGCGGCTGTGGTGGGGCCCTGGGGGCAGCACTTGTCGCCGCGCAATTACGGTAAAACTCGGCGCGCTTTACGATCGAGTAAAGCTGTCGGCCGCGCACAGAGTTACGCCGCTCCAGCTGCGATACAAACGATTCTCGTGGTGCGACGAATAATATGTGGGCCAAATTTCGTGTTCAGTTTATTCTAAAACGTTTCTCATGCATTTCTTTCAATTATTAGACAACCGTGGAGAGTAAGAAAACATTTTTAAGGACAGGCACACGCTTATGACGGCATGTTGTTGTGGTCTTCAGTCCTGAGACTGGTTTGATGCAGCTCTCCATGCTACTCTATCCTGTGCAAGCTGCTTCATCTCCCAGTACTTACTGCAACCTACATCCTTCTGAATCTGCTTAGTGTATTCATCCCTTGGTCTCCCTCTACGATTTTTACCCTCCACGCTGACCTCCAATGCTAAATTTGTGATCCCTTGATGCCTCAGAATATGTACTACCAACCGGTCCCTTCTTCTTGTCAGTCCGCTCCCGGCAGCTGAGTGGATAGCCGGTACGGTAGGACAGCGCGTTCGCTCAGAGACCTGGTTGGCCTCTGTAATAAAAAAATTGAGTGAAAGGATCAACAATGTACTTGAACGGATATTACGTGACTTCCGCAACTACCAAACACAACGATAAACAACGAACAAAATGAAGACAAGAAAAAAAAATAAATGGTCAGCGCGACGGACTGTCAGTCCTAAGGGCCCGGGTTCGATTCCCGGCTGGGTCGGAGATTTTTCTCTTCTCAGAGACTGGGTGTTGTGTTGTCCTAATCATCATCATTTCATCCCCATCGACGCGCAAGTCGCCGAAGTGGCGTCAACTCGAGAAACTTGCACCAGGCGAGCGGTCTACCCGACGGGAGACCCTAGTCACACGCCATTTCATTTCTTCTTGTCACGTTGTGCCACAAACTCCTCTTCCCCCCAGTTCTATTCAGTACTTCCTCATTAGTTATGTGATCTACCCATCTAATCTTCAACATTCTTCTGTAGCACCATATTTCGAAACCTTCTATTCTCTTCTTGTCCAAACTATTTATCGTCCATGTTTCACATCCATACGTGGCTACACTCCATACAAATACTTTCAGAAACGACTTCCTGACACTTAAACCTATGCTCGAAGTTAACAAATTACTATTCTTTAGAAACGCCGGCCGAAGTGGCCGAGCGGTTCTAGGCGCTACAGTCTGGAGCCGCGCGACCGCTACTTCGACCTCTCTACTTCGACCATCATCAGTTATTTTGATCCTCAAATAGCAAAACTCCTTTACTACTTTAACGGCTGGTCCCGGCGGAGGTTCGAGTCCTCCCTCGGGCATGAGTGCGTGTGTTTGTCCTTAGGATAATTTAGGTTAAGTAGTTGGTTCAAATGGCTCTGAGTACTATGGGACTCAACTGCTGAGGTCATTAGTCCCCTAGAACTTAGAACTAGTTAAACCTAACTAACCTAAGGACATCACAAACATCCATGCCGGAGGCAGGATTCGAACCTGGGACCGTAGCGGTCTTGCGGTTCTAGACTGCAGCGCCTTTAACCGCACGGCCACTTCGGCCGGCGGTTAAGTAGTGTGTAAGCTTAGTGACTCATCACCTTCGCAGTTAAGTCCCATAAGATTTCACACACATTTGAACATTTTTGAACTACTTTAAGTGTCTCATTTCCTAATCTAATTCCCTCGGCATCACCCGACTTAATTTAACAACATTCCATTATCCTCGTTCTGCTTTTGTTGATGTTCATCTTATATCATCCTTTCGAGACACTGTCCATTCCGTTCAACTGCTCTACCAAGTCCTTTGCTCTGACAGAATTACAGTGTCATCGGCGAACCTCAAAATTTTTATTTCCTCTCCATGGATTTTAATACCTACTACAATTTTTTTTTTGTTTCCTCTGAGTGTGAAATCTTTTGGGACTTAACTGCTAAGGTCATCAGTCCCTAAGATTACACACTACTTAACGTAAACTATCCTAAGGACGAACACACACACCCATGCCCGAGGGGGGACTCGAACCTCCGCCGGGACCAGCCGCACAGTCCCTTGAGACCGCTCGGCTAATCCCGCGCGGCTTTTGTTTCCTTTACTACTTACTCAATGTGCAGATTTAATAACATCGGGGAGGGACTACAACCCTGTCTCACTCCCTTCCCAACCACTGCTTCCCTTTCATGTCCCTCGACTCTTATAACTGCCATCTGGTTTCTGTACAAATTGTAAATAGCCTTTCGCTCCATGTATTTTACCCCTGCCACCTCCAGAGTTTGAAAGAGAGTATTCCAATCAACATTGTCAAAAGCTTTCTCTAAGTCTACAAATGCTAGAAACATAGGTGTGCCTTTCCTTAATCTTTCTTCTAAGATAAGGCGTAAGGTAAGTACTGCCTCACGGAATCCAAACTGATCTTCCCCGAGGTCGACTTCTACCAGTTTTTCCATTCATCTGTAAAGAATTCGCGTTAGTATTTTGCATCTGTGACTTAAACTGATAGTTCGGTAATTTTCACATCTGTCAACGACTGTTTTCTTTGGGATTGAAATTATTATATTCTTCTGGAAGTCTGAGGATATTTCGCGTTTCTCATACATCTTGCTCACCAGTTGCTAGAGTTTTATCACGACTGGCTCTCCCAAGGCTGTCAGTAGTTCCAATGGAATGTTGTCTACTCCCGGGGCCTTGTTTCGACTCAGGTCTTTCAGTGCTCTGTCAAACTCTTCACTCAGTATCGTATCTCCCATTTCATCTTCATCTACATCCTCTTCCATTTCCATAATATTATCCTCAAGTACATCGCTCTTGTATAGACCCTCTATATACTCCTTCCACCTTTCTGCTTTCCCTCCTTTGCTTAGAACTGGGTTTCCATCTGAGATCTTGATATTCATAAAAGTGGTTCTCTTTTCTCCAAAGGTGTCTTTAATTTTCCTGTGGGCAGTATCTATCTCACTCCTAGTGAGATAAGCCTCTACATCCTTACATTTGTCCTCTAGCCATCCCTGCTAAGCCATTTTGCTCTTCCTGTCGATCTCATTTTTGAGACGTTTGTATTCCTTTTCGCCTGCTTCATTTACTGCAATTTTATATTTTCTCCTTTCATCAATTAAATTCAATATTTCTTCTGTTACCTTGGGCATTAAACTGCCTGATGACAAAATACTGAAACACCCGGCGGGGGGGAGTGATGTTATTTCAGTTATCACAAAAGCTACAGGGGATAGGCAAAATAATGTGAACTGTCGTAGTAATGGGATGGTTGTATTTGACCGTCAATATCGCAGGTAAGGCACTTGTTGCGCCGGAATGTGCGTGTTCAGTACGGAATAGGCATCAGTGCACCTTATTTACGAATAGTGCACACTTCGTATATTCATTCAGAGGCCGATGTCAACGTGCAATGCCGCCCGTATGGCCGAGCGGTTCTACGCGCTTCAGTCTGGAACCGCGCGACCACTACGGTCGCAGGTTCGAATCCTGCCTCGGGCATGGATGTGTGTGATATCCTTAGGTTAGTTAGGTTTAAGTAGTTCTAAGTCTAGCGGACTGATGACCTCAGATGTTAAGTCCCATTGTGCTCAGAGCCATTTGAACCTACATTTGAACCAACTTGAAATAAAAGATCTGACAGAGTTCCAAACAGGGAAGAGTACGGGCTTCCGTTTAGCTGGAGCATCAGTAACCAAGACAGTCAACTTATTGAATGTTTCAAGAGTAACTGTTTCAACAGTAATGTCAGCCTACACAAAACATGGGAAGACACCATCGTGGGTGCAAACTAAGTGCCAGAGCGTCGTACGCTAAAAACAGCACAAAACTATGGCGGCTAAACTGACTGTAGAACTCAACAGCCATCTCCGAGACACCGCGTCTATCGACACTGTCGGCCGAGAATTCCATGAAGCGAATATTTATGGGCGAGCTGCCATACCGAAATCATTAGTGACTACAGCCAACGCAAAGAAACGTAAAACATGGTGTCAGGAGCCTAAATCCTGGACGGCTGATCAGTGGAACACATCATAGGGTCCGACGAGTCAACGTTTTCGTTATCTCCAATGTCGGGCCGGGTTTACGTCTGGAGAACGCCAAAAGAAGCCTACATTCCTGATTGCTTGATTCTAACGGTTAAACATGGAAGTGGAAGTGTGACGGCGTGTGTAATAATTTCATGGTATTCTGCTGGTCCCATCATTACTTTCAAAGGCCGTGTTACAGCCAACGATTATGTGATCATTTTATATGATCACGTGCACCTCATGATTCAAATGTTGTTCCCCAACGATGATGCCAAATTTCAGGACGATAATGCATCCACTCACACAGGCAGGACATTGCAATCGTGGTATGAAGAGCTTGCAATTGAACTGCAGCGTCTTTCCTGGCCAGCGCAGTCCCTGGACATTATCGAACCCTTGTGGGCAGTATTGGAGGGCAGACCCTGACCAGATTTCCGCCTCCCTCCTCACCACATGAGTTAGAAGAGGTTCTGATCGAAGAGTAGCACAACATTCCAGTATTTCAAGAAGAATCGCAGCTGTATTGTGGGCAAAGGGGTCCAAGCCCTTATTAATAAACTATGCCCAAGTAAATACAGGTGTTCGAATGGTTCAAATGGCTCTGAGCACTATGGGACTTAACATCTGAAGTCATCAGTCCCCTAGAACTTAGAAGTACTTAAACCTAACTAACCTAAGGGCATCACACACATCCATGCCCGAGGCAGGATTCGAACCTGCGACCGTAGCAGTAGCGCGGTTCCGGACTGAAGCGCCTAGATCCGCTCGGCCACTACGGCCGGCTCAGGTGTTCACATTACTTTGCCTATCCCCTGTAGGTAAGCAGACAAAGAACTAGGCCGTTAGAGCCATCTTATTTTTATGACGGTGCATCCTCTCAAACGTGGATGCCCGCACTGATACCATTGGGAAGTGCCTCACAAAGTCGTTCTATCCCTTCCTGAGGCAATCTGGCCCCCAACTGATCGTTGAAATCCTCGACATTGGCAATGGGACGGAACTGATGTCCAATCTGTTCTATTGGGAACAAATCTGGGAACTTTTCTGGCCACGGGAGTACCTCGACATCACACAAAAGGTTTATGGAGACGAGTTTATGTTGACGAGCATTGTTCTGTTTGTATGTAAATGGCACCACAATACCATCATGAACACATGAAGAGGAAGGTCCGCAGCTCGTGGTCTAGTGGCTAGCGTTGCTACCTCTGGATCACGGGGTCCTGAGTTCGATTCCAGGCCGGGTTGGCGATTGTCTCTGCCTGGGGACTGGGTGTTCGTGTTGTCCTCATCATTCGTGAATGTGGCTGAATTGGACTGCGTAGAGATTGGGAATTTGTACAGGCGCTGATGTCCATGCAGTTGAGCGCCCTGCAAACCAATCATCATCATCATCATATCATCATCATCATCATCATCATCATCATGAAGAGGAAGGATGTCCTTGACGTACGATTTTGCCGTCAGAGTCCCCTGAATCACAGCTTCCCGTCATCTCAAGTCGTACCCGTTGGCTCTCCGCACCATGACGCCTGGGATGACACCTCTGTGCCTGATCAAGACATCGGATGTAGCAAGGGAGAGAGTATGAGAATAGTGCATATAGAATTTGATGGTATTGGAAGTTGCATAAAACCCAGCGGTAGGGGGAGGCTGTACAAAAATATGATCGTTGTGCAAATAAAAAGTGAGAAAGTGGCAATTGCCGGGCGTACTACAGAGTAAACACTGAAAAGTGATGCAATTAATTAACTATACACGAATTGCAGTACCAGTTCCACACCACCGGCATCTCCCCAGGTTGCCGCCGTACTCGCTTGCAATGGTCATCTTGGACAATGCAGAGGTGCGATTCATCTCTCAGAACAATGCGACGCCTCGCATCAGTAGTTCACGATTCATTGTCGCCGCGGTACCCCAATCGCAGCTTTTTTTGTGGTGTTAATGGCTGCTTAAGCATGGGGACACTAATTCTTTAGCCCGGCTGCTACTAGTCTCCCACCAATGGAGTCGGGTGGCACAGAATGCTGCCCTAGTCCATTACTTGTTCTCGGATGACAGTTGAAGGCGTTACGATGGGATTGATGCAGAATACGACGATCCTCCCTTGCGGTATACAGGCTTAATCGACCGGAACCTTGAAGGCAAGTATACCACATGTTCCCGTACAGTCAGCCACCGGCCCAATGTCACATTCGACTGCCCCAAAAAATCTGGATTTTGCCCTATTCGGTGAGCCGACCAAATGCAGATCCACGATGAGCCCTTTTCAAATTCTTATAGGTGCTGATAAGTTTGTCTCATAGGGTTACGTGGCATGTCCGTCTCTTTCAAAGTGACCACTCAATATCTGAGTCTGCTTACGCCCCTTAGCCGGCCGGTGTGGCCGAGCGGTTCTAGGCGTTTCAGTCTGGGACCGCGCGACCGCTACGATCGCAGGTTCGAATCCTGCCTCGGGCATGGATGTGTGTGGTGTCCTTAGGTTAGTTAGGTTTAAGTAGTTCTAGGGAACTGATGAGCTCAGCCATTTGAAAAATATTTTCGTATTCACCAGAGAAATAGAACCTGAAGCAGTCACCGTATCTGAACATTGCGGCGTTTCATACAAACAACTCACTGCGTATTAAAAGACCTTCATCCATGCCATTGCAACTTTCACTCAAAAAGGTAACAACGACGGGTGTTCGTCATCACTTCAGCCTGCACCCATGAACAAAACCACCTCCTATCATTTCGTAAAAAAGAGAGAGAGAGAGGAGAAGGTTGCAAAGCTTATATTTTATTTTGTTTTCCATTTTCTTCTGCGGGTGACCACAACAAGCTGACAGTGAGTGTCCAAGTCGTATTATCGTTCACCGAGACTTAAACACGCTATAATTACAATTGATGCAGCTGATCAGTCCATCCTGCACCATATCTTTGATCTCTTCTACACCCGCTACACCTCAATGTTCCGGAGGGTGCGTAAACAACGACCCCAAGGTAATTCGCAAAGAGCGAACCATAAGACACCTTGCGCCGAAAACCGTGTAGTTGCTTGTTAAAACCCGGCCACTGTGGACGAGCGTTTCTAGGCGCTTCAGTCTGTAACCGCGAGACCACTACGGTTGCAGGTTCGAATCCTGCCTCGGGCATGGAAGTGTATGATGTTAGTTAGGTTTAAGTAGTTCTAAGTTCTGGGTGACTGATGACTTCATATGTTAAGTCCCATAGGGCTCAGAGCCATTTAAACCTTTTTTTTTTTTTTTTTTGGCCTGTTAAATAATGCCGAAAATCAAACAACTCTGCAAAGCCTTCACTAAAGAAGTGTGACATCGCCATACCTTTAGCCCACACCGTGGCGTTAATGTTGTGTAGCAGAGTAGTGAGTGACTTCAGGATGTATCAGATCGGTGGGCTCCACGGACTGAGGCTTCAGTCGTAGCAACAATGTCAACATGCTGCGTAGCAACAATGTCAACATGTTGCGTATAAGGAACCAACAATCGGCAGCCGTAACACAAACGAACCCTGCGTGTCGGTGTTCGTGATGGCAGTGTTGGCCATGTAGGTCGTCCAAGAAGGGTTAAAACGCCTGAAAACATCAAGAAGACACGGGTTGTGATTCAAACCAGCCCCAGGATATCGATTAGACGAGCTGCACAACAAGTGAGAATAATCACTCTGCGACAAATTGTTGTTGAAGACCTGCATCTCTTCCCATACAATATTCAAACCTATCAGCCATTAAGCCCCAGGGTCGTGGAACAGCGGTTGTGTTTTGCCAAAGCTATTGCCCACAAAATTGACGAACAGGACTTTGATGCGAACATGGTTTGGTTTAGTGACAAAGCCCACTTTCATTTGGATGGGCTCCTCAGTAAGTAAAATTGGCCCATTTGGGGGACTGAGAATCCGCATTTCGCGATCGAGAAGTCCCTTCACCATCAACGGGAGGCTGTGCAGTGTGCAATGTCCATCCAGTCACGGAATAATCGGTGCGATATTCCTTGATGGCACAGTGACTACCGAACGGTACGTGAAGGTTTTGGAAGATGATGTAGTCCCCATTATCCAAAGTGACCCTGGTTTCGACCAGGTGTGGTTCATGCAAAACGGAGCTCGACGCCATCGAAGCAGGAGAGTGTTTGATGTACTGGAGGAGCACTTTGGGGACCGCATTCCGGCTTTGTGGTACCCAAAGGCCACTTTTATGGTCGTCGGTTGGCCGCCATATTCTCCAGATCTGAACATGTGCCCGCATCTCGTGGTCGTGCGGTAGCGTTCTCGCTTCCCACGCCCGGGTTCCCGGGTTCGATTCCCGGCGGGGTCAGGGATTTTCTCTGCCTCGTGATGGCTGGGTGTTGTGTGCTGTCCTTAGGTTAGTTAGGTTTAAGTAGTTCTAAGTTCTAGGGGACTGATGACCATAGCTGTTAAGTCCCATAGTGCTCAGAGCCTCTGAACATGTGTGATTTCTTCTTCTGAGGCTACATTAAATACAGGGCGTACAGCAGTAACCTCAAATTTTGCTAAGCTGGGAACAGGCATTCAGGAGGTCACCGACAGCATCGATGTTCCGACACCTCAGTGGGTCATGCACAATTTCGCTATTCGTCTGCGCCACATCATCGCCAATGGTGGCAGGCGTACAGAACATGCCATAACGTAAATAACCTGAATCCTATTATCTGTAGTGACGTTTACATGTTGAATAAAGTGTGTGGACGCCGTAGTTTGCAACTAATCTACGTTTCTTTTTTTTAGTATACTTCAATAATTGCCACCCTGTAGAAACTTGTTGGCTTGTACACTACTGGCCATTAAAATTGCTACACCAAGAAGAAATGCAGATGATAAACAGGTATTCATTAGACAAATATATTATACTAGAACTGACATGTGATTACATTTTCACGCAATTTGGGTGCATAGATCCTGAGAAATCAGTACCCAGAACAACCACCTCTAGCCGTAATAACGGCCTTGATACGCCTGGGCATTGAGTCAAACAGAGCTTGGATGCCGTGTACAGGTACAGCTGCCCATGCGGCTTTAACACGATACCACAGTTCATCAAGAGGAGTGACTGGCGTATTGTGACGAGCTAGTTGCTCGGCCACCACTGACCAGACGTTTTCAGTTGGTGACAGATCTGGAGAATGTGCTGACCAGCGCAGCAGTCGAACATTTTCTGTATCCAGAAAGGACTGTACATGACCTGCAACATGCGGTCGTGCATCATCCTGCTGATATGTAGGGTTTCACAGGGATCGAATGAAGGGTGGAACCACGGGTCGTAACACATCTGAAATGTAACGTCCACTTTTCAAAGTGCCGTCAATGCGAACAAGAGGTGACCGAGACGTGTAACCAATGGCACCCCATACCATCACGCCGGGTGATACGCCAGTATGGCGAAGACGAATACAGGCTTCCAATGTGCGTTCACCGCGATGTCGCCAAACACGGATGCGACCATCATGATGCTGTAAACACAACCTGGAGTCATCCGAAAAAATGACGTTTTGCCATTCGTGCACCCAGGTTCGTCATTGAGTACACCACCGCAGACGCTCCTGTCTGTGATGCAGCGTCAAGGCCAACCGCAGCCATGGTCTCCGAGCTGATAGTGCATGCTGGTCCAAACGTCATCGAACTGTTCGTGCAGATGGTTGTTGTCTTGCAAACGTCCCCATCTGTTGACTCAGGGATCCAGACGTGGCCGCACGATCTAAAAAATGGTTCAAATGGCTCTGAGCACTATGGGACTTAACAGCTGAGGTCATCAGTCCCCTAGAACTTAGAACTACTTAAACCTAACTAACCTAAGGACATCACACACATCCATGCCCGAGGCAGGATTCGAACCTGCGACCGCAGCGGTCGCGCGGTTCTAGACTGAAGCGCCTAGAACCGCTCGGCCATTCTGGCTGGCCTGGACGATCTGTTACAGCCATGAGGATAAGATGCCTGTCATCTCGACTGCTAGTGATACGAGGCCGTTGGCATCCAGCCGACGTTCCATATTACCCTCCTGAACACACCGATTCCATACTCTGCTAATACTCATTGGATCTCGACCAACGCGAGCAGCAATGTCGCGATACGATAAACCGCAATCGCGATAGGCTACAATCCGACCTTTATCAAAGTCGGAAACGTAATGGTACGCATTTCTCCTCCTTACACGAGGCATCGCAACAACGTTTCACCAGGCAACTCCGGCCAACTGCTGTTTGTGTACGAGAAATCGGTTGGGAACTTTCTTCATGTCAGCACGTTGTAGGTGTCGCCACCGGCGCCAACCTTGTGTGAATGCTCTGGAAAGCTAATCATTTGCATATCACAGCATCTTCTTCCTGTCGGTTAAATTTGGCGTCTGTAGCACGCCATCTTCGTGGTGTAGCAATTTTAATGGCCATTAGTGTACCTTTTTCGTATACTTCAGTAATTGTCACTCTGTAGAAACTTGTTGGCGTGTAGTTGACGTTCCAAGCGTCGACTACTGTCGGCAGTGAGGTCCCCCTTCCCCTCCCCCCCCCCCCCCTCACCCCTCCCCCACTTGTGCTCTCCATGGCTAAAGGGGAAATTGTGGAAGTGGCGTGAAAATAACGACTTCAGTGGGGATACAGAATCGGCAGTCTGGAGATGGTTAATGAGAAGATTTGCTTGCAGCGTAGGGCGTAGACACAGGTGCTGCCGGGGCGGTATCGCGTCCTGCTTCTCAGAGAGCGCAGCGACGCTGGCAACACATAAATTGACGCGTCAGGGAGTGACGTCGGTACAGGGGCCGCGTCTGGGGGTCTTTCTGGTGAGCCGGGCGGCGACGTGGCGACGTGCTGGCGACGTGGCGAGGGGAGGTGCGGCGGGCCGGCTGATGAGGGCACGTTATCGCGCGTCGCCAGCTGGCCGCGCCGCCGCCAGATTTACGGCGCCATAAAGCTGGCGCCGGAAGACGCGCTCCGCTCCCGCGGCCGACGGACAGCCAGCCAGCCAGCCGACCGGCCGGCGGCGGCAGCGGCCGCTTCTTCATCGTCACCGAGGCGCGCTGATGGCCGCCGGGCGCACCGCCAGATACCCCCGTAATCCCGTCGGGCGAGGCCGGTGCTACAGTGGCCCACCAGACAACGGAAGAATGCATTTTGAACCGTAAAAGTGCACTCACTCTCCAAAATGGACATCTTTCAAGTTTCTTTTTTGCAGTGAGCAGATTGTATCTCTCCACTAGGACGCGAGGAGCGTCCAAGGTATCCATCTAAGTCCGCCAAGATCTCTCAAGCGGGCTCAGAACATATTCCAACTCCATTTGCGTGGATTCGGAAATAGTTGGAAGATACCAAATGTCACGAAGAGAGTAGATTCTAAAGCAATATGCTCTTTGTCAAGGCTCCTTCGTGGACATGCTCGTCTTCTAGATGAACGATACGTCACAATTTTATGTAAGCCTGCAAGCTTCCTGAGGAAGATCCCAGCAGAGGGGTCGAAACGTCGATCATTTTAGAAGAAACATGACGCGGCCTAATAAACCAGGAGATTTTAACTCCAGTCACGTCACAGTATTATGCTTTGTTGTTGCGTACTCGTGAACAACGAAACGTCATATCAAACAACTTTCAGCTGCCTAATTTCCAAACTGTTACTCTACTTGGCTACCAGTTTCGGCGATTTATGACGCCATCTTGAGGCTCCCTGACCGACGTGTAGGATGATTCCAACCTCTGTCAGTGGGCCTGAAGATGGCGTAATAAATCGCCGAAACTAGTGCTCCGATAAAACAGTTTGGAAATCAGCCGGCTGAAAGGTGTTCGATTTGACATTTCGTACTGAACAGCCGAGTCCCGCAACCATCTCTGAAAAGTTGGATATACAGAGGCGTTAACTACGAAGTTTGCTGGCCTTTCAGCATACTACACCACTGAAGACGTGTTAATACGATTGTACCCGCTGTACTACAGTATCTAGGACTAAAACTGTTACTCACTAGTTATTGAAACAAAGTTCACACAATTTATTGCGGAGTTAACTATACACAATACTTCACTCTCGTTACGGAAGATATCTGAATATTTCATGGATGTGTCTGCTTCCAGTGCTTTTTCTGCTGTGTAACCATTCAGTAACCAGTAATTCCCCCCCCCCCCTCCCTGTTCCTTAAAAAATCGAATTCTCATGTATAAAACAGTTTCCAACATCTGGCTACTTCACAAATCAATTAATGTGTTAAATATTGGAGTTTCAGCATCTAAAACTTTTGTGGTTGATGATGAAAAACCCTGGCTTATTCACAGACACACTAGTGATAAAGCTAAAACCAAAAACAATCGGAGAAGGTTTGAAGTTATGTTAACGTTTGTTGGAAGTCGGAAAATTCTATCATTATCGATTACTGGATGAGTACAGTCTGTGTAATTTGCCCCCCCCCCCCCCCCCCCGTTTTAAGAAAACGTAGTACTTTTACACATTTTAATGTTTATGACATCATATCTCTCTGAACAATGTGTCGTAAAATGATACAATTTTGCAGGAACATTCGGTGCTGTATGTGGATACTGTTAGCAAAATGTAGAAAGAAGTAATTAATTATAATGTGGTATTTGATACCGAATTTTCCAGCATGAGGAGCGAAAATACAGAAAGCAATAACCTTTTTCCATCTCATTTTTTTCTTTGTGTGTGTGTGTGGGGCTGAGGGGGGGGGGTGTTGACAACAAGAAAGTTTTGGAAAGGATTAATATTATGTGGAAAGTTTATTGGAAGTCGCTAAATGCTGTCGTTCGCAAATGCTAGATAAATAAAATTTGAGTCATTTGCGATCCTTGAGGTACGATGGCTCTGGACATATACACACTTTCTAACTTAAATGCCTGTCTTAGTGTGTTAAACCTTCAACGTAAGATATACAGTTTAATTAGTAGATCACGACTGTAATTTCTTAGATTCGGTCAGTAATCTTATGAAATACTGAAAATAAATATTTTCTTCTCCCTGGAAGGCGGTAGAGGGCGGTTGTATACCGTCCTTTTTAGCCTTTCAGCAATGTAGATAGGTCTTTCTGCCACTTTCCGTGCAACAAATTTGTTCATGTTGCGTGCCAAGTCTCAATCCCTGCACCGATCGTTAATCTTCAGTATTCATTGCATGACTATG
The DNA here is from genome assembly GCF_021461385.2 of Schistocerca piceifrons. Taxonomy (NCBI): domain Eukaryota; kingdom Metazoa; phylum Arthropoda; class Insecta; order Orthoptera; family Acrididae; genus Schistocerca; species Schistocerca piceifrons. The sequence goes on along the minus strand of NC_060141.1, from coordinate 769,963,564 downwards.
TCGCTTGCTGAATTATTAATACTTTGAGCTTACCAGCTGCAGAGGCCGCGAGAACTTAGTACGAAGAATAACACGTTTGTGTGAGAAGCATTAAAAAATGCGGCATTGTGTACAGGGGTGTGTGTTAAAAGGCTCTGCATAGGAATCAGACCGTGTAGAATTCTGCAGCTCTCCCACCCCACATCGCGGGAGGCGACAGGAGTCAGTTCTCTGCGGAGGAGCTTCAAGAGGCTGCTTCGGCGCTCAGCAGATAAGAGACTCTCTCCCGCGGAAAGAACGTTGCAGAACTTGGCCGCACGAAATCGCAGAGCTGTCAGCAAAAGCTCGTGCCGAGGGGAAAGTTTGGTGTGTGTGTGTGTGTGTGTGTGTGTGTGTGTGTGTGTGTGTGTGTGTGGTGGGGGGGTGGGGAGAAGGGGGGGAGGAGGGGGAGGGACGTCTCTGACAGCCGGTGATGTTCCCTCCTCGCTCACCGAGGTGTGGAATGGAAGCCAGCGGAACGGAGATACGCTGCTAGAGGCCAACTGTAGTGCAGAAAGACTGTAAATGAGCAAGAGAGACGCGTAGCAGATGAAAACTTCACGCCTTCAGTAGGCGGTCTATATCAGGACGTTGACTTTCGCGAGATGTGCCCCTGCATGCATTTCAGAGAAGCGGAATGCAGATGGCGTCTGGCTCAGCACCTTAATTCTGCCCGGAAATACTCTCAGAAGACAGGTTTCGTAATCCGATTCTCTGATGCTTGAGAGATCTCTTCTGAAATTTATGAATTACAGGACGATGAAGTCACTGGAGATGAAAAACAAGTTCGATCTGCGAAAGAATGAGTAAGAAACTATCTCGATATTCGAGTTAGGGAAATCACGTAAAAACTAAATCAGTCAGAAAGTCAGGACAACGGATGGAAAGTTGAACCTCCATCCTCCAAGAAACGGCTAAAGAGCTAAAGAAACTGGTACACCTGCGTGATATCGTGTAAAAGTGTACCAACACAACGTGGCATGAACTCGACTAATGTCTTAAGTCGTGCTGGAGGGAACTGACACTATGAAACCTGCAGGACCGTCCATAAATCGCTAATAGTACGACAGGGTGGAGATCTCTTCTGATCTGCACGTTATAAGGCATCTCAGATATGCTAAATATTATATGAACGTAGGATTCCGCAGCCGGTGTCATAGTGATTAAATTTCTTCTGGGTATTACGCCGCGTCACTGCTAAAAACTAACAAAAATAATAAACTAAAACTAAAACCGACGTTTCGGCCGAATTGCAACGGCCTTCTTCAGGGCACGACGACTGGTTTTGCATGGGGATAGGTGCTTCTATTTGTTACAGACTATCGATGTCGGACACCACTGTTGTAAAACTTTTAATTGGCTCTCTAATATGATTGGCTAGTCATGACGTAAGGGAGGATGGAAGGAAAGGGGCTGTTCGTGGATGTCCATGTCGTCAACGATTGGTAGCTGTCCGCCAATCAACGTTTGGCTTCTGGTCGGCAAGTTTTCCTACTGGTGTGCGCGGAAGTGGACTGACAGTTGCTCTACAGCTGTTTGTGCAGATACGTTCGTGTCCCGTGTAGCTTCTGCCCCGCGACCGCTCGCGGCCCGTTGGACTGGGATGGCCGGCAGCCAGCATGCCGGGAGTTTAATCACTATCCTTAATATTGTTCGTGTCTAGGGAGTTTGGTGGCAGCGGAAGTCTTTAAACTCAGAAAAGTGTTCCTGGAGCCACTCTGTAGCAATTCTGGACGTGTGGGGTGACGCATTATCTTGTTGGAATTGCCCAAGTCCGTCGGACTGCACAGTGGACATGAATGGACGCAGGTGATCAAACAGAATACTTACGTACATGTCACCTGTCAGAGTCGTATCTAGACGTATCAGGGTTTCCACATCATCCCAGCAGAATCTCCACCAGTTTGAACAGTCCCCTGCTAATATGCAGGGTCCATGGATTCATGAGGTTGTCTCCATCCACTTACACGTCCATCCGCTCGATACAATTTGAAACGAGACTCATGCGACCGGGCAACATGAGTCCAGTCATTAAAGTCCTATGTCGGTGTTGACGGGCCCAGATGAGGCATAAAGCTTTGTGGCGTGCTGTCATCAAGGGTACACATCTGGGCCTTCTGCTCCGAGACCCCATATCGATGATGTTTCGTTGAATGGTTCGTACGCTGACACTTGTTGATAACCCAGCATTGAAATCTGCAGCAATCTCCGGAAGGGTTGCACTTGTGTCACATTGAAAATTCTCTTCAACCATCGTTGGTCCCGTTCTTGCATCTTCTTTGTCGGGCCGTAGCGATGTCGGAGATTTGATGTTTTACCAGATTCCCGATATTCACGGTACACACGTGGAATGGTCGTACTGGAAAGTCCCCACATCATCGCTATCTCGGAGACGCTGTAGCCCATCGCTGGTGCACCAGGTTCGAACTCACTTAAATCTTGATAGCCTGACATTGTAGCAGCTGTAACCGATCTAACAACTGCAACAGACACTTGTTGTCTTATATAGGCGTTGCCGATCGGAACGCCATATTCTGCTGTTTACATATCTCTGTATTTGATGCCTACATGAGTTTCTTTGGCGCTTCTGTGCATTATACACTGTAATGAGTATAGCTGCAGATAGTTTTATGATGGTATCTTAATACTTACAAACATCTGTATGTTCGTTGTTTCTTCTCTGCGTATAACAGTCTTCCCACAAACACGTCACAAACTTTACGAACTGTTTCTGCACGGACTTAGTGCATTAATAAGTCGAATATGTCAGTACAGACTAACAGTTTCGCGTGCTCACGTCTACACTTCAACACTTGACCTGCTGCCCAGGGGAAAGTACGCGTCAGTATCATGCTCTTGCCACATGTACTTGGAGATACTGTACTAACCAATCTAAAAACATACCACTTCTAATGCCTATAATTATTGGTCTGCAAAAACTGATGTAATGTATTCGGTACACTGTCCTCAATCACCAACAGAAATATTTGCACTTATATCCATTACTTTAGTATGTCCTGATATGCCATCATGCAGGTAAATGGTGTATGGCGTATGTACGGTTTCTTTGTTGCATGTAAGATTAAGCTGCTACTTTCAGTGTTCACTAAATTCCACACAAAACTTGCCCTTTTCTTAAAGTGAATAAGCCCCAAGGAAAATAATGTTAAACAGTCTTACTATTCTAAGGTATTCGTCTGACAGACGTACATGCTTAAACGCAACAGAATATTCATTAGCGTCTGGAAAGTTTTGTACTACTGGTCATTGGTGAACTTTCAATTTACCTAATCCAAGTTTGATTGCAGAAACAACACTTAGCTTTCCCCTGACCGTGACGTGGTAATACCACGCCATCGTAGAAGATAGTATCAGAATTGCGAAGTAGTAGCCTCTCCTGTAGATCTGTAGGCAAACTCACCTTCTCTGGTCTGAAAATAAAAGACTGCCTTTTATCTGAATAATTACTATTGGAAGACGTGGTTCTGATTAAAATATCGCTTGAATTGAAGGGACGAGAATATTTATTTCGGTACTTCTGCATGAAGCATCAGTGCAAGGCCTCATGGGTATCTACTATAACCATACTGCAAAATTGCCACGCAGAATTGCTGTTACATTTCGTTCCAAAACCAGACCGACACGCCATTAAGTAGGTGTCTACAGTGTCTTGGATCACCTGTGTCTATTACTTTGACAAGCAAGGACGGAAGCTTGGCACGCCTTTAAAAATTGCAGGCCTGAAAACTTATTTCTTTTTCTTACTAATCACAATTATTTATGGTTACTTTTATTTTAATCATAGTAGTGTTATTTTTTATGGACTAAAATTATGTGTTTCTTATTCTAAATATGCTATAGCCTGTTAATGGAGTATAATTTTCCATTTCTCCACTCAAATTGTTGGCTTCATTTCACCATGGCTGGACGTGACATGGCATTTTGGTTAGCACCGCCACAATTCTGCGGTGACTGTGAGAAATTTAGACAAGAATCGTACTGTCCCGTTTACATCCACTTGGCAGTACGTTTACAACTGCTGCGCTATTTTACTTCCGCACTGTGATGTTGCAGAACTGTGTCTGCATGACACACATAACATGTACTCTATTATGACGATATGTATTTCTTACTTTCTTAAGTCCTAAAGTAGCATGGAAACTAATTGTCTCTACAATGGCAAGGCATTCTATAAAATTTCAAGGTCTATTTGGTACAATATACTTTTTGGCTTCTTTTCCTCTTGAGCAGGCGTGTCCCTCTGTGGAAAACATTGCAGCTGGGACAGGTGCCCGTTCACAAGCTCAACAATACCCACTCACCACAACAAATCCCACCCGGTAAGAGAGACTTGTCAAAACTGTGAGAGGTTGCTGCTGTTATAGTTCTTAAATCACTTTCATGACAAATGTATTTCTCAAATGTTTCCAATTGCTGTCTTCTTCTTTTTCAGCCTATCCCAATCCACTGTTGTTTCCACAGTCTTCGATTTTGGACCAGATGGTACCATCATGTTCCACCCACCAGCTTCACCAAGTCAGGGCATCTTTCTAGGGGTCTTCCAATGCCTTTCTTCTGGTGCCATCAACAAAAATTCTTTTTACTTCTCACAAGATCACATATTCTGTGATAAAAGACTGAGCTAATGGATCAACAATGAACTTGAAGAAGTGTCATAGGACGTCCGCCCCGAACAAATAAAACGAACTATAACAAACAAAATGAGATGAAAAGGGGAAAAGAATGGTAGAGCACTTGCTCGTGAAAGGCAATGGTCTCGAATTCGAGTCTCGGTCCGGCATACAGTTTTAATCTGCCAGGAAGTTTCAAAATAACTGATGATGGACGAAGTAGGGAGAATATAGAAAGATGACTAGCAATGGAGTGAAAAGGATGTCTGAAGCGGGGGAATTTTTTAACATCTAGTATCAATTTAAGTGTTAGGAAGTCTTTTCTGAAATAATTTCAGTGGAGTGCAGCCTTGTATGGAAGTGGAACGTTGACGATAAGCATTTCAGACAACAAACGTCAAATTACGAGCAAATATTGAATATTATTGAATGTCTGTTTTGGTAAAGCACGTACCTGATTCACTGAATGCCACTCCGTAACTTTCGTCATTATTTGCAAGGCTATAGAGACACGGCACACACAACTCCGAGGCACTGGAATCTGCTATACTTCAAGTGACGAAACCAGTCTGCGTGAATGACTGTTCATTCACAAGTGTTGGAAAAGCTCATGAAGCATACAATCTTATCGTTGGTATCGATAGTAGTGCTATCGCCGTTAGCGTTGCACTAGTTTCGGCGTGCAAGTGGTGGCGGCTGGTGTATAAAATAGGAGAGCTGGGATGCACTGTTCGAGAATCCAGTGGCTAGACCGCTCATCCGAGTTGTGGAGAGCAATGTGACGACAGAGACGTTTAATTTTTTTTGTTAAACGCAAGATACTGATGACATGTTAACGCATCCTGTAGAAGTGCAGAAGGTTTGTGTAGCGCGAAAGTTAATCCGAATCGCGCGTGATACAAGCTGACATCCGTGTACATCTGCCGCTCCGCGTGCACGGACCTGGTAAAATCATAATTATTCACCCTAACACACGATCAGTAGGCTCCAGTGGTTGGCTGTGAAAATGACTGAGATTCATGCGTGAATGTAACGTGTGAACAGTGTAGACCTGAGAAGGAACTGAAACTTCCTTGCAGATTAAACCTGTGTGCCGGACCGAGACTCGAACTCGGAACCTTTGCCTTTCGCGGGCAAGTGGTCGAACATCTGAGCTACCCAAGCACGACTCACGCACCCTCGTCAAAGCTTTACTTCCGCCAGTACCTCGTCTCCTACTTACCAAACTTCACAGAAGCTCTCCTGCCAGTGAGTTTCATATCAGCGCACACTCCGCTGCAGAGTGAAAATCTCATTCTGGAAACATCCCCCAGGCTGTGGCTAAGCCATGTCTCCGCAATATCCTTTCTTCCAGGAGTGCTAGTTCTGCTTGGTTCTCAGGAAAGCTTCTCTGATGTTTGGAAAGAAGGAGACTAGGTACTGGCGGAAGTAAAGCTGTGAGGACGGGGCGTGAGTCGTGCTTGCGTAGCTCAGATTGTAGAGCACTTGCCTGCGAAAGGCAAAGGTCGCGATTTCGAGTCTCGGTCCGGTACACAGTTTTAATCTGCCAGGAAGTTTCATATCAGCGCACACTCTGCTGTATAGTTAAAATCTCATACTGAGAAGGAACTACTTAACAGTATAGTGAAAATTCCTCTAAAACTGTGTCATATTGCTTGGTATTATAGATGACGATGATGATGCATTGGTGTAGGCATACTGCAGAAAGGTTCTTAGGGCACTTACTAAAATTTTATGAGAAAAGTATTGGTGAAAGGTGCAAAATAATTAAAAATGCAACTACAGGGAAAAACAGAAATAACGCTCTCAGACAGACGAAAACAGCGAGGATCACATATGTTGTTAGATTGACAACGCACCGTAAATAAAGGAAAAGCAGAGGAAAGAATTCAAATAATACAGTACATAGCGGTGGCTGGTCGATTGCTGAAATAAAAGGGATGAGGCAGCCACTCTTCAGCACACTAAAGTCTCCAGCCTGAAACCCTCGGCCAGTGTCCAGACAGTTCTCAAAACTTCACCAGACTCCTCTTGTCATCAGCTAAAATAGAGGGTGTATCCCAACCGAAATTCGCTTCTGCCCTTTTATCACAAAATAAAATGTACAATGCACTCAGTAAAAATGCACTCAACGTCGAAGATATAGGCACCGACGCCTGCAGCTAGGCCACCCCCTCGGCAGCACACGTGCGTTTCTACGCTGACGAACTGTAGGAGGAACGTCTCGCAGTGCTTTTTGTTATCCAGTAACCGCGACTGATTGCCACAATAGCCAGAGGGTACGATGGAGCTATCAGATTTGCAGAAAGTCCTTGTGTACTAAGAGTGCGGAATTTCTGTTGCATAGGTGGATGATGGTTTCAGAAATGGATTTTCAGCACCAGGTTATTTTTCTCCTGGAACCGTCTAAAATGTCCAGTGTTTTTCGATATACAGAATAAAAATAAACTGCGGATGGAAACCCATGTCCGAAACTGTCATCCACTGACGCAATAGGGTATTGCATTCATCTACATCTACATCTACGTGGTTACTCTGCTATTCACAATAGAGTGTCTGGTAGAGGGTTCAGTGAAGCACCTTCAAGCTGTCTCTCTACCGTTCCACTCTCGAACGGCGCGCGGGAGAAACGAGCACTTAAGTTTTTCTGTGTGAGCCCTGATTTCTCTTACTTTAGCATGATGATCATTTCTCCCTGTGTAGGTGGGTCCCAACAGGATTTTTTCGCACTCGGAGGAGAAAACTGGAGATTGAAATTTCACGAGAAGATCCCGTCGCAACGAAAAACGCCTTTGTTTTAATGATTGCCACTCCGATTCAAGTATCATGTCTGTGGCACTATCTCCCCTATTTCATGATAATACAAAACGAACTACCCTTCTTTGAACTTTTTCGATGTCGTCCGTCAGTCCCACCTGATGCGGATCCCAAACCGCACAGCAGTACTCCAGAATAGGGCAGACAAACGTGGTGTAAGCAGTCTCTTTAGTAGACTTGTTGCACCTGTTATGTATTCTGCCAATGAATCGCAGTCTTAGGTTTGCTCTACCCACAACACTATTTATGTGATCGTTCCAATTTAAGTTATTTGTGATTGTAGTCCCTAAGTAATTAGTTGAATTTACAGCCTTCAGATTTGTAGAAGAGAAGGGTTTTCTATGTAGCAGATATGTCCGTAGTCTCCTCTGGCGATTGTGGCAACCAGTCGCGATCATCGAATGAAACAAACAACATTGCGAGACATTCCTCCTACAGCCCATCAGCGTAGAGTCACGTTTGATGCCGAAGGGTGTGCCTAGTGGCAGGAGCTGGTGCTTATAACTTCCACGCTCTATAGCGTCGTTGGATGACGATTCTGGACATGTATTCCTATCCTCGATTTGTTCCTCGAGACACTCTCTGCAACCTCCTCAAAATTTGTAGCATCATTTCTGTGACACCCTGTAAGAGACACGTGATTCTGAGAGCAAATCTGTGGGTAAAAAAGCTCCTTCTAGTCCCCTGGATCGATTTCAGTCAAATTTGGCATACATATTACTTACTATGTAGAAAGAAATACTGTAGGGGTAAGAACCAGCACTTTCACATTGAATTTGGGGTGATAACATGCAAAGAGAAGGGAGAAGAAATGATACATGGACAGAGAGAGGTGAAAAGGAGATGAGGAAGAGAGACAGACAGGTAGAGGAGGAGGAAATGGGTAGAGGAAGGATTGATGAGGAGATTGACAAAGAGGAGGAGAAGGAGATGGACAGAAAGAGAGGGGGGAGAGAGAGGGGGAAGAACAGATGGAATGAGAGAGGGGTAGGAGGAATTAGACGAAGAGTGGAGGTGGAGGAAGTGGACAGAGAGGTGGAGATTGGCAGAGAGAGAGGAGGGGAAGAGGAGAAAACGGACAGAGAGAGCGGGTAGAAGGTGATGGACTGACAGAAATGGAATAAATACATACATGGGCAATGCCGAGCACTCAGTTGGTTAAATATTTCTGCCAACTGGGTGTCTTCGATTAATTTCGTCGTCGCAGAACAGAGGTACCTCGGAGATCTAGAGTCTTGTTACTTTTGCTGTGAGTCTTTAAAGGAACAAAAATAAAATTAGCTAAGGCTCTTATCTCATCAGTGTAGGATAATGAGGTCCTTAGTTTATGGGGATGCCTATTATCTGGTACTAAAAATATTCCTTCATATAAAATATCCAACTGAACAACAATGTTGCTTAATCATGTGTACGCTTACAAAAATTGCTCACGGATTTATCAGTCATTCTTGTTAGTCAAAAGACAGTTTAAGAGGGGTAACATAAACACATTCTAAGTACCTAGTGCCTGTGTTGTTCCAAGTGTCACATTATGGTTAATATGTTTAAAAACCTCATTATTAGACGGCGTATCATCTTTGCACAAAGTAGTGGTGCCCTCTAGTTTTTCAGGTGTCATGAATCAAGATGTCTTCCGTTTAGCCTGGATGGTCTGAAGAGATAACATACAGTTTTTTACTGACTGGGTACAGCCTCTTGAACTGCGACAGAGGTTTTGCAATCACAGGGAAACAAAGAAATATAAGCAAGGCGTTTGTTCCGGAAGATATACACAATATAGTTGAATCAGCGAAAGCTATAAACCAAATCCATTTGATTCCATTGCAAAAAATCGAATTCTTCGATTTTAAAGATTGTTGACAGTGTAAGCGTGTAAGATATCCAAATGCAGTATGAGCAAAGAGTCTCATACTCACCCGTGTCAAACAGCTGTTTACAACTCTTACTTTGAAACAGAAGTCGTAAAATATTAGTGTATTCTAAAGAGGAAAGACCATAGGGGAGTTGGAAAATGTCAATGCATTGTGAAGAAGAACGACCATAGCAGATGTATCAAACCGTACTTCATCTGAAAGACGAGCCATGTTTGTTGCGGAACGGAAAGATCTGTTGACGATGTTGCCATTTCTTCCTCAATAGCACAGACAGTAAAACTCTGGAACATCAGATCCAAAGAATAAAGTTGTAGAAGAAACAGATGTGAAAACAGGGATTTCCTCTTGAATTTAAGTTTGTTATTCTCTTCTCAAATTGAACGGAAATTAGAATTTTTTTCTTTTTTTTTTTTACTACAGCCCTACTATATAAAATACTGCAGCTGTATTTCTGCTCTTGTATTATCACACATAAAATATAGTGCCTATATATTAATGGCAGTTCAAACAACTACTTTATTATTGGCGCCTAAAACCAGTGTTTCGTGGAATGGCACATGGAGTGTTATTATTTTTTTCGAATTTGTCTCATTATTTTTTATAGTGATGAGGTGAGGAGCACGATTCTGTGGTGTCAATATGCTTTCTCAATTTTTTGGATACAAGCAATTTATGTACGAAAGACACACACCGTTTTCTGATTTTCCTGACAAACGCGAGTTTTTGAACTTAGAACATTATCAGTTTCCACTCTGCAGTTCTTGGTCAGTTTCCAACAGGGAAACATACATTATTAACATTTCACAAGCCAAATTACAGTGTCCTAAAGCCATAAATTAATCTGCATTGCTTGCAGACATCAGTGTAAGCACACTGCATTCCATTCGACTTGGCAATCAACACTGCAATTACTCGTTTGGCACAGATAACCTTGCTAATTGTTCATAGCACAGTGTTAAGAGGCTCTGTCATATTGTAATGAACAAAATCACAGCATCAGTTTAATAATAATTAATGATCGACAGTAAGGGTTTTGGCAAGCAGGCCAGTGAATAATTCCTACGTCTTATACACTACTGGCCATTACAATTGCTACACCACGAAGATGACGTGCTACAGACGCGAAATTTAACCGACAGGAAGAAGTTGCTGTGATATGCAAATGATTAGCTTTTCAGAGCATTCACACAAGGTTGGTGACACGTACAACGTGCTGACATGACGAAAGTTTCCAACCGATTTCTCATACACAAAGAGCAGTTAACCGCCGTTGCCTGGTGAAATGTTGCAATGCATCTTGTAAGGAGGGGAAATGCATACCATCACGTTTCCGACTTTGATATAGGTCGGATTGTAGCCTATCGCGATTGCGGTTTATTGTATCGCGACATTGCCGCTAGCGCTGGTCGAGATTCAATGACTGTTAGCTGAATATGGAATCGGTGGCTTCATGAGGATAATACGGAACGCCGAGCCGGATCCCAACGGCCTCGTACCACTAGCAGTCGAGATGACAGGCATCTTATCCGCATGGCTCTAACGGATCGTGCAGCCACGTCTCGATCCCTGAGCCAACAGATAGGGACGTTTGTAAGACAAGAACCAACTGCACGAACAGTTCGACGACGTTTGTAGCAGCATGGACTATGAGCTCGGATACCATGGCTGCGGTTACCGTTGACGCTGCATCACAGACAGGAGCGCCCGCGATGGAGTACTCAACGACGAACCTAGGTGCACGAATGGCAAAACGTCATTTTTTCGGATGAATCTAGGTTCTGTTTACAGCATCATGATGGTCGCATCCGTGTTTGGCGACATCGAGGTGAACGCACATTGGAAGGGTGTATTCGTCATTGCCGTACTGGCGTATCACCTGGCGTGATGGAATGGTGTGCAATTGGTTACACCTCTCGGTCACCCTTTGTTCGCATTGACGGCATTTTGAACAATGGACGTTACATTTCAGATGTGTTACGACCTGTGGCTCTACCCTTCATTCGATCCCCGCGAAACCCTACATTTCAGCAGGATAAAGCACGACCGTGTGTTGCAGGTCCTGTGCGGGCCTTTCTGGATACAGAAAATGTTCGACTGCTACCCTGGCCAGCACATTCTCCAGATCTCTCACCAATTGAAAACGTCTGGTCAATGGTGGCCGAGCAACTGGCTTGTCACAATACGCCAGTCACTACTCTTGATTAACTGTGGTATCGTGCTGAAGCTGCATGGACAGCTGTACATGTACACGCCATCCAAGCTATGTTTGACTCAATGCCCAGGCGTATCAAGGCCGTTGTTACGGCCAGAGGTGGTTGTTCTGGGTAGTGGTTTCTCAGGATCTATGCACTCAAATTACGTGAAAATGTAATCACATGTCAGTTCTAGTATAATATATTTGTCCAATGAGTACCCGTTTATCATCTGCATTTTTTCTTGGTGTAGCAATTTTAATGGCCAGTAGTTATTACAGCACCGACTCGGAGCACAAGTTGATTCAGTTGACGTAATTTTGCACGAGTTCTGGATCCACGTTGAAGCAACTGCCGTACTACTAGCGTATCTTCTTTCAACTGAGATGTGATATGTTTGATGCCAAGAGGCTACAATGTCACAAGTGAATAAGATCACTAACGAATTTTCTATCTACTGGGAAGCAGAAGAGTGTGTTCCAGTGCCATCGAACAGGGAACAGATCTGAGACCGACCGGAATGCTGTAAAATGAGATGTACCTCAGGGTTCTATTCTAGGTCCATTTGTGTTCTTACACACTGTGTAAGCGGACTGCCCCAGGTGTAGCGCCGGTCCAGTGCCGGTACTGGCAGGGTAGGGGCCGTGTCGTGTCGTGCCTCGTCTGAGCGCTGAAACGCGGACACGGCCCGAGACAGCGCGAACAATGGAGGTCCGCGTCATTCCTGCTGTGCGGCTGCGCGCAGCGAGTGACGTTGGTGGGTGGGGGGGCGGGGGCGGCGTCGCAGCTGCTGCCTGGGGCAGGCGCCCGTCGCCCGCCGCTCGCCGGACACCCATATATCACAGCGCGAGCGGTGCGGGCCAGCGTGACGTCACGAACCGGAAGTCGGCTACTCAGCCGCGCGACGGGCGCTGCCTCGTGGAAGTAGGAGGTTTCTTCCAGGGGTAGCCCATTGTCGTTCCCACTTTGCCGCAAAAAAGGCAGGAGCGAAATGAAAAAGACGAATTGCAAAGGACTGGTTTGTGAACAGATACTTCATTACGTGAGAAAATATTGTGTATTGTGCAATAACGGTGTAGGTTGCGTTTGACAGGACATAAACACCTATATGAAGAAATGGCGAGCCATCTGGTCTGTGTCTTTTCATTTCCGTAATGAGACTGGAACGAAGTAGGATGCATAGGCGCAGATATGAGATTAATTAAAGGAAAGATTTTTTAGCATTGCAGACTGGCTGATCTGATTGCTTTTAATCTTTCTAATTAACACCCCACATAACTTGGTGCTGGTAACTTCTTTTTCTGAATCTGGAGCCACGGATTTCATGTCAGTGAACTGGTTTGGAGGAAGCGACTCTCAAGAGATCACCTCTTGGAATTTCAGACGGGAATCAGGGCAGTGACCATTTCCAGCCAGATGCTGTGGGTAGTAGCACTGGTCCATGAAACAGCTTTCGCTTCAGGGAAATGAAACAGCGGTACGTCTGACGTAAGGTATTCATGGTGTGTCACAGTCGCTCCTGTGATGAAATCTGCCAAGAAACGGCCAACACAGCTCACAAGCTTGGAAAGAGCTTGTAGTGTGAGGAACTAACCTATCGCCCAGCTCTTTAGCTTTCCCTCAGTAGCAAGGCTAGCTAGTTTAACAGAATATACCAATTGGTCAGTTGCTCTGTAATGTCACATGGATGCAAGAGATTTGGTTAACATACGATTGGCTCTCGCAACATGCAGCGATTGGTATACCACCACCAGCAGACAACATTAGCAGATCATGACAAGTGCTGTACTATTTCACAACCAGTTACCTCGACACTGCTCGACCCACATGGCGGGGAACATTAGACTGAGTATGAAGCAGTGTCGACATGTTACGGACGTTCACTTATCTACATGTGCACGCTAAGACCCATGGTTCTTTTTTCTATAATTTCTTCTAGCAGATGGTCAGCCACTGTAATCAACGTGTTGTCCGGGGGAAACGAGCAGCTAAACTCCAACCTCCTTCTGTATTTTTCCATTCAGCAGCTTTTGTAGAGATTTCTACATTCATCACTGTAAAGTCATACTTTGAAAGAAATGTACATTTGACTAATGTTCTGCAGATTTTTATTTGTAATAAACCAATAAGTCAATTTCACTTGAATCTTATTTATGTAATGAGTGACTCCCTCGTCACTTGCAATGTATTTACTAGTGAAATTGTGATTCCCCATGTTTAAATCCCAGGGCCACATTCATCTTTGCGTTTCTAAATCTGTTGTGCACATTTTCACCAGTATTCGATTACGACTAGGTCTGATTCAGTTAATTGTTCCAACTCACTGACGTGGGGTTTCGCACCCTCACCCATTCAGAAAGTCCGCTAAACGAAGGCAGCAATGGAAATGTTGTAGCCGAGCTAGCCCAATGCAGACTTCTTCAGCCGCCCAGTCATCGCGAACGAGTGACAGATGTATCTCTATGACACCAAGACAGAGAAATCCACCACACAGTCGAAACTTGGAGTTACCGCCGGCAAGAAAAATGGTTCAAATGGCTCTAAGCACTATGGGACGTAACATTTGAGGTCATCAGTCCCCCTAGACTTAGAACCGCTTAAACCTGACTAACCTAAGGACAACACACACATCTATGCCCGAGGCAGGATTCGAACCTGCGACCGTAGCTGCAACGCGGTTCCGGACTGAAGCTCCTAGAACCGCTCGGCCACAGCGGCCGGCCCGGCAAGAAAGGCGAAGGTACAAACATCATTGGGCAAAGTGATGACGAGTGTGTTTTGGAACTGCTAAAATGTGATGCAAGCGGATGCTCATAAAAGCAAACCGTCACACTAACATATTACCGAAGTCCCCTGATGAATTTAGGGGAGACTGTCAAGACGAAGCAAGTGGTTCTTTTTGGTTTGTGATAAAGCCCCAAGTCATTCTGCACAGGGCACAATCACATATGCTGCTTCTTTCGGCTATCAAAATTTGCCTGACGCTGCATCTGGCGACTTCTTCATCTTTTCCTCAGATCAAAAAACCATTGCATGGCAGGCATTATCAGAGTTACAGCAATGTGTGTACAAGGTAGAATGTTTCCAGCAGAGCTAAAATGCAGATTTCTACAATCTAGGTCTACGCCATGTCATCTTCCGTTGAGAAAAATTGCGTCGCGTTGAGAGACGAATAAATAGATTTGGATTCACACCGTCACCAATTTTTATGGTGAAATAATGATTTTTTTGAGGTGATAGTAAAAACTTTGTGACTTCCCCTCGTAATTCCATAGCGATACAACTAAAGCAAAGGTATATACAGTGTGGAAAAAAAGACTCGGAAAATATTTAATGCTCCTTAAGGTAGCCGTTAGCCTCCGTAACTAAGTGGTCAGCCCACCTGACTGCCAAGTGGAGGACCCGGATTCGATTCCCAGTACTGCCAGTGATTTTTTCCTCGGTTGGGGGACCGGGATGGGGTGCACTACTAAATTATAGAAGATACTCACTGTCCACTACTTGCCATTTAGCCCTTCAAGCTACTGACACACTTTACTTACAAGACTTTCGACTGGTTGATGTTGCCCTCCATCTGTTTTGATCTTACGCTGTTCTTTCCATCTGCATGTAACTACTACAAATTACATTTTCTATAACCTGTTTTACATATTCTAGTCAAGGTCTGTGTCCGCTACTTTTCTCCTTCTACCGCTTGTTCCTGCGATGTGTCATCTACTACCGGTTACCATGAAAGGTCTCACTAAAATGAGGCTTTCCATGGTAAGTGTCAACCATGCACGTCCACTCTCGCCTCTTCTTTTGAGTACACAAGGGCATAAACTGCTGATGCTACCTATCTGTCCAAATTGGGCGTCTGTGTACCCATAGATAGGTTGCCATCTCAAAAACCGTGAAAACACTAGTAACTAGGAAACTGGCATGTAATTTTCTATACTATTAATTCCTAGCTTTATGTAAAAAGTAGCTGAGTACCCAGCTTTGCCCAGTTACGCATATATTCCAATCTTCTATTAGTCCGTTTCCTCCTTCTCTCTCTCCCTCTGTCCATCTCCTCATTCCCCCTTTCTGTCCACCTCCTTCTTCACTCCATCTTTCTGTCTACCGTTCTCTCTCTGTAGATGTCCTAACTCTCCCCACTCTACCCATCATCTCCTCTCTCCTCTGTCTGTCCATCTGCTGCTCCACCTCTGTCCGTCTGCTCCTTCTCCTCCTCCTCCTCTTCTAAATCCATCTCTCCCTCCTCCTCCTCTCTTTTCCGTCCCCTGAACCCCCTCTCCTTGACCTTCTCCTCCTCCCCCTCTAAATATCCCATCTTCTTCTTCCACCTAACTATCTGTCCATCTCCTGCTGCCGCTTCTCTCCCAACCTTGTCACCCTAGCGCCAATGCAAGGCTAGTGGTTCTTACGCTCACAGTATTTATTTCCAAATCGTAACTAATATGTGTAACAGATTTGGTTTAAATTGTTCCAGAGGTTGAGGATGAGATTTTTACCCGTGGCTTTTCGGCGTACGAACATGACAGATATATTTCAAGTATATTTAATACATTTTACACACAACTGCACACATTTTAACCTGTGCCTACGAACTTCACCCTGCAGATTCATTTTTAAGCAGGTCAATATTTATGACGTATCTCCTGAACTGTGTGTCGTACAATGATATGATTTTGCCCGTAAATTCACTAATATATGTGAATACTCTCTGCAAAATGTGTTGCAAATACAGTTACCACTAAAGAAGTAATACAATGAAACGCTATGTTTCATGCAGCAGTATTACTGCATGAACAGCGAAAATGTAATAAGTGATAAACATTTTTTCACTTCATAATTTTTTGACGGTCGTCAGCAAGAAAACAAGAAAAAGTTTTGTAGAGGCTGGAAGCTATTTATAAAGCTTCTTGCAACTCACTAAGTGTTCTCATTCAGAAATACTGGATGACTAAAGTAAGGGTATTCGCGTATCGTGGGCTACGTCGCTTTTTCACCCCCCCCCCCCCCCGCCCCCTCCCTTTGACATTTATGTAGGTAGTTCTTACACCCACAGCGATTCTTAACGATTCTTTCCAGACAGTAAGTGATACGAATACCAGGTTTGATTGAAATTGGTAAAGTGGTTTAGGAGGAGATTTGGAACATACATACATACGTACATAAGTATACACATAGATTCATTTCTGCATCTTCATCTACATCTACATCTACGTGAGTACTCTGCTATTCACAATAAAGTGCCTGGCAGAGGGTTCAATGGACCACCTTCAAGCTGTCTCTCTACAATTACATCACGAACGGCGCGAGGTAGAAATGAGCACTTAAATTTTTCTGTGCAAGCCATGATTTCTTGTATTTTATCGTGATGATCATTTCTCCCTATGTAGGTGGGTGCCAACAGAATTTTTTGGTAACTGGAGGGGAAAACTGGTGACTGAAATTTCGTGAGAAGATCCCGTCGCAACGAAAAACGCCTTTGTTTTAATAATTGCCACTCCAATTTATATATCATGTCAGTGGCACTATCTCCCCTATTTCGAGATACTAAAAAACGAGCAGCCCTTCTTTGAACTTTTTCGATGTCATCCGTCAGTCCCACCAGCTGCGGATACCACACCGCACAGCAATACTCTAGAATAGGGCGGGCAAGCGTGGTGTAAGCAGTCTCTTTAGTAGACCTGCTGCACCTTTCAGTTTTCTGCCGATGAATCGCCGTCTTTGGTTTGATCTACCCCCAACACTATCTATGTGATCGTTACAGTTTAGATTATTTTTAATTGTAATCCCTAAGTATTTAGTTGAATTTGCAGCATTCAGGTTTGTGTGAGTTATCGCGTAATCGAAATTTAGCTGATTTCTTTTAATACTCATGTGAATAACTTCACATTTTTGTTTGTTCAGGGTCAATTGCCACTTTTCACATTATACAGATATCTTATCTAAACCATTTTGCACTTCGTTTTGGTAATGTGACGACTTTACAAGACGGTAAATGACATCGTCATCCGCAAATAATTTAAGAGGGCTAATCAGATCGTCTCCTACGTCGTTAATATAGATCAGGAACAAAAGAGGGCCTATAACACTTCCTTGGGGAACGCCGGATAGTACTTCTGTTTCACTCGATGACTTTCAGTCTATTAGTACGAACTGTGATCTTTCTGGCAGGAAATCACAAATCCAGTCGCACAACTGAGACGATATTCCATAGGCACGCTTGTGAGACTCCATAGGCAGGCAGTTTGCTTAGAACACGCTTGTGAGAAACGGTGTCGAAAGCTTTCTGGAAATCCCTTGTCGACCATACTCATTACTTCATGAGTGTAACGAGCTAGTTGTGTTTCACAAGAACGATGTTTTCTGAATCCGTGTTGACTATGTGTCAATAAATCGTTTTCTTCGAGTTAAATCATAATGTTCGAACAACAGTATACGTTCGAAAACCCTATTGTAAATCGACGATATTGATATTTGCCTGTAATTCAGCAGATTACTCATACTTCCCTTTTTGGGTATTGGTGTGACTTGAGTAATTTTCCAATTTTTAAGGGGAGGATCTCCTTGTGAGCGAGCGGTTGAGTATAATGGCTTAATATGGAGCTACTGCATCAGCATACTCTGATAGGAACCTGACTGGTATACAATCTGGACCTTTATTAAGTGTTTCAAGCACTTTACTACACATTTCTGTAGCGTCTGTGGATGTTTAAATAAAGAATCTTGTCTCAGATCACAAAGTATCTAGCACTTCCCTAGAAACGAGTCCATTAGGAAACTTCCATGGAATGTCTAATTAGTCACTTCATGTGATCTTACGCACGGCTGGGATGCTACGCAGTGTATTTCATAGCCTGGAGCACCAGGCCTGCGATGTATTTTCGCTAAACACCAGAACTTCAATTTAGAGTTTGGCAGTACGAACAAATAACTCTTGTCCCAGAAGTTCCATTACCTCTGGACTGTCTCTAGTGTGCGGGACTACAGCATTCTACCGCTGTTCCCTTATCTGACCAGGTATATTCCCGGAGTGCCGCCAGTGGAATGAGATACACTAGCCGTAGATCCATGCTCATCGCTGTTCTTTGATTTGTCCTATGAACGAAACCTTGTCCTCGATTGTTCGTAATGTTGCTGTTTTCCACTTTTCTTTTGGTTATTAATATTTCGATTCTTATTATCGGAGTAGTGAGTTAGCAACCAACATGTTCTTTTGTTCAACTTAAGTAACACCTGTTTTCCCACAATTGACAATTAAAGCACGAAATTTACCCGTGATCAGGCATGTTAAAGTGTTGTGTGCGCTTTCTAGAGTCTAGTATGTTGTTCCCATGTCTCACCCAATCTCCCAAACATCAAACCTTCCGTTTGTGTTTTTTGTTTGTGTATCTATGGAATTAATGCTTGGATTGAAGGTTCTTGCAAGATTTGTTCCCTTTATATTGCAATTTCCACTCGAATGGTTCAGTAAACTGGATATTATTAAGCACTTGTGGGTCACTAAGATGCACCTTTCATGGAATGCATCAACATGATTCGTTGCACATATAAGCTGCGTGCTTCCTCACTGAACATGAATATGTAAATTGCTGCACAGGAGTGAAAATTATACGCACTGTTAGGGGTATAAGTGCCGAAATTGTGGTCATTGGTGCCTTAATAGTCGTATGTACCCACTTCACGGTGTTAGTTGTTTTTCTCTGCGTCTAACAGTCATCCCACAAATATATGACATAATTTACAAGCTGATGTTTCATGCATGGTATTAAGTGCACCGCTAACAGCACTTTGCCTGTCAGTGTAGACTGTTCGTCTTGCGTCCTCATGTCCACACTTGAACACTTGACCTGCTGCCATGGGAAAATAAGCATAAATGGCTTGCTCTTGCCACATGTACTTGGAGGTACCAACCAACTAAAAACATACTACTCCTGATATATATAACTTTTAGTGTGCAAATGAGTAAAATATTGCTACAATGCTGTTCAATACACTGTCCTCAGTCACCAATAACTGCAAAGCCATATACACAGAAGTACCAAAGAAACTGGTATAGGCATGCGTATTCTAAGATATGAAAACAGGCAGGATACGGGGCTGAGGTCGGCCACCTCTATATAAGACAACAAGTGTCTCGCACTGTTACAATGGCAGGTTATTAGGATTTAAGTGAGCTTGGACGTGGTGTTTTACGCGCACGGGTGACGGGACACAGCATCTCCGAGGTGGGGATGAAGTGGGCATTTTCCCGTACAACCATTTCACGAGTGTACCGTGAATATCAGGAATCCGATAAAACATCAAATCTTTAATATCGCTGCGGTGTGAAAAGGACGCTGCAAGAACGGGATCAAAGACGACTGAAGAGAATCGTTCAACGTTACAGAAGAGCAGCTCTCCCGCCAATTGCTGCAGATTTCAATGCTCAGCCATCAACAAGTGTCAGCGTGCGAACCATTCAACGGAAGATCATCGATATGGGCTTTCGGAGCCGAAAGCCCACCCGTGTAAACTTGATGTCTACACGACACAAAGCTTTACGCCTCGCCTGGACTCTTGATGACTGGAAACTTGTTGTCTGGTCGGACGAGTCTCATTTCAAATTGTATCAAGCGGATGGACATGTAGGGGTATGAAGATAACCTCATGAATCCATGGACTCTGCATGCCAGTAGTGGAGTGTTCAAGCTGCTGAAGGCTCTGTAATGGTGTGAGGCGTGTGCAGTCTAGATGCGACTCTGACAGGTCACACGTACGTAAGCATCCTGTTTGATCATCTGCATCCATTCTTGTCCATTGTGCATAGCGATAAACTTGGGCAATTCCAACAGGACAATGCGACACCCCACAGGTTCAGAATTGCGACAGAGTGGCTCCAGGAACACTCTTCTGAATTGAAACACTTCCGCTGGCCACCAAACTCCCCAGACATGAACACCATTGAGGATATCTGGGATGCCTTGCAACGCTGTTCGGAAGAGTTCTCTGGCCGCTCGTACTCTTAACGATTTATGGACAGCTCTGCAGGATTCGTGGTGTCAGTTTCCTCCAGCAATACTTCAGACATTCGGCAGGCGTACCTGTTTCTTTGACTCGTGTGTGTGTGTGTGTGTGTGTGTGTGTGTGTGTGTGTGTGTGTGTGTCAGTTTCAAAACGCTATAGAAAGATCACCACTACTCAGAAAGGCGCCCAACTTTAACAGCATGTTATCGACGCAGGGGGAGCGTCATTGAACAAAAAGAAAATTTAACAAATCTTTGACCAATAGCTGGCGCTGTAAGCACCAGTGATGCACACCAACATACGCGAGGCACACGACTGTTCCTCAGTTTTCATCTGAACGCCCAGAGTGACCCTCTCCATGAAGGATCGCGGTCTGGTGGTAAAGCTCTGTCAACGGTGACTGGACGCCAGTAGACCTGCAGAAATTCCAAATACTTAGGGGTATGAAAGACGGCTTTGGTCCGATGTCAGCTAAGAGTACAGGGGAAATTATTACAAAATTCGAAAAGATATGTCCTTGTGGAGAGCACTGTGGCAGAGGGAGGAAAGCAGTTGATCCGACATCTGTTGAAGATGTGGTCACAGCATTGCAGGAGGGGAAGAGCGTTGGTACGCAATCATGCACTTCACAAGGAATTGCCCTAACATGGCTGCGAATACTGCGCATAAAATCCTACAAACATCCTGCATTGCTATCAATACAAAATTACCCATGTTCAACGTGTTGCTTCCTGACGACCTGCCCATAATACAAAATTTCGCCCTGGAATTTCCTGTTCGCGTGGAAGAGGACAATGATTTGCCATGGTACATTCTGTGGAGAGACGAAGCCTATTTCCTTCTTCAAGGACATATCAATAAGCAGAATTTCAGAAGCACGTCAACCGATACCACTTCATTTTGTATAGGCGACTGAGTCGCGCGGGTTGACGACAGTTTGTCGTAGGGGATGACTCCTGCGGATCCTGTTACCTGTACCGTCACTGGTAAACACAATGAGAGTCTTTTCCGCAACAACGTCATTCTAACTGTTCATCAGCTTGGATGTGTGGGTAGGATCCTATTTATGCAAGATGGCGCTCCTTCGCACATTGTGCAGCCGTGAAAGGCTGCTGCAGAGGCATTTCGTGAATGCTGGAACTCTGCTGGCTGTGGGGTTATCTGTAAAATGCGTTCAGTGCTCCAATTACGATCGTAGCCGATTTGGAGGCACGCACTGCGCAACACATTCTGAACGTGACCCCCGAGACACTCCGATCTTTTCTGGACTGCACTGTTTCTCGATTTCAACTTGTGGCAGTAAACTGTGGTTAGCATATTGAACATGTCTTGCGCCTGTCTCTCAACAATTAGAAACCTATGTCATTAGCTTTTTATTGGGTATTTTGGCCTCAGGACAATTAAAAACCGATTTTTCCCATCCGATGTGGTAGCACCTTGCCGTGATGGATGGGCTAACAGTGCCACAACCGTTGGTTGCTGTGTGGTATCGATAGCTACGATGCCACGGCGTAGGTACAAGTTCTTAGGTTGGTACTACGAGAGTGGACGATCCACAACGACGACAGTGCCCTCTAGCCGGCGCTGTGCAGCTCTACGAGCGCTGCTCCGGATTCAGCCCAGTTGATTCCGAGGAGACGACCAAGGAACATTGTTTCTATTACATATTGGGCGAGCCACTAGAGATTTTGCCTTTATAACTTCTGTTAGCTTTGATACATCGCACCTACGTTCTCATCATAGCCAAAATTACGTAATCATATTTTATTACTTGTCTTACCTAGAGTAAACATCATTTACTTTATTTGCGGTACCGACGTATTTCTACCTCACCTGCTCCCCTAGCTTCCTACATTCGGCCTACCCTCCAAATTACAGGAGCAGACCCACGCCTGTAGCCCTGATGCTTCACTCACAACTGAGCGTGCTTTATATTCGGAGAGTTTGCTATCGTCTTGCCATGATCAAAGGTTTCAACATATCTGATGAAGTCCAACAGAATTTTACTGTTTTTCCCTGTAGTGATTTCCTGTAATGGGTTTGTGACTGACGTTCATATTATGACAACGTTTGGGGAAAATTATTTTACTTACTTTTTCGTGTCCGGAGATCAAAGGTTTTCAACCGACAACTAGGCTACGTCGAACGCGTCCTTGTTTCACTGCTATAATTCATAGAGGGTATATTTACTGGGACATCCTGATATTCACCACAGTCACATCTGTTGTCATATTCTCCAAAACGCTCCAGTTGATCAGATTTGCCTTCACTGGTGCTACGTCAATTCTGATGCGGTTCAGGCACTTCCCAATTTCACACCTCAAGCGTTCGTGGGCATCTCCTCAGTGAATGGTAGTCGTTTGGAGGCTCAATAATGTCTCTCTTAAGGAATTTAAGACCTCCATGTCCACAGCTTATTCCAAATGGGGAGAGGTATACATCGAAGTTTTGCTTAAGCCTCTCAGTGTGTTCGCGACTGGCTCCTCGGGAACAGGTGCCCGTAAATCCGGCCACTTTGTACGGTTTGCCGAATGGCGTGAGATGCAAGCAACCGGTTGTTAGTCTGGATGTCTCAATTAAGCTTAAGCTGCTCTGGACCGCACAGGGCAAGCATATTCTGCATCGGAGAAGCACCGTGTCTGCGTTGTGGACCTCAGAACTTTTGGTCTAACTTCAGACTCCCTATTAAATAAGTTTCTCAATGCGTTTATTCCTTGCTGTGACTTTCTGACTGGTCTTCTGGCAGTGACGTTTGTACGTCAATATTATAGCTCCATTTTTTAATGGACAGTCGTATTATACGAGTAGAAAGTGATGAAGGTTTCTACAGATTAATTATCAAAATGGGACGAAAATCGGTAGATGTGATATACATAAATAAAGAAGCTTCAGAAGAATTGGATTATTTATCCATGATAAAGAGCTTCACATACTGAGCAGCTCAATAACGCATTGGTCGACATTGATGGAGTTGTTCAATGTCCTCCTGAGAATTATCGTGCCAAATTCTGTCCAAGTGGTTGGAGGACTCTGTCCACAACGCTCCAAATATTCTCAGTTGAGCAGAGAATCGACGATATTTCTGGCCAGGGCAGGGTTTGACAAGTGCGAATGCAAGCAGTAGTATCTCTCGCCTTGTGCTGGAGGGCATTAAGCTGCTAAAATGTAAGCCTAGGATGGCCTGTTATGAAGGGCAACAAAACGGGGCGTAGAATATCATCGACATACCGCTGTGTTGTAAGGGTGCCGCGGATGACAACGAAAGGGGTCCTGCTATGAAAAGAAATGACACACCAGACGACAGTTCCCTGTTGTCGGGCCGTAAGGCGGGCCACAGTCACGTTGGTATCCCTCCACTGTCTGGGGAGTCTCCATAGGCCTCTTAGCTGCTCACTGGGGCTCAGTCCAAGGCGAAACTCATCACTAAAGTAAGTTCTACTCCAGTCAGTGAGACCCAGGCCGAAGACGAGTCTGGAGACCACCTGTAAAAAGGTGGGATACCAACCCGATTCTCGCTCGCCATAGAGCCCGGCACCAGGAGTGATGATTTCGGGTGCCATTTCATTTCGAAGTAGGACTCCTTTAGTTGGCTCACCTACAGCACAACGGTACGTCGATGACATTCTACTCCCCGTTTTGTTGCAAGCTAACTTGGCCTTACCTTATATTTTAGCAGTATAAAGCACGTCAACGCACGGTGCGATATCTATTTCTTCTCTTCGAGCTTGCCAAACCCTACCCGGCCAGCAAGGTCGCCTGATCTCCCGCAACTGAGAACTTTTGGAGCATTATATAGAGATTTTGACGATCTGACACGTCAATTAGACCGAATTTGGCACGGTATTCCTCAGGAGGACATCGAACAAATCTATGACTCAATGCCGAGCAAACGCTTGCATAAGGGCCAGAGATGGTCCAGCGTGTTATTGACTTTCTCTGTTTGTGAAACATTTTCTTTCGAATAAAGTAGCCAATTTATCTGAAAGTATAACAATTTGTTTGTCTGTACATTTACATCACACCTGGAGATTTCCGTCCCATTGGGATAATTCCTTCGTGGTGCGCCTTTTCTCTTTGTCTGAGGATGTATTACGTTGCTATTCATTTTGCCTATATTGTACATCCACATCTGCATCTACATACATTCTCCGCAAGCCACAGTACAGTGCATGGCGAAGGGCGTTTTGAATCAATACCTGTCATTCTCTTTCCTGTTCCACTCGGTAACGGAGTGAGCAAAATTTAATTGTCTACATGCCTCCAGACGAGCAATAATTTCTCTTGCCTTTGCGGCTGTTACGTCCTATATGGCTCAGTACGAGCAATAATTTCTCTTGACTTCAACGTTGTTACGTTTTCGGTAGGAGAATCGTTCTGCTGTTAACCACAAATACCGGTTCTCTAAATTTTGTCAGTACAGTTTCGCGGAAAGAATGTTGTCTTCCCTCCTAGAATTTCTATTTGACCTCACGGTACATATTCGTAATACTCACATGTTGACCAAATATCTATCTATATCCGAATCCCGCTCCAGCTGCTGCCGGGTCTGGGTGCTGACGAGTCCTCTCCATTTGGCTCGGTCCTCCCACCACCTTTCTTCCTCCACTTGCTGCCAGGTCACACCTCTCCTTTCAACAGATATTCTCACTCCCATTTTCCACCGTGTTCTTGGGCACCCGCTAGGTCTTTTCCCATCCATCTTTAGTTCTTCCATAATTTAACATGCCCATACCATATTAATCTCTTTCTTTCAATTTCTTCTCTCATACTTTCTTGTTTAAGGTCCTATCTAATCTCTACATTCCTTACCCTGTCCATTCTTGTTTTCCCCTTAACTTCTCTGAGAAATTTCATTTCCCCTGCTTGCAGTCTGCTCCAGTCCCTTTCTGTCATTGTCCATGTTTCTCCACCATAGGTGACAATAGGGATGTAATAATTCTTATACATAAGGAGTTTTGCTCTTTCTGAAACTTCATTATTCCAAATCGGGTGTTTTATTCTTTGGTAGGAATTGCCTCCCTTCTGTAACCTCCTATTAATTTCGTTAGCTATTCTTCCATTCCTAGATATTTCACTCCCTAAATAAGTGAAACTCTTTACCACTTTGAGGGGTTCTCCATTCAAGGTAATATTTCCGTTGATCCCTTTCTCTCTTCCAAATACCATTACTTCACTCTTATCTTTATTTATTTTTATTTATTTATTTTATTTATTTATTTATTTAACCTGATCAGATTAGGGCCATCAGGCCCTCTCTTACATCGGACCAGTGTTCCACACATGCAGCATTTCACAGATCAGAGTTACATCGTGAACATAGTTTAAATGAGAAAATTAGCTTACTCTAGTGACAGTATGAATAAAGAGTAGTGACTAAGACCTAATAAAGTAAATGCGGAAGTATTTTTACAACAGTTGCTATACATACAGATTATGATAAAAGCAATAATAATAACAGTAAAACAAAAAATCAAATAATAATGATAAACATGACTGAGACCTAATAAAGTAAATGCTGGCAGTATTTTTACATCAGGTGCTATACATACAAATTATGGTGAAAGCAATAATAATAACAGTAAAAAAAATCAAATAATAATGACAAACATGAGAAAGATTGGCAATAGTAATGAAGGTTTGTGCAGATGTACATTAATATCTTGGTGTGTAAAGTAGATGTTTACTAGTATAGCGAGTTTTGGGTAAGGGAGGTTTAAGGAGGGGGAGAGAGGGAAGTAATGAGGTTAAGTGCACTCATGTACAGAGGAAGGCATTACTGTTGCTTAAGTAGATACGTCATTAACTGTTTTTTGAAGCCGGTCATGTTTTTAAGTTCTCTAACATAACGAGGGAGGTTATTCCAGAGTCGGGTTCCCGCTACTGTAAAGGGCTTGGAGAAGGTGACTGAGCGATGCAGTGGAACGGAGAGGATTTTATCATGATGGGAACGTGTTTCTGTCATGTTGTTCCGACATGAGTGTTAGGGACGAGGAGAGATATGAGGGACAGTGTACATTTATAAGGCAGTAGATGAGACAGAGTGTATGGAAATCTCTGCATTTGTCTGCACGCAGCCAGGACAATTTTGCATATGCTGGTGAAATGTGATCAAAAAGTCGAACGTCACAGATATATCGGACGCAGGCATTCGTGACCAGTTCTAGACGTCGGGAATTTTCCTGAGAGAGGCCTTGTAAGATAATATCGCTGTAGTCAATGATTGGGAGTATAAGCGTTTGTACTAATTTCTTTTTCAGATCGAAAGGGAAGAGTTTTTTATATTTTTGTAGGACATGAAGGGATGCTGATGCATTTTTGCATACTGCAGTTACGTGCTCTGTCCAATTTAGATTTTCATCTATTATTACTCCCAAACTCTTTGCTGAGGGCGAGAAGTTAATATTTGTTCCATTTAGGTTAAGAGGTGGTACGGATTCCCGATGTTTTGGGCTAATGAGCTTAGAGTGACCAACAAGTACCGCTTGGGTTTTAGATGGGTTTAGTTTTAGACCTATGTCCTGTGCCCATTTTGACAGTGCATCGAGGTCAGTATTGAAATTTTCAATAGCTTTCTTGAGATTGCTTGGTTTCGCACTTAGATACAACGGAAGGTCATCAGCATACATATGGTATTTGCAATAGGTCAGGGCCGATGACACATCATTGACACAAAGAGAGAAGAGTATAGGACCTAATACTGAGCCTTTGGGAACGCCTGACACTACCTGCCGCCATTGTGATTTTATATTCCCAGACAGGACGCGTTGCTGACGAGACGTCATGTATGAGCGAAACCATTGCACTGCGCTTGGTGAGAAATTTAGACCACTAAGTTTGGCTAGTAAGATGTCGAAGTCGATAGTATCAAATGCTTTGCTGAAATCTAAGAAGCAAATGATAGTCGCTTCTTGTCTGTCCATGACAAGTTTCAGTTCATCTGTCACCTTTATCAGAGCGGATTTTTAATCCATACCTTTTCATTATTTCCTTCCACGCATCAAGCTGTAACTGTACATCTACTTCTTTATCACCCCATGTTACCATATCATCTGCAAAAATCATCTTTTTGTCTTTTTCTCTTATTATATCTTTAACTGCCCTATTCATTCCCTCCATGACAACATTGAAAAGTGCAGGAGATAGAATACTTCCTTGCTTAAGTCCTTGTCTTATTTCGAAGTATTTAGAGTTCCCCATTGGTGTTCTAATTCTACAATTGTGTCCTCTGTACATTGTCTTTATAACATTAATGTATCCATCTTCTATATCTATCTTCTTCATTTCTTCCCAGAGTCTTTCCCTGAGTCATATGCCTTTTCTATGTCTATAAAAACCATTATCAACCTTTTCTTATACTCTCAACTTTTTCCATCAGTTGACGGATAGAAAATATCAGGTCGATCGTGCTTCTTCCTTTCCTAAACCCATGCTGTTCTTCACTCAGCTCCTTTTCTATCTTTTCACTTATTCGATTTAGTAAAATTCTTTCAAAAATCTTGGCTGTATGACTCATACGGTTTATTCCTCTGCAGTTTTTACAGAGTCTTTTGCCGGCCGGAGTGGCCGAGCGGTTCTAGGCGCTACAGTTTGGAACCGTGCGACCGCTACGGTCGCAGGTTCGAATCCTGCCTCGGGCATGGATGTGTGTGATGTCCTTAGGTTAAAGTAGGTCTAAGTTCTAGGCGACTGATGACCTCAGAAGTTAAGTCCCATAGTGCTAAGAGCCATTTTTTTACAAAGTCTTTTATTGCCTTTCTTGAAGATGGGAACAATGTCTCCTGTTCTCCAGTCGTCAGGTATTGTACTATTTCTCCACACGCTTGACAGTACTCTATACAGCCACTGCATTTCCACTGGACCTGCTGCTCTTATCATGTCCACTGATACTTCATCAGGTCGTGGGGCTTTCCCCCCATTCATCGCCTTCACAGCTTTTTCCATTTCTTCCAGTGTAATTTGTCCTAATTCTGCTTCCCAACTTCTCTCAATTTCTCCATTATTTGTTGTTTCCTCATGTACCTGTTGCTCAACGTTTAACAGCTTCTTAAAATGTTCTTTCCAGAGATCTTTTATATCCCCTGGATCTTCAATAATGGTACCGTCCTCTGTTTCCATCTTTACTGGTACTTCAGAAGCCTTCCTTTTATTTTTCATCATTTTATAGAACATTTTCTTATTCCTCTTCACATCTTCTTCAAGTTTTTCTGTAAACTCTTCCCATGCCTTTTTCTTTGCTGTTTCCACTATTTCTTTGCACTTCCTCTTTTCCTCTGTATATCTTTTATGGTCTTCGTAATTTTTAGTTTTCCACCACTTTCTCCATGCTCCATTTTTTTCTTTTAACAGCTTGGATTGTGGTATCATAACCTGGTATCATAACCAATCATAACGGTAACAAATCTAGCAGCACGTCTTCTTCAATGTCTTCATCTGCATCTAGGTGATTACTCTGCTATTGTGTGCCTGGCAGAGGGTTCAATTAACCACCTTCAAACTGTCTCTCTACTGTTCGACTCTCGAACGGCACGCGGGAAAACGAGCACTTAAATTTTTCTGTGCGAGCCCTGATTTCTCTTATTTTATCGTGGTGATCATTTATCCCTATGTAGGTGGGTGCCGACAGAATGTTTTCGCCATCGGAGGAGAAGACTGGTGATTAAAATTTCGTGAGAAGATCTTGTCGCAACGAAAAACGCCTTTGTTTTAATAATTGCTACTCCAATTCACGTATCATGTCTGTGACACTATTTCCCCTATTTCGCGATAATACAAAACAAACTGCCCTTCTTTGAACTTTTTCGATGTCATTCGTGAGTCCCACCTGATGCGGATCCCACACCGCACAGCAATAGAATAGGGCGGACAAGCATGATGTAAGCAGTCTCTTTAGTAGACCTGTTGCACCTTCTAAGTGTTCTGCTAATGAATCGCAGTCTTTGGTTTGCCCTATTCACAATATTATCTATGTGATTGTTCTTGTGTAGGTTATTTGTAATTGTAATCCTTAAGTATTTAGTTGAATTTACAGCCTTCATATATGTGTGACTTTTCGCGTAATCGAAATTTAGCTGATTTCTTTTAGTACTCATGTGAATAACTTTACACTTTTCTTTATTCAGAGTCAACTGCCACTTTTCGCATCAAACAGATACCTTACCTAAATCATTTTCCAGGTCGTTTTGATCATCTAATGACTTTACAAGACAGTAAATGACAGCATCATCTGCAAACAATCTAACACGGGTACTCAGATTTTCTCCTATGTCGTTAATATAGATTAGGAACAATAGAGGGTCTATAACACTTCCTTGGGGAACGCCGGATATTACTTCTGTTTTACTCGATGACTTTCTGTCTGTCACTACGAACTCTGACCTTTCTCACAGGGAATCACGAATCCAGTCGCACAACTGAGGCGACACTCCGTAGGCACGCAGTTTGGTTAGAAGACGCTTGTGAGGAACGGTTTCGAAAGCCTTCTGGAAATCTAAAAATATGGAATCAATTTTACATTCCCTGTCCATAGCACTTATTACTTCATGAGTATAAATACCTAGTTGTGTTTCACAAGAACGATATTTTCTGAAACCATGGTGACTATGTGTCAATAAATCGTTTTCTTCGAGGTACTTCATAATGTTCGAATACAGTTTATGTTCCAAAACTCTGCTAATCCTACCCGGTACGGATGCCAACCACTTCAGTACTTAACAACAGATAGCCCTAGTGCCCTGTGCGCTGTCTTCTTAAGTGAAGAGCTACACTTTTTTAGATTTCGTCCAATGAACTGAAGTCTACCATTCGAATTCACTACAAAAGATCTTACGTTCTCGTTCCATTTCATATCGTTTGGCAACGCTATGCCTAGATATTTAATCGATCTCACTATGTCAAGGAGCACACCACTAATACTATACTGAAATATTACACGATTGTTTTTCGTACTCTTCCTAATTAATCGATATTTTTCTTAGAAGTCCTGTCTAAATCATGCGGTATCCTCGTACAGTTATTCAACAACGACACCTCCCCTTACGCTATTGTGTCATCAGTAAAACACTCGCCGATTCTACTGCTCACCCTACATGTTAGATCTTTCCGCATATACAATACTCACATATCGCGGAACCTATTCAGAATGTTCAAATTTTCGTTAATAGTCTTCAGTGAGGCACTGTGTTAAACGCTCTCCGAAAGTGTAGGGATATGGAATCTGCCCGTTGCACTTCATCCGTTGTTCGCAGGATATCGTGCAAGGAAAGAGCAAGCTCAGTTTAGCACGAGTGTTGCTTTAAATATCTGCATTGCAAGTGGATTAACTTTTCTGAATTTGAGTATTAAATCCATTATGGTTTACGTGGCCCTTTCGTTCGTAGTCTCAAAATATTTCTGGTTCGTTAGGTCAAACGTATAAAAGGAACAATAACGCGGTACTTTAATGACTGTCGACTCTGCTCCCATTAAAGACGAAGCGCTTGCTGGCCTTGACGAGGATGAGGAAAAGCGAGTGATATGGCGCCCTGGTAAGACATGGGCTCGCTTTCCGGAGGACGGCAGATCAAACCCGCGTTTGGCCACTCACATTTTCCATCATGTCTCTGAACCACTCAAGACGAATGCCAGGATGGTTCTTTAAAATGTGCCCGGTTTCCTTACCAATTACTGTCCACTCCAAGCTTATGCTCCGTCTCTGAAGATTCATTGCTTGGCGGAAGTTGTTTTTCTTTTTTGTTTTTAACCTAATGGCTTTTGGAGCATGCCCGTAGAGCCATCTCAACACAGGAAAAATATTACAATTGGTTTTGGCAATTCGTTGTAGACATTATTTTGAGTCGTACCCTGGTAAGATGTAACACAGGATTAGTAAAGGACTGATTCGTAATAAAACAAAATTTAGTCAGAGTATACGAAAACGAGTAAACAACACAAAAATGTAACACAGGATACACGGTGATAGTATACATTCAAAATTTTAGAAAAAAAATGGTTCAAATGGGTCTGAGCACTATGCGACTTAACTTCTGAGGTCATCAGTTGCCTAGAACTTAGAACTAATTAAACCTAACTAACCTAAGGACGGCACGCACATCCGTGACCGAGGCAGGATTCGAACCTGCGACCGTAGCGGTCGCTCGGTTCCAGAGTGTAGCGCCTAGAACCGCACGGCCACCCCGGCCGGCTTTTAAATTTTAGTAGTAACACAATAAGAAATGATACAAGCCCGAGATAAGTTCAGGGGAAATTTTGCGAAGGACCTAACGGTGTTCAGAAGAGAAAGACTAAATTCAACTGGTGACGGCGTGTTTGTTGCTCGTCTTGAGGCGAAATTGAAGTGGATAGTTCCTGTGAGTAAGTGTGGTTTGAGGTCATTCTTGGCAACCGCAATAAAATAATAATTGGATCCTTTTACCGAGCTCCCAATTCAGATACAATTGTTGCAAGATTTGAAGAAAACTTGTGTCTAATTTCAGACAGGCACCAGATTCATAGTTACGGTTTGTGATGACTTTAATTTAACCTCGATATACTGCCGAAAATAAATGTTTAAATTCGGAGGTACACATAAAGCATCATCCGAAATTGTGCTAAACGCATTCTCTGAAAGTTATTTCAAGCAATTAGCTCATGAGCACACTCGAATAGTAGACGCCTGTGAAAACACACTTGACCTCTTAGCGACAAATATGCCTGAGCTAATAACGAGCATCAAATTGGATGCAGGGAATAGTCAAGACAGGTTGTCATAGCAAGAGTAAATACTGTATCCCCCAAATCTTCCATAAATACGCGGAAAATATATCTATTCGAAGAAGCAGAAAAATATTCTCTTGAGGTCGTCCTGCGAGACAATCTACACTCCTTCTAAATTAACAGTGTAAACTAGAAAATACAAATTAACAGTGAAAACTAGATGTGACTTGAATTTAAAAAAAAAAATATTATCGACAGCAATTAAGAGATTTATACAAAATAAATTAACAAACGACGAAGTTGATCCCCTTTGATGCACAAAACAGATCAGAACACCGTCGAAGAAACAACGAAAAGAGCACGCCAAATTTAAACGAACGCAAATTCCTCAAAATTGGCGATGTCTTATGGAAGTTAGAAACTTAGCGCAGACTTTCATGCGTGTTTCCACAGCGAAGCTTTGTCTTGGAATATAATAGAAAGTCCAAAGGGATTCTGGTCGTATGTAAAATATGCTAGCGGCAAGACACAATCTATGCCTTCACTGGCCTGTAGTATATATGACAGTGATGTAAATGGCCTCCCTTCGGGTAGATCGTTCGCCGGGTGCAGGTCTTTCGATTTGACGCCATTTCGGCGACTTGCGCGTCGATGGGGATGAAATGATGATAATTAGGACAACACCCAGTTCCTGAGCGGAGAAAATCTCCGACCCAGCCGGGAATGGAACCCGGGCCCTTAGGATTGACATTATGTCGCGCTGAGCACTTAGCTACTGGCAGCGGACAGATGACAGTGTTACAGAAGCAGAGTACCTAAACACAGGCTTCCGAAATTCCTTGATTAAAGAAGACGAAGTAAATATTCTAGAATTCGAATCAAACGCCTGCCAACATGAGTAACTAAGTAGATATCCTCGGATTGGATTGGTGAAGCAACTTAAGTAACTTAATAAAAGCGAGCCTTCCGATACAGACTGTTTACCAATTAGTTTTCTTTCACAGCATTCTAATGCAATAGCTCTATAATAAATCGTATACAACCACTGTCTCGACGAAAGATCCCCCCAGGGGGTCCACAACTCTTTTGTGGATACGTGCGTGGCGAGCACGGGGCCCCGAGCCATTGCAGCCTTCTCTCTCTCCCGGGCTGCATTTCCTTTCCCTTCCCCTCCTTTCCCCTCCATACCCCTTTCCCCTCGCCCTCTCCTCTCCCTCTATTGGTGTCCTTGCTTATGTTGGCCCCCGCTATCCTCCTGGTTCTGTTGGTTTTACACTCCGGCTTTGTTGCGTAATCATCTCCTCCTTTTGGCATTCCTTGGTCCCCTCTGGGGTTTGACCTCCATTCCAAAATTTCTCTTCCGTAGTGTGAGCCATTTGGGGAAGAGCACCTTACCTAGTGTCTCCGACGTGTGCCCTCTTAGTACATTCCACCTTTTCTTTTACGTCGTTGTCTGATGCTAGGGTGCATAGCCAGCACGGTAGCCAGCCCGTGTGGTGGGGTCGCTATGTACCCTTTTGGTTGAGCCCCCTGAACACACAGGGATCACACTTCTGATACCTGAGCTGTGACCTCCTCATGCATGCCTTGGAGTGGTTGCTCGTCATCCTGGAGCATCGGAACTCCCGGCAATGGCCGCCGTGCCAGACGGCCCTTGCTGTGGCTGGGTGGCGCCCGTGAGGAGAGCCCCTGATCGGAGTGGGTGGTATCAGGGCGGACGCTATGCAGATGAAACGCATACGGGTCCAAAACTCTGGCCACTCTTCTGCGGCCGTCTCTCTGCGTGGTACTGATTCCTCAAGTGCTGCTTCTCTTGCCCCTTCGACCTTCCCTTCCATGGCTACCCCCTGGGAGGAGGGTCAGGCCCGTCGTCTAGGGGCAAAACCTTTCCCCCGTTATCTAGTTTGCACCAGGACTGATGGAGATACTTTCACCAATACCAAACCTTTATTCTTTGTGGAACACATTGAAGACAAGTTTGGCGAAGTGGACTCCCTGAGCAAGATGCGGTCGGGTTCGTTGCTAATAAAAACTGCTTCGGCTGCCCAATCTGCGGCCCTTCGTGCCTGTACCCATCTTGGCACAATACCCGTGTCCATTACCCCTCACCAGTCTCTAAATATGGTACAAGGTGTGATTTTTCACAGAGACCTCATCCTTCAAACTGATGAGGAACTTCGGGACAATCTCGGACGGCGGGGTGTTCACTTTGTTCGGCGTGTTCAGAAGGGTCCTAAAGATAATCGTATTGATACTGGTGCCTTTATCCTGGCCTTTGAAGGGGATACCCTTCCTGAGAAAGTTAAGATTATGGTCTATCGCTGTGATGTGAAGCCGTACATCCCTCCTCCTATGAGTGTTTTAAGTGCTTGCGTTTTGGCCACATGTCTTCTCGCTGTTCCCAGGACCCTCTCTGTGGTGACTGTGGACGTCCACTCCATGAGGGGAGTCCCTGTGTTCCCCCTCCTGTATGTGTAAATTGTCATGGTAGTCATTCTCCACGTTCAGCAGATTGCCCAGTCTATAAGAAAGAAAAAAAGATACAGGAGTATAAGTCCCTTGATCGTTTAAGCTACACAGAGGCCCGTAAGAAATATGCACGATTGCACCCTGTGTCCATGACATCTAGTTACGCCTTGGTTACATCTTCATCCCTTCCTCCCCCTTCCTTACCCCCATCCCGGACCTCTCTCCTTCCCCCCTCCCCTGCGGCTCCCACACCTTCTCCTCTGGGCGCTGCTCCCCCTCCCCAGCCGGAGAAGTGTCTCACTCCTTCGGCGTCTGCCGGTCAAGGGCGCGTCTCCCGGGATGCCCCTTCCCGGCACCTTCCAGGTCAAAGGTCTGCTGCAGCGCGGCGACCGCGAGAGCCGCGGTCTATCGGCCCCCAGGTCGCCCGGTCTCTTTCTGTTCCTGATCTTGCTGCAGCTGGCTCCATTATGCCACACAGCCCTCCTCGATCTCAGCCTGAAAAGAAGAAGAAACATAAGTCCCGGGACAAAGAGCCTCTGGTGTCACCGGAGGTCCCTTCCCCGACTTCACAACCGGATTCTGACCTGTCGTTTATGGATGTCGCCCCCTCCTTGTCGGTGACGGGTGGGGACCCGGCGGTATGACTGGATTTAGCGTGTTCAGCCCTCATTTAAACCATCGTTCTGTGGTTCTCCAATGGAATTGTAATGGATACTATCGTCACCTTCCGGAATTGAAATCCCTTCTTTCGTCCTACTCAGCAGCTTGTGTGGTTCTCCAGGAATCTCATTTTACTGATGCTCACTCACCGACCCTCCATGGGTTCCGTGTTTTCTGTCGAAATCGGGTCGGACCCTTGCGGGCTTCTGGTGGCGTTTGTACGTTGGTCCGTACAGACATTGCTAGCACGTGGATTCCTCTCCAAACTACATTGGAAGCGGTTGCTGTTAGGGTCCACTTAGACTCTGCAGTCACAGTATGCAATCTTTATCTCCCTCCTGACAGGACTCTTACACCTGCTGCCTTAACCACCCTTCTTCAGCAACTTCCTCCTCCCTTCCTCCTCCTTGGGGATTTTAATGCTCATCATCCTTTGTGGGGCAGTGCCTTTCCATCTAGACGAGGTCTTCTTATAGACCAATTTATTGCAGACCACGACCTGTGCCTTCTTAATGATGGCTCCCCTACTCATTTCAGTGCTGGTCATGGTACCTTTTCTGCCATTGATCTTTCTCTTGCTTCTCCCTCTCTCCTCCCTTCATTACACTGGTCGCCACATGACGACCTTTGTGATAGTGACCATTTCCCGTTGATTATCACGCTCCCTTCCCGCTCCCCGATGGAGAGGTTACCTCGTTGGTCTTTCCACCGCGCCGATTGGCCTCTATATACTGCACAGGTCGAGTTTTCTCCCTCTTTGTCGGGTTGTATTGATGACGTCCTACGTGACGTGTCTGACGCGATTGTTCGCGCTGCTAACCTTGCTGTTCCGCGCTCATCTGGACAATTTCGTCGTCGGCAAGTCCCGTGGTGGAGTACGGCCATTGCCATTGCCATCCGTGATCGCCGTCGAGCTTTGCAACACTTTAAGAGGCACCCATCTGTAGCCAGCCTTTCTACCTTTAAGCGCCTTCGCGCTAAAGCCCGTTATTTAATCAAACAGAGCAAGCGGATATGTTGGGAACGGTTCGTTTCTTCCCTTGGTTCCACTGTCCCTCTGTCACGGGTATGGGCTACACTTCGCTCTCTCCAAGGTTGCCATCGGCAGTCCACCCTCCCAGGCCTTCACCTCCCAGATGGCATTTGTACGGACCCATTAGTTCTCGCAGAACATCTTGCGACCCATTTTGCAGTGGCATCAGCGTCGGCCTCCTATCCAGCTGCTTTCCTTCATCAAAAACAGCAGGCTGAAGCTGTCACCTTATGTTTCACCACTTGTGAGTCAGAATCTTACAACGAACCTTTCACTGAATGGGAATTTCTTTCTGCTCTATCTTCTTCTCACGATACGGCCCCTGGCCCAGATTCCATTCATAACCAGCTGCTTCAACATCTCAGTGCTCCACAACGGCACCATCTTCTTCGGGTGTTTAACCGTATCTGGCTCCAGGGTGACTTCCCTTCTCAGTGGAGGGATAGCATTGTGGTTCCTGTCCTTAAGCCTGGTCAGAACCCCCTATCTGTTGACAGCTATCGGCCAATTAGTTTGACCAATGTTGGTTGTAAGTTACTTGAACGGATGGTAGCCCGTCGGCTCACTTGGGTCCTCGAATCTCGGGATCTATTGTCCCCTTACCAGTGTGGCTTTCGAGAGGGACGATCTCCAATCGATCATTTACTTCGCTTGGAATCCGCAGTTCGGCAGGCTTTTTCCCAGCGCCGCCATTTGGTTGCAGTGTTTTTTGACCTTCGCAAGGCCTATGACACGGCCTGGCGCCATCACATCTTACTAACCCTTCATCAGTGGGGTCTTCGGGGCCCACTCCCGATTTTTATCCGCCAGTTCCTGATCCATCGGTCATTCAGAGTTCGAGTTGGTACTGGCTTTAGTTCTCCACGGACCCAGGAGACGGGCATCCCACAGGGTTCTGTCTTGAGTGTCCTTCTTTTCCTCATTGCTATCGATGGACTTGTGGCCTCTGTCGGTCCCTTGGTTGCCCCTGCCCTGTATGTGGATGATTTCTGCATTTGGGTTAGTTCCTCCTCGATGCCATCTGCAGAACGGCAGCTCCAGGTGGCTATACGGCGTGCCTCTGCATGGACCCTCTCCCACGGGTTTCAGTTCTCTCCTTTAAAATCGCGGGTGGTCCACTTCTGTCGCCGTACTACGGTCCACCCTGATCCAGAGCTCTATCTCGCTGCACAAAGATTGCCTGTGGTTCCACAGTTTCGTTTCCTAGGTCTTCTTTTCGACAACAAGCTCACTTGGCTGCCCCATATCAGACTCCTGAAGGTAGGATGTTTCCGTAAACTCAATGTCCTTCGCTTCCTTGCCCACTCCTCTTGGGGTGCGGACCGTTCCCTCCTCCTCCGTCTTTATCGTGCTCTAGTTCTGTCACGTTTGGACTATGGTTGTCAAGTTTATGGTTCAGCTGCTCCTTCCACGCTGCACGTGCTGGATCCGGTCCACCATCGTGGTATCCGTTTGGCCACCGGTGCCTTCCCTACTAGCCCTGTTGATAGTCTCCTGGTTGAAGCTGGGATCCCCCCCCTTTCTGTTCGGCGGTCCCAGCTTCTGGTGTCTTATGCCCTTACTATCCGTTCCTCTCCCGCTCATCCTTCCTATTCTATTCTATTCCCAGACCATGGACGTCGCCCGCCTGACTCCCGCCCTCGGGCGGGTTTACCGGTTGGACTGCGCCTTGCGTCTCTTAACCGTGATTTTCGGCTTCCTTCTTTGTCCTGTCTTCCTCGCTCCCTCCCCTCCACCCCTCCTTGGTTAGTTCCTCGGCCTCGAATTCGGATGGATCTCCGCCGCGGTCCGAAAGATTCCATCCCCCCGGTGGTGTTCCGTTCCTTTTTCCGCCAAATTTTATGGGAGTTTCGGGATGCTGTTGTTTTTTACACTGATGGCTCTAAATCTGCTGATCATGTTGGGTATGCCTTCATCTGCTGCCACCCTCATGTGGGGTGTTTACTGCGGAATTGATGGCAATTTCCCGGGCCCTTACCTTTATTAAACAATCCCAACAAAACCGCGTTTTGTTATGTACGGACTCGATGAGTGGCCTTCTTGCTATTGACCGGTGTTTTTCGCGCCATTCCTTGGTCTCTGCCATCCATGACCATCTCGCTGATCTTCACCGTGCTGCTTGTTCCATTGACTTCCTATGGGTCCCGGGCCATGTGGGTATCCCGGGTAATGAGCTCGCTGATCGTTTGGCTGGGGGAGCAGTTACTTACCCCCCGTTTTCTGTAACCCCTCCTGCAGCGGATTTACGGCTTCACATCAAATCCCACTTTGCACAGTCATGGGCCAATTCTTGGGAGGCTACTCCACTGTCTAATAAACTTCGTGCCATTAAGGTGAATCCAGGTCCATGGCGTTCTTCCTTTCGCCTCTCCCGCAAGGACTCGACCACACTGTGTCGTCTCCGCATTGGCCATACCAGGCTGACCCATGGTTTCCT
Source organism: Schistocerca piceifrons (assembly GCF_021461385.2). Classification (NCBI taxonomy): domain Eukaryota; kingdom Metazoa; phylum Arthropoda; class Insecta; order Orthoptera; family Acrididae; genus Schistocerca; species Schistocerca piceifrons. The sequence continues at coordinate 769,924,742 of NC_060141.1, read as the reverse complement.
TTTGCGTGATGAGCCACCCCCGCTATGTGGTTGTGGAGCCTTCCAGTCAGTGGCCCACATTTTGGTTGAATGCCCCCTTCTTTTGGCTCTGCGTGCTAAGTACAGACTCCCCCACACTTTACCTTTGATGTTGGCTGACGATTCCCGGATGGTCTCTCTGGTTCTAGGTTTCCTCCGGGAGAGTGGTTTTTATTCTCAGTTTTAAAGTTTTTAATCTCCCTCTGGTGTTGGGGCAGGGCGGTGAGTGTTTGGGTGTCTCCCACTGTAGGCAGTGTTCAGAGATTCCCGATTCACCTCCCTGACCGGAATCCTCTTTTCTTTCCCTTTTACTCTGTTTCTACCTCTTCTTTTTAAGGCTTGGTTAGTTTTTCTATTCCCATACGTACTTTCTGCATTATAGCAGTTGTACCTTTTAAGTCACAGGTGGTCTTGCCTATGCTGCTTCAGCATAGTGTTGGGTTCGTTCTCTTGCCAACTTCCCTCATTTGTTTTTACTATTGACAACGTGACTGCCCTTTTACGTTTCCCCTTTTTCCGTTTTATTGTTCTGACTTTTCTGAGATGTCCCGTTAGCGGAATGGAGTCTATTTGAAACAAGGGATGATGACCTTGCTGTTTGGTCCCTTTAACCTCAAACAACCAACCAACCATCGACGAAAGATCCGTATCCGAAGACTGGAAAGTTGCACAGATCACACGAATATTAGGCAATAGTAGTAAGCCACTACATTACAGGCCCATATAATTAACGTCGATATGCTGCAGTCTTTTGGAACAGATATTCTGATCGAACATGATGAATTACCTCGAAGAGAACGGTCTGTTGATACATAGTCAACTAAACTCCTCCCGAACAGGCCATGAAGGCCCAACGGTACCGACAGGCCGCCGTGTCATCCTCAGCCCACTGGTGTCATTGGATGCGGAGGTGCATGTGGTCACCACACCGCTCTCCCGGTCGTAGGTCAGTTTATGAGACCGGAGCCGCGACTTCTCAATCAAGTACCTCCTCAGTTTGCCCCACTAGGGTTGAGTGCATCCCGCTTGCCAACAACGCTTGACAGACCGAATGGTCACCCATCCAAGTGCTAACCCCGCCCAACAGCGCTTAACGTCGGAGAGATACATAGTCAACACACATTTAAAAAACATAGTTGTTGTGAAACGCATGAAGTGTTGAGTGCTATCGAAAATGGATTTCAAATTGATTCCGTATTTATGAAGGGTTTTTACATCGTACCTCACACCCAGCCTTTAATCAATTTGCGTGCTGTTGAAGGCACAGTGCCAGCAAAATGGGATTCTTGATTAACCAAGATAAAACCGAATATATGGAAATAGGTAGTCATAAACACAAATTCTTACCTTGAAACTGACCAGCATTGTAAATTCAGAAAAGTTGTCCAGTTTAAATACCTTGGATCACGTTTCAACAGTAAAAATGTCATAACAATGGATATAAATGAAAGAATAGCCTTAGGGTCAAGATGTCTGTACTCACTAAACAACACACTCAAAAGTAAAGTTTTGTCAATCACCACAAAGATGAAGATATACAACACTATCGTCTGCCCCATAGTACTGTACGGTTCAGAAAGCTGGACGCTTACAAAGAATGAAAGAGGAAAACTGAATGTTTTCGAAAGAAAAGTAATGAGAAAAATCTGGGGACCTGTACTGGAGAATGGTGTATGGAGAATTCGAAATAACAATGAAATTTATACGCTAATGAAGCAACCCACTATCATCCAGAAATTAAAAAGTAGGAGACTGCAATGGGCTGGACATGTGGCTAGAATGGAAAACAACAGAATCACCAAGAAAGCATTTGAAGGAACCATTGGGCCGACCCCGTGCAAGGTGGTAAGATGACACAGAGAAGGACATCGCAGCTTTAGGAATTTCCACAGGGTGGAGAGAGGCTGCGAGAGATAGAAGGCAGTGGAAGCAGACCGTTTATGCAGCCCCTGGTATACAGGGCCTCTGATCACTGAGAGAGAGAGAGAGAGAGAGAGAGAGAGAGAGAGACAGACAGACAGAGACAGACAGACAGACAGAGAGAGAGAGAGAGAGAGAGAGAGAGACAGACAGACAGACAGACAGACAGAGTGAAGAAATATCGTTTGAGTTATGCGATTGGATTCGTGATTTCCTATCAGAGAGGTCATAGTTCCTAGGAACTGACGGAAAGTCATCGAATAAAACAGAAGTGATTCCTGGTGTTCCTTACCAGATTGGATTAACAGAGTAAATCGAGAATTATCAAATAAGGGTAGAACGTTTTGTGTAATCGAGAAAGAGTGGAGAGAATGTCACGGATATCATACAGGATTTGGGGTGGATATTATTAAAACAAAGGCATTTTTCGTTGCGGCGAGGTATTCTCACAAAATTTCTACCATCAACTTTCTTCTCCGAATGTGAAAATACTTTGTTAACGCCGACTCACGTACGCACAAACCATCATAATCATAAAATAAGGGAAATCAGGGCTCGCACGGAAAGATATAGGTGTTAGTTTTTTCCACACGCTGTTTGCCAATGGAGTAATAGAGAATTATTGCGAACGTGGTTCGATGAACCCTCTACCAGGCCTTATATGTGATTTACGGAGTATTCGTGTGGACATAGATGTTGGTATAAATTTGGGATATTCCCAGTTCAGTCCACGATAATGACTCGGTGAGAAGTTAAACAATTATGTTTCCATAAGTGAGAAAGGTGACAACTGCGACCAGTTTAAAGTAAGACTCTATTTTTCATCTTCAGTGATTTAGGTTTAGCACGAGGAAAAGAGAGAGAGACGCTTGTGCGCAAGTTTGTGTGTGTGTGTGTGTGTATGTGTGTGTGTGTGTGTGTGTGCGTGCACGCACCACATACTTCGTATACACTCATTACGAGAAAATCTGGGAAGGAGAATACGGAAAGGGCTTAGGGAGAACGTTGATAATGTCAAGAGGTAGACGAGTGTTTCGCGAGATCTGCTTTCGAGCAGTAAACAGATAATTAACTTTGGTGGAGTTACGGTTTGTATTTCCACATTATTCAAAGTATTTATCGGAAATGTAGCTCAACATTCGTAAACAGAACTCGGGTAGTCGTGAAATACTGTCTTAATTCGTATTGTGCTTTGTCATAACTTTCGTGGAGGAAGCGGATTGTGCGCATAGCCTTTCTGTAAGCAGGATTTATCATTGTGAACTTCTAATTAGCTGCCAGTAATTATCTGAAGTTATGTATACTGCAGCAGAGAACTTCATTATCAGTTCTCGTTGTTCATTAGCCAGATAGACTTGTCAATTACAGAAAATGTAATATTGCCGGAGAGCTGATGAGAATACTGATGGAGTTATTCGAATAGGAAAAAAAAGTTTTTCCGAAATAATAAGGACGACTTTTCTGTTAAGATATGAGTTGCATTTAAAATATGTGTTTGCGCGAAAACGTATTTATGTATTCGTATCATATGAATACTTCCAAGTGAAATGTTTGTTTTCTTGAGGAGCAATGGACAGCCATTTGCTTTACAGTAATGTAGCCTACGTGATGATTGTACTACAAAGCACCGAACTTTGATAGTTTCGGACATGTGCAAGACATAACGTGTTGCTACTGTGAATCAATAATATCATGTAGTCTAATGCCACTATATTTTCAGATTTCGTATGAGATACAACTTCACATTTCTTTAGATCTACATTTTGTCTATCAGTTCTACACCAGGCTTACATTTTTCCAGTATATAACAGGATTTTTGTATTTTTTCGGACATCATCTGTGAAGCTCTTGCCATTGTAAGTAATTTTGAGTGCGCAGATTTCGCGCCAAACTAAATCTTTGTTAGTGAATGATTATATGTACGCGAGTACGCGCAGCGTTAAGGCTGCAAAGAAGTTCTCAATTCATTTAAAAGCAAAATACATTTTCGAGAGGATCATGTTTGATTTAGTAAACAGCGATGCAGTACTACAGCAAATTATTTTTGGGAAAAAACTGATTTTTTCAGTTTAAGGGATTTAATGCCGTAATTTGTGATATGGTATTCGTTTAGTCACGTTTCCAGGTTTCCAGTATCTGTCGTCACTGTGCGGAAGAAGAATCTCACCATTATCAGGTTAAGAGCACGCTACATCTCTACCAACAAAACAAAACACTTACTAATGTTAGTAGAGTTCCTCTGAATAGAAGATTTTATCTTGATATGTTTAGAGTAGTCCATAATGTACAATGCAAATTTCTGAAATTTGTCTTACTCCAAGTAGTATACAAAGTCATTAATAAAATTTCTAACTGAATTTCTAAATTTGTCAGACTTTGTTAATGCTAATTTAAATATTTACTCGTTAGCTATTTTATTTTAAGAGTTTCTAAAACAGCTACCTTTGACTTTCAAAATATTACTTGTTACGTTTGTGGTTAGAAAATGTACCTTCATCTATGTAGTTTAAATTTTGTATTTCAAGACTCACATTCAAAATAAGTTTAATTTAATCCTCTCGTATGTATCTTCAATTTTGCATTTGGTTTTATGGAACATTAAAATAAATACATAGAAATTCTCCTGCAGACATAGTGAATGATACGGAACGGCGGTTGTATTGATACCTACATCTGCATACACACTCTGCAGACTACATTGAAGTGTGTGGTACATTGTAGTTCCCATTTTACCGCATTTCAGCATTTTATCCTGTTCCATTGCTGTATGGTGCAAGTGAAAAATGACTGCTTAAATCCCTCCATGCAGGGCCTAATGAGTCTAATACTGCTGTCGCCATCTCTACAAGTGATATTTAGCAGGCTAGACTATATTATTCGATTACTAATTTAACTCTTTTTCTTTTCATTTCATGAGTATGCTTTTGTGGGATAGTTCACATATGTCTTCAAGTGCCTGCCAGTCTAAGATTTTCAGAATTTCCATGATAATCTCTTGGGACTCGATAAAACTTGTGGCCATTGTGGCCATACATGCTACCCTTTTTTACATACGTTTATTATCAATGCAAGTCTTATATGGTATGTGTACCATAAACTTGAGGCAACATTTTAGGATGGGACGCACAAGTATTTATATAAGCAATCTACTTTGTAAAGTTATGGTATTACATAACTCTAACAGTAATCAGCATAGCCAATTTTTGAACACTGCATGAAAACTGCAAACGGTATTCACTGCTGCCAATGATTGGACTGCTGATTAGTTGTTCTCCTACTTTTCTCTTAATACGGTGAGGGAGACCTGTTATTTCTGCAACCTTTTGGGGTTCGTTTAGTTGGCTTTCTCTGAACGGCCATAGAACATATTCATACACTCCTGGAAATTGAAATAAGAACACCGTGAATTCATTGTCCCAGGAAGGGGAAACTTTATTGACACATTCCTGGGGTCAGATATATCACATGATCACACTGACAGAACCACAGGCACATAGACACAGGCAACAGAGCATGCACAATGTCGGCACTAGTACAGTGTATATCCACCTTTCGCAGCAATGCAGGCTGCTATTCTCCCATGGAGACGATCGTAGAGATGCTGGATGTAGTCCTGTGGAACGGCTTGCCATGCCATTTCCACCTGGCGCCTCAGTTGGACCAGCGTTCGTGCTGGACGTGCAGACCGCGTGAGACGACGCTTCATCCAGTCCCAAACATGCTCAATGGGGGACAGATCCGGAGATCTTGCTGGCCAGGGTAGTTGACTTACACCTTCTAGAGCACGTTGGGTGGCACGGGATACATGCGGACGTGCATTGTCCTGTTGGAACAGCAAGTTCCCTTGCCGGTCTAGGAATGGTAGAACGATGGGTTCGATGACGGTTTGGATGTACCGTGCACTATTCAGTGTCCCCTCGACGATCACCAGTGGTGTACGGCCAGTGTAGGAGATCGCTCCCCACACCATGATGCCGGGTGTTGGCCCTGTGTGCCTTGGTCGTATGCAGTCCTGATTGTGGCGCTCACCTGCACGGCGCCAAACACGCATACGACCATCATTGGCACCAAGGCAGAAGCGACTCTCATTGCTGAAGACGACACGTCTCCATTCGTCCCTCCATTCACGCCTGTCGCGACACCACTGGAGGCGGGCTGCACGATGTTGGGGCGTGAGCGGAAGACGGCCTAACGGTGTGCGGGACCGTAGCCCAGCTTCATGGAGACGGTTGCGAATGGTCCTCGCCGATACCCCAGGAGCAACAGTGTCCCTAATTTGCTGGGAAGTGGCGGTGCGGTCCCCTACGGCACTGCGTAGGATCATACGGTCTTGGCGTGCATCCGTGCGTCGCTGCGGTCCGGTCCCAGGTCGACGGGCACGTGCACCTTCCGCCGACCACTGGCGACAACATCTATGTACTGTGGAGACCTCACGCCCCACGTGTTGAGCAATTCGGCGGTACGTCCACCCGGCCTCCCGCATGCCCAGTATACGCCCTCGCTCAAAGTCCGTCAACTACACATACGGTTCACGTCCACGCTGTCGCGGCGTGCTACCAGTGTTAAAGACTGCGATGGAGCTCCGTATGCGACGGCAAACTGGCTGACACTGACGGCGGCGGTGCACAAATGCTGTGCAGCTAGCGCCATTCGACGGCCAACACCGCGGTTCCTGGTGTGTCCGCTGTGCCGTGCGTGTGATCATTGCTTGTACAGCCCTCTCGCAGTGTCCGGAGCAAGTATGGTGGGTCTGACACACCGGTGTCAATGTGTTCTTTTTTCCATTTCCAGGAGTGTATATGCAAAGCTTTTTGTTGGGGGTGGTTGGAACTGGGTCATGTAGTGGGAGAGGTTTTTTGCCTCCTTTCGCACACAATATGTTATTGGTTACTTGTTAAACTTACTTGTAAATTTATTATTGGTCTTAATTCAAAAGGTATGCTGCAATTCGCCAGTGACATTCTGATGCTGGCAGAACCAGTCAAGTTTCGCAGAGTAAAGTCAGCAGCACCTTCTTCAGGGACGCTGTCGAGAATGCGCGTCATCTTAGAAGCTGTAGAAGATATTCACAGGAGTAGATGTCTCCGATTTAGAGCAAAATACGAAGACAGAGCTGGACTCAGAATTTCCAGCTGCTACCGCAGCTGTCTTCCACACTCACATCAAGCGCTATTAATGCAGCAAACAAGGAGAGAGGGGCACGAAAATAATTAATTTGTGTCAGCGTTTCACTGTGCAGACTTAACATTCACATCCAGCTAATTGAACCCATCCAGTGCTTTGGCAAAAGTATTATTGGTGTTCATTGTTGCTTTTCCAGTTATGTTTCTTCAAGTCATTGAGCATGTTCATATTTCAAAGTCTTGTCCTCTGATTAAATGTTTATATGCTTGATGCTGTGGGTAAATCATTTTGCATGATGTCTTAAGCCAATAAAACAACCTGCTGCAAAGACCATTAATTTCCTTTCATAGTTTGATGAATCCCATCATTAACATATTTGTGTGAGGTGTAGTACACAAAATTTCATACTTAATTAAGCCTCCCCTTGTCATTTCCATTTAATAATGCATTATCCATTGTACAAAACTGTTTCTCTTAAATATGTATGATCGTATGGGGAGTTTGCCTTTCCTGTGGGCCACTGGGATCACATTTTCAGCATCTTAGGGTATGCTAAACTGCTCAACCGATACCTCACAGCCTGCCGGGGTGGCCGAGCGGTTCTATGCGCTACAGTCTGGAACCGCGCGATCGCTACGGTCGCAGGTTCGAATCCTGCCTCGGGCATGCATGTGTGTGGTGTCCTTAGGTTAGTTAGGTTTAAGTAGTTCTAAGTCTTAGGGGACTGATGACCTTAGAAGTTAAGTCCCACAGTGCTCAGAGCCATTTGAACCATTTGATACCTCACATAAGAATACGTCGACCCTGACCCAGGATTTTCAAAGCTTGGAACACTCTGATTTACATAGTCAATTTTTAGTACAACAAATAGTATTTTGTCACAATTACGGTCACTGGCAGTTCTTTCATTTTCGTAGTTATTTTTATAGGTGATTACATAAGAGTGTGTTGCTTACTATTTGAATCAATTGCTTATTGGTCGCATTTTAATTGGAAAAGTATATACGAACACAACAATAATGGGATAACGTCAAGATTTTCAGTTAGTTACAAGTTGCTTGCGTTGTGGCAACTTGTGCTTCTCTTACAGCAAGAAGAAGGAGGGTGAGTAAAATCAGCCATCGTCCTGACTTTCAACACTGGAATTTTGGGGGATATATTTAAATGTGTTTGTGTTTTTGACAGGATTTCATTGCGTTTCGCGGCGTGTCTCGCATTGGTATTTTGTAGTGAAGGGGAAGTGTTTGGGTACGCTATGGTTAACCTGTGCTTGTAGTTTATGAGTAATAATAATGGAGAAGTAGCGATTCCTTCTGTAAATGTAACACATGAAAATATAGAAGTCAAACAAGACGGTTCACAAGTACTGACGCTACAGAAAGTCGTGAGAGTATTTTAAAGTGTCGATATTAGTGAATAGTTAATTAAATAAAATGCAAATTGACTAGGAAAAATCAGAGCCTGAGTCATTGTGTGAGGAGAATGCGACTGTGTCCAGGCAATGGACAACTCCATACCCACCGCACTCGAGGAAGTGACACAGAGTGTTGCCGATCGCACGTCATCTCCTTCTTCACCGCCACCTCTTGATCATTAATCCTCTTTGAAAGAGATGGCGTTAGAAAAGAAATGTCAGTATGAGAAGACGACCAACATTGCAAAAAGACGACATAAAAAAATGGAAGCGCTCTTCGAAAAGACTGAACAAAATTTCGCAGTACTGGCGCTACTCAGCACAAAATGAAAGGAATGATGAGCGATTTAAAAGAATAGAAGAACAGTTCACGAAACACTGTGAATAGTTAAAGAACTTAGAGCAGCAGTTAATGGTCATGTACAAGCGTGTGACGAAAAGTGGTAGAATTGGCGAGAGAGAGATCGGGTAATAAATTAAGAAATCTGGAAACAAGATGAAACAGATAACTGAGCAACAATTCAGTCTTGCTGTAGCAAATTAGGCGCGCTAACTCAAGGGGTGAAGGGCACGACCAGTGAGTTGCTCAAGAACGTTGATGTCATTAAAGGGTGGAAAGACGAAATAACGGACGATGTAACACAAGTCAAGACACAAGTAGAGCAGTTGTGATGCGGGTTTCAATAACACGATACCAGTACACTTGAACGATCACGAGGAAATAAGAATGTTGGCCCAATTTAAGGAAACAGAGGCAGCCATAATTGTGAAGCGCTCGTAGAAATGTTTCAGAAGAGACAGTTTAGTGTGGTTCAGCAAACTGTTCGAGAATCAGAGGTATATTAATGAATGAAGAAGACAGGCAAAAGGAAGGGGAGGTATTACGTCACTTAACAGACAGTCTCTGCCAAATACGTTGCGATACTGTACCACCATATGTGAATGCATAACCAGCCGTACCTGTAGTAAGACGAGGAAATTGCAAAACATTTTGTTTAGGTATAGAAGTATGCACTGTTCCCGGACAGAACGAACACTTTGCATTCGAAAATTTGGATCGAACAGTTACAAGACGTACTTCCGAAGTCATGATCTGTCAGATACAATATCAGTTTCATTTGCGCACATCTTAGGCGACAAATTTCACACCTCAAAAGATTTACTGAATAGGCAATGTCAGAGATCAAACAACCAGTCACACAACTGTGGGTGAGTGTACAACAAAGAATCAAAAAAATGGTTCAAATGGCTCTGAGCACTATGGGACTTAACATCTATGGTCATCAGTCCCCTAGAACTTAGAACGACTTAAACCTAACTAACCTAAGGACAGCACACAACACCCAGCCATCACGAGGCAGAGAAAATCCCTGACCCCGCCGGGAATCGAACCCGGGAACCCGTGCGTGGGAAGCGAGAACGCTACCGCACGACCACGAGATGCGGGCAATAAAGAATCAGGAAGAGTGATATGTAAGAGATTTTGTAATAAGTTGCATGTGGACAACTGCTTAGTAAAGTTTAAACCTTTGAAGCAGTATAGGAAGATGACAATTATGATAACATCAGACGAGACATTGGGGAAGTTAGTCTTATAAGGATCATTTTAGTGTTGTGGTTCTGATACTGGTTACCAGTTGCGGGAAGCTATAATGCTAAGACTCCAGTTTACAATTAAGCCTCCGTGCACTGAAACACATCTAACAGCGAAATCAAATCTTCAGCCGTTAGTCAGTCTAACGTTATATTTCTCTCTTCGTCATTTTCTGCTGGACCTGGGCTACGTACTTCTATGATTTCCACATGCTGTCTCCTTTGTTCACTGTACCCTCCGTAATTTTGTCTCTCATCTGCCGGATACTGTGGCGCCCGTTAACCACGAGCATTGTTTCTACGCCATTTGTTTCCATTTTTGCAGAATGGACGCCTCACTCGTCATTTAGCATTGGTTGGTCAAAGTTGTGCCAACTTATAGTGGGTTTTCAGGAAGTGCGTCAGTTCTCTGGCGTCACCAACTATGTTTGCATGTCCATCCTCCGCAGCAAGCACAGAAATGCTTGTTTTGTAAATAAAAATCTTTAATTGTACACTCCTGGAAATGGAAAAAAGAACACATTGACACCGGTGTGTCAGACCCACCATACTTGCTCCGGACACTGCGAGAGGGCTGTACAAGCAATGATCACACGCACGGCACAGCGGACACACCAGGAACCGCGGTGTTGGCCGTCGAATGGCGCTAGCTGCGCAGCATTTGTGCACCGCCGCCGTCAGTGTCAGCCAGTTTGCCGTGGCATACGGAGCTCCATCGCAGTCTTTAACACTGGTAGCATGCCGCGACAGCGTGGACGTGAACCGTATGTGCAGTTGACGGACTTTGAGCGAGGGCGTATAGTGGGCATGCAGGAGGCCGGGTGGACGTACCGCCGAATTGCTCAACACGTGGGGCGTGAGGTCTCCACAGTACATCGATGTTGTCGCCAGTGGTCGGCGGAAGGTGCACGTGCCCGTCGACCTGGGACCGGACCGCAGCGACGCACGGATGCACGCCAAGACCGTAGGATCCTACGCAGTGCCGTAGGGGACCGCACCGCCACTTCCCAGCAAATTAGGGACACTGTTGCTCCTGGGGTATCGGCGAGGACCATTCGCAACCGTCTCCATGAAGCTGGGCTACGGTCCCGCACACCGTTAGGCCGTCTTCCGCTCACGCCCCAACATCGTGCAGCCCGCCTCCAGTGGTGTCGCGACAGGCGTGAATGGAGGGACGAATGGAGACGTGTCGTCTTCAGCGATGAGAGTCGCTTCTGCCTTGGTGCCAATGATGGTCGTATGCGTGTTTGGCGCCGTGCAGGTGAGCGCCACAATCAGGACTGCATATGACCGAGGCACACAGGGCCAACACCCGGCATTATGGTGTGGGGAGCGATCTCCTACACTGGCCGTACACCACTGGTGATCGTCGAGGGGACACTGAATAGTGCACGGTACATCCAAACCGTCATCGAACCCATCGTTCTACCATTCCTAGACCGGCAAGGGAACTTGCTGTTTCAACAGGACGATGCACGTCCGCATGTATCCCGTGCCACCCAACGTGCTCTAGAAGGTGTAAGTCAACTACCCTGGCCAGCAAGATCTCCGGATCTGTCCCCCATTGAGCATGTTTGGGACTGGATGAAGCGTCGTCTCACGCGGTCTGCACGTCCAGCACGAACGCTGGTCCAACTGAGGCGCCAGGTGGAAATGGCATGGCAAGCCGTTCCACAGGACTACATCCAGCATCTCTACGATCGTCTTCATGGGAGAATAGCAGCCTGCATTGCTGCGAAAGGTGGATATACACTGTACTAGTGCCGACATTGTGCATGCTCTGTTGCCTGTGTCTATGTGCCTGTGGTTCTGTCAGTGTGATCATGTGATGTAACTGACCCCAGGAATGTGTCAATAAAGTTTCCCCTTCCTGGGACAATGAATTCACGGTGTTCTTATTTCAATTTCAAGGAGTGTATTTAAGAAAACCAGTAGCCTGAGACATTGAGGGAAGGATGGAATACTGACACACCACGTCACGTGAAGCTACGTGGCTGCAATCAAATGAAGATACAGAATTTGTTTGTGCGTTTTGTACATACTGTTCGCAGGGGATGCGTCTGTCATCTGGAGGAATTTCTTAATTGTAATACTGAATGTACTAGACAAAGAAAAGTATCGCCCGTAGATATAATGATTTGGTAAAGAGTAATCTAAGAGAAAAAATGGGAGGAAAAGTGTGGCTATTAATTCAGGTGTGGCAACTACGCTTCGTGGCTGTAATAATGTTATTAATGGTACCATAATACAGTATTTCGTGTTTTTGAGTTCTCTTGTATTGTCAACTACATGTTAGGATTCTGTGTCTTGTGTGTGTTTCGGAATAGTTATCCAGGTGGTAGATTGAAGAATTGATTTGAGAATTCCAGGTGTTTTAAGGATAACAAATTTTCGTGAGAGGGAAAGTCCGTCATAAAAATAAGGGAGTACGTCTGCGCACTCTACCAGAGCAGTAGTTACACTGCTGGCCATTAAAATTGCTACACCAAGAAGAACTGCAGATGATAAACGGGTATTCACTGGCTGGACAAATGTATTATAATAGAACTGACATGTGATTACATTTTCACGCAATTTGGGTGCATAGATCCTGAGAAATCAGTACCCAGAACAACCACCTCTGGCCGTAATAACGGTCTTGATACGCCTGGGCATTGTGTCAAACAGAGCTTGGATGGAGTGTACAGGTACAGCTGCCCATGCAGTTTCAACACGATACCACAGTTCATAAAGAGTAGTGACTGGCGCATTGTGACAAGCCAGTTGCTCGGCCACCATTGACCAGACGTTTTCAATTGGTGAGAGATCTGGAGAATGTGCTGGCCAGGGCAGCAATCGAACGTTTTCTGTATCCAGAAAGACCCGTACAGGACCTGCAACATGCGGTCGTGCATTATCCTGCTGAAATATAGGGTCTCGCAGGGATCGAATGAAGGGTAGCGCCACGAGTCGTAACACATCTGAAATGTAACGTCCACTGTTCAAAGGTGACCGAGACGTGTAACCAATGGCACCCCATACTATCACGCCGGTTGATACGCCAGTATGGCGATGGCGAATACACGCTTTCAATGTGCGTTCACCACGATGTCGCCAAACACGGATGCTGCTATAAACAGAACCTGGATTCATCCGAAAAAGTGACGTTTTGCCATTCGTGCATCCAGGTTCGTCGTTGAGTACACCATCGCTGGCGCTCCTGTCTGTGATGCAGCGTCAAGGACTGCTGCAGCCACGGTCTCCGAGGTGATAGTCCATGCTGCTGCAAGCGTCGTCGAACTGTTCGTGCACATGGTTGATGTCTTGCAAACGTCTCCATCTGTTGACTCAGGGATCTAGACGTGGCTGCACGATCCGTTATAGCCATGCAGATAAGATGCCTGTCATCTCGACTGATACGGCGTTCCGTATTACCCTTCTGAACCCACCGATTACATATTCTGCTAACAGTCATTGGATCTCGACCAACGCGAACAGCGATGTCACCATACGATAAACCGCAATAGCGATAGGCTACAATCCGACCTTCATCAAAGTCGGAAACGTGATGGTACGCATTTCTCCTCCTTACACGAGGTAACGCCGGTCAACTGCTGTTTGTGTATGAGAAATCAGTTGGAAACTTTCCTCATGTCAGAGCGCTGTAGGTGTCGGCACCGGCGCCAATCTTGTGTGAATGCTCTGAAAAGCTAATCATTTGCATATCACAGCAGCTTCTTCCTGTCGGTTAAATTTCCCGTCTGTAGCACGTCATCTTCGTGGCTTAGCAATTTTAATGGTCAGTAGAGTATCACCCATAGACATAATGATTTGGTAAAGAGTAATCTAAGAGAAAAATGGGAGTACGTCTGCGCACGCTGCCAGAGCAGTAGTTAGCTGTAGGGCTGAGATGGTTTGGTTTTTTTAAATTATAATAAAAAAAATTTAATTCTATTACGGTGCCATTGATTTTAATTATTGGTTAACCTTAAGTCGTTAATTCCAGAGCATATTTAAATTGGCATGTATTGTTCATACACTTTGTTAAAGTACTATGTTTATTAAAAATGAATACCAATTTGTAAATGACAAGTGATGACAATTCTGGGTCTGCATTTCCAAGTCTTGTTTTCCCATCCAGTCCTGTGTTCAGGGATGTCACCTATAAGGACCGAAGATACTTGAAGGTAGCTCCATTAGCAGGAAATTACAAGGCAAACTGGAATTCCGAAACCACTCATTAGTGATGGAAATGCTATTCACCAACTTCATCGTTATCTGAACCTGTTACTATTCTCCATTCCGAGACGGTTGGAAGCTGTTTTCAATTCCAACGTGTTTCCTACACAGCATTGAGCATCGTAATGTGCTGAGTTTTTGGTGCTTCCATATTTTTGGCCACCCCCGTATTTGCTGTTCACAAGTTTCAGTTGGTTCCAACTGCTGAGTAAACAGAAAAATAATTCGTGTATAAGCCTTCTGTGGCTGATTGATAATATTATGAATGTTGTCAATCGTTGTGGCTGTCGACAGTTATACTCTGTTCATCTACGCTAAAACGTCGTGTAAACAAATTTATCCTCTCTTATTGGTCACAGCAGAATTAATCAAGCACCTGTTGTCGTAAAACCAATTAAATAGGCATTACGTATGTACGAGATATTTTGTTGTTATTGTAGTGCGATGGAAAATCTAATACATACTAAAGCATCGAAAATATTAATGTAATCAGTTAGTCATTTTGCTAACCGTGTAACACATGCAGTTCTTGTATTAAATCTGACTATATAGTTGGCTTCAGTGACGTTCATTTTTATTAACCCTACTTACAAAATTAAAATTTGTTGAATATGAGTAGAAAAAGTTGCAAAACGGTAGTTCATCAAGGGGGCGCTGGTTTGGCAGTTCTCTCACGAGTTCAGGTTGTCTTGCTTACTAATCACTTTCTCTCGCTGCTAATTATTTAACTTATATTGTAATTCTACGTATAAATACATTGCTATGTTACGTCATCACCAAATCTACTCCTTTACGCTGAACAAGGTTGGCTTTCGCTCTATGGACAGTAGCAAGTTCTCGCTTCTTCTTTCGCCTGTCAAGTTTGGTGGCGATAGTTTTCCATTGTGTGCTCCTAGAAAGCCGTTCCGCTGTTTTAAAGACCTGGAGCTAATTTATCCGAAGTTACGAAACTTGTACGTATTGTTATACTTTTCCCGTTAAGACCAAGTTCTTCTAACATTTGCGCTTATTAGCAGAAGGAAATAAGCGACGAAGAATTCTGTCGAATAACGGCGTCAAACGCATGCTTTGTTCTCTGTATTGGCAAGGCTCTCGGGAGGAGTTAATTCATTCATTTATACAAAGATTTCATCACGAGGGCGAATAGTCGTGAAGGAAAGTCAAGCTAAATTTATAGAATCTGTAAAAAGTACTGTAGTAAACTCTGGCTTCCTGATACAAATAAAGGACTAATGTCACATAACCATAAGTCTGGAAGTATTTTGTGTTTGAAGTTACCACTGGAAAACTAGTTTTGGTTGTGACTCTGTTACACATGAAGTTGTTGTCGGGCTCTTCCGGCCCTCCCATAGAATGTGCTCCAATCAACAACAAGATTCCCGTAGCTATCCACAATGGACCTCCACCACGTTTTACACTCATTATTGGGGATGCAGCGGATGTATACGTTTGGAATTTTTCCAACTGGGAGTTATCTGCACTGGTGTGGCGATGCATACTCGTATTACAAGTTTTTTCTTATTACGTTACACTAGCCGCCGAATATGTCGAAAATATATGGTACGGTCCAGTAGTCCCGCGTATTCTGAAAATCCTGAAGATGTCTGGTAGTTCGTTATTAACTGACAGTATGTACGCAGTTCATTAAAATTACATAGAAGTATCAAAGAGTGCAGTGAATCATTATCTGTTTGAATGATCAACTCAAATTAACTCATTGAAACTGCTGAATATATCCTTGTCTTGCTTCTCAACATGTATGATCTCATCGGGTCCTGATCTGCCATACTGTTTCAAATTTCCCCGTATGACGTCCCAAGCTTTCGAAGGCTCTCATGACTTTTTATTGAAATGTCTCTATACCAAATATCAGTTGTGTAGACTGATATCGTTACGTGTCACCATACGTTAAGCCCCAAGCGAATAATGTGCAGGCCATGAAACTGATCTTCGCTCTACTTGTCTGTCGTAAGATGCATCGCATCTCAAACGACGGAGTCCTAATTATAGCATATAGTTCTACTTACTGCTAGTTATACACTGAAGCGGCAAAGAAAGTGGTGTAGACATGCGTATTCAGATACAGAGATATTTAAATAGGCAGAATATGGCGTTACGGTTGGCAACGCCTATGGTTGGTTCAAATGGCTCTGAGCACTATGGGACTTAACTTCTAAGATCATCAGTCCCCTAGAACTTAGAACTACTTAAACCTAACTAACCTAAGGACATCACACACATCCATACCCGAGGCAGGATTCGAACCTGCGACCGTAGCGGTCGCGCGGTTCCAGACTGTAGCGCCTAGAACCGCTCGGTCACCCCGACCGGATGGCAACACCTATATGAAACAACAAGTGTCTGGCGCAGTTGTTGGATCGGTTACTATTTCTACAATGGCACGTTATCAAGATTTAAGAGAGTTTGAACATGGTGTTATAATCGAGCGGATGGACGTGTACGGGTATGGAGACAACCTCATGAATCCATGGGACATGCGTGTTATCAGCGGACTGTTCAAGCTCGTGGAGGCTCTGTAATGGTGTGGAGCGTGTGCAGCTGGAGTGATATGGGCCACTGGTACGTCTAGATACGACTCTGACAGCTGACACGTACGTAAGCATACCGTGTCATCACCTGCATCCATTCATATCCACTGTGCATTCCGACGGACTTGGGCAATTCCAGCAGGACAATGCGACTCCCCATACGTGCAGAATTGCTACAGAGTGGTTCCAGGAACACTCTTCTCAATTTACACACTTCCGCTGTCCATCAGACTCTCCAGACATGAACACTATTGAGCATATCTGGGATGCCTTGCAACGTCCTGTTCAGAAGATATCTCCACCCCCATGTACTCTTACGGATTTGTGGACATCCCTGTAGAATTCATGGTGTCAGTTTCCTCCAGGACTACCTCAGACATTATTCGAGTCCATGCCATGTCGTATTGCGGCACTTCTGCGGGTTCACGGGGGCCCTGCACTATATTAGGCAGGTGTACCAGTTTCTGTGGCTCTTCAGTGTATATTCCATAGAATGTAGTGAAGAGTTCGTCATTGAATCGAATTTTGTCTATGACATAAAATCTGTCAATAATAAGTGTGAGAAGTCAGATCTAGAATTTTGTATACTTACCTTAACACATCGTTTATAACGTACTTAAGCACATGAAAATCTTTCATCTTATGTCTTGCACATAATAAAATCTATAACGTGTTCTGCAACTGAATTATATTTTTATTTATTAATGAAACGCACTGCACCTGATTCTTTTAAGTATCATCATAGGTTTTTATTTCTCCAATGTTTTCTTTCCTACATGCCTAAGACATTTAGTTGAAACATGTTTGGTCAAGAAACAAAAATAGATTACAGCTGTAAATGAGATATTAAAGTTATTCTTATCTACTTGATAAGTAGCATTGAACTGACAACTGCGAAAGAATGGCTGTAAATATTAACAATATGTAACTCCTTGCGTTATTTGACTATAGCGTTAGTGATTAGTTAACGGTGATGTTCGCTTGCACTGCTATGACATCCAAAGCGGTACGATATGCAGTGTAAATGTGAAAGTTACAGGGAGTAGCAGTAAGAGAGCTTTATGAGAGTAACTCTGGGCACTACACAGACTCGATTTTAAGGAGCAGACAATAATCAGTCCGTTGATGATTATTTGAGACTGGTATATTCATGGGAAAGGAACTACGAAAATGTTCAGTGAGTAGTTGCACTACTCGTACCAACTGTTCGGTCCGTCGACAGTATCAATTCTGAGATGATCCACAACAAAGTTCATTTTGAGGGAAAGTAAACCATTTCAGTAAACTCTTACAGGCATATGACACTAATATCACAATGATAAAACCTTTTATAAATGTTACTCGATATATTGATAAATATAGGTCGTTCAGAACAGAAAAATAGTCGATGTTATCCAACTAAACACGCTTCGTCTGGTCATGTTTAGTACCATTATTAGCTACCTACTATTGGTGACTGCGTACGTGCATGTTATGTACAGTGAGTAAATTTTACTGAACGAGGTGTTCTTGGCAGGCGCTCATTGCCTTTTTCTCCACTGAAACGCTGGTATGGATATTGTTAGTCGTCTTCAATCATCGTCTTTAATCAACTGAAATGAAACTGATGAACAGTAAAAGGAACTACTATTGTGAATTTAATTAAAAAGCGTTTGTACTGGAACTCCTGTCCTCATTTCGGAGCCGTCTTCTTTCTGACAGCCAAAACGCTTGGACTTCATTCGTTTTACACGTACTTTTCCGTATTTGATCAACATCTTTCTTCGATTGAAAAAGCTTCAGAGTGCTATATTTCTTGTTCGAATTGTCCCAACTTATTTATTCAAATTACCTCAAATACGAGTACTTTATTACTTCAAATACGAATTTCACCTTTACTCTCCGGTATTATACTACAGATAATACTAAATTTTAATAAAGTCTCAGCTTCGTTTCTTAGGAACTTGAATATTACGGCTTTCTGTAAGAGCTTATATATTACGTAGAAAGCTTGTCACCAGGATATAACTTTCTTTGCTTGCTCCCCGTGGAAACATTCGAAGTACCGAGATACGTTCCCTAAATTAAGGTGGCTAATGTGATAACAATAGGAACATAGCGCAGCATAGTTTAAAAACTCAAACAAATCAGTTCTATTACCTCTCTCAGTGAGACTCCATAATATTTTGTGGAAGATTTCATATCGGTATCGGCAATAGAATTGTTAGAGTCTAGCGGGGAGTGTAACGAAAGCGAGTTCTGTGTTCGTAGTGTTTTCAGTGCTGAGTGTTGAGTATGTACCTAGAAGATCCATTGTAATCATAAGTTTCCACCATGAACAGCACGTCTCTCGTGCTGCTGATCACCGACGCCTAGATTGCTCCAGGTTTCTCGACTGATTGATATACAGGGTATAACAAAAATCCGTTTATTAATTTTGAGATGGATTCGTGGAAAAGCGAGAAGAATGAGTCATATAAATACTTATCCATAGATCCTTCGTCTTTGAGTTATTACTGTAAGTTAACATTCCACGAATTTTGAGGTTAAATCCAGCAACTAAAGCTTCTAAACAGTGATTAAAAATCAATAGTAAAATTTCATAAAAAACATTTGTGGATGGGTGAAGCGGTAAATTAAAATTAGTGTTTCAATTGTAGGTTATTGGTTGTTGGGTCGCTATGCTCCTCCAACACATCTTAGAGGTGCCATTCTGAAAAGAGAGTGCAGAATACCCTGCCAGCCGGCCGCTGTGGCCGAGCGGTGCCAGGTGCGTCAGTCGGGAACCGCTCTGCTACTACGGTCGCAGGTTCGAATTCTGCCTCTGGCATGGCTGTGTTAGTTAGGTTTAAGAAGTACTAAGTCTAGGGGACTGATGACCTCAGATGTTAAGTCCATAGTGCTTAGAGCCATTTGAACCAATACCCTGCCAGACATGCTAGATGGGAGTGTCACTGCATACAACGTGTTGCACTTGGCTATGCATGATGGGGTGTCAGAACTTTTCTGCCATATTGTTCGCAATGCAGTGGGTGACATTTGCAGTTTCAGATGGAGTTTCAAGAGAAGGACTCAGTTCTTTGGCTTTTACGTCCTCCCAACGTCTCAGTCAATATAAAATATCAAAGATACTTAAAATGACTGTTCAGGTGTTTCCCAGTTTTTAAATATACACTTTTTCTGATATTTGCAACTAGACAGCGGTCTGAACATTCCTCAGTTACTTTCACTACCACATACCTCAGATGTTCTTCGTCGGAGAACTGCCACAGCTAGGGAACAAATTTTGACCAGTTTCTGACAAATGCCATCACGAAGCACGGTTGTTCACCCATTTGATGCTGAGTGTGGTAGCCCTTTTTTCACAATTGTACCGTAGAACACGCGAGATATTATAGAGAATATCTAGTCGAACAAGTGAGTGTAGGAAAACTTCGACCACAGATATTACTGACCACTGAAAATATGAGGGACATCGCTACCTCGGTAGCATTTTCGGAACCCGCAGGACCACCTTCTCTGGCGAAATGAAGGTGTTTTATTAGCCCCTAATGGAGTCAAAGGAGAAAGATGTATATTGAGGACATATAAAGACGTACACAACGCCAGACGTCTTTCATGGAGAACACGAGTCGATGCTACCAGCTACCACACGTACCCGCAATGCTGGCGCTAGGCGCTTTGAACGCATCGTTTTATTTCGTAGTACCTTTTAGCTTTAGCTTGAGTAACTCCTCAAACTTATTTAATGTGTATGTTGATGACAGCACTACGTAAGTAATGTTTCCCTTCATTTTGTTTTTACGTCCCTATTTCCTTTCCTTCACCGTATATAGAAATTTCAAACCTGTGTTGTTTTATATGGATTTCAATTGATGATGACGATGATGTTTGGTTTGTAGGGCGCTCAACTGCGCCGTTATCAGCGCCCCTACAAAGTCCCAATCTTTACAGAGTCCAGTCTCGCCACGTTCACGAATGATGATGAAATGATGAGGACAACACAAGCACACAATCCACGGGCAGAGGAAATCCCGAACCCGGCCGGGAATCGAACCCAGGAATTTCAATTGATGGCCGTGATCTTTAAAGAAGAACAGCGTGATACGTCCCTCTCCAGTGACCTATCCTTAGGCGCCACTTCTTATATTTTCGACGCCGTACGTGTATGAGCTAATCGACCGATTAAGAGCGTTACCAACGTCAAGAAACCCGAGAACGACCGGAACAACGGCGCGCTGACCACATGTTCCACACCGCATCCGATGATGAATGACTGAGGATGACACGACGGTCGGACGTTATGTGCCTGGTCTTCAGGGCCTGATCGCTGTGTTACTCTATTTACCTGTCTTTAACATAACACTGTGTGTCGGGCAAATGATTATAAAATAGTTAAACAAACTGAGAGGGAAGGTGACTTCGTAAACTAACCAGATATTTAGCTTGAAGTGTTAGATTGGGGCCTGCTTAAAAAAAAATTATTAGTGTGGGATGAGAAAAGCCTGATTGTTCATCAGAGCAGAAGCCTAGTAATTACACTGTTCCTCTCTAATATAACTGCACATTCTCTATGAGCATCGCCGGCCGCGGTGGTCTAGCGGTCCTAGGCGCTCAGTCCGGAACCGCACGACTGCTACGGCCGCAGGTTCGAATCCTGTCTCGGGCATGGATGTATGTGGTGTCCCTAGGTTAGTTAGGTTTAAGTAGTTCTAAGTTCTAGGGGGCTAATGACCACAGATGTCAAGTCCCATAGTGCTCAGAGCCATTTGAACCATCTCTGTGAGCATCGTGTTCACTGTCCATGATCAAAACAGATCTTGATCCTCTTATTACAGAATTACTAACAGATGCAGTTAAGGCATTTAGAGAATTAAAAAATAATCGTAATAGGAACTAGAGCTTAATACTCGATATGCCTTATGCTGTTGTGTATGATTCCATATAGAACGGTAGGGAAAGGGGGGCTACAGAATAGAGCAGCAACTCTCGTCGAAGGAAAGCTGAACAGCAGCACAAGTGAATAGTGAACAAGATAACAGTCATGCACAGAAGATTTATTTAAATTGTATTTTTTCAAATGTAGAAAGACTCATTACAATGTAGCAAGTCCAGTTATCGCAATGTCTAAAAGGACGTCGATGAACAAATGTAGTGAGGTGGCTCTGAGTGTGAGTGGGCTGTCTCTCTGCCACTGGCCATAGTATACCGTGCTGGCAGAGGGCGCTCGTCGTCCAGAGCCACAGCAGGCGTGGCTCAGCGGATGTGCTCCATTGGGTCCACCAGATCCTTCACAGCCACTATTGGCATTTGATGGAAACTTGCCAACCCATTGCCCACTGCGATGCGTCTGTAGGGTGCTTTCGATTCGTGATACCACTATGCAAAGTGAATTAAACTTCATATATGTGCACCATATAATGTAATGTATGTTAATGTGATATACGTTACCGGTTTCAAATGCTGAAAAATGCCATGGCCATTCCGCTTGTTTATTTTCACCTAGGTTCTCCTGCATTCGCATGAACATCGATGTTATACACGAATGTGTTGACCATGTTGTATGGAATATCAACACAAGAGCTTCTGCAATAATCTTGCAACTAAAATAGCGTTCAACAACCTACGCTTTGTTTACTGCTGTGTGTAGCTATAAAAAGTTATTTGATTGAGATGTGCATCAAGAAAAACGCAATTATTTGATTAAATAATAATATGTTAATATAAACCATAACCAAAATTAGTTTTCTACACATTCTTTTTCTTTTTAGTTATTCTTTTCCTATGATCTGAGATGGGAACAATCCTGCTTTTACAATCTGGCTTCAAGTACGAGTATTTTCGGGAGCTGTTTTCTTTCAATAATCTTAATATCGGGTCTCATTATCGAATATTTCGGTTTGCTGGTGTCTGTGTGTGTGTGTGTGTGTGTGTGTGTGTGTGTGTGTGTGTGTGTGTGTAGGAAACAATATTTCCTTGCACTTAAAAAGAAAACGTTGCATTTTATTGAACGCACTTTTTTTAGTAAGCTTAACCTGAGATTTAAATACGGTTCTCTGTTGTTAAATGTAGTAACGCTATTTTCTTTGCAATCATAACAACGCTTTTCCATTAACCTTCTTTAGTAAAACCAATCTGAAGTTTTTCTGCTTTTATTAAACTTACAACGCGCCACTGATAACAATTTTAGAATTATCTAAGGGCGCGGAAATGCCGAATACCAAAATAGCTGGGATAGATTTAAAATACGTCACAACAGCGTGAGAACTGTCATTCTGCAGACGAACAGTTGACTACACGCAATTCTCACGCGATGAAATCCAATATTCTCCGTGTAATTGTAATTGTACGAACAATGAATATGGAAATATGCAAGTAGAAAGCTAAAAAATGGTCGCTATCGATGATAGCACAATTAGAGGAAAGCTTATGATCGGAAAAAACAACTGAGTAATTATGAATTTATTCATGATTGTAAGTGAGGTCGTGGATGTACTCAACTTGACAGTCAAAACGCTCTACAGCGCACAGTTCATAAGTACCAAATTAAGGCCTTCCTCTTCAGAAATATCTACAAATAAGAATCTTCACTGCATGGAATACATCTACAAACGTTCATTGACACATAGTACTCAGAGCAGTGTCGTTATTGTGTAAAGGCAGAAACGGTGAAAATGCGTAGAACTCAACAAGAAATATGTAATAACTTCTCCCGAAACGACAATCTTAAAACGTAGCCCATCATAATCTGTATTTAGTCACGCTGCATGAGTACTATCTTGGCGTGTTTTCCAGGTGGATGACCGGCTGTGTGCTAGAATTTTCTAACACTCCGAACGTTCACACGCGGCACAATATATGTAGATTTATTTCTGACAAAGTACAGATGCTGACAGGCTCCTTTTATGATGAGGACATGGCTACAAGGGAAGTGACCATGAATTTTTCCATCGACTTTTACGTGTATTAGCATTCTACGGATCGGGGCGTGGAATGTCAGATCCCTTAACCGGGCGGGTAGGTTAGATAATTTAAAAAGGGAAATGGATAGGTAAAAGTTAGGTATAGTGGGAATTAGTGAGGTTCGCTGGCAGGAGGAACAAGACTTCTCGACAGGTGAATACAGGGTTATAAATACAAAATCAAATAGGGGTAATGCAGGAGTAGGTTTAATAATGCATAAAAAATAGGAGTGCGGGTAAGCTTTTACATACAGCCTCGTGAACGCATTATTGTGGCCAAGATAGACACGAAGCTCACGCCTACCACAGTAGTACAAGTTTATATGCCAACAAGCTCCGCAGATGACGAAGAGACTGATGAAATGTATGATGAGATAAAAGAAGTTATTCAGATAGTGAAGGGAGACGAAAATTTAGTAGTCATCGGTGACTGGAATTCGATAGTAGGAAAAGGAAGGAAACGTAGTAGGTGAATATGGAATGGTGTTAAGGAATGAAAGAGGAAACCGCCTTGTAGAATTTTGCACAGAGCACAACTTAATCATAACTAACACTTGGTTCAAGAATCATGAAAGAAGGTTGTATTCGTGGAAGAACCCTGGAGATACTGACAGGTTTCAGGTAGATTATATAATGGTAAGACACAGATTTAGGAACCAGGTTTTAAGTTGTAAGACATTTCCAGGGGCAGATCTGGACTCCGACCACAATCTGTTGGTTATGAACTGTAAACTAAATCTGAAGAAACTGCCAAAAGGTGGGAATTTAAGGAGATAGGGCCTGGATAAACAGGCAGAACCAGAGGTTGTACAGAGTTTCAGGAAGAGCATTAGGGAACGATTGACAAGAAATGGGGGAAAGAAATACGATAGAGGAAGAATGGGTAGCTTCGAGAGGTGAAATAGTGAAGGCAGCAGAGGATCAAGTAGGTAAAAAGACGAGGGCTAGTAGAAATCCTTGGGTAACAGAAGATATATTGAATTTAACTGATGAAAGAAGAAAATATAAAATTGCAGAAAATGCAGCAAATGAAGCAGGCAAAAAGGAATACCAACGTCTCAAAAATGAAATCGACAGGAAGTGCAAAATGACTAAGCAGGGATGGCTAGAGGACAAATGTAAGGATGTAGAGGCTTATATCACTAGGGGTAAGATAGATACTGCCTACAGGAAAATTAAAGACCTTTGGAGAAAAGAGAACCACTTGTACGAATATCAAGAGCTCAGATGGGAAACCAGTTCTAAGCAAAGAAGGGAAAGCAGGAAGGTGGAAGGAGTATATAGAGGGTCTACACAAGGGTGATGTACTTGAGAACAATATTATGGAAATGGAAGAGGATGAAGATGAAATGGGAGATGTAATACTGCGTGAAGAGTTTGACAGAGCACTGAAAGACCTAAGTCGAATCAAAGCCCCGGGAGTAGACAACATTCCATTAGAACTACTGACAGCCTTGAGAGAGCCAGTTCTGACAAAACTCTACCATCTGGTGAGCAACATGTACGAGACAAGCTAAATACCCTCAGCGTTCTAGAAGAATATAATAATTCCAATCCCAAAGGAAGCAGGTGTTGACAGATGTGAAAATTGCCGAACTATCAGTTTAATAAGTCACAGCTGCAAAATACTAACTCTAATTCTTTACAGACGGAAGGAAAAACTGGTAGAAGCCGACCTCGGGGAAGATAGGTTTGGACTCCGTAGAAATGTTGGAACACGTGAGGCAATACGGACGCTTCGACTTATCTTAGATCAAGGAAAGGCAAACCTACGTTTCTAGCATTTGTAGACTTAGAGAAAGCTTTTGACAATGTTGCCTCGAATACTCTCTTTCAAACTCTGAAAGTGGCAGGGGTAAAATACAGGGAGCGTAAGGCTATTTACAATTTGTACAGAAACCAGATGGTAGTTATAAGAGTCGAGGGGCATAAAACGGAAGCAGTGGTTAGGAAGGGAGTGAGACAGGGTTTTAACCTATACCCGATGTTATTCAATCTGTATATTGAGCAAGCAGTAAAGGAAACAAAAGAAAAATTCTGGGTAGGAATTAAAATCCGCGGAAAAGAAATAAAAACTTTGTAATTCTGTCAGAGACAGCACAGGACCAGGAAGAGCAGTTGAGCGGAATGGACAGTGTCTTGAAAGGAGGATATAAGATGAACATCAACAAAAGCAAAACGAGGATAATGGAATGTAGTCGAATTAAATCGGGTGATGCTGAGGGAATTAAATTAGAAAATGAGACAGTTCATGTAGTAAATGAGTTTTACTATTTGGGAAGCAAAATAACTGATGATGGTCGAAGTAGAGAGGATATAATATGTAGACTGGCAATGGCAAGGAGAGCGTTCCTGAAAAAGAGAAATTTGTTAACATCGAGTATAGATTTAAGGGTCTGGAAGTCGTTTCTGGAAGTATTTGTATGGAATGTAGCCATGTATGGAAGTATGGAAGTGAAACGTGGACGATAAATAGTTCGGACAAGAAGAGAACAGAAGCTTTCGAAATGTTGTGTTACAGAAGAATGCTGAAGATTATATGGGTAGATCACATAACTAATGGGGGGGGGGGGGGGGAGGGTATTGAACAGAATTGGGAAGAAGAGAAAATTTGTGGCATAACTTGACTAGAAGAAGGAATCGATTGGTAGGACATGTTCTGAGGCATCAAGGGATTACCAATTTAGTACTGGAGGGCAGCGTGGAGGCTAAAAATCGTAGAGGGAGACCGAGAGATGAATACACTAAGCAGCTTCAGAAGGAGTAGGTTGCAGTAGGTACTGGGAGATGAAGAAGCCTGCACAGGATAGAGTAGCATGGAGAGCTGCATCAAACCAGTCTTAGGACTGAAGACCACAACAACAACAACACCGTTATACGATAATCACAGTAAAGTGAGGAGTTTCCATGGATGAACGTTTGAAAGTATATTTCATACAGTGAAGGTTCTTGTGTATAAATATTTCTTTTGATGAAGGCATGTGCCTTCGCAATGTATTAAAAATGCTTCTGAATTGTGTGTCGCTGGGCCTACATTTTAGTTCTGAAGTTAAGTATTAAAGCCTACATGGCTGGACCTCCTCTCTACTGCAAGAAGAAATGTGAAAATAAAGCAAGTAGTTTTTTAGAATGGCACAGATGTGAAAGGACCAATTGAATGTAAGAGTTGCAGTGCATTCCGGTATCTACGAGAGCCTCAGCAACAGGATAATATGAACGAAGATTGTAGAGATATGAAGTTACTGAAACAGACAATGCATCCAATGGTGACATAGAATAGGTTCAGAACCATGAAACATAATATTATATCTAGCGGTTTACAACATGTGGTGAGAGGCGATGTAACGCATGAGGCTCTCGATTAGAGTTACGTCACACCTGGCTTTAAGAAAGAGTTTCCAAAGAACGAGTTAAAGCCCGACGTTCTGAAGCTGGACCAGGTCTCGCCTCATGATCTTTATAGGATTCTTGAGGCTGGGCAGTTAGCAGACTTTAAGGTATTCTAGTGTACTAAGAGAGGCAGGGCCGCTTTTCTAGGCCTCTTTTTAAAATTTGTAACCAAAAATAAAGCAAAATGTAGTAAGTAGGCACCCAAATCGCGAAGCAAACTTCGTTTCTCCTGTGTAAGACATGAAACATAAATAAAACCTATCGAAAGAAGCAAAGCAATTTCACTAAGTTTGAAAGGTCTCTGTTAGATTCCTCTCATGTTATTTTCCACGATTTATTGTTGTTTACTTCATACGTTTGCGCCTCTAAGTGTACTGTGGTATTTCTAAATTTGTCTGGGAGGAGACAGCGCAGTGGAATATGTTATATTTACACAAAAAACAAGAAAAACTTGTCATACAACACTTTCTAACACATTTTTATATGTAATTCTTATCATACGGTTTCCTATGAAAGTCACATCCGCCTCCTTTACGTAGTGTATATGATGTCTTAAGATATTGTCATCTCCTTTCCTTCTGGTGTGGAAGGATGAATGAGTGCGGGTATTTGTTGTTGCATGTTCGGTGGTAGCAGAGAAGTTCTATCTGCTATAGAACAATAGAACCAACGTCTGAGTAGGTAGATACGATTTCTAAGGCAAAGAGGTTTGTCTCCTTCGTTTGGTTCTGTCCGTCCCTTGTCAGGTTGGTAAAGGACACTTCCTATTGTATCTGTGGGACACCCTCGAACAGGGCCCACGCTAGTCAGTCTGCGGGCAGTTCCTCAAATGGTAACATCTCCGGGTAAGCGCGTGTTTGTTGAGTCCGAAGGACAATGAAATTCTTAAGTTTTCAGCCTAACTGAAATATTAATTAATTTTCTTACAGACATACATCGAAAATGTTTTATATATTATTTTAAATTGGGATGCAGTGCGGTTTCAGTGTTCGTTTCGGAGTGTATTGCGGTAGTTGCTGTGTTTCCACTACAATAAAGGAAAGTGGAAGCACGTTGTCATGAGGCGTAATTCTGATTAAAATTACAGCTCTTTAGTGTGAATGTGCGTATAAGCGTTTTCTCTCGTTGAAATTCTTCAAATAAATAATTTCTCTTTATGTTCAACCCACGTAGTGTGTGCTTTGCAGTAGCAGTACTACGTGCTCGTAAAACTTTTTGAGGCATCATGTCAATACCATACCGTTATTAACGGACTTAGGAACTTTCTTTTGTAACTAATGTGTTTGGATTTGATTTCGTCATTAAAATCGTTGTGGAATTACACATTTTCTGTAAATATACCTGTGCACGTGCAACATGTGCTCTAGTAACAAAACTAGCCCTCAGCTACTCTTTTGCATGATATTTCACGTATTCAAACTTAATTAATCGCTATCGCGAGCAGTTTTCCTATTTCACAATTTCTAGAAAGAATTTTATAGAGCATTTTGGTAAGATTGTGGACATGTCAAAACATGTGAACTTTGTCTAAACTCCCAATACCAATGGGAACACGACTAAGCCAGGAGCGGAAATTCATTGCTTTAATAGAATGGATTGGTGATGGTTCAGTTTTTTTTGTGTACCCTTGAACTATCTTTGTGAGGTCATTTGAATGCGGTATCCAATTCTGTTTGCTATTCTTTGTTTCCTATTCTCTGAAAATCACATTTTATGCTAATTGAACCCCCTCTGTGTAACATTTTTCTTAATTAATTCGCAACAGTAAATAAGACACCAGCTTTGAGGCAGACTTAGCATGTTATACGTTTTATTGAACACGGATGAATTTTAAAATAAATATAAAAGTTTAAACTTACTTTACTCTTCTTTAATTTAATTTCCTCCGTCATCTAATTACTTAAAATAATAAAATTATAAAAAAGGAGCTGATAGTGCGGGTGACTACTCCACAGATTTAAAAATTTATAACAGTAGTACAATTTTGTCAGTCATCCACGAACACTTTCCACCCTATGTTTGGAAGGTTTTAAAAACACTACGCTCATTATATGGTTCTAACACAAAGAGCAAAGTCAACAAGTCTGTATATCATAGTCAAATAAGTTGAATGTTAGTTTATGTTTGAGAAGATAAAATCGCAATACTTAGTTGTCTTAATGATGTAAACGTGTGAAAAAACACTCTGGGACAAAAATAACGTCACACCACAAACGAATTATCCGAATGGGATGGCAATCTGTAGATCTGATGTACAGAGAATAAAAAAAAAAAAAAAAGATTGCAGTTTCAGAGAAGTTGGATGATCTGCTCAAGAGAAAGAGGTTCACAAATTGACAAAGTCAATGACATGTTGATCCACAACTGGCCCTTATGCAAGCCTGGCCTTTATTCGACTTGGCATTGACAGAATTGTCTGATGTCCTCCTGAGCGATGTCGTGCCAAATTATGTCCAACTGGAGCGTTAGAAGGCCAGAATCCCGAACTGGTTGCAGGGCCCTGCCCATAATGCTCCAGAGTTCTTAACTGGGGAGACATCAGCCGAACTTACTGTCCAAGGAAGGGTTTGACAAGCACGATGGCAAGCAGTAGAAACTCTCGCGGTGTCCGGGCTGGCAGTGTGTGGCTGAGATGTAAGCCAGGGTGGCCTGCCGTGAAGGACAAGGGGCGTAGAATATCGTGGACGTAACTCTGTGCTGTAAGGCTGCTGCGGATGGCAAGCAAAGGTGTCTTGCTGTGAAATGAAACAGCACCTCAGACCATCATTCCTGACTGTCGGTTGGTGTATTGGGCGAAAGTCAGTTTGGTACACGTATCTCACTGCTGTCCAGGGCGTCTGCACACACGTCTTCGCTGATAACTGGATCTCCATCCGAAGCGGGACTCCTCACTGAAGACATGTATACTGCAGCCAATGAAATTTCAAGCCGAAGATGTATCTAGAGACGCCCTGGACAGCAGTGGGATACCAACATGACTGTCGGCCGCCATACGACCTGAAAACCACGATGGTCTGAGGTGGCATTTGGGACCCATTTGTTTGCCATCCACGGCACCCTTGTAGCACAGCGGTGCGACGACGATATTCCACGCCCCGTTTTGTTGCCCTTCATGGCAAGCTACCCTGGGCTTACATTTCAGCAGGATAATGTTCACCCTCACAATGCGAAAGTCTCCGTGCTTGCCAAGCGCTACCTTGACCAGCAAGGTCAGCGAATGTCTCCCCAATGGAGAAAGCTCGAAGCCTTATAGGCAGGACCTTCCAACCAGATCGATGTTTAGAAGATGTAACGCGCCAATGGACGGACTTTGGCTCCATATACCTCAGAAGGACATCCATCAACCAATGCCAAGGCGAATAACTGCTTCCATAAGGGTCACAGGTAGATCAATGAGTGATTAGCTTGCTCAGTTTGTGTAGCTCTTTCTCTTGAATAAATCATACAAATTTTCTGAAATTGTAATCGTTTGTTTGTCTGTACAAGTGCATCACATCTACTGATTTACATCCCATTTGGATAATTTCTCCGACCTGCACCTTTCTTTTTTTTGTCTTAGAGTGCATTTCTGTCACTTACGCAAAAACTAACAGCAACCTATGTTGGTTCTATGGCATTCTACGAAACGAACAGCCCCACCTATTAGTTATTTGGTGAACTATACCGTGACGATCATGTAAACACCGAACTACTAATAAGGGAACCTCCCCATCGCACCCCCTCAGATTTAGTTGTAAGTTGGCACAGTGGTTAGGCCTTGAAAAGCTGAACACAGATAAATCGAGAAAACAGGAAGACGTTGTGTGGAACTATGAAAAAAATAAGCAAAATATACAAACTGAGTAGTCCATGCGCAAGGTAGGCAACATCAAGGACAGTCTGAACTCAGGAGCGCCGTGGTCCCATGGGTAGCGAGAGCAGCTGCAGACCGAGCAGTCCTTGGTTCAAGTCTTCCCTCGAGTGAAAAGTTTACTTTCTTTATGATCTGTACGTTCGTTCATTGACGTCTCTATTCACTCTAATACGTTTAGTGTCTGTGTTTTGCTACCACACCGCAAAACCGTGCGATTAGTAGACGAAAGGACGTGCCTCTCCAATGGGAACCGAAAACATTTGATCGCAAGGTCATAGGTCAACCGATTCCTCCACACGAAAACACGTCTGAATTTTTCCGTGTGTAGACCGTCAAATCCTGCATATGCCCAAGCAAATCTGAACATGTCCTGGAGTTTTGGGGAGCGAAGTTGATTATGTGTGAGTGCCTGAACTTTGATAATTGTCTAAAAATAAAAAATCAAACTTGTCACTTGAGGGAAGACTTGAACCAAGGACCTCTCGTTCCGCAGCTGCTCTCGCTACCCACGGGACCACGGCGCTCCTGAGTTCAGACTATCCTTGATGTTGCCTACCTTGCGCATGGACTACTTAGTTTGTATATTTTGCTTATTTTTTTCATAGTTCCACACAACTTCTTCCTGTTTTCTCGAGTAATCTGTGTTCAGTTTTTCGAGGCCTAACCACTGTGCCAACTTATAACTAAATCTGAGGGGGGTGCGATGGGGAGGTTCCCTTGTAAGCAGAGCAGTCTCCTAAAACTGCATATTAGGCTATCATTGTTTTCCATGATCTGATTTTGATGAAATAAAGCCTTTATGTTGCCCCAAGCTAACCTCAAGTTATCTGTGAAAACCTCGTGAAAATTCGTCCAGTAGCTTTGGAGATTAGCTTGTTCAACCACACAGACGAACAGATAGACGAAGTTTTTAAAAATAGTCTTATTGTATTCTGATACACCCCCTACATCAACTGCGACCAGCTTCTGGCAAATATTTTCAGTATAGAGATTTGATAGTTGTACAGTTTTCTTATTATCACAGATACAGATATTAGAGCTATTTTTTATGAAATAACCCTTTTTAGGACAGCGCAACTTGATTAGATTGTCTTTCTCTTTACCCATATTGCCTTCATTCTTTTTGTATGGACCTCGCTTCAAACCAAGTTGGTGTGACATATTTTATTCTCCTGGTCACCTAGCCATTATCGACCTTCTAAAAGTTCTCTGTTCTGGATACCTTACTGTGCGATCTGTGCTAATATTAGGTTGTTTCTTGTTCTTCACTGGGTAAACAGACATACAGTATGTCTCTTGGCTTAGTACCAGTGGGAGATTGTTGCAAGTTCCTAGGTGGAATAACCAAGTATTAAAGGTTTGGATAAGCTTACCGAACGGACTGAAGTTCCAAATGCGCCTAAAAAAAAAACAATAACCCACCTTTCCTAACCTTTCCTAATCGATGTCCTTGAATACTGCTGAGCCGTAACTGCCTGTATTTAAAAAAATCATTTCGGCGTGGATAGCTGCCTCTAGTATTTCTCAGGAAATGTGGTTTCTCCGCGAGGACTCGTACCAAGTTCCATCGCTAACCACCGAGTACCTGGGGATTCATGCTGTTGTGGGTGGTAAAGTTGGTTCTGCGCCACACCAGTCGGGCCTTAATGTTGTGCACTGTCGTGAATTATCCTGGACGTTGAAAGTGAATGGAAACGACGGTTACGAGACACAGTATTGCCGGTTATCGCCTCTACCGGACGTTAGCCGGCCGCAGTTTTCACACCCAGCTTACCCTCCATCACTGCAAACGACCAGCTGCTGGTCTCGCCATTCGGCACGTCCCAAGATAACGACCAGCTCTAAACAGAAACTGCCTGTCCTGTCGCAGCGTGCATTCCTCTCTGCGATCAATACCCCACGGCTCGCTTGGCGAAATCTAAATAACAGTCAGAGACGAACAGAGCAACCTGGCGATAACAGGGGTATTACGCGTTACGAGTACACAACGCCTCAGCGGACGTCCCCGTT
Source organism: Schistocerca piceifrons (assembly GCF_021461385.2). Taxonomy (NCBI): domain Eukaryota; kingdom Metazoa; phylum Arthropoda; class Insecta; order Orthoptera; family Acrididae; genus Schistocerca; species Schistocerca piceifrons. The sequence continues at coordinate 769,891,712 of NC_060141.1, read as the reverse complement.
CCTCTAGCCACGCCTGAAAACAGAAGGAGATCGATAGTAGCCTCTGGGTGCTGCAGATCTACATCTACGTGGTTAGTTTGCTATTCATAATAAAGTGCCTGGCAGAGGGGTTCAATGAACCACCTTCAAGCTGTTTCTCGACCGTTCCACTCTCGAAAGCCGCGCGGGAGAAACGAACACATAAATTTTTCTGTGCGAACCCTAAATTATTTTATCGTGATGATCATTTCTCCCTATGTAGAGGGGTGCCAACAGAATGTTTTCGCAACCGGAGGAAAACACTAGTGATTGAAATTTCTTGAGAAGAAAAACGCTTTTGTTTGAATGATTGCTACTGCAATTCACGTATCATGTCTGTGGCACTATCTCCCCTATTTCGCGATAATACAAAACGAGTCGCCATTCTTTGAACTTATTCATCCGTCAGTCCCACCTGATGCGGGTCCCACATCGCACAGCAATACTCCAGAATATGGCGGACAAGCGCGGTGTAAGCAGACTCTTTAGTAGACCTATTGCATCTTCTAAGTATTCTGTCTATGAATCGCAGTCTTTGGTTTGCTCCATCCACAACATTATCTATGCGATCATTCCAGTTTAGGTTATTTGTCATTTTAATGCCGCAGTATTTAGTTGAATTTACAGCCCTCAGATTTGTGTGACTTATCGCGTAAACGAAATTTAGCGGATTTCTTTCAGTACTCATGTGAACAACTTCACACTTTTCTTTATTCAGGGTCAATTGGCACTTTTCGCACCATATCTTACGTAAATCATTTTGCAGTTCGTTTTTGTCATCTGATGACTTTACAAGACGGTAAATGACAGCATCATCTGCAAACAATCTAAGAGAGCTACTCAGATTCTTGGAAATCTAAAAATATGGAATGAATTTAACATCCGCTGTTGATAGTAATTACCTCATGAGTATAAAGATCTAGTTGCGTTTTACAAGAAAGATATTTTCTGAATCCATGCTATGTGTCAATAAATCGTTTTCTTCGAGATAACTGATAATGTTCGAACACAGTAAATCTTCCGAAACCCTACTGTAAATCAACGTTGTCATATGGGCCCGTAACCGAGCGAATTACTCCTATTTTTCTTTCTAAGTATTGGTGTGACTTGAGCAATTTTCCAGTCTTTAGATATGGATTTTCCTGCGAGCGAGCGGTTGTATATAATTGCTAAATATGGAGCTATTGCTCTGAAAGGAACCTGGATCGGAGGCTTTGCCTTTATTAAGTGATTTAAACCGCTTTGCTACACCGCGGATATCTACTTCTATGTTTCTCATTTTGGCAGTTGTTCTTGATTGGAATTCAGGAATATTTACTTCGTCTTCTTTGGTGGACGAGTTTCGGAAAACCGTGTTTAATAACTCTGGTTTAGTGCCACTGTCATCAGTGACTTCACCGTTGTTATCGCACAGTGAAGGTATTGATTGCGTCTTACCACTAGTGCACTATATGTATGACCAGAATCTCTTTGGGTTGTCTGCTACATTCCAAGACAGAGTTTGTTTGTGGGGATTATTAAAAGCATCTCGCATTGAAGTACGCGCTATATTTCGAACTTTTGCAAATCTTTGCGAATCTTGGGGTTTTTGCGTTCTTTTAAATTTGGCATGCTTCTTTAGTTGCTTCTGCAACAGCGATCTGACCCGTTTATTGTAGCATAGGGGATCAGTACCATCACTTATTAATTTATATGGTATATATCTCCCAATTTCCGTCGATATTATCTCTTTGAAATGATTGTATATCTTTTCTACGGTTACATGATCAGATCGGTAGGCGTGGTCTACGGGAAGCGTCTTTGATTCAAAATCAAAACGTCTTCGATCCCGGGTTCGATCCGCGCCACTGCCTAAATTTTGATAAATAATCACCATTGGCGGCCGAAGACTTCCGGTATAAGAAGTCAGCCTCATTCTGCCAACGGTCTTGTCAAAGAAGACGGCGGAGCGGATAGAGGTTCAGGGCACTCTCTTGTCCTAGGGGTGGGAAATTACCCCTAAAGGCGGAAGAATCAGCAATAATCAACGACATGAGGATGCAGAAGGCAATGGAAACCACTGCATTAAAGACACGTAACGTGTATCCACAGGACATGTGGCCTGTAATTGAAGAAGTATCAAGATGATCTCCCCATTAGCAAAAGATTCCGGAATAGTCACCCATTCGGATCTCTGGGAGGGGGCTGCCAAGCGGGAAGTTATCATGAGAAAAAGATTGAATAATCAACGAAAGGATAACGTTCTACGAGTCGGGGCGTGGAATGTCAGAAGCTTGAACGTGGTAGGGAAACCAGAAAATCTGAAAAGGGAAATGCAAAGGCTCAATCTAGATATAGTAGAGGTCAGAGAAGTGAAGTGGAAGGAAGACAAGGATTTCTGGTCAGATGAGTATCGGGTAATATCAACAGCAGCAGAAAATGGTATAACAGGTGTAGGATTCGTTATGAATAGGAAGGTAGGTCAGAGGGTGTGTTGCTGTGAACAGTTCAGTGACCGGGTTGTTCTAATCAGAATCGACAGCAGACCAACACCGACAACGATAGTTCAGGTATACATGCCGACGTCGCAAGCTGAAGATGAACAGATAGAGAAATTGTATGAGGATATTGAAAGGGTAATGCAGTATGTAAAGGGGGACGAAAATCTAATAGTCATGGGCGACTGGAATGCAGTTGTAGGGGAAGCAGTGGAAGAAAAGGTTACAGGAGAATATGGGCTTGGGACAAGGAATGAAAGAGGAGAAAGACTAATTGAGTTCTGTAACAAGTTTCAGCTAGTAATAGCGGATACCCTGTTCAAGAATCACAAGAGGAGGAGGTATACTTTGAAAAGGCCGGGAGATACGGGAAGATTTCAATTAGATTACATCATGGTCAGACAGAGATTCCGAAATCAGATACTGGACTGTAAGGCGTACCCAGGAGCAGATATAGACTCAGATCACAGTATAGTAGTGATGAAGAGTAGGCTGAAGTTCAAGACATTAGTCATGAAGAATCAATACGCAAAGAAATGGGATACAGAAGTACTAAGGAATGACGAGATACGTTTGAAGTTCTCTAACGCTATAGATACAGCAATGAGGAATAGCGCAGTAGGCAGTACAGTTGAAGAGGAATGGGCGTCTCTTAAAAGGGCCATCACAGAATTTGGGAGGGAAAACATAGGTACAAAGAAGGTAGCTGCGAAGAAACCATGGGTAACAGAAGAAATACTTCGGTTGATTGATGAAGGGAGGAAGTACAAACATGTTCCGGGAAAATCAGGAATACAAAAATACAAGTAGCTGAGGAATGAAATAAATTGGAAGTGCAGGGAAGCTAAGACGAAATGGCTGCAGGAAAAATGTGAAGACATCGAAAAAGAAATGACTGTCGGAAGGACAGATTCAGCCCAAAGGAAAGTCAAAACAACCTTTGGTGACATTAAAAGCAACGGTGGTAACATTAAGAGTGCAACAGGAATTCCATTGTTAAATGCAGAGGAGAGAGCAGATAGGTGGAAAGAATACATTGAAAGCCTCTATGAGGGTGAAGATTTGTCTGATGTGATAGAAGAAGAAACAGGAGTCGATTTAGAAGAGATAGGGGATCCAGTATTAGAATCTGAATTTAAAAGAGCTTTGGAGGACTTACTGTCAAATAAGGCAGAAGGGATAGATAACATTCCATCAGAATTTCTAAAATCATTCGGGGAAGTGGCAACAAAACGACTATTCACGTTGGTGTGTAGAATATATGAGTCTGGCGACATACCATCTGACTTTCGGAAAAGCATCATCCACACAATTCCGAAGACGGCAAGAGCTGACAAGTGCGAGAATTATCGCACAATCAGCTTAACTGCTCATGTATCGAAGCTGCTTACAAGAATAATATACAGAAGAATGGAAAAGAAAATTGAGAATGCGCTAGGTGACGATCATTTTGGCTTTAGGAAAAGTAAAGGGACGAGAGAGGCAATTCTAACGTTACGGCTAATAATGGAAGCAAGGCTAAAGAAAAATCAAGACACTTTCATAGGATTTGTCGACCTGGAAAAAGCGTTCGACAATATAAAATGGTGCAAGCTGTTCGAGATTCTGAAAAAAGTTGGGGTAAGCTATAGGGAGAGACGGGTCATATACAATATGTACAACAACCAAGAGGGAATAATAAGAGTGGACGATCAAGAACGAAGTGGTCGAATTAAGAAGGGTGTAAGACAAGGCTGTAGCCTTTCGCCCCTACTCTTCAATCTGTACATCGATGAAGCAATGATGGAAATAAAAGAAAGGTTCAGGAGTGGAATTAAAATACAAGGTGAAAGGATGTCAATGATACGATTCGCTGATGACATTGCTATCCTGAGTGAAAGTGAAGAAGAATTAAATGATCTGCTGAACGGAATGAACAGTCTAATGAGTACACAGTATGTTTTGAGAGTAAATCGGAGAAAGACGAAGGTAATGAGAAGTAGTAGAAATGAGAAGAGCGAGACACTTAACATCAGGATTGATGGTTACGAAGTCAATGAAGTTAAGGAATTCTGCTACCTAGGCAGTAAAATAACCAATGACGGACGGAGCAAGGAGGACATCAAAAGCAGACTCGCTATGGCAAAAAAGGCATTTCTGGCAAAGAGAAGTCTACTAATATCAAATACCGGTCTTAATTTGAGGAAGAAATTTCTGAGGATGTACGTCTGGAGTACAGCATTGTATGGTAGTGAAACATGGACTGTGGGAAAGGAATATGTGGAAAACACTGATAAGGAGAAGGGACATGATGATAGGACATCTGCTAAGACATGAGGTAATGACTCCTATGGTACTAGAGGGAGCTGTAGAGGGCAAAAAACTGTAGAGGAAGACAGAGATTGGAATACGTCAAGCAAATGATTGAGGACGTAGGTTGCAAGTGCTACTCTGAGATGAAGAGGTTAGCACAGGAAAGGAATTCGTGGCGGGCCGCATCAAACCAGTCAGTAGACAGATGACCAAAAAAAAAGGTGTGAAGACTGACGATAAGAGCATTTTTATCAGCTTTTTTAAATAGATGTACTTGGAGTTTCTTTTCGATGGATGTAGGTGCTGCGGCATTCAGCCTAGCAGCAACTGCCTTGTGGTCGCTAATCCCTGTATCCGTCATGATACTCCCTATTTGTCCAGGATTATTTGCTGCTAAGAGGTTAAGTGTGCTTTCGCAACCACTTATGCTTCGAGTTGGCTCATGAACTAACTGTAAAAAATAATTTTTTGAGAAAGCATTCAGTAAAATTTCGGATGACGTTTTATGCCTGCGGTCGCCTTTAAACGTATTTTTTTTTTCCCAGCATATCGTGGGGAGACTAAAGTCACCACCGTCTATAATTGTATGAGTGGGGTACCTGTTTGAAATGAAACTCAAGTTTTCTTTGAACTGTTCAGCAACTGTACCTTCAGAGTCGGGATGTCGGTAAAACGATCCAATTAATAGTTTACTCCGAGTGTCAAGTATAACCTCTACCCATACTATTTCGCAGGAACTACCTATTTCAATTTCGCTACAAAGTAAATTACTTCTGCCAGCAACAAATACTCCACCACCAACTGTATCTAATCAATCCTTTCTGAACACTGTTAGGTCTCAATATGTACATATTTATATGTAATTTCATGATATGTCTGTATTAGCCATACGCTAAATAATAATAAATAACTGTTAGGTCGGCTGAAAAACTTTCGGCTGCACTTATTTCCGGCTTTCCGTACCTATAACTCTTTGAGTTTCAGTGGTTTCTATTAGGGCTTTGATCTCTGGTTCTTTCCCAACACAGCTACGACAATTTACAATTGCAATACAGATCGCTTCTACAACTATCTCACTATGTTTCACATGCTCCCTTTTCGTCGGACGCCATTTCTGTGGTTTTCTAACCTAAAAAAGCGTCAAGTCCCTTCCACACAGTCCCTGCCACCCGTGTAGCCGCTTCTTGAGTGTAGTGGGCTCCTGACCTATTGAGCGGAACCCGAAAATCAACCACCTGATGGCGCAGGACAAGGAACCAAGAGCCTACACGGTCACAGAACCGCCTGAGCCTCTGATTCAGACACTCCACTCGGCTCTGCACCGAAGGACCACAGTCGGTTCTATCGACGATGCTGCAGATGGTGAGCTCCGCCTTAATCTTGCAAGCAAGACTGGCAGTCTTTACCATTTCCGCTAGGCGCCAGAAACCAGAGAGAATCTCCTCCAATCCAAAGCGAAACACGTCATTGGTACCGACATGAGCCACAACCTGCAGCTGGCTGCAAGCTGTACTCTTCATGGCACCCGGAATGACTCTCTCCGGTATGCACACGGAGTGCACACTGGCTTCCCCTCCTTGGCAGCCATGTTCCTAAGCGACCCCATTACGCGCCTAACGTTGGAGCTCCCAACTACCAGCAAACCCATCCTTTGTGAATGCCCAGACCTTTTGGTCCGAGAAGCTTCCTCTGGAACAGGGTGGACGACTGCACCCAGCCACAGATATGGCCCGGAACCTGCTCGTCAAACGAACCGGGGAGGCCCTACGATCGGCCCCATTCTTAAAGTCTTTCGCTGCATACCAGACTTTGCAATGATCGCCCAATCGACCACGGGTGAGAGTTCAACCTCAGTGCAGGCAGTACCCGGGGCAGCCACAGCAGTGGACCGATTGGGGGACACGTGGGACGTACTCGGCGTCCGTCGCATCCCAGCGCCCGACCTGCCACAGTGATGCCCCTTGGCAGCAGCCTCAAGCTGTGTAACGGAAGACGACTCAGCCTGGAGTTGTGAGTGAAGTGTCACCAACTCAGCTCGCAACTGTGCACAGAAATCACAGTCCCTATTCATTGCTGAAGTTGCTCCTGTTTGAAGCTCGTAAAACTATGTAACAAACGAACAGTGTACTCGGCGTATTATCGGTAGGAACTCGAGGTGCTCTCTCACTGTCGGTCGAATGTTCAAATGTGTGTGAATTCCTAAGGGACCAAACTGCTGACGTCAACGGTCGTTAGACTTGCACACTACTTAAACTAAGTTATGCTAAGAACATCACACACACGCACACCCATGCCCGAGGGAGGACTCGAATCTCCGGCGGGAGGGGCCTCGCAGTCCGTGACATGGCGCCCTAAACCACGCGGCCATTCCGCACGGCAACTGACGGTCCAACTGACACACAAATACCTATGATGAAGTACTGTCTGAAAAATGTTGCACAAACATCCAGACATTTCAAAGACGCGCAAATATTGTCATTTTGCTTGAATTTTTCATAAATAAAACAATTCTGCACGCAGAAAAATATTGTCCTACCACTACAGTATCAATGGAATCACGGTATTTGAACGATGTGACTAGTGCCATTGATTTATATGAAAATGGGGAAAGAAAGGGAAGGACGGATGGGAACTCGTGACTTCCAGCGGCACATGGCATTGTGGTAATGCAATGGATGAAGTTGGAAAATTGTACCGGACCTGGACTGGAGCCCGGATTTACCACTTCTCACGAATGGTTGCCATAATCGCTTTTTTAAAAATTTTATAAATGTTTGATTTTTTAAAAATCGGCAATGTCTTTTTTTATTTTTCCCCCGAGTTTAACAGCTTTTTATCCACTCGATATATGCAGCGTCACGTCGTGCCATGAAGAAAGAAAATAAGTGAGGTTCACCCTCCATTTGAAAGAAAATACATGTTCACTCCACTAGTTGTTGCAGTTAGGATTCTCGTCATCATCGTAGCGTATCTTCTCGTATCTTTTGTTGGGTCACCGTTGGTAGTTCTAAGTATCTCCGTTTCAGCATGTTCATCGTCTATCGCCGTGGCTGATCCAGCTGTGCGACGCGTCGGCGTACTGCTCTCCTGAGAGTAGTTCGAAAAATGTTGTCGTTAGTTGGGGTTCCGAACTATCGATCATGGCCGTACCTGCATATACTTCCAAGAATCAAGTACATCCTTCAAGCCGTCGCTGAATTAGTAATGCACTGCATGGCCTCGAATCCATGTGGTGGCGTTGGTTTTGGTCCTTGAGCTGTGGTAAAAATTGCTGTTTTGAAGAGCGCGACGCAGCGCGTAGCGTGAAGCAGTCGCCCTCCGTTTCTGGCGGGGGAGCCGCTGTGGCAGTCGCAACTTTGGTGTCTCCCTCCGGTGGGAAAGCAGAAAGGTTGCGTGTTCACGTGCATTTAAGGGGCGCTATGAGCTCGCCAGTCGGTTAGTCTGGGCGAGTCTCTCGTCCCCAGCTTGCTAGTCTGTCTCTCGTCCGCATTTCTTGGGCAGTTAGTGTCTGTCGTTCGGATCAACCTTTAAATCCGGCAAAATGAGAGTCTTTCCACTCCGCCAGTAAGAGAACTCAGCGACTGATAGCGCGGTCTGGGCTTAGTTCCTGCATATGAGTCTGCGCGTTAGGTCGCCAGTCTGCTCGAGTTTGCTCAGGCAATGGTCATTGGCGGTTGGATCGATCTGTTGGCCGGTCGCGCACTGATACACAAGATGACTTGTCCGTCTTGGCCGGCCGCTGTGGCCAAGCGGTTCTAGGCGTTTCAGTCTGGAACCTCGCGACCGCTACGGTCGCAGGTTCGAATCCTGCCTCGGGCATCGACGTGTGTGATGTCCTTAGGTTAGTTAGGTTTAAGTAGTTCTAAGTTGTAGGCGACTGATGACCTCAGAGGTTAAGTCCCATAGTGCTCAGTGCCATTTGAACCATTTGTCCGTCTTGAGCGTCGGCGCATGTGAGGTCGCCACGTGAGTCCAGTGGGCCGCGGCGTATAGCGAGGGGTAGTGACTTCGCAGTCGACACGAGAGCAACAGGAGTCAACCCACGACATCGGTCTGGTCGGTGCGAGCTGCGACGCCGTGAGACGGGAGATCGGCGCGCCTTCCTGCATCCGTTGAAGCGGCTGGCAGCGGACGGCTCGGGGGAGAGATTTGGGGGTGCTGCGCCACGTGTACTCGAGAAATCGCAGATTATTAGAAGTTAAGTGATTGGTGATATGTTGTTTGATTTACTCTTGTTAAATTCCACTTGTTTTCTTGGTGAAGTCACCAGCCGTTTTGCTTTGGGGTCGTCCCACCATTCTTCTCCGTTTGCCCACCCGCGGGAAGGTGGTTGTTTGGTGGTCTGTTTTTTCCTTGTGGAGTAGGGGCGGGTTAGAGCAACCTGCAGTTCGGGTTGTTCGGTATTCTCCCTATCAATCTACCGTACGTTAGTAGCTGCCTCTGTCAAGTTTGTCGGATTTCGTGTGTTAACGAATTTATTGCTTGGAGTGTAACGGCCTAATACCTGAAATATGTTTTTATCTTTGAAAACTTTGATATTATTGCCTATGATCTTGAGAGGCGGTACCTATGTACTGTAGAGCAACTTAACTATTGTTTGGCCAACCTTGTAGAGTTTTATATAAGATTGAATTTCATGGGCTTTTATTTAAATGATCATTTTAGTATATAAAGTTGCCACCCTTTCTTAGAAGTTAAAATCAAGTTGCACCTTCGGTGGTAAGGTTAATATTTTAATTGTTAATGTTTTGTACCATTTCCATCCCTCCTACGGGGTTGCATAGTTTGTGTGCTTGTGTAAATTGTTAAAACAGAAGCTATCTGGTGTGTTGCAGATTTGCACCAGTGTAGTCTTTCAGAGGCTGTTGTGAGCGGTAGTAACTACGGCCGTCTCAAAAGGGAGCGGCAAGGTTGTCTGCTCGAAAGCTCATACAGTCAAAACATGTTTCTTTCTGCCTCTGAATAAATGGTAACTTTGATATTTAGAGGGTGCTTTCTGATTATAATTTTAAATCTGTTTCTTTAAAAAAATGCTTTTAGGCACTATTAAAGTGAATAAAATTCCCATGTATTAAAAGGAATTTGGTTACGATTTCATCAGTTACTCCCTGGCAACTACTTCCATGCTAACATAGTGTGATTAAATGTGTTAATGTTCTTGATGAATTGCTAGTAAATAAAATAAATTCTGATGAATATTCTTTGAAAATAAATCACGGTTCAGTCCTCAGATAGTACTTCTCGCCCGAAAGAGGAAGAGTTTGAGTGGTGACGTGTGTGTTATACGCTTCGGCCATCCGGACGCGGTCTCTGGGTGACTCCAATTTCCAATTTATCACACACCGAGGTTCAGCGTCCCTCCTCCATTCACCCCACAATCGCAGATTATTCATTCCGGTGCGAATTCGGTTAATATTACGAGACCCGTCCTGAAACAAGTGTCAAGGAGCTGTCGCGGTATTGCAGAAATGGACATATTTTGAGTGCGGCCCGTTTTCTCGGCTGGGGCATATGTTGTTGTTGTGGTCTTCAGTCCAAAGACTTGTTTGATGCAGCTCTCCATGATATTGCTATCCTGTGCAAGGCTCTTCATTTCCGCGTAAATACTGCCAACCTACATCCTTCTGAATCTGCTTGTCTGCTTACCAGCTCGCTAAATGGAGACTTACAATGAGTCTGTGAGATGCTAACATCGCTGTCTCACACGAACATGTGTCACTGTTCTTGTCCCTTATACATCCTACCAGGACCAGTAACAACACTAACCACGAACAACAACACTAACACACTCTGGTGGCCGTTCTACCGGTCACACAGAATTGCAGCTCTAATCATTTACATACTCGCCGATGGTGTGTACGTTTACGAGGTTACATTATCATCCGATCGCATTAACTGAGTGCTTCACTTTTATTATCAGGCAAACAGGCCCTGGAAACGAAAGTTGTCATTTGGTTGTCTGCTTAAAAGTTCAAGCTATTTCGTTCAAGTAATCAAATTTTTCTACATTCCACAATGTCCTATACACAGGAATGTCCTGAAGCTATTGCCTCCATTGTACCGTCAAGGACTCATAAACTGGACATTTCAATAGAAGTGGTCGGCTATGCCGGTGGCTCCACAATCACAAATGGGTTGCTCTTTTCTCTGTATTCCATACAAATAATCCGGGTATGGACCGTATGGTGTCAGACGATCCTTAAGACGAGATGCTAGATCAACGTAAGCCATTTAGAGTTTCTTTGGGACATCTGGGAACAAGCAATTCCTTCCAGAGCCAGAACACCCTCATCCCTTCAGCTAAAAATCCATGACACGCACTCTGATGAGTTGCGATTATCTTCACGAGTCCGAAGTACCTCATCTGCTTCGTGTGGCCTAGTTATCTGCATCCAGTACATGACCGCTCTTTCTGTAACACGTAGATAAAAAAAAACAGAACCCTGAAAACAATTTGCAAACATGTCAGTTGATGTCTAGTCAAACTCAGTCATTTACATTATCTGCACTAGAAATGGTTTCTATGTCACCATTATATGCCCCTGTACGTTAGTACGACAAATCACAATTTTTACTGTAATAGCCTCGTGATAGAGATATAAGGGAAGTGTCATCTACCAAGTAACTTCGTAGCGCTTCCTACTGACTGTTAACAAATTCACTAATTGGCATGAGATACGGAATGTTGCTGCCGTTATTAATAGCCCAAGTTGTTCTTTGGGGATTTTTGCTTACGGAAAGCTACGTTGAGTAACTCGTGAGAAAACCTCCAGCATTTTCCCCATGTAATCTCTTGGGGTGAGGTGGGTGAGGTACGCTTACCTGGTACCTTCTACAGGTGTCTCTCTAACACCGATGGATTTCTTCTCGGTTGGCTGCAGGCACTAACTTGCATTCATAAAAAAGTGAATGTTTGGAGCAGCGTGCGGAAATATTCAATACTGGGATAATGGAACTTGAAAATAGTAGGATCCCACCTGATTTTATTATTTTTTTGTCTCAAAGTCAGGAAGTGAGATACACTGCTCATTTTTTAAGAACCAGTATAGCATCAAAATTTGCACAATAGATCACGGAATCTAATTAGCACTTATCTAGCACCACAATAATATGTAACACCTGTCATCACACTCGATAGAAGCCTCACAAGAATGTTACCAAGGTAGTTTCGGTTAACAGTTCACTTTGCGCTAACGTATCACCCTCCGCACTCACGTGCTGCCTCTCGGAATACTAACCGCAGACGGTGTTTACAAACCTTTCCCGAGGCTGGTTTAAGCTTTAACCTAATTTGAATAAGATGTAATATCCACTCGTGTCGCGAACATGGTGCTGGTGTATAAAATAGTTACTAACAGCATGATGAACTACACTCCTGGAAATGGAAAAAAGAACACATTGACACCGGTGTGTCAGACCCACCATACTTGCTCCGGACACTGCGAGAGGGCTGTACAAGCAATGATCACACGCACGGCACAGCGGACACACCAGGAACCGCGGTGTTGGCCATCGAATGGCGCTAGCTGCGCAGCATTTGTGCACCGCTGCCGTCAGTGTCAGCCAGTTTGCCGTGGCATACGGAGCTCCATCGCAGTCTTTAACACTGGTAGCATGCCGCGACAGCGTGGACGTGAACCGTATGTGCAGTTGACGGACTTTGAGCGAGGGCGTATAGTGGGCATGCGGGAGGCCGGGTGGACGTACCGCCGAATTGCTCAACACGTGGGGCGTGAGGTCTCCACAGTACATCGATGTTGTCGCCAGTGGTCGGCGGAAGGTGCACGTGCCCGTCGACCTGGGACCGGACCGCAGCGACACACGGATGCACGCCAAGACTGTAGGATCCTACGCAGTGCCGTAGGGGACCGCACCGCCACTTCCCAGCAAATTAGGGACACTGTTGCTCCTGGGGTATCGGCGAGGACCATTCGCAACCGTCTCCATGAAGCTGGACTACGGTCCCGCACACCGTTAGGCCGTCTTCCGCTCACGTCCCAACATCGTGCAGCCCGCCTCCAGTGGTGTCGCGACAGGCGTGAATGGAGGGACGAATGGAGACGTGTCGTCTTCAGCGATGAGAGTCACTTCTGACTTGGTGCCAATGATGGTCGTATGCGTGTTTGGCGCCGTGCAGGTGAGCGCCACAATCAGGATTGCATACGACCGAGGCACACAGGGCCAACACCCGGCATCATGGTGTGGGGAGCGATCTCCTACATTGGCCGTACACCACTGGTGATCGTCGAGGGGACACTGAATAGTGCACGGTACATCCAAACCGTCATCGAACCCATCGTTCTACCATTCCTAGACCGGCAAGGGAACTTGCTGTTCCAACAGGACAATGCACGTCCGCATGTATCCCGTGCCACCCAACGTGCTCTAGAAGGTGTAAGTCAACTACCCTGGCCAGCAAGATCTCCGGATCTGTCCCCCATTGAGCATGTTTGGGACTGGATGAAGCGTCGTCTCACGCGGTCTGCACGTCCAGCACGAACGCTGGTCCAACTGAGGCGCCAGGTGGAAATGGCATGGCAAGCCGTTCCACAGGACTGCATCCAGCATCTCTACGATCGTCTCCATGGGAGAATAGCAGCCTGCATTGCTGCGAAAGGTGGATATACACTGTACTAGTGCCGGCATTGTGCATGCTCTGTTGCCTGTGTCTATGTGCCTGTGGTTCTGTCAGTGTGATCATGTGATGTATCTGACCCCAGGAATGTGTCAATAAAGTTTCCCCTTCCTGGGACAATGAATTAACGGTGTTCTTATTTCAATTTCCAGGAGTGTATATTATCCGTACACACATATTGGTTCACTGAAAGCTTGTTTTAAGCCTGCTTCACCCCAGAAAGGATTCAGGAATAGCTCCTTACCCCATGTGACTGTTATCTTTTGGCGAATTTTTATTTTTGATGTCGGTAGACCTGAAGTTTATTTTAGTCTCATTTATGCGCGAAGTGTAATTGTTTCTGGCGGTATTTACTAAGTTGCTCTCAACAAAAAGTGAGCAATACTTGCTGCGGTAAAGAGTTACCCCGAATGAAGCTACGAAAGTATGTTTTTTTGTTATCAACTTTCAGTTTCGAAGCATGGCGACTAGCAATAGAGTAAAATGAACAAATAATAACTTCGAGAACATTATAAATACGTGGATAAATGAGGTGGAAGCAGATGACGAAGATGACAGCACTGAATTTGAAGATAATGTTGAGTTTCTCATAGATAATGAAAGTGTTATTTCTGAGGCTGAACTATCCGACATCAACGATGTGAATGAAGATTGGATCAGCAATATGTGCAGGGTGTCTGTAAAGTGTCTTTCCAATTTACGACTTTAATACCTTTAAAACTGCACTACATATTAACAAATAGTTTTTCACATTTGGTAAAGTAACTCAAAGTTTCGTTTCTTCATTCATACACACCAATGTGTGCACTCTTGGTGGAACGGATAATGTCTACTCGGAATTCCATTTCTCTCTACGTGCGATTCAAGATCTCCACGGATGTTCAAATGCATTTAGAATGCTTGCCTTCAAGTCCTGTAGGTCTCTAACCTTATTTCGGTACACCAAATAAAAAAAAGGAAGACATCTGGTGGCGTGAGGTCGTCTGTACAAAGCAGGCCGCCTACTGACCTTTCTCCTGTGGCGTCCACACGTTAGCAGATTTTCAGGTTCAATTTAGCGTCAGATTGCGTACCTGGAAGGTAGAAAAAGGTTTATCAGTTATCTTATCACACGTTGAAAACCACTTGTTAACATTACACTCATGCTCATAAATTAAGGATAATGCTGATACATGGTGAAATAACGCCCTGGTGGGCGGTTTGCGGGTTTAAATCACTTCGGAGTACGACCATGCGGTGCATTTGTCCTGCGGTCGTCGCTCGGTGGCGCTGGCAGCAGTCCACATAAGCAGAGGTGTATTAGTGCATGTCAGAGTACGGTGCAGCGAGTAAGTGTGCAGACGTTTTCAGACGTGCTAATGGTGACAGTGTGTTGGAAATGGCTCAAAGAACACATATTGATGACGTTATGAGAGGTAGAATTCTAGGACGACTAGAGGCTGGTCAAACACAGCAGGTGGTAGCACGGGCCCTCCGTGTGCCACCAAGTGTGATCTCACGATTATGGCAACGATTCCGGCAGACAGGAGACGTGTCCAAGTGCTACAGTATGGGACGTCCACAGTGTACAACACCACAAGAAGACCGATATCTCACCATCAATGCCCGCAGACGGCCACGGGGTACTGCAGGTAGTCTTGCTCGGGACCTTACCGCAGCCACTGGAACAGTTGTCTCCAGACACACAGTCTACAGACGACTGGACAGACATGGTTTATTCGCCCAGAGAACTGCAAGGTGCGTTCCACTGACCCCTGGTCACAGGAGAGCCCGTAAAGCATGGTGTCAAGAACATAGTATATGGTCATTGGAATAGTGGTCCCAGGTTATGTTCACAGACGAGTGCAGATATAGTCTGAACAGTGATTCTTGCCGGGTTTTCATCTGGCGTGAACTAGGAACCAGATACCAAACCGTTAATGTCTTTGAAAGGGACCTGTATTTAGGTCGTGGTTTGATAGTGTGGGGTGGGATTATGATTGGTGCACGTACAGCCCTGCATGTCTTTGACAGAGAAACTGTAACAGGTCAGGTGTATCGGAACATCATTTTGCAGAGGCATGCCCACCTTTTCAGGGGTGCAGTGAGTCCCATCTTCCTCCTGATGGATGATAACGCACGGCCCCACCGAGCTGCCATCGTGGAGGAGTACCTTGAAACAGAAGATATCAGGCGAATGGAGTGGCCTGCCTGTTCTCCAGACCTAAACGCCATCGATCACGTCTGGGATTCTCTCGGTCGACGTATTGCTGCACGTCTTCAAACCCCTAGGACACTTCAGGAGCTCCGACAGACACTGGCGCAAGAATGGAGGGCTATACCCCAGCAGCTGCTCTACCACCTGATTCAGAATATGCGGCATGTGTAAGTGTGCAGGGTGATCATATCCCTACTGATGTTGGGGTACATGTGCAGGAAACAGTGGAGTTTTGTAGCACGGTTGTGTTTCAGGACGGTTTTCTCAACTTATCACCAATTCCGTGGACTTACAGACCTATGTTGTGTGTGTTCCCTATGTGCCTATGATATTAGCGCCAGTTTTGTGTAGTGCCACGTTGTGTGGCACCACATTCTGCAAGTATCCTTAATTTATGAGCATGAGTGTAGTATAGGTTAAAAGTTATTAAAGGTTTAAGTTTTAATGATAATTTATGGGCACGTTGTATATATGGAAGAACAGGGTTTGTAAGGATTAGAAATGAATCTTCCAAACCTAGAACGGGCGTCAGAAGTAGTTAGCATTCCTGGTGCCAAGGGACGTACAAAGACTGCGCAGAGGCATTCTTGGAAAGTAGAGGAAAGGTGCCTATTATGCGATAGTTCCCTAATATGTGACACCCCAACTGTGCTCATGTTAGGGGTTGCACTCTGGTGGAGAGTTTCTTAAACACGTCTATTGCGTGCCAGACGACGACACAGCGAGCAGGAAGCCATAGTTGAGCCGGACACAGTACGTAGAGGCTGATACAAAATTTCTTGTGTTTGTAGTTTTTGCGACATCGGTGTTAAGACAATATTTCAGCTTAAAGGTGAGTAGATATTACTGCACTCTTTTATTGATATTATTTGTGACGGTATTACCTACAATAATTGATAATTAGGTTCATTTTCCAACGAACGTTGTTAGCAAGTGCGTGACTCTTTGTGTAAGATGGCGAAATTCCTAATATGCGATAGTATGGGGATCCAAATACGCGACAGTGTCGCATATTACGATACCTATCACATATTTGGGGAACTCGTTCTCTCACGATTTGTTGTATGTAATTTACGCAATACTATCATGACAAAACAATATTTTATCATTTACTGTAGTAAAATTTTTGCAAGTGAAGTACTGCCTTGCAATGGAAGAGCGATTTTATGCTCTTAAATGTAAGGACATACGGAGCATGGCCTTCCAGTTAGCTGTGAGGAATAGGCTGAAGAATCCCTTCAATTCAGAAAAGGCTTCAGCAGGAAAGAAATGGCTCCGAGCTTTCCTTAAGAGACATCCCATTTTATCAATGAGAACTCCTCAGGGTCTTGCAGCAGCAAGAATGAAAGCTTTAACTCCAGAAAATGTGGGGAGATTTTTTGATATTTACGAATCTGTGCTATCTAAAGTCAACCATAACCAGCATCGAGTCTTCAATGCTGATGAAACGGGTGACGTCTGTGCAGCGCAAACACAGCAAGGTTATTGCTATGAAAGTGATGAGACAAGTTGCTGCATTGACTTCAGCAGAAAGGGGAAATCTCATCACAGTTGTAACGTGTGTCATGTCAAGCCATCTTCAAATGACCCTGTCAATTGATTCTTGATGGTCATTATTCCCACACAAAGAATCTCGATGTGTTAGACAAAGCACGTAAAAACAATGTTCATATTGTATATTTGCAGCCTCACTCGACGCATAAAATGCAGCCACTTGACGTTAGATTTATGGGGCTTTTGAAAACCTACTATGTCCGAGAGATAGAAACGTGGTTGGCAAGTAACCCAGGTTGTGTTATCACCCCATTATTAATAGCCAGGTTATTTAGGGCAGCTTACAACCGAGTAGCAGCAATGGAAGCATCTGTGAATGCCTTCAGAAAAACAGGTCTCATCCCATGCATCAGTAACATCTTCATGGAACATGAAATTTCAATTCATCGCCATGCTGCCGCTCTTCAAGAAAGAGATGCCAAAAACGAAAATGAAACTACTGATGGTGATGGTCAAGCTGTCAGCCCGGCAGACATCAGATCTCTCCCACACATCGCAAACCCACCTGGAGATAGTCAAATATAACTTTAACTTTTTGGTCATCAGTCTACTGACTGGTTTGATGCGGCCCGCCACGAATTCGTTTCCTGTGCTAACCTCTTCATCCCAGAGTAGCACTTGCAACCTACGTCTTCAATTATTTGCTTGACGTATTCCAATCTCTGTCTTCCTCTACAGTTTTTGCCCTCTACAGCTCCCTCTAGTACCATGGAAGTCATTCCTTCATGCATCCCCTTAGCAGATGTCCTATCATACTGTCCCTTCTCCTTATCAGTGTTTTCCACATATTCCTTTCCTCTCCGATTCTGCGTAGAACCTCCTCATTCCTTGTCTTATCAGTCCACCTAACTTTCAACATTCGTCTATAGCACTACATCTCAAATGCTTCGATTCTCTTCTGTTCCTGTTTTCCCACAGTCTATGTTTCACTACCATGCAATCCTGTACTCCAGACGAACATCCTCAGAAATTCCTCAAATTAAGGCCGGTATTTGATATTAGTAGACTTCTCTTGGCCAGAAATGCCTTTTTTGCCATACCGAGTCTGCTTTTGATGTCCTCCTTGATCCGTCCGTCATTGGTTATTTTACTGCCTACGTAGCAGAATTCCTTAACTTCATTGACTTCGTGACCATCAATCCTGATGTTAAGTATCTCGCTGTTCTCATTTCTACTACTTCTCATTACCTTCGTCTTTCTCCGATTTACTCTCAAACCATACTGTGTACCCATTAGACTGTTCATTCCGTTCAGCAGATCATTTAATTCTTCTTCACTTTCACTCAGGATAGCAATGTCATCAGCGAATCGTATCATTGATATCCTTTCACCTTGTATTTTAATTCCACTCCTAAACCTTTCTTTTATTTCCATCATTGCTTCCTCGATGTACAGATTGAAGAGTAGGGGCGAAAGGCTACAGCCTTGTCTTACACCCTTCTTAATACGACCACTTCGTTCTTGATCGTCCACTCTTATTATTCCCTCTTGGTTGTTGTACATATTGTATATGACCCGTCTCTCCCTATAGCTTACCCCTATTTTATTCAGAATCTCGAACAGCTTGCACCAATTTATATTGTCGAACGCTTTTTCCAGGTCGACAAATCCTATGAAAGTGCCTTGATTTTTCTTTAGCCTTGCTTCCATTATTAGCCGTAACGTCAGAATTGCCTCTCTCGTCCCTTTACTTTTCCTAAAGCCAAACTGATCGTCACCTAGCGCATTCTCAATTTTCTTTTCCATTCTTCTGTATATTATTCTTGTAAGCAGCTTCGATACATGAGCTGTTAAGCTGATTGTGCGATAATTCTCGCACTTGTCAGCTCTTGCCGTCTTCGGAATTGTGTGGATGATGCTTTTCCGAAAGTCAGATGGTATGTCGCCAGACTCATATATTCTACACACCAACGTGAACAGTCGTTTTGTTGCCACTTCCCCCAATGATTTTAGAAATTCTCCAAAGATCTTTTAAATTCCGATTCTAATACTGGATCCCCTATCTCTTCTAAATCAACTCCTGTTTCTTCTTCTATCACATAGCCTCATAGAGGCTTTCAATGTATTCTTTCCACCTATCTGCTCTCTCCTCTGCATTTAACAGCGGAATTCTCGTTGCAGTCTTAATGTTACCACCGTTGCTTTTAATGTCACCAAAGGTTGTTTTGACTTTCCTGTATGCTGAGTCTGTCTTTCCGACAATCATATCTTTTTCGATGTCTTCACATTTTTCCTGCAGCCATTTCCTCTTAGCTTCCCTGCACTTCCTATTTATTTCATTCCTCACCGACTTGCATTTCTGTATTCCTGATTTTCCCGGAACATGTTTGTACTTCCTCCTTTCATCAATCAACCGAAGTATTTCTTCTGTTACCCATGGTTTCTTCGCAGCTACCTTCTTTGTACCTATGTTTTCCTTCCCAACTTCTGTGATGACCCTCTTTATAGACGTCCATTCCTCTTCAACTCTACTGCCTACTGCGCTATTCCTTATTGCTGTATCTATAGCGTTAGAGAACTTCAAACGTATCTCGTCATTCCTTAGTACTTCCGTATGCCACTTCTTTGCGTATTGATTCTTCATGACTAATGTCTTGAACTTCAGCCTACTCTTCATCACTACTATATTGTGATCTGAGTCTACATTTGCTCCTGGATACGCCTTACAATCCAGTATCTGATTTCGGAGTCTCTGTCTGACCATGATGCAATCTAATTGAAATCTTCCCTTATCTCCCGGCCTTTTCCAAGTATACCTCCTCCTCTTGTGATTCTTGAACAGGGTATTCGCTATTACTAGCTGAACCTTGTTACAGAACTCAATTAGTCTTTCTCCTCTTTTATTCCTAGTCCCAAGCCCATATTCTCCTGTAACTTTTTCTTCTACTCTTTCCCCTACAACTGCATTCCAGTCGCCCATGACTATTAGATTTTCGTCCCCCTTTACATTTTGCATTACCCTTTCAATATCCTTATACACTTTCTCTATCTGTTCATCTTCAGCTTGTGACGTCGCCATGTATACCTGAACTATCGTTGTCGGTGTTGGTCTGCTGTCGATTCTGATTAGAACAGCCCGGTCACTGAACTGTTCACAGTAACACACCCTCTGCCCTACCTTCCTATTCACAACGAATCCTAGACCTGTTATACCATTTTCTGCTGCGGTTGATATTAGCCGATACTCATCTGACCAGAACTCCTTGTCTTCCTTCCACTTCGCTTCACTGACCCCTACTATATCTAGATTGAGCCTTTGCATTTCCCTTTTCAGATTTTCTAGTTTCGCTACAACGTTCAAGCTTCTGACATTCCACGCGCCGACTCGTAGAACGTTATCCTTTCGTTGATTATTCAATCTTTTTCTCATGGTAACCTCCCCCTTGGCAGTCCCCTCCCGGAGATCCGAATGGGGGACTATTCCGGAATCTTTTGCCAATGGAGAGATCATCATGACACTTCTTCAATTACAGGCCACATGTCCTGTGGATACACGTTACGTGTCTTTAATGCAGTGGTTTCCATTGCCTTCTGCATCCTCATGTCGTTGATCATTGCTGATTCTTCCGCCTTTAGGGGCAATTTCCGACCCCTAGGACAAGAGAGTGCTCTGAACCTCTATCCGCTCCTCCGCCCTCTTTGACAAGGCCGTTGGCAGAATGAGGCTGACTTCTTATGTCGGAAGTCTTCGGCCGCCAATGCTGATTATTTATCAAAATTTTGGCAGCGGCGGGGATCGAACCCGGGACCGAAGACATTTTGATTATGAGTCAAAGACGCTACCCTTTTTTTTTTAGAGTCTACCCCCCCTTTTTTTGTTTTCTTTGTTTTTTTTAGACGCTACCCCCTTTTTGGACCACTTTTTTTCCTTAAAAAGCCCCTTAGGAAAATGGAACTAAAAAAATAAATAAATAAAAAATAAAAAAATAAAAAAACCTAAGTGCCACCGCCACTTGTCATCCTATAACAAAAAAAATCTGATCCACTTCAGGCGTTGGCTCCTGAGTAAACCCACCCCAGAGAGCTGCCTACAGACCAGGGGAAGCATGGGAATCAATGTTAGGGCTATTCGTTGCCACTTTTTCTTATTTTTTTTATATGATTACATTTAGGGAGCGTGTACAAATGAGAATTCTAGTAACTAAGTGTTACAAGTAAGTGTTACAACAACAAAGGTGGCATAAAAGAGTAATCAAAAAAAATAAAAAGATAAACCACTGATGTAATTCTAACTAAAAGGTTCTTCAATAATGTAACTGGTTCCACTTGGAGCCTTGCCATCGTTATCTGAAATCTCCAATAGCGCCTTTGAAGGGCATCTGCAACGGAGGCATTCTGCTTCGCTAGTGCCTCAAGGAAAACAGTATCCTTGCAGCAGCTTGTCTCTTCCTTTGGTCATGGCTGACAAGGCAGAACGTTGAGCCGTTAGTGTGATGCGGCACAACACATTAACCACAGCCTGGCACTCCCCAGCTGAGTGGGGGGTTAACGAAAACGCTGCGTAAATAATTTGCGAAGAGCGTACGGTATTTCGGTGTGCGTTCGAGGGCATTGTGAGCATTTTGTAGGAACCACCAGTAATCAAGCTGCTCTTTCTCTCCGTCGCTAAAGATGTAGGTGACGGTAAGTCCCTTGAACCATGTAAGCGCATGATATTTTGCAGCCGGAAAGTAAGTTTCATCGGGACAGAGTAGGGTCTGCGGGTCAATCATATCAGGTGTGACCCGGAGGTAACAAGCCAATATCTTCTGTGTTAGTCGCCAAACTCCGGACGATGACGCGCAAGTAAAACGATGTTCATCGGTATCCAAAAGGTGACAATCTGGGCAATAAGGGGAGTCTGCCAGTCCAATAGTGTGAAGTCGCTGGCGTGTGGCATATTTTTTGTTGGCGATCTGATACCACGTCGAACGCACCGTGGATGACAGAAAGTGATGGTGTATCGTTTTCCACACTCTTTGCCAGTGAACCGTAGGGTACTTGTTTTCCACCACGTTATGGTGAACAGCCCGCAGAAGGTTGGTATAAAAATCTTTCGCCTTCGGTGGACGTGTGGCGGAGAGGTTCAAGCTGACATAGCTGTAATCAAGAATGAAGGTCGACACATGGGAGAGCTGTGGTGCGACGTGCGCAACCGACACCGGCGGGACGTTAGAGACTGGCATCAGAACCTGTAGTAAACGACCCGTGAGAGAGGCATATTGACTTTTCCATCGTTTCCTCATGTTGCTCATGTAAAGGGCAGCTGCTCTCGCCCTGAAGTTGACCAATCCCAGCCCTCCTTTGTGCACTGGGAGGGTAAGAGTGTCGTATCGTACTTTAAAGATATGACCTGCGGAAACGTAGTAACTGAAGGCCGCCTGAAGCGGTAGTGGGAGGACCTGTGCCACGTGGTTGAGTTTGGATGCTACGTGGAGGTTCAAGTATTCAACACGTTGTAGCTGATTCAAGTCCCGGAGCAGGTTCTGTCGCACCATTGCGCGTATGATCTGTAATAACCGTCGGTAGTTTGCTGCAGCTGTTTTACGTACATCTTTCTTGAACATGATGCCCAAATATCGCAGATCAGAAACTGGTGGGAGAGGAGCGAGGGCTTCCGGTCCGAGACCACGCCCAATGTCCAACGCCGCCGACTTGTTGATGTTCAGAAGACGGCCTGCGGCCTGTCCGTATCGCTCAATCCAGGTTAGTACGCTTTGAACTTCGTCATTGGAACGAACCAGCAGTAGCAGATCGTCAGCGTATGTCCTATAGCGAAAGGTGACGTCCCGCAGCGTGATGCCAGATAGGCGGTGGTTAAGGCCCCCTAGGAGTGGCTCGAGTGCGATTGCATAAAGGTAGGTAGAAAGGGGACAACCCTGTCGTAGAGACCTCTTAATGGGTACTGGTCCTACCGTCCTTCCATTGACCTGGACGTGTGAGCTGGCTGCGGTCCAAAGACGCCGTAGGGTGTCGATGAGGCCCGGGGGGAATCCCATACAGTCCATCACTCGTAGGAGGAAGTTTTGGTGCACTCTATCAAAGGCGGGGTTGAAATCGACGGAGGCGATCGCCGCTCTCAGACGGCACGCAGAAGCGATCGCTATTAAGCCCCTGCAGTCACCGGTGGCCATGTGTATGTTGGCTTCTCCCCCCTGCGACGTCTGTTCTGGAGCGAGGATCATCGGCAAAGTCGTCTTAATACGGCTCGCCATAATCCTGGTGAAAATCTTGTAATCGGCGTTCAACATTGTAAGCGGCCGATAGTCGTTAATCGATAGCCCTCCACCTGGCTTGGGTACTGGTATGAGGAGACCTTCTACAAACGCTGGCGGCACAACACAGTCTGGAGACATAAGTTCGCGGGACATTATAACCCAGCGAGGCATCATGATGTCACGGAAAGTCCGGTAGAATTCGATGGGCAATCCATCAGGTCCAGGAGATTTATTGGCCGCACCTTTGTCCACGGCGTCTTCGACTTCTTCGAGTGAGATTTCCTCTGTTAGTGCATTCACGGAAGCCTCGTCGATAGTACGTGTTATCTGCTGTAACACTTCAGTAGTGGCCTCGTCAATGACGGTTCTTTCCTTGTAAAGATGACGAAAATGATCCTCCACCGCCTTTACTATGGTTGCTTGGGTCGTACATAAGCGACCGTCGTGTGTCCTGAGTTGTGTGATTAAATGTTGACGTTGTCGGCGCTTATCCGCCACAACGTGGTGCATAGTGGGTTCCTCTGCAACCGTTCGGTCGTGCCGTCGCGAGCGGACTACTGCACCTTCTAGTCGACGCTTCGTCAGTGATAGTATGTGAGCCTTGATTCTGCTTTGGTCATGTTGTCTCTCCGGGAAGAGGTCCCTGAGTGCCGCGTAGTAAA
Source organism: Schistocerca piceifrons (assembly GCF_021461385.2). Lineage (NCBI taxonomy): Eukaryota > Metazoa > Arthropoda > Insecta > Orthoptera > Acrididae > Schistocerca > Schistocerca piceifrons. Next base: position 769,867,680 of record NC_060141.1, on the reverse strand, counting down.
AATCGAGGGTCTGTCGATGCCACGCAGTCACGTCCTTGCCATATCGCATAAGTGTCCTACGGATTGCTGGTTTGGCACAGAGGAGCCACCACTCCAGGGTCGAGGTGTATCGTGGGTGGCGGCGTTCACAGTCAGTCCACGTTGCTGCAACTTGCCGACGGCAATCCAGGTCCTGGAGATGAGTTATGTTGAGCTTCCAAAAGCCATTGCTGCGCCAGACTTGTTGGGGGCGTTGTTGTATAGTGCAGATATAGGCACTGTGATCGGAATAGGCTTGAGGCCATAATTCGGCGTCCACCACACCTTGTGTGAGATCTTGTGACACATATATGCGGTCAAGTCGGCTGGCCGAATGACTGGTAAGATGAGTGTGGCCAGAGCGGTTACTGTGGACTTTTTCCCACGTGTCGCACAAGTGAAGTTCTTGGATCATCGCACCCAGTTCCGGACAAGGCATGTAATGTGGGATTTGGTCCTTGGGGTGAAGTACACAATTAAAATCGCCGGCGAAAACGCTGTGGTCGTATCGTCCAAGGAAAAGGGCAGCGACATCTGTGGAGTAGAATCTGGCGCGGTCGTGACGTCTTGTGGTACCCGACGGCGCGTAAACATTAATGAATCGGGTGTTGAGTGCCGTAAATGCTATTCCTCTCGCGGAGGGAAGAAACGTGACGTCGGTAACTTCAATACCTTCACGCACTAATGTTGCCACTCCGGTGTCTGCAGGGCTTCCGGGCGTCACATGTGTGGCGTAACCGTAAAAGTGCGGGAGTGCTGTCGTTTTCACTTCTTGTAGGAAAGCAAAGTCAACTCCCATGGCTCGTATGGTTTCTTTCAAAAGTTGGATCTTGACAGGAGAACTGATCATGTTGATATTCATTGTCGCCAGGCGGTAAGCCTGGCAACGCGTTGTTTGGGCGAGGTTATCCATTTTGAAGTTGGAGAGAAGCGAACATCGGAAGTAATGTCACCCCCCGCCAAACGCGGTCCTCCCTGTGCTGCTTATGCTGCATGATCCGGCGGCGCCTCAGCTGGCCGCGGGTCGGGATCTTGTGTCTCGACGTCCTCGGCCCACGAAGCGGGCGCGGATGTCTGTTCATGTTCCATAGCCTCGGAATGTTTGGTAGTAAGGGACCGGGCGACTTCGCTGCCTGCACTGGTACCTTCCCGCTGCTCACTGTTTCTGTCAATGGGCTGATGTTCGAGAGCTGCATGTTTTTCTGTCTGTTCTGCAAGGTTTGAGTCAGTGGAAACAGCCCCAGCTTCGCGGCTGGCTTCTTGAGGGGTCAGTTGTTCTTCCCCGGCCGAATGCGAACCGCTGTGTTCCGACACGGTCCGACGACGGCGCTTTCGGCGTTTCGGTGATCGCTGTTTCCGTACATGGCCTTCATTGTCAGAAGACGGCACTGACTCACGCTCCGCCAGAACAAACGCTTCGGTCGGTACAATAAGGGAATCAGTTGCCATCTTGCCGGCGTCAATGTCTGTCGCGTTCGGTAGCTCCAGAGTCGTAGTACTATTTTCCACCACTGGCCAGGTCGGCGGATCATCCAGGTTTTTGTCCGTGGAAAGTGATTCTTGTACCGCTGAAGCGGTCGGCCGTGTCTGTTGTGTGGAGAACGTCGTGCGCGCCGCCGCGTAAGTCACGGGTAGAACAGTCTTCGCCGCTGGTGGTGCAACGTCCTTCGGTGGGAGTTGTGTGATCCGACGCTGGAAGCACTCGGAACGAAGGTGTCCTTCTTTGCCGCATCCGGGACACGTCTTCGGCTGGCCGTCATAAATAACTATGGCCCGGCATCCTCCTATCTGTAGATAGGATGGCACGTGTCGTTGGAGATCTATGCGCACTTGGCGTACTCCATTGAGTACTGGATACTTCTTAAACTGGGTTCATTTTTCAGCCACGTGTTCGTGTACCGTGCCGTAGGGGCGGAGCGCCGCTACAACTTCTGCCGCCGGGAGTTCAAATGGAAGTTCGAATATGCGGATAGTCCGCAGTCCCATTGCGGCATGGCCGACCTCGACGTTGCCAACATTGCCATCTGCGTGGCAGAAGCGGAGTTCTTGTTTCATCTCACGAAGCACCTTGTCGCATGTAGTTTCGTTTATGAGCTTTACATAGACCGTGCTACTGACGATCGAAAAGTGAATGCCGACAATGTCGGCAGCCGGGATCTTGGCTTCCTCTTTTAAAAAGCGTTCGACTTCGAGCGCCTTTGGTCGGGTAAAGTCGTTCCGAAATGTGAATTTCAAGGTTGATCTTCTGTATTGGTTTGCCATGGTCTTGTAGCGCTACGGCGTCACGTTAGTGTCGGCCGAAGAAAGTAAACAAGGCGCGCGGGCCCCCTCTGACGGCGGAGAGCACACACCGCACGTCTGCCTCGCTCGGCTGCGAGAGCCGCACTGACCCTTAGACCACTCCTTATATGAAGCAATTTCAAGAATCTAAGCAGAAGAAATCAGAGGCTGAAACTAAGAAAGCAGCCAGAAAGTTATTTGGGGAGAAGAGTGGAAAATCTTCCAATCGTAGACCTAAAGCAGAAGAATCGCCCAGTGACTCGGCATCCGATGTACATCTTGATGACAGTGGGGATTCAGACAGCAGTGATAACGATGACGCAGAGTGTCTGTTCCGTGCTGGGCGCTTTTCTGAAGACAAACACGAGGAAAAATGGGCACAGTGCACGGAATGTTATCGCTGGGCTCATGAAGATTGCGGTGTCACAGAAGACAATTTTGTTTGCCCCTGATGTCGTAAATATAAACCTAAGTACTGTGAAAAGAGTGAAGGATAACTTAAATGAATGAACATGTAAAAATTGTATTTTCATATGTCATTATTCTGTAATAAAATAACTAAAGCAAAATATTATTACTGTCTCATATTAGGAAACCTTGATCTCATTTCTACGAAATGCCTTGTTTGTGAAGATTTAATAACTACTCTGAAAGATTGTTTATTATTGCAAATACGATAATTGTATGATAAAATTAGATAATGCAAGATATTATTACCATCATAAAAAATACAATTGCACTTACTTATAGGTCTTTCAAATGGGTTTACAAGAGTGTGTGTCATATTAGGCATCTTTCCTCTACTCTTTGATAGCGATATGCCCAATTAAATTGTAGCACATACCAACCAAGAAGCTGAGAACAGAATCTGAACTACAAAGATGGTAGATACCTCATGCTGAAGCAACTGACAGGGAGGAAATATGTGCCCTTATTGGAGCTTTGTACATCTCAGGAACACGAAAGGACTCCCAATTGTCCATCAGTGACGGACCCAGAATATTCAAATACATCCATGTGTGGGTTAAGATTTAAGTGTCTACCCAACTGTATGAGATTCGATGACAAAGCTGTTCGACATTTGCAGACAGTTAATTCAGCTATTAAAGCACAGCAGCGTCTATCAGAACATTCACTGCCTGCTGCGCACGCGCGGAGGGCCAGTCTTCGGCCCTGCGCAGTGGGCGTATGAGCGCTACTTTTATCAAACATTTGAATGCGTTTCTGCGCATGCGTAGTTCCTGCTCCTGGTCGCTAATTTTGCTTAGTAAGATTTTAATTCGAACATTGTTCTAAAATGAAATTTTTGTCTTTTAGCTATCCGAAAATCTCCCATGGTAGGGTCAGCACTAGAGGTTCAGCCTGGCGGCCCATAGGTCGTAAACACGGTCTGCATGAGGTCGGCACAAGAGAAGCAGTTGTAATGGGCGGCATCAAACCATCGAAAAGAAGGATGACACACAAATATACAATACTAAATAGCTAAAACGACAAGCTAGTCACCCAATTCCAGTTGCAGGTTGCATATCTAATGGATTCCAGGGGCAACAGAAATGGAAATTTTCAGTATTTTGTATAGTTATTGACCACATTTAAAAATTGAAACTGCTGTCGTAATCTGCTCATTAAGAGGTATAGTCTTATTTATATCAAGGTTTAAAATTATGTGCTAAAGTTTGAAAAAAAGAGCAGGCCTATATGTGTTGAGGCAGCGTAACAATATTCCTCCAGTACTTAAGAATTAGAGCCAACGGCCTTGCCGCAGTGGCGGTAACGGTTCCCATTATTTCACTGAAGTTAAGCACTGTCGGGCTGGGCTAACACTTGCGTGGGTGACCGTCTGGATCAGTCGAGCGCTGTTGCCAAGTGGGGTGCAGTTAGCCCTTGTGAGCTCAACTGACGAGCTACTTGATCGAGAAATAACGGCTCCTGTCACGAAAACTGACAACAGCTGGGACAGGGGAGTGCTGACCACTTGCTCCTCCTTATCTGCATCCAGTGACGCCTATCGGTTAAGGATGACGTGGCGGTCGGTCGGTACCGATGGATTTTTCGAGGCCTTTTCGGACGGAATTCTTCTTCTGCTTGATAATGAGAGCTGTTAGGTGCTTCCAACAAACGTTACACAAAGTAACGAAAGGAAAAGAAGTTTATTTACTACTAACTCTATTCGCGCCATATGTTACAGACCGTATCGAAATATACGACTGGTCGTGGCCTAGAAAACTATTTTATTGTACAGAACATCGTTCAGAGGATAGGACGTCATAGGAGATATAGGAAAAAATGGCTTTTCTTAAAATGAAGCGGAAATTAACCAGATGATACTTATCCGTGGTAGTCACGGCAGTTAAGATTCCTTAAGGAGTAGGGGGTATTGGTAAATAAAGAAATGTACTGTGGAATACGGCTCATGACAACGTAGCGCGTTACCTACCACAAAGCGCCTTTTTCCTTTTTTTGTCGACGAACGTTCACTGCATGTACAGCCGGAATCATACAATACGTCGCAACAATCTCTGCGGTGACAAAGAAGTCGTGTACGGCTAGAGAATCACCATAGCGCTTCCCATTGCCTTCTGCACGCGCTTTACGAGCCCCCTCTCTCTCTCTCTCTCTCTCTCTCTCTTTCTCTCTCTCTCTCTTTGAGTGACAAAAGCCTTTCATCCAAACCGCTCAGAGCAGAATAGGCATTGTGTCTGCCTCATTGTCTTCACACTGCAGGGTTGGCAGCAGTGGAAAAGGCTACCGAAGGAGTCGTCCATGATGTAACGGGGGCTCTCAATGCTGCTTTGCTCTCCGTTCCTTTCTAGTTCATCTAGCCCGTTGGCCGGTGCTTTAGCAATTCCACCTTCCGAGTTTTTCAGATGTGTAGCTTTCTTTTCGCTTCTTTCTTTGATCCTATTTAAAGTCTATAGAGAGATAACCGTCATTGTGGACGAACATCTCTGAAGAATATAACAGAGATGAATGAACTTACAAATCAATAACGCCGTTGATGCGGACTTTCGAATAGTACTCTTCAAGATCACATGTCTAGCGCCCTGTTTCTTATTTACTTGTTTACTGCCCCTACGAGCATCTATTCAAATGAGTCATCTGTTCACTTCAGTGAGTCACTGCATTCAGAAAGGACAAAATACTGATTAGAAAAAAAAAAAAACGTATCCTGTTACGAGAAATTCTTGTACACAGAAAATTTGTGTTTCACAAACGAGACTTTTTACGGTAACTTAATTTACAAACCTGAAAATCTGAGGTTTTTCGCTACGACTTTTCAATTTTTTCGAAGCCCCATTGAAAATTAAACATTTCAAGATAATATTATGCACGAGAATATTATCCAGTGCTGCTGTACAATTTTAATGGGTCCGTAAAGTTAACCATAAATGCGACATGGAAATGAGTGTATGAACATTTACCGTACAGTTAGAATTTGCTTCTCGAACGGTCTACTGGAAGACGTCAGACTGACATCGCAGATGACTCTAATCGTAGTTCTCTGGACTAATAAAATCGTTCGTAAATGCGGAGAACCACTTCAGAATATCTCACAAGAAATAAAACATGAAAAATAAACAACATAAATCAGCTTTCACATATTGATATGTGACCGCGGAAATTACGCCTATAGTGAATACACACGCATTACGTTTGTATAAAATATTGTGAGAGATTCTTGTTTCGTCTATACACATACATCCACACTCCGCAAGCCACGGTACAGTATGTGACGGAGGGTACACTGTACCACTACCAGTCATATCACTTCCTATTCCACTCGCAAATAGGGCGAGGGAAAAACGACTCTCTATATAGCTCTGTACAAGCCCTAAATTCTCTTATCTTTGTGGCCCTTACGAGAAATGTACTCGTACGTTGGTGGCAACAGCATCGTTCTGAAGTCAACATCAAATGCCGATTCTCTAAATTTTCTCAATAGTATTCCTTGAAAAGTACGTCGCCTTCACTCCGGGGATATCCTTTTGAGTTCACGAAGAATCTATCTAAGACTTGCGTGCTGTTCTAATCTACCGTTAACAAATCTAGCAGCCCGCCTCTGAACTGCTTCCTTTAATCCGACGTGAGGTGGATCCCAAGTACTGAACCAGTACTCAAGAATGGGTCGTACTGTCCTATACGCGGTATCCTTTATAAGTAAACCACACTTCCCTACAATTTTCCCAAAAAACCAAAGCAGACTATTCGCCTTCACTACTACAGTCCTTAAATGCTCGATTTGCAACGTTACGCCTAGATATTTAATCGATGTGAGTGTCAATCAGCACGCTAATAACGTCGTATTCGAGCATTACGGGTTTGGTTTTCCTACTCATCTGCTTTAATTGACGTTTCTCTACATTTAGAATCAGCTCCCGCTCATCACACCATCTAGAAATTTTGTCTAACTCATTCACTATCGTCCTACAGTCACTCGACGACGACATCTTCCCATGGATCACTGCATCATCAGCAAGCAGTCGCAGGCTGCTGCTTCCCCTGTCCACTAGATCATTTATGTATACAGAGAATAGCAGCTGACCTATCACACTTCCCTTGGGCACTCCTCACGATACCCTTGTTTCTGGTGAACACTTGCCGTCGAGGACGACGTACTGATTTCTATTACTTCATAATTCTTCGAGTGACTGACACATCTGGGAACCTATTCTGCATGCTAGTACCTTCGTTAACAGTATGCAGTGGTGCACGGTATCAAATGCCCTTCGGAAATCTAGGAATACGGAATCTGCCTGTTGCCTTTTATCCATAGTTATCAGGATTTTATTTGAGAAAACTGCCAGCTGATCTTCGCAAGAGCGATTCTTTCTAAAACCTTTCTCGTGAACGTTTGCGTCTCAAGGAAATTTACTCTTGTTACTGCTCTATTTCTTGAGTCATCAACATCACATTACACATCTTTCGGAATGGCAAATACGTGATCTGCAAATAGATAAACTTTTTGATTACCAGTCGTCTTTAGTGGCTGATGATTCATATACAGGGTGTATCATAATTAATGGTGTAAACGCATATGCCGGCTGGAGTGGCCGAGCGGTTCTAGGCGCTACAGTCTGGACCCGCGCGACCGCTACGGTCGCAGGTTCGAATCCTGCCTCGGGCGTGGATGTGTGTGATATCCTTAAGTTAGTTACGGTTAAGTAGTTCTAAGTTCTAGGGGACTGATGACCTAAGAAGTTAAGTCCCATAGTGCTCAGACACATTTGAGCCATAAATGCACACAGTTGAAAGTACACGATACTAGAAGTAAAAAAGTCACAGTAAACATAGAGTCGAATTGCTTAAGAGCTACGACCAGTTTTTCATCTTCGATACTCTGAAGCAAATCTCTTCTGCTGCAAGCTCTTTGCTTTCCACATTTTGGGAAGTAGTAATATGGGCTGGAACAAGATAAATGTCCGGTAAACTTTTGCTCTAAAATGCATACCTTAAAAGTTATGAGCAATTGTTCATTAGAAGAGCTGTGTTTCCAAGTAGCGAAAATGAGCACGTGCTCATAGCTCTTAAGGTGCGCATTTTAGGGCACATGTTTACTGGACATTTTTTCTTGTTTTGGTCCCCTGGCCATAACGGACCAACACAGATCGATATATCCATCTATACCCGTTACACGCTGTATTTTGTTAGGTTTAATTCCTCCAACCATGAAGGAAAATGCGAATTAAAATATTTATGCAGGATTTACGAAAGAGACGGTAAATTTACAGGAAAAAAATGTTACTTTATTTTTGAACATAGACTTCGTCAACGGCTGAACAGTTAATCAAATAAATTGTAATTTTTTTCAGTTTCGTAGAAAAAATTTCTTTTGTTGAGTTCTGCAAGTTATTTTTCACATAGCGAATGTTTCAAAATATATATATATATATAGCAATCACTGTGGGAATTTTCGTTGTAAGCGGAATCAGTTCTTTTCAGAAGTGAATCACTTTTTCATCGCCACTACTGCAGTGCAATGTGTTGTAAAACTACTTTTAGTTTACCAGCGACTACTCAGCCAACTCTTGCTTACAATAAAGCATTAATGAAACGTAGTCCAGTAACTGTCCTGCTTTGTCAAATTAGTCGAAGTAATCCATAAGAAATACACATTTGAGTACGCAATAATCAACCGCCTCAGTTCTTCAGCCTCCGAAATAGTTTTTTACATCTTCTATCCTCCCAAACAGTATTTTGTTTGTTGTTTTAATATTGCCTGGAAAACGTTTCACCGACGGACGTGAATATGTATTCAAGAGACAGAATTCAGATTTTTGATTAATTTCTCTGCGCGGCAGTGTAGTTTACATGTCCACTGAAACAAATGCCAAATACAGGTCAGGTTGCCATTCAAACTATCCAATCCGAACTGGCCAGCTGTCCAACCTGTCGGATCAAATTACTCACTAACGAGAAATTGTTTTCTCATTTTTCTTTGGTAGCTGTCATACTGAGCTTGCCAGGTGACTAACAACTAACCACTGTGCGTTTCATCCGTGTAAAACTCAAGGGAATTTTGTAATAAAAAACAGTCCAGGTCGCAAGAAGATGATTTATTCCAATAACCGGTTTCGGTCTGTACGACCAGCTTTAGAACAAATGGTCCAGATGATGTGAGAAGGAGGTTCATGGAGCTCCTGTCTAGTGCCGACTGCTACTTGTCGCCAACTGCAGTTAAACAACCATAGATGGCCTGAACTCCAGCAGACTGTATGAGAAGGTCTCAATAGCAGCGGCGCGTCCCTCATGACTTCCTTCAGTAAGCTATAGACGTTGCGAAGATGCTCATACTACATATACAAAATATTGGAGTTTTTAAAGGGGGTATAAATACATTTGCATGTGACAAAAATGTCTTATATGCACAATTTCCTCGCCAAGGGCGCAATGAAAGTTTTTACACTAGTGATATTCAGAGATGGTTTACAAATTGCCGGGTAATGTATATTGTGTTCGAGATGTTGCTGAACTACTATGCATTTCTTTTTGTGGGTGAAGATGACGCGTCAGGCGTATTAGACACACAGACACTGTAGAAGAGCTAGCTACCGGTTTGTCTGAAGCTGCTGCCATTATTCGTGAAGCACTTGATTGTTCCAAGCGTGTTACATAATCATTAATCCACAGATACCAGTTGTGCGTTAACGTAAACCGACGACATTCTCAGCGACATTTCTAAAATAATATTCATTACCTGAAATCCAGCGATCATGCCCGTTCGGACGTCTGATAAACCGCTCCCTTTCCGCATTACGAGAACGACCACACTGTTTACCGCCCCCCCCCCCCCCCCCACTCCTGACACGATTTAGATACCCTCCATCGCTAGTGCTGCCACCTGCAGTCTGTGAGTGGTTATGGCACACGGACGGCGAACATAGGCGGTGGTCACATTAATGTGTCTGGACCTTCTACTAAACCTAAATTACATTCAACACATTGAAGTCACAACGGATTTTACTTTCACTGCAGGTTAAATTAATAAATTAAGAGGAAAACTGTTCTAGGAAATCATATTACCAGTAAATTAATTCGAGTTGCATCTTATGTTTCATATATTCATGAATCGCACTTTATAATTGATGTTTTACGTTGGGATAAATGTATTTTATTTTTTGTTAGATGTTTTCGTTAAATAGCTGAATAAATTGTAATTAGGAATAATTTAATAAAGCAGAGTAGAAAAGATAAAGTCAAAGAGATGTTCATTGGGCAGACATTGTCGTAATGTAACGTAATTGAGTTGTTCGGTTGTTAAAACAAGTCGTTTGTGTTCCGTTCCGCTGTTCGGTCGTGCGCGTATCTGAAGGGAATTAATTCGGGGACTATAATAAACTTTCACATAATAGCTACGATTCGATGTTCTGACAAAAGGGGTTAATGTCAGTGTTAATTTGAATTGTGGGCGACAGGATTAGTTTTGACAGATACGTGCAAACGGACGTAACGAAAGTTGTCCGCATATCATCCTTGAACGTGCCTTTTTATTTAGTTAACGACTGCGGGCTCATTACAAGCTATTATCTCAGGATTAGGATCAATCCCTCTTTCCTCCTAGATAGTGATCATTCATTAACATTTACGTCAAAAGAAAAAGGATTATTAATAAAAGTGATGTTAAATGACAATTACGTGTTATTCCGTTAGTGTGGAACCGACCCAATATCTCTGAGATGATTTTGATAAATTTGTGTTAAATACTGAACTGAGATAGGAAGTAAATTGAAATTAGTGAATATTTGATACTGGGACTATAGAAGCAGAAGCGCTTAAGGTTTCTCTTCTCTAAAATGGCAAAATAGGTACGAACTTTAACTCAATAGTCGACATTATGTATTGCAAAGACATTAGCATTTCATACTTCTTTTGACGACGCGCTGTTAAACAAAGGAACGTTGAGTCTCTGTGCGAGTAATAAAATTAAATCTAAAAACAAAATTAATAACGGCGAACTCCGCTTTAACAAACTGTATTGCGTGTCGTCATCGGGCAATAACTGCTCAACCCTGGAGGCTTGTGTGGTGAAATTAGAAGTCGGACATATAAACAAACTTAAAAATCCATTCAAGTTACAGTGGAGACGGCACAACAAGACGTGGGCAGTTATAACTTGTATCAAGAAAACGACTTAGATACAGTTTCTGGTAACAGTAACGAACGCGCAGTCGTGTGAATGATACCGCGTTTCTTTCTTCATATAAGGAAGGCAAGGAAATTATAAATTATGGTGTACGCAGTTACAGAGTGTGGACTCCGAGTTTAGCCAAAGTTCGCTTCGGGAGATTCCCGATGCAGGACGGCCTCTATGCCTCTCCGCTTTTAATGCGTTAAATAATGTGGCGGGCGGTTTACTGAAGCGGCGACCGCAGCGGCAGATCGTCGATCTTCGTGACGAATCACAGTCCTGCCTCGGCGCAGGGCCTACGGGCTCCGGTCATGCCCCTGCGGAAGACAAATCAACGCTCCTGCACCGATTCGGGATCACGGCAGCTTGTGGACAATGGATGTTGTCCGCGCGACCATCAATTACGGCTCGCAATTGCTTCTCGTGTTTGGTGAACGCACAGAGACCACCTGGATGTATCGACGAAGTCCTGTAATACCAGTATTTCGTTTCCGGATAAGAGTGCCTACCTACGTGACACTGGATCTCTAGGAATTCATTTAAGTGGATGTATTTAGGAGAAAAAAAAGATTACTTCGCTTTTGGCATTTTTGATTTCGTTGTACCATACCGATAAACGAAGCAGCATGCAGGAATACACGTGTAGCGATGACATGCTACAGCTTATTGGTATTCTTTTTGCTTTATTTTATTTTATTAGCCAAAGTTCTCTCACTTTACATCCGTCAAGAAATTGCATTCACAGAGTACACAAAATATTCATGCATATACGCAGCATTGGGCATCTATACACAAAATAATTTAGTTTCTGTTAACTAAAATTGTAATATAAGTTCGTAGGCTTCGACTGCCGGTGTAATTTTGTACAAAATAGTTTTAGGAATTGAACCGTGTCGTTGTGAACTAGTTGTAGTAGTTAGTATGACGTCGCCCAATACCTAAACTTGTATCGTCCTAAAATTATAATAATACATCACGTTAATTAATTTATTACTCATTCCAAAAAACGAGTAATTTTAACAAGCTGCTGTACTGACGGAATCTTGAAAACTACGTATTATGATTATTAATGTACATTGGTTCTTGCTCCCGTGACACTCTTTATTTTGTACACCTTTACTGTGAATCTTATTCCACACCCAGAGATACACACTGAGGTGACAATAGTCACAGGATACCTGCTAATATCGGACCTGCTTTTGCCCGGCGTAGTGAAGCAGCTGGACGTGCCATAGATTCAAAAATACGCCGGAAGTTCTCTGCAAAATATTGAGCCATAATGTATATATGTTGTTGTTGTTGTGGTCATCAGTCCACAGACTGGTTTGATGCAACTCTCCATGCCACTCTATCCTGTGCAAGCTTCTTCATATCCCAGGATCTACTGCAATCTACATCCTTCTGAATCTGCTTAGTGTATTCATCTCTTGGTCTCCCTCTACGATTTTTACCCTCCACGCTGCCCTCCAGTACTAAATTGGTGATCCCCTGATGCCTCAGAACATGTCCTACCAACCAATCCTTTCCTCTAGTCAAGCTGTGACACAGATTTCTCTTCTCCCCAATTCATTCAATACCTCCTCATTAGTTATGTGATCTACCCATCTAATCTTCAGCATTCTTCTGTAGCACCACATTTCGACAGCTTCTATTCTCTTCTTGTCCAAATTATTTTATCGTCCATGTTTCTCTTCCATACACTGCTGCACTCCAACCAAATACTTTCAGAAACAACTTCCTGACACTTAAATCTACACTCGATGTTAACAAATTTCTCTTCTTCAGAAACCTTTCCTTGCCCCCCCCCCCCCCCCAAGTCTACATTTTATATCCTCTCTACTTCCACCATCATCAGTTATTTTGCTCCTAATGCATATGTAGCCGTCCAAAATTTCGAAAGCGTTTTGGTGCAGGATTTTGTGCACGACGTGATCCCTCGATTACGTCCCTAAAATGTTCTATGTGATTGCAGGTGATCTGGATGGCAAAAAATTTTTCTCGAATTGTCCAGAATAGTCGTTAAACAAATCGCTAACAAGTGTGGTCCGCTAATATAACGTCGTTGTTTGGGAACGTGAAGTCCATGAATGTCTGCAGATGGTCTCCAAGCAGCCGAACAGAACCATTTACAGTCAGTGATCGGTTCAGTTGGACCAGAGCACGCACTCCATTCCATGTAAACAAAGTCCACTCAATTGTGGAGCCACCACAGTCTTGCACAGTGACTTGTTGACTACTTGAGTCCATGGCTTCGTGGGGCCTGCGCTACACTCTAACCCTACCATCAGCTCTTACCAACTGAAATCGGGACTCGTCTGACCATGCCATAGTTTTTCACCCGCCTGCGGTCCAACTGTTGTGTTTACGAACCCAGGAGAGGTGCTGCAGGCGATGTCGTGCTGTTAACAAAGGCACTCGCGTCGGTCGTTTGCTGCCATAGCCCACTAACGCCAAATTTCGTCGCACTATTCTAACGAATACGTTCGTCGTACGTCCCACATTGATTTCTGTGTTTATTTCACGCTATGTTGCTAGTCTGTTAGCAGTCGTCAGCGGCTGTAAGCAAATGCCGCTGTTCTCTGTCTTCGTGTGAAGGCCGTCGGCCTCTGCATTGTCCGTGGTGAGAGGTAATGCCTGAAATTTGGTATTCTTGCAGACTTTTGACACTAAGGATTTCGAAATATTGAATTATCTAACGATTTCCGAAATGGAATACCGTATACGTCTAGTTCCAACCACCTGTCCAGGTTTAACCCTAGGACTCACTCTGGGGTCATAGGTGACCCCAGTCATCTTTACTATGGATAAAATACTATTTCTATTTCTTGTAAAAATCCAGAATTTTATGACTTTTACCACACAGTATTGTAGTTCTCTCACAAAAATTTTTAGAGCGCTTGACGCAACATTTAAATCAATAATTAACAAAAACTACTGTTGGGGTCAATTATGACCCCAGATAGATTATATGTAACATTCATAGAATGTATAGATTATCAACTATCAATCTCTTTCTTAGGTATTTTGAGTTGGTAACACTGAATTCAGGGGTTATTCAGGTGTTACTCAGAACTAACCTCAAACTGGAAGTTCGTTTGTACGTTCGTTGTACGTTTGTTGTTGCAGTGTAATTTCATCATGGATGGAATACGTTTTGCACCTGGCTATAGTGTAGAACAACCTATGGAAGACTTATTTCGTAGCAGTAGTGATTCAGAAGGTAGTGACGCCGAAGATGATGGAACAGAGACACAGGTAGACCAAAGTGATGAAATTTGTTTACATGAATTAGAAGAAAATGATATTCCTGCTGAAAATGATGACAGTGGAGAAGATGAAAGTGCAGTACTGGTAAGCAGGGGTCGGGATATTGCATGGAGTACAAAAGAACCATCAATTCGTAGATTTCCAATCCGCAACATACAACGATTTTCAGCAGGTATTCCTAGTACAGTTAGTGTTAGCTCAGCTGTTGACTGTTTCACTAATGAATTGCTGGATATAATAGTTCAGTTCACAAATCAACGACGAAATGAATTGAAAGTGTCTGAAAAATTAGTTGACTGGCGGGATACAGACAGATGCGAGCTTCTTTCGTTTTTAGGCTTGCTGATTCTGTATGGCGTACAGAAGAAGAAACCTATTGACGAATTTTGGGACTCTGAATATGGTACTCCTCTATTCCGTGCTACTATGTCGAGGAGGCGATATCAGGACATTCTGCGTTCACTTCGTTTTGACGACCGCATCACAAGACTTGAAATGAAAGAGAGGACTGGAAATAAGGCTGAAGCTGTACAGGAAATATTTGATTTGTTTGCCGTGCAATGTCAAACATCATTTATACCTTCCAGCAACATTACTGTTGATGAACATCTTTGCGTATACAGAGGTCGGTGCAGTTTCAAGGTCTACATTCCTTCAAAGCCAGGAAAGTATGGCATCAAGATATGGTGCGCAGTAGACTGTGAACATGGTTATCTGACAAATCTTCAAATGTACACTGGAAGGAGTGGTGATGTGAGAGAAGTGAATCAAGGCAAGAGAGTGGTCTTAGATTTAGTGTGTCTTCTGGCTGGCAGTGGTAGGAATATACCCACTGAATTTTTTCACGAGCTATGACCATGGCCAAGAATTGTTGAAAATGAAGTTGACACTTGTAGGTACTCTACGTTCTACAAGAAAAGAAGTCCCAAAAGAGTTTTTGCCTTCGAAAACTAGGGAAGAATGCACTACCAGATTTGCATACAGTGGTGAAACCCTATTAGTTTCGTATGTTCCAAAAAGAAATAAGGCTGTGCTACTCCTGTCAACACAACATCAATCATTTGAAGTGCCCAAAGAAAACAACTTGAAACGAAAACCAGAAGTAGTGTTGTATTACAACTCAACAAAATCAAGTGTTGATACGCTAGATCACGTGAGCTCTTACTATTCTGTGAAAAAGGGTACAAAACGTTGGCCATTAGCAGTATTTTATGATCTTGTCGATCTAGCTGCACTCAATGCCTACAGACTCTTCTGTGTTGCTGTTGAAAAAACAGAGAGACGTCTTTTTCTAATGAAGTTGGCCAAAGAAATGGCAAAGCCCCAAGTGGAACGTCGTTTGAGTTTACCACAAGCAAGGAACAAGGATATTATTAGCAGTATCAAACGGTGTGGATTTGATGATCTGTTAGACAATCAGAAGAGAAAGCGAGGCAGATGCTCCATTTGCCCCCGATCAAAGGACACAAAATACGGTTCAGCATGCAAAAAGCGTAACAAATTTGTTTGCAAGGAACATTCTGAAATAGTTACTACTTGCAAAATATGTGCAGATGACTATGGTACGGATTCCGGTTAGAATTATGTTTCCTGTTGAGTTGTTCATCACATTTTCTGTAAATCTGAAGCCATTGTGAAACATTTATGAGTGAAACAAATTATGACTTAGAGTGATATTGTAACTTCTGATATGTAATTACTCTTCCATATGTAATTTAATTCTACTATGTACATACCTGTTAAAAAAGCTGTGAAATGTGTCTAAATAATAAATCAAATGTAAACAAACAGTATTAAACGACAGTACGTTGTTCTCTGAATGATTAGTACACACAGTCAATTATATATTGATTGGGGTCATGTATGACCCCAGATGGAGTACTAGGGAAATTTTAGCAGAGTGAGTCCTAGGGTTAAAGTATTAACTCCCGAGTCTGGAACCGCGCGACCGCTACGGTCGCAGGTTCGAATCCTGCCTCGGGCATGGATGTGTGTGATGTCCTCAGGTTAGTTAGGTCTAAGTAGTTCTAAGTTCTAGGGGACTGATGACCTCAGATGTTAAGTCCCATAGTGCTCAGAACCATTTGAACCATATTAATTCCCGTCGCCCGTCCATAATCATGTCGGCAACATTTTCACAGGAATCAGCTGAGTACAAATGACAGATCCGCCAACGCACTGCCCTTTTATATCTTGTGCACGGAATACTACCGCCATCTGTATATCGCTTTACTATGACTTTTGTCAGCTCAGTCTATGCGTGTAAGTCTGTCCTACCTCATAATACATGTAGATGACGGCTGATACTGTAGTCTCTGTCTTCGCTGATTTTGCTACGAATGAATGGCCTGGTGTCTGTCTTAATTATACGCGAAAAGCACAAAAATGATTAGTGACGCTCTTGGTCGACAAATTGGCTTGAAAAAAAATAGGTTTGCTGTAAAGTAGGATAAATCGAAAGAACTAATGCTTAATCCTGTTGACGTGATCCTTTTTACCAGCTTCACCGAGCGTCGTTTTAAAGCTACAAGCAAATCCTGAATCATTTTAAAGGTTATGTTCTTGAATCCAGGCTCGAGCAACGATGACATGACTAATGTGTTAATACGTTCAGTTGCTAGCAATCGCTTTGATATTTCCGTTGTGATGCTATTCTTCAGATTATTACCAGCAGCCTATTGGTAGCATGCCAGATATTTTGGTATTCAATATTCTACTTATAGGTATTATTCTGCTCTTGCAACGTACTTTTCTAAGCAAGTTTCAGGAGTAGCCACTAAAATAATACAGACCCAGCATATCACAAACATCTGCAATATCTACGGCTGTTAGCTCGTGTTGTGCTCTGGCATGGCAGTTAATGATGTTAGTCACTGGACACACCTGCAAATGCTTTTAGTGATATACGGCATTGAATTTCATCTAGTGGACACTTCTGCAATTAATACGAGGTCTGATTCACTTCTGAGCTCTCCAATTGCTACCAGATTTTGTTTAACCCACATCAGTAATCAGGCAGTCTGTCAGACTTTTCTTTTAGTACCAAATTGAGCATGTCTACCGAAAAACGATATTAGACATTTTCTTCCAAATGGTGTTTTGCTCTTCTAACCACCGCTTTGACGTCGTATATGTTCAGAAAGTGGCTGGTTTAAATGACAAATAGAATTACTGACATTGGTAACAAGTAACCTGTTACCTCAATAACACCGTCTAGATAATACTCGCACATCGCACCCCGGAAAGAAAAGTGACAAAAACAGCATTTTTAGTTTGCCACTGAAAACACTTGTGAAATGCCTCAACGTGCACGAAAAATGTAGTGGAATTAACTGCCAGCAATATTTACTTGAAATTTCAAGGAAGCATGTATTACATGAGTGTAAGGTTTGTACAATTAATTATTTACGTACAGTTTTCTCATGTTTTGCATTTTTGAGTTGTGTCGCTGGGGTGCGGTATGTCTTTACTCATCCCTTCGTTTCGGCTTTTGCCATTATTAGACCAAAATTTAGTCGGTGGTTGCAAACGAAGGTTGTGTCAGTATCAGTAACAGATTGGTTTTATTGATACTGACACTGAACCTTGTTTTGCAAGCACCGACAAAAATATGGTCTGATGACGGCAATAGCGGAAACGACATTATAAATAAGGACGTGTGTTAGAAGAATTAGACGATTTTATTCACAGTATGCACAATTATTGACTATGACATCGATACTACGATGTTTCACAGACTTCGGTATCGACCAATATTTTGTAAATTTCTGTAAACACCACTCATCTGTCCTCACGACTGACTGTAAAAACGAAATCTATTGTCACGTACGCTACGGAACGATCTCGATACCACAAAGGTAGGGGTGCGATGGTACATAAGGGCTACCGCACAGGAACAATTCTCTTCGTGTAGTTAATTAGTCCAAATCGTTCTAATCTATTCTAGTCTTGGTGGCTACGAGCTAATTTCTCAGATTCGTCTTGTTTCTTCTTCTCGTGCTACGAAAGACTGACGCTCATTAAAATCTGCAAAGTGCTCTGCAACTTTTAGGACGTGGATGTGAGCCAAAGACGATTCACATACTTGGTCAAGCCACGATCACGACAACCGCCTCCAGGATCCTCTGACGGTGGAGTTCTCCACTGTGTGGGCCCTAGAAGACATCTCAGGTGAAGCGGTTAGACAAGAAAAATTTACCTTCAGAGGTCCTGACCCTCGTCGCTGTCCACTAAGAAGATAGCCGTCGCTTCTGAGAGCATTTGGTCCTTCACCTGCTGCTCCGGTGTGGCTCCCAGAGTTCTGTAAGCACACCCCGCCATCCGCCAATCACCGTCGACCTACCAGGGAGCTACTTAACGCCACAGGTGGTGGTGGCTTCAGTGCTCACTTGTGAATGACGTGTCAAACATCGATGTCTGTCCAAGTCAAGCCCGTTTAAATCAAGCGAGCAGTGCTCATCAAATACAAGGGTCGTTAAATACGTAATGCACCACACTTTTTTTTCTCGGGCAGTTTCGGTTTAAAACATGTGGAATTTGTTGCAGGACATGTACGCGCCGAACCATCTTCAGTCCGAAAAAAGAGCATCACCTGTTTGTATCGCTTCAACTTACTATCGATTTTCATGTGCTAGAAGAATGTAGAGATTCAGTTGTTTATATACACGCCTGGAAATTGAAATAAGAACACCGTGAATTCATTGTCCCAGGAAGGGGAAACTTTATTGACACATTCCTGGGGTCCGATACATCACATGATCACACTGACAGAACCACAGGCACATAGACACAGGCAACAGAGCATGCACAATGTCGGCACTAGTACAGTGTATATCCACCTTTCGCAGCAATGCAGGCTGCTATTCTCCCATGGAGACGATCGTAGAGATGCTGGATGTAGTCCTGTGGAACGGCTTGCCATGCCATTTCCACCTGGCGCCTCAGTTGGACCAGCGTTCGTGCTGGACGTGCAGACCGCGTGAGACGACGCTTCATCCAGTCCCAAACATGCTCAATTGGGGACAGATCCGGAGATCTTGCTGGCCAGGGTAGTTGACTTACACCTTCTAGAGCACGTTGGGTGGCACGGGATACATGCGGATGTGCATTGTCCTGTTTGGATGTACCGTGCACTATTCAGTGTCCCCTCGACGATCACCACTGGTGTACGGCCAGTGTAGGAGATCGCTCCCCACACCATGATGCCGGGTGTTGGCCCTGTGTGCCTCGGTCGTGTGCAGTCCTGATTGTGGCGCTCACCTGCACGGCGCCAAACACGCATACGACCATCATTGGCACCAAGGCAGAAGCGACTCTCATCGCTGAAGACGACACGTCTCCATTCGTCCCTGCATTCGCGCCTGTCGCGACACCACTGGAGGCGGGCTGCACGATGTTGGGGCGTGAGCGGAAGACGGCCTAACGGTGTGCGGGACCGTAGCCCACCTTCATGGAGACGGTTGCGAATGGTCCTCGCCGATACCCCAGGAGCAACAGTGTCCCTAATTTGCTGGGAAGTGGCGGTGCGGTCCCCTACGGCACTGCGTAGGATCCTACGGTCTTGGCGTGCATCCGTGCGTCGCTGCGGTCCGGTCCCAGGTCGACGGGCACGTGCACCTTCCGCCGACCACTGGCGACAACATCGATGTACTGTGGAGACCTCACGCCCCACGTGTTGAGCAATTCGGCGGTACGTCCACCCGGCCTCCCGCATGCCCACTATACGCCCTCGCTCAAAGTCCGTCAACTGCACATACGGTTCACGTCCACGCTGTCGCGGTATGCTACCAGTGTTAAAGACTGCAATGGAGCTCCGTATGCCACGGCAAACTGGCTGACACTGACGGCGGCGGTGCACAAATGCTGCGCAGCTAGCGCCATTCGACGGCCAACACCGCGGTTCGTGGTGTGTCCGCTGTGCCGTGCGTGTGATCATTGCTTGTACAGCCCTCTCGCATGTCCGGAGCAAGTATGGTGGGTCTGACACACCGGTGTCAATGTGTTCTTTTTTCCATTTCCAGGAGTGTAGTTTTCTTAAATTTTTGTGTTAAATATTTTAGATATGTGACACTTGATGGTCGAGAAAATCTGTGTCCTGTCAAGTCAGCGAGTGTGCAACGCCCAGTCGATTGCTGAATCGCGGCGTGCGGCAAAGGTATCGACTACGATGCAGCTGGCCACTACGGATATTTGCCGGCGACTGCAAAGAAGAAATACTTACTGTTAAAGGCAGAATTAGCGTGATATGTTTGTTCGCAGAGAATGGTTCTCGGCTTGTCCTTTGATAATTTCAGGAGTAATACCCGAGTATCGCTCGAGTGATCCTCGAGAGAGATTATCTCAAGAGTGTGATGAGATCGGCTCACACGTACGATACTTGAACTAGTCTGCAACGCAGATCGAACTTAAATGTGTTTCCCTAAACCGTTTCAGGCAAATGCCGGGATGGTTCCTTTGAAAGGGCACGGCCGATTTCCTTCCCAATCCTTCCCTAACCCGAGCTTGCGCTCCGTCTCTAATGACCTCGTTCTCGACGGGACGTTAAACACTACCCACCACCACCACTTAAATGTGTTCAAAGCAGTTCTAAGTCCTATAGAAAGGTATTTTGAGAAGATTATCGGCTTACGTAGGAAATGATTATTCTGTCGATTTTTAGTAGACTCCAGGTATAGGAAAAGCTCCGATTTCTTGAAGCGTGAGGTTAGTTTCTCCTAGATGTGATTAATGGCGCGGTGTGCTGCTTAATAGACACGCGATGGTAAGCGAACCGTGTTTCAATATTTTTGTGTATTTCAATAATTTTGTGCGTGTGTGTATGTGTGTTGGGGGGGGGGGGGGGGGGTGCATGTCAAGAGACGTGCGTGTTCACGCGAAGTCGTTTAGTTGTTTTTCCGTTGAGGATTTAAGCATGCACTAAGGGATAGTAGCGTTGCATTGTATTATTGTGGTTGTATAGGTGTACGCAAGCACTAAGGAGTAGTGACTTAGCGATATTTGGGTCAGGTATTGTGTGACTTCAGCGTGAGCGTCTCAATATAGTAAATTCCAGAAATCTCGTCGGATGCACTGAATTTGTAGTCTATATTAAAGAGAAAGGGCGTCATGAGCAATAGTTATTTATTTAGAAACAATTGAAAGTTTATTGAGAATGTGATAGCTTTTCCATTTGGCCTTGAACGACAAAATAAAGAACCATTTAAAGGAGAACACGCTAATTCTCTCTGAAAGAGAGAATCGACTGCTGTGTTTTGAATTTTATGTATTAGTGAGACCCTGAAGTCAATGCCTGAAGTGGTTAAACTTTGATTATTTTAGTTCATATAGGTCAAAAGTGGCGGTGACACTCATGTTTTTTGTTTCACTTTTTTCTATTACATTTCCGCCTCGTGGGATTTTGAATAGATAACCTGCACTGGAGAAATATAAAGCGCTGACTTGTAGCTGTAGATTTAATTACAGGAAATAAAAAAAAAGTTTTAAACTGGAAAAGTCAGTACCCGACTTGTCTTTCACCCCCAAACTATTTCAGAAAGAAAAACATAATAAAAGATTTATTTGGAAGCAGACTAATATTTGGAATGTGCCTTTTCGGAATAAAGTAAATCCGAAGGCCAGTGAAGTAAGAGACTGGAATGCTGGTAAAAAGCAATGCTCAAAGAAATTAAAGAAAAATAATAGTATTTTTCAGTGAACGACTTGTAACGAAAAGAAAGATTTTATTTTACAGTTTCGTCTTGATCACATAAATTTTTACATTTGACTATGACCGGTTTCGGCTACTGCCATCTTCAGATGTATGTAGTATCAACGTCAAAATAAACATGCAGGTACATAGTAAGTGCTTACTGTGTACCTACATGTTTAGTTTGACGATGATACTACATCAGAATATTTTATGATCTGAAGATCGCAGTAGCCGAAACCGGTCGTAGTGAAATGTAAAAATTTATGTGATCAAGACGGACCTGTAAAATAAAGTGCCAAAATTTGATCACAGACTCATTTTCAGACTTTATGTCTTCAATTGAAAAGAAAGATAATTAATCTTTTGACAGGGAAAGCTAGTTTGCGTGTTATGGAAAAGGAAATAATTATAAACGTAAAGTTAGTTCACTTAATTCTGCAAAGTTGAGATTAACGACATAGTTTATTATCATAAAATTTCAATAGAGTCAAGGATATTGTTGTAGCAAGGCGCTACTTATAGACGTTATCGTTGATTGACAACGAGACATAAACAGTATAAAATTATATCTTTGCCTTGTGAACGTATTCTTCAGTATAGGTTGCTGTTATTGGTAGAGTAAATGCATCATTCCTACTCGCCGTAGACTCTCGCATTTAATATTTTTCTGGTGATTGATACTAGCTTTGATGGTAGTTTATCTCTCAAACCTAGTCAACCCTGATAATCAGATGCGTTGTAATTAATATCCAGATAGCTATCACTGATCCTATTATACCAAACATTCTAACTTTTGACCTGACGACGACAATCGTGTAAACGAAGTGATGAATCAAGGCATCTGTTATACGATCTAGACGGTTTTATTCGCAATATTCACAAACTTCTTGGCAGACTAACACTGTGTGCCGGACCGAGTTTTAATCTGCCAGGAAGTTTAATATCGGCGCACACTCCGCTGCAGAGTGAAAATCTCATTCTTATTCACAATGACACGATGATCGCGGACTGATTCAGGAAAAAATTTATGGTAAGTTCCTAGGGGACCAAAGTACCGAGGTCATCGGTCCCTAGGCTTACACGCTACGTAATCTATCTTCGCTAAGGACAACATATACACACACACACCCATGACTGCAGGAGGAGTCGTACCTCAGACGGGGGAAGCTCCGCGAACCGTGGCAAGACGCCTGAGACCATGCGGCTACCCCGAGCGGCGGATGATTCAGGAAATGTATTTTTTTTTCATTAATAAGTAACATCGTTTAATCGAAGACGATATTTTGTCTTTAACATCGATATTACCGTGTTTCACAAATATCAGTATCTTTATTGAAATACCAATGTTTAAACATCAAACGTCAACAGTTTGTAAATATCTATGATTATCGCACATCGCTCCACATGACAGACTGGAAAACAAAACCCGTAAGGCAGACGCTACCAAACGCTTTCGCTACCACAGAGGTACGAATGAGACGGTAAACGAAGGTGACGAAAGATTTCACTCTGGAGCACTTCTGTTCATATACCTAATTTTCCAAGTTCGTTTTATTCTTCTAGCCTTTGCGGCTAAGAGCACATTTCTCACATTCGTCTGGTGTCTGCTTCTCATGCTACGAAGGGCTGACGCTCATTAAAATCTGCAGATAACGCAGATAACGGATGTGAGGCAAAGAAGATTCACGCAGCTGATTAAGCCAGGAAAACGGTCTCCACAACCCTCCGGCGGTGGAATCCTCCACTGTGCTGGCTCGAGACAAGATCTGAGGTGATGCGATTAGTCCCCGCTATCGTTTACCTGACACCCATCTCCCACCAATAACGAGACACTCGGCTCGTCTGTCAGCATTAAGCCCTTTACTTGCCGCTCTGCTGTGGTTGTAAGCACGCTCCGCCAGTCGCCGCCGACCTGCCGGGGAGCTACTTAATGCCGAAATATTGGCTCACGCGTCTATTATAAGCACATCATACACGTTCGTCCAAGGGAAACACGCATAAATTAACAGAGCTCTGCTCCTCAAATCTCTTGGGCTTCCTTATCGATGGGAATCGTCATCACAGTACGGGTAAGTTGGTAAATGAGGTGGTTGTGTTATCATAGCTGTCAGTTTGCTTTGGAATCCATTCCTTTCTAGCTTGATTTGCTCTCCCTCACGCTCAAAAGTATGTTTGGAATCTGCTATTTCACGTTAAATTGCAAACGCTTTCTATAATGAAT
The DNA here is from genome assembly GCF_021461385.2 of Schistocerca piceifrons. Taxonomy (NCBI): domain Eukaryota; kingdom Metazoa; phylum Arthropoda; class Insecta; order Orthoptera; family Acrididae; genus Schistocerca; species Schistocerca piceifrons. The sequence goes on along the minus strand of NC_060141.1, from coordinate 769,843,581 downwards.
TTACACTAGCTCCTGGAAAATACAGGGGTCACTGCTGCACTTTCCTGTGATCAGTTACATTGTCATTTCAGTCCTATTAACCTAAAGCATCTTGCTCGAGCTTACCATTGAAGTTTCAACTTGAAATTCATCCTTCCTGAGTTTGAATTACGCATTGTGTTTGTCACTTGTTTGGTCTGGGTGTCGACGTGTGCGCCAGCTGCAAAACGCGGGAGCTATGCGTATATGCTAGCGTGAGAAAGCGGCGATCTTTTGAGAGATGCTAAAAACTTTGAGACCAAGTCAGCAAATCGGAACGTGAGGCGGTACTTTCGACACGTTCCGGCCACGTGGATTGGAGCAGACAATGCTGCTCTTCTTCTTGGATGATCTTCGCTCGGTGGTGAAGATGTGCTGACTCTTCACATCGTATATCAAGCAGTAATTCAGTCCCCTGTCTAGTGTCCAAGATGGAAGCTTTTGACCAGCACACGTTGATGCAATGCTGTGATAATCCGCACGCATTGCGCTATTTCATTTCGAATTAACCTTACAGGATTATCGAGGTTTGGTAAAATCCTCACTCTCTCGGGCTACTCTCCATGTGATAACTTAGTGTGCTAAATGTTGGTTTCTGTTCAGTTAAGCCCTTGCTCTGCAGGATGATTGCGTGATGATATTAAAAATTGTCAGAGATTTTGGAAAAGGGTAACTGTATCAGTTTGAGGTAAGTGATCCTGGTCCGGAAACAACCCAGTCGGAAGTTATAGGCAAAAATCCTTCCAACACCTCTGACAGCGAAATAGATGTTTTCGTATTGTTGTTTAGGATTGTAAGGTAGGCAACGCTGGGAGGTGGTAGCACGAGCCAAAACAAGAAAAAAGAAAGTTCAGTAAACATGGGCTCTAAAATGCATAGCTTTAGAGGTGTGAGCATTTGGTCAGTAGAAGGTACGTGTTTCACGATATCTAAGATGAACGAGTCCTTATAGCTCTTAAGGTACGCATTTTAAAGTCCATGGTTTCTGGACTTTCTTTCTTGTTTGTCGTTGCAACAACTGTACCGGTATATGTGATCCACTGTCAGAGATATCAGAACGATTTCCGCTTAAAACTGTCGACTTCGTCGTTTCCGGACCAGGGTCCCTTACCTCAAATTGATATATTTACCCTTCTCCAACATTCCTGGAAGTTTTTTATCATCATCATGGAATCACCCTGTATAGCAAGTGTGATCCGAAATCCGTTTCAGCAGCAGGCATCCTAAACTTACAGTCAGCTTATGTAACTTTAAGTGATGTGTTTATTCTATATGGAATAGCGTTTTCGTAATGTGGTTACGAGATGCAGTATAGAAAGCAATTAAAGTCAATCTGTTTCAGTGTGTGAGAGCAGCCTCCAGATTAAAAATTTTTAATCGATTCCTTGTTCAGTTATAGTATCTACAAATTTAATTTACCTACAGACATTCATTAACCTACTTCGCCTTTTCGTCTGAACGACAAACATGGCGCGTGTTGCAACATCCATATTAGAATTTTGATAGAAATCGCTCATCGAGCTCATAAAATCCATCGAGTCTGGTACATGTGGGACACATTAAACTAGCCTGTTCGCTTTGAACTGATGTTTTGTATGTGATTTTCAGATCGTCTGGTAAGTCTGGCGCTGATGCAGTTTCTACGAGGTGTTCAGGCTGCGGAGACGAACGATTAACTTTTATTAATGTTGTTCCACTGGCAGAAATTTTCAGGTTAAGCACTAATGGACAACTGATATTAAGGCACACTTCTTTCGGATTTTACAGAATTCATTTATGTGCTATTCGTTACGTTTTGAGATAGGAAAATTAGGTGCTCATAGTTTAAAATTTACGTTTAGTCTTCAGAAAGGTATCAATACTAACTGAGTTTTCCACCTATTTTTGCGCTTCTCCATAAGCTTTCTATGCCTGTCACTATTGAATCCAGATCACTTTATCCTCGAAAGACTTGCACCAGGCGAACGGTCTATCCGACGGGAAGCCTTAGCCACACGGTATTATTATAAACATCTGAGAGACCTGTCAACAAGAGCTGAAGTGGTTCACATCAGGGGTGTACCTAAAGCATCACGCAGTAGGAGCATCGTTGGCATGTTGTTACTTGTCACTGGTCAGCCTGGGATTTTATCCTATAAATCAGATTTTTTGGTATTGACTAAGGTGCTATTCCCACGCTAAAACCGGACAATGTTCCCTCCAAAAGAATTCCAGCATCATGCTTAGTCCTGTCATTAGCACTTTGCTCTTCCAGAGTGAAAGACATAAATATATGATTATTTCAATTAACGTCATAATTAGAAGTACGAACATGAAAAATAAAATACTTCATACCAATTCATTTTCGAACACAGGGTGGGGTGGGATATACGGTGTTGTTTATAAGTACCTCCGGGGTTTCAGAAGATAACTGTGGTAAAACAACAAGACACACAGCAAACAGTGCATAGAGATTCTCTCCAACTTTATGACTCACATTACAGGTGCTTGATGTGGGCACCGAAATTGATGCAGCAAACGTCAATTCATGAGAGCACTTCTTTAACACCAATTCTCCAGAAAGATGCGACGGCAGCCCGCTTTGCGTATCTGTTGATTGGGTTGCCTATCCGTAAGTGTTAACTACTTCGATGCAGAGCGGTTTGGAGGAGACGGTTAACAATGAAACTTGAAGACAGAACAGCCTACAGTTGCAAGCAATAATTCTAAGAATTCAGCAAACCATTAGTTGTCATCCCTTTATCAATCGGACATTAACACACAGAATTAACGTGAAGCAAGATTCCCACAGGTTCTCTAATAACCTATCGTGTGCAACAAGTCCGAATGGTAGCGAAAGGGTTAATTTTCTGATACCTTTCCCAGGATCGTGCAAAACTCGTATCCCATAGGATTGCACAGTGTCTCAGTGCAGTGAGAGAACAAACCAGTATAAAAGATATCAGGCGTTACGTTTAGCAGATGCGATTAGTGTTACCGTTACAGAAAAAGGAACATTTTGACGAAAGGGCGGTAGTATGTAGCAAAACAGAGAATCAGGAGTTGCCGATTCTAAAATGAGACGGACACTTTACGTTCGATTTGATGATACTTTGTACTTTAAGTGCGTGTGTATGGTTTAACGCAGGCAGCCAGATGATGGGAGCTTGACTCTTGAAACTCGTAGCTGTGGATAACATTCTTCAGAATTGTGTACTGTATGCTGAATAACACTTGAAAAATAATCACGGAGGTCCTTTTGAGTGATTCGTCGCGGTTCTAACTACTGCCTTGGAAATAACAGACACTTCTTAGTATGGGCTTGTCTGCGCGGGGTGCTGTAGTGCTCCTAAATCCCTGGGCTTATCTTGAGGGTAAAGTGCACGGCGCACCCCTGACAGCTTCGCTCACCTCTCCTCCTATCTTGCCACTAATCAAGAGATACTGCGTCCCTAGCGCACCCGCTGCCTCTAGTGCACAGTACCAACCCTCTTCCCTCCCCCCTCCCTACTCTGTCCTATAAAAACCTTTGATCAGAGTGGGAGGCACCTGTGAGGTACCCACATCCCACGCTTTCATTTCAGGGCACCAAACGAGACCTACGGGACAGCTAACGTCGCTACGCTATTTCGTGTATCTGATTCTATGAACGTTTATTACCCTTGTTTAAAGGTTTCGCTTTCAAGCGACTTACATTGGTTAAAAATTGAAATCGTTCAATCACATGAATCGTTAATAAATGCATGTGATTTTAAACAAATTGAAAAATGTCATATTACTGCCCTGAGCTGCTAGTAAAACACTTTATTGACACTACCAGTTTGAGTCATCTGATCATCGTCACGTTCATAAAAGTATTCACAGCATCATGCTAGGTGACATATAAAATCCTTACCGTCAGGTGATAAAACCATGTATTATTCACTGTTATCATAAACTACCACAAAATACACCGTCACTCTATAAAAACTGTGCTACATAGTGTAGTCATTCTTGTTATATTTGTAATCGGAGTGAATGCGTACACTAGCTAGCACGGTATTTATAGGCTGACGATGTATTCTATTACGATATAACAGTGTAGTCATGGTTTTATCATCAGGCGATATGGATTTTCTGTTTTACCTAACATGATGCTCTCAATGATTTTATGAACTTGATGGTGGTCAGATGACTGATAGTGGTTGTGCAAATAAACAATGATGTTTTTCAAATGTACAGTCGTGGACAAAACGAGCGAGACCCCTCGCCTTTTAGTTATGCTGACCCGCACAGCTTTAAAGTCTGCTACATACCATAAGAGGCAAGGCGAAGAAGTGCTACCAACATACTATGCACAGGCGTGAAATTGAAAAAAATATCAGAAATTTGTCAGACTGTTTTCAGTCATGTGTAAGACTACATTAAGGCTGATTAGTGTGTTAAGCACGTAAATATAAGATATAAATGAAAAAAGAAACTCTAATTAGTATGAACTCTACTAACAAAAATGAATTTCAGCTTATCGAGAGAACACAACTGTTTTAGTTAGTTTTAGTACCCCAGATCGTTACGAATTAGCAAAATATTATGCGCATTCGGCTATGAAATGGTCTGTCATACTGGATTACAGTTGTTGACCTACCATGAAAGTGTGCAAATTTAGCAATGCGCAAAGATTCATAACGAAATTCAGTTAAAAATCATTCAGTGCCACACTTAAGTCAATTCAATTATTGACAGAAGCGGAAAAAGTAGGCAGTAACAAGTATGAAATTCTAGAAGAGTTTCATATAGACATCCACAGGGCACCGGTACAGAATAAAGGTAGCAATAAAACGTATTGGGGGCGCGAGAATGTCTTAAAATTCCTTTACTGATAGTCTACCTCCCTCCATCGAGATTAGAGCCGAAAACAAACCAGACCTCCCTTGTAGTAGCAAACACCTTTCACTACGCTAGCAGACAACCCAGGCAAAAAGCTCTCTATTATTACCCCAGACATGAATAAGCCGGAAATTTCGCAATAAAATGGCAAAATGATCTGCAGTTTCTGTTGCATAGAGCTTTCTGGACTCAAAAACATGAATTGTCTACCTTTATGTCGCCGCTTATGTGACAATCATTCGGGATGTTTATCAAAATAACAAAAAACTGTTATTAGCGAGTAAATTTAGTAGGATAATTCTGCTCCCCCCCCCCCCCCTCCCCGCCCCCAGGAAATAAACTGCAACGTAGCTGCCAAACGTATTCTACAATATTTCGAATTCTCCATTAGACGTGCCACAGCCAGAAAACGTTAATTAGCCGAAGTGTTCCTTAAGGTAGCTGGCAATGGTAATGCTCGCACATCTAAAACGCGGTGGCATTAATAGTGGGATCTGAACTACCACGTGTATAGGCAAATGGATTTTATTTGCATTCTTGTAAACGTGCTGTGGATCGAAAGCGTAGCTACGATTAATTTTCTGCTGTATCGACTGCAAGTGGAACATTTCGAATAATGAGTAGGGGAAATCATTATGCGGCCCTCATCTTCAGTAACTGTAGTTGCTATTTCCGCTGTTAGGATTTCGTCACGTAAATCAGTAAAAGTGGAAACCTACTACTCTCACTTTCTTGACCGTCTATCTGTATACCTAACCCTTAAAACATGTTTACCTCGTGTACGGGTGGACATAATAAGCGGAAATGTATCGTACGTCCTGCGGTATACGGTCCCTAGGTGGGGTAAAAAAGTGAGCTATGTCAACGCAATCTAAACATACGACCGTTTATGTAAAGAAAGTTTACGCGAAACGTCAAAAAATGGCTCTAAGAACTATGCCACCAAACTGCTTAGGTCATCAGTCCCCTAGATCTGGAACTAGTTGAACCTAACTAACCTAATACACATCCATTCCCAGGGAAGGATTCGAACTGACGGCGCAAGGAGCAGCGCGGTCCGCGATATTACGTCGTTGAGCGCACGGCTAACCCGCGCCGGCAAGCTGTTAATATCATGTGGTGTTGCTAAACAATTATTCGCTTCTGGTGAACGATTTTCTGCGCAGTTCATATTTGATGTTACGGATGAGGAAGGACGCCTAATTCATTTCCCCTTCTCTTTATTCATGACTTTAGATTCGCAATCTGAGCATACGTACTATCCATAACCAGGCCCGCCCGGTTGGCCGTGCGGTCTAACACACGGCTTTCCGGACGGTAAGGACCGCCTGGTCCCCGGCACGAACCCGCCCGGCGGATTTGTGTCAAGGTCCGGTGAACCGGCCAGTCTGTGGATGGTTTTTAGGCGGTTTTGCATCTGCCTCGGTGAATGCGGGCTGGTTCTCCTTATTCCGCCTCAGTTACACTATGTCGTCGATTGCTGCGCGCCAGCCGGAGTGTCCGAGAGGTTCTAGGCGCTACAGTCTGGAACCGCGCTACCGCTGCGGTCGCAGGTTCGAATCCTGCCTCGGGCGTGGATGTGTGTGATGTCCTTAGGTTAGTTAGGTTTAAGTAGTTCTAAGTTCTAGGGGACTGTTGACCTTAGAAATTAAGTCCCATAGTGCTCAGAGCCAATTGAACCATTTGATTGCTGCGCAAACAAGTTCTCCACGTACGTGTACACCACTATTACTCTACCACGCAAACATTGGGGTTACACTTGTCTGGCGTGAGACGTTCCCTGGGAGGTCCACCGGGGGCCGAACCGCACAATAACCCTGGGTTCGGTCTGGGGCGGCGGAGGAGTGAAGTGGACAGCGGTAGTCGTCGTGGAGTTGTGGACCACTGCGGCTGCGGCGGGGACGGAGCCTCTCCGTCATTTCTAGGTCCCCGGTTAACATACAATACAATACAATATAATACAATCCATAACCACACTTTAGATCCAAGTCATAGTCACAGATATGCGAATAAAACACATTGGCTTGTACTCGACATATTTTGTTTCCCATGAAGTGGTGGCAGACGATGCTGTGGCGTCTTCGAAGCGCGAGTTTCTCCAGTGCTAACTATCTCAGCACATCAGCTGAGCGAACTTGCATAGTGTGTTGGTAGAACTTCGTCGCCTTGCCTGTTATGCTGTGTAGCAGACTTTAAAGCTGTACGGATTAGCACGACTGTACATGCGGGCTGTGGGGCAGCACATCCTGAAAATTTATTTTATTTTTCTTATATTTTTCGCGACACAATCATATATGAGTATTTCACAGTGCCGCATATCACGAAAAACAGAAACAACTAAAATACAGTAAGTCTTTTGTTTTCGAAGATAGTACTTAAATTTTTGTTCATTTTGGTTCCCTCGTATGGTCTCGTCGGTGACCGATGGATGGCAAGACTTTCCTGGCGGCGCGGTTACTTCGACGATCCGAGACGTTATTTAGATGCTTTCACTCATAGATCTGCCACACATTAGCGTCGGTGCGACGTATTCGCCCGACCTTAGATGGACAGAATTGCGTTGTGGGTCATAAGAGTTGATGAATAAGTTCTTTTGGAATGGAGATCGTGTTTGGGCCTGACGCAGATTACATATCACATGGGGCAGCGAGCACTTCTCACGCACTGACCTTCTATACACACCACACACACACACACACACAAAACAGTTACAACTAGTTTTCAGCCTTCTTAGCTAAGGCACTGCAGGGAAACGTGCCACCGAACATTTGCGTCGGTGCGACGTATTCGCCCGACCTTAGATTGATAGAATTGCGTTGTGGGTCATAAGAGTTGATGAATAAGTTCTTTTGGAATGGAGATCGTATTTGGGCCTGACGCAGATTACATATCACATGGGGCAGCGAGCACTTCTCACGCACTGACCTTCTATGAAAATTGTGCTTCGTAATGTACTCATTCTTGTTATAATTGTAATCGGAGAGAACGTGTACACCAGCTAGCACAGTTCCTGTAGACTGATGATGTGTTACATTGCGATATAGTAACAGTGTATCCATGTATGATAATGAATGAAGCAGAAGAAATGAGTTAAAATTTGTGCTGCGGCCGGGACGAGAACCCGGGTCTTGTTGCTTGCTAGGCAGAAATGCTAACCATTACACCTCAACAACACTATGCTTAAGACTTCTTCACGAACTACTGAACTTGAGTGCCCTCCCCAACACTAACTTCAGTTCATATCTTCTGCTTATTTTCCCTTACATTGTCACTACTGCCAGGGCTCTCCGGCATTGGAATAGCACCCCAGCGTTGGACGTAATGGGAAAGTCCTGTGCCATAGGTGATCTTATAGATCTTGTAATTATATTTTTCCCTGCGACTTTCAAGTCTCTTCTTTATATACGATAATAATTGAAGCAGAACATGGTTTTATCATCTGACGGTATGGATTTTATATTTCGCTTAACATGATACTCTGAATGCTTTTATGAACATTCATCTACTTTGATGCAAAGCTATTGGTTTCTGCCCGCTGCTTTTACTGATTGCTATTTTGCGTCCGATATGAAGTTGTCGGGTCAGTACTTATCATGCCGGTCACGGTGGGCGTGCGGTTCTCGGCGCTACAGTCCGGAACCGCTTGACCGCTACGGTCGCAGGTTCGAATCCTGCCTCGGGCATGGATGTGTGTGATGTACTTAGGTTAGTTAGGTTTAAGTAGTCCTAAGTTCTAGGGGACTGATGACACTAGAAGTTAAGTCCCATAGTGCTCAGAGCCAACCAGTACTTATCATGAGTATGAAAAGAGGGAAATATCAGTTGGATTCCTTTTAAAGCGGTCGAGACGTCACTGATTTTCGTTCCCGCATATGCGATTGGCAGGCACTCAACAAACAGCAGTTGTCAAAACAGAATATTATTGACAAAGAAGCATTTTGGCGGTCCAAGTAGTAAATTAAAAAAAAATTAAAAAAATTAAAAAAATTAAAAAAAAAATTTATTAGTCTTCAATTTTACGTTCGATTGCAGATATAAAATTATTATCAACGGTGGTATTAACAATAAAAATTTCTCTCACAGACACTATAGTAGTGGTGGAAACAGTTTGTTGGCCGACCGATGACAAATCGAGAACTCAGCTGTGGTGAGAATATGAAAATGATTCCCAAACCTTTCGTCATTGTTACGCAAAAGTAAAAACCCGCTCCGTTTCGTGTGGCGACGGTTCAGGTAGCTCGCTTTACATTGTAAGGAGTGGCTATAAGTAGAATCAACACAATCCTACAGGTGAGTACCACATTAGAACCAAAAGCTCTTAGCAATATTATGAAACTGCTGTACTGTTGAGATCACACTAAGCATTGTCTTCACTTGAAGAATTGTTAGGCATAATTGAAGAGTAAAGGATAAGTCTAAAAGGTGATTACAGTGAGAATTATTTTCTAGAGAAGCATAATTATGTTTAATGAGCGAGCGAGTGCCTCGTCAGAACTGGCAGGTATTCTGTTATTATCGTTTTCCAACACAGTGTACTGTGTCTGAATAGTAGAATTGGGAGTAATAGTATGTGGTCGTATGTGATTGCAGCAAAATTCTTCGTGTAATCACTATCTGTAAGAGCAATTATTTGCTACGAGGGTGTGAAAACATTGAAGTTCCCCCTGAAAGAGAAACAAAACAAGCAATCACTTACTATGACACTGCTGAGTTTATGTATGGAAATCTGTTTTTAACGGAAACGGGCGTTACAGATTTTTCCAGACAATGATGGATCAATTGAAAACATATATAGAGTGCAACGATAAAAGTTTGCAATCTAAGACAACTATTGCTTTAAAGTAATATAATATTTTATTTTAAAAACTGATTTTTGAGGAAGAGGATGAACTGTTTATTCATTCTTCGAAAATATATCACACTACTGTATTTTGAAGTGATATCAGTGCCAACGACATATATTTTGGAGACGAATAGACAACGTTCTACGTTCTTGGAAATCACAACAAAGTTTCCAGTTAGTAAAAGCGACAGGTCACGCAGAACAAGGAAAAAAGTATTACGCATGAACAGAAAAGATACACAATATCATTCTCTCTCCAGCAGTTTTATCGACGTTCAGTTGTTCTCAGTCTCGCCGTATCTGCAAAGAAGCGATTGGCAGGCTCTAGATAACGGGAATGTAGAGCAGCAAAACACAATTCACGAATACGGCCGTCCGAGATCTTTATACTGTCTGCGGATATTCCGAAAATTTAATTTCTAGCATCTCTCGCATGGGCAGGATTATCTGTGGAGTAGCATCCAGTCTTTCGTTTTTAATTCAGAACCGATATAGCAACTGCCAACTACGAAAGAAATTTGTTTGTCTATCTGAAATTAAATCTAGAGCTGAGTTATGAGAGTGACCCGAATCCTTTCTCTCCCCACGCGTTTCTGCTTAAAGCAGCAATTTGAGTCATGGTGGCGCCGAGTGGGGTGCGATCTAGTCAACGAAGTTTTCCAATTTCAGTTTTGATGTTTCGATTCGCCTTTCCTATGATTTCATTACGCTTCTGTCAACAAGATACAGAGATATTACTGTGTGAATTCGGCTGCTCTTCCTGGGTGTGAGCGACAGCCAAGAAGAAGCAGCATGTTGATACTGCAGGTTGCAGTTTCAGATAACAAATACCAGTGTGACGGCATGTCGTTACTATCCATTTTCCATATAATAAAGAGGTGTTCAGACTCAGTGTCTGGGAAAAGAATACGAAGCTACTGTGACGTATCACGTTTCAGAAAGGTTATCACTATCACTCAAAACATTATATTCTTAGGCTTTCAGAGAAAATTGTATTAAGACATACATCAGAATTGGTATCTATCCGATGGTCTCTGAGGAAGCAGCGCACTTCAGCACTAGTTCAGTAATCTGTCAGCTATTTACTTAATTCATTAATGCTCGGGAAAGGTGCCTTCTATTCTAGTTCGAAACTCATTTTAAAAATATAGAGAGGATGGTTCATCCTGCACACTAATTCTATGCTGTGGCTAAACCCTAGCTCCACTATATACTACGCCAGTCTAAGGTACTCAGGAGATCCTCGACGGGTTTGTAAAGCAGGAGAGAGAGGAATTACTACAGGAACTGAAAATCTAAGTGTGGGTCGAGAGTCGTGACTGGATAACTCATGTGGTAAGAGCACTGACGGCGAACGTCAACACAGCAGATTCGAGATCCGATTCGGTAGAGAGTTTTAACCTGCCATGAAGTTTGAAAACAACGCTCTCTCCGCTGCGAAGCGAAATATACATTCAACAGAGTCACTTTGAAGATACTGCGGGATAAACACCGCTGGCGGAAAAGATATGTCCAAAATCGAGTCTGATTTATAAAGAAATTGGCAATATAAGCGTACTTAGCGGTCTGATGTTGCTTGCACTGATTTGGATTGGGAAGTTTATGATAATTTTGTTGTATTCTCTCATGAGGCAAGGTGGCAAAACACCTGTCGTAACTGGCCTTAGTACCCTAGATATTGGCAATGGGTCGGATTTGATGTCCACACTGTTCCCACATATCATTAATTAAAACTTCCGGGCTAAGGCCGGTATTACACTATCAAATTTCTTTGTCCAAAATCTTTGTCCAATATCTTTGTCAAAGATATTTGATAGTGTAATAGGGACTTTGTCAAATGTCGTCCAATATTTGATCAAATCTAGGGCCTCGCTGTATATTTGATCAAAGAAACCGCTTGTCTTCTGTTCACTGCAATGTGACATGTTACCACATGGAGCGCTAGCATCGCTGCAGCGATCTGTCTTCTGTAGTGTTTTTATAACCATTGCCGGTAAATACAATTGGTGTGTGCCGACAACTAAAAAATTAATAGAGATGTCTGAAGCTGATGAGGCGCTTTACAACGCGAGGCACCCTGAATACAAAAATAGATTAAGAAGATTGGAGACCTAACCTGACCTAACCTAACCCAACCTAACATAACCCTTTCCTGTAGCAAGGAATCTGAGTGTTATAGTGAGCCTGTCTCCTGAAGATGTAGCAGTTCTTAAGTGAATATTGTGCTTTGTGATATTAGGATACACTTCGTTGAGCACATACAGAAATGTATGCTCATCCATTCTTAAGTAATTGATGAACGACTTGACGTCTTCCACTGTAAGCTCACGTAACAAGTTTTGTTGAATCTTTTATCGTGTCGTCGTAAAACCCACGGCTTCACCCAGATTAGATTATTTTTTCGTTCCATAGATCCGTGCTGAGGAGATCCTCGTGGATGTGGAACATGTCGATTTTTTTAAGCTGAAATAGCAATACAAATAGTATGAATAAATACAATACATCATTTGTTTTTATTAAAAATTTCGCCAGTGGAGTAGAAGGAGTTGGCCAGTAGTAAGTCTTTCAGGCTCCTTTTAAACTGATCTTTATTTGTAACTAAATTTTTTATGTTTGCTGGTAAATTATTGAAGATGAGTGTTCCTGAGTAGTGGACCCCTTTTTGAACTAAAGTAAGTGCGCTTTTAAGTCCTTGTGCAGATCATTTTTGTTCCTGGTATTGTATGTATGAACTGAGTTGTTTGTTGGAAAAAGAGATATATTATTTACGACAAATTTCATTAAGAAGTAAATATACTGAGAGGCAGTAGTTAGTATACCCAGTTCATTGAAGAGGTTTCTGCAGGAGGTCCGTGAATTTACTCCACAAATAATACGTATTACACGCTTCTGGACCTTGAAAACTTTTGTTTGACTTCAAGATTTACCCCCAAAATATTATCCCATATGACATTATGGAATGAAAGTATGCAAGCTTTTTCATTTTTATGTTGCCTATATCTGCTAACACTCGAATTGCAAATACAGATTTGTTAAGGCCTTTCTGCAGTTCTGTGGTGTGATCCAACTGAATTTATTATCAAGCTGTAATCCCAGGACTTTTAAGACTGTCAACCTCGTATGTATGGTTCCATTTTTTTCCCCCCACTTCTTTTCCGCATGTGCACACAATGCAATTGGAGTACGTAGAACTGCTGCGGTTAAATAACAAGTTGTTGCCAGCCATCTTGAACTTTGACGAAAAATTTGATGACAGTGTAATACCCCTTGCAGCGCTACGTCAAAGATCTTTGTCAAATATATTGGACGGAATATTGGATCACATCTTTGATCAAACCTTTGACAAAGAAATTTGATAGTGTAATACCGGCCTAAGAGGCCATGGTCAAACTGTAGAAATTTTTCCTTCTGACGTTTCGTTGTCAGCTGCGGGCAACAGCCTCTAGCCTCTTAGCTCGGAAGTTTTAATTAATGAAGACGCTGACCGTGAAATCCTACACGTTATCATAGTCCTACATACGATCTATCGGAGACAGATCAGGATATATTTGTGGACGCAGGGATACCTGAACATCTTACAGGCAGTTCATATAGATACTCGCCATATGTGGACGAACATTGTTGTGTCGAAAAATGGCACCACGATACTGTCTCATTAGAGGTAAGACATGAGGACGCGTTATGTACGTGACGTACCGTTGTGACGTCAGTGTTACTTCAATCACTACCAGTCGTGGCGTGAAGTCATATGATATGGTTTCCCAAACATTGACGAAAGGAGTAACACTGCCGTGCCTCTCGGAAACTCCCGTCGCCGCCATACTCGCTGATGATGGCGAACCAGCATAGTGCAGAAACGCGATTCATTTCTGAACATCAGGCAGGAGCAGCAAGCCGAGACACACCTAACAACAGGGAAGTAACCGACTTTGTGACTTTTACGACTCGCTAACCAGGAGCAAAATTTATAATACCGTCTGTGTGCTTTAATAGTTTACTCTTTTGAGTTTCTACCCGTTAATTTAACATCTAAAAGCCACAGTTTTCGCGTTTTAGTTTGCGTCGGAAAGTAAACTGATTTTGTGGCATATTACAAGTTCCTAATCAAGGGCGAATTATTTAGTTTCACCCGAGTGCTTCGGTAGTTAGGTTTTTGAATCTCTGCGCGTTAATCTAGTTTATTAGACAGTTACTGCGTTTTCGTCAGGGTCTACAGCAGAGTTGCGCAGCACGTGCCGATAGTCCGTTTATCTGCATAGTTTAGTTTTCCGCGGTCTTTAGTATGGACAGGGACTGCGATTGTTGTGTGCGGATGCGAGCCGAGTTGGTGACACTTCGGTCTCAGCTCCAGGCTGTGATGGCCTCGGTTACACAGCTTGAGGCTGCAGTGGATGGGCACCACTGTTTGTGGGCCGGCCATGGGGATCCAACGGACGTCCAGCACGGTGGAGTCCTCCGATCGGTCCTCACCGGTGGCCAGCCCAGTTACTTCTGAGGTTGATCCCTCACCTGTGGTCGAGTGGGATGTCACCCCTTCGCGTAGCAGGTGGCGAAAGAATTCCCAGGCGGCCGTTCGTGAGGCTTCCCCGGTTTGTCTCGCAAACAGGTTCCAGGTGCTGTCTGTGGCTGACACTGTCACTGAGACAGACGCAGTCGCCTGTCCTGTTTTGAGGAAACCTCTCGGCCTGCAAGGTCCGCACAATCACAAAGGGTGGCATTATTGATAGTTGGGAGCTCCCACGTTAGGCACGTTATGGGGCCCCCTAGGGACATGGCTGCAAAGAAGGGAACGAAAATCAGCGTGCGCTCCGTCTGCATACCGGGTGGAGTCATTTGAGATGTGGAACGGATCCTCCCGGATGCCATGAAGAGCACAGGGTGCAGCCAACTGCAGGTGGTGGCTCACATCGGTACCATTGATGAGTGTCGCTTTGGATCAGAAGAGATTCTCTCTGGTTTCGAGCGTCTAACAGAAGTGCTAAAGGCTGCCAGTCTTGCTAGCAAGATGAAAGCAGAGCTGACGATTTTCAGCATAGTCGACAGGACAGACTGCAGGCTTCTGGTATAGAGCCGAGTGGAAGGTCTGAATCAGGTTCAGACGGTTCTGCGACCGTGTAGGCTGCAGATACCTCGACTTCCGCCAAAGGGTCACTGGGTTTTGGTTTCCGCTGAATAGGTCAGGTGTCCACTATATGTAGGAGGCGGCTGCACGGCTAGCACAGTCTGTGTGGCGTGGACTGGGGATTATTTTTAAATTAGAGGGTCTCGGGGAAACACAAGAAGGGCTTCAGTCACAAACGGTGCAGGCCGAATACAGGAAGAACGTAGATACAGGAACCTTTGGTATAACAGTTCTAAATTGTCGAAGCTGTGTTGGGAAAGTACCAAAGCTCCAAGCGCTAATAGAAAGCACTGATGCACAAATAGTTATAGGCACTGAAACCCGGCTAAAGCCGGAGATAAGCTCAGCCGAAATTCTTGCGAAGAACCTAACGGTGTTCGGAAAGGATAGGCTAAACACGGTTGGCGGTGGCGTGTTTATTGCTGTTAGAAGTAGTCTAACTTGTCGCAAAATTGAAGTAGATAGTTTCTGTGACTTAGTATGGGCAGAGGAATAAAATAATAATTTTCTCCTTTTACCGACCTCCCAATTTAGATGATACACTTGCTGAAAGGCTCAAAGAAAACTTGAGTCTGATTTCAAACATATACCTGTAGTTAGTGGTGACTTTAATTCACCCGCGATATGTTGGCGAAAATACATCTTTAATTCCGGAGGTACGCATAAAACATCATTCTCCGAAAATTATTTCGTGCAGTTAGTTCATGAGCCCATGCGAGTAGTAAACGGTTGTGAAAACACACTTTTGTGTGTGTGTGTCACTCAGAAGACGGACGAGGACGACGAACTGTGAGTGCAGTTATACTTGTTTTGTAAATCAAACTGCCTTTTCCTGCTGCTAGTCACTTTATTTATCCCATACACGTTTCGCCTTCTCCTGTTCTAAGGCATCATCAGTGGGATCTATAACGATACAGTTTTGTTAGTTGCAGATTATCAAACAGTTCGCTTCGCGATTTTTTTATAATTTTTTATATTTTCCGCAAAGCTGATATTACAGCGTGAAAAACATCTGAAGTCATTAAGAAAGTGTAGACTAACCAATTCAGCATCGAGTCGAAAACCGTTTTTCAGTGGCTAAACAGTTTCCTTACGACCAGGAGACAGTGATAAAAGGCAAGTGCTTTGCTGTCAAAGTAATGCAAGATACCTGTATTGGTTCTGAGAACTTTTCACAAAAATAGAAACTTTGTACTACATTTACGCATAGCCTCTCACTCGCGAACAAATAAGCGTTCGAGGCAAGTCTTTTCGAGACTTGCCATTGATAAGTGGTCACGAAGGGATCATGTGGTGTTTTTCCTACAATCCTGGAACAAAATATCAGAGTCTTATTGACTGGACAGCTTCCTCCTGTTGTATATTATTATTGTGGTGTGCGTACTGTAAGACCTTCGGTACACACACCATCAGATTATTTGACTTGTCGCTCTAACGAAGTAGGCGAGTGTCAGCAATATGTCTCGAGGTCTTATCGTGGCGTGTTTATCTTCTGCAGTTAGGTCAGACGATAGAAATGCCACTTGCACGCTTAGAGTAGCGGATTGATGGTGACAAACTTTAAACAGAACTTGAATAATTTTCACACACATTTATTAAAATAATAAAATGCATAGAAATTATTTAACTTGATTCTGTTTACAATTGACAATCTGAAGTTCTCTTGGTCTTGGTACGTTAATCTTATTCTCACACATCTCTGATACTTGACAAAGTGTCTATTCATTTATCTTCATGGCTATGTACAGGGATGTGGTAATCTTATTAGGCGCAGACTGAAACTTGACTATAGACTGGTACGGACTAATGCAGACTGGTACAGACTGGCGCAGACAAATGCAGACTGACTAATTGGAGGTCTGTACACTCCTTATAATACCTCGCGCATCCGTGTATCACAGCGCGAGTGTGATCTGCGAGGAGAAAAGGTTCTACGTTAGCAGCAATCTCATTGGCTGCGTTACATATTAATACGCGGATCGGCGGAAGCAGAATTTGGTCCGTCTCGTAAGACCGCGCCATCTCGTAGTGCGGAGACGGACGAGCGCTGCGCCTGCGCTGTTGTGCTTAGCGGGGCGCGCTCTAGTGGGAAAGTTAGGTACGCGCTGACTGTGCGGAACTATGTACACAACAATTATGTTCAGTACACTTCGTTTCTGTACCGAATGGTGAGCATTTATCATTTTTAGATACAATACAGCGTCCATGACTCTTGCATATATATTACGGCAGATTTTTCAGTTAGAGGTCAGGAGATCAGTTTGGATAACATGACAGACGGTGACGCGGTGCCTGTATCGAACAAAAGTAAAGTTCTCTGTTATAGAGTCAGTGTTCGACCACATTAATAGAAGAAATTTTCCGCAAATCCTAACAACTAATTAACTGAGGGAACTTGCTGCCAACGTGTTGCAGTCTCGCTCATTTTCGTTGGACAGAACGAAGAATGGCTCGATATGTCGCCTCTTAGAACTAATTCTCGCTGTAACGGCTTCAGTGAAGCACAAAACAGCACTCCAGCCCGACTGTGACACGCAGTAAGCAGACAATGTACCCTACATGCTGCGCAGTGAGAACAGACATTTCTACGAGCAGCACAGAAGCTCTGAAGTGACGCTCTTAGACGCGATTAACTGAAGAGTCAGCATTGCAGGATAGAAGAGCAGTTAACTGAAGATGAGAAGGAAATGGAACTGTGGAGCTTCTGCAATGACGTCAAGCGTGATTGGTGAGAAACTTCCCGTCAGCTAGTCATCAAGGACATGTTGAAACAAATATTTCGTTAGCAATATGCAGACACCGAAGCGTTGAGCGGCGCCTGATGACGTTAAGAACAAAACTGGTGCTTAATAATAATAATAGATGTGACAAGCATAAAGGACGGGTTTTGATTGGTCCGTATAGTTGCCGTTGTGCGTCCTGGAGGAAACATGCCTTCTGCCTTCGAGGTGATCACAGGTAGTGGCTGGTCTCTGAATGCTGCCAGGAGGCTCGTTCTCTGATTATCCTTTCAACAATCGATCCACCTACTTGAATAGGCTTCAGGTTGTTTGCCCCTTCACTCTGCGAAGGTAGGTACTGATTTGGTCGACAAAAGCAGCTTTGACAAAAATTCGACTAAATACCTACCAAGCAAAGGCCACATAACTCCAGTCGACGGGCAGCATCTGAAAGTTAGTTAAACTGTCGAGCGTTTCGGATTCGTGCATGAGTTGTTTTCAACGATAGCTGAATGATTAACGTTGTACCCATCTGGACTCAGCTGTTCCGATCAGTGAACTGGGAAGTCGTTGAGTGATCTTAAGGTAGGAATTCGTAGGTGGCGAGCAGAATTAGAGAGTGAGTACTAGCGTTAGTGTACGCTTATTATGATAGTTCACTTGACAGAGAACTAGTCTACCTGAGCGTCAAATATGGTGAACACACACTCAGATCAAAAGAAAGAAAGAAAAAAAGAAAGAAACGATGCACCACGAAGGAATTACCCAAATGGGACGGAAATCAGTAGATGTGATGTACGAGGCGTGTTTTTTAAGTAAGTACCGTTTTGAAATTAAAGAAAGACGTGCTAAGATATGTCAATAATTTTATTTTTACATGAAAGTCTGTGCCTTAATCTACGCACTGACGCCATTACAGTCTAATTCTTCCTTTTTTGCGTTGTGTACTGAGTGTTTAAGATGCCTGCGATAGTTGTGAGTCCCGCCGACTGTGAAGTACGGGCTGTTATAAGATTTATTGGAGCTAAAGGCCTAAAAGCGATAGATATTCATCGTTGAGATCTGTGCAGTTTACGGAGAAAACATTATGAGTGATGGAATGGTAAGAAAGTGGGTGAGAGCATTTAAAGATGGCCGCACAAATGTGCGTGATGAACAACGGAGTGGGCGTCCTTCGGTCGTTAATGAAAGTTTGGTGCAGGAAGTGGACAATAAGATGTGCGAAAACAAACACTTTACGATTTCCTCCTTGCGGGATGACTTTCCTAATGTTTCTCGTAGTGTTTCGTATGGCATTGTGACCGAGCACTTGAATTTCCGAAAATTGTGCGCACGTTGGGTACCGAAAATGTTGACGGATGTGCACAAAACCGAACGTTTAGACAGTGCACTGACTTTCCTTGAACGGTAACACAACGACGGTGATGATTTCTTAAGCCAAATTGTTACTGGAGGTGAAACATGGGTGGCCTACGTCACACCAGAATCAAAGCAAGAGTCCATGGAAGTTGAGCAAGGGAATCGTTTTGCTGCAAGACAATGCCCGTCCGCATGTGGCGAATCAGACCAAAGATCTCATCACATCTTTTCGATGGCAAACTCTACATCAACCTCCGTACAGCCCCGATCTTGCGCCCAGTGACTGCACTTGAAGAAACACCTGGACGGTCAGCGTCTTCAAGGCGATGACGAAGTCAAAACAGTGGTGATGCAGTGGTTAGCAAGTCAGGCGGCAGACTTCTATGAGGAGGGTATTCAAAAACTGATACAACGTTATGACAAGGGCCTCAATATTGATGGAAATTAAGTAGAAAAATAGATTAAGGTACAGACTTTCACGCAAAAATAAAATTATTGAGATATCTCAGCACGTCTTTTTTTAATTTCAAAACGGTACTTACTTAAAAAACACGCCTTGTACACTTATGGATCAGTTATTCAAGAGAAATATCTTCACAAATTGAACACGTCAGTAACGCAGTGGTCTACTCTGGCCCTTATGAAAGCATTTATTCGGTTTGGGATTGATTGAGGGAGTTGGTGGATGTCCTCTGAGGTATTTGGTGCTTAATTCTCATCATTTGGCGCGTTAGATCGTCTGAATCTCGGGCTGGTTGTAGAGCCCCGCCCATTATGCTCCAAACGATCTCAATCTGGGAGAGGTTCTGTGATCTTTCTGGCCAGGACAGGATTTGACAAGTATGACGACAAGCAGTGGAAAATATCGCCAGGTGCGGGCGGGTTCCATCTTGCAGAAGTGTAAGACCTGGATGGCTTGCCAAGAAGGGCAAGAAAACGGGACGTAGATATGGCACACCAGGCCGTCATCCCTGGTTATCAGGACGTATGGTCATCGGGGCACAGTTCAAAGCGGGACTCCTCACTGATGACGATTCTACTCCAGTCAATGAGATTCCAGGCGGAAGACGAGTCTGGAGACGCCCTGGACAGCGGTGAGATACCAACTTGACTGTCGTCCACCATACAGTCGACAACCAAGCCCTGTAATTTTGCCCTTCAAGCCATCCTGGGCTTATATTTCAGCAAGATAATGCCCGCCCGCGTACGGTGAGAGTTTCTATTGCTTGTCGTCGTGCTTGTCAAACCCTCCGCAGTTGAAAACGTCTGAAGCATTATGAGCAGGGCCCACCAACGAGCTCGTGTTTTTGACGATCTAACACACCAAATGGACAGAATTTGGTGCGAAATGGCTCAGGAGGACATCCAACAACTATCAGTCACTGCCAAGCAGAATAACCGATAGCACGAGCGCCAAAGTTGCACTAACGCGCTACTGACTTTCTCAGTTTGTGAAGCTCATTCTCTCGAATAAATCATCCATTTTTTCCGAAATTTTAATTATTTGTTTGTGTCTACATGTACATCACGTCCACCGATTGCCATCTTACTCGGGTAATTACTTCGTGATGGGCTGTCTGTCTTTTGTCTCATAGTGTATTAAGTATTATTATTCATGAAACTTATTTGAATGGGCCTGTAACCAGTTCTCCTTCTCTTGTGATATTACAGCTGAAAAACATCCAGCCGACTTTTGGACGGCAGCACTTACAGAACATTAGGGATCAAGAAATACGTTGTCATTGCATGGAGATATAAACTTCCCACCATAAGTTTGGAAACACCATGCTGCGTATTACAACGGAGCAAGATGGAAGTGATCTATGTGAGTTATTGGTTAGAAAATACCAGAACGCCAGGAAAAGTATTTGGCAATGACCAGTAAACGTAACAGATTAAAAACTGTCCGTGAATTGACTGCTGAACTAAACGCAACGAGGGATACACCGGTGAGTGAGTCAACGGTGAGACGACGCCTGGCAGGCAACAAACTCCGAGGTTATGTAGCACCAAGGAAACCAATGTTGCGCCCTGTTAACAAGAAGAAAAGGCTTCAGTGGGATAAGACACACCACCATTGGACAGCGGGGGATTGAGAAAGAGTCTTATTCACTGATGAATCCAAGTTCGTAATATTTGGAAGTAAACGCCGTCAATCTGTACGCCGTTTACCCCACGAACGCTTGAATCCTCAGTGAGTAATTCCAACTGTAAAACATGGATGGGGTTCTGTGATGGTATGGGGATCCTTTGGAGGGATAAAGTCGGATATTTGGTGAAAATAGATGGAAAACTGAACCAAAAGGATTATCATGCCATTCTTCAACGACATGCTAAGACATCTGGTTTGCATCTGATTGGGAAGGGATTTGTTTTGCAGCAAGACAACGACCCGAAACATTCGTCTCGCTTTTGTCAGAGTTATGTGAAGTCTCTAGAGGTTCGTAAAATATTGGAAAACATGGAATGGCCGCCCCAATCCCCAGATTGTAACCCAATTGAGCTGCTATGGGATGAATTGGACAGGAGGATCCGAAAACGGGAAATCATGAGTGAGTCACAATTGTGGGAGGTCCTGCAGCAAGAATGGAGATTAATTCAAACTGAAACCTGGTAAAAATGACGCAGAGCATGCCGAGAGTGTGCAAGGCAGTGATGAAAGCAAAGGGTGGCTATTTTGAGGAATCTAAAATTTAATTGTTGCCTCTTCCTGTGTATTATTTGAACTTAATAAACATTTGGAAAACAACAAAATGCATTTTTATACTGTGTTTCCTTTCCATTGTCTATAATTACTTGGTGTTTCCAAACTTATGGAGGGTAGTGTTCAAATGGTTCAAATGGCTCTGAGCACTATAGGACTTAACTTATGAGGTCATCAGTCCCCTAGAACTTAGAACTACTTAAACCTAAGTAACCTAAGGACATCACACACATCTATGCCCGAGGCAGGATTCGAACCTGCGACCGTAGCGGTCACGCGGTTCCAGACTGTAGCGCCTAGAACCTCTCGACCACTCCGGTCAGCGAGGGTAGTGTATCTTGCATAATATCTGGTTCTGTGTTATTTATTGAATATGAAGTAGGATCTGTTATGCTGGTCTGACGAGTAGAAGATGACATATTAAGATTTCAGCGATAAATTGCGTGAATATTTCTCTTAAACGCAGCTTCATGAAATTAATAAACAAATAAAACTGCAAGGAACAAGGGACAATTTTAATTCTCGAACCTATCGCCAGAGGCGAAATTAAACAATACGTCATATATTAACGTGTACTGTGTTTTCTTATGCTGAAAATACACTGACGGAAGCAAATCCGCCGTGCGGGATTAGCCGAGCGGTCTAGGGCGCCGCAGTCATGGACTGTGGGGCTGGTCCCGGCGGAGGTTCGAGTTCTGTCTCGGGCATGGGTGTGTGTGTTTGTCCTTAGGATAATTTAGATTACGTAGTGTGTAAGTTTAGGGACTGATGACCTTAGCAGTTAAGTCCCATAAGATTTCACACACATTTCAACATTTTTTTTGAAGAAGTTCCCAACACCAGGAAATAGGTAATGTAGAGTAATGAAATTTCGGGAATACGTTTTTCTAGGTAACATATTTAAGTGATTAACGTTGCAAATTCACAGTTTAATGTACGCTGGAGAACACTGTAAATGTGAAATGCTGGTACATGAATAACTGGTGTAGCCACCAGAATGTGGCCGGGTGTCAGTTTGTGACAAAGTTCCATGCCAGTTCCACGCCCGTTGCACTTAGTCAGTCAATACAGGGACCGTTAATTCTGGCTGTGGTTGAAGCTGGAGTTATCGGATGATGTCTCATATGTGCTCTATTAGAGACAGATATTGTGATTGAGCAGCCCAAGGAAACATGTCGAGATTTTGTACAACATGTTGCGTTACAACAGAGGTATGTGCGCGAGAGTTACTCTGTTTTGAAATATCCCTCGGAATTATGTTCATCAATGGCAAGACAAGTGATCGAATCACCAGATGGACGTGGAAATTTGGAGCCAGGATGCATGGGATAGCAACGAGAGCGATCCTTCTGTCATATGAAACATCATCACAGACCATTACTCCAGGAGCACATCCAGGGTGTCCAGCATACAGACAGAATAGGTGCAGGCTCCCATCTGGCCTCGTTTTAACCACCACACGGTGATAACTAGCACCGAGGCAGAACCAGCTTGAGTCAGAATACACACTAGACCGCCACCTTAGCATCCAGTGAGCTCTCACTTGACACCAATGAAGTCGCGAACGACAGTGGTTTTGGGTCAGTGGAGTGCACGTCACAGGACGCCTGGCTCGGGGTTGTCCGTGATCTAGTCGCTAGCGTTGCTGCCTCGGGATCACGGGGTCCCGGGTTCGATTGCCGGCCGGTGCGGGGATTTTCTCCGCCCGGGAACTAGGTGTTTGTTTTGTCCTCATCATTTCATGATCATTCCTGAAAATGGCGATATTGGACTGTGCAAATACTGGGAATTTGTACAGTCGCTGATAACCGCGCAGTTGCGCGCACCACAAACCAAAACATCATCATTATCATCATCGAAGTTATCCTTGAAGTAACCGATTCGTAACAGTTCGTTGTGTCACCATGGTGGCAACTGCTGCTCGAACTGTAGCTGCAGAAGCAGTAGGATGCGCCAGAGCTGTACTTTGAGGACTCGGTGGTGCCAAGTGGCTGTCTGCTGCTTGATCCCCTTGCGACTGTATCGGCCCGTGACCACCGCTGCCAGCAACCATGTACAGTGGCCACATTCCTGTCAAAACTTTCTGCAGTATCGCTGAAGGAACACCGAGCTTCTCGTAGGACTATTACACGATCTCGTAAAAACTCAGCTAGGTGTTGATAATGGCGTTTTTGTCGTCTTAGAGGCATTCTTGACTAACATCAACTCACTACATATCCCGTCTCAAAGGTAACTAACGCTCACGACCGTTACAGTGTGTGTTTAAAGAAAAGATGATTTGCATTCTCACAGTGACACTACTAGCATCACTCTTATGCTACTGGAGAGGAATTTGAATAGACATAATCTTTTTGACGTAGAAACGTGCCTACCAATTTTCATTTATGTCGTACAACTCTTTCTTGTTCAGAAATTTTTTTGCCGTCAGCAACTATTACTCAACAGAGATTAAAGACGAGATCGATTCAGGACGGAAGTTACCTAGCAGTTTTCACAACTCACCCATGCAATTGATATCTAAATTAATCGAGCGCCGAATCGTAAAATCTCATCACCTGCCTTGAAATTATCATCTATAAAGCACTCCAAACAGTTCTTTAACACATTTTTTTAATGAAAAAGAGGTTGCATATGATTTAGCAGAATGTTTCTGAATGCTTATTACTACTACTATGCACTATATTCGGGAGAAAATGCTTTTAGAAAACGCTTGTCGGGATGCACAAACAACTTGGTGCATTGCATTTTGACCCAACCAGATACAGATAGTTTGTCAGACGAGAAAGAGCTACTACAGAAAAGTACATAGATGAGAAAAATTAGAGTATCCATCGCAGATGAGTGGCGTGAAAATTCCTTGGCGGTGACAAGACTGTTTCCTCTGTAGAAACATGAAACATGAACAACATTACACAAAGCGATACACTAAGTAAATAATGAAAAACAGTTGCTAACGCGCGAGAGCGTGTCTGATTATATAATAAAGATTGAACTGCATCTAAACTAAATGTTGAACGCCTACGTCCCATCTCCGTAAAGCAAATTTTCCAAAAGCAGTCTCATCGATTAAACCATTAGAGTACACAGAATAACAAATTGAGCAATGTAACTTCAATGAAGTTTTAGTTAGTTTGTTAATTGATTCTATATATCACGTGAGTGATTTTTTTCCATCGAAATGACGTGGATTGAGTCAGTTTACAGGATATCTATGCATGATTAGTTTCAATTGATGGCTACCGGCTGCGCACCTAGAAGAAGTTATTAAATGTAAATATAACAGAAGAAATTGTCAAGAAGAAATGATTGTAGACTACATTTAAAACTTGATTTACTATCTGTCATATATTTTAAGTTACCGAGCAAATGATTTGTTGATACATATTGGACTCCTTCCCGACTCACTGACAGATTTAAAAAAAAACGTTCACGTTTTCTTGCTGTAGGTATGGACATCGCCATTTTTCTTAAGTTATGACGAATATATTTATTCAGTGCACATACCGTGAAGGTGCACTCAAAATGTCAAGCTCCTTGAAGTGATAGCTACAAGATACTATGCGTGAACACCACATATTATTTGTAACTACTCGCTTTTGCGCTGTCAGTTCTTTCTAAATGACGAAGTACCCAACAAAAACATTCCATAAAACTTTATTGAGTGAAAATGTGTGTTAGGAGATTCATTCGTTTGTTAGCAAGACTAGATACGAAGAGCAAACGTAGCTAAAAATTTGAGCAGCTCAGCAATACCTTTCTTCCACTTCAAATTTTCTTACGTTGTGTACACCCAGGTATTTGAAACATTTCACGCAATTCACGTGCTACATCAGTTGTTGGTATCATTCTATTTATTGTGCATAACTGTAAACAGAGAGTTTCCTTAAAATTAAGAGAGAGTCAATTTTCAGAGAGACACTTAATAATTCTTTAAAAAACATGATTAATAATTTCTTCTGCTCCATTCACCCTAGGAACGTCTGCAAATATTACCAATTCTTGATCTAAAATTGCAGCCTTTGGAACTCCGTTTATGATTTCTTCCTGTTGTTGTTGTTGTGGTCTTCAGTCCTAAGACTGGTTTGATGCAGCTCTCCATCCTACTCCATCCTGTGCAAGCTTCTTCATCTCCCAGTACCTACTGCAACCTACATCCTTGTGTATCTGTTTAGTGTATTCATCTCTTGGCCTCCCTCTACGATTTTTACCCTCCACGCTGCCCTTCAATACTAAATTGGTGATCCCTTGATGCTTCAGAACATGTCCTACCAACCGATCCCTTCTTCTAGTCAAGTTGTGCCACAAACTTCTCCTATCCCCAATCCTATTCAATACCTCCTCATTAGCTTTATGATCTGCCCATCTAATCTTCAGCATTCTTCTGTAGCACCACATTTCGAAAGCTTCTATTCTCTTCCTAGTAAATAAAATACTACCATTCTATGACATTATCAGTGAGGAGAAACGCGATGTGTTTATTTAACACCCTCTCCTTCGAACACTGTTGGAATTATTCAGTACAACGCGTCGCACTCTTTTTGTTAAGTATTATCCAGATCAGTAGTTTGAAAAGACATCACTTCTACGAAACTGAAGTTTTCCTGAGAGAGTAACATGATTTACACAGTCGAACACCTTGGCCAGATCAGAGAAAAACACTAACTGATGATTTTTCATTACTGAAGATTTGTATCATTTGATGATTGAATTATAAATTACATCCTCAGTCAATCAACCCTTCCGATATCCGACCTGTGATGTGAAAAGTAGCTTGAGTCTACTTAAATCTAATGCTATTGTTGAGTACATTGCTTTTACGACTATTTCTTTCTTTTTTTTTAAAAAAAGGAGATCCTTACGGAAGTTCGACTACGATTATTACAGCCTTTCTGATGAAGATGTATGAAAATGGCATATTTTAGTCACTATAAAAAAATAGTACTCTGAGTATTAGAACAAATGTGCAGCACTCTGTTCGAAATGCTATCAACACCAAATGAGAACTTCTATAATTCTATTTTAAAGGCAAAAAAAAAAACGGTTCAGATGGCTCTGAGCACTATGGGACTTAACATCTGAGGTCATCAGCTGCCTAGAACTAACAACTAATTAAACCTAACTAGCCTACGGACATCACACATATCCATGTCCGAGGCAGGATTCGAACCTGCGACCGTAGCGGTCGCGCGGTTCCAGATTGAAGGGCCTAGAACCGCTCGGCCACAACGGCCGGGCTATTTTAAATGCAGGATGTTGATATTACTTCTAGTTGCTTTAAGTTTTATGGAATGACATTTTAATATATTATATGGATTCTTCAACTGAACCATTCAATCCTGTTTTTGCAGCTACATTCAAAAAGTAGCCTGATAAAAATGCTCGCTGCTTGTGAATTACCAGTCACAACATTCTCATTTAATTTACTTGTTATAGTACCTTTTGCACTGACTGGATGATCTGTTTCACAATATCCCATAAAGCTTTAATCTTAGTATCGGCATTTTTAATTACTTTTAGGGCGTGCATACGCCTGGACATTTTAATGAGTTTCCTCAAAGAATTAGGGTATTGTTTGCAGAATGCAAGGAAAAGCGGATCCAGATTTCTTCTTGCCCTTAAGTAAATTTCCATTTTTCTCTTATATAATTTATCACTTCAGTTATCTATGGCTTCCTTGCATTTTTAATGGACTTTCTTATTAAATTTTTAAACAATGCACCATAAACCTTACTACGTTAGCGATACGTGGATAATAGTCGCTGAAAACGAACGCTGGATCAGGCTGTGGAGATGAGGGGTTTAGAAGAGCATTTGATTACAGTTTATGAGACACACACAGAGAGAGAGAGAGAGAGAGAGAGAGAGAGAGAGATAGGAGAGAGAGGGAGAGAGAGAGAGAAAGAGAGAGAGGGAAGGAGGGAGGGATGAATAGGGAGAACGAACGAAGAACAAAACAATATGACGTAAATTGAGAGTTAAAACTATTATATTTGAGAGAAAATGTAATTCCAAAACTAACACCGATCAATAAAGAAACGTTCGTTAGGTAGGTCATGAAAGATATGGAAAGAGCAGAGAAATAATTATTCGTGGACAATAAAATAGACTTATGTGAAAAGTGGCTGTAGCTGCTGATGCTTAACACTCGATAATAGAAGAAGTCTTATTGCAACACATTTGTTGCTGACAACAGATCACCCCCTAATACTTGTTTACGAAACTTCCGCCTTATAAGGACCGAGGTTCCACAAAAAGCAGTATTTTGACAATACGGGTTGTCACTAAGTTTGGTAATTGAGATGGATGACGCGTGAATTGCACCGCCGCCACCTCGCAGCTACCGGGCAAAGTATTCTCGCAGAATGCTGTCGCAGGGTAAGTTTAAGTGATGGATGGTTTATGGAAGGAAGCAATAGAGCGTTTTAATGGATATTGCCTGTCACTCGTATGTCGCGTTAGCGGCGCAAGCCTGCGGAGTCTCGAGTTCAATATTGCCGGCGTGGCGAGCTTCCACGACCACCAGTGGAGGAGACGTCTGCATTCGGGACATTATGCGTCTAATGTTTCCTCTCGTTTATTGGAGGCCTCAGCAGCAGACAGGGTCAGACTTGAGATATGTTGCCGACACAAAATCGGAAAAGAGACGCAACTATAGACTGTTCAAAGAATTAAGGAACCTTTCGGAAGAATGTTCCTATTATGTTGCTGGTATGATTATTATGTAATCGAGGAATAACTGAGCTGCACGAGAAAGCAGACAGTATTCATTGTCACCCAGCACATTAGATGCGTCACCCCAGAAAGAAGTAGTATATCCCCATATCAAACACGTACGTTTCTGCGACACGTTCCAAATGGGGAAGATGTGCACAGAAATGATAAACCGTCAGTGGAAATACCAGAAACGATGATCGACGTGCAAGCCTCGTATCTTTGCTGTTCACAAAGCTTTTCCAATACCTACGAGACACCTCGGCATTCTCCATTGGCAGTGCCCATACGGCATTGCGGAACTGTTCGAAGAAATTTCTGCTTAGAACTCGTACCAATTCGTGAGACACTGCATGAAGAGGCACGGCATTACTCAGCTGCTTAAAGACGTGACTTTATATATGAGAGTAAACTGTCATCACCGTCTTTTTATATCTCCAGCAGACGAAAAGGTCTGTTAAAGCAAATATGCCCTCATAACACCTGAACTAGGACTGTATTTCAGCCTGGGTCGTACCTGCATCACTTTGATTTTCTCGGTGAGATTGGTGAAAACGCAGGTAAAAAAAAAAAAGCCTTTGAACAATCAATTCTTGGTTGATGACCAAGGGAAAGAGATTTTCAGTGTGTTTAACGTGGATCGCGCGACGAGTTGTGGAGCTGATGACCAAAACTACCCTATTATAACCTTAAACCAGTCAATCGTTTAATAAGAGAATGTAAATAGTGTGTTTTCTCGCCAGACGAATGAGGAGTCATTTACATCTAATGTCATTTATGTCTAATGCTAGTCTCTTCATGCCAAGATCGTGAGACAATATTGGACTACTAATAAATGTTTAGTGAGTTCTGCATCTTTTTTTAACTATCTGTAGTCGTTTTATTAACTATTCATTAAATTTAAATCCACGATTGCGTCGGCATTATGATTTATGAATTAGAATTAACGTAGCAGGAGTTCACGAGTCCGTACTAGATTCAAATCCGGTTTAACGGCCGACTATTAACGCAAACCCTGTTCGCGCCTCCATGGACATATTTGCTGCTCGTGATCTTTCTTTATAACAACTTGCACTATCTGCTAATGTGTATTGCCAGTGCTTGTTCTAAACTATGCTTAGTATGTAATTTCGTGTAGTGTGCGTATAAGTAACTCGTGTTCACGCACTCTGGGTATGAGCTTTTGTCCACGTTTGTATGTCACACAAATATGAAGCGCCCATAAACCACGGTCGGATGTCAATGTAACTTTCCACACGTACTTTGTTGCCACTTCCCCCAGTGATTTTAGAAATTCTGATGGAATGTTATGTATACTTTCTGCCTAATTTGGTCTTAAGTCCTCCAACGCTCTTTTAAATTTGTTCTAATTCTGGATGCCCTATATCTTCTAAACCGATTCCTGTTTCTTCTTCTATCACATCAGACAAATCATCACCCTCATAGAGGCTTGCAATGTATTCTTTCCACCTATCGGCTCTCTCCTCTGCATTTAACAGTGAAATTCTCGTTCCACTTTTAATGTTATCAACCTTGCTTTTAATGTCATCGAAGGTTGTTATGACTTTCCTGTATGCTGAATCTGTTCTTCCGGTAATCATTTCTTTTTCGATTTCTTCACATTTTTGACGGAGCCATTTCGTCTTAGCTTCCCTGCGCTTCCTATTTATTTCATTTCTCAGCGACTTGTATTTCTGTATTTCTGATTTTCCCGGAACATGTTTGTACTTCCTCCTTTCAACGATCAACTGAGGTATTTTTCTGTTACCCATGGTTTCTTCGCAGTTACCTTCTTTGTACCTACGTTTTTCTTTCCAATATCTGTGATGGCCCTTTTTAGAGATGTCCATTCCTCTTCAACTGTACTGCCTACTGCGCTATTCCTTATTGCTGTATCTATAGCGTTAGAGAACTTCAAACGTATCTCGTCATTCCTTAGTACTTCCGTATCCCACTTCTTTGCGTATTGATTCTTCCTGACAAATGTCTTAAACTTCAGCCTACTCTTCATCACTACTAGATTATGATCTAGTCTATATCTGCTTCTGGATACGCCCTACAATCCAGGAGCAGATTACATCATGGTCAAACAGAGATTCCGAAACGAGATACTGGATACGCCTTACAATACAGTATATGATTTCGGAATCTCTGTCTGACCATGATGTAATCTAGCCGAAATCTTCCCGTATCACCCGGCCTTTTCCAAGTATACCTCCTCCGCTTGTCATCCTTTAACAAAGTATTCGCTATTATTAGCTGAAGTTTATTACAGAACTCAGTTAGTCTTTCTCATCTCTCATTCCTCGCCCCAAACGCATATTTTTCTGTAACCTTTTCTTCTACTCGTTCCCCTATAACTGCATTCCAGTCCCCCATGACTATTAGATTTTCGTCTCCCTTCACGTACTGTGATACCCTTTCAATATTCTCATATACGAGCAGTTTCTCTATCTCTTCATCTTGCTTGTCATATGTGATAAAAAGGCATATCGGAGGACTTATGAACACAGTGATCGTGATGAAGTGAAGCTCTTCAGTTTTCAGCTGGCTGGCAACGCTGAAATTCAGTGACATTAGGGACAGTCACCTACTCAACAGTTTCTGGTGGTTTCCTCCAGCTGATGGCGAGCACATCAGCGTTCGTAGCGTTGTGTAATTTCAACGCCATCTCTCAGATGCAAGTGCGAGAACATTCGGTCGACAGTTTAAAGCACAAACGTCAACATTCTTAACTACCGAGATGAATCTACAAATGTTCAAGTATACCAATAGCGGCCCTTCTCATTTCAGACGAAAGGTTGGAGATGTTACAATCCACTTCCTTCAATGTAATCTTGCAGAAGCAACAATTTAACACTGACTGTCAATCAAATTACAAATTGCTGCTGGTAAACCTTTCGGTCGATAAGGTCGTGGTCCACCAAACACTTCTGTTCCTAACGTTTCGTCCAGAACTGCGATGGACATCTTCAGAGACGTTGCTCCTCCATTGAGCCTTGCCGACTGAGGGTCGTACGTCTTGAGAGCGACATACATACGGTAGAGAAAGGGACGTTGCCGGAGTTACAGGTGATAAGCAGAGATGATCCTTGCGATTGCAGTCTTTCTCGGCATGTTCCACTGATGAATTCTTCTCGGAAAGACTTCGCTAGAAGATGATGTGTACGAAACTCATTGAAACGTTGCGACAAGACGACGCCACCACTCGGCTGATAACCCGAGAAGAATTCATCAGAGATGATCCTTGTCAAAGATAAAATTTGAGTATCGCATATCGTCCTGTCATAGATAAAAGACGGTTTAGCATTTCTGCAAAGCCGCTGTTCATATGTCACTGTTTCCAGGTACCTTCTTCCCTATTAAAATTTTCCCTATGTTTACATATTTCAATGGCTTCTCTACATAGCCGTGGATAATAGTTCTTCGCCGTACATTAAATTTTTGTTTCACAAAACTTCGTGACTTCCTGGCTGCAGAGCCTGCCCCGCTACAGCCGATTTGTCTATTTTCCCTAGTCGGCAAAGAGTTTTGTGTTCCTTCGGCCGTGTATTCACGCTTCTCTTGGTTGATGCAATATAAGCTTTACCACACGTACACGGAATTTCATATACGCCACATACAGGCAGAGGAGGGCGTTTACCCTTCACAGATAGTGCTTGACTTATTTTCTTTGTTGGTATAAAAACCGGTCTAATGTCTTGTTTCTGTAACATATTTCCGAACTGATTTGTTACTTTTTTAATAAAACGAAAAGAAACTGTATTCTTCTATAGGTATTTTTCATGTTTTTCCTTCGGCCTTGAGTTACTTGGTCATAGAATTCTGTTTACTTCTTTCTCCGAGCAGCCATTTTTCTGGAAAGCCTCCTTTAGATGTTTTAATTCGGTGCCCAGGTATTCCGGCGTACAAATCTTTTTGCCTCTGTCGGCAACACGTTTAATGACGTCTGTCTTTTCTTGTGGATGGTGATTAGAGTGCGTATGTAAATGTCTGTCCGTGTTCGTTACTTTTCGAAAAGCCTTCCAAACTTCAACTGGTCAGTAACTAAAAGATTCAGGAAAGGTATTTTATTGTCATTTTCTGTTTCGATGGTGAACTGTATTTTTGAATTAATACCATTTAGAAAACAAAAGAATTCGTCCGAAGGTTTTTTACCGTGTGGCCAAGCCACAACTCAGAAACAGATACCAGTGAGATAGTTTCTTATTTGCTTTTTTAAAGCTTCATCTAGTTGTTCATAAAATTCATCACCTCATTGGGAGTGACTGAAAGTAAGGCAATGTCTAAAAAGAGCAGACAAATCTTCTGAAAAAAGGGGGCTTATGGGCGCTCAACATCGAGGTCATCAGCGTCCTGGAAAAAAAAAAGTTATAAAACTCATAGCTTCGGTGACTGGGATCATTAGTAAATAAAGACACTGCGTGAAAACATACACGGAGGGAGAATTATCCCTTGAATTTTCTCTATAAAACGACGCGAGTCTTTTATATATGAGTCAGTTTTCCAAGTATATGGCTGCAAATGAGTTGCCAGATATCTTGCTATTTTATACGCAGGAGAGCACTAACTATGGGTCTCAGAGGAAGATGAATTTTATGAATTTTGGGTAGGCCATAAAGTCTAAGAGACAAAGCCTCAGTCTTCAGTAAAGTTCGTTTTTCTTATTTTTGAACAGAAGTAGACGAGTTCATCAGATTATTTGTTTCCTTCAGTC
Organism: Schistocerca piceifrons; assembly: GCF_021461385.2. Taxonomy (NCBI): domain Eukaryota; kingdom Metazoa; phylum Arthropoda; class Insecta; order Orthoptera; family Acrididae; genus Schistocerca; species Schistocerca piceifrons. The sequence continues at coordinate 769,810,542 of NC_060141.1, read as the reverse complement.
CGCCGGCTGTATGGTCTTTCTTAACATTTTGTAATGTCCTGACATTAAAAAATTCAAAATTTTCCTCTGACAATCCTCTTCATTTATAAGAACCGTAGCATTCCCCTTATCAGCAAGAAGAATCATTACCTCTTCATCTGCATTTAAATCTCTAAGAGCCTTTCTTTTACCTTTCGTTAAATAACTTTCCAACGTTTTACTGCAGCTTAATATTCTGGTGCTTCCAATGCGGACTGTTTTTACAGTTTCTTTGGGGAAAGTCGGTATACTTATTTCTACATTCGCGCTAATATCCTCGGCTAGTACTTCTCTTGAGATAATAGTCTTGATGACTTGTTAATAACAATATCAGACATTACCATTATTACTTGTACACTCTATGTAATTTCGTAACTTCTTGTTATGCCTGCTAGCAGTCGTTTCTATCACAGCTTCCATAGATCTAAACATAACTAATCTGTTTTGTTCCTTAGATCTATCTTACCCTACGAGCAAGAAATAAATGCTATTTTATCCTTGTCGGATCTTGTGAACTCCGCGTCCGTTAATGATATTTAGTGAATGACGCAACCAACCACAAATACTTTTTAAACGTTTTATTTTAGTGCCGTAACCGGTTTTGGGCTATTACGCCCATCTTCAGATGGATAATACAAGGTGATTATAATTAAAGCTAAACTTTCAAACCGCTGTAGAAATAACACCACTGGTCAAAATGACGTCAAGTTCCAACGGAATATTATCGGAGAAGGGGGAAAACGTATGGCAGAAGAAAAATAAGTAGTTACAAAATCTAGCAATAGATGGCGCTGTAGATGGCTCTGTAAGCATCATAATTCAGTGGTGGTCGACTAAAAATGACAAATGAATCATACAACAATGCCTAAGGTATACTTTGACGTTAAACAATCTGTATTACTCAGTGCACATGGGTGTACAGGTGTGATACTGTTAGTTACGTAAGCCCATCCATCACGGTAAGGTCATATCACGTCGAACGGGAAAAATAGGTTTTCAATTCGCCTCAGACCAAAAACCGCATAAAAAGCATCAATCATATCAGTTTTTAACTGTCCTGAGGCAAAAAAATCGCACAAAAAGCATCAATCAAAATAAAATCGGATGATTAATTTCCTTATTACTGACGCAAAACATGTTCAATATGCTGTACACCGTTTTCTGGAACAAATTGAAATCGAGAAACAGCATGTTCCGCAACTGATCGAAGGGTTTTCTGGGTCACGTTCAGAATGTATTGCGCAATGCGTGCCTTCAATGCAGCTAAGTTTGCAATCGGAACACTGAACACAACATCTTTCAGATAGCCCTGGAACCAAAAGTCACACGGATTAAAATCAGATGATCGGGACGGCCAGACTGCAGGGAAATGGCGTCTGATAAGTCTAGAATTTCCGAAATGGCGCTTCAGCAGCTGCTTAACTAGATTTGCAATGGGCGGAAGTGCGCCATCTTGCATAAAAATGATCCCATCCACACATACATTCTGTTGGAGAGCTGGAATGACGTGGTTACGCAAAAGACACTCATAGCTTTTTACCGGTGACGGCACAGCTAAAAGGATCGGAAGCACCTGTCTCTCCGAAAAAATATGGCCCTATGATAAATGATGCCGTAAATCCGCAACACACAGTGACCTTTTCACGATGAAGTCGTACTGGTTGATTTGCGTGTGGATTTTCCGTTTCCCATATTCGACAAATCTATGAATTGACATATCCTGTCACATCGAAGTGTGCTTCGTCTGTCCACAAAATCTTCCACGGCCAGTCATTATCCACTTCCATGCGAGCAAGAAATTCTAAAGCAAAGGTCTCTCTTGCTGGAAGGTCAACAGGAAGCATCTCGTGCACATGGGTAATTTTGGATGGATAGCAAAGAAGGATGCTTCGTGGGATTTTATGCACCGTGCTCACGGGTACGTCCAACGTTCGGACAATTCTCTGTGCACCACACGTTTGCACACCACCACTCGTCTCCTCCTGCATTGCTGTGGCCACTGTTTCCACTTAAGTCGAATAAATTCTTTTCCTCCCTCTACCAGGTTGCGCACCAAAAGAACCCATCTTTTCGAATTTCCTCCGTCTACCAGGTTGCACACCAAAAGAACCCGTCTTTTCGAATTTCCGAATCATTTTTTCCAGATCCGCGGCAGTCACCCTACCAACGCCTTTTTTCAAGCCCTTCAGTATCTGGAATTTCTGCAGAGTGATGTGTGAACAGTCATCATTCTTGTAATACAGCTTTACAAGCAGAGCGCGACCCTGCATTGAGACAGCCGGCCGGTGTGGCCCAGCGGCTCTAGGCGCTTCAGTCTCGAACCGCGCGACCGCTACACTCGCAGGTTCGAATTCTGCCTCGGGCATGGATGTGTGTGATGTCCTTAGGTTGGTTAGGTTTAAGTAGTTCTAAGTTCTAGGGGACTGATGACCTCATATGTTAAGTCTCATCGTTCTCAGAGCCATTTGAACCATTTTTGCATTGAGACAGTCATGGCGAACGTCGCAGAGGCGAAAAGAGGAAAAGCCGTGTACCCGGCGTGTTTATACGAACTTCAGTGGGTCGTGCGCATGACAAGTGTTTTCATTTGCGTATTCTGACACATACAGTGCCATCTATTGATCAATTTTCACACTACTTTTTTCAGCCATACGTTTCCTTCCTTCTCTTATAATATTCCGTTGCAATTTGGCGTCATTCTGATCGGTGGTGGTACTTCTACAGCGTTTTGAAAGTTAAACTTTAATTATAATCTCCCTTTATTTTTCGTTACACAGAGGTTTTGATCAACAGCTTGGCGTCTGCTCCATCTAGTGGAATGTGATGTGGAACAGATTACATCCTCTTGATCAAAACATCAGCGTAACGAAAAATTTTAGACATTTTAAGATGGGCATGGTAGTCAGAAACCGGTTACGGCACTAAAATAAAACACTTGAAACGTATTTGTGGCTGGATGCGTCATTCACCAACCAGAAATAAATGCAGCTGCAGTAACTTACAGTCAACAGAATCCGCCTCTCGTGTTTTATAATATATCTTTTCTAGAAGTAGTGCTGCTTGTATATGATTATAAATCCTATGAACCCGTACTGTCCGGAAAGTCCTCTTCAGCTTTAAAAAAATAGGTATGCAAGACGAGTTTCTAGTACGCAACAAGAAATTTGAAGTACGAATTAAATGTTCTCTCTTCTTAAGTAAAAATTCCAAATCTCCAATTTTGAGTAATTCTACAGTACATACGTCCCTCTCATGCGTGCGACTCGTCAGTCACAAAGACTCAACGGAAGAGCAACGTCGCTGAAGATAAGCAGTGCAGTTGTGAACGAAACTTTAGGAACAATAAGAGTCTGTCAAATGACCGCTAAAATAGTATGTAAAATTGCAGCAACGTCACTGTCGGCTACATCTAACCCTGGAACTTTTGAAACTCTGTCTTCGACCACTGATCACTTTCACAAAAGGCACTGATATTTCTACAGCGACAGCCTGGTCTCACCGGCTAAATATGCTGCAAGAAACAGCCATCCTATGACCCGCGTAACAAAGAGTTTTAACATAGACGGGAGCATTCCTCGTAAGTCCGGAAATATGCCTCATTGACACCACTCTAAGACGTCTGGCACCAACATATTAGTTATTGCGAGAATACGTAGATAAATCATGATAGACTGCAGGTTCCACGGCTTTTAGAAACTGGATACTTGAAACTCGAGGTTCGGGTGGAACACTGAAGTTACATCACACAAGGTATTCAGTTACCTTCTCATCACCTGAAAGGGAAACGACAAATAAATCCCAGGAATCACAGAAGATATACTTTTCATTTTGTGACAACATCAGTTAAGACCGAGGCAGCAAACAACAAATCTACTAAACAGCTGAACTACTTTTGAGTATATATTAACAACACTGGCATGCAGATCTGAGGTACGTTAATAGAAGAGCGAAAGTGAGCGATAGCGTAGACGCCATTGGCGGACTAGGTGTGAGTCTGTTAGAACCGAATATGGCAAGGGATACGTTTGCTAACTAACGTTGATAATGCTAAGGAGGGAGTTTTAGCGTTGCGACGGTTTTTGCGTTGCGACATGAATTGCTATTGCTGATAGCCACTAACATGAGCATAAACACCACTGTACCAAATAACGCACAAACACCATGAAATCCATTTGAAGTGTTGTGTGTGTTGTATGTGTTACTCGCATACAAGCAGAGGATGTAATAGAAATTCAAATTAACATAAATACATTACTAACACACAATAGAATAGTTTGTTTATCCCAAACGAAACTGTAATGCCTCATCGTTTTGTCGAGCCGTGCAATAACCCGAGGGTTAACTGTAAAATAACATTAATTGCAATATAGGCAAGTAGTACGCAAATAGGATGATGCGTGAAACCCGCACGAAATTGACAGCTCGACAGATATCGTGCTACGTACTAGCTAAAGGACTATTCATACTAGAATAGTGCAAATAGCGGAATTTCGTGACATTATATCTCCAGGAATTGTAACTGTAGTTGTAGGTGTGTAGAAAACTTTGTCTCTATATGTAAACAAAATTCGAGACGTACCGACATAACCGCAAACCGAAGGCCATAAATAAAAGACCATTTAGGTGAAGATTTTAAAAGCATCATTTGCATCACTGTTTTTGTTTTATGATTTACCGAATTTTCATTTCATTTTACACCTTGTTCATTTGTACTTCCTTTTTAAGCTAAGAAAAAAACGCCGTTATGCAGATGACATTTAAAGTATTGCCTGTATTACATGATCTACTTTAAACACAGGGTGTGTTTTTGTTAAATAAATAAACAGGTTACGATACGGATGAACTGAGGGCTATGAACTACTTCGAATTGTTGCGTGTACCGTTGCGGTCACTTGTGCCCACTACTAGCCATCTATTTAAGGAGAGTTGTGTCTCTGAAAGAGTCCTTCTGTTGCAGGTAGAGCATTGATCATGTAATGGCGAACATTACCTTCTAAATTCAATGAAAAACAGAATGGGGAAGAGTTCCCCCCCAAATAGATACGTGCCTCTAGGGAATGTCGATCTATAACGTGGACATCCTTTCTCTCCCCCCTCCCCCCCCCATGCTAATTTGCGTTTTCAGCAATGATTTGTTCTGCGAACACACTCGACAGAAACGCATACATCGTATGACGGAGAAAACTTTATCCGTTAGAGGAGACATCCTTTGTCTGGATCGTCATTCATCTCCTCCGTGTGCTGTGTCACACCGTAATTTCCTTTCCAACGCAATCTTTTCGCTTCAGAATAGCGCATTCACCTAGCGAAAGAAAGCTAGCATATGCCAAACAATCAATTCTTCTTAAAACGATTCTCTTCGTACGTTTTAGAACGAACATTGGCGGCTGTAAAATTTTTTTGTTGAGTTATAGACGAAATCACATTCTTATAACACAGTCATAACCGGCTTCGGCCATACAATGATTATCTACAGATTCTAAAACAATGCAAAAGAAAAATAATATTAAAACCTAAAAATAACTGCAATATTTAACCAGGGTTATTAGTTACATAACTGAATTTATGCGAAATAGATATAGTTCATACCTAAAGGCGGCAGACACTGAACACAGGTTCATGCGTTGTCAAACTACCTATAAAAAATAAAACACCAGCCTTATACAGATACAAAAATTTGTTGGATTTTGTTCACTCTCTTTGCACTAGATGCGCGCGTCCTCTTTATTTTTCAAAACTCTAAAGTATGACAAATTTACTGTTAATATTTAGGTCAAATGTATATAAAATTTAAAATTACAAAAAAAATGGTTCAAATGGCTCTGAGCACTATGGGACTTAACATCTATGGTCATCAGTCCCCTAGAACTTAGAACTAATTAAACCTAACTAACCTAAGGACATCACACACATCCATGCCCGAGGCAGGATTCGAACCTGCGACCGTAGCAGTCGCGCGGCTCCGGACTGATCGCCTAGAACCGCTAGACCACCACGGCCGGCTTAAAATTACAGAACAGATCGTTAAATCAGTGAAATTTTATTTCTCATAAATTCAGTTAGATTACTAATAAGCCTCGTTAAATATTGCACTTATTTTTAGGTTTTGATATAAATTTTCTTTTCTATTGTTTTATTGAAGATAGTCATTGTATGGCCGAAACTGATTATGACTGTGTCATAAGAATGTGATTGCGTCTATAAATAAACAAAAACTTCTTGCCAAATAATCAGTCACGCTATGGACAAAATGTTGATTTCTTCCATTGGCAGCTGTTTTGTTTCCTGGTTCATTTAGACGATGAATTACTCCAGAATAGTGTACCAGTATTTGCTATACGATCCTTCGTAAACGAGTTTCAGGTTGCGCTCAGTGATTACTGCAAACTACGCACACATACACACACACACACACACACACACACACACACACACGCACTCGAGAAATTCACCAACATCGCCTTTTCATAAATGTTGCCGACGATCTTGTCGTAAATCCCACGCTTTCCTTTAACCCGCGTACATCACTCACTGAAGCAGAAATCGTAGTTTATGTTCATAGCCTGTCAGTTTCTGTATATGACTACTTCACCACTAGATTTCACGTGCTAACATGAAGAGTAGAAGTAGTCTTGTTTTGAACGTGATTAAAAGTAAGTGAATCGGGAGTACCCTTTACGGGTATTCCTGTAACCAATCAGATGTAAGCGAGACGAAGTTGGAGAAACCTCTGACTTACAACAGGTTGGGGAGGCTCATTCCTCGAGCGCTACTTCGTGGATAAATTGCTTGATCTATAATTACTCGAACGCTACTTTGTGGATAAATCGCTTAATCTATAATTACTCGAACGCTACTAAGTGGACAAATTGCTTAATCTATAATTACTCGAACGCTACATGTGTATGCACTACACTGGCCCCTCTGGTGTAGATTCAGCGTCCATCGTAACTGCAATGTGCAACTAACTGTAGGTTCAGGTACCACCAGCGGCAGATATAATAACAGTTACATTTATGAGAAGTTTGACTTGTATTAACCAGAATAGTTCTGTATGAAAAACTAACCTGTAGATATTTTCGGAGGTAAAATGTTTGCGGTGAAATTGCTTTATCTAAATGGTGTACTGATATTTTTCTCCAAAAAAATACTGCGAATTTTTTAGATGTGTTTGCACCATTCCAGAGAAGCAATAAATATGAGAAATATTACGTAGAAGAGACTGCAGAAAAATTCTCCAAGTCAACTTAACGTTACTCGTATGATGCGCCGCTAGACCACCTGTTTGCAGAAATTCTCTGGTCGTGTGTTTCGTCACAAAATGATACATCGAACTCAACAGACGCTACGTATCTGCACCAAAGATACATTCCAGCACGTCATGGACGAATGGAATACAAACTCAAAATCAAAGGCGTATCATTTTTGATTGTCTGTGTTTTCAAAAGAAGATCTGACTAAATACACTGCTGAGCCGAGTTTTTTACATATCTTTGTCGTTGCAGAGAAATCTATTTCCGCACTGATGAGTTCCATAGACTCACGCGTAGTACAGAAGTTTGCAAACGATAACTGTTTACAACGTACCGCATCGGTGCAGGTGAAGTCGAGGAGGTTTGACACAGGACACTTTCGGTCTATCAAACCGTGAAAGCCGTGAGAGATTTTGGTTAATATCGTCCTTGAATATTGAAAAGCTCTTCTTCTTGCACTTAAAAATTTGAAATTCACATTTGTGTAAACATTATCTGAAAATGTGATGAATTTTTACAGCATAAAATTAACAATCAAATCATTTTGTTTGCCTGATCTTTCTACGAAACTTCTGCGCCTGTAACAGTAAAGTATAGAACGAATTGTAAACGTAATTAGGTTTATACAAATTTTACAAAAGTCTTTTTTCTTTCATTATCGCGGAGGGGAAGTTTAAATTACTAACGTTAAAGAAATAGCCTACTAAGCCGGTGGCTTAAGAGAGAGCGAACATACTGAAAATCTCCCGTGTGCGCATACGCTGTATCTTAGTTGGATTTCGTAGGCCAATATGGGTGTGCTTGTCGCCATGATTGACGGAAAGTGTCATAATATATCAAATTATTCGCCTCGACTTCATATACATCACTGTGATGCGCTGTAAACAATTATGGATTACACCTTGTATATTTGGAATACTGTTACGACGTCTGCATCCCCCTCGACTCTCGAATCTAGAGTCTTATGGCGCATTTTAATGTTGTGGAAGAGGCAATAACCGGCAGGTAATGATCTTCTTGTGAACGAGGAAACGGTAAAAGGAGGATGTTTTCGTGTCATAGAGAAACTGGTGACATGTCGTTGTTAAATGTGCAGGAGCGTTGTCCTGCAGCGAGGAAAAAAAGCCAAGAACGGTGAAGAGTCAATTTCCTTTACTTTACGTCTATGACACAAAGTTTTGTCATCAGCCGACCGGTTTCGGTCTATAATGACCATCTTCAGATCTGTTTTATAGAATCATGGTCACTAGAGACCGAGACTGGTAGTCGGATGACAAAAAATTTGTGGCCAGATACGTGAAGTAAAGGAAATTTATTCTATATTCGGGTCACTGTTCAATTCGCGACTATGTCGTAACTTTTCAAACGGTGAATAGTTTCGAGGGAATTCACATTTTTCTAGGTAGCAAGCGTTTTAACACTTCCTGGAAGATTTATGTCAAGAAGCAACAATTCTGAGAGAACTATACCACTCGTGATTTCTCAAAGCATTATTTTCGCAGTCCTGGTGTTGTCCCATTCGTTAAAACTCTGATGTTTTGTTTCAGGGTTATAGGAAAAACACCACAACTTCATGGATAGTTATCAACAGGAAGTCTTGAAAAAAACTTATCTCTAAAGCTTATTTGCTCCCCAGTCGGAGCTATGAGTAAATCCAGCACATAGCTTCTATTTGCTCAACTAATTATGGAAAGTTTTCAGTTGGATTATCTTGTTTTACTTTTAGACCAATGCATCCGTCGTTTATTACACCTCCTGGCCATAACGAAACTCTTCAGCCACTCAAAAACAGTTTTCGACTAAATGCTGACCTACTGATTGGTCTACACTCTCCGAGTGATTTCATGTGTTTTTCTCGCTGCAATATCAGCTTTTGAGGAAAATGTAACTGAACTCACTGTTCCTCCTCCTCGTCCGTTTTCTGAGCGACGCAAACGCACACCACACACATGCGAGCACACACACACACACACACACACACACACACACACACACACACAGAACAAGTTGAATAGCACCCAATTAATAGAACCCAGTACGTTGTCCTCGATGGTGAGTGTTCATCGAAGGTGAGGGTATTATCTGGAGTGCCCCAGGGAAGTGTGGTAGATCCGCTGTTGTTTTCTATCTACATAAATGATCTTTTGTATAGGATGCATAGCAATGTGCGCTGTTTGCGATGATACTGTGGTGTACGGGAAGGTGTCGTCGTTGAGTGACTGTAGGAGGATACAAGATGACTTGGACAGGATTTGTGATTGGTGTAAAGAATGGCAGCTAACTCTAAATATAGATAAATATAAATTAATGCAGATGAATAGGAAAAAGAATCCGCTTATAAAACAGTAATAAGACCTATTCTTGAGTACTGCTCGAGTGTTTGGGATCCCTATCAGGTAGGATTGAGGGAGGACATAAAAGCAATTCAGAGACGGGCTGCTAGATTTGTTACTGTTAGGTTTGATCATCACGCGAGTGTTACGGAAATGCTTCAGGAACTCGGGTGGGAGTCTCTGGAGGAAAGGAGGCGTTCTTTTCGTGAATCGCTACTGAGGAAATTTAGAGAACCAGCATTTGAGGCTGACCGCAGTACAATTTTACTGCCACCAACTTACATTTCGCGGAAAGAGCACAAAGATAAGAGAGATTAGGGCTCGTACAGAGGCATATAGGCAGTCATTTTTCCCTCGTTCTGTTTGGGAGTGGAACAGGGAGAGAAGATGCTAGTTGTGGTACGAGGTACCCTCCGCCAGGCACCGTATGGTGGATTTCGTAGTATGTATGTAGATGTAGATGTAGATGTAGATGTAGATGTAGAATCGGACACAGTCTTAAAAAAAATGGCGGCTAGACCTATGAATCCTCTCAACTTGTCTTGAAGGCGATCGATGTGAATGGCGATCTAAAACTGCAACATCACTGAAGGGCACAATACGGAACCGGGCAATATGTGAATAAATCTGTACAGAGAGAGGGTGGAGAAAAATATGGAACCACCAAAACAGGTAACCATGTTTAACACGGTGCAGGAAAACCATCGACATGCAAAACCGCTTTCAGTCGTCTCGGAGTGGATAAATACAGGACCTGTATGATGACTATGAAGAAGATGAATAGCGATGACGCATTCTTCTCTCCAAAGTAGACCACACAAAACTCAATAATATTGAGATCTGATGACTGTGATGACCAGAGGAGTTGCCACAATTTATCCACGTGCTTAGAAAACCATTCCTGGGCGTTGAGAGCTGTGTCGTCTTGGAAAACAGCATCGCCATTGGGGAACAAGCATTGTACCATGAGACAGACATGATCAGCCAAAACGGTCACATAATCTTTTGCAGTAATTCGAACTTGCACAGTATCCATTGGGCCCATGGAATACCAAGACATACCTCGGCAGATGAACAGTCAACCTCCACCATGTCTCCTTCTCAACCGAGAAGGATTTGTTACACTCCAGTAATATATGTTACGCCGACATATACTACCACAGCTTGTGAATGTGGACTCATCTGAAAATAGCACACTAGCAATTTGAATTTTCTGAAGTGCTCATTTACAAAATATAGCTCGATAGTGAAAATCATCGCCATGAAGTTCCCGATGCAAGGAAATTTCATTTGGATGAAACATCTAAGCCGCGCAGGATTAGCTGAGCGGTCTAAGGCGCTGCAGTCATGGACAGTGCGGGTGGTCCCGGAGGAAGTTCGAGTCCTCCCTCGGGCATAGGTGTGTGTGTTTGTCCTTAGGATAATTTAGGTTAAGTAGTGTGTAAGCTTAGGGACTGATGACCTTAGCAGTTAAGTCCCATAAGATTTCACACAAATTTGAAATTTTTTTTGAAACATCTAACGATGCAGTATGTTGACAGTTCTACTGAAGAAAATTCGTAATTGCCGAGTGCTTCTTTGTGGTTTTTGGTGAACAGCGGCTAGTAGAACTATTTCATTAACTTCTCCTGTAACAGTTCTCTCCGTTTCCTTTTTTCGGTATTTACGGTGCCACCAGACATGAAGACATTCACAACTTGTAAAAAAAGGAATGAGAGCGAACATCATCAGGTAAACGATCAGCATACAAGGTAAAGTTTCTCCTACATTCACCATAAATCATAATCATTTCGATTTTTTCTTCTGCGCTTGCAAAAACCATTGTCCACTTCCCGCTATGTTCTAGAAATGAAGGGTAGACGTGCAGGCCATAAAAACTACTCGCATACTGAGATGTACAGACACACTTTAAGTTCTACTTCCGAAAGAAAAGTAAGCTGAGACGCACTGCACTGCATGTTACGATAATGTGTAGTTCGTCACAGTGGTGCATCGAGCAGTCTCCTTTCCGTTTTGTCGACAGCATACAACGTATCGAATACGTTTTCCCATCAAAAGCAGTCTTCTGACTGGTTTGATGCGGCCCGCCACGAATTCCTCTCCTGTGCTAACCTCCTCATCTGAGAGTAGCACTTGCAACCTACGTCCTAAATTATTTGCTGGATGTATTCCAATCTCTGTCTCCTTCTACAGGTTTTACCCTCTACAGCTCCCTCTAGTACCATGGAACTCATTCGCTCATGTTTTACCAGATGTCCTATCATGCTGTCCCTTCTACTTGTCAGTGCTTTCCACATATGCCTTTCAAAATGGTTCAAATGGCTCTGAGCACTATGGGACTTAACTTCTGAGGTCATCAGTCGCCTAGAACTTAGAACTACTTAAACCTAACTAACCTAAAGACATCACACACATCCATGCCCGAGGCAGGATTCGAACCTGCGGCTGTAGCGGACGCGTAGTTCCAGACTGTAGCGCCCTAGAACCGGTCAGCCACCCCGGCCGGCCATATGCCTTTGCTCTCCGATTCTGCGCAGAACCTACTCATTCCTTTCCTAATGAGTCCACCTAATTTTCAACTTTCGTCTGTAACACTCAAATCTCAAATGCTTCGATTCTCTTCTGTTCCGGTTTTCCCCCAGTCCATGTTTCACTACCATACAAAGCTGTACTCCCGACGTACATTCTCAGAAATTAAGGTCGATATTTTATATTAGCAGACGTCCCTTGGCCAGGAATACCTTCTTTTTTTGCCATAGCTAGTCTACTTTGATGTACTCCTTGCTCCGTCAGTCATTGATTATTGTACTGCCTAGGTAGCAGAATTCTTTAACTTCATCTACTTCCTCACCATCAATCCTGATCTTAAATTTCTCGCTGGTCTCGTTTCTAGTACCTCCCATTACCTTCGTCTTTCTTCGATTTATTCTCAATCCCTATTCTGTACTCATTAGACTGTTCATTTCGTTCATCAGATCATGTAATACTTCTTCACTTTCTCTCAAGGCAGCAGTGTCATCAGCGAATCGTATGAAGGTAGGGAATAACATAGCCTGTCCTACTGTCGCAGCATGGAGGTAGGGGGTTACTTCTAGTGTCGTTGTATAGTATTTTGAAACGTACGATTTTCTGCCCATTCTGATTTCTCCCATTACAAAGCCATCTGTTGTGAAACAAAAAAAAAGTTTTTAAGACAAAATTTATGTCTCTCTCTCTCTCTCTCTCTCTCTCTCTCTCTCTCACACACGCACACACACACACACCCTCCCACGGAGGAGGGGGGGGGTCGAGTTTGGTGTCATTGTATGTTCCCCTCTGAGACGAACAAATTTTAATTTTACATTGTTTGGATGCGATGTGTTATTTTAGAAATATTTCAGTGTCTTCAAAGCTGAACTGGTCTTGTAAACCAGTCTTCGTATTTCAGAATGCGAATACATTTCAAAGATACATAATAAGGCTGACAATGTGCACGGCGTAGAAACATTAACAAATTCAGACATATAAAGCAATGTTCCGACCTTCACCAAAGATCAGGCAGTTTATTGTTGTTTGCCATCTCGACACTCGGCACATGGGATCTAATGCGGGTCGCTTTTCTACATAGCTACAGAAAGTTGCGTATAACAGAAATGAAACATTCACTTCAAGATTTGTAAAGTAGTATAAGCATTTCAACAATATATTGCTGAAATTCAGTATAGTATAAAAAAAGGAAAAACACCTCAAACCCTTAAACTATGGTATACGTATGTTGATCATCTACAGTACCATCGCAGCAGATGGCATATTGGTAGTTCCTAATGTCAAGCACTTGGATATCTCAGGGTTAAGGAAGTTGTACTGGTCAGGGAGCCTCCGTTGCGGAATTCTACGTCTATGACCTATGCTGTTATTACTTGTGCCTATGCGAGTGACTCCCAGATTGCTCCAGACGACGTGCTAAATCTGTAGAATCGGGATTTTCGTAGACACATACCATCTCGGAACAACACCAAAGCTACCACAGAGAGGCAGCACCATCGTCCGTAGTGCCACTGGGGTCAACCGGTGGGACTTAACGGATCCACCACACCACCCCCGCAACCTGCACTTGATGGCAGACCCACATAACTCACTCACAAATTCCCGTTCATTCTGTTGGTTCTGCCATGGCTGTGACGCTGTTGACCATATATCGACTACTTCTGGCCCTTCTACCGTACAGAAATTAATTACGTCGTCGGTAAAACCTCAGAGATGTTGACGTCATCCACAGTTTTCACTTGAACACTATTATGTCCAGTAGGGTTCTCCCTTACAGAGCCTTTGTGTTCTAAATATATGCTGTCAACCTCCACCCCCCCTCTCCTCCACGGGGAGTGGGGGTGGGTGGTGGGGACTTAGTGTACCAGTGCGTGTTATTTGAAAGCGCACATCTCCATAACAGGGAACTCTAGTACGATATGGCCTGGTTTACAAATGTGCCTCTTGCACACAGATTTCTCGGACGTTCCTTTATACTATATCAACGTTCGGGGTATTATGATCCGTGGCCTGTTAGGAAGTGAATCATGCCACCAGATGGATTTGCACTGCTCATACACATCCTCTCCTTGACGCATGGAAATAATTCGTGTACTTTCCGATCTGTTCTGAGATTGTCCACTCTCTTTGCCACTCACGCGCTTTCCATAATTTTAGCTCTAGATTCTTTGTTAATTCCCATCCAGTAATTTCTCTCAACTGGGGAATATTTTATTTGTGAAGACACTAAAGAGAAGCTCTTTGTCTGGCGTAATATACGCAGACACAAAACAAATCGCAACACCAAAAAATGATTAATGTAGAGTAATGAAATTACGGGAATACTTTTGTCTAGGCAACATATTTAGATGATTAAAAGTGCAGTATCGCAGGTTAATGTAAGTGCGAGATAAGCCATTGCACGTGTGCAATGCTGGTATACTAATAATCAGTGTAGCCGCCAGAATGTTGGATGGAAGCATGCAAACGTGCATGTACTGTGTTGTACAAGTGCCGGATGTGAGTTTGTGGGATGGATTTTCATGCTTGTTGCATTTGGTCGGTGAATATAGCGACGAATAATGCTGTTTGTGGATGACGATGGAGCTATCTTCCGATGATATCTGATATGTGCTCGATTGCAGACAGATCTGATGATCGAGCAGTCCAAGGTAACACGTCGATACTCTGTAGAGGCTGTGAGGCTACAACGGCGGTATGTGGGCGAATGTTATCCTATAGGTTATCACTCCCTAGAATGCTGTTCATGAATGGCAGCACGACAGGTGGCAGGTCGAATCACCAGACTGACGCAGGATGCGTTGGATAGCAACGATAGTGCTGCTGCTGTCACATGAAATGGCACCCCAGGCCACAACTCCAGGTGTAGTTCCAATCCGTCCAGCACGCAGGCCGTTTGGCTGCAAGTCCTCAACTGGCCTCATTCTAACCAGCGTAGGCCATCAATGGTGCTGAGACAGAACCAGATTTCATCAGAAAACACAACAGATCTCCAAATTGCCCTCCAATGAGCTACTGAGGTAGATGGTGCAATTGTTAGCACACTGGACTCGCATTCGGGAGAACGACGGTTCAAACCAGCGTCCGGCCATCCTGAATTACGTTTTCCGTGTTTCCCTAAATCGCTTCAGGCGAATGCCGGGATGGTTCCTTTTGAAAGTGCACGGACGATTTCCTTCCCCATCCTTCCCTAATCCGATGGGACCGATGGCCTCGCTGTTTGGTCCCCTCCCTCAAATCAACCAACTTCAATGAGCTCTCGCTTGAAACCACTGAAATCGCGAACAGCAGTGGTTTAGGGTCAGTGCAGTGCATGCTACAGGGTGCCTGTCTCAGAGCTGTTCCTGAAGTAACCAATTTGTAACGATTCGTTGTATCACTGTGCTGCGAACGTCAGCTCTAATTGCTGCTACAGATGCAGTACGATGCGACGGAGCCATACGAACACGATGGCCATCCCTCTCGGTAGTACCACGTGGCCGAGCAGGTCACGGTCTTCTCGTGACCGCCGCTGCCAACAATCATGTACAGTGGCTACATTCGTGCCAACAGAAAGGACATCCAGCTTCTCGTAGCCCTGTTACACGATTTCGTTCAAACTCAGTGAGCTGCTGATAACGGCGTCTTTGTCGACTTAGAGGTGTTCTTGACTACCACCGAGCCACCACGTCTAATCTCAAAGGTAACTCACGACTGTTATAGCGTGTATTTAAAGCAAAGCTGATTTGCATTCTCATAGGGACGCTATGAGAGCCAATCGTATGCGACTGGTACGAAATTTGAACTGAGACCATCTTTCAGATGTAGAAATACGCCTACCAATTTTCGTTTATGTCGCACATCTCCTTCTTAGTGTTGCGATTTTTTCCGTCAGTGTATATTAGGCTCGTGAGTAGTATGACTAATAGTGCCCCCACGGGAAATGTCAAAAATGCTCGTGTAAGCTTCAGCAACACAGACCTCTGTAAGGCATAGAACTACGTTTATTTCGGCGGATAAGACGAGCTTAAAACGACAAGGTACGTACAAATTTTCGTTAAAGATATATAGATTAACCATATGTTCGCCCTGTGTCCGGACCCGGTAGCTGAGTGGAGCCGGCACGGTAGCTCAGCGTGATCGGTCAGAGAGCTGGTTGGCCTCTGTAATAAAAAAAAAACTGAGTGAAAGGATCATGAAACGAACTTTAACGTCCACAACGACCAAACACAACGATGAACAGAAAAAAAGTGGTCAGCGCGACAGAATGTTAATCCTAAGGGCCCGGGTTCGATTCCCGGCTGGGTCGGAGACTTTCTTCGCTCAGGGACTGGGTGTTGAGTTGTCACAAGCATCATCATTTCATCCCCATCGACGCGCAAGTCGCCGAAGTGGCGACAAATCGAAAGACTTGTGCCCGGCGAACAGTCCACCCGACGGGAGGCCCTAGTCACATGACATTTACATTTTTCGTCCTGTAAGTCGATCCTCATATTTAGTTTAGAAGAGAGATCATCTGGATAAGAATACACACTCTTTTTCGGGTAATAACAGAAATGGTTCAAATGGCTCTGAGCACTATGCGACTTAACATCTGAGGTCATCAGTCCCCTAGAACTTAGAACTACTTAAACCTAACTAACCTAAGGGCATCACACACATCCATGCCCCAGGCAGGATTCGAGCCTGTGACCGTAGCGGCCGCCCGGTTCCAGACTGATATGCCTAGAACCGCTCGGCCACAGCGGCCGGCGGGTAATATCTTTGAATATTTATAAGCGTCGTGTTGGCCCTTCAGTTTTGCGCTCTGTACTCTGAAACAATGGGTACGGTTGCTCACGTCATAAAGCAAAAGCCTCCTTCAGCATTGTTACGGTTTTGCCTGAAGAAGCACGTGCCGAAATTTGTGGTAAGTTCCATGGGACCAAACTGATGACGTCATCTGTCCCTAGGCTGACACACTACCTAATCTAACTTAAACTAACTTACGGTAAGGACAACACACACACACACACACACACGCCCATGGGAGGACTCGAACCTCCGACGGGTGGAACCTCGCGAACCGTGGCTAGGCGCCTGAGATCGCACGGCTACCCCGCGCGGCGAATGTGCCGAACAAACGTCTGAATAGTACAGCTAACAGTAGTCTTGTCGGTTGTGTTATGTGTTCAGACAGTTTGTTCTGTGAGTGTAATTGGTGTACAGTTTGTAAAGTGTGTGCCTAATGATGGCACCAACAAAAACAAGGAAATACGAAGCAAGATTTAAGTGAAAGGTCACACAACAGGCAAAAGAATCGAACAACTGTGCTGCAGCAAGGGCTTTCGTTGTAATAGAGAAGATGGTAAGCGACTGGCGAAGGAATGAAGATGCTATTAAAAAAAATTCCAACGAAAAACTGTTCAACGACGATAGCAACAGATTTCTGGCCAGATGTAGAAAATAGCGTTGTAGAATGGGTACAAGAGCAGAGGCAGAATTGTTATGTAGTTACAAGAAATGAAGTGCGCACGACCCATTCCACACCACAGCAAAGAATTTAAATCAGCAGCTGTTTTACGACCAAAAATGTCTGGTAATACGGCAGAAAACAAAAATTGCGCAGAAATCACCGAAAGATCTTGACCATAAAGTTAGCCGGCCGAAGTGGCCGCGCGGTTCTGGCGCTGCAGTCTGGAACCGCGAGACCGCTACGGTCGCAGGTTCGAATCCTGCCTCGGGCATGGATGTGTGTGATGTCCTTAGGTTAGTTAGGTTTAACTAGTTCTAAGTTCTAGGGGACTAATGACCTCAGCAGTTGAGTCCCATAGTGCTCAGAGCCATTTGACCATAAAGTTACGAGTTTTCGTAAGTTCGTTATTTGTGTAAGGTATATTGGAAATATCGCTGAAACACCGATAAAATTCGATATAACAGAAGCCGCGGAGCGCAAATGTGCGAAGCTGCTTCGCTACCCACTGTGCCAGAGCTTCGGTCCAACTTTCAGCGAGCTAAAAGGCACCTAAATTACGTTTAGATGCAATTTAGGTGCCTTTTAGCTCGCTGAAAGTCCTTTGCATCAACTGTTTTCTCAGAGTCGGCCGAATATCAACGGATAAACCGAGGTACGTGTTCAGTTATTTTGACTCCTCTTTCACCAGACGAAATTTCTGGGAAAATGGGTAATGGCTCTCGCCGTTTAAGAGTCTTCGCCACATCCAGGACAGTCACTTCTGCCCCTTGCGATAAGATGATAGAATTAATCGAAAGCTTGTATTCCATACTCGTTTAGACGCGGTTAACCCTGTAAGAAGTTTGTACCCTTGAATGACCTTGTTTTATTAGGACGGTGGTATAATTCGTAGCTCGATTTCGCCCATAATGACGCTTACGAACGTTTACTTACGTGAAGAATTATAGTGTCCCGTGTACCTCAACTTTGGAATACGTTACCAGTTGTCGCGCTTTTTCACTCCGTCACAGTGAGACACCTGTTACACTATAGCAGCAGAACTGTGTCTGCACGACACCTGGAACTTGCACTCTCTTCCGACAATGCGCCAGTCTTGCTGTGCAGTGGTCTTAGCGTGAGACGACTAGTTTCTGAAGTCCACTCGAACCAAATGTTGGAAGACCCGAGACGGAGCAACAAGAAAGGCATACAAAGAGAGCTTTCGCATTATAAAGGGCTTAAGGTAATCACACACATGTTCTCTATTGTTTAACTGTATAACGAAGAGGCATTGAGGAATATAAGAGAGACCAAATTCTGGGAGAAACGATGTCATAAGATAAGATTCGTTAATATCATGCATATCGTCTATGGAAGTGAAGAAGAATTACAGTTAAGCGAATGAATGAACAGTATACACAGCGCAGAATATGGGATGAGAGTGAACCAAAGAAAGCGAAAGTATCAAGAACCAGTGGAAATGAGGTTAACGAAAACGTAAATATCAAAATTTGGACCATGTGGCAGAGAAAGTGAATTGATTTTGCTACCCCTTTGAAGCAAAATAACAATACAAACGACGGAGCGGCGGACGACACAAGAGGATAAAGGAACATACTAGCAGGTGCAGAGTGTGTACGTCGCCAGAAACGCTACCGGTGCTAAACACCAGCAAGCGTTTGAGGCGAGATGTCCCAGCAGGTTGTCGAATATGAAGTGGACTGATAACGCAAAATGTATGTGGGAATCGCTTACTAGAAGTCGAGAGAAAGTGTTAAGACTCATATTAAGACATTAGCAACTCAGGGGGACTAGTGGGAGCTGTGGAGGGAGAAAAATGTAGTGAACGCCTTTTTGAAGTAATGAGTGCGATAGACAGGGAATCTGAAACTGATTACATTTTTATGAGTTTCCAAAAGGCTCTTGATACAGTTTCTCACAGGCGGCTTCTTATCGATGTTCCTATGGAATATCGTTCAGTTGTGCGACTGGTTTCGTGATGTCCTGTCAGAAAGGCTATAGTTCGTAGACAGACAGAAGTCATCCATTAAAACAGAAGTGATATCTGGCGTTCTCCAAGGAGGTGTTATAGGCCCATGGTTCTATTCTACATGAACAATTTAGGAGATAGTCTCAGCAGACATCTTATATGGTTTCCTGATGAGTTTGTTATTTACTGCCTAGTAACGTCAACAGAAGATCAAACCTAATTGTAAAATGATTTAACCAATATACTTGAATGATGCGAAATGTGGCAATTGATCCTAATTAGTGAAAATTGTGAGATCACCCACATGAGCACTAAAAGGAATTCGTTAAAGTTTCGGTTACGCTATATATCACACAATATCTAAAGGCTGTCTATTCAACTAAATTCCTAGGAATTACATTTGCGAACAACTTCCGTTGGAACGAACATGTAGATAATGTTGTGGGGAAAGCGAACAAAAGACTGTCTTTTATTTCCAAAACACTTAGATGTATCAGATCTACTAATCTAGCTGCCTACTCAACGCTTGTTCGCCCTCTTTTAGAGTGCTGCTAAGCGGTGTGGGATGCGTACCGGCTAGGATTAACGCGGTACATCGATAAGGTTCAAAGAAGGGCAGCACGTTTACTACTGTCGAGAAATAGGGGGAAGAATGTCACAGACATGATACAGGATTTGGGGTGTACATCATTAAAACAAAGGCGTTTTCGTGGCGGCACGATCTTTTCGCGGAATTTTAATGTCCCAGTTTCTCCTTTGAACACGAAAATATTTTGTTGACAGCCACCTACATAGGGAGAAATGACGATTGGAAGAAATTAGAGGAATCAGCGCTCGCACGGAAAGCTTTAGGTGTCCGTTTTGCCCCCGCGATGTTCAAGTGTGGAACGGTTGAGATATAAAGTGGTTTGATCATCCCTTCGCCAGGCACTTAAATGTGAATTGCACAGTATATATGTGGATGTAGGTGTAGACAAGTCGTTCTCAGGTTATGGCTGATGCAGCAGCGTTTCCGACAAGTTTCCTGTTCGTTATCCTGAGGCGATGTGTCAATTTCTTGTCCATTTGGTTCTTTAATAACCACCACGCGGGGTAGCCACGCGGTTTAAGGCACCTTGCCACGGTTCGCGCGGCTGCCCCGTTCGATGCTTGAGTCCTCCCTCGGGTATGTGTGTGTGTGTGTGTGTGTGTGTGTGTGTGTGTGTGTGTGTGTGTACGTTGTCCTTAGCGTACGTTAGTTTAAGTTAGATTAAGTAGTGTGTAAGTCTAGGAACCGATGACCTCAGAAGTTTGGTCCCGTAGGAACTTAACATAAATTGACAAAATGTCCTTAATAGCTGCTGGGCGGAGAGTAGTCTGTTGACGGCCCAATGTATGAACCAATCGCATGCGTCCAAAAGAGATGCCACTGCCAGTAATGGTGGGGAAGGATGCTGGCTCGCCGGCACAGTCGAGGGGGGTCCGGGCGTCGGGTCCCGGTGTTATCTGTCTGTTCTGCCCGCTGCCTCCACCGATTTCACATCAGAGCGCTCCTGATGTATATTTGCTGACGCCACATCCCACACAGAGGTCAGTTGGAAATCGCAGTTCTTGTTGGCCATATCGTCACGTACTCGCATTTCCACAGGCTCTATCATGACCGAATCCCAGAAGCGGTTAGCGCGGCACCACAACCCTGTCTCTTCAAAAACATACACGTGTGCTTTGCTGATGCTGTGCTCTGACACTGAAGGCCTGTCGGTCTCGCCAAGACGAATGCTTATCTCTTGTTCCGAACAACGCTGCGAGAAGCATTGTCGCCTTGCCCGATACATACTGAGGTGACAAACGTCAAGTGAGAGCGATATGAACATATACAGATGACGGTACTATCTGGTATATGAGCCGTGGTAAAAATTGCTGTTTTGAAGAGCGCGCCGCAGCGAGTAGTGTGAAGCAGTCGCACTTCGTTTCTGCGGTGGCGCCGCTGTAGCAATCTCAGCTTTGGTGTCTTCCTTTGGTGGGAAAGGGGAAAGGTTGCCTGACACGGGGCGCTATGAGTCAGCCAGTCGGTCAGTCTGGGTCAGTCTCTCGTTCCCAGCTTGCTAGTCTGTCTCTCGTCCGCATTTGTTAGGCAGTTAGTGTCTGTCTGTCGTTCGGAGTGGTAGTTTGTCTGTCGTTCGGATCAACCTTTAAAGCCGGCAAAATTAGAGTCTTTCCACTCCGCCGGTAAGAGAACTCAGCCCGGTCGGGGCTTAGTTCCTGCATCTGAGTCTGCGCGATAGGCCACCAGTCTGCTCGAGTTTGCGCGGGCAATGGTCATTGGCGGTTGGATCGATCGGTTGGTCGGTCGCGCACTGAGACACAAGACGAATTGTCCGTCTTGAGCGTCGGCGCATGTGAGGTCGCCACATGTCCAGTGGGCCGCGGCGTATAGCGAGCGGTAGTGACTTCGCAGTCGACACGAGAGCAACAGGAGTCAACCCACGACATCAGTCTGGCCG
The DNA here is from genome assembly GCF_021461385.2 of Schistocerca piceifrons. Lineage (NCBI taxonomy): Eukaryota > Metazoa > Arthropoda > Insecta > Orthoptera > Acrididae > Schistocerca > Schistocerca piceifrons. Next base: position 769,788,526 of record NC_060141.1, on the reverse strand, counting down.
GTGCGAGCTACGACGCCGTGAGACGGGAGATCGACGCGCCTTCCTGCGTCCGTTGAAGCGGCTGGCAGCGGACGGCTTGGGTGAGCAATTGGGGGTGCTGTGCCAGGTCTTCTCGAGAAATCGCAGTTTATTAGAAGCTAAATGATTTGTGATATGTTGTTTGATTTACTCTTGTTAAATTCTACTTGTTTTCTTGATGAGGTCACCAGCCGTTTTGCCTTGGGGTCGTCCCACCATTCTTCTCCGTTTGCCCACCTGCGGGAAGGTGGTTGTTTATAGATTGGGTGGTCCGTTTTTCCCTTGTGGAGTAGGGGCGGGTTAGAGCAACCTGCGGTTCGGGTTGTACGGTAATCTTACCGGGTTCGATTCCCGGCGGGGTCAGAGATTTTCTCTGCCTCGTGATGACTGGGTGTTGTGTGACGTCGTTAGGTTAGTTAGGTTTAAGTAGTTCTAAGTTCAAGGGGACTGATCACCATAGATGTTAAGTCCCATAGTGCTCAGAGCCATTTGAACCATTTTTTTTTTTTTTTTTTTTTTTTTTTTTTTGTACGGTTATCTCCCTACCAATCTGCCGTACGTTAGTAGCTGCATCTGTCATGTTTGTCGGATTTGGTGTGTTAACGAATTTATTGCTTGGCGTGTAACGGCCTAATACCTGCAATACGTTTTGATCTTTGGAAGCTTTGATGTTATTGCGTATGATCTTGAGAGGCGGTATCTGTGTACTGTAGAGCATCTTAACCATTGTTTGGCCAACCTAGCAGAATTTTATATAAGATTGCATTTCATGGACCTTTATTTACATCATTTTAGTATATAAAGTTGCCATCCTTTCACCGTAAGACTTTTCTTAGAAGTTAAAATCAAGTTGCACCTTCGGTGGCAAGGTTAATATTTTAATTGTTAGTGTTTTGTACCATTTCCATCCCTCCTACGGGGGGTGCACAGTTTGTGTGCTTGTGTAAATTGTTAAAACTCTTAGTTTAAAGTTATCTCGTGTGTTGGAGATTTGCACCAGTGTAGTCTTTCAAAGGCTGTTGTGAGCGGTCGTAACTACGGCCGTGTCAAAAGGGAGCGGCGAGGTTCTCTGCCCGAAAGCTCATACAGTCAAAACTTGTTTCTTTCTGCCTCCGAACAAATTGTTAACTTTGATATTTAGAGGGTGCTTTCTGATTATAATTTTAAATCTGTTTCTTTTTTTAAAAAAAGCTTTTAGGCACTATTCAAGTGAATAAAATTCCCATTTGTTAAAAGGAATTTGGTTATGATTTCATCAGTTGCTCCCTGGCAACTACTTCCATGCTTACATAGTGTGATTAAATGTGTTAATGCTCTTGAAGAATCGCTAGTAAATAAAATAAATTCTGATGAATATTCTTTGATAATAAATCACGGTTCAGTACGCAACGTATAAAAGGACAGTCCATGGACGTATCTGTCAATTGCACTCAAGGCATGTGAAAAGGTTTCTGCAGTGATTATGCCCACACGGCGGGAATGAACAGACTTTGAACGCGAAATGGTCGTTGGAGTTACACGCATGGGACATTTCATTATGAAAATTGTTAGGAAATTCGATACTCCGAGTTCCACTGTGTCAAGCGTGTGCCGAGAATACCACATTTCAAGCATTTACTCTCACCACGGACAACGCAACGGCCGCCGGCCTTCCCTTAACGACCGAGAGCAGCTGCGTTTGCGTAGAGTTTTCGTTGCTAACAGACAAGCAACAATGCGTGAAATATCCCCAGAAATCCACGTGGGACATATGAAGAACGTATATGTTAGGAGAGTGCTGCGAAACTGGGAATTAATCGGCTATTGCGGCAGACGAGCGACATGAGTGCCTTTGCTTAGATTACGGCGTGGCCTGCAGCTCCTCTCCTTGACTCGAGAGCAAATCAATTGGACCAAAGACGACTGGAAAACAGTGGCCTGGTCAGATTTCAGTTGGTAAGAGCAGATGATAGAGTTAGAGTATGGCGTAGACCCCTCCAAGCCATGGACCCAGGTTATCAACAAGGTACTGTGCAAGCTAGTGGTGGCTCCATAATGTTATGACCTGTATTTACACGGAATGGACTAGGTCCTCTGGTCCTAATGAACCGATCATTGACTGGAATGGTTATGTTCGGCTACTTGCAGACCATCTGCAGCCATTCATTGGTTTCATGTTCCCAAAAGACGAAAGAATTTTTGTGGATAACAATGAGTCATGTCACCGGGCCACAGTTGTTACCGATGGCTCAGTATTTGTTCAGGACAGTTCCACCGACTTGTGGTGTCCATGCTACGTCGAGTTGCTGCACTACGCCTGGCAAAAATAGGTCCGACACCACATTAGGAGGTGTCCCACAGTTTTTTTCACATCGCTGTACTCCATGCCACACTCTTATCAGATACTGTGCATCTACATCTACATCTAAATGGATACTCTACAAATCACATTTAAGTGCCTGGCTGAAGGATCATCGAACCACCTTCACTATTCTCTATAATTCGAATCTCGTATAGCGCGCGGAAAGAACGATCACCTATATCTTTCGGTACGAGGTCTGATTCCCTTATTTTATCGTGGTGATCGTTTCTCCCTATGTAGGTCGGTGTCAACAAAATATTTTCGCATTCGGAGGAGAAAGGTGATGGTTAGAATTTCGTGAGAAGATTCCGTCGCAACGAAAAACGCCTTTCTTTCCAGCCCAAATCCTGTATCGTTTCTGTGACACTCTCTCCTATATTTCGCGATAATACGAAACGTGCTGCCTTTCTTTGAACTTTTTCAATGTACTCAGTCAGTCCTACCTGGTAAGGATCCCACACCGCGCAGCAGTATTCTAAGAGAGGACGGACAAGCATAGTGTAGGCAGCCTCCTTAGTAGGTCTCTTACATTTTCTAAGTGTCCTGCCAATAAAACGCAGACTTTGGTTACCCTTCCCCACAACATTTTCTATGTGTTCCTTCCAGTTTAAGTTGTTCGTAATTGTAATTCATACCTATTTAGTTGAATTTACGGCCTTTATATTTGACTGATTTATCGTGTAAGCGAAGTTCAACGGATTCCTTTTAGCACTCATGTGTATGACCTCACACTTTTAGTTATTTATGGTCAACTGCCAATTTTCGCACCATTCACATATCTTTTCTAAATCTTTTTGCAATTTGTTTTGATCTTCTGATGACTTTATTAGTCGATAAACACAGCGTCATCTGCAAACAACCTAAGACGGCTGCTCAGATTGTCTCCCAAATCGTTTATATAGGTAAGGAGCATCAAAGGTCCTATAACATTACCTTGGGGAACGCCAGAAATCGCTTCTGTTTTACTCGATGACTTTCCGTCAATTACTACGAACGGTGATCTCTCAGACAGGAAATCACAAATCCAGTCACATAACTGAGACGATATTCCACAAGCACGCAATTTCACTATAAGCCGCTTGTGTGGTACAGTGTCAAAAGCCTTCTGGAAATCCAGAATTACGGAATCGATGTGAAATTCCTTGTCAATAACACTCAACACTTCATGCGAATACAGAGCTACTTGTGTTTTACAAGAACGATGTTTTCTAAATTCATGCTGACTTTGTGTCAATAGACCATTTTCTTCGAGGTAATTCATAATGTTCGAACGCCAATATATGTTCCAGAAATCTGCCGCATATCGGCCTATAATTACTTGTATTACTCCTACTCCTTATCTTGAATATTGGTGTGACCTGTGCAACTTTCCAGTCTTTGGGTACGGATCTTTCGTCGCGCGAACGGTTGTATATGATTGTCAAGTATGGAGCTAATGCATCAGCATACTCCCAAAGGAGCCTAATTAGTATACAGTGTGGACCAGAAGACTTGCTTTTATTAAGTGATTTAAGTTGCTTCACTACTCCGAGGATATTTACTTCTATGTTACTCATGTTGGCAGCTGTTCTTGATCTTAATTCTGGAATTTTTTTTTCGTCTTCTTTGGTGAAGGCATTTCGGAAGGCTGTGTTTAGTAACTCTGCTTTGGCAGCAATGTCTTCGATAGTATCTCTAATGCTATCGCGCAGAGAAGGCATTGACTGTTTCTTGCTGCTAACATACTTCATATACTCCCAGAATCTCTTTGGATTTTGTGCCAGGTTTCGAGATAAAGTTTCGTTGTGGAAACTGTTATAAGCAACTCGCATTGAAGTCCGCGCTAAATTTCCACCTTCTGTAAAGGAATCTTGGGGATTTTGCGTCTGTTTAAATTTGGTTTGTTTGTTTCGTTGTTTCTGCAACAGTGTACCGACCCATTATGTGTACCAAGGAGGATTACCTCCGTAGTTTGTTGATTTATATGGTATAAATCAATCAGTTGATGCCGATAGTATTTCTCTGAATTCAAACGGCATCCGGCCTACACTTACATCATTAATTTGGAAGGAGTGGAGATTGTCTCTGAGGAAGTGTCAAGTGAATTTTTATCTGCTTTTTTGAATAGGTATACTTTCGTTTATTTTTGGAGGATTTGGGGGCTCCGATATTCAATCTCGCCACGACAACCCTGTGTTCGCTAATCCCTGTATGCGTTTTGATGCTCGTTATTGACTCAGGATTATTTGTTTCTAAGAGGTCAAGTGCATTTCCACAACCGTTTACTGTTCGCGTGGGCTCATGAACTAACTGCTCGAAGTAATTGTCAGAGAATGCGTTTAGTACAATTCCAGATGATATTTTATACGTACCTCCGGAATTAAACATGTATTTTGCCAACATATCGAATAAATTAAACTCTCCACCAACTATAATCGTATGAGTCGAGTACGTGTTTGAAATCAAACTCAAGTTTTCTTTGAACCTTTCAGCAACTGTATCATCTGAATTGGGAGGTCGGTAAAAGGATCCAATTATTATTTTATTCCGGTTGCCAACAATGACCTCTGCCCATACTAACTCACAGGAACTACATATTTCAATTTCGCAACAATATAACCTACTTCTAACAGCAACAAACACGCCATCGTCAACTGTGTTTAGCCTATCCTTTCAGAACGCCGGTAGGTGTAGATGCCAGATGCCCCAGCCCTACAAGGTCCTTAACTTTTTTACTGAAGAAATAATTGAGGACGTTTGCTGTAAATGCTACTTCAAGCTGAAGTGTTGTACACGGGAGACGGATTCGTGGCGTGCAGCGTCAAGTCGGAACACTCATGATGCGCTGGAGAGAGAAAAACAAACAAACAAACAAACAAAAACACAAAAGACAGTGTAGTTGACTATTACGTGTGTTTCGGATATTATTCCTTTTGTGCTACTAATTCTCACTATGGTTAGTTTGTCTTTAAAACTTATCGAAAGAGTGGGAAGTTTAACAGAAGGGTAATATCCGCATCGCCGTACGTCCTCTGTGCTTGAAACAGCGTAGGTGACTGCAGTTTAATTGAAAACGTGGTCTGACAGTGAGGTGTTTGTGAACCGTACGCTAACATCTCTTCTATTTGTCGACTACGTTCGTGATGAGCACACTAATGCCTTTTCATCATCAGAGCTCGAAGCAGCGACTTTTTTCAGTTGGTCGCTGCGATTCAGCGGTGGACAGCAGGGGCTGAAGCTGTCGAACTCCACAGTGGCGACGCATTGTATGTACCGCCGCGACACAAAAGGAGAGCGTGCCTGCTCACGTTAAAAGGAATTATTTAGCGAGGCGAATTAATGCGCCGCCACGAACTGCGCCATTTCGATGCGTCACGTTTCACAAAAACCTATCAGGTCAGTGGGCGGCGGACGAGTGGTTAAAACGGACGCATCCTTGTGTTCTGCCGGAAGAAAAAAAACAGGATGCGGAAATGCTGAGTGAGGGTCTTTTTTTTTCTTTTTTTACACACTGCCTGACGAGAAAAGTGAAGCACCCGAAAGTGGAGGAGTGCTGAGAGGGTATGTGACGTTGTTCCAGTGATTACAAAATCCAGTCAAATTTGCAAAGAATTTGGCAGTATGAATTAACTTGTACCCACTCTCATTTCGATGGACAATTCCCGGATGTACCGGGTGATCAAAAAGTCAGTACAAATTTGAAAACTTAATAAACCACGGAGTAATGTAGATAGAGAGGTAAAAATTGACACACATGCTTGGAATGACATGGGGTTTTATTAGAACCAAAAAAAAGAAAACCATATTGCTAGACGCGTGAAAGATCTCTTGCGTGCGTCGTTTGGTGATGATCGTGTGCTCAGCCGCCACTTTGGTCATGGTTGGCCTCCCAGGTTCCCGGACCTCAGCCCGTGTGATTATTGGCTCTGGGGTTGCTTGATGTCGCAAGTGTATCGTGATCGACCGACATCTCTAAGATGCTGAAAGACAACATCCGACGCCAATGCCTCACCATAACTCCGGACATGCTTTACAGTGCTGTTCACAACATTATTCCTCGACTACAGCTATTGCTGAGGAATGATGGTGGACATATTGAGCATTTCCTGTAAAGGACATCATCTTTGCTTTGTCCTACTTTTTTATGCTAATTATTGCTATTCTGATCAGATGAATCGCCATCTGTCGGATATGTTTTGAACCCCATGTCATTCCAAGCATGTGTGTCAATTTGTACCTCTCTATCTACATTATTCCGTGATTCATTCAGTTTTCAAATACCGACTTTTTTATCACCCGGTATATAGCGCCAGCTGTGGCTGATCTGGCTGCTCGATGAGATGGGAAAGCACTAGACCATCCACCACTCAGCAGTACTTAAGCCCTTGCGACATAGGCTTGATGAAGGAAGCATTTCATAGCATTCGGTTCAGAACTATTAGAGAGATACGACGGGGAATAGACCGTTCCATTCGAAATGTCAACGCAACTGGAGTTGCTGAACGTATCCCACGACTACCAAATCGCAGTGCTTTTGACTAGTTAGGACAATAAAACTTTGCCACATATACAAAATAAATACGAGTTGTAAATAAATAGCAGCCACTATTAAAGTTCCAATCACTGCATCTCTGCTGATGGAGGCGTCCGACAAGCCTCCTGAAACTGGTATTTCATTTACTTTCTCGCCGTTACAAACTGCCGACATATTATGTCGCTGACGGGTCTCCAAAAATTTAATATCACGAAATAAGTCTGGTTCCATGCCCCGCAACACGTCGATCAGAAGAATTTTAATTGAAAGTACACAGAGTCACAAAGAAAAAATTGCGTAGGGAAATCCGTTGTGAATACACGTCGACACAGCTTCTAAAAGCAATAATAATTTGAAAAGCGTTGTTCTTAAATGCCAAAAGGCAACCTAATTGAAAATGGGAAGTGTCTTAAAAAAGTTATTCCTTCACTTCAAAATCAGACAAAGTAATTTTAAGGGCGCCATACATATTTCAAGCTTCTATTCCTAAGGGGTATTCATCATATCAGCATTAGCGAAAGAGTGGAACAAATCAGAAAACTTGATGGCAAGAAGAAAAGCAGAAAATGTTAATTTGACAGCGCAAACATCACAGCTGCTGACAATAGTTGTACACGAAAGAAGGAAAATAAAAGTGAGGCTGTCTCGGACGGCTAGCAGTTTGCCGTTAGGAAATTTAAAAGTGCAGCACAGGCTATTCCGATGTTACATGTGATAGGAGGAAACTTACAGAGGATCTGTCGACTTGGCCAAAACGTTGGACGATGTAAAGTGGTGCAACGATGTCCCCATATATAGATATACGCTAGATATACAATATACAAGAGTAAACAGTAATAATACACCAGCAAGGGACAAGGATTCAGATTAATAAGGCAGGCGTCCAGATTTTCTTCTCTCTTGTTGAATCTGTACACCGAAGAAACAATAGAGGACATCGTAAAGGCGTATAAAGTAGAATTAAAATTCGGCGTGAAAGAATTAAAATAATAAGGTTTACTGATGGTGTTGTTTTCTTCTTTGGAAATAAGGGAACTCTTGAATGGCTTGACTGATCTCTTTAACACACATTACAGGCTGACATAAACCAAAGAAGAACTGAGGAGCAACTGAAACGAGATTATCGCTACACGCGGCATCAAAATTGGAGACCACGTTGCAAACTAACTGTAGCAAATCTGTCACTTGCAAGCAAAATAACTCACAGCGGACGAACAAAGTACGACGTTAAAAGCAGACTAGTACAGACGGAGAGAGAATTCATCATCAAAAGAAGTCGACATGTACCAAGTACAGCTTTTAATATCAGAAAGAAATCTCTCGAAACTTGCATCAGGAACACAGCATTGTATGAAAACGAATTATAAATTGTGGAAAAGGATGAAAGAAGAAAATCGAATGGTGTTAGATATGGTATTACGGAAGTATGTAGAAAATTTAGTGAATTGGTAGGATAAGAGACGTGAATTACCGCTTAATTGGCGGCTATACCAACAATTCTGTGTAGTGTGGATTCTACGAATCAAAACACCCTGACCATCCATAGCGTGGTGAACAACCTTTGCAACGTAGTACATCAGGAGGTACGTGGCACCAGATGGGTAACGTAGCAAATTCTTTTGAGTATTACCATCTTGCCGTGAAGTAATCAATCTTGAAGTGTGTCTTGACATGTAGCCGGGAGGAGAAGAGTTTTTTTATGCACGCTCCCTGTGAATATAAGGAAATAGCATTAAATTTTATTCGATCTTCTTCATACCCCATAAACAGATTTCTACGGATAAAACAACTATAGCGTAAAAAGCTCAGTTCAGTGTCTTCAATACTTTTTGAGATACAGAAATTTACCTAAAACACGTAAAAACTTTTCTGGTATTACAAAACTGAAACAAGTACTATACTAATTTCTTAGAATCTCTTTTAAAAGTTTAACCGAAAAGATTAGTTCATATAATCTGGCGTTCTAGAGTTTTATTTGCTTTTATTACAATGGCATGCTGATGTAATAGTAACCACAGTCAAAATTATTATTAAATTATGTTTTATTTCTTTAATAGCACGAAGACAATGAGGACGTGTATGGAGGGCATACGTAAATTATTGATGTTTTATTAAAAAGTATGTAAAATATATGCATGGGAAAGTTCTTGTTCCATCATGACTCGTGTAGAGTAGGTTCTAATGCACATCCTTTCGTATAAAAAAAGGCCAGAAGAGAAGTTTGGAGTAAGCAAGCCAGAAGAGAAGTTTGAAGTTAAAGCAGTTAGTATTCCATATTTTTTATTTAACTTAAATAATGGTTTCGTAAAGTTACAGTTTCTTTTGTAAACTGTTCTCTGTGATTCTGTTGGATGACTTACGGGTTAAAGTGAGTGACTGGTTGCCTAAAACATAGCCCAGCAGGAATTAAGCATCTCCTGTGCTCTGTGGAGGGCTTTGTGACACGTTTCTGTGTCTCTTGGAGTCGCTGATGAACTGTATTATTGTACAAATTCTGCTACCGGAAAGTAAAGTGACTTCAGTTTTAAACATCTTACTGAAAGAGTGGTAATTTTAAGTGATTTAGTTTGAGAGTCATTCGCGTGTGGACATTCTAGTCGTACTTAAAATTCCGTGTGGCGTGTTTCGGGAACATCTCCGAACATCTGGACGAGCACTTCTTTCTAGGAAAATCACTGAACGACTGGATGTAGTAATTCGTGAATAGGTGTGAGTCAGTGATTCTGTATAACGGGGAAGTCATTCGAGTCGGACTGGTGAACTATATACTTATATGGATATGGTGTCTGTTCTTGATTGCCCTGCAGCCGTCTAGAACGAAATTATAATTATATTAATACCTTCAGCGGCTAACAGGCGTTGGTATATATCAACGGGGACAGGTGAAAAGGTGTGCCCCGACCGAGACTCGAACCTGCGATCTCCTGCTTACATGGCAGACGTTCTATCCATCTGAGCCACCGAAAGCGCAGATGATGGTTGAACATACACGTACGCATATGGATATGGTGTCTGTTCTTTCGGACATGTCCATATCCATATTAGTACATAGTTCTGGCAACACCGGCCATGACCTTGTTCTCTGCAGATGTACACACATTCCCCAAGCTCTTACGGGACTTGGTGAGAATGTCTTCCACGAGTAATGAGTGTGTTGGGGTGGGACACAACGAATGTAGTGTGTGGACATACAAGGTGAGAATGTGGGTCTCACGGGAGGCGTGCGCGAGATATTCCCTGCAGGTGCGCTATCCTCTGTGCCCTCAGCGATTCAGATGGATAGAGCATCTGCCATGTAAGCAGGAAATCCCGGGTTCGACTCGCGGTCGGGCCACACATTTTCACCTGTCCCCTCTGATATACAGGATGAGTCACCTAACGTTACCGTTGGATATATTTCGTAAACCACATCACATACGAATCGATTCCACAGACCGAACGTGGGGAGAGGGGCTAGTGTAATTGGTTAATACAAACCATAAAAAAATGCACGGAAGTATGTTTTTTAACACAAACCTACGTTTTTTTAAATGGAACCCCGTTCGTTTTGTTAGCACATCTGAACATATAAACAAATACGTAATCAGTGCCGTTTGTTGCATTGTAAAATGTTAATTACATCCGGAGATATTGTAACCTAAAGTTGACGCTTGAGTACCACTCCTCCGCTGTTCGATCGCGTGTATCGGAGAGCACCGAATTACGTAGGGATCCAAAGGGAACGGTGATGGACCTTAGGTACAGAAGAGACTGGAACAGCACATTACGTCCACATGCTAACACCTTTTTATTGGTCTTTTTCACTGACGCACATGTACATTACCATGAGGGGTGAGGTACACGTACACACGTGGTTTCCGTTTTCAATTACGGAGTGGAATAGTGTGTGTCCCGACATGTCACGCCAATAGATGTTCAATGTGGTGGCCCTCATTTGCTGCACACAATTGCAATCTCTGGCGTAATGAATGTCGTACACACCGCAGTACATCTGGTGTAATGTCGCCGTAGGCTGCCACAATACGTTGTTTCATATCCTCTGGGGTTGTAGTTACATCACGGTACACATTCTACTTTAACGTACGCAACAGAAAGAAGTCCAGAGGTGTAAGATCAGGAGAACGGGCTGGCTAATTTATGCGTCCTCCCCGTCCTATGAAACGCCCGTCGAACATGCTGTCAAGGGTCAGCCTAGTGTTAATTGCGGAATGTGCAGGCCCTCGTGCTTGGCGGGAGACACTACTGTTCTAGGTATCTTTGTGTGCTCCCTGTCTGCTCAGAACTAAAAAGAACGACGTAACGCCATCGACGGACGTAATAGAGACACTGTCCAAAACACCTGTGCAAAGCTTCATCGGATTTTCACTGTGGTTTCCATTTCGGGACCGATAGTTCCTTACTTTCCGAATAACCGTCGTATGAACAGATTTTTCCCATAAACACGGCAGTACTTCGTGAAAAGCCATGTGACAGAGATCCACCAACTGGAAATAATGTGACTAGGTGTAGCACTCCGCAAAGTCGGTGTTATAAGCACGCGAGTAGAGTCAGACCGGCAGTGTGTACCTACAGGTAGGACAGCTCCCGGCAATACCTACGCTGGCCGCTCTAGCCCGGTTGACACTCGCCATAGTCTTCTGTAGAAATTTGTATCTTGTTGGGCGTAACGCCACTACGGAATTGCTTAGCGTAGTATTTTGGTTGTTATTTCGTTTCATTGTCTTCTAACTTTTATCTGCCTTTTGTCACCACAAGACTTATTATGTTTCTTGTTGTTCTTGAGTTTCGAAATTAGTGCACGCCAAGAAGGCGTTTTAGTTAAGGGGCTCCGGAAAGGCTCAAAATCATGAAAAGTTCAATTTTTACTTTTTTGCGTTTTCTGAATCTGCAGACTATTACCTTTTAATAGATATATAATTAATTCAATTCCGAAGACTACAACTATTTTTAAATTTTTTTTGAAATGTGTTCTACATGGGCGTGACCCACTGTGGCGCTGCTAAACTGCTGTCAAATGGTGTTATTATTAACGTCCGTGTTCTTCAGGTACATTTTAGTGATGTGAGATAAAGTATGTGTTGTGGCTAACCTGTGATGGTTCAATATATATCGCTGGTGTGATTGTCGATTGTTTCATGTTTATTTACTCTGTCGTTATCTCGAAAATATTCGTAATTAATTCTGTTTCTTGAGTCTCTGTTTTGTTGAAGTATAATAATGAGTAAAAGTAAAGTTATTAGAAATCCTCTGAAGGCTTTTAAGAAAAGGAGAAATGTTGGAAAGCCAAAGGCATGTGTTATTACTTTAAACAATAAAGACGATAACCAAGTGAGTGAACCTAACCTCTCAAGTACACCTGCCCATAGCAGTCAAAGTGGGAAAGAAAATACTTCACAGAAGAAGCTTGGTTCAATGAGTGAAAACTATGAATGTTTTATGGGTGAATCGGATGTGAATGAAATATTTGATATGTCGGTTCTCAAAGGAATTTTTTCAAACTGTGTAAGATGTATTCATTGTAGTGAAGTTGGTCTGGAACTCTCCATAATAAAGCACGTAGGACTTGCTAGTGAAATACAGCTGAAATGTGATAAGTGTTCATACATGACCACCTTTTGGAACAGTGTTGCAGTAACTGCAACTGAAGAAAATGGTAGCAAAATGTACGAACACAACAACGAGCGATGCTTGCTTTAGACAAGGAACGCCTTCGGGCTGCAGACAGGGCTGTAAAGAGTCTAGAAATACAAGCAAGAGTAAACAGGAGGAGGAACAAGAGGAAGCTGGAGGAGGAGTTTGCAGAGGATGAAGATAATCCATCCTATGGACTTGGAATGCACTAAAAAGTTAATCCAATCTTTGTCGCTCGATTCCCAAAACTTTTATTTTCTCATAATAATTACATGTTTTCGAAGGATCTTCCAAACATATTTGTTTCAAACTTTCAGTAAATGTTACACAATAATTTAACACAGCCTTTTTCCAAAAAACTGTATATTTTTGAATATATAAATAAAAAATTGCAAAAAAATGTTGTGAATTTTCATTACAATTGAAAAAAAATCATCTTTAATAACTGAACTAAAATTTTGTAAAATCCCTGTGTTAAGTTGTAGCCCATATTCCAACAAATAATCTGTAAAAAGTTCAACTTCCTACCTCAAATACTTTGTGAGGAAAGATGTAATTTATAAGCGTTATTTTAACATTGCAAGTATAGGGCGTTCCGGAGCCCCTTAAATAAAGTGTGTTCAGACTTCACCGTTAGTTCTTTCCTGCTGACCGTAGGACACTACAACAGGGGTTGTAACCGCTCAATGTCATTCAATACGATCACGACGACACCCCTCGATCGACGTTAGCACTCGTGGTGTGACTCGCCTTCATACATGGCAGTGGACGATTGAAAATTCGTGACGCTAGCTCAATGGTCGTCAATTGATTTAAATGTATTTCCCGGCTGACTCTTAATTCAATAGCTGCCACGGGGGTGAGGAGAAAGAACACATCCTGGTGGTACCAGCATTATGCGTATTTAGATGTTCGATTAATCTGAATGGATTGAAATGTTCCAGAGATTCTATTCGAACTCTATGCTGATGTACCGACAAGGACCATTTTCGCAGATAAACATGCAAGTACGTAATGGATGTTCAGTTTCTCAATATAGTTCGTCGCACTCACACATTATACATCCGCTGTAAGAACAATTTCATGCATTTACATTTTTGGTGTCCCACAATATTGGCTGGCTAAATATTGTGACGATACGTTGCATACAACTTCCACAGATATTGTTTATGATGTCTTTAAGACTACGTAATGAAGCCAAAATCGTGGATAAAATTGAAAGTTAGTTTGTTTATTAACACTTCTCTTTTCAATAATTAAATATGAAATATGAATCGGGATTTGAGGTGATGATCCTATCCTTCTTTTTTAGTATTTTAGGTCCCCGTTAATTAATTTCTGGTAGTTAATAAGCGAACTATTTTTTATGCTGGCGCGTTGTTTGTATCAGTTACCCTCGCAACCGTTCAAGGATAAGATTCTATTAATGTTCCGCGCAGGCGCGTTTCACCATTTTATGAAATGCAGAATTACGTAAACTATAGGTTTTCGTTGCGCACAACTTTCGTGGGTTCCACAACCATAATAGTTTCCCAAGAGTATTTTTCCCAGCTAACACAAAGTTCGAAGTATGTTGTCGGATTTAGCCCGATCGCGGTAACTGAAGGTAGAGAGCTCAATAATGTGTTACATATTCTTTTATATGTATTAAAACACAAACTTTCCCCTATATCTTTCTGTCCCGCTTGGTCTTTGCTTTTTATTACTTTTGATTATATTGCTTCTTAGTAATACTGTGCAGTTATTAAAGTTTCGTATTACTTTCCCCTTTTTCATTCTTCCAAAATAAAGTCTATTTATCCCTCATTTTAATTAATATGATGCTAATTGACACGCCTGCCCGCAAGTACCGTTATGGGGTACAAGTTAGTTAATTGTAAAATTAGAAGTAGGGTTAACAATAAGTGTCGTACATCTATTATGATACATATGTGTATGGTCATTGGCTCTCTGCTTACTTTGAGAACTACTTTGGAAATGATGTGTTTCCCTTGCTGATTACCTCATGAGGACAAAATCTGTTTGGCAGGTAAGAATCGATTGAATACACGTCCCTTCCCACAGGCTGCAGGAATAAACGGATATAAGAATTTTTAGCATAGTGCAGCTCCGTCAGCAACTGTGATAGACTAATATTTTGAAGAATCAGTCTCAGTTGCGCAAATTTTCTGGTCTTTACCAGGTTTAAGCTAAATTAATCTAGCCTTCTTCAGAAGCATAAAATTACTGTAAAATGAAAGAATAAGGCACAGTCAACATTAAAATTGAAACCTATAGTACCGTGGTACCATGTCAAATTAAAACTACTTAACTGAATTCCAGTCCCGGCATCTCTGCACCACCGGTCTGTCAGTGCAAACGTAGTTGACGCTGCCAACCAACCGATGGTGAAGAGATGCCGGGACTGGACTTCAGTTGTTTTAATTTGACGTGGTACCACGCTACTATAGGTTTTAATTTTAATGTTGACTGTGCCTTACTCTAGCATGTTATAGTAATTTTATGTTTCTGACTAAGGCTAGATTAATTTAACCGAAATCTGTAAAGATCAGAAAATTTGCGCAATTGAGGATGATTCTTCAAAATATTAATAAACGGATACAATTACTTCCAGTCTGAAACGCACCTCTCGGGAACAAGTACGCAACACCACCAATATTACTGACAAGAGACGCAACAGGAATTTCACGGAAAACAACTTCAAATTGTTCTGTTTCACATGTCGTTTTACTCTTTCGTGTACTTATTTTATACAGACATCGGTAGAGAGATGAAATAAATAAAAAGAAAAAAAAAGCAATAATCTGATTTCGAGCACGAGGCGCAGAAGTGTGAAGTTACGATGCTAGCCGCTGTGCCATCACGTCCGTGGAACTAGCCACATGCTAAAAGGCACAAACAGTACCTCAAAATGTTTGACTGTCGTTTTCTCAGAAACATTCGAGTATCTATGGATAAGCCGAGACAGGTGCTCACTAATTTTAGCCCCTATTCCACAGAGCGAAGTTCCTGGGATATCGGATCATGGCACTTGCCATGATCTCCGCATGAGATGAACAGATTGACAAGGGAAGTATTCGTAGTGGGACGCACCAAAGTACTCGGAAGAGTGGAGAACCACCCAACTCCTCTCCCGCCCCCACCCCCCCCCCTCGCCGTACCCTAAAAAAAACGGGAATACTACGTTATGCCTGCTAAATAAACCAGTTTTTTTAGATGTCACAGCCGATAGAAACCTGAAGCCTTGAAGTGGAGAAGACATGTATGGCATGGAGCTGGTACTCCCTAGAAATCCCACTGTCATAGTAAACACTGTTTACTACACCTCGAACAATGTAATTAAAGTGTTTTACAGCCTCAAATGGCTGTTGAAGTCATCGAACTCTTCATCAGCGACTTAATTATTGCTGGAAAGGTCACATAAAGTAGCGACTCGAAAATGAAAGATGCCACACGTGACTTGACATGAGACTGTTTCCTCGTCCTATGGTGATGGAACCGTCTTCCAAGTATTTTTGATGCAAGCTGTATTCATCTTTAATGTCTGCAGCTTTCGAGCGCAGCGCCGGCTTCCAGCTGATTGCTAACGGTATTCGTGGCTCCTGGGCGCCCCATCCAGACGCGCTTGGATATTTTTCGGTAGATACAGGAAATTTCCCTCGGGGTACAACTTTCCGTGCCGCACGAAATTGCGCTCTGACGTAAGGGAAGTGGGAAGTGCTGGACGCGTATATAAATCCTTTCCCCAATTAGGGCTACGGAAACTTAATAGGCCTACATGCTGTGTTTTCATCCCACTAAGTAAGCTTATCAGTTTCTTCTGAAACCTCCTTCCTTCATGGCGTTCTTCAACTTGAAAACTTTGAAGATGAATAGAAATTTATGATGGACACTCGTTAACTCGTACTGAAGCCACTCTGTACCAAAACCTCTTCAAATTACATACACAAGAAAAGCATTGCTAGCTTTTAACATTAAATTTACATGCCTGTATACAGTTTTAGATGCACTGCTTTTCAAAAATGTTTCCCGAAAGCTGTTTCTATTTTAGACACGTCGGCAGTCAAATAAACTCTGGATTCCTTTATTTGCTCATCATCCAATTACATAACAGTAAGCGGTGGCATTAGTTATTCCAAAATGGGTCTTTCTACTTTTTGCAAATGTGGACGTTGTGTGTGAGGATCCGAAGGACCAAATTCTGTGGAATGTCTACAACCAGAGTTGGAAAACCACTGTAGACTACCGTAGATTATCAACTAAGCGTAGTCTGCGGTGGTTTTCGTAGTGGCGTCAGTCAGTTAACATCGCTACCACGTTACCTGTACGGTAGGCGTGTTGCATACCTATCGTGCGTTACCACATTTCGATCACTTCGTTTACGCATGCGATCAGTCTCTTCCTAGATTCCAGAACATTTTTGACATTTTTGTTCTATTTAGTTGTCCTCCTGACTATTTATAGAAAAATTAAAACTGACAATGTTTAATTCAGGTTTTATTCGAAAATTCTTGATTTGTAATGTGAAGCACAGTGACATTGCAGTAAAAATAATATAAAAAGTAGTACAGACACACAACGCCAGAAAACTTGATTTCCTAAGAAAAATAAAAACATAGCTTCAATACTTCGTGGAGTTTATATAATGAATGTTTCTGTTGTTCATAAACAACTTTCGCAGTTATCAGTAACAACAGAAAGTTTTGCCTTTCATCACGATGAACAACGTTCCGATGAGTACGAAATAACAATGATAATTATAAAGATTTTTTTATGTTTGTACACGTAAACTGTACTTGCACCAAAAGTAATTTCTTTGGGTATATAAGAGCGCAGAAGTTACGTGATCAACTAACTTTTATTACTTATAAACTGCATATTGTATTTTGTAACGATATAAAATACACGATGGAGCAAAGCTGAATGGTGTGTGGTTCTAATTATGTGCAAAGCAAACAAATAAAATGAAGTAGTCGGCTTCCATTTTCACCCTCACACATTCATTAATGTTATGTAATCTTATCATTTAGTATGTCATTCATGTGCTGTACCAAAACTCTATTTGTAGTAGATTTTTCGTACCAGGTATGGAGATCATCCTTCCACTAGGTCTACTATTTATGGATGGCATAAGTGTTTTGTTGATTTTCTTTTAGTTTTAGTTTGCACTCTTTGAGCGTGTGGTCGGGGGGGGGGGGCGGGGGGGGGGGGAGCTGCTCAAGATGTGGTACATTCGTTATAAAGCTCCATATTGTAGTCTAGATGGCTGGGGGAAAAGAAAGTTTCAGTTAGGAAAACTTTGGAGAGATTGCTCAATTCCGACATTTCCCTTACACCAGAGAAAAACCTCCCGAGATATTTCATTGAAACAGAGAGAGTGGAGCTATTTTTCTCTTGTTTCTGGTGCAATACGCCATAAACCTAAATTTGGAAGTCAGTACTCACATGCAGCAGTATTCCTTCCCTCTCCATCATGCCAGGGCCACAAAAAAGATCATGTTCAAAGATTCTGGACGTACCTCATATGGCGACAGTTAAGGACGCGAAATTCAACATTCAACATTGCCGAATATGATCGTTTTCGTGGTACGGGTGCTATGATGTAGGTAGGAGGAATAGCGTTGCATGGGCATACTGATCTCCAAATATTTGTACAATCACCCATGACCGTGTTATCAGGGCTACATTCGGCCCTGACTTCATTTTTCTGGATGACAATGCGCCACCGCAATGTCAAATATTCTGAACGTGCGTTTGAATGTTGACCAATGAGATAGCAGAACGCCATAGTCACATACCCGCCATCCCCCTTCGGTGCAAAGCTGTGAGGCGCCATATTTGTTTCCAGTTGAAGTTCGTACATATATATGCCGTTTCTGAGCACCAAAAAACTGATGAGCTCTCGAAAACCCACCGTTAATTGTATGATTCGTTGTAAAGAAGTGACGCGAAACGTCATATTCGTGGTAAAAGAATTACTGTTATCGTATTATGAGAGTATGGCATTTGAAGGCGACAACACATTGCGGATCCACTAAAAACGCATTGTTCTTGGTACAGTTTGTACTAATTTAAATTAGTAATGTAGCTACGATTGAAGCTTTCAGAAATGGTAACAAGCTAGGTATGTTCCGAATATTCGTGGTCACTTTATCGCAATTAATAGCGTCACCGATTCTCAACTATATGTATGATGTGTTGGTGGTTCGCGTTCCACTACAATAATTTTTTTTGTAACCTTCGCGTTTTTAATAAATTCTGATACTTTCTTAGAAGTTTAATATAAGTACATACTATAATACTCGATGTTCAGTGCGCTTTTTTTTGAGGAGTGAATTTGTTCGATTGGATTAATGTATAGGACAGCTTGCACTACTTGCAGTGAGATATTTTGCCATTTTTTTCTTTCGGGTTTTGTGATTCACATGTTGTATAGGTTCTGCTACTAAGTGAGGGCAGCGATCAAATAAGAATGACCTTAGGGTTTTACCAAAATGTGAGAATGATGAAATAATTTCTATTTTATGTGGAGAACTATTATAAATTTGTATCTCACTGTTTATAATGGAACTTTCATAAGCCAATCTGCACGTGGACTGGACATGGTACTTTCTTTTTGTCTTATAATATTTTCACGGAAATTGTATTATTTACGTATACGACAGACAGGAAAACCTGACTGGCATATCGACAAGGCAGGAAAGTACGTTTCAATAGAGCTAATATGGAAATTTTATACCCGCCCATTTCGTAAACGAACAGTGTGATTTACGAGCGAGATACGTCTGGCAACTGCCGATAGAGAGCGTTGCGATCGCGTATACCATGTTGGGGCCCACGTACCGCATGCACAAGTCGCATCGTTTCTGAGCGTTCAGCATCACGGTGAACTCGGCACGCTCAATCCTGACGTTCGACAGCACGTTTCGTGTGCCACGGGCTTTATCGACAAGCTGCAGAGCACGTATGCACTGGCGTCAGCGGCTACCACACGCCCAATTAAGAATCATCTCCCGCCTTTTGCACTGTCCAGACGACCATCATGAATCGCAGTGACTTCAGCGTTATTGTTGTCTTCGAATAAAACTGTCATTTCTGTTCGTCTCATGAGATATTTCATTCAGTTACCTACCGTACTCTTCATCAGCAGTCCTTTCTACGCACGGTTCGAGTCACATCGAGCTATGTTACTTGGCAGTGATACAGCATGCGGAAGTTACTTTAGTCCTCAAGATTTGCACACCACTGTAAATCCTCTGTAGCTATTCGTACAATTGTGCAGTACGTGAATGCGGCGCCAAAATATCGGTGTTGCCAATGTACGAATATTGAAAATTCGCCACGTTACCTGCGGACAGCTACACTACTGACCATTAAAATTGCTACACCAAGAAGAAATGCAGATGATAAACGGATATCCAGTGGATAAATATATTATACTAGAACTGACATGTGATTACATTTTCGCGCAATTTGGGTGCATAGATCCTAAGAAATCAGTACCCAGATCAACCACCTCTGGCCGTAACATCAGTCTTGATACGCCTGGGCAAAGATTCAAACAGACCTTGGATGGCGTGTACAGGTATAGCTGCTCATGCAGCTTCAACACAATACCACAGTTCATCACGAGTAGTGACTGGCGTACTGTGACGAGCCAGTTGCTCGGCCACCATTGACCAGACGTTTTCAATTGGTGAGAGATCTGGAGAATGTGCTGGCCAGGGCAGCAGTCGAACATTTTCTGTATCCAGAAAAGCCCGTACAGGACCTGCAACATGCGGTCGTGGATTATCCTGCTGAAATGTAGGGTTTCGCAGGGATCGAATGAAGGGTAGAGCCACGGTTCGTAACACATCTGAAATATAACGTCCACTGTTCAAAGTGCCGTCAATGCGAACAAGAGGTGACAGAGACGTGTAACCAATGGAACCCCATGCCATCACGCTTCCAATGTGCGTTCACTGCGATATCGCCAAACGCGGATGCGACCGTCATGATGCTGTAAACACAACATGGATTCATCAGAAAAAATGACGTTTTTCCGTTCGTGCACCCAGGTTCGTCGTTGAGTAGACCATCGCAGGCGCTCCTGTCTGTGATGCAGCGTCAAGGGTAACCGCAGCCATGGTCTCCGAGCTGATAGTCCACGCTGCAGCAAACGTCGTCGAACTGCTCGTGCAGATAGTTGATGTCTTGCAAACGTCCCAATCTGTCGACTCAGGGATCGAGATGTGGCTGTACGATCCGTTACAGCCGAGCAGATGAGATGCCTGTCATCTCGACTGCTAGTGATACGAGGCCGTTGGGATGCAGCACGGCATTCCGTATTACCCTCCTGAACCCACCGATTCCATATGCTGCTAACAGTCATTGGATCTCGACCAACGCGAGCAGCAATGTCGCGATACGATAAACCGCAATCGCGATAGGCTACAATCCGACCTTTATCAAAGTCGGAAACGTGATGGTACGGATTTGTCCTCCTAACACGAGGCATCACAACATCGTTTCACCAGGCAACGCCGGTCAACTGCTGTTTGTGTATGAGAAATTGGTTGGAAACTTTCCTCATGTGAGCACGTTGTAGGTGTCGCCACCGGCGCCAACCTTGTGTGAATGCTCTGAAAAGCCAATCATTTGCATATCACAGCATCTTCTTCCTGTCGGTTAAATTTTGCGTCTGTAGCCCGACATCTTTGTGGTGTAGCAATTTTAATGGCCAGTAGTGTACATACATTAACAAAGTTGTGTAGTTCTTGTTGACGCAGCTCATATGTCATTGTCAAGCGTTCAGTAGCGGTAATAATTTTCTCTCCACAACTTGGCGTCCTCCGCCCTTCATCTACCTCGTCATCTGGTCTTACCTCTCCTCGCCTCCCTTCCCCACCCCCTCCCCTCCATCCACCATCCTCCAAATCCCCCTCCCCCCCACGACGCCTTTTCTCTTCCATCCTCTCGGAGCACGCCTCCCAACCTGGCCAAGATTGTTGGCTTTTCGGGAGGGGGGTGGGTGGGAGAGAAGTGGGGGCTGAAGAGAGGAAGGAAGTAGGGCAGAGCTGCGGTAAAGCTGTGATCGGTTTTCCGGGGCGCTGTGACGTCGGTCCCCTTAATTGGCTTTTCCGTCCCCCCTTAGTCACGACGACTCGACGAGCAATTAGTCTTACCGCGAGCCGAGAACAAACCGATCCCATCCCAATAACGGCGCGCCGCCTCCGCCATTAATCACATTCGGCAGTAAATGGTGCAGTAGGGAGCCGTGGAAAAGTAATGCCAAGTGTTCCGTCCCCTGAGCTCAGGGCCTCAGGGAGTCTGTCTGCCTTCATACGTCCTCATTTCTCGCGAAGGTTCCAGGGGATTGTCTTCGATTCAGAGGATGAGCTCCTTCATAACGGGAGCAAAGCAGCCAGAACAAATTGCCTGGAGTAATTAGCGTCATTGTCATCAGACCCGACGAATAACAAGCATTCAATTAAGCCACGTGCAGTCGCCAGATTTTCCAGTCAGTTTCATGTTCCCTGGATCATTTCTACCACTGATCGTAATGATGTCGAACAAGTTACTTTAAATTCACATTGCACGTTCATGTGTAACCATGGCTACATGATGACCACTCATAAGTGCTATATTTTTTATACATTTTTTTTTATTTTTGAGGTACAAGTGTGAATTAGTAACTCCTGCTTCCGACGTTTAACACATAACAAAAATACAAATTATTTTCAGCCATAATGGCTATGTTTGTGAATCGTGACTGTGTGGGATAATTATTTATTTCAGGTTTCTGCTACCAGTCACTTTTTTATTCTATGCTTAATCTAACATAATGCAACGCGTTTCGAACATGTTCTGTTCATCTTCAGGCGTTTTAAATACATACATACAGAGAAATGTTACTTAAAAATAAACAATCTTAAACTAGATTAATGTAGAACTCTTTGTCCATTGTTTTTTACTGTAGGTGCTGGTGTGGAATTTTGGAGGAAGGAGGGGGGCAGTGTATGGCTAGAAATCGAAATCAGTAATGTCTTCTGCTGCTGCTTTAACTAGTAGAACAGCTGTCACGTAGAAACTTTTTCAGTTTGTTTACAAATTTAACTTTTCTGCCTGTCAGACATTTTGTATCATTCTGTAAATGATGAACAATTTTGGTGACCGTATGGTGCATGCATTTTTGTGCACATCACAACTGTAATGTGTAATAATGAACGTCAGTTTTTATTCCACTATTGTAACTGTGCACAAAACTAAATGCCCGCTTTGAACTGTAGTGGGTTATTTGCAGCAAACAGTGAACTGATTACCGTGAAGCAGTAGTCAATGTGCCCAACCACTTAAACAGATCTCTTCGAGATGATCGTGGGTGAGCATCACATTATATTTGTACAACACATTTCTGGGCCATGAAGGCTTTATTTCTTAAAGAAGAGTTGTCTCAGTACGTTATTCCATATAAATTACTGAATGAAAATACGGAAAATACGTTAACTTTGTGATTTACCTCTCTCCAAGATTTCCAATGATTCAAAATTAAAATGTGATTGAACTACATCGATTTAAGAGTTCCCAAATGTGTTTTTTCTCATTTTAAATTCTCATCAATTTTTTTGAACTTTCAAACCTAGACATTATTTCATCACAATGTCTCATACTTATTCGTATAATGTCCTTGGAGAAGTTATTGACTGGTTTTCTGCGAATGGGCTAGCTCTGAACTTCGAAAAAACACAGTACGTCCAATTTTCTATTGAAAGGAGTACAGTTCCTCCAATAAATATAACACATCAGCAGAAGTTAGTAGCCAGGGCAGAGCATACTAAGTTTTTGGGTGTACATATAGATAAGAATCTTAATTCGAAATTCGTATTTTGGATCTCCCAAAGCGACTAGATTCATAAACTTTTGGCATCAGAACAATTGCTAATTTTGGGGATATAGAAATTAGCAAGCTAACTTACTTTGCATACTTTCATTCTCTGATGTCATACGGAATAATATTTTGGGGTAACTCAAGACTTACACAAAACGTATTCACTGCTCAAAAGAAAGTGATTAGAATAATGTGTGGGGCTGATAGTCGCACATCTTGTAAGCATCTCTTTAAAAGGTCAGGAATTCTTACAACAGATTCACAGTACATTTACTCAGTAATGAAATTTGTTCTCAACAACATGGATCAGTTTAAAAACAACAGTGACATTCATGATTATAATACCAGAAAAAAGAAAGACTTACACTATCCACTATTTAACCTACCTTTGCCACAGAAAGGGGTAAAATATATTGCTGTAAAACTTTTAGATAAATTACCAGATGAAATAAAATGTCTGACAGACAGCAGTAACACTTTTAATAATCGATTGAATCATGTCTCCTTGACAACTCCTTCTATACTATAGATAAATTCTTGAATAGGAATAAATAAATCTATTTGTACAATATATGCATTTTGTGCCATTTAAGGGAATGGGGTAGGTAATAACAAAAAAAACTAATTCTGCTTGTCGTTTATATGAATGAGAAACAATAATGAAACTATGACTGAACCTTGTAAAACTCCATAAGTGATTTCTCCCCATTCAGTAGAATTTATCCGGCTTACATTGCTTGAATTATTAATTAAATTTTTTGCAATCTTTTGGTTGGGCGTGACATTATCCATTGATCGCCTATATCGTCAATTCCATAAAAATTTTGTTATATAGGTAACTATTGTGATTCGCACAATCATATCCCCCAAAGGCGTCACAGAAAATACCAACCGCCACTATTTTGTTATTTAATGCTTATAAAATTTGATGAGTGAACGTCTATATTAAATTCTCAGCTGAGAAATGAGATGGACGGGTTACTCCTGTAACCGAAATTGCAGATCTGAAGATGGTTCTAGATGAACCGAAACCGGTCATGTGAATAAACATTTTTTGCAATCAAGACGGATTATAAATATCATTGGAAAAACTAGTGATTGGGGTTATCTCATCAGACATTATGTCTGTTTTTGCAAAGTGAGATACTGTTCGGGAGTACATCACCTTCTCTAAAATTTTGAATGATGTCAGTACTGAAATGGGACGGTAGATAGTGACAACTCTTCTTCCACCTTTTTATAGAGGGGTTTAACAATGGCATATTTTAATGTCTTTGGAAAAATATCGTGAGGCGGTGCTACATTAAATATTTTAGAAAGGTATTTACGACTCTGTTAGAAACACCATCTATGGCTATGTTTGTTTGTGCTACAAGTTTCGGCATACAGCTGATGGACATAAAAAAATAAATTAAATAATTGAGCATTACATAGGGAGCTATGGTGACATTCATACTGGAAAATATATGGAGAGACCACTCTTGAGTGGAAGACGTAATGGTGAATGTGGAGGAAGTTAAATGGAAGTGAGCAAGACGTGGCACGTAGATACGCCAAGATACTTCTTTGGTGGATTCCAACGAATAAAAACAGACTGAATCAACGTGGGAAATAGACATTAGACAGCGCGATGCAGCAACATGGATGTGTATAGCCGAGGATGGTAATACGTGAAAAAGATGACAGCGCATCTTTATTAACAATCAATAAACGTCATCTGGTTGACAATGATAATGATCATGGATACACTATTGGACAGAATAACACACTGACCGTGGGATAAGGGCACCTGTGACAACAATAAAGTCCAGAACTTTCCTGCGATTTCCAGTACAGATTATAACTTGATGTAGCCGACGGAAGCCATGTTATACCACCTGTCAGCTGTCGTGAAATATTTACTATTGTAACGAGTTTCGTTTGCTTCTAATTATAGGGGACATGAAGTTTTTCGCTTACAGCGTTAGTGTGGATACTTGGCGTCCGGTCACACTCTTGAAGTGTGACGGACTTTTCTGTCACACTGCTACTTTTGCCGCCTGAGCGACGTAAGGATATAGCGAATGTCTATCCTAGAACTCGTTTTCTTTGGTGTCTCCGATACGCAGCTGGACTCACCCAGCAAATACTGCTCATTACGTAGTTCATGCGATGCCCATTGTCAACGAGAAGTGTCGGTTTGTTTCATTAACGAGCAAAATGATTATTAAAGCGGAATTTTACATGGCCATTCGATAGAGCACTCTTGTATTAGTCTAGTACGATATTAGTTTTATCGACTTAACAGGGACAGTAAGACGGGACGGCCCCGCCTTGTCTCGTACGGACTGCTACCACACTACAGCAGCGCTTCTCAGTCGCTACTGGAGTACTTTTTCTTCACGTTTTACTGTCCCAGTGAATACATATCGCTAAAACTAATATCCGGTTTAAAAATAATTTTGTTTGTAATTGGAAATAAACTGACACTTTCCCTTGACGGTGGACATCACATGAAGCCTGTGATGGGCACTATTTGTCTGCGTCGACTGCATCTACATATTGCAAAAACGCAACTGCAAATATCTGGGGACAGTCCAGAGGAAATGCTCCTGACGAGCCTTAGGAGAGACTGTATACGTATACAGGGTGGTCCATTGATAGTGACCGGGCCAAATATCTCACGAAATAGTGTCACATGAAAAAACTTCAAAGAACGAAACTTGTCTAGCTTGAAGGGGGAAACCAGATGGCGCTATAGTTGGCCCGCTAGATGGCGCTGCCATATTTCAAACGGATATCCACTGCATTTTTTCAAATAGGAACCCCCATTATTTATTACATATTAGTGCAGTACGTAAACAAATATCAATGTTTTAGTTGGACCCCTTTCTTCGCTTTGTGATGCATGACGCTGTAATAGTCACAAACGTATAAGTACGGAGTATCACTTAACATTCCGCCAGTGCGGACGGTATTTGCTTCGATTACATTACCCGTGTTAAAATGGACCGTTTACCAATTGCGGAAAAGGTCGATATCGTGTTGATGTATGGTTATTGTGATCAAAACGTCCAACGGGCGAGTGCTATGTGTGCTGCTCGGTATCCTGGACGACATCATCCAAGTGTCCTGACCGTTAGCCGGATAGTTACAAGGAAACAGGAAGTGTTCAGTCACATATGAAACTTCAACCATGACCTGCAACAAATGATGATTCCCAAGTAGGTGTTTTAGCTGCTGTCGCGGCTAATCTGCACATCAGTAGCACACAAATGGCGCGAAAATCGGGAATCTCAAAAACGTCAGTGTTGAGAATGCTACATCAACATCGATTGCACCCGTGCCATATTTCTATGCGCCTTGTATTGCATGGCATGACGACGACTTTGAACGTCGTATACAGTTCTGCCACTGGGCACAAGAGAAATTACGGGACGATGAGATATTTTTTGCATTTGTTCTATTTAGCGACGAAGCGTCATTCACCAACAGCGGTAACGTAAACCGGCATAATATGCACTATTGGACAACGGAAAATCCACGATGGCTGCGACAAGTGGAACATCAGCGACCACGGCGGGTTAATGCATGGTGCGACATTTTGGGAGAAAAGATAATTGGCCCCCATTTTATCGATGGCAATCTAAATAGTGCAATGTATGCTGATTTCTTACGTAATGTTCTACCGATGTTATTACAAGATGTTCCACTGCATGACAGAATGGCGATGTACTTCCAACATGATGGATGTCCGGCACATAGCTCGCGTGCGGTTGAAGCGGTATTGAATAGCATATTTCATGATAGGTGGATCAATCGTCGAAGCACCATACCATGGTCCGCACGTTCACCGGATCTGACGTCCCCGGAATTCTTTCTGTGGGGAAAGTTGAAGGATATTTGCTATCGTGATCCACCGGCAACGCCTGACAACATGCGTCAGCGCATTGTCAATGCATGTGAGAACATTACGGAAGGTGAACTACTCGCTCTTGAGAGGAATGTCGTTAAACGTATTGCCGAATGCATTGAGGTTGACGGACATTATTTTGAGCATTTATTGCATTAATGTGGTATTTACAGGTAATCACGCTGTAACAGCATGCATTCTCAGAAATGATAAGTTCAGAAAGGTACATGTATCACATTGGAACAACCGAAACAAAATTTTCAAACGTGCCTACGTTCTGTATTTTAATTTAAAAAACCTACCTGCTACCAACTCTTCGTCTAAAATTGTGAGGCATATGTTTGTGACTATTACAGCGCCATCTATCACAAAGCTAAAATAGTGGTCCAACTAAAACATTCATATTTCTTTACGTACTACACGAATATGTAATAAATAATGGGGGTTCCTATTAAAAAAAAAAACGCAGTTGATATCCGTTTGACCTGTGGCAGCGGCATCTACCGGGCCAACCATAGCGCCATCTGGTTTCCCCGTCAAACTAGACAGTTTCGTTCTTTGTAGTTTTTGGTTTGACGCTTATTTCGTGAGATATTTGGCCTGGTCATGATCAATGGACCACCCTGTATATCTTTTGCAATTTAATTAGACTTTTCACATGTTACAATTTTTTGAGATAGAGAACGTTTATCAGCACCGAGCCGGCCGATGCGATTCTTAGCGGACGGCCAGTGACCACGACTAGATACAGCCGTTTGTTCTAATGCCCTACGACCGTCATTACTGTAACTGCAAAAAAAAAAAAAAAAAAAAAAAAAAAAAAAAAAAAAAAAAGATATGAAAAAATGTATGAATTCGTCTATTGTGACGTTCAGTTTCGTGTTTGTGTGTTAACTTATGAAAGCCTATGTAAAAGTGATTACGGCATTAACTATTCTGTTAATTGTGATATTCTGTTGCTAGGAAGAGTGGAAATAAACGTGTTATTGGTGAAGTGTAGAAAAACAAACTAAGCTCTTGGAAATGATTATCTGAAAAAGTGACATGTCTTATTTGATGGTTTCATGACTGAGGAATTAAATGAAATTTCTCGTATAGTTACGAAAACCAATCTGTCAGAGATAACATATTGCTGTACCATAAATATCAAAAGATATAGCGAATAGAAGATTACTGGTTTTCAAAATATTAAAATCTGGTTAACCGAAAACCAGAAGAGCTATACAAATTATGAAGATATAAAAATCTAAGGAATCAATTTCAGGAGCATCGAAGTTGAGCTGTATCCCAAGGTTCTACTTAAAAAATCAACTAGCTGACGCAACAGCAACAAACGAGTAAAGTATAAAGCTCCAGCAACGAAACATAAACAACATTCTGCGGCTGTTATCTTACGTCGTCGTCCAAATTAAAAAAAAAAGAAAGAAACCATCTGGATGCTAACAACAAACGTAACTGGCAAAAACTTGCATACACAAAGAGATCATACTCACATGCAACTATCTAATTGAAAACTTAAATCCAAGATATATGATATTAGTGTTACGCAAGCCCACTGGCACATAAAAAGCCGGCCGCGGTGGTCTAGCGGTTCTAGGCGCTCAGTCCGGAACCGCGCGACAGCTACGGTCGCAGGTTCGAATCCTGCCTCGGGCATGGATGTGTGTGATGTCCTTAGGTTAGTTAGGTTTAAGTAGTTCTAAGTTCTAGGGGACTGATGACCACAGCAGTTAAGTCCCATAGTGCTCAGAGCCATTTGAACCATTTGGCACATAAAACGAAGCGTTTGACGGCACCCTACATAAAATCAAGAACGTGACGTGGGTAACTGAACTCAATACATACGATGCAAACATCGCTCAGGAGATCCAATTTGTCAGTTGTAGGAAGGTCATTTCAAAAGTTTTGCACACTGTCTGATAAATTGAAGAAATTTTTTTGTTTTACGAAATACCTTTGCATATCTTCAATTTGATCTCCAGTCTAGCTTCTGACAGCTTCCCAACATTTCCGCAAGTTCTGTATTTCGGATAGGGTTCCTTCATTGTTGTGTTGTATGATTACTCTGAACACCTCTCTGGAAGCTTCATAAACTGAATCAAAAAGTTTTGATGATATGATATTTAGTTTGTGGGCGCTCAACTGTGTGGTTATTAGTGCCCGTACAAATTCCCAATCTTTGCTCAGTTCAGTCTTGCCAGTTTCCCAAATGATGATGAAATGATGAGGACAACACAAACACCCAGTCCCCGTGCGGAGAAAATCCCGACTCAGCCGTGAATCGAACCCGGGACCCCGTGATCCAGAGGCAGCAGCGCTAGCCACTAGGCCACGAGCTGTGGGCTTTTTTCGCGGAGATGTTTGTTCAATTTGGGAAACAAATTCAAGTATACTGGGTTTATGTCAGGACTGTATGGAGGGAGGGGACGCATTTCCCATCCATACCTGTCTCTCACTGCTAGGGCAATATGTGCTCTTGCATCAATGTGCAAAATGAGAACAAGTGCAAACATGTCAGGCCTTCTTCGGTGAATTTTTAGGCCCCAAACATTTTGTACGAATAGCTTGCAGTATGCGCCTGTTACACACGTCTCCTGGGGCAATCTGTTTGTAGTTGACTCCATCCATATCATTCGCAACGATCATCATCAGTTTCACCTTTGATTTCTGCCCGTGGGAGTCTTTTAGGGAGCAGAGAGTCGGAACTTTTCCAATGTGACAACTGAGACTTCAGTTCTGGCTCAAAATCTCGTATTCAGGTTTCATCGAGCGCACAACAATCCGTTTTAGAAACTGTTCTCCTTCCGTTCGATAACGTAGAAACAATTCTTCTTAGATTCTTTGGCAACCTGCTTTCTGCTCTTCACTGAAATCATGCGGAATACACCTGGCAGCAGCTTTTATCTTTAACTTTTCAGTTATGATTCTGTAAACTGAAATAAAAGACATTGTGGCCTCCCATGTGATTTCCTCACATGTTTATGGTCGATCCTCTCTCAAAATGGCATTAACAATAACCTGAGACGTGTAGTCTATAGCAGTTAATGGCCTTCCACTTCATGGACTGACCTCACCTCTTATCCGACCTCCACGGAAACGACAGACCACAGTGATACTGTACTGCGATCCACTACATTACTCCCATACACCTCCCTCATAGCGCTGTAAATTTCCCTTGGGTTCTTTCCACATAGAGATTCGATTTTGACAGAGGAAAGGTAGTCCACTTGACTAGGGTCTAGCTTCCATTTTAAAACTGAATTACTCACGACTCAGCCACGCGAACCAGAAAACATATACACGACCGTCACTACTAAAAGTCTCGCTCCTGACTGACGTGAATTTCAGTTAAAGGACGCCGCCGTAACAACCGCGCATGTCCAGTGTGCAGGACTTTTGAAACGACCCTCATGCAACACTGGACAGCATCCAAGTTATGGAGCATCATAACCTGTTTGAACAACATCACTGTTACATGTATAGTGGTCCAGATGTTATTTCTAACCAGTGAACTTCTTGTTGCACGAAGTAGAGCTCTGCAATACATTCCTGTGTCAGTCAGCATAGCAGTTGGGTTTGGTAGATGAACGTCTTATGAAGCACTGTAACCTCTCATAATATCAGGTAAAGTACCTCTGATACCCCTGATTCGTGTGTGATGGTTGGAGCAGACGCACCGACGAAACAGGCACTGAGAGAGAGCCATCTTTAGAAGAGTGTTAGGTCAACACACCGAAGAAACACGTATTGGAGGTTAAAGCTACTTGTAGAGATGTTATAGTACACATGGAAAAAATTATAGCTTATGTGTAACTGTTAACACACAGGGTGAGTATAACGTCTCTCCACGAGTACAAAAATTCTGTACATTACAATTCATCGACAGTTCCGAAGTGCTTGTGATTGAGATCAGCAAGATATGAAGAGCGTCAGAGGAAGAAGTTTAAAGAGACTGGCAGGGTTGGGGAGAAGGCAAATACGGTAGACCTGGAGTGTGTGAGTACACAGCTGATCGTGTGCGCACAGCATTTCAACACTCTGAGGAAATCAGCGCTTCTGTGTCCAGAGAGGCAGGCATGCGACAGAGTATGGTGGTTAAGACTTTGCAGAAACAGCCGCATCTCAATGCATACAAAATGCATCTAATACAAACTTTGCTTCAAGATGATGGCTACAGAAGTGCTGAATCTGCCGGTAGCTTGCTGAAACGAATCGATGCAGACAGTGACTACTTAAATAAAGTTCGTTTCTCTGATGAAGCTACTTTTCACACCTCCAGCAAAGTAAAGTCATGAATTCCGAACGTGGGAGTGTGAGGGTCGACATGTAATGGTACAGAAGATAAGGTGCAGCCGGAAAGTGAATATGCGATGTGGCTTAATGCCAACACAATTGGAGCACCCTCTCTCTCGCTGAGCCTACCTGCTTACCTGGACATGATAGAAATTTACATTGCACCAAAGTTACACGAATTCCAACCTTAGATAGTGTTTCGACCGAATGGTGCACTCTGGGGTTAATTTGTTCACCAATTCCTGGGCAAAACCCTTCCCGGATAGATGGATCAATAGAGACTGTCCAACATCATGGCCATGACTTTCACCAGACATTCAATGTTTTGTTTTTTTTTGTGGCGGGGGCGATGTGGGGGGGGGGGGGGGGCGGCTGGGACGTATATTAAGTTCACCAGTTCCTGACCCACAAACTCTTACGGTACGAATACGTGATGATGTACTATAGGGATGTTGAAAAAGACATGAGGGGGAGATGGGCGGGGGAATTGAGCATCCCACAGAAGTTCTACGAGATACATACGAACCGCATAGCCGTATCTAGCATAGTATCTGAGAAATGACTTCATGCTCACCCTGTACTTCTAGAAATCTAATTATACGACTAGTTCAGTCATCTGGTTTTGCACTTGCAGTACGGCACGAAGTTGCACATAGTTGCTCATTTTGATTGGAGGTGTAGCACACCGCTTAGTGTATCGGGAAGGAAAGCGAAGCTTATGAAACGTACGCAGTATAGTAGCAGTCTCTTTACATCAACTACAGATTAGACGAGGCTGCAGCTGAAGAATCACATTCTGTCTCCTCTACTATGGATCTCCTCTACTATGGACGGCTTCCGTTTGTGACTGGAAAACACTGGTGGTGGTCTAGATGTAAAAAGTTGATTGTCAGTGCTCATAGTCGTTGCCATTCGGGTCTTTGCGTATCAAGTAAGAGCAAAATCTAAATCACTACCCGAAAAAATATAAAATCCCCCAATAAAATGATATTACATCACAGCTTTTTACACACACGGCTAATCTCATACTCATTATTTTCATAATCCCTATTCCAATTAGAAGCACACAGGACAAAAAATTGGTCGCCACAAGGACACATCACGTTTATACTGTGCACAACAGCCTCGAGCCTCGAAATGGCCTGAGAGTCTGTACCTTCAGCAACACTTACGTTGAAATGGTTACCGAATATTCGTAGTATGGTGCAAAATGTCGCAATACCTACAGTATGGGCAGCAGTACAGGTAGCAGCTACAGCGTGGCGTTTTCCTGACACGGCGAAGCGCCAATCATCTGGGAACAAGAACCAACGTCATTTCTTGCTATTGGATAAAGAAGGCTCCCTTATATACAGCAAAACGAAAATTTCCTTTGCTGCGATTGGCGGAATCGCTCGAGGTAGTAGCTCCCCTCTGTCGCTAGGAACTGTATTTTCAGTTACTGGGGGACTCACGCGTTCATCGGTCATGAGAAGCTAGCCACGGTGTGGAAATTGACAACTGTTATAAAATAGTACAAATTGTTTATTAAACAGGATATGGGGGCGAAGGACAAAATAAACGCCACGATTGTGATGGCAATTGCTAATTGTTACGGAAAATAATATTATTAAACATGACTTAAACATGACGTGACTGGACGCGAATATGACGGCTAAAACTAACTGACGTCACACAGATTACGTTTCAACTAAAGTATCACCAAGGACGTATATATTACTACATAGTAAGAGTAAGCATTATTGGATTAATGTACCAGCAACTTATATACCTGACTGTAATCAGCGAATGAATAAATAACTTTGTTTGAACAAGGTACTGGGACAAGACTTACAGATCTTTGGAGTACCTGATGTGTTCGTTACTGCAGATTAGCTCATGTCTTTCCTACAGTTTTTAACCTAACAGCGGTGCGTCTCATCTGCTGTTAGAGGGACATCTTTAGAAGATACCAGGTATTAGGCCTCTAGAGAAGCACTGCGAGGTGTTAGTTTTTCACGCCTCCAACCACAACCGGCCCCTTTAGTGTCCATCAGTTACATGCAGACACCGGGACATGTAACTTGTCAAGCCGTCCGAAGTGGCCGTGCGGCTAAAGGCGCTGCAGTCTGGAACCGCAAGACCGCTACGGTCGCAGGTTCGAATCCTGCCTCGGGCATGGATGTTTGTGATGTCCTTAGGTTAGTTAGGTTTAACTAGTTCTAAGTTCTAGGGGACTAATGACCTCAGCAGTTGAGTCCCATAGTGCTCAGAGCCATTTTAACTTGTCAACACAACGAAAGTGTTGAATTTTCTTCAGGTTTCCATACCCACCTCAGACCTCATTTTTAAATAAGAGGGGTGTTCAATAACTAAAGCAACAATTTTTTCCTGAGAACAGATTGGTTTTATTCAGGATTTACACTACTGGCCATTAAAATTGCTACACCAAGAAGAAACGGGTATTCATTGGACAAATATATTATACTAGAACTGACATGTGATTTCATTTTCACGCAGTTTGGGTGTATAGATCCTGAGAAATCAGTACGCAGAACAACCAGCTCTGGCCGTAGTAATGTCCTTGATACGCCTAGACATTGAGTCAGACAGAACTTGGATGGCGTGTACAGGTACAGCTGCCCATGCAGCTTCAACACAATACCACAGTTCATCGAGAGTAGTGACTGGCGTATTGTGACGAGCCAGTTGCTCGGCCACCATTGACCAGACATTTTGAATTGGTGAGAGATCTGGAGAATGTGCTGGCCAGGGCAGCAGTCGAACATTTTCTGTATCCATAAAGACCCGTACAGGACCTGCAACAGGTGGTCGTCCATTGTCCTGCTGAAATGTAGGGTTTCACAGGGATCGAATGAAAGGTAGAGCCACGGGTCGTAACACATCTGAAATGTAACGTTCACTGTTCAAAGTGCCGTCAATGTGAACAAGAGGTGACCGAGACGTGTAACCAATGCCACACCATATCATTACGCCGGGTGATACGCCAGATTGGCGATGGCGAATACACGCTTCCAATGTGCGTTCACCGCGATGTTACCAAACACGTATGCGACCATCATGATGCTGTAAGCAGAACCTGGATTCATCCGAAAAAATGACGTTTTGCCATTCGTGCACCCAGGTTCGTCGTTGAGTACACAATCGCAGGCACTCCTGTCTCTGATGCAGCGTCAAGGGTAACGGCAGCCGTGGTCTCCGAGCTGATGGTCCACGCTGCTGCAAACGTCGTTGATAGGCTGCAATGCGACCTTTATGAAAGTCGGAAACGTGATGGTACGCATTTCTCCTCCTTACACGAGGCATCACAACAACGTTTCACCAGGCAACGCCGGTCAACTGCTGTGTGTGTATATGAGAAATCGGTTGCAAACTTTCCTCATGTCAGCACGTTGTAGGTGTCGGCACGGGCGCCAACCTTGGGTGAATGTTTTGTAAAGCTAATCATTTGTATATCACAGCGTCTTCTTCCCGCCGGTTAAATTTCGCGTCTGTAGCACGTCATCTTCGTGGTGTAGCAATTTTAATGGCCAGTAGTGTAATATTATTCCCCACTCTTTTTCAACAGAGTCTCCGTTCAACGTGACGGCCTTGCGCCACCTTACTGGGAGGCCGTGTACGCCCGCATGGCACCACTCTACTGGTCGACGTCTGAGCCAACGTCTTGCTCCCCATCATCCACGTACTGCTTCCCGCGGAGTGCATCCTTCATTATCCTAAACAGATGGAAGTCGGAAGGTGCCGCATCTGTGCTGTATGGCAGATGAGAAACAGTCCAATCAAGTTTTGTGAGGCCCTCTTTGTTGCGCAAACTTGTGTGATGCGTTGCCATCGAGAAGGAGAACGTCCCTTATATTTTTGTGGTGACAAACACTTCGAAATCGTTTCTTCGATTACCTGAGAGTAGCACAGTTTTAGAGCTGATCGTTGCACATTGAAAGAGGACATGGAACAGAGTAACCTCTTCGGAGTCCCAGAAGACCGTCTCCCATGACTTTACTGGCTGATGTTGCGGCTCTGAACCTTTTCTTCCGGAAGAGGTGGTGTGGCACCACTGCATGGAGAGCCGTTTTGTTTCCGGTGCGAAGTGATGAACGCGTGTTTCATCGCCTGTGACGATGTTCCACAGTAAATTGTCACCATCCGCCTCGCAATGCGCAAACGATTCCGCACAGATGGTTCTTCGTTTCTTATTACGGTCTCTTGTTAGGCCGCGAGGAAGGCAGCGGGCACACGCATTTGAGTACCCCACTGGTGGACGGGTGTGTCAGCACTGCCAACAGAGGCGTTAATTTGTGCAGCGAGGTGTTTGATCGTTAACCGCGGATCACCTCACATGAGAGTGACCACACGTCCCAACACTGCAGTAGTTACAGCTGCGTGCGGCCTGCCGGCACGCGGGGGTTGGACAGGTTCACATGACCTGCTTGAGATGATGACAGACGCCTCGCCCAACGACTGACCGTGGTTTTGTTCACTTCCAAGTCTCTGTAGACATTCTGCAAGCGTCTGTGAATATCTGCAACGCTCTGGTTTTCCGCCAAAAGAAACTGATTGGCAGGTCTCCGTTTGGAACGCGCCTCCGTTGCAGACGTCATTTTGTAGGCTATGTACAGTGCCGCGACGTATCGGAACTTCATGAAACTATACGGGCTGAAGCTCGAATATTTCACGATGTTCCATGACAAATCCCGCATTTCTTCAACTAGAACTGGCCGCGAAAAGCAAATGTCTTTGCATTACTTATTGAACAGCCCTCGTAAACAGACGCAACATCCTCGAGATTGGCGAAGCTCGAAATTTAACGCGGACTTGAATGCAAGATGCTAACAGTTTCCACAACGGAACTTTGTCTCGAAATCTGGCAGAAAATCCAAAGATATTCTGGTCGTATGTAAAGCATGTTAGCGACAAGAAACAATCAATGCCTTCTCTGCGCGATAGCAATGAAGACAGTGCTGCCAAAGCAGTCTTCCGTAATGCCTTCACAAAAGAAGACGAAGTAAATATTCCAGAATTCTAAACAAGAACAGCTGCCAAGATGAGTAACGTAGAAGTAAATATCCTCGGAGTAGTGATGCAACTTAAATCACTTAACAAAAGCAAGTCTTCTGGTCCAGACTGTTCCTTTCAGAGTATGCTGATGCATTAGCTCCATACTTAACAAGCCGGCCGCGGTGGCCGTGCGGTTCTAGGCGCTGCAGTCCGGAACCGCGGGACTGCTACGGTCGCAGGCTCGAATCCTGCCTCGGGCATGGATGTGTGTCATGTCCTTAGGTTAGTTAGGTTTAAGTAGTTCTAAGTTCTAGGGGACTGATGACCTAAGATGTTAAGTCCCATAGTGCTCAGAGCCATTTTGAACCATACTTAACAATCATATACATCCGTTCGCTCGACGAAAGATCAGAACCCAAAGAATCGAAACTTGCACACGTCACACCAATATTCAAGAAAGGTAGTACGATTAATCCACGTAATTACAGGCCCATATCATTAACCTTGATATGTAGCAGGTTTCTGGAACATATATTGTGTTCGAACATTATGAATTACCTCGAAGAAAACGCTCTATTGACACACAGTCAACCCGGATTTGGAAAACATCGTTCTTGTGAAACCAACTACCTCTTTATTTGCATGAAGTGCTGAGTGCTATTCACAAGGGATGTGAAATTCATTCCGTATTTCTGGACTTCCGGAAGGCTTTTGACACTGTACCACACAAGCGGCTTGTAGTGTAATTGAGTACTTATGGAATATCGTCTCAGTTATGTGACTGGATTCGTGATTTCCTGTCAGAGAGGTCACAGTTCGTGGTACTGACGGAAAGTCATCGAGTAAAACAGAAGTGATTTCTGGCGTTACCCAAGGTAGTGTTATAGGCCCTGTACTGTTCCTTATCTGTATAAACGGTTTGGGAGACAATATGAGCAGCCCTCTTAGGTTGTTTGCAGATGACGCTGTGTTTATCGACTAATAAAGTCATCAGAAGAGCAAAACAAATTGCAAAACGATTTAGAAAAGATATCTGAATGGTGCGAAAATTGGCAGTTGACACTAAATAACGAAAAGTGTGAGGTCATCCACATGAGTGCCAAAAGGAATCCGTTAAACTTCTAATTCCCAGTCACTTTCCTTGCGTTTAAAACCGCGTGAAATAGCGGATCAGTGTAGATGTCATATCGTGATTATTGCAAGTGATCATCAAACCAGGAACGTGTACGAGCACCGCTGTGAACGCCTTGTCACCTTGAGCGCCCATCGCATAGTCTTCGATGAGGCGTACAGAAGGGGCAACATTTGGTCACCAGGAATTTTGAAATAAACTACTTGGTTCATTTTCACAGAAAAGTGAAGGAGTGGGCCCAAGTCAAGGCGTCACTGAGCCGTCGCTCCACTCAGCGCCTCGCATCATTTGGAAAGAGGCAGAATGACCACTCGTCCGAACGCACTACGCTCCTCCAGTCCACTGCTGTCCAGTTTCTGCGCTTTTGGCCCACTGAAGAGGTGCAGAATCATGTACCACTGTGAGCAATGGCCTCTTGTGACGTACCCTACTCGAAATGTCCGTTTCTGCTTGATGTTCATTCGGAAACTAGTTCAAATGAACGGGCATCAATTAGTATCAGGTGGAAAGGGTTTGCCATTGACAAGGCGCGTCATTCGTCTCGGTCACTGTCGATTAGGCCTTTTTTACAAGCACTGTCCAGCGCCGATTGCCGAGTGAAGCACAATTCCTTGTAGACATATTCGCCAGTTTGCGTTGATAGACCAACAAGTCGTCTACCTTCAGTGACCGTTTGGTTATTTATTTATTTATTTTTTATTTATTGATTTATTTAACCTGGCAAGATTAGGGCCATCAGGCCCTGTCTTACATCTAACCAGGCATTCTACTTATTTTACATTCATATGTTTTAGTAGGCATGTTAAACTACATCTAGTACAAAAAGTGAAATAAACAATTTGAAAGGTACACCTGGAAAAATACATACATATAGAGTTTATATTCTTAGGTCACAAGTACTGTTATAATTAGACATTATTGAAGAGACAGATTTTAAATAGGAGTGCTGGCAGCAGGGAGTATGAGGGAGACTCATGGTGAAGGGAGGAGAAGAATAGAGACATGATGAAACATAATTAAGGAAATATAAAGGAAAAGAAGATTGCGTGGCTAATAGAGATAGATGAAGAGGAAGGCATCTCAGGAGCAAGGTAGGAGACGCTAGCTTTGCTATTTGACAGATGAGGGGATTGTCCTTGTACATTAATTTTGTGGAGAACTTTGTGAGGATGATAGTAGGAAATGCTTCAACTTCTTCTTAAAAGCAGCAGGAGATCGAATTTTGCGCAAGGTAAGGGGCAGTTTGTTCCAGAGGCGGACAGCGGCAACTGAGAAGGAGTTTGCAAAAGTTTTTGATTTGTGAGTGGGCACAGTTAGGATACCAAATAAGAGTGACCTCGTGTTTCGATTATGATGACATGACAGGTTTTTAATCTATGAAGCAAAGTACTGGGGTGCTTGCGCGACGAGGAGTCGGTGGAGTAGAAATAGAGTGTGGTAGTCACAGCAATTTGTCCTGCCGCAGCCACCCTAGCTCGGAGTATGAAGCACTAACATGATCATATCGGCGCATGTTGCAGGTGTAACGCACACAGGCATTCATGGTTAGCTCTAGCCGTCTTTTGTTTTCACTACTCATGCCTTGTTGAATCACATCACAATAGTGGAGGTTAGGTAGAACGAGTGCTTGCACGAGCTGGCGTTTCAAGTCCTGTGGAAATATGTTCCGAAACTTTTTGAGAGCATAGAGACAAGCAGACGTCTTTCGGCACACTGCGACTGTATTCTCCGCCCAGTTGAGATGCTCATCCAAAGTTACACCCAAGTTCTTCACTGTTTTCTGATATGGTATTGGAGTACCGTCGAGCAGAATAGGAGGTAGCCGTTCGCGGAAATCTGAACTTATTAATTTCTGATGGGCTATTAAGATTACTTGCGTCTTTTTTGCATTTAGTTTAAGCCCCAGGTTTTACGCCCACGTCACTACTGAAGGCAGATCATCATTCATCTGAGCGATTGCAGTGTTTACATCTTCAGGTCTGACGCTTAGGTAGAGCTGGAGGTCGTCGGCATAGAAATGATATTTACAGGAGGTCACCTCCGAACGCGATAGCTTCTTTCCGCCATTCTGTCACTTCTCACGTCGACCCACATTACTGCGCTGGTTCCATGGGACCGACTGGCACACTCACACCGCCACTCCTTCCCTTCACTGCCGTGACTGACCTCAGCTGGATAGTCACGTGACCACCTGGTTCCAGCTCTGCATCATGTGCAACTCCTCAGAGCTCCGAGTTTGCTCTTTTACGGGGTGACTAATATTTTTTGTGGTGAGCTTACTTGCAATACAGTTGTTCACAAGTGTAAACAATAAATTCAGTCAAGGCACTGTGAAATGTGTCATCATATTATGAAAGAAATTTAGGTTAATAGGCTGTTACCCTAAATCAACCAGCTAATTTTGCCTTTAACACGCTTATTTTCTTTTTCTTTCCTCAAGTGAAGAATTTCATAGTTCCTTTGTACTGTGTTCAACTGGACGCTGGTGTGTATCTCTGTGTTTCTCTTTCTGTGTGTGTGTCTCTCTCTGTGTGTGAATCTCTCTCTCTCTCTCTCTCTCTCTCTCTCTCTCTCTCTCTCTCTGTGTGTGTGTGTGTGTGTGTGTGTGTGTGTGTGTGTGTGTGTGTGTATGTGTGTGTGTTTCTGTGTGTGTCTGTGTCTATGTGTGTCTGTGTGTGTCTGTCAGTGTGCACATCATTACCAACTAATGCCATTTCTGTGTAAAAACTTCACAGAGTTGTCAGATAGTTTGGACTTGGACTAGTCATTAGATGTCACCTGAAGAACAAATCCATCATGGACATTTCAACCTGTTTAAAGCCGCCCAGGTCAGTTGCTGACGTGGCTGTGACAGCTCAACTGGGACCGGACAGACCGACCGTCATGTACTGGCCGACAAGTACCATCAGCATGCGGAGGGTGACTCTAAAAAAAAAAAATATCGAGAGTTCCGAAGGGCTGCAATTGGTTCAGCTAACACAATGACTGTCCTTGTGTTATTGAAAAGAGTGGGATAGGTGTAACTTCGTAGGCTTCCACAGCCGGTGTCATTTTGGATAAAACAATTTTGGGTATTGGGCTGCATCATTGGAGCTGCTAAAATAGCTAAACTGCCGACGTTTCGATCGTCTTCTTGCGGTCATCTTCAGGGTGGTTGATTGTGTAAACAATAAATTCAGTCAAGAGAGGACCGCAACAAGACGGTCGAGACGTCGGCAGTTTAGCTGTTTTTGTAGTTACAATGACGCGATCCGATACCCAAAATTATTTTATCCAGAATCAGATACAGTGCTCGAGCAGCTCTTCACAAACGACACATTTCTGCAGACAATGCTAAGCGGCGCTTGAGGTGGGGGAAAGAGCGATGTCAGTGGACACTGGATGACTAGCAAGGAGTGGAGTGATGAATCACGATACACCCAGCGGCAGTCCGATGGAACGTCTTGGGTTTGGCGAATGCCTGGAAAACGTTACATCCCATCATGTGTACGAAGGAAGTCGTGTTAGGGTACGGGTGTGCTCTTCGTGGCTAGGGTGTGATACTCTTATAGTGGTGAAGGGAACACTAAATACGAGAGGATATGAACACACATTACATCACAGTGAACTGCTAACTATAGAGGGACTGTTCGGATGGTTCAAATGGCTCTAAGCACTATGGGACTTAACATCTAAGGTCATCAGTCCCCTAGACTTAGAACTACTTAAAACCTAACTAACCTAAGGACATCAGAGACATCCATGCCCGAGGCAGGATTCGAACCTGCTACCGAAGCAGCAGCGCGGTTCTGTACTGAAGGAACTGTTCATAGACGACGATTATTTGTACCATTATGACAACGGAGTTTCTTATGAAGCAGATATGTGAGACAACGGCTTGTCGGCAATACCTTTCCTGAAATGGACTGGCCACACGAGAGTCCTGCCCTGAACCCAATGCGACAACTTTGGACCGAGTTAGAACATCGACTTGGTTCCAGATTCTAGCATCCATCCTCTCTGCTCTCTGATATTCAAGAAGATTGGGCTACCACTGCTCCAGGCTTTATTGAAAGTGTGTGCAGCACAGCTCAACCTAAGCTAATGGTTAAGTGTGGACACGTCCCCTATAAATTTCCGCAGAAAAGTGGAGGATATTTTTAATCAGGTAGTATATTCGTCTCAGTCATCTTCCAGACTAACTCAATTCCATCCTTAGTATTCGGTGTGCATTGCCGGTGTCATTTTGGATAAAACAGTTTTGGGTATTGGACCGCGTCATTGTAGCTGCTAAAACAGCTAAACTGACGACGTTTCGACCGTCTTATTGCGGTGCTCTTCAGGGTGGATCACAGTGAACCGTCCTGAAGAGGACCGCAGCAAGTCGGCCGAAACGTTGGAAATTTAGCTCTTTTTCTGGTTACAATGACGCGGCCCAGTGCCCGAAATTAATTTTATCCGAAATGACATTGGCCATGGCAGATCTTACACATCTATTTGACTTCAAAAATTCATTGCACACATCACTTCACAGCGTAAGGCAATACCGATACTACGCTGTTGACCGATTGCGGACCGTGCGAGGAGCTACGACGAAAAATCGAGTTAGGTTGCGCTGTGCTTCTCCAGTGTAAACGCGGAGCATCGGCGCACTGTGTTTGCCAGCGCGTCAGACGTAACGAACTGTGGGATGAAACTCAAACATTCGAGGCGAGACAAGAAAGGCGGATTCTATCAACAGACATCAATGCAGCCAACCGCTGGACGGCTATAGTCACGGCGCGACCGCTTTCCGACGTAACCATGCACGTCCTGAGTTATCAGTAAGCACCGCACGAGCTCCCATACGATACAGAAGATAGTTAGGTGGGAAGCTTCGAAATAAAACGCTGCAAGAGATTTTCAGAGAGGCAGCATGCTCCGTTCTTCTTGTAATCCAAAGGATGTAAGTGTTAGACCAAAATTTTACAAATGAGATGATGAAGAGACTCTACTTGTCTCATCGTGTAATAATATTACTCTGAAAATGAAAGAGTTCGTGGGGGACTGAGGAAAACAAGCAGTTCTACGGCTGTTGTTTGTTGGAATTGAAATCTATTGCCTTATTCCGAACACCTTCTTCAACATGATATGCCGAATGGTGACAGAAGATACGTAATGGCAGTAGTTCTTCGCGGATTTTGCTATGTCCTTAAGTTAACAGTGCTACGTCATTCAGTTCAGTGAGTTATACAGTTTTGCTTATGACAGATACGCAGTGTTAAAAATCTCATTCTGTAAAAGTCAACGTAAAAAGGCAAATTGGAATAATTTTGTCTAAAAGGCAGTTCAGTTTCATCGTTACCCTCATTACTTTCCACGTTTCCGTTCGAGTGGATCGAAAGGATGAGAGTGTGCATTTGAACGTTACAAATGACACCTGTCTCTAATTGCCCGTCCTTCACCCGTCAAGAGGTAGGAAAAATGTTACAGCAAATCTTTGTGGGAATGCAGCAAAAGTAGTTCAAATAGCTCTGAGCACTATGGGACTTAACATCTGAGGTCATCAGTCAGGTAGAACTTAGTACTACTTAAACATAACTAACCTAAGGACATCACACACATCCATGCCCGAGGCAGGATTCGAACCTGCGACCGTAGCGGTCGCGTCGTTCCAGACTGAAGCGCCTAGAACGGCTCGGCCACTCCAGCCGGCCGGAACGCAGCACTCTCTGCAGATTTCATTTCTATTGTCAACCGAATCGTGCTGCCATCTTGTCGCAACGTTTTGGCGAAATTTCTTCTCGTCAACTTCACGCAATTTCGCCTGAAGATTACAAGTAAGAAACTCGGCGAAACGTTCCGACATCACTGTGTCACGACACGGCTGGTAACCCGAGAAGATTTCTTGAAGCAAATCTTTGATTTCGACGTTCGAACGGCTTATTTGTAATCCTCTACAATTCTGGACCTTGTCAAAGACAACCATCTCATTGCAAAACGATCTATATTTCACCCAGTTCGTCCTTCAATTACTTCTGCCCAACACAAGTCCTTATGCAATGGCAAAGTTATAACCTGTAGTGTACATCCACACTGGAAAGTTGGTCACGTTTCGTCCTAAGTGTGACACAGTTATACAAACGGCACACGTACGTAAAGAAAGAAAGTTGGATAAATTTTTCTGACTCTCTTATGGCTGTGCATGTCGTATACTCGTTAAGAAAATAAG
Source organism: Schistocerca piceifrons (assembly GCF_021461385.2). Taxonomy (NCBI): domain Eukaryota; kingdom Metazoa; phylum Arthropoda; class Insecta; order Orthoptera; family Acrididae; genus Schistocerca; species Schistocerca piceifrons. Next base: position 769,744,651 of record NC_060141.1, on the reverse strand, counting down.
GCAAAGCAGCCTTCAGCTGAAGGCTAGCTTGAACACCACAGTACGTTGCTAGGAGTGGTCCTGTTGCAGGTGGTGTGTCGTCTCCTCCCTCCTACCTCTGGTCTGGCTCACCCAGCCAGTGATGTGGGGACATTCAGTTTGATGTCGACGCTGGGCCACTGTGCAGGTCGCCATTTTTCCACATTAACGAACATTGCCAGAGGTGACAGAGAAAAAAATACCGTCCTTATCTGAAACTGAATAAGAGTCTTCTGAATCCTTAATCTGACACTTACCATTGAACATCCAATGGAAGGTTTCACAGGTTGTTGTCTTGGATGCTGACGATTCTTCCTGGTTGTGTAGTTGTGGTCCATGAAAATGTTTCCTGAAGTTTCGCCCAGAACTGCGTTGGTCTTCAGAGCTGCTCCTGGTTGCACTGACTCATGCCGACTGGATAAGTTTCACCACCGAGACACAGAATCACCTCGTATTGGAGTAAAACATGGTTCAAGATCTTACAACAGATCGCCAATGAGGTGAGTAATGATGAAGCTCAAGCTAACCTATTGCAAAGCACCTGCCTTTGCGTCCTCCAATTGATACCTATGTGGCCAAGTAGCAGTAATGCCCTCGGACCTTGTAGAGGTCGTCTGTGATACAGTAGTGCATCACGTGGACAACATACGCCATCTTAACACATCTGACTGCACCAGGGCTTTAAGGACGGAGAAACGGGAGCAGCGCTCCTAGAAATAGTTCTGGGACTGGGTTCAAGGTTCACCACACCACACACGTTACTTGCGTATGCCAGGATCCCTTACCAGTGTTATGACATGACGAAACTACACTCGTCTTGTCATAACTACGTTTTTTTTTACTGCTCTTGGAGATGGCTGATCGGAATTACAATGAATGAAACATTACTTCACTTTATTACAAAAATGACAAAAAGTTTTCCTTAGCTTTTTACAATCCATTGCCACAGAAGAGCGCATAATATTTACATGTGTCTGAACAGTAAAGCATCACTTGACACACAGAATTGCAAACTCTTCTCCTGATGCATATGTTCGACAGTTACAAAAGTACAGTTCCATCCGACACTTCAACAGCACTGATGTCCTAATTAGGTGAAGTTGACTGCTTCATCGGGGGTCACTAAGTGGGCAGAGCGAGTCCATGCTCAGTTCTATATCGACCTCCATGTTTTGGCGCTGCAGTGCTGAGAGAGAGGAGTGTCTTAACGAGCGCCTCCCATTCTTCGTTGCGGACTGCCTGCAGCGAGACATAGCTAATGTCTGTGGTATCAATGGGCGTTACCGACTTTGGCGTGGCACCACGATCTTCGGACGTTACTACAACCAAATCTGCTTTAATGAAACAACTGAAAATCAAAGTCATACTAGATTCAGAGAGATTAGATAATAGCAGCAGGGAATTTCGAAAAACTTCAACTTATATACATGTATCAAATAGTCACAACACAATACTGTGGCAGAAAAATTGCTTTAACTTGTTGGACAATTCCTTGATGTCTCCCTTCGGCAACTGAAACAAAAAGCAATACTTCAAAGATATTGTTTTAAGGGCAGACAAGTAATATGCCATCCTCCGCTATGTCTTTCATTGCACAATAGTCTCTGAGTGAAAACAGGCCCTGAGTTCACCCAACTGACTGGTACCCAAGAAGTAATGATTCGTGCCTTCTGGAGTTAAAATTCCACTGTAGATAATCTTATTCAGTGGTGCATTGCATACTTTATCTAAAGACATTTTGTAGTAAGTTGTTCAAAGATTGTTCTAAGAAATAAATTTTCTTTGTCTGAAAGGAGGGCTTTGTTTGACTTTTGTTAGAAGAAGTGAATTAAATGGGTATCTAGTCACCTAGGGTGTCTTCTCTGTAATCAGTTCAGAATGTGGCCCTAACCTCCTAGCTTTGCAACAGCACCCTCTGTTTCGTTCCAAGCACGCCCCCAGTTTTCTACTTACAGGCCTGTCTGCATCGTGTGTCCATAACATACTAGGTAAAGTGTCAATGATTTTGACCAGCTTTCGCTACTAATTACGCTTGAACGTGCATCGTTATGTTCTTTGTATTCTCAATTGTTTATCTCCGAGCGAGAGGTAAATCATTTAGTAAGATGAGGCCATTTCGATTCCGATTCCGTTTTTCAGCGCATCATGTATGTACGAATCGCGAAATGAGTGCTCATATGATTACGACTTACGTGGTACACACCGTATTCAGTAGAAAGTGTGTAAGTCTGAGGCCTACGGAGCTCCTGTTTATATTTACAGGGCGAAAGATGCGATTATCAAAGCTGTTTTCGCTCCCGTGAGCAAGACAACGCATTACGGTGTTTTTGTTCTCTAACAAGTTTCACCAAGTCCGGGCTCTGGTTCGAAAGCGTAGCACTGCTGTGGCTGTAATGCACTGTACACGGATTGGCACGTTCTGCCTGCAGGCAGCCTAATTAGTATAAAAATAAATAAAACGTAAAACATGAATTATTTACAACCCAGATAAAAAATCTGTTTTAATTAAAAATATACTGCCGTAAAAAATTATTGTTACCAGAAACAGACAGAGAAATACAGTTCCACTCGCTAAATCTTCAAAGCGGAAATTACAGAAACCATTTCCACCGAATTTCGCCCTTAGAGAATTTTACGAAAACCGGAGCACAAAAGTTCTGTTCCAATATCCTACGCTGACTGTGAATTTTTGTATTCCAATTAAAAAAAGTAAAATTAAACAAATCTTGCAGAAAATTTTTCTGTATATCTTGCTTCAAATAGTTATGTAGCAAAATTTGCTAACATTATTACAAATTATTACACTTTCTGCAATTGAAATTTACGAAAGCCCATTTAAATTGACATCTTAAATAGGTGCATAAAATATTCTCTGAAGCATTCCAGACGATAGCGATTAAATTTATTTGTTTATGATGTTCGTGAAATCTGATGTAAGACAAGTCCTTCACAAACATTTCGGTGCATTTTGGTAGATACAAGTAGCCTGTACCCTTAGCTGCTTTAAGTGTACTCGACTAGGCATTACTCAGCACAGAACTAGTGGAGGACGTAAAGCATGTCGCTGAAAATTGAAGATATGCGCGGAAAAACGGGCTGACTCTCAAATGTAAAAACATAGAGATAAGTGTTGCCATATATTGCTGGGTACGGGAACCATCAAAATCGATATTGGTCTCAATCCTAAATATCATTTAGGGGTGAGTCAAATGTCAGTTTTGATAGTCACGTACCCAGAAACAGATGGCAACCCACATCTCTAAGTTTTTACATTTGAGGGTTATCCCGTTTTTCCACACATGTCTTCAAATGAAATTGCAATAGCATGTAGGCGGCAAGCAAAATAAAAGTTAAATTGGCAAAAAATGTCCTACTTGCTTGGATATGCAAACGACTAGCATTTCGATGAGTTCAGTAATGCCATATTTAATGCAATGCAAGATCTCATTGGCCTCTTGTGACGAGTACTCCAGAGGGCAGACACTTTGTTCGCTCGGCTGAGCAAGATCGCTCAGCCACGTCACGTAAATTGAATTACGAAGTGGACTTGTTTGCAGCTGGCCAGGTATCCATACGAAAAGTGCGAAAACGTTTGGAGCATCACGTGTTGTCAGTACGCCGACCATTGCTGCAGCATCCTTTGGCGCAGTAGCAGAGAGACGGGCGCCAACAGTGATGCGCCCAAAGGTAACACTGGGAACACCACGCAGCGCCGCGAATACGTCATCGTAATGCAGGAACAGCAACTGACGCGATAGGACTGGGTGCCACTGGTTGCACAACACGATCACCTCTTGTGGTTTATGAGCCGCTGGCCCGGCAGACTAGCAACCACTCTCACACCTGTCGTATGCGAGCTGCCTACTCTGGAAGGGGCTACATCAGCAGACTACAGGACTTACACACGCTGACGGACCCAGCAAGTGGCAACGCTAGCACCACTAGAGGTCGTAGGTCCTGAGGACCTGTTAGTTTCCTTCGGCCACGTGATCGCAAGTAGTTCTTCTCAAGTAGCTTGGGTATTTAGGGTGTCGCAACGCCGCTTCAAGCCAGCTATTCCGTCGGGTTCTGGGCAGGGAGCTGACTGCACCGGCAGTCCTTCAGCCTAACTCTCGACTGGAACCTTAGCTATGTACGACATTATAATGCACCACCAACCGCCGTCCGTGCGAGCCGCCATTGTCTGCCTTCACAACACCAGGACTTGGACTCTGCATCGGAGATGAGCAGGAACTTGCTATTGACCATCAATCTTCTTCTTATTTTTCTTCTTTCACTACTACTACTACTACTGTTACAGACTCATTGCATCACTGTAGTCAATCATTTTCTGGAGATCTTCAATAAATTTCCTTTCTGAATGGCCCAGTACTTATTCATTCGTTCTGATTTGTTTGTCGTTCCTCGTCTCTAAATCCCCTTTTTATTGTACGTCGTTTGCTGTTTTGGGGATAAATCATACTTTTATGTTTTTCACTTTCCTTAAATTTTGTGCTTGGTTCTGAAAATCGTCTGGGTTTCACTTTAGCTCTTTCAGACCCTCTCTGATTTCCTTTATGCAGCCTGCTTGCTTAATACTCCGAAGTTTCTTGGCAATCAGGTTTCCGATGTCGTCATCACATGACCAAAAGAAAGCTATCTTTCTCTTCCATATAGTACCTACAATTGGCTCCAATTCACTGTACACCAATTCATTTAGCACTATCCGACATTACTCATCTTTTTGATATTTCTTATTTATGCAGCTAGTCTCCCCTATTTTCAGAATTTTGACGATTCTGTTTTCCTGGATGACTTTTAAAAGATCACTTCTCCGTGAACCATCATCTAGTAATGTTTTAATTTAGTTTTGATTCATAGACGTTTTTATTGTATGTAGATCACAATAATTTTGGAGCCTTTATTATTTTATGAGTTCTTTCTTGATATGCAGGTTCCTCGTCCAAGTTGTGAGTTATAATATATAATATTTGTTTAACTACTTTTATTTTGCTGTTATTTACTGTTACGTTTTGATTACTAATGGATCTGCTACCTTTATCTCAGTATTTTCGAATAATATATGAAGTCGTGTTTCTGTGCTATATTTTGTAAGATTGTAGTTCGATTTCTGGCTTCTTGAATGTTATTAAGTAATAACGCTAAGTCATTTGCGAATCCCAAGCAATTTAAGTTTATTTCATTGGTTCCAATTCTTATTTTATAGGATTTCCCTGGAACCATTTCCTTGTCAAGTACTGTTCAGAGCACAGTTGAAGTGTAATGGCGATAAAGCCTTACCCTTGCTTTAATGATACATGGCTCAGGCCTCTGAAAATTTTCGATATGGTGTTTGTTAGAGTTAATTATATCACTTATATTAATATTAAATGGAGTTCGAAATTCCTATATATCTCCATCAGTGAAGATCCGTGGATACGTTAATAAGCGTATCTGAAGTATACAGAGGTTATGACCTGTCGTTGTTGTCTTCTTTTGTAGTAACCCATTACCCATTTCGAATGCGTCTTCAATAACAACCGCTTGGCTGCTCTTGTAAACAACTTATTTAACGACCAGTTTCATATCCTAGAAGCCACATCATCAGGTTAGACGATCCGAAAAATGCGTCATTTATTGATAGACAAGGAATATTTGGTCCCGTCCACATGATTGTTATTGTCAGTGTTATGATTCACCATATGTAACCCGATGATGTGGCTTCTAGGGTACGAAACCTGACCTTAAATAAATTAATTACAATGGCAGTCAAGGGGTTGTTATTCACGATGTCTACTTATGGCTGTGGTTGTCCCTCATACTACACTCCTGGAAATGGAAAAAAGAACACATTGACACCGGTGTGTCAGACCCACCATACTTGCTCCGGACACTGCGAGAGGGCTGTACAAGCAATGATCACACGCACGGCACAGCGGACACACCAGGAACCGCGGAGTTGGCCGTCGAATGGCGCTAGCTGCGCAGCATTTGTGCACCGCCGCCGTCAGTGTCAGCCAGTTTGCCGTGGCATGCGGAGCTCCATCGCAGTCTTTAACACTGGTAGCATGCCGCGACAGCGTGGACGTGAACCGTATGTGCAGTTGACGGACTTTGAGCGAGGGCGTATAGTGGGCATGCGGGAGGCCGGGTGGACGTACCGCCGAATTGCTCAACACGTGGGGCGTGAGGTCTCCACAGTACATCAATGTTGTCGCCAGTGGTCGGCGGAAGGTGCACGTGCCCGTCGACCTGGGACCGGACCGCAGCGACGCACGGATGCACGCCAAGACCGTAGGATCCTACGCAGTGCCGTAGGGGACCGCACCGCCACTTCCCAGCAAATTAGGGACACTGTTGCTCCTGGAGTATCGGCGAGGACCATTCGCAACCGTCTCCATGAAGCTGGGCTACGGTCCCGCACACCGTTAGGCCGTCTTCTGCTCACGCCCCAACATCGTGCAGCCCGCCTCCAGTGGTGTCGCGACAGGCGTGAATGGAGGGACGAATGGAGACGTGTCGTCTTCAGCGATGAGAGTCGCTTCTGCCTTGGTGCCGATGATGGTCGTATGCGTGTTTGGCGCCGTGCAGGTGAGCGCCACAATCAGGACTGCATATGACCGAGGCACACAGGGCCAACACCCGGCACCATGGTGTGGGGAGCGATCTCCTACACTGGCCGTACACCACTGGTGATCGTCGAGGGGACACTGAATAGTGCACGGTACATCCAAACCGTCATCGAACCCATCGTTCTACCATTCCTAGACCGGCAAGGGAACTTGCTGTTCCAACAGGACAATGCACGTCCGCATGTATCCCGTGCCACCCAACGTGCTCTAGAAGGTGTAAGTCAACTACCCTGGCCAGCAAGATCTCCGGATCTGTCCCCCATTGAGCATGTTTGGGACTGGATGAAGCGTCGTCTCACGCGGTCTGCACGTCCAGCACGAACGCTGGTCCAACTGAGGCGCCAGGTGGAAATGGCATGGCAAGCCGTTCCACAGGACTACATCCAGCATCTCTACGATCGTCTCCATGGGAGAATAGCAGCCTGCATTGCTGCGAAAGGTGGATATACACTGTACTAGTGCCGACATTGTGCATGCTCTGTTGCCTGTGTCTATGTGCCTGTGGTTCTGTCAGTGTGATCATGTGATGTATCTGACCCCAGGAATGTGTCAATAAAGTTTCCCCTTCCTGGGACAATGAATTCACGGTGTTCTTATTTCAATTTCCAGGACTGTAGATAATGTACATTAACGTAAAGGGATTATTTGTTCTGGGCAGCTTCTCCAGTGCCTAATGTCTTCTTGGTATTCTCCTTGTTCCACTTCAAGTTGATCTTTGCAACGATTGTACAGAATTCTTGACACGAGCTATAAGGTCGTTGATATCCAAAACGGAAATTCCTCTCTAATTGTATGGATTTGTTTTGTCTCCTTTCTTGCGTAGTGGACTAATTATAGCTATAGTCAAGATTTCTAGTAGTTCTTCTATATTTCAGTTTTATACTATACATTGGTTTATGGTATCTTTACTGGTTCTGCTGCATATTTCCAAAGTCCCAAAAATGTTTGTTCTTCTCTAATTGCTTTGTATTGTTTCACCTCTTTCAAAGGCGTATAGACGTCTTCGATTGAGGATGAGTTTATGCTTTGTGCTGGTGTTTTAATAGGCGTGTCTGTGTTTATTTCAAATAGTTCTTTGTAATTTATTAAGTGCTTCTGCTAAAATTCCTTAATTTTTTCTATTGCTATGGGCCATCATATAATTTATATACCTTAACGTTAGTGTTGCAGGTTACACCTTCGAAGTTGCCTGCTAAATACTTTGCAGTAATCCCTCGAGTTTGTTTTCTCGCTCTTTGTTTCTGTCATTAGAAGTATATCTTTTTCTTATTGGCTTTATAACCCGCCTTGATATTTTTTGGGTTATGTTGCTTTGTTTTGGGACTTCCAAGAGTGACTCTTCTGTTTTATGGCTGTCATACCTAAACCAGGCTTGGTATCTGTCTATCACCGACCTTCATTACGCTGTACTGTTCAACTTCTGAGTGAATATTAAACTTTGTTTCATCGTCATTTATGTATTTTAGTGCTAATGACGGACTTTCACATACGATTGTAACATAATTACTTTTCTGCCAGTTCAAATAATGTGCAATTTTCTTGGTAGTGAAGTCAATTGACTCAGTATGTTAAAACGAGCAACACTGTGTTATCTAGAGAGTGGACAAAATAAAATTTACCCAAAGGATATTTGATACGCAGTAAGAAAGGCAATCCAACTTACATCACCTTCAACCAGTGCAGTTGCGTGCCATAAAGCGAATGAAATATTTTCCGGGACAGTTTTGTTTTTCCCTCCTATATAAACAAGATGCGTACACACACACACACACACACACACACACACACACACACACACACAGAGACAGACACACACACGCACACATGTATATATACATATCGCGAGAAAATGTCCACTATATAGTCGAGGGTGTGTGTGTATTGTATGTTGAACCGGTGACCTAGAAAAGACAGAGAGGCTTCATCCCGCCGTGACCCTCAGTCTTTCATAACCCCGCAACAGGCCACAGCACCGGCACGCCCTCCCGCTCGGGAAGCTGCGTGCTAGACAGCACGGCTACCTGGAGGGCATTATAATGGAGGATATCCAGAATGAGATTTTCACTCTGCAGCGGAGTGTGTGCTGATATGAAACTTCCTGGCAGATTAAAACTGTGTGCCCGACCGCGACTCGAACTCGGGACCTTTGCCTTTCGCGGGCAAGTGCTCTACCAACTGAGCTACCGAAGCACGACTCACGCCCGGTACTCACAGCTTTACTTCCGCCAGTACCTCGTCTCCTACCTTCCAAACTTTACAGAAGCTCTCCTGCGAACCTTGCAAGAACTAGCACTCCTGAAAGAAAGGATATTGCGGAGACATGGCTTAGCCACAGCCTGGGGGGTGTTTCCAGAATGAGATTTTCACTCTGCAGCGGAGTGTGCGCTGATATGAAACTTCCTGGCAGATTAAAACTGTGTGCCCGACCGAGACTCGAACTCGGGACCTTTGTCTTTCGCGGGCAAGTGCTCTACCAACTGGAGGAAGTAAAGCTGTGAGTACCGGGCGTGAGTCGTGCTTCGGTAGCTCAGTTGGTAGAGCACTTGCCCGCGAAAGGCAAAGGTCCCGAGTTCGAGTCTCGGTCGGGCACACAGTTTTAATCTGCCAGGAAGTTTCATAGTGGAGGATACTTTGTAATAACTTCAACGATTTCATTCTGATGGAAAGCGATACACATAATGGTCTCTCTTATTTTCCACCCACCCCACTGCCGCCCCACACCGAACCCAGGGTTACTGGGGGAACGTCTCATACCAGACGAGTGCAACCCGAAATGTTTGCTCAGTAGAGTAATTATGGTGTACGTGTACGTGGACACTGTTTGCGCAGCAATCGCTGACATAGTGTAACTGAGGCAGAATAAAGGGAACCAGCTCGTGCTCGCCGAGGCACATGGAAAACCGCCTTAAAAACCGTACACAGGCTGGCCGGCACACCGGACCTCGACACTAATCCGTCGGGCGGATACGTGCCGGGAACCGACACGCCCTCCTGCTCGGGAAGCAGCGCGTTAGACCACGCGGCTTATAACACTCCAACAGCATTTACGTAGCTTGTGTAATCAGATACCAAATTTGGTTTATTACGTACTATGCCCCAACAGAACAAATCACTCCTGTCACGGAAAAGCCACGTATAACACTATCGTCCGCTACTGCTATACCATAACCTCGAAACTGGAGGCAATTTGTAAAACAGCATTATTTTGTTAGAGTAATAATGGTATAAAGCAACAGATCAGTGTTACCCTCTGAGAGGAATTTTGTTATGTTGACCGTGTTGTACCTAAAGGAGGTGGCTTATCGGAAGTGAAAGTCAGCATTACGTAAATATTTGTACAGTAAAAAACAAAATTTTGCCTAGCTATACTGTTTATAGAATAAGGAAAACGGCCGCCAGCCTAATTAGGCAAGAGAAAGATTAACGTTATCGTTTAAGGAAATAGATATAAGTAACTATAACGGATCAACACGCGAGTGCAGTGAACTCTTACACATACATATGTTTACGGTAAGATTGGAACTAACAGGGCAGCAGAAACAATTTGCAAAATTATAACAGATACCGAAACACACTATTACTTTCAGGGCTTACACAAAGTGAATGGTCTTTATAACATTACTATTAATATGCACTTCTAATACACAAGAGAGACAAACACTTAGCAAACATGAGTATATAACGTTTCACAACTGCAGCTTTCTCACTTTTACTACAGCGACACACAATGTTGACGAAATTGCAAGAAACTGACTCACCTTTTAGAATTTACTACAGACAACAATGTGATCATTTGCTTTATAAGCCTCAGTCGTAAGAACTTTTAATTTTGAAGTTAGCAACAGCACTTTAATAAGCAGTTTTAATAGGAATATTTTCAGCAAACAACACTTACTTTAACTCACTCTCTTGCCACCTTAATTTTAACTTTCTTTTTACTATGTTGAAGAGGCATTAATGAGCAAAATATTGGGCTTTAATGTTCTTTTAGTAAGGACACTCTGATATCACTTTAGTTCAAACGGAGAGGAACCTGAGAGGTGTTATGATGAGGAGAAAAGTCAAGGTAGGTACATAAACTCAGATATAAATTACCTTATATTTGAGCACATTAGCACATCCATTAAGCTGATCCTTCACTGTACATCATTATAGTATTACGTTACAGTGATTGCGCAACGTGGTGGCAACTGCATGTTGGTAGGTGGAATTGCAGACAGAATTGCTGGACTCTGGCCCTTCTTGGTGGCGATGATAAATACCAAATCCAGAATCGTTCCAGCTATTTATCCATCCATCCGAGGCATTGGAAAGAAGCAGAAAAAACCTCTCTCGGAACCAGCACAATATGCATCTTTTACATGGCAGTGCACGGTTTGGTAGCTCGTCCCCGACTAGTAGCTCGTCCCCGACTCGTAGCTCGTCCCCGACTGACTATCAGTTCCACCTTTTCTACATAGGCCAGCCACTATTTGCGCGCGCTACACAGTTCCGTTCCCGAGGGGAACCACAACAACTTTTACATACAGAATAACTAAGAATCCTAAGTGAGGATCAGCAGTTTACATAACAGTAACGAACTATTTTAAACAGAACAGAACATTTGCACATATTGACATTTCTACCAAAAATTATTCACACAAAATTACAATTATGTACAGTAGGATTTGTTCCCTCCAGTTGAGACAAAGAATTTAAATGACAGAAACACTATACAGCACAGAATCAAATCAAAGTTTTAACAAGGAAAGGAGTAAACAATTTTGTGTTATCGTTCAATCAAACAATATTTACAGAAGCTTAACGATGTAATGTTAAATGATACAAAAGCAAAATAAATCAGTAGAGCATTAGAGCTATGGTGTCACAGGCTACCTGGGCGGGCATCTTAGTGGAGGGTACTCCGTAATAACTTAAGCGATTTTGTCCTGATGAAGAGTGATACACATAATGGTCTCTCTTACCTTATTTTCATGATCCCTATGCAAGATATGCAATGGAGATAACAGAATGTCTCCTACCAACAGAGGCTCAACAAATTTACCCAATAGGATTTCGCACCAACAACATCTCCTTTCTTTTAGAGATTTTGAGTTTCCTCAGCAGTGACCCTTTCGTAAATCGAACTGTTAGACTTCAGCAGCTCAGTTCTAGATTTGTTCGATATCTATTATGATCCTTAATTGATAAATAGTACCATTGCTGGAGCTGTAATCTAGAATTAGTTGCAGTAACATCTTGTATGTGGTTTCACTTCTCAGAGCCCTTACAACAATTCTAACTTATCTTTTTAACTGATATCGGGTGCTCTTCAGATTTTGTATTACTTCGTAGCATCATCAGTCAGTATTTATACAATGGGAAGGGCTCCAGTTGTCTACCACTATTGGTATTTTTTTTCAGTTTGTTGTAGAGATCATCCTGCATTTACTGATATGCAAAGAGAGTTGCGAGTCATTGGGTCAGTGTAAAGGGTTTGCGTCATAATGTTTATTCAGCGACGATGCTTTCTTGTTGACAGCATCATTGTCAGTGAACTATTTTATTGTGCCACTCGCTCATATGATATATACTTTAAGAAAATTAGCAGTCCTTTTACACTTCCTTGTAGTACACTCAGTGTTACTTTCAGTCATGTTGAACATACACTACCCAGAATAACGTACTGGGCTCTATTAGTCTTGTATTCTCCACAAAAATCACATATTTCTGTTGGTGCTCTATGTGATTTTACTTCGCATATCAGTCAGCAATGAGGCGCAGGACTGAATGGCTTTGTAGGTGGAGAGAATACGCCTGGTCTCTTGTGCGGGCGCGGGATCGACAGTTTATACGCTGACCCGGGACCTGATGCTCTCAACGCCCAGGTTGAAAGTCAGCCGAACGTATTAACTCCAGGTTAGCCGCCAGGACGCCTCGCTCGCTCCAGATTTCCATCATACACGACGCATGGGCTACATATGCAGTTTCCGCCACGCTGTAAATCGAAGAGTCATCGTCGGCGACGATCCGGACCTCATGGTGGAAGGTAATTAGGCGTTTGGGTTCACTTTATTATGAATAAACGTTTGGGGTCAACCTCTTAGGGCTTGTTTGTCGGTCCATAAGATACCGCCAGTTGATGGAATGGGTTAGGATGTCACGGTACCAAGGAACGTGGTACCTTATACCGATGCCATAGGAAGAGTATTGTCCTGCCCAGAGTTCTTATGTGGTACACCGTGTTTCTCAAAGCGTCTATTTTGTTGTGCAAGGTCGACGTCCGTTTGCGAACTGCTTCTAGTTCTATATCCAAACGGAGGGCAGCGAGCAAGTCAACGATGCGGGTATAGCGGCTGGCACAGACTGTCCATCTGAGTTCCATATTTTGTAAAACTTTAAGACGGCCAATTTGCGTTGAACTGGCAAGACCCCGGACCGAGCTGCCATCGCCTTATACAATCAAAGCTTTATTGTGGTGTTGAGGTCAGTACTCTTGAAAAAAGGGACGAGTTTCTTCGCCATACCAAAAGTTTTGTTCCTGAGAAGGTCAACATGTTTATGGAGAAAGAAGTATTTGTGCAAAGTGACCCCCAGGTAAGTGACCATTGCCCCCCAGCCGATATCCCACCCCTGCAGTCTCAAGTTGGTAGGCATCGAGGGGCGTTTCTTACTGAAGTAGATGGCTGTCATCTTGGCGGGATACAGTTGCACTTTATTGGTCTTAAAGTTAAGTCTTTTGACCTAGTTTCGGCACTTCTATGACTGCCTTCACCAGAAATTAAACAGAAATTAAGCATTCAAAACAAAAGCTTTATCGCTTGATATTTATTTTGTACTAGACATGTAAGTTCTGTTTCTTTCTTGTGCTGCTAGGCAATATTTATACTTTTATAAAAAAAAATCCCATAATATTTGTACTTATGTTACACGCCATTTTTGATGTTTAATTTCTGATGAAGGCACTCATATAAGTGCCGAAACCTGGTCAAAAGACTTAATTTTTGCGAGCGAGGGCTGTAATTGCTTCAATTTGTAAACGGTCGCTGAGTACACAGCCATGTTGAAAATTTTATTACTGTTCTTACACCAAGTGGCTGTAGCATCGACACTGAAGGCGTCGAATTCTGTCGTGAATATGTCTGCCGCTGATGAGGAAAGCTGTATCATCGGCAAATTGCGCAATTTGTACCCCCGTGACAGTTAGCATGTCATTGACATATAGATTAAATACTAGTGGGGATAAAACGTATCCTTGAGGCAGCCCCGCCTGTGCCAATCGGAAATCAGACAATTCGCCCTCCTCTGTAACAACCAGCTTTCTGTCTATCAAAAAATTACCTGTAAGTTACACCACATAACAATAGGGTATCGAAGTCAGCACGCCCAGATTCCGAATTAATTGTTTCCTCCATACTTTACAACAAATTGTATCCTTTCGCACCCTTTCTAAGTCGGTGAATGCAGATATCTGGCGAGAACACTCGATGAACTCCTCATGATGGGAACTCGCATCATCACCTGCCTCACAATCATCATTTACCATAAGTGGCAGTCAAATGAAAACCGCGTACTCGCCACAACTGGGCTCTGGAATGGTTCAACTCAAAAATAATCACCAGACACGTTAAAACAATTACTCAATTGGGAGATGAAAAAATCAATTCCTGTTTCGTAGAATGTGGTCGGGCGGTGACGGATCCCCAACCTCACCCATTCTTGCAATTCCTCCTCTTTCTTCAGGTCCCCAAACATGTTAATAAAAAATGCTTCAAATGGCTCTCAGCACTATGAGACTTAACATATGAGGTCATCAGTTCCCTAGAACTTTGAACTACTTAAACCTAACTAACCTAAGGACATCACACACATCCCTGCCCGAGGTAGGATTCGAACCTGCGACCGTAGCGGTCGCGCAGTTCCAGACTGAAACGCATAGAAACGCTCGGCCACAACGGCCGGCAAACATGTGAAAATCACATGGTGAAGGATCCGGGTTGTTCAGTGTTCAGATTCTGCAATGTTTTCCAACCTGTAAGTAGCCTTTGTCCGATTGGCATTGTCGGGGTGGGCATTATCGTGCAAAAGGATGATTCCGTTTTGACTTTACGGAGCGTCGTGGTTTCTGCGAAGTGTCTTCATAGCTCTGCACATTGAATTTTGTTTCGCGCTCGAGGAACTCGACGAGCAGAGTCCCTACAGTCGAAGAAGAAGGTCATCATGACCATACCGTAACTTGTGTAAACAGATTTGGATTTCTTTCGGGGGGCGGGGGGGGGGGGGGGTGAGGTGTGGCGTGTTTCCACTGTTGTCTTTGCCGTTTGCCCTCGGTGTGTCGGAATCCTTTCGGGTTGAATTGTCGAATCATTGTGTTGCACATGAACTTCCACCCCTACACTGTCAATTGGACTGAGTCTACGCTTCAGTAATTGGGTTGGGTAGCACTGCATCATCATACGTACCGCTCAGATCCGTCACTGCGTGATTTTCATATCTTTGGCAACCTGAAGAAAAACATGTGTGGACGTCGGTTTCAGTCGGACGAAGAAGCGCAAGAGTGGGTGAGGTTGCGGATCCGTCGGTAGCCGACCAGAAACTGATAGCCTCGTCTCTCCGTGGAATAAATGTCTTAACGTGTGTTGGGATCACTTTTGAATGGAACCATACCACGGTCACATTGTGGCGCGTCAACCAAGGACTGTGTTTCTATGCAAGCAACTTTAAATGCAACAGAGTAATTCAAGTATTTTCAATTATTTTCCTTTCGCAGCATGGCTATGAGAAAATATATTGTAAATTAAAGTGTCTGAATTATATCCATGCAACTGTGTGTCTTAGTGTTTGTTGTAAAAGGGTCTACCTCATATCCATCTTTTACAACCGCAGACATAGAAAGTTGCATGCGAATTCTATCAGTATTGCTGATTTGCTCGGTTTTTCACAGTCCTGATTGTTTTTCACTACTGTCGGTGGTCATTACAATTTCTGTCATTTTGATGTGTGTGACGGTGTAGCGATACTAGCATCCTCTTGCGTGGTAATACTTTCAGAGACTAAATGATTTATTTCGGATGGCTTCATTCCACCACCAGAACGACGTAGGAGGTAATTGATGGAAGTTTTCGATTAACTTCACAGATGAACAGAAATTTCTGGTGCTTTCAGTGACGGATCTTTTGTTGGACTCCGACTGTAGAGATCACTGTCGGCTTAACGCGTTGCCTTTCTTACAGGTGCGCCAGGTGTCATCAAGTCTTTCTGGTAGTCATCTTACTTCCATTACTATGGTGTGTGTGTATGTGTGTGTGTGTGTGCGTGTGTGTGTGTGTCTGTGTTCAAATGGTTCAAATGGCTCTGAGCACTATGAGACTTAACGTCTGAGGTCATTATTCCCCTAGAAGTTAGAACTACTTAAACCTAACTAACCTAAGGACATCACACACATCCATGCCCGAAGCAGGATTCGAACCTGCAACCGTAGCGGTCGTGCAGTTCGAGACTGAAGCGCCTAGAACCGCTCAGCCACTCCGGCCGGCTGTGTGTGTGTGTGTGTGTGTGTGTGTGTGTGTGTGTGTGTGTGCGCGCGCTAGCACATTGAACCGAGGACCTAGAAAAGATAGAGAGGCTTCGTCCCGCCGTAGCCCACAGAGGTCCACAACCTCACAGCAGTCCACTCACCCCACCGCCGCCCCACAAAGAACCCAAGGCTATTGTGCGGTTCGCCCCCAGTGGGCTCCCCCCTCCCCCCCTCCCCCGGGAAAGTGTCATACCAGACGCCAGTCGAGTGTAACCTCGAATGTTTGCATGGTAGAGTAATTATGGTGTATGCGTATGTGGAGACATTGTTTGTGCAGCAATCGCCCACATAGTGTAACTGAGGCCGAATAAGGGGAACCAGCCTGCATTCGCCGAGGCAGATGGAAAACCGCTTTAAAAACCATCGACAGACTGGTCGGCACACCGGACCTCGACACAAATCAGCCGGGCGGATTCGTGCAGCGGACCGGCACGCCTTCCTGCTCGGGAAGTAGCGCGTTAGATCGCGCGGCTATCTGGGCTGGCTTACTATGGTTGGTACATATCTATCTAAAATTACGATTTCCAATGTAACTGAATAATAATAAGAACGAATCAGCTTTTATCGCATTTAAACTGAAAGTTTCAATTATTTTTTAATTTGCTTATTGGCGACTATCAGTTCTATGAACCAAAAATGTTTTATCCAGCTCCCTTGATGTACGTTTCACCTTTAGTTAGCATAGTTTCTGCAATAGCACCGTGATCGATAACCACCAGTTGATGAAACTTTCGAAAACATCGGTTCTATGGGTGGCGAACTGATTGCTTGAAGTCGTTATCCAATCACGTTTAGATGATTCATTAGTATTTAACATTTGGGTTGTTTAGTTCGTACGAGGATTACCACAATTCGGGCACTGCTCTCGAAAGGTTCTCTAGGTTTCAAAATCTAATTGGACACTATATGTTTGGACTACGGCAGTTAATCAACCGATGAACGAATGCACCTCCGTAAGAATGAGCTTCGTGGAGCTAACATTGAACGAAATGTCCTCCGACTTCGAACCGCGTCAAGTGGTTAAAATACTTCGAGCTTTCGCCCAAGCATCCCTTGTCCATTGTCAAGTAGAATGACTGCTGATGGGCTGTTGGTACGCTCTTATATACACTAGCTGGCGCTCACGATATCACCATGTAAGAGCATGCATTGAATCCGCGTTCGATGGACCAGCTTCAACCTACCTGCCGCTGGATCCCACGCCGCGCTGAGCTCCAGGCAGCCGTCCCTGTTGAGAATGTTGTCAGTCATTTTTAGTTCAATGGATTCCTTCACAGTCACAGAAGCCGTTAGTGTGACCCACAACAATGGTTCATCAAATTTGATCCGATGAACGTTTCGTAGATCGCGGAATTTTCGGTATAGGGTAGCGACAGAACCTCACACGGTGCTCGCTGCCTTGTTCTACAGTGCGCACTGTCTGTCCCACGTCAGACAGGCGATTCCCGCAAGGTATGTTGTAGACCGCATGTGTTCTGAGCCCTACAGCGTCCGTAACTGGTCTCAGTGATTGCAGGATTTTTGACGATCGATTTGATTTTTTGTCTTTTTAGCAGGCTGTGGTTCCTGTGATCTTCTCGTCATCGTCATTTCACTAGACGTGTGTGGCAGGAATAAGAACGTTGTTTGACGCTTACTGAAACGTACGCTCTCGGAATGATGACGGAAAATATCTCTGTGATTGACAACAACTCTCTTAGAGCGTTGGCCCTGTCGTTTATTGAGCATCTGCTAACGTTATCGCGCTGCCAAATCGAACCCTTGACGAAACGTACCTCTCATTCTTGGATCTTCTTCATTTCTTCTATTACTCCTACTGACGAGCATGGTTAAGTACATTTCCTTAAGATTCTTCTGATCAATCTCAACCTGGCATCTGCTCTTCCTGCAACTTAGTTTTAGGAGTTCGTTCTGCTATAGGACGCTTATTCCTTACGGCTACACATAGGCATTTTACTGTCATTTCTATTTCCCGTGATTTTTCACCAATAGTGGTTTTATGATTAGGGTTATTTGCCAGGCCACGCACCAGTGGTCAGATCTCTGTAGATCTTCCCACATTTCGCTAGTCTTGTGGCGTTCCTACCTCCTTCAAGCAGTATCATGGTCCACGAAAAACCTCAAGGAGATATCGAGAAGACGGATGATTTACACCCCTATGGGCTGTAAACAGTGACGGGTCATAATACTCACTAGG
Organism: Schistocerca piceifrons; assembly: GCF_021461385.2. Lineage (NCBI taxonomy): Eukaryota > Metazoa > Arthropoda > Insecta > Orthoptera > Acrididae > Schistocerca > Schistocerca piceifrons. The sequence goes on along the minus strand of NC_060141.1, from coordinate 769,726,269 downwards.
GCTACGCAGTTACCTTCGTATCTGTCGCTTTCGTCCCATTAAAAACGATAAGTGGAATTCTGTCTGCTAAGAAGAGTTGACTTCTGAAACAATTCTGGAGCGATACTCGCTAAGCAATATGCGATGGCGGGAAACCCCATTAAACAAGAGATTGTAATGGGGTTCTGGATCACTTAGGCCAACAGGCCGAGCTGAGCATCCCAAATTGATTTTTATAGGGGCTCAAAAAGCTTTCACCATCAAAAGTGCGGATAAGAGACTGTGGTAAGTTTTTAGATTAACTCACTGTGTAGTAATCGGGATCTTTACTCGCCCAAACCCCTATTTCCTTACTTATAAAGTGACAGAAATGAATTCAACCTCTGCGACCTACTGTATTCGCTTACATTATCAACCGTGTTTGCTTTTGGAGATATAAAACTCTCCAAAACTCAGTCAGAACATGCCCCGGAAGACCCAGCGATACCGACCGACCGCCGTGTCATCCTCAACCGATAGGCGTTACGATATGAGGATGTGGAGGGGCATGTGGTCAGCACTCCGCTCTGTCCCGGCCGTTTCCAGTTATCGACACTTCTCAGTCAAGTAGCTCCTCAACTGGCGTCACAACTGTTGAGTGCTCACCGCCTGCCAACCGCACTTTGGAGACCCTGGGCGGTGATCCATCGAAGTGCTAGGCAAATCCGACGGCGCTTAGCTTCGGTGATAGAAGGGAGGTGTTACCACTGCGACAAGGCCGTTTGCACCGGACAGGTGTACAATGGACATTACACGCTACGCAAAATAATTAAAAGGTCACTGTATCGAAACCTCACATTTCCCGCAACTGAGACACAGAAATGGGAACTATGTCTCAACGGTGCCGACAACATTCCTCTGTAATGATGGAAAAGTATGGCGTCCAGCGGCGTCACGGTCGGGCTCGGCGACGATCCAAACAGCAGTGTATCGACACTGGCGGGAAAAAGGCCAGAGCTCAGAAATCCATGCGACGTGCAGGGCGGATTAACGATGTCACACTGGCACAAAATATCACCACAATTCTGGTTAACGCCATCTTGAACTTGTCAAACGATGGGAAGGTCGTCACACCGTCTCCTACCCATATTGACCCCTTCTTTTGAGGCCTATGTGATGGAGGTCGCCATTCATGTGGCTGGCTGAGCAAAACATTTCATACAAACCGCCGCTCAGAATCGACACGAGAAGGCTTCGGGAGGTGGGATGAAGAGCGTCAATGAAACAACCCCTCCTCTCGGAGCGTTCGTTTACAAACCTTTCGCGGTCTAAAACAACATTCTACAGTGCGGTGTGCAACGGAACGGTGTTCTTGACGACCTTTAACACTGCTGACAACCACTGGGCTATTCAGTTCTGGTTCTGAACGTCATCTGACCCCTTTGGCGACCGCAATTTTTGCTCTGGAGCCCGCTGAAAACCATTCGACGAATCCTGAACGTAGTACGGAACATCATCACGGTATCGTCAGGAGTGTCCCAGACAAATGTGATTGAACCGGTGTTGTTCTCCATATACATAAATGATTTAGTGGACAAGGTGGACAGGAGTCTGCGGTTGTTCGCTGAAGATGCCGTGGTGTACGGTAAGATGTCGTAGTTGATTGACTGTAGGAAGAAACGACTTAGACAAAATTTTCAGTTGGTGTGATGAATGGCAGTTAGCCCTAAACGTGGAAAATGTAAGTTGATGGGGGTGGGTAGGAATATCGAAGCTGTAACGTTCGGATAGAGTATTACTAGTGTACTGCTTGTCACAGTCAAGTCGTTTAAATATCTGGGCGTAGCGCTGCAAAGCGATACGAGGTGGAACAAGCATGTGAGAACTGTAGTAGGGAAGGCGAATGGTCGACTTCGGTTTATTGAGAGAATTTTAGGGAAGAGTGGCTCACCTGTAAAGGAGAACACATATACAGGGTGTCCGAAAAGTCTTTCCCTGATTACATAAATTGATAACTCAGGTTAGAAGTAAGATACAAATATGAAACTGGTGTCTAATTGTTCACAAACTATCAATTTTTTTTCACACATCAGTAAACTTCCACTTCCATTGTTGCCCAAAGACAGTACACGTCGATATGACTTTGCGGTCGAAATGCTATCACGTATTGAGGACGATGATGGTTATCTCAGACGATTTGCCTTTTCCGACGAAGAGACCTTTTTTGTCAGTGGAGTAGAGAATCGCCATAATGTGCGCATTTGGGGTTCACAACCCCCTGGCGAGGTAATGGAGTGCACCAGAGGCAGTCCAAAGGTGAATGTTTGGTGCGCGCTATTGCACGATCGAATTATCGGGCCATTCTTCTTCGCTGAGGCTACCATCACATCTGCAGTGTACCTGGACATGTTGCAACTGTATGCTGTTCCTCAGTTGCTTCAGTATCACCCCGATGTCTTGTTTCAGCAAGACGGTGCACCGCCTCATTGGGGTTTGGACGTCCGTGTCTATCTCGATATAACCTTTCCTGGGCGATGGACTGGTCGTGATGGACCAACGGTTTGGCCTCCACGGTCTCCTGACATAACCCCATTGGACTTCTTTTTATGGGGTTATGTCAAGGACGAGGTCTACCGAACACGTGTACCAGATCTTGAAACCCTGCGGCAACGGATAACCACAGTCGTTGAATCGATCACTCCAGTGATGTTGGCAATGTGTGGACGGAAATTGAATATCGCCTAGATGTGCTAAGTACTACCAAGGGTACTCGTGTGTAAGTTTACAGATGTGAGAAAAAAACTTTGATGGTTTGCAAACAATTAGACACCAGTTTCATATTTGTATCTTACTTCTAACCTGAGTTATCAATGTATGTAATCAGGGAAAGACTTTTCGGACACCCTACAGAACGCTGCTGCGGCCTATTCTTGAGTACTGCTCGACTGTTTGGGGTCGGTAACAGGTCGCACTGAAGGAAAACATCGAAGCAATTCGGAAGTGGGCGGCTAGATTTGTTACCGGTAGGTTCGACCAACACGTAAGTGTTACGGAGACGCATCGGGAACTCAAATGGGAATCTCTGGATGGAAGGCGACGTTCTTTTCGACGACCAGTAATGGCAAAGTTTAGAGAACCGGTATTTGAAGCTGACTGCCGAACGATTCTACTGCCACCAACACACATTGCACGTAAAGACCACGCAGATGAGATGCGAGAAATCAGGGCTCATATGGAGGCATATAGACAGTCGTATTTCCCTCACTCTATTTGCGAGTGGAACTGGAAAGGAAAGGACAAGTAGTGGTACAGGGTAAACTCCACCACTCACAATACGGCGGTTTGCGGAGTATCTACGAATATGGAGATGTAGATCAAAAGGTGCTTAAGATTTTCAGTCCTCCTCTGAGGCCATGTTGGGGGGCGGGGGGTTACTTTGACACATGCATGAATAAAACGGGAAAGAGTCTTTCTAAGACACTCCCCCCCCCCCTTCCCGCTCCCCTCCCCCCAGGATTGGCAACACCCTCAGTGACAGCAGCGTACCTTCGTTGAGGACTATAAAAATGTACCTGTACGTATAAAACCTTTATCGATTACTAGCCGTCCGTGGGCAGGCACCCCTTTTGACACCCTACAGTTCAGTGGCGCTACTCCGCTGTTCCTGTGCCTCCTTGTGGGCATGCAGAACCTGAAGAGTGCCCCAGACACCAAGGACTGTCTCTGAACACGTACATTCTTTTTAAACGCTTAAAGAAGCGGCACTGAAGGCACTGTGTGTTCGTTGAACTGGAAGGTTGGGGGCGCGGGCATTAGAGAGACTTTTGGCCGTTTTATTCATTCATGCGTGAATGTTGCATCCCTCTGTGATCACGCCACAGGAGGGCGCGAAACAGGAGGGATGAAAAAGCCTGATTCCCTGTCATGCTGCAACTAATTTTCTAATTTCGTTAAATGGATCTGAACTGCCCTAGTCGTTTTACCCTGTATACCATAGCAAAATTTGCAGCAGCAATACACACCAAAGGGATCAGATCATGTCCAGTGAAACTGCTGGCCCACAGAGTCCTTAGGGAAGGGTTGAATCGACCTGGGGGTATCAGCAATGTCAAGGGTTAAAAAGAATGTCGTTCTGTTCGACCGCGAAATGTATGTCAATGAACATCCCAATGGAAAGGTCTGGCCCCCATAGACGCCGTTTATGAGGCTGCTGATGCCCCTCCGTGTGATTCTGATCGGCTGAGTGTCTTAAGTATTTTCTCAACAAAAAAAAAAAGTTCAAATGGCTCTGAGCGCTATGGGACTTCTCCGGTCATCAGTCCCCTTGAACTTAGAACTGCTTAAACCTAACTAACCTAAGGACATCACACACATCCATGCCCGAGGCAGGATTCGAACCTGCGACTGTAGTTGGTTGCACGGTTCCAGATTGTAGCGCCTATAACCGCTTGGCCACTCCGGCTGGCAAATGTTTTCTCAGCCAAACGTAAGAATACTGTGCGGTCGCAGTACTGGTTGCCGCGGTTCCGACTTCATCGCAGAGGTGTAAAAAGAAGTGGGTGAAATGTTGGTAAGAGGGGGTGCTGGGGATGCCGGTGTGACGACCTTCCAATCGTGTGACACGCCCACAGTGACGCTGTTCAGAACTGTGGTGAAGTTTGTTGCAAATGGGACATCTTTAAACGACATTGGATCTAACATTAACTTCTGTGTCTTGGTCTCTTTTCGGGCGTCTCGATACTTCGCCGTATGAAGCTCCACCGCGTCCAAGGGTGACGTCGCATGACGTCACACTTTTACACTGTTACTGAGGAAGGTCGTAGGCCCCTCTTGAGCTAACTTTCAAACTTCTGCATCGCAATGGAGAACGTGACGGGGTTCCAAAGTAGTGATCGCGTAATTGTTTTGCGCAGTTTGCTATATTTGATGGAAATAGTGAGGATGTAACAGTAGAAGCCAGTTTCTCCTGAGACCCACTGTTTCGAAGGCTTGTAAATTCACTTCGTTTTTCCATAACTACTGCAACCTAAATACTTTTAACCTCATCATTATTCTGTGACTAAACATTTAAAAACTTTTTACACTCTCTTGGCTGAACCGTTTATCGGCCATTTTCGTCTTTCGCAGAAGGCTACTCTCCGGACAACTGCCTTTCAAGAAGACATCGTAATATTTTAGTTTATGTTTGACGATAACAAATTTCTTTCTTTCAGAATTTCCTTTCTTACTGTTGCCAGTCTCAATTTTCCAGCCAGTTGCTGTGGTCGAGCGGTTCTAGGCGCTTCAGTCCGGGTCCGAGCTACTGCTACGGTCGCAGGTTCGAGTCCTGCCTCGAGCATGGATGTGTGTGATGTCCTTAGGTTAGTCTATCGGACTGATGGCCTCAGATGTTAAGTCCCATAGTGTTTAGAGCCATTTGAACCATCAAATTTCTTTCTGCTGCGGCCATCGTCCGTTATTTTGCTGCCCAAATAGCAAATAAATTTACTACGTTTAATGTCTCATTCTTCATATAATTCTATTAGCATTGCCTGGTTTACCTCGACTACACTCCTTTAACTTTTTCTTTACTTTCTTTTAATGACAATATCCAATACGATAATCATCTCCCCACTCCTTTGCAGTCTCATTGCCAGCAGACGTCAAAGTTTCTATTTCTTCTTCTTGGACTAAAATTTAGTTTACCAGTTTTTCATGGTTTTCTTTACTGTTTGCACAATTTACCAATTGAATAACTTCGGAGAGAGGCTATAACCCTGTCTCAATCGCTTCTCACCTCTTTCCTTTTACGACCTTCCACTCGTACAACTGCAGTCCTGTTGCAATAATAACCTTTCATTTCCCGTACTTTTCCCTCATAACTTCATAATTTCGAAGAGTGTTTTGCAGTCAACGTTGTCTTTCTCCAAATCTACAATTGCTATTAACGTAGGTTTGCCTTTCCAACACATTGTACAAGATAATAACTGCCACAATAGTCCAGCCACATGTATTCGCGGTAGTCATGGAAAGCAGATTTGAAAAGGCACCAAGTTTTCAATTAGATTTATTGACTCGTTCAAGTAAAAAAAAAATTTTGTTCCCATGATGTATTTTCAGTATTATTTCTTAGACTTTTCCTGTAACATTTCATTCAGATATATTGTAGATACACCATTTAGTTACATTTCCCAGTTAATAATATACGCTCCTGAAACCATTTAAGACGAGAGGTATAATTTCATCTTACCTCTTGCATTAACCAGGCTCCAGGTCACCCTTTGAAGATAGGTGTCTTGTCCTCTGAAGTATTTTACATAACTAAAGCAACAGACCCTAATTTCAACCAAAACTTAAAACTTGGCTGCTTAATATACGTCAAGTTCCTAATTTATTGATTTATTGAATTCTGTCGGGGGAGAGGGGGGGGGGGATGATTAGCATGCGGTATGAAAAGTAAACTATAACTGTTTGATAGTGCAAGCTACTCCGTATGCCGCTGTTACCGACACGCACTCGAAGCTCTAAAATTTCACGTAACCTTCAATGCATGACACTTCACCGATAAAATTTTGCTGAGGATTATACATCAAAGAAGAGCTTTCGCTAAAAGAAATGAACAATCCGTGAACATTACATTGCGGAAGAAAATTAATTTTTTAGCGCCTTACATAAATTTAAGTGGCGTATTCTAGATAATCCTTTAATGGCTCTCGTACAAATTAATTTAACGCAGTAGAAACAGAAATAACATTTTTGGAATCTCAATTTGCATAGGCAGCACGCTAAAATGGAGGCGAACAGCAATATTCCGAAAGAACATTCCAGCACAAAATATCGCTCGGATGGCAACAGCTGCCAATATAAATTTCTCACGTTGTCTTCCCAGCGGCATTACCGGTGGCAATGCATGCGAGAAATTTTTCAGCGCTCCCGCCCACGGCAATTTTAATCACTTGTAAAGAATGTCATGATTTAGAATTTTATTTTGCAGGTGGTATATGCATTTCTTTCTCAGTGTTTTAAACGACAAAATGTTATTGACGGCAGTGCAATAAAGAAAGGTAACATAAATAGCAACTTTTGGTGATATGTATTTCTGTCCTTAAATCGCCATCTGGCACAGTAAATCGAAATGGCAATTGTTGACCAAACTTTGGAGAAATGTTTTCAGTGTATTGGTATCGGTAGTTTCTCTGGTCCATTCTTACATGTGTCGGTCACGACGTTGGTACAATATGGACACTTGCGCATTTTGTAAATTAATTCTTAATTCTCAAAACACACACACACACACACACACACACACACACACACACACACACACACACACACACAGAGAGAGAGAGAGAGAGAGAGAGAGAGAGAGAGAGAGAGAGAGAGACAAACAGGGAAAGGGGGGGTGGAAGAGACGTAACGCATATTGTTTGCAATAGTTATGTTACACTGGAATAATAAATGTTTCACTCGTTCGCTATTCAGTCATGATACAATATTTGTTACATAATGATGTAATTACTCGGCTTGAAAAGGTTCCCGCCTTTGCCTGTTGTTACACAGCAACAATCAGATAGCATTGTTATTCAGAAGCGCGGAAAACTATCAAAATTGAAGATTAAACTATGTAGAAGTTAGTATGGTATTACATTCATCTTTAGCTGCTCATCAAAGACTGAGTGCAATAACGGATATAACAAATACAGGAAATGTAGGTCGATTCTTTGTTGGGGAAAAGACGTCAGCATCCACGTAAGAGAGTCCTGGAGAATCTGCACAGCACGTGACCAATGACGGTGAACGTCAGGACAGATGTTGGAGGCTGCAGTAACGAATGCTGTGGATAAGGACTAAAGTAAATGAGGCAAAAAAAGATATTAAGATAGCAATCAATATATATTGTTCGGATGCCAGAGATATAGAGGGTAACCCATCAATAAATCATGTCAGTGAGACTGTGATAAGATCGTTACTGGAACAGTGTCATAAGTGCTTAGTGTCGGTAGTTAAGTGTTTCGTTGGTCTTTTGTGATGCTATTGCAGTTACGTGAAATTAGGAAGTTTATAAACTATTTAACATAACAAAAATAGTTTACTTCAAGAAGTAAATGTGTGAATGTTACACGTTTATGAACTAAAATATTTTTAAGAAATAAAAGAAGTCCTTAAAAAAGCGACTATGTAACCTGCTTTCCCATTTACTTTTGTTGGCAAGCATTTTATATCATCAAGCGTTTTCATAAGAGCATTGTACACTCCTTTCTAAACAACACTGTAATTAAGATGAAAAGCTAGAGCATCACTTAGTTTTCTGATACTAAAATTGTGGTTACCATTATTGCCTCTCAACTGTGTGCTCTATTAGTTACAACAAATTTCATTTGCGAATACGTGTGAAACTTGCAATTCAAATTTTTAAGTACTTACCCAGGTGTCTACGCTACAGTCTTTAGTACCGCGCACCGCACTGCAGTAGATGGTTTGTATTTAAAATATTATTTATCCAAGAATATGATGCCATAGCATTTTATTGAACGAATAACAGGGAAAACACTTAAACAAATATTTTTATCTGAAAGCAAAACGCTGAAATAGTGCGCTGCTAATATGTTTCTTCAAAACGTAAATATTTGGCATGGTGTTACGTCCGAAAACTTTTAATATGTTCCGTATTTATTAACTCGTGGCTCCGTGCTGAAGATACTGCTACGTGCGTTAACGCGGGAGAGAGGTTCATATGATGTACCACGTGGATGGCATTTAATTGTTGATACCAGAATACGTATTAACCCTCGCAACACCAAGGAGGCGGGGAGGGGGGAAGGAGACACGTTGTGCCCACCTTCTGAAAACATCGTAGCCTAACCTGGTACCTTAGATTTTAGAATTTTGAAAAAAAATATTTGTTTCTAATTATTTCTTGTATCAGATTTTGTAACTGTTTTATATTTATCAGTGAAATTTACCACCAAAAATTGTGTCTTAGTAGTGAATGTGACGTTTCGCAATAAATGTCATATACATACTTTTAGGTGGATGACTCATCCCGCATAACTTTAAAAAATAACGTTGTAGATGAATCAGCGACAAGTAACGGAATTGGTACTTTTTTTTTTTTTTTTTTTTTTTTTTTTTTTTTTTTTTTTTTTTTTTTTTTTTTTTTGGCGGTGGCTGTAAAGAACCGTCCACTCAGTGTAAACATTACGGAAAATGGGTTGCTAAGATTGTGCTACCCTCTTGACAAATCAGTACCTATTTAAAAATTGTGTTGTTAATAAAAGTTAAGCATATTGTACGAAACTTTTTTTTTTGGTTGCAATGTTGTTGGGCACAAAGCACCCCCATCCCTCTCCCTTGGCATTACGCGTTATGGAAAATGCTTTTGTATTGCTAATGTTAAATAGGAACTATAAGTTTAAAGAAACGGACCCCTTCAAGTGATGTAGTGCATGCCGTGTAAAGACCACGTGCGTCGTGCCGCATAATTTTTTTGTTTAGTTTGAATCGAAGTGAAAGACAAGAGTGTGAAATAGGAGCGACGGATGTGATGGGTACAGCGCGATCAGCAGGCCACGCTGCGCGCGCGTTACCTTTCGTAGCGACGGAAGCCAGCGGCGAGCCGTCAGCGTCAGCGGCGTTGGGCAGCGCCAGGGAGCCAGACGCGTCCAGCAGAGTCGGCCGTCAGACAGCGACTGCGAGACGCTGCCGAGCCCTCGCGGCACTCGTCCGCGGCTGCCACTGCGCAGGCGCCGAAAACAGCCGAAAGCGCCGACTGCGCCTGCTGGCTTAGGTTACGGGGGGGGTAGTGGCGGAGGGAGGGGGTAGGGTGCTGGCGGGCAGATGGGCAGCGGTAGCAGCCCTCCTGATGCTAAACAGGTGCGCGCCTCGCGTATGGCGATCGTCTACAAGTCAATCACTGCGGTGAGTGGTGCGGCAGTCGGGACGCCCCGTACTGCGGGGGCGCATTCTTGATACCGGGCACAAGGAAAGGCCAGATCCGAAAGGGGAGCCACGGGGGTCAAGCCCACCTCTCCGCTCCTCTCCTTCCCAACCCCCCCAAATTCATTCGGAGTAAGTACCTTGAGAACTGAACCCTCATACCAACAGTTTTTTTGTTTTTTTGTTTTTTTTTTGTTTTTTTGTTTCACTGAGTACCACTGGGGTCATAAAGATCCCAAGTAATTTACACGCGATATACAGAATGTCGTTTCTGAAGAAGAAAAATTTGTTAACATCGAGTATAGATCTAAGTGTCAGGAAGTTATTTCTGAAAGTATTTGTATGGAGTGTAGCCATGTATGGAAATGAAACGTGGACGATAAATAGTTTAGACAAGAAGAGAATAGAAGCTTTCCAAATGTGGTGCTACAGAAGAATGCTGAAGATTAGATGCGTAGATCAGATAACTAATAAGGAGGTATTGAATAGAATTGGGGAGGCAAGGAGTTTATGGCACAACTTGGTAGGACATGTTCTGAGGCATCAAGGGATCACCAATTCAGTATTGGAGGGTAGCGTGGAGGGTAAAAATCGTAGAGGGAGACCAAGAGATGAATACACTAAGCATATTCAGAAGGATGTAGGTTGCAGTACGTACTGGGAGATGAAGACGCTTGCATAGGATAGAGTAGCATGGAGAGCTGCATCAAACCAGTCTCAGGACTGAAGACCACAACAACATACAGAATGTCTCAAAAAGAATACACGTATTTCCAAAACAGCGATCAATTAGTATTATAAATTTATTTAATATAAACGGTCGTGATACATTTAAGTTATTAATTTTTATTTTTAGATGACCCGTTTCATCATCTACGGATCCGATTATTCAATTCTTCTAGGTTCTGTGGTAGTGTGGGGCATAAATACTGTCCTTATTGAAACCCCGCAGGAAGAAGTCACGGGGCGTCAGATACGGCGACTGTCCTGGACAACTGAGAGGTTGAATCGGGACATCCTCTCCTAACATTACCTTTCCTCAACAGTAGTTCTCGAAATCAGTAATATTTTTCGACTTTTGGACAAGTCAGTATTACCTCAGCTGTTTTTAGAAAAAATTGATATAATTTGATACGCAATATGTTATATTTCAAGCTAACATATATGAAAATAATTACTTTAATTTGGATGTTATAATCGATAAATGCTAGTTCTGAATGAGCAGTTAAAATTATTTTTCCTTCAAACATTTGAAATTTAGAATTATTTGGCACACTTAAAATTTCTATTATTAACTAAACAATCTAGTATTGTTTACTATGTTCATTACTGGATTCATTTATAAAATAATAATCGAAATTAATACAAATTCATTTGTCAAGAAAAATTGTAAGCCCTTTGGAATATATTTATTACCCTCGAGTGAAGTAGTAGTAGTAAGCATGCCTCTGACGTGATCGGACGTATTTTTGTGTTTTGGGCGAAGAATGTAGTTTCGGCGTCGTTAATGTGAAAATTCAAAAGACCGTGTGACATACTAAAATGTGACAAAATATAGTACTCTAAAAACAAAAATTCTGCAACAACAATATTCAAAATTATTTGTATCAATTCAACCATCAGGACCTAAAATGTGAGAATTTCAGCTCCAAGAATCAGACACCTAGACGAGAAGAACTGGAGCCAATTCTGGAAGAAAAGATAAGTAAACTAAAAAGTTTAACACTCCTCTAAAATCATCAGAAAAGACTTTGCTTATTGTGAACAACAACCGTTAATAGGAAGAACGTTAGAGATTACAAGGTGCAAAGTCGCTGGATATTTGACGACCAGTCCTAGGCTCAGCAGAGCTTCAGACTGAGATTCACGCACTTGGCGACACCAGTGAGTGTGTGCCCCACATGGTTAAGACATAAAGTTGTCCTAGTTCAGCCTCGGAAACAAACATCTTTGTATCGTAGCAAGGTACTGCTGACCCTTAACCGTGTTGCTATAACGAAGAATGGGCTGTAGATAGATAAGTGGGCTATCGCTCAAAACACATTGGCTCTGGGTATATCTCGTACATGTTCAGTGTAAAAAATTGTGTTCTGCATGTCCAAAATTAGAACACTGTCTACCTTCCCACTAAGGTGGAAACTCGCTTCATCACTGAACATGACGCATTGTGCGAAAGTCGTATCACTGGGAATAGCATTCTACTGCTCGTTAGAAAATGCCACACGTTTGTGTGTGCCGTCATGATGTAGAACCTGCAACAGCTGTAGCTTATACGAGGGGAATTTAAAAAGTCAGTGCAAAAATAAAGACTATTTACGTGTTTTGGGTAAACCTTTTTTATTTTTCGGCATAGTCTCCTTTTAGACTTATACACTTCGTCCAACGCTGTTCTAATTTATTGATCCCTTCCGAATAATACGAATTGTCCAAGTCTGCAAAATAGCTTTTAGTTGCTGCAATCCCTCCTCGTTTGAATAAAATCTTTGTCCCGCCAGCCATTGGGGAACAAATAGTAGTCCGAGGGAGCCAAGTCTGGAGAATAAGGGAGATGTGAAACGAGTTGGAATCCTGTTTCCATTAATTTTGCGACCACAACTGCTGAGTTGTGTGCTGGTGCATTGTCGTGGTGGAAAAGGAGTTTTTTGCTGTCCAATCGCCGGCGTTTTTCTTGCAGCTCGGTTTTCAAACGGTCCAATAAGGATGAATAATATGCACCTGTATTAGTTTTACCCTTTTCCAGATAGTCGATGAGGATTATCGCTTGCGAATCCCAAAAGACATTCGCCGTAACCTTTCTCGCCGAAGGAATGGTCTTCGCCTTTTTTGGTGCAGATTCTGTCTTGGTAAACCATTGTTTAGATTGTTGTTTGGTCTCTGGAGTGTAGTAATGTATCCATGTTTCATCCACAGTGACGAAACGACGCTTAAAACCCTGCGGATTTTTCCTCAACACTTGCAAACCATCCTTGCAACACTTCACACGATTCCGTTTTCGGTCAAGCTCGAGCAATCGCGAAACCCATCTTGCGGATAGCTTTCTCATATCCAAATGTTTATGCAAAATGTTATGTACCCGTTCATTCAAGATGCCCATAGCACTAGCAATCTCACGCACCTTAACTTTTCTGTCATCCATCACCATATCATGGATTTTATCCATGATTTCTGGAGTCGTAACCTCCACAGGGCGTCCAGAATGTTCAGCATCACTTGTGTCCATATAGGCACACCGAACATTTTGAAACCACTTATAAACTGTTCTAATCGAAGGTTCAGAGTCACCGTAATGTTTATCGAGCTTCTCTTTAGCCTCCTGAGGCGTTTTGCCTTTCATAAAGTAATGTTTAATCACCACACGAAATTCTTTTTCGTCCATTTTTTGACGATCACTCGACTTCCTTGATTCACATGAATGCCAAACACAAAGAAATAGACCAACATGGCAAAAACTTGGTGTGCGTTCTTTCCAAAGATGCTGCTAACTAAACATGACCCCGATACGCGCCAGTGGTGCCTCTCTCGGACTTTGCAGACTTCTCAAACGCCCCTCGTACGACTTTATAATCAACCGACGTCCTAATACACGCAACATTGTTATTGTAGGCAGTTGTAACTCCCAACTGACACGACGAGTTGATTTTGTAGGACTGCTTTGGCAAGATTATTAATTCGTGCGACATTTTCGTTGGAAACATGGAAGCGCCCAGGACTCTTTCCTTTACATACACGTCATCTGTGTACAGGCTATCGACACCATCTGCGATTGTTTCGTCCATTCGTAGAATCAGTTTGGTACCTCAACCTGAAACGTCTTTGCACTGTAATCACGGAATTACCCTACGCAAACTCGGAAACAGAAAAATATTTTTGCTGAGGAGAAGTTATTTTGTAACCTGTGGCGGTAAATAAGCAAACAGAAGACAACCGGCATCTAGCGGGTGTTAATATGAACTAGACAATGCATTCGCTCCTCCAATAATCGAACCGTGCCGCGGTGATCGATAATTTTGACAACAATAATACTTATAATTAGTAATACGTATGTTCTTTTTGGAACACCCTGTATTAGAAAATCATTTGACAGGGTAGATGGCGACAGCTTTTTAAGATACTGTGAGAAGCTGGCATAAAATATGAGGGCAGAAGAGAAATATAGGGACTGTATAGACAAAAATCTCAAGAAAAACCTCATAAAGACGTTTCCTTGCAGTGTGCTGTTGTATGGAAGTGAAACGTGGACACTCAGACGCAGAAAAACATGTGGTGCTACCACAGAATGCCCAAGATTTTCTGTGTAGACAACATATCAAACGAAGAAGTGTCCTATAGAGCGAAGAACAAGGAAGGGATACATGGGTGGGCCATCTGCTGAGACATGATGGTATCATTAAAACTAATATTGAATGGACAGTACAGTGGAGAAATAATGGGGTTGCCCGGAAAGTAATGCACTGCATTTTTTTCATCAACAATTCTTTATTGAACATAATGAGAATTGCACACACGAAAGATGATGTTTTATCTATACACCCTAATTTTCCACGTAATCTGCATCCCGTTTTATGGCGCGAAACAAGGGCGTGTGTGCCCTGTCGGTACCAGCCCTCGTCCTGGTGGCGGAACCAGTGCTTCACTGTGCGAATTATCTCTTCACAGCCCTCAAAATGACTTCCACGGATGGCCTCTGTCCTTGCGAATGACAACATCAGCTCGCTGCAACATGTCAGCTGTGACAGCCGTGGATGGTCTCCCCGACCGCTGGAAATCGTGGAGCTCCGCGGAATCGCCTTCTGATTACCTCTGTAACACCTACAGAGCCTCTCGGTGTTGAAAAAACAAAAATAGCTCCCAAATTAGCTCCCATATCCTTAAAATGTCAATTCACAAAATGACCCAAGTCCCTCCACAAGTAGTAATTACGAAAAATAAATAAAAAACAAATAGAAGGAAATATCTAGTATAGAAAGCAAAAGAAAAGAAAAGGAAATTTTAATTATAAATTTTAGAAACATGGGAAGGGGGAAAAACAGTAGAAAATATTAAAATATTAGTTATTCCAATACTTAAGAAAATCAATATTATAGTCATAGAACGTAGGTCTGGGACACCAAAGATAGTGTTTATTAAAGTATAAATAGCCATACGTTGTAATTACGATACTCCAATCTCTAGTCTTTTCTAGTTCGGAAGTTATTTAGGACGTATAACTTTAGAGAAGAACAATTGGGACTTTATTAAAAGGGGGATCAAGAATAGATCGTGACGGGATTGTTTTTGAGGATTGTCAATTCAAGACTTTAATTTGGACATTTATCACATTAGATAAACGGGGGGGGTGAATAGTAATCTCTTTGGCTTTAACGTCAATTCGTGTGAATATTTAAACACTTTACTGAATTGAGAATTTTAACCGGATTCGGACTTTGAACTGTGATAGTGGGAAACTTTAACTTCACGCGACTAGTGATCATATTTAATGAAAGTTTGCGGGTATTAAATAGACATAACTTATTTACCGAAAGTGACGCGATATTATCTAACATCTCTGATGCTAGCGGGAATCCTTCTTAGACAGCTAATTAAAGAACTTCTTTGAATGAGATCGTATGAGTGTACCTATTTATTAATAATTCTTGTCAATAAACTAACGTTGTTAATTTGAAACATAATACAAGTCTTGAACATTAATTTAACTTAGATTAATAAACGTTAAGGTTACGTGATCTATGCCAAGAACAAACTAGCGATTCGTAACTTAAACAATTGAACGCAAGGTTAAAGTTTCGTCGTCTGTAAACATTGGTAGTAAAGCTACTAAAGATTTTTTCTCTCAGAGCTGGGAATACTATGCGTGTAATGACGCACGTTTAACACTGGGCTTTAAAAGTAATCAAACTGACACTTAGCCGGGACAATATTAATAAGAGTAAAACCCTTCAATGACAGTCAATGTGTAAAAAATAAAATCAAACTTTCACATATTAGACAAAAAAACGAAAACAAAAAAAGGGCTGCAACACCTCACACTCCGTGCGCAGCGACTAACTGTACTTCTTTCTACAGCAGATGCTCCATAATCTTTTCATAAGCGTTTGTGAATATTCCCGACGGTTTCTTTCTCAGCAGTGAGAAATTCAATGACGGCACGTTGCTTGTAACGTACATCACCTACAGACGCCACTTTGATACTGTCCTGCAGCTACCCTACCTGTCGGAAGTGCCGGAAAGTTCGACCGCTCTCTCAGGAGACTTCAAACAATACATACGTAACATTTCGCTTTCGTGGCATTGTTTTCGGCCGAGAAAAAAATGCGGTCCATTACTTTCGGGGCAACCCTCGTACACCAACCACCTCATGCAGGGTACGAGCTGCACCACCCATACCGTGGACGACGGTAGAAATGAATGGTAAACTACGGCTAACCAGCCGTCTGATTGAAGGCCTAAGAAGAAGAAGATATTGGCAGTTTAATTGTATGACATGAAAACATACATTACAGCTGTTCAGTGTAACAGTGATCATTCTATTTTTACTTGAATAAATGCTACATTCGAGAAACAAAAAGAAATTTAGATTGGGGTCATGTTGGCCCCAGAAAATGGCTCTGAGCACTATGGGACTTAACATCTGAGGTCATCAGTCCCCTAGAACTTTCAACTACTTAAACCTAACTAATCTAAGGACATCACACACATCCATGCCTGAGACAGGATTCTAACCTGCGACAGTAGGAGTCGCGCGGTTCCGGACTGAAGCGCCTAGAACCGCTCGGCTACCGCGGCCAGCATGTTGGCCCCAATGATAGTGGAAACTAGTGCCGGCCGGAGTGTCCGTGCGGTCCTAATCGCTACAGTCTGGAACCGAGTGAGCGCTACGGTGGCAAGTTCGAATCCTGCCTCGGGGATGGATGTGTGTGATTTTCTTAGGTTAGTTAGGTTTAATTAGTTCTATGTCCTAGGCGACTAAAGACCTCAGAAGTTAAGTCACATAGTGCTCAGAGCCATTTATGGAAACTAGTGTGAAAAAAATTTAATGTGTTGTAAATATAAAACTGAAAATACATTATTGGATACAACCGACTCGTAGGGAGATAGTGATATGTTTTGAATGTAATAGCTTTGGAAACAACGGAGATCTATACTTCCAACATGTTTATAGGGTCATGTTGAACCCAGTGGTACTAGGAAGGGCACAATAACAGTTAATGCAAAAAATCGTAACAATGGGTGCAAAAATAAGCAAGAAATAATATTTTCATTATTTCAGGTCTTTCGGATTACAGCTATTCAACGTATCAGTTATCATTCTGTACTGCCGGCAAAAAATTTAGTACACCCTTTTAGACGTTTCCAATTCACTCAAGATTAATTGTTGCCACAGTGCACATGGAATACAGATTAATGCACTAGGAGTTGTGAGGTACCACGTATCTACCCACACTGAGACACCCGTATTAGGACGTGGTGTAGCCTCCGCGGGAGAATACGCAAGCGCTGACTCTGACATCCAGTTGATCGTACAGATGGCCTATACTGCCCCCGGTGCGCTATGGAACGCCTGCTCCACTTGCTCACGTAGTTTTTGGTTGACAACTCACACAAGTCACATCTGGTCCCATCATACCCCACACGTGCTCGATTGGAGACACGCTGTGCTGGCCTGGAAAGTTGTTTCACGTCTTGCAGGGCACGTTGAGTTTCATGGGCAATGCGTGGGCGAGCATTATCCTATTAGAACAAAATCAGCTTCCTGGTGCAAGAATGGCAAATGAACAGGTCTAACAACGTTATACACGCACCGAGCGATAGTTGGCGTCGCCACCAGAAACACTAATGGTGAATGAGAGTTGTAGCTTATCTCGCCGTAGGCCATAACCCTTGAGGTTGGGCCAGAGTGTCTTGAACGAATGTGCTCTATGAGACTGTGCTCACCAGGTCTAAGTCATACGTGCGAAGAATCATCACTTGTGTGCAGGCTTTCATCACTGACGACCACGACGAGCCATTCCATCATCCAAGTGAAGGGACGAGTCGAGCCTGCAAATCGGTGCTGTAGCGTGAATGGAAGACGGGCAGGTCCGCAGTCCCACTGCTAGTAACCGCTTTGCGACAGTTCGTGCTGACAAGCCCGGCCCCAGAAGACCCCCTAACCTGTGCTGTGGTAGCTGCTCGATCTGGCACTGCTGCCCTTACCATACGACTATCGTGGCGGGCGTCTATGCTGCCTGGACGTCCAGATCCGCGTCTACAGGTGTGGGAATCTTCACGTGACCACTGATAGCAGCATCGTTGCGGAACTGACGTACCACGACCAACGTAAGTGGCAATACTCCGAAACGACCATTCCTCCACAAAAGGCTACAGTAAGACCCTTTCAAACTCCCCTCAATTGGCTGAAGGAAGCACGAGTGCATATCCATGGCACGTTTGGCTGCTTGCTTCACACGTTTGCACCACGCTCAACCTTCTGGCTGTCAGCTTTCCCTGTTAAACAGAAGCTTAGACACTGTACTATCTGCTGTCAGATGACTCTGAACCATTATCGGTGCACCTACTGACCCCCAGGCAACGGCCTTGCCGCAGTGGATGCACCGGTTCCCGTGAGATCACCGAAGTTCAGCGCTGTTCGGCGTGGCCGGCACTTGGATGGGTGACCGTCCAGCCACCATGCGTTGTTGCCATTTTGCGGGGTGCATCCAGAGCCTCGTGATGCCAATTGAGGAGCTACTCGACCGAATAGTAGTGGCTCCGGTCAAAAAAAATTATTACGACCGGGAGAGCTGTCTGCTGACCTCACGCCCCTCCTATCCGCATCCTCTTCTGAGCATGACACGGCGCTCGGATGGTCCCGATGGGACACTTGTGGCCTGAAGACGGAGTTCTGTGCTTTACTGACCCCCAGGTGGCATATGTTCCTCTCCAGGTTGTAAGGTGTATACTTCGCCGGCGATGGGCGGGGCATGACAGAATCTCTGACCAGAGAGTTAGTTGTTGCTTGTCGCGAGTCTGCGCTTGATTGCGCGAGTGGACAGTGCTAGTCTGCGCGAGTCGACAGTAGTAGTCAGTCGGATACTGTAGCGAGTGGACGGTTGTAGTCTGCGGGTGCAGGCATGCGTCGGCTGTGCTGTGCTCGCGACTCTGGTCAGGACTCTGGAGGATGAGTATTGTTGTAGAAGGTAAAGAAGCAGCCTTGCGCGTATTTAATAATGTATATTAATTGTAATTTAACTTGTTCCAAAAAAATGTCCCAATAATAATTTTCATAATATAAAGTAACTTTTTAAAGAAAAGCATTCATTTCAATTTAAAGAATATTTCCATTGCATGATCATTCCTGCCAAGAATTAGAAAAAAATATACGCCAGCATTGCACGAAGCTGTGCTAAAAATTTTTGCATAAGAGCAGATATATTCGCAGTTTTATTGAGGTAAGAATTTTTGCTTTTTTGTTCAGAATACAGGGCCGAAGGTCAGCGCTGCTGTCCTTATAAAATTTACCAGATATTATTATTTCTGTTAGGAGGTTACATTTCGTTCATGGTTCATTATTTAATCAATATTATTGTGTGGTTTATGGTCAATTATCATTCATTAATTTTTGTGGGGAGGTTACGCTTGGCTCCATTTCCATTTTTCATTTATTAAAATTTCTGCTGGGAGGTTACACATAGATTTCTGCGGGGAGGTTACAAGGTGCACAAATTTTTTATAACAGTGTATTTTCGTAAACGTTGCATTCAATAAACAAAGGAACAGCTTCAATTGTAATCATACTTGACCGCAGTGACAGTGAAAAAACCATGAGCCAGTTTTAATATGTTGTAAATATAAAAATTAACACAACTCATTAATGAGTCGTGTGTGGCTCCTGTTAGTACTATATCTCATTTGACGTACTGTTTTTTACTGTACTACCACCTCGTTTCAATTACTGGAGTCACTGAGTTGCCGCCTTGCCGGCCCGTCAGTGGCAACAGCGACTTTTGTCGATATAAGCCCTTGTGTATTATCTTTGCTGACAGCTATTACTTCCTGGTTGTCACGTGCTGTGATTTCAGCTCCGCCAGGCAGTTGGAATGCGCTAGCGGTGGAGTTCGGAACTGGCAGTGTTTGGCTTAGGACGTGGCAGAAGTTCAGTTTGGGAGTGGCAAGAGTGAGGTCCGGACAGCCATCACTCGCCCGACGGTTGCCGATACATATGACATGAGTGCGGATTACCTTGTGTAGTGTAACGACGTAAAGTGTTGTATAAATGATTTTCTTTTGACATATGACCATGTGCAGACTTCCTCACCTACGTCAGTTACAACACACTTCTAAATTATTTAAATTCTTTTTTAAATTGTCTCTGAATGGTTCTTGAACGAAACTGTGAAACATCGCCATTTGAGTCGTATGCGCAGAATTACGTCACTCAGTCCAATTGGTTTGCGCAAACTTTTTTCAATTTAGATGTCGTTTGTTTCTTCTCAGAAATTATATTAATGCAAGTTATCTGCTTTAATAAATATTAGAACCACATTGAATAAACTTTTAAGACTCAAATTCGCGATGAACATTGTCAAAATTAATAATCTTGTCACATACATTTAATCCATTAACATAATTCTTCATAAATAAATTCTCGGAACACGTATTTAAACTTTAGTATCATCCACTAGTTTATTATCTTCCTACATATAGAGGTGAACCTGAGCCTTGACAAGATAGGAATGAGCCCGCATCTCGTGGTCGTGCGGTAGCGTTCTCGCTTCCCACGCCCGGGTTCCCGGGTTCGATTCCCGGCGGGGTCAGGGATTTTCTCTGCCTCGTGATGGCTGGGTGTTGTGTGCTGTCCTTAGGTTAGTTAGGTTTAAGTAGTTCTAAGTTCTAGGGGACTGATGACCATAGATGTTAAGTCCCATAGTGCTCAGAGCCATTTGAACCAAGATAGGAATGACCATTTACAACATGAATAACTTTCTATGACGTCATTGTTGTAGAAACATTACAAATTCTTTTTTTTTCAGTTTTTAGAAGCACGACGCAACAACTCGGTTTCAGGATCTTCTGTTGCTCTTTGGCTGTCGACCCGCGACGTATAGTGGCCAGCAATTTTCTCTCTGGTCCCGGCAGTGAAGACGCTGTCTCCGTTCGTTGCGCCGCCCTCCCCGTACATGAAACATAAAAAATAAATACAAAACTTTAGATATTTCACAACAATTACCAATATTACAAAATACATAAACAAAACACTAAATTAAACTTATATTCACCTGCAAACTGGGCTGACACTGGTGGATGGGTGACGCTTCAATTTCGCGTCCCACTACACTTGGTCGGTCGTCTTGTCGGACAACATGTATGTTGGCCAGCGATTGCTTAGGGGTTGGCTGTGTGCGCACCAACTCGTGATTCGTCCTTGTCATTGCACTGCCACTGCCGTTAGCATGTCTAGTTCTTCGTGCAAGTGTTCGTGAAACTGTGAGTAGTTTGTGTGTTATTTCAAATGTTGTCGGCGTGCTGTTGTGTACCGAGTCGGTCGGTTGGAGCGGATCAGCAAGCAAGTCTCCGCTGGCGGTCTCTATGCAGTGTCGCAGCGTGTGGGGGCTGTTCCTAGTGCTACGAGCTTCATGGCTCACCGACCCAGTACATGAAAGTTGAGTGGTAATTTAATTACCGAAGCCATGTCTGTTCACCTTCTCCCCTTGGTTGGTGGTTCGCTGTTGGCGGTATTCCTGGGAGCAACAGCGAGTGTTCGAGTTGGTGAAGATTTAGCCGCCGTGTGGTGGAATTAACTATATTTGTCGGTTTGGAATTCAAGTGCACCAGCGGAATTTTCTGCCTTGTGACCGTTAGTGTTCCGGTTACCTGCCCTGATTGCTGACGTAAATTCTGGCAGTGTCCTTTCCTCACCTGTTGTCGCTGTCCAAAATGCTGTGTAGTTTTTGACAGCTTAATGTATTTTTGGTTTAGGGCGTCTATGTCTGTAACATTTTGGCTTTGGAATTCTCGTATACTGGTCGGTGGTTAGCAAGTAATCTTGTCGGTGGATCCTTGACTGTCTCTTGGTTGTGTTGCTGGTGGACCGAGTATAGTTGGGCCGACTTCTTGTCTCACCTAAGCGAACGTTAAGATTTCAAGGGCAGACCGAGCACTCTAGAAACTTCTGAGTGCTGTTGCCTATACTGCCTTCTTATTAGCGTTTGTGTATTTTTAATGGCTCATAGCCGATGGTTGGAATTTGTATGCTTGTAATTGTGTTTTTAAAAGCAAGGGCCTTCAGCCATTTTAAAAGTAAGTTTTTCTAAATTGGGCAGGTCTTACGTTGTCTGAAGATAAAGCTTGGGCCTTCTGCCTGTTGAAAATTTATTGTAGTTGTGTTGTTCTTAAAATGATGGGCCTTCAGCCGCTTTAAAATTTTGAATTCTTACTTATCAGGTCTTACATCACTTGGGCCTAAATACTATTTAAGGTTAAAAGCTTTGGGCCTTGTGCCTTGGAAAATTGGTTGCAGTTTTTTTAAAAAAAAAAAAAAAAAAAGGCATCAGCCGTTTGAAGTAAGGTCTCTTATGGGTCATAAAGCTTGGGCCTTCTGCCTATTGAAAGGGTATGTAGTTATGTTGTTTTAAATTTATGGGCCCTCAGCCACTTTTAAAAACTTAATCTATCTGACTAGTCAAGTCAACATCACTCGCCCTTAAATATTATTTAACGTTAAAGCCTAGAGCCTTCTGTCTCAAAAAAAAAGTAAAAGCAGTTATATTTAATTCATGGGCCTTTAGCCGTTTTAGAATTAAAGACTTCTTCTGTCGACAGTCAAGCTTAGAAGTTGCGCTGTAGTGTTTGGACAACTAAATAAAGCGTTATGTTTGGAGTGTAACTGACAGCCGCTCATTCTGGCCCCCTTCCACAATTCCTACTACTTGTCCTGTCCTGCGGGTTTAGCAGGGCGTCTCAATTAAATACCGTTGACTCACAGGGAAAAGTCAGATATTTTGAAAGTAATGGTTTTAAAAACATGTATGTTTCGAGTATACTTATCGGAACAATCTGACTTCACTCGTACTAGGAGGGCTGAAGACATCCAAAATGGCAAACACCATGTAAAATCAGCAGCTATTTTGGCACCTTTCACTAGATAGTCATCTCGTCTGTTTGTGTGTTCAGTAAAAATTTTGCAATTGGTTTTCACCTAAATTCCTGATGAACTAGACACTTGAAATTTTAAACGTAGCAGACAACTCGAGAGCAGTGCAATGTTAAGGGGTTCTCCCTTGTTGGTTGTTTGGTAGTGGTACGTCCTGACACCTCAGCCGCCCTGGAGGACTGCCCTGTTGTGTGGGTAGTTTCGGAATGCGTTCCGGGCAGTATGCAATATTAACTCGCTTTCTTGTGTGGTGTATGAGAAAGGGTACTTCCCTTACAGCTGTCATTTCCTGTTGAGCTACAGACTTGAAACTTTCCAAACAGCTCACAACCTTACAACAATGCAGTATTAACTCGCTTTCTAGTCTGGTGTGTAATGCAGGGTACCTTGTGAATCATTGCCATTTCTCCCTTTCCTGTTCCAGCCGCAAATCGTTGGTGGGAAGAACGGTTGTTGGTAAGCCTTTGAATGAGCTCGAATCTATCTAATTTGTACCTTCACGCTCATTTTGCAAGATATGTGACAAATGTCACTCGCAAAATTTCGTCTGGAAAGTACATCCAGCAGAAAAAGGACGTTAAAGAGTGACAATCTGGCAACACTGTAACCACATATATGGTGACTACCCCTGTCAGAACATCTGGATTGTGCGGTGCTGTTAGTGCAGTGGCCGGCCGGTTAAAGGCGCTGCAGTCAGGAACCGCAAGACCGCTACGGTCGCAGGTTCGAATCCTGCCTCGGGCATGGGTGTTTGTGATGTCCTTAGGTTAGTTAGGTTTCACTAGTTCTAAGTTCTAGGGGACTAATGACCTCAGCAGTTGAGTCCCATAGTGCTCAGAGCCATTTTTTTTTTTTTTTGTTAGTGCAGTGTATAAATTTTTCGGTTAGCATGCGGGAGGTAGAGGGCTCGATCCTGGGTTGAGCCATACGTTTTTTATTTGGTAAATGTAGTCCAGGTGGTACGGTATCTAGCATCTTAATCGTCAACAGCGATTGCAGCGGGTGCTCTAGAAAACATTTGCACTTACATACTACAGTAGTAGAAATGGAAGACTCGTCAGCTTTGGACTTTGGAAGAAGCCCTTTCCACATCATGGGCGTGAATTTATTCGCACCACATCATCTACTAGATGAGAAACCTGTTGACTTTGTACCTTCCTCCAATAGTCCCATAGATTAGTACCAACTATTATTCTTGCCTCGATCGGGTTCATTACATTTAGTTAGGGCCTTACGTTACCAGTAGGACTACCAATGTGCTTTGTGAATAATGTCCAAACTCGGTTACTATTTATGTGTGTTATCACCATGGTCTCACTAATTATGCCTTTCAACATTGAGGCTGGTAGCCGCATGCTGTTTAGTACGTATCTCAATGCATTATTATTATTATTACTATATCGATAGGATTGTGGAATCATCACGTCTATTACCGTTAGGGAAACAGTGTAATTCGAAACCGAACATTTCACAATTAGCGGTGTCGGGATGAATCATGCAGAACAATATCTGTCAGAAGGTTAATGTGCATCAGGTGGAACAGGGCACAGGACTGACGGCGTGTTTATACTGTATGCGCTGTCCACCAGACAGGGGCTAGTTGCGAGCGGAGTAACGCGCCAATGACAGACTACAATGTACTTGAGTACAAGTATCTAATTTTCTCATTGTAATCATCTAAACCAGTGTGGCAGGCATATGGCATAGGCAAACGATGTATATGAGGATATGCTAGTGGTCCTTGGTACAGCTGATAACCGGGCTGGTGGTTCAGTTTCCTCGTCGACGCCATCCAGAAAAAAAAATGTGTTTTGTCATCTGGAGCTGCGCCTTCTTCCACCATCGCGTGACAGAGGTCTTCCATGGACTCGCTGTACCCCAGCTACTGGGAAAGCTGTTCTGGAGGTCATACACCAACAACATCAGTGAAGTATACGTCACGTAGCAAGGCAGCTGCGTGTCTTGCAAAGCACGGTCGTTAACATGCTGCCCGAGCATGGACTGCACTCCTATCATTATGCTTCCACGCAACACCTGCGTCCTACACATCGCCATTAGAGAATGCAATTCTGTGAATGGTTCCAACAACAACAGGAAGCCAACGATGATTTCATGAACACTGTAATATGCTCAGATGAAGCAGCATTCACTCATGAGGGTGTCTTCAATATTCACAATGCCCACCATTGGTGTGAGGTTAACCCGCACGTCACCGGCGACTGTGGATATCAAGTTCGCTTTGGTATCAACGACTGCGCTGGAATATTGGCCGACAGGTGTTTGGGCCCCTACATCTTGCCTGACCGGTTAACAGCATGAAGGTATTGTTGGGTTGGCAGAAGAGCCAACACCGTGTTACTAGAGGAGGCCGAAATACACGCGTTTTAGCTCGCGCAGGTTGGTGTGAGGAGGGAAGAACTATATTGACGTGAGGCCTGGAACATGACAAGGAATGAGAATTCAGAAAGCGGACATAATTAGTTTGATGCTTAACTTTAATCCATTAATGATGAACGTCGCTCTTGACGGTACATGATTCATAATATTATCTGTTCAGAATAGTAACTGAATATGGCGCCTTGCTAGGTCGTAGCAAATGACGTGGTTGAAGGCTATGCTAAATTGTCGTTTCGGAAAATGAGAGCGCATGTAGACAGTGAACCATCGCTAGCAAAGTCGGCTGTTCAACTAGGGCGAGTGCTAGGGAGTCTCTCTAGACTAGACCTGCGAGGGCCGGCGCTCGGTCTGCAATCACTGATAGTGGTGACACGCGGATCCGACGTATAATAACGGACCGCGGCCGATTTAAAGGCTACCACCTAGCAAGTGTGGTGTCTGGCGGTGACACCACAGGAATCATGCATTCTTCTCAACCTACCTGCCTGATGCGCTGGAAGATGTTTCACTACATGTTATGCAGAGGATATGGTTCCAACATGATGGTGCACATCCACACTCTGGAATTAATGTGCGACAGTACATGGACAGAACATTTACAGGGAAATGGCTCGGACGTGGAGGTCCAGTTGTATGGCCACCGCTTTCACCTGACCTAAATCCCCTGTATTTCGTCCAGTGGGCACACCTCAAGGAGCACATGTACTCTACTCCACCGACGAATGTGGAAGAATTGCTAACGCGTATTCATGCTGCTCTTGTTACTGTGGATGCACCTCAGGTGCGAAAGGATCAGAGCTGTATGATCCGGCGAGTTGCGCCATGTTTCGACGTGGAGGGAGGTCGCTTTGAGCATCTATTGTTCTGAGGACGACGTATTCTGCTGTGAAGTTCATGTTGTCATCAGTACGGACATTATTATTGTCACTGGTTGCTAATGTGCGACGTCTGAGCCCTCATATTACATGTAGTATAAATGACAAGTAGATGTGTTATTGTACTGTGTTGTCATATTTAGCATTTCGAATCTGGTATTGTTTCTGTAGTTATTCTGTCCTATGAGAGGTCACTTGTATCAACTGTCTATTTCTTATTTGTCTAACCACGTATTTGTTATGTTCACTGTTACAAAATGTTGTAAATTTAGGATATGCGTGACCTAAGAAATGATGTATGTTACAGTATAAAATGTCAGAATGAAATAAGCAAATAGAAAAAAATTCGCCCCAACTCAGGATCGAACTCTCGGCCTCTTGTATGTTAACCCAAAGCTTTATGGACTGCACCAACTGCACACCACAAGGATTATGCGCAGACAGAGGTAGTGGTCATACATGTGGTTACAGTGTTGTCAGATTGCCACTCTTTAACGTCCTTTTCCTGATGGATGTACTCGCAGGACGAAATTTTGGGAGAGATATTTTTTATCGCTGGCATGTGAGGTCTCGCGCTCCTAAGCCCGAGTGCACGAGTTCCGCTTCACCCTGTATATAGCAGCGTCAGTGGCGCCGGACATTTCGTCAATACACAAATCCATACAAACCTTAGTCTTTTGTTTTAAAGTGAAATTAAAGTAAATTAAACCAATTTAAAAAATAAAAATTAATAGAGCGTGCTTACATTTTACAACAATTCATTAGTCAGTAGCATCTGAAAATGAACTTGTAAGTTTGTCAGTTGCATCAGTTTTCTCCATTGTCATGTAGGTCATGGTTGAGCTATCATCCAGTTCCCTAGCTATGGTGGTCTTGTGGTCCTCATAACTGCCTTTGTCAGTAATTTCCAAGCCAGTTAATTACTATTCTTTCAGTCTCTTTCTCCATGAAAGCATCACAGCGCTGGTATTCTTTCTCGGTGTATTTAATCTTTGCACATTTCATTCATGATTCATACGATTCACGTGTTAGTTCTTCCCAAGCCGCAGTGGAAAAGAGCAGGCTTGGATTACAACTACTTTTTTGTTTTACTACGTTCCAAATATAATATCGTAATATACCGGTAAACAAGGTGTACCACAATAGCTACCGTATTTACGCGAATCTAATGCTCCATCGAATGTAATACGCATCCCAGTTTCATAAATTAAATTAAGAAATAACTTATATTAATTTATTTTTAAGTTGCTCATTACGGTAATAAGTGGCATTTTCATTATTAAGAAAGGACGCCTAACTTGATTACCTGCATGACATACAAAGAAACATACTGTAAATTACAGGCGTTACTTATCATTAGTCACTAATGTCATCATTACTTGAATACTCGTAAGAGTCTACATGACAAATAGATTCATTTCCTTTTTGCCCGCCATCCACGGTGTCGTTCCAGAGCAAATCATCTTCACTGCCATCCAGAGTATTTGAAATAAAGCACCTCTTGAATGATTTTACGATCATTGGTGCTTAGATGCGTTTCCAGGCAGCCGAAAGCCAGAGCGCAATAGTGTAGGGTGCAGCACGCTTAATTTTTCCTGTAGGAGTCAGTTCACGATTTGGTTCGCAAAACAATTTTTCGTACTGTTCCTGAACGTAACCGTTGAAAGGTTTATTTATACTAACGAGCAGGAGTTGTAGCACAGAAGTAATTCCTCCAGGAATAATAACAAGGTCCTTGGGTAGGCTGTGGATCTTCTTTTTTACGTCGTCTGTAAGGTGACCACGAAATGTAGCAAGACAAATTATTAATGGTTGCTTGGAATATAAAAAAAGGGAGGAAGGTTTATCTGTTTAGCAAGAGTAATAGAAGGCAGATTTCAGACTACCTAACAGATCAAAACGAAAATTTCTGTTCCGACACCGACAATGTTGAGTGTTCATGGAAAAAGTTCAAGGCAATCGTACAATGCGTTTTAGACAGGTACGTGCCGAGTAAAACTGTAAGGGACGGGAAAAACCCACCGTGGTAAAACAACAAAGTTAGGAAACTACTGTGAAAGCAAAGAGAGCTTCACTATAAGTTTAAACGCAGCCAAAACCTCTCAGACAAACAGAAGCTAAATGATGTCAAAGTTACCGTAAGGAGGGCTATGCGTGAAGCGTTCAGTGAATTCGAAAGTAAAATTCTATGTACCGACTTGACAGAAAATCCTAGGAAGTTCTGGTCTTACGTTAAATCAGTAAGTGGCTCGAAACAGCATATCCAGACACTCCGGGATGATGATGGCATTGAAACAGAGGATGACACGCGTAAAGCTGAAATACTAAGCACCTTTTTCCAAAGCTGTTTCACAGAGGAAGACCGCACTGCAGTTTCTTCTCTAAATCCTCGCACAAACGAAAAAAATGGCTGACATCGAAATAAGTGTCCAAGGAATAGAAAAGCAACTGGAATCACTCAACAGAGGAAAGTCCACTGGACCTGACGGGATACCAATTCGATTCTACACAGAGTACGCGAAAGATCTTGCCCCCCTTCTAACAGCCGTGTACCGCAAGTCTCTAGAGGAACGGAGGGTTCCAAATGATTGGAAAAGAGCACAGGTAGTCCCAGTCTTCAAGAAGGGTCGTCGAGCAGATGCGTAAAACTATAGACCTGTATCTCTGACGTTGATCTGTTGTAGAATTTTAGAACATGTTTTTTGCTCGAGTATCATGTCGTTTTTGGAAACCCAGAATCTACTA
The DNA here is from genome assembly GCF_021461385.2 of Schistocerca piceifrons. Classification (NCBI taxonomy): domain Eukaryota; kingdom Metazoa; phylum Arthropoda; class Insecta; order Orthoptera; family Acrididae; genus Schistocerca; species Schistocerca piceifrons. Next base: position 769,697,250 of record NC_060141.1, on the reverse strand, counting down.
TGTAGGAATCAACATGGATTCCGGAAACAGCGATCGTGTGAGACCCAACTCGCTTCATTTGTTCACGAGACCCAGAAAGTATTAGATACAGGCTCCCAGGTGGATGCCATTTTTCTTGACTTCCGGAAGGCATTCAATACAGTTCCGCACTGTCGCCTGATAAACAAAGTAAGAGCCTACGGAATATCAGGCCAGCTGTGTGGCTGGATTGAAGAGTTTTTAGCAAACAGAACACAGCATGTTGTTATCAATGGAGAGACGTCTACAGACGTTAAAGTAACCTCTGGCGTGCCACAGGGGAGTGTTATGGGACCATTGCTTTTCACAATATATATAAATGACCTAGTAGATGGTGTCGGAAGTCCCATGGGGCTTTTCGCGGATGATGCTGTAGTATACAGATAAGTTGCAGCATTAGAAAATTGTAGCGAAATGCAGGAAGATCTGCAGCGGATAGGCACTTGGTGCAGGGAGTGGCAACTGTCGCTTGACATAGACAAATATAATGTATTGCGAATACATAGAAAGAAGGATCCTTTATTGTATGATTATACGATAGCGGAACAAACACTGGTAGCAATTGCTTCTGTAAAACATCTGGGAGTATGCGTGCGGAACGATTTGAAGTGGAATGATCATATAAAATTAATTGTTGGTAAGGCGGGTACCAGGTTGAGATTCATTGGGAAAGTCCTTAGAAAATGTAGTCCATCAACAAAGGAGGTGGCTTACAAAACACTCCTTCGACCTATACTTGAGTATTGCTCATCAGTGTGCGATCCGTACCAGGTCGGATTGACAGAGGAGGTAGAGAAGATCCAAAGAAGAGCGGCGCGTTTCGTCACAGGGTTATTTGGTAAGTGTTATAGCGTTATGGAGATGTTTAGCAAACTCAAGTGGCAGACTCTGCAAGAGAGGCGCTCTGCATCGCGGTGTAGCTTGCTCGCCAGGTTTCGAGAGGGTGCGTTTCTGGATGAGGTATCGAATATATTGCTTCCCCCTACTTGTACCTCCCGAGGAGATCACGAATGTAAAATTAGAGAGATTAGAGCGCGCACGGAGGCTTTCAGACAGTCGTTCTTCCCGCGAACCATACGCGACTGGAACAGGAAAGGGAGGTAATGACAGTGGCACGTAAAGTGCCCTCCGCCACACACCGTTGGGTGGTTTGCGGAGTATAAATGTAGATGTAGATGTAGAAAGCCCACCAGGACGGAGTTCCCACACGTTTAGGAGCCAGTCAAGCATGAAAGTTTGTCATCCATCCCTTCTCTTGATTCCGAACAATGACGTCATCAGGGAATGTCTTTTCATCTTTTTGGAGTCATAGGGCTTGTTTTTCGCTTGAAGATTAAAAAAGTGGGAAGTTTTCCCCCACCTGCTGTGATTCCCAGCATTACTGCTACGCGCTGTTGTCCACACCCAGGTGTTTTGATGGCAACTTCTTTTGTACCCTTCTCGTCAATCGTGTAATTACGTGGAATATGAAACCAAATTGGAGTCTCATCAGCGTTGCCTATTTGGCCCATCGAAAAATTCTCCTCTATCCAAATTGTGACAACATACCGCTGAAATTCTTGAAGTTTCTTCTGAAAATCCTGCGGAAGCTTTTGGCATATTATTGTGTGGCCTCACAGAGATAAGCCCGCTCGTTTCATAAAGTGATCAACCCAGCCCCGGCTAGCGTTAAACTGTTGCCTCGGTATATTAAGAGCTGCAGCCACGTCTTTTGCTTTTTTTATTATGGTGTCACTGGTCACAGGTTGTCCATTCTTCCTCTTTTCTCGGACGAATTCCAAAGCATTTACTTCAACGTCAGGATATCTTATTTTGCGAGGTATAGTGCATTTCGTTCTAGTAGCGGTAGCTGCAAATAATCCTACAATGAACTCTCTCCCTGCCCTTCTCTTACCATATTTTTCAGCATAAAAAATTACTTTACGCTTGAAAGTAGCTTCATACGATATTCCTCTCTGCTTGCCTTCCATTTCGTGACTACGTATTGCAAAGACAATGTGAAGTACTGTAGTAAGCCAACAATAATGAAACGAGGTTGAGAAGTACAACAGTGCGTTTTAATGTACAGGACAGTACCTAAATTTCAACGAGCAAATAAATAACAAACAATATAAGACACTTTCTATCTGAACTGACGACTAAAGAAAATTTCCTCTCGTGGCAGTAATAGATTTTGTTCTGACGCCTGCGAACAGAACTCAGAACTGGAAATATAAACATAGACACCAGTTATTTTAACTCGATAACCCCTTACCTTATTTACGTCTTCATTTTAATTCACGTAGGATAAGAAATACCGGTGAACGACTCAAGTTTGTACTGGAGTATAATGCGCCATCGAATCTTACGCGCACCCCAATTTTGAGTTCTCCGTACGGTGAAAAGAAGTGCGCACTAGATTCACGTAAATACAGTATAACTAGTTTTCTGAAATTACGGGGGGGGGGGGGGGGGCATGAAATTTAACATTTTTCTTAATAAAGCGGTGTCCAGTAATGCGTCGTCTTGAACTTGTAGTCAGATGAGGGAAGCTGTATATTATAATAAAAGTGCTGGAAGGACTGCATTGCAAAACGAGTGAAATGATCTTAGCGAAGGCACATCACGCGGGTGTGCTGCCAGATGTTTCCTTTCTGTGAAACTATTATAATTAAATACAATGTAAATTGGATGCATATTTTTAAACGTTATTTAAATTCGTAGCTAGAATAGCCTATTCTAATTCTGATCGAAAATGTGTGTAGTAATGAGAATGCAATTACATGCTGGAGGCAGCGAATTTAATTTTCAGTGACAGTTCTGTAATTAGAAAGCCTGCCTTTCTCCACTTTCGTATAAAAACAATGTACGTATTTTTGTACCCGAAAACAAGTAAACAAATTTAATAGAATGTGTAATGTGAACCATAGTAACAAATTATTGGGCTGCTGCATAAGTTCGAAGCGTTTACCCGCAAGTTTAGTAAACACGTCAAGTACACATAACAGAGAATTCAATCATCAATGAAGGAATATATTCTCCTTCACTATTTACAAAATGGTTCAAATGGCTCTGAGCACTGTGGGACTTAACATCTGAGGTCCTCAGTCCCCTAGAGCTTAGAACTACTTAAACCTAACTATCCTAAGGACATCACACACACGCACCCATGCCCGAGGCAAGATTCGAACCTGAGACCGTAGCGGTCGCGCGGTTCCAGACTGAAGCGCCTAGAACCGCCCGGCCACTCCAGCTGGCCACTATTTACAACAGTCTGCCAACGCTGGGGTAATTCTTCGATTCCGCTACTATAGGATGCACGTGGTTTTTAGGCGAAGAACAGTCCGAACCATTTTAGGACAGCATTTTCATCCGGGAAGGAAGTTACTCGAACGTTGTTCGATAGAAAACGAGAAAGGTGAAAATCTGAGGGTGCAAGATCAGATGGATAAGTAGGTGCGGAATGACTTCCCAACCCAATTCCTGTACAGTGTTTTTGTCAGTCTAGCAGAGTACGAGCAGGCGTTATCATGAAGCATCGCTCATCACGCTGATCTTAGATTGCGGCTGCAAGATGATCCACTTCTTGACAATAAAGGTCAGTGGTGACCGTTACGCCTCGGGGATGCAATTCGTAGTACAGCACGCCCTCGTCGTCCTACCAGACGCATAACATTATCGTATGTGGATGCGCACATGTCCTTGTACGGGAAATTGCTGCTTTGTTTGGGCTCGGCAATACCTTTCTTTTCCTCGCGTTGGCATGAACACACAATTTCTCGCACCAGTAATGATACAGGATAGGAATGGTTGGTGTTGTACTCAAGCCAACTGATGACGACCAAGCAGAGATGCATATATGGTCACCCGATGATTTTTGTCATTTTGGCTTAGAGATTGCTGTACCCATACAACCGGTTTTTGAACCATCCTCGTCGTATGTAAATGTCGTACGACTGTTGAATGATCACAGATCACCACACTTCCTAGTCCTCGAGAACACTGACGTGGATCATTGTGGATTAACGCAAACTCTAATGGTCTTCCTGAACGTGGAGAGCCATTAATGACAAAACGATCCTCCTTAAACGAGAAAACCATTTTCTTGCCGTGATAGGTTCAATGGTGCTATCCCCATACAGAGCGCAAATGTTTCTGGTTGCCTAGGTTGCTGTCACCCCTCTACTGAACTCAAACAGAAGAATATTTTGGAAACGTTCCGATTTCTCCACATGCTCTCCATTTTCCAGAGTCCACAGCGCCACTCACTATCTCCAGATCACAAAATGACAACATGTAAACTCAAATAGCGGCAGTGAACGGCAATTAAAAAATGACAGTCGCTAAATAAACCCATAGCAATCGTAATACCGAAATGTAGAACAGAAATGCTACGAACTTATGAGCCAACCTAATAACTTCAGTAGTTCATAGTTTCCACGGTAAGAATAACAGTTGAAACAAAAGCATCTAAAGTTAGTGGGGTAAGCACAGAGTTTTGTATAGAAAACGAAGGGTTTGCAAACGCTGTGTTACCGGCACCCGCTACGGTCGCGGGTTCGAATCCTGCCTCGGGCATGGATCTGTGTGGTGTCCTTAGGTTAGTTAGGTTTAAGTAGTTCTAAGTTCTAGGGGACTGATGACCTCATAAGTAAGTCCCATAGTGCTGGGAGCCATTTCAACCATTTGAAACGCTGTGTTACTGACAAGCTGTGTTACTGACAAGTAATGTTTATATTCTTGTCCTCTACATCAGAAAATTAGGAGCAGTTAGTCTGATACGCATATATACAGAGAAGCCTAGGAAATGTAGACATACTTTGATAAGTAGCATGTATGGAACAAAACGACATACAGTTCAATTTTGCGCAGTAGCGTAGTCTGTTGTTCTCTCAAGAGATCTTGGCGCGAGTGTTCCACCAGATGACAGTCCAGCAATGAAGGAAGTAAGATTGTCGTTGGAGCAACGCAAGGCCGTATTGAAGTGGTGCTGGAACTACGGAAACATGATGGAGGTAGAACGGCAATGGCGTATTGTGTATGGAACTCACCCACCAACACTTACAGCAATTTATCGTTTTCGGGATATATTTGAAGCCGTCAGTACTGTTCAGGACGTGCATGAGAATAGGTCTGGCCAACCAAAATGATCAACAATTCCAGCTTCCAACGTTCCTATACTGCAACATTTTACTCCCCTCAGAAGTCTGTGAAGCAAGGCGCACGTGAAAGAGGGGTAATCCGATCAAGCGTACAGCGAACTCTGAAGGCTCCAAAGTGGAAAGGGTACGTTTCAAGATCGCTGCACTCTATGAACGAGGGCCACCCGGCTCGAACGATGAAGTATTGAGATTTTCAGGAAGGCTTATATGGTCTGACGAGGCGCAGTTCAACCTGAGCGGTACTGTGAACCATTACAACTGCTTGCTCTAGGCTCCTGGAAATCCTCACATTCTCGTGGACAAACATGTTAACCTACCGGTTGTTAATTTCTGGTGTGGTGTGGTCCGTCATCGCTCGGTTTGACTAGTCCATTGATCCTTGAGGATACCGTAACTGGTGAGGTGTATCTTCACATGCTGCGAACATCGATTTTACCTGCCACCAGAGAGGTGTTTGGAAATGAAATATTTAACCTACAGGACGGCGCTCCACCTCACTACTTGGACAATGCTTAAGGTGGAGGAGGAGATGTTGAGTACCCACTACACCTTTTGACTTCTCTCTGTGGGAGACCTTGAAAACTGAAGTTTATAAATAGAAGCCAACTACACTGAGCAAGCTGCGAGACACCATAGAGGCGTCCTGTGCGGCTATCACACCGGCAACACTGACAGCCGTAGTTTTGTCGGCAGTTCAGCGGCATCGACGTAGTTTGGTTGCTAATGGGGGTCACTTTCAACACACAAAGTAACCTTCCCCCCGCGCAAGAAATGTTCCATTAATATTGACTATCAAAGACCATTGAGATTTTTCTGGACCCCTGTGTACAAACTTTCTGCTCTGCGTCGGAATACTTGGCGCTATTTCTACAGGGACATCCGCTTTCTAAATAAAGTGCAGCGACATTTCACAGTCTGTATAATTTCCTCGAATGTTCACATGTTACCTGATGCAGGATAACACTGTATCCAACATACATCCGAAGGTAGTACTGTTAGTAGTGGCTCGTTAATACACGTCTGCATACTACCGCCCTCTCTGGTTCAACGTATTGCACCGTGAACAACTGTTAATTCGCTCGAATTCCGCCGGCAATATCTCATGCAACGTATAGTACAGTAGTATAAACCAGCGGAAAAATGCTACCCTCGGAGCACAAAAATGGTAAATATGTCGCTCGTTGAAAGAGTGACAGAAGAGTGTGGAATAAGCTGCCTCAATGTTAATTCTACCTTTCTCACCAGAAGATAAGGGAAGCGAACATATTTGCGGTCTTTTAAAACAGAACATTCTAAATCCCTTTATCCAGTCTCTCTTTGTGGTGAAGTCTTCATACTCAACATCTCCCTGTCACTGCCACTGTCTCTACTTTTTTTCCTTATAGTGATTTCACTCCCCAGCCCCATATGGGCAGGGGAGGGCTGGGAGTGGTGCAATCCGCTGCTCTTCAGCCGAGTGACATTACAGTTAATGAAAGGAGAAAACTTTACATATAAAAGGTGATAGAAAGGGAGACATAAGAACATAATAAGTGGAGACAATGGGGGTTACAAATACACTGCCACGAAGACGTTCATTGTGGGACAGTTAAAAAAATCGCCATAGAATTAAAAAAAAACACAGTCCGCGAGTCGTGGAACACATAAAATACACTGAAGTCACACGCAGAAGTTAAAAGATGGCCACGGTATTAAAACACTCCAGAATGAAGACATTTTAAAACCACTGTAAGACACGGAGCACACACAACGAAGAATAAAAACTGTCAGGGAGAGGGAGAGGAGCCCTCTATCCACTGTCTCGTATTTCTACCACTGATTTACAATATCTTGCACTGCCACTGCCTCCGCTCTCACATAGACTGTCCGCTTTTTCTGTCTTTGCCACTGCCACTGCCAGCAGCTCAAAAATTAAGGTGGGGAAGGGGTCCAATTAAATTTTTCCCCTATACACACGTCCTTAAAATTTAGGTCCTAAATGCACTCTCCCCTACGTCTAAGTCATAGCGAGTAGAAGAGGAAGTGTGCTGACTCTCCTAGTTCACCCATTCCACCACAACATGTCAGCTGCTTCGCTTGTGACCCATAGATGTACCGGGTGGTTATAATTTAACTTACCCTACTTAACACGCTATAATGCCGGATTAATTACCGTACGAGTGCCGAACTTGGTAGCATTAACGTCAAGGACATGGGGAAGAAAAATAATGCACAATCAATCCAATGTGAAACACTTTTAATGTGCTGCTATGGTACAACATATCATTAGATACTGGTACTGTTACTGCTACAAAAGGGGCTCTATATGGCTCCCATCTGCCCAAGATCCAGCAAACATCATAGGCCCCCTCACCCACTCCTTCTTTCATGATTTCTACCTAACCAGTTATGATCATCCTATCCACCTCACTACTACCATCAAATACCTTGGCCTTACCCTTGACCAGCACGTCACCTGGACTCCCCTCCTTACAATCCAACACAAAGCCCACAATGGACTCTGCCTCCTGAAACCCCTTTCTCGCTGGACATGGGGACTGCATCCTTCCACCATCATTCACACCTACAAATCCTTAATCCACCCCATCTTTTGTTATGCAAGAGTTGATTGGATTTGTGCCGCTCCCAGATTCTATAAATCCCTCCAAATCCTAGAACACCATGCACTCTGCCTTGCATTTTGTATCCACCTTCTGTCCACCACGTGCATCCTCTACAACCTCATCCCCTTCACCCACATTCTTCTTTTCCTCGAACACATCTGCACCCAGTACCTCGTTCACTGACTCGATCCTGCCCACCACTGATGTCCCCCTTCCTTTCCACCTCCAGCCTGTAGCCGCGCCTTTACCATTGTGTACCAACCTCTCTCCATCTCCACACCCTCCACCTCCTTTTCCCACACAACTTCCAGCACCTGCACCTCCCAGATGATGAGCCACACCCTGATGTCTATCCCTCCTTCCAACTCTAACCCCATCTTCCACCCCACTCCTCAGGGCTCCTTCTCCCCTCTTCTTTCCTTCCCCTGAGTGGTTTTCCTCCCTCCTACATCCTCCCTCCCGATCTCCCTTTCCTGTGCCCCCATTCTGTGTCTCTGTGCTCCCTCCTGCCTTGTCTTTCAACTTAATCTCCCACCCCACCTGTCTCCTGCCTCTTGGCTCCCCCTGCCCTTTTTCCTCTTACTCCCATCCCCACTGCACCTTAACCCCCCTCGCTTTCCCTCCTCTCAGGCCTCCCTTCACTCGGCAGGTCCCTATCAGCGGTTTTTTTCTTCATGTGTGCTCCGTTGTTTACAGTAGTTTTTTAAATGTCTTTCACTCTGTGTGCTTTTATACTGTGGCCGACTTTTAACTTGTGTGTGACTCCAGTGTATTTTAAGTGTCCCACAAATTGTCAGCTGTGTTTTTTAGCTTTATGCCGACTTTTTAAACTTGTCCTCAGTGAATGTCCCCATGTTAGTGTATATTTTAACTTCCCTTATCTACTTTCACTGTGTTTTTATATCCCCCTATTTCGCCCTTTTTATGTATGAGTTCCTTTGTTATAGTTTTGTAAAGCCACTGGGCTGAAGAGTGGCAGACTGTCCCACTGCCAGCCCTCTCCTGCCCATATGGGGCTGGGGCATGAAATTACAATAAAGGAAAAAAAGCATCCATTAATGTCCAAAAGAGTATAAAAGTGCAGCATTGCATTATGCACAGCACAACGAAGCATGTCTATAGGTATGCTGGCTACCTCTCCTAATATGCTGCATTTCACGTCAGCACATGTGTGAATGTTCGCCTGGTACACCCTGTCCTTCAGGCAGCCCCACAGCCAGAGATCACAGGGAGTGACATCAGGTGATCACGCCAGCGAAGCATTTGGAAACGACGGGCTGATAATTCGACCTTTTCCAAATGTATTTCGAAAAATCAGGTGAACTTCACAAGCGATATGCGGTGGGGCCCTATCTTGCATGAAACTATTGAGCTCAGTGCGTCTCGCTTCTGTAGGGCAGGTATGACATCTTGGCGAAGCAGATCACAGTAACGCTGGCCAGTCACACTGCACGTCTTTGGTCCTTGAGCGCCAATCTTTTCAGAAAGGAATGGGCCAATGATGAACATAGCCATGAAGCCTTACCATTCTGTGACATTTTCCCCATACAGAGGGAACTTTATGCACAGTGACTGGAGGTGAATGTCCCCAAATGGAGCAATTCTGTTTGTTCACCTAACTCATCAGAGAAAAGTGAGCTTTGTTTCTCCATAGGATGGTCCAGCGCCAGCTCTCATCAACTTCAATCCTTGTGAGAAACTGGAGAACAATCTCAACACGTCGTTGTGCGTCCTGTGGTGCAAGCTGCTGTTCGATATGGACCTTGTATGGGTACCATTTGAGTATGGTTCGAAGCACCTTCCGTACAGTGGACCACAGGATGTTCAACTGTCGTGACACAGCACAGGCATTGCCTGATGATCAGGAACTGCGTGCAGCACTGTCCTCCATACTGACAGCTATTTTACCAACCACCTGTGGTGAAACCGGTCGTCGGCCTCATCCCAGAGCGACGCCTGGTTTTCCAGTTCATTCGAACTTCTTCATCATGCTCCGCACAGCAGGTGGAGAAAGAGAACCCTTCCATAATACTTTTAGCAAGCGATATTCTCCAAGCGCATCTGCATTACTGTTGTTTTGATAATAGAGCTTCGCCAGTAAAGCCCTGCTCTCTTTGGCCAAACACATGGTGACAGATGTGAATTTTAAAATTTTCCCGGCGAATTGTCCATTCAAACAAATTTCGGGCTTGCAGCCGGTCGTCGTTCAATACTTCGCACGATATTTCAACTGGGCACCTGCCAGTGATCTTCAGGTGAGCCGTCGCAGACTGGCGAAAACTTTTGTTTTTTTTCTTTATTGTATTTCAATTCCCCATCGGGGTGGGCTAGCAGCAGCATATGCGCTGCTCTTCAGCCGAAAGACATAGAACAAAACAACAGAACACATTTAAAAACAGCAAAGGAGAGAATAAGGTGAACACATATATAAAAAAGGGGGAACATCATGGAAGTAAATAGACAAAAAACGGGGTGATTGTAAAATGGAGATAAAATACTGTTTAAAAGTAGCACATACAAAAAGCCACGCACTGTGTCGATTAAAAGTATGACTGGAGCATAAAGGTATCGACGGATGGCGTAGCACATAGCGTAACACTGACGGCGAACCTCAAGGCAGTACACAATGAAAATCACACCTCATTACGCACAGGAGAAACAGCACTAAGCACAACACTGATGATGATCAATACAGAGGATCTGCCAGGCGCTAGGAGATGAGGGAGACCTGAAGAAGGGAGGGAGGGGAAGAGATGGGGGAGATGAGTGGGGGGAGCGCTGAAGAGAGCCAGGTAGGGAGGGATGCGGGAAGGAAAGAGGCAAGGATGGGGTGCAGGGTCTCAGGGGAGGGGGGCATGGAGGAAAATCCGCTCTGGGAGAAGGAGGGAAGAGGAAAAAGGGGGCCCTGGGGAGGGGGGGGGGAACAAGGCCAGGTTACAGTTGGAAGGAAGGGTAGATGTCACGGCGAAGTTCGTCATCCGGGAAGGGGAGGCGTTGGAAATTGTCCTGATGAAGGAGATGGAGGGTGTTGAGGTGGAGAGAGGGAGGGATACAGTGGTAGAGGCGCGGCAACGGGCGGGGGGTGGAGAGGAAGGAGGAAACCAGAGGGTGGGGGGGATCAAGCCTGCGAACAATGTAAAGAATGCGGAGATGTTGGAGGAACAGGAGGAGGTGGGGGAAGGGGATCAGTTCATACAGGAGCCGTGTGGGGGAAGGAAGGCGGATACGGAAGGCAAGGCGGAGCGCATGGCGTTCAAGGATTTGGAGGGCCTTGTAAAAGCGGGTGGGGACGGAGATCCAGGCAACGCTGGCATAACAGAGGATAGGACGAATGAGGGATTTGTAGATGTGGAGGATGGTAGAAGGATGCAATCCCCATGTCCGGCCAGACAGGAGTTTCAGAAGGCGGAGGTGGGAATGGGCTTTCTGCTGGATGGTCTGGAGACGAGGGGTCCAGGTGAGGTGTCGGTCGAGGGTGAGGCCAAGGTATTTCAGGGTGGGGGTAAGCTGGATAGGACGACCATAAAGGGTGATGTAGAAATCATGGAGGCGAAAGGAGCGAGTGGTGCGGCCTATAATGAGTTCCTGGGTTTTGGAGGGTTGAGACAGAGGAACCACTGGTTACACCAAGTGGTGAACTGGTTAAGGTGTGTTTGGAGGATATGTTGAGACCGCTGAAGGGTAGGATAGAGCCAATAAGTGCGCGAAAACGTCCTCCGTTCCGCAATATATAGCGTACTGTGAGTATTCTGCGCATGCGTCGAAAACTTGATAGTTGAACCACACTGCCCGCCGGCAGCGCCCTCGCTGGTGGAATAGCGGAACTCAGTCGCCCTCTGCGTTGCTGTTTGCCACGGCCGTCGACGCACACTGTCGTCTTCGATTTGAGCAAATCGTGGCGATGATGGCACTGTCCAGCTGGTAGCCGCTGTCACGGTTTAACAGATTTTCCGCCAGTCGTATTTCTACGGATTCTTTAATAATGGAGTCCCAGAAAGACGTTGCTGTGGACAAAATCATTGTTTTCTCAAACTCCATTGAATGTCCAGTAGAAACACAATGTTCAGCAATAGCGGACTTGCTTGACTGCAAAAGGCGGGTGTAACGTTGGTGTTCAGTGCAGCGTTCTTTCACGGTGCGTGTGGTTTGACCTATGTAAGCCATACCACATTGGCACGATATCTTGTAAATTCCGGCCTTTCGTAATAACAGATTGTCCTTAACTGATCCCACAAGGTCCGCAATCTTCGATGGTGGGCGGAAAACCACTTCTACCTGAAATTTTCGGAGGATTCTTGCTATTTTAAACGAAGTGTTGCCAATGAAAGGAAGAAAATCTAAAGATTGTTCCGGCATGTTCTCCTCTTTATTCACTTCCTGCTTCTTAGTTTTAACTGTTAGTGCCCTGTTAATCTGCCGGATGGAATACCCATTTTCGCCGAATACTGTCTTTAGATAGGCGAGTTCTTGAGGTAAGCTATCTAGATCTGAAACAGTATGAGCTCTATGAACAAGTGTTTTAAGCAAACTCATGATTTGCGATGGGTGATGGCAACTCGATGCTTGCAGGTACAAATCAGTATGAGTGGGTTCCCGGTAAACTGAATGCCCTGGAGAACCATCATTCTTCCTTCGAACCAGGACATCCAAGAAAGGGAAACAACCATCTTTCTCTATTTCCATGGTGAACAGGATGTTGCTATGAATGGATTTGAGGTGATGTAGAAACTCCATTAATTTATCTACTCCATGAGGCCACACTATGAAAGTGTCATCCACATACCGCCAAAAAACTGTTGGCTTCAGGGCAGCTGATTCGAGCGCTGTCTCTTCAAAATCCTCCATAAAAAGGCTGGCCACCAAAGGAGACAGGGGACTACCCATGGCGACACATGGTGACAGGTCAACAAGTGCTCTGCTACTGCACCTGGTGGCCATAGCTGGAACTGGACGGTGGGGCTGTTACGCATGGAAATCCATGCACCCCATACATTAATGCTACCAAGATTCGTACCTGTACGCTAATTAGTTTCCGTGTTATAACGTGTTAGATATGGAAGGTTTAATTACAACCGCCCGGTGCATGATACCACGGCAGTCGCAGTACACGGATTAATTCAAGAAATTTATGTGATGAAATGAAAAGTACGTGGACATAGTTAAGTTACCTCTGTGGACATCAGTTGTCTAATAGTGTAGACAGTTTTCCTGCAGTTTTCGAAGTTTTTGACGAGTTTAGCTCCTTTCGAATTAGTTTACTGCCTGTGACAAACCAACGTTTCACATAATGAAGAATCAACTTTGCAATTATGTCCATCACATGATTTTCACAGGATCCAACGTTTGATATTCCAACACTAGCGTGATACGAAGTATTTAAATATTCATAAAAAATGTCACCCCATAAATTGTCTTCACGGAGTTTCACTGCCACGATGTTTCCCATCTGGGTAAGAACACTGAAGACCCCTTTCGATGAGTACGCCAGCAATGTCTTTCCTGTGGGAAGTCCGTAATGTCTGATAAATGTCAGTAAAGAGAGCGTCATTTCAGACGAATTCCCGATTAGAAGGCATAAACACTTCAGTCATTTTGTGAATCTTCCTGCTTGATGCACCAGGTAACATGCCAGATGACAAACATTCTTTTGCCAAGGAGCTTTCAAGACCCTGCGGCATTTGTTGGGGATAAGATTGAGCCTCTGTGAAGTTATGTGGACCACGCAGAGTTTTTTAACTATGTCTTCCAGTTCCAGAACTATATCTCTGTTTTTTTGCTGCAAGTCTCTAGCTAACGTCCGTATCTAGCTTACGTATGACATCAAAGAAAATTCACATTTATGTTCGCAGTTTCCACAGGAAGATCATGAAAGTTTAACAATAATGTAAACACACAGTAACATGTGCGGACGTAGGAAGTATATCACGGACGGATGATCACTGATACCGAAATGACGCTGAAATGGATCATGATTAAATTTTTTCTTCAGGACATAACTGAAACCTCTTTTCCCCAAGTATTCAGATATTCCTAATTTACTTTCGATTGTTAATCTTACAGGCTGCAGAGCTTTTTCGGGAGCAAAGCTGTTACTTCTATTGGCGAGGATGCTTATCCATTTCATTAACGTTTTATGAGCCCACGAGTTTCTGTACAAAGCATCCTTAGAAAACGAAGAGTTAAGTGCGTCCACTTGTTGTTCATACATCTAGTGAATGACTCCATTGATTCACTGTCTTCAAATCCTGCCGCTTCAGTTTCGATGAAGAGTTTTATTCCGTTCGCTACTGAGTATTTGAGTAACGGAAAAGCTAATCATAAGTTCATTCTTTGATATGACGACCGATCCAAGTGGGTGGAAGTTTCGAACTCCGGTGAATCCTGGTGTATTATCTTGTTCATAAACTCTTCGATAAAAATTGTAGTTAACTATCTCATTGCTGAATTGTACTCCAATTTATCATAAACATTATATCTTACGTATTTTATTACATGAAAGCGTCTGAAAATACCCAGATTCTTCTGGTTTCGTCAACTGCATTTTATACAGAACGAGTAATGTTTTTTTTATGCCACAAATCTCTAGACATTGCCAGATCTTTTTATTCGATCGAGTGCCATCGGAAATGAATGCAATCAGGCTTGCTCCAGCTAGATAATTACTTCAATCAACATCGGCGAGACGATGTCACCAGGAGTTGCATTGTAACTAGCATACCAATAACAGGGTTGGATCCAGTTATTCAGTAGAGGAACATGCTTCTAAAGCATGCTTATTGATTCCGTATGCGTATTTGAGACCCTTTACTAAATTTTGTAGATGTGTTTCGGAAACAAGTGGCAATAGTCGATGCTTCAATCAATGTCTGTAACCTTCGAGTGGTTTAATTTTTAAGAGCACGGTGTCCAGAAGAAACTAGCTATCATACTGCGTTCCCTTAAGTTTTTTCAATTGACTTTTCTTTGTGAGAGTGTTTACTATGTTTTCCTGTTTCTTACTAAGTTTAGAATGACCTTGGAGCGTCTAACGCTTTTCGTCTGAGAGCTGCTATCGCAGAAGATTTATTTCGCCATTCGCTGTTCTTAATTGATTACGTAAGCGCAAGACTTCCAGTTTCTTACACTTTAATGTTCTTTTTAATGAAATTACTGCTGCGCCCGGTGCCCTTTCGTTCCGTAAATTTTCCCTGACAGAAGAAACACTGAGAGACATCGTAACATATCGTTCAACATTTCCTTTGAAGCAGCTTCTCCCTTGTGAGCTTTTTACTGGTGATTTTCCGTTATGTAATACTTTAGATAGGTATTTCAGTAAATTCTGAAATAAAATCAAGAACCGCTCCTGGTTTTATAGACCTTTGTCTTGGAATTTTTACTTGTTTATCGTCGATGACAAACAGGTCTGCTATTGTTGGGTTGGGGTTGTTTAGAGGTGGAGACTAGACAGCGAGGTCATCGGTCTCATCGGATTACTAGGCAGTTGCATTAACCACTGCACGACCTGCACACAGTGTTTATCCCATTTGTACGGTCCATCTCGACATGCCTCTTGGCTGACGCACACTCTCACTAGTACCACCTATCCACAGTCCCCGTCCATCCTCCATGCTCCCTGTTTTGATATTCCCGCAGGAGGTCTGACGTAATTGTGCATCCACACTGAAGGTGGTGGATTAATTGCCCATCCCAGGTTCTAAACCCAGCCTGGTACACATTTTCACTCGTCCCCGCTGATTCCGCATAAAGTCCCGATGCAGCTGAAATCATTAGTCCATTGCCTTCCCTTTCCTATCTGCCCCCACCATCTTCAATTTACATAATATGTTATCACAGCTGCAGATTCCACGTGCTGTCTACTCATTCAGACATGTCCGAAAGAACAGACAACTAAGCATTCATATAATGCATCATCACAAGAATGTTTGCCTTAGATCTGGATCCATGAACAGACGTTAACCTCAGCTGATGCACTACAATACGAAGACCTGAGAGTATTTACCATTCACAAAGAATCTGCACCGACAGGCCAGGAGTGCGACCGTGTGATAACTGTTGTGTCGTCATCGCCACTGTTGTGTCTCGTACCATAGGAATCAAGTGAGAGGATGTTGTTTGGTGGCTGGTATCCTATATCTACAACAGAACTGCACACATGTTTCAACAGGGTTCTTTACATAAACAGGAGGCTACTTATCTTTGAGAGAGTCCATGTGTTGTGCTACAAGCTATTCTGTAATAGTCCACGTTAGCCTCACTGCTGGTGAAGTATAAGTCTTGTGATGCGATGAATGACACACGCAAACTGGAGCAGGTGTTGGTACATCACTGACTGAGCTAGCGACTGAGCGACTGCGCTAGTGACAGACTGAGACTGAGATAGTGAGTGATAGATTGAGACCGACTGATACTCAGCCCTCCGATCTGCGGCGGCGATCTAAATACTTGCGCCCGAGAGGGCGTTGGCGGCGTGCTGCTTGCGCGTGTGTCTTTGGCATCTCTCCTGATAGCCTTCCAGGGTGGCCGTGAGGTTCTAGGCGCTACCGTCTGGAACCGAGCGACCGCAGCGGTCGCAGGTTCGAATCCTACCTCGGGCATGGATGTGTGTGATGTCCTTAGATTAGTTAGGTTTAATTAGTTCTAAGTTATAGGCAACTGATGACCTCTGAAGTTAAGTCGCAGAGCCATTTGAACCATTTGAACCTGTCAAAGTCCTGTTAGTAACTGGTGTTACTTATGAATAATTTACCCAACTGGTTAGATGTATCACAGTGAATTCAAACAAAACAACAAATATACTGGTTGTTGATTTATTCAATAAAGTAGGCCTTATAAGCTTGAGAGGGCAGATCAAACTCATAGTGACATTCCTAAGGAAGACATGCAAAAACAATTTGTTTCTCAAGCAATAACTAGCATTAATAATTAGAAAGCACACATCGCACTGAAGTCGAACTCTGTGGCAAAATTCTGCAAAGCATGGAATATTTCATTTGGACCACAGTACAAGGCGCAGCAGGAACTTGACCCTGGAACAGAACGGCTGTATACACTGAAGAGCCAAAGAAACTGGTACGCTTGCCTAATATCGTGTAGGGCCCCTGTGAGCACGCAGGAGTGCCGCAACACGAAGTGGCATGGGCTCGACTGATAACTGAAGTAGTAATGGAGGGAACTGACACCATGAATCCTTCAGGGCTGTCAATAAATCCATAAGAGTACGAGGGGGTGGAGATCTTTTCTGAACAGCACGTTGCAAGTCATCCCAGATATGCTCAATAATGTTCATGTCTGAGGAGTTTGGTGGCCAGCGGAAATGTTTGAACTCAGAAGAGAGTTCCTTGAGCCACTCTGTAGCAATTCTGGACGTGTGGTGTGCCACATTCTTCTGCTGGAATTACCTGTCCGTCCTAATGCAGAAAGGACATGAATGGATGCAGGTGACCAGACAAGATGCTTGCAGAAGTGTCACCTGTCAGAGTCTTATCATGGGTCCCATATCACTTCAACTGCACGTGCCCCACACCATTACAGTGTCTCCACCAGCCTGTACAATCCCCTGCTGACAAGCAGGATCCGTAGATTCATGAGGTTGCCTCCATACTACATACTTCCATCCGCTCAATACAACTTGAAACGAAACTCGTCCGACCAGCAACATGTTTCCAGTCATCAGTAGTACAATGTCTTTTTTGACGCGCCCAGGCGAGGCGGAAAGCTGTGTGTCGTAGAGTCATCAAGAATACACGAGTGGGCATTCGGCTCCGAAAGCCCTTATCGACGATGTTACGTTGAATGGTTCGCACGCTGACACTTGTTGATGGCCCAGCATTGAAATCTGCAGCAATCTGCGGAAGAGTTGCACTTCTGTCACTTTGAACGATTCTCTTCAGTCGTCTTTGACCCCGTTCTTGCAAGATCTTTTTCCGGCCGCGATGATGTCGGAGATTTGATGTTTTACCGGATGCCATTGTAGTAGCAGTAATCGATCTAAAAACTGCGCCAGACACTTGTTCTGTTGCATAGGCGTTGCCGACCGCAGCGCCGTATTCTGCCTGTTTACATATTTCTGTATTTGAATACGCATGCTTGTACTAGCTTCCTTAGCGCTTCAGTGTAGAACCGATTACCAATAATTAACTGGCAAAGCGAAAAGTTATAGAACAAAAACCAAAAGAAACATTGAATCAACAACGAATTCCCATACAATTCCGAAACTAAAAGTAATTAGTAATTAAATTAGCTTGTGGCGTGTGTTTTGCATAACTGTATGTGAAGGAAACTTACTTACAAATGTCCCTGAATGAGGAAACTCAGAGATTGTTAGTTACATATACTCCGTTTAGACTTAAGGAGATTATGATTTGGGTTTGCCAGTGCGAGTCTATTCCAGTGATGCTGAGGGTAATTACATAGTAATTAATGGTTGTGAATTGCATGGATGATATCATTGTCCCGGGGGAAACTCCTGAAGAGCTGTTGCATAATTTGGAATATGTATTTTTGATTTTACAAACATCCAGTTTAAAACGTAACAAAGAAAATTGCATTTTCTTCCAACAGGAAGTCCAGTACTTACGGCACATTCTGTAACAGCAATTGATCAGGACGACACCACAGCACATGAAGCAATTAAGAATCTTCCAGCTCCCAAGGCTTTCAAGAAATTATGTGCTGTTCTAGGCCAGATCAAATACTGTAGGAAATTCATTCTACAAGCAGTATGCATAAGCCAATCACTTCACAAACCGTTGTGGAAAGGAACAAAATGGACTTGAACAATGAATGGCAATGTGCATTTGACAAACGGAAACATAGATCCCAAATGTTTCAGAACGTATGATACAAATTAAATGTTAACCATTGCAACGGATGCTGCGAATATGTCATTGGTCCAGTCTTGTCACATCGACAGTATGATTTCGAAAGGTCAATCGTGTTTCCATCCAAGACATTCATAGCTGCTCGAAAGAATTACAGTCATATTGAAAAAGAAGCTCTCGCTATTATCTTTGCTGTTATTAAGTTTCATAAATACATTCCTACAAAAGATATCTTCTACTTACAGACAACAAGTCAATTGTGGCTGTATTTGTACGAAATAAAACTGTTCTTTTCAGAACTGTACAGCGCTTGGATCCAAAGCTGAACACGTAAATCCAGACTTACTATCACGACTACCAATAGGGCAGGATAATATTTCCATTCTTCTGCTGACGTTTCGCTTTGTATATCATCAGGCTAGATACTGTTGACAATTTTTCATTAAATGCCAATGTGATAACTTCTCCCAAAGGATCCAGTGTTATTCAGGACAAAACTGTTCATTCAGTCAGAGTCGTCTTTAGATCAAAAGTTAATCGGACAACGAGAAATTTAATCATACTGGCTTATGAATCGTGCTCTCACTGTCTGTAAACTTGTCATTCTGGCACATTCAGAATCAGGAAAGACACGAGTGGCGACTCTTGAAATGCTAAAGCACAAGGTGCTTCAAATGCTCCAGCAATGCTACTGAGGCATGGTGTGCACGAAACGCTCTGCCGTAGAGTATTGATATTGGGAAAAACGACAATATTTTCCGTGGCCGCAAGTGTCAGAATCGTGGTCACATTTACGAGTTGACTAAGATGGGCAATTTTTATAAAGCTACTGGCTGACTGTCATGGATACGATTTCTAAATTATCGTATATGATACAGGTGTTATTTACATTTTCTATGAAAACCATCCAGGCTTTGTCAAGAATTTTCTCCATGAAATGGTTGCTAAAAGCCAAATTACAGAAAACGGCACTCAATTTTCATCACAAGAGTCCAAACCTTTCTGTGAGCGAAATGGCATACCACATTTCAAAACCGCACCATTTCATCCTGAATAAAAGTGACTCGCTGAAAGGTTTGTAATGACATTAAGTTTTGTATGATAATGCTCTTTCAGCAGTAGACTAAATGTAATGTATTAATAATTTTTCTTTCGCACTACAGAGCCACTCCGCATGATACAAAATCTCCATCAGAAAAACTGCGTGGGAGACCGCACTGTAAGCCAATATTAAAGTCGCTCGTGCATCCACAGACCGCGCATCAACAACAGTAGAACCTGATGTTTTTTAAAGTCAATTATCAGATACTAATTACGATGTACAAAATGAAAATATGTCTTGTGTACCAGTCAAAGCGATACAACAGCTTGGGAACATAATGTTAAAGAGTCCATATTTAAAATAGTGCCACAACACAACTCGGAAACTAAATGAAGCCCCACAGCCTGTATGCATACATATGCAGAGCTCATACGCTTTAGCTTTTTCAAACTCACGTAGCTACGGTGCAACCCACCAGAGAAATGTAGGAAGACGCGAGGAAATACTGACCCTACGGTTTATCCGAGAAGATAGGTTGAAGAGTGGGAAACCTATGCTTACATCATTTGTAGCTTTAGAGAAAGATTTTGATAAAGTTGACTGTACTGCACGCCCTGAAATTTTTAAGGTAGCGCAGATAACATACAGGGAGCGAAGGGTTATCTCCAAACTGTACAGAAACAAGACCATAGTTATAAAAGACGAAGGGCGTGAAAGGGAAGCATGTGAGAATGATCTGGTAAAGAGTTGTAATCTATTCCGTTATTATTCAGTCTGTACGTTCAGCAAACAATAAAGGAAGGGGAATTAAAGTTCAAGGATAAGGATTAAAATTTCGAAGCTAGCAGACGGAATTGTAATTCTGTTAGAGGTGGCAAAGTACTTGGATGAAGCAAGGAAGGAAGATAGCGTTTAACGCCCAGTCGATATCAAGGTTATTAGAAACGGAGCACAAGCTTGGATTGTGCCAAGAATTGGGAAGGAAATCGGCTAAGACCTTTCAAAGGAACCACCCCGGCATTTTCCTGGAGCGATTTAGAGGAGTCACGGAAAACCTAAATCTTGATGCCCGGACGTAGGTTTTAACCGTTGTCGTCCAAGTGCGAGGCCAGTATGCTAACCACTGCGCCACCTCGCTCGGTTACTTGGATGAGCAGATGTACGGAATGGACAGAGTCTTAAAAAGAGGTTATACGGTGGACGTCAACAAAAGATACGGGAAGACCACGGAATGAACTCAAATTAAATGAATTGAGGCTGATGCCGAGGAATGAGACAGTAAAAGTAATGGATGAGTTTTGCTATTTGGGCAGCAAATAAACTGGTGGTGGGAGAAGTGGAGATCACATAAAATGAAGACTTACAATAGCAAGAAAAGAAATATGTTAAAATAGAATATAAGTTTAATTTTCTGAACGGATTTGGCTGGGTATATTGCCCTATACGGACGTCAAACATAACAGATAAATATTTAAGACAAAAAGGGAATAGAAGTTCTTGAAAAGCAGTATTACAAAAAAATGAGGTAGATTAGGTGGGTAGATCGAATAAATAATGACGAGGTACTGAATCAAACTGGGGTAAGGAAGTCTGTGGCACAACTTGTCTCAAAGAACGGATCGGTTTCCTGCGGCAACAAGCAATCGTCAATTTCTAAGGCAGCGAAATTGTAGAGGGAGACCGAAGTTTGAATACCTATATTAAGTAGGTTCAAATGTAAGTAGGGTGTACTAGTTATGGATAGATGAAGAGTATTGCTCAGGGTTAGATTAGATAGCCGCATCAAACCAACTGATAGTAGGCTCTTTCAATACATCGGAGGATTGCTCAACATTCACTGTAAGTCACCTGTTTTGATCACAGTCGCGAGTCGCCCCATTCTGCTAGTACGAAGTGTCGTTGCCATAAGCGTAATAGTGAAGGACTGTCTTAATCGAAACTATAGACTTTGATCAACCTCAGTCAATTAGAAGACTACACAATACAATTACTTTCTGTTTCCTCGACGTCTTGCGAAACAAAGGTTTTACTTTCTTCGTGTTCGTGGCCTGAGGCACACCTACTTTTTTCGAGATCTTGGCAAGAGAGGTACGATATAAAAGCAGTCTTGCAAAAATTTTGTCTAATGTCAATATGAGGCCATTTGACCAGTACGAAATGGAATTTTAGTACGATCGCAGCCAGCCACACGCTTTGCATTCACGTTCAGTTAAATGGGATCTACTGCGAACAGTTTTCGTGAGTTTTTTCCTTTGTGCATATTTCAAGTGCAGAATATCGTGTCTTTTCTCACATTCTATTTTATTAGGAATACGTGATAATCTGGATCCATCTCCGGTTTAGGCCTCTGTAAACACAAGTTACTTACTTACGCGTAGCATTTTATATACATTTCTTAATTTTCAGAGATTTGTCACGTTATTTATTTGTGAATCTGAGCTGTTGTTTCGGAGGGTGCATTAACTGTTCTTACTCGATGTCTGTCCATCGCCACTCTGATAAAAACTGTGTAGTTACTGTATTGGAGAATTATATGATTTAGCTTTTGCATTTAGATCTCGTGGGTTCACTTACTTATAGTTTTTCGAGTATTACCAATTTCACCCATGTGTATTCGCATACATACTGGAATTTTCATGCACTTTCGTGAGGTGATTCTTGCTTTAGCTTGAACTTGCACTCATCGGTGTTCCATTTGAGCTTTTCTTGTAAGAAACAGTTATCAGCAAACGAGGTGATTCTACTCCGAGATCTTCAAGTATCGAGACTACACGACTGCAGATGACTGTACTCACCACGCAAGCTACATGTTACAGATGACTAGCGAGCTCAGAAATGCTTCGTCATTGCTAAGTATGTGTCTGATTTGGATATGCGTCCTAATTTCAGTTATCCCTGGAAATTGTGTCAGGACGCAAATTTCAACTTCTCGTTACGACTTCTCCCACTTCGAAAGTGTGGCATTCGAAATTACAATAAATCAAGTAGAACACTGATGAAAAAGACTCTATTGTTTTCGTTTTTATTTTTTAAGGATTTTCAAATTTTTTGTGCAGAATACCATTACTACGCTTCAGAATATACCAGACTTTTTTTTGCATAGTTTGCGGAAAGAGTATGAACTACCAGGTCGTGAAGGGTGCAACATACAGCTGACCATGCGAAAAGCACTGCGACCGTAATTCAGTATTCCACTCGTATTTAAAAGTCTGAATTTTTACCTTGTTTATTAACATTGCAAATGAAACCTTCATTGGGAATTTAAGTCGGTTCAAATGACCACGCAAACTGGTTGGAATCGTTCGTATGGGAGGTGTGAGAGGATCTGTGAGGATGATAACTTAGTTTTAATCTACAAAGGGGTAGCAGATTCGGGCTATTCAGATTGCTCAGTAGTATTCTAATAACAAAATGTTTAGCCATCCCGACTAATTTACTCGTTTTCTGTTTCGACCAAGTAGAAGAAAATAAAACAGCTCATTATCGTGTATATAATTTTTGTTTAAAACCATATATTCGCGGAAGCTATGTATGTGCCAAAGGTAGCTTTCTTATCGTTTAAATGCTCTGCTATCGTAGGTGGAAACGACTGTCACAAGGAAACGAAGGCACGCATTTTCACAGCACAGCAATTTATACTTCGTAGTTGGTTTTGACAAAATCCTGTAAATTGTTACTCAGAGAAATACAAGAATATAAGACATGTCCTTACGGAAGTTTATTGGAGTATCATAAAATATAAAGAAGATTGGTCAAGAACTTTCTGAGAGTTTCAGAAACAATATTTCCCCTTTATACATTGTGATCAAAAGTATCCAGACACCACCAAAAACATACGTTTTTCATATTAGGTGCATTGTGCTGCCACCTACTGCCAGGTAGTCCACATCAGGAACCTCATTAGTCATTAGAAATCGTGAGGGAGCAGAATGGGATGCTCCGCGGAACTCACGGACTTCGAACGTGGTAAGGTTATTTAGGTTTCACTTGTGTCATACGTCTGTACGCGAGATTTACACACTCCTAAAAATCCCTAGGTCCACTGTTTCCGATCTGGTAGTGAAGTGGAAACGTGAAGGGACACGTACAGCACAAAAGCGTACAGGCCGACCTCGTCTGTTGACTGACAGAGACCACCGAGTGTTGAAGAAGGTCGCAATGTGCAATAGGCAGACATCTATCCAGACCATCGCACATAGGAATTGCAAACTGTATCAGGATCTGCTGCAAGTACTATGACAGTTAGGCGGGAGGTGAGAAAACTTGGATTTCGAGGTCAAGCGGCTGCTCGTAAGCCTCACATCACTCCAGCAAATGCCAAACGACACCCCTGTTGGTGTAAGGAGCGTAAACATTGAACGATTGAACAATGGAGAAACTTTATGTGGAGTGATGAATCACGGTACACAATGAGGCGATCGGATGGCAGGCAGATGAACGTCATCTGCCAGCGTGTGTAGTGCCAACAATAAAATTCGGAGACGGTGGTGTTACGGTGTGGTCATGTTTTTCATGGAGGAGGCCTGCACCCCTTGTTGTTTTGCGTGGCACTATCACATCACAGGCCTAAATTCATGTTTTAAGCACCTTCTTGTTCCCCACTGCTGAAGAGCAATTCGCGGATGGGGATTGCATCTTTCAACACGATCGTGCACCTGTTCACAATGCACGGCCTGTGGCGGAGTGGTTACACGACAATAACATCCCTGTAATGGACTGTCCTGCACAGAGTCCTGACCTTATTCCTATAAAACGCCTTTGAGATGTTTTGGAACGCCAGCTTCGTGCCAGGCCTCTCCGACCGACATCGATACCTCTCCTCAGTGCAGCACTCCGTGGAGAATGGGCTGCCATTCCCCAAGAAATCTTTCAGCACCTGATTGAATGTGCCTGTGAGAGTGGAAGCTGTCATCAGGGTTAAGGGTTGGACAACACCATGTAGAATTCCACCATTACCGATAGAGGGCGCCACGAACTTGTAAGTCATTTTCAGCCAGGTGTCCGGATACTTTTGTTCACATAGCGAATAGTATACGTATTAAAAATGTATAGCATATGCCCTTTCGAATGATTATTAGCGTATCGTGTAAAAATGTGAGGTAAATTGTTCAAGAACTTGCCGCGATATTTGGAAACAACGTTAAACAATGTTTCCACTTGATAAAAAATTAGTACACCTGAAAAAAAGACATCGAGTTCGATCCGTTGAAGGCATATGCTACCTGGAGGGTAGAGCATGGTTTAAACGTCGTCCGCCAATAGACGGCGTAGTGGCATTAGCAACCTGA
Source organism: Schistocerca piceifrons (assembly GCF_021461385.2). Lineage (NCBI taxonomy): Eukaryota > Metazoa > Arthropoda > Insecta > Orthoptera > Acrididae > Schistocerca > Schistocerca piceifrons. The sequence continues at coordinate 769,672,338 of NC_060141.1, read as the reverse complement.
GCGCCATCTGTGTCTACCCTTTAATACGGAACCCTTACAGCCAGAAGAGTCAGTGTGGTATAGACATGTGAAACAAGCAGGCAACCATACCAGGAAGAGGCACTTGCGCATTGTACAGCTAACTGAGCGAGTTTGAATGGGGTCACATTGCTGCCTTCCGAGTGGCGGGATGGTCTTTTCGGTGAATTGCCTGGCAAGTTGGACGTGCTGCCTCAGTTGTGCAATTATTCTGGCATTAGTGGTCGTGTGAATATTCTCACACACGTAGACAAGTTTCTGGCGTCAGCGCAGCACAGATGCCCACCAAGATCGTCGTATTGTAAGAGCAGCAGTTGCAGATCGTATGGCTACCACAGAGCATATAAGAGAACTTGTGATACCAAACATGTCAACACAAACTGTTGTGAACTGGTAATATGAGCACGCACACCTATAATAGCCCGTCTCCCACTCACGCCACAGCATGGACGTGCACGCCTCGACTGACCCGCCAGAGGACTACTTGGAACATGAAATGGCACACCGTGGTCTTCAGTGATGAAAGCGTATTGTTCCCGGGCACAAATCGTGGTCGTTTGCGCGTACTGCATAGACCTGGCGAGGATGTCTGGCAGAGAGCATTCGTCCAAGCCACACTGTCCCAACCCGAGGCCTTAAGGTCCAGGGTGCAATAAGCTACAACTCTCGTTCATCTTTGGTGTATCTGGAGGGGATCCTGACCAGCGATTGGTACGTGCAGAATGTTATTAGACCCGTTCTTTTGCCGTTCTTGCAACATGAAGGTGGTGAGTTTTTTCAACAAGAAAATGCTCGTCCAAACACTGTTTCTGAAACTCAGCGTGCTCTGAAAGACGTACAACAACTTCCCTGCCCACGACGAGCTCCAGATTTATCTCCAGTGGAGAAGTGCCTCGTGTGACTCGCCGACCAACAACTCTTGGAGAGCGACGTGGACAGATCGGGCTGGAGTGGCATAACGTATCCCAGAACAGTATTCGCCATCTGTACGATCGACTGGATGCCACACTCAGCGCCTCCATTGCTGCCCGCGGAGGCTACACCACTTACTAACATGGGTGTTTCAGCATGGGTACTCTGAACCCCTTGTGCTACTAATCTATAATTTAGTCATTTCATGTACTCTATCTGCACAGTTGCAACAATAAATCTTGAGTGAATCGAAAACCTCTAAAATTGCGTACTTTTTTTTTTTTTTTTTTTTTTTGACAGTGTACAGTCAGTTCCACAAGAAAGTGTACGCCATAATTTTAAAAGTAACGTCCGCAGCGACATCTCTGGTAGTGGTCTAGAATCTGTAATCAATGAGTGTTTGCACAGTGTATAGATAAACAGTGTGAGGGTTGAATGTTTTGTTTTGTCGGTTACAGCTTAAAATGAGTGCAAAATATGTGAATCGTTACGAGGCAGTTTTCCTTGTAAATCATCCAAAGGGCCCGGTCTCCTCTTTCGAAAGTCTGATACACGCAGCGTGAAAGGTTGCTTCAGCAGACTGTCAAACACCAGTGAAAATGCGTGTTTGGGGATGTTTCTCTAAACGCGGTTTTGGCTATTTGTACTTATTTACAGACAATTTAACCGGTGAAAAAATGTGGAATATTTATCAAAAATGCCTTCTGATGTGCGTTAAGAATCTATCCGGTTCGAACAAAGCAAATTGGGTACTTCAAGAGGATAATGATCCGAAACATCGCAGCCATTTCTATTCAGCGTGGAAGAAAGGAAATAGGAGTAACCCGTTAAATTACAGACTCATATCACTGACCTCAATTTGCAGTAGGATTTTGGAGCATGTACACTCCTGGAAATTGAAATAAGAACACCGTGAATTCATTGTCCCAGGAAGGGGAAACTTTATTGACACATTCCTGGGGTCAGATACATCACATGATCACACTGACAGAACCACAGGCACATAGACACAGGCAACAGAGAATGCACAATGTCGGCACTAGTACAGTGTATATCCACCTTTCGCAGCAATGCAGGCTGCTATTCTCCCATGGAGACGATCGTAGAGATGCTGGATGTAGTCCTGTGGAACGGCTTGCCATGCCATTTCCACCTGGCGCCTCAGTTGGACCAGCGTTCGTACTGGCCGTGCAGACCGCGTGAGACGACGCTTCATCCAGTCCCAAACATGCTCAATGGGGGACAGATCCGGAGATCTTGCTGGCCAGGGTAGTTGACTTACACCTTCTAGAGCACGTTGGGTGGCACGGGATACATGCGGACGTGCATTGTCCTGTTGGAACAGCAAGTTCCCTTGCCGGTCTAGGAATGGTAGAACGATGGGTTCGATGACGGTTTGGATGTACCGTGCACTATTCAGTGTCCCCTCGACGATCACCAGTGGTGTACGGCCAGTGTAGGAGATCGCTCCCCACACCATGATGCCGGGTGTTGGCCCTGTGTGCCTCGGTCGTATGCAGTCCTGATTGTGGCGCTCACCTGCACGGCACCAAACACGCATACGACCATCATTGGCACCAAGGCAGAAGCGACTCTCATCGCTGAAGACGACACGTCTCCATTCGTCCCTCCATTCACGCCTGTCGCGACACCACTGGAGGCGGGCTGCACGATGTTGGGGCGTGAGCGGAAGACGGCCTAACGGTGTGCGGGACCGTAGCCCAGCTTCATGGAGACGGTTGCGAATGGTCCTCGCCGATACCCCAGGAGCAACAGTGTCCCTAATTTGCTGGGAAGTGGCGGTGCAGTCTCCTACGGCACTGCGTAGGATCCTACGGTCTTGGCGTGCATCCGTGCGTCGCTGCGGTCCGGTCCCAGGTCGACGGGCACGTGCACCTTCCGCCGACCACTGGCGACAACATCGATGTACTGTGGAGACCTCACGCCCCACGTGTTGAGCAATTCGGCGGTACGTCCACCCGGCCTCCCGCATGCCCACTATACGCCCTCGCTCAAAGTCCGTCAACTGCACATACGGTTCACGTCCACGCTGTCGCGGCATGCTACCAGTGTTAAAGACTGCGATGGAGCTCCGTATGCCACGGCAAACTGGCTGACACTGACGGCGGCGGTGCACAAATGCTGCGCAGCTAGCGCCATTCGACGGCCAACACCGCGGTTCCTGGTGTGTCCGCTGTGCCGTGCGTGTGATCATTGCTTGTACAGCCCTCTCGCAGTGTCCGGAGCAAGTATGGTGGGTCTGACACACCGGTGTCAATGTGTTCTTTTTTCCATTTCCAGGAGTGTATTATACTCGACCATTATGAATCACCTTGAAGAAAATGACTTATTCATACATAATCAACACGGATTCAGAAAATATCGTTCTTGTGCAACGCAGCTAGCTCTTTATTCCCATGAAGCAATGAGTGCTGTCGCCAAGGGATCTCAGATCGATTCCATATTCCTAGATTTCCAGAAGGCTCTGGATACCATTCCTCGCAAGCGACTATTAATCAAATTGCGAGCATAAGGAGTATCGTCTCAGTTGTGTGACTGGATTCGTGATTTCCTCTCAGAGTGGTCACAGTTCGTAGTGATAGACGGTAAACCATCGAGTAGAATAGCAGTGAAATCTGGCGTTCCGGAAGGTAGTGTCATAGGCCCTCTGCTGTTCCTGATTTACATAAATGATCTAGGTGAAAATCTGAGCAACCCCCTTAGATTCTTTGCAGATGACGCTGTAATTTGCCATCTAGTAAAATCATCAGACGATCAATGCCCATTACAAAATGATCCAGAGAGAATTTCTGTATGGTGCGAAAAGTGGCAATTGGCACTAAACAGAGAAAAGTGCGAGGTCATTCACATGGGTACTAAACGAAATCCGATAAGTTTTGGGTATACGATAAATCGCACAAATATAAGGGCTGTCAGTCCAACTAAATACCTAGGAGTTACAATTACGAGCAACTTAAATTGGAAATACCACATAGATAATATTGTGGGGAAGGCGAAACAAAGACTGCGCTTTGTTGGCAGAACACCCACTAAAGAGACAGCCTACATTACACTTGTCCGTCCTCTGCTGGAATACTGCTGCGCAGTGTGGGATCCTTACCAGGTAGGATTGACGGAGGACATCGAAAAAGTTCAAAGAAGGGCAGCACGTTTCGTGTTATCCCGTAATAGGGGTGAGAGTGTCACTGATATGATACGCGAATTGGGTTGGCAGTCACTGAAACAAAGGCGGTTTTCTTTGCGGTGAGATCTATTTAAGAAATTTCAATCACCAACTTTCTCTTCCGAATGAAAGAATATCTTGTTGACACCCACCTACGTAGGAAGAAATGATCATCATAATACAATGAGATAAATCAGAGCTCGAACGGAAAGATTCAGGTGTTCCTTTTCTCACGCGCCATTCGAGAGTGGAATGATAGTATGAAAATGGTTCGATGAACCCTCTGCCAGGCACTTAATTGTGAATTGCAGAGTAACCATGAAGATGTGTAGATGCAAAAGTTAGAACAAGTCAATCCACGATAGATTGGCCTAAAATGTCTCCGGATGCAAATCCGATCGACATGTTTGGTAGTAAATTAAGGTAAAGCATAAAGGAAAGCCAATATATACTTTGAAGCAGCTGTCATATAAAATCTGGGCGATATGGAGATCGTTACCGAGAGAATATGCATAAAATCTCGCGAAAAGCGTGCGAAAATTGCTATATTCCATAATGGCGGCGATTGGATTAACTATTAGGTAATTGTGCAATTAGTAAAACATGTATTTTCATGTAGACATATATTTACAATAATGTCTTATTTCATACAGATAACGACATACGCTTTTTTGTTGAACTGATTGTATCTTCGTAGAGATCGGCAAATTAAGTGACGGTTGGAAAAGATATTTTCCCTGTCAGGAACCGGGTGCATAAGATACGACTCCGACTCTTAGGTAGTGTAGTAGGTGATTAATAATGTCATGAATGCGTTCAGTTGTGTTATGTGGGAGCAACCTAACCCGTCTTGTTGCGATTTGAGAGAGCTCGCTTCTATCTCTCGTTAACAAAGGGTCAGATAATGTTATCCAGGAGTGAAATTAAGTTTCTGGGGGCAGATTTCAGGGCACAAAATGTTTCCATCTCTTTACATGAGTACTTCTACTTTCACGAGATAGGCTTACACGCACTGCGGACTGAACACCACAACGATAACAACCGTTGTTACTAAATTTATTGTTAACTACTTAAGTATCTATCAGATCACAGAGCAGAAATACGTGGGTAGGTAATCTTTGTTATGAGAGCTTGTAAATGGATTGAGAATGAGCTATCAATAGTACTGATTCGTGACGTCGTCGTGTGGTTTATTTTTGTGTCGCGGTATTGTGCAATATCGAAAACATCCTGTGAATAGTGCGGAAAACGCAGGGACTGCGGTTAACAGTGAATAATGCGTGAACTGTGAGTTTGTACTTAACGAACAGACATGGTTTCACGAGAAGTATGGACGGCAATCGCAACTGAAACATTACAGTATGTGAACAGTATTAATATGAACAGCACAAGGGCTGTGATTAACTGTAAATAAACCGTGAACTGTGTTATATAACCAGATAGACAATTACGGTTGCGTGATTGCTGCTAAGTGGGACAATGTGCGCGCAATTATAGTCCGTAATTAACTCCGTTGATGCGTGTTCACGTTCTACACGTGAGAAGGGCAGGGCTTTACGATAATACAGTTTCGATAATGCCACGAAGAAAATGATAGGCGGATCATTACTAAAAACGGACTGATAAATACTGTTGAGTCACATCTTCAAATAGCCATTGTCATGGTAAAACTTTTGCGATGGTCTGTTACGAAAAACAAGCTATCATAAGCGCAGATTGTGTATTAAATATTCTGTACTTAAGAATGAAATATATTTCGTTTATAGTAACTTGAAAGTACGGTAATGTGCGTAAACATGCTGATTTCGTAATTAGCAAAATTCCTTTTATCTTCCGTCATCTTTATTAAGTAATGGTTACCACAGCATCTCATCTAATTCAATGTTTAGTCATTCAGCACAATGATTTACGGTATGTGGTTGGTGATAATATCATTTTACTTTTTGTAACTTTTTGTATTACTGAAATGACTTAGCTTGATTTAGTTGTATGTAAACCAGTAGATCAAACAGTTAAATATTTGTAAATAAGGTCAAATTTAATCAGATCAGTGTTTAAAGATTTTGTTTCGCATAGAGGGACCAAACTGCTACAAATAACTGCAGTTCATGTTATTAGTCGTGACTATTATTACGAACTGAACTAAGAAATGATATCTTAAAACTTAGGACTCTAGATTAACCTAATTTCTGCCGTAGACTCGTACACACAGCCATTACAGCCGTACAGCCATTTTAACTCATTCAACGCGGATTTAAAAAAAAAAAAAACAACAAAAAAAAAAAAAACAAAAAAAAAACAAAAAACCTAGCTGCCCGACACTATACGACGTGTTCGATAGCTTATGACAGTATTCAAAACTTGACAAGTGGCGGAAATGCATTTTGCTATTATGTTTTACATTTTTACGCGATATACTGAGTCAGTGGTTTGTCGTAGATCAATGAAATCATACTACCTATCAGTATTTGTTGGATTTGTTGGCACCTAGATTCATAATTTTGTTAGTGCATATTTTCATCCGTGACTAACTAAAGCGGCAGTTAGGACAGTATTTGAGTTGGACAGTAAAGAAATTTCATTGTTTTTTGTATTACGTTACCCTTCAAATTTTAGCGGTTTTGACTAACGTACTCAAGTAACAATTTTCCGTACAAAACGAGCTTAGGTCATCTTGCTTGCATGGACGATCTATTCTACTATTAAAAACCGATGGACATTCCCCTCTTGTTACAACTAGTTGAATGCAACTTTCCACCTAACCCTATGCTACACATGTCCCTTTATTCTTTAGTAGCTTCTACAACCAACACCCATTTTAACTTGGTTACTGTACTAAAGTCTTAGTTTCCCTCCACTTTTTTAACTCATCCCACCCCAAGCCTACTCTCCCACCATTACCAGATTAATCCAAGTAACTTATCCCTTAGTTCTGCGAATTTCTATGAGGAAGACCATTCCTTCGCATTTCGGTTCAGTATCTATTCACCGGTTATCCGATCTACCCGTCTAATCTTTAATATTCTTCTGTAGCACAATATTCTAAAAGTTTATATTATCTTCCTGTCACACTAAATGCAAATTTGGTGATTGTTTGTAAGGAGTGAGTTACTTCAAAAATGGCTCTGAGCACTATGGGACTTAACATCTGTGGTCATCAGTCCCCTAGAACTTAGAACTACTTAAACCTAACTAACCTAAGGACATCACACACATCCATGCCCGAGGCAGGATTCGAACCTGCGACCGTAGCAGTCGCGCGGTTCCGGACTGCGCGCCTAGAACCGCTAGACCACCGCGGCCGGCAGTTACTTCATTTAAAAGAGTAGAGGTGATTCAAACGCTTTCCATGAAGATATTCGAAGAATATGCCGAAACAGCATAAGCAGATAAAGTGCATTATATGGCTATTATAGGACCATCCACGAATGAAAGTGTGTGAAATTGCTGACGGTAGATGTAAATCATGATAATGAAGTACAGTTTACCTCCAAAAAAAGTTTTATTTGATGAGTGTGCAATTTGTTTAATTCAAAAGTGAAAAGATTTAACTAGGAGTATTTTGTCCTGAATGAAATGTGAGTCCACCAGTTCACAGTAGAAACGAAAACGCAATGAAAGGAATGGCCAGAAGTAAATGGCTGTTTAGCAAACAATGCGATTATACCTGCTGGCGCCACTGGCGCCACTGGCTCAGATGTAGTATCGACTATCCCTCTTGCGGCCCCATTGCCAATATACAGTGTGTTACAAAAAGGTACGGCCAAACTTTCAGGAAACATTCCTCACACACAAAGAAAGAAAATATGTTATGTGGACATGTGTCCGGAAACGGTTACTTTCCACGTTAGAGCTCATTTCATTACTTCTCTTCAAATCACATTAATCATGGAATGGAAACACACAGCAACAGAACGTACCAGCGTTTGTTAGAGGAAATGTTCAGAATGCCCTCCGTTAGCGAGGATACATGCATCCACCCTCCGTGGCATGGAATCCCTGATGTGCTGATGCAGCCCTGGAGAATGGCGTATTGTATCACAGCCGTCCACAACACGAGCGCGGAGAGTCTCTACATTTGGAACCGGGGTTGCGTAGACAAGAGCTTTTAAATGCCCCCATAAATGAAAGTCAAGAGGGTTGAAGTCAGGAGAGGATGGAGGCCATGGAATTGGTCCGCCTCTACCAATCCATCGGTCACCGAATCTTTTGTTGAGAAGCGTACGAACACTTCGACTGAAATGTGCAGGAGCTCCATCGTGCATGAACCACATGTTGGGTCGTACTTGTAAAGGCACATGTTCTAGCAGCACAGGTAGACACCGTATGAAATCATGATAACGTGCTCCATTGAGCGTAGGTGGAAGAACGTGGGGCTCAATTAAGACATCACCAACAATGCCTGCCCAAAAGTTCACAGAAAATCTGTGTTGATGACGTGATTGCACAATTGCGTGCGGATTCTCGTCAGTCCACACATGTTGATTGTGAAAATTTACAATTTCATCACGTTGGAATGAAGCCTCATCCGTAAAGAGAACTTTTGCACTGAAATGAGGATTGACACATTGTTGGATGAACCATTCGTAGAAGTGTACCAGTGGAGGCCAATCAGCTGCTGATAGTGCCTGCACACGCTGTACATGGTACGGAAACAACTGGTTCTCCCGTAGCACTCTCCATACAGTGACGTGGTCAACGAAACCTTGTACAGCAGCAACTTCTCTGACGCTGACATTAGGTTTATCGTCAACTGCACGAAGAATTGCCTCGTCCATTGCAGGTGTCCTCGTCGTTCTAGGTCTTCCCCAGTCGCGAGTCATAGGCTGGAATGTTCCGTGCTCCCTGAGACGCCGATCATTTGCTTCGAACGTCTTCCTGTCGGGACATCTTCGTTATGGAAATCTGTCTCGATACAAACGTACCGCGCCACGGCTATTGTCCCGTGCTAATCCATACATCAAATGGGCATCTGCCAACTCCGCATTTGTAAACATTGCACTGACTGCAAAACCACGTTCGTGATGAACACTAACCTGTTGATGCTACGTACTGATGTGCTTGATACTAGTACTGTAGAGCAATGAGTCGCATGCCAACACAAGCACCGAAGTCAACATTACCTTCCTTCAATGGGGCCAACTGGCGGTGAATCGAGGAAGTACAGTACATACTGACGAAACTAAAATGAGCTCTAACACGGAAAGTAAGTGTTTCCGGACACATGTCCACATAACATCTTTTCTTTATTTGTGTGTGAGGAATGTTTCCTGAAAGTTTGGCCGTACCTTTTTGTAACACCCTGTATATGAGGAAGAGTTGGTGTCTGTAGGTTGTGTCCTTAGCAGGTCTTTGTTTGCCGATATATATACTGGGTTCGCTGGCCAGAGCGTAGGAGGCACGAAGTTAGGGGATTGCCGGTAGCGTCGCGATGGTCACGAGGTCCGAGCGGCCGAGGCCACGATCTACGCAAAGAGGGCCTGCGCAGAGAGAAGATACCGGAGTTACTGTCGACTACAAGCAGTAGGACAACATTCCGTCGGTTAGTTGGCAACATTCGTGTCGGACGACCGCTCGTGGCCTGGCTGCCCACTTGTACCTGGCTGTCATCGGCACCATTCAGTACCCGCCGCGACCTGGAGACCTAGAGACGGGTAATAAGACCTTAGCTGGGTCCTAGCTCGTCCTAAGAAGACAGGGTGTATCGCGAGATGGGCGGGGTGCATTTCGGCTTTCCATTTGAAGATTCAGCACTTTAAGGGAGCTGATAATCAGGCTGCTGTCGCCCTTAGCAGGACGTTCCAACAGCACGAGCTTGATGAGGAAACGCCGGACACTCACCTAGTATGCACGATCCGTACCGAGGTACCCCAACTGTTTAATTTGAAATCTTAATAAGAACAAGACCCATTGTGGTAGGGGGGAGGGCTCAGGAAGCAAATACTAGATAGACAGGAATCCAGTGACTATCTTCTGAGGAACGGCATTGCGTGTAACAGCTGGGGTAGGTCTGGACAAGCAAGAATTTGTCTCGTACAAACCTAAGTTATTCCCGTTTCCGGTACTTCCATGACTCTCCAGTACGAGGGCATTTAGGTCTTTAGGCTGATGTGGCCGACACTTTATAAAGTCATTAGAGGTTTAGTCAAGGAATGCCGAGTATGTAAGAAAGGAAAACCAAGTACCTCCCCTGCGAGGGGATTGCTGCAGTCGGAAGGGGAAGAGCATTCGCTGGACAAATTATTTATTGATAATGTGGCCGCACTTCCCTGGACGGAAAAAGGCAATTCGTAGATTCTCGTAGTGATGGACACCTTCTCCAGGTTCTTTCGGTTAATACCTAGTCGGGAGGTGACCGCTCTTATCACCATCTTTCATCTTACTAATATATTTAGGTGGTTTGGGACACCGCTGCGTTGGTTACGGATAACACCCCCGGGTTTCTGGTAAGGTCGTTTAGACAATTCTATTTAGGAAATGGGAGAAAACATGTTACCACCACACCTTATTACCCTCAGGGTTCCTTTGGCGAAAGAATTAACCGCAACTTCAAGTCAGCATTATTTACCACCATAAATCGCCCAAGAAGTCGGATACCACCTTGGCATGGTTACTTAGTATTTAACTATGTGCGGCGTGAATCATCCCAGGATATCCCAGCTAGCCTTACTCTCACATATCCCATGAATTTCCCACTCGCTTATTTAGGGGAAATAAATATTTTACCTCCATCTCCGGAGGTTCTTAGGAAGAAATGAGGGCGAGCTCGGGCTAATATTAGGAAGGCTCACGATCATCAGGGCCGTATAGTAGAAACAAGTCCCTCTTTCGGGGGAAGATAGGGGCTCTTGTCTACATTAGGAACGTTCCTGGGCGGACGTCTCACGAGAAATGCTTAGCGAAGCTTACTCCACGTTTCCCAGGTCCACATTCCATTGTCAAAATTTTAAGCCCGGTCAGTCTTTTAGTCAGTGACCTGGGAAAGGGGAAACTCATAAGGGTTAGATTAAACATTTCAGTGGAGTGAGGGTTTCTTAGCCCCGGCGGAAGCTTGTTTAGGTTTGAGAGGCGGAGGTTCAGCCATGGCGCCATTGAGTTAGTAGACTGTTCTGTCTGGCGCCACTCGATCAGGTGCAGTATCGACTATCGCTCTTGCGGTCCCACTGCCAATATCTATGAGGAAGAGTTGGTGTGTGTGTGTGTGTGTGTGTGTGTGGGTTGTGTCCTTACAAGGTCTTTGCTTGCCCACATACAGGGTGTCCCATTTATGTTGTGTCATGTTTTTACTTGGTTTTCATCTGTTTTTTGACAGCTCCAGCAAGTGTTCGAGTTTGTGATCCCAGGCTCAAAGTCAATGTCGTGTTACATAATTGATAACGTTGTGTTTCAGTGAATGGTACACTGTGATACATTTTTGAATAGGTCCTTAGGAGAGGAAATGAATTACCGAATAAAAAATACAGGGTGCCATTTAAAAAAGTCATACCGATGTTCATATCGTTGTAAAAAAAACAAAAAACAAAGCTACAACGAAGAGAATCATGTTGATTGATGTCCCCCTGAGGGCTAAAGAACATTTTCTTGGAAAAAATTTGTAATTTGCATCTGGACAAGCAGTTGGTTGACAACATTCGTGTCGGACGGCAGCTCTTGGTCTGGCTGCCCTCTTCTACGTGGCTTTCATCGGCACCGCTCAGTAACCGCAGCGACGCACTGTGGTTCCATGGAACTTCTTGCTAATAAAGGGGAGTAACATTGTGTAATCCTCGTGGTGATTTGTGTTATTGTCTACCTGCCCTCGTAATTATTTTCTGGTTTGTATTAATGGCTCTGAGCACTATGGGACTTAACATCTGAGGTCATCAGCCCCCTAGGACTTAGAACTACTTAAACCTAACTAACCTAAGGACTTTACACACGTCCATGCCCTAGGCAGGAATCGAACCTGCGACTGTAGCGGTCGCGCGGTTCCAGACTGAAGCGCCTAGAACCGCTCGGCCACAGCGGCCGGCTTCTGGTTTGTACCCGACCGCCGGAGTTTTACTCGGTTGGCTCTTTTGTCGTAAGTACAAGGTTATTACAAATGATTGAAGCGATTTCACAGCTCTACAATAACTTTATTATTTGAGATATTTTCAAAATGCTTTGTACACACATACAAAAACTCAAAACGTTTTTTTAGGCATTCACAAATGTTCGATATGTGCCCCTTTAGTGATTCGGCAGATATCAAGCCGATAATCAAGTTCCTCCCACACTCGGCGCAGCATGTCCCAATCAATGAATTCGAAAGCATCGTTGATGCGAGCTCGCAGTTCTGGCACGTTTCTTGGTAGAGGAGGTTTAAACACTGAATCTTTCACATAACCCCACAGAAAGAAAGCGCATGGGGTTAAGTCGGGAGAGCGTGGAGGCCATGACATGAATTGCTGATCATGATCTCCACCACGACCGATCGATCGGTTTTCCAATCTCCTGTTTAAGAAATCCCGAACATCATGATGGAAGTGCGGTGGAGCACCATCCTGTTGAAAGATGAAGTCAGCACTGTCGGTCTCCAGTTGTGGCATGAGCCAATTTTCCGCGGGCTATGCGTGAAACTTGCCCGTACGCTTTCAACCGTTTCTTCGCTCACTGCAGGCCGACCCGTTGATTTCCCCTACAGAGGCATCCAGAATCTTTAAACTGCGCATACCATCGCCGAATGGAGTTAGCAGTTGGTGGATCTTTGTTGAACTTCGTCATGAAGTATCGTTGCACTGTTATGACTGATTGATGTGAGTGCATTTCAAGCACGACATACGGTTTCTCGGCTCCTGTTGCCATTTTGTCTCACTGCGCTCTCGAGCGCTCTGACGGCAGAAACCTGAAGTGCGGCTTCAGCAGAACAAAACTTTATGAGTTTTTCTACATATCTGTAGTGTGTCGTGACCATATGTCAATGAATGGAGCTACAGTGAATTTATGAAATCGATTCAATCATTTATAATAGCCCTGTATAGGCCGTAGTATCGTAATAGACACTGGTTGTCGTTTGAATATTTCTTCCGATATTATACTGCCTTTCCTGTTTGGTTTATAGCCGATCATTAATGTTATAATGAATCAGCTCCTGGTCGTAAATACAGCCGGAACAGTTATACCGAGGCACAGGTTGCCGGTAAACTAAGCAGGGGGTGTTGTGGTTAGATGAAGATGTTAACCGGTTCAGTTCTTTGATTTTAATTGCATTTCTCAGTCAATAGTTATAACCTGAAGAACCTGTTGTACTAAGCTGTGCGTTGCTGTCTTATAAAGTCCGGGTCATTGTTGGTGTATTTTTGAGTCGATTTTGTGGTTCCGCCGTGTGAATTCTTTTGTAATAATAAGTGTTAACAAGTAATGTTTTAAGACGTCCCTTCAGAGCGGTCTTAATAACTGACAATCAGTTTAACTTTGAAAATATTAACAGCCAACTGTCACCAGGGCTTTGGTCAAAATAAAATTGTTAGAAAGGATGGGTTGGGATCCAGTCGCACCTTGGTTGCCGATTGAAATTAAGAGGTTGCTCGCTTTGAAGTAAGCCTTATCATTGTCATATTGTTTCCTAATCTGTTTAACCTTTAAGCGCAGGTGCGCGTCTTAACCGCGAACCTCTTAACATACAACTTTCAAATTAAAAGTTACATCACCTGTTTTGAGTAACTGAATCACTCTTGTCATCAGTGGTGCTTATGTAGTTTTGATGTGTTGCAGAAGCGCATTTAAGAAGAGAAACTGTGTCCTGCGCGGTAGTAAACACTGCTGTTTCACCCGATAACGGGCGGGCTGTGGTTTACAGTAATATTGTTTCGCTGTTTTGATTTCTCTTTCATAAGTTTATTCATTTTACAAATTTGTTCAGTTTGTAAAAAAAATTATGGTTATATATTGTCAAATAAACAGTTCGTGTGATAAGAAGGTTATGTTGGTGGTTCCTCCCATCACCGTTTTCCTTAATTCCAGTGAGTACCGCGTCTCAAGTACGAAACGATCCGAGGTGTTGTTTTCGCCTGTTACTTTATTACCCTGAGAAACATAATCAGTAAGAATAATTCCTATTCTTCTGGCCCAACTCGACGAAAAATTTCGTGAGAAGAAGATTGGGAAAGTACCTTTCGCTAGTATAGCTCATACGATGTTCAGTATTGGATAATGTGAAGTACAACTTGCACCTACCACAACGTACAAAAACAATTTTTGGTAGTATATTGTTAAGAGACACTGAAGGCATTGCAGCAGCTTGAAAAAGCTGCTTTTACTTAATTTCTTAGATGTTCCTCTATTCTTCTTCGTAGTTTCCATATGTGCATCAACATTTGTCATAACGTTCTACAAGCTTTTGTACCCCTAAGTCATAGACGTCTGCCGCCTGTAAGGATGACCAGTCATAAATTACTTTTTCTTTACACCTTGTTATCTGTTGCGAAGCGTTTGCCGAAGGAAGCTCGGTGGGTGGACAATCTGTTCCCGCTGAAAAGTTTGGCACAGATTTTTGGTGTGAACGGCAGAATGGAGTCCGGCTTTGTCACGCAGCAACAAAACTCCAGGAGTTAGAGAGCCACCTCGCTTATTCTGTACTGGACGTCGAAGTTTAATCGGGGTAGCACAGTAAGTAGCTGTCTTTAATGTTGTCTCTTGCTGCATAAATTCGATTAAGAAGGCTCCATGTCTACGCCAAAACACGTTTGCCGAAACCTTACGTGTTGAATTGCCTGCTTGGCCTCTACTCTAATTGGTGATGACGTGTGACGCCATTCCGCTGACCTATTTTTAGATTCTGGAGTCATGTGAGAAGCACGTCCAGTCTATGACAATGTTTTAAAAAAAGAAAATGATCACCTTCCTTGAGACACTGTTAAAAAAATCAAGAGCACAGCCCATTCCTTTCATTTTGTGTTTATCAGTAAGCAGCGTGGGAACCGGACGTGCGCGCAATTTGCGAAATTAAAGCTTTCCAAATACGATTTGCGCAAAGTTGTTTGACCCACATTCGGAAATTTCAACGCTTAAGTTGGAATTGTGTATCGCCGGTCTTCGTGAATCTTTTGGTGCACGGCTTTGACCAAATCTTCTGACATAACTGATGGTCGTCCTGATAGCGGTTCATGAGGACATTTTTCCGTCAGTCATTGAAGGTTCTCTCCCACTTAAACACTTTGCTGTCATTCAACGCGGTCGGACTATGCACCTTCCTTGTCTGTCGCTGAATTTCCGCTGTTCGAAAGCTCCTTGCTTTCAAAAACCGAATCACTGACCCTGTTTCAGAGTTGATGGGCAGTTCGATCCTTTTAAACATTTTAAACTGACACGGTAAACAGCGAACTGTGACAATACTGATACAAATGGAGTAGTTCGACGAGCAAGGTGACCGAGAATCTGTACGTATGCAAGTTTCAGTGTTGGCGCGACATTCTGTTAGCTACGGCGATTCAGACCTTAGATTCCGAATAACTCTTGTGCCTTAGGAACGGAATGTCCTCATTGGAAAAACACACCAAGCACTTTGGCAGCGCTGGGGAATAACTCCTCTATCATCAGGCACAGGGTGTTACAGCTGGACCTATAGCGTCACGTCGAGATTGGCGGGTGGATGACTGCGTCAAAACGGGCTCAAGCGGAGCAGGCTGTGGACTCTGGCTCACTGAGAATATCTGACAACTTTAGGTGCTGCGGCCATAACACTACCTCACATATCACACTTTCACTGTTCAGTAAGCCGGGAATTGCGCTCTGTCGTAGAGATAATGTATTCCGACAAAGAATGCACCGCTGCTCTCGGGGGATAGAGATCTTTGGGCAGGAAATTTCCGATACCCTTCTGTGCAGTATATATATTGCGTTTAATGGCAAACGTGACCCAATACGGCGATAGAGACGCTACGTATAGTGTATGCTCATCGAATGAATGTCTGTCCGATCTTCATTCACGAAATGCAGAAGACTGCAGATAAAGGCGATCAGGTTTATGCCATAACTCTGGACTATCGAAAAGCGCACGCTTACAGAATACTAGCTGAGGCATGCATTTCGCTGCCTCTTCGGTGTGACAGCCTGGTATCCGTAGCGGAATAAACTACGAGTCTGACACCTGGAACTGTGACAGAGCCCCTGTAGTTACTTTTGAGATTTTATATGGTAAGCTGGTGTTAGTCAAGAATGTCTTTAAGGCGACAAATCCTCATTGTCAACAGCTCACTGGGTGTGAACGAGGTCGCTTAATAGGGCTACAAGAACCTGTATGTTCCTTCTGCGACACTGCAAAAACTCTTGGCGAGAATGTAGCCACTGCACATGCACTGCTGTCAGCAGTAACCGCGAGAATGCACGGTCGCTAGGTAACCGAGCTCCGCTCGACCACGTTGCAATACCGAGAGGGAACACCATCGTGTTCGGCATGGGGCTCTGGTGCATCGTACTGCATTTGCAGCAGTACTTTGAGCAGCAATTGTCTCCACAGTGAGACAACGAACTGTTACAAATCAGTTACTTCAAGGACAGTTCCGAGCCAGACGCCGTTTGGGTGCATTCCACTGACCCCAGTACATGTACTCTATATGCTGTGATGACACTGGGTTCGATAGTTGTAAACGTCCGTCTTCCATCTGCGTCTGTTATTAATGTGTCAATAGCACCAAAGGCTTGACACTGCAGGAAGTCTGCAAGGACCGACATGACGATGTATCTAAACAACGGAATATGCCACCACAACTCGGACGTATTACATTGGAGAGTATGGACCCTTCCAAAGATAACGTACCGACCAGGAAAACAAACGCGTACGTGCATTTTACAGAAAAGACGTTCATACTAGAACGTTAGTTTTACGTTGCCCAAATTCTTTACATTTAGCTTCGGCTACGAAAGCCGCATTTAGAACAAAAGATTAAAGGAATTCTACGAAATTTTGACTATAGCCTATGACAGTTGTTGAGAACCTCGTGTTACTGCGTAACCTATTTTAATGTAAAACTGGGAAACATGCGGTCTTTGACCGTTTGTCCGTTAAAGTCGAATGACGATCAAGACGACTGAAAAGAGGAATATCGTAAAAAATCTGAACAGTAATCAAATGGTTCAAATGGCTCTGAGCACTATGGGACTTAACTGCTGAGGTCATCAGTCCCCTAGAACTTAGAACTACTTAAACCTAACTAACCTAAGGAAATCACACACATTCATGCCCGAGGCAGGATTCGAACCTGCGACCGTAGCGGTCGCGTGGTTCCGGACTGTGGCGCCTAAAACCGCTAGGCCACTCCGGCCGGCAACAGTAATCACTACAGATAATAGCTGCATTTCTAGCAATCGAACAGTACACAAATCGTTCTGATTACGAAACACGTCATTGAAAGCATTCATAATCATCCAACAAGCAAAATCTAGACTCTTATCAGTGAATCGTTTGATTACAGTAAAATTATACACTGAGATGACAGCTCATGGGAAAGCGATATGAACATACACACATGACGGTAGCGTCGCGTAGACAAGGCATAAAAGGCCAGTCTATTGACGGAGCTTTCACTTGTACCCAGGTGATTCATGTGAAAAAGCTTCCGATGTGATTATCGCAGCACAACGGGAATTAGCAGACTTTGAACGCGGAACGGTAGTTGGCGCTAGGTGCATGGAACATTCCGTTTCGGAAACTGTCAGGGAATTCCACAGTGTCAAGAGCGTGCCGATAATACTAAATTTTCTCTCATCACCGACAACGCGATTGTCGACGGCCTTTACTTAACGACCGAGAGGAGCAGCGTTTGTGTAGAGTTGTCAGTGTTACACGTGAAGTAGCACTGCATGAAATAACTGCAAAAATCAATGTGCAACATTCGACGAACGTATCCTTTAGGATAGGGCGGCGAAATGTGGCGTTAATGGGCTCTGGCAGCAGACGACCAACGAGAGTGCCTTTGCTAACAGCACGAGCGCCTCCTGCAGCTAGTCTCCTACTCTCCTGGGCTCATGAATATTTCGGTTGGACTATAGAAGACTCGAAAACGATGGCCTGGTCAGATGAGTTTCGATTTCAGTTGGCAGGAGCTGATGGTTGCGTCCGAGCGTGGCGCAGACCCCACGAAATGGTGGCACCAAGTTGTCAACAAGGCAACGTGAAAGCTAGCGGTGGCACTCAATGGTATGGGCTGTGTTTACATGGTCCAGCTAAACCGACCATAGACTGGAAATGGACTTTAATAAAAATGCATCCATAAAACGATGGAATTTTTATGGGTGGCAATGCGACTTCCCAGCTGGCCACAGGTGTGGCGATTGGTTTCGAAAACATTCTGGACAGTTCGAGCGAATGATTTGGCCACACGTCGAACATTTATGGGACATAACCGAAGGGCGCACAAAATCCTGCACCGACAACACTTTCGCAGTTATTGTCTGCATATCTCAATGTTTCTGCAGGGGACTTCCAACGACTTGTT
Organism: Schistocerca piceifrons; assembly: GCF_021461385.2. Classification (NCBI taxonomy): domain Eukaryota; kingdom Metazoa; phylum Arthropoda; class Insecta; order Orthoptera; family Acrididae; genus Schistocerca; species Schistocerca piceifrons. The sequence continues at coordinate 769,653,768 of NC_060141.1, read as the reverse complement.
GAGCCCATAACACGTTGAGCTGCTGCACTATGCCAGGCAAAAGGAGGTCTGGCACGATATTAGAAGATATCCAATAACTTAAGTCACCTCATTGTACATACCTAAACAAAGAGATCAAACGTAATATTCTGTGTATCACTTTTGTGCTCAGAGTGGCTTGTAGACCACCGTTTGACTTCAGCCTCATACAGGAAACTAAGAATGTGAACAAAGATCAACGGCAATGCCAACTGTACCACATTTCTTGACGAAACAATGGCTCACGAGGTAGTATTCGATCGATCCGACGTCATGTTAGAGCTCAATATCCCACAAATGGAATCTTCGTGATGAAAGTGAAACGTTTAACGCAGTGATTTGGTTAATGGGCAAATATACAAGTTACGTTTTTAACAATACTGGGAGCGATGAACGTATTGAATACAAGATGTATATGGAAAATGAATTCGAGAAAATACCTTAATATCAGTATCACAATAAGAAATATGGTAATATGCTCCGAATTGTTTTCAACAGAATGGGTATAGGTTAGGAACTGGTTTCCTAGTAGAGAGGGAATGGGTTGGGTCACGTTCCCGACCCTAACCTCACCTGAAAGTCACACTCGAAAAATAAATCAGTAGTACAGCAGATACAAGAATATGGCGACAAACATCTGGTGTCTGATATAAAGGAAGATCTTGAACTCGCTATGGATGAGTTTAGAAGGCTGGAACTGACAAAATAACAAGGCAGTGAAGGATTTTGCGATGTCACTGTTCGGGACTGCTCTTCTGTCCACGCAATTTACCCTGGGCGGAACACAGATCAAGGATTTACTGAATCGTTAATTTGGGTCTGGGATATGATGAAGAGGAACCTCAGGCTGCAGAAGAAGAAAACGTGCATGCTGAACTGCCACCAGTTGAAGGTGACCGCGAAGGTGCTAAATTGTGCTACTGCTAAAGACTCATTCTTTCAATGCTGTAATTTATGACTGCAAATATCTGTCACCTTATTTCTGTCATTTCATTGTAGTAACTGTTTTTGTGGAATACAAAAAGAATCAAGAGAGCAGCAGTCGATATGCTTTCACTACTAATACACTCTGGGCATACTGCCTAAGGCAAACAAAGTGACTCGGCTTCTAATATATATATATTTCACCATCAGGACACTCAGATGTATAATTACTGGTGCCGATTAATTACGAAATCATCATTAAATGATACTAGAAGCTACGTAGATTACTGCCGCCTACAGATTCGGACATCAACCAGCAGACTGGTAACTGGCGTAGGCTAGTGTACTCCGCAATAAAGAGAACTTTTTAACTATTTGAGATAAGAGCATCTGTAAAAATATTAAGAGTACAAATGGCAATCCCGTATCAAGAAAAGAGTGGAGGGCTGAAAACTGTAAGGAATATATATGAGGGCTATAGGAGTGAAACAAGGTTGAATGCGATATCGCAGGAAGAGAAATGGATGTACTGTAGATGAAGAACAATTTCACGGAGTAGTGATAGACACAAGTCGAAGCCAGGCACCTGGAGTAAACAACATTTCCTCTGAATTACACAAATCGTTGGGAGGCGATGAGGGAGGTATTCTACCTTGCACGGAAGCTTTTGAAACAAGTAAAATACCCCAACAGTTTAACAAAAATATAGTAATTCCTGTTCCAAGGAAAGCTTGTGCCGACAGATGTATTACCGAGCCATCAGTTTAATAAGTCATGATAACGGAATACTCACACGATTAATGTTGGAGAGAGTGTTGTACCTCGGTACGCTTATCACACTTACTCCCTAGCCAGCACCGTAAAAGAAGATTAATATATTTTCATGTTCCATTTTTAAACGATGCAATTTACTTTTTAAGTGTGAAGTTGTTTTCTGAAATTACAAAAATTTCTCCAGATACTTACAGGGGAACCTCCCCATCGCTACCCCGTCAGATTCAGTTATAAGTTGGCACAGTGGATGGGCCTTGGAACACTGAACACAGATCAGTCGACAAAACAGGAAGAAGTTGTATGGAACTATGAAAAAAATAAGCAAAATATACAAACTGACAATTCCATCCGCATGATAACCAATATCAAGGATAGTCTGATCTCAGGATCGCCGTGGTCCCGTGGTTAGCGTGCGCAGCTGCGGAACAAAAGGTCATTGGTAAAAGAAAATGCACACGGAAGTAGTGGATTTCCATGCAGTCTCGAGGAAGTAGTGTTGTGCTTCCAACTGAAAGACAGTGCTGACTCTTGACATGCAGACAGGTAATGGGGCACAACAGAGTTCAAGTCTTCCCCCGAGTGAAAATTTTACTTTCTTTATTTTCGCAAAGTTATGATCTGTCCGTTCGTTCATTTACGTCTCTGTTCACTATAATAAGTTTAGTGTCTGTGTTTTGCGACCGCACCGCAAAACCGTGCGATTAGTAGACGAAAGGACGTGCCTCTCCAATGGGAAGGTCACAGGTCAACAGATTCCTCCACAGGAAAACACGTCTGATATATCCTATACGACACTGGTGACGGCATGTGCGTCACATCACAGGAATATGTTGTCAACCCACCTAACTTGTACACTTGGCGAATGGGTAAAAAGATTCTTCTACCTTGCCCTATTTAGGTTTTCTTGTGGATGTGATAATCACTCCCAAAAAAGTGATGAAAACATAAGAGTTTGTCACATAAACTGCAACAAATGAATGCAACAGTTACACAGTCGCTCAGTTTATCCTGTGCTCTGTCAAAACATATGTTTTTAATGTTTTCAAATTTTTCCGTGTGTAGACCGTCAAATCCTGCATATGTCCAAGCAAATCTGAACATGTCCTGGAATTTTGGAGAGCGAAGTTGATTTTGTGTGAGTGCCTGAACTTTGATAATTGTCTGAAAATAAAAAGTTAAAGTTTTTACTCTAGGGAAGACTTGAACCAAGGACCTTTCGTTCCGGAGGTGCTCACGCTAACCACGAGACCACGGCACCCCTGACCTCATACTTACCTTGATGTTGCTTATCTTGCACATGGACTACTCAGTGTATATTATGCTTATTTTTTTCCTAGTTCCACACAACTTCTTCCTGTTTTCTCGAGTGATATGTGTTCAGTTTTTCAAGGCCTATCCACTGTGCCAACTTATAACTAAATCTGAGGGGGGTGCGATGGGGAGGTTCCCTTGTTAGGGTTTTTCCGAATGTGGAAACATGTTCCAAGGTTCAATGTGGTATGTGCCGGGTGGTTCTAAGTGATGTGTAACTACTTACGGAGGTCCAGTGTGGGCTGTAATTATAGTATGACAGCCAAACTTGGTAAATTGGCTAATATGTATACGATTAACGCTAGAAACAACGAGTTCCATTTATGTCCACCAGTTGCAAATCTGGCTCTGTACAGCATCTCCTCGACATTTTCGGTGTTCATAATGAAAACATTGTGTTGGCGGCAGTCTATAACAAAATGCTTTTCTCACTTGCTTGACGCACTTTTCCCACGTCCCGTTGCTTATCCATTTCATATGGAATCATTTCTGTGCGTCTTTGTTGCGTTCACAGTGTCAGATATGTACCTGGTGGCCTCAAATTGGAACTAACTTTTTTCCAGCATGAACTGGTTCCGCGTTAACGCATTAGAATATCTACCGAATTTCGCTGCCGTATTTCCATACGATAATTACAGCCCACACTGGACCTCTGTGAGTCGCTGGATTATAAATATAACCATCCAGTAACCCGGTAACTAGGAGCAAATATTCTACTGAAATTTAAAGGCGTTGTAATGGAGAAAATTTTGTCATTACCGTATTTAATTGTCTCTATGTTACATTACTCCACTACGCAACAATAGTCAGTGAAGTCTATTAAACAGAAAACCAAGTACAAGTCAAATACATTTTGACACAGAAGCTATTGGAACCTACGACAAATTTCCTTTTTCACGGCAGATAAATACACTCAATTCATCTGCAAGTATCACACTTCCCATGGTAAGAGACCATCTTCTATTTGAACGTACAAGATGGTGCACGACCGCATCTGTCCACATGTTATGTAAATAGACCTAAAGTATGTAGCATTTATTCACCATAAAATTCTATGCCTGAAGAACTAACAATATATTCGAAATATCTGTAATACGTTATACAACACTTTAATGAGTGGAACGCGAAATATTTAGTATTCAGGTGTGACTAGATACGCGTCTGTTAACGTTGTCTGGACGCGATCACCCAATAATACGGTCCTGTCGAGGAGATAGTTGACATAAAGTGATTGAAGGGTAATGGTTTCAGGGGCAGAGGGGGGAAGATGCCACGAGAAGTGCCGTGCAGAAAAAAACCTCTGCAATAACGTGGATGGGTAGTGGGGCTACCCGCGAATTTCTGGGAGTAGCTACAACTCATGCTTGGTTGTCAGGAATTGTTACAAGTGAGGTGTCACCGTTGTTGCCGGTCTCCGACGGTATCTCCTGGGCCATCTGCAGCGTCACCATACAAGACGTCATCTCAGACGTCGATTTGATTATGAAATTGATCGCTCGTTGTGTAAAGTCTTCAAGGGGTTTGTTCGTGTCTTCTGTGTCTGGTTTCACTGCTTCTGCCGACTTGTTGGCTGTGTAAGTACAGCTGAAGGCGCCAATCAGGCTTGTTATAATGAAGGAGTTCACCGATATAGCGTTGTTTGTGTGCTCAATTTTCCTCAAGGAAATGTGTTTTTGGGCGGTTCTGCTGTTGTGGTGTCACCGCCAGACACCACACTTGCTAGGTGGTAGTTTTAAATCGGCCGCGGTCCATTAGTACATGTCGGACCCGCGTGTCGCCACTGTCAGTGATTGCAGACGGAGCGCCACCACACGGCAGGTCTAGAGAGACTTACTAGCACTCGCCCCAGTTGTACAGCCGACGTAGCTAGCGATGCCACACTGACGAAGCCACGCTCATTTGCAGAGCAGATAGTTGGAGTAGCCTTCAGCTGAGTCAATGGCTCCGACCTAGCAAGGCGCCATTAGTAGTTTATTGCCTGAATCTACAGAGTCTCACTTGTATCGTCAATAGCGATGTACAACAAGGATGGATTAAAGTTAAGTATTCCAGCAGCTTCGTACTTTTCTTTATAGCATTCATTACGTATCCTGTTTCAGACCTATCTCTAGCCTGCGTGAGTTAACGCGTGCCTTTCGGCTACTTCCGAGTGGCGTGGTTGTCTTAGTACGCCACAACAGCTGTGATCGTAGTTCCCCAGATTCAGGATGAGAGGACGAGTTTTTTTAATACCTCCACGATAATACCGAGCCAGAATTCATTACGTAAATCTGGGCGTGTGTATCTTGAAGCGTCGCTTTTGATCCACTACACCGAGTTTTGCAGGCGGCGCACAGACGCAATCGCAGCTGCAAAATCCCAGACTAGAACTGCATATGTCATCAGATGTCTGATAAGCGTCATGTACCAGGGTAAATTTATGCACCCTATTTTGTTCTCAGCCGAAAAGAATGCTACGAATGCGGAACGCTACGTATTATTTGAAGTTTCCTGAGTGAGTACGCCAAGTTTCCGTCAATTCCGTCAGATAGCGTAGCTGCAGGACAGTTTCAAAATAGCGTCTATAGGTGATGTATGTTACAAGCAAAATGCCGTCATTGAATTTCTCACTGCAGAGAAAGAAACTGTGGGAAATATTAAAAAACTCTTGTGCAAGGTCTATGCCAGAAGTACAATTAGTCGCTGGGAACGGAGGGTGAGGTCATCAGAAGGCGGTTAGGCGGAGCTCCACGATTTGCAGTGAACGGGGAGACCATCCACGGCTGTCACACCTGACATGTTGCAAAAAGCAGAGGTTGTCATCCGCGAGGCCAGACGCATTACGAGTCGGCAGTTGGCAAAGACTGTTGCTTGAAAAATGGTTCCGATTCACATTAACATGTGGGATATGGTTAGCATACTTTTGACTCGAACGAAGACCCGTACAGTTTTGACAAGCGAAGAGCTGTACACGTCTGACTTAAGAGTCAAACGTTCGGAAGTGGTAGTGGGCAGTTAGAAGCTGGCCACCAGTTGTAATTTAGCATGCTATGGAAGTAACCGCTTACCAATATAAGATGGAATAAAGGGTTTTTGTGTGTTTTAGAAGGCGTTGAGTTGGTTTTATTAGCGATAATTGGTTCATATCGGAATTCCGAGTGTTCCGCAGTTAGTGAAAGTAGTGCGTGTGTCTGACTCTCTGAAATTTAGTTGAGTCGGAGCTTTTGTGTGTAGTTGTGGATTTGTGGACAATTTGTGACACAGTATATCCACTGCATGGTTAGGAGTTTTTTTGCAGACACTATATAGGTGTGGACGGCACAGCAGTTAGCAACTTATTTAATTCTGCGACTCAGATTTCCGGGTTTAAATTTTCTCCTCATTGGAGTGGAAACCAGTTACCACGGAACTATTTGACTAAGGAGATGCAGCTGTCTCGTCGAATTCAAAACGAAAGTTATTAGTGGCTTTAATCAGCTCCCCATGACTGGTCCAACACCTGAAGCAACCCAGTAACCCATTATGTTAAATGTCAGAGTTCTAGTGGCGGTGGCACTTAATGGTTTATTTCTGATTTATTTTATTTATATTTATTCCGTTCAGTAGTGAATAGCCAGCTGTCGTAACGCACGAACTTATAATTACAATACGAAAGAGAAATACAATACCGTTGTTGAAAAATGAAAATATGTCACAGCTTCTCAGCAAACTAAATACAATCTACTGTCCGCTTTTTAAAGAAATGGAAAATAAATGATTAAAGAAATTAATCAATATTTAGAAAAGAAATGTTGAATAAAGAATCAAGAGAGAATTTATCACATAGTTAGAATCTTTAATGCCTGTGGGATAGCCATAGAGTAAATATCTCTGGAGTGAGCACTCACATGCACAGAACAGATTTTGTGTGTCAACATACATTGCTGGCCTGGTCACGTGATCTCGGGACGTCGTGTGTTTGTTCGTATAGCGCCCTGTATATTTAGAATGTCACTACATCCCTAGTACAGCCGGATTCTTTTCGTACGTGTCGTGGATTATTTATATATGTTGCGAAGACATTTTAACAGTATTTGATACCGGGAATAAACCAGCTACGTAACTTTTAAGGGCAAGTGATATTACATTCAGCTTCTTTGCGATAGGTGTCATAGTTCAGATGCACTCGATTTTTGGTAGTTTTTGGTATGATACCGCACTTTATAGTATTACAGAGCCTTAAGTACATTTTTGCAGTGATAGTCCTGCAAAATGACTTGACAGTACGCTAGTACTTTCGCAAGTGTCAGAAAAACACCGAATTTACCACACATTAGCGATTATATCCCTGCTAATTCGTCCTTTTTTCTTGTATTTCTGCGTATTTATGTTATCGTTTTTGCGACCTAAAGCACAATTTTTCTTACTGGTGGCACTTTGAGGTATTTATTTAACGCATTTTAAGTACTTGCTCCCAGTTCATTAATTAAATAGTAGACGGAGTAATCAATATACATAATTGACAAGTCATTGATAAATGCTTGGAGGATAGTATTTACTGAAACAACTAACCTTTCCCTTTCCTGTTCCACTAGCGGAACGAGAGGAAGCGATTGTTTGTAAGCTTTTGTACGACCCGTAATATCTATTATATAGTCCAAAAATCGTAGAAAAATAGGTCTACAGAATCAAGTCTTAATTATAATTCGTGTCGAAATTTTTAAACGTATACAGTGTCTCTTACTAAAATGAAAACTATAATTAGAGCTATATGGAATGTACCCATGAAAAGTTACTATCCCTCCTTTCACATAGTTTTCTTTCCATCCGTAGCAACAACGTAATTCACCATCGCTATTACACTATCAACAAACGGTGAAACACAACAAAAACTCTTGATATTATAAACTTCAAACGCTGCAGAAAGCACACAGGCACAGCGAAGTCCCGAGATCACGTGACAATCCTGGTTTAATGTTGACAACATGCGCAGAACGCAATGCTCACTCCAGAGATATTTACTCTATGGGAATAGCCAAAGATATTTACAATTCATTATTCCTCAAGAAAAAATATAGAGCTGCTAAGAAGAGTGTGCAATGTAATATGAAATATTTATGAATGAAAGATTAGGAGTAGTTTGACTTTAATGAAAAGAATGTAAGATTTTTGAATAGTTAATATTACGACATTCCGTTTTGATGTCCAAGAAAGAGATTATCAATAGTCAGTCGGCCAAGGGTTATATCGCTGACAGTAAACATTTGCACTCTGTAACGAGATTATTTAGGCTTGCATTTTATGTGAATGATAATAATAATATCCTTTCGCTTATTTGAAGAGCATTTCTTGGACGGTATTTGATTTCGTAAATACTCAATTCGCGGTTCGGTAAATTCCTTGAAGTAAATGAGAAGCGATATAATCCTGCGAAGTTTAAAAGTACGCTGCGGAGCACGATTTAAGTGTGACTGATATTACATTCCAAGAGGAAATAAATCATAGCTCTTCAGGTATTTAATCCCAAGAAGGGCTTTGTGAGTGAATCCAGTATTCTTTTGACTTCATAGTCTTATGATAGTAATGAAGACAAAGTACTTAAACGAATTACGACATCGTTAACTTGCTGAGTCATTTGTTTAGAAGCTATAATCACTACCGTATACTCTGTTCATCATAAGAATAAAAATGACGTAAACATTACTCCAAGTATTCTTCCGCGTTTGCTTGAATCTCCTTGGATTTCGTATCATGTGGAGCAGAAGTGAAGATGTGACCAGTACATTCAAGTACGGTCGTCAGGATATGTTTTATGCTGTGTTACAAGAACATAGACTGTGAGATAATGCGGGTCAACAGCTTTACTGGCGCAATAAACTTGGACATAACTGGCCAGTCAGCGGTCCATTTAACCTGCAATGATGTTAGCAGTCGCAGTTCAAACGTAAGGAAAGACGAGTAAAAAAACAATATAGCTTCGAATGTCATTTAATTTTTAAAGAGAGTGAAATAATATTCAGCTAAACTCCAGCACTACTGCGCGCTTCTTAGGTGACCAGGCGGAAAGCATAAAATGTTCTCGTTCTCACCTGACATAATATTCTAATTACAAACAAGAGTGATGAAAACTTGTAACTTGAACACAGGGTAATTTTTCTGAGCGAGCTGTGTGTGATGCGAAAGCACACTGCAGGGATTTCACCGTAGTGTTTAATACTGAAGCCACTGAGGTATTAATTGCAGTGAGCCGTCTGATACTCTCTTAGCTCCTTCCTTATCCGAATCCGAGAAATACATTTCAGTTCTGGGACTGTGATCTGCTACGTTGATAGCCTATCAACAACATAATCCATGAAGCCAACCAGGCGCCGCACTTTCTTCTCTTCTTTTATGACTAGCAGTCTGTATCCCGCCAGCGTTCGGCCGTGACATGTGAAAAAGCTGCACGCGTTAGTTTCAGTTGGTCTGGCAGCTTAACAGTCTTGTTACTTCTCGGGCCAAATCTCGTAACTTGGCTCCAGATTATTTCTATTGGGTTCATATTGTAGTGATACAGTAGCAAATGTAGCATTTGTACGGTTTGCCTGATGCTGTAATAATGATTGTTTCTCGTGTTTCTACGACACTTACCTACATCTGTGGTATAAAACGATGGACATAGAATAAAGAGTATTCGGTATATCAGTTCTGCACAAAAAATTAAATTATGTTTTCTTAATTTAAGCAAATTTGCTAACAGTCTTTCGTAAAATATCGATAATTAAGAATTTACATTTGAAAAGAAACCAGTAATATCGCGTGCAGTAAGTATTAGAGACAAGAAGACGTGCATTATTTATAAAATAATGGTGATGAATTTTACAATTACGAGATGTAGGCGTTTCAAATTGAACGTGAAAAAATTTGAGTGAGGCGAGATTTGAACCAGCGAACCATAAACTGCAGTAACTATCCAGTCTATTACGCTACCATTTACGTAATATGTTCAATATGTATACATGCCTCAACTGTATGTAATACAGTCCCTCGGAGAACTTCAAAACCGATTTTCTTTGTACATTTATGAAAAACATTAAGAACAACCTATTTCTCGGCACTTTTTAACCGTGTGTCCACACGTGTGTTTCACTTCGGAACGGGAAGCAGTCTCAGCCATTTTCATACTGCGCATTAACCGTGCGACAATCAGAGCACAACAGTGCAGAGGCTGTGACTGTACACGATTTTTGAAATAAAAGCTACAGAGCTAAAGCCTGATTAAGAAAAACGTTGATGGCTGCTAATACATTTCAATATCTTAAAGTTTCATTTAACGTAACTTAGTAATACTATATCTAATACACAAGTAGGACCTATTTTCAAGAGTGTGACAACGTCAGTGTACATGTGTTACGGTTTCTGACCAATCATCGCCTTTGTGTTTGTTTACGTCAGGTTTATTCTTATGATCAACGGAGTATAGTATTTTGCATGTCATTTTGGTTACCAGTAACAGAACTAGTTTCGAACAAAATTAAATTTTCACTCGTAACCTATTATTATTGAATACTCTTAGTGAGCCATTAGGCGGATAGTGTGTGAGTTACAACCTTATAAGACCGTAACAAATCTTGAACATGAAACCTGAAAAAAACTGAAGTCTAATGAACCACTATTATTGAAATACTGGGTCTGAGGCGCGATCACCTTGCAAGGACCTGCGAGCTTCTAATAGAAAATCAGTCAGTACAGGGTTCGCGTTTCGTTCTGACGGCGGTAGTACGAGCTCACGCTGTATTTCAGTTTGGGGCGACTGGTACTCAAATGCAGGACTGTAGCATTGTAGGTGCCTCATCACGATGTATTCCCTCATTGTACAACAACTTGTTGAGTAATTTGGGAGTAATATTTTTTTTAATATCAAGTCCTACTATTTTTCTGGGGGTCAAAATTTATTTAAAAAAGCAGTTTTAAGTATTAGAAATAAAGATACTTTCAACACACTGTGATATTCGCTATTTTTGGCTTAATTAAAACAGCAAATTCAGCCAGAAGGCAAATACTTGTTTATAAAGAATGATTAATATATAATAAGGCGTCGCATGGCGACGGTGGAATTTTCTAGATAATGTAATTCGTCGTCTTTGGGCGGCAATATAAACAGAAAAGTACGGATGGATATGCGATCCTTCACTATTTTGTTCGCTGGAAAACAAATGAAGCCTGGAGAGCTAAGAAGACTTTTACTGTTTTTCTCGAGTAAGACGGACGCAGATCTGTGGCAGTCTGATCTAATTTTTTACTAAATGTATAAAAACGTGTTATGTTTAAGTTTGAGTGAAGTGTAAAGAACTGTTATAACTTACCGTGACGACGCATGAGCGACTCAAAGAAGACAATGGCCATATAAAAGAGCGCTCAATGGACATGATACGGACATAAAAATCTACCGTCATTGTAGTACTAAGCTTAAGGTACGATATATGTTTTAGTTTATAATAAATATTTGTTCTGGGAATGCTGAATCATTTAGCAGTGCTCATTCCTATCATCTCCTCAGTATTATTTTCATTTTAATTATGCATTTTGCTAATATTACAGACTCCAAGATCAGCAGTCCAATGTGCGTGTTACCTTGATAAAAAGAAGACTGTTTTATCGTCTTCTTGCATCAGCTTTAATATTGAATTTCTCTTTTGTGTAATGTTACAGTTGTTTTTGCGCCCTTAAGAACTTTCTGGTCCCTTAGGAAATTTTTTTGTCATAACAATAACTTCACAACCGGGTATGATCGTATCTACGATCATGAAGTAATTAGAAAGACGATAACGCAACTTCTTAATCAATAGCACGCTAGTTGTGACTGCCTCAAGCCACGCGAAACCGCAAGTGAAAACTATTCACATCTCATAATGCAATATTTTATGACAATGGTCAATCCATGATTCTTACGCCAATTGTGATTGATAAAACAGTTAGTTAAATCTCAATTTCCAACTTTCCGTTGAATAGCAACATCACTTCTATTTTGTAACATCACACTTGGCGCCCGAACAGGGACTTGACCAAAAATTAGTTCAAATTCTTGGAAAATTTTCTATGTGCTTGTGTTAATAAATGTTCTGTCGTTTCATGTACACATCATCTCTCTGTGAGTAAGACAGAAAATACGCTGGTCGATAACGCAGTTTAATTATCGAGAGAAAAGAAAAGAGACGTGAATTTGCTGAGACAACATAGCGGTATTCAAGCCATCAAAAAGTAAGTCAGAATTTTGCATACGCAGTGTAGTGCTTCAGTAGCAACGTTGCTTTTCCAAGTCGATCCACATCCTTTCTATCTCCTTCCCGCTATAGAAAATCTGCTTTATTTTATCTTTCAAAGTAAAATTATTCGTAGTCTGATAATAGAAATTATTTCTCCCCATTGTTAGTATACCTGTATTGCATTTTCAACATGGTGGATAGTGTGCGCAATTTGCAGTGAAGAGCATCTTCATTCATTTGTCTGAAACGGTTAGGTTCCATCTTGTCTTCTTGCCAGATAGAATTTCATTTGTTGCTCACGCGAGGGCGGTGCTCTTAGCGGACTCACCATGTCACTGACAAACGACGAAAGCCTTGCGTAGCACCTGATTTACTGACGAAAATGGCAGATAGTAAACAGAGACAGGTGACAACAGGAGACGGGAGTGAAGACGTTAATAGTATTCCATACCCTTTACGATCACGAACGGTAGGTTCCCGTGTGGAAACTGAACTAACCATGTCTGTAACAGGGGAAAGTGACCCTGAAGTCCAAACTCGTCCCGCTGCAGCTACAAATGACCTCGGTGCGTTAATGGAAATGCTGAAACAACAGTTTGACGCAGTAAATGAGAATATAAAAACACAAAATGAGACTATAAAAACACAAAATGAGACTGTTAACGCCCGACTAGATGCTGTAAGTGAATCATTAAAAACACAGCTAGGCACAATCAAAACAGATCGGCATAAAGAAATTACGGCTGAATTAAATACCCATTTGGGTGAGGTGCAAACTAAGATCAGTGATCAAATTCAGAAAATGCAGAAACAGGTGAAAAGTGAAATAGCTGAAGTATCTGGAACATTAAACACAAAAATTCAGGCAGCTACCAAAGAAATAAACTCAGCTAGAAATGCAGTATCTGACATTGAAGGTGTAGTGGAGGATCTGTCGAGGCAGATAGACTCAATCAATATTGAAGAACAGGTTAAGAGCACCGTGAAAGCACACGCGGAGGCATTGTCGGAACACTACAGTGAATGGATAAAGGGTAAAGATATTTTTATCGAAAAGAAGGTCAGGGAGGAGCTTAGGGAGACTGTCAAGGATGTAACTTATGAAATCTTAGCTGCTCCTGGTAAGTCGGGAGACACAGTAGTTTCTGAATTGGGACAGATTCGGAGGACACTTACACGGGATCTTCCCGAGTGGAAGCAGCAAGTAGTGGACGAAGTCAGAACGCTGAGAAACTGGGTAGAAAATCCGCACACACATACGCAAACTATAGGGAACAACTCTTTAGACGGTGACGAATGTCAGTCAACTCCTTATCGTTCACCGCCTGATTACATGCAAAACAACAGTCCTGTTGAGTCCCGAGTAGGGAAACTAAATGATCCGCCCACAATTGTGAGTTTAATGCAAGAGGAAAGTGTGATTAAGCATCGCACTTTTCCTGTTTTTCATCCGCAGAAGCGAGAAATACACCCCATCGTGTTCCTAAAGAATTTTTTCGGCATATTTCCCAGGAGCTGGACAGACAGACAGCGTATTCAGTTCGTCACTGGCTTTATTTCTGGTGATGCAGCATTATGGGGAACGGAAATGGTAGACACGTGTAGGAATTATGAAGAGTTTGAGAAAATGTTCTTGGCAAAATTTTGGAGTAATGGGGTACAGCAAAGATTAAGGAAGGAGGTGTATGGTGCGGAAATTTTCAATGAGAAGCATGGAAGTCTCCGGCGATACTTTGAGAAGTATCTAGCAAAAATTAAATTCTGGGATTCTCCGATTTCTTCCAAGGACGTAATTATGATTCTCAAAAGCAAACTCCCTGTGTCTATTAGAGAGAAATTAGTAAATGTGTCCGAAGAAGACACGGATGTATTCCTTTCTGCGCTGGATTCCTTAGATTTAATTAGCGAGGATGTGCGCTCCAAGGTTGGCAGCGGCAAATTCTTCCCTGGCAGCCAGCAGAATGCATCGCACGCGGACAACAATGCGCCCAAGGAGAGAGCGAGCTACTGCGACCGCTGTTACCAACCTGCCAGCGGTTATCAAAACGCAAACGGCAATAACTTTAAACGGAAGCAGAAAACCAATTACAGTAATCAGCAGAGATACCACCCAATTTACAACCACCAGGTACAACATCAGTACGGAAACCCACCCTTTAATTCTGCGCCTGAGCAGTATGGAAATTCTCCACAAACTAGTGGTAATTTTTCAAATGGGCGAGTGTACAATCAAAGTTATAGGTCGAAATATAGCAAGTGGCATGGGCAAGGCGGAGGCCACCCAGCACAACATAAGAACAACTATTCACAGGATAGAGGACCGCGGAACAATTTTCAAATGGCACCAAATGCGAACTTTCCTTCACAAGGAAATGGTTTTGCCGGCAACCAAAAGATCGGGCGACATCAGCCTTCTCAAGTATTCTATTCACAAGTGAATGCACCCAGTGGATTTTACCCCTCTACACCGGCATTTGTACCACATAACCAGCACCAATATGAAACGGAACAAACACTTAAGGCCATGAATGACAAACAGGTTAAACATCCTGCGGAAAATTAGAGGCAGCGCCTTTCAGCCTCCTAGAGGTCGCTGCGGATTTTGAGTGGGGGCACTAACGAATACTCTGATTCTGAGTATGTTAACGCGATACGGTACGACCATGAGACCGACTTACGAGATGACCTTGCACCTGACCTAGAAGCTCAAGACATTAATGACATTTATGATGAACAGGTCCAGGCTTCGATTAAGATTTCTATTGCCAACATTCCTTTCACAGCCGTTGTTGATACAGGAGCAAACATCAATGTCATGTCACCATGTTTCTTCAGACAGGTGTCTTCTGTTTCACAAGTTTTATCATTGCCGATTCAGGGCTGCTCCATATCGGGAGCGATTGGTCCACTGAAACAGAGAGTTAGTTTACAGACGCAGCTTCAACTGCAGATAGAATCTGTTTCGGTTTCTTGCTTCTTACGTACTGGAAATTTCCTTGTGTGAACTGTTAATGACAGGTATTGTGTTGAACAGCGCACTAACTACAGGGTAACGGCTACTACATGTAAACTTTAAAGTATTAAATGTTAAGTATGGAAAAATTGTTTATAGTAATGGACATTGAACTGATATTTCTTCAACAAGCTGAAGCAGGAAATAGGGGTTGCACCAAGAATTTCAATTTAATTTTAAGTTAGTATTAAAAAAAAAAAGTGCTTGCGAGGCGATTGCCCGGAGCTATATAAATATGTAAAGGTGAGAAATGGAGAAGGATGCGTAAATAAGCACTTCTCTCAAGGTACAAGAAGATTTATAGATTTATTTTTAGTAATGTAAGTACTTTAAGTTCTGTTGTAAAAGCCCAAATTACCTGCTTAAAAAAAAAAAAGGTACATGTTCAAACACTCCAGACAGTGGACAGGAGTAGAAGAAATAGCTTAAAGTTCAGTTAAAGCGTGCTGTTAAATGGAAAAACAAGTGGTAACCCACATGTGTTCACGCAAGGAGACAATAAGCTGTAGTAAAACTAAGTTAGGTGAAATACAGTACAAATAGAGGCAAACCATGAAGCATCAATAATGTAGCGTAAGTACTCCACGAGGCCACTAATTGCTATGAAAGTAAACTATTTCCCTGTGATCTGAGCCCAATGTAAAGGGTATATGAGGAATGTTAGCTGACGAATTGATTTCAGTAGAATCGAGGTACTAAATAACCACACAGCAAGCCACCTGTATCATAAATAAGTCCAAGTAAAGATCTTCAGAAGATCTGGAGTGTAATCTAGCGACCATTCAATACCCTAATTGAAGGCTAATCTAAAGAACAAGCAATGCAGTGATATTTAAACTTAATATTGACTATAACCTGAGTAAGACGTAGAAGTAGCAAAGCATGCTGTAAGGATGGAGGTTGAAGTTTATATATGTGCCTATGTTTATTAAGATAATTTTATTTACATGCAGATTTTATTGCAAAAATGTCTCCTAAGACACTCCTCTTATGAAATCCATTCTCCTTGTGCCCGTTCCTTTTGATCCTGGTTCATTAACCCAGACGAAGGGTCGACTTGTAAAAGGTACGTGTGCTTCGAAGCAAAGCAGTGCTTATGAGAAATGAGACACGTAGCGTGATGAACTTCGCTAGCTTTGGTAATGTTTGTTATGGACCGGTTGCGTAAACCCAGTGAACTGTCGGTAATTCCATTCATGCAAAAAAATAGTAGACACGCGTTACCCTATTTTTTTTTAACAGAGAACGATTGCTGAGTACATGAAGCGAAGAGGGAGAACTATTGTTATCCAGTCTGCCTTCAAATATAAAAAAAATTTGGCAAGCACAAAGGAAAGCACAAAAAGAAAAAAAAAAGATTCAGTGTTAAATGTGTACTCGTTAAGTAGTAGATATGCTGCGTGGCAGTAGAAAATGATCTTGGGTGCACTAAAGAATAAATGCAACGAGTGTCGCGAAACCTGTAGTTTTCATAATGAGGAGATGAGCACTTAAAAGAAAGTTTGAAAGAATATTTTTAGGTTCACTAGTGAAAGCAAATCTTGAGATATAAAGAGTCCATTCATAAAGCAGTTGTTCACTGGACTTAACAAAAGGAGTGACCATTAATTGTAAATATTAGCTCGTAAGTGATATTTTGTAAATAGTAGAATATAAGTCTTTCTATACCAGTGGAGGAAACGTGCAAAATTGATTGTTTTGTAAATGAACTCCATCGGCGAAGGAACTAGGCACGAATGCTGTGTGAAGATGCACACTAAAGTGCGACGTGCATAATAAAAATAACTGTTCACTGTATACTAGTGGTAGTGTTGTACTGCAAGTGTAAAAAAGGAAGTCAAGGCTACGACAACAGGTGCAACGCAAAGTTCAGTGTTGTTCTAAGTGCAGCGACAGCTAAAACATTCGTCGTCACTTACCTGTGAGCCTCATGGGAGGCAGTTGACAGAAGTATGGAGGCAACTTCAGTGTCCGGCTCCTCCGATGGGAAACGCGCGCGAGGTGTTTGTATCGATGCACTCGTGTGATACGAAGTTCACAAAAAAAAAAGGGAGCAATCGACGACCAGCAGCTCTGTTACAGCCTGAGCGCGAACGGATACTAAGTATTGGAGCTCACGCAACACTGTGCAGCCGCTGTGAGTGGCTGACGTGTGGGTGACGAAACAATCCAAACTTTAAACTGCTAACCGCCATGACTTCCATCGTACATACTGGAGGAAAGACATTTGTACACTTGTGTGACTACATCTTCATATGTAAATTAAGCGATTTTCTTGAGTTGAAGTTAAGATGAGTGAGAAGTAGATTGTTAGATTACTCAGGCCTTAAAGCCATTAATACCGGCACTCCTGAACACTGCTAAAATGAATTATAATCCTGTCTCTTGATGGACAAAGAAAATGATTGTGCACTATAGGAAGACCCTAAACTCCAGACCAGTCCCGATCCTTAACAAATGTATCCAGTAGCTTGTAAGTCATACTAATAATTTTCCACTTCTTCTGTTTCATATTGTAAATAAAAACCCGGGAAGCCACTTGAATTCCTGGCACCACAGTGGAAAGGACAGATGTACTGCATGATGAACGCCGTAGACAGCTAACACAGAAAGTGAAAGCATCACGAAGTGTAGTGCTACGTTATTAAACTGTAATTGAACCACAATGAGTCAACAGATGCTTGAACATTGTCCACTCTAGTTTAGTGAAAATAAGCACTCACTGTACTCATGTATTAGTTGTTAAGCTCAAGAGAAAGTAATTCCTGAATTCTATCCCCTGAAGTGCGAAATGAACGTTCACTTATTGTTATAAGCAAATATGGACCAAACTTAAATATGCACATAAATGTTAATCTTGGTATTATGGAATGAAGTGACTGATGAACAAAGAATGAAAAACTTTATTTTGAAAAATGATAAATATCTGATATATGTTTATAAATGTGATTTCAATTTATGTACTTTGTACGCCAGTAACGTTATGTAAATGTCACACCAAAAATCACGAATATCTCATGAGGACATGAGGATCGAGGTAATCCTTCGGCATTCCCTCTCTCCTCATGGGAGGCAATGTGATATTCGCTATTTTTGGCTTAATTAAAACAGCAAATTCAGCCAGAAGGCAAATACTTGTTTATAAAGAATGATTAATATATAATAAGGCGTCGCATGGCGACGGTGGAATTTTCTAGATAATGTAATTCGTCGTCTTTGGGCGGCAATATAAACAGAAAAGTACGGATGGATATGCGATCCTTCACTATTTTGTTCGCTGGAGAACAAATGAAGCCTGGAGCGCTAAGAAGACTTTTACTGTTTTTCTCGAGTAAGACGGACGCAAATCTGTGGCAGTCTGATCTAATTTTTTACTAAATGTATAAAAACGTGTTATGTTTAAGTTTGAGTGAAGTGTAAAGAACTGTTATAACTTACCGTGACGACGCATGAGCGACTCAAAGAAGACAATGGCCATATAAAAGAGCGCTCAATGGACATGATACGGACATAAAAATCTACCGTCATTGTAGTACTAAGCTTAAGGTACGATATATGTTTTAGTTTATAATAAATATTTGTTCTGGGAATGCTGAATCATTTAGCAGTGCTCATTCCTATCATCTCCTCAGTATTATTTTCATTTTAATTATGCATTTTGCTAATATTACAGACTCCAAGATCAGCAGTCCAATGTGCGTGTTACCTTGATAAAAAGAAGACTGTTTTATCGTCTTCTTGCATCAGCTTTAATATTGAATTTCTCTTTTGTGTGATGTTACAGTTGTTTTTGCGCCCTTAAGAACTTTCTGGTCCCTTAGGAAATTTTTTTGTCATAACAATAACTTCACAACCGGGTATGATCGTATCTACGATCATGAAGTAATTAGAAAGACGATAACGCAACTTCTTAATCAATAGCACGCTAGTTGTGACTGCCTCAAGCCACGCGAAACCGCAAGTGAAAACTATTCACATCTCATAATGCAATATTTTATGACAATGGTCAATCCATGATTCTTACGCCAATTGTGACTGATAGAACAGTTAGTTAAATCTCAATTTCCAACTTTCCATTGAATAGCAACATCACTTCTATTTTGTAACATCACAACACCCAGAATCGTTGGTTGTGACAATAGGCGTGAAACGTCAAATCGAGCGTTCATCGTCCATGTTACCCATCAAGCATGCTAAATTACAGCAGTAAACTGAACTGTGAAACCTTTCGCTGGTAGTATGAAAACGATTCTTACCAACGTATACTTGCCAATCACACAACAACGCGATTCTTCCAGTATAAATTGTAGGTGGGGAAATATAGATGGATGCATTTCTGCATGTTTCTGTTCTCCTCAGGTAAACAAACCATGACAGATTCAATGGAGAATACTCTCATTTGTTATTACGACTGACATGATCTGAAAAAGCAGTGCACTGTGCTGCTATTTTGCTTCGGAAAAGTATGCACATCGTGAAGAGTGATGCAAAGGAATCCACAGACTCCCTGTGTTCAGATCATCTCCAGTTACGGTTGCAACATCAGAATTTTTATCTCCTAGAGAAAGTCACCCCTTGATTGTTTGTATTCGTAACAGCGGGATACAGTTGATTTTGTTCACTACATAATAATACCTAACAATCTATAGCTATAAGCATGGAACACATCTGCTGTATAGCTCATTGGCACAGTGGGACATGCATGCTACTAGCTGATGAATCTCACACGTGTTAAATGACACTCATAGTGTAGTTACTTCATTGCATCACATTTGAGGGATTGTTCTGTTGCGTAAGAACTGTCTATTAATGTTTCTTACCCTGTAAACGTTATTGATTACTTTTAACTGAGGAACTGTCTTAATTTTTGTACGATGTAATCTAACTCTAAAAGGAAATTTAGTGAAAGTGTTTCCGACAAGGATTACCAATACTTGAGCACTAAGTCCTTATGTTAAATATGTGTTTCGACACGTCTTCTATGGATGGAAAGATGTTTTCTGGACCCTGCCGACAATGTGTTCTCTTTTACCTTCAAGATATAGCCACTCCTTGTGTGCTGACAAAGAAATGGTTCAAATGGCTCTGAGCACTATGGGACCCAACTGCCGAGGTCATTAGTCCCCTAGAACTTAGAACTAGTTAAACCTAACTAACCTAAGGACATCACAAACATCCATGCCCGAGGCAGGATTCGAACCTGCGACCGTAGCGGTCTTGCGGTTCCAAACTGCAGCGCCTTTAACCGCACAGCCACTTTGGCCGGCTGCTGACAATTTATGGGAAACAGATTAAGTGGAAGAAGGAATCCAGACTTATTCGTCCTGAGACTGAGTTGAAGCAGCTCTCCATGCTACCCTATCCTGTGCAAGCTTCTTCATCTCCCACTACTCACTGCAACCTACATCCTTCTGAATCTGCTTAGTGTGTTCATCTCTTGGTCTCCCTCTACGATTTTTACCCTCCACGCTGCCCTCCAATACTAAATTTGTGGTCCCTTGATGCCTCAGAACATGTCCTGCTAACCGGTCCCTTCTTCTTGTCACGTTGTGCCACAAACTCCTCTTCTCCCCAATTCTATTCAATACCTATGAAACGTCCCCTTAGAACAATTATACATGACTGTGCTTATCCTGACACACAATACTTTTAGCGCAACGCAATCTGACTTTCAAAAATCCCTACAAAAGAATGGCCCTGACTAACATTAACCTATACCTTTCACAAATCACTTACCTCACCAAAAATCTTCGTTACTCGAACAACTGAAATACAGTGAGCGCCACTACTGCCAGCTAAATAAAAGATTCAAACTACGGAAGGCACTAACTACTGGTAGGCATAGTTAGCAAATGAAAGATTTTAATAGAGAAGAAACAATGTATTTACCTTAATAGTGTTGAAAAATCACAATATACATAGCAGTTCATGACATCCAGTCTTACAAATTTCAAAACTCCGCCATTTCTCTCCCCACATCCACCACTGCTGGCGGCTCACCTC
This sequence comes from Schistocerca piceifrons, assembly GCF_021461385.2. Taxonomy (NCBI): domain Eukaryota; kingdom Metazoa; phylum Arthropoda; class Insecta; order Orthoptera; family Acrididae; genus Schistocerca; species Schistocerca piceifrons. The sequence continues at coordinate 769,632,522 of NC_060141.1, read as the reverse complement.
CAACTGCGCAACGCTACGCGCTGTTCACATGCAGTTGCCCAACACTACAATGGCGAATATTACAACAATGCAAACCAGCCACAGACTGCACACAGCACAGCCAGTGATTTTCATACTGAGCGCTACGTGGCGTTACAGCAATGATCAAAAATACAAATGGCGAAGCAAGCAGCATAAATTACAACTAATACAAGGCAATGAGCAGCAAACAAGAAAAATAAATCAGTAGTAAACTGGCTTAGCAGAGTAATACAAATTAAAATTCAGTAGCACTATGCCTGGCAAACAGCAGCTTATATCTAAACATGACAAAGTTCAAGCAGAAAAAATATTACACTGAAAATGACCATGTCTAATACCTATGTCACATCTTAACACTAGAGTGATGCATCACAATTTATTCTACAAAAGAAATTACCAAGTACTTGAAAAGAAAATTATGAATGCAGTTCCTGTGAAGGTAAATGTCGTTTTGTGTTCCCTCATTTTTTAAAAAAAATTATTATTTACTCTATCTGTAGACAGAAAATATTTATATTAGTACATCTATAAAATTTTATTTTAACCAATGCTGCAGTGCCGCTAGAAACTAGATATTAAACAAAATGAGCAATCTCTCAACTAGAAAGACAATGGATGTAAAATGTTTCTCATCATTTCATTAGGCATTTTAGTAAATATCATAAATTAAGAGCTCGACAGTGTAATCATATGTTGTCAAGTTCGAGCGTGTCGTATTTGCGATGCTTTCTACAAAGGAATGTCAATAGCAGGGGTAATGGCCTCCCTTTTTTTTTTTTTTTTGCACCTAATGGCTTTCTTCTGTCAGACAACTACCTCTCAGCTGGGCGTCCAAAACGCATTACGTCAAGGTCACTTACCTTTCTTACTGAAATATTTACGACACCAGTTTGCACTACAGTGACAGTCTCATATAAAAATTCCAATATTCGTCAGCATTGTGATACAGTCACGCATTTACACACATTTCATAACTCTTAAAGTACGATTCTTGGTTTCCAACATACTTCTTCACAAGTCAGAGTCCCTGATCACTACTCATTACTCCTTACCTTATTACACATATATATATTCGTCGACACGTCAATCTTGCGACGACACTTCAATATTTCATCATAATTAATACATAGCATAATCAAATTCCTCATATAGCATCAGCTTATTGATCATAAACATACCTCAACAGCGTAATACACATCGTCATCGTAAAAATAACATCATAACACCTCAGTCAAATCTCAAAATCGTCGTAGCTTTATGCAATAATTTCAAAACCTAAAGAAAATTCTCTGCTCATTTCGATAGTGTCATCTACCTCAAACGTACTTTAAAATCATGCTCCCTTACCAAATACATCATTCAAAGCTCTCATAGTATTACAATGGTTCCGAAAAAATATGAACAGTTCACAAAGTACAGCAAAATACAAGTTCATAAGTGTGAAGTTATCCAACTGTGTAATTGCGTAAACATGTGTCACTGATGTAGTAAAAAAAGTTTCTTTCTCTGTTAAATGATCAGATAGCTGTGTAATTCTGTGTTAGAGAAATATGGTACCGATGTGTAAAGTTGTATAAGCAAACACCATATTAGGTAGGGCTCCTTGTGCTTGCCAAACACATGATACACAAAGTAAGCGTGTACCCCCCTGAGGATTAATGTAATTATACCCTCAGGTGTTACAGATTACTGCAATGGAATAAAATGTATCATGGAAAACTTTCTTTGTAATTCAAAAACCTTTAAAAATAAATGTTTTAAGTATAAAATTAATCACTCAAAGACATGTACTGTAGTGCTAAACTGTGCGTCTTGTTGTAAGATAATCTCTGTGGAAGTGTCGTAGTTGTCGTCCTCCGAAAGCTAAGTTCTGCAGAAGTCAATGTACTTACCTCATGATAAACAAAAGTGAAATGCTTTGCGTATAGATATCTTAGTTATTATGCTTATTGCCATGATGAAGAAAGTACTGTGCTGTAACGTATTGTTGTGCTACGGAAAAGGCAGTCTCATTGTAGCTATACCACAAAAGTTACTACTAAAACATATTTTACTTTGCAGAAGAATTCAAAAAAACTGTGCAGATATAAAGCAGATACAGCACAAAAGCAACAATGTAAATTGTGTCACACATTAGTAGCGTCGTGATATAGTCGTGTAGCTGTCAAATAAACTAACCACTGTGTCATCTGGTATCTCTCAGAAAGCACTTTGAATCCATAATGTATTTTCAAGTAAACCAAAATGTTGCATTAAAATCTCATTAGCAGTACTGGTAAATGTGCTAAGTATGTGAGCCTTATAGTCGTTACGTAAACGTGCAACTAACAAGCAAGAATGTACACACACAATAACACTGTGACGTCTGTTCACTATAACAATGCATTCGTAATTTCTGTTTAAATAAGTTCTCTTGGTTCTTGATTGGATATTTAACTTCAAACATTGTTGTATGTTAACAGATTCTAAGTCTGAAAAAGCATACTAGCAATGTAAAGTGAAAAGTTATATGGCAAAGACAAAGTTAAAAAGCAGACTCTCTTTCAATAAACGGTTTTACAAGTGAAATGTGGTGCAATCCTTTACTCTTCCTAGTACGCAGAGTTTCAACTTCAAAGCAATTATCATGTTGTATACGTCGGTAAGGAATGCTAAAATTTGTTCAAGGTTAGCGTCTATGTTATTTTTCCCTGAGCAAGCGGGCGCAGGTGGCTGCCTGCGGTGCGAGTCATTGCTTGTTTCTTTGTTGGCGCCCGTCGTTACTGGGATTAGGAGGCCTAACTTCTACAAATTCGCCTTGTCGAGAGGGCCCAGCTCTGTTTGAATCCCGCCAGTTCTGATGCAATTCAGGTCTGTCGTTACGATCATATCGTCTGTCGTCATGTCGGTAGATTCCATAGTTTCTTTCTTGTCGGTCACGTGGTGGAGAATTTCTCCCTGAATCGTAACTGCGCGCTGGACCGTTGCGTCTAAAGTTATTCTGTCTCCCGTAATAATAATTGTTTTGGTTCCCATATTGTCTGTTTCTGTGATTGTCTCTGTCATATTCATTACTACGGAAATGCGATCTTTCTCTGTAACTATTATTACTCTGCCAGTGGTTGTCATATGGGTGGTGTCTGTTTTGGTCACGATTTGTGTTGTGAGAATAGCCTTGTCGTGTCCAGTTATTATTTCTTTCATCGCGGAATTGCGACGGATGTGACCTGTAATTGTTGTGTTCTTGTTTTCGCGTTCCGCGATTATCAGTGTCAATTTCTAGTTCTTGTAACAGTCCCTGAAAAGCTTCAATGTCGTCTTTGCAACGTCCTGCCAAAATAATATGCCGTAAATGTTCAGGTAATTTGATTAAGCAAATGCGGATGAGTTCTGAGGGGCTGTATGGGTTTGAAAGATACTGATTGTTATGCAACATGTCTTCAAAATATTTCATAAGACTGGAAAATTCAGATTGTTCGAAACGTTTCATCATTATGATGCTATGTTTTACTCGGTCTTGTGTAGCTTGAGACCAATATGCTGAGAGGAAGGCATGATAAAATTCTCCTTCACTGTGACAATCGTGAGTGACCGATCACATTCTTACAGCTGGTTCATTCTCCAAGTAGCTACACATAAATTCTAATCTGTGTTCTAACGACCAGTTGGGAGGAAAACAATGAGAGAATTGATGGAGCCATGCTTGTGGATGAATGTCGTTGCCAGAATTATTAAATGTTTTGAATTTACGTGTAGTAATGAATAGCTTATAGTCAAAATCATCATGTCGGCGAGTCGCATATCGGTCATTGTTAGGTCGTGTCGGCCGTTCCATCTCAAAATTCGGTGCACATTGCCAATTTCTTTCATAACTTCCGAAATGCCCTGTGTTATTATTTTGTGGCTGTTCCGTATTTCTATGTCCCTCTTCCCTTATTGGGGTGCGAGTGTCCTCTGAAATACGTAATTCTTGTATTACTGATCTTGTACTTCCCGTATTTCTCTTTTGTACGGTGTATTGATTTGATTTTGATTCTGTTTGAATTTTCTAATTTGTTCATACTCTTCTGTGTCAGTGAAGGCTACAGGTCTTGTGTCATTCAGATCATCATCTACCTTTGTAGATAAATTAGTGACCTGATCCGAAAGTTCAACTACTTTCTCTGATAGTGAACACATTTCCTCAGTGTGTTTTTCTGAACCAAGTTTCAGAGTGTCCATTTGTATTGAAATCGAATCTACTGTGCCCTTTAAATTTTCCTGAGTTTTTGCAAGTTGCGTAACCGAATCGGTAGATGCAACTGAGTCAGTTTTAGCCCACAAGGTCTCATGATTTTCATGAACAATGGTTTGCAGTTCTTTTATGGCTGCTTCGTGATTCTGTAATGCATTTTCATGCCACGAAAAAATAGGTTGGAAATGCTCACAAATTTGTGTTTTTACGTCATTACAGACTTTTTGACATTTCGATTCAATGTTATGTAACTCAGTTGTTAAATCTTCACGTGTTTGTTCAAGTGTGGTGTCTAACTTTTGAAGATTTTGTTCTATTGTGTCTAACTGTTGCTGTGTTTGTCTCTGGTGTTGTTCCATTGTGTCTAACTTTTGAAGATTTTGTTCCATTGTGTCTAACTTTTTAAGACTTTGTTCCACTGTGTCTAACTTTTTAAGATTTTGTTCCACTGTGTCAAACTTTTTAAGATTTTGTCCCATTTGTCTCTGATTTTGTTCCATTTGTTGCATTAATTGCGATAATAACGTATTAGTGTCTGGAATCTGTTTCTCTACGCTTTTCGGCAGTGCATTTGCACCGGCAACATTCACATTTTGACAAGCAGAAAATGTGTCTTGACTTATTTGAGAAAACGGTGATGACCCAAAACCTGAATCTACAGTATTTGCGAAATTGTGTCCTGTCATTTCGGATTCCTGAGGCGAGCTGTTGCCGACCGATCGATCGATAATGCTTCCCTGTTCACTACCTGTTTCACTGTCTACACCATTGTTTGCAGCCCGCTCCATTTCCCTATGCGCAATTACCAAATTACTACTTTGAACATCAGTTAATTCATTACTCGGTGGCGCTAACACACTGCTTTCGTCTTCACTGTCATTTCTCAGTTTACTTTGGAGCCTAGTATTACGTTTTTCACACGCCATAATTGTCACAATATTTCACACGATAACACAGAAAAGCACAATTTGAAGAGCAAAATAAAATAACATAGCAATGGATATAATGTCTACTTAATTGCAAGCGCAGCTGCGAAATACTTGGTGCAAATCTACATGCATGCCACAACTGTGTACAACAATGAAAGACTGCAACTACAAAGGAGATTCTCTCTACAATTACGCGCCAGCAATAAACAAAATCTACACTAATTACACAAACTACAAGAAAAAATCAGAAGATTCCCGTGAGGTATCCTCGGCTAAGGGTCGACATATGAAACGTCCCCTTTGAACAATTTATACAAGACTGTGCTTAACCTGACACACAATATTTTTAGCGCAACGCAATCTGACTTTCAAAAATCCCTACAAAAAAATGGCCCTGACTAACATTAACCTATGCGTCTCACAAATCGCTTACCTCACAAAAATCTTGGTTACTCGAACTACTGCAACACAGCGGGCGCCACTACTGCCAGCTAAATAAAAGATTCAAACTATGGAAGGCACTAACTACTGATAGGGATAGATAGCAAATGAAAGATATTAATAGAGAACAAACAATGTATTTACCTTACTATCATCATAATATATATAGCAGCTCATGGCAAATTACAAAACTCCGCCATTTCTCTCCCCACATCCACCACTGCTGGCGGCTCACCTGCAACTGCGCAACGCTACGCGCTGTTCACAGCCAACTGCCCAACACTACAATGGCAGACAACAATGCAAACTAGCCACAGACTGCACACAGCACAGCCAGTGATTTTCGTACAGAGAGCGCTACGTGGCGGCGGCGTTACCAATATAAGAACCCAAACAGCCTACTTACAACCTGACCAAAAGTCTTGCTCCTCCTGCCACCGAACTTCACTAATTCCCACTATATCTCACTTTAACCTATCCATTTCCCTTTTTAAATTTTCTAACCTACCTGCTCGATTAAGGGATCTGACATTCCTCGCTCCGATCCGTAGAACGTCAGTTTTCTTTTTCCTGATAATGACGTCCTCTTGAGTAGTCCCCGCCCGGAGATCCGAATGGGAGACTATTTTACCTCCGGAATATTTTACCCAAGAGGACGCCATCATCATTTGACCATACAGGAAAGCTGCATGCCCTCGGGAAAAATTATGGCTGTAGTTTCCCCTTGCTTTCAGCCGTTCGCAGTACCAGCACCACAAGGCCGTTTTGGTTAGTGTTACAAGTCCAGATCAGTCAATCATCCAGACTGTTGCCCCTGCAACTACTGAAAAGGCCGCTGCCCCTCTTCAGGAACCACACGTTTGTCTGGCCTCTCAACAGATACCCCTCCGTTGTGGTTGCACCTATGATACGGCCATCTGTATCGCTGAGGCACGCAAGCCTTCCCACCAAAGGCAAGGTCCATGGTTCATGGGGCGGGGGGGTGGGGGGCATTTTGAGTTATAAATTATCATTTTCCCCTTTGTTTGTTGGCACCTAGTGCTAATACATAAAACTAGTACCCGTTGCAGCACATTTGTTGATTATGCAGATACTTTGTCAGACACAATTGTTTCGTTATTTTACGTGTAACACTCATCTCTTTATTGCCCCATATTCCATCTCGAATTCTAATTTTATCAATGTTTGTCGCATTATCCCACATCATCCGCTGTGATTCCTGCTATGGTCCGAACTCCAAGGAATTGGCGTCGCTTCCCTCGGTTGCGTCCATCCGCGTCCTATGTGGTAATCATATGAACAGTCCGCAGGGGTTGCCAACAATAACGAAGCAAAAAAAAAAAAAAAACGTTTCTCGTGGTCGCCACAAAGTCATACTACTCTTCCGGAAATCTTAGTGTCGTTACGGTACTTTAGGCCCCCCCCCCCATCCGCCCATGAACCATGGACCTTGCCATTGGTGGGGAGGCTTGCGAGCCTCAGTGATACAGATGGCTGTACCGTAGGTGCAACCACAGTGGAGGGGTATCTGTTGAGAGGCCAGACAAACATGTGGTTCCTGAAGAGGGGCAGCAGCCTTTTCAGTAGTTGCAGGGGCAACAGTCTGGATGATTGACTGATCTGGCCTTGTAACACTAACCCAAACGGCCTTGCTGTGCTGGTGCTGCGAGCAGATGAAAGCAAGGGAAACCACAGCCATAATTTTTGCCGAGGGCATGCAGCTTTACTGTATTTTAAATGATGATGGCGTTTTCTTGTATAAAATATTCTGGAGGTAGAATAGTCCCCCATTTGGGTCTCTAGTCGGGGACTACTCAGTAGGACGTCGTTATCAAGAGAAACAAAACTGGCATTCTCCAGATCGGTGCTTGTAATGTCAGATCCCTTAATCCCTTAATCGGCCAGTAAGATTATAAAATTTAAAAAGGGAAATGGATAGGTTAAAGTTAGATATAGTGGGAATTAGTGAAGTTCGGTGGCAGGAGAAACAAGACTTCTAGTCAGGTGAATATAGGGTTAAAAATACAAAATCAAATAGGGGTAATGCAGGAGAAGGTTTAATAATGAATTAAAAATAGGAGAGCGGGTAAGCTACTACTAACAGCATAGTGAACGCATTATTGTAGCCAGGATAGACACGAAGTCCACGCCTACCACAGTAGTACAAGATTATATCCCAAATAGCTCCCCAGATGACTAAGAGATTGAAGAAATGTATGATGAGATAAAAGAAATTATTCAGGTAGTGAAAGGCGACGAAAATTTAATAATCATGGAGGACTGTAATTCACTTGTAGGATGTATGGTGTGTAGTTATGTATGGAAATGAAATATGGGCGATAAATGGTGTAGGCAAGAAGGGAATAGAAGCTTTCGAAATGCGGTGCTACAGAAGAATGCTGAAGATTAGATGGGTAGATCATGTAACTAATGAGGACGTACCGAACAGAATTGGGGAGAAGAGGAATTTGTGGCACATCTTGAGTAGAAGCAGTGTTCAGTTGGTAGGCCATGTTCTGAGGCATCAAGGGATCACCAATTTATTATTGGAGGGCAGTGTGGAGGGTAAAAATCGTAGAGGGAAAACAAGAGATGAATAAACTAAGCAGATTCAGAAGGATGAAGGCTGCAGTAGGTACTTGGAGATGAAGAGGCTTGCACAGGATAGAGTATTATGGAGAGCTGCATCAAACCAGTCTCTGGACTGAAGACCACAACAACAACAACAACAACAACGCTACTTTAATAATCAATAGCTATATCAAAGGGGCTGTAATCTCAAAAGAAAATACAGAAATTAATTTACTCTTAAACACTATAAATCACGAGTGTATTCATAAAAATGTAAGGTAAAATCTGAGGTCTGCAATAGTGCAGTCGCATTACAAGCGGTGTCGTGTAAGTTACGAAATCGTGACAAAAATGTTATAGTGTTTCCTAAATTTTGATGTGTTTAATCACGTATCTTATTTTCCCAAAGTAATTGATTTGATGATCTTGTCTACCTGAGCCCTGAATCCTTACGTTAGTTTAACAGACAATAAAATATTTAATTTGTTAACCTGTCTACACCCTCCTCAATATGTCTTTCATCGTTTTTCATATTAAATAATTGAAACCATAATCGCTTACATTTAACGTTAGACATCGAATTTTTCCATAGTACTCGAACTGTCGTTAACAGCAAGAATGTAAAAAGAAAGAAGACCGAAAATGATGGATTGATGGATTGCTGGCGTCATCTAAAATCGGTCACATGAGCAGTGCTAATTGCGCTGAAAATCTGCCTCTGATACTCAGAACGAATTAATTATTAACTGGTCGGATATTATGATTCATGGAAAACCTCACATTATTGCACAGTATTGTAGTCACAGTAAATGTTATTTAAAGAGACTGATGAGAGGCAGTTTACATTTGCGGTGGAATTAGAAAAGAGAACTCAGCAATGCTAATCACTGCACTGAGGAGAAAATGTTCTATGAAGAGGAGGAGCTACATTTGTTGGAGGACAATAGAAGCCAGCCTGTTTTATGCAAGTCTCATTCTAGTGAGTCGGCACAGCTGAAACCACAGCTACTTCATTTTCTGATATTTCTTTTTAAAACATGTGCTATATGTAAATAATGGTTTTATAAGAGTATTGTAGAACTGATGCTAAATTTTAATATATGATAATTTTTGAATGGTTTAAATTAAAGCCTGCCCTCCTTCATTTAAACTGGGAGTTTGTATGAGACTATGACCCTGGTTTTACGTCCTAGAATGCTACCATTTCATATTAAATGCAACCCATATCTAAATAAATGCTGTCTGACGGTGAGGTCCAATAATACAGCGTGGCAAGGAGTTTCGCAAAACGCAACGGAAGAAAGGGGATTAACCAGAGTTAACCGAGACAAAACTGAAATTAGAATCCTCACCAAAGATATACATCTGCTCACTGTCTATGAAAAGAAATAGTCTCTTATTGATACAACTGGTGCATGGCAATTTACTTGCCATGTTTGTCCTACTCTACATAATAACACAAAAAACACTGATCTTATGTGGTATTAGAAATTATCGCAGTGGTTCTATATCCACCAACGATTCACAGCAGCATAGACTTACCTATATAGCTCAAAAATCTTACATCATTTAATTGTGAACATTGTTTCAGGCAGCTTCACTGCAGCTTTAATTGCACTCGTAATGAATGGGCTATCTTCTCAGAACGGAATTCCTAAGTGAACACACGTGGAGCGCCTGATAAGGTTCAACGAAGAAAGTCCAGGGAGGATGATTATAAATTCGTAAAATTCGAACTATATTCAAATGTAATATATTTCATACACAGGATAACAAGCCTCAGAGAAGTAGCTGGTAGTGATCACGGGCAAATGTGCTACAACTGTAAGTATTTCACTAAAATTATGCCATATATTTGAATGCAAGCTCTAAATCACGATTGTTTTGTGGCATTAGTAACCTGTGTCGAGAGCTAAAGTAAGGATCAGCCACAATATGATCAACTCAGAGAAAGGACGCAACTGTCTGTTTTTGACTACTCATGCTCTGACGTGACATCATCCCTGTAGGCCCTAAGAGTGGTACGTTGTTCACAGCATAAGGGCAGTGTTTTTGTTTGAAAGTGTGTGTGAAGTAGTGTGCAAGCAACATGGCAAATTCTGTAGATGATATGATAAAGAGATCCATTTCCAGTAGGTCTTTGCAAAGTGAGAGTTAAAAAGTTAGGTACAATTACTCCAATTCTAAATCTAACAGGGCGAGGGTGTGGTATGTGGGTCATCGATTTGGCTTAAACTAAGGAAGGAAGCAAATGCCCCTTTCATGCTCCTAGCATATTTCGCATGAGTTGGTCGTAAGGAAAGATAAAACCCTCTAAAAGGTTTCCGAGCAGAACATGAGGGATTTTTGAGGAATACTTGACGTATCGGTGTTGTGGCGTAGTGGTATAGTGCGACGACTGGCTTTTCGTCGCCTTGGATTCAGTTGTCACTGCTACCATCCTTTCTTTCATTTTATTTTATTCCTTGCAATGTTAAACTATTAATAACAAAATTTAATTATATTTAAACAGTTCAATTTATATGGATGAAATTAATATATTCAATTTAGTTACGATTACTACCCTTGCAAGTCAAAAGGCTATTGGTGGTGGTAAAAAAAGCGAGTGTACAAGGAAATTTCACAGGAAAATGTGTCAAAAGAGGCGGGTGTACAGGTGTGATGTTCACAACACAGTTTTTGTTTTCCATGTTTGCTATTCAGGAACAGTGGTGTGTGGACCACAGAAGCAGTGAAAGATCTAGGATATATTAACGCATTAATAAAAACAAACATAGCAGAAATCAAAAACATCGTGCTTGATCTTATTCTATTAGGTAAAGCTAACATCACAGCAGCATTAAGTCGTACCTACCAAGACGATATAGTGAAAGACTATCTGTTTGTTTTTGCGTGATATAATGCACACTGGTAAAATTTTTCACCAGCAGTCACAGCTTTATCGGCAAATACAACTCAACGGACCATATACTTTACGTCCTCAATAGGTATGATGGACAAAATAAAATTACAGTATCGTATATTACTACTGATCGTCTTAATGAGTGGAAGAACATTAAGATAAGCCACTTGAAATCTGGGACATTTAAATTGGAAATGGATACTGATTGCTAAGCCTTTTAAAGCAGTTGAAAACCGGAGCGAAGATTTAACGTTTTCGCACGCCAACTACGAATACTTATGTATTGCGAGAAGAAATCCCACTTTCCACGACCTTAAAGACGACGTATTTTACAGTCACGTCAATGCGGCACAAAATGTGAAACCAGCAACAATCGCAACATAACGAAGTTTGTTGGATGCGCTATCTTTAGAGTACAAGACAGAGTGTCAATACCATGAGGAGAATTGCCATTGGAAGTTACCACAGCGGCAGGATCAGAAGAAGTGCACCTTTCTTTTGGGGCCACGAGGATTTAGAAACTTTTCAGTTTCTACCCAAGTATGCAGCGAACTAGCAGACAGATACGTGACTGCAGATCTTTCCAACAAACAAGTGACAGTTTAGGGACACTGAACGTTTCTATAAAAAGAACAGTACCGGTTAAGCAAGTGTGCCAGTAGCAACCGTAGAGAGGGCGAGAGAAAGTTTCATACATTGTCCAAAAACATCAACAGACCATGCAAGCCATGAACTTGGAATGGTGCAGAAAACTGCGTGGAAGATTTGGCGATGGCGATTGCATTTCAGATCGTACTTACTGAAGCTCGTGCAACAATTAAAACTGGAAGAGCATGACTGGCGCCTTCAATTTTGCATCACAATGCAGGAAGCACTCACAGATGAGTTTGTCTTTATGGGTTACATGAGGGACAGTGTTTCCATACCCCTAGGGCCAAAAACACTGGCACAGCTCAGAAAACATATCAGTGCTGCTGTGGTATCTATTGCAGGTTGTTTATGCATAACGAATGGAAGAAATTATCGCTTGGGCGTGTGTCATATGACCACAGAGACTCTATGCCCTAGATGGTGGAGTGCAGCACACGCTGAAGGCGACGTGGGGACTTAAATTGGGCGAGGTGACATGATGAAGAAAGGAGGTAACTGTTTGGTGAAACGTGCAGGGGCAGTGGCTGTAATTGAGGCCAGGACTGTTACAGGAATGAAGGGTGTTTTGTAAGGATAACTCCCATCTGCATAACTCAGAAAAGCTGGTGGTGGAGGGAAGGACACAGATGGCCCTAGTTCTGAAACAACCATGAAACTGAGCATGTTGCCCTCAGCTGCACGTTATGCCACTAGGTGGTCAACTTTGTTGTTGGCAAAAGTTGGCGGCGTGCATTCATCCTAGTGGACATCTAGCTGGTAGTCACACTAACGTAAAAAGCTGTGCAATGTTTGAAGCAGAGTTGGTATATGACGTGGCTGTCTTCAAACATGCCCACACATGGGCCATCAGGATCCTTCCCTCAGCCATCAGCTTCTCTCAGCTTCGCAGATGGGAGCTATCCTTACGACACACTCTCAACTGCTGTAATCGTTTTCACTTCACTCAGGTAACCCATTGTACATTCACCCTTCAACCAACAGTTTCTCCTTATTCCATCATGTCATGACCTCCCGTTGGCTTCAGAGTGTGCCGCTCCCCACCGGCCCTACAATCATGTATTACATCCTAGCCCATATATCTGCCATCCCTCCTTCACAGATTCCTAGCTGTCCTCCCTCCCACAGCTAGCCACCCACCCCAGTTCGTCTCCCTGCTTCCCACTTCCCTGTCCCTCTACCCACCCCATCCTACACTATCCCCATCTATCTCTCGAAATACAGCAGTGGTACTGTTAGTCCAGCAGGCTCCATGCAGGGCACAGATGTGTGTATGCATGTATTTGAGTGTTTGTGCTTTCTGTGTGTGGTTTACTCTAGCTCGTCAATGAGTAACTCCGAAAACCTAGCAAGTTGTCTTCCACTGTGCGTGGCTATCGACTATTCAGTCCCTTTTTGTGATTGATCTCTTTTAATCCGAAAGTACTTACGCAGTATAATTACTTGTAACATTCATAAAATACACAATAGAAAAATGTTTCATGGTTATCAAGAGGGAACCAGCTATTAAAATACTTTTTCACGCTATAATCAGATAGTCATTAAAGGTGATGATGATGATGATGATGATGTCCCACACTCCGAGGAGCTTAGGGACGATGCGGGAGACCCGCACCGCCGTCATTAAAGAAAGCTCAAGAAATTTTCTTTCCTATTAATTTTTCAGGCTCAATCTTTTCATACCTATGGTTTCCTTAAATTGACCTCATTACATGGCATGTAGTACCCTGTTGTTGAGGCAAAATGGCATATTAAGTCATGTATTATTCAGAAAGTGTGATATTAATTAATTATGCTCAGCTCAGGCGCTGCATACCTATATACAGATAAGTGCCAATGCGTCGTAATGTGTTTCCACTGTCGAGAGTTGTGCAGGAGTTAGTTGAGTATCAGTGATTATAGTACAAATTACAGCAGTAGTCGTCGTCAAAACTTAACAGGAAGTGTGCTTCACGAGAAGAATCTATCGTAGCATACAGTCGGACTGGGAAACTTTCACCTTCTACACGTGGTTGATTTGCGAAATTAACTATACAGTGGAATCATCCGTAGTAGCCTGGTGAACATACAGTTTCTCAGTAACCATTCTTTTTGTTTTCATTTTTAGTAAATAGCGGACTCTTCTACCTATTATCCAGGGATTGGAAAAACCTACCGGTTAAAACAGATATCGGTATTTTAGTTCTGAATAACCGGTATTTGTCTGAGCTCGGTTTACAGGCGTTTTTATTTTTTACTAGTAACCGATTAAAAGACCGATTTACCAATTAGCGAAAGCAGCAGTGCTAAAATTTTGGTTTTTAAATAAATCTTTTTTTAGAAAAGGAGTAATTATTATTCGCAAAATTTGCATTGTTTTGAAATATTGCGTTATCGTAGAAAGTGGGAAGAGCAATCAGTGCAATTTTAATAACAATGCCGACAGGAACGAGCAACAAACACATGGAATAAGAATAGGTACAGCGTTACTGAGACAATAATGTCTCTGATGCCGTGTGTCGTGGCTTAAGCTACGCGTTCACGTGCAGTGTCCAAGCCTTACCCCCACCCGGTCTGTAGGGTAATTTCTCGTTACAGTCGTCGGACGTCCTTTGTATTGCAGAACTGGGAATATTCTTATCAAGTGATGTAGCGATGAAGTACAATGTTTCATTTGCTTCAAAAATTAAAATTTGTTTTTAATTTCTACGAAATAATGAAAGAGGGGGCGAAATTAGGGTAACACTAATAATTAAAAACATAGCAACAATTCATCCGTAGCATAAAATAAAAATGAACAGTAGCTGATTTGCTGCGTGTGTCTGTTTGTAGCCCTTGAAAACGGACAAATTAGGACAAAAACTCAGTTCTTCAACGTAGATTTTCACCCTTTGGCACTGACTGTTAAATGCTCAAATATTTGTATGGTCCCCGACTACAATATGATTTTTTTAGCAGACTTTTAAAATATACTGGTGATATTTAGTAGTCTTAAATCACTTATTACTTTTCGACAAATGCAGTTTTCCTTTATTTTATGCTTAATTTAACTAGTATCGTCTGTGGTCGAAATTCGACCAATTGCATCAGTGGACCTGATCTGTGATGACAAATGTCATGTGTCTTATAGTGTCGGTAATTTTAGCCGCTGAACTGATCTGTGACAAATGCTGCATTGTAGATGCGTGTATTCTTGAAATATTTCTGTGACGTCTCTTTAATTGTCCGCTCATTTGAAGGAGGTCCTTCATATGCTGCGTTGAAAAATAAATTTTTTGTTAATTCCGGAAACATTACCTTTATGACAACATAGTGTGAATGTAGTATCGCTTAAAGTCGCCGGCCGGTGTGACTGAGCGGTTCTACGCGCTTCAGTCTGGAACCGCGCGACAGCTACGGTCGCAGGTTCGAATCCTGCCTCGGGCATGGATGTGTGTGATGTCCTTAGGTTAGTTAGGTTTAAGTAGTTCTAAGTTCTAGGGGACTGATGACCTCAGATGTTAAGTCCCATAGTGCTTAGAACCATTTGAACCATTTGAGCCATTCGCGTAAAGTCACCTCAGACGCGAAATGATTTGCATTACAAAATCTGTACTGTAAGTTCATCAAACCACAGTTACGGTACTAAAATTATTTGTAATTATGTTCAGTGCACATTTAAACGTATATTTCAGAACTACAATAGAATTATCGTTATCAATATCTGCATTGTTCCTTTTACTTTCTCTACGCAAAAATTATGCCTCTTTAGCTCTTCGTCTTTCACTCCGATCCGTTAATGTTGTTCTTCCAGGCACAGCCTAAATCAAATATAGTTTCCTTATAATACGAGGTGTTGTAGCTAATCGAAATGAAGATACTGAAAATTGGGAACACTCTGAATTTTGTGGCGACGGCGACAAATGTTTACTCTGAGACCAACGTAAGAGAAGAAACGACGTTAATAAACAACGTTTTTTGTCCCCGATGGCTTCGTTACTATGTTTCGTTTTCCACTGTTCACATCAGCGACGTAGGAGTGCTGCATTCTAGCTGTATGTTACGTGAGTGTTTCTGCAAATGAACTATCTGCAACATTTAAACATGAACGTCCCTAGAATGCAACTTCACGAAACGTTGTTACTTCAGACACAAAGGGCGACTTTTCACATGTGATGTCTACTTGCTTTTGCCTCTCCTAATGGCTATGTATACACATGATGTTTTTTCTTTTGCGCACATCAACGGCGAAGTTCCTTGATAATTATGTAAGTTTCATTGTCCTCCATGCTTAATTAATTTAAAAAATCGGTACTTCAGTTTTCAATGCTCATGTATTAATATTAAGATCGTTAATGCGTTATCATTGTGAATGTCCACATTGCTGTTACTTTCTCTACGCAAAAATTGTCTGCCTAGCTCTGCGTCTTTTACTCTGACCCGTTAGCATTCTCCTTTTAGGGGTACTCTACAACAAATATAGTTTCTGCATAATAAGGGAAGTCGGAAGGTAGTTATTGAAAAGGAAGAGATGAAAAATTGGAAATTTACTTCAAATTTTCTGGTAACGGCAGCAAACGACAGCACAGTTACTCTTACACAAAAGTAAGTGAAATAACGACGCCAGTATACAACGTTATTTACTAACTTCGTTACTGCATCATCGACCTAGAAGTTGTCGCATTGTAGCTGCCCGGTATGCGTGTCTTACTGCAAAAGAATCCTGTGAACATGAAAGCCCCTCGAATGCGATTTCGCGAAATGTTGTTACTTTCGTGCGTCATTTCTAGCAAAGCACTTGATCGGTGCGCGGGGCAGAGGTTGGCAGCTCTTCAATTTTAGATGTTCAGATATTTGAGACTTCAATGCGTGATAGAGAATGAAACACCATTGTTATGAATGTGAAAGCTACTTCCTTTTATCACTCTTAACGGATACATACGCACATTGTTTTTTGTGCACATCTACGGCAAAGAACGTTTCGAATTATATGAGGATCATTGGCCTCCTTCTACAACTAATATTAAAAAATCGGTAGTTCAATTTGCGTGTTCATGTATTAATATTATGAGACTTTGATACTATTTGTCTTGGATGTGAGTGAGTCAAAACTTTCAATTTTTGTTCGGTTTCTACATTTACTACAACAGATAAAAGGATCAAAAAACCGAAAATCGGTTTATTTCAGAAAACGGTTATTTTGAGCGGTTTTAACAGTCAGGTTAAACTGGTGTCTAAAAAACCGATATAACCGAAGACCGGTTATTTCAGCGATAACCGCCATCCCTACTATCCTCATAGTCATTTGCAAAGAACTTAATTAGAATTACCACGCATAATTTTACTGGAAATTGAGTAGGTGATATACATATACATATATATATACATATATATATATATACACACACACATATATATATATATATATATATATATATATATATATATATATATACATTATTAATGAATAGAAGCAGATGGATGTATTCATAAATTGAGTTTAACTTGTAGGAGGTAGTTTGTTACACCAGCAATAACATGGTAAAGTTCAGACAATTGAAAAACACAAATTAGAATATTTCGGAACTTAAATGTCATTATTTACTATTAAATTAATACGCTTGCGATTCAGTCAGATATCACCAATAAAAACATTGATTGTCATAAATCTGAATTTTTCTAATTTTTCTTAAGAGACGATAAATACCATCCGTGAGTGTTTAAAAGGTATCGTTGTCAGAAACATACATGTTTCACGACTAAGACTGCCAGGAACTCATGGTTTTCAATTCCTGCTTCTACTTCTAAAGTTCGCTATGTTATTTCTTATAAACAATCAATTTGTGAAAATAAGAAATGTTCCACTATTGTTTGTTGCGATGAGAGGATTCTACAAATGCAGCGATCTATGATATGACAACTATAATAGTTTGACAAAAACAACCGTGGAAATTATTAACACTCTTGATCCTAACAACGCAACAGTTTGTCTATACATGAACAGAGTCTTACCGTTACTAATTTCTTATTTCCCCTTCGAAGAGTACACCTTCGCTGTTCTGTCAGTGGTTCGCAGATGAACACAGTACCGTCGTTTTTTCCATGTCACTTTTTTTACAAACCACCATCCATTCTACACCCCATATCAGTTCTTTCGTAGTCCATTTACTCTGCGGCGACGGAAAGTTTTGAAATATAGCGCGCCGGGCGGCTGAACGTTCTGTGTGGTCGATTAACGCCTACGTCCACCTCTAAACAAAAATGGCGAGTTCTTTGCCCTGTCAGCAACAATACCCATATAATTTCCTAGCCGAATGACATTTCATTTCTAATCAGTTGAATAAGCCACACATTGGATTACAGTTACATTTAAAATAGATTTTTTACTTACAAGCACAATTAAAATTTTGTTTACCCATCAAAATTATTGTCGATTCGTATTTATTGTTTCTCTCTTCCAGCGGACAGTTTCAATGTTACAGAGGGTTTAACTGCTTATGGACATCACAGTTACATGTGAATAGCGTGACACGAAACAAAAATCGAAACCTCTAACACTGAATCAGAATGGTGATTCGTTTCTTCTCTTTATACTATCTGTACTGATGATATGTACTGATATACTTCCAAGATACATACCATCATTTCTTTAAGGTCTTTTCTATATAGAATAAATAATTTTATTTTATTCTGCACTGACTGTCGGTTTAAGCATTTGCGCCATAGTCAAGTGTAAGACCATTCCACCATTTCGGCAACAAAAATGAAATCATAAATTGTTTATACATGCCTGTACGACTTTATTTGTGGTCAAACTTCATGTTTATTAAAGCTGTGATGCACTACTGCAAGAAATCAATAAAATGTTTTCAATTAATTTGTGCCAATCACAGACACTATGTGCCTAAAGTTATAGGAAAGAACGCTTTGTGTGCGATGGCAACGTACCTGACCAGGATGTATAACCTCCAGTGCACTCAGCAACGACAGTTTTGCATTATATTAACACTGGCTTCCATGAGAAGTGATCATTGCTACCATAGGGAAAAGAAAATGTAATTGTAAACACAGATAAAGGCAGTTAATGAAAAGTTCAATAAACAACACCAACGGGAAGGACCATTTAGCGTCCTTCTTGGAATTATCGTTCGTTTCCCAAGGTAGGCTAATCCGAAGACCAAAGCTCCCCTTAAGAGGAAAAAAAGAGTCTGAAAAAAAGGAGACAACCTGAATTACTGAGGATATTAATGTGCAATGATTGTTCGTTGTTAAACGTTGTTTTATCAGCTAGCAGCTCCCTGCAGACAATGTTCCTTGATGCACTTTCTTTTCCCACATCTCGCCATATCAGGGTACATCCAGCATTGTCGAACGTGATCGTTTTGGTGGTCCACGTGTCACGGCCTGGAGAGCCGTAATGTTGCGTGGGCGGACTGACTTCCTAACCTTTGAACACGATACACTCACCACTCAACGATACTGCGACACTGTACTCCTTCTCCATGTCCGTCTTATGTTGGGTGCATTCACACCTGACTTCTGCTTTATAAATTTCAGTGCGCGTCCGCACCCAGAAGCACAGATGGAGGAGCTCCTGGGAAATTCGGCAAATGGACTGGCTGACCAGTTCCCCTACCAAAATGCTATCTATCATGTGTAGGGTACTGCGGGGAGCCGTACTATGGCACCTCCACTGTGCACCAACGACCATCCAGCAATTGTCAATCAAGACGGTGAATGAATGGAACGTCTCACCACAAGCACTCCTTACCAAGCTTGTGGCCAGCGTTGCAGAGTAGGCAGTTCCGTCTGTGGTGATCACACACGCTATCAAGAACCATGCCTCACCTTTTAAAGTCTAGGGGATCAAGTTCATTCGCGTTAAATTTGAATGAAGCTATCATGTCTGCTCGTCTCATTGCGTATTCTTTAAATTACCTTCTGAACTATACTGTAGCAGCTTTATCTATTTGTGGTCCAAGTTTCCTCCAGCTGTGTTACTTGGCACTGACACAGCATGCTTAAGTTATTTTTGTCCTTAACTACTGCAGTCCATTGTAGTACTTCAACTGGGCTGTTATCGACATAGAATTTTGCAGCAGATTAAATAATGCAGCAGACTCTGAACAATGCTGATCAAATTGATTGTTTTATAATATGGGATAGCATTCACGAAGAGTTGTTTCCATTATTTATGAGGTATTATTTATGTAGTATCGTTGCTAAAGGAGGGGTAGTCACAAAGCTTTAACTAGCACCTTGAGAAAATGAATTCCAGTAACTAATATAATTAATTTTTTGTTTGTTTGTTTGCAGGTACTGTCTGGAGTACCGGTTCACATCGAAATCTGCTCGCAAGCCGCTAGAGGAGCAAAAATAAATGTAAGTAAATAAATGAATGAAAAATGAATAGAAAAAGAGGTCGAACCCCTTTGAAAAATTGAGTATTGTGTGGTAGTTCATTTTCTGAAATTGGGAAAATGGAAATTTGTGGTAAGGACTATGGGACCAAACTGCTGAGGTCGTCGGTCACTAGGCTTACGCACTACTTAATCTAACTTAAACTAACTTACGCTATGGACAACACACACACCCATACCCGAAGAAGAACTTGAAGCTCCGACGGTAGGGGGGGGGGGGGGGGACGCCCGTACGAACCGTGACAAGACGCCCTAGACCGCACGGCTACCCCGCGCGCCTCGTTTTCTGAATTTGAAGGGAAACAGCATTATAACAATCCTTACTTTGGTGGAAGTTCGCGTCGACAGTGTTCCCTCATACGTCGTATTGGTGAAGCGGCGCAGAAACTTCCAGCGTAGTCAAGCCGAGGAGTAAAGTAAGCAAAGACGTAGATTCACTACAGCTGACAAAGGCGGAGAGAGCCATAATAGGGCGAAGTGATGCTGAGGGTTTGATGGGAATTCCAGCTTTTAAGAGGTAAACCGTCGCAGGAGCATGCTACCGATATCTCCCGACGAGACGAAACGTTGTAGGAAGTTTTGCAAGTGTTTGTTTTTGCTCCACGACAGTGTAGTCCAGTCAGTGAAGGAAAAAACAGGGGAGATCATTGGTGAAATAGCAAATTTTTGTACAGTGACAGGTGGTAGTCCCATGAATAACACACCAAAAATATTGATCAGTGAAGAATGATCATTTTGGTGGAGGTGAGTGTGAAGGTTATTTTATTTTATTTTATTTTTTACGTTCTTCTTGCGCAGCTCGAAAACCGTGGTACAAAGTGAGCAGGGAATTGAAAAATCGCACGTTATTAACAATAGTGTTGTAATGATATAAAATTAATGTTTATCGTTAAATGAAAAGGGTTAAGAACAAATATTACCTGTTTGTTCATCTAACAAGGGAACCTCCCCATCGCATCCCCCTCAGATTTAGTTATAAATTGACACAGTGGATAGGCCTTGAAAAACTGAAAACAGATCAATCGAAATAACAGGAAGAAGTTGTGTGGAATTATGGAAAAATAAGCAAAATATAGAAAAATATAGTAGTCCATGTGCAGGATATGCAACATCAAGGACAATGTTAGCTTATGAGCGCAGTAGTCCCGTGGTTAGAGTGAGCAACTTCGAGTCCTCCCTCAAGCGAAAATTTTACCTTCTTTATTTTCGCAAAGTTACGATCTGTCCGTTCATTCATTGACGTCTCTGTTCACTGTAATAAGTTTAGTGTCTGAAACAGTTAACTTACGAGGGCATGCTGAAAAGTAATGACTTTGAATTTTTTACGTGAAAGCTCTTAAATTTTTAAAAATAAAACAAGCTTTATTAACATTCTGCGACTTTGTTGTTCATGTCAGTATATTTATTCCTAAACATAGTCATCCTGGCGACGAGTATATGTCTCCCAACGAGAGATTAGTTTGTTGATACTGTCACTATAGAATGTTTGACACTGTTGACGGGGTCACAACCACACCTTTGGTTGTGAAGCTTCATCACTATCAAAGTGAAGTTATAGAAGTTCAGGAAACAGATTAAATTCGGTTGGGGCTAAGTCGGGACTGTATGGTGGATGTTGGATGACAGTAAACCCAAGGCGTCTGATTATTGGAGATGTCGGAACGCTCGTGTTTGGTCTAGCTTTGTTATATTGAAGAAGGTGCTCCATGTGTTGGACGAACTTTTCTGCCTCTCGAAACTCGATTACAACACACTGTTTTCCACGCACCGACTGTGGTGTCACCGCCAGACACCACACTTGCTAGGTGGTAGCTTTAAATCGGCCGCGGTCCATTGGTACATGTCGGGCCCGCGTGTCGCCACTGTGTGATCGCAGACCGAGCGCCACCACAAGGCAGGTCTCGAGATACAGAATAGCACTCGCCCCAGTTGTACGGACGACGTAGCTAGCGACTACACTGACGAAGCCTCGCTCCTTTGCCAAGCAGATAGTTAGAATAGCCTTCAGCTAAGTCCATGGCTACGACCTAGCAAGGCGCCATTAGCCTTACATAGCAATTGATAATTATCGTCTAAAGCATGTCTCAACAAGAACGATGTATACAACAAGGATGGATTAAAGTTAAGTATTCCAAAAGCAACGTACTTTTCTTTATAGCATTCATTGAGCGTCCTGTTTCAGACTTCACGATATTCTGCGTGAGCTTATAGCGTGCATATCGGCCCCCTCAAAGTAACACTGTGTCGGCACTTCCGTCGACACATCACCGACATAGTCACGCACCGCCATGCTACACGCTACAACTCGGAGCCCTCTACCGGCAGATGATTGTAACTTGTGTCAGAGAAGCAGGAAAGTCGACTGAATAATATGCATGACGTGTAATCTAAATCTGCATTTACATGATTACTCTGCAATTCACAATTAAGTGCCTGGCAGAAGGTTCGTCGAACCACGTTCAAGCTATTTCCCTACCGTTCCACTATCGAACAGCGTGTGCGAAAAACGAACACTTAAGTCTTTCCTTATGAGCTCTTATTTCTCTTATTTTATGATGATGGTCATTCCTCGCTATGTTGTTGGGCGCCAACAAAATAGTTCCACTCTCTGAGGAGAAAGTTGGTGATTGAAATTTCATGAGAAGATCCTGTCGCAATGGGAAACGCCTTTGTTTTAATTATTGCCAGCCAAATTCGCACATCATAACAGGGGCGCTCTCTCCCCTATTTTGCGACAGTACAAAACGAGCTGCCCTTCTTTGAGCTTTTTCGGTGTCCCCCGTCAATCCTCTTCGATGTGGGGGCCCACAACGCGCAGCAATATTCCAGAATATGGCGAACAAATGTAGTGTAGGCAGTCTCTTCAATAGAACTTCTGCATTTTCTAAGTGTTCTGCCCATGTCCCAGTCTTTGGTTTGCTCTACCTGTTATACACACTGATCAACACCCACGTGATAATAAAATTTGCTTTATTAGGTATAGCCAGGACACCACTTAATTTTACAACAGATAACCTTCTTTGGAAAATAAAAAGGCTTTTCTCCTGCCCGAAAATTTAGTATCAAAACACGAATATACAACCTTAATAAAATTGACTTTTATAACTGAACTGTTTTTACGTTCCTTGGTAGTGCTCTTTCGGTGCTCTCCAACGGATGCCGAGGAGTTAGACGGGCGCCGCTTCCGGGTCGAAGACTGGCGTATTGAAGACGGGCACCTGGTCGATCCGACTGCGACGATGTTTCCTCCTGGCGGCGGTCCACGGCGGGTCGAAAAGACGCCAGTTTCCTTTCCTGCTGGCTATTTAACCCGGCGGCTCTAGTCTTCCTCCGTGGATTCTGTCGTGAGGATTTGCGGCCGTTGGCGATACCCGATTGGCGGATGGTGATGTCATCGTATTACCATCCGCGTCAGAAAAAGGAGTCGCGCGCGTGCGTATTCCGCGGCTGCTTTCATGTTTGGCGGGAATAGAGAGCCCATATAGGGAGTGGCCAACCGGACGATACGG
Organism: Schistocerca piceifrons; assembly: GCF_021461385.2. Classification (NCBI taxonomy): domain Eukaryota; kingdom Metazoa; phylum Arthropoda; class Insecta; order Orthoptera; family Acrididae; genus Schistocerca; species Schistocerca piceifrons. Next base: position 769,608,910 of record NC_060141.1, on the reverse strand, counting down.
CGGCCATTTTTCTGCCAAACTGCGGGCCAGTAGTGGAGTAGTGGAGTACACAATCACCGAATCAAAAGCACAAGACAATATGGCGAAATCATTCGTTAAATGCCTTTCTTTGCAGCCAATTTACAGGTATATTTTCAATTGTAACTATGTATATTGCAAGTTGTTTTATATGTAGTAAAAAGCAAAAACGACTGCATAGATAAGAGAACTCGGTTGGTTTCCCAAGGCTCCTGTTTGATTTATGTCAGCCCTGTTGACTGTGACTGCCCACTGCTTTCGTCTTTCTTCATTGCGTGGAAGTGCTAACATGCGAAATCCACCTTCGCCTCTATTGGAACATCCAAATGCAGCGCAATCTGGTATCGTTTCAGAACGTCTTCAGAACGAATTACAGATGTCAAAAACAATACTGTACAATTACTAACGTGTTTACTTCAAACATGTAGGCCTATCGACTTCATCACAAAACGCTTCATTATTTCAACTCGTATTTAAGATCGCAAACGCTAATTACGTACTCAAAACGATATACAACTAAATCGAACATGCATGCACAACGCATAACAAATCTCTGAATAATTCAAATACCTTTTAATATTTTCCAAAAGTCCTCTGAACTTCAATTTAACTCAAAAGCACGGCGAACATAGGAAGCGCGAGAGACGTTTAGCCGAAAAATGGCGCCAAAGCTAATGAACCAATCTCGGGCAACTTCACCTATGGCCACTCTCTCTGTATACCTGCTCTCTACGCGGGAAACAACTCTAGTGCCGGCTGGCGGAACGCGTCTGAACTACGTTGCAGGTGCGGCTTATTCTGCAGCGGTAGCCGCCCGTTGTATTTGCGTGGCTGTGCGTGCCACGGCACTACCCACAACATGATCTATGTGATCATTCCAGTTTAGGTTCTTTGTAATTGTAATTCCTAAGTATTTATTTGAGTTTACAGGCTTTAGACTTGTGTGATTTATCGTGTAACCGAAATTTGGCGGATTCCTTTTATTAGTCATGTGGATGACTTCACACGTTTCATTATATAGAATCAGTTTCCACTTTCTGCACAATACAGATTGCTTGTCTAAATCATATCGCAATCCGCTTTGATCATATGATCACTTTACATGGCGGTAATTGACAGCAATCTAAGAGGACTGTTCAGGTTGTCTCCTACATCGTTAATGTAGCTCAGGAACAACAGAGTGCTTGCAACACTTCCTTGGGAAACACCAGATATTACTTCTGTTTTCCTTCAATTACTACAAACAGTGATCCTTCTGACACGAAATCAGGAATCCAGTCGCACAACTATGACGATACACCACAGGCACGCAATGTGATTAGAAATCGCTTGTGAGGAGCGGTGTCAAAAGCCTTCTAGAAATCTAAAGATTTGGAATCAATTTGACATTCCGTGTCGATAGCACTCATTACTTCGTGAGAATAAAGAGCTAGTTTCACAAGAATAATATTTTTTTTATCCGTGGTGACAGTTTGTCAATAAACTGTTTAATTCGAGGTAACCCAAAAATTTTTATTTCTTTGAGTTTAAACCACATCTGGTCTACACTAATATAGTCAGATTGGAAGGAGTGCAGACTGTCTCTTAGGGAGGTGCGAAGCGAGAATTTATCCGTTTTTTTTAACTAGATGTATTTTGTGTTTATTTTTGTTGGGTTTTCATGTTACGGTATTTAGTATCGCAACAACAAGCTTGTGGTCACCAATTCCTGTAGCCTTCCTGATGCTCGCTATTTTCTCAGGACTATTTGTTGCAAAGAGATCAAGTTGTTTTCGCAAACATGTACAGTTCGATGGGGCCTGATCTACAGAATGCAGAGATTTATTGTTGAATTTAATAATTTATCCGTATTCCAAGTAGTTGTGGAACGCAATTTGTGAAAAATAAATACTCCTGGGCTTGTCTGCGCATTATATCACTACTGATTCGTAAACTGGGCTGCAGAAGCGAGTCCGCAGCTCGTGGTCGTGCGGTAGCGTTCTCGCTTCCCGCGCCCGGGTTCCCGGGTTAGATTACCGGCGGGGTCAGGGATTTTCTCTGCCTCGTGATGACTGGGTCTTGTGTGCTGTCCTTAGGTTAGTTAGGTTTAAGCAGTTATAGGGGAGTGATGACCATCGATGTTAAGTCCCATAGTGCTCAGAGCCATTTGAACCATTTGCAGAAGCGATGATATAATTTTGTCACTTCTTGTGACGTGGTAGGGTAGAGAGTGGGGGATCGACCAGCCATCTCCTCACTTTACAGACCCACAAGGGAGGCAATTGCATCACCATCCCCAAAATATAATTTGTCTCTTAATAAGGCACTACTACACTTACAAGCACAAACAATTCATATTTTTTCTTAACCCACTTCATTTAGCAATAGATATTAATTTCATACCATTAAATACACTATTTTTAATACACTGCGACTTTCCGCTGCGCTGCATCGCACAAAATATTAGTCCCAGAAAAAGAAACGTATAGCACTCTTTTGCGTAGGAAATGTAACGTTTTTGCTAGAGGTCACAGTTTTCGGTCATTCGAGGGAATCGTAAAAAATGAGATTCAAAATGCAGCCCCAGTCCTCACGCTCACCCTCTACCGTTCAGAATTTTTAGAATACCCTTCACGACACTCCCTCCTACCGCTCTACTAAAATTTACAACTACACGAATAACATCCCTTATTCGACATTTTTGGTCTGCGTTGACTGTTCCAGCTCACTTTACACAAGATACAGTCACATAATTATGCTGTTCCTTTGGACTATCAACGCCCCTCCCCCTGCCATACTTCCCTGGCATGGCACCCACTGATTTCATCTTTCCTTGGGTGAAAAACCTATTACTTGGCAGGCATGTCCAAAATAGCGACTATCCGATCTTGGATGTGGAACGTCTTCTGAACATCATAACGCTGACGTTTGTAACCAAAGTCTCAGTCAAGTCACCCTTCACTGGCAAAAATGTGTCGCACTGGAGAGTGAATATGTGGAGGATAACTATCGTCATTACTAAGTTTGATAGTCACAGGTTGGTCTTTCGGAGGGGATAAATAGAACTGTTTGGTGACCTGTCTTCTTCGACAATGAACGCTAGTGCAGTTATCAGCAATTCAGCAATGCGAGCGCCGGCCGGGTTGGCCGAGCGGTTCTAGGCACTTCAGTCTGGAACCGCGCGACCGCCACGCTCGCAGGTTCGAATCCTGCCTCGGGCATGGATGTGAGTGATGTCCTTAGGTTAGTTCGGTTTAAGTAGTTCTAAGCTCTAAGGGACTGATGACCTCAGATGTTAAGTCCCATAGTACTGAGAGCCATATGAACCATTTTTTTTAGCAACGCGAGCGAATAGAGGAAGAAGCGGCCAGAGGGACAACTAGGGGTATGTTGATCCAAGGCGTCTGACATTCTTTCATAGTAACTTGTCTGAATTGTATGGGGACCAGTAAACTGCTTTGGTGGAATTCTTTGTATCAAGACGCGTCATCCACAGAGTATGATTTCACCGTGCCACTAACTTGTCTGCCTTTGATCCTTCCATTGCTCAAATATATGGGCGTGCAAAAGTTTACGACGAAAGACACTTTCAAAAAAATGGCTCTAAGCAAAATGGGACTTAACATCTGAGGTCATGAGTCCCCTAGACTTAGAACTACTTGAACCTAAGTAACCTAAGGACATCACACACATCCACGCCCTAGGCAGGATTCGAACCTGCGACCGTAGCAGCAGCGCGGTTCCGGACTGAAGCGCCTAGAACCGTTCGGCCACAGCGGCTGGCGAGAAACTTTCGCATGATATGTCAGCATGAAGTAATATAGCTCATTAAACTTGCACCATACATAGAAAGAACTGCTGAAGTATAGTACGGACGGTAACTGAAAGAAATACGGAATGAGGTGAACAGTAATGACATCTTAGTCAGAAACAATAATTGCACCAAAGTCACCGCTATTTATGACGGGCCTGTGGGCGTAATAAAAGACATGTTCTCAACAGGGTGCGTGATCATCATGGTCAGAAATACACGCTCAACAACGAAATCCCATGCTCAACACGAGTTTCACGAGTTTCATAACGAGTTCCTGTGGTGGGCCATTCCGTGCCTCCACCACTGGGACTGCGAAGGCTCGATGGTCATTAGTATACATGGATGTGCGGCAGTACGTCTCCGCAACGCATCCCATACGTGCTCCGTGGATTTTAAATCGGGGGAACGCGCAGGTCAGTCCATCGCCGAATATCCTCTCGTTGCATGAGATCCTTCACTCGCGCTGTTCCCTGAGGTCACGCATTGTTATCAATAAAAATGAAGTTAGGCCCTAATGCACCCCTGAAAAGACGTACACGGAGAAAGCACACAGTGTCACAATACCGGAGAGTGCTTGTGTTCACAAATTTGAAGGTTAGAGCGCCCATGCAACATTAGTAGATAGTGTCGGAAGTTCCATGTGGCTTTTCGCGGATGATGCTGTAGTATACAGAGAAGTTGCTGCATTAGAAAATTGTAGCGAAATACAGGAAGATCTGCAGCGGATAGGCACTTGGTGCAGGGAGTGTCAACTGACCCTTAACATAGACAAATGTAATGTATTGCGAATACATAGAAAGAAGGATCCTTTATTGTATGATTATATGATAGCGGAACAAACACTGGTAGCAGTTACTTCTGTAAAATATCTGGGAGTATGCGTACGGAACGATTTGAAGTGGAATGATCATATGAAATTAATTGTTGGTAAGGCGGGTACCAGGTTGAGATTCATTGGGAGAGTGCTTAGAAAATGTAGTCCATCAACAAAGGAGGTGGCTTACAAAACACTCGTTCGACCTATACTTGAGTATTGCTCATCAGTGTGGGATCCGTACCAGGTCGGGTTGACGGAGGAGATAGAGAAGATCCAAAGAAGAGCGGCGCGTTTCGTCACCGGGTTATTTGGTAACCGTGATAGCGTTACGGAGATGTTTAATAAACTCAAGTGGCAGACTCTGCAAGAGAGGCGCTCTGCATCGCGGTGTAGCTTGCTCGCCAGGTTTCGAGAGGGTGCGTTTCTGGATGAGGTATCGAATATATTGCTTCCCCCTACTTATACTTCCCGAGGAGATCACGAATGTAAAATTAGAGAGATTAGAGCGCGCACGGAGGCTTTCAGACAGTCGTTCTTCCCGCGAACCATACGCGACTGGAACAGGAAAGGGAGGTAATGACAGTGGCACGTAAAGTGCCCTCCGCCACACACCGTTGGGTGGCTTGCGGAGTATCAATGTAGATGTAGAGTAGATGTATGCTTCCCCACAGCATAACACTTCGAGCAGCAGAATTATCAAGTGCGACGGTGATCCTGTTTCCATTAAGTACTCGCCATACAAGGGAGCGTTCAGAATCAATACTCAGAATTGTAAATGGTTGCGAAAACACACTTGACCTCTTAGCCACAAATAATCCTGATCTAATAGAGAGCGTCATGACGGATACAGGGATTAGTGAACACAAGGTCATTGTAGTGAGGCTCAAAACCAGATCAACCAAAACCACTAAAAATAAACGCAAAATATATATATTTAAAACAGTAGACAAGAATTCACTTGATGCCTTCCTAAGAGAGAGTCTCCATTATTTGCAAGATAATTATGTAAGTATAGACCAGATATGGCTCAAATTCAAAGATACAGTATCGACAGCAATAGATAGATTCATATCGCATAAGTTAAAAAGAGACGGAACTGATCCCCCATGGTACAAAAAACACGTCAGAACACTGTTGCAGAAGCAACGAAACAAGCGTGCCAAATTCAGAAGAACGCAAAATCCCCAAGACTGGCTAAGTTCCACAAAAGCTCGAAATTTAGTGCGGACGTCAATGCGACACCCTTTCAATAGTTTCCACAATGAAACATTGTCTCAAAATATGGTAGAAAACCCAAAGAGATTCTGCTCGTATCTAAAGTACACCAGAGGCAAAAAACAGTCAATACCGTCACTGCGTGATAGCGATGGAAATGTTACCGATGATGGTGCCACTAAAACGGAGTTACTAAATATAGTTTTCCATAATTCCTTCACGAAAGAAGACGAAGTAAATATTCCAGAATTCGAAACTGGAACAGCTGTTAGCATGAGTGACATAAAAGTAGATATCGCAGGTGTTACGAACCAACTCAAATCACTTAAGAAAGGCAAGTGATCCGGTCCAGAAGGTACACCAATCAGTTTCCTTTCAGAGTATGCAGAGACAGTAGCGCCTTTCTTAGCAATCATATACAACCGCTCACTTGGCGAAAGGTCTGTTCTTAAAGAGTGGAAAGTAGCACAGGTCACACCAATATTCAAGAAAGGAGTAACCCCTTGAATTACAGACCCATATCACTGACCTCAATATGCAGTAGGATTTTGCAGCATATACTGTACTCTAACATCATGAATCAACTTGAAGAAAAGGACTTGTTGATACATAACCAACACGGATTCAGAAAACATCGTTCTAGTGCAACGCAGCTAGCTCTTTATTCCCATGAAATAATGGGTGCTGTCGACAAGGGATCTCAGATCGATTCCATTTTCCTACATTTCCAGAAGGCATTTGATACCGTTCCTCACGGGCGACATTAATCAAATCGCATGCATATGGACTATTGCCTCAGTTGTGTGACGGAATTCGTGATTTCCTCTCAGAGAGGACACAGTTCGTAAAGACAGACGATAAATCATCGAGTACAACGGAAGTGAGATCTGGCGTTCCGCAAGATGGTGTCATGGGCCCTTTGCTGTTCCTGTTTTACATACGTGATCTAGGTGATAATCTGAGCAGTCCACTTACATTGTTTGCAGATGACGCTGTAATTTACCGTCTAGTAAAATCATCAGACGATCAGTTCCAATTACAAAATGATCTAGAGAGAATTTCTGTATGGTGCGAAAAGTGGAAATTAGCACTAAACAAAATAAAGTGCGAGGTCATCCACATGGGTACTAAAATCCGATAAATTCTGGGTACACCATAAATCGCACAAATCTAAGGGGTGCCAATTCGACTAAATACCTAACAATTACAATCACGAGTTACTCAAATTGGAAAGACACCATAGACAATACTGTGGGGAAGGCGAAACAAAGACCGTGCTTCATAGGCAGAACACTTAGAAGATGCGTCCAATCCACTAAAGAGACAGCCTACATCACACTTAAGAAAGTACAATCACCAACTTTCTCTTCCGAATGCGAAAATAGGTTGTTGACACCCACATAAGTAGGGAGAAATGATCATCATAATAAAATAAGAGAAATCAGAGCTCGAACGGAAAGATTTAGGTGTTCCTTTTTACCACGCGCCATTCGAGGGTGGAATGGTACAGAAGTAGTGTGAAAATGGTTCGATGAACCCTCCGCCAGGCATTTAAGTGTGAACTGCAAAGTAACTATGTAGATGTAGATGTAGACTGAAGTTGCTGTAATTGGAGAGCTGCAGGCGTAAGTGTAGAGCCCGTGAGACCGCGTCTGCAGCGCCATATATTACCTGTAACGGTTGACGACGAATGTCAGCACTCAGTAACCCATACATCGGTATCTGTTTAAAACCCGTAAACATGTCGGGTTTTATGCCTACGACCTACAACTTGTTGACAGATTTGGTTTTCTGTTATCATTTGAACAAAGCTCCTGCAGAATCGCATCGCATGTTTCGTACCGGATAGCCACAGGTGAGGAAAAATGGGTATATTTTGAGAATCCTATGTGTCGTAAAACATGGTAGAATCCAGGCAAACCATCGACATCCACTGTTCTGTGTTTGGTGGGATCACAAGGCTGTCATCTATTATGAGCTGCTAAAACCTGGTGAAACCGTTTACACTGATCGCCACCAACACCAAATGATCGATTTAAATCGAGCATTACGTGAAAAATGACCGGAATATGGAAAAAAGCAACACAAAGTCATATTTCTCCGCGATAACGCCCCATCCCACACAGCAAAACGGGTCAGCGAAACGATCGAGGCGGTGAGCTGGGAAATACTAGCGCATGTGCCTTATTCTGCAGACTTGGCTCCGTACGATTATCATCTTTTTGTATCACTGGGACACACTTTCGCTGAACAACGGTTCAGTTCGTATGAAAATGAACGAAAATGGCTCCCTGGCTGGTTCGCTTCAAAAGACGATTTTTTTTTTTTTTTTTTTTTTTGTGGCATTCATGGACTGATGGAGAGGTGTGAGACATGTGTAAACAGCAATGGAGATTATTTTTAATAAAATATTGTTTATCATTTTCAAACAACACACGTGTAATTGCCGGCCGCGGTGGTCGAGCGGTTCTAGGTCCTGCAGTCCGGAACCTCGCGACTGCTACGATAGCAGGTTCGAATCCTGCCTCGGGCATGGATGTGTGTGATGTCCTTAGGTTAGTTAGGTTTAAGTTGTTCTAAGTTCTAGGGGACTGAACACCTCAGTGCTCAGAGCCATTTGAATCATTTGAACCACACGTGTAATTATTGAAACGAAATTCCAGTTTCATACTTCTACACCTGGTACTTGACGAATGCAGCCAGACACGGCTGTATAACAGAACACTGCAACGCACATGAAGCACGTAAGACAGCAGTTGCAGCTCGTACACCAACACTGTACCGAAACACATGCTCAATCACACAGCGAACACTTTCACCAACAAGTACCGAGGACAACCTTACACAACATCTAGAATAATTAAACTGTGTTAGAATAAACAGTGTAATGGAATCAGTCCTGTAAAACTGTTCTAGCTTAAGTATAAACAGCAGGCATATCCATCCCGTGGCCATTATATCGCTGCTGGGATGTAACACTTGTAACTGAACACTAAGTATATAAGCAGCATAACAGGTAAAATATGAGACACGTAATATAGGTACTGAAGTTCAATTAATACGCCCAAGATGGTTCAAATGGCTATGAGCACTATGGGACTTAACATCGGAGGTCATCAGTCCTCTAGGTTTAGAACTACTGAAACCTAACTAACCTAAAGACATCGCACGCATCCATGCCCGAGGCAGGATTCGAAACTGCGACCGTAGCAGCGGCGCGGTTCCGTACTGAAGCGCCTAGAACTTCTCGGCCACAACGGCCGGCCCATAACTCCAAGAAATAACATTCTTTACACACACACACACACACACACACACACACACACACACACACACACACACACACACACCACTGCGCTTACCACAATGTACATAACAGTTATAACGTTTTGTAAATATTGTTTAGAAATATTAATCCCTAAATTAAACTGTAGCGAACGGGAACTGCAAGGTTCTAAATAGTTCCGAGGCCTTCAGACCAGGCTGGATTAGATAGGCCATTTTCTGTCCAAGTCTTTCCTATAATCTATCATCGTATCTGCTTAAAATTTGAATATTTTTTGTGTTTTTCTTTCAATTTCTAATGTACTTTTAATTTCTTATTACTCCCATCGTAATTTCAGAAAACAATAACTGCTGTTTGTAATATGGAATACGTTTTTGTAATCTACATCATAACCCGTAAAATGAATGACGTGTTATGAAACGGAAAGCAGTAGGTCTCTGAATGAGCAACAATTTGACATTCAAATTCCCGATGATTCTTCTACGTGTGAACTCATCCGAATGTTGTGTCCGAACCACGAAGAACAGCTCTACAGTGCACCGTAACTGCTCGCTGATTGACAGACACTGTTTTTCTTCCCCGTTCCTGTAACTTTCTCGTGTTCCGGGGCCAGCGCCATTTGGCGTTATAGTCACGCTGAGCTAATTACGAGGCCCACGAGAAAGACAGGCCGCGGCACGTACGTCACGAGGGTAGTCCTGAGCTAGGTCGCTCAGCTCAGCAGACGAAATATGTTTCTAATCGTGTTAACTCGTAACTGGGTGTTTACGTACTAACGAGAATTGCATGCCTACCGGAGTGGCCGTGCGGTTCTGGGCGCTACAGTCTGGAGCCAAGCGACCGCTACGGTCGCAGGTTCGAATCCTGCCTCGGGCATGGATGTGTGTGATGTTCTTAGGTTAGTTAGGTTTAATTAGTTCTAAGTTCTAGGCGACTGATGACCACCGAAGTTAAGTCGCATAGTGCTCAGAGCCATTTTTGAGAATTGCATAGTCTACTGAAATCTGCTTTTATAGAGTCTTAACGATTACTAGTTCTATAACCAAACACACATACAGTGCAGTAGCTGTAATTCAAGATCTATGTTCTGCATAAATGGTATAACAGCTGGTTTATAGCTTTTAAACTCTACTGTTTTACAGTCCTCATTTAATACAAGATTGTGGTGCCTCATCCATCCGACAATATTTGATTATACCCAGTACAGCCGTAACAAATTATTAGTAGGCATGTGGTGTCACCGCCAGACACCACACTTGCTAGGTGGTAGCTTAAATCGGCCGCGGTCCATTTAGTACATGTCGGACCCGCGTGTCGCCACTGTGTGATCGCAGACCGAGCGCCACCACAAGGCAGGTCTCGAGTTACGGACTAGCACTCGCCCCAGTTGTACGACGACTTTGCTAGCGACTACACTGACGAGCCTTTCTCTCATTTGCCGAGAGACAGTTAGACAACCCTTCAGCTAAGTCCATGTCTACGACCTAGCAAGGCGCCATTAGCCTTACATAGTTTGATAGTTATCGTATGAAATGTCTCATCAAGAACGTTGTAAACCAACAAAGAATAAAAGTTAAGTATTCGTGGAGCTGCATACTTTTCTTATTAGAATTCACTACTTATCCTGTTCCAGAATTCACGCCAGTCGGCGTGTGTGTACGCGTGCCTTTCTTTCGGCTACCCGTCACTGTGGACTGGCTGCCCTGTCAGTCCACTACAAGGCATATGGACTTTGTTGTGTTGGCAGAAGAGCCAACACCGTGTTACTAGTGGAGGCCGAAATGCACGCGTTTTAGCTCACGCAGGCTGGCGTGAGGAGGGAAGAACTATACTGACGTGAGGTCTGGAGCATGACAAGGAATTAGAATTCAGAAAGCGGACATAATTAGTTTGATACTTAACTTTAATCCATTAATGATGAACGTCGCTCTTTACGGTACATGATTCACAATATTATCTGTTCAGAATACATTAATAGTAACTGAATATGACGCCTTGCTAGGTCGTAGCAAATGACGTAGCTGAAGGCTATGCTAAACTGTCGTCTCTGCAAATGAGAGCGTATGTAGACTGTGAACCATAGCTAGCAAAGTCGGCTGTACAACTGGGGCGAGTGCTAGGGAGTCTCTCTAGACTAGACCTGCCGTGTGGCGGCGCTCGGTCTGCAATCCCCGATAGTGGCGACACGCGGGTCCGACGTATACTAACGGACCGCGGCCGATTTAAAGGCTACCACCCAGCAAGTGCGCCGTGTGGCGGTGACACCACAGACTTTCGATCGTTGTAGGGCTCATAAACAATAGGACTCCATAATAGCGGATTCACAGTAGAAGATGCAATTCTCATTTGTGGACAAACGCGCAATTACGAGTTAACAGGCGCAGAAGCGTCTGAACTGAGCGAGCGAGCGAGTCAGGCCTGCCTTCGTGACCTACGCGCCGCGGCCTGTCTTTCTCGTGGGCCTCGGCTAATGATATGTGATGTCAAGCTGTGCACGGCTGGGAGACCTCTGGCTACATGCTCCCGCATTGTCGTTCATTTCCACCGAGTAATTGATACATTAAGTTACGTTACCTCTGTCGTCCTGTAGTACTGCAGAGCACTGTATTTTCAGCTGGTTATTTACTGAGAGGCTGCACAAGAGCTCTGCAGTTTCTGGTTCTATGCTGACAGCGAAAACACGTCCGCTGTAGCAGACTGCTGAACTGATTGGTCGACGTCCGTGGTCTTGTCACATCGTGATGACACACTTAAATACGGGGGGACACTGAAGCACTAAACCGCGGCAAGTACAGAGTCTGAACAGAACGAAGTGTACGGCTTTGTAGAAACGGAAACCTTCATGTCGAAGTTGCATTTTTCACAACGATAGTTCTTTGTGCGCTCACTGTAAACAAATTCTACAGCACGTTTATGCCACTGTTGTAACAAAAAAAAATTAACTAAAAAAACTGTAGTGTAACTTTTTAACATACTAACTAGCCGTTATAATGTTAAACATCCCTTACTACCGAAATGTTCGTAGATGTACAGAATTTAAATATCCTGGGTTGAACTATTTATTCTAGTATGGTCAACGTTTATATAAGTTCATAAGAGCAGAAACATTATATCACCAGATAAATATTAATTACCTTGCTATGGCGGGCCTGAGTGGCCGAGCGGTTCTAGGCGCTACAGTCTGGAGCCGAGCGACCGCTACGGTCGCAGGTTCGAATCCTGCCTCAGGCATGGATGGGTGTGATGTCCTTTGGTTAGTTAGGTTTAATTAGTTCTAAGTTCTAGGCGACTGATGACCTCCGAAGTTAAGTCGCATAGTGCTCAGAGCCATTTGAACCATTTTGAACCTTGCTATGGCGCCCCTTTGTCTTGGGTATCGGTACCTGTTCATGTTTTCGCATTAATAGCTCCAAGGAATTTTGTTTCAGTAAAAGTCGCTGGAACATTGTTGCTTTTTGACATCATCAGTATTTGTTCACAAATTCTTCACACTCTATACAACACCGCTTGTTAAGCATATGCATTGCGCAACATTTCAACAAAACACAAAGAACTCGATAGTTACTAATTTCGATAACAACTGAAACTATCATGGCTTGTTTGGCGCCTAAAATTTCTATAAGTACATAGCTTCCAGATCCTTTTAGAACAGCATGTATTCAAATGTCTTAGTTGAAATGTCTTAACTGATATTACTTTTCACGTATAATTTACATAATGTTTTCTAGAAATCATTTTATGTAATGGTTTATGTACCTAGTAATTAATAATGAAAGTTGAAAATCACCTTCCTGTCTTTGTATAATTGTCGACTGAAGAATCGCTAGCAAAGTTAGAAAAATTACAAATGAAAACAGAAGTTATATTTACACGAAAACTAAAGCATAATAATATTAATTACACTGTAAAGTGTTTTTTGACTCATTTAAGTTAACAACTGTGATTATTAATTTGAATATAACGTCGCTAGATGGACCGATATGAAAATTAAGTGATATAATTAGAAAATTAGTATTTTCGTCATTAGATATGAGCAAAATTATCAAAATATCCACGGGTGTACTGCCGGTCTACAGTGTCCAGCGGGCACAATATTTAGGCGATCAAACATGTCGCCATCATCAGGTGAACTGACGGACTGAGCTCCTGTGAACGTGCCGGCACGGAGATCCGTACGCTATGGCTGCTGAGAGGGAACTGGGTTCGGTCGCGGCGGCGGCCGATTTAAATACCCTACGCCCGCGACGCGCTCACTCCGCCGTCAGCGCCCCGCGCCACGGTCACGCGGTGGAACAGATTGCGACGGCGTTTGAGATGACGTCGGTGTGATGGCTCTGTCCGCCGTGGTCGTCACAACTATACGCTTGCTCGATTTACTCTTGATTAACCCAATCGCTGGTTCCCAAGCCTTACTAAGATTATAGCCACACTCACGGTTTGAGGTCGTCATTGGTGCGAATTTCGATGGCCTCTCTATCAACGCTGTGCCAGTATCTCGACGTCTGTACCAGAATCCTCGTGCGTTCATACTCCATAGCGTGATTTTCCGACAAACAGTGTTCAGGGACCGCCGACTTGCTCGGATACATCAGTCGAGTGTGCCTCTGGTGTTCACGGCATCGATCCTCGACGGTACGCATCGTCTGACCAATAAACGACTTGCCACATTGACACGGAATCTGGTACACGCCGGCCCTCTTCAAACCGAGGTCATCTTTGGCGCTCCCCACCAGTGAACGAGTCTTATTCGGAGGACAAAACACAGTTCTTACCCGGTGTTTCTTCAAAATGCGGGCGATTTTCCCCGAGAGTGCGCCTGTATATGGAATAAACGCAGTGCCTACCACCTCCCTCGTGATTTCATCCATCTCCACAGGTTTTGCTGTAGTGGTTGGGCGGGGCGCACGTTGAACCTACCGCTCTGAGTACCCATTTTTTCGAAGTACAGTTCCCAGATGTTCCAATTCCTGGGGTAGACTCTTGCGTCAGGGATAGTGCGCGTCCTATGTACTAGAGTTTTAAGTACCCCATTCCTCTGTGAAGGGTGGTGGCAGCTGTCTGCGTGCAAATACAGATCAGTGTGCGTAGTCTTCCGATACACGCCATGACCTAGGGTGCCGTCAGCCCTTCTCTTGACCAAGACCTCAAGGAAAGTTAATCACCTGATGATGGCGACATGTATGATCGCCGAAACATTGACGTTGGACACTGTAGACCGGCAGTACACCCGTGGATATTTTGATTATCAAATACGCCGGGAGAAACTCAAGAATCACACGTGCAAAATTATCTCTAGATGTGGAGTACATAATTTAAGTATAACAATTAACCCAAGTCTTGCCGAAATTTATACGGAATAGTTCTGATGAGGCAAGATTCATTACAGAGTCCGCTGGAAAAAAAGTTGGCGTTCGTATATAAGATGTTACTTGTCGTGTACATACAAGCCGTAAGCATCATTTCCATTAATGCAAAAAGCTAATTCTGTTAATAGGGTTGTAGGTAATTGGTAAGGCATGAGTGCTTATGAATAGTTGATAGCGAGTGGCACTGTCGTTTTTAATGGGGCTCTCCGTTATTTCCTGGAACTACTGCGGATGAAGCGAGCTGTCCATTTCGCTGACAACTCATTTCCTGTGTAACGAACTCATCTGTCGCTGCCAGCAGGGATTTGTGAGTATTACTGCGGACAGCAGTCGGGACGGGCTGCACACATATGGCTCTCATTACGAGCAACAAATTTCGGCCGCAGTTCACAGCGTCGTGTCTTTCTCTGACACGAGTGCGTGCGTGCGAGACCGCGCGCGAATGCTCACGGGCTGTGTGTGTGTGTGTATGTATGTGTGTGTGTGTGTGTGTGTGTGTGTGTGTGTGTCTGCGCGCTCTATAACCGTCCCCGCGTTCTGAACTCTGTTAATTATTGTTATAAATTACTGTTAGCACAAGATTCTGCTACGCAGTATGCAATGAAATTTTCTTTACGACTTGAAGAATAGTTACAACAGATAAGTTTTCTCATTTAGGTAAGTGACAAATTTCTATTTATCTGAAGTTATCGTCTTCCCGTCTGTATTCATTGTTCTCTGGGGCACAATTGTCGAGCTGATGGTTTCATATTGCAGAAGAACTGTAGAAATTTAGTTTTAAACATTTGTAAGTTCCCACTATGTGTTTCTGTATGAAATTTAACACAAATTTACATCCCACTCTATAAAAGGTCTATATATTACCAAAACAGTTTACCCACAAACTGTTATCCAATTTGAACTTGTATGCTAACCGTAGACTGAACAGAACCTACTGCAACTGGTCTGAATACAACTTGCCTTTATATTAAATGCGCAACTGAAGGGAAACAATTGTATAGTCATAAACAAGGTTTTCTCTTTCCTCGCGTCTTGACAACATTGTTGCAAATGTCTCAAAAGCACAACAGCAAACAGCAAGCTAGATTTCTATTTTTTTAAATAAAATTTCCAAACAATACTCAAATTGTTGAATACGGTATGGTGTAATGTGGTAACACGTAATAATAAACCTTCTTTAAACAGTAGGATGTGGAGAGTAACTATTCCTATGAAATGATATTCAAAAAGCAACGATTTTAGAATGTGTAAAAAACACAGAGTAAAACTTCCCGTGATCTTCGCACGTCTGAACAATGCAGTCCTCGACAAAGCGAACAATGATTTAAAAACGGTAACTAGCTGACAAAAATCATTCTGACAAACTAGCTGTGCAGTGCTGCACTGTCATTGTCTTATCTCGAACTTATTTCCCTGAAAAAATAAAAAAATGGGAAAATAAATGCTTACAAATTTATATCCTTCTCGCCATTCAACATACACATCATACTTATTCTTGCTCTCCTTTACAATAAATCTTTCTTCATCTAACAGACACAATCACTAGTCAACACAAGACTACTGAATACGTCCATCGCTTACCACACTTCAACTAAGAATGTATGAGACTACGCAGAGGCAGACACTATGCCACAACAAAACCAACGATTGTTTAACAGTGGCATAACTTGCTCTCTCTCTAACGTACACATCGATAACTCACAAAAATCAAAATGACATGCCCACCTTACACATTTATCTGATTCTTTAATGCTATGTTTCAGGCGTGTCTTTTTATGTATTTTTACACAATTTATTCATCATTCTCGCTGGCACTTTTAAAGAGTTTTCAGCTTGATAGCTACAAGAAACACATCGTCTCTGCGCAGAAACCGGAATAGAACCGCCGCCTGAGGATACTTGCATCGATATCTCAGAAACAGCAGTCCCAAGTCATCCACTTCTTGAAGAAGTAAGTATTTTCAAACGTAAATCTGTTCGCACGTAATTCTTAAGTCAATTTTGTCTACATTAATTATTATTTCTCTGCCTGCCGTCAGATAATCTTAATATAATCGACATCAAGAGCGTAGAATATCAACATTGTTCCGGCGTATCGTCAAACGCCGGCACGTTCGGCAAGAACATTAGAATACGCTGTCGGACCCCTCTCTAGGACGACATCGAGACATGAGCGGCGTCTGCACGAAGAGAATACAAGCGCCGACCCGCCAAGCCGCGGCCCGCGTGGAAGACGAGCCGTTATACAAACGCTACAGTACTGACTTATGAACTGTATTGTTTTGCTTGCATTACAATTGTATATACTGAAGGACACTGATTATTTGCATGTCGCCGTTTGCTAACGACACTTCTATGTAAATACGCAAAGTTAAATACTTTCATTGATACGATTTCCTTGAATTGTTGTCTAGCGATCCGAGAAAGCAGGTTTCCTAGCCACCCCATATTACACAAATGGGCAGAACACAACAAATATGAGTCGCCTGGCATCAATACGAACTCCAGTAACTTATGAAAATATATGAATTTTCATTACGTCACATTATTGACAACAATCATTTGTAACTTCTTCTACCTATACAAATTAAAATCAGTTGCCGCGTCTTTGAAAGATCTCTTGAGGAAGGCTCGACCTATTTGTGTTCATAATTGTGAGGGCAAGGTTAGTACGAAAGAAAATTTTTGGAAAATCGACCTAAAAATTTGGAAATCTGGATGGTATTTTTGTATGAAAATATCAGTAAAAGAAATGTGATGGTCGCTTTGACAGTTCTTCTGTCACGCTTTCATTATAAAAAATGACCTTCAAACATTAAATTCATTTCAGTTTGTAGTTTCTGTTGTGGACTGGCAAGACAGCCAATCCACTAGGAGGAAGCCGAAAGGCACGCGTTTAAGCTCACGCACGCTGGCGTGAGGTCTGAAACAGGACAAGGAATTTAGACTTCAGAAAAAAAGGAGGTACCTGGTGGAATACTTAACTTTAATCCATTAATGTTGAACGTAGCTCTTGTCTGTACATTCTTTACAATATCAATAGCAACTGATAATGGCGCCTTGCTAGGTCGTAGCAAATTGTGGTGTCACCGCCAGACACCACACTTGCTAGGTGGTAGCCTTTAAATCGGCCGCGGTCCATTAGTATACGTCGGACCCGCGTGTCGCCACTGTCAGTGATAGCAGACCGAGCGCCACCACACGGCAGGTCTAGAGAGACGTACTGACACTCGCCCGAGTTGTACAGCCGACTTTGCAAGGAAAGGTTCACTCACAAATACGCTCTCATTTGCCGAGACGATAGTTAGCATAGCCTTCAGCTACATTTTCTACGACCTAGCAAGGCGCCGTATTCAATTGATATTGAGATTCTATTAATGTATCATCAAGAGCGATGTTCTACAAATGTGGATTAAAGTTATGTGTTCCAGAAGCTACGTACTTTTCTTTATAGCATTCATTACGTATCCTGTTTCAGACCTCACGCCAGCCTGCGTGAGTTTAAGCGCGTGCCTTTCGGCCTCCTCTCATTGTGTCTAGGCTGTCTTGTCTAGACACAACACAAATGACATAGCTGAAGGCTATGCTAACTATCGTCTCGGCAAATGAGAGCGTAATTTGTCAGTGAACCATCGCTAGCAAAGTCGGCTGTACAACTGGGGCGAGTGCTAGGAAGTCTCTCTAGACCTGCCGTGTGGCGGCGCTCGGTCTGCAATCACTGACAGTGGCGACACGCGGGTCCGACGTATACTACCGGACCACGGCCGATTTAAAGGCTACCACCTAGCAAGTGTGGTGTCTGGCGGTGACACCACAATTTCTCTTCTTGGAAAAAAAAGAAACATTAGTGAGGCGTCGAAATATCGGTCGGCGTACGCGCAGCGCAAGCCAACAACAAAGTTGCCGAGTCAACGAGACTAACGATGAGCATATACATCGTTTGGAGGCGAATCGGATAAGAATTTCTCAAGCGCGATCCATCATGACTCGGGAACAATACAGTCGACCTTCTCTCGCTCACTTGGATATTATGCAGAAAATAATTTGGAACGCGACGAAACAGACGTGACAATCTGAACTGAATGTTTGGCGTTCATATATTATCCAACATTCGATTTCGCCTCGGATGTATTGGTATACTTCGGAACAATGAACAATGTTTGGCAACATTACAATACTTTGAAGGTTCGACACGAACCGCCAGGATTATGTTGTGCGAGTGGAAAGGTAAAATTATTACTCGTGACACCTCCATCAGAACAACTGGCATCATTGATTTCTGGCCAAGAACCTCAGTCGAAGCATTTCTTGCAAAATATAAAGAAGCACGACAGTTGATTCCAAGTGACATCATTTGGGGCGAACATTATCGAAGAACGAGGTTTTACCCAAATTTTAAGGTAAATTCAAATCTGACTACATCACGCATCACATACACAAACACATCACACAAACAAACATCAACGATTCACGAAGTTACACCGATCCTCATAAATTATGAATTCAGATTTATTTCATTCGAGTGAACTCATCTTCTAACTGAAATTGTTTTATTTCAGTTCATACAAATTCAAGAAAAGATTTGGTTGGATGAATCGCTTCTCGACCGATCGATCTTGAAACTCTTCCATTGGGTCATTGTTTACATACGAAAACAACAATATTGGGTCGTGGGTCCGTTTTGATGCAAAACCCTTTTCTTAATGATTTATTTATTCCCAAACTAGTTCCAGCGACAAATATCGCCATTATCAGTGGGTCCTCTGATTCTTATTTTCTATACATCACAGCATGGTTTTACGTTTCTTGCCACTATTTCTGGCATATTTTCTGAGTTTTTTTGTTGCCTCTCTTCTCGGCATATATCATGTAATCTGCAAGCCCGTTTTTTAATTTTAATTATTTTTTTTGCCACTTTTCTCAGCATATATCATATCATTTGCAACTTCACTGGACGGCTTGGAGCTACTTTTAGACGCAGAAAACACACGCGAGCAGCGAGATGGAGTAATCTTGTAGATAACGATAAAGGTGCGAATGTTAGGTTTTCCTGTGTCTATAAGCAGCTGCAAGCCATCCAACGAATTTGCAGATAACATGATATATGCCGGAAACAGAGGCAATAATCGTGAAACCTTGCTGCGACGTATAGTAACTAAGAATCAAAGACCCCACTGATGATGGCGATATTTGTCGTTGAAACTAGTTTGAAAATGAATAAATAAATAACAAATGTATTTTGCATCAAGGCTGACCCACAATCCCATATTGTTGTTTGAGATATAGACATGTTACACAATAAACACTTTCAGTTCAACCCGCTGAGAGAAAGAATGCGCTAAGCTGTACCGTGGAAATGTGCGGTTTTGTTTTCATTTTTACAGTCATTTTAACCTAAAACAGGAAAGTTGTGTGTAAGATTACATAATCCTACCTATTCGTGGATTAAAACCACGGGAAATACTGTCATTAAAGCCACTAACCTCACAGATGCAACGTCTGGATAGGTCTCTCTCATAATCGGTGTGGTAATGATTCCTACTGATTTACCCATTCATTTCGACTTCTATTTGCAATCAAAGTTCCGTTTGTAATAACAATAAATAAGGTCAGAGATAGGGGGAGGAGAGATGGACAGAGAAAGGGTGAGGAAATGGATATGAAGAATGGGAAAGAGGATATTAAATACGGAGATCAGGAAGGAGGAGATGTATAGAGAGAGTGTGGGATAAAAGGTGTATTGGAAGTGGGGGGAGGGTGATGGATGGAAATTGGGGGAGGAGGAGATGGACAAACTGAAGGGGAGGAAGAGTGAAATAGAGAGAGGAGCGTATGTTTAATTCCGATAAGTATTTAGAAATAGCGAAGCAATGCTGGATATCTTAGTTATCAATAAAATGACTGTAATAATGCCACACTTTACAAATTTAGGGTAGAATTGTTGTTTTAAGGCCGGCCGTATTGGCCGAGCGGTTCTAGGCACTACAGTCTGGATCCGCGTGACCGCAACGGCCGCAGGTTCGAATCCTGCCTCGGGCATGGATGTGTGTGATGACCTTAGGTTAGTTAGGTTTAAGTAGTTCTAAGTTCTAGGGGACTGATGACCACAGAAGTTAAGTCCCATAGTGCTCAGAGCCATTTGAACCATTTTTTGTTGGTTTAATCTTTACCTGTCGATTCGAATGCAATCAAAACAAAACTTTAAATACAAGATACTCATTAAATGTGATCACTAAAAGTGACAATTGTTAGGTCAAAATGATACTAATTTTGTCTAGTTGTACAGAAAATGCTTGTTTTTTGTAAATACACTTGAAGAAAATGATCAATAGCGTATTGTTTATGCATTATCAACGAAGTAATCAACATTTTTATGATTACGTTATCATTCAAACTGCAAGTAAAAATTATGAGAGCACTCACAAACTAGACGTACATATGCGTGGAACAAATGGCCTGCTAGTAACCAAGGAAAAGTTGGACTCGAAAAAAGTCGCCTTGTACATCAAAATGAATGTGCCAGAACGTCCATTTTCATTACCGTGTGTACACAAATCAATTCCATCGCTATCAAATTCTAACACTACGTCAATATAGTTACCAACTGATTGCATTTACTGATTCATACTCTGTACACAAAAGTTCACTACGCTCGACAATTAGTAATTTCGGTAAAGTGCAAACTGTGGTTGCTGACGATAACTTTTCGACGACCAACGTAGGAGCACTAAAACATTGATTGTTGTAATAAATACGTTTCCTGTGTTCACCTGAGATTACATTCAATATTTTTCACATAATTTTGTTAAATAGCCTTGTGACAGAAGTACTCATTGCTTGGCCCCAAACCAGTACCAGCTTGCTGCCTCGTCTGAGTCCACACACGAAGCGAATTTAAGGCACTCATCTATCAGAAAAATCCAATCTACAATGTGCCTAGACATATGGAAATACGTGTATATTTTTATACTAAGAGTCCTTAAGCAGTGAAGAGAGGTGACTGTGTAGTTTTGGATGAACTTGACAACGCGGCTAATATGATGGAGAACATGAGTCGTATTTATTTATAGTGACCGAAGAATCACAACTCACTACTGGAAATTCCCATTAGCAAGTTCTCGAAAAATATCGGCTCTCACTTTAAACAATATTACACGAACAACAGGTCCTATGTGGTACCACACATCGGAAATTAAGTTTAGTGCCGTACACTTGGTTTCATACTATGTGGAAAAATCGCAAAACATTTATAATTTATGGAACATGAAGTAAGACACAAGAAGGCCCTAAAAAGTTCAGTTGAAGAAGAATGAACATCTGCAAATAGGCCAATCACAGAAGCTGGAAAGAACAACGTAGGTACAAGAAAGGTAACTGCGAAGATACGATGAGTAACATAAGAAATATTTCAGTTGATCGGCGAAAGAAGGAATTACAAAAACGTTCAGCGAAAGTCGGGAATACAGAGATACAATTCACTTAGGAGCGAAATAAACAGGAAATGCAGGGCAGGTGAGTTGAAATGACTGTATGAAATATGTGAAGAAATCGAAAAAGAAATCATTCTCGGACTCGGCGTGCAGAAACGTCAGAACAGTCTACGGTGAAATTAAAAGCAAGGTATTTCAGAGTCAAATGTAGAGGAGGGAGCTGATAGGGGGAAGAGTACATTGAAGGCCGCTATGAGGAGATGACTTATTTGATGACGTGATAGAAGAAGAAACAGGAGTTGATAGGGAGGAGATAGGGTAACCAATATTAGAATCAGAGTAAAAAAGAGCTTTGGAGGACTTCAGATCAAATCAGGTCGATGGGAGGGATAACTTTCCATCAGACTTTCCAACATCATTGCGGTAAGTGGCAACAAAGCTACTATTCACGTTGGTGTGTGGAACGTATGAGACTGGCGCCGTACCATCTGAATTTCGGAAACATCATCCACACAATTCCGAAGATAGCGAGACCCGACAAGTGCGAGATGTATTGCACAATCAGCTTAACAGCTCATGCATCCAACCTACAGAAAAATGGAAAAGAAAATTGAGGTTGTGTTAGACGACAATCAGTTTGATTTTAGGAACGGTAAAAGGGACCAGAGAGGCAGCTCTGACGAAATTGATAATAGAAGCAAGACTGAAAAGATATGAAACTCATCCAAAGAATTTGTCAAGCGGCAAAAAGCTTTCGACACTGTAAAGTTGTGTAAGATGTTCGAAATTCTGAGGAAAATAGGGTAAGTTATAGGGTAAGACGGATAATATTACAATGCGCACAAGAACAGAGAGGGAAGAATAAGACTGTGAAACCGAGAACAAAGTGCTTCGATTGAAAATGGTGTAAGACAAGGGTGTAGTCTTTCGCCTTCACTGTTCAAGCTGCACATCGAGGAAACAATGAAGTAAATAAAAGAAAGGTTCAAGAGTGGGATTAATATCAAGGTGAAAGGATATCAATGATAAGATTCGTGATGACATTGCTGTCCTCAGTGAAAGTGAAGAAGTGAAGAATAATTACAGGATCTGTTGAATGAAATGAACAGTCTAATGAGTACAGAATACGGACTGAGAGTAAATCGAAAAACGATGAAAGCAACGAGAAGCAGCAAAGTGAGAACAGCAAAATATTTATTGGGGATCACGAAGCAGAGGAAGATATGGAATTGTGTTTCCTAGACAGCAGTGGTAGACGGAGCAAGACGGGTATAAAAGCGGACTAGCACTGTCCAAAACGGTAGTCCTGGCCATTAGATGTCCACTAGTATCAGACTAAGGCTTAATTTGGGAAGACATTTCTGAGAACGTAAGTTTGGAGCACAGCATTGTACGGTAGTGAAACATGAACTGTGGGAAAACCGGAGCAGAAGAGAGTCGAAGCATTTGAGATGTGGCCCTACAGAAGAATGTCGAAAATTGGATGGACTAATACGGTAAGGAATGTAGGGGCTCTCCGCAGAACTGACGAGAAAAGTGTGGAAAACACTGACAAGGAGAATCTTTGACAAGAAGGGCCAGGATGATAGAACATCTGTTAAGACATCAAGGAATAGCTTGCATGGTACTAGAGGGAGATGTAAAGGGTAAAAACGGAAGAGGAAAGAAGAGATTGGAATACACGCAGCAAATAATTAAGGATGAAGACTGCAAGTGCTACTCTGAGATGAGAGGTCTGGCATAGTAGAGGAATTTGTGGTGGGCAGCATCAAACATCAAACCAGTCAGAAGGCTGATGACTTAGATAAAATTTCCTATACTGATCCAGTGCCATTTCCAACCCTGTGTTCAAATCAGGACAAACACGACGCTTCATGAGGTGATTAGAAATTTGTTCCTCCCCTTATTAGCACAGTGAGTCTCTATCTTGATCGATACCCCATTTCGTTAGGTTTTCCTCGGATCTTGCAACACCTCTGCGCAGTCTGTTTCAGTACTTCCACGTACATCATCTCTGTTCATGAGCAAGTAGCAATGTTACTTAAATTTTTATACATCCCATAAGGTCAGCCTACCTCTTTTTCCATAACTGCACCCTGTTTTTTTATGTCTACTGAAGCATGACAGAACGCTATCAAAAGCTCTTACTGGGTTTTAGACATGCTGAAGATGGCCGAGGTTTACGAAATGAATGGGCTGAGGTGTTACAGACCTTTCACATCTCTATATCAGCAACCAGTTTATGTCCGACATCGGGCAGGGCTATGCTTGTAAGTTGATACAACTTTTGTGTAAGTGTTGGTTTCAAGCCGTCTATGATTAGCCCGCAGGATTCATTCAGTGGAATATCTTTTTTTTTTTTTTTTTTTTGCATTAGGAGAGTTGTACCTCACAGGCATAGCATATTCAGCAGAGTGTCAGGGCAGTTGTTATGACAGTCTGAGGGCGGGCACCCGACTCAGACGCATTCACCTTACGTAGCAGAGAATTCCATAATGCTGTGTCTCTTGGAAGTCAGAGAGAGAGCCAAGATAACACCGAGGTTAATTGTACCATTACTGCGGTCCAAATTTATTCTTTTCGAAATCACACGTAGCTTCAACAAGGTTTCATTGTTCTTAAAATAAAGGCGCAGAATTAGGTTCTCGCTGTATATCGCTTGAGATGATTTTCCTAATCATATTCTGAGAGCATATTCAGAGCGTTAGTGAGGTTTTGTTCCAAAATCTTGTCAGACCCAAGTAATCCACATACAGGAAGCTCTTTGTATGAGATGGGAGTGGTTGGTCATTGGTGTTCACGTTAAACAGCATTGGTGCAAGAATACTTCACCATCTAGACACAGACAATGACGGTGCTAGCTTACAAACAATGAATTAGACACTCATCTGAGACCCACTGAAGATGCCTTGTAAAAAAGACGAAACGTGGCTGGGAGCACAAGTTAAATAAAAAATGTAATGTGCGACAAGTAAAAGACATAAAAGGTGTTTCCCTTTCAAACTACTGTAATTTGTATACAGCTGCTACGAAAATGCCCACCACAGGAAAATTCTTTCAAAATATTGTACATATGACACTGTAGTGGAATGGATCTTACCTTCGTTGGGTCTGTAGGCTGCTTACCAAGTTCCGGTACTACAACCACTTTTGTCTTCAACTACCTTTTAGGGATCTGACATTGTCGCAATTATTTAAAAGCCATAGGATCGATTATTTTGTAATGTTTCCGAAGTGGCGAATCAACTCCACATGGATATCGTCTAATCCTGCTACCTTGCCAGCCTTTTATACAATCTCATTTCATCCTCCAACTCTTCTGTAATGAAAGAATTGAAGAAACTATGTGTCTTGTTCGGTATTTCTTTGAAGCTTTGGTAGTCTTTTTCGATTATCTGTTTCCTCATTATTAGAAGTTGTCCGGTTGGCTGTTATGTTTATCTACAGAGGGACTTCCACGCAGTCATTATTCAGACGTGTTAGTAGCTTCAACGATTGTTTTATTTTTCTTACGTTTTTAGTTCTCCCATAAACCAAAGTTTCCTTTTCATTTCACCCAGAGACTAGATTAGCGGTTGCCTAACCTAAATCGTGCCCTCAATTAACGCGTTGTGCTCGAAAAGCAGTAGACGTTCATTTCACTTATCTGCTGAACTGGTGTCTAAATTCTGTCTGTACTGAGACCTCAGCCTTTTGGGATCGACGTACGGGAACATTCTTGTACAACGTCGGCAAAAGCACTCTGTCAAACACATTCGATAGCTGCTACTGTTTCGTCTAATCCCTTCGTGAGCTTCACCTTCACTTACTCAGCGTTCGTGAAGTTGTGTCGCCTTGTAAATAGTACTTACTGATCGTGGGCATGCTGTTGGGGCAACTTGCCACATGGTGGGTCTACGCTGTGCGTTGGGTATAGGGCTGCAAACAGATTGCACACACTGGTGTGGTATGGCTGCACCCAAAAAAATGAGTTCCGGATTGTATCCTGAATTTCACAGATCACAATTAAAGGAAGCAGCAAGCTTACTGTTGTCTGGACTCTCTCCATATAATCAAAATTTCACCGTCTTCATTGTGTTCTCTGTATACCCATGGGCAGCTAATACGACTCTTTCCTCTCCCGCCGAAGTAGATTTAGGAGGATGGGAAGGACGCTTGATGGTTCATAGACATATAGCACAGCTTGATTATTCTCTATCATTGTTGTCTATGCTGTTACTAGATATTATACACACACCAAAAATAGTTTTGCATCACCCTGGTTTCCAGAACTCCGGAAGATAGACGTTGACTGTGGATATTGTACCACAGACAGTCCTTTTGACTCTTCAGAGATGTCATTAAACCCGCCCAAAGATGCAAACAACCATTCATGAGCAGTTCCTGAGACGGGCGTTACGATTAATCAAGGAAAATCCCCGGTTGGGAAACGGGGTCAAAATTAGTTGGTTACTGTCGAGTTGCAATTTACAATTTCTTTATGGATTACTTCAACCATTAAAAGCCATTTCTTTACCACTTGACCAGGAACAGATCCAAAAAAGCTAGCCAGCATGAGTGCCTTTCCAAAACAATTTACTTTACAGTTAACGGCCCAGCCATTTTACTTAAAACCGGCTTTGATAACAAATCAAAATTTTCCAAGTAATGAAATTAAAACTTTACCGTTAATAGCCAAGCCTTTTTACTTAAAACGGACTTGGATAAATTATTTAATAACAAAATTAAAACTTTCCAAGTAATGAAACAAAAACACAAATTTGCATACAATTTCGCTACCGAACATGTAGGGAGCCACTTCTTTTAAATTTTGGCACAACAAGATATTAAATTACAAGGGCTCGCTAACAGGGAGGCAGAACTAACATTTTCAAAGGATACCAAGTAGATTAAAACAATCAAAGTAAAGATACAGTCTTTCACCTTTTACAATAACTAACAATTTTAAAGCCACGTAGTTTTAAAAAACCCACCAATGAAAGGCAAACTTAACCTTTTTAAACAGTGGCCAAAAACAGTCAGAGTGAAATATAACCATTTAACATTTTACAATAACTAACAACTTTAATACAACGTCCTGCCACCAAAGTGTCCTGGGATAGAAATAATTAACCGACCGGGTGGAAGGGCTGCCACAATTGTCTCCCGAGGGATGCTCAGGCTAGAAGCGGACTAACAGACCCACAACGCCTCACATTCAGCAATCACATCGACCTCACGCGAGGCCAGGGGAGGAGGAGGAATCAAATCAGGAACCATAATCCCTGCCCAAAAATACACTTCCTCCCAGGCAGTACTAATAAGAATTCAAAAAATCGCTGTCTATAATTACACCGGCGACAGGGACAGGAAATCCGAATGCAGGAGGCCACAAGGCAGAAAAGACTCTGGTTACACAAACCAAAATTCTTCAATTAACTTCTAAACCTGTAACCAACTTAACTTGCAGTTTATCAGAGAAACAGCAGCTGAACTCCGATGTAAAGGTTCCTCACCCCCGACCGTGTCCACGTCGCCAGCGTACCCAACTGGGCACAGTCACGCAGCCACGCGCTCTGTCGCCGGAGCCCTCGTCTTCTCTGCACCCTCGGCGGCGAAATACTCCTCAGGTTAGGCGAGTTAATAGTCCATCATTCCCGCCTCCAGACGGAAAATTTTAAGACATCCGTTGCCGCTCCCACCAAGTAGTGACTCGGAACCACAGCCGTGGCCCCCGGGTGTTCACAGCAAGAGCCTACAGCCTTGTCCCGTCAACTCGTCCCACACGTCTCGCACCGCCAGGACAGACCACGCGGCTTCTCGGAACAACACCCAACTCTCCACTGGCACGCCACGCCGCGGTCTAATCGTCCGACATTCTCTAATTCTCGATTTTAAAAAACCGACCGACCGACTCGTCACCGCTAGGCAACTAACCGGCCATCTCCCCAAAGATCTTACTCCCTTACACAAGGCTAACAGGAAGCAACGACTCGAAGACACGCCGCCAGAGGGGAATCTCAACAGAATCGTACGCAGCATAACGATAAATATGAAATAATCAATTAAAGATGGAATGGAAGGACTCAGAACAATCTTAACAGCGCCATATATGTTGAGAGGTGACACACGGCTCAGTTCCTATTAGACGGAGGGGGTCCGACAGCCGATCACTTCCAGTCATTCCGCCAGGAAGGAGGTACACAGCTTGTGTTTTCTGTAGTTCATTCATGCCTAGACGGTCTATACGGCGTTCCGATCGAGACCACATTGTTGCTTTGTGCTAGGAAGGGCTTTCAACAAGGGAAATGCCCAGGTTTCTCAGAGTGAACCAAAGCAATGTTGTTCGGACCTGGAGGAGATGCAGAGAGACAGGAACTGTTGATGACCTGCTTCGCTCAGGTCGCCCAAGGACTACTTCTGGCGTGGATGACCGCTACCTACGGATTATGGCTTGGAGGAACCCTGACAGTAACGCCACCAACTTGAGTAATACTTTTAGTGCAGCCACAGGACGTCGTGTTACTACTCAAACTATGTGCAATAGTCAGCATGATGCACAACTTCACTCCTGATGACCATGGTGAGATCCATATTTGCAAACACGACACCACGCAGCGTGGTACAGATGGGCCCAACAGTATGCCGAATGGACAGCTCAGGACTGGCATCACGTTCTCTTCAGTGATGAGTGTCGTTTATGCCTTCAACCAGACAATCGTCAGAGACGTGATCGCAAGCAATCCAGTCAGACTGAACGCCTTAGACACAATATCCAGCGAGTGCAGCAAGGTGGAGGTTCCCTGCTGTTTTGGGGCGGCATTATGTGGGGCTGAAGTAAGCCATTGGTGGTCATGGAAGGCACCGTAACAGCTGTGCACTACATGAATACCATCCTCTGACGAACAGTGCAATCATATCGGCAGAATATTGGTGGGTGAGAGATTCGTCTTCATGGACGACAATTCACGCCCCATTATGCACATCTTGTGAATGACTTTCTTCAGTATAATGACATCACTCGACTAGAGTGGCCAGCATGTTCTACAGACATGAACCCTATCGAACATGCCTGGGATGGATTGAAAAGGGCTGTTTATGGACAATGTGACCCACCAACCACTATGAGGGATCTATGCCGAATCGCCATTGAGGAGTGGGATAATCTGGACCTACAGTGCCTTGATGAACTTGTAGGTAGTATGCCATGATGAATACAGGCATGCATCAATGCAGGAGGATTTGCTACTGAGTATTAGAGGTAGCAGCGTGTACAGCAATCTGAACCACCACCTTTGAAGGTCATGCTGTATGGTGGTACAACATGCAAAGTGTTTTCATGAGAGATAAAAAGGACGGAAATGATTTTTATGTTGACCTCTATTCCAGTTTTCGTACAGGTTCTGTAAATCTCGGAACTAAAGTGATACAAAACTTTTTTTGATATGTGTATTTAGTTCTGGCCTTTTGAATATATCACTGCTGCACTCATCTGTATGTATTAAATCCTTGCGTATCTGATAACAAGACGCCAGTTGTGAGGGAGAAAAGTCAGCTGGAATTCCTGAATTGACCAAAAGGTGTTTCAGAATGCACCAGACAAAATGCTGATGACTGCCACTGGGAATCGTTATTGGACATGTGTTTAGCAGTCATCTTTCTTTTATAAAAAAAAACTTTATACTCTGGGCAACCAAAGCCTCAATATATCATTGTGAACTGCGCACAAATGGACAAAATATCTGAACTGTCTTCTCAAGCCCACAGTGTTAAACAGATGTTCTAGATAAATATTAACCTGGGCCTGTAATGCACCTGATATTAGGTGCAATTATAAATGCTGCTGTCACTTAATTAGAATGCATAAATTAATCAAAGTGAAAGGATGGGCTCTACTCTAGAAAGAAAAAACAGCTATTCCCTGTTTCATTCTACATATATTCATCAGTGTGCTTTCAGGGGTCAAGTGTCACACGTAATCATGTTGTATAACTTCCAACACTCAACAACAAAATATTAAACTCTTAGACATATTGAATTGGCGATTATTAAATTCGTTATTTCTGTATATGAAAATTTTTAATGCAGGCAAGAATGATTAAAAATCTTCATCAGCTAAATTAAATCTACAATGGCGCAGCCAGTCAATGCACTGAGTTGGTGGAGAATTATTTTACTTTTTAAACCAATGAAAAACTCTCATGTACTCCATGTGATTGTAGGTTAGTATCCTAGCTTTTGATATTCACTTATCAAAGCCTACACAAGGTGGAGTGAGCAAAATCTCGACTCAACATTTACTGTGGCTTAATGCACGATGGTACTCACCAAGCAGCATCTGCAATAGTGTTGTCTCCATGCTGGATCTGAAACAGTAGTTCCATACTCTGGCCTTGATCACTCAAACCTTCCTGCATTCTGTAGAACGTTAATTTTTCCCTGGTCAAAATAATGACTATTGCACACTCACTAAAGGTTGAAGCGACATGCACAATTTCTTTACCTGCAGAAATTCCCGCAGGAATAATTAACTGCTTCTTTGCTATCTGTCACCACAATATGTGAAGCATATCGCCCTCCCTTCACAGAAGCAAAGCTCTCAAAGACCTCACTATTTTCCACACACTTGTGCAGTCCGCCACAAGATGAGAGAGATTCTAGAAAATTTAGCTCTCAAAATGCTTTTGTATAATGGGGATGTCCCCACTGTGTCACGACTGCATCGCCTGGTACTGCTTCAGCCAATCGCCGTCTCGTTAGAGGTGAACTTTATTTTTGCTGCCGGGTCACTGCCTAGCCCTGTTAAAGCCATCGAGCCACTTACCATTGGTCCCAGCCGTATTTACATTAAAAGGAATAATGTATTCTTCTGGCTTTATCCCTTTCTGTGTTGAAGCTCGCTCTTCTCTTGTTATGTGGGGTTATCCAATGCCATTAACCGCCTGCTCGGTTCGTCTCCGAAATGTGTTTCACTTTAACTTACTTATGCATGCCCCTGTTCTTATATTGGTAGCTATTGTTTTGTTAGTTTTTGGTTCATGAGATAACTGCAACTGCTTTTTTGTTGATATAATATAATTATTAATTTCTGGGGATGTCATATTGTATCGTACTGTAAGGTCCATAAAATCCAGATGCCTTACACATACCGTCCTTTCTGAATTAATTTTGTGCTGCTGTGATCAATGGTTGAGGAATTGCTCAATGCAGTGCAAAATTACAAAGTAAATTAATTTTAATCATTGTCCAACTACTGGTCTAACATATGCTAGATGATGTCGTTTTAATATACTTTTTTGTTTTGAAATGTATTGCTTTACATGGCTTTTACTGTTTGGATAGTTATTATATGGCTTTACAGTCCTTTACAGTAGTTTTTCGACTAATCTTACAACATTTTTATTTTGAGTACTTGTGGTTAACTTCTCTTAAAATGGTTCATTTACCATTTAGATTCTCTTTTTAGAATAACTTCAGCCATTGCACAATTCTCAAACATTCATGGTATTGATGATTATGAAAGATGAGTGAAGTTAAAGAAGCGTTTGTTAATCTTATCTCTATTCTCAACATGTCAATACTATGTGAATATTGAATTGTCATCACATTTACAATAGTTAATGTTTTTGCATAACAGAAACTTTATTTGTTCATATTATTTCTTATTAAAACACATATTTCCATAATATCTACAATACACAAATTCTTATTAATTTATTTGAATTGAATAGTCATTTACAAATTTACACATGAAATAGAAAATATAGAACATGGTACATTTATGAATATTCTTTAACTATTTACAAATTGTAATATAAAATACAAATGAAACAAATATGGTACAAATTCTCAGTAGTACAGGTGCAACTGAATATTTATAGTCATCTCTACCCCTTGCTGAAATTATTATCTTTTGTGCTCTTTAAAATATTACAATGACTTTGTCACGCACATCATTTTCGGTCTTCAAGCACTTTACACTTTAAACATTGGGCTGCATTTGCCTCCTGATGCTGCTGTCGATCAGTGGTGGTTGATGCTGCTAGTCAGTTGTAGACTCGGCGCGATGTTGATAAAGATTATCGACATTTACAGTTTTGAGTGTTCAATCACGAATGCCATTATATGGTCAACTCCATGTTGCATTGTTTTTACGATTAACTGTTCGTCCAAGGCAATGCCATGATGTGAAGACATAGGTAGCCTTGTCCTTTATTGGTGTAGTTCCCATCAAGGTTGATGAGTGTAGCCCCTCGACAATTGCTGCAGTTCGATATCCCCATAACGCATACTCTGTTTGATTGTTTGACCGCCTTTGGTTGCTTTGATGGTTTGAATGAAATAACTGCCACGGTTTTGCTGGATATTGCTTTCAGTTGATTCTGGCAAATCTCATACTGGTTTAAGGTATAGGATTTAGAAAGGAATCTTGCTGTCTTCTGTCCTCATCTTGGGACACTTTATTCTCTTCGTTTCTGGCGGTGTTTTCATGTCTTTTTTCTTGGAACATCCAACTGCTCGGGCATAGGGATAGAATATGTTATCCAGTGAAAGTTATTTGGACGGATTACCAGTAATGTTGTTATGAGATATGGTCAAGTTTGAATAGATAATTTCGGAAGTGATATATTTGCTTTTAGTTATTAGCTTCTCCATTTGTTTTTGAGAGAAATATTACGAGTTTATTTTTTCAGGCGGTTATACTACAGAGCTGTTACCGACGGTTTGCTATCGTTAGTTGCTTCTATTGTGTCGCCGCTAATGGGGTCGCTTCACTTTCCTCGCAGGTGTGCATCCTTTGTCCCTCACTGCTCGCTATTGGGGTGAGGCGTGGGACAGTATTCTTCAAAATACACCTGGCTCGGTCCCCGCACTAATGTGAAGCGCGAGTCAGTAAATTCTTTACTTCTGGTATGTTGCCAATGCCATATTGTGCAATCGTATAAACTCTCATACTCAGACTGCAGCTTCCCATCGACTTTCCGCTTCTGTTGTTAGCTTGTATTCCTTCCCCAGACGATTGTAGTGATGTAGAGCTGGGTGTCTTCTCTATTTCACCTCATTACCACTACTTACAAGTTTCTGTATCCAAATTTACAATGAAATTTACATCGAGTATTTACATGAATAATACAATGAATACTTCAATAGTTTTTTTGCAGTACTTTAGAGAATTTTATCATTTTCACCTTAATTTATTTTATTTTATGACAGTTCCTTTACTTCATGAATGAGCATGGATTGATGATATGTAGGTTACTTAGTTAGTACATCATGCTGTTAGTTTTCTTTTATTTTTTTCTGACCTACTTTAACAATTTAAATGATTAGTATTATTGTACTCATATTTGTATATTTACGTGTTTGTGGCTCGTCCTGTCTGCCTCTTGAGATCTGCTACTACCTGAAACATATTTACATTCGTCTGCTGTATCATCTGTGATCCAATTACATTTTTGTTTTCATGGCTAAGTGCCGTATGACCACTGCAAGAGCTCCTATCCAATGTGTCTGTAGAACAGCACGTCATTCTTCACGAAATAATGCTGACGAATATCGACAGAGTTCTTGTCTTTCTAGATTATCTTACAGATAATCGAAGTTCAGTAGATTCCTTTAGAACACACTACCAGTAGCGGGAAATAGGACTGATGATTGCATCTCTTGATGACACACCTTGTGCACAGTGTTCTGCCAGTGTGGATTTCTCTGGCTGGAGCAACAGAGTGGGAGGTGGTGTTCTACACATTGGTTTTCCTTCTTTTTGGGGAGAGGGAGGAGGCGAGGGGACCAAACAGTGAGATCATCGGTCTCATCGGATAAGGGAAGAATGGAGAAGGAAATCGGCGGTGCCCTTTCAAAGGAACCATCCCAACACTTGCCTGAAGCGTTTTATGGAAAACACAGAAAACCTAAATCATGATGTTAGGACGCGGGTTTGAATCGTCGTCCTTCCGAATGCGATTCCAGTGTGTTAACCACTGAGCTACCTCGCTCGGTTTACAGATTGGTCCCGAATCACATAACGACGGGGAACTTTGTGTACTCTGGGTTTCCTCATTCCCAAGTCATCCTTTACTGATCAGCCAAGAAGAACTCTCATTGTTGCATAAATACATTTTCGATGTCATACATCGTTAAAATTATAGACGTTTTCGAGGATATAAGTATTCTCTGAAGGTTTCGCCGACGGTCCGAACTGAAGAACATGACGTGTTAGTTAGTCAGTATGACCATTCAACTTCAAAATCAACTTTAAGATTGGCCAGTACCTGTATCAGAGTTTCTGTATCAGAAGTGGCATATGCTCACAAGAAACCGAAGCGTCATTGTGGCGAATAACAGCTGGTCGCATGAAGATAACGATAAGCATGCATAGGTTTAAGATACATACTATATCCCGAAGTATCATCGTCATTTCTATGAACCAAAACATCAAGAAAAGGACATTTTCCATTCTTTTCAGCCTCCATCGCAAATATAATAGTGGGCTGGAACAATTAAAATGAGCTAAAATGACTCACAACGTCAATCCCCTGATGTGAAAGCGTATAAGTATCGTCAACGTATATCCAAAAACAGGGAGGTTTATGAAACGTAGTCCAGAGCGGCACAACTTCAAAGTCTACCGTAAAAAGATTGGAGATTATGGGGGTAAAAGGTCATTCCGTTAGTTTGCTTTTCACTGGTACATTACTGATTCACTTGTTCTTCAGAGCAGCAAGGTTGCCGCTTACGCACACACGGTGGTCCGGTCAGGGTGTATAAAGGAGCCGCCCAATCTGTTGGAAACTCAATTCCAGCGAGATTGCGCATCAGAATATTCGCTTGTGCAGAGTGAAAATTATATCCACAATAATAAGAGTTCTACCAGCACTCTAAATTATTCTCAGATTTAGCATTTTTCATTAATTATCTCTTCATCAGGCAGATGCGTCCAATTAAGGCTTTGTGGATTTAAATTCAGTTATTAATTAAATTAATTTCACGCTGCAGTAACAGTTCGCTGGCAGCATCGCTGGTTTGTCAAAATAGAAGAAAAAGGAGAAACGATTAGTGGCGTGGGAGCAGGCAACATTATTTTACGGCTCTCGTAATCCCCAACACAGCCAAGGTATTAATGAAATAACTTCATTACTTCTGATAAGTGAAGAAATACTGTCACTGATTGACCGGCTTCTATCCTCAGCTAAGTCACCACCCTGCTTGCGTATAGACGATTAAAGTAACCGTAGTGGTATTACTACTTAAAGGTATTTTCGTTAATGATTTGAATTCATTGAGCTAACAGTCGCGTTGTAAGACTGGTTTTCACAAGTGCACAGAATGTGCATGCATATATTTACAAAGACATGAAACAAATATAAATCATACAAGCACAGCTACAAGAAAATCTTAGCTACGTTATAATTGTAGGCTCCTCGTAATTAACTTTTGCTGATACCTTCATTTTTAGGTCTCATAAAATTTTCTTCTTTTTATTTATTTTACTGTGTGAAGAATACACGTCTCTTTGTATCTCCCGTAACAACCTGAAAACTAGTATTATCATCAACACAATCAATCACGATTCGTTTCACCACTACACGAGAAAAGAGAAAGGCTAGGAATTTCATCAAGCCGCTTCTGCGTAAGATAAACATCATACATCATTTTGTACTTGTATTTATTTTCGCAAACAATTTAAGCTACTTGCTACGAGGACAGGTGAAGTACTTGTTATAAATGCTTGTTCTGCTCAGAGCACAGTGTTTTTTAAGTTCCACTCTGCGCCTCAAGTCCTTTGATTAATAAGTGTTACTTAAATTCCCCTGTACGTCTCAAAATCCTTTGTTTAATATTTATATTTTTCACTCAGCTAATCACTGATAAAGCGGTCTTTGTACGCTACAAAATGATATATGTATTGCATTTTATAAGCAGATTCACTGGTAACTCTGCTTCTGAATATGGTGTTCAAATGTTTGTACAACGCTAGTTTTTTATTTCTCTTTGTACAACGTGAGCCTAAGTATTAATTTACCCGCAGATGTGCCTTATATAACCACATATGTATTTCATTGGCCACAGCACTCAAAAGTTTACGTAATCGCTTAACATGCAGGCTAAGTTAATTTGAGATCCACTGTACTCGTTATCACTCTTCAGCTGGTAGAGCTACAGTCGTGTTTAGACGTTTCAACGTCTTGAACATAAATGTACCTACTTATCCTTCTTTCCACAAATTCACACACAATCAGAGCTATACATAACTTATAAAGTAATATGAGGAGGGGGGGGGGGCTTCATTTGGTACCTTCCACATCCAGAAATGTTGGAACACGTGAGGCAATACTGACCCTACGACTTATCTCAGAAAATACATTAAGGAAAGGCAAACCTACGTTTCTAGCGTTTGTAGACGTAGAGAAAGCTTTTGACAGTGTTGACTGGAATACTCTCTTTCAAATTCTGAATGTGGCAGGGGCAAAATACAGGGAGCGAAAGGCTGTTTACAATTTGTACACAAACCAGATGCCAGTTATAAGAGTCGAGGGGCATGAAAGGGAAGCAATGGTTGGGAAGGGAGTGAGGCAGGGTTGTAGCCTATCCCCGATGTTCTTCAATTTGTATATCCTGCAAGCAGTAAAGAAAGCAAAAGAAAAATTCGGAGTTGGAATTAAAATCCATGGAGAAATTTCTTCTCCATGGATTGAGGTTCGCCGAAGACATTGTAATTCTGTGAGAGACAGCAAAGAACCTGGAAGAGCAGCTGAACGGAATGGACGGTCTTTTGAAAGGAGGATATAAGATGAACATCAACAAAAGGAAAACGAGAATAATGGAATGTAGTCAAATTTAATCGGGTGATGCTGAGGGAATTAGATTAGGAAATGAGACGCTTAAAGAAGTAAGGGAGTTTTTCTATTTGGGGAGCAAAATAACTGATGATGGTCGAAGTAGATACGATATAAAATGTAGACTGGCAATGGCAAGGAAAGTGTTTCTGAAGGAGAGAAATTTGTTAACATCGAATATAGATTTAAGTGTCAGGAAGTCGTTTCTGAAAGTATTTGTATGGAGTGTAGCCACGTATGGAAGTGAAACGTGGACGATAAATAGTTTAGACAAAAAGATAATAGAAGCTTTCGAAATGTGGTGCTACAGAATAATGCTGAAGATTGGATGGGTAGATCACACAACTAATGAGGAGGTATTGAATAGAATTGGGGAGGAGTTTGTGGCACAACGTGACTAGAAGAAGGGATCGGTTTGTAGGGCATATTCTGAGACATCAAGGAATCAGCAATTAGTATTGAAGGGCAGCGTGGAGGGTAAAAATCGTAGAGGGGGACCAAGAAAGGAATACACTAAAGAGATTCAGAAGGATGTAGGTTGCAGTAGGTACTGGGAGATGAAGAACCTTACACAGGATAGAATAGCATGGAGAGCTGCATCAAACCAGCCTGAGGACTGAAGACCACAACAACAAAAACCTCTAGTTCAGTCGTTCTACCAAGCGGGACACGCTATTTTGCATCGTTCTCTACAAAGTTCTTATTACTACATCGCTGCTTTGTTATGCTCAACTGCCCATATTTCAGTCAGCGTGTTTTATCACACACATGCACAAGTAAATAACAACTCGGTACATTAAAAATTTTTGCTAATAACGTTCGGTCTACTTACCTCTCAGAGTATATTCTTCTTCTTAGCGTGCCTGTCCTCTTCGGACTTTGGCGATCATCATGGCTATTCTGTCTTTATCAGAGGCAATGCGAAACAGTTCTTCAGACCTAATATTAAACCAGGATCTAAGATTGTCGAGCCAGGAAATTCTTCTTCTTTTCGGAGGTCTCTTTCCCTCGATTTCTCCTTGCAGGATACGTTGAAGCAACTCATATCTTTTTTGATTCCTCATGAAGTGGCCAAGGTCTTGTAGTTTGCGACACTTGAAGATGTTGATCAGCTCTGGACTTTTGTTAACTCGACGTAGAACCTCGACGTTTGTCACTTTTTGAGTCCATGATATTCTCAACATTCTTCTGTATAGCCAGAGTTCAACAGCTTGGAGTCTGGCAGTGGTTGCCTTCGTACGGGTCCATGTTTCCACACCATACAAAAGAACTGAGAACACATAGAACCTGACGAGCCACATTTTGGTGTTCATGGTAAGATTGTGACTCCTGAAGGCTGAGCTCATCGAGTTGAAAACACTCCTCGCTTTTCCGATGCCACACTTTATCTCCTGCGAGTTGTCCCACGCTTCGTTAATGATGGTGCCCAGATATGGGTACTGTGAAACTCGCTGTATGCTTGTGCCATTGATGTACAGATTCACTCCTCGAATGTTCTTCCTGCTGATGGTCATAAATTTTGTTTTGTTTGTGTTGATGCCCAAGCCGTATTTCTTGCTTGTCTCAGCAATTTTACTTACCAGCTTCTGCAGCCCTTCCATTGCATCCGCAGACACTATGGTGCCATCTGCATAACCAAAATTGTCGAGTGTCTCCTTTCACTGAGATACCTTCTTAAACGTCGAGTAAGCCTTCTTTGAATATCAGATAGACTCTCCTAATTTCTATAAAGATTATAGATCGTTGTATTTTCCTTAAGGGCTATAGGCACTGAAGTGGTTGAGGTGCTCTGATCCTCTTATACCTCGGGTTTACATGTAACAGAGTGTTGTATTTTCCGTTGGGCGTAGGTGTAATAGTGCTTGAATTGCATTGACCACTTTTGGTTAGCGTATAAAACTCTTTGATATCTTTACATGGATTCAATACACGTATTTTCCTCGTTTTTGGGTTGCTCAAAAAATAGCTTCCCGGATGTAGTGTTCTGTATATAATGTACAGTCCAGTGTATAACAAGTGGCATTTTTTTTTTGTTAAGCACTTTGTGTTCCGTAGATTGAAGATGTGTGCGCAACAGCACCTCCTGCCCAACGTGAAAAGTAGTTGTGCGGCCCATTCTTTTACTGTACTGTTTTTTTCCTAGCTTGCGCCTTTGCTTCCTATGTTATTGAGGCTTGTCAAACCTTGTATTCTAACGATCTCCTTTTCTCAGAGAATTTAGGTGAGGGCTGAACCCAGTCTTGTATTTTATACTTATCGTTCATTAATTTGGTTGGTGTAAAACCTGTTTATGAGTGTGGCAAATTAGTTATTATCTGTTGAAGGATGTCACGTACTCATATTCAACCGAATTAGTGTGTCTGGAGGTATGTGAGTTCTAATAAACCCGTTAGAGTCATGAAATAACCGTTCTGTTGATGGCCCTCAGGATGAAATTTAGATACATAAATACTTTTTACGGTACGTGACTTAAGAAATTATTTCCACTTCGCACTTATGAAATTAGCTACATCATCAGTCAGGATAGCCACTCTCACAAAATGTCTTCTCATGATTCACTTGATAATAGCCGCTGCCGCTGGAATTTTAGAGGCGTAAATCTGCAGATATTTAGAAAATACATCATGCAAGGCAATTACATACACTATGTGATTAAAAGTGTCCGGACAACCCCGTAAAAACACACGTTTTTCATATCAGGTGCATTGTGCTGCCACCTGCTGTCAGGTACTCCATATCAGCTACTTCAGTAGTCATTAGAAATAGTGAGAGAGCAGAATGGGGCGTTCCGCGGAACTCACGGACTTCGAACGTGGTAAGGTGATTGGGTGCCACTTGCGTAATACGTCTGTACGCGAGATATACACACTCCTAAACATCCCTAGGTCCACTGTCTCCGATGTGATGGTGAAGTGGAGACGTTAAGGGACACGTACAGCACAAAAGCGTACAGGCCGACCTCGTCTGTTCACTGACAGAAACCGACAGTTGAGGAGGGTCGTAATGTGTAATAGGCAGACATCTATCCAGACTGTCACAGATAAATCCCAAACTGCATCAGGATCCACTGTAAGTACTATGACAGTTAGGCAGGAGGTGAGAAAACTTGGATTTCATGGTCGAGCGGCTGCTCATGAGACCACACATCACGCCGGTAAATGCCAAACGACGTCTCGCTCGGTGTAAGGAGCGTAAACATTGGACGATTGAACAGGGGAAAAACGTTGCGTGAAGTGACGAATCACGGTACACAATGTCGCGATCCGATGGTAGGGTGTGGGTATGGCGAATGCACGGTGAACGTCATCTGCCAGCGTGTGTAGTGCCAACAGTAAAATTAGGAGGCTGTCGTGCTATGGTGTAGTTGCACCACTCGTTGTTTTGCGTGGCACTATTACAGCACAGGCCTACATTAATGTTTTAAGCACCTTCTTCCTTCCCACTGTCGAAGAGCAATTCGGGGATGGCGATTGAATCTTTCAACACGATCGAGTACCTGTTCATAATGCACGGCTTGTGGTGGAGTGGTTACACGATAATAACATCCCTCTAATGGACTGGCCTGCACAGAGTCCTGACCTGAACCCCACTGAACACCTTTGGGATGTTTTGGAACGCCGACTTTGTGTCAGGCCTCACCGACTGACATTGATACCTCTCCTCAGTGCAGCATTCCGTGCAGAATGTGTGGTGTCACCGCCAGACACCACACTTGCTAGGTGGTAGCCTTTAAATCGGCCGCGGTCCGTTAGTATACGTCGGACCCGCGTGTCGCCACTGTCAGTGATTGCAGACCGAGCGCCGCCACACGGCAGGTCTAGAGAGACGTCCTAGCACTCGCCCCAGTTGTACAGCCGACTTTGCTAGCGGACAAATATGCTCTCATTTGCCGAGACGATAGTTAGCATAGCCTTCAGCTACGTCATTTGCTACGACCTAGCAAGGCGCCATTACCAGTTTGTATTGAGATTGTTATTAATGTATCAACAAGAGCGATGTTCTCCAATTATGGATTAAAGTTAAGTATTCAATCAACTACGTTCTTTTCTTCTTAGGATAATTACTTTACATTGTTCCAGACCTCACGCCAGTCTGGGTGAGTTTAAACGCGTGCATTTCGGCCTCCTCTAGCAACAGGGTGTTGGCTCTTCTGCCAACACTACAGAATGGGCTGCCATTCCCCAAGAAACCTTCCAGCACCTGATTGAACGTATGCCTGCGAGATTGGAGGCTGTCATCAAGGCTAAGGGTGGAGCAACACCACATACTGAATTCCAGGATTACCATTGTAGGGGGCCACAAACTTATAAGTCATTTGCAGCCACGTGTTCTGATAAATTTGATCACGTAGTGTACTACAATCTTTCTTTTGTCATAGGAAAAGTCCTGTGGTATTGACTGATATGTGGTCAAGGGATTTTACTGGTATAACAGTATGTAATTCATTGAACAAGATCTGTTTATTACACTGCCAAAAAATGGTTGAAATGGCTCTGAGCGCTATGGGACTTAACCTCTGAGGTCATCAGTCCCCTAGAACGTAGAACTACTTAAACCTAACTAACCTAAGGACATCACACACATCCATGCCCGAGGCAGGATTCGAACCTGCGACCGTAGCGATCGCGCGGTTCCAGACTGAAGCGCCTAGAACCATTTGGCCACACCGGCGGCTTACACTGCCCATTCAAGTAAAAAAATTCTGTATACATCAGATGGATACTCACTTTATGTGCTAACTTTTTATGCACACAAGGCTTTTTCATTAAATCAACTGAAATTACATTATCACCGGACTGAGGAAATATTTGCCACTGCCTAAGTGAGTTTTCGCTTACTATTGGCTGAAAAGATCCATTCCAAGGAGACAGTTAACTAACAATTTTTCTACCCAATTTTTCTACCAGTAGGAATGTATAAGAAGTCGTGGTTACAGCGAAAGTTATTGGAATATGATGCCTTTTGACTTATTTTCTATAACTGTTAAAATGTGGCTGTTCTGCTCAGGTAAATTAGGTACGTTCAGTTTCTCTTTTATTTCACTGAAAAAGCTGTACG
Organism: Schistocerca piceifrons; assembly: GCF_021461385.2. Classification (NCBI taxonomy): domain Eukaryota; kingdom Metazoa; phylum Arthropoda; class Insecta; order Orthoptera; family Acrididae; genus Schistocerca; species Schistocerca piceifrons. Next base: position 769,567,111 of record NC_060141.1, on the reverse strand, counting down.
AAACAAGATTCGTAGCCTCTCCTGCGTCCAATATCACATGTACATCTATTGTTCGTGTTTTGGCATTAACCATTGCCTGAGTCTCATCGTTTACTGCGTGATCGGGTATTTTGCCGTGTTCTGTTCTGCGCCCTATGGGGGCGGCGTTTCGTTGGTTTTGGTTTATGCTGCTCCCAGAGCCATTGGTTTTATGTTATTTATGTGTGGATGTTCATTCCCGATCATATATCCATGTTGTTACCATTACTGTTATTTCTTGATGGTGAGCTAAGCTACCCTGAATTGTAATTTCTATTATTTCTGTCTTGAAAACCGTTGCTTTAACTATTTTTTAATCCACCATTGTCGTTACTTCCCTGCGGCGACGCATGTAGATGCCAACCGGATTGCGCGTTACCGTGTTGATTTCTGCTATTTTTGCCGTTGTTGTTACTATTGTTACCACGATAAGTTAATCCTTAATTTTTCGGTGGATCCAACTGATTTCTGTTACACTCATTTGAGTTTTGACTACTCTCATAAATGAGGTCAATCGAATCCGTGACCACGAGAAAATTTTAGGTCGTAAGTTGGCACAGTTACCAGTTTCTCGCGAATGTTATTCGACAAACAACTCTCAGTATTCTCTAAACATCGACATGTCGCATCGGATTGTTCCAGTATCTTGTTTGGTTAAGTATCTTTCTAAACACCGGCGCAGTCCCTCTTGTTCTATGTTAAGTGGCTGTGGGTCAAAAACTTCCATTCGTAGTCTTTCCAGACTTCGCTATGACCAGTATTTCTCTAGGAAGGTCTGTCCAAATTCTTCATACGTTTCATACTTTCGAAAACGATCTGCCTGTTCCGCTGCGCACAACCGCGCGTCACCTTGTATGAAACCAACAACAAACTGAATCTTCTGCATTTGGGACCAATGCCGAGGTGAAACATTTCTCAAGGGTCTCATAAAGACAACGGGGTGTGTTTTCTTGGATTCTTCTGAGAAAACCGGGTATTATCTGTGTTTTATTACACCTCGTCTATTATGGCTGACGATAGGCCAATCATTACGTGATCAGATTTCGACGGCGTCGTGCGCCTTTTCAGACGCGACAGTACTACGTACGGTATCAATGGCTCGTACGTATGATTGTTTGCTAACTGTTCTCCATCGCTTTTGTCTTAATCTGACTTTAGTGAAGTAATATTCTCGTGAATGCTGTCTAGTACTGCTTTTCTGTTTTGATTAGCTGCAGAAGGCGGTTCGTTCGAATTGCTGTATCTCTTTCAGTGACAAGTTCGGAACGAATCTCACCTTGTATTGCTTTCATACCAATATCCATATTAGCGTTAATTTTATGTCCTCTTTCCTTTACGATCTTTTCAACCACGTCAACGCAAGAGTTTTGTTCCCAGACACACATTTCAGTACGGCTGAATACCCGTCAAAGGTAATGGCCTCAGCTCTCTCATTTAATCTTTTTTACATTCTTACTGATACGTTCGTACTCAGTTTTCAAAATGGTTTGTCCTAGAGTCAGAAATCCAACGTTTTGCATGCGTTTTTGAACGTCATCAGATAAATGTTTGAACGCAGACTTCATTCTTCATGCGTGGGTTCGGATTTTTGTTCGAATGACTCTAAGCACTATGGGACTTAACATCTGAGGTCATGAGTCCCCTAGAACTTAGAACTACTTAACCCTAACTAACCTAAGGACATCACACACATCCATGCTCGAGGCAGGATTCGAACCTTCGACCATAGCAGCAGCGCGGTTCCGGACTGAAGCGGCTAGAACCGCTTGGATTGTTGTTACCACTTGAGGTGCTTTCATGTGAGCTTTGTAAACTACCGTGCCCCATTGCAAGTTGCAGTTGGCAAGAAGGCAGCTAGGAAGAGGAGGTATTCAGTTTTACTTTGCGTATATGCAATAGATTTGATCAACTGTTAGAGTTGAGTGGAGAGGAGTCTCGTGTCGCTGTAGATGTAGGGAACATGCAGCAGTCCTCATCAATTAGGAGGCCTAGGTTAGTTGCAAAGTCAAACAGAAAGAAGAAGGTTCTTCTGCTGGGTAGTTCTCACGGTAGAGGTGTGGGCCAGCAGTTGCAGGAAGTGTTGGGGAGAGAGTACCAGGTCACCGGCAATGTGAAGCCTAGTGCAGGGTTGGCTCAGGTGACTGACAGCATAGGGGAGTTATGTAGGAATTTTACGAAGGAGGATCAGGTGGTGATAGTGGGTGGACAGGGAATAGTCTTGATAGGGACGGGGAATATGATGTAAGTAGTGACCTGGTAAAGATAGCCCATTTGAACTGGTGGCACTAATGTGCATTTCGTGCAACTGTTTCAGCGTCATGATCGGCCTCACCTTAATGCGTTAACATGGGTCTGGGAAGGGCACTGATGGCAGAGCGCATGGGTCACATCTCAGTGGTGCCAGTTGGATCTATCAGTAGATCGGGTTTCATTAGGCATGGCCTGCACCTCCATGGGTACGGGAAAGGGAGGCTAGCTAAGCTTCTAAGGTGACAGTGTAGTGGGTGGTGGTGGTGGTGGTGATGGTGTCACTCATGGAAAAATTCCTGTTGTAGTTGGTGTTAGAGCTGCACCTTTTTTAGATTAAAGTCAACTGATAGGTATACCTGCTTAAAGGAAATCCCTCTAACTAAGGGCTCACCTTCCAAGGATATCATGTTTCCAAGTAGAGAAGGAATTAGCATATTTCATCAAACTATAAGAGGTATTAGAGATAAAGTTAGTGAACTGCTTATAGATGTTGACTCTGAAATTATTGGTATATCGGAGCACCACTTAAATAATTTGACAATTCCGAGGCTTCCTTTACCACGATAATGATTAGCTGGCTGTTTCTCAAGGAGTTCCTTGCGGGGTGGGGGAGTGACTATGTACGTAAAAAAAACAGTATTCCACTTGAGTCCATAGATGTATCACGACAGTGCACTGAACAGATATCTGAATGTTGTGCAGGGGCAGTTGAATTTAGTGAAACTAAACTTCTAAATGTCGTTGTTTATAGGTCCCCTAACTCCGACTTCTGAGCATTTCTGCTCAAGCTACAGAGAGTTCTTGATTCACTTTGTAGGAAGTAATAGGTATTAGTTATATGTCGTGACTTCAATATTAATTTTGTTTATGATGGTGTAAGGAAAAGGATGTTGGTAGATCTCCTAAATTCATATGATCTGATGCAGACTGCATTTTTTCCAACTAGGGTGCAGGGGAACAGTAGCACAGCCATAGACAATATTTTTATTCATTCTTCATTACGAGATGGGCATTTTGTTAGTAAAAGCGTGAATGGCCTTTCAGACCATGATGCACAAATTTTAACACTAACAGGCTTTAGTACTCAAACCAATGTCATATTTAATTACAAACTATGTAGGAAAGTTAATCCAACAGCAATAGAGAGTTTTTTTAAAATCTTGTCAAGGAACAAGAGTGGCAGGATGTTTATAGTGCTGATAACATAGACGATAAATACAATGGTTTCCTTAACACATTTCTCATGCTCTCTGGGAGCTGCTTTCCATTAGTAGTTCCTAAACGGGGTACTAGCAGTAATAGCAGCCCAGGTGGCTGACAAGTGGGATAAAGATATCTTGTAGAACGAAGCGGGAATTATATCAAAATGTTAGAATTAGTCACAATCAAGCTACAGTAGTCCATTACAAACAGTATTGTAAGGTGCTTAAAATGTTATTAGGAAGGCAAAGAGTATGTGGAATGCAAATAGAATAGCTAATTCACAGGATAAAATTAAAACCACATGGTCAGTTTTGAAGGAAGTGTCTGGTCAGCAGCACGAGGTCGACGCTATAAAGTCAGTTCATAGCAAAAACATTTCTGTTTCTCATAAATCAGATATATGTACAGTATATAATAATCACTTTCTGAGCATCACTGGTGAATTAAATAAAAATTTAGTTTCTACAGGAAATCATATAACTTTCCTGGCAAATGCCTTTACGAGATTGATGTCTGAAATACTCCTCTGTGATACAGACAAGAGGGAGATTGAGTCAATAATTAAATAACTGAAGACTAAGGACTCTCATGGTTGTGATGGAGTTTCTAGCAGAATATTAAAGTACTCTACTGCACATGTTAGCTCAGTATCTAGCCACATCTGTAATTTTTCCTTTAGCTGTGGTCAGTTTCCTGAGCGATTAAAGTACTCAGTAGTAATGCCTCTTTATAAAAAGGGGAAAGAGATAATTCAGATAATTTTAGACCTATTTCTATGCCATCAGTGTTTCCAAAAGTTATTGAAAAGGCTGTGTATGTAAGAATAATTGATCATTTCATATCACACGATTTGCTATCAAATAAACAGTTCGGCTTTAGAAGTCGTTTAACAACTGAAAACGCTGTATTCTCTTTTCTCTGTGAGGTACTGGATGGGCTAAACAAAAGGTTTCGAACGCTTGGCATATTTTTTGATTTAACTAAGGCATTTCATTGCGTTGATCACAAAATATTGCTCTAGAAGTTGGACCATTACAGAATATGGAGAGTAGCTCACAATTGGTTCACCTCTTACTTTAGCAACAGGCAGCACAAGTTCATTATTCACAATGTTGCTAACGGCTGTGATGTGAGGCCTGTGTGGGGTGCTGTCAAGTGGGGGGTGCCCCAGGGATCAGTGTTGGGACCACTCCTGTTTTTTATTTATATAAATGATGTGCCCCCTAGTATTACAGGTAACTAAAATATTTCTGTTTGCTGATGACACTAGCTTGGTAGTAAAGGATGTTGTGTGCAGCATTGGCTCGGTTTCAAATAGTGCAGTACATGACGTAAGTTCATGGCTTATAGAAAATAAACTAACGCTAAATCACAGTAAGACTCAGTTTTTACAGTTTCTAACTCACAGTTCAACAAATCCTGACGTTCTCATTTCACAGGACGGACATATGATTAGCGAAACTTAACAGTTCAAATTCCTAGATGCTCAGATAGATAGTAAGGTGAAGGAAAGCCCACGCTCGGGATCTTGTTCAAGGACTTAATACTGCCATTTTTACTATTAGAACGGAATCAGAAGTGAGTGATCGTTCGACACGAAAATTAGTCTACTTTGCTCGCTTATGTCATATGGTATTGTATTTTAGGGCAACTCTTCCCATTCTAAAAGGATATTTTTGGCTCAGAAACGGACTGTTCGGTCAATAAGTGGTTTAAGTTCAAGAACCTCTTGTCGACCTCTGTTCATGAGTCTGTGTATTTTGACATTGGCCTCTCAATATATATATTCCTTAGCGTCGTTTCTTGTTAACAATGTTAGCTTATTTCCAAGAATAAGCAGCTTTCTTTCACTCGGTTAATACTCAGCAGAAATCAAACCCGTATTTGGATCGGACTTCATTTACTCTTGTGCAAAAAGGCGCAGTATACTGCTACATCCATTTTCAATAAGCTACCACTCCAATTCAAAAATCTTAGCAGTAATACACGCGCTTTCAAATCGAAACTGATGAGTTTCCTCATGGGTTACTCCTTTTATTCTGCCGAGTAGTTCCTTGAAAAATGAAGCTGAATCTTCTTGTATTGTTGACTTCGGTTGCTTAAACTTATGGAGTGACTTTTTCTAGTTTCATAAACATTTTTCATCTGTTATTACTTGTATGTAGTGACGTGTAAATAAATAAAAGTTCCTCAACTTGACGTGCACATAAACCTTGACTTTCACTCATACTAGAATGTTTTTTGTCCAGCTGATTGTACATAAATTTTGTGTTAAATTTATTGGTTGCATCTGTCGACTGTGTGTTCAAGTTAGAACGCAAATTTTCGAAGTCGTTGGAAAGTGTCGTGACTTTTTGATATAAGGAACTGAGACTTTGATCTAAACTGCCGAGATCAGTAGACACATTTGTGATTTTTGTACTCAAGTCCGTTCGTAACTAAGGATTAATTTGTATTAATTGTTGTAAGTATTGTTCTATGCTTGATACATGTGAAAGAATGTCTAATATGCGTATAGCCTGAGTATGTGTGTGTCCACTCCTTTGACTCATTATTGCGATTGGAAAACTTCCTACGTCTGTTGCATTGTTTCTATCCAAGTTATTTTGGAAAGAGACATTTCCTATTGACTATGTCACTTCATTTGGTCTAACATTCTCTCCCTTCGTTGCAGCTGAGTTTTGTTGTATTCTGTTTCCAATGTGGCATTGCCATCCTGTTGTGATGCATTTTCATTTTAATCATCTAATACGTTAGATTCTGATTCAGTTTTTTCGTGATCACTACCATTAGTATTAATTTTCTCATTCAAATGTGACTCCTTTTTTACTGACAATAAAAGTACACGCTATGATTGAATTATTGAAATATAACAGAAACTCAGTACTTGAAGACAATTTCACTCTTGATAATGTTCGTGGAAAGTTGATTTCTCATTATTGTCACTGTTATGTATATGTAACTGGTTAATTATTGCAAGGAAAAGCAGCTGTGCCATAAATATTGTTACTCGAAAAAATGTTTTAAGCGGGTAAGTATCAGGACATTGTGGAGAAATTGCTTTTGTGTGCTATGATCAAAGGAATATTCTTGATCCTCCCTTTGGTTGACGTACTTCTGTTCAAATTCAATAAAGTTCTGGATTCTCTGGAGAAAATTTTCTGCAGTTTTCATAATTTTATTCCGTTTTTAGTGATAACATTCTCCTTTTCTCATTGTATCCTCACTGTTGAATATGTGGAACAGAGAGAGAATACAATTAGTATTTCAAGAGACACTGTTACACTTACATTACTTTTTACTTATGATTCGAAGATAGCTGGATCTGGTCTCTGTTCGGTTGCCAGTGAATTTATTCTATTTTTACTACTGGCTGAATAATGATTCAGGGTTTTTGAACTGGAAATGATTTATGACATTTAACTGTGAAATCATAAATGGAAGTTAATGAAATGCCTTTACTGCAGGTTGCTGAACAGATAACATGAAACATACCTGAAATAAACTTTCTAGGAAATTTAATAGTGAATATTCTTAGCTGCATTTTATTCTCAGTGGGGAAAGTTTACCGCCTTCAGTACAGCCGTCGTAGATATTGCTAAATTCGCCTAATGAAAGAAAATCGTGTTTCGATGAGGTAAGCTGAAATATTTGTCAAATATATAAACACGTACTGTATTTTACTTGACGTTATTTCTATTAACCCAAACCCCAATATTATTAACAAAACTATTGCAATAGGAGGAGCGATAAAATTTTCAAGTCCTCTCTTCATCAAGACACCTCTGAGATTCGTCTCTTTATGATAACTTTTAAAAAAAGTGACAGTCTCGTCTTTCTCAACAAACAGCAACTTATGCTGCAGCGCATATCTTCCTCTTTTATGTTACATATATCTCTTTTGAGATATCTAGTAAGTGCCATTGGAGAGGAAATAGTCAAAATAGCAAAAAAATAACACTCAAAATTTGTACAAAGAAATGAGTGCTTACAGAATTTGGTATGCCATCATCAAATTATTGTAACTCAGCCGGACTACCGTCAACACTATACTGTCAAAGCATGTTATGTCGTACGTTTGTTAATATTTACCGAGAGGTTGCAGAATATGTCGTGGTGTAATTATCTTGCTGTATTTCTGCATTTGGACAATGCACTCGTTTTAACACGTGCACTTTGATGTCACACACGCCAGTGATGTTGGAATAACGTGTATTTGATATGCAGTAAGAGTTCATTTGCTTAAATACCGTACGTGATATTTGCCTAAGTTTTAAAGTCTCCGCAATAGTGTATTTGTTGTTAATAATGCATTACAGACATTATTTAACCTGGAATATCAGCGTAATTAGTTTAAATATAGCGCTGTGGTGTTTTTCAAACATGTAGTGTTTCGCCTAGAACGTATTTGTCGTTGAATAATGCATTGTGGTAATGGTTTAACTCAGGATGTCGATGCTATTTGTCAAATAACGCACTGTAGCAGTTGTTTATCTCGAGATATCAAATACTTCGTTAAATAATACGGTGCAGTAATGGTTACTATCGTATACATATATTTCTAAATGGAGATGTACGTATTCAGAAAATCGGTAACATTGCGATGAAATACCTAAAAACGCTAAATATCAATTAATTGTAAGGGGGTGGGCGTCAGTGTCTATATACGGCTCGCAGTTCATAAAGATCCTTTCACTAGTGTGCACAGACCTCGAATGACGTTGCCCACACATTTGTTGTAGTTATAAAAGAATGACAGGAAGCTGGAATCTCACTGGCTTACTGGTGCAGGGGGGGAGGGTGTGAACGATCCTTGTAGGGTGGAGGGTGACTTTGAATGTACCATAAACAAGTAAATGGGCATGATGTCCAAAAGCGTCGCAATGGAATTAACCAGTAGTAACAGTTTGGCACTCATACCCACAGTTAAACAGAGGCTGTTTGGGTGAGAGAGAGGGCAGGGGGGGGGGGGGGGGGGGAGCGAAGGGTTTGAGGCAATCTCGAATTTAACCTACCCAATTGCATCAGGAGTAAGCTGACACCTTTTCTGAACGTCAAATGTAAACACATGTCAAAAGTGTAAGCTCATGCTCCCCTTGTCTTAACAGTGACACTGAGATAAGGGCATTATTTGTATTTGAATGCTCAGTGCTGCGTTAGCCATGTTTACATACATAGAGGCCATTAGAGGATGATGAAGAACAGTGAGGGCTCTGGAATTAGGTAAAGTGGTGCACCAGTGGTTCGAAACACTGCCTTCAACCAGCATCATAGCACCTTGGTTTCACTCAATGCCTTGCGACAACTGTCACGAAAAAAAAAAAAGAAAGACGGTGTACGTTGATAACGCAGAGCCTGCTTTCAAACTACTGTATTTGAATTTGCAGTACCTCATCCTGTGCTTATGGATGAGGCTACTTTTACTAGGGGAATAATATGTAACGTCCATTCTGATCAAGAATATGATCACCAGGAAAGGTTTTCGGTGAACGAACAGGAAGGGTCATCAACTCCTCTACTAAATGCACAGAACTATTACATTTTCTACGTGTGGAATTGCTCGTATTGTTGGAAGGTATTTCTCTCCATAGAGGGGGAGGTTGCAGTTCCAACAGGACAGTCTACTCTCAGATTTAGGAATGTAAAATTGTGCACTACACAAAACGAATACACTACGTCACAGAATCACTGTACTCTTACAAATACCTGGATGTAAATATTTGCTGGGATATTAAACGGAAGGATCAAATAGGCTCAGTAGTACATAAGATGGGTGGCACACTTCGGTTCGTTGGTAAATACTAGAGAATTGCAACCAGTCTGCAAAGGAGATCGCTTACAAAACATTTGTGCGATTCGTCCTTCAATAGTGTTCGATTATGTGGAAGCTGTACCAAATAGGGCTGTTAGGAGGTACTTAGCTGTACAAAAACTCACAGCGTGAAAGGGTAAAAGTTCGGTTGATCCACAGGAGAGTGTCACACAGATGATGAAGAAACTAAAGTAGTAGACACTTCAAGATAGACGAAACTATCCTGAGAAAGCCCACTTACAAAGTTTCGAGAACCATCTCGACTGATTACTGCACAGAGATATTTAAGCAACGTTCCAGTGTTCCATATGTGAGTGGTGCAGGAAGAAGCGCTAAAACTCGTATAATGGGAAGCACCCTCTACCATACACTTCACATTGGTCTGGAGAGCACGGATACAGGTGAAGATGTAGCTGTAGATATCTCAAAATATACAGTTTAGGATTATTTACCATATGTATAGTTGTCATCCTGAATGCCTTATATGAGCGGCCAGCGGCATTATGCCCAATATAGCGATAAACCAGTAACGCCCTCACTCCAGATTTCTTACAGAATTTTTGTCTCACGTATAAAAAATTTGAAAGAGTTTATGAAAGGTTTAAATTTTGTCTGAGTCGCTAAGTGCTCACATTATGAAATACTTGATGAGTATGTTCTGGGTATTTAGCGCCCTGTGTTTTAAAAATGTTAGTTTTTCATGCATCTCAATATTTATGACGTCATATATCCTGAAATATGTGTCGTACACTGATATTATTTTGCTGGTATGTTCAGTGTATACAGCGTGTTAATGAGTATAGTTGCAGATATTGGGATCATTGGTATCTTAATATGTACCCGCTTCAAATGAGTACGTTGTTCCATCTCTTAACAGCTCTCTGCAAACACGTCACATAATTTACTTTCTGATAGTTTCTGCACAGTCGTAGCTACAACACTAAGAGAACTACGCCTGTCAGTGGAGAGTAACAGTTTTGCGCCCAAGCATCAACACTTCAACACATGATCTCATACCCAATGGAAAATAGGCATTAATAGCTTGCTCTTGCCACGTGTACCGTAAGGTACCAACCAGCCTAGAAACATACAACTCCTAACAGCTGTAATTATAAGTCTGCAAATGAAGTAAAAAACTGATGCAATGTTGTTCAGTACTACACTGTCCTGTGTTGTTGTGCTCTTCAAAGACTGGTTTGATGCAGCTCTCCATGCTACTCTGTCCTGTGCAAGCCTTTTCGTCTCCGAGTAACTACAGCAAGCTACATCCTTCTGAATCTGCTTAGTGTATTCATCTCTTGGTCTCCCTCCACGCTTCCCTCCAGTACTAAATTGGTGATCCCTTGATGCCTCAGAACGTGTCCTACTGAACCCATTGCTTCTAGTCAAGTTGTGCCACAAATTCTTCTTCTCCCCAGTTCTCTCCGTACCTCCTCATTAGTTATATGATCTAACCATCTAATCTTCAGCATTCTTCTGTAGCACCACATTTCTGAAGCTTCTATTCTCTTCCTTCCTAAACTGTTCATCGCCCATGTTTCACTCCATACAAATAATTTCAGAAAAGACCTCCTGACACTTAAATCTATACTCAATGTTAATAAATTTCTGTTCTTCAGAAACGTTTTCCTTAGCATCGCTAGAGTACATTTTATGTCCTCTCCGACCATCCTTAATAATTTTTCTGCCCAAACAGCTAAACTCATTTACTATTTTAAGAGTCTCATTTCCTAATCTAATTCCCTCAGCATAGCCTGGTTTCATTCGACTACATACCACTGTGTTATAAATAAAAATATCAGCACTGTGTGTGTTCACTGTGTGAAAAATGTGTTGCAAACAGAGTTAACAGTAAAGAAGTAATAAATTAAAGTGTCATGCGGAATGCTAAAGTTTTACAGCAAGAACAAAAAGAAATGTAGTAAATTATAAATTATTATCCTTTCGTGATTTTGTTGCAGGTGTCAGCAAGAAAAAGTTTCACAAAGGTTTGAAGACATGCAAAAAGTTTGCTGGATTTAGCTAATTGCTCTAATTCCCAAATATGGAATGAAGAAGCCCAATAATTTGCGCACCATTTGTTACTCCACTTCCAGAAGTGTGAGGGTGGTTTGGTCTGTATGATAAAAAGAATCAAGAAAAAAATGTTTGTTTTTTAAACACCCCCCCCACTTTTCGACATGGTCTTCTATGAGGGATATACACTTGATCCAGCGATCCTCCTGCTTTTTCAGGGAGAACGCTGACTGCACCTATCATTTTCTCATTTGCTGAAAATTTCTTCCCAGCATGCCAAAGTAATACACGCTGCAACTATCACTTTCTCATTTGCTGAAAATTTCTTCCCAACAAGCCAAAGTTTCAACTTGGGGAACAGGAAGAAGTCACTTGGGGCTACGTCTGGTGCAAACACTGGATGATGAATCAGTTCAAAGCAGAGTTGATGCACTTCCGCCATTTTTGCAGCTGTGTGGGGCGGTGCATTATCCTGGTGAAAGAGCACTTTTTTATGTGCCAACCATCATATTTTTTTCAGCCAACGCAAGTTTCAGTCGATCCATCAATGAAGCACAATAAGGACTGTGGTGTCACCGCCAGACACCACACTTGCTAGGTGGTAGCCTTTAAATCGGCGGCGGTCCAACAGTATACGTCGGACCCGCGTGTCGCCACTGTCAGTGATAGCGGACCGAGCGCCACCACACGGCAGGTCTAGAGAGACGTACTGGCACTCGCCCCAGTTGTACAGCCGACTTTGCCAGAAGGGGATCACTGACAAAAACGCTCTCATTTGCCGAGACGATAGTTAGCATAGCCTTCAGCTACATTTGCTACGACCTAGCAAGGCGCCGTATTCAATTGATATTGAGATTCTATTAATGTATCATCAAGAGCGATGTTCTACAAATGTGGATTAAATTTAAGTATTCCAGAAGCTACGTACTTTTCTTTATAGCATTCATTACGTATCCTGTTTCAGACCTCACGCCAGCCTGCGTGAGTTTAAGCGCGTGCCTCTCGGCTTCCTCTCATTGTGTCTAGGCTGTCTGGTCTAGAGACAACAAGGACGAGTTATGGTTTTTCCATTTTCCAATTACTCTACGAGGGTTATTGTTTGGAAATCCCAAAAATAGTGGTCATCATCCCATCAGCTGACAAAAAGGTCTTTGCCTTTTTCGATGCGCTTTCACCAGCCTTTGTCCATTGTTTTGACTTTCGTTTTAACTGTGGTGTGTAATGATGGCTCCAGGTTTCACGAACACTTGCAAATCGGCACAAAAGTCTTCTTGCTGATTGCCATTAAACGTCGCCAGACATTGTGTTGAAACGTTGTTCCGGACGCACTTTTCGTCGGCTGTGGACAATCGCCGCACCCACCTCGCAAACAGCTTCTTCTATAGCCAATTCTCCGCGCAAGACGTTATGACGTTATGCACTTCCTCAATTGAGATACCTAGTCTCAGCAATGTCACGAATTTTTATTCCGCGGTCTTACATTAACATATCATGAATTTTGTCGATGCTTTCCTTTATTGCAAACTCTATTGGACGGCTGGAGTGTGCTTCGTCTTCTATGCTTGTCATTAAATTCATTAATGCAAAGCAACTGGTTTTCAATGGTGGTGGAGAGTCCACGTGCACTCCACCACATTCTGTTTTGATTTTTGCGGCAGTTCAACCATTCAAATGAAATCTCTACTAACAGCACGAAACTCGGTTTCCCCCCTTTCCAGTCGCAATAGACACATTGTCCAATTCAGATGGCTGTCAACAATGAACTGTATGCTATACATTTATGAAATTCTTTACACGACCCTTGGAATAACCAAGGTTACCAACCACGAGGGCACAACAAAAATGTCCCATTCTTTTATGGAAATTTACCAGACTTATCAAACCACTCTCTTATAGGGGGGCCTTAGCCGTTTTTAACTGTAATACTTGTTCCACTGTGTTAAACATTTGTGCCTCTTCGTGAGTAGTTTATCACAGTATTTTAAATTTTACAAATTCGTTGACGATTGTATAAAACCCTGAATATCAAATTTTTGTTGCACCTGGAGGCCGTTAGATAGGTAACTGGCAACTGGGGTTGTCCACCGTGAAGTATGAACACAGGTAGCCACTCAATACTACAGTAACTGCTGGCAGTACTATGTGCATTGATACAAACACCCGTTAGTTTTTTGTGTCACGAAGAAACTGAAAGAAAGGAAAAAAGAAAAAAAGGAAAGAAAAAGAATGGGCTATCAGTTGTAAAACACAGCAGAAGTGGTAAGGCGTTTGTGAACCTTCAGGAGAGGGAAATAAAATCGTTTGTAGAGTGTCACTGGGGCAATCTCAGCTGTCGCAGAGTTATATTGTCGCTTCCCGCCGGCAAGAGGGACGGGCGTATAGCGGGGTCGTTTATCTCTGTCGGGCCCTTTTATTGCATTTCTTGTCGGGGACAGTGTAGAACAGGCGGGAACCGAGAAGCAGCTAACGCTAGCGTGACGTTTGAATTGGCACGGTGTCACGTGGGAGGGGCGTGTTACCTGCCCGTTGCACGCGGAACGGCGACTATGTAGAGGTGGCTGACATAAGCGCGACTCATTGAAAAGGAATGCCCGTCAAGCATACCTAATTTCTTTCAGAGAGGTGTTACCGAACAGTTTGAATACTGAATCATTTTCCAAAGTTTTGAGAATCTGTTGTATTGGAGAATAGTATCTTACCTTAGAAACAGCAACATCCTCGGCAAATTACAGTTGGGGTTCGGGAGAGTTTCTGTACTCACTCACCGACTTTTACAATCATTAAATAGCAAAATAGGGCCGGTTGGTACTTCCTGTGATCTATCTAAGGCATTCAACTGTGTGAATCTCAGTATTATCCTAGGTAACTTGAAGTTTTATGGGACTAATGGTATAGCCAACAAATGGACAATGCCATATCAAACCAAAAAAGAGTAGAATGCTGTACTTAGTAAACAACGAATTTATTCCTGGAATGTAATTCTGACTCGGAAGAAATCACATACCGGGACCCCCAAGGCTCAGTCTTAAGGTCATTTTCGTTCTTCATACACTCCTGGAAATGGAAAAAAGAACACATTGACACCGGTGTGTCAGACCCACCATACTTGCTCCGGACACTGCGAGAGGGCTGTACAAGCAATGATCACACGCACGGCACAGCGGACACACCAGGAACCGCGGTGTTGGCCGTCGAATGGCGCTAGCTGCGCAGCATTTGTGCACCGCCGCCGTCAGTGTCAGCCAGTTTGCCGTGGCATACGGAGCTCCATCGCAGTCTTTAACACTGGTAGCATGCCGCGACAGCGTGGACGTGAACCGTATGTGCAGTTGACGGACTTTGAGCGAGGGCGTATAGTGGGCATGCGGGAGGCCGGGTGGACGTACCGCCGAATTGCTCAACACGTGGGGCGTGAGGTCTCCACAGTACATCGATGTTGTCGCCAGTGGTCGGCGGAAGGTGCACGTGCCCGTCGACCTGGGACCGGACCGCAGCGACGCACGGATGCACGCCAAGACCGTAGGATCCTACGCAGTGCCGTAGGGGACCGCACCGCCACTTCCCAGCAAATTAGGGACACTGTTGCTCCTGGGGTATCGGCGAGGACCATTCGCAACCGTCTCCATGAAGCTGGGCTACGGTCCCGCACACCGTTAGGTCGTCTTCCGCTCACGCCCCAACATCGTGCAGCCCGCCTCCAGTGGTGTCGCGACAGGTGTGAATGGAGGGACGAATGGAGACGTGTCGTCTTCAGCGATGAAAGTCGCTTCTGCCTTGGTGCCAATGATGGTCGTATGCGTGTTTGGCGCCGTGCAGGTGAGCGCCACAATCAGGACTGCATACGACCGAGGCACACAGGGCCAACACCCGGCATCATGGTGTGGGGAGCGATCTCCTACACTGGCCGTACACCACTGGTGATCGTCGAGGGGACACTGAATAGTGCACGGTACATCCAAACCGTCATCGAACCCATCGTTCTACCATTCCTAGACCGGCAAGGGAACTTGCTGTTCCAACAGGACAATGCACGTCCGCATGTATCCCGTGCCACCCAACGTGCTCTAGAAGGTGTAAGGCAACTACCCTGGCCAGCAAGATCTCCGGATCTGTCCCCCATTGAGCATGTTTGGGACTGGATGAAGCGTCGTCTCACGCGGTCTGCACGTCCAGCACGAACGCTGGTCCAACTGAGGCGCCAGGTGGAAATGGCATGGCAAGCCGTTCCACAGGACTACATCCAGCATCTCTACGATCGTCTCCATGGGAGAATAGCAGCCTGCATTGCTGCGAAAGGTGGATATACACTGTACTAGTGCCGACATTGTGCATGCTCTGTTGCCTGTGTCTATGTGCCTGTGGTTCTGTCAGTGTGATCATGTGATGTATCTGACCCCAGGAATGTGTCAATAAAGTTTCCCCTTCCTGGGACAATGAATTCACGGTGTTCATATTACAATTTCCAGGAGTGTATATTCAAACAATCTTCCGTCTAATACACAGCAAGCAGAATTAATTCTTTATGCAGATGGCATTAATGTCCAAGCATACATGTGGAAACAAAAGAAAACAGTGAAGAAAAGTGCTCTAAATCATCACTGACTGATTTTCTGCGAATGGTCTTACTCTTAAATTTAAAAGGACACAATATATTCAGTTGTACACACCTAGGAGTACTACACCAAGGTAAGCGTAACACGCGGTGGGGAAACAACACAGCTCTTAGGTGCCCATACTGATGAAAATTTTAACAGGAAAAAGCAGATTTTGGAACTCCTGAAACAACTTAGTTCAGCCAAATTTGCACTTAGAATCATTGGTAATCTTGGGAAGATACAAATCAGTGAGTTTAGATATTTTGTGTATTTTCAATCAATAATGTCATAGGGAATAATGTTCTGGGGTAACTCATTTTTAAGAAAGAAAATCTTCATTGTGCAAAAACGTGCTGCTAACCACGACCATCTTGTAGACCTCTGTTTAAGGAACTGGGCATTCTGACTACTAATTCACCTCATATTTATTCCTCATGAAGTTTGTTGTAAATAATCCACTGCAGTTCAAAAGGAACAATGATGCGCATGATTAGAATACTAGAAGGAAAAATGACATGCATTACTCCATATTAAGGTTGTCTTTAGCACAGAAAGGGCTGTAACTAAAATTTTTGCTCAGTTACACAGTAATTTTAAGTGTCTGACAGACAGCAAAGCACAGTTTGAAAACAAACTGAAAACGTTTCTCCTTGTAATCTCCTTCTATTCCGTGGAAAAATTTCTGTTATTATAATGTGTAAAAGGTGGGGGGTAGGAATCGCTAGCATTTGTATATATAAAAAAAAACTTATTAATGTTCAGCATGTAGCCATACTTACAAAGTAGTTTGCGATGTGAATTTAAAATGACTCGTTCCACATCATTAGGATTTAAAACGTAAAATGATCCATGGAGCATGAAATTAACTAACTTACTAGCTTCCGCAGAAGTAAGAGTGTTACGACTACGAGAATTTGTTTTTTTGGTTGTCTCTCATTCATTTGAATGTTGATGGTTTCGGCTGGCAGACATTGATTAGCTAAATTTTCTGCCCTCGAAACATAATAGATGTGTATTTATAACTGAAACTGTCACTCTCTGTTTCAGACGCAAGTGAATCATTACCCTTCAGTTCTGTTGACTGTCCACATAATTTTTGGTCCAATTGTTCGGTAAAATGCATTATAGTACTACAACAGCTACTACTTTCAGCTCAAATACCTTTCAACTCGTCAAAATTTTCATAAACTGTTTTCACTTATAAGTATATGACGCAATTTTGAAGACACAACGACGTGGATAGGGACTGTGCTTGTTGAGTGCGGACATTCGGAGAACTGGACTCTGTCCGTAAACGACTGCAATCTGGGCTGCCCACGATCTACAGGCTTCAGGCTGGTGCTCAATGCTGCAACGACATTCGCACACCAATTTCCTCTCCTCTGTTACCGAAATTCGGAACACGTTTCGTACTCGCATGTTATGACATTTCTGGAGATCGTAAATATTCTCTGTACGAATCACTATGAATTCCGCAAACAACGCTCGTGTGAAATCCGGCTCGGTCGAGGCCTGCATCTACACCTACATGCTACAGGCCACCTAGGGGTGTGTGGTGGAGGGTACTTTGTGTACAACTGCCTGTTCCCCTCTTTCCAGTCTCGAATGTGCCGCGTGAAGAACGACTGCCGAGGAAAGGTTTAGGCTATAATCTTTCCAATTTTATCTATGTGTTCTTTTAGGGAGATAAACGAAGATGGTTTGAGATGTCTGGCCTGTTTCCGTGGAAGGGTGGAACATTTTTGTTGCACCTTAATGGTTGGGAAGCTTTATTATTCCAAGGATCGTATAAACAATTACAACAGTATATAACGTACAATTTATGGTTGACGGCCGTCTGAGTTGGTCTGTATGTCGACTGTGATTGAAAATGTAGAAAACGGAGTTTAGTGCTATTACTAAACATATTCTTTGCAACTGTTGGACTGCCGCACGAATCGAAGCAAGATGTGATGAAGTTCACGCGGACTCTGCGTCGTCATTGAAGACCGCTTACTGTTGGGATCATTAATGTAAACGTGGAGTGACAAGCACTGAAGACGAAGCGCGCAGGGGCCGTTCAATTGAGGTCATCAAAAAGGTAACCACTGACAAATTCCATGACATGGTAACGGTAAACCACCGTATGAAAATTCGCGAGACTTCTGAGACTGCAACCATATCATCTGAGGGAGTGCATAACATCCTGCACGGAGAAGTGGCTATGAGAAGGATGTGTGCGAGATGACTGTCACTATTGCTCACAGTTTACCAAAAGCACATCAGCACAGTATTTCAGTACAATATCCAGCGATGTTTAATCGAAATCCGCAAGACTTTTTGCGCCAACTTGTGGCTGTTGATTAAAGCAGGATCCATCATTACATTTCGAAATCACAACGGCAGTCAAGGTATTGGACAAAGATTGCTGAAAGTTCACCGAAGGGTGAAAAGACCATTTCGTCAGCTGGTAAGGTTAAAGCCACAATTTTTTGGGGTTCTCAAGGAATAATCCTCATAGATTATCAAAAAAAGACAGAACCACAACTGGACACTATTATGCTTCATTGTTAGATCGTTTGAAACTCCCGTTGGCTGAAAAGAAAAACCCCTTCACCATGTTTACCCACTATCACACACATTAGCGACAATAATGGCGAATAAGCATGAATTTGGAATTGAACTGGTTCCTCATCCAGCCTATTCAGCAGACTCGATACATTCGCTTGCTGGGAAGGAATTTTCATCAAATGAGGAAGTGCAGTGAACGAGTATTTTGCAGAGTTTCGCAGAACCAGTTTTTCCGATGGGTTGAGAAAGCTGGAGGGCCGCTGAACAAAGTGTGTATCCCTGAAAGGAGAATAATTCGAGAAGTCAGTTGAGTTGATTACGAAAGAAACATTTTTCTTGTATTTTACAATACTTATCAAACGACCCTCGTACATAGAAGCAAGTAATAGATTCGTTGACTGTTCTAGGAACATACTGTAACGGGACATTCTCCTCTAGAGTTATTTTTCCTCACCAGTAGTTGTCGATACCAGTATTATTTTTCGAATTTTGGACAGGTCAATGTTATCTCACTTGCTTTGCTGAAAACTTCCGTATAATTTTATACATAGTATGTTATATTTCAAGCTAAAATTTATGAAAAGGAATTACTTTATAAAATATGTTATTTTCGCTGTTATAATTGACAAGTACTAGTTCTGAATGTACAGTTAAAAATTATTTTTTTAGAAACATTTGAAATTACGAAATATTTGCACACTTAAAATTTCTATTATTAATTAGGGAATCCTGTACTATCTACTATTTTTATTTCTGGATTCATTTATGAAAAAATAATCGAAATTAATAGTGTAACGAAAGCTAGTAGGAAATCATTTGTTAAGAAAAATTGTAAATCCTTTGGAACATTGATATTTCGGCAGAGTGAGAGAGTCGTAAGCTTGCCTCTGATGTAGTCGGAAGTATTTTTGGATAATAGGTACGAACGGTGTAAATTCGGCTTTATTAACGTGAAAAATCAAAAGACTGTATGATATACTATAATATGAGAAAATACATTTACGTAAAAAAGAGATTCTGCAACAACAATCTTCAAATCTATTCCAACCAATCGTTAGGAGCCGAGGTGAGATTTTCAGCTTTAAAGTCAGACCGCTAGACAACAAGAACTGGAACCATCTAACTATGATATGAGAAAATACGTTTACGTGAAAAAGAGATTCTGCAACAACAATCTTCAAATCTATTCAAACCAATCGTTAGGAGCCAAGGTGAGATTTTCAGCTTTAAAGTCAGACCGCTAGACAGCGAGAACTGGAACCATCTAACATGACTAGCTAGGTAAACTTGGAAGTTTATTTTAATCTTTTCTCGTCTCAAAATCTTCTTAAAAACTTTACTTATTAATTACTGGGACTGGGAATTGTTTAATGTGGACAATAGCTGGAAGAAGGAAGGAGGGGGGGATTTCAATGCACTTTCATAAGTTTAACAGTAAACCACATCATTATGCAGATTGCCTCTCTTGAAGCGTCTGTTACTGGAGGTCGTTGACGCTTTCGCCCTTACTAAATGAACCTGTAACGAAACGCGCTGCTCTTCTGTGAATCTTCTCTATTTCCTCTATCAGCCCCACCTGGTACGGATCCTATACTGACGATCAGTATTAAAATTCGTCCACGAGACACAGAAGGGCGTGGATACTGGCGCCCATGTTGATGGCGTGCTTCTTCACTTCCAGAAGGCGTGCGATACGTTTCAGCACAGCCACCTACCGAATAAATGACAGGATCTAACGGCTGCTACGAACGAAACTCAGCATGTCCTGCTCAATCGACAGGTATCATCAGACGTAAAAGAAGGCAGTCGCATCGATTAATGCTTTGGCATCATGCGCACCGGGCAGTTTGAGCCGTGTGTCGGCTCTCAACATATATCGCGCTGTTAAGATTGTTCTGAGTCCTTCCATTCCATCGTTTATTGATTGTTTCATATTTATCGTTATTGATGTGGACGGACAATGCAGCCAGTCCACAGTGACGGGTAGCCGAAAGAAAGGCACGCGTACACACACGCCGACTGGCGTGAAGTCTGGAACAGGATAACTATTGAATGCTAATAAGAAAAGTATGCAGCTCCTCGAATACTTAACTTTATTCTTTGTTGGTTTACAACGTTCTTCTTGAGACATTTATACGATAACTCTCAAACTATGTAAGGCTAATGGCGCCTTGCTAGGTCGTAGCCATGGACTTAGCTGAAGGCTATTCTAACTGTCTCTCGGCAAATGAGAGAAAGGCTTCGTCCGTATAGTCGCTAGCAAAGTCGTCGTACAACTGGGCGAGTGCTATTCCGTATCTCGAGACCTGCCTTGTGGTGGCGCTCGGCCTGCGATCACACAGTGGCGACACGCGGGTCCGACATGTACTAAATGGGCCGCGGCCGATTTAAGCTACCACCTAGCAAGTGTGGTGTCTGGCGGTGACACCACAGTTATGCTGCGTACGATTCTGTTGAGATTCCCCTCTGGCGTCGTGTCTGGTCTTATCGATCTTCGAGTCGTTGCTTCCTGTTAGCCTTGTGTAAGGGAATAAGATCTTTGGGGGGATGGCCGGTTGGTTGCCTAGCGGTGACGAGTCGATCGGTCTCCTTTTAAAATCGGGAAGAAGAGAATGTCGGACGATTAGACCGCGGGGTGGCGCGGCGGTGGAGAGTTGGCTGTTGTTCCGAGAAGCCGCGTGGTCTATCCTGGCGGTGCGAGGCGTGTGGAACGAGTTGACGGGACAAGGCTGTAGGCTCTTGCTGTGAACACCCGGGGGCCACGGCTGTGGTTCCGAGTCACTACTTTGTGGAAGCGGCAACGGATGTCTTTAAATTTTCCGTCTGGAGGCGGGATGATGGACTAGTAATTCGCCTAATCTGAGGAGTGGTATTTCGCCGCCGTGGGTGCAGTGAAGACGTGGGCTCCGGTGACAGAGCGCGTGGCTGCGTGACTGTGCCCGGTTGGGTACGCTGGCGACGTGGACACGGTCCGGTGTGAGGAACCTTTGCATCGGAGTTCACCCGCTGTTTCTCTGATAAACTGCAAATTAAATTGGATAAAGGTTTAGATGTTAATTGAAGAATTTTGGTTTGTGCAACCAGAGTCTTTTCTGCCTTGTGGCCTCCTGCGTTCGGATTTCCTGTCCCTGTCGCTGGTGTAATTATAGACAGTGATTTTTTGAATTCTTATTAGTACTGTCTGGGAGGAAGTGTATTTTTGGGCGGGGATTATGGTTCCTGATTTGATTCCTCCTCCTCCCCTGGCCTCGCGTGAGGTCGATGTGATTGCTGAATGTGAGGCGTTGTGGGTCTGTTAGTCCGCTTCTAGCCTGAGCATCCTTCGGGAGACAATTGTAGCCGCCCTTACACCCGGTCGGTCAATTATTTCTATCCCAGGACATTTTGGTGGCAGGACATGGTATTAAAGTTGTGAGTTATTGTAAAATGTTAAATGGTTGTATTTTACTCTGATTGTTTTTGGCCACTGTTTAAAAAGGTTAAGTTTGCCTTTCATTGGTGGTTTTTTTAAAATTACGTGGCTTTAAAATTGTCAGTTATTGTAAAGAGTGAATCACTGTATCTTTACTTTGATTGTTTTGATCTACTTGGCATCCTTTGAAAATGCTAGTTCTGCCTCCCTGTTAGAGAGCCCTTGTAATTTAATATCTTGTTGTGCCAAAATTTAAAAGGAATAGCTCCCTACATGTTCGGTAGCGAAATTGTATGCAAATTGGTGTTTTTGTTTCATTACTTGGAAAGTTTTAATTTTGATATTAAATGCTTTATCAAAGTCTGTTTTACGTAAAATGGCTTGGCTATTAACGGTAAAGTAAAGTTTTTAATTCCATTACTTGGAAAATTTTGATTTGTTATCAAATGTTTTATCAAAGCCGGTTTTAAGTAAAATGACTTGGTCGTTAACTGAAAAGTAAATTGTTTTGAAAAGGCACTCATGCCTGCTAGTTTTTTGGATCTGTTCCTGGTCAAGTGGTAAAGAAATGACTTTTAATGGTTGAAGTAACCAATAAAGAAATTGTAAATCGCAACTGCACAGTAACCAATTAACTTTGGCCCCGTTTCGCAACTGGGGGGTTTTCCTTGATTAATCTTAACACCCTCGTCTCACAGTTAAAGTGGAACGACCACATAAAACTAATCACAGGTGAGGCTGCGGTCATTGTGACACCGACTTCGGTGGATTCCGTCGACGACCAACGTCGGCCGAAGACGGTCGAGCGTTTAAAAGTAAGATGACGGTACTTGCGCGGTCGTAATGCAGCCGATGCCGTCTGCGGACGTAGACTTCGAACGATAATCGCGACAGTCGGCAAAATTCAAATCGCTTTGTTTTCCTCTCTAGAATCGGCCGACGTTCTCACAAACGAGGTACGGACTGTGAAAAACTGGTAAGTTTGTGGAATCCTGAGGATGAAAAATATAATCAGGTAATAGCTCAGAATTTACGGACTGAAATGACAGCTTTATTGGGAACCATAAGGATGCAAAATCTTTATCGGAAGTTTTAACCGTAACTTAATAATTTGTGGACGTGAGAACGATGGCGTATCTTTTGCTTAAAGTGAATATAGTGGATCTCTTCGGGGTTGTGGATAGATGGCCCATTCAGCCGTCAACGAATTGTCGCTGTTGCTACCGGATATTGTAGGTTAAATTATAACATCAAAAAACAGTTTGTACAAATGTGAAGGTTGGGGTATCTTATGTTTGAAGTTATCGTTACTGGATCCCCTATAGGGCTGTGGTGATTGGGCATTAGCTGTTTACGAATTACTATCACTGCTTACTGGCGTTTCATGCCAGCAGGGTGGTGATTCGGTTATATGAGGTGGTTCACAAATGTGGTGTCTGTTTTTCCAGTTTTCAATGGTTTAGATGTTGAGAATATCCCGTTCTAAGATCTATCTGTGACCTTCAAACATGTGTTGAATGGCAGTCATTGGAGTTTAACTGATTTGTGACTGTTTTGATGAATTTATTTGAGTTTGTGAAGGATGTTTGTAATCTCAATTTTCGATCTCGTCGCCAAAAATCTCGAATACGTATGTTTAAAACAACGTTTCCCGTAAAACTTCTCTGGTTTTTCCATTAACTGAAGAAATTGTGTACAGAATTCGTCAGGTTGTTTACGAGGCAAATATAGCTCATTCATATGCATTCGGAATCTTTTTAACAGCAAAAGCCGCAGTTCGATCGTGGTCTCCAATTATGGCGACATCGTGGTTCAAAATGGTTCAAATGGCTCTGAGCACTATGGGACTTAACTTCTGAGGTCATCGGTCCCCTAGAACTTAGAACTACTTAAACCTAACCAACCTAAAGACGTCACACACATCCATGCCCGAGGCAAGATTCGAACCTGCGACCGTAGTGGTCGCGCGGTTCCAGACTGTAGCGCCTAGAACCGCTCCGCCACTCTGGCCGGCCGACATCGTGGTATCCACCCCATCCTAGGAGGTTATGTAGCCTACTTCATACACGGGATAGATTCTAACCTAGTTGTACAGCGCAAAACAGACGAAGGAGATGGCATCAACTGTGGCCAAGTTGTCAGCCGATGTTACCGGGTGACCGCTGGTGGTGTCATATATGAAGATGGTATCTGTTCGGACATATCCGAAAGAACAGATACCATCTTCATGTAGTTAAGGCTAACCGACCATTGACCTTCTTCTTCTGTGCTGGATGCATACGCATTGACCGAACTCTTACGGGACTCGGTAAGATTGTCTGCCGCAAGTAATGAGTGTAATGGGCAGGGGCACTACGAATGTAGTGTGTGGACATTAAGTTGGGAATGTGGGTCTGACGGGAGCGTGCAAGGGATAACTGCCTGCAGTCGCCCTATCATCTGTGCCCTCGGTGGCTCATATGTATGTGACGTCATCTGACGACAATTGGTACCACTGGGAACGCACTCTAAAGGCAGGTGTCAGACAAATGCATTGGAAGGATCCCCAGAAAGTGTAGTCAGCCCACGAAAGAAGTGTCTTACAAAAATCGCGTTCGAGCAATACTTGAATGCCGCTCGTCATACTGATGTCCATACCATATAGGATTGATTGAAGAAATAGAGGACATCCAAAGAAGGGTAGCACATTTCTTCGCAGGTCCATTTAGTCCAAATGCCTCACAGAGATGCTCATCCAACACCAGTGACAAACGCCGTCAGGTGTGGCCGAGCGGTTCTAGGTGCTTCAGTTCGGAACCGTGCGACTGCTACGGTCGCAGGTTCGAATCCTGCCTCGGGCATGGATGTGTGTGATGTCCTTAGGTTAGTTAGGTTTAAGTAGTTCTAAGTTCTAGGGGACTGATGACCTCAGATGTTAAGTCCAATAGCCATTTGAACCATTTGAACAGTGACAAACACAACAAGAGAGAGACGTTGCGCATCGCGCTGGGGTTTACTGTTATATTTCTGAGGGCGTGCGTTTCTAGGAGAGTCAAACGGTATATTGCTTGATACTACTACGTCTTCCGAAAAGACAGTGAAGGTAAAACTAGAGAGAGTTGATCTCAGGCGGAGGATTAGCACCAATCGTTTCTCTCACAGACCATTTACGACTAGCATAGGCCGCCACTACGATAAAGCTCATACCTTTTGTGCATCCAGTGTGGTCACTGTGAAATACGTTCTTCTTGGAGCCATATTGTCAGCTCTCAGTTCCGTGTGTTGGGGAGCAGATCGTCTGAAGAGTGCTTGTAGTTTTCATGAAACTCTTTGTCGGTGTGGTGAAAAGAATATTACTGTGCATATGGGTGAATATACGTGATATAACCATTTGGTTTGTTTACAGGAAATTGAGAAAGAAATAAAAGGCGTCGCGTACAATGTACCGCTACAAGCTTACAGTATTGTACCAGTATAATTTGAAAAACTAGATCGTGTGTGTGTTTAGCATCCTTAATGTAACGTATCTTTAAGCTAAGGCACATATTTTGTAAGGGTGGTATAGTTTATGCGCCCATTGACATAAATTAGTACTGATGTGATGTATTTTCTGATCCGTTCTTTATCCTAAGTTATTAAATAAGTACTTACGTTGTAGGCCTATTTCATTACGACAAAAGAAAGGCTGTATGGAAGATGGAGCACAGGTAATTAACATTTAGGTGTAACAGTATAGCTAAATTGGATCATGGAGTAAATGAATGTGCACGTATATAATATGTCAGCGACTAAGAGATAAGCAGTAAATAAAAACAAAAATGAAAATGCGAATATAAAACATTTTGGGCGCAGTGAAGACTTTTTCCACGGCAGTTCAAAACAAATTGAAGGAGCACAATCTTACATTTGAAGACATGTTGTTCGCATCACGCAAGAAGCCAATGCAGCCAAATGTTGGTTAAAGGTGTCTACTGACCATCAAAGAAGTATCGCAGAAATCGAGGGAAATGATGAAAGGTCAAAGCAAAACACCACGCCCCAGCTGCAAGCAGAAAGCATATGCTAACCAAAGAAAACGAGATGACAACTAGAACTAAAGCCAACAGCAAAAAGCAATCATTTTGGAGACGTTGCGTGGAATTCACCACAGAGAATCGTTTGTGAAACAGAGGAATGACACAGAGTTGCGTGAGGAAGATAGAATGGAAGAAATGATTAGCTGCATGAAATGCAAAAAGTGGATTAATGCAAATTGTGCATATGTGGAGAAAGGAGCAAAAAAGTTATTGAAATGCCAGCAAATAGTGATATACATCAATTCCTAAAACTTAGTTTAGTACCTATCTTTAAGCTCAGGCACATATTTTGTAAGGGTGGTATAGTTTATGCGCCCATTGACATAAATTAGGAAACAAGACCCGTAATTAGTACTGATCGTAGACATTTAGGAAATTAACTGTAGTCTGTTTATTTTGATCAGTATTTACTGGTTTTAAGGGGGAATGTGTGATAAAACACAGAACTTGTACTCTTTCAGAGATAATTGAACCAAATGTTGCACACGTTATTATATTATTGGCTATATATTTGTTGGCTGTAATATGGAACTCTTTGTTAATTCTTTTGCCAAATAATTTGATAATGATGTTGCGGGATACATTTAGAACACAGTCTATCACACGAGGAACTTTTTCTCAAAGGTTACAATACTTATGATTTTCAAAATGAGATAGGTTATTGTTAGTAATTACACAAATCTGTGAACAAAATTTTTAATACCAGTCTTAAAACTCCCGTAACAATTTTTCATTGGATGTGGTAACACACAGAAATTTTTATTTCACAAGACTTTAAATAAATCTGCCAGTAATGCAGCTTGAAAAATTTTGTGCCACTGGAGGTTTGGTATCATGTATGCAAAGTCTGTAGCAAAACATCACATTTTTATCTCCAATGGGTCAGCTGAAAATTTTCCTTATACACTGAGAAATAAAAGTTGCGAGAAATTGGGGAAAAAGATTTTATTACCATTTATGCAAGAAGCGAGTACCTTAACATTGGTAATAACGGTAAATTTGGTCTTTTTGTCTTGGTGCAGCTTTTTCAATCTAGTCTGATGCTCCCAGCGTGCTCTTTTGGCACTATCCTTCACTGACATTTCATAACTAACAACACGGAAACCATCAATCTCCTTCAATAGGTTTTCAATGAACCATCTTGCATCTAATCCTCGTCTCATAAGGGTGCTGATCCTTCCAGCGTAAGCGTCATTGTACACCAGACAATCAACCAAATGGTTCTCTTCTAAATGAGCTTACTAAAGCTTTCGTTCGTGTTTTGTGTTCCACCACGTGTGTATTTCTTCACTAAATCGTAATTAGTCTAATCGCAAATGGGTTCATAGCAGAGGTGTTGTAAGTAGGCTGTTTAGGTTTTTATGTTAGTAACGGCACGTAGCACTCTGTATGAAAATCACTGACTGTGCTGTGTGCAGTCTGTGGGTGGTTTGCGTTGTTGGAATATTCTAGTGTTGCGCAGTTGGATGTTAACAGCGCGTAGCGTTGCGCAGTTGGAGGTGAGCCGCTAGAAGTGGTGGATGTGGGGAGTGAGATGGCGGAGTTTTGAGAGCGGATGATCTGGACGTGTGTCCATCAGAGAAAGTAAATTTGTAAGACTGGATGTCATGAACATGACTTTTGAACACTTTTAAGGTAAATACATTGTTTGTTCTCTATCAAAATCTTTCATTTGCTAACTATGCCTATCAGTACTTAGTGACTTCAGTAGTTAGAATCTTTTATTTAGCTGGCAGTACTGGCGGTCTCTGTATTGCAGTAGTTCGAGTAACGAAGATTTTGTGAGGTAAGTGATTCGTGAAAGGTATATGTTATTGTTAGTCAGGGCCATTCTTTTGTAGGGATTGTTGAAAGTCAGACTGCGTGGCGCTAAAAATATTGTGTGTCAGTTTAGTGATGATCAGAATAAGTAAAACGAGAAATGTCTGAGTACGCTCAGTTTTACTCAGCTGTTTGAAAATCAAATAACATAAGGGGTTTACCATCACAGTAATTCATTAATTTTTCTAAGAGGACGTTTCAGTGTCTTCTCTGATGGCAGGAAATAATAAAGTAGAGTCGTGAATAAAAGGGGACGTTGGCAATGCGCATTGGTTGAAACAAGATGGCATTTACATAATGTGCAGTGCGAAATAAATTCTGAAAACTGGATGAAATATTTGTAATATGCTACAAAACTACAACGTTTTTGACCAATTTTACATACATCCCTCTCCCCCTCCCGCCTGCCGAAATCAGATACAAATCCTGCATTTCAAATGACGTTGTTTAAATAGTTCTGCAATTTAAAATTTAGGCTATAAGAAACAAAATCTCAGAAGAATAATTTATACAACTTTCCCCCATGATAGAGACACATTTGTTCCTGTAGTGGGAGGATCTCGACGTGCGTGAGGAATAATGATTTCCATGTCAGATTCTCACAAATAGGTAAATTCGAAATAAATGCGAAGGCATTTCAACGTAATAACAGCAAAACCGTCACAGGGGCAGGGACACTCGCCGGCTAGTGCCAACACGGCGACGCGCGCTATGCAAATACTAATTCTGCCCGCCAACAAACATAAACGTTATCCCGCCACAAACATGGCGGCGGCCCCCTCAATTACGGCGCGTTAGTCGCGCAGCGGCCGCCATTAGCTGTCCGGCGGCGCGGTGCCCTCACCGCAGCCGCCGCTGCCGGCTGAGTTATTTGCATCTTTATTGGCCTGCGCTGCGCCTCGGCAAGAGAGCCTGGAGAGTTGTCATTCGCAGCGCGTCTTTTGCGCTGGATGTGCATCTCTCGCCGCAAGCTGGGAGGAGCAAAACGAATGATTCCAACTGGCTGTGACAACTGCTGCCCCGTCTCGCCAGTCACTTTTAGCACCCCGTTGTTCCCTGCAGCTGCAGAAATTGCTGAGCAAACGAGAACTAGCTTCTTTTCCAATTCCCGTTTGTCCATCTCAATCTCCCGCGCAGTCAGAGGGAGCTTTGCACACGACAGTAGCGTAATAATATTTCGTAATGTTGTTAATCCGTTACTGTACATTACTCCCCTGCTACTGCAAATCATCCCCACAGTGTATGAGATTTCCAACGTTTTATCCCACCTTCTATGATTTAAGATTATCCCTAAGTCCATAAAAACCATAAACATATGCTCGTTTTCCTTACTTCTTTATTTCTGTATAAAGCACAGTGAGAACTAATTTTACTGCATCCACACTATTTATGTTCAGTGCCTCTTCAGTAGTTGTTTCTTTGTCGTGGTCTTGTGAACGCCATTTGCCTAGCTTTTAATGGTAGCTAATGATCTCACTGTGGAGTGGGCTAAAATGCCTGGGGTGAGTCGACGCGCGCTTATTGCTTCTAATAATGAAGACAAGCAAACTGTATTTATTAAAACAAAGGCAGACTGCATCAGTAGTACAGAAACTACTAGAAACCGAACTACAATTCAAAATTTTCAGTTAAAAAACCACTTTGCTTTTGTAATCAACAGAATTAATTGGATCCAAACTATCTTTCTAATTTAGCTTGCTTTGAAATCTTCCTTTTAATTTTACTACAACTAAAAAGAATCCGATTTGCCAATAGTCTACATACGCTGTTCAATCACATTAACGTGGCCTCCGCCTATGTTCGTGTTGTGTACATAGTTCCACGTAGTCAGCGCGTACACAACTTTCCCAATAGAGTGCACCCCGCTAAGCGCAACAGCGCAGGCGCAGCGCTCGTCCGTCTCCGCACTACGAGATGGTGCTGCTTTAGAGACGGACCAAATTCTGCTTCCGCCGATCCACGTATTAATATGTCTCACAGCCAATGAGATTGCTGCTAACGTAGAACCTTTTCTCCTCACGGATCACACTCGCGCAGTGATACCTGATCGCTCGATGTATTATAACGAGTGTACAGACCTCCGATGAGTCAGTCTGCATTAGTCTGTACCAGCCAAAAGTCAAGTATCAGTCTGCGCCCAATAAGATTACCATATTCCTGTTCATAGCCATGAAGAAATGTATAGACACTTTGTCAAGTATCAAAGATATGTGAGAATAAGATTAACGTACCAAGACCAAAGGAACTTCAAATTGTCAATTGTAAATAGCATCCAGAACCAAGTTAAGTAATTTTTATGCTTGTTATTATTTTAATAAATGAGTGTGAAAATTAATCAAGTTCTGTTTAAAGTTGGTCACCATCAATCTACTACTCTAAGCGTGCAAGTGGCATTTCTATCGTCAGACATAACGGCAGAAGATAAACACGCCACGATAAGACCACAAGACATATTGCTGACACTCGCCTACTTCGTTAGAGCGACAAGTCAAATAATCTGATGGTGTGTGTACCGAAGGTCTTACAGTACGCACACCACAGTTCGACGTTATCTTTTGATAGCCACTGATAGACGACACGTGGCAGTACTAGCAGTGGAGAGTATACAAAGCGTGTCGGGAGGACATCCAAAAACAGTGCAGTCACTGTCGTGATTCGAAAACGGAGGGATTTATCTGATGTGCAACAGGGCATAATCATTGGCTTTTAGTCCAAGGATGGAAACATTTATGAAACTGCCTGGTTAGACTATACTGTGCATGGCTAAGTGGCGCTATCCAAAACCAGCGCCTGGACTACTGTGCTGCACCGTGGACCATAAATGACAGGGGGAAAAGAGAGTAGCAGAGATGTGTACCGCCGAATGCTCTGCAACTGTTGAGTAATTGGCCGCCCGGATGAAGCAAGGGCCTACTAACCGTGTCCTCTCAACCGGTGTTCAGCGAACGTAGCTGCGTATGAGCCTCTGCAGCATGCGCCTGTTCCGTGCACCCATGCTGAATGTTATTCATTGGCGACAAATGCCGGAGTTTGCGCACCTTTACCGCAACACGACATCCGCTGAGTGGCGGCAGGTGGCCTTTTCAGATTAATCATATTTTGCTCTCCATTGGACAGATGGCTGTTGGCACATACGGCCCCAAGGGTCTGAAAGCGATCACCCTGCAACAATCATCTGAATGGTCCAGGTCAGAGGGCATTCCATGGCTGATATCGTCGCTGTGGAAGTCACTACGGACCAGTACAAGTATGAAACTGCCCTTGATGACCGTGTTCATCCGTACATGCAGTTTGTTTGAGCTCGGCTCGATGGCATGTTCCAGTAGAACAACAGAACGTCTCACACAGCTTGCAGAGTACGAGCACCACAATAAGTTTACAGTACTGCTATGGTCACCAAACGTCTTGGATATAAACCAAAGGAGAATCTGTGGGGCCATCTTGATCGGGTTATTTTCGCCACTGATTCTCAACCAAGGAACGTAGCGCAGATGACTACGGCACTGGAAAGGACATGGCTCCACCTCCCCTGTCGGCACCTTCCACAACCTCAGTGACTGTCTTCCTGGACGTCTGACAGCGGTCCACGCTCTACGAGGTAGTTCAGCCAAGCTTATGACACGTGGTCACATTAATGCCGCTATACAGAGTAATATGCAACCAAATTATACACAGTTAAGTAGAGGCACAGTCAGAGCCATGCTTTAATACGCTGTCAGTTGAGAATAATGCAGCCAATTGTTGAATACTAGATCACTCGCTTTTCTTAAAGTAACTGGAATGAATGCAGTGGGTGTTGCTGCTTGATACGAGGGCAGACTCAGCGCATCTGCTCGTCTACCCTTAGCTTCCCAGGTAATTTTACTGTCACACACTGTCCCAGGTCCGCTCTGAGAGAGCGCTGTATTTAAATTGCCCTAAAACTGCATTCAGCAATTTCACTGAAACAATTCACGTTTATACGAGTATATGGAAGGTGACATTAACGCCACACAAAATGGTACATCCAAATAAATTTTAAGGTATTTTTTGCGAAAAAAATGCATTCAAACAAAAGAAACTGAACAAAATAAACATAATAAACATGATAATGTTAATGCTGTGAAACTCAAATACCCTGCAGTCTAAATTTTACTGTTTGCTATATTTTTACTGTTTATTATACCGATAACAATAGAAACATAAGAAACATCCCTTAAAAACATTAGAAAAAGTGAAAATTACACTACTACTTTTCAGGCTTTCAGTTTCCTTCTCAAGATTTTCTTTGTACTCATTGGAAATTTTTGTAGAGAAATTAAGTTAGATGGCTTCTTGCATCAATGACAAATATCTGGCGTCTATGTCTTCTGTTTTGAGTCACAGGTGGAACACTTTTTGGGTTTTCCAGTCTTCCTACAACGACTTTTACCCTTGGTTCTGCTACACTCAAAACATCGTGAATGGTTGCACGAAGTTCACAGGTTAGGTGATAGTAGTTCACTTGCCATTTATTTGTGGTGTCACTAGTAAGTTTGCAAGCTTCTTCAAAACATTAAAACAGCGCATCTGAGAATTGTTGCTGTAGGACAAACGCATTCATCCCGTTTATGTTCAACATGCGAAAAAATAATTCCATTGGCCATCGTTGAAAGAGACTTGGACGACCAGCGGATTTGTTTCAACTAAATATACTAGAGAGCCAAAGAAACTGGCACATTTGCCTAATATCGTGCAGGGCCCCCGCGAGCACGCAGAAGTGCCGCAACACGACGTAGCAATGATTCGACTAATATCTGTGGAGGGAACTGACACCATGAATCCTGTAGGACTGTCCATAAATCCGTAAGAATACAAGGGGGTGGACATCTCTTCTGAACAGCACATTGCAAGCCAATCCAGTTATGCTCTATAATGTTCATGTCTTGGGAGTTTGGTGGCCAGTGGAAGTGTTTAAACTCATGAGAGTGTTCTTGGAGCCCTCTGTAACAATTCTGGACGTGCGGGGTTTCGCTTTTTCCTGCTGGAATTACCCAAGTTCGTCGGAATGCATGATGGACATGAATGGGTTTAGGTGGTCAGAAAGGATTTTACATACGAGTCAGCTGTCAGAGTAGCATCTAGATGTATCAGGGATCCCATAGCACTCCCTCTGCACATGTCCTACGCCATTACAGAGCATCCACCATCTTGAACATTCCTCTGCTGACATGCAGAGTCCATGGATTCATGTGGTTTTCTCCATACCCTTACACGTCCATCTGCTCGATACAATTTGGAACGAGACTCGTCCGACCAGGGAACGTGTTTCCAGTCGTCAACAGGGCAACGTGAGATTCGACGAGCCCAGGTGAGGCGTAAAACTTTGTGTCGTGCAGTCATCAAGGGTACCCGAGTGGGCCTTGGCTCCGAAAGATCATATCAATAACATTGTTTTGATTGTTTCACACACTGACACTTGTTGATGTCCCGACTAAAATCATGTTCTAACTCACTTAAATCTTGATTATCTGCCATTGTAGCAGCAGTAACAGTAACCGATCTAAGAACGGCGCTAGTCGTTGTCTTATATGCGCATTGCTGACCGCAGCGCCATATTCTGCCTGTTTACATTTCTCTGTATTTGAATACGAATGCCTATAACAGTTTCTCTGGCGCTTAAGTATATATTAATAGTAGCCAAAGATTAGGTAAATATTAAGTCTCTACAATTCTGTCTTCATCTCTTTGATCATGTGTTTCTTTCAAGGAATTCACAGGTCGCAAAAAAAAAAAAAAAAAAAAAAAAAAAAGTTCGTCCTCACTATAGCACCGTTACTATTCTGAATTATGTTCACTTTCAGTTTCGTTGTCACTGTCTAATACAACACTATTTCCTAAACTATCGCCGGCCAGAGTAGCCGAGCGGTTCTAGGCGCTACAGTCTGGAACCGCGCGACCGCTACAGTCGCAGGTTCGAATCCTGCCTCGGGCATGGATGTGTGTGATGTCCTTAGGTTAGTTAGGTTTAAGTAGTTCTTCTAGGCGCTACAGTCTGGAACCGCACGACCGCTACGGTCGCAGGTTCGGATCCTGTCTCGGGCATGGATGTGTGTGATGTCCTTAGGTTAGTTAGGTTAAAGTAGTTCTAAGTTCTAAGGGATTGATGACCTCGGAAGTTAAGTCCCATAGTGTTCAGAGCCATTTGAACCATTTGAACCCAAACTGTCCTCAAATCATTTTAAAACAAGCGAACCAAAATGCGGCCATCATTTTCAAACAAACACAACCTGGATTCGTTTGTCAACAGTCTGTGATGCCATTCCTGTCCGCAGTGACGTCGTTCCATACACCATTGCCATTCAGCATGTTCCTGCATATTCGTCAAAGTTGGGCGGAGAACTGGACGACGCTCACGTATCCCATTCCATAATAAAAGGAGTTGGAATGCCACTCCTGATAGTGCACAATGTGTTACACTGCTCCGCTGTTGCGCCAGAGCCGAGGAGGATGCAGATCTGTTTTGCAATGCCATTCGAATGGGGATGGTCTCGGGGGTGGTCTGTGTGGTGCGACCTGACCCATCTCGCCGTGTTCTGCGCACTTCCGTGGACCATTCCGCACACACCCTTTGCACAGCCGATGCACTTCGTTCCACACTGACAGCTATTTCCCGGATGGATGCATCACATTCTGTCATGTCAATGATGAGCCCTCTTTCAAACGCACTGATTTGACGGTCTGCGAGGCATCCATTACCTCCGGTTTATAGCGACAACGAGAGGCACAGGTACATTTTACCAGTAGATGGCGTTGCGGCACAATGTAGATGTTGACCTTGAACCCCGCTGGACGACGTGGTTCAACTACTAATCATTTCTGCAGAACATACTAATGTACGTTTCCTGTGAATACGAACATTCTACCTCTAGTCGTTCACAGTGTTCTGGTTTTTTTTTTCTGAACACGAGTGTATTTCAGAAATAGGAAGCGAAGAGGTTACATAACCACGTGCTTGTAAAAGGAAAGAGAAAGATTTGAAAGGGAACTTGATATCAAGTTTGTTAATAACTTGCTCTATGAGAAAACCACTCGTTTTAAGTAATATGAAGTCGCAAACCTCCTGAAACTACTGAATCAACATCGAAATTCAAACTGAGTACAGAAGAGATAAATTACTTACAACAACTAAAAAATAATGACATCAAAGAATCAAAGTGATATATTAGCCATTACTAGGGCGTTTTAGAATGTAACATCATCATGGATGGTAGTAGCATGTGTGGATATTTTTGTATACGTGGATGCATGACGAAAACCTATACATAAAGAAACTGAGTAATGGCTAGAGTGATAAAGTGCCTAATCACGACAGCAGAAAACTAGTATCCTACTTGAGTGCAGCCGATTACATCTGAAATGCGTTCCTTAAGCCAATACCATGTAGCGACCTCACCCACAAATTTTCACCAGCACGATGCGAAACATTAACTGCTCCAGCATGTGCGAGCAGAACTAAAACTAGAGAAATGTGTAAAACTCACGAGCAACTCGATCAGCGACAAACTGGGACCGCACTATGCCGAGAAACAGTACGAATTCTCGCGATGATTCGTCCAACTGGATACCACAAACCAAAGAGTTCCCTACGAGACACGTCACATGTTCGCCCAGGCCAAACAGCTATTCTAGGCAGTACAGTATCGATACCAGCATGTCAGCGTGTATGGCTCTTTTGATAACAAAGGATAGTGTGATGATGACTTGTCAAGGCGAAGCCACAAGTGTTTCAGGTTTTCCAGACGGTTGAATTATGAGATTAAAAATGTTGGATTGCCCAACACTTACCTGGATGTCACGGTGTCAGATCCATTAGTTACAAAACTCTAAGTACCTGAATGACGTCTTACACCCATGTGTGAGTACTACTGCATGTGGTCTGTGATTACAAGAACATTTGCTGCTCTCTTTCGATAAACTACAGATCGGTAGTATCTAGGAAACGAGTATCAACGTAGTAAAACGTGAATTCTCTTTGTGGTGTGTCCAGAATACTCCTGACTAGATAATTACAACAAAAAAAGTATCAGAGATTATTTACAGAGATTAATTAATGCAAAACAAAGAAATACCTGTATTTAAATTATCGTAGGTGAGGAGTTCATTAGAAATGGAACTCGAGCTCAGACTGGACAAGGGAGAGAAACTGACCGCGCCCATCTTCATATGTCCCACCGTATTTCACGAGTTAGAGAAAGCATGGAAAAACTTAGTGTAATGCCCCAAGAGGGAGCTACGCCACACTGCACCCGAAAATGATTCCAGACTTAACACCTGTGTCATCTTTTCCTATTTAATGATCAATGATCTTAGACGAGAGAGAAAGAAATAAAATTAAGCTGTGCTGTTAGAAATTATGGATAACAGCGTTTTCCAAATGGTTTTCGCTTCGAAAATGGCAGCCTTTACTGGATTTTTTCCAGTTCAGAGGAAATCCTCCTCAATGCACAACACAAAACATAACGGAAGCGAAGAAAATAATTTCACAGTCTTCTATCCTCCGTAGTCGTACTTCGCTGATTCTGTATAGTATTTCCACTCAATGAAATTCTTTTTTTTTACTTCGTCTGATGTTAACCAGTTCAAAGACTACCATTAAACGGTGACGCATAGTCCCTCAGGTTTTCTCCGTGTGACTGATTAATGGTGTGCTGTATCGTTGTTATGCATAAAATTGGAGTCAGCAACTCGGGGCGGCCGCTGTGGCCGAGCGGTTCCAGGCGCTTCAGACCGGAACTGCGCTGCTGCTGCGGCCGCAGGTTCGAATCCTGCCTCGGGCATGGATGTGTGTGATGTCCTTAGGTTAGTTAGCTTTAAGTAGTATTAAGTCTAGGAGACTGATGACCTCAGATAAGTTCCATAGTGCTTAGAGCCATCTGAACTATTTTTTGAACAACTCGGCTGAATACTCAAGGGGCGCCAACATTAACCGTTAATCTCTTCAAAGGCTTCTGGAGTGTACCAGCCATAATTAACTTCCTCTACTTTAAAAGGGTTTTAGCGCGGCTAGGTAATATTTAGTACGCACTATTCAGAGCATTTGTCTGGCTTTTTTTTCTTGTAAATTTAGTGGTGATGATGAGAAAGGTATATTTGGATGGCAATATGTTAAATGGATAATTTCTAGCCGTGAAAATCGTTTGATTAATTTTCTCTAAGCTGCCTCTCTCACTACCGGTACCTATGTTCCTGCGAATTTCCGTGTGTCAACAAATTTATCATACGTGTTTGTGTTAGGAATCTAGCAGCTAATCTTGTGGTTTTATGAACGACTGCGACTACCATTCTTGCAATGGCAGACCGGTACCCAGCAAGACTATTCTGATTACAAGCAGAGGCAGGTATCATGAATGCGGAACTTGCAGGCCGAAGTGGCCCTGCGGTTAAAGGCGCTGCAGTCTGGAACCGCAAGACCACTACTGTCGCAGGTTCGAATCCTGCCTCAGGCATGGATGTTTGTGATGTCCTTAGGTTAGTTAGGTTTAACTAGTTCTCAGTTCTAGGGGACTAATGACCTCAGCAGTTGAGTCCCATAGTGCTCAGAGCCAATGCGGAACCTGTGCGATACTGGAAGCACTTCGCTTCTACCTGCAGATGACAGCCTCTGTGTATTTCCTACTCGGTGACTCTTTATCTGCTCTAACACTACTTGGAAATTGTAGCACCTGTTTCTGCAAATCCCATTATGTACAGGATTACTGAAGTGCAGCAATCGATGCGCGAAGAAAGCCAATCCATTAATTTCACTCAGGTGAAATCACCCTGTGTATTCACTGGCAGTGATGCTGTCTACTGCTTAGCCAAAGAAGCTACTGTAACTGAAGATATCACACAGACCGCCGTCCCAAGTACTGTTTACTGATATTGTCTACAGAGACACATGATAGATAACTGTCAATGGAAATGGGAGGAAATAACAAGACACAAAGGCAATAAGTACGCAACAGTTCACCGACCCAGAATCCATCCCAAGAAATCTCATTCAAATTCATTGCGTTGTCACATTAGCTCTCTGATAGCCAGACTCAAATTTAACCATAAATCCTCAACTTTTGTAGTCCTGTCTTCCTCAATATACCGTAATATTAACCATAAGTGTTTCTGCAAACATCTCCATAGACCGCACATCGTAGAGACATCTTTTAGCTCTTGTGGAGAAGAAGAGAATATAGATCGCCTTTTCCCTGGCTGCCTCAGACTACATGGCAGTATTACAATCCTTTTTCTGTAAATATACGTGCAGACTAAAGCAACAAACGAGAATTTGTTACAAGGCTTGGATTCGAACCCGGGTCTCCTGCTTACTGGGCACACATGCTAACCACAATGCCATACTAGCACAATGGCTTTGCACAACTACCTTAGCACGCCTCCCTCCTCAGTCCAAATTCCCATTCACGCCTCAGCCCACTTGTAATACCCCCTAAACTCGAACACCATTGCAGAGGCTCTCTAACTGTTTTGGAGTACCGCCTAAGCATCGAACGAAACAGGAGAATCTACCTGAAGCGCAGGCATGGGTGCTTTGATCAAATGAAACTATCTGGTTCTAGAGACATTTTCAAGTCTCAAACATCTATGATGTGTATAAGCATACTGAAGCGACGAATGAAGTGCTGTTCGGGTTTAGGGCAAATACCAAGTTGGCTGAGGCGTGAATGGGAATTTGGATTGAGGAAAGAGGCGTGCTATGGGTATTCTGTGCAGTTGTACAAAGCCACCGTGCCAGGGTGGCGTAGTGGTCGGCACATCTGCCTAGTGAGCAAGAGACCCAGGTTCGAATCTCAGCCTCGGCACAAATTTTCATTCGACACTTCATTCTGCTTATACACGTCATATATGTTTGAGACTTGAAAAGGTCTCTGGAACGAGACAGTTTCATCCTTAACAAGAACTTGTGCAGGTTGGTCATCCGTCACCAACCTTCATGACTGCATTATTAGCAACAATGAATCTCAGACTATTCATCAAATATATTCGCAGTTGCGTCTCTGACTTTTTCACGCGATGTACAGATTCACTGTTGCCGCAGGTAACCGAATCTAAGACCAACATATCACTGGGAGTGGACAGCAGTTAAGTGTTCTGTAACTAGTGCACTGTAAATGTGTACATTTTGACTACAACAAGCTTGTGAATCGAAAGAAGCAAATATTCTAATGCTAATGTTCTGTCAATAACTGTATATTGTATATAAGTATGATCTGGCTCCATGGTACACGCTAAAAACCAATAAATTCTGTTCAGTTAAAGTAGTTTGCAGAATGATCTGAGTGCCATCATAAAAACTCTCAGTAAGATATTTATTGAAATTTTTTCTCGGTATTCTCCGTACCATCAGTAATTGGCAACACGTGGGCGACATCGTCGAATACTTCGGCTGGTAACCTTCCAGTGAATAACACTGATACTGGCTGGAACGTTTCCAGACGAAGTATCCGAAGAAAAAATATCGAAACCTTGTTTCGTAGCCGTTCCCATTTACTTGACAATAAAGCAGTGTCATCAATATAAGAGTGATATGCCTAACGTAACACCGAGGTATTACGATTCAAATCGAGATACATAGTGCCCTGATAGTCTGTTTTGAGTTTCCAATAAAAATATTCTTTTTTCCTGTGAGAATGTTCTCTGCTTTGCTATCTTGCGTAAATTACTTGTTTAAAAATTGGGGCTGTTCATTCACTACTTCGTGAGGATACAATACGTCGTTAAGATGCGAAGTAATGAACGTTTCTCAGCCCAATTCTCTCAGTGGTCTGTTGCTGTACGTAATCGTTACGAGCGCAGGAGACGACTGGAGGAGGGATAGGGGGTGGCGGGAATCATGTGGGGTGCGGTGTTGGGGGTCAGCGGAGTTGTGTTTGGATACACACACGCTCCACCTACGTAGTTTACTCACGATAATATAGACAAACAGTTTGAATATGTATCTGTTTACAGCAGTTAATACTCTCAACAGAAAATGAAAAAAAATTATCTGTGTTCAAAAATGGTTCAAATGGCTCTGAGCACTATGGGACTTAACTTCTGAGGACATCAGTCCCCTAAAACTTAGATCTACTTAAACCTAAATAACCTAAGGACATCACACACATCCATGCCCGAGGCAGGATTCGAACCTGCGACCGTAGCGGTCGCGCGGCTCCAGACTGTAGCGCCTAGAACCGCTCGGCCA
This sequence comes from Schistocerca piceifrons, assembly GCF_021461385.2. Lineage (NCBI taxonomy): Eukaryota > Metazoa > Arthropoda > Insecta > Orthoptera > Acrididae > Schistocerca > Schistocerca piceifrons. The sequence continues at coordinate 769,527,183 of NC_060141.1, read as the reverse complement.
CACCGGTCGGCAATTATCTGTGTGTTCATAGAATTATATGTGTGTTTATGTGCATATTTAAAAAAATGAAATCCCTGTACAGAAAGTGTCGATGTCATTTAGAAGCTGTATGGTTTTGGAACTGTCGTTTTTGGTTTTGCCTCGTTATGTAAATATGTACACGGATGTGTTGTAACCTCTCCACAAAAATTAAAGAAAATAATTAAATGGGAATGCTCATCGTGCTGTAAAACGTATCCTCCCAGCAGAAATAAAGAAAAGTCTATGATAATGAAATAGAGCCAAATGTTAGCTTTCCACAGTAATAAAACTCAGTGATAATAAAAATGTGCAAAAATGTTAAGTTCCTACAAAATTAACGTTAAAATCAACCTGATAAACTTTATAAGGGCAGCTGCGCTGACCTTAGGCCCTGTGCAATGACTAATCTGATAAATTGATTCTGGGAGGAAAAGCATAGGAAATATTGTTTCAATTGGAATGATTCTTTTCTTAAAAACGATTGCTTTGAAAACAAAATTATTATTGGGGCATTTCTTGAACAAATTAATTACAATTAACATACATTACATTATCAGATGTGCGCAATGCTGCTTCATTACCTTATTTAACAATATACCTCGTCCCGAACCTTGACCAGAGACCCATGTCAACGCCCGCCAACTCCACACACACAACTCCGACTCGCAACTGCAAACTCGCAACAGAACTACATGCTCTCGCGACTCGCTACGTACAACAACCTTCTCGCAACTGTACTCTCGCGCGGTCAAGCGCAGACTAGCAACGATGAATAATTCTCTGGTCAGAGATTCTGTCATGCCTCGTCATCGCTGCTACTGAATACATACGTGTTTCAGTGTTGAAAAGAAATGCCTTCGAATTTTTGATGTGAAAACCGTTAAAGATTTTTGAATAAAACGAACTTTATTAACAGTCTACATCTTTATTGTTCATGTCTGTATACTCGTATTTATTTCTCAACATAGTCACTCTGGCCACGAACTGATTTCTCTCAACGAGTGACCAGTTTGCTGGCACAGTCACTGTGGATGTTTGTTGATGGAGCCACCACCTCACCTCTCCTTGTACTGCTTCATCAATACCAAAGTGAAGTATTCGTAGGTGTTATTTAAGTTAGATGAAAATCGGATGGGACGAAGTGAGTATTGGATGCAAAATCATCGATGACAGTGAACCCAATGAGCCGGATGGTTGTAGGTGTCGCTGGGCTCGTGAGTGGTCTGGGATTGTGCAGCCGCTGTGACCGAGCGGTTTAGGCGCTTCAGTCCGGAACTGCGCTGCTGCTACGGTCGCAGGTTCTAATCTTGCCTCGGGCACGGATGTGTGTGGTGTCCTTAGGTTAGTTAGGTTTAAGTAGTTCTAAGTCTAGGGGACTGATGACCTCAGATGTTAAGTCCCATAATGCTCAGATCCCTTTGAACCATTTGGTCTGGGATTGTCGTGCTGAAGGAAAGGGTGCTCCATGCGTGTACTGTTAGAAACTCGATTACAGCACGCAGTTTCTCACGCAACGACGTAGTTATGTTACGGACCATCATGTTACATGGCTCAATTCGGAGCACTGTAGCATCATAGTTGCAACTTGCGTCAGCTAAATGGAAAAGTCAACAGAGTACTATGCATGACATTTAATATCTCAAACGATATTGAGAAGAGAATAAAAAATTTGGAGGCTTTACGTTTCAGCAGGCCCTCGCAGTTACACTTTCAGGTGATTACTAAATCCCCCATCCCGTTCATCTGATGTAACATCCTATTTATTTTGTCCATCATACAGGATGTAGTCACGCTTTTGTCGACGCATTTGCAAGAGAAGCTGAGAACTATTTACAGTTGCTGAAAATGCCTTTACTTCTGTTACGTTTACCATACTTCAGTACTCGTTCGAATGACTTTGTAGAAGCGTGTGGCGTCGGTAGTTACGATGCCACAACGTAGGTGCACACTCTCGTAAGTTGGCACTACGAGAGAAGACGGACTACGCCGACCACAGCACCTTCTAGCCGACGCAGTGGAGCTCAGCGAGTGCCATCTTGATTTCGGCCCCAGTTCATCAAGAGCAGACAGCCTGGAAATATCACTTCTACTACCGAGTGGGCTAGCTTGTCATTTTTTTTTTTTCATTTATTGAATTTCAATTCCCCCCGAAGGGGGCGGGCTGGCAGCAGCTTAGTATGCCGCTCTTCAGCCGACAGATTTTGTGACAAAGATCAAGAGAACAAAAAATAAAAAACAGGCGATAAAATCGGAGACTTAGAGAGTAACAAGGCGAAAAGAAATCGTGGAATTTACAACAACACAGGGATGATGACGCTAATAAAAATACATACGAAGCAGACAGGGAAAACAATAGACAATTAAAAAAACACGGCGACAGTCTGGATTCTGTTCGCAAAGGACATAAAATTCACACCTAGCGACAGCATGGTTTCTGTTCGCAACACGAGAAAGACAAACAATACTGAATAGTCACTGGAACACTGCACTAAAAAGTTGGCAAATGTGACACCACAGTCGAGAGCAGGTGGGGGGAAACTGGACAGAAGATGGGAAAACGAAAAAGGGGGGAAAGGAGAGTAAAAGGGGAGGGGGGGGGGAGCCGGGAAAGGAGTTGAAGGAGGATGAGGACCCATAAGAGGGGTGGGGGGCAGACGCGACAGGGAGTGGGGTAGGCAGAGGAGGGGAATACAAAAGGACTGGGGGGGAGAAGGGAGGTAGGGAGAGGTTTAGTGGGGAGAAAAACAGGATGGAAGGGGGGGGGGAAGAGGGAGCCCAGGGAAAGGACAGAGGAAAGGAGGGGAGTGAGGATCAGAGTTGATAGGAGGGATAAATGGAGGGAGAGAGGGCATCATCCGGGAGGGGGAGTTGATGGAAGCCACCTTGGGAAAGGAGATGAAGGGTGTAGAGGTGGAGGGTAGGGGGGGCACAACGGTGAAGACGTGGCAGGGGGCGGGGATGGGAGAGGAGAGGAGCAACCAGGGGGTGAGGGGGTTCAAGACGGCGGGAGGTGTAGAGGATGCGGATATGTAGCTTGCCATTGAGACTTTGTAGTACTTACGTTCAGTTAAAGTTTGGACAGGAACGAGTATTTGTTAGTTTTGAGATTATACAGAACAGTAATCCTAACTTCACAGGATTAGACATGGACTATGGCTTCACACCTATGCGCTCATCCTAGCCAAAGTTATGTATGCATTTGATATTTACGTTTGTTTTTGACTCTATTAACCCTTTCGTGAGCCGTGGGAAACATGCTTCCCACTACAATGAACTCGCTCCTAGTCCCGTGGGATTCACAGTTGCCACCCCTGTACGGTGCTACCACCTAGTGAACAGTATAGGGTACTACTTCCAATCGGAAGTTCCCGCCGTTTTTGCTGTACCTTCGCGCAGAGGCATTGTATAGCTGAGGGTTGCTCTGTAGAGGAGCCTTTAAGTGCTGTTTGCGTGAAATTTTGTGATTTTATCCTCAAAGCTATAGTATAAGGTAAATACTTTTGATTTACCCAAATTTATGAAGGAAAACGTAAAATTGTAACGAGAAGAATTCCAGTTTGAAACAAAAGGAGCCATTGCTGCAGTAAAATGGATGGATAACCGTCCAGTCACTTTCTTGTCCTCAATTCATGACCCATGAGAAACAGCCATAGCGAAAAGGAGAAACAAGGATGGTACTAGTACAGATATTTCTTATCCTGAAGTTGTGGCAGAAGACAACAAAATAATGGGTGGTGTCGATAAGTTTGATCAATTACGAGAAAGGTATGCTATTGGCAGACGTTCTGTAAAATGGTGGCACAGAATATTTTATTTGCTGGTGGACGTTGCTGCACTGAACATTTTTATCTTGTGGAAAATAAGTAAAAGAGAAAGTGGACCGCATGATCAGCTCACATTCAGGGTCCATCTAGCCAGACAATTGATTGCTGGCTTCTCATCCCAAAAAAGGCGTGGACAAAAACCTGTCTTTCTAGCAAAAAGGGGTAAAGTACCTGAAGATTTTCGTCATGTGGCTGTAGGGGAGCATCAACCCATTTTAGGAGAAACCTACTGGACGTGCCGTCATTGTACTACCAAAGCTGCGGAAAAGAGCACTCGCTGTGTTTGTACATATTGTCAAATACCACTTTGCATAGTCCTATGTTTCAGAAAATTTCATGGCAAGTAATTGTGAACAATAATTGTAGCAAGAGAAGTAAATTTATCAAATAAATATGAAATATATTGAAAAATATATTTTTGTCATTTAACTCCAAGGAAGGGCAGTGGGAAGAATACTTCCCACTTTGTTGTGTGACCTCACTTTCACAGTTGGAGCAAATTTGATGTTCTGTATGATAAATATACCTATCTGTTAACTATTATCTGCTCCCCATTCATTAAAAAACACTGCTCAATAATTTTGCCCACGAAAGGGTTAAAAGTGTTAATGTTACCTTCGGTACCGAAGTGCTTCACCTCTCCTGCTCCTACTCGCTTCCTTCACTCTCGGCCTGTAGTACAGAAGCACTTCACAGGAGCAGACCCACGCACCGCCTATCCAGGCGGCATACAAAAAAGTGAATGCGTCTGAATTACTCTCAGGCATATGGGAGACTCCTTGGAGCGAAACGTCGGTGAGTGAGACCATCACATAACTGATTTCGTTGGGAGAATAGTAGCAGTAGACGTTGTTGTTGTTTTCAGCCCAAACATGGTTTGATGCACCTCTCCAACGTGGTCCATCATTTCTCTGCGTAATTATCACAGCCCAAAACCACACCGCTCCCAAGTCTTCGTCTGACTCTACAATTCTCCAAACCTCTCCTCCGCCGCCACCTCCCCTTTCCGTCCGTAATCAAATTGACTAGTGATGCTACCTAGCAAGTTGTTCCACAGTGCTCTTTTTTCCCCCAGTTCGTTTCGGTGCTTCCTCATTAGCCGTTCTCTCTACCTATCTAATTTTTCTATAGCACCACATTTCAAAATCTTCTATTATTTTCTTACCTAAACTGTTAATCGCTCACATTTTACTTTCCTACCAGGCTAAAATTCAGCTACATACTTGTACTTTCACAAAATGATTCCTAACACTTAAATTTATATTCGATGTTAATAAAATTTCGCTTTTTGGGAAACGCCCTTCTTGTTGCTGCCAGTTTGCACTTTATATCCTCTCTACGTCGGCTATTTCCATTTATTTTGCTGCCAAAAATGTATAACTGATCTAGTAGTTCTACTTCGTTCCCTAAATTAATTCCGTCAGCGTCACTTGATGTAATTCGACTACGTTTTCGTGCCTTGGCTTTACTTTTGTCGATATTCATTTTTAAACCTCTTTTCAATACAATACTCATCCCGATTTGCTGATCTTCATTGTCCTTTGCCATCTTTAACAGATTTGTAATACATCGACAATCCCCCCCAATTTCTTCATCATTTATCCATAATTTCAGTTCCCTTTCCAAATTCTTTTATTACTTTTTCGACGTACGGATTAAATAAAAACTGAACTAAACTCCGTCCGAATATGCCATGAAGGCCCAACAGTACCGACCCGCCGCCGTGTCATGCTCAGCCAACAGGCGTCACTGGATGCGGATACGGAGGAGCATCTGGTCAGCACACCATTCTCCCGGCCATATGTCAGTTTACGAGGCCGGAGCAAATACTTGTCAATCAAGCAGCTCCTCAGTTTGCCTCACAACGGCTGAGTGCACTTCGCTTGCCAACAGCGCTCGACCGACTGGATGGTCACCCATCCAAGTGCTGGCCCAGCTCGACAGCGCTTAACTTCGGTGATCTGACGGGAACGGGTGTTACCACTGCGGCAAGGCCGTTGGCATACGGATTCACTACTATGCTCCGACCCTGCCTCAGTTCCTTCTGAACTACTGCCACCTTTCGGCTCTTATTAGTGCATTCATTTTTCTCTACAAGTTGGAAATAATCTTTAGCTCTCTGCATTATACCCCTGATACGTTTCAGTGTATTGCGGCGTACTTTCTGTAAATTCGCTAATGGTATAAGAAAATTTTACCTTTCCTTAACACATCTTCTGAGATAAATGCGTTGGCACAGTGGTCAGTACACCGGGTTCCCTTTGAGGAGGACGACGGCTCAAATCCAGATCCGACCATTCAGGTTTTGGCTTTCTGTGATTTCCCTAAACCACTCCAAAAGTAGATTCAGCGCAGGGAAAGTTCTCATTTTGGGAAAGCTTCATCTGCGAAGCGCTGTCGACATAAGCCACCATCCCCACCATTCTCTCGACATGGCACTGCAAAAACAGTTCACATTATTTCATTTACAATTACAGATTGGAATAAATACACTCTCCACGTCTCCTGCACAGAGAGAAGGGCGTAGGAAGAGGTTGACAGAGAAAGGGGGGGGGGGGGGGGGAGCGGGACGAGATGTGTGTAATATAATTGTTTGTCCAAAGCGTATTCGGGCGAAGCCGCGGGGGGAAAGGCTAGAACAGAATGAGAATGGCAAAGACGTATGTTTTCTTTCCTGGCTTTTATTGTTTTTAAAATTTCTTTTACACAGTACATGTACAAATCTTCAGAACATAAAACTTTTTATTTTTTAGTTACTCTATGAATTAGTTTCCTGAGTTTCAAAATGATGAAGCCAGCAATCAGTCGTCCCTTCCTTTCAGGTTTTATTAAAGCAAATGTAGATTTCGGCTAGTGACTAGTCATTATCAGTGCACTATTTCATAGTTTCAACATACGTCCTAGTACGTCAATCCTCTGCTGCTCGAGCTTCTGTCGCAGTTCATTCAAGAAATCTAGATTTGCTTTAATAAAGCCTGAAAGGAATGGACTATTTGCTGCGCTACAATCATTTTGAAAGTCATATCACAGTCGTTGAGTGCACCCCAGATTCCTAATGCAAGGTAACTTGATGTAGTATCCTGAAATGCCAGTTAACGAAAGGGGCAACGTGCAACCAACAGTAAGAAAAATTTCTTCAATTATTTAAATGGCCTCCTATTGTACACTGAAGTGCCAAAGAAACTGGTATAGGCATGCGGATTCAAGTACAGATATCTAAGCAGGCAGAATACGACGCTGAGGTCGGCCACGCCTGTATAAGACAAGTGTCTTATACACGACTGTACCGTGAATATCAGGAATCCGGTAAAATATCAAATCTACGACATCACTGAGCCTGGAAAAAGATCCTGCAAGATCGGGACCAGCGACGACTGAATTGTTCAACGTTACAGCAGTGCAACCATTCCGCAAATTGCTACAGATTTCAATGCTGGGCCATCAACAAGTGACAGCGTGCGGACCATTCAGCGAAACATCATAGATATGGGTTTTCAGAGCCGGAGGCCCACTCGTGTACCTCTGGTGACTGCACGATACAAAACTTTACGCCTCGACGGGGTCCGTCAACACCGACACTGGACTGTTGGTGAGTGAAAACATGTTGCCTGGTCGGACGAGTCTCGTTTCAAATTATATCGAGCGGATGCGCGTATACGGGTATGGAGACAACCTCATGAATCCATGGACCCTGCACATCACCAGGGGACTGTTGAAGCTGGTGGAGGCTTTGTAATGGTGTGGGGCGTGTGCAGTTGTAGTGATATGGCACCCCTTATACGTCTATATACGACTCTGACAGGTAACACGTACGTAACCGTCCTGTCTCATCACCTGCATCCATTCATGTCCATTGTGCATTACGACAAAAATTGTTCAAATGGCTCTGAGCACTATGGGTCTTAACATCTATGGTCATCAGTCCCCTAGAACTTAAAACTACTTAAAGCTAACTAACCTAAGGACATCACACAACACCATCACGAGGCAGAGAAAATGCCTGACCGCGCCGGGAATCGAACCCTGGAACCCGGGCGTGGGAAGCGAGAACGCTACTGCACGACCACGAGCTGCGGACTGCATTACTACAGATTTGGGCAATTCCAGCAGGACAATGCGACACTCCACACGTCCAGAATTGCTACAGAGTGGCCCCAGGGGCACTCTTCTGAGTTTAAACTCTTCCGCTGGCAACCAAACACCCCAGACGTGAGCATTATTGAGCATATCTGGGATGCCTTGCAACGTGCTGTTCAGAAGAGGTCTCCAACCCCTCGTACTCATACGGATTTATGGACAGCCCTGCAGGGGATTCATTGTGTCAGTTCCCTCCAGTACGACTTTAGACATAAGATGAGTCCATACCTCGTCGTGTTGCGGCGCTCCTGCGTGCTAGAGGGGGCCCTGCACGATATTAGGCAGGTGTACCAATTTCTTTGGCTCTTCAGTGTAGTCAAAGCTGATTGCAATGAAGAAAACGAAACCACATTTGGACAGCTACTATATTGCTCGCTATGTTGTTGTGTATGCAGTTGTTGTTAGAAATGTATAGCCTATTTTCTTATAGCATACAGTATAGTTTTAGTTTTTGGGATACAGTATGGTAAGAGTTAGTGAAAGTGCGAACATATTTGACCATGCTAAAAATACTCCTGTTGTAAATCTTTGCCCGCATCTCGTGGTTGTGCGGTAGCGTTCTCGCTTCCCACGCCCGGGTTCCCGGGTTCGATTCCCGGCGGGGTCAGGGATTTTCTCTGCCTCGTGATGGCTGGGTGTTGTGTGATGTCCTTAGGTTAGTTAGGTTTAAGTAGTTCTAAGTTCTAGGGGACTGATGACCATAGATGTTAAGTCCCATAGTGCTCAGAGCCATTTGAACCATTTGTAAATCTTTACAACTTTGATTCTCCGTCCCTAGCCTTCTTTATCGTTACTACGAACGGTACCTTGATTCGCTTAAATTGAATGAGTAAACTGGTTGGGACCGTTCATACACCGCATATGAGAGATATCTCTCCAGCTACGGGATCTGTGAGGATCGTAGCTTCGGGGACAGAATTTCGCATAATTTTTTTCTGCGAGTGGTCAGCATTACGTCGAGTGAGACTGCGTAGTAGTTTTCAAAGCATAAGCCCTAAATACAACTTTCCCAACATACATGTTTTCTGTTAAAACCGATTGCGAGGAAGAAAACAAAACAGACAATGCTGTGTACACAGTTTTGTTTAAAATTAGATATACAGAGGAAAACTATATGTGAGAGAAACAGTTCGTCTAATGGTTTAAATGATCTGTTGCCATTGTTAAAACCGGCTGCGAGAAAAAGTATGAAATTGCTAATTTTCACAGAACAGCACTTCCTCTCTAGGGAACGGTTTTAGCAGAAAACCTGTACATTGTCGATAAGAGAATGTTTACTAGAGCACCGCGTAGAAGTTTGAAGTAAAGCGGTCAAGAACCTTTCAAGATTTTTGGTATTTCGCTCCTTTTTCTGTCAGAGTGTTTATTAGAGTATAGCGTAAAAATTTGACGTCAAGCGTTCAAGAAGTTTTCGAGATTTTTGGTAATATCTCTTTAGCATTATATCTAGCCGCTATTCTTTTTGTGGTCGTCTTTCGTAGAGAAGCAACAATTGTTACATCACAGTACACCGAACGAGAATTTCAAAACAGAACAAAAGACTCTTAGACAAAATCGATCCAGTTGTAATATTTTATTAGATTAGCGGTTATGTACATTTCTTTACTTTTATTACAGAGACAACGTATCTATTACATATGGTTACCGAACATACCCTTTCACATCTATAACTGTTAAAAAAAGAAATAAAAATAAGCCTCAGTACCTGTGGAAAATTAAAATGCATCGGAAAAATCGAAATACAGTTAATTAACGTGAGACCGAGATTCAACAGACAGTTTTCCCAGTCTACAGACACTCAACTCGTTTTGGAGGGCACAGGAAAAGCGATAATTAACAGTCAGAATATCTCGTTTTCCAGACTATCTTTTCACATAAACAAAGGAAAGTGAATTGGTCGTCTATTACCGTCACAGATTTTTAACAGAAAATAACTTTTCATCGTAGATATAACAAATGCACAAGTTTGTTAAAGGAATATCGTAATGTCCAAATTTTGAAAAAAATTAATTGCGTACGAAGATGAGAGGACGTTGTCTTATAAGGCCTGAAAGCTGATAACGATTTTAAGCGACTGATAGGTGGATTTTCCCCCGAACCAATATTCCTGTTTTAGAAATTTCGTAAGCGTACACTGTGCCAGTCTCACTTGTGTTCAGACGTGAAGTGTAACTATAAATTAAATATGTGCAACGCTGTCTTCGTTGTTCAAAGATATAATACAATTCGAAATGAAATGATGAGCAAATAGTCTTTTTATATGTAGTTAAACGGCCTGTTATTATGAAACAATGCTGAAAATCAAAGAGAGGAAGTAAAGCATGAGAAACACAACGTAAGTTTCATGCACGTTCATATTAATAAGGACCATGAACCCTCATCGTTCAGAGATCGCTGCAGTCTTCCGCCAATAAAAAATGTAAAGAAAATAAATCGTATGAATGTTGTTGTTGTTGTGGTCTTCAGTCCTGAGACTGGTTTGATGCAGCTCTCCATGCTACTCTATCCTGTGCAAGCTTTTTCATCTCCCAGTACCTACTGCAACCTATATCCTTCTGAATCTGCTTAGTGTATTCATCTCTTGGTCTCCCTCAACGATTTTTACCCTCCACGCTGCCCTCCAATACTAAATTGGTGATCCCTTGATGCCTCAGAACATGTCCTACCAACCGATCCCTGTTTTGTTTTTGTTGATGTTCATCTTATATCCTCCTTTCAAGACACTGTCCATTCCATTCAACTGCTCTTCCAAGTCCTTTGCTGTCTCTGACAGAATTACAATGTCATCGGCGAACCTCAAAGTTTTTATTTCTTCTCCATGAATTTTAATACCTACTCCGAATTTTTCTTTTGTTTCCTTTACTGCTTGCTCAATATACAGATTGAACAACATCGGGGAGAGGCTACAACCCTGTCTTACTCCCTTCCCAACCACTGCTTCCCTTTCATGTCCCAATAAAAAGTTGTTATAATCATTTTGTTACGAAATGCAACATCCATCATCATCCAAGATTTCGCTGAGCCTTCGAGGGATACCTGCACAAACTGTCAAACCACAACCCGCACCAGAAAAGAGATATTAATACGCTCGCAGTGCGAGCAGGACGTAAATGTGAGCCGCAGCAACTCAGACGCGAAATGCAACACCTGGATTCACATGACTCTGAACACTATGGAACTTAAGATCGGAGGTCATCAGTCCCCTAGAACTTAGAACTACTTAAACCTGACTAACCTAAGGATATCACACACATCGATGCCCGAGGCAGGATTCGAACCATCGACCGTAGCGGTCGTGCGGTTCCAGATTGAAGTGCCTAGAACCGCTCGGCCACAGCGGCCGGCTCGACACCTGGAAAGCGTTCTGAGGAGCAATGGGTACTCCACCAGTTATACTCCACCAGTTATATAGGAAGTGTAACAGAGTGTAACACTCAGGAAAGCGACACATCGGAAACAGACATGTCGGGTACGTAATTACTGCTGCACACTCCCAGAGAAACGGACATAATCGCCCGCATACTGCGTAAACATAGTGAAGGACTATTTATAAACCGACAAAGAAGATCAAAGAGATCAAAGAAGAAAAGGGACCCACTTGCAATGTCAGGAATATATCGCGTACCATGCACATGCGGAAAAGCTTATTTTGAAGTGATTGGACGTTGAATCAACACCAGGATCACAGAACATAAGTGGCTTTGCAGGTTGGGGCATATGGAGAAGTATGCGCTGTGTGAGACCGACCACATGGTAGAACTCACCGACACGAAAATTCTACATCTACATCTACATTTATACTCCGCAAGCCACCCAACGGTATGTGGCGGAGGGCACTTTACGTGCCACTGTCATTACCTCCCTTTCCTGTTCCAGTCGCGTATGGTTCGCGGGAAGAAAGACGGTCTGAAAGCCTCCGTGCGCGCTCTAATCTCTCTAATTTTACATTCGTGATCTCCTCGGGAGGTATAAGTAGGGGGAAGCAATATATTCGACACCTCATCCAGAAACGCACCCTCTCGAAACCTGGCGAGCAAGCTACACTGCGATGCAGAGCGCCTCTCTTGCAGAGTCTGCCACTTGAGTTTATTAAACATCTCCGTAACGCTATCACGGTTACCAAATAACCCTGTGACGAAACGCGCCGCTCTTCTTTGGATCTTCTCTATCTCCTCCGTCAACCCGATCTGGTACGAATCCCACACTGATGAGCAATACTCAAGTATAGGTCGAACGAGTGTTTTGTAAGCCACCTCCTTTGTTGATGGACTACATTGTCTAAGCACTCTCCCAATGAATCTCAACCTGGTACCCGCCTTACCAACAATTAATTTTATATGATCATTCTGCATCAAATCGTTCCGCACGCATACTCCCAGATATTTTACAGAAGTAACTGCTACCAGTGTTTGTTCCGCTATCATATAATCATACAATAAAGGATCCTTCTTTCTATGTATTCGCAATACATTACATTTGTCTATGTTAAGGGACAGTTGCCACTCCCTGCACCAAGTGCCTATCCGCTGCAGATCTTCCTGCATTTCGCTACAATTTTCTAATGCTGCAACTTCTCTGTATACTACAGCATCATCCGCGAAAAGCCGCATGGAACTTCCGACACTATCTACTAGGTCATTTATATATATTGTGAAAAGCAATGGTCCCATAACACTCCCCTGTGGCACGCCAGAGGTTACTTTAACGTCTGTAGACGTCTCTCCATTGATAACAACATGCTGTGTTCTGTTTGCTAAAAACTCTTCAATCCAGCCACACAGCTGGTCTGATATTCCATAGGCTCTTACTTTGTTTATCAGGTGACAGTGCGGAACTGTATCGAACGCCTTCCGGAAGTCTCGTTGTAGATAAGACTATCACACCCGCTTGTTCGGAGTAGCTATATAAATACACAGTCCGCAGCTCGTGGTCGTGCGGAAGAGTTCTCGCTTCCCGCGCCCGGGTTCCCGGTTTCGATTCCCGGCGGGTCAGGGATTTTCTCTGCCTCGTGATGAGTGGGTGTTGTGTCACGTCCTTACGTTTGTTAGGTTTAAGTAGTTCTAAGTTCTAGGGGACTGATGACCATAGATGTTAAGTCCCATAGTGCTCAGAGAAATTTGAACCATTTTATAAATACACAGGCATGAAAATAGCTTCAACAAGAAAGAAGAAAGCCTCAAGGTGAACGGATCCTAGATTCCTGTGCTACAGCGGAAAACCGTAGCAAGTAGCAAGAGGAGAACCGAACCGGAAATGACCACAGAAAAGCCCTTGGACGTTGGCACGCCAGGTACATATAATTGGCAGCTGCGAATTCCACCACCAGCAATGGAGTGTGAAGCTTTGACAATGCCAACCACTCGTACTGGCGAAACGTCAGTAAAATAGTCAAACGTCGGCCGAATAACGCGAGACAGAAGCCAACAGGCAGTTTGTCATGTTAGAATACTTCTCATGTGTGCGACAACCCTACCAAGTAGGAATAGCATGGGGTACTGAACGCACACAATGGATGGTGGCACGAATGGCCACACGTTTGTTTGACTCACAGAAGAATGGCATGGAGATGCTGACAAACCTGAATTGACAGACTCTAGAGGGTATAGAAGGTATACGAAAATAAACCCTCGAAATTGTAGTTTCAGAAGTTGAAGAACAAGAGTTAGGAGAAGAACTTAGACATATTCCTCACATCCCTATGTATGGATTCCCTAGCGACCCTGACAAGATTAGACTAATTTCAATACATGCATAGGCGTCCAGATAATCATATTTTGTGCACCATGGGAAGGGGAAGAAACTGCAACACGAGGTGCGACAATAAAGTAATGAGACTGATGTGAAAAAAAAAAAGTTATTTACCGTTTTAGTCAAGTTTAGTGCTGTCTCATTCAAAGTAGTTCCCTTCTGATTGCACACACTTTTCCCAGCGCTTCTGCCATTGATGCTAACATTTCTGGAACTCATGTTCCGCAATATCCTCCAAGACTCTAGTCACAGCTTTTTGGACATATTGTGTTGTTTGAAAATGGTGTCCCTTGATCGCCGTTTTGACTCTTGGAAATAGAAAAAAGTCGCACAGAACGATATCTCGTGAATAAGGTGGCTGTGGTAGTACTGAAATTTGTTTTGAGGTTAAAAATTACTATACTGACAGAGCAGTATGGGATGGCACAATATTGTGATGCAGAATCCAATTATCAGCAGTTTTGGCACGGATACGAAGAACGCTTTTACGAAGCCTTTCTAAAAATTATTTGTAGTAATATTGGTTAACTGTTTGTCCAGGAGGCACCCACTCTTTATGAACAATTTCCTTAGAACCAAAAAAGCACACAAGCATGCATTTCACTTTTGACTTTGACATGGGAACTTTTTTTGGTCTGGGTGATCCCTTTGAGCACCATTGCGAACTTTGGCGTTTGGTCTCTGTATCGTACTGAAAAACTCAACTTTTATCACCAATGATAACACGGCTCAACAATTCTGGATTGATTTCCGTTTACTCTAACAGATCGGCTGCCACATTTTCCTGTGTTCCTTGCTGTTGTGGTGTGAGAGTTTTGGGGACCATTCTGGCACAAATCTTTATCATACCAAGATCTAAAGTTATTATTAGACGGACCGTTTCTGGATTGGTGTTCAGTTTTTCTTCAGTCATTTTCACGGATAATCTTCTATCAGATCGTACGAGTTCACGCATCCTGGCCAAGTTGACATCTGTCCGTGAGGTTGATGGTCGTCCACTGCGGTCTTCATCTTCAACATTCGTTCTGCCTTCACTAAACATTTTATGTCAACGAAAAACTTGAGCTCTTGACATAACCTCCTCTCCAAAAGCAACTGAAGCTTACTGTAAGTTGTCGTCGCGTTTTCACCCAATTTAACGCAAAAATAAATGGCATATCGTTGCGCAATATTATGCGGTTCCATTTCTGTGACGAGAGACACAAACACGTGCTACGTTATTACAGCGCAACTCACGACTGAGCAGTTGTATCGATGTGCCACTTGGACTAGAAGCAGCTTATAGACCAAGGACAAAGATATAGTGCCTACGCAAGCCTGCAGGGTTGCCACATCTTGCAAAGAAAATCTGCCTCACTACTTTATTGTCGCACCTCGTATGTGGTAACATGATAACTACCGTGTGTTATGTACTTCACACTGGTTTGCAGAATATGTATGTCGATGTAGATGTAGACCTCGACTGAATCTCTCCCCGAAGAGCATATCGAACATGTGCTAGACCCAGCTCGCTGTTTGTAACCGATGCCTCTGAGTGTCCATTCATCCAGTGCCGCTGTTATGTGCGCCAAGGTCTCTTGTAGTGAATAACGAGATCCAACGACTGGCAGAAGACATGCTTCTAAAACATGACCAGTAGTGATATGACTTGTGTCTGGTACAACTGAAACCAAACGGTACGCTACACATGTCACTTTTCTCGGTGTAGAAGAGAGGAGCTCAACATCATGGAAGACTTGGTAACTGCGTTTTCTTCGCAAGGGGTAAAATGTTATTACAAAAGTAGACAGTGCGCGTTTCAATGTTATAAAGAACTTGAAGCGAAACAAGCGCTGTGTCGCTTGTGAGATACAGAGGCGAGCGAGTGTGCCGGAACTCACCCCAGTTCACTGCTGGTTGCGCCACGTCACCATAATGCGTCTGCGCGTAACGCACGAGTACTGCACCGTAATTAAGTACAAAATTAAAGAACCAAATTTCTTTTTCAGACTTTGTCAACATATACTTTAATGTAACAACCTTCTAAAGTAATTAAATCAATAGTTTTCATAAAAATACCGTTTTAAGAAACAAATAAATAACAAAAATAAAAAGCCAGAATTTGGTCATAATGAGCCAGTACATGTCAAAAATAAATGGTGTAAGTTTCAACAGGATAGAATAAAAATTATAGTCAGAATTAAGGTTTTTAAGAAAAGTTGAAGGCGCTAAATATTAGACTTAGAAATGTAAAAATTTGCATGATGCTTCAGTTCAGCCTAAATATAATAACTAAGAGACCACGTTAAGCTACCTCTAATAGTTTTCGAGTAATTTAATGAAAACCAAATTTGCAATTAAAACATCCCCTTTTGCAATAGATTAAGTACCTGTAATTTCAATGAAAGAAAATTTTGGTTACAGTACATGAGAAAACATATTGAGTAATAGAACTGTAACAAATTTTACGACCGAAATATTAATAACAGCCAGTACAAAGTCTTTTAAGTTATAGTGCAGGGCTAACGATGTACCGTCAGTTCCACTCTACAAATTCTAGAACGCAAAGATTTTATTCAAGCGAGCTGAAATTTTTTCTGTGATTTCAACCAACTTACCTGAACGCAGGTAAAAATTAAGAAGATTCTAAATTAATTCATAACTTTGTTATTAAAGATTATGTGTCCGAGAAAGCTGTCATTCAGGGATTGCTGCCCTGTGCATGAGTCAGATGACAGCTGATGTTCCCTTGGCCGTTCTCTGCGGCACAAACATAAATACAGCCCGAGAGGCAGGAGAAAGGTTCGCTTCTCACTTAGCCACTGTAAGGTCGGCGTCAGTCAAACATTGGATTGCGCTCTCAATCGGATGACGTCAGAGATAAACTGTGACAAAATGTCTATTTTCTGTAATCACTGTGGCCGGACGTTGTGGCCGAGCGGTTCTAGGCGCTTCAATCCGGAACCACGCTGCTGCTACTGTCGCAGGTTCGAATCCTGCCTCGGTCATGAATGTGTGTGATGTCCATAGGTTACTTAGGTTTAAGTAGTTCTGAGTCTAGGGAACTGATGACCTCAGATGTTAAGTCCCATAGTGCTCAGAGCCATTTGAACCATTTTGTAATCGCTGGTAGTGAACTCACGACGACTGTACACCGTCCTGGATCGCTTAAATTTTGCTAAAGTATCTGTTAGTGTGTCGTCCGTGAATTCTTCATATCCGCGTGGCAAGTGGTGACTATTATTTCCACTTTTGTTGCGAGCATTTATGTCGAACATTTGTTTGAGTATTAGTAGTCAGGGCGAAAGACAATCTGGTAGGATCGTACCGTAGAGGTCGCCTGTGAACTGATAATAGTGCTGAAACTTCCTGGCAGATTAAAACTGTGTGCCGGACCGTGACTCGATCTCGGGTCCCGAGTTCGAGTCACGGTCGGGCACACAGTTTTAATCTGCCAGAAGTTTCATATCAGCGCACACTCCGCTGCAGAGTGAAAATCTCATTCTGATAATAGTGCTGTTTAGGATAGAAAGATTTACTGTTCATTGAATATAGCTACTTACAAATTGTTGTGTGTGAGATATTTTACTGAATATACGAATCAAACGGAACTGTATACCTTCATTTATAATTATAGTCCTCATTCCGCTAAGTATAAAGAGAATAGAAACATTTCTTTCAGTGTGCTGGACTAGAATATGGACGTACAGACTGGAAAATATGGTCAGTATGTTCTCCATCACTTTCTGGGTGACCACAAAAATAGTTGCCAAACTCGCGTGAGAAAGTCCCCGAACTACATAAACTAACAACAACTAAAAGTTAATAAATAATTTTACCCGCCACACCACAAACTACACAGATCGACAAAAATTCAGTTAAAAGGCTTAGGTATTGTGTACGTGATCAAAAAACAGGAAAAAGATATAGTGCCTCAAGTGTGGAACGGAAAGTGAGGATCTTATTAAGTCAAGTGGGGGACTCTGGAGTTCAGTGTCCTGTTGCAGAGAACAGCGATGTTACTCAGTGCACAGTGTCAAAGGGTACAGCTACCTGATATTTCCACAGCTCTTGTAATCCCAGCTGGGGAAAGTTGCGCACGCAATATTAACGGCATTCGACCAGGTAAGGCCATGTTGATAATGTTCCTACGTGCAGGGTGCCCCTGATTTATTGGGCACTAGGAAAGGTGGGTGATAACACAACTCTAATAAGAAGGAAGTGAGTAACAAAACATCTGATCTATTTTGGCCGACCACTGTGGCCGAGCGGTCCTAGGCGCTTCAATCTGGAACCGCGAGACCGCTACGGTCGCAGGTTCGAATCCTGCCTCGGGCATGGATGTGTGTGATGTCCTTAGGTTAGTTAGGTTTAAGGAGTTCTAAGTTCTAAGGGACTGATGACCTCATATGTTAAGTCCCATATTGCTCAGAGCCATTTGAACTATTCTTGATATATTTTGAATTTAGCACTAAACAAACGATATTATATCACCGAGGGCAGCCTTCACTGACGTTGCGTGGTGATAAACGACGCAAAGCAAACAGATTAAAACGAAAGGTAGGCACTCTGAAATGAAATGTGTGGATGGGGTCTCCCGTCGGGCAGACCGATCGCCTGATGCAAGTCTTTTGAGTTGACGCCACTTCGGTGACTTGCTCGTCGATGGAGATGAGACGACGATGATGTGAAGACAACACCAATCCCTGAACGGGGAAAATCTCCGACCCAGCCAGGAATCCAAACCAGATCCCTTGGTATGACAGTCCGTCGCACTGACCACTCAGCTATCTGGATAGACACTATGTACTCTGATCAAGCGACAAATTGAGTACCAAACCAATCAAAGTAACAAAGAGGTAGGTTTCAGTGAACTTTACCATACGGCTGGCGCCGTTGGTTTGCAGTCACAGTTTGAGATACATGTCTTAGCGCGGGCGTACGAATCTACGTGTGTACACGACCGACATTGCTGCTATCTGTTCAGGTTGATGACTAGATAAACTGCTACTAACTGCAAGGCGGTGTACGACTGCAGCAAGAGGGAACTACGATGGTGACGAAGCTACAGCTGTTTTCCCGACTCGAAGCTCGGACTGAATGGGCAGGACATGGCGACTGCATTACCTGGAGCCACACCCCTGTAAATTTCCGACTTCAAACGTTAGTCATTGGCAGCCACGTTAAAGGGAAAGGGACAATGGAGCTGACCATGTCTTTTTGCCGACAAGGGTTTCCTATCCCGACACAGTCCCAACTGACGGAAAAGAGATTTTCACGGTATCCCTACGCCTCCATAAGAAAGAATGAACCTGTAAAGCTGAATTAGTTTTTATTGGATGCTACTGAGCCGTGCGTGGCTCATGTTCCCACGATCATGTATTTTACACCCTGTTTTTAACGTACTTCCAACTCACTACGTTAATTTAAATTTCTGGTGTCACTGAATTGCTGCTCTGCCTCACCGTGAGCGGCGCTAGTAGCGCGAATCGATATATCCCCTCTCGCAGTATCTTTGCTCGACTGCTACTACTTCCCGGTCGTTGTCTGTCGTAGGCCAGTTCGGGTCGCGAGTTAGGGCTGCCAGTAAGTTGGAACGCGTCTGGAGCGCAGTCAGGACCTGCCAGTCAGGGAGTTGCAATGCGGCACCAGTGCAGTCGGGTTGGAGCAGTGAGGTCTGCATCGACATGGCTCGCCCGACGATTGCCGCCTTATTTCCACTGACGACTGTTTTAGATGTTGTCGGCATTCTGAGTGCGGTCGGTCGGTTGGTGCGACCAGGGAGGACATCTCTATGCGGCGCAGTCGGCGGGGTCCACTGGCGGTCCCTGAGCAGTGTCGGAGCGTGTGTGGAGCTGTCCAATCGCTACGAGCTTGTGGCTCACCGACCCAGGACGTCAAAGTTGAATGGTGTCTTAAGTATCCAAGCCACATCCGTTCATGTTGTGTCGTTCGTTTCGGTGGTTCGCTGTTGGGGAGCTTTTCCTGTGAGCAACACCAAGTGGTTGTAGTGGTGAAGTCGATCCGCTGTGCGGTGGAATTAACTATATTGGTTCACTTCAGTTCAAGCGCACCAGTAGAATTTTCAGCATTGTGGCCTTTAGTGTTCTGGTTACCTGCCCTGGCCACTAACGTAATTTCAGGCAGTGTCCTTTCCTCACCTGCTGTCACTGTCCAACACAGTGAGTAGTTTTGACAGCTTAATACATATTTCATTGTGGACAATTACGTCCTTAAGAGTTTGGTCCTTGAGGTCATGTGCCGATTGGTGGCTAGCAAGTCGTCTGGTCGGTCGGTCCGTGACTGTCTCTTGGTTGGGTTACCGACGGATCAAGTGTAGTTGGGCCCACCACCTGTCTCACCTAAGTGAACGTTGATGTTAATGTTTCGAGGGCAGCTCCCCTCTCCCCCCCCCCCCCCCCCCGGAGGCGTCTGAGTGCCGTTGTCTATACTGTCCTTTTCATGGGTGTTTAATGGTCTGTTGGTAATCTATTACAGACAATGCTTTTTTTTAAAAAAAGAATTGTGTTTTATGTAAATCGAGGGCCTTCAGCCCGTATAAGTAAGTTCGAATTCTGGAAAGTGGATATTTTGCTGAAAGTTACTGTTGTGCTATCTTTTCATTTAGTGCGCTTTCAGCCACTTAAAACTTAAAGTTTAAGCAATTTTTTTATGTTTGGAAAATCAACTGTGGGCCTTCAACCGCTTAAAGCCTTATTCTTAAAATTTCCCCTTAAGCGAAAACATTGCAGCCTTCTGCCTTAAAAGATTATGGTAATATATTTTAAAATCTTGAAATTTAATTGTGGGCTTCAGCCATTGGTATTGTACCTTGTTTATGTTTGTTCTATCCACTTTTGCCTTCAGGCTTTCAGGCTAGCTGTGATATATAAATATATATTTTAATTATTATATTTCCAATTTTAACTTCGTGTCTTCAGTCATTTGAAATTTACCTTGTTGATTTTTAAGATTTCTTGTTTGGAGGCCTTCAGCTGTGAAAGAATTGGATTTTGAAACTCTTAGTTGTAAAGGTTCGGTTATGTGCCGTTTTGGTTTAAATGTGTTATTAAGCCGGCCGCGGTGGTCTCGCGGTTCTAGGCGCGCAGTCCGGAACCGTGCGACTGCTACGGTCGCAGGTTCGAATCCTGCCTGGGGCATGGCTGTATGTGATGTCCTTAGGTTAGTTAGGTTTAAGTAGTTCTAAGTTCTAGGGGACTAATGACCACAGCAGTTGAGTCCCATTGTGCTCAGAGCCATTTTTTTGTGTTATTAAATTACAATAAATTACAATTTTGAAGTGAAACTGACCGACACCTTATCTGATGCTTTCCACAATCCTAATCACCTGTTCTGCCCTGCGGATTTAGCGGGTGTTTCAGCTACCATTCTCTCAAACTGACAGCCAAAATCCGTTTCCAAATTTTGGTTCCTCAGTACGTTAGGAATTATTATCGTGAAGCTCCTTTTTTCTCAGAAATTTTGTCAGTGGTTTAAATTGCGATTGAATATACAAGTAACTCGAATTGAAATTGACACATAAATTATGGATAAACCTGAGGATTGTTCATTACCGAAGAGTCCTGGAGCTGCCATCTGATAGATTGCTTCTAAATTGCTACTGTACTCTTTCTATGTTAGGGGCCTTTTGTGGCAGTGCACGCGTGCATTTCGTCACTTGGCGATCCAGTGAACTTTCATTGCGTTACAATACGTTTTCTTGAAGCACCGACTGCAATAAGAAACAGAAAAGCTAATAAGAAAAACTAAACGATTGTGGTGGAAAAATCTCAACTTGTTGAAATGCACGGGAACAGATACATTTTTATTTCTATTTCTGCCACTTCTTCATAATAAATTGTTTGTTGGGTGTCATTTTTACGTTTGCCTTCTGATTCAGTCAGCTTTTCACGGTAGACTCGTGTAAAAAGGTGATTCTACAAGACTTCTCTTATTTTCACCAACGCAACAGCTTTTTCATTTCCGATTCAACGGCTGTTTCTTCTATCTTCGTAGAACCCGAGCTAACAGAACGTTCCAAGTCCCTCCCGGAGAGAAATGTTTCGCTGTTTACTTTGCGAGCGAACAGGCAGGTAAGAGCAGTGCGCAGAGCCACGTCTCCAGTTCCCGGAAATACGACTCGGCGGGGCAGGCAGTTGTTGTTGATACTAAGCAGACGGGTCGCAGCCTGCCAAACAGCCCGTCTCAGTTCTCCGAAGAGCCGCGACTTCCTGGCCGCCGTCTGACCCGTGCTGTATTTGATGAGCAGGCTACCACGCACTTTGCAGTCGCTGCTGGCATGGGCCAACCAGTTGGCTTTAACAGTTGGCTGCGCGAACCATGTGGTAAACAATACGTGCAGTCTTCTGAATATCTATGTCCTAGTCACAAGCCATTACGGTAATATGATGATGTTCCTAGTGATGGACGGAAACTAACTAAACAAATCCATACATATAAAAATGTATGTATGTATGTATGTTGCTATGGTCCATATCTCCTACTAAACTACTGGGCCGATTTAAACGAAATTTGGTATACATTTATCACTTACTGCCTGGAAGCACCCACTGTGGGGGAACAACCATCTCCCTCTCAAAGAAGTCGGGTGGAGGGGGTGGAAAAGAAGCATAGCTCACAACTCTGAAATACCTACAAGATACCATCCAGTATATGATAATCAGAGCATAGTGACTTGCAACGGACTTTACATATAATTTCAAACCTTTGCGAGACTTTTTCTCACTGACACCATCCACAAAATGATGAAACGAAAAACGTTGATAGCTTACTACATTTTCGCTTTTCATGCTGTAAAACTGCCGAATAAGACATAATTCTATGACACTGAATGTCACTGCAAAATTACATCACTGCCGCGAGATATGACGTCCTAGACATTGAACTGCGTGGAAACGAAACTGCAGGGTGACATTCGCTAGAGACACAGCTGAAAAGTGTCAAAGAACCAATGAGTTAAATATATGTGACGTGTGCATACGCAGACAAAGTCGCTGGTAAAGAGCTCCTGCACCATTGATCGATTTTAACCACACTTGGTACACATATTGCTATCTGGAAAGAAGTACTGTGCGGGTAAGAACAAGCAGCATCCTATTGGGGTGGGGCGGATAACATGGAGAGAGAATGGGGTAGAAGGAGACGGACATAGACAATGGTGAGGTGGAAATAAACAGAGAGAGGGGAACGGCAAGTTGACAGAGAAAAGGAGGAGAGGGACAGAGAGAGGAGGAGATTGACAGAGAAACGAGAGAGGTGGGGATGGGCAGAGACAGGGGTGCAGAGGTAATGGACAGAGAGGGGGGGGACAGATAATGATCAGAGAGAGAAGGGGTGGGGGCGGTAAACTTAGATAAGGAGATAGATATGGGGGAGAAGTTAGAATGAGAAAAGATGGTGAGAAAGTGGGGTGGGGGGGGAGGGGTGGAGAAGATCGACAGGGGCTGAAGGAGGAAATAGAAAGTGGTGGAAGAAGGAGATGGACTAACAGAAGATTGGAATAAATTCAAGTGAGGACATCGCCAAGCACTCATCTAGTAGGGTAAATAAAAGAGGGAAGGATAATAATTTTGAAATTTCCTCTCCTATCTGTCCCTTGTATTTGGTGCTCACTGAGAACTCCTTAAATCCGTGCTTGTGGTAGTTCTTATCTGAAGGATCTTGTTGCTGCAATTTTAGTTCCAGCCATAAGAAATGAACTTACCATCACATATTCGAAGAGTGAAAATGGAAAACGTAGTTACTGCCGAGTCTCACATTTGTCAGAAAAAAAATCTCTTTCTCTGGATAACTTATTTCTGTTCAAAACATTGAGAAGGTATTGTGATACCACAGAGTTATACTGCCAGCCTCATCACTGCGAAAAATAACGAGGCAAGCTATAATATAAATAATTTACTGTGTTACTAACATTCCAAGTTCCATTCCAGGAAACTGACTTTCTTCCGGTGGCAATAAGAAGGCTCCTTTTTTTAAAATTTTTTTAAAGTGCCATTAATATGGGAGCACTACGTTTCATTCCTGATTTTGCACATACAGAAATACAGCAGTAACAGTTTAACTAGCAAACTGTTGTTAACAAAAATCATTTATGATTTCGTTTTTACAAGAGAATTACAGAATAAATTCATGAAGAATCACGCAGTACTGAGAACGCATTTTCCAAAAAAAGAAAAGCCGCTTACAGCGTGTTCCACTTCCACATTTCCATCCTCCATTGGACTAAGGAATAGTTAAGAGAATGTGTAGGTAAATTCCTCTTGTCAACCAGCTACACGAAATTAGGTTTATGGAAATTAAAGGTAATCTGTATCATTTACAATCGAGCTGAAACGCATTCAACAAATTAGTCTGAATATGTCTGAAACGGAAATTTTGCAGTCAATGTGTTAGCAGTTCAGATTCATGAGGCTGAACATAGGCTTTTGATTGAAAAGCCAGCCAAAAGGTGAGAAGAACTCACCGAGAAACGTGGAGAGATGTATGTCGAGAAATATTAGCAGAGAAAAAAATTACACACACACACACACACACACAAATGATAAAGACCGATGTGGTAGGCCTGTGTACGGCTACAACGTCATTGGTAGTTGATGGTCCAAGAACGTTCTTTCCAGCTCTATAGAAGGTAACAAAACAGAGGAGCGGCCGCGTAAAGTGTTTAGGTGTTAAAACGTTGAGAAGTAAAACGGATGCGTGTGGGGTAGTACTAAAGACATTTAACAGACAGTGGTTGTCAAATGTCTCTAGACGATTACACGAAAGGAGTTGCATCAATAATTCTTATCTAGAAACTACATAAACATGACAAATGTTGGCATCATCGCTGCAGTTCGTTGCTACCGTTACTATCCTTCTAATTCACAACGCCAAAAGTGACACACTTGCATTTACGATTATACGACGATAATGATCCCGACAGACGAAATGTATTAAAATTTGTGTTGCTGCTGGGACTCAAACCCGGGTCTTCTTGCTTGCTAGGCAGAAATGCTGACCATTACATCACCACATCGAAGTTGCTGCGAACAAGTGTTAGCCCTCACGTCATACATAGAATCGGAATTCCAAAAAGGATTGAAAACACCAGCAGTCTTTGTTGACTTCAGTGCAGCTTATGATACGGTATGGACAGATGGTCTTATCCTGAAATTTGCCAACATGATTCCATGCTTGAAATTGACAAACCTGTTGGAAAAAATGCTGAAAGTCCAATATTTCAAAGTAAACCTGGGGTCACAAAGCCTCAAGTCAAAAAGAATAAAAAACGGACTCCCCCAAGGATCTGTATTGGCTCCACTGCTTTTTAATGTTTACATCAGTGACATGATAGACACTGAGTCAAGTAAGTTTTGCTACTCTGATGACATGGCTATAGCTACTCAAAGCAAATGGCTAGAAGATGGTGAAAGAACTCTAACTGCTGACCTACATGTACTAAACCAATACTACAAAAAAGGAGACTGTGCCCAAACCCAAATAAAACAGAGACCTGCGCCTTCCATTTAAATAACAGACTAGCAGACATAGAACTAACTATTACTTGCTGCGGAAAACGAATTAAACATAACAAATTTCCCAAATATTTAGGTATAACTCTTGACAGGTCACTTACCTTCAAGAAACACCTGGAACTAAGCAGCCAGAAATTGAAAACCCGAAATAACATCATCCAGAGATTAACAGGTACCACATGGGGAGCGGATGCAAATACACTACGTGTTGCACCAATATCACACGTCTATTCCGTGGCAGAGTACTGTGCCCCTGTGTGGAGCAGGAGTGCCCATGTAAGGAAGATTGACGCCCAGATCACTGAAGCCATGAGGACAATAACAGGGACACCAAAGTCAGCACCTCTATAATGGCTTCATGTTCTCTCAAACATCACTCCACCTGAAATCCGTAGACAGCAGGCAACAATTGAGGTATGGCAAAAAATAAATCATGGAGATAAGGCAAGAGTACTACCGATACACCAAGTATTAGATGACCGCTGTCGATATCGCCTTAAATCAAGAGCGTCAATATGGGAAGACAGAACACTTGCCCAAGGAAATACCTATGAGTGCCACAAATCCTGGAAAAGCAAGTGGAACGATAGTGACATTAACCGACACAATATAGAGGGCGCCAGCCAACAACTCCCAGTAATGAAGCTACTTCGTAAAATCTGGTGCCAGCTTAGCCATGTGAGAACTGGACATGCGAGAACTAAATCCATGCTGTAAAAATGGGGCGCCAATGATAACCCAATGTGTGACGGTGAAACTGATGAACAAACTTTACAACATCTAGTGCAAGATTTCCCACTGCGAAGATTCTGTGGTGACTGGAGAGACTTCGTGGAGGCCAGCCCTGCTGCCATTATATGGCTGTCACATTTGGACATAACTTTTTGACGAATTGTAGCTGTGATTATATTTCACCTTTGCTCAGATTTAATAATGACTGGTGTTTGTTCTGTTTATATTATTATGTATGTGTGTATATCTATATTTGTATTCATATGTGATGTTATGTAAATTTACGATGGCAATACCGCACTTGCACTTGTAAAGCCGTACGATGAATATTAATTTTATTTTATTTTTATTTATTGATTTGTTTAACCTGGCAAGATTAGGGCCATCAGGCCCTCTCTTACATCTAACCAGGCATTCTAGTTATTTTACATTCATATGTTTTAGTAGGCATGTTAAACTACATGTAGTACAAAAAGTGAAATAAACAATTAGAAAGGTACACCTGGAAAAATACATACATATAGAGTTTATATTCGTAGATCATAAGTACTGTTATAATTAGACATTACTGAAGAGACAGATTTTAGATAGGAGTGCTGGCAGCAGGGAGTGTGAGGGAGACTCATGGTGAAGGGAGGAGAAGAATAGAGATGTTGTGGACTGGCAAGACAGCCAATCCACAATGACGGGTAGCCGAAAGGCACGCGTTTAAGCTCACGCAGGCTGGCGTGAGGTCTGGAACAGTTAAAGGAATTGAGTCTAGTAAAAAAAGTACGGAGCTTATGGAATACTTAAATTTAATCCATAATTTGTGAACATCGGTCTGACGGTACATGCATCACAAGATAAATAGCAGATGATAATGGCGCCTTGCTAGGTCGTAGCAATTGACGTAGCTGAAGGCTATGCTAACTATCGTCTCGGCAAATGAGAGCGTAATTTGTCAGTGAACCATAGCTAGCAAAGTCGGCTGTACAACTGGGGCGAGTGCTAGGAAGTCTCTCTAGACCTGCCATGTGGCGGCGCTCGGTCTGCAATCACTGACAGTGGCGACACGCGGGTCCGACGTATACTAACGGACCGCGGCCGATTTAAAGGCTACCACCTAGCAAGTGTGGTGTCTGGCGGTGACACCACAAGAGAGACATGATGACACACAAATAAGGAAATATAAAGGAAAAGAAGATTGCGTGGCTAATAGAGATAGATGAAGAGGAAGCCATCTCAGGAGAAAGATAGGAGACGCTAGCTTTGCTATTTGACAGATGAGAGGATTGGCCTTGTAGATTAATTTTGTGGAGAACTTTATGAGGATGATAGTAGGAAATGCTTCTTCTTAAAAGCAGCAGGAGATTGAATTTTGCGCAAGGTAAGGGGCAGTTTGTTCCAGAGGCGGACAGTGGCAACTGAGAAGGAGTTTGCAAAAGTTTTTGTTTTGTGAGTGGGCACAGTTAGGATACCAAATAAGAGTGACCTCGTGTTTCGATTATGACGGCATGACAGGTTTTTAATCTCTGAAGCAAGGTACTGGGGTGCTTGCGCGACGAGGAGTCGGTGAAGTAGACATAGAGTGTGGTAGTCACGCAATTGTCCGGCCGCAGTCACCCTAGCTCGGAGTATGAACCACTAACATGATCATATCGGCGAATGTTGCAGGTGTAACGCACACAGGCATTCATGGTTAGCCCTAGCCGTCTTTTCTTTTCACTACTCATGCCTTGTTGAATCACATCACAATAGTGGAGGTTCGGTAGAACGAGTGCTTGCACGAGCTGGCGTTTCAAGTCCTGTGGAAATATGTTCCGAAACTTTTTGAGAGCATAGAGACAAGCAGACGTCTTTCGGCACACTGCGACTGCATTCTCTGCCCAGTTGAGATGCTCATCCAAAGTTACACCCAAGTTCTTCACTGTTTTCTGATATGGTATTGGAGTACCGTCCAGCAGAATAGGAGGTAGCCGTTCGCGGAAATCTGAACTTATTAATTTCTGATGGGCTATTAAGATTACTTGCGTCTTTTTTGCATTTAGTTTAAGCCCCAGGTTTTTCGCCCATGTCACTACTGAAGACAGATCATCATTCATCTGAGCGATTTCAGTGTTTACATCTTCAGGTCTGACGCTTAGGTACAGCTGGAGGTCGTCGGCATAGAAATGATATTTACAGGAGGACAGAACCAACGAAATATCGTTGACATATAAAGAAAACAAAAGTGCTCCTAAGACTGATCCTTGTGGCACTCCCGACGAAACATGTTTCCAGGAAGATTTTTCATTTACGCAGACAACACATTGCTGTCTGTCTTAAGTAGTGTAACCTTCCCACAAAATTTTTGAAAGGACAATAATTAAATGTAAATGGGCATCGTGCTAAACGTAACCTCCCAGCAGAAATAAAAGAAAAGTCTATGATAATGAAATAGAGCCAAATGTTAGCTTTGCACAGTAATAAAACTCAATGATAATAAAAATATGCAAAAATGTTAAGTCCCCACAAAATGAACGTTAAGATCAACCTGATAAATTTTATAAGGGTAGCTGCGCTGACCTTAAGCCCTGAGCAATAATTAATCTGATAAATTGATTCTGGGAGGAAAAGCATAGGAAATATTGTTTCAATTGGAGTGATTCTTTTCTTAAAAACGATTGCTTTGAAAACAAAATTATTATTGGGGCATTTCTTGAACAAATTAATTACAATTAACATACATTACATTATCAGATGTGAGCAATTCTGCTTCATTACCTTATTTAACGATATACCCCGTCCCGAACCTTGACCAGAGACCCATGTCGACGCCCGCCGATTCCTCACGCACTACTTCGACTGAGTCCAACTCACAACTGAACTCTCGCGCAGTCAAGCGCAGACTAGCAAAGATAAACAACTCTCTGGTCAGAGATTCTGTCATGCCTCGCCATCGCTGGTACTGAATACATACGCGTTTCATAACCCTCCACTGGGGGGGGCAAAAATTGGGCAGCGATGGTGAGTCATTTGGACTTGCCATGAGCAACAAATTTTTTCTTAACTAATTAACTTTACAAACACAGAATATACAGGTATTTACAGGTGTAGAACATGAAGTAAATATAGTGCACATGCACTGAGTACAGAACATGTTAGGCAATAACAAAATGTGAGTACAATGAATACAAAACATATTAACAAATGACATAAGTGTACACGCACTGAAAAATTCTTTAGCATTTTCACAACAAATAAACATAATGGCAAAAAAAATCATGTTGACAAGTGACATAAGTGCACATGCACTGTATTTCAGAATATATCAACAAATCACAAAATGTATATACAATAAGTAGAAATCATGTTAGAAAAATGACAAAAGTGCACACGCACTGAAATTCAGAATATATCAGCAAATCACAAAATGTATATACAATAAGTAGAAATCATGTTAGAAAAATGACAAAAGTGCACACGCACTGTAGTTCAGAATATATCAGCAAATCGAAAAAAATGTATAGGCCATGAATACAAACGATGTTAGCAAAAAAAAAAAAAATGATTTTCACTATGTTTCAAGAATTAGGATAGGAAAGGGAAGGATTGCATCATGGTTGTAGCACTTTAGGTTGCACGCAGCTGCACTGGAAGTCCATATCTTTCCACAGAAGTACAACACCAAGTGAGACAATCTGAAGTTCTTTTCCCAGAAGTGTTTATCAGCGTAGCCAAGACACTGAAATGTCGTAGTAATATTCCATGTTATCATTTTGGCAGTACATCAGGTACACCAAACAGTGGGACCATAATAACGTCTCCATCGCTCACGGTCGCTCATGTCGTGTCAACACCACGCTCTTACAAGGCACACCAACGTAGAATTAGTGCAAAAACCAAATATAGTGTTCCATGATCAAGAGGATATACAGGACAAATGGATATTGCAGTAATTCAAGGTAGTTAGGTCAGAAGGAGAAGGACATTAAGTCACATACTAGTCTTCATTGGGAATTACATTAGTAGTTTGCGGCAGTCATAGCCCAGTTATTGAACATTTCTGTACCATGTATGTAGTATTACAGAAAAATGTTCATTAATTGTTTTACAGAGAACATTGGCACTCATTCTCTAATTACGAATCATAGAAGTCATTCGTTTTACAGAGAACATTTTACAGAGAACATTGGCATTCATTCTCTAATTACAAATCATCAGAAGTCATTACTTAAAACTGAAGGTAGTCAATAACATAGTATTACAGAATAATGTTGATAACTGATCAGTGGTCATCCCAATACAGTAATCAGTAGCATTCATTTCCCAGTTACAAAGCATTATTAATTAATCACTGGCCATCCCAATACAGTAATCAGTAGCATTCATTTCCCAGTTACAAAGCATTATTAATTAATCATTGGTCATCTCAATACAGTAATCAGTAGCATTCATTTCCCAGTTACAAAGCATTATTAATTAATCATTGGTCATCCCAATACAGTAATGAAATTATGCGCATAGTATCTATGCATTCATTATTCAAGTGACGTACTATCCAGAGCTAGTCAGAATTACTCAGAACTCTCTTAAACTGGTATCATTATTTGGGACTGGTAATACATTTTTTTTGTTAGCAATGCATTGCTTTGGGTAATTATAAGGGAAAGCAAGAAGAGAAAAAGAAAAGATTTGCTTCTGGGTTGTTCCTGTAAATGAAAATGTGTAATGTCATTTGTCATGAGTCAGCTGTAGCAAGGTTATGAAACAAGTAGAGTATATGTAATCACATTCATAAATGACATAGATTTAATGAACAACTGCTTATAGCACATTAATTTCATAAATAATTTCTCCTGCAAAAATATATATAAAAAAATGGATTATTAAGCTGAAAGAAGAAACGCATTTTATGCTGAAAAGTAGTGAACTTCGAATTAACAGGTAGTGAAATGTGTATAAAAATGTGTTCCATAGTTGTCCTTTCCAAAACCTTCAGTCATTATACTATGCAACATAACACCTGCTGTCAAAGCAAACTGCAACAAATACTTAAATAACTACATAGCATAAATACATAACTTCAACAATATCCTCATCTGTAAAGAAAAACTCCATTATCCATCACTTCATTATCTATATTATCATAACTCCATTATTATCATCACCTGTAAAGAAAAACTTCATTATCCATAGTAGCATATTCTTCATCATTATTCATCAGCATTCATTATCATCTGCAAAAAATCACTTCATTACTCATTATATAACTATTCCTTATTTCTATCATATTTCATCACTAAAACTAAGATGTGTAGTTCTGTCTGACAGCCTGCATCAATCGCCTCGTATTCTGAGAGAGAAAATTAGTTAAGACTGCTATTCTACGATGTGTACAGTATGTTCTTGTTAATGCTTGTTAATTCTGATCCATTTGCTCTTCATCACGAAGTATTGCATTCTCTTTCGTTCATTCCGAAGGTGAAATTCCCATTTTGTTTAATTTATTTCTTTCACGCATCATTTCTTTCTGAAATTGATGAACAAAGATTAATATCTTGCATTTGCATCATATACTCACTAAATAATGACTGGTTTATGGTAACATAATTAATCATACAGCATAACATGACAAAAAAACGTAATATGTGAAAAAACATAGATAGTGTTCAGAGGCAAAAATGTACCCAGTGTATCACAATGTAGCAGTAAAGTAGTCATGATGTTGAGATATCATAAGGCAAAATGTCAAAGTCAACTGGTGTTTGCTATATTTTAACTATTTCATAGTGCATGCAAACAAAATATGAAAACAATCTTACAAACATAAAAAAAAAGATGACAAGAAATGTGACCTTCTTTGTGTTCAGCTTGTATGTTGTGTAGTTAATAGAGGCGAGAATTGAAGACTTTAATAGAGAAAAAATTTGATAAAATTAATATATCACTAGATAGAATTGCATAATTATTCGTAACATACGTAATTTTATCTGGAAAATGTGCACTGTCTAATGTGTAACGACAAGAAAAGCGACCTGCTAACCTTACCTTGCCGGGCACTTGCCAAGAAAAAATACGACAGTCATCAGTAAGTAACCACATAAATATAATTGCATAAATGGTCATAAAATGTGTAAATTCATCTGGAAAAATATGCACGGTCTGATGTGTAACGACAAGAAGAGCGACCTGCTAACCTTACCTTGTCGGGCACTTGCCAAGAAAAAATACGATAGTCATCAGTAAGTAGTCATGTGAATATAATTGCATAAGTGGTCATAAAGATTAGTAAATGGTATTATAGCATGTTAAATCATAAAGTGTCTTCATTCAACAAAAGGTTTGACGTTTGACCAGTGGTGGTTCCCTTTCTATTTTCTGGTTCTCAAAGTTTCGACATGTAGAACATTAGGGTGAGGAATGCTGCGAATCCGATATGGGCCTGCGTATAGAAGCTCAAATTTACTGCACCTACCTTTTCCTTTGTTCGATAAATAGTGTGTACGTACTAATATCTTCTGTCCAATGTGAAAGTCACGGTTTATACAAACCCGTTTTTGCTGTCTTCTCCGGCGCTCTGCGGCACTTTTGATGTTGTTCAGCGCAATGTCAATTATTTCATGGTGTCGTAGTTGACGAGATGTAGGAAATGTTACTAATTCTTTAATTTTGTTAGGTGGTTCAGCATTTTTCAGTATAACAGACGGAGATAGCATAGTGGATTCATTTGGTATGGAATTAATTACATCCTGGAATGAGAATATGTGGGTGTCCCAATCAATATGTCTTTTGTGGCAGTATATTCTACACAGTTTACCAATTTCTTTCATTAATCGTTCACAAGGGTTCGAAGAAGCATGGTACTTGGATATATAGATCCGAGAAATGTTTCTATCTCGTAACATGCGTGTCCATATAGCAGAACGAAATTGTGATCCATTGTCGGAAATTACTTTCAACACATGCCCTACATGAAATAGAAAATGCTTTACAAATGCTTTCGAAACAGTTTTAGCAGTAGCTTTGCGTAACGGAGTGAAGGTAACAAATTGCGAAGTGAGTTCAACAGCGACAAAGATGTAGCAAAAACCTCTATTAGTTCTGGGAATCGGACCAAAAATGTCTACAGCAGCCATATGTCTTAATTTAACAGGTACAATGGGATATAATGGAGGAATATGTGAAGTTGTGTCTGACTTAGTTTTTTGGCAGATTTTACATGACGCTAAAACTCGTCGTATACGTTTCTCCATGTTGGCAAAATAACAGTTCTGTCTCAGTATAAGAAAACATTTTCTAGCTCCGTAATGTGCGTAACTTAAATGAGTATACTAGATTAATTTGTTAACAAGCTTGTCAGGAATGCATAATAACCAATTGTTGCTGTCAGGATGAGAGCGGCGAAACAGAATGTCATTGCGTACAGTATAATGGTTTCTAATCGTAACATTATTCCTATCTTGCCAGAGGTGTTTAATTTCTTTCCACACGTTGTCTTTATTTTGCTCTTTTGCTATGTCCTGTAATGACGACGAAATAGAATTTTCAAATGCAACTTGTTGAATGTACATGACGCTGAAATTTGCTTTGCAGAAGTTCGTTGCTATGTCTTGCTGATTGTTGCTGAGAGAACGGGATAATGCGTCAGCTACAACATTTTGTGTGCCGGGAATGTGAATAATTGTGAAATTAAATTCCTGTAAATAAAGCTTCCATCTGCTTAATCTGTCGTGTGTGAATTTAGCAGAAAATAAAAATTGTATCGCTCTTTGATCTGTGTATACGGTGGTATGTCTGCCATAAAGAAAGTGCCTAAATCTCGTGAAAGCCCATACAACACATAATGTTTCCAGTTCTGTAACGGAATAATTTCGTTCAGCAGGTGACAGAATGTGACTTGCAAATGCGATGTTTTTAATTACTGTAGAGCCATCTTCTTCAATTTCCTGGAAAATACGTACACCTAAAGCTGTGTTAGAACTGTCGGTGGCAATGGAAAAATTTCTGGTAAGGTCTGGGTGCGATAAAAGTGGTGCATTTAACAAAGCATGTTTCAGGTTCACAAATTCAGAATGTGCTTGCTTATCCCAGGACCAAATAGTGTTTTTACCTGTCAATTGGCATAATCTAGGTGTGTCTAGAGCAGAGTGATGAATAAATTTACGAAAAAAGTTAATTAAACCCAAAAAACTGCGTAGTTGCTTCTTCGTTGTAGGAACAGTAACGTCACGTAAAGCATGAAGTTTTTCCGGATCAGGCGCAATGCCTTCTGCTGAAATTACATGTCCAAGAAATTTTATAGAAGTTTTGCCAAAATGCGATTTACTGAGATTAACTGTGAGTCCTTGAGCATGAAAAGTTTGTAACAGTCGTTCAAGAATCATATTGTGTTCAGACCAGTTAGCTTCTGCAATAAGAATGTCGTCTACGTACGTTATGATAATGTCTTTCTTGCAAACGTGTGTCGGATGGCGTCAAAACTAATAACATTTTCTTGAACAAGATTCTGCGTGTCTAAAGTAGTATTTGTGTTACTGGAATATGCAACCTGTACTGTATCTGGTCAAATTCTATCGTACGTGCTGTTATTTACGGGAGGATGCTGAGGCATATCCACTATTTGAACTGTTCTGTTATTTCTTCCTGACGTATTACGCTATGGATGAGACCTATTGTATGGTTCATTCATGATAATATGTTTTTGCTGATGTTCTTGCTGCTGAAAAGATCGACTGTTATTAAATGTACGCTGAAAATTGTGCTTATTATTTTTACGTCTGTCGTGATAGTCATTTCTATACGGTGCATTGCGATAGGAATTGAAATCTGTGTTTTCTGTACGTAGCTGTTTCTTTGCTGCCGTGCGTTACTATTTGTTGTACCTGGGACTATACGTGCATGCGGCGAAACATTAAAGTTTGGTTGACCTTGTAGACTGCGTAGTTGGTTAGGTATGCTAAGCGGCTGACTTTCATGCTGTTGCGGTGAAAAACATCTATTGTTACAAAAATGTGGTTCCTGTTACTAATAATTTTACACATACTGATAATTAAAATTTTATCTGTTATTAAAGTTCTCGTGGTTCTGGAGTGCCTAATGAAAATTGTCACTTTCGGTAAAAATTTGTCTTATCGGGTTTTTTATTACATATTCTTAATTCTAGATAGAGCAATAGTTAAAGAGCTGTTTTGACAGATATAAAGGATAGTAGAAGAAAAGGCAGCAGTGAAGAAAACTAAAGATGAAACAGCACTACTACAGCTCGGGGCCCTATGCACGCTACGTCACATATTCATTAAAGCGTAATGAATCCCCTGAGGTCTATTACGCGCTGCAAATAAACTTCAGCTTTTGTGTTACAGGCAATGGCGGTAAAAATTCAGAAATAAATTGCTGTATCCATGCTAATTCTATTTTCTGCATTACAGGTAATGCTGTTGAAAGTACAAAAATAAATTGACGTATCCAGTTCAAATCGTGTATCTGTGCTCTGTCATTATTAAATTCCTTAGATTTTCTTACAGATAAAAATTGCTCATAATCTACGTTCTCGTCACTGAATTTGAGAACACGTTCAGGTTTGTGTGAGAATCTGTTTGTCTGTGTCATTTCGGATTTCAAGTTGCGTAGCTTTTCAGATTTTAAGTCGCGTGGGTTTTCGGATTTTAAGTCGCGTACTCTCTGTAGATTACCCAAATTTACGCGCTGCGTGAGTCTGGCAAATGTTCGCAAAGTGGCGTCTGCTGTAATGTGTCGATCTCATTGATTGTCTGCTGCAGATTTTGGAATTCAGGTGTTTGATTAAATGAAACCGGTGAAGTATCGTCTGATTTGCTGTCATTATTACTTTCAATAACGTCAATACGACTGGCCAATTCATCATATTTTTCAGTCAGTATTTTTACCTGATCATCGGTTTTAGTGTCAGACGCATTAATCTGTTTTTGCATTTTACGTGTGGTTTCGTTCAGTTTTTTAACGTCAGCTTTGATGTCATCGGAATCCTGTGTTAGTTCTATTTGTTCGAGTCTGTCGGTCACTGTCTGAAAGTCTGCCGTGTGTTTGTCTGTTTTCGATTTAAGATCAGAAATTTCATTACGTAATTCTGTGTTCGACTGTTTGATGGTATTAATTTCATCGGACACTGAAACAATATTGTTGTCTACATACATTTTTGCTTTCGCAAACAATTTACGTTTGTCTTCCTGTCTCTGTGCAGTGATTGTTTCCATAACTTGTCGTTTTACTTTATTCTGTTCTTGTATAAATTTACGGAAACGCGTATCACTGTTTTGTAGGTGAATATTAAAACGTTCGTCAATTTGAGTGTTCTGTTGGTCGAATTTCGCGTCTATCTTTGCCTCCATTGTGCGCGAAAGTTCTGCTGTCGTTAACTTAAACTCGTCGCGTAATTGTGTAGCTTTTTCAGAGCATTGTTTACCGACTGCACTTATTTCGTCTCTAAGTGTTTCTGTTGTGGCTGTTTGCATATCCCTTAATTCCTGAGCAACAGACCTAATTTCTTCGCTACTTTTCCTAGCACAAGCCTCAATTTCCACACGTAATTGTTCCTTAGTATCATGACACTGCGCGGCAACGGCTGCAATCTGCTCGCTAAGCTGTCTGGAATTGTTGTCTAATTTTTCATTAAGGCTGTCATGTTTTTCATTAAGCTGTTTGATCTGTTCACTAAGCTGTCTGGAATTGTTGTCTAATTTTTCACTAAGTTTGTCTTGGTTTTCATTCTGTTGTCTGACCTGTTCATTATTGTTGTTTGAAATTTTCATTATTGTTGTCTAGTTTTTTACCCTGTTGTAGCAATATTGGCATAATTTCTTCCAAAGCAACATTACCTACTCTATTCTCTGTACTGTTTGGTGGTGTATCTGCAATTGTCGCGTTTTGTGTGACCATTTGGTCATTCTGTAATTTACAAAAAGGTTTGCCAGTCGGATGTACACTGTCAGTCACTATTTCGGAATTAAATAAATCTGTCCTACTTTGAGTATCCTGTTCATTTTCATTAGAAAAATTCGTCTGTTCGTTACGTGAATTTTCCAAACCGGGTGTGTTAAGCTGGGCAGCGCTCATTACAACAGAACGCCCCGCGTCATCTATTGTCGTTAAGTTAACAGATGACACCATTGAATTTGTCTGTTCATCACTAAGATCAAAATCAACATCAGTGGTTGATACGTACTGATTGTCAGTAAACGGAGGATTGTCATCAATACACTGTGTGTCACAAGTACTATCGGTGAAGTTATTTAAATCGGTAATTTCATTCATTACGCCTCGCGATGTACTATTAATAGTTTTCAGCGGCATTTTTACACTAGCCACAATTATTCACAAATGAGACAAAGACAATGCAAAATCCAACAAATACAAATACAACAAGGAGCAACGAATTGCCGATGATCTGAGGAAAGAAAGTCACAAAATTAGTAAAAGCGTTGCGCCAAATGCTAATTATATTAAGTAAATAAGAGCAGATATCAGACTACTTTTCAGAAGATTCTCAAAGAAATACGATCCTGGTCCGGATGTCGCCAAGTGTAACCTTCCCACAAAATTTTTGAAAGGACAATAACTAAATGTAAATGGGCATCGTGCTAAACGTAACCTCCCAGCAGAAATAAAAGAAAAGTCTATGATAATGAAATAGAGCCAAATGTTAGCTTTCCACAGTAATAAAACTCAATGATAATAAAAATGTGCAAAAATGTTAAGTCCACACAAAATTAACGTTAAGATCAACCTGATAAATTTTATAAGAGCAGCTATGCTGACCTTAGGCCCTGTACAATAATTAATCTGATAAATTGATTCTGGGAGGAAAAGCATAGGAAATATTGTATCAATTGGAATGATTCTTTTCTTAAAAACGATTGCTTTGAAAACAAAATTATTATTGGGCCATTTCTTGAACAAATTAATTACAATTAACATACATTACATTATCAGATGTGCGCAATTCTGCTTCATTGCCTTATTTAACGATATACCTCGTCCCGAACCTTGATCAGAGACCCATGTCGACGCCCGCCGACTCCTCACACACTACTTCGACTGAGTCCAACTCACAACTGAACTCTCGCGCAGTCAAGCGCAGACTAGCAACGATAAACAACTCTCTGGTCAGAGATTCTGTCATGCCTCGCCATCGCTGGTACTGAATACATACGCGTTTCAGTAGCTTTCAGACCATCTCATTGCACTATCAGAGAAATTAAGCTGTTGCATTTTCCTGAGCAATATGTCAAAGTTAACAGTGTCAAAAGCTCTGCTGAAGTCCAGTAGCGTCAATATTGTTGCCATTCGATTGTCGATGGCAAATTTCAGGTCATCAGTTACTTTAATTAGAGCAGTGTTTGTGCTGTGATGTTTACGGAAACCGGATTGAAATTTGTCATATAGGCTGAATTCATGCAAGTGTTCCGTAATTTGGTCATGAACAATATATTCAAGTGCTTTGGAAACAGCAGGCAGTATGCTAATTGGTCGGTAATGACTAGGCAGTTGCGGGTTTTCGATCTTAGGGATGGGTCGAATTAGGCTTCTTTTTCATGCAGTGGGATATATTCCGTTCACGAGGGAAAAATTAAATTTGTCAGTTAAGACAGGTACTAAGATATCGGCAACATTCTTAATCATGGTTATACCGATACTGTCGTTGCCTATTGCATCAGAAGAAATTCTCATTATTGCTTTTCTTGCCGTATTTGTTGTTACATGTTTTAGATGGAAGATATCGTTGTTAGTTATCCTGTTTGGGGATTCTTGTGGACGGTAATTATCAGCCGTGCGGGTATTCAGAGGCGCAGAGAAGAATTCATTTAATTCGTTACCTGACACATGAAAAGTAGTTTCTGATTTTGCCTTTCCGACCCCCAAGCTACGGAGATTCTTCCATAGAGTCCTGGGCGTCAGATTGCTGCATACAAGGGAGCGAGCGTGCCTGATTTTAGCATTGCGAATGCATTGTTTCACTCTGTTCCGTAGCTTTCTATATTCTTCGAAACGCTCGGGTTTCGGATTTGCCTCGAAACGCCTGTGGGCAGTATCCCTATTAATCATCATTTGACGTAATTCAGCTGTCAGCCATGGTGCAGGAGATCTTCTTACACGGATTGTGCGCACAGGTGCATGTTTGTCATAGAGGGCAGTGAGTTTATCACCAAGTTTATAAATAACCGCAGTACGATGGTCAACATAGCTGCACGAACTACCTAAGCTGAGTGCCCTCCTCAACACAAACTTCAATTCATTTTTCTATAAGAATGTTGGCAATCGTACTGCGGTGGTGTAATGGTTAGTATTTCTGCTTCGCAAGCAATAAGACCCGCGTTCTAGTCCTAGCTGTAGCACAAATTTTAATTCATTTCGTCTGTTTCGATCATTATCGTAGATAATAAAAAGAGACTTAAATGTCTCAGGGAAACATTTAATTATAAGATATGTAAGATTACACGAGGATTCATTTGAACAATTTGAATCAATGAAGAGATCATACCCTTCGCACCAACTTTACTAACTAAATCGAGCGTAAGTTTCCACTGCGAATGTGCACAGAAATTACTGTGAAATTTTAACGAAAGGCATACCAGTTTCATTTCTCGCACGTGTTATTACACTGACTAATTTGAAAAACAGTAGTTACGCACAAAATAAACTGTCTGACCAAAAATGTAAAGCATTCAAAGTGAGATGTCAATGTTAATTCGTAAACGTACGATTGGCGGTTATGTAAATCGTTAGAGCTCCAAGTCTCTGAAGCAGGAAGAATGGCCACCACAGTGAATTATCATTATTCGTCTTTAGTGTTGTAAAGAGGTCTGTTGGGTTGTATAATGGGGCGTGACCAGCGCCAGGTGTTGACCCAACGAACTCGTGTGACACAGCGCCGTCAGCACCTGGCAGAGTCTCTAAGGAAACTCACTGAAGGTCTCTATTTGGCCGGCAGATCGCACCGTGCAGCAACTAGATCTAGAGCGTTAGGATGTGACAGTGGTCCAGTATTGGACTGTATGGGAAAGTATGGGCAAGCATTTTCGTCATCATGGTTCCAGCCGACCACGTCCGACCATCACAAGGACGATCGGCGTATTGGGCTCCAAACACATCGTATCAGGGTGCGACTTAAAACATGTCTGCCTCATGAACCGTCAAAACCAATTGTAATATGATTAACTGGCGAAATGGGCAATTTCTGAAAACCAATAAATTAAAAGAAAAAAGAAAAACACATCGCAACTATTGTGTATGAGGCGGAACTATGGGACTCATGGAAAAAGGGTGATTCGGCTGAGTCACGCAATTTGACTCTTAGTCTGATCACAAGGGGTGGCCATTAACTGCACGCGTTGATCACATAGGCTGACGTGAGGATCAATGAACTATACTTGGCGGGATGTATGTGGAACATCTTAGGTGATTAGAAAGTAGTGGACAGGAATACAATTAAATACTTAGTCTTAATTCAGCATCAGCGGTGAACGTCGATCTTGACTTTGTACAATAATATTTTCAAGTGCAGTTATAGACTGAACTACGAATACTGCTGTACAATTCTGATTGCTTCACACATATACAGGGTTATTACAAATGATTGAAGCGATTTCACAGCTCTACAATAACTATATTATTTGAGACATTTTCACAATGCATTGCACACACATACAAAAAACTCAAAAAGTTTTTTTAGGCATTCACAAATGTTTGATATGTGCGCCTTTAGTGATTCGGCAGACATCAAGTCGATAATCAAGTTCCTCCCACACTCGGCACAACATGTCCCCATCAATGAATTCGAAAGCATCGTTGATGCGAGCTCGCAGTTCTGGCACGTTTCTTGGTAGAGGGGGTTTAAACACTGAATC
This sequence comes from Schistocerca piceifrons, assembly GCF_021461385.2. Lineage (NCBI taxonomy): Eukaryota > Metazoa > Arthropoda > Insecta > Orthoptera > Acrididae > Schistocerca > Schistocerca piceifrons. The sequence continues at coordinate 769,486,362 of NC_060141.1, read as the reverse complement.
TTTCACATAACCCCACAGAAAGAAATCGCATGGGGTTAAGTCGGGAGAGCATGGAGGCCATGACATGAGTTGCTGATCATGATCTCCACCACGACCAATCCATCGGTTTTCCAATCTCCTGTTTAAGAAATGCTGAACATCATGATGGAAGTGCGGTGGAGCACCATCCTGTTGAAAGATGAAGTCGGCGCTGTCGGTCTCCAGTTGTGGCATGAGCCAATTTTCCAGCATGTCCAGCTACACGTGTCCTGTAACGTTTTTTTCGCAGAAGAAAAAGGGGCCGTAAACTTTAAACCGTGAGATTGCGCAAAACACGTTAACTTTTGGTGAATTGCGAATTTGCTGCACGAATGCGTGAGGATTCTCTACTGCCCAGATTCGCACATTGTGTCTGTTCACTTCACCATTAAGAAAAAATGTTGCTTCATCACTGAAAACAAGTTTCGCACTGAACGCATCCTCTTCCATGAGCTGTTGCAACCGCGCCGAAAATTCAAAGCGTTTGGCTTTGTCATCGGGTGTCAGGGCTTGTAGCAATTGTAAACGGTAAGGCTTCTGCTTTAGCCTTTTCCGTAAGATTTTCCAAACCGTCGGCTGTGGTACGTTTAGCTCCCTGCTTGCTTTATTTGTCGACTTCCGCGGGCTACGCGTGAAACTTGCCCGCACGCTTTCAACCGTTTCTTCGCTCACTGCAGGCCGACCCGTTGATTTCCCCTTACAGAGGCATCCAGAAGCTTTGAACTGCGCATACCATCGCCGAATGGAGTTAGCAGTTGGTGGATCTTTGTTGAACTTCGTCCTGAAGCGTCGTTGCACTGTTATGACTGACTGATGTGAGTGCATTTCAAGCACGACATACGCTTTCTCGGCTCCTGTCGCCATTTTCTCTCACTGCGCTCTCGAGCGCTCTGGCGGCAGAAACCTTAAGTGGGCTTCAGATGAACAAAACTTTGAGTTTTTCTACGTATCTGTAGAGTGTCGTGACCATATGTCAATGAATGGAGCTACAGTGAATTTATGAAATCGCTTCAATCATTTGTAATAGCGCTGTAGATCAATTGTCAATGCATAAACTGTATGTGGCGCCTGACTAGGTCGTAGCTACGGACTTAGCTGAAGGCTATGCTAACCAGAGTCTCTGCAAATGAGATCTCTGAAGCTATTACAAGTGAACCATTTCCATTAAAGTCGTCTGTAGAGCTGGCCAGTGCGCCAGCTTGTCTCGTAAGACCAGCCGAGTGGCGGCGCTCGGTCTGCTAGCGTCGACAGTGGCGACTCGCGGGTCCGATGTGTACTGACGGATCACGGCCGATTTGAAGCCTACCACCTAGCAAGTGCGGTGCCTTGCGGTGGCACCACAGTCACCCTTTCACATACTCGTCTGTCATCCGGGAACAAGTAATGGACTACTGTCTGCAACATTATGTGTCATTGCTCGGAGACTATCGACAGGGAGACTAAGAAACTGCCGCCACATACGTACGCTGCCGTTAACATCATAACACAAACGGCTGCGTCTGTGGTGTGCGTCATCTTCATGGCGTAGCAATTTGAATGGCCAGTAGTGTAGAAAAAAAGCTTTGTCCATATAAACAACAGTATAGTGGAGCTGGTCCAATAAAAACCGAGAAACCAGACGATGTAAATTCTAGAATTCTACAATACATACCTGTCGAGAAGAAACCATTTTATAACAGTATATGCCAGTCGCCAGCGAAGGTTGGCCAAGATAAAGTTTAAGCATAGCCACCAATATCTGCTATAGTGTATTCTGCATGTGATTGTGTTTTGAGTACATAATGAATGAAGCTGTATGTTCATCACACGCTCTTTCATTACTATAATGAACATATATAATATAAATTTGCATAACACAACCCTTCCACTGCAAACAGAATGACAGTTTCCTCATAAGCACCATCAGGTTCGAGAAGTGATTATATCGATTACATTCACACTCTCTCACTGACTACAGTCGGTGGCCAACGTACGGTGTAAAGGTGTATATTGCTTTACCCTGCTGCTACATGCCAACTCCGCGGCACCATGCTTAAACGCGTTGTGTAATAAAACATTCTGCGATGTCTCTTTAAAAATTTTCTTTCTGAGACATGACGCCTTTTCCAACACACTGTAAAAATTCAGCACCGCAGAAAAGCCCACACCAATCAAAAATTATGCGTACCTTAAATCTTAATAATACATAGAGGAAATAAACTTATTAATCAGTTATCTTTTTGTTGATATCTGATTGTCTTTATTAGAAACCTCTACCACCCAGACGTCACATCTAGTCCACAACTGCTGTGGTACCTTCGGTTACTATCACAGGTCCGATGTGTAAGCACAGCTAAACATACCCTACAGCAGAATATTGCCATCACGGGTCTGTATCCGTGATGTGGTTCATGTTTCGAATATCAACTGGATGACGGCTTATCCGAGGACGAACATCTACCTGGTGTAACAAGAAACCTGATTTATCCGGTAGGCGATGTGTTTCTGTAAATCTCGATGGGCCCTTGCTCACTGCATTAGTAATTGACAATGTCGTTCAGTCAACATACCTGAACTATGTGCACCGGAATACTTTTCCCTTCAACAGTACTGTCTCCTTTCGCCTGATTTGCCACAGACCGTCGCCTAATCTACACTGGTGTCCAAAATTAAAGCATCAAACGCCTATATCCCTGTCCTCCGTCTAATTCACGATATAATTATACAAGCTATCAACATGTGTCCGTACGATCGTGTTCTGTACGAAAGTTGGCGTTCCAGTCAACGGACAACCACACGAACGATGACGTCGGGCGTGACCGCTACGGTCGCAGGTTCGAATCCTGCCTCGGGCATGGATGTGTGTGATCTACATCTACATCTACATTGACACTCCGCAAGCCACCCAACGGTGTGTGGCGGAGGGCACCCCACGTGCCACTGTCATTACCTCCCACTCCTGTTCCAGTCGCGTATGGTTCGCGGGAAGAACGACTGTATGAAAGCCTCCGTGCGCGCTCTAATCTCTCTAATTTTACATTCGTGATCTCCTCGGGAGGTATAAGTAGGGGGGAGCAATATATTCGATACCTCATCCAGAAACGCACCCTCTGGAAACCTGGACAGCAAGCTACACCGCGATGCAGAGCGCCTCTCTTTCAGAGTCTGCCACTTGAGTTTATTAAACATCTCCGTAACGCTATCACGGTTACCAAATAACCCGGTGACGAAACGCGCCGCTCTTCTTTGGATCTTTTCTATCTCCTCCGTCAGACCGACCTGGTACGGATCCCACACTGATGAGCAATACTCAAGTATAGGTCGAACGAGTGTTTTGTAAGCCACCTCCTTTGTTGATGGACTACATTTTCTAAGCACTCTCCCAATGAATCTCAACCTGGTACCCGCCTTACCAACAATTAATTTTATATGATCATTCCACTTCAAATCGTTCCGTACGCATACTCCCAGATATTTTACAGAAGTAACTGCTACCAGTGTTTGTTCCGCTATCATATAATCATACAATAAAGGATCCTTCTTTCTACGTATTCGCAATACATTACATTTGTCTATGTTAAGGGTCAGTTGCCACTCCCTGCACCAAGTGCCTATCCGCTGCAGATCTTCCTGTATTTCGCTACAATTTTCTAATGCAGCAACTTCTCTGTATACTACAGCATCATCCGCGAAAAGCCGCATGGAACTTCCGACACTATCTACTAAGTCATTTATATATATTGTGAAAAGCAATGGTCCCATAACACTCCCCTGTGGCACGCCAGAGGTTACTTTAACGTCTGTAGACGTCTCTCCATTGATAACAACATGCTGTGTTCTGTTTGCTAAAAACTCTTCAATCCAGCCACACAGCTGGTCTGATATTCCGTAGGCTCTTACTTTGTTTATCAGGCAACAGTGCGGAACTGTATTATACAAGCTATCAACATGTGTCCGTACGATCGTGTTCTGTACGAAAGTTGGCATTCCAGTCAACGGACAACCACACGAACGATGACGTCGGGCGTGACCGCTACGGTCGCAGGTTCGAATCCTGCCTCGGGCAGGATTAGGTTAGTTAGGTTTAAGTAGTTCTAAGTTCTAGGGGACTGATGACCTTAGAAGTTAAGTCCCATAGTGCTCAGAGCCATTTGAACCATTTTTGATGACGTCGGTGCACCTATCAGACGGGCTAGTGTTTGCTGGGTAGCCCCCCGTCGATAATCGATGTGTACACGGTCCCAGACGGTGCAGCATGGCACAGAGAAGACACCTACCAGACTCCCTGCACTGGGAGGCTATAGGAAAAATGGAAGCAGTACATTCACAACTGATGTGGCCCGATGGCATAATGTGAATCTTCCTGTTGTTTCTCGGATGTAGTGACAGTTTGTAGTGACCGAAACTGTATTGCGAAGACTAGGAGAGGCGAACCACATGTTACATCAGAAAGAGAGGGCCGAAATTTTGTTGTAAGGGGACGACAGTACCGCCTTAGTGTTGCACGGCAACTGGCATCTGACCTCGCAGCATCCACAGGACGTGTTGTATCGTGGCCAACGGCGTTCGGAAGGGCCCGGAAAAGTGGACTATACTGTCGGAGACTTGCTGCATGTGTACGTCTGACGCTTCTTCACAGAAAGGAACGTCCAGAGTGGAGGCGTCAACATTCCACCTGGACGATGGAACAATGGGCCAGTGATCTTTCTAGGGAAGAGTCCCGATTTGATCCGGAGAGTGATTCTCGACCCATTCGCATCTGGAAGTTACGTGGAAGACAATTTCAGGGCCCAAAAAATGTGCAAGGAGACTGATATCTGGGAGGATCCCTGACGGTGTGGGCACGGATTATGTGGACCATTCGAATATCTGCTCATGAAATTGTATGGGTTAATCAGCAAGGTTTAACTGCTGGCAGGTGTCGTGACGAGATATTGGACCTCGCGTGATGTTGTCGCAAGGTGCTGTGGACCCAGGCCTGGTACTGGTAAACGTTAATACTCTGCCTCATAGAGCTAGGACGGCTGACATTTTCTTGGAAATGGAAGATACTGCCTGCATGGCGTGGCCTGTTGGCTGTACTGAATTGAATCTCATAGAGCATGTCTAGCATGTTCACTACTGACCATTAAATTGCTACACTACGAAGATGACGTGCTACAGAATCAAAATTTAACCGACAGGAAGTGGATGGTGTGATATGCAAATGATTAGCTTTTCAGATCATTCACACAAGGTTGAAGCTGGTGGCGACACCTAGAACGTGCTGATATAAGGAAAGTTTCCAACCGATTTCTCATACACAAACAGCAGTTGACTGGAGTTGCTTAATGAAACGTTGTTGTGACGCCTCGTGTAAGGAGGAGAAATGCGTACCATCACGTTTCCGACTTTGATATAGGTCGGATTGTAGCCTATCGCGATTGAGGTTTGTCGTATCGCGACATTGCTGCTCGCGTTGGTCGAGATCGAATGACTGTTAGCAGAAAATGGAATCGGTGGATTCAGGAGGGTAACACGGAACGCCGTGCTGTATCCCGACGGCCTCGTATCACTAGCAGTCGAGATGACTGGCATCTTATCCGCATGGATGTAACGGATCGTGCATCCACGCCTCGATCTCTGAGTCAACAGATGGGGACGTATGCAAGACAACAACCAACTGCACGAACAGTTCGATGACGTTTGCAGCAGCATGGACTATCAGCTCGGAGACCAAGGCTGCGGTTACCCTTGACGCTGCACCACAGACAGGAGCGCCTGCGATGGTGTACTCAACGACGAAACTGGGTGCACGAATGGCAAAACGTCATTTTTGACGATGAGTCCAGGTTCTATTTACAGCATCATGATGGTCGCATCCGTGTTTGGCGACGTGGCGGTGAACGCACATTGGAATCGAGTATTCGTCATCGCCATACTGGTGTATCACCCGGCGTGATGGTATGGTTACACGTCTCGGTCACCTCTTGTTCGCATTGACGGCACTTTGAACAGTGGAAGCTATATTTCAGATGTGTTACGACCCATGGCTCTACCCTTCATTCGATCCCTGCGAAACCCTACATTTCAGCAGGATAATGCACGATACAGAAAATTTTCCAAATCTTTCACCAACTGAAAATGTCTGGTCAATGGTGGCCGAGCAACTGGCTCGTCACAATACGCCAGTCACTACTCTTGATGAACTGTGGTAACGTGTTGAAGCGGCATGGGCAGCTGTACCTGTACACGACGTCCAAGCTCTGTTTGACTGAATGCCCAGGCGTATCAAGGCCGTTATTACGGCAACAGGTGGTTGTTCTGGGTACTGATTTTTTAGAATCTATGCACCCAAGTTGCGTGAAAATGAAATCACATGTCAGTTCTAGCATAATTTATTTGTCCAATGAATATCCGATTATCATCTGGATTTCTTCTTGGTGTAGAAATTTTAATGGCCAGTACTGTAATTGAACGTCCTTCTAACGAACATGTCACTTAATGGGAGATGACTCGCTGTTGTAACAACCGAAGCATACAGATATAAAAATAATTTATCTCCAGAAAACGTAATTTGGACAAAAAGGGAACATGACCCTTTTTTCAACTCGTCGCTTCAGGTAGTCTTGAACTCTGATAGACTGAGGTGATAAAAGTCATGCGTATTTTCACATATACAGTGGCGGTCATATTGCGTACACAAGATATAAAAGGGAGGTAAATTGGCGGAGCTCTTATTTGTACTCCGGTGATTGAGGTGGAAACGTTTCCGAGGTGATTGTGGCGGCAGGACAGGAATTAACAGATTTGAACGCTGAATGGTAGTTGAGGCTAGACAAATGGGACATTCCACTTCAAAAATCGAACTCAGAATACCGAGATCCAAAAAGAGTGTGCTGAGAATAACAAATTCCACGCATTACCTCTCGCAATGGACAATGCAGTGGCCGAAGGACTTTATTTAACGACCGAGAGCAGCGACTTTCGCGGAGAGTCGTCGGTGCTAACTGAAAAGCCAGGCTGCGTGAAGAAGAAAAGAAAAAAAGCTTAGAAACTAGTGTCGGAATTACAACTAACCTATTCGTCAGGATAGTGCTGTGAAATTTGGCGTTAATAGGCTATGGCAGCAGACAACCGACACGAGTGCCTTTGCATGATATCGCCAGCAGCCCCTCTCCTGATGAAGTGACCGTATCGATTGGACCCTAGACGACTGGAAAAACGTGGCCTGGTCAGATGAATATCCGTTTCAGCTGTTAAGAGCAAATGGTAGGGTTCGAGTGTGGTGCAGAACTCACGATGCCATAGACCCAGGATGTCAACAAAGCTCAGTGCAAGCTGGTGCTCTCTCTGTAATAGTGTGGGCTATGTTTTAGATCCAACTGGTCCAACTGAACAGATCATTGATTGGAAATGGATACTTTCGGCTACTTGGAGACCATTTTCAGCCATTCATGGACTTCATGTTCCAAAACAACTACGCGCCACGTCATCAGGCTGCAACTGTTCGCGACTGGTTTGAAGAACTTTATGGACAATCCGAGCGAATGTTTTGGCCACCCAGATCCCAAGATATGAATTCCATCGAACAATTAGTGGACATAATATACAGATCAGTTCGTGCGCAATATCCTGCATCGACAAAACTTTCGCGGCTATGGACGGCTGTAGAGGCAGAAACGCTCAGTCCTATGCAGGGACTTATGGCGTCTATGCAACGTCGAGTTGCGCACTATGCCGGGCAAAAGGAGGTCCGACACGATATGACGAGTTACTTTTGTCACTTCAGAGTAATCGTCCCTGAATATTAGTAATGTTTGGCAATGTCATACTACACTAGTGGCCATTAAAATTGATACGCCAAGAAGAAATGCAGATGATAAACAGTTATTCATTGGACAAATATATTATACTAGAACTGACATGTGATTACACTTTCACGCAATTTGGGTGCATAGATCCTGAGAAATCAGTACCCAAAACAACCACCTCTGGCCGTAATAACGGCCTTGATAAGCCTGGGCATTGAGTCAAACAGAGCTTGGATGGCATGTACAGGTACAGCTGCCCACGCAGCTTCAACGCGATACCACAGTTCATCAAGAGTAGTGACCGGCGTATTGTGACGAGCCAGTTGCTCGGCCACCATTGACCAGACGCAATTGGTGACAGATCTGGAGAATGTGCTGGCCAGGGCAGCAGTCGAACATTTTCTGTATCCATAAAGGCCTGTACGGGAGCTGCAACACGTGGTCGTGCATTATCCTGCTCAAATGTAGGGTTTCGCAGGGATCGAATGAAGGGTAGAGCCACGGGTCGTAACACATCTGAAATGTAACGTCCACTGTTCAAAGTGCCGTCAATGCGAACAAGAGGTGACCGCGACGTGTAGCCAATGACACCTCATACCATCACACCGGGTGATACGTCAGTATGGCGATGACGAATACACGCTTCCAATGTGCGTTCACCGCGATGTCGCCAAATACGGATGCGACAATCATGATGCTGTAAACAGTACACCATCGCAGGCGCTCCTGTCTGTGATGCAGCGTCAAGGGTAACCGCAGCCATGGTCTCCGAGCTGATAGTCCATGCTGCTGCAATCGTCGTCGAACTGTTCGTGCATATGGTTGTTGTCTTGCAAACGTCCCCATCTGTTGACTCAGGGATCGAAACGTGGCTGCACGATCCGTTAGAGCCATGCGTATAAGATGCCTGTCATCTCGACTGCTAGTGATACGAGGATGTTGGGATCCAGCATGGCGTTCCGTGTTACCCTCCTGAACCCACCGATTCCATATTCTGGTAACAGTCATTGGATCTTGACCAACGCGAGCAGCGATGTCGCGATACGATAAACCGCAATCGCTATAGGCTACAATCCGACCTTTATCAAAGTTGGAAACTTGATGGTACGCATTTCTCCTCCTTACACGAGGCATCACAACAACGTTTCACTAGGCAACGGCAGTCAACTGCTGTTTGTGTATGAGAAATCGGTTGGAAACTTTCCTCATGTCAGCACATTGCAGGTATCGCCACCGGCGCCAACCTTGTGTGATTGCTCTGAAAAGCTACTCATTTGCATATCACTGCATCTTCTTCCTGTCGGTTAAATTTCGTGTCTGTAGCACGTCATCTTCGTGGTGTAGCAACTTTAATGGCCAGTAGTGTAGTAATGTTCAGTAATGTCATGTCACGTTGATGTAATGTCCTCACAGCTGTCTTCCGCACTAATGTTGTTCTACAGATACAATGAATCTGGCGCAAAGCACTGAATTGCGGCTGCTCAAATAGACGTGCTGATCAATCAGAGTCGCAAGCAGTGAGATCATCTGAATTCCGTGCTCTCTCGTGGTGTGTATTGGTGGTTCGCCTCTCCCCCTCCCACTCTCTGACATCGCGAACGATGGAAGAGCGAGTTAACCCTGTGGCACATGGGCGACGAATTGAGAGTAGCCGTCTCTCGCAAAAATTGTGAGCGATGCACGGCGTGCAGGATGCAGTCGCTGTAGATGCCATTGATACCAGTAGGTCGACGTTATTCGGGTTCGCCTGCACATCTTCTTGCTTACTCACTTCCGTGACTCTGATGGCAAATCCAAGCAGTATAACAGTCCATGTCAGGAGACCAATGGTTGGAGGTGGGTTACTAGTGAACTCACGTGTTGTCTTGGTCACCAAATCTGTCTGATGTAAATCCAATGTCGCACATCTGGGTAGCTACACCACTGGCCATTATAACTGCAACACCAAGAAGAAATGCAACTGATAAACGGGTATTTATTGGATAAATATATTATACTAGACCTGACATGTGATTACATTCTCACGCAATTTGGGTGCATAGATTCTGAGAAATCAGTACCGAGAACCACCACCTCTGGCCGTAATAACGGCCTTGATACGCCTGGTCATTGAGTCAAACAGAGATTGGATGGCGTGTACAGGTACAGCTGCCCATACAGCTTTAACACGATACCAGAGTTCATCAAGAGTAGTGACTGGCGTATTCTGACGAGCCAGTTGCTCGGCCACCATTGACCAGACGTTTTCAATTGGTGGCAGATCTGGAGAATGTGCTGGCCAGGGCAGCAGTCGTACATTTTCTGTATCCAGAAAGCGACTTACAGGACCTGCAACATGCGGTCGTGCATTATCCTGCTCAAATGTAGGGTTTCGCAGGGATCGAATGAAGGGTAGAGCCACGGGTCGTAACACATCTGAAATGTAACGTCCACTGTTCAAAGTGCCGTCAATGCGAACAAGAGGTGACCGAGACGTGTAACCAATGGCACCCCGTACCATCACGCTGGGTGATACATCAGTATGGCGATGACGAATACACGCTTCCACCTTGCGTTCACTTCGATGTCGCCAAACACGGATGCGACCATCATGATGCTGTAAACAGAACCTGGATTTATCCGAAAAAATGACGTTTTGCCATTCGTGCACCCAGGTTCGTCGTTGAGTACACCATCGCAGGTGCTCCTGTCTGTGATGCAGCGTCAAGGGTACCCGCAACTATAGTCTCCGAGCTGATAGTCCATGCTGCTGCAAACGTTGTCGAACTGTTCGTGCAGATGGTTGTTGTCTTGCAAACGTCCACATCTGTCCACTCAGGCATCGAGACGTGGCTGCACGATCCGTTAGAGCCATGCGGATAAGATGCCTGTCATCTCGACTGCTAGTGATACGAGGACGTTGGGATCCAGCACGGCTTTCCGTATTACCCTCCTGTGCCCACCGATTCCATATTCTGCTAACAGTCATCGGATCTCGACCAACGCGAGCACCAATGTCGCGATACGATAAACCGCAATCGAGATAGGCTACAATCCGACCTATATCAAAGTCGGAAACGTGATGGTACGCATTTCTCCTCCTTACTCAAGGCATCACAACAACGTTCCACCAGGCAACGTCGGTCAACTGCTGTTTGTGTATGAGAGATCGGTTGGAAACTTTCCTCATGTCAGCACGTTGTAGGTGTTGCCACCGGCGCCAACCTTGTGTGAATGCTCTGAAAGGCTAATCATTTGCATATAACAGCATCTTCTTCCTGTCGTTAAAATTTCGCGTCTGTAGCACTTCATCTTCGTGGTGTAGCAATTTTAATGGCCAGTAGCGCATCAGGAGCCCTCGTGCCCACACAGCACTCGCGCCTGAGTTGCGGGAGTTGTGTAATTTCTGGTTAGACACTTGACACCACACATTTCCGAAAACCCTAGAAACACGGAAATATTGCCCACACATTTTTATTCTATTATAAATTTCATAAAAAATATCCCTATACGTTCTTAGGTCTTTTACTATTTGTCTTTTACGTTATATAATACTGTATTGGTGAAAATTTTTAAAATTAGAAATAAAATATACAACTTTTACGCTCATATTTTACCCTGGGTTGTAGCTACCTGTGACCTTAATCCAGACCGTGTCTAAATTTCATTTGACAAACTTGACATGCAGTATCTGCAGTAGTTCAGAAAACTGCTGTTTCTTCAAGTACAGTACATTTATGCTTACCTCTTTATAGGTTTATCTAATATCTCTGTTTATTTATTGATGTTCGCAAAGTTCTCCAGATATGGTTTGTCGCCGTTTGTGAAAGAGTCGTTGAGAATCAGACATTTTGTTGTGCAGGGGGGTAAATGTCACCTGTGATGATAGGAATCTCTCCGATTGAAGAGTGTTTCTTGAAAGTTTTCAATAAACTTTAACCGATATTTGTGCAAATGTTTTTATTTCTGTTTTTTGAGACTTTTCGTGAAGAACAAAAATGTATTGTTCACTTGTTAGATTAAAGAGTGGATGGGAATGCTGGGCAGCCTGTACATTCGAGTACGGGCTTCCAATATCCAAGTTTTGATCGTTGTTGCTTGTTATACCTTTTATCAGACAAAAGTAATATATTAACTTCCACCTATTTAGAGACACATGCGTTCCAAAATTTTCCTTTTTTGGAGATCATTTCGCTGAGTACTTTCAAATTGTTCTCATACTGGAAAGACAATCACTTAATACATATTAAAAAATGAACGTGGAAATTTTATCCATAGTTGCTTATTATGTGGGGAAATTTTATCCATAGTTGGTGGTCCACGTAACTTAAAATTACTTGGTACTCGTATGGCTGCAGGTGGTCATTATGGGTTGGTTCATCAGCGTGTAGCCCCTGAGCCGGTGCGTTTCTGGCGCCAGTTTCCATTGATCGTCGTTTTGATCTTTGAGTCGACTTCGAAGCTTATTTGTCTTCTGCTCATCTTTGGCGGCGCGGATTTAACGCCAGCGCGTGCACTCTGCTGGTGAGGTGTGTCGGGATCGGCGGTGAGCGAGAGTCACGTGGGACTGTTTACGTAGGTAGGGACGGGAAGAGGACGAGTCGGACAGCGAAGGAGCGGGGCCAGCGGCTACGGCGTGTTGAGTCGTGAGGGCAGATCCACCGCCCATGGTGATTTGGTTTTCCTGGAGGTCGGGAGGACAAGCTCCTTCGAGTCTGTTATAAGCTACGCCGGCCGATTGAATTTGGGTCGCCGAGTTGCTTCGGTGGGTTGCGTGCGGCTTAATTGAATATGCCAGTGAACAAAAAATCCTCTGGAATTGTTTTAGTTGTGTATCACTTACCTCGGTGTCGTGACTATCTTGACGGCAGTTGAGGAAGTGTGGCTGCGCCCAACCAATCGACATGAAGCGTGGTTAAAGCCGTAGCTAGAAGGGCAACGAGTAGTGAGTAAGTCCGGCTCTGGCGTTTCAAGACACGCCGAGATACGTCCTCTATTCTACCTTGTAGTTCAGTTGGTAGTTTGGCGCGTAAATGTGCGCCGAGATAATTCTTGTCATCTTAACTTTGGGGAATGAGTTTTAGTGAACTTATTAATCAAAGTTTAGGGGCTGCCACTGGCCGAGTAACTCACGGAGGCTAATTTGTTTCTATTCAGTTGTGTTGATCACCTGTTCTCTAGATAAGATTGTGTGGTTTCTGTCTCAGAATATTGTCTGCCGTTGGTGTGTGTTGTGTTACCGATAATTGACAGCGGTCGACGCGAGCATTCTGGGAGCAGAGCACCACGGGGACAGAGAGATGTTTAAGGCCCTGTCCTCTCCTTTACTTCTTGGGTTATGTGGTCACGGTTGCGTGATTCCATCTTTCCGGTGGAGAATTATAGCATCTGAAGTTCAATTGTAGTGCAAAGTTGAGTACATTTCTATGTCATTTCCTGTCTCGTGGATCTCTCGTTTTGATTTGAATCCTGGTCGGCTCCCATCTATCGCTAATTCACACGCGATATTGAAGCAAACTCATTTTTAGGGTCATATGGTCATGTTCTAGTTGTAATCATTCTGAGAATATTGTTGATTAATCAACTGAGTAAGTAAATTTGAGCCAGCCGGTGTGGCCGTGCGGCTCTAAGCGCGTCAGTTTGGAACCGCGTGACCGCTACGGTCGCAGGTTCGAATCCTACCTCGGGCATGGATGTGTGTGATGTCCTTTGGTTGGTTAGGTTTAAGTAGTTCTAAGTTCTAGGGGACTGATGACCTCAGTAGTTAAGTCCCATAGTGCTCAGAGCCATTTTTGAAGTAAATTTGAAGATTGGTTTGATCAAAATTAAGCACTTCCTTAACTGTTTTGGTCATTTGTATATAGTTTTGTTTAGGAAAGTTGGCCAACCAAACATTAAAAGCTCTTGTTCTTATCCTGTTCCTCAGCTGATTTGAAGTAATGAGAAATCTGATGGGAATTTTATGGACATTTGTAATATTTAACTAAAGCTTTACCTGAGTATATTTACCCAATCATATTCAAATTTCAAGTTTTATGGGTCTTCTTCCTGTTAAAGAGAGTTATTTGTTATTTGTCCAAGTGAACTGGCCTTGTAGGGCAGTCTCCTGTATTATTGTGATTGTGGTTTTATAATGCTTTTTATTGTAATGAAATACGTAGCAACTACAACGGATTACTAGTGTCATTTTGGTATGTCACTACCATTACACATTTCAACTCTCACAAGTACAGAAAGAAAAGAACCTCAGGTAGAGTCCGCGCAGAATACCGTGGCCGATAGATGCACAGCAAGCAGAGCACGAGGCAAATGCCGTCCTGAACTGAAGCCTACGCTCATATTTTTACTAAATGTTAAATGGAGCCCCTCCATGCCCACTCTTCCATGGTGACCAATCACAATGATCTGCTGTCACTTCCGCTTTGGTTAGTTTCTACACTCAAGTCTCAAAGAAACAGGTATAGGGATGCGTATTAAAATACGGAGATATGCAAAGAAGCAGAATGCGGCGTTGCGGTCAGCAACACCTGTGTAAGACAATAAGTGTCTCGCGCAGTTGTTAGATCGGTTTCCGCTGCTACAATGGCAGGTTATCATGATTGAAGTGGGTTAGAACGTGATGTTATAGTCCGCGCACGAGCTATATAGGAATCACCATTTCCGAGGTAGCGATGAAGTGGGAATTTTCCCGTACGACCATTTCACGATTGTACCATGAATATCAGGAATCTGGTAAAACATCAAATCTGCGACATTGATGCTACCGGAAAAAAGATCCCGCAAGAACGAGGCTAATGATGACTGAAGAGAATCGTTCAGCGTGACAGAAGTGCAACCGTTCCCCAAATTGCTACAGATTTCAATGCTGGGCCATCAACAAGTGTCAGTGTGCAAACCACTCAACGAAACGTCATCGATGTGGGCTTTCGGAGCCGGAGGCTCACTCGTGTACCTCTGATGACTGCACGACAAGAAACTTTACGCCTCGACGGGGTCCGTCATCACTGACATTGGACTGTTGATGGCTGAAAACATGTTGCCTGGTCGGACGAGTCTCATTTCAAATTATATCGAGCGGATGGGAATGTAAGGGTATGGAGACAACCTCATGAATCGGTGGACCCTTCATGGACTGTTGAAGCTGGTGGAGGCTCTGTAATGGTGTGGGGCGTGTGCAGTTGGAGTGATATGGAGTCCCTGATAGATGCGACTATGACATGTGACACGAACGTAAGCATCCTGTCTGATCACCTGCATCCATTCATGTCCATTGTGCATTCCGACGGGCTTGTCCAATTCCAGCGGGACAATGCGACACCCCACATATCCAGAATTGCAACAGAGTGACTCCAGGAACACTATTCTGAGTTTTCAGCTGGCCACCGAACTCCCCAGACATGAACATTATTGAGCATATCTTGGATGCCTTGAAACGTGCTGTTCAGAAGAGATCACCGCCCCCTCGTACTCTAACCGATTTATGGACAGCCCTGCGGGATTCATATGGTTTCAGTTCCCTCCAGCACGACCTCAGACATTAGCCGAGTTCATGCCACGTCTTGCTGCGGCACTTCTGCTTGCTCGCGGTGGCCGTACATGATATTAGGCAGGTGTGCCAATTTCTCTGGCTCTTCTGTGGAAAAGGAATTCCACCCAAATTCTATCGAATTATTTTCGCCTTGCTTGTTAACCGTTTGTAACTTTCAGAGAAGCGTCACGAGTGGCGAGTTTTGAGTAAAAGTACACATTTCTCTCGTTGCCATCTTTAAATTTGCAAACACAGCGGAGTTGACACAGTGTCACCTCAGTAACATGTGCAGATGTAATTGCGAAAATATTCTGAATCAGTGGGCTATTATGTACGTTATGTGAAAAACTGAGGAAAAGTAAGGTCAGTAGCTTATGAAGAAGCTTATCCTCGGTGCAAAATAAACTTTTGTTCCAAAACCCGTACGTAACATTTCTCGTTTTACCAACTGTTAATGGCCCGTAAATATCACATTCGTTTACTGAAAAGATCTGTAGTTGGTGGAATGACATATGCCACATGCCATATGGCGAAATACTCTCCTCTTTGCGTGCTGTCATTTGCCAAAATGTCAAAACATTTATGAAATGTGAGAAAAGTTTTGGATATTTAATCCTGGCTTTATCGCTGGCGCGGTTCGATCGCAGTGTTACATTAGGTCGATTTTCTTGAGACTGATGACAGATAGTGACTCCCACCCAAGTCTAATGAAAAATCCAATATCTTAGCTAAATTTCATACGCAGCAAGATGTTATGTAATACACACCATATGCAAAATCATAGCGACTCCTATTTTTCATTGGAAACTTTTTCGAGTTTCGCGCAATGTCTTACTTTCATGTAAATATCACAGTAACTATGACCAGTAACGAAAAGATGAGCACATTGCCACGAGCCTGATATATAAAACTGTAAGTAATGGAAAAAAAAATTGGAACAGTTTCTGTAAAATTGTATTGCAGGGCGTGTGCCTCGATTCGTCACTGCCGACCGGCCGAGAGGTGGCAAACACTTGTTGGCCTCCCTCTCCGAAGAAACGAATGAAATCGTCCAGCGATTTGGACGAACACTGGTCATAGCGCTTCGGACAACTTATTCCGTGCGGACTGTAGTCATTCCTGTAGCTTGCGTAATGCGACTTTACACCGCTGCTGAAAAGTATCCCCCACGGGGGTGAAAGCTATATGGGCGAAGAGGCAGCAAGCCACATAGTTCCATTCCAGATCACTAGAGGCGCTAGGGGTCAAACGAAGCTGGAATTGACCAATGAGAGCTGTCTAAACTCCAGTGGTGGTTTTTTTGAAATATTCTATCGTCTTGCTCTGCACTGAAGTCTGTGGTCCTCGGTTACAGTCGTCTTTGTATTTATTTCATATTTATACTATTCATCTTCATTATAAACAGATTTTTAACTTTAAATTCATAAAGTTCACATTGGAATTGAAGAGATTTCCTGCTGAAAAATGTCCGCAATTAATTGTAAGGTAAGACATTTAATTTTTCATTAAATAATCTCGTAACCTATAAATGAAATGTATTCTCTTCTATTGTGAATTAAGCAGTGTGGTTTCCGTTTGTTTATTTAAATAACTTTGATATGTCTGTAGTAGTTTTATTTAATGAAGACTTTTATGTTTTTTTTTTCTGAATATTCAACACAACAGATTGACGTTGAAATACTCCTGCACGTTTCCCGTCTTTTCATCTGGCTATTCAGTGGGTTCAACGGAGGAAATCTGAAACAAGCATTTGTACAGGTTTCCTAAACAACCTCAAGAGTTGCTTCTAAAGTGGAAGGGTGTTTGTAAACTGTCACCAGATGTGAACTGTGCTTCTTATTTTGTTTGTGAAGATCATTTTTTCGAAGAAGATTTTATGAATAAAAGTAGGCATAAGCTAAACAGGGGTGTGTTTCCAAAACATGTGACAGCTGTTCCTTGTGAAATTGCCAAAATCAGGTGACACTGTTTTTAATAGTGAATTGGGCCTAGCAAGCACTAGTGGTGCTATGGCAACTGGTCTTGTGTGCTTGAGAAATAAAAAGTAAGTTTTGTTTTCATTTCACTGTTTTTATCGACCTTTCCTGCTTTTGGTACTTGATATTGATGTTTTCTTTTTTGTGTTGATGCATGTACAGTAGTAAGATGTAGGAAACTTTCTAAGAAATTAATCGTCAGTAGTGCAAGTTTGCTGGCCAGTTACTCAAAACTTATAGTCCTGAAACATAGTTGTAACAAATTTTAGAATTCTTCATTAATTAATACTGTCATAAATATTTCTTAATTGAACCTCTGTAACTGCTGTTTATTCTCTTAATAATAGGCTTTTTTTCTCTATTGATCCAGCAGCTTGTATGACGTAAAAATTATGACATTATTCAGGAATATTTGTAATCCAGTTTAGTTGCTACAATGTTATTTTTCTTTTGCTTCAATTATTTACACTACAAGCTTGTTTCAACTTACTCTCAGTTTCAAGTGTTGCATCTGGTTCTTATGAACCATAAAACATGCTGGAGGTTTTACATGTTCATAGATAGCAATATAAGCACGTCAATTTAAAAGTCTATTTTTGACGTTTGCGCCTGACAGTCGCTGCTCCTATCACGTTTTCTTGTCTGCCAGACGCAAACGTCAAAAATAGACTGAAAATATTACTGAATAGGTTTCTCTCTGCTGTAGTACAGTGTGCTGTAACTATGTTTCAATTATTTTATTACGGTGCCAGCCAAAATAATTACATAGCACGCCCAGAAAAATAAGGTAATAGAATTAAAATAAAAATAAAAACTTACGACGCAAGTAAACTAGGGGGGGATGTAACCCGCAATGTTTTCATATTTTAGTTCATCTCCATTCCACTTGAGGCGCTGATGTCGGTCTGTGTTTCCCACTTTTAACACGGGAGTTGCGTTTCTCTTTCTTCTTGTTCTGTGGTATCCCCTAATGACTCGGTAAGTGCACTGCAGTTCAGCTACACACGCTTCCCAGGGCCTGTGCAGTCGCGCCCTCGCCCTCGCGCACTACGCGTGCAGTGCCCCTGAGTACTCGGCCGCTATCGGGGGACGACGCTGCGTGCGGCCAGAGGCCGGGCCGGTTTGCCACTTGCCGCCCGGTCACGGCGCTGTCACTCGCCGGCGACGAATAATTCAGGCGCCCCCGCAGCGACCGCTGAGCCACACCGCGGCACTCCGCGGTAAATCCGTTTCTGCGAGCCGCAAGCACATTTGCACCGCGCACCAGCTTTTTAAAATTTAGATGAGCCGCCCGGCACTGTTTTTTCGGCGAAAAATAATAAAGATGGGATGTTCCGAGCGGCATTTTTCATTATTTACGATTCGTTGAAATATTCAGATACCATCTCGCGTCATATCTCCGTTTCTTTCATTCGGCATTATGACGCAGTTTTTATTTATGTACATGCGATTAATGCCACAGTATTTCGCTATTTTTTGTTTGGCTTACGCACAGTTCGCCTAGTTACTGTATACTGTACGCAGCTGCTCTACATCTCGTTTCAACCTACTCTTACTCAGGTAGTTCCCACTGTTTTTGTACTGTTTCAAGACTCGACTGCAGTTGTATCGCTAGAGATAGATCACACGCTCGGATTCGGAAGACTCTGCTTGTCACTATACAAACATTTCTAAGACCTTATATACGAAAGTCAGTCAAATGAAAGCCTTAAATTTGTAATAACAAATCGAAATTTCGCTCCGTTATCCTGTAAGTTGGTAAGCGTGCTACAAACAGAGTGCAGAATGGCCTGTAGGTGGCAGCATAGTGCAGATGCACAGATACCGTCGTAGTATCAGTATAAATATGGTCCCTCCACATGCGACTTGCACCAGGGAAGAGCAGCGTTCTGTTATTCGGTTCTTGCGTAGTGAAGGCGTGAAATCTATTGAAATTCATCGACAAATGAAGGTTCAGTACGGTGATGCATGTTTGACACAGCAACAAGTCTACGACTGGAGTAGGAAGTTCGCAAATGGTGTGACTTCAGTGGAAGATGCTCCTCGTCCAGGTCAGGCACAACGAGTTGTGACTCAACAGAACATTGCAGCAGTTGAAGCCGTAGTGAAGGAAAACAGCAGAGAGACACTGAATAACATTTCAGCATGTTTATAGATTAGTCATTGGTCAGCACACCACGTTGTGCATGATGTGCTCCAGTTTCACAAAGTGTCTGCAAGATGGGTGCCACTGAAGCCTACTCCTGAAATGAGAGAACGACGTGTTGATGCTTGTGAAGAACTTCGTCGGCGCTTTGAACGAGAAGGTGATAGCTTCCTTGCAAGAATCGTTATTGGGGACGAAACATGGATTCACTTCCACCAACAGGAAACGAAGACAGCGAGCAAAGAATGGCGCCATTCCTCATCACCAAAACCAAAGAAGTTTCGAACAGAAACATCAGCAGGGAAGGTTGTGCTGACTCTCTTTTGGGACGAAAACGGCGTCATTTTGGAGCATTAGATGCCTAGAGGGACCACTGTCACCAGTGCATCATATTCAGATCTCCTAAAATATCATCTACGGCCTGGAATCAAATCTAAGCGACGTGGAGTGCTGTCAGCAGGTGTCCTTTTGCAACATGACAATGCAAGGCCCCACACTGCCCGTACAACAGTTGCAACAATCACAGACCTGCATGTTGAGTGTCTTCCTCATCCACCACACTCACCAGACCTTGCCCCAAGTGATTTTCATATGTTTGGACCACTCAAAGACGCAATGGGAGGAAAGAAGTTCCGTTCTGATGCAGAGGTATGTGACGCAGTGCATGAGTGGTTGTGTGGACTACCAAAAGAATTTTTTTCTAAGGGAATTTTTGCACTTTGTAAGCGCTGGAGGACTTTCATTGAGTGTGGAGGAGATTATGTTGAAAAGTGATACAGCTTTGTACCACTTCTGCGCAATAAATAATATTTAAAAAAATATTTAAGGTTTTCATTTGACTCACCCTCGTACAAAGCTTTTATTTACTTATCATCAAATTTTCTCCTTGTTGGCAGGTTCCTTTCACCATTGCTGTCCCCATATCATCCTGTTCCAAGTCATCTGCTTCGCAATCTAATATCTTTCCCTTTTCACTCCATCCACCATTTTTATTCTTCTCCTTATTCTTTTCTTCTGTCATTTCACTTTACGTTCGACAGCTGTCGTTCCGTTTACTCGCAGTATATGTCTCACCCAGTTTGCTTTCCTTTCTTTAACAAGGTTCTTTGTTTCGTTCCCTTCCCACTTCGATTTATCCATTCATTTCATTTTCTCCAGAATCCTCCAAACCCACACGACAAATGCTTCAATTACGTCTCACACTCTCCTCTTCAATGTCAATCTTCCACAGCCATACAGAAAAAACACACCACCGAAAACGTATAACCAAACCTTTTCTTAACTCGAGACTCAAATTGCTGCATATTATTATTTCAGGGAAACTGCTTTGACATTCCAGTTCTTGATGTCGGCCGCTTATTAGTTAGCATGCTCCCAAAATATCTGAGAGGGTTGGAACTTTAATAGTGGCAACTATTTATTTACAACTCGTACAAAATAGATACGTGTTTCAAAGTTTTACTGACCTTCAAAGTAGTCACCAGCATTGTGTATAACCAGTTGCCAGCGATGTGGAACTCGTAGGATACTCTTAGCAGTACCAGTTGTGTTGACAGTTCGAGCGGCGCGGTCTATTGCCTGACGAATTTGTAGCAGTTCTGAGGCGAACGCCATGAGGTGTTACCTTCAGCTTAGAAATCTAGTTGAAGTCACGAGAGCTTAAGTCAGGAGAGTGCAGTAGGTGGTATAGCACTTAGCAGCTCCATCAGTCTAACAAAGCAGTAACAGCCTGCACTGTTCGTGCTTGTGGATTGTCCTGCAAAATGATGGTCAGGTCCTACAAAAAGTGTCAACACTTCTGTCTCTATGCTGTTCATTTTTGGAACACAATCTACGACCAACTTAGAGACAGAAGTGTTGACACTATCTGCAGGACCTCAGCATCATTTTGCAGGACAATCCACAAGCACGTACAGTGCAAGCTGTTACTGGTTTGTTTGATTGATGGGGCTGCTAAGTGCTATACCACCTACTGCACTCCACTGACTTGAGCCCTCGTGGCTTCAACTCGATTTCTAAACTGAAGGAAACACTTCGCTGTATTCGCTTCAGAACTGCTACAAATTCATCGGGCAATAGACCGTGCCGCTCGAACTGTCAACACAATTGGCACTGCTAAGAGAATCCTTCGACTTCCACATCGCTGGCAGCGGGTTATACACAATCATGGTGACTACTTTGAAGGTCAGTACAGCTTTGAAACGCGTCTCTATTTTGTTCGAGTTGTAAATAAATAGTTACCACTATTAAAGTTCCAACCCTCGTATATTGTGCAACTTGCTCATTTTGACTTTCTTTTTTTTCACTTTCATATATTTTTTGTGTTAATTTTGATGCCGTTCTCTTGCTGTCTTTCTTCATTTTTGTATAGTGTTCCCTACAAGCAGCACCATGTCACCAGCAAATCTGATACAGTCGATCCTCTGCCGCCTAGGTTCACTTCTTTCTCTTCCACTTCTAGCGTCTTTATTATCAAGTCTTCGGTATATAAGTTAAACAGAGTTGATAAACACCGTCTCACTCCTCCTCGAATTTTATGAAGGTCTGTCATACCATTTCTTGGCTCATATCTGCTTTCTGCCTTGTGTATAACTTGTCGTTGCAATTCACCTACTTCAATTTTAGAATATTCGTAATCTTGTCCCATTTCACTTAGTTAATACCTCTTCTATATTTATGATGCAGAATCTCGTTTCCTTTTCTCTTACCACTGGGTGAAGAAAAAATACTGCATTTGTCGGTTGGCATGTGATTCCTCATCCCAGTTCAAGAAAAAAGTGTATGTAGCAAAACCTAGTCTCGCCAACAGGATTAACAGAAATGCGATTTAAAAAAACAAGGCTCTGGCAACGTTGCAACTGCGAAGAGCGTGGCCAAAAACAGGTAGCATGTACTCTGTGCTGTGCCAGCTTAGTCCTCTTAGGTCAGTGAAGCAAAGCAATGTTCGAGCCATGTTCTCAAATGGCTCTGAGCACAATGGGACTTAACTTCTGAGGTCATCAGTCCCCTAGAACTTAAAACTAATTAAATCTAACAAACCTAAGGACATCACACACATCCAAGCCCGAGGCAGGATTCGAACCTGCGACCGTAGCGGCCGCGCGGTTCCAGACTGTAGCGCCTAGAACCACTCGGCCACTCCGGCCGGCGAGCCATGTTCTCGGCAGACATTTTTTTCTAGTTAAATCGCCAAATTGTGTCCAGTTAAAACCTACACAGTGCAGTATCTTGTGTACTACTTTCTATTACTCTTTCCTCTATTTAAACATTCAGACATAACATGAACTTCTTGCTGACATAAACGTCCACGTTGTTTCGTCCATGACACAGATATAGACAGCAGCAAATAATAGTTGATATAGTGACTTTGAGGTACAAAAAATACGATAGGTAGGCTACATTTGATGCTACGTTATGCTACAAACAAAAATACGATAGGTAGGCTACATTTGATGCTACGTTATGCTACAAACAGCAATTCCATTCTGTACGTTTGACGTACAGCGTTACCTCCACAGAGCCGGTACGTACACGTACGAGCAACTTTCACTTTAAAGAAGATGTTCAAAGCGACCACCTTGCATTTTCAAACACTTTGCCAGTCGCTGGATCATACTTTGTTGGGCACTACGTAACACAATTGTATCCACGTGCAAGCACGCGAGCTGTTGCGTCATGTATACCCGTGGGCGGAGTACTACAAACTCATTCCTGTAAGAGACCCCGCAGGTAAAAATCTATTGACTTACTGCCCGGGGAACGTGAAGGCCAAAACATTGGACCTCTGCAACAGATCCATTTCCCTCGAAACGCTTCATTTAAATGTTTGCGCACATTCATTCAAAGTGTGGCGGTGCACCATCATGCTGAAACCATAGCTGTCGCCGAACACTAAACGGAACGTTTTCTAATGTGTCACACAAAGTATTGTAAAGAAACGTACCATACGGGGGCACATTCAACTTGTCCAGAACAGATAAGGGCCCAAATGCATTGCTCCCACGATTCCAGCCCAGAGGTTTATACCTAAGGATGCCTGAAAGCTACGTTTACGTGTGACATGTGGGTTGCATTACGACCAGTAGTAGCTGAGGAGATCAAAAATACCTTCGCGAGTGAAGCTAGACTCGTCAGTCCATATCACATTATTTATAAAATGTCCATTATGTTCCACTTAGTGCAAAAGTCATTCACAAAAGTGTCGTGGTCAAATACGGTCACCTGGTCGCTGGTATTGAGTCAGACGCAGTTCTTCATAGTGCAACACTTCAACAATCAATCTTAGAGTTATCTGGAACTTCCTTCCAATATTATGGGTACATCGCCGGGGTAATTGGTGAAATGTTTCAAGAATCGCATCCTCTATTTGTGGTGTACGCTTAGTCTTTGGACGACCTCCGCCCTGAACTTGTGGACAAAGTTTACCAAATTCCCGAAGACGTTGCTGCAGGCGGCGGAAAGCATTCTTGTCGGAATGGTGCCATTGAGGGTAACTTGCAGCATACGCACAAGCACCAGCAGCACCAGCTAGGTTACCGGATACGCCCAGTACCAAAAGCATATCGACATATTCATCGTGTGTGTACTCCATCAGTTTAATGGCGCCTACAGTCATGTGATAGGCTATTGTCATGTGACAAATTGATGTCCTGCTTATAAACGACAAGAAATAGGGAACGGACGTCTAAACAGTTAAAAAAAAAAAAAAGGGAACTTGATGAGGATTCGAAGCACAGCTCCATGGTGAACGTGGATCTGATGTCCCGGCAGTCTGCTCACAAGGGAACCTCCCCATCGCATCCCCCTCAGATTTAGTTATAAGTTGGCACAGTGGATAGGCCTTGAAAAACTGAACACAGATAAATCGAGAAAACAGGAAGAAGTTGTGTGGAACTATGAAAAAAATAAGCAAAATATACAAACTGAGTAGTCCATGTGCAAAATAGGCAACATTGAGAACAAGGTCACTTCAGGAGTGCCGTGGTCTCGTGGTTAGCGTAAGCAGCTGCGGAATGAAAGGTCCTTGGTTCAAATCTTCCCTCGAGCGAAAATTTTAATTTTTTATTTTCAGACAATTATGTGGCGCACATGCCGTCACCAGTGTCGTATAGAATATATCAGACGTGTTGTCCTGTGGAGGAATCGGTTGACTTATGACCTTGCTATCAAATGTTATCGGGTCCCATTGGAGATGCACGTCCTTTCCTCTACTAATCGCACGGTTTTGCGGTGCGGTCGCAAAACACAGACACTAAACTTATTAGAGACGTCAATGAACGAACGGACAGGTCATAACTTTGCGAAAAAAAAGGAAGTAAATTTTTCACTCGAGGGAAGACTTGAACCTCTCATTCCGCAGCTGCTCACGCTACCCACGGGACCACGGCGCTCCTGAGCCTCCGCTGTCCATGAAGTTGCTTATGATGTGCATGGGCTACTCAGTTTGTATATTTTGCTTATTTTTTTCATAGTTCCACACAATTTCTTCCTGATTTCTCGGTTGATCTGTGTTCAGTTTTTCAAGGCCTATCCACTGTGCCAACTTATAACTAAATCTGAAGGGGGTGCGATGGGGAGGTTCCCTTGTCAGTAAGCTACAGGGTGATACACGTTCCTCTGTACATTCCGACGCACTGTGAGTGTCGGTGTTGCCAGCTCTTTGTTTTCATACATGTGTTCTCAAAATGCACCCGATCTGATTTTGCCAGACAAACTGTTGCCTGGAATCTGGATGAGGAATCGCATGGCGGCTGTAACGTGCCAACTAGCAGTACCCAAGATCGAACTCACAACAACAACGGATCGTACTGTACCAGCGTCGCTCTGCCGCTGATGTATGGCTTCCTGCCGCGCAAAAATGCTTGAGCGAACCAATTGAACACTACAGCATGAGTTTGGTAGAGTTTTAATTTTACAGTTGTTGTTATGACTGTGGATCTCTTTTAGTTTTCAGAAGATTCCAGTCGTAGCGGAGTGCCTGGCAAATACTCGAAATTTAGTTCGTACCGTAGTTGCACTCTTAAAAGACAAATTGAAGACAGATCAACCCTCGGATAGTTAATACTGCAGCAATAATAAACACTGACGTGACGGCAGACTCAAATGTTGAATAATAATAAACAGTACCTTTACTATACACAACGTCGTAATCGAACAGTGACACTATTACACCACGAATACACGCTAAAACATTCCATTGACACTGACAAGCAATATCGAGCAGCAATTACAAGACAGGCAGATTTCGATAACAACTCCCGTTATCGTACTATCGGACAAAACAAACAACCTGTTTCTATTATATCAAGCTAAAAGTTACCTCTAGCTTGCAATTGTTCTCACACACCACAAAATTCTCACAACGCAGAACACTACCTCAGGGAAAACCTCTGAATCTTTTAATTACTGACAATATTTATATCCAATATATCGTCTTGTTACGACCAATTCACTTTAAGTTGCTTTCACCGATATCTATAAGGATTAAGGTAATTGATGCTTCCCTCAAATCTCTTTCTGTTTAGTCCAGCGCTGCTATGTAAATAATACGACGTAACGTATTCCACAGATTTACCAGTCTTTGTTATTAGTATAATCGCTGACTTTTCCGTGATAACTTTCTACAGCTTCAATTCTGATTGAAGTTACTTAGGACACTCTTTCCATAAATGAAATCGTTTTAACTGTTTAGCATATCTACCCTTTGTATATTTAACGTGGATCAACTCAGTTAATGAATTTTTTGATCAGGCAAAACTTACAAATGCACTCCGTCTTCAGGTCACAAGTGGCCCATCGGGACCATACGACCACCGTATCATCCTCGGCTGAGGATGCGGATAGAAGGGGCGTGCGGTCAGCACACTGCTCAAAACTTACAAATACCATCGTAAAATTGTGTCATGCGGAGCGTTATTATTATCTCTCAAATTAAACCTTCGCATTTCTCACAAAATATAGCTACACACAACAGTTCTTAATTGAACACACGTAAAGGTTTCTTTTAAACCCTAGAAAACTGGTATTTATTGGGTCTAGGTATCTCAGTACAATTTGATTCACGTAAGTGAGCGAGTGCCAGCAAAGACTAGCACACCCCGCAAAAACGGAAATTCAATAAAAAAAAAAATCCCAGGCGCCACCGCTTCTTTAACCCTAACCTTAAAGTAACAATTTAACACAATTCTGAGCTTCTTCAGGCGTTAGCAAAACGCGACCCGCTAAGTTCCCTAAATTGAAATAGGCCACTCGTCACTTTGCCTAACAAAGTTTTCGTTTAGGTGCGTGTTCATTGTAAATGGTTCCTCTTATTCTCGACGCTTATCTACTCAACTACTGGTGCGATCTATCATATTAAAGTGAAACAGTTCGAATCTGTACGAGCCAATTCTAGGTCCGCTGTATGTTCGTGGCATTCAAACAACAACAAAATAATGTGTTGGAGGCTTTCCCTTCTCGACACACACCAATCACTACCAAACTACTCCAACAAAGCAGCTAACAACCCAATTTCCTCTCGATGAGCCGCGACCACTAATCGTACACCACAGACAAGATATCGGTTCCAACGATTCCCAGAACTCATCAACTGCAAATCTCCTTCTCTCTAACACGACTCACGCTGTATCTAACACAGCAAAGTATTCCTTACTATCGAACTGTCCACAGCACAACAGTAAATCGATCACCCTATACATAAATTTGCCAAAACCAGTGTCTCATCCGCGACTGTTTATAAAATCACACAGAGCCTGCGTACGTTCCGTAGCTCAGATTTGGGACGAAACTACCGTCACAGCCACGTATATGAACAGGGGCCAAAAAGACAAAGTATCCACGCTGCCTACGTGAACTGCACCAAAATAAGATACTGGTTCTACCAGCAAAAGTTCTTTCCCTCTCCCAAGCCTTATACACCAACTGCCGTGCCTCAGTACAGCATGTAATGGGTCGGTATCCTACCCGACCTAGACGTATCCCGATGTATCAACTTAGTCGGTAAGAGGTCTACTCGGGAACTAACTACCTTCTGACGTCATACAATAGGAACCATTTACACGAACAAACACTCAGCGTCACGCCAAGTTTTGACAATTAATTAATTATTCTCTACGACAGCGGCCGGCTACTGCGATTCGCCCAGGAGGCATCTCTGGACCCAGTGATGTCGAGTTGTTGCACCACTGAAATCGAGCGCGCTCACCACCGGTTTTTTTTTTTTTTTTTTTTCGTTGTAGTTCTCGGATCATCTATAACATGTTTTGTCGCCCTTAATACATCGTACACGTATATTGTGGTGTCACCGCCAGACACCACACTTGCTAGGTGGTAGCCTTTAAATCGGCCGCGGTCCGGTAGTATACGTCGGACCCGCGTGTCGCCACTGTTAGTGATTGCAGACCGAGCGCCGCCACACGGCAGGTCTAGAGAGACTTCCTAGCACTTGCCCCAGTTGTACAGCCGACTTTGCTAGCGATGGTTCGCTGACAAATTAAGCTCTCATTTGCCGAGACGATAGTTAGCATAGCCTTCAGCTACGTCATTTGCTACGACCTAGCAAGGCGCCATTATCAATTGCTATTTATCTTGTGATGCATGTACCGTCAGACTGATGTTCACCAATTATCGATTAAAGTTAAGTATTCCCGCAGCTACGTACGTTCTTTGCTACTATAACTTCCTTTACCTGTTCCAGACCTCACGCTTAAACGCGTGCCTTTCGGCTACCCGTCACAGTGGATTGGCTGTCTTGCCAGTCCACAACATATATTTATAGTAACCTCCAGGTGTTATTAGCCATTTTTCGGGTCGGATGCTTATCAATTGTAAAGGCGAACGTAACCCGTGCGTTTTGACACAGCACACGACCTCCAAGTGTGGCGTATTTGCTTCACTCTATATACAGAAGGGTCCAGAAAAATTTAGACAGCCTTTGATAATTAATCACTCTGGAACAAAAAGACATGCCGTTGCAATTTTGCGTGGTAGCGTATTCCATTGTTTTCTCAACAGATCTGGACTCACGTTTTCCAGTAGATGACAATACAACAATGAATGAAGTAAGATTGTCGTTCGAGCAACGCAAGGGCGTATTGAAGCGGTGCTGGAAGCACGGAAACATAATAGAAGTGCAACGCGGATGGCGTAATGTGTATGGAACACAGCCACGAATACGATCAACAATTTACTTTATTCGGCATAAATTTGAAACCTACAGGTCTGTTCAGGATATGCATAAGGAAAGGTCGGGCGGACCAGAAACATCAATAAGTCTAGCTTCTAGCGCCACTGTGTTGTAACATTTTACTAAATCATCTCAAGAATTTGTGAAGCAGGGTATGTGTGAAAACAGGGTACGCCAGTCCATCACTCGACGAATTCTGAAGGCTGCAGAGTGGGAAGTGTATGTTTCAAAATGCAATTCTAGCGCGGTTGGAAGGTTATTTCACGTGTACCGAGTGACGCCCACTGACAGCCAGCGATGCCGCTGAACTGTTGACCGAACTAAGACCGCCAGCGTTGCCGGTGTGGTAGCTGCACAGAACGCTTCGATGGTTCCTCGTAGATCATTCAGTGCTGAGTTTCTGTTGAGAAACTTCATTTTTCAAAGTCCCCAATAGAAAGAACTCAGGAGGGTAACGTCTGGAGGCCATGGTCGGTACTGAGCAGCTCCTTTCCGACCTGTCCATCGTCCAGGTCGATCTTCGTCCAAGTAGGCTCTGACATATCTGCGGTAGTGAGGCGGAGCGCCATCTTGTTCTAGGAAAAACTTTTCATTTCCAAACACCTTGCCGCGGATTGGGGTTTAATTTCTAGTGTCTATTCGTCGTTGTCACTGTGCAGGCTGCAAATTAAAATTCACCTACCTCAGAACGGCGTCCCTTCACTCGGCAACGTAGAAACTCACAAGATTATGTAAAAGCAGCGTTAATAAAAAACACCACCTAATATTTACAATTATGAGGCCGCGCATCTCTAGTTATGAAAGCAAGTTCTGTAGAAATACCGTCATTCAACTTTATCGGGAAGTATAAAATTGATTGGCTTCTGAACAATAATGTCCCAAATTTCATCACAATAATGTTTATTTTGTCCTTGGTAACCAAAGAAAAGATACTGTTCAGTCCACATTTAAACTATTAGCTGTTTCTTCCCAGTTCACGATTCATACACACATTTCGCATGCACAGCAGTCCGAAATATGTCCAAACCCGACCCAAATCAAACAACTTTTTCACATTCATTAATTTCACCACTAATATGAATTATTACATTCGGTCCTTCTTGTGGATTTATAAAAAAGAAAGTGCTCGCCAAAAATGGTCAGTAGATGATTACTGAAACTTGCCACGCAGATATTATGGAGGCCAATATTTCACACGTGAATATCTGTCCAAAAGATTTAGTCAAAACCTCTGAAATTTCGCCAAGCAGTCCTCAACAACAACTGCTCTCGACGTAGCTCACAATAACTCAAACACTAAGTAGTTCTTCATCTTACACATTATTTTTACTGGCACTAGTAACATGACCATCTGCGTTCAAAGCTAGCGAGCGACTCTCTCCTTGCAGCCTCACTTCCGGTGTAACTATCAGGTAACAAGCGGGAGCCATCTCAATTCTGATTGGCTGACCATACTGACTGCCAATCAGAATGCTCGCTCATGATCATACTCGCGCCAAAACTGGCCTGCACCAATCCTTATACACAGACGCATTTGCGTCAATGTGACATGCAAATATTAAAGTAATGTTTAATGAATGAAAACGAAAAGAAAAATAATTCTGGAAATGTTCTTTAGATACAGTTTTACTTCAGCTGACTTTCTGGCTGCTCTGTTGAAATAGCAATCACACCTAGACATACGTCATCAGCAAAGCGGTTAAACCCCCAGGATCATTTTCCCACGACAGGCTTGTGTAAATCAATATTGAAATTTGACGAATGTCCCACATACACTCTCTCATTTACTCACAGGCTCACATAACACATAATAAAATAAATACTGATTTTAATAGTTCTTTCTGTAGTTATTCTAGATTTCATACTACGAAAATTGTAAGGTCATTGAAATTTTTAAGTTAAATTTCAATTAAATAATTCTATACCCTGTTACTTCAGATGAGTATTTCAATTGACAACCAAAAACAAGTCATAAATGTTCCGAGGTGCATTTCCTCTCTTAAGTTTATTTTTTTTTTCTTTATTGAGCTTCGATTCCCCCCGAAGGGGGCGGGCTGGCAGCAGCTTAGTATGCCGCTCTTCAGCCTACAGAATTTGTTTTGAGAAGATGAAGATAATAAATAATAAAAGCTGGCGATAAAATCGGTGACTTAAATGGTAAAATGGCGGAAAACTGTGGAACTTAAAACATAAAACAAAGGGTTGACGATGCTAATAAAATACAAAGGAACCAGAAAAATAATAGACAGTCAATTAAAAAACATGGCGACAATCTGGTTTCTGTTCGCAGGAGATATAAAATTCACACCCAGCGACAGTATGATTTCTGTTCACAACACTTCGGAAAGACGCACGACACTGAACACTCACTTGAACACTGCACTAAAAAGCTGGCACAAGTATCACATACCACAGCCGATGGCAAAGGGAGGGAACCTAGACAGATGATGGGAAAGAAAATGGGGGAAGGAGAGGAAAACACGAAGTGGGGGGAGAAGGAGGAAGGAGCCGATGGCGGACGAGGACCCATAAGAGGGGGGAGGGGGGGGGGAGGGGCTGGGCCTCTCTTAAGTGTAGTTTTTCTAACTTTAAAGTAAATTTTGCTATCTCCAAAAATATGCCGGCTAGAAATATGAGATTTTCACACCACCTTTCTATTAATAAGTGCAATGTTCAAATTTTGAAAGCGATTACACAAAAACTACTATTCTTTATTTAGATTTTTATAGGTGGTGAATGTACACGTTCAGTGAGAGACATTGAATAGCTTTCCCACGGCAGGCAGTGAGAGATGCACGTGTGTTTCCCGGGTAGGCCGCTAGGAGTCACCCCCGAAGTTACGTACAGCAAGCTATCCTAAAACAAACTTTCGTTCGGAACAACTTCCGACGCTAAAACCTCTATGATGGCAAGTAAAACCGATGTCTGCATCGTATGAAAATGTTCCTCATTAGCTACGGTACCTTCAAGTAAGAATGTACCAATCAAACTGCGAGTTGACAGAGGGCAGTACACACGAACACCCAGTAGATTACATGTTTGGCCACGTCAATATGAAGATTTTCAAGAGCCCATTACACGCTTTGGGGCTGTTTACAGTACCGTTCAGTTTGAATTGCGCCTCGCCAGACGAGATAATCATCCCAGCAAACCGCTCATCCTCGCAAAGGGTGCCTTCGAGCCAACAGCAGTACTCCATCCTTCGATCCGAGTCGTCCTCGTTCATAGTGTGCGACCACAGAATCTCTGCAACAACTGGTCAACTGTGTATGGAACTCCACGGCAGTCTCCTGGTTCATGCACCCATGCTGACTGCCGTTCATCAGTAACGAAGGTTGGAGTCAATATAGCAGCTGAAAGTCCACTGACTGCCGACAGAGGGCCTCTTTAGATGAACCACGTTTCCCCTCCATTGGACAGATGGCAGTTCGTACGTATGGCGAGAAACATCTGAAAGCAAACACCCTGTAACTGTCGACAGAAGGTTCGAGGCCGCAGGAGGGTCTGATGAATGTTTTCGTGGTATTCTCTTGGTGATCTCGTCATCTTGAAGGCACAATGAATCAACACAGGTATGTATCTATCCTTGGGGTTCAGGTCCAACCCCACCTACAATTTGTTTTTACGCGGCACTATGGCATCTATCAGCAAGAGAATGCAGTGTGTCACACAGCTCGCAGTGTACGTCCGTGGTTCGAAGAGCCCAGAGTTTACCGTACACTCCTAGCCACCAAATTCCCTGGATTTAAACTCAGTCGAAAAACTGTTCGACCACCTTGATCGAGCTGTTCGCGACATGGATTCCCAACAGCGAAACCTATGGCAGTTGGCCACGGCGCTAGAGTCAGCAATTCTCCGAACCAGGTGTTATATTTTTCCTGTCTAGTGTTCACTGAATGAATGTTGCAGTAAGCATAGCCATGACAGATCCCATGTCAGAATACATGTACCACGATCGCTGACTTATAATTCCGAGATACCTGAATAATGGACTACTCGAACCGACGTGGTGGACCAGTCTGACCTCCCATTTATAGCTTAAGGATATTCTTGAGAAGGGCACAGAGCTGCCACAACATACATCAGTATACGAGACCCCGTATTTCCAAGTCAGAGACTGTGGAACTAAGGATTTCTACGCAAGGTCTTGGATGAGATTTTCCCAAAAACCCTCCCAATTACACTCATTACGAAGAAATTAAAACGATCGAATTCACTGAATGTTGACCACGTTGAGACTCAAAATTTTGCTTTTACAGGAGTTCCTTCTAAGAAACTGCATACACTGCGATTTATTGAAATTATGGCTTAAAATTTACCACGAAAGTCATGTGTTGATGTTACTGACTAGTGTACTGGATGTATCATTTATATTGCGTGTCACATCTTTTAAGAGGAGAAATTTTTTTTAGACACCTATAACGTTAGTCGCTGATCACTGGTGGGTATCGAAAGAAGTAATGGATCCAGAACAGAATCCTATGGAAACCGTCACTCTACGTACCACAGTCAGACTGAAACCTTTTCCCTTCTGTTTCCTACTTTACATTAATGAATTGAAACATATGCTGTCTCCTTCTGGTTATCTAAGTTCTGAGAGAGACGACCGGCATTCCTCTTGTGGCAGTATTTGGAATTGCAAGGAGAGCGAGCCCAAAGCACTGTCGACAGGCAGTAGAGGTAATGCCACATCTTTTTCGCTGATGAGTTTTCCGAACTAGATGGCCATGGTCGAAGACACTTGTTGGTTCCTGACGTTTCGTCCAGAGCTGCGCTGGACATCTTCGGAGGTGCTCCTGGTGACGCTGAGTCTTGTCGACTGATGAGCGACATAAATACTGTGTAAATCAATAGTTGTTATCGATGGATAATTTTCTTTCCTTGACGCGCAACAATCGATAGTTAAGTTATGTATATCTCGAAGGTTCTCTCTGTTGACCATGCCCACATTTCACAGTATTTATGTCGCTCTCCGAAGTCCAGCTCATCAATCGGCAAGAGTGAGCTTCGCCAGAAACACCTCCGAAGATGTCCAGTGCATTTCTACACGAAACATAAGGAACCGAATAGCATCTTCGACCACGGACATACACCACAGCAGTTTCATCAGCAGATATGACATCCAGTCGTGAAAACCTCTCTTCCAGCTTTTCACTAACATAGCATCAGTTTTACAGGTACCCAAGGGTTCCCACATATCTGTCAACGGACGAGCATGTCGAACAGTTCTACATGATTTACAAAGCTTTGCAGACATTGTAACCATCATAAATCCCTACAAGGAAGCGATATCGATATTAGACTAACTGTAGTACTGTACTATAGTCACAGCACAGAAAGTGTGTGTTTGCCATCTTCTTTCAGTTGTATAACCTTGTGTAATAATCTCATGTAAACTGCAACATTTTTTTATATTCTCTTAATTAACGTCACATTGCACTGTGATGTCGATGCATTCATAGCCCTGCTTCATTTACTCTTTTTGAACTTAAGTCTTCGCTGAAATTAAAGTTTACCGAAAAACAAAAGAAATTGGAAGGACATAAAAGAATATTTTGTTAATGATGCAACTGTTGGTTTTTAGTAGCCTTAAAGCTGTGGTAACGGTGCTTCAAAATGAGGGAATTATTTTCGCCGCACGCTATACAATACCTAATCGATACGTTCGAAACAATGACGATATGATTACGCGTAGCTGACGTACAACTGTATCTAGCTGGTACGACACAATAGAGATTATCAAGACGGCTTCATTTGTGGCTGCTATTGTATTGACTTTAATACAGCAATTGTGGAAAACGAGAGCTAATAAAAAGGTATGTTTTCTGATTTCGGGTGACATTAGCTTAAAACGACAGCAGTTTTTTCATTTTGAATTTGAGCAGGTTAGCACTAGGGCTGCTGATAAAATATCAACTCTTCGATATATCGATATTCTTAAGTAAATATATCGATATTATTCGGCAACCATTTTCCTCTGTATACCCATATATCGCTATCAAAACGGCAGGTTCTAGTTATATTTTTTTCACAATATTCGAAAATATATGAAGTTGTTCTTTTGAAATTCTAGTAAGACGTTACTTTACTTTCACTGTGTGAAGGAGTCGTACTACTTTTTCTGCTTTCGCCACGTCCAATCTTTCTCTTTGACGGTGTGGTGCAAGTATATGTAGCATAAAATTAAAATCTCCGATGCCACTGGGTTCGGTGGTGTGATTTACGATGTGGAGAAACAGAACACTAGTTGCGTTTAAAAACAATTTTTAACGCAAACAGTGTGCTATTTCTTCACATCGACCTTCTTCAAAAACAGTCGCTGAATATGACGAACAAAAATCTAAATGAGAAGGTTGGTCGTTGCGGAGGACGGAGAAGTGTGTGGGGAAATGCTGACGTAATCAGCGCTCGGCGCTGCCAACAGAAACTGCAACGTTTAGCTTCACCACACAGTTTTGACAACACAGCTACTACGTCGCTGGCGTTTGCAGGGACAAGAAAGTTTTCCAGGCAAATCCATATGTTACGAAACCGAACGCTGGACCCGGCAGACACCTTTCATTGTGCCACTTACTTGCAGTTAACACTGTCAGCAAAGTGGTTATCGACAAGCGTGAACGTACATCATTTTTCTTTCATTCACTCCCTAAGGGGGATAGGCAGGCCGCTAACTTATTGACGTACAAAATATCTAGCAAGAAATCAATACTTAAATGTACAACTCTGAAACTGGCAGCGTTTTTACAATGTGCAGACGATATTTTTATAGGTAGCTACATCGATATTTTTCCACCGATATATCTGTTCTTTTTTTCGATACAACGACGTATTTTTTAAGTATCGATATAACGGGTTCTCGATATTTTTAAAAATGTCAGCAGTCCTAGTTACCAGGTGATAATTTACTTGCAGCAAAAATCTTCACATACGAAATACATTATTGTCTACAGGAATTTCTCCTAAAGATGCAAGTTTTGCAGGACTGTTAAAACGTTAGTGAATAACACAGCATGTTTACAAATATTTCATAGGGTTTTCGTTGAATGTATTTAACAAATTATTGCATAGGAACAGTGAATGATACATCGTATGGGAAAGCACATTTTCAAGTTTCTCACACATCATAAATATTGTCTTTCCTCTCCTCGTGTTACACGAAAAGCATCTCTGCGATAGTCAACTTCGACCCATTCATATTCGAGCATGTCTCTATCCATATTCACTACCGCATCCGTGATGGGATCCTGGAATTTAGTGGTACGTAAACATTGTCTTTCACGTATACCAAAAGAAAAAAATTA
The DNA here is from genome assembly GCF_021461385.2 of Schistocerca piceifrons. Lineage (NCBI taxonomy): Eukaryota > Metazoa > Arthropoda > Insecta > Orthoptera > Acrididae > Schistocerca > Schistocerca piceifrons. The sequence continues at coordinate 769,450,458 of NC_060141.1, read as the reverse complement.
CAAACAGTAAAGTCCAGAGAGCCAAATTACCGAGAGCACAGCACACAATGCAGGTACGGACGTAACCTCGTTCATAAGGCGATGCAGTTTAGGGAAAAGCACTCTTGCAACGTGTGTAGGTATGCTGTTCTCGTCACAGTTTTCGCGGGAAATAAACAGGGTCCGTACACCTCGCTACGTGAAACAGCACGGAAGATATTCACCTTTGGAGAATCTCTTTCAAGCCTCACGGTAAATTTAGAATTTGTCCTGCCCCATATGCAGACATTGTGACGATTCACTTGCTCTTTATGTGGGACATCGTCTCATCACTGAACACCAGTCGGGGGCGGTGAATGCGTCATCATTCATTCCATTGTGGAAAAGTTCACAACATTCGCATATAATGGTGCAGCCACTTGGCCATAAAGGTTACGCCGGCCGAAGTGGCCGTGCGGTTAAAGGCGCTGCAGTCTGGAACCGCAAGACCGCTACGGTCGCAGGTTCGAATCCTGCCTCGGGCATGGATGTTTGTGATGTCCTTAGGTTAGTTAGGTTTAACTAGTTCTAAGTTCTAGGGCACTAATGACCTCAGCAGATGAGTCCCATAGTGCTCAGAGCCATTTGAACCCATAAAGGTTACAGCAGCTGTAAGCGTTACGGTTTCTAAGGTCATCGCTGGACTCAGTTGGTTGCGGATTGCTCAGCTCGCGACTCACACGAATTGTGCATCTCTTTGGTCTACGGAGCAACTATTCTCGAGAACTCTCCTCTGTTTCAGCTGCAAACCTGAAAATACGAAGATTTTTTCCTTTGCAGAGGCAACTCGTGTCCTTGAAGGGCCCGTACCACCTCAGAACGCTCTGGTGGGTTGGTGACTGTATGCTGTACTGTCATGGGATCGGACACCGCACGGTAGTGATTATTTAGTCTACTTATACCGCAACACTCAAAATGGTTTATGTTCATTAGTTGTCATTTGGTAAACTGCTATCAATATGCCACCTGGTGAATCAGAATGAACTCCGGAATGTCATGAACATAACTTTAAATATGCTCATATCTTTGTCAGTCAGTACAAACTGGAAGGGCATTAAAATTTTATAGCTTTAAAATATGCTCTTTTTAATGGCTATGTTAGTATAACTAGGTGGGCAATATGCAGGGTGTCCCAGAAAAACACCCGAAAACTTTAGGGACAGATTCCTTATACAGAAATAAGTAAAAGATATATGGTAAAAAATGTTCTAAAATTAATGCCTTAATGTGTATGAGCACTTCTTCATCTTCGACACTACAGATCTCTTATCATGCAAGGTCTTTGCTTTCCATATTTTGGGAGGAGAGAGTGTTGATTAAGACAAGAAAAGAATGTCATGTCTAGTAAACATAGGGCCTTAAAGATATACTTTATGGAGCTATGAGTACTTGCTCATCTTCGCTAGTATGAATCGCATCTCTTCTTGTTTTGGTCCATATTAACTACTCCCAAAATATGAAGAGCAAAGAAGCTGCAGTAGAAGCGATGTGTTTCATAGAATCGAAGATGAACAAATGCTCATACCTGTTAAGGTATACGCTGTAGAGCCCTTGTATACTGGATTTTTTTTTCTTGTTTTGGAGTTAGAAATCTGTCCCTAAACTTCGTTGGTGTTTTTTGGTACACCCTATGAAGTGGACTGACAAGGCAGCCAGTCCACAGTGACGGGTAGCCGAAAGAAAGGCACGTGTACACACACACGCCGACGGGCGTCAAGTACTGGAACAGGCTACGTAATTAATGCTATGAAGGAAAGTACGTAGCTGGATTAATACTTATCTTTAATCAATCATTGTGGTACATCGCTCTTGACTATACACAGGAGACTTTTATTACAATCACAGTAAGGCTAATGGCGCCTTGCTAGTTCGTAGCCATTAACTTAGCTGAAGGCTATTCTGTCTCTCGGCTAATGAGAGTGAAAGGCTTCGTACATCTAGTCGCTAGCTAGGTCGTCCGTACAACTGGGGACGAGTGCTTGTTCGTATCACGAGACCTGCCTTGTGGTGGTGCTAGGTCTGCGATCACACAGTGGCGACACGCGGGTCCGACATGTACTAAATGGACCGCGGCCGATTTAATCCACCACCTAGCAAGTGTGGTGTCTGGCGGTGACACCACATTCCTCCCCCGCAAATCGGCGAACGGTCGTGAGATAAGGCTTCCGCCCGCCGTGGGGAGGACCCCATGTTGACGTATGCGTTGAGGTGGGGAGCCTAACAACAGGCGAGGCTGTGCCACCCGCACCCGGCCATTCGGTCCGAGGGGAGTTAGGAAACGCCTGAAAACCTAGTCCAGGGTGCACGTCAACATGCGGTGTATGCGCCCGTAAAGAAACAGCAGGGGCCGAAGGGTCGACCTCCATTGCGTCGGGGTAGCCGACGCGCGATGACGTCATGTGGTCCGGAGCGGGCAAGAGTTCCATGGCGGAGGACAGCTGGGCACGGGAAGCGATCGGCGGCGCGTGACCCAGGGAGGCGCTTGGCGGCTGCAGCGAAGCGTCGAATGCGGGCGGCGCCGGCGGGAGAACAGGCGGCTGCGGCGGCGGCGGCGGCGGCGGCGGCTGCTGCTGCGGCGGCGCGTCGCCATGGGGCAAAATGGAAGGCATCGTCGGTAACACCTGGGGATGAGGCGAGCCAGTAGATGGGTCCCCAGGGCGCTGACCGGACGGCACCGTCGCTGAAAGCAGACGGGAAGCGGCAGAACCCGTGCGACGACAGAGGCGCAGCTGATTGAGATGCCGACGCACCTCACCAGAGGCCCCCAAAACCAAATACATCGCGCGGCCGAGGCAGCGAAGAATGCGCCCTGCGAGCCAACGCCGTGAACCTCGATAGTTGCGATAAAATACAACGTCGCCTGGAGCAAAAGCAGGAGTCTGCCGCTGCAAAGGAACCTGATGCGGCGGATGCAGCAAAGACATCAGGGTGCGATGAGGACGACCATGGAGCAACTCAGCCGGCGAGCGACCATCTCGGGGCTGAGAGCGATACGATGACAAAAAGAGCAACAACGCGTCCTCCCGAGAATGCGACTCTTTCAATTTCAACATCTGTGCCTTGAAAGTCCGGACCAATCGTTCAGCGGCACCGTTTGACTGAGGCGAAAACGGCGCGGATGTCAGATGTTGAATACCATTCGCCTGGCAGAATGACTGAAATTCTGCGGACATGAACTGTGGGCCATTGTCAGAAACAATAGTCTGCGGAAGACCTTCAATGCAAAAGAGAGCAGACAACGCTTGGATGGTGGCGGAGGACGTCGTGGAAGACATCCGGACAACAAAAGGAAAATTACTGAAGGCATCGACCAGAACCAACCATCGAGCATTCCAGAATGGACCAGCAAAATCAATGTGCAAGCGTTGCCAAGGGGAAGTGGCTTTTGGCCATGCAAAGACTTTCCGCGGCGGTGCGGATTGTTGTTCGGCACACGCCATGCAAGAAGAACACATATTCGTAATCGCAGCATCTATTCCGAACCAAGTACAGTGCTGACGAGCAAGTTGTTTCGTTCGCACTATACCCCAATGTCCTTGGTGAAGAAGCCGTAAAACAGAGGACTGTAACGAACGTGGGACCACGACTCTGGACTGATCATTATCAGAACGCAACAACAAAACACCACGTCGAACAAAAAGTCTCTCCTTGTGAGCAAAAAATCGGCGAACCAACGGATCCTCGATCCGAGACTTTGACAAAGGCCATTGCGTAGCAACAAAACGCAAAACAGTAGCAAGGACAGGGTCAGCAGCTGTGGCTGTAGATACACGACGAAAATCAATCGGAAACGATTCGACCACGTCATCGGTTTCCGAATCAATGAACATGCAAGCAAGTTCGGAAGAATCGAATGCTTTATCCTCAGCAACCGGCAAACGGGACAACGCATCGGCGTTTCCGTGCTTAGCAGTGGACCGATACAAGATATCGTAGCGGTACTGCGAGAGAAAAATAGACCCGCGAATGAATTTCTGGGCTGTACGTGGAGGTACAGGCTTGGTCGGATGAAAAAGCGATGTCAAAGGTTTGTGGTCTGTGATGATGGTAAAGTGACGACCACACAAGAAATCATGGAACTTAGTAACACCAAACATGAGAGCCAAAGCTTCTTTCTCTATCTGGGAATAATTTCTTTGCGCAGATGAGAGCAATTTTGACGCAAAGGCAATAGGGCGATCATGCGAGCCAACTTTGTGCGCAAGCACAGCACCGATCCCGAAATCCGATGCATCTACCATCAACAAAAGGGATTTCTGGGGATCGAAAGGCGTGAGGCAAGTATTAGAAAGCAACGCCGATTTCAACTGGCGAAAGGCGCGTTCGCATTCCGTCGTCCAGACGAATGGAACACCTGTACGGCGTACGCGATGAAGCGGAGCTGAAAGAGAAGAGGCATTGCGCACATTCACTCACACCATGTGCTTCTATATTGTTCAATGTTCTTGCGACCTCATGACGCAATGCGTGAGGAACATTGCGCGCTCTGAAAAATTTCGGTTGCGCGTTTACTTTCAGTTCCAAAAGTGCTTCATAGTTTTTAGCGCAACCTAAGCCCGGTGCAAAAATGTCTGCAAAATCGTCACATAAGCGAGAAACACTGTCTGAAGGCACAGTCTGATTGACTGATAGGATCTGATTTACTATAGACATGTTAAACAACTGAAATAAATCTAAACCAAACAAGTTCACTGCAGAAGAAGAACGAAGAACGTAAAATGACACAAGTTTTGTTTGTCCCTTGTATGTTGCAAGAAGGCTGCACTGTCCTAACACAGGAATTTTCTGTCCTGAATATGTGGTTAGCTTAACGTTTGCGGCACGCAACGGAGGTGCGCCCAGTTGTTTGTACGTGTCGTGATTGAGCAATGAAACTGCAGCTCCGGTATTGAGCTGGAATGGTATCACTTTGCCTTCAAAGTCTAAGTCCAAAAAAAGTTTATTGTTCTGCTGACGACAAGAGCGACTGTTTTGTGCAACTTGAACAGACACTGGTACAGAATCACTTGCTAACTGACGTGATTTCCGGCGACGTCGACGCACTCTTTTTGTGGGACGATCACAGTCACTGTTAGAGAAAGTGGCACTGGACGAAGTGGAATTAACGATATGAATGTCCATGGGCGAAGGTCCACGAGCCTGAGTGTCCTTGGTTCGATTCCGGCGCGAAGCAAAGGGCCTGGAATGGTTGTGATTGTCTGAACTGAGCTTTTTCTGGCAAACACTTTGAACATGTCCTTTCCGATTGCAGAAAAAGCAAATAGCTTGGCGTGACGGGCAATGTTCACGCGAATGTCTAGTAGCACACCGCGGGCATGATTTCATTGCATTTGTGTGCTGGCGCGGCACACCTGGTTTACAGCGCGGCGGCAGCTGGGTCGAAGGGCGCGAGGCCCGGTTACCGGGCCGCGCAGCGCGTCCAGCGGGCCGGCTAATGTTACACACTGCTGGCGAAGTTTCAAAAGATTCCTGAGCACAGTCAAGTGTGTCCTGTCTATCCAATATGTCTATCACTTGTTGAAGGGAGGGATTTACTAGTTTCAAAATTTGCTCCCGTATGCGAACATCAGAAACGTTCTGTGCAATTGCATCACGCACCATTGTATCTGAATAAGAAAGGCCACAGTCACATTCAAAGGCACAGTCCCTAGTAAGTCCTTGCAACGTTGCTACCCACTCCCTATTAGTTTGACCGGCCGTACGTTTTGTACGAAAAAACGTATACCGTTTTGCAACCACATTAACTGTTTCTTTGAAATAGGCATCTAAAGCAGACAAAATTTCCTCGTAAGACAGAGTTGCTACGTCGCGTCGGGGAAACAATTTCACTATCACACGGTAGGTGGACACACCGACACAAGAAAGCAAAAACGGCTGCCGCTCATTACCTTGAATTCTGTAGGCGGCGAGGTGGAAGGCAAACTGGCGGGACCACTCTTGCCAGGACTCGTGGTTCGGGTCGTAGTGCCTAAAAGGCGGTGCAACGGCAGGTTGTGGCTGCGGTACCGGTGAAGCGGCGGCGGCCGCATCGGTTTGAATGGCACGTTGACCCTGGACGAGCTGTCCAAGGGCATCCAATAACGCCTGCGTCTGCTGATTCTGCAAGCGATAAAATTCGGACAGTACATCTGGAGATTGTGGCGAAGCCATGACACAAGTAAATGTAAGCAATCAGAAAGAATACTTTAACTCGTCGCCAATGAAGTGGACTGACAAGGCAGCCAGTCCACAGTGACGGGTAGCCGAAAGAAAGGCACGCGTACACACACACGCCGACGGGCGTCAAGTACTGGAACAGGCTACGTAATTAATGCTATGAAGAAAAGTACGTAGCTGGATTAATACTTATCTTTAATCAATCATTGTGGTACATCGCTCTTGACTATACACAGGAGACTTTTATTACAATCACAGTAAGGCTAATGGCGCCTTGCTAGTTCGTAGCCATTAACTTAGCTGAAGGCTATTCTGTCTCTCGGCTAATGAGAGTGAAAGGCTTCGTACATCTAGTCGCTAGCTAGGTCGTCCGTACAACTGGGGACGAGTGCTTGTTCGTATCACGAGACCTGCCTTATGGTGGCGCTAGGTCTGCGATCACACAGCGGCGACACGCGGGTCCGACATGTACTAAATGGACCGCGGCCGATTTAATCTACCACCTAGCAAGTGTGGTGTCTGGCGGTGACACCACACCCTACATGTATGCCGGCCGGTGTGGTCGAGCGGTTCTGGGCGCTTCAGTCTAGAACCGCGCGACCACTACGGTCGCAGGTTCGAATCCTGCTTCAGGCATGGATGTGTGTGGTCCTTAGGTTAGTTAGGTTTAAGTAGTTCTAAGTTCTAGTGGACTGATGACCTCAGATGTTAAGTCCCATAGTACTCAGAGCCATTTGAACCATTTGAACCTACATGTATATAAGGTGTTCATTTTAACTGAAGAAACTGAAACACCTCGAAAACTACAAATCGGATAAAAAAAGTTATACTTCCAATTTGTTTGTATGGTACGGGGACATCCAATGACACCACACTCGACCCCCTGCCCCAACCCGTTGGTGTGTGGCGGGGGGCCGTTTTGAAATATTCAGTGGGAACCTCCGTTTTTTTTATTGCAGATTACGATTGTACAACAAGATCTACACACGTTTTGTCCGAAGCATTTTCTTCGTTTCGCCACAGATGGCGCTATAATCGGAGGAATGTAAATGGGTACACAATCGTGATTTGCGACATGCTACTCAGTGGCCCTGGAAAATCCAATGACTTGTGGGACCTCACCTTCACGCTGCGAGGGTAGGGTAGGACAGTATTTCATACCTACTATTTGGAAACCAGTTTCGCAACGCCGTATTTCTCCAACATATCGAACAGGGGACTATTCGACTCGCCACTGTGGCTGTGGCTCGAGGTTGAACGTTACTTGTGGTGTCACTGCCAGACACCACACTTGCTAGGTGGTAGTTTTAAATCGGCCGCGGTCTATTAGTACATGTCGGACCCGCGTGTCGCCACTGTGTGATCGCAGACCGAGCGCCACCACAAGGCAGGTCTCGAGATACGGACTAGCACTCGAGCCCAGTTGTACGGACGACATAGCTAGCGATGCACACTGACGAAGCCTCGCTCATTTGCCGAGCAGATAGTTAGAATAGCCTTCAGCTAAGTCAATGGCTACGACCTAGCAAGGCGCCATTAGTAACATTGCATGTATCTACAGAGTCTCACTTGTATCGCCACAATCTCCAGATGTACCAAACGGATGGATTAAAGTCAAGTATTCCAGAAGCTACGTACTTTTCTTTATAGCATTCATAACGTATCCTATTTCAGACCTCACGCACCCTGCTTTGGCTTAGTGCGTGCCTTTCGGCTTCCTCTCAATGTGTCTAGGCTGTCTTGTCTAGACACTACATTACTCTACTTTTCAAATTAGAGTAACTGTTCAAACGCAGTATCGCTAACTTCAATACACTTAGTGATCCGCTTTTCAAATGACCGTACACTGGACAGAAACATAGCTACGGGAATGTCAGAACGGGCGTTTCTAAGGCGATCTATCATGTCTTCATGATCTGTTGACACTTTGTGGTACACCTTATCTTGTAAATATACTCACAGAAAGAAATCCGGCTACGTCAAATCCGGCGACCTAGCAGGCGAATTAATAGAGCCACCTCTGTGGATCCATTGGCCAGTGTAAACACGGTCTAATAACTCGCGGCTTCAATTGCGTAATGCGCTGGGCAAACGTCATGCTGAAACCACATACGTTGTCGAACGTCCAGGGCAACATCCTGCAGTAGTACCGATAGATCCTGCTCCAAAAACTCTAGATATTTGCGTACATTCAATGTGACGTCGATAAAATACAGACCAATGAGTCTGTTCCCATTATGCCACACCATACGTTATCCGACCAAGGGCGTTGATGATCGACTTTCTGTAACCAGTGGGGACTGTCCACACTCCAGTAATCCATGTTATGCCGTTTTACGCTATGATAGTTTGTGAATGTAGGTTCATTGGGAAATAGTATCTCGGCAAATAACGTGGGGGTCGTTTACATTTGTTGGCATACCCGTTCACAAAACACTAACGAATTATGGAAGTTCTTGATTCTGGGACACGTGATATGGATGATGCTTATGACGATTGCAGTATTGTGATAATACTACAAACTGACATGCCGGAATCGCGGTGTAATTGCCGGGCGCTTACCCTTTGGTCGTGGTGCACTAGCGCTAGCACAGCTATAGCATTAGATTCTCCTGCAAAAAGTTTCCTTTTGCCAGTCTGTACGCTGCCATCAGACATAAAGGTGTTCACAACCTTGTAAAAGAACGAACGAGAGCGAGCTTTCTCCGGAAAACGCTCGGCATTCAAGGCAACAGCAGTCTCAACATTTCTGCTACATTCTCCGTAACTCAGGATCATTTCAGTGTTTTCTTCTATGGTTGCAACATTCATCGTCCACTTGCATGTCCGTTCTCCAAATGATAGGTAGGTGCGCAGGCGATAAACACTGTGCAAGTATCGTAATGTTTAGAGCAGCTAGCTATCTGTTCTAAGTCTGCATGATAGTGAGCTCCGGCCGCAGTGTGATACGTCGTGATACGTCATAGTTCGCTACATGGTCACGGTGGCACGTCGTCCGATATGTCGGAGGAATACAATGTTGCGAATGGAGTTTTCCAGCCAGAAGTTACGAAATATTGGCCCGTCCTACACTCGCAGCATGGAGGTGGGTTCCTTGAGCCATTGGGAATTCCTGGGTGGATAAGCAGCGTGTCGTAAATTACGATTGCGCTCGCGTTTCTGTTCTTCCTATTACAGCACCATCTGCGGTGAAACGAAGAAGGTGCTTCACAGAAAAAGTATGTAGATTTTGCCATGGAATCGTGAACTGCAATAAAAAATAGAGGTCCCCATTGAAAACTTCAAAGTTGCTTCCCGCCACCCACGCACAGGGTTGGGTGGGGGGTCGAGTGTGGTATCATTGGATGTCCCACTCCGAGACAAAGAAACTGGATTATAACTTTTTACGTTTCGATGTGCAGTTTTCGAGATATTTCAATGTCTTTCGTTAAAATGGACATCCTCGCGGGATATGAGCGACCTTGGACAGGTACACCGGTCATCTTGTATGTAGTTTTCAGGCTACTTCTTCACAAGTTCGTTTCGGCAAATGCTGCCTCGGGTCCCACATTTCATCGCAGAGAATATGATACACAAAGAGATAAAATATGACCACACACAAAACCAAGTTTACACGATTGACAGACAGATGGCGCACAGGACTTCCCTCCCTTAAATTACCTTGCCTACCTTAGTGTCAGGAAGGTCATCCAACCACAGAGGTCAATAATAGGTCTCCAATATAATTTGCCAAATCCCGAGAAATCTTACCTCGTACTATACGGGATAAACAGCAGGGCACTGAGTGGCAGAATTTCATGAGCGAGTCTCAACAGAACATCGTGTTTTGTTCCTTTTGACACCATTAATACTGCAGGGCTGTCCGTAAGAGTATGAGGGGATGGAGATCTCTTCTGAACAGCACGTTGCAAGGCATTCCAGATATGCTCAATAATGTTTATGTCTGGGGAGATTGGTGGCCAGCGGAAGTGTTTAAACTCAGAAGAGTGCTCCTGGAGTCATTCTGTAGCAATTCTGGACATTTGGGCGTGTCCATTGTCCCGCTGGAAATGCGCATGTCCGTCGGTATGTATATTGGACATGAATGGATGCAGGTGATCAGACAGGATGCTTACTTACTTCTCAGTGCCGTATCTAGACGTATCAGGGATCCCTTATCACTCCAACTGCACACGCACCACACCATTACAGAGCCTCCACCAACTTCAACAGTCCCATGCTGACATGCAGGGTCCAGCGATTCATGAGATTGTCTCCATACCCGTACACGTCCATCCGCTTGATATAATTTGAAACGATAGTCGTCCGACAGGGCAACATGTTTCCCGTCATTTCGGTGTTGATGGGTCCAGTCGATTCGTAAAGCTTTGCATCGTGCAGTCATAAAGAGTTCACGAGTGGGGCTTCGGCTCCGAAGGCCGTATCGATGATGCTGACACTTGTTGATGGCCCAGCATTGAAATCTGCGGCAGTTTACGGAACGGTTGCACTTCTGTCACGTTGAACGAGTCTCTTCAGTCGTCGTTAGCCTCTTTCATGCAGGATCTTTTTCCGGCCGCGGCTGTCGGAGATTTGATGTTTTACTGGATTCCTGATATTCACGGTACACAAGTGAAATGGCCATACTGGAAGATCCACACTTCATCTCTACCTCGGAGATGCTGTGTACCATCGCTTATGCGCCGGGTATAACACCGCATTCAAACTTTTGATAACCCGCCTTTGTAGCAGCAGTAGCCGATCTAATAACTGGGCCAGACACTTGTTGTCTTGTATAGGCGTTGCCGACCGCAGCATCGTATTCTGCCTGTTTACGTATCTCTGTATTTGAATGCGCATGCCTATACCAGCTACTTTGGCGCTTCAGTGTATTTATGGTATGTGTTTCCCAGGACACTAACATCAATCACTCAAAGGGTTGATGAGACTCTCAAATCTAAATTACATGTGCGTGTATACTCCGCAAGCCAGCTTACAGTGTGTGGCGGAGGGTATTCGCAGGAAGAACAATTTCTGCTGAGACTCCGTGTAAGCTCTAATCTCATGGTGTTCTCTAACTAAACGTGCTGCTCTTCTTTTGATCTCCTCTGTTTCCTCTGTCAATCTGGTGTGGTGCAGATCCAAGAGTGACAGGCAACATTCAAGTACTTGTTGAACGAGTATTTTGTAAGCTACCTCCTTCATTATTGGATTACATTTCCTGAGGGTTGTTCCAATAAATCTGAGTTTGGCATCTGCGTGGTTGTTCCACTTCAGATCTTCATACCCATTCGGCTAGGTATTTTATGAAAGTATCTGCTTTCAGTGATTGTTCAGCAATCGCATAGTCATACAATGTAAGTTCCCCCTGTCTGTTCTGAAGGAAGTCGATTCTGAAGTTCTCAGAGTGACATTAATCCATTAAACGTAGGACAGTTTTCGACGACCCGCGTGGCTCTATTGGTAACTCTCAGGACTGGTGACCACTGGTTCGAGTCTCGTTCGGGTCTTTTCTTATTTATATTCTACTTTTCTTATTTATATTCTACTGCAATACTTACGGCCTTTAAATATAAAGCGCAAAATAAATGCTAGTTTCAGCATTGGGCCAGTGATATGAGATCTTTTGACAACCATCGTCAATGAAAATAACTTATAGTAACCTACGTACTTTAACGTTTATGTACATAACAAGTACGGTTAACTCTGTTACAGAGGGGATATCAAGGTCCGCGTTTCCACTCACTCACATTTAATTTGCATCCAAAATGATGATTACAATTGAAAATTGGTTCAATTCCAAATTGGGCGCCTGGCACAGCAACCGTTTATGAATTTCTTGACCCAAGAAAGCCTCGATTGAAAAATGTTTTTTATTTACAGGCAATGACGCATTTCGCCCCTCTGTGGCATCATCAGGTTGGCCCAGGGGTGAAAACTGACAATAGTGAGGCATTTGAAGATTAAAATGGGACATGGAGTTAATATAAAAAATAAAAGAGGCAAAGTTACTGGCTGTTCAGTCATCTCTACAATTAACCGTAACGTGAACTTACATAAAAACTAACGTGAAAAACCAACATTCTCCAATAATGACCACGTATGGCACGAAGATAAAATTTAACAAGAACCGTCGTCCTATCGTCATGGGGTGAATAAAAGCATTAGGGAGTCTGGAACCAGGAATACAATGCTACGTATAACTACAGTCCCTGCTGGACAGGGAAACTATGACAAACCAAGAAAAATCAACAAATCGTACAGATTAACGAAAAAGCAATGCTGAGGAATCTAAGCTTTCATTAGGTCTGTTACACAAAAATACTAGCTTTCTTAAAATCACTTTTGTAGGCACCTTATCGTATGGCCTTGCAAATCTTCACACATCAAAAAAGTTTTGCATCACCCTAGTTTCCAGAACTCCTGAAGATAGACGTTGACTGTGGATATTGTATCAGACACAGTCCCTTTGACTGTTCAGAGAGCCGGCCATTGTGGCCGAGCTGTTCTAGGAGCTCCAGTCCGGAACCAGGCTGCTACCGCGGTCGCAGGTTCGAATCCTGCCTCGCTCATGGATGTGTGTGGTGTCCCTAGGTTAGTTAGGCTTAAGTAGTTCTTAGTCTAGGGGACTGGTGATCTCAGATGTTAAGTCCCACAGCGCTTAGAGCCACTTGAACCATTTGAACTGTTCATAGATGTCACTAAACCCGCCCAAAGATTTAAACAACCATGCATGAGCAGTTCCTATTAGACGGAGGGGGTCCGACAGCCGATCAGTTCCAGTCATTCCACCAGGAAGGAGGTACACGGCACATGTTGTCTGTAGTTCAACCATGCCTAGACGGACAATACCGCGGTTCGATCGCGTCCGCGTTGTTACTTTCTGCCAGGTAGGGCTTTCAGCATGGAAAGCGTCCTGGCCTCTCGGAGTGAACCAAAGCGATGTTGTTGGGACATGGAGGAGATGTAGAGACAGGAACTGTCGATTACACGCCTCGCTCAAACCGCCCAAGGGCCAACTGCAGTGGATGGCCGCTGCCTGCGGATTATGGTCGGAGGAACCTTGACAGCAACGCCACCACGTTGAATAACACTTTTCGTGCAGCCACAGGACGTCGTGTTACGACTCAAACTGTGCTAAATAGGCTGCATGATGCGCAACTTCACTCCAGACGTCCATGCCGAGGTCCATCTTCGCAATCACGACACCATACAGCGCTGTCCAGATGGGCCCAGCAACATGCCGAATGGACCGCTCAGGATTGGCATCAAGTTCTCTTCACCTATGAGTGTCGCATATGCCTTGAACCAGACAATCGTCGGAGACGTGTTTGGAGGAAACGCGGTCAAGCTGAACGCCTTAGACACACTGTCCAGTGAGTGCAGGAGGATGGAGGTTCCCTGCTGTTTTGGGGTAGCATTATGTGGCGCCGACGTACGTCGCTGGTGGTCATGGAAGGCGCCGTAACGGCTGTACGATACGTAAATGCCATCCTCCGACCAATAGTGCATCCACATTGGCAGCATATTGGCGAGGCATTCGTCTTCATAGACGACAATTAACGCCCCCATCGTGCACATCTTGTGAATAACTTCCTTCAGCATAACGACATCGCTCGACTAGAGTGGCCAGCATGTTCTGCAGATATGAACCCTATGGAACATGCCTGGGTTAGCTTGAAGAGGGCTGTTTATGGACGACGTGACCCACCAACCATTCTGAGGGATCTACGCCGAATCAGGGTTGAGGAGTGGGACAATCTGTGCCAACAGTGCCTTGATGAACTTGTGGATAGTATGCCACGACGAATGCAGGTGTGCATCACTGCAAGAGGACGTGCTACTGGGTATTAGAGGTGCCGGTGTGTACAGCAATCTGGGCCCCCAACTCTGAAGGTCTCGCTGTTTGGTGGTACAACATGCAATGTGTGGTTTGCATGAGCAATGAAAAGGGCGGAAGTGATGTTTATGTGGATCGCTATTCCAATTTTCTGTACAGGTTCCGGAACTCTCGGAACTGAGGTGACGCAAAACCTTTTTGATGTTTGTATTTAGAAAACACGCTGTGGACGTCGCCTTTTCGTCGACAAACGAAGTACAGCATCGGTACGCTGAATCCGGTGTTTACACTACAGAGGTAAGAAGTTTCGAACCATATTTGGTGAACATTTGATGACAAGTATGGACAAATTAAACAGAATTACGCCTTTGTAGAGCACTTAAAATCTAGTGGACACCGTTCGTCGTCGTTGAGCAGTTTACATGTGCTCCATAAAAGGCTAATTCTTTTAGAGGAAACTGAAATTCTGACACACTTCTGTACAGGGAAATGTATTATTTTGAACGATCAAATAGTTAGCAGAAACAATCTTATTATGATATTATGGTACCCACTATTCGAACCCACCAATATCTTTTATTGTGAATGTGGCGCTATCATTTTTATTCCATGTCTTTTAAGTTGTTTTTCGATCTGTCTAATGTTTTATCGTCATTGTAAGTTTTACTGCTTGAGAGGTTTTAAAAATGTTACACTTTATAGATATCTTTTCACCCGTATTAATTTTGTGTTTTTGCACCTATTTTATTATTATTACTGACACTAAATTCATTTTAATAATTCACTGTTTTACCTAATATGTCTTCCTCATGTAGTTATGCAATTTCTTTTTTTTTATGCACGTTGGCTGGCCAACGCCATCTATCTTTAATGTCTTCTACTACAGTCACATAATCTTGCTCCTACGGCTCTATTTTTGGGTGATCCGCTTGGAGGGCTGTTCTTGACCGCATTATCTGCTATTTGTCAGCTGTATGCAGCGGTCCATACTGTGTTCGTCGGAATGCGGTTGGCTCCTTGTTACGTAAGATTTCTTAATTTTTCTTGGTTTGTCATAGTTTTCCAGTCCAGCAGACACTGTAGTTGCCATTGTATCCCGTTCCAGGCTCCGTCGTGCATTTACTCGTCTCATGAGCGTAGGACGGTGCATCCTTATAAAATTTTATCTTATTACCGTATTGGGGCGTTAATGGTCGAATGTTGTTTTTGCAGATTAGTTTTTACGTGAGTTCACAGTTATGGTTAACTGTAGAGATGACTGCACAGCCTGGAACTTTGCCCCTTTTGTGTTTTTATACACACTCCATGTCTCTATTTTAATCTGCATCTGCCGCACTATTGTCATTTTTCACCGTTAGGCCACTCTCATGATGCTTCAAAAGAGCGAAACGCGTCATCTCCAGTAACTAAAAAAGATTTGTAACCGAGACTGTCTTATTTCAAGTGATTACAAATGTGTTCATTATATCATTCATAAATTTTAAATACGAATTGAAAGGAAGAAAACAATTACCGGAAGCAGACTCGACTCAGTGATCCAGCGATTACTAGTCGGAAGCGCTAACAATAGAGCATAGTGGCGCCCGTAAAACCTTCCTACCCGTACTGAATTAAAGTAGTTCGTAGGACATCGAAGTGGATTTTATCGGGAATACTTGAGAGCCGCATCAATCTGCTTTAGTGGATTGATATTCGAGTTCTGAACTTCGCGTACCATAAATACAAAAGCTAAACAAATGTCGCTGTTCCGTGGTCCCCTTGTAAAATAAATACACAACCTGTCAAAGTCCAATGAACGGGACGGAGAGTATGCGGCTTTTGGACCCTGCCTCCCTGGACAAAACACTATTGTCTTAGGGAAAATCATTGAATTTTTCATTTACGTGAGCTTCTTAGAGACCTTTCCAGCCGGCCACTGTGGCCGAGCGTTTCTAGGCGCTTCAGTCCGGAACCGCACTGCTGCTACGGTCGCAGTGTCGAATCCTGCCTGGGGCATGAATGTGTGTGATGTCCTTATGCTAGTCAGGTTTAAATAGTTCTAAGTCTAGGGGACTGATGACCTCAGATGTTAAGTCCCATAGTGCTTAGACCCATTTGAACCATTTGAAGATCTTTCCATTTGAGAAAGATTTCGATACGATGAAGAAGATTTGGCTGTGACACTCCATTGAATTGGCCTACAAATTTTTACGGCGTAAAGTCAATCGCAGGACCGCCAGTCGGGAACGATAGAGAGAGAAGGCTATGAGAAGAGGTCAACCAATCGCACGCTGACCGGGCCTCTCTCCACGACGACAACGCGAGCCGCGCGGGATTAGCCGAGCGGTCTCAGGCGCTGCAGTCATGGACTGTGCTGCTGGTCCCGGCGGAGGTTCGAGTCCTTCCTCGGACATGGGTTTGTGTGTTTGCCCTTAGGATAATTTAGGTTAAGTAGTGTGTAAGGTTAGGGACTGATGACGTTAGCAGTTAAGACCCATAATATTTCACACACATTTGAACATTTTTTGAACGAGAACGCGACAACAGCGGCCACCATGTGAAGAAGACGTGAGCACCGCCACCGACTGATGATGGCCCGGTTCAATAGCAAGGCACTTCGAAAGCAGTTCAGAAAAGACATTTGTCACTTAGAGATCAGCAGTCACTGCAAAGACTGATCATTTCGTTATGTCGCCTTTAGGTAGCGACACATCTGTGTAATTGCCAAAGTTATGTATTGTATTTGATTAATTGTAATAAAACTCATTAATAGGAACTGTTTGATTGTTTGTCTGGCAAAGGCCTTACCGCAGTGGCTACACCGGTTCCCGTAAGATCACCGAAGTTAAGCGCTGTTGGGCGTGGCTGGCACTTGGGTGGGTGATCATCCAGCCGCCATGGGCTGTTGCCATTTTTCGGGGTGCACTCAGACTCGTGATGCCAATTGAGGAGCTACTCGACCGAATAGTAGCGGCTTCGGTCAAGAATACCATCATTACGACCGGGAGAGCGGTGCGCTGACCCCATACCCTTCCTATCCGCATCTTCCTTGAGGATGACACGGCGGTCGGATGGTCCCGGTAGGTCACTGGTGGCCTGAAAACGGAGTTGATTGTTTGTATAGCGAATCGAGTTTGCAGACTTCCTAGGCACAACAAGATAGACAACAAGGCTGGTTCAAAAAACAAATAATTCACAGAGCATACAGTGCAAGGCTTTTACGGCCAGCATTTGCGCCCTCGGTGATTTTTGTTTTATGGGCAAGCGGAATGCTTGCAGAACATCACCGGCGTGGAAAATTGTCGCAGTGCTGCTACGCGCGGGTAGACGCAGCAGTCCCACACGGGACGGGGCACCTGCGGAATTTCGCCGCGCGCCAGCCACACTGCCGATGCGCTGCTGCAGCCGCAGTCCTGCGGTCTGCGACACCAGCTGGGCAGTTCGCACGGCTGTGCCGCGCTGTGCCGCAGGTGTGCGAAGTGGAAGAAGAGAGCCCAGCAGGCAGCAGCCAGTACTGGGAGCGGAGTGGCCCCGATACCAGCTTGCATGTTTCCGTCCTCCGTTGTGTGCTTTTCTCGACAAATATCTCACACAACGTGTCCTCGTACATACAGGTAAATTCGACACATACATTTTAATAACTGAGGTAAAAAAAGAGGCGTTGTATTTGGGACGTAAGGACGGATGAATGCAAGGATAGAAAAGCAGCAAACGTACGGCCAGGCATGCCATTTGCTGTGAATTATTTCTAGATTTCGCGGAGCATTGAAACGGAGAGAGAAACTACGTGCCGGTCGGAGTGGCCGTGCGGTTCTAGACGCTACAGTCTGGAACCGAGCGACCGCTACGGTCGCAGGTTCGACACGCCAATCGGGAACAATAGAGAACAGATGGCTGTGAGAAGACGTCGGCGAATCGCACGGTGACCGATCCCTCTCCAGGACGACAACGCGACGGCAGTAGCGCCTGTCTGAAGAGGACATAGGCGCCGCGACCCTCTGGTGACATCCCAGTTCAATAGCAGCTTCATGACTAGCGACTTGGAGAGAAGCGGTAACGCTTGTCACTTCGCTTGTACTCTCTGTGTAACTCGGAACTGTCTATACTGAAGAAGCTGATTATTTCGTTTCTCGCCCTTTGCTTGCGACACATGAGTGTAATTGCGAAAGTTAAGTATTGTAAATTTATTTTTGTAATGAAACTCATTAATTCGCTTGGTTTAAATGTTTGTATAGCGAACCGAGTGAGCAGGTTTCCCAGACACAACACAACATGCAAACGTTACTACAGATATTCGGATTTACGTTATGGTATGTTCGATAAGCGCGCCATCATTGGCGATGATGTGGTGCAGACGAATAGCCAAATTCTGCATGACCCGCTGAAGTACCGGGACATCGATGCTGTCGATTACCTCCTCAATGGCTGTTATCAGCTCAGCGGTGGTTTTGGGGTTATTGATGAACACACTGTCTTTAACATAGCTCCACAAACAGGAGTCGCAATTATTCAGATCCGGAGAATATGGTGGCCAATCGAGGTCCATGGCAACTGCCTCTGGGTACCCCAGAGCCAGAATGCAGTCCCCAAAGTACTCCTTCAGGACATCAAACACTTTCCTACTTTGATAGGCTCGAGCTCTGTCTAGCATCTTGTTGACATCAGAGTCTCTTTGGATGGTGGGGATGAAATCATCTTCCAAAACTTTCACGTAGCGTTTTGTAGTCGCCTTGTCATCACGGAATATCGCACCGATTATTTCGTAACCAGACACTGCACACCGCACAGTCACCCGTTGACAGTGAAGAGACTTTCCGATCGCGAAATGTGGATTGTCAGTCCCCTAAATGCGCCAGTTTTGCTTATTGACGAACCCATAGAAATGAAAGTGGGCTTCGTCGCTAAATCAAACCATGCTTCCGACTACTAATTCCCATCATACCCCGCAGCCAACCGTGCAGTTTAACATCCTAACGCAGAGCGTTCAGAAGTTATGATGATTTTATTTTATATACCTTAATGATTCTCACGCTATATTTCTCTTCGTCTCTTCATTATTACAATAATGCCGTGGGCTAAGGATCAGTCTGAACTGAATTGTATTTGCAGGTTAGTTAACCCAACCACACTACGTAGTTTTACTCAGAGAGTGGTCAAAAATTACTATTTTTGAGAAACTCATAGATTTCCCATACTATCAGCATCTTATGTCTTTCCCTGAAACAGTGTAGCAAACAAACTAGTTCAGCTGCAATTATGATGGAATCCTGCAGCGAGTATTCTTGACATGAAGCTGAGAATAAGACATCTCAAATATTTACGAAAAGTCCCGGTGGTGTTGTTTCTGAACTATCCCCACAGTATTGATCGATTTTTTAATGCCGGGAAACACGTCTAACATACACGTTGTTGGTAAAAAGACTCACATGTACTTTGTTAATGCCGGCCGGTATGGCCGAGCTGTACTAGGCGCTTCAGTCTGGAACCGCGAAACCGCTACGGTCGCAGGTTCGAATCCTGCCTTGGGCATGGATGTGTGTGATGTCCTTAGCTTAGTTAGGTTTAAGTAGTTCTAAGTTGTAGGGGGCTGATGACCCCAGATGTTAAGTCCCATAGTGCTCAGAGCCATTTTTTACTTTTTTAATTATGTTACTGTAAATTTTCACAGCAAATGCAATGAATGGGCAAAAGGATTTATGATAGCGAGCGTTATAATTTATTACAAAGTGTGACACAGAATATTATTCCCACATCGGTTATAAATTCGTAGAAGGTGAGGCAAACGATAATGTTCTCACACTGGTGTCATGAAGTGGAAAAAATGGCATCGATTCCCTTGTATCACATGGACCAAGCCACATAATCTCCTTGGACAGTTATGGTACTGCAAAGTGTAATACTTACATCAATAAAAACAGAACATTAAATAAAGATCCAATAACAACTATTCAAATGGACAGTGTAAGAAAGGGTCAACAGTAGCAGATTATTTTGTTTTAAATGTTTGAGATAATTTTAAAGATGCAAATACGTAAAAGTAATAATCAAGATAGAACAATCAAAGAAATAAAATGCACATTGAAAGACAAATGCATATGTCAACTGTCTTATAGATTACCTCAGATATTACTGCCTGCCAAACACTTTCCGGCTTCACTTATGTATAGTTGGTCATTGCATCTCCGGCTACAAATTGCTTACACATTTCTTCTTCTTTTATCATATTTTGTCGCAGACGTTTGTGGCAGACTCCAATAACTTGACAGTAAATGTGTCTGTTAGTGACCATCTCTTCTGTTTACATAATTATGAAACACACAGAGTACTGTATATAGCTCACTCTGCTATTGGGCATGTGACTATCTATCTCTAGTTTTAAATGAAAATAACTCTCAGGACAATGGTGAATTGGAATGCGAGTGCCATTGATTTCATAGGTCACATAAAAAGGGAAATGAGAGGCACAGTTCCACATAACAACGGCCATAACCTCTGGTGTGGAGAGATGTAGCCCGCTGTTATGGCATAAAATCAAGCGCCGGCACGCCGGTTGTGAACGACAGAAAAAAGAGGGCTGTGAGAAGACATCAGCCAGTCGCATACTAACCGACTCCTCTCCAGGACGACAACACGACAGCAGCGGCCCCTATGTGAAGAGGACGTAGGCGTCGAGCCCGACTGATGACGGGCCAGTTGAATGGTAGCTTCAAGACTAGTGACTTGTATAGCAGCGACTTACGATTGTTTATAATGAAGGCGATTGCTTATTTTGTATGTGGCCCTTCGCTCGTGACTCTTCTGTGTAATAGTCAAAGTTAAGTATTGTCTGTTTTCATTTTGTAATAAAACTCATTAATAAGATTTGTTTGAACTGTTTGTATAGCGAAGCAAGTATGCCGGTGTGACCGAGCGGTTCTAGGCGCTGCAGTCTAGAACATGGCGACCGCTACATTCGCAGGTTCGCATATTGCCTCGGGCATCGATGTGTGTGATGTCCTTAGGTTAGTTAGGTTTAAGTAGTTCTAAGTTCTAGAGGACTTACGACCTCAGATGTTAAGTCCCATGTGCTCAGAGCCATTTGAACCATTTTGAAGCAAGTATATAGGATTCCTAGACTCAACGTATTTGATGACTAGGCTGGTTTTAACATTTGGTGATGAGACCAACTCGGACACAGTTTTCTTTTGTCGTGGGATTTTCTGTTCCTCTGGCGATGTAATTCTACGTTTTCTTTGCAGGGATGTGTTTACATGTTTTAACAGTGTCTCTATTCAGTGTTTTCAGGTGTGCATTGCAGAAATTTTTCTTTGCTTCTGTGCTTATTTTTATTGCTTGCATTGTCTGTTTATTTCATTTGCCTATTCCACAATGAGCAACCCACCTCTCCCACACCCTGCTCAGGAACCTCAGCTTCAAGTGATAGATGCAACGCAGCTAACACAGGTGTTTCAGTTTCAGATGCAGCGAATCTCCACCCTGCGAAACACGGAACAGCAGTTAGTGGCAAAATTTGCGCGCCC
This sequence comes from Schistocerca piceifrons, assembly GCF_021461385.2. Lineage (NCBI taxonomy): Eukaryota > Metazoa > Arthropoda > Insecta > Orthoptera > Acrididae > Schistocerca > Schistocerca piceifrons. The sequence continues at coordinate 769,428,966 of NC_060141.1, read as the reverse complement.
AACAAAGCAACAAGCAATACCTGAAGCTCCTAATTCTATGCCGCCTTTTCGTCAGTTTAACGAAAAAGATGAGGAATGTCTCGAGTGGTTGCAACAGTATGAAGCCCACATAATTGCTCACGATGTACCGCGTACTGTGAACTTACATTACTTTTTGTCAACGTTGGGACGTCCAGCCATTCGGCTCATTCAGAAATTGTTCCCTAACGCCATTCCGAATGAACTTTTCCATGACCAGGTTGTAGATTCAGTAACTAACTATTATGACCAAGTGAAAATGTAGTGGCAGCTAGGCACCAATTCTTTCGTCGCAATAAACGGTTAGAACAAACTTATTGTGAGTGGGTAACAGATTTGCAGGGTATGACGAGGAATGCAAACTGAAATGTGCTTGTGGTGCTGTATGTAGTGTTGGCAGAAGAGCCAACACCGTGTTGCTAGAGGAGGCCGAAATACACGCGTTTAAGCTCACGCAGACTGGCGTGAGGTCTGGAACAGGACAATGTAATTAATATAGCCAATAAGGTACGAAGATCTTGGAATACTTAACTTTAATCCATAATTGGTGTACATCGCTCTTGTTGATACATTAATAAGAATCTCAATATAAACTGGTAATGGCGCCTTGCTAGGTCGTAGCAAATGACGTAGCTGAAGGCTATGCTAACTATCGTCTCGGCAAATGAGAGCGTATTTGTCAGTGTAGCATCGCTAGCAAAGTCGGCTGTACAACTGGGGCGAGTGCTAGGACGTCTCTCTAGACCTGCCGTGTGGCGGCGCTCGGTCTGCAATCACTGACAGTGGCGACACGCGGGTCCGACGTATACTAATGGACCGCGGCCGATTTAAAGGCTACCACCTAGCAAGTGTGGTGTCTGGCGTTGACACCACACTTTATACTCAGATTTTATGCTATGTAATGCGATCACGTACAATGTCACTGATATCCAACGTAGAGAAAAGATTCTGAAACAGTCAGATCCATCATTCCAGCATGTAGTGCAAATTCGTGATCAGTATGATTCAGATGCTGTAGCGGTTGATAAATTTGAGCAGCTACCAATTTGTCACGTTGACTCGTCCCTTGCGTGTACCACGCTGCATAAACAGTCATCTACACAGGCGAACAGAATTAAGTCATGCCCTCAGTGCTATTCACGGCACAAACGCCAAGACTGTCCATCCAGAGAAGCACAGCACTACACATGTGGCAAGAAAGGTCACATAGAATCCATATGTTTGCAACGGAACAAACGTAATTATTCTGCCGACTCACATAACTCTCGTCACAAAGCTCATGTAATCAGTACAGTGTATTCAAAGCATGCTGCAGGCATTAGCAAAACTAGCAAGCAAGTAGTTTCTTCAGTGCTATGCCAGTCCAACCAACTTTTTGTTCATTTGCATATTAATGGAAAATCTGTGAAATCAGAATTGGACATGGGTGCCTTTGTTACACTGCTGAATCATAACACTATGAACTGTTAGGCTCCCCATGCCTGTCTAAAACTAGCACATACCAGATGGCTTAAAATGGACAAGACATTCCCGTTCTCAGAATATCTACTTATCAAGTCATGTATCACTCGCATACACGAACTGTGACTTTCACTGTGCTACAGTCACACGATTGTGAGACATATTTGGCCTTGATTCGTTTGATTTGTTTGGCTTTCAAATTCAGGATAATGTGTTGTCAGTGACTGCCTGCAGTGCAAAAGACAGTGTAGCTACCTTGCTTCCCTGAACTCTTTTTCTGAAGGTTTAGGCAAGGCTAACAATCTTGTTCCACATATTATTATCAAAGGCAATGTTCAGCCGAAATTTTGCCGGGTCGGAACTGTTCCCGTTGCATTACGGGACAAAGCCGCTGCTGAATTACAGAGTTGCAAGATGCATCAATGTGGTTTAGACACTGTCAGTACGCTGTATTTTCAGTTATCTGCTGTTATGAACGGGAGAAAAACTTTCCCTTCAGTTAGTTCTCTTTCACTCGAACCACCAAATCTTCTAGCGCCTTCTTTACATCTTTGGCAGAGCAGCCGTTTCTTCTGCAAGAATTCTTAAATGATCGAGCTCTTGCTGCAAGCAGTGTGCTTCACAGATGTTTTTAGTCCCTTCGACCAATATTTCGATCACTCCTCTATGCTGTTTGGGACGATGAGTAAAATTTTTGTGAACAAATCTTTCCATGTGAGTGGGCTTTCCTGTAGGCTTCGTGCTCTAAAGTTCCTTTGTGGTTTATAAGCACCTCTACATTCAAATATGTGATGTAGCCTTGTTTCTCTTTTTCCTGTATGAACTTGATATCAAAACTAATTCCAGTCCCTAAACTTTGAAATCCTGAGATTTCTTTTTCTGCAGGAGTGTACGTAACAAAAGAATCATCAGTGCACTGAAACCGACAAGTTGGTTTCATTTTGGACGCCTTTCAAACAGAGTACCGATACAGTCTTTGGAATTGCTTTAATACAATTCGGTCACAAGATATGTCACCTGTCAATTTTTCACATATTTTGTGTTGTAATTTTTCACACGTTTTCTGTTGTAATGTTCACTATGCGTTCCTCTAGACGTTACATAATTCAAACAGCAAGTTTTCTTTTTTTTAATTGTAACGAATCTCTGTCATATACAAAGAAACTACCTCTAACAATTTACTTTAAATTAATGGCTTCTGATATCAAATAATTCAGTAGATATCCTTGGATATTTTTTGAATTTATTTTGTTTTGGTCCTTTGGGAGGGCGATTGTGACCGTCAATCTTCTGACTGACTTTCTGCGGCCCACCACAACTTCGTCCTGTTTACCAATATATACAGCTCAGAGTAGCAATTATAACCGATGTCTTCAATTATTTATTATCTTTCCCTGCAGATTTTGCCCTCAACAGCACCTTGCAGCACCCTCCAGCACCAAGGAACTTATTTCATGGTGTCGTAACACATGTCCTGTCTTTCTGTCCCTGCCTCTTGTCAGTGTTTTTCAGTTATCAGCTTCCTCGACAATTCTGTAGAGAACCTGACATTTTTTATCTTATATGTTCACCTAATTTTCAATATCCTTATACAGGTACCATATCTCAAACACTTGCGTTCTCTTCTTTTCCGGTTTAGCCTCAGCCGATTATCACTTCCACACACTACTGTATTTTAAACGTATCTCCACAGAAATTTCTTCCATGTAGCTGTTTTACAACTGTCCTAGAGTTACGTCTCCACTCTTTGGTGCCTGAATGCTGTTTTCAATGTTTTAATCATTTAAATGAGGTTACGGGAGTTGCGTGTGCTTTAATATTCAGCAGGACCTTCACCTGTAGACTCTCTTCGCGTTTCGAAAGTATGCAAACGCAAAGCGTTTCACGTGGTTGGTGCGTGCGGTGGCCTTTAAGGCGGCCGGCAGTTGCCGCCACGAGAGGAAAGCCACAGGCGTCGCCGTGTGCCCTGCAAGTCTTCTGGTGAGCCAGAAGGGCGCGCACGCTGCAGGCACTGGCTGGCCGTAACTGCCTTCGTTTAAAGTTGGGCCGCAGATGCGGTGCGCAGCGCGGGCGGCCACGATTGTTCTTCGAGACCCCTGGAAAGAAGTAACAGCTTCCGCAACTTCATTCGTTGCACTCCCAAAACGAGAAGCCTGGAGAAAAAGGAGAAGGGAGGGCAAGACGGAAAAACTCACGCGGCAGTACTGCGCCAACACACCTGCTCCCCTAATGCTGCGCACTCATTACGTAACCGTGGGCGATGTACGTATCGGCGTCAGTAAAATGTTACCATTGTAGAACACCCAACACACTGTGCTCTGGGTCAGACCTAGAGATAGGTCTTCTGGATAAACCACATGTGTAATGAATGTTTACAGTACATTCCGAGGGTGGACGCAAAGTTTCTCTCTTTTCTCATTAACAGAGCCACCGAGACTTGACGAATTGTGGTGATAATACCACTTTACACCAGCAGATGGTGCTGGCTGTATAGACTTTATAATAATCTGATTACTTGATGAATCGTTGTGAACACATTGGTTCAAATGTTTCAAATGGCTCTGAGCACTATGGGACTTAACTTCTGACGTCATCAGTCACCTAGAATTTAGAACTACTTAAACCTAACTAAGCTAAGGACATCACACACAGCAATGCCCGAGGCAGGATTCGAACCTGCGACCGTAGCGGTCGCGCGGTTCCAAACTGTAGCGCCTAGAATCACTCGGCCACTCCGGTCGGCATGAACATATTCCCACAGCTGTTTCTCTGCTACGGTGATCCACTTGATCCAAGCAGGTTGCATGGGGCTTAATTAAATACGATTGAAAATATTTTTAGTTTTTTTTCGTAGCTGTATGTCCGATTACTCTGTGTCTCGTAATCGGTTGGCCCTGACTAGTATTATTACGCAATCTGACTGCATAGAATAACAACAAACAATGAAAGAAAATATTCGTAAACACAGTAAATTAATTAAGTCCCCAGCAACCATAAAACCTACAAAACCCAAGCACAAATGTAATTGTTCTGTGCGTGGGAGTGTGACTCAACGTACACATCTGGCACGGTTCTTCTTCAACAAGACAAGAATTTTTAAATACCAATTATACTGACGTGATAAAAGAAAATTAGAAATACCATAATTGCTCAAGGAAAGTAGAATTACACTCTAATACAAGAACACACGCCAGATGCTTTGTTGACTGAACCTGTAATGACGCATTATTTAGGACACTAAAATAAGAACAAACTGAGTTAATTACCTCATTTATATTGATGAAAATCATTCTAATCCTTACATTATATCTCAACCAGAACTCTCCAATATCACATCTCAGCAAGCACTGCCTAATAGCACATCTCAACAAACACTCTCTGCTACAACATCTCAGCACAGACTACCACGAGACCTCGACAGGCACTGACTTCCACGAGTTCTTAACAGGCACTGACTACTACGAGCTCTCTCCAAGCACTGACTGCTACGAGTTCTTAACAGGCACTGTGGTGGCGGCTTAATAACACTCTTTGGCGCAATCTCTGGCGCAGTGGCTCAGTGTAGCCACCTTTCATATGCCCCTCCTCCACAGGCCAGAATTTGATGGTATTTTTGCCAGCATTGGTGGTGAAAATACCACCAAATTCGTCCAGAAAAATACAGACAAAAATAAAAGATAATATTAATACCTAAATATCACATAATTAGTTAAAATTTTGGCTTTGCACTGACCTTTCAATAACCTAATATATAAAATACAGTAGGCAATACAAATTCTTTTCATACATGTGGCTTTACATAATAGTTTGCACAATACACAAAAAATCAGTTTATACAAATGTTCACATAAAATACTTTTAATTATTCAAAAAAAAAAAAAAAACAAATAGTTGATAATTCCAGCCCAGCAATGGTCAACAGGTGCAAACACCAACAAGTGACATCATTTCAGCAGAAACAGTCCATCAGTTGCACCCAGCAATGTTGAGAGCAGGTGCAGACACCAGCAAGTGACATCATTTCAGTAGAAGCAGTCCATCAGTTGCACCCAGCAATGTTGAGCAGGTGCAGACACCAACAAGTGACATCATTTCAGTAGAAGCAGTCTATCAGTTGCACCCAGCAATGTTGAACAGGTGCAGACACCAACAAGTGACATCATTTCAGTAGAAGCAGTCCATCAGTTGCACCCAGCAATGTTGAGCAGGTGCAGACACCAACAAGTGACATCATTTCAGTAGAAGCAGTCCATCAGTTGCACCCAGCAATGTTGAGCAGGTGCGGACACCAACAAGTGACATCATTTCAGTAGAAGCAGTTCCATCAGTTGCACCCAGCAATGTTGAGCAGGTGCAGACGCCAACAAGTGACATCATTTCATTAGAAGCAGTCCATCAGTGGCACCCAGCAATGTTGAGTAGGTGCAAACACCAACAAGTGACTTCATTTCCATACAAGTAGTCCATCAGTTGCACCTAGCAATGATGAGCAGGTGCAGACACCGGAAAGTGACATCATTTCCATAGAAGTAGCTTCATCTGTGCACCCAGTAATGTTGAGCAGGTGCAAACACCAACAAGTGACTTCATTTCAGTAGAAGCAGTTCCATTAGTGGCACCCAGCAATGTTGAGTAGGTGCAGACAGCAACAAGTGACATTATTTCAGTAGAAACAGTTCTAACAGTGGCCCCCAGCAGTGTTGAGTAGGTGCAGATAGCAAGAAGTAACATCATTTCAGTAGAAACAGTTCCAACAGTGGCACCCAACAATGTTGAGGAGGTGCAGACACCGACAAGTGACATCATTTCAGTAGAAGCAGTCCATCAGTTGCACCTAGCAATGATGAGCAGGTGCAGAGAGCAGTCCATGATATTCACTATCCCTGATCACACTGTTCATCAGCAGAAATTAATCATTCCTAAGTGTCACACATTATGTTGAAAAAGTGCAGGTAACAGTTCATAATATTTACCCTCACTAATCAGACAGTTCAGGCATGAACAATAGTTTGAATGCACATACAAATGCTTTTACACTAAACATACAAATCATAACAAACACACAAATGATATCAGATAATTTTCATATTAACTATTACAAATACTCAAATATCAGTAAACCTATAATATTTATGGGTGTCAGTGCAAGCCACTACAAACAAATAAAATAATATTCACGAGATAGGTGGGTAGGATTAGGAAAGGAAAACACACAAAACACACTCACTCATCTTTCATCCACATTAAGTACTACTGTGTAACTGAGTAGTGTTAACTGTGTAAATGCAATTCTGTCAAAATCTGATGTCCATCATGTGTATCAAGTAGTAGTGGCAGCAATGTATAACAGTCAATCATAGTTAGGTCAACGTCATAGTCATCATGTCAAGACCAATGTTTTCCAAGCCAGATCAAATGTACTGTTGTTGAACAACTGTCAGTGAGCCAAGATATGCAAATACTTCCTCTCTTAAAAAAAAATATATACTGCTTAGTGATTTAACAAAGTGTGTGTACAGACTATCGTCCTTCTACTTTAGTGTTCTAGTCTGCTATCTTCATCCTCCTTGTTCCATAAGACCAACAAAAAAAATATGCATCTCACTTACTTTACTTCTTATACACCAAAACTCCAATAATCATCAGCATCACATAATCTCAATAATACCTCAATAATACCTCTTCAATACATCGATACATATAAACCTTATCATTAATATCATTTACCTTACCTCTTGTCCACAAAAACTCCAATAATCATCAATTTCATATAATCTCTATACCTCAATAATACCTCTTCAATACGTCGATACATATGAACCTTATTACCAATATCACTTCACTTCCATAACAACTCTTTCCTCTAGTCAGTCTCCTCGAACAAGTACAGATAAAATCCTAGTGCAAACTTCATCATCTCATACAATCCGAAGACACATTGTCAGCACACAACCTCTGTGTAATCCATCTGAGCCAAATCTTCTACTCATTATGAATTATAAACAAAAGAAATGCATACATGACCTCTAACAGATTTCGTTCGAATAACTCTCAGTAATTAAGTACGATTACGGAATGTGAATGATCACAATATTTCACAGTGTGTACACCACTTCAAGAATTATGGCAGAAGCAAACATGTGGAGTATTTCTTGTATCAAGTGTCACTTCCTATTTCAATTGCTCACGAAAAATGCAGTGTAATAACTGTTAATGGTCTAAACCTAGTAATGGTATGTCATGTGGTTAGCTTCCTTCCTATTAGCATAAAGTTATACAGCTTCCATAAAACCTCCAGCTCATGTGACTTCTATGAAGTTTCTTGTACTAATGTCGTTTATGTCGAATTATAGCAGTTCATTTTCCTATCTTAAAAATATAAGGCACTGAGCGTAAGCAAAACAACCAATAGCGAGCAAATATACCAGTAGTGAACAGAATGCCAAAAAGTGGATGCAGCACAATTCTTACAACGAGGCTCTGCCAAGCGAACAATCTATAATTAACACCATACTGTAACCTAAACTCTATGTTCGTACACTGTACAACATCATTGCTATATACCAAATTAAAGAGTAGTTGTGACAACAAACAGAAATGTATAAATATGCAATCCATACGCATAGCAGCAAACAGGTCATTAGCATCACATCAGCATAAGCAAATAAATGTTCATATGTCCTCTTAATAAGTAAACATGAAGGCGCAAGCAGATAAATCACAAAGTATAACTTACATACATAAACACATCAGCACAATAAATCAGATGACAATTATAATTTAAATAAATAAGCACAGCAGGCACATAATTAAAAAAAATATGACATCAGTGAAAGAGCAGTGCAGCCAAGCGATGCATAATATATACAAATAACAATCCTGTTCATTAATAAAACATTGACAAAAATCAGCAAATGTACGCAAGCACGTCGCTTCACACGTAAATTCATAGAACATAAAATTAGCACAAAGTATGAATCACGTAATCGCGAGCAGCAAATTACGTCTAAAGTACGTACCTAAGTGGAAATATGTTACCTGAAAAATAAACTCAATTAATAGTTACCCTTTTTAGTTTATTAGTTTCTTCTTCGAAATTACATTCTTCCTGAAAATTTCTCGATAGCAAGTCCTCTTAACGTCGGAGACACACAGAATTTACCTGAAGTTCTTAAATATTTTATAGAACCGTATCCTGAAAAATACTGAATGTTAATAACATAATTCATCAAGTCACTATAGCTTTATACTGAATTTAATCGGAGAAATTAAACTGTGTATTTGTTTACGGCTGTCAGTGCATTCGCACTGAGCGCTCGATCAGCTGTAGGCGCGTGACGTAGGAAGCAATTGTTCGCGGTCAACGACTGCTTTGTGCGGCGCGCAGGCTTGACTGTTGCTTTGAGTATGTGCCGCCGCCAAAACACAGCGCGGCATCCTTGTATTCTCTGCATGTTTACATGTATCTGTTGGTTTCTCTAAAGTATGTCATTCCACAAAAATTTTAACGTTTGATATATGATGTATTCCTTTAGAGCGTCGAGATTTAAGAGTTTCTACTTCGACAGTGTTATCATGAATAATTTTGCGAATTCTATATGGATCGTTATAAAGCAGAAAAAATTTGCGACACAAGCCTTTTCCTTTGTGCGACAAACGATGAGACTTAATTAACACTTTCTGACCAACTGACAAGATTTTTAAATGACCAGGACGTTTAGCTGATCTCTCTCTTCTAGCAGCCGCAGATGCAATATTTCGTAGAGCCCGGTTGACAACTTCAGAATGCCGCAGTTTCCGTGAAGGCGGAAAAGGAACTATTTCAGAAATGCGATTTGTCGGTGCTTTATTTTTTAATGTCAGTATAGGCGGTAAAGAAGTTGAACCATTAGGGAGTTCATTCATAATGTTTTGAAAAATATGAAGATACTAATCCCACGTTCTGTGATTCTGATGACAATAAAGACGACACAATTTATTGATTTCCTTCATCCATCTCTCTGAAGCGTTAGATTGAGGGTGAAAAAGTGAAATGAAAATTGGTTTAATTTTACGACGCTGTAGAGTACGAAGCCAAATTTTAGAACTAAACTGTGATCCATTATCTGATATAACCTTATCAACATGACCAACTTCTTTAAGAAAATGTTTGATGAAAGCGTTAGATACTGAACGAGCTGTTGCTTTGCGTAAAGGTGTAAAACACACATATTTTGATGTCAACTCCACTGCTACGAAAATGTACGCAAAACCATTAGTAGAACGAACCACTGGACCGAACAAATCGACTGCAGCCATCTCCTTTAATTTCGCTGGAATGATAGGAAACAACGGTGCTCTGTGAGAAACTGCTGGCGGCTTAGCCTTTTGACATAATTTGCATTTGGCCAGAACAGATCGAATACGTTTTTCCATATTACTGAAGTAGCAATTTTCTCGTAATTTGTGAAAGCATTTTCTGGGACCAAAGTGTGCATAACTGAAATGCGTATACCAAATCAATTTATTGACCCACTCATCAGGAATACAAACTAACCAAACAGAGTTGTCGACCGATTTTCATTTAAAAAGAAGTTTCCAGATAGATCGCAAAAACGAGGTGTGGCCAAATTGTCCAATCCAACAAAGCGTCTAAGAAAATTACAGACACCAAGGAAACTACGAACATCACGTTTTGTAGTAGGAACAGCATAATTACGAATAGCGTCTAATTTTTCTGGATCAGGAAGAATACCTTCTGTAGAAATAATGTGACCGAGAAATTTCACCTGAGAACGACCAAATTCAGATTTTTCCAAGTTCTCTGTAATGCCAACTCGTGCAAAAATACGTAATAATGAATCCAAAATTTTGTTGTGCTCACTCCAAGAACGTTTAGCAATAAGAATGTCGTCAACATGTGAAGTAATATTGTCACGAAGATAAACAGGTAAAATTTCATTTAAGCTACTAATGAATGCTGCTGAAGGTACAGTAACTCCACATGGTAATTTCCGAAATCACTTTTGGGTAAATTAGTCAAATCCGGTTATTGTTTACTTACTCACTAGATAGATTGATAGTCGAAGAGTTGTTTTGACAGATGCAAAGAATAGTAAAAGAGTAGGCAGCGGTACAGAAAACTAAAAGAGAAATAGCACCACTACAGCTCGGGGCCCTATGCTCGCTACGGCACATATTCACTTAGAGTAGTGAATCCCCTGAGGACTTTAATAGCCGCACATAATTTCCAGTTTGTGACTTAATGGCAACTTTGGCGGGAGTGCGTACATAAATTGATCTAACCATGCACATGGATGTATGTCACTCTTAGAATTGCGGAAGATTTCCGAACAGTCAAAAAGTGTTTATAGTCAAAGTTTTCGCCTCGTGGCGACAAAGACCTACCGCGTCTGTCCCAGTCTGAATGTCGATTATTGTAAAGTTCGCGCGCCTGGCGCTCTCTTGTTGCATCCCGTAAATGAAACAAATTATTTTCTTCAAACCCCTCTGGTATCTGTGATTCTAAATTTCTTTTGCCGTCTTTTCCTACGATTTCGCCCTCAATCTGTTTGACTTGCTTTTTCAATACCTCAAATTCCCTTTTCAAGCGTTCATTAAATTTTCCTTGATTTTCAACATGCTTAATTATGTTCTGATACTCTTCGGTTTCTGAAAATGGTAATGGTGCTGTATCATCTGAATCTCTGTCCCCATTTAAACTAAGATTTGTCAATTTGTCTGAAATCTCAACTCTTTCCGATAAATCACCTATTTGTTCTTTCTGTTTATTTACGTCTTCCGTAAGTGTCGCGAGTCGGGTTTCAGTATTAACATATTTAGTAGATAACTGTTCATACTGTTGTGTTAGATTATTTAACCTGTCATTTGGTACGGATTCCTCGATTCTCTCAAATATTTCTTTCTTATCGTGTGCACGTTGTAAATTTGACTCTGAAAATTTTTGAACTATCACGCGATCTCTTTCTTCCTGTTCTTTATCCTGTTCCCTTTGTCTGATTTCTACTGCAATTAATCTATTATTGTGAGCATTCAAAATCGGTTGTACTTCTTCTCTGATTTCTTTCTTTAATTCATCTTTCATATTTTTGAAACATGTCCCAATTCGTGAATCTAACTGTGTTTCCAAAGTTCCCATCTCCGTTTTAATTGTTCCTATCTCTGTTTTTAATTCAGATCCTAACTGTGATCCAAGTGAGTCTAACCGTGTTTCCATTGTTCCCATTTGTGATCCCAGTGAGTCTAACCGTTTTTCCACTGTTCCCATTTGTGAGTCCAACCGTGTTTTTAATTCTGATCCCAAATTTAATATTACACCCATCAACTGCTCCATGTTAAATGGTTCAGAATTCTTTTCGCCCCTAACATTTCCCGCAAAACTAACTTCCTTCTGCATAGCCATAAGGCTATCTGTGTTCGATACTATTCCAGAATCTTCTGTCGTTAATCTCGGATTCTGTGAATTTTCTGATTGAGAAAAATTTTGAAATGGTTCCGGACTATTTTCCCGACTTATTACATTGTTTTCCACTTCATTATTCATCACACTGTTTTCCTCTGTTGGCGAGTTCGCCATGTTAACAATTTCGTCATTCTCACTATCCATCATTTTTGCCTTCTTCATCGATCGCGTAATCATTTACAAAACATAAAAAAATTCGTCACTGTACGAAAATTACACACAATGACTCTTTATCTCCAACAATACCATTTACATGAAAAGTTTCCCTCAAACACGATTAATCGAACAATTGAAATAATTGCACTAAATTGTCAAACCCGTAGACAAGACAACAATTTAAATTTTGAAAAATACAATTAGAAAAGTGACAATTACCAAATCTACACATGCAATACAGACTACAATTACTAAACTCAAATTACTACAACAATACTACGGTCTACTATTTTTACAATCAGAAGAATTCCAAGGGACGATCCGGAGCAGCGGTCGCCACGTGCATGGGGGCTTAATTAAATACGATTGAAAATATTTTTTAGTTTTTAGTAGCTGTATGTCCGATTACGCTGTGTCTCGTAAACGGTTGGCCCTGACTAGAATTATTACGCTATCTGACTGCAAAGAACAACAACAAAGAATGAAATGAAAATTTTCATAAACACAGTTAATTAATTAAGTCCCCAGCAACTATAAAACCTACAAAACCCAAGCACAAATGTAATTGTTCTGTGTGTGGGAGTGTGACTCAACGTACACATCTGGCACGGTTCTTCTTCAACAAGACAAGAATTTTTAAATACCAATTATACTGACGTGACAAAAGAAAATTAGAAATACCATAATTGCTCAAGGAAAGTAGAATTACACTCTAATACAAGAACACACGCCAGATGCTTTGTTGACTGAACCTGTAATGACACATTATTTAGGACACTAAAATAAGAACAAACTGAGTTAATTACGTCATTTATATTGATGAAAATCATTCTAATCCTTACATTATATCTCAACCAGATCTCTCCAATATCACATCTCAGCAAGCACTGCCTAATAGCACATCTCAACAAACACTCTCTGCTACAACATCTCAGCACAGACTACCACGAGACCTCGACAAGCACTGACTTCCACGAGTTCTTAACAGGCACTGACTACTACGAGCTCTCTCCAAGCACTGACCGCTACGAGTTCTTAACAGGCACTGTGGTGGCGGCTTAATAATACTCTTTGGCGCAATCTCTGGCGCAGTGGCTCAGTGTAGCCACCTTTCAAGGTCATTCTCAATAATGTAACACAGTGTACTTGATAACTTAATGAAAATTTGTCATTCAATAGCCTTTTTTCCACCTTCTTATAATTTCACCTGATGAAAAAACAGAAAAGTAAGTAATGTTATTTTCAATTTTTAGACAGGCAATTAAAAACATACACTGTAAAAGTTACACTACTGCCCATTGAAATTGCTACACCACGAAGATGACGTGCTACAGACGCGAAATTTAACCGACAGGAAGAAAATGCTGTGATATGCAAATGATTAGCTTTTCAGAGCATTCACACTAGGCTCGCGCCGGTGGCGACACCAACAACGTGCTGACATGAGGAAAGTTTCCAACCGATTTCTCATACGCAAACAGCAGTTGACGGGCGTTGCCTGGTAAAACGTTGTTGTGATACCTCGTGTAAGGGGGAGAAATGCGTACCATCACGTTTCCAATTTTGATAAAGGTCGGGTTGTAGCTTCTCGCGATTGCGGTTTATCGTATAGCGACATTGTTGCTCGCGTTGGTCGAGATCCAATGACTGTTAGCAGAATATGGAATCGGTGGGTTGAGGAGGGTAATACGGAACGCCGTGCTGGATCCCAACGGCCTCGTATAACTAGCAGTCGAGATGACAGGCATCTTATCGGCATGGCTGTAACGGATCGTGCAGCCACGTCTCGATCCCTGAGTCAGCAGATGGAGACGTTTGCAAGACAACAACCATCTGCACAAACAGTTCGACTCCGTTTGCAGCAGCCCGGAGGCTATGGCTGCGGTTACCCTTGACGTTGCATCACAGACAGGAGCGCCTGCGATGGTGTACTCAGCGACAGACCTGGGTGCACGAATGGCAAAACGTCAATTTTTCGGATGAATCTAGGTTCTGTTTACAGCATCATGATGGTCGCATCCGTGTTTGGCGACATCGCGATGAACACACATTGGAAGCGTGTATTCGTCATCGCCATATTGGTGTTTCACCCGGCGTAATGGTATGGGGTGCTATTGGTTACACGTTTCGGTCACCTCTTGTTCGCATCGACGGCAGTTTGAACAGTGGATTTTACATTTCAGATGTGTTACGACCCGTGGCTCTACCCTTCATTCGGCCCTGTGAAATCCCACATTTCAGCAGGATAGTGCACGACCACGTGTTGCAGGTCCTGTACGGGCCTTTCTGGATACAGAAAATGTCGACTGCTACCCTGGCCACCACATTCTCCAGATCTCTCACCAACTGAAAACGTCTGGTCAATGGTGGCCGTGCAACTTACTCGTCACAATACTCTTGATGAACTGTGGTATCGTGTTGAAACTGCATGGGCAGCTGTACCTGTTCACGCCATCCAAGCTCTTCATGAACTGTGGTGTCTTGTTGAAGCTGCATGGGCAGCTGTAGCTGTACACGCCATCCAAGCTCTGTTTGACTCAATGCCCAGGCGTATCAAGGCCGTTATTACCGACAGAGGTGGTTGTTCTGGGTACTGATTCCTCAGGATCTATGCACCCAAATTGCGTGAAAATGTAATTACATATCAGTTCTAGTATAATATATGAATACTCGTTTATGATCTGCATTTCTTCTTGGTGTAGCAATTTTAATGGCTAGTAGTGTATTTTCAAATTTTAGACATTGAATAAAAAAAAATATATTGTAAAAGTTCAATTTTCTTCAGTTTAATAGATTTACATACTGCTTATTAAAACCAGTTTTAAATTTTGTCTGTATACTGCTCTGTCGTAATTTGTATTTTTTCGTCTTTTTCAAGACTGTCATTGAACAGTGGGACTAAAACTTGAACATGGACGTCCCCAGAATCAAGACCACCTTGTCAGTGGAATGTCTAACATGGAAACTGCTCATCTGCCTATCAATTAAGGGCTGTTGGCGACCAAACGAACTTTTTTTCTATGAACCACCTTATTTAATAGTTCAACTGCTCTTAGAGCTCCTGTCTATTGCTTTGTTCTAGTGTGCCCTTTTCGTCTTTGATCCTCGATCGTCCCCTCTATTACAAAATGCACAATACTTGGTGTTGCGTCTGATATGTCCTTGGTATGCAGTTCTTGTTATCTTCTACATCTACATACACACTCCGCAAGCCATCTGACGGTGTGTGGTGGAAGGAACTTTGAGTACCTCTATCGGTTCTCCCTTCTATCTTAAGCGTTGTTAAAATTTCTCGCTTGTTTGTGTGTTCGTCGCAGTACTGCAGCGTTAATTATTCTTGGTGTACACGGTGTTTCAAGCATTCTGCGATAAATCCACATTCCATAGGCCTCGATCTTCTTTACCTTTGGGATGTTTAGTGTCCATCCTTCAGAACTGTATAGAAGTCCAGACCAGATGTAGCATCTTGCTAATCGAATTCTAAGGTTTAGGTCTAGCTCTTTATTTGTAAGAATTTTAATTTTATGGGCGTTTTACGAGTGTTATCTATATGACGCTTTAGCTCCATATCTGATCTCCATTTTTACAGAGCCACGTTCTAAGCCGGTTCAGCGTAACTGGTCTTCGTATTAAGGAACCACTGAATCGTAGATTTGCATTCGTAAAGGAGTAGGTCTGTCGTGTGACAATTATAAAATGCGGTATTTGGCTTTGATATTCAGACTTAAGTTTGTGCTGTAGTCTCCTACTGTGTTGATAAGTTGCTGAAGATCATTCAAATTATCAGCAAACGATACTGTGTGATAAGCATAGTCATTACTATTGATGAAGACTCCATCTACTTTTTTGCCTTTTCTGAATCACGAAGCAATCACTGAAGGACTTTGAACTGAATAATAGAAGTGACTGAACGCGTTTTCGTCGGACTCTTCTACAGGTAAGCCTGTTAACCAAGTTGGTGACCTCCTTGTCAAACTTAACATGTGTTCTCCGTTTGCAATAAAAATTCTCTGTATTGCGGAAGCCTTTATGATCTATACCAATTTTGTAGACGATTTCCATAAGTTTATGATGTCCTCTATGAATAAAACCTTCCTAACCAATAAAACAAAGACCTGCTGTCATTTCTTGAGCATGGCTATTTTGCGCAACAGCTTGTAGTTCAATTATTCCTTCTCTTCTATCTAAACCTTTCTAAACCCGAACAGTATCATACCGACGAATTTCTCATATTTTCCGTAAAAGCTTTGACACATGACTTTCAGATATATTTTCAAGGAATGGCTCACGAGGTTAATGAGTCTATAACATTCAAATTTTTGTATATTTTTCTTTCTTGGCCATGGAAAGAAAACTGATAGTACCTGTTGGGCAGGGTAAATACGTGTACCGTAAATGTTCTTAAAATGTTTGTGTAAGACTCTCATACCTTCTTCTTTCATAAGTTCCTATAGCTTTATTGGTTTTGAGTTTCGTATGGCTTGCTCGATTTATTTTTTCATAGCTGGATGCCGCATTAGATTATCGCCCCTAGAAAACTCAGTATTTGGTCTGTCACCTGAAAAGAGATTTCTAATACACTCTTCCGATATCAACCCTTTCCCATAGATGTATATCTATTCACTTCTATTTTCTTCATCAGCTTCTTTCATGTGGTTCACGTTTTCGTTTTTGGTTGCTCTTTTAGAAATTATCTTTAGCGTTACTGACACACACTACCTGATCAAAAGTATCCGGACACCTGTTAACGGACGGCAGTACTCAGTGTGTCCGCCTTTCACCTTCATGACGGCCTGAACCCCGCTGAGGACTCTATCAGAACAGTCTCTGTAATTCCATCTTTATACAGGACGGATGCGGGAACTCAGCTGTTCTTTCACCGTGTGTTTTTTATTCTTTCCCTTTTTTCTCTTCTTGTCGTTTTTGTACTACATTGTGTGTACCTCTTTGCTACATACGAGGGCTGTTCAAAAAGTAAGGGGACTTTTCAAATTGTGTGGGTAACGTACATTCAATTATTGATCTTTATTTTGCTATGTTGGTATACATGTCCCGAACATATGTTCACAGTTTCAAGTGTACATCATACTTCGTTTGTTTTTGAAAGATAGAAAGGTTAGACGTGTTTTAGTGTACTCGGCGATTATCGATTAGTATAAAATGGAGCAAAGAATTTGCATCAAATTCTATGTGAAAAAAATGGAATCAAGTGCTCTACAACACTTAAAATGTTGGCAGTAGCTTAAGGTGAGTCTGCTCTAAGTACAAAAAAAAAGTTTACAAGTAGTACAAGCTACTCCCAGAAGGCCGAGAAGATGCCAATGACGAACCTCGCTCTGGATGCCCCATCTCATCAACAACGGATGATAACGTCGAAGCTGTGAAGAAAATTGTTTTGGAAAATCGCCGAATTACCGTAAGAGAAGTTGCTGAGGATGTTGGAATATCGGTCGGCTCGCGTCATGCAATTTTTTTCGGATGTTTTGAGCAGGAGACGTGTGTCTGCGAAGTTTGTTCCAGAATTTCTCAATTTTGATCGGGAGTACCGTCACATGAGCATCGCTCAGGAGCTCTTGAATGACGTCAGTGATGATCCTCAAAAGGGTCATAACTGGTGACGAAAAATGATTTAAGGTTATGACGTCGAAACCAAAGCTCAATCGTCCCAATGGAAGCATCGCGGAAAGTCAAGATCGTAAAAAGCACTCCAAGGTCGATCAAATGTCAAAGTTTTACCCATTGTTTTTTCTGTTACTGTGGCGTAATGTATTGTAAATTTTTTCCTCAAGGTCGTACGATCAATAAGGAGTATTGCCTTGTTATGCGCCGTTTGCGAGAAGCAATACGCAAAGAACATCCGGAACATGAGATATTTTTTGGCCAAAAACAACACGACAGTAACGCCTCAGCCACCAAATTCACCGGATTTGGCCCCCTGCGACTTTTTCCTGTTCCCAAAACTGAAGAGACCTACGAAAGGACGATGATTTTCAGAGATTGAGGAAACGAAAACTGCATCGCTGGATGTACTCAGGGCTGTACCAAAAACTGCTTATGAGAAGTGCTTCGAGGGCTGGAAGAAGCGTTGGCACAAGTGTATTGTATCTTGAGGGGGATTAAATTGAAGGGGACATCATAAATATTGATGGATGAATAAATAATTTTTCGTAAAAATATAAATTCACCTTGCTTTTTGAACACACCTCGTATATTATTCTTTAGTTATTCACTTATACGTGTGTTCTGCTATTACAGGGTCATAGCAATTATTCGTTTTAACTTTACATAAAGTAATCAGCGTTAATGCATGTGCTGTTTTCATTAACTTTCATATTTGCCCAGTACTGATCCTGTTATTGTCTCCAGTAATTACATAATATTTCCCTCTTTCTGTTACGCACCAGCCGTGATTAGTAATGACACGTCCTCAACCGTTACTGTTTATTTAAGATGGTTGTGGTTCACTGCTTCATACCTTTAGACTATACCTTGATCCCATGGGAACTGTCGGATCTATTGCTCTGTCACTAGATTCCACTGCATTACTCCACAGCTGACCTATGAGTTGCTGTAACATTTTATATTCTGGTCTGGAGATTGGCATTGAAACTACTTATGTTTTATTGATATGCTTACTTCCTTATCTTCCATGAAAATTTTTTGTGTTGAGTTCCTAGATGTTTTAGTTTCTGAGTGAGAGCACGCTTTTCCTTCTCGGCTTTCAGTAGTCAGGTCTTTTTTTTTGCATTCACGTCTGTACATGCCCACCTTACATATGTGCACTTATGTCCCATCTTAATAATTGGTTATATACATTGATGTTGTTTGGATTTCTGTGGTCTCGTAGCTTTTAGATCTCTATTGCTTAGACCGGTTATGTCCGTATGTTGGTATAGTACGGGTCGTATTACAGGGGTACCTATGTTGCCACATGATACTCAGATCGTTTTTATACTTCGAATATTTCAATAGGTTATATCACTTTCAGTACGACCTTAAATATGGTGTAATGGAACTACTCTTACTGACTCTACAATCTCCACTAGTTGATTGAGCTGTTTCCCTCCTTCATTTTCCTATTATAACGTCAAATATAACGTCATGTTTACATGTAGCATGCTCCGCCCTCTCTTTTAACAGAGCCGTTGTTCTTTACCCGGGTTCCCACAAGGCTTGCTGAATTAGCATTTTTTGTCTAGACAAAATTGCGATGTCTTTACCATTTTACGTGTTTATGACACGAGTATCATGACTCTGGTTTAACCTATGCACATTGCAACGGTTTATTTATTATTAGTGGTTTCAAGCACGGTTATACTGTTTACAGTTTACAGTTTTTACGTTGCGCACGCTATACTACCGCCATTTGTATGTGTGCATATTGCTGTCCCATGACAGTGTAGAAGTATGTATCACTAAGGAAAAGTAGATACCGCCTACAGGAAAATTAAAGAGGTGTTTGTAGAAAAGAGAAGCAGCCGTATGAATATCAAGAGCTCAGATGCAAAACCACTCCTAAGCAAAGAAGAAAATGGAGAATGGTTGAAGGACTGTGTAGAGGGTTTACATAAGGGAGATGTACTTAAAGCCAATATCATAGAAGTGGAAGAGGACATCGATGAAGATGATATGGGCGATATGATACTGCAAGAAGAATTTCACGGAGCACTGAAAGACCTATGTCGAAAAAAGGTCTCTAGAGTAGACGACATTCCATCGTAACTGTTGGTAGCATTTGGAGATCCAGCCATGACAAAACTGTTTCCTCTAGTGTGCAAGATGTATGAGACAGCCAAAATACCCTCAGACTCCAAGAAAAGTATAATAATTCCAACTCTAGACAAAGCAGGAGCTGACACGTGTGAATATTATTGAACTGTCAGTCTAAACTGTCATGGCTGCAAAACGCTAACACGAATTACTTACAGAAGAGTGGTGAAGCTGGTAAAAGCCAACCTTGGGCTCAGGGAAGATCAGATTTGACTCCAGAGAAATGCAGGAACACGCGAGACAATACTGACCCTATGACCTGTCTTAGAAGATAGGTTAAGAAAAAGCAAACCTACATTTATAGCATTTTTTATGTTAGAGGAAGCTATTGACAATGTTGACAGGAATTTTCTCTTTGAAATTCTCTAGGTAGCAGAGGAGATATACAGGGAGCGGAAGGGTATTTACAACTTGTAGAGAAGATAGATGACCGATGTAGGAGTTGAGGTGCATGAGAGGGAAGCTGTGGTTGAGGAGGGAGTGAGGCAGGTTTGTACCCTATTTCTAATGTTATTCAACCTGTACATCGAACGACCAGTAAAGGAAACCAAAGAAAAATTGGAGTAGAAATTAAGCAAGTAATAAAGGTTTTGCTGTTTGGCGATCACATTGTAATTCTACAAGGGCCAGCAAAGGATTTGGAAGAGCAGTTGAACGGAATGGACAGCTCTTGAAAGAAGGATGTAAGATGAACATAGAAAAAGCAAAAGAATGGCAATGGAATGCAGGCGAATTAAGTCAGGTGATCCTGATGAGTTTAGATTAAAAACCAAGACACATAAAGTAGTGTCTCGTTTTTGCTATTTGGCCAACACAATAACTGATGATGACCAAAGTAGAGAGCGGAAGATGGGCATTATCAAGAAAAGCGTTTCTTAAGAAGAGAAATCTGTTAACACTCAATAAAGATTTAAATGTTAGGAAGTCTTTTCTAAAGGTATTTTCCTAGAGTGTAGCCATGAATAGAAATGAAACATTGATGACAAAGAGTTTAGACAAGAAGAGGATAGTCTTTTGAAATGTGGTGCTACAGAAGAATGCTGAAGTTTTTATGGGTAGATCAAGTAACAGTTGAGGAGGTACTGAAGAGAATTCGAGCGAAAGGAACTTTGTGACACATCCTGATTAGAAGAAGGGACGGAGAGATGTATCAAACCAGTCTTCGGACTGAAGACGACGTCAACAACAACAATGACAACAATAACAACAACAACGATGAGATTCGCTAGAGAGGGGACGAGACTTAATGACAACGCATGGGGGCTTGGCACAAAGTGGGACAGAGCATACATTGTAAGCAACATGCACTGGAACACACACAGCCAACAGTACTGGGCTTGAAAATCGGGCCTCCCGAGTGCAAGGGCAGTTCCTGTTTTAATTTTGAATAAAGAGCTGCGTCTACGTTGATATTGCGTATTTCAGTTCAAAAAACAATCATAAAGCCCACGCACAACGTTAAGAGAAAATTGACAGAGTGTCTGGTAGAGGTCCAAAGCACCGGCAGGGCAGAACAGCGAAGGGATTTCGGTAGCTAATGTATATTTCCTTTCTGTGCTTCACCGTCGAGGAACGTTGCAACGCTATTGTTTAAAAACTACGGAATGCACAACATGTGACTCGGGCGCTGAAATATGTCTGCATTTTCGTGATGTTCCAGTGAGATACAGGAGCCTTCCCCTAACAACAAACGCATAATGTTCGTCAGGATTGTGGGACGAGCCTATCAACATAGAAATCATTGCTTTTTGTGAGTAGCTGTACCGACGCGCAGCCTAAATACCTCGACATTAGATGGGATGAAGGTCACCATATATAAATCTGAAAAAAAACAGGACGAAAGCTTAACAAATGTGTGATGAAAGCTGACAATGCCTGACACTATACTTTTTCGTGAAACAAGTTGCAGTATTGTGTTGCCAAGATAACTATACATTTTTAAACACACGGAAAATGTAAACAGACATAAACAAAATAAAATATATCTGCAAAAATTAAATACTGCAAGAATGTTGTTCTCATTCAAATTGATTGAATTGCAATCATAATTGAAAGTTACTCAGAAATATTAGTTATCTAAAAACATTAGTAAGTTTTAACATTCTCGTTTGAACCAATGTTTGGTAGTAGCGATGAACATCCATCTTCGTAATTCTTCGCATGACAAGTGTTTGAATCTGAATTTCGCAATGAGAATTCATCCAAGCGATTCCACGCCTGGTCGATTCGTTTCACATGTTAGCTGAAAATTCTTTAATGATAAGAAGTTCAGAGGTTGAACTGCTTCCAAGAATGGTGTAATAAACTAGATATCTTACATATTTCGCTTCACTTTCACTCCGTCCATTCTTAAAACTCCAACACATCTGTTATAATGAGCATTTATGCTTCTTTTTACTTTCCTCTCTATTTTTGGCCGAAGAGGTGACATATTTACTTGTATGTATACTGAAAAATAATTAAAGTACATAAATTAGTTATTTAAGCCACTGTGTGCCAAAACTACGTGTTTGCATGTTGCATCAAGCCCGTTAAAGCTGAGGCCTACTGTAATTGCGTCGCTAATAAATATGCTGTCAATATAGATCAGCCACTTTGACAGCACTCCTCGAAATTATTTATTACTGATACAAAAATGTTGCTTCGACGCTTCGTAAGTCAGGAGTAATATACACTCCTGGAAATTGAAATAAGAACACCGTGAATTCATTGTCCCAGGAAGGGGAAACTTTATTGACACATTCCTGGGGTCAGATACATCACATGATCACACTGACAGAACCACAGGCACATAGACACAGGCAACAGAGCATGCACAATGTCGGCACTAGTACAGTGTATATCCACCTTTCGCAGCAATGCAGGCTGCTATTCTCCCATGGAGACGATCGTAGAGATGCTGGATGTAGTCCTGTGGAACAGCTTGCCATGCCATTTCCACCTGGCGCCTCAGTTGGACCAGCGTTCGTGCTGGACGTGCAGACCGCGTGAGACGACGCTTCATCCAGTCCCAAACATGCTCAATGGGGGACAGATCCGGAGATCTTGCTGGCCAGGGTAGTTGACTTACACCTTCTAGAGCACGTTGGGTGGCACGGGATACATGCGGACGTGCATTGTCCCGTTGGAACAGCAAGTTCCCTTGCCGGTCTAGGAATGGTAGAACGATGGGTTCGATGACGGTTTGGATGTACCGTGCACTATTCAGTGTCCCCTCGACGATCACCAGTGGTGTACGGCCAGTGTAGGAGATCGCTCCCACACCATGATGCCGGGTGTTGGCCCTGTGTGCCTCGGTCGTATGCAGTCCTGATTGTGGCGCTCACCTGCACGGCGCCAAACACACATACGACCATCATTGGCACCAAGGCAGAAGCGACTCTCATCGCTGAAGATGACACGTCTCCATTCGTTCCTCCATTCACGCCTGTCGCGACACCACTGGAGGCGGGCTGCACGATGTTGGGGCGTGAGCGGAAGACGGCCTAACGGTGTGCGGGACCGTAGCCCAGCTTCATGGAGACGGTTGCGAATGGTCCTCGCCGATACCCCAGGAGCAACAGTGTCCCTAATTTGCTGAGAAGTGGCGGTGCGGTCCCCTACGGCACTGCGTAGGATCCTACGGTCTTGGCGTGCATCCGTGCGTCGCTGCGGTCCGGTCCCAGGTCGACGGGCACGTGCACCTTCCGCCGACCACTGGCGACAACATCGATGTACTGTGGAGACCTCACGCCCCACGTGTTGAGCAATTCGGCGGTACGTCCACCCGGCCTCCCGCATGCCCACTATACGCCCTCGCTCAAAGTCCGTCAACTGCACATACGGTTCACGTCCACGCTGTCGCGGCATGCTACCAGTGTTAAAGACTGCGATGGAGCTCCGTATGCCACGGCAAACTGGCTGACACTGACGGCGGCGGTGCACAAATGGTGCGCAGCTAGCGCCATTCGACGGCCAACACCGCGGTTCCTGGTGTGTCCGCTGTGCCGTGCGTGTGATCATTGCTTGTACAGCCCTCTCGCAGTGTCCGGAGCAAGTATGGTGGGTCAGACACACCGGTGTCAATGTGTTCTTTTTTCCATTTCCAGGAGTGTAGACATTGGGGAAGCAAATTACACATGCATAAGCAGCTTGTTTGCTGAAAGTTAAAGCCTGCTGCTCTTAATGCGAACATACTTACAGGAAGAAAATGTAGTGAATAGCAAATAATACGGCAACGTTGGAGGAGTGGACGGTTAACAGCGTGTCGCCTGACTGCATTGCTCGATGCAACTGTCCGTGACGGTTTTGTGTGCGCCTACGCACCAATCGATGAGAACGTACTTTTGCTACCGCGGGTCACGTGATTTTTTAAAACTTCCTCTGCTAGTTGAATTCTCGTATTCTATGGGCTATATGGATATTTAGGTGGTATGAGGAAATTCTCGTGGATTTTAGGCAGTTACATAAAAATTGTACGCAACACACAACGACGTATTAAAAGCAATATACTGTTACCTGAATAAAGAAGCCTGGAAGCAAATATCTGAGTAGAAGAACTTCTTACAGCAACTCAAATGTCTGTAGAATCCTACAACTAAAAGTTCAAATGTGCTGTTCTCTTACTAAATTTTACAAGCATTAAGTAATGAAATAGGGCCTCTTTCCCTTTTCTGCGACCTATCTAAGGCATTTGACTGTATAACTCACAGTATTCTCCTAGATGAATTTAGTTTTAAGGGAATGATGGCGTAATCAACCAATGGACAATGTCATATATAACCAAAAGAATGCAAAAGTTGTACCTCGTGATTGTACCAATATAGTCCGGTGACATAATTCTGACTTGGAAAAAATTACGTGTGTTGTTCCCCAGTGCTCAACAATACTCTTAAGAACTCTTAATTCCACTTAAGAATTCAACAGTATGCTAATTTGAAATGAACTACTGTCTCCCTCACAAATTCGTTTGCATATAGAACACCGAGAACATTCCAA
The DNA here is from genome assembly GCF_021461385.2 of Schistocerca piceifrons. NCBI lineage: Eukaryota > Metazoa > Arthropoda > Insecta > Orthoptera > Acrididae > Schistocerca > Schistocerca piceifrons. The sequence continues at coordinate 769,404,122 of NC_060141.1, read as the reverse complement.
AACAGCCAAAAACATTCCAGAACATTCAAAAACGTTTGAGAGCGTTAAAGAAAACTCTGCAATTTTCTAAAACAGTCCAGAACGTTCTGAAATATTCAAGAACACCAGAATCTCCAGGATAATCTGGAATACCCTTGAACATTCTAGAACATTCGAAAATATATGAGAACATTTGAAAACAGTCCATAACAGTAAATAATATTCGTAAAAGCTCGAGAACTTTCTAGATAAATCTGGAAATTTTCTCTTTAATTATTCATTGATGGGACTGAGACATGTTCTGGCCATCCAGATAATGTGCAATACTTGTTTATATAACACAACCGCAACAGCTACCATCACACAAACAATATACTTCAAAGCCGGGGCTAGCACCAGACACATTTACACAAAAAGAATCAGCTAACACCAGACAACCACTACAGTACACAACAGGTAAACCAAAGGTAACCCCAGTCACAAAAACCTGCGACTGGCAATGGGTGGGTTTCAACCTATCATGCTTCATTCGGACGCAAGAAAATTCTAGTTTCTTTTAACTTTGTTTAATACCTACTTACCTTCTTCTATTACAGTATTTTCTCATTAACTACATTTGACATCTTATTATTTGGCGAGTACATATACGAATTATTTGGGTTTTCACTCTAGGGAATGCTGCATATAACTAACTGTGAGATAAACATAATTCTTTTAAATTAATATGACAATACCACAACGTTTGTTCTCTGCCTTAGTTATAGGGAAGCTAAATGCTAATGTCACTGGAAATTACACTCTTTCGAATTGAAGTGGCATTTCGGAATAAGTGAGCAGAATATTCAGAATAAATACTGTTTTACGGTTATCTTTTCCTGCGATTAGTTTTGTTTCATTTAGATTGTTCAATAACAGATTCATAGTCACTTTTGTTCCATTATATAATATTGTGCAATAACATTTTCTCAACGGTATGATTGGTGAACCTATTGTTACTCTTAAACCATATAAACGCTTTCCTGGCACTTGCATCAAATTAAAAAAATCGTAGAATATTAACACATTCATTTGCGTCAACTATTGCATTGACTGATTTATACATTCGTTGCTCGCTAGTAATATTGTTCAGAATTTCCAAAGTAGTACCGTTATGTACTTCGTTTCTTACTGCTAAAATGGTTCTTTCAAACAATCAGTTTGGGTTTTTGTAATTTTGGCATATTGAGTGGGTTACTTCATTGACGTGTCAGAGTTTTAGTAAAATGTTGAACTCTCATATTCGATGTTAACTGTACTACCTTCACTTGTGACGAGAGAAATGATTGATTTACACAAAACTGATTTCATCTCTTGCGGATAGGTTTGGAATAACTCGAACCATTTTCTGAAAATATCCAGAATGTATAACTAATGCACTTTTCATTAATTTTGTACTACTTTGGGGATGTTGAACCGTTCTATTTAGTGCTGTGAATGACTTATTAAGCGCCGTGCCATTGTGCATCGTCCCAAATGATTACTTTACACTTCTTTAAAATATGATCTCATCTTGATGTTCTTAATGCATTACAGACAACAAACTCTTCTGTAACATTTAATGACAGTTTCTAATTAGAGAGAGTAGTTCACCCTCCTTGCAAAAGCAGGCACGCCTTCAATAATAACCGCTTCAGTTAAGTAAAATTACCAAATAGTAAACAGCAAGGCTTTTAACATTTTAGAGAACATTGTTCTTATATAGGAAAACAGCAATCCGTAATTATTATAAATAAACTAAAAGCAGTGATGATCGCTTAACTTTTTTTTAAGCCAGGCTTTCTTTAATAATAGTTTCAGTTAAGTGAAATAACCAAATAGAAAACAAGGAGGCCTTCTTTAATAACAGCTTCAGTTTAGAAAGACCACGAAGTAGAAAACAGATAGACCGTCATGGATAACTGCTTCAGTTAAGTAACCAAGAGTTTTAATTGCGTGCTCACGAAGGGGTGCACCTGAAGGCTTATACACAAGAAGCACAAGACTACACCATATTGGATGGCCAAGAGAGGTTACAAAGAGAGGACCAGCCTTCCAAGGCCCTAGCCGTTGGGTACAGATCGACAATAGAAATATTAGCACAGCAAGGTTAACTACGGGTCAATAACAATAACCAACCCAACGTTATACCTCTACAATGACGGCGAAACGTCCGAAAGAAAAATAGGCTGCTTAACAAAATTACATAGCCTCAGAAATTGCAAATTTTGAGACCCAGGCACGTCCTAAGCAAATATATTTAATAGAGCGATGACGTCTGTTATGCCCAAAGGTGTCTCGAAACCGGTACCTGGCTGTATTTCAAGCAAGAGATACTTATCTGGTGTTCGAAGACGTTTGCAGGTAGGTCGGCTAAAACCCAACCATCTGGGTACTGCGTGACGACTGGTGAGAGGGTCCAGCCACAGCATAGAAGAAACACTTTGTCGCTCCGGCTCAAGAAAGACCACCGTCTCACATAGTTTAAGATAGCGTGTTAAACAACCAAGTTCAGTATCGACTCACGAAAAGCAAACAACAGCCACACTTCAAGGAAACAACTGAAGGTGAAATAGATCAGCTAAGAAATCGTAATTATCGTAACGGACTTACAGGTATCACTTAGAAAATCAAAAACTTAACTGGAATTCACGGATCGAAGCTGAAGCTTGTTGGTTCCAAAAGGGCCCCAGAATTCAGCACAGCGAAACTGGCTTCAATTCTGTTACCGGTGTGTCACCTCCCAAAGCTGGCTGGTCAGGCCACGCATGAAGAAGGCACTCGAAGTCAGCCACGGGCTCAAGTAGGCCCACAAATATGCCCGGCAACCACTCGTCGGACTTGGTGTCCAGTGCGCTTGCGCAAGTGCTCTCCTTATTCGCCGGGCGGATCTCTCACACCGTCCTTCTCCCGCCGTTTCCACTCCCTAACTCGCCAAGCCACAGTAGGTCCCGTCCTCATCAACAGCCTCGATGAAAGACCTTAGTGGCCTCAAACCAGAGGGACATCACACGACACATCGAGCTAGTGGCTCCAGGAATTCCTTCTCCCGCCGTTTCCACTCCGTTTCCACTCCCTAACTCGCCAAGCCACAGTAGGTCCCGTCCCCATCAACAGCCTCGATGAAAGACCTTAGTGGCCTCAAACCAGAGGGACATCACACGACACATCGAGCTAGTGGCTCCAGGAATTCCTTCTCCCGCCGTTTCCACTCCGTTTCCACTCCCTAACTCGCCAAGCCACAGTAGGTCCCGTCCCCATCAACAGCCTCGATGAAAGACCTTAGTGGCCTCAAACCAGAGGGACATCACACGACACATCGAGCTAGTGGCTCCAGGAATTCCTTCTCCCGCCGTTTCCACTCCGTTTCCACTCCCTAACTCGCCAAGCCACAGTAGGTCCCGTCCCCATCAACAGCCTCGATGAAAGACCTTAGTGGCCTCAAACCAGAGGGACATCACACGACACATCGAGCTAGTGGCTCCAGGAATTCCTTCTCCCGCCGTTTCCACTCCGTTTCCACTCCCTAACTCGCCAAGCCACAGTAGGTCCCGTCCCCATCAACAGCCTCGATGAAAGACCTTAGTGGCCTCAAACCAGAGGGACATCACACGACACATCGAGCTAGTGGCTCCAGGAATTCCTTCTCCCGCCGTTTCCACTCCGTTTCCACTCCCTAACTCGCCAAGCCACAGTAGGTCCCGTCCCCATCAACAGCCTCGATGAAAGACCTTAGTGGCCTCAAACCAGAGGGACATCACACGACACATCGAGCTAGTGGCTCCAGGAATTCCTTCTCCCGCCGTTTCCACTCCGTTTCCACTCCCTAACTCGCCAAGCCACAGTAGGTCCCGTCCCCATCAACAGCCTCGATGAAAGACCTTAGTGGCCTCAAACCAGAGGGACATCACACGACACATCGAGCTAGTGGCTCCAGGAATTCCTTCTCCCGCCGTTTCCACTCCGTTTCCACTCCCTAACTCGCCAAGCCACAGTAGGTCCCGTCCCCATCAACAGCCTCGATGAAAGACCTTAGTGGCCTCAAACCAGAGGGACATCACACGACACATCGAGCTAGTGGCTCCAGAAATTCCTTCTCCCGCCGTTTCCACTCCGTTTCCACTCCCTAACTCGCCAAGCCACAGTAGGTCCCGTCCCCATCAACAGCCTCGATGAAAGACCTTAGTGGCCTCAAACCAGAGGGACATCACACGACACATCGAGCTAGTGGCTCCAGGAATTCCTTCTCCCGCCGTTTCCACTCCGTTTCCACTCCCTAACTCGCCAAGCCACAGTAGGTCCCGTCCCCATCAACAGCCTCGATGAAAGACCTTAGTGGCCTCAAACCAGAGGGACATCACACGACACATCGAGCTAGTGGCTCCAGGAATTCCTTCTCCCGCCGTTTCCACTCCGTTTCCACTCCCTAACTCGCCAAGCCACAGTAGGTCCCGTCCCCATCAACAGCCTCGATGAAAGACCTTAGTGGCCTCAAACCAGAGGGACATCACACGACACATCGAGCTAGTGGCTCCAGGAATTCCTTCTCCCGCCGTTTCCACTCCGTTTCCACTCCCTAACTCGCCAAGCCACAGTAGGTCCCGTCCCCATCAACAGCCTCGATGAAAGACCTTAGTGGCCTCAAACCAGAGGGACATCACACGACACATCGAGCTAGTGGCTCCAGGAATTCCTTCTCCCGCCGTTTCCACTCCGTTTCCACTCCCTAACTCGCCAAGCCACAGTAGGTCCCGTCCCCATCAACAGCCTCGATGAAAGACCTTAGTGGCCTCAAACCAGAGGGACATCACACGACACATCGAGCTAGTGGCTCCAGAAATTCCTTCTCCCGCCGTTTCCACTCCGTTTCCACTCCCTAACTCGCCAAGCCACAGTAGGTCCCGCCCCCATCAACAGCCTCGATGAAAGACCTTAGTGGCCTCAAACCAGAGGGACATCACACGACACATCGAGCTAGTGGCTCCAGGAATTCCTTCTCCCGCCGTTTCCACTCCGTTTCCACTCCCTAACTCGCCAAGCCACAGTAGGTCCCGTCCCCATCAACAGCCTCGATGAAAGACCTTAGTGGCCTCAAACCAGAGGGACATCACACGACACATCGAGCTAGTGGCTCCAGGAATTCCTTCTCCCGCCGTTTCCACTCCGTTTCCACTCCCTAACTCGCCAAGCCACAGTAGGTCCCGTCCCCATCAACAGCCTCGATGAAAGACCTTAGTGGCCTCAAACCAGAGGGACATCACACGACACATCGAGCTAGTGGCTCCAGAAATTCCTTCTCCCGCCGTTTCCACTCCGTTTCCACTCCCTTACTCGCCAAGCCACAGTAGGTCCCGTCCCCATCAACAGCCTCGATGAAAGACCTTAGTGGCCTCAAACCAGAGGGACATCACACGACACATCGAGCTAGTGGCTCCAGGAATTCCTTCTCCCGCCGTTTCCACTCCGTTTCCACTCCCTAACTCGCCAAGCCACAGTAGGTCCCGTCCCCATCAACAGCCTCGATGAAAGACCTTAGTGGCCTCAAACCAGAGGGACATCACACGACACATCGAGCTAGTGGCTCCAGGAATTCCTTCTCCCGCCGTTTCCACTCCGTTTCCACTCCCTAACTCGCCAAGCCACAGTAGGTCCCGTCCCCATCAACAGCCTCGATGAAAGACCTTAGTGGCCTCAAACCAGAGGGACATCACACGACACATCGAGCTAGTGGCTCCAGGAATTCCTTCTCCCGCCGTTTCCACTCCGTTTCCACTCCCTAACTCGCCAAGCCACAGTAGGTCCCGTCCCCATCAACAGCCTCGATGAAAGACCTTAGTGGCCTCAAACCAGAGGGACATCACACGACACATCGAGCTAGTGGCTCCAGGAATACCTTCTCCCGCCGTTTCCACTCCGTTTCCACTCCCTAACTCGCCAAGCCACAGTAGGTCCCGTCCCCATCAACAGCCTCGATGAAAGACCTTAGTGGCCTCAAACCAGAGGGACATCACACGACACATCGAGCTAGTGGCTCCAGGAATTCCTTCTCCCGCCGTTTCCACTCCGTTTCCACTCCCTAACTCGCCAAGCCACAGTAGGTCCCGTCCCCATCAACAGCCTCGATGAAAGACCTTAGTGGCCTCAAACCAGAGGGACATCACACGACACATCGAGCTAGTGGCTCCAGGAATTCCTTCTCCCGCCGTTTCCACTCCGTTTCCACTCCCTAACTCGCCAAGCCACAGTAGGTCCCGTCCCCATCAACAGCCTCGATGAAAGACCTTAGTGGCCTCAAACCAGAGGGACATCACACGACACATCGAGCTAGTGGCTCCAGGAATTCCTTCTCCCGCCGTTTCCACTCCGTTTCCACTCCCTAACTCGCCAAGCCACAGTAGGTCCCGTCCCCATCAACAGCCTCGATGAAAGACCTTAGTGGCCTCAAACCAGAGGGACATCACACGACACATCGAGCTAGTGGCTCCAGGAATTCCTTCTCCCGCCGTTTCCACTCCGTTTCCACTCCCTAACTCGCCAAGCCACAGTAGGTCCCGTCCCCATCAACAGCCTCGATGAAAGACCTTAGTGGCCTCAAACCAGAGGGACATCACACGACACATCGAGCTAGTGGCTCCAGGAATTCCTTCTCCCGCCGTTTCCACTCCGTTTCCACTCCCTAACTCGCCAAGCCACAGTAGGTCCCGTCCCCATCAACAGCCTCGATGAAAGACCTTAGTGGCCTCAAACCAGAGGGACATCACACGACACATCGAGCTAGTGGCTCCAGGAATTCCTTCTCCCGCCGTTTCCACTCCGTTTCCACTCCCTAACTCGCCAAGCCACAGTAGGTCCCGTCCCCATCAACAGCCTCGATGAAAGACCTTAGTGGCCTCAAACCAGAGGGACATCACACGACACATCGAGCTAGTGGCTCCAGGAATTCCTTCTCCCGCCGTTTCCACTCCGTTTCCACTCCCTAACTCGCCAAGCCACAGTAGGTCCCGTCCCCATCAACAGCCTCGATGAAAGACCTTAGTGGCCTCAAACCAGAGGGACATCACACGACACATCGAGCTAGTGGCTCCAGGAATTCCTTCTCCCGCCGTTTCCACTCCGTTTCCACTCCCTAACTCGCCAAGCCACAGTAGGTCCCGTCCCCATCAACAGCCTCGATGAAAGACCTTAGTGGCCTCAAACCAGAGGGACATCACACGACACATCGAGCTAGTGGCTCCAGGAATTCCTTCTCCCGCCGTTTCCACTCCGTTTCCACTCCCTAACTCGCCAAGCCACAGTAGGTCCCGTCCCCATCAACAGCCTCGATGAAAGACCTTAGTGGCCTCAAACCAGAGGGACATCACACGACACATCGAGCTAGTGGCTCCAGGAATTCCTTCTCCCGCCGTTTCCACTCCGTTTCCACTCCCTAACTCGCCAAGCCACAGTAGGTCCCGTCCCCATCAACAGCCTCGATGAAAGACCTTAGTGGCCTCAAACCAGAGGGACATCACACGACACATCGAGCTAGTGGCTCCAGGAATTCCTTCTCCCGCCGTTTCCACTCCGTTTCCACTCCCTAACTCGCCAAGCCACAGTAGGTCCCGTCCCCATCAACAGCCTCGATGAAAGACCTTAGTGGCCTCAAACCAGAGGGACATCACACGACACATCGAGCTAGTGGCTCCAGGAATTCCTTCTCCCGCCGTTTCCACTCCGTTTCCACTCCCTAACTCGCCAAGCCACAGTAGGTCCCGTCCCCATCAACAGCCTCGATGAAAGACCTTAGTGGCCTCAAACCAGAGGGACATCACACGACACATCGAGCTAGTGGCTCCAGGAATTCCTTCTCCCGCCGTTTCCACTCCGTTTCCACTCCCTAACTCGCCAAGCCACAGTAGGTCCCGTCCCCATCAACAGCCTCGATGAAAGACCTTAGTGGCCTCAAACCAGAGGGACATCACACGACACATCGAGCTAGTGGCTCCAGGAATTCCTTCTCCCGCCGTTTCCACTCCGTTTCCACTCCCTAACTCGCCAAGCCACAGTAGGTCCCGTCCCCATCAACAGCCTCGATGAAAGACCTTAGTGGCCTCAAACCAGAGGGACATCACACGACACATCGAGCTAGTGGCTCCAGGAATTCCTTCTCCCGCCGTTTCCACTCCGTTTCCACTCCCTAACTCGCCAAGCCACAGTAGGTCCCGTCCCCATCAACAGCCTCGATGAAAGACCTTAGTGGCCTCAAACCAGAGGGACATCACACGACACATCGAGCTAGTGGCTCCAGGAATTCCTTCTCCCGCCGTTTCCACTCCGTTTCCACTCCCTAACTCGCCAAGCCACAGTAGGTCCCGTCCCCATCAACAGCCTCGATGAAAGACCTTAGTGGCCTCAAACCAGAGGGACATCACACGACACATCGAGCTAGTGGCTCCAGGAATTCCTTCTCCCGCCGTTTCCACTCCGTTTCCACTCCCTAACTCGCCAAGCCACAGTAGGTCCCGTCCCCATCAACAGCCTCGATGAAAGACCTTAGTGGCCTCAAACCAGAGGGACATCACACGACACATCGAGCTAGTGGCTCCAGGAATTCCTTCTCCCGCCGTTTCCACTCCGTTTCCACTCCCTAACTCGCCAAGCCACAGTAGGTCCCGTCCCCATCAACAGCCTCGATGAAAGACCTTAGTGGCCTCAAACCAGAGGGACATCACACGACACATCGAGCTAGTGGCTCCAGGAATTCCTTCTCCCGCCGTTTCCACTCCGTTTCCACTCCCTAACTCGCCAAGCCACAGTAGGTCCCGTCCCCATCAACAGCCTCGATGAAAGACCTTAGTGGCCTCAAACCAGAGGGACATCACACGACACATCGAGCTAGTGGCTCCAGGAATTCCTTCTCCCGCCGTTTCCACTCCGTTTCCACTCCCTAACTCGCCAAGCCACAGTAGGTCCCGTCCCCATCAACAGCCTCGATGAAAGACCTTAGTGGCCTCAAACCAGAGGGACATCACACGACACATCGAGCTAGTGGCTCCAGGAATTCCTTCTCCCGCCGTTTCCACTCCGTTTCCACTCCCTAACTCGCCAAGCCACAGTAGGTCCCGTCCCCATCAACAGCCTCGATGAAAGACCTTAGTGGCCTCAAACCAGAGGGACATCACACGACACATCGAGCTAGTGGCTCCAGGAATTCCTTCTCCCGCCGTTTCCACTCCGTTTCCACTCCCTAACTCGCCAAGCCACAGTAGGTCCCGTCCCCATCAACAGCCTCGATGAAAGACCTTAGTGGCCTCAAACCAGAGGGACATCACACGACACATCGAGCTAGTGGCTCCAGGAATTCCTTCTCCCGCCGTTTCCACTCCGTTTCCACTCCCTAACTCGCCAAGCCACAGTAGGTCCCGTCCCCATCAACAGCCTCGATGAAAGACCTTAGTGGCCTCAAACCAGAGGGACATCACACGACACATCGAGCTAGTGGCTCCAGGAATTCCTTCTCCCGCCGTTTCCACTCCGTTTCCACTCCCTAACTCGCCAAGCCACAGTAGGTCCCGTCCCCATCAACAGCCTCGATGAAAGACCTTAGTGGCCTCAAACCAGAGGGACATCACACGACACATCGAGCTAGTGGCTCCAGGAATTCCTTCTCCCGCCGTTTCCACTCCGTTTCCACTCCCTAACTCGCCAAGCCACAGTAGGTCCCGTCCCCATCAACAGCCTCGATGAAAGACCTTAGTGGCCTCAAACCAGAGGGACATCACACGACACATCGAGCTAGTGGCTCCAGGAATTCCTTCTCCCGCCGTTTCCACTCCGTTTCCACTCCCTAACTCGCCAAGCCACAGTAGGTCCCGTCCCCATCAACAGCCTCGATGAAAGACCTTAGTGGCCTCAAACCAGAGGGACATCACACGACACATCGAGCTAGTGGCTCCAGGAATTCCTTCTCCCGCCGTTTCCACTCCGTTTCCACTCCCTAACTCGCCAAGCCACAGTAGGTCCCGTCCCCATCAACAGCCTCGATGAAAGACCTTAGTGGCCTCAAACCAGAGGGACATCACACGACACATCGAGCTAGTGGCTCCAGGAATTCCTTCTCCCGCCGTTTCCACTCCGTTTCCACTCCCTAACTCGCCAAGCCACAGTAGGTCCCGTCCCCATCAACAGCCTCGATGAAAGACCTTAGTGGCCTCAAACCAGAGGGACATCACACGACACATCGAGCTAGTGGCTCCAGGAATTCCTTCTCCCGCCGTTTCCACTCCGTTTCCACTCCCTAACTCGCCAAGCCACAGTAGGTCCCGTCCCCATCAACAGCCTCGATGAAAGACCTTAGTGGCCTCAAACCATAGGGACATCACACGACACATCGAGCTAGTGGCTCCAGGAATTCCTTCTCCCGCCGTTTCCACTCCGTTTCCACTCCCTAACTCGCCAAGCCACAGTAGGTCCCGTCCCCATCAACAGCCTCGATGAAAGACCTTAGTGGCCTCAAACCAGAGGGACATCACACGACACATCGAGCTAGTGGCTCCAGGAATTCCTTCTGCCGCCGTTTCCACTCCGTTTCCACTCCCTAACTCGCCAAGCCACAGTAGGTCCCGTCCCCATCAACAGCCTCGATGAAAGACCTTAGTGGCCTCAAACCAGAGGGACATCACACGACACATCGAGCTAGTGGCTCCAGGAATTCCTTCTCCCGCCGTTTCCACTCCGTTTCCACTCCCTAACTCGCCAAGCCACAGTAGGTCCCGTCCCCATCAACAGCCTCGATGAAAGACCTTAGTGGCCTCAAACCAGAGGGACATCACACGACACATCGAGCTAGTGGCTCCAGGAATTCCTTCTCCCGCCGTTTCCACTCCGTTTCCACTCCCTAACTCGCCAAGCCACAGTAGGTCCCGTCCCCATCAACAGCCTCGATGAAAGACCTTAGTGGCCTCAAACCAGAGGGACATCACACGACACATCGAGCTAGTGGCTCCAGGAATTCCTTCTCCCGCCGTTTCCACTCCGTTTCCACTCCCTAACTCGCCAAGCCACAGTAGGTCCCGTCCCCATCAACAGCCTCGATGAAAGACCTTAGTGGCCTCAAACCAGAGGGACATCACACGACACATCGAGCTAGTGGCTCCAGGAATTCCTTCTCCCGCCGTTTCCACTCCGTTTCCACTCCCTAACTCGCCAAGCCACAGTAGGTCCCGTCCCCATCAACAGCCTCGATGAAAGACCTTAGTGGCCTCAAACCAGAGGGACATCACACGACACATCGAGCTAGTGGCTCCAGGAATTCCTTCTCCCGCCGTTTCCACTCCGTTTCCACTCCCTAACTCGCCAAGCCACAGTAGGTCCCGTCCCCATCAACAGCCTCGATGAAAGACCTTAGTGGCCTCAAACCAGAGGGACATCACACGACACATCGAGCTAGTGGCTCCAGGAATTCCTTCTCCCGCCGTTTCCACTCCGTTTCCACTCCCTAACTCGCCAAGCCACAGTAGGTCCCGTCCCCATCAACAGCCTCGATGAAAGACCTTAGTGGCCTCAAACCAGAGGGACATCACACGACACATCGAGCTAGTGGCTCCAGGAATTCCTTCTCCCGCCGTTTCCACTCCGTTTCCACTCCCTAACTCGCCAAGCCACAGTAGGTCCCGTCCCCATCAACAGCCTCGATGAAAGACCTTAGTGGCCTCAAACCAGAGGGACATCACACGACACATCGAGCTAGTGGCTCCAGGAATTCCTTCTCCCGCCGTTTCCACTCCGTTTCCACTCCCTAACTCGCCAAGCCACAGTAGGTCCCGTCCCCATCAACAGCCTCGATGAAAGACCTTAGTGGCCTCAAACCAGAGGGACATCACACGACACATCGAGCTAGTGGCTCCAGGAATTCCTTCTCCCGCCGTTTCCACTCCGTTTCCACTCCCTAACTCGCCAAGCCACAGTAGGTCCCGTCCCCATCAACAGCCTCGATGAAAGACCTTAGTGGCCTCAAACCAGAGGGACATCACACGACACATCGAGCTAGTGGCTCCAGGAATTCCTTCTCCCGCCGTTTCCACTCCGTTTCCACTCCCTAACTCGCCAAGCCACAGTAGGTCCCGTCCCCATCAACAGCCTCGATGAAAGACCTTAGTGGCCTCAAACCAGAGGGACATCACACGACACATCGAGCTAGTGGCTCCAGGAATTCCTTCTCCCGCCGTTTCCACTCCGTTTCCACTCCCTAACTCGCCAAGCCACAGTAGGTCCCGTCCCCATCAACAGACTCGATGAAAGACCTTAGTGGCCTCAAACCAGAGGGACATCACACGACACATCGAGCTAGTGGCTCCAGGAATTCCTTCTCCCGCCGTTTCCACTCCGTTTCCACTCCCTAACTCGCCAAGCCACAGTAGGTCCCGTCCCCATCAACAGCCTCGATGAAAGACCTTAGTGGCCTCAAACCAGAGGGACATCACACGACACATCGAGCTAGTGGCTCCAGGAATTCCTTCTCCCGCCGTTTCCACTCCGTTTCCACTCCCTAACTCGCCAAGCCACAGTAGGTCCCGTCCCCATCAACAGCCTCGATGAAAGACCTTAGTGGCCTCAAACCAGAGGGACATCACACGACACATCGAGCTAGTGGCTCCAGGAATTCCTTCTCCCGCCGTTTCCACTCCGTTTCCACTCCCTAACTCGCCAAGCCACAGTAGGTCCCGTCCCCATCAACAGCCTCGATGAAAGACCTTAGTGGCCTCAAACCAGAGGGACATCACACGACACATCGAGCTAGTGGCTCCAGGAATTCGAAAGGAGACGCCAGCAACCCCGCCATGGCTCAGTATCACTTTGACAAAGTTGGAGAAATGCAGTTACTGTCGTATTCACTCAGTAGTTTCTCTTGCAAAGTATACTCGTTGACCAATTTTCAAATGGAATGCCAAATGAAAAGCTCTTGGGTCTCAGCCATGTATCGGGAAACCCAATGTTCGTCAAGCCGCTTCATTACAATTTATACAGCTATGTAAAGGACCGAGACGCAAACTCGGGCCCTTTGCTTTTCGCCAGCAAGTAGCCTACCGACTTTATTTAATTATTTTTTTATTTGCTTGTAGCGGGATGCGAAACTGTGTCTTCTGAAACCACGATATTATTCACTACACTAGCATTTTCTTTTTCTGGCAATTCCGTTAACCATTGCGCCATCTTTTTCTTTCTCCAAAGGAACCTTCCCGGTGCCCAAGTGGAGGAGAGGGGGCAATGTGGGCAGGGTCGCAACCCGAGGCCTCGCCACCATGTTTCGTTCCCTCCTTCAGGAACCAAATGGTTCAAATGGCTCTGAGCACTATGGGACTTAACATCTGAGGTGCCTGGTTCTTGGGGCGACAGATGCTAGACTTCGAACTGCTTAAACCTAACTAACCTAAGAACATCACACATATCCGTGCCCGAGGCAGGATTCGAACCTTCGACCGTAGCGGTGGCGCGGTTCCAGACTGAAGCGCCTAGGACTGCTCGGTCATACTGGCCGGCCTTCAGGAACCAAGGAAAGTGTAGGGAAAGTGGAGGGGAGGTACAAGGCACTTATTTTCTTATTTTTTAGGTTGTTTCTTTTTATTTTTTTTTTTTTTGCTCCCCTTGTTGTTTTACGTGGCACTATCACAGCACAGGCCTACATTGATGTCTGAAGCACGTTTTGGCTTCCCACTGTTGAAGAGCAATTCGGGGATGGCAACTACATCTTTCAACACGATCCAGCACCTGTTCATAATGCACTGTCTGTGGCCGAGTGGTTACACGATAATAACACCCCTCTAACGGACTGGCCGATTCCCAGCCAGTTACCTTGGCCGTTGCGCTATCGGCGCTGTCGGCGAAAAGCGTTAACCATGTGGGTACAGATGGGGCAGTTGTAAAAGTTTCTTACCTCGACTTCTGGAAAAGTATGCGTTTTCGGACCCCATACCTGATGATGAAAAATGCTCTATTTACAATTATCTATCGATGCCGCCAATTTTGAGTCGATTGCTCGTCATAACCTTTAGTGGTGATTTTCTCAAAAACGCGGGGCTGTTGACACAAAATCACTTAGATTCCTTTGTTTTAGGTTGTACACAAGCGACCTGCCAAATTTGAGCTGAATCGGTTGGCCGTGTCTGATGCCTTCCCCCTGTAAGAGTGGAAAAAACGTGCATCAACTCGTCACTGCATTAACACCCTAATTCCGAGGTGGGTTAAAAAGACCCTACACAGAAAATTAGACAAAAATTGTGTGTATTTGGGATCGTGGACAACTGTGCAAAGTCCTTCATTAAGGATGCGCCAAAAATCAATGACATCTTTCTCGCCGCCAGCAAACAAATAGTGAAGTGCGTGTCAACAAATTCACTTCATCCTCGTTTGTGGGAATTATCTTGTGTGCGGAAAGAGGACCATGTGAGAAGTTATCTATTGAGGAGTTGTACGGGTAATTAAGGAAAGCATCTGTCGCCACAAGAACCAGGCATCTATCGCCAGTACTCAGATCATGTGATCCTCGTCCATGTCCAGAACATCACAAGCAACACACGACGAAGTGTCAGCAAGGTGAATCCTGTGAAGGCCTAACCGGTATACTTGCTTCTCATTGATAGTAAGACGCCACGCAGACTGGACGTCAATGGCAAGATAAGGAGCGTACACCGACAGCCAGATGACACGCCAGTCGACGTGAGGATGCTTTCCCTGAATCACATTTGGGAACCTATTCTGCTGAAGAAAGGCGTAGATTTCCTTCTTAGACATCAAGCGCGTTGGCAATATCGGATTATGGACATCGCTCGTTTCGAGGAAGAAAATGGCTGAGGTAAAAGAAGGGCCGTGGGATGTCCGGAAGCTGGATAGACGCTGAGAGAGAACTGGTGCAAGGGCCTCCAGCAACAAGCTGATAAGCCAGTGGGACGACGGCTACCCCGCGCCGCTGCCTCACATGATTAAGGCATCTTTCTGACCAGGAAGCGAGGCGTGACAGCACCACAGAAGAAAGTGGAACATTCGCGACGGCGACCTGAACAAGCCGACTGTGCTTAATGATCCCAATGCCACCAAACGTGAGAGCAATAGCTCTGGCATTCAGGAGATAGACAACTGCACCAGCAAGGATACCGTCACGTAAGAGGATCGCCACTCCACTGCCTGTAGGGGAAGCATGGGACACACATGCAGTAGCCCAGGGAAAGCACAAAGACTGCAAAATGCTCCTCCCGAACGAGGTAACATCAACGTCCGCAGAATATAGCATTTCATGAAGTAATGCCTGTTTATGGCGCACGCGAATAATATTGACATTGACTGTGACTATGTGATAAATCTGAGAGGCTGCAATCAATCGCCGTGAGGGTTGGGGATGCAAACACGGAGAAGGCATTGAGAGCTCCATGTTAGACCGCCATGGAGGGGCACACCACTGTGACGGGGAAGGGGGGAAGGAACAGACAACATCTAGGGGGAGGGGGGGTGTCCACACTCTGTAACTCTGTACTTCTTCACAATGTCTGTCCTCAACATTGGCATCGCCTGCCAGTGTGGCCGAGCGGTTTTAGGCGCTTCAGTCTGGAACCGTGCAACCGCTCCGCTCATGCATGTGTGTGACGCCCTTGGGTTAGTTAGGTTTAAGTAGTTCTAAGTTCTAGGAGACTGATGACCTCAGATGTTAAGTCCCATAGTACTCAGAGCCATTTGAACCATGTTTTGAACATCAACGTCGTCCGTCCAGGAGACAGACGTCTCACCAGGTCGGTTCAGTGGAACACTATCACAGGTGCACTCACAAACACTGTCAGACACAAACAGGTAGGCAACCGCATCATGTGCAGGTGGATGCTGACTGGACACAGTGGCGGGGATCGGTCGTCTGGTGCCAGAACATCAGAGGACAGCCCGTCATCAGTATCATGGTCGTAATCCTGTGCACACTCTTTGAGGGCTGGCATCAGAGGGGGAACGGTGCTATCTCTACCGTTTTCTTGGCTACCGTTGCTTCTTAACATGTTGTTCCGCGTCAGATGGTGGACGGCTGTCGTCCGATATGCGACCATTCGGCAGAAAACCAGAGGGCGGTACTAGTCCATGATCAACATCCATGGGGTAAGGACAGACGCCTTGCCGCTGCTGACTGCCATCGTCATTTCTTACTGCCGCTGGCGATACTCCAGAAGAGACAGACAAGACGTAAATCGAGTCGTCGAGAGGAGTCGACACTGGTGTCGACTGATCAGAGTGTGCGCAGCAGGCAGCACCACTGCGGACGCGTAAGCCAGAGTGGAGAGCGAGGTTTCCAATCGGCGTCTGAACTACTCTACGTCGGGGCCATTCCTAAAGGACAAGGCCTTTCTGGCCACAAGCTGAACAAGTGCGCGGCTGGTCATGACGACAGCCCTGCAGCCGGAAGTGAAGTAAGAAGGGACGTATTTCCCCTGTTCCAATTTATGTTATTTTATGTGAGGACATGGTATGTTTCGAAAGTCTTCCAAGCTTCAGCAACGCCACTGACGACGTTGCTGTAGGCTTTAGCCGGCCGTGTGGTTCTAGACGCTTCAGTCAGGAACCGCATGGCCGCTATGGTCGCAGGTTCGAATCCTGCCTCGGGCATGGATGTGTGTGATGTCCTTAGGTTAGTTAGGTTTAAGTAGTTCTATGTTATAGGGGACTAATGACCTCAGAAGTTAAGTCCCATAGTGCTCAGACCCATTTGAACCAACTACAATAGCAAATATTCCAACAATGCAAACCAGCCACAGACTGCACACAGCACAGTGATTTTCATACAGAGCGCTACGTGGCGTTACCAACATAAAAGCCTAAACAGCCTACTTACAGAGTGTTCGCCTCTCCACTGTCGAAGGTAAACTGGTTGTAATAACATAAATTTGCAAGAGGCTGTGAACATGACTAATGTCAAACTTCCTGAGAGACTAAAACTGTGCTTCACCGACATACGAACGCGGGAACTTTGCCATTCCCGGGCAAGTGTTGAACCAACTTTCTTCGGTCCAATTTTGTTTGTTATGCTAGTTGCATTTGATCGGGGAAGTAGTCACATGGCAACCGTTCCAGTTGATCTTGCTTCCTTTACTCAGTTTTTATTACAGTGGGCAAACAGTCCTCTGACCGAACATGCTGAGCTACTATGCCGGAGGGAGCTACGCAAACTCGACTCACGGCCCGTCCTCACAGCTTTAGTTTCGTCATCACCTCGTCCCCTACGCTCCAGGTCCCGACTTCGAGTCTCGGTCCGACACAGAGTTTTAACCTAGCAGGAAGTTTCATATCAGGATACACTCCGCTGCAGAGTGAAAATTTCATTATGGCTAATGTGGTACGCTTTTTTCGAGTTCTTAAATAGGAGGCGCTGCAGCAACTCATTTTCTCTTCACGGAGTCCGTCCGCGTGCTCTTGTATTGTGGGATGTGGTGGTGGACAATGCGCGGAAGAGTTATTGGAGGATCAGCTTAGCTTTCGACAAGAACTGCACTTACTTTTAAGCAATCTCTCACAAGGCCATTGTAAGTAAAGGACTCTAACTTCAATGAGCTTTGTACTTGTTAAACCTCATGGATCCTACGTAAAGTTGTTTGCATGGAAAAACTGAACTACACTCAAAGACGAAAAGAATCATGGAAAGAGCTTTATCACACGGAATTAGTGTAGTACCATTTGTTTCTCGAAGGTAGTGTACTGAACGGCGAAACCCTTCTTTCTTTACTCAGAGCAAGGCAATGGCTCTACAGTGTACTGGAGGACCTAACTGGCTATTCGTTGATGAAGTTGCAACTTCTCGGCGAAAGGTGGCGCCTCATTTAAGCTCATTACTCTCTCGGTACAGATCGACCGGAATCCGTCGAAGTGCTATGACAGCGTATTTAACGAATAATGGATGGTAGGGCCGTAAGAAGATTTCATTAAGTGCTATTCAAAAGAACAACAGACTTCTTATAAATATGGTTGACGTGCGTGCAGGGTCGCGCTGGAAAATCTATAGAACGCCGTAGTAGACTACTTCATGCATCAGCCTACATTCTTCAGACAATACTTCCCGTACACAAATTCGAATAAATTATATTAATGATTCTCTCGTATTAATGACACAAGCTACAATCATGTCGCAGCTTGCGAGTGACACAAACTTTCTTAAGACGAGATTTCCGCAATGGCGGCTTAAAACAATGACTTGAACAAGCGAAGATTCACTCATTGACAAATTGACTTAATTCTCCAACGTCTCACATACAGGAGTGTGTTTGTAATTCTCTAATGTCTCACATAGACGAGTGTTCAAAAATGGCTGTGAGCACTATGGGACTTAAACATCTGAGGTCATCAGTCGCCTAGAACTTACAACTACTTAAACCTAACTAACTTAAGGACATCACACACATCCATGCCCGAGGCAGGATTCGAACCTGCGACCGCAGCGGTCACGCGGTTCCAGACTGAAGCGCCTAGGACCGCTCGGCCGGCTACGGGAGTGTGTTTATACGCTGCAATTCAGTGTCCTCTTAATGTTGGTAATTCACAGAATAATGTTGTGAATCTAAGAACATAAAGCATATTAGCAGGCGTTTCTCTTTGACTGTTAATGATCTCGAAATTAATTCTCCACATCTCTCAATCGTTAATACAGCAAGACAAAATTCATTTGAAATGAGAAAACAGGGACATAGGCCTCGCTCGGCGTACGGAAGTTACCAGACCGAGTGCAATCACATTTCTCAGTTGTCCATATAGCCAGATAGAATTCGTTTAAAATCACAAATAAAGATCATCGACATCATTTGGCATACAAAAATTGATAGATCGTGTCTAATGACGTATTATAGTTTCTGATATGTAAGCCACCCAAAAAAAAATTCGCCATTTCAAGATTTTACGAGTAACAGAAATTGAGCAGCTCTCGAGTGTTGCAGGTTTTCACAGCTGGAAGATTAACTTTGAACGAGTAGCATTTCTGTATCGTGATAATCTTTTGAGGACGGTGACACAGCATCAATGATGAATTTCAACATCAAAGCACCGTCTGGTTTTTGGTCCAATTCCCGCACTAACTTATTTAATAGGGTAATCTGCCAGAGGTTATTAGTTATTTTTCACAATTTAAACGACAGTTATCGGCGATCTCAACTCTTTAACTTGAATGTCGAAATCCATATGCATGTTTTGATGTTTCGATATTTTGACTGAATGATATGTAACGGTGGTCGTCAGACTGTGGCCTGCGGGCCGAGCGTGGCCCGAATAAAGTACTCGTGAGGCCCGCAGTTCTCGGCCGAATTTTTTAACATGTGTCTATCAACTGAAAGTCGAACCAGAAAACGTCAGCTAACGTTAACAGCTTCTTAAGAGTGTAGTTTTCCTGCTCAGTAAGAAACAAAAATATTACGTAGCTAGTATATATTAAGATGTGCTTAATTTTAATTGATGATGGGAATACAACAGTGTGTTAAGTAAAATTGGCGGCATACCAGTTACCACACAGGCAGAGGAGTAGGTAGCTCTGCAAATGTGGGGTTACAGAACGAGAGAGGGGGGGAAATTTTATTGTCTGTCCTCCAGTACTGACAATTCAGAAGCGTCTCTGCCTCGTACTGACCAGTTGCT
This sequence comes from Schistocerca piceifrons, assembly GCF_021461385.2. Taxonomy (NCBI): domain Eukaryota; kingdom Metazoa; phylum Arthropoda; class Insecta; order Orthoptera; family Acrididae; genus Schistocerca; species Schistocerca piceifrons. Next base: position 769,384,508 of record NC_060141.1, on the reverse strand, counting down.
GTGGTACCAATTTCAAACTGAAGTAACATCTTTTCGTAAATGTGGCTTCTCGGTCATCATCCAATGTGGTACGCAGTGTTTGGTTTGTGAAAAATAAGGCGTTTCGGTACTGTCACCTTCCAGAGGATATTTTGGAAATTTAGAATTGCTAAAACGTTATTTTCACACTTTTTTGGGCATTTTAAAAGTGTGACAACGTATGTTCTAGACTGCTTCAACCGCAGAAAGAGTTCTGTCGTATCATCCGGCAAAATCTGCGTTTCTGATTTTTCACGTCAAAAGTACCGGTACAGCGTACCGTTGCGTGCTTCCATAAATCAAATTTCTTTCCTTTATTGCATTTCAGTTCCCCAGCGGAATGGGCTGGCAGCAGCATATGCGCTCCTCTTTAGCCGAAAGATATAGAACATACAATAGAAGACATTTAAAAATAACGTAATCGAGAAAATATGGTGTACATAGATATAAAAAAGGGGAAACTTTATGGAAGACAATAAACAAAAAGGGGGAGACTGACACAAATCAATCATTGGTGGTGCATATATACGAGATAAAACTGCGGCGCGGCTGTTGAAATACAACACAGTGAGTGGAAGAAAAATGGCATACAAAACATTTATTAAACACTTGTGATTGTGGCTGACATTGCATGATACGTTTAAGCACGATGTTTACCCAGGAATTAATGCACCTCATCTTCTTTCTCAGGCGAAAACAATGCTACGAATGCGCAACGCTATATATGTATTATACGAAGTTTCCTGAGTGAACGCACCAAGTTTCCGTCACTTCCGACAGATAGCGTAGCTGCAGGACGGTTTCAAAATGGCGTCTGTAGCTGATGTGCGTTACAAGCAACGCGTCGTCATTGAATTTCTCACCGCAGAGAAAGAAACTGTGGGAAATATTCACAAACGCTTGTGCAAAGTCTATGGAGCATCTGCTGTCGACAGACGTACAGTTAGTTAGTGACTGGTCACGGAGGGTGAGGTCATCAGAAGGCGGTTCGTCAGAGGTCTACGATTGTCAGTGGTCGAGGAGACTATCCACGACTATCACACCTGACAGCCCTGACCTAGCCGCCCTCTGACTTGCACTTGTTTGGGTCATTACAGGACGCCATTCGTGGAAGATATTTTGAGGATGATGAGGTGATTCACACAATGAAGCACTGGCTCCACCACCATGACAAATATTGGTACCGACAGGGCATACACGCCCTTGTTTCGCGCTGGAGGAAGACCATAGAACGGGATGAAGATTACGTGGAAAATAGAGTGTGTAACTAAAACATCGTTCTTTCATGTGTGCAATTCTCATTATATCCAATAAAGAATTGTTGAAGAAAAAAACTGTGGTGCATTACTTTCTGGTCAACCCTCGTATGAGTACAGTTACTGTTATTAATCATTCAATCATCCACTTATACAGACAACAACAGTTCGCCAAGCAATTACAATGTCATAACTTACGGGTCGTTGAGGGTTGCGGCAGTCTGAAATAGTGAACAGTGGACACGAATTGTAGCTAATGGTGGCCCGCTTTTAACGATCAGTACTTGGCCGCTGGTCTCCAACTTATCACGCCCTTATTATAACTAGTCTATCGGGAACTCATAACATACTAATTTATGTGGATTACCAATTAATAATGAGATCAGTACGCATGGGACCCGAGGTGCTGCCCCACTATGTCAGTATTGGCTCTCGAACAAAAATATTTGACGACCACTGTGTTGACTACATTTTTAATGTGCTTCCATAGGTTACCATTAATTTTCTTCGACTTATTTTTCAATTCATGTCTCTTAATCTGCATGCGTGCAACCGATGCTTGTCTGATAAAGCAGCTGATGCTATTATCAGTACAAACTAAATCGCTGAACAACACAACCCTGACACTGTGTAGCCACACTTCGTCGTCAGGGTCGCTCGCTAGACCGAACTGCAGTAAAGTCCTATAACTAATCGGAGATGATTGCTGCTACATATCGTGGTAGATTTTCTCAGTAGATGAAGTCAGACTGGTCCATCCTGGTTGGCAGATTTTATATTACTACCGCATCCACAATTCGGAAAAGGGTGGCAGTGTCGTGATCGAACAATGGGGAAAGACTTTGCCAAACTGGAAATACATTCCATTCCATTTAGTCAAACGAATGTCCTCAGCTAATCCAACTGACGACTTTGTGTAACATCAAAACTTAAAGTAGTATGTCGTACCATTCAATGTAAATATGCCTTCACCAGTAAACATTACGAAAGCACATTATACTTCGTGTTTAACTAGTGAATAAATTCAGGCAGCACTGTATTGTCTAAAGTCTCAAGAGTATGCAAATGCTATAGTTAAATAGGTGCACGTTTCCCATATGTCATGTTCGCTCTAAACATCGAGACGTGATAAAAGTCGTCGCAAGCTTGACTGCACGGCTAAAATAAAGGATGTTAATTATGTGTTGCTGTTCCTACATTTTAGTTCAACTCCCGTACATATGTAACCCTCACATTTTCACGCACCGCTCTAATGCCGTTTGTTAGAAATTCTGGGGCAAAAAACGTTACGGTTCAGAATCTGACGTGTCTGAGAAGTATTTGTGAAGAAACGTCAAGTAATAGTGTTGTGTCACTCTTTTCACAGACGAGAATGCGGGACTTTCCGTGAACCGTGGCCAACTAGCGGGAAACTAATGTACACAGTATGTGACCTGCTGTGACGTTCCAATATCACTTGGATACATCATGTGGTTCAGATCAACACTTTTGTTTCGTATAGAAAGTTTCATAGACAATGAAAATAACCGAGTTTTATTTACAGTATTTTGTATGGTTCAAATGGCTCTGAGCACTATGGGACCTCTAAGGTCATCAGTCCCCTAGAACTTAGAACTACTTAAACCTAACTAACCTAAGGACATCACACACATCCACGCCCGAGGCAGGATTCGAACCTGCGACCGTAGCGGTCGCGCGGTTCCAGACTGTAGCGCCTTTAACCGCGTGGCCACCCCGGCCGGCATTTTGTATGGAATATTAATCAATTTGTTAATGTTTGTTTTGAGTATACCTTATGGATTGTGCGTGGAAACGGTGAATACTACACTTACGATAGATTTTATACTGGTACTACGCTAAAGCCATCTCGTGGCGGTTGGACGAAACAACAGCCAAGTAATGAGGATTCGAAAAACCTCGAAAGAGAAAAGGAGTACTTGGGACGCTGGTCAGCGTTAGTTATGTCATATTATCAAATCTGACGTCATAATCTACAAAAGGGGATAAATCGCTGATCATTGCCTTTTAGCAGTGGTCATTATCTTACGGTCTGAATGTGAGGAGATCAACGCCATTTGTTTTTAATTCTTAAGTGGGAAGACAGGTTAGCGAGGAGCTGACGCCTGAGGTGATAATATTTTTACGTTTTAATTAGTAACGAAAGCTTTACGAGAGAACAGAAGTTAAAATTATAAGAAAGTAATATTCATTATTCATACACACGTTTCCCAACAGTATAAAATGTATGCGATGTCTTGAATCAAATGTGGATGAAAGAACGCCATAAATCGGTCAGCTGGAGGATGGACACTAATTAACACATCTCCATGACCACACATATGGGCTAGCAGTGCTGGAAATCGCCACTGAATGTGTTTCACAAATAAAAGTAGCGAAACGCGTACGATAATAAACAAACTGCCTTAAGTAATTTGAGACTAATAGGTGATTACATGCGTGAATAAAGGGCTGCAGTTAAGTTGGCGGTGCTGCATTTACCATATTTAATAACACGTGAAGTAAGATATTATTACCCTAGTGGACATAATTTGATAAAAGATAATACATCAGGTTTTATAGCCACTTAGCTAACTGAAAATTGATTCATTTAATTTTACGCTTGCATAAAAATTGCGCCTGGAAGCTCGCACGATATATTTCGTTTTATCTGACGCAGGCGAACGAGCAAGTAAACCCAACAGGGAGAATCTATGATACCGACCCTAGCGTAATATCTCGACAGTCAGTGCTGATACTGTTACGAAGGTTATAGCGCACAGGAATCTAGCGTGTGGTAACACTGTCTTGCAAACATTTGGAACAGGGAATGTGTGGAAGTGAACTTTTCTCCAAATGTGTATTATTCAGGGCCGCCGAAATATTAACCTTACCTGTTTATAACCTGTACCTTCTTCGACTTACCGTTCTTCTGTTTACCCGTTTCATGTGTTATTTTCCCCCCACTGCATTTATATTTGATTTATATCAAATTAGTAAACGACCAAATTACAATTTCTCGTTCCCTACGTGTAGCATCTGACAGAAGCCTTTCCGTTCACAATCTCAGGATCACCTAGAAACAACAAAAATTATAGATCTAAAGTTAACTGTAGAAGTGGAGAAACGATCCCACGTAGTTTTTAAGAAAAAAGCTCTGTGGCTTCCAGGAACTTTATGAGCTTTGCGCGCTGTTACGGTAACCATACATGCACAAAGATTACAGCGAAAGAAAAACGTCATCACGTGCATTGCATGCTTGGCTGAGTTGATGAGAAATTTTACGGCACATAATGAACTAAACAAAAATAGCCCTAAAATTTCGAATCATTTAACAACAACTCCCTTAAAAATAAATTCTCAAGTGGTTATGATGAAATAAGTAGCAGAAAAATGAAATGTACCGCTCAACTGAGTAATAAATTGAGTTACTTGTGCAGTGAATCTTTTCACAACGGTCTTTCCCAGAGGGACTTAAACATGGTGTTGTCGCGGCACTTAACAATAATTCCAAAACGTTTGCATAAAATAATGTAGAATTGAATTTTTTACACGTATAGTACTGGAAAACATACTCAGTAATAAACAGTTTGGTATTAAAGAACTGTCAATTCAACAGGCTATATTCATCTTAACGGAGGATGTACTAGAACCAGTAAATAAGAAATTACTATCATTAGGAATTTTTTTGTTATTTTGTTAAGGCTTTTGATGTTTTGAACCATCACGTCTTCCAGTAAAGCAATAGATTATTTAAAATGCAGGGGAGTATGATAAGATGGCGTAATGCATTGGACTGAATAAATACAACTCGATCTTGTAATCAGCTTCCTTCTTACAAAAGACAAGCAAACTATGTGTCTTTGTGGAGTGTCGCGCATGAATACAAATGACGTTTCAGATCACCACAGATTCTGCACTGGGAATGACTGTAAAATAACTGTGAAAGTATTTGTATCACACGGCTGAAAGGATCCAAACGTTGCCTCTGGACAATCATAGTGTATGACGTGTCTTTCCTTCCTAGCAGATAAACGTGGAAGATACATTTAGATCATGCAAGAAGTATGCAGAGCATGAGTAAAGCTTTGCCTCGGGAAGGATACGCCACAAATGGAATGGCACGATGTGGTTAGTAGTGTAGCACACATTAAAAATCAATAATATTTTTTGCTATATTAAATCTCGTTATACCTCTAGGTCACCGCATATTACGCTCTTTTGATGGACTGCAATGCTGGCTATTCCGCATAATCAGTGTTTGAAAGCTTGCTGACCGTGAAAATACTATATTGACTTCCACATAAACGGTGGCAATGAGTATTAGTTCGGAATTTGCAGGAATAAAATCTCTAGATTCGATTTGTTAGTAATGCAATATTCAAACGACACGACGCCATAAGCACTCAGCTGTTCTGCTTTTCAACAATGTGTGCAACATTAATGACACGTTCATCTGAAAAATACGAGCTCATTAAATAAATTCAATATGGTAGATATAAAAGGTTCCTACAATAAATGCAGACAGTATTAACCATTAGTACGATACTTTCTAAACCAGATAATTGTGGAGCTTATAACACGTACCTCCTACAGGTTTGAAGAGAAAATCTGAAATAAGTTAACAAGAGGATGAGGCACTCGCTTCTGTATCTTTTGTTTTTCAAGAAAATTGACTGTAGCTAGAGAGTTTCTTTGACATTCTTGTATACTGTGTCTATGAATTAAAATTAATATTCATTCTCTAATCTTTGGTGTTATGTACACATTTCCTGACATGGGTTCTTACTCATGATTTCTTCGTAAAAATAGTAAAATAAAAATCACACAAAGTTCACAAGATATGTTTCAAGCCAAGTAACTAATGTGATTTTCTCCGCTCAGGGACTGGGTGTTGTGTTGTCCTAATCCTCCTTATTTCATCCCCATCGACGCCGAAGTGGCGTCAAATCGAAAGACTTGCACCCGGCGAACGGTCTACCCGACAGGAGGCCCTATTCACACGACATTTACATTTTATTTTACTAAAATCTTCAACTTTGCAATCGTCGTGTGCGAACTACCTTGCTTCGAAACCCTGAATACAGAATACTTTCAAAAACGTTCTGTCACATGACACAGACGACCACGCACAGTTACACTACAGCAATGCCACAAAAAGAGAGAACTCAGAGTGTCTTCAGGATGTCGTTCCTGAGTACAGCAAATACTATTTCATAATTTATCCGCCTCCCTAGCCGACTGGTACGATAGCTCGGCGTGTTCGGTCAAAGGCCTGGGTGCTCTCCGTAAAATAAAAAATTAAATTAAATAAAAAAAATGAAGTTCAGGAGGTGTCATGCGACATCCACCCAGACCAAACGACGAGAACAAAGACGAACAAAACTAGAAAAAATGTGATCAGCTTGGATGATTGCCATGTGGAGGACCTGTGTTCGATTCCTGGTGGAGCTAGGAATTTTTCCTTCGATCAAGGACTGGCACGGGATCCACTCAGCTTCGTGAAACCAAGTGAGGAGAAATACGAGCTGTCTTAAGGTCAAGAAATGCAACAGCGACCGGGAGAGCGGCGTGCTGACCCCCTCCCCCTCGCTCTGCCGCACCCGATGGTGCCATTCAGACAGGATGACATGGCGGTCGGTCTGGCCTGATTGGCCTTTCTAGAACCAGAGCTCGGAACTTGACTTTTGTTTCGCAATTTAAAGAAAATCAACAACTGTGGATGAAAATGAACGTGCATTTTAACGTGAAACTTTCAATTTTGACAAAGCCTTGACTGATTTTGAGCCTAAACACTTTACTAACGGTTTTTCAAAAACAAGGAATATGTTAATACAGTGAAGCACTTATTTAGAGGGAAACACAGAAATGAGAGAGAAGTTCGGTAAGTATATTATTTATCAGCAGCCTATTCTATGATGACTTTCCTGAAAGTTTTTGTTTGATGAAGTGATTGGAGGAAGGAATACGTTTTAACAGAAATTACCAAAACCTCGTGTGTTTGGCACATGACATCGAAAAGTGTAATGGAATAAATAGAACAATGCCAGAACCAAAGCACTCATTACAATGAGACTAAACAAATTTTGGTGAACACATAGAAAAGAAACTTGTTGAAATTAACATGGAGTGATAGGCCCAGTAGATTAAAAAAAAACAGTTAAACGGGCAAGACAAGAAGTAAGCTGGAAAGTAAGACTGGCTTGCAGTCTTTCCAGAAAACTGAACAGAGATTTTCTTCTTTGTCTGAAGCGGGATGTACAAAGTGAATGTGTATTTATAGTGTCGATTTAACGCACCGGTACATGGGCTTCGAATGAGAAAACCATTGTTGAGAAATGAGAAAACTAATGTCGTTCAGCGAGCAGTGATAAGGCGCTTTAAGGAATTACTAAGAGATAATGTAACACAAACAAAGGATTCAGTGAACAGACTGAATAGTAAAGCGTTATTGTGACTAATAAAAATGAAGTGATGATAGGCACGACATGTACCGAAGTGAATTGGATTATTGATCGACCGAGTAAGCTGTTCGCTGGAACTCGAAATGGAAGAAACCGCCCACGCGACGGTCTCATGGATGATGTTTAAATGACACTAGAGAAGATATGGCAGCAAAATGGATGTTTCTTAAAGTGTTATTATGACTTCAATCAAAATGAAGTGATGATAGGCACGACATGTAGTGAAGTGAATTGGATGATTGATTGACCAAGTAAGTTGCTTGCTGGGACTCGAAATGTAAGAAACCGCCCACGTGACGGTCTCATGGATGATCTTTAAATGACGCTAGAGAAGATATGGCAGCAAAATGGATGTTTCTTAAAGTGTTATTATGCCTTCAACCAAAATGAAGTGATGATAGGCACGACATGTAGTGAAGTGAATTGGATGATTGATTGACCAAGTAAGTTGATTGCTGGGACTCGAAATGTGGGAAAACACCGACGTGACGGTGTAATGTGTGATGTGTGGACGACACTAGAAACATATGTCACCAAAATGGATATTTATAGCCAAAGAACTTAATACTCGGAGAATTACGGAGGAGCACCAGCAACAGGTGATCGATATCATGATATTGATGACTGTAATACCTTGTCAACAGTAGGTCTTGTGAATACTTCATCAATTATTTTCGCATCTGACCAATAATACAGTATCTGATCAAAAGTATCAGGACAGCTGTTAGCAGATATTAATATGGGCTGTGGCTGCACTTCGCCTTTACGACGGCTTGAACTGCACTGGAGACAATTTCAGTGAGGTGTTGGTACGTCTCAGGAGTAATGGCAGCCGATTCTTCCTGAAGAACCGAAAGCAGACGAAGTAGTATTGTTTCACACTGGGATGTGAAGCGAAATCTACGTTCTGATTAATCCCAGAGATGATCCATTGGCTTCAGTTTGCCACTCTGGGAATGTCAGTCCATTTCAGGATGTCATCGTCTGCAAGCCATTGCTTCACAAATGCTGTTTTATTGTAAGGTACATTGACAAGCCGATACAAATAAGCATAGTCTTCGAATTGTTCCGTTACTGTAAATAGTATAAAATGCTGTAAAATGTGCTGATATCCTTCCGCATTTAGCTCTTTCTTAAGCACAGTAAGAGGACTTTGAACTGAATTGAGCGTGTAGCATCGTTGGCCTGGAGGCCCCATCATGGGAAGCTCGGCCGCCAAGTGCGAGTCTTATTTCAGTCGACGCCACACTGGGCGACTTGCGCGCCGGTGATTAGGATGAAAAGATGATGAGGACAACACAACACCCAGTCCACGAGCGGAGAAATACCTCCAACCCGGCCGGGAATCGAACCCGGGACCCGCTTGCATGGGAGGAGCGCACGTTACCACCCAGCTAAGCCGGCGGACAGTAAGAGGACTGCAACCTAACCACGAAAACACCTCCAGTACTGTAGCAACACTTCTCCGTACTTCAGTGTTGGTACTACACGTTTAGAAGGTAAAATTCTGCAGGCATTCGCAAAATCCAAAGTGTTCCATGGAATTGCCAGAGGATAGATTGACTCATCACTCCAAATCGCTCGCTTCTAGTCGTCTATTGGTGACTGTCGTCGCTCTTTACTCTACCCCAAAGCGTGGCTTAGTGTTGACTAGAGAAAGAGAACTTTGTATCTCATTCCTGTTAACTCCCTACGTACAATTATTGTGCTGACTGGAAAACAGTAGCACTTTGTAACTTGCGCGTGATTTATTCCGCTGATTTCACGCGATTTTTACAGCCACCCTTCGCAACACTCGGTCCCTGTCAAAAAAATGTTTAAAATGTGTGTGAAATCTTATGTGACTTAATTGCTAAGGTCATCAGTCCGTAAGCTTACACACTACTTAACCTAAATTACCCTAAGGAAAAACACACACACCCATGCCCGAGGGAAGACTCGAACCTCCGCCGAGACCAGCCGCACAGTGCATGACTGCAGCGCCTTAGGCCGGCCGGAGTGGACGAGCGGTTCTAGGCGCTTCAGTCTGGAACCGCGCGACCGCTGCGACCGCAGGTTCGAATCCTGCCTTGGGCATGGATGTGTGTGATGTCCATAGGTTAGTTAGGTTTAAGTAGTTCTAAATTCTAAAGGACTGATGGCCTCAGCCGTTAAGTCCCATAAGTGGTGGTGCAAGGTTCATGAGAGGCCACTCTGCATTGTTGCCAAATTACTCAAGATGGCGGCGCGCGTGGGCTACCGCCGAACGACCTCTGCTGGCGTCAAAGTGAACTAAGCCATTTGGGCTCTGGGGTTCGTGGTGTGACCATCTCGAAGTCAGTTGGGACACACCTGCATGACCGTAATGCCTGAAATAAAGTCATTTCCCCACCTGGTGACTTAGGTTAGTACAAGTGGCGCGATTTTAATAATTTAGCAGCAGAAGCATAAGTAACCGCGAAAATTCAAACTTGGTGGACGTGACCCAATTGGCTTTCTTGCCACCATCTTAAATGACGTCACAGTGACGTCCTCGGGTGGGTGAGATACGAACTATCACACAGTTGGACTCCAGACCTCGTAGCAAGCACGGTGGCAGCTGCTACGATCTCGAAGATGTGATGTTGGAGAACTAGTAATGACCGTACTGTTTGAAATAAAGAACTCAGTCCATTTCCCACGAATTCACAGGAGTTGACTTAGATTAGAGGAAGTGCAGTTTATTATTATTATTTGACGAGATTTTGATAGCTTGGGAGCGAAACAATAAGTGACAGCGAGAAAATTCAAACTTAGTATGATGAAGTGGCCTATTTAGTATGTGTGACCGATTATCGTGTTGGAATTTGAACTTGTGACCGATTATTTGCTATGGTTGAAACGGAAATGGCTTTCTTGCCGCCAAAATCGGACGTATTGAATACATAGAAATAAATGATTGAACTTGGCGCGATTTTCTATGTTAGTGGAGGTAGGCCCATAATAGTAATAAATAATAATAAATGATAATAAATGAACATAAATAATAATAAATGATAATAAATGAAAATGAATGAAAATGAATGAAAAATAAATAATAATAAATACAAGTACCGTTTTTTGCATGCATTATCATGTTGGAATTTAAACTCCCTGCCATTTTTTCTTCTGGAGGCTTGTGTTAGTGGACGTAGCACAATTGGGCTATTTTCCCGCCAATATTCAAAATTCCCGCCACTTTTTCTTGAGGTTAGGTTAGTGGACGTAGCACAATTGGCCTATTTTCCAGCCAAAATCCGCCATCTTGTATGACATCATGTGATGTTGCCAAGTCTACATGCCGCCATCTTGGATGACGTTATCGCCGCCATCTTGAATAAATTTGGCAACAACGCAGAGTGGCCTGATGCGAACCTTGCCCCACTACTCCCATAGTTCTCAGAGCCATTTGAACCATTTTTGCAGCGCCTCATATTGCTCGGCTAATCCCACGCGCTGGTCCCTGTCTGTCAATACACGTGGTGTACCTTGTACTGGTTCAGCTGTGGTCGTTCTTCCGCGTATCCACTTCACAACAACATGATCAACACCTGACCCTGGCATTGTAATATCTCGACACGATTTTTGTAGCATATCAGTTCAAAATGACTCTGAACACTATGCTAATTAACGTCTGAGGACATCAGTCGCCTAGAACTTAGAACTAATTAAACCTAACTAACCTAAGGACATCACACACATCCATGCTCGAGGCAGGATTCGAACCTGCGACCGTAACGGTCGCTCGGCTCCAGGCTGTAGCGCCTAGAACCTCACGGCCACTTCGGCCGGCAGCATATTAGTACTAATCATTGCAGCTGCGGTGCTATCATGACTTACAAAGTATCAGCTTTTAGTTGTTAAATTTCTTGTCTGAGAGAGAAGTCTTATGTATATATCTGTTCGGCATTTGAATTCGAAGATGTAGGACGCGAGCGCGACTGCCGTCAGTTTATTGCGCAGATTATAGTTACCAGTTACAGTGGAAGAGAATTAAGCGTTTGGCGTTATTGGCCGAGAGGCCCCGTGCGGGACAGGTCCGGCCGCCTTGGTGCAGGTCTTATTACATTCGACGCCACATTGGGCAACCTACCTGAGAAAGACAACACATCACCCACTCCCTGTGCGGAGAGAATCTCCGCTCCAACCGGGAATCGAACCCGGGTCCGTAGGACGTCAATCCGTCACGCCGACCACTCAGCTATCGGGGCGGATACCAGTTACAATCAAAATTGAACACAGGTATACGGCGCCCCGTCTTGTAGAACTGGTGTAATATTATACTCAGAGGCATTTTTTCATCCGAATTAAAATTTAGGACAAATAATGCAAATATTATTGGTAACTATCGTCCTGAACAACGTCATGATTAATAGTATAACTGATTTCTATGTTAAGGGAGATATTTGTTGGGGTGAAAGTAAAGAGAGCACAAACTGGTAAGAATACTGAACCTCATAGATTTCAAGGTGTGTTTTTGTGTACAACAGAGCCTGCTCAAACACAAGGTACTGTGACTGAGATTGATAAAGAAAAGCACTTTTCAACGTACATTTTAGCAATAATTATTACTTTTCACTGAAAATGTTGTGTCTAGACAAGACAGCCTAGACACAATGAGAGGAAGCCGAAAGGCACGCGCTAAGCTAAAGCAGGATGGCGTGAGGTCTGAAACAGGATACGTAATGATTGCTATAAAGAAAAGTACGTAGCTTCTGGAATACTTAACTTTAATCCATCCTTTTGGTACATCTGGAGATTGTGGCGATACAAGTGAGACTCTGTAGATACATGCAATGTTACTAATGGCGCCTTGCTAGGTCGTAGCCATTGACTTAGCTGAAGGCTATTCTAACTATCTGCTCTGCAAATGAGCGAGGCTTCGTCAGTATAGTCGCTAGCTACGTCGTCCGTACAACTGGGGCGATTGCTAGTCCGTATCTCGAGACCTGCCTTGTGGTGGCGCTCGGTCTGCGATCACACAGTGGCGACACGCGGGTCCGACATGTACTAATGGACCGCGGCCGATTTAAAACTACCACCTAGCAAGTGTGGTGTCTGGCGGTGACACCACAGAAAATATGTAAATATATAGAATACTTTTGAATTTGGTCCTTCCATTGTATGATAGAGGACGCTACAGCTGCTACAAATGGATAGAAATGTCTGTGATGGTTTTGTTACTCGGGTGACATGGAATGATTAGGCCACGTTCGACGTCATTGAACTCTCCTGACGGAACCATTCTGCTGTTGCCACTCCTCTACTGACAACACAGTACTTCCCGCCTCCATTTATTCTTGCGGGTCTAGCCCTCGTGAAATCATGTAGTCAATTTGAGGTTGTATAGGAATGTCCGAAAAACATTCGATCAGCTAGTGTAGACCCACCACGGTATAATAGCCGTGTTAGAACACCGATACGTACACAAAGCCGGCCGATGTGGCTGAGCGGTTCTAGGCGCTTCAGTCTGGAACCGCGTGACCGCTACGGTCGCAGGTTCGAATCCTGCCTCGGGCATCGATGTGTGTGATGTCCTTAGGTTAGTTGGGTTTAAATAGTTCTAAGTCCTGGGGGTCTGATGACCTGATGTATTAAGTCCCATAGTGCTCAGACCCCAAACGTACACAAAGAGAACTTGACCTTACATTCAGGAGATGTAAAAACTTATCTGACAAACAAAAGCTGAACGAAGCGAAAATGAGCATAAGGAGAGCAATGAGAGAAGCGTTTAATGACTTTCAAAGTAAAACTTTGTCAGCTGATCTGATTAAAAACCCTGAGAGGTTTTGATCGTATGTAAAATCAATAAGGGGGTCAAAATCATCTAATCATTCACTCAGTGACCATACCGGCACCGAAACGTAAGATAATAGAGGGCAGACCAAAACACTGAATCCGGCCTTTCAAAATCTTTTCACCGCGGAAGATACTAACACGGTCCCACCTTTCAATCGTCGTACTAATGTCAAAATGGGACGTATTGAAATAACCGGCCTCGGAACAGGGGAAAAAAAATAAAATAAAATAAAATAAATTGTTTCAAATGGCTCTGAGAGCACTATGGTTCAAATGGCTCTGAGCACTATGGGACTCAACTGCTGGGGTCATCAGTCCCACAGGACTTAGAACTACTTAACCTAAGGACAACACACACATCCATGCCCGAGGCAGGATTCGAACCTGCGACCGTAGCGGTCTCGCGGTTCCGGACTGTAGTGCCTAGAACCGTTCGGCCACTCCGGCCGGCGAAAAGAACTATAGTCACTTAGTAGCGGAAAGGCGTTAGGACCAGATGAGATGCCTACATGATTCTACAAAGATTACGGAAAACAACTTGCTCCCCTTCTATCAGGAATTCACTGTAGATCACTTGAGCAAAGAACGATACCTAGCGACTGGAAGAAAGCGAAGGTCATTCCCGTTTTTAAGAAGGGCCGTAGGGCAGATGCACACAGTTATAGACCTATTTCGTTGACGTCAGTCTGTTAGAGAATTATGGAAGATGTTTTATGCTCAAGAATTATGATGTTCTTGGAGGAGCAAAATCTCCTCTATAAAAGTCAACATGGAGTCCGCAAACAGAGGTCCTGCGACACTCAGCTCGCTCTGTAGTTCCATGAGATCCACAGCGCCGCAGACAATGTCGCTCAGATTGATGCCGTGTTCCTTGACTCCAGAAAGTCATTTGACACTGTCCCGCTATGCCGTTTAGTGAAAAAAAATATAAGCTTATCGAATATCGGAGCAGATTTGCGAGTGAATTCAAGACTTCCTTTAAGACAGAACTCAACACTTCGCTCTTAATGGAACTAAATCGACAGATGTAAAGGTAATTTCCGGGGTACACCAAGGAAGTGTCATAGGGCCGTTACTGTTTTCAGTATTTGTAAATTATCTAGTAGAAAGCGTCGCATGCTCTCTAAGACTGTTCGCAGATGATACGGTTCTCTATAACAAAGTAGAAATGCCAGAAGATTGTAACTATTTGCAGAATGACCCACAGAGAATCGATGAATAGTGCAGGTTCAGGCAATTCACCCTGAACGTGAAGAAACGTAACAAATTGCGCCTACATAGGAAAAAAATGGTTCAAATTGCTCTGAGCACTATGGGACTTAACTTATGAGGTCATCAGTCCCTTAGAACTTAGAACTACTTAAACCTAACTAACCTAAGGACATCACTCACATCCCTGCCCGAGGCAGGATTCGAACCTGCGACCGTAGCGGTCGCGCGGTTCCAGACTATAGCGCCTAGAACCGCTCGGCCGCCCCGGCCGGCAAATAGGAAAAGAAATCCTATAGTGTATAGCTACACTATTGATGACAGACCGCTGTAAGCCGTATCTGCCGTAAAATATCTAGGAATAACTGTCCGGGGTGACCTTGAGTGGATATAAAACAAGTAGCGGAAAATCAGATACCAGACTCAGATTCACAGTAGAGAATCTTAAAGAAACGTAACTCATTCACGAAGGAAGTGGCTTATAAGGCACTTGTTCGACCCATTCTTGAGTACTGTTCATCTGTCTGGGATCCATAACAGATAGACTGGTAGAAGAGATAAACAAGATCCAAAGAAGAGCGGCACGTTTCGTCCGGGATCGTTTATTCGACACGACAACGTCACGGATACGCTCAACAAACTCCATTGGCAGGCGTTACAAGAGAGGCGTTGTGCAACACAGAGGGATTTATTATTGAAATTTCAAGAGAGAACTTTATGGGAAGAGTCGGACAACATGTCACTTTTCCCTATATACGTCTCGCTTAGTGACCATGGGGAGAAATTCGAGAAATTAGAGCCAATACAGAGCCTCACCGACAATCATTCTTCCCATGCGCTGTTCGCGAGGACAACAGGGTTGGAGGGTTCAGTCAGTGGTACAAAGAGTACCCTCCACCACACACCATTAGATGGCTTGCGGAGTATGACGTAGATGTAGTTGCAGATGTAGGTGTGAGAATCGTATTTCAGTCGTTGACTCTCGCTTGGGTTGGGTTGGTTTGGGTTGTTTGGGGGAAGAGACCAAACAGCGAGGTCATCGGTCTCGTCGGATTAGGGGAGGAAGTCGGCCGTGCCCTTACAAAGGAACCATCCCGGCATTTGCCTGGAGCGATTTAGGGAAATCACGGGAAACCTAAATCAGGATGGCCGAACGCGGAATTGAACCGTCGTCCTCCCGAATGCGAGTCCAGTGTGCTAATCACTGCGCCACCTCGCTCGGTACTCTCGCTATTATCAGGCAAACATACTTCAAGAGAATCTGTGTAGAAGCATTCGCCATGTAGTGAAGAGAGCTGGCTGCCATTTATACACGTGTGCCGGTGTTATCCACGAATAAAAGCTACATATAGACGGCTTGAAAAAAATTCGTGGCGAATACTGTTACAATTTGCGGACTGGTATTTACAGGGCTGCATACACCTTTCACAATACCTAGTTTTAATCATATTCACTGATGAATGCTCAGTTTTCGAGGCAGTATTGTGAACCTGCTCGTAAATCATGTTCGGACAGATAAAGAATTATAAGCTGAAGTTGGCAGAAGTAACCATGAGAAGTTCGTTGTAAAGTTACGGGCTGCAATGATTTGCGTTGATGTCGGTACCGGAATATCTAACGCCATCTGCAGGGTGATTCTGTGATGTCGTTACAAACTTTCAGAGGTGGTGACAGTGGTAAAAGTATCAATTTGAGATAAGGGGCCCTGGGTGTGTCTAAAGTTGTAAACGAAAATGGTCCTGATATCTGTTACAGCGGAAAACACGTACCGGTAATGTTGTTCCTAAAACTGTAGTGTTGGCAACTTTCAGAGGTGGATAATATGGAGCAAAACAAGAAAAAAAGTAGATTGCAAACATGGACTTCGAGCCCCGCGGGGTAGCCGCGAGGTCTAGGGGGCCTAGGCCCCTTGCTGCGAGTTCGCGCGGCTGCCCCCATAGGAGGTTCGAGTCCGCCCTCATTCATTAGTGTGTGCGTTGTGTTGTCCTTAGCGTAAGTTAGTTTAAGTAGTGTGTAAACCTAGGGGCCGATGACCTCAGCAGTTTTGCCCCATAGGAACTTACAACAATTTTCCAAATTTCCAATGGGCTTTGAAATGTATGTCTTAAGAGCTATGAGGTCTTGTTTTTATTTACTGTGAAACACACCTAATCTGCTGCAAGCTCTTTGGTTTCCATATTTTTTGAAGGAGGATGTACAGAGCTAAACAAGGAAAAAAACGTCTTGTAAATATGGGTTCTAATGCGCATACCTTAGAGTTATGGACAGTTGCTCAGTAGAAGAGATGTGTTTCTCAGTAGCGAAGATGAACAATTGCTCATTGTCTTGAGGTATCCATTTTAGAGCCCATGTTTTTTAGGCATTTTTAGTTTTTTTGGTCCAAATTGCACCCTGAAATTTACTTTTTTGAGTACTTCATACAGTTCTTGACCAAGTTTAATAATCTTAAATGCTGTCTAAATATGTTCATTAGGAGGTACGTGTATGTAAAATGTTCAACAAAGTAAGTCAGTTATTGAAGTTAGAAATTGTATGTGTCCTGAGGCAGTGTATAATTGACTGGACGTAAATGTTTACCCTTCCTATAACAATCCAATATTTGAGCGACTTCAAACAACTTTACACGTAATGTCAAGTCCTTTCGAACGTCTTTCTCGCAGATAGTACAGTAAAATAGTACAGAGGTGAATAATGGGAAACTAATAAAACCAACAAAATTTTCGTTTTCCGTGTTCCACCAAAAAGGTTTTACATGCTTAACGTAAAATAGAGAGGGTGATTTTCTCCACCATGTACAAACTCCAGGAATTGATCGATGAGAGGATGCTAGAGACCCTTTATTTAATCATACATTGTTACAGAGATTGCGGTGTAATACGCGCTGTACCACGCAGCCGAACTTACAGTATACATGGTTTCCTCCTACAGGGTTATATTGTTTCTCATACGTCATTCCCTAGCGCCCTCCACTGCCATAGTAATTCGTAATCTTGTGTCAGATACACTTCTCTTGCTGACTCATCTGGCAGTGGATCTGATGCAGCGTTGAACACAGTGGCTCAGTATTCGATTCGAGTGCTTCCCGACACGGTGTTTACTTTCGGAAAGGCAAATGGCAATGGGTGGCGGATTGTATAGGGAGACCTATCCCCGCCAACAACAACAACCACCACAGCATCCAATTTCTGCAACAGTGATTCGCCTATTGTCTGGGACAGGGTCGTTTTAGCAAGCAGGAAATCGTGAAGGTCGTACCCGAAATGTTCCGACACCAGACTTGGAGCAAAATGAGATCAATACTGTGGAAGGCGACCGCCGTGTCAGTACCAGGCAGTTAGTCCGACAGTACATCGTAAGCCAGACGACCTTGTCGAACATTCTCCGTGACAATTGTTACTACCCTTATGACTTACAGCGTGTGCAGGACTTACTACCGAGAGACTTTTCGCATCGGGAGCAATTTTGTCACTGGATTCTTCACCATGCAACCACGATTCCGAGATTTGTGTCTTCCATCCCATTCACAGATGAGGCCACTTTAACGCGGAGTGGTATTTTCAACTTTGATAATAGTCATCCATCTGTGGGATAGTATACAGAACCCCCATGGTATGGTGACAGCTAATCATCAGCATCGTTGCAGCCGGAATGTGTGGGCCGGGATAATTGGTGACCGTATTTTGGGACCAGTTCTCGTTCCACGTCCCGTAACGGGCTCGTTCTTTCGGCGTCTCTTGTGGGTGACTTTGCCTAGCCTGCTGGAAGAAGCGCCATTGATGATTCTAAGGGTTATGTGGCTGCTACACGATGGTGCTCCAGCCCTCTTCGCCGTTAACGTCCGGACGCATCTCAGTCGCGTCCTCCCTGGTCGATGGATCGGACGAGGGGGTACAATTGCGTGGCCTGCTCGTTCACCGGATCTGAATACGTGAGATTTCTGGTTATGAGACCATCTAAGAAGTATCGTGCATCCAAAGTCCATTCCAAATGTGGAGACATTGGAGCAGTCTATTCACGCTGCCTTTGTCACTGTTCGGAATCAGAGTGGTCGATGTGAACCTGTGAGACAACATATGCTACGGCACGTACACGCATGCGTTGAGGCACATGGAAACAATTTACCTCACATTCTTTAACTGTGGCTGCATAGTACAGCGCGTATTAAAACGCTGTCTTTGTAACAATGTGTGATTAAATAAATGGTCTCTAACATGGAAATCATGCATTTCCAAAGATAACTTCATTGGACCTTTTTGTTCCGTATCCTCTCATCGATCAATCCCTAGAGCATGGCTTCCCAAACTGGGGAGCGCCCCCTTGGGGGGGGGGGGGGGGGGGCGTGATGATGTTGCAAGGGGGGCGCGGGTGGAGTTGGCGGTATAAATCTAATATTTGTTTAATATCGATATTTTAATAAAAATGAATGTTCAGGTATTAATGATAGATTATGGTGCTAAATGCAGTCGTTTGGCATCCCACTTCCCCCAATCCTACCTCAATAACCTATCCTAGAACATACAGCTTTTGAAGACCACGTTTAGAATGCCGCGTTTAGAAAGTCACGCACAGAAATTCTCAAAATTACGAGGGCGATATGCGTTAATTCTATTATATCAGATTTGTAAACAACTTACTTCTGACAATTGGAAAACAAAAAAGTCAGGTATTAACTATTCCGTACATTTGTACACATGAACTGAACGTAATCATAACTTTTAGCCGTAGTAGGCTATGTTCATCAGAGTAATAATCACTTATACTGCGTAACTGCAAAAATGCCGTTTCATTACCCTGTCAACCCGCGGATCCCCATGTGATGCGATTACAGTGACTTTAATAGACTGTATACGCTTCAAATGAACTGGCGGGTTCGTAATTTGGACGCCGGGGTTATGCCCTTTGTCACCAGAAAAATGTGCACGATGTGAATGCGAAACTAGTACAAGTGTTCGTTCTGAGCAGAGTACTTCACGCCGTTCTGGAAACATTGTCGTGACTGCTAACAATGAAACATAACCCAATGAAGTCCAATAGTGAGGCTATATTTTTTTTTTACTACAGCTCTTTCATTCGGATTACTTATCTGACAAAACAGTTATTTTTCTTCTGCCTTTTTGAAATACGGCATAATTTCGTTTGAAATTAGTGTACGTTCTTTGCTGTGACAATGGCTTCTTTTGGCACAAGTACAGAGATAACTGCTTGGCACTGTGCACAGTTTCCAGCGATGTATGAGAGGTATCCATGACCTTACTTAATTACTGTGAAATTTGGCAATCAATTCATTGATGTTATCTCAAAACTTATAACGTTTCATTTATAAGTAACGAAAGATAAGGGGCACGAAAACGATTTTCGCATAAAACCCCAGGTTGCACTGCTCAGAACAGCACCGCTGAACAGGTAGCAAATTCCTAGGATGCCTGTGGGCTGTTTCCACCCTAATCCGGGAAAATCCCGTTTCTGACCAGCAAGAGCCCTGCTCGGCCACCAGGTCGCAGACAGACAGTGCACTGACAACCTGCGCTGCGGCTGGACTACCCCGTTATTCGCCCACACCTCACAGGCAGTCATCTGAGGTGCCGACAGACGACAGTAGCTTTTCTTTATTTCAGTTGGTTGCTTGCAGTTGTTGACACATCCGATGTATTGGATTTTACTGAAATCGCATTGAATATTTCACAGTTGTGCCTCAGTAAAATCAGTTTTTGTGCGAAATTATACTGTTTACTTCTTGTTTTCTTTCTACTTCACCATGAGTGTCGTGAAAAAACGTAAATATAATGATGATTATATCAAATACGGTTTTGCTTCTATACATAAAAAATGGTGTTGACCAGCCGCAATGTGTTATTTGCTATGAGGTATTGAGCAATGATTCCATGAGACCATCTCGTCTGGAACGCCATTTGTAGGCAAAGCATGGTGCATTGAAAGAGAAGCTGAAGGAATTTTTTGCTGCAAAATGTGATAATTTGAAACGAATGAAGTTGGACACTGCTGGTTCCTTCGCTCAGACATCAGAAAAGGTACTGGAAGCCTCGTATGAGTTATTGCTACTTATTGCAAGGACCAAGAAAAGTCATATTATCGGAGAGACAATAGTCAAACACTGTTTGTTGATAGCTGCTGATGTTATTCTTGGGTCAGAAAGTAAACAAAAACTTTCACAGATACCGCTGTCTGACAATACTGTGAAACGTCGGATTGATGATATGGCCGAAGACATACAAAATCAATTAGTTACGGCCGTCAAACTATCGCAGTTTTTCGGACTACATTTAGACGAGAGTACCGATATTGCGAATTGTTGCCAACTGCTAGCTTTCGTTCGCTATATAGAAAATGAAGCAATTAATGAAGAGTTGCTGTTTTCTACAGAGTTAAAGTCAACTTCAAAACTCTGAATTCTTTTGTGTAAATGAGTTATCATGGCAGAAACTGATGGGCGTACGCACAGACGGCGCCCCATCAATGCTTGGATGTCGCTCAGGATTCGTGCAGATGGTCAGAGGAAAAAACTTTAGTGTTACTGCTATCCACTGTGTAATACACCGTCAAGCATTGGCAGCTAAGACGCTTCCAAAGGAACTCAATTATGTCTTGAAACTGCGCATCAAAATCGTGAATCATATTAAAAAAAGTGCGTTAAATTCCAGGTTATTTACGGCTCTTTGTGAAGACTTGAGAGCAGAATATAAAACACTTATCTCATACAGAAGTACGCTGTCTCTCAAAAGGAAATATGCTAGGAAGATTATTTGAACTTCGAGACAAGTGATGTAGATTTTGGAAAATAACAAGCAAACTGAATTGTATATGGAATTTAGAAAGCCCGGTGTTCATGGTGCATTGGCTTATCTGTCAGATATTTTCGATTCTTTAAACACATTGAATTTGAAATTACAGGATGGGGAGTCAAACGTAATTTTTCATCGGGATGCCATCAAAACGTTTACTGATAAGTTGCAACTATGGAAACGTAAAATTTTAGCTTGCAATTATTCCTGCTGTCCCAGATTGTTTGGAATCCTGGAAGAAGCCCGATTTCAAAACGATTTTAAGGATACTGACACTAAGAGTAAAATATCGAACCATTTGCAGCACCTCATTGATGAATTCGAACGATACTTCCATAACAGTTGTGATGATAAAATTTATTATAGGTTAGCGACGGATCCATTTCACGTTGACGTGGATGTATTGCCAGACAGATTACAGGAGGAAGTCTTAGAAATTAAAAATGATTCTGCAGCGAAGTATGACTTTGAGAAGATGGATAAGCCTTTATTTTGGGTGAAATACGCTCCTGGAAATTGAAATAAGAACACCGTGAATTCATTGTCCCAGGAAGGGGAAACTTTATTGACACATTCCTGGGGTCAGATACATCACATGATCACACTGACAGAACCACAGGCACATAGACACAGGCAACAGAGCATGCACAATGTCGGCACTAGTACAGTGTATATCCACCTTTCGCAGCAATGCAGGCTGCTATTCTCCCATGGAGACGATCGTAGAGATGCTGGATGTAGTCCTGTGGAACGGCTTGCCATGCCATTTCCACCTGGCGCCTCAGTTGGACCAGCGTTCGTGCTGGACGTGCAGACCGCGTGAGACGACGCTTCATCCAGTCCCAAACATGCTCAATGGGGGACAGATCCGGAGATCTTGCTGGCCAGGGTAGTTGACTTACACCTTCTAGAGCACGTTGGGTGGCACGGAATACATGCGGACGTGCATTGTCCTGTTGGAACAGCAAGTTCCCTTGCCGGTCTAGGAATGGTAGAACGATGGGTTCGATGACGGTTTGGATGTACCGTGCACTATTCAGTGTCCCCTCGACGATCACCAGTGGTGTACGGCCAGTGTAGGAGATCGCTCCCCACACCATGATGCCGGGTGTTGGCCCTGTGTGCCTCGGTCGTATGCAGTGCTGATTGTGGCGCTCACCTGCACGGCGCCAAACACGCATACGACCATCATTGGCACCAAGGCAGAAGTGACTCTCATCGCTGAAGACGACACGTCTCCATTCGTCCCTCCATTCACGCCTGTCGCGACACCACTGGAGGCGGGCTGCACGATGTTGGGGCGTGAGCGGAAGACGGCCTAACGGTGTGCGGGACCGTAGCCCAGCTTCATGGAGACGGTTGCGAATGGTCCTCGCCGATACCCCAGGAGCAACAGTGTCCCTAATTTGCTGGGAAGTGGCGGTGCGGTCCCCTACGGCACTGCGTAGGATCCTACGGTCTTGGCGTGCATCCGTGCGTCGCTGCGGTCCGGTCCCAGGTCGCCGAGCACGTGCACCTTCCGCCGTCCACTGGCGACAACATCGATGTACTGTGGAGACCTCACGCCCCACGTGTTGAGCAATTCGGCGGTACGTCCACCCGGCCTCCCGCATGCCCACTATACGCCCTCGCTCAAAGTCCGTCAACTGCACATACGGTTCACGTCCACGCTGTCGCGGCATGCTACCAGTGTTAAAGACTGCGATGGAGCTCCGTATGCCACGGCAAACTGGCTGACACTGACGGCGGTGGTGCACAAATGCTGCGCAGCTAGCGCCATTTGACGGCCAACACCGCGGTTCCTGGTGTGTCCGCTGTGCCGTGCGTGTGAACATTGCTTGTACAGCCCTCTCGCAGTGTACGGAGCAAGTATGGTGGGTCTGACACACCGGTGTCAATGTGTTCTTTTTTCCATTTCCAGGAGTGTATCTCACGGTGTACCCCAGCACAGCAGAACAAGCACTGAAATTGTATTTACCATTTTCAAGCACTTATTTGTGCAAAAGACCATTTTCAGAGATAGTGGCGATAAAAAATAAGCTTAGAGGCAAACTCAGTATTGCCAATGATTTACGTTGCGCAGTTTCTACTATTCAGCCAAGAATTCAAAATCCCGTAAAAAATATGCAAGCTCATCCTTCACATTGATTTTTTTGTTTGTTTCTTGCCATATGTGTGTGGAAATAATATTTTTATAATAAATACGTCACATTATAAGAGGACTTGTTATTTTCCTCCTAACTATCCTTACATGTAGGTAATACTGTAAAGTTACAAAAAACTATTTCGAAGAAACAATATAAAATAAACATAGTGAATCTGATTTAAATATAAATACTGCGTGTTATCCTTATGGATTCTGATGTTACGTGTAGTATGTTATTTAAACTAATAATAGTATTTCTTCTGGATGAAGACACAGCGAAAATTTATCCTAGATATGGCAAGCGAAGAGTAGTCCTAAAATCGTATACTGGTGAAGAAATAGTGTGCAGCTAGGGAATGTAATCAAGGTAAGGAAGTTGTTATATTCATATTTTTTAAAGTTCTGTGTAGTCTGCAAAATTATTTCGTAAGACTTATTTTTTATTTTTTGTCTGGTTCTGAGAACTGGGCGTTTGTCGCCGTTCGGTAACAGCCGTCGTTGACATAAATGCCAACCTATGCGCAATGACAATGGGGAGCGCTATACGCAGGCCGAAGTGGCCGTGCGGTTCTAGGCGCTGCAGTCTGGAACCGCGAGACCGCTACGGTCGCAGGTTCGAATTCTGCCTCGGGCATGGATGTGTGTGATGTCCTTAGGTTAGTTAGGTTTAACTAGTTCTAAGTTCTAGGGGACTAATGACCTCAGAAGTTGAGTTCCATAGTGCTCAGAGCCATTTGAACCATTTTTGAGCGCTATAGGCGTGCAAATCAGTGATGTTCGTTAACGCCGTGACTGAGTGACTATTTTTGGTAATGAGTGAAAGTAATAAGCTACACTCAACTTAAAATAATGGCCCGCATCCACTAATCTGCAAAGGTCGCAACTTTTTTCCTTGTTTACCAGTGACTTTCTTTGCTTTAGGAGTGGCTTATAATCACTAGACTAGACTGATGACGTAATAACTGTGACTCGATACATTAATAGCCCACCATGTTACATGACGTCACCATAACAAATTTTTCAATAGTTTCATGATACTTAATAAAAATCTCTATATTTTTTTGGGGTGGGGGAGGGGGGGGCACGGAAGTTTTCTTTTCAGCAGAAGGGGGGCGTGACAAACAAAAGTTTGGGAACCTCTGCCCTAGAGTCTGTACACGGTGTAAAAAATCACCCACTATAACACAATTCATTGGTAAACTAATCGTAAGTTTGAAGCTGTTCTATGAATGAGAGATCGATTCTTTGAAGAATCGGAATTCGAGGGAGTACTGTTCCCCCCTCCCCCTCCTCCCGTCCCCCTCCCCCCCCCCCCCAATATCACTGATGCATCAAATTGCTCTGAGAGATGTTCTGCCTATTTTTTTTATTTTTTATTTTTTTTTTTGCACATTTTGCCACTACGGGTTGATGAGATGGTGTGATTCCAAAGAGGTGAAAGTCCTATGGCTGAGTTACCGCACTCAAATGTGCTCAAACCGATATGCGATATGTGCATTTGGGTACGAACACAGAGTAAAGTTTTGCAGATTAATTTTCTGCGTGGAATGTCACTCACAAACCACGCCCACTAGACCTTACATTAATATATTACATTCCTTTGATAATAAGCCTACTGTTGTCTGTCTGTTAAATGTTAATATTTGTGCGCAATGGAATTTATACGTCTGTCCATAATATTGAAAATCACTGCTTTCATGAATGTAATCTGCCTATAAAAAGTTAATTAGAGATTCTGCAACATGTAGAACGTACTTTTTTCATTCCGAAATCTAGAAAAGGTGTCATCGTCGTCAGACGAACTATGCCGTAACTCTTGCAATAAAAAATAAGGTTTTTTATTACGTTAAGAGGAGAAGAGTGTGATAGGCTGCACCGATACCTTCTAGAGTTAAATTAGTAGACAAATGGCTCATTGAAATAAGAGACCTACACACATTCCTTTGGAATTGTCATTGATTATTTCGTATGTCGTATTACGACACAAACTGTTACCATACCATGTTATTAACTACTGCACCACATTTTTTTTACTTTGTTGCACTTTGTCCAAAATAAACCTGTTCGTGGATTTTTACATTCACTATTCTGTGTTGTCGTCCACAATCAGTATTATGTATCAAAGTGTTATCTCACTAGTACAGGGCTATTCGGAAAAAAGGAATAAATTTCAAACACTTATTGTTTACAAAGTACAAATGACAGAAAATAGATCCAACGTTCCTGGGAAGAGAAAAGTTCAAACTTTCATGCATTCAACATGAGCAGCATGTGTTACAGAACAAGTATCAAAACGCTGGCTCTTTTCCTGCTACGCACGAAGCAGGTGGCCTCTCGT
The DNA here is from genome assembly GCF_021461385.2 of Schistocerca piceifrons. NCBI lineage: Eukaryota > Metazoa > Arthropoda > Insecta > Orthoptera > Acrididae > Schistocerca > Schistocerca piceifrons. The sequence goes on along the minus strand of NC_060141.1, from coordinate 769,358,484 downwards.
TATCGAATTCACAGCTTCAGCAATGCGATATCGCGACTTTCAAGAGTGTCAGGCACTGCGGGGATAAAACCGCGGTCTTTTTCGTATACCAACAGATAAAAAGTCTCAAGATGTGAGATTTGGAGGCCTGGGCGGCCACCGGCGATGAAGTTCAATAAACGTTTGAAATCTGTTCCTTCTCTTTGAGCAGCACTGCACTTCACGTAACTGAACTCACTCACCGTTGTTCTCTCTCGTCCGGTCCCAGCTTCCTCTTTCCTCACCTCTGTTCGTCCGCAACTGCTTCCCGACCACAACCGCCCCTCTTGGCATCACTCTCCAGCGGTACACAGTATCTTCTCGGCAGGTACTCCGATGCAGCGTCCCTACGTCAAATGTGACGATTTCTTCTTGTTACAAGATGTGCCTTCACAGGATTTAATGACGAATGCAGTTCTCTTCCTATAATATAGATTTGTGAGTATTGCTTTCTTCTAATGAAACTGCTAAATACTTCGAGGTTTCAGTTGAAGTTTCAATAACATGTTGCTTTACACATACAAAGACTGTTTGTCACTGAATGAAAATGGCAGGTGATAATGGAGGTTTCGACAGATGTGGTCACATCACACTATGCAAAAATGCAGAGGACATGAACGAGTAAGTGGTCGAGAGAGTGGTTCCTGGGACTAATACATTTCTGTAATTTGAAAAGTTAAGTAAAAGTTCTAAATTAACAATGAATTGCTTATCGTTGCAACATGACAGTTTCAAACCATCAAAGATGCTACTAATTTTTATTTACATCCCATAATATGCCAGCCATGTGACTATAACAGACGGCATATATTGCCATAGACGATCAAGACATGAGGTACGTCGATGTCATAGCATCGTCCATGTAAGTGATTGTTGTCTGTCTTTATGCGCCTGACAGAAGATGGGGTCTAGGACGAAACTAGTAGACAGGTAAAGTTTTATCGCAAGTAAGGCAACATTTCAGGCTTAAAAAAGACATTCATTAAAGACCTGGGTTAGGATAAAATTGTATTAATTATTTCATGGCTTCAAATGACATAGACTAACTGCACAGCACCACTTTTTATTTACGATTAAATGTTACCTTGCGGCGAGTTATAAGTTCGTGACATGTAAGTTTCTTTAGAGAATTGTGACGTCTGTTCTGTTGGACATTTCTGAAAGAACAGGCGCCATTAGTGGTACAGGAGCCGTAAAGGAACTATGTTACAAGAAAATAGGACTTCAGCCGCCTACAGGTATTGAAATAAATCAATAGTGAAGGTTGAAAAAGTGTGCCGCATCTTGACTCGAACCCAGATACTTCATTTCTCTTGACTGGTTGCCGTAACCATGTTGTTTTTGTTAATTTCACTTGTTCGGGGCGGACGTCACAAGATACCCGTTCAAGTTCGTCGTTGATCCGTGCACTCAGTTAGTTTTTTTTTTTTTTTTTTTTTTTTTTTTTTTTCAGAGGGCAGCTAACCCTCTGACCAAACACGCTGGGCTACCGTGCCGGCTTCGTCGACAGTCTGGACACGCAACTACGCCATCAAAATTATCAGCCTCGCTAAGTCTCGCACTACATATAAAAAAGCCCATATATACAGGGTGTACAAACTCTATGAATTGATCGATGAGAGGATACGGAACAAAAAAGGTCCAATGGAGTTATGTCCCGAAACGCGTGTTTTCGATGCTAGAAACTACACTACTGGCCAATAAAATTGCTACACCATGAAGATGATGTGCTACAGACGCGAAATTTAACCGACAGGAAGATGATGCTGTGATATGCAAATGATTGTCTTTTCAAAACATTCACACCTACAACGTGCTGACGTCAGTAAAGTTTCCAATCGATTTGGTTCAAATGGCTCTGAGCACTATGGGACTTTACTGCAGTGGTCATCAGTCCCCTAGAACTTAGAACTACTTAAACCTAACTAACCTAAGGACATCACACACATCCATGCCCGAGGCTGGATTCGAACCTGCGACCGTAGCGGTCGTGCGGCTCCAGACTGTAGCGCCTAGAACCGCTCGGCCACTCCGGCCGGCTCCAATCGATTTCTCATACACAAAAAGCAGTTGACCGGCTCTACCTGGTGAAACGTTGTTTTGATGCCTCGTGTAAGGAGGAGAAATGCGTACCATCACGTATCTGACTTTGATAAATGTCGGATTGTAGCCTATCGCGACTGCGGTTTATCGTATCACGACATTGCTGCTCGCGTTGGTCGAGATCCAATGACTGTCAGCAGAATATGGAATCGGTGGGTTCAGGAGGGTAATACGGAACGCCGTGCTGGATCCCAATGGCCTCGTGTCGCTAGCAGTCGAGATGACAGGTATGTTATCCGCATAGCTGTAACGGATCGTGCAGCCACGTCTCAATCACTGAGTCAACAGATGCGGACGTTTTCAAGACAACAATAATCTGCACAAACAGTTCGACGCCGTTTGCAGCAGCATGCACTATCAGCTCGGAGACCGTGGCTGCGGCTACCCTTGACTCTGCATCAGAGACAGGAGCGCCTGCTATGGTGTGCTCCGCGACGAACCTGGGTGCACGAATGAAAAAACGTCAATTTTTGGATGAATCCAGGTTCTGTTTACAGCATCGTGATGGTCACATCCGTGTTTCGCGACATTGCGGTGAACGCACATTGGAAGCGTGTGTTCGTAATCGCCATACTCGTGTATCACCCGGCGTGATGGTATGGGGTGCCATTGGTTACACGTCCCTGTCACTTCTTGTTCGCATTGACGGCACTTTGAACAGTGGAGGTTACATTTCAGATGTGTTACGACCTGTGTCTCTACCCTTCATTCGATCCCAGCGAAACCCTACATTTCAGCAGGATAATGCACGACCGCATGTTCCTGTAGGGGTCTTTCTGGAAACAGGAAATGTTCCCTAGCCAGCACATTCTCCAGATCTCTCACCAACTGAGTCTGCGGTCTAATACGCGCTGTACCATGCAACCACACTTACAGTATGCATGGTTTCCTCCTAGTGTGTGGTACTGTTCTTCATACGTTATGTCCTAGCGCCCTCTCTTGCAACAGTAACTGGTACTGTTGTGTCCGATTCATTCCTCCTGCTGACTCATCTTGCAGTGAACGTGATACAGCGTTGTGCGCAGAGGTTCAGTATTCGAACCGAGAGCTTGCCGACATGGCGTTTACTTACGGAAAGAGAGACGGCAACGGGCTGTCGGCAGCAATGTTGTATCAGGAGACCTATCCCCGCCGACAACAACAATAGCATTTAATTTTGGCAACAGTGTTCCGCCGTTTGCCTGAGACAGGATCGTTCCAGAAAGCGGGAAATCATGACGGACGCACGCGAAATGTTCGGACGCGAGACTTGGACGAAAATGTGATTAACGCTGTGGAAGGCGACCGCCGTGTCAGTAACAGGCAGTTGGGCCGCCAGTACAGGCTAAGACACACGACCGTGTGGAGCGCTCTCCATGACAATGACAATTGTTGCTACGCTTATCACTTACAGCATGTACAGGGCTTACTAGCGGCAGACTTTCCACGGCTGGAGCACTTTTTTCACTGGTTTCTTCACCAGACAACCGCTATTCCGGGATTTGTGTCTTGCATCCTATTCACAGATGAGGCCCTTTCTACGCGGAATGATATCTTCAATTTTCATAACAGCCATCTGTGGGATAGTAGTACCCCCACGGTATGGCGACAGCAAATCATCAGCATGGTTGCAGCTGGAATGATAATTGGCAACCTTATTTTGTGACCAGCCTTTCTTCCTCGTCGCCTAACAGACCCGAACTATCGGCGTTTCTTGCGTGTGATTTTTCCTTCCCTTCTGGAAGAAGCGACACCGCTGATTCGAAGGGTTATGTGGCTGCTACATGATGGTGCTCCAGCCCACATTGCCGTTGACTTCGGGACGTATCTCACTCGTATATTCCTTGGTCGATGGGTCAGACGAGGCGATCCAGTTGGATGGGCTGCTCGTTCACCGGATCTCAACCCGTGCTATTTCTGGTTATGGGGCCATCTCAAAAGTATGAAGAGCCCATTCCAGACGTGGAGACACTGTAGCAGCGTGCTGAGCCTGCCTTTGCCACTGTTCGGCTGCAGAGTGGACGATGAGAACCTGTGAGACAAAACATGCTACGCCATGCGTTGAGGCACATGGAAACCATTTTCAGCACATTCTGTAACTGTGGTTGCATGCTGCAGCGCGTTATAGAATGCTGTCTTTGTAACAATGTATGACTGAATAAATGGTCTCTAGCATGGAAATAATACATTTACGAACATAAGTTCATTAGACCTTGTTTGTTCTGCATCCTCTTATCGATCAATCCCTAGAGTTCGTACACGGAGGAAGTAATCACTCTGTATATGAGCGAGGACGGCCGTAGGTACTTTCAGAGCAGATGCACCATATCTTCCGAACCTACGCAGTACTTAGTGAATCCTATGAGCAGTGGGGCTAATGGATGTGCACTATTTGGGCATAACAGGCTGAGAACTGGGATGAGATGGGAAGCGTGTGCAGATGGCCGAGGTGGACGCCAGCACGGTGGGTCATCGTGTTCGATCCGAGGGTTAGCTGCCCTCTGAAACAAAGAAAAGGCTGTTAAAGCAATCAGTTCCGGGAAATGGACCATATGGGTTTGAGTACCGGTCCGACACAAATTTTCAACCTTCACCGTTGATTTATTTCAATGCCTGTAAGCGGCTGAAGTCCTGATCTCTCATAATACAGATAATTTTCTGTTATAGTGGACTGAATTTCGGTAATGCTCATAACGAACTGATGAGCAATATCTTTTGACTCCACGTTATGTGACGTTAGCCAGTTAACTCTATTGTTTCAGTGAACTAGTACCACCCAGTTCTCAAGCTGACAAATGTAACTCTCTCACATGGTAATTCTGCTCCCTCTAAAAAAATATCGTAGCCCATTACTGTTTGTGGGATAAAATACTTGAATTCTTGAGTATACAGGATGCTTCTAAGTCTTTGCTTCAAACGTTTAGGGCTGACAGATCATGTCATGAGGAACAATTTGTACTGGAAACAAAATGTTCGCTGACAGTCCCCTGCGACGTTAGTCGTCTTTTTATTGCCTTCTTCGGCTGTGGGACTGCAGAACTAATGGGGTCTCCTAATCAGGCGTCCTTCATCTCCTTCCTACCTACCCCAGTAAATTCATAGAGTGATTTTCAACGAGAAAACCTCAATTATGTCTGTAAGCGTAGAAACAAAGGGTTAAGGGATAATATGGGCTTGCTACTAGGAACTAGAGCCTAATTGCGTTCTGCAATAAATTTCAGCTAATGATAGCGAATGCTCTGTTCAAGAATCACAAGAAGAAGAGATATACTTGGAAAAGGCCAGAGATATGGGAAGATTTCAGTTCATCATAGTCAGGCAAAGATTCGGAATTGAGACATCGGATTCTAAGGCATACCAAGCAGCAGATATACACTCAGATCACAATTTATCAGTGATGAAGTGTAAGCTTAATTTGAGAGACTAGTCAGGAAGAAACGTGGCTGAAGGACATGGGATACAATTCTCTGAGGCTATGGATACTGCTTAATGAATAGCTCAGACAGTTCAGTTGAAGAGGAATGGACATCTCTAAAACGGGCAATCACAGAAGTTGGAAAGAAAAGATATAGATACTAGGATGGTAACTGCGAAGAAACTATGGATAACAGAAGAATTACATCAGTTGATCGACGAAAGAGGGAATTTCTAAAAATGTTCAGGGAAAATCAGGAGTACAGAAATAAAAGTAACTTAGGAATGAAATTAGCAGGAAGTGCAGGGAAGCTAAGGCGAAATGGGTATGTGGAAAATGAGAAGAAATTGAAAAAGAAATGATTATTGGGAGGACGCAACCGGCATACAGAAGAGTCAAAACTACCTTCTGCGAAGTTGGAGGCAAGGGCGGTAATATTATGCATGTAATGAGAATTCCACTGTTAAATGCAGAGGAGAGAGCGAATAGGTGGTAGGAGTACACTGAAGGCCTCTATGAAGGGCAGGACTGATCTGATGATTTGATAGAAGAAGGAACAGCAATCGAGAGGGAATAGATAGGGGATCCAGTATTAGAATCCGAATTTAAAAGAGCTTTGAAAGACTTACGATCAAATAAGGCAGAAGGGTTGCATTAAGATTCCATAGAAATTTCTAAAATCACCAAAGCGTTTAAAAAAAAAGTTGTATAATAACTTCGTCCACAATAATGATTTTTAAGCAAATACAGTAGTAGAACAAATCACCAACAAAGTAATAAAGTAACTTATGCAACATGATCTTAGGAGCCTAGACTCGTGCGAATATACAGACAGACGGATGAGGCACGTGAAGAATCAGTGCTTAGATAAGGGAGGAACGGGCTACAGGGAGGGAATGCAGAGGACCAGAAAGGTGGCGGGGGAGGGGGGGGGGCGTGCAAACACTAAAAAGAAGGTATGTACAATGCTTTAGAAGTAAAAAAAAATCAGAAAGACATAGCATTTAAAAGATTTACATGGACATGTAAGAGAGAGAGCTTCGCAAAAAGTAGTAATGCGAAAAAAGTACAGACGCACCTGTCACACGTACACCAAGGTCACTAAATCTCACATACCTTGACCATTTTCTGTATTGGGACTTTGGTTAGTAGGGTGCTTGCTTCACCTGTAATAGTTTGATCAGAGGAAAACCTTATCGCACTATTCCGTCGCCTGTTTCACGACAGTGGTGTCTACGAATTTAATTTCATGTTCGTAGCTGAGATAGTGTTTGGCGACAGCTGATTTAGCCGGCTGTTTAACGCAGACTGTCAGGAAAGAACGCCAAAATATCGTGCAAAGGTAAAATGACATGTCGACTGTAATTGTAAACAATTGAACCACTGAACTCACTGTCTACCTTGTTTGGCAAACTGTATTACTCACTCCATCGCATTCTACATACTAGAATAACTAAGAGGACCAACAATTAAACTCGTTTAATTTACTACATTTGGTAATGCAGCTGTTCAGTTTCTTAACGAAATGTGCAAAACACAGTCGATCTCCTAACGCGATGCTCCACAGAGTCGAAATGATGAGTTTCTGAACATGAGTTATGTCAAAATCTTTAGCAAACAATCACAACTGGTTTCTGTCAGTGGCTCCATAGAGTTCAGTCTAATACTGTAAACGATACGTACCTTCACCCCATGCATTTATAGGGCTCTGAGCACCATGGGACTTAACATCAATGGTCATCAGTCCCCTAGAACTTAGAACTACTTAAACCTAACTAACCTAAGGACAGCACACAACACCCAGCCATCACGAGGCAGAGAAAATCCCTGACCCCGCCGGGAATCGAACCCGGGAACCCGGCCGTGGGAAGCGAGAATGCTACCGCACGACCACATTTATAGGGGATGGACGAAAAATATGGAAACACAAAAAAACGCATACATTACCATGGGAAAACACATTAAAAGCAGCTTCAAGTCGTCTCAGAATGAATAAATTCCAAGTGAATTTTATCAGTTCTTCCTGCAAAAAGGTGGCACGTTCGGGTGACGATTTCGCAGCCTCCACGTCAAAGTAGGCCACGAAGATTCATCTGCTGTCGGCTGGAGGGATGCGAAATTTAATTCTCCTGCTCAGAAAACCAGTCCTGGACGATGCTGGTTGTGTGACAGGACCACTGTTTTCTTGGAACACAGCATCACCGTTGGGCGACATACACCAACCCAGGAAATGGTTCTGATCGGCCAAAATAGTCGCATCATCGTTGACAGTAATGCAATATTGCAGAGTAACCGTAGAATACCACTGTATGTCTGCCCAGATCTTCACCGAACCTTGCGAAGATCCACACCTGGGACGCAAACTCGGCCACAAGTTAAAAACAGTGTGAAAAAAGACTCATTCGACCAAATAACTTTCTTTCATTTCTGTGCAGTCCAGATTTTATAGTTTCAGCATTCCCTTTTCTGTTACGGCCATTTGCAAAACTGACGAGCTGTTTTGGATTTCCAGCTCGACCTGAAATTCTCAGTTCGGGCAGGTCTCTTTGCGATGCTTTGGTGCTGACAGGATTCGTGACCGCTATATTAAGTTCTGCGGTGCGTTCTCGAACAGTCGTACTTATTGACCGTCTGTCACGATAAGTCAACACACACTTTCATTCGCGATGTGACTTAGCGGATGATACACTACTGGCCATGAAAATTGCTACACAAAGAAGAAATGCATATGAGAAACGAGTATTCATTGGACAAATATATTATACTAGAACTGACAAGTGATTACATTTGCACGCAATTTGGGTGCATAGATCCTGAGAAATCATCACCCACAACAGCCGCCTCTAACCGTAATAACGGCCTTGATACGCCTGGGCATTGAGTCAAACAGAGCTTGGATGGCGTGTACAGGTATAGCTGACCATGCGGCTTCAACACGATACCACAGTTCATCAAGAGCAGTGACTGCCGTATTGTGACGAGCCAGTTGCTCGGCCACCATTGACCAGACGTTTTCAATTGGTGAGAGATCTGGAGAACGTGCAGGCCAGGGCAGCAGTCTAACATTTTCTGTATCCACAAAGGCTCGAGCAGGACCTGCAACATGCGGTCGTGCATTGTCCTGCTGAAATGTAGGGTTTCGCAGGGATCGAATGAAGGGTAGAGACACGGGTCGTAACACTTCAGAAATGTAACGTCCACTGTTCAAAGTGCCGTCAATGCGAACAAGAGGTGACCGAGGCGAGTAACCAATGGCACCCCATACCATCACGCCGGGTGATACGCCAGTATGGTGATGACGAATACACGCTTCCCATATGCGTTCACCGCGATGTCGCCAAACACGGATGCGACCATCATGATGCAGTAAACAGAACCTGGATTCATCCAAAAAAATGACGTTTTGCCATTCGTGCACCCAGTTTCGTCGTTGAGTACACCATCGCAGGCGAGCCTGTCTGTGATGCAGTGACAAGTGTGACCGCAGCCATGGTCTCTGAGCTGATAGTCCATGCTGCTGCAAACATCGTCGAACTGTTCTTGCAGATGGTTGTTGTCCTGCAAACGTCCTCATCTGTTGACTCAGGGATCGAGACGTGGCTGCACGATCCGTTACAGCCATGCGGATAAGGTGCCTGTCATCTCGACTGCTAGTGATACGAGGCCGTCGGGATCCAGCACGGCGTTCCGTATTACCCTCCTGAATCCACCGATTCCGTATTCTGCTAACAGTCATAGGATCTCGACCAGCGCGAGCAGCAATGTCGCGACACGATAAACCGCAATCGCGGAAAGCTACAATCCGGCCTTTATCAAAGTCGGAAACGTGATGGTACGCATTTCTCCTCCTTACACGAGGCAACACAACAACGTTTCACCAGGCATCGCCAGTGAACTTCTGTTTGTGTATGAGAAATCGTTTGGTAACTTTCCTCATGTCAGCACGTTGTAGGTGTTGCCACCGGCGCCAACCTTGTGTGAATGCTCTGAAAAGCTAATCATTTGCATGTCTCAGCATCATCTTCCTGTCGGTTAAATTTCGCGTCTGTAGTACGTCATCTTCGTGGTGTAACAATTTTAATGGCCAGTAGTGTATTTTATCCAGATTACGTGTATGAAGTGTAAGTTTTAGATACGGTGCCTCTTGAAACACCACACACTTCGGGCTTATTGGTCAAGGAAGCACCCACGAGACGGACACCAGCAATTTGTCCGCGTTCGAATTCACTTCACTCCGACATAATGGACTCAAAACTACACAGAATATTGTGCTGACCACTACGAAACTTGGAACATATTGATGACACTACGCTGGTGCCGTTCGCTGTAACTGGCAGGCTTGACTAACATCTGCATTTATGTTCAAACACGCATTTCTCGCCGCGTTCCCATATTTTTGTCCAGCGCCTGTAGATCTCCCGTATATCATACTGCCCATGTAGTAGTAATGACTTCCTGGTAGATAAATATAGTGGTGTATCTACGAGATGCGACTGGAAAAAAAGACGGAAAAGGTATTACGAACAAAAAGAAAGGGATGCCGTGAGTTAATATGTGACCATTTGCGAGAAAATAAATTTTGTTCTTGTCTTCATGCTACTGTTCCAAAACACCGTGGGACGTTCATGTTTTTTTCAGGCGCGCAGTTACGTCTGACTTTCTGCATTTTCTTTCGCCGAGAAAACTTTCGAGCGCTCTCTGCAGTGTCGATACGGGGCGCCAGCCTTCATAATACATGTGGGGGCGTTCCGAGCAGAAGTTGGTAGCACTGGCAGATTCGCCTCTCGCAGTAGGCCATTCAGACAGTTTGACGTTAACTATGCAGCGCGCAGCGGATCTTCGCATTGCGCTGTCCATATCTTCTCCGCTCAGAGGGGCTCTACGTAAGGAGGTCTATTTCTGCGCGTGGAAACGATCCTCTCCTGAACCATCGGCCTCCGCGTATCTACGGAACTCTTACCTAGATTACACGTGGCATGCCTTTTGCGCTGTGTTTTCCCGCGGGGAATACTACATTCTGCCATCATTCTGATAAATTGATATTTATTAGCTGACAATCAAGTTAACACAAGTTAACACCTTGTGCATCATTTAGCTTTGGAAATATACTGAGGCGATAAAAGTCACGGGATACCTCCTACTACCGCATCGAACCTCCTTTTGCCTGATATAGCGCAGTAGCTCGACGTGGCATCCACTCAACAAGTCGATGGATGTCCCCTGCAGAAATATTCACCCATGTAGCCTCCATAGCCGTCCATAATAGCGAAAGTGTTGCTGGTGCAGGATTTCGTCCACGATCTGATTTCTCGGTTATGTCCCATAAATGTACGATGGGATTCATATCAGACGATCTGGGTTCCCAAATCATTCCATCGAATTGTCCAGGGTACTTTTCAACAAATCACGAAATTCCATCGTTGTTTGGGAACACGAAGTCCATTGATGCCTGCAAATGCCATCGAGATAAGCGAACGTAACCATTTCACGTCAATGATCGGTTCATGGACTAGAGGACCTAGTCCATTCTGTATAAACAAAGTCAGCACCATTACGGAGCCAGCACCAGCTTGCACAATGCCTTGTTGACAGCTTGATCCCATGTCTTCATGGGATCTGTGCCACACTCGAACCCTACCATTAGCTCTTACCAAACAAAATCAGGACCCATGAGACCAGGCCAGCCGTCCGCGGTGGCCGAGCGGTTCTATGAGCTTCAGTCTGGAACCGCGTGACTTCTACGGTCGCAGATTCGAATCCTGCCTCGGGCATGGATGTGTGTGATGTCCTTAGTTTAGTTAGTTTAAGTAGTTCCAAGTTATAGGGGACTGATGACCTTCACTGTTAGGCCCCAAAGTGCTCAGAGCTATTTGAACCATTTGACCAGGCCACGGTTTTCCATTGGTCTAGTTTCCAACCGATATGGTCGCGAGCCAGGGAAGGCCCTAGAGGCGATGTCGAGCTGTTATCGAATGCACTCGGGTCGTTCGTCTGCTCCCATAGCCCATTAAGGCCAAATTTTGCCGCACTGTCCTAACTGATACTTTCGTGGTACGTCGCATATGGATTTCACGCAGTGTTGCTTGTCTATTACCGGCGAAAACTACGCAGACGCCTCTCGGTCGTTAAGTGAAGGCCGTCGGCCACTGCGTTGTCCGTGGTGAGAGGTAATGCCTGAAATTTCGTATTCTTAGCACACTCTTAACACTCTGGATCAAGGAATTAAGAATTCCGTAACGATTTCGGAAATGGAAAGTCCCATGCGTCTAGCTCCATCTACCATTCCGCGTTCATACTTTGTTAATTCCTGTCGTGCAGCCATAATCACTTAGGAAACCTGTTCACATAAATCACCTGAGTACAATTGATAGCTGTGCCAAATGCACAGCCCTTTCCTACGCTGTGTGCGTGGTGCTACCGGCATCTATACCAGTATACGTGCGCTACACTACCGCCATTTATATACGTGCATATCGCTATCGCAAGAGTTTCGTCAGCTCAGTGTATATACAGTAATACGCACTTCTGAAAGAAATCATTATGAGCACCTGTTTAACAGCCATGTGGTCCACGTTCGGAAAGGAATACAGCGGCGAATCTGCGTGGCATGGATTTGACAAATCCGTGGCACGATTCTGCAGGTATTGATCGCCTGAGGTCTAGGGACTGGTCACGCAGTTCCCATAGGTACTTACCGCTGGTTTGTGAGCGCGTAACTGTCGCCCTATTGCATCCCATGTGTATTCCATTTGGTTCAGTTCAGGCGAATCTGGTGGCCAGCATATCCATATGAGTTCACCATCAGTCTCCTCGATCCACTAAAGCACGTTTCTGGCTTTGTAACACAGATACTTATCCTGCTGGAAGATACCGTCGCTGTCGGAGAAGACATTAACCTCGAACCAACCTAGGTGGTCCACAGTAGTATACATATACTCACGTTTGCGTCTTACTACAGGTCTCATGGAAACCCACGTGAGGATCACCCTCATATCACAAAGCTGAACGACGACACCGGTTACAAATGAGGCAATTCAGTAACATAAGCTACTACGACAAAGGACAGATTGTTAAGAACGAATATTTTGAACGACAACAAATATTTGAGAACGAACATCTTGCAAATTGCGTAGTTGGTCGGCTTTTTGCATGTTAGCGCCCTAGGCGTTGTCCATGTTTCGAGTAGCGGCTCTAGTGCGCCAATTTGGATAGCTACTACTGGCTTTATTTCTCCGCTTGAGTGATCTCAGGTAAGTTCTATTTACTTTAATAATTAAAGCAAATATTTATAGATATATGTACTTAAAACTCGTTCTTTTTGTCTGTTTGTTCCATGTAATCCGAAGAGAAAGTAAACAAAGTATTCTAGTTGTGGTTCCCCTGCAATAGCGTCCGGTTGTGCGGGTCACTGCTGCAGATAGAGCCGATGGTCATCTTCGACGAGAACATCGCTTCAACTTTGCCTTAAAGATCAGTATGCATTGTTAATGAAATGCAAAACGAAAAATATTGGAAATATTAAAAGGTTACTGTTTGACTCCAGAGCTGTAAACATGTGTGGTATTCCTGAATTTGCTCTGTATTGTGAGCAAATAATACGACCAGTAATATTGATACAAAAAAGGTCAGATGTTAAGGGAGCTTTTCTTGAGCAATGTAGTCAAGAGCTGTTTATACGAATATTTTTTTAAAAGTGTCTCAGACCTTCACGTTGGAAGTTCATTTTGAGAACTAACGTGAAAAGGAGGTCCACAGAAGATACAGAAGTCATGTCCAGTGACACTAGTGATTTCTTTAATTCCAATGAGTCCAAAGTGATAAAAACAAATATTTTTTTTTAAAAAAAAGTGGTCACTGATTAATAGTCGTACATTCGAAGTCTTTAAAGAGTGCTTGAGGTCAGGTTTGATCGATGTAGTCATAAGCTATCGATCGTAGACAGATTACATGAACTTTGGCGTTGATTTTTAAGAAAGTAGAATATTTCGGTTCGTAGAAAGTGGCTCTCGAAGTTAATTAAATGCGTACTAAACTTGTATAATCAAAGTTAAACGACTGAAATATTACGGCTAACGGTGTTCGAATATTTGATTCAAGACATTATGCTACAGCGAAGTTAAAAAATGTCGTCGATTGAAAGAATCTTTAAAGTCAACGCTTCATTGTTTTACGTAATTTCCTGCAGATCTACGACGACGACGAACTATAAGCCGCAGTGCAAGTATCTAGGTCAGACACAACGATCCTAGGAGATATATTCAAAGTAATCCAGGATAATAATACCAATGTAGAGCAGTATTAAGGAAGAGACTTCGTATGTAGCACTCCGATAAACAAGGTAACGTTTGTCAACTAAAGACAATTCTACGAAGAAAGGCAGTATATTCATTTCTTAATACATCATAGAACGGTAAGGAATACCTGACCGTGGCGACTGTGACAGGACGTCGCTAGAAGAGAAGTGGAAGAAATCATCGAGTTACGAGTCGTCGTCGTAAGATCGAGTGTAAGAGAAGTCTGTGGAGGACATGACACTAATCGCTTCCGCATAGGTTATTAAACTTTGTCCAGAGGCAGCGTAGAATTTTGTGTGCGCTGCCTGCGTTGGCACGCAGTCGACATCGAGTACATATACGATGGCTGTGGTCGGCTCCGAGCTATTATTATGGGAACTATGGAAGGAGAATAGGAAATGGACAAAGGAAATAAATGAACAAATGGTTAACAAGAATCAGAGTCTTTCTGTTCAGATGTCTCAGCAGATAAACGAGCAAATAACTAACCTTAACGAGCGAATGGATAATTTTGATGGACTCCTAGTCAACAATAATCAAGCTCTGACTGCTCAGATGTTTCAGCATATCAGTGAACAAATGATTAGTCACAACCAAGCTCTGGTGGAACAACTTACTGTACAAACTGCAGAGCAAGTAACAACACAATTATCAGAACAATTAGTTTTTATTAATGTAGCTCCAAACTTAAAACTTTCTGAGCAAATAATTGAAGCTAAGGGCCAACTCCAGACTCACATGGATGAATCTAATGCTGAAAAGGAACAACTTCGTGATGAGATTAAAACAAGTAGCGGAAGATATATGAAATTTAAGTTTAAATTGGTTTAAAGGTTTAGAAAAGGATAAGGAAGGTTTAATTAATGAAGTAAATTAAACTTTTCGTGTAGTCAGAAATAAACTGGTAGAATCTATTAAAGAAGTAAACTTGAATTTAGATCAAAAAAAGGAAGAAAGTTTGTCTAGTTTAAGACAGGAGGCCGAAATGGATCGACAAGTGCTGGCTTTGGTAGAACAACAAATAAACATAGACCTAGAATTGTAACAGAAATGCATCTGAAACAACCAGTAATGTATCTTGGGATAGCCTGCAGGGAAAAAAATAATACACATGAAACAGACAGAGATCGGCATCTGTCATCTGCACTGCAAATTATAAGTTCCTATACCTATCGTAAGTTCTTACTGCTCAGATGTTTCAGCAGATCAGTGAACAACTGACTAGTCACAACCAAGCTCTGGTGCAACAACTTACTGTACAAACATAATATACGTATACCTAACCAAACTGTTACCGAAGACCGAATTAATAGTGTTAACGGCATCACAAAGAAGGGTAGTAAGTGTAACGACTTGATATGTACGCGAGGTACTGTCCCTCTTGCTAGAAACTGGTGGGAAGATTTCTTATCAGGAAGTAGCGGTCATTTATCAAATCGCTTTCTGTCATTTAAACCACTAGGTTTTCCTTAAAACCTCCGAAGATGCATTGCCAAGTTCTTGGAATTTCAAAAAGAAAAGAAATTTCGCTATAGGTCATTTGGTAAACGAGACCACCGAATGGAGAGTACTAGACGCACATAATTTCATACTTTAGCAGGCTTTTTGAGGAGCAGCACTGGTCATAAGGCGCACAACATAAATTAACTTCGGAACTCTTAGATCCTCGTCCATATAACATAAATTGGGAAGGTTTTAACAAATATTTTGAATAGCACTTAACGAGCGTGAAACTTTTAGTTTAACCATTAGTGGAAACGAATTGGTTAAGATGTTAATTAGTCATATGTTCACTTACGTCAAGAAGAAAATAATCGGGAGAGAGTGGAATAAGATCAATACTCTCCTTCCAGAATGAGATTTTCACTCTGCAGCGGAGTGTGCGCTGATATGAAACTTCCTGGCAGATTAAAACTGTGTGCCCGACCGAGACTCGAACTCGGGACCTTTGCCTTTCGCGGGCAAGTGCTCTACCATCTGAGCTACCGAAGCACAACTCACGCCCGATCTCACAGCTTTACTTCTGCCAGTATCTCGTCTCCTACCTTCCAAACTTTACAGAAGCTCTCCTGCGAACCTTGCGGAACTAGCACTCCTGAAAGAAAGGATATTGCGGAGACATGGCTTAGCCACAGCCTGGGAGATGTTTCCAGAGTGAGATTTTCACTCTGCAGCGGAGTGTGGGCTGATATGAAACTTCCTGGCAGATTAAAACTGTGTGTCCAGGCTGTGGCTAAGCCATGTCTCCGCAATATCCTTTCTTTCAGGAGAGCTAGTTCTGCAAGGTTCGCAGGAGAGCTTCTGTAAAGTTTGGAAGGTAGGAGACGAGATACTGGCAGAAGTAAAGCTGTGAGACCGGGCGTGAGTCGTGCTTCGGTAGCTCAGATGGTAGAGCACTTGCCCGCGAAAGGCGAAGGTCCCGAGTTCGAGTCTCGGTCGGGCACACAGTTTTAATCTGCCAGGAAGTTTTAATACTATCCTTAATTATCTTGAACAATTAGATATTCTAAATAAGAGTAGAAGCGAGGACAGAACTAAGTTTAATTGAGATCAATTTAAAAGAGGAAATGACGATTCCCGAAAGGACAGAGAAATCATACACAGTCAATATCGTCAATTAAAAAGACCAGCCGGTAATGCTAATAATAATGAACATACAAGGACAAGTTATGGAAAATTTCGTAAAGCACAGAACAATTTTCTTTCTGGGAAAAATGAATGTCCCATACGTACAGTTATTAAACACTCAGGTAGTTTTAAGAAAGTTGTATGACGAAATGGCAAAGATTGTTTTCGATTCTGGTTTGATATCAGTGTGATGGATCAGGTTCTCTTTGAGAGAAATAAAGAATCGTGGAAGTATCCGACGTTACCTATAGGTGGAGTTGGAATCGTAGGTATCTAGAGAGAAAAGGGAAAGGAAATTAAGGAGCAAATATTTCTAGCCTTGAAGCTGGTAAGTCAAAATTTTTTGATAAATTCATATTAGTAACGGACATGCAGATGTCTATATTATCAGGGTTAGACTGGTTAATGTATCACGATGTTACTTTAGATTTTAAGAAGCATAGACTTTTAAGTTACGATTCTGGTCAAGAGGAGGGAATGGTGAATAAAGACGAAGCGGTTAATGTACGAGCTAGTACTCAAGCAGAAGAAAGAAACAGAACTTGTGAAAGAAATACAGTGAATGAAGTCGAACAAGAAAATAAGTTTAGTCAGAAACTGGCAGAGAACGATCGACTGTCATCAGAAGAAAACGCAGAAGTGTTAGACTTGTTGTGTGAATACGAACACGTTTTTCAGTTAAACCAGGGATAATTGCAGGCTATGAGAGTAAATTAAAGATTAAGAACAGTAAACCATTCTTTAAAAAAGCTTATCCAATTCCAGCGACTGTAAAACAATAGAGGTTTAGAAAGTGTTAGATCAAGATATCACTGAAAGGTCACAAAGTGTATATAGTAATCCACTGTCAGTTATAAAGAAACCTAATGGTGATGTCCGTTTAGTTCTAGACTCAAGGACTCTGAATCAAATTATAGAAATAGAAAGACATGATCTATACCTACAGAAGAAGTATTCGATAGCTTGAAGGGAGCCCAATATATTAGTAACATGGACCTGACAGATGGATACTGGCAGGTCTTACTCCATCCAGAATCACGTCCTTGTACAGCCTTTTTATTTGAAGGAAGAGTGTTTCAATTCAAGGCATTACATACCGGATTAAGTGTGACAGTTTCAGTTTTTATAAGAACATTAGATCTTGCTTTGGGAAATGAATTATTGCAAAAGTTATTCTCTATGTTGATGACTTGCTTATCATCAAAAAGAACTTAGTAAGAACATAAGGAATTATTAGAGAAAATCTTTATGAAGTTGAGGTGAAAGAGCGTTACCATAAAATCGGCAAAACCATCATTCTGTGAAAGTAAAGTTATGTTCTTTGGGTACACAGTAGATGTTAAAGGAATTTATTTGAATCCAAAGGGAGTGGGGGACCATCTCGAACTGTCCTTACCCTCCAAGTAAAAAAAAAAAAAAAAAAAAAAACTTTTCTTTCTTGCTGGGTAAATTTCTTTCGAAACTTTCTAACTGAAAACCGTGTTACTCATACTAAAATCATGCGACTTTTAAAACGACGGGCTCATTGGAGTTGTGATGAGGAGGCAAATTAAGGAAAATCTAGTGCAAGAGCCTATTCTGCATCATCCTAACTTTAACGTACATTTTTGTACTGGCCACGAATGCTTCAGACTATGGTATAGCGTGTGAAGTATTTCAAGGAGAACTTCCCTTAGATAGAGGCAACCACAATAGTATAGCATCTGCTAGTAGAACACTCAACAAACATGAGAAATTTTATCCTGGCACAGAGAAGGAAGTGTTGGTCATTTCATGGAGCTATAAAAGGTGTAGGTCTCTTGGCAGGGAATGTCACTATACTCTATACAGATTATGAAGCTCTCATCTTCTTGATGAACAGTACATAAATATTGCATCATAGACTTATCAGATGGGTATTATTTTTGCAAGAATCTGATTCCGAAATTAGATGTACGCTCTAAAAATATTATACCAGTTGTGTGTTATCTAGACTACCAATCAGTACTCAAGAAATCCAAGGAATTTCTGAACCTGCTACTAAATTCAGAATTAAATTTATGAAAAAAAGGGCAAATTACGGTGGTGTAAACGAAATAGCTAAGAAAATAATGCCTGAATAAAATTGGGATACCAAACTAAATGAAATTATTTTAAACATGCAAGTGGGAAGCCCTAAGCATGGAGGAAGGGGAAATTGATTAATATGTCATGGTATATTATATTGGAATACTTTAGTAGATAACAATCACTGGAGAATTTGTGTACCCAAACATGTGTCAGTACAACTAGTAGAGTACATACATCAGGGATATGGGCATTTTGGCATTGAGAACTGCCGAAAGCGTGTGAATAATCATTACTACTTGCAAAATATGAATAGGGTTGTTAGAAGTATAATTCACTCATGCCTACTGTGTCAAAAAGAATAGAAACTTCAGCCACAGTTAAATACAAGATGTATCCAGTCGTACCAGAGAAATTATGGGCTTTATATGCTGTCGACTTCCATGTTCAACTGCCAAAAGGTAGAACCGGAACACAATATGTATTTGAAATGTAGAATGTTACTCCAAATACGTTATATTATACCCAGTGAAACACACCAATGCAAGAAGTGGAGAGAGATTATCTAATTAATATAGGTCTCCCTAAGTGGATTATATCTGACTGTGGTAGTTAGTTTAGAAGTAAGTCCTTTAAAAATGTGCTAATCAAATACAAATTCAACATGTACTTATCTCAAAATATTATCCCCAAAGTAGTCCCGCAGTAAGGATAATGAAAGAATTGGACCATCTTTGTCATAATTATTGCTCAGAGAGCGTAGTAAATCGGCATATATGCACCTTGAGTTTGAGGTTGTATTAAATGAACTATCACATATTAGTACACAAATGGTATCTCTAGACGTCATAGGCAAAGATGTGGAAGGAGAACCATTGTCAGGTTTTCTAAAATGCCCAAAGATAACGATGAAATGATTGAAACTGACCGGGCAAAGGTAGAAGATAACCAAAAAATAGTGCAAAATAAAGACTCAAGAAGTATAATGAAACAGCTGTTGTTGCTACAGTTAAGATAGGGGAGAAAGTAATTTTTCAAGCACATGCTAAAAGCTATAAGCTTCATAAGGAAGTAGGAAAGCTTTTTCATTTATTCAGGGATCCAGGAGAAGTGATCAGCATATCTCACCAAAAAGCTTTACTTTTGTACGATCGAGTTAGTCAAAGTGTAAAACATCTTCATAATGTGTCGCATGTGCAGAAGTACTATGAAGCTGTATATTAAAGAACACCAAAGTGAAGATAGTATTTTGCGTTTGTAAGACCTTTACCGAGTAGCATTTATTGGAAAAGAAAACATTTTTTTTGAGGTGGAGAATATATATAGGTATGTTGGTATCAGATGAGGTCAAGGGGGTCACCTAGAAGGTTAGCAAAAGAGAAAAGTGTACTTCAAGATCGATAGGCTTCACGAGAAAATAACAGTGAAAAATATATGCCTGAGTGGAAAAGGAAAAAGAAATTGCATTAAATTTAGTGAAAATCGAGAACCTGGTTAAATGAACATACGTAGAGTAATAAGTATGGGAATATTGTAAGTGTCAAAATGTGAAGAGAATGAGAATCTTAGGACATAGATGAATCATAATAAATAAACAAGGTATCAGTGTTACAACAGAAATGCAGTTAGTTTATAAGAGAAAGTCTTGTGTATTTATTATTCCATTTAGACAGATGGACGAAATAGGAATCTCTGCTTTTGTAGTTCTTTGTTTGGTATGACACAGTGCTCGGAATGCGTGGAAGCATACTGCACTGTGACGCGACTGATTGGCTTACTGAATCCTGCAGCTTTGTCCAGAATTTCTTCGATACAGCGACACTGCAACCTGAGTGACACGGTCTTCGTAGATGGCTTGACGCCGGCGCCAGTGTCCTCACCCGGTGGCATTCAGGTTATTGCCAACTTCAGTTTAATTGTATCAACCCACTCCACATACAAGTTTTACACTAACGTTGATTGTGGCTAGTAGTAGAGACATGGAAACCTGCAATCTGGACAGGCATATTCCACAAATATACAAGAGTTATTTTCTGTGAGGCGACAACATACTATCTCAACTTTCAAGAAGTGGGAGCAAATAAAACGAATTGCTACATCACAGAGATTTTAGAGGTCGATGAAACAGTGCCTACTTCAGGTAGTTCTACATGCCATTTTTCAACAAAAGAGTATCTGGTCATTTCTTGCCCCCAGCCTTTTCCGCCTGCCCACCACCCATCCCCACCTTCAACCTGCCTTGTGCATCTTCCCCTCTCCCCTCTGTCTGTCTGTTCCTCCTCTGTGTCACTCTGTTCATCCTGTCCTCTATCTCTCTCATCATGTCCCCAGTCGCAATAAAACGAGATATCATTCCTGAAACAGGCTTGTCATGCAGTGAGGGTTCAGCAGGGCCTTGAAAACAATTTATTTGCTCCTGCGTATAGGCCACCATGTGAATCAGGTCGATAAAGTGGGCCCATACTACCCCCACACAACATGCTTGCCATGCTGGACAATCTACATGTTGGGGCCTGGTAAGCCATTTCATGCACCTGACACGTAAACTACCCTGCAAAGCAGGTAGTTTTGGCAGGTCAATACTATTCCGAGAGAATATGCCTGTCATGCAGGGAAGCCTATACACCAGTGACTGAGAAAACCCCTGGTACACTTGATGCCCCTGCAAGCACACGGAAGTGCCACAACACAACGTAGCATGTACTCAACCAATGTCTGAAGTTGTGTTGGAGGAAATTGACACCATGAATATTGCAGGGCTGTCAATAAATTCTTAAAAGTATGAGGAGGTGGAGATATCTTCTGAAGAGCACATTGCTAGGCATCCCGGATATGGCCAATAATGTTCATGTCTGGGGAGTTTGGTGGCCAGAGGAAGTCTTTGAACACAGAAGAGTGTTTCTCGAGCCACTATGTAGCAGTTCTGGACGTGTGGGATGTCGCAGTGTCCTGCTGGTACTGTCCAAGTCTGTCAGAACGCACAATAGACTCACTTAAATCCTGACAACCTTCCATTGTAGCAGCAATAACCGATTTAACAACTGTGCCAGACACTTGTTGTCTTATATAGGCATTGCCGACCGCAGCGCCGTATTCTGCTGTTTCTACACCTCTGCATTTGAATACACATGCCTATACCGGTTTCCTTGGCGCTCCAGTGTAAATGCACAGTTTTTACGTTCTATTAATGAAATTTGGTGGACGTGAGACGCACCAGTTCCCCTGTTGCTCGGCCGCAGAACGGCATTCGCAGTGCCAATTCCAGCCAATGAAGGAAAATTAGGAGTCGTAAATTTTTGTACAGTGTTAGGAGGGAGTGCAGAGGTCAACATACTAAAAATCTTGACCGGTGAAGCGTGAGCGTGAGGTGTGTGCTGTGGGTGCATTTAAACGTCACTGTTTTATATTTTTCTTTAATAACTCAAAAGCGCGATCTCTAGCGAAAATGTTTCCCAGCACAATATGAGACTACATTCAGTTTCCTACAAGAAAGCTCCTATGCATTTTTCTCACTAAGTAACAGTTTCCACGTTGCAGAGGATGGAAAATTCGCAGATTATTTATGATAGCGTTTCCATGGGACAAAATTAATGTTTATTATTAGATGAAGTGGGTTAAGAACATATATTAAATGTGCGTAACTCATCTAAGTGCATTAGATGAGTATTATGGGATGAATTATGTTCTGGTGGTGAACAGTATGGAGGGAGTGGTAGTGGGTAGAAGCATGAGCGAAGGCAAGTCCCCAGAGTGTGGCGACGCACTTTGCACTTTCGTAGGCCTGCAAACTGAAGAACGAGTAGACACGTTCTCACTCTCTCTACTCCACTACGTCACGTGATACATCTACAGGGTGTTCTACAAAGCCATACCGATCACACGCTCTATTAAGAACCATTTCCCTCTGTTTGTCGTGTGCAGGGGACCATTATGAATTTTGATGACTTCAGTTTAATTAATTTTCTTTGAATAAAAGGGCCATTTCTATTCGTCTCTTTGTATATTTCTTTCAGTTACCTTCTGTGCTATACTGTGGCAGTTCTCTATATGTGTGATCCAAGTTTCGTAGAACTGTGTTATTCGGCAGTAACACGTCATGAAGAAGTTACTTTCGTTCTTAAGCTTTAGAGACAAAAGTATTATTATATCTGTAACAGTCCGGAACCGCGCGACTGCTACGGTCGCAGGTTCGAATCCTGCCTCGGGCATGGATGTGTTTGATGTCCTTAGGTTAGTTAGGTTTAGGTAGTTCTAAGTTCTAGCGGACTAATGACCTAAGATGTTAAGTCCCACACTGCTCAGAGCCATTTGAACCATATCTGTAACCCATGTAGTCCGAAAGCACATTGTGGAAAATAAATACCCCTTCCTTCAGGCATGTGTGCTCACTGTTTCGCAAGTGTTTCATTACGTCGATTGTGGAAGCGTCACTATAACTTTGTGAAACATCCTGTACTTCCTTTTGTGTCGTAGTCGCGTAGAGAGCGTAGATATTGCCCATTCGTTGTTTCGTTTCGATATCTACGAATGAGGGAAGCGCACGACCACAAACCGGCAACCTGCCTTTTCTCATGCGTCTACTCTCCACCCCTTCCTTCACCGTGTTATACCTCCAGAACGGCTCTAGTGGACTTATATGAGGAATACACATTTTATATTTGTTCTTCAACCACTTTATTTAAAAATAAACACTAATTTTATACCATTAGAACACCATTTTTATAACTGCCATTTTTCCATTCTCTGCAATGCTGAAACTGTTAGTTCTAGAGAAAA
The DNA here is from genome assembly GCF_021461385.2 of Schistocerca piceifrons. Classification (NCBI taxonomy): domain Eukaryota; kingdom Metazoa; phylum Arthropoda; class Insecta; order Orthoptera; family Acrididae; genus Schistocerca; species Schistocerca piceifrons. Next base: position 769,335,225 of record NC_060141.1, on the reverse strand, counting down.
AATAAACGTGACCTTTGTTGTAGGAAATTTAATGTAGTTTACTTCTGTTCTGGGAAATTTTCACTAGAGGAAAAAATAAAAAGTGTTCTTTAAACGCCTCACACCCCCGCGCTCAAACACCACCGGTACGACTTTCAAAATGTTGTTCACGACAATGTCCCACCACTACACAAAAATTTGTAATTGTACGAATTTTTCCTCTACTCTGCCTTTTTTTGCACTTCCCTGACCGCCCATCTGAGGCCAGTTCAGGAGCTACCTGACTCAGAAGTAGCGGCTCCGGTCACGAAAACTGACAACGGCCGGGAGAGAGGTGTGCTGACCACATGCCCCTCCGCATCCGCATCCGGTGACGGGCTGAGGATGACATGGCTGCCGGTCGGTACCGTTGGGCCTTCAAGACCTGTTCGGACGGTGTTTGTTTGTTTTTTTGACTAGGCTGAACATTATGGTCTCAGTTGCGGGTTTTCTCTGTGTTCGGAGGTATGCAGCGTAGTATGCGAGTGTGAACAGTAAGCGATGTGTTGCAGTCTGTATTATTTCGTCATTTGCGGGTGTAGTTGATCGGGTATTTTCGATGGGTGTTAGACACTGGAGTTGGCTGAAATATTACTTTTTGCAGAGTGTTCCGATGTACTGCTGGGAACTAAAGAATGTTTAAACCATTTTCTCTCAAACTGGTAACGCTAATCTACAGGGTGGTTGTAATTAAACAGCCGGCCGCAGTGACTGAGCGGTTCTAGGCGTGTCAGTCTGGAACCGCGCCACCGCTACGGTCGCAGGTTCGAATCCTGCCTCGGGGATGGATGTGTGTGATGTCCTTAGATTATTTGGGTTTAAGTAGTTCTATGTTCTAGGGGACTGATGACCTCAAATGTTAAGTCCCACAGTGCTCAGAGCCATTTGAACCATTTTTTTGTAATTAAACATTCGCTATTTCAGGGGGCACCCACGAAAATCAAGTGATCGCAGGGCAGTTAAATTTGGTGAAAACATTTTTATGGACCTGCGGAAGAGGAATAACGAATAAACGATTGAAATAAACATATTATAATTTCACATGAGAGGTTAGTATTTCATAATTGCGTACCATGTTCACGTTCCACATTACAAACGTTACTCAATGTGATTGCATTGGCTAGTAATGTGAAGTTTGTACGGATACAATTTCACAGCAGTTCGCAGCTGTTTTGCGAGCAGTGGACAAAGGAATGTGCAGTTGTGATACAGACCGCGTGCTGCTGGAAGTTCATACATTGCGTCCAGTGTTCTCAGAGTCATAGGTGCTGTGACATCTTTAACAGTTTGTGGCGCAATTAGCTGTCGGCCTCTCCCACCAGCGGTTCCCTAATCGCCAGTTGATTCTAACACTACATCTACATCAGCTACATCGTCGCTCGGTAATCCACCAGATTGTGCGTGGCAGAAGATACTTCAGGTGCCACTATCTGATTCTCCCCTCCCTACTCCGTTCGCCAATGGCGCGTGGAATGACTGATCGTCGGTAAGCTGTGTATTAGCTCTCATTTCTTGAATTTTCTCACCGTCAGCATTTCACGAGACGTACCTGGGAAGAAGTAAAATGTTGTCAGACCATTCCCGGAAACTACTACCTCTCCATGACTCGCATTCGGGAGGGCAACGGTTCAATCCTGTGTCCGGCCATCCTGATTTAGGTTTTCCGTGATTTCCCTAAAATCTCTCCAGGCAAATGCCGTGATGGTTCTTTTGTAAGGGCACGGCCGACTTCCTTCCCCGTCCATCCCTAATCCGATGAGACCGATGACCTCGCTGTTTGGTCTCTTCCCCCAAAACAACCCAAACCTCCATGACGAACAACGCCTCTTTTGTAGCGTCTGCCACTGGAGCTTATTTAGCATCGCCGTAACTCTCTCGCTCCGACTAAACAATTCCGTGATTCGTTGGATCTTCTTAATCTCTTTTATCAGTCCTACCTGGCAAGGGTCCGAGATTGATGGACAACACTGAAAAGTCGGTAGAAAAGGCGTCTTGTAATCCACTTCTTTCGTGGATGAGTCACATTTCCTTAAGATTCTCTCTACTATTTACCTCACGTGGACAGTCCGCTTTAGGTCGCTTTCGATAGCTGCTTCTGGGGATTTTACGGTAGATATGTTTCCAGAAATTTGTTATAAATAGTGTAGTCGTAGAGTAGTGGATTTCTTTTCCTATATATGCGCAATATTTTACGTTTATGTACGTTCAGGGTCTATTGCCAGGGCGTACACCATTCATCAATCCTCTGCAAGTCATTCTCCAAACCGATACTGTCTTCTGGCGTTGCGACTTTCTTATCGACAACCACATCATTTGCGAACAGTCTTAAAGAGCGTCGGATGGTTTCTACTAGGTCATTTATGTGCATTGGAAACAGTAATGGGCCTTTCGCACTTTTTACGATACTCTGGAAATTATCTGTACACCTGTCGATTTTGTTCCGTTAACAGCGACGCGTTGAGTTTAGTTTGTAAGGACATCTTGAATCCAGACGCAAATCTGAAAGCTCGTATTTTTTCACCAAAGGTGTCACGTCCCTTCCTGAAGTCAGAAACGTGGCATCAACTTGAGCGCTGTTATCTACAGGGCTATGGGTCTCAAGGAGGAACAAAGCGAGCCGAGTTTCGCAGGATCTCTGTTTGCAGAATCCACGTTGATTTCTATTGAGGAGATTTTTGTTGTCCAAAAACGATATAATTTTTGAGCACAAAACATATTCCATACTTCTACAACACGTTGGCGTCTACGTTATAGGCCTATAATATTGCGCACCTGTCCTACGACCCTTCTTGAAAGCTGCCAATGCGATGCACTTTCCTCCAGTCGCCAGGTACCCTTTAGTGCTCCAGCTAACTACGGTAAATTGCTGCTAGAAAGGGAGCAGATTCTTTCGCATAATCTTTGTAGAATCTTACAGATATCTCATCTGGTGCTGATGCCTTTCCACTACCAAGCGATTGTAGTTGCTTTTTTATTCTTCCGTCGGTTTTCTCAAAACCATTTCGACGTTCGTCTGAGGATTGAAAGGAGGACCGTATTACGATTTTCCGCCTTGAAAGAATTTCAAAAGAACGAATTCAGTGTTTCGGCCTTCTGTCTGTTTCTAAATCATGCCTTTCAACCCCGATGCGGAAGGACCTCTCCGTATTCCTTAAATGCGTCTATAATCGCGAAGTGCAGCAGTAGTGCTAACGTTGTTTTGATAAAACAGCTTTACGAGTAAATACAACTGTATTGCACACTGATGCTTGTTTTTCGCATCACCGTACCAATACTGGCGCCTAACGGCAAGTTGTGAGACAAACACTAATAACAATGCAGATCATGCAGCGCATAATGCGAACGTCAGTGCAATGAAGTTGGGTACCCAAAAGATAAGTAATGACCGTCCATAATGGCTCAAGTAGCGAGAGCCTCATTGTGATGACATTGTATTAAAAAAAAGAAAAAAAGAAAGAAAGTGCGTGAAATCTTATGGGACTTAACTTTTAAGGTTATCAGTCCCTAAGCTTACACATTACTTAACCTAAATTATCGTAAGGACAAACACACACACACACACACACACACACACCCATCCCCGAGGGAGGACTCGAACCTCCGCCGGGAGCAGCCGCACAGTCCATGCCTGCAGTGCATAAGACCGCTCGGCTAATCCCGCGCAGCGACGAACGACACTGTATTACCAAAAGACTAAAAAAGGCGTCACCGTTGGAAATTGCCCACGTAAAGCGTTCCAGGGCCAAAATTTGATTTCTGTAATTCATTTAACTGATGACCGAATTTTAAAAAATTTCAAATGCTACAGTAATCTACTAATTGAAAGGTACAACCTTACGTTAAAGGTTTAATATAATAAGTCAAGTATTTAAGTTAGAAACCATGTGTGTGTCTTTTGAGGTAACGCAACGGACGACGCGCAAGAAACATTACACATAATTCGAAATTTATTCTCGCCGACACCCCGCTCGAAATAGTCAGAGGTACCAAAAATGGGTCGCTTATTACATTTTCGTTTTATTACATTTTCGCTGCACATGCAGTACAACTGCAGTATCAGGCACGACGTTTTAGTTATTACGTCATCACTACTAACATTATTCGCAACAAATTTTGCAGGTGGTCTCCAGATATACCGCTGAATGTAACTGCAAAATTATACCCTGTACGACACACAGTTCAGGGCATATGACGACATAAACATTGAGATGTGTGAAACGGACTTCTCTGTATATAAAAGGCAATGTGCTGAGTGACTCATCACTACGGACAGAAACTAGAGAAATGGACAAGGTATGGGTCTTATATGGTAGGCGTCGTTTAAGAAGGGATTTTTCGAAATTCCAACTCTAATGGAATTAAATAGGAGATGAAGGGTTTTCCTTTTTTTCTTTTTTAAATGTCGCTATTAAGGCATTTTTTAAGCTAGAACTACGAAAATTGGTACTCGGTTTCTCGGTCATTAATAAAGAAGTAACTGTTTCAGCAGCTTTGTAAATATACTCCTATGGGGGTGAAACAGTGGGAGAAAGCCGTTTTTGAAAATATATCATTATTAAAGAACTACTAAAGTATATTTAAAACAACATTTATGATCGTTGGTATTTGATTTTTCGGTTACAAACAAAAGTATGTGTTTCAGTGTATTTGGAAATTGAACCCCTAAGGGGAGGAAATAGGGGATGAGACTCTTTATGAAAATACTTTATTGTTAAAACTTTCAAAGAAAAATCTATGAAAATTTAGATTTGGCTTCTCATTTAGAGATAAAAAAATAAGTGCATCAGTTTTAGGAGATTCAGCTCTTATGCGGATGAAACGGGAGATGAAAGCTTTTATGAAAATATTTCGTTGTGCTAGCATTTTTTAAGCTAAATCTATTAAAATTTGTGTTTGGCTTCTATGTTAGAAATATAACATGCGCACGTCAATGTTTTTGGGAATTCAAACCATAACGAGTGAAATAGGGGGTGAAATGCATTTTTAAAGCTAAATCTATGAAAACTGATGTTTGGCTTCTCAGTCAGAAGATAAAAAGTTATATCTTTCAGCATTTTTAGAAATTCAACCCCAGATGGGGTAAAACAGTGGATGAAAATTTTTTTGAAAATAAATTATTATTAAAGAACTTCCAAAGGATTTTTAAGGCTTCTCGGTTAGAAATCAACAAATATGTGTTTTAGTTTTTCTCGGAATTCGACCCCTAAGGGAACGCACTAGGGGATGTAAATTTTTTAAGAAAATATTTCGTTAAATTAAACAATATAGCTAAATTTATAAAAACTGGTGTTTCACTTCTCAGTTAGATGTAAAGAAATATTTGTTATGGAATACGATGCTCTGGAAATATCTCCAAAAGAACGCAAAAGGCATGCTTAAGAGAAATTTTAGACTCCGCTAACAGAATCGCTTTTTAGTCAGATGTGCATTCGGAAATGTGCATGCTTATATGACCTTAATTAGCAGAACAGCTTAGATGGTGTTACAACTTTTGAACAACATAAAAGTTCCACTAAAAAAAAAAAAAAAAAACTCTACGGACCATACAGTGTACGCGAGCGAAGCAGCGCTCGCTAAACTAGTTTGATACACCACTGACCATTAAAATTGCTACACCAAGAAGAAATGCACATGATAAACGGGTATTCATTGGACAAATATATCATACTAGAACTGACATGTGATTACATTTTCACGCAATTTGGGTGCTTAGATCCTGAGAAATCACTACCCAGAACAACCACCTCTGGCCGTAATAGCGGCCTTGATACGCCTGGGCATTGAGTCAAACAGAGCTTGGATGGCGTGTACATGTACAGCTGCCCATGCAGCTTCAACACGATACCACAGTGCATCACGAGTAGTGACTGCCGTATTGTGACGAGCCAGTTGCTCGGCCACCATTGACCAGACGTTTTCAATTTTCTGGAGAATGGGCTGGCCAGGTCAGCAGTCGAACATTTTCTGTATCCAGAAAGGCCCGTACAGGACCTGCAACATGCGGTCGTGCATTATCCTGCTGAAATGTAGGGTTTCGCAGCGATCGAATGAAGGGTAGAGCCATTGGTCGTAACACACCTGAAATGTAACGCCCACTGTTCTAAGTGCCGTCAATGCGAACAAGAGGTGACCGAGACGTGTAACCAATGGCACCCCATACCATCACGCCGGGTGATACACCAGTACGGCAATGACGAATACACGCTTCCAATGTGCGTTCACCGCGATGTCGCCAAACACGGGTACGACCATGATGATGCTGTAAACAGAAGCTGGATTCATCCGAAAAAATGACGTCTTGCCATTTGTGCACCCAGGTTCGTCGTTGAGTACACCATCGCAGGCACTCCTGTCTCTGATGCAGCGTCAAGGGTAACCGCAGCCATGGTCTCCGGGCTGATAGTCCATGCTGCTGCAAACGTCATCGAACTGCTCGCGCAGATGGTTGTTGACTCAGGGATCGAGACGTGGCTGCACCATCCGTTACAGCCATGAGGATAAGATGCCTGTCATGTCGACTGCTAGTGATACGAGGCCGTTGGGATTCAGCGCGGCGTTCCGTATTACCCTCCTGAACCAACCGATGCCATATTCTGCTAACAGTCATTGGATCTGCAGCAAGCGAGCAGCAATGTCGCTATACGATATACTGCAATCGCGACCGGCTACTGTCCGACCTTTATCAAAGTCGGAAACGTGATGGTACGCATTTCTCCTCCTTATACGAGGCATCACAACAACGTTTCACCAGGCAACGCCGGTCAGCTGCTGTTTGTGTATGAGAAATCGGTTGGAAACTCTCCTCATGTCAGCACGTTGTAGGTGTCGCCACCGGCGCCAACCTTGTGTGAATGCTATGAAAAGCTTATCATTTGCGTATCACAGCATCTTTTTCCTGTCGGGCAAATTTCGCGTCTGTAGCACGTCATCTTCATGGTGTAGCAATTTTAATGGCCAGAATGTGCTAGTTCCATTCTTTAAAAAATGGGCAGTGATGTGTTACGGGTGAAAAAATAAATAGATATAACAGGGCAATTTCATTATTTCTATTCAAATACTATAATATCCTATAATGAACATCTCATTACCAACTTTCTGAAGCTTAAGGCGGTTTCAGACATCGAAATTGAGTGCTCACGCGTGATGTTACCGTGGTGTAGGAGTTGATTGTGTCCGGTTCTGACACGCTGGTAGCTTTCCTGCACGCATTTGTGAACATTGCTGCGAACTGTTCACGTCAAAATCACTTTTACTTTTTCTACTGTCGGACCACCATTCGCATGTGATTTCAGCTTTGTTTAATAAGATTAATTTTGTCCAGTTTTCAATCACAAGTCGTTATTGTCCTCATTTATATGAGTTAACTACACTATTATTACTAATTTTATAAGCAAAGTCTTGTCATCAGTTGCTACGAGACACAGAAAACATTCGACGTGGCTGCAACGACAACGCCTAAGATTAACGATGGCAGAGAAGCTTCCCGTTTCAAAGCAATCACACAAAGTGTGGAAAACATCAAAAGAGTACACTCTGGCCACGGCATATATGCGGAGGCACCCCATACAGTAAGGGAGAAACCACCACAAAAATGTGAATGCAGAGTTGAAAATCAAACAATCCTATCACAGTAAAAGAATACACAAATCGAACCTACGAGGTACCCTTCAATGATTTCCTTGCAGCAACAGATGTGGCTGTTGATTATATTCGATATCTGGATGTTAATTTGTAACTAAGTTTAGTGCATAATATGTACTTATGTACATGAACTGTGTTGAATTTATTGTTATATACAAATATATATGTATATGCATCATTTGCATTTGCAGCTCCTTAGGTTTACTGTGTCTGCAGTTAAAATTGTTGGATGTAAGGACCACCAGTTACACAAAACACCTTTTTTTCCAAGTTCCCAAACATGTTTCAGCATCTCTGTTCCATCGTCAGTGGGTTTCTGTTTTATTTAATCTTCACACTCATTTTGCATGGTTTTTCAGGACTACTTGTGTTTTATTTATTACAGTTTATTCTCAGCGTCAAGGTGAGGTGTTGTGAATCAGACGTAAACATAACACCTATTTTCACAAAATGAGGTCGTAAAAGCACTTTGCATTTCACCAAAACACACTGTCACACTGTCAAATGGTTAAAATGGCTCTAAGCACTCTGGGACTTAACATCTGAGGTCATCAGTCCCCTGGACTTAGAACTACCTGAATGTAACTAACCTAAGGACATCACACACTTCCATGCCCGAGGCAGGATTCGAGCGTGCGAGCGTAGCAGCAGCGTGGTTCCAGACTGAAGGGCCTAGAACCGCACGGCCACAGCAGCCGGCTGTGACACTGTCACACACACTGTGTTTTGGTGAAGTGCAAAGCGCTTTTACGGCCTTATGTTGTGAAAATACGTGTGATGTTTACGTGTGCTTCACAACACTTCACCTTGATGCTAAGAATAAAACGGATTGCCACACAAAAACAGGACGATCTACCTGTAATAAATAATACACAAGTGGTTCTGAAAACCAAGCAAACCCAGTGAGAAGATTAAACAAAACAGAAACCCACTGATGATGGCACAGAGGTTCTGAAACATGTTTGGGAACTTGGAAAAAACGGTGTTTTTCATAACTGGCGGACCTTACATCCAACAATATATATGTATTATGATGAATGCCATACGGTAAGTAAACAGATAAATGAAATACGACATTCGTCAATCATGGACAGATTTTCACTTGATCGCTGACTGCAGAATCCATATCGATTCCTACAGTGATTTTCAGTGTCCAATATTGATGTATGAAGCATACACGTACTGACCACGAAAGAAAATTCTCAAAGTTGGAGCTGACATACGCTCTGCATTGAACAGGCATTCATTCAGAATCTAATTTGTTTTGAGAGTGAGATTTAACAGTTTAAATCTTTTAACTTTTTCACGCCGGATTTTTCTTCTAATCACACTCCACCCCGTCATTCACAGAAATTTCGACTGTCAGAACTCTAGTAATTTGTTGCCAAAGGAAATAAAAGCAGCGGCCACCGCCGTGATGTGCTTATTACCAAGTCCAATTTTCCTCCCAGGCGGTTTACTGTCGCCAGTTTCCGCGGCCGTGGTTATTTACGTCATTAAACTGGCGACAACTTTTAATTAATCTTTCACTGGCAAGTTCAAAGAAATTAAAACTTGAGTAGTTAGAGTAATTAAGTCTCGTCCCACTTAGGGGGACAGACCGTGTCAGCCAATGTTAAGCAATTTGTGCAGAAATTCGTCCATTATCCGGCTTGGATAATCCAGCAGCTGCGAAATACTCTCTAGCTGAGGCACGCTAATAAAGGCGGAAGATACATAAATACGTATGCCCACCTTTGACAAGAAGACAAGTAAACAGTATTTGCACAGTTAATTTTTGCTTAACACAAGCAGCAGGAACTTAACATGTATTACTGAACTTGTCTGGCCTCTTTAGATTTTTTTAATAACAGAAGGTAACATGTAAATAAGACACTAAATAGGCAAATTTCATGCATCTGATTTCTTTCTTGACTTTTATACATGATGTTAATATAAATTCCCAGACTTGTGTGGTACTTTTCAAAGTAGCTAGTATAGAAGATATTAAACTAATTGATTTTATGCTTTGTTATCAGTATTACGAACATAAAATGTATCCATTAACTTCTTTAGCTTTGAAGCAGTTATACAAAATGTATGTCGATAACATAATTAGTATTTATAGTAAAAATCATTTTGTTTTCATTAGTCCACCGTGACTTTGTATGTACCGTAAATGTATTTTTACTCTCCTAACTGCTCTCAATAACACATTTCTTCTGCTTTCCATTTAATTACTCTTCATTTCGATCACTGAAGTCACCACAAATATTTTAAGTGTAAAGAATTTAGCACCTACCAAAATTTAATCATTACTAATACTTGGTTTAAAAATAATGAAAAAAAGTTGGAGAAAATGGACGGCTTAAAATAGATCACATAATGCTAAAACATAGATTTAGAAACCATACTTCACACTAAAATTTTTTTCCGGGGCAGGTGTGAACTCTGACCACAATTTATTGGTTATGAACTGTAGATCAAAGGTGAAAAAAATTGCAGGAAGGTAAGAAATTCAGAAGATCGTACCTGCATAAGCTGAAGGAAGAAAAGGTTGTTGGCAGTTTCTGAGTGAGCAATAAACAACGATTGCCTGAAACAGGGGTAACAACCACAGTATAAGACAAATGGATAACCCTGGGACACAGGAAAAGAAACAACACTGAGTAGATATCTTGGGACAACACACGAGGAGGCCGAATTTAATTAATGAAAAGAGAAAATATAGAAATACAACAAAGTGACGCAGGTAAAATGGAATATAAACGATCAAAATTGTGACTGACTGGAAGTGTAAAATGGCAAAGCGGGAATGCGTAAATGAGAAATTCAAGTACGAGGCAGGCTAAGAAAGTAAGTGTACTGCGACCATAACGGACTGTGCTCATAGACAGGGGGTACCAGGTAGATTCTGTGTTTCTTGACTTCCGCAAGGCGTTTGATACGGTTCCCTACACTCGTTTAATGAACAAAGTAAGAGCATATGAACTATGTGATTTGACTGAAGAGTTCCTAGATAACAGAACGCAGCATGTCATTCTCTATGGAGATAAGTCTGCTAAAGTAGGAGTGATTTCAGGTGTGCCGCAGGGGAGTGTCGTAGGACCGTTTCTATTCGCAATATACATAAATGACCTTGTGGATAACATCGAAAGTTCACTGGGGCTTTTTGCGGATGATGCTGTAGTATATCGAAAAGTTGTAACAATGGAAAATTGTACTGAATTGAAGGAGGATCTGCATCGAATTGACGCATGGTGCAGGAAATGGCAATTGAATCTCAATGCAGACAAGTGTAATGTGCTGCGAATACATGGAAAGAAAGATCCTTTATCATTTAGCTACAATATAGCAGGTCAGCAACTGGAAGCAGTTAATTCCATAAATTATCTGAGAGTGGGCATTAGGAGTGCTTTAAAATAGAATAACCATATAAAATTAATCGTCGGTAAAGCAGATGCCAGACTGAGATCCACTGGAAGAATCCTAAGGAAATGCTCTCCTAAAACAAAGGGAGTAGGTTACAGTACGCTTGTTCGCCCACTGCTTGAATACTGCTCACCAGTGTGGGATCCGTACCAGATAGGGTTAATAGAAGAGATAGAGAAGATCCAACGGAGAGCAGCGCGCTTCGTTACAGGATCATTTAGTAATCGCGAAAGCGTTACGGAGATGATAGATAAACTCCAGTGGAAGACTCTGCAGGAGAGACGCTCAGTAGCTCGGTACGGGCTTTTGTTGTTTCGAGAACATACCTTCACCGAGGAGTCAAGCAGTATATTGCTCCCTCCTATGTATATCTCGGGAAGAGACCATGAGGATAAAATCAGAGAGATTAGAGCCCATGCAGAGGCATACCGACAGTCTTTCTTTCCACGGACAATACGAGAGTGGTATAGAAGGGAGAACCGATAGAAGTACTCAATGTACCCTTCGCCACACACCGTCAGGTGGCTTGCGGAGTATGGATGTAGATGTAGATGTAGATTTGGAACACTGAGTGATAGACGGGGATCCCCAGACCAGAGCGACGTTCGCAGGAAGTTGTAGCGTCTAGCTGCATGAAGGACGTCAGCAAGACACCCCGCCAAGTGCGAGCCACGTGCTGTGATCCGCTTCCTATACACGGACGTAACAACATCTACTGAAAACCAAAACAGTTTATGGCAGAGATGTTATGAACAGAAAGAGTGTGTTTAAGCGGTATAGTGAGTTTAATGGAGGCGAGGAAGGGATCCAAAGCGGCAGAGAGGGCAGCACGGAAAAAATGGGTCAATAGCGCTAGTGAGTTTCGTGAGCGACTTGAACTGGAAGATGAGGATTTTCTGAGCTCTATTGAGAATGGGTATGAAACGTGGATGATTCATTACATGCCTGAGAGAAAAAGAAAGTCATCACAATGGCATGAAGGAAGTGAAACATGCACGATAAGCAGTTCAGACACGGAGATTTTGAAATATGGTTCAAGGGAATAATATTGAAGCTTAGATAGGTAGACCGAATAACTAATGAGTACGTGCTTAAACGGATTCTGGAAAGAAGAAAAAATAATTTGTGGCACAATTTGCCTAAAACGAAGGATCGGTTGCTAGGCCACAACTTGCGACATCACAGAGTCGTCAGTTTTGCAATGGATGGAAGTGTGGGGTAAAAAACGTTAGAGAGTGACCATACCTTGAATGCAGTTGTAACGTCCCCTTCGAAAAATAATGAATGAATGTGCTAGTAAACTTCTACGTTATTTGATTTTCAAACAGCTGAGCAAAACTCAACGTACTCGAACACTAAGCTGACACACAATATTCTTAGCGCAACAAAAATTGACTTTCAAAAACCCCTACAAAATAATAATAATAATAATAATAATAATGTCCCTGACTAACAATAACCTATACCTTTCATGAATCACTTACCTCACAAAAATCTTTGTTACTCGAACTACTGCAATACAGCGAGCGCCAATACTGCCAGCTAAATAAAAGATTCTAACTACTGAAGGCACTAACTACTGATAGGCATAGTTAGCAAATGAAAGATTTTGATAGAGAACAAACAATGAATGTATTTACCTTAACAGTGTTCATCGTATATATATCTATCAATTTATGACATCAATCTTTACAAATTTCCTTTTTGTGGCGGACACACGTCCAGATCGTCCGTTCTCAAAACTCTGGCATCTCTCTCTCCACATCCACCATTGCTGGCGGCTCACTTCCAACTGCACAACGCTAGGCGCTGTTCACATCCAACTGCCCAACACTACACAAGCGAATATTCCAACAATGAGTCCAACCGGCCACATACTGCACACAGCACACTCAGTGAATTTCATACAGAGCGCTACGTGCCGTTACCATAAAAAAAAAAACTAAACAGCCTTCTTACACAGTAAGCAGGTTTAAATGGAGGAAGGTTAGCGTAGTTATACAGAGTTGAAGAGGCTTGCACCGAACTGCGTGAAACCAGCCTTGAGGCTCTGAGCATCACGACAGCACGACGTACACTCTTTGACATAAAACTCGACCGGCGGCCGGCCGCTTCAGAGGCTAAGTCCGCGCCGATCGCGACATGGGACAAATAAACTGATCAACTCGCTAATTCTCCAAGTCCGGCTATCTGCACAATCTGGCAACACTGTACACTGCGGCACTTCCTGGAGGAAGTCTTGCCCGATGTTAGAGAACGCAGAACCTGTTTACACTCGTGGTCTAGCGGTAGCACGCGTTCTTTCTGTCTATGATGGCTGTGGATCGAGACCAGCTGGAGTTAAACACTTTCATAGTCTCTTCTGTTTGAATGGTGAACACACGAATTTAATGGTAGCGCAGATTCAATCCATTTCACTTTCTGACACACCGATGACAAATTTTTATCCAATAACCATTTTGCTGCAGATTTCTCGAAGCCGTAGACGGTAAAGCTCCGGGATACACTTTCCGGCTAACGGCAGCGGCCGTGGCGACAGCAGCGACGCTGCAATCCCCCGTTTTTTTATCGAAATCGCCTGCTACCGCTCATCGCTTTTGATAATTTAAAACTCTTTATTATTTATAAATGTTGCTAAACAGAAAATTTCTACGATTTCCACTCACGCTCGAAAGCAACGGAAAATTACTCTATTACATTAATCGGCAAGAGCTGAGTATGGCCGGAAATTAATTTTATAGACTGGGACGAAAGTGATAGTTAAGGTCATCACATTTAAACCAGAAAAAGATGTCGTTTTTGAGACTTCAGAGAACGGAAAGCAATTGCTAACGCTGGTGTCAGGAAAACTCTACAGTTAAATGCTATTGCAAAAATATAGAGGGGAGAAAGTATATTAATCAACATGTTCACTTCATAAACAACCTCCTCATGTTAGACCTATATGATGAACGCAGCTCAAATTCGTATCGTTTCCGAAACTAGTTCACAGTGGAGCACCTTGGCTTTTGCAAAGCAGACATCCGTGATATTAAGATAATTTACTAAGTCGAAATTGCACGAACATTTGTGTGTAGTGGCACTCCTAAGATTTCGTATAAGGAATTTTTACTAGCAGTTTGCAAGTCCATTAATTAAAATTGAATATAAAAAGTTTGTGTTCAGCGGCTTTCTGCGAGATTGAAACGCCATCTCATGTAGCACTATTATTGCAATGCATAAGGGAACCACTGAGCTAACGACACACTGGCCATAACAGGCGGACTATAGTCATTGCGATATTGCCTGAGCCTCAAAACGCTATACGTGTTACTTATGTGAAGAACGCCGTTCTTGGAGTTCAGAAATTAAATATACTTTCTGTCTCGTCTTACAGTGGGTCATATCGTATGGGTCTTCGATGTGAAATACGAACGCCATGTGAATTTAGCGAGGTAATACCGGGTTACACCCGGAAGTAAATGCACTATCACAGTGTTGACAAATATTTGGTACGACGCTGCTTGTTCTCAGCTCTCTTACGAGGCAGCTCTTCAGCGAAAAGCTTGTCGTGATTGTCCGATACGGTTCTTCACAGGGCAGAGGCGCGCGCACGTTCGGTTTTTATGCGGCGTTCTCTCCTAATAGTTTCTGATGTCGTCTCAGGGTCTATGTATACATTTGAGGCATTCAGTTATCATTAATCCAGAATGATACAAATTTCAGCTTCCGGCGTGGGAGAAGGCTGTTGACAACTGACAATACATCATTTCAGCGTAGGAAATCCAAACGGACGATTCAGTGTTTCTCATTCAGCTTAAAGCATGTAAAATAATTTTCCGTAACGTTCATAATCATCTCAAACTACAGACGAAGTAAAAATACATCTTAAGCTTATTTGAATGGAATACAATGAAAGATGTCAAACGCTTTGCACCTCGATGTCGAATGTGTCCACGTGCAATCTGTTGCAGCATACACATAGAAAGTCACGATTACCACGAGAATGAAGAAATATATTGGTAAGGATGGAAGCAAAAAGAGACACAGTCAACAAATATTCGATTCCTCAGGGTATTCATTTCATTTGAGATTTAAAAAGAGGTAAAGCGGAATATTACTTTCGTTAACACGAAAGATATGTCGCACGTATGGATAACGAGGAAGTCTGCGTCTTCATGCGTTTCCTCCTTGAAATCTGTATGCTCTCTTATATACTAAGTAGACTGATCATTGTTTCCATAATGTTACCCTCTTGTCTGGCCCCTAAACGATCAGTAGATTCCACATGCATGTTTCTGCAAGAAAGTAGTTGTTTGAATCCTTCCTGTGTGTTTTTTTGCTTGGAAATCATGAAGCAGACCACTCTGCCTCCCCCCTCCCTCCCCTCTCGAGGGTCAGGCCTCAAAACTAAACCGTTTTTTTTTTATCCAATGGCGTAATTTATTCAGACTGCATAAGCACAAAACTATCAAATAGAGTCTTCCATTTACAGTTGCAACACTTCAACCAGCAGCTGACCCAAGTGTGATCCACGGTCATGGTCAGTAATTACGAGCTCTCTGCTACTGTGGCAATTTCCGTACTATATTTTCGATCCCGCAGCACCAGTTTTTCTGGTAACACTGTGTTAAATGAACAGGAGTAGTTGCAGAGTTGTGGCAGCGTATCTGTCCTCCCATTGTCAACTTTGTGTATCTCACTTCTCCTGTAGTGTTGATCACGAGGTGCCGAAGTAAAGGAGTGTATTCTGCGTGACGTAACATTCAATATTCCCATCTTTCATAGCCACTCTTCATGTGCATCGATACCAAATAGGGAGGTAAAAACTCTTGCGAGTGAGAGAATGACAGTAATAATCGTAATAAGAACAATCAAATAATGAGTGAAGTTTATTGCAATGCAGAACGAGAATGGCTGTGAAAATAAAAATCTATAAAAATAGGTTGATTTTTGAATTGGCACAATGCAGATATCTGAAGTTTATTGCAATGCAGAATTAGAATGGCTGTGAAAATAAAAATCTATAAAAATACGTTGATCGTTGAGTTGGCAGAATGCAAGTATCTTCTTAGCATTTTATTACTGAATTTAGTTGTGGATGTTTGCAAAGAAAAAGGAAAGCCGGCCGAAGTGGCCGTGCGGTTAAAGGCGCTGCAGTATGGAACCGCAAGACCGCTACGGTCGCAGGTTCGAATCCTGCCTCGGGCATGGATGTTTGTGATGTCCTTAGGTTAGTTAGGTTTAACTAGTTCTAAGTTCTAGGGGACTAATGACCTCAGCAGTTGAGTCCCATAGTGCTCAGAGCCATTTGAACCATTTGAGAAAGGAAAATTCGGTACTTCTCGCTAGAGTAGTATAATGTGAATCAGCAACTACAGTTTCCTTAGAACACGACCCAGGCAGGTCCCCAAGTAGATACCAAGGCATTGCTGCATTCTGAGCCTGACATTGCTCTGATGACGGTTAATGCAGATAGTTCCGATTATGTAATACAAAACTTATTGCAGGTTAGTTCCTAGGACCGTAATATTATATAACGATGTAGATGGCACATGAACTTGACGACTATGCAGATTACTCGTCAAAGTAAAAAGACAAAACTATGGGAATTGAGCATTGTTCTACGCCAACAATGCTGAAAGAGAGTGAATGACCACAGGCGTGCTCAACACTTTCGAAAGGTCTTCCAAGTACCAAAAACAGTAGCAATATGATGAAAGCATTGGACAGATCAGAAAGGCCTCACTGCTATACACAGCCTGTTTGTGTCAGCCCTAGTGGCGCTGCGCTCCCAGACGCCAACCACACAGCACATTACACCGCTGAGTTCTACGAATGAATTGTGTACTTCTACTGATCAACTTCAGTGAAATTTGTTATACATGACTAGAATATCAGGTGTTATTATGGATAATAGTCCAACACATCGAAATCATTTGGTGGATTCACAATGAATGTAATAGATTACTGAAGAAGAAAGGAAACAATGGGAAAATGTGCTGATGTGGATTTTCATACGTTTTTATGTTCATAGCTGCCATAGTTAGCACATCAATAATAACCTCGTTTATTGCTTCAGTAACTGTCACCTTCTTGTTTGACACCGAGATGATGTAAACAACACAAAAAATCGCTCTGAGCACTATGGGACTCAACTTCTAAGGTAATCAGTCCCCTAGAACTTAGAACTACTTAAATCTAGCTAACCTAAGGACAGCACACACATCCATGCCCGAGGCAGGATTCAAACCTGCGACCGTAGCGGTCGCGCGGTGTAAACAAAGCAAATTCTAGTCTGTTCCGGGGGTTAGTCTTGTTTTGTTGTTGATGTAAATTGGTATTCGCTATGAAAACTACTGTCGCAAGTCCAGTGAGGTTTCCAGAACAAACATGAATCGGAGGGTTTGGAATAGTCTCTCAGTTGTGACCTTTTGAATAGCAGTTGCCGCGCGTGGTGGCCACGCTGGCTGGTGCGCCGTGTCACAGATTTCGCGGCCGCTTCTGCCGGAGCTTCTAGTCCTCCCCGGGCATGGAAGTGTGTGTTGTCCATAGAATAAGGTAGTTAGTGTAAGTAGTTTCTACGTCTAGGGACTGATGACCCTAGCAGTTTGGTCCCTTAGGCACTAGAACTTAAAAAAGAGCAGTAGCGGAAGGAATTGATAAGATAAAGCTTTTGCAGAAAAACTGGAACTAATGGAAAAAAAGCTATAGTTATGTTAATTGAGCACTTTACTGCAGCAGTGCCTTGTTCTCACAGTAGTAAATACTGCCCTTACCATAATCGTTGCTGACGTAT
Organism: Schistocerca piceifrons; assembly: GCF_021461385.2. Taxonomy (NCBI): domain Eukaryota; kingdom Metazoa; phylum Arthropoda; class Insecta; order Orthoptera; family Acrididae; genus Schistocerca; species Schistocerca piceifrons. The sequence continues at coordinate 769,317,377 of NC_060141.1, read as the reverse complement.
ACACCTCGCAACGTGAAACATGAGAGTAGGGCCGCCTCTTGCATGAAGCGACCATTTTGAACTGAAATACGTTTCCTAACTCAAAACCACTCCTTCTGTGGTCATTATTCACAATATTTGATCCACATGACAAGGACATATTAAATGGATGTAGCAGATAAAACACCGTCGCACAGTCGCAAATCATTCTCATACCAACACAGTTGCCAAATAAGGCGTACGACGTCGTGAGTCCTTGACTATGTTAGTGGCAAGAAGATTCCGTTTTCTTAGCAGGAATTCTTCACGAACGGATGGGGATACAATGCAATCCGAATGACAGATATGGCTGTATGCCTACAGGTCTAAAAAGAGCAGAAAATCTAATTGTTAACCCTCTGAGTAATATTCCCACGTCTGTGTCTCGTATCATGGTTAAAGCCCATTTATTACCACTGTTCATCCTTACCGACTCTTATCTACATCATCAAATAACAGCAGTAAATGAGAGAAATACTTTCGGAGTATACACCTTGATATTTGAATTAATTTTCGGATGTAGCAGGTTTTCTTTTCCAATAAAGTTTTTTTTTCCATTTCCAGACAACATTTCATATCCTTCTTACTTCTGCTGCAGCAGTTATTTTGCTGTCCACACGGGAAACCGCGCCTACGACGACCATCGTCTCAATTCCTCCCATTAGCCTTACTTAATTTTACTACTGCTCATTACCCTTTTATTAAAAGCTGTAAACCAGGGATAGAGAAATAACATCTACATGTAATGTTTACCGCGATGCAATCAGGAAACTGTGCTTATAAAAGCGCTCAGAACAGCTGAACGAGCCTTTCAATTTGCAGCACACTCCAGACCGAATGAAAGAAAATAATATTAAGAGGAGCAAGTTGACCATAACGAGGGTGGGGTGGGTTTGATGTAGTGACGTGAAGTTAGACCAGTTTCCGTCGCATTTAGTTCCTGATAGACCAAAGTGCGATCTTGACACAAAAGCATCAGTGTACTCATATGGGAACTATTTCCAACGTGTAATTGATAGAATGCCTGGTCACGTTAGGTAGCATTTCGCTTGCGGCCATCACTAATTTTAATTTCAGTCCATTCCTTGATGACGCACTGAAATGTTTTCCAACTTTTCTCATTGATTCCTACCTTAGAGACTCCTAAAGTGTTATATCCTGTGTTAGTCACACCGTAAGTTAGACAACCATAAAGCTCTGACTTGATGTAGAACATCAAATCATTTGAGCATCGATTCGAAAATACAAGAGACCACTTCTGAAGAAGGGCTTGCGGGCAGCAAGGCCTCGAATACAACACTGTGGGTAGTACAATGCCCATGTTTTACGTCACAAGACGCGGAAGTGATTTATGCTTTTCGAAAAACTCATTTCATGAATGCTTTCGAGTCTGGTAACGTATGGGAAGGGTGATTTGTGATGATATAAGGTTGGGTAACATAGATTTCACTAGTTTCGTTGGATTTGAGAATGGGAGTCAGTTTCCGGGTAGTCGAGTGATGTGATGTTGGTCAAGACCGACTGCTATTTCTACATCACAGTGGCTGCCGCAGCGTCCCTGTTTCGTCAACACAAACACCACGTGACTGGCCACACTGCTCACCATGTCACATGCTGCGAGTGGCCGTGTCAAATATGGAGTACCGGCAAGAATAGCTAGACGCTGGTGGAAAGAATACCAGCAAAGGGCCTATAACGGGTGGAAAAGAGGAAGTGGAAAAGGGACCATGTTCAATGCCCATAATATTATTTTTTTTTTTGACGAGTAATCTGGATTGTCCTCACATCGCAAATTTAAAATTACGATCCTAGCAACTAACCTGTATTACATAATCGGAACTATCTGCATTAACCGTCATCTGAGCAATGTCAGGGTCAGAATGCAGCAATGCCTTGGTAGCTACTTGGGGACCTGCCTGAGTCGTGTTCTAAGGAAAGCGTAGTTGCTGATTCACATTATATTACTCTAGCGAGAAGTATCGATTTTTCCTTTTTCTTTGCAAACATCGAGAACTAAATTCAGTAATAAAATGCTGAGAAGATATTTGCATTGTGCCAACTTAACGATCAACCTATTTTTATAGATTTTTATTTTCATAGCCATTCTCGTTCTGCTTTGCAATAAACTTCACTCATTATTTGATTGTTCTTATTACGATTATTACTGTCAGTCTCTCACTCGCAAGAGTTTTCACATCCCTATTTGGTATCGATGCACATGAAGAGTGGCTATGAAAGATGCGAATACTGAATGTTACGTCATGCAGAATACATTCCTTTACTTCGGCACCTCGTGATCAACACTACAGGAGAAGAGAGATACACAAAGTTGACAATGGGAGGACAGATACGCTGGCACAACTCTGCAACTACTCCTGTTCATTTAACACAGTGTTACCAGAAAAACTGGTGTCGTGGGATCGAAAATATAGTACGGAAATTGCCACAGTAGCAGAGAGCTCGTAATTTCAGACCATGACCGTGGATCACACTTGGGTCAGCTGCTGGTTAAAGTGTTGCAATTGTAAATGGAATACTCTATTTGATAGTTTTGTGCTTATGCAGTCTGAATAAATTATGCCGTTGGATAAAAAAAAGGTTTAGTTTTGAGGCCTAACCCTCAAGGGGGGAGGGAGGGGGGAGGCAGAGTGGTCTGCTTCATGATTTCCAGGAAAAAAAACACACAGGAAGGGTTCAAACAACTACTTTCTTGCAGAGACATGCGTTTGGAATCTACTGATCGTTTAGGGGCCAAACAAGAGGGTAACATTATGGAAACAATGATCAGTCTACTTAGTATACGAGAGAGCATACAGATTTCAAGGAGGAAACGCATGAAGAAGCAGACTTCCTCGTTATCCATATGTGCGACATATCTTTCGTGTTAACGAAAGTAATATTCCGCTTTACCTCTTTTTAAATCTCAAATGAAATGAATACCCTGAGGAATCGAATATTTGTTGACTGTGTCTCTTTTTGCTTCCATCCTTACCAACATATTTCTTAATTCTCGTGGTAATTGCAATTCTATGTGTATGCTGCAAAAGATTGCACGTGGACACATTCGACATCGAGGTGCAAAGCGTTTGACATCTTTCATTATATTCCATTCAAATAAGCTTAAGATGTATTTTTACTTCGTCTGTAGTTTGAGATGATTATGAACGTTACGGAAAATTATTTTACATGCTTTAAGCTGAATGAGAAACACTGAATCGTCCGTTTGGATTTCCTACGCTGAAATGATATATTGTCAGTTGTCAACAGCCTTCTCCCACGCCGGAAGCTGAAACTTGTATAATTCTGGATTAATGATAACTGAATGCCTCAAATGTATATATAGACCCCAAGGCGACATCAGAAACTATTAAGAGAGAACGCCGCATAAAAACCGAACGTGCGCGCGCGTCTCCCCTGTGAAGAACCGTATCGGACAATCACGACAAGCTTTTCGCTGAAGAGCTGCCTCGTAAGAGAGCTGAGAATAGGCAGCGTCGTAGCAAATATTTGTCAACACCGTGATAGTGCATTTACATCCGGGTGTAGCCCGGTATTACGTCGCTAAATTCACATGGCGTTCGTATTTCACATCGAAGACTCATACGATATGACCCACTGTAAGACGAGACACTTAGAAAGTATATTTAATTTCTGGACTCCAAGAACGGCGTTCTTCACATATGTAACACCTGTTTGTGTGTTTAATGTAGCGCTTTGAGGCTCAGGCAATATCGCAATGTCTATAGTCCGCCTGTTATCGCCAGTGTGTCGTTACCTCAGTGGTTGGACTAGTGGACACTCCACTATGCCCGAAATGTCGCCAAGTGGATGACGACCATCACCGCTTAACTTGTATAGCGGTGGAGGAAGTATGGCTCCTAGGAAGACAGATGGTGGCTTGCTACCTCCGTGTGACCCCGCAACATATTACACCTGTTTCCTTATTACATCCGGAGAGTGACTACTTTCTGGCGACTAAATCACACTCGATCATCTGGGTCAAAGGTTGGACGATCGCGTACCTCTATGGGGATGCTGCCAAGTCGCGACTCGACTTTTGGTATTTCTTGCACCAAGCCCACAATGAGGATCATAGATGGTCACACTATCGGCAAACCTTTGCCAACTATCTTCAGGCAGTCTTCCTCGACCCCCCACGCAGTTGGGATGTGCCGGGTGCAGTCGGTGTGCACATATGACAGCTGATAATGTACCTCACGCTTCTCTCACCGCTCCATATATAATGCACGTATTATACCATGAAATGATCTACATGTTGCTTTTAACAGAGCGATCTTTATGGAAAATAAATAAATAGAAGCAACATCCCTGTATCCCTGTTCCTTTACATTTGTGATTTGTTTTTGCAGAGGATGCATTTCATTTAGTGTTTGTGAACTGCCTAATTTTGTATAAAAAAAAAAAAAAAAAAAAAAAAGCCCTTAGCGGCTCGCCATCTTATCAAAAAAAAAAAAAAAAGTGGTTTCGTTATGCGTTGCGATGATAGTTCTATATGAGATGGTAGTTCCAATGTGGCAGACAGCTGCTGAACACAAACTTATTATATTCCATTTTAATTAATGGAGTTGCAAACTGCTAGTAAAAATTCCTTACACGAAATCTGAGGAATGCCTTTACACACAAATTTTCGTGCAATTTCGACTTAGTAAATTATGTTAATTTCACGGATGTCTACTTTGCAAATGCCAAGGTGCTTCACTGTAAACCGACTGTCAACGATGTAGAACATTAAATCATTTGAGCATCGATTCGAAAATACAAGAGACCACTTCTGAAGAAGGGCTTGCGGGCAGCAACGATACGAATTTTAGCTTTGTTCGTCATATAGGTCTAACATGTCAGGAGGTTGTTTATGAAGTGAACATGTTGATTAATATACTTTCTCTCTTCTAAATTTTTGCAATAGCATTTAACTGTAGAGTTCTTCTGTCACCGGCGTTAGCAATTCCTTTCCGTTCTCTGAAACCTCAGAACCAATAACTCTTTCTGGATTAAATCTGATGACATTAACTATGACTTCTGATCAACGTTCAATACTTCATGAACCCATACATGGAACTCGAAATATGCAGTGTTCCTGCACTGCTACAGAGCATGCATTGCAACGTTTTGACACAGTTTATCGCATAGACTAACCACAAGGATGATACAGAAACGGTAATACACTTTACACCACAGAAGCTCACTCTGCCTTGACGAAAACATCCGAATATTGGCCAAAAGTTGCACAAATAATTGACTGTGGAAGAAAAAGAAGCGAGGTATGAAGCATTTATAAATTCATCGAATGTAGTGTGTTGGTTTAATTTCGTCCCAGTCTATAAAATTAATTTCGGGCCATACTCAGCTCTTGCCCATTAATGGAACAGAGTAAACTCCGTTGCTTTCGAGTGAGAATGGAAATCGTAGAAATTTTCTGTGGAGCAACATTTAATAACAACAAAGCGTTTTAAATTACAAAAGCGATGAGCGATAGCAGGCGCTTTCGATAAAGAACGGGGGAGTGCATCGTCTCTGCTGTCGCCACGGCCGCTGCCGGTAGCCAGAAAGTGTATCCCGGAGCTTTACCGCATACGGCGTCCAGATGAGGACAGCCTTCGAGAAATCTGCCGCAAAATGCTTACTGGATAAAATTTTGTTATCGGTATGTCAGAAAGTAAAATAGATTGAATCTGCGCTACTATTAATTTCATGTCTTCACCATTCAGACCGAAGAGGCTATAAAAATGTTTTACTCCAGCTGGTCTCGATCTACAGACATCATAGACAGAAGGAACTAATGCTACCACTAGACCACGGGCGTAAAACGACTTCCTCCAGGAAGTGCCGCAGTCTACAGTGTTGCCAGATTGTGCAGATAGCAGGACTTAGAGAATTAGCGAGGTGGTCAGTTTATTTGTCCCATGTCGCGATCGGCGCGGACTTAGCCCCTGCAGCGGCCGGCCGCCGGTCGAGTTTTATGTCAAAGAGTGTACATAAGCGATCGAATCAATAATACTTCAGGCATGTTCGCAATTTAAGTAATAAATAGATGGGTGTAATCCAGGAGGAGGAGGAGGATATTAGTGTTTAACGTACCGTCGACAACGAGGTCATTACAGACGGAGCGCAAGCTCGGGTGAGGGAAGGATGGGGAAGGAAATAGGCCGTGCCCTTTCAAAGGAACCATCCCGGCATTTGCCTGAAGCGATTTTAGGCAAACTACGGAAAACCTAAATCAGGATGGCCGGAGACGGGATTGAACCGTCGTCCTCCCGAATGCGAGTCCAGTGTGCTAACCACTGCGCCACCTCGCTCGGTTGTAATCCAGGAGGATGAGTGGCTGTAGCCAACACAATAATTTGCTGTTGGAATTAAAAGCAATTGTTCATTCGTAGAAATTAAAGTTCTGCATAGATGAAGAGAGTTGAACGTGGAGACAAGCACAGGAAGGTGCATCAAACAGGCATTTGGACTGAAGACCACATCAACAACAGAAATAAAACTAACGAAATGGTGGCCTTTCAATAACTGAGATAGTCGACAGAAGTGAAGCGCTGTCTAATAATATGAGATATTACAAGTGAAGTTAAGCTCCCACATTTGTGAACTACTACTATCAGATTTATCGAGAGGTAAAGGTTATGCAACCGGTTCAAAAATGCTAAGTCCCATGGCGTCAAAGGTTCACCGAAGTTCATAAGGGAATACACTGAAATACAACTGAATGTCCCTTAGCACTGTTTAAAGTTCTCACGCGGTAACGTTGGAGTGTCTAAACTAAGCAATTGTTCATCTCTGTAGCAGAGCAACTATTTCCAAGTCCCCCAGAGTCCATCACTCGCAAAGTGTTTAAGTACCGACTCATGGACAGACTGCACATCGTGTACATCGGATCAAGCTCCAACGTAACCGTCAAATACTAATAAAATGACCCCACATGCAAATTTGCTCTAAATGAAACAAAGATAACTAGTTTTCAACATATCGACGAAGCAGAAGCTCTGACTGGGTGAGCACAGCCGTTTCCTTTCACATGAATGATCACAACATTTGCCTTTAGTGATTTAGCGATATCAAAGAAATCGCGAATCAAGGTCAGACAGGGATTTGAACCGACATTCTTCTAGCTGCAAGCCTAGCCTCTTCTCACCGCGTTGCCTCCCTTGATGGTTTAGTAAATTAAGCGTATTATTAACACGTTGAGAGAAGAGCCTTTCCCTGCTGGTCATTTTCATATCTCACACTTCGTTTCTGTGTTTACTAAATCATTAATTACTAATTAAAATCTGTATTTCTTAAGAGCTCTTCTCAGTAGTGTGATCAAAGATTACACAGATTGCACCGTATTCAAATAACATCTATATTAATTAGTGGTTAAAATAAATAGCAGACAGCGAATTACTAGATACATTTTAATTCCAAACGTATGTTGCTTTGGGAGAGAAGAGTTGGTTACTACGTTTTTACGTTTCAAGGATTCCAAGTTGTGTCACCTTTGCATAAAAAAACGTAATTAAAGTCAATGACATCAATTTGTAATAGAATTTTGAAACTTTCTTTGTGTTCAAGCATCATGAACTACCTCGAAGAAAACGGTTTATTGAGACAAAACCAGCGCGTACTCAGAAAATATAGTTCAATGAAACGAAAGTGGCTCATTATTCATTCGAAGTAATGACTGCTATCGTTACTGGCTCACAGACTGATTCCGTATTTCTAGGATTCCAGATGAGTTTTGCTACCGTTCCTCACAAGTGGATTCTAATCAAGCAGCGTGCCTACGGAGTACCGTCACTGTTGTGCGACTAGATACGGATTTCCTTTCAGAATGGTCACAGCTCGTGGTATCTCATGGTAAGTCATCGACTGCAACAAAAATGATGTCTGGCGCTAGCCAAGGAAGTGTTGTAGGCCCTGTGCTGTTCTTAACTCATATAAATGCTTTAGCAGACAATCTAAACAGCCCTCTTAGATTCATAGCGGAATATGCTGCTTTTTACCGTCTGGAAAAGTCACCAAAAGGTCGAACCAATTGCAAAATGATTTACACAAGATATTTATATGGTGCGAAAAGGGGCAATTGTGTTTAAAGAACAAGAAGCATGAGATCCTCCAAGAGTAACGAAAGGAATATCGGCTATACGATGAATCACTCAAATTTAAAGGATGTCGATTGAACTATATACGTGGTAAACATAACTGCGAATAATTTAAACTGGGACAATCGCATAAAAAATGTTGTGGGGAAGGCGAAACAGTGACTGCGTTTTATTGACAGAAGACTTGAAAGATGTAAGAAATCTGGTAAACAGGCGGCCTACACTACGGTTGTCCGTACTGTTTTAGAATAATGTGCGGTATGCGATCCTTACCAGATAGGATCGACGGAGTACAGTATGACTGGACGTGCTTTTCCATCCGAGTTTTGCGGAGATTAAGACAATCCTTTTAGTAAAGAGGCAGCCTACACTACGCTGTCCTGTTCTCGTATAATGTTGTGCATTATGCGATCTTTACCAAATTGGACTGCCGGAGTTTTGGGAATATTACGACTGTTCGTCCTTGGACTATCTTAGTGAGTCGTCGTGTATAATTCTGTCTACCTGTTTTGCCGAGAAGATCTCGAGGTTTATATTCCTCGCAGAGGCAGTATCAGCCCCATCTGGTTATTGTAAAGTGCAGTTCTAGTTCCTGTGATTATAACTGATGAATCAGGAAGCTATATTATACCGAAATGTTCAAAAGGGATGCCATTATGAAATATTTATTTACTAAACACCATAAGCTGATAATGTCGACACAGTTAATAATGATGAACTGAAAACTAACAATTTCCTGAGAGCATGGTCCTACGACAGAACTAGATCGGGAGACATCGTATTGGCGACTGACAAGTACGGCGCGCAGTGTGTACCTCGTACTTACGCTCGTGACATTCCATAACTGTTTGTACATTTTCATTAGCGTATACATTACTTAGTTATTGATTAAGATGATCGATTTCTGGCGTTGTAATATTTTTACTATGAAAGTACTTATGACCTGTACACATCTCGTAATATCTGTACTAGAAAAAGCGACATTTATTAGCAAATATTTAGTAAACCATATGGTACACCGGCCCCTTCAGCCAGCGTGGGAAAAGAAATCGTCCTCCCGACTATGTGCGTTCTGCAGTACCGCTTTACTCACTGATTGCTACATGACATCCACAGACGCGAAACAAAACCGTAAAACTGGAAAATAAGGAAATAAAATGTGGCTTGAACAATACGCGTGCCTTACAAATTATGAAGAAATTGTTACGGATATGATAAGGGAATTGGGATGGCAGGTGTTTCTTGTTGCGGCGAGATCTTTTCAGGAAATTTAAATCACCAACTTTCTCCTCCAAATACGAAAATATTTTTTGACTCCTGCCTATATAGGAGGAAATGACAATTGTAACAAACCGAAAAATTTGTGTGTTCCATTTTGCCTCGTGCTATACGAGAGTGGAGCATTCGAGAAATAATCTGATAGTGATTCTCTGAACACTGTGTCAAAGAGCTATGCATGAATTGTAGAATAGTCATGTAGATGTATATGTAGCATTGACTGTGTGTAAGATCGTGACACAAGAAGGTGAGTGATAGCAATTGACATTCTCATAAAGAATTTACAGCTCTGTGTGGCTGTCGTAATATGGGTTTAGATTTTTTAATTTTCGTAACTACTTTGTGGAAGCACTGACTAATGCAGAATGCCGAAACTATCTTAAATTTTGCAGTGCAAATGATTCAAATGGCTCTGAGCACTATGGGACTTAACTTGTGAGGTCATCAGTCCCCTAGAACTTAGAACTACTTAAACCTAACTAACCTAAGGACATCACACACATCCATGCCCGAGGCAGGATACGAACCTGCTCGGTTCCGGACTGTAGCGCCTATAACCGCTCGGTCACCCCGGCCGGCTTTGTAGTGCAATTACCTGCTAAGTGGCAATGACGCACTGATCATTTTGGTGTGTTTGGAATTTCTGTAGCTATCTAAAAATGTGAAACTTGATTTCTCTGCTGTCGGCGAAGGGTTGTTTCCGTAGCTGGACTCGAGTTTCGAGAGGTGTGGTCGGTTAGTGCTTTCCCATGGCTGCCCGCAAAACCGTGTACACACCACGAGCTCCGTCCCGCCCCCATCCCATCACCCCGACACGGCTGTCATTACCCTCTCGTCTCTTACCTCACTGCCTAAGCCGTCTGCGACGGTTACTTCCCTGTCTTTCAGACAGTATCGCAACGAACCTTCCCAGGATTGTAACCGTATTAACTAATAAGACAGCACATTCAGAGCTTCAAGTGTACCGATGGACAATACGGCAGGGATAGGGTAAGCACTGTATTATTAATATTAACAAAAACCAGAATAACCGAATGCAGTAAAAACGCCATTATAGGCCTAGGTACTTTATCTATGTGTATATCTCTTACTATCTGAATGGGTCCCGATAAAATATGACATTAAATCTCACATTATTATTTACTCTATATTTGATATATTATGTATGAATTAACTTCAACTGTACGAACGAAATTCTACATGTAAATAAATACTAATTTTGTGTTATTATTGCTGTACTTTACTCCACCTAGGAAGTATCTCCCAAGGAGATTAGAACAATGTGGAGAACGTTCCGTGAGGCCTTTGTTGATAACGAAGAAGCCAAAAGCAGAAACTATCACATTTAGTATAAAATTTGCTCTACTTTTAGTATAATTTTTGCACTTCTGACTTAAACCTAGGATTTGGACTCTAGAACTGATGTTTATTGCTTTTGCGAACAACGCAATCAACAACTGAAACATGTAGTTGATGATGAAGTGAAAAAGGAGATTGAATGTGAACTCTTGGTGCGTAAGCAAAGAGCAAAATAGTTCTAATGGCTGATAAATGGTTCACTATCTGACACCACAGCATGTTTTATTCTTGACATCATGCCGAACCAACAGCTGCCACCTACATCTTTAGGCAAGACATTTTATTCACGCCAGATGTGGCAGTATTATTTTGCATTATGGCGCTAATTCAAAGCAGACACATGATTATGTACACTTTCACATCTGGTGTGTATATGATGCTAAACTTCATAGTTCCTCAGCTGCAAGGGCAGTTTACTATCGCCTCGAAGGGTTTTGTAGAAATAACCGACATATTCGTCGTATTACTAATTTTGTGATAGCTGTAGTCCCCAAAATTAGAACTATGTTTGGCTATCGGCTCTCAGTAAGCTCTCGGGCTTCTATCATGTTATCCTCCAGTTCGTGGACACTGCTATTTGCCGCCTGATACGGTTTCTGGAAGAGTGAAGAAGATGATGAGAAACATTCAGCTGCTTCTTGTTCCTGAGGATTACAACGTTGTTTGTAATAGAGTTGGTAAAGTTCATATTCTTGGCAATGACAGTCATCTTTTCGACTGGAAAAATGCAGTCAATTTGTGTATTAAATCAACATTACATTTTAAAATATCTGAAATGAAGGTCGCAATTGTTACCTCCACATTTGTCATTTGTAAAGTGCATTTTTCGGAGCTGTTTGCGGGATGCGAACATGGGCTATTAAAACTTGATAGTAAATGGTCCTGTCTTCTTCGACGCTGTGTTAGGTAATGCTATCAAGAACGTGACGTATCTTCTTTAAAAACTTGCAGTATATGATGGCCATCCCGCAATGATAGATTACTCCAAAATGTTGCAATTTCATTCCCCTATTATTGTTCCATGCATTAGTAAAGTGATAGTAATAAACACTCTTATCTGTTATGTGCTAAACTACACTCCTGGAAATTGAAATAAGAACACCGTGAATTCATTGTCCCAGAAAGGGGAAACTTTATTGACACATTCCTGGGGTCAGATACATCACATGATCACACTGACAGAACCACAGGCACATAGACACAGGCAACAGAGCATGCACAATGTCGGCACTAGTACAGTGTATATCCACCTTTCGCAGAAATGCAGGCTGCTATTCTCCCATGGAGACGATCGTAGAGATGCTGGATGTAGTCCTGTGGAACGGCTTGCCATGCCATTTCCACCTGGCGCCTCAGTTGGACCAGCGTTCGTGCTGGACGTGCAGACCGCGTGAGACGACGCTTCATCCAGTCCCAAACATGCTCAATGGGGGACAGATCCGGAGATCTTGCTGGCCAGGGTAGTTGACTTACACCTTCTAGAGCACGTTGGGTGGCACGGGATACATGCGGACGTGCATTGTCCTGTTGGAACAGCAAGTTCCCTTGCCGGTCTAGGAATGGTAGAACGATGGGTTCGATGACGGTTTGGATGTACCGTGCACTATTCAGTGTTCCCTCGACGATCACCAGTGGTGTACGGCCAGTGTAGGAGATCGCTCCCCACACCATGATGCCGGGTGTTGGCCCTGTGAGCCTCGGTCGTATGCAGTCCTGATTGTGGCGCTCACCTGCACGGCGCCAAACACGCATACGACCATCATTGGCACCAAGGCAGAAGCGACTCTCATCGCTGAAGACGACACGTCTCCATTCGTCCCTCCATTCACGCCTGTCGCGACACCACTGGAGGCGGGGTGCACGATGTTGGGGCGTGAGCGGAAGACGGCCTAACGGTGTGCGGGACCGTAGCCCAGCTTCATGGAGACGGTTGCGAATGGTGCTCGCCGATACCCCAGGAGCAACAGTGTCCCTAATTTGCTGGGAAGTGGCGGTGCGGTCCCCTACGGCACTGCGTAGGATCCTACGGTCTTGGCGTGCATCCGTGCGTCGCTGCGGTCCGGTCCCAGGTCGACGGGCACGTGCACCTTCCGCCGACCACTGGCGATAACATCGATGTACTGTGGAGACCTCACGCCCCACGTGTTGAGCAATTCGGCGGTACGTCCACCCGGCCTCCCGCATGCCCACTATACGCCCTCGCTCAAAGTCCGTCAACTGCACATACGGTTCACGTCCACGCTGTCGCGGCATGCTACCAGTGTTAAAGACTGCGATGGAGCTCCGTATGCCACGGCAAACTGGCTGACACTGACGGCAGCGGTGCACAAATGCTGCGCAGCTAGCGCCATTCGACGGCCAACACCGCGGTTCCTGGTGTGTCCGCTGTGCCGTGCGTGTGATCATTGCTTGTACAGCCCTCTCGCAGTGTCCGGAGCAAGTATGCTGGGTCTGACACACCGGTGTCAATGTTTTCTTTTTTCCATTTCCAGGAGTGTATTAGTCTGTTATTTCATTAGTTTTCTGTTTCGCTATACTGTATCCACTAAAACACACACTGAAGAGCCAAAGAAACTGGTGCACCTGCCTATATCGTGTAGGGTCCCCGAAGCACGCAGAAGTGCCGCAACACCAAGTGGCATGGAGTCGACTAATGTCTGAAGTAGTGCTGGAGGGAATTGGCACCACGAATCCTGCAGGGCTGTCTATAAGTCCGTATGAGTACGGGAGGGCAGAGACTATTCTGAATAACACGTTACAAGACATCCCAGATATGCTCAGTAGGTTCATGTCGGGGGAGTTTGGTCGCCAGCGGAAGTGTTTAAACTTAAAAGAGTGTTCCTGGAGCCACTCTGTAGCAATTCTGGTCGTGTGGGGTGTCACGTTGTCTTGCTGTAACTGCCCATGTCCGTCGGAGTGCACAATGGACATGAATGGGTGCGGGTGGTCACGCAGGATGCTTCAGTACATATCTAGACACATCGGGGGCCTCATATAATTCCAGATGCACACGCCCGAGACCATTACAGAACCTCCACCAGCCAGAACAGTCCCCCTGCTGACATGAAGGGTCCATGGATTCATGAGGTTGCCTCCATACCCGTACAGGTCCATCCGCTCCATACAATTTGAAACGATATTCGTTCGACCACGAAATATGTTTCCAGTCATCAACAGTCCAGTGTTGATGTTGAGGGGCCCAGGCGAGGCGTAAAGCTTTATGTCGTGCAGTCATTGAGGGGACATGAGTGAGCCTTCGCCTCCGAAAGCCCATATGGATATTTCATTGAATGGCTCGTACGCTTGCACTTGTTGACGGCCCAGCTTTGAAATCTGGAGCAATTTGGGGTAGTGAAGCGTTGCACTTCTGTCACATTGAACAATTCTCTCTTCATTGATTGTTGGTCCCGTTCTTGCAGGATATTTTTCCGACCGCAGCGACATCGAAGATTTGATGTTTCACCAGATTCCTGATATTCACTCTACACTCGTGAAATGATCGTACGTGTAATCCGCACTTCATCGCTACCTCGGAAATGCTGTACCCGTCGCTCTCTCGCCGACTGTAACACCAGGTTCAAACTCTTTTAGATCTTGATAACCTGCCATTGTAGCAGCAGTAACCGATCTAACAAACTGTACTGCATTCTGCCTGTTTACATATCTCTGTATTTGTATACACATGTCTATAATAGTTTCTTTGGCGCTTCAGTGTATATGCATTAATATGCTCATTCTTATCCACCGTGTTATTATGTTGACAATCAGAGAGACATGAACATGGAAAAAAAAAAAGGAATGAATCATTTACTTTACTTTTATCAAGACCTTTTATTCCAAAGTTACTCAACTCCACTACAAGCTGTGTATTTTCTCCGAATGTTTACTTTCTGGATTTCTTACTTTTGCATGTTTATTTACAATTACACAGTCGAGATAAATACAAAAAAATATATAATTGCAATCACTGCTATGGCCACTATCACATTTTGCCGTTCCCCAACTTTCGTATTTCATGCAGGTAAGTCATTTTGGAAGTACACTCTTGAATTCATCACCGAATCCTCAGCATGTTTGACTACTGGGACGTAAACTCGTTCAGAAGTTGTAAAGAGCGTGATACAAGACTCATCCTACCAAATGACGTACTCTCGCTTGTCGATAGTTCAGATCTTATGGCTTCGGCGTTACGTTTTCCTGTTATCAGTCATTTGCGTGACTGATAAGAAGTTTTGGAATTTCAGGTCGCCTTGAAATTTCCTTCTTATGGAGCTCCCTCCGTATTATTCTGGTGCTGACATGGTTCTGGTGCGGGGTACAAAATGCTACAGATACTTCTGCAGTTGTCGACCTCTTATTTTTTGTCCAATGACCGTCTGTCAGGATCACTCAACACCGTCTTTCGTCTGCGTTGTGACTCAGCGGAAGATGTTTTTCTGCTTGCGTGTATGAGGTATAATTCTTCGATACGGTGTCCAGGAAGATGTTTTCTCTATTTGCCTGTACGTGGTACAAACCTCGATACTGTGCCCACTGAAACACTAAACACTTCGGTTTCGTTCCTCACAGAATTATCCACTTTACGAACGCCAAAAATTAGTCCATGTTCAAGTTCGCTTAAGTCAGACATAACGGACTCGCAACTACACAGAACACTATTTTGACCACCACTGACAGTTGCCACATATTGAGGGAGATCGCGCAGCTGCTATTCGTGGTCAGACAAAATAGCGCAACCTGTAGGTAGCATCTGTATTTATGTTCAATTTGGCATCTGTCGTAGTGTTTCGATTCTTTTGTCCAAGCCCTGTACATATTCATTCATTATAATTTAACAGGGTGGAGAATCGGTCCAATCGTTTTTTGAAAAACTTTGCCAACTGTCTTCTTACTTCATTTAGGTAAATTACGGGAAACCCAAACAGGAATGACTGAACGAGATTTAAACCCTACTAATGCTCAACTCGAGCGTGCTGTCGACTGCGTCATCTCTGTTGGATTTTAGAAACCTGGTTGTTTAGCTTTCAAATTATAGCACTGCTCTGAATATAGCTGCATTTGTTTATATGTACGTCACAGATGAGTCTATTCTATTGACAAAGTTATAGAGCACGCCGAAGAACTTCACCTGTGTGGAAACATCCAGCAAACATTTCATTTGGTGTTTTCCTCTGAAGTAACAGAAATTTTGCTGCCCTCGCTCTGTGTATTCAACGAGACGTGCAGAAAAGGTACTCCTGCCGAACGTACTTTAAAAGTTTCCGCGGGCGGACCGATAAAGTAATTACTTCGGAACATAATGCAGCAGTCGGCGGTCTGGCTGGGAAGCCCCAGAAATTCCACAACATTTCTGCTCCAGCGACGCTGGCGGGGGCTTCGTTAGGAGGCGAACCCACAACTTCAGCTGCCAGCCGGCCGGTCGGCCGCGTCGGGCGATGTTAGCCGGCCAGGGAAGAAGTTTGTTCCGGCGCGCGGCTAACAATTTCCTTGCGTTGCAGCGCGCAACAAGTGAAAAAACTCCCAGCGAGTTTCGTTTCCGTCCTTACTGCTCGTAGTTTGACGTTCTTTCGTCCGAACAACTCACACGCGGAAATGACGAGCAACATCGGTGATAGGTCCAACTATTAATTGAAGTGCTTTCAAGCAGGACTCCTTTCTTGTTAGGAAAATGTAGAAGGTATGTACTAATGTCAATACTCCTGTTCGCCCCGACAGCTGAGTGGTCAGCGTGACGGATTGCCGTCCTAGGTCCCGGGTTCGATTCCCCGCTGGGTCGGGGACTTTCTCCGCTCAGGGAGTGTGCGTTGTGCTGTCTTCATCATCATTTCATCCCCATCCGGCGCTCAGGTCGCCCGATGTGACGTCGAATGTAGTAAGACCTGCACCAAGGCGGCCGGACTTTCCCGACAAGGGGCCTCCCGGCCAATGTCACCAAACGCTCATTTCCATTTTTTCCATGGCAATACCCGTTTCGTAGGATATAATATGGCATTCAGGATCCAAAGGCAACTTAATATCTTCCTGCAGGACAATCTAGACTACCCCATACAAGAAGTGAAGCACCCGGAGGAAACGAAATGAAACTTCCAGGGCTGAAAGCTAATGTCATGTTATTTAAGTGATTACAAAATCGAGGCAAATTTATTAAGAACTTTGTTCTACGAGCCCACTAATTAGTATGAAGTTGCACCCCCTCTGACCTGGATGCCTGCTCTGATTCGGTTGGAAAGGGTTTCAAAAAGCCGTTCTATCGTCACTTGTTCGCAATTGTTGTAACTAGTCTCTGATATCCTGCATGCTGGCACTGGGGCCGATCTGTCCCACACGTGTTCTGTCAATATCTTACTGGTCATAGGAGCACTTCAGCATCAAGCAGGCGGTTCACAAAGACACGTTTCGTGGGAGGGAGAGCATTGTTATGTTGAAAAATGGCACCACTATGATGTCACACGATAGATAACACATGCGGACGCAATATGTCCGTGACGTGTCGTTGTGCCGTCAGTTGTTCTAACCTGAAGCCATATCCTACGGCTTCCCATGTCGTAACGCCAGAATTAACACTGCTATCTCTCTCCAAAATATTGGAAGCATGTACTAGCCGACGATGGTGATATGGGACACTGCAGAACCGCCATGCATCGCTGAACATAATGAGACGCCACTCGTCAACAATACATGATTGTAGGTCATGCCACCACTTCAGACACAGACAATTGAACTGTGGTGTTGACGGCAGCCTACTCACTGGAGACCTAATTCTGTAGTCCGGTTACCCCTATTCCTCAAAGAAATGGTTCTTGGTTAGCAAGTGCAGAATAGGTTACAATGTGCTTAGTGCACAATGCCAGTAACATTGTTGTGTTGGTTGACTGCAACCTTCGTAAGGTGGCAGAATAAATGGTCAGATTCGCACCTTACATGAGACCTTTACAAATCGTAATGAGAAGGTGAAGATGACACCTAACGTAAATCGACAGCTATGAGAACATTTGCCTATCAATATGTAATGCAAAAATGGATGGCAGTCAATCAACGGTAATTAATACACTATTCCTATACAATGCATGTCTCTGAGCGGAAGCTAGAACAGGGAACAAGAGTCGAGTTGATTTTAGTTTTGAAAAGCCAGCTCCCCAACGGCGTAGTGAAACCGCTCTGTGGGAGTTACGCCAGTGACCACTTAAGGGGGTGGCAGGAGAGAGGACAGCAAGCCTGGGCCAGGTGATTCAAGCTGGAGGGCCGCCTGTAACGAGGGCATCGGTACAAGGGCAGAGAAGAAGCTTTAGAAAACTGAGTTTCGAAATTCCAACGGGAGACGAACAAAAGTAACTGACGCATTTTCGTCCAGCGAGTGCGACACACGGAAAGGTCAATGTACTTTAGGCGTCTAAAACGGGCAGAAAACGTCTGATTGGCGGAAACTCACTAGGAAGGAGAAAACTACTGAAGTTTCGACGCAATGTGGTAGAAGGGACGTTGCGATTAGTAGAGGGTGTTTCTACAAAATAAGAGGAACGCTCCTATTGGTCGAAAAAAGCCGTGACGTGAAAAAGGAACCCAAGTGGAGTGTGGCAGTTCTGCCATGAGAGAACAAGAGAGAAATTTTGGTAAGGACACTTCTCTGAAATGACATCAAGTGCAGAACGGAGCGCTTAACGCTCCGTACGACGCAGAGAAGAAATTGGTGTGGACACTGCGTTCTCAGCGGTGCACACCAGCTAAAATTAGCTGTAGCAACGTTTAGCTCCAACTGTGGAGAAACGAACCAACCAAATTAGTTAACTGTTCTTGTGAGAACTGAGAGGGTACTATAATATGCACACTGCTCCAACCATGTGCGTGTATATCGCCACATAATAAGTCTAGGGCTGAGTACATGTTTTCTCGCATAATGAGAAACATAGGGAAAGTTTCTGCTGGAAAGTTCAGCAAAGGCCAGATTAGTTTTGTAGGAATTTCAGTGGAAGAGAGCGGCCTTGCAGACAGCAGAACGTCGCAGCTTAACGTAAATACAACATGCAGAGGAGTAAAATTTTTTGGCTCACCAGCTTGCGTCCACCGTAAACTCAATCAGCCTTGGGTAATCTTGCGCTCAAATTCGTCACTTGACTAACAATCCACCGTAGCCTGGATTGTCATCCTAAATAGTACCGAACTTTGAACCGGAATCGGACGATTTTCGTAGTACTGGCCGACATCAAAACGTATGTGTTGGAGCAATTTTGTAAAGAAACGTCCAATTAAACACTGATATTATTGTGCTTAGGATTAATGTAAAGAAACTTCCAATTTAAACTTTCATAATATTGTGCTTAAGGATTAATGTTCTTTCAGAGAGTTAATAGTTAACATCGTTGTGTATAAACTTATTTCACTTTTGATGTTGGCAAGATGTGTTATCCATTGCGCTGTTTTCATGTTGGCGAGTTGAAAACTGTGTGAAAAGATGTAATTTGGTGAGAAGTATTGCGACATTAAACTTGTCATTTCACCTCACACAGTTGTCCTCAATTCTAGAATAAGCAAGCAAAAAAAGCATAAACCCCCGAAACCTTACATCTTGAAGACGAGTATGCCTACCGTCACGCCTTCATACAGTCCAACATCGCGACACTGCCACATACGAATGCCCTAAAATTCTGGATATTGGATGATTCAAACAGCGTTCCGAATGGAGAGCAACAAAAAGGCCCCTTTCACACTTTTTCAAGTGCTGTCAACGCTTTCTCGCATGAGTACACGTTATCTCCGACTCCTTCACAATGATCGCTCAACATCTGACGCTGTTCACGGCCCTCATATACTCCACGAAACCTCTGTTCCGAATGTCTTGAGCGAAAACTAGCTCGAGAGAATAGAAAAGAACTGATTCCTTGGTGCAACGTCTTAGTCCTCTTTGTAGCTAAAACACCGGAACTTATCAAATCAATTTACGCTGAGGAGGGAATCAGTGATCATAAGGCCATGACAGCGTCAATGACTACAGATCTTACAAGGAATGTTAAGAAAGATAGGGAAAATTTTTTTGTGAGTAAGAGGGCCGGATACAAACTGCAGAGTATGTAAGTAGTCAACATTCAGCTCTGAGGACGAAGATGTGGAGTACAAATGGATGAAACTCAAAAGAATTGTACAATACGCTTTAGACATGCAAGTTCCGAGCAAGACTCTGACGGATGAAAAAGAGCGACGATGATTCGATAGCCACGTTAGAAGTTGCCGTGAAAGCAAAGAAAGCGTCATCTCCGATAATAGGAAAGTCAAAGTGTAGTAGACAAACAAAAGCAGAATGAAACCAAAATAAACATCTGGAGAATAATACGAGGAACATTCAATGAATTTCAAAGTAACATTTTGCCACAATGCTTGCAAATTCTAAGAAGGGCTGGTCGTACGCAAAGTCCGTCATTCGAGCTACATCATTTGCTCAGTCACTGACTCAGTGACCATCCTTGCATCAAAACAAAAGATGACAAGGAGCAGGCCGAAATACTGAATTTTGTTCAAATGGTTCAAATGGCTCTGTGTATTATGGGACTTAACATGTGAGGTCATCAGTCCCCTAGAACTTAGAACTAATTAAACCTAACTAACCTACGGACATCACACACATCCATGCCCGAGGCAGGATTCAAACCTGCGATCGTAGCGGTGGCGCGGTTCCAGACTGTAGCGCCTACAACCGCTCGGCCACTCCGGCCGGCACTGAATTTGGTCTTCCGAAATAGTTACACGGCGGAAGACCTTAACAGGTCTCGTCCATTCAATCATTGCACCAATGTCGATATGACAGATATTGTGATATGCAATCGTTTCTCTCATTCAGCTACAATTTCCCAACAGTGGAGAGGCAATTAGAGCAGATGAGATACCACTTAGCTTCTACAGGCATTATCTGTAACAACTTACAACCCCTCCTTCGCCCTTTCTAGTAGCAGTTTGCCTTAGATCGCTGGAGCAACGAACAAACTGGGCAGATAATTTCGATTGTCAAGATGATCGTTGGGCAGATTCACATATTTATAGGCCTATATCGCTGGCTTCAATCTGATGTAGAAGTATGGAGCATATTGTATTATGACGTTTCTGGAGCACAAACATCTCCTCAGTAAAAATCAAAGGTTTTGTAAAACTCAGCTCGCTCTTTTTTGTGTGAGATCTAATGGGTGGGAGACAAAGGCTCCCAGACTACACTATATCGCTTCTCATCAGGAAGGTATTCGGTACACCTGCGCACTCTCATTTGGTGGACGCAGTACTAGCTTACCGAGTACAAAACCGGTTTTCTGACTGACATCAGGACATAGTTGCAGACAAAACTCAACACATCGTTCTTAACGGAACGAAAGCGACAGGCGTTGCAGTGTAACTCGATGGTGGTGAGAATGAGAAGACGCCCTGTGCTGCCATCCTTCGTGACTACAGGGTCAGTCACTTTTCTTCCCATTGCATACGCAATTTACCTGCCTCAATTTTTGGCCTCTGCAGTACGCAATGGCTCTCGTCAAGACTAGCTGAAAATCAACAGCCTAACAGCATGGCAACGGTATTTGGTCGCCACCACATTTCGTCTGGAAAAATTGCTGCATTAAGTGGGAATGTAGACGTTGAAAACAAAAACAAGATTAGAACATTCATCGTATATATCGGTATGATTTATTTCATCGACCATGTTATCGATCCCTTACACACGAGGAATTATGCTACGAATATAAACTAATACTGCAACAAGTGCAGAACACGTACACAAGTATCCGGATACCCTCTAAAACATAGGTTTTTCGTTTTAGGTGCATTGTGCTGGCTCCTACTGCGGGGTACTCCATATCATATCGGAAACAATGGACCTAGGGATGTTTAGGAGTGAGGAAATCTCGCGTACAGACGTATGACACAAGTGACACCTAATCATCTGACCATGTTGGAAGTCCGTGAGTTCCGCGGAGCGCCAATTCTGCCCCTCTCACGATGTCTAATGACTACTGAGGTCGCTGATATGGAGTACCTGGCAGTAGGTTGCAGCACAACGCACCTAATATGAAAAACGTATGTTTTTGGGGTTTCCGAATACTTTTGATCACATAGTGTAAAAGCCGTAAATTCAACTCAATACCTAGGAATTACAATTATGAACAACTTAAATTGGAAAGAACACATAAAAAATGTTGTGGGGAAGACGAACCCAAGACTGTGCTTTGTTGGCAGTACACTTAGAAATGTAACAGGTCTACTGAAGAGATTGCCTACACTACGCTTGTCCGTCCTCTTTTGGAGTACTCCTGCGCGGTGTGGGACTCTTACCACATAGTATTAACGGAGTACATCGAGAAAGTTCAAAGAGGAGCAGCGCGTTTTATCGAGAAATAGGGGAGAGAGTGTCACTGACATTACATAGGATTTGGAGTGGACATCATTAAACAAAGGCGTTTCTCGTTGCGGCGGTATCTTCTCACGAAATATAAATCACCAACTTTCTGTTCCGAATGCGGAAATATTTTATTGACGCCGACCTACGTAGGGAGAAACAGTCATTATAATAAAGTAAGGGAAATCAGAGCTCGCACAGAAAGACACAAGTGATCGCTTTCTTCACGCTGTTCGTGAGTGGAATAATAGAGAACTACTATATTGTGAAGGTGGTTCGATGAACCCTCTACCAGGCGCTTGAGTATGTTTTGTAGAGTATCCATGTAGGTGTAGGTGTAGATGTAGGCTCATTTTTGTTGTTTTTGTGGGTTTGCTTAGTATATCTATTCTGCTCCGGCCATTACCTGTTATTTCATTGTCCAAGTAGTAGAATTTGTCTACTGCTCTTACTATCTGGTTTCTTAATCCTCACAATACCAAGAGACCTGGGTAGGGGGGGGGGGGGGGGGAGGGGGGGGGGGGAGAGTGTCATTCATGCCTATCTTTTGGAAGTATTGTAAGCTAGTGAATTATCTTATATTTTAAATTTTGAAAAAATAATATTTATTGCTGTTGATGTATGCTGCTACCAGATTACATATACGTTCTGAACAGTTAAACGCAACCGTAAAATTTAAGTCCCAGTAGTAGCTGTTACCTTCCCCAGTTAATGTCGTATTCAAAATTTTCTTGTTCAGGGGCTTACTTACACGTCCTTCAAAATTTTCTTGTTCAAGGCCTTACTTACACGTCCATATCTATTTAAAAAAGTATGTTGAGAGTAAAAGTCAACAACAGCAAACGAAATCCGCTCTCTATATAAATACATATGTATAAATTTTTTGCTGTGGTCATAAAGCCGGTAGTACGCGTTATTGAAAGTTCGTTCATGTTGTTAGGAGTGTGCTAAATGGTAGTTTCAGGTTCTGGTCCCTAATTACCCATCAGCGCCTCTGCAAAAAGTATGTTATTAACATAATTCAACAACAGTTAACGAATTTTGCTTTTTAATTTTTTAGGGTGGGCACAAAGTATCTCCCCTAAAAACTTCTGGGTGAAGCGAGTTATCGGAAATGCCTCGATATTTCGGTGTTGCTAGGGTTAAAGAAGGCTTTGAATTCAGGTGTAGTTTTCTCTACGCCTTCTGCGCCCTCTGTAATCTTGAATGAGGAAATGTTCTGGTCCGCAATTTTAAATCGACTGCGCCTTTTTATCAGTTATTTGTGAAACAATCCCTTCATCCTTTCTATAACACCAAGTACTTATTTTTGTTTCTTCATTTTTATAATATCTCTTACAAGATTTGCGGGAAATGCTGGCCATTTCATAATAGTTGCCTTGTGGTATTTAAATTTCTTTACTGGTTGCGAAAGTACTTTCCGCCAATCACTGCCTTTTCCTGTACGGCTTTGAGCGCGTTCCATAATTTGGTCCTTTATACCAAAAAATTTTAATGCGCATAAATAAAGCTCATAATGTACACCTTCCGAGTTCCAGCGTGACGAATTTTTGCACTGCGTGTTACATGTTCGAGTTGACTATTATCACGTTGCATCTTACAAGTTCTAGATATAACTGAAATCCTAAAGTGTTTTATAACCGGCACATCCCGTGAATTTTTAATTTTTTAAAACAGAGATAACTTTCATTGTTCATTTCATTTAGGCTTAGCGAAGTCTATTTCATACTTTTTCACCTTCTAATGAAATAAGTTTACGTCAAACTTTTTCCTTCCCGATCGAAAGTTTCTAACTGGAGAATCGTTCGTCAGGTTTTGTTCTACAATCACTTAAAATATCTCGTTATCATGCTGTAGTAGGCTTTGCCGACTTTTTTAATTCCTGTAATTGCTTCTACATCATCATCACCATATGAGCACATTACTGCATGTAGCTAAAATATGTTGAACTATGGGATATTTTGTTTAAAATAAAGAAACAAGTAAATCGCACAACACCAAACCAAGATAAAAATATCTAAATATATCAAACATTTTCTTTTATACTGGCTGCACCATTGCGTCCTGCGTAAGAAGTTTATCTGGTCTTGCCGAATGATGAACAGAAAATAGGCTTAAGATATTATTTCATTTAAAATGATGAAGGTGTGCACTTGTTTTGACAAAATTGACCCAGTTGATCTCTTTATGTCGACAGAACTACAGTAGTTTAATTACATCACTGAAATGGCATGCAAGGTTTAAAAATGCTCCTGTTTCCTCCATTGTGTTATTTTACATAGAAGTTTAGATGCAAGTTATGATGATGAATTCGCATGTTTAACCTATCAATCGAAGTCTTTTAACAATGATTTATGTCGAAAGTAATGTTTTATGTTGAGAGGAAAGCAGTTACTACTTGTATTTGACGGGGTGCAAAGTGGCACGTATTTTTTTCGATCCGGATGTCGCCAGCTGTAGATACGACATATTAAGACACAAAATGATGACCCCATCGTATCGACCATGTGACAAAACAACGCAGCTTTACTTGTGTGTGTGTGTGTGTGGTTCTGCGGAACCGCGCACTGTCATTGTTGTCAGCGCTCGGTCTAGACTAAGTGACCAGATACAAAGTCATAAGCCGGCCGGGGTGGTCGAGCGGTTCTAGGCGCCACAGTCTGTAACCGCGCGACCGCTACGGTCGCAGGATCGAATCCTGCCTCGGGCTTGGATGTGTGTGATGTGCTTAGGTTAGTTAGGTTTAAGTAGTTCTAAGTTCTAGGAGACTGATGACCTCAGAAGTTTAGTCCCATAGTGCTCAGAGCCAACAAAGTCTTAAGAGCATCGTAATTTGCGCTTATCAACTGTGTTGTTGGCTGGCTCTATGTTTTTCACAAATATTCCGCTCGATTTTCTGTCTGTCAGCAATACATGACATCTGAAAAGATGTGGAGACTTTTTTACGCAGCGCTCATTCATAAGACCCTAGGCAGGATCTTGTTCCTTTCGAATGTGACTGTCGTTCGTGGTGTGGCGATAGATGGCACCAGACAACCGGGAATATGACCTTACTGCGTCGTAATATAAGTTTCAACACTAATTGCACTGAGACTGTTGCACTCGAAACGAGTTCTTCTGAGACTCTTAATAAAGGTGACAATGGCGGATTTCATCAGCAGGTGCAGTATAAATTCGTCAGAAAAAAAAAATCGTTGTGTAAGTGCAAACTACTGCCTGTACAGTTAGCATGTGATGACTACAGCAGATATCCAATAACTGCCTTCAGACGACTACTCTACCGGAAGAGTACGAAATCTGTGGTACTTACCCCACCACCTCCAAGCTCTTCCTCTCCACGCTAGCGGTTTTCCGTCGACAGAAGAAAGAACTCGTCCAGTGAGAATGCTCGCATCTGTTGGGAAAGAGCGCAAGTGTAGAGAGCCAAAGTTTAGTTGCAGTGTCAGGACGTTTTAATATGCAGGTTGTTCAAAAAAAGTGTCGAACACTTTGAGACGAGGTAGTACTCATCGAAACAAGAAGAATAACTCCAATAAAGATGAATCCGGAAACGCATACTTTCCGAGATATACATGTGCTAATTGGAAGGATCGGGCGACGCTTGGTTGCGGATATTAGCACAGACGTTGCATTGGCGCTCCGTCAAATGTGTCGACAGGGTATTATGACGTCTTACTCGCAGTACTCTACGCACCATTCCGTGGTCTGCAGTCAGTTATTCAGGTTATTCATGTTGTAGGCGAGGATAGTTTTCGCCGTGTTTGGGTGATTTATTGTACAGTACTGTCAGTCCTGGGTATGTATCATGGTGTTTTATCTTCTTCCAAACGCGGGTTTACTTCCTTGTTTACTGTTATTGCACTGTTTGTACGTACAGATGGTGCAGTACATTTACATTCTCTCTCTTCCACCCCATGCTAGCAATGAAAACCTACTATTCGAGGACTGAAATAGCGGATACGACCATTCCGAAATGGTTTAGCAAATGGGAGTAGCCTATGAGTCCGTGCCCACTACGCTGGAAAATATACACACCGCAGAGTGCCCTCTGATAAACTGCTCCGCAGATTTTTCTAGAGTCTGAGGGTCACAGGTACCCTTGCACCTCAGAAGACTGACAGCCGAAGGCCCTTCACAGTCCGTACGCCTGAGGTGTAGGACCGTGTGCTACGTTCGGTGGAAGAAACCCTGGGACCAGTGTACGATGATTAGCAGCCGCCGAAATCGTGTCTCACTCTCCTATCTCGGGGATACTTCGTGAACAATTTTATACCCATACCATCTACAGCGCGTTCAGGCCGTAAGGCAGACGGCAGTTCTGTCAATGGCTGTTGCAGAGGTGTGCCTCAGATCCAATGTTTACTCCCAAGATTTTATTTACCGATAAGGCAGGGTTCACAAGACATTATGTTGTGAATTTCCATAACCAGCATTTATGGGCAGATTTCAATACCCAATAAATTCATGGAAGAGGGCATCAACACCGATTCTCAATCAACGTACGGGCAGGCGTATTTCGCCATAGATTAATAGTACCATACGTGCTACAACAAAGATTAACTGGGGCGAATTATCTAGACTTTCCCATTAATGTATTTCCTACCTTTCTGGTGACTATGCCACTGCAGCAACGAATACAAATATGGTTCAAACATGACGGTGCACCACCACACTTTCGTCACAATGTGCGCGAACATCTGACGCAGATATTTCAAGATCGCTGGACGGATCGGGAATGGGAAAAGCGAGGGGCAGTCACACTTTAGCTTGCCACGATGAACACCTCATGCAAACACGTGTTTATCGCAGAAAGTATGCATTTCTGGATCCATGTTTACTGGACTTATCTCAGGAAAGTAAGTCTTTCCGGACACACTTTACTGGACTTATTTTTCTTGTTTCGGCGAGTACTATCGCCTCCCGAAATATTTCGCATTTTCTTGAACAGCCTGTATAACGGTAGTCACACTTTCTAGGGCGTCGACAATGTCAGTTTTGTCTGATTAAAATAGAGAAACTGGCAGATTAGAGTCATTGTGGCATCGTTGATCAGTCCGAATTAGAAAGTTAACGATGTTGAGCATAGTGTGGGACGACAGTTGTGTATATGGAAATACATGGGATTTCTATTGAAAGGCTGGTAATACACAATATTTAGAGAAACGTAGACTAAAGAATTAGAACGGAAAACGAGATACAAATTTCGGGATCAAAGAGAGGCGTAAGACAGGGATGTAGTCTATGTTTCTTTTATTAGTGCCATGTCCCGCGCTGACGCAGGGTCGGCATTGTTAGGAACGGATTTGGCAAGGTTAGAAGGTTAGTGGAAAGGGGTGGCCGGATGCCCTTCCTGCCGCCACCCCGTACCCCCCGGGACGGAATTAGTGTACCCCTGCTGACTGCGACTAGTGCAATTCATGGAATAGTGCGAACGCGTTCAGATGTCTGCGAGTCGTGTAACTGAGGCGGACCGTGGGGGCCAGCCCGGAATTCACCTAACGGGATGTGGAAAACCGCCTAAAAACCACATCCAGGCTGACCGGCACACCGACCGACGTCGGTAATGCGCCGGTCGGATTCGAACCGCGGCCTGCACGCCTACCCGAGTCCAGGAAGCAGCGCGGTAGCGCTCCCGGCTAACCTGGCGGGTACAGGGATTCAGTGTATCTCCCTTACTATTCAACTATTCATGCTGTACATAGAAGAAGCGTTGATGGATAGTAGATAAAGGTTCAGAAGTCGAACGATATCAGTGGCAAGACTAACTGATGACATTAGGATTCTCATTGAAAGGGAGAAGGGATTACGCAACATGTAGAATGAACCGAACAGTGCGATGAGCAGAGAATGTGGGCTGAGGGCAAATTAAAGAAATAAGAAATTGGTGTGGGGAAGGAATTCTGCGACACTGGTAGCAAAATCACACAAAACGGTCAGAGCAAGGAAGATTCAAGAAGTAGATTAGAACAGATGAAGATGGCGTTCCTCAGTAGAAAGCAGACTGCTGATTTCGAACGTAAGCCTGCATTTCTTGATCAAATTTCTGGGAAGGTAACACAGAAAGGGCTCTTGGAAAAACTGGAACTTGAAAAGCGTATGTATTCAGTACCAGCGATGGCGAGGCATGACAGAATCTCTGACCAGAGAGTTGTTTATCGTTGCTAGTCTGCGCTTGACTGCGCGAGAGTTCAGTTGCGAGAGTTCAGTTGCGAGTTGCACTCAGTCGGAAGTTGTGTGTGAGGAGTCGGCGGGCATCGACATGGGTCTCTGGTAAAGGTTCGGGACGAGGTATATTGTTAAATAAGGTAATGAAGCAGCATTGCGCACATCTGATAATGTAGTGTATGTTAATTGTAATTAATTTGTTCAAGAAATGCCCCAATAATAATTTTGGTATCAAAGTAATCTTTTTTAAGAAAAGAATCATTCCAATTGAAACAATATTTCCTATGCTTTTTCTCCCAGAATCAATTTATCAGGTTAATTATCGCACAGGGCCTAAGGTCAGCGCAGCTGCCCTTATAAAATTTATCAGGTTCACCTTAATGTTAATTTTGTGAGGACTTAACATTTTTGCACATTTTTATTATCATTGAGTTTTATTACTGTGGGAAGCTAACATTTGGCATTATTTGCAATTCTATTCAATTCATTTCACTTTCATATTTTCACGGGGAGGTTACAAACTAAGAGAGTCGAAGCATTTGGTATGTGCTGTTACACACTTCTCTTAAAATTGGAGGATTGGTAACATTGGAGGTTCCTCTTAAAACTGAGAGGACTTGTAAGGTAAGAAATAATTAGTCTCTCCGGCGAAAGAAGAAGAATATATAGAAACTACAGACTAGAACAATGAACTGATATGGAAATGTCATGTGGCTAGGGTCTCCCGCCGACTACACTGTTCGCCTGGTTCAAGTCTTTCGAGTTGACTCCACTTCGGCGACTTGTGCCTCGATGGGGATTAAATGATGATGATAAGGACAACACAACACCCAGTCCCTGAGCGGAGAAAATCTCCGACTCAGCCGGGAATCGAACCCGGGCCGTTAGGTATGACATTACGTCACGCTGACCATTCAGCTACCAGGGGAGGACAATGAACTGATTGCAAAAGGTATCAGGGAATCTTCATTTTACTAGAGCGAGCCGTAGAGAGCGAAATCATTAGTCGAAAACAGACGTTGTACTACGTCCAACAAATAATCGAGGGCTATGGTTGTAAAAGGGATTCTAAGATGAAGAGGTAGACACTGTTACGAAGTGTTGGTGGTAGCACCAGATCAGTCCGAAGACTCCCCTACTACCTCCACTCACAAGAAACTCACCGGAGCATCTGATAACAAGCCGTTAATCGACCAGCAGACCTGCACTGGTGCTTTACATCGTAAGGTCCTGGACTAGGTCTGATAAATGACGCTTCCCTGTTACCAAACTGTGCGACACCACCCTCTGCTACTATACTCGGTCATTCCCTGTGCCCAACCTTCTGCACATCGTCATTGCGGTCTGGTTATTCGAAGTTAACTAGCTGTTGAGCACTTTCGGACACTTCAGTTCTTTCTAGTGCGTTAGACTATCTGGATCCTGAGTCAGACTCAATAGACTGGATACAAAAACGAATGATAAACGTCATCTCATGCCATTGAAGTCTTATATATTATATAAATGCATGGTGTCTGTTCTTTCGGACATACTGTTTATTCGCGTAGATGGACAGTGGATCCAACTCCAGCAGTGCGGATGCACAAGCGCATTCGAGCTCTGCTGGGAATCTCAGAGTAGCGTGCATGGAGCTAATGAACAAGGGACTGCGGATAGGTGGCAACTCGGTGGGCACGTGGGTCGGTCGTGAGGCATACCGGGATAGTCCGCATGGTTGCGACAATCACTTTGTCCCGGGTGGCGCAGTGTCACGTCCTAATGCAGCGAACATCACTCATCCCTTTCTTTTCCTCTTCCCGCTCCACCTTCAATGAACCTATAGTATCATTTAAGTTTTAATCTCATGAGCATTGCAGCACGACGAGACTCACCTGCAAGGTGCCTCCTTTTTGGGGGACGTTTTCCCCCACGTGCGTCTCCTCCCCCCCCCCCCCCCCCCCCGCCTCCCCCCGTCGTACCCACGGGCACTGCTGACAGAACCATTTTTACACACTAAAAAACATCTGTGCAGAGAAGACAGCATGTGAGATGTGATCCAGACATTCCATATGAATAGACATTACAGCTGGTGCCATTATACTTTTAGGAACCATTTAGCTGTTTCTGACTGCTGTATTTCAAGATTTTTTTTTTCCTTATGCCGTTGTGTTTCAGTGTCATGTGGGTGATGAAATATCCCAATGAATTACATTACGCTCTTTGACACCAAACATAATATTTTTTTCAATTATTGGAAATACGAAAAATTTACATTAAACTTATGAAATTAACGAATTAAAGAAGGAACAGCACTGTAACACTACGTTGCTGAAATATTCCCAACAAACATTAAGACACCGATCCGCCAGCACTTCGCTGTAGTATGAAGAAAGCCGCACAAAGTCTACTTGTAAACATGGAAGCACAAAAGTAGACACGTGACGATGTTCATACATTCTGTTGGCATTTAATGACGCTTTTTCCTTAACTTCTGAAGGCATTTGTATCCCTTCAGAATATCTACACTATAAAAAGCTGTCATCCCACGTACACATAACAGCATATTTAACACGTCAGCGGCCGGCCGGTGTGGGCGTGCGGTTAAAGGCGCTTCAGTCTGGAACCGCGTGACCGCTAAGGTCGCAGGTTCGAATACTGCCTCGGGCATGGATGTGTGTGATGTCCTTAGGTTAGTTAGGTTTAATTAGTTCTAAGTTCTAGGCGACTGATGACCTCAGAAGTTAAGTCGCATAGTGCTCAGAGCCATTTGAACCATTTGAACATGTCAGCGCCGAGCAGGGCACCCGCTTGGTCTCAGGCGTCCTGCAACGGTTCGCGCGGCTCCCCCCGCCGGAGGTTCGAGTCCTCCCTCGGGCCTGGGTCCGTGTGTTGTCCTTAGCGTTAGTTAGTGTAAGTTAGATTAGGTAGTGTGAAGGCCTAGGGACCGATAACCTCAGCAGTTTGGCCCCGTAGGAACTTACCACAAATTTCCAAAAAATTCCAACAATTCAGCATTTATAGAGTTCATCATTATCGTCATACACATGAAACTAGAATCCACTGCTGTGAGAAAAGACTCGGTTGGGTCTGGCCTTAAGGGGCTCCGGAAAGGCTCAAAATCATGAAAAGTTCAATTTTTACTTTTTTGCGTTTTCTGAATCTGCAGACTATTACCTTTTAATAGATATATAATTTATTCAATTCCGAAGACTACAACTATTTTTAAATTTTTTTTGAAATCTGTTCTACATGGGCGTGACCCACTGTGGCGCTGTTAAACTGCTGTCAAATGGTGTTATTATTAACGTCCGTGTTCATCAGGTACATTTTAGTGATGTGAGATAGTGTATGCGTTGTGGCTAACCTGTGATGGTTCAATATATATCGCTGGTGGGATGTCGATTGTTTCATGTTTATTTACTCTGTCGTTATCTCGAAAATATTCGTAATTAATTCTGTTCCTTGAGTCTCTGTTTTGTTGAAGTATAATAATGAGTAAAAGTAAAGTTATTACAAATCCTCTGAAGGCTTTTAAGAAAAGGAGAAATGTTGGAAAGCCAAAGGTATGTGTTATTACTGTAAACAATAAAGACGATAACCAAGTGAGTGAACCTAACCTCTCAAGTACACCTGCCCATAGCAGTCAAAGTGGGAATGAAAATACTTCACAGAAGAAGCTTGGTTCAATGAGTGAAAACTATGAATGTTTTATGGGCGAATCGGGTGTGAATGAAATATTTGATATGTCGGTTCTCAAAGGAATTTTTTCAAACTGTGTAAGATGTATTCATTGTAGTGAAGTTGGTCTGGAACTCTCCATAATAAAGCACGTAAGACTTGCTAGTGAAATACAAGTGAAATGTGATAAGTGTTCATACATGACCACCTTTTGTAACAGTGTTGCAGTAACTGCAACTGAAGAAAATGGTAGCAAAATCTACGAACACGACAACGAGCGATGCTTGCTTTAGACAAGGAACGCCTTCGGGCTGCAGACAGGGCTGTAAAGAGTCTAGAAATACAAGCAAGACTAAACAGGAGGAGGAACAAGAGGAAGCTGGAGTAGAAGTTTGCAGAGGATGAAGATAATCCATCCTATGGACCTGGAATGCACTAAAAAGTTAATCCAATCTTTGTCGCTCGATTCCCAAAACTTTTATTTTCTCATACTAATTACATGTTTTCTAAGGATCTTCCAAACATATTTGTTTCAAACTTTCAGTAAATGTTACACAGTACCTTCTGCATGATTTAACACAGCTTTTTTCCAAAAAACTGTCTATTTTTGAATATATAAATAAAAAATTGAAAAAAAAATGTTGTGAATTTTCATTACAATTGAAAAAAAAATCATCTTTAATAACTGAACTAAAATTTTGTAAAATCCCTGTGTTAAGTTGTAGCCCATATTCCAATAAATAATTTGTAAAAAGTTCAACTTCCTACCTCAAATACTTTGTGAGGAAAGATGTAATTTATAAGCGTTATTTTAACATTGCAAGTATAGGGCGTTCCGGAGCCCCTTAAGAGTTGGCAGCCCGCTTTTAAGGTGGAACCCAGTGCGTTTCAGTATCTCCCTCACCTCAGCCACAAGTAACGTTTCCTTTTACTATAATAACGACTTAAATTTGACACGTTCTAACTCGAAATAAAGGCAATAATTTAGTGTAGTAACGTCACGTTTACATCCTCTTTTTTCCACATATCGTACATAATCGGTCCCGTTTTCTGTAATTCTTCAATTATCTGCATTAACTAAACTTCATGTTCTCGTAGCGATCAATTATTAATACGAAATCCAAAAAAATATGGCACTTTAGCTTCGCGAATCCATTAATAAACAAAGTGCATGGTTGATTTACTCGTGCAAGCCAGTCACAGCAGTGAGGACGGGACAATACGCCAAAGGGACTGTGCCGGTGTAGTAGAATACTGGAAATGTTTCACACTGACAATTTTTTTTTAGTATTTCGTGAAATGAAGTTCGTGGTGACAGCCTGATGAGTAACATAGCCAGAGGTCTATCTGGATAAACAAACGGATCAGGCGCATTTAATTTACGTGACTGTCAAATAACAAATACCGTGTTGCAAGTGTTCTAGAACTGAATTATACTTCCGTCTGTGAATGACACTAACGTGCCTTTGTTACAGAAACAAAAGTCCTGCTATTCGATGTCCAGTTAGTCCCAGAATTTTTACATGTCAAATATCACTTCAGTCGCCTTAGGCAGTTTTTGTTAATGTGAAAAATGCCGAGATGCGCTGTTGCGAGGACTCTAGGTTAACGGCCAGGTTGCAAGGGAGCCAGGTCAGAGACTGGAGAAAGAAAAGCTACCGCCACATCCAATAAGACCGTGACTAGTATTTCTCTACGGTGATCTAATCATTACTGGAAAGGGTAACAGCCTTACCCTTCCTTTCTCACTAAGAAAATATGCACTTTAACTGAAGCAGCGCATATAATATATGCCCATAATTCATTCCTTTTAGTACAATTTGTTGCCTTAGAATAATGGGATGATGTGACATCGACGGAGAAAAGTGTTACAATAAGGCATTACTCTATAGGTGTAGTCATACCAACTGTTAATCGTCTCATACCTTTGAAGAAATGCGCCTCACAACGTGACGAAGTCTCTGTAACTTCCGTATTACACAGCATGCAACTGCAGTGCTGTCCATTTGCTCCAAACTACTTTATCGAGTCATAACTTTTGAACCAATAATGAACCACATTTGCAATTTTGGGAGATGATAATACATAATTGCGAGATTACCTGCAAACATATGAAGTCCTTTATTTTCCACCAAATTCGCGACGTTCTGTGAAGTGTATCCACACCAATGTTAATTACTTCGTTACATTTGGCTCTTGAAATAGCCCCATAGGAAAATGTCCGGGGGAGTAGGGGGGGAGGGGGGGGGGGGAGGAGGTGATGGGGTCGTAGTTCAGGTGGTCGGAGACCCACAATTTTTTGAGATTATTCGGTCACCAAAGAAACTGGTTGCAAGTGGCATGGAAGCATTAGACGTTTGATACGTTGCTCCATCTTGTTGGAAATAACATTCTGAAAGCTCGACGTCTTTCCATAAATGTACTGAGGATACGCCACACACCACATTCCAACCTTTTCATATGCAGTGGTGTATAGTGAATGATACAGTGATTCGCTCTAGCCCAGTATGTGCAATTTTGTATGTTTATGTAAGCTGACAAACACAAACCAAGCTGTGGACAGAACGTCTAGACGTTGAATAAGAAACCTCTGAAATATCGACAGTAACGCATTCTTTTCCCATGATCTGTTTCTTGCAATATGTAAAACTTTAGCTGAGTTTCTTTCCCGGCTTTATTCTGCAAACTTTTTTACGATGGTTCCACATGTGGAAGCAAATTTATTTCATTTTGGGTCCACGTCATGGTCGTAAATCCGATTTCTTCGCAGCTGTGAAACGTGTTCCGTATGGAATACCTGACCGCCGACTCAACCGATGCTACGATTTCCTCGGAGAGTTCTCCAAGCGTCGTGGAACAGGATCAGCAACCTCTGCACTCAGTGATGGTCCATGTTTGCTACTGTCAGTGTTTAGCACACCGGTTGTCTCCAACTTCCTTACAGTCGATAAAATTGTTTCCTTTATTGGAATATCGCGCAAACTGAATTCGCCTCAAAAGCCGGTAGCGTTGCAACCAGTGAGTCTGTCTTTCACTACGTTTTCACAGTAAAAATCTATCGATGTGTAAACTGCATGATTCTGTCAGCTAAAGACTGTGAACGAACCAAGGCCCGAACTACATTCTCACAGACTTCACAAACCACGATCAACGTGGCTGCGAACGAACTAACACGAGCCGAGCAAATGCGGCCTTGTACCGGACAAAGGACCTCATAGGCAGAAACAACAATCAACTTGCCACCAATGAGCGGTACTTCCGATTCTCCCACATATACTCTTCTTCCTCTTCTTCACTACATGTAGTAGGGAAATTGCCTGTTACGGTACTCTTGTTCGGTCTTCCTACATTTATTTTTCCTTTGCATTTATAACGTAGAGCCTTTTTAGAGAATCTTTCACCATCCATAAGGTTTACATGTTTCTTCCAGTTTCCTTTATTTTTTCGTTTAGGTTGTATACGCCTAAATATTTTCTTATAGCTTCATTTCTTTCTCCATCCTCCCTTATATAACCTTCCACTCTTCTTAGGAATCTCATTTCTTGAGACTGTATTCTACTTTCTTGTCGTCTTGTTGTTGCACATGCTTCACTTCCATAACTAAGTGTTGGTACTGCTGTTGATTTATAAAACTTTACTGGGTTTCTTTCCTGGCTTTATTCTGCAAACTTTTTACGATGGTTCCACGTATGGATGTAAATTTATTTGATTTTTGGGCCGCGTCATGGTTATATTCGTACGTGATCTGGCATCCTGTATATTTAAAATGTTTTATTGCTCCAAAATCTAATTATTCAAGATTATTTTATGACTTACTGGTTGTCTGCCCTGAAATTCCATCACTGTCGTTTTATCTACTGACAAAGTTAGGTCGTAATCTGTGGCTATCTGCTGCAATTTACAGCCTCTAAGAAAGTATTAGTAGCTGAAACGTTTGTGGGACAAAAGTTGCATGGGACAGTGGGGCCAACAATATGACGTTGGTTTTTTGTTGGTAGGAGGGGTCGCTTCAGATATATGAAGGTCAACTTTGTTTTTTTTTCCTTTTTAAATGGGATGCTTTAGTTTGGTACCTATTTTCTGATAGTGGCTATCGAGATGAATCCAATGATGCGTAACAGTAAGGTCTATAAAGGTCATTGAAGGTCACAAAGGTGGCATGAACGTCCATTTACAGAAGGCGTTCGTAGTGATGACCATTGGTATCAATGCAGTGCTGCAACCTTCTTATCATAGACTGAGCGGTAGTCCATATCACATCGGCACTTATCGAAGCACATGCTCTGACAATTCTCCCACGCATGTCTTCAGGTGTAGTTGGAACGTCTTTATAAACAATGTCTTTTACGAATCTCTACAAAAAAAAATCCAGAGGCGTCAAGTCTGACGAACGAGCTGGTTGCGACACATCTCCGCGTCAAATCCAACGATTTGGGTATTGTCTCTGCAACTCATTCCTAGCCATCAGAGAAAAATGTGCCGGACACCCATCCTGTTGGTACCACATTATGTTCCTCGTTCCTAAAGGTATTTCTTCCAATAAAAGACCTAATGTTTCTTGCAGGAATGTGGTGTACTTCCTACCATTAATATATCCTTCGATGAAATAGGGATCTATAATTCTGTCCTCCAGAATCCCACACAATACATTCACCGACCACGGTTTTTGGTGTGCAACTTGCCGCAGCCAACATAGATTTGCAGTTGCCCAATAATGCATGTTATGCAAATTAACATTTCCATGGTTCGTGAATGTACCCCCGTCAGTAAATAAAATCAAATTAATATATGTGTCATCCCTCTGAACCTGAAGTTGAGCCCTTCGGCAGAATTCAATGCGACGCATAGAATCCGTACCAGTTAATTCTTGGTGGAGACTGATATGGTAAGGATGATATTTATGGCGATGCAGAACACGAACAACACTACTCTGGCTCATGCCAGAATCCCTTGCGATCTGAAGCTAACAAACACAAGGATCTCGAACCACAGTGGCAAGAGCACAGTTTCCGTTTCCTCGTTAGTAACTTTCCTTTGTCGGGTATGTTTCCGATGCGTTAAAGATACAGTTGTTCTCAATTTATCATACACATATTTAAATGCACGACGTGTAGGGTGAATACGTTGAGGATATCTTTCAGCGTATAAGTCTCTAGCTCTCACTGAATTTCGTTGCCATTCTCCGAAAATGAGAAGCATATCGACTTGTTCTTCGAAGGAACACATCATTCACATTCACTTGATTCGACGATACTAGTGTGGTGTCACCGCCAGACACCACACTTGCTAGTTGGTAGCCTTTAAATCGGCCGCGGTCCGTTGGTATACGTCGGACCCGCGTGTCGCTACTATCAGTGATTGCAGACTGAGCGCCGCCACGCGGCCCGTCTAGTCTAGAGAGACTCCCTAGCACTCGCCCCAGTTGTACAGCCGACTTTGCTAGCGATGGTTCACTGTCTACATACGCTCTCATTTACAGAGACGACAGTTTAGCATAGCCTTCAGCTACATCATTTGCTACGACATAGCAAGGCGCCATATTCTTCAAGAATGTATTCTGAACAGATAATATTGTGAATCATGTACCGTCAAGAGCGACGTTCATCATTAATGGATTAAAGTTAAGTATCAAACTAATTACGTCCGCTTTCTGAATTCTAATTCCTTGTCATGTTCCAGACCTCACGTCAGTATAGTTCTTCCCTCCTCACGCCAGCCTGCGTGAGCTAAAACGCGTGCATTTCGCCCTCCACTAGTAACACAACAACTAGTCTTTTTTCAAATGCTTCAAATGGCTCTAAACACTATCGAACTTAACATATGAGGTCATCAGTCCCCTAGACTTAGAACTACTTAAACCTAACTAACCTAAGGGCATCACACATCCATGCCCCAGGCAGGATTCGAAGCGGCGAGATTAGCAGCAGCGCGGGGCCGGACTGAAGCGCCCAGAACAGATCGGCCACAGCGGCCAGTCCTAGTGTTTTTTACGCTCCTATTAGTGTTGTACTAAGAAACCGTCGAATGGGGTTTAAATGTCAATGGCACGTTAGGTGGATACGCCGTATTCTGCGAAATTTACTGTTTACAAGATATACGAGAGACAATTGTCAGCGCAAGTGCTTCGATAAGTACCGAAGCGATAACGACTACCTCTCAATCCATGATAAGAAGATTAGAGCACCGCATTGATACCAATGGTCATCACTTCGAACACCTTCTGTAAATGGACATCCATGGCACCTTTTTGACCTTCGTTGATCTTCAAAGACCGTACTGTTACTCGTCAGTGGATTCGTCTCGATAGCTGCTATCAGAAAGTAACTACCAAACTACAGCATCCCATTTAAAAAAAAACAAAGTTAATCTTCCTATCACTGACGCTACCCCACCTAGCAATAAAAAACAAACATCATATTATGCCCCATTGTCCGATGCAACTTATGTCCCACAAACTTTTCAGTTACTATCATACATTCAAAACTATTCTAAGTGGCAATAGTTAGTGACTCATCGTATATACAGGGTGGTCCATTGATAATGACCGGGCCAAATATCTCACGAAATAAGCATCGAACGAAAAAACTACAAAGAACGAAACTCGTCTAGCTTGTAGGGGGAAACCAGATGCCCCTAAGGTTGGCCTGCTAAATGGCACTGCCATAGGTCAAACGGATATCAACGGCGTTTGTTAAATAGGAACCCCCATTTTTATTACATATTCGTGTAGTACGTAAACAAATATGGAAGTTTTAGTTGGACCACTTTTTCGCTTTGTGATAGCGCTTTAATAGTCACAAACGTATAAGTACGTGGTATCACGTTACATTCCGCCAGTGCGGACGGTATTTGCTTCGTGATACATTACCGTTGTTAAAATGGACCGTTCACCAATTGCGGTAAAGGTCGATATCGTGTTGATGTATGGCTATTGTGATCAAAATGACCAACGGGCATGTGCTATGTATGCTGCTCGGTATCCTGGACCACATCATCCAAGTGTCCGAACCGTTCGCTGGATAGTTACGTTATTTAAGGAAACAGGAAGTGTTCAGCCACATGTGAAACGTCAACCACGACATGCAACAAATGACGATGCCCAAGTAGGTGTTTTAGCTGCTATCGCGGCTAATCCGCCCATTAGTAGCAGACAAACTGCGCGAGAATCAGGAATCTCAAAAAAGGCGGTTTTGAGAATGCTACATCAACATCGATTGCACCCGTACCATATTTCTTTGCACCAGGAATTGCATGGCGACGACTTTGAACGTCGTGTACAGTTCTGCCACTGGGCACAAGAGAAATTACGGGACGATGACAGATTTTTTGAACGCGTTCTATTTAGCGACGAAGTGTCATTCACCAACAGTGATAACGTAAACCGGCATAATATGCACTATTTGTCCACGGAAAATCCACGATGGCTGCGACAAGTGGAACATCAGAGACCTTGGCGGGTTAATGTATGGTGCGGCGTTATGGTAGGAAGGATATTTGCCCCTATTTTATCAATGGCAATCTAAATGGTGCAATGCATGCTGATTTCCTACGTAATGTTCTACCGATGTTACTACAAGATGTTTCACTGCATGACAGAATGGCGATGTACTTCCAACATGATGGATGTCCGGTTGAAGCGGTACTGAATAGCACATTTCATGAGAGGTGGATTGGTCGTCGAAGCACCATACCATGGCCCACACGTTCAGCGGATCTGACGTCCCCGGATTTCTTTCTGTGGGGAAAGTTGAAGGATATTTGCTATCGTCATCCACCGACAACGCCTGACAACATGCATCAGCGCATTGTTAATGCATGTGCGAACATTACGGAAGGCGAACTACTCGCTGTTGAGAGGAATGTCGTTACACGTATTGCCAAATGCATTGAGGTTGACTGTCATAATTTTGCGCAGTTATTGCATTAATGTGGTATTTAGAGGCAATCATGCTGTAACAGCATGTGTTCTCACAAATGATAAGTTCACAAAGGTACATGTATCACATTGGAACAACCGAAATAAAATGTGCAAACGTACCTACGTTCTGTATTTTAATTTTAAAAACCTACCTGTTACCAACTGTTCGTCTAAAATTGTGAACCATGTGTTTGTGACTATTAGACCGCCATCTATCACAAAGCGAAAAAAGTGATCCAACTAAAACATTCATATTTCTTTATGTACTACACGAATACGTAGAAAAAATGGGGGTGCCTATTTAAAAAACGCAGTTGATATCCGTTTGAACTATGGCAGTGCCATCTAGCGGGCAACCATAGCGCAATCTGGTTTCCCCCTTCAAGCTAGACAAGTTTCGTTCGTTGTAGTTTTTTCGTTTGATGCTAATTTTGTGAGATATTTGGTCTGGTGACTATCAATGGACCACCCTGTATACATTGAAACTCCTGGAAGTTCCATTGATACCATCTTGGTTTCCCATGACATGTGAAATATAAACACTGTGTTTGGGTGTACTTTTTCTGGCTAGGGGATTTGACTGCTTTGACTGAGTGTCATGTAGGTACACCATCTACACGCTGCTGTATCTTTTCCAGTAGCTGGTACTTGGGTTGAAACAGCGTTTTTGATAATACACACACATGCTCAAAACAGACCCTCATCCAGGTGTGTTAGTAGTGACATGAGGACATCTGTCTTGCTGCAGTTGTACTGACCCACAGTTATAGCGCTTATCCTATTCTTCAATATAGTGTTAGTAGTGACATGAGGACATCTGTCTTGCTGCAGTTGTACTGACTCACAGTTATAGCGCTTATCCTGTTCTTCAATATATATATATATATATATATATATATATATATATATATATATATATATATTGTTCTTTCATCAACTCCGTTCCTGTATAGAATTTACCAAATAATGGTTTCTTGTACACATGGAATAGAGCTTGAACTTCGTTCAAACTTGGTGTCCCTTAGTTTCTTTTGGCATAGGTGTAAATCGGCAACGTGCAATCTATCCACTCAGATATAGTCTACAATGTCTTTATATACACCTTTAACACAATGCAGCCACATGTTCAGTCTTTGCAGCACATAGGATAATGTCATCCCTAGGCCAAACATGTTTGTAACAGGGAGTGTCACAGAAAATGATTGTGTTAGCTGGTTTCAAATGGAGTGCTCAGTCATCACGTACTGTTGTAATTGAGAGAGTTAGAGCACCATAATTAATGTGTGATGGGGCACAAGGTTAATAATACTTGGTGGTCTTCTGTTGATCGATACAGGCTTCAGCGTGTTTTGTTTCATCTCATTTATACACAGTCATCATTAGTGTTCTGCCAAAATGCAGGTTTACACGTAGTAGTTCTCCAGGCCGTTCAGTCTTCTGCCGTCCTCTTCAGGTCTACATAATTACCTCTTTGCTTTATGTCATCTATCATCTTGTATCTCCATCTTCCTGTCCTTATCCTCTATATTTACAGCAAAAAGTAGGGATAAGGATTGGAAATGAAATGTCAGAAGGAAGCAGCATTGGGCGAGGTGTTAGACAAGATTGTTGCCTTTCCCTACTGTTGTTTAATGCATACCTTGAAGAGATTAATCCGAAAGGCTTAGATGGGAAAAGAGGAATATGTATTGGTGGAGAGAGTATAGAATGTGTGAGATTGGCTGATGACATTCACAGTTAACTGCACTTTAACATTTTTAGTTAAACTTTCAATTTCTAACAACACACACCATTCATTGGCTTCTACAGCTACTACTACACCGATATTCAAACGCTTTGAACACGTAGATTTTAAATTTTATGTTGAAACGAAAAGCATTGGAGCGCTTGGTGGAACTGCTAGCTTCTCGTCTACAGTATCTACACCACACTCTTCTTGCAGAGGCATAGGAATCTTCTGAGATGGCTCATAGGTTGGAAGCCAGTACTGACCTGCACCATATAGGGTTGGACCACCTGCACACTTCTGCGAGTCAGGGACAGGCTGGGTGCATTCAGCACTGAGCGGTATAGACAACAGAACATCGTTGTTCTGCTGCAGCATGCTGACCAGGTGCGCAACGGGACCCCATGGTACCAATTCTGACGCATCTTCTCCTTGAAGCTCACTGCAGGACCTGACACATCAGTGGTCGTTGCTGCTGCTGGTCTGGATATGTCAGAGGTCACTGCTGAACAGAGAAGCAACAAGCATCCATACAGACAAAGAAAGTGGTGTTGAACAAAGGGAAAAATGGAATTGCAGTGAAGCTATATACAGAGTGAGTCACCTAACTTTACCGCTGGATAATTTTCGTAAACCACATCAAATACTGACGAATCGATTCCACAGACGGAACGTGAAGAGTGGGGCTAGTGCAATTGGTTAATACAAATCATAAAAAAATGCACGGAAGTATGTTTTTTAACACAAACCTAGGTTTTTTTAAATGGAACCCCGTTAGTTTTGTTAGCACATCTGAACATATAAACAAATACGTAATCAGCGCCGTTTCTTGCATTGTAAAATGTTAATTACATCCGGAGATATTGTTACCTAAAGTTGACGTTTGAGGAGCACTCCTCCGCTGTTCGATCGTGTGTATCGGAGAGCACCGAATTACGTAGGGATCCAAAGGGAACGGTGATGGACCTTAGGTACAGAAGAGACTGGAACAGCACATTACGTCCACATGCTAACACCTTTTTATTGGTCTTTTTCACTGATGCACATGTACATTACCATGAGGTAAACGTACACACGTGGTTTCCGTTTTCAATTACGAAGTGGAATAGAGTGTGTCCCACTGGAAACGCGTCGACGTATGTGGTATCAGCATGATGGTGCACCTGCACATTCCGCAATTAACACTAGGCTGACCCTTGACAGGATGTTCGACGGGCGTTTCATAGGACGTGGAGGACGCACAAATTGGCCAGCCCGTTCTCCTGATCTTACACCTCTGGACTTCTTTCTGTGGGGTACGTTAAAGGAGATTGTGTGCCGTGATGTGCCTACAACCCCAGAGGATATGAAACAACGTATTGTGGCAGCCTGCGGCGTCATTACACCAGATGTACTGCGGCGTGTACGACTTCATTACGGCAGAGATTGCAATTGTCTGCAGCAAATGATGGCCACCACATTGAACATCTATTGGCCTGACATGTTGGGACACACTCTATTCCACTCCGGAACTGAAAACGGAAACCACGTGTGTACGTGTACCTCACC
This sequence comes from Schistocerca piceifrons, assembly GCF_021461385.2. Lineage (NCBI taxonomy): Eukaryota > Metazoa > Arthropoda > Insecta > Orthoptera > Acrididae > Schistocerca > Schistocerca piceifrons. The sequence continues at coordinate 769,274,238 of NC_060141.1, read as the reverse complement.
CCTCATGGTAATGTACATGTGCCTCAGTGAAAAAGACCAATAAAAAGGTGTTAGCATGTGGACGTAATGTGCTGTTCCAGTCTCTTCTGTACCTAAGGTCCATCACCGTTCCCTTTGGATCCCTACGTAATTCGGTGCTCTCCGATACACACGATCGAACAGCGGAGGAGTGGTACTCAAACGTCAACTTTAGGTTACAATATCTCCGGATGTAATTAACATTTTACAATGCAAGAAACGGCACTGATTACGTATTTGTTTATTTGTTCAGATTTGCTAACAAAACTAACGGGGTTACATTTAAAAAAAAACGTAGGTTTGTGTTGAAAAACTTACTTCCGTGCATTTTTTTATGGTTTGTATTAAGCAATTACACTAGCGCCTCTCCTCACGTTCGGTCTGTGGAATCAATTCGTCAGTATTTGATGTGGTTTACGAAATATGTCCAGCGGTAATGTTAGCTGACTCACCCTGTATATTCAGACTTTTGTGGTTCTTCCTATTCTGCTGTTGCAGTGTACCGCACGATTTCGACTGCTGCTGGAGATGCTTCTAGGTTCTTCTTGGTCTACAGAGTGGCAGACTGGCTAGCTGCCACAATCACCTTGTATACTCTACATCACGATCACGTGACCGGATATAGCGTTCCTGCACTCCTAATGGTTCATGAAGGTCGTAATGGGGGTTAGAAACAGCACCCTCTGGTGGTGATATTAGGTACTCGTACTAACTCACTCGATATCCGAGCACCACTGGAAATTCCACAAAAGGTGGGCAGCTCCAGCACAAGCATCTACTGTGTGAGTTCTGAAATGCATCTCCACCCCATCCTGCTGCATCACCATTGTTTGTTGTAAAGTATTCGTCTTACATTCATCCATTATCTTTTCTTTCCAGTCTTCATGTAGGAATCTGTGGGAACAATCCTCAGTTGCATTCTTGCATGCAATGCACTCATTAAGCTCCTCTGTTCGTAAGTAACATCTCCTCAATTTGAAGACAGTGCACACACACGGGTGCTTGCGTCAGAGTGGGTGAATATCTTATTTCATGTGCTTCGGAAGACTGACAGGACTTTTCCCAAATGAACTACAGTTCCAGAATGAGTTGTGAAGTATAATTTAACTCTACCCTGCTTCGTCTTTATCTGATGAAGCGTATTTGAGTTTTTGATACACTCGTTCAGTATCATCACTTTCCAAGCCACTCATAGGGGGCTATGTGTACAGCCCGCAACTATATGGTTACAGCCTATATAAACGTTAAACTCCTCTGTGAAGGACACAAACTTCTAGTTCAATGAAAACATGGTGCAAGTAAAAACTTACGTCAGTCCTGTTCGACAGCTGAGCACGGACTGAAGCTCACTCACAAGTGGAGGAGGGGATCAGAAATCGGGTAGTGGTGGAGGGTTGGTGGAGGGGATAGAGGAGAGGGTAATGGGGAGTGGGGGAGGGCCAGTTGGTCTCCAACTGACAAGGTGCACACACAAAATAGGACATTCCCACTAACAAATTTGAATTTCCCTCCATTTTTTTAATTGCCCTCCAAAATTCCAATTTACCGCCAATTCTAGGGCTGTGAGATGGAGAGGAGAAGGGAGGGGAATGGGACCCACACGCTGGCTGGGGAAAACCCATGGGGAGGGGATAATTAATTGATCAGTTAAATAATTTGCATAATTAATTTGATGTCAATCTGATATCAAAAGTTCGCGAGAACCCCCTTTTCCTCCTACTTTTGGATGCCTCCTAATATTATGTCGACCCTCCTTTTGCCCAACTAGTGCAGCAGTTCGACCTGGCATGGGCTCAGCAAGACGCTGGAAGTTCCGTGCAGAGATTCTGAGCCATGGTGCCCATATAGCCATCCTTAATTGTGGAAGTGTGGGTAGTGCAGGATTTTTCTCACGAACGTACCTCCGATTTTGTCTCATGTTCGATGGGATTCATGTCGGGCTATAGGGGAGGCCAAATGACTCGCTGGTATTGTCTAGAATGTTCTGTTGCCCAGTGACGAAGCGTGTTGTCATCCACGATGATTCCATCCTTTCTTGGAAACATAAAGTCAGTGAATGGCTGTAAATGGTCCCCAATTAGCCTAACATGCCTTCGTGGGGTCTGCGGCACAACTGAACCCTAACGTCAGCTCTTACCAAGTTAAATCGTGACTCACTGTTTTACAGTCGTCTAGGTTCCAACGTATATGGTCACGAGTTCAAGAGAGTCGCCGCAGTAGATCTCCTGCTGTTAACAAAGGCACTCGCGTCGGTCGTCTGCTGCCATAGTCCATTAACGCGAAATTTCGCCGTACTGTGCTAGTGGATACGCTCGCCGTACGTCCCGCATTGATTCCTGTGGTATTTAGCGCAGTGTTGCTTCTTTGTTCGCACTGAGAACTATACACAAACGCCACTACTCTGGATCGTGAAGTGAAAACCGGCCATAATCACTTCGGAAACCTTTCCAGATCAATCAACTGATTTGAAAGGACAGATGCGCCGAAGTTCTGCCCGTTTCACGCCTTTTGTACGCAATACAACCGTCATCTGTATATGTCCGTGTCGCTGTCCCATGACTTCCGTCACCTCAGGGTTTATTGTGAGAAGTAATGGTCCTATCACACTTCCGTCCCTACGTTCGAAGATTCTTTTACGCCTGAAGATTTCTCTACGGTGAGAATGACATTCTGTGTTCTGTTTCCTAGATAATTTTCACTCGAATAACTTGCCATTATTGACGTGGAATATCTGGACTGATAGCTTAGATCCGTTTACTGTTTATTTATTTATTTATTGTTCCGTGGGACCACATTAAGGAGAAGTCTCCAAGGTCATGGAACGAGTCGATACATGAAATTATAACACGATTGTAGAAACAGATAAAATGAAATATAAGAAACATATTCAGTTGTAGATCGTAGAAACAGATAAAATGAAATATAAGAAACATATTCAGGCGACACGTTGTTAGTTTAAATAAAGAAAATCAACAATGTAACACTGGAATTTGCTTAATTTTTTAGCTCTTCCAGGAGCTCCTCGACAGAATAGAAGGAGTGAGCCATGAGGAAACTCTTAGGTTTAGAATTGAAAGCGTTTGGGCTACTGCTATGAGACTAAAATCTTTTAGGATTTTCAGTGATGTCGGTAGGTAAGATTTTTGCGTTAGAATTCGTTGAACTCTTCACGCATAAGTCGCTTTACCCTAATTTTGACTTCATTGGAGTTTTGTTTGCCTGTGCGGCTTTGACTACGTTTAAATTTGCAGTGGTGCTCTCGTTGCTTTCGTAACAGCTTTCTAACACGGCTGTTGAACCACAATTACGCTCGGCATCTGTCTCTCTAAAGCTACAACTTTCTTCAACTTTGCAAATTTGATACTCAGCATTGTCATTGCTGAAGATGTGATTTTCGCGTCGACAGCACAGGTAATCTGAACTTTGTTTCTTGTCGCTTTTGATAAGTAGAAATATCTTTCTACCTTTGTTTATATTCCTATTTACAAGTGTAATATTCAACGCTGCTATAACGTCCTTATGATCACTAGTGCCCTGCTGTACTCCAACTTAGATGAAAAGTTCTGACATGTTGGTGATCAGGGGACCTAAAATGTTGGTTTCACGAGGCAATCATTTAAAAAATTTCACATGATTCCCTGTCCCTCGCATCCACCTTAATCTCTCGAATGTCCCAGTTTACAGCTCAGATAAGTTGAAATCCCTGCTGACATTAATTACACAACGCAGTTGCACTGAGTAAATTAATAGTAGTCTCACTTTTACCAGTAGTATTGTTTGACATGGTCCTAATCAAGCCTAGTCAACGTGTGCTTATCAGTGGGAATTAGTGATTTCTTTGATGAAAGAAAAATTTCACTTTGTCTGAATTATAGTTGGATTTATCCATTACAGGTCTCATCACTACGCAGCAGTAATCCTATGAGTCATATTCCAAATTTATACGTTAGGCGTCTACATATTCCAGCAAAGTTCCAGCAAGTTGATTCAAGTGTCCAGTTATTCATGATGAATAATAGTTACGCAATATGGATTTCTCAGGACTACCTTTTTTAGTATTTCTTGCGTCTGAGTAGTAATGTTCTGTATTAATGACTGACCAACAGCCTTGGGAATTGGCAAAACAGATCCAGCAACAACATGTGAAGCCAATGAAGCTTATCAACAGTGAGAAAGAAAAAAGTACCATGATATGTGACATAAATTCTAAATATCTCTAAGTATGCATAACAAACTGAAAAATAATGTTAATATTAGTTTTCTTGGCTATGAAAAAGCATTTGCCAAGGTACACGAAAAAAATTACTCCCAGAGTTACTGGGTTAAGAACTTCCGCAAGATTTAGTAAGAGTGATAGAATCTATGGCAGAACATGTATCAGAATTATAATGGGTTAGCTGAAGTTGAAATGATCCAGGGATTTAGGCAAGGGTACCATATACCACTTACTCTCTTTAATATATGTGTCGTAAGCTAATAACATATTTTTTTTCAGAACACATTAAATACATAACGCTGCTAGAGACTAAATAATGGCCGCCGAGGTGGCCGAGCGGTTCTAGGCACTACAGTACGGAACCGCGAGACCGCTACGGTCGCAGGTTCGAATCCTGCCTCGGGCATGGATGTGTGTGATGTCCTTAGGTTAGTTAGGTTTAAGTAGTTCTACGTTCTAGCGGACTGATAACCTCGGAAGTTTAGTCCCATAGTGCTCAGAGCCATTTGAACCATTTTGAACTAAATAATGTATGGAGACGAGAGAGTAATTTTAGTTGGAATGGATTGCAAAGTGGAATCAATCTGCTTGTGAAAGTACTACAAAGGTGTGTGAATTAATGTGAACTGAATCAGCAGCAAGCCACACAGCAATGCGTTGAACTATAAATGTCACCGCAGCGTCTTAACATGAGTACACATAACACCGCTGATGGTGGTCCGTCAGTTGGCGTCGTAGCACCGATGCCATCCTTTCTCTCAGAGTATTACAAAAGTGCGTGAAATCGACCCAAGTTCATATGAAGTGATCAGCGCCAGTTGTGTAAAAGACTTATGCATACTTTTCGCGGCGAAAAAATTCCCAGTAATGTGAAAAACAAGAAAATCTATTGGACACGATGTTGAATATCCGATGGACAATCCCAGTAAAGCCGGCCTGTGTGACCGAGCGGTTCTAGGAGCTTCAGTACAGAACCGCGCGACTGATCCGGTCGCAGGTTCGAACCCTGCCTCGGGCATGGATGTGAATGATGTCCTTAGGTTAGTTAGGTTTACGTAGTTCTAAGTTCTAGGCGACTGATGACCTCTCGTAGTGCTCAGAGCCATTTGAACCATTTAGTCTCGCTAAATGTACGACAAAACTGCTCCTCACTTACTCGACAGAAGGAACAAACAGAAGTTTTGTTCGGCTTTAGATGGATCAATGCAGCTGGCAGCAGTAACTGTAACTTCACAAAAGGGGGGAAATTATTGTATCACTACGCAAGAGTGATGAAGGCAGTAGCCGTACCTTGTCGACAAGGTAGGAAGTTTGGTGCCAATTTGACAACGTTAAACGGAGCAATAGGAATTTGCGGTGCTGATGACCAGTGACGTAATGGTAATGGTTTGATTGTTTATTTCCATGCGATGTGACAGAAAAAGTACTGATGCGTGTTATAAATACAAGACTGTACTGCGGAGTCCCTTTCTCTTCAATGCCCCGTCTTTTCACTCTCTGGTAAATGTACTGTTACACACTAAGGTGACAACAGCCATTGAGTAGCGATATGAACATATACAGATTGTTGCAGTATCATGTATGTTGTGGACTGGAAAGACAGCCAATCCACAGTGACGGCACGCTTTTAAGCTCACGCAGGATGGCGTGAGGTCTGGAACAGGTCAGGGATATGAGACTAGCAAAAATAGTACCTATCTGTTGGAATACTTAACTTTAATCTATAATTGGTGAACATCGGTCTGACGGTACATGCATCACAAGATAAATAGCAAATGATAATGGCGCCTTGCTAGGTCGTAGCAAATGACGTAGCTGAAGGCTATGCTAACTATCGTCTCGGCAAATGAGAGCGTAATTTGTCAGTGAACCATCGCTAGCAAAGTCGGCTGTACAACTGGGGCGAGTGCTAGGAAGTCACTCTAGACCTGCCGTGTGGCGGCGCTCGGTCTGCAATCACTGACAGTGGCAACACGCTGGTCCAGCTTATACTAATGGATCGCGGCCGATTTAAAGGCTACCACCTAGCAAGTGTGGTGTCTGGCGGTGACACCACAATGTACACAAGGTATAACAGGACGGTTCTGTCATTTGTACTCAGGTGGTTCATGTGAAAAGGTCTCCGATGTGGTTATACCCGCACGACGGGAGTTAGCAGACTTTGATCGCGGAAGGGTAGTTGCAGCTAGACGCATGGGACACTCGATTTCGGAAATACTTAGGGAATTCAGTATTCCGAGATCCAAAGTGTCAAGAGTGTGCCGAGAATACCAAATTTGAGGCACTGCCTCTCACCACGGACAACGCAGTGGCCTACGGCCTTCACTTAACGACCGACCACAGTGGTGATTACGTAGAGTTGTCATTGCTAAAATCAAAGCAGCACTGCGTGAAATAAGCGCAGAATCAATATGAGACCGTAGCTCACCATTTGGTTACTTGCTTTCGCTAGCAGGAGCTTCTTTTGATTATTATTATTTCTTTTTGTTCCAGCCTGCTATGAAGGCACATTCACTCTTATTTTTCTTTGGCGACGGAACCTTCTCTGAAAAGTTTTCCCCGTTATTTGAAATAGATTTAGGCCCATCTAAATTTTAGGAACAATTCCTTCACTGATTGAATTTATTAAGGTCGCAACAGATAACACAATGGTATTCTATGCGGCAATCAGAGAGAGCTACTTGCTGTTAGCTAAACTTGAGACGAGCGCTTTGGATTTTAGGAGTGTAATCATCATTACAACAAATGTGACACTTCAAATGGTTCAAATGGCTCTGAGCACTATGGGACTTAACATCTATAGTCATCAGTCCCCTAGAACTTAGAACTACTTAACCCTAACTAACCTAAGGACATCACACAACACCCAGTCATCACGAGGCAGAGAAAATCCCTAACCCTGCCGGGAATCGAACCCGGGAACCCGGGCGCAGGAAGCGAGAACGCTACCGCAAGACCACGAGCTGCGGACGATGTGACACTATTTTCAGATGTATTGAAAATAAATTATCGATCACGGAAATAGCTTCAAATGATAAAATATTTATTTGTGACTAATATTTCGCATGTTAACAGTGATCTTTTTGTATTTAATAGATGGACAAAATATTCCTGGTACATTTATATACGATCCTAGGGCCATCTCATACGAGAATAACAAGCCACATTGGCCCTAGTCTGTAGAGTCCTGTGGGGTGGGAAGATCAGGCGAGCACGTGGTCACTGCTCAAGTTTGTGACACAGACATTAACATGCACTAATTCACACGGTAAACAAAATGTCTACAGCATTTGTTAGTGGGAAGAATTGTACGCACCTCGTGGCTGCATCGTGCAGGATTTTGGTGGCTGCACATCTTTGCGCGAAGCACTTGGAATCAAATCGATTCATCTTGCCAAATATACGCTCGGTAATGTTTTATTGATAATTTAAAGTGTCCCGCACGAATAAAATAATATGGCAAGCAGTAACTTTTAAGGTTTGGGCTGCGCTTTGAATCTATAGACTGCGTGGTTGCGGATAACGGAAATCACACTATTATGACACTCATTCGCTGAACCAAAAACTGTAACCAAAACCTAACTGATAATTTAAAAAATTAAAAGGAAAAGAAGTTGTTGAGATTATCAAATTATTATTAACATATTGAAATACCTTTTGACCCTTGTTCGACTCAGTCGTTCTGAGGGAACGTCTGGTCGCTTACCTGTTTCAGAACAACTCCACCTGTAACCGTCGGACGGAGCTCTCTCCGAACCGCCCAAGGTGGTTGGGGGAGGCCCACGACCAACCTCTGCTAGCAAAGCGTTTTGCTTTACTCATCTTTGGCCAAGCCTTCCTATTCCTGCTCTCTGCCTTCCACCGACACCGTTTAGGTTGGTAGATGATTAAGAAACCCATCACTTCTCTGGTTCGTCTGCTACTGCATTCAAGTTATTCACACTTGACTACACACTTTCAGGAAGGGTGAAAAAAATGGAAATAAGGGCACCGGGCGTGCACATAAGAATGAGAAAGAAACGTATAGACCCATATTGCTTCTACAGGCATGCGGTTGTTGTGGTTGAGATTAATTAATTGCATCACTCATTTTTTATCATGTAACGACACCAATTGTGATGTTACAAGACTTATGACGAACGTATCTGCTAGGATAGTGCGGCTAAATTTGGCGTAAATGGGCTATGACAGAAGACGACTGATGCGGGTGCCTTTGCTTACAGTATGACGTCACCCTCAGCGCCTCTTCTTGACCAGCCACCATTACGGTTCGACCCTGGAAAACTGAGACCTGCTCTGAAGAATCCCGATTTCAGTTGGTTAGAGCTAATGATAGGGTTCGATTGTGCTGCAGACCCCACGAAACCATGGTGCCAATTTGTCAACAAGGCACTGTGCTAACTGGTGGCAGGTCCATAACGGTACGTGCTGCGTTCACACGGAATGGACTGGGTCCTCTGGTCCAACTAAACTGGTCATTGACTGTAAATGGTCATGTTCGGTTACTTCGAGACCGTTTCCAACCATTCATGGACTTCATGTTCCCAAACAACGATGGAATTTTTGTGAATGACAATGCGCCATGTCACTGGGTCACACCTGATCGCGACTGGTTGAAGAAGATTCTGCACAGTTCGAGCGAATGAATTGGCCAGCCAGATCGCCCGACAGGAATACCACTGTACGTTTATGGGAGATAATCTAGAGGTTAGTTCGTGTAAAGAATCCCATACCAACAACACTTCGCAATTGTGGAGGTCTATAGAGGCAACATGGCTTAGTATATCTCCAGGAAATTTGCAACTGTTTGTTGAGTCCGTGGCAGGTCGAATTGCTGCACTACATCGGGCAAAAGGAGACCCGACACGATATTAAGAGGTAACACATGACTTTCGTCATCTCATTGTATTATGAAACTATGACCGAGTATCGTAACTGGTGCAGTTTCTTCTAAACTAAACTAAACTCCTCCCGAACAGGATATGAGGGCTCAACGGTACCGACCGGCCGCCGTGTCATCCTCCCTTACAGAGGTTACTGGGTGTGGACACAGAGCGGCATGTGGTCAGCACACCGCTCTCCCAGCCGTATGTTTACGACACTAGAGCCGCTACCTCTTAATCAAGTAGCTCCTCAGTTTGCCTCACAAGGGCTGAGTGCACCCTGCTTGCCAAAAGCACTTGGCAAACCGGAAGGTCACCCATCCTAGTATCGTGATCTGACGGGAACCAGTGCTACCACTGCGGCAAGGCAGGATTACGTAATTGGCGTAAGGAGAACTTCCTCTTTCATTAATAGTTCTGAATATTGCCAAGATAGGCCGCATAGTCACCTCATTCATTACATCACTGGTCAACCGAAACGTATAGTATTGCAGTACCCACATTATCCCATTAAACTTCTGAAACAACTGAGAGTACTCAAATACACTGCAAATACACCCTCATATATTCACTAATCAGGTCACACAAATTCACTTAACCAAATTTTTGAAACTACGTGGCAAGTTGACAATAAGGACTGCACTGTATAAAACTTTGACCCAAAAGTGGGTAATTTCCAAGAATGATTGCCTGTCGAAGTCGAGGGGTCCAAACGGCACATATCGAACGTGCGATTGTAGATCGATCATGCGAGTCTCGTGGCGAGCGTTATGAGTATGTTTACGGTGGTCACTGCAGCAACGACAAAAGAACAGCGTTAAAAAAATACTTGTTATTACAAAGGAGACGAGTTACCTTACTCGTCGTTGGTGTTGTCGTCATGTGAAAGTCCATGTGATCTGTACACTACAGCGACAATTCCCTTTTTGCCATAGCCTGGGTAAACTCTGCCAATATCATGCAAGAATATCGGCAGAGTGTCGCATGCGTTAACTTCGCCCTGCAAACGCAAGTTGTGGGAATAGAGATACTGAAACAAGTACAATTCGTCTCTTTGCTCTGGGCGCCCTTCTCTTTTAATGGAAGGCTTCACAAATTTCCATAGGCGCTCGACGTTCTGAGTGTGCACACTAGCATCATCCAAAGACACAACTCTAGAGAGTGGTTCACGAAGTCGTGGTCGAATCATTCAACTTTCGGTACCTTGTAGGACTGAAACCCGTCTGTAATGACTTTAGTACCAGGCAGCATGAAGTGCTTTATCAGACCCACTAATGTGTCCCTGTCTCGGGCCAATAATAGGTATATGAGTTTCGCCCACTTCCACAACTTTACTCGCTCCACCAATTGGTACACTGACGTTTGTGACTACCACGTAACAGACTTCACTGCAAAGCCAGAAATAGTCACTCACGGTATTAGCAGATAACTCAGTTTCCGATGCTGTTGCTTGCAACGTGTAGTCTCGAATCCAGCAAGATAGAATTATGCTGGTCTGGACATATTTACGACAAAAAGTCAAACAATTTTGTACGATGGATAAGCACGGAATTAGATTTTTCCATGTGAAAAAATCCGCCGAAGAAACGTCAGGAAAACCAGATATCACACTCACTATCGACAGAAATCGATTGCGCTTCCCAAGCTCGGAGGAACGCAATTTAGAGCAACTAAAGGAACGACGGAAAACAGATAGAAATGACGATCACAAATAATTGATCATAACGCTCGCCACGAGACTCGCATGATCTATTTACAATCGCACGTTCGATATGTGTAGTTTGGACCCCACGACTTCGACAGGCAATCATTCTTGTAAATTACCCAAAAGTTTATTTCTCGTAAGGAATCCAGATAGCAAAGAGGTGATCGGAAACTCTCATCAGAATCCGGAAACAAGGCTTCTGTATCCTAGTGCTAGTTGTCTACGTATTGTTCAATAGGAACGTCTACGTTGTGGTGATACTAAATACGTATCTCGTGCTACACAAAGAATAAGGAGTGACAGCAAGGCGTCAGATCATACCTGGTGTCTCTGAGGTCTCTCGTGCCCACGAAGCTGGACATAATGCTTCTTGCGAAGCTCAAGATCTCAAAATGAGCTTTAAACGGCGGCTCTTATGCTGTGAGAGATGGCCTATGTCTTCAAAAAACTGTGTCCAACGTTTCTTCTCTGTTTCAACAAGCACACGATTTCGTAACGACTCTATATAGCTTCGGCAGAAATCGAAGTAATGCTAGGCAACGACTCACGCCATATCCACCAGCTACGCATTGTTGCGAACGTTCCCTGGTATCGTCGGTAAACAGCGAGGCCTTTAATTACAGACAACGCAGCAATGTTTTGTTGGTGATGTTAAGCAACCTCTTTGTAATCACTATCGTTTATACATTTAAAACAAGAATCTAGATACAATTATCCAGAGGAATCTGAAGAAAACGTCATGGAAGCGAACGTGTTACTCCATTAAACCTAGTTTCGTGTGAGTAAACAAATTATTATTTAACGTAGCACCAGTGAAAATATTTAGATACGGGCAACATTCGCTCTCGTGTAGAACACTGTTGCTGTATTTGTGAGATGGGACTATGAAAGGGGGCTAACTGTAGCTTTGTTTTATCTTTCACACGAAAGTTGTTCAAGTAATAAAATCCGTATGTGAATGCTAGTGCACTTCACACTAACAATGTTGAGAGTTAATTATTTTTCTCTCTTCTTATATGCTGTACAAGGCACATATCCACGTACTTTTTAATAGTGCTGTAGTAATTACCCTTTACTCAGTTGGCTGCTTTTTAGCCAAGCATGTTGCATGTGACAAAGTTATATTAAAATTTCTCTTTTAAATGTCATCTGATGGTTACTTGTTATTAAAACCAGAATTTATCAAGAGGTTATGGGCACACACGCATGCAACGAGCACACAAACATGAGTGTGGTGCATTGCGTATCTGCAAATTGTCCGATGTAGCATCAGCTGTCAAGTTAATGTCAGCATATGAAAGTCACGCAACTACTTTGTTAGTAGTCAGACAAAGTACAGTCACTAAAGACAGTTGCATGCTTTTTGTCTCTTTTCACTGGGTTCATATAACTCATAATTGGAACCTTCGTCATCATGAAATGTCAGTTACTTCTCTGGCGATTTACATTAGACTTAACGTGACCGAGCGAGGTGGCGCTGTGGTTAGCACACTGGACTCGCATTCGGGAGGACGACGGTTCAATCTCGTCTCCGGCCATCCTGATTTAGGTTTTCCGTGATTTCCCTAAATCGTTTCAGGCAAATTCCGGGATGGTTCATTTGAAAGGGCACGGCCGATTTCCTTCCCAATCCTTCCCTAACCCGAGCTTGCGCTCCGTCTCTAATGACCTCGTTGTCGACGGGACGTTAAACACTAACCACCACCACCACCACCACTTAACGTGAACGTCAAAGAAGTTGTATTCAGTAGCAATCGGACAGGAGATTAAACCGACAGGATGAGAAACTGAAGAACATGATGATGCACAAATTTGTATTTATTTGAATGTCACCAGTAGCATAGCCACGAAAACAGCAAATAAAAAATTGCTAGTCTGCTAGCCAAATGCTTAAAAATTACAAATGCTACATGGCAACAATCAGTTTTGACCACTGAAGGTTGCAGAGAAATTTCATCAGTGACAAATACTACATAGCAGGTCAGCTATTCAGAGCTGCATGCAAATTCAAGACGACGCGTAATATTTAGCAGCAGAATGGGAGTGTGTGAAAGAGAGCTGGATAATGTTATGAACTCTTAGAATGTTGCCACAGAAACATCACCATTTGAGAACTGCAATAACTGCATGTGATAAGCCCAGAAATATCTCGACACGTTATTTGAAGGCATGTGTCTGGACGAAGATAGTCTTAATATGGCAGAACCGTCAAACACGCCCCACAATTATTTCATCTTAAAACAAAGAAAACATTTTGCAAGAGCAAGCAAGCAGGAAAGATCTACAAGTTAATATTTCAAATTAGGAAAATGGGCATGAAGGGAAACATTGCAGAAATAAAACATATGCGAAATATTTAAGTGTTTTTTAAAAAATTATTCATTTAGCATCTGCAAACAAATCGTCATTTCTCCCGGGAATGTCCTAGTGCAACGTTAGACAGAAATGAGACAATCGAAATACCCCACACTAAATAACCAAAAGCTTTCAGATTTGAAGCACTAGTCACTGTTGGATTCTCCACTGTCAATATAAATTACGTAAATCTGCAATATGATCGAGAAAACATTTGGTACTAAGGTTGTGACGCCACACAACTTACGTCTATGTAGCGTGGAATAGTGACAAATTACAAAAAAATCTTCTCAGGGATGAGCAACTGGAAAGACTTAACACTATGGAGAAACTACAGGGAGTCTACTATACCTTGCAAAATATCTCATCCAGAGATTAGTTTTGCTATTGTTCCTTAAGCAGGTTTAGTAGTAAATAAATGGTTACTCACCGGAAAATAATGAAACAAAGTTTTCAGTTTGCAAAAGAAGCTATGAAAAGTGGTATATTCCTTTATGGAGGCTCAACACTGTTTACGTACACTGATTCTAATTGTGGAGGTGATTTCATAACTAGACGCTCCAGCAGTGGAATTCTTATCATGTGAAGGGGCCCATTGGCTGGAACGCTCGAAAGCAACGCCTTGTGATATCTTCAACAGCTGCAGCAGAAAATCGAGCAGCTATCTCTTCGATCAGCCATATTTAGTGGATACCACAGCATGGACAAGAACTTGGAATTTCCGGCTTCAGTCGAAGGACAGAACTATGTACAGACGATCAAGCTGATATGTATATGTTGAAGAATACCTATGAAGGAAAAATAATACACCACTGGCCAATAAAATTGCTACACCAAGAAGAAATGCAGATGATAAACGGGTATTCATTGGACAAATACCATAGTTCATTAAGAGTAGTGACTGGCGTATTGTGACGAGCCATTTGCTCGGACACCATTGTCTAGACTTTTCAATTGGTGAGAGATATGGAGAATGTGCTGGCCAGGGCAGCAGTCGAACCTTTTCTTTATCCAGAAAGGCCCGTACAGGACCTGCAACATGCGGTGTGCATTATCCTGCTCAAATGTAGGGTTTCGCAGGGATCGAATGAAGGGTAGAGCCACGGGTCGTAACACATCTGAAATGTAACGTCCAGTGTTCAAAATGCCATCAATGCGAACAAGAGGTGATCGAGACGTGTAACCAATGGCATCCCATACCATCACGCCGGGTGATACGCCAGTATGGCGATGACGAATACGCGCTTCCAATGTGCGTTCATCGCGATGTCACCAAACACGGTTGCGACCATCATGATGCTGTAAACAGTACCTGAATTCATCCGAAAAAATGACGTTTTGCCATTCATGCACCCAGGTTCGTCGTTGAGTACACCATCGCAGGCACTCCTGTCTGTGATGCAGCGTCAATGGTAACCGCAGCCATGGTCTCCGAGCTGATAGTCCATGCTGCTGTAAACGTCGTCGAACTGTTGTCTTGCAAACGTCCCCATCTGTTGACCGAGGGATCGAGATGTGGCTGCCCGATCCGTTACAGCCATGCGGGTAAGATGCCTGTCATCTCGACTGCTAGTGATACGAGGCCGTTGGGATCCAGCACGGCGTTCCGTATTACCCTCCTGAACCCACCGATTCCATATTCTGCTAACAGTCATTGGACCTCGACCAACGCTAGCAGCAATGTTGCGATACGATAAACCGCAATCGCGATAGGCTACAATCCGACCTTTATCAAAGTCGAAAATGTGATGGTACGCATTTCTCCTCCTTACACGAGGCATCACAACAACGTATCACCAGGCAACACCGGTCAACTGCTGTTTGTGTATAAGAAATCGGTTGGAAACGTCCTCATGTCAGCACGTTGTAGGTGTCGCCACCGGCGCCAACCTTGTGTGAATGTTCTGAAAAGCTAATCGTTTGCATATCACAGCATATTCTTCCTGTCGGTTAAATTTCGCGTCTGTAGCACGTCATCTTCGTGGTGTAGCAATTTTTATGGCCAGTAGTGTAAGAGGCAAGAAACACATTGAAATTCTACCGAAAGTTCATTCAACAGTGTACTGAGCGACTATAGAATTGAAACAAGTTACAAGATCAAATTATTTTGCTGATGTACTGACTAAACCACAGAATCGTGAAGTGTCTGAAGAAGTAATAATGCTGTAGGAATTGTTTGTTCTGTAAGTTACTTCTATCCGAGCATGTTGTATGTGAGAAAGTTAAATTAATGTGTGTTCCTTTAAACATCACTAAATAATTACTTATTGTTAAAATCAGAAGTCACCAAGTAAAAACCACAAAGGAAGATCTATCTTGTTACAGACCAAGAGGATCTTCAACAGAAAAAAGCCTAACAACGTAGAGACAATGAGGAACTGTAATAGACCCTCCGATATCGAACACTCAAGTCACATACAGGGTTTATCAGATACCGTCAGCACTATTCCCATGCGCTGCTATTGTATGCATGTGTTTCCATATCCAGATAAGTACATCATGGTGAAGGCAATAAATGTTTTCATCACAATGTATTAATTCACATCAGTCGAAAAATATGTTTAATTAGTCACGAATGAGAAAACAACATCTAGCAACTTTGTTGGGGAATTTGTACAGTGCTTCACAACAGTTGGGCACTAATGGACAACGCTATAAATTAACTACAGTGAACATACGACGTCAGTTAATTGTCAGGAGTTGTTGTTCATGGTATTAATATCACGATGCTTAATGTAAATGGCTTATTATATCCTTGCAAGGATACAGGATTTTTCAACTCCATACAGGGAATACAGAGGTCATACACTAAAATTTATGAATATATATACATATGTTTAACGAGGACAGGACAGGCTATCGGCCTTAAACTTGTTCAAGGAATCAGCCTGGTATTTTCCTGACGCGAAAACCTAGAAGTCCTTTAATCAGCGTGAACCTACATCCTTCCCAATCTGACGCCGATGTGATGTCGATGCACTGCCTCAATCGGTTATACTCAATTTACAATGTTCTTCGGCTATACCCAACGTACAATGTTCTTACGTACTGCGTACAACATCATGACAAATCGATACATATTCTTCAGTCTCTTCATACTTCTCATTGTCCACAACCACCCAGAGCTGCAGAAGACTTCTGGACTACGACTACGCTGATGCAGCACTGCTACATCTTCAGTTCTTCCCTTCAGCGTCTCTGAACTGCCGAGATGAGTGAGATGTTGAGCTGAGGATGAAGGTGAGACATTAGTATTGTACTCCTTAGGTGTAAAACTTTGCTGCAAAAACGCTTACTTTCGTGACGTATGTTATAGAGTAACACGACTGTATTAGTTGTTACTTCATTTACCAAACGATACTCTGTGAGTAGCTTAAATAATCTTTAAATTTATATCAGACATTATTCAGGACGGACGCTCTGTTTGCCTTTATAAATGAATGTATTCCAGTTATGCTTTTCATTATTTTTTCTGAGGTGCGCAACAGATTAGTGGAAAACTCACCTGGCTCAGTAAGGATACTAATTTTGTTTTAAATGTCTTCTTATAATGAATCTGTTAGTAGTTTTAATTAATATTTTAATAGCTCTTGCCTGCAAATTGAAGACTGTGACCATGTTTTCTGATTTTCATCTTCAGAAAATAATCTAGTAGCTGAAACACTGAGTGCAATAGGAATAGTATCTAATAACAAGCCTTTGGATATTAAGCTTTGATGATAGGGCCCGTATTCTCTTTGCCAAAATCTTCGTTAGTTTATTCCACGTCATTTGTCAATCATTATCTACCCTTAAATTTTTGTGTTTCTTGTACAGTCTATACATTTATTATTTACGTGTAATGTGTCAAGGTTGTTTTCTCTCTTTAAAAGAATTTAATACTTTTCTATTTGTTCATGGTAACTGTAAAATTATTACAGTGATTCTCAAGCAGGGGGAAACAACCCCCTGAGGGGTAAGATGACATGTTCTGAGGTGTATAAACCAAACGTTTCTATTCTGTTTCCGACACGAAACTAAATTATTTTCAAATGATTGCTACTATTATCACTATTTTGCAAGGTATTAATACTGATTACGTAAGTTATCAGTAACTACTTTTTATCAGTTAGCAGCATTAACCCAATGGAGGTTACAGGTTCACCACATAGTCCACCCACTACACGCATATGTTGTGTTTTGACCTGTACATCGCTGATGATAAAAGTGAGACGTATATGTATGCTAAATGTCTCAGAAAAATGTCTTTACAAGTTGTAGACAGTATTCGCAGTCATCCAGAAACTACTTCACAACTCGCTTCCAAACAGATAAATGAATTAATTGACAGCACGACACAGCAGTAACTACATAAGGCTGTACACAGTATTATTATTTATTATTACTATTAGGCTCATTAGATATAAAGCATTAACAACCTGAAGTCGTTCAATTTGTGCCAGTTGAAAAGCAAGGAGTCCAGCAATCAAGTGGTTTACAAACAGTAAGTGTTGTCCACACACCTGAACTTGTTTGATTTTAAGTGGGGTTAAAGTGTGCAGGTCAAGCAAGTGTCGCTATAGGGGAAGTATGTTTTGTAGCAAATGTCTACCCTCACTATGGATAGTTAGCTTTATAATCTGAGAAGAAGTTGTGGGCAGCACTTGCGATGCACAACGAATTCCTTTGTCAATCATTCTAACACCTCCTTCCCCCACCCCCGCCATACACACACACACACACACACACACACACACAAACTAAATATCATTCACATTTCATCCAATAAAAGTATTTCATTCTACAGTTTAGTTAGCTGCTAAAGTTCATTATAATGTGTGATGGTGGTGGGGAGGGGGGCAATGGGGAGCAGGGAGGGGGAACTAGCTAATGTCTGATTTCACTCAGTGGTAATGCCCTAAGAAAGGTTGGGAATCACTGGTATATTACATGCTGCCATACTGCAAACATCGTTGGTGGATAAACCAGAGTGTTCGATGTCATACGTCGATCTGGACAATGACGTCATAACAACCCCGAAAATGCAGTACAAACAAAATATCAAAATGACGAGAATTGAGATCGCCATTTACCATGAAGCGAAAGTATAAACATCAAATACGACGTCGCACAAATTCGTGAAAAAAAAATTGAAGGTAATGGGACAACTGTGGGAAAATAAGGTTTCTGTGTCGGGTAAAAACGTATAACAACCACAGGGAGCCAAATACAAACTCAGACGTAAGCCCATTCGTATCTGCTGCCTGCCTTCGACTAGTGGTGTTGGATGACACTGAATATTGCGGGGCGTTCAATATAGGTTCTCGGTTGGGTGGTGCAGACGTGAATCAGCTACAGTGCGCGAGGTGCACATTATGGCGATCCCGCCTTGTGGTTGTCAGACGTGATCCACCAGAACCTTGCGACGAGAAATCCTGCCATCACGTTCACACGTAGGCTGACATCCAGCAACTGTCATAGCTGAATGCTTCACAAATCAGAATGCTACACGAGTCTATAAGCCCGGCACAAGTAGATCCCCGAAGACCCAACTTTGAAATTCTGTCAAGTGCTAACAAACCTGTCTTACACGAGTACGCGGCGTCACTGTGCCCTTCACAGTGATCGCTCAACATCTGATGCTGTTCATATATTTTATATACCCTAGCAAGCACGATAGCAACACTAATGCACTCTGGTGGCCGTTTTACCGGTCACATAAACTCCAATCACTAACATTCGTCCATGTCTTCTAGGTGCTTCACTTATTTTGTCCTACAATGTATAGATATAATATTTTCAGCGTTAGGAAGTCGTCTTCTGGCAGCATCTGTGCTAAGAGTAGCCTTTTATGGAGGTTGAACATGGACGGTAAGCAGTGCACAAAAGAGTACTAACGAAGAGTTCTGTATCAGATCGGAAGGGAATGATCGTTATTGGATAAGTTGACTTTTAGAAAGGTCAGGTTGACAGGACACAGAGTCAGGCTGGGATCACCAATTAATTTCGAACTGGAGGTATAGTGTGGGGAGAGTGGGTGTTGCAAAGGATGGGCAAAGCTTGACTACCCTTTGCAGTTTCAACTGGATGATGACTGCAATAGTCATGCAAAATTCAAGAGAGGTGCTCAGGGAGGATCAGCATGGAGAGTTGGATCAACTATAGTCCACAACAACAAAAACATGTTTTGGAGAAAAATCGGATGTCAATCTCAGGAAATGACATGTGTTGGATTCTTGCCAAGTGAGGTTAATAGAGGAAATAGAGAAGATCCAACGAAGAGCGTTGCGTTCCCTAAAGGGGTAGTATTCTCGGTGCTAGAGTGTGATGGATAAGCTCAACAAACTCCGGTGGTAGACGCTGCAAAGAAGCGTGCCCCTCGTTGGCAACTTTATTGCTGAAATTTAGAAAGAATTCGCAATTAAGTGCCTGCCAGAGTCTCCAATTAACCACCTTCGAGCTGTCTCTCTACCGTTCCACTGTCGAACGGCGCGCGGGAAAAACGAGCACTTAAACTTTGCTGTGCAAGCTCTGATTTCTCTTATTTTATCGTGATGGTCATTTCTTCCTATGTAGGTGGGTGCCAACAGATTGTTTTCGCAATCGGAGGAGAAAACTGGTGATTGAAATTTCGTGAGAAGATCCCGTCGCAACGAAAAACGCCATTGTTTTCATGATTGCAACTCCTATTCACGTATCATGTCTGTGGCACTACATCCCCTATTTCGCGATAATACAAAACGAGCTGCCCTTCTTTGAACTTTTTCAATGTCATCCGTCAGTCGCACCTGATGCGGATCCCTCACTGCACAGCAATACTAGAGAATAGGCCTGACGAACATGGTGTAAGCAGTCTCTTTAGTAGACCTGTTGCACTTTTCTAAGTGTTCTGCAGTCTTTGGTTCGCCCTACCTACAATATTATCTATGTGATCATTCCAACTTAGGTTATTTGCAAATGTTCAGATGTGTGTGAATTTCTATGGACCAAATTGCTTAGGTCTTCGGTCCCTAGAATTACACACTTCTTAAACTAACTCGCGCTAAGAACAACACACACACCCATGCCCAAGAGAGGACTCGAACCTCCGGCAGGAGGGGCCGCGCAGTCCGTGACGTGACGCCTCAAACCACACGGCCACCATTTGCAATTATAATCCGTAAGTATTTAGCTGAATTTACAGCTACCGGATTTGTGTGACTTATCGCGTAATCGAAATTAAGCGGATTTTTTTACCACTCATGCGAATAACTTCACCCTTTTCTTTATTCAGGATCAATTTCCACTTCTCGCACCATACAGATATCTTATTTAAATCATTTTGCAATTCCTTTTGGTCTACTGATGACTTTACAAGACGGCAAATGACAGTATCATCTGCAAACAATCTAAGAGTGCTCCTAAGATTGTCTCCTATATCGTTAATATAGATCAGGAACAATAGGGGGCCTTTAACACATCCTTGGGGAACGCCGGATATTACTTCTCTTTTACTCGATGACTTTCCGTCTATTACTACGAACTGATACGATTCTGACAGGAAACCACGAATCCACACGCACAACTGAGCCGATATTCCATAGGCACGCAGTTTATTCAGAAGAAGCTCGTGAGGAAATGTGTTGAAAGCCTTCTAAAAATATGGAAACAATTTGACATCCAAGCACACATTACTTCATGGGTACAGAGAGTTAGTTCTGTTTCACAAGAACAATATCTTCTGAATCCCTGCTGACTGTCTCTCAATAAATCGTTTTCTTCGAAGTACTTCATAATGTTCAAACGCAGTATATATTCCAAAACCCTACTGCAGATCGATGTTAGGGATATGTGCCTATAATTCAGCGGACTACTCCTACTTCCATTTTTAGGTATTGGTGTGACTTGAGTAATTTTCCAGTCTTTAAGTACGGATCTTTCTGTGAGCGAGCGGTTATATATAACTGCTAAATATGGAGCTATTGTATCAGCATACTCTGAAAGGAACCTGGCTGATATACAATTTGGACCGAAGGCCTTGCCTTTATTAAGTGATTTCAGCTGCTTTGCTACACCGACGATATATACTTCTATATTTCTCATCCTGTCAGTTGTTCTTGATTGAAATTCAGGAATATTTGCTTCGCCTTCTTTGGTGAGCAAGTTTCGGAAAACAGTGTTTAATAACTCTGCTTTAGTGGCACTGTCATCAGTGACTTCACCGTTGTTATCGCGCGGTGAAGGTATTGACTGCGTCTTGCCACTGGTCTGCTTTATGTATGACCAGAATCCCATAACACATTGCAAATGCCTAATACAGCGTGGGGAACCCGTTGGCATTGAAAACAGCTCCCAGTCGTCTCGAAATAGTGTATGGTTGTCAGTGGAATGTTATGCCATCCTTCGTGCAAAATAGTGGTACTATAACGAAGGTGGATAGCTGCCACGTACCCTTCTCTCCATAGCAGACCACAAGGGGTCAGTGATATTGAGATCTGGTGTCTGCGATGGCCAATTCATCCTCGCGCTCACAAAACTAGTCATCGACGATGCAAGCAGTTCGAACAGGGGCACTTTCGTGTTGGAACACAGCATCGTCATTGGTGAATAGACATTGTGCCATGGGATGGGTCTGATCAGACAAAATGGTCGCAGAATCATTTCCAGTGATGCGACTTTCCAGAGTAGCCTTGTGGCCTATGGAACACGACGGTATGGCTCCAAAATCATCACCGAACCCTGGCCGTGGTTCACCTTTGGGACGTAAACTCGGCCAGAAATTGGAAACACTGTGCAACAATACTCAACTGACCAAATGACTTTCCTCCATTGCTCCTTAGTCCAGGCTTTATGGCTTTGGCACCACTTCTTCCTGTTACGGGCGTTTGCGTCACAGATGAGTGAAAAATAGTTCAGATGGCTTTAAGCACTGTGGGACTTAACATCTCGGTCATCAGTCCCCTGGACTTAGAACTACCTAAACCTATCCAACCTAGGGACATCAAACACATCCATGCCCGAGGCAAGATTCGAACCTGCGACCGTAGCAGCAGCGCGGTTCCGGACTGAAGCGCCTAGAACCGCTCGGCCACAGCAGCCGGCAGAATTGAGTGATTTTTGAATTGCAGATCGCCCCGAGATTCCCAGCTTTTGGAGCTCACTTCGTTTGTTTTGGTGCTGACAGTGTTTCTGAGTGCGGCTTTCAGCTCTGCAGTGACTTTTTCAGCTGTTGTCCTCTTATATTGCATCATAATCGTCTCTAACTTCCGTCCATTACGATCACCCAACATACACTTCCGTCCGCGTTGTGACTTAGCGGATGACGTTTCTCCGCTTTCCCTGTGTGCGACATGACTCTCCGATACGGTGCCTCTTGAAGCACCAAACACTTCAGCTACCTTGATTACGGAAGCACTCACCATATGCACACCAACAATTTGCTCAAGTGCGAATTCACTTAGCTCTGACATGACACGCTCACAACCACGCAGAAGACTTGTGGGTGCACGATCGACACATGAAAAGTACTGAGGACACCGCACAGCTGCCGTTCGTGCTCAAATACACAGCTTGGCTAGCAGCTACATTTATGGACAAGCACGCATATCTCGCAGTGTTTCCATATTTTTATACAACCTGTCTACGTCTCAAGAAATAATCACGAGGAGAGAATCACAGAGATGAGAGTTCACACAGAATTTTACCAACCACAATTCTGTCCACTTGACACTTGAACATGAAAGAGGAGTAAAGACAATGACACGCGAAATATCCTCCGCCACACTCCATAAGTGGCATTCGGACTACAGATGTCGAGATCTCGGCTACCTCTGAGGGAAATACTGATATCTCAGTAAACTTACGCTATGTCATTCATTAGTTGCCTTTGCAAGAGCGATCCGATCTACACTTATACTCCGCAAGCCACCCAACGGTTTGTGGCGGAGGGCACATTACGTGCTACTGTCATTACCTACCTTTCCTGTTGCAGTCGCGTATGGTTCGCGGGAAGAACGACTGCCAGAAAGCCTCCGTGCGCGCTCGAATCTTTCGAATTTTACATTCTTGATCTCCTCGGGAGGTATAAGTAGGGGGAAGCAATATATTCGATACCTCATCCAGGAACACACCCTCTCGAAACCTGGACGGAAAGCTACACCGCGTTGCAGAGCCTCTGTCTTAAAGAGTCTGCCACTTGAGTTTGCTAAACATCTCCGTAACGCTATCACGCTTACCAAATAACCCTGTGACGAAACGCGCCGCTCTTCTTTGGATCTTCTCTATCTCCTCTGTCAATCCGACCTGGTACAGTTCGCACACTGATGAGCAATAGTCAAGTATATATCGAACGAGTGTTTTGTAAGCCACCTCCTTTGTTGATGGACTACATTTTCTAAGGACTCTCCCAATGAATCTGAATCTGGAACCCGCCTTACCACCAACTAATATTATGTGATCATTCCACTTCAAATCTATCCGTACGCATAGTCGTAGATATTTTACAAAGTAACTGCTATCAGTGTTTATTCTGCTATCATATAATCATACAATAAAATATCCTTCTTTCTATGTATTCGCAATACATTACATTTGTCTGTGTTAAGGGTCAGTTGCCACTCCCTGCACCAAGTGCCTATCCGCTGCAGATCTTCCTGCATTTGGCTGCAATTTTCTAATGCTGCAACTTCTCTGTACACTACAGCATCATCCGCGAAAAGCCGCATGGACTTCCGACACTATCTACTAGGTCATTTATACACTCCTGGAAATGGAAAAAAGAACACATTGACACCGGTGTGTCAGTTCCACCATACTTGCTCCGGACACTGCGAGAGGGCTGTACAAGCAATGATCACACGCACGGCACAGCGGACACACCAGGAACCGCGGTGTTGGCCGTCGAATGGCGCTAGCTGCGCAGCATTTGTGCACCGCCGCCGTCAGTGTCAGCCAGTTTGCCGTGGCATACGGAGCTCCATCGCAGTCTTTAACACTGGTAGCATGCCGCGACAGCGTGGACATGAACCGTATGTGCAGTTGACGGACTTTCAGCGAGGGCGTATAGTGGGCATGCGGGAGGCCGGGTGGACGCACCGCCGAATTGCTCAACACGTGGGGCGTGAGGTCTCCACAGTACATCGATGTTGTCGCCAGTGGTCGGCGGAAGGTGCACGTGCCCGTCGACCTGGGACCGGACCCCAGCGACGCACGGATGCACGCCAAGACCGTAGGATCCTACGCAGTCCCGTAGGGGACCGCACCGCCACTTCCCAGCAAATTAGGGACACTGTTGCTCCTGGGGTATCGGCGAGGACCATTCGCAACCGTCTCCATGAAGCTGGGCTACGGTCCCGCACACCGTTAGGCCGTCTTCCGCTCACGCCCCAACATCGTGCAGCCCGCCTCCAGTGGTGTCGCGACAGGCGTGAATGGAGGGACGAATGGAGACGTGTCGTCTTCAGCGATGAGAGTCGCTTCTGCCTTGGTGCCAATGATGGTCGTATGCGTGTTTGGCGCCGTGCAGGTGAGCGCCACAATCAGGACTGCATACGACCGAGGCACACAGGGCCAACACCCGGCATCATGGTGTGGGGAGCGATCTCCTACACTGGCCGTACACCACTGGTGATCGTCGGGGGGACACTGAATAGTGCACGGTACATCCAAACCGTCATCGAACCCATCGTTCTACCATTCCTAGACCGGCAAGGGAACTTGCTGTTCCAACAGGACAATGCACGTCCGCATGTATCCCGTGCCGCCCAACGTGCTCTAGAAGGTGTAAGTCAACTACCCTGGCCAGCAAGATCTCCGGATCTGTCCCCCATTGAGCATGTTTGGGACTGGATGAAGCGTCGTCTCACGCGGTCTGCACGTCCAGCACGAACGCTGGTCCAACTGAGGCGCCAGGTGGAAATGGCATGGCAAGCCGTTCCACAGGACTACATCCAGCATCTCTACGATCGTC
This sequence comes from Schistocerca piceifrons, assembly GCF_021461385.2. Taxonomy (NCBI): domain Eukaryota; kingdom Metazoa; phylum Arthropoda; class Insecta; order Orthoptera; family Acrididae; genus Schistocerca; species Schistocerca piceifrons. Next base: position 769,249,135 of record NC_060141.1, on the reverse strand, counting down.
TCCATGGGAGAATAGCAGCCTGCATTGCTGCGAAAGGTGGATATACACTGTACTAGTGCCGACATTGTGCATGCTCTGTTGCCTGTGTCTATGTGCCTGTGGTTCTGTCAGTGTGATCATGTGATGTATCTGACCCCAGGAATGTGTCAATAAAGTTTCCCCTTCCTGGGACAATGAATTCACGGTGTTCTTATTTCAATTTCCCGGAGTGTATATATTGTGAAAAGCAATGGTCCCATAACACTCCCCTATGGCACGCCAGAGGTTACTTTAGCGTCTGTAGACGTCTCTCCATTGAGAACAACATGCTGTGTTCTGTTTGCTAAAAACTCTTCAATCCAGTCACACAGCTGGTCTGATATTCCGTAGGCTCTTACTTTGTTTATCAGGCGACAGTGCGGAACTGTATCGAACGCCTTCCGGAAGTCAAGGAAAATGGCATCTACCTGGGAGCCTGTATCTAATATTTTCTGCGTCTCATGAACAAATAAAGTGAGTTGGGTGTCACACGATCGCTGTTTCCGGAATCCATTTTAATTCCTACAGGGTAGATTCTGGGTTTCCAGAAATGACGTGATACGCGAACAAAAAACATGTTCTAAAGTTTTACAACAGATCGATGTCAGATATATAGGCCTATAGTTTTGCGTATCTGCTCGACGGCCTTATACGGGAATAACTAGTGTGCCTCGATAAGGAAGGTATAAGTAGCATTAAAAAAGAAACGATGAAGAAGCTATAAAATGAAAACTGCTGAAAAGATGGCAATGTCGCTGCCTGGCCTTACAGTATTTCTATCTGTGGAGTGAGCATGGTCTCCTGAGAATGTTCTCAATATCAATCCGGGATAGTCACGTGATTTTGGGACGAAGCTGCTTGTCTGCAGTTTGCAGTAATTGCGAATCTTGAACATTACACGCATTCGACTTATTAGTATACTTCCAGCTTCAGTAACAGCTCTGGTGCAGTACTGTCGTTGCTATGGACGTAAAGAGAAGTATGTGAAAGGAGATTTAGTTACTTTTCGTAGGTATATACGACAAATGAATAGTTGCAAATGTCATATTGATATGAGGCACTTCATGCACAGAAAAATATGGAATCGTGGATTATAACTTCTTATATTGAAGAAATAATTATTTCGATTTTATGGCTATGTGTTTACGAGACAGGTGCTGGATAAATTGGCAATACTGTCTGAGTAAACTGTTAGCCAGTCTATGCGATTAGTGCTACCTTCATACACGAATAAAATTTATGCATAGCATTCTGATTAATTTCCTCCAATTTATGCAGAATGCCTGAATGAGACAGTTCCCTATACAGTAGCGTTATAATTAATTACAACAGATTCGACATTATTAATCAGTGCAATAGAAAACCACAGAAAATATTGTTAGCTGCTACTTCTTTTACTACTCCAAAATTCGAGCAGTGATCCTGTATTCTTTAGTATTTTATGTGCGGTGTACGGTTTTACTTTTCTGATGAGATGGCGAAAAAGTCATAGATATGTTCCCGCTACTTTCACACGCTAACTGTTGTCGTTAGACTCCTATTCGAGAAAGATATATTATGTAACTCTTTCTTGAGTTGGCAGCACTGTTAGAAGAAACACTTTGCGATCGTCTTATGTTCTCCCTTGTCTACCTTTATTTTCGAGCGTTGGTTTACCTATAAACATTTCTGAACTTGGACATTTTGCTATTTTGTTATTCTCGGAAGTTATTAAGCCTCCAGAATAATGTTTTGCTATTGGTATGAAATTCTAAAGTTAGTAGAAACGTATTCGGGGTTCAGTAAGAGGCAACCACTGCTGGAAGTTGATTCCATAAGATACCATAAGTTGAAAAGTGGGTCCTACAGGCAACTGAAAAGGCTACAATAACAAAGAGAAATAGAAAAGGAAGAGAAAAGATGAAGAACGTGTAAAACAAGAATGTTATGTAGCTGGAATGTATTAGGAACATCAAAAGTGTTGCATAGTTCAATACAACCTAGAATTGAATTTTCTGACAGTTAAATTGTTCTGATAAGTTTATTTTATGGAGAAAAATATCTATCTGAGCTTCAGCACTGAAAATTTTCTGGGATGTTTCGGGACACCGTTGGCAGTGAAGCACATAACAGACACTAATGTGCTGCGAACAGCAAGGAAAATACATACTGATTAATTATAGAAAAGTAACCTTAATTATGTTTATCAAATTAAATATTTATAGAATAAAGGCTTGTAACTCAGATGACATATTGTAATCTACTTTTTAGATGGAAATATTTTTAATGTGTACTCAATGTTTCAAGCATCTAGTTAAAACAGTTAATTAATCCATAGATTCCAAGTACTGACCGCCAAATAGAACATGTAATTTACTGATCTCAACAAAAAAGTAATAAAATCGATACGAGAACTAATGTGATTAATTGTATATCAAAATTTCAGTAAGAAGCACTGCTATTGTCCTAGAATTTTCATCCTTCTAAGAATTCACATTTTTTATTTAGAACCACATAAACATTATGAAAATTGTTAGTATTTTTCAGGCATTCACAGACAAGTTAGCTTAAAGAGAAAGTCGCATACGACATGTTTCTTGTGTTGGTCGGAAACTGTGAGGCACCCAATGGGCGGACATTTTGCGAAATTCCAGTCTGTCATTAATGGTGGCATAGAAGTTCCTACGCTTAATCCCATCTATGCGATAATGGACGCTACTCAAAATCGCGGGTCTTCAATAATGAGCGCATTTACTCGCTGGACACTGGTATCGGTAATGTGTTTCAGTCGGTGCATCAACGGCCAGCGACATCCGTACTTCTCCTGCATTGCTTGTGCCACACCCAGACCCCTACAACTGACGTGAAGCGCTCGCCTTACACTTGCGACATTCTTCGATTAATCTGCGTTCCCCGAATTCTTTCCGCAGTCAGGAAACACACTACAGCCCTTTCTTTGCTCTTCTTTTGAAGCCCCCACTCCACTGTTTTCAGCTCGACTGTGAGCAGTGGCAGTGTTGCCAACTGACGTCCACAGAAAGAAGCTAAATGGTAGATAAAGGGAAGCCAAGAACAATACTTTATAAACAATACCTTATAAACAAAATGAACATAATACCTTCTGAAAACAAGAACGACTTTGATTAGTTACAAAAAATAATTACAAAACAAAGCAAGCTCTCTCCTAAGTTTACATCTTGAAAATAAAAACCAGTGAACATCATTACGTCATAATGATGATTATCAGTCTTTAGTAGTGACTATGTCCTCCCCATGCATTTAGGAGTTCTTCCACTCCGCGAGGAACGATCTCGCTGAGACTATCAAGTTTATCTTGGGGTATGAGATCCCACTTCTCAATGGCAGCTTCAGTGAGGTCCTCAAATTTATCAGGTGGATTCGGACAGTGTAGGTGGGCCACCTTCAACAGGTACCACGCATGTTCAATTGCATTCATGTGTGAAGACTGTGCTGATGAATGCATTCGGTTGATGTTGCATCTTCGCCTTGTCGTCGGCTAGTATGAAGTTGTCACCTATTTAACTTCTGTAAGCCTTACAGTCGTTTGCAGGACCTCTTAGATGTATCGTGGAGCAGTCAATTTGCCATGGATGGGAATTAGAAGGGTCTTCCGTCCCATCATTACTGCCGTCCAGAACATTACACTTTCACCTGCAAACGGACGGACTTTGTGCAAGTATCGGCATTTCTGGGGTCTTCTAGCGCCTCTCCAAACCCTAACACGTCTAGTGTCCAGTCGCAAACCAATCCTGGTCTCGTCAGCACACATGACATTTCTCCATTCTGCAATGGACCAATGTTGATGTGCAAGAGCCCGGGTCCTTCGACTGCTTCGGTTCCGTTGGTTCAGTGCAAAACTTCTCATTGCTCTTTTGAAATGAAGAGCACACTGACGCAATTTTCTATGCACTGTTTGGCCTCATATACGAATCCCTGTTACCCGGGAGAAGTCATATTCAATATTTCCAGCAGTTAATATTGGGCGCCCTCGATCAGACAGTTGGGGGAAATTATCCTGCGTTGGTGTTGTCGCTCGTGGACGACGGATGTTTAGGTGTGTCGTTCACATTTCCTGTCTCTCTGTACTTTCTCCAGACTGTAGAAAAAATGGTTCAAATGGCTCTGAGCACTATGGGACTTAACTGCTACGGTCATCAGTCCCCTAGAACTTAGAACTACTTAAACCTAACTAACCTAAGGACAACACACAACACCCAGCCATCACGAGGCAGAGAAAATCCCTGACCCCGCCGGGGATCGAACCCGGGAACCCGGGCGTGGGAAGCGAGAACGCTACCGCACGACCACGAGATGCGGGCCAGACTGTAGACGCAACATTTTGAGAGACATGTAACCGATCGGTAACATCCTGCTGTGTATGACCTGCTCACACTAAATCAGCAATCAACGTTTTGTATGTCTCTACGTGGCGTGTTACTGCCGTGGTGAACACAAACTGAATGAAGCTGTTTTTGATACTGGACATTCCGCGGTGCGCCGCTGCGGCAGCGGTATGTTTACATGACTGGAAAACGGCCAAAAGCCATGTGAGTAGTAAACATCACCCAGTATAGGGGCCCTAAGTGGATAATGCATGAAGTACCTACGTCAATGAGACCTCTAGTATCTTAGACTGCATTTTGTGGTTATATTCAGCACTTTTGTGGAGCAGTGTGGTTCGTATCCTAACATTTTACGGTTCTACCGTGCTTAACATTTAACTCTACCCACTTGTTATATTATTATGCACTCTTTATAGCACAAGTATTAGAGCTAGTGAACGACAGACAAGAAACCAGCTGGGACAACGAGACGCGAGGTATGGCTTTTAGTACGAAAAGTAGGGGGCTGCCACACTAGACTTTCATCTGTAAATCGCACATAACATCACTGTATGTCCTCGTGTACGTAATTGTGGCACGCGATATTTCGAATATTCACTCGCCTGTCTGCTGTGATGTTCATCTACATCTACATCTACATAGATACTCCATAACACTTGCTTGTTGTTCGAACCCACCGATAACGAAGCTATAAGGCGGCCTCTGAATTACTTGGATGTCTTCCTTCAATCAGATCTGATACAGATCTCAAGCACTCGATCAGTACTCAACAACAGGTCGCACCAGCGTCCCATATGCAGTCTCCTTTACAGGCGAACCACTATTTCCTAAAATTACTCTGATAGTGTTTCACTTGGCATCCCTCTGCGTGGATGGTGACTTAAGTGGCAGGCTACATTTTGAACATATGTTTTTGTAGCCCTCATGTGACTGTTTACACTTAGCATCCATGGTGCGAGGAAAAATACCTTTAAACAACGGTTAACATTAATATGAGGCAATAAACCTTCATTACAGTGTTGCAAACTAAAAAAGCTCAATTCTAAATTTCCACATAAAAAATGCAACTAAAAGCTAAAGCCAAAATTATGTAGCATTTAATATTTTCAGAACGCTAGATTTAGTTACAAGGAAGCTCAACAGATAACGCTATTCAGTAGACGCTCGACTCCCGTGCTTATTCGCCCTGTTTGCCACGTGCTTCTACAGGCGAGTTTAGGAACTCAGCGCTTCTTCCGCAGGCTATGAGATTATATTCTTTTCAGTGGTTTACATTTTACAGCCTCTGGCTCGTTTGCCTTTTAATGCACGCTGTTTATTGCCTAAAATTTTTTAAATCCTTCCGTCCGTTGTTCTCCGTTTCTTCCATTGCAATTATACTGTATAACCTATCGTGGAGTGGCTGTGCTGATCTTTCAGTCTTGAAGTTAAGTCGCATAGTGCTCAGAGCCATTTCTTTCAGTCTTGATCATCACAATGTTTTCTTCCCTTTCGCTTGCAGACTGAGGTAACAAAACTCGTGGGATATACACATATACGTATCGCGGTTAGTATCACTTTTTTATTTATTTATTTTTTGGTCATCAGTCTTCTGACTGGTTTGATGCGGCCCGCCACGAATTCCTCTCCCGTGCCATCCTCTTCATCTCACGGTAGCACTTGCAGCCAACGTCCTCGATTATTTGCTGGATGTACTCAAATTTCTGTCTTCCTCTACAGGTTTTGTTCTCTATAGCTTCCTCTAGTAGCATGGGAGTCATACCCTCGTGTCTTAACAGATTTCTTGTATGGAAATGCCGTGTGGCTAGGGCCTCCCGTCGAGTAGACTGTTCGCCCGGTGCGAGTCTTTCGATTTGACGCCACTTCGGCGACTTGCATGTCTATGGAGATGAAATGATTATCATAAGGACAACGCAACACCCAGTCCCTGAGCGGAGAAAATCTCCGACCCAGCCGGGAATCGAACACGGGCCGTTAGGTATGACATTCCGTCACGGTGGCCACTCAGCTACCAGGGGCGGACACAGATTTCCTATCATCCTGTCCTTTCTCCTTATCAGTGTTTTTCACGTATTACTTCCGCTTCTGCACAGAGCCTTATTAGCCCACCTAATTTTCAACATCCCACGTGCTTCGATTCTCTCCTGTTCTAGTTTTCCCATAGTCCATGTGTCACTACTATACACTGCTGGGCTCCAAACATACAGTCTCAGAAATTTCATCCTCAAATTATGGAAATTTAGAAATTTGTGGTAAGTTCCTATGGGACCAAACTGCTGAGGTCATCGGCCCCTAGGCTTACACACTACTTAAGTTAAGTTAAACGAACTTACGCTAAGGACAACACAGACACCCATGCCCAAAGGAGGACTCGAACCTCCGACGGGGGTAGCAGCGCGATCCGTGGCAAGGCGTTTCAGACTGCGGCTATCCCTATGGCCTATGTTTGATGCTAGTAGACTTCTTTTGGTCAGGAATGCCCTTTTTACCATTGCTAGTTTGCTTCTGATGTCCTCTTTGCTCCGTCGACCATTGGTTATTTTACTGCCTAGGTAGCAGAATTCCTTAACTTCATCTACTTCGTGACCATTAATTCTGATATTAATTTTCTCGCTGTTCACATATCTGCTACTTCTCATTACTTTCGTTTTTCTTCGATATACTCTCAATCCATATTCTGTACTCATAAGATTTTTCATTTCATTCAACAGATCATGTAATTCTTCTTCAGTTTCACTCATGATTGCAATGTCATTAGCGAATCGTATCATTGATATTCTTTCACCACATTTTAATTCCATTCCTAAACCTTTCTTATCCTTTCATCATTGCTTCTTCGACGTACAGATTGAACAGTAAGTGTGAAAGACTACATCCGTGTCTTACACGCTTATTAATCCGAGCACTTCATTCTTGGTAGTCCACTATTATTATCCCTCTTGGCTCTTGTACGTATTGTATATTGCTCGTCTTTGTCCATAGCTTACCCCTACTTTTTTCACAATTTCGAACGTCTTGCACCATTTCACACTGTCGAACGCTTCTTCCACGTCGACAGATCCGATGAACCTGTCTTGATTTTTTTTTAGTCTTGCTTCCATTATCAGAATTGCCTGTCTGGTGCTTTTGCCTTTCCATACTGATCGTCATCTAGCACATCCTCAATTTTCTTTTCCATTCTTCTGTGTATTATTCTTGTCAGCAACTTCGATGCATGAGTTATTAAGCTGACTGTCGCACTTGTCAGCTCTTGCAGTCTTCGGAATAGGGTGGATGACATTTTTCCCAAAGTCAGGTGGTATGCCGCCAGACTCATACATTCTACACGCCAACGTGAATAGTCGTTTTGCTGCCGCTTCCACCAATGACTTGAGAAATTCTCATGGAAGTATCGCGTGCAAAAATTATAAAAAAAGTGGTCCTTGGCGGAGTTGTTACTTATACTCAGGTGATTCATGTGAAAGGGTTTCCGACATGATTACCGTCCCGCGACGGGTGTTAACTGACTTCGAACGTGGAATGGCAGTTGGAACTAGACGCATGGGACATTCAGTTCCGGAAATCGTTAGGGAATTCAATATTCCGAGATCCGCAGTGTCAAGAGTGTGCCGAGAACACCAAATTTCAGGCATTACCTCTCACCACGGGCTACACAGTGGGAGACAGACTTCAGTTAACGACAGAGGGCAGCAGCATTATCAGTGCTAACAGACAAGGACACTGCTTTAAATAAGCGTAGAAATCAATGTCTGAGGTAATACGAACGTATCCACTAGGACAGTGCAGCGAAGTTTGGCATTAATGGGCTATGGCAGCAGATGATCGACGTGACTGCTTTTGGTAACAGCACGGCATCGCCTGCAGGGCTTCTCCTGGGATTGCGACCATATCGGCTGCACCCTAGACTACTGGAAAACCGTGGTCTTGTCAGATGAGACTCCAGTTGGGAAGACTGATCCTAGGGTCAAGGGTCGCGCAGATCCCACGAAGCCACGGAGCTAGGTTGATAACAAGGCATTGTGGAAGCTGGCTGTGTCTCCATAATAGTGCGAGTTGTGTAATGTAACGGACTGCGTCCTCTGGTCCATCACTGACCGGAAATGGTCATTACTTATAGACCATTTGCAGCAATTCAACCGTTTTTCTGGACGACAATGCGCTTTGTCACTGGGCCACAACTGTTCGCGATTGGTTTATGGAACACTTTGGACAATTCGAGTGAATGGTTTGGCCAAGGAACCCAATGGAAAATTTATGGGACATAATCTAGAGGTCAGTTTGTGCACTGCAACACTTTCACAATTACGGACGGTTGTAGAAGCAGCGTGGCCCTATGTTTCTGCAGGGGACTTCCAACGACTTGTTGAGTCCATGCCATGCCGAGTTTCTGCGCTATACCGGGCATAAGTATATCCGAAACGATATTAGGAGGTGTCATATGACTTTTGTCACATCACTGTACGTATACATCTTTTCTACGCATACATATGCAGTATAAAACTTTTATCCATCTTCTTTATTGCTTTATTAATCTAATTCTACGGTACTGTGTGTGATGTAGCGCTCCTCTTACAATTTTTTTTTATTCCCCACAAAAATATTTATTTCAAATACGCTCTAAGACAAAAAATCAATACATTACAAAGGAATTATCTGAATGAGACGGCAATCAGTAGACGCGATGTACATGCGCAGACGAACAAATGATTGCAGTTGCAGAAAAAGTGGTTGATTTATCCGAGAGAAAGAGTAGGCGCAAGGGACACCATGATCTCAGCCCCGTTTCTGTGAGCCGCATATTAAAGGTTCTTGTGGATACTGAAACACCAGTTACACGCCGGACCGATTGTAATGACGAATCTGGGGCCCTGAATACCATTCTGTCGGTTGCTCGCTCTTGACGTTCTGACGTCTTTGTAGGTTGACTGCTTCGATCTTGACGCTGTGTTCGGCCGTGGTTCACCCATTCCTGCCAACATTGTCAAATAATGACATCGCCCCTATTGAAATGTCGAGCTATTTGCATTTGCTACAATCAGCTTCTTTAAGCCCAATTACACGTCCTCTCTCAAAGGTTGACATCTGCGAGTATTATCTGCATGCCTGTCTGCGATGCATAGTTACTGTCCTGCTGAGTACACGGAATGAAATTCGCGCACACTTCATGCCCTTGTATCGACTTGTCACCTGTTTACTGTAGTTGACAATTGTCCTGTGAAATTGCTCTGCAGCGACACACATTCATCCATCGGCCAACAAAGTTTACAGTTCTGTATTTTCCGTCGATACCTGTGTGAACATCAATTTACGACAATTTTGCATAACTTCCCCATGATGTGCCTTGTTTTCTTCCTTAACTGCGTAAAGATACGTCCATATTAATGTCAATCTCTTGCTGAGTGATAGAAAAAGAGCGACAAGTAAAGAAAAGTCTTTTTATTAATAATATCTGGAAAAAATCGTTTCATAATCACGTCTAGAAACACCCGAGGAGCCACGTGGAGGCGCGCGACAGTTTGGTCCAAGAGCCACGGAGTTCATAGACCGCCGTTAACCTCGCAGAAAGAAGAACAGGACACTGTATTTGTCAGTCATTGCTTTGTTTTCGATCTGGGGTCACTGACGTATATTTGCGGTAGAAGTGTTGCAGCTGTAATTGGTTGCTTTTTAAAGATTGTTAGGAAGTTATTATTATGAGGAGCCAGGCGCGTGTTATTATTTCAACAACATATATTCCGTTATGTTTTCAGCAGTGTGCCGTTTATACTACGAAGTGAAATAAAATTGCTATGTGAAGAAGAACAGTTATTTGCTCTTTGTTTTGTCCCTTAGTATTCTTTTTTGTCTAGATGTGCCCTGAATGGAAAATTATTGAAAAGGGTCAGGCCTCCAGTTGTGATCCTCGCGCAGGTAACTTAAAGTTTCCAAAGGAATTTTGTTGCAGGCCGCTTACAACGATATTTCCCTCGAGACCAACAATAACATAAAGAATTTTTCTGAACTTTAGCAATTGGGATTTAATTCTCATTTCAGTTTTTTAGAACGTTGCGGCGACAATGATTCGTTTGAATAAAAAGAGCCACACCTCAGAGCGATGTCAAATTTGAATAAAGTATTACCGAAGAAGAAGCGGGAAAGATTATGGAAACAAAACATAAATTTAATGAAAATGTTACCACTATATGACGCTACAAGTGGCAGGAAGTGCAAAAGAACAGACGCTGGAAATATACACAGAAACACCAAAACACTGGTATAGGCATGGGTATTCAAATATAGATGTATGTCAACAGGCAGAATACGGCGCTGTGGTAGGCAACGCCTGTATAAAACAAGTGACTGGCGCAGTTTTTAGATAGATTACTGCTACTACAATGGCAAGTTATCAAGATCGAAGAGGGTTTGAACGTGGTGTTATAGGCTGCGCACGAGCGAAGGGACACTGCATCTCCGAGGAAGCGATGAAGTGGGGATTTTACCGTACGACCATTTCACAAGTGTATCGCGAATATCAGGAATCTGGTAAATCATCAAATGTCTGACATCGCTGCGGCCTGGAAAAGATATTGCAGGAACGGGACCAACGACGATTGAAGAGAATCGTTGAAGGTGACAGAAGTGCAACCTTCCCGCATATTGCTGCAGATTTCAACGGTGGCCATCAACAAGTGTCAGCGTGCGAACCATTCAACGAAACATCATCGATATGGGCTTTCGGAGCCGAAGGCCCACACGTGTACCCTTGATGACTATGAGACACAAAGCTTTAGGCCTCGATTGGGCCCGTCAACGCCGACATTGGACTGTTGATGAAACATGTTGCCTGGTCGGAAGAGTCTCGTTTCAAATTGTATGGAGCTGATGGACGTGTACGGGTATGGAGACAACGTCATGAATCCAAGGACCTTGCATGTAAGCAGGAGAATTTTCGAGCTTGTGGAGGCTCTGTAACGGCGTGGTGCGTGTGTAGTTGGAGTGATATATCTATCTGATACGTCTAGCTACGACTCTGATAGGTGATACGTACGTAAGAATCCTGTCTGATCACCTGCATCCATTCACGTCCATTGTGCATTCGGACGGACTTTGGCAATTCCAGCAGGACAATGAGACACGCCATACGTCCAGAATTGCTACGTAGTGGCTCCAGGAACACTTGTCTGAGTTTAAACACTTCCGCTGGCCAACAAACTCCCCAGACATTACATTACTGAGCGTGTCTGGGATGCCTTGCAACGTGCAGTTCAGAATAGATCTGCCCCCTCGTATTCTCACGGATTTCTGGACACGCCTGCAGGATTCATGGTGCCATTTCCCTCCAACATTAGTTCATACATTAGTCGAGTCCATACCACGTCGTGTTGCGGCACTTACGCGTGCTCGCGCTGGCCCTTTATGATATTAGGCAGGTGTACCACTTTCTTTGGCTCTTCGTTGTAAGTCTGTGCCTGTGTTGTCGTCTGAGAGCCTCGGCATGACTCTCTCAATTCATGATTGCGCTCTGCTGATAAAGACCTCTGACAAGAACAGTGACTGTGCGCCAGTAGCTATGCAGAAGTTCCTGACACTCATTGGGATGAAATAGCGGATGTCTGTCAAGGTTCTGGAGATATGGTAACGAAACTCGATAAGACAGGTTCTTTTGAAGTGCAATGTGTCATAAAAAGGAGACAATTGATCCGACGTCTGTAGAGGATGTTACCACAGTATTGCAGGAGGGGTAGAGTGGTGGTGTGCAAACATGCAGTACTTAGGGAATTGCCCAAACTTTGGACATACCTGCGAGGACGGTCCATTAATTTCTACGAAACATCTTTCATTGCTATCAATACAAAATTACCTATGGTTGGGAACTGCTTCGTGCTGACCTGTCAGTAAGACAAACGTTTGCTGCAGAATTTCTTGCTTCCGTGGAAATTTACAATGAATGGCCATGGAACAGTCTGTGGACAGACGAAGCCCGTTTCCATCACCGAGGACATGACAGCACACAGAATTGCAGAATACGGGCAACGGAAAATCTGCTCGCAGAGCAACCGGTACCGCTTCATTCTCCAAATGTTACCGTGTGGTACTTGATGGCCGTATTGTTAATCGTAGGGGCATATTTTTTCAAGAATATGGTGAAACGGTACAGTAGTTTCCGTTCTATAAGCAGCACGTTTCGCTGCTCGCTCGCAAGGGGAAATAGTAACAGAGGCGGATCCGCAGCCAATTTTATTACACGACGCGGCCGGCCGCGGGTGCAACAGAACCCATGTGGACGGGTGGAAAGAAATGTGTCAGGCTTCATAATACGTATTTATATGCGTCGTGTATTATGCATTTCTTGGACGTGAATGTGAATCTGCACATGAACTTTCCTAATCCTCCTCACACCTTTCCGTAAAGCGTGGCCAAATCTTTGTTGGGAAGTAGTTCTGTAGTATAGTAGTGCCAACCTTACTCCTGGCTAGGGGATCAGAGAGACAACGTAGGCAGGTAAAAGTCAAAGACGTTCCAGTGTCACAAGATTTGGGTTGAAGAGGTTGGTCACGGCCAAGTGGTTCGACCACCCCCTCCACCGGGGCCCAGGAAGACCTCCGGGCGCCCGCCATATTCTTCGGGGAGTGTTACAGAAGACGGGTAAGTGAGCAGACGTGCCCTCAGTGCGTCTGTCTCAATTTTCACGCATTGAAGAGAGGTATTTGAATATTTGTACTAATTCTTTTATTTCCAGCTTCGGATAGTGTAAGGTAACGAATGTGCTCGTTTAATTCCGGAAATTTTACCCCCTGTGTTAAAGTATCTGGTCCCCAGTTTGCCCGTTATCCTCCTCACATAGTGAATGTCCTATGTAAAATATTGGGAGACTTTGGTGGTATACATTTGGCCAACGCAATTCCGTCTTACCCGTAGAAATGTGCGTGCAGATTAGTATATAATACATCCGAGCTATAAGTTGTAAAATTGTATTATCTGTAAACTGAAACAATTGGTTCTATCGCTGTAAAGTCGAGTCATAATGTTTAAAATAAATAGATAATCAACTGTCATCAATATTTAACATACCTTAAAAATCACAAAGAAGTCAAGTTAATGGAATTTATTTAAAATAAAAGCTATAGAATGCAGGGACCCACACATCAGCGTGTGAGCCCTCCAGCCCCTTGCCTAGTATCGTGCAGAAAGGACACGCTCTATAGGTAGCGCTCTCAAGCTCCTCTCCCCAGTTATCCGTTGCGCAATTTTGATTGAGGGCTTGACATCAACCTTCGTCTGGCGTCCCTAGGCAAGGAGGTAAGACGGTAAACTTTCAATGGGTCCTGCGTGTCATTTTACCCGTACCGCCACCGATAGACACTGTGGTAGTCTTTTGCACGCCAACGTCATTCCAAACTTCAACGCCCCAGATGTGTGGATAGAATCATTTTTATGCTATCTGAAGTTTTCCCGGCGTATTTCCAATTTGAACAGTTCTATGGTATCCGACCGGGTAGCGCCGTAATTTCTCCACAATATTTCGGCAGACGTACACGCTGCCATCTTCAGGTGGTTCCTTACGAATGCTTTCCTCAAGAAAAATCGGTAGAATCCTGGGGAAACACAATGTGAAATGTGTATTCCGACCCCCTTCAAAAACCTTGACTCTACTGGGCTCAGTGAAAGATGACCTAGGCGTTTATCAAATTCCCTGTCAGTGCGGAAAATCGTACATTGGGGAGACAGTCCGCACTGTAGAAGAGAGGTGTCGCGAACACAAGCGCCATACCGAATTACGCCAGGCCACTAAATCAGCCGTGACTGACCATTGTATAAAGTCTGGCCATACTATGGACTATGAAAAAACGAAAATACTTTGTCAATCCTCCTACTTCTGGGACTGCGTTACTAAAGAAGCCATCGAAATCCAACTACAGGACGATGTAATTAATAAAGACAGCCTCCTTCAACTTAGTCAGGCTTGGAACCCTGCACTCAGCCTGGAGAGAAAGATGCGGTACCAGAGACCGAGGACCGCCCCCGACCGCGGCAGCAGGGAGACTGCAGACCCCAGTTCACACCCAGGCGCCGCTTCCCCCACCACCTCCAGTAGTCGCCACGCCGGCCGCACCGAAAACACCACGATAGGAACGGTGGAGGGGGGTAACGGCTAGTATATATAGGGCTCCGAGAGGAACAGCACAGAATTCGTCGGGAACCACCTGAAGATGGCAGCGTGTACGTCTGCCGAAATACTGTGGAGAAATTACGACGCTACCCGGTCGGATACCAGAGAACTGTCCAAATTAGAATCATTTTTGTGCAAGACGGCGCTCCTGCGCACATTGCACAGCTAGTGGAACAGCTACTGCGGAGACATTTAAAAATGCTAGAATTATCAGCCATCATTTCGCTACCCCCTGGACGTCTAGATCACCTGATCGTAGCCGGCCGAAGTGGCCGTGCGGTTAAAGGCGCTGCAGTCTGGAACCGCAAGACCGCTACGGTCGCAGGTTCGAATCCTGCCTCGGGCATGGATGTTTGTGATGTCCTTAGGTTAGTTAGGTTTAACTAGTTCTAAGTTCTAGGGGACTAATGACCTCAGCAGTTGAGTCCCATAGTGCTCAGAGCCATTTGAGCCATTTGAACCTGATCGTAATCCGTGTGACTTCTGGCTGTGGGGTTATCTGAAAGAAAGGTGCTGTGGTGAGTTGAACTGAAGGCACGCCCTCGACGCGACCCATGAGACACTTCAGTCTATTGCGGAACACCGTGTGTTTCGATTACTACTTGTGGCAGAAAACGGTGGACGGAATACTGAACATGTCTTGCGCCAAACTCGATTTTATGTCAGTAGGTTGGACGGTAGACTGTATCGCACGCACCGATTGATGATTCTACAGTAAGTTTGACAATTAATATTTATTGGGATCTCGCCACCGAGAAGTAAAGTTCCACGTCAAAAAATGTTAAAAGAAGTGATCATCCATGCCCAATATGAACTTAGAAACACCAACAGTTTGTCTTGGTCAGGATCACGACGCAGGTTGTAAGCGTAGGTCGTCACGTATTCACTGCTGTGCAGCTGCACCGTAGCACTGTAAATGTAAATGTCCTGTGACTAGGGCCTCCCGTCGGGTAGACAGTTCGCCGGATGCAAGTCTTTCGATTTGATGCCACTTCGGCGATCTGCGCGTCGATAGTGTAGAAATGATGATAATCAGGACAACACAACATCCAGTCCCTGAATGGAGAAAATCTCCGACTCAGCCAGGAATCGAACCCTGGCCCCAGAAGTGACATTCTCTCGCCCTCAGCACTCAGCTACCGGGGTCACACATCATAACACTGGGAACCAGGGAGAGAGCTGACAACTTCTGGGTGGCGTAGCGGAACAATGCGGCGTGGTGTAGAGTCGGCTGTTCTGCAGAAGGTAGAACGCTGTCGGCGATCCACGCTAGTGCCCTAGAGCGAACCTGTGACGGCAGCTGGCCACTGGAGTTTTTCTTTCCTCCTTTAAAGAAGCTCCAGTGATACGTGCAGCCATTGGCGCGCTAGTCGCTTCTCTGTGTTCATTTAAGATCTCTTCGACCGACTCTGCATTGCGTGGCCGCGGTTTTTCTCTCTGGTCGCTTTTCGGCTGTTTAAGAGCACGATATAAAATGTAGACTGGCAATGGCAAGGAAGGTGTTTCTGAAGAAGAGAAATTTGTTAACATCGAGTATAGATGTAAGTGTCACGAAGTCGTTTCTGAAAGTATTTGTATGGAGTGTAGCCACGTATGGAAGTGAAACATGGACGATAAATAGTTTGGACAAGAAGAGAATAGAAGCTTTCGAAATGTGGTGGTACAGAATAATGTTGAAGATTAGATGGGTAGATCACGTAACTAATGAGGAGGTATTGAATAGAATTGGGGAGAAGAGGAGTTTGTGGCACAACTTGACAAGAAGAAGGGACCGGTTGGTAGGACATATTCTGAGGCATAAGGGATCACAAATTTAGCATTGGAGGGCAGCGTGCAGGGTAAAAATCGTAGAGGGAGACCAAGAGATGAATACAATAAACATATTCAGAAGGATGTAGGTTGCAGTATGTACTGCGAGGTGAAGAAACTTGCACAGGATTGAGTAGCATGGAGAGCTGCATCAAACCAGTCTCATCAGGACTGAAGACCGCAACAACAACGACAAGCGCACGACGCTGTGTGGAGAGGGCTGGTTCTTAGGTCGGTTCGTTGGCGCTCCGGTGTGCAGTCTGGTTGTAGGCGGTCGATCTTTGCGCATGCGCTGCCTGTGTCTGTCACGTGGGCAGTGGGGTTGCGGACGGAGACGTGCGTGCGGTCGGCGAGTGAGTGCTGCGTCCATCGAGAGGGCGACGGTCACGTCTGTGCTTCTAAACGATATGAACAGGTGAAAGAGGCTTTGGAATATCAGCCTGCGACAGGATACGCTACAGAATCAAACGGTGGGAATTATTCAGGTTCACAAAGTGCTGCTGTATATGTGTACTGTATATTGAATTTCGTGCTGTTTGCAGTTAACGGATCGCCCAGTATTTGGACGTCCATGTTATCTGTTTGGCCACTGGTGTACAATTTATTGAACAGTGATCACCTGTGTGCCTCTGTGCCTGTTTTGGACGCACTTGAGATACAGGCAAGGCGTGTATATCTAACTGCGTGTCTGTGCTCTCCGAAATAACCACAGGTTCGATTTTCTGGCTGTCTGCTGGTATTTAGGTAATGTGTTCAGAGGTAAATTAGCAGGGGCTTAATTATGAAAAAATTTTTATGTGCTAGAGTCCTGTCGTATCGTAATTCCTGAGTTTGTGTTTATGGAATATACACTCAGGCTCATAAATTAAGGATACTGCTGATACATGGTGAAACAACGCTCTGGTAGGCGGTTTGCGGGTTTAAATCACCTCGGGGTATGACCATGCGGTGCATTTGACCTGCGGTCGACGCGCGGTGGCGCTGGCAGCAGTCCACATACGCAGAGGTGTGTTGGTGCATGTCAGAGTACGGAGCAGCGAGTAAGTGTGAGGACGTTTACAGACGTGTTAATGGTGACTGTGTGTTGAAAATGGCTCAAAGAACAAATATTGATGACGGTATGAGGGGTAGAATCCTAGGGCGACTGGAGGATGGTCAAACACAGAAGGCCGTAGCACGGGCCCTCCGTGTGCCACAAAGTGTGATCTCAAGATTATAGCAACGATTCCAGCAGACAGGAAACGTGTCCAGACGCTACAGTACGGGACGTCCACTGTGTCCAATACCACAAAAAGACCAATATCTCACCATCAGTGCCCGCAGACGGCCACGGAGTACTGCAGGTAGCCTTGCTCGGGACCTTGCCGCAGCCACTGGAACAGTTGTCTCCAGAGACGCAGCCTACAGACGTCTGAACACACATGTTTTATTCGCCCAGAGACCTGCAAGGTGCGCTACTCTGACCTCTGGTCACAGGAGAACCCGTAAAGCCTGGTGTCAAGAACACAGAACATGGTCATTGGAGCAGTGGTCCCAAGTTATATCCAAAGACTAGTCCAGGTATAGTTCGAGCAGTGATTGTCGCTGGGTTTTCATGTGGCGAGAACGAGGAATCACATACCAACCCTTTAATGTACTTGAAAGGGACCTATATGGAGGTCGTGGTTTGCTGGTGTGGGGTGAGATTATGATTGTTGCACGTACACTCCTGCGACTCTTTGACAGAGGAACTGCAACAGGTCAGGTGTATCTGGACGTCATTTTGCACCATTATGTCCGCCTTTCCAGGTGCGCAGTGGGTCCCACCTTCCTCCTAATGGATGATAACGCACGGCCCCACCGAGCGGCCATCGTGGAGGAGTACTTGAAACAGAAGATATCAGGCGAATGGAGTGGCCTGCCTGTTCTCCAGACCTAAACCCCATCGAGTACGTCTGGGATGCTCTCGTTCGACGTATCGCTGCACATCTTCAAACCTCTAGAAAACTTCAGGAGCTCCGACAGGCACTGGTGCAAGAGTGGGAGGCTATACCCCAGCATCTGCTCGACCACCTGATCCAGAGTATGCAACCCGTTGTGTGGCCTGTGTACGTGTGAATTGCGATCATATTCCATATTCATGTCGGGATACATGATCAGGAAACAGTAACGTTTTGTAGCATATGTGTTTCGGGACGATTTTCTCAACCTATCGCCAATACCGTGGACTTACAGATCTGTGTCACGTGTGTTCCCTATGTGCCTATGCTATTAGCGCCAGTTTTGTGTAGTGCCACGTTGTGTGGCACCACATTCTGCAATTATCCTTAATTTATGAGCATGAGCGTGCATAACGTAACTAATCGACTCTGGGGTTATGTTATGTGTTAAGTTACGAGGGCGTGATTTAGCAGTATGACCAGCTTCTTATATATTTGAGTATATTATCACTTCCTGCTCTGGCAGTAATAAACCTTTCATCACATACTGTTAATGAGAAAGTAATGCAAATATTTAAAGTGGTTGATTTTGAAAGTGAATAGCTTTTGGGTCCCTTGTTTCCGTATTCCTGTCTTGAAATTTTTCTAATGTTTTAAGGATTGTGTTACTCTGTAAACTGCCCAGTTACTGTGTGATTTAATGTTTTTGTTTCAGTGGTATAATCAGCGGTGCGCGTCGTCCGTTGTAGCTGGTCGTTTAACTGGGCGACGACGCCCTGGCGGCGGTCAGTTTGAATTGTAACCGATAGCGTGGTCGCTGTGTTTATCAGTAGACTCCGGTTCTTCGGCGAATTTGAGTATTTTATTATTTGTTCCTGGTGACACCGAGGCGTCCGTCTTTCCTTCCTAGCCGTTCCTTTCAGCTCGATCTCAGTTGTAGCTTCCGCGCATCTCGGATGTGCCATTACTTGTCACTGAAATTTTGTAATGCCTGAAAGATGTCTTTCATTGTACTGGGTTTTTAATATCTTATTCAAAAAGAGAAATTCGGATTTGTTGCTTGTGTATATCTTAAATGTGTCATGCTTCTGTTGGAGTTTTTCTCAGTAAACCATTTATTGTTTGTATGGTTCTTGAAGATTTATGTAAAGAGGGTTTTAAAACTGGGGTGGGCTTTGAAGCTCGTAGACCTTTTGTCTGTTTGTTAGGAATGTTTCAAATACTGGGGCAATTACGTGCATTATTCTGGGGCAACAGCAGTTCAATTGTTAAATAAAATCTGTTGGAAATTGGAAGCCAGAGTTTTTGTGTGATTGGTAATTATTGCCTTGTCTTTATTGAGTTGAAGTATACTTGAGCGTGTGTCCCACTTCTCACGCAGCACTGTTCGTGATCCCCGCCTCTAGATGAGAAGTAAAGGTTTCAAGGTGCGCTATATTCTTTATGCAGCTGGGGAGGACTTCTAAACCGGCTTGTAAGACTCACCCCGGAGGTGTAGGTCATTTATTTGTTCATTTGTGGGTGGACGTTGGGTCCATGCTGCAGTAGGACCTTGAGGACTTTAAACCATTCTTCGTTAATGCTTACATCGTGGCTGTGCCTAATTGTGGCGCGCAGTTGCTCCAGATTCGTGTGTAACTGTTCAGTGCGTCGTTTGATGATTTCGGCTAGCGACAGGACGTTCGCGTCTTCATGCTATTTAGTAGTACGCGCGTATCATGAGGCACGAAGTATCAACCTCAAGACTCTATTCTGTATTACTTGTAGACCGTGCAGTTGAATCTTTTTGGCGAGGCTTCAGGACGTGCTGCCATAGAGGATTTTTGCCAGGCTAGTAGCTTTGTAGAGCCTGCCCTCAGCCGAAATGGACATTTGCCTGCTAAGAAAGAACAACAACAGCTCCATGGCTATGCCATAAGCATTCTGCCAGAGATCCTCAATATGTCTATGACAGAACAACCGCGCATCGGAAGTATCCCTCAGATAATTGACTGCTTAGCTCCAGGGTATACTTCTCCAGAAGATGATGAATGACTCTCGTAATAGCGGCCGTGTTTTGCTAAAGTATGTTGTTTCGGTCTTGGTTGGGTAGGTTTTGACCTTACTTCTCCTACACTGAGCTGGGGCATTCGTCGCACTGGCTTCACCAGAACTGCTAGAAAAATGTCTGCATGAGAAAACACAGAACTCAAATGAAAGTTTCAATGCTCTTATTTGGAAAAGATGTGCAAAGACTGTGTTTGTTTCCAATTTGGCGGTGATGATTTCTGCTTTGGGAGCTGCAGAAGAAGTGTTTAATGATGGGAATGTGGCAAGACTTCACATCCTCAGCAAGTTGGGCTTTACACCTGGAGTCTTCACTGAGCAGATACTGCAGATTATCGATAAGCAAAGAATCGCGAAGGTGGAGACTTCAGTCCAGAACACACAAAAAATTGCTATGCAAAGGAGCAGAGAAGCTAAAAGAGCTGTACAGGATGATGAGGAAGAAATGGAATATGGATTTGGGCAGTTTTAGCTAAGGAGGAAAGTTTTTTTTTCTGCTTTCAGGAACACATATAACAGAAATTACTGGAAGGATAGCAGTGAAATTTGGCACACCTATTCTTTTGCTTTGAAGCAATATTTAAATAATAGCATTAATTTACCGAAAAGTTACTGCACTGAATTGTACACCTATTGTGGTGTCACCGCCAGACACCACACTTGCTAGGTGGTAGCCTTTAAATCGGCCGCGGTCCGGTAGTATACGTCGGACCCGCGTGTCGCCACTGTCAGTGATTGCAGACCGAGCGCCGCCACACGGCAGGTCTAGAGAAACGCCCTAGCACTCGCCCCAGTTGTACAGCAGACTTTGCCAGAGATGGATCACTGACAAATACGCTCTCATTTGCCGAGACGATAGTTAGCATAGCCTTCAGCTACGTCATTTGCTACGACCTAGCAAGGCGCCATTACCAGTTTATATTGAGATTGTAATTATGTATCATCAAGAGCGATGTTCTCCAATTATGGATTAAAGTTAAGTATTCCAGCAGCAACGTACCTTATTGGCTATATTAATTACATTGTCCTGTTCCAGACCTCACGCCAGTTTGCGTGAGCTTAAACGCGTGCATTTCGGCCTCCTCTAGCTACACGGTGTTGGCTCTTCTGCCAACACATCACCTATTAGTGTAGATTATTTTACCATTAAAAAAAATTTGCCAAATTTGCCTCGAAATTATGAAAAAGTGTACCTTAAAATAATAATTCAATAAAAATTCAAAATTATCTCACTGCATTAGATTATTACTAAAAATTTTGAATTTAAAAAAAAATCATATTAGATCTCTATACATAAGTGTGCAAAATTTCAATGAAATTGAACAAAAAATGGCAAAGATATGGATTTACAAAAATATCAGTGCAAGACTGGCACCGTCTCCCCTTAAGTATACCGCTGCGGGGAAATATCGGTGGGCTCTGCGAGGATTACGTGATCCGCTGACGTAAGATAGCCTGTGATAGCAGCGTTACCTTTGAACGATGGCAGCAGTCTCTGGTTGTACTTATTACAATGAGCGCAGAATGCAAACACAGGGCCGGCCGCCGTGGCCGTGCGGTTCTGGCGCTGCAGTCCGGAACCGCGAGGCTGCTACGGTCGCAGGTTCGAATCCTGCCTCGGGCATGGGTGCGTGTGATGTCCTTAGGTTAGTTAGGTTTAAGTAGTTCTAAGTTCTAGGGGACTTATGACCTAAGATTTTGAGTCCCATAGTGCTCAGAGCCATTTGAGCCATTTTGCAAACGCAGGATGTACAAGCGAGACACGTAAGCCTTTTGTTTCCGAAGGAGGGGAGCCTACGGGAATAAGGAGTGGCAACCCGCAAAGCGTAGAGTCGAGCCAGAAAAGGAGCGGCAAGGGAGCAGAGCTGAATATTCTTTATTCAACACAATTAAAAACCAATTTCACTACTGCTTTTTATGCGTATTTTTGACCGCAAGACAATTAAACACAGATTCGGTTGTTGATTTCTATGCGGCTTCTGGCCTCAGTACAATTACAAACAGATTTTTGCCCATCCGACCATTCTGTAGTGGATGAGCTTATCCAACTAACAGTGCCAAAAGAGTTGAATGCTAAACTTCAGGCGTCATGAACACTGCTCAGTACGGTTGGTGTAGTGTGCAACTCACTCCATAGCCATCATATTGTGATTCATCTGTGATATGTAGCCGAACCCATTTTACAATATGACGCTTTCTCTGGGAAAATTTCTTTAATTTCTTATTTTGTTTTCTTAACGTTTCCCCCTTCTTCGATAGTACTATGCTTAAATTTGGGGCCATTCTCAGCAGCGGTTCCATTTTTATAGCTTTTTGAAACAGGAGCTCTAATTAAATCACTCTGTATACTGCTGTCATAATGAAGACTTTTATTTCGTTGTTTCTTCTTTTGTACCACTGTGTTGTTCTCAAAAACATTTATGTTGTATGCAACCGTTTTTCTTTTTCATCACCATTTATAGCTCCTTCTCGTACAAAATGGTAACCATAGGTAAGTCAGTTTACGTAATACTGAGGTGAGAGAAGCCAAAGGATATCTTCTAATATCATGTCAGACCTCTTTTAACCAGTGTAGCGCTACAACTTGACGTGGATTCAACATGGACACAGGAAGTCATTGGTAGTCGCCTGCTGAAATATGGACACATGCTGCATTTATAGCTGTCCGTAATTGCGAAAGTGTTGCCAGTGCAAGATTTTCTGCACCAACTGACATCTCAACTACGTCCCATAAATGTTTGTTGTTGTGGTCTTCAGTCCTGAGACTGGTTTGATGCAGCTCTCCATGCTACCCTATCCTGTGCAAGTTTCGTCATCTCCCACTACCTACTGCAACCTACATCCTTCTGAATCTGCTTAGTGTATTCATCTCTTGGTCTCCCTCTACGATTTTTACCCTCCACACTGCCATCCAATGCTAAATTTGTGATCCCTTGATGCCTCAGAACATGTCCTTCCAACCGGTCCCTTCTTCTCGTCAAGTTGTGCCACAAACTTCTCTTCTCCCTTTGCTGTCTCTAACAGAATTACAATGTCATCGGCGAACCTCAAAGTTTTTATTTCTTCTGCATGGATTTTAACACCTACTCCGAATTTTTCTTTTCTTTCCCCTACTGCTTGCTCAATATACAGATTGAATAACATAAGTATTCTATGGGATTCATGACGGCCGATCCGAGTGGCCGAATCATTCGCTGAAATTGTCCAGAATATTATTCAAACCAATGGCCAACCATTGTGGCCCGGTGATACGACGCATCGTTCCTGCACGAAGTTCGTGAATGGCTGCAGGTGGTCCTCAAGTAGCCGAACATAAATATTTCCGGTCAATAATCGGTTCAGCTGGAGCAGAGGACACAGTCAATTACATGTAAACACAGTCCACACCGTTATAGAGCCACGAGAAACTTTCAAAGTGCATTGTTGACAATCAGGGTCCATGGCTTCGTGGGGACGACACCACACTCAATCCCTATCATTAGCTTTTACCAGCTGAAATCGCGACTCATGTCGCCAGGTCACCGTTTTCCAGTCGTCTGTGATCCAACCGATATTGTCACGAGCCCAGATGAGGACCTCTGGGCGATGTAGTGCCGTTAGCGAAGACAGTCACTTCAATCGTCTGCTGCCATAGCCCATTAACGCCAAATTTAGCCACACTGTCCTAATGGATATGTTCGTCGTACGTCCAACATCGATTTCTGTGGTTGTTTCACGCGCGTTGCTCGTCCCTTAGCACTGAAAACTCTACGCAAACGCCGCTGCTCTCGGTCGTTAAGTGAAGGCCGGCGGGCACTCTGTTGTCCGTGGTGAGAGGTAATGCCTGAAATTTTGCGGTATTCTCGGCACACTCTTGACACTCTGGATCTCGGAATATTGAATTCCCTAACAATTTTCGAAATGGTATGTATGCGCCTACTCCAACTAGTATTCTGCATTCAAAGTCTGTTGATTTCCGTCGTGTGGCCATAACCACATCGTAAACCTTTTCGCATGAATCACTTGAGTACAAATGACTGCTCCACCAATGCACTGCCGCTTTCTACCTTGGGTACACGATACCACGGCCATTTGCATGTGTACATATCCCTATCCCATGAATTTTGTCACGTCAGTGTATATTCTCCTTCTTACGTTACTTTTACGTTCGTGGAAAGAATACATTGGTTCGCCACCACAAATCTAGAAGTACAATACTGAAGCAATGTTAGGCATTTGTAGATATAGGCTTTTAAGCTCTCGATGACGTAAGTGAGGCAGATGACAGGAAGGATGCTTACGTTCAATGCTCCGTCGACGTCGAGGTCATTATAGACGGAGGACGAGCTCGTAATGGGAACAACAGTGAAGGGAACTGGCTGTGCCCTTTCAAGGGAGCCATCCCGGAAGTTGACTTAAGCGATTTAGGAAAATCACGACGAACCAACATCGGATTCGCTCGGTTTGAAGCGGGAGATGATAGATAATTGATATTTCGCAGTATTGGCGACTCCTGGTTGTTTGTCGCCAACTGGTGAGGAATTTTGTACAAATGACCGCTTCCCCATAAATGATGTGAGAGCCAGGTCATCAAGTTCAAGCTCGGTAGAGAAACAATATGGGAATTGTGAGTCCGCCTTGATGCAAAACAATTTGTTACTTGTCTGCTTATTTACTCCCCACGGTAGTTTTGGAGTCAAAATATCGCCATCATCAGGGGGTTCTTTAAATGTAAAAGCCAGCCGCGGTGGCCGTGCGGTTCTGGCGCTGCAGTCCGGAACCGCGGGACTGCTACGGTCGCAGGTTCGAAACCTGCCTTGGGCATGGGTGTGTGTGATGTCCTTAGGTTTGTTAGGTTTAAGTAGTTCTAAGGTCTAGGGGACTTATGACCTAAGATGTTGAGTCCCATAGTGCTCAGAGCCATTTGAACCATTTTTTTAAACGTAGAACATGCAGAAGAAAGCATAGCTATACACTACTGGCCATTAAAATTGCTACACCAAGAAGAAATGCAGATGATAAACCGGTTTCATTGGAGAAATATATTATTCTAAAACTGACATGTGATTACATTTTCACGCAATTTGGGTGCATAGATCATGAGAAATCAGTACCCAGAACAACCGCCTCTGTCCGTAATAACGGCCTTGATACGCCTGGGCATTGAGACAAACAGAGCTTGGATGTCGTGTACAGATACAGCTGCCCATGCAGCTTCAACACGATACCACAGTTCATCAAGAGTAGTGACTGGCGTATTGTGACGAGTCAGTTGCTCGGCCACCATTGACCAGACGTTTTTAATTGTTGAGAGATCTGGAGAATGTGTGGCCCGGGCAGCAGTCGAACATTTTCTGTATCCAGAAAGGCCCTTACAGGACCTGCAACACTCGGTCGTGCATTATCCTGCTGAAATGTAGGGTTTCGCAGGGATCGAATGAAGGGTAGAGCCACGGGTCGTAACACACCTGAAACGTAACGTTCACTGTTCAAAGTGCCGTCAATGGGGACAAGAGGTGACCGAGACGTGTAACCAATGACACCCCATACCATCACGCCGGGTTACGCCAGTATGGCGATGACGAATACACGCTTGCAATGTGCGTTCACCGCGATGTCGCCAAACACGGATGCGACCATCATGATGCTGTAAACAGAACCTGGATCCATCCGAAAAAATGACGTGTTGCCATTCGTGCACCCAGGTTCGTCGTTGAGTGCACCATCGCAGGCGCTCCTGTCTGTGATGCAGCGTCAAAGGTAACCGCAGCCATGGTCTCCGAGCTGATAGTCGATGCTGCTGCAAACGTCGCCGAACTGTTCGTGCAGATGGCTGTTGTCTTTCAAACGTCCCCATCTGTTGACTCGGGGCTCGAGACGTGGATACACGATCCGTTACAGTCATGCGGATAAGATGCCTGTCATCTCGACTGCTAGTGATACAAGACCGTTGGGATCCAGCACGGCGTTCCGTATTACCCTCCTGAACCCACCGATTCCAAATTCTGCTAACATTCATTGGATCTCGACCAACGCGAGCAGCAACGTCGCAATACAATAAATCGCAATCGCGATAGGCTACAGTCCGACCTTTATCAAAGTCGGAAACGTGATGGCACGCATTTCCCCTCCTTATAGGAGGCATCACAACATCGTTTCTAGGCAACGCCGGTCTACTGCTGTTTGTGTATGAGAAATCGGTTGGAAACATTCCTCATGTCAGCACGTTGTAAGTGTCGCCACCGGCACCAACCTTGTGTGAATGCTCTGAGAAGCAAATCATTTGCATATCACAGCATCTACTACCTGTCGGTTATATTTCGCGTCTGTAGCACATCATCTTCGTGGTGTAGCAATTCTAATGGCCAGTAGCGTACAAACACTGTAACAAATTCTTACATTTTTACTGTTCGTTTTTGTAATATTGTTTTCTGTGGATACTTTCGTAGTATCTTATTTACTGTAGGTTATCGCATGTTTTTAAGAATTGTTGTCGCTGGTTGCGACCAATTTTCTGTGCTTTTCCTTTTGCCGTTTTTCTCAGCGTACGTGATCTCATTTGCAACTGTGTGAGCGGCTGTTAGTAAACAAATACTTAAAGGTGAACTTACGTATAACAGTGTTACACACTTTGGGTTGCCCTAGTATTGAGGACCAGTTTTGGTGTCTACTGGGCTGTTACTTAGTTTGTCGTGCATTTACGTTCGTTGGACGGTATGTAGATAATTCTATACAGAGAAAAATTAAACTTTCTAACATTACGCCTTCTTGCCGTTTGCGTGTGTCGCGAGAGATGTATCGCATGTTGCGAGAAAGCTATGAAAACTGTAGCGGGAGTTCTCTGGGTGTGAAGGGAAAGTGGTTCTTGTGTGTGTGTGTGTGTGTGTGTGTGTGTGTGTGTGTGTGTGTGTGTGTGCTTTCTGCTTCTTCACAGAACATATAAGAGCTCTAAAGAGTGACAACACACATTCAACATCCGCAGAACACCTTATCAACAAAAACCATAACTCCACTAATATCGAAAGCGATTTACACATTCTGAAACACAGCCAAAATCTATAGTGACAACCAACAGTAGAAGAAAGTTACTGCATACAAAAGGCTACAGCGGAAAACCGTAATAAACGAAAGTACAGCACTTTGCAAAAGCACATTCTTTACCTCTCTGACCCAGGACACTTAATAGAAAGCACACAAACGCAAAAGAACCACTTCCCCATCACGCACAGAGACATAAATAAGGAAGAGCAAGAAGGTATAATGTTTTGGATCGTAAAGTGCGAAAGTTTTGTTTTTCTGTGTATAGAATTAGTTACATATCGTCCAACGAACGTGAGAACACGACAAACTGAGTAACAGCCAAGTACACACCAAAACTGTATGCACAACACTACCGCAAGCCCAAGTGTATAACGCTGTCATACTTAAGTTCACCTTTTAATATTTTTTTACTAACAGCTGCTCACACAGTTGCAGACAACCCCGAGAAAAACGGAAAAAGAAAAAGCACAGAAAATAGACGGCGAACAGTGACAACAATTCTTAAAAACATGCAGTAATGTACAATAAATAAGGTAATATGAAAGTGTCCACAGAAAACTATATTTCAAAAAAAGAACAGTAAAAATGTAATAATTTGTTACAGTGTTTGTATAACAATGCTTTCTTCTGCATGTTTCAGATTTAAAGAATCCACTGATGATGGCGATATTTGTCGCCAAAACTACCTTGGGGAATAAATAAGCAAACAAGTAACAAAGTGTTTTGCATCAAGTCAGATTCACAATTCCCATATTGTTGTTTTTCTGTGCAAACACTGAACAAATAGAAGAGTTCCAAGGTAAAGTTACTGCTCGGTAGGGAAGAAAAGGCTATCATCAGTCTCGTGGCACTTGCTATGTCGTCCTGGGACTTAACAGAGAAAGAGTATTGTGTCGTTCGTGTGGATGGAAAGCGCGATCGACAAAAATTGGGTTGCATACTAGAGACAGGTCAGTGCGGCAGATTCCCTGGGGCCAGCAGGTGACGAAGGGCCGGCGGTTTTCGGGCTGGCACGAAGTCCCACTTGCAGGCGGCTAGTGGTGGGGAGTAGTCGTGTTGTGCGGCCACCTCCATGACGTATGAGCCTCTGGTCACAGTGCCAGGTGCCCGTGAGGTATAGAGGTCGCTGTTGCCGCAACAGCCCACGTAGCAATACGCGGGTAAAATCTCCGTGGATAGTAGAATCCTGACTCGAATTGTTCCTCTGATTTATCCCGCGATCATCGGATATTTGGCGTTTTTGCGAATCGGTAAAAATGGAACCCTTATACATTCACTTTGTTGTCCGTTTGTCTGTCAGTCTGTCTGTCTGTCTGTCTGTCCGACTGCGGAAAATTAAATTTCATCGATACGGATAGACGTATCACTTTAAAATTTGTATCACATACTAAGGGCTAAGTTCCCTTCATGTGGTAAACAGTTGAAGCTTTCACGTTAATGGAAACGAAAAACACGGCGATTTATTTCACATATTTTGACACATTGTATCTCACTGATCAAAACATATAGGAGACTTCTCGTTGAAGTAGAATCATGTAATTTGACAAGAAGCATGGTTTCACTATACAAGTAAATGAAAAAATCCCAAAATTGTTAAACTGTAAATATAAAAAATCACTCCGTCTTCAGGCCACGAGTGGCCTACCGGGACCATCCGACCGCCATGTCATCCATAGTGGAAGATGCGGATAGAAGGGGCATGGGGTCAGCACACCGCTCTCCCTGTCGTTATGATGGTATTCTTGACCGTAGCCGCTACTATTCGGTCGAGTAGCTCCTCAATTTGCATCACGAGGCTGAGTGCACCCCGAAAACTGGCAACAGCGCATGACGGCCTGGATGGTCACCCATCCAAGTGCCGACCACGCCCGCCTGCGATTAACTTCGGTGATCTCACGGGAACCGGTGTATCTACTGCGGCAAGGCCATTGCCCAAACTGTAAATATATAACACCAGAATATTTTTAATTTCTGTCTGAATGTCTGTGTTTGGACCCCTTTTTCTCAGGAACAGACTGTCACGTTAATGCATATTATGGTCTATACTGCTTTTGTGGTGTAATAAATTCAAGCTTCTAAGATACGGCCATTTATGTCATGTATTTTGATAGTCACAAACTCACTTATCAAGACCTGTAGGGTACTTCCAATCGACATAGAACCATTAAATATTGCTACACTGAAGATTTCACAGAACAATTAAAGGAACAAATCCGAAAATTTGTTAATTTGTAATTATATCACACGAAAAATATATTGTCACTCCTCATCTGACTGTCTGTTTCTCCGACCGTCTGTTAGGACCCCTTTTTCTCAGGAAAAGGTTGACATGCCAAGTTCAAATTTATGTCTCATACTAAGGTCTTACGTCCCTTGACGAGGTAAGACATGTAAGCTTCTAAATCAAAGCAGTCGAAAGATAGAGTCGTGATACTTACAAACCAAGGTCTATAGTGTAGTTCCTGTTGACATACAATAATGCATAACTAAAAAAAGTCTGAAAAGTGTAAATTCATAAATATTTCGTACGAAAAAAATATTTTTGCTGTTAGTTGTCAGTTTGTCTGTCCCCTTTGTCTCAGGAACAGGTAGACGTATCAAATCGAAATTAATGTCACATATTTAGGTCTATGTTCATGGTGGCGTAAAAATGTTAAGCTTCTAAGTCAATGTAGTCAAAAGATACGGCCATTTATATGACATATATTGATACTCAAAAACTCAATCAAATTCATTGGTATACTCAAAATATGGTTCTTATTTTTGTTGTTCTCAGCATTTTCGCTCAATATTGTCACAAAATAAGTTATTTTTATCTAATTAAAGCCTAAGAATCATTATATTTCAAGCTTTAGTAAACTGAACGCAATATCTCCGTTATTTGGCTGAAGCTCTGGTGACGTCACAGACCAGGAGTAAGGACGATGTTAGACGTGTGTTACAGGAGCTATGACCGAAGTTTTACGTTGATGCGTTTATGCTCTACCCATTTAGAGCGACAATGTGTGCAAAGGTGGGCATTTTTCCCTGCTTCATGCTGAATCATTAAACTCACTGAAAATGGGTCCGTATCTCATATCTAGATTATCATCTGTGAGATTCACGTGAAACACACTTTCAGAAACAAACATGAGCTTAACCTGTGAAACGACGTACTAGCGTTCATTGTCACTGCAGTCATCAATTACGACCCAAAGGATAATAAAATTCTTGACAACCCTTAGTGTTGATTTCCCTGTAGATAAGAAAATCAGTAGAGGTAGTACAGTGTGCGTCGTTTCTGTGGTGCACCGGATATCGAGTCTGACCACGAATCAGAAGGTTTCAGTTTCGTATCCTGATGAGGTCGGAAGCTCTCGGAAGTTCGAGTCTTGGGAAGGTCGTAAAATTTTATATGTCTTACACGAAACAGGATAACAGCATTAATAAGAACTCATTGTGGTAGTTGTTTCCATGGTGAGATGTATTATATACAGCTTCGCATTAATTCTAATCGGAAAAATGGGCGAATGAGGATAGATGCATTTAATTTGGGTATTGTGTGTGTGTTGGGGGGGGGGGGGGGGAGGAAGCATTCCTAGTGGTGAAGGTATCACCACACGCCCACAGTACAGCGAGATGTAGGGCGATGAGGTTTTTTATGTGAAAAAGCTTAAACCGTGTACAACATGCAGATAAAACAAGCGTGAGGGAAGCATTCCTAGTGGTGAAGGTATCACCACACGCCCACAGTACAGCGATATTATGTAGGGCGATGAGGTTTTTTATGTGAAAAAACTTAAACCGTGTACAACATGCAGGTAAAACAAGCGTGAGGGAAGCATTCCTAGTGGTGAAGGTATCATCACACACCCACAGTACAGCGAGATGTAGGGCGATGAGGTTTTTTATGTGAAAAAGCTTAAACCGTGTACAACATGCAGGCAAAACAAGCGTGAGGGCTGCGATGGCGAGTGCAAACTAATGTCAGCGTCTGAAGAAATCGTCTTTATGGGAAATGATGATACTTTAAGTAGTAAGGATCGTAGTTGGACAATACGAAGAAGAAAAAGGACTGTTTCCAATAAGGTAAGAAGTTAACTGGAAATCTTCTTGAAGGTGGCGTGTATGAATAGTCATTGCAGATGTAAGCGTATGTAACCGGTAAAAACAAGTTAACAGTACTATATTCCTGATGTCTGTTGTGAAGTTTCGTATTTGTTATTTGTTTGTCGTATTAGGGAATGTTGCGTCATTTATAAATAAGTTAAAATATTTCGTTTGACCATATTTGGGCCAGCAACCTACGAATAACTGCGCACAAACCCTTGCAGTCGACCGCTCTACCATCTCAGCTATCAAAGAATGTGTGTTAACATTGGATGTAGCGACACTCAGGTCTCCCAATTTTCACTGCGAGTTTAATTTCATTGAATGGCACTGTTCTTCCTTGTAACGGTGGGAAAAACTATATCGGGTGTAAATTAATGCTAGCTTTGGAAGGAGAGACAGTCGTAAGATAGGGAATTTTTGCATCGATGTCGTGGCATTTTGTCAGTACAGTGCAACCACGTTTCACGCTTCTTCCTTTGGAATACACAACATTTCGTGTGTTTTAATAGATATATTTGTACAATGTGGTACTACACACCACTTGTAACCCATTTTCAGGAACGCGAAATCCGAAAAAAGGCGCCACTATATGACAGTAGGAGCACTGAGCTGACCAGTGACGCTAGAGGCATCATGTACTGAAGAGCCAGAGAAACTGGTACACCTGCCTAATATCGTATGAGGCTCCTGCGAGCACGCAGAAGTCCCGCAACACGACGTGGCCTGGACTCGACTAGTGTCTGAAGTAGTGCTGGAGGGAACTGAGACCATGAATCCTGCAGGACTGCCCCTAAATCGGTAAGAGTAGGAGGGGTGGAGATGCCTTCTGAACAACGCATTGCAAGGCATTCCATGCTCAATAATGTTCATGCCTGGGGAATTTGGTGGCCAGAAGAAATGTTTAAACTAAGAAGAGTGTCCGTGGAGCCACTCTGTAGCAATTCTGGACGTGTGGGGTGTCGTGATGTCCTGCTGGAATTGCCCAAGTCCGTCGGAATGGACAATGGACATGAATGAATGGAAGTGATCAAAGATGATGCTTATGTACGTATCACCTGTCAGAATTGTAACTAGATGTTTTAGGGGTCTCTAATAACTCCAACTGCACGTGCCCCACACCATTACAGAGCCCCCATCAACTTGAGCAGTCCGTTGCTGACATGCAGGGCCCATGGATTCATAAGGTTGCATCCTAGCCCGCACACGTCCATCCGCTCGACAAATATGAAACGAGACTCGTCCGAGCAGGCAACGTGTTTCCAGTCATGAACATACCAATGTCAGTGTCGATTGGCCCACGCGGAGTGTAAGGCTCTGTGTCGTGCAGTCATCACGGGTACACGAGTGGGCCTTCGGCTGCGAAAGCCCATATCGATGATGTTTCGTTGAATGGCGCAGCTTCACTTGTTGATGGCTCAGCATTGAAATCTGCAGCAGTTTGCGGAAGGGTTGCACTTCTGTCATGTTGAACGATTCTCTTCAGTTGCCATTGGTCCCGTTCTTGCAGGATCTTTTTCTGGCCGCAGCGATGGGAGGGCGGGGGGGAGGGGATTACTATGCCTCGGGCATGGATGTGTGTGATGTCCTTAGCTTAGATCGGTTTAAGTAGTTCTACGTTCTAGGGGACTGATACTGACGGTACACTCTTGAAATGGTCGTACGGGATAATCCCCACTTTTTCTCTACCTCGAAAATCCCGTGTCCCATCGCTTGTGCGGCGACTGTAACTCCAAGTTCTAACTCACTTAAACCTTGATAACCTGCCATTGCAGCAGCTGTAACCGATCTAACACCTGCGAAAGACTCTTAACTCATATAGGCGTTGCCGACCGTAACGCCTTACCCTGCCTGTTTACATATCTCTGTATTCGAATACTCATGTCTATACTAGTTTCCTTGGCGCTTCAGTGTGTGATTCGAATGGAGCGTTTTAGGGGGGTTTCAAATTATTTGAAACTCATTTTCGTTTTCAAATAATACTAAAATTCAAGAGCGAAAAAAAGCACATTGTGAGCATAAACTGACGTAATTAACCGTTTAAGACGGATTTCCGGAAAACAGTCAAATACCTTATTAAACTTTCGCTACAAGACGGTCTCCCATGAGAAATGAGTGAGCAATGGCAGGACAATGGAACTCTACAGAAACATTTGTAAGGACATCCTAATGAGATTAACGAATAAAGTGTGTTTCGTCACTCGACAAAATGTTCCATGGCCCCATGTCATCTATTTCAACCCTGCAAGAAACGCAGGAGCAAGTTTCCCTCGAAGGTTTGCGTGCCTGTACGGATATCATTTGACAATTGTTCGCAGCACTTTTCTAACGGCGGAAAGTGGAATATTCAGCTGTCGTGACACAGATTGTGCACTGCACGAAGGTCGCTCATTACGTCCAACATTCTCAACCATGGCAGCATTAACTTCTTCAATACTTTATGGCACAGTTGGCCGTTAGCCTCTCCCAGGAGCAATTTTAAAACCGCCAGTTAATTCGAACTTCCGAATCGTGTTCTCCAGCCCCGTTGCGAAAAGACGACCCCTCAGAATTCCTTTAATGCATTCATTCTCGCGAAGAGAAGCACCATTATTGCTATTGTTATGAAAAAACAGCTTTACGAGTAAATCCCTCTGAACCTAGTCCAAAGTCATGTTGATCGTCGGCAACTGATGCTTGTGTCACCTCTACCAGCACCCAATGGCAAATCATGACACTAACACTATTCACAACTAAAATCCTGCAGCATACAGTTTGAACATCATTTCTATAAGGTTGGGTACCCATATGATTAATAGTTTTCCGTTCACACTGGCTCAAGAAGTGAAAGTTTGTGTATTGAAATGTGATAGCATTGACTGGAATACTCTTTTTCAAATTCTGAAGGTGGCAGCGGTAAAATACAGGGAGCGAAAGGCTATTTACAATTTGTACAGAAAGCAGATGGCAGTTATAAGAGTCGAGGGACATGAAAGGGAAGGAGTAGTTGGGAAGGCAGTGAGACAGGCTTGTAGCCTCTACCCGATGTTATTCAATCTGTATTTTGAGCAAGCGGTAAAGAAAACAAAAGAAAATTTCGGAGTACGTATTAAAATCCATGGAGAAGAAATAAAAACTTTGAGGTTCGCCGATGACATTGTAATTCTGTCAGAGATAGCAAAGGACTTGGAAGAGCAGTTGAACGGAATGGACAGTGTCTTGAAAGGAGGGTATAAGACGAACATCAACAAAAGCAAAACGAGGATAATGGAATGTAGTCGAATTAAGTCGGGTGATGCTGAGGGAATTAGATTAGGAAATGAGAAACTTAAAGCAGTAAAGGAGTTTTGCTATTTGGGGAGCAAAATAACTGATGATGGTCGAAGTAGAGAGGATATAAAATGTAGATTGGCAAAGGCAAGGAAAGCGTTTCTGAAGAAGAAAAATTTGTTAACATCGAGTATAGATTTAAGTGTCAGGAAGCAGTTTCTGAAATTATTTGTATTGAGTGTAGTCATGTATGGAAGTGAAACATGGACGATAAATAGTTTGGACAAGAAGAGAATAGAAGCTTTATAATTGTGGTGCTACAGAAGAACGCTGAAGATTAGATGTGTAGATCACATAACTAATGAGGGTGTATTGAACAGAATTGCGGGGAATAGGAGTTTGTGGCACAACTTGACTAGAAGAAGGGATTCCGTTGGTAGGAAATGTTCTGAGGCATCAAGGGATCACCAATTTAGTATTGGAGGGCAACATGGAGGGTAAAAATCGTAGAGGGAGATCAAGAGATGAATACACTAAGCAGATTCAGAAGGATGTAGGTTGCAGTAGGTACTGGGAGATGAAGAAGCTTGCACAGGATAGAGTAGCATGGAGAGCTGCATCAAAGTAGTCTCAGGACTGAAGACCACAACAACACCAGCAATGAATTATGGAGTTCTTAGCAAGAATCCTGCATTCATAAATTCTTTCCTACCCCACCGATTTTACAGTTCTGAAACAGATCTACGCTCACAGCAATGGCGTGAAACACTGCACGTAGGCTGTAAACGATGCCCTTTGATCCAGAGCGTTTCTGTTTGAGTTAACGTCTGCCATTATCCTTTCAGATGAATCGGCGAGTAACACTGAAGTGGTGACTGTGTTTTAGGCAGCTACACTCTAAGACAAAAGAAAAGACGCACAGCAAAAGAATTATCTGAATGGGACTGTAATCAGTACATGTAACAAACAAATTATTACAATTTCAGAAAAATTGGGTGTTTCATTCACGAGAAATGGTTTCAACCACTGAGAACGTCAATGGCCCGTTGGTCCTCCTCTGTTCCTTATGCAAATAATTATGTTGCTTGGCATTGAATGGTAGAGTTATTGTATACCCCACTGAGGGGTACGGAGCCAAATTTTGTTCGATTGGCGCGTTAGATCGTCAAGATCACGAGATGGTTGGAAGGCGCTGCCCATATTCTCCAAACATTTCCAACTGAGGACAAGTCCAGCGATCTTGGTGACAAGACAGATGCGGGCGAGCGCGAGGAAAAGGAGTAGAAACAGTTGCCGTCTGTGGGTCGGCTTTATCTTGCTGAAATATTAGCCTAGGATGGCTTGCCTTGATGGGCAACAAATCGGGATGCAGAAATCGTCGACCTCCTGCTGTCCTACAAGGGTGACGTGGATGACATCTGAAGCGGTCTTGTTATGAAATGAAATGGTACTCCAGACTAATACTCCTGGTTGTCGAACCATATGGCGGGCGACAGTAAGTTTGGAGGCCATCGAGACACGTCTTCGCCTGTCGTGGGGCTCTGTTCGAAGCGGGAGTCATCACTGAAGCCAATTCTACTCCTGTCAATGAGATTCCGGGCCGAAGACGTGTCTGGAGATTGCTCGAACTACAATGGGATACCAACTTGACTGTCGCCCTCCGTATTGCCCGACAACAAGGAGGTATGGTCTTGGGGCTCATTTCATTTCATAGCAGTACCTCTTTGGTTGTCACCCACGGCATCTTTATGGCAACAGGCTTTTGAGTAGTTTCAGGGGCAACAGTACGGATGATTGACTTATCTGGGCTTATGAAATCAGCTCGAATGGATTGTTGATACTGAGAGTGCCTGAGGGCAAGGGGAAACTACAGTCGTTGAATTTCCTGAGGACATCCAATTCTGCTGTATGGCTTACCATTGATGGTATCATGTTGGGTAAAATATTTCGGAATTAAAATAGTCTCCTATTCAAATCACCTGGCGTGGACTGTTAAGGAGGATGCTATCATCAGGAAAAAAACTGAACTGTCGTTCTGCGGGTCGTATTGTGTAATGTCAGATATATTAACTGGGAAAGTAGGTTAGAAAATTTGAAAAGGAAAATGGATATTTTAAAATTATATAAAGCAGACAGGAACACCACTCACGGATTACGGCTTAGGTCTGTTCCGAATGCCCGACTGCTGCCTGTAATACAGTACGAGATCTGTGGAGCATGTGATCACCATGACCCCAGTTCGTCCAGCCGTTATTGCCATTAGAGGTATTATGATGTTGCTGCTGCTTCCTTATTCAAGCAGCTCCGTATCCAGCTTCACGAAGCTGATTGAACCGCTTTTCTAGGCCTCTCTATCTTGTAAAATCCGACGAGGTTCCGGGAATCGAACCTGGTTCCTTCCACACTGAAGGTAGCGACGCTAAACATTTGGCAGGAAGTACAAGACTTCTTGTCAGACGATTACAGGCTTATCAACACGAAGTCACATTGTGGTGATGTAGGAGTAGGTCTAATAGTGAATAAGAAAATATGATTATGAATAAGCTTCTGTGAAGAGCGTAGGGGATCCATTATCGTAGGTAATAAAAACATATCAGACGCCAACCAATCCGGTACACATTTACATGTCGACTTACTCCACAGATGGTGAAGAGATTGCAAGAGTGTATGATGAGAACAAAGAAATATTTTAGACATCTGTGGACGATGAATATTTGATTGTGACAGGGAACTGCAATTCAGTAATAGAGGAAGGATCAGAAGGAAAAATAGTAACAGAGAATGGACTGTGAGAAAGGAATAAAAGGGCAACCCATTGGTAGAGTTTCAGCCAGAACACATTTTAATCATTGCTAACGCTAGGTTTGTTGTTGTTGTTGTTGTTGTAGTCTTGAGTCCTGATAGTGCATTCATCTCATGGTCTCCCTCTACGATTTTTATCCTCCACGCTGCCCTTCAATACAAGATTCGTGATCCCTTGATGCCTCAGAACATGTCCTACCAACGGATCCCTTATTCTAGTCAAGTTGTGCCACAAACTTCTCCTCTTCCCAATCCCATTCAGTACCTCCTCATTAGTTATGTGTATTACCCATCTGATCTTCAGCATTCTTCTGTAGCACCACATTTCGAAAGCTTCTATTCTCTTCTTGTCCAAACTATTTATCGTCCATATTTCACTTCCATGCGTGGCTACACTCCATACAAATACTTTCAGAAACGACTTCATCACACTTAAATTTATACTCGATAGTACCAAATTTCTCTTCGTCAGAAATGCTTTCCTTGCCATTGCCAGTCTGCATATTATATCCCCTCTACTTCGACCATCATCAGTTAATTTGCTCTCCAAATAGCAAAGCTCCTTTACTGCTATAAGTGTCTCATTTCTTAATCTAATTCTGTCATCATCACCCGACTTAATTCGACTACATTCCATTATCCTCGTTTCGCTTTTATTGATGGTCATCTGATATCCACCTTTCAAGACACTATACATTCCGTTCAACTGCTCTTCCAAGTCCTTTGCAGTCTCTGACAGTATTACAATGTCATCGGCAAACCTCGAAGTTTTTATTACTTCTCCATGGATTTTAATACCTTCTCCGAATTTTTCTTTTGTTTCCTTCAAAGCTTGCTCAATATTCAGATTGAATAACATCGGGGAAAGGCTACAAACCGATCTCACTCCCTTCCCAACCACTGCTACGCTTTCATGTCCCTCAACTCTTATAACCGCCATCTGGTTTCTGTACAAATTGTAAATAACCTTTCGATCCCTGTATTTTACCCCTGCCACCTTCAAAATCTGAGAGTATTCCAGTCAGCATTGTCAAAAGCTTTCTCTAAGTCTACAAATGCTAGAAACGTAGGTTTGCCTTTCCTTAATCTAGCTTCTAAGATAAGTCGTAGGGTCAGTATTGCCTCACGTGTTACAACATTTGTACGGAATCCAAACTGATCTTCCCCGAGGTCGGCTTCTACCAGTTTTCCCATTCGTCTGTAAAGAATTCGTGTCAGTATTTTGCAGCCGTGGCTTATTAATTTTCGCATCTGTCAGCACCTGCCTTCTTTGGGATTGAAATTATTATATTCTTCTTGAAGCCTGAGTGTATTTCGCCTGCCTCATACATCTTGCCCACCAGGTGGTAGAGTTTTGTTAGGACTGGCTGTGCCAGGGCTGTCAGTAGTTCTAATAGAATGTTGTCTACTCCTGGGGCCTTGTTTCGACTCAGGTCTTGCAGTGTTCTGTCAAATTCTTCACGCAGTATCGTATCTCCCATTTCATCTTCATCAACATCCTCTTCCATTTCCATAATATTGTCCTCAAGTACATCGCCCTTGTATAGACCCTCTATATACTCCTTCCACCTTTCTGCTTTTCGTTCTTTGCTTAGAACTGGGTTTCCATCTGAGCTCTTGATATTCATACAATTGGTTCTCTTTTCTCCAAAGGTCTCTTTAATTTTCCTGTAGGCAGTATCTATCTTACCCCTAGTGAAATAAGCCTCTACATCCTTAGATTTCTCCTCTAGCCATCCCTGCTTAGCCATTTTTAACTTCCTGTCGATCTCATTTTTGAGACGATTGTATTCCTTTTTGCCTGCTTCATTTAGTGCATTTTTAAATTTTCTCCTTTCATCAATTAAATTCAATATTTCTTCTGTTACCCAAGGATTTCTACTAGCCCTCGTCTTTTTACCTACTAGATCCTCTGCTGCCTCCACCACTTCATCTCTCAAAGCTACCCATTCTTCTTCTACTGTATTTCTTTCCCCCATTCCTGTCAATTGTTTCGTTATGCTCTCCCTGAAACTCTGTACAACCTCTGGTTCTTACAGTTTATCCAGGTCCCAACTCCTTAAATTCCCACCTTTTTGCAGTTTCTTCAGTTTTAATCTACAGTTCACAACCAATAGATTGCGGTCAGAGTCAACATCTGCCCCTGGAAATGTCTTACAATTTAAAACCTGGTTCCTACATCTCTGTCTTACCATTGCATAATCTATCTGAAACCTGTCAGTATCTCCAGGCGTCTTCCATGTATACAACCTTCTTTTATGATTCTTGAACCAACTGTTAGCGATGATTACGTTGTGCTCTGTGCAAAATTCTACCAGGCGGCTTCCTCTTTCATTCCTTAACCCCATTCCATATTCACCTACTATGTTTCCTTCTCTCCCTTTTCCAACTACCGAATTTCAGTCACCCATGACTGTTAAATTTTCGTCTCCCTTCACTGTCTGAATAATTTCTTTTATTTCATCATACATTTCTTCAATTTCTTCGTCATTTGCAGAGCTAGTTGCCATATAAACTTGTACTACTGTAGTAGGCGTGGGATTCGTTTCTATCTTGGGCACAATAATGCGTTCACTATGCTGTTTGTAGTAGCTTACCCGCACTCCTATTTTTTTATTCATTATTAAACCTACTCCTGCATTACCCCTATTTGATTTTGTATTTATAACCCTGTATTCGCCTGACCAAAAGTCTTGTTCCTCCTGCCACCAAACTTCACTAATTCCCACTATATTTAACTTTAACCTATCCATTTTCCTTTTTAGATTTTCTAACCTACCTGCCAGATTAAGGGATCAGACATTCCACTCTCCGATCCACAGAACGTCAGTTTTCTTTCTCCTGATAAGAGCGTCCTCCTGAGTAGTCCACGCCCGGAGATCCGAATGGGGGACCATTTTACCTCCGGAATATTTTACCCAAGAGGATGCCATCTTCATTTAACCACACAGTAAAGCTGCATGCGCTCGGGAAAAATTACGGCTGTAGTTTCCCCTTCCTTTCAGCCGTTCGGAGTACCAGCACAGCGAGGCCGTTTTGGTTAGTGTTACAAGGCCAGATCAGTCAATCATCCGGACTGTTGCCCCTGCAACTACTGAAAAGGCTGCTGCCCCTCTTCAGGAACCACGCGTTTGTCTGGCCTCTCAACAGATACCCCTATGTTTTGGTTGCACCTACGGTACGGCTATCTGTATCGCTGAGGCACGCAAACCCCCCCCCACCAACGGCAAGCTCGACGCTTCATGGTGGAGGGGGGACACTAGGTTTAAGAATCATAAGAATCATAAAACAGGTTCATCGTGTAAGCTGGCCCAAAATTTTGTAAAGATTTTCACCTGATTCCATTGCATATTTTCGTTACATCAAGGAACCATTAAGGCCAGCAACGAACAGTGCTATTCACCACGTAATGGAAAAATCAGCTACAAGCTTCCGAAATGTTTAACAATTCACGGGAGAAAGCGTTAGTCAGAAACCATCGCCGGAAGGGGCTGAGATTTTTGGTTACTATTGTTAAATGTCAGCGTGGTGTTTCTTTCTGTGGTTGTTTTGAGTCCGAGTAATTCTTCTGGGGCACACGGACATCCGTGCCAGTCGAAGATCGTTTGTACTGCCACTTTAAGAGATAAAGAACGTGTTATTTATATAAAAAAACAAAAGTTCTAGACTTCAGCATTTTTTCCCATAAAAATATTGAAAGAAAAATTAAAATTAATTTCACGGTCTATTCTGAATGTATATGCAAGTAGTGGAGGGATATTGTTAAAAACAACAGAAACATAATGAAAATATACGACGAATATTCCCAATAGCACTTAATAAGAAAGGCTTAGCACTGATTCTGTAGTGAGTACGACAGTAAAGTATTCGGAAATACTATATTGCAGAGAAACTTTAGTCTGTGACTACTAAGTGGATTCCCTTTGCGTGAGAATAATTCTAATCATATTAACGAAAAAAGATCAGTAGAATAGTACGAAAACAATTTTAGTTGAAGACTATTGTAAGAAATATTACTATCATTATCAGCTTATATTAAATATCAATATAACGTAAATAATACATTGCTGACTCTGACAAAGGAACAAAATGCTCTGTATAGCCATGCAGTTAAACGGCAACGCAAATTTAGTTATCGTTTGGTGTATTCATTACGTGAAAAAGTATCTTTTTTTCTTAAGTTTCTCAGCGCCTCGTCATTTGTGTTCGACTCATATCCAGAATAAGTGATGCAAAAGTTAATTCGCATTCGCGAGATATACTTACGATTGAGTATCAATGTTGACATAACTGATTTCTATTATAGTTATTTAGACGTTCAGTACCATCCTGATGAGTATTTAGAGAGTTTAAAATATTAGAACTATTTTCAATGAAAGGTTGCTGGGAGAAGGCATCTGACAAAAAATTAAACTATATGTATTCGGTGACCGACAGAGCAACACATTCGAACTTAAGTAGATGCGTGATACTACGGTAAGGTATAGCAATACCAACAGAGATTCATTTATGAAACTGATTGACAAACAGTATCTTTGTTTATCTTTGGACTCAATACTATACAGTAATGATGAATATAGTGTTACAAAATCAATTTTGGTCGGAAGACTATTGAAAGATACATTATTTGAATGATTAGCTTAAATAGAACATCAATATAAAACTAAAAAATATATTTCTTACTCTCTCTGTAAATGTGATGTATTAATTGTGTAAGGTGGTCAAATAAGACTGATTCTAGCCAAAGAGACAGCAAGTGTTGTCGTAGATGTCAGCATTCCATACAAATGTAAGGAAAAGATGAAGTTACATTTATCATCAACTAATATTTTTGTAACCTTAAAAATGGAATCACTGAACTGCATAGTGTTGCAGGTGTGTTGTTACTAGAGCGTTAATACGATAGGTTAGTGGTAATCAGTACTGGGAAGAAGGGTATACTTCCCAGATTGATAAAGCTTTAATTCACTTTCTTTATATTCCTTGATTTTATGCGTAACAGTACGCTGTCAGGATATATTCTTAGACAACATTACGGGAACTGTTGACGACTGACGAGAGTTTGCAAAGCGTCAGGGCAAAGCATTCGTGTTCCATTACAGAAGGAACCATTACACACTTATTGACTGAAACGGGTTAAGGAATACAATAAAAGACGAATGGGTAGGTGTGAGAGATGAAATTGTGGAAGTAACCGAGGGTCGAAGAGGGGATGTAAAGCCCAGAAGAAGTCCATATGTACCACACGAGATATGGAATTTACTTGATGAAAAGAGAAAATATAAAAATGCAGCAAACGAAGCAGGAAGAAGCAAGCACAGACGTTTAAAAACGACAGAAAGGGCAAGATAATAAAGAAGGAATGGCCGGAGGAGAAAGATAGATGCTGTCTTAGGGAAAATGAAAGAGACCTATGGAGAAAAGAGGAGCATCTGTATGAATATCAAGCACTCGACAAGCCAATATTAAGTAGAGGAAGGATGTCCGAAATGTGGAGAATATGTGTGGAGGGCTGTACAGGAGAAAAGAACTTGAAGCTAATATTGTAGAAAAATCAGAGGAAGTAAGTTGCGATGAATTGAAAGATGTGATAGTATGTAAAGAATCTGACTGACTACTGAAAGACGTCAAGTCAAAACGTGGACCCTGTGTTGCATCAAATTCCCTGAGAATTATTGAAATCCTTGGGAGACGAATCTGCTCATAGCTTTTGAGACTGGTAAAATAGCCACAGATTTCGAGATGTACGTAATAAATTCTATTCCAAAGACAGTAGGTACTGACAGGCGTGAATATTACCAACCCGTTAGTTTTATGAGTCGCGGTGCAGTATACTGACACGATGTTATTACAGGAGAAACGAAGGCCGCGAGGGATTACCCGAGCGGTCTTCTGCGCTGCAGTCATGGACTGTGCGGCTGGTCCTGGCGAAGGTTCGAGTCCCCTCTCGGGCATCGGTGTGTGTGTTTGTCCTTAGGATACTTTAGGTTAAGTAGTGTGTAAGCTTAGGGACTGATGACCTTATCAGTTAAGTCCCTTAAGATTTCACACACATTTGAATATTTTTTGAGAGACGAAGAATTAAACCAACATCAGACTGGATTCCGGTGAAATGTA
Organism: Schistocerca piceifrons; assembly: GCF_021461385.2. Lineage (NCBI taxonomy): Eukaryota > Metazoa > Arthropoda > Insecta > Orthoptera > Acrididae > Schistocerca > Schistocerca piceifrons. The sequence goes on along the minus strand of NC_060141.1, from coordinate 769,205,573 downwards.
GGATCACGCGAGGGAATGCTCACTCTACGGCGCATCTTAGAACATATACTGAAGAAAGGCAAATCTACAGATTCAGCATTGAAGATTTAGAGGAAGCATTTGACAGTGGTGACTGGAATACCATCCTTGAAATTCTGACGGAAGCAGGGGTAAAATACAGGGAGCGATTGATTATAAAAGAGACATCGTAGGTCTTGGAAGATCAACTGAATGGAACCGTTAGTGTCTTGGCAAGAAGTTATGGAATGAACATCAGTAAAAGTAGAACAAAGGTAATGCTATGAAGTCTAATTAAATAAGATGAAGGTGACAGAATTACATTAGGAGATGAGACACATAAAGTAGTCGGTGAATTATTCTATTTGTGCAGCAGATCACTGGCTATGACCAAAGTGGAGAGAACATAAATGGCAGAATGGTAATGTCAAGAAAATGCTTTAGGTACATATGATGCACTGGAAAAATATTCGCTAAGCAACCCTAAACAACCCTCACATTACGAAGTGGGGTATTCTGACTACCCCAGGTTGTTTTATTCCCTATAACAATGTTATCTGAAGGGCCACATGCCTGTGGATTCATTACTCTGTACTAAAATGATTGACGTTGAATTCACACTCACGACTGTCTAATTTTTTTGGCTTTATCATTGTTATTCAAGTAATTTATTGGTGGGATTGAGAGACTACCCCGCTTGGTATGAAATGTCTTATTTTCTTATTTACAGAAAAAGAAGGTTATGGGAAATATATCTGTCATTCATCTCCTTTGTTGAGTTTCGCCATAGATCCAAAGTTCGTTATTGTCGATGGTTACTATTGTTGAGTTGAATTTTAGGTTCACTGTTGAGCTGACATTACACGAGTTAGTATTTCATCTGCAAGTAAGGATTTCCAAAGGAATTTCTAGCTTAGAGATCATGGAAATACTATACAATTCTGTCAGTGACGATGAAAAAGAATGGGACATTGATAATGAACTGAATGAATATATGGAACCTCTTGACAAAGACCATATAGCATCAGATGAAGCTGATGATGAAATATCAGAAGACACTACACACTCATGTGAACAAGTAGAAGAAGAAGAAGAGGATGATGAAGAAGAAGACGAAGACACTGGAGATTTGTTTGTTTCTAGATGTGGACTACAATTTTCTAGTGAAGCACCAAAAGGTGGGCGGCGACGACATAGCAACATTTCTAAAGGTGGGCGGCGTCGACGTAGTAACATTTGGAACGTAACTCCTGGCCCAGTGAACGATGGAAAAACAATAACAGAGTCAACAGAGTCAACAGAGTCATTTTTATTATTTATCTCACCAGAAATCGTGAGCACCATTATAGAAGAAACGAACAGGGAAGCCAAACGAGTAATTTCTTTGTGGAATGCAGATCATTCTTCGAACAAAACGACATGGAGAGATATAAATGCAACTGAAGTGTACGCTGTATTAGCAATTCTAATAGAAGGTTGATGAACTCATGGACATCGCACAAGTGCTTCCGACCTGTGGGGAGGTAATGTTGCCTTTCGGCAACCATTCTTTTCTGCTGCCATGTCAAGAGACTGATGTTTGTCCATACTGAAAGTCTTGCGATTTGACAACAGAGACACAAGAGCACAGAGAATTGAAGAATCCAAGGGCAAGTTACAAGCCATCAGGGTTGTGTTCGACAACTTGTGCACGAACTTCTATCCATATGAATACGTGACTATTGATGAACGATTAGCAACATACCGAGGAAACTGCCCTTTTAGGGTTTATATGAAGAGCAAGCCTGGCAAGTATGGCATTAAAATTTGGATTTGTGGTGATGTGAAGACATCTTACTTATTACGGATCCAAATTTACATAGGAATGGTGGACAATACTCGGGAAGTGAATCAAGGACAGAGAGTTGTTTTGGATCTGAATAACGGTCATGGTGTACCAACAGATAATTTTTTCACCAGTTTTCCATTGCCTGCTGAACTACTAAAACGAAACACGACATTGTTTGGTACCTTGTGTTCCAATAAGAAAGAGATTTTAAAGAAATTCTTGCCAAACAGAAAGAGAGAAGTTCACTCTTCAATGTTTGGTTTCATAAATGACTTGACCCTAGTTTCCTATATTCCAAAACCGAGCGAGGTGGCGCAGTGGTTAGCACACCGGACTCGCATTCGGGAGGACGACGGTTCAATCCCGCGTCCGGCCATCCTGATCTAGGTTTCCGTGATTTCCCTCAACCACTCCAGGCAAATGCCGGGATCGTTCCTTTGAAAGGGCATGGCTGACTTCCTTCCACATCCTTCCCTAATCCGATGAGACCGATGACCTGGCTGTTTGGTCTCTTCCCCCAAACAACTCCAACCCTATGTTCCAAAGAAGGGAAAGGCAATAGTACTACTCTCTACTCAGCATAATGAGAGACAAGTGAGTGGTGAAGAAAGTGAACACAAACCCGAAATCATACTACACTACAACAAAACCAAAGGTGCTGCAGATAATGGGCACAAAATTACAAGAGAATACATTTGTGTTAGAGGAACAAGGTACTGGCCACTAAGAATCTTCATGGAAATGATAGATATTGCAGCACTGAATGCATATATTCTGTACACTCAAAGATTTCCTGAATGGCAGAAGAATAACCAAAGCCGACATAAACTCTTCACGACTGAACTGGCATTTGGACTAAGCAAAGGTAACATGGAAGAAAGCGCCAAAAATATGAACAGTCTTCATAAAGATGTACAAGATGCACTGACGGCTTGTGGTATTGCAATTTCTACAGCAGTGATCCAGACCCAGTGTTCCAAGCTACCAATGCCACAACTATGTCAAGATTGCAAGAGATATGAAGATCAGAAAACAAGATTCTGTCGTATAACGTGCAAGAAACCAGTTTGTAATATACACAGAGAAGAAACTGTTTCTGTGATGTGATTGGTGTACAAAAATGTACTTGACTGAAAAGTTGAAAAATCTTGTGTTATTTTACTGCAGTGACTGTTGAGGTGCATAGATTATTAATTTTCTGTTCATTGAGTACTGAATTTAGTGAAGGGTATAAAAATTTTTTGTACTTTGTATCTGTGACCTGATTAAAACTTCGAATAACCTGAAAAGCTGTTTTTCAATACTAAATAAACCCATTCAATGGAAATAACGATATCTGAGAACAAATATTACAATAAAACACCAAACTCTTTTATAAAATTATCGATGAAGTTATAAGTAGCAAATTTAAAGCAATCTACGCAATAGGGTACACAGCTAATTTGTTAACAGGCAACTGAAGATGTTGTTAATTCTAATCCAATCACATGTAATAAAAGCACTTGATAGAGATAAAATAAAAGCAAATTTTTATGAGCATGAACTACAGAATGCGAAATACCTAGATGTATGTCTAGTTGAGAAAGTTTTGACAAATAAAAACGATCAAGTACATGTTATTCATTATCAAGTAATCATAGAATAACAATAATATTTCTCAAATCTGTATTTTCAGTTGGTACAACAACATGTCGTTGCATTTCGATAATTTGTTCTGCAAGCACTACTTCTTGTCTTTCTAAACAATGAATTTCTTCTCTTCTTTTCCTCAGCACATGCATCGCCATTTATTTGTCAATTTGTAAATGTTCAATTCGTTGTTGTAGATTTTCAGTTGTTGCTTGCACTTTATATTGACTGTTTTGTAACTGATAGTAAAACTTATTTGGTTACCTAACCTAGGAATTTCCCAGCTTGTTCCAATTTTTATTTCATGATCTATGAATATAAACCTGATTTATTAAAAAAAATGAAGATGAAAACTGTGGTGCATGAATCGTTCACCATAAAATTTTCATAAACATTATCATGTTTTCTCTAGTATGGTCACAAATCGTTTTTTGTGGGTTTTCATATTCCAAAATCACAGCAAAATCCTTACCTTTAAACTATGAATTATTCTCTTTGTGAATTATCACAATCACTTCATTATTGTTTCAAACAATCCTGTTGTTATTCTGAAAGATATTCATGAAAGTTAAGCTGAGACAGCTCAAGCAGTTTAAAGAAAATAATTTGTAATATATATGAAAAAAATTTGAAATGGCAGTTGTACAGAGTTTATAATCCATAAACCTAATTCAGCAAATTTGTACCAGAGAATGAAAGAAACTTTAGGAATTGTTTGTTGGCACAATTATTTCAATATTTTAAATGGTTACATCCAATAGCAATGGATTAATTGTGTAACCACTCTTCATTAGAATTAATTACATTCTTGTAATAAAATTTGACACATTACACAAAAAGAATGATCTGTTAACCATTTATCAATACATTCTTTGTAGAAAATGTGATTACATTTTGTTTTTACAGATTAAAGATTCTGATCACTTAAACAAATAGCACAATTTACTTCACAAGTAGATAATGTTTTATAAAATCTTACTCTTTGTATAAAGGATTCTGATAAATGTCGATTATTTAAAATGTTATCCTGAAAATCTACAATGAGCTCTTCAGATTATTTTTGATTACTTGATGAGCGATACCAGTCTAATTTACCTTGCAATTCTCTAATAAGATCTTCAGATAATTCTTGATCATCTGATAAGTATTTCCAATTTAATTTATCTTGAAATTCTAGCAAAAAGCCTTGAGATAAAATTTGAATGCATGGTATATAATCCCAATCCAATTTGTCTCAATTCACTCATAAAGTTTTCACATAGTTTTTGATGATATGGTATATTTTTCCAGACTACTTTATTCTGATATTCTCTTATAAAATTTTTCAGGTAACATTTGTATTATCAGTATGTAGGACCATCTACTTTATCTTGAAATTCTCTAATAACACTGACAGATAATTTTTGTTAATTAGATATAACCCCAATTTAATTTTTTAATTTGTGTTGGAATTCTCTCATGGAATTTCCGATTTGATACTGCCTTAAAATCTAATTTGTCTTTAAATTCTCTCATAAAATCTTCAGATTAATTTAGTGCCTTTTATAAATTATACCAATTAATTTTAATTTGAATTTTCTAATAAAATCTTCAGGTAACTCTTGGTACAGCATTAATAAAAATTCACAGTCTTATTTATCTTGTAATTCTCTCACAAAATTCTCAGTCAACGTGAAATTTTCTGATGTATTTTCCCATTCTGTGTTATTATACAGATAATTCTTTGTACTATAGTCAACAATTTTGTTTCTATGTGTTTCAGTTGTTGTTGACTATAATTCATATACTTCCTCAAAACACAAATTTTCAAGCTTATAATTAATCTATGCAATATGTTTTTCCTTTTCTAGTTTCGAATATCCCTTAATTCATAATGGATGCTGTTGAACTCCATGACTGTTCCATCAACAAGAAGTAGAAAAATTTCCGCTACCAGTCACAACAAAAAATTATTTAATCAACAAGAAGTCATGAAATGTGAAATTTTGTATGTAATTTATTAGAGATGGGTGAATGTAATTGGATTAACTCAACAGAAACTTAAGAAAGTACAACAGTGACCTGAAGTTGTCAAACCACTGAATCCAAGAGTGCTTTTTATGGAGGCCATACAAATGCAATATAATGAAGAGCCAAAGGAGTGTTAGAATGAAAGTAAGATATATTCATATGTGTAATCTGTATCCAACTGTATAATGTTATGATTATCCTGCAGACCAATTGAAAAATATATATAAACCAAGAAGTTATTCTAGATAATGGTGGGGGCTTGTAAAATGTAAAGTAGTGGCCCCTAAAGAACTATATCGCCCTGTTTTAACTGTGGGGATGAAGATGGATAAAAATGAAACACTGTTGTTTCGTTTATGTGTAAAATGTGCAGGAGAAAGTATAAATAAATGGAATCACAATGATGATAAAAGAAGTTTAAATGGAACTTCGACAACTGATGAAGTAAATAAAGCTGTAGAAGAAGGATATCAAATTTTAGAGATCTCTGAAGTGTGGAAGTTTAGAAATAAAAGCAACATGTTGTTTAAAACTTACATGAAATAGTTAATAAAATGAAATTCGAAACTAGCTCCCATAAGATTGAACCTGATAAGATATATCTGCAATATGTAAAAGATAAAATAGCTATTAATTTAGATCATGGTATGATAAAAGAAAATCCAGGAAAATAAGCTTTTCTTAAGAAATGTCTAAATTAAGTATGCAGAAAATTTGGATAGAGACAAATTTGAGTAAAACTGAGTATGTTACAGATTTACAACAATTTTGTAAGATAATATTGGATGATCGATTAGATAATATAGATACAAATGTTCCTGCTGGCAATATTGTTCAGATGAAGTAGAGATTCAGGGATTTCTACATCGTAAGTAACACAGCTACGATTTTTTATAGTGAGCATTTACTAAATAAAATTCAAAAGTCAGATTATATGATATATTGGATAAGGCAGGAAAAACTTTGTGACAAACAATATTGTATATACTGACAATGGTGAAAATACTGTGGAAACAGGCTGTATGCTAGTTGAATGGACTGGATTACAGATTGGGCTTCAACTGGACATAAATGTTATTAGTTTGAGAGAAATCTTTGATTTATTACCTTATAAAAAATTTTCATAGCAAAAATCCTTATAAATATAATATAATTAATGTAATTGAAGATAAGAAAGTTTGTGCATTAAACACATGCCCAAAAGCATTCAACATACCCACTTACTACTTACTTGGCAGAATCAAAACCAGTACTGGCGATCATTAACAGAACTAAAACAAGCAAGAAACTTGTATTCAAAATTTAGGGCTCAATACTATTGAACATATAACCTATACAGTGAGTTCAAATCAAGTCCTGAATACTTTGAGAAATGGAAGTACTCACAAAACAAGAAAAATAATTCCAATAAACTTGTGTCAAGAAATGCATATTTTCTGAGATAAACATGTGGCCTTTGTGGCACTTGGTAGCAGATGTCAGCACAATCGTTGCCTTGGCGTTCCATCAAATGTGTCAGTAGGGTAGTATGAAGTCTTACAGAACTGTATGCACAGTTAGGTGTTCTGCAGACAGTTGTGTGGTTTGAGTCACATTGCAGGCTGTGTTAGTTTTCGTCATGATTGTGAGCCTTATTCTACAGTACTGTGAACTCTAGGTATGTATCATGGTGTTTTTCCCTGTTCCAAACGCGGATTCACTAATGTATTTATTGTTATTGCGCTATTTGTACATACAAATCCACATACAAACACATACAAATCCACCACTTGTTACACACTGATATTGTTCAGGAAATGGAGGTAGCCTGCAGGCCTGTGCCCTTTACGCTGAAAAATATCCATCGCCCTGAGAGCCCTCTAATAGGGTGTTTTGCAAACTTTTTCAGCGTCTGAGGGCACAGGTACTCCTGCACCTTGCAAAACTGGCAGTAAAAGGCCCTGCACAGACTGGATGCCTGACATGGAGGATGGTTCAAATGGCTCTGAGCACTATGGGACTTAACATATGAGGTCATCAGTCCCCTAGAACTTAGAACTACCTAAACGTAACTAACCTAAGGACATCACACACATCCATGCCCGAGGCAGGATTCGAAGCTGACATGGAGAAGCGTGTGATACATTTGGTGGAAGAAACCCCTGGAACCATTGTGGGATGATTAGCAACAGCAAAAGGCGTGTGTCACTCTCTTGTCTGGTGATACTTCATGAACAATGGCTGTGTCCATATAGTGTGTTCAGGCCCTAAGATCAAGGGGTCATCATGGGAGATGGCAGCTCTGTCAATGGTTCTTTAAGAAGTTGTTGTAGATCCACTATTTGCAGTATATTTACTGATGATGGAGGATTCACAAGGCTTGGTGTTGTGAATTGACATAACCAGCATGTATGGACAGATATAAATCCGCAAGCAAATCAGGAAAGAGGGCCTCAGCACCAATTCACAGTCAACGTATATGCTGCCATACTTGGCAATAGATTAATAGGGCCATACAAGCTACCACAAGGTTAACTGGGGTGTACTTTCTCATTGACACAGACATTTCACGACCGTTGATTGGTCGTGAGGGGTTGGGGAAACATTGGCCTGCTCGTTCCCCAGACCTCAATCCCCTAGACTTTTGGTTACAGGGACATTTGAAGAAATTAGTCTATGCCACTCCAATCAAGTGGACATTACAGGTTGCGTCTCCAGTGCGTGCTTGCTAGCAGTTACAACAACCGGGTATACTTGAAACGGTGTGTCGTTGCTTACATTGGAGTGCAGAGGGGTGCATTTTCAGGAATAGGCGCCATGTTGAACACCTTGTGTAAACGAGTGTTTATCTCAGAAAGTATGTGTTTCCAGACCTATGTTTGTTGGACTTATGTGAGGAAGTGCGCATTTCAACGCCTATGTTTGTTGGACTTATTTTTCTTGTTCCTATGAGCACAAGCTCGGATTGTGCAGGGATGAGGAAGGAAACTGACAGTGCCCTTTCGTAAGAGCCACCTCGCAGCGATTTACGGAAATCACGAAAAACTTAAATCTGGATGGCCAGACGCAAGTTTTGACTGACGTCTTCCTGAATGCCAATTCCGTGTACTAAACATTGTGCTACCTCGGTCGGTACATCCCTTCTAGTGCCCATTTATATATCTGCTAGCACCCCTGTAACAAAAAACCACAAAAATTAAAAAAATGGACATCTAAACAAAATAACAGTGAACATCGAAATACTGAAAATAAACTATAAATACCATTAAAATCTAAAAATCATTCGTGCTATAACTTTGTGAAAGGTTGATTCGGATTCTACACACCATACTATACACTAATAGATGTATCACATCACGGATGCTAGAAAAAAGGTGTGGAACAATGTTGTAAATTGGCCATGTCTTTTTGACTTTTGTTTAGTTATCGATGTGCATATCAGAGAGGGAGAGAGGGAACAAGTTATAGTACTGTTAAGCAATCTTTCGTCTTGTTGTAACACAGTCTTTGCCTCTGCGCTGTCTGATACATTCTTGGTTGAAGTGTGGTGGGCGATGGACGTATTTGGTAGTGCTGTGTTGACATCTGATGGTATGTGTTACATGAAGAAAGATTTATTATGAAGGCCAGCAAGGGTATATAAGATAAGAAGTTTGAGATAAGACTGCAGTGAGTATTGGCTGCTAGTTAAGTTCATTTGCTCAGAGCTGAGACGAAGACCACCCCAGCTATCTGAATTGTCCATTAAAATATCAACTGAGTAAGCTGTTTGGTTTTCATAGAAATTCTCTGTTTGCGTTGTACCCTTTTCAAATCACTGTTCACTTTGTTAATCATGGTATTGTTAAGACAAATGCTATATGTGAAGACAACGAGAAGTTTTATATTGTCTTTTTGAATACATACATCAGTCTAAAACAGTTGTCTTGGAACATCATTTCTAGGAACAGCTACTACCCCCAACCCACTGTTAATCACCAGCATCAGCACATTGCTGCGAACACTGTGTCTGTTTATTTTCTATATTCCAATAGCTAATATGTTTAAACCGATTTTTTTTTCAAAGAACAGAATTTCCTGCGCTGCATACCAACCACAGACTAGTTTTACAGACCACAACGCTAGTTCTGGGTCGCACACGTTCCGCAACGTAACGAGGGCGGACTTAATGGGAACTAAAAATTGGAAATCACGAACCGGCAGCGCTGTGGATGTAGAAGCAACGCGCACGGCACGGAGCAGCAAGAAGGACGCTCTCAAAACCCGGCAACATTTTTTTTCCGCAGCGGAGAGCCCCTTTGTAGTTGAGTCAAAAGCCGCTGTAGCCGGTGAGCTCTGCCCCTGGACGAGTGGTCGGCCGTGTTTTATTTGTACTCGTAACAACGTCACAGCGGCGGGAGCACGAGCACGCGAGGAATGCCGCCGTGGTAGCGCTGTGCGGGGGAAAACGAGAAAAGGACAGACAGTGACAAAGAGAGAGAGAGAGAGAGAGAGAGGGAAAGAAGGGGAGAGGTCAGCTGGGCTACTGCGCCGGCGCCATTGTGTACCTCGAGCAGGTCCCCAAGTAATTAAAACTCGATCGCAAAAGTCAATCGGACCGGAGCTCATAAAAGCGGGAAATTGCTGCTTTGGTCGCTGCGTTTGTCAGGGAAGGCAATCCTCGGCGGCCCTTTGACGAGATCGAGGCAGCAGGGCCTGCCTGCCAGACCCTTAAAATATCGCAGAGATCTGCGGGCGACGCGTGCCCGCAGGAATTTCATTTCTCCGTATCCGCCGGCCTCTGGACGCGGACGTACAATATAGGCAGTGCAGCAATACAGAAATTCGTTGACGAAAAACCTGCTTTTTAAAGATTTTCTGTCAATAGACGTGAACCACCGTACCATACGGTATGACAGGAAACAGCTAATTACCACTGAAAACATGACGTATGTAAAACACATTGTCTTTTGTCATTACTGTGTTGGAGTAAGACTTTAGTCATCAAATGACGTCGATATGTTCAATGTTTCCAGTATCATGATGCCTTAGAATGTAAAAAAAGTAGTTATTTGAAATTAAAACAAAGACAATCTGCTAAGCAACGAAACAATGTATAGCACAATTTCTGACAATAAAATGGTACCAGTTAATTCCAAAAACCTACTTCACAATGTAGGCTTCTTGAAAAAAAAAAAAAAACCACACTCGCGTTGCAGAAGACTTATTGACCAACTGCATACTGCTTACCAGTTTAAAGAGAATCACATAGTATGATAACAATAACAATCATAAACAGTTTCGACAATACATTGGGCATCTTCAGATTCTACGATATGGAACGAAAAAAATTATGAAGATGACCAATGTCTTTCTGAAATGGATTACGGTTGTTGTCATACTGTGTGTTAAAAATAGGTCTATAATGTTAATTCGTTTAACATTGTGGCACGGAAACAAGAAAGTCATTTAAAATGGACACGTACCAAAATAATTTTTGTTTTGTTTCACTATGGGACTTAACATCCGTGGTCATCAGTCCCCTAGAACTTAGAACTACTTAAACCTAACTAACCTAAGGACATCACACACATCCATGCCAAAATCAATGTAATGTATTGTAGAAATCTGTGAAATTGTCTCTAGAAGGGTATCCATATTAATTCAGTAGTTATACTAGCATAAGAAAACATCAGAAAAGTTACATTACTAGCTCTCTTAAAGTACTTGCATTTCTTTAGATTGCTCCTTTCTATCGCATATGCTATTTCGAGACATCATATCTCTTCTACTATTGCCGGCCAGTGTGGCCGAGCGGTTCTAGGCGCTTCAGACTGGAACCGCGCGACCGCTACGGTCGCAGGTTCGAATCCTGCCTCGGGCATGGGTGTGTAATGTCCTTAGGTTAGTTAGGTTTAAGTAGTTCTAAGTTCTAGGGGACTGATGACCTCTGATGTTAAGTCCCATAGTGCTCAGAGCCATTTGAACCATCTTCTACTATTATCCACGTCAGCATCGTAATTTTTACAGTACCATCACGCCTTAGAATGTAAAAAAAGAGTTATTTAAAATTAAAACAAAGACAATGTGCTTAGCAAGAAAACGATGTGTATAGGCCACATTCTGACAATGACATTGTAACAGTTCATCGCGAAAAAGTACTTCATAATATAAGTTTCACTAAAAAAGCATATTGTCTCATTGGAGTGTATTTATTGTCGAATTACATGCTGCTTATCAGTGATTATCTGTTAAGACACAGTCACATAGTATGATAACAATAAAAATCGGTTTCGGCAATACATTGGGCATCTTCTTACTTTACGATAGCAAAAGAATAAAATTATGAAGATGGCCAACGTCTGGCCGATACAGGTTATGATAGTTGTTATAGTATGTGATAAAAAGAGGTCTTAAATGTTAATTCGTTTATCACTGTGGCACAGAAACAAGAAAGTCATTTAAAATGGGCAGTGCCGAAAACAACGTAACGTACTGTAGGAATCAGAGCTAGTGTGTGTCTAGAATGGTATCTATACAAAGTACCTGCGTGCCTTTACATTGCTCCTTTCCATCACATATGCCATTTGGAGACATATGTTTTCTACTGTTATCCATGTCAGCTTCGTATTTCATGCCAAAACGTAAACATTTTATAACGTCTCTTTTTACGACACGTTCGCACTGAAGTACATCGCATGCTGGGTGATCGTGTGATCTTATTGCACAATTCCTCATTTTTTGTTTATATACGCTGAATTTTTGCTATAATAATAATGATTTCCTGTGTCTCAGTGGCCTAGTGCAACTCTTTCTACAGGACGCCTCTTTAGCGAGTTGCTCCTAATCTACCCGGTTAACTAACCGGGGAAACAGGACCTACTGCTTCATGGGGGATCTGGACGACCTAGACATCATTGAACGATGAAGGCTAGATTAAAGACAGAGAACATCTGTGGTCCGGCGGAGATACATTTCTGCGACCCCTCGATTTCCAGACACGCGACACACGCTTTACCTTTAGACCACTACGTTTTGTTGTTAAAGCACTATAGCGTTGACCCGAAAAAGGAATGAAAGAATATTTGGGACTCAGGCAAACCCAGAAATTTTAGCATTTGCTAATATCTGAACGAAAAAGATGTAAGCTTTCAAATTCACTAAAAAACTATGGCATGAAAATTTTTCCCTTAATCTACAAAAACTCTGCTTTAGTAATAATTTTGTTTAAACGATTTCGACGCTGGTCTGGTTGTTTGCGTTTCAGTAGATGTACAAATGGGAATAACGAGGAGCCGTAAAATTTTTTCTTTGGTACGCTTTATCGCCAACGGAGATTCCTCTAAAATTGGTGAAAGTTAGTAAGCAGACTGCGAAAGTTAGTAAGCAGACTTATTCGTTTTCAAATTCTGTATTACACGTGAAGAATATTCTGGAACTGCTTCCTCAAATGAAAGCATCGAAAAAGTGCTTAACGTGGTACTGGAAGACCGCTGGTTGAAACATGTTGATGCACCAGACGACATATTTTTATGACAAGTAATAATGGTAAAGCGTTCTTTACATGCAGAATAAACTACAAGGTAGCAAAGCCAATATGGGTCACACATTTGCTGAAAACCAATCGAAAGCAAAAGCAAAAATGTGTTTCTAAGCTCAGCCGGAATGCTTTCCGAGAATACAATTGGTACATGTACATTTACATTTAATCCACTCTGCAGTTCAGAATTAAGTGCCTGGCAGAGGGTCCATCGAACAGTCTTCAGGCCATTTCTCTACAGTTCCACTACGGAAAAAGCGAACACTTAAATCTTTCCCTGCGAGATCTGATTTATCTTAATTTATGATGATGAATATTTCCCTTAATGTACTTGAGCGCCAACAAAGTATATTCTGATCGGGGGAACAAGTTGGTGACGAAAATTTCGTCAAAAGATACTGCTATGTTTAATTATTGCCACGCCAACTCGAGCATCATATACGTGACACTCTCCTCACTATTTCACCGCAATACAGAACAAGCTACCCTTCGTTGAGTTTTGCCGATGTCCTCCGTCAATCCTATCTGATACGGATCCAACATCGCACAGTTGTACTCCAGAGAAGGATGGACAAGCGTAATTTCGGCAGTCTCTTTAGTAGCTCTGTTGCACCTCCTGTGTGTTCTGCCAATACATCACACTCTTTGGCTTGCTTTGCCCACAAAACTATCTGTGTGATTTGTAGAGTCTTGTACTGTAGGAATCAAGGGCGAGGAGGTTGTTTGGTGGCCAGAATCATCTTTCTACAGCTGCACACGTGGATTGACAGGGTTCTATATTTACATGAACGGGAAGCTACCTATCTTTAATAGAGTCTATGTGTGGTGGTACAAGTTGTTCTGTATTAGTCCTCTTGCAGGCAACATCGGTAATTCTGCCATCATCTGGCGCTATGTACTGTCGTAGGCTAAGCCTGCTCTGCGAATGAATGACAGACCCTAAACTAGAATGAGTCAGTGAGAACGAGCGAGGTAGTGCGTGACTGACTATTGACTGAGACCCTCCAGCTAGCGGCGGCGGTCTGAATACTTTCGGTCGAGAGGGCGTTGGCGGCTCGTTGTTTGCGAGACTGTTTCTGTCCTCTCTCGTGATAGCCGCGCTTGATCCAGCTCCTACTATCGATCTACTCGCTACATCTTTGCCGACTGGGGTGCTGGCGACAGCTTATGCCAGCACATGATCGTTCTGATGTAATTCGTTCATACTGAAATTCCTATGTATTTCACTAGATTAGATTTTAATTTATCCTGTAATGGAAAGTAAACGGATTCCTTTTACTACACGTGCGAATAACCTCATTCTTTTCATTATTTAGAGCCAATTGCCATATTTCGCACCATAGAGACATCTTGTCTGCTCGTTATCCTCATTAGTTGCGGCATTGCCAAATGAACAAACACCACATATAAAAACAAATATCTACTATTCGCCAAGCTTTTAACGTATTACAAAGAAAAACTCTGTCTACTGAGTTGACAGAAAATCCTAACTAGTTTTCGTCTTATGTTAAACTAATAAACGTATGGAAGCCATCTGTACTAACACTCAGTGACCATAATGACACTGAAACAGAACACAACACAGAAAAGGCTGATACGAAACGTAATTTTCCAAGACTGTCTCACAGAGGAAGATCGCACTGCAGTACCTCCTCTAAATCGACAGCCTACTTACATACGATAACAATTTTTGCTTTTGACCAACAGTGTATCAATAAGTGTGTGCATTTGATATGTTTGTTATTGTAATTACGAAAATTTTTTTCAAATCTTTATTGGCCACTGCCCAAAACTATTTGCAAAACTTTTTATGGGGAGCATGGTGGCTATGTAAATAGGCTGTTTAGGTTCTTATGTTGGTAACGCCACGTAGCGCTCTGTATGAAAATCACTCACAGTGCTGTGTGAAGTCTGTGGCTGGGTGGCATTGTTGGAATAGCCGCTATTGATGTGTTGGGCAGTTGGATGTGAACAGCACGTAGCGTTGCGCGGTTGGAGATGAGCCGCCAGCAGTGGTGGATGTGGGGAGAGAGATGGCGGAGTTTTGAGAGCGGATGATCTGCACGTGTGTCCATCAGAAAGAGTAAATTTGTAAGACTGGATGTCATGAACTGATATATATATAATGACTTCTGAACACTATTCAGGTAAATACATTGTTTGTTCTCTATCAAAATCTTTCATTTGCTAAGCATGCCTATCAGTAGTTAGTGCCTTCAGTAGTTAGAATCTTTTATTTAGCTGGCAGTATTGGCGCTCGCTGTGTTGCAGTAGTTCGAGGAACGAAGATTTTTGTGATGTAAATGATTCATGAAAGGTATAGGTTATTGTTAGTCAGGGCCATTCTTTTGTGGGGATTATTGAAAGTCAGTTTACGTTGCGCTAAAAATATTGTGTGTCAGTTTAGTGTTGATCAGAGTAAGTAAAGTGAGAAATGTCTGAGTACGTTCAGTTTTGTTCAGCTGTTTGAAAATCAAATAACGTAAGGGGTTTATCAGCACAGTAATTCACTGATTTTTGTAAGGGGACGTTTCGTATGAATTCTTGTATTACCTGTGTCAACTGATCTTGTATTTCCCGGATTTCTCTTTTGTACTGCGTATTGATTTGATTTTGTTTGAATTTACTAATTTGTTCATACTCTTCTGTGTCAGTGAAGGCTACCAGTCTAGTGTCATTCAGATCATCATCTACCTTTGTAGATAAATTAGTGAACTGATCCGAAAGTTCAGCTACTTTCTCCGATAGTGAACTGATTTCCTCAGTGTGTTTTACCTGTGCCAAGTTTCAGAGTGTCCATTTGTGTTGAAAGCGTTTCTACTGAGTCCTTTAAGTTTTCTTGAGTTTTTGAAAGTTGCGTAACCGAATCGGTAGATGGAACTGAGTGAAATTTAGCTTGCAAGGTGTCGTGATTTTCGTGAACGATAGTTTGCAGTTCTTTTATGGCTGCTTCGTGATTATGTAAAGCATTTTCATGACGCGAAAAAATAGGTTGAAAATGCTCACAAATTTGTGTTTTTACGTCATTAGAGACTTTTTGACATTTACATTCGGTTTTAAGTAACTCAGCAGTTAAACCTTCGCGTGTTTGTTCAATCGTTTGTTCCATTGAGTCTAACTTTTGAAGCTGTTGCTGTGTTTGTCTCTGATTTTGTTCCATCGTGTCTAACTGTTGCTGTGTTTGTCTCTGATTTTGTTCCATTGTGTCTAACTTTTGAAGCTTTTGTTCCATTCGTTTCTGATTTTGTTCAAGCATTGTGTGTAACGTTTGTAGCCTTTGCCCCATTTGTTGCATTAACTGTAATAACAATGCACTGGTGTCTGAAACAGGTTCCTCAGTGCTATTGCCCGCATCTCGTGGTCGTGCGGTAGCGTTCTCGCTTCCCACGCCCGGGTTCCCGGGTTCGATTCCCGGCGGGGTCAGGGATTTTCTCTGCCTCGTGATGGCTGGGTGTTGTGTGCTGTCTTTAGGTTAGTTAGGTTTAAGTAGTTCTAAGTTCTAGGGGACTTATGACCACAGCAGTTGAGTCCCATAGTGCTCAGAGCCATTTTTTTCAGTGCTATTCGGAAGTGCATTTGAACCGGCAATATTCGCATTTTGAAAAGCAGAAAAGGTGTCTTGACTTATTTGAGAAAACGGTGAGGACGCAAAACCTGAATCTACAGTATTTGCAAGATTGTGTCCTGCCATTTCGAATTCCTGAGGCGAGCTGTTGCCGACCGATCGATCGATAATGCTTCTCAGTTCACTAATTGTTTTACTGTCTACACCATTATTTGCAGCCCGCTGCATTTCCCTACGCACAATTATCAAATTACTACTCTGAACATTAGTTAATTCATTACACGGTGGCGCTAACACACTGCTTTCGTCTTCACTGTCATTTCTGTTTAGTTTGAAGCCCAGCATTACGTTTTTCACACGCCATTATTGTCACAACATTTCTCACGATAACACAGAAAAGCACAATTTGAAGAGCAAAATAAGAAAACACATTAACATAGCATTGAAAATAATATCTCGTTAATTGCAAGCGCAGCTGCGAAATACTTGATGCAAATCTACATGCATGCCACAACTGCTTTACTGCACAACAATGAGAAACTACAACTACAAAGGAAATTCTCTCTATAATTACGCGCTAGCGATAAACAATAGCTACACTAATTACACAAACTACAAGAAAAAATCAGAAGATTCCAGTGAGGTATCCTCGGCTAAGGGTCGGCATATGAAACGTCCCCTTAGAAAAATTAATGAATTACTGAGCTGATAGACCCCTTACGTTATTTGATTTTCAAACAGCTGAGCAAAACTGAACGTACTCAGACATTTCTCACTATAGTTCTTCTGATCAACACTAAACTGACACACAATATTTTTAGCGCAACGCAATCTGACTTTCAATAATCCATACAAAAGACTGGCCCTGACTAACAATAACCTATACCTTTCATGAATCACTTACCTCACAAAAATCTTCGTTACTCGAACTACTACAATACTCGAGCGCCGATACTGCCAGCTAAATAAAAGATTCTAACTACTGGAGGCACTAACTACTGATAGGCATAGTTAACAAATGAAAGATTTTGATAGAGAACAAACAATGTATTTACCTGAATAGTGTTCAAAAGTCATAGTATATATATCAGTTCATGACATCCAGTCTTACAAATTTACTCTTTCTGATGGACACACGTGCAGATCATCCGCTCTCAAAACTCCGCCATCTCTCTCCCCACATCCACCACTGCTGGTGGCTCACCTAAAACTGCGCAACGCTACGCGTTGTTCACATCCAACTGCCCAACACTACAATAGCGACTATTCCAACAATGCCACCCAGCCACAGACTTCACACAGCACAGTCAGTAATTTTCATACAGAGCGCTACGTGGCGTTATCAACATAAAAACCTAAACAGGCTACTTACAGGGTGAGATGTAACGCCATAAATGTGGCATTCTCGGCACTCTATTGACACTGTGGATTTCGGAATATTGAATTCCGTAACGATTTCCTAACAAGGGAACCTCCCCATCGCACCCCCCTCAGATTTAGTTATAAGTTGGCACAGTGGATAGGCCTTGAAAAACTGAACACAAATCAATCGAGAAAACAGGAAGAAGTTGTGTGGAACTATAAAAAAAATAAGCAAAATATGCAAACTGAGTAGTCCATGTGCAAGATAGGCAACATCAAGGATAATGTGAGCTCAGGAGCGCCTTGGTCCCGTGGTTAGCGTGAGCAGCTGCGGAGTGAGAGGTCTTTGGTTCAATTCTTCCTTCGAGTGAAAAGTTTAATTTTTTATATAATCAACTTCGCTCTCCAAAATTCCAGGACATGTTCAGTTTTGTTTCGACATATGGAGGATTTGACGGTCTACACACGGAAAAATTTGAAAACGTTAAAAACATACGTTTTGACAGAGCACAGGGAAAACCGTGCGACTGTGAAACCGTTGCAAACTCCTATGTTTTCATCACTTTTTTGAGAGTGATTATCACATCCACAAGAAAACCTAATAGGGCAAGGTAGAAATATCTTTTTACCCATTCGCCAAGTGTACAAGTTACGTGGGTCGACAATATATTCCACTTATGTGACGCACATGCCGTCACCAGTCTCCTATAGAATATATCAGATGTGTTTTCCAGTGGAGGAATCGGTTGACCTATGACCTTGCGATCAAATGTTTTCGGTTCCCATTGGAGAGGCACGTCCTTTCGTCTACTAATCGCACGGTTTTGCGGTGCGGTCGCAAAACACAGACAAACACATATTACAGTGAACAGAGACGTCAATGAACGAACGGACAGATCATAGCTTTGCGAGAATAGAGAATGTAAATTTTTCACTCGAGTGAAGACTTGAACCAAGGACCTCTCGCTCTGCAGCTGCTTACGCTAACCACGGGACCACGGTGCTCATGAGCTTACACTTTCCTTGATGTTGCGTATCTTGCGCATGGACTACTCAGTTTGTATATTTTGCTTATTTTTTTCATAGTTCCACACAACTTCTTCCTGTTTTCTCGATTGATCTGTGTTCAGTTTTTCAAGGCTTATCCACTGTGCCAACTTATAACTAAATCTGAGGGGGGTGCAATGGGGAGGTTCCCTTGTAAGTAGAATGTCCCATGCGTCCAGTTCCAGCTACCATTCGGTATTCCATTTCTGTTAGTTTCCGTCGTGCAGCCGTAATAACGTCGGAAAGCTTTTCAAATTAATCACCTGAGTACAAGCCCTTTTATAACCGGTGTACACCATACTACCGCCGTGTGCATATGCGCATGACTAGTGTCACCTCAGTGTGTACATGACACAGCAGACAACATCGAAATTTCCTCAAGGCTTTTCTTAGATAATGCTGTTGAATACCGGGAAGTCGCAGACGATTGACGCTTGGTCGAGGGATTGGTAACAGAACCTCGACATAAATAAATGTAACGTATTCCGTGTACACAGACGAGAATACATGTTACTACGTGATTAATTGATTGCAGGACAATCGCAAGAAGCAGTTGCTTTCATAAAATATCTAGGATTATGCGAACGGAGTGATTTAAAGTGGATCGACCATATGAAACCAATCGCAGGGAAGGCAGATGCCGCACTAAGATTCATTGGAAGAATCGCCAGAAGATTTAGTCCTTTAACAAAGATATCGTCTTGGGATCTTGGGCATACGTTTGTTTAATGATTTGTCCAGTTTTTCACCAACGCGTATGGCCAACATTCTTAACCATCCATTGGGGGTGGCACACTGCAGTCGAGTCGGTGAATGGCGGTTCTCAGCCCTTAAGTCAAAGCGGAGCGATTTCCTGGTCAGTATCGAACTCCTGAAGTGTGTCTTGCAACGGTCGGTCGTTGCGTTACAGGGCTCCTGATCGGTTTAATTTCATGTTTGTTCATTGGTGTTGAAACGATTGTCGTGTTTGTGAATTTCAGTTGCTCCCCTAAACAGACAGGCCTGGTAACACTTCCCGACTCGTCAAAAATAGCTACAACAGCTAGATTCTGTCATCGAGCTACAATTAGCGGTGAGTTCGCCACTTCGTCACAGTGTCGGGAAAACGGAGACACTCTGCGTCGGAATGTCGACTCCACGGCTAATTGCACAGTGACAACAGGTGCTCGACATCAGAAACAGGCCGTTAAAATCCACTTCCAAAATAAGTTCACTCTTCACATAATCGTTAATCTCTTTGCCTTTTTCGTTCTCCTTGCTTACTGTCTGGTCAAATATATACGGGTACCTATTAATGGACATTAACACGGTCTCTGTCCACCCTTCGGCTTTATGACTGCGTTAACTCTAATGGGAACACTTCCGATGGGGTTTCTGAATGTCTGTGGACAAAAGGCAGCTCATTTCCTTTAAGAACCCTAAACCAGAGAAAGCAGTGATGTCAGATGCTGGGTTCTGGCAGGGTATCTACGTTCTATCTGCTCAAGAAGGTTGTAACTAACCTGTTAAGATAAGGGTCGCCACCGACTCTAACCATACAACGAATCAGAGGTTTGGCCGAGTCTAAAAATAAATTAATTTGATCACAGACCAAAATCTCATAAAAATGCATACACTGTGATATCGTTCATAGGGGATGTGATGTAATTAACAGTATTGCCCGTGCACTGTTCACGAGAATCAAACATTCAAAATAAAATAGAAAATGTATGAACACTGTGCATAAGATCAGCTCCCAGCAACACACCAGAAAATAAGACTTAATGTAAAGAATTTGTTTTAAAATAAAAGGGGAAACTAATCACTGGACCTGTGCGTAAGGAAACGCGTTGGATGTGATAACGGGAAAGCTACCGGGTGAGTGGCTTAGGTGCAAAAACGTAACCTCGGAATATAAGAGAAAATTGTGGAAAAAGTAATTTATTCCTAAGATATGGATGTGAGGCATGTACACAATTCCTGATAACATTAATTCCTAAAACATTAAATAAAAGCATCGATACAACACCGTTATAGTATACACCTAAAATCATTGGTGTGAATCATTCATACAACCAATGTTGCCTGTGCCGGCCATGGTGGTCGCTACGGTCGCAGGTTCGAATCCTGCCTCTGGAATGTATGTGTGTGATGTCCTTAAGTTAGTTAGGTTTGAGTAGTTCTAAGTTCTAGGGAACTGATGACCTCAGAAGTTAAGTCCCATAGTGCTCAGAGCCATTTGAACCATTTTTGCTGTTGCCTGATAACTGATCGCAATAACTCGCAATACGGTACGCGTTTCGCAGTACACCCGCGTGCCCATGTGGTTTGTGGAGACCCAATTTCTAGGTATCTTGGGCAAGTTGCAACAATATCACATCACGCAATCATGAACAGTTAACATTCTCTACAATAAACATGAGATCGGACAGTTAGTGATGACGTTAGCCCTACAAACTCTAATGTTCAACCACGTGGTTGGTTCCCTACAGACGAAAGATACATAAAGCAAGGAAAATTTACGAGTAGGCAAAGCTATTAATATTTGGAAAAATACAAGCTTATACAGGCACAGCTGAAGGCAAACAGACATTCATACAGGAGCGAGTGCTGACTTCTTATCGACAACTTTGTGCGGCGCTCTTCCGGCGGATCCAAGTCTGCTATAGAAATTTACTAAAAGAAAAATCTGGCAAAGTTTTGCATTCCTTGCTGCGACAAGGCAAAACAGTCTTTCAGACTTGAAAAGCGAGACCAAAAGCTAACAGCTCTCCTCTCGCCAAGTAACAACGCGCCACGCGGTCAGTCTAACTCACCCTTCTTCGAATGGAGCACAGCTGTGGACGCTTCCCATACCGGCGGCAGACTGCCTCCCCTTTTCTTCTCCAGCCTCTTCCACGCTCCGCGTGGCCCGGAAAACCCAAAGATGCCATTTCCGCCACCAACCTGACGCAGGTAGATTTCTCAGAAGTAGCGCAAGCCTCTTTGCGTACTTGACCTCTACGAGGGTTGGCTATTCTGTACAACTGCTGCTGAATCTGTGTGAGTATCGCAGACTTTCTGCAGCAGACTACGCCACAGCCTAGCAACGTGACACACAACCACATTCATTCAATCACGCCACTATGAGAGTTATGAGAAAAGAGAAACAAGGAAAGGAAAGAGAAATGCTAGTGAAAGTGGGCTTCCGGACTAATGAAAGGTGGTTACAGGATCCTTTCAAGTTGCTCCGCTCGGATCAGGTTGGGGCTTTGAAGAGGCCATTCTATTTCAGGAGTATTGTTATCCACAAACCACTGCTCCACAGATGCTTATTTATTACAGAATGCATTGTCACGCTGATACAATCAATTATAACACACACCATCACCCAACAGTTTCCTGTACACAGTGCAGTATGAAGTGGCGACATACTCCCGCATTTAGCTTTTGTTAATGTCAGTAACTGGACCACACACAGATCACGAAATACACCCCATTGCCATAACATCATATCCTCCGTAATTCATAGTTCGCACTACACTTGATGGCGGGTAACGTTCTCGAGAAGTTCGACAAAACCCAGATCCTTCCACGGCACTACGACAGGGCATAGTGTGATTCATCACTCCAAATAACTCGTTTCTCATTATCCAGTTTCCAGTAGCGCCGCTCATTTCACCACCTCAAGCACTGCACAACACTGAATACAGAAATTTGTGACTTACGAGGAGCTGATCGTCCGTTGCAGCCCATTCTTTTTAACTTCCTACGCACGCTCTTTGTGCTGGCAGAGTTGGTGGTAGAGCTCTGGAACTCGCTATTGATTCCTTCCGCCGATTTCGTGTGACTTTTACAATCACTCTCCGCAGACCTCGATGGTCCCCGTCCGTTAGTACATGGAGTCTGCCTGGTCGTATTTCACTGTTGTTGTTCTTCCGCGTATCCACTTCACAGTCACATCATCATCACTTGACTTGAGCAGATTTAGAATATTGAAGTGTCCCTGATGGATTTGTTACTTGGGTGACATCCAGTGACTAGTCCACGTTGTCTCCTGATCGATACATTCTGTCTTTACTGGTTCTCTATGGAGAACAGAATACACCATGCATCTTTTTACAGTGGTCTGCCTCTCTACATCTGCGTCTACATCTACATAGATACTCCACAAGCCACGGTATGCTGCGTGGCGGAGGGTACCTGCACCACTACTAGTCATTTCCTATCCTGTTCACTCCCAAATAGAGCGAGAGAAAAACGACTTTCTATATGCCTCCGTATGAACCCTAATTTCTCGAATCTTATATTCGTGGTCCTCACGAGCAATATGTGTTGGTAGCAGCAGAACAGTTCGGCAGTCAACTTCAGATGCTGGTTCTCTAAATTTTCTCAAAAGTGTTTCTCGGAAAGAACCTCACCTTCCCTCCAGGGATTCCTATTTGAGTTCCTGAAGCATCTCCGTGGCACTTACTTGTTGTTCGAACCCACCGATAACAAATCTACGAGTAGCAGCTCGCCTCTGAATTGCTTCGATGTCTTCCTTCAATCGGAAGTGGTACGGATCCCAAACACTCGAGCTGTACTCAAGAATAGGTCACACCAGCGTCCTATATGCGGACTCCTTTACCGGTGAACCACTCACTGTTTCCTAAAATTCTCCCAATAAAGCGAAGTCGACAATTTGCCTTCTCTACGACAGTTTTCACATGCCCGTTCCACCTCATATCATTTTGCAATGGTAAGCCCAGAACTGATTTGACTTGACTTGACTGTGCAATCTGGACACTAGTAATACCGTATCCGAACATTACAGGCTTGTTCTTCCTACTCATCTGCATTAACTTACATTTTTACACATTTAAGCCTAGCTACCATTCATCACGCCAACAAAAAATTTTGTCTGTCGTCTTGAATCTTCCCACAGTCACTCAACTTCGACACCTTACAGTACACCACGGCATCATCAGCAAACAACCGCAGATTGCTGCGCACCCTGTCCGCCAAATCATTTATGTATATTGTGGTATACACCACTTCTAACAAACACCGAACAACGCGCTCCAGTACGCGGCCGCCAAATACATCGCTGGCCGCACTTCTCTGGGCGGCCCGCTGCTTCCATCGCTGGCCGTCTTCACACGCACGCTCCCTTACGTGGCCGAGAAATACATCGCTGGCCGCACTTCTCCGGGCGGCTCGCGGCTACCATCGCTGGCCGCCTTCGCGCGCGTGCATTTGTCAGCACACAGCAATTGGCTACGCCAGGAAACATTGCGATTGGTTTTCCCTGGAAAACAGCGACCCCAGCCGACGGCTCCATTAACTAGCAAGCCTTATATAAACCCGGCCGCCGCCGCAAACGACAGTTCTCATCGGGAAGTGCAGTACGCCGTGTTCCAGCTGCTTGTGGATGACTCCCCGCACCACTCGAGGTTACCTGGCTGCTCGGCGGAAATCTAGCGACTTCAGTTGGAGTGACTGAGCTTCAATGGACTTGGGAATAATTACGGCACGTGCACCCCACTATGCACATTTGGACATTGGTATAACCAAACTTTAATTATGCATTACTTCTGAGTGTGAGCCTGGGTAGGCGCTTGGCTAACATAATTGTTAAAAAGTGAGTTGTGATTTAATAAACCAGACTGAAGAGGTTATTGTGTTATTCCTGGTTATAACATATGTAGTGAACAACTGTGGTCCCACTACACTTCCCTGGGGCACTCCTGACAGTACCCTTGACTGTGATGAGCACATGCTGGGTTCTATTATGTATGAGGGGGCTCATGACCTCAGGTCTTAAGTCCCATAGTGCTTAGAGCAGTCTATTATATAAGAAGTCCTCGAGCCACTCACTTATCTGTGAACTTACACCTTATTTAAAAGCCTGTAATGGGGCACCGCTTTCCAAAAATCTAGAAATATGGAATCTGCCTGTTGCCCTTCATCCGTAGTTCACAGTATATCAAGTGAGAAAACGGCAAGCCAAGTTTTGCACGAGCGATGGTTTCTAGAACCATGCTGATTGGTGGACATAAGCGTCTCAATCTCCAGAAAATTTATCATATTCGAACTGAGAAAATGTTCAAGGATTCTGCAGCAAACAGAAGTTATGGTTATGGGTCTGTAATTTTGCTGGGCCGTTCTTTTACTCTTCTTATACAGGGTGAATCAAAAGATCCATCCGATTGAAAGAAATCATAACTGTTACCTTATTTGAGACATGTGCTTCAACAACGCACTGTTGGAAAGAGCAAACTCTTGAGTTCTACATTGTTCCCACTAGGTAGCAGCAGTGTGCGCCGACTTCAGTTCTAGTAAAAACATGGCGCTGGAACGCCAGAAACCGTTTTGTGTTCTACGTTTTGCCTAGTGCGGATCAGTAATAACTGTTCAGCGTGACTTTCGTGCTAGGTATGGTGTGGATCCTCCTACAACGCAGAGCATTAGGCGGTGAGATAAACAATTCCAAGATTCAAAATGGTTCAAATGGCCCTGAGTACTATGGGACTTAACATCTGAGGTTATCAGTCCCCTAGACTTAGAACTACTTAAACCTAACTAATCCAAGAAAATTACACACATCCATGCCCGAGGCAGGATTCGAACCTACGACCATAGCAGTCGCACGGTTCCGGACTGAAGCACCTAGATCCGCTCGGTCACAGCGGCCGGCAATTCCAAGAAACAGGTTGTTCATGTAAAGGCAAATCTCCGGGCCATCCCCGAGTGTCTGACGCAGACGTCAAACGCATCCGCTATAGTTTAACAAGGAATCCGCAGAAATCTGCTCGTCGTGCAGCTCGACAGCTCAACATGCCCCCGATGTCCGTCTGGCGTGTTTTGCGTCGACGTTTACACATGAAACCATACAAAATTTAGCTACTGCAAGGTCTTGGTAAAGGTGACAAACAACAACTTGTGGAGTTCTGTAATTTCGTTCTTGGCAAGATGGAGGATGTTTTATTCAACGCTTAGTATTTAGTCACGAGGCAACATTCCATTTCAATGGAGAGGCGAACCGTCATAATGTGAGAATATGGGGTATGGAACAGCCACGTGATGTTGTACAGCATAAGAGGGAATCTCGAAAATTTAATGTGTATTGTGCAGTTTCATGGGAAAAGGTGTACGGTCCATTTTTCATTGTCGAGAACACTGCTACAAGTAGCACATAACTAGACATGCTTCGTTTTCCCACAATCGGAGACCGATTCGAATGACTTTGTTTAACAACAGGATGGGGCACCGTCACATTGGCTTCTGGAAGTGCAGGTCTTTTTAAATCAAAGGATTACTGAACGCCGGAACGGTCGCACTGGACCAAATGATTCAGCCTTACATTACTGGCTTCCAAGGTAATCGGACGTGACTGTATGTGATAACTTCTTGTGGGGGTTTCAAAAGGCTGTCTATGTGCCTCCGTTACCAACAACAATGAATGAACTGAGACATCGCAGAACAGCAGCTGTGGAAGCTGTAACTCAAGACATGCTCGCTGCAGTGTGGGAACTGTAGTATCCTAGTTGCCACTGTAGTGTCTCTGTACCTTAGGAAGCAAGGGAGAGGATGTTGCTGTAGTTGGCCAATATCCTCTTTCTACAACAAAACTGGACATGTGGATAATACGGTTCTTTACTTACATGAACTGGGGATATGTACTTAACTGGAGAGGAGTCCATGTTCGTGGTACAAGCTCATCTTGCAGTCAATAGAGGTAATCATACTATTAAAAACTCTGATGGTCCTGATATGTGACTAACCTGGCCGCTATCTACTGTCGTAGCCTGAGTGAGTCAGTGAGCTAATAACAGAAATGTACAAATGTGTGTGAAATCTTACGGGACTTAACTGCTAAGGGCATCAGCCCCTAAGCTTACACACTACTTAACCTAAATTATCTTAACGACAAACACCCGCACCAATGTTCGAGGGAGGACTCGAACCTCCGCCGGGACCAGCCGCACAGGCCATGACTGTAGCGCCTTAGACCGCTCGGCTAATCCCGCACGGCAGTGAACTAATAACTGAGGCCCTCCATTCAGTGGCAGCGGCTTAAATATTTGCTGTCGAGAGGGTGTTGGCGGCGTGTTGCTTGGCAGTGTGTCTCTGGCCTCTCTTGTGACAGGTGCACTTGATTCATTTCCTGCTATCAATATTCGCACTAGGTCTTTGCCGACCAGAGTGCTGGCGACACCTTACAGGAACAATTTGAATACGGCATTGAGATGTGCTGTGCATCTTAAGAGTTGCATATTGAGTAACTATGGGAAGGTATAAAAAAGCCTTTTTGAGTTTCCCATTTACCAATTTAAAAAAATTTCAATGTGAATGTTTATTAGTTTCGGAAATGTAGACCTCCCAAATTGGATGGTACTTTTTGATACACCCTGTATATTGGAGTAACCTGCACCTTTTTGCAGTCACTTGGGACTTTGTGCCAGGTGAGAAATTCACGACAAATGCAAGCTAGGTATAGGGTCAATGTTCTAGAGTACTCTTTGTAAAATATAACTGGGACATTGTGCGATCTATTCCGCAGAACATAGGGATCCTTTTTATCAGCTAGTCTATGAACAGACGACGGTCGCAAATTGAAGCTTCATTCACTCGTGTGAGGTAGCTTTTGCAAGTTACTATGTCAACAAAATATTCGACGTTAATGTTTACTACATTCTATTTCGTCTAGCTGTTGCCGTTTACGTGGTTTTTATTTTCGAATACGTGGGCGTAAGTGTGTGAGCCCAGTAACGAGTTGTGAACGCGGCAGAGGAGCACCGCTGTTTGCAGACGGCGGCGCCCGGTTAGGCCCTCGCGGGGCCGCGGCGACCACGCCGCAGAGGACGGGCGCTGTCCCCGAAACGTCATTAAGATTCGCGGCGCGCAGCGGCAGCGGCCGGGCTCGGAGCGCGCTGTTTACTTGGGACTTGGCGATCCCCGGGCCGGCAAACAGTTATTTCTGAATGCAAACAGCGGCCGGGCGCGGCTCCGCTGTCTACCGCCGCCGCCGCCGCCGCCAGCCGGCAGGCAGCTAGCTCGCGGCGCGCGCAGAGCCGTCCCCAGGGGGGCATCGGCCGGGCTTTTATTTCGCATACAGGTGGGCGGGCCGCCGCGGCGATCGTGACCGAACTGTGAACTGGGGAGTCCGGCGCGACGAGCCGCCGCCGCTCGATCCGTATCGCTATCTGCGATCGCCACGGGGGGCCGCGTTAACAGCACTGTGCTGCGCGTAGCGTCCGGGTAAGAACGAAACGAGTGGACACAGTTTTTTTTCCGGCCTCACTTCCTACATTTCAGTCGAGATACAGGAGAGCTCGATTTTAAAAAAGAAATAAATATATACAAGTTGTCCCAGGAGGAATGATCAATATTCCGTGACATGCCAAAGGATCATTGGTTGGAAAAGAAGTCTCGTAAACAGGGGCTCTAAAGTGCATACCTTTATAGCTATCAGCACATTTTCGTCTTTCATACTACGAATTCAATATTTTCTACTGCAAGCTCTTTGCTTTACAATATTTAGGAGGAGGAAGTAGGGACTGAGACGAGAAAAAACTATTGTGTAAACATGTGCTCTAGAGTATGCACCTTCAAAGCTATGAGCCCTTGGACAGAAAAAAAGGCGGAGGAGAAGATGGGTAGAGAAGGAAAGAAGGTAATGGACAGAGAGAGGGGGTGGAGATGATGGAAAGAGAGAGAAGGATAGAACGGGCAGAAATAGTGTGGAGGAGGAGATGAATAGGAAGAGAAGAGAGGAAACGTGCTTGTGGCATTGGCATGCCTTGCAGGGGACACAATTGTGGATGGGTATGGGTAAGCATAGACAGAAGGGAGGGAGGAAATGAACATTGAGAGAGGTTGATGGAGGAGATGGATAGTGAAAGAGGGGGAGGATGAGTTGAACAGAGAAATGGGGGCAGTGTTGATGGGCACACAGAGGGGGGTAGCATGATGTGGGTGTAATGTGGGTGGAGGAGTATATGTGTAGAGAGATGGGGAGCATAAAATGTTTCGAGGATGGTGGACATGCAGGAGGAAAGTGGAAGGTGTAGAGAGCTAGTGGGCAGTTTGAAATGGAGGAACAAATGGACAGGCATATGGGGAGATGATACAGAGAATAGGAGGGGGACCAAGGAATGGACAGAGGGAGGGGAGGGGATAGAGGATCTGGACAAACAGAATGTTGGAGAGGAGATGGAGCAGAGAGAGAGAGAGGGGGGGGGGAGATAAGGTGAGAGAGTGTGGAGGAGGAGATGGCCAAACATGGGGAGAATTATATATATATATATATATATATATATATATATATATGTGTGTGTGTGTCTGTGTGCGTGTGTGTGTGTGTGTGTGTGTGTGTGTGCGTGTGTGTGTGTGTGTGCGTGTGTGTGTTTGTGTGCGCGTGTGTGTGTGTGTGTGTGTGTGTGTGTGTGGTGTATGATTCCCATGTGTCACAAAAAAAAAATGGTTCAAATGGCTCTGAGCACAATGGGACTTAACATCTATGGTCATCAGTCCCCTAGAACTTAGAACTACTTAAACCCAACTAACCTAAGGACATCACACAACACCCTGTCATCACGAGGCAGAGAAAATCCCTGACCCCGCCGGGAATCGAACCCGGGACTCTGGTCGTGCCATGTGTCACAGCAGCACCGTCCAGTTCCAACTACGGCCACTAGGTACCATGATAAAGTCATCTGATTCATAATCTCGCCCACTTGACCAGTCGCAGTGCACTTTTTGACATGTCAACAAGAGCTAGGACAAAAGGAGCAGCGCATTATTGGTGAAGCTCTATTATCGAAACAACAGTAATGCTGCAGCTGCACTTCGAAAATATCGCTGGCTGAAAGGATTACGGAAGGGTCCTCTTTCTTCACCTGCTCTGTGGAGCATGATGAAGAAGTTCTAATCAATTGGGGAACTCGACGACCGGTTGTACCACATGTGGTTGATCAAATCGTTGTTCCTATGGCAGACAACGCTGCGCGCAATTCCTGATCATCAGGCAGTCCCGTGGTCCACTGTACGGAAGGTGCTTTGAACTATTCTCAAATGGTATCCGTACAAGATCCATATTGTTCGGC
Source organism: Schistocerca piceifrons (assembly GCF_021461385.2). Taxonomy (NCBI): domain Eukaryota; kingdom Metazoa; phylum Arthropoda; class Insecta; order Orthoptera; family Acrididae; genus Schistocerca; species Schistocerca piceifrons. The sequence continues at coordinate 769,175,589 of NC_060141.1, read as the reverse complement.
AGCTTGCACTATTGGACGCACAACGACGTGTTGACTTCGCGAGGATTGAAGTTGACGAGGGCTGGCCCTGGGCCTTCATATGGACAGAAGAAGCTCACTTTTCTCTGGCGGGTGAGGTGAACACACAGAACTGCCAAATGTGGGGATCTTCACCTCCAGTCACTGTGCATGAAGTTCCTCTGTATAGCGAAAGTGTCACTGTATGATGTAGCTTCACGGCTACTTTGATCATTGGCCCATTCTTTTTTGAACAGGCCGGCGCTCAGGGACAAAAGACGTGCAGTATGACTGACCAGCGTTACTGCGATATGCTTCGCCTCCATGTCATACCCGCCCTACAGGAGAGATACGCATTGAAAAAAATGGCTCTGAGCATAATGGGACTTTACTTCTGAGGTCATCAGTCCCCTAGAACTTAGAACTACTTAAACCTAACCAACCTAAGGACATCACACACATCCATGCCTGGGACAGGGTCCGAAACTGTTACCGTAATGGTCACGAGGTTCCAGACTGTAGCGCCTATAACCGCTCTGCCACCCCGGCCGGCTAGAGACGCATTGAACTGAACAGTTTTCATGCAAGATGGGGCCCCACCCAACATCGCTTGTAAAGTTCATCTGCTTCTCCGAAACACGTTTGGAAACAACAGAATTATCAAGCGATGGTTTCCAAATCCCTGGCCAGCACGATCACCTGATCTCACTTCCTGTGATTTCTGGTTGTGGGGCTACCTGAAGGACAGGGCTTACCAGGGGACCATTCACACATATGCTGATCTGACGCGCAGCATATCAAGAGAGGTAGCCATCATATCTACGGACATGCTGCGTTCTGCTGTGCAGAATGCAATCCTACGCTTTCAGACTCTTCTGGACACTGATGGGCGCCATTTTCAGCCCCTTTTGTAGAAGTAATCGTACCGTAGCAGCACATTAAAAGTATTTCAGTTGAGTTGATTGTGCACTGTTTCTGTTCCCCGGCATTAATGCTACCAAGTCTGGTACTCGTATCTCTGGCTCGCTGTCTCTCATAATAGACCACAATAAAATAATACTAAACTTAAAGTGGGCTATATTCTAAGACAAATATACGACAAGATCATGAAAATATTGTAATAACTCTACACGAGGGTAAATAGCACAAACCAGATACCTCAACTACATTGCTATAGGCAGCAACGCGAAGCGATGTTGGAAAGAAGTAAGTCTTCACGAATGTCCAGAACTGTCAGAAGGGGGGTGATCAGTTGTTCTCACTGAGGGGGAAATGTGTCATCTGACGACATAACACATTCTGTGTCATTAGTAGAACCGGTACACTTTTCAAACAAAACTGCTAACTAGTGTCTTGTTCGAAACTTTTCACGAATTACGTATGTGACACGGGTATGCAAACAGACATAATAGAGGTCTCACATCGGTAGAAATATCGGAGAACCGCAAAATCTTTATCCTCAGTGCATTTTCCAAAGGAAAACATACAGAAAGTAGTTTTGCTAAGGGTGGAATGAAACTGAAAAGAAAGTCCATGTTTTCCAAAAGTAAAAAAGTCGTACAGGATGTGACTGTTTCGAAAGTCTTAAGAGATTCAAGTGTCTTTTCCGCAGCGTAGAAGATATCCACTAAAACTGTCATCACGCGAATAAAACAAGAATTTTGTTTTAATGGAGAAAAGGGAGAAGGTAGTTCTACCAAACCCAACGTTTCTAGAAAAGAAATCAGAGACAGAGAATAGAGCATATATTAAGGCTTTCGCTGCGATTAATTGATTTTGAGAAAGCCTATGACAACTGCAAGAAGATCTGCAGTAACAGCCTTTAGGAATTCTGAATATGATTTTGTCTACATTACTACACTAAGTAGTAAAGACGTCATTACTAGAACCTCCATTATACTTTATCAGCACAATAGGAAATCCAAAAATGAAAGAGGAGGCAAAGGCACTACACCACCAAAAGTATTCTCAGAAACTAAGTTTCAGGTCGCTAATCCTCGGAAACAAAAAAGAAGGTCGTATTAATGAAACATACGTAAACCAACTATCTACTGCTGATTGTATTTCACTGTTTCTTCCAACAAGAAGTCTAGGAAATGGTGGATTAAGTTGTAAAGTAAGACTGAAAATCAGTTTATTGAGGCTAACATAATAAATAACCCAAATATTGAAAACACAATATTCCAAGTTAGTGAAAAATTCATATAAATAGTAGGCGAGTTGTATATAGTCAAACCTCGATATAACGAATTTCATGGGCCCATGAAAGTAAATTGTTGTACCAGGGTTATTGTTATACTGGTTTTTTGTTATTGTGACTCGCAACAAGGAGTCATGTTTTCGTGGCTGAGAAATACATTACTATAGTACTATTCTGATGAAAAATAACATTAAAAGACAAATAATGAAACATATTTTGTTCACTTCATTTATTAATACTGTACTTGCAGAAAATATTACTTTTGTGTACAGAAAAATTCACTACTTTTCCGTTGATTCTTTTTTCTTAAAGATTCTCTTGTTAATATTGTCTCCTCTAACGGAATCAATTGCTGCCCTGACACACTGGGGATTGAAGATGCTGCTCAGTCAGAGGAGGGAGTTTCGCACTTATCACATCACTGCCATCGTCAGAATCTTCAACAGGCCAATTACCCTTTAACTCCTCGACAATAGATTCGTCGGTATATTCTTCAAACACCAACGACTCATCATCCACTGATAAATTTTCAACAGCTGAAACATATGTGGTTTTACCAGTAACTGCTGAATAAATTTCCAGATCACTTTGAATATCATCCTGCTTTATTTCATCCAGCACAACATTCTCACCAACATCTTCACTTTCGGACATTCTTGCATTTTTCCAACAGTTCACTATCACATTCGGCTGTAAACTGTTCCAGAAACCAGCAATCATGTCACAAGCCTGCTTCACAATAAAACTGTAGGGATTGCTCACCTTTCTTTCAATGTTTCTGATCACGTCTTGAACTGAACGTGAACGGTACTTTGTCTTAAAGTTCTTAATTATCCCCATATGTAGTGGCTGAGGAATCGATGTACAATTGAGGGGGAGGGGGGGAGGGGATGGGGGAGAGGAAGGTAACATAGTTTAACGTTCTTCAACGCTGGCATGTTGTAATAGGCTGTAGAATTTATCCACCAGCAATGCAATTTTCTTAATCTTCATTGACATCTCTCTATCAACCGAAAGCAGCCATTCGCTAAAAAGAGCAGACGTCATCCATGCTTTCCGATTTGCCTTGTAATTAACTGCAATAAAAGAAATCACCTTTACAATACGACTATAGCAGAACATTACAGCTGAAGCTATACTGTACTGGATTAAGGAAGGTAAAATAAAATGTATGTACCTTCTTACCTGGTAAGCTTCTTGCATTTTTTAAGCACCATGTATTTGCTGATCGTCCGATCACTGGTAGTGTCAATTTGTGTCTTCCTGACGCGTTGCTCCAGAGAAGAACAGTTAGGCGTACTTTAGGCTGCTTCACTCCATTACACTTCTCTCCTGTAAAGGCAATTGTCTTCTCTGGCATCAGTTGATAAAACAATCCCGTCTTATCTGCGTTGTACAAGTTTTCAGGACTGTATTTTTCCAACAGTTTATACATGGTGTTTTTCCTCTAAAATTCTGCATCACATATAGGTGCTGATTTTTCTTGTCCTGAAATCGCTTTAAAAATGATCTCATGCTAGTCCTTAAATCTTTGCCTTAAAATTAGAATCTACAAGCAACTTAGCGAAATATAAGGCTTTTTGACATATCATTGGACCATTAATTGGTACATTTGCGCACGCATCTCATTAAACCACCGCAGCCTATGACTGTCCACATTGTCAGCCGCAGGTGTCTCCATTCTTTTTCTTGAAGGCTTAAATTTGTTACCTACAAAACGTTCTTCAATTTCTTTTCAATTTTAAGGGATGTAGCTAATGCTGATTGTGCAAGTCCATATTTCCTCGCCACGCCTACATGTTACATTCCGTTATCAATGTCTTTGAAAACCTCCATTTTTGTCTCCAACCTAATTTGTTTCCGAGCTCCTGTCATTGCCCAAATCTTAGTGAAGTCCAAAGCGTTTACATCAACTAAAAACATTCACAGATTACAAACATCGCCGAGATAAGCTGCGTCTGAGCCCAACAAAACACTTCTGTCTGCTACTGAATCTCAACAATGGACAAACTAAACACTCGTTCAAACAAAGGAGCCCTTTGACGCTTGCCGCTCGGCACAGCTCGCCAGCGACTGTACGCTATTCTCTTTACCGCTAGAGTAAATACAGTACTGTAGTAGGTAGCGAAGCTTCTGGAAATAAAGCGCCAAAAGTCCAGTAGCTAAATTAACAGTGCCTGCCACTATAGTGAGCTTCTTAGAAGTAGGAAACAAATTCCTCAATATTTTGTCGACTTTATAACAGGGAAGTGCTAAATTTACTTCATTGTTGTATTGAGGGGTAATTAACATAGCACATATACGAAATCAGCCGGGGTCATATAAAATTATCGCTGTACCCGGGTTTATCGTTGTATTGGTAATCGTTATACGGTGGTTTGAATGTATTTACATCAGCACAAGCCAGTAAATGGGTGGACAGCAAAGGAAATAAACAGAAGAGAGAAAAATTCCTGGTGTACATTTGGAAAACTTTGTCTGACACATACGTTTCCAGACCATATGTATTCTGAGTATTAACTTATCAGAATGTAACAGGCTCTTTTAATGCAAAAGCTAATCAAAACCAGATGGTAGGTCAATAGTCACTGCAAACACGCCTGATAGGAATTTCTGACTATGGGGCGGAGAGAGGAGGCGAAAAGGGAATGTTGGGCAAGGAAACAGACTAATTGATCCGGCGACACAGTAGGATCGAATACATAATTATAGCTGGAATAAAAATGTAATGGGGATAGGTGAGACATGCAGGCAGCCGACTGGACTGTTTTAGGTAAAAGAAGTGATATATTGTATTCCAAGGGACAGACATCGACAGATCCGGAAGTAACTTCCCAAGTGCGCCATGGAGGTGTGTCTAGATCCTTTCCCTTCATGTTGTTTACAGACTACCTTGCAGATAGACTTTTGGCAGATGCTGCAATTATCTGTAATCAATTACTGTCTGATAGAAGCTGCAAGAATATTCAGTCAGATTTTGATAAGATTTCAAAGTGGTGCAATTATTGGCACATTGTTTAAAATGTTAAGATATGTAAAATTCTACGCTTTACGAAACGAAAAAAACGTAGTAGACTATGATTATAATATTAATGAGTCTCAGGTGCAATCTGTCAACTCACACAAGTACCTAGGTGTAACAATTTGTAGTTACCAAAAAGAGAGAGGACGACTGAGTGAATAAATTGCTAATAGATTACTTTGAAAAAAGGTGCAGGCATAAGATGGACGTGAATATCTGAATAACATAGTATATGGAACACTGAGGAGGTAACGTTTACCTACTAGTGGATATCAAATCATTTATGTTCATGATGAATAAGTAATGGAATTCACACGAATAATGTACTTGAAAACGGTTCTGAAAGGATCAGAGTTAACTTGTTCCTGTCTCTCAATGGGAGAATTTTTAGGCGGTAACTGAGAACGCGTCGGCAGTCGATGCCCCTCCTATTTCTCTTTCGTCTGTAACTCTTAAAGTAAATTTTGAATTGTGAGTTCCTCTAAGCGGCCACTGCGGACCTCATGTTGTCACGACGGCGTTACGCCTTTGATTTCCTGTATCATGTCCCATTTTAAACTAGACTACCGAAAATTTGACGTTTGAACATATTTATCACAATTGGACAAACAATGTTGGATCATCCACTGGTTATCGTTTTGAACTTAATTTTATTGAAGTGGAGGACTAGGTATTAACAGTCAAGGCTGAATCGAATGAAATCTCTTTACTTCTTTAAGCAGTCCCAAATTATAAAAAGATCAAGCTCTCCATGATGGCCCGTGTCCGACACCCGCAGGATGATGGGGAGATGGAAGGCGCCCCCGCTGTCCTGCTGGCGGAATCCTGAATCTAGGTTGAATTTCAGGAAAGCACCCCTCTTGGCTGGCTTGTGAGACTTGACCTTGGCCGAAACTGCAGTAGGCCATTAAAATTGCCACCTCAGTTACTACTAATGTCCTGCACATGACTTAGCACAGACTAAATATCTGGCTCCAATGACGACGACGATGACAACAGAACTTAAAGTTCCTTTAACATAAACATAAAGACCGAAAGTTCAATAAACATATAAATATTATTCAACCCGCCCTCCTTTAAACAGAACGAGCACGCCCCTTACGACCTCTGTAGTGCGGTGACAGCGCCAGGAATCCAACAACTTAACAGTAGTATATGTTTATGTATGACTGAACTCAAGCGCGGCAGGCAACTTCAGTACCAGATCATAATTTTATCAATGAAACAACTTAAATGGCAGGAGAAGCAGAGCTAAGGTTTCAGCAACAAAACTTTTAAAAAATGGTTCAAATGGCTCTAAGCACTATGGGACATAACATCTGAGGTCATCAGTCCCCTAGACTTAGAACTACTTAAACCCAACTAACCTAAGGACATCACACACGTCCATGCCCGACGCAGGATTCGAACCTGCGACCGTAGCAACAGCGCGGTTCCGGACTGAAGCGCCTAGAACAGCTCGGCCACAGCGGCCGGCCAAAACTTTTGAAACATAGTACACTTCAAAAAGGCTTAAGGCTGGCCAAGCCCATATCTAGCCTGCTCAGATACAAATAAGGTACTGTACATGGGCTGTCCAGAAAGGCCACAGAATCGCAAAAGCAGCTACAGATTACGAAAAACCTAACTGGGCGTGGCCGCTCAGGCAAGGGCAAACACGGACAGGCCTTAACATAACTGACCCTATGGTGCTGTGCAGAACTAATGAGACAGTCCGACCGTACCCACATTAGTAGTTACGGTCAAGCACCCTTAACTGACGTAACTGACTACCGTGGTGCACCACTTCACTATTCTACACAAGCGACTTCCTGTTTCACACAAACGTGCTCCATACTAACAACCGACACAGAAGGCGAAAAAACAACACTATAAAAACCTTTAAAATCAACTCAACAAGACCAGTACTAATTACAAACGAGACAACTGATTTCACAATGCGCTGCACAGCCAGGAAAAGTCTGACCATGCGATGACCCCACAGGAACGCGTCAATGTTCCACGCTTCAGGTTTCACCGTTTTGGAAACCATGCCATGGTGGCAGCCCATCAGCTCTTCCGTTTTTGATTAATTCGATGACAACAAGAAGACAGAGAAAATCTACGAGTACCACACTTGACAGGTGACTGCAAACTCAGTAACGGAAGTTTTCGATACTCTACGACGGCATGTACGCTTTATAAAACTCCTTTGTAAACAATAGACTTAAACAAGCAACGTTACTGTTGTAGTCAGTTCTTACAGAAATTCACCACGCAAGCACCAGATAACTTCTTGAGGTTCCTTTCAGATTACGCTGATACAATAGCTCCCTACTTAGCAATCATATACAACCGCTCACTCACCTGTACCTACAGATTGGAAAATTGCGCAGGTCGCACCAGTGTGTAAGAAGGGTAGTAGGAGTAATCCATCGAACTTCAGACTTATATCATTGACGTCGGTTTGTAGTAGGGTTTTGGAGCATATACTGTATTCAAACATTATGAATCACCTCGAAGGGAACGATCTATTGATGCGTAATCTGCATGGTTTCAGAAAACATCGTTCTTGTGCAACGCAGCTAGCTCTTTATTCGCACGAAGTAATGGCCACTATCGAATGGGGATCTCAAGTTGATTCCGCATTTCTGGATTTCCGGAGGGCTTTTGACACCGTTCCTCACAAGCGACTTCTAATCAAGCTGCGGGCCTATGGGGTGTCGTCTCAGTTGTGCGACTGGATTCGTGATTTCCTGTCAGGAAGGTCGCAGTTCGTAGTAATAGACGGCAAATCATCGAGTAAAACTGAAGTGATATCAGGTGTTCCGCATGGAAGCGTCCTGGGACCTCTGCTGTTCTTGATCTATATAAATGACTTGGGTGACAATCTGAGGAGTTCTCTTAGGTTGTTCGCAGATGATGCTGTAATTTGCCGTCTAGTAAGGTCATCCGAAGACCAGTATCAGTTGCAAAACGATTTAGAAAAGATTGCTGTATGGTGTGGCAGGTGGCAGTCGACGCTAAATAACGAAAAGTGTGAGGTGATCCACATGAGTTCCAAAAGAATTCCGGTGGAATTCGATTACTCGATAAATAGTACAATTCTCAAGGTTGTCAATTCAACTAAGTACCTGGGTGTTAAAATTACCTACAACTTCAGTTGGAAAGACCACATAGATAATATTGTGGGGAAGGCGAGCCAAAGGTTGCGTTTCATTGGCAGGACACAGATGCAACAAGTCCACTAAAGAGACAGCTTACACGACACTCGTTCGTCCTCTGTTAGAATATTACTGCGTGGTGTGGGATCCTTACCAGGTGGGATTGACGGAGGAAATCGAAAGGGTGCATAAAAGGGCAACTCGTTTTGTATTATCACGCAATAGGGGAGAGAGTGTGCCAGATATGATACGCGAGTTGGGATGGAATTCATTAAAGCAAAGACGTTTTTCGTGGCGGCGAGATCTACTTACGAAATTTCGGTCACCAACTTTCTCTTCTGAATGCGAAATTATTTTGTTGAGCCCAGCCTACATAGGTAGGAATGATCATCAAAATAAAATAAGAGAAATCAGACCACGAACAGGAAGGTTTAGGTGTTCGTTTTTCCCGCGTGCTATTCAGGAGTGGAATGGTAGAGAGATAGTATGATTGTGGTTCGATGAACCCTCTGCCAAGCACTTAAATGTGAATTGCAGAGTAATCATGTAGATGTAGATGTAGATGTAGACGGCTTGCTGTATCGGCGTTTCCTTCTTATAATTTGAATTAAAAAATTTCGAGTCATCCTTCACCGTTTTAAGGCGGAACAACAGGGTCACGGTGGAAAAAACTCGAATTTTTTTTCGGTATTCGAATATATATACATTGAAGAATTATTCCTCAAACCGTTATGTGCGAATTCTAAAAAGTAACGATTCTGTGAGCATTGGAAACCGAACGTGCATGGCACCTCTCGGCGTTAGAGAACCGGTTCCGGGTTCACGCTCGCTATTTATGCCGATTTGAGTAAACCTGATTTGCTGGAGCGCTGTTGGGTGGTTTTGCTCAAAAAGTGAACCAAAGTTTCAACAGCCTCGTTTGGAGATCGCTCTAAAAACAACATCCAGCTGAAGTGAAATTATCAACATTTCTTCAATTTTGGCCGTTTGTCTTTTGAAAGTAGGCCATACTGCATTAATATACGTGGCAGATTCTCTTCGAATTGAAATCGGCGATGAAATGCGCCGATTCTGCGAAGACAGATATGCCAGCGGCGATGTGCTCAGTAACGAAAAGGGCTTTGGGGATGAAAATGAGGGCTTATCAAGTAGAAGTAGCAGAAAGGCCATCCACTAGCAGCGGTGATAGTTATTATGGACCAGGCATCGATTATATCCCGTAAGTTTCAAGCTTTGTACCTTTTTTATATTATAAGTAATTGTAACACTTTAACACGTTTTTCTATTGAAGCAAAGTGAATTCTCTACAGTCCATCGTAGCCGATTTTTTTATGTTGACATTTAGTATTTTTTTAGTCAAAAAAGACGCGTCCAAAAATGGCCATTTTTTCAAATATCTATAATTTCGCCAGAAGGTTTTTGGGAATCCCTACGATAAACTAAAATTACAACCCTAAGGCTCTGAGTGATAAGTTAATAATCATGTTTCAGTTAACCACAACCGGAGTTACAGCGACAACCGGCGATCTACTTCCTTTCAGAGCTGCCTCGGGAGAATCCCGATCACACAGGGCAGAGACAGAATGACAATTATTGAACATGTTTAATAAAACTGTGATAACTTCTGAACGGTTTGCGTTGGGACGTTCAAACTGCGCCGTTGACCGCGGGGCATGATGGGAATGAATATATGCGTGCGCACTCGCTTTGTTGTAGTTGGCCATTTGCACGTGAAAATAAGCAAAATTGGCGCATGTGAGGGACTGAGAATCCGCGTTTCGCGACTGAGAAGTCTGTTCGCCCTCGACGGCTGACTGTGTGGTGTGCAGTGTCCAGTCACGGAATAATCGGTGTGATATTCCTCGATGCAACGGTGACTGCCGAACGGTACATGAAGGTTTTAGAAGATGATTTCATGCCCATTATCCAAAGTGACCCTGATATCGACAAGATGTGGTTAATGCAAGACGGAGCTCCACCCTTTCATCTTTGGTGTGACGTCATAAGCGCGTGACACTGTGTGAGACTGCTCTCTAAGTTTTCCTTTTTTTTTTAGGTTTCAGATATATATTTTAACGGTTTTTGTGATAATATTCACTATATAAGTGATTTATTAGTGGTGTCTTCATTCACCTCTGCCTTTGTTGTGTTGTGACCTGATATTTGTGAGTGTTTCGTATCGAGCAACTTAACCTCTTACCTGTGTTTTCATTCCGCGCTGACCAGTTGCAGCTGTAGCGGCGCATTGAAAGCTAAGTACTAAATGGTTCAAATGGCTCTGAGCCCTATGGGACTTAACATCTGTGGTCATCAGTCCCCTAGAACTTAGAACTACTTAAAGCTAACTAACCTAAGGACATCACACACATCCATGCCAGAGGCAGGATTCGAACCTGCGACCGTAGCGATCACGCGGTTCCAGACTGAAGCGCCTAGAACCGCACGGCCACACCAGCTAAGTACTAATTAACTGTTTGTGTATAGTGGTTTATTTAGGAACTTTAGTAGTCTTCAACCGGTGTTTTCTGATGTTTTCTGGTGAAATAATTTCAGAAGAAATTTTTGGAAACAGCTTTCAGTTTCGTTACTGTGTCGTTAGACGTTTGATTTCCTTTCTGTGTTAGTCTTTTGTTATATTCTCATTTGTTGTTGATTAATACTGTCAATAATAGTAGTTACTTCCCTTGTAGAGCAAGTTTGTGATTATTGTAGTCAGTTTTTTAACATCTTCTTATTGCAGTAGCGGAATTTAGATAAAGTAGTTTTCTTGTTTCAATAAGTGTAAAATTTTACCATGAGTGAGAAGTGTGGGCTTTGCCGTCGGTTCGTGAGTAGTGGATTGCGGTGTGAGACTAGTTCGAAGTATTTTCATTGGGGGGAATGAGGAAGCCAGTGGGCATTCTGGTGAGGTCGTCTCCTGGAACTGCAGGTTATGTAGCAAGGGTAAGTTGATAGAGGAGCAGGAGCGTAAGATCTGTGCCCTTCAGGTGCAGTTGAAAAACGCACAGGAGGAGCTAGATAGGATGGGGAAGGAGAAGGGGGTTGGGGAATGGGAGCTGGCTGTTGGCAAGAGATCTGCTAGGAGAAGGAGATTTTCAGATAGTTTTACTATTGGTGTTTGCAATAGATATGACCAACTGTCAGAGTCTAGTGGAGGGGAATCTCTAGTAGCTGTAGATGTAGGAAGTATGCAGCAGACCTCAGCAGTTACGGTGGCTAGGACAGTTGCAAAATCTAAGAGAAAGAAGAATGTTCTGCTGTTAGGTAGTTCTCATGGTAGAGGTGTAGGCCAGCTGTTGCAGGAAGCGTTGGGGAGTTAGTACCGGGTCACCAGCATTGTGAAACCTAATGCAGGATTGGCTCAGGTGACTGTTAAAATAGGGGGTTATGTAGGGATTTTACTAAAGAGGTAGTGATTGTGGGTGGGGCTGGTAATAGTATTGGTAGAGATGGGGGGTATGACATAGATGGTGACCTGGAAATAGCCACTCAGACTGGCAACACGAATGTGCATTTCCTGGAACTGTTTCAGCATCACGATCGGCCTCATTTTAATACAGCCGTCAGGCGTAATAACATGAGACTTGAGAGTGCGCTGATGACAGAAGGCATGAGTCACATTTCAGTGGTGTCGGTGGAGTCTATCAGCAGGATGGGTTTCTCTGGACATGGCCTGCACCTCAACAGGTCTGGAAAGGAGAGGTTGTCAAAGCTTATAGGTGACAGCATAGGTGGGGGTGGTGGGATCACTCATGGGAAAATTCCTGTAGTAGTGGATGTTAGAGCTGTACCTTTTTTAGATTGAAGTCAGCTGATAAGTTTTCCTGCATAAGGGAAGTCTCTCTAACAAAGAAACCACTTTCTACAAAGCTTAAGTATCCGATTAATGAGTGAATTAGTATAATTCATCAAAATATACAAGGTATTAGAGACAAAGTTAGTGAACTGCTAATAGATGTTGACTCTGAAATTATTGGTATATCTGAACACTTCTTAAATAAGGAGATAATTCAGAAGCTTCCTTTACCAGGATATAGGTTACTGGCAGCTTTTCTAGGAGCTCTTTGCGGTGTGGGGGAGTCGCCATGTATGTGAAAAACGGTATCCCATTTGAGTCAATTGAAGTTTCAAAGTACTGCACTGAAAAGGTGTTTGAATGTTGTGCAGGTGTGGTTAAATTTAGTGGAGCTAAACTTCTAACTATTGTTATTTATAGATCCCCAGACTCCGATTTCACAACATTTTTGCTAAAGGTAGAGGAGGTTCTTGGTACACTTTATAGGAAATATAAAAAGTTAGTTATATGTGGTGACTTCAATATTAATTGTATAAGTAATTGTGCAAGGAAAATGTAATCTTATGTAAACCGTATTCTTGCCAACGAGAATGCAAGGGAACAGTAGAGCAACCATATACAACATTTTTGTTCATTCCTCATTACTAGAAGGGCATTCTGTTAGCAAAAAGGTGAATGGCCTTTCAGATCACGATGCACAAATTTTACTCTAAAAGATTTTTGTGCTGCAACACATGTTAAATATAGTTATCAAGGTTAGGAAAGCTGATCCAGTTGCTGTAGAGACCTTTGTAAAACTTATCAAGGAACTAGAGTGACAAGATGTTTATAGTGCTGATACAGTAGACGATAAATACACTCCTGGAAATGGAAAAAAGAACACATTGACACCGGTGTGTCAGACCCACCATACTTGCTCCGGACACTGCGAGAGGGCTGTACAAGCAATGATCACACGCACGGCACAGCGGACACACCAGGAACCGCGGTGTTGGCCGTCGAATGGCGCTAGCTGCGCAGCATTTGTGCACCGCCGCCGTCAGTGTCAGCCAGTTTGCCGTGGCATACGGAGCTCCATCGCAGTCTTTAACACTGGTAGCATGCCGCGACAGCGTTGACGTGAACCGTATGTGCAGTTGACGGACTTTGAGCGACGGCGTATAGTGGGCATGCGGGAGGCCGGGTGGACGTACCGCCCAATTGCTCAACACGTGGGGCGTGAGGTCTCCACAGTACATCGATGTTGTCGCCAGTGGTCGGCGGAAGGTGCACGTACCCGTCGACCTGGGACCGGACCGCAGCGACGCACGGATGCACGCGAAGACCGTAGGATCCTACGCAGTGCCGTAGGGGACCGCACCGCCACTTCCCAGCAAATTAGGGACACTGTTGCTCCTGGGGTATCGGCGAGGACCATTCGCAACCGTCTCCATGAAGCTGGGCTACGGTCCCGCACACCGTTAGGCCGTCTTCCGCTCACGCCCCAACATCGTGCAGCCCGCCTCCAGTGGTGTCGCGACAGGCGTGAATGGAGGGACGAATGGAGACGTGTCGTCTTCAGCGATGAGAGTCGCTTCTGCCTTGGTGCCAATGATGGTCGTATGCGTGTTTGGCGCCGTGCAGGTGAGCGCCACAATCAGGACTGCATACGATCGAGGCACACAGGCCCAACACCCGGTATCATGGTGTGGGGAGCGATCTCCTACACTGGCCGTACACCACTGGTGATCGTCGAGGGGACACTGAATAGTGCACGGTACATCCAAACCGTCATCGAACCCATCGTTCTACCATTCCTAGACCGGCAAGGGAACTTGCTGTTCCAACAGGACAATGCACTTCCGCATGTATCCCGTGCCACCCAACGTGCTCTAGAAGGTGTAAGTCAACTACCCTGGCCAGCAAGATCTCCGGATCTGTCCCCCCATTGGGCATGTTTGGGACTGGATGAAGCGTCGTCTCACGCGGTCTGCACGTCCAGCACGAACGCTGGTCCAACTGAGGCGCCAGGTGGAAATGGGATGGCAAGCCGTTCCACAGGACTACATCCAGCATCTCTACGATCGTCTCCACGGGAGAATAGCAGCCTGCATTGCTGCGAAATGTGGATATACACTGTACTAGTGCCGACATTGTGCATGCTCTGTTGCCTGTGTCTATGAGCCTGTGGTTCTGTCAGTGTGATCATGTGATGTATCTGACCCCAGGAATGTGTCAATAAAGTTTCCCCTTCCTGGGACAATGAATTCACGGTGTTCTTATTTCAGTTTCCAGGAGTGTATAATGCTTTCCTCAAAACTTTTCTCGTGCTCTTTGAAAGTTGCTTTCCGTTAGAACGTTCAAAACTGGTACTAGCACAAACAGGAAGATGGGTGGCTAACTAGAGGGATAAGAATATCCTGTAGAACAAAGTGCAATTATATCAAAACGTTAGAAATAGTCAAAATCTAAATGCAGCAGCCCATTACAATCAGTATTGTAAGGTGCTTAAAAAGTTATTAGGAAGGCAAAGAGTATGTGGTATGCAGATAGAATAGCTAAGTCTCAGGATAAAATTAAAACCATATGGTCAGTCGTAAAGGAAGTGGCTGGTCTGCAGAGACAGGTCGAGGATATAGAATCAGTGCGTAGTGGGAATGTCCGTGTTACTGATAAGTCGCATATATGTACAGTATTTAATAATCACTTTCTGAATATAGCAGGTGAACTAAATAGAAAACTTGTCCCAACAGGGAATCATATAGCTCTCGTAGAAAAAACTGCTCCGAGACTGTTACCTGAAATGCTCCTCCATGATACTGACAAGAGGGAGATTGAGTTAATAATTAAGTCGCTAAGGACCAAGAACTCTCATGGATATGACGGGGTATGTCGCAGAATACTGAGGTATTGTTCTATGTATGTTAGCCCAGTACTTAGCCATATCTGTAACTTTTCCGCGGGCCGCGGTGGTCTCGCGGTTCTAGGCGCGCAGTCCGGAACCGTGCGACAGCTACGGTCACAGGTTCGAATCCTGCCTCGGGCATGGATGTGTGTGATGTCCTTAGGTTAGTTAGGTTTAAGTAGTTCTAATTTCGAGGAGACTGATGACCACGGGAGTTGAGTCCCATAGTGCTCAGAGCCATTTGAACCATTTTTGTAACTTTTCCTTGAGGAGTGGTCGGTTTCCTGAACGATTAAAGTACTCGTTAGTGAAGCCACTTTATAAAAAGGGAGACAGAGATGGTGTTTACAATAATAGTCCTATTTCTATACCATCGGTGTTTGCTAAAGTTATCGAGAGGGTTGTATATACAAGGTTACTGGAGCATTTAAATTCACATAATTTGCTGTCAAATGTACAGTTATGTTTTAGAAATGGTTTAACAACTGAAAATGCTATATTCTCTTTTCTCTGTGAGGTTTTGGACGGATTAGATAAAAGGTTGCGAACGCTAGGTGTTTTCTTTGATTTAACGAAGGCTTTTGACTGTGTTGACGACAAAATATTACTGCAGAAGTTGGACCATTATGGAGTAAGGGGAGTAGCTTACAATTGGTTCGCCTCTTACTTTAAGAACGGAATTCAGAAGGTAATTCTCCGCAATATTGAGAGTGGTAGTGATGTTCAGTCCCAATGGGGCACTGTTAAATGGGCCTTCACCAAGGGTCGGTGCTGGGGCCACTGCTGTTTCTTATTTATATAAATGATATGCCTTCTAGTATTACAGGTGATTCAAAAATATTTCTGTTTGCTGATGACACCAGCTTGGTGGTGAAGGATCTTGTGTGTAACATTGAAACAGTACCAAATAATGTAGTTCATGTAATAAATTCGTGGCTTGTGGACAATAATTTGATGCTAAATCACAGTAAGACTCAGTTTTTACAGTTTCTAACTCACAATTCAACAAGAACCGATATTTTGATCAGACAGAATGGGCATATTATAACCGAGACGGAACAGTTCCAAGTTCCTAGGCGTTCGGATAGATAGTAAGCTGTTGTGGAAAGCCCATGTTCAGGATCTTGTTCAGAAACTAAATGCTGCTTTATTTACCATTAGAACAGTATCTGAAATAAGTGACAGTTCAACACGAAAAGTAGTCTACTTCCCGTATTTTCATACGCTTATGTCATATGGTATTATTTTTTGGGGTAATTCTTCTGATTCAAAAAGGGTATTTTGGGCTCAAAAACGGGCTGTTCGAGCTGTGTGTGGTGTAAGTTCGAGAACCTCTTGTCGACCCCTACTCAATAGTCTGGGAATTCCGACATTGCCCTCACAGTATATATTTTCTTTAATGTCGTTTGTTGTTTGCAATATTAGCTTATTCCCAAGAGTTAGCAGCTTTCACTCAGTTAATACTAGGCAGAAATCAAATCTGCATGTGGAATGCACTTCCTTGACTCTTGTGCAGAAAGAAGTGCAGTATTCTGCTGCATCCATTTCCAACAAGCTACCACAAGAACTCAAAAATCTTAGCAGTAGCCCAAACACTTTTTAGTCCAATCTGAAGAGTTTCCTCATGGCTCACTTATTCTATTCTGTCGAGGAGCTCCTAGAAGAGCTCAAAAATTAAGCAAATTCCAGTGTTACATTGTTGATTTTCTTTCTTTAAACTTACTAATTGTCACCTGAATATGTCACTTATATTTCATTTTATCTGTTTCTACTATCGTGTTATAATTTCATGTATTAACTCCTTCCGTGACCATGGAGACTTCTCCTTAATTTGGTCCCACGGAACAATAAATAAATAAAGGGAAATGTTTGATGTCTTAGAGAAGTGCTTTGGCGACCGCATTCTGGCTCTGGGGTACTTAGATGCTAGTGGCATGGGCCTCGATTGGCCGCAATATTCTGCGTGTCTGAACACACGCGACTCTTTTTCGGGCTATATTAAAGACAAGGCGTACAAAAATAACCCCAAAACCATTACTGAGCTGAAAACAGCCCTTCAGGAGGTCATCGACAGTGTCGATGTTCCGACACTTCAGCGCGTCATGCGGAATTCCGCTATTCGTCTGCGCCACGTCAGCACCAATGATGGCAGGCACATCGAACATGACATAACGTAAATCTAAATATCGGTATTGACGTTTATATTTGAATAAAGTGCGTGCACGCCGTAGTTTGCAACTAATTTTGTTTTTTTTTTTTCATACAGTTCAATGATTGTCACCCTGCAATAAAATTTTTCAATAAAAAATATCAATAAAAGCTTCAGTGTGTGCTTTATTCATTGCAGCAAACCCCATTTGTCTGCTACATTCCAGTACGGAGACAAAAATCATGAATTTGAGCAATGTTTTCGTCCGTCGCCCTGTCGTTCCCCTCAAGGAGCTGTTAGCCACCTTAACGACGCCGGCGAAGCTACTACATACAGCAGAGAGCGGCAGACCACAGAATAACCACCACTGCTGACTACAAATTCCGCAGACCGCTACCTTGACTGAGAGCAACACAATAATCAGACTGCAGGCGAGTGACCGAAACCCACAATCCTGGCCAACACCAACTGTGCTTCGTTGCTGCCGTGTCCCTATCTAAAGCACTTCTCGTACACACGGGCCATCAGGAACTGGGAGCCGGCTCAGGCGTGTACCGTACCTCGCGGCCACCGCGGAAGCCGCCAAGTGCCATTGAGCAGATAGGTTGTGAAACATTCCGTAGAATACAGAGGAACTACGCAAGGTTCCTCGATGGCGTGAATTTCAAACTGCCGCGGGAGGAGACCAACCGACAGAGTTCCAAATAAATTTTAAAACAGATATATGTCCCTGGAGCTGTGGCTCTAACGCCGAGAAACCGGTTGTATGATTAATAAAGATTTATCATACAGCTGAAGCGGTATTTTCCATCATTGTACGATCTCTTATGTTAATTTCTGAAATATCGAAATGTTTGCCACTGCTAGTATCCCCACTGGAAAGTGTCCGATCAAGTTCTTCAACAAATGATGATCCACACCCGGAATTTGGGACTCCACGGGGTGACGTCGTGTAGACATTACTGAAATAGTAGGTATTAGCTGAAGCATTCACAACAGACTATTACAATCCAAAGCACTCCTGAAATGTAGTGCAACTCACACAACAATACGTACTGAAAAACCGAAACTGTGAGAAGTGGGCCGACCGCTGTGGCCGAGCGGTTCTAAGCGCTTCAATCCGGAACCGCGCGACTGCTCCGGTCGCAGGTTCGAATCCTGCCTCGGGCATGGATGTGTGTGATGTCCTTAGGTTAGTTAGGTTTAAGTGGTTCTAAGTTCTATGGAACTGATGACCTCAATGGCAAGTCCCATAGTGCTCAGAGCCATTTGAACCTTTTGAGAGAAGTGGTATCTTTGGAGAAAATATGAGCGTATATTGAAAGGACAGGCTAATGGGAAATGGAGGTGGTGTGTTCGTCTTGGCAGCCACGAAACTGAAATCCAACGAGATCGTAACTGAAACTGCACGTGATGCCCTTTCTGCAAGACTTGGCATCGAGAGTGGGCATAAACTTTCAAACAGATCTTTCTGCCGTCTACTAGACTCACCCAGATGTAAGACAAAACTTTAAAGAAAAGCCTCAGTTCGGAAGCAGGTATGTTCTCAAACACGCCGTGTTCATCGGACACGACTTAAAGCGTCGAACAATCATTTGGGAGAACTAAAGTTTTGTACGTGTTGAGTGGGACAAGACATCCTGCAAAACAATACTAAACGTTTACTCCGTAAACTACCTGGAACTACCTCATGATGTAAATGTATTCGATCTGGTGGCAGCAAATACACCAGACTTCTTTCACGATAGGCTCGTATGTGACCATGAGATGGTTGTAGCAACACGACCGCCGAAGAACAAAGGGTAACTAAAACAAGTAGAAAGACTTACACAGCCTGGCAATAAAATTATAAATACATAAATAATGCAAGTAGGCAGAGGGGGCGGAGGAAACGAAATGAAACTTCAGGAGTTGAGAGGGGATATGATGGTATTCGGATCATTTAAAACACGATTCGGTTGGAAAGGATGTCATAAAGCCGTTCTATCCTCTCTCGAAGCGAGCTGGCTAGCAATAGCTGTAGCTGATCCTTTATATTCTGGCACAAGTACGGAGAAGATGTCCGAGATGGATAAACACATGTTCTATCGCGGCGCTGCAGTCATGGACAGGGCGGCCGGTCCCGACGGAGGTTCGAGTCCTCCCTCGGGCATTATTGTGTGTATTTGTCCATAGGATAATTTAAGTTAAGTAGTGTGTAAGCTTAGGGACTGATGACATTAGCTGTTGAGTCCCATAGGATTTCACACACATTTGAACATTTTCTATCACGGACGTATCTGGGGATCTTGAAGGACACGGGAATGTTTCAACATCACATAAACATATCATAGAGGCGTGTGCTACGGATAAAAGAGCATTTTCCTACTGAAAAATGACGTCACGATATTGTCATATGAATGATAGAATGTGAGGCAGTTTGATGTCCGTAATGTACAACTGTGCCTTCAGAATTTCCTGATCACTGCCATCTGTGACCAACACCGCTGTGCCTCTCCGCAACACAGGAAGAATGGGACCTGTCCCCAGGACGCCGCCGTACTGGCCGACAGTGGTCATCTGGGATAGCGCAGAAACGCCATTCGTTAGCGAACACAATGCGATAGCATTCATCAGCAGTCCATCCTTCCCTATCGTGACACCACTCGAAACGAAGCCCATTGCGTTGTGTTAGCAGCAATGTACGCATGGGAGAGGCAATTCCATAGTCTGGCTGCTTCTAGTCTTCAACCAATGGTGCGGGACGAAAGAGAGTGTTTCAGGGAGTCCACTAATAATGGCGTCGGATGGGAGGCGCAGATGTGAAAGGGTTACAAGGTTAAAATGTGCTTTATGCACAATACGGAAATCCTCCCTTGTGATGGTCAACTGAAACCTTGACAGCGAGAACCGTTGTCCTCTCATTCCCACGCCAACCAATGTTCAGCCACAACTACATCCGAATAACCCAGAAATCCCACAAATCTGTACATCGCAAGATCAGATCAGCGCTCCAAATGGAGACCCACAATGAGGTCTCCTTTCAGGTGCTGACAATGCTGTCTCACACGACCACGCACGATCTCCACGTCCTTCACCGTGATCACTCAACATCTGACATGCTTCACGCCGCTTAGATACTTCATCACGCTTGGTAGCAAGACTAATGCACTCTTCCGTGTACTGGATATACAGGGTGTTACAAAAAGGTATGGCCAAGCTTTCAGGAAACATTCCTCGCACACAAAGAAAGAAAATATGTTATGTGGACATGTGTCCGGAAACGCTTACTTTCCATGTTAGAGCTCATTTTATTACTTCTCCTCAAATAACATTAATCATGGAATGGAAACACGCAGCAACAGAACGTACCAGCGTGACTTCAAACACTTTGTTACAGGAAATGTTCAAAATGTCCTCCGCTAGCGAGGATACATGCATCCACCCTCCGTCGCATGGGATCCCTGATGCGCTGATGCAGCCCTGGAGAATGGCGTATTGTACCACAGCTGTCCACAATAGACCACGAAGAGTGGGTTGCGTAGACAAGAGCTTTCAAATGCCCCCATAAATGAAAGTCAAGAGGGTTGAGGTCAGGAGAGCGTGGAGGCCATGGAATTGGTCCGCCTCTACGACTCCATCGGTCACCAAATCTGTTGTTGAGAAGCATACGAACACTTCAACTGAAATGTGCAGGAGCTCCATCGCAAATGAACCACATATGTGTCGTATTTGTAAAGGCACATGTTCTAGCAGCACAGGTAGAGTATCCCGTATGAAATCATGATAACGTGCTCCATTGAGCGTAGGCGGACGAAACTAAAATGAGCTCTAACATGGAAATTAAGCGTTTCCGGACACATGTCCACAAAAGATCTTTTCTTCTTTTGTGTGTGAGGAATGTTTCCTGAAAGTTTGGCCGTACCTTTTTGTAACACCCTGTACATGTAATTAATGCTTTCACAGAAACAAGAGCAACAAACCGCAAACATCACAGTTAAATTATTACTGTGTAACTAAAGATACAAGGTCCCGTATAGCAAAACACTCAGGAAGTATCCCCGAGCCACCTGCAAAATTTTGTTTGCTCGGTTTGCAGTTCCCGTCTAAGCCACTAGAGTAGGATTCGCCCTGTAATGTTGGCTGGCGAATGACGCAGTACTTTTATGTTAGACATTAAAAGTACATTCAACAAATGCCATCCAGTTCAAAAGAAATCAAGATAGGTGTATCAGACCCTGCACCAGAATTTTGCTACGAGAGGATGCCAATGGCACGGCAGTAAGTCGTTAGCCCGGTGTTCTCCGTCCATGTCACTGATCGTCAGTTACATGAAATACTTAAAAACAATTTTATGAGCCAATTTTTCTTCTTCTTTCGCACCGTGTTAGGCTTTGTAGCCTGTTATGGCTTTGTGTCGTTGTCGATTTTTCCATAAACTCCTATGGCGTCCAATGCCTTCACCGAATTGAGAAGTAAACATTTATTTGCTTAGAGCTACGGAAGATTGCAATTAATATGCGACGACAATTCACACAATGACAGCAACTGTTCTCTCACTTATATGATCCATAGACTCGTAACACCTCTGGCTTGCCCATACTCTATCTTGATTCTGGGATGTTTTGTCTTCGTCCAGTCAAGTCTACTATCAACTGCTGGACAGTACCTGGATTCATTCTGCAGGTGGCAGTACCAGCGTGTTGCAACGCAAATTTCAGTCATACTTTATAAGGACTGATTAGTACAAGCGGTAAGGAAAACCACAGTATGCGCCAAAATTGTAACAGGACCCAAACAAATTTTGTACACAAGGTGTATTGCGTGGTTATTTGTAAACTTTTCCAGCCCTCTCCTTTAAATCCTAGTTTCAGAAACTATTCGCCTTTGCCAACTCAAACGACAAAGCTAAGCGACGGTCGTCAGGATATTAAACAAAGTCTCATGTAGAAATAAAATAAATAATAGTAAAGCAGTGGCAGTGGAATGTAGTCGAATTATACACTGACGTGACAAAATTCACGGGACAGCGGTTTGCACGTATACAGATAGCGATAGTACCACGTAGACAAAATATAAAAGGGTAGGGCACAGGCGGAGCAGTCATTTCTGTGGTGTCACCGCAGACACCACACTTGCCAGGTGGTAGCCTTTAAATCGACCGCGGTCCGTTAGTATACGTCGGATCCGCGTGTCGCCACTATCAGTGATTGCAGACCGAGCGCCGCCACACGGCAGGTCTAGAGAGACTTCCTAGCACTCGCCCCAGTTGTACAGCCGATTTTGCTAGCGATGCTTCACTGACAAATTACGCTCTCATTTGCCGAGACGATACTTAGCATAGCCTTCAGCTACGTCATTTGCTACGACCTAGCAAGGCGCCATTATCAATTGCTATTTATCTTGTGATGCATGTACCATCAGACCGATGTTCACCAATTATGGATTAAAGTTAAGTATTCGCGCAGATACGTACGTTCTTTGCTACTATAACTTCCTTTACCTGTTCCAGACCTCACGCCAGCCTGCGTGAGCTTAAACGCGTGCCTTCCGGCTACCCGTCCCTGTGGATTGGCTGTCTTGCCAGTCCACAACAGTTCCTACTCAGGTGATTCGTGTGAAAGGTATCCATCATCATTGAGTCCGCACAATGGAAATTAACAGAATTTGAACGCCGAATGCTAGCTGTAGCTAGACACATGGGGCGTTACATTTCGGAAATCGTTAAGGAATTCCATTTTCCGAGATCGACAGTGTCAAGAGTAGCAAATTTCAGGCACTACCTCCCACCACGGACAACGCAACGACCGAGAGGGGCGACGTTAGCGTAGTGGAACTAACAGACAAAGAATATTGCGTGAAATAAACGCAGAAATCAATGTCGGGCGTACGACGAACGCATCCGTTACGACAGTGCGACGAAATCTGGCGTTAATGGGCTATATCAGCGGACGATCGATACGAGTGTCTTTGCTAACAGCACATCACCTGCAGCGCTTCTCCTGGGCTCCTCGCGATATCGATGGACCTAGGCGACCGGAAAACCGTGGCACGGCCGATTTCAGTTGGTTAGAGCTGATGTAAGGGTTAGAGCGTGGCGTCGGCCCCACAAAGTCTTGGACATATGTTTTCAGCAGTACACTATGCAAGCTGGTTCCATTATGGTGTGGGCTGTGTTTACTTGCAAAGGATTAGGTCTCGGGACCAAATGAACCAACCATTCACTGAGAATGGTCATGTTCGGTTAGTTCCAGACCATTTGCAGCCGCTGACTGGCTTTACATTTCAAAACAATGATGGAATTTTTATGGACGACAGCGCGCCGTATTACCGGGATGCAATTGGCTGGAAGAACATTCTGGAGAATTCGAGCAAAAGATTTGGCCACCCGGAGCGCACGACTTGGATCCATTGAACATTGATAGCATTAATCGAGAGGTCATTTCGTGCGAAAACTCCAGCAACGGCAAAACTTTCGTAATAATGGGTGACTCAGTATTTCCGTAGGGGGTTCAACTGAAGTGTTAAGTCTATGTCATATCAAGCTGCCGTGCAGAAGGAGACCGGACACGATATCGGAGCCGGGAGCCGTGGCCGAGCGGTTCTAGGCGCTTCAGTCTGGAACCACGTGGCCGCTGCAGTCGCAGGTTCGAATCCTACCTCGGGCATGGATGTGTGTGATTTCCTTAGGTTAGTTAGGTTTAAGTAGTTCTTAGTTGTCGGGGACTGATGACCTCAGATGTTAGGTCCCATAGTGCTAAGAGCTATTTGAACCATCTGAACGATATCGGAAAGTATCGAATGACTTTCGTCACCTTTGTGTAATCACCCGAGTCTGGGGAAATTAGACTAGAGAATGACATACTAAAAGATACTAAAAGATGACTTTTACTGCTTGCGCAGCTAAATAGCTGACGATATCGAAAGTAGACATTATTTGAAACTGGCAACAGCAAGAAAATTGTTTTTCAAATACAGGTATTTGTAAACATCTAATACATTAAAAATGGGACGGAAGTAAGTAGGTGTGAAAAACAAGAACAGTTGTTCACAGTTTCAGGAAAATTCGCTGTTGTTTATTCAAGACGAAGAGCTTCACAAGTTAAGCAGCATGACTTTAACAGGGGATCGACTGATCGGATGCAGCCCGAGGCATTGACGAATAGTCACATTTGTAATGGAGGGAAGTGTGCGGGCTAAAAATTACGGAGGACAGCCTAGGCATGAATACAGTAAGCAGGTTCAGATGGATGTGTGACGCGCTAGTTATTCAGCTTGCACGGGATAGCGTCAGATCGCTGTTTGGACTGAAGACCACAACAACAACATCCAAAGACGCTGTAGGTTTTGAACATGATAGCAGCTTATGAAGTGGTAAACCCAAGAGACAAAACGCTTAAGCAGCGTCGCAGTATTCATTATCTATAGAATGTTTACGTTCATAGTTTAGTGTATGAGCCAACTTTCAGTCTATTGCACTACCAGCAGAACCTACTTGGAGGCAACAGCTTGTTTTTAATCTTATGTGGCACTGAAAATCTCAAGATCTCTCTGCATACTGCTGCAAGGAAGCAAATGGCACTTTCTCTCAGTCAGTGCAGTTTAAAAATCATAGCTGTATCATTCAGTGTGATGATTGTCTGAAAGTAGGTATAGTACTCCTCAACAGTATGAGAACAGTTTCTTCACCATGCTTGTACAGAGTGACTGTGACGCATTTAATGTAGTTCGTAACTCTGATCCCTTTGCGAATTAATAGCACAATACTCCTAATTAATAATCTTAACTCCAGTACCAACTTCCCAAACAGAAGCTCACCTCCCCCCCCCCCCCCTCCCGCAATTAAGTCCAGTCCTCAAGTTTACTCGATCTGTAGAGTGCAGTTCTGACGTGCAGAGAATAATGGTATCAACACTTCTTGAAGTGGGGAACTTCAAAAGTATTTAAGCTACACATTAACTTTAAAAATTTCTCACGCACATACCGCATCTCATGTCGGGCGATTAAGTTAATAATCCTTATTACCCTGCCACAGACGGGCTACAAAATTAATGACCACATTTTCTCTTAAATTAAAATTAGAATTAAATTCTTACGTGGCCGGTTTCCACATTAATTATCCACAATCTTTACAGACAGTTTAAGATTTGCTGCCACTGATTCAAATGTTTTTTCCTTAAAATATTCTTCTCCGCCAAATTAAATAAATCATTGTTACCTTCAAAACTCACGACTTTATTACTTATAATTGTAGCATCTCTCGTATTTCGTTATTTCCATTACTGAACATCGTTTCTTCCATTTACGGTTGTCATTTTTTTTTCTGCGATTGCAGTTTCCAGTATTACCACTCATTTTCGGGCGGAAGTCTCAAATACACTCCTGGAAATGGAAAAAAGAACACATTGACACCGGTGTGTCAGACCAACCATACTTGCTCCGGACACTGCGAGGGGGCTGTACAAGCAATGATCACACGCACGGCACAGCGGACACACCAGGAACCGCGGTGTTGGCCGTCGAATGGCGCTAGCTGCGCAGCATTTGTGCATCGCCGCCGTCAGTGTCAGCCAGTTTGCCGTGGCATACGGAGCTCCATCGCAGTCTTTAACACTGGTAGCATGCCGCGACAGCGTGGACGTGAACCGTATGTGCAGTTGACGGACTTTGAGCGAGGGCGTATAGTGGGCATGCGGGAGGCCGGGTGGACGTACCGCCGAATTGCTCAACACGTGGGGCGTGAGGTCTCCACAGTACATCGATGTTGTCGCCAGTGGTCGGCGGAAGGTGCACGTGCCCGTCGACCTGGGACCGGACCGCAGCGACGCACGGATGCACGCCAAGACCGTAGGATCCTACGCAGTGCCGTGGGGGACCGCACCGCCACTTCCCAGCAAATTAGGGACACTGTTGCTCCTGGGGTATCGGCGAGGACCATTCGCAACCGTCTCCATGAAGCTGGGCTACGGTCCCGCACACCGTTAGGCCGTCTTCCGCTCACGCCCCAACATCGTGCAGCCCGCCTCCAGTGGTGTCGCGACAGGCGTGAATGGAGGGACGAATGGAGACGTGTTGTCTTCAGCGATGAGAGTCGCTTCTGCCTTGGTGCCAATGATGGTCGTATGCGTGTTTGGCGCCGTGCAGGTGAGCGCCACAATCAGGACTGCATACGACCGAGGCACACAGGGCCAACACCCGGCATCATGGTGTGGGGAGCGATCTCCTACACTGGCCGTACACCACTGGTGATCGTCGAGGGGACACTGAATAGTGCACGGTACATCCAAACCGTCATCGAACCCATCGTTCTACCATTCCTAGACCGGCAAGGGAACTTGCTGTTCCAACAGGACAATGCACGTCCGCATGTATTCCGTGCCACCCAACGTGCTCTAGAAGGTGTAAGTCAACTACCCTGGCCAGCAAGATCTCCGGATCTGTCGCCCATTGAGCATGTTTGGGACTGGATGAAGCGTCGTCTCACGCGGTCTGCACGTCCAGCACGAACGCTGGTCCAACTGAGGCGCCAGGTGGAAATGGCATGGCAAGCCGTTCCACAGGACTACATCCAGCATCTCTACGATCGTCTCCATGGGAGAATAGCAGCCTGCATTGCTGCGAAAGGTGGATATACACTGTACTAGTGCCGACATTGTGCATGCTCTGTTGCCTGTGTCTATGTGCCTGTGGTTCTGTCAGTGTGATCATGTGATGTATCTGACCCCAGGAATGTGTCAATAAAGTTTCCCCTTCCTGGGACAATGAATTCACGGTGTTCTTATTTCAATTTCCAGGAGTGTACATGTACATACCCAATCATAAATACAGCCACTACTCCAAACATCACACATGTATCCAACCAATGAAAAATACAGCTGCTACTACAAACATTAAGGAAGCACGGGCGGTGTCAATCTCATAACATACACGAATAACTACAAAATAAGATAAAATCACTATAGTAACAAATTTCCTTTGATTATTCCTGTGCTCCATGACTCGGACGACGATAGTACTCGCCTGATGGTAGGACTAGCGGAATACGAGTATGTGTCCGCAGCTCGTGGTCGTGCGGTAGCGTTCTCGCTTCCCGCGCCCGGGTTCCCGGGTTCGATTCCCGGCGGGGTCAGGGATTTTCTCTGCCTCGTGATGACTGGGTGTTGTGTGATGTCCTTAGGTTAGTTAGGTTTAAGTAGTTCTAAGTTCTAGGGGACTGATGACCATAGATGTTATGTCCCATAGTGCTCAGAGCCATTTGTACCAATACGAGTATGTATGCCTGTGTGGATATTTACACTTTTAGACTTCTACCTGACAACATACCCTTAGGTAATTTCTCAGAGATTTATGTCACACAGTAAGGTCTACAGTTCTTTGGTACTGTAAAAATGTCAGTCTTCAAAGTAAATGCAGTCAAAAGACACGGCAATTTATGTCATATGTTTTGACACGCGCAAAGTCTCTCATTAAAAGCTTGACGTAAAATCATGAAATTTGGCAAGAAGAAAGGTTTCACAGTAGAAGTAAAGGGAAAAAAACGGCAAACTGTTAATTTGTAGTTATATCACACGAAAAAACATCTCATTTGTTATCTGATAACCGATTTCTAGCTTGGAATTACAACGTTCTCGAAAGTCTGGGACCAATTCCTCGCCAGTGTCAATGTCGATAACAGGCAAAAATCGTCGAGATTCTCGATTTCTTGAATGAATGAATGAACTGCTTATATACATAATTACGTTTGTAAGGAACCCTCAATGCGCGAATGCTACTCGCACATGGCCAATTTTTTTAATACACAAAACCGCATATTCATCTCTGTATGGAAGCGACACGGAAGTGACGCGTCAAGCAATGGCAGTTAATGGTGGTGGTCGCTCACAAATCCACGTCGGCCTCAGCACCCGAAATCACGTCATAACATTTGTTCTAATTTTGTTTTGTTTATTTTTCTGTGACTGCTAATAATAAATCTGCCGTGTTAGTAACCCAAGCAACGAAAACAAACATTTGAGTTTAATGAATGACGGTACTTAGTTTATTGTTTATTTCAGTAGAAGGTAACTGTACTCTGTAAGACCTGTGACTCAGTATGGCTGTTTCTTAGTAACTAAGACGGGAATTGGATAGATGGCAGCTCACGCATGTTTGGCAAGCTACGTCAGATATCTCTGCGTTTCATACAGTACGCAGTGACACAGTGCTGAGCCATTCCACAGGATAGGTTCTGTTGTTTATCGTCGTAGCGTTAATATTTTATGCAGGCACGTTTCTTATGTTACTTAGTCATTAAACTTTTACTGTAAATGTAGTACTGTGTCAGCCACTTCATACAAATGTCCTTTTTTATCAGTATAGTGCTATTTGAGTACAATTATGAAATGTTTGTCTTGTACTGGCCTGTTGGGCAGTATTGAGTATACACATTACTGATAGGAGACCATACTGAGTATACACTTGAAACCTTCCCTTGTCCTCTATATCTCTTTTGCTACGCAACCTTCCCGTCTACAATAACCTATGAAACCTTCCCTTAGGATTTCTATCTCCTGCTTAATAATAACAAATGATATCTTCCGTTTGAAATTAATTCTCTTTCTCAATCTTCGCATACAAATTTAAATGCTGCTTATTAAAAGTGATTTTCTGATTATTTCGACGAAACATAGAATGTGTCGTCGTCGTGGCCTACAGTCGTTACCTGCAATAACCCAAAACTGTTCCTTACCTTTTTTACTGCGACATGAATATACTTACTCTGTTTCACTATACTCTATAATCTGCTAGTGGGTTGTCATAATAAGTGGCTGTATTTATTACCAAAGCTCACGTTATTCTCTAATAGCAAAGTTGACGTTATTCTTTAATTAATTTGACTGAAGTTAGGTAATTCATGGTTAAACTTTTTTTTGACAACAATAAAATTTTGCAAAGTTTTACGTTGATGGTTTCTGGGATGGATTATAATTAGTAATGCAGTGCTGCTAGCAAAATTTAATTATATTCTGAATGAAATAATTTTACAAACGTTCAAATGGGACTTACTTTTTGCAGTAATCTTACAACTAGCATTGCGCAAACATACCTTCAGTAGTCTTGAGTTTCTCAAAAAAAATAATTCAATACTATTAGTTCCTCTTGTGATAATAGTTAGCTGATGCCCCTGTACATCCGTTTATAATCTGTTGCAAATCATTGCTGGTGGGTGGCAGGCACACCGCTCCTCTCAACCTCTCGCTTCAGACCTGCTACCGACTGACTTCACTTTTCGCTTACTACTGATTTCCTACGAACGCTAAACTGCGGTCTCTCCCGCCAACAATGCTTTCTGGTGCAGACAATCCCTGCTGCCATCACATGTATCAATGCGCAGTCTTTCCCTCTCTTTTCTTTAAATGTATCCATACGCGGTCTCTCCCGCCCTTTTTAAAATTATATCAATGTGCGATCTCTCCTGCCAACAATACTTTGGTACAGACATTCCCTGCTACCACAATTATTTCCAACACGATAAATATTAATTATTCCTACTTAATCTTATTAATAAAGTCTAAACATCTTTTATAAATTGTTGTTTGGCAATAGACAATAGAAATATACACGTCTTACACACTTTAATGGCCGGCCGGGGTGGCCGAGCGGTTCTAGGCGCTATAGTCTGGGGCCGCGCGACCGCTACGGTCGCAGGTTCGAATCCTGCCTCGGGCATTGGTGTGTGTGATGTCCTTAGGTTGGTTAGGTTTAAGTAGTTTTTAGTTCTAGAGGACTGATGACCTCAGAAGTTAAGTCCCATAGTGCTCAGAGCCATATTAAACACTTTAATGATAACATTTCATTTGTCTTCTATAAACCACGGTGAGATATGGGGTTGATGAAGCCAGGATGACCTGAAAGAGCTGCTGAAGCCATCTTCAGGAAAGACATGTCAGACTATAAAGCACAAAAATAATTCGGTGTTCCACGAAGAACTCTGCGTCGGTAAGTCAGATCCGGATGTAAAACCATAGCTAAGGCGGAACTTTACTGTATCGGAAGAACAAAATGCTGAGCTCTGTTCTCTAACAGTAAGTTTGGCAGAAATGGGCTATCAAGCAACAACTAAAATTTTGACTATGTGTCTAAAGATACTGTAAGTAAAACGATATTGTTCGTCAATTTTCTGATGTTAAGCAGGTTCGCAAGCCATGAATGGGCAAGGAAATTTTTAAAGGATAACCCTACCATTTCTAACAGAAAATTTCAAATCTTTAATCCGGCTACGGGACAGAAGTTAAACAAAGTAGTTATTCAAGACCATTTTCAAAAAGTTAAAACTCTTTTTGAAGAACCTGATATTTTTAGAAATCCTGAAAAACTTCTCAGTATTGATGAGAAAGATTGCAGATTGAAGTTACAGAAAGAACCATAAGTACTCACAGAGAAAGGCACGCGCAGAGTACACAAAACTGGCAATGAACGTGGGGAAAATGTGACGGTCGTCTCTTTTGCGAGTGCAACAGGAGCAGCTATTCCCCCAATGATCTTATTCAAAGGGGAACCCGTGTTTCCTGAAGATCTACATACGGGCTCTGATTGCTACATGGCAAATGGTTCAAATGGCTCTGAGCACTATGGTACTTAACTGCTGAGGTCATCAGTCCCCTAGAACTTAGAACTACTTCAACCTAACTAACCTAAGGACATCACACACATCCGTGCCCGGGGCAGGATTCGAACCTGCAACCGTTGCGGTCGCGCGGCTCCAGACTGTAGCGCCTATAACCGCTCGGCCACTCTGGCCGGCGCTACATGACAGGAAAGGGATCAATTACATCAACGAGTTATAATGAATGATTACACCAAGTTGGTCATTATAAACTTGCTGGTCGGTGATTCTGATTTTCCCGCTTAAGGGAAGTCTCTCCAGCAACTGCTTATAGATGTTGACTCTGAAATTATTGGTATATCTGAACACTTCTTAAAGAGGGAGATAATTCAGAGGCTTCCTTTACCAGGATACAGGTTGACTGGTAGATTTTCTAGGAGCTCTTTGCGGTGTGGGGGAGTAGCCATGTATGTGAAAAACGGTATCCCATTTGAGTGAATTGATGTTTCAAAGTACTACACTGAAAAGGTGTTTGAATGTTGTGCAGGTGTGGTTAAATTTAGTGGAGCTAAACTTCTAACTGTTGTTATTTATAGATTCCCAGACTCCGATTTCACAACATTTTTGCTAAAGATACTGGAGGATCTTGGTTCACTTCATAGGAAATTCAAAAAGTTAGTTACATGTGGTGACTTCAATATTAATTGTATAAGTGACTGTACAAGGAAAAGGATGCTGGTAGACCTCCTTAATTCATATAATTTTATGCAAACCGTATTCTTTCCAACGAGAGTGCAAGGGAACAGTAGAACAACCATAGACAACATTTTTGTTCATTTCTCATTACTAGAAGGGCATTCTGTTAGCAAAAAGGTGAATGGCCTTCCAGATCATGATGCACATACTTTAAAAGATTTTTGTGCTGCAACACATGTTAATATAGTTATCAACTTCTTAGGAAAGCTGATCCAGTTGCTGTAGAGACCTTTGTAAACCTTATCAAGGAACAAGAGTGGCAAGATGTTTATAGTGCTGATACAGTAGACGTTACATATAAAGCTTTCCTAAAGAATTTTCTCGTGCTCTTTGAAAGTTGCTTTCCGTTAGAACGTTCAAAACAGGGTACTGGCACAAACAGGCAGTCTGGGTGGCTGACTAGAGGGATAAGAATATCATGTAGAACAAAGTGGCAATTATATCAAAACGTTAGAAACAGTCAAAATCTAAATGCAGCAGCCCATTAAAAACAGTATTGTAAGGTGCTTAAAAAAGTTATTAGTAAGGAAATAAGTATGTGGTATGCAGATAGAATAGCTAAGTCTCAGGATAAAATTAAAACCATATGGTCAGTCGTAAAGGAAGCGGCTGGTCTGCAGAGACAGGTCGAGGATACAGAATCAGTGCGTAGTGGGAATGTCCCTGTTACTGATAAGTCGCATATATGTACAGTATTTAATAATCACTTTCTGAATATAGCAGGTGAACTAAATAGAAACCTAGTCCCAACAAGGAATCATATAGCGCTCGTAGAAGAAAATGTTCCGAGACGGTTACCTGAAATGCTCCTCCATGATACTGTCAAGAGGGAGATTGAGTTAATAATTACATCGCTAAGGATCAAGAACTATCATGGATATGACGGGGTGTGTCGCAGAATACTGAATTATTGTTCTATGTATGTTAGCCCAGTACTTAGCCATATCTGTAACTTTTCCTTTAGGAGTGGTCGGTTTCCTGACCGATTAAAGTGCTCGTTAGTGAAGCCACTTTACAAAAAGGGAGACAGAAATAATGTTAACAATTATAGACCTATTTCTATACCATCGGTGTTTGCTAAAGTTATCGAGAGATTTGTATATACAAGGTTACTGGAGCATTTAAATTCACATAATTTGCTGTCAAATGTACAGTTTGGTTTTAGAAATGGTTTAACAACTGTAAATGCTATATTCTCTTTTCTCTGTGAGGTTTTGGACGGATTAGATAAAAGGTTGCGAACGCTAGGTGTTTTCTTTGATTTAACGAAGGCTTTTGACTGTGTTGACCACAAAATATTACTGCAGAAGTTGGACTATTATGGAGTAAGGGGAGTAGCTTACAATTGGTTCGCCTCTTACTTTAAGAACAGAAAGAAGAAGGTAATTCTCCGCAATATTGGGAGTGGTAGTGATGTTCAGTCCCAATGGGGCACTGTTTAGTGGGGTGTTCCCCAAGGGTCGGTGCTGGGGCCACTGCTGTTTCTTATTTGTACAAATGATATGCCTTCTAGTATTACAGGTGATTCAAAAGTATTTCTGTTTGCTGATGACACCAGCTTGGTAGTGAAGGATCATGTGTGTAATATTGAAACATTATCAAATAAGGTAGTTCACGAAATAAGTTCGTGGCTTGTGGAAAATAATTTTTGCTAAATCACAGTAAGACTCAGTTTTTACAGTTTCTAACTCACAATTCAACAAGAACCGATATTTTGATCAGACAGAATGGGCATATTATAAGCGAGACGGAACAGTTCAAGTTTCTAGGTGTTCGCATAGATAGTAAGCTGTTGTGGAGAGCCCATGTTCAGGATCTTGTTCAGAAACTAAATGCTGCTTTATTTACCATTAGAACAGTATCTGAAATAAGTGACAGCTCAACGCGAAAAGTAGTCCGCATATTTTCATACGCTTATGTCATATGGTATTATTTTTTGGGGTAATTCTTGTGATTCAAAAAGGGTATTTTGGGCTCAAAAACGGGCTGTTCGAGCTATGTGTGGCGTAAGTTCGAGAACCTCCTGTCGACCCCTATTCAATAGTCTGGGAATTCTGACATTTCCCTCACAGTATATATTTTCTTTAATGTCGTTTGTTGTTTGCAATATTAGCTTATTCCCAAGAGTTAGCAGCTTTCACTCAGTTAACACGATGCAGAAATCAAATCTGCATGTGGGATGCAGTTCCTTGACTCTTGTGCAGAAAGGAGTGCAGTACTCTGCTGCATCCATTTTCAATAAGCTACCACAAGAACTCAAAAATCTTAGCAGTAGCCCAAACACTTTTAAGTCTAAACTGAAGAGTTTCCTCATGGCTCACTCCTTCTATCCTGTCGAGGAGCTCCTGGAAGAGCTGAAAAATTAAGCAAATTCCAGTGTTACATTGTTTATTTTCTTTATTTAAACTTACGAATTGTCGCCTGAACATGTTTCTCATATTTCATTTTATGTGTATCTACTATCGTGTTATAATTTCACGTATTGACTCGTTCCATGACCATGGAGACTTCTCCTTAATTTGGTCCCACGGAACAATAAATAAATAAATAAATAAATTTCTGTTGGAGCCAAAAGCCACTTATATTATGTAACAGTGGAGACCGCAGATCTGTATAACACAGTTTTATCCTGCCAACCTTAGAACACTACTCATAAGCTGCAGCCGCTGGGATTAAGAAGTAATGATGTACTGCCAAAATCTTTGTGAGAGGACGTTACGTATGCAATACTTTGAAACAACCTTTGCCAAAGTTTGGAAGAAATCCATGATCATATGTAATGCCACATCTTGGTTCAGGGTTATTGGACTGTACCCGTATGATGCCAAACTGAATCCAGAAGTTCCATTTGCACCTAGTAATGCTTACGAGTTACAGAATTCTGCAGCTTCAGAAGCTCTGTCTACAGGAGACACTTCATCTTCCGGGCCAGGCCTTCAGAACTCTGAATGTAGTACGCATATTGTGAGTGGAGGATAACTCTGTCGAAATGGGCGGTACTAATGCAGATGGCGACCGAGCTGCTGATACGACACACTTGCCCACCTACTCCCAACACCAAATCACCAAAATATTCAAGTGACCAAGAGCGAACATGCTTTGAATAGTAAAGGTACCGTTTTGAAGAAATCGCAATTTTCGACGAAAGATAAAACCAGAATTCCTAGAATATCCAAAATACAGCCAAGCCGGTTCAGGGAAACAAAAAAAAAAAAAAAAAAAAGAAAAAAGAAAAAGCCAGATGTATCTTGCTTTTGCAAAGTATGCAAAGAAGATTCACTGAAAGATAGGCGTACGTGTTTCGTTTGTACTCAATACACACATGAGGAACGCGTCCGATTAACGAAAGAGGACAAGGGCAGTTTTATATACCCTAGCTCTGAGGACGGTGACTAACAAAATGTAGGAATACTTTTCTGTCAGTTCAATGTAAAAAATTAGTTACGTAAGTGCATAATTGACCCTTCGTAAACCATTAATTTATTTAACACGTTCTGGGAAACAGTTTCGTGAGGCTGAATCATACGGGCTGTTTAAGCATTTACTTTTTTTATATCTGTATCAGTTAAATTTCTTAAAATTACCTTTATCAGATGATTATTTTCAGTTCCTATTACGTGTAATAAGCTTAATGCATATTGAAAATCCGGTTCCGGCAACTATTATTGTTTATTTGTTACTAAAAATATTAGATATTCCACATTGGGACAAAGTATACTCAGTGTCCCAGAACCAATTTTTCTTTATACTTGTTACTTTGGCTTGCCTAACGATTGTACTTGTTCCACATCATAATTTAACACGTCCAATTTGATGTACTTTATATTGTAACCAAGTGTCGTAATTTACCACAAAAATACAGAAACTTAACTTTTCTTAGGTAGGCCATACGGGGTACAATTACTTTATTTTTCTGAAAACCATTTGCCTGTCGTTAAAATAAAGTTGTGAGGTAGCGCTGACGACCGCCATTTGCTGTGGTGTCGATGCTGTAACGGCCTTATCGTCGTATCGCCAAAGTGAAAAATCTAGGTACAAACTTTTTAATGTCCTTAACTTTCGTTAGGAGGACTAGTACCTCCGTAATTGTGAGAGCTGCTTTGCTGTTGAATTATCGGGTACATTAGTGGAGCCAGCCCTGAAGTTCACGGATCGACTGTCTTTTAAGTTAATAACCAAGTCCCTTTGACCCGCTAATTAGAAACGCCAAATTGCCCCTATGTTTAGCCGCTAATGCTAGCAGCTTTCTGGAGAGAAGGACACTGTTGGGTTCTAAAATATTTCTCGAAGCGTTATTTATACTGCGATTCTTGTTTCATACTCATACCTAACTTTGAGCCGCATGTACTCTATAAACGTATTTTATGTATGCCACAAGCGCACGATTCTGTATGTCGTTTCATAATGAGAGTTTCGCGTGCCCATGAAGCGGCGACTGTCAGAAAGTTTGAGTCGCAAACAAGCCGGATATTATGTAGCGTGATACGACTCCAATTTCTGCCGACGTCTGTTCTTCCAAGTCGAGGAACAGGCTGGTACCCTAGACATTGATTGAATAAACAACTAAAAGAATTAATAAGCTCTGATACAAACTTCTATACTGTCCTTCTTTTTGTCCTTGAAATTACCTGTCTATCATTACGTGAATAACCGTGAGAGACTCTGTGATTATTGTTTCATAGTAGCAATCTTTCGAAAATGACTTAATTTACCACTTGATTACTAAGAACATTTGACTACCACAAAAACAAAGAGGAAACATTAGGCAAGAGTACAGGGGCGGGTGGGAGAGGGGGGGGGGGGAGGGGTCTAATGTCCCTTTGACAACGATGTAAGTATAGACTAACCCAACTTTCTGCAGGTCATAGGCGGACAAGTAAGTCTACAACTACACTAACATCTACATGTATACTCTGCGAGCCACTGTGAAGTGCATTGAGTTGGTACGTCCCATAGTTTCATTTAGCTTTTTTCCCCATTGTATTCACTTATGAAGTGGGGGAAGAATGATGGTTTAAATGCCTCTGTACGTGTCGTAATTGATCTAATCTTCTTCTGACGATCCTCATGGGACCGATACGTAGAGAGTTTTAGAATATTCCTAGAGTCATTATTTAAAGCCAGTTCTTGGAACTTTGTCAGTAGACTTTCTTGGGGTAGTTTCCGTCTGTCTTCAAGAGTCTGCTAGTTCAGGTCTTTCCTATTTGGTTGTTGTTGTTGTTGTGGTCTTCAGTCCTGAGACAGGTTTGATGCAGCTCTCCATGCTACTCTATCCTGTGCAAGTTTCTTCATCTCCCAGTACCTACTGCGACCTACATCCTTCTGAATCTGCTTAGTGTATTCATCTCTTGGTCTCCCTCTACGATTTTTACCCTCCACGCTGCCCTCCAATGCTAAATTTGTGATCCCTTGATGCCTCAAAACATGTCCTACCAACCGATCCCTTCGTCTAGTCAAGTTGTGCCACAAACTTCTCTTCTCCCCAATCCTATTCAATACCTCCTCATTAATTATGTGATCTACCCATCTAATCTTCAACATTCTTCTGTAGGACCACATTTCGAAAGCTTCTATTCTCTTCTTATCCAAACTAGTTATCGTCCATGTTTCACTTCCATACATGGCTACACTCCATACAAATACTTTCAGAAACGACTTCCTGACACTTAAATCTATACTCGATGTTAACAAATTTCTCTTCTTCAGAAACGATTTCCTTGCCGTTGGTATCCTATTTGGTACGGGTCCCATATATTTGAGCAATATTTTAGGATGGATCGCACGGGAGATTTGTAAGCAATCTCCTTCGTAGACTGACTACATTTCTTTAGTATTCTACCAATAAGCGAAACCATCTGCTTTACCCACAACTGAGCGTATATGAGAGCTCCATTTCATGTCCCTGCTAAGTGTTACACCCAGGTATTTGTATAAGTTTACCGGCTTAAGCTGCGATTCACTGACGTTACATTCAAAGCATGCATCGGAAACTTTTACAGTTATGTACATTTAAAGCAAGTTGCCAACCTTTGCAACACTTTGAAATCTTTTCAAGCTCTCTCTGAAAATTTGTGCAGCTGTGCTTGCTTCATGTCGTAGGCTTCCCCGACGTAATAACTTTTAAAAGTGTCATCTGGTTTGCTGCCAGACCCTAAAATCAACTTGATTCAATATTTTTGCTATCCAATTGTCGGCCATCTTCAGAAGAACACTGCTGCTACTGGGTCCTACAAGGTTATTAATACAGAACTCAACAGCAAGGAACCCAACAGATCTCCCTGGGATACATACGTAGTTACGTCTGCATCTGTAGATGACTCTCTATCCAGGGTGACGTGCTGCGTCTTCTGTACCTAGAAATCGTCAGTCCAAGCACATATTTCGTCTGATACGCCATACGGTCGTACTTTTGACAACAGGAATAGACGTGGTACTCAGTCAAATGCTTTTCGGTAATCGAGAAATACAGCCGTATCTTCTCAAAAAGAATTGTTCTACTTGAATTACGCCTACAGATGAATCAGGGTGGCCAGTCGTGGATTAGATCCTTGGTTGTTACGCAATACGCCACCTCAGTGGCTCATCATTAGACGCACATTCACTTACGTCGATGTAAACACTCACTAAACAGACAAAAGCATAACGGCATCGTAACTGAGGTTAAACACGATATGTGACCCAGAATGTTCATACTCATAGGTGTTCGTTCCAAACGATGCCGCCGTGTAACTCAGGGCGAGTCGGTACTCTTTTAACTTTCCAAAAAATACTGATACACTCTGGGTGGAATCCGTTTCCAATCTTTCTAAAGAGCTGTGAGCAGTTGTTTCTGCGTTTTTGGATCGAATACACCTGCCAAACCACAGCCCTCCATTGCATATCAAAGATGCTCTATCTGG
The DNA here is from genome assembly GCF_021461385.2 of Schistocerca piceifrons. Lineage (NCBI taxonomy): Eukaryota > Metazoa > Arthropoda > Insecta > Orthoptera > Acrididae > Schistocerca > Schistocerca piceifrons. The sequence goes on along the minus strand of NC_060141.1, from coordinate 769,137,179 downwards.
CTCCTGACACAGGTTTGGAAAGTCCAGTCAAGTCTAGTTGAACAAGCAGAGGCTGATATACTAAATGTCCTATTCCACACTTGTCTGAAAAATTTTCGTAAACACCTAAATTGATTTTGACGTCGACCAACCCTATAGTTCAAATCCAAACAGGTAAAAACTACCTTAAGCCGTTGCATTACCTACTCTGAATTTCTTTGTTGCCTCAGCACACCCAGATGAATGCCGCTGCCATGTGACAACATGTAATATCATTTGTAAATTGTAATGTCGAATTACCTGCACGTAATGTTGCTTAGTCGCTCGAGATATTTCTTGGCTGCTAAAACAATACATAATACTTTTAGCCAGAGATTTTTCTCAATATTTCTATACGTAATTCACGCTGACTCACGTTAATATAACGAGAACGTGCTGCTAACGAGCTAAAAATCAGAATCCTGAAAAAATTACGGAAATTCTATAATAAATTACACGTTCACGGAATATCGGCATGTAGCCCGATACCGGGCCGGTGAAATTAAAAATTAACACACGATGTAGATAGCCGCCATTTTCACAGCCGCTCATTTAAGAGACACATTACGCGCTGTGGCTCATATTCTTCTTATGAAAAGACCGCATCACATGGTGTATAGCCTGACAGTGGATTATTGTACACTTCTGGCCATTAAAATTGCTACACAAAGACGAAATGCAGATGATAAAAGGGTATGCATTGGACAAATATATCATACTAGAACTGACAAGTGGTTACATTTTCACGCAATTTGTGTGCATGGATCCTGACAAATCGGTACCCAGAACAACCACTTCTGCCGTTAATAACGGCCTTGATACGCCTGGGCATTGAGTCAAACAGAGCTTCGATGGCGTGTACAGGTACAGGTGCCCATGCAGCTTCAACACGACTCTACAGTTCATCAAGGGTAGTGACTGGCGTATGTGATGAGCCAGTTGCTCGGCTACCATTGACCAGACGTTTCCAATTGGTGAGAGATCTCAACACAAAAGTTTTGTCTCAAGTACTGATAATGTTGAGGATCAGTGGACAAAGTTCAAAACCATCGTACAATATGTGTTAGATGAGTATGTGCCAAGCAAGATCGTAAGAGATGGAAAAGAGCCACCGTGGTACAACAACCGAGTAAGAAAACTGCTGCGGAAGCAAAGGGAACTTCACAGCAAATATAAACATAGCCAAAGCCTCGCAGACAAACAAAAATTACGCGAAGCGAAATGTAGTGTGAGGAGGGCTATGCGAGAGGCGTTCAATGAATTCGAAAGTAAAGTTCTATGTACTGACGGCAAAAAATACTAAGAAATTTTGGTCTTATGTCAAGCGGTAGGTGGATCAAAACAAAATGTCCAGACACTCTGTGATCAAAATGGTACTGAAACAAAGGATGACAGACTAAAGGCCGAAATACTAAATGTCTTTTTCCAAAGCTGTTTCACAGAGGAAGACTGCACTGTAGTTCCTTCTCTAGATTGTCGCACAGATGACAACATGGTAGATATCGAAATAGACGACACAGGGATAGAGAAACAATTAAAGTCGCTCAAAAGAGGAAAGGCCGCTGGACCTGATGGGATACCAGTTCGATTTTACACAGAGTACGCGAAGGAACTTGTCCCCCTTCTTGCAGCGGTGTACTGTAGGTCTCTAGAAGAGCGTAGCGTTCCAAAGGATTGGAAAAGGGCACAGCTCATCCCCGTTTTTAAGAAGGGACGTCGAACAGATGTGCATAACTATAGACCTATATCTCTAACGTCTATCAGCTGTAGAATTTTGGAACACGTATTATGTTCGAGTATAATGACTTTTCTGGAGACTAGAAATCTACTCTGTAGGAATCAGCGTGGGTTTCGAAAAAGACGATCGTGTGAAACCCAGCTCGCGCTATTCGTCCACGAGACTCAGAGGGCCATAGACACGGGTTCACAGGTAGATGCAGTGTTTCTTGACTTCCGCAAGGCGTTCGATACAGTTCCCCACAGTCGTTTAATGAACAAAGTAAGAGCATATGGATTATCAGACGAGTTGTGTGATTGGATTGAAGAGTTCCTAGATAACAGAACGCAGCGTGTCATTCTCAATGGAGAGAAGTCTTCCGAAGTAAGAGTGATTTCAGGTGTGCCGCAGGGGAGTGTCATAGGACCGTTGCTATTCACAATATACATAAATGACCTTGTGGATGACATCGGGAGTTCACAGAGGCTTTTTGCAGATGATGCTGTGGTGTATCGAAAGGTTGTAACAATGGAGAATTGTACTGAAATGCAGGAGGATCTGCAGGGAATTGACGCATGGTGCAGGGAATGGCAATTGAATCTCAATGTAGACAAGTGTAATGTGCTGCGAATACATATAAAGAAAGATCCCTTATCATTTAGCTACAATATAGCAGGTCAACAACTGCAGTTAATTCCATAAATTATCTGGGAGTACGCATTAGGAGTGATTTAAAATGGAATGATCATATTAAGTTGATCGTCGGTAAAGCAGATGCCATATTGAGATTCATTGGAAGAATCCTAAGGAAATGCAATCCGAAAACAAAGGAAGTAGGTTACAGTACGCTTGTTCGCCTACTGCTTGAATACTGCTCAGCAGTGTGGGATCCGTACCAGATAGGGTTGATAGAAGAGATAGAGAAGATCCAACGGAGAGCAGCGCGCTTCGTTACAGGATCATTTAGTAATCGCGAAAGCGCTACGGAGATGATAGATAAACTCCAGTGGAAGACTCTGCAGGAGAGACGCTCAGTAGTTCGGTACGGGCTTTTGTTGAAGTTTCGAGAACATTCAACCGAGGAATCAAGCAGTTTATTGCTCCCTTCTACGTATATATCGCGAAGAGACCATGAGGATAAGATCGCAGAGATTAGAGCTCACACAGAGGCATACCGACAATCCTTCTTTCCACGAACAATAAGAGACTGGAATAGAAGGGAGAACCGATAGAGGTACTCAAGGTACCCTCCGCCACGCAGTGTCAGGTGGCTTGCTGAGTATGGATGTAGATGCAGATGTAGATGTAGAATGTGATGGCCAGGGCAGCAGTCGAACATTTTCTGTATCCAGAAAGACCCGTACAGGACCTGCAACATGCGGTCGTGCATTATCCTGCTAAAATGCAGGGCTTCGCAGCGATCGAATGAAGGGTAAAACCATGGATCGTAACACATCTGAAATGTAACGTCCACTGTTCAAAGTGCCGCCAATGCGAACAAGAGGTGACCGAGACGTGTAACCAATGGCACCCCGTACCATCACGCCGGGTGATACGCCAGTATGGCGATGACGAATACACGCTTCCAATGTGCGTTCACCGCTATGTCGTCAAACACGGATGCGACCATCATGATGCTGTAAACAGTACCTGAATTCATCCGAAAAAATGACGTTTTGCCATTCATGCACCCAGGTTCGTCGTTGAGTACACCATCGCAGGCACTCCTGTCTGTGATGCAGCGTCAATGGTAACCGCAGCCATGGTCTCCGAGCTGATAGTCCATGCTGCTGTAAACGTCGTCGAACTGTTGTCTTGCAAACGTCCCCATCTGTTGACCGAGGGATCGAGATGTGGCTGCCCGATCCGTTACAGCCATGCGGGTAAGATGCCTGTCATCTCGACTGCTAGTGATACGAGGCCGTTGGGATCCAGCACGGCGTTCCGTATTACCCTCCTGAACCCACCGATTCCATATTCTGCTAACAGTCATTGGACCTCGACCAACGCTAGCAGCAATGTTGCGATACGATAAACCGCAATCGCGATAGGCTACAATCCGACCTTTATCAAAGTCGAAAATGTGATGGTACGCATTTCTCCTCCTTACACGAGGCATCACAACAACGTATCACCAGGCAACACCGGTCAACTGCTGTTTGTGTATAAGAAATCGGTTGGAAACGTCCTCATGTCAGCACGTTGTAGGTGTCGCCACCGGCGCCAACCTTGTGTGAATGCTCTGAAAAGCTAATCATTTGCATATCACAGCATCTTCTTCCTGTCGGTTAAATTTCGCGTCTGTATCACGTCATCTTGGTGTATTAGCAATTGTAATGGCCAGTAGTGTATATGATGTACGCGTGGATTAGCAATGATTTGAAGGTGGTATGTTTGCTTCAGCAGACTTTGCTGGTGGCATACCTGTAAGCTACTGCCTTTGAGAGATACACACCCGCATAAAATCATCAGGATGAACGAATGAAAGAAGGTGATATCGTCCAATGATGATGGACTCTTGCAACTAACGAACAATAAGAAAAAGACGCCGAGACAGTAAGGCATACTACACTGGCGGAACACAAGTTCCCTACAGCCCCTGTGTAACTCGGAACTGAGCACCAGATATGACGAGAGTCTGCTCCGCCATTGCAAAAGGAGGCTGTTGTCAGTGCAGAAGCAGCAAGAGTTGAAAGAGTCGGTCGGGAGAACTCAGTGTTTTAGTACGTGGAGTAGTCACTAGATGTCACCTGAGGGACAAATTAGCAGGAATATTTGCTGCCCAAGTCGACCGTTGATGTTACTATAAAGTGGAAAAGCATAGATACAATCGCAACAAAACCAAGGTTTTGCAGAACTTATGCACTGATGGACAGTGACAGTCCAGTATTGCAGAGGGTGGCTGTAAAATATCGATTAAAACCGGCGGAGGGATAACTCGTGAGTTGCATAGTGTTACCAGAAGTCTAGCTAGTACGTGCGTAGCGAGTTAAAGAAAATGGGGTACCATGGTCGAACAGGTCCTCACGAGCCAATGCTAGGGCACGACTGTGGTGATGTAAAGATCGACTACACTGCACAATGGGTGACAAGAAGCAAGTGATTTGGAATCACATCGAGTCAGTCCGATAGAAGAATATGGAGTTGGCGACTGAGTGGAGAACGTTACCTGCCACCTCAGCAGTCAGGTACGGAGGAAGTGGTGTTATGGTGTGGGAGTGTTTTCTATGGTTAGGTTGTCGTCCCCTTAACGCACATAAGAAAAAACTGTATGTGGAAGGATTAGAATACAGTTTACAGCATTGTCTATTGAGTACAGTAGAGGAACGGTTCGGAGGTGATGATTGTATCAGCATGACAACGCACCCTGTCATAAAGCAGCAGTTGTGAGGCAATGGTATGTGGAAATTTAGTTTTGAAATGGGCTGGCCTGCCAAATTCCCGACCAGAAACTATTGAGAGACTTTTAAACATCAACTTCTCCCCACGCCCCAGCTTCCGACATCTCTCTGTTTTCTACTCATGGGGATGAATGGCTTTCCATGTAGGATAACGGTGGGTTGAAGCAGCAAACTGAGTCACCGTTGAGTTCACTGATGGCGTCATGCATTTCACCCACCCCCAAGCCCCACCCACACTTCCACCCCAATGCAAATCCCACCGTCACCCCTAGCTCCAACTCCAACCTAACCCGCACCCTCAACCCCATCCCACCCCACCCTTAATCCCAAATCCTATCCCACCCTCAACTCTGCACCCATCTAACAAACACCAATTGTCTTACATATGAAATGGTGGGAATTCAGTTTTTTGGGGAAATTAAAGAATTGACAGGAAATACAAAATGGCCGAAAATTAAAAAATAGGCCACCTACACTAACGTTTTTTCTATGTGAGGCTGGGCGGTCTCTCTCCCTTACTGCCACAAACACATTGTGTATCATTCACTTGCTCGGTGCATATAGTTCCAGCTATTTGTGACTGTGAATCATCACACCACATGCTACATGGTATACATCAGATGGGTATATATAGGATCAAACGCTTACGACAAGAAGTATTGTCATGTTGGGTTCTGCAGTACATGTAAGAAGCCGTAAATCATGAAAACGCGTTTTGCTTTCTCTAATAAAAAGAAGCAGAGAATGCAGTTTCCAGATAAAGGAGAATGTTACACAGTTAACACATTAATTGTTGAGATATTTCCAATCGCGTTGCACATACTGGTCCATGGGAACAGACAACGTGTGATCATAGTAGTCGCTTCCATAGACCTAATGAACTGTAATAAAATTTGTCACCTTAGTCGGTAAAAGCCACAGAGCCACATGTGGAGAAAATTTAATGAATATTTTTCATAGATACTACATTGAAGAAGGAACTGGTATAGGCATGCTTATTCAAATACAGAGATATGTAAACAGACAGAATACGGCAGTGCGATCGGCAACGCCTATACAAGACAACAAGTTTCTAGCACAGTTGTTAGATAGGTTACTGCTGCTACAATGGTAGGTTATCAAGATTTAACTACGTTTGAACGTGGTGTTATAGTCGGCGCATGAGCGATGGACACAGCATCTCCGAGGTAGTGATGAAATGGGGATTTTCCCGTACGACCATTTTACGAGTATACCGTGAATATCAGGAATGCAGCAGAACAGAAAATCTCCGACATCGCTGCGGCCGGGAAAAGATCCTCAAAGAACGGGACCAACGACGATTGTAGAGAATCGTCCAATGAGACAGACATGCAACCCTTTCGCAAAATGCTGCAGATTTCAATGCTGAGCCATCAACAAGCGCCAGCTTGCGAAACATTCAACGAAAAATCATCTATATAGGCTTTCGGAGCCGAAGGACCACTTGTATGCCGTTGCTGACTGCACGACATATATCTTTACACCTCGTCTTGGCCGTCAACACCGATATTGGACTGTTGATGACTGGAGACATGTTGCCAGGTCGGAGGAGTCTCTTTTGAAATTTTATCGAGCGGATGAACGTGCACGGTGATATGGATCCTGCATGTTGTGAACGGACTGTTCAAGTTGGTGGAGGTTCTGTAATGGTGTGGGGCGTGTGCAGTTCGAGTGATATGGGACCCCTGACACGCCTAGATACGTCTCTGGCATGTTACACGTACATAAGCATCCTATCTGATCACCTGCATCCATTCATGTACATTGTGCATTCCGACGAACGTGAGCAATTCCAGCAGGATAGTTCGACACTGCACACGTCCAGAATAGCTACAGACTGGCTCCAGGAACACTCTTCTGAGTTTAAACACTTCCGCTGGCCACTAAACTCCCCAGACATGAACACCATTGAGCATATCTGGGATACCTTGCAGCGTTCTTTTCAGAAGAGATCTCCACCCCCTCGTACTCTTACGGATTTATGGACAGCCCTGCAGGATTTATGGTGTCAATTCCCTCCAACACTACTTCAGACGTTAATCGAGTCAATGACACTTCGTGTTGCGGTACTTCTGAGTGGTCGCGGGGGCCCTACACGACATTAGGTCGCAGCACCAGTTTTAATTACAGCAAGGAATGTAACTAATATTAAACTTCAGAATTTGTAATGGTTGCTATTCCTAAATCATCATGTTCAATGTCATCTTGAAAAGTATATGACTGTGAAGGCTATAAAAGTCCTAAGTTTCTCTGATATAAAACAATTGATCTGTAAAGTCTGTCGGACATTGCAAATGCATGAAATACTAGAACTCTGTCTCCAACATCTGAACTGTTAAATTTCCGTGGTGTATGTGTATAATGAAACAAAACATATCACAACTTGGAAAAGAAAGATATTATTTATTTATTATCAGCATTTTTTTTGCAATGTCCATACAGTGTTAATACAAATTTATTACTTTTTGAACTGTGGGAAGTAAATTAGCATCCTTAAAAAGTATTGTTATTCTCTTTTGTGTAGTGCAACCCTATTCATCGTTATGAAATACTTCCCAAAAAACTGTTTTTGTATGTTTTAAATTCAGCTTGTATTTCTCGCAGTCCAATTGGAGCACTGATAGACTTACGGCTCCACTCGTATGGAATTTCTGTTCATAGAAGTAAAACATGCAGACTTTCCTATTAAGCACATACATACACCTATACACACATTTGACTCCTCATGCTCTTCGTGAACTTCGTGTTACAATAGATAGTTGACAATATCGTCGAAGAGTGGTTTAATATCACTTCACATAGACTCTCTCTCTCTCTCTCTCTCTCTCTCTCTCTCGCTCTCTCCATTGTTATGGATTCTACAGATCACGCTGCTTTGTGATAGTTGGACGCTTTAAATATACACATTGCGTTAGGTCTAGAAATGTTAACTTCTTTGTATCAGTCCGAAACAAGTCGACTATGGATATAGCGTTGTTGCCGAAGATCTTGATGTCTTGAGGCAATGGATTGTTCTCCGTTGTCATACAATCATCGATGTCTTTCAGCTTGCTGCGCAGTCGATCCCACTACACATCAGTGAAGTGCTCTTTGTATCTCGCTGGACTTTCTCCGTTTCCACTATTACTTTGAAATCTGTGCCAGATGCTAAATCAACACTAGCATGCTTCGATCCATTGGAGGTCAGCTGATATGCAGTGTTGAGCAACAACACTCTGTAAGGATTTAGCAGCGGCTCAACGACTGGTGCTGACTTTAGATATAGCGGAAAGTCGAACAGTGGAAACAATTCCGTATCCTGTTCCGTTGTATCAGGTGGTGTATTAGAAACTTGTCTGCATACTGAATTATTGGTGTGGGTGATGGATGTAGTGCTAACTGGAAGACTGGAAACCGTTCTCCATGTTGACCTGATCTGCACTCCAGCGTGTTGGGAGCTGCATAAGGGAACTCGTCTGCGTGCTGACTTGTTTTTTTGCTGCTCTATTGTACTTGATTTTCATTCCAACAGGAGTTGCATCAGGAATCAGGTCTGCATGCTAACTTGATATCAGCTGCTGCTTTGATGTATCAGATACTACATCGTCTACATCATGGAGCTGTTGAACTGAGGGAGCAAAAAAAAGAAAACCATAAAAACGCATACATACACGTACACACATACATAACGAACAATAAACACAGAGATGAGTGATGTAGTACTTACAATCGACTGTGCGGGTCAGTTTCTTCTGCCTGGAGGTAGTAGTTATCTGATGACGCTTCATGATGATGATGATCAAACTTTCATTATGGAGTAAAGAGCATAACTGGTGGGTTCGCCTGCTGGTTAGTAAGCCTCCACTGAGGATGAGCGGTGAGGGTAGACAATATCAGCGTCACGGAAATTGGAATAACTATTTTGGACTTCTTTCATATCTCAGCATCAGCCTTCTTCGACTCTGACGTCATTGAAGACATCATGGATTCTAAACTTAGAACCATGCAGGTTAGCCCCTGATCAGTTGCTTGCTGTGTTGAAATGTCAGATTTGAATAACGTTTTAGCAACTCACAGTAGACACTTCTTGATTGGTAACAACCCTACATGCTACAGGTGAGAAATGGGTGGGAATCTGCTGGAAATATTAGATATCCTACATATACATAAAACACTTATAATTTATGTGAGGAATCACTCAAAAATGCCATTCCAGCCCTGACATTAAACAACATTCCGTTTATAGGAAGGATATTTAACGTTTCATCTGCATCTACATCAAACACATTACACCAGGACATGTCTACAGCAAAAATCGGTGTTTGTTAAAAAAGTTGTACTGCCACCCATCGAAAGAGTGTGTGGGTCGCTGTGATACAGTTGGCTGAGCGTCCTACAGTTAACTGGGAACCTACTGGAATCTGATTTCGCAATGAGGCCTGCTATTTGACTACTACTGCTACTAATACTACGAGGGCTGTCCAGAAAGTAAGTTACGATTGATCGCGAAATGAAAATCACGGTGAAAATCAGAAATATTTCATTTGGAACAGTTAGCTACACCTTTCAGCTACTTCTCTACGTAGTCGCCGTCCTGACTCAGACATTCGTCGTAGCGTTGTACCAACCTTCCAATACCCTCATCATAGAAGGCAGCCGCCAGTGCTTTCCGCCAATTCTCTACACAGTCTAAAGCTCGTTGTCTGTGCCAAAATGTTGTCTTCATAGCCAGCGGTTTGTTTGAGCAGAGATGAAACTCAGTGGGAGACAATTCCGGGCTGTACTGTGGGTAACCAAACATTTCCAATTGAAACGATGTAGGAACATCTTCATTGCCCCTGCAGAATGAGGCTGAGAATTGTCTTGCAGAAGAAACCGCACGACAATTATGTAATGTTGGTTGCATAGCTTCAGGGGAAAATTCTCACCAGGCCCTTGTACTTGGCGGGAGACACTATTTTCTACAACATCTTTATGCGCTCACTAAGAGCTCAGGAATGAAAAGAGCGACATAATTCTACCTAGAGTCATACTAGAGACACTGCCCAACACATCTTTGCAAAGCTTTATCGGATTTTCATAGTCGTTTCCATTTCGCGACTGAGCGTAACTTACTTTCTGGACAGCCCTCGTACTAAGATGCTAGTATGGTACTATACCAACTGAGCCAAAGCGACCCACAGGTCTGTATGAACTAACACATTTTCCTGAACAAACACGTTTACAGATCATTAGAAACGAGAGGTGTGATGTGCAGCTTCTGGTGTATGTGGTGATAAATATTCTGATGCTGTTCCTGCTAACCCTCCAACTTCAGAAAGATGACAATCTATACACGGCTAACCTGCATACAATACATTCTGGAGCATGTAATAAGGCTGCGAGAAGTTGGATGTTCCTTCTGCGATATTGCAGAAAGACATAGCAGGGATGTAGACACTGTATATGATTGCTGCAGCGCCGGTAACGAGAATGTACGGTCGCAAGAGGACCGGGCTACAGACGGCCACGTGGAACTATCTAGAGGGAATACTATCGTGTTTAGCGTATGGTTCTGGTGCATTAGACTCCATTTGCAGCAGCAATATGAACAGCCGTTGACACCACAGTGACACAGCGAACTGTTAGAAATCGGTTACTTCAAGGACAGTTCCGATCCAGACGCCCTGTACTGTGCATTGCATTGACCACAAACTACCGTCATTCACGACTTTAATGGTGTCAAGCGAGAGCTCATTGAAGGGCAGTGTGGAGGTCTCCTGTGTTTCCTGATGAAAGGTGGTTCTGTCTCGATGTCAGCGACGGCCGTATGTTGGTTACAAAGAGGCCGGTTGAAGACCTGCAACCAACCTCTCTGAGAACTAGAAACACTGGATTTACACGTGAAGTTACGGTATGGAGTGCGATTTCGTATGACAGCAGGACAACTCTCATGGGTATCCCACTCACCCTAACTGCAAATTTGTGCGTCGACTCGTGAGTCGACCTCTCGAGCTACCATTCCAGGGGGTGTTTTCCAATAGGAAAACTCTCGTCCACATGCCGCTGTTGTAAACCTACATGCTCTACAGAGCGTCGATATGTTGCGTTGGCCTGATCGATGACCAGATCTGTCTCCAGTTCTGTACGTATGGGAAACCATCGGACGACAACTCCAGCGTCATCCGCAAACAGCATTTACCGTATCTGTATTGACCGACCAATTGCAACAGTCATGGACCTCCATCCCACAAACTGACATCTGCCACCTGCACAACACAATACATGCAGTTTCATTCTGGGGTTTACACCAATTATTAATGTGCCAGAATTTCACATTTGCAACGGCTTATGCACATATTTATGCTAACATTCAACATTCTGTCGGTTACACCAATTATTAATATGCCAGAATTTCACATTTGCAACGGTTTATCTCGCGTGTTAATCGACATACGTTCTTGCAATGTTAATCACTTAAATTACCTAGACAAATGTATTCCCGAACCCTCATTACTCTATATTGATGACTTCCTGGGTTTGCGATTTTTCCGTCTGTGTATTTTTTGCTGTGCGGCTGGTCCGACCGAGGTTCGAGTCCTCCCTCGGGCATCGGTGTGTGTGTGTTTGTCCTCAAGATAATTTAGGTTAAGTAGTGTGTCAGCTTAGGGACTGATGACCTTAGCAGTTAAGTCCCATAAGATTTCACACACATTTGAACATTTATTTTTTATTTTTTGTGTAAGCATACAATGTTCGATGAACCCTCTGCCTGGCACTTAAGTGTGAATTGCAGAGTAACCATGTAGATGTAGATGTCTTAAATAAAACCGTGCTCGCTGACAATAACAAACTTAAAGTAGAGTAAATTATAATGTCAGTTGTGTTTATTACAGCACTGTAGTGCAGTCGTTTAGGAGATATCGTATGTTGAGAAGTTCCCACATCAACGCTTGCTTGAGCCATTCAACCTGCGTATTTTGGCGTATGTCTGCTTATAGCGTCCTTGTGTGTTCTTCGAGTTCATGGCGACTTGCTGGCCAGTTTGTTTGTCACAGTCCAAGTAGCAGGTCGAGAGTGAACGATGGGATTTACCAATGAAGAAAAAGCCGACATGCTCATAATGTACGGAGAGTGTAGGAATAATGCAGTTCGTTGTTTTACGGTGTAGGTGCAAGATATTCCAGCAGGAATGAGCACTCCGCAGTTACACTGCTGGCCATTAAAATTGGTCGGTGGAGTGCGCGTTCTGTTATCCACCATCTGATCAAAAGGACCTGAATACTCTTACGTAATGCGAAACTGACCATTAAAGGTCGCCAGAGGCGGACCCGGCAGTATAAAAAGAAGTGGGGAGTATTGTGTTGCCAGTAGGGAAGCGCTAACGAAGGAATGTGCCCATCAGGAAGCGTCGGTGACTTCGAAAATGGACTACGCATCGGACACCTGAGTAACAAATCCATCAGGATCAATTTAACCCTTCCAAATCTACTCATTTCAACCGATAATATGATTGTGAAGCGAAAACGGGAAATGACAAACACTCCAAAACGAAACTAGAAGTCGGCAGGTCTGTTGAGTTCATAAGTCCTACCAGCAGTCCGGCTAGCATCCAACTCGCGTGATGACTGTCCATAGATAGTTAAAAAGGATGGGTAAAATGGTCCTCGCAAGCCAGGCATTTCTGTATTCAGTACTAAGCATTGGTGTACAGGGCGATGCTGCTAGTGGCTGGATTTCAGGAAACAAGTGATTTGGAGTGATGAGACATGTACATCCTTTTGGAAACCAATGCAAGTTTTGGGTTTGGAGAGTAGGCGAATGTCTGCAGAACGTTACTTGCCATTATGTGTAATGCCGACAGTTAAGTACCGAGGAGGTACTCTTACGATAAGGGGGTGTGTTCCGTAGTTGGGATGTGGTCCCCTACAACGCAAAATGTGGAAGGATATTTTCCAGCAGGGTGTGGTGTTTACAGTAGAACAACTCTTCGGAGACGACGATTGTTCGTGTCAACTTGATAATGCATAGTGGCACAAAGAAGCATCTGTCTTCACTTCTTCACTTGTCTTGATGATGTACAGACGGACATCTTGCGAGTGCTGGCAAATGTAAGCATATTTGTATGAGTTAAGCATATAATATACTGATTTAATATTATTGTGCACTTTTAATTTGTAAGAGGTGATCCCGATTTCATGTCCGCCCTCCTTGAATTAACCTGCATTCAAGTAATTTACAGTTCAACTATCGCAGCGGCCGATGCAGCCAACGACGCCATTACGTCGCGATATTAACTTATGAAAAATTAGCAGAAGCGGAAAACTCGCCCGCTATTAACATAATATTAATTTTTCTCCACAGCCGCCCGACGTTGCAGAAAATACTTAGCTTTAAGATTCTTATTTTCAGTACCATAGCCGAGAGCCAGAGCCAGGACTCCGACTAAAATACAATGGTTAACAGAGGTAAGAAAAATACTCTCGCGCGTGTGTGGGCCGCAATTGTAATTAATAACTAAAGATCTTTTGCTTTAAAGTGAGCTGACTAACCGAGGAAATTAATATGAAAAGTTTATTACATTGTTCAATTTATGTGCTAATGTTTTAAGATTCAGCGAGTCTAACATTCATTAACGTAACAAATAATTTGAAATTAATATTGGTAAAAAGGAGAACTTCAGGAAAGAATTTAATCCTGAAATCAAAATAAAATGAAATATTTTTATAAAGGCCCACCGCGTAAGTCGGCAACAATCAAAAAATAATAATAACAGTAATAATATATTAAATTACGACGGCCGACGGACGCGAGATTGGCGCCCAATTGGTTTGAGGATGATAAAATTCCTGATGTGGATAGCCTAATCAGAGTCACGACCTGAACCCAATGGAACGTTTATGGGATGGGGTAGAACGTCGACTTCACTCCAGACCCCTGCACCCTAAAATACTGCCTTTTCCGGTATCGTTTCTTGAAGAAGAATGGGAAATCATTCCTCAACAGATTTTGAGACACAGAACTGAAAATGTCTCCTGCTCATCTGCCTTATAGTAGTGATGCAGCGAAATATCTAGGACAGAGCGCGCCGAACTTTCGCGTGCACACACGTGTGACAGCGACTGATTACTGCATCAACATCACGTCTCCCAGAACTTCTTGCGATGATACGTTCCCCTGTTCGTAAACAAGGGTCAATCCCGTGTGAGTGTTACAAATGACTTCTGCTCCAGTTTTATGTTGTCCAGACGGTAACTGAAAACCACTTTCGGTTGGCTAGCAGCCATCCTCAGTTCTTTGGAAACAAACAGAAAAATTGACTTTCAGTTGAGGTGAACATTGCCTAAATATGTTACAAACAAATAACCTCTTCATACCCAAGCAAAATTTTTCTATTACTTCCAAATACTTTTCCGTAATGGTGTGCTTTATGGTAGTCAAAAATGAGCATTGTAATGGTAGTTTTTATCTACTACACAAACGGATAGAGTTCTTCCTATATCCAGCCGGCTCGATTTAGTTTACTCTTGGAAATAATGAAAAAGTAACGGTGTTAGGTTACTATACTGTAACATAATTTACTGAGCTCTTTGCAACAACAATGGCGATTGGTAATTGCAGAAAACTGAGTATGACATCCGTACTTACGTTTCTTTCGGGAATACACTGCAGACAGATCGCCTGCAGCGGCCGCCATGATGCAGTGAACGGGACATCTCAATGTAGCCAACAACACAATAAAACTATCAATCAGAAAAAATTTCTGGAGACAACTAAAATGTCCAGCGCATTGAACACACACAGAAAAAGACGGCCATTAACAGTCGTGCTCTGGCCAACCTTTGAATACTGACAACTTACATTTTGTAACAATGTTGTTGAGGTTAACACTCTATTTAGATATCAATAATAAAGTGAGTGCAGTAGGTTTTTACGGTTTTTGCTATTGCAAGCAACTGGTGTGGTGAAGAAAGTACATACAGGGGTATTCAGAAGGACCTGTGGGGTTTCAGGAGAGGTTTGCATGAAAACTACTAGACGTATAGAAAAATGAAACGTATTATTGGGTAGAGGGTTTCTGGAAGCTTCGATTTATCCTATGCACCATTGCACAGTTGCAGATTGCACCACTAGGGGGCAGGCATGTCAGAATGTGCAGAGCAGGGACAGCCAGGAATTGGGCTCACCAGTGATGCCCACACGCACGTGTGCCATTGCTCTCAACCTCACTACACATTTTCCCCACCACCGTGCTGTCTGAGTATGTGGAGGGGGAAGAGGGGAATCTTCGAAGAAGCCACAAATAAACAGCAGTACTGTCATAATGCGTATGACTTGGTTTTATATTTTACATTTCGCAGAAACTTACACTACTGGCCATTAAAATTGTTGCACCAAGAAGAAACGCAGGTGATAAACGAGTATTCATTGGACAAATATAATATGCTAGAACTGACATGTGATTGCATTTTCACGCAATTTGGGTGCATAGATCCCGAGAAATCAGTACCCAGAACAACCATCTCTGGCCGTAATAACGGCCTTGATACGCCTGGGCATGGATGGCGTGTACAGGTACAGCTGCCCATGCAGCTTCAACACGATACCACAGTTCATCACGAGTAGTGACTGGCGTATTGTGACCAGCCAGTTGCTCGGCCACCATTCACCAGACGCTTTCAATTGGTGAGAGATTTGGAGAATGTGCTGGCCAGGGCAGCAGTCGAACATTTTCTGTATCTAGAAAAGCCCGTACAGGACCTGCAACATGCGGTAGTGCATTATCCTGCTGAAATGTAGGATTTCGCAGGGATCGAATGAAGGGTAGAGACACGGATCGTAACACATCTGAAATGTAACGTCCACTGTTCAAAGTGCCGTCAACGCGAACAAGAGGTGACCGAGACGTGTAACCTATGGCACCCCATACCATCACGACGGGGATACGCCAGTATGGCAATGACGAATACACGTTTCCAATGTGCGTTCACCGCGATTACGCCAAACACGGATGCGACCATCATGATGCTGTATACAGAAACCTGGATTCATCCGAAAAAATGACGTTTTGCCATTCGTGCACCCAGGTTCGTCGTTGAGTACACCATCGCAGGCGCTCCTGTCTCTGATGCAGCGTCAAGGGTAACCGCAGCCATGGTCTCCGAGCTGATAGTCCATGCTGCTGCAAACGTCGTCGAACTGTTCCTGGAGATGGTTGTTGTCTTGCAAACGTCCCCATCTGTTGACTCAGGGATCGAGACGTGGCTGCACGATCCGTTACAGCCATGCGGATAAGATGCCTGCTATCTCGACTGCTAGTGATACGAGGCCGTTGGGATCCAGCACGGCGTTCCGTATTACCCTCCTGAATCCACCGATTCCATATTCTGCTAACGGTCATTGATTAGATCTCGACCAACGCGAGCAGAAATGTCGCGATTCGATAAACCGCAATCGCGATAGGCTACAATCCGACCTTTATCAAAGTCGGAAAAGTAATGGTACGCATTTCTTCTCCTTACACGAGGCATCACCACAACATTTCATCAGGCAACGCCGGTCAACTGCTGCTTTTGTATGAGAAATCGATTGGAAACTTTCCTCATATCAGCATGTTGTAGGTGTCGCCACCGGCGCCAACCTTGTGTGAATGCTCTGAAAAGCTAATCATTTGCATATCACAGCATCTTCTTCCTGTCGGTTAAATTTCGGGTCTGTAGCACGTCATCTTCTTGGTATAGCAATTTTAATGGCCAGTAGGGTAGACAACAAACAAAACAAATTTTTAGTATTATTGAGTAATTTCCGGTGATCTGAAAACGTAATATATAATAAATTTTTTTATTTCATACAAACTGTCGGCATATGGACTAACACAGTCAATTTCACAGACTTTTGCACTCACGTTTCCCTATAATTGTGACATATAGTTGTGTATTCGATAAAGGTCTTTCACATAAATAAGTCAATCAAAATATTGTACCACTCTTGCAGGTTCATTGTGGAGACGTGGAAATTCTATCTGACGCAATAAATGTGGACACTGTTAAGGCGCAAGTCAAGCACCGGCTCGCCGGTCGAGAACGACACAGCAGAGATGGGTGTGAAGAAGTCATCAGCCAATTGCACGCTGATCAACCCCTCTCCAGGGCGACAAGGCCACAGCGGCGGCTCCTATGCAAAGAGAGCATAAGCGCCGCGCCCGAATGGCCGCAGCCCAGTTCTGCAGAAGCTTCAAGACTAGCGACCTGAATAGAAGAATCTGATGTAACACTTCACTTATATTAGGAATTGTGTACACGGAAGAAATTTCTTATTTCCACGTCACCCTTTGCTTGCGACACATCTGTGATACATTCAAAGTAAAGTATTGTCGCCGGCCTGAGTGGCCGTGCGGTTCTAGGCCCTACAGTCTGGAGCCGAGCGCCCTTACGGTCGCAGGTTCGAATCCTGCCTCGGGCATGGCTTTGTGTGATGTCCTTAGGTTAGTTAGGTTTAATTAGATCTAAGTTCTAGGCGACTGGTGACCTCAGGAGTTAAGTCGCTTAGTGCTCAGAGCCATTTTAAGTATTGTCATGTACTCTTCGTAATAAAACTCGTTAATTCGAATTATTTGAATTGTTGCCTAGCGATCAGAGAAAGCCAGTTTCCTAGACAACCCATATTCGAAGACTACGCTGGATTCAACACTGGCGACGAGTATTAAGAACAACTCAGTGCCTGACGGTCACAGATTTTCTTTTGTGTTTTGCTAGCACGTTAATTCTAAATTGCCTTTTCTTTGTAGGGGTGTGTTTACTAACCGTAACAGTGCCTCTTATAGTGTTTTTGCTAATCAGTGTTTTAAAGTGGGCATTGCAGAACTTTTCTTTGCTTGTGTGCTTATTTTTATTGCTTGCCTTGTCTGTTTATCGCAATGAGCAACCGACCTCACCCCCTTCCTGTACAGGCGCCTCCACTACAAGCAATTGCTGAAGCGCAGCTAACCCAGATGTTTCAGTTTCAGATCCAGCAAATTGCTTCACTGCTTAACACAGTACAGCGGCTCCTGATGACTCCAGCCACTAATAACAGCACACAATACAACAACTGTAGCTCTGAGTGCCGCACCGCCATTTCGCTAATGTGATGAAAAAAACGAGGAATGGTTTATGTGGTTGTAACAGTTTGAAGCTCAAGTAATTGCTCACAGCGTTCCATGTACTGTTAAGCCGCATTACGTTCTGTCAGCTGTAGGAAGTGCAGTGTTTTGCCTCACTCAAAAATTGTTCCCTGACGCAACTCCGAGTGAACATTCAGTGATCAGGTTTTAGATTGGCTAACTACCTTTAATGACCAACAAGTGAATGTGGTAGCAGCTATCTATCAATTCTTTAATTCCAAGAAACGGCTAGAACAACCTTATCGTGAGTGGGTAACAGATTTGTAAGGTATGATGATTAAATGCAAATTAAAAAAAAAATGGTTCAAATGGCTCTGAGCACTATGGGACTTAACATCTGAGGTCATCACTCCCCTAGAACTACTTAAACCTAACTAACCTAAGGACATCACACACATCCATGCCCAAGGCAGGATTCGAACCTGTGACCGTAGCGGTCTCGCGGTTCCTGACTGAAGCGCCTAGAGCCGCTCGGCCACACCAGCCGGCAAATGCAAATTCATATGTGCTTATGGTGCTTTATATTCAGATGTGATGTGGCGTGATGCGATCCAGTACAATGTAATTGATGTCGGACTTTGAAGACAAATTTTGAAACAGTCAGATCCATCATTTCAGCACGCAGTGCAGATACTACATCAGTAAGATTCAAGTGCCATTTCGACCGATAAATCCGAGCAGCCACAAATTTGTTGGGTTGAGTCATCCCTTGCTTACGACCGACCCAGTAGGCAGTGACAACATGCACGTGCTGCGCCTTGTAAACAGTTCTCCACAGTGCATAAACAGATCTCTACAGTGGTGAACAGAATTAAGTCATGCCCTCGGTGCTGTTCACGGCACAAACGCCAAGACTGCCTGTCAAGAGAAGCACAGTGCTACGCTTGTGACAAGAAAGGTCACGTACAATCCGTATGTTTGTAACGCAACAATCAGAAGAACTCTGCCCACTCTCAAAATTCTAGTCACAAGGCGCATGTAATCAATGCAGTGTGTTCAGAGCCTGCTGTAGGCATTAGCAAAACCAGCAAGCAAACAGTTTCTTCACTGTTACGCCAGACCAGCCAACTTTTTGTTCATTTGCATATTAGTGGAAAACGTGTGGAATTTCAGATGGATATGGTTACATTGCTAAATCATAACTCGTATGAACTCTAAGGCTCCCCACACCTGTCTAAAATTAGCATGCACCTGACAGCTTATAATGGGCATGACATGCCCACTCTCAGAAAATGTACTTCGCCTGTCATGCTTCGCTTGCATGCACGAACTGTGACTTTCGCTGCGCTACAATCTCGTGACTGCGAGAACAAATTTGGCCTTGATTCGTTTGATTTGTTTGGCTTTCGAATTCAGGACAATGTGTTGTCAGTGACGGCTTGCTGAAAGAATTACCTGAACTCTTTTCTGAATGTTTACGCAAGGCTAACATATTTGTTGCACATATTACTATGAAAGACAATGCTCAGAGTAAATTTTGCTGGGCCAAAATTGTTCCCATTGTGTTACGGTACAATGTGGCTGCAAAGGGCGGATTGTTGTGGCCCTGCGTTTGAGAACGTGTATGTCAAAAAAAGGTGAAGTGGTCGACTGAACGCTTGCTACAGTCGTGAGCATCTTTGGAAGGCGACTGGAGGACAACGAAGCCGTGAACAGGCTTCGAGGTGGGTGACGTCAGCACCTCAATACGGAACGTAAAGGGGGCTGGGCGGCGAACTGTGGCGCATCTGACCCCAGAGTGCACTGCCGGTACAGGAACAAGTGTTTCGGAGGACGGGATTTACCGCTCAAAGTTGATTTGTGGCACCTCGTCAGAACACCCCCTACATTTTCCCATGTTGACCGTATGACATCGTCAATTACCACTGCAGTCACAGAGGATAACCGAGACTCGAAACATATTGTCTGGTCTGAAGCATCACGTTTCTTTTTAAGTCAAGTTGATGGTTCTGTCTACATACTCCCTCATCGAGACGAGCAGATTATTGAAACAATCACCGCACCACGGATGAGAGCCAGTCGGGCAATGTTATGCTGTGGGGACATTCAACTGGACTTCCATGGGAGAGCTATGTGAACACAATTATGGGTAACTAAGGTTGATGTCTTTTCGCCGACGACTATGGCGTCTTCCAGAAGGAGTCGTGTCACAAGTCCAGAATTGTGGTGCTGTGGTTTCAGAAGTATGATAGGGAACGTACTTTGTTATCTTGGGCACAATTCGCATGATCTGAACCAGATGGAGATCACCCGTGGTACTATGCGACGCTAGCCCCGCACTCATAAACCACGGTTCCGTAATTTAGAGTAATTGCATCACCGGTGCGTAGACATTTTGTGGCACATACCTCCGGAAACGTATCGAGTACTTGAAACGATGCCATATACAGTCGGAGCTATATTGCGTCCCAGAATTGAACCTACGTCATATTAAGCAGGTGGCCGACATTGTATACAGGGGTTGGACAAAAATTTGGGAAAAGCTCCAATTACGCATGTTTGAAGGTAAATGACAAATGCTAGTCAAGCCTTCAGGTTGCACTGTTGTATCTGACCACGAGCGGCGCCAGCGAAATGTCCTCAACACGTTGCAAATGTCAGTCATGGTCTGAACAGTGTTCTGCGTGGGTGTGAGTGAATCCCAAATTTCTTTTGCCGTACACTGGGTGCTTCCAGAACCACGGCAACCGAAGTATTTCAAGTGGCACCATAACGAAGGTTTATACCGCACACAGGGAAAATGGAAAAACGTCATCCGCTAAATCACTGTGCTGACGAAAATGTGTGCAACAGACGGTCGTTCAAGAAGACAGTAATGAAAAATAAGGGGGACCGCTGCAGATGTCTCTGCAGAACTGTATGTCGCAGTTGTGAACCCTGTCAGCATCAAAATAAGACGAAGGATGCTCCACAATCACAAAGGTGCAGAACGAGGTGGAACTCTATAACCACTCCTTAGTGGTGAAAATGCCCATATCATGAAAACGTTGTGCCGAAGAGATAAAACCTGGACCGTGGAGTGTTAGGAGAGATTCATTTAGTCAGATGAGCCTAGTTTCACACTCTTTCCAACTTCTGGCCGAGTTTATGTTCCACGTTGTAACACCGAAAATGCAGGATGCATGGCACCTGCTACCGATATATAATGTTTTTTTAATTGTATGCACATATTTGTAATTTAAATGCTTTCTTTTAGTAAGTAAGGACATTGCTTCACTGTATGTGCACATTTAGGTAGAAGTCTGTTGACGTTCATTGTATTTATCTGTGTTTTACTGTGAAACTTATAACCTCTGGGAAAAAGCCAAAGGAATTGTTATTTGCATCGACTAGCGGACGATAATAGCAGTGCTTGTGCGCTGTAAAATCTTTGGGTAGGGATTTGTTGCACAGAGTGCGCGGAGAGAGAGAGACGAGTTCCAGCGCTTGTAGTGTGCGGAAGTGTGTTGATAACGCTCCCGCAGTAGAGAGTACCATTTTCGGCAGCAGCATGTATGTGCGCCGGCCAGATGTCTAGAGCAGGAGTAAGGACAGTGGACAGGCGGAAGAGGCTGTATTAATTAAGATTGCCCGTTACTATAATTAGCCGTGGCTCCACAATATGCTACCGTCTTCAACAACAGCAGCAGTTCCAGCAACACACTTCCGTCGTCGGCTCTGAATTTCGTCGTATGCACACCACTGAAGTAAGTCTGTTCATTTGTGCAAAGTATTAACGGCTAATGCAGCAGCACAACTGAATGTGATTTGTTTGATAAGATTTATTTAAATAATAATCAGTTAAACTCAGGGCGATTGTGTCCTTATTGCCACCAGACATTGTTACAAAGCAGGTTCCTTGTTCCTTTTTTCCACTAATATGCTAACTGAGTGTCACAAGAAAGAAATTGAATAGTTACAGCCAGTTTATTAACGAATAATTTCTCTTTTAAGAATTTTAGCCTGCATCTATTTTCAATTAACTGTTGTACACCAGAGGTTTCAGTATATGACTCTAAGTAAAACAATTTCATTTTTCAAGTTTGAGAATCAATCACTGGAAAAAATCCAAATCTAAAGAAATGCACAAATTAAGAGCGCTGAAGTTTTATTTATTTTACGTATAGCTTGGAGCACATGGCTGTTTGGTTTGGTACATATTCTAGTATTTAATTCTGTTCAAGTCAGTAAAAAAAAGGCTCCATTGTTCAGACAATAATATGAAATCGAATTTGCAAAATAAGTAACGGCAAAGTGAATAGTACCTGCTTTTTTTCTAAATTTCTTTGATGACGTTATGCTGAGGTCACTGAAAGTCATTGTTCACGTAACGAAGTTCAGTACTAACATACAATTTAATTGCATATTTTCAAATCATTACTCGATTGCCTTTTTCAAAATTTGATGCCAAACATAACGTAAGAGTGTCATCTCAGTTTTCTTTATCATTACATACTCACTAAAAATTAAATAACACCGTGGCAACCTTTAGTTGCCACGTCAGTGTTTAATGATACATGTTTTTCTCTCTCATCATCTTGTACAGCATTTTGGATGTAAATTGCCCTAATGGGCTGGCGACCCTTAATTGCTTGCTTTTCGTTCTTTAGTGTAACTTTTGAATTCATGATCAGTGATACCCCTTTCTGTCCAGTGTTGTTCGCGATTGAATGCACAAAATAACTTTCATTTTTTCAAATTATATCCCTGTTCGGTTTAATTTCTTTTATTTTTAGTAGACTTTCCATCAGAAGGGTCGGTTGTACACTTTCCTCCTACTTGTCGGTATCACTTCTTCGGGAAACATAGCCTTATACAATTAGAAAAAAAAAAATCCTTTAGGCATACATGTGATCCACGGTCATATTTTATATCGCATAGGCCGATTAGTAAGAGGGAGGTTACAAAGTGTGGAAAACAGTGGGGCTTCGGTGATGATTTGGTTACCCATATCGTACCATTCCATGAGCCTCATGATTTGCAAGGTCGCATCACTGCTAATAATTATGAGACTATTCTGGCTAATCAGGTCCATTTTATGGTACAATACTGGTTCACCAATGGTGCTTCGATGTTCCAAGGCGACAGTGTCCCTACTCACTCAGTTCGCATCGTCCAGGATTTGTTTTGAGTACGGGGATGAATTTTCACATCTTCCTGTGGTCACCACAGTCAACAGATCTCAATGTTATTGAGCCTTTGTGGTGTACTTTGGAAAGAAGGGTGCGTGATCCCTATCAACCTGTTATCGTTAGTGGAATTTATCACTATTTTGCAGGAAGAATGGTAAAAGTTTCCCTTTAAAATAAGACAGGAGCTTTATTTGTTCATTCTGAAACGACTAGGTGCTGTTTTGAATGCACTTCATCACAAAATCGAGTAATTCAGAATTTAAAGAGGAGTCGGGAAATGAGTGTCTTCTCACCACAGCCGTCTCAGATGTATATATCAAATTCTTAAATCATGATATGTTTGAATGATCCTATGTAAACCACTCTCATCTTGGTTTAGCTGTTTGTGTATCTGCAGACACTACCATATTCATGCAGAGACGGGCCTTAATGTCATCCAGGTTAGGGTCACTTGAAACTAACGTCTATATGGTTCCCTTGAACAGACCACCGCCGATTTTCTTCCCAGATATTTTCCAGTCCGAGCATGAGCTCCATCACTAATGATCACCAAATCTACGAGATATTATCATTCCATGCCCTATTGCCAGTGCTCTATATGGAGCAATTTGAACCGTGTTGAGGCTTCCTTTTACAGGGTGGGCAAACTAAAACTAGCCCAGAGAGATATTCATGCCACTAAGCTAGGAAAACCAACTTTCAACATTGTCCTTGGATGTAGATGATGTAAGTCATGTAGGCCAGTTTTATTTCGCTCGCCCTGAATGAAGTGCACGATTGGTAGTTTATACGCCAGCAGTTTTGTTTAGGGACATCATCTTTTACGTTCA
The DNA here is from genome assembly GCF_021461385.2 of Schistocerca piceifrons. Lineage (NCBI taxonomy): Eukaryota > Metazoa > Arthropoda > Insecta > Orthoptera > Acrididae > Schistocerca > Schistocerca piceifrons. The sequence goes on along the minus strand of NC_060141.1, from coordinate 769,112,961 downwards.
CGTCCAAGACAAGGGACGGCGCCGAGTCTCTTGATCCCAAGCGACTCATTGGTATGCGGCGCTGGCGTTGTTTTCTCCTCCGGATCCAATACTGCCCGACCCCGAAGCGCAGCTTGTCTTGTGCTGGATCCGCTTGTTGGTTACTAATTTTCGTCCACAATATATTAAGAGTCGCCGTACGCCCGAGCTCCGCAACGGAAACTAAGGAGGGACAGAGTAAGTGCCCGTTTCTTTACGGGGCGCTGACTGCTGGCGTAATATTAGTTGATTCATCACGAATAGAGGGCGAGAAGAAGATTATGTATTTTTGTGTATGCACTTATTGAAAAACTAGTGTGTTAGATGTTCTACGTCTTAACCTACTTCACTCTCTATCTCATGGTTAAGAAGAAGAAGAACAAAAAAAAAAAAAAAAAAAAAAAAAGTGCTAAATTCAAGCTGAAAAGAAAAATCCAACACAAAGGATGATGTAGTTAAGTGCTTTATTAGGTTATGTACCAGTTTTCATGTAAGAAATTTCACAATATTTTTGACTACACAATATTCATCGCCTTTTTAGAGGCTGGCTTCTCTTCTTTTGTTACAGCTGGTTGTTTAGATCTGTAGCTATATCTACAACTAAGTGATAAATCTGCATTCACAGTGTAAGTATTTGGCGGAAACTATTTTTCGATCGTTCCGTTCCCGAATAGCATGTGGGCTTTTTCTGCGAGCTGTGATTTCGCTTATTTTTTTCTCGATTCTCGGTTTCTCCCTACATAGGTAGGAGCGAAGAAAATGTACTACAATCCTGAGAAGAGACTTGGTGATTCTATTTTTCCTTCGTTTCAATGACTGCCACTCCAACTTCCACATCACATCCTTGACACTCTCTCATTATTTCATGATAGTGCAACACGAGCTACCCTGGTAAGGATCCGTCTTGCACACGCATCAATACTATAGTTGCAATGTCAGGTAATGTCAGACCGTACAAACGCTCCCCAGATGAAATGCTAGTCACACCCCATTTCAGCGTCAAGTAATTATTCTCACCATATACAATCTCACCCAGTTGCAGTGTCGAGCAATCAGTCACCTCCTAGACAAAATCACCAGACGAAACGTTACTCATTGCCCACCTCAACCTCCACTGACTGTCAAACAGTCAGTCTCACCCTTCAGAAATTCCCCAGACAAAATGTTAAGTCACGCTCATCGCAGTGTCAATCAATTAGTAGCTCCCTAAATAGACACCCAAGATGAAATGTTAGTCATCCTCTGATACAGTGTCAACCAATCAGTCACACCCTACATAAACTCCCCAGACGAAATGGTAGTCAGCCATCCCCATGAATCCCAGTCAATTAGTCATAGGCCACATAAACTCCCCAGACGAAATGTTAGCCCCCCTTCCTCCTCCGCTGCAGTGTCAAACAACCAGTCACACCCTACATAAGCTCCTCAGACAAAATGTTAGCCATCCGCCACTGCAGCATCAAGCAATCAGTCACCCCTACATAACCCCCCCCCCCCCCCCCCCCACTGAGCTCAAACAAAGAGTTACACCCTATATAAGGTCCTCACATGAAATGTTAGTCACTCCCTGATGCAGTATCAACCAGTCAGTCACACGAAATGTTAGTCAGCCACCCCCATGAGTGCCAATGAATCAATCATAGCCCACATAAACTCCCCAGATGAAATTTTAGCCCCCCTCCAGTGCAGTGTCAAACAATCAGTCATACCCTAAATAAAATCGACGAAATGTTAGTCACAACTTACATAAGCTTCCAACATGAAATGTTAGTGACTTCGCCCCCCCCCCCCAATCGCATATAGCAGTATTAAACAGTGACACCCTACAGAAATTCCTCAGACCCCCGGCTGCAATGTCAAGCAATCAGTGAAACTCTAGACAAACGCTCCACACGAAATGTTAGTCATCCCCTTGAAAGAGCACTTGGTCGCTTTGTAGTGCTGCAGATGGTAGAAAACTGCCACGAAGTGGTCATGCGACCTTCGACTGCTGGTCTAAGATAGAGCAGCTAAGTAACGTGTTACGTGCCATATAGTTCCATGCCACCAGGAAAATGAGATAGATAGACGTGAAGACATAATGGCCTTCTCAATGCCAGTCGGTTTCAATCCCGACAGGAATGCTGCTGCAACGAATGCAGGTCCTTGCCAACTAGTTTCCGAGAGAACGGTGTGAAGGGAACTGTGTGCAAGGGACATTCAGAGTCGGATATCCCGCAAAAGCCATTGCTAACAGCAGCGAATAAAGCTGCACATCTTCGGTGGTCTTGACAACACAGAAAGGGACTCAACATCTACGTGCATGCTCTATAATGTACTGTGAATGGCAGAGGGTACCTCCCATGGCACCAGTTACGAGGGCTTTTGCCATTTCATTCATGTATGGGGAGCATGAAGAATGATTGTTTAAATGCCTCTTATCGGGCTGTAATTAGTTTGATCTCGTCCTCACGACAAATGGTTCAAATGGCTCTGAGCACCATGCGACTTAACTTCTGAGGTCATCAGTCGCCTAGAACTTAGAACTAATTAAACCTAACTAACCTAAGGACATCACACACATCCATGCCCGACGCAGGATTCGAACCTGCGACGACCGTGGCGGTCGCTCGGTTCCAGACTTTAGCGCCTAGAACCGAACGGCTACTCCGGCCGACCATCCTCACGACACCTGTGGTAGCGGTATGTAGGGGGATGTAAAACATTCATAGCGTCATCTTTTAAAGTCAGTACCGGAAACTTTCTAAGCAAGCATTATCAGGAAAGTTTGCGTCTATCTTCAACGAGTCTGCTAGTTCAGTCATTTCAACATCTCCATCACACTCGCCAACAAGTCAAACAAACCCGTGACCATTCGTGCTGCCCTTCTCTGTATACGTTCAATATCCTCTGTCTGTCCTGTTTCGTACGGGTCCCACACACTGGAGCAATGTTCTACCATGAGTCGCACACATGATTCGTAAGCAGTCTTCTTTGTAGACTGATTGCATTTCCCTAGTATTCTACCAATAAACCGAAGTCTGATAGTTGCTTTATCCGCAACTGAGCCTACGTGGGCTCTCCATTTCATGTCCCTACAGGTCTTTTCTGAGAGTTTGCCGATTATAAATCTGACCCACTGATGTCGTAGTCATAGGATTCTACACTTTTCTCGTTTTGTGAAGTGCACAGTTTTACATTTACGATCAGTTAATGCGGGTTTCCATTCTTGGCGTAACTTTGAAACCATACACAGGCACCGATTTCATGGGGCCTGAGGGGGACTGAACCCCCCCCCCCCCCAATAATTTATGAATATTATTAGTTATATTTTGTTTTGTAAAATGACAAAATTACGTTGGAATTTTTATTTTCCTTTTTTATGGTAGTTACCTATCAAAATACATTCAGTAGTGACTTAAAACAAATAATTATTACGGTAATAAGCAGGTTAAACGGAAACGAGTAAGCCGGCCGAAGTGGCCGTGCGGTTAAAGGCGCTGCAGTCTGGAACCGCAAGACCGCTACGGTCGCAGGTTCGAATCCTGCCTCGGGCATGGATGTTTTTGATGTCCTTGGGTTAGTTAGGTTTAACTAGTTCTAAGTTCTAGGGGACTAATGACCTCAGCAGTTGAGTCCCATAGTGCTCAGAGCCATTTGAAGCATTTTTTTGAAACGAGTGGTGTGAATCATGATAGTGTTACGGTGCTGAGGGCACACTTAGGATTTGTCCCGGTGCGCGAACATTCGAATAAAGTCTGGCGCCGGCGGGCCTGTGCTGCGGCTGCGGCGACATCAAAAGGACTGGAGCGGAAGCGCCTGGAACCCTCCGCCTCGTGTCACCTTGACGTAGTCATTCAGTGTGGATAGTTTCGTTCAGTGCATGCTGCAGACGTGTTTAGTGTTCTGACTGTAGTGTCCAGTGGACTATTTTATATGACTATATTTTAACGTTTACTTTAGTCCCTTAGTGTATTGTGAATTAATTTTGCAATGGATAAATTTATTACTAAAAAGGCGCGCTTGGAAGTTGGTGATACTGAAAGTCAACCTCTAACAATTATTGTGTCGTCAATTGCTTCGTCGTCTTCAGGCGAGAACCGTTCACAACCAAAATCTGGACAATCCGTTAAGGGAAGATAATTTCAAAAGTCTTGGTTGATCAAACATACATGGCTAGAATATGAAGCATCTACTGAAAAAGGATTTTGCAAAACCTACAAAGAGTCAGACGCTAAAAATCTATTGCAATTTTCTTAAAAAAAAAGGATGATGCATTTACTTCGATAGGGTTTTCTAACTGAAAAAAGGCTTTGGAAAAAATCCGTCTTTATGAAAATACGTTTACGCATAAAGAAGGTGTTCTGAAACTAAATTCCATCACTAACGGAAGTATGGCCTCACAGTTGCATGAACAGTTAGATAGTGATATGAAGAAAGGCTGTTTAGCTCTTGTGACAATTTTTACTACCATGCAATTTCTATGCCGACAAGGATTACCAATTAGAGGGCACGAAGATGTAAACTCCACTTTTTTTCAATTGTTGGAACTCCAAAAGAATGACATACCTGAGTTTAAAGATTGGTTAGGGCGTGTGGAGTATAAGTGGGCGTCCCACGATACTCGAGATCATTGATCTACTAGGAAAGTCTGTGTTGCCAAGACTGAACACTTTTCTATTATGGTTGACGAAACAACTGGTTCTTCGATTCACGAACAAGTGTCATTTTGTATTTGTACTGTCGATGATTCCTTAATCATCAGTGAAGACTTTATTGGTTCATACCCAGTCCCCAACACTGAATCACAAACTCTGTTTGCTCGTCTGGATTTTTCAATGGATGCCTTAGCAGGACAGTGCCTCGAATATGAGAGGTAAGTTCAAAGGACTAAAGAAGTTATTTTTGGATATACAACCAAAAGCACGTCATGTGCAGTGCACTGCTCACTGTTTAGACTTGGCAGTTGTAGACAGTCCCCGCGATCTTACGTCTGTGAGGCATTTTATGGCTTACCCCGTAAGGGAATCCAAGAAAAGGATGGGACTTTTTTAGAAGCATACGCTGTGAGAGCGCCAACGACCAAGCTGGTCTACGACCCCGTTGCCCGACTTGATGGACTATGCGTGCTTCTAGCATTTTGAGAATATTGAAAAACTTTGTAGAACTTCAAGAGTTTTTTGAAACATTTTCCGCAGAGGACAAAACAGAGGCAGGTTACAAATGCGCAGTCTACCTTGAGTCAATGTTACAATTCAAGACTTACTTCTCTTTACGTCTTTATTGCGATGCAGTAAACCCAGTAGAGGATGTAAATGAAAACATTCAATACCCTCATCTAAGTGTTGCTGATCTGGAAAAAATATGAGGGCTTGATTTGTATATTTAATGGAAGGCGTGATAGTTTTGAACACTTGTGGGAATTTCGTTTAAAAGAAAAACCTCCACAAGTTAATGATCCTTTGCTTCCTCGGAATCGAGGTATACCAAAGAAGTATGAAAACAACGAAGCCAGCTCACTGCACCCTTTCAAAACCCCAAGGGAATACTACAAAACTCTTTACATTGAAGTTTGTGAAACGGTGCTGTCTTGCATTACTGAGCGGTTTTCTTCAAATGGACTCACGCAGGTCGTTGCAGTTGAATAACAGTGCTTGCTTTTAGTAAACAGAGGTGAATCAAATTTGGAAAAATCAACTGAGCTTATCAGAAATTGACCTAGACATTGAGAGACTGCGCTTACACTTGAATATGTTAGCCGATATGGCAAATAAAAAACAAATGGACTTAAGAAACTTGCGTGATGTATGAAAGTACATTACACAAGAGGCTGCAGTCGGAGAAATGTTATGTGAAATAGTAAAGTGCAATAAGCTTCTCCACGTAGTTCCAATCACGACAGCAAAGCAGAACGGTCATTTAGCGCCCTTAGACGTCTGAAGTCGTATCTCCGATCAACAATGGGACAGAAGCGATTGAACAATTTGGCTGTTCTTCATGCCCATCGAGATGTTTTGAATGAATTGGATAGCCGACCAGTCATCAACGACTTCATATTCAGTAATCCAGTCGGACGGTCGACATTTACACCTTTCTAAAGATACACTAACCCTAATAATGGCATTTAGAGTAATATAAAAAATCTTTATAAAATAGAGAATTAAATACATACTTAATGTTAAATTTTCAATTTCGAAATATTAGTACTAGTTTAGTAGTGTATTACTATATTACTATAGCAATGTATTAGTTATTTTCAAATAAGTAAATATTTTTAGGGTGTAAGACCCAATTAAAACCCGCTATTTACATAGTTTTGACTGAAACTATTAGGCATATTGTATTAACATTATTAACTGTATTAAAGCATTAACTTTGAGATATGGTTTTTATTTAATGATCACTGAGCCTTACTCAAAGTAAGCTTAAATTAGCTATATCACTTATTAATCAAAGTGCTATTACTGTACAACAGCAATATTTTATGTTTTATTCTTTTAATGATAGTTTAGAATTTATTTAATTATAATTTCAGTCTTTTCAGAGCTGTATATTCACTGCTCTGTAATAGTCTATAAGCATAATTATTACTGAAAATTAAATTAGCTTTTTACGGAAATACCGTACGTATTTATGTTTTGTTACTTTTTTTAAAGCCAAGAAATGTGTCAGGCTTTTCGTGTTTCCCGGAGTGTCGAGTTATCGAGAGCGCGGTTTTCGGGCCTCTAATGTTAATCCTATGACTCTTATATGTTTTAAAAAAACTTCAAAACTCACTACTTTACATCTAAAATTTAGGAAATTTCCCCAGTACCCCCCCCCCCCCCCCTGCGAAATATTTTTTATAACTCGGCGCCCCTGAAATCATATTAAGATCTGAGTGAATATATGTGTAGCTTCTCTCAGACTGTACTTCATTTTCGAAATGTCTGACATTACTATTAACACTGTCCGTTGCGTTATTAATGTACAGGATTGTTTCAAAGCACAACAGCAAAACTTCACGAATGGATTCCTCTTATAACAACAAGGCGAAAGCTCAGTAAACATGGGCTATAAAATGCATACCGCAAGGGTTATGAACACTTCATCTTCGATACTGTGAAACAAATGCTAAATTTTGGGAGGAGGTAGTATGGACGAAAACAAGAAAAAAATATCCAGTACACGTCGGTTCTAAAATACCTACTTTAAGAGCTGCGTGCACATGTTGGTCTTGGTACTGCCAAATACATCTCTTCTAATTAACAAGTACTCATATATCTTAATGTATGCATTTTAGAGGTCATGTTTACTTGATTACTTTCTTGTTTTTGTCCATACTACCTCCTTTCAAAATATGGAAAACAAAGAGCTTGCAATGGAACAGATTTGTTTCGCATTATTGAAGTTGAGAAGATGCTCATAGCTCTTGATGTGTATGTCTGCGGCCGTGTTTTCTTGACTTATTTCCCTTTTGTTACATGAAGAATCCATTCCTGAAATTCTATCGTCAAGTTTTGAAATACCCTGTATGACATGAATAGCAAGTAACTCAAGATATTGCCGGCCAGGGTGGCCGAGCGGTTCGAGGCGCTACAGTCTGGTACCGCGCGACCGCTACGGTCGCAGGTTCCAATCCTGCCTCGGGCATGGATGTGTGTGATGTCCTTAGGTTAGTTAGGTTTAAGTACTTTTAAGTTCTAGGGGACTGATGACCTCAGAAGTTAAGTCCCATAGTACTCAGAGCCATTTGAACCATTTTTGAACTCTAGATATTGCCCTGGGGTACACCCGAGGTCACCTCTACATCCGTCTATGACTCCCCATCCAGGATAACTTGCTGCGTCCGCCCTGCCAAAATATCACCAATCCAACTAACAATGTCGCATGGTACCATACACGACTGTACTTTTGACAGTAAGGGTAAGTGTGGTGCCGAATGAAATGCTTTTCGAAAACCTAAAAATACTGCATCCATCCTACTTCCTCGATACGTGGCTTTCAGTATGTTATGCGAGAAAAGAGCGAGTCGCTAGTAAGATGTCCTTAACAGAGGCTGTTGCTTCTCGTAAAAGTGTGAAAGAAACAAATTTAGAAGTTGACATACTGCAGCAAAAATGTAAGAATATCTTTGTTTTCTCGTTAGGACTTTTCCGTGGAGATCAACTGCGGCTAGAGGACGTAATTTTACTAGAATGATAGGAAAAGTGCGGGCAATGTGTGCGACTGCGGGTGGTTTATCTTTCTGATAAAGTTCGCATTTGCCAAGAACACGACGAATACGTTTTGCCATTTTGAAGAAATAAAAAGTCTGATTTAGCACGCGAAATCATTTTCTTGTATTATAATGAACGCAGGTGAGATGAATACATCACACAGTTTTGTTTATTAGGTCTTCTCGTATGTATAGAAGCCAAGTAGAACTGTTTGGATTCTGTCATTCAAAAGGAATGTCGTCCCTCATTAAGCAGTAGTTTCTTACTGTCGAACTATTCATGTCGTACCATCGTTGTTTAATGTCTTCTCAAATCGGACCTTTGTCTTTTTCTTCTACAGTGTCGCTCAGAGCAGATGAGACCAAAGATTTCAAAAGCTACCTGTTGTACGTATAAAAGGTTAAAGTTGCTTTGTCAGAATTTCTCTATTGTAACATGTCGTGTTCCGCCAATCGATGGTGAAAGAGCGTCAGTAAATGCGTCCTGTGTGCCAGGAATGTGTATTACAGGAAATCGAAATTGTTGCACGAATAGCGAGCAACGTGCCAGACGTCTGTGGGAAAGCTCTGAGATTATTAAAAATTTTCAGTGCAAGGTAGTCAGTACAGACTTTGGAGTGTTTTCCAAATAAGAAGTACCGAAATCTTGTAAAAGTCCAAACAAGAACTAGTGCTTAAAGTTCTGTGACTGAATAATTACGTTCTGAACACAGCTAGCGAAAGCAATACTCTTTTGTACTATAAAATTTCTCTCTTCAGTTTCCTGAAATAATTGTACAGCAGGTGCAGGCTTAGAAGAATCCGTGAAAATACAGAAGTCACAAGAAAGGTCGGGATGGGAAAGAATGGCGCTTTAATTAATGCATGTTTTATACTATCTAATTCTGTTTGACTTTGTTTGTCCCAATTCCAAACTGTGTTCCTACCTGTTGGCTGGCATGACTGTGGAGTGTTAAGAGCCTTGCAGTCAATGAAGCAACGAAAAAAAGGGACCAATGAAGCTTCTAACTTGACGTTTTGCTATAGGAGTTTGAAAGTCAGGAATTGCCTGTGGTTTTTCTGGATATGGTAGAATGCCTGTGCCCAAAACGATATGTCCTAAAAATATTGTATGAGGGTTTTCCAAATTCATATTTGACAAGGTTGATAGTAACGCCATGATTTAAAAGGCCTTTTAACAGTAATGTCAGAGTGGAATTACGGTCATACAAAGTTTTCTCTGCACCGAGAATATCATGGACGTAAGATGTGATTCTGTCTTCGAAGTTGTTTAGAAGAATCATATTCAGACCTGTAATGAATGCAGCTGAAGGGATATTTAAACAAATGGGAATTTGAAAGATTGATAGCAATTTCCATAACATAGGAATGATGTGTATTTATAACAGTTTGGGTGCAACTCTATCTTCCAAAAACTCGATTTGAGCTCAAGGGTGGATAATACGATGATACCACGAAATTTTTGTAGTAAAACGTCTAGTGTTTGAGGTCTGTCAAATTCTGTAACAATAATTGCATTTATTTGTAGTCAATCCAAAATAAATCTGATCGAACCATCTTTCTTTTCAACAATGTGTAGACGGCTTTTATTAGAGCTGACTGCTGGTTCAATGATACCTCGTTGTAGCATAGGCTGTGTTACTATTTGTCGCGGCTTCAACTTTATCTACATTGTTCTGAATTACGTGAAAAAGACTATGTCAGTTTCGCCGTTTTCGTTTATGTGAGATATTTCTATATTAGTATGAAGAGATGAAAACCAATTCATGTTTCTGCGTGAAGTCAAAGAATGAAGGTGGTAATGTCTTGTTCTTCTTTCGTCATGCAATGATAGAAATAGAATGCAACCATAGTGACGTTATTTCTGAGAGAATTGTAAGAATTACTGAAATCAAGTATAGCTTTGTGTCTACTCAAGAAATCCATGCCAAGTAGAGCTTCGGTTGTAAGCAGCGGACGATTAAGAAATTTGCAATATATATATCGCCTTGTACAGTGAATTAAATATGGTTCAAATGGCTCTGAGCACTATGGGACTTAACATCTGAGGTCATCAGTCCCGTAGCCTTAGCACTACTTAAACCTAACTAACCTAAGGACATGACACACGTCCATACCCGAGGCAGGATTCGAACCTGCGACCGTAGCAGCAGCGCGGTTCTGGACTTAAACGCCTAGAACCACTTGGACACAGCGGCCGACAAGTAAATATATTTGCGTTTTATCATCTACTTCTCGTCCTGAAATAGCACCTCTTACTTTCGTGCTCTGTAAAGGTAGTGTTGCGTAAGTTTCATCCTCGTTACATCCGTTGAAAGCAGTGTCACTGATTAGTTCAAAATGGCTCTGAGCACTATGGGACTCAACTGCTCATTAGTCCCCTAGAACTTAGAACTAGTTAAACCTAGCTAACCTAAGAACATCACAAACATCCATGCCCGAGGCAGGATTCGAACCTGCGACCGTAGCGGTCTTGCGGTTCCAGACTGCAGCGCCTTTAACCGCACGGCCACTTCGGCCGGCCACTGATTAGTGAGATGGTACAGCCCGAATCCAAAACTACAGACAAAGTAGGTTTTCCTGCGTGTATGGTAATAACGTGGTGCACTGTTTCCTTTAGTTTCTTCTTTCTGTTCTAGTAACGTGTCCCTGATGTTTTCCAGAGTGATTATATTTGAAACAACGGTCTTGGAATGAGTAATATTCTGTGTTGGCAGTACGTGCGCATCTTTAGGAGGCTGTGTTTTTAGTCACTGCTGTCCCACGCTGTAGCAAGTCTGAGTGTTAACACGTCTGGGGTCCGGTGGACGAAACTAAATATTTTGAACTGAGGCTAGCGATGGCGAATTGCCTGTCTTAGATGAGATTTCCTGTCAGAACTGTTTAAAGACAAATGTTGTTCATTCCGCAGTTTGATCCGTCCCAGTTGGTCTGTGCTCGGTTTGTATTTCTGAAGTTATCTCTGTGTTCGTTATTGTATGGTCTGTAACTGGAATGATTTGGAAGCTGTGGCTGCAGTCGCTGTCTGTGCGGTTAGTTATTCCTCTGTATCCTGTGTGGTGTGAGTGTCTGTTTGCTGATCTGATTGCCGATTTGCGCCATTATTCATGTTTCTATCTGACTTACATCGTGGCTGATTACGTCGTCGATAATTTGATTCGGGTTGAAAATGAGTGTGCGGCTGTCTGTGACTGTCGTAGCTATGAGCTCCTTGATTGAAGTACCGTCTCTGCCGTCTCCTGTATTGTCTGTGATCGTAATTGCATCCGTTGCCTGATAAGTGCCTCCCGCTGTATGAATAGTTTACATTGTCTGATTCCGGAAACGTAATACATCGCGGAAAACATTGATGTTGTCTTTATAATCTCTTCTTAGCAATAATATTCTTAGCGATCTGGGTAATTTCGAAATGCAAAGGTATGTTAAAGCAGAAGGGCTGTCACTTTTTGATTTTGTTGTACCACGTATTCGAAAAATTGAGTCAACACTGTACAGTGAGAATTTTCGAAATTTGATAATCTGATTAGTTTGTCTTTTACTCGGCGTTATCTCGTTTTTGCCCAAAATGCAACGAGAAATGCCTTTTGAAACTCTTCTAGAGAGTAACACTGTCCAACGACCGGTCTCATTCGCGTGGTAGGTTCACTTTCTAAAAAACCACAAACGAATTTAAGTTTGTGTGTGAACAGTCCGCTAAGTCGAAGAAAAAGCTAAATTGCTGAACCCAGTCTAATGGATGCAAGTCGTTCGTACCATTCCTCAACACTTGGAACTTTCGAATAGAGAGGAAATGTTGTAATCAAAATTTTCATTTTTTGTGTCCCTGAATCGTCATGCCTGTGTAAAGTGTTTGAGAATTCGGTTCTATTTGCGTAATCTCATTCTCTAGCAAGTCTGTCTGGATGATCTGTGTAAGGTTTTTCCTGTGCACAACAGTGATATTGATTCCCAGAGTCGTGTATGGTGTCTTCTGTCAGTAACCTTTTTTGTATATCAGCGAGCTGAACAGGTAGTCTGTTAATTTCAAGTTTTCTGCTTATCATTTATAGCCATCTGTACTCCTTTGAATCGTTTAAGTGATTGGTATTCTTCCATCTCGGTAAAATGTATCGGACGTGTATCGTCAGTGTGGGTGTCGGAATTTAAATTGATTTGTGAAATTACCTGCGAAAGGTCATCCATCGTTCTTTTAAAGTGTGTTAATGTTCTTTAATTTCCAAGTCCATGCAATTCGTTAGTTTGTGTAGTGATTCTGTCTCCTCTTCTAATTATTGGATCTGTTGTGTCTTTAATTGTGACTGTTCTTCTAATTTTGTAACTAGTGCACTGGGTACTATTGTTTGATTTTTGCAATGATCTGTTCTTTAGCTGCCGGCCGGTGTGGCCGAGCTGCTCTAGGCGCTTCAGTCTGGAACCGCGCGACTGCTAAGGTCGCAGGTTCGAATCCTGCCTCTGGCATAGATGTGTGTGATGTCCATAGGTTAGTTACGTTTAAGTAGTTCTAAGTTATAGATGACTGATGACCTCAGATGTTAAGTCCCATAGTGCTCAGACTCATTTGTTCTTTATCCTTGGTGTATTTCTTAGTGAGGTCCTTGAATCTCTCGTCCACTTATTTGTCTCTCTGCGCGACGTGTTCACCTAAATGTGTCTGGATGGTGGAAGTACCCTCGATTCAAGTTGCTAAATTCGTCATTTCTGGTTTAACGCGGTTAATTATCTGTTCTGTGATTTCTCCTGCCACTGTCTAAACTGCGCCAGAATTTTACGAAGTACAGAAACCTGGAAAATCACGAGTGTTCCTACTAGGCCGAAAAAAGAATATACAAATGACTAGCAAAAAGCGCATCGACACTACAAATACAGTACAAATGCAGCGGAAATTTACCAAAAAAATCGTAGGCGATGGCAATGCACGTAGGTCTGAATAAAAATTTCACAAAATATCCACGAAACCTGTGCCCTGAAGAGATGTCGCCAAGTGAAAGTTTACTGAAAAAGGTTTTGCTGATAGTTTCTATTCACTGGTTTTGCAATGGCAGTTGCTTTGCTTGGTTGTCTGTAAGGCTGTTTGACAACGGGCGTCTATTCCAAACAACGAATCGAAAAGGATATTAATCTGACTGCGTATTTTCCAAGAAAGTATACTGAATCGCTTAAAAGAGAACCAGATTTTACCTAAATTCCCTTCATAAATCGTAACACTGTGCTTCATACTTCTTTACTTCTCTGAAATAGAATTTGACAAAACGTTAACTCATTTCTGGTCTATGAAGGGAAGTTCCTTGAAATCAGAAATGTATTTTTTTCTTCTCTTTTGGCTTACCCGTGGCAATGAACAACGTTCAGGCAACTGCTCTCAGGATACTGCTGCTGTTATTGACAGCTACTAAAAAGGCGTGTCTCATTTACTGGGCTACAAACTAACTACAGGTAAACTCCGTGTGCAGTGAGTCCACGGGCCTGCATTTTAAATTGCAATCGTGAAACTTTATTGAAGGAATGACAAAGATTTGGAAACGGGTGATGACTTGGTAAGTTACATTAATGCTGATTCCCTTCAAACGTGTATTGACAGATTTAGAAAAGTCACTTTATACAAGTATTCTTCATTATAATCTAGAATTGCAAACAAATGACAAACTCTGAAAATACTTTAAAGTTATTTGTTTCACAGCGTCATGTTCAAAGAATTATTACAGAACAACTTCATCGTAGATTACAAAAGTTTGCATTAACTGAGTTAATCTTCCCTGAATTGTTGCCAATGTTTCCTGATTAAGTGGAGGTAAAAAGTTCTGTGTTGCATACTAAACTGTCATAATGATGCGCATGCCGCAGCTCCCACGTAATTAAAGCAAGGAAAATTAATTATTACGTTATTATGAAGTCTTCACCCAATCAATCAAAAAAGTTTTTGTGGTGCCACCGCCAGACACCACACTTGCTAGGTGGTAGCCTTTAAATCGGCCGCGGTCCGTTAGTATACGTCAGACCCGCGTGTCGCCACTATCAGAGATTGCAGACCGAGCGCCGCCACACGGCAGGTCTAGTCTAGAGAGACTCCCTAGCACTCGCCCCAGTTGTACAGCCGACTTTGCTAGCGATGGTTCACTGACAAAATACGCTCTCATTTGCCGAGACGATAGTTAGCATAACCTTCAGCTACGTCATTTGCTACGACCTAGCAAGGCGCCATTATTAGTTGCTATTGATATTGTAAATAATGTACAGGTCAGACGAGAGCTACGTTCAACATTAATGGATTAAAGTTAAGTATTCCACGATCTGCGTCCGTTTTTCTAAGTTATAATTTCCTTGTCCTGTTCCAGACCTCACGCCAGCCTGCGTGAGCTTAAACGCTTGCCTTTCGGCTTCCTCTAAACTTCGTGGGTTGGCTCTCCTGCCAATCCACAACAGTTTTCTCTCTCGCAGTAATGATATCAAAAACCATATTATAAAAATTCCACTAGCAATAGTTTAGTCATGCAGCTGGTTTGATCATAGCTTACTTCGTAGTTTCAGCGTGCGGGGTGGATCATAGCTTACTTAGCTTAGATATTAATATAGACACGCAATGTCGCAGATGACAGTGCACGCTGTCTGGAAAACAAAGTGTCACTGAAAATATCAGTACCTTTCTCAATATTTCAGCAGTTTTCTAACCATGCGGGATCTCATCCTCATTGATATGCTTCGGCTCGCCAAATTAACGCCATAATCAAGGTAAAAGTGTAATATCTCCAGTAGATTCTAGCGCGCACGGAGGCTTTCCGACAGTCGTTCTTCCCGCGAACCATACGCGACTGGAACAGAAAAGGGAGGTAATGACAGTGGCACGTAAAGTGCCCTCCACCACACACCGTTGGGTGGCTTGCGGAGTATAAATGTAGATGTAGATGTAGCTGAGTAACTGTTTGTCCAGTGTACTGCTGTAACATTGTTTTATAATTGATGATCCATTGTTCCAATCGCACGTTTTCTGGAGGTCCTAGAGAGTGGTTAGTAGATAAGAACTGTTGCACACTCAGCTTGAAAGCCATGCATTCAAATTGCTGTCACGATTGATATACAGAAGAATGGAAGAGAAAATTAAGGATCTGTTAGATGACGACCAGTTAGGCTTTCGGGAAGATGAGGCCATCACAGGACCAGTTCTGGTAATGGAAACAAGACTTAACAACATTAAGAGAAGCTCATAGGATTTGTCGACCAGGAAAAAATGTTCGACAATGTAAAATGTTGCGAGATGTTCGAAATTCTCGGGAAAATAGGAATAAGCTACAGAGAATGACGGGTAATATACAAAATGGACAAGAACCAGGAGGGAAGAATAAGATTGGAAGACCAAGAATGAGTCGCACAGATTAAAAAGGGTCTAAGGCACAGATGTAGTATTTCGCACCTACTGTTCCGTCTACGCATCGAAGAAGCAGTGATGGAAACTAAAGAACGATTCAAGAGTGGGATTCAAATTGAGGGTGAGAGCATATCAATGATTTGACTCGTTGCTGTGATTGCTATCGTCAGCGTTAAGTGAAGGGGCTTTGCGGGATGTGCTGAACCCAGTAACCGAATCCGACAGAAGTGAGCTTAGCATTAAATTGAACATTAGAGTTGGTGAATACGACGTAGACAAAGTTAAGGAATTCTATACCTTGGAACCAATTAACACATGATGAACGAAGGAAGGAGGACATGAAAAGCAGACTTCTACCAAAGAAGAGCAGACTGCAAAACTTAGGAAATCTAGTTATTAACAGCAGGATGGCCGGCAGGTGTGGCCGAGAGGTTCTAGGCGCTTCAGTCTGGAACCGCACGACCGCTACGGTCGCAGCTTCGAGTCCTGCCTCGGGCATGGTTGTGTGTGATGTTCTTAGGTTAGTTAGGTTTAAGTAGTTCTAAGTTCTAGGGGACTGATGACCTCAGATGTCAAGTCCCATAGTGCTCAGAGCCATTTGAACCATTTTTTTTTTTTTTTTGAACAGCAGGATGGCCCCCGTTGCTTAAGAAATCAGTGAAAAGAACGTCAGACTTGCATTCCCGAAAGGACTATTATGTCGGCTGTTTCTGGAATCAGAGACGTCATTTCAATAGCTTGCTTTGACCGGAGTAAACTGCGCCCTCTTTTTCTCCGGTTTCTGTAAAAACTTTGATCATTCTACCGCAGAGCATCACCTGCCAAATGTCTCCCAGCCGCACAGTTCAAACGCCCGCGGCTTCACTTGATTACAGAAGTCAGTGATTAGACGATCACAAGGCGACGCCGGTGGCAGCGCCAAAATCTCAATCGTTGCTTACAGCTAACATCGTCATGCGCCCATTGAGGCTGTGTTCTGCTTCTGCGACCACGCCAAGCAGCTAGTCAGAAATACGTTGCACTCGGCATACCGAGGATTTAAGCTCGCGCTCCGGCAGCAAAGACAGTGATAAAGCCAGCCTGGAACCGGAGAACTTCGCCAGAGGTGCTGCTGGTGTGGTCGTCCTGCACCTCTTCAGCCGAGATATCGCGACCCCAGGGACGGGCCTCTATCAGCTCGGTGCGTCTGGACTACGCCATCCTTTCGGCGATTGTACCTAAGAACACTGACTTTTTCATTACTTGTGCTCGGCGCGAACTCATGGTTCGCGGAGAGTGCTCCACAGTAGCTTGTCAGAACTTTAACTTTTGTTCTAACAGTTCTATCATCCAGCAAATGACTTGATTGGCTGTTTTCCAATTATTGACGTTTTGCAAGACTGTGTTACTTACTACAGTGTTCAAGAATGGCTCTTCTTGACACTGCAGGCTCAGAAATGTACGCATTCAACATAATTGTGGCAGTAATTATTTTTCGAGTTTAGGTTCCGTGTATTAATTATGTCGGACAGGATAGTGAGTGTATGAGCTTGTGGGTGCTGATTAACGTATCATTGCACGATAAGCAGATTGACCATGAAAAATCATTCTTTAATTTTCATCGTAAATAGTGACAGCAAAACTGATCGGACTTCATATTTAAATATGCTGATTCTATTCGGAATACAATTGTTAAAACTGCAAGACGCGATCCACGATTGGTCTGACTTCTATCGAAGAATGTACATTCCCCTTCCTGACATAACATCTCTAAAACAGAAAATATACAGCATAAAAACATATACTAAGAACCTGTAGGTGACTACGTTAACGGTAGACACTTTTTATAAATCTACCACGTTATTATTCAGAACAATATAAAGCACAAAATTTACAATTTACTCATACTTACGTGTGCACTAAGAGACCGGAGACTCGAGTGTGATATAAAGTGAAGGACCTTCTTCCCTCCACAAACTCAAACTTTTTCACAACTGAAAGGTAGCTTTTTCGTATATCGATACATGTGTCTAAATTTTATTCACATACATAAATAGTCCTTTCGTTTTACTCTTATTGAAGTGTCTATTCTCTTTTTATCTTAGGTCTACACTTCGATGTGTGTACAATACGAAAAAATAAAAAAATATCACATTATTGTATTTATTACACTTGACTAGTCCCGTGAAGAGGAACCAGCTGACAGTAAAACATAACTTAAAGTACAGGCATCTAGCGTTACATCAACGTGGTACAGGGACGTTAACAATCCCATGACAGCAAAAAAGGAAAAAACCTCCACAGAAATAGGATTTAATGACATGGATAAAAGTCCCTCATTTACATTGGTTGATTCCTGATAGATGGATCAGGAATAGACTTGGACTATTGAAAAGGTGCTGCGAAATCGACTACGCGACAGACATCCCACGTCGGTCTGACACCAAACTGTATCTCATCACAAGAAATAGCGCTGTAATGTGGTTACTGGGAAATTATGTTAACACATAATTAATATCAGAGGAAATGATAACTGTACCAACGTCATTACCTAACTGGTAATGGTTTACTGGAAAACGAAAAGGGTCAGCAGCATAAAAAGTTATTTATCAACATGTTAGAAACAAAAATTGATTAACTTACAATAGAAGGGCCCATAGAAGAGCTGAAGCAAGACATGAAAGAAGAAATAGACGTTAGTTACAAATAAATTTAAACGATGCAGGAGGTTATTTTTATTGTTATGGTTTATACTTAAATTATTACTTTGTTTCAAAAAAGTTTAGCTGCTGAAGTTGTGTTTTGAAACAACTGGTTACGTACCAATTTTAGGACGTTAATATAAAATTCGATTAGATTACCTGATTTTGAGTTCCATCTCTTTTAGAAGAAAACTTTAATAACTTAAAAAGAAAGTCACAGCCCAGAAATTACATTAATTTAGGAAATAGAATGTTCTGAAGAAAACTTGTGCTGGCTTCATTTATGAGGGCAAAACTGGCGAGCGAAAGCTGCACTGTAAGGGGAGGCAGTCTGCGTTTCACCTAGTTTTCAGCTGTCAATGGTGTATTCACCAGCAACGACACATGGTTCGTCTTCCACGTTAAACTGTATATCTCCTTTCCCCAATAGGAGCAACGGGATACGTTACGGACGTACAAGTCGACGAAGTGGTGTACGGTTGAAATACTTGCAGCAGTGGGCTAAGTCACACGAAGTTATTATTGCCACACGAGCTCTTGAAAATTATTGAGATTGCTCAAAATTTAACGGTAACGGTTCCAAAGATCGTAAATAAATCACATCACAATACCAGCACGAATCAAGTAAAGATTAGATCCTGGTGTCTTACTTCTTAAGAACCAAACTCTATTGCCAATGACGTACATCAAAGATAACTAAAGCTTTTCCAATCAGATGACAGCAAATTTGGAAGGTATATCCGCTTAGAATATTGAACTGTAGAGCTTAATTTGGATATACTGTGATTTTACGTTAGCCAAACGCATATTTATTATTCATTATAGTAGAACACAGCCGTCATACGCATTTGTGGCACTCTTTCATACCTACAATCAGAGGAACAGTAAATTAATCACTTCATTGTCATAGTACAAGGACTCACAAACAGAAAACTGCGCAAATCACCACTTAGTTGTTTTGAAAGGGTCTAATTACGTGCTGGCTACTAACAGTAACACAAGTCGATATTAAAATAAGAAAATCTTTAATTTTCAAACATGCGTTTCCTATATTATATATTCTCTCTCTCTCTCTCTCTCTCTCTCTCTCTCTCTCTCTCTCTCTATATATATATATATATATATATATATATATATATAGGTTAGTTAGATTTAAGTAGTTCTAAGTTCTAGGGGACTGATGACCTCAGACGTCACGTCCCATAGTGCTCAGAGCCATTTGAACAATTTTTTTTTTAACAGCAGTATCAAAGAGTGGATTATATATATATATATATATATATATATATATATAATCCACTCTTTGATACTAGGAAAACACCTAACAGAAATGTTTTCAATGCTGCTAAAGAAAAGAATCATTTCAGTAAATTTATATGAAGAAATACGACTCAATTTTTTTGTAAAAAATCAATAACATAGTTTCTTTTTTCACTTTGACAACGGATAAAATCACTGAGAGATCAGTAGAGAGGAAAATGAATACTTCCTTCTGCATTACGTTAATGGTCACAGACCACTTTAATAGTATGGCAGTGCAATAAAAACTACGTTGTACACACACTGATTATGACAGCATCTGAATACTATTAGGCCATGTAGCTACATATGGAGTGAAATATATGTAGATTCACACACACATGCACCTTTTACGTACTTATTTATTTCAGAAGTTCACGTAATGTAATTTTAGTCACACAACATTCTGGCACGCTAAATCCAAAGATAATGTACATAGGTCACTTATTAAAGATTCTTTTTCGCCATTAGTAAAAACTCCTTTTGTCTAATACTGTTCGCAAAAGATTCCCCTTTAGTTTGTTTACTGTTATCCGTCATTTAAATCTGCCTTCCTTTCTACATTTTAGTACAGAATATTGCAGACAAATGATCGAGCTAATGTACTCACACAGCTGCAGTGGCTATCTCAGCTCTCCCTTTAAAACATTCCGGAGCTCGCAGTCGATTGGTCATTTCATCCGACTCTGCCACTGGATTTTTATTTTTCACAACATTGGAATGCTATCGCCGATTGTCCAGCTTGTTAAGTGCGTTCATATACTCCTATTGTGAATTCCATCGACACAGGAAATACGCGTAACACACACACACCCACCCACAGACACGCACGCATTTGTGGCATTGTTTCATACGTACACTCACAGGAATAGAAAAGTAATCAGTTCATTCTCCAAGGCACAAGGACTCACAAACAGCAAACTGAGCAAATCATCACTTAGTTGTTTTGAAAGAGTCGAATTACGCTCTTGCTACAAGTCGATATTAAAATCAGGAAATCTTTAATTTTGGAACATGTGTGTCGCTAACGTACGAAAACTTTTTCCCGACAATGAAGAATTTATCTAGGAAAATCAGCATTCATTCCACAAACGCCGATTCGTTTATGAGGAACACAAGATTGCGTATGGTGACCTCCAATCAAAAAGCTTATTTTCCTCTAGAAACCCGCTGATACAGTACGAAACAGAGAAAGTAATACATGTCTACTGAACGACAGACGAGGTGTGCCTTTAGATTGAAAACTTCCTCTTAAACATTACTGAGTATAATATTCTTAACAAAAAGAGTGTCGGACTTAGCGTATGTGGATGTAAACAGGATGTTGTGGGGAGGGGAAAGGCACTATATAAGGGAAGGTGACACACATGAACTTCTGAAGCAAAAAAATATCCACGTAGCTGCTCCGTTTTCTGCAAAGGAAAACTTACCATGAATGCTGCTTGTTATCTTTCCTTTTTTGTCGTATCAGGGGATAAATAATTGCATGTTTTGGAAAATGTGTCAGTAACACAACTAACCCAATCAGCAACAAACAACGGTGCCTAGTTCCAGAATGATGGAGCTTAATTGTGAGCTGCGTGAGCTACTAAGAATGTATAATGGAGTGTCGTTAATTTATAGCTTGAAAAATACACAGTAATAACAAAACTATTTCTGTCATTTACAAGAGTTATCTGTTAATACAGAAGAAAAATTAAGGGGAATATCAACAACCACAAACACGTTCGTGAAAATTTTGTATAGTCCTTGCCGAGTGATACATAATGTACATTGAATCTAGAATCCCCAGAATGTAAGAAGAGGCGCCGCTTAAGTAGTAAACTGGAAGCAAACTCTTCATTGAAATGACGGGTCAGAACATACTATAACGAAAATATCAGCTTTTACAGTATAATGAAAGACTGAGCAGGCTACAGTTCATTATCGTCTTACGAATGGTAAACACAGCTTTGTCAAAAAGATACTATGTAGACCTATGCCTATAATATTAGCAGACGAAGACTACAACTGATGATAAAAAACTGATTGTATTTTGACCACATGCGAACCCACATAAGCAAATGACACTTAAAAATGTAGGAATAATGTGAAATCCTATAACACTGCTTGTCTAGACAGACTATTACGGTTAAATTTTTCTTTAGTAAAATTACAGAAAATGTATCTAAGAACTGGGAGACCAAGACATGAATTCAGTCTTAATAAACATTAAAGCACAACCAGAACAGATACTTATGTGACGTCCAGATGGTCACTTCATGAATCTGTTAGCATCCATGATGTAAGTGCCCTGTTGCGTCAGTTTGAGGGGGACAAATATGAGGCCAAACCAGACGGTAGACAGAATGTTGAAACAAAATATCTGTAGTTAACTACGTTACAATTCACACACAACTTTAGTCACTGTTGAATGTGAATTTTAACTTGAATGCTTCACTGGAACATATTTAGCAAACATACTGGTCGTGTTGGTCCCAAACTTCGAGATTTAGGAACAGGGCTGCAGTCACACAGCTGTTATCAAGCCTCTGTCAGATTGCAGCACTGTTCACTTTTCTCCGTAAATGCTTCATATCATTGTCGTCCAGTGTAACATAGGCAGACTTGTCAGGAGTCCTACTGTGAACGACGAGGTCCTGGAAAGTTCGTATTCTGAACTCGGTGAAAGAATACTGTGAAATGACGGTGTACTCACGTAAAGGGTTTGGACCTAGGGAAAGAAGCACTGTTACTTTGAGTCTGGTTGATTAAGAAATAACACGGACTTCATACTTGCAAATTCCTTGGTTTTTGTTTGGAAGACATAAACTGCCGAACTTTACAGTTCAGAGTCAACTTGATGGAAATAGAAGACGAAGTCAACTACATCTCTTGGCATATAGTGTGTTTGTTGGCTGTACGACGAGTAAACTAAAATGATGCAGGATTAAAGTCAGTACTTACGTACTGTTGCAAAGGAACAGGACATGGAAGGATTTTGGCTGGAGGCTTTATTGAGAAATTAAAGACTGACACTGAAGTAATTTCGTAGAACATCGCAAAGATAATTTAAAAAAATATGCAGCAGATACTCCATGGATATGAAGAAGTGCATTTTGGTTCTATAGAGAGAAAGCAGAAAACATCTACGGAAAAGTATAGTACTTCAAGAATGACAGAAAACACCAGTAAAAGATTGTTTGAGATTACGATTTAAAGTAGGAAAATCACCAAATGGGTTTTGTTTAGTGGGAAATTTAGTATATTGTACGAGATATAAAATAAGGCATTAGTAGATATAGGTGTGAGGAAGAAAATTTGTCCCTAATACATTTTTACAGATGAAAACAAATAGATAATTGACTTAACAAACTCAAAATTGAACAATGACTAAGGAATACCGGATGAGATTGTCCTAAACTATTTTGAAATTTCAGGCTATCATAAACTAATAATATGTAGAGAAGTAGTAAATATAAAAGTAGAAAGAAATAGACCTATTCAATAAAGAATGGGAAATGTAGATACGGATGAATTATTTAAGAATAACGTGGTATATCAGATTAAAGCATCAAAAATTTCAGTGTCTTAGACAATGAAGGTTCTTCCAACACAGAAAAAAAATGGGGAAACATCTGACAGACGCGCTTAGACAAACAAGGAATGTTGGAGGTGCAACGACAGCAACGGAAGTGACCACGAGAAGAATGCAGTTATTGAAAAGAAGGACAGAGTTTTAAGGAGATGACAACAGAAACATTATAGAATACATTAAATTAAAGTGTACTATTCGCAGATTGCTTGTAGAGGACGTGAGAGGCACATTAATCAATAGAAAACGAAAAGGTCACGAAGAAACCAACATAGAAACTTTAGTTCCATCGACGAACCTTGGCAATACCAACGACTGTGGCTGGGAGATATACAGATCACGTATATATTATTGTCATGCTGAGAAAACTTGTTGACACCGTCATGAAGTAAGTTTGTTATTATCATAAATATATTTTGCTTTATAAATACACTCCTGGAAATGGAAAAAAGAACACATTGACACCGGTGTGTCAGACCCACCATACTTGCTCCGGACACTGCGAGAGGGCTGTACAAGCAATGATCACACGCACGGCACAGCGGACACACCAGGAACCGCGGTGTTGGCCGTCGAATGGCGCTAGCTGCGCAGCATTTGTGCACCGCCGCCGTCAGTGTCAGCCAGTTTGCCGTTGCATACGGAGCTCCATCGCAGTCTTTAACACTGGTAGCATGCCGCGACAGCGTTCACGTGAACCGTATGTGCAGTTGACGGACTTTGAGCGAGGGCGTATAGTGGGCATGCGGGAGGCCGGGTGGACGTACCGACGAATTGCTCAACACGTGGGGCGTGAGGTCTCCACAGTACATCGATGTTGTCGCCAGTGGTCGGCGGAAGGTGCACGTGCCCGTCGACCTGGGACCGGACAGCAGCGACGCACGGATGCACGCCAAGACCGTAGGATCCTACGCAGTGCCGTAGGGGACCGCACCGCCACTTCCCAGCAAATTAGGGACACTGTTGCTCCTGGGGTATCGGCGAGGACCATTCGCAACCGTCTCCATGAAGCTGGGCTACGGTCCCGCACACCGTTAGGCCGTCTTCCGCTCACGCCCCAACATCGTGCAGCCCGCCTCCAGTGGTGTCGCGACAGGCGTGAATGGAGGGACGAATGGAGACGTGTCGTCTTCAGCGATGAGAGTCGCTCCTGCCTTGGTGTCAATGATGGTCGTATGCGTGTTTGGCGCCGTGCAGGTGAGCGCCACAATCAGGACTGCATACGACCGAGGCACACAGGGCCAACACCCGGCATCATGGTGTGGGGAGCGATCTCCTACATTGGCCGTACACCACTGGTGATCGTCGAGGGGACACTGAATAGTGCACGGTACATCCAATCCGTCATCGAACCCATCGTTCTACCATTCCTAGACCGGCAAGGGAACCTGCTGTTCCAACAGGGCAATGCACGTCCGCATGTATCCCGTGCCACCCAACGTGCTCTAGAAGGTGAAGTCAACTACCCTGGCCAGCAAGATCTCCGGATCTGTCCCCCATTGAGCATGTTTGGGACTGGATGAAGCGTCGTCTCACGCGGTCTGCACGTCCAGCACGAACGATGGTCCAGCTGAGGCGCCAGGTGGAAATGGCATGGCAAGCCGTTCCACAGGACTACATCCAGCATCTGTACGATCGTCTCCATGGGAGAATAGCAGCATACATTGCTGCGAAGGGTGGATATACACTGTACTAGTGCCGACATTGTGCATGCTCTGTTGCCTGTGTCTATGTGCCTGTGGTTCTGTCAGTGTGATCATGTGATATATCTGACCCCAGGAATGTGTCAATAAAGTTTCCCCTTCCTGGGACAATGAATTCACGGTGTTCTTATTTCAATTTCCAGGAGTGTATCAGTATCATTTTCTAATATTCCGTCCTGAAGTCTAATAAATACTAAATATTCTGCAGTGCGCTTTAATCCCCGCCATTCTCCTCCTTCCATCTGTGGGGAATACAGAGAGCCTGTAAACAGTCACGCTAGAGTTCACGATGTTTCTGATTCTGTGACTTTTGTCAGGCTGGCATGCATGTTGCAACGAAAGAAGTGAATCATTACACCAAGAAGATACAGCGGCGGAAATACGCTTGTGACAGTAATAAATCAAGTTTTAGATAAATATGGACGCTTAAACATCGGAACCAAAAAGAAATGTTGAACTGTGTGTGAATTCGTAAGGGACCAAACTGCTGAAGTCATCGGTCCCTAGACTTACACACTACTTAAACTAACTTATGCTAAGAAAAACACACACCCATACCCGAGGGAGGACTCGAACCCCCGGCGGGAGGGGCCGCGCAATCCGTGACATGGTGCCTTAAACCAGGCGACCACTCCGCGTGGCCATCGAAATCAGTGAAATGGAACACAGCACAGAATAAATCTCATCTTGTGACTCTAAAATGGAACACTGATGAACTGCTCGTGTCTATGTTGCACAACCACCTCAACTTAGATGGTAAAAGTAGATGACTTTGTTAATTATTCTGCGACTGTGAATTTTAAATATCTCAAGAACGCCAATCTTGTTCGCAATGGCAATGGCGCATCGAAATTCGTGATTGCAAAAAGAAGCAGTTTCTATAAAATTATTGCAATTAGTCATTATCTCAGTGAGACAGCCGTCATGGCGGCTAAACAGATTGGTCAAGGCCGGATGACCGTAGTCACGAAACAAACTCACCGTCACTTCCAAACGATGGTCTGTTAAAAAATATAGCATTAGTGTTAGAAAATTAATAAGTGCAATACAATATGTCTCTTTGATTGTACTTATTATTCAAAATAACTTACATAATCACACATTTCTGTGTGGATAGAGTGTAGAATGAGAAGAGAAAACGAATGAAGAGACAAGAGAACTTAGGAAGACACAATAAGAAGATATTTTCAGAGCTATGGATATGTTAAGCTCAAACATTATGAAAGTCCATTTTTGTCACAAAAATGTTAATTGTCCACGTAAAATAAGTCACAAAAGAAAATATTGTCTCCAGAAGGTTTGAGTAATTAAAGTGGACAATATAGCTAAGCATTACAGCACAGTAACGGGATAACGAAAATGGTCCTTGTCCTTGTTGCTGTTCTACACATCAACACAGGAACTGTAAATGCGTTCACAGTATTTTCCAAACTGGAAAGGAAAATTATCAAATCGTCGCAGAATGATTCTGTCTCATGTAGGTTTGCAGCTAATTAGGTCTTACATAGATAGGCCAGCCGACAATTAATGTAGACTGGAGAAAGCAATCGCTGTGACAGTGGACTCTGTTATAGCAAGAAAACTTAGTTGTGTTTTTGGAGATCAAGTTCCAATAACTAATCAGAGAAATGCCGAAGCTACCACAGTGAAACTGATTCCAAGAACATGAAGTACAAAACCCTTGCGAAAACAGACATCACACGTTCCCAACGCAGCAATCATATGTATGTAAAGCACAACCGGAAAATCACCAGGTGTTGTTAAGTGTGACATTGCTAATGAGTCAAAACGCCTCCACACTACTTATAAATGTTGAACAAAAATTTTTATTCAATTATACCGTCTCAAGTGGCATAAATAATTATTTACGGACATAAATACTGGAATATACAAAACTATTTCAATATAATAATCTTTCAAATAACACTGAATGTGATTGTGTATGTAGTTCATACGAAACTGCAAATGGGTAACGTACGTTTCATTTGTTAATGTTTCATGTCGTTTACATCAATTTTGTGTTAAATAATTTACTACATTATTAACATGTGTTCTTGTCTTGATTAGACAAGGAAGAAGTTTACATGCCTTCCATCCCACTATTTCCCTCTTCTGTGAAGTTTATAAGTATCGGTTGATATAACTAGAATTTACATCTTTTTTAACACAATAACTAACAACAGACAGAAGACGGCCGAAGAATGGAAAGAGAGCTTTAAACGTATGTACTTTCAAAAAATCTACGTGGGAATACGTTGTGGTTAATGAAGAAAATAGAGATATTCTGACAGTAATCCTGATGTCGTTTATAAAGCCAAGTGTGAAGAGAGTTAAGAGGCCTGGGGACGATGATCTGTATCTACAGCTGCATAGCTGCTCTGGAATTCACACTGAAGTTTATGGTAGACAGTTCATAGAACGACTTTCAATTTCTAGACTTTTCTACTCTCGAATAGACGTGGGGAAAATGAACACGTACATCTTTCCGTGTGAAATACCCCTCCTCTTAGTTTATTAGGCTGGTCATTTCCTTCTATGTAGATGGGATAAACAAAATATTTAGGCGTTCGGGGGAGAAAGATGGTGACTGAAGTTGAGTGAGAAGATCTCCCTGTAACGAAACTCGCTATATCTAAACATTGTCTTCGTAATGCACAAAATGGACACTGAAACTACCATTCCAGCGTCATAAAAATAGTAGATTTTAATGAAATAAACGAACAAGGTGTCTACAGCACATTCTTCCAGTCACAAGATGCTAGAAAAATCCAGGCGGGGATCCGTAAGCATTTTAGAGAAGCTAGTCAATCATACACTCTCGTTGTGTACTGAAGAACACGATACACTGCATCTGGAAACAACACCAACCACAATACTTCTCATAAAATAACATTTTCTACATACATATTTATAAAATGATTATTACAAAACAAAATTCTGATGAAACTTCCTAGCAGATTAAAACTGTGTGCCCGACCGAGACTCGAACTCGGGAGGTTTCATATAAGCGCACACTCCGCTGCAGAGTGAAAATCTCATTCTGGAAACATCCCCCAGGCTGTGGCTAAGCCATGTCTCCGCAATATCCTTCCTTTCAGGAGTGCTAGTTCTGCAAGGTTCGCAGGAGAGCTTCTGTAAAGTTTCGAAGGTAGGAGACGAGATACTGGCAGAAGTAAAGCTGTGAGTACCGGGCGTGAGTCGTGCTTCGGTAGCTCAGATGGTAGAACACTTGCCCGCGAAAGGCAAAGATCCCGAGTTCGAGTCTCGGTCGGGCACACAGTTTTAATCTGCCAGGAAGTTTCATATCAGCGCACACTCCGCTGCAGAGTGAAAATCTCATTCTGAAAAATTTTGATGCTTATTTTGTGCTTATTTGGTTAACTGGTTGTGCCAGTAATTATTTTTATTATTATTTTATTAGTATTATTATTAACCATTGGGATGACTATAAATAGGCAAATGAAAGTAAATTGTAAGCGAAAATCTATTCTGTTACAATATTAACGTCGAAACTTTTGGAATAATTTTATAAATTCGTGACTTCCGAAGACTGGCTAAGTTTCACGGAAGCTCGAAATTTAGTGCGGACGTCAATGCGAGATGCTTTTAATAGTTTCCACAATGAAATATTGTCTCAAAATATGGTAGTAAACCCAAAAAGATTCTGGTCGTATGTAAAGTACACCAGCGGCAACAAGGCAGTCAATACCGTCTCGCAGGTAGGAATATCATACTGTTTCAGACAAAACTGCCGACAATGACATCAAGATGGAATGGACGATGAGCAGAATTCACATAAGAGAAAATTCTTATTACTACCATGAATTTGGATTCATTCAAATTTCCTGCCTACTCTCCTTATTTGTTGACAACATACGCTGCAAACAAAATCACAGAAGACACTAGTGACGTTTGCTATCTAAAATAACTTTAACAAATCTTAAGTTTTCTACTTAGCACAATAAGAGGCAGGTTAGAATTTCTTCTGAACTGAAATCACATTGAGAAAAAGGTTACGACTCAATCGAAACAGTACCTGTACTAACTGCAAGGTCCTGACTCAACTAACATTTCTATAATGAAGTATACTTCATCAGAGGTAAATGTAACACCAGGTGAGCGCCACGGAAATGTGACAGCAATGTACTACAGTGGGTCATGGACTGGGAGAAATCTGGAAAAGAAGAGAATCAAACCGTCTCAGATGCGCTGCTACAGAAGGATGTTGAATATTAAGTGGGATGGTAAGATAAACAACGCGGTGATTCTTCGCAGAAGGGGAGATGGAGGGAATTTAAGGAAGCGAATGACTGGAAGAAGGGAGAAATTTACATGAAATGTGTTACGACATAAACGAATAAGTCGCCTGGTATTAGACAGCGTCGTAGAGGGCAAAAACTATAGGAGGAGATAGAGATTAGAACATAACCTATAGATACTAATCGCAGGTAAAGTCAATGCCAGACTGAGACTCGTTGGAAGAACCATCAGAAATCCACCCGCGAATGAGGCAGCTTACAAAACCTTTGTTCGACATTTACTTGAATATTGCTCGGCACTGGGATCCGTACTAGGACTGACAGAGATAACATAAGAGATCGAAAGAAGAGCAGTGCGTAACGTTACAGGTTAATTTAGTAAACACGAAAGTGCGCAGTTATGCTTACCCAACTTCAGTGGCAGGCGCCGCAAGAGAAAGGTTCTGCAACGCGGTGAGGTATACTGTTGAATTTCCGAGGGCTCGCATTTCTAGAAGTGTCAAAAAATATGTTGCTTCTTCCTACGTACGTCTCGCGAAAAGACAATGAAGATAAAATTATAGGGATTTGAGCCCTCACGGTCGATTACCGAGAGCCGTTCTTCCGCGAATCATTCGCGACTGGAACAGCAAAGGGGAGGGAGGGACACCTGGTACACGAAGCACCCTCTGCAACACACCGGAAAGTGGCTTGCGGAGTGTACGTGTAATAGCAAATTTGGAATAACCGAGGACGTTGGTTGTAACTGATGGGCAGAGGAGAGAAAGACGTGGCACGGTGGTAGGGACAGAGCATCGAGTGACATTATACTGAGTGCACTATCCGAAAATTACCTCGAGCAATTAAACAGAGAACCGACTCGTGGAGATTACATCTTGGACCTACTGGTAACAAACAGGCCCGAACTTTTCGATCTGTAAGTGCAGAACAGGGAACCAGTGATCATAAGGCCGTTGCAGCATCTCTAAATATGGAAGTTAATAGGAATATAAAGAAAGGAGGAGGGTTTGTCTGTTTAGCAAGAGTAATAGGAGGCAGATTTCAGACTACCTAACAGAACAAAACGAAAATTTCTCTTCCGACATTGACAACCTTGAGTGTTTATGGAAAAAGTTCAAGGCAATCGTAAAATGCGTTTTAGACAGGTACGTGCCGAGTAAAACTGTGAGGGACGGGAAAAACCCGACGTGGTTCAACAACGAAGTTACGAAACTACCGCGAAAGCAAAGAGAGCTTTACTGCAAATTTAAACGCAGCCAAACCCTCTCAGACAAACAGAAGCTAAACGATGTGAAAGTTAGCGCAAGGAGGACTATGCGTGAAGCTTTCGGTGAATTCGAAAGTAAAATTCTATGTACCGATTTGACAGAAAACCCTAGGAAGTTCTGGTCTTACGAGAAATCAGTAAGAGGATCGAAATAGCACTCCAGACACTGTGGGATGATAGTGGTATTGAAACAGAGGATGACGCGCGTAAAGCTGAAATACTAAACACCTTTTTCCAAAGCTGTTTCACACAGGAAGACCGCACTGCAGTTTCTTCTCTAAATCTTAGCACGAACGAAAAAACGGCTACATCGAAATAAGTTTCCAAGGAATAGAAAAGCAGCTGAAATCACTCAACAGAGGAAAGTCCACTGGACCTGACGGGATACCAATTCGATTCTACACAGAGTACGCGAAAGAACTTGCCCCCCTTCTAATAGCCGTGTACCGCAAGTCTATAGAGTCTAGAGGAACGGAAGGTTCCAAATGATTGGAAAAGAGCAAATGTAAGTCCAGTTTTCAAGAAGGATCATCGAGCAGATGCGCAAAACTATAGGCCTATATCTCTGACATCGATCTCTTGTAGAATCTTAGAACATGTTTTTTGCTCGCGTATCATGTCATTTCTGGAAACCCAGAATCTACTCTGTAGGAATCAACATGGATTCCGGAAACAGCGATCGTGTGAGGCCCAACTCGCTTTATTTGTTCATGATACCCAGAAAATATTAGGCACAGGCTCCCAGGTAGATACCATTTTCCTTGACTTCCGGAAGGTGTTCGATACAGTTCCGCACTGTCGCCTGATAAACAAAGTAAGGGCCTACGGAATGTCAGACCAGCTGTGTGGCTGGATTGAAGAGTTTTTAGCAAACAGAACACAGCATGTTGTTCTCATTGGAGACATGTCTACAGACGTTGAAGTAACCTCTGGCGTGGCACGGGGGAGTGGTATGGGACCATTGCTTTTCAGAATATATATAAGTGACCTAGTATATAGTATCAGAACTTCCATGCGGCTTTTCGCGGATGATGCTGTAGTATACAGAGAAGTTGGAGAATTAGAAAATTGCAGCGAAATGCAAGAAGATCTGCAGCGGATAGGCACTTGGTGCAGGGGGTGGCAACTGACCCTTAACATAGACAAATATAATGTACTGCGAATACATAGAAAGAAGAATCCTTTATTGTATGATTATATGATAGCGGAACAAACACTGGTAGTAGTTACTTCTGTAAAATATCGGAGAGTATGCGTGTGGAACGATTTGAAGTGGAATGATGACGTAAAATTAATTGTTGGTAAGGCGGGTGCCAGGTTGAGATTCATTGGGTGAGTCCTTAGAAAATGTAGTCCATCAACAAAGGAGGTGGCTTACAAAACACTCGTTCGACATATACTTGAGTATTGCTCATCAGTGTGGGATCCGTACCAGGTCGGGTTGACAGAGGAGATAGAGAAGATCCAAAAGAAGAGCGGCGCATTTCGTCACAGGGTTATTTGGTAAGCGTGATAGCGTTACGGAGATGTTTAGCAAACTCAAGTAGCAGACTCTGCAAGAGAGGCGCTCTGCATCGCGGTGTAGCTTGCTGTCCCGGTTTCGAGAGGGTGCGTTTCTGGATGAGGTATCGAATATATTGCTTCCCCCGACTTATACCTCACGAGGAGGTCACTAATGTAAAATTAGAGGGATTCGACCGCGCACGGAGGCTTTCCGGCAGTCGTTCTTCCCACGAACCATACGCGACTGGAACAGGAAAGGGGGATAATGACAGTGGCACGAAAATTGCCCTCCGCCACACACCGTTGGGTGGCTTGCGGAGTATAAATATAGATGTAGATGTAGAATTGAAATTAAAAATACGAAAGAAGAATAATGTTACAACTGTTTAATCTGGTCATAAAACGAAGAAAAAATCTTCGGCAAACCATCAAGTCATGTAACGAGTATACTACTCTGAAGCACGAAACAAACTGGCATAAGCATGCGTATTCAAATACAGAAATATCCAAACAGGCAGAATACGGCGCTGCGTTAAGCAACGCCTATATAAGACAAGTCTCTGGCGCAGTTGTTAGATCGGTTACTGCTGATACAGTGGAAGGTTATCAAGATTTAAGTGAGTTTGAACGTGGTGCTGTAGTCGGCGCACGAGCGATGGTGCACAGCATCTCCAAGGTACTGATAAAGTGGTTATTTTCCCGTACGAGCATTTCACTAGTGTACCGTGAATATGAGGAATCCGGTAAAACGCCAAATATCCGACATTGCTGCCACCGGAAGAAGATCCTGCAATAACGTGACCAACGACGACTGAAGAGAATCGTTCAGCGTGACTGAAGTGAAACCCTTCCACAAATTGTTGCATATTTCAATTCTGCGCCAGTGTCGCAACTATTCTTCGAAACATCAACGATATGGGCTTTCGGAACCGAAGGCCCACTCGTGTACCCTTGATGAATGCGCGACACAAAGCTTTACACCTCGACTGGGCCCGTCAGCACCGACATTGGACTGTTGATGACTGGAAAAATGTTGCCTGGTCGAACGAGTCTTGTTTCAAATTGTAATGGGCGGTTGGACGTATACGGATATGGACACAACCTCATGATTACATGGGCCCCGCATGTCAGCAGGGGACTCTTAAAGCTGAAGGATGTTCTCTGATGCTGTGGGGCGTGTACAGTTGGAGTGATGTGGGACCCCTGATACCTGTAGATACGACTCTGAGAGGTGACACGTACGTAGGCATCCTGCCTTACCACCTGTGTCCATTCATGTCCATTGTGAATTCCGGCAGAGTTGGGCAATTCCAGCAGGACAATGCGACACTCTGAAAGTCCAAAATTGCTACAGAGTGGCTCCAGGAACACTCTTCTGAGTTTAAGCACTTCCGCTGGCCACCAAACTCCGCAGATATTAACATTATTGAGCATATTTGGGGTGCCTTGCAACGTGTTGTTCAGAAGAGATCTCCACCCCCTCGTACTCTTACGGATTTATGGGCAGCCCTGCAAGATTCATGGTGAATCGCCAATTCCCTCCAGTACTACTTCAGACATTAATCAAGTCCATGCCACGTCGTGTTGCATCACTCCTGCGTGTTCGTGGGGGTCCTACACGATATGAGCCAGATGTTCCAGTTTCTTTGGTTCTTCAGCGTAGCTGGAAATCATTTATCGTCCTTATTTTCTTAATTTTTCAGTAGATCCCAATTACTACTTCAAAAGCCTTTATTCCATGCGGCACTAATCCTCCGCTTAATTTAGTAACAATCTGGCGCATTACAATTTTCAAATTTCTGCTAAATTTATCTTATTTACGGTATATTCAAAGCCGAACACGTGTGTTATCTGGATTGAGACAACTCTACCATCTTGAGGGGCAGAGGCCATCACATTTGTTTCATAGAAATATATTAAAAACGTATCAGCATCAAAATATACATACTTATTCCAGTAACAGCCATAAACTGATGCTTAGGTAAAACGTCGTACAGTATCTAAATTCCAGAACATACAACGTGGACTTCTTAGCGATGCAGTGACATGTCGGTATGTAGGTTTTGGTAGAACTGTAAACTGACTGTATTAAGTTACTTTGCTTCGTAGTTATCCGGGGATATAGTTTCTCTTTTGATTGTAGAAGTATATGAGATGTACAACATGCAGGGAAATAATTAGTGAGTTCCACTGGAATATTAAATGCGAAATTTGGTAATGTATTTAGTTTAAAGCCTTTGCAATATTCTTACAAGACAGTAACGTTTCTTGTTTGTAAATTTGTTTTATTTTTACGCATTATAGAGTGTAAGGATATGGGGTTGGTGTCATCTGTGGTTGGGATTCCTTTGTCGGTTCTGACAGAGTTTCTATTGTTTGGTGGGGAATCGACTGTAATGGTTTTTCCTGGTTGACAAAAGTAGAAACATAAGGAGCGTGGTGAAAATGAACATCTTGTTCATAACATAATGATAGGTTCACCTTCGTTTACATCGTTCAATCAGTTTGTGATACTTCCAGAACATTTTGGTGTTTGAACAACATGGGTTATTGCAGTCAAAACACATTAAAAACCTTGAAGCTATGCAAGTTATGTCTGAATAGTCTTTTTAATAGCACGGCGGATGGTCACTCATGTAAGACTATTGAAATTGATTATTCAATTGAAACCAGTATAGCCTCACAGAGCCACCAGATTTCTTACCGGAATAAACTGTTGCTCAAACCGTACTCGCAGCTGCCCTATTATTACAAGACTAATTATGAAAGAAATGTGAATTTCGCATTGATGGTGGCTCAACTCAAAACGAGGTAACAATTGTATAATGAGTGTACTTGGTTGCTCGAATGAAAAAGATTGACGTGCGAATGCTATAAAAGGTATATCAAAAATATTAACTAATATTTGAGAGTTGATAATTGCCGACATTGCTGCTCTGGTATTACAAACTAATTGTTTTGTCGAATGAGTGTAGATAGTTCTTTGACTGCGTTACTGCAGTTTTAATGGCTTAAATTTTACCTTTAAATTTTGAGTGATCTGTTTCTAAGTCTACCAGGAACTACAAATGTTGGTATGTATTCCCGCGCCAACGTTTCTTTTTTTTCAGTTATGAACCTTGTATGTAGATGTGGAACCATTGAGATTCAGGTTATCTCAGATTTATTGCTTCCAACACTGCAGCTCTCACTATTAATTTAGCTGTTTCAATTGTTTTATAATTATCCATTATATCTGTCTGGTATCGTAATTGAGAAAACAGAATTGAAGACAGTGGGAAAATCAATTTTTCAGCAACAACTTTGGTTAGTTGAGATTGTGATCTTACGTTTTCTATTTTTTGGATGAAGGTAACTTGTGTTCTCAACGGTCTACCATTATTTTACATGATCTTTGTGTTTTAGCCAAGTAGTATGATTGGATAGGCGATCATTTCCCCATACTGAAGCACTGTTAACCACTGAATACTTCTTTCAATATACCCCAATGCAATTACAATTATCATGGAAACTAAAGGCGTTGATTTTACTAGTATTCTGTAGCTATTAACGCTTGGTTCAGCACTTTTTCTAACCTGTTGATGTTTCTGGTAGTAGCCGTACTAAGTGTTTCGCTACCATATGTTAAAGTACGTCTTATGTTGGTTGTGTAGCTGTTGTCCACAACAGAAGAACAGTTGCAATTCAGTGGATGCTATTCCATTGTAGCTTAAATGTTAATGAAAAAGAAGATTTATTAGCCTTAAAGGATACAAAGTGAAGCAGACTGGATACACTAACATCAAGTATTTTACAGTGAAACGTGTTATTAACGATATATTTAATTAAGGAAAGAAAACGATCCAATAAAACCCCATGAGCGACTCGTTAGTGCCTAATAAACCACGAAGAGAATCGGTAGCCATATTCAACTTTACTACAGGGCCTATATTATTAAGTACGTATTATTATTTTAATATTATGGCACTTTACATATTGCCAGTCGCCTTCTTGTTTCCAGTACAATGATGTTAACCCTCCAATCGGTATAAGACCTCCATATGGCCGTAAATAGGTGTCATGTATAATTTTGGTATCTGAATTTGTGGTATCTGAATCGATTTTGAGCGAGTAGTGAGTTTGTAAGCTGTATCGCAGAAGTTAAGCTAACATCTTTGAGCTGCGCGAGGGCGCAGTGGAAACAGACATTGTTTAGCTTTAGAGAGACAGAGTTCAGGTGTGTTAGAGTCAGACTGATAATGTGAACGAGTGTTAGCGGCGAACCTGTGGCAATATTAGGATTCAAATTTAATGTCTTAGTTTACCCTTTGGTCAAAAAACATGATTGTGAAACTGATTTGTGAAGGAAGAAATAGAATAGAATGTCAGGTAAATACAAGAATATATATATATATATATATATATATATATATATATATGTATATAT
Source organism: Schistocerca piceifrons (assembly GCF_021461385.2). Lineage (NCBI taxonomy): Eukaryota > Metazoa > Arthropoda > Insecta > Orthoptera > Acrididae > Schistocerca > Schistocerca piceifrons. Next base: position 769,076,695 of record NC_060141.1, on the reverse strand, counting down.
ATATATATATATATATATATTTTTTTTTTGTGATGTCATTTATGCGCATGTTTCATTTTCTTGCCAACCTTTCTCTAACAATTCTTTATAATGTATGATACAACCAAGTTTGTTCACTTTGCAGTTAACAGAGAACTCATTGCACCTCTCGAGTGTCTCTGTGCAGATACAGTAGTTTGCAGCTTTAGCACAGCGGCGCGCAAGACAAAGCAGTACTGCAACGCGTTATCCAGATTTGCGCCTAGTGGAGGTAAGGAGAAAATATTTTGATTGTTTTATTTATTCAATCAGGGCCAACTTATGTTATTCAGAGAAGTTTTTGTGATCAAATTTTACAAAGCAATGACTCTAGATTTCATGTCCAAGTTAATTACTCAGGCAGTTTATACTGGTCAAAATTCTTGCAGTCAGATTGCTAACTTTTGCAGTATGAAAGACTTCCTTTTCGTTACGACAATTAATTATTATTAAAGTGCAGCTTGTCTTTCACATTACGACAGTTCATTTATTATCATAGCGCTGTCTTAGAATTAGACACAGAGTACTTCAGACATATTTTGATTAATTCAGATAACTTTCGTCTCCAAATCTATTCTTTGTCACAAGATCAGCTCCATCATGGACAAAGAACATAGAAAATTACAAAACGAAGTGATTTTAATTCACGCTTAACATCATTGCACTGGAAGCAAGAAGGCGACTGACAATATATAAAGTGCCAGAAAATTAAAATATTAATAATTACTTAAAAACTTAATACCTCATTCACAAATAATTTCGAAAATACTTTTACGTTTTCTAATCATCATATTATCAGGCATGACAACTGTTCGCTACTCTTCTCATTATATGCATTTTGTTCCTGGTTCACAAGAAGTCATACCAAGTTTGCCAGGTGATCATCCAGTGTCTGGATTGAGGCTTCATGCTTCGGCTCAGTGAGTTCAGAACACGCTCGAATACACCTCAGGTAGTGTCTACCGTTTCATATGCTTCCTAAACTCAAGAGAGAAGACAGCGTTGTGGAAAACCAGCAATATTCCATTACAGCTACATCTACATCTATACTGCGCAAGTATCCTTACAGATTAGTTGTAGGAGAGTGTGCAACAGACTCTGCCGAAGGAAGAATCTATTCTAAACTTGAGCTAAATACTAATGATAATTTTGAAGTGGGCGGAGTATTGTGCAATCGCTCATGAACGGTACAGGAGGGAAAACGGCTCCACGTAATATTTACTACAAAAACCACTGATAACACAAATAAAACACTAATTAGCTAAGAATGGGATAATTAAACGGTCTCCAGCCCGCTAGGCAATGAATCTCCAGAATCTTGAGAAAGCTATTGGCAAAGAAATTTAAGCAAATAATCATTGGCGTGGCAAAACAGACGGTTGTCAACTTTCCCACGGCACAAAAGTTCACGAGAAAATAAATGAACCACAAAGCACTGAGTTTGCAATTACTTATTCTGAAATACTAAATTTTGAAATTAACTTTAAATGAAATTACCGGTTAAATAAATGACTGGTTTAACTTAAACTTCGTTGTGTAAAGAAATAACTTTCAGTAGCCTCAGTGTAACATAAATGAAAATTTAGAAAAAGGCAAGCAATTTACTTTTGATTATTGAAAGATTGAACTGAATTTACTTTAAGTAAATGAGCAACTGATTTTACTTTTAAAATAACAACAATAAAATACACAACAAACCAGCAGAAGCTACTCGCTAAGCTAAATACAGAATAAATAAAATTTCGTACGCTTATTTTATGCTGTATCTTTAGTTTTAAGTTTTGCCAGTGAAATTTTATTTTATATTAAGTAGCCTCTGTTACGCAATGCAAGAATGAACAGTTATTGAGGCAGAAAATGAAGACTGAAACTGGTCATCAGTAAATGCACAAAACTGGTAGTAAATATTTAATCAATTTTCATATTCTTACGAAGTTTGGCGATTGCGTGAGAAGAAAAAGGCATCCTGCTTGGTAAAAATGTCTGAGCACAGTGACAACACAGGTGCCACACAAGTTTTAACTATTGAAAGTTATTATTCAAGTTATCCATACGTTGTGAAAGAAATGTTGCTGGGCAATGTGTACGTAAGTTTATAATTTTTCACTTAACACTCTTACGATGTTGTAACTGTGGGGACAACGAAGAATGTAGCCGACGAAAATGCTGAGGTGCTGCTCTTTGAAAACCCCGCGTCGTCTCCAGAGCCATGGATAATTGTGGGACAGGCAAGAGCTGGAACTGCAGGTTCTTCCTCCTGTTTACTCCTACCGTGCTCTCGATACTCGCGGGTTAACAAATCAGGTGCGTCTTCATTGGAGCGAGCATAGCTACGTACCGCGGCGGCCGAAGCGCCCCACGAACACTTCTTTGGCGGAGGGCACTTTACTTGCCACTGCCATTCCCTCCCTTTCCTGTTCCAGTCGCGTATGGTTCGCAGGAAGAGCGACTGCCGGAAAGCCCCGTGGGCGCTCGAATCTCTCTAATTTTACATTCGTGATCTCATCGGGAGGTATAAGTAGGGGGAAGCAATTTATTCGATACCTCATCCAGAAACGCACCCTCTCGAAACCTGGACAGCAAGCTACACCGCGATGCAGAACGCCTCTCTTGCAGAGTCTGCCACTTGAGTTTGCTAAACATCTCCGTAAAGCTATCACGCTTACCAAATAACTCTGTGACGAAAAGCGCCGCTCTTCTTTGGATCTTCTCTATCTCCTCTGTCAAGCCGACCTGGTACGGATCCCACACTGATGAGCAATAGTCAAGTATGGGTATAACGAGTGTTTTGTAAGCCACCTCTTTTGTTGATGGACTACATTTTCTAAGGACTCTCCCAATGAATCTCAACCTGGCACCCACCTTACCAACAATTAATTTTATATGATCATTCCACTTCAAATAGTTCTGTACGCATACTCCCAGATATTTCACAGAAGTAACTGCTATCAGTGTTTGTTCTGCTATCATATAATCATACAATAAAGGATCCTTCTTTCTGTGTATTCGCAATACATTACATTTGTCTATGTTAAGGGTCAGTTGCCACTCCCTGCAACAAGTGCCTATCCGCTGCAGATCTTCCTGCATTACGCTGCAATTTTCTAATGCTGCAACTTCTCTGTGTACTACAGCATCATCCGTGAAAAGCTGCGTGGAACTTCCGACACTATCACTATATCGCAACGGCACAGCTACTACAATTTTGTCGTTGCTATCGATACATTTCAATAAAGTTTCCTTGGCTATTACCCAGAAATTTACAACATTTTCATTACAATTACGATCCGTTATATACAGTCAAAAACAAAAATTTTAGTACTTCGATTACGTATTAAATATAGTCTCTGCAATATAGCTTACAGCTTCAGAATAAAAAGTTCAGTGCAAGTTATCAACGGATATTAAGTGGCGAAAATTTTGAATGGTGCAGAAGGTATTTTACCTGCATTTTCGGTGTTACAAAGTCGCCTACGGATCTCGGGAGGAACGATTTTCATGGTCTTTTTGCTAGATATACGTAGGAGGAAGCAATATACGGTTTGACGTTTCTAGGAACGTGCTATAGGAAACTTAACAGTAGACCATAACGTGATGCACAACGCCTCTACTAGTCTACCACTTGAGTTGGCTGAGCATCTCTGTGACGCTTTGGCCCTTACTAAATGAACCTGTAACGAAACGTGCTGCTCTTCTTTGGACCTTCTCTACTTCCTCTATCAATCATACCTGGTATGGATCCCATACGAGCAATATTCAAATATTGGTCGAATGAATGTTTTGTAGCGTACTGCCTTCGTTAATGGACTACACTTCCTGAAGATTCTTGCAATTAATTCTAGACTGGATTGTGCCTCATTCACGATTAATATTATTTGGTTGTCGCACGTCAAAAGCCTCTCCGCGCGTACTCCTAAACATTTTTAAGTGCTTCCAGCGATTGTTCTGCTTTTTGTATTCATACAGTGAAGGGTGTTTCTATCTATGTATTCTCAATACATTACATACTCTGTGTCGAGGCTCACTCACTTGCCAGTGAATGGACAATATGACGATCCTGTGCAGGCCGTCCAGCATTTCTCTACAATTTTCTAGCGTCGCGATGTCTATTTATTCAGCAACATCATCCGCGAAAATCCTCATGAAATTCGAACGTTATCTACTAGGTGAATCAGCTCCCACTACATACAGCGTTATTACAAATGATTGAAGCGATTTCACAGCTCTACAATAACTTTATTATTTGAGATATTTTCACAATGCTTTGCACACACATACAAAAACTCAAAAAGTTTTTTTAGGCATTCACAAATGTTCGATATGTGCCTCTTTAGTGATTCGGCAGACATCAAGCCGATAATCAAGTTCCTCCCACACTCGGCGCAGCATGTCCCCATCAATGAGTTCGAAAGCATCGTTGATGCGAGCTCGCAGTTCTGGCACGGTTCTTGGTAGAGGAGGTTTAAACACTGAATCTTTCACATAACCCCACAGAAAGAAATCGCATGGGGTTAAGTCGGGAGAGCGTGGAGGCCATGACATGAATTGCTGATCATGATCTCCACCACGACCGATCCATCTATTTTCCAATCTCCTGTTTAAAAAATGCCAAACATCATGATGGAAGTGCGGTGGAGCACCATCCTGTGGTACGTTTATCTCCCTGCTTGCTTTATTCGTTGACTTCGCGGGCTACGCGTGAAACTTGCCCGCACGCGTTCAACCGTTTCTTCGCTCACTGCAGGCCGACCCGTTGATTTCCCCTTACAGAGGCATCCAGAAGCTTTAAACTGCGCATACCATCGCCGAATGGAGTTAGGAGTTGGTGGATCTTTGTTGAACTTCGTCCTGAAGTGTCGTTGCACTGTTATGACTGAATGATGTGAGTGCATTTCAAGCACGACATACGCTTTCTCGGCTCCTGTCGCCATTTTGTCTCACTGCGCTCTCGAGCGCTCCGGCGGCAGAAACCTGAAGTGCGGCTTCAGCCGAACAAAACTTTATGAGTTTTTCTACGTATCTGTAGTGTGTCGTGACCATATGTCAATGAATGGAGCTACAGTGAATTTATGAAATCGCTTCAATCATTTGTAATAGCCCTGTATAGGCTCCACGCAACCTGCAACGCCTTCAAAACCCACACGAAAGATTTTCATATTCTATCGCATGCTACGCGCAAACTGTTAGTCCTACAGAAAAAATGAACAGGACAATTTGTAGGAAATGTCATTTAGTTAAATTTTGTACAGGGCTACGTTTTTTTGCTGGAGGCCACGAATTTCGGCTCATTCACGAAAAACGCGTTTGAAGCTAATTTTTCTACGTTTTTCTCGAATAATTCGAAAACTTTGGCATCTAGCGGAAACGTATTCCTGTACAAAATTCAACTGCATCAAATTTTCTACAAAAACGTCCTGTTAATTTTTTCTCTGGGACTAATAATTTACGCATAGTGGGTGAGAGAATATGAACATCTTGTTTTCGTTATTTGAAGGTGTACTTGATTGCATAAAACCTAGAGGTAGGGGCTACTGAATCGTCTGCATATTACGGAAAGCATTTGTCCCATACCACTCCCTTCGGACACTCCCAAAGTTACTTTTGCGTATGAAGACTTATCTTTGTTCAAAATGACATGCTGTGTTCTCTTCAATTAAAAACCTGTCGTGTGAGACACAGTATGCTTGATTCACCTACAGTACCTTACAAGTAGTAGACGAATCTGGGAAGATAGTATCCTGCCTCCTAACTATTTGAGAAGAGTCCTAAACTGTGCAGCATGGCGTGATTTTTAATCAACAAGTGTGCTGTTTGTCATAGTAGCATGTTTCATTCACCCCTATCATTCAAACAGTGGTCATTCCACACTTTGACCTTATTTACAATATGTTATCCCAACAATGTTTACTGTATCTCCTCCAGAGCTGATCGAGAGCTACGTACGAGACTAAACTGCGTAGAAAACAAAACTGAAGTAAATTGGTCAGTCACTGCCGATTCTTCAGGCACTAATTGAGGCTAGAAACTGCAACAGTCACTTAACTCTGCATACGGCTTGCGAAGTCTAAACGCAGTGTGATGCTGCAGTTTAAAATATTTTCAGGGCACGAACGGCTCCAGGCTCAACCAACTGCTCGCAAACTCCAGTTTAGGAACTTCAGCGGCAGTCCTTCTCCCCTTAAATACCCCAAGTTCTGATGTACTTTTAAGTAAGAATATATGATCCTCTTTAGGAACTTTAGGCACCTTTTTGTTTAAAACAAAACTTACGTTCTACTAAGACCCACCACATCTTCTCTACATGCTCTGTCTGTTACAGATTAAATTTTCCGAGGGAGCTCAGACGTAGAGAAACTTCTCTGCATAGTTTGATGGTAATGGAGCTTGTTTCGCAAACAGGATTTCTAACGGATTTCAGAACAAGCGTTACTGCCTCGGTGCACTGATATTTTGGAAGTTACCGGATTGAAAAGCTAATTTTTGCATTTCTTGGTAATGCTCGAAGTATGCAAGGTTGCATCAGTATTTTATGCATGCAGATGAAACATGTGCGTTACTTTGTATATGTTAAAGATTGTTTCTAATTTACATCGAAATACACCCGAACTGCTGAAGGAACAACATATCATTGTTTTTTCCACAATTTTGTCAAGCGTCTGTTCTGAACACTGTCTGATATTGCCCATTCTTTCCATCACCCAGTCGTCTGATGCATGAGAGCAGAATCATTGTGGGTCGACAAAGAAAGTAGCGATGGAATATTTGATTTACTTTACAATTTTAGGCCCAAAAACATGCTGTACATCCTAGAATAGAACGAATTACTGAAGGGCTGCTGAACAGTATTTAAATATTTCGCCGCTTTTACATACCTGGAAAGTAATAAAAATTCATTTTCACCATCTGGTTCTGGTAGAAATGCTAGGATATTTTAAATTATTAACTCATTTTAATTTACTGTCCATCACTTAGGTTACCAATATAGATGTACGTACTTTTGAGAGTGAATAAATACTTTAGCTGCATTTCAAGCACGTGTTTTATTTGCTATTTTGGTTCTATAATGCACCATCTTAAGGCCCTTCTATGATAAATCACGTAAGGGACCTGTAGATGGAGCACTGTAAGACCTAAATAGATAGAAAATTAAACAAGACCCTTATATACAGTTAAAGGAGGCTTTCATACTCGGATAGAAACGTGATAAAAGCTGACGTCCTGACGTGCATCTGAACATGGATATACGACATAATTTATATAACTTTTATGAAATACGTAACAGAAAGGATTTATTAATGTTTTTATTATTTCGTAAGCAACCCATTAGATTATTATAATGTGTTTACTACAAACACGTGCCTTGCTTTTCAAAACTATGGCATTTATACTGAGCATTCTGCGTCTGTTTTTCAAACAAAAGCCATTTATAATGATTTTCGACCTTGAGTCACACAAATTGTATCAACGCGATTCGACCCCTTCGAAAATCAAGAGATAATTTCAAAACTCTACTTGTTAACTAGTCAAAGCACGTCTGACCTCGGAACAAGTCCGCTGATGACTTCCTAAGCCGTCTAAACCGTTCTTGACACCGTTTACGCGACCCGAGGCGAAAAGGAATTTATATCTTTTGCTGTGTCGCCTAACTGATGAATACTAAAACTAAACTAAACTCCGTCCGAATAGGCCATGAAGGCCCAATGGTACCGACCGGCCGCCGTATCATCCTCAGCCTACAGGCATCACTGGATGCGGATATGGAGGAGCATGTGGTCAGCACACCGCTGTCTCGGCCGATGTCAATTGTCGTGCCCGAAGCCGTTGCTTCTTAATCAAGTAGCTCCTCAGTGTGTCTCACAAGGGCCGAGTGCACCCCGCTTGCCAACAGCGCTGGACAGACCGGATGGTCACCCATCCAAGTGCTAGCCCAGCCCGACTGCGCTTAACGTCGGTGATCTGACGGGAACCGGTGTTACCACTGCGGCGAGGGCGTTGGCGATGAATACTAAAGTGGCCATTAAAACGAATGTTTCAAAGTAGAAAACAGTAACTAAATAAAATAACAGTGAATTCTAATATTTATAATATTTTCGTGGAGAATAGAGAGATTAGTCACTGGTAGGACAATATGTGCAGCAGGAGGCAGCGTTTCTCTTTAACTATGCTATGTCAGTTTTTAACTAATCAAAACTAGCCTCGCTGATGAGTGCGCTATACGCCTAGTTTCCATGCATTTGTCTTCAGGTACTTCACAGATATGGAAGCAAATCGATGGTGTACTGGAGTATTTACCGTTCCGACATCTGTCTGATCGAGTAGGTACTCGATATCGAGTCTCCCTTTCAGACTGGGCTTGGCGTAAACCAAGTTATACTTTTAGAGTATCTGTTTCCCTTAAATCACTTAGTTAACTAATGTCTGGATGTTAAGCCGTCAAGCCGTTACTCTCCACGACAGAAAACCATACCTATTTGATGAAAGCACGTTAACAACTGACCAACACGTACTTGTAAGAGCGACACTTTACTTAACACATTGAAAAAGTGGCTGCTGTTATCTTTTCTACCGTAAGGTTTCGGAAACCACACATTCCAATAGGATGTGATTAGCTGTACCCGTCCTTCCACAAACACAGTTGGGTTTCTACATTCTTTTCATTGTATGCAAATTTTAAAATATTCCGCTTTTGACTAACTCTTTGTATAGTGCAACCCCAATTTCGTTATATACGCCATTGTCATCCATCTAAAATCACATAATAGAACGCATCAGGAAAAAGTAATAGGAGAACAAAAGTTTCTACAGCAAAAATTGTATTCTGCGAACATTCACATACTAACAAAATTCAGTACCACTTTAGGGCATAGTAGGGGGTTAAATATAACAATGTCTCTGTAGGTTTGTGTCCCTCTTAATAATCTGACTACACAAACTGTTATTCCCTTATTCTGTTTTCCTGGTGTATTACGCTGTCACGTTGAAACCGCAGCTAATAAGGAACCCCATGAATGAGAGGTTGCAACTTCAATATTTAGTAAGGCTCATTTGAAAGTCTTATGATAACAATTATGACAGAAAAAAATGTTAACTGCTAATGACTCACACTGTGTATGAGGAGGGCGACAGAAAATGAGTGTCCAGGAGCTGCAGAGATCAACTTCCTGTGGGAGGTATGTACTACACTTCACAAAATGGACGTCAGCGACGTTCAAGAAATGTTCAGAACAAACAATGAACTTGAACGATGAACACTGAATGAAAAATGGCTCGCGGTGTTGATCACAAAGGTTTGCACCATCAAGATCGAAGACGAGCTCCTTCAGAGTTACAAATCGCGCAGGACGTTCACTCTGAAGCAATGCCGTAAAACTGGCGAGCGTTTATGCCGTAACTGCAGATTATGCTAGAATATGTTTTAGAGGCGCGGAAAAAAAAAAAGATACAGAGCCCGAATTTGTCCAGTGGTTCCAGGAGGTATTAATTGCAGTATCACACACTTTTGAGGAGGGGTAATTTGCTCTAAAGCAGATTATACACAGACCAGGGATCAAGCAAACAAGTAAGGAATTTTGACCAGCTATTGGCCAAAAGCAGTGATCATACCATGTTTTTGGTTCTCTTAAGCCCATTTTCTCAATCGTGTTTGCTATGACGTAAATATTCCCTACTGCCCTTGGAAGATCACCAGAAACTATCGTAGGCGGCAGAGCACCACCTTCTCACAACACAATAAACTTACCATCCAGATTAACAGTCGGCACAATTGTATATGAATGCGTTAAGGCTTTGATGTCAGTTGATCTTGATGCAACTTTTTTGTTATCTCTAACTAGCAGAGGTCCTTTCATGTGAATTTTCTCTTCAAATCCCGATTGGTCGGAAGTGAAAACAAATTCCTTGCTGAACTATTTCATCTACAAATTCTCGGGCCGATTCCGCAGTTTGCAGTACATCGTCAAGTTGACAGTTTGTTTGACACTTGTTCATCTTAATTCTTCCAATTTTGTAGCACCGTCGGAAGTTATGTGACACTCCACTGCTTCCCTTTAAATCACTGTAATCTGTATCGTACTCTAATTTTATGTGCATAACATACTAGATCACTGCCATACACATCCTGAAACCACATGGAGCATCCGGAAACGAGCAAACGCCCGTTTTTGTAACAAGAGCGCCTTGTCCTGCCTTGAATATTCGTAGTTTTCCTTATGCATTAGATGGTCACGTTGCTGCGGACTTACTCGAAATGTGTTCGTATTTTTTTTTCACTATGTTGCGGATTATCTACCATGTACATAATTACAGGGTTATTACAAATGATTGAAGCGATTTCACAGCTCTACAATAACTTTATTATTTGAGATATTTTCACAATGCTTTGCACACACATACAAAAACTCAAAATGTTTTTTTAGGCATTCACAAATGTTCGATATGTGCCTCTTTAGTGATTCGGCAGACATCAAGCCGATAATCAAGTTCCTCCCACACTCGGCGCAGCATGTCCCCATCAATGAGTTCGAAAGCATCGTTGATGCGAGCTCGCAGTTCTGGCACGTTTCTTGGTAGAGGAGGTTTAAACACTGAATCTTTCACATAACCCCACAGAAAGAAATCGCATGGGGTTAAGTCGAGAGAGCGTGGAGGCCATGACATGAATTGCTGATCATGATCTCCACCACGACCGATCCATCGGTTTTCCAATTTCCTGTTAAAGAAATGCTGAACATCATGATGGAAGTGCGGTGGAGCACCATCCTGTTGAGAGATGAAGTCGGCGCTGTCGGTGTCCAGTTGCGGCATGAGCCATTTTTCCAGCATGTCCAGATACACGTGTCCTGTAACGTTTTTTTTACAGAAGAAAAAGGGGCCGTAAACTTTAAACCTTGAGATTGCACAAAACACGTTAACTTTTGGTGATTTGCGAATTTGCTGCACGAATGCGTGAGGATTCTCTACCGCCCAGATTCGCACATTGTGTCTGTTCGCTTCACCATTTAGAAAAAAAGGTTGCTTCATCACTGAAAACAAGTTTCGCACTGAACGCACATTTTTCCATGAGCTGTTGCAACCGCGCCGAAAATTCAGAGCGTTTGACTTTTTCATCGGGTGTCAGGGCCTGTAGCAATTGTAAACGGCAAGGCTTCTGCTTTAGCCTTTTCCGTAAGATTTTCCAAACCGTCGGCTGTGGTACGTTTAGCTCCCTGCTTGCTTTATTCGTCGACTTCCGCGGGCTACGCGTGAAACTTGCCCGCACGCGTTCAACCGTTTCTTCGCTCACTGCAGGGCGACCCGTTGATTTCCCCTTACAGAGGCACCCAGAAGCTTTAAACTGCGCATACCATCGCAGAATGGAGTAAGCAGTTGGTGGATCTTTGTTGAACTTCGTCCTGAAGTGTCGTTGCACTGTTATGACTGACTGATGTGAGGGCATTTCAAGCACGACATACGCTTTCTCGGCTCCTGTCGCCAATTTGTCTCACTGCGCTCTCGAGCACTCTGGCGGCAGAAACTTGAAGTGCGGCTTCAGCCGAACAAAACTTCATGAGTTTTTCTACGTATCTGTAGTGTGTCGTGACCATATGTCAATGAATGGAGCTACAGTGAATTTATGAAATCGCTTCAATCATTTGTAATAGCCCTGTATGTTTAATACCTATTCCTTGGTCAACGACTGTTCTTTACTACGTTCCACTGGAGACGGTATTTGTGGCTCCCTGCCAAACAAGGATGAAGAACTGCATGACCCTACATGTATTTCGCTATCACTTTCAATTGTTAAGCATGCATCGTCATCATTGTACACTGTCCGCACAGTCGAGCGTATACGAGACTACGCATTCCACTGGCTCATCTCGCAGGAACGTTAATATTTCCTCTGTCACTTCTTTCTCACTCTGCGAAATTCCTCGGGTTCCATTACTACGAAATACTAACTTCGGCAACTGTTGTTGGACATACAGTGCAATGTTTGCTTTGTTTACGCTTGCCATTGCTGTGATTTATATCAATACCAGCAGTACTGTAGCAGTATTGTGAGTTGCTCGTCGACAAAGCAGTTCAACTACGCTCCGTAGCCTCGTGCTGTGCTCACCATTGGACACCTAGAGTCCCGCCCCCTGTTGCCATTAGCAACCAATATTGTGGTTTCCTGGGACGTCGAATGCCGCAAATATCATTGGCCTCCTACGACATCTCACTCAAAGGGTTCCTTGTTAAATGGTGACCTCGCGTAATTTTCCCGAAGCTGGCACCTCCATAAAATGGTTCAAATCGCCCTGAGCACTATGCGACTTAACTTCTGAGGTCATCAGTCGCCTAGAACTTAGAACTACTTAAACCTAACTAACCTAAGGACATCACACACATCCATGCCCGAGGCAGGATTCGAACCTGCGACCGTAGCGGTCATGCGGTTCCAGACTGAAGCGCCTTTAACCGCACGGCCACACTGGCCGGCGGCACCTCCATAAGGCAACGGGAAACGTCTGGGGTGTGTTGGGGAATGACCTCGCCCAAGGTATGGCGATGAGCTTCATCCCACAGGTAGACTATAATCTCCTTCAGCTGACTGGCGTGAACAGGAACTGTTGTGATTTTGATGCCTGGTGGCCTATTAGTCACCAACAACCCATCTTCCGTCTCTACAGTAGCATACAGCTTGTTCACGGCGTCCACAATGGAAACACACTGGCGTGTTCCTCTGTCCTCCAAATGTTTGTTCCTCTGTGGGACGTCCTATCTGGTTTAACATTTGGATGTATCGGGGTTGGTCACGTGCTTCATTGTCGCTTGATGGCTGTGGCGTTAGACTCGGCTGAGTGCATTCTTCCTGGTGCAATCGGCAAGTAGCGGTGATTGGTGTTGAAGCAGATCCTCTGTTACCTCCTGACGTAAGGGGTCGATATTCAAGGCTGCTATCTATTGTGTACTCGGTCCGACATTTTTGGCTGCCATATACTGCTGTATACCTTCTCGAACTGCGTGGTGTATGAGAGAGGTGAGCTCACGGTAGACTGCCATGAGGACAATATTCGGCGGGCTGTCATAAGTCTAACGTCCTACTCTTTCCAGTTGCATTTCGTCGGTTTCCTAGCACCGCCTGGTTAATCCCTCTGTCGTCGTGACATTCTTGACCAGAAGAGTTCGGACGTGCTGTCTGCGATGCCTTTCATCAATTGTGAGATTCTGTCGGCTTCTGTCATCTTCTCGTCCTAAAGATAAATTTAAGCATTTGTACTGAAAAGTTATATTCAAAAATTTATTAAGAGACAGTTAATTTCTCGTCGAGCCATTCATTCAAGCCACTAATTAAGACATTCACGATATCGTAAAGGGACAAAACATTCTATATGTATGTACTACACTGTCGTTCCACCATTACTTTGGACACCATTCTTCAATTGTACTGCCGCTGTGCGGACTTTCTGCTGATAATCGGCAGCTGTTTTCTTCAGCACGGCCTGCAATTTGTTCCAACTACTGACCTTCTCATTTTTATTCTCGAACCATTTATGGGCTGCACCGTTCAAGAAAAGTACACATTTACCAAACACGTGTGTTATTTCTGGCGTCTCGTTCGAATCATTTCAGTCATCTGGGCTGGTGCCGACCAACGTCTCCGGAAATCACGCATGGTCACCTGATGTTCAGCTGACTTACTGCTTTTCTGGATTTCATCTGAGCATACTTATCATAGGAATCGTGTGCTGCTTGTTTCTCGGTTCCTGGCCATGTAGGCGATGTCTCTTACGTTGCGTAATTGGAACACGGTGATGTAAACGTTTTGAAGGCTCCGGCGCCTCCATCAAACACTGTTCCATCTAAGCCCTAGTCAAGTCCAAATCTGAGACAGGTACGCCAGTAAAGTTCAACGCTTACAATGGACCGCTCTTACTGATCATCACCGACTGCGTCCAAATTTAGGGCTGATACAGGGCCTGGCCAGAAACGAAAGTGACAGTAGTGTCAAATCTGGGTGGCCAAGCGTTTAGAAACACAAGGAGGGGTTTCTGGCCGACGTCAGGCAAGTCAGGAGCCATTTATAGTGCCGTAGTTTCCACGCAGCGGTTGGTGCGTCATAAAGAGTACGGAGCGCTGAACGGATGTTCCTGGGGTCACCACCGTACGCGGAAACATCTTTTTTAGTTTCAGGTTTTGCTTTACTTATACTATAAAAAACCAAACCATTCTCAGTATTTCTTGATATTTTCATAAAAGGCGTGAGAAGGAAAGGTAAACAATAATCTGGGATCGAAATGAATTTGCAGGGAGAGACTGTAAGGCCGTATATACAATTTGATACTTCCGTTATTTCACTTGTTGATGATATACATTTGCTGGGGTGATATTCATAATAAAAACATGGGAGTAGTACTTTTATCGGCATCTCGCACACATTATAAACGCTGCAGCTTCATAGTTCCATTACTGCTTTTAGTTTCTGTATGAAAACAAATGTGATTTACGTTGATAAAAGTCTCTCTCTTGTCGCACAGTTTGCCAGCAAACCACACGCAACGCACCATTTCGCGAAATATTGCCGATGATAGCTGGTGAGGTACATTGGGATGTATTCTGATGCAGTCTTCTCAAAATATACTTTCTTCCTCTCTCTCGAAGAGATAAGACCAATTTTGAAGCAGTTTCATCAAATTCCTTACCTGAATATAAAAATTGACATCGCACGATTGCACTAGCAGAGTACGTTTGAGAAGAATAACTTTAAAACAATACGATGGCAATCCTTCTTCATCTTCAGAAATCTCGTCGATTTATTGTATATTTTTTCTCCTCCCCAAGATTCGATTAACAGAAGTAATTTGTTCTCCCTATATCAGTGAAAAAATTGTGTATAAGACTGTTAAAACTTTCCCAGCGTTTGATAAGGTAATGACGACATTCCTCATATATTTCGCCGCATATTCGTCCACTGGTTTTTGAACCCTCAATCCAAATGAGCCAGTACTCACTCGTAGGCATACAAGACTATTGGCAGTAACTTTCCAAAAACGCTTATAGCATATTTCTCTGTGTACGAATGGGTTACTTCGTTCATACCCTGTCATTTCATGAGAAGTATTTCTGCCCATTGATGATACAGGGTCCGTTTATAAGTCGAATGGAACTGGCACCGTGGAAAACATACGTACGAATGTAAATATTTCACTATACATATCGTTAAAGAGAATATTTTGACCGTCGTAGACCAATGAAACTTCTATACTTACGAATTTGATCGGACATTTCAGTTACAATCCCTCCTTGGAAAGTCATTTGTAGGTTCCTCACGGATGCAGTAAGTGCAATCCTTTCTAGAAAATTTATTTACCATCCCAAATTTTCCTATTCCTTCCCTCTTCATTATTTTCACGAAAATATTCATAAATACAATACAGGATGTATCAAAAGAATCATCCGATTTGACACGTCTATATTTCTGAAACTAATGAACGTATACAATGAATTTTGCTTTTTGATGAGCGGGAAATTCAAAAAGCTTTTTTCATCCATTTTTATAGGTGTTCAATATATATATATGTCAACGCGGTATTCAAATTGTTCCCACACTGCGGTTAGCATGTCTTGAGTTACAGCTTCCACAACTGCTGTTATGCAATATTTCAGTTAATTCATTGTTTTTGGTAGCGGAGGCATATAAACAGTCTTTTTATAAGCTCCCACAAAATATAATGACATATAGTTCAAATGGTTCAAAGAGTAAAACACACAGCGTTGCAGAACCCTTCTCTTGCGGCGCCTGCCACTGAAGTTGGGTAATCAAAAATGGTTCAAATGGCTCTGAGCATTGAGGTCATCAGTCCCCTCGAACTTAGAACTACTTAAACCTAACCTAAGGACATCACACACATCCATGCCCGAGGCAGGATTCGAACCTGCGACCGTAGCGGTCACGCGGTTCCAGACTGAGGTACCTAGAACCGCCCGGCAATGACATACAGTAAGGTCCGGTGACCTTGGAGGCCAGGAATGTAAGCTAAATCATTTGGTCCAGTGCGACCGATCCATCATTGAGTAATCCTTTGATGTAAAAATTTCCGCACTTCCAGATGCCAGTGTGGCGGCGCCCCATCCTGTTGGTAAACTAAGTCGTTCGAATAGTCTCCAATTGTGGGAAAAGAAAGTTCTCAAGCATATCGACATATGTGCTCCCTGTAACAGTGTTCTCGGCGAAGAAAAATGGACCACACACCTTTCCCCGTGAAACTACACAAGACACATTAAATTTTTGAGAGTCGCTCTCAAGTTGTACAACTACATGTGGTTGTTCGGCACTCCATATTCTCACATTATGACAATTCACCTTTCCGTTTAAATGGAATGTTGCCTCGTGACTAAATACTAAGCGTTTAAAAAAACTGTTATCCTCCATCTTGCCAAGAACAAAATTACAGAACTCCACACGTTGTTTGTCACCATCTCGAAAACCTTGCAGTAGCTGAATACTGTATACCGTTTCATGTGGGGCATGTTGAGCTGTCGAGATGCGAGGCGAATGGATTTCTGCAGACTCTTTGTGGAACTGTGATGGATGCGTTCGACGTCTGTGTTAGACACTCGGGGACGGCGTGGCGATTTGCCTTTACACAAACAATCTGTTTCTCGCAATTGTTTATGCTATTATCTAATGCTGTAGGAGGATCCACACCATACCTATCGTCTTCTGAAAAACTTTTCAAGTTAAGTCGTTCAGTTCTAGTTGTGTCCTTAGTTAAAAAATTAGTTTACTCGAAGAAATTTAAGGGACATGGCGACATCTGATCTCCGATAACAGGAAAATTTTAGACAAACAAACCTGAAGAAATATAAATAACAGAAATAGGGAAGGAAAACAAAAATGGGAAACTTTGCAAAAATATGGATACGTGCACCCACTACGACATGTATATAACCAGAAAAGATAAATAATTTGTGTAGGTGGTGCTGCACTGCTCGAAAATCTTTAAAGCAAATCATATTTGTATACCACTAGGAGATACTGACAAAAGAATTCCCACGTAAGCCCGCATGCCTCATTGACCACTTCATTGAAAGTAAAACATCGTGCTACGTTAGGTAGGTGGCTACGTCAGGTTCCTATTCATATTTCACCTTACACAATCGAACATTCGATTCTTCTGAGAGGATCATCTAGAGAATCTTCAAAAAATGTTCAAATGTGTGAAATCTTATGGGACTTAACTGCTAAGGTCATCAGTCCCTAAGCTTACACACTACTTAACCTACATAATCCTAAGGGCAAACACACGCACCCATGCCCGAGGGAGGACTCGAACCTCCGCCGGGACCTGCCGCACAGTCCATGACTGCAGCGACCCTGCGTTCAATAACTCCGCTTTAGCGGCACAGTCGACGGTAACAGTACCATCGGTACTGCGCAGCGAAGGTATTGACTGCGTCTTGCCGCTTGTGTATTTTACATGCGGCCAGAATTTTTTCGGATTTTCTACCAAATTTCGAGACAATGTTTCGTTGTGGAACCTATTAAAGGCATCTCGCATTGAAGTGCGTGCCAAATTTCGCGCGTCTGTAAATTTTAGCCAATCTTCGGGATTTCGCCTTCTTCTGAACTTCGCATGCTTTTTCCGTTGCCTCTGCAACAGCGTTCGAACCTGTTTTGTGTACCATGGGGGATCAGTTCCATCTCTTACCAATTTATGAGGTATGAATCTCTCAATTGCTGTTGCTTCCCAAATCTTTGAATTTGAGCCACATCTCGTCTACATTTGCATAGTCAGTTCGGAAGGATTGGAGATTGTCTCCTAGGAAGGCTTCTAGTGACACTCTATTCGCTTTTTTAAATGAAATTATTTTGCGTTTGTTTCTGGTGGATTTGGAAGAAACGGTATTGAGAATAGCTACAACGACGACCTTGTGATCACTAATCCCTATATCAGTCATAATGATCTCTATTAGCTCTGGATTGTTTGTGGCTAAGAGATCAGGTGTGTTTTCGCAACCATTTACAATTCGCGTGGGTTCGTGGACTAACTGCTCGAAATAATTTTCGGAGAAAGCATTTAGGACAATCTCGGAAGATGTTTTCTGCCTACCACCGGTTTTGAACAAGTATTTTTGCAACATATCGAGGGAAGGTTGAAGTCCCAACCAACTATAACCGTATGAGTGGCGTATTTATTTGTTGCGAGACTCAAATTTTCTCTGAACTGTTCAGCAATTATATCATCGGAGTCTGGGGGTCGGTAGAAGGAGCCAATTATTAACTTAGTTCGGCTGTTAAGTATAACCTCCACCCATACCAATTCGTACGGAGTATCTACTTCGACTTCACTACAAGATAAACCACTACTGAGAGACACAAAGACTCCACCACCAATTCTGCCTAATCGATCTTTCCTGAACACCATCTGAGACATCGTAAAAATTTCTGCAGAACTTATTTCAGGCTTTAGCCAGCTTTCTGTACCTATAACGATTTCAGCTTCTGTGCTTTCTATTAGCGCTTGAAGCTCAGGGACTTTCCCAGCACAACTACAACAATTTACAACTACAATTCCGACTGTTCCTTGATCCAAGCACGTCCTGTATTTTCCATGCACCCTTTGAGATTGCAGCCCACCCCGTACTTTCCCGAGGCCTTCTAATCTAAAAAACCGCCGCCACCTGAGTGTAGTGAACTCCTGACCTATTCAGCGGAGCCAGAAACCCCACCACCCTATGGCGCAAGTCAAGGAATCTGCAGCCAACACGGTCGCAAAACCGTCTGAGCCTCTGATTCAGACCCTCCACCCAGCTCTGCACCAAAGGTCCGCAGTCGGTTCTGTCAACGATGCTGCAGATGGTGAGCTCTGCCTTCATCTCGTAAGCAAGACGGCAGGCTTCACCAAATCAGATAGCCGCTGGAATCCAGAGAGAATTTCCTCAGATCCAAAGCGACACACGTCATTAGTGCCGACATGTGCCACCACCTGCAGCTGGCTTCACCCTTGCTCTTCATGGCATCCGGAAGGACCCTTTCCACATCAGGAATGACTCCACCCGGAATGCACACGGAGTGCACACTGGATTTCTTCCCTAAGGGACCCATTACGCGCTTAACATTGGAGCTCCCAACTACCAATAAGCCCACCCTCTGCAATTGCCCGGACCTTGAAGTCTGAGAATCATCCTCTGAAACAGGGCAGGCAGCTGCATCTAGCTCAGCCAGAGACAGTGCCTGAAACCTGTTTGTCAGACGCACCGAGGAGGCTTTCTGATCAGCCTCCGGGGACGTCTTTCGCTGCCTGCCACGCCTTGGAACGACCTCTCAATCAACCACATGCGAGGGCTCAGCCCCACTACCGGCAGCAACCGGGGCAACCACAGCGGCAGACCGATCTGGGGACAGACGGGACGAGGTTGACATCCCCGTGATACCCAAGTCCGGCTCCCCACAGTGGTGCCCAATGGCAACAGTCTCAAGCTGCGCGACCGAAGTCAGCGCCGCTTGCAGCTGTGAGCGAAGGGATGCCAACTCAGCCCTCATCCGAACACAGCAATATTAATGATAGGATGTGCTTCGGTCACAATGCCCTAACATGTACATTATTCAATGAAGCTGAAGCTGCAAGGAATGCAAGCAGTGAACCGAACATCAAACATCGTAACCGTCTATCCATTGCTATTTTACTCGAGTTATTCGAATGCTGATCCAAGTACAGGAAAACAATCAAAACATATTCACTTCCAACAAGGGAAAGTCCCCACCGCACGCCCCCCCCCCCCCCCTGCATCCCCTCAGATTCAGTGGTAAAGAGGGCCCAGTGGACAGCCGTCAAAAACTGAACACAGATCAAGCATGAAAGCAGGAAGAAGCTGCACTGAATTGTAAAAAAAAAAAGCAAAAAAGAAACAGTAAACAGTCCACGAACAAGAAGTATAATATACGAGGTGGAATCCAAAATTTTCGGGACTGGTGCTGCCATCTGGAAAGTAGGAGTAGTAGATATTTGCATCGCTAGGTGGCGAGAGCTGGCATATCTGATGAGTCAGTGTGGGGAGTGGCATTCAGCTTGGAGGACGTGTTGCGTGGCCACAGTGATTTCCGTAATACTCTGTGTTTGGTGTGTGGCGATTTCACGGTGGATCCGAGAACAGATCAGTGCGTGTGTATCAAATTCTGTGCGAATCTCGGGGAAAGTGCTACGGAGACCCTTGCAATGATTCAACAAGTGTTTTCGGGACAGAGCATGAGCCGTACGCGTGTGTTTGAGTGGCATGCTCGGTTCAGGGCCGGCCGTACGGACGTCGAAGATGATGCTCACACTGGAAGGCCCGTTACCAAACTTCAACAATTGGTTCGTGCGGATCGACATCGAACCACTCAAGACATTGCGTATGAAATTGGTATTGGTTATGGGACATGTCAGCGAATGTTGACTGATGAACTGGGCATTCATTGTGACGCCCCAAAATTTGTGCCAAGGATTTTGACTGCTGATCAGAAGGCACAGCGTGTTGAAGTGTGCACGGAACTTGGTCTGACCGCATTTGATGATCCAACCTGGATTTATGGTTATGACCCAGAGACAAAGCAACAATCGTCCCAGTGGAAGAGCCCGGGTTCTCCGAGACCCGAAAAAGCGAGAGCAAAGTGAAGAGCATGATCATAGTTTTCTTTGATTCCAAGGGAATTGTGCACAAAGAATTCGTCCCACCCAACCAAACAGTGAATTCCGCGTACTACTGTGACGTTTTGCAACGGCTCCGTGGAAACGTGCGGCGACAACGGCCCGAACTTTGGCGTCAAGGGGACTGGCTGCTGCGTCACGACAAAGCGCCCTGTCACACGCCCTTGCTCACCAGGACCTTTTTGGCAAAAAGAACAACATGGCGGCTGTACCGCACCAACTGTACTCGCCAGATTTGGCACCTTGCGACTTCGCGCTATTCCCAAAAGTGAAACCCAAGTTGAAATGCCGTCGATTCGACACTCTAGAGAGGATTCATGAAGCATCGCTTTCGGTGATAAACACCCTCAAAGAACAGGACTTCCAGAAAACGTTTAACCAGTGGCAGAAGCTCTGGGACCGGTGTGTACGTGCAGATGGGAACTACTTCGAGGGTGATGGTGGCCATTAGTCCAAAGGTAAGGTTTTCAACACATGTCAGCACTAGTCCCGAAAATTTTGGATAGCACCTCGTATAGCAGTCATAAGGGCAACCTGCGTCGTGATTAAGCGGTTACCAAGCGGGCGAGCCGTCTTCAAACATCCCTAGTGCAGTTTTTTCTTTTTTTTCGCTTCATTCAAATTTGTGTCTGTGTCGTGGTGTAATGTCCGTTTTAAACAGCAAGGTGCAAGGCAGCCACCTATAATGACAGTTGATTCTGTACAGCTACTCTTTTGACAGCCGAAAGGATGTTGTTTCCAATGGGAAACGCAAACGTTTGATGACATGGTGACATATCAACTGAATCCTCCACCGAAAAACACGTCTGATGACTCATACACGGCATTAGTGACAGTTCATGTCTCGTATGACGGGAATCTCTTTGTACGCCTGGTAAGTGAGTCACATACATTTCCTTGCACGATGTTCGTATGAATTTGAATGTGGTTACTCCCAAGGAAATGATGAAAACGTAATAGTTTGTCACAATAACTGCAACAAATGAACGCAACAGTTTCACAATCACACAGTTTCTCTGTGCTCTGTCGCCGGCCGAGGTGGCCGAGCGGTTCTAGGCGCTACAGTCTGGAACCAAGCGACCGCTACGGTCGCAGATTCGAATCCTGCCTCGGGCATGGATGTGTGTGATGTCTTTAGGTTAGTTAGGTTTAAGTAGTTCTAAGTTCTAGGGGACTAGTTAGGTTTAAGTAATTCTAAGTTCTAGGGGACTGATGACCTCAGAAGTTAAGTCCCATAGCGCTCAGAGCCGTTTTCTGTGCTCTATCAGAACATGATTTTAACGTTTTTGAAGTTGCGTTCTGTTTTGGAAGACTTGGCTCTTGAATTCCTTCGTTGTGACATAGTTCGCACCCGTTTATTTCTTGTTTTCATTTCTGTGAGACGTCTATGTGGTATCCCGCTTTCTCTCACTATTTATCTGCGACGGTACGTATTCTTACCACATGACTCATATTCTATAATCCATGTACAGTATGACAACTGCCAAGACTACAGAAAGAGAGCAAATATTTCAATGACCGGACGGACAGTTCATAATGTTCTGAAAATAAATGAATAAATAAATAAATGGCGCAAGGGTATCTTGAACACAGTTCGCCCGCTAGGCAGTCCAACACCAAGAACACTTACCCATGACGCCGTCGCTATTTCGGGCTGCTATATGTTGTTCTCGTTGTTCTTGGACCTTTCACTGTATCTATTTTGAATGTTCACTAAACATTGTTCCTGTTTTCGTGCCTGATCTGTGTTAAGTTTTTGACGGAGTACTCATTCGGCCATCTTACCACTGAATCTGAGTGGAGGTGCATTAAACTGTTGTTGTATATTTCCTTCTGTGAGAGACTGCAAATTATAAGCTTCTGAACCATTGCTTGCGAACTTTCGCTTGGAATTTCGTGGCTCAAATGGCTCTGAGCACTATGGGACTTAACATCTGATGTCATCAGTCCCCTAGAACTTAGAACTAATTAAACTTAACTAACCTAAGGACCACACACATCCATGCCTGAGGCAGGATTCGAACCTGCGACCGTAGCGGTAGCGCGGTTACAGACTGAAGCGCCTAGAACAGCTCGGCCACAACGGCCGGCCCACTTGTGTCCCAAAATTTTCTAAGGGCAGAGTAATACATACTACTCTGCTAATTTTTTTGGTATGTGCTTGTAGGCTATGTAGAACTTTCTGGTTACTGGTTCAACCAAGAATGTAGTAGCTGTGGGATCTCCGCCTGTCGTCGTTATCCGGAGAATTCTTGTCATTCCAACAAAAACGATTTCAGAGGTTTGCACCTTCAACACTAAGATTCACGGTTTAATGTAAACTCGGGTAACAGGCATTTCTTTTGCCTGGTCACTCGCTGCCAACATGGTACACTATGTCACTGGTCTGAACAGTTTGCGATCGAAAGTCCACTGCTCCCCCAAAGGAGAGCAGGGAATCATTCCCAAGAATTACAGTACATACAAATCCGGTCTCCCTCCCTCCCCCCCCCCCCCCTCCCAGTGCTGTATTAGTTTCTGTACACAATCCACTGATCTGAAAGTGACACAGCTTCAGTGCCTGCTGAACATCAGGCTCAGCTTAGCGTACATGTTTATTAAAATTTTTACTATTTTTCGCTAATGTTGCCTCTCACAATAACATTTACCACTTCCGTTAGTCACTAAAAGGCAACGCGATTAACTAATCTTAACAGGAGCTCGCATGCCATCTACACTATCTACCCCCCTTTGGTGATCCATATTTTCCATTACTTCTATACCCTCGAAATCCTCCGCAGCCTCTGTTTCGCCGGGTCCGAGTACAGTCACAGTCGTTACTTAAGTAACCTACGTCTAAGTAAAAAGAAAAGCACGGTATCTGACACCTATTAGCTGAATTCCCTGAGTATTTTCAAGGGCTACAGTTAGTCTCCATAGTGAAAATACGACATTCCCACAAATGGAGGATGAGACTTTTGTCTTGTCTCTTTTGTCGACTTCTTCTCTCAACAATGCAATAAATACAGCCTCTCGTAAAGACAGAGATGATGCACATTTTATTTCTCAGCCAATTTACAGATTGATCTCCTTATTAAAAAAACAATAGGGGGTCCCACATCTGACTCTTCAAGGAGTTCATTATTTTTTTTTTTTTTTACTTTGTCCGATCCCAGGATATAACTATGTCTTTCAACTGACTGTATTCGATCGGCATATGCCTACAAATCTTTCTTGGTCTGCTGACTCGTCGCGGTTAAATCTTCTTCTTCTGCCAATCCAGAATCAGGCTCTAAGGTCTCTTCCGGTCTCAAAATCTCTTCATTGGCCTTCCCACACGCCTTCTTCCAGTCTACCTGTTGATAGCTCTCACAGGTTAGTAATGCCACCAGCGAATCTTATGAGTGATATTCTTTGAAGCTGAATTTTAATCCCATACTCGAACCTTTCTTTTATTTCCTTCATTGACGCTTCGATGTGTAGATTGAGAGTAGAGGCGAAAGAATAAATCCCTGTTCTACACTTCTTCCTTGGTCTTGGTATGTTATTCGTCTTTCCACAGGATTACATTGTCGAACACTTGCCGACGAGTCATATGAACTTGTCTTGATTTTCCTTAAGTCTTGCTTCCATTATTAACCGGCAACGTCAGGCCTGGCAGTCTGGCGCCTTTATCTTTCCTAAATTGAAACTGTTCGTGATCCAGCGACTTGGAAGCATGAGCTGTTATGCTGATTATACGATAGATCTTGCTCTTCTCAACTCTTCCTATCTTCGGAATTGTATGCATGATGTTTTTACGGAAGTCTTATGGTATGTCTCACAGATTCTACACAAATTTGAATAGTCGTTTTGTTACCACTTCCGTCATCGATCTTACAAATTCCAACGCTCGGTTTCGACGAATAGTTATTATAACAGTCTTCCACTGCTAAACAAGCATACGAACAATACAAGTGAGTCTGTCTGTTGATGGCTCTCACCGAGATTTATGTGTACGCATCTCACTGAGTGTCATATCAATATTGTAAAAAAGTATGTCGACAACTGCAGGTCGTATTAGAGAGCTCTAACAACTAGTAATTCCGTCTTGTCGTTACTGTCTATTGATATTTTAGTGCTTTATGAAATATTACGACTAATGTGAGCAATGTCATATGTCACTGTATCACAGTCTGAAAGCTGCCATCTGTTTAGCCTTAGACAGCTTGCATGGTTCACAACGGCCGGCACCGAGCGAGGTGGCGCACTGGTTAGACACTGGACTCGCATTCGGGAGGACGACGGTTCAATCCCGCGTCCGGCCATCCTGATTTAGGTTTTCCGTGATTTCCCTAAATGCCGGGATGGTTCCTCTGAAAGGGCACGGCCGACTTCCTTCCCCATCCTTCCCTAATTCGATGAGACCGATAACCACGCTGTCTGGTCTCCTTCCCCTAACAACCAACCAACCAACGAACCAACAACGGCCGGCTTTCCTCCAGCCCGAGTCAGCGACAGCCCATCTTCCTGGATGACGTAAAGCAGCCCGTCCCCTGGAACATTTACCTGTCGGCAACCCGCTCGCCGTCCGACTCAGCCCTCGTAAATTAGAAATCTACCACGTGGCCGCCAGCTGTCACTCAGCTGTCATACTGCTCGTACATATCGACGCGACTTCTGACGAGGTTTTCACCTCATTACGTTACAATCTGCTGCAAAAAAGATGAGCAATGGGTATGAGAAGCACCGATCTTCACTCATTTAAATGTCACGGGAAAGTTTAGAATGTCATGTGACATACGTACAAATACAAAGAGTAGCAGCATACAACTGAAAAATAAAATGTCGTGAGGGAATTTAAAAAATTACTGTGAAGCTCAACTTTTGAGCAGGCCCAATATTTAGTTACAGCTACAGAAATTGTGCATATGGAGCTACAAGGAAAGCTAAGCAAATATTTTCCCGTCGCTAACAATATTCTCCAGGGACATCATTAACGAAAGCCGTCTTCATAAATTTAACAAATCATTGACTTGTTATGAAAGCGTCTTTTAGCCCTTTTGTTTTAGTCACCTGGTGACCATATGCAAGTTTCTATCGATTCTTATGTGCTCTTTCCTTTTTCTGCCAGTCTTCCATGTTTCTACTATGTCGCGTTTTTTCCTCCGGACGATTCCATACCTGATCTACCTTGGAATCTACCTACATTTAACACCTTCCTCCTGAAAATATCTTTCAGCGGCAGTTTCTGCTTATTTTTTCTGTGACGGTTATCTTTTTTGTGGCGGCGTTCGTAGCGACAAACAATTCGCTGTAGAAACGGCTTACGAAGTCACCGCCACACTTTTAATAGCGGGCCGACCGGTCCGCTGGAACAGTGAACAGAAAGATGAAAACCCAAACACTCTGATTAAATAAAAGTCGGTACTTATCTTTATTAACGAAGATACAGAAACACAGTAGTGAACTCCGTGTCTACAGAAATCTGTCTAGTTCGAGTCGGAGCGGCTAGGTCAATGTCGGCTGACGACAAACAACAACTCTGCTGCGATGAACACACAACTGACTAGCAAGTACACAATTCGGTGGCGAGTATACAACTGAGCGGCGAATACAGAACTGTCCTAGCGCTCGCGACTCCAGCGCTTAAGAAACCAGAAGCCAGCGGTGGCGCGCGCAGACTTGCGGCGATTTCCTGTCTCGCTGGCGCTGCTTATGCGGACGGCGTCCGGACTTTGATGCTGCCAACCTTTTGGCAGCGGGCTCGGGTGGCTTTACTGGCTAGGATATAACACTCCTCCCCCCCCCCCAAATCGCCGCACCGTCGTTGAATAATGACGTGGCGAGCGTCGACGGCGGGGGAGGGGTCTGGCCGCAGGCGTAGCAGAAGAGACCGGGGCGGAGACTGTTGTCGGTGGCAGTCCCCGGTCCGCACCCCAGCATTGGCTGCGCGGGGCCTCGGGAAACACCGACTGAAAACCGAGGTTAGGGTGCACGTCTGTGACCACGGGCGCAGCTTCTGGTACTGGACGCGACGGAGCGTCGGGACCCACGAAGAGAGGCAGCGTCTCCTGACGCTGCGTCGACGGCTGCTGAGTGGGCGCCGGACAAGGCGCTGCGGTGTCAGACTCCTTGGGGGTGCCCAAGGAAAGCGGCTGCAGGACAGGCTGCACAGCCACCGCTTGGGAAGGCGGCCCGGCTGAGGGGTCGACGTCCATCAGCTCCGAAGGCGGTGGCGACTGAAGAGGGACCGCAGGCGCCGGAGCGACCACCTGGGGCGCTCCCGGATGAAGCTGCGCGGGAGGCATCAACGGGACGGGCTGTCGGCGTGGTAGCGGCGACGGCTGCTGCTGCTGCCCTGGGGGCGGCAGCGAAGTCGGAAGGCGCGGCTGGAACCCGCCGCGGACCAAATCTGTGGACAAAGAACGAGCGGCAGAATCCGGGCGGCCAGCGCGGCGCAACTGGTTCTGATGCCTCCTGTGCACCCCAGTAGCACCTTGAACAGTATAAAAACCGCGACCCTGGACACTTATCACGGTACCACGTTCCCAACGACGGCGACCGTGATAAACTCTGAAAAAAACGGGGTCGTTGCGCTGAAAACGCGTGCGATGCTCAGAAGCGGCGGGTCGATCCGGGGGGTGCAACAACCGTAGTAGGGTGCGATGACGACGGCCGTGGAGAAGCTCCGCAGGCGAAGGGCCGTCACGTGGCGTGGTCCGGTACGACGACAGGAACGTGATGAGGGCCTGCTGACGAGAGTGCGTAGCACGAAGGCGGTCCATATGATCCTTGAATGTGCGTACAAAACGTTCCGCTGCACCATTCGATTGAGGGTGGAACGGCGGAGTAAGAACATGGCGAATGCCATTGGCAGAACAAAAACTTTCAAATTCAGCAGAGGTAAATTGTGGACCATTATCAGACACTAAAACTTCTGGAAGACCCTCAATACAAAAAATTGAAGTCAACGCCTGTATAGTTTGTGCAGACGTTGTAGACTGCATGGGCACAACAAACGGAAAATTACTAAATACATCTATCACGATGAGCCAACGAGAATGCCAATATGGACCAGCGAAATCAATATGTACTCGCTGCCAAGGACCGGCAGGGCGTGCCCACTCAAAATAGCGTTGAGGCGGAGCAGCTTGGTGTTCGGCACACTTCGAACAATCTGTAGACATCTGCGTAATCTGCTTATCAATGCCGATCCATGTACAATGACGGCGGGCAAGCTGCTTGGTGCGGACCACTCCCCAATGACCTTGATGCAACAAGTCGAGGACCTTGGATTGGAGAACTTGGGGAACCACTACACGAAGCTGGTCATTCTCGGTGCGTAACAGCAAAACTCCGTACGAAACAGACAACAGATGACGTTGCGGATAATAGCGACGAACCACAGGATCCGATATGTCCTTTGCCTTGGACGGCCAACCACGTTGAACAAAACGTAATAGTAAACTCAGATGAGGATCCGTAGCTGTCTCACGTGCCACCTGACGATAATCAATCGGAAAATCCCGGAGGGATTGATGCTCATCGGCGTCAATCTGATGGCAAGAGTCGTCAGAGGAATCGAAGACATCATCCGCAGCAATCGGCAATCTAGAAAGCGCGTCAGCGTTTGCATGCTGAGCTGTAGGGCGATACAGTATCTCATACTGGTATTGTGATAACAAAAGAGCCCAACATTGTAGTCTCTGAGCTGTCCGCTGAGGAACTGGTTTAGACGGATGAAACAGTGACGTCAGGGGCTTGTGATCTGTTACTAAATAGAATGGTCTACCATAGAGGTAGTGATGGAATTTTGTGACACCGAACACAATAGCCAACGCTTCCTGTCCAATTGGCTATAATTACACTAAGCTTTGTTTAGCAATTTAGATGCGAACGCAATAGGACGTTCGGTGTTACCGACTCGGTGAGACAACACAGCACCGAGGCCGAAAGAAGAGGCATCACAAGCTAACACCAGAGGCTTGTTAGGGTCGTAATGGACCAGACAACGATCATTCAATAAAGCCTCTTTAAGCTGCTGAAAGGCTGATTGGCAATCAGCTGACCACACAAACGGAACATTCTTACGGCGGCGACGATGCAACGGTGCCGCAATCTGTGATGCATTAGGTATAAACCTAATATAATATGTCAATTTGCCAAGAACTGCTTGCAATTCATGGAGATTGCGAGGGGCGGGCAAATCACGAATAGCTGCTAAATGTGACTGGGAGGGATGAATGCCTTGAGCATTAATAACATGTCCCAGATACTCCAACTCCGTAAGGAAAAATGAACATTTATCGATGTTGCAACGTAGGCCTGCCTGAGACAACACTTTAAACAAACACTCCAAATTACGGAAATGTTCAGCAGGCGTCCGACCGGACACAACAATATCGTCTAAATAGTTGCAACACGATGGCACATTAGCCAGAAGTTGTGACAAAAAACGCTGAAAAACAGCTGGAGCTGACGCACAACCAAAAGGCAAACGCAGAAAACGGAACAACCCCAACGACGTGTTTATGACAAAATACTGTTGTGATTGCTCGTCGAGGGGCAATTGCAAATATGCTTCACGGAGATCAATTTTGGAAAAGAAACGAGCTTCCCCTAACTTATCCATCAGCTCGTCCGGTCTAGGCAAAGGAAAAGAATCAATGACAGTCTGAGGATTAACTGTCGACTTAAAATCAGCACACAAACGTAACTTGCCAGACGGTTTCTTTATAATAACTAAGGGAGAAGCCCACTGGCTCGCTGAAACGGGTTGAATAACACCGTTGTTTTGCCAACGACGAAGTTCATCTGCTACAGGTGCCCGGAGGGCGTGAGGCACTGGACGAGCACGAAAAAATCGAGGCTGAGCATTATCTTTTAACGTAATATGAGCGGCAAAGTTCGCAGCACAACCTAGTTCGTCTTTAAATATGTCACTGTATCGTTTACACAAATCGGTTATGCTGTCTTGCGTAACAACAACAGAATTAATTTGCAACACATTGTCTTGGATAGACAGGCCAAACAAGTCAAAACAGTCTAATCCGGAAATGTTTACACTGTCGGTAGCGCGGAGCACTGTGAATGAAACTGTTTTTGTATTGCCACGGAATGTGGCTGGCACGCTACGTACACCTAACACAGGAATTTGTTCTCCACTATAAGTAGCCAAAGAATGTTTTGCCGCTGAAAGTTTAAGGCGGCCGATAGCCGCATACGTAGCACTATTTATGAGAGTCACAGACGCACCAGTGTCTAATTGAAAATTGAAGGTCTTATCCTGGATGCGTAGCTTCACAAATAGATTATTACACTGTCTCTGGATCGGTGCAGTGGAGGCGGAAGACACAAAATCAGCGCGTTTAGCGCGTGTTCGCTGCTTACGACAACTCGTGGGTTGGGCGGGTGGGACAACAACTCCCGCTTCACTTGCAGTCTGTACATTACTTTTTACAGCGTTTGAATTACGCTTGGGTCGCATAGCAGAGGGCTGGGTTGGTGGCTTATTGCGAACAAGTTTATTACCCACACGAACCGTGGAAGAGTCTTTAAACGCGACCTTCTGGGCGGACTGGCTTTGAAGAACATGAATATCCATGGGCTGGGCAGCACTAGAATTGTTCTTGCGTTTACGCAAACAAACAGTCTGGATGTGTCCTTTCCTTTGACAAAAGTGACAAACCGCGTTTCTTAACGGGCAACGTTCACGAGGATGAGCAAGAACACACTTAGGGCAAGACTTAACTCTATCATTTTGCACACGCGGCTGACGAATGTGTTTAACATGACGCGGCCGGCTAGTGTTTACAGTCTGACTCTGCCGGTGGGGCCGCGGGCGTGACATAACTTGCTTAGCATAGGCAATTTGAGAAATACATGGCTGATCTAACTCACACTCAGCATAGTCAAAAGTATCTTGGGCTTCAATGATGTTCATCACAGTCTCTAATGACGGGTCAGGCAACTTTAAGATAGCAGCACGAATACGAGAATCTGCAATGCTTTGAGTAATAGCGTCTCGTAACATGACATCAATGTAGGAAGCTCCACACACACAATTAAATCGGCACTGACGGGTGAGGCCCCGTAAATCTGTTAACCACTGTTTATTAGATTGATGTGGCAGTTTCTTTAATCTGAAGAACTTGAATCTGGCTGCTGCCACATGAACTCGCGACTCGAAATACTCAGCAAGCTTGTTAACAACAACGTCATAGTCTAAAGCTTCTGGCTTGGATTCCGGGAACAACTTACAAAGTAGTCGATAGACTTCCACGCCTGCAGTGGAAATTAAATAAAGCTGCCGCTCAGTACCCGTGATTTTGTAGACTGTCATGTGCGCCTGCAACTGCGCGAAATATTCTCGCCATTCTTCTCTTGATGCATCAAAAGCACGGAAAGGTGGTGCTGCCTGTGCTTGTTCCTTTTGTGTTGGAGGATTAGCCGCTTGTTTGGCGATTGCTTCCACCAAACTTTGTATTTGCTGACTCTGTAACAAGATCAACTGTTGTAATTCGGCAGACATAGTGAACACAAATTAAACTAGCCCCCAAAATTTTATCGCTATAATTAGTATAACCAGAAACAAGTTGAACCAGCCCTGCACACCAGTTTTGTGGCGGCGTTCGTAGCGACAAACAATTCGCTGTAGAAACGGCTTACGAAGTCACCGCCACACTTTTAATAGCGGGCCGACCGGTCCGCTGGAACAGTGAACAAAAGAATGAAAACCGAAACACTCTGATTAAATAAAAGTCGGTACTTATCTTTATTAACGAAGATACAGAAACACAGTAGTGAACTCCGTGTCTACAGAAATCTGTCTAGTTCGAGTCGGAGCGGCTAGGTCAACGTCGGCTGACGACAAACAACAACTCTGCTGCGATGAACACACAACTGACTAGCAAGTACACAATTCGGTGGCGAGTATACAACTGAGCGGCGAATACAGAACTGTCCTAGCGCTCGCGACTCCAGCGCTTAAGAAACCAGAAGCCAGCGGTGGCGCGCGCAGACTTGCAGCGATTTCCTGTCTCGCTGGCGCTGCTTATGCGGACGGCGTCCGGACTTTGATGCTGCCAACCTTTTGGCAGCGGGCTCGGGTGGCATTACTGGCTAGGATATAACAATCTTAATGAAACATACCAAGTGACACAGACGGTATCTTTCTTCATTACACTTACAAGTGGTCACAGTCGATTGTTCAGTTATACTTACTTACTTTAACGGTTTTATCACACAAATTGCAGTCAGTCTTTGGCTTCGTCAATCATCCTCCTTCATCTTCTTAGTTCTGTGTATTCTTTTTACAGGTAGTTCGAACTTGCTATCTGATCCCGTGGTTTCTTCTGAATTCAGATCTGATATTCTCGACGCATTACGTGCCCACATCACTTAAGTATCCTCTCTTCAATCTTGTCACAATGTCCAGTGATTTCTTCAACTTCTGTACTACTCCACTTTTCCATTTTCTACAATTGTCTCTATCCTTCACTAGTGCAAAAATCCGTCTCTCAATAGTATTCTCAAATGACAGGTGTTTCTTACTATCTTTCAGTTGCAGAGTCGAGACCTCTGGTCAATATAGGAATGGTTCAAATGGCTCTGAGCACTTTGGGCCTTAACATCTGAGGTCATCAGTCCCCTACAACTTAGAACTACTTAAATCTAACTAACCTAAGAACATCACACACATCCATGCCCGAGACAGGATTCGAACCTGCGACTGTAGCGGTAGCTAGGTTCCAGACTGAAGCGCCTAGAACCACTCGGCCACACCGGCCGGCTCCATATAGGGCGTTTGGTTGTATTTCGTCGATCTCGATAGAGGCCGTGACTTGAGCACTTTCTGAGTGCAAACTTTAACCTGTTTTCTTCTTGAATTCTTGCCATTATTTCCTGGTCTACTCGTTTCACTGAGAACTGCCTCAAGATACCCTTCTACCATTTCAAAAATTTTACCATCAGCCTCTAAACATCTGTCGTCATTCTCTCTGCTCACAAAGACTGCAGACCAGTTACACGTTTTAGGGTTGTATGTATGAAAATAGATATAGATTCTACAAAATGTGTTTTTGTGTAAATATTAAAAACAGCATTAACATCTCAATAATTGTTTCAATACAAAAGCTGGATTAACTAGTCAGTGTAGCATCAAGATCAGCAAGCGCACCAAGATAGTGGTCGTTAGGATGTTTGGTAATCGCAGTCGTAACTGAAAGGAGTGCGTTTGTAGCGTTATTTTCAGTTGCTGGATATGATAATTAAATATTAGCATGTGAAGTAGCAACCGAGCCTGCTCGTATTCCTCCCGGAAAGCTGTTGGATCTGCACCAGATGGGCTAGCGTGAGATGGGTTGCTCCCCAATAAGCTCAGCTACTAAATAATAACTGTTGCGCAATGGATTTAACGATATCAAAGGGGTGTCTCTGGTAACAGAGTCATGGGTATTGGTATTCACAAAATGGATAGTATACTGCAAGGAAACGGGATTCAATAACAACTAAATAAAAAGCGAACCCAAAATTTGTTCCAGAGATTTTCACTGTGCATGGGTCAGCCTGCGCCATTAACATAAGATTTAAATCAGAGCAAGATCAAAGAACCATCTAATCAGAATAGGTTATACACATACAATAGCAATAATTAACTTGGCGAAGTTTCGAGAAAAGGAATCGAGGATCAAAAGCAACCAGAATGTATATAACACGGACACAGTAGACACGTAGTGGTTCTAAAATCGTACCAACTAAAATAAAAACAACATTTAACTTCTCCTGTTCGCTCGGTCTTGGGAGCTTTCATGAATTCAGCTAAGCAACAGAACACTCCTAGCTTCGCTCTGTCCTAACCAGATGGTTCAAATGGCTCTGAGCACTATGGGACTTAACATCTGAGGTCATCAGTCCCCTTGAACTTAGAACTACTTAAACCTAACTAACCTAAGGACATCACACACATCCATGCCCGAGGCAGGATTCGAACCTGCGACCCTACAGCGGTCGCGTGGTCCCATACTGAAGCGCCCAGAACCGCTTGGCCACACCGGCCGGCTCCTAACCAGACGATGTCACTTGGTAATCTCACCATAATATCTGTGTCAAAATGTAGAGTGCTGTTGGTGCTGGTGGTCTTCAATGGAACACGTCACACGACGCTCAACGCCGTCTTTGAAAGTTGAAGTTCAGCTTGCAGCTGCAGTGTATCCTTACGTGTCTCCCAGAGAGAAATCTACTCTAAGAGAAGTCTGAACTAACGTTGGAATCGCACTATACTCTTCTTAGTCAGACACCAACGAATCTGTAGCGCTCTGACCTTGAGGAGGAAGTGGTTTCTAAACAAGAATCTCCTGTCTCTGCCAGCAACGTATCGGCCCCAAAAGTATCGTCCACCAATGCACAGTACAGGCGAACAGCGTAATTGTTAAGGTGTTCTGTTACTACTATCAAATTCCTGTATTGAAACCTTTCTTCAGTCGCCCAGCTTTACGCCTACGCTGGTGCGACAACATTCTGGACCTCCAAGCTGTGTTACTGATTCTCCATTTTAGCCCACAAATGCACGTCTTCTCGTGTTGAAATTTCAGAGAGGCAGCTCCAAACCTCCCATTCTCGACAGTACATCTACTTCTACATCTGTCTGCATCTACATAGCTACTCTGCAAATCGAACTTAAGTGCCTAGCAGAAGATTGATCGAACCACCTTCTCAATAATTCTCTGTTGTTCCACTCACGAACAGAGCGAGGAAGAAACAAACACCTATATATTTCCGAGTGAGCCCTGATATCTTAATATCCTCATCGATTCTCCCTTTGTAGGTCGGAGAGAAGAAAAAGTTTTCATTCGGGGGAGAAAGCTGGTGATTGAAATTTCGTGAGAAGATCCCGCTGCAATGACAAATGCCTTTGTTTTAATTATTTTCACCCCATATCCCGTATCATGTCTGTGATACTGTCTCCTCTATTTCACGGTCATACAAAACAAGCTACTCTTCATTAAACCTTCTCGATGTTCTTCGTTACTCTTGTATGGCAAGGATCCTACACCGCGCAGCAGTACTCTAAAAGAGGACGGACAAGCGTAGTGTAGGCAGTGTGTTTAGTAGATCTGTTACCTCTTCTAAGCATTCTGCGAATAAAATGCAGTCTTTGGCTCGCCTTCCACAAAACGTTTTCTATGTGTTCTTCCCAATTTAAATTGTTCGCAATTGTAATTCCTAGGTATTTAGTTGAATTTGCGTCGTTTAGATGTGATTGATTTATCGTGCCACAAAACTTCAACGAATTTCTTTTAGCACTCATGTGGATGACCTCACACTTTTCATTAATTATGCTCAATTAACAATTTTCGCACCATACATATATCTTATCTAAATTGTTTTGCAATTTGTTTGGATCTCCTGATGACTTTACTATACAATAAACCACAGCATTATCTGCATATAACATAAGGTTGCTGCTCAGTTCGTCTCCTAAATCGTTTATATAGGTAATAATCAACAGAGAGCTTGTAACACTACTTTGGGGAAAGCCAGAAATCACTTCTGTTTTACTTGATTACTTTCCGTCAATTACTGTGAACTGTGGCGTCTCTGAATGAAAATCACGAATCCATTCGCGTAACTGAGACTATATTCCATAAATAAACACGCAGTTTGATTAAAAGCCGTTTGTCAGGCACGGTGTCAAAAGATTTATGAAAATTTAGAAGTACGTAATCAAATTGAAATTTGTCGTCGACAGAAATCAACACTTCGTATGAATAAAGACTTAGTTGTGTTCCACACCCCGAACGTTGTTTTGTGAATCAGTGTTGACTATGAGTCAATAGACCTTTCTCTTCGAGATAATTCATAGTGTTCGAACGAAACATATGTTCCAAAATCCAGCCACGTATCGATGTTGATGTTGGCTTTCTTGAATATGGGTGTGACTAGTGAAACTTTCGAGTCTTTGGGTACGGATCTTTCTTCGAGCGAGTGGTTGTATACACACTATTGGCCATTAAAATTGCTACACCAACAAGATAATCGTGCTACAGACGCGAAATTTAACCAACAGGAAGAAGATGCTGTGATATGCAAATGATTAGCTTTTCAGAGAATTGACACAAGGTTGGCGCCGGTGGCGACACCTACAACGTGCTGACATCAGGAAAGTTTCCAACCGATTTCTCATACACAAACAGTAGTTGACCGGCGTTGCTTGGTGAAACGTTGTTGTGATGCCTCGTGTAAGGAGGAGAAATGCGCACTATCATGTTTCCGACTTTGATAAATGTCGGATTGTAGCCTATCGCAAGTGCTGTTTATCGTATCGCGACATTGCTGCTCGCGTTAGTCGAGATCCAATGACTGTTAGCAGAATCTGGAATCGGAGGGTTCAGGAGGGTTATACGGAACGCCGTGCTGGATCCCCACGGCCTCGTATCACTAGCATTCGAGATGACAGGCACGTTATCCGCATGGCTGTAACGGATCGTGCAGCCATGTCTCGATCCCCAAGTCAACAGATGGAGACGTTTGCAAGACAACAACTATCTGCACGAACAGTTCGACGACGTTTGCAGCAGCATAGTCTATCAGCTCGGAGACCATGGCTGCGGTTACCCTTGACGCTGCATCACAGACAGGAGCGCCTGCGATGGTGTACTCAACGACGAACCTGGGTGCACGAATGGCAAAACGTCATTTTTTCGGATGAATCCAGGTTCTGTTTACAGCATCATGATGATCACATCAGTGTTTGGCGACATCGCGGTGAACGCACATTGGAAGTGTGCATTCGTCATCGCCATACTGGCGTATCACCCGGCGTGATGGTATGGGGTGCCATTGGTTCCACGTCTCGGTCACCTCTTGTTCGCATTGACGGCACTTTGAACATGGACGTTACATTTCACATGCGTTAGGACCCGTGGCTCTACCCTTCATTCGATCCCTGCGAAACCCTACATTTCGGCAGGATAATGCACGACCGCATGTTGCAGGTCCTGTACGGGTCTTTCTGGATGCAGAAAATGTTCGACTGCTGCTCTGACCAGCACATTCTCCATTTCTCTCACCAACTGGAAACGTCTGGTCAATGGTGGCGGAGCAACTGGCTCGCCACAATACGCCAGTCACTACTCTTGATGAACTGTGGTATCATGTTGAAGCTGCATGGGTAGCTGTATACGTACACGCCATCCAAGCTCTGTTTGACTCAATGCCCAGGCGTATCAAGGCCGTTATTACGGCCGGAGATGGTTTTTCTGGGTACTGATTTCTCAGGATATATGCACCCAAACTGCGTGAAAATGTAATCACATGCCAGTTCTAGTATAATATATTTGTCCAATGAATACCCGTTTACCATCTGCATTTCTTCTTGGTGTAGCAATTTAAATGGCCAGTAGTGTAATTATTAAATATGGAGATATTGCATCAGCCTAATCTGGTATACGATCTGGACCGGAAGACTTGCTTTTATTAAGTTGTTTAAGCTGCCTCAATACTCCGAGCGTATGTACTTCTAAGTTACACACGATGGCAGGCCAATAAACTCAATACCTCTACGTTGGTGGAAGAATCCCTCGTCCCGCCAGGGTTTGGCATCAGATGGACGCACTGCGCTCTCACCCGGAAGCGAAAGAGCCGACCTGCTTTATCTGAATCCGTCAGGGAGACAAGAATCTGTTAAAACGATTCCCTCATTCAAACTGTCTTTCAGAAAGTCACAGGACTGTGCATAGTGCCAACTGCAGAGTGTTTTGCAGTATCTGGGCCTAGTTGTAAAAGTGGACATTTCTTTCTGTGTGCGAATCTCCACCGTTCATCGTTTTAGCGTTTTTGATGTACAATGCATTGTGCACTGCATCCCCATAGTTGATGCAAAGTGTTTGCAATGGTTGCCAGGAGGCAATCGGACTGAACAATAAGTATCGACAGCTTAGCTGTTAGGCCTCGCCCCGTCATCGGAGTGTCACAAGTTTGTCTGTGTTCCTGGGAAGTCTCACAGCGGTAATCTCGTCCCTTTGTCGCCGCTCGCAAGAAAATCTAACGTTGCACATCTATAGATCCCCTGTCAGAACAGGAAAGATTAATAAATAGACAAGACAGATTGATATCATTACTGGTATTATTATCCAAATTATATCGACTGATCGAAACATGCCCCAAATACTGAATAATTTAACTAGCATAATGTACTGACGGAAAAATTGTAACACAAAAAAAAAATTAATGTAGAGTAACGAAAATTCAGGAATACAATGTGTAGGTGACATACTCAAGTGATTAACATTGCAAGATCAGAGGTTAACAGACTTTGTAAATGTAAAGTTCCGGAACATTAATAACAGGTGTAATCGCCAGAATGTTGAATGGAAACTTACAAAAGTACATGCATTGTGTTGAACAGTTGCTGCATGTCAGTTTATGGGACCGAGTTCCATACCGGTTGCACTTGGTCGGCCAATACAGGAACAGTTAATGATGGTGGAGTTGCCGTCCCATGATGTCCCACATGTGCTCGACTGTATGCTGTAGAATATATTGGGTTGCAAGCATTATAGTGTTGGAAAACACCCCTGGAATGCTGTTCATAAATGGCAGCACAACTGGTTGAATCACCAGACTGAAGTATAAATTTGCAGTCAGGGTCCGTGGGGAAACCACGAGAGTGATCCTGCTGTCATATGAAATCCCACCTCAGACCATAACTCCAAGTGTAGATCCATTGTGTCTAGCTCGCAGACAGGTTCATCTACGTCTACGTGGATACACTGCAAATCACATTTAAGTGCCTGGCAGAGTGTTCATCGAACCACCTTCACAATTGTCTATTTTTCCAATTATAGCGCGCGAAAAGAATGAACACCTATATCTTTCCGTACGAGCTCTGATTTCCCTCATTTTATCTTGGTGATCGTACCTCCCTATGTAAGTCGGTGTCAACAAAATATTTTCGCCTTCGGAGGAGAAAGTTGGTGATTGGAATTTCGTGAGAAGATTCCGTCGCAACGAAAAACGCCTTTCTTTTAATGCTGTCCATTCCAAATCCTGTATCATTTCTGTGACACTCTCTCCGATATTTCGCGATAATACAAAACGTGCTGCCTTTCTTTGAACTTTTTCGATGTACTCAGTCAGTCCTATCTGGTAAGAATCCCACACCGCGCAACAGTATTCTAAAAGAGGACGGAAAGCGTAGTGTAGGCAGTCTCCTTAGTAGGTCTGTTACATTATCTAAGTGTCCTGCCAATGAAACGCAGTCTTTGGTTAGCCTTCCTCACAACATTTTCTATGTTTAAATTGTTCGTAATTGTAATACCTAGGTATTTAGTTGAATTTACGGTTTTTAGACTAGACTGATTTATCGTGTACCCGAAGTTTAACACGTTCCTTTTAGCACTCACGTGGATGACCTGACACTTTTCGTTATTTGTCAACTGCCACTTTTCGCACCATTCCGATATTTCTTCTAAATTGTTTTGATCTTCTGATGACTTTATTAGTCGATAAACGACTGCGTCATCTGCAAACAACCGAAGACGGCCCGCATCTCGTGGTCGTGCGGTAGCGTTCTCGCTTCCCACGCCCGGGTTCCCGGGTTCGATTCCCGGCGAGGTCAGGGATTTTCTCTGCCTCGTGATGGCTGGGTGTTGTGTGCTGTCCTTAGGTTAGTTAGGTTTAAGTAGTTCTAAGTTCTAGGGGACTTATGACCACAGCAGTTGAGTCCCATAGTGCTCAGAGCCATTTAGAGCCACAACCGAAGACGGCTGTTCAGATTGTCTCCCAAATCGTTTATATAGATAAGGAACAGCAAAGGGCCTGTAACACTACCTTGGGGAAGGCCAGAAATCACTTTTGTTTTACTCGATTACTTTCCGTCAATTACAACGAACCGTGACCTCGCATGACAGGAAATCACAGATCCAGTCACATAACTGAGACGATATTCCATAATCTCGCAATTTCACTACGAGCCGCTTGTGTGATACAGTGTCAAAAGCCTTCCGGAATTCCAGAAATACGGAATCGATCTGAAATCCCTTATCAGTAGCACTCAGCACTTCATGGGAATAAAGAGCTAGTTGTGTTTCACAAGAACGATGTTTTCTAAACCCATGTTGACTGTGTGTCAATAGACCGTTTTCTTCGGCGTAATTCATTACGTTCGAACACAATATATGTTCTAAAACCCTGCTGCATATCGACGTTAACGATATGGGCCTGTAATTTAGTCGATTTCTCCTACTACCTTTCTTGGATATTGGTGTGACCTGTGCAACATTCCAGTCTTTGGGTACGGATCTTTCGTCGAGCGAACGGTTGCATATGATTGTGAAGTATGGAGCTAATGCATCAGCATACTCCGAAAGGAATCTAATTGGTATACAGTCTGCACCAGAAGACTTGCTTTTATTAAGTGATTTAAGTTGCTGCACTACTCCGAGGATACTTACTTCTACGTTACTCATGTTGGCAGCTGTTCTCGAATCAAATTCTGGAATATTTGCTTTAAATCTCTCAAATGGCCGCTTTCTGATCAACACACAGCCATCACTGGGACAGAGGCAGAACGAGATTTGCTTAGAAAACACAACAGACCTCCACCCTGCCCTCCAGTGAGCTTTCGACTGACACCACTGAAGTCGCAAGTGGTGGTGGTTTGGAGTCAGTGGAAAGCACACCGCGCGGTGTCTGACTCGGACTGTTCATCAGGTAACCGATTTGTAACAGCTCCTTGTGCCATTGTGGTGCCAATAGCTGCTCAAATTGCTGCTGCAGATGCAGTGCGTTGCGAAAGAGCCATACACCAAACACGATGGTCTTCCCTTTCCGTAGTGTCACATGGCTGTCCGGTGCTCTCTATTCTTGCGACTGTACGTCCTCGTGACCACCGCAGTCAGCGATCATGTACAGTGGCCACACGCCTGCCAGGTCTTTCTGCAATATCTCAGGGAGAACATCCAGCTTCTCGTAGTCTTATTACACGAACTTGTTGCATCTCAGTGAGGTGTTGATAACGGCGCCATTGTCACCTTCAAGGCATTCTTGACTAATATCAACTCACCAAGTCCAATCTAAACCGTAACTAACGCTGAAGACCGTTACAGCGTGTGTTTAAAGCAAACCTGATTTGTATCCTCATAGAGGCGCATCTAACGCCACGCACGCGAATGGCGCGAAATTTGAATAGATATCATCTTCCAGGTGCAGAAACAAGCCTACCAACTTTCGTTTACGTCACGCAACTCCTTATTGGTGATGCGATTTTTTTTTCCGTCGTTGTATAAATGAGATGTGTCAGACCACAGGTGGACCGACGCCTGACAGTTAACTGTTTTGTCTGTGGCAGGAACTATAATCATACTGTTGCGGTACTGTTGTGTTTTTCACATAGCAATCATTGTATGGGAACAGAATTGCAAATTGAAGAAGACTCACGCCATTTTTCACTGAAGTTTTTTTTTCTGTTTATGCTGGCGAAAGGATTC
The DNA here is from genome assembly GCF_021461385.2 of Schistocerca piceifrons. Classification (NCBI taxonomy): domain Eukaryota; kingdom Metazoa; phylum Arthropoda; class Insecta; order Orthoptera; family Acrididae; genus Schistocerca; species Schistocerca piceifrons. Next base: position 769,035,576 of record NC_060141.1, on the reverse strand, counting down.
CTCCTACTTTGCTCCCTCCTTCTACCGCACATATACACTGCTCTCCAAAACTTATGAGCGAGACAGATCAAGTAACATAACATATTAACAACACCATGTGAGCCGTGGCGCTCGTTACTGGCGCGCCAGTCTCTTGGATGTCCATTATCGATTCTTCGATGTTTCTTATCTTTGCTTGCCTTGTTGTTTTCCGCATTCGCGGGGCAAGTGGCAGTCGACGTTTGCTCGGGCTACCTGCTGAGACGCCGCGAGGTACGAGGTGGAAGCAACCACGTATACGTGGAGTTGGTTGTACGCGGTCTGCCGGTTCAGCATGGAGGATATGTGTTGGCTGCCTGCCTGTCTGCTCGCCTCATTTTGCTCGCCGTGCCTTGCGACCGCCTAGCTTGGGTTGCTGCCTGGTGTATCCTACACGAGCCATACCGGACGTCCAGCAGAAGCCAGCAGAAGTTAAGCATCCTTGTGTTTCTTTAAAGAAAAGTAGCAAATGTATAAGACCCTTTGTAACCAATTTTGGTGGCCTCTTAAGTGTGGCCTTCGCGTTTACACTGCCTTTGGGGAGAGCTAATTCTTTTAAATTTAAATTGTCGGGGTTCCCTGTCCTTTATAATCCTTTGGGGATTTTATTTGAATTTTCTCTTTTGGGTTCCTTCCTTTGCTTGGTTATATGTTTACTTGTATAGTCCTGGTTAAAACTCGGAGAAGGTGTTTGATGTTACTGCCCCTTCCGGCATTTGTCTTTTCAATTAAGTGTTGTCATCCCTTCGAGCGACCTGGTGTCACTCCTCGTTAATTAATGCTGGTTTATGTGTATTTAATTTTGAATAGGCCATTTGAATTAATATTTTGGAGCGCAGTATAGCACTAAGGCAAACTCATTGTATACCACCTTGTGCCCCGGTCTAGTACCTTAATTTTCAGTGGCACGAGTTAGCTCCACTAACGGTTTTACTGATGTGCTCCCTTCAAAATCTTGTCTCGTACAAGTTTGCCCCATGTGTGTCTGGGAACACAGAGATGAGCTTTAGTGTAACTTCAGTGCTAGTCAGTTAATGGAATCTTCATTTTGGCTTGGCTTCCACTGAAGAGTTTAAGTGGAGCGTAGTGTGTTTGATTTGTTATTCATTTAAATACTGTAAGTTTGTTTATTTAATGGGAAGCAACACATTTAAAGACTGTTGGTATTAACTCCCCTAGTTGCGGGGTGTTGCTAATTCGTTCCAAATGGTCTACTACTTATTCAATGGAAAGGCTGTTGATTAATTGCTTGCTGTGAGTACAAATTCACGCTATTTATTTGTTACCGAAATTGTTGAAGAGTCTGTGTCGTAATTCAATCACTAGCTACGTGTTTGAACTAAATTGATATAAACCTTACATTGGCTCCTTAAAATTTGTTGCCAGCAGAAACCCTTAAGACAACTAAGTTTTGTCACTGCTTACGTTAATTTTTACTGGGAGCAATATTTTATGTAGTTAAATTTTGTCTTAAAATGTGTATTTCTCTGATGTAATAAACGAGTGATAGAAGAAAAAAGCGAAGGCGCCTGGTGTATCCCATTGTGTCCGGTTTGTAACACGTATCACCATGGAAGTGAATGGAAGTGGGAGAGCGTGTTGCCAGAGGTCTCCTAGTCGTACACAGGAAGCTGGATGTCTCAGCGTGTGAAGGTCAATGTGACTGTAGCGACGAATTGGAGGCAGTTGAAGGAACGGGAGGAGAAAGAGATAGAGAAACGGTGTGAATATTTCTCTCTCTCTCTCTCTCTCTCTCTGTGTGTGTGTGTGTGTGTGTGTGTGTGTCGCTTAGCGAGCAGTTACGGTGGTCGGTAGCTGTGTTCTTCATTACAACATGGACCAGAGACAAGATTTGTATGACTTCATGTGGGGAAGAATAGTCGAAATACTAGAAAAAGGAAGGAGTATGACGATCTTAGCCATGAGTCCGGTATTGCTCGCAGCACTGTTTCACGCGCATGAGGAGTGTCCCAAACCACAGGCACTGCTGCCCGAAGAGGAGAACACGATCGACCATTATGAACTGCAGCGGTGGATCGCCACCCCATTGAGCAACGGGCAGACAGCGAGTGCAACAGCAACCACACTTAAGAGGAATGCATGACACACAGTCTCACGTTCTACAGTGGCACGACGACTACATGGGTATGGGCTCCTTGTCCGACGAGCAGTATGTTGTGTTCCGTTGACATCCGCACATGGGCGGCGCCATATCGATGATGCCAAGACCACACTGACTGCTTTTATGACATTGGTGTAGATTCATCCCGATAAATGATGCATGATGTACTCTCGTATGGTGAGAATTGGCAACAGGTAATGAAATCAGGAACATTGTCGAAGATGATCGTCTTGGTGGTGCAGGTGTTATCGTGTGGGGTGGCATGGACGTATTGACCTCCAACGGGCAACGTCACAGTGATACTGTACTCCTTCCCAATGTGCGTCTATTCAGGGGTGCAATCAGCCCTGAAGTGATTTTTATGGATGACACTACGTGACTGCAACGAACAGTGTAATTGCACCAGCTCTTGGGACGTGGGGATATTCGGCGAATGGTCTGGTTTGCCCGTTCGTCCTATTTAAAATCTGACTGAGCACGTCTGGGTCGCCATTTAGGTATGTACTGCGGCACGTCCACATGCATCAACGACCATCCAACATTTCTCAACCGCGCTGGTGGAGGAATCGAACGCCCAACCACAGGAACTGCCTATCAAACTTGCAGCCAGCATGGAGACATATTTCAGAACATACATTATCGTCCGTGGTGAACACACATTCTATTAGAAAGCACTGTAGCACTTATTTCAATGCATGGTGTAGGTTTCATACAGCTGTGTTACTTAGCAGTGACACATCATGTGAATGTTACTTTCGTCATTTAGTTTTGCACACCATAATATCAAGGGCCTATTTCAATAGTGGTACAAGTCCATTTTTGTTCATTTTGAGATACAGAATCTTAAAGTTAAATGAGCACTGAAAAATCTGCAGTTGAGATACCAGAAATATTCTAGCATATGGTTTCTTGCTAGAGATGAACCTTTCTTTCTGTTTGCTTGGATCATTAATTTCAGAAGCATTATAGGCAGAAAAGTGGAGGTAATGGACTTGTATCGGTATTGAAATGAGCCCTTCATATGTTACATCCATTTGCAAGACAAAAAATATAAAACTCTTCCCTTTAGTTTTATCAATAGAAGTAGTTCTCTGCAATAGGTTATCTGTGTTCACGATATCATATGCGTACTGCACGATTTCATGAAATGAATACTTTTTGCCCTAGTTTGCTATTGTCGCAGACCAATATTCCATACTACAGTTTTGACATGTAATATTAAACACGAACTACCTGTTGGGCATTTCGTTTCCGAAAGCCGGATGTGAGTCACAGAACGAGGGTTACTGAGCTCGGTCTTATATGTGGTTTCTAATGCAATTATAATTTCGTTATACATGCCTAGCTACTTTGACCATTCTTTGTTAATTTTCGCTTTTCTAAGGGCTGTACTGTCACTGAGTGCTGCCTTTTTAAAAATTTCCTTTAACTTGCATCATCATCATAAACATATAGTTTCATTTATCAGTATAATATGAAGTGCGAAGAGTTTCTGAATCCCTTTCTGCGCGTCGCCGGAATGTGTAATAGTAGCTTTACAACGTTTTGCATAGCTAGAGAAACAGTAGATCTTCTACTGTACCTCGTAACTTTCATACTGAGACTGCAATGTGTTCTAGTTGTGTAACTGAAGCCCATGGCTTAGAGCAGTAACTGTGTTGGCGTTCTGAAAAAGGCCGATTGAGCCTTTTTTTGTGCACTTAAAGAAGACATTATAGATACTCCTTAAGAAATAAAATTTGCAGATGTTCTGTAAGACGTAAACCAAGTTTACCAAGTTCTACAGCTACACTATCGATCACTAATATCAGCATGTGATACCCGGATCACCCAGTTCATTAGCCAAAAAATTTGTGCGTGTACCGTATTATTCAGGGTTTTTTTTATCCAAGTATTCCTTACAAGACACAGAACGACTCAAAAATAGGAAAAAACACTTGTCAGAAAACAATTGTTGAAATATGGGCCAAGCTTAACTATGATTTTATTTACTTGAGTCAGGAGCATACACATAGGATTCCACAAATGTACAATTTCAGATAAGAATACAGAATGAATTTATACATTTACACACACATAAAATTGAAATCAAACTAGCCGGCCGGTGTAGCCGAGCGTTTCTAGGCGCTAGGTTTAAGTAGTTCTAAGTTCTAGGGGACTGATGACCTCAGCAGTTAAGTCCCATAGTGCTCAGAGCCATTTGAAACATTTGAAATCAAACTATCTTTGACCAGAAACGAGAAACCACTACAGTATTTTATTTCTCCTTGAGCAACTCTTCCAGACTATAAGAATCAGGGCAACGTAGATGCTGACGCTGAGATTTCGTTGTCTACACTTTTCCGAATTCACAAAGTGTTGGCCGTTGTAAGTATCTGCATTTCATTAGGTTGTTCTCACGTTTGTCGATGCCTGTTTCGTAAGCTGTTCACTGATCTCCATTTGGTCCAGTCCAAGTTCTGGCCGGCTGGTTAGCGTTCTGCTGACTTTACTCCTCCTTGGAGATGACTTGGCTGGTTGTCTGAGGCTTCCTTAGCTGCTGTTTTCAGTGCAGATGTTGACTGTAAAAAGCTCTTCCTAGACTTCAGGCACGAGAACGTCCATTCAGTGGGTGTAACTCGTTTCCATCAATCTTCTTCCTTCCGGCTTTTGCGGTTACTTTCCAGCGTATGTCACTAGGAACAATGCCTGTCATGCATTCCATTTTATGAACAGGAGTTGGGTTCAGGCATCCAATCGTTGGACATGCATTGTCATTAAAGCCTACGTATAATTCTTTCGTGTGGGTGGATTTATGTCACACTGAGGTGCGATATTCGCATCCGAGGGAAAGAGTGCCACAGCAGAATTACGGACGCACTAGGGATGGGCTCTCCACCTACTCTCAAAAATTTCCAGATGACGTTATTTCGGGCTGACACTAATATTTGGTATTGAGGCACTGTAAGGCTACTGTGTGTAAAGCAATGTCCCAACCCGATCAATTTTACTTTTCCTCCTGCCTGTCTGTTTCGTATGCTGGAAACCGCAGACATGTCTTTGTCCTACAATAGCCTTCTGCCATTTGAAACTACAGGAGTGCTCTATGTAGTTATTCCTCGTTGTTACGCATCCTTCAGGCCATCTTTCTCAAAACAGTCACGAACACAATCACCCATTAAACGTATTCGTTAGGTGTCGTCGCACGTGACGTCTAAAATCGAGTGGTGTTACGTCATGGATAGACGTCATCTGTTGTCTTTCTGCAATAATAAAGTTCTCCAATAGCACTGGTAGTTTATTACGTACAGATTTATGAAAACTAGTAACAGCGCTTACTGAAAGGCAGATGTAAGTGCTATATTTGACAAAAGCACCACAGAAATGAGTAATGAGCATTGGACTCCAACAGAAAGACAGCCTCTCCCCTGAGTACAGAGTGTTCTCAACACAAGTACAGTCGCCCATATCTCAAGAAGTACAATCTCAGATTCGCGTGAACAAAGCGAGTCATAGAATATACTTAACCTGATAATGTTCTCGGTTTGATTAATAGGGCGGGAGAAGTTGCTCAACGCGAGGAATATTCTCCAACGTCGTATGAATAAAACTAGAGAAACTTCTCACAACCGGAGAACGCTCTCCGTTTTCTGAAGTGAGCTCTGTAGCATGCATGGAGCTGAGTTCGTACTGTTGAGGTCTAGTTTTAACGAGTTTCTTTAGCAAAAAGGCAGAATTTACGTTGCTCGCAAGGTGGAAAAAGATGTACGTATCCCAAAGAAAGAGAATCTGTAGAAGGTTATACAGATTTAACAATGAAACAATGAAAACAATTTTTGGCTGGTGGATCACTTCCATACCGAAAGTCATGAAAGGCGAGGGGACGCCTTTTCAAACGAACGGAAAATGAAACCAGTCTTGTGATAGTTAGCAGACCCAGGTTATCAGACTGGTGTAGGAGAAGACTTAGCCGGGCAACTGTGTTAGTGTCGTTCCCAGAAATTCTTCGTCAAGTCATGAAACCTTGTGTAAATGTAGATGAATGTATTAACCGAAAGGGCTTTTCTAATATTCATGTGCAGCTGGCCTCTAGCTATAGTTAGATTTTAAGTACTGTGTACGCTTCTGGCCTAGGTCTGTACATGATTATGGGATATGGACAATCACTGATTTGTGCCGGTTACTGAGGTAGAAACCAGTCTAATGCTTCAATTTTAGTGATGACACTGAACCATAGTTAATGAGTCCATTCCAGAAACCACAAACACCCTGTGGAGAGGCTACAAGTATACGTCGAGAGAACCTACATTCAAAACAAGACTGTTCCAAACAAAAATCTTTAAAGTATTCATACTCTGTTTTACGAGGATGATTTTAAGGCACCTAATGACGATGACAATAATCTTCCAGTAATGGGAGAAGAAGAAGCAGCAAACATGCGTGAACAACAGAAGACGAGACATTTTGAATATTATTATTCATATGACCCGTTGTCTCTGCAGGTTGGAAATTCAGTTCACCTGATTTGCGAGGGCCCAAAAATCTGAACAATAATTTAGAGCTAGCTTATCTTTGGTTTGCATACATTTCCTTTTACTTCGACAGACATTGTCACTTTGCAGATGACTTCTGTTAGCAAACTCCGTTTCAACGATCAAGTTGTTATTCGATTTTCAGTGCCTTTATCCAGGGAAGCTGTGGATTTTATTACTGAGCCGGGGTACTTGAATTTATAGGTGGATGTTATACTGTCACTGTCTAGATGTTTGCAGCGGCTTAGAATTGGTGGCCATTCATAAGAAGTATATGTACATATACTCCGTTTCGGCCGTACTTATTCAAGTCTTCAACATTCTACCGCCATGCACCAACATTTAAAGCTGTCTTCAATTTCTGGTAGCAAGGCCACTATTAGAACTAAGTCGTCAAAGTAAAAAATTGTGCTGAGAGTTGGTTTCTGCAGATGTTCTGCGACATTGTTCATGACCATATTGAAAACGAATGGGCTCATAATGATGTTAATATTAGGTTGGAGCATAAGTTCGTAGCGTTTTTGTTTTGCATGCCAGTACTCCAGCTGTTGCGGGTTTTTTCATCGATTGCCATTTTTTATTAATAGTTCACTATTGTTATTTGAGTTTACATGTTGTCATATTGCTATTTAGTCGCCAGGGTAGCCGAGAGCGCTAATGTGCTGCTTCCTCGACTCGTCTATGTGCGCGGACCCCGGATCGAGTCCACCCGGCGGATTAACGATAAGGGCCGGTACGCCGGCCAGCCTAGATGTGGTTTTTATGCAGTTTTCCACATCCCGCTAGGCGAATACTGGGCTGGCCCCCATGTTCCGCCTCAGTTACACGACTAACAGACATCTGAGAGCGTTCGCACTATTTCATGGCTTACACTAGACGCAGACAGCTGTGGTGCACTAATTCCCTCCTGGAGGGTTCGGGGTGGCGACAGGAAGGGCATATCTGGCCACCCTCTGCAACTAACACTGCCAAATCAGTAGTAACACGGCCGACCCCACGTTGAAGCGGGACAGAGGCCCCAAGGAAATGATGATGATGATGATGTTGTCGTATTGCTATATGGAGATAGTGCGTGGAACTGTGGACGCTGGAAAATGGAATTCCAAGTAGAGAAATCGGAACATTTCCGACATTTTATTCTGTTAGAGTTCAGTACAGGAATGACAGGAGTTGAGACAGCCAGAAGCATTTGCGCCATGTGTGGGGGTAAAGCCATTGGATAGAGCAGGTAAATGAAATAGTATTTTCGTTTTAAGGAGGACTTTTTTCACATTAGTCAGTCTCCAACGTTCAGTAATACCTTCGGGATTTGATGAAGACGGTTGAAACTCATTAATGCGCAACGATCCACGTCAGCGTACACGAGAACTGGTAAAGTTGATGAACTCAGGTCATTCCACCATCGAGCGACATTTGCATCCAGCGGGGTAAGTTCAAAAATCGGGTGCATGGGTACCGCATGCTCTAAACCAAAACCACAAAAAATCAGTTTGTAGCCGAATGTACATCTCTGCTTGTTTCCTTTACTTTACGTCTATGGTCAGAAACTTTTGTTAACAGATTACCGGTTTAGGTCCATAACGACCATCATCAGATCTGCAGCAAAAATAGGAAAACATAAATACACTCCCAGATTGTCTACAGCTTAAAAACAATGATGAAAAGTACTACTGACAATATATGCATGCGTGCGCTTTAAGTATGAAGAGGCATACCTGTTTCATAAAAACAAGGTCCTAATGTACTGCAGCCATAGTGAAATCGTCAAATGTTAAATGCAAAATCAGCACAAGCATCGTCAAATATGTATAAATAACATCATATGCACGAGTCATGTTGTCAGTAGCACTACTGTTCAAAACAAGCTGCCGTACAGTAGCCACAAAATGTTTGCGTTGTAAGTTCACCAGATGTCGCTAACCTCGGCATACACTAGCTTTCAATAATTAATTGAACAGCGAAAATGAAGGGGGATACAATAGTTGAAGTCTGTAATGATCTTATAACGTATAAAAGGCGTTACAGTAATAAAAAGCAATAAAAAGAAAACGACAAAAGTGAAATTGTTAAAAAGAGGAAGAGTTAAGAAAGAGTAGATGACATGTACTCTAGTGCCGATATTCTAGATAATTACATAAATACTAAACACCTTTCATAGTGCACCGGATAATATTAAACAACCATAAAAAACGCCGCTGAAGGAGACACAAATGAAAGGAAATATAGTTCTGCACATAATCAGCGCCCTCTGTTAGCGCTAACGCCAGAACTCCGCACAGGCGGGAAGTGGTTGGAGGAACGTGACCGGCAGAGGGCCCCTCGTACCCGCAGGTACTCTTCCTCTTTTTAACAATATTACTTTTGTCGTGTTCTTTTTATTGCTTTTTTATTACTGTAATGCCTTTTATATGTTATAAGCCTATTACAGACTTCAACTATTGTATCCCCCTTCATTTTCGCTGTTCAATTAATTATTGAAAACTTTTGTATGCCGACATTAGCGACATCTGGTGAACTTACAACACAAACATCTTGTGGCTACTGTACGGCAGCTTGTTCTGAATAGTAGTGCTACTGACATCATGACTCGTGCGTGTGATGTTATTTATATGTATTGGACGATTCTTGTGCTGATTCTGCATTTAACATTTGACGATGTCACTATGGCTGCAGTACATTAGGACCTTGTTTGTATGAAACAGGTATGCCTCTTCATACCTAAAGCGCACACATGCATATATTGTCAGTAGCAGTTTTCATTATGGTCTATGTATTGTTTTTAAGCTTTAGACAATCTGCCATCGGTAATCTGTTAACAAAAGTTTTTGACCATAGACGTAAAGTTAAGGAAACTTATTGCATATGCGGGTCACTGTTTTATTTGCCATAATGTCGTAGCTTGTGCATCTCTGCTTGTTCGTCATCATTTGGCTCATGAACAACAGCCACCTTTCCTATCCTGTAGCCCTCGCCACACGCCATTATTATTATTATTATTATCGTCACTGGTGACGAGAAATGATATCTCTTCGCTAATGTGAGGACAACATTCCATTAGGACTACTGACAGCCTTGGGAGAGCCAGTCCTGACAAAACTCTACCATCTGGTGAGCAAGATGTATGACAGGCGAAATACCCTCAGACTTCAAGAAGAATATAATAATTCCAATCCCAAAGAAAGCAGGTGTTGACAGATGTGAAAATTACCGAACTGTCAGTTTAATAAGTTATAGCTGCAAAATACTAACGCGAATTCTTTACAGACGAATGGAAAAACTGGTAGAAGCCGACCTCGGGGAAGATCAGTTTGGATTCCGTAGAAATACTGGAACACGTGAGGCAATACTGACCTTACGAATTATCTTAGAAGAAAGATTAAGGAAAGGCAAACCTACGTTGTAGACATTTGTAGACTTAGAGACAGCTTTTGACAATGTTGACTGGAATACTCTCTTTCAAATTCTAAAGATGGCAGGGGTAAAATACAGGGAGCGAATGGCTATTTACAATTTGTACAGAAACCAGATGGCAGTTACAAGCGTCGAGGGGCATGAAAGGGAAGCAGCGGTTGGGAAGGGAGTGAGACAGGGTTGCAGCCTGTACCCGATGTTATTCAATCTGTATATTTACCAAGCAGTAAAGGAAAAAAATGAAAAATTCGGAATATGTATTAAAATCCATGGAGAAGAAATAAAAACGTTGAGGTTCGCCGATGACATTGTTATTCTCTCAGAGACAGCAAAGGACATGGAAGAGCAGTTGAATGGAATGGACTCTGTCTTGAAAGGAGGATATAAGATGAACAAAACCAAAACAAGGATAATGGAATGTAGTCGAATTAAGTCGGGTGATGTTGAGGGAATTACATTAGGAAATGAGACACTTAAAGTAGTAAAGGAGTTTTGCTATTTGGGGAGCAAAATAACTGATGATGGTCGAAGTAGAGAAGATATAAAACGTAGACTGGCAATGGCAAGGAAAGCGTTTCAGTGGAAGAGAAACTCGTTAACATCGAGTATAGATACAAGTGTCAGCAAGTCGTCTCTGAAAGTATTTGTATGGAGTGTAGCCATGTATTGAAGTGAAACATGGACGATAAATAGTTTCGACAAGAAGAGAATGGAAGATTTCGAAATGTTGTGCTACAGAAGAATGCTGAAGATTAGATGGGTAGATCACATAACTAATGAGGAGGTATTGAATAGAATTGGGGAGAAGAGGAGTTTGTGGCACAACTTGACAAAAAGAAGGGACCGGTTAGTAGGACATGTTCTGGCGCATCAAGGGATCACAAATTTTGTATTGGAGGGCAACGTGGAGGGTAAAAATCGTAGAGGGAGACCAAGAGATGAATATACTAAGTAGATTCAGAAGGATGTAGGTTGCAGTAAGTACTGGGAGATGAAGAAGCTTGCACAGGATAGAGTAGCATGGAGAGCTGGATCAGACCAGTCTCAGGACTGAAGACAACAACAACAACAACAATGTAAGGAAAAGAAAGGAATAGTTGAGTCCAAACAAAGCATCAACTTCCCGTACAAAGACCACCGTGCATCCACAAAAATGTTATGAATGTGGTGGAAGAGCGACAGTGTGATGTACTACGAATTGCTTCCCCGACGTGTAAACGTTACTGCTGACATTTATTGTAAACAAGTGCTACGTCTTGCAGACGCAATCCAAGAACAACGACTAGTAAGACTGCATGAAGGAATGCTACTCCACGGTCTTTCGTGTGGTATCACATCTGCTGGACTGCTATTCAAATCGCTCGACAATATTTTATAAAATCTTTGACTACGTGTTAATATTTGCTGTAAAAATAAATTATTAGTGGATTTTCAGTCATCTTGGTCTCTCTTTTTGTGTTATTGATTCGAGTAGTCTGTTATTCGTGAATGTGCTTATGTCGTTCATCGAATTCCCAGCAGTGTGTTTACATTCGGCGGCGTGTGGTTGCTGCTGTAGCGGTTCTAAAGATAAGTACTGATGAAGTTGTTTGTGCACTGTTATTAAATTATTAAATTTAGTAGATCTCACAGTGTCTCGTACTTTTCCTGGTGAAATAACGATTTAATAAACTTTCGGAAACTTTCAATCACTATGGATTATAAAGTTGATTGTGCGTTACAGTCGTTTATTAAATTTAGTACAGTAGTTTTCAGCCGGCATTTCTCACTATTTCTAGTTAAATGTTTCAGTAAAATCTTTCGCTCCCTGTGGCTAATTTTGACGACTTTTTCACGGGACGCCAGATTTTTTTTGTTTTAGATGGGAAATTGTGTAAACTGTTTGTGGTATTGATATTAGTAGTGGTTTATTAGTATTAATAGAAGTAGTTGTTACTTTTTTAAATCGTTCTACTGTAGTAATTGAACGAAGGAAACATAGACGTTTAGTCTGTCATTAATAGTTAACATTTTACCATGAGTGAGAAATTTGAGCTTTGTTGTCGGTTTGTGAGTTGTGGGTTACGGTATGAGATTTGTTCAAAGCATTTTCATTGTGGAATTGCAGTGGGGAACCCAGTGGGCATTCTAGTGAGATCCTTTTCTGGAAACGCAGAATTTGTAGCAGAAATAAGTTATCAAAGGAGCAACAACGTAAGATCTGTGTCCTTCAGGTACAGCTGTAAATCGTAAAGGAGGAACCGGAAAGGATGAGGAGGGAGACGGGTGCTGTGGAATTGGAACTGACAGGTGGTAAGAAGGCAGCTATGAGGAGGAGATAGTTGTACTTCGTGTATCACCAGCAAATTTGACCAACTATGAGAGTTTAGTGGAGAGAAGCCTCTCGTAGCTGTAGTTGTACGAAACATTCAACAGACCTCAGTATTAAAGATGCTAATACAGTTGCAGTTTCACATAGAAACAAGAGGGTTCTGCTGCTAGGTAGTTCACATGGCAGAGGTGTAGACCACCAATTGCAGGTAGTGTAGGGGAATGAGTACCAGGTCACCAGCATTGTGAAGTCTAGTGCAGGGGTGGGTCAGGTGACTGTTAACGTAGGAGAGTTATGTAGGAATTTTATAAAACAGGACCAGGTAGCGATTGTGGGTGGAGCTGGGAATAGAGGTGATAAGGACGGGGAGTATAATGTAGGAGGTGACCTGGAAAAGATAGCAACACAAACAGGTGGCACTTCGTACAACTGTTTCAGCGTCATGATAGATTTCATCTTAATGCTGCTGTTAGGCCTGTTAATACGGGGCTTGAGAAGGCATTGATGGTGGAGAGCGTGGCTCACATTGATGTGGTTCCAGTTGAATCTATAAATAGATGGGCATTCACTAGGAATTGCCTGCACCTAAATACGTGTGGGAAGGACAGGCTGGCAAAGCTCATAGGTAACCGTGTAGTGGGCGGCGGTGAAATTGGTAAATTGTGGTAAGTCCCTACGGAACCAAACAGCCGAGGTCATCGGTCCCTAGGCTAACACACTTCTTAACCTAACTAACTTAAACAAACTGACACTAAGGACAACACACACACATACTCATGTCCGAGGGAGGACTCGAACCTCCGACGTGGAGAGCCACGCGAATCGTGGCAAGGCGCTCTAAACCGTGCGGCTACCCCGCGCGACTCGGCTGTGGGTGTTTAGAGCTGCACCTTTTTTTAGTGTGAAGTCAACTGATAGGTACCCCTGCTTAAGTCTCTCCAACAAGGCAACCATCCTCAAAGGAGGACAGGTGTCCATGGACTGAAGGGATTATCATATGTGATCAACATATAAGAGGTATTAGAGACATGGTTAGTGTACTGCTAAGAGACGTTGAATATGACCTTATTGATGCACCAGAGTTCATCACAAACAATGTGGCAATTTAGAGACTACCTTTACAACGATACAAATTAGCCGGCTGTTTAAAAAAAAATGGTTCAAATGGCTCTGAGCACAATGGGACTTAACTTCTGAGGTCATCAGTCCCCCAGAACTTAGAACTACGTAAACCTAACTAACCTAAGGACATCACACACATCCATGCCCGAGGCAGGATTCGAACCTGCCACCGTAACGGTCGCGCGGTCCCAGACCGAAGGGCCTAGAACCACTCGGCCACTCCGGCTGGCCTGGCTGTTTTCAAGGAGTTCTTTGCGGAATGGGTGGTTTTCAGTAAACTATCACAAGAATTCAAAAATCTTACCAGTAATGTATGCACTTTCAAATCTGAAGAGATTCCTCCTGGGTCACTCCTTCTACTCTTTTGAGGAGTTTCTTGAAAAATTATGCTGACACCTTTGTTATTTTGTGGATTGCGTTTACATGGACTGATGTTTCTTTCTTTTTAGGTTTCTTACAGATTTTATTTTATGTTATTACTTTTATGTTGTAATTTCATTTACTGACATGTTCCATGACCATGAAGGTTTCCTCCTTAATTTGGCCATTAAAAATAATCCCGCCCGCATTCTGCCAGACTGGCAAAAAACACTAAACAAGAACTGGACTAGCAGGTCTTTTCACACTCACCTTATTCACCTGATCTTGCGCTCTTGGTTTTTCACCTCTTCCGATCTCTATCGAACAACCTTAAAGGAACTTCCTTACCGGATGAAAATGCGCTTCAAACATAGGTTAACAAATTTTTAGTCTCAGAACCACATGATTTCTACAGTCGAGGAACGTAAAAGCTACCCCAGCGTTGGAAGACTGTTGTAAATAGTGGATGAGAATCCATTATTGGTGATTTAGCCTCTGTTATCTGTTTTGCTTATCAAACTTATGAAAAAACGCTACGAATGTATGCACCAACCCAAGAGGAATATGTTTACAGAAATTTGGTTCTAGTTCAGAACAGTATTACCTCCTGTAAGAACGCGGGACACTTTTGTTGTACACCCTGTACACGAGACAGGAGCGAAGTCTAACGTAGTGCGGTGTGGCGTGGTGAGCTAGGAGCACGCACGACGGTGTAATAGCCTCGCACCTTAGGCGTGAGAGAGCCTGCAGGTGACGTACGACTATAATGGGAACCTGCAACCTCACCACCAACACGTTTGTAATTAACTGTGTAATTAAGCTAAAGGGAGGTCCGCTGAATTCATGCGCATGCGAATGCAATAATTTTAAGCGGAGAACTACGACTCAGGTACTTCGCGTTTCTCCACACCCACTCTCACCGCTGCATTTTGTTTCAGATGTAATGCGGCGTACCACATAACGTCTTTTTTGCAGCTGAAATGGGATTTTATTTCTAGCTCTGGAACTCTCCTACTGTCTTAAAATGCCTGTCAATATATGCTTAGCTTGCTAAAGGGCCTTGTTGTCGGAGTATCGCAACGTAGCCTTGGCAATAGGTCATTACAGCTGTCTCCAGTAGGTGATGTATGCAATATCAGGATTAGGGTAAATAGTTGTAGCGAGGACTGCATTATGGACAGAGAAGAGGGTTTTTCTGCATCACAAGAATTTTATTATTGAAGTCTGCTATGGTTAGGGCTCTCGAACTGCTGACCTATGAGACAAATCTGGTGTGAAATAGCCGCACACGATGTGGACACCAATGAGAAGGTGTTCTGAACAAAACAGCGATGTGTGATGCGATTTCGCTGAGAACACATCTAAGAATTACAGAACGGACGACTTTCAGGGAAGTGGTCCCACAAACACTGACGTGCAAAGGAAATACTCGGATTTGCTGAAGAATCATTTCACTCATATGGGATAAAGAACAACAAACTGCCGTCGCCATTTATGATTCTACTAACGCTCAAATCTTCTGCGCGACGATACATAATAATCTGTGCAGTTATTTCTCAGCGAATTGAGAGTGATTAGCTTGCACAGATATTTTTGCTGTTTTATTCCTTCTGTCTGCCCTATGAGTTTTATGGAGTGTCCATCTGACACCAAGTTGCTTTCAGATGTTTCCAAAGTTCAAGAAATAGCTACGAGGCAAGTAGTTTACGGACACCTTTGGGCCTCAAAAACGATAATAGAGGAAAAGGTATAACATTATTACGAGAGTGGACTGAAGAATTGGTTCCCATTCTCCTGGAAAGCATGGAAATGGATGGCGTTTCACCAGAGTAGTAGGAGATGATGTGCTCTAAAATCGATGTTGTTTGCACAATGCGCTTTGGATTTAAAAATATTTCATTTTTATTTTTTCTCGACAAACAACCCTTGTACCACTGTCATGAATGCTTGGAAAATGCCATGTCCAGAGAACCAGGTGTACGGTAAACAATAGTCCAAACCATCGCTTTGGCGCAAGATTACATATACATCATCCATATCATAAACATCATCTCCAGTGTTTCGGCGTTTTAACATTTACAGAAATATGACAATGGTTTCGCCACATTTCGTCGACATTTGCTGCACTGCATGCATAATCAACACATACTTTTGTGTTGACAACCCATGTCACAGAAAGGAAAATGTCTCTGACCGCAATGAGTTCGTTTCTACTAATGGTTACTTCCGAGCTGGTGTATTACAGAGTCTGGGTAGTGTCTGTAACTAGTAATCAAAACGTCCTGGGTCCGATGTAGAACCTAGCCCCTGCTTAAATTTACGATAAAAAACATCAGCAATGGTGGCTCAACACGTCCGGTACAAGACGTCACCCTCGCTCTGTCAATGGTTTCCTCAAAGGTGACAGGAGTGGGCAGAGGTTCAGGGCTCTCTCTTCCCGTTTGGGTGTGGGACCTAGCCTAAACACGTAAAAAATCAGCACTGATCAACTGCGTGAGAAAGCAGAAAGCAATGGAAACCACTGCATTAAAGACACATAAGGTGTGTCCGCAAGACATGTGGCCTGTAACTAGGAAAAAATTGTGTGGCGGTGATATTTTCATTGGCAACTATTTACGATTAGCCCGCATTAGGACCTGCGAGAGAGGACTGCCCATGGGGAAGTGACCAAGAGAGAGAGATGGAGTAACCAACGGAAGGGAAACGTTCTACAAGTCGAAGAGCGGAATGTCAGAAGCTTGAATATGGTAGGAAAGTTGGGAAATCTCAAAAGTAAAATACAAAAGCTCAGTCTAGATGTAGCGGAGGTCAGTGAAGGGAATAAGACAATTATTTCTAGCCAAAAGAGTACAGGGTAATATCAACAGCATCAGAAAATTGTATAAAAGAGTATTATTCCTTATGAACAGGGAGATAGGGCAGAGAGTGACTTACTGTCAACTATTCTGTGGCAGGATAATTTTCATCAGCATCGAACCACATTCGGCAACAATACTTCAGGTATATCTGCCGAAGTCACGAGCAGAAAATGAAAAGTATTTGAGTATGCTGAATCCGTAATTCATTACGTAAAGGGAAATGAATATCTAATAATCTTGTAGTACTGGGTAAAGGTTGTAGGACAAGAAGTAGAAGAAAGGTTTATGGGAGAATATGGGGTTGGTAGTAGGAATGAGACGAGAAAGACTAATTGAGTTCTGCAATAAATTTCTGCTAGTAATAGCAAATACTCTGTTCAAGAATCAGTAGGAGGTATACGTGGAAAAGATTCGGAAACACTGGAAGATTTCCAGTGGATTATAAAATTGTTACACTGAGACTCCAGAATCAGAAATTGGACTGCAGGGCACCCAAGAGCAAATATAGGCTGAGACCACAATTTACAGATGATGAAGAGCATGAAGGGGACTGAGAAGTAAGAGAATCGTACGGAACAGTCAGTGTGGAAGTGGGATACTAAAGTAGTGAGAAAAGGTGAGACCTGTCTGAAGTTGGCAAAAGGTGTGGATACTGCGATAGGGAATACCACGGTAGGCAGTTTACTTGAAGGGGAGTGCAATATCTGAAAAGTGCGACGACTGATGTTGGAAAAAGATATATAGGTATTCAGAAAGTAACTGCGAAGAAACCTTGAATAACGAAAGTAATTCTTCAATTAATTGACTAAATAAGTGAGTGCAAAAGTGTTCAGGGAAAGGCAGGAATGAACTAAGTAAAACGTTCAGGGAAGAAATGCGAAATGGCTACAGAGAGGAAATAAAAAAAAAATGATTGTCGGACTAACTGATTCAGCACATAGGAAAGTGGAAGTACAATGAAATTAAGAGCAAGTGCGGAACATTAAGTGTGCATTTAAAATTCCGCTATTAAAGGCATAGGAGAGAGCGAAAATGTGGGAAGAGTACACTGAAGCCTTCTATGATTGGGAGAAATTGTCTGATGACGTGAGACAAGAAGACGTTGGAATCCATGTGGATGAAATAGAGGATCCAGTATTAGAAATTAAACGTGCTTTGGAAAACTTGAGAACAAATAAGGTAGAAGGGATGGATAACATTACATCGAAATTTCTAAAGTCATTCGGGGAAGTGGTAACCAAACGACTATTCAAGTTGGTGTGTGGAATATATAAGATTAGCAACATACCATCTGAATTTCGGGAATACATCAGCCACATAATTCCGAAGATAGGAAGAACAGATATGTGCGAAAATTTTCACACAAGCAATTGGAAAGCTCAAGCATGCAAGCTGCTGACAAGAATGAAAAAAAAAATAAACGATGGCCTTTTGGATAAAGATCAGCTTGAGTCTAGGAAAGGCAAAAGCACCAGAGAGGCAGTCCTGACGTTGCAGTTGTAGCGTTTTGTGATGGAAAAATCCCATAATTAAAGTGCGATGGACTATTAATACTACAACAAACGTAAAATACTCTGTGGAATTTAAGCATCTTCGTGCGAACTCGATAACAAAGATAAACAGACTGTATTAAGCTGTTAGACTGTATTAAGCTATATACATGACACAGCATAGCCCTTGGCTGTACCTATCGATTTCCGTAGAGCGATAAATTATCTTTAGCGATTTCAGGTGGAGGAGTTCCAGCAAGGAGACTCAACGAGATCTGCTGCTGCGAAACGCATATGGTGTTACCGTATTCTTTAACTTACTGAGAACAGAAAGCAATATACACTCCTGGAAATTGAAATAAGAACACCGTGAATTTATTGTCCCAGGAAGGGGAAACTTTATTGACACATTCCTGGGGTCAGATACATCACATGATCACACTGACAGAACCACAGGCACATAGACACAGGCAACAGAGCATGCACAATGTCGGCACTAGTACAGTGTATATCCACCTTTCGCAGCAATGCAGGCTGCTATTCTCCCATGGAGACGATCGTAGAGATGCTGGATATAGTCCTGTGGAACGGCTTGCCATGCCATTTCCACCTGGCGCCTCAGTTGGACCAGCGTTCGTGCTGGACGTGCAGACCGCGTGAGACGACGCTTCATCCAGTCCCAAACATGCTCAATGGGGGACAGATCCGGAGATCTTGCTGGCCAGGGTAGTTGACTTACACCTTCTAGAGCACGTTGGGTGGCACGGGATACATGCAGACGTGCATTGTC
This sequence comes from Schistocerca piceifrons, assembly GCF_021461385.2. Classification (NCBI taxonomy): domain Eukaryota; kingdom Metazoa; phylum Arthropoda; class Insecta; order Orthoptera; family Acrididae; genus Schistocerca; species Schistocerca piceifrons. The sequence goes on along the minus strand of NC_060141.1, from coordinate 769,016,583 downwards.
CTGTTGTAACAGCAAGTTCCCTTGCCGGTCTAGGAATGATAGAACGATGGGTTCGATGACGGTTTGGATGTACCGTGCACTATTCAGTGTCCCCTCGACGATCACCAGTGGTGTACGGCCAGTGTAGGAGATCGCTCCCCACACCATGATGCCGGGTGTTGGCCCTGTGTGCCTCTGTCGTATGCAGTCCTGATTGTGGCGCTCACCTGCACGGCGCCAAACACGCATTCGACCATCATTGGCACCAAGGCAGAAGCGACTCTCATCGCTGAAGACGACACGTCTCCATTCGTCCCTCCATTCACGCCTGTTGCGACACCACTGGAGGCGGGCTGCACGATGTTGGGGCGTGAGCGGAAGGCGGCCTAACGGTGTGCGGGACCGTAGCCCAGCTTCATGGAGACGGTTGCGAATGGTCCTCGCTGATACCCCAGGAGCAACAGTGTCCCTAATTTGCTGGGAAGTGGCGGTGCGGTCCCCTACGGCACTGCGTAGGATCCTACGGTCTTGGCGTGCATCCGTGCGTCGCTGCGGTCCGGTCCCAGGTCGACGGGCACGTGCACCTTCCGCCGACCACTGGCGACAACATCGATGTACTGTGGAGACCTCACGCCCCACGTGTTGAGCAATTCGGTGGTACATACACCCGGCCTCCCGCATGCCCACTATACGCCCTCGCTCAAAGTCCGTCAACTGCACATACGGTTCACGTCCACGCTGTCGCGGCATGCTAGCAGTGTTAAAGACTGCGATGGAGCTCCGTATGCCACGGCAAACTGGCTGACACTGACGGCGGCGGTGCACAAACGCTGCGCAGCTAGCGCCATTCGACGGCCAACACCGCGGTTCCTGGTGTGTCCGCTGTGCCGTGCGTGTGATCATTGCTTGTACAGCCCTCTCGCAGTGTCCGGAGCAAGTATGGTGGGTCTGACACACCGGTGTCAATGTGTTCTTTTTTCCATTTCCAGGAGTGTAGACTTCATAACCACCGCAAAGCCGGCCGGTGTGGCCAAGCGGTTCTAGGCTCTTCAGTCTGGAACCGCGCGACCGCTACGGTCGCAGGTTCTAAGCCTGCTTCGGGCATGGATGTGTGTGATGTGCTTAGGTTAGTTAGGTTTAAGTAGTTCTAAGTTCTAGGGGACTGATGGCCTCAGATGTTAAGTCCCATAGTGCTCAGAGCCATTTGAGCCACCGCAAACATAATTAAAAGGACTCTATTTAAATAAAAGTCGCAAACAGAAAAAAGATTCACTAAACCAAACCATAAATAAAAACCAATAAATAATAATGATACGCAATCACATTAATCAAACGCTCATTAAATAATAGAGAGAATAAAAATAAGAACTTTAAACGATTAATTATGGAAGCAAGACTGAAGAAAAATCAAGACACGTTCACAGCATTTGTCGACCTGGCGCAATACGTTCGTTATTCTGAGGAAAAAAGAAGTTGTATATAAGGAAAGACGGATAGTAAACAATATACACAAGAACCAAGAGGGATCAATAAGACTGGAAGACCAAGAAAGTAATGTTCGAATTGAAAAGGTGTAAGACAGGAAATTAGTCTGTAGGCCCTAGTGTTCAATCTATACATCGAATAAGCGATGACGGTAATGAAAGAAAGATTCAAGAGTGAAATCAAAATTCAAGGTGACAGGCTATCAAGAGATTGCAATCCTCAGTGAAAGTGAAGATGAACTGCAGAATTTTCTGACTAGAATGAACAGTCTAATGAGAGTAAATCGAAGAAAGGCGAAATTAACGAGAAGTAGCGGAAATGACACAAGCAAGAAATTTAACTCCAAAATTGGTGGTCAAGAAGTAGATGAAGTTAACGAATTCTGCAACCTTGGAAGCAAATCAATCTATGACGGACGAAGCAAGGTGGACATAGAAAGCAGACTAGCACTGTCTAAAAGGACATTCTTCGTCAAGAGAGGACTTCTAGTATCAAACATAGGTCTTAACTTGAGGAAGAAATTTTGAGAATGTATGTTTGTAGCAATATCTGGTAGTGAATAATGGGCTGTCGGGAAGAGTCGAAGACAATCGAAACGTTTGAGATGTAGTGCTACACAAGAACCTTGAAAATTACGTGTCTTTATAAAGTATGGAATGGAGAGCTTCTCCGAAGCATCGCAAATAAAGGAAGATGCGTAAAACACTGGCAAGAAGAAGTGTCAGGGTGATAGGAGATGTGATATGACATGACGGAATAACTTCCATGGCACTAGCGGTGGTAAAACCTGCAGGTGAAGAAAGAGATTGGAACATATCCAACAAATAATTGAGGACGTATGGTGCAAGTGCTATTCTGAAATGAAGAGATTGACACAGGGGACAAATTCGTGACGGGTCACACTGAGACGAACACCTTCTTCACATAGTGTGTTATGCAGCATCACATCTAGTAAGCAATAGACGAGACAGGATATGCCGCCACTGGATATGTTCAACAGGGAAATTGTAGAAACGAGGAGTAAGCTGGGTTCGACTAGAGTAGGTCAGCCCAAATCAGACAGAACGTCTAGATTCACTCTGTAAATGGATCAGCCATTCGTAGGGATAAAGCTGGCACAATGGTAAGGCAGTGGCTTCGTATTCGGGAGGATGTTGGTCTAAATCCCAGCCTGGCGATCCGATACAAGTTCTTTTCGTTTCCGCGCAACCGATAAACCTAAATGCCGTAACGGTTACTCTGAAATGTCACTATTTTGGTATATGGCCCTCTACGGATCAGTATACGGTACAAACTGTTGAGGAACACACAGATTGGAAACTATCCAACAAATAGCTGAGTTCGTAGAGTGCAGTGGTATGGGACTCTTCAGCACAGTTTGACCTTCATTTTTACTCCAAGAGGATTATATGACCATGAAGGTCATACAAGTGTCCATCACGTGCACACATGGCGTCATCAATGTCTTCATCGAGATGGCGTTGGTGATGTCAGCACTGAATTTGGATATATGATGTCATCAAGATGGCTGTGGCGGTAAATTAACACACTATTGTCCTCGATCATTGTTGAGGTCTCGGTTCACCTCCAGCTGTTACCGATTGAAAACTGCAGCTTTATTATTAACTCGCGCGATCTGTATGACTCTTCCAAAAACCTATGTTATGTCCAGTTTCGGTAAGCCCACGCTTAGCAGCGTTTGTCCAAATGATTCAGATTTCTAGTCTGTAACACAACTGTGGCTAAATGATGCGCGTGTGTGAGGAAGACTTCTGCATGGAAGTATGTGATGATAGTTCATATTCTGAAACTTCCGACTATAAAAGTTAACGTATTATAGTAAGCAAAGTTTATAGTAAGGTTTATAATAGAAAAAAACGGGTTCAAGTGATGTTGTGAACCTTTTACCACAAGAAACAGGAAACAAAAACACATTGTTATTCTTCAATTTCCAGATATAATGGTTGAATCACACACACTAGGAAATTAAGCTGAGATGGTTTGGCACCTTTTTTTATAAATTTAATTTTTTTTCGGAAGGAATTCTGCAGAAAAAATATCTTGTATCCATCAATTGCACATATTCATACCTAAATATGCAATCAATTACTTAATGCTTTTTAACTACTTTGTACAAAGCTCGGAAACATTATGTATAATTTTGTCTTAATTTTTAAGTTGAATTAAAGCAAGTCATACAAAGCATACATAGAACATCATGTTTTCTAACATACAGTACTTTATTGGTTGCTGTTAGGCAGTAAATACTATTTTGTACAATGAAGATACCAGATTCGAGATTGCTACAAATCTGAGGAAAAAAAGCAAAGCGGCCTGGTAGATGCCAATTCACAAACTATCATTTAGTTCGACATATTGTGCACTGTGTTCAAAACTATCCAGACATTAGTAATACGTTACATACAAGCTATGTGGTTTGGTACACATGCTACCTCTGAATATATCTTTTCTCACATACTCTCTTTTACAAAGTAAGCCAGGAACTGCGTTTTATCAAAACCCAACCCTTTTGGGAAAGCTTTGTTTTCTTTTCTTCGGATGACATTTTCAGCTAGGTAGGTGGATGAATATTATTATTATTATTAATTCTGTGGTGTGCATACCTCCTGCTACAGGTCATAACTGCAATCTTCTAGCTTATACGTTCTCAGCTTCGTCTACTGAGTATCTTAGTACACCTGTCTGGAGTGGACCTTTTCTCGAAAGTCGATTTGTGTTTACTAATTCTAACCAAATCATCAAATCTGATTTGACCCTTTCGTGAATCTGTCATCTTGATCTTATTATGCACAATAGACAAAAATCTTTCACGTCATTAGGTAGCATATTAATTAATCTATGTTTTGTGTGAGTATAATGACTGACTAGTATTACGCTATTATCAATTCATTTGAAAGAACCCTGAGCAGTGTACAGCTTAAACATGAACCCATTAAGTGTTCTATTGAATCGATCCGCAACTGAAACTTTCAAATTGAAAAAAAGATTAACAGTGATTTATTTTATGTTTTCGAATTGGTTTTGCCGACCTGGGTGGCCGAGCGGTTCTAGGCACTACACTCTGGAACCGCGCTACCGCTACTGTCGCAGGTTCGAATCCTGCCTCGGGCATGGATGTGTGTGATGTACTTAGGTTAGTTAGGTTTAAATAGTTCTAAGTTTGGGGGGACTGATGACCTCAGAAGTTAAGTTTCATAGTGCTCAGAGACAGCCAATTTGTTTCTTGAAATGAATATGGCAAAATTCCTTACTTAAATCTGTTTGTAAATGATCAGAATCCCATTATTTTTACTGTATGTTTGTCTGAATGTATGTGCAACTTCAATACCAGCTTTACTATTAAGAGCGGTGAGCCATGCATAATTTGAGAACACATCGGTTACTTTTAATAAATACCTATAACCTGAATTTTATTGGGAATATGCAGTCACGTCAAGGAAATCGGCTTGATGAAAGTCATGAATTCCTTTTGTAGTAACTACTCTCCTCGGATAAACTCACGAAGATTCGTAATCCAGGAGGAATAACTGAGGATATACCAATCAGCACAGTCTCCAAATGCGCAACGGCTTAGCCCGTACTGTACTGGTGCTGGTTTTCCATCAACCATTTTGCAGAAGTTGTGCCCAGCTCACAGTATGACATTGTTCACTGTAGAATGAGACCACCAGAAGCAATCACACTACTTCGAGGAACACTAGCTAGATAACCGAACATCGGAAAAAAAAATCGTCAGAACAAGAGAGATTTCTTTTTATCGTTTCCTTCAGTAAGATGTCCGGCAGTTACTGATCTTTTTTCGCTTTTCTATTGTTTCTTATATACATAAGCCTGACTTCACTTTGAAAGGAGTATACTGGAGTGCACTTGTATGTGGCACCGGAATAAGATAAGGATATTAATAAATTAAAATAAAACTAGTGTACTATAAACGATGAATGTCTCTGATAGGCTCTATAATGCGGATCGCTGACTTTACGCGGTCGCAGAGCCAAAGATATTGCTACTGTTGCAGTAAGAGAGCGTTTGGCGCACAGTTGTGGGTAGTTGTCTCTGAGGGAAAGACAATGGAGTAGGCAGTTTTTGTGGTGTCGAAATTGTTGAACATGGAAGCAGAAGCCTTAATGCAAATACGGTAAAGATCTTAAATAATTATGATTTCTGTTTTTGCCAGTGCGTTGGTATAGATGAGTTGGCTGATAATTTGTCATTGCTGAGTAACCCCAGAATGTATGTAAACTGTTTTGATAAAAAGGCTACTTAGACATCTCATTTCTGTAATGTCTGTGTGACTAGGGCCTGCCATCAGGTAGACCGTTCGCCGGGTGCAAGTCTTTCGACTTGACGCCACTTCGGCGACTTGCGCGTCGATGGGGATGAGATGATGATGATTAGGACAACACAACACCCAGTCCCTGAGCGGAGAAAATCTCCGACCCAGCCGAGAATCGAACCCGGTCCCTTAATATTGACATTCTCTCTTGCTGACCACTTTTTTTTATGTGCAAACACGCTTCCTCTGAACGACAAACGAATTATGCCCCTTCTGCTGCCTTTGTTTGCAACATGGCTTGAATAAACATTAATGTAAATTCCATTGAGAAGGCAGTTACATAACTGCTATGGAAATGTAGCTGCATCTGTAAATTTCGTTCTCCGTGCGTGGAAAGACGGAAAGAAGCAAACTCATTATTGCTGATAAGTGAAATTTCCTTTTTCAGAAGGTAATGAAGTAAAATAGGCTTCTTCTGCTTGATTTTACACATAATTAACATAAATGTGTCTTCTTGTGAAAAGAAAAGGAAAGAAAGACAGAAACTAAATAAAGGGTTTATACCAGTTTCATCACTGTGCTTCCCCGAAAACAAAGTAATAGATACACATAGGCCTGGTCTATAATGATGATCTTCTCTGATTACTTTCTGTTGGAAATCCTCCTCCTGCTACGTGAAGTACAAACTTTAATCAAAAATCATTCATCTAATATACGAAATGCTTGGATGTGTAATGTAAATTACGCATTTCTATTGGTTACAGGATTGTTTTAGTTAGAAAATTTGCGTAATTTTCTTTGTATTTTTTAGTACACATCAACTTGTGGTGCTCAGTTATAAGGTATACCCAGAAGTCCTCCATACTGCTTGATTCTTTCGTTAGGATGTAATGCATCGTTTCGCCTTTCAACCAGTTGATTGCATTTCGTTTTGTTTTAGGGTAAGGTATACCGTCAGGGTTTAAAAATTCAGCAGTCGTAACGGCATTTGGCGTAGTTTTGCTGACGCTCGCTGTCTTTTGTCTTACGTAGAGCCATATTTCTTTTACCCTGTCACACAGCAATCTATGCTCTTCGGTATCTGGTACGTTACATAATGTACACAGCGGTGACTCGGCCAATCGAATAGAGTGAAGTTTAGAGTCCGTCGTAATTTTTCTGTTTACAGCAAAGTACCAGGTCGATTTGACATACGTTGGCAGGTTCCGGCAGTGAATATTTTCCCATATTGTTTCCCAGTTATAACAAGGATACTTTTGTTCTACGTCGTTTCTGGGTTTGTCTTTCATCAAGTTATTGTAAAGTTCTTTTACTTTCATGACGTATTTTTCAGGAATCATTGCCTGTATGTAGCTGTATTCTACGAAAAAGTATTTCAGGTGGTATAGTCCGTTGGGTATGTGTTGGACATTTATAGGTGCACTGACGTCAGCAGGAGCTATTTCGTTTAACAAATGTGCAGCAAGGGTACCACTTGGTTCTTTCCATTGTTTGTATGTGGTAGCAAGGTAGAAGGCTTGCGCTTTTTTGCTGACATCGGTGAGATTTAACGCACCACATTTCGTAGGGAGCATCAGAATGTCATACTTGACTTTGAAAATACGTCCGCGGCTCACAAAGTGTCCTAGTGCATGCGGTGCTTTTCAACAAAGTCGCAGGTGGTGGCAGAACTTGTGCTACATAATTAACTTTGGATGTGATGTATACATTTGCCACTGTTACTTTTTGAAGTTCATCGAGTTGCCTAATACTATGTGCTTGTACAGAGGCGCGTATGCTGTTAAGTAATTTTCGATAATTCGCATCAATAGTCTGCTTGATATTTCTTTCAAAATCTATGCCGAGACATTTCATGGTTATAAGCTCGCGTAACAGATCCTGCGTTTGCATCCCAATTCCACGGCCGATGTTGAAAATCCCCGACTTTCTTCTATTAAGTTTTGCACCAGATGCCTGTTCATATTGTGTTACTATTCGTAGTGCGCTCTGTACTTCAGCGCCATTCACGACTAGGAAGCCAACATCATCAGAGTATGCCTTGCACACGGCCTTTTCTCCATGTATTTGTAGTCCTTGTAGATGCTTCATAAGGGAGCCAAGCAGGGGCTCGATGGCAATGGCGAAGAGTGCCATTGACATTGGACACCCTTGCCTAATGGAGCTGGTGACGTCAATCGGGCGGCTAATGTGTCCATTGATGACAATCCTGGCTGAGTTGTGTGTTAATGTATTTCTTACTACCACAATGAATCTAGGTGGGAAGCCCATTGCGCCCATGGTGCGAAGGAGAAAACTATGATTAACCCTGTCGAAGGCTTTATCAAAGTCGAGTGAGATGAGTGCACATTTTATTTTTCAGACGTCGGCCGTTGAGATTAGGTCCCTGTAATCACAGAGGGTCTGGAGAATTCTTCTGTCTTTGCTCACACTTGTTTGATAAGGGCCAGTGACGCTGGTCATTGTGGTTTTTAGCCTGCGAGCGAGGATGCGGCCAAAGATTTTGTAATCGCTGTTTAAAAGCGTAATTGGCCTCAGAGCTCTTACAGATTTCGTATTGGTAGTTTTTGGCACTAACACTACGAGTCCCTCACGAGATTCTTTCGGGATGTCATTTTTAGGGTTTAGCAGTCCGTTACAGATGAGAGTAAACTTCCCTTTTACGAGGCCACTGAATCTGCGATAAAATTCTGCCGGAATTCCATCTGCCCCTGGAGCCTTATTTTTCGTGCTTCCATATATAGCTTCTTCGACGTCTTCTTCAGTCACTTGCGAGATGAGAGTTTGTGCTTCCGCGTGGCATACTTTGCCCTGGAGGTTGATCATTAGCTCGTCTTGAAGCTGTTCGTCAACCGGCTGACTAGACATTAAGGATGCAAAATGCTGTACGATTGCCTCTTTAATCTCTCTTTGCTTCGTCAGCTTCCTTCCATCATCAGTTGTTATTTCAGATAATATCTTGCGAGTCGCCCTTTTGCTTTCACGAATGACATGATAAATGGAAGTGACCTCGTGCTGTGCTATTTTCTGGCCACGCGACCTTATTTGGTAGCCTTCCAGTTGTTTACGTCGTAGTGCTAAAATTTTTGCTTTAATTTTGTTAATTCTTTCGTAGTTGTCCATAACTGTTGCATCGGACTTGTACAAAACCCTTAGACACTGAAAGTAAAATTCTATAGTTGATTTGTACCAAAACTTTTTGTCTTTGGAGTAGTTTATGAAAAACCTCCGTATTTTAGGTTTGGCATGTTGCAGCCACTAGTCAGTGCCAGAGTTGTACGAGCTAAATTTGCTTTCACACTCTCTCCATACCTTGTAAAATGCCTTCTGACCAGCATGGTCTTCCAGATGTGACACGTTGAGCTTCCATGCGCCTCTGCTTCGGAAGGTCCCTTGTTTTGGCTCTGAGCACTATGGGACTTAACATCTATGGTCATCAGTCACCTAGAACTTAGAACTACTTAAACCTAACTAACCTAAGGACATCACACACATCCATGCCCGAGGCAGGATTCGAACCTGCGACCGTAGCAGTCTCGCGGTTCCGGACTGAGCGCCTAGAACCGCTAGACCACCGCGGCCGGCGGTCCCTTGTTTTATCAGATTGATTGTGCATATGTATGCAGCATGATCCGAAAAAACGGTAGGCCATACTTCGTACTGCAAAATGAGGTGTTTCAAATTGTGCGTTACATATATCCTGTCGAGACGGCTCGCCGAGTGACTTGTGGCATGGGTGAAGCCAGGGGCTGCACCGTTCATATGTTCCCATGAGTCTATTAGTCTTAAGTCATTAACTATACGCTCCAGTTCAGTACACTTGTTGAAATTGGGAGTTTGGTCTTTGACATGCAAAACACAGTTAAAATCTCCTCCCAGGGTAAGGTGTTCATATCGAGTTGCGAATAGTGGGACAATTTCTTCTTTAAAGAACTCCGTTCTGCGGTGCCTGCTACTGGATTCTGAAGGGTCACACACGTTAGTGAGTCGTATGTTGTTTATTGTGGCCGCTATGCCTTTACTGTTTGGTAGTTTTACCACATCTTGGACTACTGTGCCCTCCTTTGTGAGCAGAACAGTGCCCATTTCCGCTCCATGCCCTGGGTTTGTAATGGCGTTGAAGCCAGGTACGTTACCAAGCTCAGTGTCTGTCACTTCTTGTAAAAGTATAATGTCACTGGCAGAAGCATATATAAAATCTTTTAAGTTCTGTAGTTTAAAGGAACTATGAATCTTATTAAGGTTTACTGTCGCGATTTTGTATGCTTGTATGTCAGACATTCTTTGTTGTACTTGATCTAACTTTAAAAAACATTCTTCTGTTTTGTCTCGCAAGCGTCAGCTTTAAAACGCATTTTAATAATATTCACCGGTAGCAAATGTTTCAGTGGTGTGTCCTTGTTCTTTAGAATGTTCGTTCGCGGAGACGTCTTCGGTGAAGAAATCAGCCACCTGTGGGGCTTGCTTACAGTTTGTCTTAGTTTGTGAAACTTCTGTCATTTCTTCGTCGACATTGTTATGGTCGCTTTCGTCTGCCCAGCTGGTGGCGGTTGTCGTCGTGAGTGGGACGAGTGAAGCTTCATGAGAGTGACTCGTTTCCTGGGGGTGGTTGGATGCTTTCTTTGTTGGCTTTCCTTGGACGTCTCGTTTTTCCAGCGCAGAAGGGGAACGCTCCTCAGAAACTGGCTGTTGGCTTAATGTACTACCTATTTCCTTCGCTTTTTGTCGGAGTGTGGGAGCTGTCTCCTCTGCACCTTTGTGCGCCAGCCGGCGTTTCTTATTTTTCTTTGGAGAATTGCCTCTCGACGGACTTTCGTCAGTATCCAAGTTAGTGTCGCTTTCCTGCAAGGTGTGTCGGTCTTCAACTTCCGGCGAATCTGCTGCCTTTACAGTTGCAGGTGCCTGTTTCGGTGGAACTTCAACCGTTTCCGTAGATGGGCGGGACTCTTGTAGGTCGTCAGCTATGACGGCACTGACGTCCATCGGAATTTCAGTGTCTGGAGAATTTGTATTTGCACACGATTCAGGGGCTGAGGAGACAGTCGGCCGTTCGCGTGCCACGGCGGCGTAGGTTCCTGGCAGCGTTGTCATCGCCGGTGGCCTGGCGGCCTCGCCGGCCGGCAGCTGCGCCACGCGCCGCTGTATACATTCTGCGCGAACGTGCCCAGGCTTGTCACAGGCGGCACAGGTTCGCGGTTGGTCGTCATAAATTACAATCCATCTGTATCCGCAGACATTGATGTACGACGGGATGTGCTTTTGTAACTCTACTCGAAGCTGCCGTACGCCATTTAGTACTGGGAATTTATGCGCGCTTGACCATTTCTCGGCAAAGTTGCTGAGCACTTTCCCGAAGGGTGAAATTACAGCATTAATTTGGTCTGTTGTAATCTCAAAAGGCAACTCGAAGATTCAAATTGTGCGAATGCCAAAACCAGCACGTGCAACGGTGACTTGACCAACGTTTCCATCTGAGTGCTTAAATTTCATTACACCTCCGGAAGTCTCAACTATTTTCTCGCACAACTCGGAACTACGCATTTTAACAAACACGACACAAGCTATAATAGACAGGTGGATCCCAATTACATCATTAATGGAGAGCTTCACATCTTCTTCTAACCAATTTTCTACTTCAAACGACTTGGACCTGGCAGATCGAGGATCAAAGGTAAGTTTCAACGTATCCTTTCGACTTGGTTGAGCCATCACTGCATGCTACTCATTACTTCTCGAAGTGTTCTATAAACAGAGTTTTAAACCGCAGCAAGCGCAAGACTTACCACGCGGAAGCACAGACGGCGCAGCGCAGACCACACTACGTCCTACCTCCACGCCGTCCGCCGGCGAACTAACCACTCAGCTAGCGGGGGCATACATTTTTGTAATGCTTTTAAGATTTGTTAACAGAGCTATGTGTAATTTGATGATTTGCATTTATGTTCGATTAATGAAGTTAGATAATACTTGCTGTTTAAATCTCATTGTTTGTGAATCAATTGTGAGTAATGCAACTTCAGTTGTCAGTTGTTTATGAAAAGACAAGCTTAACTTGCAATATAATTTTGCTAAAATAACTGATTGTTAGTAATTCACTATAATCAGTTCTCAGTCCCTGTCCTGGTCATATTTTTGTTAAAGAAGTTAGATTTTCATAAAAGTTCTCAATTACCGGCCAAATGAATTTCATGTGCATTTCAAGTATTATGGCCAACATTACACACTGCTGAACCTGTAGTTAGCATATTTATAATTTTTGTTACGATAAACCAGATATATCGCGTTAATCCCTTGCTGCTTTAGAGGTAAGACAATTTAATTTATTTGCTATGTGCACAGCGACAAATTTATCAGTTTTTAACGGGGCCAGATTATTAATTGCCTAAGGGTCTAAATGTATTTTGTACTGACTGTATTCCTTTATTGTTATTGAGAGTTGCGTTGCCCAATCGATTCGTGTAAAGTTTTGCTAACAATAACACAGGGTAAGCACACCACTTGCAGTTACAACACACCACATGACAATTCGAGTTCTGTATCCATTCCACGGTTCAGACATTCATTCAACGTAATCTGGTTTACTATTTCATTTTTATAAAGAATGCTACACTTGGCGACAGCTCTGCCAGTCGTCCACTGTGTGAGATTTTTTATATTAAAATAGTCAGATATACATATTCTGATCTCTTAACCACTCTGTAGTGATAATAGTATTTGGATTTTTTGGCTCAACGCAGTTTACTAACTTGTACAAAATTCCTTTCACAGTTCATCGGCATTCTTATGGTCCACCTTGTTTTGTTTCATTGAGTATTGAAATTTTGTCTTTCAATTTGTGCTCTGTATTTGATTTACGATGCCGCGCAAAAGTGTCAAGTTTCCGGCACGTAACTTTACGATTAAATATACCGAAATAGACGATTTCCTATTATTGAACACAGTGTTGAGAATGATAGTGACTACTCTCCGGCGCAACATTGCAAAGCACCACAGAAAACTTGAGTTCCGTTTCCAGAAATAATGTACAGTTTCCTGACACTATAATTTCACTCACTAATTTGACTAGTAATTAGACGGTAGATTCCAGTACTGCGGACGCAATGATTTGCGCATGGCTGATGTGCTCAATTCAAAACTTGATTGTTTACCAAATTAGGTCAGTGATTGACCTCATTTTCACACAATTAATCAGACTGCCAATAGTATGTCAGAGGAAACAATAGTGTCAAGTACTCTGTTTTAAAGAATCCGTTAGATTTCATTGGCGGGAGTTGTGTAGATATTGCAACAACCGAGACGTCCGGGGTTGTAGACTGTGACTCCACAAAACAAAACACAACACAGGTGACACCCGACGCATCAATTGAAAAGCATTCGGAAGCGACGATTCAAAATCTCATGCAAATGACGTGGTGGTGGTGTGTTGGGGCTTATGGGCGCTCAACATCGAGGTCATAACCTGAATACTCCGTTCAATGAACAATTTTCCAGCATACGAGGAGTATAGGTTGAACCACTCAAGCCGGCCGCGGTGGTCTAGCGGTTCTAGGTGAGCAGTCCGGAACCGCGCGACTGCTACGGTCGCAGGTTCGAATCCTGCCTCGGGCATTGATGTGTGTGATGTCCTTAGGTTAGTTCTAAGTGCTAGGTGACTGATGACCACAGTTGTTGGGTCCCATAGTGCTCAGAGCCATTTGAACCATTTTTGAACCACTCAATTACGAGAGATGCGAGAAAAACAAGTTGACAACACCATTCAGTTCAAAGAACAACTTTTCGGCATATGCAAAAATAAGATGACTCCAATACTCAGTTCAATGAACGATTTAACAAAAATCATGAACCATTTTCCAGCATTCGAATCGAGCTAAAATTGTACACAAAAACGACTGATAACCGTTTTAAACAGGTAGATACAGACATTAAACCAGTGAAAAACGTCTTTCCGATAACATCGAAGCCATAGCCAGGTAATGCACAGGCAGCACTAAACGTTTCACAGATGACAATAATGCTATAAGACATCAATGTAGTGAAACCTGTCAAAATTTTACTAAGAAAGTAACCATGACCTCTATTAACACCGCCCTCAGGACTCTAGTAAATTGTAAACGATGTACCGCCACCCGTTTACTGTAATCCTCGCAACCTCACACTGACGAGGCGACACAGACATTGCTTCGCCATTATACAGGGTGGTCCATTGATAGTGACCGGGCCAAATATCTTACGAAATAGGCGTCAAACGAGAAATCTACAAAGATCGAAACTTGTCTAGCTCGAAGGAAGAAACCAGATGGCGATATGGTTGGCCTGCTAGATGGCCCTGCAATACGTCAAACGGATATGAACTGCGATTTTTAAAAATAGGACCCCCATTTTTTATTACATATTCGTGTAGTAAGTAAAGAAATATGAATGTTTTCGTTGGTTCAAATGGTTCAAATGGCTCTGAGCACTATGGGACTCAACTGCTGAGGTCATTAGTCCCCTAGAACTTAGAACTAGTTAAACCTAACTAACCTAAAGACATCACAAACATCCATGCCCGAGGCAGGATTCGAACCTGCGACCGTAGCGGTCTTGCGGTTCCAGACTGCAGCGCCTTTAACCGCACGGCCACTTCGGCCGGCTGTTTTAGTTGGACCACTTTTTTTGCTTTGTGATAGATGGTGCTGTAATAGGCACAAACATATATGTACGTGGTATCACGCAACATTCCGCCAGTGCGGACGGTATTTGCTTCGTGATACATTACCCGTATCACGAAGAAAATACCGTCCGCACTGGCGGAATGTTACGTGGTACCACGTACCCGTCCCCCCATGAACCATGGACCCTGCCGTTGGTGGGGACGCTTGTGTCCCTCAGCGATACAGATAGCCGTACCGTAGGTGCAACCACAACGAAGGGGTATCTCTTGAGAGGACAGACAAAAGTGTGGTTCCTGAAGAGGGGCAGCAGCATTTTCAGTAGTTGGAGGGGCAACAGTCTGGATGATTGAGTGATCTGGCCTTGCAACACTAACCAAAACGGCCTTGCTGTGGTGGTACTGCGAACGTCTGAAAGCAAGGGGAAACTACGGCCGTAATTTTTCCCGAGGGCATGCAGCTTTACTGTATGGTTAAATGATGATGGCGTCCTCTTGGGTAAAATATTCCGGAGGTAAAATAGTCCCCCATTCGGATCACCGGGCAGGGATTACTCAAGAGGACGTCGTTATCAGGAGAAAGAAAACGCGTTCTACGGATCGGAGCGTGGAATGTCAGATCCCTTAATCGGGAAGGTAGGTTGGAAAATTTAAAAAGAGAAATGGATAGGTTAAAGTTAGATATAGTGGGAATTAGTGAAGTTCGGTGGCAGGAGGAACAAGACTTCTGGTCAGGTGACTACAGGGTTATAAACACATAATCGAATAGGGGTAATGCAGGAGTAGGTTTAATAATGAATTAAAAAAAAAGTGCGAGTAAGCTACTACAAACAGCACAGCGAACGCATTATTGAGGCCAAGATAGACACGAAGCCCATGCCTACTACAGTAGTACAAGTTTATATACCAACTAGCTGTGCAGATGATGAAGAAATTGATGAAATGTACGATGAGATAAAAGAAATTATGGAGGTAGTGAAGGGGGACGAAAATTTAATAGTCATGGGTGACTGGAATTCGAGAGTAGGAAAAGGGAGAGAAGGAAACATAGTGGGTGAATATGGATTGGGGGAGAGAAATGAAAGAGGAAGCCGCCTGGTAGAATTTTGCGCAGAGCATAACTTAATCATAGCTAACACTTGGTTCAAGAATCATGAAGGAAGGTTGTATACATGGAAGACACCTGGAGATAGTAGGTGGTTTCAGATATATTATATAACGGTAAGACAGAGATTAGGAACCAGGTTTTAAATTGTAAGATATTTCCAGGGGCAGATGTGGACTCTGACCACAATCTATTGGTTATGAGCGGTAGATTAAAACTGAAAAAACTGCAAAAAGATGGGAATTTAAGGAGATGGGACCTGGATAAATTGAAAGAACCAGAGGTTGTACAGAGTTTCAGGGAGAGCATAAGGGAACAATTGACAGGAATGGGGGAAAGAAATACAGTAGGAGAAGAATGGGTAGCTTTGAGGGATGAAGTAGTGAAGGCAGCAGAGGACCAAGTAGGTAAAAAGACGAGGGCTAATAGAAATCCTTGGGTAACAGAAGAGATACTGAATTTAATTGATGAAAGGAGAAAATATAAAAATGCAGTAAGTGAAGCAGGCAAAAAGGAATACAAACGTCTCAAAAATGAGATCAACAGGAAGTGCAAAATGGCTAAGCAGGGATGGCTAGAGGACAAATGTAAGGATGTAGAGGCTTATCTGACTAGGGGTAAGATAGATACTGCCTGCAGGAAAATTAGAGACCTTTGGAGATAAGAGAACCACTTGCATGAATATCAAGAGCTCAGATGGAAACCCAGTTTTAAGCAAAGAAGGGAAATCAGAAAGGTGGAATGAGCGTATAGAGGGTCTACACAAGGGTGATGAACTTGAGGACAATATTATGGAAATGGAAGAGGATCTAGAAGAAGATGAAATGGGAGATACGATATTGCGTGAAGAGTTTGATAGAGCACTGAAAGACCTGAGTCTAAACAAGGTCCCCGGAGTAGACAACATTCCATTAGAACTACTGACGGCCTTGGGAGAGCCAGTCCTGACAAAACTCTACCATCTGGTGAGCAAGATGTATGAGAGAGGCGAAATACCCTCAGACTTGAAGAAGAATATAATAATTCCAATCCCAAAGAAAGCAGGTGTTGACAGATGTGAAAATTACCGAACTATCAGTTTAATAAGTCACAGCTGCAAAATACTAACACGAATTCTTTACAGACGAATGGAAAAACTAGTAGAAACCGACCTCGGGGAAGATCAGTTTGGATTCCGTAGAAATGTTGGAACACGTGAGGCAATACTGACCCTACGATTTATCTTAGAAGCTAGATTAAGGAAGGGCAAACCTACGTTTCTAGCATTTGTAGACTTAGAGAAAGCTTTTGACAATGTTGATTGGAATACTCTCTTTCAAATTCTGAAGGTGGCAGGGGTAAAATACAGGGAGCGAAAGGCTATTTGCAATTTGTACAGAAAGCAGATGGCAGTTATAGGAGTCGAGGAACATGAAAGGGAAACAGTGGTTGGGAAGGGAGTAAGACAGGGTTGTAGTCTCTCCCCGATGCTATTCAATCTGTATATTGAGCAAGCAGTAAAGGAAACAAAAGAAAAATTCGGAGTAGGTATTAAAATCCTTGGAGAAGAAATAAAAACTTTGAGGTTCGCCGATGACATTGTAATTCTGTCAGAGACAGCAAAGGACTTGGAAGAGTAGTTGAACGGAATGGATAGTGTCATGAAAGAAGGATATAAGATGAACATCAACAAACGCAAAACGAGGATAATGGAATGTAGTCGAATTAAGTCGGGTGATGTTGAGGGAATTAGATTAAGAAATGAGACACTTAAAGTAGTAAAGGAGTTTTGCTATTTGGGTAGGAAGATAACTGATGATGGTCGAAGTAGAGAGGATATAAAATGTAGACTGGCAATGGCAAGGAAAGCGTTTCTGACGAAGAGAAATTTGTTAACATCGAGTATAGATTTAAGAGTCAGGAAGTCATTTATGAAAGTATTTGTATGGAGTGTAGCCATGTATGGAAGTGGAACATGGACGATAACCAGTGTGGACAAGAAGAGAATAGAAGCTTTGAAATGTGGTCCTACCGAAGAATGCTGAAGATTAGATGAGTAGATCATATAACTAATGAGGAAGTATTGAATAGGATTAGGGAGAAGAGAAGTTTGTGGCACAACTTGACTAGAAGAAGGGATCGGTTGGTAGGACATGTTCTGAGGCATCAAGGGTTCATCAATTTAGTATTGGAGGGCAGCGTTGAGGGTAAAAATCGTAGAGGGAGACCAAGAGATGAATACACTAAACAGATTCAGAAGGATGTAGGTTTTCAGTATGTACTGGGAGATGAAGAAGCTTGCACAGGATAGAGTAGCATGGAGAGATGCATCAAACCAGTCTCAGGACTGACGACCACAGCAACAACAACATTACCCGTGTTAAAAAGGACCGTTTACCAATTGCGAAAAGGTCGATATCGTGTTGATATATGGCTATTGTGATCAAAATGCCCAACGGGCGTGTGCTATGTATACTGCTCCGTATCCTGGACGACATCATCCAAGTGTCCGGACCGTTTGCCGGATAGTTACGTTATTTAAGGAAACAGGAAACGTTCTGCCACATGTGAAACAACCATGACATGCAACAAATGATGATGCCCAAGTAGGTGTTTTAGCTGCTGTCGCTGCTAATCCGCACATCAGTAGCAGACAAATTGCGTGAGAATCGGAAATCTCAAAAACGTCGGTGTTGAGAATGCTACATCAACATCGATTGCACACGTACCATATGTCTATGCACCAGGAATTGCATGGCGACGACTTTGAACGTCGTGTACAGTTCTGCCACTGTACACAAAAGAAATTACGGGATGATGACAGATTTTTTGCACTCGTTCTATTTAGCGAAGAAGTGTCATTCACCAACAGCGATAACGTAAAACGGCATAATATGCACTATTGTGCAACGAAAAATCCACGATGTCTGCGACAAGTGGAACATCAGCAACCTTGGCGGGTTAATTTATGGTGCGGCATTATGCGAGGAAGGGTAATAGACCCCCATTTTATCGACGGCCATCTAAATGGTGCAATGTATGCTGATTTCCTACGTAATGTTCTACCGAAGGTACTACAAAATGTTTCACTGCATGACAGAATGGCAATGTACTTCCAACATGATGGATGTCCGGCACTTAGCTCGCGCGCGGTTGAAGCGGTACTGAATAGCATATTTCATGATAGGTGGATTGGTCGTCAAAGCACCATACCATGGCCCGCACGTTCACCGAATCTGACGTCCCCGGATTTCTTTCTGTGGGGAAAGTTGAAGGATATTTGCTATCGTGATCCACCGACAACGCCTGCCAACATGCGTCAGCGCATTGTCAATGCATGTGCGAACATTACGGAAGGCGAACTACTGGCTGTTGAGCGGAATGACGTTATACGTATTGCCAAATGGAGAGAGTTTGACAGACATCATTTTGAGCATTTATTGAATTAATGTGGTATTTTCAGGTAATCACGCTGTAACACCATGCGTTCTTAGAAACGATAAGGTCACAAAGGTACATGTATCACATTGGAACAACCGAAATAAAATTTTCAAACGTACCTACGTTCTGTATTTTAATTTAAGAAACCTACCTGTTATCAACAGTTGGTCTAAAATTGTGAGCCATATGTTTGTGACTATTACAGTGCCGTCTGTCACAAAGCGAAAAAAGTGGTCCAACTAAAACATTCATATTTCTTTACGTACTGCACGAATATGTAATTAAAAATTGGGGGTTCCTATTTTAAAAAACGCAGTTGATTTCCGTTTGACCTATGGCAGCGCCATCTAGCGGGCCAACCATAGCGCCATCTGGTTTCCTCCTTCAAGCTAGACAAGTTTCTTTCTTTCTAGTTTTTCCTTTGACGCTTATTTCGTGAGATATTTGGCCCGGTCACGATCAATGGGCCACCCTGTATACTACACGCTCCCTATCGATGTGTCACCAGGAGATTAATGCCAGCCTCGGGACACTAGTACCTTGTAACCGATAAACCACTGGCCGTTTACTGTAATCCTCGCACTATCGCACTGGCGATGCAACACAGAAAATGCGTTGCGATTGCGAACTACTGACTCAGTGCCGACGTTTCTGCAAGAGACTCATACCGCAGTCAAGAATCTAGCAACTTGTAACTGATGCACCACTGCTGGTTTACTGTAATCCTTTAACCTCTGCACTCACGTTGCAACAGAGAAATTGCATTGCGATTGCATACTAGAGGCTCCCTGCTGACGTCTCCCCAGGAGAATACTACCGCCCTGTAGTAGCTTGTGCCGATGCATCGCTGCCTGTTTGCAGTAATGCTCGCTCCCTCACGTTGACGACGGGGCACACAAACTGCTTCGAGACTGCATATTACAGGTTCCCTGACGACGAATCTCCGCGAGCTTAATACCGCCCTCAAAACTCTAGTTGATTGCAACCGATGTACCGCTCCCCGTTTACTTTAATACTCGCACCCTGACACTGATGGTGCAATACAGTAAGTGCTGCCCGATTGTGTACTACAGGCTCCCTGCCGACGTCTCTCCAAGAGACTTATAGTGCAATGAGGACACTAGTAGCTTGCAACCGATGCACCACTGCCCATTAGCTGTAATCCTCGAACCCCACACTCACGATGCGACACAGATATTGCTTCGCGATTCCATACTACAGGCTCTTTGCCGACGAATCTCCAAGAGCCTAATACCGCAATCAGGACACTAGTAGCTTGTAGCCGATGCACCACTGTCCATTTACTGTTATTCTCGCACCCTCACACACAAATTGCTTTGCGATTACGTACTGCAGGCTCCTTCCCGACGTACCTGCAAGAAATTAATACTTCCCTCAGGATTTTAGTAGCTTGTAATCGACGCTCGTTTACTGTATTCCTCGCACCCTCATACTGACGATGCAACACAGAAATTGCTTCGTGATTGCATATTACAGGCTCACCGCCGACATCTCTCCAAGAGACTAATACCGCCCTCAAAACTCAAGTAGCTTGTAACCGATGCACCGCTGGTCACACCCTCACACACAGATTGCTTTGCGATTACATACTGCAGGCCCTTTCCCGACGTACCTGCAAGAAATTAATACTGCCCTCAGGATTTTAGTAGCTTGTAATCGACGCTCGTTTACTGTATTCCTCGCACCCTCATACTGACTATGCAACACAGAAATTGCTTCGTGATTGCATATTACAGGCTCACCGCCGACGTCTCTCCAAGAGACTAATACCGCCCTCAAAACTCAAGTAGCTTGTAACCGATGCACCGCTGGTCACACCCTCACACACAGATTGCTTTGCGATTACATACTGCAGGCCCTTTCCCGACGTACCTGCAAGAAATTAATACTGCCCTCAGGATTTTAGTAGCTTGTAATCGATGCTCGTTTACTGTATTCCTCGCACCCTCATACTGACGATGCAACACAGAAATTGCTTCGTGATTGCATATTACAGGCTCACCGCCGACGTCTCTCCAAGAGACTAATACCGCCCTCAAAACTCAAGTAGCTTGTAACCGATGCACCGCTGGTCACACCCTCACACACAGATTGCTTTGCGATTACATACTGCAGGCCCTTTCCCGACGTACCTGCAAGAAATTAATACTGCCCTCAGGATTTTAGTAGCTTGTAATCGACGCTCGTTTACTGTATTCCTCGCACCCTCATACTGACTATGCAACACAGAAATTGCTTCGTGATTGCATATTACAGGCTCACCGTCGACGTCTCTCCAAGAGACTAATACGACCATCAAAACTCAAGTAGCTTTTAACCGATGCACCGATGCTCGGTTACTGTAATAGTCCGAGCCTCACATTGACAATGTACGGAGCCGGTAGCTGAGTGGTCAGCGCGACAGAATATCAGTCTTAAGGGCCCGGGTTCAATTTCCTGCTGGGTCTGAGATTTTCCCAGCTCAGGGACTGAGTATTGTGTTGTCCTAATCATCATCATTTCACCCCCATCGCGCGACCGTTACGGTCGCAGGTTCGAATCCTGCCTCGGGCATGAGTGTGTGTGATGTCCTTAGGTCAGTTAGGTTTAAGTAGTTCTACGTTCTAGGGGACTGATGACCACAGATGTTAAGTCCCATAGTGCTCAGAGCCATTTGAACCATTTTTCACCCCCATCGACGCCCATGTCGCCGAAGTGGCGTCAAATAGAAAGACTTGCACCAGGCGAACGGTCTACCCGACAGGAGGCCCTACTCACACCACATTTACATTTACACTAACAATACCACCCAGAATTTCCATTTGCGATTGCACACTACAGGCACCCTGCCGACGTATTATGAAGAGACTAATGCCACCCTCGGCTCTTTGCCGACGAATCTCCAAGAGCCTAATACCGCATTCAGGACACTAGTAGCCTGTAAATGATGCAGCACTGCCCATTTACAGTAATCTACGCACACTTACACTGGCGATGTGACACAGATATTGCTTCACAGGCACCATGCCGACGCCTCTGAAAGAGATTTACATCGCTATCAGGAACATAGTAGCTTGTAGCCAATGCACCGTTGGCGTTTGCTGTAATTCTCGCATCCTCACACTCACGATGCAACGCGGAAATTGCATCGCGATTGCATACTATAGACTCCCTGACGATCTCTCTCCGAGAGAGAACTACCGCCCTCAGGACTCTACTAGCTGTTATCAGATGCACCGCTGCCATTTTACTGTAATCCTCACAACCTCACACAGACGATGCTACACAGAAGTTGCTTCGTGATTGCATATTACAGGTTTCCTGCCGTCGTGTCTCCAAGACACTAATGCCACCCTCGGGACTCTAGCACCTTGTAACCGATGCACCACTGCACATTTACTTTAATCCTCGCAAGTTGACACTGACGACGCAACGCAGAAATTGCTTCCCACTTCCGTACTATAGGCTCCCTGCAGAAGTCACTGCAAGAGACTAATACCGCAATCAGGACTCCAGTAACTAGTGACCGATGCACTGCCGCCCATTTACTGTAATCCTCGCACCATCACGCTGACGACCCGACACAGAAATTGCTAAGTGATTGCGTATTACAATCTCCCTGCCGAAGTCTCTCCGAGAGATTTATTCCGGAATCATTACTGTAGTAGCTTGTAAAATATCTATGGCTGCCCGTTTACTGTAATCCTCGCACCCTGACTCTGCAACACAGAAATTGCTTGACGATTCCAAACTACAGGCTCCCCGGAGACGTCTCTCCAAGAGAATAAGACCGCCCTCAAGACTACAGTGGCTTGTGACCGATGCATCGCTTTCCGTTTACTGTAATCCTCGTACATTCACAATTATGATGCGACACAGAAATTGCTTCGCGATTGCATGCTACAGGCTTCCTGGGGACGTATATCCAAAAGATTGCTAGCACCCTCAGGACTCTAGTAGTTTGTAACCGATGCATCGCAGCCCACTTACTATAATTCTCGCACCCGTACCCTCCCAATACGACACAGAAATTACGTCGTGATTGCATACTACAGGCTCCCTGCAAACGTCTCTCGAAGAGAGAACCACCACCCTCAAGACTAGTAGCTTGAAACTGAAGAACTGCTGCCCACTTATGGTAATCCTCCCACCCTCACTCTGACGATGCGACACAGAAATTGCTTCACGATATCATACTACAGGCTCCCTGCCGAAGTCTCTCCGAGAGACTACTACCGCAGTCAAGCCTCTAGTAGCTTGTAACCAATGCACCATTGACACTTTACAGTAATCCTCTCACCTTAGCATTGACGATGCAACACAGAAATTGATTAGCGATTGCAAACTACTGGCTCCATGCGGACGTACCTCCAAGAGACTTCCACCACCCTCATGACTCTAGTAGCTTGTGTTACGATTCTGCACCACTTGTTAGCAGCAGACACAGTGGCTGCGCCAAAGACTGAGACGGCGTGGAGTTTTACAATTATTTATTGAACTTTCTTTACAGTTTCTCCCTCGTCGTCGCTGCCCAGTCCTGCGGATCCCTCCGCCTGGCTGCTGCTGTGTAGATTCTCCAACAATGCGTCCAACGCGCGCCGCTGATCGCACTCGCGAGCCTCAGGCCACCAGTGCTCCACTGAAGCCAGGATGCCCTGTGGTTGAGATGAACTCGTCGCCGCCCGGCGCCCCAGTACGGGCGCGCCCACGGATCCGCGTCGCCGTGAGGTCGGCTGCCGACGCCTGCTGCACTGGCGGCTGGGAAGCCGTCAGTCGCGATGTCCGCGAGGTCCCGTCATGGACCACGCGCCGTGCCGGAATGCCGTGAAGTCCGGGCGTCAGTCCCCGGCGGCGCCTGTGACCGAGACCGCGCTGCGGCCGGTCCTGCTGGAAGTTCTCGCTGTAGTTAGTCAGCCATGGTGCCGACCGAACTCCTGCCGACCTCCAGAGCTGAAGTTGACATCTGACGGCGAATGGATGACTCCTGCGAGCTGGAACAGACTTCTGGAATCGTCACATACGAATACTGAACATTCGGACACGGACCACGTCCGTCCTCCGATCCGAACTGCTTCCTAATGGCTTCTGTCTGTTGCTGCCTCCGCTCCGCTATTTATATCCGGCAGGACGACGTTTTTTACCCTCGGTGGTAGCTTTTTGTTATTACTCCCGCAGTATATTGCAGCATAACGTAGTGTGCTGGCCTCACTTCCCCTTACTCAGCACTCTCCAGGCTTCGCTCGGCGCTCGGTCTGTGTGTGTCCTTGGGTCAGTCTGTTGGTAGACTGCTACTGTCAGCAAGGCTATCTATCTGTGCCGGCCTACTTCGCAACGCCTCGGTCGCCGGCGTGCCTCTGTTTTGCCATTCCCCACTGTGTGAAGCAATACTTACTACATGTGTCCGCAACAACTGTAACTGATACACCGATGCCCACTTACTATAGCCCCCCAGCCTCCACGATGCGACACAAAAATTGCTTCGTGATTGCATACGACAGGCTCCCTGGCGACGTATATCCAAGCGTCTACTACAGCCCTCAGTTCTTCAGTAGCTTGTAACCGATGCACTGCTGCCCATTTACTGTAACCCACGCACCCTCATACTGACGAAGCGACACACAAATATCTTACCGACTGCATGCTACAGGCTCCCTCCCAATGAATCACCAGGCGGCTAGTACCGCCTCAGAATTCTAGTAGCCAGTAACCGATTCCCGCTGCCTATTTACTGTAATCCTCACCATGACGATACGACACATGATGAAACGTCCTCTCAGTAAAATTATGAATGACTGTGCTGGTAAACTTCTACGCTATTTGCTACAGAAACAGCAGATTAAAACTCAACGTATTCAAACAGTTCTCTCTTTACTTATTCTGATCATCACTAAACTGACACACAATATTTTTAGCGCAACGCAATCTGACTTTCAATAATCCCTACAAAAGAATGGCCCTGACTAACAATAACCTATGCCTTTCATGAATCACTTACCTCACAAGAATCTTCTTTACTCGAACTACAGCAATAAAGCGAGCGCCAGTACTGCCAGCTAAATTAAAGATTCTAACTACTGAAGGCACTAACTACTGATAGGCATAGTCAGCAAATGAAACATTTTGATAGAGAACAAATAATGTATTTACCTTAATAGCGTTAAAACGTCATAATATATATATATATATAATTAAACAGATTTCCTTGTTCTGACGGACACACATCCAGATCGTCCGCTCAAAACTCTGGTATCTCTCTCCCCACATCCACCACTGCTGGCGGCTCAACTCCAAATGCCCAACAATGCCAACTAGCCACAAACTGCACACAGCACAGTCAGTAATTTTCATACAGAGCGCAGTCACGACTGTAGTAGCCTGCACCCAATGCACCGTTGCTCTTTTATTGTAAACCAATTACAATCACACTGGTGATGCAACACAGAAATTGGTTCACGATTGCGTACAACAGGCTTACTGTCGACGCCTAACCAAGACACCTATAGTGCAATCAGAACTCTAGTACGCACCGCTGCCTGTTTACTGTTATCTTCGCAACCACACACTGACGATGCAACACAGAGATTACTTCACAATTGCATAGTACAGGCTCCCTAACGACGTCTCTTCAAGAGACTTATAACGCGCTCAGGCCTCTAGTAGCTCGTAACTGATGCACCGCAACCCGTTAACTGTATCCATCTCCCCTTCACACTCACGGAGCAACTCTGAAATTAGATAGCGATTGCGTCCTACAGGCTCCATCCCGAAGTCTCTCCAAGCGTCTTATGCCACAGTCAGACTCCAGTGGCTTAAAACCGATTCACCGATAACCATTTACTGTAGCCCTCGCTACTCTAACACTAACGATGCAACAGTGAAAATCCAGCGCATTGTATACTACTGGCCCCCTCCAAGAGATAACTACTCCCCTCAGGACTCTAGTAGACAGTAATCAATGCACCACAACCCTCACACTAACGATACAACACACAAATTCAATACTTCAGGCTCCATGCCGACTTTTCTCCAAGCGACTAACGCGGCTACGATGAAGACATGGATCCTCTCCTGGAAGTCAAGTAGACTGTTTCCGATGCACCACTGCCAGTTTGCTGCAAGCCTCGCAACATCACATTGACGATGCACCACATAAACTGCGTCGCGATTCAATACCACAGGCTCCAGCTGACTTCTCTCCAAGCGACTAACGTAGCTACAGTCACTGTATGGAAGGTCTCCTGGGACTCTACATCTACATCTACACTTATACTTCGTAAGCCACCCAACGGTGTGTGGCGGAGGGCACTTTACGTGCCACTGTCATTACCTCCCTTTCCTGTTCCAGTCGCGTATGGTTCGCGGGAAGAACGACTGCCGGAAAGCCTCCGTGCGCGCTCGAATCTCTCTAATTTTACATTCGTGATCTCCTTGGGAGGTATAAGTGGGGGAAGCAATATATTCGATACCTCATCCAGAAACGCACCCTCTCGAAACCTGGACAGCAAGCTACACCGCGATGCAGAGCGCCTCTCTTGCAGAGTCTGCCACTTGAGTTTGCTAAACATCTCCGTAACGCTATCAGGCTCACCAAATAACCCTGTGACGAAACGCGCCGCTCTTCTTTTGGATCTTCTCTATCTCCTCTGTCAACCCGACCTGGTACGGATCCCACACTGATGAGCAATACTCAAGTATATGTCGAACGAGTGTTCTGTAAGCCACCTCCTTTATTGATGGACTACATTTTCTAAGAAAGCTCCCAATGAATCTCAACCAGGCACCCACCTTACCAACAATTAATTTTATATGATCATTCCACTTCAAATCGTTCCGCACGCATACTCCCAGATATTTTACAGAAGTAACTGCTACCAGTGTTTGTTCCGCTATCATATAATCATACAATAAATGATCCTTCTTTCTATGTATTCGCAATACATTACGTTTGTCTATGTTAAGGGACAGTTGCCACTCCCTGCACCAAGTGCCTATCCGGTGCAGATCTTCTTGCATTTCGCTGCAATTTTCTAATGCTGTAACTTCTCTGTATACTACAGCATCATCCGCGAAAAGCTGAATGGAACTTCCGACACTATCTGCTAGCTCATTTACATATATTGTGAGAAGCAATGCCCCCACAACACTCCCCTTGTAACCACACAACAAAAATTTAAAAATACAATATTTAATAGAAATGGAGCCAAGAAGCAATATCGTCCCCACAGAAATATTTAAATAAAAATATAATAATAAATGGGACCCAAGAATAACCTCCCTGCAATGAAATGTACTGACAAAGCCAACAAAAATGTGAAATTCGCAATCTGACTCTGGTGTAAGCTCCCACAAAAATAATGAAAAACAATTCAGCGCTAATGAAATCTCAGTGATGATGATAATTCAAATAAACCGAAATATCGGTCTTTGGCCCTGTGCAAAAATCAGAATTAAATTCTTACCTCATTGTAACTGCTAGTCAAATTTCTGCTCTTATTCTTGCGCACGGCTTGGAGGAACTGCATTGCAAATAATAATATTCTTTTTTTTTGTAATTTAACTGAAACTTTTCTTTAAGGGAAGTGGAACGAAATCGTTAGTTCAATTAAATAATTTTTTTTTTTTTTTTTTTTTTTTGTAAAATTGCTTTGGAAATCAAAATTATTATTGGGGCACTTGTTGGAAATTAATTACAATAAATAAACTTTACATTATCTGATGATTACCTTAATTAACAATATACCTCATTCAGCATCTTGACCAGTGTTGCCGACAGACTACATCACACAACCGCACTGGGCTGCTACTACTGACCGACTGCTCTACATGACGACTACTAGTGTACTAGACGCAACTGAACAGAGCTACTGCTCGCAACGACTACTGACAGAGTACTCCACGACGACTACTACTGTACTGCTCGCAACACTCGCGCGGTCAAGCGCAGACTAACTACGATTATAGGCTCTCTGGTCAAAGATTTTAACGTGCCTCACCATCGCTGCTATGTTACATACGTGTTTCATAACTCTCCACTGGGGGGGGCAAAAATTTGGCAGCGATGGTGAGTCATTTGGACTTGCCATCGCAAGAAATTTTTACAATTTACAGAAGATTCAAATTTAGTACATAAATTAAATGTGGTGCACATGCACCGAGTACAAAATATATCAGACAAAGACAAAATGTGAGTACAAAACATAGTAGCAAATCAGAAAACTGTATTTACAAATTATTTGACAGATAACAGAGTGCACACGCACTGAAAAAATTCTTTAGCATATTCAGAACAAATAAACAGACTGGCAGAAAATCGTGTTGATAAGTGACATGAGTGTACTCGCACTGGAGTTGAGAACATATTAGCAATTGACGAAATGTATATACAATTACTAACAAATGACATAAGTGCATACGCACTGAAGTATTGAATATACAGAATGAGTACAAATCATATTGAAAAATGAGAAAAGTGCACAGGCACTGAAGTTCAGTAGAAAACATATTAACACCTAACATAAGTGCATAAAGACAAGAGTGCACATATACTGTACTTCAGAACAAATCGAAAAAATGTCTTTAGCATTTTCGCAATAAATAAACATAATGGCAAAAAATCATATCGACAAGTGACACAAATGTACTCGCACTGGAGTTCAGCGAATCGGAAATAATGTATAGCCTTGAACATAAATGATGTTAACCAAAAAATGATCTTCACTATGTGACAAGAATTAGGATAAGAAAGGGAAGGATTGCATCATGGTTGTAGCACTTTAGATTGCACATAGCTGCTCTGAAAGTCCATATCTTTCCACAGAAGTACAACACCAAGTGACACAATTTGAAGTTCTTTTCCCATCAGAATTTATCAGCGTAGCCAAGACACTGAACTGTCGTACTAATATTCCATGTTCTCATTTTGGCAGTACATTAGGTACACCAAACAGTTGGACCATAATAACGTCTTCATCGCTCACGGTGGTGGACAGCATGTCGTGTCAACACCAAGCTCTTACAAGGCACACAAACGTAGAATTAGTGCAAAACCAAAGATAGTGCTCCATGATCACTAGGATAGACAGGACAAATGGACATTGCAGTAATTCAGGGTAGTTAGTTCATAAGGTAAAGGACATTAAGTCACATAATATTGACAATTACAGTCTTCATTAGTAGTTTGCGGCATTCATAGCCCAGTTATTGAACATTTCTGTACCAAGTATGTAGTATTACAGAAAAATGTTCATTAATTGTTTTACATAGAATCAGTAGCCTTCTTTTCCTAGTTACAAAGCATTATGAAATAATCGCGTTCTTTTCCAGTTACAAAGTATAGCATAGTTAATTAATCATTTGTCATTCCAATAGTATTAATCATTAGCCTTTTCCTAATTACAAAGCATTATTAAACAGTCACATTCCTTTCCAGTTACTAAGTATGGCATAGTTAATTAATCATTTGTCATTCCAATATATTAATCATTAGCCATTTCCTAATTACAAAGCATTATTAAACAGTCACATTCCAGTTACTAAGTATGGCATAGTTAATTAATCATTTGTCATTTCAATATAGTAAGAATCATTAGCTTTTTCCTAATTACAAAGCATTATGAAACAATCACATTCATTTCCAATTATAAAGCATAGTTAATCATTTGTCATTTCAATATAGTAAGAATCATATTCTTTTCCAGTTACAAAGCATAATTAAGAATCATTAGCCTTCTTCTAATTACAAAGCATAGCATCATTTGTCATTTCAGTATAGTATTAATCATTGGCCTTTTCCTAATTACAAAGCATTATTAAACAGTCGCATTCTTTTCCAGTTACAAAGCATAATTAAGAATCATTAGCCTTCTCCTAATTACAAAGCATTATTAAACAATCACATTCTTTTCCAGTTACAAAGCGTAATTAATCATTTGTCATTTGAATATAGTAAGAATTATTAGCTTTTTCCTAATTACAAAGCATTATTAAACAATCGCATTCATTCCCAATTACAAAGCATGGCATAGTTAATTAATCATTTGTCATTCCAATATAGTATTAATCATTAGCTGGCATCATGGGTAATCGTATTACAATAAACAGTGGCAGTCCTTGGCCAGTTACTAAGCATTATTTTATATATATATATATTTTTTTGTATCATTAAGAAGTCATTACTGAAGTGACATACTATTCAGAGCTAATTAGTATTATTCAGAATTATCATAAACTAGTGACATTATGTGGGACTGGTAATACCTCTTTTAGCAATGCATTGCATTGGGATCGATAATTAATT
Source organism: Schistocerca piceifrons (assembly GCF_021461385.2). Classification (NCBI taxonomy): domain Eukaryota; kingdom Metazoa; phylum Arthropoda; class Insecta; order Orthoptera; family Acrididae; genus Schistocerca; species Schistocerca piceifrons. The sequence continues at coordinate 768,986,357 of NC_060141.1, read as the reverse complement.
GCTGAGGCATAACACTATTTGCTTTTGACCTATTGCTGCAAATGAGGATAGGTAACGTCATTCGTCATGAGTCAGCTGTAGCAAGGTTATGTAACAAGGCAGTATATGCGATCACATTTATAAATGATAAACACAAATGGGTAAAAAATAAAAATGCAAGTACTAGAACAGGTATAATAAGTAACATGTTTAGTAAGTATAATGAAAAGCTTCTCCTGGAAAAAATATGAAATGGATTATTGACCTGAAAGAAGAAACGCACACTATGCTGAAAAGTAGTGAACTTCGAATTAACAGGTAGTGAAATGTGTATAAAAAATGTGTTCCATAGCTGTCCTTTCCAAAACTTTCCGTCATCCTACTATGCAATATAACACCTGCTGTCAAAACAAACTGCAACAAATACTTAAATAACTACATAGCCTAAATATAACTTCAACATTATCCTCATCTGTAAAGAAAAAACTTCATTATCAATCACTTCATTATCCACATTATCATAACTTCATTATTATCATCACCTGTAAAGAAAAACTTCATTATTCATAATAGCATATTCTTCATCATTATTCATCAGCATTCATTATCATCTGCAAAAAAATCACTTCATTACTCATTACATAACTATTCCTTATCTCTAGCATATTTCATCACTAAAACTAAGATGTGTAGTTCTCTCTGACAGCCTGCATCAATCACCTTGTATTCTGAAAGAAAAAATTAGTTAAGACTGCTATTCTACGATGAGTATAGTATATTCTTGTTAATGCTTGTTAATCCTGATCCATTTACTCTTCCTCATAAAGTTATTGCATCTTCTATCGTTTATTCCGTAGGTGAAATTCCCATTTCTGTTGAATTTATATCTTACATGCATCATTTCTTTCTGAAATTGATGAACAAAGATTAATGTCTTGCATTTAAATCATATACCCACTAGATAATGACTGGTTTATGGTAACATAATTAACCATACAGCATAACATGACAGAAAACGTAATGTGTCAAAGACATTGACAGTGTTTAGATACAAAAATGTACACAGAATAATACAATGCAGCAGCAAAAAATGTAAAAACAGTCACGATGTTGAGATGTCATAAGGCAAAAATGTCAAAGTCGACTGGTGTGTGTTATATCTTAACTATTTCATAGTGCATACAAACAAAACTTGAAAACAATCGTACACACAAAAAAAAGAAAAAATGAAAAATGTGCACGGTCTGATGTGTAACGACAAGAAAAGCGACCTGCTAACCTTACCTTGTCGGGCACTTGCCAAGAAAAAAAACGATAATCATCAGTAATTAGTCATGTGAATATAATTGCATTAGTAAATGGCATCATAGTGTGTTGAATCATAAAGTGGTTTCATTCAATAAACGGTTTAATGTTTGAGATATGGTGATTGCCTTTCGATTTTCTGGTTCTCAAAGTTTCGACGTGTACAACATAGGGGTGAGGGATGCTGCGAATCCGATATGGACCTGCGTATAGAAGTTCAAATTTACTGCACTTACCTTTTAATTTACTGGATAAATAGTGTGTACGTACTAATATTTTCTGTCCAACGTGAAAGTCTCGGCGTCTACAAACCTGTTTTTGCTGTCTTCTCCGGCTCTCTGCGGCACGTTTGATGTTGTTCAGCGCAATGTCAATTATTTCATGGTGTCGTAGACGACGACATTTAGGGAAGTTTACTAATTCTTTAATTTTGTTTGGTGGCTCTACGTTTTTCAGTATAACAGATGGAGATAGCATAGTGGATTCATTTGGAATGGAATTAATTACATCTTGGAATGAGAGTATGTGTGTATCCCAATCAATATGTCTTTTGTGGCAATATATTCGGCACAGCTTACCAATTTCTTTCATTAATCTTTCACAGGGGTTCGAAGAAGCAGGGTACTTGGATATATAAATCGGAGAAATGTTTTTGGCTCGTAACATACGTGTCCATACGCTACTACGAAATTGTGATCCATTGTCAGAAATTACTTTCATCACATGCCCTACAAAAAATGTTTTACAAATGCTTTCGAAACAGTTTTAGCAGTAGCTTTGCGTAATGGAGTGAAAGTAACAAATTTTGAAGTGAGCTCAACAGCGACAAAGATGTAGCAAAAACCTCTGTTAGTTCTGGGAATCGGACCAAAAATGTCTACTGCGGCCATATGTCTTAATTTAACTGGTATAATGGGATATAAAGGAGGAATATGTGAAGTGGTGTCTGATTTAGCTTTCTGGCAAATTTTACAAGACGCTAAAACTCGTCGTATACGTTTTTCCATGTTGGTAAAATAACAGTTCTGTCTCAGTATAAGAAAACATTTTCCTGCTCCGTAATGTGCGTAACTTAAATGAGTGTACCAGATTAATTTGTTAACCAGTTCGTCAGGAATGCATAATAACCAATTGTTGCTGTCAGGATGAGAGCGGCGAAACAGAATGTCATTGCGTACAGTGTAATGGTTTCTAATCGTAACATTATTCTTATCTTGCCAAAGGTGTTTAATTTCTTTCCACACGTTGTCTTTGTTTTGTTCTTGTGCTATGTCCTGTAATGACGATGAAATAAAATTTTCAAATGCAACTTGCTGAATGTACATGACACTGAAATTTGTTTTGCAGAAGTTGGTTGCTACGTCTTGCTGATTGTTGCTCAGAGAACGCGATAGTGCGTCTGCTATAACATTTTGTGTGCCGGGAATGTGAACTATTGTAAAATTAAATTCCTGTAAATAAAGTTTCCATCTGCTTAATCTGTCGTGAGTGAATTTAGCTGAAAGCAAAAATTGTATAGCTCTATGGTCTGTGTAAACGGTGGTATGTCTGCCATAAAGAAAGTGCCTAAATCTCGTGAAAGCCCATACAACACATAATGTTTCAAGTTCTGTAACAGAATAATTTCCTTCAGCAGGTGACAGAATGCGACTTGCAAATGCGATGTTTTTAATTACTATTGAACCATCTTCTTCAATTTCCTGGAAAATATGTACGCCTAAAGCGGTGTTGGAACTGTCAGTGGCAATGGAAAAATTTCTGGTAAGATCTGGGTGCGATAAAAGTGGAGCATTCAACAAAGCATGCTTCAGGTTCATGAACTCAGAATGTGCTTGCTTATCCCAAGACCAAATACTGTTTTTACCTGTTAATTGGCATAATCTAGGCGTGTCTAAAGCAGAGTGATGAATAAATTTACGAAAAAAGTTAATTAAGCCCAAAAAACTGCGTAGTTGTTTCTTCGTCGTAGGAACACTAATGTCACGTAGAGCCTGACGTTTTTCCGGATCAGGTGCAATGTCTTCTGCTGAAATCACGTGTCCAAGAAATTTTATAGAAGTTTTGCCAAAATGCGATTTACTGAGGTTAACTCTAAGTCCTTGTGCATGGAAAGTTTGTAATAGTTGTTCAAGAATCAGATTGTGTTCAGACCAGTTAGCTTCTGCGATAAGAATATCGTCTACATACGTCGTAATTCTGTCCTTAAGTTCTGTCGGAAGTATAGTGTTCAAACCGCGAACAAAAGCTGCAGAGGAAATAGTTAAGCCGAACGGTAATTTGCAAAATTGATAACAATCGCCAAAACAGAGAAAAGCTGTATATTTTCTGCAATTTGGATGAAGTTGAATTTGCCAAAATCCCGATTTCAAATCTAGTGTAGAATAAATAACTGTACCGTGAAATTTCTGTAGAAGTTCCTCTAGTGTCTGTGGTCGGTCTGTTTCATTAATAATAATGTCATTAATATGATGTGAATCAAGTACAAGGCGAAGTGAGCCATCTTTTTTCTTAACAATATGTAGCGGGTTTATGTACGGACTAACTGCTGGTTCTATAATTCCTTGGTCGAGCATATCCTGCAATTCTTTTTTAACTTGTTCTCTATGAATATACGGAATAGGATAATGCTTAGCTTTAAATGTATCGTGCTGTTTGACTTGAAATTCATACATAAATCCGGACATAGTACCAGGAATGTTGTCGAAAACTGGAGCTTGCTGTAAAAGAATTTTGTGTAATTGCGTTCGTTCGTCGTCTGTAGTTGCACTGCTCTCTTTAACCTTATCAGAAATCAATTGCATTACGTCGTAGTCAGCTTCGTCTGGAGTATTATAGTTGTGTACGTAGGTATCCGTGAACAATGTGGGATTACAGTCTATGTTACGTGTTGCCGAAATGACCTCTGTGCGGTTAATTGTTTGTTCTTCCGCAGATAAAGAGTGCTGAAATTCTAAAGCCAATTGCACATTTTCATCCTTCAACATTAAATAAGAATTTTGAAAATCGATAACTGCGTCTTGTTGTACCAGAAAATTCGTACCTAAAATAATGTCTGTTGTCAATAAAGGAACAATCCAAAAATTAGAGTGGAAAGTATGACCTCCAATACAAAATGATAAATGCGTCTGTAATTTAACGTCTACTCCTTTACTCGGTACTGCTCCTTTCACTTTGGTTTTGCCTAAAGGTAATGTCGGATAAGTATTCTCTTTGTTACACTCGTTAAAAGTCTCCTCATTTATTACTGATATTGGTGATCCGGAATCAATTACTGCTGAAAATTTCGATGAACCAATTTTAATTTCGATAACAGGTTGTGAAATGGTTTTCTGAATAACTGGTCTTTCCTGCAAGAGAGTGTCTCTGATATCGTCAAAAGTAATTACATTTTCGTGAACAACATTTTGCGTGTCTAAAGTAGTACTTGTGTTACTGGAAGATGCGTCTTGTACAGTATCTAGTCAGATTCTATCTGACGTGTTATTATTGTCAGGAGGGTTCTGTGGCATTTCTACTATTTGAACTGTTCTATTACTTCTTCCAGACGTGTTATGCGCCGGCCGCGGTGGTCTCGCGGTTCTAGGCGCGCAGTCCGGAACCGCGCGACTGCTACGGTCGCAGGTTCGAATCCTGCCTCAGGCATGGATGTGTGTGATGTCCTTAGGTTAGTTGGGTTTAAGTAGTTCTAAGTTCTAGGGGACTGATGACCACAGCTGTTAAGTCCCATAGTGCTCAGAGCCATTTGAACCATTTGAACGTGTTACGCTCTGGATGGTACCTACTGTCGGGTTCATTCAAGAGAATATGTTCTTGCGTATGATTTTGCTGTTGGTGAGACCGACTGTTATTATATGTACGCTGATAATCGTGCTCATCGTTTTTACGTATGTCGTGAAAGTCATTCCTATACGGTGCATTGCGATAGGAATTGAAATACTGTCTTCTTTGTACGTAGTTGTTTCCTTGCTGCCGTGCGTTACTATTTGTTGGACCAGGGACTGACTATACGTCCACGCGGCGAAACATTAAAGTTAGGTTGACCTTGTGCACTACATTGTTGGTTAGGTATGCTAACCGGCTGATTTTCATGCTGTTGCGGTGGAATACCTCTATTGTTACTAAAGTGTGGTTCCTGTTGCTGAAAATTTTGACGATATTGATAATTAGAATTTTGGCTGTTATTAGAGTTTTGGTAGTTGTCGTTCCTAAAGCGTCTGTTATCTTTCCTATTGAAATTACGTGTCTGATCATAATTGCTGTACTTTTGTTGACCTTGGTTATTATAAGAAAAGTTTTTGTTTACAAAAGAATAATCAGATTGCTGTACTTCCAAGAGCTGTAAAAGATCTCTGAACGCTGAAATATTTTCTTTTTGCTGACCTGTTAGAAGTGACACTCGTAATGACCGTGGTAACTTGGAAATGCATAATTGTATAAGTGCGGATTCACTGTACGGTTCACTCAGGTATTGGTTTTGTTGTACCATGTGCTCAAAAAATTGCGTCACACTGGGAAAATTTGAGTTCTCGTAATTCGGCAAACTAATTAACTGATCTTTAATTCCGCGCTGCGTCGTCTTCGACCAGTACGCTGACAGAAAAGCATTCTGAAATTTCTCTACTGAATAGCATTGCCTCGCGATCGGTCTCATACGAGTTGCCGGTTCGCCTTCCAAAAAACTGCAAATAAATTCAAGTTTATGTGCTACAGGCCAAGTCGGTGGAAGAGCAAAGCTAAATTGTTGAATCCAATCCAGTGGGTGAATCTGCGTTCTATCGTTTTTAAAAACTTTAAACTTTCTCACTGACAGAAAATGTTTGTAATCGAAATTATCATCTCTGTGTAATGGAACAGGTTCAGGATCGTAAGAGAATCTATTGAACTGTGGTTGATCGGAATCTAAGTCCCGTACTCTCTGTAGATTACCCAAATTATACGCGTTGCGCGAGTCTGACAGATGTTCGCAAAGTGGCGTCTGTTGTGATGTGTTATTAACTGAAATACTTTTCATTTCTGTTACTTCTTGTTGTAAACTCGATAACTTTCTACGCAACGTGTTATTAGACGAATCGATCTCATTAATTGTCTGCTGTAAATTTTGAAATTCAGGTGTTTGGTTAAATGAAACCGGTGAAGTATCGTCTGATTTATTGTCATTAGCACTTTCGATAGCATCAATACGACTGGCCAATTCATCATATTTTTCAGTCAGTAATTTTGCCTGATCATCGGTTTTAGTGTCAGTGGCATTAATCTGTTTTTGCAATTTACGCGTAGTTTCATTCAGTTTTTTAACGTCAGTTTTGACGACATCGCAATCCCGTGTTAGTTCTAATTGTTCGACTCTGTCGGTCACTGTTTGAATATTTACTGTGTGTGTATCTGTTTTTAATTTAAGATTGGAAATTTCGTCACGTAATTCTGTGTTCGACTGTTTGATGGAATTAATTTCGTCGGACACTGTAGCAATATTATTGTCTACATACGTCTTCGCTTTCGCAAACATTTTACGTTTGTCTTCTTGTCTTTGTGCAGTGATTGTTTCCATGACCTGACGTTTGACTTTATTTTGATCCTGAATAAATTTGCGGAAACGCGTATCACTGTTTTGTATGTGAAGATTAAAGCGTTCGTCAATCTGAGTGTTCTGCTGTTCGAATTTCGCGTCTATCTTTGCGTCCATTGTGCGCGAAAGTTCTACCGTCATTGCTTTAAACTCGTCCCGTAATTGTGTAGCTTTTTCAGAGCATTGTTTAGCGACTCCGCTAATTTCGTCTCTGAGTGTTTCTGTTGCAGCTGTTTGCATTTCCCTTAATTCTTGCGCAACAGACCTAATTTCTTCGCTGCTTTTTTTTGAACAAGCCTCAATTTCCACGCGCAACTGTTCCTTAGTGTCATGGCACTGCGCGGCAACGGCTCTAATTTGTTCACTAAGCTGTCTGGAATTGTCGTCTAATTTTTCATTTAACTGTCTGTTCTGTTCCCTAAGTTGTTTAAAATCTTCACTTTGTTTGTCTAATTTTTCATTCTGTTGTTTGAAATTTTCATCAATTTTATTAAATTTTTTGTCCTGTTCACTAAATTGTTGTTGTAGCAATCTTGCCATAATTTGTTCAAAGCCAAAGTTAGCGTTTATAATCTCTGTGCTGTTTAGTGGTGGATCTGGAACTCTCTCGCTTACAGTAACCATTTGGTTATTCTGAGATTAGAAAAAGGTTTGTCAGTCGGATGCACACTGTCAGACACTATTTCGGAATTAAATAGATCCGTCGTACTTTCAGTACACTGTCCATTTTCATTAGAAATATTTGTCTGAACGTTACTTGAATTTTCCAAACCGGGTGTGTTACGCTGGGCAGCGCTCATTACTATAGACTGTTCCGCGTCATCAATTGTCGTCAAATTAACGGAGGAGACAATTGAGTTCGTTTGTTCATCATTAAGATAAAAGTCATCGTTAGTGGTTGGAATGCACTGATTGTTAGTGAATGCAGGATTGTCACAATTATTATCGGTCACGTTGTTTAAGTCGGTAATTTCGTTCATAATACCTCGCGATACACTATTCACAGTCTTTCGCGGCATTTTTGCAATAGTCACAATTATTCACAAAACAATAAGCACAAATGCAAAAACAACACACAAATACAACAGAGCAATGAATTGCCATTGACCTGTAGAAAGAAAGTCACAATATTAGTAAAAGCGTTGCGCCAATTCTAATTATACTTAAGCAAATAAGAGCAGATCTCTGACTGTTTTTCAAAAGACTCTCAACGAAATACGATCCTGGCAGGGTCGCCAAGTGTAACCTCCCCACAAAAATTTAAAAATACAATATTTAATAGAAATGGAGCCAAGAAGCAATATCGTCCCCGCAGAAATATTTAAATAAAAATATAATAATAAATGGGACCCAAGAATAACCTCCCTGCAATGAAATGTACTGACAAAGCCAACAAAAATGTGAAATTCGCAATCTGACTCTGGTGTAAGCTCCCACAAAAATAATGAAAAACAATTCAGTGCTAATGAAATCTCATTGATGATGATAATTCAAATAAACCGAAATATCGGTCTTTGGCCCTGTGCAAAAATCAGAATTAAATTCTTACCTCATTGTAACTGCTAGTCAAATTTCTGCTCTTATTCTTGCGCACGGCTTGGAGGAACTGCATTGCAAATAATAATATTCTTTTTTTTTGTAATGTAACTGAAACTTTAAGGGAAGTGGAACGAAATCGTTAGTTCAATTAAATAATTTTTTTTTTTTTTTTTTTGTAAAATTGCTTTGGAAATCAAAATTATTATTGGGGCACTTGTTGGAAATTAATTACAATAAATAAACTTTACATTATCTGATGATTACCTTAATTAACAATATACCTCATTCAGCATCTTGACCAGTGTTGCCGACAGACTACATCACACAACCGCACTGGGCTGCTACTACTGACCGACTGCTCTACATGACGACTACTAGTGTACTAGACGCAACTGAACAGAGCTACTGCTCGCAACGACTACTGACAGAGTACTCCACGACGACTACTACTGTACTGCTCGCAACACTCGCGCGGTCAAGCGCAGACTAACTACGATTATAGGCTCTCTGGTCAAAGATTTTAACGTGCCTCACCATCGCTGCTATGTCACATACGTGTTTCACCCTGTGGCACGCCAGAGGTTACTTTAACGTCTGTAGATGTCTCTCCAATGAGAAAAACATGCTGTGTTCCGTTTGCTAAAAACTGTTCAATCCAGCCACACAGCTGGTCTGATATTCCGTAGGCTCTTACTTTGTTTATCAGGCGACAGTGCGGAACTGTATCGAAAGCCTTCCAAAAGTCAAGTTGCTTCTTTCCGATGCACCCATGCCACTTTACAGTAACCCTCGCACCTGCACATTGACGACGCAATACACAAAAAGCATCGCATTCACTACTAAATACTCCAGGCAACTTCTATCCAAGCGATGCATGCGGCTGCGGTTACCAAATGGAGCTTCTCCTGGGAGTCAAGTTGCTTGTTTCCGATGCACCACTGTCAGTTTGCAGAAACCCTAGCATCTCCACACTGAAGAACCAACATACAAATTGCGTCGCATTAAATACGACAGGCTCCAGGCTTCTTCTCTCCAAGCGATTAAAGCGACTACGACTACCGCATGGAACTTCTCTCTGGAGATATGTTACTTGTTTCCGCTGCACTATTGCCAGTTTACTGTAAACCTCACAACCTCACATTGACGATGCAACATTCAAACTGCGTCACTATTCAATGCTACAAGCTTCAGGCGATAACAACGGTGAAGTCACTGATGACAGTGCCACTAAAGCAAAGTTATTAAACCCGATTTTCCGGAACTCCTTCACCAAAGAAGACTAAGTAAATATTCCTAAATTCCAATCAAGAACAACTGCCCAGATGAGAAACATAAAACTAGATATCCTCGGTGTAGCAAAGCAGCTTAAATCACTTAATAATGGCAAGGCCTCCAGTCACGATTGTATACCAGTCAGGTTCCTCTCAGAGTATGCTGATAAAATAGCTCCATATTTAGCAATTATATACAACCACTCGTTCACAGAAAGAGACGTACCTAAAGACTGGAAAATTGCTCAAGTCACACCAATGCCCAAAAAGGGAAGTAGGAGTAATCCGCTGAATTACAGGCCTTTATCACTAACGTCGATTTGCAGTAGGGTTTTAGAACATATACTGTATTCGAATATTATAAAGTACCTCGAAGAAAACGGTTTATTGACATATAGTCAGCACGGATTCAGAAAATATCGTTCTTGTGAAAGACAACTAGTTCTTTATACTCACGAAGTAGTAAGTGCTACCGACAGGGGACGTCAAACTGATTCCATATTTTTAGATTTCCAGAAGACTTTCGTCGCCGTATCTCACAAACGTCTTCTAATCAAACTGCGTGCCCACGGAGCATCGCCCCATTTGTGCGACTGGATTGGTGATTTCCTGTCACAAAACGTCACAGTTCGTAGTAATAGACGGAAAGTCATCGAGTAAAGCAGAAGTAATATCCGGCGTTCCCCAAGGAAGTGTTATAGCCCCTGTATTGTTCCTGATGTATATTAACGACATAAGAGACAATCTGAGTAACCATCTTAGATTGTTTGTAGATGATGCTGTCATTTACCCTTTTGTAATGCCATCCGATAATCAAAACGTCTTGCAAAATGATTTAGATAAGATATCTGTATGGTGCGAAAAGAGACTAATGAAGTTACGGTTACGTCATGGAACTTCTCCTGAGAGTCAATTTGCTTATTTCCGATGCACTATTGCCAGTTTACTGTAACACTCGCACCCTCACACTGACGATGCAACACAAAATTTGCGTCGTGATTCAGTACTACAGGCTCAAAGCGACATCCCTCCAAGCCATTAACACGGGTACCGTCACGCTGCGGAACTTCTCCTGGGAGTCAAGTTGCTTGTTTCCGATGCACCACTGCCAGTTTACTGTAACCCTCTCACCATCACCTTAACGATGCAACACACATATTGAGTCGTGATTCAATACTACACTCTCCAGCCGCCTTCTCTCCAAGTGCCTAATGTGGCTAGGAGCACCGTAATGAACTTCTCCTAGGAGTCAAGTTGCTTGTTTCCGATGCACCACTGCCAGTTTACAGTAACTCTCGCACCTCTCACATAGACGATGCAACACACAAATTGCGTCGCTATTCAATACTAAATGCCCGAGCCGATTTCTCTCCAAGCAATTCGATTAGTATTAATACTAACTTGACAAAAGTCTCGTACTTGGCTAGTTTTATAATTGGAACGGAAGGGAAACTTAACAGTTGGTGTGTGTCTCTTACTGCCCGTGGCTACTAGCGCTTCCATGAAGACACGGCGTCACGTTTCTACCATACAGTGTAGTTCACCGGTAAGACGCAAAAACCGGATGTGTGATGCCAGTACTGAGCAAGATGGCGAAAATTATTCCCCCGGTACGTGCAACAGACAGTTGTTACCGCTCAACCTTTCGCACTTACCTCCCCCTCCTCCACCACACGGTTCGTTAAAAAGTGATCAAGCTGTAGTATAGCGCCCAGATGTGTAATAATGTTAAGTGGCACGCAATAACAAAAAGTCTGGGCCCCCTAGTAGTATAGAATGCCTTGACATATCGCAATAATTACAATCAAAACAATTGGACGGTAATGATACTGAAAATATGAATATTCAGACTTTATAGACGTAGAATTTGACACCTATATAACACCAGAGCAGGATTGAGAACAATATGGATTTCGATTTCTAGACGTAGATTTATATGTGATTTAAATAGCTAAATTTCCTCTGCCAGTGGCGCTAACGCATCTGATGTGTCTGGCCCACGTTGAAAGCATTACTGGTATTTGACAGCAGCTTAATGCGTTCTATATTCTACTTCAAAAGCCTTTCAACCATGCTTGCGAAGATATTGCGTAAGTACGATAGCAGCGATATCGGTGTTTATGAGCCTACCTGTGTTCCGTCCATCCTTTTGTCTAGTCATTTTCATCACGGTTTTAATTCCTGTGTAATTCTGTCTTTTCAAATTCTTGAGGAAGGTTAACAGTGTTTTCAGTTTTTGCGTAGCATTTCGATTAAGATTAAAAATATTTTCCAATACAGGGATGTATTATTGAACGCTTTGATGGTTACAGCTTCCTCTGCTATAGTTCAAATGGCTCTGAACACTATGGGACTTAACTGCTGAGGTCATCAGTCCCCTAGAACTTAGAACTACTTAAACGTAACTAACCTAGTGACATCACAAACATCCATGTCCGAGGCAGGATTCGAACCTGCGACCACAGCGGCCTCGCGGTTCCGGACTGTAGCGCCTAGAACCGCTCGGCCACTCCGGCCGGCCTCTGCTATAGTGTGTGATCTTGCAAAATCTTTGAGCGCCATTCTCAATTCTTATCGGTTTCTATCTCGTTTTCAAACGATTCTAATAGCACCTCATCTATGATCGATTTTTTAAAATGAATGATCGGCCATCCGTAGCATTACAGGCTGGCCGGCCGTTGGTGGCCGAGCGGTTCTAGGCGCTACAGCCTGGAACCGCGCGACCGCTACGGTTGCAGGTTCGAATCCTGCCTCGGGCATGGATGTGTGTGATGTTCTTAGGTTAGTTAGGTTTTAGTAGTTCTAAGTTCTAGGGGACTGATGACCTCAGCAGTTGAGTCCCATAGTGCTCAGAGCCATTTTTCAGCCATTACAAAATGGTTCAAATGGCTCTGAGCACTATGGGACTTAACTACTGAGGTCATCAGTCCCCTAGAACTTAGAACTGCTTAAACCTAACTAACCTAAGGACATCACACATATCCATGCCCGAGGCAGGATTCGAACCTGCGACCGTAGTGGTCTCGCGGTTCCAGACTGTAGTGCCTAGTACCGCACGGCCACTCCGGCCGGCTCAGCCATTACAGGCTGAACTCTGTGCTGATAAGAGAAATTCCATCGGGCTCGGTAAATCTGTTTTCTTCTTATGTATGTTTTTATACACGTTCGTACCTGGGTATATTACAATCTTATAGAGCACTTTAGGTAAACCAAAACTCTGACGGTAAGCTTGTGCGTGGCCTGAGTCTTCGTCTGCTGAGGCCAGAATTAGTAGTTGACATTCCGTTTACGGAGAACGTTAAACTCCGATTAAGACCACATTTTAATACAGCATAACGTACATTAATGGTGATAAGTTCTTTAAGTTACACGTACTTTTACAATTAGTGAAAACGATATGAAATTTTCTGCAAAACATTTTTGAGACCTTAGGAAGTCAAATTGAATAGTAACCAGCTGTCGCCACATACTGAATGCTGAAAAATATTAGTAATATACGAGGGCTGATCAACAAAGACTGAGACTGACTTTTCACTTTGGTATCCGTTATAGTTTCCTATCTGTACCATGAATACCTGAAAAATACGTGCTTTTATGTACCGAGTGATCAAAAAGTCAGTATAAATTTGAAAACTGAATAAATCACGGATTCATCTAGATAGAGAGGTACAAATTGACACACATGCTTGGAATGACATGGGGTTTTATGAGAACAAAAAAAAAAAAAAAAATACAAAAGTTCAAAAAATGTCCGTCAGCTGACGCTTCATCTGATCAGAATAGAAATTATTAGCATAACAACGTAAGACAAAGCAAAGATAATGTTCTTTAGAGGAAATGCTCAATATGTCCACCATCATTCCTCAACAATAGATGTAGTCGAGGAATAATGTTGTGAACAGCACCGTAAAGCTTGTCCGGAGTTATGGTGAGGCATTAGCGTTGGTTGTTGTCTTTCAGCATCCCTAGAGATGTCGGTCGATCACGATACACTTGCGACTTCTGGTACCCCAGAGCCAATAATTGCACGGACTGAGATCTGGGGACCTGGGAGGCCAAGCATGACGAAAGTGGTGGCTGAGCACGCGATCATCACCAAACGACGCGCGCAAGAGATCTTTCACGCGCCATCTGTCGGACATTTTGTGAACTTTGTTTTTTTTTTTGTTCTAATAAAACCCCATGTCATTCCAAGCATGTGTGTCAATTTTTACCTCTCTATCTACATTATTCAGTGGTTTATTAATTTTTCAAATTTGTACTGACTTTTGGATCACCCTGTATAATTCTCACTGGTTGTAGCACTCTCGTATCAGTAGGTTGGTAGTAATGCTCTATTTTATAGACACTATTTGCATTTCATATACCAAACAATGAAGGTAACGTGAGAGGAGTAGTACCACGGAATCAAAACAGAAGGGCGTTGTCATTACGTCATAAACTTGTAGCCGATGTCCGCCATCTTACGTAGCACAAACTTTTAGGTTCACCGCATACATACCTCCATGGTTCACCGCAGTGATACTTCCCCATGGCGTCACTCTGTGACGTGCCCCGTGGCCTATGGTAAATACAGGCCCAAGTGGAAGCTGCGTGACGTCAGCAATGTAGTGTTAACAGCCGACCCACACAAACGCATGCATTGTCAAAGATTTCGTGAAACTTCTTTGACCAAACAATTTCAGTGGAGCCATTACGTGACTGTAGAACTTTTCGCCGAAGTTGTTTGGGAACGGATGGCAAGCAGCTAAAAACAGCTTATGTTGGTGGCGAGTACATTGCTGGGAAAGAGAGAAGCAATTCTGGTAAGGAGAGAAATCGAAACAATTGTGGGTGAAGCCGTTCGTACGCCCGCTAAACCCGCTGGACAGTACAGGTGATTAGGATTGTGGAAAGCGCCAAATAAGGTGTCGGTCAGTTTCACTTCAAAATTGTAATTTATTGTAATTTAATAACACCTTTAAACAAAACGGCACATGGCCAAACCTTTACAACTACGAGTTTCAAAATCCAATTCTTTCACAGCTGAAGGCCTCAAACAAGAAATCGTAAAAAGCAACAATATAAATTTCAAGTGACGGAAGACATATATATATATATATATATATATATATATATATATATATATATATATAATAACAGCTAGGCGGAAAGCCTCATCGAAAAAGTGGATAGAACAACCATACACAAGGTGGAACACAAACAGCTGAAGCCCACAATTAAATTTCAAAATTTTAAAATAGATTACCATTCTCTTTTAAGGCAGAAGGCCGCAATGTTTTCTCTTAAGGGGGAAACTTTGAGAATGAGGCTTTAAGCGGCTGAAGACCCGCAGCTGATTTTCCAAAAATTCAAAAATATCTTAACCTTTAAGTTTTCAATGGCCAAACGCACACTAAATGAAAAAGCAACGCAACGACAATAACTAAATTTAAGAACAAGGTTTCAAGTGGCTGAAGGCCCACAAATGATTTACATAAAACACAATAAAAAAGTTTTCTTTTAAAGCATTGGTTATAATAGATTACCAACAGACCATTATACATCCATGAAAAGGACAGTATAGACAACGGCACAAAGTCGCCCGCCTCCGGTGGGGCGGGGAGGGGGGAGGGGGGAACCTGCCCTCAAAAAATTAACGTTCACTTCGGTGACACAGGTCTTGGGCCCAACTACACTTGATCAGTCGGTAACCCAACCAGGAGACAATCACAGACCGACTGACCAAACGATTTGCTTACAGACATGATTATCCACAATGAAATATGTATTAAGCTGTCAGAATTACACACCATGTTGGACAGCGACAACAGGCGAGGAAATGTGTGTGAAATCTTATAGGACTCAACTGCTAAGGTCATGAGTCCCTAAGCTTACACACTACTTAACCTAAATTATCCTAAGGACAAACACACACACCCATGCCCGAGGGAGGACTCGAACCTCCGCCGGGACCAGCCGCACAGTCCATGACTGCTGCACCTAGACCGCTCGGCTAATCCCGCAACAGGCGAGAAAAGGACGCTGCCTTAAATTGCGTTATTGGCAGGGCAGGTAACCGGAACACTAACGGCCACAAGGCAGAAAATTCCGCTAGTGCACTTCAATTGAAGTGAACCAATATAGTTAATTCCACCGCACAGCGGCTCGATTTCACCACTACAACAGTCGATGTTGCTCACAGGAAAAGTTCCCCAACAGGAACCACTGAAACGAACGACACAACATGAACGGACATGGCTTGGGTACTTAACACACCACTCAACTTTGACGTCCTGGGTCGGTGAACCACGAGGCTCGTAGCGATCGGACAGCTCCACACACGCTCCGACACTGCGCAGGGGCTGCCAGCGGACCCAGCCGACTGCACCGAATGGAGATATCCTCCCTGATCCACACCAACCGACCGGCTATCGTAGAACCCCTAGCCGGAAACTAACTATATGCACAAGACCACAGATGGTACAGGGTGCAAATATCGATACACATCGCTGCTGCCACATGTAGAAGGAGGAAGAGCCACAGCATAACCGCAACAACGGCGGTAAACCAAACACAGATAGACAGCCAAGTTCAAGAAAACGCATAGTTCGGAGTGAACACAGCTCAGCCGTAGATAGCGAGAGAATAAGCTCGAAGTGTTCAGCAGAATTTGCTTCATGAGCTACTGTATGAGGACATAAAGAACAACTAAAATTGTTTGACAATGGGCGACCAAACATTTCAGTTTGCCCTCACGAATGTGACTCCTCATACCTGCTTACACGATACTCATTTAAGAAACGTCATTTCTAAATTTCATTAATCATAACATTTTTTTTAAAGCCTGCAACTGTGCCATTCATGATTTAAATAGTGAAACACTTCACTAGTCACCCATTTTTTCATGGTTAATGTAAGCCTTTTCGAGAATTTATTCTCATTATCAAAAGGAATTACATATGTATTTTATGTGGTATTTATATGTCTGTTTTCTGCCACTCTTTCCCGGTGGTTATGTTATTATGGTCAACTGCAATCGGACAGATTTCTTTTGGGCGATTTTCTGAAACATAAAATACATATTAAATATTTGTGTTTGATCATTAGAACAAATTCTCGCAAAGCCTTGTGCAAATCGTGCATTTTATCATTCTTTAAATTGAACACTATTTCTGTTAAAGATTGTGTTATGTTAAGATATTTATCAACTACGAAAGCTATTCCAGCTTTGAATATATTACTCGGATCCCACAGTGTACCAGTATATGTATTACTCCAGAGGCTTGTGGACCAATATATAAATCACCCAATGAGAAATTTATGAAGGTTACGTTAGGTTATTTGGAGTACTAATAAACGCATTTATTTCACTTATGTTTACTTTGAACACACTTGGCTTTTCACACCTCCATCTCCTTCCACATACTTTGTTTTTATATGTGAGCTTAATATCATCCACAGTGTAGGAAATTCGAATGCGGCTGATTGCCGCAGCTATATCTTTGTAAGATTGCAACCGCTTATTACAGTTTTTGTAGTCAGTGTGCTTTGTAGTATGAAGAATTCCGTATTTTTCATACTTGGCAACTATAACTGTGGTAGTAGCCACGCAACAAATATACTTCGTCGTTTTACAGTTTAAATGATCTAAAGCAAGGGATGCAACATCCAAACAATGGCCTTACTCTTTTGTCAAATGGCTTTGCTTAAAGCTTCCCCACAACACTGTGAAAGATTTGATCAAAGGGCTCTGACACAGTTATCCATACCGGGTGATAAAAAGTCAGTATAAATTTGAAAACTGAATAAATCACGGAATAATGTATATAGAAAGGTACAAATTGACACACATGCTTGGAATGACATGGGGTTTTATTATAACCAAAAAAATACAAAAGTTCAAAAAATGTCCGACAGATGGCGCTTCATCTGATCAGAATAGCAATAATTAGCATAACAAAGTAAGACAAAGCAAAGATGATGTTCTTTACAGGAAATGCTCAATATGTCCACCATCATTCCTCAACAATAGATGTATTCGAGGAATAATGTTGTGAACATCACTGTAAAGCATGTCCGGAGTTATGGTGAGGCATTGGCGTCGGATGTTGTCTTTCAGCCTCCCTAGAGATGTTGGTCGATCACGATACACTTGCGACTTCAGATAACCCCAAAGCCAATAATCGCACGGACTGATCTCTGGGGACCTGGGAGGCTAAGCATGGCGAAAGTGGCGGCTGAGCATACGACCATCACCAAACGACGCGCGCAAGTGATCTTTCATGCGTCTAGTAATACTTTTTTCATTTTTTGTTCTAATAAAACCCCATGTCATTCCAAGCATGTGTGTCAATTTTTACCTCTCTATCTACATTATTCCGTGGTTTATTGTTTTCAAATTTATACTAACTTTTTGATCACCCGGTATATCTGTGGACTTTGCTAAGTATTTGTCGTTCGCCACGAACACTACACTGTTGGCCTCACATAGCCATACACTTAGGCCTGTATTTATCGTAGGCCACAGACGCTCCCGTGCCTAGTTTCGACCGTGTTTGGTGGTTTCATGGTGTCGAGACATTGTTGTTTAATCAAAAATACCAGCTTGCATTGTCTACAGAAGTGCTAATCGATCTGATCGTAATCTAAAGTTTATAGTAATAACATTTCGTTAGTAATTGGAGCCGTTCAAGCAATATTTTGTTTTGTATAGGCCTGAATGAATTATGGTTTCACTATTTACTTTCATTGCAGTAATTTTTTTCTGTTATTTTAATTTTTTATTTCCTTTACATTACTCAGTGTGCCTTATTTCTCTTCTATCCCGTGTTTTTTATTGCCTTCCAAATCGCAAATGTTCTGACTTCGAGCCACACTGTATGAACGGGCCCATCCCAGCACAGCAATCGGCACTTAAACGCGCTGTTGGGGCAGCATCTCATGCCCTAAATTCCTCCCGCCGATAATTATTCATTGTTCACATTTCCTCCATCTTTGAAAAATACCTGGCTAGAACAGCCGGAGACAGCACTCGAGTGTGTGGTTTTTGTGTGTATGATTGTGTGAACGTGTGTGTATGCTTCGCCTCCTTTCTGAAGAACGCATAGGCTGAAAACTTACGTGAATACTCTTTTCGTCGTGTCTGCCTGCTGCTAGCTGTGTGAGTAGTCATCTGTCCGTTTCACAGTATATTTATTTCCTTATGAAGTTTGTTGTAACCATTACGCCACATTAAGGTTGTTTGTAGCACAAACAGGGGTTCACAATGCTTCAACCAAAAGTTTTATCACTTAGTCATTGATATAAAATACCTGAAAGACAGTAAAGTAATATTTAAAACTAAACTAAAAACGTTTCTCTTTGACAACTCCTATTCAGGAGCTTATCTATTACTGTAATGTGCAGATGGTGATGGATAGAAACTACTGACTAACATCTCGACCTTTAATTAAGAAACGAAAACAGTAATAAATTATCAGCATAAAGGCATATTTAAAAAAAATGTTAATATGTAACGACTTGTTCCAGATCAGTATGATTTATTGTACAGATGACAAATTTAAAATTAAAATATAACTGATGATCATAGTAGACATACATTCGAAGTGTACTATGTTTGGTTATTCCCGAAAAACTGACAGAGTTACTGGAGAAAAATATTCCGGAAAAGAAGCAGATAGGATACTCTTGGAAAGATAGTAGGTCTTCATGTTACACAGGTTAGGCTGTCATTACTAAAAAACGACTTACATACATGTTAAAGCAAAGTATTCCATTTTGGGGGGCTTAAGCGTCTGAGATCATTCCCTTCACCACATTTGTAGAATTGCATAACGCTGGAACATGTGTAAAAAATTATACACACACACACACACACACACACACGTATATATATATATATATATATATATATATATATATATATATATATATACTTTAGTTTGCTATTATTGGCCACACACTGAATGACGCATCATAGTTAAGATTTCAAAGTGAGAAAATGTGTCAACTACACTGAAATTAATGCACTGACAGTGTAATACAACAATATTTCGATTCTACTTGGATAGTTTTGTTTCTTTGACATTTCAATAACCGTTCACTTTGTTGACATTACTTGCTTCTTTCCTCATTGCAGACGTTTATATGCTAGTAAACAACACGCAGGTAAGTTGCTTGCAAACGCGAACATTAAAATGTTGTACATATGAGTTTAAAGGTAAGACTGTGACGAAAAGGAAGCAGTGCCAGTAAGAAAACAAGCATCGGTTTCGGAGTTCCAGCTTCATTTGCCACCGATTAAAATATAATAAAAGTGGAATCAAATGCATTACGAAAGCATCCTTTTCACATCACATCCTCCTCTTCTTGGTTATTCAAATTATATCAACAAAAATCAAACTATATTATGTGGCCACATACGCGTACTACTAAAGCAAATAGGCAATCCAGAACAGAAAAAGTTCGAAATTGCCTTCCTTTCACTATGTTACTCATGTACGCACTGTAATTTTTTGTATTTAAAACAGCTGCAGCATGCACACGACAGAAATAACGAGCAACAAGCAATCGCAAATGGTAGTCTTCTAATGTTTTGGGCTATTTAAGATGGCAGCAGGGGCCACCCACTCTGGCTTCAAAACAACATACATACCCTTCTTTTTTACCTCCATGAGCAGTACGGTGCAATAAAACTCTCTGTTCGATTAAACCAGACAGCCACTGAAACTTAGGAAAATCTGCAACAAGCGGACGGTGAAGATGCACTAGCTCGTGCAACAGTGTTTAGGTGGTTCAAGGGCTTCGAAGAAGGTCGACTTGTCTGTATTAAGCAAGGTGGGCCTGGTGTTTTGGCTTCTGCTGTAACTGAATTCAACATCAACACAGCTGCTATGATTGTCCGTGGGGAACGACGGTTGACATTATGTAACCTCAGTAATGTGCCGAGAATTCCAAATGGCATTGCCTTCACGATTATGCATGATCATGTACATATGACTCGTGTCTGTACACGTTGGATGCCACGTATATTGACTCACAAACAAAAGGCTGTGCGAATGGAGACAAGCTTGAAGTGCTGGTTCTCTTTGCCGAGGTGGATGTGCTTCTGGAATCTATCACCGGTGACGAATTATGGCTGTATCTTTGTCATTCTGAAAGAAGACGAGCCAATGCTATGTGGAAATCGCCAGATATTTCAACACCAAAAAAGTCGTAGTTGCTCCATCAGCAGTAAAATGATGGTGATCACACTTTTTGGCTTTCACAAACAGAACACGTCAGTATTCGCTAAACTTAGGAAGCATATTGCAAGGAAACAATCAGAACATTCCTGAACTGGGTGGCGACTTCATCATGACAATGCGCAGCCTCTCGTCACAGGTCACATCGTGAAGCTTCTGGTACGTTTCGAAATTTTGTGTGATACGCATCCGCCTTACAGCCCTATTCATTCACCCTATGATTTTGTTACCTCCATCACTAAAGGCAAAGCTTCGGGGGATTCAATTTGAGAACTCGGAAGCAATGTCAAGAAAAGCGAGGAGATCCTTAAGGACCCGACAAAGAATGACCTGCTCAATGTGCTCGAGGACTGGCAGAGGCACTCCAAAAAATGCCTTCAAGTTGGAGGGGAGTACTATGAAAAAGATCATGTAAACACTGAAATGGAGTAATAGTCGTATGTGACAAAAATCAGTTTCCCAATTGCATATTAAACTACGATAATACTAAAGCATTTAAATTACTACACTTCTTACTGCAATAAGCTTTGCAATATGTTGTCGTAAATATATTTTTGAGTTTTCATAGACTGTATACTACTCATTATTTGTGTTCTGTGTGTAAGATGCGCAAGAGTCAAATCTTGGGGCAAATGTTTTAAACAATGGAGAGACACTTTGTGGCATCTTTCGGCAATTGCATAAGTGATAGTTGTAAAGAGAAATGCAACAGGGGTGACACAGACATAACACAGCTGCCAGTATGACTGAAACAGTGTGGACGCGTAATTGTGCCGAAAAAAAGGAGTGCCCATATCTTTTGACCTTGCAGACG
Source organism: Schistocerca piceifrons (assembly GCF_021461385.2). NCBI lineage: Eukaryota > Metazoa > Arthropoda > Insecta > Orthoptera > Acrididae > Schistocerca > Schistocerca piceifrons. The sequence continues at coordinate 768,964,658 of NC_060141.1, read as the reverse complement.
TAATGGCCCTTCGTTGCGACCGAATCGAAAAATAATTTTGGGCCATCAGTCTTCTGACTGGTTTAATGCGTTATGGCACAAATTCCTCTCCTGTGCCAGGATCTTCATCTGAAAGTAGCACGTGCGTTCTACGTGCTCAATTATTTGTTGGATTTATTGCTGTCTCTGTCTTCCTCAATAGTTTTCAGCCTCTACAGGTCCCTCTAGTATCATGTTAGTTATTCCCTGATGTCTTAACACGTGTCTATCTTGTCCCTTCTTTGTATGTCGATATTTTCACTATGTTCGTTTTATAACGTACTTGTACTCTCCGGTGAATAAAAGATTTTGTGTCACGTGTACCTTATGTTCCGCAATTAATGGAAACAAGGGATCAGTTCGGAAGAACAATGTTTAATGAAAGAATATAGACATTCTGGTAGTTACCGCAATGCTTATTTTCAAGTACAATAACGATCGAAATATAAAGATTATAGTAAGTCAATGATTCACTGTAGACAGAAATAATTTTGGATTATTAAATGCTTGGATTATTTTAGACTTTAGAATAACTACAATGGCCAGCTCTAAAACGAGCAAAACTTGATTTTGGTTGATGATTGATGTGACTATGTAATCACGTAATAAATAGATGATTTCCAACTCTCGACAATGCATTTTCTTGTACCTGTCGTCCAACAGCTGTCCCGCAATGAATACTCCCATGGTGCTTCACTACTGTCAAAGTCACCCCTGTTTCCTTTGTTATAACACTAGTATTTTCATAGCGTTTAAGATTGTCCACGTCTTCTATTAGTACTATTTTTCACGCCACAGATTCACACATTCAGTGAGCCCAACTACGAGTTTTGCTGGTAGTTAACATTTACCTACAGAGTAATTTTTAAGCTGATTAGGTTTCTGTAATTGTTTATACTGTAATATTTCATATCTACAGTTCCTTTTCGTGACAAAACAAACTCTTTCAATGAAAGAAGGCTTTAGTCGAGGGGGCTCAAACTCAACAGTTGGGACATGCCTCTATCAAGCTCTCTGCGTAAACAGCCTCTCGCCCATACAGTCACATCTGCATGACCGTTCTTTGTTTTGTAGTCGCTCCTTTTTTCTTAGTATACGCGTACACTAGAGACAGAACGTATTCTCGTCTACGATGCAGTTGACGATTATAGGGTGGACTGTCGGACTTCTTGTGCGGTAGCGGTGGTACCTCAGAAGCAATATGACACGAACGTCAGATCAGTGGACAACATATCCGTTAAGGACATGGAAATTGCCGGTATAGTTACATCAACTCAGATGCTTGAAAGACAGCATTGTATGGCGGAGACAAGAGTCACAAAATAAAAAACCTAATAAAGGACGTGAGGGAGTTTTACATTAAGCTGCGAGCATGGCACGAAGTACATCCTACAATATCAGAATGATGGAAAAATTGACAACTTGCTTTAAATGTTCAAAAGTGTAAAACTGAGCACCAATGAAAACAATATCAGAGAGCCACAACTATAATAAACACAGGGATGCTACGTTTTTTGTGGATTTGCAATGGAACGGTCGCTTTTTGTCTCAGTCGTACGGAAAGTAAGAGGCAGACTTACTTCATGTGTAAAATACTGGGATGTGTAGTTAATCGCCGGTCGGAGTGGCCGAGCGGTTCTAGGCGCTAGAGTCTGGAACCGCGCGACCACTACGGTCGCAGGTTCGAATCCTGCCTCGGGCATGGATGTGTGTGATGTCCTTAGGCTAGTTAGGTTTAAGTAGTTCTAAGTTCTAGGGGACTGATGACCTCAGCAGTTGAGTCCCATAGTGCTCAGAGCCATTTGAACCATTTTTGTAGTTAATCTACAAAGGAGACTGCTTACTAAACACTCCTGCAATCCACCTTAGCATACTGCTCAAGTGTGCGAGTATCACACAAAATACGATATTGACCACATACAAAGAATAGTAGCTCGAATGGTCACATACTTGTTTAAGTGCGGCATCAACTGTCGCATTGTTAAAGATGAATATCAACTGCTGCGCAAAAACCTATTTAGAAAAAGTGTTGAACCGTTTACAGGTAAATTGTCTAAAATAAGCAGCAGCCCTCTACGTATCACTCTCGTGAGGACCACATAGAAAGTACTATTTGCAGCTTGCACACTCTCTTGCGACTTATTATGAGTGGTACCAGGTGTCGCCTTAACTAATACACGAACCGATCCGTCCATTGTAACACATCTTGGGGTCTTGCGTTTGTTTTTTTACACGTGTGTCCCATATATAGTTGTTAAATGTTTTAGAAGGAGAGGTACGCGCGATGCTGTCATTCGGCATAACGACCACTGCCGACTAACCTGAGTCGTAGAGGCAAAGAGATTACGTCGCAGCGCCAGCTAGCCAATGTCGGAAGTGCCAAAGAGTACCCGTCGGACCTTACCTGGTCGCCGCCAGCGTGAACGGACGCCGAGTGCAATAATAACTAAATTGTTAAAAGTGACGACATCGCCATTTGTTTTTCTGTTCCGAGAAGATTCTGCATACATCTAGTAGGGAGTTCTAATCTTGTTCTCGTCGTGTTGGGGTCGAGTTCTCATACGGTTGTGGTTCATTTCTCAGCTTGAAGCTGTGATCATCGGTTGGTAATTTCGCGTTAATGTGTTGGTGTTTAATTTTCTCGAAGAATATTCCGACGGCAGCGGTAATTTTATAAGTAGGTTCCGTGGAGTATACAAGTGAACGATAAATGTGGAAATCTTGCGGAGTTCTTGGTCAGTGTAACAAAATATTTTATTTCAGAACAAAAACAATCTCGATTAGGAAATTATTTAATTTCAAAGATGTGTTTCACCCTTTTGGGGCATCATCAGATTGTCTAAAAAAATAAAACACCAATCTGTTAGATACAAATGGAGAAAAAGAGCATGGTCGTATCTTGCGCTGCTACACAGACAACGAGAACTTAAAGTAATGAAAACTTACGTAAAAGTAGCTGGATACGTGACCCATCAGTCATGAAACCACATATAATGTAAAATGGACACCAAGGTAGTCGGATATGTAATCCATCTTTCATGAAGCACCTAAACTATGAAGTGGACCTAGTGAAAGGAGGGAAAGAGTCAAAATAAAACCAAGAAAGTACCAATATATGGAGGAAAACTTTTCTACGGTTATCGTATGTTAGCTTGGGCACACCAGCCGTCTCCGCCGTGGCAGTGCGAGATAGGGCCAAGCTTACAAAACCGCTGTAGGAACCGCACACGGCACAATGTCTGTACTGCCGCGCATACAGACATTACTATGGCAAGTTAAGATACAACTGCTGCGTAGAGAGCGACAAGAAGTACCCAGGTGGCGCGTGTGACCGGCTCTAGGCACATTTTCGAAAAACAAAAATGCGTAAAACTAATAACTGAAATGCATATAAGCAATCAATGCAGACACATAAAAGCCAAAAATAAAATAAAAGCATCCCCGTATAGATCACAAAGAACAGGTAAAATTATTGCATGAAATATGTCATTGAAACCCCATCACACGAAGTAAACCAGCTAAATTTAGGAGTACATTCATAGAGTATGCATTCTGAATAGACAGAACTTCAAGATACCAGGATCGGGGGCAATAAAATATTTTACCACGAAGTTCATTTCGGGTCGCTCACTAGTAGCGGCTATTGTGCAAAGTTAATGTGTTAAAGGTATTGGTTTTGGTTCAAATGGCTCTGAGCACTATGGGACTTAACATCTTAGTTCATCAGTCCCCTAGACCTTAGAATTACTTAAACCTAACCAACCAAACGACGTCACACACATCCATGCCCGAAGCAGGATTCGAACCTGCGACCTTAGAGGACGCGCGGTTCCAGACTGAAGCGCCTAAAATCGCTCGGCCACACCGGCCGGCGGTATTGGTTTTGATCGGTCTAGAACGGTCGAGTTACAGCTGAATAACTAGTGCTTCTGTGCGGGCAACGCTCTCGTACGGAAGAGGTTATCCCATTAATTGATGGTTTGTGGAGAATAACACTGAGCAAAGTATCGGTTATTGGTGTGGGTGTTGCAGTGAGCAGTGAGAGCGTCTCTGGTTAATTTTGCGGGTCTCAGTTGTACAGTAGTACTGAAAAACTGTTTAGAGACTGCCCGGGTCTGTAATTTTGAGTTGCAGTTACGTTATGGCTGGTGGAATCATTAATCAGAATCACGACTGGCGATATCGCAATCTTGGAAATATTGTGACAAGTGGTCCACATCTACTTCGCTAGTTAAAGAGAATTTTTTAAGTAACGCTAAAGCATGAAGAGGTATATCTTTGCCCAATTTGTGAAGATTAGAGCTTAAAGTGGCGGTTGTAAAGCATACATTTTTTCAGAGAAGATTTCTGTATAACTCTATTTACGGATTTAACAAACACTCGGTCGCAACCGACGCTTCATGTATTGTACTTGAAGAAGCAAATAAGGAGAAGAAACGATCTTCGCGCTCACGTGTAAACTGAAAAAGTAGCGTACGTCTATTCTTTTAAACCCTACCTTTAAAGTCGAGTAAGTTTTATTTGAAACGAAGTTTTTAAAAATAATTTTGAAGGGAAAATCTATGTAATGCATAGAAATGTGCAGCTTTATGGCGATCTTGATGGAATTTTGTACATTTTATCTTCAATACGAGAGGAATATCACTGTCTACATATGATGTCGTAATCTGCCTTGAATCTTATACGTATGTAATATATAAAGAGGAAAAGCTCTTACCAAATATCTCTATAAGTTCTTAGCCGATTTACTCCAAATTTCTGCACGATCCCCTAATGAACATTTGGGCGAACATATTTTTTTGGTGCACATAGTGTTCTCAAAAGTCAGGACAGGAAGCCTAGAACCTGTTTTTTATGAATGTGACAGGTGGAGACATGTTCATTCGTCACAATCCGTTGACCTCGTCTGATTCAAATATGCTTTTCGATTTTAAGCGATTGCAGTTTCCCGTGCAGCTTGCACTCGCGGTGAATGTCAACAACGCACGGTGCCAATCTCTCTGTGTGGCTGATATTAACTGCAGTTAGTTATTAATAAAAGGGAACTCACTGTCATATGCAGTAAAGACGGGCTACATTTACTGGCTGTTAAAAGATAAAAAGTTTTTATTTGGAAAAGAGTTTATGTAACGCTGTGATTGAAGTGAACGATGTATAATTTATCCCTGTACTTGCAACTAAATGTTACGATCGCGGTCTCAGTTGAACGACATTCCACAATGAGCGGAGTATCGGAAATACACCCTGTTGATGGCTGTGGCTCTGGATATATATATATATTTGTGTGTGTGTGTGTGTGTGTGTACAGGGTGAAGAAAATTGATGTACGGCACAAACTGCAGCTCACATTTTTCACACGTAGACGAAGAAATGAAGAAAATGAAATTATGATACATGGATATTGGTTTCCATGTTACAGCTTATTTTCTCCAACTCATTAATCACGCGAAACACACACGAACAGAACGCACCAGCATACCGTACACAACTCTTTCTCACAGGAGACGTTCAATATGCCCTCCAGTGAACGTCTGATGCGCTGATGTATCCCTGGAATATTGCGTATGATTTTACAGCCTTCCATAAGAATTTGTGAACATCTTATATTGGGATTTCATACACAGTGCCCCCAAAAATAAAAGACCAGTGGCCATAGGTCCGGAGAGGGTGGATGCTAGGCAATTGGTCTATGCCCCATCTATCTATCTGTCACCAAAATTGTTGTTTACAGGCCGACGGACATCAACATTAAACTAGAAGGTGATGGACTGTGGATTATGCATACGTTTCGTCATAGAGCTCATGGAACATCTGCTAACAGATCTGGTAGAACATTCTCCACGAAATTACAATAACTTTGTCGGATGACACTACAAATAATCTTACAGGTCGGGCAACCACAACTAAGGAACTGGTACATAATCTGAAGGACAATAAAACAATTCAAAATCAAAGATGATGAAATAGTCTATAGTAAACTGAGTGAAGTCCAAATCCTCAATAGGTGATTATTGGATTTTTCTCTGTATGACGACCGGTTTCATACCATGAAGTAATATCTTTAGGTCACATCTGCAAACATAATGAAACTACACAAGAAAGCGCTAATAATCAACGTGACCTTTTGAACAGAGTAGACAGTACAGCGGTGAGCTCGCAAAATACTTCATGTGCCACAACTTCCAAGATGCAAGTGCGCATAAAAAGATGTCACTCCTTGGTAAAGCCATGGATGAGCCGGCAGATGGGCATCCGATCCGAACCGTGCATGATTCGTAAAAGATCTCCAAAACTCCATCAAAAGACGAATACGGACAGCACATGACAATCCACGCATAACAGAATGAAACCTACGAGCAAAACACGACGCAGAAAGATCGTAGTGTAAATTATAACAAAGCTCGCGGTGTCGGTAGGATATAAAAGGAGAAAACTAACATAGCCAAAATCCCGGGGGGCACAAAGGCTTAAAAGTGACACAATCCTCGTCTGCAGCTCGTGGTCGTGCGGTAGCGTTCTCGCTTCCCACGCCCGGGTTCCTGGGTTCGATTCCCGGCGTGGCCAGGGATTTTCTCTGCCTCGTGATGACTGGGTGTTGTGTGGTGTCCGTAGGTTAGTTAGGTTTAAGTAGTTCTAAGTTTTAGGGGACTGATGACCATAGATGTTAGTCCCATAGTGCTCAGAGTCATTTGAACCATTTTTTGACACAATCCTTGGGAGGCGTCAACATATAAATCTATATTGGTAGGCATCAAATAGAACTGCACGTTACAGCGCTAGTCACACACTGCTGTAACATGCATTTGTCACCTTTAATTTGAAACTGTTAAATCGTCCTTCACATAAGACCGACGACGTCGCTGTCTGGTCTCCTTCCCCAAACAACCCAACCCTACTTCCCTCACATTATGTTTGTCGGTTGAGCCTGTGTGGAAGGAAGTGAAGCGCTATCAAACAGTCACCAACAGTGCTGGCCCAAACACTGACAGAAAATCTTTCTTGAAGACTTTCTTCAATAGCTATGTGAGGATTGACGTCTGCCCCTACATGTAGATTGTGAAAATTTGAAAACTGATCTTGTTGAAACGACGCCTCATCTGTGAACAGCACCGTCCCACTAAAATTAGGGTTGACATTTGAATAAACCATTCGCAGCAGAGTAGCAGGAATCCCAGCTGCTAACAGTGCCTTCCCACGCTGTAAATAGGGTACAGCTGGTCCTCGTGTAACAGTCATGTGGTCAACATTCAGTGTTGCAGCTACGTGTCTTGCACTGACACTAAGGTCGTCGACAACGGCACAAGGAACTGCAGCCTCCCGCTGCGGTGTCCTTGTCCTTCTCGGCCTCCGCCGGTCTCGAGTATCGGGTTTAAGCACTCCGTGTTCCCTAAATCGACAATCAGTTGATTAACGTTATCATTTTGGGCCGCCATCGTCCTGGAAAGCTCCCCTGGTTCAAACGTTGAGCTCATGCGTCATTGCCGGCAGCTAATCCGTACATCAAATGGGCATCTGCCGTCCCTTGATTTGTTGACACCGACGTTACACGAGCCAAGTCTGTAATTGCCTCTACCTAATAACCCTTGTGCTTGCAACGGTAGTACTGATCGATGGATGAGTGGACGCTACCTGTAAACAAGCAATGACATATGTCGCCTGGCAAAAGGGAACATGTTGAACAAAACACAGGCGATGGACAACCTAACCGGACGCCACCAAGAGTGCAGTTTCCCCATGATTCTAACGTTCTGTTTCCGATGATTAAAGACTTGGAAAAGATGAGTTGTAACACGGAAACAAACCCTATGTATACAGGGTGGTCCATTGATAGTGACCGGGCCAAATATCTCACGAAATAGGCATCAAATGAAAAAACTACAAAGAACGAAACTTGTCTAGCTTGAAGGGGGAAACCAGATGGCGCTATGGTTGGCCCGCTAGGTGGCGCTGCCATGGGTCAAACGGATATCAACTGCGTTTTTTAGAATGGGAACCCACATTTTTATTACATATTCGTGTAGTACGTAAGATATATGAATGTTTTAGTTGGACCACTTTTTTCGCTTTGTGACAGATGGCGCTGTAATGTCTCAAACGTGTTAAGTACGTGGTATCACGTAACATTCTGCTAGTGCGGACGGTATTTGCTTCGTGATACATTACCCGTGTTAAAACGGACCGTTTACCAATTGCGGAAAAGGTCGATATCGTGTTGATGTATGGCTATTGTGATCAAAATGATCAACGGACGTGTGCTATGTATGCTGCTCGGTATCCTAGACGACATCATTCAAGTGTCCGGACTCTTCGCCGGATAGTTACATTATTTAAGGAAACAGGAAGCTTTCAGCCACATGTGAAACGTCAACCACGACCTGCCACAAATGATGAGGCCCAGTGGGTGTTTTAGCTGCTGTAGCGGCTAATCCGCACTTCAGTAGCAGACAAATTGTGCGAGAATCGGAAATCTCAGAAACGTCGGTGTTGAGAATGCTACATCAACATCGATTGCACCCGTACCATATTTCTATGACGTCTTTTAACGTCATGTACAGTTCTGCCACTGGGCACAAGAGAAATTACGGGACGATGACAGATTTTTTGCGCGCATTCTATTTAGCGAGGAAGAGTCATTCACCAATAGCGGTAGCGTAAACCGGCATAATATGCACTATTGGGCAACGGAAAATCCACGATGGCTGCGACAAGTGGAACATCAGCGACCTTAGCGGGTTAATGTAGGGTGCGGAACTATTGGAGGAAGGATAATTGGTCCCCATTTTATCGATGGCAATCTAAATGGTGCTCTGTATGCTGATGTTCTAACCATGTTACCACAAGATGTTTCACTGCATCACAGGATGGCGATGTACTTCCAACTTGATGGTTGTTCGGCAGATAGCTTGCGTGCGGTTGAAGCGATATTGAATAGCATATTTCATGACAGGTGGATTGGTCGTCGAAACACCATACCATGGCCCGCACGTTCACCGGATCTTAGGTCCTCGGATTTCTTACTGTGGGGAATGTTCAAGGATATTTGCTATCGTGATCCACCGACAACGCCTGACAACATGAGTCAGCGCATAGACAATGCATGTGCGAACATTACGGAAAGTGAACTACTCGCTGTTGAGAGGAATGTCGTTGCACGTATTGCCACATGCAATGAGGTTGACGGACATCATTTTGAGCATTTATTGCATTAATGTGGTATTTACAGGTAATCACGCTATAGCTGCATGCGTTCTCAGAAATGATAAGTTCACAAAGGTACATGCATCACATTGTAACAACCGAAATAAAATGTTCAAACGTACCTTCGTTCTGTATTTTAATTTAAAAAAACCTACCTGTTACCAACTGTTCGTCTAAAATTGTGAGCCGTATGTTTGTGACTATAACAGCGCCATCTATCACAAACATTCATATTTCTTTACGTACTACACGAGTATGTAATAAAAAATTGGGGTTCCTATTTAAAAAAAACGCAGTTGATATTCGTTTGACCTATGGCAGCGCCATCTAGCGGGCCAACCATAGCGCCATCTGGTTTCCCCCTTCAAGCTAGACAAGTTTCGTTCTTTGTAGTTTTTTCCTTTGACGCTTATTTCGTGAGATATTTGGCCAGGTCACGATCAGTGGACCACCCTGCATATATTGAATCACTCAGATAAACCGATAGGTAATATGAGAGCCAAGATTGCTGATTTCCAAGAAGAAATTTGATAAGATTTTGTTGAAAAATAGTAATAACTGTTAAGAAATAGTCATCGTCGTTGACTTTATCATTAGAACCATCTCTGCTCCCGTTAATCGCTGAAATATAAACAAAAGAAGTGCTGCTATTTCAGCGATTTTTATTTTACGTAAGTTATTCGCAGTATTATGCAATAGTGTTGATTTAGTTTTACCAGATTTTGAATCATAAAGGAGATAGGAAGTTTGTAATTTATCGGAGGGATAAATAATTTTCTTACGGAAAACGGTAAAAGTTTGCGATTTATTTTAAAAGATCATGCGCTTAATCGTATACCGATCGTAGGCAATATTACAGAAAGAGATCTTACGTTGTTACCCAGAATATGGGAGATTAGTTTTTCAGGATAAAGTCTATAAACAATTTTACCGAGTAGCATCCCACATATACCTAAATAGTAAAAAAATCTTTTAAATTTTAAAAAGTGAATTTCTGATCCACGCCTTTAGAGTAACGTGTTATCGTCATAGTACTAAAAGTAATAATCATAAAGGCGTACTACTGCTGTTTCGACAGTGCTTGGTTTAAATACTGGCAGGCGTAACCGACAGTTGTGTAATTATTCCAGTACACTACCGATACATCCAGGATGCTATAAATTATAAACGTATGATGAAACACGTACGTATTCAGTAGCAGCGATGGCGAGGCATGACAGAATCTCTGACCAGAGAGTTATTTATCGTTGCTAGTCTGCGCTTGACCGCGCGAGAGTTCAGTTGCATGTAGGGAGTCGGTAGTGGCAGTTGCGAGTTGCGAGTTGCGAGAAAGCTGTTGTACGTAGCGAGTCGCGAGAGCATGTAGTTCGTTCGTGCTAGTAGCGCGCGCTAGATAGTCGGAGTTGTGTGTGAGGAGTCGGCGGGCGTCGACATGGATCTCTGGTCAAGATTCGGGATGAGGTATATTTTTAAATAAGGTAATGAAGCAGCATTGCGCTCATCTGATAATATAATGTATCTTAACTGTAATTAATTTGTTCAAGAATTGCCCCAATAATAATTTTGTTCTGAAAGCAATCTTTTAAGAAAATAATCATTACAATTGAAACAATATTTCCTTTGCTTTTCCTCCCAGAATCATTTTATCACGTTGATCTTAACGTTAATTTTGTAGGGACTTAATATTTTTGCACATTGTTATTATCATTGAGTTTTACTACTGTGGGAAGCTAATATTTGGCTCTATTTGCATTTTCATTCAATTCATATTATTTAAAATAATTACGGGGAGGTTACACTTTGCACGATGTATATTCACATTTAAATAAAATTATCTTTCATTTTGCGGGATGGTTACACTTGGCTCTATTCCCATTAACATTTAAGTATTGTCTTTTCAAAATTCTCCGGGGAGGTTACACTTGGCGACATCCGGTCCAGGATCGTATTTCTTTGAGAATCTTCTGAAATGTAGTCAGATATTTGCTCTTATTTACTTAACATAATTAGCATTTGGCGCAACGCTTTTACTAATTTTATGACTTTATTTCCTCAGATCATCGGCAATTCGTTGCTCTGTTGTATTTTTGTTTGTTGCTTTTTGCATTGTGCTTATTTTATTAGTGAATAATTGTGAATATTGTAAAAATGCCGCGAAAGACTGTGAATAGTGTATCGCGAAGTATAATGAATGAAATTACCGACTCAAACAACTTCACCGATAGGACTTGTGACACGCAGTGTAATGCTGACAATCCTGCGTTCACTGACAATCAGTGCGTTCCAACCACCAATAATGATGTAGATCTTAATGATGAACAAGCGAACTTAATTGTGTCCTCTGTTAATTTGACGACAATTGATGACGCGGGGAGCTCTATTGTAATGAGCGCTGCCCAACTTAACACACCCGATTTGGAAAATTTTAAGTAACGTACAGACAAATTTTTCTAATGAAAATGGACATTGTACTGAAAGTACGACGGATACATTTAATTCCGAAATAGCGACGCACAGTGCCCATTCGATAAGCAGACCTTTTTGTGAGTCACAGAATGACCAAATGATCACACAAAATGTGACAATTGCAGGTACACCACTAAACAACACGGAGAATAAAAATGCTAATATTGACTTTGAACAAATTATGGCAAAATTGCTACAACAATTTAATGAAAATTTCAAACAACTTAGAGAACAGAACAAACAAGATAACGAAAATCTCAAACAACACTTTAATGAAAAATTAGACAATTCGAGACAGTTAAATGAAAAATTAGAGAACAATTCCAGACAGTTAAATGAAAAATTAGACAACAATTCCAGACAGTTTAGCGAGCAGATTACAGCCGTTGCCGCGCAGTGTCATGACACTAAGGAACAGTTACGCGAGGAAATTGAGGCTTGTTCAAGAAAAAGTAGCGAAGAAATTAGATCTGTTGCTCAAGAATTAAGGGATATGCAAACAGCTACAACAGAAACACTTAGAGAGGAAATTAGCGGAGTCGCTAAACAATGCTCTGAAAAAGCTACACAATTACGCGACGAATTTAAATTAATGACAGCAGAACTTTCGCGCACAATGGACGCAAAGGTAGACGCGACATTCGAACAACAGAACACTCAAATTGACGAGCGCTTTAATCAGCACATACAAAACAGTGATACGCGTTTCCACAAATTTATTCAGGATCGAAATAAACTAAAACGTCAAGTCATGGAAACAATCACTGCTCAGAGACAAGAAGACAAACGTAAAATGTTTGCGAAGGCAAAAACATATGTAGACAACAATATTGCTACAGTATCGGACAAAATTAATACCATCGAACAGTTGAACGCGGAATTACGTGATGAGATTTCTGACCTTAAATCAAAAACAGATACACACTCAGTAGATTTTCAAACAGTGACCGACAGACTCGAACAATTAGAACTAACACAGGATTACGATGACATCAAAGCTGACGTTAAAAAATTGAACGAAACTACACGTAAATTGCAAAAACAGATTAATGCCTCTGACACTAAAACCGATGATCAGGCAAAAATACTGTCTGAAAAATATGATGAATTGGCCAGTCGTATTGATGTTATCGAAAGTACTAGTGACAATAAATCAGACGATACTGCACCGATTTCATTTAATCAAACACCTGAATTTCAAAATCTACAGCAGACAATTAATGAGATTGATTCGTCTAATAACACGTTGCGTAGAAAATTGTCAAGTTTACAGCAAGAAGTAACAGAGATGAAAAGTATTTCAGTTAATAACACATCACAGCAGACGCCACTTTGCGAACATTTGTCAGACTCACGCAGCGCGTATAATTTGGGCAATCTACAAAGAGTATGGGACTTAGATTCCGAACAGATACAGACAAATGGATTCTCTTACAATACTGAACCTGTTCCGTCATACAGAGACGATAATTTTGATTACAAACATTTTCTGTCAGTGAGAAAATTTGAAGTGTTTAAAAATGACAGAACACTAGATTCACCTACTGGACTGGATACAACAATTTAGTATTGTCTTTCCACCGACTTGGCCCGTAACACACAAACTTGAATTAATTTGCAGTTTTTTGGAAGGCGAGCCGACAACTCATATGAGACCGATCGCGAGGCAATGTTACTTGGTAGAAGAATTTCAGAATGCTTTTCTGTCAGCGTCCTGGTCGAAGACGACACAGTGCGGAATTAAAGATCAACTAATTAGTTTGCCAAATCATGAAAACTCCAATTTTCCCAGTGTGACACAATTTTTTGAGCACATGGTCCAACAAAACCAGTACCTAAGTGAACCATATAGTGAATCTGCACTCATTCAATTATGTATCTCTAAATTACCACGATCATTAAGAGTGTCACTGCTAACGGGTCAGCAAAAAGAAAACATTTCGGCATTCAGAGATCTGTTGCAGCTTTTAGAAGTGCAGCAATCAGATTATTCTTTCGCATACAAAAATTTTTCATATAACATCCAAGGCCATCAAACGTACAGCAATTACGATCAGCCACGTAATTTCAATAGTAAAAGTAACAGACGCTTTAGGAACGACAACTACCAGAACGTTAATAACAGGCAAAACTTTAATTATCGGTATCATCAAAATTTTCAGCAACAGGAACCACATTTTAGTAACAATAGAGGTTTTTCACAACAACAGCAACAAAACCAGCCGGTTAGCATACCTAACCAACAATGTAATTCACAAGGTCAACCTAAATTTAATGTTTCGCCGCGTGAACGTATAGTCCCAGGTACAACAAATAGTAACGTACGGCTGCAAAGAAACAACTACGTTCAGAAAACACAATACTTCAATTCCTATCGCAATGCACCGTATAGGAATGACTATCACGACAGACGTAAAAACGATGAGCACAATTATCAGCGAACGTATAATAACAGTCGGTCTTACGAACAGCAAAATCATCCGCAAGAACATATTCTCATGAATGAACCGGACAGTAGGTATCATCCAGGGCGTAATACGTCTGGAAGAAGTAATAGAACAGTTCAAATAGTAGAAATGCCGCAACATCCTCCAGAAAATAATAACACGTCAGGTAGAATCTGACTAGATACTGTACAGGTCGCATCTTCCAGTAACACAAGCACTACTTTAGACACGCAGAATGCTGTTCACGAAAATGTAATTACTTTTGACGATATCAGAGACACTCTCTTGCAGGAAAGACCAGTTGTTCAGAAAACTATTTCACATCCTGTCATCGAAATTAAAATTGGTTCATCGATATTTTCAGCAGTAATCGATTCCAGATCATCTATGTCAGTTATAAATGAGGAAACTTTCAACGAGTGTAACAAAGAGAATACCTATCCTACATTACCATTAGGCAAAACGAAAGTAAAAGGAGCAGTATCGAGTAAAGGAGTAGACGTTAAATTACAGACACATTTATCATTTTGTATTGCAGGTCATACTTTTCACTCAAATTTTTGGATTGTTCCTTTATTGACAACAGACGTTATTTTAGGTACGAACTTTCTGGTACAACACGACGCAGTTATCGATTTTCAGAATTCCTATTTAATGTTGAAGGATGAAAATATACAATTTGCTATAGAATTTCAGCACTCACTATCTGCGGAAGAACAAACAATTAATCGCACAGAGGTCATTTCCGTATCACGTAACATAGATTGTAATTCCACATTGTTCACAGATACGTAGGTACATAACTATAATAGTCCAGACGAAGCTGACTACGACGTAATGCAGATGATTTCTGACAAAGTTAAACAAAGCAGTGCAAATACAGACGACGAACGCACGCAACTACACAAAATTCTTTTACAGCAAGCTCCAGTTTTCGACAATGTTCCTGGTACTATGTCCGGTTTTATGTATGAATTTCAAGTCAAACAGCACGACACATTTAAAGCCAAGCATTATCCCATTCCTAATATCCATAGAGAACAAGTTAAAAAAGAATTGCAGGATATGCCTGACCAAGGAATTATTGAACCGGCAGTTAGTCCGTACATAAACCCGCTACATATTGTTTAGAAAAAAGATGGCTCACTTCGCCTCGTACTTCATTCACGTCACATCAATGACATAATTATTAATGAAACATATCGACCACAGACATTAGAGGAACTTCTACAGAAATTTCACGGTACTGCTATTTATTCTACATTAGATTTGAAATCGGGATTTTGGCAAATTCAACTTCATCCGAATTGCAGAAAGTATACAGCTTTTCTCTGTTTTGGCGACTGTTATCAATTTTGCAAATTACCGTTCGGTTTAACTATTTCTTCTGCAGCTTTTATTCGCGGTTTGAACACAATACTTCCGACAGAACTTAAAGACAGAATTACGACGTACGTAGATGACATTCTTATTGCAGAAGCTGACTGGTCTGAACACAATGTGATTTTAGAACGACTGTTGCAAACTTTTCATGCACAAGGACTCACAGTTAATCTCAGTAAATCGCACTTTGGCAAAACTTCTATAAAATTTCTTGTACACGTAATTTCAGCAGAAGGCATTGCGCCTGATCCGGAAAAACTTCAAGCTTTACGTGACATTACTGTTCCTACGACGAAGAAACAACTACGCAGTTTTTTGGGCTTAATTAACTTTTTTCGTAAATTTATTCATCATTCTGCTTTAGACACACCTAGATTATGCCAATTAACAGGTAAAAACGCTATTTGGTCCTGGGAGAAGCAAGCACATTCTGAATTTATGAAACTGAAACATGCTCTGTTGAATGCACCACTTTTATCGCACCCAGACCTTACCAGAAATTTTTCCGTTGCCACCGATAGTTCTAACACCGCTTTAGGCGTACATATTTTTCAGGAAATTGAAGAAGATGGCTCTACAGTAATCAAAAACATCGCATTTGCAAGCCGCATTTTGTCGCCTGCTGAACGAAATTATTCCGTTACAGAACTGGAAACATTATGTGTTGTATGGGCTTTTACAAGATTTCGGCACTTTCTTTATGGCAGACATACCACCGTATACACAGATCACAGAGCGATACAATTTTTACTTTCGGCTAAATTTACTCACGACAGATTAAGCAGATGGAAACTTTACTTGCCGGAATTTAATTTTACAATTGTTCACATTCCCGGCACACAAAATGTTATAGCAGACGCACTATCCCGTTCTCTCAGCAACAATCAGCAAGACGTCACAACCAACTTCTGGAAAGCAAATTTCAGCGTGATGTACATCCAACAAGCTGCATTTGAAAATTTTATTTCATCGTCATTACAGGACATAGCACAAAAGCAAAGTAAAGACAACGTATGGAAAGAAATTAAACACCTTTGGCAAGATAAGAATAATGTTACGATTAGAAACCACAACACTGTACGCAATGACAATCTGTTTCGCCGCTCTCATCCAGACAGCAACAATTGGTTATTATGCATTCCTGACGAACTGGTTAACAAATTAATATGGTATACTCATTTAAGTTACGCACATTACGGAGCCAGAAAATGTTTTCTTATACTGAGACAGAACTGTTTTTACCAACATGGAGAATCGTATACGACGAGTTTTAGCGTCATGTAAAATTTGCCACAAAGCTAAATCAGACACGACTTCACATATTCCTCCATTATATCCCATTGTACCTGTTAAATTAAGACACATGGCCGCTATAGACATTTTTGGTCCGATTGCCAGAACTAATAGAGGTTTTTGCTACATCTTTGTCGCTGTTGAACTCACTTCAAAATTTGTTACTTTCACTCCGTTACGCAAAGCTACTGCTAAAACTGTTTCGAAAGCATTTGTAAAACATTTTCTATTTCATGTAGGGCATGTGTTGAAAGTAATTTCCGATAATGGATCACAATTTCGTTCTGCTATATGGACACGCATGTTACGAATTAGAAAATTTCTCCGATCTATATATCCAAGTACAATGCTTCTTCGAACCCCTGTGAACGATTAATGAAAGAAATTGGTAAACTATGTAGAATACACTACCACAAAAGACATATTGATTGGTACACACACATATTCTCATTCCAAGATGTAATTAATTCCATTCCAAATGAATCCACTATGCTATCTCCGTCTGTTATACTGAAAAACGTTGAACCACGAAACAAAATTACAGAATTAGTAAATTTTCCTACATCTCGTCGATTACGACACCACGAAATAATTGACATTGCGCTGAACAACATCAAACGTGCCGCAGAGCGCCGGAGAAGACAGCAAAAACAGGTTTGTACACGCCGAGACTTTCACGTGGGAGAGAAGATATTAGTACGTACACACTATTTATCCAGCAGAATAAAAGGTAAGTGCAGTAAATTTGAACTTCTATACGCAGGTCCATATCGGATACGCAGCATTCCTCACCCCAATGTTGTACACGTCGAAACTCTGAGAACCAGAAAAAGTAAAGGCAACCACCGTGTCTCTAACGTTAAACCCTTTATTGAATGAAGACACTTTATGATTTAACATGCTATGATGCCATTTACACATTTTATGACTACTTATGCAATTATACTCACATGACTACTTATTGATGATTATCGTATTTTTTTCTTGGCAAGTGCCTGGCAAGGTAAGGTTAGCAGATCGCTTTTCTTGTCGTTACACATCAGACCGTGCACAATTTCTTTTTTTTATGTATGTACGATTGTTTTCGTATTTTGTTTGTATGCACTGTGAAATAATTAAGATATAGCAAACACCAGTTGACTTTGACATTTTTTGCCCTATGACATCTCAAGATCGTGACTGTTTTACATTTTTTGCTGCTGCGTTGTGATATTCTGTGTACATTTTTGCCTCTGAACACTGTCAATGTCTTTGACATATTACGTTTTCTGTCATGGTATGCTGTATGCTCAAATTATGTTACTATAAACCAGTCATTATTTAATGGGTATATGATTTAAATGCAAGACATTAATCTTTGTTCATCATTTTCAGAAAGAAATAACGTGTAAAGGAAATAAATTAAACAGAAATGGGAATTTCACCTACGGAATAAACGAAAGAAGATGCAAAAACCTTATGAGGAAGAGTAAATGGATCAGAATTAACAAGCATTAACAAGAATATACTATACACATCGTAGAATAGCAGTCTTAACTAATTTTTTCTTTCAGAATACAAGGCGATTGATGCAAGCTGTCAGACAGAACTACACATCTTAGTTTTAGTGATGAAATATGCTAGAGATAAGGAATAGTTGTATAATGAGTAATGAAGCGATTTTTTTTGCAGATGATAATGAATGCTGATGAATAATGATGAAGAATATGCTACTATGGATAACCAAGTTTTTCTTTACAGGTGATGATAATAATGGAGTTATGATAATATAAGTAATGAAGTGATGGATAATGAAGTTTTTTCTTTGCAGATGAGGATAATGGGGAAGTTATATATTTATGCTATGCAGTTATTTAAGTATATGTTGCAGTTCGCTTTGACAGCAGGTATTATATTGCATAGTATAATGACAGAAGGTTTTGGAAAGGACAGCTATGGAACACATTTTTATACACATTTCACTACCTGTTAATTCGAAGTTCACTACTTTTCAGCATAAAATGCATTTCTTCTTTCAGCTTAATAATCAATTTTTTGTATATTTTTGCAGGAGAAATTATTGATGAAATTAATATGCGATAAGCAGTTGTTCATTAAATCTATGTCATCTATGAATGTGATTACATATACTCTACTTGTTTCATAATCTTGCCACAGCTGACTTATGACGAATGACGTTACACATTTTCATTTACACCAACAACCCAGAAGCAAATTTTTTCTTTTTCTCTTCTTGCTTTCCCTTATAATTGCCCAAAGGAATGCATTGCTAACAAAAAAAAGTATCACCAGTTCCAAATAATGCTACCCATTTAAGAGAGTTCTGTATAATACTGAATAATTAAAAATGTTTTGTACTATTCAATACTTGCTGGCCAATGAGTGCCAATAATTAGTATAACTAAATGAATTATGTTAATACTATGCCATTCATTAGCTCCTGTTTTCAATGATGACTTCTCATGTTTTGTAACTGGCCAATGACTGCCAATAATTAAAAATATTTTGTACTATTCAATACTTGCTGGCCAATGAGTGCCAATAATTAGTATAACTAAATGAATTATGTTAATGCTATGCCATTAATTGACTCTCATTTTCAATGATGACATATTCACTATAATCAGATGATTTATGAACATTATTCTGTAATACTTCATACATGGTACAGAAATGTTCAGTAACTGGGCGATGAGTTCCACCAATTACTTAAATCAGCTGTTAGACTAATGTAATTTTCAACGAAGACTAGTATGTAACTTAATGTCCTTCACCTACTGACCTAACTACCCTGAATTACTGCAATATCCATTTGTCCTGTCCATCCTCATGATCATGGAGCACTATATTTGGTTTTTGCACTAATTCTACGTTGGTGTGCCTTGTAAGAGCGTGGTGTTGACACGACATGCTGTCCACCGCTGTGAGCGATGGAGACGTTATTATGGTCCCACTGTTTGGTGTACCTAATGTACTGCCAATGTGAAAACATGGAATATTACTACGACATTTCAGTGTCTTGGCTACGCTGATAAATACTTCTGGGAAAAGAACTTCAAATTGTGTCACTTGATGTTGTACTTCTGTGGAAAGATATGGACTTTCAGAGCAGCTGCGTGCAACCTAAAGTGCTACAACCATGATGCAATCCTTCCCTAACCTATCCTAATTCTTGTAACATAGTGAAAATCTTTTTTGCTAACATCTTTTATATTCATGGCCTATACATTTTTTCGATTTGCTGAACTCCAGTGCAAGTGCACTTATGTCACTTGTCAACATGATTTTTTGCCATTATGTTTATTTGTTGTGAAAATGCTAAAGACATTTTTTTTCGATTTGTTGATATATTCTGAAGTACAGCATATGTGCACTCTTGTCTTTTATAGTGTATATACATTTTTGATTTGCTGATATGTTCTGAACTACAGTACACGTGCACTTATGTCATTTGTTGTGAAAACGTTGAAGAATTTTTCAGTGCATGTGCACTTACGTCATGTGATAATATGTTTTTGTGCTGAACGTCAGTAAGTGTGCACTTTTGACATTTATCAATATGATCTGTATATACATTTTTCTGATTTGCTGATACGTTCTGTACTCATTGTATATATTTTTTGTTATTGTCTAATATGTTTTGTACTCGGTGCCTGTGCACCACATTTACTACATCTGTATACTCTGTGATTGTAAAAGTTAATTAATTAAGAAAAAATTTGTTGCTCATGGCAAGTCCAAATGACTCACCATCGCTGCCAAATTTTTGCCCCCCCCAGTGGAGGGTTATGAAACACGTATGTATTCAATAGCAGCGATGGCGAGGCTTGACAGAATCTCTGACCAGAGAGTTATTTATCGTTGCTCATCTGCGCTTGACCGCGCGGAGTTCAGTTGCATGTAGGGAGTCGGTAGTGGCAGCTGCGAGTTGCGAGAAAGTTGTTGTACGTAGCGAGTCGCGAGAGCATGTAGTTCGTTCGTGCTAGTAGCGCGCGCTAGATAGTCGGAGTTGTGTGTGAGGAGTCGGCGGGCGTCGACATGGGTCTCTGGTCAAGATTCGGGATGAGGAATATTTTTAAATAAGGTAATGAAGCAGCATTGCGCTCATCTGATAATATAATGTATCTTAACTGTAATTAATTTGTTCAAGAATTGCCCCAATAATAATTTTGTTCTGAAAGCAATCTTTTAAGAAAATAATCATTACAATTGAAACATTATTTCCTTTGCTTTTCCTCCCAGAATCAATTTATCACGTTGATCTTAACGTTAATTTTGTAGGGACTTAATATTTTTGCACATTGTTGTTATCATTGAGTTTTACTACTGTGGGAAGCTAACATTTGGCTCTATTTGCATTTTCATTCAATTCATATTATTTAAAATAATTACGGGGAGGTTACACTTTGCACGATGTATATTCACATTTAAATAAAATTATCTTTCATTTTGCGGGAAGGTTACACTTGGCTCAATTCCCATTAACATTTAAGTATTGTCTTTTCAAAATTCTCCGGGGAGGTTACAATGAGTGATCTCCAGAAAGCCCAGAATCTATGAATCTTTCGTGAATACATTAAAGTACAGTCAGACATGTTAAGAGCTTCTTCATACAGCTGGTTGGAGACTCTGTATCGATAACTAAGAACTCAGCTTACAGGGTTACACCATCTCGTTTACTGCTTATGCTAAGTACATTTCCTTAACTACATTCGCCCACCAGCTGTAATACGGAATACACAAAACAGCACGCTACACCGCCGTCACTAACAATGTAAGTCGGATTCGGATTGGGGTTATATAACAAAGCATCAGCAGCCGATTACTGTATCACTAAAAACACTGTTACCTATGCATTAGGGCCTTGATGTATGAACACCAGTTTCCCACACTGGTCAGCAAATAATAATGAAGATATAATGGTAGAATCGTCAGAAGAAAACCACGTTTCTGCCATTCAGTGTGACTGTGAATACGAAGGCTTTTAAAGAGGAGAAGAGACGGACTGTGCAAAATCCGTAGCCAGTGTACCTCATAGCCTTTAAGGCTGAGAAAGTAGCCCACTCTGTTTACGGCATCAGCTGTTTTGTCATACCAATCGAGAGGCAAACCTGTCCTGCAGTATTACAGCTACATCCTTGTAGGCCATAACGTGGCCGGGAACGCATCTCACACTTTTCTGGTCCACACGACACCGATAATTATTTTAGCAAGGAAAATCATCAAACAAGCTGAAAAAACAGGCAGACACTGCGTTCACAGATCACCCAACGACTGTCTACTTATGAAAACTGTCAGAGGGAAGTAAGGTATACAGCACATAGCATTACAAAGCATTGGATTCAGAGAGTAAACACTCAAATGAAAGTATGGAAATGTTGAGAATGTAAGAAACACATGACAATGCTGTAATACTCTACAATATTTACTATTTTACAAACCCGTGTTCGGCTGTTACGTCATGAAAACCATTAGACAATGTCTGATGTTTTCCTATCTCTGTAGCCTCACTTGTTACATTGTACCTATTTGTAGCATTTAGAACTTCTGAGGACAAGTTTATATTGTTTAGTCATCCACTTGGAACAAGTCACCGAATTTCACCAAATGTTGTTCAGTTATTTCTCCTCTTAGAACAAGTTTTGTAATTTGTTCTTTGATTCAATATTTAATGTTTCACATGTTTTATCTAACCAGAGTATTTTACATCGCATTTTTACTGGAATGATGCCTCTCGGTTTAACGAAACACTAAGAGCTATCATGTTTGGAAACAATTGAGATAGTCTGTAGTTGCACTGTTTTAAAATTTGTGATCCAAAAATGGTTCAAATGGCTCTGAGCACTATGGAACTTAACTTCTGAGGTCATCAGTCCCCTAGAACTTGGAACTACTTGAACCTAACCAACCTAAAGACATCACACACATCCATGCCCATGACCGTAGAGGTCGCGCTGTTCCAGACTGTAGCGCCTAGAACCGCTCGGTCACTTCGGCCGGCAAAATCTGTGATCCCACAGAAGTTTCACAGGCAACGATATTTATCTTTGTACCTGACGATGACGGAACAACCGAAATTCGGTTTGAAAAATAATACATATTGTAGAATATTACACCAGCGTCGTGTGCTTTTTCATTCATAATGGATAAAATATTCTACCAAGAACCTACAGAACATTAAGTTAACGCAATGTACAGATGTCATCATATGAAACAGATTAATTTATATAGTATAGAATCACAAAATGTACGAATATTCTTACCAAAGTCAGCCACTTCCTCTGACATCTCGCATTTTACCAATTCCAGCAATGTGAAACAGTGTATACCAACACATCTTAAGGCTTCGATTGGTAATATTGTGACAGATTAAGTGAGGGCCCACAGGTTTATGACGGCCGAGCAGACGTCGTGCAACGCCGGTAGGAACTATTCCGAATCCACCGTAACTCCGCAGGCCAATTTTGTAAGGATGAGTTTACTGGTGAAATTTATGACGTATTACTTAGAGCAATAAAACGAATAGTCCACAGGCAAGATCGACGTCAAACTATAATAACGTGAAAGAATATAGCGTATAACAGATTGACTATCGAGTATTGGTTCTCACAATGACGGGCTTTGTTAAGAACACATTACTTGATTATAAGCAATTAAGGCATTCATTTCTATTTTTTACACTCTAATCTCGTATTGGTATTCACTGCTTCAGAAGCACGTCTGCGAAATAAACAATTTCCTGGTTGTTATCTTATTCGAGATGACAGAGGTGATAGATATGTCGCAGAAAATCCACAATCAGAAATGCAATGCTGCTAACTGATTTGTATACAGTGACCCATATTAATGGGTGAGAATTATACGTGCGGTAAGGGATCCAGATCTGAGTATTTTCAGACAAGGTATCAATCGCTGGAAATGAAAATGTTAGGTGGTGTGATGTATTGAATAAACAATGGTTGTGAAAGGACCGTTTGCAAAATTTCAGGGCTTTGGAGCAAGTGAAGATACGCATTAACAAATCGAAGCAACTGCCACAAATATGGAATTGCGAGATGTCACGGCGAATATCTCTGATCAGTTTTCTCGGAATATCAAGTAGCAGCCCATCTCATCTTGAAGTACCGTTTCTTCGTGCGAAACTGACGCACACGAAACCCGTGGCAACGTTGCATCATCAAGTTGACACTGCAACTCAACTGATGTTAAAGAAAATGTTGTCAATATTTGTAATCCGTTAATTTAAGATTAATACAGGGAAACTGACGAAAAGCAACTACATGATAAAAAAAAATTGGTGCTTCCTCAAATGAACGGATGCTGTGTACTTCCTGATGCTAGCTAGCATGATATCCTCAAAAACACATTAATACTTATTAGAGTAGTTACCTATGAGATGTTAGAAAAAAAAGGCTAATTGAATTGACTACTTAAATTTACCGTTCGGTTTGAAACAACCTTTAATTAATTTATCTAGTAAATCACATAATTAATAGTCTGAAATGTAAATAAGTTATACAGAGCTGCAACCAGTCACTTTTTTGAATAATTATGTTTTATTCTATGAACCGGTTTTCGAAGCATTTCAGGTTCATCTTTAGATGGTTTCAGGAAGTTACATCATTACTGGTAGTAGCATAATGCTGGGTGCTGGCACTATGGCAGAAAGATGGGTTACACTTTAATGTATCGCCAGGACTATAGCTTATCTATCGATATGGATGTAAATTTAGTTCTTTCTGCGACAGTATAGGCGGCTTGTTTCGCTTAGTGTCCATCTGTCACTTCCACACAAACTATATTAATTTACACTTTGACAGTGAGACTTTTCCAGCATCCAGCATGCGCTTTACAACTGTTGCTTGTAACAAAGATCTTGACAGAAAGATATGGCATAGGCCTGGTTGTAACAGTAATGATGTAACTTCCTGAAACCATCTGAAGATGAACCTGAAAACGTTCGAAAACCGGTTCATGGAATAAAACATAATTATTCAAAAAAGTGACTGGTTGCAGTTCTGTATAACTTATTTGCATTCAATATACAGTCACGGTTCTAAAATATCCGTAATGGATAAGCATAAATAGTCTGAAAGTCTCATAAACAAACACACTTATAATTTCTCATTTTCTTGCGTTATGTCTGACGAGAGATTGTTCAAGCACTTTGTGTGAAACTAGAGAACATGAGACACGATATGTGTAAGTGATTGTAATTGAGAATATCTTGAACATTTTTGTACGTTTCGCTGTACCTTCCACTTCATTCTCAACATTGTGTTACATTAAAATGATATGAAATCCAGAAAGTAAAATATATATGTGATAATTTATGAAAAATGTATGAATACAAACCGTGGTAAGCCATATTGAGTGTTATTATGTATAGGAATTAAAAGAATTGTCACAGAAACGAAAGAGGGTGGGGGGGGGGGGGGACATAAAGGAGTACTTAATACAATGAAACACCTGCAGCCGTCGTTTTGATGTTGGTTTATTGTATTCCAATCAGTTTGAGTGACTCAATACATCGTCCTCAGGCCTTAACTGATGCTGAGGGGGTGAACTCCAGTGGTATACACCATCCCATCCGTTGATGGGTGCAGACACAATATAGCTTTTACAGTATTCTACGGTAGCCAGTACATAGATGTTGGCTACCAATGCGATCGTATATATGATTGGAGTTCACTCCCTCTGCGTCAGTTAAGCCCTGAAGATGGTTGCATCATCAAGTTGACACTGCAACTCAACTGATGTTAAAGAAAATGTTATCATTATTTGTAATCAGTTAATTTAAGATTAATACAGGGAAACTGACGAAAAGCAACTACTTGATAAAAAAAAACTGGTGCTTCCACAAATGAACGAATGCTGTGTACTTCCTGATGCTAGCATGATATCCTCAAAATCACATTAATACTTATTTAAGTGGTTACCTATGAGGTGTTAGAAAAAAGGTCTATGTGAATTGACTACTTAAATTTACCGTTCGGTTTGAAACAACCTTTAATTAATTTATCTAGTAAATCACATAATTAATAGTCTGAAATGTAAATAAGTTATACTCACCGGAAATGCTTTCAATAAGAGACGAACGACTGCTGCGGATGTTTCATTTCATTACGTAAGTGAATGGCCCAAGTCCCGTAACCATCAGTCACAAGGACGGACATAGAAAAAGTAATGGAGTGGTTCAGATATGTTAAAAAGACGGTATTTGACTGTAACAAAAAGTGCACGAAAGGAGCGAAAATTAACGACTAGGGTAAGTAAAATAAACAGTGGACAGAATCAGACTGAAGAACTGATAGAATTATGGGTTATTCACAAACGCGTCACAAGCTGTTGGCAAAATAAGCGACCTTAATCACGTATTGCAGAGGCGCAGCTGCTGTCATTACAGTAAGGACATGAACAGATGACGAAATAGAAAAATAGCGAGCAGTTTCTACAGGAGGTTTCAAAACTTTACGACAAAACTGCAGGAATGGATTCTTCATATAACAACAATAAAAAAACAGTTACCTAATATTTGTCGGGAAATGCATCATTAGAGATTTATTCGACCTTCAATTTCTACAAACTGCACTCTACGTCTGTAACGTCAGCTAGTACTCTCTCGTTGCTTATCAGAGGAAATGTTCAAAATGGCCTCATCCTGCCTGAATACAGGCTTCCATTCGTCGTCTCACTGAATTCTGCGCACGATCAAAAATGCCTGATGTAGTTCCTGCTGCCTGAAAGGTTATCACAATGCGACTATGGAGAATAGGTTCATCCACAACAGCAGTCGAATACACGAGTGACGTTGCGTGTCCACGCAAGTGAAAATCAAGCGGGTCTAAGTTAGACGACTATGGTGGGCAAGCAATTGGGTCCACTTCTACCTATCTAGCGCTCAGAAAAATATATATTCAGGTGCCTCCCGGCAGACAGTCTGAAATGCGTGGTAGTACCATCGTGCATAAAATACAGTCGTCGAGGTGATGCAAGTGGGATGTCTCCTAACAACTGAGGTAAGGCAGGCAAGAAATGTGTGTAGTTCTCTCCAGCAAGTGTACCTGGAAGGACGTATGGCCCCAACAAGCAAACGCAAACAATGGCTGCCGAGATATTAATGGAAAACCTGTGTTGGTGAGGCGACTGAATAGTTGCATGGGAATGGGGTGACATACTACACGTGCAGGTTAAGCAAACTCTGGATTCTGTGCCTTTGGAATGTCGCTTCATCTCTGAATAAAACAACAGCTGCGAAGCTGGGCGCCATAACATTGCCGCAGGAACAGTTGCCGGAACGTTACTCTTATAGGATAATTCGGAAGAGACAAGGCTTGAGCACGATGCATGTGGTGTGAATACAGCACGTTTTTACGTAGACGTCTCCAGACAGTCACGTGCAGCACATTTCTCTGCAAGCCTAACTGCCTCGTCCTGAGTCCAGGACTTTCCTGCACAGCGTTGAGTAGCTCTTCCTCATCCTGTCCGACCTCCGCTGTCTAGTGGACGTGTAAAACTCTCGTATTCACAGAGACGGCGATGAAATCCTTGAGATGTCTTTCGGTCCGGTGACGTGAACAATGGGAAGCGTTCCTGGTACAAGGGACGTGCCTCAACGTGTGACGAAACAAGCGCTCAATCATTATTCATTGTAAGAGATACAGAGGCGAGGGAGTGGGCCGAGAATTACCCCAGTTCACTACTGCTAAATGGTTCAAATGGCTCTGAGCACTATGGAACTTAACTTCCTAGGCCATCAGTCCCCTAGAACTTGCAACTACTTAAACCTAACTAACCTAAGGATATCACACAAATCCATGCCCGAGGCAGGATTCGAACCTGCGACCGTAGCTGTTACGCGGTTCCAGACTGTAGCGCCTAGAACCGCTCGGCCACCCCGGCCGGCTCACCAGTGCTAGCCCCACATCATAACGGCCTGTGCATAGCACGGAAAGTACTGTGCCACGATCTCAGAATGAAATTAAAAATTAAAATAATTTTTCCAAAATACGTCAGTGTTGTTGTTGCTGTGGTCTTCAGTTCAGAGACTGGTTTGATACAACTCCCCATGCTAATCTATCCTGGGCAAGACTCTTCATCTCCGAATAACTACGGCAACCTACACCCTTCTGAATCTGTTTAGTGTATTCGTCTCTTCGTCTCCCTCTACGATTTTTACCATCCACGCTTCACTCCAATAAGAAATTGGTGATCCTTTGATGCCTCAGAACGTGTCCTACAAACCGATCCCTTGTTCTAGTCAAGTTGTGCCACAAATTCCTCTACTCCCCAGTTCTATTCAGTACCTCCTCAATAGTTACGCGATGTACTCATCTAATCTTCAGCATTCTTCCGAACCACCACATTTCGAAAGCTTCTACCCTCTTCTTGTCTACACTGTTTGTCGTCCATGTTTCACTTCAATACATGGCTACACTCCATACAAATACTTTCAGAAAAGACTTCCTGAAACTTAAATCTATACTCGATGTTAACAAATTTCTCTTCTTCAGAAACGTTTTCCTTGTCATAACCAGTCTACATTTTATATCCTCTCTACTTCGACCATCATAAATTATTTTGCTCCCCAAATAGCAAAACTCATTTACTACTTTAAGTGTCCCATTTCCTAAGCAGATTCCGTCAAAAACACCTTATTTAATTCGACTTAATTCCACTGTCATCGTTTTACTTTTGTTGATGTTCATCTTGTATCCTCCTTTCAATACACTGTCCTTTCCGTTCAGCTTCTGTTTGAGGTCCTTTGCTGTCTCTGACAGAATTACAACGTCGTCGGCAAATCACAAAGTTTTTATTTCTTCTCCATGGATTTTAATTCCCACTCCAAATTTTTCTTTTGTTTCCTTTACTGCTTGCTCAATATACACATTGAATAATATTGGGGATAGAGTACAACCCTGTCTCACTCCCTTCTCAACCACTGCTTCCCCTACATGCCCCTCGACTCTTATAACTGCCATCTGTTTTCTTTACAAGTTGTGTACAGCCCATCTCTCCCTGTGTTTTAGACCTGCCACCTTCAGAATTTGAAAGAGAACATTCCAGTAAACATTGTCAAAGGCTTTCTCTAAGTTTACAAGTGCTATAACCGCAGGTTTTCATTTCCTAAACATATCTTTTAAGGTAAGTCGTGGGGTTGTTAATGTATGGTTCAGTATACTAGTGTTAAAGTTGTTAAATCTGGGAATGATCAGGTAGTTAATTTTGCTAAATATATTATTTTAAGAAAAAATAAGTGGAGTTAATAATGAAGCTAGAAAGCGAAAGTTTGTTCAGAATGTGCAACCGTATGGCACAATCAAAAGTTACAAGTCTCAACTTAATCGGTGCAATAACACGAAAAACTGAAGGCGCTAAATATTAGATGCGGAAGATGAAAATTCGTATGTAGCTTCCGTTTCGTATAAAAACGTTAACTGCGTGATTCCATTAAACTACATTTATTAGTTTTCAAGCTATTTACTAAAAACTAAATTTGGATCAAAATCGTTCTTATTCATAATTGATTAAGTATAATTTGTATTTATGACAAAAAGCTCTAATTACAGCAGTTGTTTAAACTAATTAAATAATACATCTGTAGCAAGTTTTAAGACTTCAGTGTAAATAACAATCAATACAAGCACTCTTGAAGAGTTAATTCAGAGGTCATGTTATATTGTGGGTTCAGTTCTACAAATTCTAGCCGACAAAGTTTAACACTTTTTCAGTAACTAAAGCCAATGTAACTTTAATTATATAAGAATGATGAAGATTGTAGAATGTTACACAACGTAAATATTGATTACTACGTGTCCGATGTCGCAACGAAAAACGCCTTTCTTTTAATGATGTCCATCCCAAATCCTGTATCATTTCTGTGATACACTCTCACCTATTTCGCGATAATACATAACGTACTGCCTTTCTTTGAACTTTTTCGATGTACTCAGTCAGTCCTATCTGGTAAGGATCCCACACCGCGCAGCAGTATTCTAAAAGAGGACGGACAAGCATAGTGGAGGCAGCTTCCTTAGTAGGTCTGTTACATTTTCTAAGTGTCCTGCCAATAAAACGGAGCCTTTGGTTAGCCTTCCCCACAACATTGTCTGCGTGATCCTTCCAATTTAAATTCTTCGTAATTGTAATACCTGGGTATTTAGTTGAATTTACGGCTTTTAGATTAGACTGATTTATCTTGTAACCGAAGTTTAACGCGTTCCTTTTAGCACTCATGTGGATGACCTCACACTTTTCGTTATTTAAGGTCAACTGCCGCTTTTCGCACCATTCCGATATTTCTTCTAAATCGTTTTGCAGTTTGTTTTGGTCTTCTGATGACTTTATCAGTCGATAAACGACAGCGTCATTTGCAAACAACCAAAGACGGCTGCTCAGATTATCTCCCAAATCGTTTATATAGATTAGGAACAGCAAAGGGCCTATAACACTACCTTGGGGAACGCCAGAAATCACTTCTGTTTTACTCGATGATTTTCCGTCAATTACAGCGAACTGTGGCCTCTCTGACAGGAAATCACTGATCCAGTCATATAGCTGAGACGATATTCCAGCAGCACGGAATTTCACTACGAGCCGCTTGTGTGGCACAGTGTCAAAAACCCTACAGAAATACGGAATCGATCTGAAATCCCTTGTCAATAGCACTCAGCACTTCATGTGAATAAAGAGCTAGTTGTGTTTCACATGAACGATGTTTTCTAAGCCCATGTTGACTGTGTGTCAAAAAACCGTTTTCTTCGAGGTAATTCTTTATGTTCGAACACAATATATGTTCTAAAATCCTGCCGCATAACTACGTTTACGATATGGGCCTGTAATTTAGTGGATTACTCCTACTACCTTTCTTGAATATTGGTGTGACCTGTGCAACTTTCCAGTCTTTGGGTACGGATATTTCGTCGAGCGAACGGTTGTATGTGATTGTCAAATATGGACTTAATGCATCAGAATACTCAGAAAGGAGCCTAATTGTTATACAGTCTGGACCAGAAGACTTCTTTTTATTAAGTGATTTAAGTTGCTTCACTACTCCGACGATATTTACTTCTGCGTTACTCATGTTGTCAGCTGTCCTCGATTCGAATTCTGGAATATTTACTTCGTTTTCTTTTGTGAAGGCATTTCGGAAGGCTGTGTTAGTAACTCTGCTTTGGCAGCACTGTCTTCGAATGTATCTCCATTGCTATCGTGCAGAGAAGGCATTGATTGTTTCTTGCCTCTAACGTACTTCACATTCGACCAGAATCGCTTTGGATTTTCTGCCAGATTTCGAGACAAAGTTTCGATGTGGAAACTGTTATAATCATCTCGCATTGAAGTCCGCGCTAAATGTCGAGCTTCTGTGAAAGATCGCCAATCTTGGGGATTTTGCGCCTGTTTAAATTTGGCATGTTTGTTACGTTGTTTTTGCAACAGTGTTCTAACTCGTTTTTTGTACCAATGACGATCAGCTCCGTCGTTTGTTAATTTATTTGGTGTAACTCTCTAAATTGTTGCCGATACTATTTCTTTGAATTTAAGCCACATCTGGTCTACACTTATATTATTAATTTGGAATGAGTGGAGATTGTCTCTCAGGAAGGCATCAAGTGAATTTTTATCTGCTTTTTTGAATAGGTACATTTTTATCTTATTTTTCGAGGATTTGGAGATTACAACATTCAGTCTTGCTACGACAGCCCTGTGTTCACTAATCCGTGAATCGGTTTTGATGCTCGTTATTAACTCAGAACTATTTGTTGCTAAGAGGTCAAGTGTGTTTTCACTTATTATTATTATTATTATTGTTATTTTTGTGCGAGTGAACTTTTACTGAACTCAAGACTTCTATGCACAGTCATAGTTCCTGATTCCGCTGAGTAGACAGCAAGTAGGAACAGTTTCCTTCAGTTAGCACAAGAAGAGCGTAGACTTGCAGACTGGAAATTATTGCCAGTATGTTCTGCACGGCTTTTTGGACGACTGCAAAAATAGTTTTCAGGCTGTTGTAAATATGGTGACGAATATATATTAAAAGCCATCCGCCGCCCCACACGTGGAATTCAATCCACTAAACTCTACATGCATGGTCGCGAGCTCATGTTGGTGTACATTTCCAGATAGCAAACCACGGGCGCAGGCAACTACGAACCACACCATACCCACCTTGGCTGGTGGGCTGAATCAGTCATTAAAGTTTATTGAATGGATTCATTGATTTCAACTATCCTTTCGTTTAATGAACTAACAATAATTTAGTTCTTGATTAGCTAGATTCGGTAAAATTACACGTTTTTGTTTTAAGTCAAGCCACAAAAGTCATCCTTCAGGACCACAGAAATACTGCTACATAAATATTCATTTCTGAGACTCCTTATGGCGACTGCTTTGCCACAGCAAATACGCGAATGTTGTTATTATTAATTTATCACAACATTGAATAAATTGTGTCCTTAACAGCTGAAATGCAGTAATGGTGTAGACTGCGTAATACGTCAGCAGAGCTTCACATGACGTCATTCAGTTGCCTCCAGCAAAAAGGGAGGAAGGTTAGTAGTAATAACGCTTCGTACCTCTGCCAGTGACCCGTGATTGATATTCAATGTATGCCAGGGAAAAGGTAAAAGTGAGGTGCTACTGAAAGCGAATAATGAGTCGTAAATAAAATACTCTATGATTGCAATTAGAAAGCTATTGCCCACAGCTGTGTTGCCATCAACGAAAGCCAGTTGCACCGCATAATTATCCCTAACCACAGCAGTCCCGTGATTAACCCGTCATTACTGTGCTCCGGTTTAACACGCCACAGTCCACGTATTTCTCGACGTTGCCACGGGATAGCGCATACATTTTTTTAACACTTCGGTGGCTAACTTTTACAAACCGTAATTGGCGTCAGTGTCATTAATGGCAATTTAGCTTCGTCTGTGGAAGAAGACATATGTGTTTTTGGTCGCTGGGTTTATAAAAACTCCATTACAGTTGTGGAATGTCACTGCTTTCACAAATACACTAAAATGAAACTGTAAGATAAATTTTGTTATATGTCGTCCGTGAGTTGACCATTTATAACTCAATTGTTCAGTGAGTAGTTTCTAATCGTTACATCTCATAAAAACAGTGAGTTGGGAAATTTGCGTTTTACAACAAACCAAAATACTCCATTCCCGATAGTTTCCAAGTTAGGAGTTTTTGAAGCAATGTCGGGAGTTGATGGACAACCTATAATTCTTACTCACCGCCAAATAAGTGTGTTACACTATGGCTGTGCATCTGATTTTATTCTTAAGCTGTATGAACACTTGAAATGAAAATGGTTTAAGGATATAATATCCCGTAAAAGTTCGTTAGCGTTTGATAAAATATAGGCAATGTCATTTTAGTTCCATTTTGTCCTCTAGGTCTGTAGGAACTTCTTAGGGATAAACGTCTTATTCCGTCCAGCTAATCCCTGTAATGTGTGACGGCGTCGTTCTAGTGCCTGCCCCAAAGTTTGTACAGTTTTACCTAGTTTCACACTGAAATTCACAGTTATCGTTTTAGGATTCTCAGCCATTTTTGACTTCTGTGACAGTAGCGATGTTCTGTCCCTTCAACTGAGTCAGAGCCCTTTAATACTTTGACTTGAATGTTTTACTTAAAATATTTTTTGTTCACTTTTTAAACAAGCGTTCCCATTCTGCCTGGTATTCCTACAAGAACCGTAACATTGTTTTTAGCTTTCTTTTTACAACAAAGCCTTCACTTGACCTCCTTCCTTACTCCACTCCTCTGCAACAGGATGTACGCCCTGATCTTAATTCCATTTGGTCTGTCATTGCCGGCCGCAGTGGCCGAGCGGTTCTAGGCGCTCCCGTCTGGAACCGCAGGTTCGAATCCTGCCTCGGGCATGGATGTGTGTGATGTCCTTCGGTTAGCTAGGTTTAAGTAGTTCTAAGTTCTAGGGGACTGATGACCTCAGATGTTAAGTCCCATAGCGCTCAGAGCCATTTGAACCATTTGATCTTCTATCATTAACCGCACCCCTGATAACCCATCCCACTGGATCTTGTTTAGTCTTCCATACAAACCGATGATGGCAAATCTTCCCTTATACGTAGCAGTAATACCTGTAAATAACTTTCCCGTATTCTAAAACTACTTCAGATTTCGAGGTTGTTACAACAAAGTCAGGATACCTTCACTAATGGCAGGTTCTGTTTATATGTAAAAATTCCGTCCCTGGTTATGAAATCTATGCAAAAGCTAAGAGGCAGATCAGTCAGTTACGACATCAGTTTTCCGCCTAGCAGACATGGATTTTAAGGCCTTAGGGCAATCACAGAACTCCCCAGAGGAATGAAGATCTGAAATCTCGTTTAGAAGCCGGGACAAATGGTCGCGGGGGCAGGTAAGCTGATTACCTCGACCTCTCACCGGCTGAAAATAAGCTTAGCGTGGGCGCAGGGCACTTCGTTTATTCACGAGTTAGCCGCCTCTTCCTGCGTGGTGATTATGCCATAAATCGACTCCGAGATATTCATCTGTTCCGTATTTTCCTTACACAGGACCTTCATAATCTTCTAGTGGCCAATGAGAATTTATAGAACCTTCGAAAAACCGACGTAACGAAATTAGCATAGCATTTGCTCTTTCGTTAAATATGACGCTAGTTACAAATTACAGCAATTTTAAAATTGTCTTTTTAACATTTAAGAACAGGGAAACGATTCACATTTATTGCAGTTTCTTTTCCAGAAATATTTTATATATGAGATTCACCCGTAAACTCTTTCGTTATTTTGTACACTACTGTCCATTAAAATTGCTACATCATGAAGACGCGAAATTTAACCGACAGGAAGAAGATGCTGCGATATGCAAATGATTAGCTTTTCAGAGCATTCACACATGGTTGGCGCCGGTGGCGACACCTACAACGTGTTGACATGAGGAAAGTTTCCAACCGATTTCTCATACACAAACAGCAGTTGACCAGCGTTGCCTGGTGAAACGTTGTTGTGATGCCTCGTGTAAGGAGCAGAAATCCGTACCATCACGTCTCCGACTTTGATAAAGGTCGGATTCTAGCCTTTCGCGATTGCGGTTTACCGTATCTCGACATTGCTGCTCGCGTTAGTCGAGATCCAATTACTGCTAGCAGAATATCGAGTCGGTGGATTCAGGAGGGTAATACGGAACGCCGTGCTGGTTCCCAACGGCCTCGTATCACTATCAGTCGAGATGACAGGCATCTTATCCGAATAGCTGCAACGCATCGTGCAACTACGTCTCGATCCCTGAGTCAACAGATGGGGACGTTTGAAATACAACATCTCCACGAACAGTTCGATGGACTATCAGCTCGGAGACCATGGCTGCGGTTACCCTTGACGCTGCATCACAGAGAGGAGCGCCTGCGATGGTGTACTCAACGACGAACCTGGGTGCACAAATGGCAAAACGTCATTTTTTGGATGAATTATGATGGTCGCACCGTATTTGGCGACATCGCGGTAAACGCACATTGGAAGCGTGTATTCGTCATCGCCATACTGGCGTATCACCCGGCGTGATGGTATAGGGTGCCATTGGTTACACGTCTCGCTTACCTCTTGTTCGCACTGTCGGCACCTTGAACAGTTGACGTTACATTTCAGATGTGTGACGACCCGTGGCTCTACCCTTCATTCGATCCTCGCGAAACCCTACATTTCAGCAGGATAATTTACGTCCGCATGTTGCAGGTCCTTACGGGCCTTTCTGGATACAGAAAATGTTCGACTGCTGCCCTGGCCAGCACATTCTCCAGCTCTCTCACCAACTGAAAACCGGCTCGTCGCAAGTGGTATCGTGTTGAAGCTGTCCTGTACACGCCATCCGAGGTCTGTTTGACTCAATGTCACGGTGTATTATGGCCGTTATTACGGCCAGATGTGGTTGTTCTGGGTACTGATTTCTCAGGACCTATGCACCCAAATTGCGTGAAAATGTAATCGCATGTCAGTTCTGGTATACTGTATTTGTCCACTGAATACCCGTTTATCATCTACATTTCTTCTTGGTGTAGCAATTTTAATGGCTAGTAGAGTATGTCTTACCATTTCATTTTTTATTTATTACCTTTCGCGTATCTCTTTTCAAAATTTAGGTTTCAGAAACTTTATCGTAATTTGCTTGTAGTCTTTCAATTCTCACAGGTGTAGCCCACCTCTGTGGCTGTCTATCGTTTTCGTCCCATGTGGGTAAGGATCTTTTCTCTGTATTCAGCCCAGTTATTCAGGGTTTTCCCTTAAGATCGTGCAAAAATTTAACAGGACATAGAGAATGCTCAATTGAACGATTTGAGGTACGGAACCTGGGATCGGAGCAGCCAGCTTAAGGAGATGACATTACTGTGTAGTTTTCTGTCTACATTAGTAACACTTATCGGCAAATACTATCATTGACACAATGAACTTACCATTTGTACTGTATCTTTCAAAATGTGCTGAAACTGACGGCAATACACCTCAGTGCAAGCGTGACATCGGCGAACAAGATTCTGACGCACCCTGACCAATACGGCTGTTGTGTTTCGAATCACATCACAGACAGTCACAGTGCTGGAAACTATTTCCATATTCGTATCCACTTCAAAAGTGACATTAGATATCCCCCTAGGACATAATCAAGGAGATTCAGGCCTGATGACCTCGTTGGCCGTGGGGTAGGACCTCCCCTTCCAATCCAGCGATCGGGATATACAGCACTGAGGTGGTTTCGGACATCCACACTGATGTGGGGCGGTGCAACGTCAAGTTGTACCCACATCCTCTCACGAACAGCCAAGGGCACGTTCTCCAACAGCTCAGGTAGAACTTGCACGAACCATAAGTACAGACGGCCAGGTAGAAGATATGGCCCAATGAGATTGTCATCTATAATGGAGGCACAGATACTGACAGCTAAACGTAGTTGGTGGTGTGACACAAAGTTATTCCTGCTGTTCGAAATACCATCACGATCAAATGATGCCTCGTCAGTAAACAGCACGATATAGAGGAAGTCTGTTCGATCCAACTGTTGTTGGAGCAACCACTGACACAATTCTACCCTTGGGCCAAAGTCAGTCACGAGCATGGCATGGGTTCGTTGTGGGTGATATGGGCGTACACACCACACGCTAGTACGTGCAACGCCCATTTCACGTGCAAGGCGAGGAGTACTTGTAGTGGGGTCCGTTGCAACGTGTTCTTACACCTCCTCCTCAAGATGGGGGTGTGCGAGAAGTCCTCATTTTGCCAGATCCCTCGTTTCTTCTTTCCAATCAACCAGTCTCCTGCATTCGTCGATAAGGAGAAAAAAACTCACATCGTGACCGATGATCCTTGTTGGGAAATCGTTCCCTGTACAGCCTTTCAACACCGAGAGCATTGCAACGTACTCCCCCATACACAAAGTGCATGTCAACGAGTTCTGCGAAACTGAACCGGTACTGCTCCATCGTATTGTACTGTACGTCTGTTATTAGCACGGAGTAATGAATGGGTCTGTCGTTGATTCGAAGCACGTTCTGTCATGGGACAATGTAAGTACAACAGAGTCACCTTATGGAGAAGTAAAGAAGACAGCCCTGCATCATAACTTCCTTTTAAACAGGCTCATCCTTCTTATTTCCTTGCAGGAAGTAAAGAATGTACACGTAAATAAACAGCACAGTACGTGTAAACTTGTACGAATGTTAGTCGTAAATAACCTGAAAAACAGTAACTCTAGAGAAAGTGGTCGACAAGTTGACTTCCTTATCTCCTTAAGCCGGCTTTCTGAACCCAGGTTCCCTGTCTCAAACTATTCAGTGGAGCATTTCCTATGTCCTGTTAAATTTTTTCACGCTCTTACGGAAACACTCTGTACGTTATCTTATCAAAAGTATCTGGACACCCCTATGTAATGCGGGATTGGCCACTAGATGTCGATAGAGGAAAGTATGAAAGAGGCGGGAATATTGTGTTGTCAGTAGAGATGCAGTAAAGGCAGAACTAGACGGTCGGGAGTGTTCAGTGGCCTCGAATGGATCGTACCTGAGTAACAAATAAATCGGGCACATTTAAACCCTTCTAAAGCTACCCAAGACAAATGTTGGTGAGGTGATCTTGAAGTGGAAACGCTAAAGAATAACCGTAGCAAAACGTAAGACCATGTACTCACAGACGGGCACTGCCGAACATGCAAAAAATCACAGGGAATTAGGGGAATGAATCACTTGTGAATTCCAGAACGCTACTAGCAGTCCACCTAGCACAGTGATTGTCAGTAGGGCGTTAAGAAACAATGGGGTACAAGGGTTGAGAAGCTCCTTGTAAGCCATAAATTTCTGTACTCAGTGCTTAGCGACATTTGCAGGCTGCAAAGAGCCGCGCCACTCAACAGTGGGTGACTATAAATGACTGATCTGGAATGTTGAATCACGCTACACCCAGTTGCAATCCAACGGATGGGTTTGAGTTTGGTGAAAGCTTGAAAGACGTTACATGCCTTCATGTATAGTGCACACAATGCAGAACGTAGGATGTGGTGTTGTTATGGGTGTTATGGGGGTATTTTTCGTGGTTAGGATATTATCTGCTAATTGTACATAAGGAAACGCGAAATACGGATGCCTCTGAACACATTTTCTTGCGTTATGTACAGCATAGAATACTGAATAGAACTGGGGAGAAGACGAATTTGTGGCACAGCTTGACTAGAAGAAGTGAAACGTAGATAGGATACATTCTGAGGCATCAGTGGATCACCAAATTAGTATTGAAGGGAAGCGTGGAGGATAAAAAGCGTAGAGGGAGACCAAGAGATAAATACGCTAACCAGATTCAGAAGGATAGAGTAGCCTGGAGAGCAGCATTAAACCAGTCTTTGGACTGAAGACCACAACAACAACATGCTCTACTGCTTACTGTAGAAAAACTGCTCGGACACGATGGCTGTCTGCATCGAAGTGAGAATACGCCCCATCATAAAGCGGTCTCTGTGAGGCAGTAATTTTAGAATAATAATAATCCTGAAATGGTTGGCCTGCTCAGATTCTCGACCAGAGCCTAGTGGTACACCTATGGCATGAGTTACAACAACGTCTTCGCTCCAGACCCCAGTATTCACCATCACTATCTTCTCTGGTCTCTGGTCATGTGGAAGAATGGGCTGCCTTTCCTAAACAGACATTCGCACAGCTGTCGTAAAGGCGAAGGATGGAGACGTTTCACATTAACGTCCAGGAATAAGTGTCCGAACACTTTTGATCATATGGTGTACATTCCCGTAGACAACGCATGTGCAAACGATGGGTGAGCGGGTTAGTAGGCAAGTATACATATTGCGAATCCTAAGAATATCTAAAACGTAAAATACGTTACTAAGAACATAGAAAGCACGTTTAAAGCGTTACGCAACAGCTGGACATAGCGAACACGAGAATGTGACAAGTAACTGAAATAGGTACATATCGGACAGTAAGTGTACAAAGAGTTTTGGGTCTGTCATTAGAGTAACTGCCGAAAGCACATTTGCAAAGTCCTTAGCTCATGCCCAAGTGCTCCATCAGCCTGAAAATACGGGTAGTTATATTTGAGAAAAGGTAGGGCATTTCACATTGTGTATCAATATAGTATGAGGTGCCGAATTTGTGCCTACAGACACTTCAGACGCAAATGGGAAGAGTGTAGAGGCCAGAATGGTCTGTTTCCCATACATTTCTGGTTCACACCATGTGGCGCGCTTAGTTCCGCAGTTAGATATGCAGGCTATGCTATATTTTCTGTTTAAAACGCGTTTCAGCAGAGAAGCAACACAATAACGATTAAAATGCGTCATGGTTGCAGTGGAACAGCGAGCAAAGTAAAACGGCTTTCCATCCGACACTTGTTATTCTGTTCTGCTCTGCAAACCCACGCTGCATGCAGTTCTCCAGCAACCATATCTGAGTGATTTAGAATACGGAAAATATCCCATCATCTATTTCAACGACAGGAGGGAATACCAACGATTTCTGAACCGTGGTGCGAATCTCACTTCAAGCAAGTTAGCACACTCAAGCGATCAATGATATATATTTATGGAAAAAGGATTGCAAAATGAAAAATAATTAATGCAGAGTAATGAAATTTCGGGAACACATTTGTTTGGCGTTTGATACAGTTCCCCACAGTCGTTTAATGAACAAAGTAAGAGAATATGGACTATCAGACCAATTGTGTGATTGGATTGAAGAGTTCCTAGATAACAGAACGCACCATGTCATTCTCAATGGAGAGAAGTCTTCCGAAGTAAGAGTGATTTCAGGTGTGCCGCAGGGGAGTGTCGTAGGACCGTTGCTATTCACAATATATATAAATGAACTTGTGGATAACATCGGAAGTTCACTGAGGATTTTTGCGGATGATGCTGTAGTATATCGAGAGGTTAGAACAATGGAAAATTGTACTGAAATGCAGGAGGATCTGCGACGAATTGACGCATGGTGCAGGGAATGGTAATTGAATCTCAATGTAGACAAGTGTAATGTACTGCGCATACACAGAAAGAAAGATCCTTTATCATGTAGCTACAATTCAGCAGGTCGGCAACTGGAAGCAGTTAATTCCATAAATTATCTGGGAGTAGGCATTAAGAGTGACTTAAAATGGAATGACGAAATAAAATTAATCGTCGGTAAAGCAGATCCCAGACTGAGATTCATTGGAAGAATCCTAAAGAAATGCACTCCGAAAACAAAGGAAGTAGGTTACAGTACGCTTGTTCGCCCACTGCTTGAATACTGCTCACCGGTGTGTGATACGTACCAGATAGGGTTGATAGAAGAGACAGAGAAGATCCAACGGAGAACAGCGCACTTCGTTACAGGATCATTTAGTAATCACGAAAGCGTTACGGAGATGACAGATAAACTCCAGTGTAAGACTCTGCAAGAGAGACGCTCAGTAGCTCGGTACGGG
The DNA here is from genome assembly GCF_021461385.2 of Schistocerca piceifrons. Classification (NCBI taxonomy): domain Eukaryota; kingdom Metazoa; phylum Arthropoda; class Insecta; order Orthoptera; family Acrididae; genus Schistocerca; species Schistocerca piceifrons. The sequence continues at coordinate 768,923,902 of NC_060141.1, read as the reverse complement.
CATTTGTTGAACTTTCGAGAACATACCTTCACCGAGGAGTCAAGCAGTATATTGCTCCCTCCTACGTATATCTCGCCAAGAGACCATGAGGATAAAATCAGAGAGATTAGAGTCCACACAGAGGCATAACGACAGTCTTTCTCTCCACGAACAATACGAGACTGGATTAGAAGTGAGAACCGATAGAGGTACTCAAAGTACCCAGCGCCACGCACCGTCAGGTGGCTTGCGGAGTATGAATGGAGATGTCTAGATAACATACTTCAATGACTGACATTGAAAGATGACAGGCTAACGTGAGCTCGAGATAAGGGGCTGCAAATGTGAAATGCTGCTACATTAATAGCTGGTGTAACCGCCAGACTGATGAATGGAGGCATGCTGACATGCATGCATTGTGTTGTACAGGTGTCGGATACCAGTTTGTGGGATGCGGTTCCGTGGCTGTTGCACTTGGTCGGTCAATACAGAGGCCGTTAATGCTGGTTATGGATGACGCTGGAGTTTTCCGGTGGTGTTCCATATGTGCTCGGTAGGAGACAGATCTAGTGATCGAGCAGGTGAAAGCAACATGTCGACAGACTCTAGAGCCTGCTGCGTTACAGTAGCGGTATGTGATCAACCGTTATGCTGTTGATAGACACCCAATGGTAACTGTTCGTGAATGTCGACACGGCAGGTCGAATCTCCAGATTGGCATGCAAGTTTTGAAGTCACGGTGCGTGGGATAACCGCGAGAACTCCTGCTGTCATATAAATCGTACTGCAGACCATAACTCCAGGTGCAGGTGTGGCGTGTCCAGCACACAGACAGTTTGGCTGCAGGCCCTCAGTTGACCTCCTAACCAACATACAGCCATCAGTGGCACCGAGCTAGAGCCAGCTTTCATCAGAAAACAAAACAGTACTTGACCCTGTGCATCTTCATATTTTCCCAGCGCAATGACTGTTCCATAACATTTAGGGCGTGCAGCCGCAAAAATTCCACTTTTTCTTCTTATATATCGGTTGTATATCGTCCAGTCATCTTCAGAGTGAGCCGAGTCGACTGCCACCCCTTCTCACACTGATGATTGTAATGTATATGTGCATTCCCTTCACGTGTTTAAGCCAAGCATTAATCATATTTATGCGATCGGGAATGCTCAGTAGCAGCCAGGCTACATGTAGACTTAACAATTAAGCGTCAGCAAGGAGCATTAGTGATAAAATCATAGGAGGCAATGTTGTGTAACCTCAGTAGGGACAAGATCCGACTATTCGCTAGTAGGATCTTACAATCTGAGACAGTGTTCCGAGACAAACTTCCGTCACAATGTCTGCAAACGTGACGTCAGATCTGCCTAGTAACAGAGATCTGAACGGCCATTGGTGTGTGTGTGTGTGTGTGTGTGTGTGTGTGTGTGTGTAGGAAACGAGAGAAGTGTCCCTATTGGCTGAGGGAGAAAAGGGGGGGGGGGGGGTCTCTCTTGTCCTTCGGGAAGACAGGGCGAGTTAGTCGCAAGGAGCCACGCAAAACGCCCGGACGTGTAACTGGGGCTGCTCTAAAGGCTAGGCGCAAATTGAGTCGCGTATAGCAAGTGTGACGTGACAGGACACTACAGCGCGACACGCACGTGCCGCACGGGTCGCGCGGGTGCAGCGCATATTGCGACGCGTACACCATACTTCGCACGCGCCGACTGGCGACGCTCTGCGCTGACAGAAACGAAGCGCGCGCAACCTGTTATCTTTCTCAAACGATTTTACAGAAACTATTCATTCAAAATATAAGATTTTTGCCTTACTTGTAGAGTTAAATGTCAGCTTCGTGACGAAGTGTCCATTAACTCGCTAATGACCATTCTTATTGTGATGTTACGTTTTAGTAAGACACTACGCAAAACTCAAAAAGTTTGCAACGAAAATTAGGGGTTGCTATGATTTTGCGTTTGGTGCGTATTACACCATATGTTGCTACGTATGAAATTTAGCTAATATGCTGAATTTTTGTTTAGATTTGGGAGGAGGTCTCTATCTGCCTACGATCTAGAGAAAATGGATCCCATGTAGCGCGCTCACTTCCGATCTCACGCCCGTGAGAATGAAATACTCGCAACATCTCTCGTATCTCCTAAACCGCTCGAGACATCGAAAGTTTGGCGAATAATAGCACACAAGGAGTAGAGTGTTTTGTCAATTCTTAAACACACGGAACTTTCTTATCTATGGCGATATATCACTACTTACACTTCCCTTTTTATTTATTTCACTCCAGTGACTGTAATTTTTTAAGAGTTATCGACAGCTAGCGAAACAAGAGCTTCCTAGTATGAAAATGAACATGAAATTTCTTCTTTTATATTACTGCAAACCGACACTATGAGGTTTTTCGTAAGCTATTGAGCTCTGTGATTGCCAGTTACTTGTTTAATGAGGCACTCCGTTTCGGAATTCTGTCTCAATAGCTGCTGTGATATGAGTTTGGCAAATTACACTGTGGCAAAGGAGGTACAATTAAACCAGTCACCAAGAGAAATGTGACCTTTACTCATAAATGGTGATGCTTCTCCGAATGAGAAAAGGTTAACAACTCACAGAAAAATAGATTGCCAATTCTGTTGGAATTTTGGTGGAATCCACGTAACCCATCGTATTTTTAACACTGAGCGACTGGAATGGAAACTTACCAAATGATTTTATTCCTTCTCTTGGTCTGATCAGTATTAAAATAATGACAAGCGTTCCTTCAGGCGGAATGATAGGCACATGCCAGATACTGGTTACTCACCTACGGCTTGCCAAACTGACAACGTGTGATAGCGAATAAAACAGCTGTTATTGAGAAAAATAAACAACTGATCTGTCGCACAACACAATGGTGAGTGTATTGTCAGCAGCGAAGGATAATTCGCGCGACAGGAATGCACAAGCTAGCCATGTGTGCCTTGTGAGTTGGAGTTCGAAAAACATTGTCATGAAAGTAGATCTGCCCTTGTCAGCAGTACATTTCAACAAATTAAATATATCTAATCATAACACTCTTTTAGGATATTCCTACTTTCGTAATAATACCGACCATTTTCTTCATTTGTATAGCCTGTTGATGTATAATTAGTTTATTAATGCTGCTAATATCCATGCAACAATTGAAATGCTTTTTCTCGTCACGGCGAACCAATTAAAACATTGTTATTTGCGACTGCTTTTCGACTGTTTCTAGCTTGCAGTGGAAATGTGATGTTCAAATGCATGTAGTACAGTGTGCCGTATTACATTATTACATCCATATCAGAGTAATCACAGTAAGACTTCTATACTTCAGATCTTGGACGATTTTTACCAGGAGCACAAAGGGATCACACCTGTGGCGATTATCCCTTTCTAAATTTTTGTAACAGATCGTACTGGTACGCCAGCATACTAGGCAGCGAGAAGATAACCTTATTTTACTTTCCTACCTTGATTCCTAATCACATGATTTTATAATATTCCTTGGTTCCTCATTCACTACCCTCTGTCCCTTCTTGCGATCTGAAAACATCTCGGAGGCATATGATACAATTCCAGCGGCTACTGGCTCATCAGTTACTGAAGTATGCAGTTTTCTTGACAGAAGAAAAACAAAACAAAACTATAAAGATACAAATAACAGAAAAGTATAAAGTACTATCGAAGAAAGGTGGAGCGTTTAAATGGAAAAAAACGAAACACCACCCAAAGGCAATGAAATTTAGTACACAGCAAGGCAAAATTTATAGTACGGGCAATACTAGAACTGCTAGTATGCACCGTTCCGATGTGAGCATATGGCTGGGCTACTTTTCCGCTCCCCGCCTCAGATTCCCCACGGTGCTAGCGAGGCAAGCGCAACGCGCGGCGCGAGAAACTGTGCAGCAACCACAACTCCACGCGACCTGGCGCAGGCGCGTGTCGCGTCCCAGTCGCGTCGCGTCGCAATTTGCACCGTGGGAAATTTGAGGCGGGGAGCGGAAAAGTAGCACGGTCATATGCTCACATCGGAACGGCGCATATGAGCAGTGGTAATATTGCCCGTACGATAAATTTTGTCTTACTGTGTACTGAATTTTATTGCCTTTGGGTAGTATTTCGTTTTTCGCCATTTAAGCGCTCCAGCTTTTTTCGTTAGCACGTTACACTTTTCTGTTACTTATATGTGCATAGTTTTGTTTTGTTTTTCTTCTGCCAAGAAAAATGTATACTTCAGTAACTGATGAGCCATTGGCCACTGGAATTGTTTTCAGATTGCAAGAAGGGACAGAGGGTAGTGAATAAGGAAGCAAGGAATATTATAAAGTCATGTGATTAGGAATCAAGGTAGGAAAGTGAAGCAAGGTTATCTTCTCGCTGTCTAGTATGCTGGCGTATCTGTACGATCAGTTACAAAAATTTAGAAAGGGATAATCTCCACAGGTGTGATCCCTTTGTGCATCTGCTAAAAGTGTCCAAGATCTGAAGTATAGAAGTTTCACTGTGATTACTCTGATATGGATGTAATAATGTAATACGACACACTGTACTACATGCATGTGAACAACATATTTCCACTGCAAGCTAGAAACAGTCGAAAAGCAGTCACAAATAACAATGTTTTAATTGGTTCGCCGTGATGAGAGAAAGCATTTCAATTGTTGCATGGACATTATCAGCATTAATAAACTAATTATACATCAACAGGCTACACAAATGAAGAAAATGGTCGGTATTATTACGAAAGTAGGAATATCCTAAAAGAGTGTTATGATTAGATGTACTTCATTTGTTGAAATGTGCTGCTGACAAAGGCAGATCTACTTTCATGACAACGTTTTTCGAACTCCATCTCACAAGGCACACATGGCTAGCTTGTGCATTCCTGTCGCGCGCATTATGCTTCGCTGCTGACAATACACTGACCATTGTGTTGTGCGACAGAACAATTGTTTACTTTTCTCAATAACAACTATTTTATTCGCGATCACGCATTGTCAGTTTGGCAAGCCCTAGGTGAGTAACCAGTATCTGGCATGTGCCTATCATTCCGCCTGAAGGAACGCTCGTCGTTATTTTAATACTGCTCAAATCAAGAGAAGGAATAAAATCCTTTGATAAGTTTCCATTCCAGTCGCTCAGTGTTAAAAATACGATGGGTTACGGGGATTCCACCAAAATTCCAACAGAATTACCAATCTGTTTTTGCGTGAGTTGTTAACCTTTTCTCATTCGAAGAAGCATCACCATTTATGAGTAAAGGCCACATTTCTCTTGGTGACTGGTTTAATTGTACTTCCTTTGTCACAATGTAATTTGCCAAACTCATCTCACATCAGCTATTCAGACGGAATTACGAAATGGAGGGCCTCATTAAACAAGTAATTGGCAATCACAGAGCTCAATAGCTTACGAAAAACCTCGTAGTATCGGTTTGCAGTAACATAAAAGAAGAAATTTCATGTTTATTTTCATACTAGGAAGCTCTTGTTTCGCTAGCTGTCGATAACTCTTAAAAAATTACAGTCACTGGAGTGAAATAAATAAAAAAGAAGTATAAGTAGTGATATATCGCCATAGATAAGAAAGTTCCGTGTGTTTAATAATTGGCAAAACACTCTCCTCCTTGTGTGATATCATTCGCCAAACTTTCGTTTCGATGTCTCGAGCGGTTTAGGAGATACGAGAGATGTTGCGAGTGTTTCATTCTCGCGGGCGTGAGATCGGAAGTGAGCGCGCTACATGGGATCCATTTTCTCGAGATCGGAGGCAGATAGAGATCTCCTCCCAAGTCTAAACAAAAATTCAGCACGTTAGCTGAATTTCATACGCAGCAACATATGGTGTAACACGCCCCAAACGCAAAATCATAGCAACCCCTAATTTTCGTTGCAAACTTTTTGAGTTTTGCGTAGTGTCTCACTAAAATGTGTACATCACAATAAGAATGGTCATTAGCGAGGTGATGGGCACTTCGTCACAAAGCTGACATATAAACGCTACAAGTAAGGCAAAAATCATATATTTTCAGAGAATAGTTTCTGTAAAATCGTTTGAGAAAGATAAGAGGTTGCGCGCGCTTCGGTTCAGTCAGCGCAGAGCGTCGCCAGTCGGCGCGTGCGAAGTATGGTGTACGCGTCGCAATATGCGCTGCACCCGCGCGACCCGTGCGGCACGTGCGTGTCGCGCTGTAGTCTAGTGTCACGTCACACGTGCTATACGCTTCTCAATTTGCGCCTAGCCTTTAAAGGAACGGACGCGAGTGCATATTTCAGATGTTAAGCAAGATATAGTGTGAAGTTATTACGAGGCCTGTTGAGAAAGTAAGCTCCGATTAATTGCCAAATTGAAACTACAGTGAACATCAGAAATGTTTTACTTCTAACAATTAGCTACACCTTTCAGCTACTTCTCTACGTAGTCGCCGTTCTGACTTAGACTTTTGTCATAGCGTTGTACCAACTTTTCAATAACCTCATCATAGAAGGCAGCCGCCAGTGCTTTCCGCCAATTCTCCACACTGGCCTACACCTCGTTGTCTGTGTCAAAATGTTGTCTTCAAAGACAGCGGTTCATGTGACCAGAGATGAAAATCAGGGGGAGACAATTGCGGATTGTATTGTGGGTAATCTAACATTTCCATTTGAAAACGATGCAGGAGCATCTTCATTGCCCCTGCAGAATGCGGCTGAGAATTGTCTTGAAGAAGAAACAGCACGACAGTTATGTAATGTTAGCTGCATAGCTTCAGGCGAAATTTCTCACCAGGCCCTCGTACTTGGCGGCAGACACTATTTTTTAGACATCTTTACGCACTCACTGCGAGCTCAGACATGAGAAGAGCGACGTGATGCTAACTGGGGTTATACTAGAGACACTACCCAACACATCTGTGCAAAGCTTTATCGGATTTTCATAGTCGTTTCCATTTCGCGACCGATCGGAGCTTACTTTCTCAACGCCCCTCGTAGTTATAAGAACGCTACGTGTCGTGGGCATTGTCTATCATTATGTAAAGTCAGATAACTGTGTTAATGTGTGTAAAGGCTCGAATATAACGGCGTAGTCCAGAGCCGCCATTTTGCAAATGCGGATACTGTGACGAGTGTGACAAAGCAATATCTGTATTAAAACAGGTGTAGTTCAAACGTTGTTGACAATTAACAACTAGCATCCCTAAACACTCCACTCCAGCAGGATCACCAACTATATGGTGTAAGTAGGCTGTTTAGGTTTTCTTATTGGCAACGTTACGTAGCGCTCTGTATGAAAATCACTGGCTGTGCTGTGTGCAGTCTGTGGCTAGTTTACATTGTTGTCTGCCATTGTAGTGTTGGGCAGCGGCAGCTGGATGTTAACAGCGCGTAACGTTGCGCAGTTGGAGGTGAGCCACCAGCACTGGTGGATGTGGGGAGAGAAATGCCGGAGATTTGAAATTTGTAAGACTGGATGGCATGAACTGCTATATATATTATGATTATTAAGGTAAATACATTGTTTGTTCTCTATTAAAATCTTTCATTTGCTAACTATGCCTATCAGTAGTTAGTGCCTTCAGTAGTTTGAATCTTTTATTTAGCTGGCAGTAGTGGCGCTCGCCGTATTGCAGTAGTTCGAGTAACGAAGATTTTTGTGAGGTAAGTGGTTTGTGAAAGGTATAGGTTAATGTTAGTCAGGGCCATTCTTTTGTAGGGATTATTAAAGGTCAGATTGCGTTGCGCTAAAAATATTGTGTGTCAGTTTAAGCACAGTCATGTATAATTGTTCTAAGGGGACGTTTCATAATGGAACGTGGCGACTGAGCGCTTTTACTGTGCTACGAGGGTCTTACCGAAGCAGCAAGACACCAGGTTAGTGATACCACCCAGAGAAGCATTTCCTTATCGCTACAATGCCAATGAGGGTGTTTTAAGATGACTGGAGGATATATAGTTGAAATATTAGAATAAGAACCAAAATTTATGCGGCTGCACGCTAGAAATTTTATAGAATATGACTTAACCTTGCCTTTCAATGAGCCTTAACTTGACACCACTGACGTCTCAAATTTCGGAGGTTTGGGGTCAGTGGAATGCACGCTACAGGGCGTTGGGTCGAAGTTGTCTTTGATGTAAACGATTAACATTTCGTTGTGCCAGTATGGTGCCAGATTCTCCTCAGATTACTTCTGCACATGCAGTATGATGCACCAGACCCATACGCAGAACACGATAGTCTTGGTAAACTATCTAGAGCACTCGTACAGAGAGCTCTAACCGTCTATAATCTAGATTGTTTACTAAAGAGCTCGCCTACCCCTAGACGGTGTTTAGAATGAATGGATAATCCAACCAATAAATTAAGAGGGCACTGTCAGCTAAACTCAAGAATCAGGAAGTGGATAAAAAGGAGAACAAGCAGTCAAATTCTTTAGCTTTTCTTCCTTTTGTGGGCAACACGTCATTTAAAATAGCAAGGATCCTCTGCAAATTTCAGGCGAAAGTAATTTTCCGTCCATCCACTGAGACTGTAGACCTGTTGGGATAAGTGAAGAACGACTTACTATTGAGGAAAGCCGGCATTTACAAAATACCTTGTCCATATAGCATAGCTTATATAGGACAGACCACAAACACAGAGGAAGAGAGCTGCACTGAACATCAACGTTACACTCCCCTTTTCCTACAAAGTAAGTCTGTTATTGCCGAACACAGTATTTCCACTGCCATATCTTTTTGGACTCTTTGGGAATACACCTGGACCAAAATCTAATGAACCGTGATGGCGGCTACCTGTTATACAGTGCGTGGAGCCTCACCATTTCCACTGTTTGTTCTAATCGAAGACGAAAGACTGCACCAACGGCCGCTGCGAGCCATAATGTACAGGACAGCTGAGTTCCACGGTTCCAGCACCGAGGGCGCTGCCGCCATGAAGTGTGGTTCGTTAGTCGACTTTTATTTTGACGCATGCGCGGAATACCCGACCTCATTGTATAGTGCGGAACGTATCAAGTCTTCGTCTTCAGTGGCTCACCTGAAGATGAGTGGCTGGTGCCCACTCGAAACATCATTCAATGAATTAAACGACGGATGGATGCAAGCCCGAAATATGTTCAGACATTGAACTGCAGACATTCAAAATTGTAAAATACTGGTAATATACACTACTGGCCATAAAAATTGCTACACCAGGAAGAGGACGTGCTACAGACGCGAAATTTAACCGATATGAAGAAGATGCTGTGATGCCCAAATGATTAGCTTTTCAGAGATTTCACACAAGGTTGGCGCCGGTGGCGACACCTACAACGCGCTGACATGAGGAAAGTTTGCAGCCGATTTCTCATACACAAACAACAGTTGACAGGCGTTGCCTGGTGAAACGCTGTTGTGATGCCTCGTGTAAGGAAGAGAAATACGTACCATCACGTTTCCGACTTTGATAAAGGTCGGATTGTAGCCTATCGTGATTGCGGTTTGTCGTATCGCGACATTGCTGCTCGCGTTGGTCGAGATCCAATGACTGTTAGCAGAATATGGAATCAGTGGGTTCAGGAGGGTAACACGGAACGCCGTGCTGGATCCCAACGGCCTCGTATCACTAGCAGATGACAGCCATCTTATCCGCATGGCTGTAACGGATCGTGCAGCCAGGTCTCGATCCCTGAGTCAACAGATGGGGGCGTTTGCAAGACAACAACCATCTGCGCGAACAGTTCGACGACGTTTGCTGCAGCACGGACTATCAGCCCTGAGACCATGGCTGCGGTTACCCTTGTCGCTGCATCTCAGACAGAAGCGCCTGCGATGGTGTACTCAACGACGAACCTGGGTGCACGAATGGCGAAACGTCATTTTTTAGCATGAATCCAGGTTGTGTTTACAGCATCGTGATTTTCACATTCGTGTTTGGCGACATCGCGGTAAACTCACTTTAGAAGCGTGTTTTCGTCATCGCCATACTGCCGTATCACCCGGTTTGATGGTACGGCGTGCCATTGGTTACATGTCTCGGTCACCTCTTGGTCCCACTGACGGCACTTTGAACAGTTGACGTTACATTTCAGATGTGTTACGACCCGTAGATCTACCCTTCATTCGATCCCTGCGAAACCCTACATTTCAGCGCGATAATGCACGACCACATGTTGCAGGTCCTGTACGGGCCTTTCTGGATACAGAAAATGTTCGACTGTTGCTCTGGCCAGTACGTTCTCCAGATATCTCACCAACTGCAAACGTCTGGACAATGGTGGCCGAGCAACTTGCTCGTCACAATACGCCAGTCACTAGTCTTGATGAACTGTGGTATCGTTTTGAAGCTGCATGGGCAGCTGTACCTGTACACGCCATCCAAGCTCTGTTTGAGTCAATGCCTAGGCGTATCAAAGCCGTTATTACGGCCAGAGGTGGTTGTTCTGGGTACTGATTTCTCAGGATCTATGCACCCAAATTGCGTGAAAATGTAATCACATGTCAGTTCTGGTATAATATACGAGGGTCCGGTTATAAAAAAAAATCAAAACAATTGTTTTATTTACATTCCTTACATCTTTATCTATTTTTCTACATAACTTCCATACTTATTTAAACATTTGTCACATCGTTCAACAAGCTTTTGAATGCCCATGTTATAGAAATCGGCCGCCTGTGACGATAACCAGTCCTTAACTGCTTCTTTCACTTCATCATCTGTGTCGAAGCGCTTGCCGCCGAGAAACTCCTTTAAGTAACGGAACAGGTGGAAATCACTTGGCGCCAGGTCCGGACTGTAAGGAGGATGGTCCATCTGTTCCCATCCAAATTTCTTGATCAGAGCTTGCGTCTCATTTGCAGTGTGGGGTCTGGCATTGTCATGCAACAACAAGATTCCAGACGACAAAAGACCACGTCGCTTATTCTGGATTGCACGTCGAAGTTTAGTCAGGGTAGCGCAGTAGGCGGCTTTATTAATCGTTGTTCCTCTCTCCATAAAGTCGACTAACAATACTCCACGTCTATCCCAGAACACAGTCGCCATAACCTTATGTGTTGAGATTGTCTGCTTTGCCTTGACCTTGACTGGCGATGACGTGTGACGCCATTGCATTGACTGACGTTTAGACTCTGGAGTGATGTGAGAAACCCATGTCTCATCCCCTGTGACAACATTGTCTAAAAGACTGTCACCTTCCTTATGATATCGCTCCAAAAAATCAATAGCAAAAGCCATTATTTTCATTCGTTGGGGCTCAGTAAGCAGCCTGGGAACCCAACGGGCACACAATTTGTGAAACTTCAAATGTTCAGACACAATTCTGTGCAAAGTTGTTCTACTCACATTCGGAAAATGCATGTCTACGCCTGTAATAGTGAATCGGCGATCTTCACGAATTTTTTTGTCAACCGCATTGACCAAATCGTCTGATATCACTGATGGTCGGCCACACCGTGGTTCATCGTGCACATTATCCCGTCCTTCATTAAAAGCTCGCACCCACTTGCGCACTTTACTGTCGCTCATTATGTTAGGACCGTACACTTCAGTAATCTGCCGATGGATTTCCGCCGCTGAATTGTTTCTTGCAGACAAAAACCGTATCACTGCCCTTACTTCACAATCGGCGGGCTGATCAATTGTCTTAAACATTGTAAAGTGACACTGTGAACTACACTCAGCAACAGTAACAAAGCGAATGGCGGCGTTTGACGCGCAAGGCTTGCCGGGAGTCGGCGCGCATGCGTGTTTTGTCATTGGCGCCAAATTTCAATAGTTACGGCGAATCGGACCTTACTTTTGGAATAACCCTCGTATTTGTCCAATGAATATCCGTTTATCATCTGCATTTCTTCTTGGTGTAGCAATTTTAATGACCAGTAGTGTATGTTGAAAGATTGAAAACAAACAGCGAGTTGTCACTTTCGTTGGACAATTTGCTTTGTTTTGCCAACATTAAGCTAAGTTGCCCATCTTCAGATGACGATAGGTTAGGTTGTAATGTGACTGTTTCGTTGTCAGTTGGAGAAGATGACGAATGTAAAAGAAAGAAAAAATCCTGTTCGTGATGATGGACTGATTAGTAGCCTGCCCGAGGTCTAGGTTACCTCGGAAACTGACATTTGATTCTGCCTTCGCGAATCCAACGAATGAGAAATCAAAAAACCTTCTGAATCGTTTTGGGGTCCGCGGAAATATCAACACATTCTACCGCTGCTGTTAAGTGTCACTCAGCGTAACTGTTACAAATTCTGTGGTTCTCCCGCCTGGTTCTTTTAAAGTCTGATTGCCAAGCTGCGCTGAGAGCAAAGCCCCAATCTCGATTAACAGCACTCTTATTCGATTCCATACTTACCAATATTGTTTCAAAAACCGTTAATTGAACATGTGGCAGACGTCTGTTCGAAATCGAACAAATGCTCCCCTGTTTGCAGTGCTCAGCTTGAGCAGATTTATTTGCCTGTCCAAATCGGCGTTGCATTTTATGAATTAACATTTTGTCTAATCTGGAACTACGCTAACTGGCCGTGTGATCTGACAAGAATTAATTAAACACCCTCGGTAATAATGCATTAGGAAGTCTGTGACTATTAAATGAAACAATAATCACAATTAATTCGGGTTAGCATGATAAAGTCACTCATAAAACATCTGAAAAATAATGACACTCAAGTGCAATCTTTTTTAAGACTGTAGTAAAAATGAGACGTTTACATTAGTGAAGTTATTCTGTGATCGTCGTGAAGTTAGTAAAAGAAACAAATAATTGCAACTATTGGTCGTTGGAATCCGAAAACAACACTTCAGAGTGAATCTTTGAGGTTACCAAATTTCCATAAAAAGTTACCTATATATCATCACACCATCGTAGCTCAATTTCACCGTATAAAATTGCTGGTATAGTCTGCAGCAGTTGGTATATAGCAACTGCAGAATCACTCATTTGTGGCACAACAACGACCCTTACCAGTGGCCAAATCCCTCAGCGCTTCTTGTCAGCATAAAAGCCTGGCACAGGAAAAGACTCACTGTGGAGGCTCCCAGTGATGGAGACTCCTAGGAATCAAGAAAGGGAGAAATTGTGTACTGAATGCTTACTAAAAAGGAAAATTTATATTTCTGCTTTGAGTGTTCTTTACTGTGTTCTGATTGGCTAGGCTATGGATATTCAGCGCGCCAACTGGGAAGCATGTGCTTAGAAGATGTTGGCCCCCTCAACCAAGTTATCCATATGTTCAGATGTGTGTGAAATCTTATGGGACTTAAGCTCATACACTACTTAACCTAAATTATCCTAAGGACGAACACGCACCCATGCCTGAGGGAGGACTCGAACCTCCGCCGGGACCAGCCGCACAGTAACCGAGTTATTCTTAAGGCAGATAACAATTAATGGACATTCTGCTTTTTAGTGTTGAAAAAGGCATTTCATTCACTTTCTCTCTGGTCAATAAGTGGGTCCTCGGATGCACAATCAAGTTTTCCTCTTTTATGTCATTTGCGTTAGCCAATACAAACAGTTCTTTTATTGCGTAAACATTGCGATTTTGTGAAGTCAACGTTCGGTGGGGTCTCACACTTTCAGAAGCGCCACACACTTCGGGTTAGGATTCCATTTTCTAGATGTTATCAATAGCATATTGTGCTTTCCAAAGAAACACAGCAGTCAACGTTTTGTGCACAATGGTGCCTTCTTAGGCATTGCCCTCCTTTGAGTCGTCCCTACACATACTATCGCCGCTTGACACCAGTCGTCGCGCTACAACGGAAAGTCCAGTGGACTATGTTGCAGTGACTGGTGTGTCCTTCTGAGAACTCCCTTGCGGGTGGTTCCTCTGTCTGCCTACGCGTCTTCGCTGGTTGCCTGAGTACTTAGCGCTGTCACCTTATCCCAATGTGCTTCCAAAGTTCTCTTACTTACATAAAGCCTGCACTTTCGAACAAAACGTAATTTACATTAATTAACTACCAACAATCATTGATACTGACACGCGTTGCACTTCTCGGTGTTTGTTAATTATTCAGTACTATTGAATCTTTACACTGAAGTGACAAAAGTCATGGGACACCTGCTAATATCGTATCGGGCCTCCTATTTCTTGGCGTAGTGCAGCAACTGGACGTGACATGGACTCAACAAGTCGTCGAAAGTCCCCTGCAGAGATATTAAACCAAGCCGCCTCTATAGACATCCATAACCCTGAAAGTGATGCTGGTGCAGGATTTCGTACACCAACTGCCCTCTCGATTACGTCCCATAAATGTTCAATGGGATTCATATTGGGTGCTCTGCGTGGCCAAATCATTCGCTCGAAATGACGAGAGTGTTTTTCAAGCCAATAGCGATCAATTTCGGCCCGTTGAGACGGCACGGCCTTCCATAAAAATCCTATCGGTATTTGGTAACATGAAGTCAATGAATGGCTACACATGGTCTCCAAGTAGCCGAACATCATCATTTCTAGTCAGTGAACGGTTCAGTTGGACCAGAGGACCCTGTCCATTTCATGTGACATTATGGTGCTACAACTAACTTGCAAAGTGCCTTGTTGACAAGTTGGCTTTGTGGGGCGCGCGCCACACTCGAACCCTACCATCAGCTTTTACCAACTGAAACCGAAACTCATCTGACTATTCCATGGCTTTCCAGTTATCTAAAGTGCAACCAGTGTGTTCATGAGCCCAGGAGATGTGCTACAGGCGACGTCGTGCTGTTAGCAAAGGACTCTTGTCGGTTGTCTGCTGGCCTGCTGGCGCGGCCCATCAATGTCAAATTTTGCTGCACTGTTTTAAAGGATACGTTCGTCGTACGTCCCACATTGATTTCCGCGGTTATTTCGCTCAGAGTTTCTTGGCTGTTAGCATTTATAACTACACTCATGCTCATAAATTAAGGATAATAGGAGAATGTGGTGACACACAACGTGGCACTACACAAAACTGGCGCTAATACCATAGGCACATAGGGAACACACATGACACCGATCTGTACGTCGACGGTATTAGTGAGAAAACCGTCCCGAAACACATGTGCTACAAAACGCCAGTTTCTTGCACATGTACCCCGACATCAATATGGGATATGATCACCATGCACACGTACACAGGCCGCACAACGGGTTGACATACTCTGGGTCAGGAGGTCGAGCAGCTGCTGGGGTATAGCCTCCCACTCTTGCACCAGTGCCTGTCGGAGCTACTGGAGTGTGGTAGGGGTTTGAAGACATGTAGCGGTACGTCGACCGAGACCATTCCAGACGTGCTCGATGGGGATTAGGTCTGGAGAACAGGCAGGCCACTCCATTCGCCTGATATCTTCTCTCTCGAGGTACTCCTCCACCACGGCAGGTCAGTGGGCCGTGCATTATCTTCCATCAGGAGGAAGGTGGGGCCCACTGCACCTCTGAAAAGGCGGACATACTGGTGCAAAATGACGTCTGGATACACCTGACCTGTTACAGTTCCTCTGTCAAAGACATGCAGGGGTGTACGTGGACCAGTCATAATTCCACCCCACACCATCAAACCACGACCTTCATACAGGGCCCTTTCAAGGACATTAAGGTGTTTGTATCTGGTTCCTAGTTTACACCAGATGAAAACCCGGCGAGAATCACTGTTCAGACTATAACTTGACTCGTCTGTGAACATAACCTGGGACCACTGTTCTAATGACCATGTACTGTATTCTTGACACCAGGCTTTATGGGCTCTCCTGTGACGAGGGATCAGTGGAATGCACCTTACAGATCTCCGGGCGAATAAACCGTGTCTGTTCAGTCGTCTGTAGACTGTGTGTCTGGAGACAACGGTTCCAGTGACTGTGGTAAGGTCCTGAGCAAGGCTAACTGCAGTACTCGATGACCGTCTGCGGGCACTGATGGTGAGATATAGGTCTTCTTGTGGTGTTGTACATTGTGGACGTCCCGTACTGTAGCGCCTGGACACGTCTCCTGTCTGCTGGAATCGTTGTCATAATCTTTTAGATCACACTTTGTGGGACACGGAGGGCCCGTGCTGCGACCTGCTGTGTTTGACCAGCCTCCAGTCGCCCTAGTATTCTACCCCTCATAACGTAATCAATATGTGTTCTTTGAGCCATTTTCAACACCCAGTCACCACTAGAACGTCTGAAAACGTCTGCACACCTACTCGCTGCACCATATTGTGACACACTCTAGCACACCTCTGCGTATGTGGACTGCTGCCAGCGCCACTGTGCGACGACCGCAGGACAAATGCACCACATGGTCATATCCCGAGGCGATTTAAACCCGCAAACCGCCCACCAGAGCGTTGTTTCACCATGTATCAGCATTATCCTTAATTTATGAGCATGAGTGTATAAGCAGACTCCGCTTCTCTCTGTCATTATGTGAAGCCCATCGACCATTGCGTTGTCCGTAGGGAAAGGTAATGAGTGAATTTCGGTATTCTCAGCACACTCTTGACACTGTGGACTTCGAAATACTGAGTTCCCTAACGATTTCCGACATCTTCGGCGGTAATTCGTTTAAATACCGCCCTTCGATTCTGCTATTATGGTACCAATAGAAGCGATAGGTGTTGCAGGTTCCAGCCAGCCAGCCAGCCCGCCCGTCGACGTGCAGCAGTCCAGCCAGCAGTGGTCCCCGCCAGCAGCCAGCAGCGGTCCCTGCCAGCAGCCAGCAGCAGTCTCCGCCAGCAGCCAGCAGCAGTCCTCTCCCGCAGCCCGCCGCGGTCCCCACCAGCAGCAGTCCCCACCAGCAGCGGTCCCCGCCAGCAGCCACCAGCAGTTGCTGCCACCAGCAGTCGCAGCCAGCAGCCAGCAGCGGTCCTAGATGCCACCACCACCACCACCACCACCACCACCACCAGCAGCAACAGCAGCAGAGGAGTCCCCACCGGCCAGCCAGCCGGGTCCCCCGCCCCCCCCCCCCCCCGCCAGCGACAGCTGAGTGGGGCTTCGGCCCCAGTCTTCTTCGTCCTTCATCATTCTCCGTCCCCTTCTGCTCTGTGTCTCTCGTCGCCTTGTCCGTCTCTCGTTTGCTTCTTTATTTTGTCCTGTGTTTTTCCCCTTATCATAATGTCAACCCCCACCACCTCTTCTGCAGCCACCACCACCGCCATCATATACACCTCCCCCTCTGCTGCTGCCACCACTATCACGTGGTGTGCCGCATCACACCCCCCTCAGTCCATCCCCCCACTTCTCACTCTCCCATCTCCCTCCCTATTTGTCGCCCCATCCCCGGCTCCTCCCTCCCGTGCCTCCTCTGATCCCTTCCCTCCACTCCCTCCCTCTGCTCCTTCTGTTCCTTGGGCCCCCGCTACGGTGGTCGCCCGGAGGGCTACGGCCCACGCTCAACTGTCCCCTTGGCCTTCATCGTCATTTTCACCGTCGCCTTCGCCAACACCCTCACCATCTCTGGCGCCAACTCCAGCACTGGGACCTGCCACTCCCCACCACATTCCTGTCGCTCCCATCCCTCACACCTCCTCCGCCGCCGTCAAGCACCCCAGTGGCACCCCTGCCTCCTCTACTCCCAAAAAGGCTCTGCCTTGTCCCCCTTGCCCCACCCATGATGCCATGGATGTCTCCCTGCCTGTCCCTGTCCCCTCCTCCTCCTCTTCCACCCCCTCCTCCTACCGCTACCTCCTCTCCCGTCCTGATCCCTCCCTTCTGGAAGCCCGGAACCTCACCCTGTTCCTTTGCCAGAATATTCCTGGTGCCCCCATCTCCCTCCTCACTCCTCGCCGTGATTCGGTGCTCATCTCCTCCCCTAGGCCTACCCTCCACACAGACCTCCTTTCCCACATCCCTGTCACCCGCTTTGGCCCTAATCCCTCCCTGACCCCTGCTCCTTCCCCACCCCCCTCCCGCCAACCCCAACGCCCACATCACCCGCCGACCCTCACCGCCGTGATCACTTGGCTTAGTCTGATGATCACGGAGGTGGAGGTGTTGGCGGAGCTTCAGGCCCATCCCCATCTGGAGGTGTGTGCAGTTAGTCGCATCCACAACTCTGCCGGCCCCACATGCCTTATGTAGGTCTTATCTGAGCACGCCCCCCCCCATAGACCATCTCCTGAAGGAGGGTGCCCTCCTTTTTAACCAATGTTATAAAGTTGACCCCTCCCGTTCCCCTCCTCAATCCTTCCACTGCCAGAGGTGTTTGCGTTATAATGCACACACAAAATCTGAGTGCCTGCCCGCACTGTAGACAAGCCCACTTCTTACGGCAGTGCCCCAATCTCCAGTCCCTCCCCCCCCTCCTGCAATACCTGTAACCTCCCTCATCCTACTTATTCCCAGAAATGTAAGGCTCAACCCCCTCCTACCACTCCTGAACTCACCGTTCCTGTCCACCCTCTGGAAGCCCCCACCCCTCCTGGCAATTCCCTTCGCCCACCCCCTACCGCTGAGGACATCATGAGATTCCTCACCGTCGTCCTTCAGAATGTTCATCCTTTTCAGCGCCCACACACCCTCCAACAGATCTCCCTCGCCGCCTGTTCCGTTTTCCACCTAAAAATGTACGCCAGCTACTCCAACAACCAGGCCCATTTTACCTTCTCCTGTCTTGACACCCTCGTCTAAATCCCGGTCATGGCGCGACAGCACCGTATCCTTTTCAAAAACATTCCCTCCCTTCCCGCCAACAAGAACCTCTTCCTGCACACCCTTGCCACCCACCGTGTGGATGCCTTCCTCCTCAATGAAACGTTCCTCCAACCCCATCACACTATCCACACTTCGCCCTACCTCCTTCACCGCTCCGATAATCCCCTCCCAATTGCGCGTGGCGGAGTTGCCATTGGTCACCACCGCCAGGTCCCCGTTCAGCTCCAACCTCTCCTTCCCGACCCCACCGAACACCTGATCCTTAGTCTCTTCTTCCCCGGCCTTACCGTTACCTGCTCCACCATCTATGTCCGCCCTAACGCCCCTATTCCCTTCGACTTCCTCTCCCACATTGACCGTACCTTCTCCTTCTAAGTGATCGCCGCTGACCTCAACATCCATAGTCGTTCCACCGCCCAGTTACGGCGGTGGCAGCGGTTCCTCTCCTCCCTTCAAGGCGACCTCATCCCCATCCCCCAGCACACCCGTCCTGAATCCAACTCCACTCCCGATGTTATCCTCTCCTCCCATAACCTCCTTGGCCGCATAACGGTGGATGTCCTGGAGCCTATTGGTAGGTCGATAGCCAGCCCTTCACCTACCACCACCCTCACGATGTAACCCATGCCGCCTCCTTTCTCCAGCAGACCTTGTCTGAGGCCATGGAAGCCCATGTCCCTACTGTCGCCATCCACCCCCACTGTCCTACCTTACCCCCACAGGCCGTCCTCCTCCTCCGTGAATCCTGCCGTCTCTACCGCGCCTTCCTCCACACGCGTGACCCGGACACACTACGACGTCACCGGCAACTCCAGTGACACATTCGTAATTTGCTCACGGCTAAGAAATGCTGGGACTGGCGACAGACATGCACCTGTTTAACTGCTACCCTACCTATCAACTCGTCCAAGTTCTGGTCAGCCCCCTACTATCCTCTTCTCCATGATGATCACTGCTTCCCTGACACCCTTAGTAAGGCCAATCATTCTGCCTCCTACCTCTCCAATGTGTTTTCCATCCCCGATGATCCCCAGTTCAACTACTCCCTCTTCCCGGATGTCCGCGATTGAACTGACACCTCTGTCCCTCCCCTCGCACCAGGTTTCCAGTACTTTGACAACATTGCACACACGGAACTCAATGCCCCTATCACTACACATTATCTCACTGCTACACTCCGCACCAAACGCAACACCGCTCCTGGTCACGATCGTGTCACCTACCATCACCTTCGTGAAGCTCCTGTCTCTTTCCTCTCCACTCTGGCCAGGCTCTAAAATGTAGTCCTGTCCACCGGTTACTACCCCAATCTGTGGAAAACCTCCCGTATCCTGATGTTCCTTAAACCTGCCAAACCGCCGTCCGCCGTCTCCTCCTACCATCCCATCAGCCTTACCTCGGTCTTCAGCAAGATCCTGGAATCTATCCTCACCCGACACATCCACCAGCATCTGCGCCAGCACTGCCTCCTTCCCGTTACCCAGTGTGGCTTTTGGCCGTCCTTCTCTTCCGACGACCTTCTCCTTCACCTCACTCATCTCCTGTCCGACCAGCTTAATTCCCTTCACTCCGCAATCTTTCTCTCCCTGGACCTTGAACGTGCTTATGACCGCGTATGGCATTCCGGTCTCCTCATCAAGCTCCAAACCTTCGCCCTTCCCATTAACTACGTCCGTCTGATCGGCTCCTTTCTCTCCCACCGTCCTTCCAACGTCACCATCCATAACACAGATTCCTACACCATTTTCCCCTCCGCCGGTGTGCCCC
Organism: Schistocerca piceifrons; assembly: GCF_021461385.2. Taxonomy (NCBI): domain Eukaryota; kingdom Metazoa; phylum Arthropoda; class Insecta; order Orthoptera; family Acrididae; genus Schistocerca; species Schistocerca piceifrons. The sequence continues at coordinate 768,903,603 of NC_060141.1, read as the reverse complement.
AAGGCTCCGTCCTTTTCCCCCTTCTGTACCTTTTGTATATGTCGGACATGCCGCCACCGTCACCCCCCGTCCACCTACTCCAGTTTGCCGATGACACCGCCTTCCTTGCCCTTGCCCCCAACATGCAGTGCTCCCAACACCTTCTCCAATCCCATCTTGACCAGTTCACCGCTTGGTGCAACCAGTGGTTGCTCAAGGTCAATCCCTCCAAAATCCAGGCGATCATTGTAGGCAAAACCACCCCTTCCTTCTGCCTCACCAACTATGGCCATCCTATTGCCCTCACTCCCACCCTTAAGTACCTAGGCGTCACCCTCGACCGTCGCCTCTCCTGGACTCCCCACCTCCGGACAATCCAAGCCAAGGCATGCTCCCAATTCCGTCTCCTCAAGCTCCTTTCCGGCTGTATGTGGGGTCTGGACCCCTCCACCATCCTCCACACTTATAAATCCCTCATCCACCCTATCCTTTGTTATGCCCATCTGGCCTGGATCTCCACCCCCCTACCTTTTATAAATCCCTCCAAATCCTCGAACGCCATGCTATGCATCTCGCCTAACGCATCTGTCTCTCCTCCCCCACGTGGATCCTGTACGATCTCATCCCCTTCCCCCACCTCCTACTTTTCCTTGAAAGGATACGGATCCTGTACACCTCCCGCAAACTCGATCCTCCTCACCTGCTTGTCTCACCCATCCTCTCCCACCCCTGCCCACTGCCGCGCCTGTATTCCCACGTCCCACCTGGTCTCCATCCCTCCACCCTCCTTACCCTCTCCCAAGGTGGCTTCCACCAGCTCCCCCTCCCTGACGATGTCCTCCTCCCTTCCATTTACCCCTCCTATCAACTTTGATCCTCCCCCCCCACATCCTGTGTCCTTTCCTTTAGGCACCCTCCCTCCCTTCTCTTTCCATTCCCCCATCCCCCTTCCTCCGCCCCCTTCCCCCGGGCTTCCCCTCCCCCTTCCTCCCTCCCCCTATCTCCCCTGCCCATGGCATCTCTGCTCTCCCCTCTCCCTCCCCCTTCGTCCTCCTCCTCTCCTGGCAGGTCCCCAGACTCGCACACGCTCAGCGAACATTCGCGCGCCGGAGATCATCGCCATCAGTGTTTCGTGTGTGTGCCTTCGTTTGTGTTTAGTGTTTGTTCGCCGTCACGCCACCACTCTTCACGTGTGCCGTCGCCATCATCCATGTTATGTGCGCCGTGTCAACTAGTGTTAGTGATGTTTCTCGTCCAGCGTGAACGGCTCCATGTTTTTTTGTTTTTTTGTGTCTCCTTTTTTTGCCCACCGTTTTAATTGTATTCTCTGTGCCACCTATATGTAATACTTATTGTCAAACTCAAGGCTGAAGAGCGGCGTACTATGCTGCTGACAGCCCGCCTTTGTATAAGGTGTTTAAAATCACAATAAAGAAAAAAAAAACGATTTCCGAAATGAACTGTTCCATGTGCCTAGCTCCAACTACCATTCCGCGTTCAACGTCTGTTATTCCCGTCGTGCGGCTGTAGTCAATTTGGAAACTTTTTCACATGAATCGCCTCAGTTCAAGTGACAGCACCGTCAATGCATTGCCCTATTATACGTTTGGTACGCGAACTACCGCCATACTACCATATCGATATCCCATCACTTGCGTCACCTCAGTCTATATTTTAATTTTATATTGATTACAGGACAGTTTTGGCAAAAACGGTCACGTTACAGTTCGTCCGATGTAAGATTTTCCACATTCGCACCGATGGTGAACTAGTTCCGAGGTTATCTTTCACTCTGGCCAGAAGGTTCCATATTAAGTATGGGCTTGATGACTTCCTGTGACATAGCCCGGGTGATTCTTGTGTAAACTGGGCCAAAACCGTTCTTTTTCATTACTTTCACTTCTTTCCCCCCGGTCAGTGCGACTGTGTGCCCCAGCTGCAAATTACTCATTTCTGCAGCTGTTGGAAAAAAAGTCTTCTTTAGCTTGCTATCATCGCATGCGCCATTGTCGTCAGTCAAGAATAACGCTGTCCTCGATGGAGCCAGCTGGCTGCTGGAAGATATAGGTACGTGTGGGTGGGTTTGCGATATACTCCGTGTCCCAGAGAGCATACAAAAACAGGAGGTTGTTGTTCTCCGCAGTCTCGACGGTAAATCTGATGTTTTAATAAACCTTGGTGAGTCGATCAAGGAATTCGTTTAGAGAACCGCTCCCATATTATCGCACCAAGGACTTGTCCCCGCCGTACCTGTACAAGTACTTGGATGGACGAGGCGCTGTCCTTTGAGCAATTTCTTCAAATTCTTCCATGTAGGGTAATTATTTGCGAAACGCATACACAGGGTTTTTCACAAGTCATGTGACACGCTTCTAGAGGTTGTACAAGGGACTTTGTAGATCAAGTTTTACATAGGAACCCATGTCCGAGAAATGACATTCAACGACGCTATAGAGGGTCAAAGCTATAGGCGACCGCTCCTGTAAATGTGTACGGGGTGTGTAGAGGGTGATTCCGTGATGGTGTTACAATCGTTCTGGCATGACACATTCGACCAGTCATCTGTAAGCAAGCATTGTTAAGTGTTGGACGTGCGACCTTAGTGTGTAAACATGGTTGTACCACAAATCGTAATGGAGCAACATCTCTAAATCAAGTGTTCAAGACAGTCGTCATAATGAAAAAATTGAATTTAAGCGGGACGTCGGTCTGAGCTAATACTGACCATAACCCTACACTCGGGAGGAAGGATCAATTTTTTATTTTATTTTCAGATGGGAACTTCTCATTTTATTGGCAATATATGTTTTACGCCAAGTACATTACTGGCCATTAAAATTGCTACACCAAGAAGAAATGCATATGATAAACGGATATTCATTGGACAGATATATTATACTAGAACTGACATGTGATTACATTTTCACGCAATTTGGGTGCATAGATCCTGAGGAATCAGTACCCAGAACAACCACATCTGGCCGTAATAACGGTCTTTATACGCCTGAGCATTGAGTCAAACAGAGCTTGGTTGGCGTGTACAAGCGCAGCTGCCCATTGAGCTTCAACACGATACCACAGTTCACCAAGAGTAGTGACTGGCGTATTGTGGCGAGCCAGTTGTACGGCCACCACTGACCAGACGTTTTCAATTGGTGAGACATCTGGAGAATGTGCTGGCAAGGGCAGCAGTAGAACATTTTCTGTATCTAAAAAGGCCCGTACAGGACCTGCAACATGTGGTCGTGCTTTATTCTGCTGAAATGTAGGGTTTCGCAGGGATCGAATGAAGGGTAGAGCCACGGGTCGTAACACATCTGAAATCTAACGTCCATTGTTCAAGGTGGCGTCAATGCGAACAGGAGGTGACCGAGACGTGTAACCAATGGCACACCATACCATCACGCCGGGTGATACGACAGTATGGCGATGACGAATACACGCTTCCAATGTGCGTTCACTGCGATGTCGCCAAACACGGATGGGACCATCATGTCGCTGTAAACACAACCTGCATTCATCCGAAAAAATGGCGTTTTGCTATTCGTGCACCCAGGTTCGTCGTTGAGTACACCATCGCAGGCGCTCCTGTTTGTGATGCAGCGTCAAGGGTAACCGCAGCCATGGTCTCCGAGCTGATAGTCCATGCTGTGCAAACGTCTTCGAAATGTTCGTGCAGATGGTTGTTGTCTTGCAAACGCCCCCATCTGATGACTCAGGGATCGAGACGTGGCTGCACGATCCGTTACAGCCATGCGGATAAGATGCCTGTAATCTCGACTGCTAGTGATACGAGGCCGTCGGGATCCAGCACGGCGTTCCGTATTACCCTCCTGAACCCACCGATTCGATATTCTGCTAACAGTCATTGGCTCTCGACCAACGCGAGCAGCAATGTCGCGATACGATAAACCGCAAACCCGATAGGCTACAATCCGACCTTTATCAATGATGGAAACGTGATGGTACCTATTTCTCCTCCTTACACGAGGCATCACAACAACGTTTCACCAGGAAACGCCGGTCAACTGCTGTTTGTGTATGAGAAATCGGTTGGAAACTTTCCTCATGTCAGCACGTTGTAGGTGTCACCACCGGCGCCAACCTTGTGTGAATGATCTGAAAAGCAAATCATTTGCATATCACAGCATCTTCTTCCTGACGGTTAAATTTCGCGTCTGTAGCACGTCATCTTCGTGGTGTAGCAATTTTAATGACCAGTAGGGTTGTATGGACCAAACCAAGGAAAAAATTTCCAATAAACATGGGCTCTGAAGTGCAGACCTGAGCAGCTATGAGCACTTGTTCATCTTCACTACTGCGAAACACATCGCCGCTATTGATACTCGTACATTGCTAATTATCTCATAGACAACTGCCTCACTGTGAGACTGTGGTCTTGCATTAGTCGCAAATTTTTTCTCACCAACCTCGCTGTTTATTTTATATTACTGCTGTTCTCTTGGGTATACGATAGCACAATTTATCACTGTGTAATGCAGGAATAGGTAGGGGCTCGCAATTGTGAAACAGCCCCGGAACAGCCCAAAATAGTTTCATTTGTCGTTGGCGCTGTTTATACGTAGGGACACCCGCTAGAGAATTAATGTATGTGTTACGTATTCTAATGAACTGCTCTGGTGAAGGGAGAGAAAGCAAACTTTTAACGTAGTTTGCACACGTTTTTAATGTTTTCTTTACCTTTGCATTGATAAGTTCATTTATTTATTTCCTTTTTAGTATTGTTTATTATACTGACATTTCGTTGTTGTTTCAAGTGCTGGTGAGTACATTTGAATGGAGTCGTGACGGTGATTTTAGTCCTTATTTATGGAATATTATAACATTACAACAAGTACATTAGTTGATAAGACAAGTTACTAATATGTTCAAATGTGTGTGAATTGCTAAGGAACCAAACTGCTGAGGACATCAGCCCCTAGACTTAAACACTACTTAAAGTAATTTATACTATTAACAACAGACGCATCCAGGCAGGAGGGAGGACACGCATCCAGGCAGGAGGGAAGACTCGAACCTCCGGCGGGAGGGGCCGCGCAATTGGATATATTCATTACCATAAAAATCCCTTCTGTGTTGCAAGCTTTGTACGCAGAGAGACACCTAACAGCTACCACGTTGAAGCATCTTTGCAAGAATTCCCACGAGATGCAATTACTATACATGATGTTAGGGTGTAAGTGAAGATATTTCTACTGGTGAGGAAGGCAGCAAGATATATACTCAAAAACAAAAAAAACAAAAAAGCCTGGTATACCTGCCTAATATCGTGTGAGGCTCCCGCGAGCAAGCAGAAGTGCCGCAACATGACGTGCCATGGACTCGTCTCATGGCTGAAGTTGTGCTGGAGAGAATTGAGACCATGAAAACTTGCAGGGCTGTCCATATATCTGTAGGAGTACGAGGGGGTGGAGAACTTTTCTGAACAGCACGTTGCAAAGCATCCTAGATACACTCAATAATGTTTATATCTGGCGAGTTTGGTGGGCAGTGGAAGTGTTTTAACTCAGAAGAGTGTTCCTGGAGCCACTCAGTAGCAATTCTGGACATATGGGCCGTCGCATTGTCCTGCTGTAATTGTCCAAATCCGTCGGGAAGCATAATGGACATGAATGGATGCAGGTGATCAGACAGGATGCTTATGTACGCGTCACGTGTCAGAGTCGTATTTAGATGTGTCAGGGGTCCCATATCATTCCAATTGCCTACGACCAACCCACTACAGAGCCTCCAGCAGCTTCAACAGTCCCCCGCTGACATACAGGGACCATGAATTTTTGACGTTGTCTCCATACCAGTACACGTCCATCCACTCGATACAATTTGAAACGAGACTCGTCCGACGAAGCAACATCTTTCGACACAGCAGTAGTCCAATGTCGGTGTTGATTGGCGCAGGCGAGGCGCAAAGTTTTGTGTCGTGCAGTCATCTAGGGTACAAGAGTGGGCCTTCGGCTCCAAAAGTCCATATCGACGATGTTCCGTTGAATTGTTTGCACGCTCACACTTGTTGATATCTCAGAATTGAAATCTGCAGAAATTTGCGGAAGGGATGCACTTCTGTCACTTCGAACAATTCTCTTTAGTCGTCGTTGGTCCCATTCTTGCAGGCTCTTTTTGCACGTGCAGTGATGTCGGAGATCTGGCACTTTACCGAATTCCTGATATTCACGGTACACTCGTGACATGGTCGTACGGGAAAATCCCCACCTCATCGCTACCTCGGAGATGCTGTGTCCCATCGCTCGTGCGCTGACTGTAACACCACGTTCAAACTCAAGTCTTGGTAACCTGTCATTGCAGCAGCAGTAACCGATGTAACACCCGCTTGTAACTGCTCCTTCTATTGAAAATGTTCGTTGATGAAGTTCGTGCTCCGACCAGCTAGCGATAGAATTTCTGCATACTGTCTGATCAGGAACGTTACAAAAGAAGTCTGTCCTGCTGCACTATATTCACGCCGAGTGCGTATTAATTGTACCGGCCAGCTCAAATAATCATATGCTCCCCGACGTGTACGGACACAGCATACACACTGCTATTGTAGCACTAATCATGGTTACAGTCTATATAAGGCAATAGTTTCTCCACTAAAGTTTTCAGTCTACGTAAGCTAAATAGTCTGGATCAGTACGATAACATTTTTTTTAGAGCGGCAAGGAATATACCAGGTGGTCCATTGATCGTGACCGGGCCAATGTCTCACGAAATAAACGTCAAACGAAAAAAACTATCAATAGACCACCCTGTATATGTGGAGCGCTCTGTTATAAATCTGTGTCGTTGCACTGATAAAATGTTTCGTAAGCACGTAATATTATTTGTTTTGAAATAAATGTCAAACACGGCTAATTCACGTTATGCTGGTTTATTACAGTCTAAGCGCATCCTTTCATTGTCTTAAAGAAGTAACCTTTCGCTAAGCTGGATGCAATTAGTTACGTAAATTTCATTCCGAGACTTTGCAATAAGATCCAGATTTCACCAGTTGCTTTAACGAAATCTAAGTATTTCCTCACAATTGGACACTAATATTCACTTCTTTTTTCGTTAAATTACTAGCAGCCTATCACTTTGGGATGAAGTTCAGTCTTCCATTGAAAATCTCCAAAATGTAGAAACAACCTCGTATCGCCTACGTACAAGAGCACACGTTAAGTTACGACACGATCAAGCAAGCGCTAGAAGCACATTAACAATGTATGACTTTATCTTCTGTATTCCGCGGTGTCCTCAAAGAGTACTCACAATCAGTATTCTTTGAGGCCACTTGTTCTGCTCCGAGATCTATAAGTTCGCTACTTTGTGATCTACTTTTACTTTAATCTGATACAAAAGGTATTCTATTTCACTTTCTTTTGGAAAAAAGGTTACTTTAAACTGGATTTCTTTTCTATTTCTTTTTACATTGTTTCTGAAGAATACCCAGTATTGTAGAACACTCAGTATAATGTTATTTATTGAAACTGAACTACACTTGTCGAAATATCCCTGTGTCTGTGAGGCGACCTCTGCAGAAAAAGGTTCGCATTACTCTAGCAAGTTCTGTTTATTTTGAAGAACTGGTTTCCTCTTGGTTGCGCCTGCAAGTGGTTGTGTATTTTATATAGTACACATGGGTATCTTGAGTGTAGTCTGCCTGGCAGGGGCCGTCTATGGCAGACGTAACAGTTTCTCTCCAGTGTACGTACTACTATTCAAGTAATGCTATCACAGTGGGATTTTGTTTTCTTTTTTTTCTGAAATTTGGATCTTAGGTTTTGGGCTTGTATTGGGTACTATTTTTATATTTTCATTTTTGCGCCCCAGACACTTTTTGTCGTATAAGCCTATAGGCTTTGTCACCCGCAGCGCCGTATTCTGCCTGTTTACATACCTCTATATTTGAATATGCATGTCGGTACCAGTTTCTTTTGCGCTTCAGTATATTTAATAGATTAAATATATTCGCAACTGCGAATATGGACAACTATGAGCTGTGGAATGGAATGACGACAGTGTAAATTTGTGCCGCGCTGGGCCTCAAACCCGGATATCTCCCTTATGGCGAGCGGTCGCTTTATCATTTAACTATCCGTGCACGACTCGCAGCCACGCCCAAATTTCCACATGTCGTCAACCGTACGTCTACAACCTGTACTCGTACATCAATTATGTGCATTCCCATACAGGTGAAACATTTTACTTGAAAGTCGCTTGCCCGGTGTCGGCGGATAAATACAATATTGCAATGCCTGTGTTATTCCGAGTTACGAGACGAAGTTCCCTTGGCGTGTCTCCTAAGAGTCGACAAGTCTAGTTTCTCATGGGTTTCGGCTTATATTTGCAATTTTGTTTTTGCACTGTGTAGACGGAATCGGCCCATAGAAATACGGATCATCACATGTTTCATGGGACTTAGAGTTTCAATAAAAAAAAGTTGGTTCGTGTTCCGTTATGAAAAAAACGAATTTTATAGCGAAGTTTTACCTATCCTCTTAATAGAGTGGTCCCAAACTATTCTAGTGCGATATTCGTCTTACCGATACATATTAACAGGTATAGTAAAATAGAAATAACCTCCAGCTGCGACTCGCAACCGCTTGTCCCGTGGTGTCTGCTACCGATTGCATCAGCGCTACTCACTAACTGCTGGAGTTATGGTTATCTTTCCTATTTTACTGAACCTATTAATAGGCATCGATAAAAAGAATATCGTACTCTACCAGTTTATGACCGCTCTATCGTACAGACACGTAAAACTCCACTTTAAATATCATTTGGTTTGTGACGGGGAACAAATCGACGCGCCGGCCGGAGTGGCCGAGCGGTTCTAGGCGCTACAGTCTGGAACCGCGAGACCGCTACGGTCGCAGGTTCGAATCCTGGCTCGGGCCTGGATGTGTGTGATGTACTTAGGTTAGTTCTAAGTTCTAGGGGTTTGATGACCTCCGAAGATTAGAGCTCAGAGCCATTTGAACCATTTGAACAAACCGACGCTTTCTGTTGACACAGAATCGCAATGAGACATTTGAAGGTCAGTATTTGTCCTGGCGGACTTCATTTACAGATTACAAAAGGAAAATCTCAAATGCCTGTCGAAACAAGAGAGAAATGCACCTGATGACTCTTAGAAGAGTCATAATAACTGGAACACACAGTTTCATTGACTGCTATATGTGGTTTATTTGCTTTTTCAAGAGTACAAGTCGATACAATTTCAATCGGATTTGTTATTTAATATTACGTAGCATTGGTCCTGTTCTCTCAAGTTCCACATACTGTACAGTGTCCGAAAATTAAAGGACGCCCTCCAGAAGCACATACCTTCCTACATAAAAGTGCGCGCCGGCCAGGGTGACAGAGCGGTTCTAGGCGCTACAGTCTGGAACCGCGCAACTGCTATGGTCATAGGTTCGAATCCTGCATCGGGAATGGATGTTTGTGATGTCCTTAGGTTAGTTAGGTTTACGTAGTTCTAAGTTCTAGCCCTTAACTACTACGGTCATTCACAGGAACACAATTACTATGGAGGGGTCTCACAGACCGCATTTTTCTATTTTATATATCAAACCAGAATATTGCTGAATATATATAGTTTCTTGACTTCCAGTCATTCATTACAGATCTTAGAGGTGGCTTTTGTAGAAATTTGATTTTTTTTAAACACTGCGGTATTTTAAACACTTCGACAATTAAAACAAAGCGAAATCTGGAGTGTCAGCTTTCAGTTTACGACTCACTTTGCAATGTAGAGCGAATATTTCAGTCCACCAGTCTATGAATGGAAAAACTTTGCCACCATTTTACTTCTAAAATTACAATTGAAAACTAAATACTTGTTGTCATGTGCCACTGAATCATACTTTAGTCGATTTCCACCTGCAAACACTTCACGCGGACCTTCCTGGAACACTCCAAACAAATCGGAACACCACGCTGTTGACATGGATACCTTGTTTTCCTCTTCAGACGAGGAGGGCAAAAGGCGCACGTTTTTCGATTTTCGAATTCATCTTTCGGCGTCTGAGGCTCATCTTGCAAGTGAAGACATCTGTCGCCCAGCTTTCCCTGCCATGGAGAAACAGTAGCATGCAATAAAAACGCGGCACGCAAACACTATGGTACTTCTGAGAGACCTCTCAAGGCTAATAATTACCAAACAAAGAGCAGCAACAATACAAGAATGCTGGCACGTGTAACTTGACAGCCAATAGGAAGGTACACAGAAGAGTCCATTTGGATTTGCTGGGGTGTGAAAAATATCTCAACACAAAAATTAGTAGCGGTCTGACAGACGGTCGATAATAGTTAAGGGCTAGGGGCTGATAACCTCATAAGTTAATTCCCATAGTACTCAGAGCCATTTGAACCATTTTTTTTTTTAACTGCGCGCGTGCAGAGCCAAGATTTCACATGACGGACAGCCTGGCACCTGCACGGCGTTTGGCACAACCGGAGGCGCGGGTCCCAGTTGCCTGCAGGCGAGGCCGCACAGTCTGCAGCTGTTACTACTTTGCAAAAAATGTTCAAATGTGTGTGAAATCTTATGGGACTCAACTGCTAAGGTCATCAGTCCCTAAGCTCACACACAACCTAAATTATCTTAAGGACAAACACACACACCCATGCCCGAGGGAGGATTCGAACCTCCGCCAGGACCAGCCGCACAGACCGGGATTGCAGCGCCCTAGACCTCTCGCCTAATCCGGCGCGGCTTACTACTTTGCACCTGACGTACTTCGCGGCTGCTAATGCACTGAGGCCCGCGGCTGTAGCCACCGAAACGACTAATGTTGCGAATGTTACTGACGAGAATTGCACAGAGACAAGCAGCTGCAGAAGCAGAAATGCCCGCCAATATAAAGACGACAGACAAGAATACACCCATGAAAATCAGTGTTATGCGGGATGTGATTTCGTCCGAAAGACATCCGATAAGACTTGGATGCGAAACCTCCAATTTCCCAGACAGAAGCAGCTCTGAGTCTGTGCTGACGACAACAGTCATGAAGAGAAACTGAATACTGTGACCAGATCTGACGAAAGTTCAACCTAAAGCCGGTCTCAAATCTAAAATGCGAAGGCTCGCGGTCTGAGATGTTGAGAAGATCGCGCATTTAACGTGCGAGAAGGCAAAACATGTAGTGCTAAATTAACTAAGAGACCACTGGAAAACTCAGTTCAGACTCCATGTATATCAGTCCATAAGATCTGTAGACCTGTAAAAAGCAGTCGATTGTATAAAATGGTGCAAGATGTTCGAAATCCTGAGAAAATCATGGGTGAGCTATAGGAAAAGACGGATAATACACAATACGTACAAGAACCAAGAGGGCACAATAAGAGTGGAAGGCCAACTACGAAGCATACGGATTAAAAAGGATGTTAGACAGGTATGTAGCCTTTCACCCCTACTGTTGAACCGAAGAAGCAATTACGGAAGCGAAAGAAAGGTTCAAGAGTGGAATTTAAATTCAAAGTGAAAGAATAATATTGTTAGGATTCGCCGACGACAGCTTTGGTGTAAGTGAAGGATTACAATACCTGTTCAACGGAATGAACATCTTAATGAGTACAGAATATGGACTGAGAGTAAACTGAAGAAAGAAGAAACTAACGAGAAGTGGCAAAAGTGAGAACACTGAGAAACTTAACATCAGGGGTAGTGATCACGAAATAAATGTTCAGGAATTCTGCTACCTAGGCAGCAATACAACACTTGACGGATGGAGGAAGAAGGACATAAAAAGCAGACTAGCACTGGCCTTCCTAGCCTAGAGAAGACAACTGGTACCAAAGATAGGTCTTAATTTGAGGAAGAAATTTCTGAGAAGGTACGTTTGGAGCACCGCATTGTATGGTAGTGAGGTGTGGACTGCGGGGGAATCGGAACGGAAGAGAATCGAAATCTCTGAGATGTGGTGCTACAGAAAAATCTTGAAAACTGGATGAACAGACCAGGTAGGAAATGTTGAGGTTCTCTCAAGAATCGGCGAGAAAAGGAAGATATGGAAAATACTGACAAGAAGAAGGGCAAAGATGATAGGACATCTCTTAAGACATCAGGAAACAACCTCCATAATACAAGAGAGAGTTGTAGAGGGTAAAAACTATAGCGGTAGACAGAAATTGTGATACATCCAGCAAATCATTGAGGGCAAACTTCCATGGTACTAGAGGGAGCAGTAGAGGGTAAAAACTATAGAGGAAGACAGATATTGGGGTATGTACGGCAAATAATAGAGGAGGTAGGTTCCAAGTGCTGAGATGATGAAGCTGGCACAGGAAAGGAATTTGTTCCGGGCCCCATCAAACCAGTCAGAAGACCGATGACTGAAAAACCAGTCAGAAGACATATCTGATAGTTGAAGTAAGATGACAAGTGACAGTCGCAATACTGATGCTCAAAAGTCGTGGGCTGATGAGCTGGGCCAAACCACAGCCATGTCAGATCATTCGATAAGAAACGGGTGTGTTTCAGACACTTATTAACTTCAAGAAATTTAGGTTAAAGGCAAGTACCCCATCAACTAATGAAAGTTTTAAATGGTTCAAATGGCTCTGAGCACTATGGGATTCAGTCCCCTAGAACTTAGAACTACTTAAACCTAACTAACCTAAGAACATCACACACATCCATGCCCGAGGCAGGATTCGAACCTGCGACCGTAGCAGTCGCACGATTCCGGACTGCGCGCCTAGAACCGTGAGACCACCGCGGCCGGCAACTAATGAAAGTGGTGCGTTGGGAAACGTTTACAAATTCATAGAATAGCAGCTTTCAACATTAAAGGTATTAATAGTTAGCTTATTGGAAAGACTTTTTATGTTGCAGACATCGACGTTCTTTTAATGCAGGAAGTGACAAATATCGAATTAGATGGCATCTATGGATATAATACTACAGCTAACTCAGGAGCAGGAAGAGAACTGGAAACCGAGCTACTCACTGAAGAGGGAATAATTATCAGCCAACTAGAAGAATGTACAAACTGCAGGCGTATTGCTCTCACATCCACAACAACAGGGTTATCAACATTTATGCGCCATCAGGAAGTAGTAAAAGACGTAATAGGTCCGAGTTTCATAAAAAATATATCATTCGTCTCTTTGGGCTGCACCAAAAAGATTTAATTTGAGCAGGAGATTTTAACTGTCTTTAGTGATAAGGATCGAACACACAATCCTAAAACGCCGCTCGACCATGAAATCCAAGTTTTCTCACCTTCCCGCTTAACTGTCATAGTACTTACAGTGGATCCTGAGGCTGTTTGGAATTCCTGTGTGATGGTCTGGACAGATGTCTGCCTTTAACACTACGACCCTCTTCAACTGTCGGCGGTCTCTGTCCGTCGGCCTGATCGCTTTTGTTCTGTACGTGTCCTTTCACGTTCCCACTTCACTATCGAATCAAAAACAGTTGACCTAGGGATGTTTCGGAGCGTGGAAATTGGCGTACAGACGTATGACACAAGTGATACCCAATCACCTGACCACGTTCGTGACTTCCGCGGAGCGCCCCATTCTGCTCTCTCACGACGTACTGTATAACGACTACTGAGATCGCTGATTTAGAGCACCTGACTGTAGGTCACAGCACAATGCAACTAATATGAAAAACGTATGTTTTTGGAGGTGTCCGGATATTCTTGATCACATAGTGTACTTCAGATAATAGACAAAACAAGGAAGTAAAAAATGCTTAGGGAAATTGATGCAATAAATAGGAAGTACAAGGAAGCAAAAGCGGAATGACTGCATGAGAAATGTGAAGAAATCTAAAAAGAAATGACTGTCGGAAGGACGGACTCTGTATACAGGAAAGTCAAAACAACCTTTCGCGAAATTAAAAACAAGAGCGGTAACATTAAGAGTGCTGGGGGAATTACACTGCTAAATGCAGAGGAGAGAGCGAACAGGTGGAAAGAGTGCAATGAAGGCCTCTACGACGGGGAGGACTTGTCTGATGATGTAATGGAAGTACAAACAAGAGTCGACAATGAAGGTATAGGGGGTCCAGTATTAGAATCAGAATTTGAAAGAGATTTGGATGAATTAAGATTAAATAAGGCATCTAAATTTCCAAAATCATGGAGGGAATTGCTAACAAATGGTTCAAATGGGTCTGAGCACTATGGGACTCAACTTCTGAGGTCATCTGTCACCTAGAACTTAGAACTACTGAAACCTAAATAACCTAAGGACATCACACACATCCATGTCCGAGGCAGGATTCGAACCAGCGACCGTAGCGGTCTCGCAGACTGTAGCGCCTAGAACCACATGGCCACTCCGGCTGGCTGGAATTGCTAACAAAACGACTATTCACATTAGTGTGTAGAATTCGGAAAGACATCCTCCACACTATTCGGAAGATATCACGAGGCGACAAGTGCGTGAATTATCGCACAGCCAGATTAACTCTGCATGCAGCCAAGTTGCTGACAAGAATAATATACAGAAGAACGGAAAAGAAACCTGAGGATGTGTTAGACGATCAACAGTCTCGCTTCAGGAAAGGAATTTTTTGTTTGTTTTTGGAAATTTGAGGTAAGTTACTATGGGACCAAACTGCTGAGGTCTTGCACACTGCTTAAACTAACTTACAGTAAGTACAAGACACACACCCATGCCCGAGGAAGGACTCGAACCTGCGACGGAGGGAGCCGCACAAACCGTGGTAAGGTGTTCAAGACCGCACGGTTACCCCGAGCGACCTTCAGGACAGGTAATGGCATCAGAGAGGTAGTTCTGACGTTGTGGTAATGAAAGCAGGATTGAAGAAAAATCAAGATACTTTCATTTGATTGGTCGGCCTGGAGAAAGCGTTCGACAGTGTCAAATGGTGCAAGATGTTCGAAATTCTCAGAGAATAGTGGCAAGCTTTGGGGAAAGACGGGTAATAAACAATATGTACAAGAACCGTGATGGAACAGTAAGACTGGCAGACCAAGAACAAAGTGCACCCATTAAAAGGGGTGTAAGGTAGGGATGTAGTCTTTCACCCGTACTGTACAATCTGTACATCGAATAAACAATGAGGGAGATTGAAATGCTTCGTCGTTCTCGTACACAGTGTGAAAGCCTAAGTAGGGCACATCGCCAAGAGACATATGCCGGGTAACAAGAAAGAGCGCGACGCTGCGGCTCCACCGGAAGGTGTCGACAGGTATGTGAAATCATGCACACTTCCTTTTTGTGCGATACGTCTGTCTACATCTACATCTACATGGGTACTCTGCAAATCACATTTAAGTGCCTGGGAGAAGGTTCATCAAACCACCATCATAATTCTCTATTATTCCAATCTTGTATAGCGCGCGGAAAGAACGAACACCTATATCTTTCCGAACGAGCTCTGATTTCCCTCATATTATCGTGGCGATCGTTTCTCCCTATGAAGGTCGGTGTCATCAAAATATTTTCGCATTCAAAGGAGAAAGTTGGTGATTGGAATTTCGTGAGAAGATTCCGTCGAAACGAAAAACGCCTTTCTTTTAATGATGTCCAGCCCAAATCCTGTATCATTTCTATGACACTCTCTCCCATATTTCGCGATAACACAAAACGTGCTGGCCTTCTTTGAACTTTTTCGATGTACTCCGTCAGTCCTATCTGATAAGGATCTCACACCGCGCAGCAGTATTCTGAAAGAGGACGTACAAGCTAAGTGCAGACAGTCTCTTTAGTAGATCTGTTACATTTTCTATGTGTCCTGCCAACAAAACGCAGCCTGTGGTTAGCCTTCCCCAAAACATTTTCTGTGTGTTCCTTCCTATTTAAGTTGTTCGTAATTTTAATACCTAGGTATTTACTTGAATTTACGGCTTTTAGATTAGACTGATTTATCGTGTAACCGAAGTGTTCAAATGGTTCAAATGGCTCTGAGCACTATGGGGCTTAACATCCATGGTCATCAGTCCCCTAGAACTTAGAACTACTTAAACCTAACTAACCTAAGGACATAACACAACACCCAGTCATCACGAGGCAGAGAAAGTCCCTGACCCCGCCGGGAATCAAACCCGGAAACCGGGGCGTGGGAAGCGCACTCATGTGGATGACCTCGAACTTTTCTTTATTTAGGGTCAACTGCCAATTTTCGCACCAATCAGATATCTTTTCTAAATATTTTTGCAACTTGTGATCTTCTGATGACTTTATTAGTCGGTAAACGACAGCGTCGTCTGCAAACAACCTAAGACGGCTTCTCAGATTGTCTCCCAAATCGTTTGTATAGATAAGGAACAGCAAAGGGCCTATAACACTACCTTGGGGTACGCCAGAAATCACATCTGTTTTACTCGATGACTTTCCATCAGTTACTACGAACTGTGACCTCTCTGACCGGAAATCATAAATCCAGTCACATAACTGAGATGATATTCCATAAGCACGCAATTTTACTACAAGCCGTTTGTGTGGTACAGTGTCAAAAGCCTTCCGGAAATCCAGAAATACGGAATAGATATGAAATCCCTTGTCAGTAGCACTCATCACTTCATATGAATAAAGAGCTAGTTGTGTTTCGCGGGAACGATGTTTTCTAAAGCCATGCTGACTGTGTGTCTATAGGCAGTTTTCTTCGAGGGAATTCATAATGTTTGAACACAATATACACTCCTGGAAATGGAAAAAAGAACACATTGACACCGGTGTGTCAGACCCACCATACTTGCTCCGGACACTGCGAGAGGGCTTTACAAGCAGTGATCACACGCACGGCACAGCGGACACACCAGGAACCGCGGTGTTGGCCGTCGAATGGCGCTAGCTGCGCAGCATTTGTGCACCGCCGCCGTCAGTGTCAGCCAGTTTGCCGTGGCATACGGAGCTCCATCGCAGTCTTTAACACTGGTAGCATGCCGCGACAGCGTGGACGTGAACCGTATGTGCAGTTGACGGACTTTGAGCGAGGGCGTATAGTGGGCATGCGGGAGGCCGGGTGGACGTACCGCCGAATTGCTCAACACGTGGGGCGTGAGGTCTCCACAGTACATCGATGTTGTCGCCAGTGGTCGGCGGAAGGTGCACGTGCCCGTCGACCTGGGACCGGACCGCAGCGACGCACGGATGCACGCCAAGACCGTAGGATCCTACGCAGTGCCATAGGGGACCGCACCGCCACTTCCCAGCAAATTAGGGACACTGTTGCTCCTGGGGTATCGGCGAGGACCATTCGCAACCGTCTTCATGAAGCTGAGCTACGGTCCCGCACACCGTTAGGCCGTCTTCCGCTCACGCCTCAACATCGTGCAGCCCGCCTCCAGTGGTGTCGCGACAGGCGTGAATGGAGGGACGAATGGAGACGTGTCGTCTTCAGCGATGAGAGTCGCTTCTGCCTTGGTGCCAATGATGGTCGTATGCGTGTTTGGCGCCGTGCAGGTGAGCGCCACAATCAGGACTGCATACGACCGAGGCACACAGGGCCAACACCCGGCATCATGGTGTGGGGAGCGATCTCCTACACTGGCCGTACACCGCTGGTGATCGTCGAGGGGACACTGAATAGTGCACGGTATATCCAAACCGTCATCGAACCCATCGTTCTACCATTCCTAGACCGGCAAGGGAACTTGCTGTTCCAACAGGACAATGCACGTCCGCATGTATCCCGTGCCACCCAACGTGCTCTAGAAGGTGTAAGTCAACTACCCTGGCCAGCAAGATCTCCGGATCTGTCCCCCATTGAGCATGTTTGGGACTGGATGAAGCGTCGTCTCACGCGGTCTGCACGTCCAGCACGAACGCTGGTCCAACTGAGGCGCCAGGTGGAAATGGCATGGCAAGCCGTTCCACAGGACTACATCCAGCATCTCTACGATCGTCTCCATGGGAGAATAGCAGCCTGCATTGCTGCGAAAGGTGGATATACACTGTACTAGTGCCGACATTGTGCATGCTCTGTTGCCTGTGTCTATGTGCCTGTGGTGCTGTCAGTGTGATCATGTGATGTATCTGACCCCAGGAATGTGTCAATAAAGTTTCCCCTTCCTGGGACAATGAATTCACGGTGTTCTTATTTCAATTTCCAGGAGTGTATGTTCCAAAATCCTGCTGCATATCGACGTTAACGATATGTGCCTGTAATTTAGTGGATTATTCCTACTACCTTTTATGAATATTGGTGTGACCTGTGCAACTTTCCAGTCTTTGGGTACGGATCTTTCGTCGAGCGAACGCTTGTATATGAGTGTTAAGTATGGAGCTAATGCATCAGCATGCTCCGGAAGCAACCTAATTGGTATACAGTCTGGACTAGAAGACTTGCTTTTGTTAAGTGATTTAAGTTGCTTCACTGCTCCGAGTATATTTACTTCTACGTTACTCGTTTGGCAGCTGTTCTCGATTCGAATTCTGGAATATTTACTTCGTCTTCTTTTGTGAAGGCATTTCGGAAGGCTGTGTTTAGTAACTGTGCTTTGGCAGCACTGCCTTCGATAGTATCTCCATTGCTATCGCAAAGAGAAGGCATTTGTATCACTTTCATGCCGATGTGATCTTTGACCATTAATTATTGTATATATACTTGCTTTTATCTTCATGTAAATTTATACATACACGATGTATGAATTAATTTGTTTATTTTGCTGTATAATCAATTATGTATATTATGTAAATATCGCTGAGTAATCTCTGAGGGAATATTAGGGAAACGTTAGGTTTTTGTCTACGAATAAGAATCGTTGGCGTAGCGGCGTCTCTGGACGCAGGAGGATGTTACGTCAGAGCGCGCGCTACACAGAGAGAGAACTCTGATGTGAGACTTGGTGAAGTGCGGACGCATGAATGGCGTGCCCTGTACTGGAGGAGTGATTGTTTAGCGGCACGTGGCAAGTGACGAGCGTGGGCGGTGGTAATATTGGATGCAGCAACATCAAGAACCCGACACGCCAATATCATTGCCAACAACTCCCGTGTTCGATAATTATCATGGAAAGGAGCCACCAGCAGTCTCGTCGTCAGCAACTTCGTCACGGCGAGAGTGGACTGAAGTAAGGCTGCTGCATCACAGCTTATTGTCAACTAGTTTTGTAACGGCGTTACTCAGCTCTGTGGTGTTTTAATTACCATAGTTTAATCAAAACTGTTTACCCGTGATTCTCCTAAAATCATTCACCAAGTAGGGCCCTGTCTTATCCTATTGTTACAATGATCCGAGTACCGTTTATGAAAAATGAAAAATGCAGTGCAACTTAATTTTGCTTATGAAATAAATGATTCTCTTAGATTAAAGATTTGAACTTAAAGCATTCAGTAATTTCAGTCTCACTAACTTTAAATTTGAACTTAAACTGAGGTGATCTAATTGTTGCAAGTGGTAAATCAACTAATCAAATTAAAATGATTTCTGGCACTATGAACAAAAGCACTAACTAGAATTAATGAGTGAGTGCAAATATCAGTGATTATTGTAATTTGTTGTTAGTAAAGTTCTGGTTCACATTTTGACTTGCAATCGTGCTAAAGTATAATAATTACCTTTTGATACAGTAATTATTAATCTCTACTTCACTGTTCAGAAGTCAATAGAGTTTCTTTTAATTATTTTTTGCCATTTTCCAAAATTCATATGAAAATAGTAGACGCTATTGTGAGGTAGCGCCATTGTCACTTACAACAGTAAGTAACCATTAATCTAAATGTATTCTTGTATGTTTTCAAAATTTCAGCTCTATTAGTTAATGATATTTCGAGTGCAAACCATTTTCTTTCTCGCTTTATTACGTCAATGTTTCATCTGTTTTTGCTAACATGCGTCCAGCCCTCTGTTGCCGCGTGTGTTCGAGTAATTCTTGGCATTGACTGTTCGGCTCATTAATTCACCTACTGAGCAGAAATTTTGCCCCGTTGGGCTGGCGACCGTATTTCTTTTAGCTATAATTATTTCAGTAACTCTTATTATTCTGTTTCGATCCACGTGGTACCCGTTCTCGTTGGCATAGTACATGAATGATAGCACAAGCCTTTCGAACAACCATACTAAATTTTACAGTAATTAAGTAGGCAGAATAAGTTGTCCTAGAAGGCATCTTGTTGTTAACCTCCCCATCATTTATCGGCATTACATTGAATCTTCGGAACGATAGCCTTTTCAAAATTTTATTCCAATTGTTTAGGCACATGCTTTCACAGTCATATATTTCTAACATTTCCGATAGAAGGGAAGGGGGACGTTACACATTGATTGTTTCTTGCCGCTAACATACGACCAGAATCTCCTTGGTGGGGGATAATTAAATAGTGTCGTCGGCAGATAGTGTATTAGGGAACGGTAGAACCAGCGTCTATTTTGCAAGGTACTAAGAAACGGCATCCAATAAACATGCACAGAATTGTACAGGTAGCGCTAAAAGTAGCGTCTGAAGTTCTGATAAGCATCAACAACGTCACATGATCTCACTGCAAAAGAAACAGTAGAGAAGTTTGGATTTTAGCACACTATGCTAAGGAATGACGAGATACGTTTGAAGTTCTCTAACGCTATAGATACAGCAATACGGAATAGCACAGTAGGCAGTACAGTTGAAGAGGAATGGACATCTCTAAAAAGGGCCATCACAGAAGCTGGGAAGGAAAACATAGGTACAAAGAAGGTAGCTGCGAAGAAACCATGGGTAACAGAAGAAATACTTCATTTGATTGATGAAAGGAGAAAGTACAAACACGTTCCGGGAAAATCAGGAATATAGAAATACAAGTCGCTGAGGAATGAAATAAATAGGAAGTGCAGGAAAGCTAAGACGAAATGGCTGCAGGAAAAATGTGAAGACATCGAAAAAGATATGATCGTCGGAAGGACAGACTCAGCATACACGAAAGTCAAAACAACCTTTTGTGACATTAAAAGCAACCGTGGTAACATGAAGAGTGCAACGGGAATTCCACTATTAAATGCAGAGGAGAGAGCAGATAGGTGAAAAGAATACATTGAAAGCCTCTATAAGGGTGAAGATTTGTCTGATGCGATAGAAGAAGAAACAGGATTCGATTTAGAAGAGATAGGGGATCCAGTATTAGAATCGGAATTTAAAAGAGCTTTGGAGGACTTACGGTCAAATAAGGCAGAAGGGATGGATAAAATTCCATCAGAATTTCTAAAATCATTTGGGGAAGTGGCAACAAAACGACTATTCACGTAGGTGTGTAGAATATATGAGTCTGGCGATATACCATCTGACTTTCGGATAGGCATCATCCACACAATTCCGAAGACGGCAAGAGCTGACAAGTGCGAGAATTATCGCACAATCAGCTTAACAGCTCATGCATCGAAGCTGCTTACAAGGATAATATACAGAAGAATGGAAAAGAAAATTGAGAATGCGCTAGGTGACGATCAGTTTGGCTTTAGGAAAAGTAAAGGGACGAGAGAGGCAATTCTGACGTTACGGCTAATAATGGAAGCAAGGCTAAAGAAAAATCAAGACACTTTCATAGGATTTGTCGACCTGGAAAAAGCGTTCGACAATATAAAATGGTGCAGGCTGTTCGAGATTCTGAAAAAAGTAGGGGTAAGCTATAGGGAGAGAGGGGTCATATACAAAATGTACAACAACCAAGAGGGAATTATAAGAGTTGACGATCAAGAACGAAGTGCTCGTATGAAGAAGGGTGTAAGACAAGGCTGTAGCCTTTCGCCCCTACTCTTCAATCTGTACATCGAGGAAGCAATGATGGAAATAAAAGAAAGGTTCAGGAGTGGAATTAAAATATAAGGTGAAAGGATATCAATGATACGATTCGCTGATGACATTGCTATCCTGAGTGAAAGTGAAGAAGAATTAAATGATCTGCTGAAAGGAATGAACAGTCTAATGAGTACACAGTATGGTTTGAGAGTAAATCGGAGAAAGACGAAGGTAATGAGATGAAGTAGAAATGAGAACAGCGAGAAACTTAACATCAGGATTGATGGTCACGAAGTCAATGAAGTTAAGGAATTCTGCTACCTAGGCAGTAAAATAACCAATGACGGAGGGAGCAAGGAGGACATCAAAAGCAGACTCACTATGGCAAAAAATGCATTTCTGGCCAAGAGAAGTCTACTAATATCAAATACCGGCCTTAATTTGAGGAAGAAATTTCTGGGGATGTACGTCTGGAAATGGTTCAAATGGCTCTGAGCACTATGGGACTTAACTTCTGTGGTCATCAGTTCCCTATAACTTAGAACTACTTAAACCTAACTAACCTAAGGACATCACACACATCCATGCCCTAGGCAGGATTCGAACCTGCGACCGTAGCAGTCCCGCGGTTCCGGACTGCGCTGTACGTCTGGAGCACAGCATTGTGTGGTAGTGAAACATGGACTGTGGGAAAACCGGAACAGAAGGGAATCGAAGCATTTGAGATGTGGTGCTATAGACGAATGCTGAAAATTAGGTGGACTGATAAGGTAAGGAATAAGGAGGTTCTACGCAGAATCGGAGAGGAAAGGAATATGTGGAAAACACTGATAAGGAGAAGGGACAGGATGATAGGACATCTGCGAAGACATGAGGGAATGACTTCCATGGTACTAGAGGGAGCTGTAGAGGGCAAAAACTGTAGAGGAAGACAGAGATTGGAATACGTCAAGCAAATAATTGAGGACGGAGGTTGCAAGTGCTACTCTGAGATGAAGCGGTTAGCACAGGAAAGGAATTCGTGGCGGGCCGCATCAAACCAGTCAGCAGACTGATGACCAAAATGATATAATGCTAGCGAGTAATCTGCCGATCAGCAGAGGAGATCCTCTCCTACACTTTTCGGGAGGTTACTGCTAATGAAAGTATCTGTTCCCACAAGGATTCGTGTCGACGGCCTCGGGTACGAGAGCCTACGTGTTAACTCGCGTTGTCGATCAGGTTACGGACGGGAGTAGCTCTCTCAGTGTCTGAGTGCGTCTACGTTCCCCCAAAACAACCGAAACACCTTACGCTAAACATTTACGACGTGACGAAATGAGTAAATGGAGGAATGCCTCGGTGCAGATGAATCCGTGGCTCCGAACCACATTTGAAAACCGCACTACAGACTATTCGCGTGGCACCGCTGATGAGTTTTATTATTATTTGGGGGAAGTTGTTATGGCCCCGTGCAGGTGCTCACGGCCGCTGGCGTCAAACCAGAGCGTCGGCGTGCAGTGGACTGCGACGGCCGCAGAGGTAATACGGCGCCGCGACGATGTGTTAACGGCGGCAGTTGGGCGCGCCGCGGGGATATGAAACTGCAGTCGTAACGGCGGTGTTCATGTTCATGGAAATGTTACCTGCGCCGCGAACGCGGGCTCTGCTGGTGGAGTCTGCACACGAGTTGTCAGCGCAGCTCCACCACTCTTCATCTCACCCTGCAAATGTGTGTGTGTGTGTGTGAGAGAGAGAGAGAGAGAGAGAGAGAGAGAGAGAGTAGGAAGAAATGAACATTAGGGTTAAATGTCTCGTCGAAGCGAGACCGTTATTCGCGAAATACAACATGGAATGAGCACAGATGGAGCGTAAAATCGGCTGTGGTCTTTCTAATGCAACCACCCCGACACAACGCCTGCTGTGAGTTGTGGAAACCACCGAGAGCCTAAAGCCGGGTGTCCGGACTGGGATTCGAACTACAGTCTTCTCGAATGGAAAACATACATTGACTCACTTTCTGAATTTAGCAGATGAATTGAGCACAACCTTAGTTTCTATAGAGAATCGTACAATCATCAGTCAGAATATAATGATCACCGACCTACTATCGACATAAACCCGTCCACGATAACAGCGTCACCTGGCGAGAAATGACTGCTAGTCTCACACACGCACCGTGTGTCAGTGAGCGTGCTCTGTCCGTGTGTATAGGGAAAGCGGGCAATCATTCACCAAGGGCAAATTGTGAAGGACACGAGGTTCGGCGAGAGCATTTAGGAAACCGCACGACTTTTTGTGTGTTCGAGGAGCGCTGTAGTGACCGTCTTTCGAACGTGGCAAAACCGAGGTGAAACCATGCCCAGATGTCTACATTTACATTTATACTCCGCAAGCCACCCAACGGTGTGTGGCGGAGGGCACTTTACGTGCCACTGTCATTACCTCCCTTTCCTGTTCCAGTCGCGTATGGTTCACGGGAAGAACGACTGTCTGAAAGCCTCCGTGCTCGCTCTAATCTCTCTAATTTTGCATTCGTGATCTCCTCGGGAGGTATAAGTAGGGGGAAGCAATATATTCGATACCTCATCCAGAAACGCACCCTCTCGAAACCTGGCGAGCAAGCTACACCGCGATGCAGAGCGCCTCTCTTGCAGAGTCTGCCACTTGAGTTTGCTAAACATCTCCGTAACGCTATCACGGTTACCAAATAACCCTGTGACGAAACGCGCCGCTCTTCTTTGGATCTTCTCTATCTCCTCCGTCAACCTGATCTGGTACGGATCCCACACTGATGAACAATACTCAAGTATAGGTCGAACGAGTGTTTTGTAAGCCACCTCCTTTGTTGATGGACTACATTTTCTAAGGACTCTCCCAATGAATCTCAACCAGGTATCCGCCTTACCAACAATTAAATTTATATGATCATTCTACTTCAAATCGTTCCGCACGCATACTCCCAGATATTTTACAGAAGTAACTGCTACCAGTGTTTGTTCCGCTATCATATAACCATACAATGAAGGATCCTTCTTTCTATGTATTCGCAATACATTACATTTGTCTATGATAAGGGTCAGTTGCCACTCCCTGCACCAAGTGCCTATCCGCTGCAGATCTTCCTGCATTTCGCTGCAATTTTCTAATGCTGCAACTTCTCTGTATACTACAGCATCATCCGCGAAAAGCCGCATGGGACTTCCGACACTATCTACTAGGTCATTTATATATATTGTGAAAAGCAATGGTCCCATAACACTCCCCTGTGGCACGCCAGAGGTTACTTTAACGTCTGTAGACGTCTATCCATTGATAACAACATGCTGTGTTCTGTTTGCTAAAAACTCTTCAATCCAGCCACACAGCTGGTCTGATATTCCGTAGGCTCTTACTTTGTTTATCAGGCAACAGTGCGGAACTGTAACGAACGCCTTCCGGAAGTCAAGAAAAATAGCATCTACCTGGGAGCCTGTATCTAATATTTTCTGGGTCTCATGAACAAATAGAGCGAGTTGGGTCTCACACGATCGCTGTTTCCGGAATCCATGTTGATTCCTACATAGTAGATTCTGGGTTTCCAAAAACGACATGATACTCGAGCAAAAAACATGCTCAAATATTCTACAACAGATCGACGTTAGAGATATAGGTCTATAGTTTTGCGCATCTGCTCGACGACCCTTCTTGAAGACTGGGACTACCTGTGCTCTTTTCCAATCATTTGGAACCTTTCGTTCCTCTAGAGACTTGCGGTACACGGCTGTTAGAAGGTGTAATCTCCCCACGGAAAATTACCCTCTACCACGCAATAATTAATAATTATCAATCAAATCATCCACATTTATTCACTTTTGGAAAGTATCTGATCAGATTTTCTAGTAATATATGCGCCGACAGCTCGTCGACGCCAAGGTATTTTTCTAGTACGTTTATTCTTTGGAATAACAGGGATACATATATGTATTCTCCATGGTTATTATAGAGGGATAACTAGGAGAGCTTCGGAAGTATCTGTTGGAAGATTGTCGGGTTGCTAAAAGAGACATATCTGCTCTTCTTCTCGCTAAAGCGAGCTATTAACGTTTGTGCCACTAGCGGGTTATTTGAAGAGAGAGAAAAACTGTAAACGCAAATTAAGTAAGACTTGGAATCAACAGAAATCGGAACATGTAATGGAAATGGATTGAATATACAATTTTCTTCAGAAATAAGGTTTGTGACCCTTTTATTCTAGAGTGAATGACGAATGAGTTCTCTGTCTGAATCATTGATGACTGTCTTGGCCCTGTAATTAGTGGGGAAGTTTCAGTTGTGACGAAGAGAGCCTGCAATTACCGAGATTTTATAAAATCGTCCAAAAAGGCTTCGGACACATCTGAAATTCTAAATCTGTCGTAAAATGAACGAATTGTTCAAACGATCGATTTTCCCAACTGAATGCAGCGCTTAACAATAATAATAGATATAAAGATCTTTTACAGCAAGCCAGCCGCTGAATATTAAGACGAAGGGCTCCACCAGAGATTCTATTGGGCTGAGTTCACGTAATGAAACATTATATTTAAAACTGTGTATAGATAAAGGACAGAGAGAGAGAGAGCGAATGAAATTAGAGAAAATACGCAGAATCCTCCATTAGTATGATTGTTTGCCTGTCTTATCACGGATCAGCGTAAAGATAAAACAGGAGGCCCTTACTTTACTGTACAGGTTTATGTGTGAGAGACATTACACCAAGTTAGCGGCAAGCTGCATTCACATACTTTCATCATTTACAGTATAATCCATTATAATGGCCAATCCGTGACAGGACACGTTTTTGGACGTTGTTAAAATAATTTTGTTCTCTGTTTCATGTTAACTATGACGAGCCAACTTAACTGACACTTGGAAAAGAGAAGGAATACTCGCAGTCTTAAGTGGATCTACAAATAAGAACATAAAACAACACGCTGGGCGTAGAGAAAAGGCCAAATCCATAATTTTATTATTAAACTTGCTAGTATAGATGAAGTATACACTTTACTATTTAGTATTATTGGATATTTGAACATTGATTAATTGTGTTCATGCTAGATGTAGTTTGATTGACCTGCCCCAGTTGCATTTATCTGTATAAGTACAGTAAGAAACTAGCCACAGAAGCACTCTTGTGTGAACGGAGTTACATATAGTGACAGTAGAAGGGATATACATACATATATATATATATATATATATATATATATATATATATATATATATTCACACAAGAGTACTTCTGTGGCTAGTTTCTTACTGTACGTATACAGATAAATGCAACTGGGGCAGGTCAATCAAACTACATCTAGCATGAACACAATTAATCAATGTTCAAATATCCAATAATACTAAATAGTAAAGCGTATACTTCATCTATACTAGCAAGTTTAATAATAAAGTTATGGATGACGGTAGAACATTTATATGGTTTTAACTAGGGCAATGTTTAAGATGAGTCAAGCAGAGCAGAGCAGCACGCAACAGCCTTCAGCTGTTAGCACTGATAATAATGATGTAGTAAGAAGCGTTGTAGAACCGATTGCTACAGATAGCGCAAGAGAACGCCATGTAGACATGGCTGGAGATGAAACGGCAAGTACGCAACATGGGTTAGATCCATTGGTCATTATCATGAGACAGATGCAGACGATAACCGAGAGCATGAATAATATGAATACAAAATTAGCCCCAGTTACTGAAGGGCAGGAAAATCTGAAAACCGACATTAACGCGAAATTAGCTTCAGTTACTGAAGGGCAAAATGATTTGAACGCGAAATTAGCCTCAGTTACGGAAGGGCAGGAAAATTTGAAAACTGAGATTAAGAAGCAGTTACAAGACAGTTTTTCCGAATTAGAGCAGCGGATAGAGACGAAGACCAAGGAACTCAAAGATCAGGCCGAAGAGACGGAACGAAAATTAACTGCACAAGTAGAATTAGTGAAAGCTCAATGTGAGGAATCTAGTCACCGCGTACGTGTAGAAATGAAGGAGTATGTGGCTATTAAGATAGATACCGTACGGGAACAGGTGGAAATGGTTCCGCAATTAGTACAAAAGCAAGACGCCATGTCATGTGCAATTGCGCAACTTCCTGAATTGGCACGTACGCAGACTAACCTAAAAGAAAGTGTTGAACATCTGACAGAGCGTCAAGACGTTATAGACCACCAAATTAATGTATTAACGGGTAAATTATCCGAAATCACATTAGAAATTAAAGGTTAATGTGTGAAAACGTTGAGCAAAATGTTAAGGCAGCATTCCAGAGTCTATCTGGCAAACATGAAGAGACTTTGTTTGCGAAAGGACTTGAGGAAGTGCGACAGCAGTTGGGTGCTGATTCTGAGCATTGGAAACAAACGATAGAAGAGTCGATACGCGTTTCACAGCAAGGCTCAGAACAAATGAATACAGGCCAGCAGCAGAAGTTGGCAGCGACTATAGAGCCAGTTACTGCACATTCGCACACGATACCGACTTGTGTAAGTAACTCAAACATTAAACTGCCACGAGCTAGTTGTTCGCGTGAAGTCTTATCTAACGGAGATTACGAAAGCCTTTGCCATGCCGAAGAAAAAATGATAAAGCATCGGCAATTCCAGATTTTTAACACTGACAAAAGGGGGGTCCATCCAATTGTTTTTATTCGAAGTTTCTGAGGAGTGCTACCCAGAAATTGGTCGGAGTGGCAGAAGATCAGTTTCGTTACAGGATATATACAAGGTTCGGAGGCGATTTGGGCCTCGGACATGACTTCTGTTTGCTCGACATATGACGATTTTGAGAAGGCGTTTTTAGCAAAGTTCTGGTCAGAAGGGGTACAGGAACGCCTAAGGCAGGAGGTGCTCTACCCAGAGCCTTTCTCCTTTTCAAAAGGAAGCCTTAGGAAGTATTTTTAAAAATATACAAATAAAACTAGATACTGGGACAGACCTATGCCCTTGCCAGACATAATAAACATACTTAAGGCAAGACTACCAACTAGCATCCGGAATCAATTGATTTACGGCAACGATAAAGACTTGGAGTCGTTCCTCACGACGTTAGACCATATAGATATTATCGAAGAGAACAACCAGAAAGCCCGGAATAACAGATTCCAATATAGGGAGATAGAACCTCCGCCAAATGGTAGGCAAGGGAATGGACAGAGATCGTTAAATAGCGGAGAAACCCCTCAAAATCTCAATAGTAATACCGGCAATAGTCTTGCGAGGGGCTATCCAAGGAACAACAGGAATGGGAAAAGATACAATCCCGTGTGGGGGAACGAAAGGAATTTCAGACCTCAAGCCTGGAACAATAACAGTAATAGAAAGTGGAATCAACCGGGGGGAATGAACTCAAATAACCAACATCAGTGGGGACGGACATCTGCGAATCAACCGGTAATTACCGAAGTGACGGACGATGTCAACCAGCAGGCAAATCAAAATCCAACAAACTTGAAAGGACCCACTCGTGCTCCGGAGGAGCGGTCAACAATTGGTTGAGGGGCAACAGGATATGTGTACCCATGCTAACGTATAATGATGGACGATTACTGGCAGATGAACTGACCGAGGACTTAGAACCACAGGATGAGGATAAGGAACAGGTGGCAGTAGCCGAAGTGCAAGTCATTTTGGAGACTGTACCTATAGTGGCGGTTTTAGACACAGCTGCAACCACAAATGTTATTTCGGAGGCACTATTCAACAAGATCAGATATATAAGACGAGTACCAATTTTTCCAGTTCAAAATTGCAGAATAATAGGCACCGTTGGGGCTAGATCGGCTAATGTAAAAGTGCAGTCACTACTTAGTGTAGAAGTCGGAAATGTAGCAATATTAAGCACATTCCCTGTTGTGAAAAATTTGGTGGTAGACTGCATTATCGGAGTCGACAGCCTACGTCAATACGGATGCAGAATAGATTTTAAAACAGGAAAATTTTGGTTGAATGTTAATAAACAAGAAATTGAGTTGGACTTGTTGAAAAAAGAAAGCCTTACCAGAAAATATAATAGTGGGATCAGTGTGCAAGTAATCAGGACGGCACAAAATTCTAAACAGCACGTAATTAATGAGTTCCAAGTCAAAGGAGATTTCGGTCAATTAGTGTATGAGAAGTTAAATGAATCCGACTGCATTATTGAAGATCAGAAGAAGCAGCTCAAAGAATTATTATTAGCGTATGAAAACGTGTTTGATGAAATGCCAGGAGTTATTAAGGGATACATATGCCATCTCTACGTTAACCCGCACGAAACGTATTGTAGAACTTTCTATCCTGTTCCCTGGAGGTTAAAGGCTCAAGTTCAGAAAGAAATAGATCGCATGTTGAAATGGGGTTTGATCGAACCCTCTACAAGCCCATACTGCTCCCCATTGTTGGTCGTGCCAAAAGCAAATGGGACTGTGAGACTGGTACTCGACGCCAGAGAAATAAATAAAATTATAATTCCAGTGAGAACACATCCAGAAAACATAGACGAACTTGTACAACGGTTCCAGGATGTCCAATATTTGACGAGCATTGATTTGCGGAGTTCTTATTGGCAAGTCAAGCTGGATGAGTTATCAAGGAAATATACGGCTTTCATTTATTCCGGAAGAAGTTACCAATTTACTGTAGCTCCTTTCGGACTCAACATTAGTGCTGGAATCTTTATAGAAGCTCTAGATTACGCACTAGGCCCAGAACTAAGAAGCAGGATAACAGTGTTTGTTGATGATTTGCTTATAGCATCGAAGATAGGGAGGAATGGTGTTGCGAGTGACAGAGATGAACGCTCGTAAAAAACATAACAATAAACTGTGTGTGTGTAGTGTTAGAAAACTTTAAATTGAAATAATTAATCAGTGACGTAGATTATAGAAATAGTGACTAACAATTACTATCGAGTGCTACAAAGAAGATAGTGGAGATAGGCTTCACCTGTGGTTTGGGTGAACATGGAACTTTAGCATTGCTAATGTCACCAAGATTTATAAAGGATCTAACTAACCTTCAAGAAGAATGAAATTTTTCCCGCAAATGACGCTGAATAATCAAAAGAGGTTCCGAGTGAATGTTCATATATAGTTTCAAGTGCATGCTTAGATGTGTAAACGTGTGAAGGGATGTGTTGTGGCAGTGAATCGCGAGTGACGGTTAACGCCGCAAAGACAATTTCCCGCGCAAAACAGTTGACGTCGGGGCGAGAGTTAGAATCGATATAGACGACACAGATATGCTTTGTAAGAAACTCGCACCAAACGCGAGGGTAAACTGATTCATGTTGGACTTTAAAAAGAAAAGGTGTTATAATTAGAAGTTAAGAGTTTTTAATTTATTATTGAATGTTTGAAGAAAGTAATATTCATAGAATTAGTAGTTATTTAATGGTTCGTGTTCGTTTGGAATTTTTGTTTGAAAAAAAAAAAAATCCATTTCCATATATGTGCATGAGTGAACGACGTATGAATCAGAGAATAAATGAAAGAAGTGAATCCGCATTCCTCAATGCTAATAACTTTTACATTAGAACAATCAATTGGGGAAATTATATGACTTTCAATGAAATGAGGGAGTATGTCTTTGTATAAAATGAACCACACTATCCATTATTCGATGATTTGAATGCAAAATCTACTGTAAGTTGCATGAATCCTTTAAATTACGAAGAACAAATCACTGACAGAAATGTGTCAGAATTTTCGGACTTATAAGTACAAGTGGGGATGCAAAGTCCGAAAGAGTATTCAAACTAGAATAAATATGAGGATGTTTTGGCAACAGCATTAGTTAATGGTGAAATTCCTTGAAGTACGTCGTAAGAAAAAGGATGCATGAAGCCATAAGGATTTTGCTTTCAAAAAGGAGAATCTTGGACGGTGCAACCTAACCAGTTCTCTTACAGGAAGAGTTTCCCCTTTGGTCATTGCTAATTCTTCCGGAATGAATGTTGCATGTGAAATCGGGTATTCCTGTTCCTTCTACTCTTCCCATTGGGGGCCGCGTAGAAGACCGACTACGAAGTGGGCCGCGTAGAAGACCGACTACAAAGTGGGCCGCGTAGAAGACCGACAACAAATGTGGACGTCGGGGACATGCAAGACCCGGGGGAGTTTTACCACCGCAAGAGATTGTCCTAGGAACAAGATTGTAAAACGAAAACTTACGTTATTTATTGTAAAATCTTTTTTTTTTTTTTTTTTTTTTTTTTTTTTTTTTTTTTTTTTTTTTTTGCTAGAGGCACAAATCACTCTTCTCCAAATCGTTATATAAATCGGTCCCTATCTTTCCTTTAGAGATCTATTTCAAAATAATTTTTTTTTCTTCTATAGGCTTTCCTATCTTCTATGTACCGTAGGCTGGGGGTCTAGGCCTAAGAGGTTTTCCAAGGTTTCCCTGCTTAAGTAAGTTCCCGAATGGGTAGACCCTGATAACAGTTTCATGAAAGATAATCTTCCTTGATTGTGCACAGCAGACATAACACCTTGATGCACGTAAAAGCAATACAGCCGCGGTACCTGTCTCTTCATTTCTTCTGTTTTCAATATTTCTTTTCTTCGTCTGTCTTAAACATAATATTCTTTTTCAGTCAGAGGACTGACAATCATCACTTCCGGGTTATCCACACTAATAGATAGCTCGCGAAGTGTGTTCGGTAAATCAAAATTGAGCTCACAAACTTCGCTCGCTGCGAGGGGCATTGTAATCTTCCCGCGGAAAATTACCCTCTACCACGCAATAATTAATAATTATCAATCAAATCATCCACATTTATTCACTTTTGGAAAGTATCTGATCGGATTTTCTAGTAATATATGCGCCGACAGCTCGTCGACGCCAAGGTATTTTTCTAGTACGTTTATTCTTTGGAATAACAGGGATACATATATGTATTCTCCATGGTTATTATAGAGGGATAACTAGGAGAGCTTCGGAAGTATCTGTTGGAAGATTGTCGGGTTGCTAAAAGAGACATATCTGCTCTTCTTCTCGCTAAAGCGAGCTATTAACGTTTGTGCCACTAGCGGGTTATTTGAAGAGAGAGAAAAACTGTAAACGCAAATTAAGTAAGACTTTGAATCAACAGAAAACGGAACATGTAATGGAGATGGATTGAATATACAATTTTCCTCAGAAATAAGGTTTGTGACCCTTTTGTTCTAGAGTGAATGACGAATGAGTTCTCTGTCTGAATCATTGATGATTGTCTTGGCCCTGTAATTAGTGGGGAAGTTTCAGTTGTGACGAAGAGAGCCTGCAATCACCGAGATTTTATAAAATCGTCCAAAAAGGCTTCGGACACATCTGAAATTCTAAATCTGTCGTAAAATGAACGAATTGTTCAAACGATCGATTTTCCCAACTGAATGCAGCGCTTAACAATAATAATAGATATAAAGATCTTTTACAGCAAGCCAGCCGCTGAATATTAAGACGAAGGGCTCCACCAGAGATTCTATTGGGCTGAGTTCACGTAATGAAACATTATATTTAAAACTGTGTGTAGATAAAGGACAGAGAGAGAGAGAGAGAGAACGAATGAAATTAGAGAAAATACGCAGAATCCTCCATTAGTATAATTGTTTGCCTGTCTTATCACGGATCAGCCTAAAGATAAAACAGGAGGCCCTTACTTTACTGTACAGGTTTATGTGTGAGAGACATTACACCAAGTTAGCGGCAAGCTGCATTCACATACTTTCATCATTTACAGTATAATCCATTATAAAGGGGGGCAAGTTCTTTCGCTTACTCTGTGTAGAATCGAATTGGTATCCCGTCAGGTCCAGTGGACTTTCCTCTGTTGAGTGATTCCAGTTGCTTTTCTATTCCTTGGACACTTATTTCGATGTCAGCAATTTTTTCGTTTGTGCGAGGATTTAGAGAAGGAACCGCAGTGCGGTCTTCCTCTGTGAAACAGCTTTGGAAAAAGGTGTTTAGTATTTCCGCTTTACGCGTGTCATCCTCAGTTTCAGTGCCACCCCACATTACAGATGTCGGGCGTAGTAGGCTGGGCGGACTGGTAAAGCAGAACAGGCGGCGAACTGTGGCGGAATTAACATCATATTTAATGACTGCCAGAGTATATGTATGTCTGAACACAAAGTGCACCGAGCACTCGTAACGATGGGCCTCCACAGCCGACGGCCCATACAATTGCCAATGTTAACACCAAGACGTCGGCGACCAAGATTAAAATGGGCACGATACCATCGCCACTTCACGTTGGAGCAATGGCAGGGCGTTACATGGACTAATGAATCCCAATACCTTCTTCGTCGGGCCGACAGGAGGGCGTGAATCAGTCGTCTTTCAGGGGAACTGCGCCTCGGCACCTGTACTGCGGGACAGAGACAAGCTGGCGGCGGCTCCGTTATGTTCTGGGGAACACTCAGGTGGGATATCTGGGTCGAGTGGAGCTCGTGCAACACACCAAGACGGCCGAGGAGTATCGTGCACTGGCTGCAGACCACCTACACGCCTTCTTGACGATCAGGTTTCCTGGCAGGAATGGCGTTTTTCGACAAGATAATGCTCCATGTCACAAGGCCAGGAGTGTGATGGAGAGATTCGGGAAACACAGTGGCGAGTTACAGTTGATGTGCTGGTCCCCCGACTCACCAGTCCTGAACCCTATCGAACACATGTGGGATGTGACTGAACGTGGCGTCAGAGCTCATTGCACCCCCCGCCCCCCCCCCCCCTCCCGGAAATCTGCGGGAATTAGGTGTCTTGTGGATGCAGATGTGGCGGCAGCTTCCTGCAACGACCTACCAAGATCATACTGTTTCCATGTCACGACGTGTCGCTGCTGTTATTCGTGCCAAAGGTTGCCATACAGGCTGTTAAATTGGTGGTCATAACGTTCTGGCTGATCAGTATATAACTCTCTTAGAAAATGGCCTTCCGAGACTGCTACCTGAAATATTCTTCCATGACACTGACAAAGGGGAGATTGAGTCAATAATTAAGTCACTAAACGCTAAGGACGCTCATGGATCTGACAGGGTATCTAGCGTAATACTTAAGTACTGTGTTGCATATGTTAGCCCAGTAATTAGACATCCTGATCGATTAATTTACTCTGTAGTGAAGCAAATTTATAAAAAAAAGGAGAAGGGATAGTGTAGGCAATGTTAGACATGTTTCTATGCCAATTGGCCTTTCTTAAAGTTACTGAAAAAGCTGTATATTTGAGGCTGATTGATCATTTCAGTTCACATAATTTGCTGTCAGCTACGTAGTTTGCTTTTAAAAGTGATTTATCAACTGAAAATGCTATATTCTCTTTTGTTTGTGAGGCTCTAGAGGGATGAAATGAAAGGTTGCAAAAGCTATACATCTCCTTTGATTTAACTAAGGCCTTTGATTATGTAACTCACAACTGGTTCACTTCTTACTTTACGAACAGACAACAGAATGTCATTCTCTGAAGTATTGAGAATGGCTACGACGTGCAGACCCACAAGAGCACTGTTAAGTGTGGGGTTCCCCAGGGGTCGGTAATTGGGCCGTTAATGTTTCGTATATACATATTACCGCTGATTCCTAAATATATCTGTTCACTGATGACACCAGCATGGTAGTGAAGGATGTTGTGCGCAATACTGACAGAGTATCAAATAATGTAGTTCAAGACGTAAGTTCACTCCCTGTAGAAAATAATTTGAAATTAAATCACTGTAAGACTCGGTGTTTAAATTTTCTAATACACAAAAAAAAAAGAAAAAAAAACGTACTTCACGATCACACAGAATGGGGATATGATTAATGAGATTCAACAGTTCGAATTCTTAGGTGTTGAGATAGACAATAAGCTGGCGTGGAAAGCCCATGTTCAGGATTTGGTACAAAACCTAAGTGCTGCTTCGTGATCTCGCTCGAAAACAAAATGGTGCTTCATTTATCGTTAAAAAAGTATCTGAAATAAGAGACAGTTCAACACAAAAAATAGTCTACTTTCATTATTTTCGTTCACATATGCCTGTGGTTCTACATTTGTCGATAACTCTTCTGATTCAAACAGGGTATTTTTGGCTCAGAAACTGGTGGTTCGTGCAAAATGTGACGTAAATTCACGACGTTTGGTCGACCCATGTTGAGTCATCTGGGAATTCTGACACTGGTTTCTCAATAAGTATTTTCTTTAATGTGTTTATACCCAAGACGTAGCAGTTGTCACTCAGGTATAGCTGGAAGACTTCCAGACTGCATATGCGACGCACCTCTTCTGCAGAAAGGCGTGAAGTATTCTGCTGCATTCACTTCCAACAAGCTGCTACAAAAATTAAGAAAATGTTCGTAGATATACATCATTTCCCTATGGCTCACTCATTCTGTTCTGCCGAGGAACTCTCGGAAAAATTATAAAATTAAGCTAATTCCTGTGTTACGTTGTCGACTATGTTCATTTAAATTTATGTCATATCGTCTGCAAAGGATTCTTATACGTTTCATTTTATCTATTATTCCTCTTCTGTTATTCTTTCATGTACTGACTCGTTCCATGACTATGGGGACTTACTCCTTAATTTGGTCCTACGGCACATGACATATAAAATAAATAAAATAAATCAGTGCAGCACCTCGCTCACTGAGAACTACTACAACTGAAAGGGCAAGCGAATGGTGGCAGAAAGAGATAGAGAGAGAGATAGAGAGAGAGAGAGAGAGATAGAGAGAGTATAGTTCTTTGTTGGCTACATACATGTACAGTCGACAGAACAAAACTGTTCGTACGGAAAATGGCTTAAGTCCCACTTCGGGCATTGTCGGCGCGTAAAGCCACATCGCAAACTCGGGCAGCATTTTCGCTCCTTTAATATGCTTGTTGGGTTACAGCAGCAACATACTTTAGAAATCAATATCAGTTACACACTGTATACAGAAGCATAGGACGTCGACAAATGGTTCAAATGGCTCTCAGCACTGTGGGACTTAACATCTGAGGTCATCAGTCCCATGGACTTAGAACTACTTCAACCTAAATAACCTAAGGATATCACACACATCCATGCCCGAGGCAGGATTCGAAACTTCAACCGTAGCAGCAGCGCGGTTCCGGAGTGAAGCGCCTAGAACGGCTCGGCCACAGGGTCAAGATGTCGACAGCGATCGCGAAATCGGTCAAGTTTCGACTGGCAGTGCTAGATGCAGGCGAAGCCCTTAGAAGTGTCTGGGTGTCATTCTCTAAATCAGAGTTGGATTCCGCAGATATTGCCAATAATTTTTACGTGCCTTAAGTGGGAGCAACCAACGGCGTCTCTGTGGAAGCTTCTTTGGTTTTCATCAGTACAACACAGGTGCGTATTATTTGTAGTGTTTAAGACAATTACTGTAGTACGAGCTAATAAAAACTGTATTATATAACTCACAAGATTTTTAACGAAATTCATCCAAGGTATTTTAAGCGCAAATTTTTACAGGAATGAGACAAGATTATTATTTTACGAATAGGTGATTTTAGAGCAATCGGGCTTCTACCAAAATTTTAACTTCTTCGATGCTCGGTTATCAAATACAGGAAACAATTGAATGACTATTCATTTCTTTAGCACGAATGAGATACTTCCTTTTTTTCTTTTTTTTCAAATTACGTGCTCCAGTATAAGAGCCTAGTTCAAGAGTAATACTTTTTCCCTTTTATTTGGGAACACTAAAATTCACTATCATCCTGGATTTCGAAAACAATGAGGGGTACAAATTATGTTGCCGAAGGGAAAGTTCTGTGTGTGCGCACAAAACTATTCATAGAAGTAACAGACAAGATGGGAAATCAGATGCAGCAGAAAAAGTCATTAATATGGAAATGAGTGTGAGAGAATAAATGTTTAACGATAAACTCATAAATTTGGATTTCCAAGAAAAAAAAAATAAACTTGGAATAGTAAGGTTGTGTATTCAACTTAACGGGTCTCCCTAAAAAGCTTATATTCTGTAAGACACTATTAATTAAAATCCTGTTGGATGTGTCTCATGGCCGGCTGGTGTAGCCGAGCGGTTCTAGGCGCTTCAGTCTGGAACCGCGCGGCCGCAACGGTCGCAGGTTCGAATCCTGCCTCGGGCATGGATGTGTGTGTTGTCCTTAGGTTAGTTAGGTTTAAGTAGTTCTAAGTTCTAGGGGACTGATGACCTCAGATGTTAAGTCCCATAGTGCTCAGAGCCATTTGAACCATTTTTTTGTGTCTCATCTTTTCCAATGGAAATTATGGTTTGTCTCCGCGTAATTTTCAAGAGAACTTGAACTCAATAATTTCAGTCGTCTTGGGTCTGAAACTACACACGCCAGACGGCGGAATGCAATAAGCTTTTCCTTACTAAATTTAGAGTTTAATTTAAGACAATGACCTGATTTGAATACATGTTTTTATTCACCCAAAAATTATTATCATTCCTGAAAATCGTTTTGAATATAGCGAAAATGCTAGAGCACAGATGCAAAAATTTAGAAGCGTATCTCACTAGGTGTAAGATAAATACCGCCTACAGAAAAATTAATGAGACCTTTGAAGAAAAGAGAACCAGCTGGATGGATATCAAGAGCTCAGATGGAAAAGCAGTCCTAAGCATAGAAGGGAAAAGAGAAAGATGGAAGGAGTACATGGAGGGTCTATACAAGGGCGATGTTCTTGAGAGCAATATTATGGAAATGTGGCCTGAGCTCCCAGTCGGTGCACATTGACAGTGCAGAAAGATACGTATATAGCTTCTTTTCTATGTTTACTTCGTAAATTCTTATTAAATTGCGTGTGAGTTTTGTATAGGAGGTGTAATTTCGAGTTTTAGTTACTGTAATCGTAAATTCAGGTAAATTTTAGCGCAGTCGTTAGGCATTTGTACAGTTTAGTTCATACATTCTTTGCGTGTCTCCCTTGTGTTATCTAGGTACGGACTCATGTTTCAGTAACTGTTGTTCAACATCGATTATAATGGACAGGGACTGTGATTGCTGTGTTCGGATGAGGGCTGAGTTGGCATCCCTTCGCTCACAGCTGCAGGTGGCGCTGACTTCGGTTGCACAGCTTGAGGCTGTTGCCAATGGGCACCACTGTGAGGAGCCGGACTTGGGTATCACGGGGATGTCAACCTCGTCCCATCTGTCCCCAGATCGGTCTGCCGCTGTGGTTGCCCCGGTTGCTGCCCGCAGTGGGGCTGAGCCCTCGCCTGTAGTTGATTGGGATATCGTTCCAAGGCATGGCAGGCAGCGAAAGACGTCGCCGGAGGCTGATCAGAAAGCCTCACCGGTGCGTCTGATAAACAGGTTTCATGTACTGTCTCTGGCTTAGCCAGATGCAGCTGCCTGCCCTGTTTCAGAGGATGATTCTCAGCCTTCAAGGTCCGGGCAATTGCAGAGGGTGGGCTTATTGGTAGTTGGGAGCTCCAATGTTAGGCGCGTAATGTGGCCCCTTAGGGATATGGCGGCTAAGGAGGGGAAGAAATCCAGTGTGAACTCCGTGTGCATTCCGGGTGGAGTCATTCCTGATGTGGAAAGGGTCCTTCCGGATGCCATGAAGAGCACAGGGTGCAGCCAGCTGCAGGTGGTGGCACATGTCGGCACTAATGACGTGTGTCGCTTTGGATGTGAGGAAATTCTCTCTGGATTCCAGCGGCTATCTGATATGGTGAAGGCTGCCGGTCTTGCTTACGAGATGAAGGCAGCGCTCACCATCTGCAGCATCGTTGACAGAACCGACTGCGGACCTTTGGTGCAGAGCCGGGTGGAGGGTCTGAATCAGAGGCTCAGACGGTTTTGCGACCGTGTTGGCTGCAGATTCCTTGACTTGCGACATAGGGTGGTGGGGTTTCGGGCTCCGCTGAATAGGTCAGGAGTTCACTACACTCAGCTGGCGGCTACACGGGTAGCGGAGGCTGTGTGGCGTGGACTGGGCGGTTTTTTTAGATTAGAAGGCCTCGGGAAAGTACGGGGTGGGCTGCAATCTCAAAGGGTTCATGGCAAATACAGGACGTGCTTGGATCAAGGAACAGTCGGAATTGTAGTTGTAAATTGTTGTAGTTGTGCTGGGAAAGTCTATGAGCTTCAAGCGCTAATAGAAAGCACAGAAGTCGTTATAGGTACAGAAAGCTGGCTAAAGCCTGAAATAAGTTCTGCAGAAATTTTTACGAAGTCTCAGATGGTGTTAAGAAAAGATAGATTAGGCAGAATTGGTGGTGGAGTGTTTGGGTCTGTCAGTAGTGGTTTATCTTGTAGTGAAGTCGAAGTGGATACTCCGTGCGAATCGGTATTTGAAACACGAACAGCTGCTAGCATGAGTTTCTTAGAAGTAGATACCTTAGGTGTTGCGAAGCAACTCAAATCGTTTGATACGGGCAAGTCTTCACGTCCAGATTGTATACCGATTAGGTTCCTTTCAGATTACGCTGATACAATAGCTCCCTGCTTAGCAATTATATACAATCGCTCGCTCACCGATAGATCTGTACCTACAGATTGGAAAATTGCGCAGGTCGCACCAGTGTTTAAGAAGGGTAGTAGGAGTAATCCATCGAACTACAGACCTATATCATTGACGTCGGTTTGCAGTAGGGTTTTGGAGCATATATTGTATTCAAACATTATGAATCACCTCGAAGGGAACGATCTATTGATACGTAATCAGCATGGTTTCAGAAAACATCGTTCTTGTGCAACGCAGCTATCTCTTTATTCACACGAAGTAATGGCCGCTATCGACAGGGGATCTCGATTCCGTATTTCTAGATTTCCGGAAAGCTTTTGACACCGTTCCTCGCAAGCTACTTTTAATGAAGCTGCGGGCCTATGGGGTATCGTCTCAGTTGTGCGACTGGATTCGTGATTTCCTGTCAGGAAGATCGCAGTTCGTAGTAATAGACGGCAAATCATCGAGTAAAATTGAAGTGATATTAGGTGGTCCCCAGGGAAGCGTCCTGGGACCTCTGCTGTTCCTGATATTTATAAATGACCTGGGCGACTATCTGAGCAGTTCTCTTAGGTTGTTCCCAGATGATGCTCTAATTTACCGTCTAGTAAGGTCATCCGAAGATCAGTATCAGTTGTAAAGCGATTTAGAAAAAATTGCTGTATTGTGTAGCAGGTAGCAGTTGACGCTAAATAACGAAAAGTGTGAGGTGATCCACATGAGTTCCAAAAGAAATCCGTTGGAATTCGGTTACTCGATAAATAGTACAATTGTCAAGGTTGTCAATTCAACTAAGTACCTGGGTGTTAAAATTACGAACAACTTCAGTTGGAAAGACCACATGGATAATATTGTGGGAAAGGCGAGCCAAAGGTTGCGTTTCATTGGCAGGACACTTAGAAGCTGCATCAAGTCCACTGAAGAGACAGCTTACACTACACTCGTTCGTCCTCTGTTAGAATATTGCTGCGCGGTGTGGGATCCTTACCAGGTGGTATTGACGGAGGACAACGAAAGAGTGCAAAAAAGGGCAGCTCGTTTTGTATTATCACGTAATAGGGGAAAGAGTGTGCCAGATATGATACGCGAGTTGGGATGGAAGTCATTAAAGGAAAGACGTTTTTCGTCGCGGCGAGATCTATTTACGAAATTTCAGTCACCAACTTTCTCTTCCGAATGCGAAAATATTTTGTTGAGCCCAACCTACATAGGTAGGAATGATCATCAAAATAATATAAGAGAAATCATAGCTCGAACAGAAAGGTTTAGGTGTTCGTTTTTCCCGCGCGCTGTTCGGGAGTGGAATGGTAGAGAGATAGTATGATTGTGGTTCGATGAACCCTCTGCCAAGCACTTAAATGTGAACTGCAGAGTAATCATGTAGATGTAGATGTAGATGAAGAGGAAGTAGATGAAGATGAAGTGGGAGATACGATACTGAGTGAAGAGTTTGACAGAGCACTGAAAGACGTAAGTTGAAACAAGGCCCCGGGAGTGGACAACATTGCGTTAGAACTACTGACAGCCTTGGGAGAACCAGTCCTGACAAAACTCTACCATCTGGTGAGCAAGATGTATGAGACAGGCGAAATACCCTCAGACTTCAAGAAGAACATAATTTGAATCCCAAAGAAATCAGATGTTGACAGGTGTGAAAATTACCGAACTATCAGTTTAATAAGCCATGCCTGCAAAGTACTAACGCGAATTCTTTACAACTGAATGGAAAAACTGGCAGAAGCCGATCTCGGGGAACATCAGTTTAGATTCCGGAGAAATATTGGAACACGCGACGCACTACTGACCCTGCGACTTATCTTAGAAGATAGGTTAAGGAAAGACAACCTACGTTTCTAGCATTTGTAGACTCAGAGAAATCTTTTGACAATGTTGACTGGAATACTCTCTTCCGAATTCTGAAGTTGTCAGGTGTAAAATACAGGGAGCGAAAGGCTATTTACAATTTGTACAGAAACCAGATGGAAATTATAAGAGTCGAGGGGCACGAAAGGGTAGCGGTGGTCAAGAAGAGAGTGAGACAGGGTTGTAGCCTATCCCTGATGTTATTCGATCTGTATATTGAGCTAGTGATAAAGGAAACAAAAGAAAAATGTGGTGTAAGAATTAAAATCCATGAAGAAGAAATAAAAATTTGAGGTTGGATGACGATACTGTAATTCTGTCAGAGACAGCAAATGACGAGGAGGAGCAGCTGAACGGAATGGACAGTGTCTTGAAAGGAGGATATAAGATAAAGGTCAACAAAAGCAAAACGAGGGTAATGGAATGTAGTCGAATTAAATCGGGTGATGCTGCTGTAATTAAATTAGGCAATGGGACTCTTAAAGAATAAATGAGTTTTGCTCTTTAGGGAGCAAAATAACTGAAGATGGTCGAAGTAGAGAGGATATGAAATGTAGACTG
Organism: Schistocerca piceifrons; assembly: GCF_021461385.2. Lineage (NCBI taxonomy): Eukaryota > Metazoa > Arthropoda > Insecta > Orthoptera > Acrididae > Schistocerca > Schistocerca piceifrons. Next base: position 768,861,180 of record NC_060141.1, on the reverse strand, counting down.
GGTAGGGCAAGAAAAGCGTTTCTGAAGAAGAAAAATTTGTTAAAATCGAGTACAGATTTAAGCATTAGGAAGTCTTTTCTGAAAGTATTTGCATGGAGTGTAGCCATGTATGAAAGTGAAACATGAACGATAAATAGTGTAGACAGGAAAAGAAGCTTTCGAAATGTGGTGCTCCAGAAGAATGCTGAAAGTTAGGTGAGTAGATCGGAGGAGGTGCTGAATAGAATTGGGGAGAAGAGGAATTTGTGGCACAACTTGACTAAAAGAAGGGATCGGTTGGTAGGACACGTTCTGAGGTATCAAGGGATCACCAATTTAGTATTGGAGGGCAGCGTGGAGGGTAAAAATCGTAGAGGGAGACCAATAAATGAATACACTAAGCAGATTGAGAAGGATGTAGGTCGCAGTTGTTTTTCAGAGATGAAGAGGCTTGCACGGGATAGGGTAGCATGGAGAGCTGCATCAAACCAGTCTCTGGACTGAAGAAAATGTTCAAGTGTGTGTGAGTTCCTAAGGGAGCACACTGCTGAGGTCATCTATCCCTAGACTTACGCACAATTTAAACTAACTTATGTTAAGCACAAAACACACACCCATGCCTGAGGGACGACTTGAAACTCCAGCGGGAGGCGCCGCGCTGTCCGTTACATGGCACCATAGACCGCACGGTCAGTCCGCGCGGCTGGACTGAAGACCACAACAACAACAACGTAGAGAAAAAGGAACATGTTACGGGAGATTACGCTAATTCGAGACAGATAGATCCTGTCGAGCGTTAAGCGCCCAATTCTTTTGAGAAGTAGCCGAGTTTAGTTCTCACAGCGCACGCCTAGACCATTCAGGAGCAAGACATTGTCGGGAAGCCTTCATTTCGAAAGCGTTGGACTTTCTCGAGTATTCCAGGATCTTCGTATCTGAATTTAGAGCAGCTATGCTCAAGTCAGAATGGAAGTAAAACGTTCCAAAATGTCCAAACGTGTGTGAAATCTTATGGGACTTAACTGCTAAGGTCATCAGCCCATAAGCTTACACACTACTTAACCTAAATTATTCTAATGACAAACACACACACCCATGCCCGAGGGAGGACTCGAACCTCCGCCAGGACCAGCCGCACAGTCCATGACTGCAGCGGCCTAGACCGCTCGCCTACTCCCGCGTGGGTAAAACGTTCCAGTCTTTGCCACGTCTACCTAGAATCTGTTGTTGAAACAAGTACACGGTTGCTGCGTAACAACCACATTTAAAACTGTAATTCGTTTGACAATTTTGTGATCTTTGCGAAGCCATCTTGTGATGACCATGCTGTGCTAAGATCTGATTCTCATCAAATCCTTTTTGTGCGGTGGACCAAAAAAAAACCGTGTCCGTATCATCTGTTTATCACCACATTCCACTTACAAAATGCAATCTCCTGTGTGGAATCCCTGGGACCGTTTAAAACGCGTTATTTCCAAGAAACAGAAACCTGGTGGGCACGTAACCCAGGTCAAGTACTAATCTCATTTCTGATTACGAGTTTATTTGCTGCTGTAACGATGGAATGTGGAAAGTGGAAAATACCATAAACGACCATCAGAAAACGGGACTCTTCCCACGTAACTGTGATATACGTAGAGACAATGACTTTGCACCATAAGTTTGACATACACAATGCAAGCAACGAAATAAATGTGAGTCCATAAGGTATACGGCCACCTCCCGAAGAAAGCAAGCCGCATCACGAACCATCAGCCGTATTAAACTCCTCACTTTCATAACTCGTTAAGTAGTTAATATCTCTCCGTAAAGGGAACGTTCGTACGAACTCGAAGAGAACGCAGCTGTAGCGGAATCAAAGGAGACATAAGTGAAAATTATTTTCTTGGAAAAGAGATAGTTAAAAGCACAGAAAACGTAATCTTTCAGCCATTAGGAGTCTCACAGAAATTTAATCGAGGATAATGCAGATACATTGAATTATACTCTGTAGCAGCTGTTTCTCCGAAGACTGACACAGAGAAATGGGCACAGTGCATGGAATACTACCCTTGACCTCTCGAAGAAAAAGACATTTTATATACCCTGACTGCACATCTTTAGCACAACAAGCGCAGAAATTTTCGGAGAGGGAATAACATTATTTTAGGGTTTACCAGTTCTTATACTGGTCGATGTTAAACGTTTTCTCTGTCTGTGTCATATTTGGACTCCGTTTTTATTTCGGTCCAGAAATAATGTTTTTTGTGTATTAAGTGTTACGTAGCACGAATTCAAAAAATAAAATGTGAAATGCAATGTTTCAAAAGTAGACCCTAAATTTTTAAAAAATGCAGTTATTCAAATCTTGTAATATACACTTAGACGACAAAAGTCATGGCACAGCTCCTAATATTGTGCCGGACCGGTGTAGTGCAGAAACTCACGTGACATGGGCTCAGCGAGTCGTTGGAAGTGGCCTGCGGAAATACTAAGACATGCTACCTATTGTGAAAGTGTTGTTGGCGCAAAACTGTGTGCGCAAACTGACTTCTCAAGTACGTCCTATAAACATACGATTGCATCCATTTCGGTCGATCTGGGTGGCCAAATCATTCACTTAAACTGTGCGGAATGTTTTTGAAACCAATCGCGAACATCGTTCTTCGGGAACATGAAGTCCGTGAAAGGCTGAAAATGGTCTCCAAACGGCGGAACGTAGCCATTCCCAGTCGATGATCGGTTCAATTGGACCAGAAGATGCAGTCTTTTCCATGTGAACACAGTCCACGCCATCATGCTGTCACCACCAGCTTCCACAGTACCTTGTTGGCAATTTGGGTCCGTGGCTACTTGGGGTCTGCGCCACACTCGAACCATATCATCAGCTCTTACCAACTGAAATCGGGACTCACCTGATGGGGCCACGATTTTCTAGTCATTTAGGGTCCAATTTAGCGTCCAACCGATACGGTCACGAGCCCAGGAGACTCGCTGCATGCGATGTCTTCCTGATAGAAAAGGCGTTCACGTCGGTCGTCTCTTCCCATAGCCCATTGACGCTAAAATTTCGCCGCAGTGTCCTAACAGATACGTTCGTAATACGTCCCACATTGATTTCTGAGGTTATTTCGCGCAGTGGTGCTTGTGTGTAGGCACTGACAGCTATACGCAAGCGCCTCTGCATTCGTTCGTGAAGTGAAGGCCGTCGGCCAGTGCGTTGTCCCTGGTGAGAGGTAATGCCGGAAACGTGGTATTCTCGGCACACTCTTGACACTGTGGATCTCGGAATATTAAATTCCCTAAAGATTTCCGAAACGAAATTTCCCATTTGTCTAGTTGTAAGTACCATACCGTGTTCGTTGTTGTTGTTGTTGTGCTCTTCAGTCCTGAGACTGGTTTGATGCAGCTCTCCATGCTACTCTACCCCGTGCAAGCTTCTTCATCTCCCAGTACCTACTGCAACCGACATCCTTCTGAATGTGCTTAGTGTATTCATCTCTTGGTCTCCCCCTACGATTTTTACCCTCCACGCTGCCCTCCAATACTAAATTGGTGATCCCTTGATGCCTCAGAAAATGTCCTACCAACCGATCTCTTCTTCTGGTCAAGTTGTGCCACAAACTTCTCTTCTCCCCAATCCTATTCAATACTTCCTCATTAGTTATGTGATCTACCCATCTAATCTTCAGCATTCTTCTGTAGCACCACATTTCAAAAGCTTCTATTCTCTTCTTGTCCAAACTATTTACCGTCCATGTTTCACTTCCATACATGGCTACACTCCATACAAATACTTTCAGAAATGAATTCCTGACACTTACATCTATACTCGATGTTAAAAAATTTCTCTTCTTCAGAAACGCTTTCCTTGCCATTGCCAGTCTACATTTTATATCCTCTCTACTTCGACCATCATCAGTTATTTCGGTCCCCAAATAGCAAAACTCCTTTACTACTTTAAGTGTCTCATTTCCTAATCTAATACCCTCAACATCACCCGACTTAATTCGACTACATTCCATTATCCTCGTTTTGCTTTTGTTGATGTTCATCTTATATCCTCCCTTCAAGACACCATCCATTCCGTTCAACTGCTCTTCGAAGTCCTTTGCTGTCTCTGACAGAATTACAATGTCATCGGCGAACCTCAACGTTTTTATTTCTTCTCCATGGATTTTAATACCTACTCCGAATTTTTCTTTTGTTTCCTTTACTGCTTGCTCAATATACAGATTGAATAACATCGGGGATAGGCGACAACCCTGTGTCACTCCCTTCCCAACCACTGCTTCCCTTTCATGTCCCTCGACTCTTATAACTGCCATCTGGTTTCTGTACAAATTGTAAATAGCCTTTCGCTCCCTGTATTTTACCCCTGACAACTTTTGAATTTGAAAGAGAGTATTCCAATCAACATTGTCAAAAGCTTTCTCTAAGTCTACAAATGCTAGAAACGTAGGTTTGCCTTCCCTTAACCTTTCTTCTAAGATAAGTCGTAAGGTCAGTATTGCCTCACGTGTTCCAATATTTCTACGTGTTCGAAGTCTGTTAATTCCGTCGTGCTGCCACAATCACGTCGGAAACTTTTTCACAAGAATAATCTGACTTTCGCCGCCTCAGTGTAAAGTGGAGTGATGTGAGACGAGGGAAGCTGCAGATCAAGGATGAGGCTGGTATGAAGTCCGTCAGGTGTCTCATCATCTGCGTGACTTCCCCACGTGTGCAACACTAGATGTGGGGACCAGTATCGGCCAGTGTAACTCCATATGACGTTCCATTGTCGCCTACGAATTTTCAGTGGGACTCAAGTGTCGCGGTGGAACAGGCCAGTTGATCAGGTCGAAGTAGGCCTGTTGCGGAAACTGGACAATTCGATTGCTGAGTGCTTCTACTGAAAGTCGATCACTCCATTGGCAAAATTCATCCTTACACTCCGCGCCATAGTAAGTTTCATGACGGGCACGTATTGATCCACAGCGAGATGGTCATAAATTCGACGAAGGGTCCTCGCCCCATCTGATGCCATTCGACCGCAGTGCGAGACTGTGATACGACCAACACGTGACTGTCGCGCCACGTTCTGTGGGACGTAAGGTGCTCACCGTGGCATGTGGACCGTCACCGGAACCTCATTCACTGAACTGAAAATAGAGGCAAGAATATAAATTTCTGTGATCATCAGAAAGGACCTTTTTATTAGAAGGGCTCTAAGTTCAGCATCTCGTAAGCGGCAGCGAACGGTTTGGGTGCATCCACGGAAATTGGCCTCGTTCTTCAGTTGGACAGCGTTTAAAAACGGACGATCCATTCAGGTGTCAAGTCGCACGTTGTCTTGCTGAGGCGTCGACACCGTTTCTAAGTCCGAGCCCCGAAGCCGGCTGGTTAGCCCTGTTTCTCACCACCGCTTTATCCACTTCTGGGCACATCGAGGTTGAACGCTGCACTTGGTTGCCACTTCACACGCACGGAAACCATCATACTGAATCAGTACCAGGACGCTCTCTTTCGGGGGCTTGCTTGTACTGAAATATTCTGGCAGGAAATGACTGTTACATACTCGTCTGTGACGCGTTGTATTATCCTGTTCGGCATACCTCGGCAATATTGATGTTACGCTTGCAGCACGTCCACCAACCATACGATGTTAAAAATATACATGGTATCGAGGGATCGCACGCCTGTGTTATTTCAGCGGAATTCCAGGGCCTCAAACGCTGCCACGCGGCTACCGCATAACTGCGCACCTTTGCTCTTATTTGTGTATTCGGGCAGAAGCGTCTCGGCGTTTCGTACAGATAAAAGTCAGTGTCAAAATATACATATAAAACATTGTACATGATTATACGTAATTACAGAAGATTGAAAATGTCTATAAGTAAAATCGTTACAGTAGGAAGGGAACAAATACACAGCTAAAAATGTTATACGTGTGGTGCTGCCACGGTTACCATTGTGTGGCTTTGGCTACTGTGCACAATCAAAGCTACTTGATCTTGTCAAGGCATGCTAACAGCTTGGTTTGGTGACACCACATATTATTCAGGGGTTGGCAAAGGCTGAAGGCCATGGCACATTTGGTTTTTGAAAAGGTACTGTAGAAGTTGCAGATGGCAGTAGCGTAAAGAATTCGGGACAAACATATTGAGTCAATATACACTGCTGGAAATGGAAAAAAGAACACATTGACACCGGTGTGTCAGACCCACCATACTTGCTCCGGACACTGCGAGAGGGCTTTACAAGCAATGATCACACGCACGGCACAGCGGACACACCAGGAACCGCGGTGTTGGCCGTCGAATGGCGCTAGCTGCGCACCATTTGTGCACCGCCGCCGTCAGTGTCAGCCAGTTTGCCGTGGCATACGGAGCTCCATCGCAGTCTTTAACACTGGTAGCATGCCGCGACAGCGTGGACGTGAACCGTATGTGTAGTTGACGGACTTTGGGCGAGGGCGTATAGTGGGCATGCGGGAGGCCGGGTGGACGTACCGCCGAATTGCTCAACACGTGGGGCGTGAGGTCTCCACAGTACATCGATGTTGTCGCCAGTGGTCGGCGGAAGGTGCACGTGCCCGTCGACCTGGGACCGGACCGCAGCGACGCACGGATGCACGCCAAGACTGTAGGATCCTACGCAGTGCCGTAGGGGACCGCACCGCCACTTCCCAGCAAATTAGGGACACTGTTGCTCCTGGGGTATCGGCGAGGACCATTCGCAACCGTCTCCATGAAGCTGGGCTACGGTCCCGCACACCGTTAGGCCGTCTTCCGCTCACGCCCCAACATCGTGCAGCCCGCCTACAGTGGTGTCGCGACAGGCGTGAATGGAGGGACGAATGGAGACGTGTCGTCTTCAGCGATGAGAGTCGCTTCTGCCTTGGTGCCAATGATGGTCGTATGCGTGTTTGGCGCCGTGCAGGTGAGCGCCACAATCAGGACTGCATACGACCGAGGCACACAGGGCCAACACCCGGCATCATGGTGTGGGGAGCGATCTCCTACACTGGCCGTACACCACTGGTGATCGTCGAGGGGACACTGAATAGTGCACGGTACATCCAAACCGCCATCGAACCCATCGTTCTACCATTCCTAGACCGGCAAGGGAACTTGCTGTTCCAACAGGACAATGCGCGTTCGCATGTAAACGTGCCACCCAACGTGCTCCAGAAGGTGTAAGTCAACTACCCTGGCCAGCAAGATCTCCGGATCTGTCCCCCATTGAGCATGTTTGGGACTGGATGAAGCGTCGTCTCACGCGGTCTGCACGTCCAGCACGAACGCTGGTCCAACTGAGGCGCCAGGTGGAAATGGCATGGCAAGCCGTTCCACAGGACTACATCCAGCATCTCTACGATCGTCTCCATGGGAGAATAGCAGCCTGCATTGCTGCGAAAGGTGGATATACACTGTACTAGTGCCGACATTGTGCATGCTCTGTTGCCTGTGTCTATGTGCCTGTGGTTCTGTCAGTGTGATCATGTGATGTATCTGACCCCAGGAATGTGTCAATAAAGTTTCCCCTTCCTGGGACAATGAATTCACGGTGTTCTTATTTCAATTTCCAGGAGTGTATCTCATATTTTTTCTACTGGATTCTAACATTATAATTTTGCCCATATTTTTTTCCATGTAGTGCTCTCTCTTGAGCCAAGTTAACTATTCATATACGCCATAGCAGTGTCTCTTATTCGGACCAAAGTTTGTTCATATGCATCCTTCCTCTCTCAGATTTTCGGTACCGCTACTCTCGTAATTCACTTCGGTAAATACTTTTCGCTCGAAAGTTTGAGTGCAACGAAAACATAACTGCCTATATATTATACAACAAGTTTTTGTCCGATTTCTCATAGCCAAACGAAGAGTGGGAAATGACAAAAAGAGGTATCAAATTGATTAGCACGATTTTTATTTTCTCAGAAAAGAATATAGTTGCTCGAAATTAATCCAAGTTTAAAGAAAAACTTTTGTAAAGATTTGAAAAAAATTTCACTGTGGGTTTTTGTCCAAATTTTCATAGCCAAACGAAAACCGGAAAACGGAGAAATCTGTTATCAAATTGACCAGCTTCAGGTGTAATAAAAAAAAAAAGAAAAAAAGATTTAATCTTTTGAAAGACATCAGGGTAATTAATGAAAACTTACTTAGTGATTTGAGTGAGAGTTTAAATATCTTACGAACAGGTGGAGCTTCCTATGTAAGTGAAGTGTCAAAAAGTTCATGTGTTCGATGCCTAGCCATTTTACACATAAGGGTACTTACATTCAAACCATTTCGAGAGTAAATGACGCAAGGACTGCGACTTTGTGAACCTCTCTATGGCACCATCTCATTGTCCTCGCAGCTCTGTTGTTGACTATTGTTCCTCCCGCAGTCGCGTTAGTCCTTCACATTTGAAAGGCGGCTAAAGCACTGCTAGCTGCCAGGGATCTTCTTACGCCGATTTCACTGCAGGATGCTTCAGGCATCCCCTGAGATGTAAAACGACCTCTTTCCTCCTGTAATAAAAATTGCATAACTATAAATAAACTCAGATTTTTGAATTAAAATATAACATCTTAAACTGAAAGGCCTCTTCTACCGTGATTATTATTCTTGCTGTAAAATAAAATTATTTGCTGAACTAGACTAAAATTCCCTTTATCCAGTAAACTTGCTATTCCTTTGCGCTACATGATTTTGTTCAGTGATTTATAAAATTAGATTCTTAATCAAATGTTCTTGATGCAGTTACTTGGGGTTATTGGTCTCCTGAATATGCACTTGGACTGTTTCTTGTGTTATCGGGGTGAGGGATAGTTACTGCTAGAAAGTTTTGACATCATTTTCTGTATCTTTCTGTGGTATGCCTTTGATGTTGTTCTCTGATATGCAATACTTCTGATAGTGTTTCATTATACACAATGGAATTAGTACAGTGTACCATTAGCCAGCTATGACTTTTGTTTCTGGATTTGAGAAATAATTTCCAATATGGTTGTTGCAAGTGATATACAGCAATTATATCTTCTCCTGTTGACTTTAATACTTCAGTTTTTTGTCGAGTTCCATATTTATATTTGGTTCCTCCATGTGAATAAATTCCTTAAGCTGCCCACCATCATGAGCTTCTGTAGTTTGGCACGGATCTCACTTTGTGTAAGTTTTTGAAGGTTTTCGGCACTGGCTACCATGACTCGTGGCAGTCCTCGCAGCTCTACTTCTACTACGTTCCCAACTGGCCTGACCAGCACTTGGATGGGTGACAGTCTGGGTCTGCCGAGTGTTGTTGGCAAGTGGGGCGCACTCAGCCCTTGTGAGGCAAACTGAGGAGCTACTTGAATATGAAGTAGCAGCTCCAGCCACGAAAGCTGACAGCGGTCGGGAGAGTGATGTGCTGACGATACACCGCTCCCCAGCATCTAGTGACGCCTATTGGCTAAGGGTGACACGGCGGTCGGTCGGTACTGTTCAGAAGGAGCATTACATCGTTCTTCTTAACAACACAGGCACTGCAATATTGTATGTATCCGGCGATACCGGGCAGCGTTTCTCAATTCTCTCTTTTACAGATGTGTGAGTACAGGTTGTGATCAACAACAATGACATAAGAAAGTTTCGGTCTAGCCATGTGTCATGCACGGATAGTCAAAGCGATTAAGGCGACTGCTCATGTAAAGTGGAAAATCTGGTTTCGAGTCCTGGTTGGGCACAAATTTTCCCTGTCGCTCCCTTACACAACTGATGGTTGTTCATATTCCCAACCATGAATCCGTTTCATGTATTTATGATAATCTTTTAGACGAAGTGTTAATTTTGTATACTTTTGCAGCATTTGATTGACAGATACATCTTTCACCACGCCCACTAGCGCTATTGTACGGTTTGGGCATGTCAGGAAAGAACACCTGGCGTGTGAGGTGGAAATCCGTAGGTGTAATGTTGACGGAACCGTTGCTAAAATCAGCGAGGGTTTGAGAAATAGACTCAACCATCCAAGGTAACTTATCGTCCAGACCATTGGCGAGGTAAGTGATGCAATTCTTGTTTTTTGAGAGTCTCTCACCCATGTGCAGGCTAATATAGAATTTTTGTGCAGTATTTTCGCTTCTTGTGTTCAGTTACGTACATCTAGAACATTTTGGTAATCAGGAGATTACTGGCCATAAGAAAAAGATTTCTGTAATCGAAGGATTACAGGAAAGTATCCAAGAATTATAACACAATGTCAATTTACGCGAAGAAGGGGAGGCCTTCGAAGTTTCTATAAGTCAGCAGAGTGTTGCAGAGGAGTGCGTGGTAGTGATGTCGACGTGTTTAGTCACTTGTCTAATCTACTCAAGTCATATCTACATGGGATTCGCGAACTATCTATTAGTAGTAGTTCCTAGATTGTTCGTTTTTTATGTTTATCAATGGAGATGCAGCTGTTTTCTGGTTTGCTTAGAGTGTGTGAAACATTTTGGATTCAAATCATATTTCCTCTCGCTAAGGCTCGTTTATGTAATATTTTAGAATGGGTAATTAGGGATGAAGGTACCTTGAAATAATTGAACAAAGAATTTTTTACCATAATTTGTCACGTCCGTTAAGAAATCAGCTTGATAATGAAAATTAGTTTTGTGTGCGCTATTATACACTCCTGGAAATTGAAATAAGAACACCGTGAATTCATTGTCCCAGGAAGGGGAAACTTTATTGACACATTCCTGGGGTCAGTTACATCACATGATCACACTGACAGAACCAGAGGCACATAGACACAGGCAACAGAGCATGCACAATGTCGGCACTAGTACAGTGTATATCCACATTTCGCAGCAATGCAGGCTGCTATTCTCCCATGGAGACGATCGTAGAGATGCTGGATGTAGTCCTGTGGAACGGCTTGCCATGCCATTTCCACCTGGCGCCTCAGTTGGACCAGCGTTCGTGCTGGACGTGCAGACCGCGTGAGACGACGCTTCATCCAGTCCCAAACATGCTCAATGGGGGACAGATCTGGAGATCTTGCTGGCCAGGGTAGTTGACTTACGCCTTCTAGAGCACGTTGGGTGGCACGGGATACATGCGGACGTGCATTGTCCTGTTGGAACAGCAAGTTCCCTTGCCGGTCTAGGAATGGTAGAACGATGGGTTCGATGACGGTTTGGATGTACCGTGCACTATTCAGTGTCCCCTCGACGATCACCAGTGGTGTACGGCCAGTGTAGGAGATCGCTCCCCACACCATGATGCCGGGTGTTGGCCCTGTGTGCCTCGGTCGTATGCAGTCCTGATTGTGGCGCTCACCCGCACGGCGCCAAACACACATACGACCATCATTGGCACCAAGGCAGAAGCGACTCTCATCGCTGAAGACGACACGTCTCCATTCGTCCCTCCATTCACGCCTGTCGCGACACCACTGGAGGCGGGCTGCACGATGTTGGGGCGTGAGCGGAAGACGGCCTAACGGTGTGCGGGACCGTAGCCCAGCTTCATGGAGACGGTTGCGAATGGTCCTCGCCGATACCCCAGGAGCAACAGTGTCCCTAATTTCCTGGGAAGTGGCGGTGCGGTCCCCTACGGCACTGCGTAGGATCCTACGGTCTTGGCGTACTGTGGAGACCTCACGCCCCACGTGTTGAGCAATTCGGCGGTACGTCCACCCGGCCTCCCGCATGCCCACCATACGCCCTCGCTCAAAGTCCGTCAGCTGCACATACGGTTCACGTCCACGCTGTCGCGGCATGCTACCAGTGTTAAAGACTGCGATGGAGCTCCGTATGCCACGGCAAACTGGCTGACACTGACGGCGGCGGTGCACAAATGCTGCGCAGCTAGCGCCATTCGACGGCCAACACCGCGGTTCCTGGTGTGTCCGCTGTGCCGTGCGTGTGATCATTGCTTGTACAGCCCTCTCGCAGTGTCCGGAGCAAGTATGGTGGGTCTGACACACCGGTGTCAATGTGTTCTTTTTTCCATTTCCAGGAGTGTAGAATGGGTAATTAGGGATGAAGGTACCTTGAAAGAATTGAACAAAGAATTGTTTACCATAATTTGTCACATCCGTTAAGAAATCAGCTTGTTAATGAAAATTAGTTTTGTGTGCAATGTTGCCGAGAACCACTTTTCACTATGTGGAGAGTATTAAGAAAGCTCAATTTGCCTTTTTAATTAAGGCTAGTGAGAGGAACACAGGTGACAACATTGTTCAAGGCATGCAACCTGAGGGTAGCTCTAGACTGGTCTCTGATAGCGGACCTTCAACATTGACTTAGTGAAATCACTCACGATACTGAAAACATTAGTTTTTCTGATAAACAACGGCAAACACTGACACCTGTTGATAGTGTTCCTCACAACGAACCTTCAGTAAAACGGGACGGCCGAGGAAAGAATTCGGACAGATTCAGATGCCCTAAATGACCAATCTGGCCAATTTACACTTAATTGTAACATGAGATGACAGCGATAAGACTAAAAATAGCTGAGGGTTTGGGAAATTGGAGAGCTGAAAGAAGTGGCCACCCAGAGGTTATTACACCTTTTTTACCACAATTTGTCTAGCTATTAATCACAATCCCATGTGTGGCCATTAGTTTCACAAAGCAATATTTCATTAATATCCCACGAATGGAATTTGAAATATAAGAAAATATGTTTGTTGGAGAGTCCTTTTTGCTCAAAAACTTAATGCTTTTTGGACTATTCCTCTAGAAGGTTGTCAGTAAAATTTCGCCCTGAAAAGACTTAGCCTTGGCGCAGGCTTCCTTGTAGTCCTCAGGTCATTAATCTGACAGTCGGTGATTCCCACTTTTGAGTGAAACGTTTATCTCGTGACCAGGCAGACCAGCTGTTTGAGCTCCTTGTCCTGTTTCCTGATGTACTGAATGATCGCCTTGGCTTCACAAATGAACCTGAGCATAAAATTCAGTTAACAGAGAACATTTCCGTAAGGCATTCTCCATATCGAGTATACCCTCCCAAGACACAAGGGTTAAGAAGAATTATTGACAAGTTATTTGCTGAAGGAGTGATTAGGAAATCTTTATTGGAAAATATATATTGCCATCTGCTTCGCCAGCAAGGGGTATTTTTTATGCCTGTTAGTTTACGGTTCCCGGTCTGGATCAGGCATACCTTCAATGGATATGTCTGAACAATTGACCACATTTTCTACAGATAACAATCTTTTCAAATGTAATAGGGTCCCTTTACCATCAGATACCTTTAATCGCTATGTACAAACAATTGACCGTATTCTTTACAGATTACAATCTTTTCAACTGTAATAGGGTGCCTTTCGGTTTGTCAACTAGTTCAGCTGTATTTTCTCGTTAATGGGGCAGTCTTCTTGGAAAATTCAAATACAGATGGGCTTACCATTATTTCGAAGATACCCATATCTACACTGAAGCGCCAAATAAAATGGTATAGGCATGCTTATTCAAATACAGAGATTTGTAAACAGGCAGAACACGGCGCTGAGGTCGGCAACGCCTATATAAGTTGTTAGCTCGGTTGCTGCTGCCACAGTGGCAGGTCATCAAGATGTAAGTGAGTGTGGTGTCACCGCCAGACACCACACTTGCTAGGTGGTAGCCTTTAAATCGGCCGCGGTCTGTTAGTATACGTCGGACCCGCGTGTCGCCACTGTCAGTGATTGCAGACCGAGCGCCGCCACACGGCAGGTCTAGAGAGACTTCCTAGCACTCAGCCCAGTTGTACAGCCGACTTTGCTAGCGATGGTTCACTGACAAATTACGTTCTCATTTGCCGAGACGATAGTTAGCATAGCCTTCAGCTACGTCATTTCCTACGACCTAACAAGGCGCCATTATAAATTGCTATTTATCTTGTGATGCATGTACCGTCAGACCGACGTTCACCAATTATGGATTAAAGTTAAGTATTCCAGCAGCTACGTACTTTTCTTGCTACTATAATTACTTTACCTGTTCCAGACCTCACGCCATCCTGCGTGAGCTTAACGCGTGCCTTTCGGCTACCCGTCACTGTCGATTGGCTGCCTTGCCAGTCCACAACAGTGAGATTGAACGTTGTGCTATAGTTGGAGCACGAGCGATGGGACACAGCATGTCCGAGGTAACGATGAAGTGGGTATTTTCCCATACGACCATTTCACAAGTCTACTGTGAATATCAGGAGTCCGGTAAAACATCAAATTTTCGGCATCGTTGCGGCCGGAAGAGGACCCTGCAAGTACGTGACCAACGACGACTGAAGAGAATTGTTCAGCGCGACAGAAGTGCACCCATCAGCAAATTGCTGCAGATTTCAATGCTGGGCCGTCAACAAGTGTCAGCGTGCGAACCATTCAACGAAACATCATCGATAGGGGCTTCCGGAGCCGAAGGACCACTCGTGTACCCTTGATGATTCCACGACACAAAAGTCTTACGTCTCGCCTGGAGGGGTCAACACCGTCATGGGACTGTTGATGACTGGAAACATGTTACCTGGTCAGACGACTCTCGATTCAAATTGTATCGAGCGGATGGACGTGTACGGGTATGGCGACAACCTCATGAATCCAAAGATCCTGTATGTCAGCAGGGGACTGTTAAAGCTCGTGGAGGCTCTGTAATGGTGTGGGGCATATGTAGTAGCAGTCATATGCGACCCCAGATGCGTTTAGATACGACTCTGACGGTGACACATACGTAAGCATTGTGTCTTATCGCTTGCATCCATTCATGTCCATTGTGCATTCCGACGGTCGTAGAGACGAGAGATTCGGCGAGTAATCTGCGCAACCCAAGTGCTGTGACGTTCTTTAGCAGCACCTGATGGAGGAATAGAAAATTCAGCCACGAGAAGATGGTGATAGACTCTGGTGGACACACGGCAACTGCAAGCTAAGTAGCAATTTTCAGTATTCACTGAAACAGCCTTGAACAGAGGCTGCGTGTCTCTATCTCGTTGAACTAAGTGAGTGGAATATCAGTGAATAGCAGGAACAAGTTACTGATCGCTACATGTGTCTTGTACTATAGGACAAGTGGCTCCTGATTGATAGTGAATTATTTGAATGTGTTGATGATTTATGATTTAGGCCAAGCGGTGAGCAGATGACGGACTGAGTGGCAATGAAAGCATTCGCCTCTGATGAAGATCCTTCCTAGTGATTATTGAACGTATCTGACATTCTGTTAAGTGTGTTGACAGACAATAAATGCATTGACCAAATTTAATAACTTGCTATTGCAACCGACCAGTCCAGCCAATTCTATGAAAATGAGTAACGTGTTGTAACGAAACACTTACTACAACCAAGTAGATTTCCTCCCTCTCATCTCCGCTATAAAGGTTGAAAAACAAGCTGACTAAACTCATATTCTCGGTAGCATCCTGCCTGCGCCCGAAGATGACACTGAAATCAAAACGATAAAAGAAACAGGGGTAGGGAAATTGTACCGTTGGGCAGTCCGAATGTCAGCTTTTCGCTTTTCCGCCAAGCATGTAAACGGAAGCGATCACGGACACGAGGAAGACGAGCCGTTTTGGAAGAATGTGAGTCAGAGTTCATGCACACCATGTTGGCTGATATACCCGCTCTCTTCCAGAGTCCCGAGGAGAAACAAGGTCATTATGCCAGGATTGCCGCGGTTAAGGATCAGTTGCGTCAGGAGCCAGATATTCAAGGCTGTTCTTTAAATAACGGGGTAATATGCTATCGTACGAAATATGATAGATAACTCAAGATGCATTTCTCAATAACTGGTTCCTGCAGTATTTCACTATTTTCATTCTCCCCTTTTTGTGAGCATATAGGAATTTTTAAGACTATAATGAAAATTAGGCAACATTTCACGTCACCCTGTTCAAATTGAGATGTAAGAGAACTTGTAGGTCAGTGCCAACAACGGATGACCGCTGAATCAAACCCCAATACTCTTTGCAGTTCGCCCCAGTCCACCTGGGAGCAGAGGCCTATGGGGAAACTTCATTGATTAGGCGGGCAAATCCCATGATTGATTACTCGTTGTCTTTGTCATAGAAATGGTCTTGTGTTCCATGGTTTTTAAGTTCTTATATAGATTTGTGGGCACAGATTCGGTAAAAGAAATTGTTAGTATTATTCTATACCACATTTAAAAATAGTGCACGTACACCTATATCCTATACTCAGTGTCTAAAATTATTTCCATTACAACGAAATACTGCAGTTATACATGGTCCAGTCACATAAATGTGATCACCGGCTATGTTTGACGTCACTGTGCAATACAGCAGGTGGCAGCATTAGCAGTGGAGGGTATATAAACCGTATTTGGTGGACGCGGAAAACAGTGCAGTCGTTGTCGTAATGCGGAATTGGAACGATTTATCTGACGTCCAAAATGGCATGACCTTTGGCTTTCGGGCCAAAGGTGGAATCATTTCCTAAATAGCCAAGTTTGTAAATCTTTTGGGTGCCTCTGTAGTTATACTGGCAAAATGGCGCTATACAAATCCGGCGCCGAGGCAACTATGGGCCACAGAAGACGGGGGTGAACGACAATGACAGATGCGGAGATGGGTACGGACGAATAGGCATGCAACTGTTGAGCAACTGACCGCCCAGCCAAACCAAGTGGCAACCAAAAATGTCTCTTCAGTGACCGTTCAGCCCCCACATATTGGTTTCTGCAGCAGGCATCTAGCTCACGCACTCTTGATGACTGCTGTTCGCTGGCGACGAAGGCTGGAATTTGCACGCCAGTACCGTAACTGGATGCCTATTGAGCGGCCACAGATGTCCTGTCCAGATGAATCATCGGACACATAGCTGTTGGGCAGTACAGCGCGAAACCTCTGAAAGAAAACACTACGCTTGAGTTGTGGTCTGGGGAATGGAATTTACTGGTTGATTTCGTCATTGAGGAAGGCACGCTGCGTCAACACAAGCATGCATCTGTCCTTGGGGACCATGTCTCATATACCTTCTTCCATGGAAATGTGCACTAAAGAGACGATTAATCACAGT
The DNA here is from genome assembly GCF_021461385.2 of Schistocerca piceifrons. Classification (NCBI taxonomy): domain Eukaryota; kingdom Metazoa; phylum Arthropoda; class Insecta; order Orthoptera; family Acrididae; genus Schistocerca; species Schistocerca piceifrons. The sequence goes on along the minus strand of NC_060141.1, from coordinate 768,844,263 downwards.
AACTCAAGTTTATTTCTCGACCACCATCAGCAAATTACTCAATGTAGTGTGGAGATAAGATTCCTTTAAGTTCAGATTAAGCAAAATTCTTCGAGAAGCGAACAAACAAGCAATAACTCTTCAATAACAACAAACGTGAAATTCCTGAATCTCAAAAACAAGTTAGGTTGCGCAACAGTTGAAAAAGCCGGCCGCGGTGGTCTCGCGGTTCTAGGCGCGCAGTCCGGAACCGTGCGACTGCTACGGTCGCAGGTTGGAATCCTGCCTCGGGCATGGATGTGTGTGATGTCCTTAGGTTAGTTAGGTTTAAGTAGTTCTAAGTTCTAGGGGACTGATGACCACAGCTGTTAAGTCCCATAGTGCTCAGAGCCATTTGAACAGTTGGAAATAAATAAAATTAAATATCTTGAAAGCTGAATAAAGTAAAATTCAGCATGGAACAAGTTCGTTGGTTCTCACATTTGAAAAAGCAAAGTCCGCGCTTTATCTTATCTTGTGAAAAAATAAGACTTTCAAAGTATCGTTTACAGGAAAGGTATGGAAGGTCAAAACATTTTACGATAGTTTATACGTCCGACAAGGATTTGGTCACAAAGTCAAGTCTTAGCACTATGTTGTCGGTGAAGAAAACAAACTGTGTTAAGTTATACCAGTTTCCAGCTACGTCGCCAATCACTTAGTCCAGATGGAGGAGACAATATACATTGCCAGAAGATGGCGACGGCGTCCATATCGAGGCGTAATACTGGTACCCCTTCTAGACAGTAGCTCAATGTGATGGAGAAGCCCTGCTAAGCTAGCGCGCCGGCCTAAATAGCTGCCTAATGGAAGGGTCCATGCGCACTACTTCCGCCACATTAACCTCTACATCTAAGTGACCGCTCTGCTATACACAATAAAGTGCCAGGCAGAGGGTTCAATGAACCCTCTGGATCTACATCTACATCTACGTTTACACTCTTTAAGCCACCTAACGGTGTGTGGCGGAGGGCACTTTACGTGCCACTGTCATTACCTCCCTTTCCTGTTCCTCGGTTCGCGGGAAGAACGACTGCCGGAAAGCCTCCGTGCGCGATCGAATCTCTCTAATTTTACATTCGTGATCTCCTCGGGAGGTATAAGTAGGGGGAAGCAATATATTCGATACCTCATCCAGAAACGGACCCTCTCGAAACCTGGACAGCAAGCTACACCGCGATGCACAGCGAATGTCTTGCAGAGTCTGCCATTTCAGTTTGCTAAACATCTCCGTAACGCTATCACGCTTACCAAATAGCCCTGTGAGGAAACGCGCCGCTCTTCTTTGGATCTTCTCTATCTCCTCTGTCAAGCTGACCTGGTACGGATCCCACACTGATGAGCAATACTCAAGTATAGATCGAACGAGTGCTTTATAAGCCACCTCCTTTGTTGATGGACTACATTTTCCAAGGACTCTCCCAATGAATCTCAACCCGGTACCCGCCCTACCAACAATTAATTTTATATGATCATTCCACTTCAAATCGTTCTGTTCGCATACTCCCAGATATTTTACAGAAGTAACTGCTACCAGTGTTTGTTCCGCTATCATATAATCATACAATAAAAGATCCTTCTTTCTATATATTCGCAATACACTATATTTTTTCTATGTTAAAGGCCAGTTGCCACTCCCTGCACCAAGTGCCTATCCGCTGCAGATCTTCCTGCATTTCGCTGCAATTTCCTAATGCTGCAACTTCTCTGTATACTACAGCATCATCCTCGAAAAGTCGCATGGAACTTCCGACACTATCTACTAGGTCATTTATATATATTGTGAAAAGCAATGGTCCCATAACACTCCCCTGTGGCACGCCAGATGCAGGAAAAGGTGCGGTACGTCCATGACCTCTACCATCACCATACATGCCACCTGATGACCGGAACACTGTTGACGGCACCTGCTGGTCTGGCAGCAGACTTCCGCTGTTCAGAGGTGCCGATTCATCTGTTCTGTAGTGATGGAGCTCGCTGCAAGCCAAATGACGCAGGAGATAGCGAGGGGTGACGCTGGGGCCTGATGTCTATAGCGTCACGGCAATGTTCACCACAATATGCAGTTTGTTCTTCCTCAGTACAATGGCCTCCACCAGCAGGACAATGTAATTTTTCACACAGGTCGCAGTGCACGCGCGTGGTTCGAAGAGCACCGTGATGAGTGTACTGTTGCCCTCTGCAGCCCCAGACTCCCCAGATTAAAACCCAACCGAGAATCTGTGGGACCACTTCGATTGGGTTGTTCACACTATGGATCCTGAACCAAGAAACCTAGCGCACCTGGCCACAGAGCCGAGCGGGATTAGCCGAGCGGTCATGACGCTGCAATCATGGACTGTGCGGCTGTTCCCGGCGGAGGTTCGAGTCATCCCTCGGGCATGGGTGTGTGTGTTTGTCCTTAGCATAATTTAGGTTAAGTAGTGTGTAAGCTTAGGGACTGATGACCTTAGCAGTTGAGTCCCATAAGATTTCACACACATTTTGGCCACAGTATAGGAGTCGGCGTGGCTGCACATCCATTTCCGTACCTTCCATAGGATCACTGACTCTCTTACTGCACGTCTTGCAGTGATCCACGCCTCAAAAGCTAATTATTCAAAGTTTTCACAAGTGGTCGTATTAATGCCTCTGTTCTGTAGTTGAAAAGAAAGGAAATACACATTTGTTACGCGGACAGATTTCAGCCCTGAAGTTTTGTCGATATACGCGTAAAATTGTGTTAGCACTTATAGATTAACCTCTGAGTGTCGTCGTAACTGCCGTCTGCTTCACATCTGCTGTGCAGCGAGCTACCTTAATTTAAGTATTAACTGTATTTTTCTTACTTGTCACTTCTTCCTCCGTGTGTTTTTGCTCTTAGGAAGATTTAGTTGTCGAGTGCTAGTAATAGTGTTCCATAGATTTCGTGTCTGTTTTGAATAGTCAGAGAGAGTCCCTTTAGTCAGCCACAGTGCCAGTAGTGCTAGTGTTTGTTTTGAATACAGTCCAGAGACAGGTAGTGCTATTTTCATTGTTTTCTACAAGAAGTGGCTAGCAATCACAGTTTAATCAACTATCAGCCGCCTTTAGTGAATTAGCAGTCTAGTTAAAAGTTGATTAACTCTCTACAGTAAATTGATTCCTTAGGATGGATAGGATGTGCAACTGCTGTGTACGGACGCAGGAAGAGCTGGCCACTGTTCGCGAACAGCTGAGCGTGGTGATGGCCGCGGTCAGCCGTCTTCAGGCTGCTGCCTCGGAGTGTAGCGGCAGTGGGGAGTCTGGTGCGTCGCAAGGTACACCCCAGGTGTTACATGCTTCACCCACTGCCCCTGCTGTCGAGACATCTTCACGGGTACCGGGCGCGGTTGGGCCACCCTCTCCTCAAGGGGAGTGGCGGGTTCAGCGGCGTTCGCGGCGCACGAGGCGGAGGGTCAATGTGGAGGCTGGCCGTGTGGCATCGCCCGCTCTGCCTGTGAGTGGACATGTGGCTGCTCCTTCAGCAAGGTCCGAGCAGGCACACGGGGGGAGGGGTTCATTAGTTAATGGGAGCTCCAACGTTAGGCGGGTGATGGAGCCCCTTAGGGAAATAGCGGAAAGGTCGGGGAAGAAGGCCAGTGTTCACTCTGTCTGCTTGCCGGGGGGTCACATTCGAGATGTGGAGGAGGCACTGCCGGCGGCGATAGAGAGCACTAGGTGCACCCGACTGCAAACTGTTGCTCATGTCGGCACCAATGACGCCTGCCGTCTGGGTTCAGAGGTCATTCTCAGTTCGTACAGGCGGTTGGCGGAATTGGTGAAGGTGGAAAGCCTCGCGCGCGGGGTGGAATTTGCCGGATATAGACTGGGAGACTCAAACGTTCATAACGGGTGGCAGCGACAAAGAATTCAATGAAGTTTTTTTAAGTGCTGGGATAGTATCGATCCCAGAACCGATCGCGGTCCTCTGGTTTGGAGCCGAGTAGAAAGCTTAAACCAGAGGCTCAGACGATTCTGCGGAGATCTGGGGTGCAAATTTCTCGACCTCCGCTATCGGGTGGAGAAATGTAGGGTCCCCCTGAGTAGGTCAGGCGTGCACTACACGCCGGAAGCGGTTACAAGGGTAGCGGAGTACGTGTGGAGTGCACATTTGGGTTTTTTAGGTTAGAGAATTCCCTTCCTAGGCCCGACAAGACGCCTTCTGAGACGCGGCAAGGTAGGAGTGGGCAAAATGCAACAGGGAATAACAATATTAATGTACTAATAGTAAACTGCAGGAGCGTCTATAGAAAGGTCCCAGAACTGCTCTCATTAATAAACGGTCACAACGCCCATATAGTACTAGGGACAGAAAGTTGGCTGAAACCAGACGTAAACAGTAATGAAATCCTAAACTCAGATTGGAATGTATACCGCAGAGACAGGCTGGACAGTGAAGGGGGAGGCGTGGTTATAGCGATAAGAAGTGCAATAGTATCGAAGGAAATTGACGGAGATCCGAAATGTGAAATAATTTGGGTGAAGGTCACGGTTAAAGCAGGCTCAGACATGGTAATTGGATGTCTCTATAGGCCCCCTGGCTCAGCAGCTGTTGTGGCTGAGCACCTGAAGGATAATTTGGAAAATATTTCGAGTAGATTTCCCCACCATGTTATAGTTCTGGGTGGAGATTTTAATTTGCCGGATATAGACTGGGAGACTCAAACGTTCATAACGGGTGGCAGCGACAAAGAATCCAATGAAATTTTTTTAAGTGCTTTATCTGAAAACTACCTTGAGCAGTTAAACAGAGAACCGACTCAAGGCGATAACATATTAGACCTTCTGGTGACAAACAGACGCGAACTATTTGAAACAGTTACTGCAGAACAGGGAATCAGCGATCATAAAGCGGTTACTGCATCGATGATTTCAGCCGTAAATAGAAATATTAAAAAGGTAGGAAGATTTTTCTGTTTAGCAAAAGTGACAAAAAGCAGATTACAGAGTACCTGACGGCTCAACACAAAAGTTTTGTCTCAAGTACAGATAGTGTTGAGGATCAGTGGACAAAGTTCAAAACCATCGTACAATATGCGTTAGATGAGTATGTGCCAAGCAAGATCGTAAGAGATGGAAAAGAGCCACCGTGGTACAACAACCAAGTTAGAAAACTGCTGCGGAAGCAAAGGGAACTTCACAGCAAACATAAACATCGCCAAAGCCTTGCAGACAAACAAAAATTACGCGAAGCGAAATGTAGTGTGAGGAGGGCTATGCGAGAGGCGTTCAATGAATTCCAAAGTAAAGTTCTATGTACTGACTTGGCAGAAAATCCCAAGAAATTTTGGTCTTATGTCAAAGCAGTAGGTGGATCAAAACAAAATGTCCAGAAACTCTGTGACCAAAATGGTACTGAAACAGAGGATGACAGACTAAAGGCCGAAATACTAAATGTCTTTTTCCAAAGCTGTTTCACAGAGGAAGACCGCACTGTAGTTCCTTCTCTAGATTGTCGTACAGATGACAAAATGGTAGATATCGAAATAGACGACAGAGGGATAGAGAATCAATTAAAATCGCTCAAAAGAGGAAAGACGCTGGACCTGATGGGATACCAGTTCGATTTTACCCAGAGTACGCGAAGGAACTTGCCCCCCTTCTTGCAGCGGTGTACCGTAGGTCTCTAGAAGAGCGTAGCCTTCCAATAGATTGGAAAAGGGCACAGGTCATCCCAGTTTTCAAGAAGGGACGTCGAACAGATGTGCAGAACTATAGACCTATATCTCTAACGTCGATCAGTTGTAGAATTTTGGAACACGTATTATGTTCGAGTATAATGACTTTTCTGGAGACTAGAAATCTACTCTGTAGGAATCAGCATGGGTTTCGAAAAAGACGGTCGTGTGAAACCCAGCTCGCGCTATTCGTCCACGAGACTCAGAGGGCCATAGACACGGGTTCACGGGTAGATGCCGTGTTTCTTGACTTCCGCAAGGCGTTCGATACAGTTCCCCACAGTCGTTTAATGAACAAAGTAAGAGCATATGGACTATCAGACCAATTGTGTGATTGGATTGAGGAGTTCCTAGATAACAGAACGCAGCATGTCATTCTCAATGGAGAGAAGTCTTCCGAAGTAAGAGTGATTTCAGGTGTGCCGCAGCGGAGTGTCATAGGACCGTTGCTATTCACAATATGCATAAATGACTTTGTGGATGACATCGGAAGTTCACTGAGGCTTTTTGCAGATGATGCTGTGGTGTATCGAGAGGTTGTAACAATGGAAAATTTTACTGAAATGCAGGAGGATCTGCAGCGAATTGACGCATGGTGCAGGGAATGGTAATTGAATCTCAATGTAGGAATACATAGAAAAATAGATCCCATATAATTTAGCTACAAAATAGCTGGTCAGCAACTGGAAGCAGTTAATTCCATAGATTATCAGGGAGTACGCATTAGGAGTGATTTAAAATGGAATGATCATATAAAGTTGATCGTCGGTAAAGTAGATGCCAGACTGAGATTCATTGGAAGAATCCTAAGGAAATGCAATCCGAAAACAAAGGAAGTAGATTACAGTACGCTTGTTCGCCCACTGCTTGAATACTGCTCAGCAGTGTGAGATCCGTACCAGATAGGGTTGATAGAAGAGATAGAGAAGATCCAACGGAGAGCAGCGCCCTTCGTTACAGGATCATTTAGTAATCACGAAAGCGTTACGGAGATGATAGATAAACTCCAGTGGAAGACTCTGCAGGAGAGACGCTCAGTTGCTCGGTACGGGCTTTTGTTAAAGTTTCGAGAACATACCTTCACCGAAGAGTTAAGCAGTATATTGCTCCCTCCTATGTATATCTCGCGAAGAGACCATGAGGATAAAATCAGAGAGATCAGAGCCCACACAGAAGCATACCGACAATCCTTCTTTCCACGAACAATACGAGACTAGAATAGAAGGGAGAACCGATAGAGGTACTCAGGGTACCCTCCGCCACGCACCGTCGGGTGGCTTGCGGAGTATGGATATAGATGTAGATGTAGAAACATTTTATGAGTGAATGTTGATAGAAAATTGATTTGGCGACAGACAGACAGAGACCTGAGTCGTCACTCGTCGTGCAACGCATTGACAAATACATTGAAGAGGCAAACAAGCTGGTACACCGGCCTAATACCGTGTAGGGCCCACGCGAGCACGCAAAAGTGCCGCAACATGAATTGGCATGGACTCAACTAATGTCTGAAGTAGTGCTGGAGGGAACTTACACCACGAATCCTGCAGGGCTGTCCATAAATCTGTAAGATTACGAGGGCGTGGAGGTCTCTTTTGAACAGCACGTTGCAAGGCATCCCAGATATGCTCAGTAATTTTCATATCTGCTGAGTTTGGTGGCCAGCGGAAGTGCTTAAATTCAGAAGAGTGTTCCTGGAGCCACTCTGTAGGAATTCAGGAAGTGTTGGGTGTTGCATTGTCCTACTGGAACTGCCCAAGTCTGTCGAAATGCACAATGGAAATGAATGGACGCAGGTTATCATACAGGATGCTTACGTATGTGTCACCTGTCAGAGTCGCATCTAGACGTATCAGCTGTCCGATACTGTTCCAACTTCACACGCCGCACACCATTACAGAGCCTCCACCAGCTTGAACATCCCCTGCTGACATACAGGATCCATGGATTCATGAGGTTGTCTCCATACCCCTACAAGTCCATCCGGTCGATATAATTTGAAACGTGACTCGTCCGACCAGGCAACATATTTCCAGTCATCAACAGTCGAATTTCGGTATTGACGGGCCCAGGCGACGTTTAAAGCTTTGCGTCGTGCAGTCATCAAGGCTACACGAATGGGTCTTCGGTTCCGGAAACCCATATCGATGATGTTTCGTTGAATGGTTCGCACACTGACAGTTGTTGATGGCCCAGCATTGAAATCTGCAGGAATTTTCTTAAGAGTTGCACTTCTGTCGCGTTGAACGATTCTCTTCAGTCATCGTTGGTTCCGTTCTTGCAGGTTCTTTTTCCAGCTGCAGCGATGTCCGTGATTTGATATTCTACCGGATTCCTGATATTTACAGTACACCCGTGAAATGGTCGTATGGGAAAATACCCATTTCACTGCTATTTCGGAAATTCTGTATCGCATCGCTCGTGCGCCGCCTATAACACCACGTTCAAACTCACTTAAATCTTGATAATCTACCATTGTAGCAGCAGAAACCGATGTGATAATTGTGCCAGACACTTGTTGTCTTATATAGGTGTTGCCGACCTCTGCGTCGTATTCTGCCTGTTTACATATCTTTTTATCTGAATACGCATGTCCGTACCAGTTTCTTTGGCGCTTCAGTGTAATTGTGTGGTGCCCGTGAATAGAACCAGTGCAGATTATGATAAACTAGCGTGATTGGAGATAATATTACTGTAGTTTCTACGTCACAGGCCGTCCCAATGTGGTCATTGTTTTGTGTGTAGTTCTACGATAGCGTACTTCCCCTTATATCGTGACAGCACTGCAGAGAATTCTACTACTTTGTCAGTTATTTATGACAAGCACGGTTCTGCAGAAATTATATACCTAAATGCATCTAGCTCTCTCTTATAGAGGTACATCCTCCTTAAGCGCAGCTGTGCTGGATCTGTGCATTACAATACAAAAAGAGTTGCACTTTTAGTCGCAAAATATTTATGTTTATTCTGTCCGGGGCTTCGAAACAATAACAAACATTCGACGGCCAGGAGCGGGCCGATTTTCACAGGAAAATACGGGACCTCAGCCATGTGCTTTTTCGCGTAATCCGGCAAGCAGACGGCAACAACTGGACGACAGCAACTGTGTGCCGACATTTCCCGTTCGACAGTGCTGCACTCTGTCGGCACTCTTTGCTATTCCTCGTTTTGTGGCACTTTGTCTGAGTAACCAGTCTGAAAATGCACAGCGTTAATTTACGCAAAGCAATTCTGTTTACTAACTGTGCCATATTGGCGAGACTACATCGAGAAAATGGGTTAACTGTTTTGTTTTTACAGTTTGAATACTAGAGCTCTGTGAATTTTATATACACCATGGACGCGGAAAAATGTAGGGAGAGAAACTAAGCTTTGAAAACTACTAAAAGGAAAATAACAGCTTTAAACTTGGCCTACAAAAAATTGGAGGTAACTCTCAAATGTACACTGCATGTAGCATGCAACAGCCGTCAATCAGGTATGATTTGTATCGGTGACCAAAAAGTCCATTAACATTTTATTTATTTATTTATTTACTTTTTTATTGTTCCGTGGGACCACATTAAGGAAAAGTCCCTATGGTCATGGAACGAGTCAATACATGAAATTATAACACGATTGTAGAAACAGATAAAATGAAATATAAGAAACATATTCAGTTGCAGATTGTAGAAACAGATAAAATGAAATATAAGAAACATATTCAGGCGACTCGTCGTTAGTTTAAATAAAGAAAATCAAGAATGTAACATTGGCATTTGCTTAATTTTTTAGCTCTTCCAGGAGATCCTCGACAGAATAGAAGAAGTGAGCCATGAGGAAACTCTTCAGTTTAGACTTGAAAGCGTTTGGGCTACTGCTAAGATTTTTGAGTTCTTGTGGTAGCTTACTGAAAATGGATGCAGCAGAATACAGCACTCCTTTCTGCACAAGAGTCAAGGAAGTGCATTCCACATGCAGATTTGATTTCTGCCTAGTATTAACTGAGTGAAAGCTGCTAACTCTTGGGAATAAGCTAATATTGCTAACAACAAACGACATTAAAGAAAATATATACTGTGAGGGCAATTACCTGATTCACGAAAAACTGTAGGTAGCGAGGTGAAACTTGACACAGATTCCTAAAATGACACGACGTTTCATTGAAACCAAAAACGAGTGCAAAAACAGGTTAACAGATGGCACTGGATAGCAACACGTCAGTGACGCCGCATAATAATCGTGTATAAAATGAGCTACAGTGTGAGAGGGAGTCAGATGTGGCAACAAACGCGGCGTGTTGATTTTACCAGAAAGGCACGGCTAATAATACTTTACTGCTGTAATAGTGAATCAGCTACGGCAGCGTTAGGGCCCTATTGCCATAAGAAGGGTATTCGAACGCTGTGGCAAGTGTCGCCGTGAAGGAGTGATTACGAAGTTCGAAGCCATGGGTTGTTTACGTCGGCCCTGCAGTGGGCAGCCGAGAAAAGCGCTACTGCTGCTCGGACAATTTATGAAGAAATTGAGACTAGCGAGTTCACTTCCACATGGTGAAGTCAGCGCTCGTGAAGTAGCGCGTCGCACCGAGCATTCCACGCACTAATGTTTGCAAAGCATTAAGGCGAACCCTCCAACGCTAACCGCACAAAATCCAGCGTCATCGTGAACTGTTGGCACCGATTTTGTGAGGCGGACAGTATTTGGGGTGTGGACACTGAAACAAAAATGAGGAAGGATGACGATTGGTTGACTAACGTGTTGGGGGACGACGAATCCCGTTTCACAATCAGAGGGCCTGTCGTTACCCACAACGGAAGAATCTGCGCTACCGAAAATCCTATAACTATTGTGGAAACCCCATTGCATGACGAGAAAGTCAAGGTGTGTTGCGGATGTACCTCAGCAGTCGTGATAGGATCTCTTTTCTTCAGGAAATGAAGGGTACTGCTTTTCAAACTTCTAGCGTGAAAGATGCGAGGGACGCCGATATGTTAGAGAATCGCATCATCCCCAGCCTGACAACAAAAAACAAGTGCAGGAAGATACGACTTTTGTGCAGGACATATCTGAAAGATCTCTTGAGCAAATCGTTTGGTGACGATGGCTTGCTGAGTCATCACTTCTGTCAGGCTTGGCACCACAGGTCCCCTGACCTGTGTGATTGTTGGTCTCAAGTCAATGGCGATCGTCCGACCTCATTGGGGATGCTAAAAGACAAACACCCGACGGCAGTTTCTCACCACACCTACTAACACGCTGTACAGTGCTGTTCACAACATTGTCCCTTGACTGCAGGTATTGTTGAAGAATGACGGTTGACGTATTGAGCATTTGTTATAAAGAATATCGTCTTTGCCAAACATCAATTTTTATGCAAATTATTGCTTTTACATCACACACTGAGGTGCCGAAAGTCATGGGACACTTCCTAATATCGTGTCGGACCTCGTTTTTCCCGGCGTAGTAAACAGCAACTCGACATAGAATGAACGCCACAAGTCGCTGGAAGTCCCCAGGGTAAATATTGAGAGACACTGCCTTTAATGCTATACATTACTGCGAGAGTGTTGCCGGTGCAAGATTATGTGCACGAACTGTCCTCTCGATTATGTGCAATAAATATTCGATGGGATTCATGCAGGGCGATTTGGCTGGCTCGAATTGTTCAGAATGTTCTCCAAATCAATGGTGAACAATTCTGATCTGGTGATATGGCGCATTTTCATCCATAAAAGTTACTGAGTACATGAAGTCCATGAATGGCTGAAAACGGTCTCCAAATGAAAGAAAATAATCATTTACAGTCAATGATCGGTTCATTTGGCCCAGAAGACCAAGTGCATTCCATGTAAACACAACGAACACCATTATGGAGCCACCAACACCTTACACAGTGCCTCGTTAATAACTTAGATCCATGGCTTTGTGAGGTCTGAGTGACACTTGAACCCTACTGTCAACTCTTACCAACTGAAATTGGGACTCATGTCACCAGACCACGATTTTCCAGTCGTCTTTGGTCCAACCGATGAGATCAAGAGGCGCTGCAGGCGCTGGCGTATTGTTAGCAGAGGCACGGGTGTCGGTCGCCGGTTGTCATAGCCCACTAACGCCATATACCGTCCCAAAGGATACGTTCGTCGTACCCACATTTATTTCTGAGGTTATTTCATGGAATGCTGCTTGTCTGATAGTACTGACAACGCAAACCCCACTGCTGTCGGTCGTTCAGCGAAGGCCGTCGGCCTCTGCGTTGTCTGTGTTGAGAGGAAATGCCTGAAATTCGGTATTCTCGGCACACACTTGACACTGTGGATATCGCAATATTTAAATCCTTTGCCATTTCCGAAAATGAACGACCCATGCGTCTTGCTTGAAGCAGCATTCCACTTTCAAAGTGTCTTAACTCCCGCGTTGTGGCCATAATAACATCGCAAACCATTTCACTTGAATCACCTGAGTGCAGATGATAGCCCCATTTTTTTCTTTATTGTTATTGTAAACCTTTACAAATAGGTAGGCTGGCAGCGGCCTATCCACGCCGCTCTTCGGCCACAGAAAAAAATATACAAGAAGCATGAAGACTTAAAAACAGATGTACATGTAGGATAAAAACAGGAGACAAACAAATGAAAAAGAAATGATGTCGTTCACGGAAGGCACTGGTCGCACAGGGAAGTTCAGCTTAGTGCACAAACGTAGACAGACGGTTGAACACATGAACGTAGGAGCACTCACGAAGAAACACAGTTGCACTAAAATGAAGAGGAACACTAACACAATATGGTGATTTTCGGCGCACTGTAAACACACTGTTGCACGAAGAAAAGGGGGGGGGGCACCTGCCACAGGGAAATAAGGGAGGGTAGGGAAGGACGCCAGGTGGAGAAAATATGGGAGGGAGAGGGGAGAGGGTAGGAGGGCATGGAAGCTCGGGGAGGAGGAGGAGAGGGATAGAGGAGGGAGGAAGTGAGGAGGGAGAGAAGGGAGAGAGGGTGCCCTGGAGGAAAAATATGGAAGGAGGAAGGGGAGGATTAAATCTGGTAGGAGGGGTAGATAGAGGGGACGAGGGCATCATCCAGGAGGAGAAGTTGGTGGAAGCCACCTTGGGCAAGGGTATGGTGTGTGGTAAGATGGAGAGCAGGTGGGATGCAGGTGCAGCAGCAGATGGGGGTGAGAAAGGATGGGAGAGACAAGAGGGTGAGGGGGATCATGGTTACTGGAGGTGTAAAGGTTCTGTATCCATTAAAGGAAGAGGAGGAGGTGTGGGAAATGAATTAAGTCATACAGGATCCGTGTAGGGGATGGGAGGTGGATGCCATAGGCGAGGCAGAGCACATGGCGTTCCAGGATTTGAAGGGACTTGTAGAAGGTAGGAGGGGCAGAGATCCAGGAGGGGTGGGCATAACAGAGCATCGGGCAGATGAGGAATTTATAGGTATGGAGGATTGTGGAGGGGTCCAGACCCCATGTGCGGCCAGAAAAGAGCTTGAGGAGGTGGAGTCAGGAGCGTACCTTGGCTTGGATTGTCCAGAGATGGGAGGTCCAGGAGAGGCGATGGTCATGGGTGATGCCAATGTACTTGAGAGTGAGGGTGAAGTTGATAGGACAGCCATAGACAGTGAGATAAAAATCAAAAAATGTTCAAATGTGTGTGAAATCTTATGGGACTTAACTGCTAAGGTCGTCAGTCCCTAAGCTTGCACACTACTTAACCTACTTTATCCTCAGCACGAACACACACACCCTTGCCCGAGGGAGGACTCGAACCTCTGCTGGGACCAGCCGAGATAAAAATCTAGGAGACAGAAAGAAGGGGGTGTGTTGTCTACAATGATTGCTTGGGTCTTGGAAGGATCGACCTGCCACTGTTTTACACCTAGTGGTGAACCGGTCAAGATGGGAATGGAGATGGTGCTGGGAGTGTTGCAGGGTCGGAGTGAGGGCAAGGAAGGCTGTGTCATAGGCGTATTGGAGAAAGTGTGTGAAGGCGGTGGCATGTCCGCCGAGTAAAGAAGGTAGATAAGAGGGGAGAGGACGGAACCTTGGGGCACACCGGCGGAGGGCTGCAAGGTGTAGGAATCCGTGTTACGATGGTGACATAGGAAGAACGGTGAGAAAGGATGGAGGCCATCAGACGGACGTAGTTAATAGGAAGGGCGAAGGTTTCAAGCTTGAAGAGGAGACCAGAATGCCATACACGGTCGTAGGCACACTCACGATCGAGAGAGAGGAAGATGGTGGAGCGGCGGGAATTTAGTTGTTCGGAGAGGGAGTGAGTGAGGTGAAGGAGAAGGTCATCGGTAGAAAAGGACGGCCGAAAGCCACACTGGGTAGAGGGAAGGAGGCAGTGCTGGTGGAGGTGCTGGTGGATGCGTCGGGTAAGGATGGAATAGCTCCATCGATGAACTGGCCTTTTATACCTGGTGTACGTAGGACTACCGCCATCTATCTGCGCGCATATCGCTATCCCACGACTTCTGTCAACTCAGATTAATCTGTTTTGTGATTTGGTTTCAATAGAAACCTTATGCCGTTTCAAACACCTGTGTCAGTTTTTGCCTATGTTATCAGAGTTTACACATCGGGTTTCTCAACCAGATACGCAATTGTTGTTTTTTGTAACAAGGTCGTGTTAGCTCTTGTGTAAGAGAAATATCTCCCAGTATCTATCTAAATTCAACAGCTGCTGGTTCGTGAGTTATTGGGACTGTGGTTTATCTTTCCATGGCTCTGCTGCTCGTGTTGCTTGTAACCCCATGACTGTCATTCGAATATGGCTCATTGGGTTCAGGTGGACCGTAATCAATGCCATGTAGAATCTAAGCGACTCCGAGCGACTATCACTCGAGACGACACACGTGTTGTCAGCTCAGCCATACAGCATCCCACAAGCACTTCACCTACACTGATATGCCAAAATGTTGTGATCACTACTCACCGAAAGACTGGTTGTTCCCTGGTGCCACCACTACGAGCACCCAACGTACTAAGGATTGTAGCTGTTTATTAGTGGAGCAGAGATGTTTGGCGAATGATTGTAGCGAAAATAGAGGCTGCAAATAAAATCCTTTGGCATACCACCAGGTGTACTCACATTGTCTCCTTGCTGGTAACATTGGCCCAGAGGGAAGCAAAGGCTCTGTGCCATGCAGCTCATACGTATAACGAATAATCATGTTTTTTGTCCTGGTTTCTAAAGTTCACAAATCTGCTGCTGCAGCAGCAGAACTCATTTTGTGACAGGTTTTCTAGTAGAAGCAGTGGTGTTCCAACTTTCTTCTGTTTGCCAGTTATGGAAGTCATTTTCATTCTGGTAAGAAGTTTTTGATATTCCAGAATGAGATTTTCACTCTGCAGCGGAGTGTGCGCTGATACGAAACTTCCTGGCAGATTAAAACTGTGTGCCGGACCGAGACTCGAACTCGGGACCTTTGCCTTTAGCGGGCAAGTGCTCTACCAACTGAGCTACCCAAGCACGACTCACGCCCCGTCCTCACAGCTTTACTTCTGCCAGTACCTCGTCTCCTACCTTCCAAACTGAACAGAAGCTCTCCTGCGAACCTTGCAGAACTAGCACTCCTGAAAGAAAGGATATTGCGGAGACATGGCTTAGCCACAGCCTGGGGGATGTTTCCAGAATGAGATTTTCACTCTGCAGCGGAGTGTGCGCTGCCCTTGCCCGCGAAAGTCAAAGGTCCAGAGTTCGAGTCTCGGTCCGGCACACAGTTTTAATCTTCCAGGAAGTTTCAGTTTTTGATATTGTTTTACTTGTTTAGGTTGAGGTGTAATATAAGAAATTTCTAGTTCTTCACTTCGGCATGAAGTAAAGACCCTGTTTCACAGTGGAGTAACATTACCCTCTATTTTGCGATAACTTTGGCCCCAACAGTTTTTAGTTGAAGTTTTGTTTGTTTTGTTACGTACTGGAACTTATTTTAGAAGTTTATTACTCTTTTAAATAGAAGTCTTCCCCATGAAGCTGACGAGTGTTTCTTGCGCTACTAAATGAACTGCTGAAAGGCCTAAAAGGGATCATGGACTATAACTTTATCTCTGGATTCAAAAAGGGTGGAAGTGTCTCACTAAACAGGCAAAAGCTTCTTCAGTGCTTGCCAATGAACATAAATGAAATTAAGAACTTTCGGCATCGCAGCGCGTCAGCAATCGTAAGTATCGAAATAATTATGAAAAATCCGCCTCGATTGCACAAACTACGTGGTGTTTACCTAGGTTTCAGCGTGGGTAACCACGCCTTCTTCAGAACAAATATAAAACAGCTTGCCTAAATAGGCATAGTCAATGGCTAAAATCAACACCTACAGCGGCAAGACACCATAAAAAAATTGGGGTCTTTCCGCTGTAGGTGTTCATTTTAGCCTTTGACTATGCCTATTTAGGCAAGCTGTTTTATATTTGTTCTGAAGAATGCTTGGTTACCCACGCTGAAACTGAAATCTAGGTAAACACCAGGTACTTTGTGCAATCGAGGCGGATTTTTCATAATTATAAATGAAATTGACATGGTAGGAGAAGCAATCTTAGAAAAAGTAGCGGAAAAAAAGTACTGAATTTTAATCTTCCTCAACTGATGCTAAGAACATGTGTTGCTGGGGGGATGTTGTGCAAATAAACGAACCCCAAGAGTCTATAAAAGGAACCTATTTTGCGTTGCTGAACTGGATCGTTTAAGTTTTGTTAACATTTCAATTATGTTATGTTTTTGAATAGATTGACCTAACGAACAGAAACTAAATTAAACCTTGCCTTGTTCACTTGATCTCTTTAAACTTCTGCCCAGTTTTTGGAAATGAATGATTCACTGAACATTCATAACAACCTATTAAATATTTGATTGAATTTGCATTGACATGGCCTCAGCGCATTTTTTATCTCACTGTGAACGGTAAAGTGCTTTAATTTAATCACAGGAGATACTGTACAAAGAAAAATAAAATTAAAAAATTGAAAAATCGAGTAAAACAGTAGAAAAGTAAAGAACAGACCACAGTTTACCAACATCCTATCAATTAGTCACAGCATAACACGTGAAGGAAGATGGGAAAATGGAATTTTTAACCCAGCTGACGGTAAGTGACTTCGGAAAAAGGCAGAGATAGTTACGCCCTAGCACTTTGGAACGAGCATTTCGGAAAACGAAGAAGCCGCTCGGCTGTTAAAGGTTATTCTGTCGCACGGTTCTCTGGAAAGTGTTTGAAGGGCGCTGAAAGCACCAGTAGGCGCAGGACGTCCCACTCCCACGCCACAACAGTGAACGTGGAGGTCGGAGAACGTGGAGTTCGGAGACTTCTCTGCACAGTGACGACGGATAGCCGACGATACATGTAAGCCGTGGCGGCTCGGTTTGCTGGCCTTACTACCTCTGGCACCTGTATCGGTAGGCACCTCCCTTGTTACATATCTTTGGTTTTCCTGCATGAGGCGTGGAGGCTCGGCGACGACGAGGGACTTGTGAAAGGCACGTGGAGGAAGGAGAAGAGCTGGAGCAGCCGTGCTTCGCGGCGGGGTTTGGTTGGGCAGATTTGGTTTGGACAACGCGTGTACCCAGCCGGATCGCCGAGCGACGTGTCGAATGTTGGGCAGCCGCTACTAAAGAAGGTGACGAAGGTCGTACCCTGGAGCTCTGGAGCTGTGGTAGGGGGGGGGGGGAGGCTCCTTCTGTTATCTGAAAAGGAGTTAAAAGGATAATTGACGGTGGGGAGAGTACACCGTAACATACTACCTACTTTGTGTTTTTATTAAATAATTCATTTAGAGTAATGCGATTTTGGAAATAAATTTGTCCAGGCAACATATTTAAGTGATTAACATTGCACGACCGCAGGTAAGTGCGAGATGTACCATTGCAACTGAGAAATGCTGTTCATGAATGGCAGCACAACAGGACGAATCACCTAGACTGATGTACAAATTTTCAGTCATTGTGCGTGATAACCATAAGAGTGGACCTTCTGGCATGTTGGTTGCATGTCCTCAACTGTCCTTCTAACCAACACGCGACCATCGCTGGCACCGAGGCAGAACCAGCTTTCATCAGAAAAAGCAACAGATCTCCATCCTGCTCTCCAGTGAGCTCTCGCTTGACACCACTGCAGTCGGAAATGGCGGTGGTTTGTGGTCTGTGGAACGCACACTTCAATGCGTCTGTCTCGGAGCTGTCCTTGAAGTAACCGATTTTTAACAGTTCGTTGTGTCACTGTGATGCCAACTCAAACTGAAACTTCCTGGCAGATTAAAATTGTGTGCCGGTCTGAGGCTCGAACTCCGGACCTTGCCTTTCGTGGGCAAGGGCTCTAGCAGCTGAGCTACCCAAGTAGGACTCACGCCCTCTCCTCACAGCTTTAATTTTGTCAGCACCTTGTCTCCTACCTGCTGCTCAAACTGCTCCTGCAGATGTGCAGTTCGATGCGCGAGACCCATAGGCCGAACACGATGGTTTTCCCTCTCGATACTGCCACGTGACCGTCCGGAGCCCTGTATTCTTGTGATCACCGTTGCCAGAAACCATGTACAGTGGCTACGCTCCTGCCAAATCTTTGTGCAGAACTGCAGAAGGAACATCCAGATTCTCGTAGCCCTATTACACGACCACCTTCAAACTCAGCGAGATACTGAGAACGTAGTCTTTGTGGCCTTATTGGTATTCTCACGTCCTACCTGAAAGGTAACTAACCCTCAGGACCGTTACACTGTTTTTAAAGGAAATTTAATTTCCATTTTTATAGAAGAGCTTCTAGCGCCATTATATATATATATATATATATATATATATATATATATATATATATATACTGCTGGCCACCGTAAATGCAACACCAAGAATGACAAGAGGTAGCACAACAAGATTTATTTTGTAGATAACATGTTGACCAACTATCAAATGATTACGTTTACAGACGTCTGTGACATGTGGTTCCTGCCAGAATCAGTAGCCAGAGTAGCCGCCATTGTTGGAGATCACCGCTGCCACACGTCTCGGCATTGAGTCAAAGAGACGTTGGGTGTGTTCCTGGGGTACAGCAGCCCAAGCAGCTTCCACACGTTGCCAAAGATCATCTGGTGTGGCAGCTGGGGATGTAATCTGGGTCACCCGTTGAGCAACCATGGACCACATGTTTTCTATCGGCGAAAGATCCGGAGAGCGAGCCGGCCAGGGAAGCAATTCAATCTGGTTATCGACAAAGAACCTTTGGACAATGCGTGCCACATGTGGTCGCGCATTATCCTGTTGAAATATGGCTGTGGCCGAGCCCTGAAGGTAAGGAAGGACAACTGGCTCCAGCACCTCGGATATGTAGCGCCGGCTCTTTAAAGTACCGGCAATGCGTACTAGAGGCGTGCGAGAGTAATGTCCAATACCGCCCCATACCATAATACCTGGTACAAGACCAGTGTGGCGGTGCATAATGCAGCTGTCCAGCATCCTCTCTCCACGGTGTCTCCACACTCGAATCCGACCATCGTGGTGCTGCAGACAGAAGCGTGCCTCGTCAGTAAAGACAACGTCATTCCAATCCGCCGTCCACATCCGTATGTCATCACACCATTGGCGACGGAGACGTCTGTGGTTCTGCGTCAATGGTAGACGAAGCAATGGACGTCTTGCGGACAGACCACTCTGCTGTAAACGACGTCGAATGGTACGCGCAGACACTGGATGATGCGTTACAGACGCAATGTGCTGTGCTATGGTTCGGGATGTCACTGAGCGATCCGTCACTGCCATGCGCACAATTTGCCTATCAGCACGTGCAGTGGTGCACCGAGGTGAATGCGATCGACCACGTCGGTCCGTCGTACACTCCTGCATCCAACGGTCACATATCCGCATTACAGTTGTTTGGTTTCGTCCAACACGATTAGCGATTTCTCTGTATGATAATCCACAATCTCGGTAAGCCACTATCCTTCCTCTGTCGAACTCGGATACTTGATCAAAAGATGTTCGCTGTTGTCTACGAAGCATAACTGATCGTCTTGTGAAACAACCACAAGGTAAACACACGTGCCGAACGTACACTCGTCGAAATCGGCAAGCCTTACATGGCGCTATGAGGTGGCGCCACAGGCGCGCGTGATGCGCGTCTGCGCTGAAATTCTAATCAGTTGCATATCTCATCGCTGCAAACCCATGGTGTAAATTTCACTTGATTCGGATGCTTCCTTCAGGGTGTTGCATTTACGGTGGCCAGCAGTATATATATATATGTGTGTGTGTGTGTGTGTGTGCGTGATAAGGGGATAAAGGAAACACTTTTATCTCTTCCTGTCTGATTCTTCTGATTCGTGCACTAATTGTTGAGTCTGTCATGGAACTTATGGTAGCTGTCCATATCGAAAGGTCTGAATGTTGCTGCTGTGGGTCTAGTGGGGTGATAGTGATCTCAGATTCGTGTCTTGGCCAGTGAATTCGGCTGATCTAAGCCGATCGAACACATCTGGGATGCTATCGGGCCCCATGTCTGCGCCTACAAAGTAGCGGCTCAATTTACCGGACGTCTTCGACGATATCTGGTACTATATAATCTCTGAAGCCTATCAAGAACTTTCCGATGTCGTGGCAGTATCGCTGCTGTAATGCATTCCAACTGCGGACCAACATGGTACTAGCTGACGATCATAAGACTTTGGCTCATCAGTGCACACTGAGTCAGGAATTTAGCTTCCAGCAAGATAAGTACCCGAACGGAAGTGTGAAATGCTAATCGTTAGCATACCTAAACATATAATAATCTTCAGGCGATATGAGGTTTCTTGCACGGTGTCTTCACTGAACTGCAGTTTCAGTGTCTAGTGGTGTAGATAATCAGTAATACAACCTACTGTGTGTCATCCCACGTGTACCTAGTGCGGCGGCGGAATGGGATGGGTTGAATGACGCTACGAGAACTGTAATTGCATCGACGAAAACCTCAACGTAGTACTTTCACCTCTGCTCAGAGAATATCCTATGAAACTGTGACAAAGCTGAGGATATGTGAAAGAGATACTAGAGCAGGATGTTGTAGTCATGATTGGCTGCAGTCTGGACAACGATCGTCGATGTGTTGCACGAGATTTCAACAAAACCCGAATAACTGATACGAGAATCTTATATGAATAACAATTATACTTCCGTCATGTATAGAAAGTGTAGGTGTTGCAGCTGTCAGACTTTCAGTGACTCCAGCGAAATATTCACATTGGTTCCTACAGCGATGTTCTAATGGCACCACATTCCTTCTTATGTACTTTTCGAAGATAGCTTATCATTTAGGAAATAATGTCGCAAGGAATTAAGTATCGATTCAGTACATAGCAAAATATTAAATAATATACAAGCTGAATCGATCACTCACAAAAAATGGAAAATACACTCACAAAAAAATGGACAATGCCAGACTTCCCTCCCCCCCCCCTCCCCCCATGAACTATGGACCTTGCCGTTGGTGGGGAGGCTTGCGTCCCTTAACGATACAGATAGCCGTACCGTAGGTGCAACCACAGTGGAGGGGTATCTGTTGAGAGGCCAGACAAACGTGTGGTTCCTGAAGAGGGGCAGCAGCATTTTTAGTAGTTGCAGGGGCAACAGTCTCACTGATCTGGCCTTGTAACACTAACCAAAACGGCCTTGCTGTTTTGGTACTGCGAACGGCTGAAAGCAAGGCGAAACTACAGCCGTAATTTTTCCCGAGGGCATGGAGCTTTACTGTATGATTAAATGATAATGGCGTCCTCTTGAGTAAAATATTCCGGAGGTTTTCCCCCATTCGGATCTCCGCGCGGGGCCTACTCAAGAGGACATCGTTATCAGGAGAAAGAAATCTGGCATTCTACGGATCGGAGCGTGGAATGTCACATTCCTTAATCGGGCAGGTAGGTTAGAAAATTTAAAAAGGGAAATGGATAGGTTAAAGTTAGATATAGTAGGAATTAGTGAAGTTCGATGGCAGGAGGGACAAGACTTTTGGTCAGGTGAATACAGAGTTATAAATACAAAATCAAATAGGGGTAATGCAGGAGTAGGTTTAATAATGAATAAAAAATTAGATTGCGGGTAAGCTAGTACAAACAGCATAGTGAAAGCATTATTGAGGCCAAGATAGACACGAAGCCCACGCCAGCTACAGTAGTACAAGTTTATATGCCAACTAGCTCTGCAGGTAATGAAGAAGTTGATGAAATGTATGATGAGATAAAAGAAATTATTCAGGTAGTGAAGGGAGATAAAATTTAATAGTCATGGGTGACTGGAATTCGACAGTAGGAAAAGGAAGAGAAGGAAACGTAGTAGGTGAATATGGATTGGAGCTAAGAAATGAAAGAGGAAGCCGCCTGGTAGAATTTTGCACAGAGCATAACTTAATCATAGCTAATACTTGGTTCAAGAATCATGAAAGAAGGTTGTATACATTGAAGAACCCTGGAGGTACTGAAAGGTTTCAGATAGATTATATAATGGTATGACAGAGATTTAGGAACCAGATTTTAAATTGTGAGACATTTCCAGGGGCAGATGTAGACTCTGATCACAATCAATTGGTTCTGAACTGTAGATGAAAACTGAAGAAACTGCAAAAAGGTCGGAACTTAAGGATGGGACTTGGATAAACTAAACCAGAGGTTGTACAGAGTTTCAGGGAGAGCATAAGGGAACAATGGACAGGAATGAGGGAAAGAAATACAGTAGAAGAAGAATGGATAGCTTTGAGGGATGAAATAGTGAAGGCAGCAGAGGATCAAATAGGTAAAAAGACTAGGGCTAGTAGAAACCCTTGGGTAACAGAAGATATACTGAATTCAATTGATGAAAGGAGAAAATACAAAAATGCAGAAGTGAAGCAGGCAGAAAGGAGGAATACAAACGTCTCAAAAATTAGATCGACAGGAAGTGAAAAATTGCTAAGCAGGGATGGCTATAGGACAAATGCAAGGATGTAGAGGCTTATCTCACTAGGGGTAAGATAGATACTGCCTACAGGAAAGTTAAAGAGACCTTTGGAGATAAGAGAACCACTTGTATGAACATAAAGAGCTCAGATGGAAACCCAATTCTAAGCAAAGAAGGAAAGCAGAAAGGTGGAAGGAGTATATAGAGGGTCTATACAAGGGCGATGTACTTGAGGACAATATTATGGAAATGGAAGAGGATGTAGATGAAGATTGAATGGGAGATACGATACTGCGTTTGACAGAGCATTGAAAAACCTGAGTCGAAACAAGGCCCCCGGAATAGACAACATTCCATTGGAACTACTGACGGACTTGGGAGAGCCAATCTTGACAAAACTGTACCATCTGGTGAGCAAGATGTAGGAGACAGGCGAAATTCCCTCAGACTTCAAGAAGAATATAATAATTCCAATGCCAAAGAAAGCAGGTGTTAACAGATGTGAAAATTACCGAACTAGCAGTTTAATAAGTCACAACTGCAAAATACTAACGCGAATTCTTTACAGACGAATGGAAAAACTGGTAGAAGCCGACCTCGGGGAAGGTCAGTTAGGATTCCGTAGAAATGTTGGAACACGTGAGGCAATACTGACCCTACGACTTATCTTAGAAGATAGATTAACGAAAGACAAAACTTCGTTTCTAGCATTTGTAGACTTAGAGAAAGCTTTTGACAACGTTGGCTGGAATACTCTCTTTCAAATTCTGAAGGTGGCAGGGGTAAAATACAGGGAGCGAAAGGCTATTTACAATTTGTACAGAAAGCAGGGGTATGGAAGCAGGGGTATGAAAGGGAAGCAGTGGTTGGGAAGGGAGTGAGACAGGGTTGTAGCCTCTCCCCGATGCTAATCAATCTGTATATTGAGCAAGCAGTAAAGAAAACGATAGAAAAGTTCGGAGTAGGTATTAAAATCCTTGGAGAAGAAATACAAACTTTGAGGTTCGCCGATGACATTGTAATTCAGTCAGAGACAGCAAAGGACTTAGAAGATCAGTTGAACGGAATGGACAGTGTCTTGAAAGGAGGGTATAATATAAACATCGACAAAAGCAAAACGAGGATAATGGAATGTAGTCGAATTAAGTCGGGTGATGCTGCGGGAATTAGATTAGGAAATGAGACACTTAAAGTAGTAAAGGAGTTTTGCTATTTGGGGAGCAAAATAACTGATGATGGTCGAAGTTGAGAGGATATAAAATGTAGACCGGCAACGGCAAGGAAAGCGTTTCTGAAGGAGAGAAATTTGTTAACATCGAGTATTGATTTAAATGTCAGGAAATCGTTTCTGAAAGTATTTGTATGGAGTGTAGCCATGTATGGAAGTGAAACATAGACGATAAATAGTTTAGACAAGAAGAGAATAGAAGCTTTCGAAATGTGGTGCTACAGAAGAATGCTGAAAATTAGATGGGTAGATCACATAACTAATGAGGAGGTATTGAATAGAACTGGGCAGAAGTTTGTGGCACAACTTGACTAGAAGAAGGGATCGGTTGGTAGGACATGTTATGATGCATCAAGGGATCATCAGTTTAGTACTGGAGGGCAGCGTGGAGGGTAAACATCGTAGAGGGAGACCAAGAGATGAATACACTAAGCAGATTCAGAAGGATGTTGGCTGGAGTAGGTACTGGGAGGTGAAGTGGCTTGCACAGGATAGAGTAGCATGGAGAGCTGCATCAAACCAGTCTCAGGACTGAAGACCACAACAAGAACAACAACAACAACAACCAGACTTCCCAACGCACCGATGGAGTATACGCCAGTGTGTGGGGTGAGTGGGGGTGGAAGTTGGGGAGTGAGAAGAAGAGATCGAGAACTATGCAGGTCACAGTGGAGACAACCCTGATGCCGGAACGGACAAGAAAGCTTATGCCATGAAGTCGAGAAGAAGAATAAGAAGCCTTAATATTTGTAACACATGGTCTGTGCAACAGTAGTTTGTGTCGTGTATGATTTGAAGGATAAACATAAACACAGTTATGTCGCAGTCTTTAGCCATAACTAACGCATGGTCTTGATATTGGTATGTCATGAATCCAGGCAGTGTATGTAGGTCACTAACGAATATGTGACATATGGCGCTTTGGAGCTAGCCGGTTCGCATCTGGTAGTGGACAAATTTTTCGTCGCCGGTATTTGGTCCGCAATTGTTGGAGAAGCGACGGTGTAAAGTTGTTGATCACTGAACGTTGAACTAGTATTCTGGATTAATTTCTAAATCTCTCCACAGTGTCGCTTGAAGTAGGAGGGTGTGATCGGTCTGTAGATGGTCACCAGTTCGCTTGGTGGTACTCGGGAGGAGTTGGCTGTATGCTGGCTCCCGTTTGCGCTCTCTCTCTGTTCTCACAATCATAATACACACTCCTGACACCATACACGCAGTACAGTCACCTAACTCGGGCTACACACTTAACACACAACTTCCGTACACCACGAAGATAGCGACCGTTGTGTGTGCAGGTAGTAAGTCCTTTCGACTGAGTGGTTAAACCTACCCTTAGGGATTTTTCACCCTACGGTATTAGAGGATTCTTTCAATCTGTGACGAACCCAGCGTTCTTATGAAGAGACTAAGTGGAGGTGTCCACATTAAATTCTTGGAACATGCATCACAGAATTACAAGATGTTCGGCCGAGAACTACTTGGGTTGTTATGTAAATTAAAGGTGGTGGCGGGGAGGGGGGGGGGGGAGGAAGAAAAGGGCAGGGAAGGAAAGCTGCGGAATCAGTGGCGACGAGTGAAAATGTGTGCTCCAGCTGATCAGATCCCAGGATGCCCTGCTCATCAAGCAGATGTGTTAACCACTGCACCACCTACACACAGTGGTTATTGCAATTCCGTGGACTATCTCGGTAAGACCTCGGCCTATCCACATACCCACCTAATGCCACCTATCCGCAATCCCCATCCATGCCATCCATGCTCGCTACTTGGACATTCCCACAGGAGGTCGAAAGTAACTATGCACCCGCAGTGAAGGTGGTGGATTCATTGCCCATCGAGGAGAATCAGTTACATGAATACGTGGTGTCTCTCAGTTCGGACATGTGTATGCACAATTACATTCGAGCTCCTGTTGGAATCTCAAAGTAGCGAGCATGGAGGGCATTTGGTGGTTATGTGGATAGTCCGAGGGGCTTACCGCCATAGTCCGCGCAATTGCGATAAACACTGTGTTTAGGTGGCGCAGTGGTTAACAAATGTGCTGGAGGAGCAGGAGATCCCGGTTTCTAATCCTGGTTCGGCATACATCATGACTCGTCCCCCCTGATCGCACACTAAGCCCCAATGAAACAGACATCAACACTTGGCCCCTCCACCCACAATTTACGTAATATTTACCACAGCTGCAGATTTCGCATGGTGTCTGTTCTTTCAGACATGTTCGACAGACCAGTCACCAGGCATTCATATCGTTGGGTTGTGACGGAGAGCAAGAATTCTTTGCGCACGGGAGAACTAAAACGAGAAACCAATCCAAAGTTACAAATTCCATTCGGGACTTTATTGTATTGAAAATTCCGACACTACAGCGAAAATGCAAGTTATGCAGAAAGCGTGTCTTGTTTATAAGAGAGATACGTCACTTCCGCCGTGTACGAGATTCCAGCGTGCTAGTCCAAAGTTGTAAATTTCACTTTTTTTTTATTCACTCGATGACAATTTTCGGGCCGAGACCCATTTTCAGATCATC
This sequence comes from Schistocerca piceifrons, assembly GCF_021461385.2. Taxonomy (NCBI): domain Eukaryota; kingdom Metazoa; phylum Arthropoda; class Insecta; order Orthoptera; family Acrididae; genus Schistocerca; species Schistocerca piceifrons. The sequence continues at coordinate 768,817,933 of NC_060141.1, read as the reverse complement.
GTCATATAATCAACAATGGTACTTCCGAAAATGTAAAAACCATGTCAAAAATTTGCAAATTATCAGTTACACGACATACAAATAACTGTTATCTGTGTGCCCTGTAACTGGTCGTTCGCACACTGTTGACATGGTTTTCACGTTTCTGGAAATACCATTTTTTACTGCGTTACGATGATTTGAAAATGGGTTTCGACCCGAAACTTGTCATCGAGTGAATAAAAAAAGTGCGATTTGCAACTTTTGACTGGTTTCTCGTTCTACTGATTAACAGAAGTTGCTGATCCACAGCTATTCCAGCATGCTGGAAGTTCGTACACGGGAGAAGTGACAATAGGTGACTTTAGTATTAGTATCAGTAACGGATGAAGTGAAGTATTTCATAAACAAGACACGCTTTCTGCATAACTTGCATTTTTCGCTGTAGCTTCAGAATTTTGAATACAACGAAGAACCGAGTGGAATCGGGTTCTAAGGGATTCCTTACAGCAAAAGATCGCTCGAACGCCTCCGTCCAGCCTTCGGAAGTTTGTCGGTAGAGATGGTTTCCGCAGAGGAAGGAGTCTTTCCCCTCATTATACAGAAGACTGTGACTGCCACAGCCCTGACATGACTGACATACGGTTCGGAACGGAATTCGTTATCCCGTTCCCTGAGGCGTCTTGCAGCCCAGAAACCTCAGAAAATGGCCCTCGTGACCTGAAGGCACAATTTTCTTGCGTAGACTAGTACCACTGCCGTTAGAAACGTTTAGCCATGCATCAGCGCTGATTGGGAATGCGCTGTATATTCTCTGAGTATGTTTTGCGATTGCTAAATATGCCAATCAGTTGCATGTATTGTAATATTATTGGGTTTTCCGTCGTATGAAAGCTGTGAGTACCCTTTGAAAGGCATTCACCTAGCTGTGTATTAAATGATCAACTTATGAGATGAGACCTATTCTTTGAAAGACATTTGTATTACATAATTTACGTAACTGTAAAGATGCGCATCTAGCGCGAACTCTTACGTCGATTGCGCAGTCAAAGAAACATTTTTACGGAATCTGGACTGAGCGTTCCTCTTCGATCTATATAAAAAAAACCTTGGTAGATCTTCAGATGTTATCGCATTTCTGCTTGTAACGTGAAAGCGTAAAGAAGGTCCTCTTTAAGCCATGCAAGTGAGCGGGCAGAAAACAGTTATTAATTAATAAAATTCGAGTACTTTATGTTCGATACTGTAAATCGGCAAGTTATTGTTGTGAAGGTGTTGAACGGTGCAAGAATTGTCTCGAAGGAAGTAGAAAAGTAATGACTGTAATTTGTGAGAAAAACGTGAACCAAGAAGCTAGCACAGGACAGGCTGAAATCTGATCGCATCATACAGTCAGAAAATAACGTATGTAAGCTGTACTGTTCATAAATAAGCCCTAATTGCTTGTGAGAATTATTTGAATATATTTAGTGTTTACAAGATTTCTTATTCTATTCTTTTTCTCTTTTTACCTCCATGTTATATTATTTTTATAAATGTCAAACAGCCTTTACTACAACAGAGAGTACTGCGGCATCCTGGTCGTAGACAGAAGGTCGCTCCTTGTCTACTGTACAACTCATAGCTGCCCCATTTATTAATGATTTCATTTTCAAATGCAATTTTTTTATTATTCATTGTTAAACGTCCCTTAGGTAATTATAAAATTCATACTGATTACGTAAAGGAATCAGGGTTGTTCTTTTCCAAATAATAAAAGCGTTTGCGTAGTCAAAAACTAGCCTCCTTCTGACAAACTGTAAACACGACATTCTAGTATGAAACACAAAATATATATAATTATCAGATTAAAATTGAAAACATAGAAATATATTTAATTAATTTTCTTTCTTTATCATATCAGAGTACGATTTGCTTGACATTTTTATTTTAATAAATATAAAGCCAGGAATTAAAGGTCAAGTACTGTTTTTGTGATCCATTTATTTTCTGCTTTTACTCCTACAGTAATTAATTAAACATAGCGCTCTGTATGCATTCTCGGTATAGCGGAACTTCCTATCTCTCTCTCTTCTTTTTTTCTGATGGAGACAAAATTGTATGATTGTATGTCTCTAAACATCGACATCCCTTTTTTCTATTTTCCCCTAAGATTACTGGGATTGTCTCACTTTTCATGAGTGACACAAACGTGCTCCCTAAATTTGTTAACTGACCTTTGAGACTCGCAGTCCAAAAACATTCACAAGTCTGCTCATTGCTGCTTCGTTTGAGGTGTTTCTTGTTCCACGAGGCGTGAGCATAGCCATCGAGCTACTGGGAGCAAAAATGATGGAGAACTTCTCATTCTGTAGTCTAGAGTGGTCAAGGGTCTCTGCAGCGTTTGTTACTTGAATTACACCACACTATTCTCCATATAACGCCACTTCCGTGTAAAATTCAAGGTAGTGTTCGTCCTTCGCAAGACGAAAACACAAATCGTAATTTGTTTCCTACATTTGAAACATCAAATGCCAACAAAGACCTCTGCTGTTTTAATAGGCCTCCTCGCTTTCTTGGCTTCAGTTATCGTACGACCAACAATAATACGCCAGGTTGGGCATTTATGAACAATGTGACTATTTGCGTGATAGTAGAAAGTGATGAAAAGGTTGTTCAAATGGTTCAAATGGCTCTGAGCACTATGGGACTCAACTGCCGAAGTCATTAGTCCCCTAGAACTTATAACTAGTTAAACCTAACTAACCTAAGGACATCACAAACATCCATGCCCGAGGCAGGATTCGAACCTGCGACCGTAGCGGTCTTGCGGTTCCAGACTGCAGCGCCTTAAACCGCACGGCCACTTCGGCCGGCTCAAAAGGCTGTTAAAAACAACAGGACTTACTTAACTTTGGTCTCGTTGACACAGAATTCTTCTTTGGCGAGTTGTCTAGATCGCTTCCTACGAGAAGAAACGGTTGTTTTCTCTCATATATGTAGGTGAAATGTAATAATGAAGCAGGAACTCGGATTTCACTTCAGTTTCTTTTTAATGTGTGAATTGATTCAGTTCACAGTACTCAGAACACATTGCATAATTCGAGGAAAAAATTGGAAAAAAAAACAATATTCAATACAGTTCATTATGACTGCTTGCCTCACATTTCATCATAACAGTGCAATACCAAACCCAGAGACCAACCAACTACGCCATCACACAGCTACTACTAATCATGACTGCTTACTACATGCACAAATCAACTAGTCCAGCGATACATCATATCGAAATTCAAAGATATTCGAATACATCGATGTTTCATGTTACAAAGATATATGTACAGTATCGGTATGGTCTAAGGTACTTCCAAAAAAGACACAACTATATTTAATATTTCATTAATTACAGCAATAATTAAAGGAATCAATAAGTGTATTATTAGTGTATTTGATGTATCGTGATCTACAATACTTCGCGAAACACTAGTTGTGCTGACGAGTTCCATTATACGGCGCAAGGTACACAGTAGTTGCCCAGCTTAGCCGCTTACAAAGCGGGTAAGGAATCCTAGAAGGTACGCGGAACAAGCATGAAAATGAATTACGTGAAACTAGAAAAAACATTGTATCTTTCGCTGAGGAAACAACGGAAAGATGTGCGTGGATCAGAAATACAAGGTGTCGGATTTGTCAAAGAAACCCTGCCAGAGGCTACAACATTTGCACACACTTAAGGAGGAATAATTGAAAACACATACCTTGTTGGGGAAATCGCATTGAGTGTATGTTTGGGGCTTTCTCTTCTGTGCTACTTATTAATTATACTTAGAATGACCAGACCTACTGAAATATTTTACCAGGATTTCCTGATGAGATTGAAGGAAGTTATAAGGAAAAATGTTATTAAATGCTGTGCAAAGGAGTTTGTTAGTGTCCAAATATCACATCGTTACTATTTATGGGTGTGAAATTTCTTATCGTCCACGTTCATGTAACAAAGAGGTTGCTTAGCTAGGAGCTAACTAATGACAGTTGTTTACACAAAAAGTAGAGATGAATCAGTTACAAACTGCAAAAAAATTTGAGTTCTACAATCAGGATATCTCCAGCTCATTCATTAGTCAAAGAAATTATCTATTATGTTGAATGAGTCGAGAAGGAATAACTGTTGGATCAGTACCCTTTGTCATATGTGTTATCCCCTGACCAACCTCCACAGCCGGCCGGAGTGGCCGAGCGTTTCTAGGCGCTACGGTCTGGAACCGCGCGACCGCTACGGTCGCAGGTTCTAGTCCTGCCTCGGGCATGGATGTGTGTGATGTCCTTAGGTTAGTTAGGTTTAACTAGTTCTAAGTTCTAGGGGACTGATGACCTCTGAAGTTAAGTCCCATGATGCTCAGAGCCCTTTGGACCAACCTCCACACACCATAGTCGTTTATGGATAGCTACTGCCACTCCTCCTCAGCCAATATCGTCTCAGTCAGGCAATGACAGAGATGTTTCGCAATAAACAGTCTTCCTAGCTCTCCGTTAAGCACTTGTCGAAAAGCGCTTAGGCTCCACACGCCCATCCTAAATGAGTGCCTTACCACAAACCTTCATACAACGGTTCAGGAATGATACTGCTGCAGCTATCATGAGAGAAGAAAACTCTGCAGATGAGACCTGATGATTCAGAGACAGCAGCATGGTTACTCAGCCACTCGACAAGTTCCCACAACGCATCTTGCTATAAGTGAATGTAAAATTCTAATGAAAATACACTTATCAGCCATAACATTATGACCCCTGCCCACCAAGACGTTGGATGGCGGCTGGTGGCGTTCCGGGCACGTGACGTGATAACAAAAATATGTAAGAAGGTCAGACATAGACGGGGGATATCCTCTTGAAGATACAGGCTGTAAATGAGGATATTCATTGATATAAGTGACTTTGAAAAAGGCTAGATTATTATCAAGCAGAGCTTGTGAGTGAATATTTCGAATACGGCGAAGCTGGCCGAATGTCCACTGCTGCTTTCGTGAAGTAGGTGGAAGACAGTGAAACTACCATTAGGCGCTAAATGGTTGAAAGTCCACTTCTTTTCACAGAACGTGGGGTTCGGAGGGTTCTCTGCTCTGCAGAGTAGGACAGATGGTGAGCTGTGGCATCTCTGTTGTCGAAAGAGCGCCGGCCGGAGTGGCCGTGCGGTTCTAGGCGCTACAGTCTGGAACCGAGCTACCGCTACGGTCGCAGGTTCGAATCCTGCCTCGGGCAAGGATGTGTGTGATGTCCTTAGGTTAGTTAGGTTTAATTAGTTCTACGTTCTAGGCGACTGATGATCTCAGAAGTTAAGTCGCATAGTGCTCAGAGCCATTTTGTCGAAGAGCACAAGGCTGATGCACGCACAAGTGTTTCGGAGCACACCGTTCATCGTAAATTGTTGAACATTGAGCTCTGCAACAGAGCACCCCAACATGTTCACATGTTGATCCAACGACATCGTCAGTTACGACTACAGTGGGCTCAGGAATATCGGGATTCGACCGTCGATCAATGGAAACGGGTGAATCACATCTTTGCTACGCTAGGTCGATGGTTGTATCCACAAATGCCGTCATCGAAGTGAACGGCGGCTCGAAACGTGCAGCGCGTCACGGACACAGGCTGGCGGGAGCAGTATTATGCTATGGAAGACATTCTCCTGCGCTTGCATGGGACCTGTGTCAGTAATCAAAGACACGCTGACAGTTGCGGACCACGCCGTCTTTCAGCAGTGTAATTGTCCGTGTCCCGGGGCCAGAACCGTGCTGCAGTGGTTTGAGAAGCATCACAGTGTACTCACGTTGATGTCTCGACGGCCAAATTCACCCAATTTCAACCTTACGGAACCCGTCTGTGTCTCCATCTGGCGCCATCGTCACGTACACATATCAGCGGCCCATTATTTACGCGAATTACATGACCTGTGCGAAGGCATCTGATGTCACATACCTCCACAAACCCACCAACTAAATGTCGGAACAGTGATATGCAGAACATGTGATGTATTTCGTTACAACGGACGAACAAGCCATTAAGCAGGTGGTCATAATGTTTTCAATCATCAGTGTATGTAGTGTACAGACTCCATGCTACTACTGTCTATAAGCAACTGACTTGTACTTCTTTAGTATCACGTTCTCATTGGGACCAGGAATAAAATAAATAGGAAGTGCTGGGAGGGCTAAGACGAAGTGGCTGCAGGAAAAATGTGAAGACATCGAGAAAGATATGATTGTCGGAAGGACAGACTCAGCATACAGGAAAGCCGAAACAACATTTGGTGACATTAAAAGCAACGGTGGTAACATTAAGTGTGCAACGGGAATTTCACTGTTAAATGCAGAGGAGAGAGCAGATAGGTGGAAAGAATACATTGAAAGCCTCTATGAGGGTGAAGATTTATCTGATGTGATAGAAGAAGAAACAGGAGTCGATATAGAAGAGATAGGGGATCCAGTATTAGAATCGGAATTTTAAAGAGCTTTGGAGGACTTACGGTCAAATAAGGCAGAAGGGATAGACAAAATTCCATTAGCATTTCTAAAATCATTGGGGGAAGTGGCAACAAAACGATTATTCACGTTGGTGTGTAGAATATATGAGTCTGGCGACATACCATCTGACTTTCGGAAAAGCATCATCCACACAATTCCGAAGACGGCAAGAGCTGACAAGTGCGAGAATTATCGCACAATCAGCTTAACAGCTCATGCATCGAAGCTGCTTACAAGAATAATATACAGAAGAATGGAAAAGAAAATTGAGAATGCGCTAGGTGACGATCAGTTTGGCTTTAGGAAAAGTAAAGGGACGAGAGAGGCAATTCTGACGTTACGGCTAATTATGGAAGCAAGGTTAAAGAAAAATCAAGACACTTTCATAGGATTTGTCGACCTGGAAAAAGCGTTCGACAATATAAAATGGTGCAAGCTGTTCGAGATTCTGAAAAAAGTAGGGGTAAGCTGTAGGGAGAGACGGGTCATATACAATATGTACAACAACCAAGAGGGAATAATAAGAGTGGACGAACAAGAACGAAGTGCTCGTATTAAGAAGGGTGTAAGAAAAGGCTGTAGCCTTCCGCCCCTACTCTTCAGTCCGTACATCGAGGAAGCAATGATGAAAATAAAAGAAAGGCTCAGGAGCGGAATTAAAATACAAGGTGAAAGGATATCAATGATACAATTCGCTGATGACATTGCTATCCTGAGTGAAAGTGAAGAAGAATTAAATGATCTGCTGAACGGAATGAACAGTCTAATGAGAACACAGCATGGTTTGAGAGTAAATCGGAGAAAGACGAAGGTAATGAGAAGTAGTAGAAATGAGAACAGCGAGAAACTTAACATCAGGATTGATGGTCACAAAGGCAATGAAGTTAAGGAATTCTGCTACCTAGGCAGTAAAATAACCAATGACGAACGGAGCAAGGAGGACATCAAAAGCAGACTCGCTATGGCGAAAAAGGCATTTCTGGCAGAGAGAAGTCTACTAATATCAAATACCGGACTTAATTTGAGGAAGAAATTTCTGAGGATGTACGTCTGGAGTACAGTATTGTATGGTAGTGAAACATGGACTGTGGGAAAACCTGAACAGAAGAGAATCGAAGCATTTAAGATGTGCTGCTATAGACGAATGTTGAAAATTAGGTGGACTGATAAGGTAAGGAATGAGGAGGTTCTACGCAGAATCGGAGAGGAAAGGAATATGTGGAAAACACTGATAAGGAGAAGGGACAGGATGATAGGACATCTGCTAAGACATGAGGGAATGACTTCCATGGTACTAGAGGGAGCTGCAGAGGGCAAAAACTGTAGAGGAAGACAGAGATTGGAATACGTCAAGCAAATAATTGAGGACGTAGGTTGCAAGTGCTACTCTGAGATGAAGAGGTTAGCACAGGAAAGGAATTCGTGGCGGGCCGCATCAAACCAGTCAGTAGACTGATGACCAAAAAAAAAAAAAAAAAATTGGGACCAGACAGGTAACTATGACTGATGTAGCTGTTTGTAATACATCCTGAACTGGGGTAGTGGCGAATATCATACGAACACCGACGTCTTCTGACATATAATGCTTAGGACCGCCCAGAGGACCTAAATTCCCTTAACTGTGACCTATTATTTCCACTGGTATGACATCCCACCTATCCTGTCAGTCAGACTCATCCTTCCACTACCACTTTGGTCACCTGCAATTTCCACTATTCTCAGCTGGCTCTCCTTTTAGGAACGGAAATTGCCTCTTCTACTTATCCCACTCTCATAATCATAAATAACTCACATATCGTCTCAGTTTCTGAAAAAGTCTATGGAATAAATCTACGTTCCCTGATGTTTATCCTGAATATAACACCCTTTTCTTTGATCGAACAGTCCACGGACACTACGAGCCCTCGGTACACCCGTGGAATTCTCGATCAACAAATACCTCGGGAGAAACTGAAAAGTCACACCCTTTCTCTTACTTGCAGGACAAATCAATTTGGCCTCTCGATAGGTGCTGATAGCTTTCCCATATCTGTACGATCTGTCATCATCGGATCGAATTTATCCTTTTTTGTATGGTCGACATACATTCGAAAACTGTCCCTTTAAGGAACTCGCTCTGTTATTCAGCCTACGTGATATATGGTCGGTGAGTGATACGCATCCTTATGTTCGCCTTACATAGGATCCATTCTGTTTGATGTCTGCAGATACCAGAATTGTGAGGTAGCCACCCTCAATTCTGCAACCGTTGCTGATGACTCTCTCGCTAAGCTATGAATAAGATTAAATACACTCGCACGAAATTTTATTTCCTTTATTGTTTTTAATTTTTTTGTTATGGTTAAGGTAAGTGCAGCAGCAGCTCTTTTCCACCAGAGCCAAGGAAACACATAAATAGTCTACATAACCTCTTAATTCAATTTTCGACTATCTCGGACAGACAGTTTCAGTACGATGTTTTTGTAGCTGTTTGTACATTTCCATTTCGCCCATATTAAGTCTCTTCTTTCTAGGCTGATTTTCCGTAGGAATTTAGGGTATTGTTTTACACAGCGTGCATAGAGTTTGGCTGACGGGCTCGTGTTAGTACGCTGATCCGACATCCGCCGGCCTATTCCTTCAGTGTTTACGGGCGTTGGTTTTTCACTCTGCACTTTATCCCCTTCAAAAAAAAAGTCATTGGAAGAAGGCAATGGACAAAAATAACTATACATATTATAAATTAGGATCCCCTACCCGCGTTGTTCTGTCGGAATGTTATAGGTAATGTCTGAAACTACTGTAGGGATTTTGATAAGGTTCTCGCTAGCAGGTAGACTGAGTAGCTAGACTGAGTCACGAGGAAGATATGTGTATATGACTTATTGTTTATAGTAATGAGTAGTGTGTAACAAATGTATTGTTATCTGTTCCCATGTTTAATTCGGGTTTTCAGAGTGTTATCGTGGCCCTGCGGGAGCTACTAGCTGGTCAGTTAGAGAGGAGACCATATCTGGCGGAGAAAACGTAAGCACACGCCGCAAACTCAGAGAGCAGTGAAGCTTGACCAGGATTCATACGTATTATAAATAAAGCTCCCGCCGCGTTTATCCGTCTGTATATGAAGGCTAATCTCAGCAATTACTGTAGACATGCTGATGCGATTTTCAGCAGTGAACGTCTTGATACATGAGAAAGGTTTGTATACGTGGCTACATATCAGAAACAAGTTGTCCGGCCGTAGATACACAGAACTACTCGTGTGAAGGCGAGACGTTTCATTAGCAAAGAATATTTGGGAATACTCGTACCGTTGTGTGGCCAAATCCAGATCTAGGGGACGGGACAGTAATTCTTCGCGGGTAAAACGACATAAAAAAGACTGGGAACTTGTGTCATCGCAATCAGAGGTAAATGGAGCGGCAGAGGTGCTAGTATTAATACCTATCGACGTATTTCAAACTATATGTCGCCCGGCAGAGCCAATGATCACGAAAAATGATTACTGCAAAACAGGTCAGATATTCACTTTGTTTCATAATGAACGGTACTTACCGGTGAACTATGTGTTCAGTTATTGCTTCAGAACAAAGCTACAGAATTGCGCGCGTGTTTGACACTCGAGTAGGATGTGTCGGATGGTCAGTAATGCACGGCAGGCATTCGATCGTAACGTACGTAATGCACGTTTTGTGCAGACTGCCTCTATTCGTTCCAGAGCCACTCTGAACTGCTCTTCAGGTGATGAACGAATCATGAGTAGCTATTACCACGGCATGGACATAGAGTGTTCCACTCGATGTAGGTTCTGTTTCCGAAGCGTTCCACCACCCTATGAAATAGTAACGTTTGGTGGAGCTTGCAATTCGTAGCACGTAATGAACACTAAAAAAATTTAGGTCGCAGTTTTATGTTTCTTGGTATCTGAAATTTCATCGGTACTGAATGGCTCCTGTCACTGTTGCACTGCACTGGCAGCAGATGGGAGTGTAAGAGATCGGGTCCTCGTATGACACGCATGTGAAACATCCCTGGAATAACCAGCGCCGAGATTTCGTTTTCAAAAGTGTGGCATTGCAACCGAACTCATGCTCGTTAACACGACAATATTTACGTATTATGTTACAGGCAGTTGGAGGCTGAGCGTGGGGCTTTCCAAGAAGTCTGCTATGCTGTTTATCACTGCCTGTGAATAGCGGATGCCGAAACTGGAATTTAGCAGATTTACGCCTCATAGACTGCAATTCTTCGTTTCCCCACGTCAAATTTGTACCGACAGCTCGTTATCACTGAGTTCAGTTAAGGTTGTCTGAAATTTTCGGGTCTGTGTCGACGAATTTTGGTATGAGTATCACCAATACCCTACAAATATTTCTCCGAATCAGGACATACGTAACACAACACGGAAGAATTAAACTACTTTCATTAATTTCCTTTGGTTTGTTTTCTCTTTCTCTTGTACGCGGTACAGGACCAACAAGTGTGTCATTTGTTGTGAATAGAGTAAACTTTTGTGTATATATTTATGTAACGACAGCTTATGAGCTCAGTTTTTAAGACAGAAAGTGGGAAAAAATATTTCTACACCTAATTACTCGAATTAACCATTGACAACTTTAGAACAGGTATGTTCACACACTGAAGCAGATGGAGATGACATCTACGAATAAGTATAAAAATTGATAAATGACACAGAACACGAATATAGAACGTTAATAGACAATCTTAATGGGAAAGTAGGGCAAAAAAGGGAAATGATACGTCAGTGAACTCTTGGGAATGATTTCTAAATTGACAGTGGCCCTACATTACTGGAACATGCCAAAATAATATCTGCACACAATTTTATAAGAAAACAAATATTATAGGATACTGGTTGGACCCAAATCCAACTAAAATTGAAACTGATTATATTTTATGATGTAATAAAGATTTTGTGCTGGATGTTACAGTCCTAAACACCATTGGAATTTCCACTGATAATAAACTCGTTTGATGAAGAGGAAAAGTAGATCCAAATGATTAAAGAAACCGACTAATAAGGCACGTATAGTAGATCAAATCAAACGCCAGCTTCTTAGAAAATGAAGACAACGTTAGACACAGACAGTTTCGGTGTACAGCAAGAAGGTTAGCTGAAGGCAAAAGAACAGAACAGAAAATCTCAAAGCAGTTTTTCAAAGTCGAAGACTTCCGAGTAAATACTTCAAGGAATACACGGATCACACTGAACTGAATAACCCTTTTCGATAGTATGTACGACAGGATGTGAGGACATACGATGAGTATTTATTAAGAGATATTGTTTAAAACAAAAAGTGTATGACGAAAACAGATCAGACGCTTATGCTTCGTAGACATTACATTACGTCAGTTAAGTTGATAGGCATCGTAGTAATTAACAGTCTTGAGAAACTTGTACAAGGATTCGAAAATTTCTTTAAATATGTGTTATGTTTGAGAAATCAGGAATACACGGAGTTCATAATTAAGACAGTACAATTGTGGAAGAAACACGTGGTGATGTATACAAATACTTTAAAGCTGAAACTCGTGAAAAAATTTAAAGAAAATATCAATCAGTGTGAATTTTCAACTCATCTGGGATATCAGATACTGAGGAAGGTTTTCTCCATGCTATAACAGCCGATGAGGAACAAGGTATTCGTTCAACTGCAACACCAACACCCTATGTCATTCATAATTTTTAATTACTTATGGCTGACTTTTTTCTATACGTGTGGATTTTTTTACTAATTATGGGCCGGCCGCTGTGGCCGAGTGGTTCTAGGCGCTTCAGTCCGGAACCGCGCTACTGCTACGGTCGCAGGTTCGAAGCCTGTCTCTGGCATGGATGTGTGGGATGTCCTTAGGTTAGTTAGGTTTAAGTTGTTCTAAGTTCTAGGGGACTGATGACCTGAGATATTAAGTCCCATAGTGCTTAGAGCCATTTGAACCATTTTACTAATTATGTTTATCTGAGAAGAAATCCATTCGTCTTGTTTTAATTTGTGCAAAAAGACGACTCTTGGTGCGACAGTGCTCTCCACCCACCCTAGCCTTGCATGTAGCTTCATAGCGAGCATGCGCAATACAGCGAAAACAGCGAAACAGCACGGCGCAACGCAACGATTTTTATCCCTGTCATGAACTGGGGGATGGCTACGCGTAGAATTATACATTCTACGGGTACTGAAGACAGAAAAAAAAGATAAATTATAAAAATAAATTACATTAAAATTTATCGATATATCAAGCGGAGATAGGGGATGCTGCATTTCCACGATGCCTATACGCGAGCCGTCACTGACTACAGCCATTAGAAACAACGTCAAATTATGAACAGTTGCGCAAATTAACGCAAAAAATTGTGTCAGATTCTAACTCTGTAGACCCGCCTCCGTAACCGAGGTCGCTAACAGGCGATACTGCGGAGGTAAACACGTTGGAAGCTGCTGGTGGATGAAATTTTCACTTTCAGTATTTGGCCGGCAAGGGCCTACAGGTGCTGATCACAAATCTTTGCGCCATTGTTCTGGGTTCAAATCCAAACCTCTCCGAAATGTCTCATATAGTGAGAGCATGAGACTCTGTTGATGGTGAGCCGTCCGTAGGATGTGAACTTCCAAGCTCTGGAGCCCGATTGGTGCTATTCGCGAGGAGTAGGCTATATGCCAACACTCGGTTTCACCTTCTACCTTCCTTTCACCCATAACAACACAATGCCCAACACTGCACTGTCCAAAACACTCAGTCATGCACAAGACATATTTACGCACGCAACACTTCGTGCCGGATCATAGGCGGCCAATGGCAAACCACCTCCACTCAGACCTTGCCATGAGTGGTGGTGCAGGGTCCTGCATCTTTTCCTCTCGTATCCTTAATGTTGAACCTTGCTTTTGCATAACTCTGAATATAAAGGGTGGTGCATTGATCGTGACCAAGCCAAATATCTCACGAAATAAGAGTTAAACGAAAAAACTACAGAGAACGAAACTTGTCTAGCTTGAAGGGGGAAATCAGATGGCGCTATGGTTGGCCCGCTAGATGGCGCTGCCATAGGTCAAACGGATATCAACTGCGTTTTTTAAAATAGGAACCCCCATTTTCATTACATATTCGTGTAGTACGTAAAGAAATATGAATATTTTAGTTAGACCACTTTTTTTCGCTTTGTGATAGATGGCGCTGTAATATTCACTAACGTATGGCTCACAATTTTAGACGAACAGTTGGCAACAGGTAGGTTTTTTAAATTAAAATGCAGATCGAAGGTACGTTTGAACATTTTATTTCGGTTGTTCCAATGTGATACATGTACCTTTGTGAACTTATTATTTCCGAGAATGCATGCTGTTACAGCGCAATTACCTGTAAATACCACGTTAATGCAGTAAATGCTCAAAATGATGTCCGTCAACCTCAATGCATTTGGCAATACGTTTAACGAAATTCCTCTCAACAGCGAGTAGTTCGCCTTCCGTAATGTTCGCACATGCATTGACAATGCGCTGACGCATGTTGTCAGGCATTGTTGGTGGATCACGATAGCAAATATCCTTCAACTTTCCCCACAGAAAGAAATCCGGGGACGCCAGAATCGGCGAAAGTGCGGGCCATCGTATGGTGCTTCGACGACCAATCCAACTGTCATGCAATATGTTATTCAATACCGCTTCAACCGCACGCGAGCTATGTGCCGGACATCCATCTTGTCAGAAGTACATCGCCATTCCGTCATGCAGTGAAACATCTTGTAATAACATCGCTAGAACATTACGTAGGAAATCAGCATACAGTGCACCATTTAGATTGCCATCGATAAAATGGGGGCCAATTATCCTTCCTCCCATAATGCCGCACCATACATTAACCTGCCAAGGTCATTGACGTTCCACTTGTTGCAGCCATCGTGGATTTTCCGTTGCCCAATAGTGCATATTATGCCGGTTTACGTTACCGCTGTTGGTGAATGGTGCTTCGTCGCTAAATAGAACGCGTGCCAAAAATCTGTCATCGTCCCGTAATTTCTCTTATGTCTAGTGGTAGAACTGTACACGACGTTCAAAATTGTCGCCATGCAATTTATGGTGCATAGAAATATGGTACCTGTGCAATCGATGTTGATGTAGCATTCTCAACACCGACGTCTTTGAGATTCCAGATTCTCGCGCTGTTTGTCTGCTACTGATGTGCGGATTAGCCGCGACAGCAGCTAAAACACCTACTTGGGCATCATCATTTGTTGCAGGTCGTGGTTGACGTTTCACATGTGGCTGAACATTTCCTGTTTCGTTCAATAACGTAACTATCCGGCGAACGGTCCGGACACTTGGATGATGTCGTCCAGGATACCGAGCAGCACACATAGCACTCGCCTGTTGGGCGTTTTGATCACAATAGCCATACATCAACACGATATCGACCTTTTCCGCAATTGGTAAACGGTCCATTTTAACACGGGTAATGTATCATGAAGCAAATACCGTCCGCACTAGGGTGTTACCACGTGATACCACGTACTTACACGTTTGTGTCTATTACAGCGCCATGTATCACACAGCGAAAAGAGTGGTCCAACTAAAACATTCATAATTATTTACGTACTACACGAATATGTAATAAAAATGGGGGTTCCTATTTAAAAAAAACGCAGTTGATATCCGTTTGACCTATGACAGTGCCATCTAACGGGCCAGCCATATCGCTATCTGGTTTCACCCTTCAAGCTAGACGAGTTTCGTTCTTTGTAGTTTTTTCGCTTGATGCTTATTTCGTGAGATATTCGGCCCGGTCACTATCAATGGACGACCCTGTATACACGGTCCGGACCAAATGACGTGACCACCGCCTACGTTCGACATCAACGTGCCCGCGCAATAACCACTCACAAACGGAAGCGAGCTGCACCAGCAGTGGAGGGTGTGTAAAATTTGTCTGAGGGATGCAGCAAACTGTGTAGTCGTTGTGGTAACCTGGACACGGAGCGATTTATGTAGCATCGAAAAAGGCACTAGCATTGGCTCACGGGCCAAGAGTGGAAACACTTCTGAAACGGCTAAGTTTGTAATCCGTTCGCGTGCCGCACTGGTTAAAGTGCCCTGTACACGGGAAAATGGCGCCATCTAAAACCGGCACCGAGCACCTGTGGTTCATTACGGGCCACAGATGGCAGGGGTGAAGAATAGTTTTGGAAATGTGTACGGGCAAATAGGCGTGCAACTGTTGAGCAACTGACCACCCAGATAAACCAAGGGGCTACCTACAGTGTGTCTTGAACGAACTTGCACTGTATGCTACTGCGTATGGGCCTTCGCAGCAGGTGCTGGTTCATGCGCCCATGTTGACTGTAGTTCATCGACGACGATGGCTGGAGTTTGCAAGCCAATATCGCAACTAGAAGTCCACTGACTGGCGACAGGTGACCTCTTCATATGAATCACGTTTTGTGGTCCATTTGACAGATGGCCGTTGGCGAGTTTGGCCCTACAACCACCTAATAAGGGTCGTTCCTGAACTAACGGGTCCAAAGGAACGCTTCACCAAGATGAACGAACGGAGCGAGGAACGAATTCTAAGGAACGGTCTTTCATAGTTCACTTCGGTCGCGCCTTTCTACTTATAGTTCCCGGGGACGGGAAACGGTCGGTCTCGTTCCCGCAACGGCACGTCGGGCGGTCTCGTTCCAGCCTCGGTCTCGTTCCCGCCTGTCTCGGTCTCGCTCGGCCGGATTCGTCCTCCTTCGCGTGGCCACTCGTGGCAGTTCCACTGCCGACTGCTCGTACTTTGTTCAGTATCGAGTTGTTGGTTGTTTCGTTCGCTTTGCATGTCCATTCTAGATATGTTTCAGTTTCGTTCGCTTTGCATGTCCATTCTAGATATGTTTCATTCCTTTTTTGAACTCTGAACTTATGGTTCTTTTCGTAATCTATTCAGCGCCAACGACCGGTAATTAAAATGGATTTTCTTTCTTCTTTCGTTTCACGCTCTTTGGGGTACACTGGATCAATCATTTCTTTTTGCGTTGTTCTTTTCTTAGGGCCCAGTATTTCTTCATTCTTTCTGATCTTCTTTTCCTCTCTTCTTCCGAGATGAAGGGTTTGGACTTTTGCGCAGATTTGTCTTGGAACCTGATGTTTTCATCTTTAGTAATTAATTTAGCTGTTCGATCAATAAGTGAATTTTCTGAAGTTTTTAATTCCACTAGGATTTCTCAGTTTCTTTAAGTCAGTTGGGTT
Source organism: Schistocerca piceifrons (assembly GCF_021461385.2). Lineage (NCBI taxonomy): Eukaryota > Metazoa > Arthropoda > Insecta > Orthoptera > Acrididae > Schistocerca > Schistocerca piceifrons. Next base: position 768,801,234 of record NC_060141.1, on the reverse strand, counting down.
TCATTTTGCAGTTACGGAAAAAGTGAAAGATTTATTCAGTTAATCTATTGGAATTCATTCTCAGATGATGACCATAAAAATTTATCCTCCTTTTGGGCATAGTACGAGTATGAAAGATTTTCAATTTTCGTGTAGAGTGTTACATTTTTGATGTATATAATCTCATTGTCTTGAAATTTTGTCATGTGATTAATCTTAAAATTTTTCTTTCCTGTAGCTCAAATTTCTCCACTTGGCCTTTGAAATTCGTGTTTAGCGTTTCTGCTGCATGCAGTGCTTGTGGCTTAATCACTGTCTTGTTATGTGTAATTTTGAACCAGCATGAAAGGGATTTTTTGTTGTATGCATTTTTTGTTAGTTTGAAGTCCAGTTCAAGTTTATTTTCTCTGGATTCCGTTGCTTTGCTTTCCCCAGCATTCCAACTAATCCATTTTCCGAGATATTTGAATTCTTTTAATATTTCAATCGTTTGTTCTTAAACTTTGAGGTATTTACATGAGTGCTTGATGTTTGTCAATATCTTAGTTTTTTCAAAGGAGATGTCAAGACCTATATTAGCTGCTTGTTTCTCTAGTTCAAGGATTTGCTCCCGTGCTTCTTCCATTGTTTCAGCAAACAGTGCCCTATCATCTGCAAACGCAATGCAATTTACTTTAAGGTTCTTCTTTTTTTGCAAGCCAGCATTGTACTACTTTTAATATTTGTGTTCCATTCTCTGACTACTTTCTCAAACGCACAATTGAACAGCAATGGTGAGAGCCCGTCCCCCTGTCGCACTGCCGTTTTTATTTCAAAGGGTTCCGATAATTCGCCCATAACTTTGTTGTTGTTGTTCTTGTCTTCAGTCCTGAGACTGGTTTGATGAAGCTCTCCATGCTACTCTATCCTGTGCAAGCTTCTTCATCTCCCAGTCCTTACTGCAAAATACATCCTTCTGAATCTGCTTAGTGTATTCATCTCTTGGTCTCCCTCTACGATTTTTACCCACGCTGCCCTCCAATACTACATTTGTGATCACTCGATGCCTCAGAACATGTCCTACTAACCAGTCCCTTCTTCTAGTCAAATTGTGCCACAAACTCCTCTTCTCTCCAATTCTATTCAATACCTCCGCATTAGTTACGTGATCTACACATCTAATCTTCAGCATTCTTCTGTAGCACCACATTTCAAAAGCTTCTATTCTCTTCTTGTCCAAACTATTTATCGTCCATGTTTCACTTCCATACATGGCACACTCAATACAAATACTTTCAGAAACGACTTCCTAATACTTAAATCTGTACTCGATGTTAACAAATTTCTCTTCTTCAGAAACGCTTTCCTTGCCATTGCCAGTCTACATTTTATATTCTCTCTACTTCGAACATCATCAGTTATTTTGCTTCTCAAATAGCAAAACTCCTTTACTACTTTCAGTGTTTCATTTCCTAATCTAATTCCCTCAGCATCACCCGACTTAATTCGACTACATTCCATTATCCTCGTTTTGTTCTTGTTGATGTTCATCTTATATCCTCCTTTCAAGACACTGTACATTCCGTTCAACTGCTCTTCCAAGTCCTTTGCTGTCTCTGACAGAATTGCAATGTCATCGGCGAACCTCAACGTTTTTATTTCTTCTCCATGGACTTTAATACCTACTCCAAATTTTTCTTTTGTTTCCTTTACTGCTTTCTCAATATACAGATTGAATAACATCGGGGACAGGCTACAACGCTTTCTCACTCCCTTCCCAACCACTGCTTCCCATTCATGCCCCTCGACTCCTATAACTGCCATCTGGTTTCTGGACAAATTGTAAATAGCCTTTCCCTCGCTGTATTTTACCCCTGCCATCTTTAGAATTTGAAAGAGAATATTCCAGTCAACATTGTCAAAAGCTTTCTCTAAGTCTACAAATGCTAGAAACGTAGGTTTACCTTTCCTTAACCTAGCTTCTACGATAAGTCGTAGGGTCAGTATTGCCTCACGTGTTCCAATATTTCTATGGAATCCAAACTGATCTTCCCTGAGGCGGGCTTCTATCAGTTTTTCCATTCGCCTGTAAAGAATTCGCGTTAGTATTTTTCAGCTGTGACTTATTAAACTGATAGTTCGGTAATTGTCACATCTGTCAGTACCTGCTTTCTTTGGGATTGGAATCATTATATTCTTCTTGAAGTATGAGGGTATTTCGTCTCTCTCATACATCTTGCTCACCAGATGGTAGAATTCTGCCAGGACTGGCTCTCCCAAGGCCGTCAGTAGTTCCAATGGAATGTTGTCTACTCCCAGGACCTTGTTTCGACCCTTTCAGTACTCTGTCAAATTCTTCGCGCAGTATCGTATCTCCCATTTCACCTTCATCTACAACCTCTTCCATTTCCATAATATTGTCCTCAAGTACATCGCCCTTGTATAGACCCTCTATATACTCCTTCCTCCTTTCTGCTTTCCCTTCTTTGCTTAGAACTGGGTTTCCATCTGAGCTCTTGATATTCATACAAGTGGCTCTCTTTTCTCCAAAGGTCTCTTTAATTTTTCTGTAGGCAGTATCTATCTTACCCCTAGTGAGATATTCCTCTACATCCTTACATTTGTCCTCTAGCCATCCCTGCTTAGCCATTTTGCACTTCCTGTCGATCTCATTTTTGAGACGTTTGTATTCCTTTTTGCCTGCTTCATTTACTGCGTTTTTATATTTTCTCCATTCATCAATTAAATTCAATATTTCTTCTGTTACCCAAGGATTTCTACTAGCCCTTTTCTTTTTACCTACTTGATCCTCTGCCGCCTTCACTACTTCATCACTCAGACCTACCCATTCTTCTTCTGCTGTATTTCTTTCCCCCATTCCTGTCAATTGTTCCCTTATGCTCGCCCTGAAACTCTGTATAACCTCTGGTTTAGTCAGTTTATCCAGGTCCCATCGCCTTAAATTCCCAACTTTTTGCAGTTTCTTCAGTTTTAATCTACAGTTCATAACCAATAGACTGTGGTCACAGTCCATATCTGTCCCTGGAAATGTCTTACAATTCAAAACCTGGTTCCTAAATCTCTGTCTTACCATTATGTAATCTATCTGATACCTTCTAATATCTCCAGGATTCTTCCATGTATGTTGTTGTTGTTGTGGTCTTCAGACTGGAGACTAGTTTGATGCAGCTCTCCATGCTACTCTATCCTGTGCAAGCTTCTTCATCTCCCAGTACCTACTACAACCTATATCCTTCTGAATCTGCTTAGTGTATTCATCTCTTGGTCCCCCACTATGATTTTTACCCTCCACGCTGCTCTCCAATACTAAATTGGTGATCCCTCGCGGTCTCAGAACATGTCCTACCAACCGATCCCTTCTTCTACTCAAGTTGTGCCACAAGCTCCTCTTCTCCCCAGTTCTATTCAATACCTCCTCATTAGTTATGTGATCTACCCATCCAATCTTCAGTATTCATCAGTAACACCGCATTTCGAAAGATTCTATTCTCTTCTTGTCTAAGCTATTTATCGTCGACGTTTCACTTCCATACATGGCTACACTAGTCCGCCCCGGTAGCTGAGTGGTCAGCGTGGCAGACTGTCAATCCTAAGGGCCCGGGTTCGATTCCCGGCTGGGTCGGAAATTTTCTCCGCTCAGGGACTGGGTGTTGTGTTGTCCTAATCATCATCATTTCATCCCATCGACGCGCAGGTCGCCGAAGTGGCGTCAAATTGAAAGACCTGCACCAGGCGAATGGTCTACCCGACGGGAGGCCCTAGCCACACGACATTTCCATTTATATGGCTACACTCCATACAAATACTTTCAGAAATGAATTCCTGACATTTAAATCTACACGCGATGTTAACAATCTTATCTTCTTCAGAAACGCTTTCCTTGCCATTGCCAGTCTACATTTTATATCCTCTCTACTTCGACCATCATCAGTTATTTTGCTCTCCAAATAGCAAAACTCCTTTACTATTTTAAGTGTCTTATTTCCTGATCTAATTCCCTCAGCATCACCCGACTTAATTCGACTACATTCCATTATCCTCGTTTTGTTCTTGTTGATGTTCATCTTATATCCTCCTTTCAAGACACTGTCCATTCCGTTCAACTGCTCTTCCAAGATCTTTGCTGTCTCTAACAAAATTACAATGTCATCGGCGAACCTCAATGTTTTTATTTCTTCTCCATGGATTTTAATACCTACTCCGAACTTTTTTTGTTTCCTTTATTGCTTGCTCAATATACAGATTGATTGACGTCGGGGATAGGCTACAACCCTGTTTCACTCCCTTCCCAACCACTGCTTACCTTTCATACCCCTCAACTCTTATAACTGCCATCTGCTTTCTGTGCAAATTGTAAATAGCGTTTCACTCTCTGTATTTTACCCTGCCACCTTTAGAATTTGAAAGAGAGTATTCCAATCAACGGCAAGATCCATGATTCATGGGGGTAGGCCCATAAATTTAACTTTCGAAAATGTATTTGTAAGGGTCGCTTTTATAATATTAGTTGTTTTCTTATCCAAACCCATTTCTTCCAGGACTGATAACAGAGATTCTCTATCAATCGAATCATATGCTTTTTTGAAATCAATGAAAGAGATTACGTATGTCTTTGCCCGTGATTTCTGGTATGCTATGATATATTTTATAATTACTTAAATTCCATAAAAATTGCGTGGTATGTAATACATACGTCTTTGCAGGTAACAAAACGGCGTATAAGCTTACTTCACAATGCCGATAAACAGCAGAAGAAATACTTGTAAAAAGGCAAGATTTTTTGTTATTACACATGCAAAGGAAGTCGGCACGGCACACACGAGTGGCCACTTTCTGTCTTGTTTTGATCCAGGGTGAAAGAGCATGTTCATTGTTATGGAAGGGAGGCCGACTTAGAACCGAATGAAGCCCGCGTTTCTTAATCGAGTGTATGGAGTCACATTTTGTGAAGAGGTTATGATAACACCTACAATAATATTTCAGTGGTACAGAGTGGCGCACGAAAAATCGGCCCCGAGTACTAGACTGCTCATTGTCGCTTACCAAACGTCATCTATTGTTTTGAAGTTGTTTGCAGTAGCTTTTTATTTCTTCACTGACTATTTACATGTTTATCTATTCTGTTCGTAGCGGTCAACAAATCGTGCGCAATTGGCGAGCAGTCTGTACCTGGGGCCGGTTTTTCGTGCGCCACCTTATTTAATTTCACTGCGATCAGCCACAAAACTCTACAGTTGGCTAAACGAGATGTTTTGCAGAATCACGAAAATTACAAGTGTGTGAGGATTCTTTTATGAATAAAACGTCTGTGCTCCACGGGAGAGGCAGGTGCCCCCTCTTTGCGCCTTCCATCTTCAGTCACCTATGCTACTAATTTTAAATTTTTCAGAAAAACCATGTACCAAGCACAATGAAAGGTGAACAAATTGAACGATTCCCAAAAAAGAGCGATCATCAGTGAACTAGTTACCAAGGATGAACGAGTTTGTCCATTTCTAGAGGGGAGAGCCTTGGTCTGGGATATGTTATCGTGACATCCCCTGGATCTCTGGGAGACGCAATGGACCACCACAAGTATGCATCTATACTTCGAGACCATTTCCACACCTACATTCAGTTTGTTCCTCTTCGGCATGCTCGCATCTACGAGCAGGACAGTGCAACATGAGACAGAGCTCGCAGGATACGTGCGTGGTTCGAAGAGCACCACGGTAAGTTTATCGCACTCTCCAGGCCACCAAACTTCCCCGGTTTAAATCCAACAGACAGTCTGCGGGACCACCTTTATCGGACTGTTCGCATTATGGCTCCTCAACAGAGGGACCTAGCGCTGCTGACCACGAGACTGAGCTTGTCACCGCTCCGCATCACTGTGGGCACCTTCCAGGACCTCCCTGACTCTCTTCCTACGCGCCCGAGCTCAAGAAAGGAGGTTATTCAGGCTTTCGACACGTGGTGACATTACTCTGGCTGGACCGTGAAAAACCTACTTCAGTAGTAGTGCAACGATAATTTTCAGATGACTCAGTATAAAGAAGATCGCCATTTCGTACAAACGACTGAACGCGAAGCTACGTAAGTTAGACCAAACGCATTGGTTACATGCAATATTAGCACTACATAAGCGAATAATAGAGAAAATCAGTGGTTCAGTGTCTTAATCAAGATGACATCCTGAAACGATTGTTGTTGACCCTAATATTAATATTAGGTGCCTTATGTTTCACAGAGCGTGATGTTGGGGAGAAGCGGCAACAGTGTAGAACGTAATGTGAAGACCTGACAGCAAACAAATAGCAAATCATCCATTTTTATTTCGTGCTCCTTGCCGTTTGTTCAACGATAGTCAGTTTCTGATCCGACGTTTGCATACATCTATCTTGCGAAGACGGCAAGAGTTGACAAGTGCGAGAATTACCGCACAATCAGCTTAACAGCTCATGCATCGAAGCTGCTTACAAGAATAATATACAGAAGAATGGAAAAGAAAATTGAGAATGCGCTAGGTGACGATCAGTTTGGCTTTAGGAAATGTAAAGGGACTAGAGAGGCAATTCTGACGTTACGACTAATAATGGAAGCAAGGCTAAAGAAAAATCAAGACACTTTCACAGGATTTGTCGACCTGGAAAAAGCATTCGATAATATAAAATGGTGCAAGCTGTTCGAGATTCTGAAAAAAGTAGGGGTAAGCTATAGGGAGAGACGGGTCATATACAATATGTACAACAACCAAGAGGGAATAATAAGAGTGGACGATCAAGAACGAAGCGCTCGTATTAAGAAGGGTGTAAGACAAGGCTGTAGCCTTTCGCCCCTACTCTTCAATCTGTACATCGAGGAAGCAATGATGGAAATAAAAAAAAGGTTCAGGAGTGCTATTAAAATACAAGGTGAAAGGATATCAATGATACGATTCGCTGATGACATTGCTATCCTGAGTGAAAGTGAAGAAGAATTAAATGATCTGCTGAACGGAATGAACAGTCTAATGAGTACACAGTATGGTTTGAGAGTAAATCGGAGAAAGACGAAGGTAATGAGAAGTAGTAGAAATGAAAACAGCGAGAAACTTAACATCAGGATTGATGGTCACGAAGTCAATGAAGTTAAGGAATTCTGCTACCTAGGCAGTAAAATAACCAATGATGGACGGAGCAAGGACATCAAAAGCAGACTCGCTATGGCAAAAAAGGCATTTCTGGCCGAGAGAAGTCTACTAATATCAAATACCGGCCTTAATTTGAGGAAGAAATTTCTGAGGATGTACGTCTGGAGTACAACATTGTATGGTAGTGAAACATGGACTGTGGGAAAACCGGAACAGAAGAAAATCGAAGCATTTGAGATGTGGTGCTATAGACGAATGTTGAAAATTAGGTGGACTGATAAGGTAAGGAATGAGGAGATTCTACGCAGAATCGGAGAAGAAAGGAATATGTGGAAAACACTGATAAGGAGAAGGGACAGGATGATAGGACATCTGCTAAGACATGAGGGAATGACTTCCATGGTACTAGAGGGAGCTGTAGAGGGCAAAAACTGTAGAGGAAGACAGAGATTGGAATACGTCAGGCAAATAATTGAGGACGTAGGTTGCAAGTGCTACTCTGAGATGAAGAGGTTGGCACAGGAAAGGAATTCGTGGCGGGCCACATCAAACCAGTCAGTAGACTGATGACAAAAAAAAAAAAATAAAAAAAATATATATATATATATATATTTTGCGTCCAGCTTCGAAGAATAGCAACGTAACAAGTTACGTGCTGTGAGGCTGTGCTGGGCGTCGGTAACCATTCTAGTGGCATCGTTAAACGTGCCACTCGGAATATACCCGATATACGTCACTGCAAGGTACAAAGCGGCTCCGTACCGTCGAAAGAAAGGGAACATAGCCAATTCTCAAAAGGTAAGTGGAGCAGCAACACCCACAAATAAATGTAATTAAGTAATTGGGAAGCGCATTTATGGCAAAACCAGTTTGAGGACACTGGTAACGGCCGATGTGTTTACTCTCCCTCTCTCTTAACACCTGGTAGTGCACGAAAATACACGAATACCCAGTCGTTGCATAGTACACCTTTCGAGAGGACAATCTGAAATGTCTGTAAATGAGATGAAAGAACTCCAGACCACGGTACTGGTCTTCCTTTACATTGGGAATTATTTGACACATTGAGACAAAACACTTGGATTACACCTGATCTACATACTGATATACAATTCTCCTAAAGCTGTAATATGTAAGGGACAGTGGAATTAAAAATCGAAAAACATTAAGTACATAGTTCATTATTTCAAAAATAATCAACATAACTGTTAATATCTCTATACCACTGTGAGATAAGACGGTCCGTGCCTTCATGGAAAAATGTTTGTGGTTGCCTGCAGAACCATGCTAGTACCCAGGAGTGCATCTCTTCTTCTAAAGAGACATGTATTCTTCGACGGACATGAATGTATTTCTTCAGAGCTCTAGAAAATCGTAATTGCATGGGGACTTATAAGTGTTTTACGTTGTACATAGGACACACATTCTAAAGAAAACGACGTACCAAGAAAGAATTACCCGAATGCGACGGAAATCGTCGATGTGATGTACATGTATAAACAAACAAATGATTACAATTACAGAGAAACTGGATGATATATTCAAGAACACAAAGATTCACAAATTGAGTCGACGACGCATCGGTCCAAATCTGGCCGTTACGCAAGCAGTCATTCGGCTTCGCATTGACTGATGGAGTTCTTGGAGGTTCACATAAGGGATATTGTGCCAAATACTGTCCAACTGGCGCTTTAGATTGTCAAAACACCAAGATGGTTGGAAGGTCCTGCTCATAATGCTGCTAAATTGCTGAGCAGAAACTCCACATTGCCTCACTGGACAGAAGGGGTCGAATAGGGAGACGTACGATGATCTTGCTGGCCAACGTAGGGGTTGGCAAGGACGAACACAAACAGTGGAAACCCTCACATTATTTCGCTGTTATGTAACCCCAGAAAGGGCAAAAAGGGCAACAAAAAGGGGCGTAGAATATCGTAGGCGTACCGCTGTGCTGTAAAGGTGCCGCGCATGACAACCAGAGGCGTTCTGCTACGAAAAATGGCTCCCCAGACCATCACCCTTAGCTGTCGGTAGTATGGAGAGCGACATTCAGGTTGGTATCTCTACGCTGTCCGGGGCACGTCTATTCAGGTCAGTTGAAAGCCATAGAAACTGAACACTCTCGCCCTTTCACGACGGAAGACATAGAAAAACCTCTGAAAGATGTCAAACCAACAAAGGCACCAGGTTTCGACAACGTTCTCCCTGAATTCATAATAAACTGTGGCAACTATGGAAAGGTACAGCTGGCTCGATTTTTCACAAACATCATGCAAACTGGTAATATCCCACAAGAACTCAAACACTTTAAGGTAATAGCTTTTCTAAAGCCTGGGAAGCCAGCTGACGACCCAAAAAGCTACAGACCAATTGCCCTGATGTCTGTAATTTACAAACTATTAGAGAGGCATATAACAGAATTAGACCAGAATTGTTCAGGGTGATCCCAGATGAAATGGCAGGCTTTCAGCCAGGAAAAAGTTGTAGTGACCAGGTGTTGTCACTCACTTCTTACATTGAGGCGCGATTCCAGAGAAAATTGAAAACATGAGTGGCCTTTATTGACCTCTCAGCAGCTTACGACACTGTGTGGAGAGAAGGCATCATGTACAAAATTCTCAGAGTAATTCCTTGCAAATCTATAGCAAGCTTAATAGACAGCATGCTCAATGATAAGGTGTTCCAAATAAGTATGGGCACTGAATACAGCTCCATCAAAAAACTAAAGGATGGCTTACCACAAGGATCAGTGCTCGCACCACAGCTGTCTAGCCTCTATATTGCAGACCTGCCGGAAACACAATCAAGAAAGTTCGCGTATGCTGACGATTGGGCCCTCGCTACAAGATGTAGCACAATTGAAGCATCTGAGAACATCCTAACGAAAGATCTGAAGATAATGGGTGAATATTTCCGTAAAAGTGGAGGATTCAACCAAATGCTTCCAAAACAGAGGTTAGTTGCTTCCATCCCAACAACAAACTCGGTGGAAAGGAACTCATCAGTCGATTAGAAAACACCATTCTCAGGCACAATAAAACTCCTAAAGTACTTGGGCATGACACTGGACAGAACATTATATAAAGAGCACCTAACAAAAACTGCCGAAAAATTAAAGACAAGGAACAACATTATTCAAAAGCTCTGTGGTAAATCCTAAGGAACAACGGCCTGCACTCTCCGCACCTCTGCTTTAGCAATTGTATTCTCGGCTGCCGAATACGGTGCTCCGATTTGGCTAAAAACAGCCCACATGTAAAAAAGGTGGATGTCCAGTTGCATAACACTCTAAGGGTGATTTCTGGAGTAATTAAACCCACTCCAACGCAATGGCCCCCAACATCAAGCCACATCCCGCCGCCACACCTGTGACGTACTGAGGCCCTTGTTCGTGAATATAAAACATTATTGGAAATCGGAGCCTGCCAATCCACCAAGACATTGCGGCTGCAAACACTGATAAGCTTCGATCTAGGAACCCGCCAACAAGAACAGCAAGGACCCGTGTACAAGAAGCTTTCAGTATCACAAACGCATGGTCTGGAAAATAGAACGCGTGGCAAAATCATAACATGCCTTCCACCACACAAAAGCAACCTGGTTTTGACCTGCCACGCAAAGCGTGGTCCACTCTAAATAGGATTCGAACTCGTCATGGCAGATGTGCTTACTCCCTGTATAGATGGGGTAAAAGACCATCCCCTCAGTGCGACTGCGGAGAAAATCACACCATCAGCCACATTGTTTAAGAGCGTTCCAGAAGAGCCTGTAATGGGAGTCTCGACGACTTCCTGCTCGCAACTCCAGAGTCGATAGATTATATTAATAGACTTGATGTTTGTTTGTAATCCTTAAACATTGTTATATTAGTGATGTTTGTTTTCAGTTATTAACGTTTGTTATATTATTGACTTGTCTGTTTCTTTCTTATGTGTATGTACTGCCATACGATAAATAAATAGTTCAAAGCGGGACACATAACTGAAAACAGGTCTGCTCCTGCCAATGGGATTCCAGGCGGAAGTCGTGTCTGTGTTGACGGTATACGTGAGTCAGTCGATAAAACAGTTTTGATGTCTTTTGTCAGTAAAGAAGGTCGTTATATTGACCCTTCGTTTGGTTTCATTGTTTGTTACATCCCGTTATCAGTTCACGTTAGGTGCGGCACCCACACTTTCGTGTTTAATTGGGCCAACCATGGAAATTTTCATTAGATGAGCCATTGTCTGTTGCGCGACCTTCTTCATCATTCACACGATCTCATGGGCAGTATTCTACCACTGTATGTCACTGGATATAGAATCCATAGGATCTCATGGGTATACTAAATTGCTGAGCCGAAACTCCACATTAGCTCACTGGACAGAAGGGGTCCAATAGTATGGAAGTACTTTACATAAAAACAAAAGAATAAGATATGTGTTTTATTGAATGAAGCTAACGCTTGCCGGATAAGAATTGTATCGCGATCTGTGTATGAGGGAGAAAATTTATATCTGTATAAAAAGGAGACCTGCAAACACAAAGATTCTGGTGCACCAAGAAAAATGTGTGCAGAGACCAGCCAAGAAAAAGCACAATCTGTCTTATAAAGTTGGAAAGGAGTGCAGATCCTCTGAGATTTTGAGTAACATCGTTCAAGAGTCACTTTTCCAAAACAGAAAATTATTTAAAGCAGTCGGCTGTGTTCTGGAGTTGTGCTGCGACAGTGTTGCTTTGTTGATAACGAGTATTTAAAAAAAAATGGTTCAAATGGCTCTGAGCACTATGGGACTCAACTGCTGTGGTCATAAGTCTCCTAGAACTTAGAACTACTTAAACCTAACTAACCAAAGGACAGCACACAACACCCAGCCATCAGGAGGCAGAGAAAATCCCTGGCCCCGCCGGGAATCGAACCCGGGAACCCGGGCGTGGGAAGCGAGAACGCTACCGCACGACCACGAGATGCGGGCACGAGTATTTCAGTTATGCTGTTGAGTTAAACACGTTAGAGCTGAGGATAAAATAGTGGAATGACTGAGTAGGCGACAGACTGAATACAAGGTGTGATAGTTCCTTCCGTTATCTCCATGTAGTCATTATAATTGTTAGGAGGTAGGAGTCATATGATATCGAAACAATGGATGTCACAAATACAGGGTAGCAAAAGTAAAATTGGCTCGGAATATATACTGTACGCCCTCAGTTAGTCAACTCGACTTATTTCATCCGTCACGGGGTGCAGATGATATAAGTTGGACTGCCTATGTTGAGGCACATGAAATATTTTCAGGGACAGTACTACTTTGGCCATCCTGATAACGTGCACAAGCGTTTACCACTAGTTACATCCTGTGTAAGGACTAAAATGAAAATTCTGGAAGAATGGGATCTCCATAATAAAGAGTTTAGAGTATCTTTTTAAGCGCAAGAGGAATTTCCGTTTAAAATTTATGTAATCCATTGAGAACGAATGGCGTCCTACAGACTACAGTTCTTTAATCAGTCTAAATGTTGGCCCATCATTGCCCACAACTTCTTTTTTAAAGGAAAACAAAAATCTATATGGCTTTGGATTAAGAGTGGAAATGATCTTTCAATCTTAAGGTTAACTAGTATTTTGTGAGAGACTACAACTGCTTGAGCTATAGCTGGATTAATTTTTACATCTAATTTGCAGAAGACTGGATAGCTTGTTCTAAATCGATATATGTTGTGATATTAGCTTGCATTTAGAAGAATATAGCAACTCTCGACGCAATACTGATCTGGTGTCTTATATTAGAAGGCTGAATGAAGAAAGGCGCTTGTACATTTAGAGAAATATTTGAACACTGTTGACTGAATACATTCTTTGAACTACTGAATGTAGCGGGGTCAAAATACACGGGGCGAAAGGTTATTCACAACTTGTACAGAAACCAGACTGCGGTTGCATGAATCGTAGGACATGAAAGGGAAGCGAGTGCAGCCTACCCTGGACATCACTCAGTACGTACACTGAGTAAACACCTAAGAACACCAGTAAGAAATGTGGAAAGGGAACTAAAGTTCAGCGAGAAGAAGTACAAACATTAAGTTCACTGTCATAAGTGGCAAAGGATTTGAAAGGTGACTTGAAACGAAAGATTACTATCTTGAACAGAGATCAGAAGTTAAACAAGGGTAATAGACGAAAGAGATTAGCAAGGAATACACTAAAAGGAGTAGATGAATTTTGTTATTTGGGATGCAAAATAAGCGACAACTGATGAAGTAGACAAGAAATTAGTTGCAAAGTGGTAATAGCACGATACGCGTTTCTGAAAAGGAGCTATTCCCTAATGTGGAATATACACTCATGTACAGAAAAAAGAGAACACCTTAACGACTAGAGACAGGACTTTCATATTCACAGGACATGTACGTTAGTATGTTCTTCACAAACAGTTAGCTTTTGAAACATGTCGCCCCGCGGATTCAAGGTCAATATTGATACCACGGTGCAACACCTCCTACCGGTAAAATGTGCCTGCGGCGATCGTTGTCGCTGTAAACAGAGGCCAATGGATCAGTGTGACTTCAGCAGATGTGTAGGATGCCTCGCAGACGTACCGTCAAATCAATGAGCGTGAAAGAGGGCGCATAATTGGCTTGAGAGAATGTGATGCACCCACCCGGGAAATTGCTGCTCGTGTGGGACGAAGTGTTTCGGCAGTGCAACGGGTGTGTGCAGAACTGTCACGTAGGACGTAGAACATGACGAAGTGGGTCAAGTCGTACCACACAGACCATCACCAGAGAAGACCGACACCTCATCCGGATTGCCTTGCAGGACAGATCTGCGTCCTCCTCGGCTTTGGCGCATCAGTGGAACATCGTGCACTGTCAGGGGTGACAGTCCGTCGCCGTCTATTATGGCTTGGGTTACGTGCATGTCGACCACTTCTCTGCCTATCTTTGACGAATGTGCAGAAACATGCTAGATGGCAACGGCGTGTGGAACGAAGTCACTGGGGACAGGAATGGCATCAGATGGCGTTTTCGCTCGAATCCAGGTTCTTTTTGTTTGAAAATGATGGTTGCTTTTTGGCTCGCCATCACAGTGAGTTCATTCGCAGAAAAAATACAGCGCCAGGTCAAGGCCTTATTATGTAGGGTGTTATTGGGTAGGACCACAAATCACAGCTAGTGCGTGTCAAGGGTACTGTGTTCAGTTTGACCTACGTTCCACCCGTAGGCGTACTGTTTCTGCACAACACCCCTGACGTCATTTTTCAGCAAGACAATGCACAACCACATGTTGCTGGACGAACACGCGCCTTCTTGGTGTCACAGGATGTCAGTCTGTTTCCCTGGCCCGCCAGATCACCACAGATTCGTCGCCAATCGAAAATGTGTGGGATGTGGTGAAACGGCGGGTGCAGCGTTGTGACCCAATGCCAACCACCACACACGAACTTTGGAATCAGGCGAATGCAGCATGGATAGCTATACCACAAGTCGCCATTCGCGCCTTACACGCGTCGATACGATCACGACTAGAACAAGTTATCAGGTCCTATGGGGAACCCTGTGCCTACTAGACTGAACCAAAAATGCTAATCGTCTCTGCAGAACATGCTGATGTAAATGTCCTGTGAATACGAAAGTCCTATCTATAGTCGTTCAAGGCGTTCTGTTTTTTTTTCTGAACATGAGTGTAAATTTAAATCCTAGATAGTACGTGATGGAGGGTTGCAGTGTACGAAAGTGAAACTTCTGTCAAGTAGAGCCCTGAAGCTTTTCAATGTGATGTTGCAGATGAATTTTGAAGATTAGGTGAGTAGTTGGGATGACGAATGAAGATGTACTATCTCATACTGGGGAGAAATGAGTTTCATGGCGCAACATGACTGAAAGGTGTAATCTGTTGACAGGATATGTCAGGATATGGTCTGTGTGGCAATGATCGAAATGAGGCAGGTAGTCCAAATTGTAGAGGGAGGCAAAGGCTTGAAAACAGTTGCAGGTTACAGTATCTGTTTACAAAGAGATTTGCGTGGGATACACCAATGTACAAAGCTGCATAAAAGTGTTGTACACCGCAACAACAACAACAACAACAACATGTGTGCCCACTGTGTTAGGGAGCTTCTACGAAAGCAGAGCTTCACTGGAAATTTAAATGTAATCAGAGCATCAGAGGCAAACAAAAACATAAGGAAGCGAAAATTAGCCCGAAAAGATGTGTGAGTCAAGCGTTCAACAAATACTAAAGTAAACCCCTCTCTATCAACTTCACAAATAATCCTAAGAAGTTTTGATCTTACGTTAAATCAGCAAGCGGATCGAAGCCATACGTCCAGACACTTTGCGACCATAATGGCATTGAAATAGAGCATGACAGAATAAAGGTCGAAGTACTAAACGTCTTTTTTAAAAAACGGTTTCACAAAGGGCAGAACGTACTTCAAACCGTCGCACGGACGACAGAATGACAGATATGAAATAATTTACCAAGGGATAGAAAAGCAACTGAAATCTCTCAACCTGACGGGACACCGATTCGATTCTACACAGAGTACGAAATAGAACTTTCCCTCTTCTAGCAGCACTATACCGTACGTCTGTAGAGGATCGAAGCCCTCCTAACAACTGGAAAAAGCTCCGGTCATTCCAGTTTTCAAGAAGGATCGTCGAACGGACGCACGAAACTATAGGCCTACATCTCTGACTTCGGTCTGTTGAAAAATTCCGAAACAAGTCTTCCGTTCGCGTATTATGATCTTTCTGGAGACCGAAAATTTTCTCTGTAGGAACCGAGATGGGTTCCGAAAGCAACGATCGTGTGAAACCAAGCTCGCTCTGTTCGCCCACGAGAACCAGAGAGCAGTAGATATGTAAATACAGGTGCCCAGGTAGATGCTGTGTTCCTTGACTTCAAAAAGCCGTTTCACAAAGTTTCGCATTGCTGCTCAGTGAATAAAACAGGAGCATATGGAACACCAGAGCAATTGTGTGATTGGATTCAAGAGTTACTAGCAAGCAGAACACAGCATGTCGTCCTGAACGGATAGAAATCTGAGGAGGACGTAAAAGTGACTTCCGGCGCGCCCCAGGGAAGTGTTAATAGAACCATTACTTTTCACATTAAGTGCAAATCACTTAGTAGATAATGTCCATGAGGGTTTTCGCGGAGAATGCTGTTGTATTCAGGGTAAGTCAACTAAAAGTTTCACCGAAAATATTGCCGAAATGTAAAGGGCTATCGACATACGGTTTTCAAATAGTGGATTGGTCATCAGGGGCTTGCATTGTTAACCAGTAAAGAGATTGTAATAGTACTTATAAAGTGTATTTACTGTGGAAACATACACATTCTTAAATGGAAAAATGCCATTTCAAATTAACAAACTAAAAGTAGTGTAAATTAAGATTTCAATAGTATTTGTCGCAGGATTCTATTGCGAGTCCTTTACGAGGTATCGTATTTTGATAGGCTCCCACACCGACACTTGTTGTCATTCAACCTGCGTAGTTGCTAGATACGATGTTCTTATATTTGCTTACAGTGTGCTTATGTGTTCCTCGAGTGCATTACGACTTGCTGCTCAGTTTGTGTGTGACAGTCCAGGCAATAGGTAGTGAATGGACAATGGGATTAGCAAAGCAGAAAAAGCCGACATGCTCATGGCGAATGGAGAGTGTAGGAAGAATGCAGTCCGTTCTTGTACGATGCATGCAGCAAGATATCCCAATAGACGTCAACCACATCGGCAATCAATGTCTTCAACCAGTTGACGTGAAAGTGATTATGTAACACGTAGACAACGTAACAGAAGGAAACAAGTGACGACAAAAGTGGGGGATATTAATGTTCTTACTGCTGCTGCAGCTGATCTGTACGTTAGCCCCCCCGTAATCGCACGAGGAAGTGGGATGAGTCAGGCATGTGTCCTACGCATACGCCATCGACATAGGTTCCACCCCTATCACATCTCTCTTCATCAGGAGCTACGTGGAAATGATTATGGGAACCGTGTTTACTGCTGTAGATGGGCAACTGGGACACGATACCCCGGATGTATCACGTACCTTGTTTAGTGATGGAGCTACATTTACCATTGATGTCGCGGTAAACCGCCGAAACATGCGCTATTAGTCTGATGACAATCCCTGTTGGCTTCTTCAGGTGGAACGTCGGCGTCCATGGACTGTATGCCTACACGTGCGGTGTGGGATAGTGACCCATCAGCTCACAGGCCCGTTTTTTATGGACGAAACACTGAATGCGCACAAGTATCTGAGCCCCTTAATACACCTTCTTCTACAGATGCTAGAAGACGTTCCTCTGCAGATTAGGTGTAACCTGTGGTACCAGCATGGTGGTTATGGAGACCTCAGTTCACGAAGTACCGCAGCATGTCTTCACTAATTGTTTCCCCATCGCTGGATTGCACGCAGAGGGCCTCTATCTAGGCTGCCCCATTCCCCACATTTGAAGTCTGTAGACTTTCACCTGTGGGGAAAGCTGGGAGACGCTGCCTACAAGGACATACCAGCCGCACATGATGATCTGCAACGAGTTACTGCTGCAGCATGCTCGGACATCTCCGCTGAAATGCCAGCGCGTGTGCATCAGGAATTCCGTACCAGACTGGAACCGCACATTGCCCGTGCTGGTGGTTGATCACATTGAACACAACCTGTGATGGTCAACTGTGTCATTACGGGACAGAATACACATAACCAGAGTATGTACTTGTGTTCTTCTTTAGTGCGTGCTGCCATTGGTATTGCATAAGTTTCGGTGTGGGAACTTTTCAGAATACGATACCTCGTGAAGGACTCGGACTAGAATCCTGCAACAAACGCCACTGACATTCTAACTTACCCTGCCTTTAGTTTTTTGATACCAACAGGCATCGGTTCATTTCAAAAAGTTTGTGTTCGCACAAAAAATACACTTTGTACGTATTATTAGAATCTGTTGATTGGGTCACAATACAAATTCCTTATTATTAACTCATTCTGTAACAACAGCACATCAGTAATACACTATGTGATCAAAAGTATCCGGACACCCCCAAAAACCTACGTTTTCCGTTTTAAATGCATTGTGCTGCCACCTACTGCCAGGCACTCCATATCAGCTACCTCAGTAGTCATTAGAGATGGTGACAGGGCAGAATGGAGTGCTCCGCGGTACTCACGGACTTCGAACGTGGTCAGATGATTGGCTGTCACTTGCGTCATACGACTGTACGCCAGATTTCCACACTCTTAAACAGCGCTAGGTCCATGTTTCCGATGTGGTAGTGAAGTGGAAAAGTGAAGGGACACGTACAGCACGAAAGCGTACAGGCTAGTCTCGTTTGTTGACTGACGGAGACCGCTGACAGTTGAAGAGGGTCGTAATGTGTGATAGGCAGACATCTATCCAGACCTACATCTACATCTACATTGATACTCCGCAAGCCACCCAACGGTGTGTGGCGGAAGGCACTTTACGTGCCACTGTCATTACCTCCCTTTCCTGTTCCAGTCGCGTATGGTTCGCGGGAAGAACGACTGTCTGAAAGCCTCCGTGCGCGCTCTAATCTCTCTAATTTTACATTCGTGATCTCCTCGGGAAGTATAAGTAGGGGGAAGCAATATATTCGATACCTCATCCAGAAACGCACCCTCTCGAAACCTGGCGAGCAAGCTACACCGCGATGCAGAGCGCCTCTCTTGCAGAGTCTGCCACTTGAGTTTATTAAACATCTCCGTAACGCTATCACGGTTACCAAATAACCCAGTGACGAAACGCGCCGCTCTTCTTTGGATCTTCTCTATCTCCTCCGTCAACCCGACCTGGTACGGATCCCACACTGATGAGCAATACTCAAGTATAGGTCGAACGAGTGTTTTGTAAGCCACCTCCTTTGTTGATGGACTACATTTTCTAAGCACTCTCCCAATGAATCTCAACCTGGTACCCGCCTTACCAACAATTAATTTTATATGATCATTCCACTTCAAATCGTTCCGTACGCATACTCCCAGATATTTTACAGAAGTAACTGCTACCAGTGTTTGTTCCGCTATCATATAATCATACAATAAAGGATCCTTCTTTCTATGTATTCGCAATACATTACATTTGTCTATGTTGAGGGTCAATTGCCACTCCCTGCACCAAGTGCCTATCCGCTGCAGATCTTCCTGTATTTCGCTACAATTTTCTAATGCAGCAACTCCTCTGTATACTACAGCATCATCCGCGAAAAGCCGCATGGAACTTCCGACACTATCTACTAAGTCATTTATATATATTGTGAAAAGCAATGGTCCCATAACACTCCCCTGTGGCACGCCAGAGGTTACTTTAACGTCTGTAGACGTCTCTCCATTGATAACAACATGCTGTGTTCTGTTTGCTAAAAACTCTTCAATCCAGCCACACAGCTGGTCTGATATTCCGTAGGCTCTTACTTTGTTTATCAGGCGACAGTGCGGAACTGTATCGAACGCCTTCCGGAAGTCAAGAAAAATAGCATCTACCTGGGAGCCTGTATCTAATATTTTCTGGGTCTCATGAACAAATAAGGCGAGTTGGGTCTCACACGATCGCTGTTTCCGGAATCCATGTTGATTCCTACATAGTAGATTCTGGGTTTCCAGAAATGACATGATACGCGAGCAAAAAACATGTTCTAAAATTCTACAAGAGATCGACGTAAGAGATATAGGTCTATAGTTTTGCGCATCTGCTCGACGACCCTTCTTGAAGACTGGGACTATCTGTGCTCTTTTCCAATCATTTGGAACCCTCCGTTCCTCTAGAGACTTGCGGTACACGGCTGTTAGAAGGGGGGCAAGTTCTTTCGCGTACTCTGTGTAGAATCGAATTGGTATCCCGTCAGGTCCAGTGGACTTTCCTTTATTGAGTGTTTCCAGTCCATGAGACAAGAATTCCAAACTCCATCATGATCCATTGCAAGCACTACGACAGTTAGGCGGGAGTCGAGAAAACTTGGATTTCATGGTCGAGCAGCTGCTCATAAGCCACAAACCACGCCGGCAAATGCCAAACGACGCCTCATTTGGTGTAAGTATGGCAAATGCTCGGTGAACGCCAACGTGTATAGTGCCAACAGCAAAATTTGGAGGCGGTGGTGTAATGATATGGTCGTATTTTTTATGGAGCGGGCTTGAACCCGTTGTTGTTTTGGATGGCACTATCACAGCACAGGCCTACATTGATGTTTTAAGCAGCTACTTGCTTCTCACTGTTGAAGAGCAATTCGGGGATGGCGATTGCATCTTTCAACACGATGGAGCACCCGTTCATAATGCACGGCCTGTGGCGGAGAGGTTACACGACAGTAATATCCCTGTAATGGATTTCCCTGTACAGAGTCCTGACCTGAATCCTATAGAACATCTTTAGGGTGATGTGGAATGCCGACTGTGTGCCCAGCCTCACCCACTAACATCGATACCTCTCCTTAGTGTAGCACTCACTGAAGAATGGGCTGCCATTTCCCAAGAAACCTTCCAGCACCTGACTGAACGTATGCCTGCGAGAGTGAAAGCTATCATCAAGGCTAAGGGTGGGCCAACACCACATTAAATTCCAGCATTACCGATTTAGGGCGCAACGAACTTGTAAGTCACATTCAGGCATGTGTCTGGATACTTTTGATCACATAGTGTATTTTGCGGTGCAAGTACTAGGTGATTCACCCTGTGTAAAGAAATCGAAACGCTAGAATATTTAGTTAAATACAGGAAGACTTGCAGAAGATCGATGCATGGTGAACTGAGTGGCAATTGACCTTCAACATAAAGAAAAATAGCCTATGGCGAATACATAACCAGAAAGATCCTTTATTGTTTGATCACACGATTGAAGAACAAACGCTGGAAGCAGTTACTTCCATAAGATATCTAGGAGTGCGCGTACAGAACGGTTTGAAATGTAACAACCAAATAAAATTAATCCCGAGAAAGGCAAATACTACAAAAATCCTCAGGAAATGTAGTCCATTGACAAAGGAAGAAACTTACAAAACACTCACTCGACCAATACTTGAATATTGCTCGTCAGTTTGGATCCAAAGAAGAGCACCTCGTTTCGTTACAGGTTTCTTTAGTAAGCTCGACAGCGTCACGGAGGTCCTCAGATAACTCCAGTGGTAGACGCTAGCCGGCCGCTGTGGCCGAGCGGTTCTAGGCGCTCCAGTCCGGAACCACGCGACTGCTACGGTCGCAGGTTCTTATCCTGCCTCGCCCATGCATGTGTGTGATATCCTTAGGTTAGTTAGTGTTGTATAGCTAGAGAAGGCCGAAATGCACGCGTTAAATTCAAGCAGGCTGGCGTGAGGTCTGAAACAGGATACGGAATGAATGCTATAAAGAAAAGTACGTAGCTGCTGAAATACTTTAATCCATCATTTGAATCCATCGTTCTTGACGGTACGTTATCAAGAATATAAACTGTAATGGCGCCTTGCTAGGTCGTAGCCATTGACTTAGCTGAAGGCTATTCTAACTATCTTCTCTGCAAATAAGCGAGGCTTCGTCAGTGTTGCATCGCTAGCTAAGTCGTCCGTACAACTGGGGCGAGTGCTAGTAAGTCTCTTTAGACCTGCCGTGTGGCGGCGCTCGGTCTCCAATTACTGACAGTGGCGACACGCGGGTCCGACGTATACTAATGGACTGCGGCCGATTTAAAAGCTACCACCTAGCAAGTGTGGTGTCTGGCGGTGACACCACAGTTAGGTTAACGTAGTTATAAGTATAGGGCACTGATAAACTCTGATGTTAAGTCCCATAGTGCTTAGACACATTTGAACGCTTTTTTTGCAGACGCTACAACACAGGCGTTGTGCGTGACGATATGGTCTACTGTCAATGGTTTCAGGGGCGTTCGTTCGTATAAGAGTCAACCAATATATTGCTTCCTCCTGCATATGTCTCGCGAAAAGACTTCAAAGATAAAATTAGAGAGTTTTGATCCCATAGATACGCTTACTAGTAATCGTTCTTATCGCAAACCATAAGCGACTGGAATACGCAAATGGGGTGATAACACTTGTACGCAAAGTATCCTTCATCACACACTTAAGGGGGCTTGTGGAGTATAGATGTAGCTAAAGCAAGTAAGTCAGTGTTTACATGCTACATGGATGTGGACAGATTTACTAGATTTACTCTTAGTTATAACTAATGTACATCAATATTCGTTTACATGTAAAGTTTAGCATTTTCGTTTACCATTTTGAGGGACTGAGGGCCTGACAGCGTCGTAGTTTTAATACATGATGTTCCCAATATTGGTCAGATTAGGAGTCTATTGACGGTCAGTAAGACTGCTGCTGTACTCACGTCAGTGCGGCTGTTTAACATCGTCACAGTGGCGCGCCACATATAGGCAGTTCTTGTTAAAAACGCAGTGAGCGTAAGGTACTTCCCATATTATAAAAATTTGTTTCTAAGGAACTGCGCTAGACACAGCTATGTGGTTTGTTGCAACCAGTAACTTAACTCGTACAGTTTTCTCACGGATATACTTCCAAGTGTTCTCCGTTTGTTGTCCGTAGGACGTCTGGGTGACACTCAGTTTCTTTCCATGTCCATGCCAGCATCTCTTCTATCACGGCCTCTGCAGCACCTCGTCTTTGGGCCGCAAGAAACTGCAGGTAACGAACTGGTCAGTTCAGCACACCATCCTTAACGCAACCCCAGAAAAGAGACTCAAGAACTGTTATGTGTGGCGAACTTGGCGTCCATGTTGCTGGAGAGCCTCTACCGATTCACCTGTCCGGAAATGCTACATGCAAGAACTGGCGAACAAATAACTCCCAGAATGAATTTTTAGCGCTGGAGTGGAGTATGCGCAGATGTGAAACTTCCTGGCAGATTAAAACTGTTTACCGCTCTGGGACTCAATCGCGGTACCTTTCCCTTATGCGGGCAAGTGCTCTATCCATTACGGAACCCAAGCATGACTGACGAAACTTCGTCACAGCTTTATTTCTGTAAGTACCTCATGTCCTCACCTTCCACGCTTCACAGAAATTGTCCTGCGGAACTTGAGAGGCTAGCAGTCTGGAATGAAAGGATTTCGCAGAAGAACTTATGTGAAGGTATTGGCGGAAGTAAGTCTATGAGGGCAAGACGGGTGTCGTGTTCGGATAGCTCAGTTGGTAGACTTGCACTAACGGAGGACGACGGTTCAGACCCGCGTCCGACGATCCTGATTTCGTTTTCTCGTATTCCCCTACATTGCATCAGAAAAATTCCGGGTGGTTGCTTTGAAAGAGTACGGCCGGTTTTCTTCCAGATCCTTCCCTAATCCGAGCTTGTCGATTGGAATTGAAAGACTAATCTCCTTCTTCTCAGTTAGTAAAGCACCTGACCGCGAGAGATAAATGTCCAGGGTTGGGATCCCGGTACGACACACACCTTGAATCTGCCCGGAAGTTAAATAACCCTCACGACTGAAATTCCTATTACTGTGGTGCAACGTAAGGTTCTAGCGTGTCCACGTGAACTGATGCAGTAGTGGGAAGGTCACTGAAGGAGAACAGTCCTACAGTTATGTTGTGCAGTAAGTCACACCACACATTCACTTTCGGGCTGTGTATTATATGCTGCACCGAGATGTGTGTGTTCTCCGACATCCAGACCCGGACATAAAGGCTGTTTACTTTCGAGGAGATGTGAAAAATCGTTTCTTCGGAACAAGCTAGCATCGATTCCTTCCAACATGTTGCTAGGAAATTCTGCAAGCTTCGACGTGACTTTTTCTTTCTTTCTTTTTTTCTTTTTTTAAATCTGACGCGTTGATTTCTGTGGACTGATTAGAAGAGCTGTACGTAGAGTGTCAATGGTGTCGTTATTCACCCGATGTCTGCAGCTTTTTGTCTTCTCACCAATCCTGGTAGTTTCTTTAAACTTTTCATACTAAAAATGGCTCAAATGGCTCTGAGCACTATGCTACTTAACTTCTGAGGTCATCACTCCCCTAGAACTTAGAACTACTTAAACGTAACTAACCTAAGGACATCACACACATCCAAGCCCGAGGCAGGATTCGAACCTGCGACCGTAGCGGTCGCGCGGTTACAGCATGTAGCGCCTAGAACCGCTCGGCTACCCCGGACGGCTTTTCATTCCAACCTTTGATGTTCTTCATATCTGACGGATCTCGACCACAGACACATAGGTACTTTCACTGAACTGTAATAGGTGGCCACGTTTCATGAAACTATAAAGCACACTGCACTTTTCCTCTCATAGCCGTCATTGCGATAGCAGTGCTCTTAAATTACGCTACCGCCACAAGAGGGAGAGGGAGAGAGAGAGAGAGAGAGAGAAGATGCA
This sequence comes from Schistocerca piceifrons, assembly GCF_021461385.2. Lineage (NCBI taxonomy): Eukaryota > Metazoa > Arthropoda > Insecta > Orthoptera > Acrididae > Schistocerca > Schistocerca piceifrons. The sequence goes on along the minus strand of NC_060141.1, from coordinate 768,776,825 downwards.
GTGAGAGCGCATGTAGAAATATATGCATAAAATATTCATGAGCCGAGCTACCATTAGCAAAAAGCCGCATAGACCTGTAGCAGTGCATGCATAAAAAAGTCTACGGGTTAAGCCACAGCTTCCCTCGTCAATTTTTTTTGTCACCCTCTGTTTCAGCAAGCAGCCGCACATTGCTATCCACCCTATCCAAAAGATCATTTATGTAGATAGAAAACAACAGCGGGCCTACCACATTTCCCTGGGGCACTTCAGATGATACCCTCGCCTCCGATGAACACTCACCATCGAGGACAACGTACTGGGTTCTATTAGTTAAGAAGTCTTCGAGCCACTCACATATTTGGGAACCAATCCCATATGCTCGTACCTTAGTTAAGAGTCTGCAGTGGGGCACCGAGTCAAACGCCTTCCGGAAGTCAAGGAATATGGCAGCCGTCTGATACCCTTCATCCATGGTTCGCAAGATATCATGTGAAAACAGAGCGAGCTGCGTTTCACAGGAGCTACGCTTTCTAAAGCCGTACTGATGGATGGATAGCAACATCTCTGTCTGAAGGAAATTCATTATATTCGAACTGAGAATATGTTCGAGAATCCTGCAACAAACCGATGTTAAGGATATTGGTCTGTAATTTTGAGGATCCGTCCATCTACCCTTCTTATATACAGGCGTCACCTGCGCTTTTTTCCCAGTCGCTCGGGACTTTACGTTGGGCAAGAGATTCGCGATAAATGGAAGCTAAGTAAGGAGCCAATGCAGTAGAGTACCATTATGCAAGGCCCTATACAGCCCGTACAACAGTTGCAACTATCACAGACCTGAATTTTGAGTGTCTTCCTCATCCACCATACTCACCAGACCTAGCCGCAAGTTATTTTCATATGCTTGGACCACTCAAAGTCGCAATGGGAGGAAAAATGTTCCGTTCTGATGAAGAGGTATGCCTTTCTAAAGGCTTTTATACACTTTGTCAGCGGTGGAGGACTTGCATCGAGTGTGGGGGAGTTTATGTTGAAAAGTGATACAGCTTTGTACCACTTCTGCACAATAAACAATATTTAAAAAAATATTTAAGGTTTTCACTTGAGTCACTCTCGTATATTCGTGTGGTCTGTTGCGAACTGTCGATAAAAGAAAAGAAGGAATACTGAAAACAAAACAGAATATGAGATTTTTTTTTTCTTGGGGAGCAGTACGTGTCTTCTGACTAGAGTTGACTCTCTGGAAACAGCAAGTGCGCACAACAACGGATAACAACACGGTGTGCCCTTAGTTTTAACGGGCAGCCTGCAGCGAGGCTGTCTTGCAGTCTGTTGATAAGGAGTGACGTCAGCAGGGACAGGAACGGGAGAGTACTGTATAACTGGGTTACCTGCGACGGCGCGTCACGTGGCTGTCGCATTAACAGCAATGCGGGGCGTCGCCAGCTGTCGCCAGACAGGTGTAGGGGGGCGGGTGGGCGGCTTCCCGGCATCCACTGCGCGGTCCGCTATCTGCAGCAGGCAGCTGCCGGGGATGAGCCGCTGGACACTGTAGGCAGGAAACAGCGCTGCGTGTGGTCCTCACAGCAGACAGACGGTTTCTTTGTTTCGTTTCTCTAACATGTTTGCCAGACATAGGAGTGACCTGGGTGACGTAATGATACGCCGGTCTTCTCTCGAGGAAGACGGAAGTCGCAAAGGTAGGCTTCACCCTCTGCAGTGAATTTCCTTGAGACAGAGAAGTTGCTGTCCAGGCATCAGCACGGCTTTAGAAAGCATCGCTCCTGCGAAACGCAACTCGCCCTTTTTTCACATGATATCTGGCGAATCATCGATGAAGGGTATCAGACGGATGCCATATTCCTTCCGGAAAGCGTTTGACTCCGTGCCCCACTGCAGACTCCTGCATACGGGATTGGTTCATAAATATGTGAGTCGCTCGCAGACTTCTTGAGTAATAGAACCCAGTACGTTGTCCTCGATGTTGAGTGTTCATCGGAGGTGAGGGTATCATCTGGAGTGCCCCAGGGAAGTGTGGTAGGTCCGCTGTTGTTTTCTACATACATAAATGATCGACACAAAAGTTTTCTGGGTTTGGTACCGCGTCATTATGTAAAACTATTGCTGCTATAGCTTTTCTATAGCAGCAGTAGTTTTACATTATGATGCGGTACCAAACCCAGAAAACTTTTGTGTCGACTGACTCTGGCCGCGGAAGCCTACGCAATTATACATAAATGATCTTTTGAATAGGGTGGATAGCAATGTGCGGCTGTTTGCTGATGATGCTGTGGTGTACGGGAAGGTGTCGTCATTGAGTGACTGTAGGAGGATACAAGATGACTTGGACAGGATTTGTGATTGATGTAAAGAATGGCAGCTAACTCTAAATATAGATAAATGTAAATTAATGTAGATGAAAAGGAAAAAGAATCCTGTATTGTTTGAACACTCCATTAGTAGTGTAGCGCTTGGCACAGTCACTTCGATTAAATATTTGGGCGTAACATTGCAGAGCGATATGAAGTGGGACAAGCATGTAATGGCAGTTGTGAGGAAGGCGGATAGTCGTCTTCGGTTCATTGGTAGAATTTTGGGAAGATGTGGTTCATCTGTAAAGGAGACCGCTTATAAAACACTAATACGACCTATTCTTGAGTACTGCTCGAGCTTTTGGGATCCCTATCAGGTCGGATTGAAGAAGGACATAGAAGTAATTCAGAGGCGGGCTGCTAGATTTGTTACTGGTAGGTTTGATCATCACGCGAGTGTTACGGATATGCTTCAGGAACTCGGGTGGGAGTCTCTAGAGGTAAGTAGGCGTTCTTTTCATGAATCGCTGCTGAGGAAATTTAGAGAACCAGCATTTGAGGCTGACTGCAGTACAATTTTACTGCCGCCAAATTATATTTCGCGGAAAGACCACAAAGATAAGATAAGAGAGATTAGGGCTCGTACAGAGGCATATAGGCAGTCATTTTTCCCTCGTTCTGTTTGGGAGTGAAACGGGGAGAGAAGATGCTAGTTGTGGTACGAGGTACCCTCCGCCACGCACCGTATGCTGGATTGTGCAGTATGTATGTAGATGTAGATGAAAGCAGAAGCTGCGTTTGTAGCGTGCGTGGAACAGACCTGTATAACTGTACGACTACTCCGGACCCAGGAACCCTTTATGAGTAGTGGGCTGCTTATGAAGTGGCTTCTAGGGGCGATAAAACTGTTACTTTCAGTGTCTCGCCTAATTATTGCTCTTGTGAAACACAACTAACTCGTATGAAACTTCTTGGCAGGTTAAAACTGTGTGCCGGACCGAGACTGGAACTCGGGACCCGAGTTCGAGTCTCGGTCCGGAACACAGTTTTACTGCCAGGACGTTTCACATCAGTGCACACCCCGCTGCAGAGTGAAAATATCATTCTACAACTAACTCTTTAGACACACGAAGTGCTGAGTACCATTGGCAAGGTATTTCAAATTGTTTTCGTATTTCTAGATTTACAGAAGGCTTTTGGCACTATACCACACAAGCGCCGTCCGCTGTGGCCGAGTGGTTCTATGCGCTTCAGTCCGTAACCGCGCTGCATCTACGGTCGCAGTTTCGAATCCTGCCTCGGGCAGGGATGTGTGTGATATCCTTACGTTAGGTAGGTTTAAGTAGTTCTAAGTTCTAGGGGACTGATGACCTCATATATTAAGTCCTATAGTGCTTAGAGCCATTTGAACCATTTTTTGAACCACACAAGCGGCTTGTAGTGAAATTGTGTGCTTATGGAATCTCGTATCACTTATGTGACTGGATTCGTGATTTCGTCTCAGGGAGGCCGCAGTTCACAGTAACTCACGGAAAGTCATCGACTAAAACAGAAGTGTTTTGTGGTGTTCTCGAAGGTAGTGTTCAAGAGCCTCTGCTGTTTATGATCTACGTAAATGATTTAGAAGACAATCGGAGCAGCCGTCTTATGATGTTTGCAGATGATGCTGTCGTTTGTCGTCTAGTAAAGTCATCAGAAGATCAAGAACACTTACAAAACGTTTTAGAAAAGATTTCTGTGGAGTGCGAAAATTGACAGTTGATCCTAAATAATAAAAGTGTGAGGTGACTCACATGAACGCTAAAAGGTTATACGATAAACCAGTCAAACCTAAAGGCGGTAAACTCATGTTGTTTTGTAGGGCGGGCAACCACAGCCAAACCTTGACATTTTTCCAAAGAAAATTCCGCACTGCCTGTATGAATGATTTTTATTAAAACTGCAGATTTAATAAAAATCATTCATACAGGCAGTGCGGAATTTTCTTTGGAAAAAGCGATAAATTTTAACTAACTACCTAGGATTTATAATTACGAAAACATAAATTGGAAACACAGAAAATGTTGCGGGGACGGCAAACCAAAGACTGCGTTTCACTGGCAGAACACATACAAAATGTAACAGCTCTACTAAAGAGACCGCCTACACAACACTTGTCCGTCCTCTTCCGGAGTACTGCTGCGCGGTCTGGAATCCTTACCAGTCAGGATTAACAGAGAACATCGAGAAAGTTCAATGAAGAGCAGCACGTCGTGTATTATCGAGAAGTAGGGGAGAAAGCATCACTGACATGATACAAGATTTGGGATGGTCATCATTGAAGCAAAGGCGTTTTTCGTTGCGCCTGAATCTTTTCACGAAATTTCAATCACCTGCTTTCTCCTCAAAATGGGTAAATATTTTGTTGACGCCTGTCTACATAGGGAGAATAGATCATCGCGTGGAAAGATATAGGTATTCGTTTCTTCGGCGCGCTGATAGAGATTGGAATAACAGAGAATTGTGACGGTGGTTCGATGAACCCTCTGTTAGTTAAGTGTAATTTCCGAAGTGTCCATGTAGACGTATTGACCGATTAAAAATTTGAAATTTTGTCATAATCCACTCATTAATTGACATAATCTGATGCTAAAAGTTCAACACAATAAGACCAGTAACAATCGTAATTCCTCCGTATTTTCATGTGATAACTCTTAAATCTCTTTCTATAAAACAAACTATATTGACAATCTACATTTTTATACTTCATGCTTACGTATTCATTTAACAATATAGTTTCCTGGCGACGAACGCATTTCTCCCAACGAGAGATCAGTTCGTTGACGCCCTCACTGTAAAATATTTGACGTTGGTAACGGAGTCACAATGCATCCCCTGTTTACGCCACTTAATCGCTAACAAAGTGAAGTCCGCGAAGGAGTTCTTTAAGTTTTGGAAACAGATGAAAATCGCATTAGGCCAGATCGGTACTGTGTGGAGGGTGATCGACGACAGTGAACCCAAGACGTGGGAGTGTCGCAGATGTTGCAGAGGTCTTGTGTGGTCTGGCGTTGTCCCGCTGAAGGACAGGGTGCTCCATCTGTGGACGATCTCTTCCTATTCGAAACTCGATTTCAGCACGCAGTTTCTCGCAGAGCGATGCAGTTACGGTACAAATGGTTCAAATGGCTCTGAGCACTATGGGACTCAACTGCTGAGGTCATTAGTCCCCTAGAACTTAGAACTAGTTAAACCTAACTAACCTAAGGACATCACAAACATCCATGCCCGAGGCAGGATTCGAACCTGCGACCGTAGCGGTCTTGCGGTTCCAGACTGCAGCGCCTTTAACCGCACGGCCACTTCGGCCGGCTTACGGTACACACCGCTATGTTACACGCTTCAGTTCTAAGCACTCTAGCAGCAGAATGCTGCAAATACGTACACATGACGAATAGAGATGTAGAATGCATTACTTTTCAGCACGCCCTCGTATTACATTGCAGTTAGAAACTATATATATATAGGAGGAAGGTCAGCGTTGGCCGTAATATTGATGGTTCATTGATAGCAAAATCAATTTTCAATCACATAGTGATCATCTTCAGTGCTGTGGTGTACAAATTAAACTCATAGGCACTGGTATCAAGCTATTATCAGTAACCAAAGCTAAGAAACGACCACAATAAATCATGGAAGGAAAACACTTTATTCGTTATTCATGCAGTAAAACTTCATTATCAGGCATGACTTTTAATTTATTATTCCTCTACTACCGTTTCCATAGGTAACATAATGTCCAAACAGTATCTACGACGGCCGTTCGGTAAGTAATGCAATACATTTCTTCGGCCACTTTTGTTTGAAAAAATGCGGAATTTGTTGTTGGACATCGAGGAGTATTCCCGCTTCAGCATATATACAGTCATGCTCATAAATTAAGGATAATTGCAGAATGTGGTGCCACACACCATGACACTACACAAAACTGACGCTAACAGCGCAGGCACATAGAGGACACACACGACACAGATCTGTACGCCCACGATATTGGTGATACGTTGAGACAACCGTCGCGAAACACATGTGCTGCAAAATGCCACTGTTTTCTGCGCATGTACCCGACATCAATATGAGATATGGTGACCATGCACACATTCACAGGCCGCACGACGGGCTGGCATACTCTGGATCAGGTGTTCGAGCAGATGTTGGGGTATCGCCTCCCGTTCTTGCACCAGTGCTTGTCAGAGCTCCTGAAGTTTCCTAGGGGTCTGAAGACGTGCAGCGATACGTCAACCGAGAGCATCCCAGACGTGCTCGATGGGGTTTAGGTCTGGGGAACAGGTAGGCCACTCCATTCGCCTGATATCTTCTGTTTCAAGGTACTCTTCCACGATCACAGCTCGGTGGGACCGTGCGTTATCATCCATCAGGAGGAAGGTGGGACTCTCTGCACCCCTGAAAAGGCGGACATACTGGTGCAAAATGACGTCACGATGCACCTGACCTGTTACAGTTTCTCTGTCAAAGACATGTAGGGGTGTACGTGCACCAATCATAATCCCACCCCACATCATCAAACCACGACCTCCATACACGTCCCTTTCAAGGACATTAAGGGGTTGGTATTTGGTACCTGGTTCCAGCCAGATGAAAACCCCGCGAGAATCACTGTTCAGACTATATACCTGGACTCGTCCGTGGACATAACCTGGGACCACTGTTCCAATGACCATGTACTGTGTTCTTGACACCAGGCTTTACGGGCTCTCCTGTGGCCAGGGGTCAGTGGAATGCACCTTGCAGGTCTCCGGTCAAATAAACTGTGTCTGTTCAGTCCTCTGTAGACTGTGTGTCTGGAGACAACTGTTCCAGTGGCTGCGGTAAGGTCCCGAGCAAGACTACCTGCAGTACCCCGTGGCCGTCTGCGGGCACTGATGGTGAGATATCGGTCTTCTCGTGGTGTTGTACGCTGTGGGCGTCCCGTACTGTAGCGCCTGAACACGTTTCTTGTCTGCTGGAGTCGTTGCCGTAATCTTGAGATCACCCGTGCTACAACCTGCTGTGTTTGACCAGCCTCCAGTCGTCATAGTATGCTATCCATCATAACGTCATCAATATGTGTTCTCTGAGCCATTTTAAACACACTGTCACGATTAGCACGTGTTTGAAAACGTCTGTACACCTACTCGCTGCACAGTACTGTGACATGCACCAACACACCCCTGCGTATGTGGACTGCTGCCAGCGCCACCGTGCGACGACCGCAGGTCAAATGCACCGCATGGTCATACCCCGAGGTGATTTAAACCCACAAATCGCCCATCAGAGCGTTGTTTCACCATGTATCAGCATTATTCTTAATTTATGAGCATGAATGTAGTTTCATGAAGATCCGATAGGCAGCTGCGCTGAATCTGTAACGAAGGTACGTTCCTAGCAGAAGCCGTCATTAAATTTATTTTGGCGGAAAACTAGGGCATCGCAGGTATTCATCGGCGCTTGCAGAATGTCTGCGAAGACCTGGCAGTGAACAAAAGCGGTGTGAGCTGTTCGGCGAGGCGTTTGTCATCGTTGGAACAAGGTGGCGCAGACATGCCCGATCTCCCGTCCGCTGGGCGACTTCAGACAGTTGACTTCTGCAACGATGTAACGTGCGGTCACCCTCATTCGAGGTGATCGACGGATGACAATCAAACACGTCGCCGCTCGGCGGTGCGTCTCTGTTGGTACTCAAAGGTGTGTGACCTCTTGGTTCCTCGCCGCCTGACGGAAGACCATAAAGAGATCATAAAGACCATCTGTGTGGAATTGCCTGCACGTTACGTGGTTGATAGTGACAATTTTCACCGTACGTTGTCACAGGCGAGGAAACGCGGGTTCATCATTTCAAACCGGAAACAAAACGGCAGTACATGAAGCAGGGCCACACCACCTCTCTTATGAAGAAAAAGTTGAAAAGCACATCCTCAGGCGGTACACTCTGAGACTCCGAAGGGGTTATACTGTCTGTTATACTACCTTGTAGTGAAAGGACCAACTCCGAAGTGTGTTCTGCAACCCTCAGGAAATTGAAGAAACGACTTCAGTGACTGCGCATCCGAGACAGCGCAGCCTTCCGAAATGCCTTCACGAAAGAAGACGAAGTAAATATTCCAGAATTCGAATCGAGAACAGCTGCCAACATGAGTAACGTAGTAATAAATATCCTCTTTCTGAGTATGCTGATGCATTAGCTCCATACTTAACAATCATATACAACCGTTCGCTCGACGAAAGATCCGTACCCAAAGACTGGAAAGTTGAACAGGTCACACCAATATTCAAGAAAGGTAGTAGGCGTATTCCACTAAATTACAGGCCCATATCCTTAACATCGATATGCAGCGGGATTTTAGAACATATATTGTGTTCGAATATAATGAATTACCTCGAAGAAAACGGTCTATCGACACATAGTCAACATGGGTTTAGAAAACATCGTTTCTGTGAAACACAACTACCTCTTTATTCACATGAAGTGCTGAGTGCTATTAACAACGGATTTCAGATCGATTCCGTATTCGTGGATTTCCGGAAGGCTTTTGACTCTGTACCACACAAGCGGCTCATAGTAAAATTGCATACTTATGGAACATCGTCTCAGTTATGTGACTGGATTTGCGATTTCTTGTCAGAGAGGTCACAGTTCGTAGGAACTGACGGAAAGCCATCGAGTAAAACAGAAGTGATTTCAGGCGTTCCCCAAGGTAGTGTTATAGGCCCTTTGCTGTTCCTTATTTATATAAACGATTTGGGAGACATCTGAGCAGCCGTCTTCAGTTGTTTGCAGAGGAAGCTGTCGTTTATCGACTAATAAAGTCATCAGAAGATCAAAACAAACTGCAAAATGATTTAGAAAAAATATCTGCATGGTGCGAAAAGTGGCAGTTGACCCGAAATAACGAAAAGTGTTAGGTCATCCACATGAGTGCGAAAGGAACTCGTTAAACTTCGGTTACACGATAAATCAGTCTAATCTAAAAGCCGTAAAATCAACTAAATACCTAGGTATTTCAATTACGAACAACTTAAATTGGAAAGAACCAATAGATAACGTTGTGGGGAAGCCTAACCAAAGGCTGCGTTTTATTGGCAGGACACTTAGAAAATGTAACAGACCTACTAAGGAGACTGCCGACACTACGCTTGTCCGTCTTCTTTTAGAATACTGCTGCACGGTGTGGGATCCTTACCAGGTAGGGCTGACGGAGTACATCGAGAAAGTTCAAAGAATGCAGAACGTTTTGTATTATCGTAAAATATGGGAGAGATTGTCACAGAAATGATACAGGATTTGGTCTGGAAATCATTAAAAGAAATGCGTTTTTCGTTGCGACGGAATCTTCTCACGAAATTCCCTTCATCAAATTTCTCCTCCGAATGCGAAAATATTTTGTTGACACTGACCTCCATAGGGCGGAAGGATCACCACGATAAAATAAGGGAAATCAGAGCACGTACGGAAAGATAAATGTGTTCATTGTTTCCGCGGGCTATACGAGATTGGAATAATAAAGAACTGTGAAGGTGGTTCGATGAAGCCTCTGCCAGGCACTTAAATGTGATTTGCAGACTATTCATGTAGTTGTAAATGTAGGGAGGAGCTAACAAAACTTCACTGGGCTGTTCTTACGCATTCACCCTACAGCCTCGGTGTCGCACCTTCGGAATTCCATCTACTTGGTCCAATAAAGGATGCACTCCGAGGAAGATGTAGGTTACTGATGTACCAAGACGTTGGCTGCGACGTCGTCCAGTAGAGTGGTACCATGCGGGCATACAGAGGTAAGAACGTTGTGTTGAACAGAGTTCACGTTGTAAAATAGGGTTTTGTAGCCAAAAAAGTGGAGAATAATATGGTTTATTGGAACGCTGAATAAAACCAACCTAATTTCATAAAAATGATGTGTTTGCATTGCTTATTGAACACCCCTCGTTCATCTATCACTGAATGTACATGCAAAATTATACCACCGTACGACACAGTTCAAAAGATATGACGTCACAAACATTGAGTCTTGCAGTACCTACCGTATTCCAACAAACTTTAAGCACAATTTCGAACGTTTTCTAAGCTTTTTCTGGCTTACAAGCTTAACGTCAAATACGCAATACAGCAACTCATCAATTAATCAGTTGTTTGAAGCTGTCTTATAAATGGGAGTTTGATTCGTTAAAGAATCGAGTGGTGGCTAAGTAGGTATTAAAGAGCGACGATTAAAATTCGTTCATGAGCAAACACATGATAGGACGAGAAACACGAACGGGAATAGAGAATAACTTCCTTAATATTTACATGGAAGAGAATGAGAACAGGATCATATTCGGCGTAACACTAATAACTCTAAAAAGCTATAAGATAAATAGCGCGGTTATTTTTCTGTTCCTTCTGCCGCAGCACAAAGCCACTGCAATTCAGATTTTCGTGCACTTTAAAAACACGAATGATGTATTTTTCAGAATCAGCTTAAACAAAGGGACACACACGTAATATATAGGTTCAATATTTCTCTGCGTGTCAGCCCGTTATTGTGTAAAGTGAGAGAGCGCTCTTTGAGAACTGTGATCGTGATAAAAGCAACAAGTAGCAGTAGCCGACACGGTACTTCGTGTTTTGTATCAAGACCTTGCCATAAACTCAAAAATATTTTACTCTGCGTGCCGCCAGTACGAAATACTGCATTCACGTAAGCGCATAAACTCTTTCTGCTCACTGGACCTCAGAGGACGATTACAGTACGAAATGTAACACCAAGTCCCAACATGCCTGCGATATGAAATGTTCCGACGCACGTGATTGCAGCTAGTCGCTGCTAAGTACAGAGAAGTTTTGCAGCAAATGAAAGAGAAACGCGCTTCCACCGAATATTTATGCAAAGGAAACAGCATTTCATTTGCGGGTAGCAAAGGCCTCAGCGGCGGAGGAAATAAAAAAGAAGAGGATGGAAACATTAGCGGAAAGTAGGCGACGCACGCGAGGTTTCAGAGAACAGGCGCGACCGCGTGAGAAGCTCGAGGGCGTGGCGCACAGGAAGTGAGGAAACATAAACTTTTTGTGTGTCGTGCCACAGAAGAATGCTGAAGACTAGATGGGTAGACCGCGTAACTAATGCTGAGATACTGATTCAGATTTCGGTAAAAAAAGAAATTCATGGCACAAGTTGACTAGAAGAATACACTCCTGGAAATGGAAAAAAGAACACATTGACACCGGTGTGTCAGACCCACCATACTTGCTCCGGACACTGCGAGAGGGCTGTACAAGCAATGATCACACGCACGGCACAGCGGACACACCAGGAACCGCGGTGTTGGCCGTCGAATGGCGCTAGCTGCGCAGCATTTGTGCACCGCCGCCGTCAGTGTCAGACAGTTTGCCGTGGCATACGGAGCTCCATCGCAGTCTTTAACACTGGTAGCATGCCGCGACAGCGTGGACGTGAACCGTATGTGCAGTTGACGGACTTTGAGCGAGGGCGTATAGCGGGCATGCGGGAGGCCGGGTGGACGTACCGCCAAATTGCTCAATACGTGGGGCGTGAGGTCTCCACAGTACATCGATGTTGTCGCCAGTGGTCGGCGGGAGGTGCACGTGCACGTCGACCTGGGACCGGACCGCAGCGACGCACGGATGCACGCCAAGACCGTAGGATCCTACGCAGTGCCGTAGGGGACCGCACCGCCACTTCGCAGCAAATTAGGGACACTGTTGCTCCTGGGGTATCGGCGAGGACCATTCGCAACCGTCTCCATGAAGCTGGGCTACGGTCCCGCACACCGTTAGGCCGTCTTCCGCTCACGCCCCAACATCGTGCAGCCCGCCTCCAGTGGTGTCGCGACAGGCGTGAATGGAGGGACGAATGGAGACGTGTCGTCTTCAGCGATGAGAGTCGCTTCTGCCTTGGTGCCAATGATGGTCGTATGCGTGTTTGGCGCCGTGCAGGTGAGCGCCACAATCAGGACTGCATACGACCGAGGCACACAGGGCCAACACCCGGCATCATGGTGTGGGGATCGAACTCCTACACTGGCCGTACACCACTGGTGATCGTCGAGGGGACACTGAATAGTGCACGGTACATCCAAACCGTCATCGAACCCATCGTTCTACCATTCCTAGACCGGCAAGGGAACTTGCTGTTCCAATAGGACAATGCACGTCCGCATGTATCCCGTGCCACCCAACGTGCTCTAGAAGGTGTAAGTCAACTACCCTGGCCAGCAAGATGTCCGGATCTGTCCCCCATTGAGCATGTTTGGGACTGGATGAAGCGTCGTCTCACGCGGTCTGCACGTCCAGCACGAACGCCGGTCCAACTGAGGCGCCAGGTGGAAATGGCATGGCAAGCCGTTCCACAGGACTACATCCAGCATCTCTACGATCGTCTCCATGGGAGAATAGCAGTCTGCATTGCTGCGAAAGGTGGATATACACTGTACTAGTGCCGACATTGTGCATGCTCTGTTGCCTGTGTCTATGTGCCTGTGGTTCTGTCAGTGTGATCATGTGATGTATCTGACCCCAGGAATGTGTCAATAAAGTTTCCCCTTCCTGGGACAATGAATTCTCGGTGTTCTTATTTCAATTTCCAGGAGTGTATTAATAGAGCACATGCTGAGCCGTAAAGATGCAAGGTGCCTATAATTTCGCACCTTACAAGTACCCATCCACATGCTTTGCCATGATCTACAAACACAATAAGGTATCATGTGATAGGTTGTACATCGTATATATGAATATACAGGGTGTCCGAAAAGACTGTCCCTGATTACATAAATTGATAACTCAGGCTAGAAGTAAAATATAAATATGAAACTTGTGCCTAAATGTTTACAACTATCAAAGGTTTTTTTCTGTTTTAGGTTCGCAGTACGTAAGTAGTGGATGAGGTGCAGTGCCCAAGAAGCCATGTTAACCATGAGACACGCTCACCAACCACAGTGCAGAGACACTTCCAGACAACATTTGGAAGGAATCCACCTGATGTCAAGATCATTAAAGCCTGGTATGAGAAGTTCAAGAACACAGGATCGGTTGCTGATCTTCCGAGGTCTGGCCGACAAGAACCTCAGCAGACCGGGTGGAAGCTGTAAGGTAGTCTTTTCAGCGAAGTCCGAAGAAATCGGGACGCAGGGCCTCACGTGAATTATAGATGCCAAAAAGCTCTCTTCATGACATTTTACACAAACGTTTATTGTTTCGTGCATACAAAGTGCAAATCGTTTAGGCCTTGTTGCCCAATGACAGTACACGTCGATATGACTGCGGTCGAAATGCTATCACGTATTGAGGACGATGATGGTTATCTCAGACGAATTGTCTTTTCCGACGAAGCGACCTTCTCTGTGAGTGGAGTAGTGAATCGCCATAATGTGCGCATTTGAGGTTCACAACCCCCTAGCGAGGTCACGGAGTCCACCAGAGGCAGTCCAAAGGTGAAAGTTTGGTACGCGCTATTGCACGATCGAATTATCGGGTCATTCTTCTTCGCTGAGGCTACCATCACATCTGCAGTGTATCTGGACATGTTGCAAATGTATGCTGTTCCTCAGGTGCTTCAGTATCACCCCGATGCCTTGTTTCAGCAAGTCGGTGCACCGCCTCATTGGGGTTTGGACGTCCGTGCCTATCTCGATATGTTCCTGGGCGATGGATTGGTCGTGATGGGCCAACGGTTTGGTCTCCACGCTCTCCTGACATAACCCCATTAGAATTCTTTTTATGGGCTATGTAAAGTACGAGGTCTACCGAACATGTGTACCAGATCTTGAAACCCTGCGGCAACGGATAACCACAGTCGTTGAATCGATCCCTCCAGTGATGTTGGCTAATGTGTGGACGGAAATTGAATATCGCCTAGATGTGTTACGTGCTAACAAGGGTGTTCATGTCGAAGTTTACTGATGTGTGAAAAAAAACTTTTATAGTTTGTAGACAATTAGACACCAGTTTCGTATTTGTATCTTACTTCTCGTCTGAGTTATCAATTTATGTAATCAGGGAAAGACTTTTCGGACACCCTGTATAAAGGAGACAGAAATTGTAAAGTACGCCTTGTAAATAATTGTTAACACTTATTTCACGAAAGGTGACGGAGTGTCTTTATTGTCAGAACGGCGTAATGAATGATTGCCTAAACTAGTAGAGGTAGGAACGACAGTGGAAATGAAATGGCAGGCAGAACTCAAGCCCTGGGTGGAAGGCCCACACAGGTGTGGTGGTCCAGCTCCACACAGGAAGTGACAAAACGGGCAGTCTGGACACCTGAGCGCGAGGACACAATACAGGGGCGACCGGCCGCTGTCGGCCGCTGTTATAGTAGGGGCCGCAAGGATAAGCGGATAATACTTCCGAACTTCGCATATCTTGGATGCAGGTAAGAGGAACGAGGAAGCGTCACCTCGGAAACCATGTAGGCTGGGTTAATTCCAACGATTTTTACTCAGAAGCGTACCATTGTATGAGTATAGGTTTTTTCTCGCAAACTTTCCGCGCTGGACGACAAACGACTAAAATATGGTTGGTCGGCGCTCGGAAGAACCTGTAGAGAGGGAGAATACTCCGTGGTTTCGGGAAAATGACTCGTTTTCGGATTACAAGGGTGGGGAGTCGAGCCTTGCTGGGAGGCCAGCGGTGGAGAGACGAGGTCTTCCGTTGTGAGCGCCCGTGTGTGACGGTCGCTAGATATCAGCTCAGTTGGTACAGACGGACTTGCTGTCTTTGCTCTCAGGAGAGTTTATAGTACAGCAAGGCACTGTTCTGTTGCGAACCTATACGATTCTGGACTTCACCTCTGGGTTAGAAGTCGTCGTTGAGTATGCAGCGTTCAGTAGTTCACTTCCTTTGCCTATACTTACGTTGAGACGTTATCTGAACTCCGTCCTTTTGGCTGGGAGTTCGCGTTTCTCGTCTGTAGAACACAGAGGGGAGAAGACAGTATTAGAGTTTATTAGTCAGAGGACCGCCTTCTGCCGTCCTAGTGTTTGGAAGAGTTTATTTGTGGCTGGAGCTCTTCCATCGTCGCAGACGAGTACGAGAACCATCACTTCGATGAACCGGACGGAGTACATTTGGTGATTGCTTCGGCTTATTAGGGCTATAAAAGCTAAACAGCTGTGATCACGTTAGTTTGTTTCCACTGAGGTTTTCAACCACCGTAGATCATCTATGAAAGTAGTGTCTTCAGTGGTTGGTACGTAGATTATGTGAGTCATTTCGCGATATTGATATAAGATCGAGCTGTCATAATGAGGGGCAGAGTTGGGCAATTGATTAGCAGTTTTACTTAGGAAATGTAAACTATGTAATGTAAAGGTTTTTTTAATCTACAATACATATATAAACAGGAATAACGTATATCATCTAGTCGTATTACTTGTCTTAATCATTCATTTATGTTTAGGTTGTAATTTATATGTTAAAGGCCATTAAGAGATCCTATGATCTGCTTCAGGAGGTAGTCAGACAGGGCCAAATCTTCATTTCAACTTTTACTATTTTTCGTTGCGCACATTCATTTTACACTCGCCTGGAGTAGCATCATGGAAAGGAATCTCCAGTTTCATACAATGAAGGCTTTCACGATCGGATGGTACTGTTGTTGATAATTCTTCCGCGTTATATGACCTTGGTCCATGGAATTCTTCTATTCCTAAAGTTTCGTCCAATACTACGTTGGACATCTTCAGAGGTATGGGTGGTCGTGCTGAATCCTGCCGGCAGGACTCAGCAGGGCCACCCATACCTCTGAAGATGTCCAACGTAGTATTGGACGAAACGCTAGGAATAGAAGAATTCCATGGACCACGGCCATATAACCCGGAAGAATTATCAACAACAATCTTCAGTTTCGCTGTGAAGGTAAATGTGGGAGGGGAAAAATTGTAGAGGGATTCCAAGAGCTTGATACAGTAAGTTGTTTCCAACGTATGTAGGCCGCAATAGTGATTCAGAGATGAAGAGGCTATGTTGACAAGTCAGTTTCTTCAAGCAGCGTCTTCCGTAGTCAACCCTTAACTCACTGCTGTAATACAAAGAGTTCAACTTAAAAGAGCCCCATCTTTCAATAGTTTATACTAAGTGAATATTGTTGTTGAAATTGCTGTATTGGTGTGAGATGGGTAAAATAATGTTTATACTGTTGGTAAGAGTGAAGCTGGTGAGGTAGGGCTGTTTGTTGCTCCCTCACTCAACATCTGCCTGTCACTGTTGAGCATTTGCTTTGCTTGCGTAGAGGCGCTGTAGGCGAAATGCCGATCGCTAGAAGGGAACTGCCGTTCTAAACGAAAGCTGACCCTCACATTTTTTGTAAATATTAAGCGGAACTTCTCCACGCCCACACTCGGTAACCACTCAAAAAGATCTGCCACCTCTTCTTTGGTTAGTATCTAAAGACAATTCCGCCAAAAAAGCAGTGATTTATTTTCGTCTAGCTTCTTAACCAATTGTAACTTTCAGAGAAGAGTCACAAGTGGTGATTTCTCAGTGAAACATACACGCTTCTTTTGTTACCATTTTAAAATTTGCTACTTTTGCCAAAACGCGGTGGAGTGTACCCAGTCTCACGTCACTAACACATTGTGCAGTCACAATTGCGAGAGAATTCTGAAACAGAGGTTTGTTAATTAAAGTCATTAATTAAGGTCATTATCTTATGAAAAAGCACATCCTCGGTACAAAATAAACGTGTTAAGCCTTCAATTATGTTGTTCCAAAATCCGTAACATTTCTCGTTTCACCAGCTATCGATGGCCCTTAAAAATCGCATTTTTTCTGTAGTTAGTGGAATATCACGGTAGATAATGAAGTTCTGCATGATAACCATACGACAAAATACTCTCCTCTTCGCGTGCTATCATTTCCCAAAATCTCATTTCGATATCTCAAACCGTTAAAGAAATATGAGGAATGTTGCGGGTATTTCACTCTGCATTTATCGCTGACGCGGCGCGATCGCAAATGAATGTGCTACCTCAGATCAATTTTCTCGAGACTGATTACAAATAGAGACCTCCACGCAAGTATGAAGAAAAATTAAATATGTTATCGAAATTTCATATGCAGCAATATAGACTATGTGATCAAAAGTATCCAGACACCTGCCTGAAAATGACTTACAAGTTCGTTCCGCCCTCCATCGGTAATGCTGGAATTCAATGTGCAGTTGGCCGACCCTTAGTCTTGATGACAGCTTCCACTCTCGCAGACATACGTTCAGTCAGGTGCTGGAAGGTTGCTTGGGCAATGGCAGCCCATTCTTCACAGAGTGCTGCACTGACGAGAGGTATCGATGTCGGTCGGTGAGGCCTGGCACGAAGTCAGCGTTCCAAAACATCCCAAAGATGTTCTGTAGGATTCAGGTCAGGAATCTGTGCAGGACAGTCCACTACAGTGATATTACTGTCGAATAACCACTCCGCCAGAGTCCATGTATTACGAACAGGTGCTCGATCGTGTTGAAAGATGTAATCGCCATCCCCGAATTGCTCTTTAACAGTGGGAAGCAAGAAGGTGCTTAAAACATCAATGTAGTCGTGTGCTGCGATAGTGCCACGCAAAACAACGAGGGGTGCAAGCCCCCTCTATGAAAAACATGACCACACCATAACACCACCGCCTCCAAATTTTCCTGTAGGCAGTACACACGCTGGCCGATAACGTTCACCGGGCATTCGCCATACCCACACCGTGCCATCGGACCGTCACATTATACACCATGATTCGTCACTTCACATAACGTTTTTCCACTGTTCAGTCGTCCAAAGTTTAAGCTCCTTACACCGATGGAGGAGTCATTTGGCATTTACCGTCGTGATACGTGGCTTAGGAGCAGTCGCTCGGCTATGAAATCCCAGTTTTCTCACCTCTCGCCTAACTGTCATTGCAGTGGATAATGATGAAATTCCTCAGTCATGGTCTGGACAGGTGGCTATTACAAATTACGGCTCTCTTCAACTATCAGCGTTCTCCGTTAGTCAACAGACAAGGTTGCCCTGTACGCTTTCGTGCTTACGAGTCCCTTCATGTTTCCAATCCACTATCACATCAGAAACAGTGGACGTAGGGATGTTTAGGAGTGTGGAAATCTCGCGTACAGACGTATGACACAAGTGACACCCGTGTGTTCCGCGGATCGCCCCATTCCGCTCTCTGACGATGTCTAATGACTACTGAGGTCTCTGATATGGAGTACCTGGCAATAGGTGGCAGCACAATGCACCTAATATGAGAAACGTATGGTTTTAGGGCTGTCCGGATCCTTTTGATCACATGAGGTATTATGTAATATGCACCAAACGCAAAACTATAGTTACCTTTATTTTTCATTGCAAACTTTTTCGAATTTCGCGCAGTGCCTTAATTCCATGTAAATATCACAATAACTGTGAACATTAACGAAATGATGGGCACGTCATAATGAACTTGGCATACAAAGTTACAAGTAAAGCAAAAATGAAATTTAGGTACCGCACAGTTTCTGTAAAATCGTTTGAGAAAGACCGTGTAGTGTAACGACGTATAGATTTGTTTAAATGATTTTCATTTCACATATGACCATGTGTAGACTTCGTCATCTACGTCAGTTACAACCCACTTCATAATTATTTATATTCTTTTTAAATTGTCTCAGAATGGTTCTTGAACGAAACTGCAAAACATCATTTGAGTCGTATGCACAGAATTACGTCACTCGGGCCGATTGGTTTTCGTAAACTTTTTTCAATTTTAGATGTCGTTTGTTTCTCGTCAGAAATTATATTGATACACGTTTTCTGATTTAATCGATATTAGAACCACATCGAATAAACTTTTGAGATTAACAGTCGCGATGAACGCTGTCAAAATTCAATAATCTTGTCAAATATATTATTAATTCGTTCACATAATTCTTCATAAATAATTCCTCGGAACACGTATTTCAACTTCAGTAGCATCCGCTAGTTTATTATCTTCCTACATACAGACGTGAACCTGAGCCTTGACGAGACAAAACTAACATTTTCAATAAGATTAAACTTCCTATGATATCATTGTTGTACAAAAGATTATAAATTCTCATTTATTTAATTTTTAGAAGCACGACGCAACAAGTCGGTTTCAGGATCTTCTGTTGCTCTTTGGTTGTCGACCCGCGACGTATAGTGACCAGCAATTTTCTCTCCGGTCCCGGCAACGAAAATGCTGTCTCCGTTCGTTGCGCCGCCCTCTCCGTACATGAAACATAAAAAAAATACAAAAACTTTAGACACTTCACAACCATTACAAATATCATAAAAATACATAAACAAAACTAAATTAAACTTATATTCACCTACAAACTGGGCTGACACTGGTGGATGGGTGACGCTTCAATTTCGTCCCACTACATACCCCACCCACAAGCTCAGTTTGTCAGGTTTTAACCGAAAATAAAACTTTTTCTATATACAATATTTAACTATTAATACATTTTCCTCACATTTTACGTAATCTAGAGTCCTTGCTCTTAGATAGATTTAATCCTTTTACTACGATATTGTTATGACTATTTGTCATTTACTCTTAATTGTGCTATTATGGTAATTCATAACCGAATATATGGAGATTACTCCTTTTCATTTAATAGTTGGTAGTAAATACTAATTTAGTACGTTCTTTAACGTTGTTACATTAGGTCAGAGCGTTCAAATTGTGATAGATTAGTTTCAGTTTTATTCATTTACTAGAGTTATTCTTTCCAAAAATGTATATCACTAATAAGTTTCTCACAATAACTAATAGTACTATTTACTTTACGCCATTCTTTTCCCTAATGCTTTATTTATGCCTGAGGTCAAGAAGAAATCAAGCAAAACTTTCTTTAGAATCTCGGCACCGCTTTCTTTACCTTCGGACACCCTGTTGGGTAATGGCAATTTATTTAGGAGAAACAAGCGAGAGAGCCCTGTTAGGTGTGTTCTATATTAGCACTATTACAAATCTCTATTAAAGGCACTCTGCTATCTTCTCGTGAGCCATATAGCTCTGGACGCCCATGGTCCCTAAAATTATTAACCATCCCCTTTGGTTCCTACTATCATAGTAAATATAAAAATATACAAAATTCCTTCTGACCTGATAACAAAATTTCTTTCATATAAATCCCCTTTTAGTTACCTTTCTCTTTTTGAAGTACCGGTAGATTATTGTAGAACACTTGTTTAAACTTTCTGTTATTCCTTTAAAATAACACGTAACTATCACGAAAAACTTCACATGAATAAACTATGAACGCTCTTCTGTATGTAACATATACTAAATATTAACTTATTTAGGAATGAAGGGTTTCATTTGATCGACACTATATAATCCTTTAATTACACCTGATGAAGGTTCCATAAGAAGCAACGCTTTGGGATGTACAATCTTATGCACAACATATGGACCTTCAAAGATACAGAAGAATTTTCTGCATTCCTTATTGATCTTCGAACTTTTAGGATGAGATCGTACTAATACAAGATCTACTACCTGAAATGAGGGTTCTATAGCATGTTGATTATAACTTTTAATTCTCCGTTCAGCATTTTTGACAATCTGTTCGCAAACTTTTTCGTCTGGGATGCACTGTTGGATCTCATTTACTGGTGGCCAAGGTAGAGCAGCTAGCAAAGGCTCACCTATAATTCGTTTGCCTAAAATTTCTATAGGTGATAATCCCGTCGTTAGGTGAGGCAATTCGTTTAATATCTTTTCGAATTCTGGCATTAGTTTGGCCCACCTAGTATGTTTATGTGCACAATAAGTTCTACATAATCGTCCTAATTCTTTCATGACTCTTTCTACTAAATTACTTTGAGGGTGATATTTCGAAATTAAGACATGTTTGATTCCATATTGTTTTATCATATCTTGAATCTTTTGGCTAATAAAGGCACTACCGTTGTCAGACATAAGTCGTTTAGGAATGCCCCAGTTAACAAAGTAATTTCGGGTGAGGCAGCGTATAACGCTTGCTGTATTCGCTAGTTTCAAAGTATATAGCTTCACATGTTTGGACCAACATTCCATTACAACAAACACATAGGTAAATCCTCCTGAACTACGAGGCAGGGGGCCGAGAAAATCGAATGACAGTAGATCCCACAGACCTCGAGGAATTACAGCATATAATTTATAACGCTTAGATTTGTTATTAACTTTAACCTTTTGACAGGTTTCACAAGCCCTAATAATACTTCTCACAATACGGGACATATTTTTGAAATAATAACACTTCATTAGATGTTTAATATATTTATGAATTCCAAAATGCCCGTAACCTTCATGAATATAAGTAATTAGCTCGTACGCACCAGTTTTCGGAATGCAGATTTTCCATCTCTGGTGTTCCCTCTTTGCTTTCCAATACAACAAGTCATTGAAATATAACCACACACCCCGGGTGTTAACTGTTTCGTCCCCATTACTAAGGTTTTGTATAAGGTCCCTATATTGATCATCATTTCTTTGATTGCATCTAATAGCAGTTACTATTCGCTTAACCTTACGTTCGTTCTCCTGAGTTAAAAGGTAATAAACATGCTAATTTGTTCCTGGTTCTTCTGCAATGTTAATATTCTCCATTCCTACTGGAAGTCTCGACAAAGCATCCGAAACTACTTTCTGAGATCCTTTTATATACCTAATTTCGTACTGAAATTCTTGCAAGCATAATACCCAACGTAATAGTCTACGGTGAAGTAACGGACAATTGTTCAAAAAGATTAAAGCCTGATGATCAGCATATACAATTGCTTTTCTTCCCATTAACAATCCTCTAAATCGTTGAAAACCCCATACCACTGCGAGACCTTCCTTCTCGGTTACAAAATAATTTGTTTCATGTTTATTTAAAGTTCTACTAGTGAATCCAATAGGCCGATATAATCCCTTTTCATTGGTCAGATCACCTTGGAATATTACGCAAGACACACCGTAATCAGAGGCATCTGTACACATACAAAAGTCCTGATTGAAATCTGGGTGGTATAACATTTTGGCTTCTGTTAACGCTCCTTTTATCTTATTAAAAACTTCCTCTTCCTCTTTTCCCCAGAGCCATACTGACTTCTCTTTTAATAAATCCAGTAATTTAGGATTAACAATATCCTGCCCTGGAAGAAACCTTCTCAGAAATCCTACCATTCCTAAGAATGATTTCAGTTGTTTCCGATTTCTAGGAGCAATAGCTTCAATACGTGCTGGGTCTGGCCTAATACCTTTACTGTCCACTATATGCCCCAAAAATCTCACTTCCTCCTTTCCGAAGTAAGACTTAGATAATTTCAACGTAATTCCTCTGTCAATTAAACGGTCAAACAATTCCCATAATATCGTTACGTGTTCTTCCCACATTTTAGTGGCTACCAAAATATCATCTACATATAAAATAATCTTTTGTAACAATTGCTGACCCAAAGCAGAATCTAATGCCCTAATGAAAGTTGACACTAATATATTAAGTCCAAAAGATAAAACTTGGAGCTGATATGATCTGCCTTCAAAAAGAAAAGCCGTATATTGCCGTGAATCCGGGTGTAATATTACTTGATGGTAGCCAGCAGTTAAATCCATTGTACTCATATAACGAGAACCAGCAATCTTAAGAAGTACGTCCTCCATAGGAATAGGTCTGTCTCTTTCCATCTCTATAATTTTATTTCATTCACGGGCATCCAGAACCAGTCGTACCCCACCAGTGGCTTTCTTAACTACCCACAACGGACTGTTAAAAGCACTACATGATCGTTCGATAATGTTTTGTTCTAGCATCTTACTTATTTCTCTACTAGCCGGTTCTTTGGATTGTACTGGAATAGGATAAGGTTTCTTAAAGAACGGTTTTCGATCTTTAATCTTAAGTTTACAAACGTAATCTTTAAATCTCCCCGGTTCATCTGAGAAGACGGCTCTAAATTCTAACAACAGAGATTGCAACTCTTCCTTTTCTTGTTCGGATAGACAATTCGTAGAATAACATTTTTCTTTCACTTCGGTTTTGATACTATTACCAGCCTCACATCCGTATACTTCATATTCAAGATCACTAGAATCTATTAATAGGTTCATGGTCTGTGTGTACTTAATATGTAAGGATTCGTAGCAATTTTCAGGTACTCGATTATCAGAAAACCTCACTTTAAAAGCACATGCCTCCTTATGGATGGTTAAGGAAGAGTCTTTAAAATCTAATGTAGCTTTATATTTGCACAGCCAATCTGTACCTAAAATTATGGCCACATTTAAGTTGGCTACGACAAGTACAGAGTGAGCAAATAATTGTTTAGCAATTTCAAAAGTTAAATAAACTTCCTCAGTAATATTTTGACTTCTTTTACCAGTAACTCTTATAATTTTCACTCCAGTTACAGGTAAGGTTGGGAAATTCCAATATTTTCTTTTAAGCTGAAATAATTCTTTAGATAAAATACTTACTTCGCTACCCGAATCGATTGTAATATTTACTTCGCTATCTTTAATATAACCTTTAATAACGGGTTTATAAGTTATATTCTCCCTTATCTGATTGTCTTCCTGAAGTAAATCTTGTTGCCAATCACCTTCCATTTGGCAGCTTAATGATAAATTGCAATTGGGTCTTGTATAATCTCGACTAACAGTTCCCTTTAGTTGACCCGTACTAAAGGACTTTACTAGTTTTCCGAACTTTCTATGATAACGTTACCTACAACTTGACCTTCATTAATTACTTGAGGATGATTTATCTCATTATCGTTATTGCGTAATTTCAGCATTTTAGAGTTATTACCATGATTTTGTTGGCTCTCTTTATCTTTAGATTGACGTTTTATATAACAAAACCGGCTATGATTGTTGTTGTTAAATTTTCGTGGTTCTGAATTATTATTATTTCGAAGATTGTCATTTCTACCAAATCTAAATTTCTCGTCTTCCCTTTCTCTGTTAAGTATATCTAACTGTTCTAAATATCCTAATAATTCGCAAGGTTGTGACCATTCTCTTTCTATCATTCTCTCCTTTACATAATACGGTAACCTACTAATTAGGACTCGTATTAGGTGACTTTCAATAATTGGTTCTTCAATTAATTTAGCCCTGTTTAAATGCCATTCAAAATAATTCCTATAACCTCCACAGCGTTTAGAATATGGAGGAGGGTCTAACAACTCTAAAGTTAAGTGTTGTTGTTTTCCTCTTGACCAATAATTTTGTTTAAACTGCTTAACAAAATCATCTCAGTCCCTAAATTCAGTTCTATGCAGTACTGCCCATTCCGCAGCTTCTGCTTCTAAATGTCCTATTACAAATTGAATCCGTTTCTCATTACTCCATTTAGGAGATAATGAAGTTTCAAAAGCTTTTATAAAGATTATAGGGTGAAGTTCGCCTCCTGGTTTGAATACAGGAAATCGACTTGCTACATTTGAATTTGTCGTTATATCATCCCAACATTCTGCGAGGGACATAGTAGGATTTTGTTTAGATTGCAGAGACGGAGTTGCATCGGATTGGTTTGCCGTGATTTCTTTCTTTGTATTGTTGTCGTCCGAGCTAGCAAACACGATGCGACTGTTATCTCTGATTACGTTATTGCTTCTACTACCTGAGATTTTTTCATTATTATCTAATGCCGATAACCGTTTAGTAATTTCCTGTATTCGCATTTCTGTATTGGATACGCGGTTAGCTAATATCGATTCTTCACTGTGTTCACGATGTGAACGCTTTGTACCTTCGTCAATGTTATTATCTTTGGCAGTCTCAAGGTTACTGCATATTTCAGTAGTTAAAAATTTCATGTTTTCTATTTCGGTATGATCTTTTTCTACTCGATGAGTTAATATCTCTAATTCCACATTATCTATTGTAGAAATCTCTACAGGTTTAGTAGAAACCTCTTTAATAGATTCTAATAATTCTCTACGAACAGTTTCTGCTTGCATAGAAAATTCATCTCGTAACTTGTGGTTATTTTTCTGTATTTCATTTACAACTAGGACATTGACATTATCTAGTCTCTTCGTTAAGTCAGTAATATCATTTCGCATACGAGCTTTTTCCTCACGCGATTCCTGGATATGTTCTTCTAACCTTTTACAATTATCTGCAATCCTATTACTAGGTCCTACTAGTTTTACCTGCATTTCAACTTTAGAAGCCTCTATTTTATCACTTAATTCTCGACTGGTTTCATTAAGATGTTCCTGTAACCTGTCTGTCGATTTTGTTAGCTCCCCTTTGTGTTCTTCTTTTAATCTAGCCGTAGATTCTTCGTTAGACTGTTTTAATCTAGCAGTAGATTCTTCGTTAGACTGTTTTAATTCCTCTTTTAATCTAGCAGGAGATTCTTCTTTAGACTGTTTTAATTCCTGTTTTAGTTCCTGTTTTAATCTAGCAGTAGATTCTTCGTTAGACTGTTTTAATTCCTCTTTTAATATAGCATTAGATTCTTCGTTAGATTGTTTCAATTTAGCGATCGCCCTAAAAAGGGATCTCATGTTCCTATCGGACATAGATTGTTCTTCGTCTGACATTTCGCTTCCCGACATTATTGTAAGATATTAACTAGTTACACACGCAGACTTGTAATCAACAATCCTGTAAAAGCACACTCCCTGTGTACAACACTCCACTGCCAACTTGAAACAAACTCACCGGACACTAATATTGTAGTTTGTAGTTCTCGGTGATCAGTGTGCTACTATGGGCTGCAGAAGTAACAGCCATCGATGCAGCCGCTGAGATGCTGCGACCCCGCTTTCGCAACCGGCAGGACGCTGAGTCGAACACCGGAGACGTCACTGGCTGCAACCACGCCCGGTCGCACCGTAGACAGGCGAAGCCCTCAGCAACACCTCTAATACCAGCCGGAGGAACGCGCCCCCAGCTGACGTACTGGGCCTGTTAGTTTAGTGAGAAAAAAGGTTGTCGGGGTTTGCAGCGTTCAGCTGCTGCCCAACAGATGCGCCTTCTCGTGGAATAACTGCGTGATCGTACTGCTTGGCTGCGCTCCGTCAGATGCCCACACCCGCGAAGTCGCCGCTAGCTGGTAAAGGCTCCACGAAGACTCGCGTTGACTTCCGAAGGACTCTTGATGTTTTAATTGTCTCGTACCTGTGTGCCTTAGTCGCACACAAGTCCTGTTTCCAAGGTCACCACGGTGTAGTGTAACGACGTATAGATTTGTTTAAATGATTTTCATTTGACATATGACCATGTGTAGACTTCGTCACCTACGTCAGTTACAACCCACTTCAAAATTATTTATATTCTTTTTAAATTGTCTCAGAATGGTTCTTGAACGAAACTGTAAAACATCATTTGAGTCGTATGCACAGAATTACGTCACTCGGGCCGATTGGTTTTCGTAAACTTTTTTCAATTTTAGATGTCGTTTGTTTCTCCTCAGAAATTATATTGATACACGTTATCTGAATTAATCGACATTAGAACCACATTGAATAAACTTTTGAGATTAAAAGTCGCGATGAACGCTGTCAAAATTCAATAATCTTGTCAAATATATTATTAATTCATTCACATAATTCTTCATAAATAAATCCTCGGAACAAGTATTTCAGCTTTAGTAGCATCCACTAGGTTATTATCTTCCTACATACAGACGTGAACCTGAGCCTTGACGAGACAAAACTAACATTTTCAATAAGATTAAACTTCCTATGATATCATTGTTGTGCAAAAGATTATAAATTCTCATTTATTTAATTTTTAGAAGCACGACGCAACAAGTCGGTTTCAGGATCTTCTGTTGCTCTTTGAATGTCGACCCGTGACGTATAGTGGCCAGCAATTTTCTCTCCGGTCCCGGCAATGAAGATGCTGTCTCCGTTCGTTGCGCCGCCCTCTCCGTACATGAAACATAAAAAAATACAAAAACTTTAGACACTTCACAACCATTACAAATATTATAAAAATACATAAACAAAACTAAATTAAACTTATATTCACCTGCAAACTGGGCTGACACTGGTGGATGGGTGACGCTTCAATTTCGTCCCACTACAACTGCAGGTGGTGCGCATCGATTCTGTCATTGCTGACCGGACGAAAAGTGGTAGACAGTTTCGGCCTCCCCTTCTGGCCCAGCGCTTTGGGTGAAAAGTGGTGACTGTACATCGGCCACAGTACTCTGCCCGGACTCTAATCGTGTCATCGTGTTTGTTAAAAAAGCTCTTAACTGTTAGAGAACGTGTATCGTGATTGGAACTTATTTTGTGATGAGATTTCATAATAAGAGTAGGTGTCGGCGAAAATGCACGGAGAAATTTGAAAAGGACGCACAAGTGAAAAGTGTTATTCAGAAATTAGTTAAAACGTTCGTGAAACTGGTTCGGTATTAGACAAGAAACGTGCCAGACAAATTTTTTAATGACACAGATCATTCAGGATGTTAAAGCAGCAGTTACATCTCCGCATTAATCTTTGCGTGGATTAATCCAAGTGAAGAAGATTTCACTGGGTTCAGCTGTCACTGCAGTGAGAAGTATACTGAAATGTTATCCGTACTGCACACAGGTTTTCCATGAGTTAAATTATGCTGATTATGTCAAAAGGATTCACAACTGTCAGTGGTTCAAGACCGTCATTAGAGGGAACATTGGTATTTTAGATCCAGTGTTTTTTACAGACGAATCTTCGTTACATCTTGGTGGGTTTGTTAGTAGCCAGGACTACTGGACCTGGTGTACTGACAACCCGTACATTGTAACTGACTCTCCCCTACACCCACAAAAATTTGGCGTATGGTGAGCAGATTGGAGGCGACGAACAATAGAACATTTGATTTTTGAAATACACGACTGGTCATTAACATTGCTGTACCAAGAAGAAATGCAGATGATAAACGGGTATTCATGGGACAAATATATTATACTAGAACTGACATGTGATTACATTTTCAAAAAGTTTGGATGCATAGATCCTGAGAAATCAGTACCCAGAACAACCACCTCTCGCCGTAATAACGGCCTTGATACGCCTGGGCATTAAGTCAAACAGAGCTTGGATGGCGTGTACAGGAACAGCTGCCCATGCTGCTTCAACACGATACCACAGTTCATCAAGAGTAGTTACTGGCGTATCGTGACGAGCCAGTTGCTCGGCCACCATTGACCAGACGTTTTCAATTGGTGAGAGATCTGGAGAATGTGCTGACCAGGGCAGCAGTCGAACATTTTCTGTATCCAGAAATGTCCGTACAGGATCTGCAACATGCGGTCCTGAATTATCCTGCTGAAATGTAGGGTTTCGCAGGGATCGATTGAAGGGTAGAGCCACGGGTCGTAACACACTTGAAATGTAACGTCCACTATTCAAAGTGCCGTCAATGCGAACAAGAGGTGACCGAGACGTGTAACCAATGGCACCCCATACCATCACGCTTCCAATGTGCGTTCACCGCGATGTCGCCAAACACGGATGCGACCATCATGATGCTGTATACAGAAACCTGGATTCATCCGAAAAAATGACGTTTTGCCATTCGTGCACCCAGGTTCGTCGTTGAATACACCATCGCAGGCGCTCCTGTCTGTGACGCAGCGTCAAGGGTAACCGCAGCCATGGTCGCCGAGCCGAGCTGATAGTCCATGCTGCTGCAAACGTCGTCGAACTGTTCGTGCAGATGGTTGTTGTCTTGCAAACGTCCCCATCTGTTGACTCACGGATCGAGACGTGGCTGCACCGTCCGTTACAGCCATGCGGATAAGATGCCTGTCACCTCGACTGCTAGTGATACGAGGCCGTTGAGACCCAGCACGGCGTTCCATATTACCCTCCTAAACCCAGCGATTCTATGTTCTGCTAACAGTCTTTGGATCTCGACCAACGCGAGCAGCAATGTCGCGATACGGTAGGCCGCAATCGCGATAGGCTACAATCCGACCTTTATCAATGTCGGAAACGTGATGGTACGCATTTGTCCTCCTTACACGAGGCTTCACAACAACGTTTCACCAGGCTACGCCGGTCAACTGCTGTTTGTGTATGAGAAATCGGTTGGATACTTCCCTCATGTCAGCACGTTGTAAGTGTCGCCACAGGCGCCAACCTTGTGTGAATGCTCTGAAAAGCTAATCATTTGCATATCACAGCATCTTCTTCCTGTCGGTTATATTTCGCGACTGTAGCACGTCATCTTCGTGGTTTAGCAATTTTAATGGCCAGTAGTGTAACGGTGGATGCAGTCGTCTACCAAGAGATTATCCAACAGTTCACAGGCTTATTGTAAGAGGCTTAGCGTGAGTACTGGTAGCAACAGGTCCGCGCCATTTTCCGTACAATTTGCTCTGCTATGGAGTTGATACAGGATTTTTTCGGTGAAAGAATCATTTCGACAGCGATATGGCCACCATGACTTCCTGAGCTTAGCAGTCGAGACTTCCTTCTGTGGCTCTGCTTAAAAAATATCTTTTACAGGAGTAGTCCACGTACCTTGTAGGAACTGAAGAGAAACATTACGAAAACCATCAACGAAATAGTTCAAATCTAACAAGACATGGTCAAACGGGCCGAAAGGCGCGCGGAAATAGACAGACAACCTTTCCAACACATGCTGTAATTTAAAATAACTTACGATGTAAGTTTGGCAATACTTATAATGTAGATTAAGTGATGGGACCTGTTTTAAGTTGAACACCCTATACAGTACCGATGCCTAACAGTACTACCTGATTGAGCTAAATCATTACATATTCTACTTTCAAATCCACGTCTACCGATATTCTATGTCTCGTTCACAGGTGCAGCCATTAAGTGACGCACGCATGCTGCAAAATGATGACGTCCATGTACGAAAACCGGCAATTGTTCGGCAGCTTAACTTCAGCTACCTGCGACCTGCCACTTACACTTCAGCACGTAGGCTTCGTACGGCGGCTCTCGTTCACCTTGGACTTCATTCGCTTCCTAGTTACACTATTCCAGACTCGCTCTATCGCTGTTATTTTCTAGACCTTGGCAGCTCGGTATCGGCTTCCGGATCACTGTTCAGTCTTTACAGCGGAGTTCTTCGCCCTGAATCAGGCCACGTGGTACATCCTGCGAAACAGGCTTCTCAGTTACGTCATCTCCGACTCTCTCAGTGCCCTTCAAAGCCCCTGTGTGCGGTACACCTTTCATCCCAAAAGTGCGACGGGTTCAGAAAAGCTGCCACTTGCTCACTCTTGATGAAATCACTGTGATGTTTATGTGGGTTCCTGGTCAAGTCCGTCTGACAGGAAACGAGGCCGTTGACGCTGCTGCCAAGGTTGCAATCCTTGTACCTCAGCCCTCTAGTTCTTACATTACCTCCGATGATCTCTGGGTTGCTAGCAACCGCGCTGCTGCTACGGTCGCAGGTTCGAATGCTGCCTCGGTCATGGATGTGTGTGGTGTCCTTAAGTTCGTTAGGTTTGCGTAGTTCTAAGTCTAGAAGACTGATGAGAGATATTAAGTCCCATAGTGCTTACAGCCATTTCTGTGTTAAATGGCAGAAGAGCATCAACGAAGTTTGGAAGGTAGGAGACGAGGTACTGGCAGAATTAAAGCTGTGAGGACGGGGCGTGAGTCATGCTTGGGTAGGTGAGTTGGTAGAGCTTTTGCCCGCGAAAGGCAAAGGTCCCGAGTTCGAGTCTCGGTCCGGAACACAGTTTTAATCTTTCAGGGGGTTTAATATCAGCGCACACTTCGCTGCAGAGTGAAAATTTCATTCTGGGCATATCTGTGTTGCTGTTTGTCAGCAGGTGGTGTCCTTTGGCATAGTCACTAGTCATCTCTTCGTAGTAACAAGCTCCGAGGAATTAAACGTCTCCCAGCAGCTTGGACGACATCTTCTCGGCCCTCTCGCCGCGAAGAGATCAGTTTTTCCTGCTTCGCGTGTTGCGCACTGTCTTTTCAACCAACACCATTTGTTAAGTGGTGATCCCCCACGACTTTCTGCTCACTGTCCTTAATCTTTGACGGTTCGCCATTTCCTGACGGAATGCCCTTTTTTGTAACCACTTACGTTCCAATTTATGTTTGTCGTCTGAGTTATCGGTCGTTTCAGGGAACAACCTGCTGGCTGTCGACCGCGTTTTACTTTTTATCCGTCGTAGCAATATGGAGAAGGACATTTATCTTTAGTTCAGGATCTCCGTTGTCTCTATGGCGTATTTTATGGACCTTTCTCCAAGTCCCTGTTTTAGACGTCTTTTCTTCCGTCGATTGGGCTTAACGTGTAGTCGATTTGTCGTCTTCGTGTTCTACGGCTCTGACACGGGCGCGTATGACGTTAGCTGTTTTTGCGTCCTAAAACGAAACCAACAAACAACGGAAATCGGACCACATTCGAACATCTTTGAAGGTGCCTTCCCTCCTCCGTTACGGCCCGCAACTGATTCTCCGATTTCGCGAGTTTGCATCAATGTGTTTCATATTTTTTCTCCAAAGTTAATTAGCACCGTAGCTGCAGAGTGCACGGAATTTTCTCACCCGTTGGAATTCGCATTTCTTTACTTCCTTCTACGGCCAATGACACTGTTCGTCCGAAAAGTTTCAAGACTGATTTTATTCCTAGCATATAAGCGGCATCAGCGCATCAGCTACGTTGGTATCTTGACTGACAACTGAAACCAACAGATGTCACATTCGACCAATCATCTGTAAGCAAGCACTGCTAAGTGTTGGACGTGCGACCTTAGTGTGTAAACGTTGTTGTACCACAAATAGTAATGGAGCAATATCTATAAGCCAAGTGTTCAAGACAGTCGTCAGAATGAAAAAATTGAATTTGAAGCGGGACGTCCGTCTGTGCTAATACTGACCCTAAATCCTACCCTCAGGAGGAGGGATCAATTTTTTTTTATTTCCATATGGGAACCTCTCGTTTTATTGCCAATTTATGTTTTACGCCAAAATATATTTTGGGTTTATTCGAAACATTTTTCCCATTCGTGGTAGATGGCGCTGTAGATCGACGAAATTCAATTATTTCCGGTCTTTGAAGCTAAGAATCGACTTAGATTTGCGATAAATATATAAACTTTTTTGTTCTAAGAAACTGACACTTTTGTCAAAAACTTAATTTAGTTTTCTAAATTTGATTGCACAGTAAAACTTTTACGGTTAGATAGAAGTCTTGCAAGCAAACTGCTTTTAACTGCGGAGATGACTTCGGCGAATCCCCACACTGTCAGGCTGATTGAGTTCGGTGAGTTCCCTCGAACTTCACCATCTGGGTGACTCGTTTCGGTGTGTTCTGCAGCGCAACAGCCGTTAAGTCTCGCAATGGTCGCTACACGGCTACCGGCGGAATTAAGTCCACAAGCATTCTAAAGAAAAATGTTCATAATAGTAGTGACAGGCGCACCTGCCAGTCACACACACACACACACACACACACACACACACACACACACACACACATATGCACACATGAGTGAACTCTCACCCACACGCTCGACCGTAGCGCACGAGCTTTTATAGGCACCAACACTGAAAGACTTGCCACCACTCCTTTCCGGAACCTTTCACGGTAGATTTGAAGTAACTGAAGTTTTATATTCAGAATAAAAAACAAAAACTACTTTAATTGACGGCGAGGCTGCACGAAATGTTGTGCTCTTTATGCAGAACATTTTGCTGGTAGGCCACGATCTCGTACGGCTATATACATAGTGTTGTAAAAAGTTTGCCACTGAAGGAAGTGTGAAACCTAAAAATGAGCCCGTAGAGCAACTGTTAGGGGAACAGCAATAATGATATTGCAATACTAGCTGCAGTGGAGCATAATCAAATTGGATACCCGAGACATATTGCGGCAGTTTGAAATAACTCACACAAGTCCCTGTGGATTCTGCACCATCACAAATACCAATGGCACATTCAACTGCGAAAGATATCGTAACTTATTGCAAGATGAGCTACCGATTCAGTTGCAAGACGTACCCGTCGCAAGGCGACAGAACGTAATTTCAACAAGACGGTTGTCCTACACGTTATGCGACAATACCCCAAGAAGCATTAAACAGCGACCTCGATGGTCGCCGGAACGGTAGAGATGTCTGCTAGATCGCCCGAACTTCGTTGGAGTTTTACTTGCGTGGGTATATAAAAGTATGCAAAAGTACCAGCTACTCGACAGAACGTATAGGAAATGCTTGGTCAAAAATTACATGAGACATGCCTTAAACTTATGTACTTGAATTCCATGCACGAATTAATACATATATCGAAGTGGAGTTTGAATTACAATAACAGTGAGAGGAAAGAGGAATCGCCTATATTGGAACAGAAAATTACGTGCACGTCTTTGTCTAACCGTAAAAGTTTTATAATACAATTAAATTTGCAAAGCTAAATTTAAATTTTGACAGAGATATCGACTGCTTAGAATATATATATATATATATATATATATATATATATATATATATATATATATATATATATATAAAATGTAATGTAGAACCCAACGAATCGATTTTGAATCTGAAAAACCGGAAAAACTGAATTTTCTCGGTTACAGCTCCATCTACCACAGATGGACAGAAATGTTTCTCGTAAACTCTAGGTCCTTTTGGCGCAGAATCGTAATCTGCAATAAAAGCGGAAAATTTCCACTCGAAAATAAAAAGTTGACGCCTCGTGGTAGGAATAATTTAGGGGTTAGCTGGTTGTAGTTAGCTTGTTATTATCTGAAAATATTAACTTTTCATATGAAACATTTTTTTCGTATGACGCGTATTTTTTTGAGATTCTTAAGGTAAAACAAACACCCTTGTGTATATCAGTAGTAGAATATCCCATTAGCAGCTTCAGCTGTAGCTTTCAGGAAATTACAGCACTTACCAGTGTATATTTTCTTGGATCACTGTTGAACAGTGTGTTACATTGCCTGCTGAGCTACTTGGCAGTCACCTTCTGGGATATCGATGCACCATTTGTGTAGGCTTGCCCTAATTCTGGCATGGCCTGTTTGGTTTGGATCCTGGTTAGGCGGCACCGAGTATACCGAGAGTTGGTATAGTGGATTCTTCGCAGTCGTTACAAAGGAACCAATGTTAAATATTCATATCTCAGTGCTTCCTGCAGCAGAAAGGGCTGAAACTGCCTTGGACACTATCTTCCTACACAGGTCTGAGGGATTTTTGGCGAGTGCGTGGAACGAGGTCCAGTTACGGGTTACGCTAGAAGTGTTGTTGGTAATGTGGGAGCACGTACCTTGTTCCAAACCCTAACTGTTACCAGTTGTAGCCCAAGGTTTGGCGGAGCGATGTCTTCAAGGGCACAGATCTAAGGTGTTGGAGTAGGTTTCAGTGTACCTTTTACAATAATAAATTGACTCGTTCAGGTGTACACCTATCTTGTTTGTATGTACACCCCTGCAACACAATGGTGTACAATGCTATTGTAACTTTAATAAGACACAGCCATGAGATGCTGGCCGACTGGCCGAGGGCGTCGATGGTGAGTCACCAATAAGCGCGAAAGACACCAACAGCGATGGGAAAACAAAACAAAAACAGAGTGAGAGGTCCAGAGTGTAAGCCAAATAGGTTAGACGTAGCCATATCTGAAACCAAATAATGCTGCGTACAAGGAATGTTACAAGAGAGCAGCCAGAACACGATTAAGGTGCGGGCCCCTGAGCTGCTATCTTCATAGCGCGGCTGTGGCTGCCGATAGGCTAGTGTGGGGAACATGGCCCATACTTAGCACTGAGACGACAGCAGCGCCCGCAAATATTAGGAGCGCCGCCTAGCGGCTGACATCTAGTTCCTTGCGTTCTGGCGGGCTTTGAAACTCGTTGGGTTGGAATACCAGAAATACTCTCCAGTTGACTACATTAGGGAGTATGAGTAGGTTAGTTGTTTGCTTGGTTTGGGTTTGGGGAGCAAACAGCGAGATCATCGGTCCCATCGGATTAAGGAAGGATGAATAAGGAAATCGGCCGTGCCCTTTCAAAGGAACATTCCTGGCATTTGCTTTTGAGGAAAGATAAATCAGGATGGCTAGATGTGGGTATCAACCGTCGTCCTCCCAAATGCGAGTCCAGTGTGCTAACCACTGCGCCACCTCGCTTGGTCTTTAAGAAGGTCCCCAGGCTGTTCCTGCACTTCCTTAGTACACTACCTGATTAAAAGTGCAGCACCCAAAGTGGGAAGAAGTTTACTGTATCGAGTCAAATTTACAATGAGCTTGATTGTATGAGCCCATTTCTCACTATGACATTGCATCCCCACTGGCCCAGATGCATGCTCTGATCCAGTGGGGAAAGGTGTTGTAATGGATAAAACTGTAGGTGATCTCGTATCCGAAGTCGTCCGAAGTCGTAGCCCAGGACTGCAACGAGGACACAGCCAAACAGCAAGTACCGGCCACTGAACTCTGTGATCAGCTCCTGTGTCGTCAGACCACGAGCGCCGAAATCAGGCCACAAGCCATGGACACTTGCTGCAGCCGGCCACTGCCCATTATCAGCACCCGCCAGCAGCAGCAGCAGAAAGACTTCTGTGACGCCGCTGTCGGTGTCAATCCCCTGGGACCGGTCTTGACTGACTTCGGCGTTGTTGAATTTCTCCGCCGATTACGCCAGACCCCTGGCATTGCCCTGTTCCAGATGGTTCCGTGTCAAACGAAAATGTCGTGCCTTCCAAAACTATCAGCAGATGAAAGAAGTATAGTATTTAACTATAGCTGTACCAGCCTATCAGTGTGTTTCGCTAGCCGGCCAGTAAGTGACGCCCAGTCTGTCTCCATATGCACTGTCGCCGTAACACTGCCACCAATGGCTCGTGATTCATGGGGATCTGCCTGTCTGCCCAGCCCGAGCAGCCAATACCGCTCCATCTGCCACCTCCTCGAGATCGCTCGCCATTGCCAGAGTCCACCCAGCAGTTCCTCTTGTGTACTTCTTTGTTCACAATGGTAAGGAGACGTTGACTACGGAGTGGTGCAACAGCTGTCATAGGAAAGCTCGACGGAAGCAGGAATGATTGGCGATCACATGAATACAGTACATAGAAATTTTGGTTAATTTGTAGTTTTTTCCAAGTTTTGTGAAGAAACTTTACAAAAGAATAAATAACAATAAAATCCAGCTTCACTAGAGCACTGTGCAGCGTGAGGGTCCCACTAGTAATACACGAGTGAACTGTTGAAGGCTGATTGACTATGACTGAAGACTGACTGTTGAAGACTGTCGAAGACTACGAGGGAGACTGGGCTGTGAGACTGCCGCTCGCCACTGTATATCACTACGGCAGATGGCGCTGCAGGCTTGGCTCTGTGAGCATGCGTACTTGGATCCACCCAGTCCCTGCACTGTCTGCCGTTGAGAGTATTGTCAGTCTATCATAGCACAGTCCAGAGACGGATTCTGGGCGGCGCCGTGACCTTCCACTATGCCAGCCGGCCAAAGTCACTCGCTACTGCTCGACGCTGCAGCCGAGCCACGTGCTGTCTCCACACTGTCGCTGAGTCAGCGTGGCGTGTCGATGCACCGTTTGCGTAGGCAGTTCGCCTCTCTACGCCTCTGGCCATTACCTCGCCGGCTGCTACAACGCTGAGTATTGCGTGAAGAAGAAAATGCACTTGACTGACTCTACTAACCGGCGGAATGATTAAATACTTCTTGTATTCCTTTTCACGCCTGCCCTCAGCCACATCTGACGAGTTACATGGTGGAAACCAAGCTGTGTAAACTAGTAAAGAAGCAACGAGGAAGTATTGTATCCTCACACGGAACCACGTCCGCTGGTGTCCATACCCCCCACGTGCGGCAGAGGATCCAGCTCACGGCCAACCAAGTATTTTTCATAAAGCCGTTAAATCCTCTCCTGAGATAGCATTGCCCACAGCTACTGTAACTGTTCCTTGATATACTGTATACTGCTACTGGGACGGAGTTAATGTCTTAGATGGTTCCACATATCTTCTTTCGATCTTGCTGGCAACTGGAATACCTCAACACAACGCAGACAGTTTAGGAAACATGCGACTAGATGTTGCTCGCAATATCCTGAAAAGAAAAAGATACCACGATACAGTCGCTTGACGCTTGCCGTTAGAGTTGCGTTAGTCATTATCAGCCGCGATCTGATGTCATACCTGGTGGGTGCCAAGACGCGAGGAATAGCCCCTTTAGCTCCCCAGAACATTTGAAGAGTGGGACTTCTCCCCAGATTGCCGCCATACTCTGCTGAACTGTGATTCATCATTCACCGGCAGCCCACGCTTTTTGGTCACACCACCACTACAGACACAGCAGACACGGCCTACGCATAGCACAGTAATTCCCTAGTACAGCTGCTGCTGGTCTCTCACCAGTGGTGAGCTGTCGACCGGTACTCGGAGTCACGTTCCAGTGCAGTCCGACATCCGACCACTGTCATAATCAGATGCCTCACAAGCCTGGATATTTCACGATTCGACCAGGCAGCCAAACAGAGACTCACAACGAGTCACCAATCAGACTCTGTCAGGCACTGATAATGATGTCTGACTCCGCTGTCTCATCTCGTTGTCCATCACCGTTCTCACTCAACATCTGACGCTGCTCACGATCGGTGTATCCCTACAAGGCATGGTAACAACACTAAACATGAACAACACAAACACATTCTAATCACTGTTCTGTCTATCACTCTAATCATTTACCTATCCACCAATGGCGTGTTCATGTGCAACCATGTATTCTTGGTGCTTTCCTTTTTTTATCAGGTAGTTTATGCTGCTACTAGGATTTAGTTTTTGTCCGTTTGGCTGTGGGTTTTCTTAAAATGTCAGTGAAGGACCAAGGTGATATCTAGACATTTTGGACAATTGTTGTACCGAGCCAGATGGCGCAGTGGTTAGCACACTGGCTTCGAATTCGGGAGGACGACGGTTCAAACCAGCGTCCGGCCATCCTCGTTTAGGTTTTATGTGATTTCCCTAAATGGCTTTAGGCAAATGTCAGGATGGTTTCTTTAAAAGGGCACAGCCAACTTCCTTCCCCAGCCTTCCCTAACCAGATGGGACCGATGACCTCGCTGTTCGGTCCACTCCCCCAAATCAACCAACTTCCCGAACACGAATTTTATTTCGTTAAAATTATTACTTTGTTACAACATAGAAGATTCAGGTTTGAATCTGCTACGTGGCGATTGCTATGGATTGGAAAACTTTCTGTCTCCCCTTCTGCCTCCCCTGCATCAAACGTGGTATCCGAAATGTATGGACCACTGTGTAGTGGCACCTCTGTAGGGGTGCCGGTTATGTGGTGATGCCTTAGGTGGTGGGGAAGCAGTGGAAACACTATGGACAATTTACAACTTTATCATATCTACATGAGGCAGGCACGCATGCATCTCTTCGTGAGCTCTGGACGGTGTAGGTGGCATCGGATGCAAGGATGGCGCCCACCGATGCTGCGTCAGGAATCCGGCCGGCCCAGTGGTGAAGGCCAGTTGCGACGGCGGCGCGCACTTGCCGAGCGACGAGGGGCCCTGGTGCTCTTCGCTCCGCGTTGGCGGTGGCTACTGTGCGTGGGTGTCAACCCGCGCCCCTCGGAGAGGCGGCGGTGTGTGGCTGGCGCTGTGACGCCGAGTCGATCGCTAGGCCTCAGCGTCAGCGGCAGCATGTACGAACAGCAGGCCCGCGGGGCTGCGGCACCAAGTCCCGTGAAGAATCCAGTGTCTGCGGTAGACGCAGCCTGGTCTCGAACCAGAGGCTGCCGCTGGTGCTGCCCAGTCGTCTCACGGTCTGGCAGTGGTCCGGCGACGTGATGGGACTACTCAGCGATGACCAAGTCACCAAATCGAATAACGTCCTCAAATTTGGCCTCATTTATACTCGATTACTATCCATTTGTTTTCCTAAAACCTGGTGCCTGCTCACCTCACCAACAACAAAGAGATTGGCTTGAATGTGATGGCAACGCCCCACTTACTACACCGTTTCTTGTTGCGTAAGGCAGTTTACCACTGCACTCTGATATCCCTGCTTCGCAACATACTTGTGCATATGTTGTTCTACATGCCGACAAACCATGGCTGACGGGCAGCGCTGTTACCGCAGTACTCAGTGGCAGCCTCCATGCTACTTTCACCCACTTACGTTAAGGATTTAATACTTTTACCTAAAATACTGGATGGTACCAATACAGAAAGCAATCTCATTCAACCAGTAATCCACCATGGCCTCAACTGGTTCATTTCATTACTATTAGTTTCCCATTTGTCGTTATATTAATAGTTCTCTTCTAGAGGTCTTACATAATATGTAACAACGATGTTTAACTTAAAATGAAACGGGACTGTAACTACATGCACTTGTTTGTACACAGATGTTGGCAGCTATTGAAATGCTGCCACACTTTTCTAGGATACACGTTCACATAATTGTTTCTGAATCAAAGTTCAGTCAGAATCTGAGTGAACTGCAGTAACAATTGAAATTGTGACCGTCCCAATAAAATTTCTCTCGTTGTGTGGCGGTGTCATGATGTGATAAAGATACTGACATTTTTATTACTGTTGCAGGCAGCCATCTTGAAGGCTGAGTACCACATATCCAGATGAATATTAATGAAAAGGCATACTAGTGTGCAGTACTTGGCTTAGAAAGTAGCTGGGTACGAGGTTGCTGTTGGCATTTTTCCTTTGCCTTTTTGGCAAAGGAGAAGAGGTGTGGTGGCGTAAAGTCTTCGCCACAATGTCCTGGATTAAATTCCAGACGTCTGTGTAGTGCCTTATGAAGTGAGGGCGCGTGATGCTGTTGATGGTAATCCGTCCGCCGAATGAGAGTGTTAAACTAGGCGGACGCCCTTGGTGGTGTTCGAGACGAGCAGGCTACGTGCTGGCATCAGGTTTCAATCTCTCCCTTATCTCATAATAATACGACTCGTACCTGACACCTCAATTCGGACACAATCACTGCAGTCACCTAGATATACTTAAACACACAACTCTCACACTTCACGAAGCAAAGGTTCCTGTGAGTGTGGAGGATAGGAACAATCTTTAAAATTTGGCGAATGAGTCTGTTCTTCGTGGTTTTCCAGCCAATTATGCTATATATCTTCACGTATCAAATTACTTTATCGGATTTCACATAGCAATTGTAGAGGTCTGCAAGAAGTCTTATAAACTCATTTTTTACTAACCGAATAAACTATTTTCCCAACAACGCCATGCGCCCTGATGCGGCACGAGCTGAAATATGGAACCAGGAGACAGAGGTGACGGTGTTTCTGTTTTCTGCACCAGCAGCCCACAGTCGGCCTAACAGATTTATCGGGTCTACTGTTTTGGTATCCTGTGTCACAGCAGTAGCAGCAGCAGCAGCAGGAGTAATAGCTGTTGGAGTTATCCTCAACCAGTCGAGCTGCTGTTAAGGTGTTCCAGAGTATTTCTCTTTGCCGGTACTTACAATGTAAATTCCAGTGGATCAAAAGGCGTGACTGTAGTGGTTTAATGACTTAGATAGTGACTTAGACGTAATAACTGAAGCTGAGAATGTTCAACATGGCGTTAAAGAGCAATTTTTTCTGATGGAGTGTGGCTATCTGCGTAGCATGATGGAGTACATCAGCATTCAGATCACTATCGAGAGCAACCTGTCTAATACTTCTCTAGAAATCTACATCTTTTGTCGTGAATGCCTCGATTAATGAGATTACAGAGGGGTAACACGCAAGGTAATATCTGGAGACTCCTCCATTTATTTACATCATTCATTATGAACTTGAGTGGCCTAGAAATTGCGTTATCGATTGCTACAGACAGGTCGACTCACTGGCGTCCATATCTCGAAGATGCATTGTATCAGCATGGTGTCGTGAGTTGCCTTCCAGCTTCATTCACTAAATAAGCACCGAAGCAGTGAATGAATGCACGTTGTAGTTGACCCATATTGGTGCTGGGAGTAGCGCAGCTAAAATGTGGACCGACGAAATATTTTGCATATCGTGATCTGATAACAGCCTACGTTATCGAACTTCTTCGGATGACTGCAGGTTGAGGTTGTACGATAAGGGAGAAAGTTGTCGAAAATGAGTAACAGTCACGCCAGTATGCCGGTCGGTGCAACGTCGAAGCGTTGCGTCCCTCCCACAAAAAAATCTGAAAAATGGAACTAAAATCACAATGATTATTGGCATAAATAATAGAAACAGTATTGTAATAAAGTATTCTAACTCATTTTGAATGAAAATTAGCTTAATATATTTGAAAGTCTTCAGAGTTACAGAGGATGATGCTTACGTGACAAGACCAGCATGGTAAAAAACAAGATCGAACAGCAATATATCTCCTGGCTGCCGTATAAGAAAAAATTTGAAAGCCGCGTCCCCATTTATTTGTACAGATAATACAAATATCGCATTTCGGACTTTCTGGTCCTCAATCGATATATCAATTATATCCTCATTTGCTTAATCATGCACAAAAAATAATTTATAGAAGGGAGTGCTACAGTATATGTGTGGATTATGTACAAAAGCGTATAAATTACACCCTCCTCGTTCGTGTCCTTACCTTATCGTGGCGGTGGGGCTTTCGCGGTCAGAGATGCTGAGACCTGCGACAATGGCAGCTTCACTGCTAGTAAGGGCTCCGAAGCCGATCAAAGGTCATGATCCAGACTAAGTGGAGTACCCTGGTCCTCCAGGCTGAAGGTTTGTCATGGGGCCAACTCCTCCACACCACGAAAAAGACAGTTGTTACGAAACGACATCAGAAAGTCAAAAGATAATACTAAAATATCACGGAACAATCACAGACTGAGATGTGGCACTTGGAAAGTGTAGCACTCTGCACTCCTGGAACGGTGAAGGTGCTCGGTGAAGAACTGATCAAATAGGGACTAGACACAGCGGCACTCCAAGAGATGAGATGAAATGGAGCAGGGATACATAAAGACAAATTCTATAGCTACTTCTGCAGTGGAAACGGGGAAGCTGAACATCGACGTGGAGTCAGTTTTGCTGTAGCCAACAGAATGAGAGGAAATATCATGGACTTCAACGCTGTCAACGAAATAACGTTCCGGATAAGAATGAATCTGACAATGCTCTCATATCACGCGCCTCCAGAAGATAAAGACGATAATGAAAAAGACAGTTTGTACGAATCCCTAGAATTAATATACAGAGGCGCGCCATCGTACAGTGTGAAAATATACCTAGGTAA
Organism: Schistocerca piceifrons; assembly: GCF_021461385.2. Lineage (NCBI taxonomy): Eukaryota > Metazoa > Arthropoda > Insecta > Orthoptera > Acrididae > Schistocerca > Schistocerca piceifrons. The sequence continues at coordinate 768,734,370 of NC_060141.1, read as the reverse complement.
CACCAATGCCAAAGGCCATTCTCACCCCCTACTTTGCCCCCCCCCCCCCCCATACTGTACACGATTCCTCCAACAACGATAGAATGAGATTACTCAATCCGACCAAAAACTCTAAGCTTTATGAGTACCTACTTTCAACGTGAAACATTTATCAGACAACCTGGAAACCACCCAACCAAATCACACGAAAGCAAACAGACCATGCCAGATGCATAAGTGTAGCATAAAATGTAAAATCTAGAAGATGTGCAGAAACACGCTCAGACAACTATCCTCGGCTGACAACTATTCGTGAAATGACAGAATACGGAGACTGCAGGAGAAGAGATGTAGACCGGAAAATAAAGACAGATCTACTGAAAGAGGACCACATTAAGGACAGATATGTAATTGAAATTCGACATAAGTTTGCTGCCATGGAAGAAGAAGAAGGTCATATAGATAAGTTGTGGTCCAAGCCCAAGAACTAAGTCAAACAAGCATCACATGAAGTGCTAAAACCACTGCAGAGAGGGACGAGGAAGAGAGAATAATTTAACGATAACTGTAGACATGCAACCGACAAGAGAAGAGAGGCTAAAGTGTTACGGCTGACGAACGAACCAGATGAAAGATTATGATTGGGATATATGGAGGCAGCTAGAAAAGCAGAAAAAGTGCACCGAACAGAACAGCGATCGTATGTAAACAGCAAGACAACATTGGCAGAAAAAGATCGAACAAGAAGCAATACAAGAGACTTTTACAGGACAGTCAGATTCTTCAACAGAGGATTGGCGTGATGAAAGACCAAGCACTACAACTAATAGCAGACGAAACAAGAGCTATGGAGGAATGAAAAAAAACTATTTTTAAAATCTCCTGAGCTTGGATGACACCATTAACAGCGTTGCGACAGCAATATCAGAAGAAGAAGAATTGCACGGAGAAGGTAGAATAACGATACACAGCGAAGAATGAACTGCCGAGCGTGGAAGACGTGGGAGAAGACCTAAAAATGCTGAATAGAGGAAAGGCACCAGGAAAAGATGGCATACATGCAGAGATGCTGTTATGGGAAAGCACTATTCTAGAAGAAAGAGTATAACATCTAATGAGTTTAATTTGCAGAAGAGAAAAGATCCCTGCAGAATGCAAGCAGTCTGTCATCTACCCAATACTAAAGAAAGGAGGTTCAATGAGATACAACAACTATAGAGTGATTAACTTACTATGACCATCTTGTAAAATACTGAGCGTTTTGTTGCTGAAGCGGCTAACACAATACGTTGGAGAGCTAGTTGGATTCCAACAGACCAGGTCTAGAAAGGGAAAATCAACGGGGGACGAACTACATATAATAAGTGAAATGCTGTCAAAGAGCTGGGAATTTCTGTAGATGTTCACTGTCTTTTAGTGTACTTCCAAAACACGAACCACCTTCACAATTCTCTATTATTCCAATCTTCTATAGCGCGCGGAAGAATAAACACCTATATCATTTCGTACGAGCTCTGATTTCCCTTATTTTATCGTGGTGATCGTTTCGCCCTATGTAGGTCGGTGTCAACAATATATTTTCGCATTCGGAGGAGAAAGTTGTTGATTGAAATTTCGTGAGAAGATTCAGTCGCAACGAAAACCGCCTTTCTTTTAATGATTTCTAGCCCAAATCCTGTATAATTTCTGTGACACTCTCTACCACATTTCTCGATAATAAACGTGCTGCCTTTCTCTGAACTTTTTCGATGTACTCCGTCAGTCCTACCTGGTAAGGGTCCCACACCGTGCAGCAGTATTCTAAAAGAGGACGTACAAGCATAGTGTAGGCAGTCTCCTTAGTACGTCTGTTACGTTTTCCAAGTGTCCTGCCAATAAAACGCAGCCTTTGGTTAGCCTTCCCCACATTTTCTATGTGTTCTTTCCAATTTAAGTTGTTCTTAGTTGTAATACCTAGGTATTTACTTGAATTTACGGATTTTAGAGTCCGCAGCTCGTGGTCGTGCGGTAGCGTTCTCGCTTCCCGCGCCCGGGTTCCCGGGTTCGACTCCCGGCGGGGTCAGGGATTTTCTCTGCCTCGTGTGATGTCCTTAGGTTAGTTAGGTTTAAGTAGTTCTAAGTTCCAGGGGACTGATGACCATAGCTGTTAAGTCCCATAGTGCTCAGAGCCATTTTTGAACGGATTTTAGATTAGACTGATCTATCGTGTAACCGAAGTTTAATGAATTCCTTTTAGTACTCATGCGGATGACCTCACACTTTTCATTATTTAGGGTCAACTGCCAATTTTTGCACCATTCAGATAACTTTTCTAAATCTTTTTGCAACTTGTTTTGATCTTCCGATGACTTCATTAGTTGATAAATGACTGCGTCATCTGCAGACATCCGATGACGGCTACTCAGATTGTCTCCAAAATCGTTTATATAGATAAGAAACAGCAAAAGGCCTACATCAGTACCTTGGGAACGCCTGAAATCACTTCTGTTTTACTCGATGACTTTCCGTCAATTACTACGAACTGTGACCTCTCTCACAGGAAATCGCAAATCCAGTCGCATAACTGAGAGGATATTCCATAAGCACGCAATTTTACTACGAGCCGCCTGTGTGGTACAGTGTCAAAAGCCTTCCGGAAATCAAGGAGTACGGAATCGATCTGAAATCCCTTGTCAATAGCACTCTGCACTTCATGTGAATAAAGAGCTAGTTGTGTTTCACAGGAACGATGTTTTCTAAACTCATGTTGACTGTGTGTCAATAGACCGTTTCCTTCGAGGTAATTCATAATGTTGGAACACAATATATGTTCTAAAATCCTGCTGCATATCGACGTTAACGACATGGGCCTGTAAGTTAGTGGATTACTCCTACTACCTTTCTTGAATACTGGTGTGACCTGTGCAATTTTGCAGTCTTTGGGTACGGATCTTTCGTCGAAGGAATGGTTGTATTGTCAATCTACTTTATTGCAATAAAATCCATTAATGTGAATTGCTTGAATTATTGTATAGGTATCCGAGAAAACAGCAACCGTTAGGGACCCCATGAGAGACGAGTGGGCAGGACCAGACAGGGTCTTCACTGCATGCTAGCATTTACAACAACAGCCGGATGTATTTCAAAGAGTGTTTGATTCGTTACATCGAAGGACAGAGGGTTACATTGCCATGAACATACGTCACGTTAAGCAGTTCCTATAACAAGTGTCATGAATGGACGTGAAGCTGAAACTCTCCTATGATGATGTGTACAAGTTTATTCACCAATGTGTAATGATCTTTTTTTATGTCGCAGTGTGTACTACCAACTCTCAGAATACTGGACACTTGTCATCAACCACTATACACACGTGTACAGACCTCAGAATTTTCGGACCTACGATTATTGAACTTTTTTTCCCATGTCAAAATATTCGACACTTTCTTAATACCCTATATTATGTCATATCTTGTGCCCAATATATTTTAAATACAGTGTATGTAATAAGAAATTATTAATCTGCAACTGAGTTACCCCGGCGTGACAGAGAGCGACTATTCTCCACATATCCCTCCATCATCTATCAATTGTGTAACTGCTGTTCGACTACTGCTGTACTGTGTGGTTGAGGGGCGTGATATGTGGGTGGGTGGATCCCTCTCTCTCTGCCTCTCCCTCCCTCTCTCTCACTCTCTCTCTCTCTCTCTCTCTGTGTCCCTGTCTCTGTCCCTGTCCCTGTCTCTCTCTCTCTCTCTCTCTCTCTCTCTGCGGCAAACTGTTTCCCAGATCAGAAGCTCTCCTGTTCAGATACATGTGAATCTCCTACTACACAGCAGCGTGGTTGCTTCTTTTGTTAAAGTGTATCTCTGACCTATTTCCCATCACATACCTGTGGTGGTGCTTGTACATTGGGGGTGATTGTTTACAGCGTACATTTAGCGATGTGTGGTGTGTGTGCGTATGTGGATTTTCAGCCGATATTTTTACAGGTCTGCTATAATCCTATAGTATCAGACTGCTTTTTAGCAGTCCTATAGTGACATCATTGTTTTCAATATTGTTGAGTGGTACCTAAGATAGGTAAATAGATTAATGAAATCGATGTGATGTAAAAATTAGAAAATAAATGAAAAACTTAGTTTAGTTTAGAAAAGTACACACTGGCAAACGGCGGGCAAAGCAAAAGCAGTGACAACGGCCGGCGCTTGCAAGTCAACACATTCAAGAGAAGCCATCACCCTCCCCACGTAAGTGGAAGCTGTCGATTCAGCTGTCAGGGCATCGCCCGACCGGCTCACGTGTTTCTTAATTGTCACATGTGATCAAAGGCCCTAGCCTACATGCCAAGAACCAATGACCGACATTAAGAAGATTCTTCGAGAAGCTTTTCAACGTGACAGAAGATGCAATGACCGTGAAGTCGTTCATCTCCAGTGAACTGAAGTGAATAAATACGTGAGACGCAGTGGGCCCGACAAGAGTAGTTTTCAGTTCAGTTCGGTGCTGAAGACCGTCATGCAGGAAGAGACTACATCGTACACAGGAGCACCAAGTCCGCCGCTGTAATGGAATAGCAAGCAGCAGCCTCGCAACCAGAAGACAGAAGTTAAAAGGTATTTGAAGTCTGATTTTTACGTACCCGGGTGACTCGTGAGGACGGGAAGGAGACGGCCTCACATCAGCAGTCACCTGTGCGCTGGGATGAAGATCTGACAGCCGAAGACTGGCAAGCAGGAGTCCGTTGTTCGAGTCCGGGACACTGGCCTTCCCCCGCCGCGCCGCGCCGCTCCGCTGGCCGAAGCACAACACTGACATACGTGGCCGCACAGAGAAAAGAAACACTAGGACGGCACATCCAAGGTATCACCATCCGCTTCACGACTTCGTTCTCAATAATAAAACGGGCCGCTTCACGATGCGCGTCTCCAGTCCAGCAGAAGCCTTCGCTAACGACACAGCTGCCGCTCTCCCAGCCAGAACAATCCAGTAAGGAAACCATTGTACAAATCTTTCGATAAAAGTTATCTCATGTAAATATGCTGTTTCATTCTACTTCATGCCCTAGCCAAGGAAGAACCCACCCTGCCCACATGTTGCTAAGAGAGAAAAAGTAATTTATTTAGTGTTTTTCACCCTGTCATAATGCGTTAGAATCAAATACCCTTTGCAGTCATGCTCATCCTGACAAATTGACTAGCATCAAAAGAGTAAACCCAGTTACAAGATAGTAATAATGCAGGGACAACTTCCTTATAGCAATAACTTAATTGTTGCACTCTCGCAACTGTTCAGTCCCGTTTTTTCATGCGTCTTTAGAGGGAATGTTTGGAGAAAAGTGGTAAAAAATTATTCCTAGCTTGTAAACAACAATGCAATATGGGCATACATTGGACTGTCACACTCCTCTTAAAGAGAAGTTTATAGTGACATTATTCTTTACAACACACTATGGAGTCAAAAATTAATAATACAGTGACAACTTCCTCATAGACTTGATTCATAGAAGGTATTTATTTGGGAAAATAATGCACTGCAGACTGGTGACATTTTTATAGGTTATACATATGCAGGGTGATAAAAAGCTACACTGACAATTGTCGAATGGTTGTAGTGGGTGTCCTTGGGAGCAAATTGAGGATAGGAACCCACGTCCAGAAACGTTATCGAACGGAGCTACAGAGAGTCGACGTTGTAGACGATGGCGCCTGCTGCAAACGTGACTTTGTACTCTGACGGACCACAAGTGGAAGGTCTCACAGTGTGTATGAAATGTGTTCACTATTTCGAATACCGGATATCATCGTCTTTACAATGGAATGACGACAGTGGAAACTTGTGTTGGACTGGGATTGGTACCCAGAGTCCCCACTTTACGCGAGCGGTCGTGTTAACCGCTTTAACTATCTGTGTACGACTCATGGCCACACACTAACTTCGATATATTATTGTTCATGCATGAAAGCCTGTACTCATACACATGTTATGTATTTCCTGTACAGAGTAGGACATTTTAAGTGACTGTTATCGATGGATAAATACGATATTGGAGTGCCTGCGTTGTTACGAAGTACGACACATGCATGTCTGAAGGACAACAACACAGGCACGGCAATATAGTCTCACAATGTACCTGATAGCATTCTAAACGATATATGGCACGTTTTTTACAATAATGCGCAGAACGCTAGCAGCAGTGGTGGCAGAAGGGAAAGAAAAACGTAGGCGGTGCAAACAAAGCGCTCATTCTTCATTTGTCTCGTGCTGTTGTGCCGCTTCAGGGAGAAATTCACTTAGTCCGAGCAGCGCGGTATGGACTTCATTTTTGGTGAGGCGAGAGGAAATGAGAGCATAGCCTTACATGTCTACAGGCACAGACCTTCAGGCAGGCGTCACCCACACTATTCCACGTATGCGGTTCTTCAGCAATGCCTTGCTGAAATACGTGGTCCCGAAGGCCGTCAAAAGGGCGGAGGTCACGGCTTCCTGTTGTCGCGCAGTCTTCTGAAACCGTGGAGGTGCGTATGAAAAACCCTTGAAAGTTGTTTGTTATAATTTCCCAACTTCCACTTGTGATGTTCTCATATTTCTACTGCCCGCAGTCAATCTTTGCTGCCATATCTGTGACGACTGATCCATTTTCCACACATTCACTGTTGTGTCTGCTGTTATACACACATCAACAAAGTTTTGCATTACCCCGCTTCCCAGAACTTCTAAAGATGAACGTTGACTGTGGGTATTGTATCACAGGCACAGTCCCTTTGACTGTGCAGAGATGTCACTAAACCCGCCCAGAGATGTAAACAACCGTGCATGAGCAGCGCCTGTTAGACGGAGCGGGATCCGACAGCCGATCAGTTCCATTCATTCCGCCAGGAAGGAGGTACACGGCTCGATTTGTCTGTAGTTCAACCATGCCTAGACGGTCGATACCGCGGTTCTATCGCGTCCTCATTGTTACTTTGTGCCAGGAAGGGCTCTCAACAAGGGAAGTGTCCAGGCGTCTCGCAGTGAACGAAAGCGATGTTGTTTGGACATGGAGGAGAGGCAGGACTGTCGATGATATGCCTCACTCAGGCAGCCCAAGGGCTACTGCTGCAGTGGATGACCGCTACCTACGGATTATGGCTCGGAGGAACCCTGACAGCAACGCTGAAACGTCCCCTTAGATAAATTATAAATGACTTTCAAAAATCCCTACAAAAAATGGCCCTGACTAACAATAATCTATACCTTTCACGAATCACTTACCTCACAAAAATCTTCGTTACTTAAACTACTGCAATACAGCGTGCGCCAATACTGCCACCTGAATAAAAGATTCTAACTGCTGAAGGCATTAACTGCTGATAGGCATAGTTAGCAAATGAAAGATTTTGATGGAGAACAAACAATGTATTTACCTTAATAGTGTTCAAAAGTCATAATATATATATTTCAGTTCATGACATCCAGTAATAAATTTACTGTCTCTGACGGACACACTTCCAGACCATCAGCTCTCAAAACTCTGCCCTCTCTCTCCCCACATCCACCACTGCTGGCAGCTCACCTTCAACTGCGCAACTCTACGCGCTGTTCACATCCAACTGCCCAACACTACAATAGCAAATATTGCAACAATGCCGACCAGCCTCAGACTGCACACAGCACAGTCAGTGATTTTCGTATAGAGCGCTACATGGCGTTACCAACATAAAAACCTGAACAGCCTACTTACAACGCCACCGTGTTGAATAATGCTTCTCGTGCAGCCACAGGACGTCGTGTTCCGACTCAAACTGTATGCAAGAGACTGCATGATGCGCGAATTCACTCCCGACGTCCATGGCGAGTTCCATCTTTGCAAACACGGCACCATGCAGCGCGGTACAGATGGGCCCAACAACATGCCGAATGGACCGCTCAGGATTGGCATCACGTTCTGTTCACCGATGAGTGTCACATATGCCTTCAACCAGATAATCGTCGGAGACGTGTTTGGAGGCATCCGAGTCATGCTGAAAGCCTTAGACACATTGTCCAGTGAGTGCAGCAAGGTGAAGGTTCCCTGCTGTTTTGGGTTGGCATTATGTGGGGCCGACATACGCCGCTGGTGGTCATGGAAGGCACCGTAACGGCTGTATGAAACGTGAATGCCATTCTCGAACCGATAGTGAAACCATATCGGCAGCATATTGGCGAGGCATTCTTCTTCATGGACGACAATTCGCGCCCATATCGTGCACATCCTGTGAATGACTTCCTTCAGGCTAACCACATCGCTCGACTAGACTGGCCAGTATCTTCTCCAGACATGAACCCTAACGAACGTGCCTGGGATAGATTGAAAAGGGCTGTTTATGGACGGCGTGACCCATCAACCACACTGAGGGATTTACGCCGAATCGCCGTTAAGGAGTGGGACAATCTGGACCAACAGTGCCTTGATGAACTTGTGGATAGTATGCCACGACGGATACAGGCATGCATCGATACAAGAGGACGTTCTATAGGATATTAGAGGTACCGTTGTGTGCAGCAATCTGAACTACCGCCTCTGAAGGTCTCGCTGTATGGTGGTACAACATGCAATCTGTTACCTTCATGAGCAATAAAAGTGGCAGAAATGATGTTTATGTTGATCTCTATTCCAATTTTCTGCACAGGTTCTAGAACTCTCCGATGATGCTAAACTTTTTTTTGATGTGTTTAGTTTACCTTACCTAAGACGTCTGATGCGAGAGCGTCCTTGGTCAAGGAGAATGAAGGCCCTCCACATGGCTTACAAATGTGAAGAACAGAGCGTTCTTCTTCTTCGTCCTGTTGCATTTGAGCTAATCTGGAGTGAAGGTGTACTTTTGCTTGTGTGTGACATGGTATGGTTTTGAGCGTGGCTGCACTAGATTGTACTGACAACGACGGAAAGCGATATTTGAAAGCAGATTACGGAATGTATTCATGATATGATAGTGAAAATTTTACGTTCTATTGTTCTGAACATATACTCAGTAGCAAATGGGGTAATATTTTTTCCTTAGATTCGAGTTCGAGAGCCGTACTGGAAAAGTAATATTCCATGTTCAGTACAGCAGAATCAGTAGCAGTTATATTCACGGTTAAGTTCACTGTGTGACAGCTTCCATTCTGCTTGCGATCTGTGTTTGTAATTGAGTTTATCAGGCTGGTGTTTCATTCACCGAACGAGTTTTGTACTTTATCTGTTTCGCAACTAAGAGAGACTATCATACAAGACGAGGAATTTTTATGATGTTGGCGAGTATACCATGTGATTGAAGTGGTGTTAATCTTAGTGTTCCATGTAAAAATGTTAGTATTCATTTCAGTTAATAATCACAAGGTACATTTTTCATGACGGAGGTAGTGTATCGCTATGAGGACTTTCACTAATGCCTTGCGCAGGAATAATTAGAGAAATCATGTTGTGCACTCAGTTGAGTCATTAATTACATGATAACCACTTCTCATATCATATGAATTGTACAGGTAGCAACATTTTTATTACTTTCGTAATTTGTCTTCAGATTCCTGAAAACAAGTTTTATCAGCAATTCCAGACAAGCAGTTGTTCGCCACATTTATATAATGTTTTATAGGACCAATGTACTACCAATAACAAACAGTATGGAATATAAAACGAAGTGACAGAAGTCATGGCGTAACGACATGCGTATGTACAGATGGCGGTAGCATTGGTACTCAAGGTATGAAATGTCAGTGCATTGGTGGAGCTGAGACAAGTTCTCAGCAGTATTTGAAGTAAAAGTATTTAAAATGGGAATACAAGGTACATATTTCCATTGTGTGTTTGAAATACGTTTCCAGTGAAAGTACTTTATATTTTGTGTAAAATACTTTTTGAAACGTATTTTGTATTATTAAAATAATTCTGAAAATACAAAATACTTCACAACATTTCTCTGAATCTGCGTCAAAGCTTCTATTGCGTACTGAGTCCTGCTGGTGTACTGTAATCTTCATGTTATCGTTGAAGGTCTCTCTGATGTGGCCTCAAGAAATTCTAGTGTTAGTATATTTGTGGCTTGAATGTGGAAACTGTGGTGTCACCGCCAGACACCACACTTGCTAGGTGGTAGCTTAAATCGGCCGCGGTCCATGTAGTACATGTCGGACCCGCGTGTCGCCACTGTGTAATCGCAGACCTAGCGCCACCACCAAGGCAGGTCTCGTGATACGAGAGGGCACTCGCCCCAGTTGTACGAGAACCAAGCTACCGCCCAGTTGTACGAGAACCTAGCTACCGCCCCAGTTGTACGAGAACCAAGCTACCGCCCAGTTGTACGCGAACCTAGCTATCGCCCAGTTGTACGAAGCCTTTCTCTCTCATTAGCCGAGAGACAGAATAGCCATCAGCTAAGTTAATGGCAACGAACTAGCAAGGCGCCAGTTGTATCAGTGCCTATAGCTTACAAGTATTCAAGAGAGATGTATTCCAAGGCCTCAATAAAAGATAAGTACTAAGCATCTACATACTTTCCTTCTTATTCATTTATAAGTTCTCATGTTCCAGACTTCACGCCCGTCTGCTTTAGCCTTGCGTGCACTATCGGCTACAGCGTTAGTCTAGCATTCCTTTTCAGCAATTAACTTCACGGTGTCGGCACAGCTACCGACACTACAATTATTGGCGACGAGCAAAAGAGTTTGTATTACTTCGTTTGTAACATTGGCGACGATTTAAAGTGTTCTGATTGCTTACATTTAATTGTGTCATGGCTTCGCCACATTCTCCAGATGTACTGTCCGAATTTTATCGCTTGCAGAATCAGCAGACGCAGGCGTTACTGGATGCCCTTGGACAGCTCGTCCAGGGTCAACGTACCATTCAAACCGATGCGGCCGCCGCCGCTTCTTCGCTACCGCTGCCACTACACGCTGTTGCACCTCCCTCTCGACCATACGTGGCAGCCGATGAGACGTGGCAAGAGTGGTCTCGCCAGTTCAACTTCCACCTTGCTGCCTACAGAATTCAAGGTAATGAGCGGCAGCCGTTTTTGCTTTCTTGTGTCGGTGTGTCCACATACCGTGTGATAGTGAAATTGTTTCCCCGACGAGACGTAGCAACTCTGTCCTACGAGGAAATTTTGTCTGCATTAGATGCCTATTTCAAAGAAACAGTTAATGTGGTTGCAAAACGGTATACGTTCTTTCGTACAAAACGTACGGCCGGTCAAACTAATAGGGAGTGGGTAGCAACATTGCAAGGACTTACTAGGGACTGTGCCTTTGAATGTGACTGTGGTCTTTCTTATTCCGATACCATGGTGCGTGATGCAATTGCACAGAACGTTTCTGATGTTCGCATACGGGAGCAAATTTTGAAACTAGTTAATCCCTCCCTTCAACAAGTGATAGACATATTGGATAGACAGGACACACTTGACTGTGCTCAGGAATCTTTTGAAACTTCGCCAGCTGTGTGTAACATTAACCGGCCTGCCGGGCGCGCTCGCGCAACGCGGCCCGGTCAACTGCCCTCGCGGCCGTCCGCACAGCTGACGCCGCGCGCTAAGCCAGGTGTGCCGCGCCAGCCCACAAATGCAGTGAAATCATGCCCGCGGTGTGCTACTAGACATTCGCGTGAACATTGCCCGTCACGCCAAGCTATTTGCTTTTTCTGCAATAAGAAAGGACATGTTCAAAGTGTTTGCCAGAAAAAGCTCAGATCAGACAATCACAATCATTCCAGGCCCTTTGCTTCGCGCCGGAATCGAACCAAGGACACTCAGGCTCGTGGACCTTCGCCTATGGACATTCATGTCGTTAATTCCGCTTCGTCCAGTGACACTTTCTCTAACAGTGACTGTGATCGTCCCACAAAAACTGTGCGTCGACGTCGCCGGAAATCACGTCAGTTAGCAAGTGATTCTGTACCAGTGTCTGTTCCAATTGCACAAAACAGTCGCTCTTGTCGTCAGCAGAACAATAAACTTTTTGTGGACTTAGACTTTGAAGGCAAAGTGATACCATTCCAGCTCGATACCGGAGCTGCAGTTTCATTGCTCAATCACGACACGTACAAACAACTGGGCGCACCTCCGTTGCGTTCCGCAAATGTTAAGCTAACTACATATTCCGGACAGAAAATTCCTGTGTTAGGACAGTGCAGCCTTCTTGCAACATACAAGGGACAAACAAAACTTGTGTCATTTTACGTTCTTCGTTCTTCTTCGGCAGTGAACTTGTTTGGTTTAGATTTATTTAAGTTGTTTAACATGTCTATTGTAAATCAGGTCCTATCAGTGAATCAGACTGTGCCTACGGACAGTGTTTCTCGGCTGTGTGACGAATTTGCAGACATTTTTGCACCGGGCTTAGGTTGCGCTAAAAACTATGAAGCACATTTAGAACTGAAGGTAAACGCGCAACCGAAATTTTTCAGGGCGCGCAATGTTCCCCACGCATTGCATGATGAGGTCGCCAGAACGTTACACGATCTCGAATCACAGGGTGTAATTGAACGTGTGCAAGCTTCTCTCTGGGCCTCACCCTTAGTAATTTTGCCAAAACCTTCCGGAAAATTGAGACTTTGCGTGGACTTCAAGGCCACAGTGAATCCACAGCTAGTGACTGCTACTTTTCCTTTGCCCCGCCCGGAAGATCTTTTTGCTAAACTGTGCCCGGGAAAATATTTTTCAAAGTTGGACCTAGCCGATGCGTACTTGCAAATACCGGTGGACGACGAATCCCAGCGCGTATTGGTGGTTAACACGCATCTTGGATTGTACCGCTTCAAAAGACTGCCTTTCGGGTGTGCATCCGCCCCTGCCTTGTTTCAGCAATATTTACAAACTATTTGTGCGTCGGTCCCTACTGCAGCAAACTATCTGGACGATATAGTGATCTCCGGACAGACAGAAGAAGATCATCTTGCGAATTTACGAACATTATTTCAGGTCTTGCGGCAAAATGGTCTTCGCTTGAGGAAGGACAAATGTGTGTTTTTTGCTCGTGACTTACCATACCTGGGACATGTCATTAATGCCCAAGGCATACATCCAAGTCCAGAGCACCTCCGTGCCATACACGATTTGCCTTCCCCTCAAAATCTGAAACAGCTACAGAGTGTGTTGGGTAAAATTAACTATTATCATAAATATGTGCGCAATGCCTCTTCCATTTCAGCTCCGCTTCATCGCTTACGCCGTAAAGGTGTTCCGTTCGTCTGGACGACGGAATGTGAACGCGCCTTTCGCCAGTTGAAATCGGCGTTGCTTTCTAATACTTGCCTTACGCCATTCGATCCCCAGAAACCCCTTTTGTTGATGGTAGATGCATCGGATTTCGGGATCGGTGCTGTACTTGCGCACAAAGTTGGCTCCCATGATCGCCCTATTGCCTTTGCGTCCAAATTGCTCTCGTCTGCGCAAAGAAATTATTCACAGATAGAGAAAGAAGCTTTAGCTCTCGTGTTTGGTGTTACTAAGTTCCATGATTTCTTGTATGGTCGTCACTTTACCATCATCACAGACCACAAACCTTTGACATCGCTTTTTCATCCGACCAAGCCTGTACCTCCACGTACAGCGCAGAAATTCATTCGCTGGTCTATTTTCCTCTCGCAGTACCGCTACGATATCTTGTATCGGTCCACTGCTAAGCACGGAAACGCCGATGCGTTGTCCCGTTTGCCTGTTGCTGAGGATAAAGCATTCGATTCTTCCGAACTTGCTTGCATGTTCATTGATTCGGAAACCGATGAAGTGGTCGAATCGTTTCCGATTGATTTTCGTCGTGTAGCTACAGCCACAGCTGCTGACCCTGTCCTTGCTACGGTTTTACGTTTTGTTGCTACGCAATGGCCTTTGTCAAAGTCTCGGATCGAGGATCCGTTGGTTCGCCGATTTTTTGCTCACAAGGAGAGACTTTTTGTTCGACGTGGTGTTTTGTTGTTGCGTTCTGATAATGATCAGTCCAGAGTCGTGGTCCCACGTTCGTTACAGTCCTCTGTTTTACGGCTTCTTCACCAAGGACATTGGGGTATAGTGCGGACGAAACAACTTGCTCGTCAGCACTGTACTTGGTTCGGAATCGATGCTGCGATTACGAATATGTGTTCTTCGTGCCCGGCGTGTGCCGAACAACAATCCGCACCGCCGCGGAAAGTCTTTGCATGGCCGAAAGCCACTTCCCCTTGGCAACGCTTGCACATTGATTTTGCTGGTCCATTCTGGAATGCTCGATGGTTGGTTCTGGTCGACGCCTTCAGTAATTTTCCTTTTGTTGTCCGGATGTCTTCCACGACGTCCTCCGCCACCATCCAAGCGTTGTCTGCTATCTTTTGCATTGAAGGTCTTCCGCAGACTATTGTTTCCGACAATGGCCCACAATTCATGTCCGCAGCATTTCAGTCATTCTGCCAGGCCAATGGTATTCAACATCTGACATCCGCGCCGTTTTCGCCTCAGTCCAATGGTGCCGCTGAACGATTGGTCCGGACTTTCAAGTCACAGATGTTGAAATTGAAAGAGTCGCATTCTCGGGAGGACGCATTGTTGCTCTTTTTGTCTTCGTATCGCTCTCAGCCCCGAGATGGTCGCTCGCCGGCTGAGTTGCTCCACGGTCGTCCTCATCGCACCTTGATGTCTTTGCTGCATCCGCCGCATCAGGTTCCTGTGCAGCGGCAGACTCCTGCTTTTGCTCCAGGCGACGTTGTATTTTATCGCAACTATCGAGGTTCACGGCGTTGGCTCGCAGGGCGCATTCTTCGCTGCCTCGGCCGCGCGATGTATTTGGTTTTGGGGGCCTCTGGTGAGGTGCGTCGGCATCTCAATCAGCTGCGCCTCTGTCGTCGCTCGGGTTCTGCCGCTCCCCGTCTGCTTTCAGCGACGGTGCCGTCCAGTCAGCGCCCTGGGGACCCATCTACTGGCTCGCCTCATCCCCAGGTGTTACCGACGATGCCTTCCATTTTGCCCCATGGCGACGCGCCGCCGCAGCAGCAGCAGCCGCCGCCGCCGCCGCCGCTTGTTCTCCCGCCGGCGCCGCCCGCGTTCGACGCTTCGTTGCAGCCGCCAAGCGCCTCCCGGGGTCACGCGCCGCCGGTCGCTTCCCGTGACCAGCTGTCCTCCGCCATGGAACTCCCGCCCGCTCCGGACCACATGACGTCATCGCGCGTCGGCTACCCCGACGCCATGGAAATCGACCCTTCGGTCCCTCCTGTCTTATTACGGGCGCATACACCGCATGTTGACGTGCACCCTGGACTAGTTTTGCAGGCGTTTCCTAGCTCCCCTCGGACCGGATGGCCGGGTGCGGGTGGCACAGCCTCGCCTGTTGTTAGGCTCCCCACCTCATCGCATACGTCAACATGTGGTCCTCCCCACGGCGGGCGGAAGCCTTATCTCACGACCGTTCGCCGATTTGCGGGGGAGGAATGTGGTGTCACCGCCAGACACCACACTTGCTAGGTGGTAGCTTAAATCGGCCGCGGTCCATGTAGTACATGTCGGACCCGCGTGTCGCCACTGTGTAATCGCAGACCTAGCGCCACCACCAAGGCAGGTCTCGTGATACGAGAGGGCACTCGCCCCAGTTGTACGAGAACCAAGCTACCGCCCAGTTGTACGAGAACCTAGCTACCGCCCCAGTTGTACGAGAACCAAGCTACCGCCCAGTTGTACGCGAACCTAGCTATCGCCCAGTTGTACGAAGCCTTTCTCTCTCATTAGCCGAGAGACAGAATAGCCATCAGCTAAGTTAATGGCAACGAACTAGCAAGGCGCCAGTTGTATCAGTGCCTATAGCTTACAAGTATTCAAGAGAGATGTATTCCAAGGCCTCAATAAAAGATAAGTACTAAGCATCTACATACTTTCCTTCTTATTCATTTATAAGTTCTCATGTTCCAGACTTCACGCCCGTCTGCTTTAGCCTTGCGTGCACTATCGGCTACAGCGTTAGTCTAGCATTCCTTTTCAGCAATTAACTTCACGGTGTCGGCACAGCTACCGACACTACAGAAACCAATCCCAAACAAAATTTAATCGGCCCCATGGCAACAGCTGATATTATTATTATTATTATTATTATTATTATTATTTTATAATCGTATTGACCAACCAGCGTCACGTTATCAACTTCAGTTCCTCTTCTTCGTTTGTTGTAGTTTCCTGTTTTTCCAGTATTCCCTCATTTTCTCCCCACGAAGTCTCATTCGTTCTTCTGTCCATGTAGTTTCCGACTTTTTATTTCTTGGCTTTGAAAGCCTTCCAAATTTAGTATTTTATTTTCAAAACGGTTTCCTTCTGCTATTTCTGATTCTTTGATGTTTCTTTCTAGATCTTTCCCTAATTCTGTAATCCATCCTAGTGTCGGTTTCTTCTTCCATAAGTATAGGAGTATTTGTTTTGTTAGTCTGTTTCCATCCATTCGATAGAGGTGTCTGAAAAAGATTAATCTTCGTTTGGCCAATACTTCAGATATTTTCTTTATGTTTTTGTAGATCTCCTCATTACTCCGTATTTTCCAACCATCTGCAGTTTTTATTGCATCCATTATTTTTCTAATAATCCTTCTTTCCAGTACTTCTAGTTTGTCCATCTTATAGTTCTTCGTTAGGCATTCAGACCCATATAAACATTGTGGTCGTACCACTGTGGTGTATCATTTTAGTTTTGTTTTTATAGACAGACATTTGTTGCTGTAAATATTTTTGGTCAAACCATAGGCTCTTTCTATTTTGTTAATTCTTACATGTATTGCAGATTTTTCTACTCCATTCTGTTGTATAGATTCTCCAAGATATTTAAACGCATTTACTCGCTCTATTTTACCTATTTGTGTTTCTATGAATTTTGGCGCATCTTTATGATTTTAGCTGAAATTTTGAGAACAGTTCTGTTTGCTATTTTTTTCCGGAAGGTTTATCTGAATAACTGCTTCTGTCAGGTTTTCATAAAGTATTGCAAGATCATCCGCAAAAGCCAAGCAGTTTACATTAATTCTATTTGTTTTCCTTCACAGAGTTATTGGTTCAATTTTGTCATTTTTTACCTCTGAATTCCAGATCCTTACAATTTTTTTAGAACACAAATAAACAGCAAAGGTGATAAACCATCACCTTGTCTAACACCACTTTTTATTTCAAATGGCTGAGATACTTCTCCCACAAAAATTTTGATTCAACAACAAATTCTCTAATGACCTTATCTGTTGTTTCTCTGTCTATACAATCAAATGCTCTCTTGAAATCAATAAATGACACTATTATTGGTCTGCTGGTTAACATTCTATGGTTAATTATTGACTTAAACATATTAACAGAATCTTCCATCGGTCCTTGGTAGAACAACATTATAATAAATGAAAAGCACCAGTTTGCTTTTGTTCTACAATATTACTTTTATTGTAAACTGGTTTTCGGCTTACAAGGCCATCTTCAGACATTTACTGAGTATTATCACCAAAGAAGTTAAATGTTAGCAGACAACAATGGAAGAGAAGTACCACATCTAGACTGATGTAGAAACATACAGTAAGTAACATCTTTGCAATGAAAAAGTAAAAACTGAACTGTACATGAATAACAATGGAGTATACAGGAAAACCTTTAGCACAAAATAGGAATAGCATGCCTACATAACAGTTTCTATTAATAAACAAAACTAATAAAATAAAACAAAATTAGTACTTGACAACGCTTCATCAGGAGGTATGAAACATGGAGAGTGATACACAACAAATTAAAAGAAAAGACAGTTATCAATGTAAATACAGATTACATAACGAAATTAAGCAAAATCAATAAGACAAACAGAAATAAATAAATGCAGGAAAATGGAGGTGTTTAAGGAACCTACAGTCTAAGAGTGTGGTGGTACTGCATTTTAACATTAACATTATAATCAAAACAGTGGCTGTGTAACAGTTTTCATTAAATAAATGAGCAAAGTAAAATATGAACAGTATTTGAGACAACTACAAGGGGTGTTAAACATGGACAGTAATACAAGTACCAGTTAAAAGAAAGCCATAACTATTGAAACTACAGTCTATGTGGAATACAAAGACAACTTCAACAAAACAAAACAACTTAGTGAATACAGGAAAATGGGAATACGTAAGAAGAGAGAGTGTGGGAAGTAATGAACAACAAAGATGGTTATATGAAGTTTAGGAGAGGGGAAGTGTTGAGCTGTGTCTGGTCATTTAGGATGAGATCTGGACTGTTGTTGCTTTTCTGTAAATTTTGAAACAATGTGTGTGTGTACTAATGTCCAGTTCTTATTCACCACATCTTGCAACAACTACAGACACAGTAATACCTTCTTGCTCACAACACCCCATAGCTCACAAACATGCAGCTTTCCACTCAATGGTACACCGTCTCCCATCAGTCCCCAGGTCCAGAGATGCTTTCAAAGCAGAGTTTGATACAATAAAATTTATTGCCACAGCCGATGGCTACAATCCAGTTCTTATTGACCACATCTTGCACAGCATACAAAAACGAAAAATGATACGCCTCCTCAATGCCCCACCCGCTTCCCCATCCACTGTCTGTAAGAAATGGTGTACACTACCATTTCTAGGTCAGGTATCAGATTGTAGCCAAAACACTGAAATCCTGCAAGTATATGGTTTCCTACTATGTCAGGAACACGACAGCCCAGTGTGCTTTTAATAGCAAAGACAAGATACAGTTATTAGCCAACAGTAGGGTATACAAAATCACCTGTTCTGATTGTCACAAATTTTACATTGGTCAGTCAGGCAGAGACATATCAACTAGGCTGGCTGAACATGAACGCAGCTGGATGTTGCAGAATTCAGACTCTGCATTTGCTGAGCATGTACTGAGTGAGGGTCACAATTACCAGCCAGTGTCCATGTACTTCACTTAGCAAACAAAGGCAATAAACTCAACCTGCTGGAAGACCTGAAAATTAACAAACATCTTGCTCCCGGTCCAGATCTCATCCTAAATGACCAGACACAGTTCAACACTTCCCCTCTTCTAAACTTCATATAACCATCTTTGTTGTTCATTACTTCCCACACTCTCTATTTCAGCATATTCCCATTTTCCTGAACTCATTAAGTTGTTTTGTTTAAGTTGTCTTTGTATTCCAAATAGACTGTAGTTTCAATTGTTAAGGCTTTCTTATAACTGGTACTTGTATTACTGTCCATATTTAACACCCCTTGTAGTTGTCTCAAATACTGTTCATATTTTACTTTGCTCATTTATTTAATGAAAACTGTTACACAGCCACTGCTTTGATTATAATGTTAATGTTAAAAATACAGTACCACCACACTCTTAGACTGTAGGTTCCCTCAAACACCTCCATTTTCCTGCATTTATTTATTTCTGTTTATCTTATTGATATTGCTTAATTTCCTTATGTAATCTGTATTTACATTGATAGCTGTCTTTTCTTTTAATTTGTTGTGTATCACTCTCCATGTTTCATACCTCCTGATGAAGCCTTGTCTAGTACTAATTTTGTTTTATTTTATTGGTTTTGTTTATTAATAGAAACTGTTATGTAGGCATGCTATTCCTATTTTGTGCTAAAGGTTTTCCTGTATACTCCATTGTTATTCATGTACAGTTCAGTTTTTACTTTTTCACTACAAAGATGTTACTTACTGTATGTTTCTACATCAGTCTAGATGTGTTACTTCTCTTCCAATGTTGTCTGCTAACATGTAACTCAGTAAATGTCTGAAGATGGCCTTGTAAGCCGAAAACCGGTTTACAATAAAAGTAATATTGTAGAACAAAAGCAAACTGGTGCTTTTCATTTATTATTGACTTAAAGTTAAAAATTTGTTCCCTTTCGCAAATCACCCTGGTATTCTGTCATTTGTTTGTCTAAAGTATCTACCACTCTGCTCATTAGAATTTTTGATAATATTTTGTATGCCACTGACAAGAGTTACTCTCTTCTGTAATTATTGACATTTTAAGTGTCTCTCTTTTTAGGCAGCGGATGGATTAATGCTGTTTTCCATTCAATGTCCGTTTCATTGTCTTTTACTTATTGTTATTTTCTTTTTCTAGAAACGGCTGGTCCCGGCGGAGGTTCGAGTCCTCCCTCGGGCGTGGGTGAGTGTGTGTTTGTCCTTAGGATAATTTAGGTTAAGTAGTGTTTAAGCTTAGGGACTGATGACGTTAGCAGTTAAGCCCCATAAGATTACACACACATTTGAACATTTTTTTCTAGAAAACATGTCGAAGCATTGCTTTTATCTGTTCCTTGTGGAATATTTGACGTAAAAGTATAGTATTGTTGAGGCGTTACTTTCGTTTTGCCTCAGGTTACAGTAGGAAGTAATTAGTTTTCTATATCGAAAAATAAGTTTTTCTTTGATTGCTAGCAGCTTCAATACCTCGCTGGGTGAAAGGAATATTTGACGCATTTGTTTATTTCTTTTCATCATCTCACAAAGAGGTCACAAGTCGTTTATATGCATACTCCTTGTTCCACCCGGTATGAGTGTGCATGGGTATGAATGGAAGTCAAATGTAGCGGGAGCATGGACCAAAGGGAACAGTTTAAGGGAATAGCAGTCATTGCCAACATTACAAGAACAACGGCAGGTAGGCCAGCGCAGCAAGCAAAGATGGAAACAGGCACGAGGGTAGGTTACAAAGTTCGTGCGGGGGTGAGGTGAGTCTCCCCACCACCGCGTTTGAATAGGAAAGTTGGGCCGGTTTTGGCGCGTGGAGAGCACTGTGGGGCCAGCCATGAGACGGACCTGACGCGGGAGCACAGCAGCTCGGAGATTTGATGAGATAAAAATGAGGTGATATGGCTAAAAATTCACGACAGGGTATGCTCATGGCACGCATGCAACATATCTTCATCGGTACAGGTTACGGTTTTAATTTACTTGCAATAGTTTTCTCGGAAATGTATTAGTAAAATTTTGCTTTGTGGTAGTGAGCATGCAACAGGAACCATCAGTTCATGTAGCTATTTCCCGAGTAACAAGCTTCACTTTTAGCTTAATGAGTGCAGATCGCGTATCAGTTGGTAGATCCAGAAATTTCTGTCGCAAAATTTAATTATTTTTGGTACTTTCTTTGTGAGTTTAGTTCGTACTTCATTTTGGCTCCAATAGTACAAATTCATATAATGTGGTCAATTCTCGAGTTTCAGTATTCTTACAGTTATTTTCAGTGACATATATAACTGTTATTACTGTGCTACTGTGCTTTTACCTAAATATTTCATGAATTTGATGTAGTTTTTTTGATCTCATATGATCGACCACGTGTTTGCGCCCTCAGAGTAGCACATGCTTTAGAGCCCAATTTTCGTTGCTACAGTGAAATTTTCAGTATTGAAAGCAAATTAATCAGTTAACCTAACTGCATTCGGTGCTTAAGCCAGAATAAATTCTAATTCGTACTTACTTTCGCGGAGTTGGAAGGTGAATCCCGTTTGTAACCAGTACCGTACATCTGCCTGATAATTGCGCTTCTGCTTGCACGAATTCTTGCTGATACATTTTAAAAGTGATTTTGCATGCCTTAATATGAATTTGTGATTGAAAAGTGAGTGTATTTTTTAGCATTTTTACTGTAGTTGATGTTCGACCAGATGGCCAGTAGCAGGCATAAAACAATAGGTACCCTCCCTTGCCATGTTAAAACTGAAGTTAACTGTGCTTATTGGATAGTGCCTTCAGTAAAAACAGACAGCGGAGTATAAATTATTGTAACATCTACAAATTTTTAGTATTATTTTTGCCCAGAATCTTTTCTTTGATAGAGGTTTTCTACCTTCAGCAGTGGCCTACGTTCAATTTCTAGTAGTGTAATTCATGCATGATGATACGTGAGTTTTAAGGAATGAATGACAATTATTCCGCTAAAGACGGTGTGACCCACTTACGTAATTTTTTTGTATTATGAGACCATGATGAAATTATTCGAGTAATGTTTTCCTTTTGTAATTGTTCTACCCATGAGAGGTTTAACGCTCATTCAGACATAAGTTTTGTAACTGAAGAGAAATTCTAATGTGTCGTGCTCTAAAATATTTTCATTAGAGTAGAAAATAAATGTATTAAATGAGAGTCAGCATTTCACTTAAGAAATGCCCCCCAGTCACCTGATAAATGAAATGGATAAGATATATCTTATTCAGTTCAATTAAACCTGGCAAGCCTTTTCAGTTCGATCTTCTAAACTTAATGAAAGATAAAAATAATCTGCAAGTTGAATTTAGACAGGCTACCAGCTGCTATAGTGACGGCTTTGAGGTCAACTACCCCATAACGTGTTATCTTAGAGAAACTCGCAGCAGTTTCCGTTGCGCACATTTCTAAAATAATTAATTTGTTTATCAAGTTATCAAATAAGGATCACAATATAGACACCATTTCTTATGGGCCTGGTATATTAGCAGCCAGGTCACAAAGTCGAGTATAATTCTCTAACGTAACGCGAGGAGATGGACACACAGGTTCAGTATAAACTAAAAATATATAATGAACCAGCATATAGCCAAACAACAGTCATATAGCATTGTGAAAAATACGTTGATTCTCTAGCTGTTTTCTAAATGCAACTTTTTGTCGTACTGTTGACTAAATCTGTCAATGTCACTTTCATTGTTGTCTTTTAAATAGTGACTCGTACAGTTACGACCAGAATTTGGAATACATTTCACATAAGTTTTCTCAGCATGTTATAGTCTTAGGTGGAGATTTCAATTTACCAGATATAGACTGGGACACTCAGATGTTTAGGACGGGTGGTAGGGACAGAGCATCGAGTGACCTTATACTGAGTGCACTATCCGAAAATTACCTCGAGCAATTAAACAGAGAACCGACTCGTGGAGATAACGTCTTGGACCTACTGATAACAAACAGACCCGAACTTTTCGAATCTGTATGTACAGAACAGGGAATCAGTGATCATAAGGCCGTTGCAGCATCCCTGAATATGGAAGTTAATAGGAATATAAAAAAAGGGAGGAAGGTTTATCTGTTTAGCAAGAGTAATAGAAGGCAGATTTCAGACTACCTAACAGATCAAAACGAAAATTTCTGTTCCGACACTGACAATGTTGAGTGTTTATGGAAAAAGTTCAAGGCAATCGTAAAATGCGTTTTAGACAGGTACGTGCCGAGTAAAACTGTGAGGGACGGGAAAAACCCACCGTGGTACAACAACAAAGTTAGGAAACTACTGCGAAAGCAAAGAGAGCTCCACTCCAAGTTTAAACGCAGCCAAAACCTCTCAGACAAACTGAAGCTAAACGATGTCAAAGTTAGCGTAAGGAGGGCTATGCGTGAAGCGTTCATTGAATTCGAAAGTAAAATTCTATGTACTGACTTGACAGAAAATCCTAGGAAGTTCTGGTCTTACGTTAAATCAGTAAGTGGCTCGAAACAGCATATCCAGACACTACGGGATGATGATGGCATTGAAACAGAGGATGACACGCGTAAAGCTGAAATACTAAACACCTTTTTCCAAAGCTGTTTCACAGAGGAAGACCGCACTGCAGTTCCTTCTCTAAATCCTCGCACAAACGAAAAAATGGCTGACATCGAAATAAGTGTCCAAGGAATAGAAAAGCAACTGGAATCACTCAATAGAGGAAAGTCCACTGGACCTGACGGGATACCAATTCGATTCTACACAGAGTACGCGAAAGAACTTGCCCCCCTTCTAACAGCCGTGTACCGCAAGTCTCTAGAGGAACGGAGGGTTCCAAATGATTGGAAAAGAGCACAGATAGTCCCAGTCTTCAAGAAGGGTCGTCGAGCAGATGCGCAAAACTATAGACCTATATCTCTTACGTCGATCTCTTGTAGAATTTTAGAACATGTTTTTTGCTCGCGTATCATGTCATTTCTGGAAACCCAGAATCTACTATGTAGGAATCAACATGGATTCCGGAAACAGCGATCGTGTGAGACCCAACTCGCCTTATTTGTTCATGAGACCCAGAAAATATTAGATACAGGCTCCCAGGTAGATGCTATTTTTCTTGACTTCCGGAAGGCGTTCGATACAGTTCCGCACTGTCGCCTAATAAACAAAGTAAGAGCCTACGGAATATCAGACCAGCTGTGTGGCTGGATTGAAGAGTTTTTAGCAAACAGAACACAGCATGTTGTTATCAATGGAGAGACGTCTACAGACGTTAAAGTAACCTCTGGCGTGCCACAGGGGAGTGTTATGGGACCATTGCTTTTCACAATATATATAAATGACTTAGTAGATAGTGTCGGAAGTTCCATGCGGCTTTTCGCGGATGATGCTGTAGTATACAGAGAAGTTGCTGCATTAGAAAATTGTAGCGAAATACAGGAAGATCTGCAGCGGATAGGCACTTGGTGCAGGGAGTGGCAACTGACCCTTAACATAGACAAATGTAATATATTGCGAATACATAGAAAGAAGGATCCTTTATTGTATGATTATATGATAGCGGAACAAACACTGGTAGCAGTTACTTCTGTAAAATATCTGGGAGTATGCGTACGGAACGATTTGAAGTGGAATGATCATATAAAACTAATTGTTGGTAAGGCGGGTACCAGGTTGAGATTCATTGGGAGAGTGCTTAGAAAATGTAGTCCATCAACAAAGGAGGTGGCTTACAAAACACTCGTTCGACCTATACTTGAGTGTTGCTCATCAGTGTGGGATCCGTACCAGGTCGGGTTGACGGAGGAGATAGAGAAGATCCAAAGAAGAGCGGCGCGTTTCGTCACTGGGTTATTTGGTAACCGTGATAGCGTTACGGAGATGTTTAATAAACTCAAGTGGCAGACTCTGCAAGAGAGGCGCTCTGCATCGCGGTGTAGCTTGCTCGCCAGGTTTCGAGAGGGTGCGTTTCTGGATGAGGTATCGAATATATTGCTTCCCCCTACTTATACTTCCCGAGGAGATCACGAATGTAAAATTAGAGAGATTAGAGCGCGCACGGAGGCTTTCAGACAGTCGTTCTTCCCGCGAACCATACGCGACTGGAACAGGAAAGGGAGGTAATGACAGTGGCACTTAAAGTGCCCTCCGCCACACACCGTTGGGTGGCTTGCGGAGTATCAATGTAGATGTGTAGATGTAGAAAAAGATTTCGATTCAGGTCTGGGGATGCATTCCTGGATAAGTAAATAAAAAGACGCTATCATTTCTACTGCTTTTAGCAAATTGTCGTTACATGCTCAATAATATTTTTACCTTGAAAAATAAATTACATTACAACTATTTGAATAACCCGTATATTTATCGTTAGTGAATAATCAGATTGCAATATGAGATTTGCACTACGTGGCAATAAGAGTGACCGAGGAAAGAAGAACGAAATTTCATGTGAAAAGCACTTTACGAGATGCGCCGGGGTTTCCCTGTACAGGGAACTCTTCCTCTGAAGAACGGCTACTTGACCATCTGCGACTGAGAGCACTGGGAAGTCACTGGTGGAGTGTCTGCTGTCGTTAAAGTGTGTTCGTATGTTGCTGCTTTCCCGCTCACACGATACGGC
The DNA here is from genome assembly GCF_021461385.2 of Schistocerca piceifrons. Taxonomy (NCBI): domain Eukaryota; kingdom Metazoa; phylum Arthropoda; class Insecta; order Orthoptera; family Acrididae; genus Schistocerca; species Schistocerca piceifrons. The sequence goes on along the minus strand of NC_060141.1, from coordinate 768,708,925 downwards.
TGAAAATGGTGAACATACGAGTATCGTCGCGCTCAGTGTCAGACTGCATTGTTTCATTGGCGTTTATCCTTGTGGGAGTGGTTATAGTCTGTTTCCTCCTTCTACGTGAAACTTCGGTATGGAAGCACAGAAGATTTTATTTATTGCTTGTATTACTGACTGTAGACTGCAACCTCCTTGAACGGAGAATTTTCACAGTTACTTAATTTGTATGAGAGATTCGAATGTCTCGTTCCTTTCCTTACCACTACAATAATACTTTATATATTTACGTGGAAGCATGAAAATGAGCAGAGCCAACTGGCAGCCCACAAGAGACTCTCGCTTGTGCGCTGTAAGTACAGCTTTTATTCATTAGTGCAGATCATCTTAAGGTTCAAGATCCGCTGTGTAACTAACTTCCTGTATTTTGACTCACTTTGTGATCTGATTTGGTGCATCATTATACGTGATTAGCCTAAAGCTGGCCGAGTTTGTTTTTTAAAGATACGTCGCTTTCAAGCCGATTGTTTTGGACAAATCCTATTAACAACGAAGCTTTGCTAGTAAATCTGTAAAGTACCGACTGCTATAAAGGCGTATTTTTTGCAGCGCGAAAGATGAAATACGTAAACGTTGTTTTTCGTTTCGTATTTAGTGTGTAAACCTAATTGTTGAAGACGGAAAGTACAGTATTTGGGTGTTTTTCTGTTTCCTACAGCGTACTTTCGATCGTGGGCCTAGTTTCATTTGAACATATTTTAAAATATTGTATTCTCTTGTACTTTCGTAACCATTCTCCTAATGTCATAAAACAATTTGTAGACAAAATTTTATTGGACAGATGTAAAAGAACTACAAAGCATGCGTAGTCATGTAGGCACGTTTATCAATTCTATTTACTAAGGTACCGCATATAAATATTTGAATCCAATGCTTTACTTCGTATAACAAAAGCGACATTGGGCAAATTTTTGGAGTGCCGAATAGCAGAACAAGAAGTAAGTCGATATAAGAGCTTCAAATTAGCGATGGAATTTTCCTTGCACTTACGAACTAATATTGTTTCCCTTTTGTCCTGCTGACTATTGGGTTTGACTAATTTAACGCTAATTACGAAAACAGGTGTTCAAACTCGATACCGCAACAAGAACTGCGAAATCTGCTTTCTCCGTTAATAAAGGACAGCAGGGAAAAACCTGTGTTTCATGCTCGCCACAAAAAATGCTTTTCGACTCATTTTTCTAGCTTAAATTTGTTGAGATTTTTTGTTGCTAAATATCCAACATGTTCCGTCTGAAGCCACTGATCAGTTTTAGCAGTGCATTAGACCGTTTAGTGCACTTATTTAATATACACGGCTAAATATGCTGCAGAAATCAATGTATCACCAGCGGCGCAGAGGGGCCAAAATGGCGGCCGCTGGCAAGTTGGCCGTAATTTCCCTAAACAGAGCTTTATCCTGGGCTCGCGACCATATTGATTCGACCTTATACGACTGTAAAACCGTGGCCTGGACAGATAAGTCCCAATTTCAGTTGTAAGAGCTGATGGTAGGGTTTGAGTATTGCACAGACCAGACGAAGCCATGGATACAATTTATAAACAAGCCAGTGTGCAAGCTGGTGGTGGCTCCATAATGGATTGGCCTGTGTTTACGTGGAATGGACTGACACTGAGAGGAAACACTATTGAGATCGGCGTATCGTTCTGCTGCGTGGTTCTGCATCTACAGCAGCAATTTGAGATACTGTTGACACCACAGTGACATGCCGAACAGTTACGAACCGATTACTTCAACGCCCTTTAGCGCGCGTTCCACTGAGTCCAAACAATCGTCTTTTGCGACTTCAGTGGTGTCAAGCTAGAGCTCATTGGAGAGCAGGGTGGAGGTCTGTTGCGTTTTCTGGTGAAAGCTGGTTCTGCCTTGGTACCAGTGGTGCCCGTGTGTTGACTGGAAGGAAGCCAGTTGACGGCTTGCACCAACCTGTCTGTGTGCTAGACGCACTGGACCTACACCTGGAGCTATGGTCTGGTGTACGATTTCGTATGATAGCAGGAGCACTACACAACCTGTTTGCAAATTTGTTCGTTAACATGGTTACTCGACCTCTTACGCTACCATTCATAAACAGCATTCAAAAATGGCTCTGAGCACTGTGGGGCTTAACATCTGTGGTCATCAGTCCCCTAGTACTTAGAACTACTTAAACCTAACTAACCTAAGGACATCACACACATCCATGCCCGAGGGTGGATTCGAACCTGTGACCGCAGCAGCAGCGCGGTTCCAGACTGTAGCGCCTAGAATCGTACGGCCACTCCGGCCGGCTGAACAGCATTCCGTGGAGTGTTTTCCACAAGGATAACACTCGCCCACATACCGCTATCGGCACCCAGAATGCTCTACAGAGTGTCGACATGATGCCTTCGCCTGCTCGATCACCAGATCTGTCTCCAATTGTACGTGTATGGGTCATCATCGGATGACAACTTCAAACAGCACTAACTGTCCCTGTACTGTGCAGAACAATAGACCTATATCTATAACGTCGATCAGTTGTAGAATTTTGGAACACGTATTATCTTCGTGTATAATGACTTTTCTGGAGACTATAAATCTACTCTGTAGGAATCAGCATGGGTTTCGAAAAAGACGATCGTGTGAAACCCAGCTCGCGCTATTCGTCCACGAGACTCAGAGGGCCATAGACACGGGTTCCCAGGTAGATGCCGTGTTTCTTGACTTCTGCAAGGCGTTCGATACAGTTCCCCACAGTCGTTTAATGAACAAAGTAAGAGCATATGGACTATCAGACCAATTGGGTGAATGGATTGAAAAGTTCCTAGATAACAGAACGCAGCATGTCATTCTCAATGGAGAGACGTCTTCCGAAGTAAGAGTGATTTCAGGTGTGCGGCAGGGGAGTGTCGTAGGACGTAGGACCGTTGTTATTCACAATATATATAAATGACCTTGTGGATGACATCAGAAGTTCACTGAGGCTTTTTGCGGATGATGCTGTGGTATATCTAGCGGTTGTAACAACGGAAAATTGTACTGAAATGCAGGAGGATCTGCAGCGAATTGACGCATGGTGCAGGGAATGGCAATTGAATCTCAATGTAGATAAGTGCAATGGGCTGCGAATACATACAAAGAAAGATCCCTTATCATTTAGCTACAATATAGCAGGTCAGCAACTGAAAGCAGTTAATTCCGTAAATAATCTGGGAGTACGCATTAGGAGTGATTTAAAATGGAATGATCATATAACATTAATCGTCGGTAAGGCAGATGCCAGACTGAGATTCATTGGAAGAATCCTAAGAAAATGCAATCAGGAAGTAGGTTACAGTACGCTTGTTCACCCACTGCTTGAATGTTTCAGCCGGCCGCGGTGGCCGAGCGGTTCTAGGCGCTTAAGTCCGGAACCACGCGATTGCTACGGTCGCAGGTTCGAATCCTGCCTCGGGCATGGATGTGTGTGATGACCTTAGGTTAGTTAGGTTTAAGTAGCCCTAAGTTCTAGCGGACTGATGACCTCAGATGTTAAGTCCCATAGCGCTCAGAGCCATTTTTGAAAGCTTCTCAGCAATGTGGGATCCGTACCAGATAGGGTTGATAAGGATGCAACGGAGAGCAGCACGCTTCGTTACTGGATCATTCAGTAATCGCGAAAGCGTTACGGAGATGATAGATAAACTCCAGTGGAAGACTCTGCAGGAGAGACGCTCAGTAGCTCGGTACTGGCTTTTGTTGAAGTTTCGAGAACATACCTTCACCGAGGAGTCAAGCAGTACATTGCTCCCTCCTACGTATATCTCGCGAAGAGACCATGAGGATAAAATCAGAGAGATTAGAGCCCACACAGAGACATACCGACAATCCTTCTTTCCACGAACAATACGAGACTGGAATAGAAGGGAGAACCGATAGAGGTACGCAAGGTACCCTCCGCCACACACCGTGAGCTGGCTTGCTGAGTATGAATGTAGATGTAGACGAAGTGCAATAGGGGAGGAATTCCATATCACAAACTGACATCCGGCACCTGCACAACGAAGTGCCTGTAAGTTTGCATCCTTGCATTCAACATTCTACATCTACATCTACATCTATACTCTGCGAGCCACCTTACGGTGTGTGGCGGAGGGTACTTATTGTACCACTATCTGATCCCCCCTTCCCTGTTCCATTCACGAATTGAGCGTGGGAAGAACGACTGCTTGTAAGTCTCCGTATTTGCTCTAATTTCTCGGATCTTTTCGTTGTGATCATTACGCGAGATATATGTGGGCGGTAGTAATATGTTGCCCATCTCTTCCCGGAATGTGCTCTCTCGTAATTTCGATAATAAACCTCTCCGTATTGCGTAACGCCTTTCTTGAAGTGTCCGCCACTGGAGCTTGTTCAGCATCTCTGTAACGCTCTCGCGCTGACTAAATGTCCCCATGACGAATCGCGCTGCTTTTCGCTGGATCATGTCTATCTCTTCTATTAATCCAACCTGGTAAGGGTCCCATACTGATGAGCAATACTCAAGAATCGGACAAACAAGCGTTTTGTAAGCTACTTCTTTCGTCGATGAGTCACATTTTCTTAGAATTCTTCCTATGAATCTCAACCTGGCGCCTGCTTTTCCCACTATTTGTTTTATGTGATCATTCCACTTCAGATCGCTCCGGGTAGTAACTCCTAAGTATTTTACGGTCGTTACCGCTTCCAATGATTTACCACCTATGGCATAATCGTACTGGAATGGATTTCTGCCCCTATGTATGCGCATTATATTACATTTATTTCTGGCTGTTGCACCGATTATTAATATACAAGCGGTTCACATTTGCAATGGCTTATCTCGCACTTGCATTAACCTCTGATCTTGCGATATTAATCACTTAAATATGTTACGTAGACAAATATATTCCCGAAATTTCATTACTGTGCATTTTTTTTTTTTTTTTTTTTTTTTGTGTTGGTACTTTTTTCCAGTCTAGAGCAGAATGACCCTAGAGACGCCACGAGAAAACAGCACATGGGGAAATAAGCATTTTTCCAGGCAAAAATGAAAATTTTATAACTACCGCTGCTGCATGATTGGAGTTATGATGTTGTAACCTACTGCACGTAAGAAATGGTCTCCCGTTTCCTTATTGTTAATCTCCCACCACACCACAAGGCACATTGCCACAGTAGCAGCTCCACGACTGCGGCATGCAGATTGGACGGCATCGGCTCGTAGCGGCTGGATGTGAAAGCCGCCTTTTGGTTCTCCATAACACGGCTGTGTACACAGCGCGCACTAGAGGCTTTCAGGCAAGTGTGGAAAGCGCATAAGGGTCTGGAGACATAGAATTTGCGAGTATTCTGCGCAGCGTTTATCAGTGTAGACCATAGTCCGGTCCTCTGCACATTCAGAGAGGATTGCGCTCGAAGAAAAGGGCGCAGTTTACTGCTATCTGCCCGTCCACTACATTTCTTTTTCCGTTTGGAGAGACAGAGTGGGACTCTCGCTTTGGTGCGACGAATGGTCAGCGGCCGGCGCCAGCTCTCTGCCTCAGTGGCCGCCCACTTGTTGTGAGGGAGGGAGTGCGCCGGCACAGCACAAAGGCGGTGCGTTGCTGGCCGTTCTTTGCCGCCGCCGGCGTCAGTCCCCCAGCAGGCGCAGCCTCCAGTCTCGCCGCTATCTGCACCCCACACCACCGCACACCACGCCACCGACGCCCACTCGACGCTGCATAGGAAGGATAGCGGCTGGGAGACACCCAGTTGTCGCCGTCGTAGCTGTGAGGGGAGGACAGGATAGGGGAAGGAGGAAAGCTCTGCTCAGGCTGAGCCAGGGCTTTGCGTATTACGCGGCACTCTGGAGTAGGGGGAGGGGGAGCAGGAGTGTGGGGTGGGGGGCAGCAGGCGGTAGGCAGCGATAGGGGCGGCTTGTTGGCGCGGCTCAGCAGGGACGACCGGGGAACACCGACCGACTTGTCAGCTCCAGTCGGCGGGAGGGGACGAGGCGGGAACCTCTTTCATTCGTACACCAAGTGCTACTCGAGGCTCAAGAGCGTTTGTGAAAACAGCAGCACCAGTAAGGACACTAAAGACTGATATGGAAAGCTCCAGAGACACATGACAATCCAGGAAAGAGCAAGGATACACAACCGTACATCTGTTTTTAGGTAACCTGTCACGTTTCTTTAGTTCTCTATCGGTGAACCGCGATTTATTTTCAAAGTATGTTCTTAAGAATTTATTTTATTTACTAGTGATTCATCAAGAACATCAACGCATTTAATCACACTATGTAAGAATGAAAGTAGTTGCCAGGGAGTAACTGATGAAATCATATCCAAGTTCCCTTTAAGAAATGGGAATTTTATTCACTTTAATAGTGCCTAAAAGCATTTTTAAAAGAAACAGATTTGCAGTTATAACAGAAAGCACCTTCTAAATATCAAAGTTACAATTTATTTAGAGGCAGAAAGAAAAGAGTTTTGACTGTATGAGCTTTTGGGCAGAGAACCTTGCCACTCCCTTTTGACCTTTTGACACGGCCGTAGTTACGACCGCTCACAACAGTCTCTGAAAGACTACACTGGTGTAAATCTGCAACACACCAGATTGCTTTAAACTAAGAGTTTTAACAATTTACACAAGCACACAAACCATGCCCCCCCCCCCCCCCGTAGGAGGGATGGAAATGGTACAAAACACTAACAATTAAAATATTAACCTTGCCACCGAAGGTGCAACTTAATTTTAACTTCTAAGAAAAGTCTTACGGTGAAAGGGTGGCAACTTTATACACTAAAACGATCATTTAGATAAAAGCCCATGAAATGCAATCTTATATAAAATTCTACAAGGTTGGCCAAACAATAGTTAAGATGCTCTACAGTACACAGATACCGCCTCTCAAGATCATAGGCAATAATATCAAAGTTTCCAAATGGCTCTGAGCACTATGGGACTTAACTTCTAAGGTCATCAGTCCCCTACAACTTAAAACTACTTAAACCTAACTAACCTAAGGACATCACACACATCCATGCCCGAGGCAGAATTCGAACCTGCGACCGTAGCGGTCGCGCGGTTCCAGACTGTAGTGCCTCGAACCGCTCGGCCACACCGTCCGGCAAAGTTTCCAAAGATCAAAACATATTTCAGGATTAGGCCGTTACACTCCAAGCAATAAATTCGTTAACACACCAAACATGACAGAGGCAGCTACTAACGTACGGTAGATTGATAGGGAGATTAGCGAACAACCCGAACCGCAGGTTGCTCTAACCCGCCCCTACTCCACAAGGGAAAAACGCACCACCCAGTTTATAAACAACCACCTTCCCGCGGGTGGGCAAACGGAGAAGAATGGTGGGACGACCCCAAAGCAAAACGGCTGGTGACCTCAACAAGAAAACAAGTGGAATTTAACAAGAGTAAATCAGACAACGTATCACCAATCACTTAACTTTTAATAAACTGCGGGTTCCCGGGTTCGATTCCCGGCGGGGTCAGGGATTTTCTCTGCCTCGTGATGGCTGGGTGTTGTGTGCTGTCCTTAGGTTAGTTAGGTTTAAGTAGTTCTAAGTTCTAGGGGACTTATGACCACAGCAGTTGAGTCCCATAGTGCTCAGAGCCATTTGAACCATTTTTTTTTTTAATAAACTGCGATTTCTCGAGAAGACCTGGCGCAGCACCCCCAAATCACTCTCCCGAGCCAGCCCCTTCATCGGACGCAGGAAGGCACGCCGATCTCCCGTCTCACGGCGTCGCAGCTCGCACCGGCCAGATCGATGTCGTGGGTTGACTCCTGTTGCTCTCGTGTTGATCGCGATGCCACTACCCCTCGCTATACGCCGCGGCCCACTGGACTCTCGTGGCGACCTCACATGCTCCGACGCTCAAGACGGACAAGTCATCCTGTGTCTCAGTGCGCGACCGACCAACCGATCGATCCAACCGCCAATGACCATTGCCTGAGCAAACTCGAGCAGACTAGCGGCCTAACGCGCAGACTCAGATGCAGGAACTAAGCCCCGACCAGGCGACCACTCGCTGAGTTCTCTTACTGGCGGAGTGGAAAGACTCTCATTTTTCTGGCTTTAAAGATTGATCCGAACGACAGACATACTAGCACTCCGAACGACAGACACTAACTGCCTAACAAATGCGGACGAGAGAAAGACTAGCAAGCTGGGGACGAGAGACTCACCCAGACTGACCGACTGGCGAGCTCATAGCGCCCCTTAAATGCACGTGAACAGGCAACCTTTCCCCACCAGAGGGAGACAGTAAAGCTGCGATTGCCAGAGCGGTGCCACCGCCAAAAACGGAGGGCGACTGCTTCACACTACGCGCTGCGGCGCGCTCTTTGAAACAACAATTTTTACCACGGCTCAGTAGAGTTTTTGTTTCTTAGTATATTTTAATGAGATCTACTTTATTTTCAACTTCCTATCAATTTCAAAGTTAAAACTCACGTTGAGAATCCGGTGAACCTTGCTAGAGATGTGTTGCGTAGTGCCTCTAGTATGCCCATCTTACGCGCCATGTCACATTTTTCTGTTCTGAGTGCACAGCGAGGACATAAGTATGCCTAGAAAACCGTGTCTTCTGCCAAGTGTGAGCTGCCTGCTGACGGGCTCCGCCCTATTTCACACAGCACTCGTAACATAACTGTCATGCATTCCCTTCTCTGCCACACGCTGTAGGGGCAATGAAGAGCACGCCGTAGCGGTTTCAATGGGAAGTGATTCATCATCCACCATTCAGTCTGGACTTGGCTCTCTGTGATTTTCATCTCTTCACTCACACAAACTGCTGGCTATGAGGAGAGCATTTTGGCACAGACAAAGAGCAGAGGTGTTTTATCCATCAACAAGAGCTGTTATTCTGAAAAGCAAAATGGATTTAGATCAGGTCGTTCACCCAGAGACAACGGATGGTAATTAAAAACTTTAAATAAAACCACAGAGAATTTAATTAGAAACTCAAATCGCACTTATCAACAATGAGAAGGCTTTTTATCATTTGAGCTGTGATGTAGATACTCATATCACCTAAAAGAGGCAGTGAAAAGCCTTTCCAAAAGTACACACATCTGTAACAAACTCAGATAGGGATCGATTAGAGCCGGCCGTAGTGATCGAGCGGTTCTAGGCGCTTCAGTCTGGAACCGCGCGACCGCTACGGTCGCAGGTTCGAATCCTGCCTCGAGCATGGATGTGTGTGATGTCCTTAGGTTAGTTAGGTTTAAGTAGTTCTAAGTTCTAGGGGACTGATGACCTCAGATGTTAAGTTCCATAGTGCAATTAGTGTACAAATTAGAATTCTCAGCAGTAGAAAAGATAAGAAGAACTTCAACCAACTTTCTCATCCTAGAAGGAGGCAAGAGATGCGTCGTTATCGAATTATTCGTCATATGAGACACAAGAAACGATAAAACATAACAAAATAACATGCAAAGATTATACAGGGTCCGGTTCCAAGAGCTCAGAGAAGTTCCTAGATATGCGCTCCATTGCGGGGGAGACTGTTCAATACTGCTACATAAAGTTATCATGAAATTACCAACAAGTTCTGGGGGGTGGGGGGAGATGCAACAAAAGCATAGAAACATTTAAGACCATATTTTGTGAATTGGAATTTGCATTTCACAATACAATAGAAGGAAGAGATGACAAAACCAAAAGAAAAACTTCAACAGACTGTCTCAGCATTCCCGTAGTAGTTACAACAAGACGAGTGGTTGTTCAGGAGGTGTTAATCAGTTCTATAATATGTCAGGAGGAGGAAATTATGCACATAATTATGCAAAGGGTAGGTTGGTACATGTACAAGAACCGTGACTCGAATCAGTGATTCATACAGAAGAGAGCAGATGGCGGTGGAAACAGAGAAAGGGCAGAAATTATCGAAATTAGAGAGCCAAAGCCACAGGCTGACCAGTGCAGAAACAGGAGAATTTCCCATACAAACGCGTTTGAACTACACACGTTTGAACAGAAGTGAAAGGAACACTAATACGTGAAGTGTACGTATTATAGGATACAAATCACAAAAAAATATAAAAGTGTGATGCATGTACTTTGGAGGAAAGAGTTATGTACGACTCAGAGAAAAGTATGCATGCTAGATGAGATGCACCAAAGTCTGACATGTATTATCATGCATTATGACACAGGGACATAGCAACGTTGAGATGCATTAGGAACTGAATTTGTACCTCATGTAAGGTGAATGTTGTGTGGAAAAATGGGTACTGATCCTTAATAATGTATTTCGAAGTTTATTATGATTGCACTGTAATGGGTTGGTAGTGTTAGGTTAGGTGTTTTGGTATTTAATTCCCGCTGATAGGCGACTATTTGACGTATCTGCTTAGAGGTCCTGACCAGAGATGCAAAGTGGGTGTTGATTTTGGCAGGTTTATGTGAAGTTACAGTCGTTCAGCATCAGAGAATGTAATGATTGTTCAATGGGGAGAGTTTTATTTCAGGGGAACATGTATGTCACAGGTCCAAAGTGGTTCCTTGGCTTATGAGGAGCACTATGGACGGTCCACAGTTGCAGAGATATATGTTGCACTGTAGTACGCATCAGTCTGCAACAATTCCACTGTCAGCACCGTCATATGACTGGACATGGAGCGTACAGGCTACTAATGTTTTTTATTTGTTGTTCAATACATGCAACAGAGTGAGAAGGCACCACAAATGGAAAATAATATGAAACAGGGGAATGACGGCAACGGCCTTGCCGCAGAGGAAATACCGGTTCCCGTGAGATCACCGAAGTTAAGAGCTGTCGGGCGCGCCCGCACTTGGATGGGTGACCATCCAGTCGCCATGCGCTGTTGCCATTTTTCGGGGTGCACTCAGCCTCGTGATGCCAATTGAGGAGCTACTCGACCGAACAGTAGCGGCTCCGGTCAAAGAAAACCATCACAACGACCGGGAGAGTGGTGTGCTGACCACACGCCCCTCCTATCCGCATCCTCAGCTGAGGATGACACGGCGGTCGGATGGTCCCGATGGGACACTTGTGGCCTGAAGACGGAGTGATAGGGGAATGACAGGTTTTTGAGTGTATTTGAGTACCCAATATCATAAGGAAAATAAAGTAAGGCAATGATTACATTTGTATGAAGGTATATATTTCATGGGATTTACAGATTCACACAGTGAGCATTTCAGCTCGTATTCATATGCGATTCTCAAATGTATAATGACTTAATGCGCGTAATACGTATAATATGTGTAAAATGTTGTTTTCTATGTTGTGAGTTTTTTGTTGACTAGTAAACTTTGCAGCCTTGAAGATCTTGTGAAGAGGATACCGTAGGATACAGGACTGAACAATGATGATGGGTGGATAAAAAGAGATGGTACTATCATGAGGAAAAACATCAGTTTGTATAAAATGGCCTTAAATGATATAATTATTAATTAGTTACTAATCACTAATAATTCTATCATTTAGGTTACTTGCGCAGTCTATATGACAGAGAGGAATCAGTGAGTTTGCAAATAAGTAAGATTGCTCTACTTAAGATATGGCAAGAACAGAAGAATGGACTAGTCCTGATGAACTGACATAGCCGACTAACCTTGTACTAACCCCAACACCTGCAATGAAAAATATTCATCATTTACAAGAGATATAATAATTGTGTTGCTGTAAGAGACGCTCATTGTCAATTAGATGGTTAATACAACGTTGAAGGCATCAACGGCACTATACTAATAGGGGCTAAACAGAGAAATTTTCTAAAGCTCACATAATCGATTGGATTCTGTGAAAAGACTTTCTCTATTTATACTTGGGTCTCAACTTGCAGACATATTTAGTACATTTTATGCTATAAGAGTCACACAAGATGCAAAATTTTTAACGTAATGATCATGGAGATATAATTATAGGTCTACATCTACATATATACTCCGCTAGCCACGAAGCGGTGTGTGGCGGAGGGCACAATTGCAGCCAAACTCATTTCCCCCCCCCCCACCCCCCATCCCGCTCCCGTCCTCTCTGTTCCACTCGCGGATCGCGTGAGGGGAAAACGACTGTCTGAACGCCTCAGTACGAGCTCTTATTTCCCTTATCTTTGAATGGTGATCATTGCGCGATTTGAAAGTCGGTGGCAATAATATATGCTCTACATCCTCGGTGAAGATCGGATTTCGGAATTGTAGTAGGACAGTATTTGTACTGAATCTTGCCTTGAGTACAGTACAGTCACACGAGCGAGAAGTGATGGAGCGACGGTGATATCTTCCACAGCAAGGCGTACAAGGGGAAACATATGGGAAGCAACCACCCCAGCTGGTGACGGCTACAGCCAAGGCCAACCAGTTGCGACAGGTAGAGCACTTTCACTGTTGACGTGAACGTGAACTGCAGACCGGCGGACTTGGAGACACAGCATAAACTCCCAGGAGAGGACGGGTGAAAGGGAACACAGCTAGTTTCGCCGGCACAACTTAGTTGTGCTGTAGTCCAGGACCACACAGGTGTTAACTTAAACAGGGACTCTCGTGCATTATAAGTACGTTAATGACTCGCCATTCAATCTGGAACCGCACTGCTGCTACGGTCGCAGGTTCAAATTCTGCCTCGGGCATCGATATGCGTGATGTCTTTAGGTTAGTTAGGTTTAAGTAGTTGTAAGTTCTTTTTTTTGGTCATCAGTCTACTGACTGGTTTGATGCGGCCCGCCACGAATTCCTTTCCTGTGCTAACCTCTTCATCTCAGAGTAGCACTTGCAACCTACGTCCTCAATTATTTGCTTGACGTATTCCAATCTCTGTCTTCCTCTACAGTTTTTGCCCTCTAAAGCTCCCTCTAGTACCATGGAAGTCATTTCCTCATGTCTTAGCAGATGTCCTATCATCCTGTCCCTTCTCCTTATCAGCGTTTTCCACATATTCCTTTCCTCTCCGATTCTGCGTAGAACCTCCTGATTCCTTACCTTATCAGTCCACCTAATTTTCGACATTCGTCTATAGCACCACATCTCAAATGCTTCGATTCTCTTCTGTTTCGGTTTTCCCACAGTCCATGTTTCACTACCATACAATGCTGTACTCCAGACGTACATCCTCAGAAATTTCTTCCTCAAATTAAGGCCGGTATTTGATATTAGTAGACTTCTCTTGGCCAGAAACGCCTTTTTTGCCATAGCGAGTCTGCTTTTGATGTCCTCCTTGCTCCGTCCGTCATTGGTTATTTTGCTGCCTAGGTAGCAGAATTCCTTAACTTCATTGACTTCGTGACCATCAATCCTGATGTTAAGTTTCTCGCTGTTCTCATTTCTACTACTTCTCATTACCTTCGTCTTTCTCCGATTTACTCTCAAACCATACTGTGTACTCATTAGTCTGTAAGTTCTAGGAGACTGATAACCTCAGGTGTTGAGTCCCATAGTGCTCAGAGCCATTTGAACCATTTGACTCGTCATGTTGGTGCAATATCATAGAAAATGAACATTTACCTGTCACATAAAGGGATTCAATCACCATGGTGTAAATTTACCTTTTATTCATTGGGCAGCCTGTACTACAACACAGCACAGCACTACATGCCTGTTACATGTTATATTTGTGTTCTCATAATGAGAATGCCCAGATTATACCTGCTGCCACATTCGGTTCTGATCTTCATACCCCTTTTCAAATTCAACGTTTGGATAGTGACGACCACTGTCCACGCTACTCGACAACTAATTATTGTTCAGCTCAAGGGAGCAGGATAGCAACATGCTGTCAGAATACAGTCAAGTCGGCAATATAAATGACCGGAACTGTTAACAATACTGCCATAGGCTGTTGGTTACTGCTCACATACGCATGTTGCCATGAAGTTGATACCATGGAAAAGCCGAACCCTGTCGTCATTGTACAGGTGACGTCTTACCTAGTTTCATTGACACCCCTTTCTAGCCCACGCGTGTTCTAACTGCTAGGTGATGCACGTGCTATGCAGCACAGTTGCTGTATACGCCACATGTATTACACCCACACTGTGAGTGGCGACCACATGGAGGTGCAACAAACTGATTCACTGCCCTTCCACTATACATTTTGTGTCAATGAAAACTCGCACTACAGTGAACCCTGCAGTACTTTTGAGAAAATACGAAATGATGTTACCCCAGTATTTTCAGAAAAAAGTTCATATTGTAATCATATCATATGTAGGGTGATTCAAAACGTGTAATATATTGATTATTCCTTGGTACTGTAGTGTTTCTTGAAGCTGTGAGAAAGGACATGCGCTCCAAGGCGTGGAAGCAGAGACGATGCTGAGGGCAGACGAAACTAGGAGAGGTATTGTTACATGATGTAAACCGTAAGGGGGGAGCCTTGGCCGGTCGGTGTGGCCGAGGGGCTCTAGGCGCTTCGGTTTGAAACCGAGCGACCGCTACGGTCGCAGGTTCGAATCCTGTCTCGGGCATGGATGTGTGTGATGTTCTTAGGTTAGTTAGGTTTAAGTAGTTCTAAGTTCTATGAGACTGATTACCTCAGAAGTTAAGTCCCATAGTGCTCAGAGCAATTTTTTGGAGAGCCTTGCGAAAATTCAGACGCTCCCAGACGTGGTCCCAGGGCGCTAGTTACTCTTCAAGGAATTAACGTGTAACATCATATGTCGTCTGGACGCTGTGGTAGGTTGCCACCGTAGAACTTTATAACCAACAGGCACGTATTAGCGATAAAGCCAGGTTGATACCAGTCCTGAGAACAGCAACGTTAGTAGGCTCACAAGGGTTAGAAAGAGAGCGAAAACGCCAAAAAAACGGCAAGCCTTATTTGGCAGAGCAGTTTCGTTTAGCTTTCAGCTGAACAATGTTGATACCAAAAAAGGATTTAGTGCAACTGCATTAACATCCCCGCCTTAGGGGTAGTAGAGGGGACCTAACTAAACCGTGATTGGCAGGCACCCACAAGAGACCTGCAGGATTGGCTGGGTGGCTTTAAGTGGGAAAAACTGTGCCCCCAAGCGACTCTTAAAACCCCTAGATTCCGAATTTTGGCGGAGTTCTCAGTCAGACGATCTGGGCACCAAATCCGCGTCCGTCGACTCCAGCCTCCGTCCAGCTCCGCGAAAGTCTGCTCTCTCACTTGGAGTGCCTCAGTGAACCGTGTCACATTCAGTACGTTTCGTTTTGCAACTACGTTGTTGCCTTAAGATGCTGCTAGTGTTTGCTACTGTGGTTAGCATCCACTCCTGGGACTCCTGCAATGGCTTCTGTTGTAATGGTGTTATTCATGATTTTTCTGACTAGCCTCCAGTGTATTAGTTAGTCCTGTCTGGGATAAATAATTATTTCAAACCCTGTTTGTCCAAGAGTCTCCACAACGAGTTCCCTACCAAGTCTCACCACCTGCATTTTTAGTAAATGCCTGTACCAGTGTTGGCTCAAATAGAAGAAAACAATCAAATGCCTTCACTGTGAATTGTCCTTCTGCCTTCTGCTCTGAACCGCTGGGAAGCGCAGACTGACCAGTAACCCCTTATCTCCCTCTCCTACCTATGTCAGGACACGACAAACGAATGAAAAGATTTTAGCTGTTTTTTACATAGAAACTGTAAAAGATAGAAACACATTGCTTGTGTCACTGGGTACATGAAGGTTCATAATGTTATGATCGCACAGAAACTATACCATACACTCAACATGAGCACCAAGGATTGCTTCAGGAACATAGAAACGGTAGTCCATTTCATTTCACACACTAATCAACAGGTCCCTATTTACTGAATCTATAGCGTCAATAATTCGATTTCTCAGCTCTTGAAGAGTATCTGGCATAATTATGGCAGAAGATCTGTCTTTTATGCATCACTATAGGCAAAAAAACTTCGCAAGGTGGGAGGTCTGGTGACTTCAGAAGCCAAAAGAAATGAACAATCTCTTGTTGTCCAGCTCTTCCAATCCAATGTTGTGCGATGGTGTTGCTAAGATAGCGCCAGACCTCAAGGTGAAACTGAAGTCGGACGCAGTCATACCTGAAAATGAAATCTTCGTGAAGATAACCAGTCTTGCAGCATGGCCTGGTATGACATTCCTGTCACAGTTTCCTCCGCAAAAAAGAAACGGCACAAAACACATTCAGCTTTGGCGAGTCTCTTTCATGTTCTACGACGTCACCAGGATTTTGTGACCACAAGTTTTTGCATTATGACGGTTTACTTCACCCAACAGATGGACTGGCTGTTCGTCAGAAAATATTGTTTCGGAGATAGTCTTCTCTGCCATATCCTGGACAAGTGAAAACACAAAATTAGTGTCTACCTTTGTGGCCGCCACGACGCAACTGCTACAGTAACTGCAACTTGTAGGATCCATATGCAGGCGTCATTTCAGAACACCCCACATCATTGTTTGAGGAAGTGCAAGTTCCTGGCCTGCCCATCTTGTGGATTTCCAAGGGCGCTGTGTGAACGCATCTCGGATATGTTCGAGATTTTCATCAAACATGCATGGCCGGCCAGTGCTCTTACTTTTAAATACCAACACCTCCCAATAATTTTGCATGCTAGTCATAAATCTGTTTGTGCGGAGGCGGCTTACTGCTGAATCGACGGCGGCATGCATGTTTCACTTGAACAATGGATTGACTTCAGGCAAACTCCAACACACAAAACGATTTCTTTTATGGTGTAGCCGCCATACTGCAACAAACAAACAACAGAGAAGCTGTGTCAAAACTTTCAACCTCCATCTATCGAGTGACATGTACAATGTGTTCCTATTATAGTTTGGCTGTAGCAAAAACTGAAATCTCTCCTTTCATTTTGAATCATCTGGTATATGCAGATGACATGTAATTTCCATATATTCTTGGATAACTATACAGATATTCTTGTAATGTATTTGTAATGAGTGGACATTCTGTCATAAAATACTTTATCCTGCCACTTAACAAAGGGGCAAAGAAACCACATTTAATGAAAGGCAGAGTAGCAGATGTAACATTATAATGTAGTTTTGACTCTGACCTTGGTCGAGAGAATATTTGAAGGGCTTATTTCAATAGTGGTACAAATGTATTTTTGTTCATTTAGAGATACAGAGTGCTAAAGTTAAATGAGTGCTGAAAAATCTGAGTTGAGATACCTGAAATATTCAATAATATGGCTTCTTGTTAGAGATTAACTTTTCTTTCAGATTGTTTGGATCATTAATTTCAGAAGCATTATAGGCAGAAAAGTGGAGGTAATGGACACTATTTACATATTGTGGTTGTCACTTTTACTTGTTGGACACTCTTGAAAGCTATTAACGTTGGTTGTCACTTAGACAAACTTGTTGTTCTCTCTGAATCCGGCGCATTAAGTGTGGTGAATTATGCTTTACGCAGGGCTGAGCGGAGACAGCACTGCGTAAGTCAGAATAGCTATTAGGAAAATGTGAAGCCTCAACAACGCTATTAAAGCATTATCACACTTCACTCACAATGTTTAAAAGTCATCGTCCAGTAGCAGCAGCCTCGGCTGTTGCTCGTTCAGCTGCATGTAGGATTCTAGCTGATGTACATCGAGTCAGCTCAGCAGCTGCACGGCCAGGAGAAGACGTGACTGGGGCCACGGCAGATTGTCGGCGAGCAGGCACGGCCATTGGCGAGTATGCAGTCGTTCTTGTGCTGGCTGCTGGAGTGTACTCGGTCCCACCCTAAATTCTACGATGACCCTTGATGGTCTGTCCACGATGAACCTGGTGTCAGTTGTCGTGTGGTCGATTGGTCTCCTCCCTACTCGTGGCAGCTATCAGCAGCCCAAGGTGCCTGAGTGTTGAACAGCAACATGGACCCCAAGAGAACTTCGCTCGCTTCTTCACTGAAGTCCAGTACTAGCAGCACACTGCAATGTTGTGTTGTCGGAAGGCAGTTTCTCCATCAGTAGACGGTAGTCGGTAACCAGCATGAAGTCCATCAGGTGAAGGCCATTATCTTGAGTACATCTAAGGCTAGTTCATAGATTGTGCTGGAACATCTATGACATAAATTGACTACAGTATTGTAATCAAGGAATCAAGTGCTATTACTATGAAAGCCATCAGTATCCATGATCAACTTACTGCAAGAGCTGAAGTATTCAGAGGGAGTTAGCATGAGGCTATGATGCAAGGATCGGTTTGTAATAACTCCATGTGCCCCCCTTATTCTGCGATATTCACTTAATGGGCTGTTAGTTATTGTAAAAAAAAAATGGCTCTGAGCACTATGCGACTTAACTTCTGAGGTCATCTGTCCCCTAGAATTTAGAACTACTTAATCCTAAGTAACACACATCCATGCCCGAGGCAGGATTCGAACCTGCGACCGTAGTCACGCGGTTCCGGACTGAAGCGTCTAGAACTGCTCGGCCACCCTGACCGGCGGAGTGCTAGTTCTGCGAGGTTCGCAGGAGAGCTTCTGTAAAGTTTGGAAGGTAGGAGACGAGGTACTGGCAGAAGTAAAGCTGTGAGGACGGGGCGTGGGTCGTGCTTGGGTAGCTCAGTTGGTGGAGCACTTGCCCGCGAAAGGCAAAGGTCCCGAGTTCGAGTCTCGATGCGGCACACAGTTTTAATCTGCCAGGAAGTTTCAGAGACAGAGTTCCTTGCAATATGTCTTACTAGCCAATGCTTGTCTTGCTCCTCTGGTTTGCTATCACAGTCCCCTGAATGCGGTAGACATTGTTATGATGTGTCGTCGACCGGACCCACTGGTGACCTACTAGCTCACATCATGCTTCTGCCTCTGCCTCTGACACGACTTGAGTTTGCCTGTGGCAATGTGAATGAGTTTTAATGATATTTTCTAATGTCTACCCCCTTTACTATTCTGCGCCATAACAGCCTGTTGCTGTCCCTGTCTAAAGTGGACCACCTACAGTGCAAAATTTTGGTGCTAACGGGGACGTTATGAAAACCAGCTAGCCATTTGGTGTGTCCTTTTTCATTTAAAATGAGAATTACATCCGACTAAGAGGATAACACGGACGCAGAATATTGTAGTCAGAGCTTACAAAAGCGAATTGGACTTCAGCAAATGTCTGCATTGATCTCTAACGAACTTCATGTTTAAATACATTTAACATGGTGCAGGTTTTCTTTTTCTTTGCTTTCTGAGATTGGTTTAGAACAGCGTGCACACTAGATTTTAGATGGGCAACGAGCGACTGACGTAAAAAAAGCGGGGCCTGAGCAGTTAGCAGGAACTCTGTCATTCACAGAGACCAGTTAGTGTCAGACATTGTCAGTGTGAAGATTGTATCCCCAGGAGCCGGTGCTGTTGTTGATTAACGATACATCTCCAAACTAGCAGCTGTTCAGCTCTGATGGAAAGAACTTTTATCAACTGGAGACTAGCACTCTGCCGTGTTCAGAAAGTGCCTTTAGCATATCAAATTTTGTGCTTCCAAAAAAGCATGGAATTCTGCAGTGCGATGTGGATATTGGCGCTCACCGAATCTCAGAGGGCAGCAGACTTCATTCAAGCAGTCGCCCAGGGTCCACAGTTAGTGTTAGCGGAAGGATGACCCTATCCACGTATTTCAGAGAGCAAGTTTCCATTGTAAAACTCAGTATTTCTGATGCCGATAGTTTGCGGTCAGTGATATTACAAGAATCAGCAGCTTATGATGATAGTTGTTCAGACTTTAATCATCGTTCTTGTTATCTGTCCCACGTCCACCAGTGCATTGTTATATGCATGCGTTTTTCAGTCTATCTGTCAGGTAGACATTCATTGTCTTCATTTCTTTAGAAACTCGCGTGCCTTTCAGAACGTGACTTGCATCTAGAGGCCACATTCTTAAACCTACCAAGTAACTCTGAGAAAGAGCACGCTCACTTGTTGTAAACTACAGTAAACACCCAAAGAAGCTAGCACACCTGCCTAATATCGCGTAGGATTCCCCACGAGCACTCGGAAGTGATGCAACACTACGTGGCATGGACTCGACTAACGTGTGAAGTATTGCTGGAGGGAAATGACACCATGAATCCTGCAGGGCTGTATATAAATCCGTAAGAGTACAAGGGGGTGGAGATCTCTTCTGAACAGCACGTTGCATGGCATCTCATATATGCTCAATAATGTTCATGTCTGGGGAGTTTGGTGGCCAGCGTAAGTGTTTAAACTCAGAAGAGTGTTCCTGGAGCTACTCTGTAGCAATTGTGGACTTGAGGATTGTCGTATTGTTCTGCTGGAATTCAAAAATGGCTCTGAGAACTATGGGACTTAACTTCTGAGATCATCAGTCCCCTAGAACTTAGAACTACTTAAACCCAACTAACCTAAGTACATCACACATATCCATGCCCCGGGCAGGATTCGAACCTGCGACCGAAGCGGTCGCGCGGTTCCAGAGTGAAGCGCCTAGAACCGCTCGGCCACACCGGCCGGCTCTGCTGAAATTACCCAAGTCCGTCGGAATCCATGCTGCACATGAACTGATCCAGGTGATCAGACAGGATGCTCAGGTATGCGTCAGCTGTCACAGTCGTGTCTAGACATATCAGGTGTCATATATGACTCCTACTGCACACACCCCACACCATTACAGAGCCTATACCAGCTTGAATAGTCCCCTGCTGACATGGAGAGTCCTTGGATTCATGAAATTGTCTCCATACCCGTACATTTCATCGTCTCAATACAATCTGAAACGAGACTCGTCCGACCAGGCAATACTTTTCCTGTCATCAACAGTCCAATGTCGGTTCTTATGGGCCCAGGCGAGGCGAAAAGTTTCGTCTTGTGCACTCATCAAAGGTACACGAGTGGGCCTTCGGCTCCAAAAACCAATATAGATGATGTTTCGTTGAATAGTTCGCACCCTAACACTTGTTGACAGCCCAGCACCGAAATCTGCAGCGGCCGGCCGGAGTGGCCGTGCGGTTCTAGGCGCTACAATCTAGAACCGAGCGACTGCTACGATCGCAGGTTCGAATCCTGCCTCGGACATGGATGTGTGTGATGTCCTTAGGTTAGATAGGTTTAATTAGTTCTAAGTTCTAGGCAACTGATGACCTCAGAAGTTAAGTCTAATAGTGCTCAGAGCCATTTTTGAAATCTGCAGCAATTTGCGGAATGGTTGCACTTCTGCCATGTTGATCGATTCTCTTCAATCGTCGTTGGTCCTGTTCTTGCAGGATCTTTTTCCGGTCTCAGTGATGTCGGAGATTTGATGTGGTACCGCATTCCTGATATTCGCGGTGTACTCGTGAAATGGTCGTATGGGAAAATCACCACTTCATCGCTACCTCTGAGGTGCTGTGTCCCATCGCTCGTGCTCCTACTATAACACCACGTTCGAACACACTTGAAGCCTGATAAACTGCGATTGTGATAGCAGTGACCGATCTAAAAACTGCACCAGACACTTGTTGCCTTATATAGGGGTTGCAGAGCGCAGCGTCGTATTCTGCCTGTTTAGATAGCTCAGTATTTGAATACGCATGCCTTTACCAGTTTCTGTGGCGCTTCAGTGTATATGGTCCATTTTTGTAATATTAACTTAGTATTGCCAGGTAGTCAGATGCGTTTCATATTTGCGTTTTATTTCAACAAATTAATGTGTTCATTTACGCTTTAAGATCCACAGGCAGGGCTTTAACATTTCATCAGATTATTTAACCTGTTTACGCACAGCAATTCAGTTTGGGCCTTAATGGTGTATATGTTCCTTCATTAATTTTATGAGTCAAGTTAACAATTCCAAACACACGCAGCGTTTCGCATCATTGGTAGAAAACTGGGCCATAATGTCAAAAACAGTGATGGCAGTCCCTGCTTTATTCTAAAAAAGAACAAGACAACAGCCGTGCGGTTCTAGGCGCTACAGTCTGGAGCCGAGCGACCGGTACGGTCGCAGGTTCGAATCCTGCCTCGGGCATGGATATGTGTGATGTCCTTAGGTTAGTTAGGTTTAATTAGTTCTAAGTTTTAGGGGACTGATGACCACAGTAGTTGAGTCCCATAGTGCTCAGAGCCATTTGAACCATTTTTAGTGCTCAGAGCCATTTGAACAGCAGAGACGAGATTCTTAAGTGTGTGTGTCATATACGAGGGTATCAGAAAAATAATTATATCATCCAAAACAGCACCTTCTCGAACCTAGAACCGACTGGGTTCAACTACGCGGACTGACAATACTCTGATCCGTCTCCCCCATTGCGCCCGGTAATTTTAAGTTAATTGCCACCAGGAATGCTCCACTTTTCCTCAGTTTGGCTGAATATTACTTTCACACATGCAAGTAAGTACGTAAAGAGCCGCGCGGCCCAACCGCTGCTTCCCGAGTGGGAAGGCGTGCCGGTCCACGGCACGAATCCGCCCGGCGGATTAGCGTCCACGTACGCGTACCATGCAAACATTTGGGGCTACACTCGTCTTGTATGAGACGTTCCTGTGGAGGGAGGGGGGTGGGGGCACTGGCGGCCGAGCCGCACAATGAGCCGTGGTAGGTTCGGTGTGGGGCGGCGGGGGGGTGAGTAGACTGCTGTAGCCTGTTGTGCGCTTGTGAACCACTGAGGGCTACGGTAGAGACGAAGCCTGTCAGTCGTTTCCGGGTCCCCAGTCCAATACACAATACACAAGTACCTAAAAACAATAACACTACGGATGATCTCGTATTATCCCAACTAAAGCAAATTACCACTGATAAAATATTCTCCTAAACAAAACTTAACAAGTCGTGACGTGTTTCTACCTATTGATGGAAATGACGAATAATGCATAGCGCTCAAAATTCATCTGCAAGGCACAGTAATTCGTACTAAATTAAATGTAGAACAGCCGGCCGAAGTGGCCGTGCGGTTAAAGGCGCTGCATTCTGGAACCGCAAGACCGCTACGGTCGCAGGTTCGAATCCTGCCTCGGGCATGGATGTTTGTGTTGTCCTTAGGTTAGTTAGGTTTAACTAGTTCTAAGTTCTAGGGGACTAATGACCTCAGCAGTTGAGTCCCATAGTGCTCAGAGTCATTTGAACCATTTGAAATGTAGAACAACAAAACATCCAAATGTAGGTAAACACTGACAGAGTACATCAACAAAGAAACGAAGCCAATTAAAAAAAATGAAAAGAAAGCATAATTGTTTAACTATTATATCGTTTGTGTTAGTAGCTAGTGTTTGCAAAACTGACTTTGTCAGAAATTAATAGGTTTGAAAAGTTATTATGACTTTCAAAAGAAATAATTAAATGAATGAAACTAAGTTTTAACTACTGTCAGTGTCACTAAACGTAAAGCTGTTTAGTATTACAATATGCCCATGTATAATTACGTAAAATGAATGGCCAAGAAAAGTTATTGTTGTTCCTATTTAAAGAGTCTCTATATCATTGATTTGAACGATGTAGTTTGTTGTCACTCTCAGCCAATGTTCCTTCAAAACAATTTCTACTTAACTGATGCATCGTTAGTCCGTGATCCTTGAGAGTGTAATCCAATACTTGCTGTCGTCCTGCTGATCCTTTTGATCGTGAGTGCCAGCTGTGAATGTAACAGAACTAATTCCACTCTGAGTATCTGCATACAACAAAGAAAATGAAACACATTTCTTTCCCTTAACGCATGAAGTAATCTGACATCATAATACTTATTACACGCGTTAGCCACAGTTTTCAGATTTATGTTTTACAGTCGCGGCACGGCAATTTTCACAGTATATCCGTCAGCACTAAGAAAGTAAATCGCGTCGCTTGTACTGTAAATCATTAGTCCGTAGTTTAAATAGAACAATAATCTCCATGCACAATTGTCTACGCAATCACTTGAGTCTCGCGGCGATCAACACATCGTACATTCACAGTTAAAGTTCTTCGTATCAGTATACGACAAGCCAATGTGTTACCATATTTTCTTTATCATACCACAGACCGTGATATGCACTAAACAATTTGTGCTGTCTACAATCGAAAACAGTATCTTTATGTTGTGCACATAGGTTACTGGTCTGAATGTCGAAGTTTTATGCCTATCGAGACAAAAACCCTGTGCCGACAAGTGAGCAACATGACACGTCAAATCAATAGTTCGTTAGTCGCGGTACACATCCAGATCATAAATGTAGCGCTGTCCAGACGCTGACATTTTCATCGGCCACGAACACAAGATGAAAATGCAGCAAATGAAGCTGGTGAAAAGGAATACTAGCGTTTAAAATTAAACTAACAGGAGGTGGAAAATGGCTAAACAGGAGTGGCTAAAGGACAAATGTAAGGATTTAGAAGTAGATTTCACTACGTGAGAGACAGATACCGCCTACAGCAAAATTAAAGAGGCCTTTGGAGAAAACAGAAGTAACTTTATGAATATGAAGAGCTCGAATGGGAAACCAGTCCTAAGCAAGGAAGGGAAAGCTGAAAACTGTAAGGATAGAGGACTACGCAAAGAAGATGAACTTGACGGCAGAAAGAAGACATAGTCGAAGATCAGATGTAAGAAATGATCGTGCGAGAAGAATTTGTCAGAGTACTGAAAGACTTAAGTCAATAGCCCTTGGGAGCGCCAGCCATAACAAAACTGTTCCACCTGGTATGCAACATGTATGAGATAGACGAGACTCCCTCAGACTTTAAGAAGATTGTGATAATTCCAGTTCCGAAGAAAGCACTTGGTGACAGGTGTAAAATATTACCGAACTTTAAGTTTAATAAGTCGTGGTTGCAAAATACTAACACGAATTCCATACTGGCGAATGGAAAACCTGGTAGAAGCCGACATTGGGGAAGATTAGTCTGGATGTCGGAGAAATGCAAGAACACGCGAGGCAATACTGACCGTACGACGAATCTTAGAAGATAGGAAGAAAAAAGGTAAGTCTTTAGCTTTTGTAGACTTAGTTGAAGCTTTCCTCCAGAATATCCTGTTTGAAATTGTGAAGGTAGCAGGGGTAAAATACAGGGAACGAAATGCTATTTACACCTATACAGAAACCAGACGATAGTGGTAAGAGTATAGGGGCATGAAGGGGAAGCAAGCATTGGTTGATAAGGGAGTGAGGCAGGGTTGTAGCCTATCCCCAATGTTATTCAATCTGTACATTGAACAAGCAGTAAAGGAAGCCAAAGAAAAATTTGGAGTGGGAATTAAAGTCCAAGGAGAGGAAATAAAAACTTTGTTTGCCGATGACATTGTAATTCTGTCACAGACAGGAAAGGGCCTGGAAGAGCAGTTGTATGGAATGGGCAGTGTCTTGAAAGGAGGATATAAGATGATCATTAACAAAAGAAAAACAAGGATAACGGAATGTAGTCAAATTAAATCGGGTGATCGTGAGAAACTGATTAGGAAACGAGACGCTAAAAGTATTGGATGAGTTTTGCTATTTTGGCACCAAAATAACTGATGATCGTCGATGTAGGTAGAATATAAAATGTAGGCTGCTAATGGCAAGCAAAGTGTTTCTAGAGAAGGGAAATTTGTTAACATCGTACATAGATTTTAGTGTTAGTAAGTCTTTCCGGAAGGTATATGTCTGGGGTGTAGCCATGTGCAATAGTGAGAAATGGATGGTAAACAATTTAGACAAGAAGAGAATAGAAACTATTGAAATGTGTTGCTACAGAAAAAATGCTTAAGAATGGATCGGTGGATCATATAACTATTGAGGAGGTAGTGGATAGAATTGGAGAGAAAAGAAATTTGTGGCATAACTTGACTGAAAGAATGGATCGGTTGATAAGATACACTCTGAGACATCAGCGGAGAGAAGTCTGGAGGGTAAAAAACGTAGAAGAAGGCCAAGAGATGAATACAGTAAGCAGATTCAGAAGGATGTAGGTTGCAGTAATTGCACGGAGATGGCGAGGCTGACTCAAGTTAGAGTAGCATGGAGAGATGCATCAAATGAGTCTTCTGACTGAAGACCACTACAACAACGACATATTTATAGTAACTAATTTAAAATCATCTATATGGGAGATTGCTGTACTTTCTCTACTTTTATTATATACTAAAGGAAATTAAATTTAAACTGAGCCGTGCCGGCTCGTATCGATTGATCGATCGGGTCGGCATGGTGTGATCTTCGGGCTCGGCCGCGACGGGCGAGTGGGGCTAGAGAGGGACAGCCGGAGAGCCGCGCGGCGCTGGGGAATCAGTGGGAGCTTGGTTGAGCAGGCCGGGGCACGACACAGAGGTTGTGGTGTGTTTAGGACGTTTGCAAGACCGAACCTGGCTTGTAGAGTGGGAACTGGACTCTGCCACATTACCCGAATCGAGCCGTGCGGCCCTGATTTGGATGTGTAAAGGATTTCATAAAAGATTTGGTGAGAACTGCTTGTCATGTTTTTGGTGCGCATCTTATACTGATCCTTGCTTCACAAGTATCGGCACCATGACTGGAAACTGTTGTCTTGCCAACCAAAAGGTCCCCTCTATATATTGCTGTTTAAGTAAACACGTGTTACTGTGTTTGGTTAAAGGTTTACCTGGATTTTGTGAGTAAGCGAGGTGTATTAATTGGTACTATTGTTGTTCGGAGTGACGGACGGCATAAGCCAGTATGGTGAAATTGTAATATTTTTCCTGGTACACTGAGCTGTGTGGACGTTGTTATAGTTGGTTCAAAGCACAGGCTTAACATTGAATCTGTACGTTCTATGTTACCTGATTGCATTACTTGTTCACTCGTAAACAGTGAAATGGTAGCCGTAGTTGACTGTTTAAGTTTATCAGTATGCTGATTAAATGAGCTCCCCAGCTTCAGTGAGCATATGTTAACCTACTAGTGTAGTTTAAATTTCTAAGCTGACTTGGTACTATGCTATTCGCCCTCGTCCTTTAAGGTTACGTCAAGGGCATTAGTTTTTGATTCACCCTTGACTATTTTATTTCAATGTTCGTGAAATAGGCTATCATTTTATACATCGTAGTTATTTTACGTTTCAGGAATTAATGTTTGCCATTTTGTCCCCCCCCCCTTTCTCTGAAATAGTATAGTATCACCGGCTCTAAGACCATTTTTTTCCAGTGCGTTATAGTGTAGTGTGTGCGGCACCCCGTGCAGGTCGCCCGCTTGCTGTGGGTTCTGGGTCCAGCCGCCTCTGGTCTGGGTCCAGTGGGTCCCCCCCTTCTGCTCCTTGAATTAGCCCGTGCCTATGTGACGTCACCTGTTTTGAAAATCTGTCACGAAAGGGTGTATCTGTTTGCATTTTATTTTTAAAAAAATTTGTGATATCCACGATTGGTTAAACTTTATCTCATTATTGCTGTCTCCTTTTTGCGAGTTTTACTGTGTACTGAATTTAACTAACTTGCGAATCACGTAATGCCTGTTTAAAGATTAATGTTGTTATTTGAATAGGGCGTTTACCCGTGCTTGTAAGGATTCTTTGCTAACTTACCTTATCACAAAAATTTTAAAGATAAATTTTTATTTCCTAAGGAAAAGTTTAATAAAAGTGTTGTTGTTATGAACTGTGAATGTTGCTTATGTGGCCCGGCCCTCCTGCTGAACAGCAATTGCCTGATTTGGGTGGATTGACCACCACATAAACAACAGCAGAGTGAAGTTTAACTGCAAATATTACAAAGATATGACTGCACACGATTCCCCATTTCATGGTATAATTCTCCGTACAGGTATTATCGCCATCATCACAAATGCTAAATACCTCCTATGCCTCTGGTGTTCCCGGCTTACTTCTGCATTTTTCTTCATTTTTGCGTGCTGAGTAAACCACCAACGTACAGCTTTCACATTCCTGTTCTGTAACCGAGTCTGCTGTTTCCTTTCATTCCTTACCTTCTTGTACGTCAGCTACTCCCAGCTTCTCTTGCACGGGAGGCCACATCTGTTTTCATTCAGTGAAACATTAACCCAGCCTGCTATTACATGCTTGATTGGTGGATTGGTTGGGGATTAAGGGACTAAACATCGAGGTTATTAGTCACTGTATGCGAATACGTACGAACGCAATCATATTCTGCATATTAAATCGCCATTTTTACAAACCAAATCCTTGCAATAATACAATGAATTGTATGTTTGAATACCATATTCAGATAAAAGTGAATCAGTAATAACTGTAAGCTAACCTACTTACTTTTCCCTCTGCTGAAAATGTCAAGAAACGACATATTTGGCTCACAGTCGAGCAATCCGTAGCTCAGAAGGCGCGATTTTTTCTTGCTGTACTTGCTGTTGTTTTAACAGGAATCAGAAGAAGGCATCAGTAGTGAAAACTCGTCACGCTTATTGCAAGCTTCAAATACTGAATACCTGCGACAACCCTCTGCAGACCGAGCGAGGTGCCGCAATGGTTAGCACAGCGGACTCGCATTCACAATGACGACGGTTCAAACCCGTTCCGGCCATGATGATTTAGGTTTTCCGTGATTTCCCGTGGATCGATTCAGGCAAATGCAGGGATGGTTCCTTTGAAAGGGCACGGTCGATCTCCTCCCCATCCTTCCATAATCCTAGCTTGTGCTCCGTCGCTACTGACCACATTGTCGACGGGACGTTAAATACTAATCTCCATCTCCTTCCTCCTTACCCGCTGCATACAAAAGCCCAACTCGTCCTACTGTAAGGCAAATCGTTGTTGATGTGGAATTTTTAATTTCGTGCGGTTCGGTGACCGAGAGCAAGTCTTTCAATTGGACGCCACTTCGAAGACATTTGTGCACCTAACTTACAGCAAATCTCCAATTTGAGGAAAGGGGACCTACAGTTTAAAGCGGAACCCGAACCACGTGTCGCGTCTGGTGACTACCAATATCATTGAGAGGAGTAGGCTAGATTGAAAGCAGACTGAAAATTTCTACAGTCGTCTAGGATACGATTCCGCGACCACTCGGTTTCCCATCATGCATTTTACGGCTAGACCACAGGGTTCGACAACGATGTAGAGTCCACTGGCTACGAAAAACTGAAAAGGACCGCTGTCAAATGACTGAAATGTAGTGTTTCATCAACCCGACCCTAATAGTGATGTCAGAAGAAACGGCACCATGCGTTCAGCTCGCTTTACTACATGGAGCTTTCCGTAAGAATTGAACCACAGTTTGGGGACCCTTTTTGGTTGAAAAAATGCGGAATTTGGTGTGGGGCATCTTGGAATATTCTCGCTTCAGCCCTTATAATTTCATTAAATTCCGTTACGTGGTGGAACTGTAGGTAGCCTTCGAAATGGCGTCTGTAAGGGAGATGGGTTCCAAGCGGGGATCTCTCATTGAATTCCTTTTGCGGGAAACCAGAGCATCGCTGATATTCATACGCTCCTGCAGAGTTTGTTTATGTGGCCATCCTCCAAAAATGGCTCTGAGCACTATGGGACTTAATATCTGAGGTCATCATCCCCTAGAACTCAGAACTACTTAAACCTAAGTAACCTAAGGACATCACACACATCCATGCCCGAGGGAGGATTCGAACCTGCGACCGCAACAGTCGCGCGGTTTCAGACTGTAGCGCCTAGAACCGCTCGGCCACCATGACCGGCGGTCATCCTCCGCAGCAAGCATGTAAATACTTATTTTCTAAATAAAACTGCCTTTTCCTGCTGCTAGTTACTTTATTTATCCCACACGCGTTTCGCCTTCTCCTGTTCTAAGGCATCATCAGTGGGATCTATAACGATACAGTTTTGTTAGTTATAGATTATCAAACACTTCACTTCACGATTTTTTGTAAAAAATGTAATTACTTACCATCTGCTGATCTGCGTTTCCTTACATATGGTCTAGAGGTCGCACTACCACTTTTATCACTGCCATATACTCACATCTTTGTGTTCTCGCCATTCACACACTGTTCACCATGTTTCTCACTCTTTTTTGTGGTGGACTATTGTTATTTTGTCACTCGATACAACTATTTCGTAGTACATTTCTTTTCACAGGCTGAATATTGCGACTCCATTACGTGTTTCATCTTCTTTGGTATGTTTACCTATTTGTTGCCAACCTAACGAAGTATATCTTCGTTAGTAACTTCTATTTATGATGTTTATACCGTGTGTGTGTGTGTGTGTGTATGAGTGACGGAGAGAGGGGTATAGAGCCGACCTTTTTTTGTGTGTTGGGGGAGGGGGGTGTTGTAGTAGCTGTTAGCGTGCGGATGAAAACTTTACTTTTCGTTTCTATATTCTGTGGAGGGGTTCATGGATGAGTGAGTGAAAAGATGTTGGGTTCTATAATTATTGAATTGGACAGTATTATTATATTAATACTTTTTGCGAACGTTATTCTATTACTTTATCTATTAGTGTAAATAATGAATTGCTTGTCATGTGTACTGGGCCATTCAACATTTGATGTCAGATACAAGGAAAACGTGAGAGCCTGGAAAAATGGGACAATCCACTCCACATCTGCAGAACACCTAAGAGAAAATGACTACAAACCAACCACTAGAGAAGATGACATGAAAATAATTAGAATCAACAATAAAAAAAACCTCGTGACCATTCAAGAAAATTACCACATACATAAAACCAAAGCAGAGAGGAAAATCCTGTTGAATGACCACGTATACATGACAAGCAACACATTATTTACACGAATAGGTAAAATAATAGAATAAAAAAAGTGTCAGCTCTATTCCCCCCCCCCTCTCTCTCTCTCTCTTCTATCTATCTCTCTCTCTCTCTCTCTCTCTCTCTCTCTCTCTCTCTCTCTCTTTCACTCATACACACACACGGTAGAAACATCATAAATAGTAGTAACGAACATATACTTCGTTAGGTTCCCAACAAATCGGTAAACATACTGTACAGGATGGCGGGTATGGGCAGGCGGTGGGCGTTATGGAATAATAGAGTAATTTTTAGAGAAAGGCCATTTATTGGCTAAAGCATGATGAAAGGGGCTACATAGGCCTAGGGAGGTGAGGGTGAGCCAGAGCTTGCAATTTGGCGAACATTGTTCGCGAAGCTACCGAAAGTGGTTGTCTGCCAAAACTAAGTCCACAGTGCCGCAGCACCGGGAGAAGCGGGAGATGATCAATGCTACAGGGCGCGCATCCGACTCGCGGGTGAGCAAGAATACAAGAGAGCGGGCCCGGCGACGGGCGGCCGGGTATGTTCGACGCACCACGCGGCTTCCTCCGCCCTGATTGGTCAGGACCGAGCAAACCGTGCGGGCGGCATGGAACTTTCCAGAGCGTTGCCTGCTAAGCGACGCCTGGGACGGCGTTACCTCGTCAGAACACGAGAGAGGCGCGTGAACAAGGTGCCCTTTCTCGGTGCTGACTTCCTGTTACTAGACCGTGGGACGAAAGAATTTACAGGCAGCTAACACTGCCGGCCGTGGCTTGGCCGTAATGGAGTAATGAAGTTACTAGTTGGAGGCTCATATAATAAAGTAAAATCTCCTATTGTCTGGCTCATCCTTTACAATACCAAAGAAGATGAAACACGCAATGGAGTCGCAATATTTACGCTGTGAAAAGAAATGTACGACGAAATTGTAGTATCAAGTGACAAAATAACAATAGTTCACCACAAAAAAGAGTGAGAAACATGGTGAACAGTGCGTGGAAGGAGAGAACGCCAAGATCTGATTATATGGCAGTGGTAGTGCGACCTCCAGACCAGATGTGAGGAACCGCAGATCAGCAAATCGTAAGTAATTACTTTTTTTTTTACAAAAAATCGTGAAGTGAAGTGCTTGATAATCTAAAACTAACAAAACTGTATCGTTATAGATCCCACTGATGATGCCTTAGAACAGGAGAAGGCGAAACGCGTATGGGATAAATAAAGTAACTAGGAGCAGGAAAAGACAGTTTTATTTGCAAAACAAATATTTATCTTGCAGAGGGTCCAGGGAGACCTTGCAGTGAAGAAAATCAAGTGGGATCGTAGGACGAAGCGTCTGTCACCATGCAACAAGGTCGCGTAATCCTGTCCGACCTTCTGCGTGCCTGCAGGTGGGCACACAGCTGCGACTCCTGCAGAGTTGGAACGTGTGGACACTCTCATTCGATGTGATCGACGTATCGAAAGACTGTAGGACTGAACGGAAATTACGTTGAAAAATAGGATTTTGTAGAATGGGGAATGACATGATTAACTGGAATCCTGAATAAAATCAATCTGCTTTCAGAAGAAAATGTGTTGTACTTACTGGTTGACCATCGCATATGTAGTTTTCGCTTCTCTCCTCTGTTGCTGAGTTGGAAAATTAGGACCAGTGTTTGGGGGCCAGCTTTGGATATGCAGTGTCGTAACACAAAGTACGCCCGTACTCACAGTTTTGTAACTTTGCGAATATGAAGTTTTGGCACTAGGGATATAGCGTCAGCGTATAAGAATTGTCCGGTGTGATTTGGTACCGGCTGGGCACTCTGCAGAACAAACGTCAGTCTGTTTACCCTGAACGTGCCAATATATGCACTGTGTATTTCCCGTATCCAGATAGACCTACAAATAATGTTACATCGAGTTATTGAAAATAGTAACATGCCAGTAATAACTGTAATAATGTAACATTAATAATAATAATGAAAACTGGGGATTCATGTGGATACAGTATGCAACCAGTGTTTTTCTTGAATGATGACAGGATTTATATTTCGCAGCATTAACTAGTTCTCAAGCCACCGCACGTTAATCAACAGACGGAGGTGTTACGGAAATATAACCTGGACCATGAGCAGCTGGAAAATATGGTCGTGTAGACGGCGGAAATGACGGAAGTTTTCTTACAGCTGTACACGGTCAAATTTATGTTCCTGTAACACCTCCGTCTGTGGATGAACGTGCAGTGGCTTGAATCCCGTTTAACGTTGCAAAAAATAAGTCATGTCAAATTTAAAATAATCGGCTTGTTGCATATTATACTAAGATCAAGCGCCAATTTAAATGAGAGTTGTTCGCCATGCGCAATGGGTATTGTGAATAATATAAAGATGAAACTTCCTGGCAGATTAAAACTGTGTGCCGGACCGAGACTCGAACTCGGGACCTTTGCCTCGCAGGAGAGCTTCTGTAAAGTTTGGAAGGTAGCAGACGAGATACTGGCAGAAGTAAAGCTGTGTGGACGGGGCGTGAGGCGTGCTTGGGTAGCTCAGTTGGTAGAGCACTTGCCCGCGTGAGGGAAAGGTCCCGATTTCGAGTCTCGGTCCGGCACACAGTTTTAATCTGCCAGGAGGTTTCATATCAGCGCACACTCCGATGCATAGTGAAAATTTCATTCTGGAATATAAAGATGTTTCTGATTTGGTTTTTCCACTGTGTATTTACAAAGATAACTTTGTTCGCGAGTATTGTAAGGTTCCGACTAGTGCAGGTTGCACTGAGATTCTGGCTGACTACGAGCTGTCCTTCAGTTAGTGGCAGTCCGAAGCAGCATCTCTCAGCCCTATTCAGGTATCCCCATTTAAAGAGATTATTCGTTTCACGTCTTGAAACTCCAAAACCTCACCAACTGAGGAATAACGCAGTTGGATAAGGTAGATAGAAGCAAACAGAGGAAGCCTCCTTAAGCTCCAGTAATGGGGCTCGTTGTTGCTCTCTCCACAGTTCATTTCTGCGAGTTTCTGCACTACCAGCAAATGGTTTAAAAAGTTCCATCTAGATATTAGTCTGGATGGCACCTTGTAATGGATGCCGTAGGTCAACAGTTCGCTTTACTCCTCGATTTCTCGTGCGATGATACTCCCCTGCGTAAGGTGGAGTAATTCCTATAAGGAGGTATATTTTCTTAATAGGGGTTGGTTACACACACCCTGGTACAATACGTCCACTCTCTTTAAATATGATCAGTTTTCTTGGCGTGGGTGCTGTTTCTTCCAAGCTGGTAGTGCATTTCTGCAGCTGACATGCAGAGTGCAGTGCCTGAAGTGCAGACGGAGTGAGGATGTGCACCCACACCTAGTTCCGCTCCGAACAGCTTTCGTATAAAGTTGTCTTGGTTCTAATAGTGTTGGTTCAAAGATACAATGGTATCTGCGGCAAGATACTTTGGTGTTAGCGGTGATCAAGATCTTGTTGTCTTAATTTTATCGATATATTCGTCCAAGGTTGCCTGCTTCTTAGGTTTTGCGGGGTTTTGAATCATGTAGTTCAGGTAGTACTGCGCTGTCTGATCAAAAGCAACCGGACTCTTACCAGCGGACATTGTTATAGCGTGTATCCAACGGCCGCCTTTATGATGGTCCGAAGTCTGCTGGGAGCCCTTTCAATAAGGTATCTGAATGTGTGGAGGAATGGCAGCCCATTTTCTTCAAGATCCGAGACCAGAAGACATAGTAATGTTGGGTTCTGGAGTCTGGAGCGAAATCGACGTTCAAACTCATCACAAATGTATTCCACTAGATTCAAGCCGGGACCCTGGACGGGCCTGTCCATTTCAGGTACGTTATTGTTCACAAGGCATTGCCTTACTGATTCTGCTTTATGACAGAGTGCGAGTGAAACAGGAACGGAAATCTCAAGTAGTAGTACAGGGTACCTTCCACCACGCACCGCACGGTGGCTCGCGGAGAATATCTATGTAGATGTAGATGTAGACTGTCATGTCGATACAGTCATCAACGCCGAATTGTTCCTTTATTGCACGGAGTACACAGCGATGCAAACAGACACTGTATAAAACTATCGAGAACATCGAGTTCACCACGACAGCTGGAGACAAGAAGAACCGCATACCAGTTAAGACTGTTGCTGCTACTGCACTTGTCGACGGACCTTGTGTTTTCTGTGGTTGTAGACTTAATTTTAGTATTGATATTAACGATTCATTCTCACATGGTAATGGTTGGCTCACAGTAGCCGTTGTACGTGGAGGTACGTGAGTTCCTAACGTACCTGGACTGGAAAGTTTTGTTGATAGAGACATTATCGCCTATCGTACCTACCATACGGCAGAACTTGCAAATAAAGACTTTAGTAAATCAGCTCATTTTGCGTTTGCATAGGCTAAATAAGGAGACCACACTATGACCATGAAAAACATCCCCGAGCCGCAACATCACCTCATCTGTACAGCACTGTTGGCAGTATACATAATCTTCTATTGGATTATCCTAGGGTGTAACCTGGTTCATCACTCTAAATCACTCGTATCCAGACATCTGCTGTCCAGTGGCATCCTTGTTTACACC
Organism: Schistocerca piceifrons; assembly: GCF_021461385.2. NCBI lineage: Eukaryota > Metazoa > Arthropoda > Insecta > Orthoptera > Acrididae > Schistocerca > Schistocerca piceifrons. The sequence goes on along the minus strand of NC_060141.1, from coordinate 768,673,893 downwards.
ACCTCCTGCTTTGATAACCACTGAGTGCAGAAATGTGTGGCTTGTGAGGAACTGTTTCACCATCGCATTGCTTTGTTTATCACTCTGTACATGCAGTCATTGCGATAACTGGACTTGTGATATTGTAAGTGGGCTTGTCTGCATGTCAAGAGTCAGCATTGTCTTTCCGTTGCAAGGACAAGACTACTTCTTCAAGACTGCATGGAAATCCACTACTTCCGTGAGCATTTTCTTTTACTGCTAAGACTTTGAGAAAAAAACTGCAATTACTACTGTGATGAATGATCAGGACTTTCTTTATGGACTGTGAGAGAATCTTTGCTTTTGACCAACAATGTATCAATAAGTGTATGCATTTGACCTCTTTGTTATTGTAATTATGAATTTTTTTTTCAAAGCTATATTGGCCAATGCCCAAAACGATTTGTAAATATTTTTGTGGGGAGCATGGAGGCTATGTAAGTAGGTTGTTTAAGTTTTTATGTTGGTAACGTCACGTAGCGCTCTGTATGAAAATCACTGGCTGTGTTGTGTGTAGTCTGTGGCTGGTTGGCATTGTTGGAATATTCGCTATTGTAGTGTTGGGCAGTTGAATGTGAACAGCTCATAGCGTTGCGCAGTTGGAGGTGAGCCGCCAGCACTGGTGCATGCAGGAAGAGAGATGGCAGAGTTTTGAGAGCGGACAATCTGGACGTGTGTCCATCAGAAAAACGAAATTTGTAAGACTGGACGTCATGAAAGACTTTTGAATATTATTAAGGTAAATACATTGTTTGTTCTCTATCAAAATCTTTCATTTGCTAACTATGCCTATCAGTAGTTAGTGCCTTCAGTAGTTAGAATCCTTTATTTAGCTGGCAGTATTGGCGCTCGCTGTATCACAATAGTTCGAGTAACGAAGATTTTTGTGAGGTAAGTGAAAGGTATAGGTTATTGTTAGGCACGGCCATTCTTTTGCAGGGATTATTGAAAGTCAGATTGCGTTGCGCTAAAAATATTGTGTGTCAATTTAGTGATGATCAGAATAACTAAAGAGAGAAATGTCTGAGTACGTTCAGTTCTGCTCAGCTGTTTGAAAATCAAATAACGTAAGAGGTTTTCCAGCCCAGTAATTTTCCTAAGGGGATGTTTCATCACTTGGGAAATCACGACTGGTTCCTTCCCGCCGACTTCACGAAATTTTTTACTACCACTACCTGCAATGCACGACGGTCTCTGCTGCTCAGTATATGAAGTCTACCTGGTACTGATTTAGCTATGTTAGTTCCTTCGCTTATACAGTCCACAATCACGTCAGCAATAGCGAACTTGGGCAGCTTTGGAAGGGTTGAAACGTCCCTGATGCATTAGGTTCTCAGGTGTCATCAGATAACTAGTACACGTTCAAAATCACTAAACTCTCCTTACCCACCAATTCTACTGCCACTGTTTCTGTGCTTACGATATTCCAAGGTTCCATACTGGCGGTACGCATCACGCGACATCTAATAGCCAGCTTCACATTTCACAGCGATTGTGCGGCTACTTTCCATTAGACAGTGTACGAGTATCCGCAGAATTCTTGCCATGATGTAAGACATGTAGACTCATTCCGCCACCTGTGTATCTTCAGCACAGCTCTGCTGCCTGACCTCCAGATTAACGGGGTTCGTAGAATCCCATCGACTCACGCTTTTAAAATCGGTGACCAGAGAGCGGCTCTACGAAGGAATAAATGTACACTACTGGACATTAAAATTGCTACACCACGAAGATGCCGTGCTACAGACTTGAAATTAAACCGACACGAAGAATATGCTGTGATATGCAAATGATTAGCTTTTCAGAGCATTCACACAAGGATGCCGCCGGTGGCGACACGTACAACTTGCTGACATGAGGAAAGTTTCCAATCGATTTCTCACACGCAAACAGCAGTTGACCGGCGTTGCCTGGTGAAACGTTGTTGTGATGACTCTTGTAAGAAGGAGAAATGCGTACCATCACGTTTCCGACTTTGATAAAGGTCGGATTGTAGCCTATCGCGATTCCGGTTTATCGTATCGCGACATTGCTGCTCGCGTTGATCGAGATCCAATGGCTGTTAGCAGAATATGGAATAGGGGTGTTCAGGAGGGTAATACGGAACGCCTGCTGGATCTCAACGGCCTCGTTTCACCAGCAGTCGAGATGACAGGCATCTTATCCGCATGGCTGTAACGGATCGTGTAGTCACCTCTCGATCCCTGAGTCAACAGATGGGGACGTTTGCTAGACAACCACCACCTGCACGAACAGTTCGCTGACGTTTGCAGCTGCATGTACCATCAGCTCAGAGACCACGACTGCGGTTACCCTTCGGGTCGTGTAGCCACGTCTCGATCCCTGACTCAACAGATGGGGACGTTTGCAAGACAACCACCATCTGCACGAACAGCTCGATGACGTTTGCAGCTGCATGTACCATCAGCTCGGAGACCAGGGCTGCGGTTACCCTTCGGATCGTGTAGCCACGTCTCGATCCCTGAGTCAACAGATGGGGACATTTGCAAGACAACAAGCATCTGCACGAACAGTTCGATGACGTTTGCAGCTGCATGCACTATCAGCTCGGAGAGCACGGCTGCGGTTACCCTTGACACTGCATCAGAGACAATAGTGCCTGCGGTGGTGTACTCGACGACGAACCTGGGTGCACGAATGGCAAGATGTCATTTTTTCGGATGAATCCAGGTTCTGTTTACAGCATTATGATGGTCGCATCCGTGTTTGGCGACATCGCGGTGAACGCACTTTGGAAGCGTGTATTCGTTATCGCCATACTGGCGTATCACCCGGCGTGACGGTATGGGGTGCCATTGGTTACACGTGTAGGTCACCTCTTGTTTGCACTGACGGCTCTTTGGACGTTACACTTCAGATGTGTTACGACCCGTGGCTCTACCCTTCATTCGATCCCTGTGAAACCCTACATTTCAGCAGGATAATGCACGGCCGCATGTTGCAGGTCCTGTATGGGTCTTTCTGGATACAGAAAAAGTTCGACTGGTGCCCTGGACAGCACATTCTCAAATCTCTCACCAATTGAAAACCTCTGGTCAATGGTGACCGAGCAACTGGCTCGTCACAATACGCCAGTCACTAACTCTTGATGAACTGTGATATCGTGTTGAAGCTGCATGGGCAGCTGTACCTGTAGACACCATCCAAGCTCTGTTTGACTCAATTCCCAGGCGTATCAAGGTCGTTATTACGGCCAGAGGTGGTTCTTCTGGGTAGTGTTTTCTCAGGATCTATGCACCCAAATTGCGTGAAAATGTTATCACATGTCAGTTCTAGTATAATATATTTGTCCAATGAATACCCGTCTATCACCCGCATTTCTTCTTGGTGTAGTAATTTTAATGGCCAGTAGTGTATTCTGCTGCAGTGTCCCCAACTGAACTTTTACCATTCTAGCTGCTCGCTCTTGAAAAACTTTTTTTTTCTTATTACAGCACTGGGCTCATCTTTTATGATGCTGTTAAATACAGACATTTATGGTAACTGCGTGCTGCATACCGTCTGAAAATTGGAACAAATCTTTTTCGACTACGACGATAATCATGCAGACGAACATTAACAGCGCTGAAGAAACGTCGTAGAAATTAACCGCGGGTATCAGTCCAGGTTGAAGTTTTGTTTGTTTTCTGTAACGTAACGCTGGGTGATGCCTCTGTGATTTACCCGCTGTAATGATGACGACTGGCTACGGGCAAATAACTGCCGCGGTGCTCCGGCGAGTGCGGAGAATAAAGTAACAGAGAGGGTGGGGGCGAGCGGCTGTTAACTGCGGTCGTTGCATCATACGGTCGCGGTAGCCGCTACTGCGGCCGGTGCATTATGCACTAATTAAGCACCGGGGACAGAGCGGGCAGCGGGCAGCGGGCAGCGAATGCGTCACGCCGGCCGCCGCCGTCACTCGGCACTGCGCAAAACTGCCCAGCCGCGGCGGAAACGGCCCTCCGTCGGCCTAAATTAATAATTAGGCGAGCGCGGCGCCGTCACAGCCGGGATGACAAAGCGCGCAGAGTCTGCCTGCAGTCCGTGCGACGCCACGCAGTGGGCGCGGCGCTGTGTGTACAGTATGTGGACGGGCCGTATCGCTAACGTCGCTGACACGCACGCCTGGAACACGACCTGAACTGGCTGAGTTGTTTGTGCGGAACTTGGTACGAGCTTTTTTGTGCAGATGCCGTCCTTATATACAAAAGTGACAAAACTCATGGGATTGCGATATGCGCGTATAGGCCAACAGATGGAGGTAGTATCGCGTACACGAGGTATACAAGGGACTGCCAAAAGGTGACATCTTATGGGACTTAACTGCTAAGTCCCAAGACTTAACTGCTAAGTCCCTAAGCTTACAGACTACTTAACCTAAATTATCCTAAGGACAAACACACACACTCATGCCCGAGGGAGGACTCGAACCTCCGCCGGGAACAGCCGCACAGTCAATGACTGCAGCGCCAGAGACCGCACGGCTAATCCCGCGCGGCTGGACTGCTATTTGTACTCATCTGATAGGAATTAACAGACTTTCAACGTAGAATGGTTCTTGGTCCTATGCGCATAGCACGTTCCATTTCAGAAATCGTTTGGGAATTCAATATTGCGACATCCACAGAGTCAGGACTGCGCCGAGAATAGCCAATTTCAGGCGTTACCTCTCACCACGATAACGCAGTGCTAGATCGCCTTCACTCAACGACCGAGAGCAGCAGCGTTTGCGTAGAGTTGTTAGTGCTAACAGACGAGCAACAATGTGTGAAATAATCTATGAACGTATCCACTAGGACAGTGCGGCGAAATCAGCTGTTAATGGGCTGTGGCAGCAGACGACCGACGCGAGTGCCTTTGCTAACAGCACAACATCGCCTGAAGCGCATCTCCCGGGTTCCCAACCGTATCGGTTGGACCCTAGACGACTGGAAGACCAGACTGGATGAGTACCGCTTTCAGTTGGTAAGAGTTCATGGCAGGGCTCGATTGTGGTGCAGACCCCACGAAGCCATTGTTGTAACTCCGACCAGAATGGCCGCGGAGTAGAGGTACTGGAAAGCGCCGCGGGACCCGCGGAGCGGCCGACGAACAATAACAAAACGGGAGAGGGCGGACACGACCAACGAAGGACAGCACGAACAACAACAAATACGACACAACGGAGTAACTAGGAAACCTAACAACCACTGAACAAGAAAGTAAGAAGCTGTCTAACGGAAGGCGATGGGTACAAAGACATACGCAAGATTAGACTGGCCATTTTGAGCTTTTTTTTCACTTTATTGTTATTTTAATACCTGAACAATCAGGTAGGCTGTCAGCGGCATGCTACGCCGCTCTTCAGCCGTAGTGTTGACAATAACAGAACACAGAATGGAGAATCAGAATGAACATAGTGACGGGCAAAAAAATAGTGGTCACAGATACACAAAAAACACGAAGCCGTTCACACTCGACGATAACGACACTGAAAACACGTTGACACGGCGCACATAACACTGATGAATCCGACGGCGCAAGTGAACGTAGAAGCGTGACGGCGGACACTAAAAACACAAAAGGACGTCACACACACGAGACACTGATGGCGATGATCTCCGGCGTGCGAAAGTCCACGTAGCGTGTGCGAGTCCGGGGACCTGCCAAGACGGGAAGAAGGGTGAGGGGCGGTGGACGGTGGAGAGGGGAGAACAAAGATGCCAATGGCTGAGGAGATTGGAGGAGGAGTAGAGGAACAGGAGAGGGGAGGCCTGGGGGAGGAGTGGGAAGAAAGGAGGTGGGAGGGAGGGTGCTCAAAGGAACAGACACAGGAAGAGGGAGGGAGGATCAAAGTTGGTAGGAGGGGTATATGGAGGGGAGGAGGACATCATCAGGGAGGGGGAGCTGGCGGAAGCCACCTTGGGAGAGGGTAAGGAGGGTGGAGATGGAGACCGGGTGGGACGTGGGAATACAGGCGTGGCAGCGGGCGGCGGCGGGAGAGGATGGGCGAGACAAGTGGGTGAGGAGGATCGAGTTTGCGGGAGGTGTACAGGATCCGTATCCTTTCAAGGAAATGGAGGAGGTGGGGGAATGGAATGAGATCATACAGAATCTGCGGAGAGCATGGCGTTCAAGGATTTGAAGGAATTTATAAAAGGTGGGGGGGGGGGGGGGGGGTGGAGATCCAGGCCAGATGGTCGTAACGAAGGATAGGACAGATGAAGGAATTTATAGGTGTGGAGTATGCTGGAGGGGTCCAGACCCCACGTACGGCTGGAAAGGAGCTTGAGGAGACGGAGTCGGGAGGTTGCCTTGGCTTGGATTGTCTGGAGATGCGGAGTCCAGGACAGTTGACGGTCGAGGGTGACGCCAAGGTACTTAAGGGTGGGGGCGAGGGCGATAGTACGGCCATAGATGGTGAGATAGAAATCAAGGAGGCGGAAGGAAGGGGTTGTTTTCCCTACAATGATCGCCTGGGTTTTGGAGGGATTGACCTTGAGCAACCACTGGTTGCACCAAGCGGTGAACCGGTCAAGATGGGATTGGAGAAGGTGTTGGGAGCGCTGCAGGGTGGGGGCAAGGGCAAGGAAGGCGGTGTCATCGGCAAACTGGAGAAGGTGGACGATGGGTGACGGTGGCGGCATGTCCGCCGTATATAAAAGGTACAGAAGGGGGAAGAGGATGGAGCCTTGGGGCACACTAGCAGAGGGAAAAAATGTGTAGGAATCCATGTTATGGATGGTGACGTAGGAAGGACGGTGGGGGAGAAAGGAGCCGGTCAGACGGACGTAATCGATGTGAAGGGCGAAGGTTTGGAGCTTGAAGAGGAGACTGGAATGCCAAACGTGGTCATAAGCACGTTCGAGGTCCAGGGAGAGGAAGATTGCGGAGAGACGGGAATTAAGCCGTTCGGAAAGGAGATGAGTGAGGTGAAGGAAAAGGTCGTCGGTAGAGAAGGATGGCCGAAAGCCATACTGGGTAACGGGAAGGAGGTGGTGCTGGCAGAGATGCTGGTGGATGCGGCAGGTGAGGACAGATTCCAGGACCCTGCTGAAGACCGAGATAAGGCTGATGGGACGGTAGGAGGAGATGGCGGACGGCGGTTTACCAGGTTTAAGGAACATCAGGATACAGGAGATTTTCCACAGGTCGGGGTAGTAACCGATGGACAGGACTAGATTGTAGAGCCTGGGCAGGGTGGAGAGGAAAGAGAGAGGAGCTTCACGAAGGTGACGGTAGGTGACACGATCGTGACCAGGAGCGGTGTTGCATTTCATGCGGAGTGTAGCAATGAGATCCTGTGTAGTGATAGGGGCATTGAGTTCTGTGTGTGCAATGTTGTCCAAGTACTGGAAACCAGGAGCGAGGGGAGGGACAGAGGTGTCAGTTCGATCGCGGACATCTGGGAAGAGGGAGTAATCGAACTGGGGATCATCGGGGATGGAAAAGACATTGGAGAGGTAAGAGGCAAAGTGATTGGCCTTACTAAGGGTGTCAGGGAAGGGGTGATCATCACGGAGAGGAGGATAGTAGGGGGAGGGTTTAGTTCCGGTAAGGCGACGGAAGGCTGACCAGAACTGGAACGAGTTTATAGGTAGGGTAGCATTTAAATGGGTGCACGTCTGTTGCCAGTCCCAGCGTTTCTTAGCCGCGAGCAAATTTCGAATCTGTCGCTGTAGTTGTCGGTGGCGTTGTAGTGTGTCCGGGTCACGCGTGTGGAGGAAGGTACGGTAGAGACGGCGGGATTCACAGAGGAGGAGAACGGCCTTTGGGGGCAAGTTAGGATGGTGCGGGTGGATGGCGACAGTAGGGACGTGGGCCTCCACGGCCTCAGACAAGGTCTGCTGGAGAAAGGAGGCGGCATGGGTTACATCATCAGGGTGGTGGTAGGTGAAGGGGTGGCTATCAGCCTGGGTGGAGAGGGTATCCCAGTAGGCATTCCAGTTGGCACGGGAATAGTCATGGACATACTTTGGGGGAGGGTCATTACGAGGGTTGGGGTGGGGGCGACGACCGTTTGAAACGGTGAGGAGGACAGGGAGATGGATGCTACCAATAGACTCCAGGACATCCACCATTATGCGGCCAAGGAGGTTAGGGGAGGGAAGGATAACATCGGGAGTGGAGTTGGATTTAGGATGGGTGTGCTGGGGGATGGGGATGAGTTCGCCTTGAAGGGAGGAGAGGAACCGATGCCACTGCCGTAACTGGGTGGCGGAACGACTATGTATGTTGAGGTCGGCGGCGATCACGTCGGAGGAGAAGGTATGGTCAATGTGGGAGAGGAAGTCGAAGGGAATAGGGACGTTAGGGCGGACATAGATGGTGGCGCAGGTGACGGTAAGGCCGGGGAGGAAGAGGCTAAGGTTCAGGTGTTCGGTGGGGTCGGGAAGGAGAGGTTGGAGCCGAACTGGGATCTGGCGGTGGTGACCAATGGCAACACCGCCACGCGCAATCTGGAGGGGATTATCGGAGCGGTGGAGGAGGTAGGGCGATGTGTGGACGGTGTGGTGGGGTTGGAGGAAAGTTTCATTGAGGAGGAGGGCATCCACGCGGTGGGTGGCAAGGGTGTGCAGGAAGAGGTTCTTGTTGGTGGGAAGGGAGCAGATGTTGTTGAAAAGGATACAGTGCTGTCGCGCCATGACAGGGATTTAGACAAGGGTGTCAAGACGGGAGAAGGTGAAATGGGCCTGGTTGTTGGAGTAGGTGGCATACATTTTTAAGTGGAAAATGGAACGGCCGGCGAGGGACACCTGTTGGATGGTGTGAGGATGCTGGAAAGGGTGGACATTCTGTAGGACAATGGTGAGGAACCTGGTGATGTACTCAGCGGTGGGGGGGACAAAGGGAATTGCCAGGAGGGGTGGGGACGTCCAGAGGACGGACAGGGATGGTGAGTTCAGGAGTGGTCGGAGGGGGTCAGGCTTTACACTTTTGGGAGTAGGTGGGATGGGGGACATTGCAGGTATTGCAGGAGGGAGGGGATTGAAGGTTAGGGCACTGCCAGAGGAAGTGTGCTTGCCTACAATGCGGGCAGGTGGGGGCCTCACGGCACTCAGCTGTTGGGTGTGCGTTATAGGGCAGACACCTCTGGCAGCGCAGGGATTGAGGAGGGGAATGGGAGGGGTCGACCTTATAGTGCTGGTTGAAGAGGAGGGCACCCTCCTTCAGGAGATGGTCAATGGAGGGGGTGTCCTTGGATAAAACCCGCATAAGGTGGGTGGGGATGGCCGAGTTGAAAATGCAGCGAACCGCCCGCACCTCCAGTGTGGGATGCGCCTTGTGCTCCGCCAACACCTCCTCCTCCGCGATCAACGGACTGAGCCAAGTGATCACGGCGGTGAGGGTCGGCGGGCGACGCATGGGTTGGGGTTGGCAGGTAGGAGATGGAGAAGGAGCAGGGGTACGGGAGGCGTTGGGGCCAAAACGGGTGATGGGGAGGTGGGGGAGGATGTCAGTATGGAGTTTGGGGCTGGGGGAGGAAATGAGAACGGAATCCCGTCTGGGAGTGAGGAGAGAGATGGGGGTACCAGGGAAGTGTTGGCGGAGGAGGAGGGAGAGATTCCGTGCCTCAAGAAGGGAAGGATCGGGATGGGTGAGGAGGTATTTGTATAAAGGGGGGGGAGGAGGAGGAGGAGGAGGAGGAGGTGGAGGGAGCAGGGCCAGGCGGGGAGACATCCATGGCATCCTGGGGGTGGAAGGAGGATGGGGCGGGGCCTTTTTCGAAGCAGAGGACGCGGAGGTGCCACTAGGGCGTTTAACGGCGGCAGAAGCGTGGGTGGTGATATGAGGGACGGGAGCTATAGGGAGGTGGCAGAAAGGGGCAGGTCCCGGCGTGGACGCAGCAGTCGGCGCCGGAAGTGGTGATGGCGGCGGCGACGGTGGTGGCGGTGATGGCGAAGGCGATGGGGAGAGCTGGGCATGGGCTGTGGCCCGACTGGCCACCACCCTAGCTGGAGTGGCAGGCTGGGGGAGTGGGGGGAAAGGATCAGAGGGAGAGGAGCGGGAGGAAGAAGCTGGAGAGGGGGCGGCAAAGAGCGAGGGCGAAGGGAGAGTGAGAAGAGGAGGGATGGAAAGAGGGGGGTGTGACTGGGCACACCATGTAATGGTGGTGGTGGCGGTGGAGGGGGGAGTATAAACTATGGCTGCGGTGGTAGAGGTGGTAGTGGTGGTGGGGGCTGACATGACGACAGGGATAAACAAAAATGCAGAGGACGAAAAGGAAAGGAAAAAACCGGGGACAGACGAAGACGAAGGATGAAGACGAAGACGGACGAAGACCAGAGTCGCACGCTGCTGGCGCAGGCGCTGACGCCGACGACAGCTGGCAGGAATGCCGTAACTGCTGCTGCTGCCACGGACGGGGCCGGGGCCGGGGTTGCTGCTGCCGCCGCTGCTGCCGCTGCTGCTGGAGGGCTGGCTGGCTGGCTGGCTGCTGCCGGCTGGACCGCTTCTGCTGACCGGGACCGCTGCCGCTGCTGCTGCTGCTGCTGGATCGCTGCTGCTGCTGCTGGACCGCTGCTGCTCGGCTGGACCGCTGCTTCTCGGCTGGCTGGCTGGCTGCCACCTGAAAACTTAGCGCTTCGATTAGTGCTGGAATGGCACAATCGAAGGGCGGTATCCTTGCGGAGTACCGCCGGAGATGCCGGCTGAGCGGGAGGCAGGCGCTTAAGTACGCTATCGGGCACGCCGCTATTGCCCGCTGGGACCACGTGTTCCACTGTGGCGCCCTCACACTAAAAGCGGGCCAGGAGGCGCGCGCCGCCACATCTTATGGCACGATGGTGCAGAGACCCCTAGGGGTCTTTGACGTCCATGAAGTCTGGCGGGGATTTAAACTCCCCGGGGCGCGGTACCTGAGCCATGGTCTCAAGTTTTGAACAACACTGAGCAAGCTGATGGTGGCTTCATAATGGTAGGGACTCTATTTAAATGGAATGAAGTTGGTCCTCTGGTCCAATTGAACTGATGGTAACAGTGTGGACTGTGTTTACATGGAATGGACTGGATCGTCGGCTTTTTTTCGCTACTTGGAGATGATTTGCAGCCTTCCATGGATTTCATGTTCCCATAAAACGATGGAATTTTTGTGGATGACAATGCGCCAAGTCACTGGGCCACCAATCGCGATTGGTTTGAAGATCATTCTGAACAATTCCAACGAATGATTTGGCCACCCCGATTCCTCGACATGAATCCCATCAAACATTTGTGGGACATCACCAAGAGGTCAGTTCGTGGACAAAATCCTGCACTGGCAACACTTTCGCAATTATGGATGCCTATAGAGGCTGTAAGGCTCAGAATTTCTGCACGGGACTTCCCACGATTTCTTGAGTCCCTGTCACGTCTAGTTGCTGCACTACGCCGGGCAAAAGGAGTTCCGAAACAATATTACGAGGTATTCCACAACCGAGGTGACTGGGTGTTGTGATGCCCTTAGGTTAGTTAGGTTACAGTAGTTCTAAGTTCTAGGGGACGGATGACCATAGATGTTAAGTCCCATAGTGCTCAGAGCCATATTCCACGACCGACCTTTGTCACCTCAGTGTATGTTGGTTACAAAATTTTAGGAGTTTGATCGGGAAGTACACCTCATCTTCATTGATTTTAGACAAGCGTATGACAGTGTTGACCTCTGCATGCTATGGAAAACGTTAGAAGAACTCGACATTCCACCTAAATCATCCGACTAATAGCAGCTTCCTACTCCGAATCACCTTGCCAAGGAATGTTCGGCAGCCAACTATCATCACTGCTCGGTATTCAAAACGGATTGCGGCAAGGAGATCCGTTGGCACCAATACTAGTCAATTTGACCTTGGAAAAAGTAAGTCACGACACTGGTCGGAACAGAGAACTGAGGACTGTGGGAACAGACACAATCCTGGCATTTGTAGCCGATATTGTGATCCTTGGCGACACCCAGTTCCTCCGTAACGCGAAACAAATAGGGCCGGTAGCGAACGAGAGTAAAACAAAGTATCTCGTTTTCTCGAGACATCAAGCTCCACTCCCCTCTGTTATTGTTGATGGGTATGCCTTCGAATGATTAAGAGAATTCAGATGCCTGGGATCAATATTGACCAATAAAAATGAAGTGACCAAAGAGGTGCAGCAGCGAATAACAAGCGCTAATCGCGTTTTCTTCAGCCTAGACAATCTATTCAAATCCCGGCTGACATCACTAAAGAACAAGATTCGGATGTACATGACATTAGTATGGCCGTTACTTTTATATGGTTGCGAAACCTGGGCAACTTCAGCTACAACTGAAGAAGCAATGTATGCGTTCGAGACGAAGGTACTTTGAAAGATATATGGACCCGTCGACAATAACGTGGAAGGTAAATGGGAACAAAAGGAGACCTTCACCAGTGGTATGGAAACCCACACATCAGCCGAAGAGGGTACAGAGGTTTGACATCTTCTGAGCTGGTGGACCCCTCCCTGACCGTGTTCTTCGTTCCCAACCTGCTGGGAGACACCCAAAAGGGAAGGCCGGGGATGCGATGAAAGGATCGGGTACTGGCACTACTCAAACAAGTGAGACCGGCAGCGGTAGAAGATGAGGCTGGGGACTGACAGCGATGGACCGCCACCTGCAATAAATGTCTCCTATACTGAGATTGTGACTGACTTCTTTTTGTAATAATATATTATAATATGCAGTTTGTTATATTCTTTTTTTATTGTGGTTTGTACCCTTTATTTTTCTATAGGTCTTAAAGGCCCATAAATGATGGTGATGATGATCTGAACTATTTATAGACCACGTTTCGCTTCCGTACGAGGTAAATACGCTCATTTTAACTTAGGGAAGTCACGAAAAAATCTACATCCGCGTGGCCGGATGAGGATTTGAAACGTTTTCCTTCCCAGTGCGAGTCCATTGTACTGAGCACTGCGCCATTTCGCTCGATTTCAAAACTACGTTGGCAGGCAGGTCAATGCCGGATGAGCCCATTGGTATGGTTTCTTTTTGTGTAAAAAGCTCGTTGTTGAAGGTGAAGTAGACGATACATGGACATATACTGTCACCGATATGCAAATATTCACTATCTGGTAGATTATACAGATACCTGGATACAACAGATACACAAAGACGTAAAATAAGTTCCCCCCCCCCCCCCCCCAGCAGACGCACCACGTAAATTAACACCAAACATGCGAAATTAGCGCCACACTGTACAGAAAATGAAGATGAAACTAAAGGTGACCAAAAAGGAAAGAGTAAGTCCGAATCGTCTGAATCGTCTGACATAAAACTAGTCTCAGAGAATTTTGAGGAAGAATAAGACTCAAACGCCAAAAAGTAACAGAGGAAGGAGTAGCTCCCAAAATATGGGACAAAATGAAAGAAATGATCATTTCATCTCTCCCTAAACAGGTTGCTAAGATTCCTCAAGCGAAGAATCCCTTAATCTCTGACAATATTCCACTATTCATCGAAGAACGGAGCATACTAAAGAAAAGTGGCAAACATACCGCTCAAGATGAAGGAGCATACAAAGAACTTTGCCGCAAAATACAGTGCAACTTCCGTATCAACAAGACACAGTATCTCACCAGTATTTGTGATGACACAGAACAACATCAAAAACTAAATGAATCGCGTGACCTATTCAAGAAGATATATAGCATCACCCGAGTGTTCAAACCGCTCACGTGGATGGTAGAAGATACAGATGGCGCTAGTATTAGTGCCAAGCAATTAGTAATAGCTAGGTGGAAACAACACTGTGAAACACTGTATTGCAAAGGAAACAACATCGGAGAAGAGAACATTTGCTGTTGTTGTTGTTGTGGTCTTCAGTCCAGAGACTGGTTTGATGCAGCTCTCTATGCCACTCTATCTTGTGCAAGCTTCTTCATCTCCCAGTACCTACTGCAACCTACATCCTTCTGAATCTGTTTAGTGTGTTCATCTCTTCGTCTCCCTCTAAGATTTTTACCCTCCACGCTGCCCTCCAAAACTAAATTGGATATCCCTCGATGCCTCAGAATATGCCCTACCAACCGATCCCTTCTTCTAGTCAAGTTGTGCCACAAATTTCTTCTCTCTCCAATTCTGTTCAATACCTCCTTATTAGTAATGTGATCTACCCATCTAATCTTCAGCATTCTTCTGTAGCACCACATTTCGAAAGCTTCTATTCTCTTCTTGTCTAAACTATTTATCGTCTATGTTTCACTTCCATACGTGGCTACACTCCATACAAATACTTTCAGAAATGACTTTCTGTCACTTAAATCTATACTCGATGTTAACAAATTTCTCTTCTTCAGAAACGCTTTGCTGGCCATTGCTAGTATACATTTTATATCCTCTCTACTTCGACCATCATCAGTTATTTTGCTCCCCAAATAGCATACTCGTTCACTTCTTTAAGCGTTATTTCCTAATCTAATTCTCACAGCATCACCCGATTTAATTCGTCTACATTCCATTATCCTCGTTTCGCTTCTGTTGATGTTCATCTTATATCTTCCCTTCAAGACACTGTCCATTCCGTTCAGCTGCTCTTCCAGGTCCTTTGCTGTCTGACAGAATTACAATGTCATCTGCGAACCTCAAAGTTTTCATTTCTTCTTCATGGATTCCAATTCCAACTCTGAATTTTTCTTTTGTTTCCTTTACTGCTTGCTCAATATACAGATTGAATATCATCGGGGATAGGCTACAACCCTGTCTCACTCCCTTCCCAACCACTGCTTCCCTTAAATGCTCCTGCCGGCCGGAGTTGCCGTGCGGTTCTAGGTTCTACAGTCTGGAGCCGCGACACCGCTACGGTCGCCGGTTCGAATCCTGCCTCGGGCATGGATGTGTGTGATGTCCCTAGGTTAGTTAGGTTTATGTAGTTCTAAGTTCTAGGGGACTGATGACCTCAGAATTTGAGTCCCATACTGCTCAGAGCCATTTGAACCCCTTTTTTAAATGCTCCTGGACTCTTATAACTGACATGTGGTTTCTGTACAATTTGTAAATAGCCTTTCGCTCCCCGTATTTGACCCCTGCCACCTTCAGAAATTGAAAGAGAGAACATTTGTATTGAATCAAATGAAGAACCTGATATCCTGTACAGTGAAATCGAAAATGCCATCAAGCATCTGAAAAACAAAAAATGGTTCAAATGGGTGAGCACTATGGGACTTAGCTTCTGAGGTCATCAGTCCCCTAGAACTTAGAACTACTTTTACCTAATTAACCGAAGGACATCACACACATCCATGCCCGAGGCAGGATTCGAACCTGCGACCGTAGCTGTAGCACGGTTCCAAACTGTAGGGCTTAGAACTGGTCGGCCACCACGGCCGCCTTCTGAAAAACAACAAAGCCCCAAGTATAGATGGTATTTCCAGAGAACTGCTGACTGCGATGGGAGAGGAAGGCATGCATACCCTAAATTTAATATGTAATAACGTGTGGAAAACGGGTGAATGGCCTTAGGACTGGAATACATCTGTCCTAATTCCTCTGCACAAAAAGGACCAGTTAGGGACTGCTCCATCTATAGGACCATAGCATTGATATCACATCCTAGTAAAGTCCTCCTGCATATAATACATCAATACCTAAAAATTTTTCTGCAGTCTCAGATTTCCGCAGAACAAGGGAGTTTCGTGTCTGGTAAAGGTACTCGAGCGGCATTCTTGAATTTAAGGCAGATAACTGAAAAATTTTATGACTTCTGTGTCCCTGCCTACATTTGATTCCTAGATTATAAAAAGGCCTTTTATTGTGCCATGTGGGACAAGTTGTGGCGTGCGCTCAACGTATCTGGGGTTCCAAAACACCTGGTATCCTAACTAAAATGTCTTTATAATATCCATACTGCAACCATAAAAGTAGATGGTGAATATTCGGAACTTTTCGATGTGACAAATGGCGTCAGACAAGGTTGCATACCGTCACCTGAGCTCTACAATATCTGAACAGAGTGTGTATTTAGGAAAGCGCTGGATGGCTAGGACGGTAGGATTTCAAATGGCGGCAAGAAAATCAACAATTAACGCTTCGCATATGATACTACTAAACTCATAGCAGGAAGTGAGGAAGAACTTGGTAATCTGTTCTCAATAGTGGAAGATATTAGTCTACACCTTGGCCTAGAGATTAACATGAAAGAAACCAAACTAATGGTTATAAATCGCCAAGGCATCGATCAAACCCAACTTACAGGATGCTTAAGGAATCTGGAGATAGAGAGTGATCATGTATATCTAGGATCTCTCACCAATTTTTAGGAAAGTGTGATAAAGAAATAATGTGACGAATCATTCTTGGCTGAGCCGCAATCATCGAACTCACTAAGATGTGGCAGAATCGGGCAATTTCCAAGACAACGAAGATGCTCTTGGTAGTGATGAAAGCCGCATTGATGCCTTCGAGATGTGGTGTTGGCGGAGGATGCCCCCTGTACCGTGGACACAAAAAAGAACAAATGTTTCAACAATAGAAGAACTTAAAAGCACAAGAAGGTCATCTTCTTGTGTCAGCCAAAGATACCTTCAGTTCGTTGGGCACATCTTGAGAAGGAAAGGAGATAATTTAGAGAAGACCATCGTACAGGGTAAAATTGAGGGCAGAAGACCACGTAGGAGTGCAGCAAACAGATGGTTGGATCAAGCGAACAAGATTACCAGCCTGCCGCTTCACGTCACATTCAGAACGGCCGAAGATCGCTGTGGATTGAGACGTCTGTCTGAAGCTTCAACTATGTAAGAATGAATGGCGAAATGAGGTCACGACACTCAGCAATGAGAAAAACGACTAATGATGATGCTGTACAGAAAGACGAGCAAGTGGAGGGCGGCAAGAACGTGGCGTCTCTCAGTGAGAATAGTGACACATGTTTACTTCTGAATCTCGTTTTCTGTATGAAAACTCATGATTGCAGGTGAGGGTGAGGTGCAATAGGTGTGAAAAACAGCGTGTATAGCTAGAGAAAAGAAACAACAAACACCAAAGATGCACCAGAAAAAAGGAGACACAAGTGCAGAATATACAAGGTTATTTCTGCCGGAAAACATACACTCCTGAAAATGGAAAAAAGAACACATTGACACCGGTGTGTCAGACCCACCATACTTGCTCCGGACACTGCGAGAGGGCTGTACAAGCAATGATCACACGCACGGCACAGCGGACACACCAGGAACCGCGGTGTTGGCCGTCGAATGGCGCTAGCTGCGCAGCATTTGTGCACCGCCGCCGTCAGTGTCAGCCAGTTTGCCGTGGCATACGGAGCTCCATCGCAGTCTTTAACACTGGTAGCATGCCGCGACAGCGTGGACGTGAACCGTATGTGCAGTTGACGGACTTTGAGCGAGGGCGTATAGTGGGCATGCGGGAGGCCGGGTGGACGTACCGCCGAATTGCTCAACACGTGGGGCGTGAGGTCTCCACAGTACATCGATGTTGTCGCCAGTGGTCGGCGGAACGTGCACGTGCCCGTCGACCTGGGACCGGACCGCAGCGACGCACGGATGCACGCCAAGACCGTAGGATCCTACGCAGTGCCGTAGGGGACCGCACCGCCACTTCCCAGCAAATTAGGGACACTGTTGCTCCTGGGGTATCGGCGAGGACCATTCGCAACCGTCTCCATGAAGCTGGGCTACGGTCCCGCACACCGTTAGGCCGTCTTCCGCTCACGCCCCAACATCGTGCAGCCCGCCTCCAGTGGTGTCGCGACAGGCGTGAATGGAGGGACGAATGGAGACGTGTCGTCTTCAGCGATGAGAGTCGCTTCTGCCTTGGTGCCAATGATGGTCGTATGCGTGTTTGGCGCCGTGCAGGCGAGCGCCACAATCAGGACTGCATACGGCCGAGGCACACGGGGCCAACACCCGGCATCATGGTGTGGGGAGCGATCTCCTACACTGGCCGTACACCACTGGTGATCGTCGAGGGGACACTGAATAGTGCACGGTACATCCAAACCGTCATCGAACCCATCGTTCTACCATTCCTAGACCGGCAAGGGAACTTGCTGTTCCAACAGGACAATGCACGTCCACATGTATCCCGTGCGACCCAACGTGCACTAGAAGGTGTAAGTCAACTACCCTGGCCAGCAAGATCTCCGGATCTGTCCCCCATTGAGCATGTTTGGGACTGGATGAAGCGTCGTCTCACGCGGCCTGCACGTCCAGCACGAACGCTGGTCCAACTGAGGCGCCAGGTGGAAATGGCATGGCAAGCCGTTCCACAGGACTACATCCAGCATCTCTACGATCGTCTCCATGGGAGAATAGCAGCCTGCATTGCTGCGAAAGGTGGATATACACTGTACTAGTACCGACATTGTGCATGCTCTGTTGCCTGTGTCTATGTGCCTGTGGTTCTGTCAGTGTGATCATGTGATGTATCTGACCCCAGGAATGTGTCAATAAAGTTTCCCCTTCCTGGGACAATGAATTCACGGTGTTCTTATTTCAATGTCCAGGTGTGTATATCCAAATTATTTACTCTTTAAGCAAATTCTTGCCGCAAATTTGCGAATGTTATGATGTTAATCCATAAAAACACATAAAACAGAAACTTTTTCAGCAGCTGCTAAAGAGTAACAACGTCAGCAAATCAGCTGCGCGAATTCATTTGGTAACTGCAGGTAACGATAATATAACGGTGCAAATGATCAATTTACTCGTCGATCTTCCGAATAGCCTGGAAGTAAGAACTCATAAAACCATTACCCAACAAGTAATCTGCCTAACAACCTTCCGGCTACAGGCCCATTTGTATCCTACCAGCGTTATGCGAAGCTTTCGAATGTGTACTTCACGGTGGGCTTGCTGATTATTCAACATCAAATAACCTTTTAGATCAACACTAGTGTGCTTTCCTGTAAAATCGCAGAACGACAACCGCTCTTATAAAAGTGACTGGTGAACTGAAACAAGCTATGAACAAACAACAGGAGACTATTATGTGCTTCTTGGATTTCAGCAAAGCTTTCGACTCTGTCGACATCTGATTTGCTGAATTAACTAGTCTAACTTTTCCTTCAAGTGCTGTACAGTGTTTCCAGTCATACATTATACCTCGCCAACAATGTATAATGGTTGGAACAATAATAGTCGATGGAGGCACGGAGCATCACGGGGCCCTCAAGGATCAGTGTTTGATCAATTTCTCTTCTCATTACTATTTAATTATGTGTCAGCTATACTCTCCCACTGAAAACAACACCTACGGCCTTCAGTAATATCTAAGTGCAAATCCAAAAACCAGTGCACAGCCATCTAGCATGGAAATGCCGATTTACTTGCCACATCAGAGTGACTAAGAGCATAGGTTTGTAACATAACGCATGTAAAATGTAAGCAATCTTAGTCAGTCACGAAAGGCTTATTGCCTCTCACTTCAGAGAAATCCTTCCCCCCATTAAGCCTCAACGGCACAGAAATAACCTATTCTTCTTCTGCAAAGAACTTGGGAATAATTCTGGACGGTCACTTCGACGTGACTTAACACACAACAGCAGTCTGTAAGAAGGTGTCAGCATCACATCACTCGCTACAGAAATATAAAAAAGTATTTGTTTTCTAGCTCAGAAAGAAGCTCATAGAGACACTTATTCTCCCTGTACTTAACAGTACTGATGCCATTCTTCAAGAAATTTCGTATGAAAGCTCAAACAGACTAGAACTGACGACGAATGCTAGTGTATGATAGATTTCTGAGGCACGCTTTTTCTACCATATCACGCCAGATTACGGTCAATTATCACGACTACCTGCCGATAAGCGTACACACTATCATGCTCTTCGTTTGCTCCATCGTCTTCTCACTCACTGCCATTGCACTCCCTCTTATTTGTCTTCAACGCTCACAATACTGTCCCCACATTACAGTACTCGTTCCCAGCAAAACAAAATTCTCGCTCTATTGATCGCTGCCATATTCTGTATATCATTTTCTGTGTCAGGAACCCGAATTTGGAACGAAATTACAGACAAATTAAATTCCTTCCAAACTTCAAAGGACAGTTACTCGTCGACCTTTTGTCACAACAGCCTTCTCTCCCACACATTCTGTGCAGCTCACTCTCGTCAGCACCACTCCCCACAACTTTTCCTTATCCCTTCTCTGCAGAGAAGACATTGTCATTGCCATTTCAGTCTCCTCCTCCTTTATCAATTCTGTTTCTCGTAATACCAAACATGGCTCCGAATGTGGTGAGCTAACCTTTATCATTGTAGTTCCCATTTACTACTGTTATTAGTGTCATTGTTATCAGTGTCATTATTATTATTAATTCATTCATTAATATCATTTTTGCCCTTATGGACAGTGTTTGAACTCACAGATCTCATGATGACACCATTTTCACTTCTTTCCTTTCTTCCTTCTCTCTTCCAAAAATCTCTTCATCCTTTGACTGTTCTCTTGTTTCCTGTGTTCCGTCCACAATGCTCCCGTCTTCCTCTTCTCATTTACCATAAATTTTGGGTTCCTAGTTTTGTTCTTGAATTCCTTTCTGTCTTTTATTATTTCTTTGTTGATCCCCAGTTTCCTTATGTCTTCCTCTATTTCATGATACCAATTTCTTTTACGGCTTGAATGTTTTACTACGTCAAAGATTCTCTTTGTAAGTCTGGTGTTGTCCATTCTGTGTGTGTGTCCGTAGAAATTTAGTCTGCGTTTTCTGATCATGTCTGTGAGTGTCAGTGTGTTGGTGTAACTCATTGGTAGGTCTCTTCATACATATGCTATCTTTGTGTACGGGTCTGAATATTTTCCTGAGAATTTTGCGTTCTATTTTTTCTGTCTCTATAATGCCTGAAGCTCCAATTGTGCGCATATAGTGCTTGCGGTAATACAACTGTTTTGTAGTGTCTAATTTTGGCCTTTCTTGATATGCTTTTGGCTCAAATGGCTCTGAGCACTATGGGGCTTAACATCTAAGGTCATCAGTCCACTAGAACGTAGAACTACTTAAACCTATCCTAAGGAGATCACACACATCCATGCCCGAGGCAGGAATGGAACCTGCAACCGTAGCGGTCACGCGGTTCCAGACTGAAGAGTCTAGAACCACTCGGCCACAGCGGACGGCGATATGCTTTTCTTATTATAATGTGACCATGTGAGTTTTTATGCTTTCTGAGTCTTTGTGTGCGTTCTATGTTGGATGCCTTGTTTTATCCTCCTGTTTGTATGTATTCCCCTAAATATTTAAATGTTTCGACTCTTTTTACGGATCCATACGTCGTTTGCATGATGTGTACATTGTTGGTTTGTCGTTCCATGTATTGAGTCTTCTCATACAATATCTGTAGACCTGTTTTGGTAGTTATTTCATGCAGGTGTTCCAGTGCTTCCTTTGCCTCCTGTGTGTTATTACTAAGTATGGCTATGTAATCTGCAAATGCCAGACATTTTATGATCGTTCTTCTTTCACGTGTTCTTCCTAGCTGTATTCCTTTAACTTAATCTTTCCCTTGTTTGACAATGTTGTCTAAGACTATTTTAAACAGGACTGGTGAAAGGCATCTCCTTGTCGTACACCTGTGTGTATCTGGAAGGATTCCGAAATTTCTCCCATGAACTTAATCTTTGAGGTGGTGGTGTCTGTGAGTGTCTGTTGTATAATTGCCCTGGTTTTTCTGTCGATGCCATATTCTTCCAGTATGTCGAAGAGCATTTGTCAGTCTTTGGAGTAGTATGCTTTTTTAAAGCCAACGAAGGTAACTACAGTGTTTCTTGTCTGTCTGACTTTCAATAGTGTTCTCAAGTTCCAGATCTGTTCTATGCCCGACCTCCTGAAGCCTGCCTGGTATTCTCCGATTTTCGGATCTGCTTGTGGTTCTAGTCTGTTTAATAACACATTTGAGAGAATTTTGTATGTGAGTGGTGCTAGAGAAATACCCCTGTAATTATTTTGATCTAAATTATCACCCTTTTTAGGTAGGGGATGGATCAAAGCACATTTCCATTCCCCTCGCAACTTCTCTGTGACCCAAATTTCTGAGTTATGTTACAAATTTGCTTGCTGATGTTTTCATTTTGGAGCTTCCACATCTCTGCAATAATACCATCTTCTCCTACTGCTCTGTTATTTTTCAACTGTTTGATGGTTCTCTCTATCTCTTCTATTGTGGGTGGATTAGAATCTGGGATGGCTGCGGCTTTTTGGGAGGTTAATTTTTCTGTGGGTTTCTTGCAATTCAGAAGTTCATCAAAGTGTTGTTTGAGGATTTTGCAATTTTATTTCGTGTTCGTTTCGAGGGATCCATCTGTTCTTCGGTAGCAGAGGCTAGGTGGTCGATAACCCTTCATATTTTTTGAATGTTCTGTAAAAATTTCTAATGTTATTTCTCTTGAAATCTTCGTCAATTTCTTTCAACCTGTTGTTGTCATATTGCTCGTTTTTCTATTCTGATTTCCTTTGTGGATTGTTTCTGAATTCCTTCCATGTTTCTGATGTTCTGTTACTGCTGAATTTCTTCCATGCCTGTGTTCTTCTTTCAATTGCTGTATCAGAAATCGCGTTCCACAATATGTTTTCGTTCCCTAGAAGGTTGCCCCATAGCATTGCCTTCTGAATTGTTTCCGCAGAGATTGTACAAGTGTCTGTTGAATTATTATTAATATTATTATAGAATTATTATTAATATTGTTATTATTACTATTATTGCGAATTTTTTGTGATGTCTAAGGTATGCATTGCTCCTGGTCAGATGTAAGAGACGGCCTTAAGGCCATAATCTGCTCATCCTAAATAAGCAATAAATAATTAAATAAAGAAATGAAAACCAACTTACATAAATCCATTTTCACACTTAATGTAATTTGAGGTGAGTATCCAAAACTATAGAAAAACGCACATGTTAAATTTTTATGCTTAAAAGAGAAAACAACCGTGAACTTCGTATAACATTTTTAGAAAAATAAATCGAAAGCGACAGTTGTTGACATATGATTGTCAAAGATGTCTGGGTAAATAGAAATAAGAAATACACTTTGCTTTGCAGAAGGTGGTGTGTAAGAACCCAAACTTATAGCTCCTTCTTTAGATAAACTTTCCTTCGCTGTGTATTGTCCCTCATACTTTCAAAATTTCCACGAATAGGTTATTAAAAGAAGATGGCCAGAATTCCTACAGGGGATATTATTGGTCAAAATTAGAAAACAAGTCCTCTAAACTTATGTCCCGGAACGAATACTTCATAAGAGATGTTGGGTCAATCCATTCTAAGATATCCAACTGCCTATTGAGTGCTACATGCGGCTGTCAGCGCAAGTGCAGTTACCACTCGTCTGTACGCATCCTTCAGCCCGCATTCTCAGATGAACACCAACGTATGCTAATACACTCAGCTGGCCTTTGATTCGGCAACATGCTTGCAACACACGCTTCTGTAACAAGCACAAGTTGTCAATGTGTTTTAAATTCATCAAAGGCTGTCAGTATCCCCAAGGCCCGAAACCTGAGCGTTTAAGGTCAGATATACCGGGAAACAATGTTACTGAACTAATATGACCAATACATCGCTGCCGCGCGGGATTAGCCGCGCGGTCTTAGGCGCTGCAGTCATGGACTGTGCGGCTGGTCCCGGCGGAGGTTCGAGTCTTCCCTCGGGCATGGGTGTGTGTGTTCGTCCTTAGGATAATTTAGGTTAAGTAGTGTATAAGCTTAGGGACTGATGACCTTAGCAGGTAAGTCCCATAAGATTTCACACACATTCGAATACATCGCTCATTAAACGTTTATGATGGTACGACCGTTCAAGGCATTGTTACCAGAAGACTTCAGAATCTGTGGAAACGAACCACTTTGTATTGTAATAGAGGCACTGTGTACTGGTCAAAGTGCTTCATTCTCCAGCCGACTACGATATCACAGTCGAGATAGAAGCTGGCAGTCAGAGTTGAGACGAGAGAAAACAACCTGTGGGTGCGAAAGCAACGATCTAACCACGAAACACCAACACTTCCCCACCTTTTGGAAGACGGCCAAGGTCCTGATGTTCAGGAAGCCGGGGAAAGACCACACCCACTAAATTACCGACCCATCAGCCTTCTGAGCTCGCTTAGTAACATTGTTGAGAAGGTGATTCTCAGACGCATCACTAGGCACTGCATAACAAATGACATCCTGAGACCGGAGCAATTCGGCTTCAGGAATCACCACTCCACAACACAATAACTCCTACGGGTCGTTGAACATATAACACATGGCTTCAACATAAACAAAGCTACAGGGGCAGTGTTCCTGGACATCGAAAAGGCTTTGGACCGTCTATGGCACAACGGCCTCATCCGCAAACTCAGCGACGCGGGATTCCCCGAGGGGCTGCTGCGTCTAATACACTCATACCTCACAGACAGGAGTTTCAACACTGACGTGCAGGGAAAACAATCAACACGACACGGTATACACGCGGGAGTACCCCAGGGAAGCATCCTAGGGCCCCTACTGTTTAACCTCTACATAAACGATCTCCCAACCACACACAACACAATGATGGCAATCTACGCGGATGACACAGCCATCCTTGCGCAAGATTGGAAACCATCAAAAATTACGGCACGCCTACAGACTGCACTCAGAGTGGTCGAGCCTTGGTTGGAGAAATGCCGTGTTAGAGTAAACTTCGACAAGTGCGAAGCCGTTCTGTTCACTAGAAGACCGAAGCAACTGCGCAAACACCGCTACTGCAGACGAATGACTCTACATGCACGTCCAATACGTTTCCGCGAGAAAGTCAAATACCTCGGTGTCTGGCTGGACCGGAAATTACTCTAGGGGGACCACATACATGACCAACCGAGCTACCGCGAGGCTCAAACAGCACTATCCTATGCTCAACAGGCGTAGCACACTGAACAGAAGGGTGTCGAGGTCCATGTACATGACACTTATCCGACTCCTGATGACGTACGCAGCTCCTGTCTGGGGATACGCTGCGCCTACACGCCTGCGCCGACTGCAGCTCATACAAAACAAAGTACTCAAAATCATAAGCAATGCTCCACGATACACACGCATCGCGGACCTTCACCGGGAATACCGACTTGAGACTCTCACGGAGGTAATCCACAAACTCACCACAATACTATACAGAAACTCCAGACATTCGCAGAACCCGTTTATTCTGAATCTGGGGAACTACGACCACAACCATAGATGGAAACATAAAAGACCAAAAGACATACTTGTAAGGACATAACATCTATGGCCAAGCATACGCAAACATAACGGCACAGGCGAGCCCCTGTTAATCAGACTCCATTACTGGATATCCAGCTGAAATACACTGCCGAATAACTGGCACCCCATAGGGAAGCTGTACCGTACACTGCATGCAAACAAGCTCCACACATCCCCCAGACAGTGAGATGATCTATGGCCGATCTCCCACTACTGTATAACGATCTTGATTGTTCCAGGAATGTAGCAGCTGCAGCAACTGGGACACACCGCCATCGCTTGTCACGGTAATGATGCATGATACCTATACTAACAAATCCAACCTTGCATGAGCTATCGCAGCTAGTAAGCCACTACTGCTCTTACTACCCATCCCACTGTCGCAGAGGTTTTTTTCCCACAGCACGAGCCATGGCACTTTTTTCCCTCTGTTCTTCAAATCGCTACCCTCACTCGCGTTTCGTCCACTATCTATCACCTGATGGACCGTGTTAATGCGTAGTCTTACCCAGACGCACGGACAACATCACAGCCCAGCATCCTGTGATCCACTTACTAGATAACTAACATGTTTACGGAGGTGTCAGCAGAACTTTTGGTTTGGTCACCACGTTGGTGCGGGCGTGGAGGGGCCTCATCTCTGAATAAAAGATCTAACCACGAAACCTACTGATTAGAAAGGCGATCTCATACAACACCTCTACTTGTTTTAATCGTTATCTACAACAGAATATATTGTCAGATTTGAACTAAGATTTTGAAGCATACCAAAGGATTAAATGAGCATTACTGCTTATGATACATGTAAATTACCTGGTTATGAGAGTTCTAATTTTTCACACCCTACTTAGTCTAAATATAGTTCACTTACATTGCTCAGCTAAAACATAAAGACCACCTGCTTAGTTGTGGGTTGGTCCCATCTGAAACGTACTACAGCAGCAATACTGCGTGACATGGATTCTAAAAGTCCTTTGTAGGTTTCAGGAGGTAAAAATCTACGCACAACTCACACAATTCCCGCAAATTACGGGCCTGTGGTTTGTGATAATGGAGATATTGTCTATAGCGTCCGACATTTGTGACACTGCGCTCATACAAGACTAATATGGTGTCAAGTAGACCAACGTGAGTTCATTAGTATACTCTTCAGGCTATTGTAGTACCTTGAGGAATAGACATTTATCCAACTAGAAAATGCCTCCAATGTTGAACACTTTAAACGTGATGGAATGCAAGTGGTTCTCAATATGTTCACGTGATCCACCACTGACTGCTGCCTTCGATTACTACTGTAGTCCGATGCAAGCCCAGGTGACTTTCCCCCCAAAGCATAATACTGCCCCCCCTCCCCCCCCCCCCCCCCCCCCCCCCCCACTGGCCTACGTCCGTGGCTTGTTGCGTGTTTCGAACATCTGTTCACACTGATGGCAGAATATCGATCTGGTTTAAGAAGAAAGATTGAACAGGAGACGCGGTTTCTACTATGCTAGGTCCAATCTCGATGCGCCCGTGCCTATTCCAGTTAAAAGTGACTATGTCTTTCGGTCAACACTGGAGTACGTAGGGGTTCCTACTGCAGAGCACCACGTTAAACTATGTGCCCTGGAGGACGTGTTGCGAGACACTTTTGCCTATACCAGCATTGTACACGGTCGCCAAATCTGCCACAGAACACCGCCTATATGACTTTACAGCGCAATCAAGCCTTCGACCCCCACATTCTGTGATAAGGCGTGAAAATCTAACATCTCATGGTTTCGCGGTCCTTTAATCACTTTCCATAAATACTCATAGCCGTAGTGCGAAAACACAGCCGACTAGCTTCGCAGTTTCCGAGACGGCCACTATCGGGACTGGGTCATAATACACTGAAGCGCCAAAGTAACTGGTATAGGCAAGAGTATTCAAATACAGAGATATGTAAAAAGGCAGAATACGGCGCTGCGGTCTAAAACCGCTATATAAGACAAGTGTGTGACGTAGTTGTTAGATCGGTTATTGCTGCGACAAAGGCAGGTTATCATGATTTAAGTGAGTCTGTACGTGGTGTTATAGTCGACACACGAGTGATGGGACGCAGCATCTCCGAGATACCCACGAAGTGGGGATTTTCCCCTACGATCATTTCACGAGTGTACCGTGAATATCAGGATCCGGTAAAACATCTAATCTCTGACATCGCTGCGGCCAGAAAAAGATCCTGTAAGAACGAGACCAAAGGCAACTGAAGAGAATCGTTCAACGTGACAGAAGTGCAACTCTTCCGTAAATTGCTGCAGATTTCAATGCTGCGCCATCAACAAGTGTCAGCGTGCGAACCATTCAACGGAACATCATCGATATGGCCTTTCGGAGCCGAAGAACCAGTCGTGTACCCTTGATGACTGCACGGCACAAAGCTTTACGCCTCGTCTGGACCCGTCAACACCGACAATGGACTGTTGAGGACTGGAAACATGTTGCCCGGTGGGACGAGTCCCATTTCAAACTGTACCGAGCGGATGGGCGTGTACGGATATGGAGACAGTCTCATGGATCCATGGACGCAGCATGTCCGCAGGAGACTGTAGAAGTTGGTGGAGGCTATGTTATGAAAAGGGGCGTGTTCAGCTGGAGTTTGGGACCCATGATATGTCTAGATACGACTCTGACAGGCGACATCTACGTAAGCATCCTGTCTCATCACCCGCATCCATTCACGTACGTTGTGCGTCCCGACCGACTTGGACAATTCCAGCAGGACAATGCAACACCCCACATGTCCAGAATTGCTACAGAGAGGCGGCAGGGGGACACTTCTCAGTTTCATCACTTCCGGGACAATGCAACACCCCACATGTCCAGAATTGCTACAGAGAGGCGGCAGGGGGACACTTCTCAGTTTCATCACTTCCGCTGGTCACCAAAATCGTCAGACATGAACGTTATTGAGCACGTCTTGGATGCCTTGCAGCTTACTGTTCAGAAGAGATCTCCACCCTTTCGTACTCTTACGGATTTATGGACAACCCTGCAGGATTCGTGGTGCCAATTCCCTCCAGCACTACTTAGACATTAGTCGAGAGCATGCCACGTCGCGCTGCGGCACTTCTGCATGGTCTCGGGGACCCTATACGATATTAGGCAAGTGTACCGGTTTCTTTGGCACTTCAGTGTAATTACCCGTTTTCAAAGTCTCTTATATCAGTGGATTTTCTTATTTGTGGCCCGTATCGTCCCATGATTGCTTTCCCATTATTTTCTGCTCAGTTTTTATACTTTATTAATTAGTCTCTGCTGGCAGCCACAGTCCATTAGTCCTGATTAGTCCCCTTAGTGAAAATATCAATGTTATGGCTGCCGGTATATGAGTGAGGTGTCGTGCCTCAAATGATTCTAGTACTAAAGTTATATGGCGTACATATGCTCGGACACCTCAGACATTGCCTAAATTTTCCCCTGAGCTTTGATGCTGTTATTTGATCTTAAAAACATCATAAACAAAAATAGTTATCCAGAAGAGTATTACGCCCCTGTGACGATCACGTGAATGGCGCATGGTCTGTTGCTTTGTTGCTGTCAACCCTAGCGGAGAGTTCGCGTGACTACGGCATGTGACGCAGGTGGACGCACCTTAATGAACGGACTCCAGCTCAGTTTGGGTCGAACGGTAGCAGTGAAGGTATCGACGACGTGGGAGTGTGCTAAAAAAAAAATGATAAAATGGACATCTAGACAGAATATCGAAGCTGCAATAAAGATGCAAGTTTTATAAGTAAAATAACGAATGCACTACATTTGACAAAGTGAGTGACGTGATCAATCACGGGGCCGCAGTTTGTGCCAGTTTTCCACGACAACAGTTGGCGCCGAGAAAGATGGTGAAAAATAATAATTTACAGTTCAAAAACAGGTAATCGTGGGTTCCTTTTTACTTTTAATCATTTTCCCATCAAAACGTCGCCACGCAAGGAACAATACGATCAAACAGAGCTCTCTGCTGTCTTGGTGATATATCAGACACGTTAGCGGAGTGCTCACGAGACCATCTTTTCCAAACGTAGAAGACGGGTCACGACACACTATTGACATAAATACTGTGGGAGGGAGTCCAAGATTGTAGGTTCATTCAGTAACAGTTCCTTTTACACTCAGAACACCAATTACAATTATTAAAACCATTACCCAAATAAAAGCAAAAATTTGCATTTATAGGGTCAACAATATTAATACACAGTTATTGTATGACGGAACAGATACTCAAAAGCGGTGAAAATAATTAATGATAATACAACTTCTAGTTAACTATTCACGAGAGTCTTGCAGTAATTGTATACACCGAAGAGCCAAATCATTATGACCACCTGTTTAATAGCGTGTTGTTCCACTTTTTAAAAACACAGTACAACAAATCCTTGACAGAATTCCAAAGGAATGTGGCAGCCAATGTCTACGCACAGGTCATGCCGGGCTAACGAAACACGACACAGATTACTACTTTCTGCAGGACGTGGCACCATCTAACATTCACCTGATGTGAGAGAATTTCTCAATCGTACATTCCTTTC
Organism: Schistocerca piceifrons; assembly: GCF_021461385.2. Classification (NCBI taxonomy): domain Eukaryota; kingdom Metazoa; phylum Arthropoda; class Insecta; order Orthoptera; family Acrididae; genus Schistocerca; species Schistocerca piceifrons. The sequence continues at coordinate 768,644,174 of NC_060141.1, read as the reverse complement.
GAGACGGATGGGGCGGACAGAAAGTGCTTTCAAATATCCAGCCCGATCTATCTTTGCGATAACATCAAGAGCGCAGTATGGCGCAAGACAACAAACATTGAATGATATTGTTGTTCTTGTTGTGGTCTTCAGTCCTGAGACGGGTTTGATGAAGCTCTCCATGCTACTCTATCCTGTGCCACCTTCTTCATCTCCCAGTACCTACTGCAACCTACATCCTTCTGAATCTGATTAATGTATTCATCTCTTGGTCTCTCTCTTCGAATTTTACCCTCCAAGCTGCCCTCTAATACTAAATTGGTGATCCCTTGATGCCTCAGAAGATATCCTACCAACCAATCCCTTCTTCTAGTTAAGTAGTGCCACAAACTCCTCTTCTCCCCAATTCTATTCAATACTTCGTCATTAGTTATGTGATCTACCCATCTAATCCTCAGCATTTTTCTGTAGCACCACATTTCGTATGCTTCTATTCTCTTCTTGTCCAAACTATTTATCGTCCATGTTTCACTTCCATACATGGCTACACTCCCTACAAATACTTTCAGAAACGACTTCCTGACACTTAAATCTATACTTGATGTTAACAAATTTCTCTTCTTCAGAAACGCTTTCCTTCCCATTGCCAGTCTACATTTTATACCCTCTCTACTTCGAACATCATGAGTTATTTTGCTCCCCAAATAGCAAAACTCCTTTACTACTTTAAGTGTCTCATTTCCTAATCTAATTCCCGCAGCATCACCCGACTTAATTCGACTACATTCCTTTATCCTCGTTTTGCTTTTGTTGATGTTCATCTTATACCCTCCTTTCAAGACACTGTCCATTCCGTTCAACTGCTCTTCCAAGTCCTTTGCTGTCTCTGACGGAATTACAATGTCTTTGGCGAACCTCAAAGTTTTTATTTCTTCTCCATAGATTTTAATACCTACTCCAAACTTTTCTTTTGTTTCCTTTACTGCTTGCTCACTATACAGATTGAATAACATCGGGGAGAGGCTACAACTCTGTCTCACTCCCTTCTCAACCACTGCTTCCCTTTCATGTCCCTCGACTCTTATAACTGCCATCTGGTTTCTGTACAAATTGTAAATAGCCTTTCGCTCCCTGTATTTCACCCCTGCCACCTTTAGAATTTGAAAGAGAGTATTCCAGTCAATATTGTCAAAAGCTTTCTCTAAGTCTACAAATGCTTTCCTTAATCTTTCTTCTAAGAAAAGTCGTATGGTCAGTAATGCCTCGCGTGTTCCAATATTTCTACGGAATCCAAACTGATCTTCCCCGAGGTCTACTTCTACCAGTTTTTCCATTTGTCTGTAAAGAATTCGCGTTAGTATTTTGTATCTGTGACTTATTAAACTGATAGTTCGGTAATTTTCGTATCTGTCAACATCTGCTTTCTTTGGGATTGGAATTACTTTATTCTTCTTGAAGTCTGAGGGTATTTCGCCTGTCTCATACATAGAATGACATTAGCGAGCAAAACTGACAAACCTGCAATGGTATTCAACTAGAAGCAGTGCAGTTAGTATGTCGTTCTGTTCTAAGTCGATGTGCACGACCCACTGCGGTGGAAGTGGATACTTTTGAGCATATAACACTTTAAGTTACGTATTAATTTGCACGACTTCTAAAACCTTTCATTTATCTCTGCTTTAACTAAAGAGGTGTTCAGTTTCAGAGAGCGTGCTCATTATTTTGAGAAGTCCTGTATATCCACAAGTTGGCAGTATTTGTCATTGGTGGCCGTAAATTCAACCTAATACCCTTGCTGGAAAAACGAAAACTTTTGCTTATGAGTGACGTTGTGGAGTTGTATGGCAGACACCTGCCCTTATTTTAAAATCACTTTTATTCGGTTTTATCCACTCAAATGCGACTACTTCCCTGCAGATTTTTTTGCTCGGAGCTTATATATTAAGTAATTGAATAAATTTACCTATAAATTTAGAAGAAAATCAGATTATAAATTACTGCTAAATGTACAGAATCGTAAATAAATTTTAATTAGTTAGAAGCTTAATCAATAAATGGGTGTTGCACAACACACCCACATCACATTCATTGACGAATTTTGTGTACTACAAAGATCTCCACACCATTTAACTTGGCTCTGTTTGACAAACCGTTCTTGCACATATTTTTGAAGCTTGTGATTCCTTATCGTGGTTAACACAAGTTGTAAACTAAATATTAAAGACTAAGAGTCCACCGACATAAAACCATATCGTAAGACCAAGAGAAAGAAAAACATCGAATCTCTACGTAGTTCAGTAAAAAAGAAAGATAATTATCTGAAGAATAACAATATATTGGGACAAAGATAACTTTCATTATCATATAAAAATCGTCTTTTGTTCATATGTAGGAATTTTTCTTTTTTTAAACTTGAACTTATCTTTGAAGTCTTTGAATTCCGAAGTATTTGTATAGGTCATACATAAATCGAGTTTCGCTGCCTCAGAGGCTTTGGCAGGTTACAGTTCCTCTAAGTACACGTTTTGCTCATTATAATACACTCTTTTCCAGTTATAGGCTGCTACAAAAAAATCCATGGCGTTTCTATTACCAGAATAAAAATAAGTTTCTGTTCGTATCATAGGAACTTGAATGGATTCTCCAGTCTTTAAAATGACTCTGAACTGGTTAAGCTGGACACAAATACAAATGTAGTCGAAAGAACCAAAAACAAAAAATAAGCTCAAACACGAGCTTCTAAATACCAAAAGGAAAAATAACGTCTTATGTGATCTGTCAAATAGTTTGTAGTAACCTGCTGACTACAGATGTACGTACTAAATTTCGAACCATTAATAAGTGGTATACAAGAACTGTCTCTACAGCATTATCGCTTTGTGCGATACTGCCGTGTACTGCAATAATGCCGTGTTAAGACAGTAAACTCTGTGCAACAGGGTGTGAAAGAGCACTGCCTTATTACTCGATAATTAGGACGCCGCAACGAGCAGGGCGTAGCAGACTGCGCTACTCTTCGGTCTACGCGAGTTCCCTCGGTTGCTACTTACTCCCCTCTAATGAAACGTTAACAACACTACCGTGAGTCGCGGCGAATAACCTGCCGGTGCAGGGAAAAGATAATACTGCGGTCAACTTCTGAAGGTCGTAAGCTGCTTATAATATTGCTTGGCAGTGAATCGCGTAAGCTGCTTACTGCTGGAGGCGACCCTTCACTGGATTGGAAGTGCTGATGCTCACAAGTGTGATAATAGGACTGCTGTTCTGCGTGAACTTCAGCCGAAATCGGAACGGTCACACTGCTTTGTGCTTAGGCGCTAACAGTTGTCTAAAACCTCCTTCTGCCCACCTAATCAACCTGCACGTCACAGTTGCAGCTTTATGACTAGCACGAGAAGGGATGTTGCTGTCTGACAAACACATTTCCCGGAGACGGAACACTCTGTCCTGTTCGAATTCAAGTAATAGATAATTACGGCCTGTGACGTAGACACGGGACACTGGGGCTTGTATTCGCGCTTCAACTTCATGCTAATCGTTATCACTCATCGAACTCGAAGTATCGTTGACACAGCCCTTTGCAGAATACAGGATGCTGCCTAACGAACATCTACACCATCTCTCTGCAGTTATTTCTATTCTTCACACTTTTCTTTTCATTGCTGTTCCACAACGATTTCCTTTACTGTGTCAGTCTTTTCATCTGACAGTAGCACATCTCATCTATTATTTGTTTATATATTCCTATTTTTGTCTTCCATAATATTTTTTGTTCACTATATGTGATAGAATTGGGGAAAAAAAGAAAATTTATGGCATGATTTGACTAAAAGGAGATATTGGTTCATAACACACATCAAGGAATTTGACAATAGAGGGAAGGGCTGGAGAACTGCAGATGGAAACCAAGAGATGAATACAGTAAGCCAGATCAAATAGGTGTAGATTGCAGAGGTTAAGCAGAGAAGAAGAGGCTTTGATGATTAAACTAGCGTGGGAAGCTTTTAATGGAACTGTCCGATGTACATAATTTTCCCTCAAGGATTGGAGAATCCGATACACTATAATTTAGAACACAATCCAAGGAGATAGATATCACAAATGTTATATTCTCTGTAATTTTGAGTGTATGTACGTTGCTGAAGCATAATGCTGACAAATAATTAACTACTTTATGAGAAACATAATTATTTTAGTTATTAAAGTATTGTTCAATTGCGAAACAGAAAATATAGATTTTATAATCGTATCTGTTGTTTCCCATTATTGTTCAGAAACATCAATTTTCTCTATTTTGAAATATTAATCAATGGTAATTCATTGGTCAAAGACAAACGAATATACCGATTATATCGATAATGTAAACGTATATTCGTATTGAAACAATTGTATTTCTGTTCTTGTTCAGTTGGAGAGTGTGTTATTTTTTGGCGCAACTCTGTTGGAACTTTGTTGTCCTTATCAGTAGGCCGGAATGGCCGTGCTGTTCTAGGCGCTACAGTCTGGAACCGAGCGACCGCTACGGTCGCAGGTTCGAATCCTGCCTCGGGCATAGATGTGTGTGATATCCTTAGGTTAGTTAGGTTTAATTAGTTCTAAGCTATAGGCGACTGATGACCTCAGCAGTTAAGTCGCATAGTGCTCAGAGCCAATTTTTGACCTTGTGTGTTTAATTTGAGAAAGCTACAAAATATGGAATAAAATAAATTTGAAATATTGTGGTATTGCTTCTTTAATGAATGGTTGACGAGAACGAGGACTCCTCTTTGCAGCATCAGCATGATGACTGAGCCAACACAAATGAGAACTACAACAACACACGAGACATAGGTTAACGTTAAAATACTTTTTACTGACTGTCTCTTATCTCTGTACTTTATGTTTAAAAACCTGAAGCCTTCTATCCTACAATAGAGGCACATTATGTGGTGTCACCGCCAGACACCACACTTGCTAGGTGGTAGCTTTAATCGGCCGCGGTCCATTTAGTACATGTCGGACCCGCGTGTCGCCACTGTGTGATCGCAGACCGAGCGCCACCACAAGGCAGGGCTCGAGATACGGAATAGCACTCGCCCCAGTTGTACGACGACTTTGCTAGCGACTACACTGACGAAGCCTCTCTCATTTGCCGAGAGACAGTTAGAATAGCCTTCAGCTAAGTCAATGGCTACGACGTAGCAAGGTGCCATTAGCCTTACATAGTTTGATAGTTATCGTATGAAATGTCTCATCAAGAACGTTGTAAACCAATGACGGATTAAAAGTTAAGTACTCCCAAAGCAACGTACTTTTCTTTATAGCAATTCATTGAGCGTCCTGTTTCAGACCATCAAGTCAGCCTGCTTGCTTAATGGCCGCCTCCCTTAAATAATGTGCGTAGTGTTGGCAATCTGTCAACACTACACATTAATTCCGTAAAATCTTGGAGTACCGTAATTGATAGCATTTTAATTAAATTTTCGAATAATTTATGGTTCTACACAGAATAGAGGTGTTAGAAGCTGCAACGTTCCAGTGTCCCTTACAACAAATGTCTAACACTATCCGTGGTACACAAGCCCGAAAAGGACCGGAACAGTTTGGCGAGAGATGTGAGCATCGCTAAGCCTCGGCAAAACTACAGTGCTACCAGTCCGAGCCCACACCTGATTGCTTCTGAATCCCAGCCTTCTGGTCGTCACAGCCTGGCAAACGTATCTCGTGCCACCAGAATCCTCAAGTACCCAACCGATGTCGTCATTCAATACTCGGTGACTCTTCGTGTCAACTGTAACACATCTGTTCGAGAGAGAAGGAGACTTGGCTTCATCGTGCTGTGTAAAGAGTGGTTGAGTGCAGTGGCGTATCTGTGGTAAGGCAAACGCGGTGTGTATTCTGGACGCCGCTTACATGTCAGTACACTTTTCGAGAGACCAAAGAAACTGCAACAAAGGAAAAGTAAAGTGGGACGGGAGGGGGAAGAATAAGGAATAGTAGGAGACAAACGAAACATAGAGGGACGAGGAGAAGAATGTGAAGGGAACGGTTTGCACTAGGCATGGGCAAAGTCGTTCATTCTTGGGAACTACTCTACTGGCCATTAAAATTGCTAGACCAAGAAGAAATGCAGATGATAAACGGGTATTCATAAGACAAATATGTTATACAAGAACTGACCTCTGATTACATTTTCAAGCAATTTGGGTGCATAGATCCTGAGAATCCAGTACCCAGAACAACCACCTCTGTGCGTAATAACGGCCTTGATACGCCTGGGCATTGAGTCAAACAGAGCTTGGATGGCGCGTGCAACATGATACCACAGTTCATCAAGAGTAGTGACTGGCGTATTGTGACGAGCCAGTTGCTCGGCCACCATTGACCAGACGTTTTCAGTTGGTGCGAGATGTGGAGAATGTGCTGGCCAGGGCAGCAGTCGAATATTCTCTGTATCCAGAAAGCCCGGTACAGGACCTGCAACATGCGGTCGTGCATTACCCTGCTGAAATGTAGGGTTTCGCAGGGATCAAATGAAGGGTAGAGCCAGGGGTCGTAACACATCTGAAATGTAACGTCCATTGTTCAAAATGCCGTAACTCCGAACAAGAGATGACCGAGACGTGTAACCAATGGCACCCCATGCCACCACTCCGGATGATACGCCAGTATGGCGATAACGAATACACGCTTCCAATGTGCGTTAACCGCGATGTCGCCGAACACGGTTGCGACCATCATGATGCTGTAAACAGAACTTGGATTTATCCGAAAAAATGACGTTTTGCCATTCGTGCACCCAGGTTCGTCGTTGAGTAGATCATCGCAGGCGCTCCTGTCTGTAATGCAGCGTCAAGGGTAACAGCAGCCATGGTCTCCGAGCTGATAGTTCATGCTGCTGCAAACGTCGTCGAACTGTTCGTACAGGCGGTTCTTGTCTTGCAAACGGGATCGAGACGTGTCTGCACGATCAGTTACAGCCATGCAGATAAGATGCCTGTCATCTCGACCGCTAGTAATTCGAGGCCGTTGGGATCCAGCACGGAGTTCCGTATTACTGCTCCTGAACCCACCGATTCCATATTCTGCTAACAGTCATTGGATCTCGACCAACACGAGCAGTAATGTCGCGATACGATAAACCGCAATCGCGATAGACTACAATCCGACCTTTATCAAAGTCGGAAACGTGGTGGTACGCATTTCTCCTCCTTACACGAGGCATCACAACAACGTTTCACCAGGCGACGCCGGTCAACTGCTGTGTGTGTATTAGAAATCGGTTGAAAACTTTCCTCAAGTCCGCACGTTGTAGGTGTCGCCACCGGCGCGAACCTTGCGTGAATGCTCTGAAAAGTTAATAATTTGCATATCGCAGCATCTTCTTCCTGTCCGTTAAATTTCGCGTCTGTAGCATGTCATTTTCGTGGTGTAGCAATTTTAATGGCCAGTAGTGTATCTTCTAGTGGGGCATATCAAAAACTCAGTACGTTGAAATGGAGTGGTTCGTCCTTCTTATCAGGTCTGCCATCAGTATATGTTTTAAGACGTACGAAACTAAACTCCACTCCAACAGGCCATGAAGGCCCAACGGTACCAAACGGCCGACGTGTCATCCTCAACGCACAGGCGTCACTGGATGCGCAAATGGAGGGGCATGTGGTCAGCACACCGCTCTCCCGGCCGTCTGTTAGTTCCCGAGATCGTAGCCGCTATTTCTCAATCACGTACGTCCTCAGTTTGCCTCACTGGGGCCGAGTGCACCCCGCTTGCCAACAGCGCTCGGCAGACCGGACGATCAGACACCCAAGTGCTAGCGCAGTCCGACAGTGTTTAACTTCGGTGATCTGCCAGGAACCGGTGTTACCACTGCGGCAAGGCCGTGTTTTGGGACATCTGGGTGTAAAAAAAGTAAAAAAATGTGAACGTGTTATCATTTTAATATATTAAAATTATTTGTATATATTTTTATAAATGCTCTTGGCTGAAGAGCAGCACTCTATCGCTGCCAGAAACTAAAATTAGTGAAAGTATCCTACCTTGGAATGATCTGAAACTTTCATTCTCAATGTCACTTTTCCAGAAATGTTCATTTACCTTGTTTTTTTTATTTTCCGTTGTCCTGAATACACGAATAACTCCCTTTTTTCTGGGACGCCGTCTTTTTCCTTCTAACCTATACAAAACCCATAGAAATCTGAGAGACACGTAAAAGGCTTTCAGGTGCTCGTGATGGCCGGCAGGAATGCTTTATCCACAACTACACCGCCTGCTGTGAAAACTAGAATCATCAAATCGGCAGACGCGCCCATAGTTCGCAATGAACGACTATAACATGGGCTGGAAGCTCATAGAACAACTCCGGCGCATAGGCTTAGTAATTTGATTAGTAAAAAAAAATCCTGATCAACTTATACATGCCTGAAACTGTCATAAGTTCGTGACGCTCTCCTTCGGTAATGCTGGAATTCAGTATGGTGTTGGCCCACACTTAGCCTTGATGACAGCTTCCACTCTCGCAGGCATACGTTCAACCTGGTGCTGGAAGGTTTCTTGGGGAATGACAGTCGATTCTTCATGCGGTGCTCCAGTGAGGAGAGGTTTCGATGTCGGTCGGTGAGGCCTGACACAAGTCGGTGTTCCAAAACATCCCAAAGATGTTCTGTAGGATTCAGGTCAAGGCTCTGTACAGAAGAGTCCACTACAGGGATGTTATTGTCGTGTAACCACTCCGCACAGGCCGTGCATTACGAAAAGGTGCTCGATCGTGTTGAAAGATGCAATCGCCATCCCCGAATTCCCCTTCAACAGTGGGAAGCAAGAAGACGCTTGAAACATCAGTGTAGGCCTGTGCTGTAATAGTGCCACGCAAAACAACCAGGGCTGCAAGCCCCCTCCATCAAAAACACGACCACACCTTAACACCTACGCCCCCGAATTTTACTGTTGGCACTATGCACGCCGGCAGATGACGTTCACCGGGTATTTGCCAAACCCACACGCTGCCATCCGATCACCACATTGTGTACCGTGATTCGTCATTCCACACAACATTTATCCACTCTTCAATAGTCCAATGTTTACGTTCCTTACACCAAGCGAGGCCGCGTTTGGCATTTACCGGCGTGATGTGTGGCTTGTGAGCAGCCGCACGACCATGAAATACAAGTTTTCTCACCTCCCGCCTAACTGTCATAATACTTGCAATGGATGCTGACGCAGTTTGGAATTCTTGTGTAATGGTCTGGATAGATGTCTGCCTATTACACATTACGACCCTCTTCAGCTGTCGGCGGTCAGACGAAGTCGGCCTGTAAGCTTTTGTGCTGTACGTGTCCCTTCACGTTTCCAATTTACTATCACATCGGAAACATTGGGCCTAGGGATGTTTAGGGGTGTCGAAATCTCGCGTACAAACGTATGACGTGACACCCAATCAGCTGACCGCGATCGAAGTCAGTGAGTTCCGTGGAGCTCACGATGTCTAATGACTACTGAGGTCATTGTTATGGAGTACCGGGCAGTAGGTGACAGCACAAGGCACCTAATATGAAAAACGTATGTTTTGGGGGTGTCTGGATAATTTTGATTACAGGGTGGTCCATTGATAGTGACCGGGCCTAATATCTCACGAAATAAGCATCAAACGAAAAAACTACAAAGAACGAAACTCGTCTAGCTTGAAGGGGGAAACCAGATGGCACTATGGTTGGCCCGCTAGATGGCGCTGCCGTAGGTCAAACGGATATCAAGTGCGTTATTTTTGAATAGGAACTCCCAATTTTTATTACGTATTCGTGTAGTGCGTAAAGAAATATGAATATTTTAGTTGGACCACTTGTTTCGCTTTGTGATAGATGGCGCTGTAATAGCCACAAACGTATAAGTACGTGGTATCACGTAAGATTCCGCCAGTGCAGACGGTATTTGCTTCAAGACACATTACCCGTATTAAAATGGACCGTTTACCAATTGCGGAAAAGGTCGATATCGTGTTAATGTATGGCTATTGTGATCAAAATCCCCAAAGGGCTTGTGCCATGTATGCTGCTCGGTATCCTGGACATCATCCAAGTGTCCGAACCGTTCGCCAGATAGTTACGTTATTTAAGGAAACAGGGAGTGTTCAGCCACATGTGAAACGTCAACCACGACCTGCAACAAATGATGATGCCCAAGTAGGTGTTTCAGCTGCTGTCGCGGATAATCCGCACATCAGAAGCAAACGAATTGTGCGAGAATCGGGAATCTCAAACACGTCGGTGTTGAGAATGCTACACCAACATCGATGGCGCCCGTACCATATTTCTATGCACCAGGAATTGCATGGCGACGACTTTGAACGTCGTGTACAGTTCTGCCACTGGGCACAAGAGAAATTGCGGGACGATGACAGATTTTTTGCACGCGTTCTATTTAGCGACGAAGCGTCATTCATCAACAGCGGTAACGTAAACCGGCATAATATGCACTATTGGGCAACGGAAAATCCACGATGGCTGCGACAAGTGGAACATCAGCATTGATGGCAATCTAAATGGTGCAATGTATGCTGATTTCCTACGTAATGTTCTACCGATGTTACTACAAGATGTTCCACTGCATGACAGAATGGCATTGTACTTCCGACATGATGGATGTCCGGCAAATAGCTCGCGTGCGGTTGAAGCGGTAGTGAATAGCATAGTTCATGACAGGTGGATTGGTCGTCGAAGCACCATACCATGGCCCGCACGTAAACCGGATCTGACGTCCCAGGATTTCTTTCTGTGGGGAAAGTTGAAGGATATTTGCTATCGTGATCCACCGAGAACGTCTGCCAACATGCGTCAACGCATTGTCAATGCATGTGCGAACATTACGGAAGGCGAACTACTCCCCTCTGTTGAGAGGAATGTCGTTACACGTATTGCCAAATGCTTTGACGTTGACGGACATCATTTTGAGGATTTATTGCATTAATGTGGTATTTTCAGGTAATCACGCTGTAATGCGTTCTCAGGAATGATAAGGTCTCAAAGGTACATGTATCACATTGGACCAACCGAAATAAAATGTTCAAACGTACCTACGTTCTGTATTTTAATTTAAAATACCTACCCGTTACCAACTGTTCGTCTGAAATTGTGAACCATATGTTTGTGACTATTACAGCGCCATCTATCACAAATTGAAAAGAAGTGGTCCAACTGAAACATTCATATTTCTTTACGTACTACACGAATATGTAAGGAAAGGGGGGTTCCTATTTTAAAAAACGCACCTGATATGAGTTTGACCTATGGCAGTGCCATCTAGTGGGCCAACCATAGCGGCATCTAGTTTCCCCCTTCAAGCTAGACAAGTTTCGTTCTTTGTAGATTTTTCGTTTGACCCTTATTTCGTGAGATATTTGGCGCGGTCACGATCAATGGACCACCTTGTATAATATGTGTGTGATTGTGTGTGCGTGCGAACACTTTTGGCTCTAGTAGACAAGGAGCTATTTACACGAATTATCATTGCTCAGTAATCAGTAAGATTAACTAGATCCAGAGCACGCGCTAATGGATAATTCCTGCCACAGGCTATTATTCCAGTACACTGGTAATGTGCAACCCATTCACAGTTATCTCTCAGTAGTTCAGAGCTCCAGCAGTTAGGAAAATTGTTTGTGTACCAATAAACCAAGTTTACTGTGTTTATAAGTTATGCAATATTTACACCTGAAGCCAACGAGAAAGATTGCGCTACCTACTTTCTGTAATACATCATTACAAGAATTACTGTTCATAATTAATTAATCGGTTTACCAGCAAATCCGGAATGTTCGTTCAACATTTAATTTCACCGCAGTTCAGATTTTCGGCGTTGTAAAACGCGAACATTCCCCGTTATTATGCTCTTCCGCGAAACAGACGTTTCTAAACATGTGTTGATGCGATGTACGCTGCAATCCTTCCTTTTAGTTACGTCATCAGTTGTCACTGATGATGCTTATTCTCTCCCCATTTGCTGTTAAACACAGCTGGTCGTGCAAAAACGGGGCCGACCATGTGTCAAATACTCTCGGCGTAAAATGGAGTTGGGATAGGGAGACATTAAGAGGGTAATGAGTGTATGTCATTCTGTAATTACTGAACGTACTTTCCAATATCCATTAATTTTACTTCTTTACTGTGTTTCAAAGAAAATTTAAAATACGGTTAAAGAGCCAACTTTAATACTAGCTGTTCTGTTCTTCATCCCTCAGCAATGCGTTCACGACTGATTTACAGACACAGTTATAAACGCACTCACGTTCACGAGCGAGTTTCTGCGTGAAGTCATATACACTCAACGGCTGTTTTGTATGCTCTTTTGGTAGGTCCCATATATTTACGTCAGGACAAACTGTTTTTCAGTTACAACTTAACGGGCCACCATACATCTTAAATTTCCGGTAGGACAATCTCATCTCTGATAAAAGCCCAAGGACTTCGGCTGACAAAGCGCCGCAGCACAGTACACCGCAGCAATTGATATACCCGTTAGATTAATCACACTGAGTGGAATATTATGGTAAAAATTATCAGTGACATTGCAACAGTGAGAGACAAGAATAGCCAAATTGCTACATGACTTAGGAATAGGGAAGTGTGTTACTCTTTTCATGGGAGAAATGTCGATGATGAACCTTTGTCAGAAATACATAATGAGAGTTCAACACAGATGCAAGAGATGTGCGTTGTCGCAAGATATTCAGATGACCATGGGCCAGCAGCAACTGCAAAAAACGTAGGTCAGTTGATGTGTTGTCGCTGGTGACAGTGGAGATGAAATGTGAAGCACAATATAGTGGTAAATACTTCTGACAGTGTTGAGACCGTAATGAGGTCTCTCAGAGAATTGAGTCGAAAACTGGATAATCAATCAAAAGAATTGAGTCAGAAAATGAATAAACAGGGAAATAAAATCAGTCAGGAAACAGATATTCAAGCAAAAGAAGCTATGAAAAACGCAGATTGTTGAGCAGCTACTAATGAAAAGCCTATTAAGGAAACTGAAACCTTGATATCGAACACCGATGAAAAACTTTAGAAGATAAAGGACGATATTTCTTTAGAAACCTCAGCCTTACTTAAGGAGTTTGATGTGAGGCAATAATAACTGATGCTCTGTCAGAAGAATTACCTAACAGTAAGTGAGTATCTGAAGCACATGAATCTCGAATCACGTTTTTAGAAGCTAATATCGTACAGTTAGTGAATGATCGGAATGAATGAATGTGAATTGTGAAGCAGCTCATAAGTAGAGGTGTCAGAGAAGGTTTAAAGTAGCTTGTACAGAATGCAGGCGAACTCCATTCGGAACTGAAAGAATTTAGCGAAATAGTTGACATTAGATCCAGGGTAGAATTAGTGTTAGTGGCACACATACGCTGCTAAAGTGGAGCCTGAGATGAAACAAAGAACTGAAGTGTGGTATGAACAGGAAAAAGAGGAACAACTAATAAAAACTATACAATTATGATTAAGGTACCAGTATCAGTACAGAAAAAACTGATAGGAATTTCATATGCACATATTAATGCTATTGTGCAAGTTTTAGGTCAGTTAGAATCGTTGGCAGGTAACAGTCAGGATTTGGAACGCTGGCGCTGAAGTAGGTGTAAAGATTACAGGCAAAATGAGGCTCAAGGGTGGAAGGTAGTTCGCCACCAGGATTTTACATAACGCCATCTCACTTGAGGAACGTGAGGGGAGATTACAATAAGATGCGGAGGGCTTGCGTAATTACTATTACAGTTTCTCCTAACAAGGAGGAGTTGCATTTGTTAGAAGAAGAGGAAATTACGACGGAGAATGCGGAGATTACTGTCACCATGATGACGGAAATAATGAACAGGGGCTTTATCGCATGGAAATTCAGACGACATTTGGATGTGGTCTGATCGTGAATGGCAATGAATAAGGAATCGCTACAGATAAATTTCTTGATTCTTCTGAAACGGGAGTCGTTAGCAAAGTCATGGACAGGAAAGTAGTAAAGGTTGGTCACACAGAAAAGATATATTTTTGTTGGATTTTAACACATTTATTTTCCAGAGTCATTTTGTTTCTTCTTCCCCTTTTCTCAGGAAATTTGGTGCTATAATAAGCCTTGTATGAAATCAACTGTTCGTCAACAAGAATTAAACCGCCAGATCGATGTACTTAGCTCAGTTATTACTGCCTTTATCTTAATTTCAAATAAAAAGTTTCTGCTAAACCAAAAGATAGAATTAGGAACATGTAGCGTGTTTTAACACAAATGGACTTTAGTAAATCTTTCAGTATTAAATGTGAATTTACGTAACAATTAAACAGATAAAACTTAAGGCGCTCAAAGGATTACGTGCAATTGATCTAAAAAAAAAATCAAGATTCTCTGATACATTTAACAGGACACAAACCTATTGCGCAGTGAGAAAATTTCATAATATGTAACACACGAACTAAATTGGTGAATGAACTGGCTTCTGTACGAAGGAGCGAAATGGCGCCGTGCTGCTTGCAACTTACACCCTCATACTACCGTTAATGTTAGTCAGCTTCATACAGGCAAGGAATCACACAATACTCAGCTTTCTACAACACAGGAAAAAAATCAAGTTGCCAGAATGGTAACCACAGCCCAGAATGGATACCGCGGAACTGCACAAGCAGAGCAGGCAACAAAATGTTACCAGTGTCGAGTGAAATTGACATTAAAAGGTAGGTGAAGCAGAACACGAATTCAGAAACTGACTGCTGGAGGTGTTGTTACAAGATATTCAAATAGAAGGAACACCCAATTGCTTCCCAACGTTCAAACGTGAACACTATTTCACTGGGGAAGCGAACTAGCATGGAGAAGACGTATGTTAGAGCACGGCTAGTACTTACTTGACACACGCAAAGGCCCGCGTTTTTTGTAATATTTCTTCTATTTCGTTTTACGTAGCACCAAGCAATCTTCTATTATTCTATTTGCGTTTCTAAAAATAAACTTAATTCCTCTCCAACTGTAAATATGTCATATTTTTACGTAAAGGTTTGACATAAGCTGCATGTGGGCAGAAGATTTATTTTGCCGGACTAGTTTCGGTCATTTCTGTCAGCAGCAGTATCTGTATTACAGAGGTCGCATACGGGATGTTCAGGGTATAAGTTGTGACTGAGGACAGTGTACTGAACAACGTTACATCAGTATTTACTTCATTTGCAGACTAATAATTATGGCTATAAGGAGTAGTAGGTTGTTAGGTTGTTATGTTGTTAGTAGTTGTGAGAACATGAGGCAAGAGCAGATTATAGTGTTTATTTTCCCGTAGGTAACAGGTCAGATGCTGAAGTGTCGATACATTGATGCAAAACGGTTATTCTATACTGACAGCCGTAGTTCACTTAATAGTGCGGTTACGACCATGCAGAAAACACCAGCTCGTAAATTACGTGACGTGTTTGCGAGAAGAATGTTAGAGACAGAGAAAAAACACGTAACATACTGAAGTGGATACATATTAAAGTACCGAAGATTACAAAATCTTCACTTTCACCGTTAACACCATGTATTTCTTTCAATACGTTACTTATAGTATCCATAGTAATATTTTATGCGTATGTGATATTTCCTATCATTCTAAGGTTGCTTCCCTTGTACGCAATGCTTTTCAGAGAATATTAATAGCAATATTTCGTAACATAATACAAACCGGAAGTAGCATTATACATATTCAATGTCATACAACAAAAAAATTACTTTCATGTGACCAGCAATTGCCAGTGACAACTGCGTGTATTTTTGTAGAAAATAACTTATATCAACTTCATTTATGTACATGCAAAGCATATAATCATATTATTACACGATTATTGGGAAGTATTGTCATTGGCTTAGGCCAAAAAGCATTATATATGAGACAAGTCACATTACAATGATATTAAAAATGACGTACATGTAAAACATTGCTACACAAAGTATAAGTAAAATATTATAAGAAATATGTGTCTTTTGTAATACAGATACAGCTGATGACTGAAAACTCTCGAATGCAGCGCGGTAAAATGATCTAGCTCCAACAAGCAGTTTACGCCAAACAATTAATTATAAGATGACATATTTACAATTTCTATAAGCTGCAAAGTACCGAATATGCAAGACATTTTCTCTAAATATTTCTGTCATTCAGAATCTAGCAGTAGCACAACGCTCTCGAAATAAGTGTAAATACTGAAAAAGACACACGGTAGCAAAGCACTGAAAGAAGTTAAGATAACTCGTAAAAAGGAAAGAGGTTTCAAAAAATAAGTAACAGGTGCAGTACGAAGGTAAGTAGATGAGGTGGAGAGAAACATTCCTAAGGTGTACAGGACTGACAACGGGTAACTTACGCCACGGTTAACACAGCACGAAGTAAACACGGTTGATATTAGGACGGGTATACAGATACTGCAGCAGAGGTAAATGAACACCTCCATTATCAGAGAGAATTGATGATCGTGATGAAAATGTTGGGAAAGTAGTGTACAGGACCTCACACAATGTAGGAAAAGAAGGTTATGGCGGCCAGAGTGAGCGAACATTTCATATAGTAAGAGGTAGGGGATACTAAAGAATGTAAGCAACAAGAGTACACCACATTATAACTGAAACTTAATTCAGGGGTTATTCAGTAGGCGACGAATAATTCGGCCAATAAAAGTATTTTATTTATATTACGGTGCTGATTTCATCTGGAGTATATATTCGGTCAGTCTTACGAATAAGTCTCTTTACTGTGGCCATAGCCGTATCACAAGGTAGGAACGAAAGTTCTCTGGTTCCAAAATAATGAATTTTGTTTTCAATTCGCCCAGTGGATGCTGCATCTAACAAAAATCTGACCACGGTTTTGTTTTTATTTTGACCGGGGCATCCACCCAAGAAGATTTATAGCTCTTTCGCCTCTTTGGGAATATTTTCCTGAAGATACTTGTTTGGCAATGAGCTTTCTTCATTGGGTCCTCTACGAGTGCGTCATTCGTGGCTTGAGATAAAGTTCACATATGATCCTGCAAGTTGACAACGTAAAATTCAAAAACGGACAAATGTCAGAAACAAAACACTTCCTGCACTGGACTATCTGGCAGTGGAATGTTCCGCATATAGTCGATAGTAAAGCCACCTACGCTATTGTTTTCCTGCCCAAGATTCCTGATTGCGTCAATTTTTTTTTTTTTTTTTTTTTTTTTTTTTTTTTTTTTTTTTTTTTTTTTTGTAAAATTGCTTCGCTCGGTCTTTACATACTATGCGTTCTGCTGTAGCCACTCTTTACTCATTGTTATTCAAATGCTGGCTTTTAATTTTTTGATTCAGCTCCTCACATGTCGAGCAAGCGTCAATCTGCATTTCTCCAAATTTGTAATCAAAGGCCGGCCGGTGTGGCCGTGCGGTTCTAAGCGCGTCAGTTTGGAACTGCATGACCGGTACGGTCGCAGGTTCGAATCCTGCCTCGGGCATGGATGTGTGTGATGTCCTTAGGTTATTTAGGTTTAAGTAGTTCTAAGTTCTAGGGGACTGATGACCTCAGTAGTTAAGTCCCATAGTGCTCAGAGCCATTTGAACCATTTTTGTAATCAAAATTTTCCTTGAAGAACTTCACATAAAATTTGTAGTTCACTTTAGCATCAGGATTTTGTTATTTAAATAGATACTGCATTTGTTTGACATACAGCTGTGCTGATAAATATTTTGTTCTTGTGTTGTTCGAATAACAGACTTCATCTGCACGTAATAGTTCAATATGGCCCTTAATTAGGGAACATACTACTCTAGGGATTAAGTTATGTCTTGAACGGTTCGACTTGCCACGGATTACAACTAGTGATCGGTCTTGCAGTAGCAGATGATTTAAATTACGAACATATTTCTCACCTTTCCATGGAGACTTAAGAACACATTTTTTCGAACTTGGGTTCGTCTTCCATCGCTGCTCATGCGGTAACGAAAATTAGCTACTCGCGCTTTGGGATTTGTAGTATTCGACTTATTTTCTCTTTTTACCGGGTGCGCGTAAATTAGACCTTGTAAACAATCACCCGAAGTCGCAGTAAGTAAAAAACTAAATTTACATCCATATCGACAGATAAGCTATACTCATGTGGTTACATTAAAGTGTGTTCAATCTTTATGTCATAGAGCCAGCATCCAGCATTATGCTAGCAATAACGTTGTAACTTCCTGAAACCATCTGGAGATGAACCTGAAAAGGTTCGAAAACCGGTTCATGGAATGAAATGAAATGTCGTGGGGCTAGGGCCTCCCGTCGGGTAGACCGTTCGCCTGGTGCAGGTCTTTCGATTTGACGCCACTTCGGCGACATGCGCGTCGATGGGGATGAAATGATGATGATTAGGACAACACAACACCCAGTGCCTGAGCGTAGAAAATCTCCGACCCAGCCGGGAATCGAACCCGGGCCCTTTGGATTGACAGTCTGTCACGCCGACCACTCAGCTACCGGGGGCGGACGGTTCATGGAATAAAACACAATTATTCAGAAAAGTGACTGGTTGCAGTTTTGTAGAACTTATTTACACCCTAAGTATCTTTATCAGCAAAACTATTTGCATGTGTCAGTATTTGCGTTTACTATTGTTCTGTAACAGTCTGGAAACCATTTCTTGGGCACCTGAAAACACCAACACAACCAATCAACTTGTATTCAAACAGCCCATTTTTCAAGGCACAGATGCAGGCTAATTAAGATAGGATTTCTAAGACTATCGCTTAATATGGCAATAAGTTATCATCCAAGGTGTAGCTATTGTGTTCTAGGCTCAACATCAGTAACTACACGTACCTGTACTGACCTCTTGTTTTGAGTGTTGGTACGGCATTTCTATCGTAGCTCACACGCTGTTTGCCTTGGACCTTTGTTCTTTTTATTTCTTCACATTTACTCAAACTAGCCTTTTTCCCTTTCTTTATACTCTCACAATAGCTGGCGCTATCGTTTTCACTCACTGCGGACAAAAGAATAACATAACCCTACGAAGAAGCACTGTCAATTGCCTACGCAAACATATGCTCGGTGCGCAGCGCTTGCAATGCTCAACAAGTGACCTAATAGCTGGCGACTCCGAAAAGGACATACCGCAGGAAATACAGGTCGTTCCAGTGGGTCGTGAAATATGAGTCTTGGGAGGAAACGGCCTTTTCACAGGGAATGTCCGTTTCTTCGCGTACTTCCAGTTTTTGAACCAAAATGGAAATATGGTAAGGATGGACATATGTTCTTTTCAATACCACTGATTTAGTTGAAA
The DNA here is from genome assembly GCF_021461385.2 of Schistocerca piceifrons. Taxonomy (NCBI): domain Eukaryota; kingdom Metazoa; phylum Arthropoda; class Insecta; order Orthoptera; family Acrididae; genus Schistocerca; species Schistocerca piceifrons. Next base: position 768,624,930 of record NC_060141.1, on the reverse strand, counting down.
AGTTGTTTTCGTAACTTAACATTCGCTGTCTCCATGATTAAATGATTCTTACGTGTTTTTCATTCACGGATGCAACAAAGTGAGCGAAGCTTGCTGTATTCTCATATTGGTTGCTAATATTCTTCCATTCTTCTGCGATCGTTTTTCATTATTTATTTACAACATGCTTCATTACAGTATTTGTAATACCAAGTGTAAGTATTGTGTGTGTTTGGTGAGTAGCGTAATGTTTGTCTTGTATGATGATGACGATGGGTGAAGGGAGGGGTCGAAATCCGGTCCCGACATGCACTTTGCTCCTCACGAATATCACCAAGGGAGCGCCAAGCTTAACGACCCATCCGAGGAGCTGATCTCCGTCAACAGTACAACATGCCCTCACTTCATGAGACACTGTGGAGGGTGTAACACTACGCTACTGCGCACGATACATATTAAAGCCTGTACTATGGTAAGTTGACGGGCTTCACCTTATAACAAAGGATTTTGATACATATGTTGACCGCGTGTACTTGAATGGAGGCAAAATCAGACTTTCATCCACTCAGTGACAACAATAATACGTCAAGCAAGTCTGAAGTGCAACTACACGTTAGGACGGAGAAGAAACAACACCGCAGATGCTACCAAATTGTTAATAATACGGTCGCCAGCCTAATTAAGCATTAACTGAGTTTTTTCCCAGTACAAGTTAAAGTACGTTCATGCAAAACAAACCGTAACTACACTGCATAGTGTGGTAAATTTTAGAACCAGAAAATCTACTGAACTAATAATTTCACTTTCTGTACTAATATGGACAAACCAAAAAGACACAACAATACACTATAATGTTTACTACAAACTTCGTACTGTCTATTGATCTGATTAAAATCGGGCATAGGTTACCCTAGAAACAGCACTTTCGAAACACACATACAATGTCAATTTTGAAAAAGGTAAAACACTAATAAATTTTGATTTTATATTGACTTTAACTTTGCTGGTCAAATCAGTTCATTACACTTCAGACTTTAAATGAATAGAAAAGAAAAGGGAAGGGGGGGGGCGGCCGAAGTGGCCGTGCGGTTAAAGGCGCTGCAGTCTGGAACCGCAAGACCGCTACGGTCGCAGGTTCGAATCCTGCCTCGGGCATGGATGTTTGTGATGTCCTTAGGTTAGTTAGGTTTAACTAGTTCTAAGTTCTAGGGGACTAATGACCTCAGCAGTTGAGTCCCATAGTGCTCAGAGCCATTTGGAAGGGGGGGGGGCCGTGAAACTGTTATGATCACTGTACTGAAATTTTGGTTATTTAGATCATTAAGCACTCAAGATTTCCAATATATGATTTACTACTCTTTTTGTCTTATTTCTTGCTCATTTAACTACCATTATTTTTGTCTCAAATTAATTAAACTTCATTACTAAACCACTTTCAAAATTATCTTCCAACTTTGTCAGACCTATATATTCATTAACAACAAAGTTCTTTAAACATCATTCTAACATAGATAGGTGTGCAGGTAAGTATTGTCAACATAAACTTTAAATCTTCATTTCGGGACACTCGGATTTCACAACATGTGGAAAGGACCCTGTCTAGGTTAATGATGAGGATAATTAAATGGTAGGACAGTTCTGGTAAAAGTTAAGTTGTTATTGAACAGTCAGGAACAAAAGTAGCACTGGTCCACACGAATACAGTACTAAGAGTTTCAACCTGTTCGTGTCGATGCGGCGGTTGGCGGGCGGCGAGATGGCGAGGCGCAAAGCACACATACAATCACAGCTTTGGCTCTTGATGTATCGGCACTTTGCTTCTTCTTAGCGTCGCAATACTTTTCCATTTAGTGCCTATGGAATATAGCCATGCTGTATAGTCGTCGGAAACGGCACATCCGAGGCTCAATGAAATCACGTTTTCCAGGAGAGCCTCCTCGATCCAGAACGTGTTACTCAGACCGATGCCCAACTCCGACTACTACTGCTGAGCCCGTTATGCCGTGCCGCGCCCGCGTGCATTTTCCCGCGCTCGCCTACCATCCACCTTATACCGCTCCCCTACAGACAGGATATTCACCAAAGGTTTTGCATTCTACATATCTTAATACATTGCCTACGTATGGACCAGGCGCACAATTACAACTTTAACATCTTACAACAGTTTCAACATTTCTTACATTTCCATTTTGTTATAATATTGCTTGCAATTTGACATAAACATTAATATTCACATCGAAAATTGTTTACATTTTCTTTAACATAATGACATGAAAAGAAAAAAGAATGAAATCAGAACATCGCTTACACTAATTTATGGAAAATCAGAAGAACAAATTATTATATGTACACTTGTTGTTGTTACAAGGGGTTTGTTATTTAAACCAGAACTTCGGTGCAACGTGTGTCTGCTGATCAGGAACTTTATGCCATCATCTCTCCTCCCCTTAGCGGCCAAATACTGATAGTGAAAGCTTTTCCCTCCAGCAGGATCCGAATCAGCTCACCCCCGGGTCGAATGCCACCCCACAAACTGGCGCTAGCGACTTCGGTTCTGGGGTCGGTGGTTTCATATTTTCCTCTTTTAGCGTCTGCCATATGAAAGTGTGGGTGTCTAATAATACCAGCAATAATATCGACAATTGTAAATCGAAGAAAGTCAAAATGTAGAGAACGCATCGAATTCCCAGTCCCTAGATACCTGTTAAATTTAATTTGATCCATAAGAAACGGTTGGTGAAAGCCCGTGGCGTTTCTTTTTGCTTATATTTTGCACGATGCGTTTTGGGTATTGATTCTCATTTTCAAGTGCGTTTTTTGTGTTACCATTTAGTTATGGTGTTTTCTGTGAGTTAAGTGCTGAAATGTTTTGTTGTCTTTACTGCAATGTATAAAACCACGTGGAATTTGAAATTAACGAGCAATCTTTATACCGAATTAGTGACGCTGGAAAACATGGGACAGTGCACAGAAAATGCACTTGAAAGTTGGACACATTTCCCTAAACGCGTCGTACAAAATCGTGAGTGGTAGCTGAAACCTGCAAACCTGCAAACCTGCAAAATTATTTCATTTTAAGAAGCTGTTCATTTCAAGTAGCAGGTAATTTCCTAAATCTGTAACACTTTTACTCATGATTATTTAGGGATTGAAGTGAATAAGCGGTGGAAGATCGCGATAGCTCATATACGAAATGTATGAAAAACTAAGGCAGAAGTGGTAATTTTGCTACATCCACCAGGACATATATATTTCACAAGTAGATGTCTTTCCTTGAAGGAGTGCTCCAACAAAGACAGTAAGTGGAAATTACACATTACTGCCTCGGGACGTATACGTTCACTTGTTGATCTGTAGCAGCTGTTTCAGTTGTTTTATTATGAAATAATGTTGCGTGAAATTATATAAAAGCGTTGTTTTTTCAGAGCTGACGGTAATATAAACTTCGCTGAGAGGGGTCAGAATAGAGAGGGCATATTTGCATCAGAGTGTCGCTCCGCAGAAAGTACGCTGACGTCAAAATCTAAGAAGAGGAAACAGGCTTCGTTCGATTAGGAAACTGTAGAGGTGTTAAAAGGACATTTGGGACAATCTACACATCACGTGCTTGACGTAGATAAGATGTTTCTCATGTCCTAACTCCCTGTGATGAGGAAACTTAAAATGGAGGACAAATTACACTTTGAACAGAAATTGATTGAACTTTTAAAATCATAAATCATTCCCAAATCTCAGTCTTCACCAAGTGGCAGCACAGCCAATCAACCTCACGCAGTTTCCGGACAACGCTATGAAAGCAGTGTATCACAGTGTACCGAACAAAGTGAAAGGCCTTATGCCACACTTTTTGATTTGCAGTTCTAAATTTTGTAAACTGCTTCAGTTCAAAAAATTTTAATATTGTCAAAAACTGTTGTAATTACTTTTGTATGAACTGACACAGTGAGGAAACAATAAATAAAATATACCTCAAAGTTAACACCAGTTTTTCTTCTGCACTGTTGTGTTCATTTTAGAAATTCTGTTCCGATAAGCCATTCTATAGCATTCAAAAAAACTTTGGATTTGTCTGCAGTTAAGCCATTTGCATATTTCATTTCATTTTACTTCTACGCGAGCGCAGCCGTGCGCAGTAGCTAGATTACAGTGCTTTTATAATCCTCAATGTGTTTAAGCCATGAGAATACTTACTTCCATACTAAAATTACAAATGCGAAATAACTCTGTCTGTTACATTTCCACCACTAAACCGTTGGACGATTGACCACGAAATTTGGTGTGAGATTGTTTAAACACAGATAAAGAAGATAGCTTACGTTACAATAGGTGTAATACAAAGTATTTATTGATTTGAAAAATATTACGCAAATAAAGGAAAAATGTTTACTCTTTGAAAAAGCTATTTAGTCTTTCACTTTTGAAATTTATCATATTTGTCAAAACGCTTTTATTTCTTGATATGTTCTAGTAATATAATACAAAGTAATCAATATAATGCTAATACAATTATGTACATGTTTAACCCATAGTTCGGTATTCAACAACAGTATTACTGTGATAGTAACACCCATTGTTATGATTTCAAGACTCTAATTTTGAACCAATTCCGATAGTATTTGATATGCATATAGCTACAACCCTGAGGAATACCATAGGCTACTTTCGAAAGTTTTATGTTTTAGAGTATTATTAACATTTTTAATTGTGGTACACATGAGTGGCATGCAGATGAAGCTGACGAGATGGTCGGCGACTCTTCGTGTCTACAGATTATTCCGTGACGGTACAGATCTAATGTTACTGTGCTCGTGGTTTAGAATTTGAGTTCCCACACTACCTTGCATGCCTGGATAGTTTTGGTGGAGACAGAACAACAAAATCGGACGGTAAGCTCTAGAATCATATTTAAAACTATTATTATAAGCCTCGCAAACGTATGTCCGATTTACGAGTTTGTTTGCGTTGACATCCTCCGCAGGAAGCACAGATATATTTGTTTTGTAAATAAAAAAATTCCTTCTGTTACTGCACTGTATTTTCTTCTCCCACACGCGTTTCGCCCATTGTCACTTTAAGGCATCATCATTGGGGTCTATAATGATATAGTTATGATATACTTTTCATTTGATATATATTATTCGTGTTTATTATAAAACAATCAACTTCTCCTTTTTTATGTATGCAAGTGATTACTTACTGTTTTTCGCGTTTTTAGTTAGCATTTGCGTTTCCTCTCACCTGGTCACATGCTGGAGGTCGCACTACCGCTCTATTTACGAAATATCAGCATGAAAAAATTACGCATGGTATCAGATTCGACATGCAACAAAATAATAGAAACGTATACATTATGAACCTTCATCCCGGTAATGCACAGATATTCTATAGATACGTCCCTACACCACTGTACAGACAGACATATAGCAAAATTATTAGCTTCCTTACTCTCCATCACTTATCGTAACTGAACTAATGATATGCTTGGGAAGCAGCGGGAAACAGCTAGTTAGTTTAAGAAGGACGGCAAGGCGTCGAAATATAAAACGTGGTGGTATAATAGATGGAATGGACGGTATAGAAAATTGTTTATGACGTATTAATGATTAGATAACCTCGAAGCAGTATTTCAATTGATCAGTCTAAACTAATTCCATTTCTAAATGAGATAGTAATATATTATCTTGAACGAAGGAATTGGCTCTTTTTCGGAATTTCCATTTTTATAAAGAAATTAAGGGGAAGAATGTGTTACACTTGTAGTACATCAGGTGAAGATGCAATGTTGTACAATATGAGACAAGCCCTGCTATTTGGGAACGTACATGGGGGCGAGTTAAAGCGACAAATTCCACCTGGAAACAGTGTGTTTATTTTCTATTGGCTGAGTAAAATCTACCCTTACAACTAGCGAGGATTTACCTTGTCCCTTATTGGCCGAAATGTTAGAGCCAGTAAGTCCGTTGTCATCGGTGGACGTGTTGGGCGCTGGACTTACCGAGTGCGCTCGTGTAGTGTATGTAGAGCAACCGACTGAGAACCTGCCAGCAGGTGCTAGAAATGCAAATGAAGGTGGATCTTTCCCTGAAAACCAATCACCAGAGATGAAAGACAGATTAACAGCTTCGCATCAGAGATCAAACTCCAGAGATCATTTAACAGGGAACTCCCCGTATCTGCTGTCAAAAATATATTTTTTTCTTTTCAGGAATGCCGATTGTGGAACACTGACTGCAGTAAAGGTTCAATATTAAGAAATGTACGTTATAGTGATATGCCTTACGACAAGCCCAATGAACTTCAATTCGAACGAAACGCCCATGTTCAAATACCGCTGGCGAAATCGAGGTTTTGGACGATCTTGCGAATGGACCCTATCTCGACCCGCTGGATTACCACTTGTTTCGTCCGCTCTGGGGTGGATTAAGATGCCATCGAATAATCCCTTAACAAGAAATAAATAAAGGGGTGAATGCGCGCCTTGTTGCTCAACCAAATAACTTCTCTAGGGGTTTCAGGAATCTTGTGCAACGATATATAAACAACATTATGCAGCTGGAATTATTGCACTGTTCAAATGGTTCAAATGGCTCTGAGCACTATGGGACTTAACATCTGAGGTCATCAGTCCCGTAGAACTTAGAACTACTTAAACCTAACTAACCTAAGGATATCACACACATCCATGCCCGAGGCAGGGTTCGAAGCTGCGACCGTAGCGGTCGCGTGGTTCCAGACTGAAGCGCCTAGAACCGCTCGGCCACTGCGGCCGGCTATTGCGCTGTTGTTATCATCAGTTATATAAGTTAGTGCAACTAAGTGTTGACTCAGTCTCGTGGAAATGCGGTTGTAATTAGTATATTCACTGACTTTATGCCAGTAACCTGTTTACGCACCACAAAACTTTCGGAAGACGAAAACCGCAATTCTGAAATCGTTTCTCGTACTCGTTAAATGTTAGGCCAGTCTAGGTTTTGATGACCCTATCAGTATCCGCATTCAAAACGTTTATTTTATACGAATGGTGTCTGTATATCAGCTGCTCCAATATCACTGGAACGATGAAAGTGAACTTATCAGTATTTTCAAAAAAAAAGTCTTTAATAAAATGTATGTACGATGTCCATATGGATGCCAGGGGAATGCAAGAAGGTTGTTGTTGTTGTTGTTGTGGTCTTCAGTACGGAGACTGGTTTGATGCAGCTCTCCATGCTACTCGATCCTGTGCAAGTTTCTTCATCTCCCAGTACGTACTGGAACCTACATCCTTCTGAATCTGCTTAGTGTATTCATTTCTTGGTCTCCCTCTACAATCTTTAACCCTCCACGCTACCCTGCAATACTAAATTGGCGATCCCTTGATGCCTCAGAACATGTCCTACCAACCGATCCCGTCTTCTAGTCAAGTTGTGCCACAAATTTCTCTTTTCCTCAATTCTGTTCAATACCTCCTCATTAGTTATGTGATCTACCCACCTTATCTTCAGCATTCTTCTGTAGCACCACATTTCAAAAGCTTCTATTCTCTTCTTGTCCAGACTATTCATCGTCCATGTTTCATTTCCATATATGGCTACACTCCATACAAATATTTTCAGAAATGACTTCCTGACACTTAAATCTATACTTAATGTTAACAAATTTCTCTTCTTCAGAAACGCTTTCCTCGCCATTGACAGTCTACATTCTAAATCCTCTCCACTTCGACCATCATTAGTTATTTTGCTCTCCAAATAGCAAAACACATTTACTACTTTAAGTGTCTCGTTTCCTAACCTAATTTCCTCAGCATCACCCGAGTTAACTCGACTACATTCCATTATCCTCGTTTTGCTTTTGTTGATGTTCATCTTATATCCTCCTTTCAAGACATTGTCCATTCCATTCAACGCCTCTTTCAGGTCCTTTGATGTTTCTGACAGACTTACAATGTCATCGGCGAACCTCAAAGTTTTTACTTCTTCTCCATGGATTTTAATTCCTACTCCAAATTTTTCTTTTGTTTCCTTCACTGCTTGCTCAATATACAGATTGAATAACATCGGGGATAGGCTACAACCCTGTCTCACTCCTTTCGCAACCACTGCTTCCCTTTCGTACCCCTCGACTCTTATAACTGCCATCTGGTTTCTGTACAAATTGTAAATAGCCTTTCGCTCCCTGTACTACCCCTGCCAACTTCAGAATTTGAAAGAGAGTATTCCAGTCAACATTGTCAAAAGCTTTCTCTAAGTCTACAAGCGCTAGTCACATAGGTTTGCCTTTCCTTAATCTATCTTCTACGATAAGTCGTAGGGTCAGTATTGCCTCACGTGTTCCAACTTTTCTACAGAATCCAAACTGATCTTCCCCAAGGTCAGCTTCTACCAGCTTTTTCCATTCGTCTGTAAAGAATTCGTGTTAGCAGAAGGTAGAGAAGGAAATTCTACAATAATACATGTTTGAAAATCATATCCTCACCAATTAACGCATTCGACACTGTTCGATTACAGCCACCAACATCATGAGTGTGGTATAAAACGTGCGAAGTCGTTATTTTGGGATATTACTGCAGTTTACGTTGGTAAACTTTTAGACTTCCGTCTCTGTAAGTTTAATATATTTTATTATTACATTCTTAAATGATGGCATTACATTTTTTAGTGCAGCAACCTTTTTCTCAAGCTAGAAAGATTATTCTGAATAATTACGGTTTAGTCTTAATATGAAAAATAGTTGCAAGTTATAACACGGGCCTATACCTAGAATCAAATATTGTCTTGGAATTTAAAAGCACTGTAATCGAGAAAAAAATGCTACTAGACTTAGTCGTCTACCTGTTACAATATTACTCTACTACATGCCACTAATCAATAAGTGATAGCATATTAAGCTGAAGTATTATCAGAAACCAGTTATAAGTAAAGTTACAAGTAAATCTCCTGAAATAGATACTATTGTAAATTAAAACCAGTTTCCATTTTCAAGACAGATAATATTATTAAAACATTAAAGAAACTCAGTTCATTTGCAAGTGCCCCACGTTAAATAGCAAAAGACCTTATTCTGTTTCAAGGTACAAGATGGTGCACACTCGACTAAGTATGGTTAACTGTCCATGTATTACACAAATAGTTCTTAAAATTTGTAACATTTTACTCACCTGAAGAACTACCCATATATTGAAAATAGCTTTAATACATTGTACAGAATTTAGATGTGCAGTATGCGAAATGTTTATAGATGTTGGATAAAACATAACCTCATGCCTAACCACAACAAAATTCTCAAAAATGGCGGAGACTCCTTGTGGTCGTCTCTAGCGCGCTGTCCATGTTATTCTACACTCAACGACTGGACTGAAGTACTCGTATTGACCAAAAATGATCGTGTTTCCTAGGTACACTATCCCCTATTACAAAAACCTGGAGACTTGGAATGGCTGGAACACTTCCGAATAAGACACTGCTATTTCTGGGCACAGAATCAGCCAATGTTTTGTTACCATCCATTGACCGTGAGTGAGGCCTTTTTGTGACTAAAGAAAAGAGTGATTACATAGCAGTTTACAAATTACTCACCACTTCGATTCTGCTAATTTATCTATATGGAGAACTATATTTTTCACTTAAGAAACCTCTTTACTATATTACCGTAACAGAATGTTAGTGTGGCGATTTACAAGATTTACGACCGTGATAGTGTAAATAAAGGATTTTGAGCAATTGAACTATTGGTTTAGTTCCTAAACCATAACTTTATTTTCTGCAAGAGAGTGTGGACACAAAAACAGTGTGTAAACAGGGATTCGTCTGGCAGATGTAAATACGGTCGCCAATCTAAATCATACTTATAATATTGAAACAATAGTTAATAATTTAAAACTTCGGAGATTAATGAGATAAAATGGCAACTTCTAGCATTTAGATCACGTGTGGACAAATTCACAGAATCAGTCACTATCAACAGCTTCTATATAGCTCTCTGCAGTGATATATTAACCGACTAGCAAACTTCTCCCTGACAATAACGTTTGGTAACTGAACTGTGTTGCGGTGAAAGAATCTCTGGCTCACGACATCAATTCGAGCAATGGACAAACCTACTTTTAGAATTTGGGCACCCTCTGTACACAATAACACATGGTAACACTTGTTTTGAACACCCTTAAAGCGGAATGAATTATACAGAATTAAATCTTTGCATTAATCTGTAGTGGCACCACAGTTTAAGACAGGAAAGCTAGATTTGGTGCAGTATTTCGAAGCGCACAAGTTACAGCCAGGTGCGGCCGGATTGCCGTAAGGTACGCTGACCAGTGGTTGCAAAGTGGAGTGGAGGCCACAGGGCCGTTGAACTGCTGAAAAGCGTAAACGCAGCGGTTCGCGTTAGTGCAAGCTACAGGCAGAAGGGACCCACTTGCACAACCAGGGTGTGGTGGAGTACGTGACTCGTAGCAGTGCGTTAGCAAAACAGAGGCGCACAGCTGAGTGTAAACAGGTGCCGTTTTCTAACGAGATTCATTCTAGTGTGACAGCTCTCCTGGACGGCGAGGCGTTTCACACAAGCGGCCACATGCAGCAACAGATGGGGCGCCAGTGTCCCAGTCCACAGCGGGCCGACACGGGCACCGCAGCCAGCCAGTGAAGGGCCACTCTTCGACTCGCTTTCGCGAGCAGTTGTCTCGGCTCCCAACACACGCCGGACACATCACGAAGTGTGGGCCGCAGTTTTGGACACCGGATTGTGGGCGCCCGTTGTCATTCACGCTGGCGAGAAAAAGCAGCAGCTGTCTGCCCGCAGCTCAGACTGAGCAGTGCTGAGTCGGCAGGGATGCAGACTGCTCAGCCAATTCCTGGCATCCTGACGATGCCACATTCCGCTGGCGTACAAGGCCGACAAACAGTGCCTTGCACTGGGTCGCATGGGCGGTGGCCTCAGCATTCGGGGACCCTGTGACGTGGACCGGGGTGAACGGGGCACTGTAGTTCAGTACAATAAATCATTTGGGAAGCTCGGACGAGTCTTAATATGGCGCCACTTGGCACCCATCGTTTAAAAATCATTTATTTAAAAATAGTCTCAAAACAGAATGGAATAGGATGCTAGTTATTTCTTTCAATGAGCAAATTCTTGGCTCAGATTAAGCAGTCTAAGATTTGTAGTACAACTGTCTGTGATCACCGCCAGTGTGCATTAGTATTGTCTGTGTTTAGTGTTGTTAGTAGGGGTGGTTTGGTATGTAAGAGGCGCGGACAGTGTCAGATGTTGTGTGATCACTGTGCAGGACACGGAGGTGCCACATACTCGTGTGGGGCTGCCGTCAACACCGCAATACATACAGCTGCTTTTGGACTGCTGCCATGATCAGGAAGCATAGAGTGCTGATGGACGACATTGCGTTCTGTTCAGTAACGAATAGCGGTTCTACACTATCCAGGAGAGTTAGGCATGGTGTGGTGTGTTGTGGTGTGGGGAGCCACTGGGTATGGCTTCAGGTCAAGGCTGGTACTGACTGAGGTAGCCCGGATGGCACAACAGTTCTTCAGGGATATCCTGCGCCCTCAACCGTTACTTCTAATGCGACAGTTTTCAAGAAGACGATGCTCGTCCACAGATGGTACGTGTCTCTATAGACCGTCTCAGTGATGTTGAGCTCCTCACGTGACCAGAAAGGTCTCCAGGTCTCCAGATCTGTCCGTCGATGGAACATATGTCGGACCAGCTCAGACAGATCTGTCCCAGTGCCAGTATCAGGGATATTAAGGACGAGTTACAACAATTGTGGGCCACGTTCTTCATTAGAGGCTACAATGGCATGATGACAAACTTCTCAACAAAATCAGTGCGTTTATCTAGGCCAGAGGAAATATACCATCAAAGTGGTAAGTGGGTTCATACTGCCCACTTCTTTGTAAATTGGACTCTATTTTCTTTCCGCTGAAATAATGTCATATTCCAACTGAATCTGTGAACTTTCATTTCGTTTCCTCCACCGATTCTGGATGCTGCACTTTTCTTTTTTTTCCTTTTTTTGTTATTTCTTTGTTGCAGAGTGCATATACACATTCACGAAAAGAAAATACCAGTGTAGCTCTATTATGTAACTGAAGGTGGAAGGAGGAGGATAAAGGAAAGGAAAGGGAAGGGTGTGACGACATTGGCTGCATCGGAACTTAGTACAGACCAGTGAAAATGCGTGTCGGACCAGGATTCGAACACGGGATCTTGTGCTTATTACACAGTTGGGTTAACAACAGCGCCACTTGGACACAGTGTTTATCGGAAACGCGCGGACTGTCTCGGCACAATTCCTGCCCGACTCACATCCCCACCTAGCGCCACTATCCGCAGTCGCCGTCCATCTCCTCCATGCTCGCCAATTTTAGATTCCTGCTGGAGGCCGAACGAAATATTCAACCGCAACTGAAGAAGGGGGCTCATCTACATCTACATCTACATCTACACACATACACCGCAACCCACCATACAGTACGTGGCGTAGGGTACCATGTACCACTACTAGTCATCTTCTTTCCTGTTCCACTAGCAAACAGAGAGAGGAAAAAACGACTCTCTGTATGCCTCCGTATGAGCCCTAATTTATCGTACCTTATCTTCGTGGTCGTTACGCACACTGTATGTTGCCCGCAGTAGAATTGTTTGGCAGCCAGCTTCAAATGCCGGTACTCAAAATTTTCTCAGTAGTTTTTCTCCAAATGATCGCAGCCTTTCCTGCAGGGATTCCCACTTGTGTACCTGAAGCATCTCCATAACACGTGTTGTTCGGATCTACTGGTAACAAATTTAGTAACCCTCCTCTAAATTGCTTTTATGTCTCCCTTCAATCTGAACTAATACGGATTCCAAACACTGGAGCAGTACTCAAGAACAGGTCGCACTCATTCCTAAGATTCTCCCAATAAGCCGAAGTTGACAATTCACCTTCCCTACCACACTTCTCACATGCTCGTTCCATCTCATACCGCTTTGCAGCGTTACGCCCAGATGCATATTTAAGCAACTTGACTGTGTCACGCAGAACACTAGTAATACTGTATCCAAACGTTATAGGTTTGATATTCGTACTCATCCGAATCAACTTCCATTTTCCCAAATTTTCCAAATTTTAGCTGCCATTCACCACACCAACTGGAAATTTTGTCTTAGTCGTCTTCTATCTTCCTAAGTCAATCCACTTCGAAACCTCGGCATCATAAGCAAATAGCCGCAGATTGCTGCCCATGCTGTTATGGAGTGAAAAACAGCGCTCCTATCACGCTTCACTGGGGCACTCCTGACGATATCCTTGTCTCTGATGAACTCTCGTTGTCGAAGACAACATACTGGGTTCTATTACTTAAGAAGTCTTCGAGCCTCACACATATCTGTGAACTTATTCCATACGCTCGTACCTCCGTTAACAGCCTGCAATGGAGCAAGATGTCAAACGCTTTCCGGAGATCTAGAAATATGGAATCTGCCTGTTGCACTTCATCCGTAGTTTGCATTGTATCACGTGAGAAAAGGGCGAGTTGAGTGTCGCACGAGCGATGCTTTCTAAAACCATGCTGGTTCGTGGACATAAACTTCTCAGTCTGAGTTTGTTACATTCAAAATGAGAATACGCTAAGGATTCTGCAGCAAATACAAGTCAAGGATATTGCTCTATAATTTTGCAGGTCCGTTCTTTTACCCTTCTTATATACTGGAATCACCGGCGCTTTTTTCCAATCGCTTGGGACTTTGTGCTGGGCGAGAGATTCATTACGAACTCAGGTGAATCAATTATATGAATGAGTTGTGTCTGTTCCTTCGAAAATGTCAGGATGAACGGACACCACGCATCCGTATAATGTAGCTATAGTTATAGTAATGGCGAAAGTGTTGGTGTTTCACAGTCAGCATAACATCGTTTCGCTAACATTAAACGACATTTTGAAAATCAAGTACGAAACTTTGTACGAGGGTCACTCCAAAAGAAATGCACAATTTTTTTTTAAATCCATCTTTTATGCTACATGTTTGAAAGTTTTACAGTGTGTAGATACATCCTTTAGGAACTATATTTTCATTTCTCCACATATTTTCCATCCCTCTCAACTGCCTTACGCCATCTTGGAACCAGCGCCTGTATACCTGAACGGTAAAATTCTGGACCAACCTGTTGGAGCCACTGTTCGGCAGTGTGCACAAGGGAGTCTTCTTCTCCAAACCTTGTTCCACGAAAAAAGTCTTTCAGTTTCCCAAAGAGATGATAGTCACATGGAGCCAGGTCAGGACAGTAAGGCGGGTGTTTTAGCGTTGTCCATCCGAGTTTTGTGATCGCTTTCACGGTTTTTTGACTGACATGTGGCCATGCATTGTCGTGCAACAGCAAAACACCCTGCTTTTGTCGATGTGGTCGAACACGACTCAGTCGAGCTTGAAGTTTCTTCAGTGTCGTTTTATATGCATCAGAATTTATGGTGGTTCCACTTGGCATGATGTCCACAAGCAATAGACCTTCAGAATCGAAAAACACCGTAGCCATAACTTTTGCAGCAGATGGTGTGGTTTTGAATTTTTTTTCTTGGGTGAATATGCATGATGCCACCCCATTGATTGCCTCTTCGTCTCTGGTGAAAAATGATGGAGCCATGCTTCGTCACCTGTCACAATTCTTCCAAGAAGTTCATCTCCACCATTCTCGTACTGTTCCCAAAGTTCGCTGCATACCGTTTTTCTTGTTTCTATGTGAACCACTGTCAACATCCTGGGAACCCACCCGGCACAAACCTTTTTTAACGCCAACACTTTCAGTATTCTGCAAACCCTTCCCCTATCCCAATATAGTGCGACAATTCGTTCACTGTGATGCGTCTGTCAGCAGTCACCAATTCGTTAACTCTCTGCACATTGTCTGGAGCGTGTGCAGTACGAGGCCTGCCGCTGCGAGGACAATCCTCAATATTGCCGTGCCCGCTTTCATCACGTAACCTGCTTGCCCACCGACTAATTGTACTGCGATCGACAGCAGCATCTCCATACACCTTTATCACCCTCTTGTGGATGTTTCCCACTGTCTCGTTTTCACAGCACAGGAGTTCTATGACAGCACGTTGCTTCTGACGAACGCCAAGCGTAGCAGTCATCTTGAAGACATGCTGTGACGGCGCCACTAACGGGAGCAGGTTGAACTAAGTTTGAAAACAAGCGGGAAGGATGTATCTACACACTGTAAAACTTTCACACATGGAAACTGAAAACAGTGTTTTTACAAAAATAATGTGTTGTGTTGGCAGAAGAGCCAACACCGTGTTACTAGTGGAGGTCGAAATGCACGCGTTTTAGCTCACGCAGGCTGGCGTGAGGAGGGAAGGACTATACTGACGTGAGGTCTGGAACATGGCAAGGAATTAGAATTCTGAAAGCGGACGTAGTTAGTTTGATACTTAACTTTAATCCATTAATGATGAACGTCGCTTTGACCGTACATGATTCACAATAGTATCTGTTCAGAATACATTCTTGAAGATAGTAATTTTAGTAACTGAATATGGCGCCTTGCCAGGTCGTAGAAAATGACGTAGCTGAAAGCTATGCTAAACTGTCGTCTCTGCAAATGAGAGCGTATGTAGAAAGTAAACCATCGCTAGCAAAGTCGGCTGTATAACTGGGGCGAGTGCTAGGGAGTCTCTCTAGACTAGACCTGCCGTGTGGCGGCGCTCGGTCTGCAATCACTGATAAGGGCGACACGCGGGTCCGACGTATACTAACGGACCGCGGCCGACTTAAAGGCTACCACCTAGCAAGTGTGGTGTCTGGCGGTGACACCACATAGTGTGCATTTCTTTTGGAGTGGCCCTCGTATTTTTAGGTGGGGTAAATACCGGGTACACAGAATGTAATCCGATGACCAAAACCGCATCCTCACAATCGATATTGCAGTATTACCGTGATTAACCAGAAGCGGAGATGGGAAATCGGTTTACAGGGTACTGAACTTGCGAGTCCAGGTAACCCGAGTGATTGAGGCACTGGAGAGACGGCGCAGTTAGGCAGCAACACGAGACTAGACCGGACCAGAAAAGACGAGAGCGGAGGAAAGCAGAGAAGACCGGAGCGGGGCAGAGTGGCTACAGCGGGGCTAATGAAGCGCGTGGGACGCCGGCGTTCTTGTGGGCCGTGACTGATGCGGCGGTCTTCCGGCGACGGCTGACTAATGCCTCCTCTGATAGCGCGGCCGCGGGCCCCGCCCGCAAACTCTCCCTTCCCTGCCGGAAACCTGCGGCCGAACACCGCAGAGAAGAGAGACACCCCGCTACTCTTCAGGCCTCACCGCCGCAACACCAGGGCAGGCGTGCGGCTTTCTGATGGTCTTCCCAAATTACTAAACTGCTACTCACCCGATACTAGTTGCAGGCTATCCCTGTAAGGGCTTCCACAGCCAACAAAAATTTCCTTTTCAGTATTTCATACGATTATGGACCTTAATCATACACAGTTCGTATTCCTGTGACGTACTGAATCTCAGCTTTATCTATGACAATGGTGTAGGCCAAAGGAATGACTCAAAATTTGTACCAGGTAATTGATTCGAACCTGGGTCTCTTACTTCCCACAGAAATGAGCTATCTATTACGCCACACTAGTGCTGCAGATAACACACCGCACAAACTTCCCTAGCACGTCTCCCTCACCGTTACAAACTGACGCTTCAAGCCATTGTTATTCCCTCTGTCGGTCCATCTTTTCAGAAATGGTTTCGCGACTCCGCTTTTCGATACACCATATTAAATGAAACACATTTCAGCCGTCTAGTTTCCAAACTTTATTTGGCTACCAGTTTCGGCGTTTTACTACTCCATCTTCAGGCCCCTGACCGACGTGTAGGAAGATTCCACTTCGGTTCTGGTCAAAACAGGTGCCAGCAGTACCGGTATTAGTAGATTTCTGCTTGCTGCAGGGATCAATTCGACCATCATCTCACGTGGAATCTTCCTACACGTTGTTCAGGGGCCTGAAGATGACCTAGTAAAGCGCCGAAACTGGTAGCCAAATAAAATAACTCTCGAAACTAGACGGCTGAAAGGTGTTTCATTTGACATCCATTGTTGTTCCCCTTCTAAATTGGCATCAGTATTGTCAAGGCTCACCAATATTGAAATATAGCACCTTATTAATGAGTGAAATGGGTTAATCATGCCTGTGCCTCAGGCTTAGGGAAGTGAGGTGGCGCAGTGGTTAGCACACTGCACTCGCATTCAGGAGGACGATGCTTCAAACCCGCGTCCGGCCATCCTCATTTAGGTTTCCCGAGGTCTCCCTAAATCGGTTCAGGCAAATACTGGGATGGTGACTTTGAAAGGGCACACCCGATTTCCTTCTCCATCCTTCCCTAATCCGATCTTGTGCTCCGTCTCTAAAGACCTCATTGTTGATAGGACCAGCTCAGGCGTAGGTGATGTATTAATTCTATATAGTTGGTACAAAATGTAATTCACTGCTTTGGTCAACATCATTACCGTAGATAAAGGTTACACTGAATATGTATCCAGAATACCAACTACAGTACATATCGTTAATATATCGCCTACACCTAAAGTACGAGCAGGATTAACCCTCTTTCACTCATTGCTATGATGCTATTCCAGTTTCGGAAGCCTTGGCAAATACCGATGCGAGTTTACAATGGAAATAGCAATGGGCTGAGGTGCGATTTGGAATCTGTATTGGTGAAGGAGACGTACTAAGCTAGTCCATGGGCCGGTCAATGGCCAGGTAGCCTTAACTATATGAAGATGGTATCTCTTCTTTCGGACAGACAGCATCGGTGACCATGCAGCTCTCTTGGAATCAAATGTTAATTAAATCAAGACCCCAAGCTGTCGACAGCTAACCGGCCATTGACCATCTTCTTCTGTGCTGGATAAGCACGCATTGCTTGAACTCTTACGGGACTCGGTAAGATTGTCTGCCGCGAGTAATGGGTGTAATGGGCAGGGGAACTACGAATGTAGTTTGTGGACATTAAGTTGGGGATGTCGGTCTCATGCGGATCGTACAAGGGATAAGTCCCTGCAGCTGCACTATCCTCTGTGTCCTCGGTGGCTGAGATGGATAGAGCGTCTGCCATGTGAGCAGGAGATCCCGGGTTCGAGTCCCAGCCAGGGCACACATTTTCAACTGTCCCCTTTGATGAACATCAACGCCTGTCGACAGCTTAGGGTCTTGATTTAATTGTTATTTCATTCTAAGAGAGCTGCATGAACATATAACATCTTCATATAACCTTAGAAGAACACGTGCTAAGGCATAAATCTTGGGACAGATCTGGATGAGCTAAGATTGGCGCAATACGTAGTGCTTCTTTCAAAGAATCAAATTCCAACTGTGCCTGTTCGTCCCAGTTCCAAGTAGTGTTTTTACCAGTGAGGGAACAAAGTTTTGCTGTTACTAGAGTTTGCATATTCAGAACACGACGATAGAAATTCACGAGACCTAGAAAACTGCGAACTTGTTTTTTTGTGAATGGAACTGGAATGGCTCTGATTGCTTCTGACTTTTTAGGATCCAGATAAATGCCTTCAGAAGAAATAATGTGACCCAACATACCACCTTTGCCCTATCGAATTCAGATTTTTACTAGTTAATTGTAATCCCAGATTCTACAAAAATACCTAACACATTGTTGAGGATGCGATTATGTTGTTCCCAAGATGCTTTTTCTATTAACATATCGTCTACGTATGAGGAGATGTGACGTTTTAAGAACTCAGGTAGTATGGAATTCAGGCCACGAATAAATGCTGCGAAGAGATGTTCAAAACAAAAGGAACTCTCCGAAATTGATAACAAACGCCGAAACAAAGAAAAGCCATATATTTCCTACATTCTGGATGAAGTTCAGTTTGATAAAAGCTGGATCTGAGCTCACTAGATGACAACACTTTTACGCCATTAAAATTTTGATGAAGTTCTTCCAACATTTGCGGCCTATCTGTTTGAAGAATAATTATGGTATTTATTTGTGTCGAATCTAAGACAAGCATGATCTGTCTGTTTCTCTTCTCAACAACATGTAATGGATTATTGTATGAGCTTACCGCTGGTTCAATAATGCCCTAAAAAACATAGATTGTATTTACGTTCAAACATGGTCCCTATAATGTGCCGAAATTACGCAAAATTCAGTATGCTCATGAACACGACACGAAATTGGTATTGAAATCCTTTAATTGTTACTGTTTTGGGAGTAAAAACTGTGGAATGCGCTTGTAAAATGTCAAAAGGTCCTGCCTATCAGTGTCATTATAGTTCTCAATTGTTTGAATTTTATTCTGAATTAAATCGTTCGTATCTAATATGTCATCAATATCATCCCTGTCAGTACATGCAGAGTGATTAATAGTGTCAAATTCCGTCGAAAGTTCCATACTGCAAATTAACAAGAGGTAAAGCTGATTAATTTCCTCGTCATGGTTTGAAAGCCAATCTTGAAATTTCAAAGCTATTGACATCTTCTTTTTCTAAACTTATTTCAGCATCGTGAATAAAATTGTTCTATATTCCTTGAAAAAGTCAATTCCCAACATAATTTCCGGAGACAATAATGGAACAATAAGAAAATTCATAGTAAATCTATGGCTTTGACAAAAGAATTCTAAGTTTGTTTGTTGGCGTACGTCTACACTATTTCCAAACACTGCACCTTGTAATTTAATCTTGCGTGAAGAAAGTATGGGGCAGTCGTTCGATTTGTTGCATTTACTAAAAGCTGTTTCACTAATTACTGAAATAGAACTATCAGAGTCAAGTACTGCCGTAAATTTTATATCATTTGATGTGATGTGGATTACCGGATATGCAATATTATTCTGTTTCAAGTCATGTTCCTGACGTAAGATGTCCCTAATGTCTTCCATTCTCACGTAATTGATAGCCACGGCAGTTATGTCGTCAGTTTCACGAGTACATCTTGTGGCTGTCTGTGGTGTGAGTCATTGTCTGTTATCTCTTTGTTGTCGCGCATCGTTACTGGCATTTGGAGATCTAACTTCTACAATTTCAACTTGTCGAGAGGGCCCTGGCCTATTTGAATCACTCCAGCTCTGATTACATTCAGGTATGTCGTTATGATTATAGCGTCTGTTGTCATGTCGGTAATTTCTGTAATTTCTTTCTTGTTGATCACGTGGTGGAGAATTTCTCCCTGAATTGTAATTACGAGATGGACCGTTGCGTCTGAAGTTATTTTGTCTCCATTGATAATAATTATTCTAGTTCCTATATTGTCTGTTTCTATGGTTATCTCTGTCGTATTCATTACCACGGAGAGGTGATCTTTCCCTGCAACTTGTTATTCTCCCAACGGTTGTCATATGGGTGGTGTCTGTTTTGGTCACAATTTGCGTTATAATAATGGCCTTGTCGTGTTCGGTTATTATTTCTGTCGTCACGGAATTGTGACGGATGTGACCTTTAATTGTTGGTGTTTTCCCGTTTTTGCATCCCGCGACTGTTTGCGTCGATTTCCAGTTCTTGCAACAATCCCTGAAAGCTTCAATGACATCTTTGCATCGTCCTGCCAGAATAATATGTCTTAAGTGTTCAGGCAATTTAATTAAACAAATGCGGATGAGTTCCGAGGGGCTGTAGGGGTTAGACAAATACAGATTTTTATGCAACAAAAAAATGGCTTTGAGCACTATGCGACTTCTGAGGTCATCAGTCGCCTAGAAATTAGAACCAATTAAACCTAACTAACCTAAGGACATCACACACATCCATGCCCGAGGCAAGATTCGAACCTGCGACCGCAGCGGTCGCTCGGTTCCAGACTGTAGCGCCTAGAACCGCACGGCCACTCCGGCCGGCTTTTATGCAACATATCTTCAAAATATTTCAACGGGCTGTAAACTTCAGACTGTTCGAAATGCAGAAAGGAAGGCATGATAGAAATCTCCTTCATTGTGACAGTCGTGAATACTCGGTCGCATTCTTACTGCTGGTTCATTCTCTAGACAGCCACACATAAATTCTAATCTATGATCTAATGACCAATTAGGAGGAAAGCAATGAGAAAACTCATGAAGCCAAGCTTTTGGATGAATGTCATTACCAGAATTCTTGAATGTTTTAAATTAACGTGTAGTTATGAAAAGCTTATAATCAATATCATCGTGTCGGTGAGTCACCGATCGGTTGTTGTTACATTGTGTCGGCGGATCCATCTCAAGATTCGGTGCACCTTGCCAACTCCTTTCAAAATCTCCGGAATACCCTGTGTCATTACTTTGTGGCTTTTCAGTATTTCTAAATCCCACTTCCCGTGTCGTAGCGCTAGTATCCTCAAAAATACGTTACTATTGTATCACGTGCGCCAACTGATCTTACACTTCCAGCATTTCTGTTTTGTGTTGCATATTAATTTGATTATGATTTTGTTTGAATTTCCTAATTTGCTCATACTCTTCTGTGTCAGTAAAGGCTACCGGTCTTGTATTATTCAGATCGTCATTGCTAGCTGATCCGAAAGTTAGACTATTTTTTCTTATTTCTTATTTCTTCTGTGTGTTTTTGTGAACCAAATTTTAGAGTATCTGTTTGTGTCGAAATCGTATCTACTGTGCCCTTTAAGTTTTCTTGATTCTGTACAAGTTGCGTGACCGTATCGGTAGATGCAACTGAGTCAATTTTAGCTTGCAGGGTGGCGTGATTTTCGTGCACAATGGTATGCAATTCTTTTATGGTTGCTTCATGATTCTGTAACGCGTTTTCATAACGCCAAAAAAATAGGCTGAAAATGCTCACAAATTTGTGTTTTTACATCTTCAATAATCTTTTGGTATTTCGATTCGATTTTAAATACCTCAGCAGTTAAATCTTTACGTGTTTGTTCAAGCGTTGTGTCTAGGTTTTGAAGCTGTTGGTGTGTCTGCATCAGCAATATTCATATTTTGAAAAGTAGAGGGTGAGTCTTGACTTAATTCAGAAACAGATGATGACACAAAACCTGAATCTACGGTACATGGAAGATTTGGTTCTGTCATTTCGGATTCCTGAGGCGATCTGTTACTGACAGATCGATCGATAATACTTTCCTGTTCACTAATTGTTTCACTGTCTATGCTGTTATTTACTGCCTGATCTATGTCCCCATGCACTATTAGCCAATTACTGTCTCGAATATTTGTCACTTAATTACAAGGTGGTACTGACACGCTACGCTCGTCTTCACTGTCATTTCTCAATTTGCTTTGTAGCATAGTGTTACGATTTTCACACGCCATGATTATCACACTGTTTTGCACAATAACAACAACAAAAATTTGACAAGCAAAAAGAAGAAGACACACTAAAGTAGCACTGAAAGTTATCAATATCTAACTAATTGCAAAGGCGGATGCGAGATACTTGGTGCAAATCCACACGCATGCCACAACTGCTTTGCTAATTACAATACAGTACAACAATTAGAAACTATAACTACAAAGGAAATTCTCTATACAATTACGCGCTAGCAACAACAATAACTAATTTCTAATTAAGCACTAATCATTCAAACAACAAGAAAAATCAGAGGATTTCAGTGAGGTATCCTCGGATATGCGTCGAGAGGTGAAACTTGATTATTAAAATTTTTTACTTACTTGAAGTGAAATAACTGGGAAGATTAAACTTCTTAATTTAATTCAGAAACTACTGAGTGAAAGTGGACGTATTGAGCCTACATTCTCTTTACTTATTCTTATCACCTCAAATCTGACCCACAGAATTTGCCCTGACAAACAGCTCTCAAACGTCTTCCATTAATTAATTACCCACAATATTCAACGATAACGCGATCTGACTGCTTTAAAATTAACTCAAAAGAATGACCCTGAGTTAGAAGAAATCCTAACAATAACCCACACAAATCATAAGTCACTTACCACAAAGAAAATCTTCATTACACGTACTACAGCAATGCAGCGAACACCATACTGCCAGCTAAATAAGAAATTCTAACTACTGAAGTCTATAACTACTAATAGGCATGTGGTTAGCAAAGGAAAGATTTTGTTGCAGAGCAAACAATGTATTTAGCATCTTTTACCTTAATCAAGTGGCAACCAGTTCAAAGAAATTATATTTATTTATTTAGCGTATGGCAAGTACAAATCACGTATGAAAAATCTAAAAGTACATAACACACAAAACAGTTACAATATCACAAACAAACATCTAGGTTAGAAATATAATCGATTGCACTGTTAGTCGCATCCATGAAGTCCCTTGTTGGCCCAGGGTAGGCCCTCAGAGGGCATTCTACCACGATATGGTGAATTGTCTGCCTGTCAGCGCCGCAGTCGCACTGTGGTGATGGCACTATGCTCCATTTGTACAAGGAGCCCGCACAACGGCCGTGGCTCGTCCTGATCCTGTTAAGGGTAGACCAGATTTTGCGGGGCAAGTCAAAGCCCCGAGGTCTGTTAGATGTTCCCAATAAGGTGTTAACCTGAGGCGGTGTCTTTTCCTCCCATTCTTCTCTCCAGCGGTCCTCAAGAATAAAAGCGTTCTTTACCAGATCTTTGGCATTTGCGAGAGGGGGGTGTCTGGATTTCAATCTATTTTGCTCAATTCCATTACTCAGGGTGTGGATAGGAAGATCTGGGCTATTTTGGATTTTTCGACACTCCCTGACAAGTGCATGTTCTCTGCGCAAATGTGGCGGCGGGATATGGCTCAATACAGGCAGCCATTGGACAGGAGTTGACCTGATCGTTCCAGAGATAATCCTCATCGTTTCGTTCAAGACTGCATCCACCTTCTTGATGTGAGCACTATTTAACCATATTGGGGAACAGTACTCTGCTGCAGAATAGACAAGTCCTAGTGCAGAGCTACGCAGAACGGAGGCAGTGGACCTCCAACTAGTGCCACAAAGCTTTTGGACAATGTTGTTTCTAGTTCTGACTTTTTCAGCAGTGTTTACAAGGTGTTGTTTATAGCTCAATGTTCTATCGAGTGTCACGCCCAGATACTTTGGTGTTCTATTATATGGAAGAATGCCGCCATCAAAGCGGATCTTGAGCTCTTTGTTTGCTAATTTGTTATTCAGGTGGAAACAAGTGGCCTCTGTTTTGGATGGGCTGGGTTGGAGCCTCCAGTCACGGAAGTATTTTCCTAGAGTGGTCAAATCGCTGGATAGTGTGATCTCAGTTTCCTCCATTTCTCGATGTTGTGTAGCCAAGGCCCAGTCGTCCGCGTATCCGAACATTTTGGATCTCGTCCTGGGCATATCGGCTATATACATGCTGAAAAGCAGTGGAGCCAGTACTGAACCTTGGGGCAGGCCATTATTAAGTTTCATGAATTTACTTCTGTTGTTATTATATATATTATATAATCATCAGTAATAACCCTACATGACGGATACACATTCAGATCGTCCGCTCGCGCTAATACTGCAAACCCCCAACACTGATAATTATTAATCCCTAACCTCCATCACTATTGACTACTCACAACCAACTTCCATCACTGCTGACTGTTCATCTCCAACTTCCATCACTGCTGGCTGTTCACGTCCAACTGCGAGTCTGACCAGCCACAGAGCCTCTTACAGAGTGCACACAGCGCTGTCTGAGTTACTAATGCAAAGCGCTACATACCGCTGCCAACATACAAACACATAAATAGCCCGTGGTAGCTGTGTGCTCGTTGTCTCTTGCGTGGGTGATTTGGATACTCTAAGGAAACTAAGTATTTTTTGTGTTTATCAGGAGGACTGGTACACTGTAAGGTGACAGTGTGGTTACCGTGCTTCTATATGGGATTAATTTGTGGTTTGCATTGAGCGAGAGGGGCTCAGTTGACAAAATGTTTGATTGAACTGAAAATTTTGGATCAGAACTCTACTTTGGTCATTCCTTGTGGGTTGGCAGTAAATTGTCATCTTTCGCGTAACAGTTAAATAGTACCCACTGGAACCACTTATGCAAGTCCGTCACAGTATCATCATTACTTTCAGCTATGAAGTGGCGAGTGACCATTAAATTAGGGAAAAGTAGTCGGTGTCGATTTACCAACACTTTAACAGGCTAAATTTTGCTTCGATTATTTAATTTCAGGGCCCAATGTGGTGGTGGTGTTCAGGTTTATTTATTTAATTTTTTTTACCCTCAGTCTTGTAGCTGCGGACATAGCGCTGCTGACACACTTCCACTGCCGTCGTATTCACATGTACATGTAAAGCTGAAGTAAAACTTCCGTAAGTGAGAAGAAATAAAACAGTTCCAGAGTTTTCAGCTGAAGTAGATATAATTTCCCTCAAAATAAGATTAAGTCCTAGATAGAAAAGAAATAATAAATAAGAGAAACAGATTCAATAAAGACCTGATTTTTCGACGCACGGAAGAGACAGGATAGGCATTCAAAGATAGTGGTAGCTAAATGTTGGTAGTGTTAGAACGAACAGTGCAGAGATACAATTTGTTGTTAGTACATATAATTCGACAACATCATTGCTGTAGACTGTTGTGCATGAAAATAAACTAATCTGCTGATACGTTATCAGTATAGGTGCCAGAATTAATAGAATTACTTTATAGTAAATATTTTGGTAAAGAGGAGCAAGGAAAGAAAGTCATGTGTTTTACATTGAAAACAATACAGAAATAATGCAGTATCGACTAAGATTGAATCACTGACTGGGCGTTAAATTATCTCTTTGGTTTAAGTAAATAATATTAATTGTCAAACTAAGGATAAGCTGTTGCTACTACATATTGTAAAATCCTGTAAATAGAAAAATTGCTTAAGCAGTAATTGTAATCCGAGTAATATATATTTTCATTTCGACTTCAATACGGTAGTTAAATTACTTATATAGATATCAATCTTTACTTGTTTATGTTGTTCACAATCGTTAGCGAATATGCTTTTTTCTTGACATACATACGGTAGTTATATTATGTGTAGAGAGATTAATCATTACTTGGTGTGTTGTTTGCAGCTGTGGTCGAACTGCACCCCACGACGAGCTGTACCACTGCGTCTTGGTCCTAAATATCAACTAACACATAATTTGCAACTACCTATCATTAAATATAAATACAGCTACGTTTACGGAAAGTAAGGAAAAGTTATTCTCAAGTAATCAAATGAGGGCAATGATACTTATACATCACTAAGTATCTCACTATATGTATTTATGGTGTAGTTGTGGTCTTCAGTCCAGAGATTGGTTTGATGTAGCTCTGTCCTGTGCAAGCTTCTTCATTTACAAGTAACTACTGCACTCTACATCCTACTGAATCTGCTTGGTGTATTCATTCCTTGGTCTCCTTCTACGATTTTTAGCCACCACGCTGCCCTCCAATACTAAATGTGTGACCCCTTGATGCCTCAGAACATGTCCTATCAACTGATCTCATCTTCTAGTCAAGTTTTGCCACAAATTCCTCTTCTCCCCATTTCTATTCAGTATGTAAGTTAACGAGCATTTAACTCTCATTCAAGTATATGGCTGAAAGAGCCAGCCTTCAGGAATTGTGAAACGAACCCTGTCGTCCACAACAGCATGCCACAAAGAGTGCAGATTCACCACGAGATGGGGAAACTGATAGGCGTCTATTGTCTATTGAGGCCTAAGTGTTGAAGTGTGCGAGTGAGACAGACGAGAACCTACGTCATAGCGAGACACAGTAGAAGCCGTTTGTAGCCAAGGAGACGTAGCAATGTTAAATATGGCGAACCTATAATCGGCCATAAAGGTAAACATTTATGGAAAATATTTAATTCTGCAGTAATGCAGGGAATGAAGCCATAGTAATTTTATTCTACTATCCTTCATAAATTTTCATGGTGATCCCAAGAAAACTTGAATATTGATCATATCTATAATAGTTTAGGATTTACAGTTAAAATGAAATTCACAAGTTTTGTAACAAAGACCTGAATGCTAAACTCTGAACGCTTTAGTTGATCTTAACGATCGACATTTCATATAGAAGCGCATCATTAAAATGACAAATGTTGTAAATATCAACTCTACATTTGTTTAAAAGATGGCAACAAGGTTTTAAGTAGCGAGTTGTATGATGCATCAGCGATTGTTGACAGTGCTGTATTTGAAGGTGTTTTTAATGATGTGGAAGTAAAAAGTAACGCTTTATTTCGTGATAATGATGTGTAGCTACAAATGTTGATAATTTTAAGGGAGAATCCAGTGAGTTTGATTATAATATAGAAAGTGATATATGGACAGAATGGTATCTTAAGGAGGAATGTTATTTTACTGTAACTGATTGCCGATAGTTCTGTAGTACATTACGATCGTTATTACCTCATTTGTGGACTCGAGAGAAGTTTAAGATAGCGAGAGGTCTAGAAAAAAAAATTAAATTGGGGCGAAAGAAGCATTCAGTGAATTATTTTGGAGCGAGTACGAAATTGAGGGGTGGATTAATCAGGATATGTGTACTCTAGAAATGGCAGAGAAGGGACGAGACATATAAAATTATTTATTGAGGGAACAGTGTTTCGAGCGAAAAGAAATGATTAATGTACCGAAATTAAAGTAAATGACGGGGAAGTAGACGCAGTGCCCGATTCTGGTAGCAATTTGTCGGCAGTGTCAGAAGGTTTGGTACATAGGATAAAGAATAAGAAATTAGAATAATACCTGTCAATAGCGTAAAAATTAAAACGGCAGCTGGCGGTTTAAATAAGCCGATAAGGCAAGAAGTGCTCTTGGAATTCTGGTGCCAGGAGAATCATTTTAGTATAGGATGCTTTGTAGTGAATGGACTTGTAAAGGATATGTTGTTGCGAACAGATTTCTTGTGTAAATATAAAACTTCGCTTCACTGTGCAGGAAGGTGCTTGGATTTTGAAACTGAAGATGAAAAAAGGAAAACCAGATTGCGCACACCACAATTACACATGGTTGGGATGAAGAGAACAATATGTGCGACAAGTTTGGAGGAATACTTTGCAATGTTTTATTTCAGTATTTATTGTAACTTGTTTGTTGTTTTGGCGCATAAGGATTTTTTTTGGCACAAGGCCTGTACAATTATAAAGAGTTTAGATGCACATTTGGGTGCGAGGAAGTTGGAGAACTCAATTATTTGGTGAACGGTATCAAGTCAAAAAACCGTGCACAGTATGCATATAAATTAGGTTTTGGGGGTATATAAAGGATTTATTTACGTGTATGCTTAAGTTTTTGGATGGTTCTATGTTTGTTGTAATTGCCAAATTATAAGTTACTGTTGCGCCAATTTGGGTGCGTGGAGGTCAGAGAAATTTGAAAAATGAATATTAATAATGCTTACCTCAGAAGACAGATGTATGTTTATCGGCTTATCTGAGAATATTTTGGAGGAATAATGTATTGTTGTATGGAGTAGCGAATGTGTACGCAACATCACTGCATGGAATTAAACGAAGAGGAGATTTGTTCGTATTTGTTGTTAGTTTTGAGTCTAAGGGAGTTACTTAAATTAAAAGAAAATATTAATTTGCCAATTAAGTCGATTGAGAAATCTCACGAGATGCATGTCCCTAGTGGGACTTGAATAACGTGTCAGAATCGTTGAAGAATTTACGAGCATCTTGCAAACGCTGTAAATCAATTGTTTACTGTGTAGTTTAGATCTGTTTGTATCGATTCCACTGGGGGAAGCGCTCAGTGCAGATCCTGGGTGGTTTCGGAAAGCGTGTGTTTTGTGGTATCTACACCCGATTACAATTTCAACAGATTTGTTCCCGAAAGACAATGGCGATGGAATGCAGAGCTATACAGAATTTCAGTGGAGTACTCCGTTCCGAATCTGTGGGGCGCCACTGGAGTCTTCGTTGTGACGAAAAGGTTCTGTGAAAGTGAGTGCAGTGGTTCAGATATTTCTGCGGAATTTCAATAGACAGTCGATTTTGATAAATGTATAGTTTTATTTGGCATTAAATTACTATGCCGCAATTCATAATTTATGTTCAATATAAGTTTCTTTAAACTTAAAGCATGGTGCATCAACACCACTACAAATAATTACGCTATTGATCTGGCGCTAAGATATTTATGTTATTGTATTACGAATTTGTGTCTTATGAATTTGGGTGCCACTTCATAACATATATGGGAAGCCAACATGTTATGAAGTGGAGGTGTGTGAGTTAACAAGCACTTCGCTCTTATTTAAGTATATGGCCGAAAGAGTCAGCCTTCAGGAATTGTGAAACGAACCTTGTCGTCCAGAACCGCATGCCACAAAGAGCACAGATTCACCACGAGATGGGAAAACTCACAGGCGTCTTTTGTCTATTGAGACCTAAGTGCAAGACTACTGGCCGTGACATTCAAAGTTAAGAAGGAAATTGTATTGGTTTATGTACAAGAAATTAACGTTTATTATGTAACGGATATTATTGTTCCTTTATTTAGAACGTGAAAGTGGTCAAGCTTTGATTACTTAAATATTTTAAAATGTAAAATAATGTAGAATAAGCTGTAACCAATCAGATGGGCGGCTTCATGAAAGAGAACTGCCCTAGTCAGTTGAGCGAGGATATTCTGTGCGCGGGAAACGCGGCCGGGGACGGGCAGAGGGACACTGCTGGTGCAGAAGCCAAAGCAGACAGTTCGGCTGGAGACACCAAAGGGCACAGTGCGGGTGGAGACGCGAAAGCGGACGGTCGGTTTCTAAGTAGCTAGGAAGTGAAACGACTTAGAAATTTTCGCGTTCTGTGGTATCGCGAGACTTAGTCTTTGAGCGGTGAGGAGCTGTGCGCCTGGTGTGAACTCCAACTTTTTGCTTGGTTAACGATGTAGAGTGTTGGACTTTTAAATCACGTTGAGACTGTGAACGATCGAACTATGTCAAATGGATATGTGCACGAGCTTAACAGTAACTCTAAATACGACCACTTTCGCTATTAGTTTGCTTTCTGAATAATCATTATTCTAACCAAATCGCAGCTGTGTGGCCTACATCATTTATGGGTCATTATATTATTTCCTGATATTATTATTACTGTTATTATATGTTATATTAACTTTGTATTTCGGAAACTAGCCATCAGCCAGACAATTTAACCAAAAGGTCACACATGTCCAATTTAGGACATGCAATGCGACACGTGCACTTGAACCCCTAGCCGAGTTTGAGCCAAGACATTTCGACAAAGAGGAACCGCATGTGAGTCCGAACATCTATGGGATGTTAGTTTGCAAGTGCCTTCTCATTAGTTACGTGATCTACCCAGCTAATCCTCAGCATTCGTTTGCAGCATCACATTTCAAAACCTTCTGTTCTCTTCTTGTCCAAACATTTTATCGTTCACCTTTCACACCCATACAAACACTTTGAGAAAAGGCTTCCTGACACTTAAATCTATACTCGATGTTTAAAAAAATATAACTTCTTCAGAAACGCTTTCCTTGCCATTGCCGGTCTACATTTTATTTCCTCCCCACTTCGACCGTTTTGTTTCCCAAACAGCAAAACTCAGCTACTACTTTAATTGTCTCAATTCCTAATCTGATTCCCTCAGCATCATCTGATTTAATTAAAGAACATTCCATTATCCTTGTTTTGCTTTTGTTGATGTTCATCGTATAGCGTCTTTTCAAGAAACTGTACATTCTATTCAACTGCTCTTCTAGGTCCTTTGCTGTCTCTGAAAGAATTACAATACCATCTGAAAACCTCAACATATATATTCATACAAGTGGTTCCCTTTTCTCTAAAAGTCTCTTTAATTTTTCTGTATGCAGTATCTATCTTACCGCTAGTGATATATGCCTCTACGCCCATACATTTGTCCCCTAGCCATCCCTGCTTAGCCATTTTGCACTTACTGTCGATCTCATTTATTGCATTTTTATATTTTCTACTTTCATCAATGAAATTAAAAATCTGCTAGTCCTGGTCTTTTTACCTTCTTGATCCTTTGCTGCCTTCACTATTTCACCTCTCAAAGCTACCCATTCTTCTTCTACTGTATCTGTTTCCACTGTTCTTCTCAATTGTTCACTAATGCTCTCTCTGAAACTCTCTACAACCTCTGGCTCTTGCAATTTATCCAGGTACCATCTCCTTAAATTACCACCTTTTTGCAGTTTCTTCAGTTTTAATCTACAGTTGATAACCAATAGATTTTGGTGAGAATCCACATCTGCCCCTGGAAATGTCGTACAATTTAAAACCTGGTTCCTAAATCTCTGTCTTACCATTATATCATCTCTCTAAATCCTTCCAGTGTCTCGAGGCCTCTTCCACGTATACAACCTTCTTTCATTATTCTTAAACCAAGTGTTGGATAAGATTAAGTTATGCTGTGTGCAAAATTCTACCAGTCAGCTGCCTCTTTGATTCCTTACCCCCATTCCATAATCACCTAGTACTTTTCCTCCTCTTCCTTTTCCTACTATCAAATTCCAGTCCCCCATGACTACGATATTTTCGTCTCCCTTCACTATTTGAATAACTTTTTTTTATTTCATCATACATTTCTTCAATTTCTTCTTCATCTGCGGTGCTAGTTTGCATATTAAGTTGTAGTAGTGTGATAAGCGTGGGCTTTGTATCTATGTTGGCTAGAATAATGCGTTCGCTATGGTGTTCGTAGTAGCTTATCCAAGTTCCTACTTTTTTATTCAATATTAAACCTACTCCTACATTACCTTTATTTGATTTTGTATATATAACCCTGTATTCACCTGACCAAAAGTCTTGTTCCTCCTGCCACCGAACTTCGCTAATTCCCACTATATCTAACTTTAACCTATCCATTTCCCTTTTTAAATTTTCTAACTTACCTGCACGATTAAGGGACCTGCCATTCCACGCTCCGATCCGTAGAACGCCAGTTAAGTTTCTCCTGATATATATTCCTTACTAAAACGTAGTGGCCTATGGCAAACCGAAAGCGAAAGTAAAACTATAGTTTAGTTCCGTATGAAGCATTCAGCATGAAGGATTTACGAATGGACAGAAAGATTCTTAACTTTAACTACACGAAGGTGTGTTGAACGCCAGTTACCAGTCATTTAAAATTCTAGCAACCTACTATCAACTTCTTAACGACGCCTGGTAATAATGGTCTATATAAAAAGTACAGTCCTATTTCTCTTAGCATAAGAATAATTTTACCTTATGCTGGAACGGAGTAATATCAGTTCTATGAGCAGGACATATATTCCTTACACGTACACAGGTCGTAAGCATTTTATTCCTATTTAATTTATGAACTGTCGGCGGCTGCCAGGATTAGCTCGCTACCAGTGCAAGAAGTAACTGATGACCGCTATCGGCATATTACATCATGTACTCAGTGCATAAATAGTGTCCGCAGCCAGATATAGGTTTTAGAGGTAAATACGTAG
Organism: Schistocerca piceifrons; assembly: GCF_021461385.2. Lineage (NCBI taxonomy): Eukaryota > Metazoa > Arthropoda > Insecta > Orthoptera > Acrididae > Schistocerca > Schistocerca piceifrons. The sequence goes on along the minus strand of NC_060141.1, from coordinate 768,592,619 downwards.
ATATTATTCCGACAAAGTGCATGAAGTGGCGACTCTTGGTTCCCAGAATACGTTTAAATACAAGCATATCCAATTTTAAGTTTGTGTAGAGTATAATCGGTGCAATTTGGCAGTTGATTAAAGTGATAAATTTCTGGCCTGCACATTGTTAAGAGAGTTTCGACTGTTGTTTAAGATTAGTTCCTTGCAATAGACTGTAAAAACCTTACACGAGATATATTTTAACTATCCAAAAGTTATTGAAGGGATAAAAATTTTATTAAACCCGAAGTGTGGTACAGAAATGGTATAATATGGCAAATAAAGTGATTGGGCGTAGTAGTATAGTCTGTACAGGTCGCTGCAGATCACTCTGGTGAATTATTTAGCTAAGTGTACGTTGGGTAGAGGAAGTCCTAAACGGGGAATTTTAGCATATATGTAACAGTACTGATGAGTATAAAGAAGTTAGTAATAAGGTAATAGCGGGATAAGGATCACTAAGTGGTCTGTCAACATATCTTGGTGAATCAGAAACGACTAGAGTCCCAGGAAATGTCGATTAATTTGTTGCTACAGGATGTCAAACGAAATTTATACAAATAATTACAAACTTGGAACACAGATTAAGGGTCTTAGTAAAATTTCAGACTACAAGTTCGATAAAATTCAGAAGTGGGTTGTAAAGAAGATGAAACGGGCTGATTTACATAGAAAAATGTTAGTTTCTCAGAGGCAAGTCGTACAGCATAATGTGAGCCAGGAACAAGTAATGGAGATTCAATGAACTCCAACTTCATCCAGTGTAAATGAGAGCAGTTCAAATGACGGTACTGGGAACAATATTCACACGCCCAAAGTCCTCGAACTCCACTCCGTGTCATGAATAGAGTTGCCAATCTGATAATGGTAGTTGGGACATAGTGGAAGAACTAAAGTTAGAAGACTGTTGGTAATCATATCCCATGGTTGAAAAGAAAGAGGGTTGTGCATCGTGTCTCCCTCTTTTGTCCTCAATTAATTGTAGGATGTATTCCAATCTCTATCTTCCTTTACACTAATTACCTTCTTCATCTCCCTCTACTCTCGTGGAAGTTATTTCCTGATGTCTTAACAAATTCCTATCATCTTGTCCCTTCTTTTTGTCACTGTTTTCCATATATTCCTGTCCTCGCCGATTCTGCAGAGAACCTCCTTCATGATTACATTATCCGTCCACCTAATTTTCAACATCCTTCTGTAGTTCCACATCTCAGATGCTTCGATTCTCTTCCGTTCCGGTATCCCCACAGTCCGTGTTTCGTTACCATACAATACTATGCTCTAAACATACATTCTCAGAAATTTCTTCCTCAAATCAAGACCCGCGTTTGACTGCAGTAGACATCTCTTGGCCAGGAATCCTACCTGCGCCCATCATTGGTTAGTTTGCTTCCTAAGTAGCAGAATTAATTTCATTTATTTCGTGATCACCAACTTTGATGTGAATTCTCTCATTGTTCCTATTTTTCCTACTTCTCATTACTTTCGTCTTTCTTCGATTTACTCTCACTCATTATTCGCTACTCATTAGACCGTTCATTCCATTCAACATATACCGTAATTCTTTTCCACTTGCACTGAGTATAGCAATGCATTCAGCGAATCTTATCACTCATATCCTTTCACCATCAATTTCAATATCTCCCTTGAATATTTCTTTTACTTTCGTCATTGATTCTTCGATATATAGATTGAACATTAGGGGCGGAAGTCTACATCTCTTTCTTACACTATTTTTAATCCAAGTATTTCGTTCTTCCACTCTTATTGTTCTCTCTTGGTTTTTGTTCTTATTGTATATTACCCGTCTTTCCCTACAGCTTACCACTATTTTTCTCAATAGTTCGAACATCTTGCACCATTTTTCATTGTCGAATGCTTTTTCCGAGCCGAAAAATGCTACGAATGTGTTCTAATTTTTATTTAGTCTTGCTTTCATTATCAACCACAACGTCAGAACTAACTCTCTGGTGTCTTTACCTCTCCTAAAGCCAGATTGACTGTCATCTAACAGATCCTCAATTTTCTTTTCCATTTTTCTGTCTATCATTCTTGTAAGCAACGCGGATGTATGAGCTGTTAAGCTGATTGTGCGATAATGCTCGCACTTGTCAGATCTTGCTATCATTGGAACTATGTGGATGATGCTTTTCGGAAAGTCTGACGGTATATAGCCAGTCTCAGCAATCTACACACCAGCATGAATGTCGTTCTGTTGCCACTTTCCCCAGTGATTTTAAAAATCCCTATGGAATGTTATCTATTCATTCTGCATTATTTCCAAGGCCCTTTTAGATTCTGCTTCTAATACTGGAGCCTTATCTCTTCTGTATCAACTCCAGTTTCTTGCTCTTTCACATCATGAGACAAGTTCTATCCCTCATAGAGGCCTTTGATGTACTTCTTCCACCTATTCACTCTCTCCTCTGTATTTAACAGTGGAATTTCTATTGCAGTCTTAATGTTATCGCCATTGCTTTTAATTTCACCGAAGGCTGTTTTGATTTTCCTATATGCTGAGTCAATCCTTCCGACAATAATTTCTTTTCGAATTTCTTCACTTTTCTCATGCAGCCGCCTCTAAGTGACTTGTGTTTCTGGAATTCCTGTGTGATGGTCTGGATAGATGTCTGCCTATTGCACATTATGACTCTCTTCAACTGTCGGCGGTCTCTGTCAGCCAGCAGACGAGGTCGACCTGTACGCTTTTGTGCTGTACATTTCCACTCCACTATAACATCGGAAACAGTGGTCCTAGGGATGTTTAGAAGTGTGGAAAACTCATGTACAGACGGATGACACAAGTGACATCCAGTCACCTGACCACGTTCGAAGTCCGTCAATTCCGTGGAGCCCCCCCCCCCCCTCCCCTCTGTGCTCTCTCTCGACGTCTAAGGACTACTGATGTCGCTGATATGGAGTACCTGGCAGTAGGTGGCAGCACAAGCCAACTAATATGTAAAACGTATGTTTTTGGAGGTGTCCGGATACTTTTGATCACATAGTGTATATGTGAATAATACCAAGCTGGAGTGTGTAGGTCAAACTGTGTGTCCCCAACTAAGCAGAGTAAATCAGTTCGAAGATCGTCGAAAGACAAAAATGTATTAAAGCCAACAGATTCATGCTGAGTAAAGTTCAATTTTGACCAAACAGATCTTCGAGTTGAGACAGATACTTTACAGAATCTGTGATTAGCAGGCCAGCAAGTCGCAATGCTCTCTGCAAAGTGGATTCTATTGTTACAGCACGTAGTTGTTGTTGTTCTACAATTACGGGCATAGTCATAATACTCTACTGACCATTAAAACGCTACACCAAGAAGAACTGAAGATTATAAACGGGTATTCATTGGACAAATATATTATACTAGAACTGACATGTGATTACATTTTCACGCAATTTGGGTGCGTAGATCCTGGGAAATCAGTACCCGTAACAACCACCTCTGGCCGTAGTAACGGCCTTGATACGCCTGGGCATTGAGTCACACATAGCTTGGATGGCATGTACAGGTACACCTGCCTATGCAGCTTCAACATGGTACCACAGTTCATCAAGAGCGGTGACTGGCGTATTGTGACGAGCCAGTTTGTTGGCCACTATTGACCAGACGTTTTCAATTGGTGACAGATCTGGAGAATGTGCTGGCCAGGGCAGCAGTCGAACATTTTCTGTATCCAGAAAGGCCCGTACAGAACCTGCAACATGCGGTCATGCATTATCCTGCAGAGATGTAGGGTTTCGCAGGGATCGAATGAAGGGTAGAGCCACGAGTCGTAACACACCTGAAATGTAACGTCCACTGTTCAAGGTGCCGTCAATGCGAACAAGAGGTGACTGAGACGTGTAACCAATGTCACCCCATACGATCACGCCGGGTGATACGCCAGTATGGCGATGACTGATACACGCTTCCAATGTGCGTTCACGGCGATGTTGCCAAACACTGATGCTATCATCATGATGCTGTAAACAGAACCTGGATTCATCCGAAAAAATGACGTTTTGCCATTCGTGCACCCAGGTTCGTTGTTGAGTACACCATCGTAGGCGCTCCCGTCTGTGATGCAGCGTCAAGGGTAACCGCAGCCATGGCCTCCGGGCTGATAGTCCATGCTGCTGCAAACGTCGTCGAACTGTTCGTGCAGATGGGTGGTGTCTTGCAAACGTCCCCATCTGTTGACTCAGGGATCGAGACGTGGCTGTACGATTCGTTACAGCCATGCGGATAAGATGCCTGTCATCTTGACTGCTAGTGATACGAGGCCGTTGGGATCCAGCACGGCGTTCCATATTACCCTCCTGAACTCACCGATTCCATATTCTGCTAACAGTCATTGGATCTCGACCAAAGCGAGCAGCAATGTCGCGATATGATAAACCGCAATCGCGATCGGCTACAATCCGACCTTTATCAAAGTTGGAAACGTGATGGTACGAATTTCTCCTCCGTACACGAGGCATCACAACAACGTTTCACCAGGCAATACCGGTCAACTGCTGTTTGTGTATGAGAAATCGGTTCGAAACTTTCCTCGTGTAAGCACGTTGTAGGCGTCGCCACCGGCGCTAACCTTGTGTGAATGCTCTGAAAAGCTAATCATTTGCATATCACAGTATCTTCTTCCTGTCGGTTAAATTTAGCGTCTGTAGCACGTGATCTTCGTGGTGTAGCAATTTTAATGGACAGTAGTGTAATTTTTAGAAATTAGTGTTAGGAGTCATCAGCTTCCCGCTAATTATAACACGTCCAGGTATAGTAGTAGCACGTGTAGACCTGAACGCTATACTCCAATTTAACGGTAGTTAACGCAGCCTGACGAAATTTGTTTTTGACGTCATTAACATTGTTTACCTTGGTACGTCCCACTCCCGTCAAAGTACTCCCTCTTCTTGAAATTAGAGAACCACGACGACGGATCGAATGAAAAGCAATGAATGATGCGACGTCCCAGTTGACCATGCCGCGCAGAGTGCCCCTCTATGTGACGTCACCCCTACCGCTCGTCCGCCGCTAGTTGCAGCGTGGCCTCATTAATGAGATGGCTCTCTGAGGGCGCTCTTACTTCCCTTCTGGCTGCCCGCCCACGTTGGGACGTGGAGTGTACATCTGCCGCGACCCTCCCGACCCACTCCATCTCGTGTCCCGTGCTTCCCTTCCCAATATAAGGAGAGCTACGCAATCATATCTTAATTTATACACGTGTCCTCTGTACAGGCACTCGGTCCCTTTTGCTTGTTTTGCAGGTTGGGAGCAGCTGAGCAGCTGCACCAGTCTCCCTGCAGCGAAACTGTTCGAGGACGCACGTCGTTCCGTTCCTAATTGCGTTCAGCTAAGAACTCGCTGATGCATCCCACTCGGCCGCGGTAGCTCATATGAATAGTATTGTCAACTGAATATCACTCTATTCCTAGATTCCTTCACGTAACTTCCCTGAAAAGAACTACGCCGCCTTATCATTCTCGAAAACTTTAGTAGGTACAGTAACACAGGAGTAACGAATAACACAGATTCAGCAGAAAATTACCTATATTTTAAATCGATTACATTTAACCCTGTCAACTCTTGCGCGGTAGCTTTCTCTGCAAACTGTACAAGATTTCCTGAAATACTTCGTCAAATTCAGGTACCATTTACTCCCACACCAAACATGAGAAAAATAGCATATTCTTACCAGATACAGATGACATGTTGGCTGGTATACTAGAGCACGTTTATGCACTGAAGAGCCAAAGAAACTGGTACACCTGCCAAATGACGTGTAGAGTCCCCGCGATCACGCAGAAGTGCCGCAACACGATCTGGCATGGACTGGACTAATATCTGAAGTAGTGCTGGAGGGAACGGACACCATGAATCCTACAGGGCAGCCCATAAATCGGTCAGAGCACGAGGGGGTGGAGATCCCTTCTGAACAGCACGTTGCAAGGTATCCCAGATATGCTCAATAATGTTCATGTCTGCGGAGGTTGGTGGCCAGCGGAAGTGTTTAAACTCAGAAGAGTGTTCCTGGAGCCACTCTGTAGCAATTCTGGACGTGTGGGGTCTCGCATCGTCCTGCTGGAACTCCCCAAGTCTGTCGGAATCCACAATGGACATGAATGGTGGCAGCTGATCAGGCACGATGCTTACGTACGTGTCACCTGTCAGACACGCATCTAGACCCATCAGGGGTCCCTTATCATTCCAACTGCACACGCCTCACACCATTACAGACCCTCCACCAGCTTGAACAGTCCTCTGCTTACATGCAGTGTCCATCGATTCATGAGGTTGTCTCCACACCCGTACACGTCCATCAGTTTGATACATTTCGCAACAAGGCTCGTCCGACCAGGCAACATGTTTCTTGTCATCAACGGTCCAATGTCGGCGTAGACAGGCCCAGGAGAGGCGTAAAACTTTGTGTCGTGCAGTCATCAATGGTATACGAGTGGGCCTTCGGCTCACAAAACCCATATCGACGATGTTCCGTTGAATGGTTCGCACGTTGACAATTGTTGATGGCCTAGCATTGAAATCTGCTGCAGTCTGCGGAAGGATTCCACCTTTGTCACAATGAACGATTCTCTTCAGTCGTCCTTGGTCCCGTTCTTGCACGATCTTTTTCCGGCAGCAGCGATGTCGGTGATTTGATGTTTTATCGGATTCCTGATATTCACGATGCGCTCGTGAAATGGTCGCACGGGAAAATCCTCACTTTATCGCTACCCCGGAAATACTGTGTCCCATCGCCCGTGCGCCGACTACAACACCACGTACAAAGTCACTTAAATCTTGATAACCTCCCATTGTAGCAGCAGTAACCGATCTAAGAACTGCGCCTGACACTTGTTGTCGTATACAGGCGTTGCCAATGGCAACGCTGTATTCTGCCTGTTTACATATCTCTGTATTTGAATAGCCGGATGGGGTGGCCGAGCGGTTCTTGGCGCTAAAGTCTGGAACCGCGCGACCGCTACGTCGCAGGTTCGAATCCTGCCTCGGGCATGGATGTGTGTGATGTCCTTAGGTTAGTTAGGTTTAAGTGGTTCTAAGTTCTAGTGGACTGATGACCTTAGAAGTTAAGTCCCATAGTGCTCAGAGCCTTTTTTTTGTATTTGAATACGTATGCCTGTACGAGTTTAATTTTTTTTAATAACTGTAAACGAATCCATTACATTCTGTAAATAGGCTGTTATGTTCTATGTAAAATAAATGTTTATATCCCATGTCTATACAAGTCCTTTGGTCTGACAGGGGAACAATAGTCTTCGTAAAACCTTTATGAAGATGCAAGCAACAAATGAAGAGGGACATTTGATAACTGGAAGGAGAAATATTAGTGAAAAATCAGTCATATTTTGTTATCGGTCGTATTTTGTTAAAAGGAGACGTTTTCTTGGTTTTTAGTGGTGAAATCTCGAGTACTGAAATTATTCATCTGCAGTTAGTCAAATATGGGACTTGGTAGTGTAAAGCGGAATGGACACGTGTTGGATTAGTAACAGAAAAGATTGACATTTCTCAGAAAAGAGACAGATTTCTCTGTGATAATAGTCGGAAGATGTAATGTGGGCAAAGGTGCTATGAGACTTTGGAAGCAGTTTAGGATGCAGAGATGAGCTGAATGGAAGAGTAACTAACCAATTGCTGCAGTGAGTTATCAAAATTTTAAGAACAGGCAACCACTTCAGAAGATCGACGCAGAAGAGAGAACATCGTCCAGAAGAAGAATCGATGCAAGTGTTAGAAGGGACCAACTGTTATCAAAAGGCATGGGAATTTGACGCATTAACAGAGACTGGAGTTAATATCATCGAAAGGAGTAGGTGGAGTGTGAATTACATCAGTTGTCGATACTCTTTACTGGACAGTGACTGTTAATGATCATATCTGTCTGACAAGGTGGACAGCAAACAGTGTGACTAGTTGTTTAAATTACTCTAAGTGATCAAAAGTATCCGTACACCTCAAAAAACACACGTTTTGCACATTAGGTGCACTGTGCTGCCACCTACTGCCAGGTACTCAATATCAGCGACCTCAGTAGTCATTAGACATCGTGAGAGACCAGAATGGGGCGCTCCGTGGAACTCACGGACTGGTCAAGTTTGTGGTGTCACCGCCAGACACCACACTTGCTAGGTGGTAGCCTTTAAATCGGCCGCAGTCCATTAGTATACGTCGGACCCGCGTGTCGCCACTGTCAGTGATTGCAGACCGAGCGCCGCCACACGGCAGGTCTAGAGAGACTTCCTAGAACTCGCCCCAGGTTGTACAGCCGACTTTGCTAGCGAAGCTACACTGACAAATATGCTCTCATTTGCCGAGACGATAGCATAGCCTTCAGCTACGTCATTTGCTACGACCTAGCAAGGCGCCATTACCAGTTTATATTGAGATTGTTATTAATGTATCATCAAGAGCGATGTTCTCCAATTATGGATTAAAGTTAAGTATTACATCAACTACGTTCTTTATTTATTAGACTCAACTCCTTTAATTGCTCCAGACCTCACGCCAGTCCGCGTGAGCGTAAACGCGTGCATTTCGGCCTCCTCTAGCAACACGGTGTTGGCTCTTCTGCCAACAGATCAAAGTTATTGAGTGTTACTCGTGTTATCTGTCTGTACGCGACATTTCCACATTCTTAAACATGCCTACGTCTACTGTTTCCTATACGACACGCACAGCACAAAAGCGTACAGGCCGACCTCGTCTGTTGACTGAGAGAGACCGCCGAATTTTACTGTTGGCACTACACCCGCTGGCAGATGACGTTCTCCGGGCATTTGTCATACCCACACCCTGCCGTCGCATCGCCACATTGGGTCGTAATGTGTTATAGGCAGACATACATCCAGACCATCATACAGGAATTCCAAACTGCATCAGTATTCACTGCAAGTACTATGACAGGCGGGAGGTGAGAAAATTTGGATTTCATGGTCGGGCAGCTGCTCATAAGCCACACATCACGCCGCTCAATGCCAAACGACGCCTCTCATGGCGTAAGGAGCGTAAACATTGGACGACTGATCAGTGTAAAAACGTTGTGTGGAGTGACGAATCACGTTGCACAATGTGGCGATCCGACGGCAGGGTGTGGGTATGGCGAATGCACGGAGAGCGTCATCTGCCAGCGTGTGTAGTGCCAAAAGTAAAATTCGGAGGCGTTGGTGTTATGGTGTGGTCGTGTTTTTCATGGAGACGGCTTGCATACATTGTTGTTTTGCATGGCACTATCACAGCACAGGCCTACACTGATGTTTTAAACACATTCCTTGCTTCCCACTGTTGAAGTGGGGATTGCATGTTTCAACATGATCGAGCACCTGTTCATAATGCACAGCCTGTGGCGGAGTGGTTACACGACAATAATATCCCTGTAATGGACTGGCCTGCACAGAGTCCTAAAGAATGCCTTCGGGATGTTTTGAAACGCCGACTTCGTGCCAGGCCTCACCGACCGTCGTCGATACCTCTCCTCAGTGCAGCACTCTTTGAAGAATGGGCTGCCTGTCCCCAAGTAACCTACCAGCAACTGACTGAACTTATGCTTACGAGAATGGAAGCTGTCATCCAGCCTAAGGGTGGGCCTACACCACACTGAATTCTAGTACTACCGATGGATGGCGCCACGAAATTGTAAGTCATTTTCAGCCAGGTGTCCGGATACTTTTGATCACATAGTGTACGTTTCATGTGAGGACCAAAGCACTCGTTAAATTTAAAAATGAGGCACTGATAAAGAGATACCGCTCAAATGCAACGTTATGTGTGTATCCAGCGTTGAGGGCAGAAAAACTGTGTTCATATACTATCCCAGTTCATCCCTTCTCAATTTCCTTTCAAAATAATGTTAAAACTTCCACCAGTGAAATCTACACTACGAGACGGCTCATCAGAGTGATCTGTTCATTCACAACGTATCTCATCGCCATCTTAGCAGCCTCTTGTGGACCACAGACAATCTGGCGCTCTGCAGCTACAGCGATAATCAGTCACAGCAGAAGAAACTTTTACGGTGAACAGGCAGGTACATCTCGTTGGTGGCAGCCATTATTTGGTCATATCTGTAACTGTTTACATCAAAATCGAGCAATACGTATGGACTTTACGTAGAGGTAGACAACTGCAAAAGATATTAAAGGCAGAGACAGTTATTAAAAATACTAATAGCAAAATATCCGAATATATTAAATTGCATACGTAGAATTATCTCGCAGGCAAATGTATCATCTCACACTCGAATATGAATGAGAAGATTGGATATTGCCATCGAACCTAACAAATATTATCTAATTGCCGACCAGAGAATGGTTCGAATAGCTGGAAATCTACTCTGTGACTTCCTAACCAACACACTTTATGAAACAATTAAGATCAAGTTCATCCTAGACAGAATAAAACAACGAATCACGAGATTCGGGCTCCACTGACAAGGTAACAATGAATTTACGAAATCACTGTTGCAACACTATCCAATAACGTTTAATTTTTCGAAATTCATAAATGCTTTACCTCTCTACATTATTCTTCAAGCAGTATCGAATTCACTCCAACGGAATCCCCTGAGATACGAAGAAATCAATGAAATTCTCAACAGCCCAAGAACCCTTACAAGGAATTGGTATGATACAGCACTCTGATACAGAAAGAACTTATTGAGCAAACGAACTTCAGTCAACTCCTACAGAAAAAGACAACATTATTTATATCGACTAGATTTTCAAGTTTTTCGTCTTCTACAGAATCAGATGGAAATTTTCTGCATCAACATCATTCCAAGATCACAGTATAACATTGTCAAGTCCACTGAGATAATATAAAGTTATATAAGCTGAACAACAGACAACCAATCACAGCTGAGGTTTTTTCGACAGAGAATTTTTTCACTTCATCCATAAGGCAAATACCGCGATTTGGAATGAAAGAAAGTTAATGAACAACTTCTTCCTCTCAAAATAATCCATATATATGAAGTTATAAATCCTCCAAAATTAAATAAGTACCCAATTGTCCTAAATAAACGGTGTCACAACTGCACAAACTACAACTATTGACTGAGAAGGGCTATGCTCTCCTACAGCACATCATCTCCTTCAGAGGTGGAATGAAATATTTGAAAAAAAAACAACTGTAAAGTATTAATTGGAGACTGTTATTGGTAGGGATAGCAGTTAGTAGCACCGCAATTCTGTGTACTTTTGTGAAGATTTGTGTGTTTGTACCCTTTCAAGCCAAAAGAAGTCAATAAAACTCACCCTGACGAACAATTTTTCTTACGACACAGAAATAATTTTACGATAAACACCTTATGTCAACTTTTCCATTCGATCTCACCATTCACATACAGACTGTCCCATGTATTTAATAATTCATGACAATTTATACGTAGGTAATCTTACACTAGAAAAATCCACCCTAGTTACACTGATACATAACCATACAGCTAAGGCAAAAGATCGTTCTAAATAGTTATATAAATGTTACTGTGACATCATATTTGAACCCGTTTTATATGAGGGTGAAAGTATATACATATATATATGTTAGAAGTGAGAATAGTCAGGCCTAGGTTTTGTGTAAGCATTTCTTTAGCTCTGAATGATTGTGGTGAAATGGTAGTAGATTTGATGGTAGAATTCCGTTTATTCATCAGTGACAGCAAGTAGCCATTCCAGTATAGTCAGTAGTATTAGAGATTATGTAAATAGTATACCAGAGTTAATTTTGTCAGCAGCTCTTCGTAATACATAAATTTAACTTGCTTTGTCTACGCCCTGAAGTGAAAAAAGTCATGTGATACCCCCTAACATTGTGTCGGACCTCCTTTTTGCCCGGCGCAGTGCATAAGCTCGACGTGGCATACACTCAACAAGTCGTTGAAAGTCAATTGCGGAAATATTGAACCATGATGCCTCTATAGCTGTCCACAGTATAGAAAGTGTCGCCGGTACACGATTTTGTGCACGAACTGACCTATCAATGATGTACCATAAATGTTCGATGTGATTCGTGTTGGGTGGCCGAATCATTCGCCCGAATTGTCCAAAATGTTCTTCAAACCAGTCGTGAACAACTGTGGCCTGGTGACAGGGCGACTGTAATCGTTAAATATTGCATCGTTGTCGGGGAACATGAAGTCCATGAATCACGTCGAAAACCTTTACACATGTCTTATCTAAAAAGAAATGACAGCTCCACCAATGCAGTTCCCTTTTACACCTTGTGTCTGCGATATTACCGCCGTCTGTATATGTGCATATTACTATTTGATTAATTTTGTTACCTCTCCGTAGACCTGCGTGCGTCATTCTTTGAGAGGACCCGCTGCAGTCCGAAAGCACTTATTTCTGTCTGCGTCCGTTATCCCTTCATATACCTCAGTCTACGATGAGTTCATGGACACCATCGCTGGAGTGCTGATTGGTTAAATGTGTTTCAGATGGACTCCACTTCAGTGTGCCCTACAGTGACCGATCGTATAAGTCACTACGATCTTGCGATCTATTTTATTGGGCGACTTAGCGACCAGATGTCTGAGAGTAGTATGAATTTTTTGAAGTGTCACGAGGCACACTGCACAACTTTCACTTCATATTGCTAGTGACGGTTTCAACAGCAACTCCATAACTTGGACTGAACTCTGTACTGATCAGTCTATTAATCAACAGTACAGTATATCATTCATTTTTTCTGTAATCATCCTTTGCTGATGAACGACTCACACGTTTCACTTTATGCGCTGCGCATTATGTTTCAGTTCCGAGAGCATACATTTTTGCTTTCAGTTCTAAGAGTTCTGTAATAATTTTTCTTGATAGTACATATTTCATGATACCTTCTTTTTCTATTAACGGAAGGGAAGTCAAAAATTTCATTATCAGGGTAACCTGAAAAGTCAAACTACCTAAGCACATCACTTTTAATACCATCATAAATATTTCAGCTAGTTAAATGGTATATTAAGTAGTCCACATTGTGTAAAGCACTTTATTGTTTTGTGCCTCGAATTTCTCTAAACATATCCACAATGGAATCTTAGAAGTGTGCCTAAACTAGCCATTTCTATGACCATGGTTTTGTTAGAAATAACAAGTCTACCTAATTCAATAGCAACCACATTTTTCTTAAATACCATACTATCCTTGTAGTTTAGCCTTGCAATCAGAGCAGTAGCGTGGTAATATACAGATACAAAGTCGTACCTTCAGTACTTTTCAGTAGCGGCGGCATCCAAAGTGAGTTTTAGAAATGAAAAAGTAGCTTCTAAAACCATTTCCACTGCATTCACAGATACGGTGTAGAGTTGGACAGGCCCTGGGTTTGTAGAACAGACGGCCAGCAAGTGCGGTTGATCCCGGCGGAGGTTCGAGTCCTCCCTCGGGCGTGGGTGTGTGTGTGTTTGTCCTTAGGATAATTTAGGTTAAGTAGTGTGTAAGCCTAGGGACTGATGACCTTAGCAGTTAAGTCCCATAAGATTTCACACAAAAAAATGGCTCTGAGCACTATGGGACTTAACATCTATGGTCATCAGTCCACTAGAACTTAGAACTACTTAAACCTAACTAACCTAAGGACATCACACAACACCCAGTCATCACGAGGCGATTTCACACACATTTGAACATGTTTTTGAACGAGCAAGTCAGGGTCTTAATGGTAGGGACCACCTGGTAGCAAAATAAAATCCGAGAACAGTGCAGAGAGAGAGATAGAGAGAGAGAGAGGGTAGAGAGGAAAGACATAATGCCACACTGAGAGCCAGAGTATGAATCAATCTGTCTAACACTCTCCGACACTCGTCATTGACAGTTCTGGTGGTGCAAGTAAATTTGTGCGTCAGAGTATTTTTGTGAGAACAAACATCCTCTGCTGAAGTAATGAAATAAGATACAGTGGCCGGTATATAAAAAAGGAAAGTGAAAATTACTGTAGAAATAGATGGTAAATTACTTTTAACGGTTGCAGCAGTATGGATAGGCATGGACGGCGATTCCAGCTGCAGCAGGAGATGACAGTTCATAGAGACAAGAACTTCTTTATTACTGTTCGTTTACAATCACTAGACTTCGCAACTACTAGCGTCGGTAGTGAATGTAGTGAATACGTCGTTCAGCGTCACTCATTGCGAAGACCTCTGGGAGAGTACGAAGGTAACAGTGCTGAGCGGGCACCTCCACTGCAGCTGCTGCATCAACAGAAGGCTCACGTTCCCTAGCTTCCTGTCATGCTGCTTGGCATAGCTGCTCCATCGTGAATACATCAGTCTGCGTCACGCCCAGTGGTGTAGGTCGTGGAAAACCCTTGTTATCTCGGGAGGGGCAGGGGTGCTTTGACCCCTACGTCGTAGTCTCAAGAAGGTGGTAGAGTGCCAGAGTGACTGGATCCTCAGGTAATAGACACTGCTGCCAAGCTGTTCGACAACGATGGCTGGTCGGTGAGGGGTTTAAAAGCTGTTTCCTGACTAGCTGTATTTTGTATGGCACGCCAAACGATCTAGAACATAAGTAATGTCAGTGGTGGCTGTCATAATTGGAAGTGGGCGGTGGCATGTGGAAGTCGATCAAGCCAGAATGGCTTCTCAAAGGCTGACCCCGGGGCACTGACACCCAGAAAAGAGTCACAGAAGTGTCTCATTGTTCCTGAGGGATGCTGATCAAGCAGACAACTGGCGTCGACCAATACACATTTCCCGGTGCGATGCTACTCTCCATACTATTATAATCATTCCCGTATAAGAAAAATCTAGTCTTCGTATTTCCGTTGAAAACTGCTTGTAACGGAAGCACTAATTTATTTATAAGTATTTACACGTGTTTTTAGACCTCGGTAGGACTTGGAATTTTCGGTCACAATTAATTCTGTTCTTTGTCCAGTTGCTTCTCGCTGATGTTGCTATTACTGGTGCCAACCCGTAGATTGAAGGTTTGCAGGAATTTGGGAAACTTTGTGCTTGAACTGGTAGTAATCAGTACCTATTATGGCTAAAATAATGCGGGCAGCTGAGACTGGTGTTCCTGTTTAGCACTGATGATCCGTGCGATACCTTTTTGTTTGTCTAGGTGGTGACCCATTGAGATGCAGCCATTTTCTGCCGCGATCATCCGAGAGGGGAGCAGTGTCAAGTCTGAAATGTTATTTAGGTAATTCAGGTTTTGAGTGCGTAGAGACCCCAAAATCTAGTTGGTAAAACAGTGTGTGGGTGATATTAGGGTTGGTAATTCCAGTGAAAGTCTCAGATAACCGAAAAGTTCATTGGAAAATACTACCTCAAGTGCCGGTGGTCAGAAGGTATTGCCAGAAATGGAGGCGGCGCCTCAACGTTTCTTTTAAAAGGATAGACCGACTTCATGACCTAGCATGGTGTGGATTGGAACCCGTAAATTAACTTTAACAGCTGAGATGACTTCTATCACATGATAGGGTACTTGGTAATGAAGGCCGATTTTTTGCTTTTCCTTTGGTACGTAGGGATTGGTTAACATAGTCTATTGTCCAGCTTGGAACTTTGGTAACACTGCTTTCTTACTAGGGGCTCTTTCTTGCTGTTCCAAAGTTTTGGTAATCACTTTTCCACCTGGCGCTAAAAGTCTTCAACTTTTAAAGAAATTTTTCGCTGAAGATATATCCTCTCTTGAGAGTGTCGCCGAGCGGTTCTAGGCGCTTCAGTCCGGAACCGCGCTGCTGCTACGATCGCAAGTTCGAATCCTGCCTCGGGCATGGACGTGTGTGCTGTCCTTAGGTTAGTTAGGTTTAAGTAGTTTTAAGTCTAGGGGACTGAGCAGTGAGTGATAAGTACTGATCTTTTCGCAGCTTTAGAGACTATTAACACTGGGGTATATTATACCGAAAATTCATTGCTATTTTCATTATAATCATCTATGAACCTTCTATGAAGTTTCGACATTGCGGCCGGATAACGTCGACTTCTTGCCACAATGTTTCGGCTGACAACCATTCAGCCATCTTCAGGTGAGTTTTGCACTGGAGATAGCAACTTCAGATCTCTGCCTTTATACAACAAATTGGGGCGAAGACGTATGATTAGAGACAGCCGCTTCTCGAGCGACCTCTGTCTAGTTACGCTCACTCTTAGAAATTTGCTCGATCTATGTCAAAATGAATAAATGTCGCTAGACGTGTAATTGGTCATAAAATGTTTTCTTCCTCTAGAAATTAAAGATATCACCAGGTCCCGCGCCTTATCCAAATGAAAGCCGCCATCACGATTAATAAGATTCTGCGCTAAACGTATTTCTACCGATTTCTTAATAATTGAATCCCAGAGGTATCTCGTTGTGGCCAAGATTTCTGTGGCAGAGTAATCCATGGAATGCCCTGTGGAGATACAAATGATCGGCTATGGCTGACTAATTGGCCTGCGAAAGGCGACTGTGGCGGTCATGTTCAACGCATCTTTCAAGCACTGTCGGCGTTTTCTAACTAACGTAAGCTTTGCCACACTGGTCAGGTATTCTGTAGGTTCCAGCCTTCCATAATCCCAGATCATACTTTGCTGAACCGAGAGGAGCATACGTCTTTGTAGGTGGGCGGAAGATTATTTTACCTTGATGTTTTCTTAAGATTCTGCCAAATTTCGACGAAATATTTCCGACGTACGGGAGGAACGCCCTGGAATTGGACGGCTCTTTCTCCTCTTGATATCTTGAGTGGTCACGTTTCCTGTAGCTTAAAGCTATGCTTATGTAAGTGCAGAATATCCATTATCTTTGAACACTGACTGTAGGTGTTCCAGCTCCTTTGCGAGGCTGCCTCCGTCAGACACAACATAAGCCCGGTGAACAAACGTTCGAAGAACGCCCATAGTTTATGAGGGTGGTGGCACCTAGACGCCTGCAAATATAGGTCTGTATGTGTGGGCTTACAGGAAATGGAATGCCTCAATGATCCAACTACTTCTCGTCTGACAGGAAATATAGAAATGGCAGAAACCCACTCTCCCCCACTTCTCCACTTCCATCGTCAATTTGACATTCTCGTGGATAGAATTCAGCTGCTGCAAAAAGCGTGACACTTGAAACTTCCTGGCAGATTAAAACTGTGTGCCGGACCTAGTCTCGAACTCGGGACCTGCCAGGAAGTTTCATATCAGCGCACACACCGTTGCAGAGTGAAAATCTCATTCTGGAAACATCCCCCAGGCTGTGGCTAAGCCATGTCTCCGCAATATCCTTCCTTCCAGGAGTGCTAGTTCTGCAAGGTATGAAGGTGAGCTTCTTTGAAGTTTGGAAGGTAGGAGACGAGGTACTGGCGGAATTAAAGCTGTGACGACGGATCGTGAGTCGTGCTTGGGTAGCTCTGTTGCTTGAGCACTTGCCCGCGAAAGGCAAAAGTCCCGAGTTCGAGTCTCGCTCCGGCACACAGTTTTAATCTGCCAGGAAGTTTCATATCAGCACACACTCCGCTGCAGATTGAAAATCTCATTCAGCGTCACACTTGTTCTTCACCATGGACCCACATTGGAAAAGTATTATCCTCAAATTACCAGAAGCCTTTTCGTTCTGCAGGACGGGAGTAGCTGTTCTATGAGAATAGAATATCACGTTTACGATGAAGTTGAGAAGTATATCATTCAGGCATTCCGTTTACCGTAAACCAACACGTACAGACCTGTATTTGCAGGCGTCTAGCATCCGCCACCCGTCACGAACGATGTCCCGGTTTAATCAAATGGTTCAAATGGCTCTGAGCACTATGGGACTTAACATCGGAGGTCATCAGTCCCCTAGAACTTAGAACTACTTAAACCTAACTAGTCTAAGGACATCACACACATCCATGCCCGAGGCAGGATTCTAACCTGCGACCGTAACGGTTTTCGCAGGTTCAGACTGAAGCGGCTAGAACCGCTCTGCCACTCTGGCCGGTCCGGTTTAACCTTTGGTGCGCCGGATACATGCTGTGTCTGATAGAGGAAGCCTTCCAGAGAGCTGGAACAAGATAGTGGGTGTTCTCCACATCAGATCAGCACAGCTGTTAGGTAGAGGAAACGTGACCACCCACGACATCAAGAGGAGAAGAAGCGGTTCAAGTCCAAGTCGCTCCTGTCGTACGTGGCAGTATTTCGCCAAAGTTAGACAGAATCTTAAGAAAACATGAGGTCAAAGTAATCTTCCGCCCACCTACAAAGACGCATGTTCTTGTCGATTCGGCAAAATGCGATCTAGGATTGCGGAAGGCTGAAATCTGCAGAATACCTTGCCAGTGTGGCGAGGACCACATTGGTCAGACAACTCGCTCAGTGGATGAGAGATGCGATGAACATGATCACCACAGTCGCCTTTCGAAGCCCAGTATGTCAGGCACAGCCGAGCATTTGTATCTCCACGGGGTACTCCATGGATTACTCTGCCACGGAAATCTTGATCACCACGTGATCCTTCTGGGATTTAGTTACTATGGAATCGGTAGAAATACGTTTAGCGCAAAAATTTCATTTATCATGATGGCGGCTTAGAACTGGGTAAGGCGTGGGACCCGGTGATATCTTCAATTTCTTCAGGAAGAAAACATTTTATGACCAATGACACATCTCGCGGCATTTGACTTTCTTCATTTTGTCAGCTAGTACGAATCCCGACAGGGAGGGCGCATGTAGTATCTCATTTACGCATGCGCCTGCGCGCAACAGATGAAGCAATATTTGATGAGAGTCGTAACTCGACATAGGTTGCTCTTGTAGCGGCTGCCTTTGCGCATGCGTCTTCGCGCCAGTTTTTTGTATAAAGTTTGCGGTGTGAATCAGCAATCTCCAGAGTAAAATACTCACCCGAATAGTTTTCAGCCGAAACACTGTGGCGAGAAGTCGGCATTATCCGGGTGCAATCCCGAACTTCATGGAATAGTCACTACGCCGGGAAAATTTCAAGTATCACAGCTATGAACCCATTGTTTGTAATATGATATTCATGTAAGCAGTTACCAGTACCACCTCTGAGGTCGCGCTCAACAAATTGTGTATGTTCTACGTCCGAAATAAGTTGCAATTTTACATTAGTGGTTTTCAGAAAATTATTGAGCCATGTCACGGCTCAGCATTTTTGATTTACTCGCGAGATTATTTCACTTGTTTTCGCCGCAGTGATAAGAGGCGCGATCGCTGAGCTCTGTTGGCGCTGGTGCGCGAAGCAACAGTTTTGGGAGGACGGCTCGGTCGGTATATGGCGACAGGACGGAAGCGGCGGCGAGTCAACTGGTGCCTGCCGATTAAGGACTGCGACGAGTGTGGCTGTTCGCGAGCATGTGGGGAGGACGGAATGCTCGCTTGCTTAGCGTGGTTCTCCATGACCAGCTGTTGTTTGTTGCACCTAGCACTCGAGTGTAACAGGAAACTGCATTGGTGTCGTTCTCGTCACATGGCCAAGGCCGAAATTTTCATATACTTTTATTATATTTCATGATCATTACTTTATTATGGGTTGGTACTTGTAGCCAACATTTTGTGATTTGAAATACTTCAGAGAATATCATCATGTGCCAGGTGTCTACTGTGAACAATTCTTAATTTGTTTCATAGCGTATGGCACAGTATCCACTATCATCGATCATTTTATGAAATTTCTGTCCAAATTATTATTACATTACACTTTGTTAAAATTGGTGCGTTTAAATTGTAAATTTCCTAATTCTACTAATATTGCTTGGGATAAACCCACCTATTTCTTGATATTGCCATATTTGTGTATTAAGTTGTGTTTCTTCTCGAGACTGACTGAACTGATTTTGGAACACGTGGGGGGAATATTTAAATAAAAATTTGCTAGATAACACAACCGCCGTGAAATTGAAATCTTGAGAGTGTTTACTCATGTCACCAGTCGTTAACGTAATTTCTCTCCTGTAATTTACTTAACTGATATAAAATAATTTAGAAGTTTTGTGTATTTGTCACGAAAGGTGAACTGATGTCACATGACATTGACATTTGTGTAGGGTTTACGTAAGCTTAAGTGAAATCAAGAGGTTAAAAAAAACTGACTATCATTGCCACATTTCTTTTAGCAGGCAGTAGGGAATTTGTTGCACTCTAGCCAAATTGGATTTTTTAAGGTTTGGTTTACATGTAGTACAAATCACAAGTTCAATATTTTTCTGGTGTAATTGTTAATATTTGTACATGTTGCACTATTGTACGATATAATATACCTTTTACTAACAGTACCTTTATGTAATGTTTCAGAGTGGGGCTGCATGTTCTTCTAGAGAAGGTTTAAAAAAATTTTTTATTGATAAAATTTCCTTTTAAACTGTTAATTGTATTAACTTGGACGTATAACCAATTATTGTTAAATAATAATAATTGGGTCAACAAGGCTTGGGCCAAATAAATGTGCCTACACCTTCCCCATCCTGGCTCTGCTATCGTCTGTACACCACAATTATCTCATGCTAAACCGGGGTAAAGTCACATTAGTGCGCTAGATCCGGTTCCTACGGTCTGACACCGAGTGTGCGGGAATTTTTAAACGCAAACGACATCGGTTTTCAAGTAGAAGTTAGAGTAATCTTGTAATGTCTTGCGTTCGAATAAACATCATCGGCATGTCCTTTGGTATTCAGGTTCTATGACAGTTGCTTCACAAATGGGCTGGGTTTTGAACAGTTCAGTTTGCGGCAACCGTCCATCCAATATAACGGATTCATCAGTTATGTACTAATACGGAAACACACTATTCTTATTAATCACTGTCGGTGAAATACTTTCGTAATTATTTTCAGCTCATCACATTTTAAATATTTTACGTATTTTTCTAGAGAGCACATCAAAAAGTTGCAGTAACATATAATCCGAAATTTTAAGTCACGGTGATGTTTCACTATGGTAATTCGTAAATGAGTGTCTCAAATCCCCGACACTTACTGGCGGCTACAACCATACCTGCCATTCAACTCTGAGCAGCAAATTTGACCTAAGGCATTTATGGCAATTCTGTAAGGTACTGGTGATATCTGTTCAATGATTCATACAACTACCTTGTAAAGGCCGCGAAAATTCTTGATAAATTTTGTTAGCAATGTTCGATCCAAAATTAGAATTCACTCTTATTTCATTTTATCCCAGTCTGGTTACAGTGGAGAGAAGTTTGACACTGTGAAAGTAACATTTCCAGTAAGAGGGCAGTTTTATTCAGAATATTACAAAAATATGGGGCGTTCAAACCAGGAAGTTCACACAGACGTGAGCTGTTCATATCAGCTCAGCCAGAGCCTTCACCATTTTATGATGTCGAAGTTACACCTGAAGCTGTTCGCCTACAGAAAGCGATCCTGAGGCCCTTCAACCAGCAGAAATGTCCCTTTCCTATGCATACAGCTGGATAATTCGTCAAGACAGAACTGATCCAAGGCTTCTCAAATTCAGGACGACTTATATCGGACAATGGGATACTGCTGCTTGGAAACTGGTTCATACATGTGAAGAATCCAAAGGGCTAGAGTTTGATTTGCTGAGTTTTCATGTAGTGATAAGTCTGTACAATAGTTTACAAAACTTATCTATTTTACTACAATATAGTTTCTAGTTCAAAGGTATTCTACATCACATTTTCTGAGCCAATACCCATCCCTTCTGAGAAATGCCTGGATCTGTATAGTCTGAAAAATTTCTGTGTGTCAGTAGCAAAAAAATATTAAAATAGTCTTCCAACTGCTTGAATTTATCCAAACAGGAAATCTATTTCTTTTTACATACACTTTAATTCTTGTTTCACTTAATAAAGGAAAAAGTTTATGCTGCTTTCAACTAAGGAACTTATTCCTTCTTTCACTGAATAAGTGGCTCTTATTCAACTTCTTAACATGTAGCACCAAAGGTTTGTATAAATATGTAATATTGCTGTTATATATTTAGAGAATACTACTTAAATTTTTTTTAATTTTGTAAAATAAGTGTAAATGTTACGGAATTTGAAGATGAAGGATTGATTTAAGCAGAAGTACTAACGATCTGCAAAATTTATGAAATTAGACTTAGGTCATTCTTTTCCTGACTGTTGATCCGTTTTATATTTTTCCCTGTTAGCCACAGTCATGGAAAAATAGCCTGTATTCGCTTTCACCGTTTCCTTACGCTCGGTTTGTGCCACTTGTTCACGAAGGTTCATATTTATAAAAAGAGTATTGCTATTCGTCAGACTGTGAAATGCTACAAGCGCTGTGAAATAAGCGCTGCAATTTAAATTATAGATAGCATTTGCAGCTCATAAAAATATCCCTGTAAAATGACAATGATCTCTGTGTTCCATACCACTACAGTTGAATAATTCCTTGCAGATCAGGCAAAACGCTGCAAACCCTTGTATCTCTTCGAGGTTAATATTCATCTGCTTGTTTTACAGAAAGTAACTTTTTATGCGCTTCGAAATGATATACAGCTGTTTGCTAAACCATTCCATACATTGAGCACTGCAGTGCAGCTGAAACTCTGAATATTTCTCATCCTAACTACAGTGTAAGTAGCAGTATTATATGGTTGATGCCTACAAATTTCTGTAGCACGTCTCACTTACAAAAGACATTCAATATCTGCGTGTATGGCAAAAGGTAGCTTTTTTGCTGAATTTTGTGCAAGACACTGTTGACTGGTTTGAACTGTGAACAATCAATTAAATGTTCAGCCGACTCTCTTTAGACTGAAAATAGCACAAACAGCGCTCAAATTCTTCAGTAGAGTGCTAGTGAGCAGTAAAGCTACTACTTACTGAGCCGTGACGGGCTCGCAATCGATTTCGCGTGCCTGAATTTCAAGCATTATTTACTGGCGCCACTACTAGCAGCGCGAATCCATTGTAGCTTGTCGCTGTTTATCTCTGGCGGAGCGAGTCCTAAAGCCTAGAGCGGCGTTGGGAAGGACGTTAAGGGCTAAGAAGCGAGTCACAACGCGCTAGAGGGCATTACGGGCCAAGTTCCGGACACGTACAGACTTGGCGTAACTGGTTCAGGTCGGAGTTACGACACCAAGCTGAGTACGGCATCCTTCCGCCCGTGGCTGCGGATTTGTCCGGCTCTGATATTCGGTGCTGCTCGGGACTGGGTGCTGGGAGCCGCACGGGATATTCGCAGGATTATCGAATACCTGCCACACCGTGCGTTTATAGTCGGTATTACTACGATACGCCCATCGACCTTGGCGGGTTAATGTATGGTGCGGCATTAAGGGAGGAAGGATAATTAGCCCCCATTTTATCGATGGCCATCTAAATGGTGCAATGTATGCTGATTTCCTACGTAATGTTCTACCGATGTTACTACAAGATGTTTCACTGCATGACAGAATGGCGATGTACTTCCAACATGATGGATGTCCGGCACATAGCTCGCGTGCGACTGAAGCGGTATTGAATAGCATATTTAATGACAGGTGGATTGGCCGTCGAAGCTCCATACCACGGCCCGCACGTTCACCGGATCTGACGTCCCCGGATTTCTTTCTGTGGGGAAAGTTGAAGGATATTTGCTATCGTGATCCACCGACAACGCCTGACAACATGGGTCAGCGCATTGTCAATGCATGTGCGAACATTACGGAAGGCCAACTACTCGCTGTTGAGAGGAATGTCGTTACACGTATTGCCAAATGCATTGAGGTTGACGGACATCATTTTGACTATTTATTGCATTAATGTGGTATTTACAGGTAATCACGCTGTAACAGCATGCGTTCTCAGAAATGATAAGTTCACAAAGGTACATGTATGACATTGGAACAACCGAAATAAAATGTCAAAACTTACCTACGTTCTGTATTTTAATTTAAGAAACCTACCTGTTATCAACTGTTCGTCTAAAATTGTGAGCCATATGTTTGTGACTATTACAGCGCCATCTATCACAAAGTGATAAAAGTGGTCCAACTAAAACATTCATATTTCTTTACGTACTATACGAATATGTAATAAAATGGGGGTTCCTATTTTTAAAAAAACGCAGTTTATATCCGTTTGACCTATGGCATCGCCATCTAGCGGGCCAACCATAGCGCCATCTGGTTTCCTCCTTCAAGCTAGACAAGTTTCGTTTTTTGTAGTCTTTTCGTTTGACGCTTATTTCGTGAGATATTTGGCCCGGTCACGATCAGTGGACCACCCTGTATAATTGTACCCGTATTTCCAGTGTTTTTTAGCATTTTGCATTTAATGTTTTATATTTGTTTGCTTTAACAGAAATTTTCTTGTATTTAATATACGTCTTAAAATTTACTTGTCTAAATACAACGGAAGGAGGCATTGTTTGTAAGGTACCGCCTCGCCGAGGCATAACTGTTTGCTTCACGCAAGGTTACTTGCCGTGTGGTTTGGCTAAATAACTATCTAAGTATTTATTAAGTTTTCCTGTTTCAAATTTTCTTCTGTTGCGCGCTTTAAGAGACATTACCTTCTCCATTACTATTTCCTAAGAATAACTTTTAGAAATTATGTGGTGGATGGAGAGCCTTTGTGCTAACGATTTCTCGGCATGATGGCCATTAATATTGGCCTAACATGTTTGTTTGGCCTGTATTTTACCTAAGTGGCGTTTGTTAACAGCCCTACGTTGTCTTCTGAGCCTCGAGGCCGGGTTTTCAACGGCTGGTGGTTGCGTCAGCTTGTTGCCGTACCGCTACGGTGGCAGGTACGAATCCTGCCTCGGGCATGGATGTGTGTGATGTCCTTAGGCTAGTTAGGTTTAAGTAGTTCTAGGTTCTAGGGGACTGATGACCTCAGAAGTTGAGTCCCATAGTGCTCAGAGCCATTTGAACCATTTGTTGCTGTATGCACCGCTTTGGTATTGAGGCTTCTCCCCAATCGCCTTAGCCTGCTGGCTCGCACTGCCTTCTAAAAGATTTTAAATGAAGTGGAGACTGTATTATGTAATTTCGATAATTTATTGGAACGTTATTTAAGGTTTTGCATTTACTTTGGAGCATGCTTGTACTACACATTTTGTGTGTTTCGGGTAGCTTGCTTTCCTTAAACAAAGCATTGTCTTGATTATTATGCTTCACGTGTGTGTGGATAACCTTAATCAGCTTTGCTGTTTTGGTACTTGTTAAATTTTCAGTAGATTTTATACTGATTTTAGCAGTGTATTTGCCTCTTGTGTGCTAACGACCCCTTTGATTAAAAAAAATTTTCGATTAGTTTCCCGAAAATGCTTTGAAGGCTTTATCACCTTGTCTCAAATTATCTTATGATATCGTTGCTGTTGCACTTTGAGCAATTTCCGTTTCACAAGGAAAGAAGTTTTCAAATTTTTTGCTGCTTTATATGTATTCTGGCACTGAGTTTGACGGCTTGTTAAGGTAAAATAATTTGTTATAGAGGATTACTGGTGTAAGCAACTAATTACCTTTACTGTCACAGCTAATTATTTGTGGTCATTGTATCAATTTATCCATGCTATAATGTGGTGGTTAAATAAATGTTAACAATCAAACGACGAATGACGCTGGTATTATGGGGTTGCTCCTCCATGCTTTCCTTCTCCTACTCCGGCCGGCCGCGGTGGTCTAGCGGTTATGGCGCTGCAGTCCGGAGCCGCGGGACTGCTACGGTCGCAGGTTCGAATCCTGCCTCGGGCATGGGTGTGTGTGATGTCCTTAGGTTAGTTAGGTTTAAGTAGTTCTAAGTTCTAGGGGACTTATGACCTAAGATGTTGAGTCCCATAGTGCTCAGAGCCGTTTCAACCATTTTTGAACCTTCTCCTACTCCATCCTGCGTTTAGGGATTTCACTTGGTAGCCTCGAAAGCTTTCTGATTTAATACAAATGTGTTGCGTCACAATTTCTGTCACTTGGCAGTCAAAAACCCGTGGGCAGTGCAGCGTACAAATGTCGCCACAGGCTGACACAAGAAGCCTTTGCGAAGGGAAGGAGGCAGGAGCTAGAAGGGCTTATGTTCACGAAAAACCGCAAGCAGCCCAGCGTGAATACCTGGTGGGGTGGTAACGCTGCTGATATGTCGGAAGCACAGAGGCACACTGTAGACACAGTAACCTGAATTTCAACACACTGAAGGCCCGACACCAGGATGTTTCCTTGTTCTACGTGACGAGGACAGATGACTTGTCAAAACACGGTGGACTGAGCTGCCTTAAATACTGCCCGTTTCAGCTACGCAGCGTCTGCCACTGCTTGCCACCGTCTATGACAGGGCTTCACAACATACGTGCTCGCGGAGCAAGCTGTGAGCAGCAAGGCGCGAGCACGGAGCAGCGCGAGCACGCTACCCCCACCACCGGACCAGAGCGGAGAGTGGGGAGAGTCACGTGGGGCACACAACAGTTGCCGCCAGTCGATGTAAATCCACGGCCACCTGCAGGGATATCACTCACGAATTATTACTGCGACAAATGACACAAATAAAGGAGAATGTACACGTGCCACATAATTTTATTAGCTTAGTGTATGCCTCTACCATCTGTAGACACTGAAACTAAAGAATTCCACGACAATCCTATATTTTCAACACTTTCTTCAACACTACTTAAAATATCACCTCCGGTTGTAATGTTCTTCATGTCTACTACATCGAGGAGCTCCTCCCTCACCTGAAGATCTCTATTAACACCTCTAATAAATATGGCAAGCTGCGCTGTTCCAGTGATATCAATACTTTCGTCCAGAGCTAGAGAATACGCCATAAAATCTTTACAGATATTTGCAAGCTGGCTCTGGACGTTGTCTGCCAAGTCCTGTATGCGACGCATAATGGTCATGTTAGATAATGGCACAATCTGAAACTGTTCAACTTGAGATGGACAGAAATGTTCCGTTGCAACTACCAAACATTCTTTTATTAAATCGCCATCAGTTAAGGGGCGCAGGGATTTTGCTAAAAGCAAAGCAATTTTGTAACCCACTCTGAGAGCTGCCTCAGTTGATTTTTCTTCGTCGTCCAGATCTTCTTCGGATAGCTTCCTTTTAAGTTTAATAACTTCCTGTGCACGATCTGGTCAATCACATTTTCCACGTCCATAGTCTTTCGCGTGGTACGACATATAATGTCGCTGCAAATTAAATTTCGTAAAAGAATTCAGCGTTTTGTGACATACTAAACATTTTGCAACACTATCTTTTTCTGTAAACAGATACAATTTCTCCAAATGGGGGTTGAACTGCGAAAGCATGGTTGGGGTTACACAGCGGCGACTTCACATGATTCTTAACCAGCGAAGTGACTGTTAGAGCTGATCGTAGTACTTTAAACGTTACACAGTCCCCGCGAATTCAATAGGCACGCTGCGGCCCTATTCAAACGTGCGCGCGCATTTCCCCTCCCTCCTCTCCCACCCTACTCCGCTACCTTGCAGCTGCTCGCGAGCACGTGCCTGAGCAGACGCGAGTACTCGCGCTCAAAACCGGCCGGTTGTTAAGCCCTGGTCTACGAGATACGATCCACGCCAGTCGTCGACCTTAAACGGGTCATCTAGCTGCTGCCGCTAGATGCCGTCTTCGCTAGATTCGGAGCTACTAGATGCCACTAGGCCTGATTCCTGCAGAAGTCGAACTGGTGTCTTCCGACTGGGCTATCATCTGCTGATCGCCTACTGCCGGCTTTAGGGTACTTACCTGCAGGTCCATGATTCGCGTTGTGGTCTGACAAGCTGCAGAGCTACCGCTTGCCTTGCACAGCCATCATTCTCTGCCACTGTCCCTGCCACCTACGCTGAGGCTTCTCCCTCAACTCTGCCTGCTAGTCCTAACGTGTGGGTTTTCGCGGCCAGCGGCTCCATTAATCTAAACTTACGGGCTAAGAAGCCCTGGTAGAACAGTAGAAATTCTTCCTCCTGACATTTCATTGCCAACTGCGGGCGACATCTTCCGAGGTGAGCCAACGACTGGTTGCTAGGCCGTTGAGGTCCAGTTTATACAGGGTGTCTCACCTAACTCTGCCACCTCAAATGTCTCTCGAACAACAATGGATATTCAAAAACGGTTTTCACCAGCATGAACGTTTCACCAGCTTAGGAAACAAAATACTACGCGAAATTTTAAAACGGAAACAAATACTGTTTTCAACACAAACTTGTGTATTTTGAAATGGACACCTCCTATTATTTGGTACGCAATAAATAGCATGAAAAATCACAAAAAGAATGGCGTTGGTTGCATCGCAGTACCTCAATTACATCCCGAGGAATTTCGAAGCGAAGATGCTCGAAATAAAGAAGCGGCCTGTTGTCGCTCTCCGCGGACGCTGCAGCTCCTGCGTCCCCAACTGAACTCCACACTCGCACCACACGGAAGAAGGAGGTCGCCCCAAAGATAGGGCAGCAGACCTACATATCGATAAGCGCCGCTGCTGCCACTAGCCGACAGGCAACGCTTGCGAAACCGAGTGGCGGCAGTGAATACTACAAGAAGACAAACAATGCAACCACATCAACTAAACGATACGGTCTGGCAGAAACCTACACACGGCACCAAAGCATGTCGCAGAATTCTTGTTTGTAATCGCTTTTGGTAATTCTCTGTGCATTCCTGCATAAAAGTGCTTTTTCATACTTACATCAACACAAAGTTTCAAAATATCTTTCAAATCGAACCAGACATTCGTACTCGGATGGCTCCCTCTCCTTTTATAAAAAAAAAAAAATCTATAACACTTGTTGAATACCTTCCACTGATATCATCAGAGACATTTTTTGAGATTCATATACGGTTCCCTAATATTACTTGATTCGGGAGATAGCAGTTTATAGACAAGTGAAACATTTATCTTAAAAGGCTGATTGTCTTTATGTACTGCGTTGGTGAAAACGGGAAGAGATGCATCAAGGAAGTGGTTCGGTTTCTTAAGCCAATCATTACACTACAACGACAGTGCAAAATCGACTTTCAAAACCAGAATCCATGCAGACCCATTTAACGTGCTTTGCAGATTGCTATTCCCTTACTTATAACTATGTACTACTTAACTATCTGCAGTAGCTCCTCTTCTTAACCAGCAACTTGCAACTGGAGATCTCACATTATTTCAAAATTTCGTGATTATGTGTTACAGCGGGGAAGTGCAAGAATAAGATCCTTAAGCTACATGAACACTGTAGTACAAAAATATAAGATCTAGAACTACTTGTAGTAACGTTCTTCATACTTACATTTTGACTCTAAATAGAGTTCTCCATGTATGTTAGTAAAATCATTCAGTGGCTGTAAGAGGTCCGAGCAGATGTAATTTCGATGTATTGCTCATGCGCTGCCTGCGATATGCAAGGTATAAGAGAATCTCTGACCAGAGAGCAGTGTTGACTGCAGTAGGAACTGTGTAGCTGTAGCTGTAAGTTGTTGCTAGTCTGCAGTCTGCTCTGGTCTGGTCTGGTGTATCGTGTTGGGTGGCCCGGTCGCGGTGCAGCGATGTCGGAGCCTCAGTATTATTGTATAGGGTAAAAAGCAGCCTCGCGCATATGTAGTAATGTTATCCCAAGTCCAAAGTAAATGTTTTAAAAATGTCCTAATAATAATCCTTTTCATACAAAGTAATTTTTAACAACCATTCATTTCAATTTAAAGAATTTCTAATTTCTTCAATCCATGATCATCCCTATTATTGCAAAAGAAAAATCAGTTGTTTCCCTTTCATAAATGACAGGTCTATCGGCCAGCATTGCACATGGCTGTGCCAGAAAAATTTATTGTAAGAGCAGATATATATGCGTTACCTGGCGACTTCACTGAGGTAAGAATTTTTCTCTTTTTCATTCAGAATGATCTTTCAGGGCCATGACGCAGCACTGCTGACGTCCTAAATTTACCAGGTTAAATTCATAGTCAATTATTGAAAAGTCATAAGTGAGCGACAATTTAATTGAGAGGTTAGTTACATTGTATTACTACCAGGTTACTGAATTTATTTTTTTTATTGGGACGTTACACTGAATGTGAACGACATAATTATAATTTTTACTGTTGAGAGGTTTAGGAATTTTTTTCTGTTTTGAGGTTAATTAAATGGGAACGAATTTTGTGGGGAGGTTACACTAAAATTATTTTGTGGGGAGGTTACATGGCACACGCACAATGGCCAGGTAATTATGCCAGCAGCAGCATCAGTAACTTACTACAACTGCTACTAGTGGCTGCTTTGCTATTAATATCCATCTTCGTGCTGTCACAGGTAGTTCAAGAAAGTTGACGTCAGCTTTTAAGGAACTGTTCAGACAATGTGCTAGCGTAACATCCTTGCTGAGTCAATTTAAAAGCATGAGTACAAAACATTTGCAGAAGAGGGAACGAAAAGTTGTTTATAAACAAACCCATTGTTTTCACAGTTGCGGGCTTCCACAAACCATTTCTAATGGCTTAAATCATATTAAGAGTTAACAGTCTTTGTTGTCATTAGCATTCGAATAAAAATCATGCTCTACAATTCATTGTCTCGTGATTTGTGACACCAATCGATACCACTAAAGATAGTGATAACAACGAGGTATTTGATTGTGTTGAGAGGGTGTTGCTATAGAGCGCTGAGCGTTGGCGGGATTATCTGTAAATAATGTACGTAGCGCTGTAGACAGTAAATGATGTGAAGTGGTGGCTGTTGTTATCGGAAAGCTATGTTCATCTTTCATGTTGGATTAAAACAAAATAATGGATACATTATTAACGTACTTCTACGTCTTAATGAAAACACTGCAGGCACTATGTTTATGAAGGCATAACAGTTTCTTGCAGTGCATTGTTTTAGTAATGATGCGAATAATTTCGTACCAAAACAAACAGATGGTTTATAATTTGCCAATTATACGCATTCTCAGAGTGAACGTGGAGTGCCTGATATGCTTCTGTTGTAAAGTTAACAGCACCGTTCTCTTAGGGCTGGATCATAAAATGCAATGTAGTAAAACTCAAGGTGGACCACGGAAGCTGTATTTGGTGCTGCCTTTTTCAGAGCTTGGACAGTCGGCATAGACGTGGGCGCTATCTTGTCACCTACGTGCTGCGTGACAGACCGAAATGAACCACTACACATATAGACGAAAGGTGCGACTGACAAATGCAGGACAAGCATTTTAAACCCTGGAGTGCAGTGGCAAATACTTCGGTACTTCCAACATTTTTCAATATTTTATAACTTTTAGATATCTTTAATATCTTCAGATTTTTTTTCGATAGTTTTATGGAGATAACATGTAACTTTATAGAAACATTATTATGAAGCTACCCATGGTGGTCTCACATTTCCCTCCAAATTTAGTCCTTTTCATTCATACAGAAGTGACGCTATCGTAGCTTACTTGAGACAAAAACCGCAAAATTTTCTCTTTATTTCACAGATTGTGTCGCTTATTTCAGTGATTTTATAAGCTATCAAATGGCTTACAATTATGTCTGCTACTATTTCAGCAATTACACCAACAAGAAGAAAGAAGGAGCATTTGAAATTGACAGTTGTCCACCTGACAATTGATTGTTAATTGCTCAAAAGGGATTGTGAACCTTTAGAAATATATTTTCATATGTTTAAAGAGTTTTGTTAAGTGTTGTAATTTTGTAGCCTGTTGAATAAATAATAGCAACTGTAACATTAAATTACAATAATATTTTGGTCTATTTAATGTGTGTTGTTAACTGTTGTAACTTCTTGAATAAATAATAGCAACTGCAACATAAAATTATAGTAACAGAAAATATTGATAACGCACATCTACAAACGTTTATTCACAGATCCACTGGAAATACAGCATACCAATAATCCCCCACAGCCGATTCCTTAAAGAATAGAACTCCCATATATGAAACAGCTAAGCGTCTGATTACTTTAAAATTGTGTTAAATAATTGGCGTTAAGAATGTAAAACTGTTATTTCTGTATAGTAAAAACGCGATTGTTTTGGTTTTATTAGTTTCGGATTATTCACCAACAAAGTAATGAAAAATTCAATAGAAAAACTGACCTATCAAGTAACGAAAAATTCAAAATCAAAATTGCTAACCAAAAAGTGATCCCTCCTTTCTATATTGAAAGCTCGTTGGAGGTCACTAAGTGCTCCGATTATCAGGCAGTGGATCAGTGTAGGCTGGATAATTTGCGGTTCGTTTTAAGAAAAGTTAGTCATTTATGCAACTCAATGTTTATTACACCACATCTCCTGGACTATTTGACACACGATGCTATAATGTTGTGGGTACATTCAGTGGTATACCTGGATACTGTCTGCAAAATGAGTTAGGAGTAGAGTTAGTAGTAAAAAGTAATAAATTAAAACGTCATACCTAACGATAAAGTTTTACTTCATGAACAGTGAAAATGTAGTACGCGATACACATTTCTTCCTTTCACTATTCTGTGATGTTAGTGGGAGGAGTGGGGGGGGGGGAGTACCAGCGAGAAAAAGTTTCTAAAACGTCTGCAATTATGTGTAAAATTTGGTGGGAGCCGCTAAATGCTCTCCTCTCAAAAACTGGGTGAATATAGTCTGAGTAATTTGAACGGTATTAGTTACATTGCGTCAAGAGATATGTCTCTGACTTTAATACTTGTCTTATTCTGTTCAACTTTTAACATAAGATTATAAATTTTAATGAGGAAATTATGATAGAATTTTAAATATTTAATTTCGTTCGAGAACTATATGAAATACTGAAAATGAAATTTTTGCTGGCCCTAGACGATGTCAGATGGGTAGCCATCAAGTGGGATGAGTTTATTGTTTCACGCGTTTATTGATACGTATTTGGACGTATTTCCTGAAATGACCATTTCCGTCACGATCCAAGATACTTATGTTTTTAATTCCAGAAAGTCATGAATAGCTACATATGCAGGGTTTGGACATAATGATGATTCCGTAAGGAAATGACCTTCCACATGACAATCAGTGTAGCTGCAGAAAATGGCAATCAAGAAGAATGCGGTACTGTATGAGACGAATGATCCTTGTCTATATATAGGGTACATCAATGACGAAAAAAAATCGCGACATCAAAACGTAATTAGTGGACAGTAATGAAATTTCGGGAACACTTTTATGTGGGTAACACCAGTTTGTGGGATGGAGCTCCATGCGTGTTGCACTTGGTCGGTCAATAGAGGGACGCTTAATGCTGATTGTTGATGATGCTGAAGTTGTCGCCCGATGACGCTTGATACAAGGTGACAGTTATTGATCAATATGAAATAAAGTCGATATAACTTCTCCACGGTTTGCGTTAGGACGTTGAAATTGCACAGCTTGCCGCGGGGATTGATGGGAATGAGTATACGTAGTATGGTCTGGTTTGGCGACAGAGGCCACTTTCATATGGATGTGTTCGTCAGTAAGCAAAATTGGCGCATTTGGGGAACTGAGAACCCGCATTTCGCGATCTAGAGGCCTCTTCATCCTCGATGGGCGACTGTGTGGTGTGTTAGTGTCCGTCACGCAATAATCGGTGCGATAGTCCTTGATGGCACGAGGATAGCCGAGAGCACTAACGTGCTGCTTCCTGGACTTGGGTAGGCGCGCCGGCCCCGGATCGAATCCGCTCGGCGGATTAACGACCACACCGGCCAGCCTATATGTGGTTTTTAGGCGGTTTTCCGCACCCTCCTAGGTGATTACCGGGCTGGCCCCCACGTCCCGCCTCATTTACACGACTAATAGACATCTGACACACATTCACACTATTTCAAGATTTACACTAGACGAACACAGCTGGGATACATTAATTCCGTCCCAGCGTGTATGGGGTGGTGGCAGGAAGGGCATCTGGCCACCCCTTAAAATTAACCATGCCAACTCTGTACTTAACCCTGCCAACCTTGCACACAATGCGGGGTACAGGCAGCAGGAAAAGAATGAAAGAAAGAATAGTGCTTGATGGCACGGTGACTACCCAACGGTACTTGAAAGTTTTGGGAGATGATTTGATTCTCATTAACCAAAGTGGCCCTGATTTCGACAAGAAGTTGTTCATGCAGGACGGAGCTCGACCCCATCGAAACACGAGAGTGTCTGATATCCTGGAGGAGCACTACGAGGACCACATTCTGGCTCTTGGGTACCCAGAGGCCACTGCCATGGGCGTCGATTGGCAGCCGAATTCTCCGGATCTGAACACATGAGACTACTTTTTGCGGGACTGTACTAAAGACAAGGTGTACAGCAACAATCCCAAAAACACCGATGAGCTGAAAACAGTCATTCAGGAGGTCATCGACAGCACTCCAGCGGCCCATGCAGAATTTCGCTATTCGTCTGCCCCACATCATCGCCAATGATGGCAGGTATATCGAATATGTCATAACCTAAATCCGAATATCTGTAGTGACGTTTACATGTTGAATAAAGTGTGTACATGCCGTAGGTTGTAACTAATTAATGTTTTTTTATATAGCTCAATAATTTTCACCCTGTATGTTGTCTGCCCCCGGTAGCTGTTTGGTCAGCACGACAGAATGTCAATTCTAAGGGCCCGGGTTCGATTCCCGGCTAGGTAGGAGATTTTCTCCGCGCAGAGGCTGGGTGTAGTGCTGTCCTAATCATCATCATTTCATCCCCATCGACGCGCAAGTCGGCAAAGTGGTGTCAAATCGAAAGACTTGCACTCGGCAAACGGCCTACCCGACCGGAGGCCCTAGTCACACTGTATGTGCTCTATTGAGACAGATCTGATTATTGAGCAGGCCAATGCAACATGTCGATACACTGTAGAGCATGTTGGGTCACAACAACACTATGTACGCGAGCAATATTGTTTGGAAAGCACCCTCTGGAATGCTGTGTATAAACGGCTGCACAAGTCGAATCACCAAATCTTCGTACAAATGTTCAATGAGAGTGCATGGGATGACTGCAAGAGTGCTCTTGCTGTCATCGCATCTCAGACCACAGCTCCAGGTGTAGGCTGATTGTGTCTAGCACACGGACGGGTTGGTTGCAGGCCCTCAAGTAACCTGCTTCTAATCCACATATGGCCATCACTGCCACCGGTGCAAAACGAGCTTTCATCAGTAGCCGGCTGCAGTGGTCGAGCGGTTCTAGGCGCTTCAGTCCGGAACTGCGCTGATGCTACGGTCGCAGGTTCGAATCCTGCCTCGGGCAGAGGTGCGTGTGATGTCCTTACGTTAGTTAAGTTTAAGTAGCTCTAAGTTTAGGGGACTGATGACCTCCAATGTTAAGACCCATAGTACTTAGAGCCATTTGAACTTCCATCAGTAAACAAAACACACCTCCGGCCTGCCCTCCAAATGGCGCTGGTTTAGGGTCAGCAGAAAGTAGGTTACAGGGCACCTAGCTTGGAGCTGCCCTTAAAGTAACCAAGCTGTAACAGTTCGTTGCATCACTGTGGTGCTAACTGCTTCTCAAATGCTGCTGAAGATGCGAGCCATACGTCGAACACGATGGTCTTCTTTCTTGGTAGTGCCAATTGACCGTCCAGTGTCCGGTCTTCTCGCGAACGTACGTTCTCGTGACCAGCGCTGCCAGAAATCATGTACAGCGGCTATATTCCTGTTACGTCTTCCTACAGTACCGCAGAAGGAACATCCAGCTTCTCGTAGCCCCATTACACGACCTCATTCAAACTCAGTGAGGTGTTGATAATGGCGTCTTTCTTGCCTTAAAAGCATTCTCTAAGATCAACTCACAGCGTCCAGTCTCAAACACTCGCGATCTTTATAGCGTGTATTTCTACATCTACGTGTACATGGATACTCTGCAAGTCACATTTAGGCGCCTGGCAGAGGGTTCATCGAACCACCTTCACATTTCTCTATTATTCCAATCTCGTATAGCGCGCGGAAAGAATGAACACCTATATCTTTCCGTAGGAGCTGTGATTTCCCTTACTTTATATTGGTGATCGTTCGTCCCTATGTAGGTCGGTGTCAACAAACTAATTTCGCATTCGGAGGAGAAAGTTGGTGATGGCAATTTCGTGAGAAGATTCCGTTGCAACGAAAAACGCCTTTCTTTTAATGATGTCCAGCCCAAATCCTGTATCATTTCTGTGACACTCTCTCCCATATTTAACGATAATACAAAACGTGCTGCCTTTCTTTGAACTTTTACAATGTACTCCGTCAGTCCTATCTGGTAAGGATACCACACCGCGCAGCAGTATTCTAAAATAGGACGGACAAGCGTAGTGTAGGCAGTCTCCTTAGTGGGTCTGTTACATTTTCCAAGTGTCCTGCCGATAAAACGCAGTCTTTGGTTAGCCTTCCCCACAACATTTTTTATGTGTTCCTTCCAATTTAAGTTGTTCGAAATTGTAATAAGTAGGTATTTAGTTGAATTTACAGCTTTTAGATTACACTGATTTATAGTGTAACCGAAGTTTAACGAGTTCCTTTTGTCACTCATGTGGATGACCTCACACTCTTCGTTAATTAGGGTCAACTGCCACTTTTCGCATAATTCAGATATCTTTTCTAAATCGTTTTGCAGTTTGTTTTGGTCTTCTGATAACTTTATTTGTCGATAAACGACATCCTCATCTGCAAACAGCCGAAGTCGGCTGCTCAGATTGTCTCCAAAATCGCCGGCCGAAGTGGCCGTGCGGTTAAAGGCGCTGCAGTCTGGAACCGCAAGACCGCTACGGTCGCAGGTTCGAATCCTGCCTCGGGCATGGATGTTTGTGATGTCCTTAGGTTCGTTAGGTTTAACTAGTTCTAAGTTCTAGGGGACTAATGACCTCAGCAGTTGAGTCCCATAGTGCTCAGAGCCATTTTTTTTTTCTCCAAAATCGTTTATATAGATAAGGAACAGCCAAGGGCCTGTAACACTACCTTGGGGAACGCCTGAAATCACTTGTGATTTAAAGCAAAACTAACTTTCATCCTCTTACGTGACCGGTACGAAATTTAAACAAACATCATCTTTTAGATGTAGAAACACGCGTACCAAATTTCGAAGGAGTCGCATGAACCCCGTCTTGGTGTTGTGATCTTTTTTCCGTCGCTGAATTTTATGTGACATATTCTAAAAATGTTTCGCAGCTCTACTCCACCATTCTGTGTAGACGTACTTTGATTAACAGATCTCTCAATTACCGACTCGGTCAGTCGCTGCGGAGGGCCCTCGAAGCCGGAGCGCAGTGTAACGGGAACCATCATGGCGGAGGAACAACGTAACGAGCGCGCCGCCAGTGCAGTAATAAATTGGCCAGGCTAAGCCGTACCACACTAACTGTGGCGTAAACGAGTATCGGGCGGGCCGCATTGATTCGTAATGGAATTAGCAGCGATCAGTGTTGCGGCTAACAGCGTCATTGATCTAAATAAAGCTGCCGCTAAAGCCCCTAACACTTTAATTAATGGCCTGTTTAACCATATGCAAACGCGGCGTGGGTCTCACAAACAGGCAGATGCGCGAATGAAATTAGTGTCATGAAATATACCAGCGGAAAATATTGCGAACAAAAACAGGCGCGATATGGGATTCTGCGGCGGGACTATTTGTGGTAAAAACTGAACAGCGGCGGGAAGATTATGTGCACTGATGCATCGTCCGTTCATTAAGCACTGGGTTCACAATGACCACAGTCGATCTTGTGTGAGTCAGTAGCTGTTCTTTGTTGATGACAGAGAAAAAGAAAGTGAGGCTGAGGAAACGAACTACTTTTTAGAGATAGTTCTACCGGTCCGGCTGTCTCTCCTAGGCGTGGTATAGCGCATTTTCTCTGGTGTTTCGGTACATCTTTGCAATTTCGTTTCTTCAACGAGTAGTTGGAGTTAGTCCAAACAAAACCTGCCCATCAGGTCGTTCAAATTCAGCCCAGCGACGACTAAACACGTCGGTATGTTTGTCATCACACACAAACTAATTTTTAAAGTGGAATTTTACGTGCACATCGTTAGATCGGCCTGAAATTACTCTAGTACATTATTCGTTTTGAAACGTCCTGCTAAACACGCAGGACAGGACAGTTAGTTTAATTTGTGGAAAGGGGCCAAAATAAGCGACTGTCAGTTACACTCAAACATACAACTTTATTTATTTGACCAAACATTACAAGAGCGAAGAAAATTTAAAAAAAAGACAGCAATAATTTTTGGAACTTAACTACCGGCTGAATACGGCATACAATCTCATGCCTTAAGGGCAAGACCACTTTAATTGCCGGCCGCAGAAAGGGGGGGATTACGTAAGATCTATTTTAAGAACAACAGCAGTAGCTGTACCAGAAGTCCTTATCAGCAACCGGAAGTGAATTTTCGCGCAACAAACAGACAAGTAAAATAATAGACGGCGAAAATTTTTCTAATTCCCACACAGTAGTACAGTACGGTTCTAGGCGCTGCAGTCCGTAACCGCGGGACTGCTACGGTCGCAGGTTCGAATCCTGCCTCGGGCATGGATGTGTGTGATGTCCTTAGGTTAGTTAGGCTTAAGTAGTTCTATGTTCTAGGGGACTGAAGCCGGCCGGTGTGGCCGTGCGGTTAAAGGCGCTTCAGTCTGGAACCGCGTGACCGCTACGGTCGCAGGTTCGAATCCTGCCTCGGGCATGGATGTGTGTGATGTCCTTAGGTTAGTTAGGTTTAAGTAGTTCTAAGTTCTAGGGGACTGATGACCACAGAAGTTAAGTCCCATAGTGCTCAGAGCCATTTGAACCATTTTTTTTCTAGGGGACTGATGACCTAAGATGTTAAGTCCCATAGTGCTCAGAGCCATTTGAACCATTTGAACCACTTTAATTTAAAATCCGCTGAAAGCCAATAACTTAAGACTCAAACCAAAAAGAAAGGCAGAAGGCCTTATCTTCAATCAGTTCTTTCAATTAGGCTGAAGGCCCAGACAATCCCACACCTTAGGAGTAAACAACTTTAATTTAAAAATCGGCTGAAGGCCCATCACTTACGACTCAGACCAAAATAAATTTTTAAAATGCCAAAAGGCCTTTTCTTAACACAGTTCTGTAATTAGACTGAAGGCCCAAACAATGTGAGACCTTAAGAGCAAAACAACCTTAATTTAAAAATTGGTTAGAAGCCATACAGTACAAACAACAAGAACAAACAAGAAAAGGCAGTACACCCAACGGCGCCCAGAAGTTTCTGAGTGTTGGCCTGGAATTCAAACACTAATGCTTGCTTAGGTGATACGGGTAGCCGGCCCAACCATTCTCGATCCGACGACAACCCAACCGACAGACAGTCAACGGACCCACCGACGAGATATCTTCCACTCCACCTGACTGTCACACAACAGGGAGTTCAGTGAAACAACGTAGAAGGTATTGGCGCCCACAACCAATTATACATTGAACTGTCAAACTATACACTCTGTGCTGGACAGCGACAACACAATAAGGAAAATACACTGTCTGAATTTACATCAATGGCCAGGGCAGGCAACCGGAGCATTAACGGCCACAAGACAGAAGATATCACTGGTGCACTTCAATTCAAAATAACCAAGTACAGTTTAGTCATCGAAGGGTGGCTAAAATTTGCCAACTTGAAGCACACATTGTTGCTTGTGGGAATGTCCCAGCAGCTGACAACGAATTCCAAACGACACAATGTGAACAGTCGTGACTTGCTGGTAGATTAAGTCAAAACTCAACTTTCGTGTCCAGGGTCGGTGAGCCACGGACCTCGTAGCAATGGGAACAGCACCACACACTCCGATCGCGCATAGACGCCAAACCACGCGCCGTGG
Organism: Schistocerca piceifrons; assembly: GCF_021461385.2. Classification (NCBI taxonomy): domain Eukaryota; kingdom Metazoa; phylum Arthropoda; class Insecta; order Orthoptera; family Acrididae; genus Schistocerca; species Schistocerca piceifrons. The sequence continues at coordinate 768,553,015 of NC_060141.1, read as the reverse complement.
AGATTTTCTCGCTGTTCCACGCCAACCGAACAACTGGTCGCACACAGCACAGCCGGAAACCATAAGCGCCAGGCCAAAGATAGTACAAGGTGTGAATATCGATACACACCGCTGCTGCCACTCGCAGAGACAGAGGATAACATCATAATCGGCGTAACCGTGGGAGACTAAACACAGAATATTAATCAAGGATTAATCCAATGCATAATATGAGCTTGCCATTGATCACGTTTTATCTATATGTATTAAGAGGAACAGCAAAGTACGAAGATATATCAGTACTGCAGCAGCGACTGAGCAGCCCTTCTGCGTGACGTCAGAAGTCATAACTTGCCAGAGTGCTGCTGTCACTGCTGGAATACTGGTTGTTCTTCCTGTTTTATTGTGCCTGTTAACACATGTCGATAAAATGAATATCGCACTAGACTGAGACTGTTCTGTCGAATGAGCACATAAAATTCCACTTTAAAAATTATTTTGTTTTTGACGGGAAACGAAACCAGAGTTTTTCGCATAAAAGACGTAATGAGCAGCACTTGTTTGGACTGATTCCAGCTACGCATCGGAAAGAAACGCAGATACAGGGTGACAGTTATTGAATTTTTTGAAAAGAAGGTAAATTAGTTACAAACCACTGTGTGCACATACTTTATTCGACATATAAACGTGACTACATATATTCGGATTTACGTTATGACATGTTCGATATGCCTGCCATCATTGGCGATAACGTAGCGCAGATGAATAGCGAAATTCTGCATGACCCGCTGAAGTGTCGGAAAATCGATGCTGTCGATGACCTCTTGAATGGCTGTTTCCAGGTCAGCAACGGTTTTGGGGTTATTGCTGTGCATCTTGTCTTTAAGAGAGCCCCACAAAAAGGAGTCGCACGTGTTCAGATCCGCAGAATATGGCGGCGAGTCGAGGCCCATCTCAGGGGCCTCTGGGTACCTCCAGGACATTCAACACTCTCCTGCTATGATGGGGTCGAGCCCCGTCTTGCATGAACCACTTCCTATCGAAATCAGGGTCACTTTGGATAATGGGGATGAAATCATCTTCCAAAACCTTCACGTACCGTTCGGTAGTCACCGTGTCATCAAGGAATATCGCACCGGTTATTCCTTGACTGGACACTACACACCAGACAGTCACCCATTGAGGGTGAAGAGACTTCTCGATCGCGAAATGCGGATTCTCAGTACCCCAAATGGGACAACTTTACTTACTGACGAACACATCCAAATTAAAGCGGCCTTCGTCGCTAAACCAAACCAAACTTGCGCATACTAATCCCCTTCATGAACCGCGGGCAACCGTGCAGTTTGAACGTCCTAACGCAAACCGTCCAGACGTTATGACAATTTTATTTCATATAGTTCAATAATTGTCACCATGCATCTGCCGAAACACCAGAGAAACTACACCTGACATCTCTTCAGAGTGACACACTGTACACACACAAAAGCTGTATAGAAATTATATACCTTGGGTTAATTTTGATATCGTAATGTTACATGCATAACTGCTTAAGTATTCAGAAATTGTGTATAAACTGCACCTGCAGTTATCATTATATTTGGAGATGTCCGTGGAAGTTACGTTCACCTATGCCATGTTCATAGCAGAACATAGTTACCAAATTCGTAATCGTGACTCTAAATCGCAAGGTTCATCTATTGAAAATGCTTAATGAAAGCAGTCGCCCTGGTTTCCACTTCTGTTTGGCTTCGTTGTTAGTAGTTACATAAACGCAACCTACAGGTGTTGGACCAAAGTATAGAAACATCACTAGAAATACGTGCAGATGCCAGCCAAGTGTGCGGGTGACCACGAACGATACCTGTGCGGTCTCCTCAATACGTTGCAACTGAATTAAATAAACATTTTGTCTCTACATAGAATCGTATAACGTTCTTGACAAATGCCTTTACGAGATTGATGTCTGAAATACTCCTCTGTGATACAGACGACGGGGAGATTGAGTTAATAATTAAATCACTGAAGACTAATGACTCTATGGAAATGATGGTCTAGCAAAATGTTAAAGCACTGTGCTGCACATGTTAGCCCTGTATTTAGTCATATATGTCATTTTTCATTTAGGAATGGTCAGTTTCCTGAAAGATTAAAGTACTCAGTAGTAATGTCGCTTTATAAAAACGAATAAAACGATAATGTAGACAATTTTAGACCTATTTCTATGCCATCAGTGTTTGCTAAAGTTATTGAAAAGGCTGTGTACGTAAAGATAATTGATCATTTTATATCACACGATTTCCTGTCAAATGTACAGTTCTGCTTTACAAGTAGTTTAACAGCTGAAAATGGTATATTCTCTTTTCTCTCTGAGGTACTGGATTGGGTAAACAAAAGGTTTCGAACGCCAGGCATATTTTTCGATTTAACTAAGGCGTTTGATTGTGTTGACCACAAAATATTGCTCCAGAAGCTGGACCATTACGGAATATGGGGAGCAGCTCACAATTGATTCACCTCTTACCCTAGCAGCAGACAGCAAAAGGTCATCATTCACAGTGTTGAGAACTGCTGTGATGTGGAGTCTGAGTGGAGTATGGTCAAGTAGGGGGTGCCCAGTGATAAGTGTTGGGACCACTCCTATTCCTTGTTTATATAAATGATATGTCCTCTATTATTACAGGTAACTCTTCAATATTTCTGTTTGCTGATAACACTAGGTTGGTAGTAAAGGATCTTGTGTGCAACATTTGCTCGATTTCAAATAGTGCAGTTCATGATCTAAGTTCATTGCTTGTAGAAAATAAACTAACACTAAATCACGGTAAGACTCAGTTTTTACTTACAGTTTCTAACACACAAATCAACAACACGTGACTTTTTAATTTCACAGAGTGGGCATATGATTAGTGAAACTGAACAGTTAAAATTTCTAGTTTCTTCAGATAGATAGTAAACTGTCGTGGAAAGCGCACGTTCAGGATCTTGTTCACACTTAATGCTGCCATTTTTACTATTCGAACTGTATCTGAAATAAGTGATAGTTCGACACGAAAATTAGTCTACTTTGCTTATTTTCATTCGCTTACGTCGTATGGTATTATATTTTGGGGTAATTCTTCCCATGCTAAAAGGATATTTTTGGCTCAGAAACGGGCGGTTCGGGCAATAAGTGGTGTAAGTTCGCGAACCTCTTGTCAACCCTTATTCACTAGTCTGGTTATTTTGACCTTAGCCTTTCAACATACGTGTATTCGTTAGTGTCATTTCTTATTAACAATATTAGCTTATTCTGAAGAATAAGCAGCTTTCACGCAGTTAATACTCGGTAGAAGTAAAGACTGCATTTGGATCGGACTTCCTTAACTCTTGTGCAGAAAAGTGTGCAGTATACTGCTGCATCCATTTTCAATAAGCTAGCAGTCGAATTCAAAAATCTTAGCAGTAATCCACGCACTTTCAAATCGAAGCTGAAGAGTTTCCTCATGGGTCACTCCTTCTATTCTGTCGAGGAGTTCCTTGAAAAATTAAGCTGATTCTTGTTGTATTGTTGACTGCGTTTGCTTAAACTTACGGACTGACTTTTTCGGGTTCATGAACATTTCATTTTTTTGTTATTACTTTTATGGTGTAATTTCATGTACTGACACTGCTCCTCAATTTGGTTCTACAGAACTTGACGTGTAAATAAATAAATAAAGTGACAGTTGAGGTCGAACCGCGTTCTGTGTTCTTTTGCGTGAGTTATGTCGGAGCTAAGTGAATTGCAAATTGTTGGTGATCCTATTACGGGTGCTTCAAAAAACAATAGACCCGAAGAGTTTGACATTTCATGAGGCACCGTCTCAAACATTTATACTGAAAACAAGTAAATCAGAAAAGCATCGTCCACTGTCACAACTCGGATGACAGTCTGTGTTGAGTTATCATGACAGACGCTCATTGATAGGAATTGGACGAAAACTACGAGGAGGACAGCTGCAAAAGTCACTGCAGAAATGAATGTCGCACCCATGAACACTATCAGCACAAAACAACACGAAGAAATCTCTATAAGCGAGGAATTTCAGGGTGATCTGGAGTTCCAAAACCACTTGTCAATTCAAATGGCTCTGAGCACTATGGGACTTAACATCTGAGGTCATCAGTCCCCTAGAACTTGGAACTACTTAAACCTAACTAACCTAGGGACATCACACACATCCATGCCCGAGGCAGGATTCGAACCTGCGACCGTAGCGGTCGCGCGGTTCCGGACTGAAGCACCTAGAACCGCTCGGCCAACGGCCGGCCCACTTAATCAGTGATGCAGAGCCTGTAATAGGAAAACGCCAAAGCCATAAAACCTGGGCTGTGAAGGAATGAAAGATAGTCCTTTGGACGGATGAATCCTGTTGTACACTATTTCCAACTTTTGGTCGAGTTTACGTCCCAAGAAGGAAACATAGGGAATATTCAGTGATAATTTGGGCAGCCATATCGTGGTTTTGCATGGGCCCCATGGTCATTTTGCAAGTTGGCATCCTGTCAAGAATTATGTGATCATATTGGCTGATCACATCCATCCGAAGATACAATGTTTGTAGCCCCGTGGTGATGCTGCGTTCCAAGATGGCAGTACCCCTCTCAGCTCACATCATACAGATCATACAGGACTGGTTTTGTGAGCAGGAGGATTAATCGTCGCATCTCCCCTGACCACCACAGATCTCAGTATTATTGAGCATTTGTGGTATATTGAGAAGTGAAGGATGCGTGATCGCTATACATTTCCCTCATATTTACTTGAAATTGCCACTAATTTGCAGGACGAATGAAATCAGATTCCTTTCAAAAACATATAGTGCCTCTGTTTATCCATTACGGGACGACTGGAAGCTGTTCGAATCCCAACGGGTTACTTACACTGCATTAGGCACGTCAGTTAGTTGTGTTTTTGGCGTTTCCTCGTTTTTTTGTTCAACCCCTGTATAAAAATTGCACTTGTCTGCAACATTTGCAGATGAAAGGATTAGATGCAGGAATGGAATTAAACTGTATCATAAATCCTTTTATTTCCATAAAATTCATCTTATTTTGGATTACAACTAAACTGATTACAGTTACCATTTAAAAAAGTGTTCATAAACCCATATCGACGTCAGGGCAAGAACAGAGGGATAGAGAAACAATTAAAATCGCCGCTGGACCTTATGGGATACCAGTTCCATTTTACACAGAGTACGCGAAGGAACTTTTCCCCCTTCCTGCAGCCGTATACCGTAGGTCTCTAGAAGAGCATAGCGTTCCAAAGGATTGGAAAAGGGCACAGGTCATCCCCGTTTTCAAGAAGGGACGTCGAACAGATATGCAGAACTATACACCTATATCTCTAACGCCGATCAGTTGTAGAATTTTGGAACATGTATTATGTTAGAGTATAATGACTTTTCTGGAGAGTAGAAATCTACTCTGTAGGAATCAGCATGGGTTTCGAAAAAGACGATCGTGTGAAACCCAACTCGCACTATTTGTCCACGAGACTCAGAGGGCCGTAGACACGGTGGCTTGCGTAGTGTGGATATAGATGTAGAACACGGAGTGCTAGTACGTTACGCTTTAATAGTAAAAATAGGACAATGACATCATCATTATTATATCCCCGATGATTTGAGAATATTCTGGCACACAAGAAAAAGCTACAGCAGGCCACTTCAGCTGGTTGTAGCCTTTTATTCACTGATAACAATTCAACAACGGTAATAGAAGCCTCACCACCTTCTTCATTAACAAGTGGTGTTTCTTGTGATTTGCGGGGCAACATCTCTACGTCGGCATCTGTTGTTTTTCCTGAAGTAGTTAGATCTAACTGTATCAGGTACCTAGTGACAACGACACCAATTGACTGTCACTGGTAGTTAGACGAAACTCGTACGTCTATAAGAAGACCTATGCACGAAGCGTACAGTTTCCAGCGTCATGCGTTAATGGAAGGTCCTGCCGTGAATTCTAGGAATTTCTGATCCTATGTTAAATCACTAGGCGAATCGAGCATTTCTATCCCTTTACTCGTCGGTCAGCCTGACACTGTAATAAAAAACGGCAAATGTAATGCGAAATTTTCAAACTTCCCTTTTAAAAAATAGTTCAGTATATACATATACTGGCATGAAGAATTCCTTCTGACAGCTCTAACATATTCTACAGCTACATCTCCACACATACTCCGCAAGCCACCGTACAGTGCCTGGCGGAGAGTATCTTACACTGAAGCGCCAAAGAAACTGGTATCAGTATGCGCATTCAAATACAGAGGCATGTAAACAGGCAGAATACGACGCTACTGTCGGAAACGCCTATATAAGACAAATGTGTGGCGCAGTTGTTAGATGGGTTAATGCTGCTACAATGGGAGGTTATCAAGATTAAGTGAGTTTGAACGTACTGTTATACTCGACGTACGAGCGATGGGACACAGTATCTCCGAGGTAGCGATGAAGTGGGGAGTTTCCCGTGCGACCATTTCACGAGGGTACCGTGAATATCAGGAATCCGATAAGATATCAAATCTCCGACATCGCTACGCCCGGAGAAACATCCTGCAAGAGCGGGACCAACGACGACAGAAGAGAATCGTTTAACGTGACAGAAGTGCAACACTCCCACAAATTGCTGCAGATTTCAATGCTGGACTATCAACAAGTGTCAGCGTGAGAAACATTCAACGAAACATCATCGATAAGGGCTTTCGGAGCCGAAGGAACACTCGTATACCCTTGATGACTACACGACACGAAGCTTTACTCATCGCCTGGGCCCGACAACACGACATTAGACTGCTGATGACAAGAAACATGTTGCCTGGTCGGATGAGTCTCGTTTCGAATTGTATCGAGCGGATGGACGTGTATGGATATGGAGACAACCACTTGAATTCAAAGACCCTGCATGTCAGCCGAGGATTTTTCGAGCTGGTGGAGGCTTTATAATGGTGTGGGCCGTGTGCAGTTCGAGTCATCTGGGACCCCTCATACGTCTAGATACGAGTCTGACAGATGACACGTACGTAAGCATCTTGTTTGGCACCTGCATCCATTCACGTTATTGTGCATCCAACGGACTACACATTCCAGTAGAACAATGCGACACCCCACACGTCCACAATTGCTGAAGAGTGGCTCCAGGAACACCCTTCTGATTTGAAGCACCTCTGCAGTCCACTAAACTCTCCAGACATGAACATTATCGAGCACGTCTGGGATGACTTGCAACGTGCTGTTCAGAAAAGATCTCCACCCTCTCGTACTCTTATTGATTTACGGAGAGCCCTGCAAGATTCATGATAACCCCCTCCAGCACTATTTCACACGTTAGTCGAGTCCATGCCACGTCGTGTTGCGGCACTTCTGCGTGCTCGTGGGGGCCCTTCACGATATTAAGTAGGTGTACCAGTTTGTCTCTTCAGTATATAACACATAAACTACTAGTCATTTATTTCCTGTTATACTAACTGAGGGAAAAGCAAGTTTTCCATCAGCTCGGTTCCCAGAACTTCTGAAGATAGACATTGACCGTGGATATTGTTGAAACCCCTGGACTAGCAGGACAGAGCGGGTCTTATAAGTTAAAACACACACTAACATAAGAAAGAATTAAAAACTCTCAAGGGTATAACCAAACAGTTCCTTTGATTTGATATAAATCGGCTGAAATCCACATCGAAAATCCAGGGCCCGAGGTCCAAGCAAGGAGTTAAGGTACAGGAGTTCTTCTGGAAGTCTCATTTATTTAAAAAAAATGCTTCAATAAAAATAGGCTGAAGACCAAACATTAAGCAAGAACACTGTTATGGCTTTAAGGCCAAAACAAAGATTTCCGGTGTTAATTCTGAATAAGGTGAAACCTGGCTGAAGGCTGCATATCAACCAAACAATTTAACGACTTAAAGCTTAGGAAGAAGGGCTTTCAATTTAACAGGGTGAGGGGTTTAGCTTAATACATATCATGCAAACTCGGATGAAGCCCTCATGGCCAAAGAAATAATTTATGATTTAAGGGTAAGAGCAAGATTTTGAATTTTCAGTTTAAGAGAGCTTAAAACTCGGCTGAAGGCCACACGCCATGGAGATAACAATTTCATGGCTTAAGGCCCAAAGAGAAAAAAGCTTACAATTTTAATAAGCTAAAACTCGGCTGAAGGCCACACAGAGTACTTCAGACTAAAAAGGAAATCACTATGTAAAACACAAGGAGCGGCACTCAGAAGATTGCAAGGGTCGGCCTGGGAAGTCACTAACGCACCTTTAGGTGAGACAGGCAGCCAGACCGACAACTTCTTAATTGGAACGCAACCCAACCCAAGGCCAGCCATCAAACCAACCAAAAAAAATCACTTCTGCTCCACCCTACGAGCAAAACGACAACAAGACGTCAATTGTTCAACGTTCTGGATACTGGTGCCCAATCCAGCCAAGTCAGAATAAACGCCCGAAACTACCAACACACCTCAGCTATCGAACTACACGCCGTGCTGGACAGCAACCAGACGACGAGGAAAATACACTGCCAAAAACTGAGTCAACGACCAGGGCAGGTAACCGGAACGTTAACGGCCACAAGGCAGAAGATACCGCTGGTGCACTCCATTAATGTAGGAGTGAATTAAATTAAGTTAAACCCCATCCAAGAAAACGGCTGCAATTAAAGCCGAATTCAATGCACATACGTTGTTGCTCGTGGGAATCTCGCAGAGAGCAACAACCAGGATCAAACGAAGAGAATTGATAGCAGTTAAGGCTTGATAGTAGGTTAAGTGAGCCTCGACCTTAGAGTACAAGAGCGATGGACGACGAACTTCGTAACCCTCGCAAGAAGCGCCTCGCACCTCCAACCGCGTGTGCACGCCTCCAGCGGCTCCTGCCCGACGCCGCGTGATGGGGACCTCCTCGCTGCTCTGCGACTACCGACCGACTGCCACACACACGCTGCTGCTTTCATCTGTTACTTTCCCCTCTTTGGGGAAGTGTGAGGGGGAGTTTGTAGCCTTTTGGCTTTTACTCCCCTGTGTACATGTGTGTGTGATTTTTCTATATAATTGTGGTGTCTGTGATATGTGATGAATTGTTGTGAATGTGTCTGGTACTTGCCTGAGGTAGGCGAGATGATTGGTGTTATATGGGAAGGAACTGGACTGGGGATTGGGTATTGGGATCTTCTCTTCGACTTAATCGTCGAAGATCGTCATAGGGCGCTTGTGCTTATCGCGGGACATGTCATACCGACCTAGGGAGTGGATGAGTGCATTTCCGGATCTGGAGGAACCTTCATAGAAGGCCCTTGCCAGATCCTGGAAACGCTCTCTCAGGAGTGGGATTTCGGCTGCGGCGTGCAGGTCGTCTGTGGGGAATCCAAGAGATAGATGCAGTGCCCCTCTGAGGGCGCGGTTCTGCAGCCTCTGGAGTTTGTCCAGGTGCTGCTTTGCCGCGTATCCCCAGACAGGGCACGCATACTCCATTACCGGCCGGATCAAGGCCTGGTATACATTTACTGCTACTGGGCAGGGAAGGGAGCTGGTTGTGTTCAGGATAGGGTATAGGATGGACATTCTGGCGCAGACCTTCCTGTGGACCTCGTCTATGTGGGGTTTCCACGTAAGACGAGAGTCCAAGGTTACGCCAAGGTACTTGGCGGTTCTGCGCCAGGGGAGTTGGTTTCCATTTAGGTGGAGGTGGAGGGGGGGACGTTGAGGAGGTTCGCGCCTTCCGAGCCTTCGGGTAATCAGCATTGCCTGCGTCTTCTCAGAGTTGATGGTGATGCGCCAGCGACGGGCCCAGGTTTCTGTGTCGTCTAAAACCCTTTGTAGCCTACGAATGACCGGGTCCTTGTTCGCATTTCTCGTGTAGAAGGCTGTGTCGTCCGCGTACTGCGCGGTGTGCACCAGGGGGGCCGTTGGAGTGTCCGCAGTGTACAAACTGTACAATACGGGCCGCAGGACCGATCCCTGTGGCACCCCGGCACGAATACACCTTCTGGTGGAGGTGGCAGTTTCTACTTTGACGGAGAAAGTCCTATTCGTGAGGTAGCTCTTGATCAGCTGAACTATGCTCCCGGGAAACCCTTGTGTGTACAACTTGTAGAGTAGTCCTCTATGCCATACTGAATCAAAGGCTTTGGCTACATCTAGTAGCACTATCTCGCAGTAGCCTCTGTGATTGAAGCCCTCTGTGGCTGCTTCAACCATTCCCATGACCTGTTGTGGGGCAGAGTGGTTCTGCCGGAATCCAAATTGGAAATCCGGCAGAATTTGCTCTCTGGTAATATGTTCTTGTATGGGTCTTAGCAGGAGGCGCTCATAGATCTTGCTGAGAGTTGGCAAGAGGCTAATCGGCCTGTGGTGCTGCGGGAATAGAGGGTCTTTCCCTGGTTTGTGTATCGCGACCACTTCCGCATGTTTCCAGCAAGCTGGGAACTCGCGGGAACGAGTAATCTCGTTGAGGACGTTCGCGAGGTGTGTGATCGCTGTGGGTGGGAGTTTTTTGACTAACTGGTTTGTGACACTATCGTGCCCTGGCGCCTTTTTTTGTAGGGAGGGACCTGATTACTCTTGCCACGTCCTCGGGGGCAAAAAGTATGGGTTCGTCCTCTGGGTCCTCCTCAGCATTGAGGAAGACAGCCAGTTGACGACTGACTACCTCTTCATGCTCTTCATCCTGGGGTTCTGCCGTTTGAAACTGCTTCTCGAAGGAGTCGGCGAGGGCGTTGGCCTTCCAAGCATGGCAGTAGACCAGTCCCCGCTCGCCGGAAACGGTCAAAAGACGAAATACACGTCGGCTGATGAGACGACCGACCGTACGACCAACCAATGGTCGTTCCTGCTCCAGTCTCCTTCCGTCTGACAGTGCACGTGTGTCCCCAGTGGTCAGCAAGTACTGTCTGTCAGCACCACACTGGCGCTCCGTCTTCAAAGCTGCTCCGTGCCCGACTGCACTCCTGGTCCGTTTCCAACTGTCTCCCAGATACACGACGACCCGGAAATACAATCGGTCGCTCCAGGGGTGGTGCGACAGTTCAATTATCGATATGCGCTGCTACTGCCATTCACGGGCAAGTAAGGCTGGAACTTAGTGACGCCAGTAAATGGAGTAAGAAATCGAGGCGGCTGTACCATAACAGAAGATGACAAACAAAAAATACGGGCGCAGTCCCTTTGAATGTTCAGAATTGTATTAAACCCACCCAAAGATGTAACCAACCATGCATAAGCAGCGCCTATTTGACGGAGGAGGTCCAACAGTCGATCAGTTCCAGTCATTCCACCATTAAGGAGGTACACGACTCTTGTTGTCTGTAGTTCAACCATGCCTAGTCGGTCAATACCGCAGTTCGATCGCATCCGCATTGTTATTTTATGCCAGGAAACGCTCTCAACAACGGAAGTGTCCAGGCGACTCGGAGTGAAACAAAGCGATGTTGTTCGGACATGGAGGAGATACGAAGAGACAGGAACTGTCGATGGCATGCCTCGCTCAGGCCGCCCAAGGGCTACTACTGCAGTGGATGACCGCTAACGACTGATTATGGCTCGGAGGAACCCTGACAGCAACGCTACGATGTTGAATAATTCTTTTAGTACAGCCACAGGATGTCGTGTTACCACTCAAACTGTGCGCAATACGCTGCATGATGCGCAAATTCACTCCCGACGACCATGCCGAGGTCCATCTTTGCAACTACGACACTATGCAGCGCAGTACAGATGGGCCCAACAACATGCCGGATGGACCGCTCAGGATTGGCATCACGTTCTCTTCACTGATGATATACCTTCAACCCGACGTCGGAACGTGTCTGGAGGCAACCAGGTCAGGCTGAACGCATTAGACACACTGTCCAGCGAGTGCAGTAAGGTGGAGGTTCACTGCTGTTTTGGGATGGCGTTATGTGGGGTCGACGTATGCTGCTGCTGGGCATGGAAGGCGCGGTAACGGCTGTATGATACGTGAATACCATCCTCCGACCGTTATTTCAACCTTATCTGCAGCATATTGCGAGGCATTCGTCTTCATGGACGACAATTCGTGCCCCATCGTGCACATTTTCTGAATGACTTTCTTCAGGAGAACGATATCGCTGGACTAGAGCAGCCAGAATGTTCTCCAGTCATGAACCCTGTCGAACATGCCTGGGATAGATTGAAAATGGCTGTTTGTGGACGACGCGACCCACCGACGACACTGAGGGATCTACGCCGAATTGCCGTTGAGGAGTGGGACAATCGGGACCAACAGTGACTTGTTGAATTTGTGGATAGTATGGCACGACGAATAGGGGCATGCATCAATGCAAGAGGAAATGCTACGGGGTATTAGAGGTACCGGTGTGTACAACAATATTGACCACCACCTCTGAGGTGTATGGTGGTACAACATGCAATGTGTGATTTTTATGAGCAATAAAAAGGGCAGAATTGATGTTTATGTTGATCTCTATTCCAATTTTATGTGCAGGTTTCGGTACTCTCGGAACCGAGGTGATGCAAAACTTTTTTGATATGCGGGGTGAGTCACCTAATATTACCGCTGGATATATTTCGTAAACCACATCAAATACTGACGAATCGATTCCACAGACCGAACGTGAGGAGAGGGGCTAGTGTAATTGGCTAATACAAACCATAAAAAAATGCACGGAAGTATGTTTTTTAACACAAACCTACGTTTTTTTAAATGGAACCCCGTTAGTTTTGTTAGCACATCTGAACATATAAACAAATACGTACTCAGTGCCGTTTGTTGCATTGCAAAATGTTAATTACATCCGGAGATATTGTAACCTACAGTTGACTCTTGAGTACCACTCCTCCGCTGTTCGATCGTGTGTATCGGAGAGCACCGAATTACGTAGGGATCCAAAGGGAACGGTGATGGACCTTAGGTACAGAAGAAACTCGAACAGCACATTACGTCCACATGCTAACACCTTTTTATTGGTCTTTTTCACTGACGCACGTGTACATTACCATGAGGGGTGAGGTACACGTACACACGTGGCTTCCGTTTTCAATTACGGAGTGGAATAGAGTGTGTCCCGACATGTCAGGCCAATAGATGTTCAATGTGGTGGCCATCATTTGCTGCACACAATTGCAATCTCTGGCGTAATGAATGTCGTACACGCTGCAGTAAATCTGGTGTAATGTTGCCACAGGCTGCCACAATACGTTGTTTCATATCCTCTGGGGTTGTAGGCACATCACGGTACACATTCTCCTTTAACGTACCCCACAGAAAGAAGTCCAGAGGTGTAAGATCAGGAGAACGGGCTGGCCAATTTATGCATCCTCCACGTCCTATGAAACGCCCGTCGAACATCCTAGTGTTAATTGCGGAATGTGCAGGTGCACCATCATGCTGATACCACATACGTCGACGCGTTTCCAGTGGGACATTTTCGAGCAACGTTGGCAGATCATTCTGTAGAAACGCGATGTGTGTTGCAGCTATTTTGGCCTCTGCAATGAAGTGAGGACCAATGAGGTGGTCGCCAATGATTCCGCGCCATACATTTACAGTCCACGGTCGCTGTCGCTCTACCTGTGTGAGCCAGCGAGGATTGTCCACGGATCAGTAGTGCATGTTCCATAGATTCACTGCCCTGGTTTGTGAAACCCGCTTCATCGGTAAACAGGTAGAACTGCAACGCATTCTCTGTTAATGCCCGTTGACAGAATTGCACTCGATGATTAAAGTCATCACCATGTAATTGCTGATGTAGCGACACATGAAACGGGTGATAGCGGTGACGATGCAGTATGCGCATGACACTACTTTGACTCAGTCCACCGGCTCTCGCAATGTCCAGTGTACTCATGTATGGGTTCATGGCAACAGCAGCTAACACACCAACTGCACCCGCTTCTCCTGTGACAGCCCTGTTACGGACCCGTTTGCGTGCTACGACCATACCTGTTGCATACGGTTGGCGGTAGATGTTTTGCAATGTGCTGCACGTTGGATGCTCTCTGTCCGGGTATCGTTCTGCATACACCGTGCAGGCTTCAGCTGCATTTCGTCGACACGCCATAGATGAGTATCATCTCCGCCTTTTCAGAGTTCGAATACACCATGGTCACAGTTCCTACAACACTACACTATCACAGACGCCTGGTAACACGGTGTACTACAGTTGGTCTGCGTGCGGAGACGAATGCAGAATAACAATAGCAGCAAGTGCTACATGCGGACACTGCGACAGCTAGACCAAACCACAACAGTGCACTACAGCCACACTCGTAAACACGGTCGTCATCGTAAACATGTCCCTGCAGATGCAGCTCGCCGACCGTGGCCCGTGTTTGTTACAACACGCAACTGAACGTCGGAGGTTTCAAGCGTCAACTTTAGGTTACAATATCTCCGGATGTAATTAACATTTTGCAATGCAACAAACGGCACTGATTACGTATTTGTTTATATGTTCGGATGTGCTAACAAAACTAACGTGGTTCCATTTAAAAAACGTAGTTTTGTGTTAAAAAACATACTTCCGTGGATTTTTGTATGGTTTGTATTAAACAATTACACTAGCCCCTCTCCTCATGTTCGGTCTGTGGAATCGGTTCGTCAGTATTTGATGTAGTTTACGAAATATATCCAGCGGTAACGTTAGGTGACTCACCCTGTATATCCTCCCTCTCGAACTCTTACCTATTCATGGGCAGCCCCCCAGGATTCATTGTGACAATTCCCTCCATCACTACTTTTGGCGTTAGTCGAGTCTATGCCACATCGTTTTGCGGCTCTTCTGCGTGCTCGCTCGGGGGCCTACACGGTATTAGGCAGGTGTAGCACGAAAAGACCCAAGAAGAAAGGTTCCTGGAGTAGAAACCATTCCTACGGCGTTACTGATATCCCTGGAAGAGCCACCAAAGACAGATCTACAGCATCTGGATTACAAGATACGGTCGAAATACTGTGAGACTTCAAGAAGAATGTAATAATTCTGTTTAAAAAGAAGGCAGGCGCTGAGAGGGGTGTGAATACCAACGAGCCGTGATTCCAAACTAACTGAAGTGTCTACCGCTGGAGGGCACAGGTAAACGGCCCAGGTATAGTGAACAAACAAAGGTTTATTGAACACACCTTCCAAAAAATATTCTCTACAAAAAACAAAAGGAAGAATAGCTCCCCAGTAAGTGAGATGAAAAGGATGCTAGTTCTTCAGTAGGTGAAACAAAATAAAATATAGTTGGTGTATAACGGAGCCACTTAGACTTCAATATTCACGAAGTAAATAAATAAGTTCCGTCATTCTTTAAAGAGTTACACACATTTTAGTGAACACAATCTTACAGTCTAACGTTAAAAACACTGGATTATGTTTCTGTTTAATGAGCAGAGTCTTGAAGTTCTAACTGCTTTAGGCTGAAATGGAAAATAAATAAGTTTCTCGCTTCAGGTTTAAAACCAAAACCTAAATTCAAACTTCTGTCGGGAAGTATAAGCACCTAACAACTCAGTACAATTATACCAAGTCTCACCGAGTACGTCGCTGGTAACTTAGTGTCCCAGCTGAGGAGGCGGCGTAAGTCTATGGCCCAGTCCTTGGCGCAGTATAGTGGAGATCTTCAGGCTGTCATCTGTGGCGGAACTGCTGTCCTTAGCTCGTGCACCGGCCTAAATGGCACGTCGTAGATGGATGAATATTTGCGGGTCTACTTTTTGGGCGTGACATGGCAGATGCATGAAGAGGTGCGGTTTGCCAGTGAACTCTACCGTGGCCGTCTACGCCGCCTGATGACTAGGCTGTAGTGTCGTTAACGCCCTCCGCTGGTCTGGCCACGAAGTTCCGGTGTTGCGAAGTTCCACGTCGCCTGCATTTTGAAGGACTGAGCTCGCTGCAACCTGCACGATAAATAAGTTGTGCGTGGTGTTGTCTGTGGTTGTTCGCTAGGGCGCCACGGCACTGATGATACGAATTATTTACAGAAGGATGGAATGACTGGTGAATACCGTCCACGGGGACAATCAGTTTGGATTGCGGAGAACTGTAGGAATGCGCAAGACAATGGTGACGCCACACTTATCTTAGAAGACCGGTTGATGACAAGCAAACGTACAGTTCTAGAATTTGTTGCATTAGAGAAAGTATTTGATAATGTTCCGCCTCTATCGGCGAGTTGTTACCAAATATGACTGTCAAGTGGAGAACCTAGGTTCCACTACGGGCAGTGCCACACATTTTCCTTTGTGTAGGACTGGAACGGGCTGCACTCAGGCTAGCGATGCCAATTAAAGAAGTACTTCATGAGAAGTAGCGGCTCCAATGTTTGCAAAGTAGATAGCGGCCGGGAGAGCGCTCTGTTGATCCCATTCATGCCCCTCGATAAGGCAACCGCGTGACGCATCATAGCGGAGGATGACATGGCTGCCGGTCGACAATCGTGTGGAATTGTCTGATCGTGGAGTTTATCTTTTTTTCAATTTACTTTGAAAATATTCACTGGAACACACTCTATGAAATTTTAAAGGTAGAAGAGTTCAGATACAGAGAGCGACAAGTCATTCAACTTGTACTAGAAGAGTTCGGATACAGAGAGCGACAAGTCATTCAGCTTGTACAGGAACGAGACTGCAGTTGTACGAGCCCAAAGAAATGAAGGGAAAGAAGTAGTTGAGAAGGGAGTGAGGCAGAGTTGTAGCTTATATGCCATGTTATTCAGTCTGTACATTGAGTAAGCTGTACAGGAAACCGAGGAGAAAATTGGAAAGGCAGTAATGGTTCTAGGAGAAGCAATAAAACAGCTGAGCTATGCTGATGATATTTGAATTGTGTCAGAGACCTGAAAGTTCTTGTAAAACCAACTGAACGGAACAAATAGAGTCTTGGAAAGTAAAAAACGTACAATGGGATGCAGTCGATTTAAATCAGACGATCCTGAGCAAATTACATTACGGAATGAGACATGAAATATAGTTGGTGAGATGCTGCCGTTCGGCTAGCAAAATAACTGACGATGGCTGAAATACAGAAATAACATGCAGACTGGCAATACTAAGAAGATCATTTCCGAAGAAGAGGCATTTATTAACATTCGATATAAATTTAAGTGTTTGCGTGGAGCCTCGTATGGAAGTGAAATGTGGACGATAATCAGTTCAGACAGGAGGCGAATAGAAGCCTTTGAAAAGTATTGCACAGAAGAATGTTGAAGAATAGATTACTGTACCAGATAACTAATGGGAAGGTCCTGAATTTCACTGGGGAATAAAAGGACGTTTGGGCAGAACATGACTAAAAAAAGGTATCTGTTGATAGGACATATCCTGAGGCATAAAAGAATGATCAGTTTGGTAATAGAGGGAAGTGTCAGTTTGGTGGAAGGGGGGAGGGGGGGGGGGGAGGACAGTAACACTTGTAGACGGAGCCTAGGCATGAATACACTGAGAAGATTCAGATTACTGTAGGCTGCAGCAGTCAATCAGAGATCAGGAAACAACTGCTATATACCGAAAAGTGACACACACGCACGCACGCACACACACACACGACTTGAGTAGTTAAAATAGTTTGAAAGAACGACACAATTTCCACCTGGCTGCCAGTTTTAAACGAGCACTTTATTCATCACTACTAGTTAGTTTCGAGCATGCACTTATTCTGATTCTGAAGTGCACAGGAATCACGTGCCATGTACAGATACTGGTAGCATGGCCGTTAGGACGCGCGTACCTGTACGTGGAATGTGAGTTTCGCACTACAAGTCCGCCTGCTGAGCTGAGTTTTAACGTCTTGCCTACCATGCAGCGGACACAGGTTGTACTCACAGCCAGGTTGGAGATTTTCTCCGCTCGTGGACTAGATGTTATGTTTTCCTCATCATTCGTTCATCATCATCATCATCATCGACTCGCAATTCGCCCAATGTCACATCGCCTGAAGTAAGAATTGCAACATGGCTGCCGAAATTCCCCGGCTAGGTTCTCCTAGCCAACAGTGCCACACGATCATATTATTTCCTTTCGTAATATACACTCATGTTCAGAAAAGGACACCAGTAAAAAATGTGAAAATGGAACTAAACTTCAGGGAGAAGAAGTAAAAACATTGAGTTCACTGTCAGAAGTGGCCAAGGATTTGAAAGGTCAGCTGAACCGAATGAGTACTGTTTTCAAAAGAGATCAGAAGTTAAACCAGGGTAACAGACGGAAGAGATCATCAACACTAAGAGCGTAGATGAATTTTGTTATTTAGGCTGCAGAATAAGTGACGACGGAAGAAGTAAGAAGAAATAAAATGCGGAGTGACAATCGCAAGACAAGCGTTTCTGAAAAGGAACAATTTGCTAACGTGGAACATATACTCAGGTTTAGAAAAAACAGAACATCTTGAACGACTAGTTACAGGACGTTCATATTTACCGGACATGTACGAGGTGCATTCAAGTTCTAAGGCCTCCGATTTTTTTTCTAATTTACTACTCACCCGAAATCGATGAAACTGGCGTTACTTCTCGACGTAATCGCCCTGCAGACGTACACATTTTTCACAACGCTGACGCCATGATTCCATGGCAGCGGCGAAGGCTTCTTTAGGAGTCTGTTTAGACCATTGGAAAATCGCTGAGGCAATAGCAGCACGGATGGTGAATGTGCGGCCACGGAGAGTGACTTTCATTGTTGGAAAAAGCCAAAAGTCACTAGGAGCCAGGTCAGGCGAGTAGGGAGCATGAGGAATCACTTCAAAGTTGTTATCACGAAGAAACTGTTGCGTAACGTTAGCTCGATGTGCGGGTGCGTTGTCTTGGTGAAACAGCACACGCGCAGCCCTTCCGGGACATTTTTGTTGCAGTGCAGGAAGGAATTTGTTCTTCAAAACATTTTCGTAGGATGCACCTGTTACCGTAGTGCCCTTTGGAACTCAATGGGTAAGGATTACGCCCTCGCTGTCCCAGAACATGGACACCATCATTTTTTCAGCACTGGCGGTTACCCGAAATTTTTTTGGTGGCGGTGAATCTGTGTGCTTCCATTGTGATGACTGGCGCTTTGTTTCTGGATTGAAAAATGGCATCCACGTCTCATCCATTGTCACAACCGACGAAAAGAAAGTCACATTCATGCTGTCGTTGTGCATCAACATTGCTTGGCAACATGCCATGTGGTGGTCCGTCAGCATTCGTGGCATCCACCTGCATGACACTTTTCGCATTTTCAGGTCGTCATGCAGGATTGTGTGCACAGAACCCACAGAAATGCCAACTCTGGAGGCGATCTGTTCAACAGCCATTCGGCGATCCCCCAAAACAATTCTCTCAACTTTCTCGATCATGTCGTCAGACCGGCTTGTGTGAGCCCGAGGTTGTTTCAGTTTGTTGTCACACGATGTTCTGCCTTCATTAAACTGTCGCACCCACGAACGCACTTTCGACACATCCATAACTCCATCACCACATGTCTCATTCAACGTCGATGAATTTCAATTGGTTTCACACCACGCAAATTCAGAAAACGAATGATTGCACGCTGTTCAAGTAAGGAAAACGTCGCCATTTTAAGTATTTAAAACAGTTCTCATTCTCGCCGCTGGCGGTAAAATTCAATCTGCTGTACGGTGCTGCCATCTCTGGGACGTATTGACAATGAACGCGGCCTCATTTTAAAACAATGCGCACGTTTCTATCTCTTTCCAGTCACGAATGCTGACAGACGACCACATGGCTGCCCGTGTGGCATGCTGCCGAGCAATGTTGACACGCAACGACCGCATGAATGGGACTTTCTTTTCGTCGGTTGTGACAATGGATGAGACGTGGATGCCATTTTTCAATCCAGGAACGAAGCGCCAGTCAGCTCAATGGAAGCACACAGATTCACAGCCACCAAATAAATTTCAGGTAACCGCCAGTGCTGAAAAAATGATGGTGTCCATGTTCTGGGACAGCGAGGGCGTAATCCTTACCCATTGCGTTCCAAAGGGCACTATGGTAACAGGTGCATCCTACGAAAATGTTTTGAAGAACAAATTCCTTCCTGCACTGCAACAAAAACGTCCCGGAAGGGCTGCGCGTGTGCTGTTTCACCAAGACAACGCACCCGCACATCGAGCTAACGTTACGCAACAGTTTCTTCGTGATAACAACTTTGAAGTGATTCCTCATGCTCCCTACTCACCTGACCTGGCTCCTAGTGACTTTTGGCTTTTTCAAACAATGAAAGACACTCTCCATGGCCGCACATTCACCATCCGTGCTGCTATTGCCTCAGCGATTTTCCAGTGGTCAAAACAGACTCCTAAAGAAGCCTTCGCCGCTGCCATGGAATCATGGCGTCAGCGTTGTGAAAAATATGTACGTCTGCAGGGCGATTACGTCGAGAAGTAACGCCAGTTTCATCGATTTCGGGTGAGTAGATAATTAGAAAAAAATCGGAGGCCTTAGAACTTGAATGCACCTCGTACAGCTCCAACTCAAGGCTTTATCGTGTGGGGATCCATTGGGAACAAATACAAATCACAGCATGTAGGGAGCACTGTGACCAGAGTGACCTATGTGAATAACATTCTGCCACCCATAGCCATCCCTTTCTGCACGCCACCTCAGACGCCATTTTTCAGCAACGCAATGCACGACCACATGTTGCTGCACGAACACGTGCCTTCTTGGTGTCAGAGGATGTCAGTCTTTCGCCCTGCCCTGCCTGATTATCAGACTTGTCGCTAATGTAATAGGATATGATGAAACGGCAGGTACAGCTCTGTGACCCTGTGCCGACCACCACAGCTGAACTTTGGAACCAGGTGAACGCAGCATGGATGTCGACACCACAGGACGTCTTGGGTGCCTTAAACGTGTCGATGGCATCACGCATGGAAAAAGTTATCAAGGCCCATGACGGCACTGCACCTACTAGACAACAGAACAAATGCCGAACTGAGGCGACTGAAATGTTGATGTACGTGTCCTGCCAATATGAACGTCCAGACTCTAGTCGTTCAGCGTGTTCTGTTTTTTTCTGAACGTGAGTGTACTTTTGAGGATGATGTGCCCACTGGAGTTCGAACACGCATTATATTCGAGTATAGTGACTTTTCTGGAGACTAGAAATCTATGGATTTCGAAAAAGATCTTGTGAAACCCAGTTCGCACTATTCGTCCACGAGACACAGAGGGCCATAGACACGGATTCCCAGGTAGATGCCGTGTTTCTTGACTTCCGCAAGGCGTTTGATACAGTTCCCCACAGTCGTTTAATGAACAAAGTAAGAGTATATCGACTATCAGACCAATTGTGTGATTGGATTGAAGAGTTCCTAGATAACAGAACGCAGCAGTTCATCGTTGCTATTCTCAATATATATATATATATATATATATATATATATATATATATATATATATATATATATATAGAGAGAGAGAGAGAGAGAGAGAGAGAGAGAGAATAGCAACACTCCCCTGCGGCACACCTGAAATCACTGTTTATATATATATATATATATATATAAAATGACCTTGTGGATAACATCGGAAGTTCACTGAAGCTTTTTGCGGATAATACTGTAGTATATCGAGCAGTTGTAACAATGGAAAATTGTACTGAAATGCAGGAGGATCTGCAATCAATTGACGCATGGTGCAGGGAATGGCAATCGAATCTCAATGAAGACAAGTGTAATCTGCTGCGAATAGATAGAAAGAAAGATCCTTTATCATTTAGCTACAATATAGCAGGTCAGTAACTGGAAGCAGTTAATTCCATAAATTATCTGGGAGTAGGCATCAGGAGTAACTTAAAAAATGGAATGACTATATAAAATTAATCGTCGGTAAAGCAGATGGAAATGAAATGAGCGTTTGGCGTCATTGGCCGGGAGGCCCCTCGCGGGGCAGGTCCGGCCGCCATATCGCAGGTCTTATTACATTCGGCGCCACATTGGGCGACCTGCACGCCGGATGGGGATGAAATGATGATGAACACAACACAACACCCAGTCCCTGAGCGGAGAAAATCTCCGACCCAGCCGGGAATCGAACCCGGGCCCAGAGGACGGCAATCCGTCACGCTGACCACTCAGCTACTGGGGCGGACGGTAAAGCAGATGCCAGACTGAGATTCATTGGAAGAATCCTAAGGAAATGCAATCCGAAAAACAAAGGAAGTAGGTTACAGTACACTTGTTCGCCCACTGCTTGAATACTGCTCACCGGTGTGAGATCCGTACCAGATAGTGTTGATAGAAGAAATAGAGAAGATCCAACGGAGAGCAGTGCGCTTCGTTACAGGATCATTTAGTAATCGCGAAAACGTTGCAGAGATGATATATAAACTCCAGTGGAAGACTCTACAAGAGAGATGCTCAGCAGCTCGGTACGGGCTTTTGTTGAAGTTTCGAGAATATACCTTCACCGAGGAGTCAAGCAGTATATTGCTCCCTCCTACGTATCTCTCACGGAGAGACCATGAGGATAAAAACAGAGAGATTAGAGCCCACTCAGAGGCATACCGACAATCCTTCTTTTCACGAACAATACGAGACTGGAATAGAATGGAGAACCGATAGAAGTACTCAAAGTACCCTCTGCCACACACCGTCAGATGGCTTGCGGAGTATGGATGTAGATATAGATATAGATGTAGATGCCTACATCCATTTGTATACTCTAGAGTGAATACACGCCAGATACTATCTAACAGTGTTTAATGAAGTGCTGATTTCAACTGCCAGCCTTGTGTCGTTCTTAAAACATATCGAGGCTACGGATCCCACAAAGAAGTCATTTAGTGATTCAGTACTTGGGAAGATAAAAAGCTTCACTTTTAGCACTAACCTCCTTGTTTACTTTTAGTTAGCACTTAAAACGAAAGACTTTCCCTTGTAAATGTCAGAAATTCCGGCGAGATTGTGGATCTTTAACAAAAGAGAAAGGAGTAGTCCTAGACTGTAATGTTACTGAAAAAAATGAAATGAGCGCATGGCATTGCCGGCCAGAAGGCCCCATCCGGGAAAGTTCGCCACATTGGGCCATTTGCCTGCCGGTAATGAGGATGAAATGATGACGAGGACAATACAACATCCAGTCCATGAGCGGAGAAAAATCCCCAACTCGGGAATTGAACCCGGGCACGCTGCATAGGAGACAATCACGTAACCACCCAGCTAAGCAGGCGAACAATGTTACTGAAGGTTCTGCTGGAAAGATAAAGCAGTAGCTTTTGAAGAACACTGTCGTTAATTTGCTAAAGAGAAGACATTTGATGTTAAGGCTCCTAGCGACGAGCATTGTGGGAGAGATCATGTGATTTTCGTTAAAAATTCCCACGCAAAGGGTTGATGGAACAACTCTCAGAGTGACAGGTACAACATGAAAGAGTAGGCTGAAAGACTCGCAAATGACGGAACTGAATCGTAAAGTGTATACCGTTGAGCGAAGACTTTGCATAACATGAACTTTTGAAGCACTAGCAATGGCAGATTTAACTATAATTAGGTATCAAAGAGGAGAATGTGCGGCTAATTAGATAAATGCATAACGATAGAGCACAGCTTGGAGAGGAACAATGCCAACTAAGTAAATTAAACACTGAAACAAAGACTTAAAGAAGAAGAAAATGCTAACTCAACAGGGAAAAACATTAGAACATATATCCTGAGACTGTGGAAGATTGTAAGAGTGTAGCTGTTTCCTTGAAATTTACCCTCTCTTTACGAGGTATGCACAACAATATGTAATGAGAAATTTGGCGTGTGGGTCCCTAGTTTCCAGTCGAGTAAACGGCAGATAATTTGTACGAGGGACGTTTCATAAATAATGCTCACTAATTTTTCTTTTACTTAATTTGTAAGTAGGCTGTCTAGGTTTTTGTGTTGGTAACGCCACGTAGTGTTCTCTACGAGAATCGCTGACTGCGCTGTGTGCAGTCTGTCGCTGATTGGACTCATTGTTGCAATATTCGCTAGTGTAGCGTTGGGCAGTTGGATGTGAACAGCGTTTGACGGTGGGCAGTTGTAGGTGAGCCGCCAGCAGTGGTGGATGTGGGGAGAGAGACGCCAGAGCTTTGAGAGGTTACCATGAGCGGACGATCTTGGTTCAAATGGCTCTGAGGACTATGCGACTTAAATTCTGAGGTCATCAGTCGCCTAGAACTTAGAACGAATTAAACCTAACTAACCTAAGGACATCACACAGATCCATGCCCGACGCAGGATTCGAACCTGTGGCCGGAGCAGTCGCTCGGCTCCAGACTGTAGCGTCTAGAACCGCACGGCCACTCCGGCCGGCACGGACGACCTATATATATATATATATATATATATATATATATATATATATATATATATATACTTTAACGCTATTAAGGTAAATACATTGTTTGTTCTCTACCAAAATCTTTCGTTTGCTATCTATGCGTATCTGTAGTTAGTTCCTTCAGTAGTTAGAATCTTTTATTTAGCTGTCAGTATTGGCGCTCGCTATATTGCAGTAGTAGTAAAGAAGATTTTTGCGAGGTAAGTGGTTCATGAAGGGTATAGGTTATTGTTAGTCAGGGCCATACTTTTGTAGCGATTAAGGAAAGTCAGATTGCGTTGCGCTAAAATATTGTGTGTCAGTTTAGAAATGATCAGAATAAGTAAAGAGAAAACTGTCTGAATACGTTCAGTTTTACTCACCTATTTCTGTATCAAATAACGTAGAACTTTACCAGCGCAGCCGTTCTTTACATACGATTATATTATTCCATCCAGAACACCAATCCTGTGCATCTATCGAACAGCTCGAGTAACGGTGGTAGAAAGCTCTTTCAGAGAAAAGTAACGACGTCCACGCACAGGTTTTTTCAACTTCGGAAACAAATCGAAGTGTGGTAGACTGGGATTGTAGGAATAAAGCAGCAACACTCCCCATCCGTATTCGCACTGTTTTTTAGCTGCAACATTGCCGATAGGCGTGCGAACATTGTCGTGGAGAATGAATGGCTCAGCCTCGAGCAACTGAGGTCGGTTTTTGTGCAATTTCCTACGCAAGTTTTGCATGAACTTACGATAATACACTACTGTGACACATGTTCTACATGGGATACTATCTGACGTGATGATTCCTTGGTGATCACAAAGCAAAAAAATTATCCTTTGACAGCGCTTTCATTGAGCGCGTCGAAATCTTTTAGGATGTGAAGAATCTGAAGCTCTTCAGTCACTGGATTGTGATTTCAACTCAAGTACAAAAATCTCTAACCCAAGTTTGACTAATAGGAAAAATTCGATGCAATATTTCTTGATCTTCATGGTCGAATCGTTGTTGGACAAGATTGCAATGTCCAGGCGTTTGCGTTTCTCTTAAGCAGTCAAACGGCGTGGGACCGATCTCTCAGAAAGTTTTCTCTTCTTCTTATCATTTGTCATAGTGCGAAGTACTGATGTTTGGAATTCCCGTGGCTTCAGAGAGTTCCTCACAAGCTGAACTGCGATATTCTTCAAGAGCATCTGCCACAAGTTTCACACTTCATTCATTTGTTGACGTTTGTGGTCATTCGGCTCTTGAGTTATGCTCTATGCTCATACAACAACCACGGAAACGGTTAATCCAACTCGAAACTGTACTACGGTCGACATTGAATGAACCGTGCATGCCTCGCCGTCCCACCACTTCGTGGTATTTTACACCCTGTTTTAACGTATTTCCATCTAACCACGTTGATTTAAATTACTGGCGTCACTGAGTTCCTGTTTTGCCTGACCGTCATCGGCGCTAGTAGCGCGTATCGGTATATCCCCTCTGATAGGATCTTAGCTCGGCTGCTATTACTTCCTGGCTGTCATCTGTCGTGGAGTGAGTCGGAACGTGGGTGGAGGAGAGTTCACGGCGGCAGTGCGGGTCGTGAGTTGGGCCCTGGCAGTCAGTTGCTACGCGTCTGGGGCGCAGACCGGGCCAGCCAGTCGCCGGCTTGCAGCATCAGTGAGCTCTGCGTGGACATCGCCTGGCCGGCCGGAGTGGCCGAGCGGTTCTAGGCGCTACAGACTGGGACCGCGCGACTGCTACGGTCGCAGGTTCGAATCCTGCCTCGGGCATGGATGTTTGTGATGTCCTTAGGTTAGTTAGGTTTAACTAGTTCTAAGTTGTAGGGGACTAATGACCTCAGCAGTTGAGTCCCATAGTGCTCAGAGCCATTTTGAACACCGCCAGCCCGACCGTTGTTGCACTCATCACTTAAGTTGGGCCTGACTTTTGGTGGATTGTTGGTCGGTCGGTTGGTCCGAGGACATCTCCGTGGGGTGTAGTCGACTGGGCTCGCTGGAGGTCTCTGTGCAGTGTCGGATTCTGTCTGGAGCTGCCCGATCGGTACGAGCATAGTCGCTCGTGGACCCAGGACGTAAAGGTTAAGTGGTTTTGAGCATTACGTTGTTGGTTCCGGCGTTGCTGTTGTGGAGGCTTTCCTGTGAGCAACAACGAGTGAAGTGTTCGAGATAGCAGCCGTCAGGTGGAATTGATCAAATTAATTGACCTATAACCAAGTGCACCATCGGAATTTTCTGCCTTGTGGCCGTTAGTGTTCTGGTTACCTGCCCTGGCCGCTAACGTATTTTTTAGGCAGTGTCTTTTCCTCCCCTTTTGTTACTGCCCAACACGATGTGTGGTTTTGGCAGCTAAGTTCACATCCTCGTTTGTTTGGGGATAGTCATACACTACTGACCATTGAAATTGTTACATCAAGAAGAAATGCAGATGATAAACGGGTATTCATTGGACAAATATATTATACTAGAACTGAAATGTAATTAGATTTTCACGCAATTTGGGTGCATGGCTCCTGAAAAATCAATACCCAGAACAACCACCTCTGGCCGTAATAACAGCCTTGATACGCCTGGGCATTGAGTCAAATAGAGCTAGAATGGCATGTACAGGTACAGCTGCCCATGCAGCTTCAACACGATACCACAGTTCATCAATAGTAGTGACTGGCGTATTGTGACGAGCCGGTTGCTCGGACACCATTGACCAGACGTTTTCAATTGGTGAGAGATCTGGAGAATGTGCTGCCCAGGGCAGCAGTCGAACATTTTCTGTATCCAGAAAGGCCCTTACAGGACCTGCAACATGTGGTCGTGCATTATCCTGCTGAAATGTAGGGTTTCCCAGGGATCGATTGAAGGGTAGAGCCACGGGTCGTAACACATCTGAAATGTAACGTCCACTGTTCAAGACGCCGTCAATGCGAACAAGAGGTGACCGAGACGTGTAACCAATGGCACCCCCTCCATCACGCTGGGTGATACGCGAGTATGGCGATGACGAATACACGCTCCCAATGTGCGTTCACCGCAATCTCTCCAAACACGGATGCGACCATCATGATGCTGTAAACAGAACCTGGATTCATCCGAAGAAATGACGTTTTGCCATTCGTGCACCCAGGTTCGTCGTTGAGTACACCATCGCAGGCGCTCCTGTCTGTGATGCAGCGTCAAGGGTAACTCTCTTACGGGTATACAGGACAAAAGGTGAAGGGGACATATATGATGAATTGCCGAAGTCTTTATTAGCATTTTCGGTAACATGATATGTTTTGTGTGCTATGATGTCTCTGCCGACAAGAAGAAGAATACAATTAAATCTGTTGCCGCACACGCATTGCTAGATGGACCCTCTGTTTTTTGTGGGTGCAGATTGAATTTCAGTATTGATATGAATGACACATTTTCTCATGGTAATGGCTGGTTAACAGTAGCAGTTGTACGTGGTGGGAGTGGTGTCCCGAACGTGTCTGGATTGGAAAGCTTCGTCGACAGAGACATGGTCTCCGACCTGATAGTCCATGCTGCTGCAAACGCCGTTGAAATATTCGTGCTGATGGTTTTTGTCTTGCAAACGTCCCCATCTATTGACTCAGGGATCGAGACGTGGCTGCACGATCCGTTACAGCCATGCGGATAAGATGCCTGTCATCTCGACTGTTAGTGATACAAGGCCGTTGGGATCCAGCACGGCGTTTCGTATTACCCTCCTCAACCGATCGATTCCATATTCTGCTAATAGTCATTGGATCTCGACCAATGCGAGCAGCAATGTCGTGATACGATATGCCGCAATCGCGATAGGCTACAATCCGACCTTTATCAAAGTCGGAAACGTGATGGTACGCATTTCTCCTCCTTACCCGAGGCATCAGAACAACGTTTCACCAGGCAACGCCGGTCAACTGCTAATTGTGTATGAGAAATCGGTTGGAAACTTTCCTCATGTCAGCACGTTGTAGGTGTCGCCACCGGCGCCAACCTTGTGTGAATGCTCTGAAAAGCTAATCATTTGCATATCACAGCAGCCTCCTCCTGTCCTTAAATTTCGCGTCTGTAGCACGTCATCTTCGTGGAGCAGCAATTTTAATGGCCAGTAGTGTACCTCTCTCTTTACAAGGTATGCACAGCAATGTGTAACGAGAAGTTTCGCGGGTGGGTCCCTAGTTTCCAGTCGAGTAAACGTTAGATAATTTGTACTAGGGACATTTCATAAACAATGCACACTAATTTTTCTTGAACTTAATTTTTTCAACATCTGTCAGCAGTCCTTCTCTATACTCTCCCTGCTTCTCTATGAATTAATCCCAAAGTCTCGGAAGCTGTAATATTCCACCCTGGACACTACTCCTGTTCATCTATCAAATGCCTTGAGTAACGGTGGTAGAAAGCTCTTCCAGAGAAAAGTAACGACGTCCACGTACAGGTGTTTTCAACTTCGGAAACAAATCGAAGTGTGGTGGACTGGGATTGTAGGAATAAAGCAGCAACACTTCCCATCCGTATTCGCGCTGTTTTTTAGCTGCAACATTGCCGATAGGCGTGCGAACATTGTCGTGGAGAATGAATGGCCCAGCCTCGAGCAACTGAGGTCGGTTTTCCTGCAATTTCCGACGCAGGTTTTGCATGAAATTACGATAATACGCTACTGTGACACATGTTCTACATGGGACACTCTCTGACGTGATGATTCCTTGGTGATCATTAAGCAAAAAATCATCGTTTGCCAGCGCTTTGTTTGAGCGCGTCGAAATCTTTTAGGACGTGAAGAATCTGAAGCTCTCCAGTCATTGGACTGTGATTTCAACTACAGTTCAGAATCTTTAATCCATGTTTGATTAATAGCGGAAATTTTATGCAAGACTTCTTGACTTTCATGGTCGAATTGTTGTAGGACAAGGTTTCATTGTCCAGGCATTTGTGTTTCTCTTCAGCAGTCAAACGGTGTGGGACCGATCTCACAGAATGTTTTCTCTCCTTAAGATCATTTGTCATAGTACGGAGTACTGATGTTTGGAATTCCCGTGGCTTTGGAAAGTTCCTCACAAGTTGGACTGCGATCTTCTTCAAGAGCATCTGCCACAAGTTTCACACTTCATTCATTTGTTGACGTTTGTGGTCTTTCGGCTGTTGGATTATGCTCTATGTTCATACAACAACCACGGAAACGATTAATCCAACGCGAAACTGTATTACGGTCGACTGTAAACTCACCACAAACTTCACTAAACGCATTGTGAATTTCTGTCGGGTTTCTGATGCATAAAGTTTTGATCTTGTTGTTGTACTTTGTCTGACCTTGAACAGTCACAGTACCCGAGAACCATAAAGAGTCCATTTCTGCCATTTGTCAATTTTATGACGGAGTACATATGTTTCTTCCTCAAGCTTTCAACTACAAGTAACGTTATTTTCATTGTTTTGCATCAAACACTCCACAGTAATACCAAAATATGCATTATTTGTGAGATGTCCCTCGTATTTCCATTACTTTTTCTGCCTCACCCCAGGACATCAATCTTATTATTATGTCTCTCACATATCACCTCCCTTCCAGTTGCCGAGCTGCTGGTCGCTCTTTAAAAGTCTAGTCTTGCTTCCATGGCATATACACACATTAAAAAAAAACGTTTTGAATCACCTTGGTTCCGAGAGCTCCGGAACCTGAATAGAGATCAACATAAACATTATTTCCGCCCTTTTTATTGCCCATGAAAACGACACATTACATGTTGTACGTCCAAACAGCGAGACCTTCTGAGGTAGTAGTCCAGACTGCTGTGCACACCGGTACCTCTAATACCCAGTAGCACGTCATCTTGCATTGATGCATGCCTGTATTTGTCGTGGCACACTGCCCGCAAGTTCATCGAGGGAGGCTCTGTTGGTCCTGATTGTCCCTCTCCTCAACAGCGATTCGGCGTAGATCCCTCAGAGTGATTGGTGGGTCACGTCGTCCCTAAACAGCCCTTTACAATCCACCTCTGGCATGTTCGATACGATTCATGTCTGGAGAACATGCTAGCCACTCTAGTCCAGCGATGTCGTTATCCTGAAGGAAGTCATTCACTAGATGTGCACGACGGGGGCGTGAATTGTCGCCCATTAAGACGAATGTCTCGCCAATATGCTGCCGATATGGTTGCACTATCGGTTGGAAGATGGCATTCACGTATCGTACAGCCGATACGGCGCCTTCCATGACCACCAGCGGCGTACGTCAGCCTCACATAATGCCACCCCAAAACATCAGGGAACCTCCACCTTGCTGACTGACCGGGTTGCCTCCAAACTCGTCTCTGACGATTGTCTGGTGAAAGCATATGCGAAACCGATCGGTGAGGAGAACGTGATACCAATCCTGACCGGTCCATTCGGCATGTTGTTGGGCCCATCTATAACTCGCTGTATGCTGTCGTGGTTGCAAAGATGGATCTCGCCATGGGCGTCGGGAGTGAAGTTGCGCATCATGCAGCCTATTGCGCACAGTTTGAGTCGTAACACAACGTCCTGTGGCTGCACGAAAAGCATTGGTTCAAATGGCTCTGAGCACTATGTGACTTAACTTCTGCGGTCATCAGTCCCCTAGAACTTAGAACTACTTAAACCTAACTAACCTAAGGACATCACACACATCCATGCCCGAGGCAGGATTCGAACCTGCGTCCGTAGCCGTCCCGCGGTTCCAGACTGTAGCGCCTACATCCGCTCGGCCACCCTGGCCAGCGAGAAGCGTTATTCAACATGGTAGCGTTGCCCTCAGGGTTCCTCCGAGTCATAATCCGTAGGTAGCGGTCATCCACTACGGTAGTAGCCCTTGGGCAGCCTGAGCGAGGCATGCCATCGACAGTTGCTGTCTCTCTGTATCTCCTCCATGTCCGAACAACATCGCTTTGGTTCACTCCGAGACGCTTCGACACTTCCCTTACTGAGAGCCCTGCCTGGTAGAAAGTAACAATGCGGACGCCATCGAACCGCGGTATTGACTGTCTAGGCGTGACTGAACTACAGACAGCACGAACCGTGGTACCTCCTTCCGGGGTGGAATGACTGGAACTGATCGGCTGTCGGACCGTCTCCGCCTAATAGGCGCTGCTCATTCATGGTTGTTTATCTACAGTCAACTTCTATCTTCGGGAGTTCTAGGGACCGAGCAGATGTATATTTTTTATGTGTGTATAATTTTTTTCTGATGAAAATTTTCCGAGCAATTTTCTGCTATGTTAATCCTCGCAAAGCCGTATTTGCGCATTTTGCTTTCCTCACATCTTGTCATTCTACTGGAAACACATTTGCTCAATCTGCTTTTGCGGCCATCAGCGAACTAATCGTTCTCGGTGATGAAAAAGGGAGACTGAAAAATAAAAGATAAACACACACCTGTTTTAAACAGAATGTCATTCTTTTTCTTGCTTGTAGAGACTACCATTCTTTGATATCCTAAAGCAACGTCTCTTTGCTGCCGAATCTTCGGCATGTCTTTCATTTCTCTCATTTCGTCATTAGGTTTTTTTTCGTAAAACGCACATCCTGTTCTAAAGGGACTTGCTGAGTTCATGGTCGTAAATGTCGATATTTTCGAAATGGCTGGAACAGAACAGCAAAATTTAGTACACATATTGAGGCTTTACTTCAATTTACCTCCGAGCGAGTTTTCCAAAATTTGCATAGATATTAATATTACGTATTCTGCTGTTTGTGAATATTAACTGAAAAAAGGCAAACAGCTGCAAAACGCAGCAACACATCAAATTATATGTGACTAACAGACACGTGTTTATTTACGTTGCGTAAATATGATTTGCTCTCCACCGTTAACACAAAAACCACTCGATCGCCAACATTACGCCCGGTCTAAATTAAACACCGCCAGTGATGAGTACCCGTAAAGCTCTTCAGCGTGTTTATGGCGCATAAATTTGTTATAAGTTCTCACACTGCTGTTGCAGTCGAATAAAGCAGACGTTAAGGATTTGTAGGTAAAAGAAGGAAGGAAGACTTCCGGTTAACGAAGCAGACTCTCGCATTGGGGGAAGGATAGAGAATGAGATCGACTGTAAGTTTTTTAAAGGAACCACTCCAGCATTTGCCTTAGGGTATTTAAGGAATCGGAGGGACACAAATCAGGAAGCGGTGATTTCCCCGACTATGAAACCAGCGTCTTTAGCAGGGCGCCGCTTCCTTGTCTGTTCCAGGTGGAGATTTATTAGCAGGGACATCGTTTACCGTTGGGTACTATTATTTATTGCACAATAATACTGTATCGATATATTGCACAAAAGTGCGTGGACAAGAACAGCACAATATTATTAATCGCTAGGGGTACTGCAAAATTGCTGTATTGCTCATCAAATAAGAAGTCACTAGCTGATAAACTTTTCGGGTAGAATCCCTCCTCAGATTGTATGTCAACAGAAATCCATAGCAAACAGCAAAAAGTGAAACTATACAAAGATCGTGAAACTACAAGACCGTCAAAATTAAAGGGCTGAAATAAACACCACGAACATGGTGATCAGATATATATATATATGTAACAAACAAATCTGTCATCGCAAACTAACTGATTAGCTGCAGTTTGTGTAAAGATTTGGATTTATGTAATTGTTCTGCAATTTTTACTCTATTTATGCAATTGTATGTCTTTCTTGTCAATAGCGTTTTCCGTGTAACTCTAAATTTTTTATGCTTCTTTCATTTTCATACACATTGTAAAGTCTTGGAAAAGTTTAATTTCGTCTCCTACACCCTTATGAGAAACAAAAAAATTGCGTTTATCGCTACGTGTATTCATCATCGCCCTCTAGTGGCTTCAATTGTCTTCCAGGTTATCGCGTGGTAACTAGTCAGTTAGTCCGCCATGACAGCTTTGTTTGTTACACACTATCTTTATATGTCTAGGCACTAAGATGTTCAAGATGTGCATTTCAGCTGGTTAATTGTGACGATATTTGTAGTTTCATACTCTTGTATACTCTTCGTATAGTTACGTTTTCTGTTGCTTGCCGTGTGTTTCTGGTTCGCGGACAGTCTGAGGATCGTTTCTGGCCGGAACGCGTCAAATAAAGTCACTGGTTTATTGGCTGCCAGCTTCTTCTTCAGTAACCAACACAGCAATAGTGCATTACACCTGCTGATACGCAATATGGTCGCAGTCTTTTTGCGTTACTTCATGTCACAATTACATGTTATTGTGCCTCGCTGGACTTTACGTGGACCAATAAATTTATATTTAGCAAAAAGAAGATTTATGGTTAACCAGTTCAAGATCGAATTTAATAAGCTGTGTTTTCTTAGTGATATAATTCTCCAATAAGCAATGTTAAACCTACAGAATTTGTCTGTTAGTCCTGAAGGCACGTAAAGTAGATGTGAACAGATGTGGATTAAGCGTAGAATAAGAACAATATGTCCTTGGCAAAAGTTTATCACTTTATTTGTCCTTTTCACAGTTTTCGCGATGTGTTATTTGATTGGTGATTGGGAAAGAGGTATCATAACACCCACCTACGCGAGCAACCTACGTGCACTTGCAGCATGAAGTACCAATGAGAGCAGGGGAAATGAGCAAGCCGTATGTAAACATTCTTCTGCAATCAGATTTGGTAACTTATCCATGATTGCCACAAGTTTCCCCAAGTGAAATTTCCTGATATTTCCATGATTTTCAGACGCGTTTCATCATTTTTCACTGACAGATTTTGAAATGTCAAGGGTAAGGTAAGATGTAAGTTCACAATCTGTCTTTGCAGCTACGGTGCAAGAAACAATAGTGCAAATGAGGAAATATCTAAAAAAAAACGTGCAAGCAGATGATGATTCTATATGTGACCCAAAATCGTAAGTACTAACAACAACATAATTTGTAATGAACTGTTTTGAGATGGAGAAAGCAAGATAATGGCATTTGTGTTTCATTAAGACGACTGATGTTTTGTATTTCAATAAAACGAAACACTTTTGGTGACAAAAATACACATCTTCTTGGACTCACAAGACACATTTAAAATATCTTCACTCATTTCAGAAATAACTTCGGAAAAAAGTAGGTCTCTTGAAAGAAGTGTATACGGTGGAGAAGAATTGTATAAACCAACACTGTAGGTGACCGCCAATGAAATGTTGGTTCTTCTATCTCTTCTATCTTCATTACTGTCGGTTACTACCCACTGTTTTATATTGAAACTTCTTTATTATGTTTTTACTTGGACTGGAATAACTGAGAAGGTGAAACTTCTAAGGTATTTAATTCTGAAACTGTAATTGAATGCAAGTGTCACTTTGCTGTTTTTTTATCATTTCATTTCTGACCTACAGAATTTGCCCTGACAAACACAGCTCAGAGTTCTCCCATTTATTAATTATCCGCGATATTCAAGGATAACGCGATCTGACTATTACTTAACACAACAGAATGGCCTTGAATTGGAAGAAATCCTTAGAATAACCCGTACATTTCATAAGTCACTTACCTCACAGAAAATCTTCATGACACGAACTACAGCAATACGGAAAGCACCAATACAGCCAGCTAAATAAAATATTCCAGCTGCTGAAGGCTCTAACCACTAATAGGCAAGTGGTTAGCAAAGGAAAGATTTTGTTTGCAGAGCAAACAATGTGTTTAGCAGATTGTTCCTTAATCATGTGATAACCAGTTCGAAAAATTATACAATCGTCAGTAATTCCATTATCATTTTACATTAAATCCTCATGACGAACATACGTCCAGACCATCCGCTCGTGCTAATACTGCAAACCTCCAACACTGCTAATTATTAACCTCTAATCTCCATCACTGCTGACTATTCACTTCCAACTTCCATCACTGCTACCTATTCACTCCCAACTTTCATCACTGGTGACTATTCACCTCTAACTGCGAATCCGACCAACCAGAGCGTCTCTTACAGAGGGCGCACAGCACTGTCAGAGTTATTAATGCAGTCTATCGCGCTGCCAACATAAAAGCATATAAAAAAGCTACTTACAATATCTCTTATTTTACAGATGTTCTGTGATTTTTCTTTCAAGAAATATGTGAGTACATAGCGTACAAACCGCAAGTGATTGAAACAATTTTCTTCTCCTCATTGTCCATACTTTCTAGCATATAAACTATTTTTGAAGTGCCGAAACTGACTAGAACAAATAAAATGTCTATGAAACACCACAATGTACAACGTATTTGCGGTGAGACAGTCGCAATTCCTAAAATCCATCAACTAATGCTGAGGAACACCGCAGCCCTAGATCCATAACCGTGAAAATCCTTTGCATTACGACACACACAAACAGACCCGGACTGTCGGCAGATCGGTGAGACAAGATCCGACCCGCAGGGCCTGCACATTAGTGGCAACCGAATGGCTTTAGATCGTCCAGATACATTACAGATACCCACAGCAACGGCTTGCGGTTTTGGCCCGTCACGAAAATCCACTCATGTGGCCAGCTATTCACGAGCCACAGACAACATGTTGATGAAATGAGACCACGGTGATCAATCCATGCAACAGATAACTTATTCTAACACTCTGAGAATCAATAAAAATGAGGATCGGTAGCATCTCAACGTAAAGACGATTGCTAAGCCGCAGACAGGTACACAGAAAAGACAGTCATACTCTCACAACTAAAATTTCAGCCACAGCCTTTGACAGAAAACGGGAGCACACACACAGTCACACAATGATTCAGACACAACTCATGCACACGTGACCGCTGTCTCTGGCCACTGCATCTACAGTCTCTGAGAATCAGATCCGAACAAACCACTCCTCACGCCCCCCTGCCTCTCGTCGGCAGCTGCTAGACTAGCGGCAAGAACTGGTGGCCGCACTGGCTGCAAGCTGAGGGGAATGGTAGGAAGGAGTAGGGAAGTGCGCAGTTACTCAGCTGCATCCAGCCACCGACAATGCACGAGTCCTCAGTAAACAAATCATTTCATCTACTTCCAGTGTTTTTTCAGGTTTCCCTATAATATTTACCTCCTTTCACTGATGTGTTTGAAATTCCCTGATGACAACCCTGTTATCAAATCTTGAACTGTCTTTTATTGTTGGACACTTGACAAACAAAGGCAACAGTGTTAAGTAGCCAAAGTGTCACAAGAGCCATTGCTGAAGTTATAAATGTATGTCAACACTGTAAAAGTTCAGAAAGTCTTCAGGCAGACATTATATGAAAAATACGCAAGGGTCTTGTTAAATTATTTAATGGTCCATTCACATCCAAAGCCCTCCTATCTTCAGTCAGGATTCTTAACGAAAAGTTACGTAAATGTAGTATTATTTTAACGAAATCTGTCAAGGGCAGCTCGGTTGTACTCATTTCAGATGCCGGCTATGTTACTAAGATTTTTCTTGAAAGTAACAATATTAAGTCAGAAAAGACAAATCCTGTCCCAAGATTTATCGACAATTTGAAAAACAAAATCTAAATAATTCCATTTTTTTGTTTTCTTGAGACCTTGTTAAAAAGGACATTTGATTATGAATCCAAAAATAGACAAATTAAGGTCACAGATTAAGCGGTGACTGATGTGAATGGATGCAAAAGCCCAAATTATGTAACAAATAGTCTTTGCTACGCCATACTGATAGAAAAGGTTTGGTTTTCTTGTAATACGTGGAGTGTTAAGAAAATCTACAAAATGGCAGCATCAATCAGGGATTGTGCTATGCCAGAAGATTCAATGTCAACCTCTTTTGACATTACAAGTCTTTATCCTAACATTCCGCTTTACGAAATTTCGGGAATCATTCGTAAGAATTTTTCCGAACACAAAAAATTAAGTACTGGCAAAGCTCACGAACTTCTCGCGCTATTAGTTTCACCCTTTCCTTGAATTATTTTCTTGTTCCTTGGTAAATCTTACCATCAAAGTGATGGGCTCGCGATGAGATCTGTCTGGTATTCTAGCTGAAATTTTTAAGAACGAGTCAGAGAACACCTTCTTCAAAAATAATTTCCAAATCACAGAGAAAACTATTATTTATCGTAGATACGAGGACGACACTGTGATAATGTCCCATGGTAACCACCAGAATAATTTGAATTTTGCACCGGCTTTGAACAAAGTCCATCCTAAAGTTTATTTCGCTGTTGAATTCGAGGATGATGAGCACCTCAGTTTTCTAGATCTTCTGATAACGAGATAGGGTGCTTCACTTACGTAAGAGGTCTACCGCAACTCAACAGCCATCAGCATTATCAATAATTAATCATCCATTGGAAAAAAAGCATGAATATTTTCATGCATTACTCATGTTGGATCTCAGGACTAAATGCTTAAATAAGGAACATGATATCACTCACGTAGTTCGGGCCATTGGTTATTCCGATTCCTCTGCATCTGTGATCTTCGGTAAAACACGTGTTCACTGTAATGTAACCTCAGAAAAGCCACTTTATGCTTCTATCTCTTACTGAGGATGACATAGTGAGATTACTGCATGTTCATTTAGGAAAGTGAAAATGGAGATTGGAATCCTGAAAATAATTGTCATTTTTATTTTTTATTTTTATTTTTTATTTTTTTGCTAAATTCTCTTGATGACAAACCTGATAAATATAGCAGCTCGGACATCTACAAAATTAGACATATCTCCTGAGATTCAATTGAAGTTGGTCGGACTGGTAGGAACATTGTCACTAGATTTCGTGTACTCAGTTATAAAAATAACTCTGCATTTGGTTGCCATTTATGAGAGGATGGGCATTTTATGTTACCCATAGATAGAGGACTGCAGGTACTCCAAAAGAGCCTGAGGTGGGCATATTACAGGAGTTAGAAATCTTTGTACAGCAGTCGTGCAATACAGCTTTAATTTTGAACGAACGGCTGTCGTCTAGACGCAAGTGGTTCTTTAAAATATTCAGTGAGATGCTGGGGCTGTAATTCCAAGCATTCCCCCATGAATTGTCCCATTCTCTATATCTCTACCTCCACGTAGCTGTTTGCCGTACTTATTGCTTTTGTTGCTATGTATTTCTTGAGGATTCCAGTCCCCAGCATCCTTGACATCTAATATTAAAATTAATGGTCATGTATCCGAATAGGTTGTTATTACTGCTTTTGGAATATTATGTTACGACTCCTACTTTTCTTTGCGTACCTATGGTACTTTCTTATCACATTATTTATTTTATCTTTTAACGACTTTTGCTTGCACAATTTGCTTCTCCAATATTGCGAGGGTTTGAGTCCTTGACCTATCTTATGATTGCATTCATTGTTTGTATTTTATTGTATCTTATGA
Organism: Schistocerca piceifrons; assembly: GCF_021461385.2. NCBI lineage: Eukaryota > Metazoa > Arthropoda > Insecta > Orthoptera > Acrididae > Schistocerca > Schistocerca piceifrons. The sequence goes on along the minus strand of NC_060141.1, from coordinate 768,514,499 downwards.
AACTATTGTCCTTCAAATTTTAGTTACTTGATTTTGTATGATTTTTTAAATTTTAAGTAACTATTCTGGAATTTTTATTCTGTTTATCTGTCATTTTATATGTATATCTTATTGTCGATGGTATTTTCTGTATAACTGTAGATTTCTATTCTTCGTTCATTTTTGTTCATACTTTGTAATCTATTGTAAAATTTTATATTTATATACTGAAATGTTTTCCTCATTTGGCTGGGATCAAATACTTAACCTGTTTTACCTGCTTCATAGAGTTGATTTGTTACTATTCCTGTAGAAAAGAAATAATCTGAGGTCCGGGTATAACAAAGATTGATCAAGTGGGTAAGTGATTCCCACATTAATTCGTTCCACACGTGATTTTGAGTTTCAACCTTCTTTATTTCTGTGATGAAGTCATTCCAGCAAGAAAACAAGCCATGATACAACAGTTCAAAGTTCAGGCAGTGTGTGCCTTTGATTATATATTTACAAATCAAATCGGCACCTCGAAACTTTGAGAAAGTTTCCAGATGGGCCTTATGTACATTTTGTTGCTATCATGTGATTGTTCAAAACAGAAAATTAAAAAGTTCAGTGAGTTTTAACAGATATCAGTACAGTAAATGACGTCGTATGAATAGTAAAATAAAATGACGTTACATAGTCTATGAATTTCGTTACAGATCAAACTCGTTCACAATGAAAATAGTCAGATATGTAAATATAACAATACGGATTACGTCATGGTCGATGATTCATATAATATCTAATATAATTTGTTCTTAGCATGTTTCGTAGCTTTAACAGAAATGTACTTCATTTAAATGACTACAGACTTTCGAAAATTAGCCTGGCAAAAACTATTATGCTTTGCAATTACATAGTCATAGTAATACATTTACTTGATCATGTTCTTCACCTTGAAATAACAAGAGATTAAAAATATGTGTCACAGACAACGATCGTAACAATATTTTAGTGATTTTAGGAAAATAGTATTGCTTCAAACTTTCCTACGAATTATAGTGTTTACCATTTTGCTATGCTTAGTGTCGCTGTTGACGTTTTATTAGCTTTTCTATTAATTAATGTGAGGCAGAATCTGTTGGGAACAAACTTTGAAGAAGCGGAAACTTCATAGCTGTAATGTTTCCACACTACATTTCTTACGAGAAAAAAAAGGTCGCTACGTGGAACTACTTTTGCATTCATCGTTGCCTTCTAGTGGCATAAGTTTTCTTCCTGGTTATCGCGTCGTAGTTAGTCGGCTAGTCGATCATAATAGCTTCCTTACTGTCTTTAAACAGTATATCTGGTCACCAAGATGTTAATGGTTTGCATTTCAGCTGTTTCATTTTGACGATACTTGTAATTTCATACTGTTGTATATTCTTCGTATGGCTGCATTTTTTGTTACTTGCTACTTTTTCTGGCCCGCAGACAGTCCGAGCATGGGTTCTACCCGAAACGGGTCAAATGAAGTCTTTTGTTTATCAGATGGTGCCTGTCTATTTAGTGACCAATATAGATTTTGTGCAGTACTCCTATTGATCTGCAATATGGTAGAATTCTGTCTGCGTGACTTTGCGTCACAATTATAAGACAATATTACTATGCGATGTTTATGCCTGGGACGCATCTATTGGAACTCTGCCTTTGTAACGAACATTTCGACCCTCGACGATATAGACTTGCATGCACCGTACTGCGATTGCAGTCGCTTACGTGCTGCAAAATGAAAAGCAAGAGGAAACGATGAGGGGCGAAAAGAGAGGCTTGGAAGGAGCTCTACACAAGTCCATGCTAACACGGTAAGAGAACTTGCAGCAGAACCAGAGGATGACTATCGGAATAATTTAAGGATGGACGAGGAATCTTTCAGCAGACGGGTGAATTTCGTACTCCTTAAGTGCAAAGAAAAGATACTTTTCATATACTCATCATATTTCTCTTTCCACAATGCTGTAAGCGATCTGTAAACCTTGATAGACCAAGTAACATTATTTTAGAGGATCGGTAGGTAGTACTGTTACGTATTTCTGCAGAAAATAATTTAAACTTGTGAAACGAACAAGTAAGCGGTTGCAGTGTTATTTCTCAGCACTTAAACAGTTTTTGGAATGTTTTTATAGCTAATTACTAATTAAGTTTTTAGTATATCATCAAACTACCCTTCCGACAGCACTTCAATGGATGATTCCTTTCATCTGCTTTCCGTAATGTATTCATATTCTTATGGTGTCGCTGTATGAGTTGTTTGAACGTAAATCACTAAGTCTTGGTACGAACACCGTGTACTGCGCAATATTATCACTATCTGGTAAAATATACATAGTGAACGTCTACAGTGACCTTCATCTTTGCTCCAAGGATTCCCATTTGATTTCATGAAGCATCTCCTTAATACTCGAAAGTTGATGAAAACTAGAGGCATGCTTCTGAATTGCCTTGACGAGTTCTTCTAATCCGACCTAGCGATGATTCTAAACGCTCGAGGATTTAAGAATGGGTCGCACTAGTGCTTGTAGTACACATTCTAAAAATTATTAATTAATTAATTTTTTGTAAAATTTTCTGTAAAGATTCCCGACCAAAGAGTCCACATTATTACATTTACATTATGTGTACAACTTAACCAAAGCGTGGCCTTCAGTTTTTGTAAGGGCAGATAGGAGGCACATGGCTATTTGATTTTGTCTTTTGCAATTCTGACATCATCATGTAAGCAGCGTCCTGTCTACTTTATAATACATAACGCTAATTCACAAACAAAACGAGCGCGGAGGTGAAAGGTAACTCACAATGGTGACCGTGACGGGACAATCATTATATAATATCTCTGCATAAAATTGTAAGTGTTGTGACTGTTCCAGTTGCAGGTCTTTCTTTCGTGATCGAGAGATCGTTCAAATTATCATTATTGAATACCATAAATCAATCGGTAACTAAAAATTGAGTGAATGGATCGCGAAAAGCAAAGAAACCTGAAAATGAAAAAAAATTAAGGTAAGAGAGAAATCGTTACTGCACTTTACTGCATGGAGAAGAGAGTGCTAGGCTGGGGTCTTATGCCTCTTTATTTGTTATAAATGGTTTTTGAAAGCCTGCGACTGTAGATACAATAGGTTTGTTTATAAATAAATAAATCTTCTGCCACCAGTCACGTTTTTTTCTTTATTTTACTATTCGAACGACGCGTTTCGAGAAATAATTCTCATTTTCAAGTGCGTTTTTTTTTTTTTTTTAATGGGAACTATTTCTCGAAACGCGTCGTGCGAATAGTAAAATAAAGAAAAAATCGTGACTGGTAGCAGAAGATTTATTTATTTATAAACAAACCTCTTTATTTAAATATCTCCGCAGTACATTCCTTTCTTTCTTATTTAGTCACATAAATCCATGCAGTAAATTACAGTTGTCAGCAACAGGCGCAACACTACATAGTGTTTAGCTGGTCCAATATGGTCGATCTTGTTACGCCTCGCGCGTAATGGCAAGTTCCATTACCGAAGTCAGTCATTACTGTGGTCACTCAGCAAGAGTGTTAATACTTTCCATCGTTAGCTAATGTTATTAATACCAAAAAACGCCTTATTTCGATTTGTTAATCATTCAATATTATGGTCACAATTGGTAACAAACAAAAAAATGGTGGAGGCAAATTCTGGTAGCGTATCTTTTGATGAAAAAAGTAACGTAGTAGAAATTACTTCAAACATGGTGAATATTAGTGCTGCAGTGCGTGGAACCAAATGTAAACTGAAAGTGACACATTTCAATTAGATGTGCAGTCAGCTACTAGTAATGAAAAGATGGAGAACGGAACTGTTCGACCTTCAGCCGAACTTGCGTTCCTGACCGTACAAGCTTCTAGTGAGCTCCATATTCGACAGATATTGCAAATAATGTCAACTAACGTGCCCACTAAACTTAAAATGACCATGTTTAAATAAGAAATTGCTTCAGTGATATCATATGAAATGACCTCGAAGTTCGATGAAGCAACGAAAAATACGATAACACAAATTTCAGAGCTTTCACCTACTGTGTCTGACTTGCAGACACAGTTTAATAACATTTTCCCAAATATACGGCAAATATCCCAAAAAAAAACAAAAATTTGAAGCAACAACGCGAAACGTTAGCTGGTAGTGCAACGAGATTATTAGATGTGTGTCAGATTTTGTCTCCTTGAGTGGATAAGCTCACTGGTGAAGATACAACAATCCGTGACAATGTGCATTCACTTCAGTTTAAACAAGAACATTTCACTACTGAACAGTGAAATAAGCAGATGCACACCTTTAGAAGCAATTATTCCGAATGGATAGATAACAAAGATGAGCACACTGATAAATGTATTACTGAAGAGTAAACATCAGCGGTGCAGAGGTCGGTGAATGAATACTTTGCAAGCAATGATGTTGAAAAAACTGAACATTTTCATGACGTTAAATAATTTAAACAAACTTCTGACTAATGTCTGCCAGTTTGGCAACAAAATGTCTTCAAAGTTGCCTCATTTGTAAAAGAAACTAAGACAAGCGCAGGGGGGTGTAACTCATTCCTCATCCAGGATTGTACGCACGCATGAAAGTTCTAGTCACGTGGAAACTGCATGAAATTTCGCTAAGGATAATGTGCATGATGCACAGTTCTCCACTAATGACCTGTTGTATAATCCGGGGACAGTATCTAACTTGTCAGCTATATTACTGGACGAGAGTTTACTACACTACTGGCCATTAAAATTACTACACCAAGAAGAATGCAGATGATAAACGGGTATTCATTGGACAAATATATTATAGTAGAACTGACATGTGATTACATTTTCACGCAATTTGGGTGCATAGCTCCTGAGAAATCAGTACCCAGAACAACGACCTGTAACCGAAATAACGGCCTTGATACGCCTGGGCATTGAGTCAAACAGAGCTTGGATGGCGTGTACAGGTACAGCTGCCCATGAAGCTTCAACACGATACCACAGTTCATCAAGAGCAGTCACTGGCGTACTGTGACGAGCCAGTTGCTCGACCACCATTTACCAGACTTTCTAATTGGTGCTGGCTAGGGCTGCAGTCGAACATTTTCTGTATCCTCCTCAACCCACCGATTCCATATTCTGCTAACAGTCGTTTGATCTCGACCAACGCGATCAGCAATGTCGCGATATGATAAGCTGCAATCGCGATAGGCTACAGTTCGACCTTAATCAAAGTCGGAAACGTGATGGTACGCATTTTCTCCTCCTTACACGAGGCATCACAACAATGTTTCACCAGGCAAAGCCGGTCATCTGCTGTTTGTGTATGAGAAATCGGTTGGAAACGTTCCTCATGACAGCACGTTGTAGGTGTCGCCACCGGCGCCAACCTTGTGTGAATGCTCTGAAAAGCTAATCATTTGCATATCACAGCATCTTCTTCCTGTCGGTTAAATTTCGCGTCTGTAGCACGTCATCTTCGTGGTGTAGCAATTTTAATGGCCAGTAGTGTACATTACCTGTACAATTAAATGAAAGCATAGCTTTCAGATTTTTCGAGGGCAGTTGGGAGACGTCTGGCTTTTCGGTTTTGTCTTCTGCCATCCTGCTCTCATCATGTAAGTCTCGTGCATTGTCGGTCTGTATAATTTATAATTTATTAAGCTAATTCACATACAAAATGTGTTCGAATACATTCTTGCTATACCAGTCCATGTAATATGCTAACCAGTAGTGTATTGATAGTTTCATTTTTCAGACTTTTGAGTGAAAGATGCAAGGTTTCGATATGGTGCCGATTTCCCCAATGGCATGACTGTTACAAATTTTCAGAGGTTCGTGAATTTTAACTAATCACAAAGCACAGAGCGATTATCGGATCATGGTAAGCAACTGACGTCTCTAAACTCCGACGGTCCGGCTGCGCTGTTCCCAACACAAATCCGGGACAATTTCATCGCGCAGCTTCGACATATATTTAGTGGGCGGAGATTGTAGCCAAATCGCGACACTATGTCTGACAAGGGGAAGGCCTCAGACATGGCCAACCGATTCGGCTCATATTTGGCAGGTCGCTTGTATACAACCTAAAACGAAGGAATCTAAGATATTTTGGGTCAACACCCCTGCAATTTTGAGAAAATCACACCTAAAGGTTATGACGAGCAATCGACTCCAAATTGGAGGGATCGATAGACAATTGTAAATAGAGCATTTTGCATCATCAGGTATGGGGTCCCCAAACACAAACTTTTCCAGAAATCGAGGAAAGAAACTTTTACAACGGCCGCTTCTGTACCCACATGGTGAACGCTTTCCGCCGACAGCACCGATAGGTGCCGGCATGGTAGCTCACAGTCTGGCTTTAGCTGTCGCAGCGGTCGCACGCTCCTCAAGTTTGCTCCGTGAACGTTCAGTGTTTACGCCAGTGTTTTCGTGTTTCGTGCTCGTTTATTGACGTTTTGCACGTGAATTAAGCGTTATCAATTGAGCATTTGGTCTTCGTTCGTGTCGTCTTTCTACGTAGTGCCGTTGGGATTTCGAGATTTCTTCGCTGCAGAACACCATGGCAAACTCCGTGAGAAAAAACACCGTGATTTTCACCTTCGACAAGTACACCCGTCGAGTACAGCCCTCTGCACTTGAAATACGCGACTGGATTACCGAGGTAATTGGCCTTCATTCTGAATCTGTTCATACCATGCAGCTAGACTCTGATGAATACTGCATTTTTGTAAAGTTTAACGATTCCGTGAGTGTAGACCGCTTTCTGGCAAAATTTGGTTATGAAACGGAATTTATACACCGTGATGGTACTAAAAGTACTGTAAAACTCAGGAATTCCGAGTCTGTAATTAGGAATGTTAGGGTTTTGAATATTCCCATAGAAGTAGACAACTCGAAAATTAAAGATGTCCTTTCAAAGTATGGGGTTGTCAGGCAAATAGTCAACGAAAGGTGGGCTTCGCATTTCAAGCTGCAGTGCTTTAACGGCATTCGCTCCGTGGAGATGGAAGTGAAGGCAAACATTCCCTCTCACATCTTTGTTGACGGGCACAAGGCGCATGTTATGTACTCAGGGCAAAGCCCTACATGTCATGTATGTAACGAGTCTGGTCACCTCCTTCAGGACTGCCCTCGCCGTGTTCTTGTGCTAACAAATAACCTTACGCAACGCCGGAAATTAACACTCAACGATTTGTTGCCAGCCAGTAATACAACAGAGCCGGCGGCTGCCGTGGATCCTGTTACTACCTCTGAAAATGTTGCACTTAATGTTAATGACTTTCCGTCTTTAAAACCTGCATTAACTGCTGAAATTCCGTCCCGTGACAGCGAGATTCCCACTAAAAAGCGTCCTCTAGAGGGCACTGAAAAAAATGTTGATGAGGACTCTTCCTGTGAAACACCCGTTGCCAGGAGGCCGAAGCCCAGTCCTGAAGATCTGTTGGAAGTGGAAAAAGGAGGTGGAATGCAGGTCGATGTGGCTCCCACTTCCGCACAAGGAATTATACCGCCACGACCAGATAGTGACGCAGCTGGTAGTGACCTTTCACGGAAATGTGACCCTGAGCCTGAGGTCACGACTGAAATAACCGCATCAAGTGCACAGCCCATACAGTGCGAACAGTACGAGGAAGTACCAAGTAAACAACCTGCTGACTCCGAAGCGCAACGCCGCGCCGAAGGAGGAAATAAACAAGCATTACCGCCTCGCCAGCAAAACAACACAACAAACACTCCGAAACCAAATACTGACGACTCGCAAGCCACCGCCGTTGCGCCAGACGGCCACAGTCGGAGGCTGCGACCGAAACCAGGTCTTGCTGTCACGCGTCATCAAGCGAAAGCCATACCAGAGAAGAAAGACATCAAGAAAAAGAATATTAAATATGAAGTCATCAGGGTCAACACTGACGAGGAGAAAGAGAAAGACCACAGTGACTTATAGCAATGCATTGTCAGGAATTCAGGATACTTTTCTTCTCAAGCTCTTTGTTTAAAAGCAGAGCAAAATTTTCTAGGAATTTAGTACATGTAATGGGCACACAGCTTGTAAAGATCGTGCCTTGTAGGGAAGCACGTTGCGGCTATAATCATACCGATCCTCATCCCAAATAGCTTCTTCTGGTATGTCTGTGATGCAAGCTTACAGCATTACTACTATTAACATTAGTAAAATACAGTCACCCTTGAAATTGGCAGCACTAAAAGAATTCTTGTACCAGTCCGGGACAGATATCGCGTTGCTACAAGAAGTTGCGATAAGGGAATTTCGGATCCCAGGCTTTTTTGAAATTGTTAATGTTTCTACGGAAGCCAATATCGGTACAGCCATTCTTATAAGGGAAGGCATTCCGGTGACTGAAATCGAACGACTAGAATCAGGAAGAGCCATAGGCATAAAAATTTTCGATGTGACAGTGCTTAACCTTTACGCCCCATCAGGAAATTCCCACAAATTGGATCGTGCGAAGTTTTTTCAAGATGAACTGATTTATTTATTGAGGAAAAATCCGTGTTCTCTTATACTAGGTGGAGATTTTAACTGTGTTTTAAACCAGAAAGATCAACAACCCAACTTCAACTACTCGCCACAGTTAAAAAAGTTAGCAAGTGATCTACACCTTAAGGATGTGTGGGAACTTATGCACCCGACGTCAGTCGGGTTCACGTATATAACCAGCCACTCCTGCAGCAGATTAGATAGAATTTACGTGTCACCAAATTTGCAAAATTATTTATTAACCGTTGAAACTATTCCCGTGTATTTTAGCGATCACAGTACACTTTTAACTTGCTTTAATTTAAGTGTGTGCAGCCAACCCGTCGATTCAGAGGCCAATGGAATTTAAATATCTCTGTTTCAACTGACGAAGAACTGGAACAGGATATAAGAGTAGGGTGGACTATGTGCCTCCGCACAGTAGACAAGCACCCAACAATCATTGACTGGTGGACTAGGAGGGCTAAACCAAGGCTGCGGAAAGTTATCATGCAGTATAGTATAGCGAGGCACAGGGAGTTGAGGAATACAATGGAGTTTTATTATAAAGTTTTAAGAGACTTATATCAACAGGCCCATGATGACGTAATTCGTCTGAAAGATATCAAAAAAATAAAAGCCAAGTTCTTATGCATTAAACGGCAATAGATGGAGGGACTCAAAATTAAATCGAAAGCCACATCAGTCGTAGCAGATGAAACAGGTTCTCTGTATCTTTTGGTGCGGCATGCTAAAAACAGACGTCTAACTTTAATTCATGAAGTCCAGACGCATACTGGTACGAGGCTCACATGCCAGAAACAAATACTGGACGAAGTCCACAGGTACTATGAAACCTTATATGCCCCTACCACAGTGGCAGATGCAACTCTCGAGGACTTTCTCACTATTTTAGGTCCACAATTGTCGGGAACAGACAACGCTGACATCCTGTCACCTGTTACTAAAGATGAAGTGCGTGAGGCAGTGCGTAACTCACCTCTCAGAAAATCTCCGGGACTTGATGGCCTCCCTGTGGAGTTTTATGCCCACTACTGGTCTATAATTTGGGACAAGATCACTTCCATGGCAAATGAGGTCCTGAACGGAAAACCGGTCCCTGCAGAGTTTAAGGAAAGTAAAATAGTACTGATTCCTAAGAGTAAAGGCAAAACCAACTTAAACAATTTTCGGCCTCTTTCGCTACTAAATTCTGATTACAAAATAATTTCGCGTATTATCAACAAAAGACTCTCTGGCTTTTCCAACAAAATATTGAGTCATCATCAATCTTGTTCTCCGACCAGAACGATATTCGAAAGTCTATCTGCATACAGAGACGTCATTGGAATTACCTCAGTGACAAGTATAAAATGTGCGTTAATCTTTATAGATTTCAACAAAGCTTTTGACCGCGTTAGTCATAGATACCACTTTGCGACGCTGTCAAGAATGGCTTTCCACCCCCAGATTGTGAACATGCTAAGGAATATTGCAACAGGTATAAATGCGAAAATAGCAACCAATGGCCAAACATCTAAACCCATACAGATAAGGCGAGGGGTTCCACAGGGCAGTCCCTTATCTATGTTTTTATTTTCCGTATCTTTAGAGCCCTTCCTCCGCACTATCCACGCAAGATTAACAGGCATAACATTGAGTGGTGAGAAAACTGTCATCCGAGCTTATGCTGATGACGTGGGCGTTGTAATAAGGAATAAGGAGGAGACAGTTACACTGGGAAGAGAAATCCAAAGATATTGTCTTGCGTCGGGAGCGACAGCAAATGAAAACAAAAGTCAAACATTGAATCTACGGGGCCTAGATCACCTTCGACTGGCATGGGCAAAACAAGACAACAAACATAAAACTTTGGGAATAACCTTAATGGCATGTCCGATGAGGATGGCTGCTTTTAACTGGACGGAAACTAGGAGGAAAGTTCATGGTGCTGTAATGGAGAACATCCATAGAACTATGGACCTGGTGCAAAAAGTCAGATTCATCAACTCCTGCGTTTTGTCTAAAGCGTATTTCACTGCGCAGGTATTTCCAATCCCTAAACTAGTAGCGAAAGGGATCATGTCCACTGTTACCAATTATTTATGGCGAGGAGACATATTCAGGGTTGGTGCGACTACCGTTATACTGGATGTCAGAAACGGGGGCCTCGGTTTGGTGCATATTCGCAATAAAGCGTCTGCTCTGTTCCTCAAACGGACTTTCCATATACTCAGAGAACTTCCACAATGTATAACGGCGAAGCTCTTTGAGGCTGTGACACCCCATAGCCTGCAAGCACCGATTGATGTGCGAAGGATTAATGCCCGTCTGCAGTATGTCAGGAACTTTTTCCTCGAAGCAAGTTATCTTAGTGACGAAATCAGAAGCAACACACGTATCACAGCGCTCGACATCATACTTGAAAGGAAGTTAAATGAGGGTAGAAACAAAATTGAAACGAAATTCCTAAATTGTGACTGGAAAGCTGTATGGCGGAACATCAACTATGCCGGGCTATCTACAGACGCTATTTCCGCATAGTACAAAACAGTTAATAATGTCATCAGCACCAACGAGAGACTATGTGGGATCGGTTTAAACCAGACACACCTTTGTGGAAAATGCAATCTGGTGGATACACTCAGCCACAGATTCACCTGTGGCGGCAATGTGAATAACTGGAATTGGATCAGGCAACAAATCGCCTTTCTCACCAGATCCTCTACGGAATATATAACGCCATCGCTCCTCCTGAGTCCAGACACGACATACTTTCCGAAATTAAAAACCAACGCCATTAGCTGGTTACTGGGAAAATATGTTAGTTATGTCATCCACACACTTGGGTCGGACAACGAGATAGAATTCCGCGTTCACATGAAGTGTGAATACGCAAAAAGCAGCACGTATCGCAACCACAAGAAGCACTACGGCAACATGCTGAATATCATGTTTGAAAGAATGGGTGTTGGTTAAATATGTGGAACCACTACAACACTTTGAACGAGAATGAACAGAAGATAATGAAAAGTCACTTGTGTTCTTGTTATTATATTACTATTACCTTGCTTCCGGAACATTTTTTTTTTCAAAACATTTTGTTCAAAATTACTCGTGTTCGACTTCCAAAGTATTTTTGTCATTCGAGAAGAATTGTTAAGTTGGTTTTTTTTTTTTATCAGTGTTCAGTTTCTACTCAGAGGAGAGGTTTCTTTGTCTTTCTTACATCGGAGAATGGAAATATTGTGTTAAGATTTCTGTGCACTTAGTGCTATGACCCAACAGGGAACATGAAAAAGGGGTGGGAGGGGTTTGGGCTTCGACGCACTGGCAGTGCCGTGAAGAGACCCCACTGCTAGTGCGGCGTGTACCACGCCCTGACCATCCTAAAAATACAATAAATAAATAAATAAATAAATAAAAAATAAAAAATAAACAAAAAATAATAATAAAATAAAAGTGGTTAATAAAAATTGGATTGCTGGGGAAAAAAGTATGGATAAAAAAGTGGATAGAGAAAAAAAAGGAAAAAAAAGCGTGTTCGGTCAGAGGGTTAAGCTACCCTCTGTAATAAAAAACTGAGTGAAGGATCAACGAACAACCTAAACGAGTGTCATCCGACGTCCGCCACGAACAAAGTCAACGAACAATATAGAACAAAATGAGATTAAAAAATAAATAAAAAAATAAAAAAAATGATAGAGCAACGGGCAAGGTAAGTGGCTGGAATCGGAAAACCCGAGTTCGAATCTCGAAGAAATCTAGCGGATGTCATTCCTTTCGTTTGCATTTTTCCATATCTCAATTGATAGGGATTGGAGGTTTAATAAGGTAAGTAAATCAATAAGGAATGATGATAATAAGGTAGGCAAACTAATTTCCCAAACGCCGTGAGTTAGTAAAGTATGAAACTTTCAAGCCTTGTCACATGAAAACAACTCCGAGTAAGAGTGCTGCGAATTCCTCACGAGGGACCACAGATAGCCAACCGCGCGACGCTTGTTTACAGCGAGGCATGGGGCAGAATGCACGCGGGGAGAGTTAGATTGTCCCGGTTGCCTCTTCCTCGTATCATAGTTGAGAACCTGAAAGAGTGAAGGTGTCCAGCACGAGCCTTATAGAACTAAATCGGAAATAGTTGTTTTCCGTCATTAGGCTGCCGCGAACCTCGCGGATACATGTAGTGATTTTTCGGTCGTTAAAGCGCCGAATGAAATACGTTTTGTGAATGAATACAGTTTCTTCGAGATTCGAAGCCGGCTTCTCCGATTCTCAGACAGTTACCTTGGCCGTTGGGCTATCGGTGCTGACGGCGAAAATCGTTTACCATATGGGTACAGAAGGGACAGTTGTAAAGGTTTCTTACCTCGATTTCTGGAAAAGTACACGTTTTCGGGTCCCACACCTGATGGTGAAAAATGCTCTATTTAAAATTATCTATCGATCCCGCCAATTTTGAGTCGATTCCTCGTCATTACTTTCATGGGTGATTTTCTCAAAAACGCGGGGTTGTCGATCCAAAATATCTCAGATTCCTTCTTTTTAGGTTGTACACAAGCGACCTGTCAAATTTGAGCCGAATCGGTTGGCTGTGTCTGAGGCCTTCCCCTTGTGAGAGATGTAGCAGCACGCCTGTGAGTTACTTTGACGTGTTCCTTTAACCCGACCTGGTGAAGATTCTGGACGCACGAGCAGTACGTAAGAATGTGTCACACTACTGTTCTATATGCGCGGTCTTCTCTATAGATGAGGTAAACTTACTTAAAGTTTTACAAGTAAACCGAAATCCGTCATTCGCCTTCCCTATTGCCGTCCTTATGTGATCGCCCCATTTCAAACGCTCTGCAGCGTTACGCCTAGATATTTAATCGAAGAGTTTGTGTCAATGAGCAGACGATTAATAATGACTCGAACTTTACAGCATTGTTTTTGATACTCATCTCCATTAAGCTACATTTATCTACATTTAGAGCAAGCTGCCATTCATCACACCAAACAGAATTTCTACCTCAGTCATCCTACTTCCTTCTACAGTCACTCCACGACTATACATTACCGTTACTGTATCACTAACAGTAAAAAGTTGCAGATTGCTGCTTACCGTATCTGTCAACACCTACATCTACATCCATACTCCGCAAGCTACCTGACGGTGTGTGACGGAGAGTACTTTGAGTACGTCTATCGGTTCTTCCTTCTATTCCAGTCTCGAAGTGTTCGTGGAAAGAAAGATTGTCGGTATGCCCCAGTCTCGAAGTGTTCGTGGAAAGAAAGATTGTCGGTATGCCTCTGTGTGGGCTCTAATGTCTCTGATTTTATCCTCACGTACGTAGGAGGGAGCAATATACTGCTTGACTCCTCGGTGAAGGTATGTTCTCGAAATTTCAACAAAAACCCCTACCGAGCTACTGAGCGTCTCTTCTGCAGAGTCTTCCACTGGAGTTTATCTATCATCTCCGTAACGCTTTCGCGATTACTAAATGACACTTTAACGAAGCGCGCTGCTCTCCGTTGGATATTCTCTATCTCTTCTATGAACCCTATCTGGTACGGATCCCACACTGGTGAACAATATTCAAGCAGTGGGCGAACAAGTGCACTGTCACCTACTTCCTTTGTTTTCGGATTGCATTTCCTTAGGATTCTTCCAATGAATCTCACTCTGGGATCTGCTTTACCGACGATCAACTTTATATGATCATTCCATTTTAAATCACTCCTAATGCCTACTCCCAATTACCTGCATTGAGATTCAATTGCCATTCCCTGCGCCATGCGTCAATTCGCTGCAGATCGTCCTGCATTTCAGTACAATTTTCCGTTGTTACAACAGCTCGATATACTACAGCATCATCCACAAAAAGCCTCAGTGAACTTCCGATGTTATCTACAAGGTCATTTATGTATAGTGTGAATAGCAACGGTCCTACGACACTCCCCTGCGGCAGACCTGATATCACTCTTACTTCAGAAGACTTCTCTCCATTGAGAATGACATGCTGCGTTCTCTTGTCTAGGAACTCTTCAATCCAATTACACAACTGGTCTGATAGTCCATACGCTCTTACTTTGTTCATTAAACGACTGTGGGGAACTGTATCAAACGCCTTGCAGAGGAAACACGGCATCTACCTGTGAACCCGTGTCTATGGCCCTCTGAGTCTCGTGGACGAATAGCACGAGCCGGGTTTCACACAAGCGTCTTTTTCGAAACCCATGCTGATTCCTACGAATACAGAGAACATCAACGGTCCTTTATCACTTCACTGTGGCTCTCTTGACTGTGTTCTCTTCTCTGATGAGCACTTGCAGTCGGGGGTGGCGTCCTCGAGCCGCTCACATAACTGGGAACTTCACCCGTTGGAAACGGAAATGTCGTGTGGCTAAAGTTTGTTAGGACCTTCGCTAACAGAGATATCTGGAAACGACACACACACACACACACACACACACACACAGTCAGGAACTGCGTCTCTCATACATGTTATGTTTTCACAACTTTGACTCGTTACTCTAGTCCACAAGATGAACTGCTTAAAATCCTGGCCCATTATATTTTAACTAGTTCTTGGGAAAACATTACTCCAGTGAAAAATGTGTGTGCCTCATGCATTCTGAAAAGAATCTCTGAACTTTGCCTCTACCATTTCCCAGCAATACACTCTCTTTCATAACTCAAAGTCCAGCGAGGTATGCAAGAGAGCTTCAGTTAAGTAAAGTGAGAACACTAGCGGAAGCATAACTTTGAGGACGGTCGGTCCAGAATTTTAAAGTGCCAGGTAGCTCCAAACCAGCGCACACTCGTCTGCAGAGTGACAATCGTATTCCGGATGTATGCACAGTGCTTTCGCGTGTAGCTTCGTGTGTACCGAAGTGCAGAGTCGCTGACCTGCAGACACGTAGTGAAGTGTACTTGACCGCGCGGACCCTAGACGTCACGGTCACGTGCTATGATTCATGGGCGCTCTTGACTCAGTGGAGAGCCGGCATACAGCGTCGTTTGTGAAGGGGATAGCGGTACACCGAACGGGAGCGGCTCGCGTGTTGGTTAGTGAATTACGGGCACTTGTCAGGTAGCGAGGTAGGACAGGGCGGTCAAGTGAGACTTCCATGTATTGCAGAATTGCTTAATTCTCTGCTCTAGTCGCTTGTTCGATACAAGACATTCAGTCACACGTCGTTTCCAAAGAGAGAGAATACCGTGGCCAGAGTGAAGCAAATTGAACAACCCGCCATCATGTTCTGTGAAGGTAAAAGGAAGGTGCGTTGTATACAGGGTGTTACAAAAAAGGTACGGCCAAACTTTCAGGAAACATCCCTCACACACAAATAAAGAAAAGATGTTACGTGGACATGTGTCCGGAAATGCTTAATTTCCATGTTAGAGCTCATTTTAGTTTCGTCAGTATGTACTGTACTTCCTCGATTCACCGCCAGTTGGCCCAATTGAAGGAAGGTAACGTTGACTGCGGTGCTTGTGTTGACATGCGACTCATTGCTCTACAGTACTAGCATCAAGCTCATCAGTACGTAGCATCAACAGGTTAGTGTTAATCACGAACGTGGTTTTGCAGTTTACAAATGCGGAGTTGGCACATGCCCATTTGATGTATGGATTAGCACGGGGCAATAGCCATGGCGCGGTACGTTTGTATCGAGACAGATTTCCAGAATGAAGGTGTCCCGACAGGGAGACATTAGAAGCAATTGATCGGCGTCTTAGGGAGCACGGAACATTCCAGCCTATGACTCGCGACTGGGGAAGACCTACAACGACGAGGACACCTGCAATGGACGAGGCAATTCTTCGTGCAGTTGACGATAACCCTAATGTCAGCGTCAGAGAAGTTGCTGCTGTACAAGGTAACGTTGACCACGTCACTGTATGGAGAGTGCTACGGGAGAACCAGTTGTTTCCGTACCGTGTACAGCGTGTGCAGGCACTATCAGCAGCTGATTGGCCTCCACGGGTACACTTCTGCGAATGGTTCATCCAACAATGTGTCAATCCTCATTGCAGTGCAAATGTTCTCTTTACGGATGAGGCTTCATTCCAACGTGATCAAATTGTAAATTTTAACAATCAATATGTGTGGGCTGACGAGAATCCGCAAGCAACTGTGTAATCACGTCATCAAAACAGATTTTCTGTGAACGTTTGGGCAGGCATTGTTGGTGATGTCTTGATTGGGCCCCGTGTTCTTCCACCTACGCTCAATGGAGCACGTTATCATGATTTCATAGGGATACTCTACCTGTGCTGCTAGAACATGTGCCTTTACAAGTACGACACAACATATGCTTCGTGCACGATGGAGCCCCTGCACATTTCAGTCGAAGTGTTCGTACACTTCTCAACAACAGATTCGGTGACCGATGGATTGGTAGAGGCGGACCAATTCCATGGCCTCCACGCTCTCCTGACCTCAACCCTCTTGACCTTCATTCATGGGGGCATTTGAAAGCTCTTGTCTCCGCAACCCCGGTACCAAATATAGAGACTCTTCGTGCTCGTATTGTGGACGGCTGTGATACAATACGCCATTCTCCAGGGCTGCATCAGCGCATCACGGATTCCATGCGACGGAAGGTGGATGCATGTATCCTCGCTAACGGAGGACATTTTGAACATTTCCTGTAACAAAGTGTTTGAAGTCACGCTGGTACGTTCTGTTGCTGTGTGTTTCCATTCCATAATTAATGTGATTTGAAGAGAAGTAGTTAAATGAGCTCTAACATGGAAAGTAAGTGTTTCCGGACACATGTCCACATAACATATTTTCTTTCTTTGTGTGTGAGGGATGTTTCCTGAAAGTTTGGCCGTACCTTCTTGTAACACCCTGTATAATAGTGTCTAAGGAAATTACGAAATACCTATCAACTGCTATAGTTTAGCAATTATTTCCAGAAACAATGTTACCTCTGAGTGGAACGAACTAACACTTTATACAGGGTATAAGAGCGTCTAAAAATTTAACAGGACATGGAGGATGCTCCACTGAACAGTTTGAAGTAGGGAACCAGGGGTCGCTTAAGGAGATGCCGTCATTGACACAATGAACGTACCATTTGTGCTCTGTCTTACAAAACGTGCTGCAACTAGCGGCCATCAAACTCAATGCAAGCCAGCCGCTGTGGCCGAGCGGTTGTAGGCGCTTCATCCCGGAACCCCGCTGCTGCTACGGTCGCAGTTTCGAATCCTGCCTCGGGCATGGATGTGTGTGATGTCCTTAGGTTAGTTAGGTTTAAGTAGTTCTACGTGACTGATTACCTCATATGTTAAGTCCCACTGCGCTTACAGCCATTTGAAGCATTTGAACCTCAGTGCAAGCATGACATCGAAGACTAAGATTTTGACGCATCCTGGAAAATATCCCTGGTGTGTTTCGAATCACATCACAGGCATATACAATTCTGGCAACCAATTCCATCTCCGTATCCACTGGGATCTCATACACAAGTGAATTCATATCCCCATAGGATGTGATCAAGGGGTTTCAAGTCAAGTGACCTCGCGTACCATGGAATAGAACCGGCCCTTCCAATCTAACGACCGGGAAATACTGTACCGGCACTGATCCATCGTATTGTGCTGTACGTCTCTGAACAGCACTGAGTAAAGAGTGGGTCTGTCGTTGATTCATAGCGCGTTCTGTCATGGGACAATGTAAATACGATACAACAGAACCACCTCATCGACAAGTAAAGTAAACAAACCCTGCATCATGACTTCCTAGTAATCAGGCTCGTCCAGCATTTTTCCTTGCAGGAAATAAAGATTGCTTACTTACTCCTCGGCTCTACAGTCCTTGAAGGCCTTCATCACTACATCCTGCCATTCTATACGATCCATGGCTTTCCGTCTCCATCCTCTGACACCCAGCTTTTTCATGCATGCCTTCTTCAACTCCATCCACCCATCTCTCTCTGGGCCTCCCCTCCGCCTTCTTCCTCTAGCCTTGCCATAATAAATAGTCTTGAAACTTCCTGGAAGCTTAAAACTGTGTGACGGACCGAGACTCGAACTCGGGACCTTTGCCTTTCGCGAGCAAGGGCTCTGCCAACTGAGCTACCCAAGCACGACTCACGCTCCATCCTCACAGCTTTACTTCCGCCAGTACCTCGTCTCCTACCTTACCAACTTTACAGAAGCTCTTCTGCGAACCATGCAGAACTAGCACTCCTGAAAGAAAGGATATAGCGGAGACATAGCTCAGCCACAGCCTAGGGGATGTTTCCAGAATGAGAGTTTCTTTCTGCAGCCGAGGCAAAGGTCCGGAGTTCGAGTCTCGGTCCGGCACACAGTTTTAATCTGCCAGGAAGTTTCATATCAGCGCACACTCCGCTGCAGAGTGAAAATCTCATTCTGGAAAAATCCTCTTACTTACTTACTCCTCGGCTCTACAGTCCTTGAAGGGCCTTGGCCTTCGTCACTACATTCTTCCATGGCTTTCCATCCTCTGACACCCATCTTTTTCATGTCTTCTTCAACTCCATCCACCCATCTCTTTCTGGGAGTCCCCTCCGCCGTCTGCCCCCAGTCCTGCCATCAAAAATCCTCATACATGAAGGAAATAATTAATATACATATAAATAAACAGTACAGTACATGTAAATTTGTACACATGTTAGTTGTAAATACACTGGAAAATAGTAATGCTAGACAAGGCAATAGACAAGTTTACTTCCACATCTCCTTAAACTGGCTTCTCCGATGCCAGGTTCCCTACCTCAAATTGATCAGTGGAGCATTCTCTATGTCCTGTTACATTTTTGCACGCTCTTACGGAAACACACTGTGCATATCGTCTCTACACATTGACGGGAGTCTCGCATAAATACTTTAACGCAGCTGGATCTGTAGCAGAGCACTTGCAGTTCGAAGACACAGTCTGGAAGATTTACTTTAGGATCTAATTTTGTGTGTTTCTTTCGAAGAATGAAAAAGGTTTCAGAGACGAACGTCCTACGAAAGGCTTAAGTTAATTTCAGTTCTGTGTACCACTCGTTTCAAGTGCTGCTCTAGGCAAAGAAACGCCACTCTGCACAACAGGTAGATTTTGATCCAAGGCACCCAGCGAATCGAATATGCATTGAAGTATTTGGCTAACCGAAAGTTTATTAAAGTGATTGACTTGCATGTGAGTCAGTTTACTCTTTTTATATATAAGGCCAAAATTTCCAAAATGGCTGATACAATTACTTAGTGGATCCCTTTGCATTTTCCATAGCTTATTTACAATGTATGTACAAGAAATATTCGTAGTTTTATTGTTTCTCTGCATGCAGTTATACATTGCGCAACATAGTTCTGAAAAGAAATCCGGAAACTGCTGATCTGACAAGACCGCAAACGCTCTCCCTCGCTTGCTTATAATTCGCAGGATGGAGGCTAGTACGAGTAGTACAACCAGGCACCGCGGGGCATGGCATCTAAGAGAGGTCGTACAGCCCGGCACCAAAGGGAGCACTAAATAACGTGTCACACCGTCTTTCTGTGTGTATTCCAAGTCTTTGGTCTCATCTTTCTGTTAGAACACTGGTTCCCCACCTTTCTTATACCATTACCCCTGAATGCAATCAGACATTAGCTAGTAGCCCCTCCCCCCTCTTACTGTCTGTTGCCCCCCGCCCCCCTCCCGCACATTATTACCGACTGTAGCACCTTCCTAAACTGTAGAATGAAAGACTTTTCTTGGAACACTTTTATTTTTAAAATGATGAAAGATGAGATAGATGAATGATATTTAGTGTTTATTTGTTTGTTTGTTTGTGTGTGAGTGTCAGAATGAATGATGAAGCAAGTTGCGGTGCATCATGAATGCTACCCGCAACTCCTTCTCAGATACGAAAGTTAACTATTCACAGTGAGGGTAGACACTTGCTGCTAAACATAAATCTCCTGCATTACTGCTCTCCATTGCGGCATATCCCTGACCAGAACACTGCAACCCCATTTGAAATCAAACAAGTTCAGATGTGCATACTATACTCACTGTTTGTGTGTTACCAGATTGCTGGACTCCTTACTTCTGGCACAAATTTGACGACTTCAGGCTGCTAAAGCTTTGTGTCTAACTTGTCTAATAATAATAATCATAATGATAATAGGGCCCAGGTAAAGAATAGGCCTCCAATATGTTCTGCCAATCGTAAAAGGCGACGAAAAGAACAAACCACTAATAGGGCTAACCCCCCTTTTAGTGTGATTAGTTGGTTCAGGACAGAACTAATGAAGCCTCGGACAAGCGCTGTTATGGTCGGGGACGACGCTTGAACCCTATGCTCGTCCACAATGGTAACGACACTACTAGCCACACCGAAAATGATTTAAATCCGAATAGAGCTGTTTTTCAGGATATGCTTCATGCAACCACTCTAAAAGGAAAACGAAGACAGAGGATGAGATGCTCAGATGAAGTTAACTGACACCTCATGTTCTGTTATTACCAGGCAACAAACTTATGGACCAACACAACTGGATACAGATCACAAGTATACACAACATTTATTACCAGATAACCAGAATTAAAATTTTTAACACAACAACGGCTAGCTGATCAGGTCCGTGTAATAATCAAAAATAACATGATACCACAGTCAGAATTAGAAAACATCAAACAACAAGTACAACAAATATTGGAACAAAATAATGTGCAATCAGAAGAAGAAGAAAATACAGTAATGGACTCAAACATCCCAGAGCAAACAAACAAAGAACAACACACATCAATTAAACAATCAAAGGAAAATGAAATCTTAAGACAGCCACCAGAAAAAGCACAAATAGAACATGAAGTGACACACATGTTAGATATAGATGAAAAATATGTAGAATACAAAGACACAAATACAAACATTAGACCATTCTTGCATAGACCACCAAATAACCCACAAGTGGAAACAACAGTAACAACTATTAACAGAATCATTCACAGCAAAATAAATGAAAATACAACTATGGAAGAGTTATGACTACTGGTTTATATTGGAGCACTCACTACACTAAATATACACACTAGGCAGATATCAGATCCAAGCAATACAGAGAAGGAACCCTCAAAACCGGCATGGCAACATAGGCTACAGATCAGAATAGAAAAACAGAGCAAAGACATCAGACAGCTAAAACAATTTATAAGAAATGAAATATCAGACAAAAATCTCACAAAAAGAAGCGGTAGAGCAATTAGATGAAAAGAAGCAGAAATTACAAGCTTTGGCCAAACGACTTAGAAGATACAAAAAAAAGTGAAAATAGAAGGAAACAAAACCAAAAATTCAACACAAACCAAAAGAAATTTTATCAGACCATAGATAACACACACATTAAAATAGACAATTCACCAAACATAACAGACATGGAACACTTCTGGAGCAACATATGGTCAAACCCAGTACAACATAAGACATGCATGGTGGGTACAAGCAGAAACAGACACATGCAAGATGATACCACGAATGCTTGAAGTGATAATTTTGCAACGTGAAGTCACTCGAGCAATTAAGTCTACATACAATTGGAAAGCCCCTGGAAAAGATAAAATATCAAATTTCTGGCTAAAGAAGTTCACCTCAACACATTCACATCTAACTAAATTACTTTACAGTTACATTGCAGACCCCCATACACAGTCCCTGATACACTTACACAAGGAATAACTCATCTGAAACCTAAAGATCAAGCAGACACAGCAAACCCAGCAAAATATCGCCCCATAACATTCCTACCAACAATATACAAACTATTAACTTCAGTCATTACACAGAAATTAATGACACATACAACACAGAACAAAATTATAAATGAAGAACAAAAGGGCTGCTGCAAAGGAGCACGAGGATGTAAAGAGCAACTGATGATAGATGCAGAGGTGACATATCAAGCTAAAACTAAACAAAGGTCGCCACACTATTCATACACTGATTACCAAAAAGCTTTTGATAGTGTACCCCACTCATGGTTACTACGAATATTGGAAATATACAAAGTAGATCCTAAATTGATACAGTTCCTAAACATAGTAATGAAAAATTGAAAAACCACACTTAATATCCAATCAAATTCAAATAATATCACAGCCAATACAGATTAAGCGTGGAATATACCAAGGAGACTCATTAAGTGCTTTCTGGTTCTGCTTTGCTCTAACCTCACTATTCAACATGCTAAATAATACAAATTGTGGATACAATATTACTGGAACATACCAACACAAAATCACACATTTCTTATACATGGATGATCTAAAACTACTGGAAGCAACAAATCAAAAACTCAACCAATTACTAAAGATAACAGAAGTATTCAGCAATGATATAAATATGTCTTTTGGAACAGAGAAATGTAAGAAAAATAGCATAGTCAAGGGAAAACACACTAAACAAGATTACATATTGGATAACCACAGCGACTGCATAGAAGCGATGGAAAAAACAGATGCCTATAAATATCTAAGATACAGACAAAAAATAGGAATAGATAATACAAATATTAAAGAAGAACTAAAAGAAAAATATAGACAAAGACTAACAAAAATACTGAAAACAGAATTGACAGCAAGAAACAAAACAAAAGTTATAAATACTTATGCTATACCAATATTGACCTACTCATTTGGAGTAGTGAAATGGAGTAACACGGACCTAGAAGCACTCAATACACTTACACGATCACAATGCCACAAATATAGAATACATCACATACATTCAGCAACAGAAAGATTCACATTAAGCAGAAAGGAAGGGGGAAGGGGATTTATCGACATAAAAAACCTACATCGTGGACAGGTAAACAATTTAAGAAAATTCTTTATAGAACGAGAAGAAACTACCAAAATACACAAAGCAATCACTCATATAAATACATTGGCTACACCATTTGCAATTTCATAACCACTTCTACAACCCTTTAGATCACATAACATCAACAGATACGAAAAAAGTAAATTGAAAAAAGAAAACACTACATGGCAAGCACCCGTATCATCTGACACAGCCACACATCGATCAAGATGCATCCAACACATGGCTAAGAAAAGGTAATATATACAGTGAGACGGAAGGATTCGTGATTGCAATATAGGATCAAACAATAAACACCAGATATTACAGCAAGCATATTACTAAAGATCCCAATACCACAACAGATAAATGCAGACTTTGCAAACAACAAATAGAAACAGTGGATCACATCACTAGTGGATGTACAATACTACGAAATACAGAATACACCAGAAGACATGACACTGTAGCAAAAATAATACATCAACAACTTGCCATACAACATAAACTAATAAACACGTTCCCACATACAAGTATGCACCACAAAATGTACTGGAGGATGATGAATACAAATTATACTGGAACAGAACCATTATAATAGATAAAAGAACACCACATAACAAACCTGACATCATACTGACCAATAAAAAGAAGAAATTAATACAACTAATCGAAATATCCATACCCAATACAACAAATATACAGAAGATAGCAGGAGAAAAAATTGAAAAATACATCCAACTGGCTGAGGAAGTCAAGGACATGTGGCATCAGGATAAAGTTGACATTATACCAATTATACTATCAACTACAGGAGTCATACCACACAATATCCACCAGTGCATCAACGCAATACAGCTACATCCAAATGTATGTATATACAACAGAAATCTGTAAGAATTGATACATGTTCAATTACCTTAAAGTTCGTAAGGGCAATGTAACATATACCGTACAGTTAAAAGGAAGTCACACTTGATCAAGGTCCGCATCACTTTCCATGTTTAACCAGACATAACGTCTGAGAAAGGAAAGAAATAATAATAATAATAATATTGTGTACAACATTACGTGGTTTCTGCTGTGTAGTGCTATCAAGTAACTCATTTATCTGTTTTGAGGTGGGTAATGAAGTAATTTGCAGATGCTAAGTACAAGTTGGAGAGGACATTTTCATGAGACATTTATCATTTATTACGTGTGTGTCTCACTTTTATGAACAGTAATGTACTGTACAAAGCACAACATACCTATGTCTTTAGTGGGTGGAATATGTGAGGAACATGTAATCTCCACCGGATTAAAGCTACTAACTAAGAAAAAGTAATTATTTATAACTTGTATTATCAGTATTAGACTATTACAAAATTGTAATAATGGTAAAGATATTTTCAAAATTATTTAATTGCGTGACTGAAGCAGAATTAAATGGGACAGAAATGAAAGAGGAAGCCGCCTGGTAGAATTTTGCACAGAGCACAACATAATCATAACTAACACTTGGTTTAAGAATCATGAAAGAAGGCTGTATACATGGAAGAACCCTGGAGATACTAAAAGGTATCAGATAGATTATATAATGGTAAGACAGAGATTTAGGAACCAGGTTTTAAATTGTAAGACATTTCCAGGGGCAGATGTGGACTCTGACCACAATCTATTGGTTATGACCTGTAGATTAAAACTGAAGAAACTGCAAAAAGGTGGGAATTTAAAGAGATGGGACCTGGATAAACTAAAAGACCCAGAGGTTGTACAGAGATTCAGGGAGAGCATAAGGGAGCAATTGGCAGGAATGGGGGAAATAAATACAGTAGAAGAAGAATGGGTAGCTTTGAGGGATGAAGTAGTGAAGGCAGCAGAGGATCAAGTAGGTAAAAAGACGAGGGCTACTAGAAATCCTTGGGTAACAGAAGAAATATTGAATTTAATTGATGAAAGGAGAAAATATAAAAATGCAGTAAGTGAAACAGGCAAAAAGGAATACAAACGTCTCAAAAATGAGATCGACAGGAAGTGCAAAATGGCTAAGCAGGGATGGCTAGAGGACAAATGTAAGGATGTAGAGGCCTATCTCACTAGGGGTAAGATAGATACCGCCTACAGGAAAATTAAAGAGACCTTTGGAGATAAGAGAACAACTTGTATGAATATCAAGAGCTCAGATGGAAACCCAGTTCTAAGCAAAGAAGGGAAAGCAGAAAGGTGGAAGGAGTATATAGAGGGTCTATACAAGGGCGATGTACTTGAGGACAATATTATGGAAATGGAAGAGGATGTAGATGAAGATGAAATGGGAGATATGATACTGCGTGAAGACTTTGACAGAGCACTGAAAGACCTGAGTCGAAACAAGGCCCCCGGAGTAGACAATATTCCATTGGAACTACTGACGGCCGTGGGAGAGCCAGTCCTGACAAAACTCTACCATCTTGTGAGCAAGATGTATGAAACAGGCGAAATACCCTCAGACTTCAAGAAGAATATAATAATTCCAATCCCAAAGAAAGCAGGTGTTGACAGATGGGAAAATTACCGAACTATCAGCTTAATAAGTCACAGCTGCAAAATACTAACACGAATTCTTTACAGACGAATGGAAAAACTAGTAGAAGCCAACCTCGGGGAAGATCAGTTTGGTTTCCGTAGAAACACTGGAACACGTGAGGCAATACTGACCTTACGACTTATCTTAGAAGAAAGATTAAGGAAAGGCAAACCTACGTTTCTAGCATTTGTAGACTTAGAGAAAGCTTTTGACAATGTTGACTGGAATACTCTCTTTCAAATTCTAAAGGTGACAGGGGTAAAATACAGGGAGCGAAAGGCTATTTACAATTTGTACAGAAACCAGATGGCAGTTATAAGAGTCGAGGGACATGAAAGGGAAGCAGTGGTTGGGAAGGGAGTAAGACAGGGTTGTAGCCTCTCCCCGATGTTGTTCAATCTGTATATTGAACAAGCAGTAAAGGAAACAAAAGAAAAATTCGGAGTAGGTATTAAAATTCATGGAGAAGAAATAAAAACTTTGCGGTTCGCTGATGACATTGTAATTCCGTCAGAGACAGCAAAGGACTTGGAAGAGCAGTTGAATGGAATGGACAGTGTCTTGAAAGGAGGATGTAAGATGAACATCAACAAAAGCAAAACAAGGATAATGGAATGTTCTGAGGCATCAAGGGATTACCAGTTTAGTATTGGAGGGCAGCGTGGAGGGTAAAAATCGTAGAGAGAGACCAAGAGATGAATACACTAAGCAGATTCAGAAGGATGTACGTTGCAGTAGGTACTGGGAGATGAAAAAGCTTGCACAGGATAGAGTAGCATGGAGAGCTGCATCAAACCAGTCTCAGGACTGAAGACCACAACAACAACAACAACAGTTTCCACCCCTCCGAAAATTTCATTTTACCCCCCAGGGGATAATTACCCCAGGTTGGGAACCAATGTGCATTGCCAAATCGAGGAACTGCAGGTTTGTCTTGCCACGATATAAGGACTATGATTAGCTTCCTCCGATGAAAACGCTGTTAGGCGGCAGAATTCGGTTCTGTTCAGCCACGTTCTGCGAGACAAAACAACTTCTCCCTTGTTCATCATCCAACGCAACATGCTGTAGCACGCCATTTTGTAAACATTTTGTATGATATGAATATGGAAGCATATGACCAGCAAAGAATGATCGCAGTCCGCTGTCACCACTGAAATCACTTTCAGTGATTGAAGCTGTGATAGAAATCTACACTCATTCTCATAAATTAAGGATAATGCTGATACATGGTGAAGAAACCCTCTGGTGGTCGGTTTGCGGGTTTAAATCTCCTCGGGGTTTGACCATGTGGTGGATTTGACCTGCGGTCGTTGCACGGTGGCGCTGGTAGCAGTGGCAGTCCAGCAGCAGAGGTGTGTTGGTGCATGTCAGAGTACGGTGCAGCGAGTAAGTGTGCAGACATTTTCAGACGTGTTAATGGTGACTGTGAGTTAAAAATGGCTCAAAGAACACATATTGATGACGTTATGAGGGGTAGAATACTAGGGCGACTGGAGATTGGTCAAACACCGCAGGTAGTAGCACGGGCCTTCCATGTGCCACAAAGTGTGATCTCAAAGGTATGGCAACGATTCCAGCAGACAGGAAACGTGTCCAGGCGCTACAGTACGGGACGTCCACAGTGTACAACACCACAAGAAGACCGATATCTCACTATCCGTGCGCGCAGACGGCCACGGAGTACTGCAGGTAGCCTTGTTCTGGACTTTACTGCAGCCACTGGAACAGTCGTCTCCAAACAAACAGTCTACAGACCTGCAAGGTGCATTCCACTGACCCCAGGTCACAGGAGATCCCTTAAAGCCTGGTGTCAAGAACTCAGTATACGGTCATTGGAACAGTGGTCCCAGGTTATGACGAGTCCAGGTATAGTCTGAACAGTGATTCTTACCAGGTTTTTATCTGGCGTGAACCAGGAAACAGATATCAACCCCTTAACGTCCTTGAAAGGGACCTGTATGGAGGTCGTGGTCTGATGGTGTGGGGTGGGATTATGATTGGTGCACGTACACCCCTGCATGTCTTTGACAGAGGAACTGCATCGGGACGTCAATTTGCACCAGAATGTACGCGTTTTCAGGGGTGCAGTGGGTCCCACCTTCCTCCTGATGGATGATAACACACGGCCCCACCGAACTGCCATCGTGGAGGAGTGCCTTGAAACAGAAGATATCAGGCGGATGGAGTGGCCTGCCTGTTCTCCAGGCCTAAACCCCATCGAGCACGTCTGGGATGCTCTCGGTCGACGTATCACTCCACGTCTTCAAAAACCTAGGACACTTCAGGAGCTCTGACAGGCACTGGTGCAAGAATTGGAGGCTATAACCCAGCATCTGCTCGACCACCTGATCCAGAGTACGCCAACCCGTGGTCCGGCCTGTGTACGTGTGCATGGTGATCATATCTCATATTGATGTCGGGTTACACGCGCAGGAAACAGTGGCGTTTTGTATCACATGTGTTTCGCGACGGTTTTCTCAACCTATCACCAATAACGGTGACTTACAGATCTGTGTCGCGATGTTCCCTATGCTATTAGAGCCAATTTTGTGTAGTGCCACGTTGTGTGGCACCACATTCTGCAATTATCCTTAATTTATGGGCATGAGTGTAGTTAGGTAAAGTTGAAATCGTCTTAGGTAAAGTGATACCCTTCTCGCATGTCTTGTGTGTGTTTGTGGTGTGTGTGTGTGTGTGTGTGTGTGTGTGAGTGTGTAGATTTCACATGCAAACTATGATGTATCATCTCTTCGTTCCCACTGTACTTGATTAAGAACACGTGGTGAAAAGAATCCATCTCTAAATTATCCATAAGCTTATGTGACCTGCAACTACCAATTGCAAACATTTCCTAGCTTTCGGGGCACCTGTAATATTATTTCTTTTATAAATCTGAGATGTGGATCGGAAAGAATTCTTCTTAGATGTTTACACATCGCCTCCACGTCTAAATTTTGTTAAAAGGGAGACTATAGGTTACTGGTTTTCCATTGTATTTAGATCTCGTGCATTTGCTAATTCACACCTTTTTCTGGTGTTTCTAATTTCAGCCACGTTATTTGTGCGCACGATGGAATTTTCATGTACTTTGATGGAATGGCGTGCTTCTTGTTTCTGCTTGGACCTGAATTCAGAGTCACATGACATAAGCGTTCCAAGTTGACATTTTTTTGTTTTTTAAACGATTTTCGTCAAACAGTGTAGTTTGAAGCTGATGTAGTTACTCCTAGATCTTCAGCCGCTGAGACTACGAGATTTTTGGAGCAGTGAATTTACTTTACAGGTTATAGATTTATAGCGTAATAGCAGAAATTACGTAACAGATGACAAAGATATTTCTCCTTGCACTAATTCGACATATTATGTGCGATTTACCACATTTACTGGTTGCGTAGTACATAATTAACAGTATCATATAAATGTTCAATACTCAGCTGTGTTACTCTCGAGCAGCCTTCTCCCTTTGCGTGATCTCACTATCTCCTATTGTTAGTTAAAAGGTCATATCGCGTTCTCATTGGGCCACATTCACTTTCTGGGGCTAAATATCAGGGCACAAACTGTTTTGAACAAACTGCATGAACACTCGTAATTTTTTGAGATACGAAGGTGTCTTACGAAGTTCACGATACGTATTCCGCAAGGAGCTGCATGGTGGAAGGTACGAGGCGCGTTTTTTAAGTAAGTACAGTTTTGAAATTTAAGAAAAAGACGTGCTAAGGTATCTCAATTTTATTTTTACATGAAAGCCTGTACCTTAATCTACTTTTCTACATAATTTCCGTCAATATTGAGGCACTTGTCATAACGTTGTACCAGTTTTTGAATACCCTCCTCATAGAAGTCTGCCGCCTGACATGTTAACCACTGCATCACCACTGTTTTGACTTCGTCGTCTTGAAGACGCTGAACGCCCATGTGTTTCTTCAAGTTCAGGAACAGATGGTAGCAAGATTGGGGCTGTACGGAGGATGATCTGGAGTTTCCCATCGAAAAGATGTGATGAGGTCTTTGGTCTGATTCGCCACATGTGGACGGGTATTGTCTTGCAGCAAAACGATGCCCTTGCTCAACTTCCACGGACTGTTGCTTTGATTCTGGTGTGACGTAGGCCACCCATATATCATCGCCCGTAACAATTTGGCTTAAGAAATCATCACCGTCGTTGTGGTACCGCTCAAGGAAAGTCAATGCACTGTCTAAACGTTTGGTTTTGTGCACATCCGTCAACATTTTCGGTACCCAACGCGCGCACAATTTTCGGTAATTCAAGTGCTCTGTCACAATGCCATACAAAACACTACGAGAAACATTAGGAAAAATCATCCCGCAAGGAGGAAATCGCAAAGCGTCTGTTTTCACTCACGTTATTGTCCACTTCCTGCACCAAACTTTCATTAACGACCGAAGGACGCCCACTCCGTTGTTCATCATGCACATTTGTGCGGCCATCTTTAATTGCTCTCACTCACTTTCTTACTATTACATCACTCATAATGTTTTCTCCGTAAACTGCACAGATCTCACGATGAATATCGATCACTTTTAGGCCTTTAGCACTAAGAAATCTTATAAAAGCCCGTACTTCACAGTCGGCGGGACTCACGATTATCAGAGGCATCTTAAACACTCAGTACACAACGTAAACAAGGAAGGATCAGACTGTAATGGCGTCAGTGCGTAGATTAAAGTACAGGCTTTCATGTAAAAATAAAATTATTGAGATATCTTAGCACGTCTTTTTTTTCATTTCAAAACGGTACTTACTTAAAGAACACTCCTCGAAGTTTACAGTGATACAAGTCATCCCCGGTCCTGTTCCACTCACTAAAGGAGCGTGTGTAAAATATCACGTGTACGCCCTTGTTCAAAACAGTTCTGCACTCTCGACAGATACACGTTGGAGGCAGGAAAATCATTCTCTAGTATGTCATAAACGCAGATTCCCTAAACATACCGCACATTGCTTCGCGAAAAGTTCGAGTTCTTCCCCGCGAGGGTACCTACGTAAGCCCATTGGGTACTCGTATTTCTGTAACACTGTCATCCTGATAGAACGGACTGGCCACAAATGTAGTAACACACCTCTTAATTGATCCGATATCATCCTTTAGTTCTATCTGGTGATAATCCTAAATACTCTACCGCTACTCAAGAATGAGCTGCGGAAGCGTTCTGCGCGTGGTGTCCTTTTCAAATC
This sequence comes from Schistocerca piceifrons, assembly GCF_021461385.2. Lineage (NCBI taxonomy): Eukaryota > Metazoa > Arthropoda > Insecta > Orthoptera > Acrididae > Schistocerca > Schistocerca piceifrons. Next base: position 768,483,490 of record NC_060141.1, on the reverse strand, counting down.
CACTGCTACTTTCCAGAACCCTCCCAATAAACAGTCTACTGTTTGGCTAAGAGGACTGATGCTGACTGTACAAGTTACTTCACAATGATTAAAAAGCAGTTTTCTGAAGTACGTGGAATCATCCAGGACGCCATTGATTCAAATTGATGTAATGCACAGGAGTTTATTGCATGTGAAAAAAAGCAGTATTTTTGAGGTAGTTGATGAATACTGACATTTTCTTTATTTATGAAATTTTTATTTTCAACCGACCGATCCAAAACGTATCATAAAGCTCTCCGCGTTCCGTGACCGCCTCTATTAACCTTTCTTCCGCCATTGTGAAAAGTAAACTATTCATCCACTGTACAACACGATGGTCCATGTACTGCCAGTAGCTGATAATAATGCACGTGATAGGAGTGTGGAAGCTAGCCAGGTATGCCTTGTGAGGGGAAGAGTTCACGCCATATATTCAACAAATTAAATAAGCCAAATCACCACAGTCTTTCAGGATACTCATACTTTCGGAATAATACCGACCACTTCTTCATTTGTGTAGCCTGTTGTATAATTTGTTTATCAATGCCGATAGTGCATATGCAACCACTGAAACGCTTTTCCTCATCACGATGAACCAGTCAAGAAGTTGTCATTCGTGGCGGTTCCTCGACTGTTTCTAGCTAGCAATGGGAATTCGACGTCCACATGCATTATTACATCCAAATCCAAGTAATCACAGTGAAACTTACATACTTCCGACCTCAGACGCTTTTTGCCAGGAGTACTGATGAGTCACACCTGTGGAAATTATCCCTTTTCGAATTTTTATGGCAGATCGTACAGATATTCCAGCATAATAATTGCACGTAAATAACTTCGTTTTACTTTCCTCTTTTGGTTTTTGATCACATGGTTTTGTAATATTCCTTACTTCCTTATCGATTATCCTCACGATGTTCCTTCTTGCGATCTGAAAACACTGTGGAGACAGAAGATATAATCCCAGCAGCTAATGGTTCACTTGTTGTTGAACTGTGCATTGTCCTTGACAAAAAAAACTGAAGCTATACAGACACAAATAACAGAAAAATATAATAAACTAATGACAAATATGGAGCGCGTAAATGGCGAAAAACGAAACACTACGCAATGACAACAATATATATATATATATATATATATATATATATATATATATATATATATAAGTAAGTCGTGTTAGTTACTCTATTTATAACTCAAGAAGGGCTGGACCGATTTGGCTGAAAATTGGTGGAGAGGTAGCTTAGAACCAGGAGACGGACATAGGATACTTTTTATCCCGTTCCACAGCTATAAAACGTGGTATAACAAAATCGCATCTGGCATGGAATAACAAAACGCAAATGTCAGCTAAACGTCACTATAAAACATGATATAACAAAAACGCATCTGACATGGAATAACAAAACGCAAGTGACAGCTAAACGTCTATGGTTAAGTATCAGTATATATCATTAATTAAAAATTTAAAGAAATAATGTGTATTTTCTTTGAATCATCATTAACAATGCCGCGACCAAGACGATCGAATATTTCTCGACAAAGCTGTAATGCAAGAAGGATACAAAACGTCGCGAATGAGAGGACTGAAGAAGAACAACAAATTGGCCGTGAAGAGCGCCGCGTTAGTACGATTTCATTTCCTCATAATTTCTGTAACTTCTCTCTCATCGAAAGACGAACTTATCAACAAAGTATTCCCAAACATCATTACTAACTACAAAAGTAATGAATGGTTGAGTGAGCGAGCAATTTTAGCGGCTAAGAATACAGATGCAGATGACCTAAAGTACATAATTCAGAATGAGATCATTGGTAAAACGCATTCATTCAAATCTGTTGACTGTGTAACAAATGAAGATGAAGCCACCAACTATCCAACTGAATTTTTAAACTCCTTGGATGTGCCTGGCTTACCACCGGACAATTTACACCTAACATTTGGCTCCGTAGTAATCATGCTTCGAAATATAAACCAACCAAAACTGTGCAACGGTACGCGTTTGGTGGTAAGTAAATTGATGAACAATGTTATTTACGTGACGATACTCAAAGGAAAATTTGAAGGTGAAGTTCTCATTCAGAGGATCCCGATGATCCCAACCGAAATGCAGTTTGAGTTTAAAAGACTTCAATTTCCGATCCGTCTTGCATTCGCCATGACCATTAACAAATCATAAGGCCAATCCTCGAAAGTTTGTGGTTTAAATCTGGAATATCCATGTTTTTCATATGGTCAATTATATGTGGCATGTTCACGGGTCGGAAGACCATCTGCGTTGTTTGTTCTTGCGCCTGATGATAAAACAAAAAATGTCGTGTATCACAAGGTACTTAATTGCAGAGTGGAAGCTATGCACCAAAAAACATAAAGAATAAAGAATCATTAAAATACTTAATTTTTTTGTATTTCCTAATAAAAAATTGAACTTAACATCCAAAATCTGATTGTTTATTGTCTTTAAGGCGGAACATAGTTCGCGGGTCAGCTAGTTCACTATATAGTAAGGATATATTTTTCGGATGGCAAAAATTGCCACAGACTATATGCGCCATGCCGCGGTGAACATATGTCACTACTGCTTCCCCGCACTCCGCCCCTGCCCTACCGCAGTACTAGCGTGGCATCGGCGCCATTTAACCAGAACGCCACGCGACCTGGAGCAAACGTGTGTCGCGTCCTCATCGCTTCGTGTCCCAATTTGTGCCTAGCGTAAAAAAAAAGAAGCCAGCAAAGTACATTCCCTTGCCAAAAGTGCATCCTGAGTTTAACTAGCAGACAGAGCGAATTAATTTACAAAACCGTGAGCATAATTTGGAAACAACCAACTTTGTGGTCCCGTCCTCATGACTTTCATAAATGTGGCTTATTCCTTACTATCGTTCAAAGACTCGTACACTACTGGCCATTAAAGTTGCTACACCAAGAAGAAATGCAGAAGATGAACGGGTATTAGTTGGACAAACATACTATACTAGAAATAACGTATGATCACATTTTCACGCAATTTGGGTGCATAGATCCTGAGAAATCAGTACCCAGAACAACCACCACTGGCCTTAATAACGCTCATGATACGTCTGGGTATTGAGTCAAACAAAGCTTGGATGGGGTGTACAGGTACAGCTGCCCATGCAGCTTCAACACGATACCACAGTTCATCACGAATAGTGACTGGCGTATTGTGACTAGCCAGTTGCTCGGGCACCATTGACCAGACGTTTTCAGTTGGTGATAGACCCGGAGAATATGCTGGCCAGGGCAGCAGTCGAACATTTTCTGTATCCAGAAAGGCCCGTACAGAACCTGCAACATGTGGTCGTGCATTATCCTGCTGAAATGCAGGGTTTCGCAGGGATCAAATGAAGGGTACAGCCACAGGTCGTAAGACATCTGATATGTAACGCCCACTGTTCAAAGTGCCGTCAGTGTGAACAAGAGGTGAGCGAGACGTGTAACCAATGGCACTCCATACCATCACACCGGGTGATACCCCAGTACGGCGATGACGAATACGCGCGTCCAATGTGCGTTGACCGCGATGTCGCCTAACACGGATGCGACCATCGTGATGCTGTAAACAGAACCTGGATTCACCCGAAAAAATGCACCCAGGTTCGTCTTTGAGTACGCCATCGCAGGCGCTCCTGTCTGTGATGCAGCGTCAAGGGTAACCGCAGCCATGGTCTCCGAGCTGATAGTCCATGCTGCTGCAAATGTCGTCGAACTGTTCGTGCAGATGGTTGTTGTCTTGCAAACGTCCCCATCTGTTGACACAGAGATCGAGACGCGGCTGCACGATCCGTTACAGCCATGGGATAAGATGCCTGTCATCTTGACTGCTAGTGATACGAAGCCGTTGCGATCCAGCACGGCGTTCCGTATTACCCTCCTGAACCCACCGATTCCGTATTCTGCTAACGGTCAGTGGATTTCGACCAACGCGAGCAGCAATGTCGCGATACGATAAACCGCAATCACGATAGGCTACAATCCGACCTTTATCAAAGTCGGAAACGTGATGGTACGCATTTCTCCTCCTTACGCGAGGCATCAAAACAACGTTTCACCAGGCAACGCCGGTCAACTGCTGTTTGTTTATGATAAATCGTTTGCAAACTTTCCTCATGTCAGCAAGTTGTAGGTGTCGCCACCGGCGCCAACCTAGTGGGAATGCTCTGAAAATTTGCATATCGCAGCATCTTCTACACGTCGGTTAAATTTCGTGTCTGTAGCACGTCATCTTCGTGGTGTAGCAATTTTGATGGCCAGTAGTGTAGTATGTGGAGGATGGGTGCAGTGGCAGATGAAAGTTATAAGTTCAGTCCTGGAATCTATGATCAGCTCTATGATGGTGTCGTCCCTGTCTTCAGCTCTAAGGTGCAAGTATCTCTCCATATGACAGCCCAATACGAAGTGTCTTACGTGTTATCGCACTATCTCACTCAAAATTCTTGTTGGTTCTGTCAGCACCAGATTTTCTTCAACTAGTTGATGCAGGCCTTGTGAGTTCTGAACAGTAAAAGATTTAAGAGAATAAATCTGCCATGATTAACTGGTGCTGCTCGTTCTTCCTCGGAGGGAGGGGGGAGTGGACAGCTACAACTTTCCTGCCACCATGAGAATGGTTTCACCTTTCACATTTTAGTCAGTGACAAGAGCTGCACGTATGGCCTCATGGGCCTTCCGCCTGGTTACGAAAATAAATTTAGTGAATCAACACGGGACTACCTTACAAAATGTAAACAACAACTCCTGCTAAACTCCTTTGCCCAGAAGATTTTTCTCGGTCTCGTTCCATAGTTTCTTCAACCTTCTTGCAGATTCATATCCTTTTTAAAGCATTCTTTCCTCACCTACTCACAATGGCTCTTTATAGCGTGATGAAAGTGGGCTACATGGCTCTGCAAGGCATTTATTTTGCATATGGAAAACTGTCCGTGACAGCGCCTGTCTGTTCAGAATACCGAGCTTGGCACTTGGCTCTTTCAGCTAGGAACATTTCTATGAGAAGCTAGCCATTGGATGCCTGTGGCCCTCACTTTCCAACAGACTTCCTGCTGGCCCAACTTCAAAATAAACATTACATATATCTTTCTGAAATTGAGAAGTACTTGTTAGCTTTGCAATCACTGGTGTTTGTTTCATTAACATTCATATTTTAAATTGATGGTAGTAACTTTAATTTGATCTGTGTAGATCAAGTCCGACAGAGGGCTATTAAATAGTTTACAGAACTGTTTTGGAAAAAATGTCCCATAACATCTGTAATTATAGTTGTATATTACTATAAACATACAAGTTGTGTGTGTGTTTGTTTCTCTGCGATTACTCAATAAATGACAAATAATTTTTTATCATACAGTCTACCTGCGAGATATCGACTCTGTCTTGGTGCTGCATCATCTTTGGAGATGTTGGCACTCTCTATTGTCCTTCCTTGTGATACATGTCCAAACATAAGACAAAATCGTGGAAACACCTTCTTTCTTACTTCCTAATATAGTGTTTACTTAGTGTGTGTGTCTTTTCGCTACGTTGTGTGAGTGTATTTCCACATCACGTATTTTGCTAGATGATGGTGATATTTAATAGTTCATTGCAGGAAATACAGTCTATAAAAATTTTGAGAGCCTGTGCGCTATAGTTCCAGTGGATAAATATTACAACTTTTGTCTAAAGTTGTTACTGTACATAAACCCTAGGAGACCTGAGTCATTAGTAATAAAAGCAACAATTGTCTATTATTATCACCGACTATATTTATCTAGTGTATAAAGTGATTCATTATCTTGGTTCTTCTTTAAATGGTTCTTGAGAACAATTTCATGCGTAAATATTTAATTTGAGAGTGCATTGCGACTAGCACCAAGTGTTGGACTAATTAATCACATTCTTCCCGTAAATCAGACTGTCTATTTGCGTGTGTACTCGCCTGCTTAGCTTAATATTTCAGCTCACATGTATTTTCTTCTGTTATAAGCCTGGTTAGGATGGTTTTACGACATCGATCACTTAGGCCTAAATTCTAAACTCAGCTATTAGTTTATCGTGTTACTTGTAACTATTTAGGTATGGAAAGAGCATTGGTGCACTTACTTCAGAGTTGACAATCAAGTTTTACGCACCAATTTGACTAGTATGTGTGTGTGTGGAAAATAAGGTTGTGATATTTTATGTAGACATATTTCTGCATATTTTTGGACTTAAAAAAATATTGAGACTCTTGACAACCTTCATAAATGTCGGAATTAATTAATTTTAGTGTTGTTGTATCTTAAACCAAGTGCAGTATTCAGATCGGAAAATGAGTGTTGTCACCTGTTGGTGTAGACAAACTTAAACCAATACTTCATTTTATTCCGCGTTTGTGAAGTTTTGCAGAATAATTTTTAAAGTAAAATGCATCTTTGACATCTAAATAGTACTAATAAGTTAATTATAATGCATAAGGAAATATTGGTTTTATCTGTGAATGGCGGGTATGTTTTTTACCCATTCATATACTACATTGCACAAGCAAATATTGCTTGTCGATTATTTATAGAGAACATGTTTTATACTCATTCTAATTGCCCATAAGAAGTGAAACTGTCAGTTTAACAGGCCACATATGTTTAGACGTCAAAATAGGATTGCTAACTTACTTTTGAAACTGCAGACATGTTTCCAACGGCAGTTTGACTTAAAAATTAGCCTTTTCTGCATTGGTGGCGCATTTTTGCGACATTTGACTAGTCGTGTTAGAGGTGGTAAATAATTAATTTGAAACTCTGTTGTGTCTTACTCTGTGTATACCCATCGAGCAGTGAATGTTTTACCACTGCAGTCATCTGTTGACGAAGCCAACAACTGTAGCGTAACAACCGCAGTTGATTTTGTCTGTGTTTTCGAGGTTTTGTAGAATGGTATTTAAAGTAAAACCCATGTCTGACAACAACGTATTACCAGTTCGTTAATTTCATTCGATAAGCAAATGTTGGTTTATAGATATTTAATGAAAATATGTTATGTGCTGATTAAAATATTCCGTAGCTTCTTGGATGCGTTACGTGACGACAGATGGGAACAGATAATACACCCACGAACATTGTAGAATATAATCACTTCGGTGGTCCAAAGTTACAGAATGGAGAGGTTCAGTTCAAAATGGTTCAAATGGCTCTGAGCACTATGGGACATGTAATATTAGTAATTTTCGCCTCACAAACATTAATATACACTCAATAGTAAACAATTGATGGCCTAAAGTTATCGAACAATTGTAAAGTAAAAGAAATGAACAATCGCATAGCAGCGACCGAATATATTATCCTTTATCTTTTGCAGTTCTTGCGCGGTGCCTGTACATCTCTATGTACATGTATCGATTAATGATATAAAAAAGAATTCTGTTGTTTCAAGACAAATGAGGCATTGGGCGCCTCGCCTTTTACTGTTCGTATTCCATGAAAGGCGGACGCGGACTTGCTGCGTTCAGAATCGGTATTTTATATTTTATGTGAAAATATTCAATAAATGTGTTAATTGTTATTTTTACGGTCAGAAAACATGTAGTTTCTTGTAACTGATTACGAACAGACAGCATCAAGAGGACCAGAACGAGATTTTCACTCTGCAGCGGAGTGTGCGCTGATATGAAACTTCCTGGCAGATTAAAACTGTCTGCCGGACCGAGACTCGACCCCGGGACCTTCGCCTTTCGCGGGCACGTACTCTACCAACTGAGCTACCCAAGCACGACTCACACCCCGTCCTTACAGCTTTACTTCTGCCAGTATCTCGACTCCTACCTTCCAAATTTAACAGAAGCTCTCCTTGCAGAACTAGCACTCCTGAAAGAAAGGATATTGCGGAGACATGGCTCAGCCACAGCCTGGGGGATGTTTCCAAAAGGAGATTTTCAGTCTGCAGCGGAGTGTGCGCTGATATGAAACTTCCTGGCATATTAAAACTGTGTGCCGGACCGAGATTCGAACTCTGCCTAGGCAAAGGTCCCGAGTGCGAGTCTCGGTCCGGCGCACAGTTTTAATCTTCCAGGAAGTTTCAGCATCAAGAGGACATTTTGACTGTTTTGTATAAAGTATTTAACCACAATGGTCATCTATCGTAATTTAATATGAAAAGGTACGAAGCATTAAAAAAACGTGTGTAAAAATAAGTGTGCTTATTATAGTAAATCCAGCTTGATTATTTCCATCTCCTCATTTACTTGAATGATAATTATTTTGTGTTAGTTCATCACCAGAATTTAGGATTACGCTGATGGGCCGAACGCAGCATGAGGCAGAAGGAACATTATTGTTTTCCTATTATTGCTAATCCACTCTTTTTTTTAATTGTGTAGTGTTGCATTTCTTTTAAAGTCTATACATCTTCTGGTCCCTTAGTGTTGTTCCAGGTATGACCACATCGCGACTATAAAAATGCACAGAAATGATGTTTCTTCCGAACGATCTCAAATAAATCAATCTGCTGCTCCTATTCAGGTATTTAATGATCAACGTATGTCACTATAATAGTGTAATCAATCTCTGATTCTGTTGCCAAGTGGCCCACCAAAATATTCACTTTTTTGACATTTTTCAAACAAATATAAAATAACAATTCTTTTTCTTTTCGCCCCCCCCCCCCCCCCCCCAAAGAGCAACGCTACAGACTTAACTTCTGAGGTCATCAGTCCCCTAGAACTTAGAACTACTTAAACCTAACTAACCTAAGGAGATCGCACACATCCATGCCCGAGGCCGGATTCGGACCTGCGTTCGTAGTGGTCGCGCGGTTCTGGACTGCAGCGCCTAGAATCGCTCGGCCACACCGGCCGGCCAGCGGAGATTCAGTATTCCTTGAGCGTACTGACATACAAATCTTTGACCACGGTGCTCTCAAGGAGTCTTTGTACGACGACACTGTACCCGTTCCCCATACGCGTCTTTTCAGGAGGTGGATTCGGCCCTCACTTCGTTTAAGATGAATGAAAATGCTCGACAGTATCGATCAGCACCGGTGCTGGCGCTCTTGGGACGTGAGGAAATTCGGCGAATGGACTGGACTGCCCGTTTCTCCGACTTAAATCCCATCGAGCACGTGTGGAATGCTTTGGAGAGAACCGTTGCTGGACGTCCACATGAACCAACGGTAATCCAGCAGCTGTGAACAACGCTGGTGCAGGAATGGAACGCCCTACCAACCAAAAAAACGGTTCAAATGGCTCTGAGCACTATGCGACTTAACATCTGAGGTCATCAGTCCCCTTTGAACTTAGTACTACTTAAACCTAACTGACCTAAGCACATCACACACATCCATGCCCGAGGCAGGATTCGAACATGCGACCGTAGCAGTGGCGCAGGTCCGGACTGAAGCGCCTAAAACCGCTCGGCCACCGCGGCCTGCTGAACGCCCTACCACAAGAACTCCGTACCAGTCCTGTGACCAACATTGCAGATTGTTGCAGACCATGCGTAGCCGTCCGTGGTGATAACCCAACCTATTAAGAAGCATTTCCCGCCATTTGTAATGTGTAGTGGATCATCAGAAATGCGGTGACTTCAGTGTAATTACTGTATCTCAACAATTCAATGTTGTTCGTCTCATTCCCTATTTGTCTCAGCTACCTTCCATGAACCACCGATCATGCCGTTGGTCGGGTGGCTTCTGTGCTTAATAATGACTGAACTGCTGTCCTTAATTCTCGTTCGGTCCCAGACTAAGCATATCAGTGCACGAAATGGATGATAACGGCGAAATGGTAAACCTGCGTACCTTACGAAACTTTCTATAGCGTTATACGTTGTTACGTGCACAACAAATATGGCTCATTTCTGAGATCGTAAACAATTTGTGTTAGCGAGAAAAGTATTAGGATGAAGAACTTGGGAGAAAACAAAATCCTTCAACAGAACATTAATGACCCAGAATTTCAGATAAAAAAATGTAGAATAGAACACCATCTGAAACCACCATGCTTTGCATATTTCACCCATCGCAAGTTCCGTCTCTCTTTGAGAACTACTGCCTGAAATAATGGTATAGTATGTCTACAGAGAAACGTCAAACGAAAAAAAGGAACTGAAGTGATGAATTGTTTTCTGACGGGCTGTTGGTTGCTCCCGCTCACGCAGTGCCTGCTGGCATCAAATATTGACATAAAACTGAGACATTGGACATTGGACACTGCTGCCTTTCAAATCTTCCTAGCTGAATATCAGAAATTTCGTAAACGTGAGCCAGTGTGCACAATAGAGTACTGAGTCAAATCACCTCTCTGATAGAAAGGGAATGTTGATTCGATTTACGCTCTTTGAGCAAACTCTGTATGAGCTGTATTAGGTGACAAATTAAATTAGGCGCTTCAGTCCGGAACCACACGGCTGCTACGGTCGCCGTTTCGAATCCTGCCTGGGGCATGGATGTGTGTGATGTCCTTACGTTAGTTAGGTTTAAGTAGTTCTAAGTCTAGGGGACTGATGACCTCAGATGTTAAGTCCCATAGTGCTTAGATCCATTTGAAACCAAATTATACTGAACACAGGTTTTCAAACTGGTAGAAGAAAACATCTTCTACATAAGTATAAAATCCCGTTTACGTCTGTGCTCGAAACTGGCAACTGTACGAACACTTGTACTGCAGTTGTTGAGAACAGTGAAGTTATCGTTGTCGGGCCTTTCTCGGGACACAGATGTTCTGTCTATGTGCAAGCGCAGAGTTTTCCAAATGCTTAGCCCTCTTCACTGTCTGATGAACGCCTACAATCCGTCCTACCTCTCCACAGCTTCATCTGAATAGCACAGCAGAAAATAATACCGCCACTCATTAGTGCAAATTCCATTCCGACCCACAGCCGGTTTTTTTTGTTCAATCCTTTTCAGCAGCAATAATCCTCAGCTGGAATGCAATCCCTCCTGATATTAAATGAAACAACAAGTTTACTGTTACCAGTCACCGTTTTATTTATCTCCACGACGCGTTTCACACGTTTCAACCTCCATCATCAGGTGGATTTATGTTAGTTACTAATTGTGTCCTGATATCTAACAATTGAATCACATCTATAGCTTTAAGGGATAAAGACTGACGTATATCCTAAAACAACAATAATGACTATCCTAATTATTATGCGCACCATTCATCCCTATGCAAAAACATGCCCCCCTTCCTCCACCAGTACATACCCATAACCTGGTCTGCTCCACCTGAATATCTCTCAGAACTCCATGTGCCATAATATCTCACTATTCTACTATTACTCACGATTCCATTTACGTTTTCTACGGTCACTATTACTATATTTCCACTGTTATTGTTACTAGTAGTTGTATTAGTAGTTGTAGTAAAACTTACTATTTTCAGTTACTGCTCAGTACTGTTATTATTAGTGGCTAAATTACTAAAAATCTGGTTCAAATCATCATTTAAATTCTGATATAACCATTATTAATTATATCGTTACAATAACTCTAACTCTTTTACATTGTCATTCCCAGCCCTGACGCGTGATTGAACTTACGAATATTTCGCTGACGTGCTTGCCTTTTGCTTATCCCAAAATCTCTTCATCTTCTCACTATGGTTTTCTTACATTCTGCAGTTCACACTCCGTTAGATGTCTGTCAGTTAATGTTTTGAATGCAGCTCTGTCCCTTAGAGCTATTTTCTCAAGATCTTTTTCAATTTCAAGTATCCAGTTGAATTAACTTTCATTGCGAGGGCAAGGTGGAGAACCAATTTGTTTAATCTACTGTTCATCGTTCTGAGAATATGACCGTAGAGTTACAAACTTCTTTTCGCGAAAGTGTCCAAGATTTCCTCCAGGTTTCGATATAACTCGTTAGTCATCCTACTCATCCACATTCTCTCAACACAGACCAAAACTTTTCCCATGTATTTTCCTTCCTTTTTTTCTATATCTTTAGTTAATGATCTACCGCTAACGATTACAGTTTCTGCTGCGTATAAGGCTTCAGATCTGACTACTGCGATTGACGTTATCTTTTTAATTTTGCTTTAAATATACTGATTTTTGTTGAACCTGTTCCGGGCTATTTTTATAATTCATTGATCGTCTCTTTCTTTACTTCCTGATTTAATCCAGAAGGTTGGGTTATTTCTCCTATGTATTTAACCTCGGATACTTGAGATATTTTGTCAATCTGTGCGGACGCAGGTTGCCAATCTAGGCGTGGAGAAGAGCATTCCACGTATTGGACTTTCAAAAAGAAATTTTCAGTGTACTTTTAGTCGCTATTCCATGGAGTGTTTTTAAGAAAATTAATCGCCACTTGTCTTTTGATTAAAAGGCTCGCTTGATCATCTGTATATGCTAAACACATTTTAATTTCACGTAGTCTGCCCACGAAAGAGTCTGTGTTGGAACCCCGTTCTTATATCAGAGGGCTCAGACATTTCCCCTTGGAACTTAACTTTTGAGCTGCTATCAGTTAACGTTTATTTAATCAATTGTCTTGTCTTTCTATCCACTTTAAACTCTCCTAATATATTAAACCGTGTACATCTGCCTACTGAATCATATGTGTCTTTGAAGTTTACAAAGGTGATCACCGTTCTCTGTCCCCTTGCGGATTTTTAAGACCGTCTTGAGACTGAGACTTCGTTCCACACAGTATAGACCTTTTCTACAGCCTGCCTGATATTCGCCAATTACAAGTGGTCCTTTTGTGCTTCATGCCTTCTAAATATGATTTTTATTTGAAAGAAGTTTATAAGCACCAGCCAGCAATGAAATCCCTTTGTAGTTATTTATATCGGTTTTATCCCCTTTCTTGTGTAATGGGTGGATTATGGCACATTGCCAATTTTTAGGGATTGTTTCTTACAGTCAAATATCTCTAACAGTTACCAATATTTACTTAAAGTGGAAGGATAAAATTGGCTAGTAATGGGAACTCATACGGTGACGTTGATTCAAATATAAGATGGTAATTTCGTAACTGCACAGACGGTCCCTAGATGAAAAACGTTCTGGAAGTACAGAGTTTCTAAAAGTTCGAAAACAATTTATGACGCTGAATGCTGTGACAACGTATACGACTTCCGCAAACTAAATCTTCGAAGTCTTAGGTTCTATCGATCTGGGCCTGCATCATCCGTCATCCAACCGAAACGGGTTCTTGCGTGATTTGCTTACTTCTTGAAGCCATAAATTACGACGCGTCCAGTTACCGATGCGTTTCACAGGGACTAGCTTCGTGAAAAACAGAAATCCTGCAAAACTCTCATCCTCTGAGCAATCATCAACGTAACCATCTCTTGAAATAACCCGGCGTCTATGCACATTTGTTGCCAGTTTTTCAGTGGATGAGGATAATGACGGTCTAAATCCGAAATGAAAAGAGGCGTCGATCAATAGATCTACAGAGCATAACAGTGCCGTCAAAATAGTAGCGATACGCTTTTCTAAGACTAAAAGTAGCGATTAAAGAGAAACAGCCTACTAGATAAACACTGCTCGACCTCAAAACAGTGACGATACCAAATGAGTGACCGCAACGGACTACAGCTTATGGACTTCTACTTCAGGTGTTGAACAAAAATTTGGAAACACCAAAAATACATTACCACGTCTAATACCGTGTAGGAACCCTTTGCCATTAAAAACAGCTTCCAGTCGTCTCGGAATGGATAAATTCAAGTCCTGAATGGTTTTCAAGGGACACTTATACAATTCATCCCGCAAAATAGTTACCCACTAAGGTAACAATCACGAGGGTGGATGCGGTGAAGCATCCTTTCCTTCAAATTAGATCACAAAGGGTCAGTAATTGATATTTAGTGACTGTAGTGACCGTGCACAAAATCAAGGACTGATTTGTTTATTCGTAATTCCATCTTCTGAGACGTAGCAGTAGGCACAGCACAAAGCAATTCACAGCCTTCTAGACTGTGTAGTTCCCAAGATATGACTGCTCAACTGTGGCAGTATATGCCACAAAATTTGACGGTCACACATGGACATTCCAAATATTATTTGAAGTCTCACAATGGTCTGATTTTAATGTATTATATATCAAAATGTTCAGGAAAATCCAAAGTACGTTATGGAGTAGAAAACGCAAAATGTTAAATTTCAACGAATTTCACTTACGATGTCCCCTTTAACGTACATATGTGGGAGGCGACAATGTTTCTTTCCTCGATTTATAGGAAAATATGCATTTGTGGAACCTAAATCCGATAATGAAAAATGCTCTATCATTTGTTGACCGCATTAATTTTGAGTCGATTGAGTATGATGAACTTTCAGTGCGGTTTTCTCAAAACATGGCGATGGGGGCATTGAGTTAAAATACACTCCAAGTACCACGAAGGAATTATGGAAATCGATAGATGTGACGTACATGTAGGGGAACCCCACGTAGAACGGGGTACAAAGTTGAAAACATTGATAAAAAGTACAAAAGTGTTAAATAAGAGAGTTATCAATTTTTATATGAACACATTATGATGTATTAATCACAAAAATTCAAGAACATTGCCATAAAATAAAGGAATACATTTTTTTTCCACTCAGATACAGAAAGGTATGTCATTTTCCCCATTCAGCCCTGTGCACAGGGCAGATTGGGGTGGTAAGTTCAAGTGATTATAAAAACGTTGAAAGGTGGCTACACTGAGTCACAGCGCCAGAGATTGTGCCAAAGAGTATTACTGGATCGCCTCCACTGGGCAGTAGTAATTCAGAGGTTGCCGTGGGCAGTGCTTGTTGAGAGGATGTCGATAGCAGTACTAGTTGAGGGCTTGTCGTGTGCAGTTGTCTGTTGGGCGAGACAGCAGATGCTCTTCGATTGGGGATGTTGTAATGATCACAGTGTATTTTTCGTCAATATATATGAAGGTAACAAAAAATTTTTTATTTCAATTTTCCTAAATAACAATGACTCTTGGTCACAGGTTCAGTCAACAAAGCATCTGGCTTGTGTTCATGTATTAGACTGTAATTCTGGTTTCTATGTGCAATTATAGTATTTCTGGTTTTTTTTAATTACTTCATTGTAAATGGTGTTTAAAATATCTTGTCGTATTGAGGAAGAACCGAGCCAGATACGTGTACGTTGAATCACACTTCCACACACAGAACAGTTACATTTGTGCTTTGTTGTTTCGTAGCTTTTATAGTTGCTGGGGACTTAATTGATCAATTGTGTTAACGGAAATTTCCCTTCATTCTTTATTGTTATTCTATGCAGTCAGATTGCGTACTAATACTACTCAGGGCCATCCGGTTACGAGACTTCGTAACCGGACATACAGCTACTAAAAAATTATATTTATTATATAATTAAGCCCCCATGCACGTGGCGACTGCTGCTTCGGATCGTCCCTTGGAATTCTTTTGACAGTAAAAATAGCAGACAGTAGTATTGTTGTAGTAATTTGTAGTTTAGTAATTGTAGTCTATATTGAATGTATAGCTTTTGTAATTGAACATTTGTAGTTGTCTTGTCATTCTTCTGTTGGTATTTTTGTGGAATTTAATTTTCATGAGTTGAATACGGGTTTGACAATTTTGTGCAATTGTAAAGGTTTTAATTGTTCGTTAGGCGTGTTTGTCGGGAAGCATTTCGTGTGAATGGTATTGTTGGTGATAGTTTTATATTATGTGTAACTTTCGTATAGTGACGAGTATTGTATGTTTTGTAAATGATTACGCGATCGATGAAAAAGGCAAAAATGATGGATAGTCAGAATGACGAAATTGTTAACATGGCGAACTCGCCAACACAGGAGAACAGTATGATGAATAATGAAGTAGAAAACAATTTAATAAGCCGGGAAAATAGTCCGGAACCAATTCAAAATATTTCACAATTAAAAATTCACAGAATACGAGATTAACGATAGAAGATTCTGAAATAGTATCAGACACAGATAGCTTTACGGCTATGACGAAGGAAGTTAGTTTTATGGGAAATGTTAGGGGCGAAAAGAATTTTGTACCAGTTAATGTGGAGCAGTTGATGGGTGCTATATTAAATTTGGGATCACAGATGGGAACAATGGAAACACAGTTAGACTCACAAATAGGAACAGTTAAAACCGAGATGGAAACAATGGAAACACAGTTAGATTCACGAATAGGGACATGTTTCAAAAACATGACAGATGAATTAAAGAAGTACAACCGATTTTGAATTCTCACAATAATAGATTAATTTCAATAGAAATTAGACAAAAGGAAAGAGTAGAGAACAGGAAGAAAGAGATCGCATGATAGTACAAAAATTTTCAGAGTTAAATTTACAATGTGCACACGATAAGGAAGACATATTTGAAAGAATCGAGGAATCCGTACTAAATGAAAGAATAAATAACCTAACACAACAATATGAACAGTTAACTAACAAATGTGTTAATACTGAAACCCGAGTCGCGACACTTACGGAAGACGTAAATAAACAGAAAGAACAAATGGGCGACTTATCGGAAAGAGTTGAGGAGATTTCAGATAAATTGACAAGTCTTAGTTTAAATGGGGACAGAGATTCAGATGATACAGCTCCATTGCCATTTGCAGAAACCGAAGAGTACCAGAACATAAATAAACATGTTGAAAATCAGGGAAAATTTAATGAACGCGGTAAAAGGGAATTTGAGGCGTTACGAAAGCAAGTCAAACAAATTGGAAGCGAAATCGTAGGAAAAGACAGTAGAAGAAATTTAGAACCACAGATAGCAGCGGGTTTTGAAGAAAATAATTTATTTCATTTACGAGATGCAATAAGAGAGCGCCAGGCGCGCGAACTTGACAATAATAGACATTCGGACTGGGACAGACGCGGTAGGTCTTTGTCGCCACGAGGCGAAAACTTCGACTATAAACACTTTTTAACTGTTCGGAAATTTAAGATCTTTCGCAATTCTAAGGATGACATACGGCCATGTTCATGGTTAGATCAATTTATGTAAGCACTTCCACCAAATTGGCCACTAAGTCACAAACTGGAATTTATGTGTGGATATTTAGAAAACGAACCGGCGACGCGGTTATTATACAGCGTAATTGTAAACAGTCTGAGTTCCGCACGCCGGCAGAATACTTTGAAGACATGAGTCGAAAGAATCAATTCCTTTCCAACCCTTATAGCCCGACTAAATTAATTCTCATTTGTTTGACTAAGCTGCCACAATCGATAAGACAAATTGCTTTAGCCGGAAGATGTAAAGACGACAGTGAGACTTTTAAGACATTGCTACAAGAACTTGAGTATGACAACGACGACGGGACTTCTTGTAATTTTTTCAGTAACAGTAATTACAATAGATTTTCAGAGAAAAGGGATAGTGATCGGAACGGACGTTATAGCGGTAATTTTGAAAATGACAGACGAAACTGACAGGACAATAGATACCAGCATTATGACAGTAACAGACGTTCTAACAGAAATTACACAGACAATTATAATAACGGAAATTCCTACCGGAATGATCAATCATACGGAAACAGTAATCGGTATTATCAAGACAGAAATTATTCATACAATAGTAGAAATTCTTACTACAGAAATAACCAGGGTAGTAGATATAACAATCATTTCAGAAGTGACAGTCGAAATTACACAAGAAGTAGTCATGCAGGTAGACAGGACAATAGAAATTTTAATAACAGACACAACCAAGAATTTACATGTAACAGACAGGAGGGACCTAATTGGCATCCTCCACGTGACAGAAACTCAGAGAGACAAGTGCAAATCGTAGAAATTGATCCGCGAAATGACGCGAATAATCGAAGACGTGACGCAAACAATCGACAATGACTTGTAGCTTCGGCTTCTGGCAGCAATACAGACGGTCCAGAAAGTAATGACACTACGACTTTACACTACGTACGCCTGGAAGACATGAGAGACATTTTGCTAGACGAAAAGGAAAATAATGTAGACGCATTTTTACATCCTGTTATTGAAGTATGTGTGGGTAAGAATGAGTTCACTGCGGTTTTAGATTCTGGGAGCCCATTGAATGTTATTAGTGAATCAGTTTTTCGTATATGTGTAAGAACTATTGCTTGTCCTGTGTTACCTGTTTCTAAAACTGCAATTTGAGGAGCTATTTCTGGAAAAAGTGTGGAAGTCAAACAACAGACCAACTTAAATTTCATTTGTGAAGGAAATGAATTTTCTGCTAATTTTATTATTGTTCCATTACTCAGTACACAAATTATATTAGGTATGGAGTTTCTTAACACACATAAGGCAATTTTAAACTTTAAGGAAGGAAGTGTGAACTTGACTGTTGCCGGAATGCCGAGATGTTTGAAATTTTTCGAGTGTTTAACGAAATCTGAATCAGATACAACATGTTCAAGGTTTCATACTTCTGATGTTTTCGCTGAGCATTATGACGGCAATGTGTTCATTCATGACAACGACAATAGATACAGAGACGCGATGGATGATATAATTAATAGTGAAGAATTAATTAATGAAAAGGTTAACAAAGCTGAAGTGCCAGATGACGTTGCAAGAGAAGAATTGCACCAAATTTGGACTTCACATGCTACAGTATTCAGTCATCACACAGGAACTATACAAGGCTTACAATATTTATTTAAAGTAAAAGAACACACCCCATTTCGAGGAAAAACATACGCTATTCCTTTGGCTTATAGAGAGAAGTTTAAGTGTGAACTTCAATGCATGTTAGATCAAGCCATTATTGAGCCAGCAGTCAGTCCTTATACCAGCCCATTACATGTCGTTCTTAAAAAGGATGGGTCAATTCGTTTGGTTCTGGATTCCAGACAGATAAATAATATCATCATTCTTGAAACTGACCGTCCACAAAATTTACATGAACTTCAACATTTCCATGGAATTAAAGTTTTATCCACAATTGATATTTTGGCAAATAGAACTCCACCCTGATTGTAGAAAATACACTGACTTTTTAGCCTTTGGTAACTTATCAATTTCGGAAATTACCGTTTGGACTTACTGTATCTTCAGCAGCATTCATTCGTAGTTTAAACGAAATTTTACTTGTTTATCTTCGAGACAATATTACTTCATATGTTGACGATATTCTTATTGCTAAACGTTCTTGGAGTGAGCATAACAAAATTTTGGATTCATTATTACGTATTTTTGCAAGAGTTGGCATTACAGTGAACTTGGAAAAATCTGAACTTGGTCGTTCTCAGTTGAAATTTCTTAGTCATGTTATTTCTACAGAAGGTATTCTTTCTGATCCAGAGAAACTAGACGCTATTCGTAATTATGCTGTTCCTACCACAGAACGTGATGTTCGTAGTTTCCTTGGTGTCTGTAATTTTCTTAGACGCTTTGTTAGATTGGACAATTTGGCCACACCTCGTTCATGTGAACTATCTGAAAAGAATTCTAATTCGTGTTGGGATGAGGAAGCTCAATCAGAATTTGAAAAAAAATGGCTCTGAGCACTATGGGACTCAACTGCTGAGGTCATTAGTCCCCTAGAACTTAGAACTAGTTAAACCTAACTAACCTAAGGACATCACAAACATCCATGCCCGAGGCAGGATTCGAACCTGCGACCGTAGCGGTCTTGCGGTTCCAGACTGCAGCGCCTTTAACCGCACGGCCACTTCGGCCGGCAATCAGAATTTGAACATCTTCGTGATGCTTTAGTTGCTGCTCCACTTCTTTCACATCCGGATCTATCTAAAGATTTTTGTTTGGCGACGGACTCATCATACAAAGGCCTAGGTGCACACTTATTTCAAGAGATAGAAGAAAACGGTGTAGTAGTACAGAAAACTATTGCATTTGGAAGTCGTGTTCTCTTTAAATCAGAAAAGAATTATTCGATTACGGAACTTGAAGCCTAGGCTGTTGTTTGGGCTTTCACAAAATTTCGCATATTTTTGTATGGCAGACATACTAAGGTTTACACCGATCATCGAGCTCTGGAATTTCTTATGTCAACAAAATTAACACATGGAAGATTGTCACGATGGGTGCTGTATCTACAGGAATCCGATTTTAGTATTGTTTACATACAGGGTTCTTCAAATATTATTGCTGATGCTTTATCACGTGCACCTATGGGTTTGAAACAAAGTGCTGAGGAAGACTGCAAAGAAAACTATTTTTTATGCATATTCAAGGCATTGCGTTTGAAAATTTTATTTCGTCTTCGCTCCAGGACATCGCTAAGGAGCAAAACAAGGATCCAATCTGGAAGGACATTAAGGAGAAGTGGAGGAGAAAGGAAAGCGTAGCGATTAGACAGTATCATTTAGTTCGCAATGATATTCTTTTTAAACGAAAATCGGTCGATAACTCTGTTTGGTTAGTTTGCATTGCTGATGAGTGGGTTAATAAATTGATTTGGTATACACATTTCAGTTATCCACACTTTGGTCCCAGAAATTGCTTTCATAAATTAGGAGAAAATTGCTAGTTGATTAATATGGAAAAACGTATTCGATCTGTTCTTGCCAAATGCAAATTATGTCAAAAGGCTAAGCCGCCAACTATTTCTCACAGAGCACCGTTGTTTCCTATCATTCCAGCAAAATTGAAGGAGATGGCTGCAGTTGATTTGTTCGGCCCAGTGGTTCGTTCTACTAATGGTTTTGCGTACATTTTGGTAGCAGTGGAATTGACATCAAAATATGTGTGTTTTACACCTTTACGCAAAGCAACAGCTCGTTCAGTATCTAATGCTTTCATCAAACATTTTCTGAAAAAAGTAGGTCATGTCGATAAAGTTATATCAGATAATGGATCACAGTTTCGCTCTAAAATTTGGCTTCGTACTCTACGGCGTCGTAAGATTAAACCAATTTTCATTTCACTTTTTCACCCACAATCCAATGCTTCAGAGAGATGGATGAAGGAAATCAATAAATTGTGTCGACTTAATTGTCATCAGAATCACAGAACGTGGGATCAGTATCTTCATATTTTTCAAAAAATTTTGAATGAACCCCCTAATGATCAAAAAATAAAACACCGACAAATCGCATATCTGAAATCGTTTCTTTTCCGCCTTCACGGAAACTGCGGCATTCTGAAGTTGTCAACCTGGCTCTACAAAATATTGCATCTGCGGCTGCTAGAAGAGAGAACTCAGCTAAACGTCCTGGTCGTTTAAAAACCTTGTCAGTTGGTCAGAAGGTGTTAATTAAGTCTCACCGTTTGTCTCACAAAGGGAAAGGCTTGTATCGCAAAGTTTTTCTGCTTTATAACGGTCCGTATAGAGTTCGCAAAATCATTCATGATAACACTGTCGAAGTAGAAACTCTTAAATCTCGGCGCTCTAAGGGAATACATCATGTGTCGAACGTTAAATTTTTTGTGGAATGACATACTTTGGAGAAACTAACAGTTATACGTGAACACGCAGAGAATACAAGGATACCGCGCCGTGTTCTGGCGGCGGCACATACTCAAAGCAACAGTCAAGTCTGCGCGCCGCACAAGGCAGTCGTTGACCGCAAACAATTACTTCCTACGTCACGCGTACCTACAGCTGATGGAGCGCTCAGTACGAATGCACTGACAGCCGTAAGCAAATACACAGTCTAATTTCTCTGATTAAATTCGGTATAAAGCTTTAGTGACTTGATAAATTATGTTATTAACGTTCAATTTTTTTCAGTACACTGTTGTATAAAATATTTAAGAACTTCAGGTAAATTCTGTGTGTGTCCGACGTTAAGAGGACTTGCTATCGAGAAAATTTCAGGAAGAATGTAATTTCGAAGAAGAAAGTAATAAACTGAAAAGGTAACGACTAATTGAGTTTATTTTTCAGGTAACATATTTCCACTTAGGTACGTACTTTAGACGTAATTTGCTCCTCGCGATTACGTGATTTATACTGTGTGTTAACTGATTTTGACAATGATTGATAAATGAACAGGGTTGTTACTAATGTACATTATGCATCGCTTGGCTGCTTGGCTGCACTGCTTTTTCACTGATGTCACATTTTTTTTTATTATGTGCCTGCTGTACTTATTTATTTAAATTATAATTGTCACCTGATTAGTTGTACTGATATGGTTACGTATGTAAGTTATACTCTGTGATTTATCTGCTGCGCAGTCATGTTTACGTGTTAAGATTACATATGAACATTTATTTGCTTATGCTTATGTGATGCCAATGACCTGTTTATTATGTAAGATATATATTTGCTGCTTTGCGTATGGATTGCATATTTACACATTTCTGTTTTGTTGTCATAACTACTGTTTAATTTGGTATATAGAAACGCTGATATACATTGTACGAACATGGAGTTTAGGTTACACTATGGTAGTAATTATAGATTGTTCGCTTGGCAGAGCCTCGTTATAGGGATTGTGCTACATCGACTTGTTAACATTCTGTTGTCTACTGGTATATTTACTCGCTATTGCATGTTTTGCTTACGCTCAGTGCCTTATATTTTAAGATAAGAAAATGAACTGCTATAATTCTGCGAACGACATTAGTACAAGAAACTTCATTGAAGTCACATGAGCTGGAGGTTTTATGGAAGCTGTATAAATTTATGCTAATAGGAAGGAAGCTAACGACATGACATAACAACACTAGGTTTAGACCATTGACAGTTAGTACACTGCATTCTTCGTGAGCAACTGAAATAGCAAATGACACTTGTCACAAGAAATACTCCACAGTTTGCTTCTGTTTTGCCAGGATTTTTGAAGTGGTGTACACACTGTGAAATATTACGATCATTCACACTCTGTACTCGTACTTACTTACTGAAAGTTATTCAAACTATGGGCTTTTAGAGGTCATGTATGCATTTCTTTTATTTAATGATGGACAAGGTAACCAAAATGTATTTTATAATTCGTAATGCGTAGAAAGATTTGGGTCAGATGGATTACACAGAGGTTGTGTGTGGACATTGTGTCTTCGGATTGTATGGGATGATGAATTGAAGTTTGCACTAGGATTTTATCTGCACTTGTGCAAGGAGATTGACTAGAGGAAAGAGTTGTTATGGAAGTGAAATGATATTGTCGATAAGGTTTATATGTATCGACGTATTGAAGAGGTATTATTGAGGTATTGAGATTGTCTACACACACACTTTGTTAAATCAAGAAGCAGTATATACGGGTTTTTTGCAGAGAGGAAGTATTTGCATATCTTGGCACACTGACAGTCGTTCAGCCACCGTACATTTGATTCGGCTTGGCAAACATTGGTCTTGACATGATAAGTATAACGTTGACAAACTATTATTGACTGTTATACACTGCTGCCATTACTACTTGATACACATGTTGAACATCAAATTTTTGACAGAATTGCATTTACACAGTTAGCACCAATCCATTAGAAAGATGAATCAGTGTGTTTTGTGTGTTTTCCTTTCCTAATCCCAAATACTTGGTACCGACATACCTCTTAAATATTATTTTCCTTGTTTGTTATGGCTTGCACTGACACCCATATATATTATAGGTTTACTGATATTTGTGTTTTTGTAATAGTTATTATGACAATTATCTGATATCACTTCTGTGTTTATTATAATTTGTACGTTTAGTGTAAGAAGATTGATAATAATTTTGTAAAAACAATTGTGTGCGCATTCAAACTGTTGTTCGTGCTTCCACCTATCATCATTGATGGGTGCCACTTGGAAAAGTTTAATTTCTGCTGATAAACTATAATGATCTGTCTGATTAGTGATAGTGAATATTATGGACTGTTAGCTGCACCTGATGCAACTGCTTCTACTGAGATAATGTCACTTGTTGCTGTCTGCACCTATTCAACATTGCTGGATGATACTGATGGAACTGTTTCTCGTGAAATCATGTCATTTATTGCTGTCTGCACGTGTCAACATTGCTGGGTGCCACTGGTGGAACTGCTTCTACTGAGATAATGTCACTTGTTGCTGTCTGCACCTGTTCAACATTGCTGGGTGCCACTGATGGAACTGCTTCTACTGAGATAATGTCACTTGTTGCTGTCCGCACCTATTCAACATTGCTGGATGCCACTGATGGAACTGTTTCTAGTGAAATGATGTCATTTATTGCTGTCTGCACGTGTCAACATTGCTGGGTGCCACTGGTGGAACTGCTTCTACTGAGATAATGTCACTTGTTGCTGTCTGCACCTGTTCAACATTGCTGGGTGCCACTGATGGAACTGCTTCTACTGAGATAATGTCACTTGTTGCTGTCTGCACCTATTCAACATTGCTGGATGCCACTGATGGAACTGTTTCTAGTGAAATGATGTCATTTATTGCTGTCTGCACGTGTCAACATTGCTGGGTGCCACTGGTGGAACTGCTTCTACTGAGATAATGTCACTTGTTGCTGTCTGCACCTGTTCAACATTGCTGGGTGCCACTGATGGAACTGCTTCTACTGAGATAATGTCACTTGTTGCTGTCTGCACCTATTCAGCATTGCTGGATGCCACTGATGGAACTGTTTCTAGTGAAATGATGTCATTTATTGCTGTCTGCACGTGTCAACATTGCTGGGTGCCACTGGTGGAACTGCTTCTACTGAGATAATGTCACTTGTTGCTGTCTGCACCTGTTCAACATTGCTGGGTGCCACTGATGGAACTGCTTCTACTGAGATAATGTCACTTGTTGCTGTCTGCACCTATTCAACATTGCTGGATGCCACTGATGGAACTCTTTCTAGTGAAATGATGTCATTTATTGCCGTCTGCACCTGTCAACATTGCTGGGTGCCACTGATGGAACTGCTTCTACTGAGATAGTGTTACTTGTTGCTGTCTGCACCTGTTCAACATTGCTGGATGCCACTGATGGAACTGTTTCTAGTGACATGATGTCATTTATTGCTGTCTGCACGTGTCAACATTGCTGGGTGCCA
Source organism: Schistocerca piceifrons (assembly GCF_021461385.2). Taxonomy (NCBI): domain Eukaryota; kingdom Metazoa; phylum Arthropoda; class Insecta; order Orthoptera; family Acrididae; genus Schistocerca; species Schistocerca piceifrons. The sequence continues at coordinate 768,458,623 of NC_060141.1, read as the reverse complement.
CTGGTGGAACTGCTTCTACTGAGATAATGTCACTTGTTGCTGTCTGCACCTATTCAACATTGCTGGATGCCACTGACGGAACTGTTTCTAGTGAAATGATGTCATTTATTGCTGTCTGCACCTGTCAACATTGCTGGGTGCCACTGGTGGAACAGCTTCTACTGAGATAATGTCACTTGTTGCTGTCTGCACCTATTCAACATTGCTGGATGCCACTGATGGAACTGTTTCTAGGGAAATGATGTCATTTATTGCTGTCTGCACGTGTCAACATTGCTGGGTGCCACTGGTGGAACTGCTTCTACTGAGATAATGTCACTTGTTGCTGTATGCACCTGTTCAACACTGCTGGGTGCCACTGATGGAACTGCTTCTACTGAGATAATGTCACTTGTTGCTGTCTGCACCTATTCAGCATTGCTGGATGCCACTGATGGAACTGTTTCTAGTGAAATGATGTCATTTATTGCTGTCACCACGCGTCAACATTGCTGAGTGCCACTGGTGGAACTGCTTCTACTGAGATAATGTCACTTGTTGCTGTCTGCACCTGTTCAACATTGCTGGGTGCCACTGATGGAACTGCTTCTACTGAGATAATGTCACTTGTTGCTGGCTGCACCTATTCAACATTGCTGGATGCCACTGATGGAACTGTTTCTAGTGAAATGATGTCATTTATTGCTGTCTGCACTTGTCAACATTGCTGGGTGCCACTGATGGAACTGGTTCTACTGAAATAGTGTTACTTGTTGCTGTCTGCACCTGTTCAACATTGCTGGGTGCCACTGATGGAACTGCTTCTACAGAGATAATGTCACTTGTTGTTGTCTGCACCTGTTCAACATTGCTGGGTGCCACTGATGGAACTGCTTCTACTGAGATAATGTCACTTGTTACTGTCTGCACCTATTCAACATTGCTGGATGCCACTGATGGAACTGTCTCTAGTGAAATGATGTCATATATTGCTGTCTGCACGTGTCAACATTGCTTGGTTCCACTGGTGGAACTGCTTCTACTGAGAAAATGTCACTTGTTGCTGTCTGCACCTATTCAACATTGCTGGATGCCACTGATGGAACTGTTTCTAGTGAATGATGTCATTTATTGCTGTCTGCACTTGTCAACATTGCTGGGTGCCACTGATGGAACTGGTTCTACTGAAATAGTGTCACTTGTTGCTGTCTGCACCTGTTCAACATTGCTGGGTGCCACTGATGGAACTGCTTCTACAGAGATAATGTCACTTGTTGCTGTCTGCACCTGTTCAACATTGCTGGGTGCCACTGATGGAACTGCTTCTACTGAGATAATGTCACTTGTTACTGTCTGCACCTATTCAACATTGCTGGATGCCACTGATGGAACAGTCTCTAGTGAAATGATGTCATATATTGCTGTCTGCACGTGTCAACATAGCTTGGTTCCACTGGTGGAACTGCTTCTACTGAGAAAATGTCACTTGTTGCTGTCTGCACCTATTCAACATTGCTGCATGCCACTGATGGAACTGTTTCTAGTGAATGATGTCATTTATTGCTGTCTGCACGTGTCAACATTGCTGGGTGCCACTGGTGGAACTGCTTCTACTGAGATAATGTCACTTGTTGCTGTCTGCACCTGTTCAACATTGCTGGGTGCCACTGATGGGACTGCTTCTACTGAGATAATGTCACTTGTTGCTGTCTGCACCTATTCAACATTGCTGGATGCCACTGATGGAACTGTTTCTAGTGAAATGATGTCATTTATTGCTGTCTGCACGTGTCAACATTGCTGGGTGCCACTGGTGGAACTGCTTCTACTGAGATAATGACACTTGTTGCTGTCTTCACCTGTTCATCAATGCTGGGTGCCACTGATGGAACTGTTTCTACTGAGTTAATGTCACTTGTTCCTGTCTGCACCTATTCAACATTGCTGGATGCCACTGATGGAACTATTTCTACTGAAATGATGTCATTTATTGCTGTCTGCACCTGTCAACATTGCTGGGTGCCACTGGTGGAACTGCTTCTACTGAGATAATGTCACTTGTTGCTGTCTGCACCTGTTCAACATTGCTGCGTGCCACTGATGGAACTGCTTCTACTGAGATAATGTCACTTGTTGCTGTCTGCACCTATTCAACATTGCTGGATGCCACTGATGGAACTGTTTCTAGTGAAATGATGTCATTTATTGCTGTCTGCACATGTCAACATTGCTGGGTGCCACTGGTGGAACTGCTTCTACTGAGATAATGTCACTTGTTGCTGTCTGCACCTGTTCAACATTGCTGCGTGCCACTGATGGAACTGCTTCTACTGAGATAATGTCACTTGTTGCTGTCTGCACCTATTCAACATTGCTGAATGCCACTGATGGAACTGTTTCTAGTGAAATGATGTCATTTATTGCTGTCTGCACATGTCAACATTGCTGGGTGCCACTGGTGGAACTGCTTCTACTGAGATAATGTCACTTGTTGCTGTCTGCACCTGTTCAACATTGCTGGGTGCCACTGATGCAACTGCTTCTACTGAGATAATGTCACTTGTTGCTGTCTGCACCTATTCAACATTGCTGGATGATACTGATGGAACTGTTTCTCGTGAAATCATGTCATTTATTGCTGTCTGCACGTGTCAACATTGCTGGGTGCCACTGGTGGAACTGCTTCTACTGAGATAATGTCACTTGTTGCTGTCTGCACCTGTTCAACATTGCTGGGTGCCACTGATGGAACTGCTTCTACTGAGATAATGTCACTTGTTGCTGTCCGCACCTATTCAACATTGCTGGATGCCACTGATGGAACTGTTTCTAGTGAAATGATGTCATTTATTGCTGTCTGCACGTGTCAACATTGCTGGGTGCCACTGGTGGAACTGCTTCTACTGAGATAATGTCACTTGTTGCTGTCTGCACCTGTTCAACATTGCTGGGTGCCACTGATGGAACTGCTTCTACTGAGATAATGTCACTTGTTGCTGTCTGCACCTATTCAACATTGCTGGATGCCACTGATGGAACTGTTTCTAGTGAAATGATGTCATTTATTGCTGTCTGCACGTGTCAACATTGCTGGGTGCCACTGGTGGAACTGCTTCTACTGAGATAATGTCACTTGTTGCTGTCTGCACCTGTTCAACATTGCTGGGTGCCACTGATGGAACTGCTTCTACTGAGATAATGTCACTTGTTGCTGTCTGCACCTATTCAGCATTGCTGGATGCCACTGATGGAACTGTTTCTAGTGAAATGATGTCATTTATTGCTGTCTGCACGTGTCAACATTGCTGGGTGCCACTGGTGGAACTGCTTCTACTGAGATAATGTCACTTGTTGCTGTCTGCACCTGTTCAACATTGCTGGGTGCCACTGATGGAACTGCTTCTACTGAGATAATGTCACTTGTTGCTGTCTGCACCTATTCAACATTGCTGGATGCCACTGATGGAACTCTTTCTAGTGAAATGATGTCATTTATTGCCGTCTGCACCTGTCAACATTGCTGGGTGCCACTGATGGAACTGCTTCTACTGAGATAGTGATACTTGTTGCTGTCTGCACCTGTTCAACATTGCTGGATGCCACTGATGGAACTGTTTCTAGTGACATGATGTCATTTATTGCTGTCTGCACGTGTCAACATTGCTGGGTGCCACTGGTGGAACTGCTTCTACTGAGATAATGTCACTTGTTGCTGTCTGCACCTATTCAACATTGCTGGATGCCACTGACGGAACAGTTTCTAGTGAAATGATGTCATTTATTGCTGTCTGCACCTGTCAACATTGCTGGGTGCCACTGGTGGAACAGCTTCTACTGAGATAATGTCACTTGTTGCTGTCTGCACCTATTCAACATTGCTGGATGCCACTGATGGAACTGTTTCTAGGGAAATGATGTCATTTATTGCTGTCTGCACGTGTCAACATTGCTGGGTGCCACTGGTGGAACTGCTTCTACTGAGATAATGACACTTGTTGCTGTCTGCACCTGTTCAACATTGCTGGGTGCCACTGATGGAACTGCTTCTACTGAGATAATGTCACTTGTTGCTGTCTGCACCTATTCAGCATTGCTGGATGCCACTGATGGAACTGTTTCTAGTGAAATGATGTCATTTATTGCTGTCACCACGCGTCAACATTGCTGAGTGCCACTGGTGGAACTGCTTCTACTGAGATAATGTCACTTGTTGCTGTCTGCACCTGTTCAACATTGCTGGGTGCCACTGATGGAACTGCTTCTACTGAGATAATGTCACTTGTTGCTGTCTGCACCTATTCAACATTGCTGGATGCCACTGATGGAACTGTTTCTAGTGAAATGATGTCATTTATTGCTGTCTGCACTTGTCAACATTGCTGGGTGCCACTGATGGAACTGGTTCTACTGAAATAGTGTTACTTGTTGCTGTCTGCACCTGTTCAACATTGCTGGGTGCCACTGATGGAACTGCTTCTACAGAGATAATGTCACTTGTTGCTGTCTGCACCTGTTCAACATTGCTGGGTGCCACTGATGGAACTGCTTCTACTGAGATAATGTCACTTGTTACTGTCTGCACCTATTCAACATTGCTGGATGCCACTGATGGAACTGTCTCTAGTGAAATGATGTCATATATTGCTGTCTGCACATGTCAACATTGCTTGGTTCCACTGGTGGAACTGCTTCTACTGAGAAAATGTCACTTGTTGCTGTCTGCACCTATTCAACATTGCTGGATGCCACTGATGGAACTGTTTCTAGTGAATGATGTCATTTATTGCTGTCTGCACGTGTCAACATTGCTGGGTGCCACTGGTGGAACTGCTTCTACTGAGATAATGTCACTTGTTGCTGTCTGCACCTGTTCAACATTGCTGGGTGCCACTGATGGGACTGCTTCTACTGAGATAATGTCACTTGTTGCTTTCTGCACCTATTCAACATTGCTGGATGCCACTGATGGAACTGTTTCTAGTGAAATGATGTCATTTATTGCTGTCTGCACGTGTCAACATTGCTGGGTGCCACTGGTGGAACTGCTTCTACTGAGATAATGTCACTTGTTGCTGTCTTCACCTGTTCATCAATGCTGGGTGCCACTGATGGAACTGTTTCTACTGAGTTAATGTCACTTGTTCCTGTCTGCACCTATTCAACATTGCTGGATGCCACTGATGGAACTATTTCTAGTGAAATGATGTCATTTATTGCTGTCTGCACCTGTCAACATTGCTGGGTGCCACTGATGGAACTGCTTCTACAGAGATAGTGTCACTTGTTGCTGTCTGCACCTGTTCAACATTGCTGGGTGCCACTGATGGAACTGCTTCTACTGAGATAACGTCACTTGTTGCTGTCTGCACCAATTCAACGTTGCTGGATGCCACTAATGGAACTGTTTCTAGTGAAATGATGTCATTTATTGCTGTCTGCACCTGTCAACATAGCTGGGTGCCACTGGTGGAACTACGTCTACTGAGATAATGTCACTTGTTGCTGTCTGCACCTGTTCAACATTGCTGGGTGCCACTGATGGAACTGCTTCTACTGAGATAATGTCACTTGTTGTTGTCTGCACCTATTCAACATTGCTGGATGCCACTGATGAAACTGTTTCTGGTGAAATGATGTCATTTATTGCTGTCTGCACCTGTCAACATTGCTGGGTGCCACCGGTGGAACTGCTTCTACTGAGATAATGTCACTTGTTGCAGTCTGCACCTGTTCAACATTGCTGGGTGCCACTGATGGAACTGATTCTACTGAGATAATGTCACTTGTTGCTGTCTGCACCTATTCAACATTGCTGGATGCCACTGATGGAATGTTTCTAGTGAAGTGATGTCATTTATTGCTGTCTGCACCTGTCAACATTGCTGGGTGCAACTGGTGGAACTGCTTCTACTGAGAAAATGTCACTTGTTGCTGTCTGCACCTATTCAACATTGCTGGATGCCACTGATGGAACTGTTTCTAGTGAAATGATGTCATTTACTGCTGTCTGCACCTGTCAACATTGCTGGGTGCCACTGGTGGAACTGCCTCTACTGAGATAATATCACTTGTTGCTGCCTGCACCTATTCAACACTGCTGGATGCCACTGATGGAACAGTTTCTAGTGAAAAGATGTCATTTATTGCTGTCTGCACCTGTCAACATTGCTGGGTGCCACTGGTGGAACTGCTTCTACTGAGTTAATGTCACTTGTTGCTGTCTGCACATTTTCAACATTGCTGGGTGCCACTGATGGAACTGCTTCTACTGAGATAATGTCACTTGTTGCTGTCTGCACCTATTCAACATTGCTGCATGCCTATGATGGAACTGTTTCTAGTGAAATGATGTCATTTATTGCCGTCTGCACGTGTCAACATTGCTGGGTGCCACTGATGGAACAGCTTCTACTGAGATAATGTCACTTGTTGCTGTCTGCACCTATTCAACATTGCTGGATGCCACTGATGGAACTCTTTCTAGTGAAATGATGTCATTTATTGCTGTCTGCACGTGTCAACATTGCTGGGTGCCACTGCTGGAACTGCTTCTACTGAGATTATGTCACTTGTTGCTGCCTGCACCTATTCAACACTGCTGGATGCCACTGATGGAACAGTTTCTAGTGAAAAGATGTCATTTATTGCTGTCTGCACCTGTCAACATTGCTGGGTGCCACTGGTGGACCTGCTTCTACTGAGATAATGTCACTTGTTGCTGTCTGCACCTGTTCAACATTGCTGGGTGCCACTGATGGAACAGCTTCTACTGAGATAATGTCACTTGTTGCTGTCTGCACCTATTCAACATTGCTGGATGCCACTGATGGAACTCTTTCTAGTGAAATGATGTCATTTATTGCTGTCTGCACGTGTCAACATTGCTGGGTGCCACTGCTGGAACTGCTTCTACTGAGATTATGTCACTTGTTGCTGTCTGCACCTGTTCAACATTGCTGGGTGCCACTGGTGGAACTGCTTCTACTGAGATAATGTCACTTGTTGCTGTCTGCACCTATTCAACATTGCTGGATGCCACTGATGGAACTGTTTCTAGTAAAATGATGACATTTATTGCTGTCTGCACCTGTCAACATTGCTGGGTGCCACTGGTGGAACTGCTTCTACTGAGATAATGTCACTTCTTGCTGTCTGCACCTATTCAACATTGCTGGATGCCACTGACGGAACTGTTTCTAGTGAAATGATGTCATTTTTTGCTGTCTGCACCTGTCAACATTGCTGGGTGCCACTGGTGGAACTGCTTCTGCTGAGATAGTGTCACTTGTTGCTGTATGCACCTATTCAACATTGCTGGATGCCACTGATGGAACTGTTTCTAGTGAAATGATGTCATTTATTCCTGTCTGCACCTGTCAACATTGCTGGGTGCCACTGGTGGAACTGCTTCTACTGAGATAATGTCACTTGTTGCTGTCTGCACCTATTCAACATTGCTGGATGCCACTGACGGAACTGTTTCTAGTGAAATGATGTCATTTATTGCTGTCTGCACCTGTCAACATTGCTGGGTGCCACTGGTGGAACTGCTTCTACTGAGATAATGTCACTTGTTTCTGTCTGCACCTATTCAACATTGCTGGATGCCACTGACGGAACTGTTTCTAGTGAAATGATGTCATTTATTGCTGTCTGCACCTGTCAACATTGCTGGGTGCCACTGGTGGAACTGCTTCTACTGAGATAAGGTCACTTGTTGCTGTCTGCACCTATTCAACATTGCTGGATGCCACTGACGGAACCGTTTCTAGTGAAATGATGTCATTTATTGCTGTCTGCACCTGTCAACATTGCTGGGTGCCACAGGTGGAACTGCTTCTACTGAGATAATGTCACTTGTTGCTGTCTGCACCTATTCAACATTGCTGGATGCCACTGATGGAACTGTTTCTAGTGAAATGATGTCATTTATTGCTTTCTGCACCTGTCAACCTTGCTGGGTGCCACTGATGGAACTGTTTCTAGTAAAATGATGTCATTTATTTCTGTCTGCACCTGTCAACATTGCTGGGTGCCACTGGTGGAAATGCTTCTACTGAGATAATGTCACTTGTTGCTGTCTGCACCTATTCAACATTGCTGGATGCCACTGATGGAACTGTTTCTAGTGAAATGATGTCATTTATTGCTGTCTGCACCTGTCAACATTGCTGGGTGCCACTGGTGGAACTGCTTCTACTGAGATAAGGTCACTTGTTGCTTTCTGCACCTATTCAACATTGCTGGATGCCACTGATGGAACTGTTTCTAGTGAAATGAAGTCATTTATTGCTGTCTGCACCTGTCAACATTGCTGGGTGCCACTGGTGGAACTGCTTCTACTGAGATAATGGCACTTGTTGCTGCCTGCACCTATTCAACATTGCTGGATGCCACTGACGGAACTGTTTCTAGTGAAATGATGTCATTTATTGCTGTCTGCACATGTCAACATTGCTGGGTGCCACTGGTGGAACTGCTTCTACTGAGATAATGTCACTTGTTTCTGTCTGCACCTATTCAACATTGCTGGATGCCACTGATGGAACTGTTTCTAGTGAAATGATGTCATTTATTGCTGTCTGCACCTGTCAACATTGCTGGGAGCCACTGGTGGAACTGCTTCTACTGAGATAAGGTCACTTGTTGCTGTCTGCACCTATTCAACATTGCTGGATGCCACTGGTGGAACTGCTTCTACTGAGATAATGTCACTTGTTGCTGTGTGCACCTATTCAACATTGCTGGATGCCACTGACGGAACTGTTTCTAGTGAAATGATGTCATTTATTGCTGTCTGCACCTGTCAACATTGCTGGGTGCCACTGGTGGAACTGCTTCATCTGAGATAATGTCACTTGTTGCTGTCTGCACCTATTCAACATTGCTGGATGCCACTGACGGAACTGTTTCTAGTGAAATGATGTCATTTATTGCTGTCTGCACCTGTCAACCTTGCTGGGTGCCACTGATGGAACTGTTTCTAGTGAAATGATGTCATTTATTGCTGTCTGCACCTGTCAACATTGCTGAGTGCCACTGGTGGAACTGCTTCTACTGAGATAGTGTCACTTGTTGCTGTCTGCACCTATTCTACATTGCTGGATGCCACTGATGGAACTGTTTCTAGTGAAATGATGTCATTTATTGCTGTCTGCACCTGTCATCATTGCTGGGTGACACTGGTGGAACTGCTTCTACTGAGATAATGTAACTTGTTGCTGTCTGCACCTATTCAACATTGCTGGATGCCACTGACGGAACTGTTTCTAGTGAAATGATGTCATTTATTTCTGTCTGCACCTGTCAACATTGCCGGGTGCCACTGATGGAACTGCTTCTACTGAGATAATGTCACTTCTTGCTGTCTGCACTTATCCAACATTGCTGGATGCCACTGACGGAACTGTTTCTAGTGAAATGATGTCATTTATTGCTGTCTGCACCTGTCAACATTGCTGGGTGCCACTGATGGAACTGTTTCTAGTGAAATGATGACATTTCTTGCTGTCTGCACCTGTCAACATTGCTGGGTGCCACTGGTGGACCTGCTTCTACAGAGATAATGTCACTTGTTGCTGTCTGCACCTGTTCAACATTGCTGGGTGCCACTGATGGAACTGCTTCTACTGAGATAATGTCACTTGTTGCTGTCTGCACCTATTCAACATTGCTGGATGCCACTGATGGAACTGTTTCTAGTGAAATGATGTCATTTATTGCTGTCTGCACTTGTCAACATTGCTGGGTGCCACTGATGGAACTGGTTCTACTGAAATAGTGTTACTTGTTGCTGTCTGCACCTGTTCAACATTGCTGGGTGCCACTGATGGAACTGCTTCTACAGAGATAATGTCACTTGTTGCTGTCTGCACCTGTTCAACATTGCTGGGTGCCACTGATGGAACTGCTTCTACTGAGATAATGTCACTTGTTACTGTCTGCACCTATTCAACATTGCTGGATGCCACTGATGGAACTGTCTCTAGTGAAATGATGTCATATATTGCTGTCTGCACGTGTCAACATTGCTTGGTTCCACTGGTGGAACTGCTTCTACTGAGAAAATGTCACTTGTTGCTGTCTGCACCTATTCAACATTGCTGGATGCCACTGATGGAACTGTTTCTAGTGAATGATGTCATTTATTGCTGTCTGCACGTGTCAACATTGCTGGGTGCCACTGGTGGAACTGCTTCTACTGAGATAATGTCACTTGTTGCTGTCTGCAACTGTTCAACATTGCTGGGTGCCACTGATGGGACTGCTTCTACTGAGATAATGTCACTTGTTGCTGTCTGCACCTATTCAACATTGCTGGATGCCACTGATGGAAATGTTTCTAGTGAAATGATGTCATTTATTGCTGTCTGCACGTGTCAACATTGCTGGGTGCCACTGGTGGAACTGCTTCTACTGAGATAATGTCACTTGTTGCTGTCTTCACCTGTTCATCAATGCTGGGTGCCACTGATGGAACTGTTTCTACTGAGTTAATGTCACTTGTTCCTGTCTGCACCTATTCAACATTGCTGGATGCCACTGATGGAACTATTTCTAGTGAAATGATGTCATTTATTGCTGTCTGCACCTGTCAACATTGCTGGGTGCCACTGATGGAACTGCTTCTACAGAGATAATGTCACTTGTTGCTGTCTGCACCTGTTCAACATTGCTGGGTGCCACTGATGGAACTGCTTCTACTGAGATAATGTCACTTGTTGCTGTCTGCACCAATTCAACGTTGCTGGATGCCACTAATGGAACTGTTTCTAGTGAAATGATGTCATTTATTGCTGTCTGCACCTGTCAACATTGCTGGGTGCCACTGGTGGAACTCCGTCTACTGAGATAATGTCACTTGTTGCTGTCTGCACCTGTTCAACATTGCTGGGTGCCACTGATGGAACTGCTTCTACTGAGATAATGTCACTTGTTGTTGTCTGCACCTATTCAACATTGCTGGATGCCACTGATGAAACTGTTTCTGGTGAAATGATGTCATTTATTGCTGTCTGCACCTGTCAACATTGCTGGGTGCCACTGGTGGAACTGCTTCTACTGAGATAATGTCACTTGTTGCAGTCTGCACCTGTTCAACATTGCTGGGTGCCACTGATGGAACTGCTTCTACTGAGATAATGTCACTTGTTGCTGTCTGCACCTATTCAACATTGCTGGATGCCACTGATGGAATGTTTCTAGTGAAGTGATGTCATTTATTGCTGTCTGCACCTGTCAACATTGCTGGGTGCAACTGGTGGAACTGCTTCTACTGAGAAAATGTCACTTGTTGCTGTCTGCACCTATTCAACATTGCTGGATGCCACTGATGGAACTGTTTCTAGTGAAATGATGTCATTTACTGCTGTCTGCACCTGTCAACATTGCTGGGTGCCACTGGTGGAACTGCCTCTACTGAGATAATATCACTTGTTGCTGCCTGCACCTATTCAACACTGCTGGATGCCACTGATGGAACAGTTTCTAGTGAAAAGATGTCATTTATTGCTGTCTGCACCTGTCAACATTGCTGGGTGCCACTGGTGGAACTGCTTCTACTGAGTTAATGTCATTTGTTGCTGTCTGCACATTTTCAACATTGCTGGGTGCCACTGATGGAACTGCTTCTACTGAGATAATGTCACTTGTTGCTGTCTGCACCTATTCAACATTGCTGCATGCCTATGATGGAACTGTTTCTAGTGAAATGATGTCATTTATTGCCGTCTGCACGTGTCAACATTGCTGGGTGCCACTGATGGAACAGCTTCTACTGAGATAATGTCACTTGTTGCTGTCTGCACCTATTCAACATTGCTGGATGCCACTGATGGAACTGTTTCTAGTGAAATGATGTCATTTATTGCTGTCTGCACGTGTCAACATTGCTGGGTGCCACTGCTGGAACTGCTTCTACTGAGATTATGTCACTTGTTGCTGCCTGCACCTATTCAACACTGCTGGATGCCACTGATGGAACAGTTTCTAGTGAAAAGATGTCATTTATTGCTGTCTGCACCTGTCAACATTGCTGGGTGCCACTGGTGGACCTGCTTCTACTGAGATAATGTCACTTGTTGCTGTCTGCACCTGTTCAACATTGCTGGGTGCCACTGATGGAACAGCTTCTACTGAGATAATGTCACTTGTTGCTGTCTGCACCTATTCAACATTGCTGGATGCCACTGATGGAACTCTTTCTAGTGAAATGATGTCATTTATTGCTGTCTGCACGTGTCAACATTGCTGGGTGCCACTGCTGGAACTGCTTCTACTGAGATTATGTCACTTGTTGCTGTCTGCACCTGTTCCACATTGCTGGGTGCCACTGGTGGAACTGCTTCTACTGAGATAATGTCACTTGTTGCTGTCTGCACCTATTCAACATTGCTGGATGCCACTGATGGAACTGTTTCTAGTGAAATGATGACATTTATTGCTGTCTGCACCTGTCAACATTGCTGGGTGCCACTGGTGGAACTGCTTCTACTGAGATAATGTCACTTCTTGCTGTCTGCACCTATTCAACATTGCTGGATGCCACTGACGGAACTGTTTCTAGTGAAATGATGTCATTTTTTGCTGTCTGCACCTGTCAACATTGCTGGGTGCCACTGGTGGAACTGCTTCTGCTGAGATAGTGTCACTTGTTGCTGTATGCACCTATTCAACATTGCTGGATGCTACTGATGGAACTGTTTCTAGTGAAATGATGTCATTTATTCCTGTCTGCACCTGTCAACATTGCTGGGTGCCACTGGTGGAACTGCTTCTACTGAGATAATGTCACTTGTTGCTGTCTGCACCTATTCTACATTGCTGGATGCCACTGACGGAACTGTTTCTAGTGAAATGATGTCATTTATTGCTGTCTGCACCTGTCAACATTGCTGGGTGCCACTGGTGGAACTGCTTCTACTGAGATAATGTCACTTGTTTCTGTCTGCACCTATTCAACATTGCTGGATGCCACTGACGGAACTGTTTCTAGTGAAATGATGTCATTTATTGCTGTCTGCACCTGTCAACATTGCTGGGTGCCACTGGTGGAACTGCTTCTACTGAGATAAGGTCACTTGTTGCTGTCTGCACCTATTCAACATTGCTGGATGCCACTGACGGAACCGTTTCTAGTGAAATGATGTCATTTATTGCTGTCTGCACCTGTCAACATTGCTGGGTGCCACAGGTGGAACTGCTTCTACTGAGATAATGTCACTTGTTGCTGTCTGCACCTATTCAACATTGCTGGATGCCACTGATGGAACTGTTTCTAGTGAAATGATGTCATTTATTGCTTTCTGCACCTGTCAACCTTGCTGGGTGCCACTGATGGAACTGTTTCTAGTAAAATGATGTCATTTATTGCTGTCTGCACCTGTCAACATTGCTGGGTGCCACTGGTGGAAATGCTTCTACTGAGATAATGTCACTTGTTGCTGTCTGCACCTATTCAACATTGCTGGATGCCACTGATGGAACTGTTTCTAGTGAAATGATGTCATTTATTGCTGTCTGCACCTGTCAACATTGCTGGATGCCACTGATGGAACTGTTTCTAGTGAAATGATGTCATTTATAGCTGTCTGCACCTGTCAACATTGCTGGGAGCCACTGGTGGAACTGCTTCTACTGAGATAAGGTCACTAGTTGCTGTCTGCACCTATTCAACATTGCTGGATGCCACTGGTGGAACTGCTTCTACTGAGATAATGTCACTTGTTGCTGTGTGCACCTATTCAACATTGCTGGATGCCACTGACGGAACTGTTTCTAGTGAAATGATGTCATTTATTGCTGTCTGCACCTGTCAACATTGCTGGGTGCCACTGGTGGAACTGCTTCATCTGAGATAATGTCACTTGTTGCTGTCTGCACCTATTCAACATTGCTGGATGCCACTGACGGAACTGTTTCTAGTGAAATGATGTCATTTATTGCTGTCTGCACCTGTCAACCTTGCTGGGTGCCACTGATGGAACTGTTTCTAGTGAAATGATGTCATTTATTGCTGTCTGCACCTGTCAACATTGCTGAGTGCCACTGGTGGAACTGCTTCTACTGAGATAGTGTCACTTGTTGCTGTCTGCACCTATTCTACATTGCTGGATGCCACTGATGGAACTGTTTCTAGTGAAATGATGTCATTTATTGCTGTCTGCACCTGTCATCATTGCTGGGTGACACTGGTGGAACTGCTTCTACTGAGATAATGTAACTTGTTGCTGTCTGCACCTATTCAACATTGCTGGATGCCACTGACGGAACTGTTTCTAGTGAAATGATGTCATTTATTTCTGTCTGCACCTGTCAACATTGCCGGGTGCCACTGATGGAACTGCTTCTACTGAGATAATGTCACTTCTTGCTGTCTGCACTTATCCAACATTGCTGGATGCCACTGACGGAACTGTTTCTAGTGAAATGATGTCATTTATTGCTGTCTGCACCTGTCAACATTGCTGGGTGCCACTGATGGAACTGTTTCTAGTGAAATGATGACATTTCTTGCTGTCTGCACCTGTCAACATTGCTGGGTGCCACTGGTGGACCTGCTTCTACAGAGATAATGTCACTTGTTGCTGTCTGCACCTGTTCAACATTGCTGGGTGCCACTGATGGAAATGCTTCTACTGAGATAATGTCACTTGTTGCTGTCTGCACCTATTCAACATTGCTGGATGCCACTGATGGAATTGTTTCTAGTGAAATGATGTCATTTATTGCTGTTGGCACGTGTCAACATTGCTGGGTGCCACTGGTGGAACTGCTTCTACTGAGATAATGTCACTTGTTGCTGTCTGCACCTATTCAACATTGCTGGATGCCACTGATGGAACTGTTTCTAGTGAAATGATGCCATTTATTGCTGTCTGCACCTGTCAACATTGCTGGGTGCCACTGGTGGAACTGCTTCTACTGAGATAATGTCACTTGTTGCTGTCTGCACCCATTCAACATTGCTGGATGCCACTGACGGAACTGTTTCTAGTGATATGATGTCATTTATTGCTGTCTGCACCTGTCAACATTGCTGGGTGCCACTGATGGAACTGCTTCTACTGAGATAATGTCACTTGTTGCTGTCTGCACCTATTCAACATTGCTGGATGCCACTGACGGAACTGTTTCTAGTGAAATGATGTCATTTATTGCTGTCTGCACCTGTCAACATTACTGGGTGCCACTGGTGGACCTGCTTCTACAGAGATAATGTCACTTGTTGCTGTCTGCACCTGTTCAACATTGCTGGGTGCCACTGATGGAAATGCTTCTACTGAAATAATGTCACTTGTTGCTGTCTGCACCTATTCAACATTGCTGGATACCACTGACGGAACTTTTTCTAGTGAAATGATGTCATTTGTTGCTGTCTGCACCTGTCAACATTGCTGGGTGCCACTGATGGAACTGTTTCTAGTGAAATGATGTCATTTATTGCTGTCTGCACCTGTCAACATTGCTGGGTGCCACTGGTGGAACTGCTTCTACTGAGATAATGTCACTTGTTGCTGTCTGCACCTATTCAACATTGCTGGATGCCACTGATGGAACTGTTTCTAGTGAAATGATGTCATTTATTGCTGCCTGCACCTGTCAACATTGCTGAGTGCCACTGGTGGAACTGCTTCTACTGAGATAATGTCACATGTTGCTGTCTGCACCTGTTCAACATTGCCGGGTGCCACTGATGGAACTGCTTCTACTGAGATAATGTCACTTTTTGCTGTTTGCACCTATTCAACATTGCTGCATGCCACTGACGGAACTGTTTCTAGTGAAATGATGTCATTTATTGCTGTCTGCACCTGTCAACATTGCTGGGTGCCTCTGATGGAACTGCTTCCACTGAGATAATGTCACTTGTTGCTGTCTGCACCTATTCAACATTGCTGGATGCCACTGACGGAACTGTTTTTAGTGAAATGATGTCATTTATTGCTGTCTGCACCTGGCAACACTGCTGGGTGCCACTGATGGAACTGTTTCTACTGAGATAATGTTACTTGTTGCTGTCTGCACCTGTTCAACATTGCTGGGTGCCACTGATGGAACTGTTTCTAATGAAATGATGTCACTTGTTGCTATCTGCACCTGTGCAACATTGCTGGGTGACACTGATCGAACTGCTTCTACTGAGATAATGTCACTTGTTGCTGTCTGCACCTGTTCAACATTGCTGGGTGCCACTGATGGAACTGCTTCTACTGAGATAATGACACTTGTTGCTGTCTGCACCTATTCAACATTGCTGGATGCCACTGACGGAACTGTTTCTAGTGAGATGATGTCATTTATTGCTGTCTGCACCTGTCAACATTGCTGGGTGCCACTGATGGAACTGCTTCTACTGAAATAATGTCACTTGTTGCTGTCTGCACCTGTTCAACATTGCTGGGTGCCACTGATGGAACTGTTTCTAATGAAATGATGTCACTTGTTGCTATCTGCACCTGTTCAACATTGCTGGGTGGCACTGATGGAACTGCTTCTACAGAGTTAATGTCACTTGTTGCTGTCTGCACCTGTTCAACATTGCTGGATGCCACTGACGGAACTGTTTCTAATGAAATGATGTCACTTGTTGCTATCTGCACCTGTTCAAGATTGCTGGGTGACACTGATGCATCTGCTTCTACTGAGATAATGTCACTTGTAGCTGTCTACACCTATTCAACATTGCTGGATGCCACTGACGGAACTGTTTCTAGTGAAATGATGTCATTTATTGCTGTCTGAACCTGTCAACATTGCTGGGTGCCAAAGATGGAACTGCTTCTACTGAGATAATGTCACTTGTTGCTATCTGCACCTGTTCAACATTGCTGGGTGCCACTGATGATCTGCTTCTACAGAGATAATGTCACTTGTTGCTGTCTGTACCTGTTCAACATTGCTGGATGCCACTGACGGAACTGTTTCTAATGAAATGATGTCACTTGTTGCTACCTGCATCTGTTCAAGTTTGCTGGGTGACACTGATGGAACTGCTTCTACTGAGATAATGTCACTTGTTGCTGTCTGCACCTTTTCAACATTGCTGGTGCCACTGATGGAACTGCTTCTACTGAGATTATGTCACTTGTTGCTGCCTGCACCTATTCAACATTGCTGGATGACACTGACGGAACTGTTTCTAGTGAAATGATGTCACTTCTTGCTATCTGCACCTGTTCAAGTTTGCTGGGTGTCACTGATGGACCTGCCTCTACTGAGATAATGTCACTTGTTGCTGTCTGCACCTTTTCAACATTGCTTGGTGCCACTGATGGAACTGCTTCTACAGAGATAATGTCACTTGTTGCTGTCTGCACCTGTTCAACATTGCTTGGTGTCACTGATGGAACTGCTTCTACTGAGATAATGTCACTTGTAGCTGTCTACACCTATTCAACATTGCTGGATGCCACTGACGGAACTGTTTCTAGTGAAATGATGTCATTTATTGCTGTCTGCACCTGTCAACATTGCTGGGTGCCAATGATGGAACTGCTTCTACTGAGATAATGTCACTTGTTGCTATCTCCACCTTTTCAACATTGCTGGGTGCCACTGATGGAACTGCTTCTACAGAGATAATGTCACTTGTTGCTGTCTGCACCTGTTCAACATTGCTTGGTGTCACTGATGGAACTGCTTCTACTGAGATAATGTCACTTGTTGCTGTCTGCACCTATTCAACATTGCTGGATGCCACTGACGGAACTGTTTCTAGTAAAATGATGTCATTTATTGCTGTCTGCACCTGTCAACATTGCTGGATGCCGGTGATGGAACTGCTTCTACTGAGATAATGTCACTTGTTGCTGTCTGCACCTATTCAACATTGCTGGATGCCACTGACGGAACTGTTTCAAATGAAATGATGTCACTTGTTGCTATCTGCACCTGTCAACGTTGCTGGGTGCCACTGATGGAACTGCTTCTACTGAGATAATGTCACTTGTTGCGGTCTGCACCTGTTCAACATTGCTGGATGCCACTGATGGAACGGTTTCTAATGAGATGATGTCGCTTGTTGCTATCTGCAGCTGTTCAAGATTGCTGGGTGACACTGATGGAACTGCTTCTACTGAGATAATGTCACTTGTTGCTGTCTGCACCTATTCAACATTGCTGGATGCCACTGACGGAACTGTTTCTAGTGAAATGATGTCAATTATTGCTGTCTGCACCTGTCAACATTGCTGGATGCCACTGATGGAACTGCTTCTACTGAGATAATGTCTCTTGTTGCTGTCTGCACCTATTCAACATTGCTGGATGCCACTGATGGAACTGTTTCTAGTGAAATGATGTCATTTATTGCTGTCTGCACCTGTCAACATTGCTGGGTGCCACTGATGGAACTGCTTCTACTGAGTTAATGTCACTTCTTGCTGTCTGCACCTTTTCAACATTGCTGGATGAAACTGACGGAACTGTTTGTAGTGAAATGATGTCATTTATTGCTGTCTGTACCTGTCAACATTGCTGGATGCCACTGATGGAACTGCTTCTACTTAGATAATATCACATGTTGATGTCTGCACCTATTCAACATTGCTGGATGCCACTGACAGAACTGTATCTAAAGAAATGATGTCACTTGTTGCTATCTGCACCTGTCAACGTTGCTGGGTGCCACTGATGGAACTGCTTCTACTGAGATAATGTCACTTGTTGCTGTCTGCACATATTCAACATTGCTGGATGCCACTGATGGAACGGTTTCTAATGAGATGATGTCGCTTGTTGCTATCTGCAGCTGTTCAAGATTGCTGGGTGACACCGATGGAACTGCTTCTACTGAGATAATGTCACTTGTTGCTGTCTGCACCTGTTCAACATTGCTGGATTCCACTGACGGAACTGTTTCTAATGAAATGATGTCACTTGTTGCTATCTGCACCTGTCAACATTGCTGGGTGCCACTGATGGAACTGCTTCTACTGAGATAATGTCACTTGTTGCTGTCTGCACCTATTCAACATTGCTGGATGCCACTGACGGAACTGTTTCTAGTGAAATGAAGTCATTTATTGCTGTCTGCAACTGTCAACATTGCTGGATGCCACTGATGGAACTGTTTCTACTGAGATAATGTCTCTTGTTGCTGTCTGCACCTATTCAACATTGCTGGATGCCACTGATGGAACTGTTTCTAGTGAAATGATGTCATTTATTGCTGTCTGCACCTGTCAACATTGCTGGGTGCCACTGATGGAACTGCTTCTACTGAGTTAATGTCACTTCTTGCTGTCTGCACCTATTCAACATTGCTGGATGCAACTGACGGAACTGTTTCTAGTGAAATGAAGTCATTTATTGCTGTCTGCACCTGTCAACATTGCTGGATGCCACTGATGGAACTGCTTCTACTTAGATAATATCACTTGTTGCTGTCTGCACCTATTCAACATTGCTGGATGCCACTGACGGAACTGTATCTAAAGAAATGATGTCACTTGTTGCTATCTGCACCTGTTCAAGTCTGCTGGGTGACACTGATGGAACTGCTTCTACTGAGATAATGTCACTTGTTGCTGTCTGCACCTGTTCAACATTGCTGGGTGCCACTGATGGAACTGCTTCTACTGAGACAATGTCACTTGTTGCTGTCTGCACCTATTCACCATTGCTGGATGCCACAGACGGAACTGTTTCTAGTGAAATGATGTCATTTATTGCTGTCTGCACCTGTCAACACTGCTGGATGCCACTGATGGAACTGCTTCTACTGAGATAATGTCACTTGTTGCTGTCTGCACATATTCAACATTGCTGGATGCCACTGATGGAACGGTTTCTAATGAGATGATGTCGCTTGTTGCTATCTGCAGCTGTTCAAGATTGCTGGGTGACACCGATGGAACTGCTTCTACTGAGATAATGTCACTTGTTGCTGTCTGCACCTGTTCAACATTGCTGGATTCCACTGACGGAACTGTTTCTAATGAAATGATGTCACTTGTTGCTATCTGCACCTGTCAATATTGCTGGGTGCCACTGATGGAACTGCTTCTACTGAGATAATGTCACTTGTTGCTGTCTGCACCTATTCAACATTGCTGGATGCCACTGACGGAACTGTTTCTAGTGAAATGAAGTCATTTATTGCTGTCTGCAACTGTCAACATTGCTGGATGCCACTGATGGAACTGTTTCTACTGAGATAATGTCTCTTGTTGCTGTCTGCACCTATTCAACATTGCTGGATGCCACTGATGGAACTGTTTCTAGTGAAATGATGTCATTTATTGCTGTCTGCACCTGTCAACATTGCTGGGTGCCACTGATGGAACTGCTTCTACTGAGTTAATGTCACTTCTTGCTGTCTGCACCTATTCAACATTGCTGGATGCAACTGACGGAACTGTTTCTAGTGAAATGAAGTCATTTATTGCTGTCTGCACCTGTCAACATTGCTGGATGCCACTGATGGAACTGCTTCTACTTAGATAATATCACTTGTTGCTGTCTGCACCTATTCAACATTGCTGGATGCCACTGACGGAACTGTATCTAAAGAAATTATGTCACTTGTTGCTATCTGCACCTGTTCAAGTCTGCTGGGTGACACTGATGGAACTGCTTCTACTGAGATAATGTCACTTGTTGCTGTCTGCACCTGTTCAACATTGCTGGGTGCCACTGATGGAACTGCTTCTACTGAGATAATGTCACTTGTTGCTGTCTGCACCTATTCACCATTGCTGGATGCCACAGACGGAACTGTTTCTAGTGAAATGATGTCATTTATTGCTGTCTGCACCTGTCAACATTGCTGGGTGCCACTGATGGAACTGCTTCTACTGAGATAATGTCAATTGTTGCTGTCTGCACCTATTCAACATTGCTGGATGCCACTGACGGAACAGTTTCTAGTGAAATGATGTCATTTATTGCTGTCTGCACCTGTCAACATTGCTGGGTGCCACTGATGGAACTGCTTCTACTGAGATAATGTCACTTGTTGCTGTCTGCACCTATTCAACATTGCTGGATGCCACTGACGGAATTGTTTCTAATGAAATGATGTCACTTGTTGCTATCTGCACCTGTTCAAGATTGCTGGGTGACACCGATGGAACTGCTTCTACTGAGATAATGTCACTTGTTGCTGTCTGCACCTATTCAACATTGCTGGATGCCACTGACGGAACTGTTTCTAGTGAAATGATGTCATTTATTGCGTTCTGCACCTGTCAACATTGCTGGGTGCCACTGATGGAACTGCTTCTACTGAGATAATGTCACTTGTTGCTGTCTGCACCTATTCAACATTGCTGGATGCCACTGACGGAACTGTTTCTAGTGAAATGAAGTCATTTATTGCTGTCTGCACCTGTCAACATTGCTGGATGTCACTGATGGAACTGCTTCTACTTAGATAATATCACTTGTTGCTGTCTGCACCTATTCAACATTGCTGGATGCCAATGATGGAACTGTTTCTAGTGAAATGGTGTCATTTATTGCTGTCTGCACCTGTCAATATTGCTGTGTACCACTGGTGGAACTGCTTCTACTGAGATAATGTCACTTGTTGCTGTCTGCACCTATTCAACATTGCTGGATGCCACTGACGGAACTGTTTCTAGTGAAATGATGTCATTTATTGCTGTCTGCACCTGTCAACATTGCTGCGTGCCACTGATGGAACTGCTTCTACTGAGATAATGTCACTTGTTGCTGTCTGCACCTATTCAACATTGCTGGATGCCACTGATGGAACTGTTTCTAGTGAAATGGTGTCATTTATTGTTGTCTGCACTTGTCAACATTGCTGTGTACCACTGGTGGAACTGCTTCTACTGAGATAATGTCACTTGTTGCTGTCTGCACCTATTCAACATTGCTGGATGCCACTGACGGAACTGTTTCTAGTGAAATGATGTCATTTATTGCTGTCTGCACCTGTCAACATTGCTGGATGCCACTGATGGAACTGCTTCTACTGAGATAATGTCACTTGTTGCTGTCTGCACCTATTCAACATTGCTGGATGCCACTGATGGAACTGTTTCTAGTGAAACGATGTCATTTATTGCTGTCTCCACCTGTCAACATTGCTGTGTGAAACTGGTGGAACTGCTTCTACTGAGAAAAAGGCACTTGTTGCTGTCTGCACCTGTTCAACATTGCTGGATGCCACTGACGGAACTGTTTCTAATGAAATGGTGTCACTTGTTGCTATCTGCACATGTCAACATTGCTGGGTGCCACTGGTGGAACTGCTTCTACTGAGATGATGTCACTTGTTGCTGTCTGCACCTGTTCAACATTGCTGGATGGCACTGACAGATCTGTTTCTAGTGAAATGATGTCATTTATTGCTGTCTGCACCTGTGAACATTGCTGGATGCCACTGGTGGAACTGCTTCCACTAAGATAGTGTTACTTGTTGCTGTCTGCACCTGTTCAACATTGCTGGGTGCCACTGATGGAACTGTTTCTAGTGAAATGATGTCATTTATTGCTGTCTGCACCTGTGAACATTGCTGGATGCCACTGGTGGAACTGCTCCTACTGAGATAGTGTTACTTGTTGCTGTCTGCACCTGTTCAACATTGCTGGGTGCCACTGATGGAACCGCTTCTACTGAGATAATGTCACTTGTTGCTGTCTGCACCTATTCAACATTGCTGGATGCCACTGATGGAACTGTTTCTAGTGAAATGATGTCACTTCTTGCTGTCTGTACCTGTCAACATTACTTGGTGCCGCTGATGGAACTGTTTCCTGTGAACTGATGTCACTTGTTGCTGTCTGCACCTGTTAACCATTGCTGGTTGCCACTGATGGAACGGCTTCTACTGAGATAATGCCACTTGTTGCTGTCTCCACCTGTTCAACATTGCTGGGTGCCACTGATGGAACTGCTTCTATTGAGATAATGTCCCTTGTAGCTGTCTGCAGCTGTTCAACATTGCTAGGTGCCACTGACGAAATCGTCTCAAGTGAAATGATGTCGCTTGTTGCTGTCTGTAACTGTCAACATTGCTGGGTGCCACTGATGGAACTGTTTCTAGTGAAATGATGTCAATTGTAGCTGTCTGCACCCGTCAACATTGCTTGGTGCCACTGATGGAACTGCTTCTACTGAGATAATGTCACTTGTTGCTGTCTGCAGCTATTCAACATTGCTGGATGCCACTGACCGAACTGTTTCTAGTGAAATGATGTCATTTATTGCTGTCTGCACCTGACAACATTGCTGGGTGCCACTGATGGAACTGCTTCTACTGAGATAATGTCACTTGTTGCTGTCTGCACCTGTTCAACATTGCTGGATGCCACTGACGGAACTGTTTCTAATGAAATGGTGTCACTTGTTGCTATCTGCACCTGTCAACATTGCTGGGTGCCACTGGTGGAACTGCTTCTACTGAGATGATGTCACTTGTTGCTGTCTGCACCTGTTCAACATTGCTGGATGGCACTGACGGATCTGTTTCTAGTGAAATGATGTCATTTATTGCTGTCTGCACCTGTTCAACATTGCTTGGTGTCACTGATGGAACTGCTTCTACTGAGATAATGTCACTTGTTGCTGTCTGCACCTATTCAACATTGCTGGATGCCACTGAGGGAACTGTTTCTAATGAAATGATGTCACTTGTTGCTATCTGCACCTGTTCAAGTTTGCTGGGTGACACCGATGGAACTGCCTCTACTGAGATATTGTCACTTGTTGCTGTCTGCACCTGTTCAACATTGCTGGATGCCACTGACGGAACTGTTTCTAATGAAATGATGTCACTTGTTGCTATCTGCACTTGTTCAATTTTGCTGGGTGACACTGATGGAACTGCTTCTACTGAGATTATGTCACTTCTTGCTGTCTGAACCTGTTCAACATTGCTGGGTGCCACTGATGGAACTGCTTCTACTGAGATAATGTCACTTGTTGCTGTCAGCACCTATTCAACATTGCTGGATGCCACTGACGGAACTGTTTCTAGTAAAATGATGTCATTTATTGCTGTCTGCACCTGTCAACATTGCTGGGTGCCACTGATGGAACTGCTTCTACTGAGATGATGTCACTTGTTGCTGTCTGCACCTGTTCAACATTGCTGGATGGCACTGACAGATCTGTTTCTAGTGAAATGATGTCATTTATTGCTGTCTGCACCTGTGAACATTGCTGGATGCCACTGGTGGAACTGCTTCCACTAAGATAGTGTTACTTGTTGCTGTCTGCACCTGTTCAACATTGCTGGGTGCCACTGATGGAACTGTTTCTAGTGAAATGATGTCATTTATTGCTGTCTGCACCTGTGAACATTGCTGGATGCCACTGGTGGAACTGCTCCTACTGAGATAGTGTTACTTGTTGCTGTCTGCACCTGTTCAACATTGCTGGGTGCCACTGATGGAACCGCTTCTACTGAGATAATGTCACTTGTTGCTGTCTGCACCTATTCAACATTGCTGGATGCCACTGATGGAACTGTTTCTAGTGAAATGATGTCACTTCTTGCTGTCTGTACCTGTCAACATTACTTGGTGCCGCTGATGGAACTGTTTCCTGTGAACTGATGTCACTTGTTGCTGTCTGCACCTGTTAACCATTGCTGGTTGCCACTGATGGAACGGCTTCTACTGAGATAATGCCACTTGTTGCTGTCTCCACCTGTTCAACATTGCTGGGTGCCACTGATGGAACTGCTTCTATTGAGATAATGTCCCTTGTAGCTGTCTGCAGCTGTTCAACATTGCTAGGTGCCACTGACGAAATCGTCTCAAGTGAAATGATGTCGCTTGTTGCTGTCTGTAACTGTCAACATTGCTGGGTGCCACTGATGGAACTGTTTCTAGTGAAATGATGTCAATTGTAGCTGTCTGCACCCGTCAACATTGCTTGGTGCCACTGATGGAACTGCTTCTACTGAGATAATGTCACTTGTTGCTGTCTGCAGCTATTCAACATTGCTGGATGCCACTGACCGAACTGTTTCTAGTGAAATGATGTCATTTATTGCTGTCTGCACCTGACAACATTGCTGGGTGCCACTGATGGAACTGCTTCTACTGAGATAATGTCACTTGTTGCTGTCTGCACCTGTTCAACATTGCTGGATGCCACTGACGGAACTGTTTCTAATGAAATGGTGTCACTTGTTGCTATCTGCACCTGTCAACATTGCTGGGTGCCACTGGTGGAACTGCTTCTACTGAGATGATGTCACTTGTTGCTGTCTGCACCTGTTCAACATTGCTGGATGGCACTGACGGATCTGTTTCTAGTGAAATGATGTCATTTATTGCTGTCTGCACCTGTTCAACATTGCTTGGTGTCACTGATGGAACTGCTTCTACTGAGATAATGTCACTTGTTGCTGTCTGCACCTATTCAACATTGCTGGATGCCACTGACGGAACTGTTTCTAATGAAATGATGTCACTTGTTGCTATCTGCACCTGTTCAAGTTTGCTGGGTGACACCGATGGAACTGCCTCTACTGAGATATTGTCACTTGTTGCTGTCTGCACCTGTTCAACATTGCTGGATGCCACTGACGGAACTGTTTCTAATGAAATGATGTCACTTGTTGCTATCTGCACTTGTTCAATTTTGCTGGGTGACACTGATGGAACTGCTTCTACTGAGATTATGTCACTTCTTGCTGTCTGAACCTGTTCAACATTGCTGGGTGCCACTGATGGAACTGCTTCTACTGAGATAATGTCACTTGTTGCTGTCAGCACCTATTCAACATTGCTGGATGCCACTGACGGAACTGTTTCTAGTAAAATGATGTCATTTATTGCTGTCTGCACCTGTCAACATTGCTGGGTGCCAGTGATGGAACTGCTTCTACTGAGATAATGTCACTTGTTGCTGTCTGCACCTATTGAACATTGCTGGATGCCACTGACGGAACTGTTTCTAATGAAATGATGTGACTTGTTGCTATCTGCACCTGTCAACGTTGCTGGGTACCACTGATGGAACTGCTTCTACTGAGATAATGTCACTTGTTGCGGTCTGCACCTGTTCAACATTGCTGGATGCCACTGACAGAACTGTTTCTAATGAAATGATGCCACTTGTTGCTATCTGCACCTGTCAACATTGCTGGGTGCCACTGATGGAACTGCTTCTACTGAGATAATGTCACTTGTTGCTGTCTGCACATATTCAACATTGCTGGATGCCACTGATGGAACGGTTTCTAATGAGATGATGTCGCTTGTTGCTATCTGCAGCTGTTCAAGATTGCTGGGTGACACCGATGGAACTGCTTCTACTGAGATAATGTCACTTGTTGCTGTCTGCACCTGTTCAACATTGCTGGGTGCCACTGATGGAACTGCTTCTACTGAGATAATGTCACTTGTTGCTGTCTGCACCTGTTCAACATTGCTGGGTGCCACTGATGGAACTGCTTCTACTGAGATAATGTCACTTGTTGCTGTCTGCACCTATTCACCATTGCTGGATGCCACAGACGGAACTGTTTCTAGTGAAATGATGTCATTTATTGCTGTCTGCACCTGTCAACATTGCTGGGTGACACTGATGGAACTGCTTCTACTGAGATAATGTCACTTGTTGCTGTCTGCACCTATTCAACATTGCTGGATGCCACTGACGGAACTGTTTCTAGTGAAATGATGTCATTTATTGCTGTCTGCACCTGTCAACATTGCTGGGTGCCACTGATGGAACTGCTTCTACTGAGATAATGTCACTTGTTGCTGTCTGCACCTATTCAACATTGCTGGATGCCACTGACGGAACTGTTTCTAGTGAAATGATGTCATTTGTTGCTGTCTGCACCTGTCAACATTGCTGGATGCCACTGATGGAACTGCTTCTACTTAGATAATATCACTTGTTGCTGTCTGCACCTATTCAACATTGGTGGATGCCACTGACGGAACTGTATCTAATGAAATGATGTCACTTGTTGCTATCTGCACCTGTCAAGTTTGCTGGGTGACACTGTTGGAACTGCTTCTACTGAGATAATGTCACTTGTTGCTGTCTGCACCTGTTCAACATTGCTGGGTGCCACTGATGGAACTGTTTCTACTAAGATAATGGCACTTGTTGCTGTCTGCACCTATTCAACATTGCTGGATGCCACTGACGGAACTGTTTCTAGTGAAATGATGTGATTTATTGCTGTCTGCACCTGTGCCCATTGCTTGGTGCCACTGATGGAACTGCTTCTACTGAGATAATGTCACTTGTTGCTGTCTGCACCTATTCAATATTGCTGGATGCCACTAACGGAATTGTTTCTAATGAAATGATGTCACTTGTTGCTATCTGCACCTGTTCAAGATTGCTGGGTGACACCGATCTAACTGCTTCTACTGAGATAATGTCACTTGTTGCTGTCTGCACCTATTCAACATTGCTGGATGCCACTGACGGAACTGTTTCTAGTGAAATGATGTCATTTATTGCGTTCTGCACCTGTCAACATTGCTGGGTGCCACTGATGGAACTGCTTCTACTGAGATAATGTCACTTGTTGCTGTCTGCACCTATTCAACATTGCTGGATGCCACTGACGGAACTGTTTCTAGTGAAATGATGTCATTTATTGCTGTCTGCACCTGTCAACATTGCTGTGTGCCACTGATGGAACTGCTTCTACTGAGATAATGTCACTTGTTGCTGTCTGCACCTATTCAACATTGCTGGATGCCACTGACGGAACTGTTTCTAGTGAAATGATGTCATTTATTGCTGTCTGCACCTGTCAACATTGCTGGATGCCACTGATGGAACTGCTTCTACTTAGATAATATCACTTGTTGCTTTCTGCACCTATTCAACATTGCTGGATGCCAATGATAGACTTGTTTCTAGTGAAATGGTGTCATTTACTGCTGTCTGCACCTGTCAACACTGCTGTGTACCACTGGTGGAACTGCTTCTACTGAGATAATGTCACTTGTTGCTGTCTGCACCTATTCAACATTGCTGGATGCCACTGACGGAACTGTTTCTAGTGAAATGATGTCATTTATTGCTGTCTGCACCTGTCAACATTGCTGGGTGCCACTGATGGAACTGCTTCTACTGAGATAATATCACTTGTTGCTGTCTGCACCTATTCAACATTGCTGGATGCCACTGATGGAACTGTTTCTAGTGAAATGGTGTCATTTATTGCTGTCTGCACCTGTCAACATTGCTGTGTACCACTGGTGGAACTGCTTCTACTGAGATAATGTCACTTGTTGCTGTCTGCACCTATTCAACATTGCTGGATGCCACTGACGGAACTGTTTCTAGTGAAATGATGTCATTTATTGCTGTCTGCACCTGTCAACATTGCTGGATGCCACTGATGGACGTGCTTCTACTGAGATAATGTCACTTGTTGCTGTCTGCACCTATTCAACATTGCTGGATGACACTGATGGAACTGTTTCTAGTGAAACGATGTCATTTATTGCTGTCTGCACCTGTCAACATTGCTGTGTGAAACTGGTGGAACTGCTTCTACTGAGAAAATGTCACTTGTTGCTGTCTGCACCTGTTCAACATTGCTGGATGCCACTGACGGAACTGTTTCTAATGAAATGGTGTCACTTGTTGCTATCTGCACCTTTCAACATTGCTGGGTGCCACTGATGGAACTGCTTCTACTGAGATAACGTCACTTGTTGCTGTCTGCACCTATTCAACATTGCTGGATGCCACTGACGGAACTGTTTCTAGTGAAATGATGTCATTTATTGATGTCTGCTCCTGTCAATATTGCTAGGTGCCACTGATAGAACTGCTTCTACTGAGATAATGTCACTTGTTGCTGTCTGCACCTATTCAACATTGCTGGATGTCACTGATGGAACTGTTTGTAGTGAAATGATGTCATTTATTGCAGTCTGCACCTGTCAACATTGCTGGGTGCCACTGGTGGAACTGCTTCTACTGAGATGATGTCACTTGTTGCTGTCTGCACCTGTTCAACATTGCTGGATGGCACTGACGGATCTGTTTCTAGTGAAATGATGTCGTTTATTGCTGTCTGCACCTGTTCAACATTGCTTGGTGTCACTGATGGAACTGCTTCTACTGAGATAATGTCACTTGTTGCTGTCTGCACCTATTCAACATTGCTGGATGCCACTGACGGAACTGTTTCTAATGAAATGATGTCACTTGTTGCTATCTGCACCTGTCTAAGATTGCTGGGTGACACCGATGGAACTGCCTCTACTGAGATATTGTCACTTGTTGCTGTCTGCACCTGTTCAACATTGCTGGATGCCACTGACGGAACTGTTTCTAATGAAATGATGTCACTTGTTGCAATCTGCACCTGTCAACGTTGCTGGGTGCCACTGATGGAACTGCTTCTACTGAGATAATGTCACTTGTTGCGGTCTGCACCTATTCAACATTGCTGGATGCCACTGATGGAACTGTTTCTAGTGAAATGGTGTCATTTATTGCTGTCTGCACCTGTCAACATTGCTGTGTACCACTGGTGGAACTGCTTCTACTGAGATAATGTCACTTGTTGCTGTCTGCACCTATTCAACATTGCTGGATGCCACTGACGGAACTGTTTCTAGTGAAATGATGTCATTTATTGCTGTCTGCACCTGTCAACATTGCTGGATGCTACTGATGGAACTGCTTCTACTGAGATAATGTCACTTGTTGCTGTCTGCACCTATTCAACATTGCTGGATGCCACTGATGGAACTGTTTCTAGTGAAACGATGTCATTTATTGCTGTCTGCACCTGTCAACATTGCTGTGTGAAACTGGTGGAACTGCTTCTACTGAGAAAATGTCACTTGTTGCTGTCTGCACCTGTTCAACATTGCTGGATGCCACTGACGGAACTGTTTCTAATGAAATGGTGTCACTTGTTGCTATCTGCACCTGTCAACATTGCTGGGTGCCACTGGTGGAACTGCTTCTACTGAGATGATGTCACTTGTTGCTGTCTGCACCTGTTCAACATTGCTGGATGGCACTGACGGATCTGTTTCTAGTGAAATGATGTCATTTATTGCTGTCTGCACCAGTTCAACATTGCTGTATGCCACTGACGGAACTGTTTCTAATGATATGATGTCACTTGTTGGTATCTGCTCCTGTCAACATTGCTGGGTGCCACTGATGGAACTGCTTCTACTGAGATAACGTCACTTGTTGCTGTCTGCACCTATTCAACATTGCTGGATGCCACTGACGGAACTGTTTCTAGTGAAATGATGTCATTTATTGATGTCTGCACCTGTCAATATTGCTAGGTGCCACTGATAGAACTGCTTCTACTGAGATAATGTCACTTGTTGCTGTCTGCACCTATTCAACATTGCAGGATGTCACTGATGGAACTGTTTGTAGTGAAATGATGTCATTTATTGCTGTCTGCACCTGTCAACATTGCTGGGTGCCACTGGTGGAACTGCTTCTACTGAGATAGTGTTACTTGTTGCTGTCTGCACCTGTTCAACATTGCTGGGTGCCACTGATGGAACTGTTTCTAGTGAAATGATGTCATTTATTGCTGTCTGCACCTGTGAACATTGCTGGATGCCACTGGTGGAACTGCTTCTACTGAGATAGTGTTACTTGTTGCTGTCTGCACCTGTTCAACATTGCTGGGTGCCACTGATGGAACTGTTTCTAGTGAAATGATGTCATTTATTGCTGTCTGCACCTGTGAACATTGCTGGATGCCACTGGTGGAACTGCTTCTACTGAGATAGTGTTACTTGTTGCTGTCTCCACCTGTTCAACATTGCTGGGTGCCACTGATGGAACTGCTTCTATTGAGATAATGTCCCTTGTAGCTGTCTGCAGCTGTTCAACATTGCTAGGTGCCACTGACGAAATCGTCTCAAGTGAAATGATGTCGCTTGTTGCTGTCTGTAACTGTCAACATTGCTGGGTGCCACTGATGGAACTGTTTCTAGTGAAATGATGTTAATTGTTGCTGTCTGCACCTGTCAACATTGCTTGGTGCCACTGATGGAACTGCTTCTACTGAGATAATGTCACTTGTTGCTGTCTGCAGCTATTCAACATTGCTGGATGCCACTGACGGAACTGTTTCTAGTGAAATGATGTCATTTATTGCTGTCTGCACCTGACAACATTGCTGGGTGCCACTGATGGAACTGCTTCTACTGAGATAATGTCACTTGTTGCTGTCTGCACCTGTTCAACATTGCTGGATGCCACTGACGGAACTGTTTCTAATGAAATGGTGTCACTTGTTGCTATCTGCACCTGTCAACATTGCTGGGTGCCACTGGTGGAACTGCTTCTACTGAGATGATGTCACTTGTTGCTGTCTGCACCTGTTCAACATTGCTGGATGGCACTGACGGATATGTTTCTAGTGAAATGATGCCATTTATTGCTGTCTGCACCTGTTCAACATTGCTTGGTGTCACTGATGGAACTGCTTCTACTGAGATAATGTCACTTGTTGCTGTCTGCACCTATTCAACATTGCTGGATGCCACTGACGGAACTGTTTCTAATGAAATGATGTCACTTGTTGCTATCTGCACCTGTTCAAGATTGCTGGGTGACACCGATGGAACTGCCTCTACTGCGATATTGTCACTTGTTGCTGTCTGCACCTGTTCCTCATTGCTGGACGCCACTGACGGAACTGTTTCTAATGAAATGATGTCACTTGTTGCTATCTGCACCTGTTCAAGTTTGCTGGGTGACACTGATGGAACTGCTTCTACTGAGATTATGTCACTTCTTGCTGTCTGCACCTGTTCAACATTGCTGGGTGCCACTGATGGAACTGCTTCTACTGAGATAATGTCACTTGTTGCTGTCTGCACCTATTCAACATTGCTGGATGCCACTGACGGAACTGTTTCTAGTAAAATGATGTCATTTATTGCTGTCTGCACCTGTCAACATTGCTGGGTGCCAGTGATGGAACTGCTTCTACTGAGATAATGTCACTTGTTGCGGTCTGCACCTGTTCAACATTGCTGGATGCCACTGACGGAACTGTTTCTAATGAAATGATGCCACTTGTTGCTATCTGCACCTGTCAACATTGCTGGGTGCCACTGATGGAACTGCTTCTACTGAGATAATGTCACTTGTTGCTGTCTGCACCTATTCAACATTGCTGGATGCCACTGACGGAACTGTTTCTATTGAAATGATGTCATTTATTGCTGTCTGCACGTGTCAACATTGCTGGATGCCACTGATGGAACTGTTTCTACTGAGATAATGTCTCTTGTTGCTGTCTGCACCTATTCAACATTGCTGGATGCCACTGATGGAACTGTTTCTAGTGAAATGATGTCATTTATTGCTGTCTGCACCTGTCAACATTGCTGGGTGCCACTGATGGAACTGCTTCTACTGAGATAATGTCACTTGTTGCGGTCTGCACCTGTTCAACATTGCTGGATGCCACTGACGGAACTGTTTCTAATGAAATGATGCCACTTGTTGCTATCTGCACCTGTTCAACATTGCTGGGTGCCACTGATGGAACCGCTTCTACTGAGATAATGTCACTTGTTGCTGTCTGCACCTATTCAACATTGCTGGATGCCACTGATGGAACTATTTCTAGTGAAATGATGTCACTTGTTGCTGTCTGTACCTGTCAACATTACTTGGTGCCGCTGATGGAACTGTCTCCTGTGAACTGATGTCACTTGTTGCTGTCTGCACCTGTTAACCATTGCTGGTTGCCACTGATGGAACTGCTTCTACTGAGATAATGCCACTTGTTGCTGTCTCTACCTGTTCAACATTGCTGGGTGCCACTGATGGAACTGCTTCTATTGAGATAATGTCCCTTGTAGCTGTCTGCAGCTGTTCAACATTGCTAGGTGCCACTGACGAAATCGTCTCAAGTGAAATGATGTCGCTTGTTGCTGTCTGTAACTGTCAACATTGCTGGGTGCCACTGATGGAACTGTTTCTAGTGAAATGATGTTAATTGTTGCTGTCTGCACCTGTCAACATTGCTTGGTGCCACTGATGGAACTGCTTCTACTGAGATAATGTCACTTGTTGCTGTCTGCAGCTATTCAACATTGCTGGATGCCACTGACGGAACTGTTTCTAGTGAAATGATGTCATTTATTGCTGTCTGCACCTGACAACATTGCTGGGTGCCACTGATGGAACTGCTTCTACTGAGATAATGTCACTTGTTGCTGTCTGCACCTGTTCAACATTGCTGGATGCCACTGACGGAACTGTTTCTAATGAAATGGTGTCACTTGTTGCTATCTGCACCTGTCAACATTGCTGGGTGCCACTGGTGGAACTGCTTCTACTGAGATGATGTCACTTGTTGCTGTCTGCACCTGTTCAACATTGCTGGATGGCACTGACGGATGTGTTTCTAGTGAAATGATGTCATTTATTGCTGTCTGCACCTGTTCAACATTGCTTGGTGTCACTGATGGAACTGCTTCTACTGAGATAATGTCACTTGTTGCTGTCTGCACCTATTCAACATTGCTGGATGCCACTGACGGAACTGTTTCTAATGAAATGATGTCACTTGTTGCTATCTGCACCTGTTCAAGATTGCTGGGTGACACCGATGGAACTGCCTCTACTGCGATATTGTCACTTGTTGCTGTCTGCACCTGTTCCTCATTGCTGGACGCCACTGACGGAACTGTTTCTAATGAAATGATGTCACTTGTTGCTATCTGCACCTGTTCAAGTTTGCTGGGTGACACTGATGGAACTGCTTCTACTGAGTTTATGTCACTTCTTGCTGTCTGCACCTGTTCAACATTGCTGGGTGCCACTGATGGAACTGCTTCTACTGAGATAATGTCACTTGTTGCTGTCTGCACCTATTCAACATTGCTGGATGCCACTGACGGAACTGTTTCTAGTAAAATGATGTCATTTATTGCTGTCTGCACCTGTCAACATTGCTGGGTGCCAGTGATGGAACTGCTTCTACTGAGATAATGTCACTTGTTGCGGTCTGCACCTGTTCAACATTGCTGGATGCCACTGACGGAACTGTTTCTAATGAAATGATGCCACTTGTTGCTATCTGCACCTGTCAACATTGCTGGGTGCCACTGATGGAACTGCTTCTACTGAGATAATGTCACTTGTTGCTGTCAGCAACTATTCAACATTGCTGGATGCCACTGACGGAACTGTTTCTATTGAAATGATGTCATTTATTGCTGTCTGCACGTGTCAACATTGCTGGATGCCACTGATGGAACTGTTGCTACTGAGATAATGTCTCTTGTTGCTGTCTGCACCTATTCAACATTGCTGGATGCCACTGATGGAACTGTTTCTAGTGAAATGATGTCATTTATTGCTGTCTGCACCTGTCAACATTGCTGGGTGCCACTGATGGAACTGCTTCTACTGAGTTAGTGTCACTTCTTGCTGTCTGCACCTATTCAACATTGCTGGATGCAACTGACGGAACTGTTTCTAGTGAAATGATGTCATTTATTGCTGTCTGCACCTGTCAACATTGCTGAATGCCACTGATGGAACTGCTTCTACTTAGATAATATCACTTGTTGCTGTCTGCACCTATTCAACATTGCTGGATGCCACTGACGGATCTGTATCTAAAGAAATGATGTCACTTGTTGCTATCTGCACCTTTTCAAGTCTGCTGGGTGACACTGATGAAACTGCTTCTACTGAGATAATGTCACTTGTTGCTGTCTGCACCTGTCCAACATTGCTGGATGCCACTGACGGAACTGTTTCTAATGAAATGGTGTCACTTGTTGCTATCTGCACCTGTCAACATTGCTGGGTGCCACTGGTGGAACTGCTTCTACTGAGATGATGTCACTTGTTGCTGTCTGCACCTGTTCAACATTGCTGGATGGCACTGACGGATCTGTTTCTAGTGAAATGATGTCATTTATTGCTGTCTGCACCAGTTCAACATTGCTGGATGCCACTGACGGAACTGTTTCTAATGATATGATGTCACTTGTTGCTATCTGCACCTGTCAACATTGCTGGGTGCCACTGATGGAACTGCTTCTACTAAGATAACGTCACTTGTTGCTGTCTGCACCTATTCAACATTGCTGGATGCCACTGACGGAACTGTTTCTAGTGAAATGATGTCATTTATTGATGTCTGCACCTGTCAATATTGCTAGGTGCCACTGATAGAACTGCTTCTACTGAGATAATGTCACTTGTTGCTGTCTGCACCTATTCAACATTGCTGGATGTCACTGATGGAACTGTTTGTAGTGAAATGATGTCATTTATTGCTGTCTGCACCTGTCAACATTGCTGGGTGCCACTGGTGGAACTGCTTCTACTGAGATAGTGTTACTTGTTGCTGTCTGCACCTGTTCAACATTGCTGGGTGCCACTGATGGAACTGTTTCTAGTGAAATGATGTCATTTATTGCTGTCTGCACCTGTGAACATTGCTGGATGCCACTGGTGGAACTGCTTCTACTGAGATAGTGTTACTTGTTGCTGTCTGCACCTGTTCAACATTGCTGGGTGCCACTGACGGAACCGCTTCTACTGAGATAATGTCACTTGTTGCTGTCTGCACCTATTCAACATTGCTGGATGCCACCCGATGGAACTATTTCTAGTGAAATGATGTCACTTGTTGCTGTCTGTACCTGTCAACATTACTTGGTGCCGCTGATGGAACTGTTTCCTGTGAACTGATGTCACTTGTTGCTGTCTGCACCTGTTAACCATTGCTGGTTGCCACTGATGGAACTGCTTCTACTGAGATAATGCCACTTGTTGCTGTCTCCACCTGTTCAACATTGCTGGGTGCCACTGATGGAACTGCTTCTATTGAGATAATGTCCCTTGTAGCTGTCTGCAGCTGTTCAACATTGCTAGGTGCCACTGACGAAATCGTCTCAAGTGAAATGATGTCGCTTGTTGCTGTCTGTAACTGTCAACATTGCTGGGTGCCACTGATGGAACTGTTTCTAGTGAAATGATGTTAATTGTTGCTGTCTGCACCTGTCAACATTGCTTGGTGCCACTGATGGAACTGCTTCTACTGAGATAATGTCACTTGTTGCTGTCTGCAGCTATTCAACATTGCTGGATGCCACTGACGGAACTGTTTCTAGTGAAATGATGTCATTTATTGCTGTCTGCACCTGACAACATTGCTGGGTGCCACTGATGGAACTGCTTCTACTGAGATAATGTCACTTGTTGCTGTCTGCACCTGTTCAACATTGCCGGATGCCACTGACGGAACTGTTTCTAATGAAATGGTGTCACTTGTTGCTATCTGCACCTGTCAACATTGCTGGGTGCCACTGGTGGAACTGCTTCTACTGAGATGATGTCACTTGTTGCTGTTTGCACCTGTTCAACATTGCTGGATGGCACTGACGGATCTGTTTCTAGTGAAATGATGTCATTTATTGCTGTCTGCACCTGTTCAACATTGCTTGGTGTCACTGATGGAACTGCTTCTACTGAGATAATGTCACTTGTTGCTGTCTGCACCTATTCAACATTGCTGGATGCCACTGACGGAACTGTTTCTAATGAAATGATGTCACTTGTTGCTGTCTGCACCTGTTCAAGATTGCTGGGTGACACCGATGGAACTGCCTCTACTGCGATATTGTCACTTGTTGCTGTCTGCACCTGTTCCTCATTGCTGGACGCCACTGACGGAACTGTTTCTAATGAAATGATGTCACTTGTTGCTATCTGCACCTGTTCAAGTTTGCTGGGTGACACTGATGGAACTGCTTCTACTGAGATTATGTCACTTGTTGCTGTCTGCACCTATTCAACATTGCTGGATGCCACTGATGGAACTGTTTCTAGTGAAACGCTGTCATTTATTGCTCTCTGCACCTGTCAACATTGCTGGGTGCCACTGATGGAACTGCTTCTACTGAGTTAATGTCACTTCTTGCTGTCTGCACCTATTCAACATTGCTGGATGCAACTGACGGAACTGTTTCTAGTGAAATGATGTCATTTATTGCTGTCTGCACCTGTCAACATTGCTGGATGCCACTGATGGAACTGCTTCTACTTAGATAATATCACTTGTTGCTGTCTGCACCTATTCAACATTGCTGGATGCCACTGACGGATCTGTATCTAAAGAAATGATGTCACTTGTTGCTATCTGCACCTGTTCAAGTCTGCTGGGTGACACTGATGGAACAGCTTCTACTGAGATAATGTCACTTGTTGCTGTCTGCACCTATTCACCATTGCTGGATGCCACAGACGGAACTGTTTCTAGTGAAATGATGTCATTTATTGCTGTCTGCACCTGTCAACATTGCTGGGTGCCACTGATGGAACTGCTTCTACTGAGATAATGTCACTTGTTGCTGTCTGCACCTATTCAACATTGCTGGATGCCACTGACGGAACTGTTTCTAGTGAAATGATGTCATTTATTGCTGTCTGCACCTGTCAACATTGCTGGGTGCCACTGATGGAACTGCTTCTACTGAGATAATGTCACTTGTTGCTGTCTGCACATATTCAACATTGCTGGATGCCACTGACGGAACTGTTTCTAGTGAAATGATGTCATTTGTTGCTGTCTGCACCTGTCAACATTGCTGGATGCCACTGATGGAACTGCTTCTACTTAGATAATATCACTTGTTCCTGTCTGCACCTATTCAACATTGGTGGATGCCACTGACGGAACTGTATCTAATGAAATGATGTCACTTGTTGCTATCTGCACCTGTCAAGTTTGCTGGGTGACACTGTTGGAACTGCTTCTACCGAGATAATGTCACTTGTTGCTGTCTGCACCTGTTCAACATTGCTGGGTGCCACTGATGGAACTGTTTCTACTGAGATAATGGCACTTGTTGCTGTCTGCACCTATTCAACATTGCTGGATGCCACTGACGGAATTGTTTCTAATGAAATGATGTCACTTGTTGCTATCTGCACCTGTTCAAGATTGCTGGTGACACGGATGGAACTGCTTCTACTGAGATAATGTCATTTGTTGCTGTCTGCACCTATTCAACATTGCTGGATGCCACTGACGGAACTGTTTCTAGTGAAATGATGTCATTTATTGCGTTCTGCACCTGTCAACATTGCTGGGTGCCACTGATGGAACTGCTTCTACTGAGATAATGTCATTTGTTGCTGTCTGCACCTATTCAACATTGCTGGATGCCACTGACGGAACTGTTTCTAGTGAAATGATGTCATTTATTGCTGTCTGCACCTGTCAACATTGCTGGATGCCACTGATGGAACTGCTTCTACTGAGATAATGTCACTTGTTGCTGTTTGCACCTATTCAACATTGCAGGATGCCACTGACGGAACTGTTTCTAGTGAAATGATGTCATTTATTGCTGTCTGCACCTGTCAACATTGCTGGGAGCCACTGATGGAACTGCTTCTACTGAGATAATGTCACTTGTTGCTGTCTGCACCTATTCAACATTGCTGGATGCCACTGATGGAACTGTTTCTAGTGAAATGGTGTCATTTATTGCTGTCTGCACCTGTCAACATTCCTGTGTACCACTGGTGGAACTGCTTCTACT
Source organism: Schistocerca piceifrons (assembly GCF_021461385.2). Classification (NCBI taxonomy): domain Eukaryota; kingdom Metazoa; phylum Arthropoda; class Insecta; order Orthoptera; family Acrididae; genus Schistocerca; species Schistocerca piceifrons. Next base: position 768,420,151 of record NC_060141.1, on the reverse strand, counting down.
GAGATAATGTCACTTGTTGCTGTCTGCACCTATTCAACATTGCTGGATGCCACTGACGGAACTGTTTCTAATGAAATGATGTCATTTATTGCTGTCTGCACCTGTCAACATTGCTGGATGCCACTGATGGAACTGCTTCTACTGAGATAATGTCACTTGTTGCTGTCTGCACCTATTCAACATTGCTGGATGCCACTGATGGAACTGTTTCTAGTGAAACGATGTCATTTATTGCTGTCTGCACCTGTCAACATTGCTGTGTGAAACTGGTGGAACTGCTTCTACTGAGAAAATGTCACTTGTTGCTGTCTGCACCAGTTCAACATTGCTGGATGCCACTGACGGAACTGTTTCTAATGAAATGGTGTCACTTGTTGCTATCTGCACCTGTCAACATTGCTGGGTGCCACTGGTGGAACTGCTTCTACTGAGATGATGTCACTTGTTGCTGTCTGCACCTGTTCAACATTGCTCGATGGCACTGACGGATCTGTTTCTAGTGAAATGATGTCATTTATTGCTGTCTGCACCTGTTCAACATTGCTGGATGCCACTGACGGAACTGTTTCTAATGATATGATGTCACTTGTTGCTATCTGCACCTGTCAACATTGCTGGGTGCCACTGATGGAACTGCTTCTACTGAGATAACGTCACTTGTTGCTGTCTGCACCTATTCAACATTGCTGGATTCCACTGACGGAACTGTTTCTAGTGAAATGATGTCATTTATTGATGTCTGCACCTGTCAATATTGCTAGGTGCCACTGATAGAACTGCTTCTACTGAGATAATGTCACTTGTTGCTGTCTGCACCTATTCAACATTGCTGGATGTCACTGATGGAACTGTTTGTAGTGAAATGATGTCATTTATTGCTGTCTGCACTTGTCAACATTGCTGGGTGCCACTGGTGGAGCTGCTTCTACTGAGATAGTGTTACTTGTTGCTGTCTGCACCTGTTCAACATTGCTGGGTGCCACTGATGGAACTGTTTCCAGTGAAATGATGTCATTTATTGCTGTCTGCACCTGTGAACATTGCTGGATGCCACTGGTGGAACTGCTTCTACTGAGATAGTGTTACTTGTTGCTGTCTGCACCTGTTCAACATTGCTGGGTGCCACTGATGGAACCGCTTCTACTGAGATAATGTCACTTGTTGCTGTCTGCACCTATTCAACATTGCTGGATGCCACTGATGGAACTGTTTCTAGTGAAATGATGTCACTTGTTGCTGTCTGTACCTGTCAACATTGCTGGATGCCACTGACGGAACTGTTTCTGATGATATGATGTCACTTGTTGCTATCTGCACCTGTCAACATTGCTGGGTGCCACTGATGGAACTGCTTCTACTGAGATAACGTCACTTGTTGCTGTCTGCACCTATTCAACATTGCTGGATTCCACTGACGGAACTGTTTCTAGTGAAATGATGTCATTTATTGATGTATGCACCTGTCAATATTGCTAGGTGCCACTGATAGAACTGCTTCTACTGAGATAATGTCACTTGTTGCTGTCTGCACCTATTCAACATTGCTGGATGTCACTGATGGAACTGTTTGTAGTGAAATGATGTCATTTATTGCTGTCTGCACTTGTCAACATTGCTGGGTGCCACTGGTGGAACTGCTTCTACTGAGATAGTGTTACTTGTTGCTGTCTGCACCTGTTCAACATTGCTGGGTGCCACTGATGGAACTGTTTCTAGTGAAATGATGTCATTTATTGCTGTCTGCACCTGTGAACATTGCTGGATGCCACTGGTGGAACTGCTTCTACTGAGAAAATGTCACTTGTTGCTGTCTGCACCAGTTCAACATTGCTGGATGCCACTGACGGAACTGTTTCTAATGAAATGGTGTCACTTGTTGCTATCTGCACCTGTCAACATTGCTGGGTGCCACTGGTGGAACTGCTTCTACTGAGATGATGTCACTTGTTGCTGTCTGCACCTGTTCAACATTGCTGGATGGCACTGACGGATCTGTTTCTAGTGAAATGATGTCATTTATTGCTGTCTGCACCTGTTCAACATTGCTGGATGCCACTGACGGAACTGTTTCAAATGATATGATGTCACTTGTTGCTATCTGCACCTGTCAACATTGCTGGGTGCCACTGATGCAACCGCTTCTACTGAGATAACGTCACTTGTTGCTGTCTGCACCTATTCAACATTGCTGGATTCCACTGACGGAACTGTTTCTAGTGAAATGATGTCATTTATTGATGTCTGCACCTGTCAATATTGCTAGGTGCCACTGATAGAACTGCTTCTACTGAGATAATGTCACTTGTTGCTGTCTGCACCTATTCAACATTGCTGGATGTCACTGATGGAACTGTTTGTAGTGAAATGATGTCATTTATTGCTGTCTGCACTTGTCAACATTGCTGGGTGCCACTGGTGGAACTGCTTCTACTGAGATAGTGTTACTTGTTGCTGTCTGCACCTGTTCAACATTGCTGGGTGCCACTGATGGAACTGTATCTAGTGAAATGATGTCATTTATTGCTGTCTGCACCTGTGAACATTGCTGGATGCCACTGGTGGAACTGCTTCTACTGAGATAGTGTTACTTGTTGCTGTCTGCACCTGTTCAACATTGCTGGGTGCCACTGATGGAACCGCTTCTACTGAGATAATGTCACTTGTTGCTGTCTGCACCTATTCAACATTGCTGGATGCCACTGATGGAACTGTTTCTAGTGAAATGATGTCACTTGTTGCTGTCTGTACCTGTCAACATTACTTGGTGCCGCTGATGGAACTGTTTCCTGTGAACTGATGTCACTTGTTGCTGTCTGCACCTGTTAACCATTGCTGGTTGCCACTGATGGAACGGCTTCTTTTGAGATAATGCCACGTGTTGCCGTCTCCACCTGTTCAACATTGCTGGGTGCCACTGATGGTACTGCTTCTACTGAGATAATGCCACTTGTTGCTGTCTCCACCTGTTCAACATTGCTGGGTGCCACTGATGGAACTGCTTCTATTGAGATAATGTCCCTTGTAGCTGTCTGCAGCTGTTCAACATTGCTAGGTGCAACTGACGAAATCGTCTCAAGTGAAATGATGTCGCTTGTTTCTGTCTGTAACTGTCAACATTGCTGGGTGCCACTGATGAAACTGTTTCTAGTGAAATGATGTCAATTGTTGCTGTCTGCACCTGTCAACATTGCTTGGTGCAACTGATGGAACTGCTTCTACTGAGATAAGGTCACTTGTTGCTGTCTGCAGCTATTCAACATTGCTGGATGCCACTGACGGAACTGTTTCTAGTCAAATGATGTCATTTATTGCTATCTGCACCTGTTCAAGATTGCTGGGAGACACCGATGGAACTGCCTCTACTGAGATATTGTCACTTGTTGCTGTCTGCACCTGTTTGCTGGATGCCACTGACGGAACTGTTTCTAATGAAATGATGCCACTTGTTGCTATCTGCACCTGTCAACATTGCTGGGTGCCACTGATGGAACTGCTTCTACTGAGATAATGTCACTTGTTGCTGTCTGCACATATTCAACATTGCTGGATGCCGCTGATGGAACGGTATCTAATGAGATGATGTCGCTTGTTGCTATTTGCAGCTGTTCAAGATTGCTGGGTGACACCGATGGAACTGCTTCTACTGAGATAATGTCACTTGTTGCTGTCTGCACCTGTTCAACATTGCTGGATTCCACTGACGGAACTGTTTCTAATGAAATGATGTCACTTGTTGCTATCTGCACCTGTCAACATTGCTGGGTGCCACTGATGGAACTGCTTCTACTGAGATAATGTCACTTGTTGCTGTCTGCACCTATTCAACATTGCTGGATGCCACTGACGGAACTGTTTCTAGTGAAATGATGTCATTTATTGCTGTCTGCACCTGTCAACATTGCTGGATGCCTTGATGGAACTGTTTCTACTGAGATAATGTCTCTTGTTGTTGTCTGCACCTGTTCAACATTGCTGGATGCCACTGATGGAACTGTCACTAGTGAAATGATGTCATTTATTGCTGTCTGCACCTGTCAACATTGCTGGGTGCCACTGATGGAACTGCTTCTACTGAGTTAATGTCACTTCTTGCTGTCTGCACCTATTCAACATTGCTGGATGCAACTGACGGAACTGTTTCTAGTGAAATGATGTCATTTATTGCTGTCTGCACCTGTCAACAATGCTGGGTGCCACTGATGGAACTGCTTCTACTGAGATAATGTCACTTGTTGCTGTCTGCACCTATTCAACATTGCTGGATGCCACTGACGGAACTGTTTCTAGTGAAATGATGTCATTTATTGCTGTCTGCACCTGTCAATATTGCTGGGTGCCACTGATGAAACTGCTTCTAATGAGATAATGTCACTTGTTGCTGTCTGCACCTATTCAACATTGTTGGATGCCACTGACGGAACTGTTTCTAGTGAAATGATGTCATTTGTTGCTGTCTGCACCTGTCAACATTGCTGGGTGCCACTGATGGAACTGCATCTACTGAGATAATGTCACTTGTTGCTGTCTGCACCTATTCAACATTGCTGGATGCCACTGACGGAACTGTTTCTAGTGAAATGATGTCATTTATTGCTGTCTGCACCTGTCAATATTGCTGGGTGCCACTGATGGAACTGCTTCTACTGAGATAATGTCACTTGTTGCTGTCTGCACCTATTCAACATTGTTGGATGCCACTGACGGAACTGTTTCTAGTGAAATGATGTCATTTGTTGCTGTCTGCACCTGTCAACATTGCTGGATGCCACTGATGGAACTGCTTCTACTTAGATAATATCACTTGTTGCTGTCTGCACCTATTCAACATTGGTGGATGCCACTGACGGAACTGTATCTAATGAAATGATGTCACTTGTTGCTATCTGCACCTGTCAAGTTTGCTGGGTGACACTGTTGGAACTGCTTCTACTGAGATAATGTCACTTGTTGCTGTCTGGACCTGTTCAACATTGCTGGGTGCCACTGATGGAACTGTTTCTACTGAGATAATGGCACTTGTTGCTGTCTGCACCTATTCAACATTGCTGGATGCCACTGACGGAACTGTTTCTAGTGAAATGATGTGATTTATTGCTGTCTGCACCTGTGCCCATTGCTGGGTGCCACTGATGGAACTGCTTCTACTGAGATAGTGTCACTTGTTGCTGTCTGCACCTATTCAACATTGCTGGATGCCACTGACGGAACTGTTTCTAGTGAAATGATGTCATTTATTGCTGTCTGCACCTGTCAACATTGCTGGGTGCCACTGATGGAACTGCTTCTACTGAGATAATGTCACTTGTTGCTGTCTGCACCTATTCAACATTGCTGGATGCCACTGATGGAACTGTTTCTAGTGAAATGGTGTCATTTATTGCTGTCTGCACCTGTCAACATTCCTGTGTACCACTGGTGGAACTGCTTCTACTGAGATAATGTCACTTGTTGCTGTCTGCACCTATTCAACATTGCTGGATGCCACTGACGGAACTGTTTCTAATGAAATGATGTCATTTATTGCTGTCTGCACCTGTCAACATTGCTGGATGCCACTGATGGAACTGCTTCTACTGAGATAATGTCACTTGTTGCTGTCTGCACCTATTCAACATTGCTGGATGCCACTGATGGAACTGTTTCTAGTGAAACGATGTCATTTATTGCTGTCTGCACCTGTCAACATTGCTGTGTGAAACTGGTGGAACTGCTTCTACTGAGAAAATGTCACTTGTTGCTGTCTGCACCAGTTCAACATTGCTGGATGCCACTGACGGAACTGTTTCTAATGAAATGGTGTCACTTGTTGCTATCTGCACCTGTCAACATTGCTGGGTGCCACTGGTGGAACTGCTTCTACTGAGATGATGTCACTTGTTGCTGTCTGCACCTGTTCAACATTGCTCGATGGCACTGACGGATCTGTTTCTAGTGAAATGATGTCATTTATTGCTGTCTGCACCTGTTCAACATTGCTGGATGCCACTGACGGAACTGTTTCTAATGATATGATGTCACTTGTTGCTATCTGCACCTGTCAACATTGCTGGGTGCCACTGATGGAACTGCTTCTACTGAGATAACGTCACTTGTTGCTGTCTGCACCTATTCAACATTGCTGGATTCCACTGACGGAACTGTTTCTAGTGAAATGATGTCATTTATTGATGTCTGCACCTGTCAATATTGCTAGGTGCCACTGATAGAACTGCTTCTACTGAGATAATGTCACTTGTTGCTGTCTGCACCTATTCAACATTGCTGGATGTCACTGATGGAACTGTTTGTAGTGAAATGATGTCATTTATTGCTGTCTGCACTTGTCAACATTGCTGGGTGCCACTGGTGGAACTGCTTCTACTGAGATAGTGTTACTTGTTGCTGTCTGCACCTGTTCAACATTGCTGGGTGCCACTGATGGAACTGTTTCCAGTGAAATGATGTCATTTATTGCTGTCTGCACCTGTGAACATTGCTGGATGCCACTGGTGGAACTGCTTCTACTGAGATAGTGTTATTTGTTGCTGTCTGCACCTGTTCAACATTGCTGGGTGCCACTGATGGAACCGCTTCTACTGAGATAATGTCACTTGTTGCTGTCTGCACCTATTCAACATTGCTGGATGCCACTGATGGAACTGTTTCTAGTGAAATGATGTCACTTGTTGCTGTCTGTACCTGTCAACATTGCTGGATGCCACTGACGGAACTGTTTCTGATGATATGATGTCACTTGTTGCTATCTGCACCTGTCAACATTGCTGGGTGCCACTGATGGAACTGCTTCTACTGAGATAACGTCACTTGTTGCTGTCTGCACCTATTCAACATTGCTGGATTCCACTGACGGAACTGTTTCTAGTGAAATGATGTCATTTATTGATGTATGCACCTGTCAATATTGCTAGGTGCCACTGATAGAACTGCTTCTACTGAGATAATGTCACTTGTTGCTGTCTGCACCTATTCAACATTGCTGGATGTCACTGATGGAACTGTTTGTAGTGAAATGATGTCATTTATTGCTGTCTGCACTTGTCAACATTGCTGGGTGCCACTGGTGGAACTGCTTCTACTGAGATAGTGTTACTTGTTGCTGTCTGCACCTGTTCAACATTGCTGGGTGCCACTGATGGAACTGTTTCTAGTGAAATGATGTCATTTATTGCTGTCTGCACCTGTGAACATTGCTGGATGCCACTGGTGGAACTGCTTCTACTGAGAAAATGTCACTTGTTGCTGTCTGCACCAGTTCAACATTGCTGGATGCCACTGACGGAACTGTTTCTAATGAAATGGTGTCACTTGTTGCTATCTGCACCTGTCAACATTGCTGGGTGCCACTGGTGGAACTGCTTCTACTGAGATGATGTCACTTGTTGCCGTCTGCACCTGTTCAACATTGCTGGATGGCACTGACGGATCTGTTTCTAGTGAAATGATGTCATTTATTGCTGTCTGCACCTGTTCAACATTGCTGGATGCCACTGACGGAACTGTTTCTAATGATATGATGTCACTTGTTGCCATCTGCACCTGTCAACATTGCTGGGTGCCACTGATGGAACCGCTTCTACTGAGATAACGTCACTTGTTGCTGTCTGCACCTATTCAACATTGCTGGATGCCACTGACGGAACTGTTTCTAGTGAAATGATGTCATTTATTGATGTCTGCACCTGTCAATATTGCTAGGTGCCACTGATAGAACTGCTTCTACTGAGATAATGTCACTTGTTGCTGTCTGCACCTATTCAACATTGCTGGATGTCACTGATGGAACTGTTTGTAGTGAAATGATGTCATTTATTGCTGTCTGCACTTGTCAACATTGCTGGGTGCCACTGGTGGAACTGCTTCTACTGAGATAGTGTTACTTGTTGCTGTCTGCACCTGTTCAACATTGCTGGGTGCCACTGATGGAACTGTATCTAGTGAAATGATGTCATTTATTGCTGTCTGCACCTGTGAACATTGCTGGATGCCACTGGTGGAACTGCTTCTACTGAGATAGTGTTACTTGTTGCTGTCTGCACCTGTTCAACATTGCTGGGTGCCACTGATGGAACCGCTTCTACTGAGATAATGTCACTTGTTGCTGTCTGCACCTATTCAACATTGCTGGATGCCACTGATGGAACTGTTTCTAGTGAAATGATGTCACTTGTTGCTGTCTGTACCTGTCAACATTACTTGGTGCCGCTGATGGAACTGTTTCCTGTGAACTGATGTCACTTGTTGCTGTCTGCACCTGTTAACCATTGCTGGTTGCCACTGATGGAACGGCTTCTTTTGAGATAATGCCACGTGTTGCCGTCTCCACCTGTTCAACATTGCTGGGTGCCACTGATGGTACTGCTTCTACTGAGATAATGCCACTTGTTGCTGTCTCCACCTGTTCAACATTGCTGGGTGCCACTGATGGAACTGCTTCTATTGAGATAATGTCCCTTGTAGCTGTCTGCAGCTGTTCAACATTGCTAGGTGCCACTGACGAAATCGTCTCAAGTGAAATGATGTCGCTTGTTTCTGTCTGTAACTGTCAACATTGCTGGGTGCCACTGATGAAACTGTTTCTAGTGAAATGATGTCAATTGTTGCTGTCTGCACCTGTCAACATTGCTTGGTGCAACTGATGGAACTGCTTCTACTGAGATAAGGTCACTTGTTGCTGTCTGCAGCTATTCAACATTGCTGGATGCCACTGACGGAACTGTTTCTAGTCAAATGATGTCATTTATTGCTATCTGCACCTGTTCAAGATTGCTGGGAGACACCGATGGAACTGCCTCTACTGAGATATTGTCACTTGTTGCTGTCTGCACCTGTTTGCTGGATGCCACTGACGGAACTGTTTCTAATGAAATGATGCCACTTGTTGCTATCTGCACCTGTCAACATTGCTGGGTGCCACTGATGGAACTGCTTCTACTGAGATAATGTCACTTGTTGCTGTCTGCACATATTCAACATTACTGGATGCCACTGATGGAACGGTTTCTAATGAGATGATGTCGCTTGTTGCTATCTGCAGCTGTTCAAGATTGCTGGGTGACACCGATGGAACTGCTTCTACTGAGATAATGTCACTTGTTGCTGTCTGCACCTGTTCAACATTGCTGGATTCCACTGACGGAACTGTTTCTAATGAAATGATGTCACTTGTTGCTATCTGCACCTGTCAACATTGCTGGGTGCCACTGATGGAACTGCTTCTACTGAGATAATGTCACTTGTTGCTGTCTGCACCTATTCAATATTGCTGGATGCCACTGACGGAACTGTTTCTAGTGAAATGATGTCATTTATTGCTGTCTGCACCTGTCAACATTGCTGGATGCCACTGATGGAACTGTTTCTACTGAGATAATGTCTCTTGTTGTTGTCTGCACCTGTTCAACATTGCTGGATGCCACTGATGGAACTGTTACTAGTGAAATGATGTCATTTATTGCTGTCTGCACCTGTCAACATTGCTGGGTGCCACTGATGGAACTGCTTCTACTGAGTTAATGTCACTTCTTGCTGTCTGCACCTATTCAACATTGCTGGATGCAACTGACGGAACTGTTTCTAGTGAAATGCTGTCATTTATTGCTGTCTGCACCTGTCAACAATGCTGGGTGCCACTGATGGAACTGCTTCTACTGAGATAATGTCACTTGTTGCTGTCTGCACCTATTCAACATTGCTGGATGCCACTGACGGAACTGTTTCTAGAGAAATGATGTCATTTATTGCTGTCTGCACCTGTCAATATTGCTGGGTGCCACTGATGGAACTGCTTCTACTGAGATAATGTCACTTGTTGCTGTCTGCACCTATTCAACATTGTTGGATGCCACTGACGGAACTGTTTCTAGTGAAATGATGTCATTTGTTGCTGTCTGCACCTGTCAACATTGCTGGGTGCCACTGATGGAACTGCTTCTACTGAGATAATGTCACTTGTTGCTGTCTGCACCTATTCAACATTGCTGGATGCCACTGACGGAACTGTTTCTAGTGAAATGATGTCATTTATTGCTGTCTGCACCTGTCAATATTGCTGGGTGCCACTGATGGAACTGCTTCTACTGAGATAATGTCACTTGTTGCTGTCTGCACCTATTCAACATTGTTGGATGCCACTGACGGAACTGTTTCTAGTGAAATGATGTCATTTGTTGCTGTCTGCACCTGTCAACATTGCTGGATGCCACTGATGGAACTGCTTCTACTTAGATAATATCACTTGTTGCTGTCTGCACCTATTCAACATTGGTGGATGCCACTGACGGAACTGTATCTAATGAAATGATGTCACTTGTTGCTATCTGCACCTGTCAAGTTTGCTGGGTGACACTGTTGGAACTGCTTCTACTGAGATAATGTCACTTGTTGCTGTCTGGACCTGTTCAACATTGCTGGGTGCCACTGATGGAACTGTTTCTACTGAGATAATGGCACTTGTTGCTGTCTGCACCTATTCAACATTGCTGGATGCCACTGACGGAACTGTTTCTAGTGAAATGATGTGATTTATTGCTGTCTGCACCTGTGCCCATTGCTGGGTGCCACTGATGGAACTGCTTCTACTGAGATAGTGTCACTTGTTGCTGTCTGCACCTATTCAACATTGCTGGATGCCACTGCCGGAATTGTTTCTAATGAAATGATGTCACTTGTTGCTATCTGCACCTGTTCAAGATTGCTGGGTGACACCGATGGAACTGCTTCTACTGAGATAATGTCACTTGTTGCTGTCTGCACCTATTCAACATTGCTGGATGCCACTGACGGAACTGTTTCTAGTGAAATGATGTCATTTATTGCGTTCTGCACCTGTCAACATTGCTGGGTGCCACTGATGGAACTGCTTCTACTGAGATAATGTCACTTGTTGCTGTCTGCACCTGTTCAACATTGCTGGATGCCACTGACGGAACTGTTTATAGTGAAATGATGTCATTTATTGCTGTCTGCACCTGTCAACATTGCTGGGTGCCACTGATGGAACTGCTTCTACTGAGATAATGTCACTTGTTGCTGTCTGCACCTATTCAACATTGCTGGATGCCACTGACGGAACTGTTTCTAGTGAAATGATGTCATTTATTGCTGTCTGTACCTGTCGACATTGCTGGATGCCACTGATGGAACTGCTTCTACTTAGATAATATCACTTGTTGCTGTCTGCACCTATTCAACATTGCTGGATGCCAATGATGGAACTGTTTCTAGTGAAATGGTGTCATTTATTGCTGTCTGCACCTGACAACATTGCTGTGTACCACTGGTGGAACTGCTTCTACTGAGATAATGTCACTTGTTGCTGTCTGCACCTATTCAACATTGCTGGATGCCACTGACGGAACTGTTTCTAGTGAAATGATGTCATTTATTGCTGTCTGCACCTGTCAACATTGCTGGGTGCCACTAATGGAACTGCTTCTACTGAGATAATGTCACTTGTTGCTGTCTGCACCTATTCAACATTGCTGGATGCCACGGATGGAACTGTTTCTAGTGAAATGGTGTCATTTATTGCTGTCTGCACCGGTCAACATTGCTGTGTACCACTGGTGGATCTGCTTCTACTGAGATAATGTCACTTGTTGCTGTCTGCACCATTTCAACATTGCTGGATGCCACTGACGGAACTGTTTCTAGTGAAATGATGTCATTTATTGCTGTCTGCACCTGTCAACATTGCTGGATGCCACTGATGGAACTGCTTCTACTGAGATAATGTCACTTGTTGCTGTCTGCACCTATTCAACATTGCTGGATGCCACTGATGGAACTGTTTCTAGTGAAACGATGTCATTTATTGCTGTCTGCACCTGTCAACATTGCTGTGTGAAACTGGTGGAACTGCTTCTACTGAGAAAATGTCACTTGTTGCTGTCTGCACCTGTTCAACATTGCTGGATGCCACTGACGGAACGGTTTCTAATGAAATGGTGTCACTTGTTGCTATCTGCACCTGTCAACATTGCTGGGTGCCACTGGTGGAACTGCTTCTACTGAGATGATGTCACTTGTTGCTGTCTGCACCTGTTCAACATTGCTGGATGGCACTGACGGATCTGTTTCTAGTGAAATGATGTCATTTATTGCTGTCTGCACCAGTTCAACATTGCTGGATGCCACTGACGGAACTGTTTCTAATGATATGATGTCACTTGTTGCTATCTGCACCTGTCAACATTGCTGGGTGCCACTGATGGAACTGCTTCTACTGAGATAACGTCACTTGTTGCTGTCTGCACCTATTCAACATTGCTGGATGCCACTGACGGAACTGTTTCTAGTGAAATGATGTCATTTATTGATGTCTGCACCTGTCAATATTGCTAGGTGCCACTGATAGAACTGCTTCTACTGAGATAATGTCACTTGTTGCTGTCTGCACCTATTCAACATTGCTGGTTGTCACTGATGGAACTGTTTGTAGTGAAATGATGTCATTTATTGCTGTCTGCACCTGTCAACATTGCTGGGTGCCACTGGTGGAACTGCTTCTACTGAGATAGTGTTACTTGTTGCTGTCTGCACCTGTTCAACATTGCTGGGTGCCACTGATGGAACTGTTTCTAGTGAAATGATGTCATTTATTACTGTCTGCACCTGTGAACATTGCTGGATGCCACTGGTGGAACTGCTCCTACTGAGATAGTGTTACTTGTTGCTGTCTGCACCTGTTCAACATTGCTGGGTGCCACTGATGGAACGGCTTCTACTGAGATAATGCCACTTGTTGCTGTCTCCACCTGTTCAACATTGCTGGGTGCCACTGATGGAACTGCTTCTATTGAGATAATGTCCCTTGTAGCTGTCTGCAGCTGTTCAACATTGCTAGGTGCCACTGACGAAATCGTCTCAAGTGAAATGATGTCGCTTGTTGCTGTCTGTAACTGTCAACATTGCTGGGTGCCACTGATGGAACTGTTTCTAGTGAAATGATGTCAATTGTTGCTGTCTGCACCTGTCAACATTGCTTGGTGCCTCTGATGGAACTGCTTCTACTGAGATAATGTCACTTGTTGCTGTCTGCAGCTATTCAACATTGCTGGATGCCACTGACGGAACTGTTTCTAGTGAAATGATGTCATTTATTGCTGTCTGCACCTGACAACATTGCTGGGTGCCACTGATGGAACTGCTTCTACTGAGATAATGTCACTTGTTGCTGTCTGCACCTGTTCAACACTGCTGGGTGGCACTGATGGAACTGTTTCTAGTGAAATGATGTCATTTATTGCTGTCTGCACCGGCCAGCACTGCTGGGTGCCACTGATGGAACTGCTTCTACTGAGATAATGTCACTTGTTGCTGTCTGCACCTATTCAACATTGCTGGATGCCACTGATGGAACTGTTTCTAGTGAAATGATGTCATTTATTGCTGTCTGCACCTGTCAACATTGCTGGGTGCCACTGGTGGAACTGCTTCTACTGAGCTAATGTCACTTGTTGCTGTCTGCAGCTATTCAACATTGCTGGATGCCACTGACGGAACTGTTTCTAGTGAAATGATGTCATTTATTGCGTTCTGCACCTGTCAACATTGCTGGGTGCCACTGATGGAACTGCTTCTACTGAGATAATGTCACTTGTTGCTGTCTGCACCTATTCAACATTGCTGGATGCCACTGACGGAACTGTTTCTAGTGAAATGATGTCATTTATTGCTGTCTGCACCTGTCAACATTGCTGGGTGCCACTGATGGAACTGCTTCTACTGAGATAATGTCACTTGTTGCTGTCTGCACCTATTCAACATTGCTGGATGCCACTGATGGAACTGTTTGTAGTGAAATGATGTCATTTATTGCTGTCTGCACCTGTCAACATTGCTGGGTGCCACTGGTGGAACTGCTTCTACTGAGATAGTGTTACTTGTTGCTGTCTGCACCTGTTCAACATTGCTGGGTGCCACTGATGGAACTGTTTCTAGTGAAATGATGTCATTTATTACTGTCTGCACCTGTGAACATTGCTGGATGCCACTGGTGGAACTGCTCCTACTGAGATAGTGTTACTTGTTGCTGTCTGCACCTGTTCAACATTGCTGGGTGCCACTGATGGAACGGCTTCTACTGAGATAATGCCACTTGTTGCTGTCTCCACCTGTTCAACATTGCTGGGTGCCACTGATGGAACTGCTTCTATTGAGATAATGTCCCTTGTAGCTGTCTGCAGCTGTTCAACATTGCTAGGTGCCACTGACGAAATCGTCTCAAGTGAAATGATGTCGCTTGTTGCTGTCTGTAACTGTCAACATTGCTGGGTGCCACTGATGGAACTGTTTCTAGTGAAATGATGTCAATTGTTGCTGTCTGCACCTGTCAACATTGCTTGGTGCCTCTGATGGAACTGCTTCTACTGAGATAATGTCACTTGTTGCTGTCTGCAGCTATTCAACATTGCTGGATGCCACTGACGGAACTGTTTCTAGTGAAATGATGTCATTTATTGCTGTCTGCACCTGACAACATTGCTGGGTGCCACTGATGGAACTGCTTCTACTGAGATAATGTCACTTGTTGCTGTCTGCACCTGTTCAACACTGCTGGGTGGCACTGATGGAACTGTTTCTAGTGAAATGATGTCATTTATTGCTGTCTGCACCGGCCAGCACTGCTGGGTGCCACTGATGGAACTGCTTCTACTGAGATAATGTCACTTGTTGCTGTCTGCACCTATTCAACATTGCTGGATGCCACTGATGGAACTGTTTCTAGTGAAATGATGTCATTTATTGCTGTCTGCACCTGTCAACATTGCTGGGTGCCACTGGTGGAACTGCTTCTACTGAGCTAATGTCACTTGTTGCTGTCTGCAGCTATTCAACATTGCTGGATGCCACTGACGGAACTGTTTCTAGTGAAATGATGTCATTTATTGCGTTCTGCACCTGTCAACATTGCTGGGTGCCACTGATGGAACTGCTTCTACTGAGATAATGTCACTTGTTGCTGTCTGCACCTATTCAACATTGCTGGATGCCACTGACGGAACTGTTTCTAGTGAAATGATGTCATTTATTGCTGTCTGCACCTGTCAACATTGCTGGGTGCCACTGATGGAACTGCTTCTACTGAGATAATGTCACTTGTTGCTGTCTGCACCTATTCAACATTGCTGGATGCCACTGACGGAACTGTTTCTAGTGAAATGATGTCATTTATTGCTGTCTGCACCTGTCAACATTGCTGGATGCCACTGGAGGAACTGCTTCTACTTAGATAATATCACTTGTTGCTGTCTGCACCTATTCAACATTGCTGGATGCCAATGATGGAACTGTTTCTAGTGAAATGGTGTCATTTATTGCTGTCTGCACCTGTCAACATTGCTGTGTACCACTGGTGGAACTGCTTCTACTGAGATAATGTCACTTGTTGCTGTCTGCACCTATTCAACATTGCTGTATGCCACTGACGGAACTGTTTCTAGTGAAATGATGTCAATTATTGCTGTCTGCACCTGTCAACATTGCTGGGTGCCACTGATGGAACTGCTTCTACTGAGATAATGTCACTTGTTGCTGTCTGCACCTATTCAACATTGCTGGATGCCACTGATGGAACTGTTTCTAGTGAAATTGTGTCATTTATTGCTGTCTGCACCTGTCAACATTGCTGTGTACCACTGGTGGAACTGCTTCTACTGAGATAATGTCACTTGTTGCTGTCTGCACCTATTCAACATTGCTGGATGCCACTGACGGAACTGTTTCTACTGAAATGATGTCATTTATTGCTGTCTGCACCTGTCAACATTGCTGGATGCCACTGGTGGAACTGCTTCTACTGAGATAATGTCACTTGTTGCTGTCTGCACCTATTCAGCATTGCTGGATGCCACTGATGGAACTGTTTCTAGTGAAACGATGTCATTTATTGCTGTCTGCACCTGTCAACATTGCTGTGTGAAACTGGTGGAACTGCTTCTACTGAGAAAATGTCACTTGTTGCTGTCTGCATCTGTTCAACATTGCTGGATGCCACTGACGGAACTGTTTCTAATGAAATGGTGTCACTTGTTGCTATCTGCACCTGTCAACATTGCTGGGTGCCACTGGTGGAACTGCTTCTACTGAGATGATGTCACTTGTTGCTGTCTGCACCTGTTCAACATTGCTGGATGGCACTGACGGATCTGTTTCTAGTGAAATGATGTCATTTATTGCTGTCTGCACCTGTTCAACATTGCTTGGTGTCACTGA
This sequence comes from Schistocerca piceifrons, assembly GCF_021461385.2. NCBI lineage: Eukaryota > Metazoa > Arthropoda > Insecta > Orthoptera > Acrididae > Schistocerca > Schistocerca piceifrons. The sequence continues at coordinate 768,403,936 of NC_060141.1, read as the reverse complement.
TGGAACTGCTTCTACTGAGATAATGTCACTTGTTGCTGTCTGCACCTATTCAACATTGCTAAATGCCACTGACGGAACTGTTTCTAATGAAATGATGTCACTTGTTGCTATCTGCACCTGTTCAAGATTGCTGGGTGACACCGATGGAACTGCCTCTACTGAGATATTGTCACTTGTTGCTGTCTGCACCTGTTCAACACTGCTGGATGCCACTGACGGAACTGTTTCTAATGAAATGATGTCACTTGTTGCTATCTGCACCTGTTCAAGTTTGCTGGGTGACACTGATGGAACTGCTTCTACTGAGATTATGTCACTTCTTGCTGTCTGCACCTGTTCAACATTGCTGGGTGCCACTGATGGAACTGCTTCTTCTGAGATAATGTCACTTGTTGCTTTCTGCACCTATTCAACATTGCTGGATGCCACTGACGGAACTGTTTCTAGTAAAATGATAGCATTTATTGCTGTCTGCACCTGTCAACATTGCTGGGTGCCTGTGATGGAACTGCTTCTACTGAAATAATGTCACTTGTTGCTGTCTGCACCTATTCAACATTGCTGGATGCCACTAACGGAACTGTTTCTAATGAAATGATGTCACTTGTTGCTATCTGCACCTGTCAACGTTGCTGGGTGCCACTGATGGAACTGCTTCTACTGAGATAATGTCACTTGTTGCGGTGTGCAACTGTTCAACATTGCTGGATGCCACTGACGGAACTGTTTCTAATGAAATGATGCCACTTGTTGCTATCTGCACCTGTCAACATTGCTGGGTGCCACTGATGGAACTGCTTCTACTGAGATAATGTCACTTGTTGCTGTCTGCACATATTCAACATTGCTGGTTGCCACTGATGGAACGGTTTCTAATGAGATGATGTCGCTTGTTGCTATCTGCAGCTGTTCAAGATTGCTGGGTGACACCGATGGAACTGCTTCTACTGAGATAATGTCACTTGTTGCTGTCTGCACCTGTTCAACATTGCTGGATTCCACTGACGGAACTGTTTCTAATGAAATGATGTCACTTGTTGCTATCTGCACCTGTCAACATTGCTGGGTGCCACTGATGGAACTGCTTCAACTGAGATAATGTTACTTGTTGCTGTCTGCACCTATTCAACATTGCTGGATGCCACTGACGGAACTGTTTCTAGTGAAATGATATCATTTATTGCTGCCTGCACCTGTCAACATTGCTGGGTGCCACTGATGGAACTGCTTCTACTGAGTTATTGTCACTTCTTGCTGTCTGCACCTATTCAACATTGCTGGATGCAACTGACGGAACTGTTTCTAGTGAAATGATGTCATTTATTGCTGTCTGCACCTGTCAACATTGCTGGATGCCACTGATGGAGCTGCTTCTACTTAGATAACATCACTTGTTGCTGTCTGCACCTATTCAACATTGCTGGATGCCACTGATGGAACTGTATCTAAAGAAATGATGTCACTTGTTGCTATCTGCACCTGTTCAAGTCTGCTGGGTGACACTGATGGAACTGCTTCTACTGAGATAATGTCACTTGTTGCTGTCTGCACCTGTTCAACATTGCTGGGTGCACTGATGGAACTGTTTCTAGAAAAATGGTGTCATTTATTGCTGTCTGTACCTGTCAACATTGCTGGGTGCCACTGATGGAACTGCTTCTACTGAGATAATGTCACTTGTTGCTGTCTGCACCTATTCAACATTGCTGGATGCCACTGACGGAACTGTTTCTAGTGAAATGATGTCATTTATTGCTGTCTGCACCTGTCAATATTGCTGGGTGCCACTGATGGAACTGCTTCTACTGAGATAATGTCACTTGTTGCTGTCTGCACCTATTCAACATTGTTGGATGCCACTGACGGAACTGTTTCTAGTGAAATGATGTCATTTGTTGCTGTCTGCACCTGTCAACATTGCTGGATGCCACTGATGGAACTGCTTCTACTTAGATAATATCACTTGTTGCTGTCTGCACCTATTCAACATTGGTGGATGCCACTGACGGAACTGTATCTAATGAAATGATGTCACTTGTTGCTATCTGCACCTGTCAAGTTTGCTGGGTGACACTGTTGGAACTGCTTCTACTGAGATAATGTCACTTGTTGCTGTCTGGACCTGTTCAACATTGCTGGGTGCCACTGATGGAACTGTTTCTACTGAGATAATGGCACTTGTTGCTGTCTGCACCTATTCAACATTGCTGGATGCCACTGACGGAACTGTTTCTAGTGAAATGATGTGATTTATTGCTGTCTGCACCTGTGCCCATTGCTGGGTGCCACTGATGGAACTGCTTCTACTGAGATAGTGTCACTTGTTGCTGTCTGCACCTATTCAACATTGCTGGATGCCACTGACGGAACTGTTTCTAGTGAAATGATGTCATTTATTGCTGTCTGCACCTGTCAACATTGCTGGGTGCCACTGATGGAACTGCTTCTACTGAGATAATGTCACTTGTTGCTGTCTGCACCTATTCAACATTGCTGGATGCCACTGATGGAACTGTTTCTAGTGAAATGGTGTCATTTATTGCTGTCTGCACCTGTCAACATTCCTGTGTACCACTGGTGGAACTGCTTCTACTGAGATAATGTCACTTGTTGCTGTCTGCACCTATTCAACATTGCTGGATGCCACTGACGGAACTGTTTCTAATGAAATGATGTCATTTATTGCTGTCTGCACCTGTCAACATTGCTGGATGCCACTGATGGAACTGCTTCTACTGAGATAATGTCACTTGTTGCTGTCTGCACCTATTCAACATTGCTGGATGCCACTGATGGAACTGTTTCTAGTGAAACGATGTCATTTATTGCTGTCTGCACCTGTCAACATTGCTGTGTGAAACTGGTGGAACTGCTTCTACTGAGAAAATGTCACTTGTTGCTGTCTGCATCTGTTCAACATTGCTGGATGCCACTGACGGAACTGTTTCTAATGAAATGGTGTCACTTGTTGCTATCTGCACCTGTCAACATTGCTGGGTGCCACTGGTGGAACTGCTTCTACTGAGATGATGTCACTTGTTGCTGTCTGCACCTGTTCAACATTGCTGGATGGGACTGACGGATCTGTTTCTAGTGAAATGATGTCATTTATTGCTGTCTGCACCTGTTCAACATTGCTTGGTGTCACTGATGGAACTGCTTCTACTGAGATAATGTCACTTGTTGCTGTCTGCACCTATTCAACATTGCTAAATGCCACTGACGGAACTGTTTCTAATGAAATGATGTCACTTGTTGCTATCTGCACCTGTTCAAGATTGCTGGGTGACACCGATGGAACTGCCTCTACTGAGATATTGTCACTTGTTGCTGTCTGCACCTGTTCAACACTGCTGGATGCCACTGACGGAACTGTTTCTAATGAAATGATGTCACTTGTTGCTATCTGCACCTGTTCAAGTTTGCTGGGTGACACTGATGGAACTGCTTCTACTGAGATTATGTCAGTTCTTGCTGTCTGCACCTGTTCAACATTGCTGGGTGCCACTGATGGAACTGCTTCTTCTGAGATAATGTCACTTGTTGCTTTCTGCACCTATTCAACATTGCTGGATGCCACTGACGGAACTGTTTCTAGTAAAATGATAGCATTTATTGCTGTCTGCACCTGTCAACATTGCTGGGTGCCTGTGATGGAACTGCTTCTACTGAAATAATGTCACTTGTTGCTGTCTGCACCTATTCAACATTGCTGGATGCCACTAACGGAACTGTTTCTAATGAAATGATGTCACTTGTTGCTATCTGCACCTGTCAACGTTGCTGGGTGCCACTGATGGAACTGCTTCTACTGAGATAATGTCACTTGTTGCGGTGTGCAACTGTTCAACATTGCTGGATGCCACTGACGGAACTGTTTCTAATGAAATGATGCCACTTGTTGCTATCTGCACCTGTCAACATTGCTGGGTGCCACTGATGGAACTGCTTCTACTGAGATAATGTCACTTGTTGCTGTCTGCACATATTCAACATTGCTGGTTGCCACTGATGGAACGGTTTCTAATGAGATGATGTCGCTTGTTGCTATCTGCAGCTGTTCAAGATTGCTGGGTGACACCGATGGAACTGCTTCTACTGAGATAATGTCACTTGTTGCTGTCTGCACCTGTTCAACATTGCTGGATTCCACTGACGGAACTGTTTCTAATGAAATGATGTCACTTGTTGCTATCTGCACCTGTCAACATTGCTGGGTGCCACTGATGGAACTGCTTCAACTGAGATAATGTTACTTGTTGCTGTCTGCACCTATTCAACATTGCTGGATGCCACTGACGGAACTGTTTCTAGTGAAATGATATCATTTATTGCTGCCTGCACCTGTCAACATTGCTGGGTGCCACTGATGGAACTGCTTCTACTGAGTTATTGTCACTTCTTGCTGTCTGCACCTATTCAACATTGCTGGATGCAACTGACGGAACTGTTTCTAGTGAAATGATGTCATTTATTGCTGTCTGCACCTGTCAACATTGCTGGATGCCACTGATGGAGCTGCTTCTACTTAGATAACATCACTTGTTGCTGTCTGCACCTATTCAACATTGCTGGATGCCACTGATGGAACTGTATCTAAAGAAATGATGTCACTTGTTGCTATCTGCACCTGTTCAAGTCTGCTGGGTGACACTGATGGAACTGCTTCTACTGAGATAATGTCACTTGTTGCTGTCTGCACCTGTTCAACATTGCTGGGTGCACTGATGGAACTGTTTCTAGAAAAATGGTGTCATTTATTGCTGTCTGTACCTGTCAACATTGCTGGGTGCCACTGATGGAACTGCTTCTACTGAGATAATGTCACTTGTTGCTGTCTGCACCTATTCAACATTGCTGGATGCCACTGACGGAACTGTTTCTAGTGAAATGATGTCATTTATTGCTGTCTGCACCTGTCAATATTGCTGGGTGCCACTGATGGAACTGCTTCTACTGAGATAATGTCACTTGTTGCTGTCTGCACCTATTCAACATTGTTGGATGCCACTGACGGAACTGTTTCTAGTGAAATGATGTCATTTGTTGCTGTCTGCACCTGTCAACATTGCTGGATGCCACTGATGGAACTGCTTCTACTTAGATAATATCACTTGTTGCTGTCTGCACCTATTCAACATTGGTGGATGCCACTGACGGAACTGTATCTAATGAAATGATGTCACTTGTTGCTATCTGCACCTGTCAAGTTTGCTGGGTGACACTGTTGGAACTGCTTCTACTGAGATAATGTCACTTGTTGCTGTCTGGACCTGTTCAACATTGCTGGGTGCCACTGATGGAACTGTTTCTACTGAGATAATGGCACTTGTTGCTGTCTGCACCTATTCAACATTGCTGGATGCCACTGACGGAACTGTTTCTAGTGAAATGATGTGATTTATTGCTGTCTGCACCTGTGCCCATTGCTGGGTGCCACTGATGGAACTGCTTCTACTGAGATAGTGTCACTTGTTGCTGTCTGCACCTATTCAACATTGCTGGATGCCACTGACGGAACTGTTTCTAGTGAAATGATGTCATTTATTGCTGTCTGCACCTGTCAACATTGCTGGGTGCCACTGATGGAACTGCTTCTACTGAGATAATGTCACTTGTTGCTGTCTGCACCTATTCAACATTGCTGGATGCCACTGATGGAACTGTTTCTAGTGAAATGGTGTCATTTATTGCTGTCTGCACCTGTCAACATTCCTGTGTACCACTGGTGGAACTGCTTCTACTGAGATAATGTCACTTGTTGCTGTCTGCACCTATTCAACATTGCTGGATGCCACTGACGGAACTGTTTCTAATGAAATGATGTCATTTATTGCTGTCTGCACCTGTCAACATTGCTGGATGCCACTGATGGAACTGCTTCTACTGAGATAATGTCACTTGTTGCTGTCTGCACCTATTCAACATTGCTGGATGCCACTGATGGAACTGTTTCTAGTGAAACGATGTCATTTATTGCTGTCTGCACCTGTCAACATTGCTGTGTGAAACTGGTGGAACTGCTTCTACTGAGAAAATGTCACTTGTTGCTGTCTGCACCAGTTCAACATTGCTGGATGCCACTGACGGAACTGTTTCTAATGAAATGGTGTCACTTGTTGCTTTCTGCACCTGTCAACATTGCTGGGTGCCACTGGTGGAACTGCTTCTACTGAGATGATGTCACTTGTTGCTGTCTGCACCTGTTCAACATTGCTCGATGGCACTGACGGATCTGTTTCTAGTGAAATGATGTCATTTATTGCTGTCTGCACCTGTTCAACATTGCTGGATGCCACTGACGGAACTGTTTCTAATGATATGATGTCACTTGTTGCTATCTGCACCTGTCAACATTGCTGGGTGCCACTGATGGAACTGCTTCTACTGAGATAACGTCACTTGTTGCTGTCTGCACCTATTCAACATTGCTGGATTCCACTGACGGAACTGTTTCTAGTGAAATGATGTCATTTATTGATGTCTGCACCTGTCAATATTGCTAGGTGCCACTGATAGAACTGCTTCTACTGAGATAATGTCACTTGTTGCTGTCTGCACCTATTCAACATTGCTGGATGTCACTGATGGAACTGTTTGTAGTGAAATGATGTCATTTATTGCTGTCTGCACTTGTCAACATTGCTGGGTGCCACTGGTGGAACTGCTTCTACTGAGATAGTGTTACTTGTTGCTGTCTGCACCTGTTCAACATTGCTGGGTGCCACTGATGGAACTGTTTCCAGTGAAATGATGTCATTTATTGCTGTCTGCACCTGTGAACATTGCTGGATGCCACTGGTGGAACTGCTTCTACTGAGATAGTGTTATTTGTTGCTGTCTGCACCTGTTCAACATTGCTGGGTGCCACTGATGGAACCGCTTCTACTGAGATAATGTCACTTGTTGCTGTCTGCACCTATTCAACATTGCTGGATGCCACTGATGGAACTGTTTCTAGTGAAATGATGTCACTTGTTGCTGTCTGTACCTGTCAACATTGCTGGATGCCACTGACGGAACTGTTTCTGATGATATGATGTCACTTGTTGCTATCTGCACCTGTCAACATTGCTGGGTGCCACTGATGGAACTGCTTCTACTGAGATAACGTCACTTGTTGCTGTCTGCACCTATTCAACATTGCTGGATTCCACTGACGGAACTGTTTCTAGTGAAATGATGTCATTTATTGATGTATGCACCTGTCAATATTGCTAGGTGCCACTGATAGAACTGCTTCTACTGAGATAATGTCACTTGTTGCTGTCTGCACCTATTCAACATTGCTGGATGTCACTGATGGAACTTTTTGTAGTGAAATGATGTCATTTATTGCTGTCTGCACTTGTCAACATTGCTGGGTGCCACTGGTGGAACTGCTTCTACTGAGATAGTGTTACTTGTTGCTGTCTGCACCTGTTCAACATTGCTGGGTGCCACTGATGGAACTGTTTCTAGTGAAATGATGTCATTTATTGCTGTCTGCACCTGTGAACATTGCTGGATGCCACTGGTGGAACTGCTTCTACTGAGAAAATGTCACTTGTTGCTGTCTGCACCAGTTCAACATTGCTGGATGCCACTGACGGAACTGTTTCTAATGAAATGGTGTCACTTGTTGCTATCTGCACCTGTCAACATTGCTGGGTGCCACTGGTGGAACTGCTTCTACTGAGATGATGTCACTTGTTGCCGTCTGCACCTGTTCAACATTGCTGGATGGCACTGACGGATCTGTTTCTAGTGAAATGATGTCATTTATTGCTGTCTGCACCTGTTCAACATTGCTGGATGCCACTGACGGAACTGTTTCTAATGATATGATGTCACTTGTTGCCATCTGCACCTGTCAACATTGCTGGGTGCCACTGATGGAACCGCTTCTACTGAGATAACGTCACTTGTTGCTGTCTGCACCTATTCAACATTGCTGGATGCCACTGACGGAACTGTTTCTAGTGAAATGATGTCATTTATTGATGTCTGCACCTGTCAATATTGCTAGGTGCCACTGATAGAACTGCTTCTACTGAGATAATGTCACTTGTTGCTGTCTGCACCTATTCAACATTGCTGGATGTCACTGATGGAACTGTTTGTAGTGAAATGATGTCATTTATTGCTGTCTGCACTTGTCAACATTGCTGGGTGCCACTGGTGGAACTGCTTCTACTGAGATAGTGTTACTTGTTGCTGTCTGCACCTGTTCAACATTGCTGGGTGCCACTGATGGAACTGTATCTAGTGAAATGATGTCATTTATTGCTGTCTGCACCTGTGAACATTGCTGGATGCCACTGGTGGAACTGCTTCTACTGAGATAGTGTTACTTGTTGCTGTCTGCACCTGTTCAACATTGCTGGGTGCCACTGATGGAACCGCTTCTACTGAGATAATGTCACTTGTTGCTGTCTGCACCTATTCAACATTGCTGGATGCCACTGATGGAACTGTTTCTAGTGAAATGATGTCACTTGTTGCTGTCTGTACCTGTCAACATTACTTGGTGCCGCTGATGGAACTGTTTCCTGTGAACTGATGTCACTTGTTGCTGTCTGCACCTGTTAACCATTGCTGGTTGCCACTGATGGAACGGCTTCTTTTGAGATAATGCCACGTGTTGCCGTCTCCACCTGTTCAACATTGCTGGGTGCCACTGATGGTACTGCTTCTACTGAGATAATGCCACTTGTTGCTGTCTCCACCTGTTCAACATTGCTGGGTGCCACTGATGGAACTGCTTCTATTGAGATAATGTCCCTTGTAGCTGTCTGCAGCTGTTCAACATTGCTAGGTGCCACTGACGAAATCGTCTCAAGTGAAATGATGTCGCTTGTTTCTGTCTGTAACTGTCAACATTGCTGGGTGCCACTGATGAAACTGTTTCTAGTGAAATGATGTCAATTGTTGCTGTCTGCACCTGTCAACATTGCTTGGTGCAACTGATGGAACTGCTTCTACTGAGATAAGGTCACTTGTTGCTGTCTGCAGCTATTCAACATTGCTGGATGCCACTGACGGAACTGTTTCTAGTCAAATGATGTCATTTATTGCTATCTGCACCTGTTCAAGATTGCTGGGAGACACCGATGGAACTGCCTCTACTGAGATATTGTCACTTGTTGCTGTCTGCACCTGTTTGCTGGATGCCACTGACGGAACTGTTTCTAATGAAATGATGCCACTTGTTGCTATCTGCACCTGTCAACATTGCTGGGTGCCACTGTAGGAACTGCTTCTACTGAGATAATGTCACTTGTTGCTGTCTGCACATATTCAACATTGCTGGATGCCACTGATGGAACGGTTTCTAATGAGATGATGTCGCTTGTTGCTATCTGCAGCTGTTCAAGATTGCTGGGTGACACCGATGGAACTGCTTCTACTGAGATAATGTCACTTGTTGCTGTCTGCACCTGTTCAACATTGCTGGATTCCACTGACGGAACTGTTTCTAATGAAATGATGTCACTTGTTGCTATCTGCACCTGTCAACATTGCTGGGTGCCACTAATGGAACTGCTTCTACTGACATAATGTCACTTGTTGCTGTCTGCACCTATTCAATATTGCTGGATGCCACTGACGGAACTGTTTCTAGTGAAATGATGTCATTTATTGCTGTCTGCACCTGTCAACATTGCTGGATGCCACTGATGGAACTGTTTCTACTGAGATAATGTCTCTTGTTGTTGTCTGCACCTGTTCAACATTGCTGGATGCCACTGATGGAACTGTTACTAGTGAAATGATGTCATTTATTGCTGTCTGCACCTGTCAACATTGCTGGGTGCCACTGATGGAACTGCTTCTACTGAGTTAATGTCACTTCTTGCTGTCTGCACCTATTCAACATTGCTGGATGCAACTGACGGAACTGTTTCTAGTGAAATGCTGTCATTTATTGCTGTCTGCACCTGTCAACAATGCTGGGTGCCACTGATGGAACTGCTTCTACTGAGATAATGTCACTTGTTGCTGTCTGCACCTATTCAACATTGCTGGATGCCACTGACGGAACTGTTTCTAGAGAAATGATGTCATTTATTGCTGTCTGCACCTGTCAATATTGCTGGGTGCCACTGATGGAACTGCTTCTACTGAGATAATGTCACTTGTTGCTGTCTGCACCTATTCAACATTGTTGGATGCCACTGACGGAACTGTTTCTAGTGAAATGATGTCATTTGTTGCTGTCTGCACCTGTCAACATTGCTGGGTGCCACTGATGGAACTGCTTCTACTGAGATAATGTCACTTGTTGCTGTCTGCACCTATTCAACATTGCTGGATGCCACTGACGGAACTGTTTCTAGTGAAATGATGTCATTTATTGCTGTCTGCACCTGTCAATATTGCTGGGTGCCACTGATGGAACTGCTTCTACTGAGATAATGTCACTTGTTGCTGTCTGCACCTGTTCAACATTGTTGGATGCCACTGACGGAACTGTTTCTAGTGAAATGATGTCATTTGTTGCTGTCTGCACCTGTCAACATTGCTGGATGCCACTGATGGAACTGCTTCTACTTAGATAATATCACTTGTTGCTGTCTGCACCTATTCAACATTGGTGGATGCCACTGACGGAACTGTATCTAATGAAATGATGTCACTTGTTGCTATCTGCACCTGTCAAGTTTGCTGGGTGACACTGTTGGAACTGCTTCTACTGAGATAATGTCACTTGTTGCTGTCTGGACCTGTTCAACATTGCTGGGTGCCACTGATGGAACTGTTTCTACTGAGATAATGGCACTTGTTGCTGTCTGCACCTATTCAACATTGCTGGATGCCACTGACGGAACTGTTTCTAGTGAAATGATGTGATTTATTGCTGTCTGCACCTGTGCCCATTGCTGGGTGCCACTGATGGAACTGCTTCTACTGAGATAGTGTCACTTGTTGCTGTCTGCACCTATTCAACATTGCTGGATGCCACTGCCGGAATTGTTTCTAATGAAATGATGTCACTTGTTGCTATCTGCACCTGTTCAAGATTGCTGGGTGACACCGATGGAACTGCTTCTACTGAGATAATGTCACTTGTTGCTGTCTGCACCTATTCAACATTGCTGGATGCCACTGACGGAACTGTTTCTAGTGAAATGATGTCATTTATTGCGTTCTGCACCTGTCAACATTGCTGGGTGCCACTGATGGAACTGCTTCTACTGAGATAATGTCACTTGTTGCTGTCTGCACCTATTCAACATTGCTGGATGCCACTGACGGAACTGTTTCTAGTGAAATGATGTCATTTATTGCTGTCTGTACCTGTCGACATTGCTGGATGCCACTGATGGAACTGCTTCTACTTAGATAATATCACTTGTTGCTGTCTGCACCTATTCAACATTGCTGGATGCCAATGATGGAACTGTTTCTAGTGAAATGGTGTCATTTATTGCTGTCTGCACCTGACAACATTGCTGTGTACCACTGGTGGAACTGCTTCTACTGAGATAATGTCACTTGTTGCTGTCTGCACCTATTCAACATTGCTGGATGCCACTGACGGAACTGTTTCTAGTGAAATGATGTCATTTATTGCTGTCTGTACCTGTCAACATTGCTGGGTGCCACTAATGGAACTGCTTCTACTGAGATAATGTCACTTGTTGCTGTCTGTACCTATTCAACATTGCTGGATGCCACGGATGGAACTGTTTCTAGTGAAATGGTGTCATTTATTGCTGTCTGCACCGGTCAACATTGCTGTGTACCACTGGTGGATCTGCTTCTACTGAGATAATGTCACTTGTTGCTGTCTGCACCATTTCAACATTGCTGGATGCCACTGACGGAACTGTTTCTAGTGAAATGATGTCATTTATTGCTGTCTGCACCTGTCAACAATGCTGGATGCCACTGATGGAACTGCTTCTACTGAGATAATGTCACTTGTTGCTGTCTGCACCTATTCAACATTGCTGGATGCCACTGATGGAACTGTTTCTAGTGAAACGATGTCATTTATTGCTGTCTGCACCTGTCAACATTGCTGTGTGAAACTGGTGGAACTGCTTCTACTGAGAAAATGTCACTTGTTGCTGTCTGCACCTGTTCAACATTGCTGGATGCCACTGACGGAACGGTTTCTAATGAAATGGTGTCACTTGTTGCTATCTGCACCTGTCAACATTGCTGGGTGCCACTGGTGGAACTGCTTCTACTGAGATGATGTCACTTGTTGCTGTCTGCACCTGTTCAACATTGCTGGATGGCACTGACGGATCTGTTTCTAGTGAAATGATGTCATTTATTGCTGTCTGCACCAGTTCAACATTGCTGGATGCCACTGACGGAACTGTTTCTAATGATATGATGTCACTTGTTGCTATCTGCACCTGTCAACATTGCTGGGTGCCACTGATGGAACTGCTTCTACTGAGATAACGTCACTTGTTGCTGTCTGCACCTATTCAACATTGCTGGATGCCACTGACGGAACTGTTTCTAGTGAAATGATGTCATTTATTGATGTCTGCACCTGTCAATATTGCTAGGTGCCACTGATAGAACTGCTTCTACTGAGATAATGTCACTTGTTGCTGTCTGCACCTATTCAACATTGCTGGTTGTCACTGATGGAACTGTTTGTAGTGAAATGATGTCATTTATTGCTGTCTGCACCTGTCAACATTGCTGGGTGCCACTGGTGGAACTGCTTCTACTGAGATAGTGTTACTTGTTGCTGTCTGCACCTGTTCAACATTGCTGGGTGCCACTGATGGAACTGTTTCTAGTGAAATGATGTCATTTATTACTGTCTGCACCTGTGAACATTGCTGGATGCCACTGGTGGAACTGCTCCTACTGAGATAGTGTTACTTGTTGCTGTCTGCACCTGTTCAACATTGCTGGGTGCCACTGATGGAACGGCTTCTACTGAGATAATGCCACTTGTTGCTGTCTCCACCTGTTCAACATTGCTGGGTGCCACTGATGGAACTGCTTCTATTGAGATAATGTCCCTTGTAGCTGTCTGCAGCTGTTCAACATTGCTAGGTGCCACTGACGAAATCGTCTCAAGTGAAATGATGTCGCTTGTTGCTGTCTGTAACTGTCAACATTGCTGGGTGCCACTGATGGAACTGTTTCTAGTGAAATGATGTCAATTGTTGCTGTCTGCACCTGTCAACATTGCTTGGTGCCTCTGATGGAACTGCTTCTACTGAGATAATGTCACTTGTTGCTGTCTGCAGCTATTCAACATTGCTGGATGCCACTGACGGAACTGTTTCTAGTGAAATGATGTCATTTATTGCTGTCTGCACCTGACAACATTGCTGGGTGCCACTGATGGAACTGCTTCTACTGAGATAATGTCACTAGTTGCTGTCTGCACCTGTTCAACACTGCTGGGTGGCACTGATGGAACTGTTTCTAGTGAAATGATGTCATTTATTGCTGTCTGCACCGGCCAGCACTGCTGGGTGCCACTGATGGAACTGCTTCTACTGAGATAATGTCACTTGTTGCTGTCTGCACCTATTCAACATTGCTGGATGCCACTGATGGAACTGTTTCTAGTGAAATGATGTCATTTATTGCTGTCTGCACCTGTCAACATTGCTGGGTGCCACTGGTGGAACTGCTTCTACTGAGCTAATGTCACTTGTTGCTGTCTGCAGCTATTCAACATTGCTGGATGCCACTGACGGAACTGTTTCTAGTGAAATGATGTCATTTATTGCGTTCTGCACCTGTCAACATTGCTGGGTGCCACTGATGGAACTGCTTCTACTGAGATAATGTCACTTGTTGCTGTCTGCACCTATTCAACATTGCTGGATGCCACTGACGGAACTGTTTCTAGTGAAATGATGTCATTTATTGCTGTCTGCACCTGTCAACATTGCTGGGTGCCACTGATGGAACTGCTTCTACTGAGATAATGTCACTTGTTGCTGTCTGCACCTATTCAACATTGCTGGATGCCACTGACGGAACTGTTTCTAGTGAAATGATGTCATTTATTGCTGTCTGCACCTGTCAACATTGCTGGATGCCACTGGAGGAACTGCTTCTACTTAGATAATATCACTTGTTGCTGTCTGCACCTATTCAACATTGCTGGATGCCAATGATGGAACTGTTTCTAGTGAAATGGTGTCATTTATTGCTGTCTGCACCTGTCAACATTGCTGTGTACCACTGGTGGAACTGCTTCTACTGAGATAATGTCACTTGTTGCTGTCTGCACCTATTCAACATTGCTGTATGCCACTGACGGAACTGTTTCTAGTGAAATGATGTCAATTATTGCTGTCTGCACCTGTCAACATTGCTGGGTGCCACTGATGGAACTGCTTCTACTGAGATAATGTCACTTGTTGCTGTCTGCACCTATTCAACATTGCTGGATGCCACTGATGGAACTGTTTCTAGTGAAATTGTGTCATTTATTGCTGTCTGCACCTGTCAACATTGCTGTGTACCACTGGTGGAACTGCTTCTACTGAGATAATGTCACTTGTTGCTGTCTGCACCTATTCAACATTGCTGGATGCCACTGACGGAACTGTTTCTACTGAAATGATGTCATTTATTGCTGTCTGCACCTGTCAACATTGCTGGATGCCACTGGTGGAACTGCTTCTACTGAGATAATGTCACTTGTTGCTGTCTGCACCTATTCAGCATTGCTGGATGCCACTGATGGAACTGTTTCTAGTGAAACGATGTCATTTATTGCTGTCTGCACCTGTCAACATTGCTGTGTGAAACTGGTGGAACTGCTTCTACTGAGAAAATGTCACTTGTTGCTGTCTGCATCTGTTCAACATTGCTGGATGCCACTGACGGAACTGTTTCTAATGAAATGGTGTCACTTGTTGCTATCTGCACCTGTCAACATTGCTGGGTGCCACTGGTGGAACTGCTTCTACTGAGATGATGTCACTTGTTGCTGTCTGCACCTGTTCAACATTGCTGGATGGCACTGACGGATCTGTTTCTAGTGAAATGATGTCATTTATTGCTGTCTGCACCTGTTCAACATTGCTTGGTGTCACTGATGGAACTGCTTCTACTGAGATAATGTCACTTGTTGCTGTCTGCACCTATTCAACATTGCTAAATGCCACTGACGGAACTGTTTCTAATGAAATGATGTCACTTGTTGCTATCTGCACCTGTTCAAGATTGCTGGGTGACACCGATGGAACTGCCTCTACTGAGATATTGTCACTTGTTGCTGTCTGCACCTGTTCAACACTGCTGGATGCCACTGACGGAACTGTTTCTAATGAAATGATGTCACTTGTTGCTATCTGCACCTGTTCAAGTTTGCTGGGTGACACTGATGGAACTGCTTCTACTGAGATTATGTCACTTCTTGCTGTCTGCACCTGTTCAACATTGCTGGGTGCCACTGATGGAACTGCTTCTTCTGAGATAATGTCACTTGTTGCTTTCTGCACCTATTCAACATTGCTGGATGCCACTGACGGAACTGTTTCTAGTAAAATGATAGCATTTATTGCTGTCTGCACCTGTCAACATTGCTGGGTGCCTGTGATGGAACTGCTTCTACTGAAATAATGTCACTTGTTGCTGTCTGCACCTATTCAACATTGCTGGATGCCACTAACGGAACTGTTTCTAATGAAATGATGTCACTTGTTGCTATCTGCACCTGTCAACGTTGCTGGGTGCCACTGATGGAACTGCTTCTACTGAGATAATGTCACTTGTTGCGGTGTGCAACTGTTCAACATTGCTGGATGCCACTGACGGAACTGTTTCTAATGAAATGATGCCACTTGTTGCTATCTGCACCTGTCAACATTGCTGGGTGCCACTGATGGAACTGCTTCTACTGAGATAATGTCACTTGTTGCTGTCTGCACATATTCAACATTGCTGGTTGCCACTGATGGAACGGTTTCTAATGAGATGATGTCGCTTGTTGCTATCTGCAGCTGTTCAAGATTGCTGGGTGACACCGATGGAACTGCTTCTACTGAGATAATGTCACTTGTTGCTGTCTGCACCTGTTCAACATTGCTGGATTCCACTGACGGAACTGTTTCTAATGAAATGATGTCACTTGTTGCTATCTGCACCTGTCAACATTGCTGGGTGCCACTGATGGAACTGCTTCAACTGAGATAATGTTACTTGTTGCTGTCTGCACCTATTCAACATTGCTGGATGCCACTGACGGAACTGTTTCTAGTGAAATGATATCATTTATTGCTGCCTGCACCTGTCAACATTGCTGGGTGCCACTGATGGAACTGCTTCTACTGAGTTATTGTCACTTCTTGCTGTCTGCACCTATTCAACATTGCTGGATGCAACTGACGGAACTGTTTCTAGTGAAATGATGTCATTTATTGCTGTCTGCACCTGTCAACATTGCTGGATGCCACTGATGGAGCTGCTTCTACTTAGATAACATCACTTGTTGCTGTCTGCACCTATTCAACATTGCTGGATGCCACTGATGGAACTGTATCTAAAGAAATGATGTCACTTGTTGCTATCTGCACCTGTTCAAGTCTGCTGGGTGACACTGATGGAACTGCTTCTACTGAGATAATGTCACTTGTTGCTGTCTGCACCTGTTCAACATTGCTGGGTGCACTGATGGAACTGTTTCTAGAAAAATGGTGTCATTTATTGCTGTCTGCACCTGTCAACATTGCTGGGTGCCACTGATGGAACTGCTTCTACTGAGATAATGTCACTTGTTGCTGTCTGCACCTATTCAACATTGCTGGATGCCACTGACGGAACTGTTTCTAGTGAAATGATGTCATTTATTGCTGTCTGCACCTGTCAACATTGCTCGGTGCCACTGATGGAACTGCTTCTACTGAGATAATGTCACTTGTTGCTGTCTGCACCTATTCAACATTGCTGGATGCCACTGACGGAACTGTTTCTAGTGAAATGATGTCATTTGTTGCTGTCTGCACCTGTCAACATTGCTGGATGCCACTGATGGAACTGCTTCTGCTTAGATAATATCACTTGTTGCTGTCCGCACCTATTCAACATTGGTGGATGCCACTGACGGAACTGTATCTAATGAAATGATGTCACTTGTTGCTATCTGCACCTGTCAAGTTTGCTGGGTGACACTGTTGGAACTACTTCTACTGAGATAATGTCACTTGTTGCTGCCTGACCTGTTCAACATTGCTGGGTGCCACTGATGGAACTGTTTCTACTGAGATAATGGCACTTGTTGCTGTCTGCACCTATTCAACATTGCTGGATGCCACTGACGGATCTGTTTCTAGTGAAATGATGTGATTTATTGCTGTCTGCACCTGTGTCCATTGCTGGGTGCCACTGATGGAACTGCTTCTACTGAGATAATGTCACTTGTTGCTGTCTGCACCTATTCAACATTGCTGGATGACACTGACGGAATTATTTCTAATGAAATGATGTCACTTGTTGCTATCTGCACCTGTTCAAGATTGCTGGGTGACACCGATGGAACTGCTTCTACTGAGATACTGTCACTTGTTGCTGTCTGCACCTATTCAACATTGCTGGATGCCACTGACTGAACTGTTGCTAGTGAAATGATGTCATTTATTGCGTTCTGCACCTGTCAACATTGCTGGGTGTCACTGATGGAACTGCTTCTACTGAGATAATGTCACTTGTTGCTGTCTGCACCTATTCAACATTGCTGGATGCCACTGACGGAACTGTTTCTAGTGAAATGATGTCATTTATTGCTGTCTGCACCTGTCAACATTGCTGGGTGCCACTGATGGAACTGCTTCTACTGAGATAATGTCACTTGTTGCTGTCTGCACCTATTCAACATTGCTGGATGCCACTGACGGAACTGTTTCTAGTGAAATGATGTCATTTATTGCTGTCTGCACCTGTCAACATTGCTGGATGCCACTGATGGAACTGCTTCTACTTAGATAATATTACTTGTTGCTGTCTGCACCTATTCAACATTGCTGGATGCCAATGATGGAACTGTTTCTAGTGAAATGGTGTCATTTATTGCTGTCTGCACCTGTCAACATTGCTGTGTACCACTGGTGGAACTGCTTCTACTGAGATAATGTCAGTTGTTGCTGTCTGCACCTATTCAACATTGCTGGATGCCACTGACGGAACTGTTTCTAGTGAAATGATGTCATTTATTGCTGTCTGCACCTGTCAACATTGCTGGGTGCCACTGATGGAACTGCTTCTACTGAGATAATGTCACTTGTTGCTGTCTGCACCTATTCAACATTGCTGGATGCCACAGATGGAACTGTTTCTAGTGAAATGGTGTCATTTATTGCTGTCTGCACCTGTCAACATTGCTGTGTACCACTGGTGGAACTGCTTCTACTGAGATAATGTCACTTGTTGCTGTCTGCACCTATTCAACATTGCTGGATGCCACTGACGGAACTGTTTCTAGTGAAATGATGTCATTTATTGCTGTCTGCACCTGTCAACATTGCTGGGTGCCACTGATGGTACTGCTTCTACTGAGATAATGTCACTTGTTGCTGTCTGCACCTATTCAACATTGCTGGATGCCACTGACGGAACTGTTTCTAGTGAAATGATGTCATTTATTGCTGTCTGCACCTGTCAACATTGCTCGGTGCCACTGATGGAACTGCTTCTACTGAGATAATGTCACTTGTTGCTGTCTGCACCTATTCAACATTGCTGGATGCCACTGACGGAACTGTTTCTAGTGAAATGATGTCATTTGTTGCTGTCTGCACCTGTCAACATTGCTGGATGCCACTGATGGAACTGCTTCTGCTTAGATAATATCACTTGTTGCTGTCCGCACCTATTCAACATTGGTGGATGCCACTGACGGAACTGTATCTAATGAAATGATGTCACTTGTTGCTATCTGCACCTGTCAAGTTTGCTGGGTGACACTGTTGGAACTACTTCTACTGAGATAATGTCACTTGTTGCTGCCTGACCTGTTCAACATTGCTGGGTGCCACTGATGGAACTGTTTCTACTGAGATAATGGCACTTGTTGCTGTCTGCACCTATTCAACATTGCTGGATGCCACTGACGGATCTGTTTCTAGTGAAATGATGTGATTTATTGCTGTCTGCACCTGTGTCCATTGCTGGGTGCCACTGATGGAACTGCTTCTACTGAGATAATGTCACTTGTTGCTGTCTGCACCTATTCAACATTGCTGGATGACACTGACGGAATTATTTCTAATGAAATGATGTCACTTGTTGCTATCTGCACCTGTTCAAGATTGCTGGGTGACACCGATGGAACTGCTTCTACTGAGATACTGTCACTTGTTGCTGTCTGCACCTATTCAACATTGCTGGATGCCACTGACTGAACTGTTGCTAGTGAAATGATGTCATTTATTGCGTTCTGCACCTGTCAACATTGCTGGGTGTCACTGATGGAACTGCTTCTACTGAGATAATGTCACTTGTTGCTGTCTGCACCTATTCAACATTGCTGGATGCCACTGACGGAACTGTTTCTAGTGAAATGATGTCATTTATTGCTGTCTGCACCTGTCAACATTGCTGGGTGCCACTGATGGAACTGCTTCTACTGAGATAATGTCACTTGTTGCTGTCTGCACCTATTCAACATTGCTGGATGCCACTGACGGAACTGTTTCTAGTGAAATGATGTCATTTATTGCTGTCTGCACCTGTCAACATTGCTGGATGCCACTGATGGAACTGCTTCTACTTAGATAATATTACTTGTTGCTGTCTGCACCTATTCAACATTGCTGGATGCCAATGATGGAACTGTTTCTAGTGAAATGGTGTCATTTATTGCTGTCTGCACCTGTCAACATTGCTGTGTACCACTGGTGGAACTGCTTCTACTGAGATAATGTCAGTTGTTGCTGTCTGCACCTATTCAACATTGCTGGATGCCACTGACGGAACTGTTTCTAGTGAAATGATGTCATTTATTGCTGTCTGCACCTGTCAACATTGCTGGGTGCCACTGATGGAACTGCTTCTACTGAGATAATGTCACTTGTTGCTGTCTGCACCTATTCAACATTGCTGGATGCCACTGATGGAACTGTTTCTAGTGAAATGGTGTCATTTATTGCTGTCTGCACCTGTCAACATTGCTGTGTACCACTGGTGGAACTGCTTCTACTGAGATAATGTCACTTGTTGCTGTCTGCACCTATTCAACATTGCTGGATGCCACTGACGGAACTGTTTCTAGTGAAATGATGTCATTTATTGCTGTCTGCACCTGTCAACATTGCTGGGTGCCACTGATGGTACTGCTTCTACTGAGATAATGTCACTTGTTGCTGTCTGCACCTATTCAACATTGCTGGATGCCACTGATTGAACTGTTTCTAGTGAAACGATGTCATTTATTGCTGTCTGCACCTGTCAACATTGCTGTGTGAAACTGGTGGAACTGCTTCTACTGAGAAAATGTCACTTGTTGCTGTCTGCACCTGTTCAACATTGCTGGATGCCACTGACGGAACTGTTTCTAATGAAATGGTGTCACTTGTTGCTATCTGCACCTGTCAACATTGCTGGGTGCCACTGGTGGAACTGCTTCTACTGAGATGATGTCACTTGTTGCTGTCTGCACCTGTTCAACATTGCTGGATGGCACTGACGGATCTGTTTCTAGTGAAATGATGTCATTTATTGCTGTCTGCACCTGTTCAACATTGCTGGATGCCACTGACGGAACTGTTTCTAATGATATGATGTCACTTGTTGCTATCTGCACCTGTCAACATTGCTGGGTGCCACTGATGGAACTGCTTCTACTGAGATAACGTCACTTGTTGCTGTCTGCACCTATTCAACATTGCTGGATGCCACTGACGGAACAGTTTCTAGTGAAATGATGTCATTTATTGATGTCTGCACCTGTCAATATTGCTAGGTGCCACTGATAGAACTGCTTCTACTGAGATAATGTCACTTGTTGCTGTCTGCACCTATTCAACATTGCTGGATGTCACTGATGGAACTGTTTGTAGTGAAATGATGTCATTTATTGCTGTCTGCACCTGTCAACATTGCTGGGTGCCACTGGTGGAACTGCTTCTACTGAGATAGTGTTACCTTTTGCTGTCTGCACCTGTTCAACATTGCTGGGTGCCACTGATGGAACTGTTTCTAGTGAAATGATGTCATTTATTGCTGTCTGCACCTGTGAACATTGCTGGATGCCACTGGTGGAACTGCTTCTACTGAGATAGTGTTACTTGTTGCTGTCTGCACCTGTTCAACATTGCTGGGTGCCACTGATGGAACCGCTTCTACTGAGATAATGTCACTTGTTGCTGTCTGCACCTATTCAACATTGCTGGATGCCACTGATGGAACTGTTTCTAGTGAAATGATGTCACTTGTTGCTGTCTGTACCTGTCAACATTACTTGGTGCCGCTGATGGAACTGTTTCCTGTGAACTGATGTCACTTGTTGCTGTCTGCACCTGTTAACCATTGCTGGTTGCCACTGATGGAACGGCTTCTTTTGAGATAATGTCACTTGTTGCCGTCTCCACCTGTTCAACATTGCTGGGTGCCACTGATGGTACTGCTTCTACTGAGATAATGCCACTTGTTGCTGTCTCCACCTGTTCAACATTGCTGGGTGCCACTGATGGAACTGCTTCTATTGAGATAATGTCCCTTGTAGCTGTCTGCAGCTGTTCAACATTGCTAGGTGCCACTGACGAAATCGTCTCAAGTGAAATGATGTCGCTTGTTGCTGTCTGTAACTGTCAACATTGCTGGGTGCCACTGATGGAACTGTTTCTAGTGAAATGATGTCAATTGTTGCTGTCTGCACCTGTCAACATTTCTTGGTGCCACTGATGGAACTGCTTCTACTGAGATAATGTCACTTGTTGCTGTCTGCAGCTATTCAACATTGCTGGATGCCACTGACGGAACTGTTTCTAGTGAAATGATGTCATTTATTGCTGTCTGCACCTGACAACATTGCTGGGTGCCACTGATGGAACTGCTTCTACTGAGATAATGTCACTTGTTGCTGTCTGCACCTGTTCAACACTGCTGGGTGCCACTGATGGAACTGTTTCTAGTGAAATGATGTCATTTATTGCTGTCTGCACCTGTCAACATTGCTGGGTGCCACTGATGGAACTGCTACTACTGAGATAATGTCACTTGTTGCTGTCTCCACCTATTCAACATTGCTGGGTGCCACTGACGGAACCGTTTCTTATGAAATGATGTCACTTGTTGCTATCTGCACCTGTACAACTTTGCTGGGTGCCACTGATGGAACTGCTTCTACTGAGATAATGTCACTTGTTGCTGTCTGCACCTATTCAACATTGCTGGATGCCACTGATGGAACTATTTCTAGTGAAATTATGTCATTTATTGCTGTCTGCACCTGTCAACGTTGCTGGGTGCCACTGGTGGAACTGTTTCTTGTGAAAGGATGTCACTTGTTGCTGTCTGTACCTGTCAACATTACTTGGTGCCGCTGATGGAACTGTTTCTTGTGAAATGATGTCATTTATTGCTGTCTGCACCTGTCAACATTGCTGGGTGCCACTGGTGGAACTGCTTCTACTGAGATAGTGTTACATGTTGCTGTCTGCACCTGTTCAACATTGCTGGGTGCCACTGATGGAACTGCTTCTACTCAGATAATGTCACTTGTTGCTGTCTGCACCTATTCAACATTGCTGGATGCCACTGATGGAACTATTTCTAGTGAAATTATGTCATTTATTGCTGTCTGCACCTGTCAACGTTGCTGGGTGCCACTGGTGGAACTGCTACAACTGAGATAGTATTACTCGTTGATGTCTGCACCTGTTGAACATTGCTGGGTGCCACTGATGGAACCGCTTCTACTGAGATAATGTCACTTGTTGCTGTCTGTACCTGTCAACATTGCTGGTTGCCACTGATGGAACTGTTTCTAGTGAAGTGATGTCACTTGTTGCTGTCTGTACCTGTCAACATTACTTGGTGCCGCTGATGGAACTGTTTCTTGTGAAATGATGTCACTTGTTGCTGTCTGCACGTGTTAACCATAATTGGTTACCACTGATACAACGGCTTCTACTGAGATAATGCCACTTGGTGCTGTCTCCACCTGTTCAACTTTGCTGGGTGCCACTGATGGAACTGCTTCTACTGAGATATTGCCACTTGTTGCTGTCTGCACCTATTCAACATTGCTGGGTGCCACTGATGGAACTGCTTCTACTGAGGTAAGTCCCTTGTAGCTGCCTGCAGCTGTCCAACATTGCTGGGTGCCACTGACGGAATCGTTTCAAGTGAAATGATGTCGCTTGTTGCTGTCTGTACCTGTCAACATTGCTGGGTGCCAATGATGGAACTGTTTCTAGTGAAATGATGTCAATTGTTGCTGTCTGCACCTGTCAACATTGCTTGGTGCCACTGATGGAACAGCTTCTACTGAGATAATGTCACTTGTTGCTGTCTGCACCTGTTCAACACTGCTGGATGCCACTGACGGAACTGTTTCTAGTGACATGATGTCATTTATTGCTGTCTGCACCTGTCAACATTGCTGGGTGCCATTGATGGAAGTGCTTCTACTGAGATAATGTCACTTGTTGCTGTCTGCACCTATTTAACATTGCTGCATGCCACTGACGGAACTGTTTCTAGTGAAATGATGTCATTAATTGCTGTGTGCACCTGTCAACATTGCTGGGTGTCACTGATGGAACAGCTTCTACTGAGATAATGTCACTTGTTGCTGTCTGCACCTGTTCAACACTGCTGGGTGCCACTGATGGAACTGTTTCTACTGAGATAATGTCACTTGTTGCTGTCTGCACCTATTCAACATTGCTGGATGCCACTGACGGAACTGTTTCCAGTGAAATGATGTCATTTATTGCTGTCTGCACCTGTCAACATTGCTGGGTGCCACTGATGGAACTGCTTCTACTGAGATAGTATCACTTGTTGCTGTCTGCACCTATTCAACATTACTGGATGCCACTGACGGAACTGTTTCTAGTGAAATGATGTCATTTATTGCTGTCTGCACCTGTCAACATTGCTGGGTCCCACTGATGGAACTTCTTCTACTGAGATAATGTCACTTGTTGCTGTCTGCATCTATTCAACATTGCTGGATGCCACTGATGGAACTGTTTCTAGTGAAATGATGTCATTTATTGGTGTCTGCACCTGTCAACATTGCTTCGTACCACTGGTGGAACTGCTTCTACTGAGATAATGTCACTTGTTGCTGTCTGCACCTGTTCAACGTTGCTGGATGCCACTGACGGAACTGTTTCTAATGAAAAGATGTCACTTGTTGCTATCTGCACGTGTCAACATTGCTGGGTGCCACTGATGGAACTGCTTCTACTGAGTTAATGTCACTTGTTGCTGTCTGCACCTATTCAACATTGCTGGATGCCACTGACGGAACTGTTTCTAGTGAAATGATGTCATTTATTGCTGTCTGCACCTATTCAACATTGCTGGGTGCCACTGATGGAACTGCTTCTACTGAGATAATGTCACTTGTTGCTGTCTGCACCTATTCAACATTGCTGGATGCCACTGATGGAACTGTTTCTAGTGAAATGATGTCATTTATTGCTGTCTGCACCTGTCAACATTGCTGTGTGAAACTGGTGGAACTGCTTCTACTGAGATAATGTCACTTGTTGCTGTCTGTCCCTGTTCAACATTGCTGGATGCCACTGACGGAACTGTTTCTAATGAAATGATGTCACTTGTTGCTATCTGCATCAGTCAACATTGCTGGGTGCAACTGGTGGAACTGCTTCTACTGAGATAATGTCACTTGTTGCTGTCTGCACCTTTTCAACATTACTGGATGGCACTGACGAAACTGTTTCTAGTGAAATGATGTCATTTATTGCTGTCTGCACCAGTTCAACATTGCTGGGTGCCACTGATGGAACTGCATCTACAGAGATAATGTCACTTGTTGCTGTCTGCACCTGTTCAACATTGCTGGATGCGACTGACGGAACTGTTTCTAATGAAATGACGTCACTTGTTGCTATCTGCACCTGTCAACATTGCTGGGTGACACTGATGGAACTGTTTCTAGTGAAATGATGTCACTTGCTGCTGTCTGCACCTGTTAACCATTGCTGGTTGCCACTGATGGAACGGCTTCTACTGAGATAATGCCACTTGTTGCTGTCTCCACCTGTTCAACATTGCTGGGTGCCACTGATGGAACTGCTTCTATTGAGATAATGTCCCTTGTAGCTGTCTGCAGCTGTTCAACATTGCTGCGTGCCACTGACGAAATCGTTTCAAGTGAAATGATGTCGCTTGTTGCTGTCTGTACCTGTCAACATTGCTGGGTGCCACTGATGGAACTGTTTCTAGTGAAATGATGTCAATTGTTGCTGGCTGCACCTGTCATCATTGCTTGGAGCCACTGATGGAAGTGCTTCTACTGAGATAATGTCACTTGTTGCTGACTGCACCTATTCAACATTGCTGGATGCCACTGACGGATCTGTTTCTAGTGAAATGATATCATTTATTGCTGTCTGCACCTGTCAACATTGTTGGGTGCCACTGATGGAACTGCTTCTACTGAGATAATGTCACTTGGTGCTGTCTGCACCTGTTCAACACTGTTGGGTGCCACTGATGGAACTGTTTCTACTGAGATAATGTCACTTGTTGCTGTCTGCACATATTCAACATTCCTGGATGCCACTGACGGAACTGTTTCTAGTGAAATGATGTCATTTATTGCTGTCTGCACCTGTCAACATTGCTGGGTCCCACTGATGGAACTTCTTCTACTGAGATAATGTCACTTGTTGCTGTCTGCATCTATTCAACATTGCTGGATGCCACTGATGGAACTGTTTCTAGTGAAATGATGTCATTTATTGGTGTCTGCACCTGTCAACATTGCTTCGTACCACTGGTGGAACTGCTTCTACTGAGATAATGTCACTTGTTGCTGTCTGCACCTGTTCAACGTTGCTGGATGCCACTGACGGAACTGTTTCTAATGAAAAGATGTCACTTGTTGCTATCTGCACGTGTCAACATTGCTGGGTGCCACTGATGGAACTGCTTCTACTGAGTTAATGTCACTTGTTGCTGTCTGCACCTATTCAACATTGCTGGATGCCACTGACGGAACTGTTTCTAGTGAAATGATGTCATTTATTGCTGTCTGCACCTATTCAACATTGCTGGGTGCCACTGATGGAACTGCTTCTACTGAGATAATGTCACTTGTTGCTGTCTGCACCTATTCAACATTGCTGGATGCCACTGATGGAACTGTTTCTAGTGAAATGATGTCATTTATTGCTGTCTGCACCTGTCAACATTGCTGTGTGAAACTGGTGGAACTGCTTCTACTGAGATAATGTCACTTGTTGCTGTCTGTCCCTGTTCAACATTGCTGGATGCCACTGACGGAACTGTTTCTAATGAAATGATGTCACTTGTTGCTATCTGCATCAGTCAACATTGCTGGGTGCAACTGGTGGAACTGCTTCTACTGAGATAATGTCACTTGTTGCTGTCTGCACCTTTTCAACATTACTGGATGGCACTGACGAAACTGTTTCTAGTGAAATGATGTCATTTATTGCTGTCTGCACCAGTTCAACATTGCTGGGTGCCACTGATGGAACTGCTTCTACAGAGATAATGTCACTTGTTGCTGTCTGCACCTGTTCAACATTGCTGGATGCGACTGACGGAACTGTTTCTAATGAAATGACGTCACTTGTTGCTATCTGCACCTGTCAACATTGCTGGGTGACACTGATGGAACTGTTTCTAGTGAAATGATGTCACTTGCTGCTGTCTGCACCTGTTAACCATTGCTGGTTGCCACTGATGGAACGGCTTCTACTGAGATAATGCCACTTGTTGCTGTCTCCACCTGTTCAACATTGCTGGGTGCCACTGATGGAACTGCTTCTATTGAGATAATGTCCCTTGTAGATGTCTGCAGCTGTTCAACATTGCTGCGTGCCACTGACGAAATCGTTTCAAGTGAAATGATGTCGCTTGTTGCTGTCTGTACCTGTCAACATTGCTGGGTGCCACTGATGGAACTGTTTCTAGTGAAATGATGTCAATTGTTGCTGGCTGCACCTGTCATCATTGCTTGGAGCCACTGATGGAAGTGCTTCTACTGAGATAATGTCACTTGTTGCTGACTGCACCTATTCAACATTGCTGGATGCCACTGACGGATCTGTTTCTAGTGAAATGATATCATCTATTGCTGTCTGCACCTGTCAACATTGTTGGGTGCCACCGATGGAACTGCTTCTACTGAGATAATGTCACTTGGTGCTGTCTGCACCTGTTCAACACTGTTGGGTGCCACTGATGGAACTGTTTCTACTGAGATAATGTCACTTGTTGCTGTCTGCACATATTCAACATTCCTGGATGCCACTGACGGAACTGATTCTAGTGAAATGATGTCATTTATTGCTGTCTGCACCTGTCAACATTGCTGGGTGTCACTGATGGAACTGCTTCTACTGAGATAATGTCACTTGTTGCTGTCTGCACCTATTCAACATTGCTGGATGCCACTGACCGAACTGTTTCTAGTGAAATGATGTCATTTATTGTTGTCTGCACCTGTCGACATTGGTGGGTGCCACTGATCGAACTGCTTCTACTGAGATAATGTCACTTGTTGCTGTCTGCACCAATTCAACATTGCTGGATGCTACTGACGGAACTGTTTCTAGTGAAATGATGTCATTTATTGCTGTCTGCACCTGTCAACATTGCTGGGTGCCACTGATGGAACAGCTTCTACAGAGATAATGTCACTTGTTGCTGTCTGCACCTATTCAACATTGCTTAATGCCACTGACGGAACTGTTTCTAATGAAATGTGTCACTTGTTGCTATCTGCACCTGTACAACATTGCTGGGTGCCACTGATGGAACTGCTTCTACTGAGATAATGTCACTTGTTGCTGTCTGCACCTATTCAACATTGCTGGATGCCATTGATGGAACTGTTTCTAGTGAAATGATGTCATTTATTGCTGTCTGCACCAGTCAACACTGCTGGGTGCCACTGATGGAACTGCTTCTACTGAGATAATGTCACTTGTTGCTGTCTGACCCTATTCAACATTGCTGGATGCCACTGATGGAACTGTTTCTAGTGAAATGATGTCTTTTATTGCTGTCTGCACCTGTCAACATTGCTTTGTGCCACTGGTGGAACTGCTTCTACTGAGATAATGTCACTTGTTGCTGTCTGCACCTGCTCAACATTGCTGGGTGCACTGGTGGAACTGCTTCTACTGAGATAATGTCACTTGTTGCTGTTTGCACCTGTTCAACATTGCTGGGTGCCACTGATGGAACTGCTTCTACTGAGATAATGTCACTTGTTGCTGTCTGCACCTATTCAACATTGCTGGATGCCATTGATGGAACTGTTTCTAGTGAAATGATGTCATTTATTGCTGTCTGCACCTGTAAACACTGCTGGGTGCCACTGATGGAACTGCTTCTACTGAGATAATGTCACTTGTCGCTGTCTGCACCTATTCAACATTGCTGCATGCCACTGATGGAACTGTTTCTAGTTGAAATGATGTCTTTTATTGCTGTCTGCACCTGTCAACATTGCTGGGTGCCACTGATGGAACTGCTTCTACTGAGATAATGTCACTTGTTGCTGTTTGCACCTGTTCAACATTGCTGGGTGCCACTGTTGGAACTGCTTCTACTGAGATAATGTCACTTGTTGCTGTCTGCACCTGTTCAACATTGCTGGCTGCCACTGATGGAACTGCTTCTACTGAGATAATGTCACTTATTGCTGTCTGCACCTATTCAACATTGCTGGATGCAACTGACGGAACTGTTTCTAATGAAATGATGTCACTTGTAGCTATCTGCACCTGTTCAAAATTGCTGCGTGACACTGATGGAACTGCTTCTACTGAGATAATGTCACTTGTTGCTGGCTGCACCTGTTCAACATTGCTGGGTGCCACTGATGTAACTGTTTCGAATGAAATGATGTCACTTGTTGCTATCTGCACCTGTACAACATTGCTGGGTGCCACTGATGGAACTGCTTTTGCTGAGATAATGTCACTTGTTGCTGTCTGCACCTATTCAACATTGCTGGATGCCACTGACGGAACTGTTTCTAATAAAATGATGTCACTTGTTGCTATCTGCACCTCTACAACATTGCTGGGTGCCACTGATGGAACTGCTTCTACTGAGATAATGTCACTTGTTGCTGTCTGTACCTGTCAACATTACTTGGTGCCGCTGATGGAACTGTTTCTTGTGAAATGATGTCATTTATTGCTGTCTGCACCTGTCAACATTGCTGGGTGCCACTGATGGAACTGCTTCTACTGAGATAATGTCACTTGTTGCTGTTTGCACCTGTTCAACATTGCTGGGTGCCACTGTTGGAACTGCTTCTACTGAGATAATGTCACTTGTTGCTGTCTGCACCTGTTCAACATTGCTGGCTGCCACTGATGGAACTGCTTCTACTGAGATAATGTCACTTATTGCTGTCTGCACCTATTCAACATTGCTGGATGCCATTGACGGAACTGTTTCTAGTGAAATGATGTCATTTATTGCTGTCTGCACCTGTCAACACTGCTGGGTACCACCGATGGAACTGCTTCTACTGAGATATTGTCACTTGTTGCTGTCTGCACCTATTCAACATTGCTGGATGCCACTGATGGAACTGTTTCTAGTGAAATGATGTTATTTATTGCTGTCTGCACCTGTCAACATTGCTGGGTGCCACTGGTGGAACTGCTTCTACTGAGATAATGTCAATTGTTGCTGTCTGCACCTGTTCAACATTGCTGGGTACCACTGGTGGAACTGCTTCTACTGAGATAATGTCACTTGTTGCTGTCTGCACCTGTTCAACATTGCTGGGTGCCGCTGATGGAACTGCTTCTACTGAAATAATGTCACTTGTTGCTGTCTGCACCTATTCAACATTGCATGGATGCCACTGACGGAACTGTTTCTAATAAAATGATGTCACTTGTTGCTATCTGCACCCGTTCAACATTGCTGGGTGACACTGATGGAACTGCTTCTACTGAGATAATGTCACTTGTTGCTGTCTGCACCTATTCAATGTTGCTGGATTCCACTGACGGAACTGTTTCTAATGAAATGATGTCACTTGTTGCTATCTGCAACTGTACAACATTGCTGGGTGCAACTGATGGAACTGCTTCTACTGAGATAATGTCACTTGTTGCTGTCTGCACCTATTCAACATTGCAGGATGCCACTGATGGAACTGTTTCTAGTGAAATGATGTCATTTATTGCTGTCTGCACCTGTCAACATTGCTGGGTGCCACTGGTGGAACTGCTTCTACTGAGATAGTGTTACTTGTTGCTGTCTGCACCTGTTCAACATTGCAGGGTGCCACTGATGTAACCGCTTCTACTGAGATAATGTCACTTGTTGCTGTCTGTACCTGTCAACATTGCTGGTTGCCACTGATGGAACTGTTTCTAGTGAAATGATGTCACTTCTTGCTGTCTGTACCTGTCAACATTACTTGGTGCCGCTGATGGAACTGTTTCTTGTGAAATGATGTCATTTATTGCTGTCTGCACCCGTCAACATTGCTGGGTGCCACTGGTGGAACTGCTTCTACTGAGATAGTGTTACTTGTTGCTGTCTGCACCTGTTCAACTATGCTGGGTGCCACTGATGGAACCGCGTCTACTGAGATAATGTCACTTGTTGCTGTCTGTACCTGTCAACATTGCTGGTTGCCACTGATGGACCTGTTTCTAGTGAAATGATGTCACTTGTTGGTGTCTGTACCTGTCAACATTACTTGGTGCCGCTGATGGAACTGTTTCTTGTAAAATGATGTCACTTGTTGCTGTCTGCACCTGTTAACCATTGCTGGTTGCCACTGATGGAACGGCATCTACTGAGATAATGCCATTTGTTGCTGTCTCCACCTGTTCAACATTGCTGGGTGCCACTGATGGAACTGCTTCTACTGAGATGATGTCACTTGTTGCTGTCTGTACCTGTCAACATTGCTGGTTGCCACTGATGGACCTGTTTCTAGTGAAATGATGTCACTTGTTGCTCTCTGTACCTGTCAACATTACTTGGTGCCGCTGATGGAACTGTTTCCTGTGAAATGATGTCACTTGTTGGTGTCTGCACCAGTCAACATTGCTGGGTGGCACTGGTGGAACTACTTCTACTGAGATAACGTCACTTGTTGCTGTCTGCACCTATTCAACATCGCTGGATGCCCCTGACGGAACTGTTTCTAGTGAAATGATGTCATTTATTGCTGTCTGCACCTGTTCAACATATCTGGGTGCAACTGGTGGAACTGCTTCTACTGAGATAACGTCACTTGTTGCTGTCTGCACCTGTTCAACATTGCTGGATGCCACTGACGGAACTGTTTCTTGTGAAATGATGTCATTTATTGCTGTCTGCACCTGTCAACATTGCTGGGTGCCACTGGTGGAACTGCTTCTACTGAGTTTTTATTACTTGTTGCTGTCTGCACCTGTTCAACATTGCAGGTTGCCACTGATGGAACGGCATCTACTGAGATAATGCCACTTGTTGCTGTCGCCACCTGTTCAACATTGCTGGGTGCCACTGATGGAACTGCTTCTATTGAGATAATGTCACTTGTTGCTGTCTGCACCTATTCAACATTGCTGGAAGCCACTGATGGAGCTGTTTCTAGTGAAATGATGTCATTTATTGCTGTCTGCACCTGTCAACATTGCTGGGTGCCACTGGTGGAACTGCTTCTACTAAGATAGTGTTACTTGTTGCTGTCTGCACCTGTTCAACATTGCTGGGTGCCACTGATGGAACCGCTTAAACTGAGATGATGTCACTTGTTGCTGTCTGCACCTGTCAACATTGCTGGTTGCCACTGATGGACCTGTTTCTAGTGAAATGATGTCACTTGTTGCTCTCTGTACCTGTCAACATTACTTGGTGCCGCTGATGGAACTGTTTCCTGTGAAATGATGTCACTTGTTGGTGTCTGCACCAGTCAACATTGCTGGGTGCCACTGGTGGAAGTACTTCTACTGATATAACGTCACTTGTTGCTGTCTGCACCTATTCAACATCGCTGGATGCCACTGACGGAACTGTTTCTAGTGAAATGATGTCATTTATTGCTGTCTGCACCTGTTCAACATATCTGGGTGCAACTGGTGGAACTGCTTCTACTGAGATAACGTCACTTGTTGCTGTCTGCACCTGTTCAACATTGCTGGATGCCACTGACGGAACTGTTTCTTGTGAAATGATGTCATTTATTGCTGTCTGCACCTGTCAACATTGCTGGGTGCCACTGGTGGAACTGCTTCTACTGAGTTTTTATTACTTGTTGCTGTCTGCACCTGTTCAACATTGCAGGTTGCCACTGATGGAACGGCATCTACTGAGATAATGCCACTTGTTGCTGTCGCCACCTGTTCAACATTGCTGTGTGCCACTGATGGAACTGCTTCTACTGAGATAATGTCACTTGTTGCTGTCTGCACCTATTCAACATTGCTGGATGCCACTGATGGAACTGCTTCTACTGAGATAATGTCACTTGTTGCTGTCTGTACCTGTTCGACATTGCTGGATACCACTGACAGAACTGTTTCAAGTGAAATGATGTCATTTATTGCTGTCTGCACCTGTCAACATTGCTGGGTGCCACTGATGGAACTGCTTCTACTGAGATAATGTCTCTTGTTGCTGTCTGCACTTATTCAACATTGCTGGATGCCACTGATGGAACTGTTTCTAGTGAAATGATGTCATTTATTGCAGTCTGCACCTGTCAACATTGCTGTGTGAAACTGGTGGAACTGCTTATACTGAGATAATGTCACTTTTTGCTGTCTGCACCTGTTCAACATTGCTGGATGCCACTGACGGAACTGATTCTATTGAAGTGATGTCACTTGTTGCTATCTGCACCTGTCAACATTGCTGGGCGCCACTGGTGGAACAGCTTCTACTGAGATAATGTCACTTGTTGCTGTCTGCACCTGTTCAACAATGATGGGTGCCACTGATGGAACTGCTTCTACTGAGATAATGTCACTTGTTGCTGTCTGCACCTATTCAACATTGCTGGATGCCACTGACGGAACTGTTTCTAATGAAATGATGTCACTTGTTGCTATCTGCACCTGCACAACATTGCTGTGTGCCACTGATGGACCTGCTTCTACTGAGATAATGTCACTTGTTGCTGTCTGCACCTATTCAACATTGCTGGATGCCACTGATGGAACTGTCTCTAGTGAAATGATGTCATTTATTGCTGCCTGCACCTGTCAACATTGCTGGGTGCCACTGGTGGAACTGCTTCTACTGAGATAGTGTTACTTGTTGCTGTCTGCACCTGTTCAACATTGCTGGGTGCCACTGATGGAACCGCTCCTACTGAGATAATGTCACTTGTTGCTGTCTGTACCTGTCAACA
The DNA here is from genome assembly GCF_021461385.2 of Schistocerca piceifrons. Taxonomy (NCBI): domain Eukaryota; kingdom Metazoa; phylum Arthropoda; class Insecta; order Orthoptera; family Acrididae; genus Schistocerca; species Schistocerca piceifrons. The sequence goes on along the minus strand of NC_060141.1, from coordinate 768,370,455 downwards.
CTGCTGGTCGCCACTGATGGAACTGTTTCTAGTGAAATGATGTCACTTGTTGCTGCTTGTACCTGTCAACATTACTTGGTGCCGCTGTTAGAACTATTTCTTGTGAAATGATGTCATTTATTGCTGTCTGCACCTGTCAACATTGCTGGGTGCCACTGGTGGAACTGCTTCCACTGAGATAGTGTTACTTGTTGCTGTCTGCACCTGTTCAACATTGCTGGGTGCCACTGATGGACCTGTTTCTAGTGAAATGATGTCACTTGTTGCTGTCTGCACCTGTTAACCATTGCTGGTTGCCACTGTAGGAACTGCATCTACTGAGATAATGCCACTTGTTGCTGTCTCCACCTGTTCAACATTGCTGGGTGCCACTGATGTAACTGCTTCTATTGAGATAATGTCCCTAGTAGCTGTCTGCAGCTGTTTAACATTGCTGGGTGCTACTGACGGCATCGTTTCAAGCGAAATGATGTCGCTTGTTGCTGTCTGTACTTGTCAACATTGCTGGGTGCCACTGATGGAACTGTTTCTATTGAAATGATGTCACTTGTTGCTGTCTGCACCTGTCAACATTGCTGGGTGCCACTGATGGAACTGCTTCTACTGAGATAGTGTTACTTGTTGCTGTCTCCGCCTGTTCAACATTGCTGGGTGCCACTGATGGAACTGCTTCCACTGAGATATTGTCACTTGTTGCTGTCTGCACCTATTCAACATTGCTGGGTGCCACTGATGGAACGGATTCTACTGAGATAATGCCACTTGTTGCTGTCTCCACCTGTTCAACATTGCTGGGTGCCACTGATGGAACTGCTTCTATTGAGATAATGTCCCTAATAGCTGTCTGCAGCTGTTCAACGTTGCTGGGTGCCACTGACGAAATCGTTTCAAGTGAAATGATGTCGCTTGTTGCTGTCTGTACCTGTCAACTTTGCTGGGTGCCACTGATGGAACTGTTTCTAGTGAAATGATGTCAATTGTTGCTGTCTGCACCTGTCAACATTGCTTGGTGCCACTGATTGGACTGCTTCTACTGAGATAATGTCACTTGTTGCTGTCTGCACCTATTCAACATTGCTGGGTGCCACTGATGGAACTGCTTCTATTGAGATAATGTCCCTTGTAGATGTCTGCAGCTGTTCAACATTGCTGCGTGCCACTGACGAAATCGTTTCAAGTGAAATGATGTCGCTTGTTGCTGTCTGTACCTGTCAACATTGCTGGGTGCCACTGATGGAACTGTTTCTAGTGAAATGATGTCAATTGTTGCTGGCTGCACCTGTCATCATTGCTTGGAGCCACTGATGGAAGTGCTTCTACTGAGATAATGTCACTTGTTGCTGACTGCACCTATTCAACATTGCTGGATGCCACTGACGGATCTGTTTCTAGTGAAATGATATCATTTATTGCTGTCTGCACCTGTCAACATTGTTGGGTGCCACTGATGGAACTGCTTCTACTGAGATAATGTCACTTGGTGCTGTCTGCACCTGTTCAACACTGTTGGGTGCCACTGATGGAACTGTTTCTACTGAGATAATGTCACTTGTTGCTGTCTGCACATATTCAACATTCCTGGATGCCACTGACGGAACTGATTCTAGTGAAATGATGTCATTTATTGCTGTCTGCACCTGTCAACATTGCTGGGTGTCACTGATGGAACTGCTTCTACTGAGATAATGTCACTTGTTGCTGTCTGCACCTATTCAACATTGCTGGATGCCACTGACCGAACTGTTTCTAGTGAAATGATGTCATTTATTGTTGTCTGCACCTGTCGACATTGGTGGGTGCCACTGATCGAACTGCTTCTACTGAGATAATGTCACTTGTTGCTGTCTGCACCAATTCAACATTGCTGGATGCTACTGACGGAACTGTTTCTAGTGAAATGATGTCATTTATTGCTGTCTGCACCTGTCAACATTGCTGGGTGCCACTGATGGAACAGCTTCTACAGAGATAATGTCACTTGTTGCTGTCTGCACCTATTCAACATTGCTTAATGCCACTGACGGAACTGTTTCTAATGAAATGTGTCACTTGTTGCTATCTGCACCTGTACAACATTGCTGGGTGCCACTGATGGAACTGCTTCTACTGAGATAATGTCACTTGTTGCTGTCTGCACCTATTCAACATTGCTGGATGCCATTGATGGAACTGTTTCTAGTGAAATGATGTCATTTATTGCTGTCTGCACCAGTCAACACTGCTGGGTGCCACTGATGGAACTGCTTCTACTGAGATAATGTCACTTGTTGCTGTCTGACCCTATTCAACATTGCTGGATGCCACTGATGGAACTGTTTCTAGTGAAATGATGTCTTTTATTGCTGTCTGCACCTGTCAACATTGCTTTGTGCCACTGGTGGAACTGCTTCTACTGAGATAATGTCACTTGTTGCTGTCTGCACCTGCTCAACATTGCTGGGTGCACTGGTGGAACTGCTTCTACTGAGATAATGTCACTTGTTGCTGTTTGCACCTGTTCAACATTGCTGGGTGCCACTGATGGAACTGCTTCTACTGAGATAATGTCACTTGTTGCTGTCTGCACCTATTCAACATTGCTGGATGCCATTGATGGAACTGTTTCTAGTGAAATGATGTCATTTATTGCTGTCTGCACCTGTAAACACTGCTGGGTGCCACTGATGGAACTGCTTCTACTGAGATAATGTCACTTGTCGCTGTCTGCACCTATTCAACATTGCTGCATGCCACTGATGGAACTGTTTCTAGTTGAAATGATGTCTTTTATTGCTGTCTGCACCTGTCAACATTGCTGGGTGCCACTGATGGAACTGCTTCTACTGAGATAATGTCACTTGTTGCTGTTTGCACCTGTTCAACATTGCTGGGTGCCACTGTTGGAACTGCTTCTACTGAGATAATGTCACTTGTTGCTGTCTGCACCTGTTCAACATTGCTGGCTGCCACTGATGGAACTGCTTCTACTGAGATAATGTCACTTATTGCTGTCTGCACCTATTCAACATTGCTGGATGCAACTGACGGAACTGTTTCTAATGAAATGATGTCACTTGTAGCTATCTGCACCTGTTCAAAATTGCTGCGTGACACTGATGGAACTGCTTCTACTGAGATAATGTCACTTGTTGCTGGCTGCACCTGTTCAACATTGCTGGGTGCCACTGATGTAACTGTTTCGAATGAAATGATGTCACTTGTTGCTATCTGCACCTGTACAACATTGCTGGGTGCCACTGATGGAACTGCTTTTGCTGAGATAATGTCACTTGTTGCTGTCTGCACCTATTCAACATTGCTGGATGCCACTGACGGAACTGTTTCTAATAAAATGATGTCACTTGTTGCTATCTGCACCTCTACAACATTGCTGGGTGCCACTGATGGAACTGCTTCTACTGAGATAATGTCACTTGTTGCTGTCTGTACCTGTCAACATTACTTGGTGCCGCTGATGGAACTGTTTCTTGTGAAATGATGTCATTTATTGCTGTCTGCACCTGTCAACATTGCTGGGTGCCACTGGTGGAACTGCGTCTACTGAGATAGTGTTACTTGTTGCTGTCTGCACCTGTTCAACATTGCTGGGTGCCACTGATGGAACTGCTTCTACTGAGATAATGTCACTTATTGCTGTCTGCACCTATTCAACATTGCTGGATGCCATTGACGGAACTGTTTCTAGTGAAATGATGTCATTTATTGCTGTCTGCACCTGTCAACACTGCTGGGTACCACCGATGGAACTGCTTCTACTGAGATATTGTCACTTGTTGCTGTCTGCACCTATTCAACATTGCTGGATGCCACTGATGGAACTGTTTCTAGTGAAATGATGTTATTTATTGCTGTCTGCACCTGTCAACATTGCTGGGTGCCACTGGTGGAACTGCTTCTACTGAGATAATGTCAATTGTTGCTGTCTGCACCTGTTCAACATTGCTGGGTACCACTGGTGGAACTGCTTCTACTGAGATAATGTCACTTGTTGCTGTCTGCACCTGTTCAACATTGCTGGGTGCCGCTGATGGAACTGCTTCTACTGAAATAATGTCACTTGTTGCTGTCTGCACCTATTCAACATTGCATGGATGCCACTGACGGAACTGTTTCTAATAAAATGATGTCACTTGTTGCTATCTGCACCCGTTCAACATTGCTGGGTGACACTGATGGAACTGCTTCTACTGAGATAATGTCACTTGTTGCTGTCTGCACCTATTCAATGTTGCTGGATTCCACTGACGGAACTGTTTCTAATGAAATGATGTCACTTGTTGCTATCTGCAACTGTACAACATTGCTGGGTGCAACTGATGGAACTGCTTCTACTGAGATAATGTCACTTGTTGCTGTCTGCACCTATTCAACATTGCAGGATGCCACTGATGGAACTGTTTCTAGTGAAATGATGTCATTTATTGCTGTCTGCACCTGTCAACATTGCTGGGTGCCACTGGTGGAACTGCTTCTACTGAGATAGTGTTACTTGTTGCTGTCTGCACCTGTTCAACATTGCAGGGTGCCACTGATGTAACCGCTTCTACTGAGATAATGTCACTTGTTGCTGTCTGTACCTGTCAACATTGCTGGTTGCCACTGATGGAACTGTTTCTAGTGAAATGATGTCACTTCTTGCTGTCTGTACCTGTCAACATTACTTGGTGCCGCTGATGGAACTGTTTCTTGTGAAATGATGTCATTTATTGCTGTCTGCACCCGTCAACATTGCTGGGTGCCACTGGTGGAACTGCTTCTACTGAGATAGTGTTACTTGTTGCTGTCTGCACCTGTTCAACTATGCTGGGTGCCACTGATGGAACCGCGTCTACTGAGATAATGTCACTTGTTGCTGTCTGTACCTGTCAACATTGCTGGTTGCCACTGATGGACCTGTTTCTAGTGAAATGATGTCACTTGTTGGTGTCTGTACCTGTCAACATTACTTGGTGCCGCTGATGGAACTGTTTCTTGTAAAATGATGTCACTTGTTGCTGTCTGCACCTGTTAACCATTGCTGGTTGCCACTGATGGAACGGCATCTACTGAGATAATGCCATTTGTTGCTGTCTCCACCTGTTCAACATTGCTGGGTGCCACTGATGGAACTGCTTCTACTGAGATGATGTCACTTGTTGCTGTCTGTACCTGTCAACATTGCTGGTTGCCACTGATGGACCTGTTTCTAGTGAAATGATGTCACTTGTTGCTCTCTGTACCTGTCAACATTACTTGGTGCCGCTGATGGAACTGTTTCCTGTGAAATGATGTCACTTGTTGGTGTCTGCACCAGTCAACATTGCTGGGTGGCACTGGTGGAACTACTTCTACTGAGATAACGTCACTTGTTGCTGTCTGCACCTATTCAACATCGCTGGATGCCCCTGACGGAACTGTTTCTAGTGAAATGATGTCATTTATTGCTGTCTGCACCTGTTCAACATATCTGGGTGCAACTGGTGGAACTGCTTCTACTGAGATAACGTCACTTGTTGCTGTCTGCACCTGTTCAACATTGCTGGATGCCACTGACGGAACTGTTTCTTGTGAAATGATGTCATTTATTGCTGTCTGCACCTGTCAACATTGCTGGGTGCCACTGGTGGAACTGCTTCTACTGAGTTTTTATTACTTGTTGCTGTCTGCACCTGTTCAACATTGCAGGTTGCCACTGATGGAACGGCATCTACTGAGATAATGCCACTTGTTGCTGTCGCCACCTGTTCAACATTGCTGGGTGCCACTGATGGAACTGCTTCTATTGAGATAATGTCACTTGTTGCTGTCTGCACCTATTCAACATTGCTGGAAGCCACTGATGGAGCTGTTTCTAGTGAAATGATGTCATTTATTGCTGTCTGCACCTGTTCAACATTGCTGGGTGCCACTGATGGAACCGCTTAAACTGAGATGATGTCACTTGTTGCTGTCTGCACCTGTCAACATTGCTGGTTGCCACTGATGGACCTGTTTCTAGTGAAATGATGTCACTTGTTGCTCTCTGTACCTGTCAACATTACTTGGTGCCGCTGATGGAACTGTTTCCTGTGAAATGATGTCACTTGTTGGTGTCTGCACCAGTCAACATTGCTGGGTGCCACTGGTGGAAGTACTTCTACTGATATAACGTCACTTGTTGCTGTCTGCACCTATTCAACATCGCTGGATGCCACTGACGGAACTGTTTCTAATGAAATGATGTCATTTATTGCTGTCTGCACCTGTTCAACATATCTGGGTGCAACTGGTGGAACTGCTTCTACTGAGATAACGTCACTTGTTGCTGTCTGCACCTGTTCAACATTGCTGGATGCCACTGACGGAACTGTTTCTTGTGAAATGATGTCATTTATTGCTGTCTGCACCTGTCAACATTGCTGGGTGCCACTGGTGGAACTGCTTCTACTGAGTTTTTATTACTTGTTGCTGTCTGCACCTGTTCAACATTGCAGGTTGCCACTGATGGAACGGCATCTACTGAGATAATGCCACTTGTTGCTGTCGCCACCTGTTCAACATTGCTGTGTGCCACTGATGGAACTGCTTCTACTGAGATAATGTCACTTGTTGCTGTCTGCACCTATTCAACATTGCTGGATGCCACTGATGGAACTGCTTCTACTGAGATAATGTCACTTGTTGCTGTCTGTACCTGTTCGACATTGCTGGATACCACTGACAGAACTGTTTCAAGTGAAATGATGTCATTTATTGCTGTCTGCACCTGTCAACATTGCTGGGTGCCACTGATGGAACTGCTTCTACTGAGATAATGTCTCTTGTTGCTGTCTGCACTTATTCAACATTGCTGGATGCCACTGATGGAACTGTTTCTAGTGAAATGATGTCATTTATTGCAGTCTGCACCTGTCAACATTGCTGTGTGAAACTGGTGGAACTGCTTATACTGAGATAATGTCACTTTTTGCTGTCTGCACCTGTTCAACATTGCTGGATGCCACTGACGGAACTGATTCTATTGAAGTGATGTCACTTGTTGCTATCTGCACCTGTCAACATTGCTGGGCGCCACTGGTGGAACAGCTTCTACTGAGATAATGTCACTTGTTGCTGTCTGCACCTGTTCAACAATGATGGGTGCCACTGATGGAACTGCTTCTACTGAGATAATGTCACTTGTTGCTGTCTGCACCTATTCAACATTGCTGGATGCCACTGACGGAACTGTTTCTAATGAAATGATGTCACTTGTTGCTATCTGCACCTGCACAACATTGCTGTGTGCCACTGATGGACCTGCTTCTACTGAGATAATGTCACTTGTTGCTGTCTGCACCTATTCAACATTGCTGGATGCCACTGATGGAACTGTCTCTAGTGAAATGATGTCATTTATTGCTGCCTGCACCTGTCAACATTGCTGGGTGCCACTGGTGGAACTGCTTCTACTGAGATAGTGTTACTTGTTGCTGTCTGCACCTGTTCAACATTGCTGGGTGCCACTGATGGAACCGCTCCTACTGAGATAATGTCACTTGTTGCTGTCTGTACCTGTCAACACTGCTGGTCGCCACTGATGGAATTGTTTCTAGTGAAATGATGTCACTTGTTGCTGCTTGTACCTGTCAACATTACTTGGTGCCGCTGTTAGAACTATTTCTTGTGAAATGATGTCATTTATTGCTGTCTGCACCTGTCAACATTGCTGGGTGCCACTGGTGGAACTGCTTCCACTGAGATAGTGTTACTTGTTGCTGTCTGCACCTGTTCAACATTGCTGGGTGCCACTGATGGACCTGTTTCTAGTGAAATGATGTCACTTGTTGCTGTCTGCACCTGTTAACCATTGCTGGTTGCCACTGTAGGAACTGCATCTACTGAGATAATGCCACTTGTTGCTGTCTCCACCTGTTCAACATTGCTGGGTGCCACTGATGTAACTGCTTCTATTGAGATAATGTCCCTAGTAGCTGTCTGCAGCTGTTTAACATTGCTGGGTGCTACTGACGGCATCGTTTCAAGCGAAATGATGTCGCTTGTTGCTGTCTGTACTTGTCAACATTGCTGGGTGCCACTGATGGAACTGTTTCTATTGAAATGATGTCACTTGTTGCTGTCTGCACCTGTCAACATTGCTGGGTGCCACTGATGGAACTGCTTCTACTGAGATAGTGTTACTTGTTGCTGTCTCCGCCTGTTCAACATTGCTGGGTGCCACTGATGGAACTGCTTCCACTGAGATATTGTCACTTGTTGCTGTCTGCACCTATTCAACATTGCTGGGTGCCACTGATGGAACGGATTCTACTGAGATAATGCCACTTGTTGCTGTCTCCACCTGTTCAACATTGCTGGGTGCCACTGATGGAACTGCTTCTATTGAGATAATGTCCCTAATAGCTGTCTGCAGCTGTTCAACGTTGCTGGGTGCCACTGACGAAATCGTTTCAAGTGAAATGATGTCGCTTGTTGCTGTCTGTACCTGTCAACTTTGCTGGGTGCCACTGATGGAACTGTTTCTAGTGAAATGATGTCAATTGTTGCTGTCTGCACCTGTCAACATTGCTTGGTGCCACTGATTGGACTGCTTCTACTGAGATAATGTCACTTGTTGCTGTCTGCACCTATTCAACATTGCTGGATGCCAATGACGGAACTGTTTCTAGTGAAACGATGTCATTTATTGCTGTCTGCACCTGTCAACATTGCTGGGTGCCACTGATGGAACCTTTTCTACTCAGATAGTGTCACTTGTTGCTGTCTGCACCTGTTCAACACTGCTGGGTGCCACTGATGGAACTGTTTCTGCTGAGATAGAGTCACTACTTGCTGTCTGCACATATTCAACATTGCTGGATGCCACTGAGGGAACTGTTTCTAGTGAAATGATGTCATTTATTGCTGTCTGTACCTGTCAACAATGATGGGTGCCACTGATGGAACTGCTTCTACTGAGATAATGTCACTTGTTGCTCTCTGCACCTATTCAACATTGCTGGATGCCACTGACGGAACTGTTTCTAGTGAAATGTTGTCATTTATTGCTGTCTGCACCTGTCAACATTGCTAGGTGCCACTGATGGAACTGCTTCTACTGAGATAATGTCACTTGTTGCTGTCTGCACCTATTCAACATTGCTGGATGCCACTGATGGAACTGTTTCTAGTGAAATGATGTCATTTATTGCTGTCTGCACCTGTCAACATTGCTGGGTGCCACTGGTGGAACTGCTTCTACTGAGATAATGTCACTTGTTGCTGCCTGCACCTATTCAACATTGCTGGATGCCACTGACGGAACTGTTTCTAGTGAAATGATCTCATTTATTGCTGTCTGCACCTGTCATAATTGCTGGGTGCCACTGACGGAACTGCTTCTACTGAGATAATGTCACTTGTTGCTGCCTGCACCAATTCAACATTGCTGGATGCCACTGACGGAACTGTTTCTAGTGATATGATGTCATTTATTACTGTCTGCAACTGTCAACATTGCTGGGTGCCACTGATGGAACTGCTTCTACTGAGATAATGTCACTTGTTGCTGTCTGCACCTATTCAACATTCCTGGATGCCACTGACGGAACTGTTTCTAATGAAATGATGTCACTTGTTGCTATCTGCATCTCTACAACATTGCTGGGTGCCACTGATGGAACTGTTTCTACTGTGATAATGTCACTTGTTGCTGTCTGCACCTATTCAACATTGCCGGATGACGCTGACGGAACTGCTTCTAGTGAAATGATGTCATTTATTGCTGTCTGCACCTGTCAACACTGCTGGGGGCCACTGATGGAACTGCTTCTACTGAGATAATGTCACTTGTTGCTGTCTGCACCTATTCAACATTGCTGGATGCCACTGATGGAACTGTTTCTAGTGAAATGATGTCATTTATTGCTGTCTGCACCTGTCAACATTGCTGGGTGCCACTGGTGGAACTGCTTCTACTGAGATAATGTCACTTGTTGCTATCTGCTCCTGTTCAACGTTGCTGGGTGCCACTGATGGAACTGCTTCTACTGAGATAATTTCACTTGTTGCCGTCTGCACCTATTCAACATTGGTGGATGCCACTGACGGAACTGTTTCTAATGAAATGATGTCACTTGTTGCTATCTGCACCTGTTCAACATTGCTGGGTGACACTGATGGAACTGCTTCTACTGAGATAATGTCACTTGTTGCTGTCTGCACCTGTTCAACATTGCTGGGTGCCACTGATGGAACTGTTTCTAATGAAATGAAGTCACTTGTTGCTATCTGCACCTGTACAACATTGCTGGGTGCCACTGATGGAACTGCTTCTACTGAGATAATGTCACTTTTTGCTGTCTGCACCTATTCAACATTGCTGGATGCCACAGATGGAACTGTTTCTAGTGAAATGATGTCATTTATTGCTGTCTGCTCCTGTCAACATTGCTGGGTGAAACTGGTGGAACTGCTTCTACTGACATAGTGTTACTTGTTGCTGTCTGCACCTGTTCAACATTGCTGGGTGCCACTGATGGAACCGCTTCTACTGAGATAATGTCACTTGTTGCTGTCTGTACCTGTCAACATTGCTGGTTCCCACCGATGGAACTGTATCTAGTGAAATGATGTCACTTGTTGCTGTCTGTACCTGTCAACATTACTTGGTGCCGCTGATGGAACTGTTTCTTGTGAAATGATGTCATTTATTGCTGTCTGCACCTGTCAACATTGCTGGGTTCCACTGATGGAACTGTTTCTTGTGAAATGATGTCACATGTTGCTGTCTGCACCTGTTAACCATTGCTGGTTGCCACTGATGGAACGGCTTCTACGGAGGTAATGCCACTTGTTGTAGTCTCCCCCTGTTCAACATTGCTGGGTGCCACTGATGGAACCGCTTCTACTGAGATAATGCCACTTGTTGCTGACTCACCTGTTCAATATTGCTGGGTGCTACTGATGGAACTGTTTCTAGTGAGATGATGTCATTTGTTGCTGTCTGCACTTGTGAACATTGCTGCGTGCCACTGATGGAACTGCTTCTACTGAGATAGTGTTACTTGTTGCTGTCTGCACCTGTTCAACATTGCTGGGTGCCACTGATGGAACCGGTTTTACTGAGACAAAGTCACTTGTTGCTGTCTGCACCTATTCAACATTGCTGGATGCCACTAATGGAACTGCTTCTACTGAGATAATGTCACTTGTTGCTCTCTGCACCTGTTCAACATTGCTGGATGCCACTGACGGAACTGTTTCTAGTGAAATGATGTCATTTATTGCTGTCTTCACCTGTCAACATAGCTGGGTGCCACTGATGGAACTGCTTCTACTGAGATAGTGTTACTTGTCGCTGTCTGCACCTGTTCAACATTGCTGGGAGCCACTGATGGAACTGCTTCTACAGAGATAATGTCACTTGTTGCTGTCTGCACCTGTTCAACATTGCTGGATGCCACTGACGGAACTGTTTCTAGTGAAATGATGTCATTAATTGCTGTCTGCACCTGTCAACATTGCTGGGTGCCACTGATGGAACTGCTTCTACTGAGATAGTGTTACTTGTTGCAGACTGCACCTGTTCAACATTGCTGGGTGCCACTGATGGAACTGCTTCTACTGAGATAATGCCACTTGTTGCTGTCTTCACCTGTTCAATATTGCTGGGTGCCACTGATGGAACTGCTTCTACTGATATAATGCCACTTGTTGCTGTCTCCATCTGTTCAACGTTGCTGGGTGCCACAGATAGAACCGCTTCTACTTAGATAATGTCACTTGTTGCTGTCTGCACCTATTCAACATTGCTGGATGCCACTGATGGAGCTGCTTCTACTGAGATAGTGTTACTTGTTGCTGTCTGCACCTGTTCAACATCGCTGGGTGCCACTGATGGAACCGCTTCTACTGAGATAATTTCACTTGTTGCTGTCTGTACCTGTTCAACATTGCTGGGTGCCACTGATGGAACTGCTTCTATTGAGATAGTGTTACTTGTTGCTGTCTGCACCTCTTCAACATTGCTGGATGCCACTGACGGAACTGTTTCTAGTGAAATGATGTCATTTATTGCTGTCTGCACCTGTCAACATTGCTGGGTGCCACTGATGGAACTGCTTCGACTGAGATAGTGTTACTTGTTGCTGTCTGCACCTGTTCAACATTGCTGGGTGCCACTGATGGAACTGCTTCTACAGAGATAATGTCACTTGGTGCTGTCTGCACCTGTTCAACATTGCTGGATGCCACTGACGGAACTGTTTCTAGTGAAATGATGTCATTTATTGCTGTCTGCACCTGTCAACATTGCTGGGTGCCACTGATGGAACTGCTTCTACTGAGATAGTGTTACTTGCTGCTGTCTGCACCTGTTCATCATTGCTGGGTGCCACTGATGGTACTGCTTCTACAGAGATAATGTCACTTGTTGCTGTCTGCACCTCTTCAACATTGCTGGATGCCACTGACGGAACTGTTTCTAGTGAAATGATGTCATTTATTGCTGTCTGCACCCGTCAACATTGCTGGGTGTCACTGATGGAACTGCTTCTACTGAGATATAGTTACTTGTTGCTGTCTGCACCTGTTCAACATTGCTGGATGCCATTGACGGAACTGTTTCTAGTGAAATGATGTCATTTATTGCTGTCTGCACCTGTCAACATTGCTGGGTGCCACTGATGGAACTGCTTCTACTGAGATAGTGTTACTTGCTGCTGTCTGCACCTGTTCATCATTGCTGGGTGCCACTGATGGTACTGCTTCTACAGAGATAATGTCACTTGTTGCTGTCTGCACCTGTACATCATTGCTGGGTGCCACTGATGGAACTGCTTCTACAGAGGTAATGTCACTTGTTGCTGTCTGCACCTGTTCAACATTGCTGGATGCCACTAACGGAACTGTTTCTAGTGAAATGATGTCATTTATTGAAGTCTGCACCTGTCAACATTGCCGGGTGCCGCTGATGGAACTGCTTCTACTGAGATAATGTCACTTGTTGCTGTCTGCATCTGTCCAACATTGCTGGATGCCACTGACAGAACTGTTTCTAGTGAAATGATGTCATTTATTGCTGTCTGCACCTGTCAACATTGCTGGACGCCACTACTGGAACTGCTTCTACTGTGATAGGGTTACTTGTTGCTGTCTGCACCTGTACAACTTTGCTGGATGCCACTGACGGAACTATTTCTAGTGAAATGATGTCATTTATTGCTGTCTGCACCTGTCAACATTGCTGGGTGCCACTGATGGAACTGCTTCTACTGAGATAGTGTTACTTGTTGCTGTCTGCACCTGTTCAACATTGCTGAGTGCCACTGATGGAACTGCTTCTACTGAGATAATGTCACTTGTTGCTGTCTGCACCTGTTCAACATTGCTGGATGCCACTGACGGAACTGTTTCTAGAGAAATGATGTCATTTATTGCTGTCTGCACCTGTCAACATTGCTGGGGGCCACTGATGGAACTGCTTCTACTGAGATAGTGTTACTTGTTGCTGTCTGCACCTCTTCAACACTACTGGGTGCCACTGATGGAACTGCTTCTACAGAAATAATGTCACTTGTTGCTTTCTGCAACTGTTCAACATTGCTGGATGCCACTGACGGAACTGTTTCTAGTGAAATGATGTCATTTATTGCTGTCTGCACCTGTCAACATTGCTGGGTGCCACTGATGGAACTGCATCTACTGAGATAGTGTTACTTGTTGCTGTCTGCACCTGTTCAACATTGCTGCGTGCAACTGATGGAACTGCTTCTACAGAGATAATGTCACTTGTTGCTGTCTGCACCTGTTCGACATTGCTGGATGCCACTGACGGAACTGTTTCTAGTGAAATGATGTCATTTATTCTGTCTGCACCTGTCAACATTGCTGGGTGCCACTGATGGAACTGCTTCTATTGAGAGAGTGTTACTTGTTGCTGTCTGCACCTGTTCAACATTGATGGGTGCCACTGATGGAACTGCTTCTACAGAGATAATGTCACTTGTTGCTGTCTGCATCTGTTCAACATTGCTGGATGCCACTGACGGAACTGTTTCTAGTGAAATGATGTGATTTATTGCTGTCTGCACCTGTCAACATTGTGGGTGCCACTGATGGAACTGCATCTACTGAGATAGTGTTACTTGTTGCTGTCTGCACCTGTTCAACATTGCTGGATGCCACTGACGGAACTGTTTCTAGTGAAATGATGTCATTTATTGCTGTCTGCACCTGTCAACATTGCTGGGTGCCACTGATGGAACTGCTTCTACTGAGATAGTGTTACTTGTTGCTGTTTGCACCTGTTCAACATTGCTGGGTGCCACTGATGGAACTGCTTCTACAGAGATAATGTCACTTGTTCCTGTCTGCACCGGTTCAACATTGCTGGATGCCACTGACGGAACTGTTTCTAGTGAAATGATGACCTTTAATGCTGTCTGCAGCTGTAAGCATTTCTGGGTGCCACTGATGGAACTGCTTCTACTGAGATAGTGTTACTTGTTGCTGTCTGCACCTGTTCAACATAGCTGGGTGCCACTGATGGAACTGCTTCTACAGAGATAATCTCACTTGTTGCTGTCTGCTCCTATTCAACATTGCTGGGTGCTACTGATGGAACAGTTTCTAGTGAAATGATGTCAATTGTTGCTGTCTGCACCTGTCAACATTGCTTGGTGCCACTGATGGAACTGTTTCTTGTGAAATGATGTCACATGTTGCTGTCTGCACCTGTTAACCATTGCTGGTTGCCACTGATGGAACGGCTTCTACTGAGGTAATGCCACTTGTTGCTGTCTCCACCTCTTCAACATTGCTGGGTGCCACTCACGGAACCGCTTCTACTGAGATAATGCCACGTGTTGGTGTCTCCACCTGTTCAACATTGCTGGGTGCCACTGACGGAACTGTTTCTAGTGAAATGATGTCATTTATTGCTGTCTGCACCTGTCAATATTGCTAAGTGCCACTGATGGAACTGTTTCTTGTGAAATGATGTCACATGTTGCTGATTGCACCTGTTAACCATTGCTGGGTGCCACTGATGGAACCGCTTCTACTGAGATAATGCCACTTGTTGCTGTCTCCACCTGTTCAATATTGCTGGGTGCCACTGATGGAACTGCTTCGACAGACATAATGTCACTTGTTGCTGTCTGCACCTGTTCAACATTGCTGCATGCCACTGATGGAACTGTTTCTAGTGAAATGTTGTCATTTGTTGCTGTCTGCACTTGTGAACATTGCTGCGTGCCACTGATGGAACTGCTTCTACTGAGATAGTGTTACTTGTTGCTGTCTGCACCTGTTCAACATTGCTGGGTGCCACAGATGGAACTGCATCTACTGAGATAATGTCACTTGTTGCTGTCTGCACCTGTTCAACATTGCTGGGTGCCACTGATGGATCTGTTTCTAGTGAAATGATGTCATTTATTGCTGTCTGCACCTGTCAACATTGCCGGGTGCCTCTGATGGAACTGCTTCTCCTGAGATAATGTCACTTGTTGCTGTCTGCACCTATTCAACATTGCTGGATGCCACCGATGGAACTGTTTCTAGTGAAATGATGTCATTTATTGCTGTCTGCACCTGCCAACATTGCTGGGTGACACTGGTGGAACTGCTTCTACTGAGATAGTGTTACTTGTTGCTGTCTGCACCTGTTAACCATTGCTGGTTGCCACTGATGGAACGGCTTTTACTGAGATAATGCCACTTGTTGATGTCTCCACCTGTTCAACATTGCTGGGTGCCACTGATGGAACTGCTTCTATTGAGATAATGTCCCTGGTAGCTGTCTGCAGCTGTTCAACATTGCTGGGAGCCACTGACGAAATCGTTTCAAGTGAAATGATGTCGCTTGTTGCTGTCTGTACCTGTCAACATTGCTGGGTGCCAATGATGGAACTGTTTCTAGTGAAATGATGTCAATTGTTGCTGTCTTCACCTGTCAACATTGGTTGGTGCCACTGATGGAACTGCTTCTACTGAGATAATGTCACTTGTTGCTGTCTGCACCTATTCAACATTGCTGGATGCCACTGACGGAACTGTTACTAGTGAAATGATGTCATTTATTGCTGTCTGTACCTGTCAACATTGATGGGTGCCACTGATGGAACTGCTTCTACTGAGATAATGTCACTTGTTGCTGTCTGCACCTATTCAACATTGCTGGATGCCTCTGACGGAACTGTTTCTAGTGAAATGTTGTCATTTATTGCTGTCTGCACCTGTCAACATTGCTGGGTGCCACTGATGGAACTGCTTCTACTGAGATAATGTCACTTGTTGCTGTCTGCACCTATTCAACATTGCTGGATGCCTCTGACGGAACTGTTTCTAGTGAAATGTTGTCATTTATTGCTGTCTGCACCTGTCAACATTGCTGGGTGCCACTGGTGGAACTGCTTCTACTGAGATAATGTCACTTGTTGCTGTCTGCACCTGTCAACATTGCTGGGTGCCACTGGTGGAACTGCTTCTAATGAAATGATATCACTTGTTTCTATCTGCACTTGTACAACATTGCTGGGTGCCACTGATGGAACTGATTCTACTGAGATAATGTCACTTGTTGCTGTCTGCACCTATTCGACATTGCTGGATGCCAATGACGGAACTGTTTCTAATGAAATGAAGTCACTTGTTGCTATCTGCACCTGTACAACATTGCTGGGTGCCACTGATGGAACTGCTTCTACTGAGATAATGTCACTTGTTGCTGTCTGCACCTATTCAACATTGCTGGAAGCCACTGATGGAACTGTTTCTAATGAAATGATGTCATTTATTGCTGTCTGCTCCTGTCAACATAGCTGGGTGAAACTGGTGGAACTGCTTCTACTGAGATAGTGTTACTTGTTGCTACCTGCACCTGTTCAACATTGCTGGGTGCCAGTGACGGAACTGCTTCTACTGAGATAATTTCACTTGTTGCTGTCTGCACCTATTCAACATTGGTGGATTCCACTGACGGAACTGTTTCTAATGAAATGATGTCACTTGTTGCTATCTGCACCTGTTCAACATTGCTGGGTGACACTGATGGAACTGCTTCTACTGAGATAATGTCACTTGTTGCTGTTTGTACCTGTTCAACACTGCTGGGTGCCACTGATGGAACTGTTTCTAGTGAAATGATGTCATTTATTGCTGTCTGCACCTGTCAACATTGCTGGGTGCCACTGGTGGAACTGCTTCTACTGAGATAATGTCACTTGTTGCTGTCTCCACCTGTTCAACATTGCTGGGTGCCACTGATGGAACTGCTTCTATTGAGATAATGTCCCTGGTAGCTGTCTGCAGCTGTTCAACATTGCTGGGTGCCACTGACGAAATCGTATCAAGTGAAATGATGTCGCTTGTTGCTGTCTGTACCTGTCAACATTGCTGGGTGCCACTGATGGAACTGTTTCTAGTGAAATGATGTCAATTGTTGCTGTCTGCACCTGTCAACATTGCTTGGTGCCACTGATGGAACTGCTTCTACTGAGATAATGTCACTTGTTGCTGTCTGCACCTATTCAACATTGCTGGATGCCACTGACGGAACTGTTTCTAGTGAAATGATGTCATTTATTGCTGTCTGCACCTGTCAACATTGCTGGGTGCCACTGATGGAACTTTTTCTACTCAGATAATGTCACTTGTTGCTGTCTGCACCTGTTCAACACTGCTGGGTGCCACTGATGGAACTGTTTCTGCTGAGATAATGTCACTACTTGCTGTCTGCACATATTCAACATTGCTGGATGCCACTGAGGGAACTGTTTCTAGTGAAATGATGTCATTTATTGCTGTCTGCACCTGTCAACATTGCTTGGTGCCACTGATGGAACTGCTTCTACTGAAATAATGTCACTTGTTGCTGTCTGCACCTATTCAACATTGCTGGATGCCACTGACGGAACTGTTTCTAGTGAAATGTTGTCATTTATTGCTGTCTGCACCTGTCAACATTGCTAGGTGCCACTGATGGAACTGCTTCTACTGAGATAATGTCACTTGTTGCTGTCTGAACCTATTCAACATTGCTGGATGCCACTGATGGAACTGTTTCTAAAGAAATGATGTCATTTATTGCTGTCTGCACCTGTCAATATTGCTGGGTGCCACTGGTGGAACTGCTTCTACTGAGATAATGTCACTTGTTGCTGTCTGCACCTATTCAACATTGCTGGGTGCCACTGACGGAACTGTTTCTAGTGAAATGATGTCATTTATTGCTGTCTGCACCTGTCATAATTCCTGGGTGCAACTGATGGAACTGCTTCTACTGAGATAATGTCACTTGTTGCTGCCTGCACCAATCCAACATTGCTGGATGCCACTGACGGAACTGTTTCTAGTGATATGATGTCATTTATTGCTGTCTGCACCTGTCAACATTGCTGGGTGCCACTGATGGAACTGCTTCTACTGAGATAATGTCACTTGTTGCTGTTGCACCTAGTCAACATTGCTGGATGCCACTGATGGAACTGTTTCTAGTGAAATGATGTCATTTATTGCTGTCTGCACCTGTCAACATTGCTGGGTGCCACTGGTGGAACTCCTTCTACTGAGATAATGTCACTTGTTGCTATCTGCACCTGTTCAACATTGCTGGGTGCCAGTGACGGAACTGCTTCTACTGAGATAATTTCACTTGTTGCTGTCTGCACCTATTCAACATTGATGGATGCCACTGACGGAACTGTTTCTAATGAAATGGTGTCACTTGTTGCTATCTGCACCTGTTCATCATTGCTGGGTGACACTGATGGAACTGCTTCTACTGAGATAATGTCACTTGTTGCTGTCTGCACCTGTTCAACATTGCTGGGTGCCACTGATGGAACTGTTTTCAATGAAATGATATCACTTGTTTCTATCTGCACTTGTACAACATTGCTGGGTACCACTGATGGAACTGCTTACACTGAGATAATGTCACTTGTTGCTGTTTGCACCTATTCAACATTGCTGGATGCCAATGACGGAACTGTTTCTAATGAAATGAAGTCACTTGTTGCTATCTGCACCTATTCAACATTGCTGGGTGCCACTGATGGAACTGCTTCTACTGAGATAGTGTCACTTGTTGCTGTCTGCACCTATTCAACATTGCTGGATGCCACTGATGGAACTGTTTCTAGTGAAATGATGTCATTTATTGCTGTCTGCACCTGTCAACATTGCTGGGTGCCACTGGTGGAACTGCTTCTACTAAGATAGTGTTACTTGTTGCTGTCTGCACCTGTTCAACATTGCTGGGTGCCACTGATGGAACCGCTTCTACTGAGATAATGTCACTTGTTGCCGTCTGTACCTGTCAACATTGCTGGTTGCCACTGATGGACCTATTTCTAGTGAAATGATGTCACTTGTTGCTGTCTGTACCTGTCAACATTACTTGGTGCCGCTGATGGAGCTGTTTCTTGTGAAATGATGTCACTTATTGCTAGCTGCACCTGTCAACCATTCCTGGTTGCCACTGATGGAACGGCATCTACTGAGATAATGCCACTTGTTGCTGTCTCCACCTGTTCAACATTGCTGGATGCCACTGATGGAACTGCTTCTATTGAGATAATGTCCCTTATAGCTATCTGCAGCTGTTCAACATTGCTGGGCGCCACTGACGGAATCGTTTCAAGCGAAATGATGTCGCTTGTTGATGTCTGTACCTGCCAACATTGCTGGGTGCCACTGATGGAACTGTTTCTAGTGAAATGATGTCACTTGTTGCTGTCTGCACCTGTCAACATTGCTGGGTACCACTGATGGAACTGCTTCTACTGAGATAGTGTTACTTGTCGCTGTCTCCGCCTGTTCAACATTGCTGGGTGCCACTGATGGAACTGCTTCTACTGAGATAATGTCACTTGTTGCTGTCTGCACCTATTCAACATTGCTGGATGCCACTGATGGAACAGCTTCTACTGCGATAATGTCACTTCTTGCCGTCTGTACCTGTTCAACATTGCTGGATGCCACTGATGGAACTGTTTCTAGTGAAATGATGTCATTTATTGCGGTCTGCACCTGTCAACGTTGCTGGGTGACACTGATGGAACTGCTTCTACTGAGATAATGTCACTTGTTGCTGTCTGCACCTATTCAACATTGCTGGAAGCCACTGATGGAACTGTTTCTAGTGAAATGATGTCATTTATTGCTGTCTGCTCCTGTCAACATAGCTGGGTGCCACTGGTGGAACTGCTTCTACTGAGATAGTGTTACTTGTTGCTATCTGCACCTGTTCAACATTGCTGGGTGCCAGTGACGGAACTGCTTCTACTGAGATAATTTCACTTGTTGCTGTCTGCACCTATTCAACATTGGTGGATGCCACTGACGGAACTGTTTCTAATGAAATGATGTCACTTGTTGCTATCTGCACCTGTTCAACATTGCTGGGTGACACTGATGGAACTGCTTCTACTGAGATAATGTCACTTGTTGCTGTCTGCACCTGTTCAACATTGCTGGGTGCCACTGATGGAACTGTTTCTAATGAAATGATATCACTTGTTTCTATCTGCACTTGTACAACATTGCTGGGTGCCACTGATGGAACTGCTCCTACTGAGATAATGTCACTTGTTGCTGTCTGCACCTATTCAACATTGCTGGATGCCAATGACGGAACTGTTTCTAATGAAATGAAGTCACTTGTTGCTATCTGCACCTGTACAACATTGCTGGGTGCCACTGATGGAACTGCTTCTACTGAGATAATGTCACTTGTTGCTGTCTGCACCTATTCAACATTGCTGGAAGCCACTGATGGAACTGTTTCTAGTGAAATGATGTCATTTATTGCTGTCTGCTCCTGTCAACATAGCTGGGTGCCACTGGTGGAACTGCTTCTACTGAGATAGTGTTACTTGTTGCTACCTGCACCTGTTCAACATTGCTGGGTGCCAGTGACGGAACTGCTTCTACTGAGATAATTTCACTTGTTGCTGTCTGCACCTATTCAACATTGGTGGATTCCTCTGACGGAACTGTTTCTAATGAAATGATGTCACTTGTTGCTATCTGCACCTGTTCAACATTGCTGGGTGACACTGATGGAACTGCTTCTACTGAGATAATGTCACTTGTTGCTGTTTGTACCTGTTCAACACTGCTGGGTGCCACTGATGGAACTGTTTCTAGTGAAATGATGTCATTTATTGCTGTCTGCACCTGTCAACATTGCTGGGTGCCACTGGTGGAACTGCTTCTACTGAGATAATGTCACTTGTTGCTGTCTCCACCTGTTCAACATTGCTGGGTGCCACTGATGGAACTGCTTCTATTGAGATAATGTCCCTGGTAGCTGTCTGCAGCTGTTCAACATTGCTGGGTGCCACTGACGAAATCGTATCAAGTGAAATGATGTCGCTTGGATCTGTCTGTACCTGTCAACATTGCTGAGTGCCACTGATGGAACTGTTTCTAGTGAAATGATGTCAATTGTTGCTGTCTGCACCTGTCAACATTGCTTGGTGCCACTGATGGAACTGCTTCTACTGAGATAATGTCACTTGTAGCTGTCTGCACCTATTCAACATTGCTGGATGCCACTGACGGAACTGTTTCTAGTGAAATGATGTCATTTATTGCTGTCTGCACCTGTCAACATTGCTGGGTGCCACTGATGGAACTTTTTCTACTCAGATAATGTCACTTGTTGCTGTCTGCACCTGTTCAACACTGCTGGGTGCCACTGATGGAACTGTTTCTGCTGAGATAATGTCACTACTTGCTGTCTGCACCTATTCAACATTGCTGGATGCCACTGAGGGAACTGTTTCTAGTGAAATGATGTCATTTATTGCTGTCTGCACCTGTCAACATTGCTAGGTGCCACTGATGGAACTGCTTCTACTGAAATAATGTCACTTGTTGCTGTCTGCACCTATTCAACATTGCTGGATGCCACTGACGGAACTGTTTCTAGTGAAATGTTGTCATTTATTGCTGTCTGCACCTGTCAACATTGCTAGGTGCCACTGATGGAACTGCTTCTACTGAGATAATGTCACTTGTTGCTGTCTGCACCTATTCAACATTGCTGGATGCCACTGATGGAACTGTTTCTAAAGAAATGATGTCATTTATTGCTGTCTGCACCTGTCAATATTGCTGGGTGCCACTGGTGGAACTGCTTCTACTGAGATAATGTCACTTGTTGCTGTCTGCACCTATTCAACATTGCTCGGTGCCACTGACGGAACTGTTTCTAGTGAAATGATGTCATTTATTGCTGTCTGCACCTGTCATAATTCCTGGGTGCAACTGATGGAACTGCTTCTACTGAGATAATGTCACTTGTTGCTGCCTGCACCAATCCAACATTGCTGGATGCCACTGACGGAACTGTTTCTAGTGATATGATGTCATTTATTGCTGTCTGCACCTGTCAACATTGCTGGGTGCCACTGATGGAACTGCTTCTACTGAGATAATGTCACTTGTTGCTGTCTGCACCTAGTCAACATTGCTGGATGCCACTGATGGAACTGTTTCTAGTGAAATGATGTCATTTATTGCTGTCTGCACCTGTCAACATTGCTGGGTGCCACTGGTGGAACTCCTTCTACTGAGATAATGTCACTTGTTGCTATCTGCACCTGTTCAACATTGCTGGGTGCCAGTGACGGAACTGCTTCTACTGAGATAATTTCACTTGTTGCTGTCTGCACCTATTCAACATTGATGGATGCCACTGACGGAACTGTTTCTAATGAAATGGTGTCACTTGTTGCTATCTGCACCTGTTCATCATTGCTGGGTGACACTGATGGAACTGCTTCTACTGAGATAATGTCACTTGTTGCTGTCTGCACCTGTTCAACATTGCTGGGTGCCACTGATGGAACTGTTTTCAATGAAATGATATCACTTGTTTCTATCTGCACTTGTACAACATTGCTGGGTACCACTGATGGAACTGCTTACACTGAGATAATGTCACTTGTTGCTGTCTGCACCTATTCAACATTGCTGGATGCCAATGACGGAACTGTTTCTAATGAAATGAAGTCACTTGTTGCTATCTGCACCTATTCAACATTGCTGGGTGCCACTGATGGAACTGCTTCTACTGAGATAGTGTCACTTGTTGCTGTCTGCACCTATTCAACATTGCTGGATGCCACTGATGGAACTGTTTCTAGTGAAATGATGTCATTTATTGCTGTCTGCACCTGTCAACATTGCTGGGTGCCACTGGTGGAACTGCTTCTACTAAGATAGTGTTACTTGTTGCTGTCTGCACCTGTTCAACATTGCTGGGTGCCGCTGATGGAACCGCTTCTACTGAGATAATGTCACTTGTTGCTGTCCGTACCTGTCAACATTGCTGGTTGCCACTGATGGAACTGTTTCTAGTGAAATAAGGTCACTTGTTGCTGTCTGTACCTGTCAACATTACTTGGTGCCGCTGATGGAACTGTTTCCTGTGAAATGATGTCATTTATTGCTGTCTGCACCTGTCAACATTGCTGGGTGCCACTGGTGGAACTGCTTCTACTAAGATAGTGTTACTTGTTGCTGTCTGCACCTGTTCAACATTGCTGGGTGCCACTGATGGAACCGCTTCTACTGAGATAATGTCACTTGTTGCCGTCTGTACCTGTCAACATTGCTGGTTGCCACTGATGGACCTATTTCTAGTGAAATGATGTCACTTGTTGCTGTCTGTACCTGTCAACATTACTTGGTGCCGCTGATGGAGCTGTTTCTTGTGAAATGATGTCACTTATTGCTAGCTGCACCTGTTAACCATTCCTGGTTGCCACTGATGGAACGGCATCTACTGAGATAATGCCACTTGTTGCTGTCTCCACCTGTTCAACATTGCTGGATGCCACTGATGGAACTGCTTCTATTGAGATAATGTCCCTTATAGCTATCTGCAGCTGTTCAACATTGCTGGGCGCCACTGACGGAATCGTTTCAAGCGAAATGATGTCGCTTGTTGATGTCTGTACCTGTCAACATTGCTGGGTGCCACTGATGGAACTGTTTCTAGTGAAATGATGTCACTTGTTGCTGTCCGCACCTGTCAACATTGCTGGGTACCACTGATGGAACTGCTTCTACTGAGATAGTGTTACTTGTCGCTGTCTCCGCCTGTTCAACATTGCTGGGTGCCACTGATGGAACTGCTTCTACTGAGATAATGTCACTTGTTGCTGTCTGCACCTATTCAACATTGCTGGATGCCACTGATGGAACAGCTTCTACTGCGATAATGTCACTTCTTGCCGTCTGTACCTGTTCAACATTGCTGGATGCCACTGATGGAACTGTTTGTAGTGAAATGATGTCATTTATTGCGGTCTGCACCTGTCAACGTTGCTGGGTGACACTGATGGAACTGCTTCTACTGAGATAGTGTTACTTGTTGCTGTCTGCACCTGTTCAACATTGCTGGGTGCCACTGATGGAACTGCTTCTATTGAGATAATGTCCCTTATAGCTATCTGCAGCTGTTCAACATTGCTGGGCGCCACTGACGGAATCGTTTCAAGCGAAATGATGTCGCTTGTTGATGTCTGTACCTGTCAACATTGCTGGGTGCCACTGATGGAACTGTTTCTAGTGAAATGATGTCACTTGTTGCTGTCTGCACCTGTCAACATTGCTGGGTACCACTGATGGAACTGCTTCTACTGAGATAGTGTTACTTGTTGCTGTCTCCGCCTGTTCAACATTGCTGGGTGCCACTGATGGAACTGCTTCTACTGAGATAATGTCACTTGTTGCTGTCTGCACCTATTCAACATTGCTGGATGCCACTGATGGAACTGCTTCTACTGCGATAATGTCACTTCTTGCCGTTTGTACCTGTTCAACATTGCTGGATGCCACTGATGGAACTGTTTCTAGTGAAATGATGTCATTTATTGCGGTCTGCACCTGTCAACGTTGCTGGGTGACACTGATGGAACTGCTTCTACTGAGATAGTGTTACTTGTTGCTGTCTGCACCTGTTCAACATTGCTGGGTGCCACTGATGGAACTGCTTCTACAGAGATAATGTCACTTGTTGCTGTCTGCACCTGTTCAACATTGCTGGATGCCACTGACGGAACTGTTTCTAGTGAAATGATGTCATTTATTGCTGTCTGCACCTGTCAACATTGCTGGGTGCCACTGATGGAACTGCTTCTACAGAGATAATGATACTTGTTGCTGTCTGCACCTGTTCAACATTGCTGGATGCCACTGATGGAACTGTTTCTAGTGAAATGATGTCATTTATTGCGGTCTGCACCTGTCAACGTTGCTGGGTGACACTGATGGAACTGCTTCTACTGAGATAGTGTTACTTGTTGCTGTCTGCACCTGTTCAACATTGCTGGGTGCCACTGATGGAACTGCTTCTATTGAGATAATGTCCCTTATAGCTATCTGCAGCTGTTCAACATTGCTGGGCGCCACTGACGGAATCGTTTCAAGCGAAATGATGTCGCTTGTTGATGTCTGTACCTGTCAACATTGCTGGGTGCCACTGATGGAACTGTTTCTAGTGAAATGATGTCACTTGTTGCTGTCTGCACCTGTCAACATTGCTGGGTACCACTGATGGAACTGCTTCTACTGAGATAGTGTTACTTGTTGCTGTCTCCGCCTGTTCAACATTGCTGGGTGCCACTGATGGAACTGCTTCTACTGAGATAATGTCACTTGTTGCTGTCTGCACCTATTCAACATTGCTGGATGCCACTGATGGAACTGCTTCTACTGCGATAATGTCACTTCTTGCCGTCTGTACCTGTTCAACATTGCTGGATGCCACTGATGGAACTGTTTCTAGTGAAATGATGTCATTTATTGCGGTCTGCACCTGTCAACGTTGCTGGGTGACACTGATGGAACTGCTTCTACTGAGATAGTGTTACTTGTTGCTGTCTGCACCTGTTCAACATTGCTGGGTGCCACTGATGGAACTGCTTCTACAGAGATAATGTCACTTGTTGCTGTCTGCACCTGTTCAACATTGCTGGATGCCACTGACGGAACTGTTTCTAGTGAAATGATGTCATTTATTGCTGTCTGCACCTGTCAACATTGCTGGGTGCCACTGATGGAACTGCTTCTACAGAGATAATGATACTTGTTGCTGTCTGCACCTGTTCAACATTGCTGGATGCCACTGACGGAACTGTTTCTAGTGAAATGATGTCATTTATTGCTGTCTGCACCTGTCAACATTGCTGGGTGCCACTGATGGAACTGCTTCTACAGAGATAATGATACTTGTTGCTGTCTGCACCTGTTCAACATTGCTGGGTGCTACTGATGGAACTGTCTCTAGTGAGATGATGTCATTTTTTGCTGTCTGCACTTGTGAACATTGCTGGGTGCCACTGATGGAACTGCTTCTATTGAGATAATGTCCCTTATAGCTATCTGCAGCTGTTCAACATTGCTGGGCGCCACTGACGGAATCGTTTCAAGCGAAATGATGTCGCTTGTTGATGTCTGTACCTGTCAACATTGCTGGGTGCCACTGATGGAACTGTTTCTAGTGAAATGATGTCACTTGTTGCTGTCTGCACCTGTCAACATTGCTGGGTACCACTGATGGAACTGCTTCTACTGAGATAGTGTTACTTGTTGCTGTCTCCGCCTGTTCAACATTGCTGGGTGCCACTGATGGAACTGCTTCTACTGAGATAATGTCACTTGTTGCTGTCTGCACCTATTCAACATTGCTGGATGCCACTGATGGAACTGCTTCTACTGCGATAATGTCACTTCTTGCCGTCTGTACCTGTTCAACATTGCTGGATGCCACTGATGGAACTGTTTCTAGTGAAATGATGTCATTTATTGCGGTCTGCACCTGTCAACGTTGCTGGGTGACACTGATGGAACTGCTTCTACTGAGATAGTGTTACTTGTTGCTGTCTGCACCTGTTCAACATTGCTGGGTGCCACTGATGGAACTGCTTCTACAGAGATAATGTCACTTGTTGCTGTCTGCACCTGTTCAACATTGCTGGATGCCACTGACGGAACTGTTTCTAGTGAAATGATGTCATTTATTGCTGTCTGCACCTGTCAACATTGCTGGGTGCCACTGATGGAACTGCTTCTACAGAGATAATGATACTTGTTGCTGTCTGCAACTGTTCAACATTGCTGGGTGCCACTGATGGAACCGCTTTTACTGAGATAATGTGACTTGGTGCTGTCTGCACCTATTCAACATTGCTTGATGCCACTGATGGAACTGCTTCTACTGAGATAATGTCACTTGTTGCTCTCTGCACCTGTTCAACATTGCTGGATGCCTCTGACGGAACTGTTTCTAGTGAAATGATGTCATTTATTGCTGTCTGCACCTGTCAACATAGCTGGGTGCCACTGATGGAACTGCTTCTACTGAGATAGTGGTACTTGTCGCTGTCTGCACCTGTTCAACATTGCTGGGAGCCACTGATGGAACTGCTTCTACAGAGATAATGTCACTTGTTGCTGTCTGCACCTGTTCAACATTGCTGGATGCCACTGACGGAACTGTTTCTAGTGAAATGATGTCACTTATTGCTGTCTGCACCTGTCAACATTGCTGGGTGGCACTGATGGAACTGTTTCTTGTGAAATGATGTCACATGTTGCTGTCTCCCCCTGTTCAACATTGCTGGGTGCCACTGATGGAACCGCTTCTACTGTGATAATGCCACTTGTTGCTGTCTCCACCTGTTCAATATTGCTGGGTGCCACTGATGGAGCTGTTTCTAGTGAGATGATGTCATTTGTTGCAGTCTGTACCTGTCAACATTACTTGGTGCCGCTGATGGAGCTGTTTCTTGTGAAATGATGTCACTTATTGCTAGCTGCACCTGTTAACCATTGCTGGTTGCCACTGATGGAACGGCATCTACTGAGATAATGCCACTTGTTGCTGTCTCCACCTGTTCAACATTGCTGGGTGCCACTGATGGAACTGCTTCTATTGAGATAATGTCCCTTATAGCTGTCTGCAGCTGTTCAACATTGCTGGGCGCCACTGACGGAATCGTTTCAAGCGAAATGATGTCGCTTGTTGATGTCTGTACCTGTCAACATTGCTGGGTGCCACTGATGGAACTGTTTCTAGTGAAATGATGTCACTTGTTGCTGTCTGCACCTGTCGACATTGCTGGGTACCACTGATGGAACTGCTTCTACTGAGATAGTGTTACTTGTTGCTGTCTCCGCCTGTTCAACATTGCTGGGTGCCACTGATGGAACTGCTTCTACTGAGATAATGTCACTTCTTGCTGTCTGCACCTATTCAACATTGCTGGATGCCATTGATGGAACTGCTTCTACTGCGATAATGTCACTTCTTGCCGTCTGTACCTGTTCAACATTGCTGGATGCCACTGATGGAACTGTTTCTAGTGAAATGATGTCATTTATTGCGGTCTGCACCTGTCAACGTTGCTGGGTGACACTGATGGAACTGCTTCTACTGAGATAGTGTTACTTGTTGCTGTCTGCACCTGTTCAACATTGCTGGGTGCCCCTGATGGAACTGCTTCTACAGAGATAATGTCACTTGTTGCTGTCTGCACCTGTTCAACATTGCTGGATGCCACTGACGGAACTGTTTCTAGTGAAATGATGTCATTTATTGCTGTCTGCACCTGTCAACATTGCTGGGTGCCACTGATGGAACTGCTTCTACTGAGATAATGTCACTTGTTGCTGTCTGCGCCTATTCAACATTGCTGGATGCCATTCATGGAGCTGCTTCTACTGAGATAGTGTTACTTGTTGCTGTCTGCACCTGTTCAACATTGCTGGGTGCCACTGATGGAACCGCTTCTACTGAGATAATTTCACTTGTTGTTGTCTGTACCTGTTCAACATTGCTGGGTGCCCATGATGGAACGGCTTCTATTGAGATAGTGTTACTTGTTGCTGTATGCACCTGTTCAACATTGCTGGATGCCACTGACGGAACTCTTTCTAGTGAAATGATGTCATTTATTGCTGTCTGCACCTGTCAACATTGCTGGGTGCCACTGATGGAACTGCTTCTACTGAGATAGTGTTACTTGTTGCTGTCTGCACCTGTTCAACATTGCTGGGTGCCACTGATGGAACTGCTTCTACAAAGATAATGTCACTTGTTTCTGTCTGCACCTTTTCAACATTGCTTGATGCCACTGACGGAACTGTTTCTAGTGAAATGATGTCATTTATTGCTGTCTGCACCTGTCAACATTGCTGGGTGCCACTGATGGAACTGCTTCTACTGAGATAGTGTTACTTGCTGCTGTCTGCACCTGTTCATCATTGCTGGGTGCCACTGATGGAACTGCTTCTACAGAGATAATGTCACTTGTTGCTGTCTGCACCTGTCCAACATTGCTGTATGCCACTGACGGAATTGTTTCTAGTGAAATGATGTCATTTATTGCTGTCTGCACCTGTCAACATTGCTGGACGCCACTACTGGAACTGCTTCTACTGTGATAGGGTTACTTGTTGCTGTCTGCACCTGTTCAACTTTGCTGGATGCCACTGACGGAACTGTTTCTAGTGAAATTATGTCATTTATTGCTGTCTGCACCTGTCAACATTGCTGGGTGCCACTGATGGAACTGCTTCTACAGAGATAATGTCACTTGTTGCTGTCTGCACCTTTTCAACATTGCTGGATGCCACTGACGGATCTGTTTCTAGTGAAATGATGTCATTTATTGCGGTCTGCACCTGTCAACATTGCTGGGTGCCACTGATGGAACTGCTTCTACTGAGATAGTGTTAGTTGTTGCTGTCTCCACCTGTTCAACATTGCTGGGTGCCACTGATGGAACTGCTTCTACAGAAATAATGTCACTTGTTGCTTTCTGCACCTGTTCAACATTGCTGGATGCCACTGACGGAACTGTTTCTAGTGAAATGATGTCATTTATTGCTGTCTGCACCTGTCAACATTGCTGGGTGCCACTGATGGAACTGCTTCTACTGAGATAGTGTTACTTGTTGCTGTCTGCACCTGTTCAACATTGCTGGGTGCCACTGATGGAACTGCTTCTACAAAGGTAATGTCACTTGTTTCTGTCTGCACCTTTTCAACATTGCTTGATGCCTCTGACGGAACTGTTTCTAGTGAAATGATGTCATTTATTGCTGTCTGCACCTGTCAACATTGCTGGGTGCCACTGATGGAACTGCTTCTACTGAGATAGTGTTACTTGCTGCTGTCTGCACCTGTTCATCAATGCTGGGTGCCACTGATGGAACTGCTTCTACAGAGATAATGTCACTTGTTGCTGTCTGCACCTGTCCAACATTGCTGGATGCCACTGACGGAACTGTTTCTAGTGAAATGATGTCATTTATTGCTGTCTGCACCTGTCAACATTGCTGGACGCCACTACTGGAACTGCTTCTACTGTGATAGGGTTACTTGTTGCTGTCTGCACCTGTTCAACTTTGCTGGATGCCACTGACGGAACTGTTTCTAGTGAAATGATGTCATTTATTGCTGTCTGTACCTGTCAACGTTGCTGGGTGCCACTGATGGAACTGCTTCTACAGAGATAATGTCACTTGTTGCTGTCTGCACCTGTTCAACATTGCTGGATGCCACTGACGGATCTGTTTCTAGTGAAATGATGTCATTTATTGCTGTCTGCACCTGTCAACAATGCTGGGTGCCACTGATGGAACTGCTTCTGCTGAGATAGTGTTAGTTGTTGCTGTCTGCACCTAATCAACATTGCTGGGTGCCACTGATGGAACTGCTTCTACAGAAATAATGTCACTTGTTGCTTTCTGCACCTGTTCAACATTGCTGGATGCCACTGACGGAACTGTTTCTAGTGAAATGATGTCATTTATTGCTGTCTGCACCTGTCAACATTGCTGGGTGCCACTGATGGAACTGCTTCTACTGCGATAGTGTTACTTGTTGCTGTCTGCACCTGTTCAACATTGCTGGATGCCACTGACGGAACTGTTTCTAGTGAAATGATGTCATTTATTGCTGTCTGCACCTGTGAAAATTGCTGGGTGCCACTGATGGAACTTTTTCTACTAAGATAGTGTTACTTGTTGCTGTCTGCACCTGTTAAACATTGCTGGGTGCCACTGATGGAACTGCTTCTACAGAGATAAATTCACTTGTTGCTTTCTGCACCAGTTCAACATTGCTGGATGCCACTGACGGAACTGTTTCTAGTGAAATGATGTCATTTACTGCTGTCTGCAGCTGTCAGCATTTCTGGGTGCCACTGATGGAACTGCTACTACTGAGATAGTGTTACTTGTTGCTGTCTGCACCTGTTCAACATTGCTGGGTGCCACTGCTGGAACTGCTTCTACAGAGATAATGTCACTTGTTGCTGTCTGCACCTATTCAACATTGCTGGATGCCACTGATGGAACCGCTTTTATTGAGATAATGCCACTTGTTGCTGTCTCCACCAGTTCAATATTGCTGGGTGCCACTGATGGAAATGTTTCTAGTGAAATGATGTCATTTGTTGCTGTCTGCACTTGTGAACATTGCTGCGTGCCACTGATGGAACTGCTTCTACTGAGATAGTGTTACTTGTTGCTGTCTGCACCTGTTCAACATTGCTGGGTGCCACTGACGGAACTGCATCTACTGAGATAATGTCATTTGTTGCTGTCTGCACCTGTTCAACATTGCTGGGTGCCACTGATGGAACTGTTTCTAGTGAAATGATGTCATTTATTGCTGTCTGCACCTGTCAACATTGCTGGGTGCCACTGATGGAACTGTTTCTACTGAGATAGTGTCACTTGTTGCTGTCTGCACCTGTTCAACATTGCTGGGTGCCACTGATGGAACTGCTTCGAGTGAGATAATGTCACCTGTTGCTGTCTGCACCTGTTCAACATTGCTGGATGCCACTGACGGAACTGTTTCTAGTGAAATGATGTCATTTTTTGCTGTCTGCACCTGTCAACATTGCTGGGTGCCACTGATGGAACTGCTTCTACTGAGATAGTGTTACTTGTTGCTGTCTGCACCTGTTCAACATTGCTGGATGCCACTGACGGAACTGTTTCTAGTGAAATGATGTCATTTATTGCTGTCTGCACCTGTCAACATTGCTGGGTGCCACTGATGGAACTGCTTCTACTGAGATAGTGTTACTTGTTGCTGTCTGCACCTGTTCAACATTGCTGGGTGCCACTGATGGAACTGCTTCTACAGAGTTAATGTCACTTGTTGCTGTCTGCACCTGTTCAACATTGCTGGATGCCACTGATGGAACTGCTTCTACAGAGATAATGTCACTTGTCGCTGTCTGCACCTGTTCAACATTGCTGGGTGCCACTGATGGAACTGTTTCTAGTGATATGATGTCATTTATTGCTGTCTGCACCTGTCAACATTGCTGGGTGCCAATGATGGAACTGCTTCTACTGAGATAGTGTTACTTGTTGCTGTCTGCACCTAGTCTACATTGCTGGGTGCCACTGATGGTACTGCTTCTACAGAGATAATGTTACTTGTTGCTGTCTGCACCTGTTCAACATTGCTGGGTGCCACTGATGGAACTGCTTCTACAGAGATAATGTCACTTGTTGCTGTCTGCACCTATTCAACATTGCTGTATGCCACTGATGGAACTGCTTCTACAGAGATAATGTCACTTGTCGCTGTCTGCACCTGTTCAACATTGCTGGGTGCCACTGACGGAACTGTTTCTAGTGAAATGATGTCATTTATTGCTGTCTGCACCTGTCAACATTGCTGGGTGCCACTGATGGAACTGTTTCTTGTGAAATGATGTCACATGTTGCTGTCTCCCCCTGTTCAACATTGCTGGGTGCCACTGATGGAACCGCTTCTACTGAGATAATGCCACTTGTTGCTGTCTCCACCTGTTCAATATTGCTGGGTGCCACTGATGGAACTGTTTCTAGTGAAATGATGTCATTTGTTGCTGTCTACACTTGTGAACATTGCTGCGTGCCACTGATGGAACTGCTACTACTGAGATAGTGTCACTTGTTGCTGTCTGCACCTGTTCAACACTGCTGGGTGCCACTGATGGAACCGCTTCTACTGAGATAATGTCACTTGTTGCTGTCTGTACCTGTTAACATTGCTGGTTGCCACTGATGGAACTGTTTCTAGTGAAATGATGTCACTTGTTGCTGTCTGCACCTATCAACATTGCTGGGTGCCACTGATGGAACTGCTTCTACTGAGATAGTGTTACTTATCACTGTCTCCGCCTGTTCAACATTGCTGGGTGTCACTGATGGAACTGCTTCTACTGAGATAATGTCACTTGTTGCTGTCTGCACCTATTCAATATTGCTGGATGCCACTGACGGAACTGTTTCTAGTGAAATGATGTCATTTATTGCTGTCTGCACCTGTCAACATTGCTGGGTGCCACTGATGGAACTGCTTCTATTGAGATAGTGTTACTTGTTGCTGTCTGTACCTGTCAACATTGCTGGTTGCCACTGATGGAACTGTTTCTAGTGAAATGATGTCACTTGTTGCTGTCTGCACCTGTCAACATTGCTGGGTGCCACTGATGGAACTGCTTCTACTGAGATAATGTCACTTGTTGCTGTCTGCACCTATTCAACATTGCTGGATGCCACTGACGGAACTGTTTCTAGTGAAACGATGTCATTTATTGGTGTCTGCACCTCTCAACATTGCTGGGTGCCACTGATGGAACTGCTTCTACTGAGATAATGTCACTCTTTGCTATCTGCGCCTGTTCAACATTGCTGGGTGCCACTGACGGAACTGTTTCTAGTGAAATGATGTCATTTATTGCTGTCTGCACCTGTCAACATTGCTGGGTGCCACTGTTGGAACTGCTTCTACTGAGATAGTGTTACTTGTTGCTGTCTGCACCTGTTCAACATTGCTGGGTGCCACTGATGGAACTGCTTCTACAGAGGTAATGTCACTTGTTGCTGTCTGCACCTGTTCAACATTGCTGGGTGCCACTGATGGAACTGCTTCTACAGAGATAATGTCCTTGTTGCTGTCTGCACCTGTCAACATTGCTGGGTGCCACTGATGGTACTGCTTCTACTGAGATAATGTCACTTGTTGCTGTCTGCACCTATTCAACATTGCTGGATGCCGCTGATGGAACTGTTTCTAGTGAAATGATGTCATTTATTGCTGTCTGTACCTATCAACATTGCTGGGTGCCACTGATGGAACTGCTTCTACTGAGATAGTGTTACTTCTTGCTGTCTGCACCTGTTCAACATTGCTGGGTGCCACTGAAGGAACTGCTTCTACAGAGATAATGTCACTTGTTGCTGTCTGCACCTGTTCAACATTGCTGGATGCCACTGATGGAACTGTTTCTAGTGAAATTATGTCATTTATTGCTGTCTGTACCTGTCGACATTGCTGGGTGCCACTGATGGAACTGCGTCTACTGAGATAGTGTTACTTGTTGCTGTCTGCACCTGTTCAACATTGCTGGGTGCCACTGATGGAACTGCTTCTACAGAGGTAATGCACTTGTTGCTGTCTGCACCTGTTCAACATTGCTGGATGCCACTGACGGAACTGTTTCTAGTGAAATGATTCATTTATTGCTGTCTGCACCTGTCAACATTGCTGGGTGGCACTGTTGGAACTGCTTCTACTGAGATAGTGTTACTTGTTGCTGTCTCCGCCTGTTCAACATTGCTGGGTGCCACTGATGGAACTGCTTCTACTGAGATAATGTCACTTGTTGCTGTTTGCACCTGTCAACATTGCTGGGTGCCACTGATGGAACTGTTTCTAGTGAAATGATGTCTATTGTTGCAGTCTGCACATGTCACCATTGCTTGGTGCCACTGATGGAACTGTTTCTTGTGAAATTATGTCACATGTTGCTGTCTGCACCTGTTCAACATTGCTGGGTGCCACTGATGGAACCACTTCTACTGAGATAATGCCACTTGTTGCTGTTTCCATCTGTTCAATATTTCTGGGTGCCACTGATGGAACTGTTTCTAGTGAAATGATGTCATTTTTTGCTGTCTGCACTTGTGAACATTGCTGCGTGCCACTGATGGAACTGCTTCTACTGAGATAATGTCCCTTGTAGCTGTCTGCAGCTGTTCAACATTGCTGGGTGCCACTGACGGAATCATTTCAAGTGAAATGATGTCGCTTGTTGCTGTCTGCACTTGTGAACATTGCTGCGTGCCACTGATGGAACTGCTTCTACTGCGATAGTGTTACTTGTTGCTGTCTGCACCTGTTTAACATTTTTCGGTGCCACTGAGGTTCAAATGGCTCTGAGCACTATGGGACTTCACATCTATGGTCATCAGTCCCCTGGAACTTAGAACTCCTTAAACCTAACTAACCTATGAACAGCACACAACACACAGTCATCAAAAGGCAGAGAAAATCCCTGACCCCGCCGGGAATCGAAACCAGGATCCCTGGCGTGGGAAGGGAGAACGGTACCGTACGACCACGAGCTGCGAACTGCCACTGATGGAACTGCTTCTACTGAGATAGTGTTAATCGTTGCTGTCTGCACCTGTCAACGTTGCTGGGTGTCACTGATGGAACTGCTTCTACTGAGATAATGCCACTTGTTGCTGTCTCCACCTGTTCAACATTGCTGGGTGCCACTGATGCAACTGCTTCTACAGAGGTAATGTCACTTGTTGCTGTCTGCACCTGTTCAACATTGCTGGGTGCCACTGATGGAACTGCTTCTACAGAGATATTGTCACTTGTTGCTGTCTGCACCTGTCAACATTGCTGGGTGCCACTGATGGTACTGCTTCTACTGAGATAATGTCACTTGTTGCTGTCTGCACCTATTCAACATTGCTGGATGCCGCTGATGGAACTGTTTCTAGTGAAATGATGTCATTTATTGCTGTCTGCACCTATCAACATTGCTGGGTGCCACTGGTGGAACTGCTTCTACTGAGATAGTGTTACTTGTTGCTGTCTGCAGCTGTTCAACATTGGTGGGTGCCACTGATGGAACATCGTCTGCTGGGATAATGTCACTTGTTGCTGTCTGCACGTGTTCAACATTGCTGGGTGCTACTGATGGAACTGCTTCTACTGAAATGATGTCACTTGTTGCTGTCTGCACCTGTTCAACTTTGCTGGGTGACACTGATGGAACTGCTTATACTGAGATAATGGTACTTGTTGCTGTCTGCACCTGTTCAGCATTGCTGGGTGCCATTAATGGAACTGCTGCTACTGAGATAATGTCACTTGTTGGTGTCTGCACCTGCTCGCCATTTCTGGGTGCCACTGTAGGAGCTGTTTAAATACTGCTGATGAAATGTTATGAGACTGCTATTCGCACCTGTTGATCATGTCTGGGTGCTACTGTTCGAACTGTCAAATACTCTGAGGAGTTCTATTTGTTTATTGAACTATTGAAAATATTTTATGTGAATATTTGCATAAACTGGTTTTTTGTGTATTTACTGTTTATGAAATGTTATGAGTTTCTTACCTACACCTATCCGTCATTGTTGGTGCCATTGATTGAATGATATTTGTGTAAACTATTATGTAAAATCTCATGTATGCAAGCATTTGTATTCCTTACTGTATTTTATATATTAGGTTATTGGAGGGTCAGTGCAAAGCCAAAATTTATTTAGTTAAGTAATATTAGTTATTAATATTATCTTTTATTTTTGTCTGTATTTTTTTGGACGAATGTGGTGGTATTTTCACCACCAATGCTGGCAAAAATACCATCAAATTCTAGCCCGTGGAGGAGGGGCATATGAAAGGTGGCTACACTGAGTCACAGCGCCAGAGATTGCGCCAAAGAGTTTTATTCCGCCGCCTCCTCTGGACAGTAGTAGTTGAGAGGCTGCCGTGGGCAGTGCTTGTTGAGAGGATTTCGAGAGCAGTACTAGTTGAGGGCTTGTCGTGTGCAGTTGTTCTGTTTGGCGAGACAGCAGATGCTGTTCGATTGGGGATGTTGTAATGATCACAGTGTATTTTTCGTCAATATATATGAAGGTAACAAAAAATTTCCTAAATAACAATGACTCTTGGTCACAGGTTCAGTCAACAAAGCATCTGGCTTGTGTTCATGTATTAGACTGTAATTCTGGTTTCATTGTGCAATTATAGTATTTCTGTTTTTTTTAATTACCTGATTGTAAATGGTGTTGTCGTATTGAGGAAGAACCGAGCCAGATACGTGTACTTTGAATCACACTTCCACACACAGAACAGTTATATTTGTGCTTTGTTGTTTCGTAGCTTTTATCGTTGCTGGGGACTTAATTAATCAATTGTGTTAATGGAAATTTCCCTTCATTCTTTATTGATATTCTATGCAGTCAGATTGCTTACTAATACTACTCAGGGCCAACCGGTTACGAGGCTTCGTAACCGGACACACAGCTACTAAAAATTATGGCATAATAATTAAGCCCCCATGCAACGTATAAAATTATCTGAAATGCAGAAAATATTGGCTTGCTCGGTATTTATTTAGTTTAAAGTGAATGTTAACGTCAAATGTCAGTTTTCATGTATTGTATCCTTTTCTAAAGGCGATTTACAAAATTCACACATGAGGAGAGACGCATCATCTGGGCTATCTATTCCTGCACAAGAACCGTGTGCCCATTTTTTGCACATGAAACAAGTGACTGATTTTGAATAAAACTCACCACAATATAAATATTCAAAGTCAGAACTTTCGTCATAATCACTCTCGTTGGTATTGGGTGCTCTCTCTTTTTATTTCATTTATCTTCAGGCCCTTTCTTGTCTTTTCTCTTTTTTTCCATTTATCTTCAGGCCCTTTCTTTTCTTTTCTAAATTCTTAATTTTATTCTCTTTCGCAAATAGATTTTTCTTTGCTCTTTCTTCTTTGGCAAATTTCTTTTCCTCTTTTGCCTGAATAATGGCTTGTAACTCTTTCTTGTACCGCGAATCAGTTAAAACTACGGTCTTCCCCCTCTTCCGTTTAACCCCTTTCGTGGTTTCGTCAACTTTCGGCAAGGGCATCAGAATTTCAGGTGAAATATGAGTTGAGGAGGCCATGTTGTCAGCTGTCATCCAAGAGCACCCAGGACTAGAACAATTAGCCTCAATAACTTTGTCATTTTTAGGCGGCAGTTCATTGTTACAATGCGCTGAAACCTTGCCAGCTTGATCATCCAACCCGCTGGCGTCGTCTCTTTTAGCTGGTGTGCTAGGTGAAGGCAATTCCAGTTGTTCCGCTCCAGATATAATAACCTCTTTATCTGACGGCCTATCAAGTCAAGTCAGTTGTGTCTGCCGAGAGGAAATCTGCATCGGTGAATATGGATGGGTCCGTGGGCCATATTCCAGTAGCTTCGAAACCTTTAATAGCGGTTTTCATTGCTGCGCTTTTGATGAAAGCTGAACCAAAAAGGGTTGAAATTTGAAAGAGTGCTACGACTTTCCCTAGGTTGCTTCGTAGCCATTTTCGAAGCTCATCGCTATAATGAAGACTTAAAGGTTTCATAAAAGAAACATGAAGCGGCTGAAGTCTGTGAGAGCAATGTGGTGGTAAACGAAGCAACGAAACGCCACGCTCCCTCGCGTAGTCTATAACGTCAGTGTTCTTGGTATGTGTTGAGTGGCCATTTAACATAAGAAGAACTGGGAAGTCTTTTGATGCCTTAGAAAAGTCCACAAATTTTCGAAACCATACAAACAATGACTCTGTGGTCATCCATCCGGTGTTGTGGACCTCAGCCCAACCTCCTGGTAGCAGTCCTAATTCAAATTCTATCTGCTTCTTCTTTCCTGGAAAAATAAGCACTGGAGGCATGTAAGTTCGGCTTGGTGACATAGAAATGAGGCAGGTTACAGTTTCACGCCTACTTGACGTTTCCCCTTGCAAGCTATGATCATTGATAGGTTTTTAGGGTTAACCGAAACGCCTGTTTCATCACAATTAAATATTTGAGAAGCCATTAGTTTGTGTCTATCAATTACATTTGTTAGTAACGAAAAAAACTATCGACAGCTACTTTATTAAAACCCATGGGTCTTGCACCAGATGTTGCTTCGGGTTTGTGAACAGATAAAGTAGGATGTCTTTTAAGGATACCATTGGCCCAATCCCCAATCTTCGCCTGCAATTTCATTTTTAAATCTATGAACAATGCCATTTCTTATAGCCAACTGATAAGCTAGGCTATGCAAGTCTTTGATTGTTAAGCCGAATAACCTAGCCTCCATACTTTTTAAGTACTTAACGAGCTCAAGTTCATGTTCTTTTGAAAATACGTTTTTAAGCTTTACAGCCATTTTATCAATTTTATAGTCAGAGTTTTCCCTTCTTTTCTTGACGTATCTTTCCTGAGTAGTCTGGGGAACGTCAAATTGGTTTGAAGCCTTCAAATTCCCACAATGGCCAGAATTAACTGCCTCCACAGCATTGTTCATGGCCTCAGTAGACCATGACTGCCTATTTGTTTTTCTCTTATACACTGTAACAATCTGAAATCGAAAGCAGAATAGATTAGTAGCCTAATAAAAGCTATTTCTTTGTTAAAGATGTAGCGGTGCAGAATGGGGTACTTCCCCATTTACGTTATGGAGGTAAGGCCAGTAAACAAAGATACGAAAACAAACATTTAACCGCATGAAACTAAAGATTATTAAACACATTTTAAGCATCTACTAACAATAGTCGTATAGTAAATAAGTCCGCAGAAGTTACAAGACAGGAGAAAAAATTAGCATAATGAGAACTTCACGATCCAACGCTTACGAAAACCAAACAAACATGGGTGCAAAGGTTGAGCAGTAACTGTCGGAATTAGTTCTACTTACTGCCGATCGTTGGCAGCACATCCTTGACACGAAACTACGTACATTTTCATTCTGCCTAGTATACCCCGGGTTCCCCTACGCACAAACGAATGATTTGCAATTTCAGAAATAATGGATTATTTATTCAAGAGGAAGACCACAAACTGAGCAAGCCAGTAAAATGTTGTTACTCGTCAGGCCCTTATGCGAGCACTTATTCGATTTGCCATTGATTGACAGCGTTGTTTTATGATCTTCTGTGGGATATCGTGCCAAATACTGTCCAACTGGCGCATTAGATCTTCAGAATCCGGGGCCAGATGAAAGGCTCTGCCCATAATCCTCCAAACATTCTCAACTGGTGAGAGGTCCGATGACCTTGCTGGCCAAGACAGAACTTGGCAAACACGGAGACAAGCAGTAGAAACTCTCGCAGTGTGTGCGCGCAGATCATACAGGGTGGTCCATTGATGGTTATCGCGCCAAATATCTCACGAAATAAGCATCAAACGAAAAAACTACAAAGATCGAAACTCGTTTAGCGTGAAGGGGAAAACCAGATGGCGCTATGGTTGGCCCGCTAGATGGCGCTGCCCCCCTTTTCTGAATAGGAACCCACATTTTTTATTACATATTCGTGTAGTACGTAAAGAAATATGAATGTTTTACTTGGACCACTTTTTTCGCTTTGTGATAGATGGCGCTGTAATAGTCACAAACGTGTAAGTACGTGGTATCACGTAACATTCCGTCAGTGCGGACAGTATTTGCTTCGTGATACATTACCCGTGTTAAAATGGACCGTTTACCAATTGCGGAAAAGGTCGGTATCGTGTTGATGTACGGCTATTGTGATTAAAATGCCCAACGGGCGTGTGCTTTGTATGCTGCTCGGTATCCTAAACGACATCATCCAAGTGTCCTGACCGTTCGCCGGAGAGTTACGTTATTTAAGGAAACAGGAAGTGTTCAGCCACATGTGAAACGTCAACCACGACCTGTAACAAATGATGATGCCCAAGTAGGTGTTTTAGCTGCTGTCGGGGCTAATTCTCACATCAGTAGCAGACATATTGTCCGAGAATCAGGAATCTCAAAAACGTCGGTTTTGAGAATGCTACATCAACATCGATTGCACCCGTACCATATTTCTATGCACCAGAAACTGCATGGAAACGACTTTGAACGTCGTCTACAGTTCTGCACGCGTTCTATTTAGCGACGAAGCGTCATTCACCAACAGAGGTAACGTAAACCGGCATAATATGCACTATTGGGCAACGGAAAATCCACGATTGCTGCGACAAGTGGAACATCAGCAACGTTGGCGGGTTAATGTATGGTGCGGCATTATTGGAGGAAGGAAAATTTGGCCACATTTCATCGATGGCAATCTAAATGGTGCAATGTATGCCGATTTTCTACTTAATGTTCTACCGATGTTACTACAAGACGTTTCACTGCATGACAGAATGGCGATGTACTTGCAACGTGATGGATGTCCGGCACCTGGCTCGCGTGCCGTTGAAGCGGTATTGAATAGCATATTTCATGACAGGTCGATTCGTCGTCGAAGCACCATACCATGGCTCGCACGTTCACCGGATCTGACGTCCCCGGACTTGTTTCTGTGGGGAAAGTTGAAGGATATTTGCTACCGTCATCCACCGACAACACCTGACAACATGCATCAGCGCATTGTCAATGCATGAGCGAACATTACGAAAGGCGAACAACTCGCTGTTGAGAGGAATGTCGTTAGACGT
Source organism: Schistocerca piceifrons (assembly GCF_021461385.2). Lineage (NCBI taxonomy): Eukaryota > Metazoa > Arthropoda > Insecta > Orthoptera > Acrididae > Schistocerca > Schistocerca piceifrons. The sequence continues at coordinate 768,328,989 of NC_060141.1, read as the reverse complement.
ATTGCCAAATGCATTGAAGTTGACGGACATCATTTTGAACATTTGTTGCATTGATGTGGTATTTACAGGTAATCACGCAGTAAGAACATGCGTTCTCAGAAATGATGGTTTCACGAAGTTAAATGTTCAAACGTGCCTACGTTCTGTATTTTAATTTAAAGAGCCTACCTGTCACGAACTGTTCGTCTAAAATTGTGAGCCATATGTTTGTGACTATCACAGCGCCATCTGTCACAAAGCGAAAAGTGGTCCAACTAAACATTCATATTTCTTTACGTACTACATGAATATGTAATAAAAACTTTGGGTTCCTATTTTAAAAAACGCAGTTGATATCCGTTTGACCTATGACAGCGCTATCTAGCGGGCCAACCATAGCGCCATCTGGTTTCCCCCTTCAAGCTAGACGAGTTTCGTTCTTTGTAGTTTTTTCGTTTGACGCTTATTTCGTGAGATATTTGGCCCAGTCACGAGCAATGGACCACGCTGTATTCCCGAAACGTAAGGATAGCTTGCCCGGAAGGGCAACAAAACGGACCGTAGAATATCGTCGACGTACCACCGCGCTGTAAAACTGTCTTGGATGACAACGAAATTGATCCTGCCATGAAATGATATGGCGCCGCACACTGTCGCTCCTAACTGTTGTGCCCTATGGCGGACGACATACAGGCTGGAATCCCACCGTCGCCTGGGGTGTTTGCAGACTTGTCTTCGACTTGGAATGTCATTAACTGGAACAGAGTTGTCTTCAGTAATGAGTCCCTCTTCGAACGGAGCCCTGGTTACCAGCGCAGACACGTCTGGAGACGGCTGAGACAGCCGTGCGGTACCAACCCCATTGTCGCCCGCCATACGACCCGACAACCACAAATGGTCTGGAGTGCAGTTTATTTTCATAGCAGGACCCCTGTGGTTGTCATTCGCGGAATCTTTACAGCATAGCTGAACGTCGACGACATTCTACACCCTGTTTTGTTTGCCCGTAATGGCAACCCTTCTCGGGCTTAGATTTCAGCAAGATAATTCCTGCCCGCACACGGCGACAGTTTGGACCGTTTGTGTCTTTAAGCTTGCCAAACCCTACTTTGGCCAGCAGGGTCACCGGATCTTTCCCTGATTGAGAACTTTTGGAGCGTTACGGGCAGAATTTGGCACTATATGTATCAGGAGGACATCCAACAGTTTCATCAATCAGTATCAAGCCGAATAACTGGTTGCACAAGGATAAGAAGTGGACTGACGTGTTGTTGACTTGTTCACTTTGTGAAGCTCTGTCTCTCGGGAATTTTTCTGAAATTGTAATAATTTGTTTGTCTGTACATGTACATCACATCTACCTATTTCTCCCCCATTCGATAATTCCTTCGTAGCGCGTCGTGGTTTCAGGTCTTAGAATGTATGTGGGTCCAGTCGTTTGGCAGTGTCTGTAGCCTTCGCCTTGTCAGCCTCCTCAGCCAAGAGCAGCGCCTTCACCAACTTCCCACAGCAATTTGTTGCAGTCTTTTGTTGTCAGTCTCAATACGGCGGCAGAGCTCCCCTGCATTGCGCCTCCCGGCCAACAATGCCATGCGATCATTTCATTTCATTTCAGTCTCCTTAGCCATGAGCACTGCCTTCACCAAATTTCCACAATCATTTGTTGCGTAGTTATGTGCCAGAACTGATACTAAGGCGACCGGAATCTGCAATTGTGTTATAAACAGCGCCAAGTATGGCTCTCACAACGAATTGCAACGTTGTGTCAAGTCTCTGGACTCGACTTCTTACCGGAAAAGCTGTTTCGTTAAACATGAGAGTGTACAACAAATATAATATTGCTTTCCTCAGCACTTAATGATACATGATAATTAATTGAAACCCTCAACTGCCGACAGGTGTTCTTGATATACCTCGATGGGAATAGCTGAAAATGTGTGCCCCAACCGGGCCTCGAAACCGGGTCCTCCTGCTTACATAGAAGATGCTGTATCCAACTGAGCCACCGAGGACACAGATGAATGGCGCGACTGCAGGGACTTGTACCTTGCACGCCTCCCGTGAGACCCACATTCCCAACTGTCCACAATTCTACATATGTAGTGTACCTAATATTTGCCCATTCACTCATTACTCGCGCACACTTTGGCGATTCCTGTAAGAGTTCGAGCAACCTGTGCGCATTCGCACACATTTTCAGCTGCCCCCATCGAGGTATATCAACAACACCTGTCGGCAACTGAGGTTTTCAATTAATTATCATTTATTCTAGAGAAGCTGCACAGTCATCAATGGTAGCTGTTCTTTCGAGAACAGTTACTATCTTCATATATATGCTTAATGATACGTTAGTTATTACATAGTTCCAGTTTCAAAACTTGTAATTATAGATCCGCAGAAATATTGTTCTGGGTCCGCAGCTTTCTACACAATTCTTGCAGGAAATACAAATGACATTTTATTGCGAATTTAGATACATGGTTATTAATATGGATTGAAGCGGGAATATCTGAAGTGAATGGTCGTACCAGGGTACGACATAAACAAAGGTGTACTTTGGATTGTCAAAACAAACTGTAATATAACGTTCCCATTACTGGGATGGCTGTAGGTACACGTTCCGAAAGCCAATAAATTAAGAAAAAAAAATAGTTCATTTCATGAATGCTCATACGAAAAGTTTCAACGTCAACAACCCTGAAGTTACTGTACACGTCCTTTAAGAAGCTTGTCAATGCCGTTGAAAAAACGTATCGTTTCAGAGAAAAAAAGAAGAAAGCCTTCCATGATACAAGAATTAAAGGGATTAAATTTACATCAAAATTACGTTCCACTTTGTGTACTATCAATTGCCCAACGCTTGATATCAATATGTTGAAGCGTACACGAAATAAAAGTGACGTTACGCCTTTTACAACTCACCCAGCATCTCGTGTATGGTCACACACTGTACATCTATATGGCTGTTATCCAACTACGGCTGAGGAACGAACATTTTCCAATGCCATTTATAAACAGGTACACGTTTCTTTGATCTCATAGCAGCAGCGTGTTAAATGAGGGTTCTCATCAGAATCCTTTCTACAACTACATCTACGTCTTCATGGCTACTCTGCAAACCACACTTACGTGCCTAGAATTCTCTATTATTCCAGTGCGTGGAAAAATCTCTGATTTCTCTTATTTTATTGTGGTGATCGTTTCTAACTATGTTGGTCAGCGTCAACGAAATATTTTCGCATTTGCAGGAGAAAGTTGGTGATTGAAATTTGGTGAGAAGATCCCGCCGCACGAGAAATGCCTTTGTTTTAATGGTGTCCACCACAAATCCTTTATCGTGCCCGTGACACTCTCTCCCCTATTTCTCGATAATACGAAACGAGCTGTCCTCCTTTGAACTTCGTCGATGTGATCCGTTAATCCTATCTCGTAATGATCCCTCACCGTGCAGAAGTACGCCGGAAAAGGACGAACAAGCGTAGTGTAGGCAGTCTGTTTAGTAGATCTGTTGCATCTTCTAAGTCTTCTTCCTTTCACCCAACATTTCTTATGAGTTCTTTGCCATTTAAAGTGCTCGTAATTATAATTCATAGGTATTTAGTTGAATTTACGGGCTTTAAATTTGATTCATTTATCGTGTGACCGAAGTTTAACAAATTCCTTTTAGCACTCACGTAGATGACCTCACAGTTTTCTTTATTTAGGGTCAATTGCCAGTTTTAGCAACACAGAGATATCGGTCAGGAATAACATACTGATATCAATGTGCTAGTGTAGATACTAACATTATTAGGTTTCTGCACGATAAAACTTCACGCCATCTGGAGAAAATGTTTGTAAAAGTAATCAAGAGGTAAGAAACTGTTATTACTGAAAGTGCTAAACGATGATATGTCAACTAGACGTCACGTGGCAGTACTTTTATAATCAGTGCCTTGGAACCTGCGTCATTTTGCCGCATGATTTCCCAGTAGACGGACACATTTTAGCGGTTTTTTAGAGGCATGTTGTGCCCACAGGGAAATTGCTAAAGCGACAGTGGCGTTACTGGTAGAAAGCGGCCAAGGGACCGCCCTTCATCAGTATAAAAAATTACTCCACAGAAACTCCAGTACGAGCCATGAGACATCACTAAAGGGCTGCATTTAAGGAGAAATTCCTAAGTTTGAGGAGTCTGGTGGACATAGACATTATCTTGGCCTAAATATTTTACAGTTTAATCGCTCGCTTTACTTACAGTTTTTCATACAGCGGCGGTGAGTCCCTGAAGTTCCTCTGTATCGACTGCCGTTCCGTTTTGGTGCTCTAAATTCCATTTAGAGCAAGGAGCGCTCATACGAAAACACCATTCATGGTGTCATCGCCTGAGAAACTGACCCTGTTGCAGCCTTACGGCCGGCATTCAGCATCCATAACTCCCATAGAGAATGTACAAGGGTGACCTAGAAATTAAGATACGTTAGGAGATAGCGCGATTAGTAGACACGGAATGCGCTTGACTTAATGTGAGAGAGGGTTTGAGAGACAATACTGTGAGAATGTTTCAGTGTTGTGGCGACAGCTACCAGTTTGCTACGCCAGGAGAAACTGGCAACACCAGTGTATCGTCTGCAGTAACCTGTGAGCTTTTTGCGATATCAGAAAGATACTGTTGTAGAGTTCCAGTGCAACCCTGCCACATGGATAGGTATTATTAGCGTCTGTAAGGTCAGACAATGCAGCAGGAAAATGATGGCCGAGCCACTGTGCTCAACGAAGTACACTACTGTCCATTAAAATTGCTACACCACGAAGATGATGTGCTACATTCACGAAAATTTAACCGACAGGAAGACGATGCTGTGATATGCACATGATTAGCTTTTCAGAGCATTCACACAAGGTTCGAACCGGTGGCGACACATACAACGTGCTCGCATGAGGAACGTTTCCAACCGATTTCTCATACACAAACGGCAGTTGACCGGCGTTGCCTGGTGAAACGTTGTTGTGATGCCTCGTGTAAGGAGGCGTTGTTGTGATGCCTCGTGTAAGGAGGAGAAACGCGTGCCGCCACGTTTCCGACTTTGATAAACATCGGATTGTAGCCTATCCCGATTGCGGTTTATCGTATCGCGACATTGCTGTTTGCATTGGTCGAGATCCAATGACCATTAGCTGAATATGGAATCGGTGGGTTCAGGAGCGTAATACGGAACGCCGTGATGGATCCCAACGGCCTCGTATCACTAGCAGTCGAGATGACAGGCATCTTATCCGCATGGCTGTAACAGATCGTGCAGCCAAGTCTCGATCCCTGAGCCAACAGGTAGGGACGTTTGCAAGACAACAACCGTCTGCACGTACAGTTAGACGACGTTTGCAGCAGCACGGACTATCAGCTCGGAGACCATGGCTGCGGTTACCCTTGACGCTGCATCACAGACAGGAGCGCCTGCGGTGGCGTACTCAACGACGAACCTTGGTGCATGATTGGCAAAACGTCATTTTTCGGATGAATCCAGGTTCTGTTTACAGCATCATGATGGTCGCATCCGTGTTTGACGACATCGCGGTGAACGCACATTGGAAACGTGTATTCGTCATCGCCATACTGGGGTATCAACCGGCGTGATGGTATTGGGTGCCATTGGTTACACGTCTCGGTCACCTCTTGTTCGCACTGACGGCGCTTTGGACAGTGGACGTTACATTTAAGATCTGTTACGACCCGTGGCTCTACATTTCATTCGATCCCTGCGAAACCTTACACTTCAGCAGGATAATGCACGACCGCATGTGGCAGGTGCTGTACGGGCCTTTCTGGATACAGAAAATGTTCGACTGCTGCCCTGGCCAGCACATTCTCCGGGTCTATCACCAATTGAAAACGTCTGGTGAATGGTGCCAGAGCAACTGGCTAGTCACAATACGCCAGTCACTATTCGTGATGAACTGTGGTATCGTGTTGAAGCTGCATGGGCAACTGTACCTGTACACGCCATCCAAGCTTTGTTTGACTCAATACCCAGACGTATCATGGGCGTTATTACGGCCAGAGGTGGTTGTTCTGGGTACTGATTTCTCAGGATCTATGCACCCAAATTGCGTGAAAATGTAATCATATGTTATTCCTAGTATAGTATGTTTGTCCAACGCATACCCGTTCATCTTCTGCATTTCTTCTTGGTATAGCAATTTTCTACATCTACATCTACAGTAGTGTAATTAAAATGCTTTATCAGACACTATCAGCGGCAGTATAAGATAAACTGTTGTGTGCAAAGATGTACCGTCCGGAGTCGATCGTAAGGTATTGCAGAGCACGTTGGTAAAGCCCTGATCTATTAAGCTACGCCGTGTAATATGAACGTTTACATCCCTTTATACAAATGCAAACGCGATCTGACCGCAAATTATTAATAGCCACAGAATACGTACAGCCCTTAGTTAATGGGCCGGCCGCGGTGGTCTAGCGGTTCTAGGCGCTCAGTCCGGAACCGCGGGACAGGTATTGTCGCAGGTTCGAATCCTGCCTCGGGCATGGATGTGTGTGATGTCCTTAGGTTAGTTAGGTTTAATTAGTTCTAAGTTCTAGGCGAGTGATGACCTCAGAAGTTAAGTCGCATAGTGCTCAGAGCCATTTGAACCATTTGAACTTAGTTAATGTAAGCCCAACGGTAATGAATCTAAGTATCTACGTACACGAAGATCCAATAGCCTTCCATAGCTATTCCAGAACAGCGTCCAATGACTTACCTCTCCGCACATCTAAATTACTGATGCAAACAGTGGACTGATATAGCAGTGTACGATTGAGTTATGTAACTAAACACACACTGACTGATCACTGATGAGACAGAGACTGTTGTAACAGGTATGTAGAAGCGAAGTAATTGGCAGAAATATTTCAAACAATAAATAGATTCGCTTCAAAACTGTGCAGACAAATCATAAAGACCACTTGGATTCTCAGTATACGGAAAATGATTTGAAATTCAAGAAAAATTACGTAATTATATGCTTTCGATATACTGCTTTGAGCAAGACAGTTAAGACTGAACATGAAATGGAACGGACTGGATATATATTACACGATCCTATAAATCAGGTTCCAGTTTACGAAAGACGAAAAATCTGTAAGGCTTTGTATTGTCACACGAAAGGATACTACTTGATATAATAATTCACTGTCTACGTTCTGCCCGTGGAATGGTTACAAAATAACTTGCCAACATTTTTATCAAATAACTGAGAAAAAAAAGTATACATCTGAGACAGGTATTACGTTTAATCAAGGAAAACCTCCATTTGGGAAACGGGGCCAAAATTAGTTGTTTACTGTCGAGTTGCAATTTACAATTTCTTTATTGATTACTTGAACCATTAAAACTCATTTCTTTACCACTTGACCAGGAACAGATCCAAAAAGCTAGCAGGCATGAGTGCCTTTTCAAAACAATTTACTTTACAGTTAACGGCGAAGCCATTTTACTTAAAACCGGCTTTGATAAAACATTTGATAACAAATCAAAATTTTCCAAGTAATGAAATTCAAAACTTTACTTTGCCGTTAATAGCCAAGCCATTTTACTTAAAACAGACACTGATAAAGCATTTAATAACAAAATCAAAATTTTCCAAGTAATGAAACAATAACACCAATTGGATACAATCTCGCTACTGGACATGTAGGGAGCAACTTCTTTTAAATTTTACCACAACAAGATATTAAATTACAAGGGCTCGCTAACAGGGAGGCAGAACTAGCCTTTTCAAAGAATTCCAAGTAGATTAAAACAAAGTAAAGATACGTTCACGTTTTACAATAACTAACACATTTAAAGCCACTTAATTTTAAAAAAACCCAATGAAAGGGAATCTTAACCTTTTTAAACAGTGGCCAAAAACAATCACAGTAAAATACGACCATTTAACATTTTACAATAACTAACATCTTTAATACCATGTCCTGCCACCAAAATGTCCTGGGATAGAATTAATTAACCGACCGGATGTAAGGGCGGCCACAATTGTCCCCTGAAGGATGCTCAGGCTAGAAGCGGACTAACAGACCCACAACGCCTCACATTCAGCAATCACATCGACCTCACGCGAGGCCAGGGGAGGAGGAGGAATTAAATCAGGAACCATAGTCCCTGCACAAAAATACACTGCCTCCCAGGCAGTACTAATAAGAAGCCAAAAGATCACTGTCTATAATTACACCGGCGACAGGGACAGGAAATCTGAACGCAGGAGGCCACAAGGCAGAAAAAATGTAATCTTAAACAATAATCTCTTCCTAAAAATACACTTCCCACCGGGCAGTACTAATAAGAAGCGGAACAGATCACTGTCTATAAATATACCGGTGACAGGGACAGGAAACCCTAAGGCAGGAGGCCACAATGCAGAAAAGACGCTGGTTGCACAAACCAAAATTCTTCAGTTAACATCTAAACCTTTAACAAACTTGGAGTTTATCAGAGAAACAGCAGGTGAGCTCCAGTGCAAAGGTTCCTCACACCCGACCGTGTCCACGTCGCCAGCGTACCCAGCTGGGCACAGTCACGCAGCCACGCTCTCTGTCACCGGAACCCTCGTTTTCTCTGCACCCACGGCGGCGAAATACCACTCCTCAGATTAGGCGAGTTACTACCAGTCAATCATTCCCGCCTCCAGACGGACAATTTAAAGACATCCGTTGCCGCTCCCACCAAGTAGTGACTCGGAACCACAGCCGTGGCCCCCGGGTGTTCACAGCAAGAGCCTACAGCCATGTCCCATCAACTCGACCCACTCGTCTCGCACCGCCAGGATAGACCACGCGGCTTCTCGGGACAACAGCCAACTCTCCACCGCCACGCCACGCCGCGGTCTCGTCGTGCGACATTGTCCAATTTCCGATTTTAAAAACCGACAGACCGGCTCGTCACCGCTAGGCAACCAACCGGCCATCCCCCCAAAGATCTTATTCCCTTACACAAGGCTAACAGGAAGCAACGACTCGAAGGTCAATAAGACCAGACACGCCGCCAGAGGGGAATCTCAACAGAATCGTACGCAGCATAACCGAAAATATGAAAGAATCAATGAACGATGGAATCACCGACCAAGAGGAAAGCAGGAAACAAGAGTCAGAATAGCGAGTGGCCATTCGAATCATCTTGTCGTCGTGGTCAGGCAACCACAAAAGTTCGTTAATGGTTGAAGACGTGAACAACACCGCAACGATACAACACACTGCAGTCGTGCCAGAAACAGATAACCCAACATGTTCGGCTCGACTAATTAAAGCTGTCCATAGGATGATGTTCCAGTAAAAGACGCTACATATCGGTAGCAGATATTTTGACTATAACACTGACTTCTCGTAGCCGCGAGCTTCTTATAGAACAAATCAGTGCTTAACATTCTCTACTTTCCATTGAGTGCCAAGTCATCCGGCAACTTTGGGACTCCACTCCGTACTGGTTTGTTGATTTACGCCTGATTATTACTTGTCATAGCCTGGCCGGTTGGAAAATTCGGCGTCGTACATTCGTAAGTAGCCAGTTTTGGAGCGCAAACGTACTTCCTAGCTACAGGCGCCGATAACGTTAAGTTCTGTTCTTCCACACTGTTCTATATACAGTTCTGTCGCTTCCAAAATATTCTAGTAATAATGAAGAGGATGCAAAATGTCAACACTTTCGCACAACAAAGTAAATTTGTGTCACTTTTATTTTCAGTATCACGTCCGTTATTGTTTTGATTGCACTCCACCTACAATTACAATCGCTAATTTATCACGAACTTATACGCGTTTACAATTGCCGACTCCAAACGGTACGGTTACCTTTTAATTGTATAAGAACTGTCCCGTTATGAAATTAATCTTGTGCTTCGAAATTATTGTTTTATCCACGATCGCTTTTCTCACATACGAAGGTCACTCAAACAGAAATGCACACGATTTTTTTTTTTTAAATCCATCTTTTATTCTACATATTTGAAAGTTTTACAGTGTGTAGATAGATCCTTTAGGAACAATATTTTCATTTCTCCGCATAATTTCCATCCCTCTCAACTGCCTTCTGCCATCTTGGAATCAGCTCCTGTATATCCGCATGGTAAAATTCTGGACCAACCTGTTGGAGCCACTGTTGGCAGTGTGCACAAGGGAGTCATCATCTTCAAACCCTGTTCCACGAAGAGAGTCTTTCAGTTTCCCAAAGAAATGATAGTCACATGGAGCCAGGTCAGGACTGTAAGGCGGGTGTTTCAGTGTTGTCCATCCGAGTTTTGTGATCGCCTCCATGGTTTGTTGACTGGCATGCGGCCGTGCATTGTCGTGCAACAGCAAAACATCCTGCTTTTGCCGATGTGGTCGAATACGACTCAATAGAACTTGGTTTCTTCAGTGTCGTCACATATGCATCAGAGTTTATGGTGGTTCCACTTGGCATGATGTCCACAAGCAAGAGTCCTTCGGAATCGAAAAACACCGTAGCCATAACTTTTCCAGCAGAAGTTGTGGTTTTGAATTTTTTTTTTCTTGGGTGAATTTGCATGATGCCACTCCATTGACTGCCTCTTCGTCTCTGGTAAAAAATGATGGAGCCATGTTTCATCACCTGTCACAATTCTTCCAGGAAATTCATCTCCACCATTCTCGTACTGTTCCAAAAGTTTGCTGCATAAAGTTTTTCTTGCTTCTTTGTGAGCCACTGTCAACATCCTGGGAACCCACCTGGCACAATTCTTTATTAACGCCAACACTTTTAGTATTCTACAAACACTTCCTTCCCCTATCCCAACGTAGCGTGACAATTCGTTCACTGTGATGCGTCTGTCAGCAGTCACCAATTCGTTAACTCTCTGCACATTGTCTGGAGTGTGTGCAGTACGAGGCCTGCCGCTGCGAGGACAATCCTCAACATTGCCGTGTCCGCTTTCATCACGTAACCTGCTTGCCATCCGACTAACTGTACCGCGATCGACAGCAGCATCTCCATACGCCTTTTTCAACCTCTTTTGGATGTTTCCCACTGTCTCGTTTTCACAGCACAGGAATTCGGACGAACGTCAAGTGTGGCAGCCATCTTGAAGACATGCTGTGACGGCCCCACTCACGGGAACAGGTTGAACTAAGTTTGAAAACAAGCGGGAAGGATGTATCTACACACTGTAAAACTTTCACACATGCAGAATCAAAACTGTATTTTTACAAAAATTGTGTGGACTTCTTTTGGAGTGACCCTCTTACATACGCGTCCTACTCACGTGATGACTTCGACGCAACGTACACTCCTTCGCGCCAATCACCAGGCGTCATTCTCCCCCTTCTAGATCGATGGGGCATCCCCGTCAGCAATGTAGCTGTGCAGTAGCAAAGAAGCGAAAAGGTATACCCGGTCGTAGTGGCCGAGCGGTTGCAGGCGCTGGAACCGCGAGACCGCTACGGTCGCAGGTTCGAATCCTGCCTCGGGCATGGATGTGTGTGATGTCCTTAGGTTAGTTAGGTTTAAGTAGTTCTAAGTTCTAGGGGACTGATGACCTCAGATGTTAAGTCCCATAGCGCTCAGAGCCATTCCAACCATTCCATTCGAAAAGGTAAATACGATCCGTCAAGTACAGGAAAGATATCTGTACCCTTACGTGTCCCGCTAATATTAACTGAATTTAGCCCCATATTTATCATAAAGGAAATCAAAATACCGGACTTCCGGTCGATGTATGTGGGACTGAACTAAACGCTTCCTAGTATCCTCGTCTTACAAGGTTTGTTAAGTTGGCGATTACAGGAAGAAGGATAGAAGGATGCGCTGCCGGAAACAGTCTAGCGAACTAATTTAATATGAAAAGGACAATTATTCACAATATGGAACCTGTTCCTTAACTTCATTACGCACACTATGAGATCAAAAGTACCCGAACGCCTGGCTGAAAATAACTAACAAGTTAGTGGTGCCTTCCATTGGTAATGCTGGAATTCAATACGGTGTTGGCCATTTTTGACAGAGTGCTGCACTGAGGAGAGGTATCGATGTCGCTAGGTGAGACCTGGCACGAAGTCGACGTTCCAAAACATCCCAAAGGTGTTTTATAGTTCAGGACTCTGTGCAGGCCAGCCCATTACAGAGATGTTACTGTCGTTTAACCACTCCGCCAAAGTCTGTGCATTATGGACAGGTGCTGGATAGTGTTGAAAGATGCAATCGCCATCCCCGAATTGCTCTTAAACAGTGGAAAGCAATAAGGTGCTTAAAACATTCAATATAGGCGTGTGGTGCGATAGAGCCACGCAAAACAACAAAGGGTGCAAGCCCCCTCCATGAATAACATGACCACACCGTAACACCACCGCCTCCAAATTTTCCCGTTGGCAGTACACAAGCTGGCAGATGACGTTCACCGGGCATTCGCCATACCCATCCTGCCATCGGATCGCCACATTGTGTACAGTGATTCGTCACTCCACACAACGTTTCTTCAGTGTTCAATCACACCAAGCGAGGCGTCGTTTGGCATTTACCGACGTGACCATGTAATCCAAGTTTTCTCACCTCCCGCCTGTCATAGTACTTGCTGTGGATCCTGATCCAGTTTGGACTTTCTGTGTGACGGTCTGGATAGAAGTCTGCCTATTACACATTACGATCCTCTTCAACTGTCGGCGCTCTGTGTCAGTCAACAGACGAGGTCGGCCTGTACGCTTTTGTGCTGTACGTGTCCCTTCACGTTTCCACTTCACTATCACATCGGAAGCAGTGGACCTATGGATGTTTAGGAGTGTGGGAATCTCGTGTACAGACGTATGACACAAGTGACCACGTTCGAAGTCCGTGAGTTCCGCGGAGCGCTCCATTCTGCTTTCTCACAACGTCTAATGACTGCTGAGGTCACTGATATGGCGACCCTGGCAGTAGATGGCAGCACAGTGCAACTAATATGAAAAAGGTATGTGTTTGGGGGTGTCCGGATACTTTTGATCACAATGAGTATATAACACATATAAAATTGTCTTCGTATCAAGAGAGGATTAGACTCGTTCAGGGACGTAAGATGGACGCATTTGTGCTCATTTGCAAAGATTCAAACACTCACAGAAAACAAAACAAAAAATCATATTCACTTTTTTATAGCAAATGTTGAATCGTCAGAACTGGCTTGCGCTTCGCAGCGGAACGAGACATGAAACTCAGTGGGAAGTGGATCCTGATCCAGCTAGGAAAAATTATTGCACCAAATGAATTTAGTTAAATGAAAGTGCAATAATTACTTAAGGGAACACCGTAACGATTCAGACAAATGACTTTAGAATTACAGGAATGTCTTAACTTGAAAAACTTGGGCTAACTTCAATCAGAAACCGGCGTCTGAGTGCACACAGCAGCGGTATATTATACTCACCAGAGAACAAAATGGTTCAAATGGCTCTGAGCACTATGGGACTTAACTTCTGAGGTCATCAGTCCCCTACAACTTGGAACTACTTAAACCTAACTAACCTAAGGACATCACACACATCCATGCCCGAGGCAGGATTCGAACCTGCGGCCATAGCGGTCGCGCGGTTCCAGACTGAAGCGCCTAGAACCGCTCGGCCACTCCAGCCGGCCCCAGAGAACAGCTCAGCAACTCCTCTACGACTGCGCCGTGCAGATGGCCTGCCTGTGTGGCACCTAAAGCAGGCGTTCAAAGCTGAACCAAACTGCTGTCCTCAGGCCTCTGCTTCAAAGCTGAGCCAAGAAAATTCATTCGAATTTATCCATTTCCAACTGATCCACATGAATTCAATCCAGCGATCATCCACTCGTAGGACAGGTGATTACAGGTACATGGTGCGCTGAATACATATGAAATGTAGAGAAAATGAATATAGAAAACTCTCGATTACTATTTCCAGCGTGATCATCTCCCTGACGTGGAAACGATATAAGATGATTCAGGCAGAGAAAAATACACTCTAAAGACCTTGATAAATGCAGAAAATTGTAATAAAATGTGGTTTGACTGACGCATTTTAGCAGAATACCGCGAAGATAATTTCGCGATTTTACAAAGCTATAATATTGTACCCAAAAATGGAAGTGCGACTGAACAGGCGATTGTCGAGTGGTAATGTTAAGAAGCGATATGAATTGCCAGTCATCTGAAATCAGCATAACAGAACGCGAATGGTAGATGTGCTAGAATGTTCTGGGGAAGAGCAGTGTATTTTCAAGGGGAATTACATAGTCTGTCAGCTAATATTACGCACACAAGTGGTAACGCTCTTGCTCTTGTGCTATTTTTGCATTCGCACTTCTGAAGATGGAAATGATTCTGAAACGCGCTCATTCATACTTTGTGATTAATTAAACCATTCTTTATTGGCTGTGCTAACTATTTAACTAACTTTTTATGTGACCTAGCCATCTTACCGAAAGTTCTACGCATAATTACACAGACGTCGCACAAGCAATGTTCTGGACTCCTTATCAAGTAGGACAATAGACTTTGGAAGAATTTATACGATTGTAGTAGATCAAAAGTGCAATGTAAATTCTCGGTCAACGTACATGAAAACCCTTCTAAGAAAGATTCCCGAGAAACGTTATTGGATCTATTTAGGAAAATTGTACTCGATGAGCACTATGTGATCATTCTGAACTCATTCTATATCTCCAGTTGGGCTCACGAGAATGAGCTAACAGGGATAAGACTACGTACAGAGGCATACGGACAGCCATTTTCCCCTTTTTCAATGCCCCAATGGAAGAGGACACAAAATGTATAATATTGGTGAGATGTACCCTCTGCCAAGCACTGTACAGTGGCTTGTGGTACTTATTTATAGACGCAGACTGCTCCTGGTGATGACACAACTGATTGGAAGGGTGTGGCAAGCAATTTCCAAATACTTGCGCTACGCAATGTCGAAATTTTCTTGTCAGATCCCATGGATCTCCCTGCCACTCCAGGAGTAAATCATCGGCAGACTGATTGGTTTCCACTGAGTGTGTGTAACATGTGGCCTAGGCGACCAACGGTAAACAGAAAACCAGTCATCTGGCCGCACCGTTGACATTCTTTTGGCGGTCTGAAGAGAACCGTACCGATTTGCTCACTTGTATTGTCACTGAGGATAAGACTTGGGTGCCACGTACCACATCACAAGCAATCCACAAGTTCATTGGCCGGCAAAGTGGTTCACCAGAGAAGGCTAAATTAGAGGGCAATCTCTGTCAAGAGAATAATGTGATCAGTCGTCTGGCATCTTCACAGCGGCTTTCTGATCGAGCTTTTAGCTCTGGGTGAGGCATTCAGTACTAATCATTATTGTCCAAGATCACAAGAGTTCAAACGGAGGTGTAAAACAACGGATGTTGAACAGCGGGGAAGGAAGTAGGGCTTCCTGCGCGCACAGAGGTGTTAATTAGCTCCTAAGGCGTTCTGCGCCGGACTTACCCAGACTGTGCGTGGAAGCCCGCCTCCGTGTCGTGTCGCTTGCTAAGAGAAACTGCGTAATCGCACACAATCACAAAACTTCGTATAGAGCCCTGTTATTTTGCATGCCATTCAGTGCGTGTTTATGTGACAATAAATAACGGTGAATTTCAATTAATTTCATGCTATACTACAATAATTGATTTCTTCGACAATTAGTTGGGACAGTTAGTTTATAAGCTCAGACGAAGTGTAAATGGTTACAATTACATACTAGACCTCTTGGCGACAAACAGTCCTGGGTAACAGAGAGCGTCATCTACATCTGCATCCACATCGATACTCTGCAAATCACATTTAAGTGCCTGGCAGAGGGTTCATTGAACCAGCTTCACAATTCCCTATTATTCCAATCTCGTATAGCGCGCGGAAAGAATGAACATCTATATCTTTCCGTACGAGCTCTGATTTCCCTTATTTTATCGTGGTTATCGTTCCGCCCAAAGTAGATCGGTGTCAACAAAATATTTTCACATCGGAGGAGAAAGTTGGTGATTCGGAACGAAAAACGCCTTTTTTTAAATGATTTCCAGCCCAAATCCTATATCATTTCTGTGACACTCTCTCCCATATTTCGCGATAATACAAAACGTGCTGCCTTTCTTTGAACTTTTTCGATGTACTCCGTCAGTCCTATCTGGTAAGGATCCCACACTGCGCAGCAGTATTCTAAAATAGGGCGGACAAGCGTAGTGTAGGCAGTCTCTTTAGTAGGTCTGTTACATTTTCTAAGTGTCTTGCCAATAAAACGCAGCCTTTGGTTTGCCTTCCCCACAACATTTTCTGTGTGTTCTTTCCAATTCTTTTGACAATGTTAACTGGAATACTCTCTTTCAAATTCTGAAGGTGGCAGGGGTAAAATACAGGGAGCGAAAGGCTATTTACAATTTGTACAGAAACCAGATGGCAGTTATAAGAGTCGAGGGGCATGAAAGGGAAGCAGTGATTGGGAAAGGAGTGAGACAGGGTTGTAGCCTCTCCCCGATGTTATTCAATCTGTATATTGAGCAAGCAGTAAAGGAAACAAAAGAAAAATTCGGAGTAGGTATTAAAATTCATGGAGAAGAAGTAAAAAGTTTGAGGTTCGCCGATGACATTGTAATTCTGTCAGAGACAGCAAAGGACTTGGAAGAGCAGTTGAACGGAATGGACAGTGTCTTGAAAGGAGGATATAAGATGAACATCAACAAAAACAAAACGAGGATAATGGAATGTAGTCAAATTAAATCGGGTGATGCTGAGGGAATTACATTAGGAAATGAGACACTTAAAGTAGCAAAGGAGTTTTGCTATTTAGGGAGTAAAATAACTGATGATGGTCGAAGTAGAGAGGATATAAAATGTAGACTGGCAATAGCAAGGAAAGCGTTTCTGAAGAAGAGAAATTTGTTAACATCGAGTATAGATTTAAGTGTCGGGAAGTCGTTTCTGAAAGTGTTTGTATGGAGTGTAGCCATGTATGGAAGTGAAACATGGACGATAACTAGTTTGGACAAGAAGAGAATAGAAGCTTTCGAAATGTGGTGCTACAGAAGAATGCTGAAGATACGGTGGGTAGATCACGTAACTAATGAGGAGGTATTGAATAGGATTGGGGAGAAGAGAAGTTTGTGGCACAACTTGACTAGAAGAAGGGATCGGTTGGTAGGACATGTTTTGAGACGTCAAGGGATCACAAATTTAGCATTGGAGGGCACCGTGGAGGGTAAAAATCGTAGAGGGAGACCAAGAGATGAATACACTAAGCAGATTCAGAAGGATGTAGGTTGCGGTAGGTACTGGAAGATGAAGAAGCTTGCACAGGATAGGGTAGCATGGAGAGCTGTATCAAACCAGTCTCAGGACTGAAGACCACAACACCAACAACTTTCCAATTTAAGTTGTTCCTAATTGTAATACCTAGGTATTTAGTTGAATTTACGGCTTTTAGATTAGACTGATTTATCGTGCAACCGAAGTTTAACGAGTTCTTTTTAGCACTCATGTGGATGACCTCACACTTTTCGTTATTTGGGTTCAACTGCCGCGCGGGATTAGCTGAGCGGTCTCAGGCGCTGCAGTCATGGACTGCGCGGCTGCTCCCGGCGGATATTCGTGTCCTCCCTCGGGCATGGGTGTGTGTGTTTGTCGTTAGGATAATTTAGGTTAAGTAGTGTGTAAACTTAGGGACTGATAACCTTAGCAGTTAAGTCCCATAAGATTTCACACACATTTGAACATTTGGTCAACTGCCACTTTTCGCACCATTCAGATATTTTTTTAAAATCGTTTTGCAGTTTGTTTTGATCTTCTGATGACTTTATTAGTCGATAAACGACAGCGTCATCTGCAAACAACCGAAGACAGCTGCTCAAGTTGTCTCCCAAATCGTTTGTTTAGATAAGGAACAGCAAAGGGCCTATAACACTAACTTGGGGAATGCCTGAAATCACTTCTGTTTTACTCGATGACTTTCCGTCAATTACTACGAACTGTGACCTCTCTGACAGGAATTCGCAAATCCAGTCACATAATTGAGACCATATTCCATAAGCATTCAATTTCACTACGAGCCGCTTGTGTGGTACAGTTCAAACGCCTTCCGGAAGTCCAGGAATACAGAATCGATCTCAAATCCCTTGTCAATAGCACTCAGCACTTCATGTGAATAAAGAGCTAGTTGTGTTTCACAGGAACGATGTTTTCTAAACCCATGTTGACTGGGTGTCAATAGACCGTTTCCTTCGAGGTAATTCATAATGTTCGAACACAATATATGTTCTAAAATCGTGCTGCATATCGACGTTAATAATATGCAGCACGGGTATATAAATTAGTGACTACAAGATCGCTGTAGCGAGTTTGAGTACCGTAAGATCCAAATCAGCCAAACTGAAAGGGAAAATATATCTATTTAAAAAATTTGCGTAACCCCTTACATTCCTTACATGCTAACTAAATAAGCGACCACGAAATATGGCTGCGATTCAAAGAAATAGTTCTGACGACAGTTCACAGATTCTCCATTGCACGCAAAACAGGTCAGGACAGTTTTGAAGAAACTAACAAAAGCATGCAAGATATAAAAGATAGATAGGCTACCAAAATTGACAACTATTTTCATATGCTCGGAACGAAGTGCGGACTTTATTGTGACAGGGTACTAAATACTTTCCAGAACGAAACTTCGTCTCGAATGTGATACAAAATTTAAAGAGAGTCCGATTTTATGTGACCTGCGACAGCTGCGAGACACAGTCAGCATCTTCATTATGCGATAGCAATGTTACCGACGACTGTGTCACTAGCGTAGTTCTGCTATATACGGTTTTCTGTCATTGCTTCAGCAAATGAGATGCAATAAATATTTCAGAATACCAATCGAGAACGACTAGCAACAAGAGCAATTTGGAAGGAGGTTTTTTGGTGAAGAAGACCAACTGAAAGGCAAGTCCTCCACCGGTACCAATTCCGATCCCTTCAGAGTATGCTGATGAAACAGCACCACTTTAGCAATCACATACAACCGCTTGTTAGGCTAAATTTCAGTACCTGAAGACTAAAGTGTGCACAAAGCACACCAACACACAAGAAAGAAGTAGAAGTAGTCTGCTGAAATATAGAGCCATGTTGCTGACATCAAGTTGACTTTATATTTCTGGATTTCCAGAAGGCTTTTTAACACCGTTCCTCACTAGCGGCTAACGAAGTGTTACGCCCTCTGCCGTTCCTAATCTATATAAACGACTAGCGAACCCGACAATGCTTTGCAATAGCTAAATACGTACGAGAATTGTCGAGTTGGGTATCACTGAAAACTGTGTTAGGAAGCAATTTTCGACTCTACGATGCGACTTTGTCCAAAATGAAGGTACGGAATGTGAATCGAAAATCTCCTTTGTATTCGGTTTTTACTGTTCTTAAAAATTTTTGTACGCAGTGCAATACTCCATAAGAGAGAACGTTTTTAGCTTTTTTACATACGGTGTGGTAAGAGATGAGCAGGTTTTCTGAACTACCAGGGCAACATACAACTGACGAACCGAAAAAGAGTCTGATAGTAAATCAGTGCCAGTAAGTCACTCAAAATGAATGGGTAATCCGGTTGGGATAAATGTTATACGATGTACGAGAACGGCTTCTCCATCCGTTGGTTCTGTAAGGATAATAGCTACAGCGACGTTATTTGGCATAGTTTTAATCCGCGTACGGGTAGGATTGCAGTTTTGGATGATTCACGTTGCCTGTTAGTATTCTAATCATAAGCCGATAAGCTATCAATATAACTTTCGTAATATGCAGATTTTTCTGTCGCAGCCTACTGCGACCAAGAAAAAAAAAATACAGCACATTGTTCTGTTTACAGCGAAATGCATATGATCGTGGTATTCTAATCATAAGCGGTAAGTTATAAATACAAGTTTTCTAATTTACAGGTTTTCTGTTGCAACCTAATGCGGCCAAGAAAACTAAACAGCACATTGTTATGTTTAAGAAGCGCACACGGAGAAAGGCATATGGGAGGAGTGGTTTAAATGCCCAGCTATTATAGTTAACACAGACTGAGAGAAAAAAAATAGGAAACCGCATATTTTCACAGCACACTGCGTTTTCTATCTCGCGGTCGGCTTTGACAAAAAAAATTATTGCATAAACAAATATTTAACCTCTGCCCACCCACGTGTACGTTAAAGTATCAAGTACAAATTTAAAGTAATTCTGTCCAGGTTTTTTAAAACAACGTTCTCCATTATCCCCCATAGAGTGGTGGCAGTAAGGGAGATCTGGGTGTCTCGGATATTGCTTCAGAAAAAATTTTGCTTTCGTTAATGGTATTGTGAAAATTTTCATTACTGACATTACTGTCCTGTACCATGAAGAAAATATTGTTTTCTCCCGTCGCGTATAAATTATTAAGAGATGTTTCATCTAACAATTTACAGAGCTGTTACCGTAGGAACAATAAATCTGGTTTCTGCTTCTGTTCCGCTCACGGTTACCAGATCCTGTGCTACGCCAGGTAGCGGTTACTTGTCAGTTGCAGACATCGCTCATGACCAATGAAGTTCACTGTTGTACTGCGTTTTCGTTGTGCGCTTTGTTTCTCCGTGCAGCATGCTTATTTTCAGCAATAGATTATCTGAAGCTCGTAGCGAAAAGTTTCGCAGAATAGTGTAGTTGCTAAATGAAACGTTCGGCTATGTGATCGCGTTTTGCGTGGTCAGACATGTGAGAACGTATCTTGAGTGTGGGAATATTTCGAGAAGGAGGGAGAAAATGACGCGTCTCTGCTGTCTCTGACGAAGCAAGACGAAAGAACTACAGGCGCTTTGAAGATTCGTAAAAACACTGTCGTGAAACATTGACAGGAAAAATACTGTGCACAACTGGAAAGGACTGGTTCAGCTAAGCTACAAACACTGGGAGGAGGACAGGAGAATGTGCAACTAATTTGGATACATTTGAACAGGATTGTGAGGGACCAGTATCGTTCGCTCACTTTTTATCTTTACGTTTCCATTTGGCGCCCCAAAAGTACTTGTGTCATGTGTACGAACGCTAATGAGACTAGGCTCTAATCTGTGAGTAACTAATTTTCATCATCACTACGTGATTCGCACTAGGCTACGTGTGATGGCCACAATAGAAATTTCTGATGCAAGCAGAGAGGAGGGACCAAAGTGTTTGTATTAGGTATAACCGGTAAAGGCCACAAAAGACGATAATAAAAACAGACTATCTATTCTTATTGTAAAACTAGCTGACAAATATGGCATTTACCGGATATCCATTTTGCCGTTTTTCTATTAGAAACGAAAACAAAAAATGAACTGTAGTGTATATTTACTTTACTCTGGGCGCAGCTCCTTTGCGTGTCTACAATGCGATTCTGTACTTTGGCTCGACTGTAGGAGTGTCTTAGTAGTAAAGGATAAATGTATTAAAACTTCAATCATGATGCGGTATTTTTTAACTCATCTCACTGTTTATGACATCACACCTCTCGAACTGCGTGTCGCATAATGATATTTGTGTAGGTACATTCAGCAACATATGTGGGTACAGTCTGCAAAATGTGTTGCGAACAGAGTTAGTGGCAAAGAAGTTATAAATTTAAACATCAGGCACAATACCGTAGTTCTTCACGCATCTCAGTGTTTATGGCATCATACCTCCTGTACTGTGATAGGTAGGAGGAGATGTGGAACATACAAACGTACATACATACGAGGGTAATCCCAAAAGTAAGGTCTCCTATTTTTTTACAAGTACATAGACCTGTTTATTTCTACAAAGGTTTACATCAGTTTACAGCTTAAACATTTAGCTATTTTTCGACATAATCACCATTTCTGCCGATGCATTTTTATAGACGCTGTGGCAGTTTTTGTATGCCCATGTCATACCAGCTCGCCGCTATGCTGTTCAGAAAGTTATGAACCTCATCTTTCATCTCGTCGTCGGAGCTGAACCGCTTTCAGGCCAAATGTTCTTTTAACCTAGGGAACAGGTGACAGTCACTGGGCGCCAAGTCCGGACTAGAGGGTGTGTGGGTGATTATGTTCCACTGAAATTGTTGCAGGAGAGCAACGGTTTGACGACCGATGTGTGGGCGAGTGTTGTCATGGAGAATGTGTACGCCATTGCTCAACATTCCTCTTCTCCGGTTCTGAATTGCCCGTTTGAGATTTTTCAGAGTCTCACAGTACCTGTCAGCGTTAATTGTACACACACACACACACACACACACACACACACACAAACACACACACACACACACACACACACACATCCATTTTTATAATATGTATGGGTGTATTGTTAAAAATGTAAAAAGCTACAGTCTCTCTTGAAATGACACGTTCAACTTTGTTGACAACCCACTGACAGAAAAAATTAATTACCTTTCCACAATGACATAGGTGGTAAATGATTGATTTTGAAACTGGTAAAATTACTTGAGTGGCGACGAAAGAAGGTATAAATTTTTTTCAGTATTCTTTTCGTGTTGCTGGCCAAAACCGCACATGACAACGTGTAGAAATTTTCTAATCTTGCCTGTGTAAGTAGACCACACTTGATAGTCACTCTCACTGGCAGTAAAGTGGAAACGTTGCAGCAAAGAAGTTGTTCGGTGAGGTCGATGATGGTGGTGTTCACGAAGGGCGAAGCAAAGTGGTCTTAGACGAGGGGGACGCTCGATTTTAGAACCGATATTTATGATTTTTTTTTCACTACAACAACAAACGAATTACAAAACCGACTTGATACTTTTATGGTATACCCTTAATATTCTGTTACGTTCTTTTTAAGTAAAATACACTACTGGCCATTAAAATTGCTGCACCAAGATGAAATGCAGATGATAAACGGGTATTCATTCGACAAATATATTATACTAGAACTGACATGTGATTACATTTTCACGCAATTAGGGTGCGTAGATTCTGAGAAATCAGTACGCAGAACAACCACCTCTGGCGGTAATAACCGCCTTGATACGCCTGGGCATTGAGTCAAACAGAGATTGGATGGCGTGTACAGGTACAGCAGCCCATGCAGCTGCAACACGATACCACAGTTCATCAAGAGTAGTGACTGGCGTATTGTGACGAGCCAGTTGCTCGGCCACCATTGATCAGACGTTTTCAGTTGGTGAGAGACCACCAAGGAGACGCTGACCAAGGCAGCAGTCGAACATTTTCTGTATCGAGAAAGGCCCGTACAGGACCTGCAACATGCGGTCGTGCATTATTCTGCTGAAATGTAGGGTTTAGCAGAGGTCGAATGAAGGGTAGAGCCACGGGTCGTAACACATCTGAAATGTAACGTCCATTGTTCAAAGTGCCGTCAATGCGAACAAGAGGTGACCGAGACGTGTAACAAATGGCACCCCATACCATCACGCCGGTTGATACGCCAGTATGGCAATGACGAATATAGGCTTCCAATGTGCGTTCACCGCGATGTCGTCAAACACGGATGCGACCATTATGATGCTATAAAAAGAACCTGGATTCATCCGAAAAAATGACGTTTTGCCATTCTTGCACCCAGGTTCGTCGTTGATGCACACCATCGCAGGAGCTCCTGTCTGTGATGCAGCGTCGAGGGTAACCGCAGCCATGGTCTCCGAGCTGATAGTCCGTGCTGCTGCAAACGTCGTCGAACTGTTCGTGCAGATGGTTGTTGTCTTGTAAACGTCCCCACCTGTTGACGCAGGGATCGAGACGTGGCTGCACGATCCGTTACAGCCATGCGGATAAGATGCCTGTCATCTCGACTGCTAGTGATACGAGCCCGTTGGGATCCAGCACGGCGTTCCGTATTACCCTCCTGAACCCACCGATTCCATATTCTGCTAACAGTCATTGGATCTCAACCAACGCGATCAGCAATGTCGCGATACGATAAACCGCAATCGCGATAGGCTACAATCGGACCTTTATCAAAGTCGGAAACGTGATGGTCCGCATTTCTCCTCCTTACACGAGGCATCACAACAACGTTTCACCGGGCAACGCCGGTCAACTGCTGTTTGTGTATCAGAAATCGGTTGGAAACTTTCCTCATGTCAGCACGTTGTAGGTGTCACCACCGGCGCCAACCTTGTGTGTATGCTCTGAAAAGCATACCATTTGCATATGACAGCATCTTCCTCCTGTTGGTTAAATTTCGCATCTGTAGCACGTCTTCTTCGTGGTGTAGCAATTTTAATGGCCAGTAGTGTACTCCTTTCCACATTGACATAGGTGGAAACGATTGATTTTGAAAGCAGTAAAATCAGGCCAGTGGCAACGAAAGAAGGTATAACGTTTTTTCAGTATTCTTTTCGTGTAAGTGGCCAAAACTGCACATGACAACGTGTAGAAATTTTCTGGTCTTGCCTGTGTAAGTAGACCACACTCGGTAGACACTCTCACTGGCAGTAACGTGGAGACGTTGGAGCATACAAGGAGTTCGATGAGGTCGTGATGGTGGTGTTCACGAAGGGCGAAGCAAAGTCGTCTTAGACGAGGGGGACGCTCGATTTTGGAACCGATATTCATGATTTTTTTTTCAGTAAAACAACAAACTTAAAAAACCGACTTAAGACTTATGGTATACACTTAATATTCTGTTACGTTCTTTTTAAGTAAAATAATTGCACCCGGTAGACACTACACGATGACGACGAAAGGCATTTACGCGCTGTCTCGCGTCAGGGGACGGCTCCATGCGACATGTTTCGCGGCGGCGGCGCCTTGTGAGGGAGTAAGCGGTCGCCTGAATATGCAGCCTACAACCTCTGATCTGTTCTTCATATCGACACTCGATCTGGGTGGCGAATACGAATCATTGTAGGATACTAAAAGGTACAAACATGTTTACAAAATTTATAGTCTCAGCGTCTGGTCTCACAAAATTATCAAGTGTTATCAACAATGCAAACCTGGGCGTTGTAGTGGATGAAAAGAAATAGTGAATGACTACATAAGTTTATCTAAGTAAACGGAAGGGTAAATTTGTTGGCGCTATGAGTATTATTCTGTTGTTCCTATTTCGATTTGCCACTGAGCACGACACATGGTGACCAGTCTTCATACAAATAAAGCTCTATAGTTGGTTGCCCAGGTGGCGAACTACAGAATAATAACTTTATCCGATAGTCTGCGAATTGGTCTACAATAAGAAAAAGAGAGCTCGCAAGACGCTGTTTGTCGCCATATAAACGTGTAGATATGTACGGTGAAGGGATGGTGCGCAACGTATACAACATAGTGTGGTGTCCTGCCCACTGCCGAGGAAGCTGTTTTCTCGGATAGCCAGACATATATGCAAATCTTATTAACGGAGTTCATTACAGTAAATTGAATTGACAATACTTAACTTTGCCTTTACACAAAGAGGTGTCGCAAGCTATGGGTGACATACAAATAATCAATGTCCTTCGGTATATACAATTTCGTTGCAAGCAGTTAATAAAGATCACAAGTGATGGCTGTTCTCTACTTCGGCTCTTCTTGTGCGTCTTGCAGTCCGGCCGAGGCTAGCAGGGGCGGTCCTTTCATTCTCTTCGTATAGGTGGCGCTTCTGTCATGGTGTCGTCGCAGTCTATTGGCTAACGTCGTCTCACAGCCTTCTGTGCAGTATTGTTCCAGGCCACCATGCCGGCGCTGATGTTATGCTGGAACACACAGTACGGTACGGAAATATGCTTCTTTTTCCGTGAGCTGTACACAACAAGAGAATCATGTCTGTTCCCACATGCACAGTCAACACCTTAAATCGTTTGTTGCCAAGAATGAGCGATTGTCAGCGAGCTTACCCAACGCGGTACCCCCACAGAGAACGCCACCCCAACGCCTACCCCCAACCTCTGTAGAGGTGATGTGGTTCTTGTTGCACGGCATTAAGATGATAATCTTGCATATATGCAGGGAAACGCCAAGTGAGACCACAGCAGGACTCCTGAGGGAAGTCATTTAGTTGGGGGCGTTGCCTCAACGTCGCCTTGTCATGGAGGTAGTCTTGAAGGCTCTGTGATGTGGCAACAGAAGGATGTGATGTTCTGCGAATAGAGACTGCGAGAGACCTATTAAAAGATGATCGTGATGTGATGGTCTATGTGCCGACGTCATTGGGCAGTTCTTAAAAATATCTGAAGCACCTGCTGATGAAACGATTCGCAGTATACTGTTCAGGGTATTGACCTTCAGCGAACAGAAATTAGTCAGTTTGACGCTAGGTCGTCGGGTCGGAAGTCCTTGGTGTCGAGCCTTACCACGAAATTGCTGATGGGCAGTCGAGTCGTCGTGGTGGTTAGTGGATGTTAATACGTCGTCGCCGTCTACACAGGTTTCAGGCAATTTACAGACAATGTTGTCTTCCATTCAGATGTACGTCGAATGTATGTATACCACGTTTAGAACCAGCGGGCCTGTATAACGAGGCTGTAAGGCGAGCCGAACTGTGTCGTCAAGAAGCATGACGTGGGTTCAGTCCCCGAATCCCTTATAGATGATAACTTTATGACTGCTGTGAGACTCTGGAGGCGGTATTTTAACTCATGCGATGTGTCGTTTTACCTTGGAAACAAGGGCAGGAGGATCAGTGGTTTCTGCCGACTGCACTTGAAACATAAGCAACCAGTGCACCATACATGATTCAGCGATTTTTATGAGTGGTACGTATGCCTGAAAGCACCCACAGTAACGCTTCTGTCCAGTGTTCGCCATGGTGCATAATGTACAGTGCAGGTGGTGAAAATGGAATATTCGAATTGTCAGTCACGGTCGGTGGTTATGGACACTGTGCACGCATTTCAGGAAATCCAGATGATAAAGGATCCGCTGTAGATGCGGCTGACAGTTGTCATAGTCAGCTGAAAGTAATAGGACTATGGAACGACAGTTTCCGCCGGCCGAAGTGGCCGTGCGGTTAAAGGCGCTGCAGTCTGGAACCGCAAGACCGCTTCGGTCGCAGGTTCGAATCCTGCCTCGGGCATGGATGTGTGTGATGTCCTTAGGTTAGTTAGGTTTAACTAGTTCTAAGTTCTAGGGGACTCATGACCTCAGCAGTTGAGTCCCATAGTGCTCAGAGCCATTTGAACCATTTGAACGACAGTTTTGAGTTATTCAAGATGGTAGACTCTTCCCACACCGCTCCCTCTGAACTCTGGAGTGGATGTGGCAATGTTGTACTTTTCATATCTTATAAATTGATCAGTTAATTAGTCTCTCCCCCTCTGAGAAACGCCCAGCCTATCCATTGCCTTTGAAGTTTAGATGGTAAAATAAGAGGTTCTGATGCAATTTTTATATCACATAAATTCATTAATTATACTGACCAATTAATTACCCAAACCCCGTCCCTCCCCCGTTGAGAGAAATGGCGGAAAATTCAGATTTTCGTGGTAAATTTGAATTTTCGCGGTAAATTCAAATGCTAACTACATTGCATTGCAAATGATATAATAATAATACTAATAATATTAATAATAATATATACATTATTTATAAAAATTCTATATTGAAGGGTGCAGAATACTCGCTTTGTTTCATCATCTTACAAACACTCGCACAGTGTAACTATGACATCACAGTCCAAGATGGCCAACCCAGAATGCTGGCACACTCTCACGCCCCTTCTCCTTTTAGCGGGAAATTCCAAAATTGGTGGGAAATTCAAATATTTTCCTTTCGCTGTGAAGCAGTGCAGTTGAGGAAGGGTAACTTGCCATTGATCGAGGGCTAGAGAGTACCTTCTAATAAATCTCTTCAATAACTGTTGGATGTAGAGAGGATATTTTCGCTATTAGCCTAGCACTAGTGATTTACTCCAGCCAGTCTAGCCAACAGCCATATGTGGGAAGGATGGATAATAATAACTGAAGTGCAAGGGAGTAACCTTCCGCCTCCCGCTGGTCTAAAACTCGATAGCTGCTAGGAAGGACACAAAAATGGGTAACAATATTAGGACAGCGACCCACTGTCCCATTGCTGTTCTTTTTTTTTTCATTGTAATTTCATAATCTCTGTCCCATGTGGGCTGGGCTGGGCTGGCAGTGCCACAATTCGCCGCTCTTCAGCCACGAGACAATACAAATAACACAGTAGAATGTTAAAAACAGATAATAAGGGGATAAACGGTGAATTAAAACATATGGGGAAACAATTGGGGTTGAAATACACAAAAAAATGATGAGTTTAATTAAGAACATTTGCATAAAGTCACATATAAATAAAATCACACTCGAAGAAGACATAGTACATAAACACTGGCGGCAGAGGAAACACAATAAAAAGCGGTGTCCACATTATGAAAACCTCGCAGGACAACAACACTTAAATTAACATTTTTCGTTTTTAAATAACCCTTTTTTTTTTAAAGGAGTAATTTTTATTCGCAGAATTTGCGTTCCTTTGAAATTCTGCGTTATTTTAGATAATGGGAAAAGCGATGAGCGATATTTTAACAACAATGCCGACATGAAAGAGCAACACACACATGGCATAAGAATTGGTATGGCGTTGCTGAGAGAATGATACCCTATTCCCGTGTGTCGTGGCTTAAGGTACGCATGTAAGTGCAGTGTGCAGGACTTACCCCCATCTGGTCGTCTGTTTGGTAGTTTCTCGCTGTCGTCGCCGGACATCCGTTGTATTGCAGGAAATATTTTTACGAAGTGGCGTAGCTATGAAGTACAAC
The DNA here is from genome assembly GCF_021461385.2 of Schistocerca piceifrons. Lineage (NCBI taxonomy): Eukaryota > Metazoa > Arthropoda > Insecta > Orthoptera > Acrididae > Schistocerca > Schistocerca piceifrons. Next base: position 768,300,384 of record NC_060141.1, on the reverse strand, counting down.
GCTTTATTTGCTTCAGATGATTAAATATTTGTCTGCTGGTTCTACGAAATAACAAAAGAAGAAGGTAACAGTAACAGTACAAAAAGTTAACAATTCATTCATACTATACAATAAAAATCTCGTGCCCGTGTCTCCATAATGTTCCGGTGCAACATCAAACGCCAGAACGTCGGCCTGGAATGATAACAGCAGAGAGGGCTGCGAGTCGACGTCTGCCAATAGAACGCTGACTAGGACGACACCACGACAGGAGCGGCCCCTATACGAAGAAAATAGAACCGCTGCTCAGCCTAGCCGCGGTTGTTCTACGAGACGAGCCGTCATCCAAACGCTTTAGTCGTGCCTTATGAACTGTTGTGTTTTGCTTGCGTGGAAATTGTATATAGCAAAGAACATTGATTATTTGCATGTTGTCCATTGCTTGCAACACCTCTCTGTGAAAACGCAAAGTTCAGTATTGTCAGTTTAACTTACTGTAATAAATTCCATTAATAAGATTTGCTTGAACTTTTGCCTAACTATCCGAGGAAACAGCTTCTTAGGCACCCTATATTAGACGAGTTAGTAGGATACGACACATAATGGGCCTTTGTCTCCTTGTAGCCCTAGAAAACGTACAAATTAATACGAAAAACAGAGTTCTTCAACCTCAGTTTTCAGCTTTTAGCACAAACTATTCGTAGGGCCCAAATATCGTATGATACCTGATTACATGATTTTTTAGCAATGTTTCAAAAAATTGAAGTCGGTGAGAGAATACTGGTGATTGTCTGTGCTATTCAACCACTTACCACTCTTCCAGCAAAACACCGAACAGTGGACAGCCTAAGCTTTCTTTTATTTTGCCTACTTAATTTAATATTTTGATTCTACGTGTCTTGAAGCTATGTGAGTCAAAAGTTTTCAGTCTTCGTTAGATTTCTCCAATTATTACAGGAATAAAAAGGATACACAACAGAAAATCGGTTAGTTCAGAAACTGGTTATTTTGAGCGGTCTTAACAGTCAGGTTAAACTGGCGTGGGAGAAAACGATGTAATCCAAAACCGGTTGTTTCAACGAAAACCGTCATTCCTGCTTAGGAATCAGAAGGGTTAACAAACGAACAATATCTCCGGAACAAAAGAGCTATGTGAAGTAGTTTTAACAGATGTGAAACCGAGACTTCGACTGGAAAGCCACGCACTGAATACGCACGTCGCTTTACTCTTAGAACACTTGCGATTTTCTAATGAGACGTTCCTTAAATTAACTGAACTAAATGATTTCTCGCAGTCAGTTGCTCTCATCAGACGCCATATATTCAAAGAGTGCTACGCAAATGGTAGTGTCGTAAGATAATTAATTTGTTTGAAAGTGCATTACGCATAAAGAACGGGCTAGAGGGATGTGTGAGTGCGTGCTTGCTTTCGATGATAATATTACTGGACCAGCCCAGAAGAGTAATAGAAGGAGTAGCTGAGAATTCAGTTTGAGTCAGGCTTTCGCAGTGCAGTAAGATAATTAATTTGTTTGAAAGTGCATTACGGATAGAGAACGGGCTAGAGGGATGTGTGAGTGTGTGCTTGTTTTCGATGATAATATTATTGGACCAGCCCAGAAGAGTAATAGGAGTAGCTAAGAATTCAGCTTGAGTCAGGCTTTCGCAGTGCAGTCTAAAAGCACATGCAACATGAGTGCACATTATACATGAGTGCTGCTAGAGTTCATAGATATAATAACATCGAAACTCCAATGTTTAATAAAAAAAACAGGCATTGCGATGTTAACCAAGAGACCCCTTTATTTAGGAGGGCTTGCTGAAATGTAATGTCTCGAAACTGTGTATGTGAAAACTCTTAAAACTTTTTTAAACAAAACAAACGTTATTAACATTCTACATCTTTATTATGCATGTCTACGTATTTGTTTTCAACATAGTCAACCTGCCGACAAACACATTTCTCCCAACGAGAAGCCAGTTTGTTGATACTGTCACTGTAGAATGTTTCATTGTCATGCTGGAGGAGAGGACAAGCTCATGTATTTCGAAACTCAATTATGGCACCCACATAGTTACGTTACACGTAACCACACTACGCGCCACAATTCGGAACCCTCTAGCGGTTGAGGGTTGTAAATATACGAGTGTAGACATGAAAATAAAGGTGTAGAACGTTAATAACGTATGTTTTGTTAAAAAATCTTTATCAGTTTGCACGTAAAATATTATGATGCATTACTTTTCAGCACGCACATGTAACAGAGACAGAGTTTTGCCTTGTTTTATTAGTCGCCTTGTTATCAAGGATTAGTACTTTCCCAACCATCATCTTTATTATCATCGTTTCTTATTTTCGTTTATTATCTTCGTTTTCATACAGTTAATGTTGATGGAGGAACACGAATGCCATTACTTTCAACCACTTGCCTGGAGAGGCTAGAGATGGACTGCGTAAGACTGCCAGTATGACTTGGCATGTCAGCTACTACTCGTAAAGTAATGGGACTGTAGGAACCTATCACAATATTCTTCTTACAGTGTTCTGGGCAATAAATCTAGACTGAAGATGAGTAGCTGGGTTAAATAAAGTAGGAGGTAAGGTGTAATGTGCAATTTAATGTGTCATGTGAAATGTTCATACAGGCTGGTGAGCTTGCTTCCTATGGATATGACAGATTTGGCAGCTATGTACAAGATGTCTCAGGAAAGAGTTTGCCGGCTGTTGCCGCTGCGTCTGCCAGTTGTCGCTATGCGTAGCTCTCGGACACGAATTCTTTGTGCGTGCCCCCTACACCGTGCGGCTGAGTGTACTAGTGTTTTCTTTTTTTTATCAAGTTTAATCGATTCAAATATTGTTGCTAGACGTAATTATTGCAACCGCGCCCAGTCGGGGGCCATACCTGCCAGCATGTTGCTGGGCCCGGTCCTCAGACAGAAACACTGTGCAATCTTCTGTTCTGTGCGGCTGAGTGTTCGGGTGTTCTGTTTTGAGTATCCTGTCGAGTTTCCATTCGGTATGGTACAAAAGAACGATCAACGAGTGTTTCTAGTATTGAACTGTGCAGAAACAGAATCTCATGTGGAATGTCGCACTGAACTCATACGGAAATTTCCCGGTGTGCATGTTCTCAATGGTTCGACAATACGCAGATTAATGGCGAAATTTCAAGAGAATGGATCTGCGATGCACAACCGAAGTCCTAGAGAACCTAGTGTTTCAACCGAAAATAAATTAGATGAGACAGCAGAGGCCGTGAAGAAAATTCCGAGAAAATCTCTCCGCCGTTCAGCACTTCAGACTGGTGTGTCAAGAGCATCTGCTAACAGAGCTGTGCACAGACTGAAACTGAAACTATGCGAAATAAAGGCAGTGCATCAACTGTGGAACTGAGGGGTACTGTTGCTTGACGGCGTTATTGCAAGAGTCTGTACACGATTGGGAAGTTGATCCTGAGATGCTTTTTTTTTTTTTTTTCTAACGAAGCATGGCTGTATTTGTCAGGATACGTAAATTCTCAGGATAGTCGAAGTTGGAGCTCCGAAAATCCTCATGAATTACATCAACAATCTCTGCATGATACGGAAACATGAGTGTGGTATGCAATTAGTGCAAGACGAATTATTGGACCAATCTTTTTCCGCGAAACAATACGTTCTGGAAGGTATGTGAACGATAAACTGCATCCTTTTTTTCGACAACTAACAGCTAACGACAAGATTTGCGGTTATTTCACGCAGGACATTGCAATACCACACAACACCAATGCTTCTGTGACAGCAATACGAAATGGTACTGATGATAGTTGTTTGCGCCGGCCGAAGTGGCCGTGCGGTTAAAGGCGCTGCAGTCTGGAACCGCAAGACCGCTACGGTCGCAGGTTCGAATCCGCCTCAGGCATGGATGTTTGTGATGTCCTTAGGTTAGTTAGGTTTAACTAGTTCTAAGTTCTAGGGGACTGCCGGCCGCGGTGGTCTCGCGGTTCTAGGCGCGCAGTCCGGAACCGTGCGACTGCTACGGTCGCAGGTTCGAATCCTGCCTCCGGCATGGATGTGTGTGATGTCCTTAGGTTAGTTAGGTTTAAGTAGTTCTAAGTTCTAGGGGACTGATGACCACAGCAGTTGAGTCCCATAGTGCTCAGAGCTATTTGAACCATTTTCTAGGGGACTAATGACCTCAGCAGTTGAGTCCCATAGTGCTCAGAGCCATTTTTTGATAGTTGTTTACTGGCTTCCTCGTTCTCCAAATGAATCGCTGATTGCAGAAACAACACTTGTCCACTTCTTGGTTAAATTGAGTTAAGAGCTGATTTCCATGCTATGGCGCTCCCTCTGTCGAATGAATGCACAAACAACATTTGTCCATCATTCTTAATGGGGCAAACAAGATCCCAATGTTATGAGTGAGAGGATAAAGAAACTTGTCCAGGACTAGTGCTATTTCTGCAGCGAACGTTGGCTAGCCTGTTGTGTAATACCATCTCTGTGTTCGCACGGTTTTTCTTTGTGAAGCACAGCAATGTTGAACGGGGAAGATATGGATGTACATTATGGTGGTGAAAGTAGAAAGAGGAAAAAAGGTCTAAAGAATGTTGAGTATCAGCGTGAAATCATTAAAAGGTCGCGAATTAAAGGTTTAGAGTACAAAAACTACAGTGGAAAGTTAGTTTCAAAGAAAAGCATTGGTGTGGACTGCAAGTAAGTAATGCTCTAATAGGGGAGGTTATACGTCAGTAAAATAGTAAACTAATGCTTTACTGCGTGACTGAAATATCTGCTTCATTTTGTAGATGTTGTAGAAACTGCTTTGGAAGCATTCCTGAAGAGGAAAGAAATGAAGTATTTTCACTTTTCTACAACATGACATCAAAGGACGCACAAGATTCTCATCTCCAAGGGCTGATTACTGTAGGTAATATTTCCAGAAGACGAAGAAGAGTACCAGAAGGAGGCAACTGCAAACCAAGATGCAACAACTTTCAGTATTTTATTAATTCCAGCACTGGACGATCAGAGGTGTGCAAGAACGCTTTCTTAAGTATCCATGGTGTCACGAACCAAAGGGTAAGGAGGGTAAGCAATCTGCTTGCTTGTGGAAAGTCGCCTAGTGACCAGACGGATAAAAATGCATCGGGAAATCAAATCGGTGGTGCAGAAATAAGTTTGATAATTGATCACATAAATTCCTATCCCCAAAAAATTACTCACTCTGGCACAAGAGAACAGCGTTATTCAAATAACCAACTTAATGTCAAAATCATGCATGAGCAGTTCAGATTACGACATTCCCAAGCAAGTAATATTAAGTACGAATTTTATTTAAAAATATTCAAACAAACGTTTATCACATGTAGTACTTGTGAAGCGCTTCAAAATAAATTACGAAACACTGAATGAAAAGGCTAAGAGGGTTGCCGCCGCAGAAATGATCGTTCATAAACGCAGGGCTACAAAGTTTTCTGCTCGTATTCGTGAAGTACAAGTATTGTGTCAAGAATACGAATATGTTGCAGGTATTGCCATAGATTTTATGCAGAATCTGTCCCTTCCTGCCATACCAGTTCAGGAAGCTTTCTACCTTCCGCAACTCAATGTTAATGTATTCAATATCCACAACCTGAAGACAGGGTATGCAACATTCTACATGTAACGTAATGGCTTGTCTTTGGAAACAATGAACAGCAAAGTGCTCACAAGAAACAATCCTTCACCGTTTCAGAATTCATGGAATTTGAATACAACAGTGAGTGTAGTGGGAACGTCATTGCAAAACCATACATTGGAAGCCTGGTGACGCACACTTTTCGTTTACTTCTTGATTTAAAAACAACAGTAACTCTATCTACGGCTGCAGCATACGAAAAATGTGTACCACTAAGTGAGAAGAAAATAGCTGAGCTCAAGAAATTGGAGCCGTATATCCCTGAAGAGCACCTATCCTTTTACAGAACTCTCTGCAACTGACCTTCAGTAGACAACAGAGGGCCTGACACTGAATAATAGACATGGGTACGAGTAATATTTCACTAAGCTTACTATTTACCTGATTGTAATTTGTAGTTAAAAGTAGTTGTTCAGAATCTGTTATGTACACATAAAATAAGAATTTTGGTAATGAGAAATAATATAGCTGATCTTCAGAAACTGTTATATAGCCTAATAATAAGAATTTTTGTATTGAACATAATAAATTAGATCAGGTGCAGCCAGCCAGAACACTTCGCTTCGGCATCGCACCTACGTACAAAGTTATGTAATCGTTTATCACCTTGTTTCTGCACCAGCAAACCATTTTCTTGCAGTACCGACTTGTGTTACCATTTTTCGTTCCTACCCACGCGCAGCCTCCCAGGCGGGATACAAAAAATAGAGCTGCCGAAGGAAATCGAATACTCAGGCCCACAAACTTATTTTTCCGGTTTTGTCAAAGTAGACATGCATGGACTGATGCTGTTTCTGCAGTCAGTGATTCAAATCTATATCCGGATGATTTTTATCTTTGAGGAATGGTAAAAGACAAGGTGCATGCAACCAATCCGCACACGCTCTAAGAGTCTGAAGACAGGGTTCGGCTGCTGAATTTCGTCGAGTGTTTGCTAATGTGTTTTGGAGATGACAGGCTGCTCTTACCAAATAGGGTCATCATTTTGTGCATCTACTGCAAATAAAGGTAAGCTTAAATTAATCAGATGGCAATGTTGTTAATGGTTAACCCAGACGAAGCTCGCGCGCAGCCGACTACCGGCAGATCAGTGTCCCATAGTCGGGCATGACGGCGGCCGGCGGATGTGATAGCTCGACAGGTGGTCGTACCACGCGACCGGCGTTGTGCTTAGAAGGTTACTACCCTGCTCATGCGTAGAAAAGGGAAATTTAACACTGCTCGTATATGGTAAACGTAAGTACGTTAACTGTTGAAACCGAATCGAACTCTAGTTAGCAGCTAGAGGAGCCAGCGCACTGCATGGTTCTGATGTGTCTTTCGATGGTGACGAACTTCAGCATATTTTTGAACCTTGACGAAATGTCACGGTTGGTTCTCTCCGTTTCCTCCTCGTCTGTAGCGTGTTTCTTTTGGAATTCCCTCTTCGCGCTCTGCTGTTTCCTTTTAACCAGAGGGCGTTGTTGCCTCCGGCTGCCTGCCGTGTTTGTGACAGAACGTCGGTCTGGAGGAGGGACTGATTGTGGACGTCTGGGACCGTACAGCAGGCCACGCCGTTTTGATGTTTGGCGGGACTCGTGTCAGGTGTGATGCATCGTTAAGACCGTGATAGCAGCTGATGTTACTGACTTGGTCGCAGATGGATCAAAGGGGATGAGGCCTGGTTGTCAACTGAAACTCCTATCATACGGATGTCATTGGACTTAAAGTATGACGTTTTGACCATTATTTTGCGTTATTTACAAGCAACTGGTCATTCCGGCGTCTACAGTAATTCGGCGAAGATTATTTGTTTCGTCGGTGTGTATATAACTGAACATGGAACAGTTGACTTAATGTTCACCTCCGGCTCGTGTTCTGCGTGTGCTGTTTGCGAGTGCAAATTTGACTCTCACCTTTGTCTGTTGATTTTGAGCGCATCGTCAAATACTGGATCCAAGTAGTGACTATCAGTTAATTAGCTGGATTCTTCCTTTTCCTCGTCACGACGCGTGTTAAATGGCAAGGTAGAATTGTAGACCTTAACTTGCTACCTCATTTGCGTGGCTTCATTAACAGAGCCTAACCTGTTAATTAATTAAGGCTTGTGGTAAACAATGATATTTAAGTACGTTGTTTTAAAATTTTATCTGAAACGTGTCAATGGTTTTTTTTTTTTTTTTTTTTTTTTTTTCACTAGTTGATTCTGGGTATGAACAGATGTGTTGGCACGTCTGCTGTGTGAGGGAATCCTGCTACTTTTCATTACCTTCTGCCCAGAGTCCTTGCTCGATGCTTGCCATTAAATACGCCGCTAACTTGGTTAGCGTATGTTGTGGCTATTTTAAATTAATCACTGCTCAATAGCCCAACACAGTTTGTCGGCCGTCAGAACCGTGCATGTGTTATTTCTTCCTTTATTCTAGTCAATCAATTAGCATGCTATTCTTAATTTGTTACTCTAGGTAGTCATTAAGTTGCCATTTTTGGGGTGTTTAGATGGATTGCGGCTCCTTTGAGTATAGATTTGTCAATTTCCAATTTAGTATTTTTCCACCGGTTTTTAATTGTGCTTATGTGCAATAAAATTTTTTATTACTATTGAGGTGTACTTAATGTCACATTGTAAAGAAAGGAACTTACTGGAGGTTAACTGTCGCCGTAAGGTGTTGTGGACGGTCCACTTTCCTGTTATTCATTTTACTGTTCTAGTCAATGTGTAAACTTGCTAATTATTTTCTCTTTACATGGAGTGTGCCTGCCTTGATGCTGTAAGTGACTGTTTCACAACCAGTTCTTTAAAGCGCCTACGCCCATATTTATATTTATGGTAGAACTTGAAGTGTGTTCCCCTGTTGAATTTTAGTTAAAGTGCAGAAAACTGAATCAGGTGTTTATTATTGTTCTACTGCTATTATCTGTCAAGTATAACACGCGACATTTTCTTGGTCTGTTATCAAGTGTTACAATAAATGCCAATTGCAGTGAAGCGATGCGCTGTTTCAGTTGTTCCCATGATTTACTATCTGCGCATTCGTTAATCTAAACTCATAATACTTAATTGCTTAAATATTGGAGGAAGGTGCGTGTGTCCCATTTTAATCTCAAATAGTCCTTCCGGTATCGAAGTCCTCAGTCACATATTGCAACGCTGCAGCATAGTTTGGATATTTAAAATTATGACGTCTTCAGAAAACAGTTCGTTACAGTCTACATTTGCAAACATTCACTTACCTGAAAGCGGTACAAACTGTAAAGGTTGTATTAGCCATTTAGCATGAAACGTGTATACACGGAGTAAAGTAATGTGAGATGAACCAGAGATGGTGAAATGTAGTATGGATTTTGTAGTAGCGTCGCTGCTCAGCATCGATCGCTGGTTCAAGTTGTTATGGGTAGTGTGTTAAGAGTAACTTTAGGTAGAGAGAGCTATGGAGGACTCTCAAGTGTAAAGACGTGTTGTCTGATATGTGCTGGATATATACTTACTCGCTACGGGCGGTAATGAATTTTTTTTTCAACATACCATACTGGAAATAATTAAGAAGAAGAAAGTTGTTTTGGTATCAATGCAATGCGCGTATTCATAAGTGATGATTGAGACAATGTATAGCACTCACATCCAATGATTTTGTAAAGCTAATTGATAATGTCTAATCAGTTTATTGTTTGTTAATTGTGTGCTGTATTAATTTGCAAAGAGTCAAAATACAAGTTTTAAAGTTATTGCCATATTGCTATTTACCACAAGTCAGCACCATTTCCCAGATCCATGTCGTTTTTGATTAACTATTGTGCCCGAGAAACTGTCTCAATCATATTCGATTTAATTAAAATGTGTGCTAAGCAACAGCCTTTCATAATACTTGTCTGCTTGCTATACAATTTAAAGTACTAACAGAGACCGGTGTGAAGCGCGTTTACCATTACGCAGATAAAGGTAAAAAATTTTGCTATTTCAGGGATAGCATTCATTAAGCACAGGAACAATTATTTTCAAGCTCATCAAGTTTTGTTTTACTACCAGGGCCAATTTCAAATCAATAGTGTTACATCAGGTTCAGTTTTTTGTGTTACGTAAATTGGTGCAGTTTTGGTTTGGTTTAAAGCTATTGACAGTTTACATTCTCGCAACCAGAAAAGTTCAGCACTGGGCAAAGCGCATTTTGTTGTTGTGTTCTCCAGTCCTGAGACTGGTTTGATGCAGCTCTCCATGCTATCCTATCCTGTGCAAGCTTCTTCATCTCCCAGTACTTACTGCAACGTACATCCTTCTGAATCTGCTTAGCGTATTAATCTCTTGGTCTCCCTCTATGATTTTTACCCTCCACGGTGCCCTCCAATACTAAATTGGTGATCCCTTGATGCCTCAGAACATCTCCTACCAATCAATCCCTTCTTCTAGTCAAGCTGTGCTGCAAATTCCTCTTATCCCCGCTTCTGTTCAGTACCACCTCATTAGTTACGTGATCTATCCGGCTAATCGTCAGCATTGTTCTGTAGCACCACATTTCCAAAGCCTCTATTCTGTTCTTGTCTAAACTATTTATCGTCCATGTTTCACTTCCATACATGGCTACACTCCATACACGTACTTTGAGGAAAGACTTCCTGACACGTAACCCTATACTCGATGTTACCAAATTTTTCTTCTTCAGAAACGCTTTGCTTTCCATTACCAGTCTACGTCTCTTCTATTACCAAAGGATTTCTGCTAGCCCTCTTCTACCTTAATTCTTCCCCCATTCTTGTCAATCGATCCCTAATGCTGTCTGTGAAACTCTACAACCCCTAGTTCTTTCAGTTTATCCATGTCCCATCTCCATAAATTCCTACCTTTTTGCAGTTTCTTCAGTTTTAGTCTACAGTTCATAACCAATAAATTGTGGTCAGTCCACATCAACCCCTGGAAATGTCTTACAATTTATAACCTAGTTCGTAAATCTCTCGTACCATTATATAATCTATCTGAAACCTTTCAGTGTCTCGAGGCCTGTTCCAGATATACAACCTTCTGTCATGATTCTTAAACCAAGTGTTAGCTATGATTAAGTTATGCTCTGTGCAAAATTCTACCAGACGGCTTCCTCTTTCATTCCTTACCCCCATTCCATAATCACCTACTACTTTTCCTTCTTTCTTTTTCTATTATTGAATTCCAGTCCCCCATGATTATTAAATTTTCGGCTCCCCTCACTATCAGAATGATTTCTTTTATCTCATCATACATTTCTTCAATCTCTTCGTCATCTGGGGAGCTAGTTGGCGTATAAACTCGTACTACTGTGGTAGGCGTCAGCTTTGTGTCTATCTTGGCTACAATAATGGTTCCTCTACGCTGTTCGTAGTACCTTACCCGCGCTCCTATTTTTTATTCATTATTAAACCTTCTCTTGCATTATCCCTATTTGATTTTGTATTTATAATCCTGTATTCAGCTGACCAAAAGTTTTGTTCTTCCTGCCAACGAACTTCACTAATTCACACTATATCTAACTTTAACCTATCCATTTCCCTTTTTAAATTTTCTAACCTACCTTCCCGAATAAGGAATCTGACATTCCACTCTCCGATCCGTGGAACGCCAGTTTCTTCTCCTGATAACGACGCCATATTGAGTAGTCCCCACCCGGAGACCCGAATTGGGGACTATTTTACCTTCGGAATATTTTACGCAAGAGAACTCCATCATTTAACCGTACAGTAAAGCTGCATGCTCTGGGGAAAAATTACGGCTGTAGTTTCCCCTTGCTTTCAGCCGTTCGCAGCACCAGCACAGCAACGCCGTTTTGATTGATGTTACAAGGCCAGATCTGTCAATCATGCAGACTATTGCCCCTGCAACTACTGAAATGGCTGCTGCCCCCTCTCCAGAAACCACACGTTTGTCTGGTCTCTCAACAGATATCCGCGACCAACGACAAGGTACATGGTACATAGGGGGGCGGGGGGCAAAGCGCATAAGCGACGAGATAAGATACACGTTCGCATGCCAACGTATGTGTTGCGGGCTTCTGTCAGTTACATTACTTAGAACGTAAATGTTTCCATCTATAGGCGTAGGGACAGTGGTAAATACAGAATAATCTTGCAGCTGATACTGCTATGGAAAAACCTCGTTACTCCACTCTGTGCTACGCGTTAAGTGAACGAATTAAATGAAAGTATTCTTGCCTTATAGAGCCTCCCCGTCAAACAGATTGGATCAAATACTGTGGAAACACTACGTAAAAAACAGAAAAACACAAATTTTATGTTTGAGTGGTCATTTTCCGCAGCAAGTACCTAAATATTCCATTCATAAGTTAAACGCCTTCTCCTTGGTGCGATAGTACTAATTTATTTCGAGGTGCCTTTCATATTAGAGGCCTTTTCAGTGGATTAGCCTAATACCACACGAGGTGAAACGCAAAAATTGTGTGGACGCACAAAATGTAATATAAAATACACTGAAGATGCTTTTAATATACAAAACGACACGTCTCTGGTAATGAGATATTACTATTGGAGTAAGATAAAGACGTTTAATTTACAAAACGAATAATAAAAATTGTTTCTTCTTCTGCGCTGGACCCACAGTCTCCATGAGGTCGTAATATCGCCTTCATACTCTTGACATATTTAGCGCTTACTGTTTAATTCTTATTTTGGCACATGTGCTACTTTCAAGTGTTCGTCTAGATAGACAGACGTCCATAAAAGATCTCCGAACGTAACTTTTTTTATGTACTACGTTGTTAACACAGGTGACGTATTTACATCGTCTAAATGGAGTAACGTCCATGAATCATCATAACATCTCTTACGTACTACATTAACACAGGTCATGCATTTACTTTCTACAGAAAATTCACGATTTTTTGACAGTTGTAAAGTGACAGATAGTTCCAATGATGTTTTTTTTTTCTTTGGAACGATCTGTGATTTTACAACTGTCAACATAAAATACGAAATTTCTGCTTAAAGTAAATACGTAACCCATGATACCAACGTAATACACACAAGAACTTACGTTCTATGATGATTTAAGGATGTCACTTCATTTCAAGACAAAATAAATACGTGGCTTGCGTTTACAGCGAAGTAAGCCTACATAAAAAATTACGTTCAAAGATGTTTTATGGACATCACTCCATCTAGAGATGAAAACTTCAATATGGCACGTATGTCGAGACAAGCTAGATGTGAACCTATGTAATTAACAAGAAATAAACAATCTGCAGCTAATTTTGTCAAAAGTATAAAGAATAAAAGCTGTTTCACTGAAATATACTTGCTGTGTGGGATGGGTATTGCAAACCGTGTAGGTGTCGGAAAATTTTCATCAGGATAATGAGAAGATGCATTAGATGTCTTTGATTGCGTCTATTCGATGCCAATGATTTTCCTGAAATCTAAAACAAAGAACCCCCGTTAATTTAAGGAATCTTCTGGAATCCATAAAAACGTTAGCAAGTTTAACAGCGACAAATGTAGTGGAAACCAAAGGAAAAGGTGCTTCTTATCGAAAACACTCGTCCTACATAAATGAAAATAAAACAGAACGAGATCTGATGCTGCTGCATGCATGTATCAATTAAGTCTTCGCTATCCAGTGTAAAGTAAGAGTAGCTATTGCTTGCACACCGAGTTTTCAAAAGGCTACAGTGCACAAGTCCGTCTTAAACAGCTGAAGAGGTGTCCCACGTCGTTATTAACTCATTATGAAGGTCCGTTTTCTCCGTTTTCTGCAGTCCTCTCAGCATTTAGCTAGCCTAGCAGAGCGACGAAGATTTTGATACACTGTCCGTATTTAGCCACTTGCCTCATCTTTGCACAAAAATGGAAGTTTTCCGTTCCGAGAGAAAGCGGAGAGTCTCATCTCCAGCAGACGCGACATGTGTTATTCAGGGACCCCACGAAGAACCCACTTGCCTGGCTTCTGGACGTCTCCATCTCCTCGAAAGTGCCGGAAACTTCTGAATAACGAACACGCGTGCCACTGCTGTGTCCGCACAGTTTGACAACAACAGCGCGCTGGCCACCAAAGCTTACAGCTGCTGTCCACTCCCGGCCAACATGTAGGTTTGCAAATCTTATTACAATACCAAAATTTATCGACCGACTGTACAATGGTTCGTTCACTTACCGCATCAGTTACCATTTCCTGTTTCTGTGAGTGTTAAACGCTGCACGCACTTATTCCTAGAGTGAAGTAAGGAAATACGTTACTCATTTATATCCACGTCATGTATAAACTTACGTACAGGATCCTGACACTAAATACCTTTACTACCAACTTTTTTCATCTACATCTACATGCATACACCACAGGCCACCGCATGGAGAGTGGCAGAGAATGCTCTGTACCACTACCATTTCCTTTTCTGTTCCACTCGCCAATAGAGCGGGAGAAAAACGACTGTCCGCAAGCCTTCGTATAAACCGTAATTTCCCAATCTTATCCCCGTGGTCCTTACGCTAAATGTACGTTGGCGGCAGTAGAATCATTCTGCAATCAGCTTCAAGTGCCGATTTTCTAAATTTTCTCAATAGTGTTCCTGGAAAAGAAAGTCGCGTTGCCTAGAGGGACTCTCATAAAAGCATCTCTGTATTATTCTCACCTACCTATAACAAATTTAGCAGGCCACCTCTGAATTGATTCGACGTCTTCCTTTAATCCGATTTGGTACGGGTCCCAAATTCTCAAGCAGTATTGAAGAGTAGGTCGCTCCAGCGTCAATGCGGTCTCCGTTGCAGATGAACCACACTTTCCCAAAATTCTCCCAGTAAACCGAGATCGACCATTCATCTCCCCTGCCACAATCCTCACATGCTCTTTCCTTTCTATATCGGTTTGCAGTGTTACACCAAAGTATTTAAACGGCGTTATTGTGTCAAGCAGGACTCTACTAATGCTACATCCGAACATTACTGTTTTGTTTTGCCTTCTCATTTGCATTAACGTACGTTTTGTGATGCGTATATGCATTCACTTCACGTGTTTAAGCCAAGTATTACGCACGTTTATGTGATCGGGAATGCTCAGCAGCAGCCAGACTACATGTACATTTAACAATTAAACGTCAGCAAGAACATTAGAGATGGAATCGTAGGAGGTAATATTGTGCAACGTTAGTAGGGACAATATCCGACTATTTGGGAGTAGGATCTGAGCCGGCCGCGGTGGTCTAGCGGTTCTAAGCGCTCAGTCCGGAACCGCGCGATTACTACGGTCGCAGGTTCGAATCCTGCCTCGGGCATGGATGTGTGTGATGTCCTTAGGTTGGTTAGGTTTAAGTAGTTCTAAGTTCTAGGGGACTGATGACCACAGATGTTAAGTCCCATAGTGCTAAGAGCCATTTGAACCATCTTACAATCTGAGACAGTGTTCCGAGACAAACTTCCGTCACAATGTCCGCAAACGTGACGTCAGAGCCGCCTAGCAACAGCGATCTGAACGCCCATTGGCTGAAGGTTTGGATATATATATATATATATATATATATATATATATATATATAGGGTGTTACAAAAAGGTACGGCCAAACTTTCAGGAAACATTCCTCACACACAAATAAAGAAAATATGTTATGTGGACATGTGTCCGGAAACGGTCGCGAGTGCATATTTCAGATGTTAAGCAAGATATAAAGTGAGGTTATTAGTTATAAGAACGCCACGTGTCGTGGGCAGTGGTTATCATTATGTAAAGTCAGAAAACTGTGTTAATGTGTGTAAAGGGTCGAATAACGGCGTTGTCCAGAGCCGCCATATTGTAGATGCTGATTCTGTGACAAAGAAATTTCGGTATTAAAACAATTAGGGTACAAACGTTGTTGACAATTAACAACTGGCATCCCTAAACACTCCACTTCAGCAGGGTCACCAAATACATGGAACCTGGCGACTGAGCGCCAACACTGTACTACGAGGGCTTACCGAAGCAGCAAGACACCAGGTTAGTGATACCGCCCAGAGAAGTACTTCCTTCTCGCTACAATGCCCAAGAGGGTGTTGTATGGTGTTGTAGTTTCTCTGCATTTAGAGTTAGCTGCCATTCATCAAGCCAACTACGAGCTTTGGCTTAGTCATTTTGTACCTTCCTATAGTCACTCAACCACGACACCTATCCATAAACCACAGTATCACCAGCAAACGGATGTAGGTAGATTCCCACCCTGTCCGCCATATCATTTATGTATACAGAAAATAAGAGCGGTCCTATCACACTTCCATGGGGCACTCATGACGAAACCCTTGTCTCTGATGAATACACGGCGTCGAGGACAACGTACTGGGTTCTATTACTCAAGATGCCTTTGAGCCACTCACGTATGTGTGAACCTTTCCACACACTCGTCCCTTCGTTAACGCTCTGTAATGGGGTACCGCGAAGATCCTTTCCGGAAATCTGCCTGTTGCTCTTCATCCATAGTTCGCAATACATCACGTGAGAAAAGATCAAGCTGAGTTTCACACAAGCGATGCTTTCTAAAACAATCCTGATTCGTGGACATAAACTACTCTGTCTCAAGAAAATTTATTACACTACTGGCCATTAAAATTGCTACACCAGGAAGATGACGTGCTACAGATGCGAAATTTAACGGACAGCAAGAAGATGCTGTGATATGCAAATTATTAGCTTTTCAGAGCAATCACACAAGGTTGGCGCCAGTGGCGACACCTATAACGTGGTGACATGAAGAAAGTTTCCAACCGATTTCTCATCCACAAACAGCAGTTGACTGGCGTTGCCTGGTGAAACGTTGTTGTGATGCCTCCTGTAAGGAGGAGGAATGCGTACCATCACGTTTTCGACTTCGATAAAGGTCCGATTGTAGCCTATCGCGATTGCGGTTTATCGTATCGCTACATTGCTGCTCGCGTCGGTCGAGATCCAATGACTGTTAGCAGAATATGGAATCTGCGGGTTCAGGAGGGTAATACGGAACGCCGTGCTGGATCCCAATGGCCTCGTATCACTAGCAGTAGAGATGACAGGCATCTTATCCGCATGGCTGTAACGGATCGTGCAGCCACGTCTCGATCCCTGAATCAACAGATAGGGACGTTTGCAAGACAACAACCATCTGCACGCACAGTTCGTCGACGTTTGCAGCAGCATCGGCTATTAGCTCGGAGATCATGGCTGCGGTTACCCTTGACGCTGCATCACAGACAGGAGCGCCTACGATGGTGTACTCGACGACGAACCTGGGTGCACGAATGGCAAAACGTCATTTTTTCGGATGAATCCAGGTTCTGTTTACATCATAATGATAGTCGCATCCGTGTTTGACGACATCGCGGTGAACGCACATTGGAAGCGTGTATTCGTCATCACCATACTGCCGTATCACCCGGCATGATGGTGTTGGGTGCCATTGGTGAGACGTCTCGGGAACCTGTTGTTCGCATTGACGGCACTTTGAACAGTGGACATTACACTTCAGATGTGTTACGACCCATGGTTCTACCCTTCATTCGATCCTTGCGAAACCCTACATTTCAACAAGATAATGCACGAACGCACGTTGCAGGTCCTGTACGGGGCTTTCGGCATACAGAAAAAGTTCGCATTCTGCCCTGGCCAGCACATTCTCCAGATCTCACCAACTGAAAACGTCTGGTCTATGGTGGCCGAGCAACTGGCTAGTCACAATACTCCAGTCACTACTCTTGATGAACTGTGGTATCGTGTTGAAGCTGCTTGGGCAGCTGTACCTGTACACGCCATCCAAGCTCTGTTTGACTCAATACCCAGGCATATCAAGGCCGTTATCACGGCCAGAGGTGGTTGTTCTGGGTACTGATTTCTCAGGATCTATGCACCCAAATTCCGTGAAAATGTAATCACACGTCAATTCTAGCATAATATATTTGTGCAATCAATTCCCGTTTATCTGCATTTCTTCTTGGTGTAGCAACTTTAATGGCCAGTAGTGTATATTCGAACTGAGACTATATTCACGGATTTTTTGCAGCAGACTGATATTACGGAGTGATTTACATTAATGTAGCGTTATTTTAGTTAATGTCACAGTCAGAAGTGACAATATTAAAGAAATATTTCCCATCCTTTCGATTTCCACCGCCTGGAGGGATTATTCGCTGGTATCTCTGAGGTCCCAAGAGACAACTGCGTAAAAACTGAGACATACAGCAGACACACATCAGTACATAGTTTCTCTCCACGTTTGAACCCACATGACGAGTGCTCAATGTAGATGCCATCTGTGATGCATACCTGCACTTTACTGACACCAATCTGCTTAGCAAATCCGTTCATTGCGCTTCCTATCTGCAGCAGAGAACTAATTTGATGTGATAATACTGATCAGAGGGATAATAATGAAAGTTAAAGACATCACAGATAGGTGAAATCTGTAATTATAAGTAGTCAGTAAACCATCAGCACGTTTCTCTTAATGACTGGGCACTACTAGGTAGCGACACCATGCAACAATATCTTAACGTTAGCTCACTGATATGTGCACAGATGTACTTGAGTGTGGACGGGTCTTGGGTCAGGAAACTGACTGGACACATCAAGCTGATAGCCTTAAAAGGCCGTGTGAAAACTCGCTCCAGGTCTATACTTAAGGAAATGACTGTGTCAACGTAATTTCGTAGACATCTCATTTCCAGCAAATCACTACAGTAATCTCACTTGGCTACAATAACTTCTTACTTTTAAGATTTAATAGGGCCTTCCCTGTTACTAGCAACAGGCTTCTGTTAACAGTTCTGTAGCCCATGAGCAATATTTGTAGCACCAGAAATCTGCAAATTACACCCGGTATCGATTAAGGAAATATTACTACCGAGACCAATAGAGCGCATGCAGGTTCATGATTTATGGTAACATCGACGGACAGTAACACTGAGCTGGATTAACCCTCCAGTTCACTGCATGTTTAATTAAGGAGCACAGACCCTTACAACATCTGACACAAGGCTGGCATAAACTCTGACCCCCTCTCACTTTAGGTATGGGGCAACTTCACAAGAACTGTTCTCCAAGGTTACAATGAAAGCATGTAATACTTGTCATGGGTTTAGAATCAGCTCTACTCACTTGGACTGTGTTGTCTGTGTAACACCCCAAATATAGAACCCATAATAACCACCCTTTTTGTTGCAAAAGAAATAGCAAAATTAGTCATCCTGACAGTCAGGGTGGCTACTGAAAACAAAGTTTACACTCTTCTCAGTTTGATTAACAGGATTGTTATATAAACGCTAATGCTTATCAAAAAGAAAGGACTGAGTGAAAGAATACCATACGATTCAGAACAGAAACTTCAACGAAATAATTCAAAAATTATTTACTAAGGTTAAAGCCCAGACCATAAATCGACCAAAGATAACATTTATCCTAGAAGAGAGTTGTAGCCGCATCGAACTGTACGTTCGCTGTGACTACAATGTAACTCGGCAATGAAGATGTTACCTTCACTTCTCTCTTGTATTTTGCAACAGTAGTACGCATGTTAAGCGCTGCTAGATTGTTTTGAAACTGATTTGAAGTTTGAAGTTACACGATATAGACTGGAAATGTTGGTTAGAAATCGGACTAAAGTAGGAGCATCTTTACCGTTAGACAAATAACGGGATTTTGATACATGTGACATAAAAGTGAATCGTATGATTACTGATTAGTGATGGGACTTAGCCTTCGTGATATTTAATAGTCACGATCATCAAAGGACACAGAAATAGACTGATCGCCGACGTAAACTCGGTTATCAGACTTGAGTAGGCTACAACTAAAAGCAATCACAAAGAAATCACAATTTTGCTCTGTTGTCAGAAGTTAACTTCAAGGTCAGAATTACTGCTGTTAACGGGCATAATTCCCTGAATGACATATCGCTGTGTGTGCTCAGCGTAGGGACAAACAATAATTACGAAAGACAATAAACATTAAATCAACTTTAATTCTTCGTGTCACCTACATCATTTAATGGACATTTAGAATGTATTTGTGGAAATGACTGTGTCTTCGGATAATGTAAAAGTGTCAAGAGAATTAGAGATAGTTTAAATGTGAACAGCAATAACTTTACACCAAAATTCCGACGCATTCAGAACATTGCTCAAGGGTATGTTACCTCTGGAGTTACGTCATGCAATTGTTGAATACGCGACGTAGTGACGCCGGAATAATAATTAACAATTTAATATCCTCGCAAAATTCATAATGTGGCCTCGGCTTGGGTGATGGAATGATGTTTCAAGACACTACTTGTTAACGTTTGAATAAACATTCTCAAAACGAGCATAAATAGTCAGCAAGTTCGCGTAAACTGAAGGGTCCGTCGCGAACACGCAAGGGACTTTTGGCTATTTCAGGTCAATGGAGGCATCACGTTATCGAGTAGTGCAGTCGCTACACTTATAAGTGAAGAAGATCGACAGACAACGAGCACAATTGTTTACATTACAAGCAAGGGCTGCGCACACTGCGGAGTACTGCTCCATCGAGACAGTGATATCATTTTCGAGATACAGTATCTGAAAGTAACCAAATCACGTGAGTTTTTTTTTTTAATAGTTACAGATTGGCGCTGTCGTGATCGATGCTCGCCGTTCCACGTCATCTCGACTGGGACACCCATCACCAGCCCCACAGTTGGTTTAAATGAGGGGGAAAGGGAGCAAACTACGAGGTCATCGGTCCCTTGTTCCTAATAAAACAATGCCACAAGTGTGAGAATAAAACAAACGTGACATACAACACAAAACGGAAAGAAAGGAAAGACCACAAGAACGAAGGAAAGTCAACGAACACTAAAAGGAACAAAAGAGGACAACAAAACAAGAGAGCTGCAAGAAGAGAGTAAAACAAGGAAGCAGATTATAGTGGCTGGCCGACCACGAAAATAAAAAGCAAAAGCCAGCCACCCTGCAACACATTAAAAGCTCCGACCTAAGATCACTAGGGTGGGGGACACACAAGGACAAAGGACAGGGGCTAAAACTCAGATCGAATGATAAAACCCACTCTCATGGATGAAACGTAGAACCAAATCAGCCGATGAGACGTTGTCTGCTAAAATCAATGGTAACAAGTCCCGCAACCGAAGATGACGTCGTAGGGAAGCCAAAGAAGGATAGAGCAGAAGAAGATTGGCCACTGTCAACCGGGCGCCGCGCGGACACTGAGATGTGTCTTCACGGCGCAGAAGGCAGCTGTGGGTCGGCCAGGCATGGCCAATGCGGAGCCGTCAGAAAACCACGGAGTCTCTGCAAGAGGCCCTCATGGAAGACTACCACACATACGTGGTCCCCTTAATGGCTCGCAGTTTCTTGTGTGTAGTGAGATTCTGCCATTCCGTCTCCCAAAGATGAAAACCTCTGCGGCGTAATAACGAACGCAGGTCAGTTGCGGGGATGCCCACCTCCAGAAGTGATTTCTGTGTCGCCTGTTTGGCCAGCCTCTCAACAAGATCATTTCCTGGGATTCCGACGTGACCAGAGGTCCAGACGAACACCACTGAATGACTGGACCGTTCCATGGCATAGATGGACTCCTAGATGGACCCTACCAAAGTATTACGTGCGTAACATTCGTCGATAGTTTTCAGGCTGCTCAAGGAGTCAGTACATAAAAGATAACTCCCCAGGGCATGAACGAAGGTACTGAAGAGCACGAGAAATGGCCACCAACTCTGTAGTCAATACACTGCAGCCATCAGGTAAGGAATGTTGTTCAATATGGCCGCCGTGAACGTAGGCAAAGCCAACGTGACCATCAGCCATCGAGCCATCGGTGTAAACCAATTCAGAGCCACGGAACACGTCAAGAATCGAGAGGCAGTGACAGCGGAGAACCACAGGGTTAACGAAGTCCTTAGGGCCATGTAAAAGGTCCAGAGGAAGCTGCGACCGAGGCGTACACGAACGGACTGCAAGTAGAGGTCGTAAAGGGAAGGACTCCAGCTCAGAGAGAAGGGACCCCACGCGAACCGCAATCGTTAGCCCCGACCTGGGCCACCGATGCAGGAGATGGACTCGCGCGGGCGAGAAAAGGAGACGGTAATTCGGATGCTCAGGAGAACTACGAATGTGTCCTGTGTAACTGGCAAGCAGCTGTGCACGTATGATCTGCAATGGAGGGACCCAAGCCTCCACCAGTACGCTAGTCACTGGACTCGTCCTAAAAGCTCCTGTCGCTAGTCGAACCCCGCAGTGGTGCACAGGGTTGAGGAAATGCAACGCCGAGGGCGCTGCGGAACCATAAACCACACTCCCATAGTCAATTCGGGATTAGACAAGGGCTCTGTAACGCCCCAGCATCGTAGAGCGATCTGCACCCCAATTGGTGATTCTCAGGCAATGGAGGGCATTGAGGTGCCGCCAGCACTTCTGATTAAGCTGACGAAAATGTGGAAGTCAAGTCAATCGAGCGTCGAAAGCCAGTCATAAGAATCGATATGTCTCCACTATAGTGAGTAGATCGTCGTGAAGGTAAAGTTCTGGTTCCGGAAGAACGGTACGACGCCGACAGAAGTTCATGACACACGACTTTGCAGCTGAAAACTGGAAGCCATGGGCTAGAGACCATGGCTGCGCTTTTTGGATGGCTCCCTGTCTGCGGCGCTCGGCAATACTAGTACTGGAGCAGCAGTATGAAATGCAGAAGTCGTCTGCATAGAGAGAAGGTGAGACAGAGGGTCCAACAGCTGCTGCTAGACCGTTAATGGCCACTAAAAATACACTCAATGCAAAGCCCTGCGGGACTCCATTCTCCTGGATATGGATGGAACTTATGGGAGGCACCAACTTAGACACGGAAAGAAAGGAGTGACCGGAAGTTTCGGATAAAAATCGGGAGCGAGCCCTGGAGACCCCACCCATACAATGTCACAAGGATATGATGTCGCCAGGTCGTGTCATATGCCTTACCCAAGTCAAAAAAGACTTCTGGAAAAGGCTGTTAGGATGGCAGACTAGAGGGACACAAGATTATCAGCGGTAGAGCGACCCTGGCGGAAGCCGTCCTTACATGGAGCCAGTAGGCCACGTGACTCCAGGACCCAACCCAATTGCCGACATACCAAACATTCCAGCAACTTACGAAGAACATTGGTGAGGCTGATGAGCCGATAGGTATCCACATCAAGCGGTTTTCTTTTACCGGGTTTGAGCACCAGAATGATGGTGCTCTCCGGCCATTGCGATGGAAAGACGCCACCACACCAAATCCGGTTGAAGATGACGAGGAGATGTCGCTTGTAGTCAGATGAGAAATGTTTAATCATCTGGTTGTGGATCTGGTCAGGACCAGGAGCTGTGTCTGGGCAATGTGCAAGGGCACTGAGGAGCTCCCACTCTGTAAATGGGGCCATTATAGGATTCACTGTGGGGTGTAGTGAATGAGAGGTCGTTCCCTTCCAGCCGCCGTTTGAGAGTGCGAAAGGCTGTGGAGGGGGGGGGGGGGGAAATCTCCAACGCATAGATAACACGCCATTTATGGTAACACCAGGAACACCTGTTGGGGTCTTGTACCCGAAAAGACGTTTGATCTTTGCCCAGACTTGGGAGGATCACGTATGGCACCCGATGGTCGAGACGTATCTCTCCAAACGCTCCTCCTTCCGTCGTTTGATAAGTTGGCGATCGTGGGCACAGAGCCGTTCAAAGGCTATGAGGTGCTCCAGAGAAGGGTGCCACTTATGACGCTGTAGAGCTCGCCGACGCTTTGTAATGTCTCTTGCAGCGGTCTCCCCGCGATATTTTCAGAAATTTTATAAATTATATAACTCAGTACATATCTCGAAATATCTCTTCTTATCTTACCGATTCCTAAACTTTAAAATACGATGATTATCAATGCAAAGTAGTTTCAAGCCCTATTATTCCTTGGAGCGTGCATTTACTCCATGGAATAGCTTCTCTGATATCTATGTTTTCCCTTATGAAAAGAGGGATTCAGATCTTGCCGATTAGCCGTGAAAGAACGAAGATGTATATGTATGTATTGTTGAGCTAGTCACCATCTTGATGAGATTCTGTATGAGAAGGAATTTAATGCATGAACTAAACTAAAGTGAGTGTGTTCGCGTATTATTTAGCTGATTATTATTGACAATGTCTGCTTACTACTCTGTGTTGCACGGGATCAGTGTGGAACGTCTGATTTACACTGGACGAACCTGCCGTTTTGCACGCTCAAAATATCCAGTTTATTACTTGCAATAAATGGGCTAGCACGGTCTTACCAGCAGATCTCCGGTCTTCCCCATGTGATCACCAAAAGTTAATAATTATTACAAATGTTTTCAGGAGATCGACTGACAATTTTCGTCACACCGAGACCTCGAAATTGCTTCACTGCCTTATGTAATTTAATCAGTATAGAACAGTATTGAACTGTGTGAATGTGATAAGCCTGCTTTTTGAATGAAAATTCCCTTAATATACGCATGTTTTTTTACTATCCCGATCAGTGAAGCTAAATCAGGCCGGTGTGAGAGAGGTTTTTTAAATTTCAGATCTCACAACAAAAAATATTAAAGCTTCTTAATTGCTTCAGCAACTTCCGGCGATCACCAAGCGACTGCCTTATGCCTCGGGCATCCTAAAGAGCGAGAGATCGTGTTTTCTGCAGTAGAAACAATTGTTGTAGTCACCTACTCAACCACTAGATCCATGTTACCGTGTGCGAGAGATTCAGGGGTGACAGCAGAGGTGAAAGTTTCCCAGTCTGCCTTGTTTAAAGCGCATCTGGGCAGGTGTCTGAAGACCTGACGCTGGGGCAG
Organism: Schistocerca piceifrons; assembly: GCF_021461385.2. Taxonomy (NCBI): domain Eukaryota; kingdom Metazoa; phylum Arthropoda; class Insecta; order Orthoptera; family Acrididae; genus Schistocerca; species Schistocerca piceifrons. The sequence continues at coordinate 768,276,012 of NC_060141.1, read as the reverse complement.
TGATACGAAGATGGGGAAGTGGTCACTACCACACAGGTCGTCATGTGCTCTCCAGTGGATAGATGAGATAAGTCCTGCGCTGCAAATTGATAAACCAATGGCCGAGTAACTACCATGAGCCACACTGAAATATATGGCGGACCCAGTATTTAAGTGGCAGAGGTTGAACTGGGACAGTAAAGTTTCGACATCTCTTCCTCGGCCAGTAAGCACGGTGCCACCCCACATGGGGTTATCGGCGTTAAAATCTCCCAAAAATAGGAAAGGTTTAGGGAGTTGATCAGTCAGTGCAGCTAATACATTCAGGAGTACTGCACAATCTGGAGGAAGATATACATTGCAGAAAGCTGTTTCCCGCTTCGTCCTTATTTTGGGAGCCACAGCTTCAAGAGGGGTTTGAAGGTGCACAGGTTCACTACAGACTGAGTTTAGGACATAAACGCAAACTCCAACTGACACTCGATTGTAGTCGCTACAGTTCCTGCAATATTCCTTAAATCCTCTGAGGGCAGGGGTTGCATTGCCGAGAACCAGTTTTCCTGGAGGGCAATGCAGATAGCAGCTGTAAAGCTTAACAGTTGCTGTAGCTCAGCCAGGCATTGGAAAAAACCGCCGCAATTCCACTGGAGGATGACGTCATCGTGAGACTGGAATGGCATGGAACATTCAGTGAGGTAGTTTACGCCTCAGTCACCTGCTGCCACTGACTTATTGCCTGAGCAGTGTGTATCCATTTTGTGTGAGGATCTGGCGAGATCTAGGCCCTCAGCAGACACCAAAATCTCCACCTCATCCTCAGACTCAGAGCTTGTAGGTAGCAGTGGTGTGGGTGCCACCGCAATTTCATAGGGGTGTTCTTTTTGCAGTTCTCTCGCTGCTCCTTGGGTTTCTCTACCTGGGAGGACTTCACTGGCTCCGTCTCTGGATGAGTGTGAAGCCCTACGACCAGTTGCTTTTGGGCTCTTCAGCCACTGGCAGGTGTCATCTTTCCCACTTGCAGAAAGCTGGAGTGACGCAAGAGACCCATTCCTAGCGAGAGGAGCCGAAGGAGACTTATGCTTCTTCAGCTTAGAAGTGCGGTCGGACATCCCCGATGGTCAGGAGTGTGTTGCTCCCAAAGTAGGTGGTGCAGAAGCAACAGGGAGGGAAATCCCCCACCACCACCACCATCAAGGGGGCAGGTGTAGTCTTCTGGCTCTGAGAGGTGACTGGGGTTGGCAGAGCGGATGGTGTCAGAACTGTTGTAGCGGTGGCATAACACGATGTCATACGCACAGAATGCAGGCGTTCAAATTTTCTTGCAGCCTCAGTGTAGGTTAGTCGGTCAAGGGTCTTGTACTCCATGATTTTCCTTTCTTTCTGGAGAATCCTGAAGTCTGGCGAGCAAGGCGAATGGTGCTCTCCACAGTTGACACAGATGGGAGGCGAGGCACATGGAGTACTGGGATGTGATCGGCGTCTGCAGTCTCCACATGTGACACTGGAAGTACAGTGGGAAGAGATATGGCCGAACTTCCAGCACTTAAAGCACCGCATAGGTGGAGGCATACAGAGCTTTACATCATAGCAGTAGACCGTCACCATGACCTTTTTGGGCAATGTATCACCCTCGAAGGCCAAGATGGAGGCACCAGTGGCAACCTGATTATCCCTTGGACCCCGGTGGACATGCCAGACGAAATGTACACTTCGATGCTCTAAATTGGCGCTCAGCTCATCGTCATACTGCAACATACAGTCCCCATGAAATATGATACCCTGGGCCATATCTAAGCTCTCATGAGATGTGATTGTTACAGAACCATCCCCCAGCTTGTCACAAGCGAGTAACGCCCGTGACTGGGCAGAGGATGCTGTATTGATCAACACTGACCCAGATCTCATTTTGGGCAAGCCCTCCACCTCCCCAAACTTGTCCTCTAAATGCTCAACAAAAAATGAGGCTTCATCATCATGGAAGATTCCCCATCAGCTCTAGAACATACAAGGTACCAGAGCGAATAAGACAACTGCCATCCTTAGTCTAACGTTTTTCCCATGGTGTGGCCAGGGAGGTGATCGATTTGGGGTTGTATTTCTGTGCGTTGAATTGAGATCGTGAACGCTTAGAGAGTACTGATGTTTCACCACAACACTTTGACTGTGTCCCGAAACTCTCTCACACTGGCACTGCATGGGGTTGTCCTGTCTATCTCGTCACTAAAGAGTATTTTCTCTATGCTTGTCCAGCTTCATACAAGGTTGTGGCTTACTCACAAGTGGTATGTGGGATCATTCCTCCTCCCACAAACCCTCAAGAGTTTTATACGTGGCTTCTGGATCTGTAACATTGAGACGCATAGCCAACATGATGACCCAAATCTCTTCAACATACTGAATTAACGTGGCAATATGTCCCTGGATGCGCCAGAAGTACCAACTCGCAAGGTCATTGTGAATCTGGCTGGGCAGATGACCCTCCAACAACCTGTTGTGAAAGTCAGTCAACGGCTCACCACTGTTAAGTGCTTGAGTTACTCACCTACTCTATTTTCTGAGGTTTAATGGTTGGTTGGCCCGAAATATGATTATGACGCCTGCAACACAGTGGTCTCGTTTTGAAAGTGGACTATGAGACGTAGCAACTCAGCCACCTGATCATTAGTATCCATGAACAAATGTGTGATCCACTGCTCTACAGACTGCAATGGGTTGGCCAATTTGCTAAACAATTTCCAATTCGTCAGTTCCCCAGATTCAGGTACTTACTCACAACTTGGGCACTGATCCCTCTTCCTTTCCGACCCGTTCGTGCCAGTCCAACAAACTTGCTTCAGTTCGTAAGTTATTAACCCCAGTCCACAATTTCTCAACAGACAACTACTACTTTTGATACTTACCTACCATGCTAAAGCCTTTAATCCAGTTACCCAAACGATCCAACTGCACTTGAATCCTATATGCTTGGAAGTGTGTGGGAATACTATTTTGAAAGACTGCAATATTTTAATGCATTCCACAAAGGAGACTGCAACATATTAAACAGGTGTCATTTTCCTCAATTCTGGCTTGTTCAGTGACTACCGTTTTGGTATCCAGCACTACCCTCAGATGCTAAATCAGTTTAATCACAATTTCCTTAATTGCTTCCCCACATATGCCCAGCTTATGTTACAGTCGTTTTTATTCAAATATGAAATCCTCGATACTCCTCACTGATCCATAACCTCTGCACAATTTTAGACTTGCCTCAAACAAAACAAAATTCCACACATTACATGGTAAATACTATATCCTCTACCAGTAAGCAGGATCACAACCTTCTAATTCCAAACCACACTCTTCTACCATTGAAGAGGTAGCGAATGTGTCAGAGGAGTGGTTAGATGCTGGGCCAGTAAAACCTTGATTAATTTTATCAAACTTTATTTACAAAATCTCAAAAGGCAACATTACACAAGGAATAAATATCAAAATGTTGCGGAAACATTTAACAAAACGGTAATACAATTTAATCAACCAAAACTTTGCAACATAGATGGTACAAGACATACACAGCTGTCTGTATCAATTCAGAATCTGTTACAACTGTCAACTGCCCAACACACAGGCAATTTCAAGCAAGATACTAGAATGCAAGAATAAGTTTAGGCAGCTGATTACCACAATATCCAGGGGGCCTTAAAAAAAATAGAAAAGGAGAAGACATTTCCTTAACTTATGACATAAAATGTTGAAGTCAATGAAATTAATTTTTTAAAATAATCCACCACATTAAATTTTAAAGTAGACTGGGAACAGTCAATGGTGGAATAAATCTTTAAATAACTGGCCACACAATATTTTAAAACCAGACGAAAAATTGACAAATTATTTAAAATAGACAATGATGAAATTTCTTATAAAAGCTTATTAAAAATTAAACAGGCAAAGTAGCAAATAGTGTAATTAAGCCTGACAATTCCACCATATTACTTGGCCTTTAACAATAATATTTACATGAGGAAGTCGGCTGAGATAGGAGTGACAGTGCGAGAGGCTATTAACATCTGCCTCAAGGAGTACACAATCTAATACAATAGAGCCAAGATGAAGTCATTCAACGTCAGTATCTACAGTCGTGATCAAGTATCTGAATGTGGCGAACTGGGGATTAGGAAATCTTTAACAAATTACCCACCCTTTGTGTTCTGTAGTGCAGTCAGTATATTAAAGAGATCCTGGTCGCCATGATGGCTTTTTATCTCAATAATACAAAGACAGAAACTGTGCATAATATTCTACAGGGTGCGCAGCAGGATCCTGCGCTATTTGCGAGTAAGCCACAAATCTTTACGAAATAAAACAAGCTCGTGACAAGCATACAGAATGTACACTTGAGACTTTAGTGATAAGAAGCGTGTGCGCACCATGTTAAGTGTCGGTGTGAGAGAGGTTCAGGACACAGTCCAAGTGAATAGGGCTGATATAAACCCATAAAATATACTACGCGCTTTCGTTGTAACCGGTGACGGCACTTGGTGCGAAATATCGCGGTACCTAAGGTGAGAAGAGGGTAGAGTTAACGCCAGGGTGTAGCCGTTTATTGTAAGCGTCTGCGCTCCTTGGTTAAACACTGCTGTGAAGTCGAGCATGAACCAGCTGCACTCTATTGGACTCCGGGCGCAATACTTCATTAATCGATTCCAGATGGTATGAGAAACTAGGCACAATTTTCAACCCTCTGAAGCTACAAGGAACACTCACAGCATGGAGAACCGTTAACGGGAGCTTGTTGCCCGCAGTAGTTTGTCTTGAAATTAAGGAGTTGTCATAGCCAGTTGAGTTTACCGTAGTGAAAAGATTAAGCACCAATATACCACTAAGGCGTGAATTCACTGAAAAGACTTAATGTGTACTGCATAATACTGATAGCGTCATTTCATTTAAATTTAAACCTGGAGAGAGTTTTTATTTGTGCCAACATCAGTTCCATAGTGAAGTCTAAGGAGTTACATTTAGATACTTCTCATTTAAACCAACGGCAAGGTCGGGTGTTATTGGAGGTTTTAGCTCTATACCCTCAGGTATTAACTGATCGATTGCGGGCAACCAATAGAATTGGGTACAAGCTCCGGTTAACATGTCTGGTTCCCATCTGCCAATCACTGCAGTACTGGGCTCGGGGAGGGTGGTCCACGCCCATTGTTATTTTAAAGAAGGTTTGCCATGATTTAAACATAACACAGTTCAGGGAATACTGGAGATACACAGAAATACAAAAGTTATGGGCCTCAATGTCATACACCGACATGGAGAACTTTCTGAAATACGTAAGGAACCATTTAAAGAGCAGTGTAGTCGGCTGATATTCGTAATAATCACGTCATTAAAAGACTTAGTTTGCACTTCCCCAAAGAAGAAATGTTATAAAAATGCTCGTTGGGATGAAATACAGAATAATTGTAATACCTACTTAAACACTACGCATACGTTGAGGAAGACAATTAATACTATAATACTATATGTCTCAAGAGATATTGCTGGCGGAATGGGAGCGAACTAACAGTTTTTCATGGCGCAAACGACTGAATCGTGTAGCGGTGTTTCAATGTCAACAGCACTAAGTTCGGCTGGATGTTCATTGCAGTGTTTCTTTGTATTGCAGAGTCTGTGAAAGTTCGAGGAAGTTATGCAGGTTGTGACGCGTTATTGCAGATGCCCCTGAATAAATTGCGCCAACTGTTACGATGCAGAGGAGAAAATGTATACAATGTATCCCGTTTATCCTGCTCACCCAAAATAACTTTTCTCTGGCGCGTTAAATAAGAAATTGTTTCACGCGACGTATTTTACATCATTGGGCAGTTCTTGTTCAGGGTATATATTTTATGTTTCCCCACAGATGTAGCAGATACGGGGTACGGATTAAAATCTTTAAAGGGAATTACGTACATTTTATTCAAGAATACACTTACCCTCTCCAAGAGACCATTTTTGTCAATAAAATGTATGTGTGCTAACGATAAAAAGCACACAGATTTTGAAGAAACCGACCTGTTTACTGCCTCGATTGTACACATTACGTACCTAATGTAGTGCTTTAGTAGTGACACTGAAACGTCCCCTTTGAACAATTATACACGACTGTCCTTAAACTGACACACAATATTTTGTTAGCGCAACGCAATCTGACTTTCAAAATTCCCTACAAAAGAATGGCCCTGACTAACATTAAACTATACCTTTCACAAATCACTTACCTCACAAAAATCTTCGCTGCTCAAGCTACTGCAATACAGCGAGCGCCACTACTGCCAGCTAAATAAAAGATTCAAACTACTGAAGGCACTAACTACTGACAGGGATAGTTAGCAAATGAAAGATATTAATAGAGAACAAACAATGTATTTACCTTGATATCATCATATATAAATATAGCAGTTCATGACAAATTTCAAAACTCCGCCATCTCTCTCCCCACATCCACCACTGCTGGCGGCTCACCTCCAACTGCCCAACGCTACGCGCTGTTCACATCCAGCTGCCTAACACTACAATGGCGAGTATTACAACAATGCAAAGCAGCCACAGACTGCACACAGCACAGCCAGTGATTTTCATATTGAGCGCTACGTAACGTTGCCATTAAGAAAACATAAACAGCCTACTTACATAGCCCCCATGCTCCCCACAAAAAATTTTACAAATTGGGTTGGGCAGTGGCCAATACAGATTTGAAAAAAAATTTTCATTATTGCAATAACAAAGATATCAAATGCACACACTTATTGATACAATGTTGGTCAAAAGCTAAAAATTTCTCACAGTCCATAAAGACAGTCCAGACTGTTCATCACAGTAAAAATGCAGAGTTTTTCTCAAAGTCTGAGCAGTAAAAGAAAATGCACACAGAAGTAGTGGATTTCCATGCAGTCTTGAAGAAGTAGTGTTGTCCTTCCAATGGAAAGACAGTGCTGACTCGACATGCAGACAGGTAATGGGCCACAACAGAGTAAACCCACAGCAGAGTCAGTCGACGTTTTGAAGAATATTGGTAGTTAGGTCATCACAGAACAGACCCACTGTAGTCCTGGTAGAGATTACGGTATTGGTGGGCCACCAGAGGTGCAGACCCACTGCAGGCCTTGTAGAAATAATGGTACTGGTGAGTCAGCAAAGGTGTAGACCCACTGTAGTCCTTGTAGAAATGGCCAGCAGCCATCTGTTGCGACTGTGCAGGTGCACAATCACCATCGAAGAGTCTTGCAGAGAATATAGCAAGTCCATAAACCACCACTTGTGCACTCACAAAGTGTTTGGAATTGTCCTTAGAACCAGCAATGCTGTTATCCAGTCCCTTGCTGAATTATTAACACACGTGCAAACACTAACAGTCCCTACTTCTCACATATTGTCCATATACTATGACCAACAGAAACGTGTGCAGTGAAATGTAACTTAATTTGAAGAACTGGTGTCTGTACAATTATAAAATTACAACATGAAAATACAATTACAAAGGTACAAAATACATCATTACAGAACATAACAATACAGATAACATTTGTAGTAATATGGGCTTTACAAAAGAATCGAAATAACATATACATCAGTGTTACAGGAATTATGACATGAGTACATACATAAAAGATCAGAATAACTTTTGAAACATCAACTTTACACATGAGCATTAAAACAAAACAGAATTAATAATGTCTAACATCTTTACAAAGCAAATAACATATTATTAACGCAAATTATATTTGAGGATAACAGTATTCCTGATCATAGTTCATGTAGCTGAGTATGAGAAAAATTCTACAACAAAAGTCTGATGAGGTAAACATATAAAGACAGGAAGAACATATATACACAAGGGTACCCAAACACATAGTGGGATAACACAAAACGAAAGGACAGGGTTTGTTTCATTGCAGTATTTTGCAAACAAAACTTTCTTTGCTTCTTGGAGATCTCCCTTCATTCGTCATTATTCCCAAAAGTCCTATCTAAGCCTGCCTTCTGTATTTCGTTCACATCCTCTGTCAAAAATAGTTTTTCTCTCTGCTTTCTGTATTCTGTTCACATCCTCTGTCAATAATAGTTTTTCTCCACTGTACAGTATCCTTTTTATTTTGCCAGACCATTTTCTGATAGCTTCTCAATGCATTTCTTATAAATTTATAATAGTTAGTTTCTTATATAGTCTCCTCTTAAGCTAACTTAAATCTACTGAGCTCAGATACTAAACTAAGGGACGAGGCAATGCAGCAGCACATAACAAATTAACACAAACAGCAATGCAAAAAAAATGGAAAATTGCAAAGCAAGCTACAGTAAATATAAATTACCAAGCAATGCAACATTACAACTAATATGAGCCAATGTACAGTAGCAAGAAAAATAAGTCAGTAGTAAAATTAGCTTAACAGAGTAACACAATTTAAAATTCAGTAGCACTATGCCAGGCAAACAGCAGCAGCAAATATAAAAAATATAAAACTTATATCTATACATGACAAAGCTCAAGCAGAAAAATATTACAGTAAAAACAACAATGCAGATAAGGGAAATGTATATTCACATCTTAATATCTATGTAATTAAAGTGGTGCACCACAACAACTGATTGTAAAAAGAAATATTACCATGTACTTGAAAAGAAAATTATGTGTTACTGTTACTAGTTCCTTCTTATTGTTCTTTCCTTTCCAAGTGCTCCTTTTTTTTTAAAGAATGTGGATTACAAAATTATCATTTAATAGATCTGTTGACAGAAAGTGTTCACATTAGCAAATGCATCTAAGTTTATTTTATAAAACTAATGCTGTAACACAGCTGGAAAACAGGTATCAAATGAAATAAGCAATTACGCAAACCAAAGCATAAAAATATCATTCAATAGTCATGTGACATTTCATAAGTTAGTAGCTCTCAACTCTCATAGAAAGACACTTGTCATAATCAGGTGTGCAGATGTACGAATATTTCCCATCAATGCATAAGCATTGCAGTAATTAGCACAAAGTATGAGTAATCATATGTTTTCAGGTAATGAGCGTGTAATATTTGCGATGCTTTCTACAAAGGAATGTCAATAGCAAGGTTAATGGAAGTAATGAGGGTGTCGCATTTGCAATATTTTCTCTAAAGGAATGCCAATGGCGAGGATAAAGGCCTGCCTTTTTTCTTTTTTTTTTCTACCTGTGCTTCCGGAAAGGCACACCCTAATGGCTTGTTCTCCAGGTGTTTGACACAGCTGCGTGCCCATGACGCATTACGTGCAGGTGGTCACTTAACTTTCTTACGGAAATATTTACGACACCAGTTTCCGCTACAGTGACAGTCTCACATAAAAATATTTCACAGGTCAAGAATTAGCGTTGCAAATCTGTAGAAACAAAATCCTATGAATATAACAGTGTCCAAAAAAATTTTCAGTGGCATTGTGATACATTCACACATGTACACACATTTCATAATTCTAAAGTATGATTCTTGGTTTCCAACATCCTTTTCCATAAGTCAGAGTCCCTAATCACTATTCATTACTCCTTACCTTATTACACATATATATATATTCGTCGACACGTCAATCTTGCGACGGCACTTCAATATTTCATCATTATAAATATGAAGCATAATCAAATAACTCATATAGCCTCAGCCTATTAATCGTAAACATACCTCAGCAGCATAATACACATCGTCGTCGTAAAAATAACATCATAACACCTCAGTCAAATCTCAAAATCGTCGTAGCTTCCTCCAATAATTAAAAAAATTCTCTGCTCATGTCAAAAGTGTCATCTGCCTCAAACGTACTTTAAAAATCATGAATCCATACCAAATACATCATTCAAAGCTCTCATAGTATCACAATGGTTCCGAAAAAATATGAGCATTTCACAAAGTACAGACAAAATACAATTTCGTAAGTGTGAAGTTATCCAACGGTGTAATTACGTAAACATGTGTCACTGACGTAGTAAAAAACATGTTTATCTCTCAGTTAAATGATCAGATAGCTGTGTAATTTGTGTGTTAGAGAAATATGGTACCGATGTGTAAAGTTGTATAAGCAAATACCATATTAGGTAGGGTTCCTTGTGGTTGCCACACACATGGTACACAAAGTAAGCATGTACCCCCCTGAGGTTTATTATAATTATACCCTCAGGTGTTACAGATTACAGCAATGGAATGAAATGTATCACGGAAAACTTTCTTTGTAATTCAAAAATCTTTAAAAATAAATGTTTTAAGTACAAAATTAATCACTCAAATACGTGTCCTGTAGCGCTAAATATGCGTCTTGCTGTAAGATAATCTCTGTGGAAGTGTCGTAGTTATCGTCCTCCGAAAGCTAAGTTCTGCAGAAGACAATGTACTTACCTCATGATAAACGAAAGTGAAATGCTTTGCATATAGATATCTTAGTTATTACGCTTATTGTTGTGGTGAAGAACGTACTGTGCTGTAACGTATTGTTGTGCTACGGAAAACCCTGTCTCATTGTAGCTATACTACAAAAGTTACTACTAAAACATGTTTTACTTTCCAGAATAAAACAGAAAAACTGTGCAGATATAAAACAGAAACACCGCAAAAGCAACATTGTATATTGTCACTCATTAGTAGCGTCGTGATATAAATCATGTAGCTGTCCCATAAACTAACCACTGTGTCATCTGGTATCTCACAGAAAGTACTTTAAATCCAGAATATATTTTCAAGTAAACCAAAATGTTGCATTAAAATCTCATTAGCGGTACTAGTAAATGTTCTAAGTATGTAAGCCTTATAGTCGTTCCATAATCGTGCAACTAACAAGCAAGAATGTACACACACAATAACACTGTGACGTCTGTTCACTATAGCAATGCATTCGTCATTTCTGTTTAAGTAAGTTCTCTTGGTTCTTGATTGGATATTTAACTTCAAACATTGTTGTATGTTAACAGATTCTAAGTCTGACAATGCATATTAGAAATGTGAAGTGAAAAATTTTATGGCAAAGACTAAGTTAAAAAGCAGATTATCTTTCAATAAATGGTTTTACATGTGAAATGTGGTGTAAACCTTTACTCTTCCTAGTACGCAGAGTTTCAACTTCAACGCAATTATCATGTGGTATACGTCGGATTCTGTAAGGTCCATTGTAAACTAGAAAGGATTTGTGACTCAAGTGTTTCTTCTTATGTGACAATGAATGAGCTTTAATGAGAACTTTCTGACCAATATATAATTTCTTTGCATTTGCTTTACCGTGTAGTTTTCTCCTTTTGTCTGCTGCAGATTTTATATTTTTAAGAGCCAAATCAATTATGTCTTTGTGTCGAAGTTTACGTGTATTTGGGAAAGGTACAAGCTCTCTGATTCTGTTCGGTGGTTCTTCATTCTTTAGTACAAGAGTAGGTGGTAAAGCAGTGGAATCATGAGGCATTTCATTCAGCACATTTTGAAATAAGTGTAAATATCTGTCCCAATGCTGATGCTTTCTGTGACAATAAAGTCTGCAAAGCTTATTGATTTCTTTCATAATCCGTTCAGACGGGTTACAATGTGGTGAGTACAATGAAATAAAAACAGGTTTGATTTTATGATTCCGAAGCGTGCGTGACCAAACAGCAGATCTAAATTGCGGTCCGTTATCTGAAATGACTTTAGCAACGTGGCCAACTTCACGTAAGAAATTTTTAACAAAGGCGTTGGATACAGATCGTCCAGTGGCTTTACGTAACGGAGTGAAAGAAACAAATTTTGAAGTAAGTTCAACAGCGACTAGAACGTACGAAAATCCATTGGATGTTCTGACAAGCGGTCCCAAGAGATCAACAGCAGCAAATTCTTTTAATTTAGAAGGAATAATAGGAAACAACGGAGCACGATGTGAGACAGTAGATGGTTTCGCCTTTTGACAAAGTTTACAAATAGACAAGACTCTTCGAATTCTTTTTTCCATATTGTTAAAATAACAAGTCGTTCGAAGAATATGATAACATTTTCGTGGACCAAAATGTGCGTAGCTGAAATGAATGTACCAAATGAGCTTATTAACAAAATTGTCAGGAATGCAAAGTACCCATAGCTTGTCATCAACAGTGCAGCGTTTGAACAGTATGTTGTTTCTAACCAGATAATAATGCCGAATCTGTGTGTGTGTCTTTTCATGCCATTTGCTCTTGATGTCTTTCCAAATCGGATCTTTATCTTGTTCATGAGCAATGTCCTTTAAAGATGTGGTGATGAAGTTTTCAAAGGCGACTTTCTGAATGTAAAGAATACTGAAATTTTTCTCGAGGTTGCCTTCTGTGGTACTTTTCTCAAGCCCAGCCGGTGCGCGTGACAGTGCGTCCGCAACAATGTTCTCCTTGCCAGGAATGTAGACTATTGTGAAGCGGAATTCTTGCAGAAACAATGCCCAACGTTTTAACCTGTCATGATTTAATTTTGAAGACATAAGAAATTGTAATGCACGATGATCACTGTATACTTTTACGTGCTTACCAGAAAGAAAGAAACGGAATTTGTTAAATGCCCAAACGATTGCTAAAGCTTCTAATTCAGTAACGGAATAATTTTTTTCAGATTTTGTTAGCACTCGGCTAGCAAAAGCAATGGTTTTCTGAACAGTAATGTCATTTTCTATGGCTTCTTGAAATAAATGGGCACCAAGACCGACTTTACAAGAATCCGTGCTAAGGCAGAAATCTTGTGATAGATCTGGATGAGCTAATATTGGCGCATGAAGTAACGCTTCTTTTAAAGAATCGAATTCCAACTGTGCTGGTTCGTCCCAGTTCCAAATAGTATTTTTTCCAGTGAGAGAACAAAGTTTTGGTGTAACAAGAATTTGCATATTCAGAAAACGACGGTAAAAATTTACGAGACCTAGAAAACTGCGGACTTGTCTTTTTGTGGATTGAACTGGAATGGCTCTGATTGCTTCTAACTTTTCAGGATCCGGCTGAATGCCTTCAGAAGAAATAATATGTCCCAAAAACTTCACCTTTGTCCTACCGAATTCAGACTTTTCCAAGTTAACTGTAATTCCAGATTCTGCAAAAATACGTAACAAACTGTTGAGGATGCAATTATGTAGTTCCCATGAAGCTTCTGCTATTAGAATATCGTCCACATATAAGGTGATGTGACATTTTAAGAACTCAGGTAATATGGAATTTAGCCCGCGAATGAATGCTGCTGAAGAAATGTTCAAACCAAAGGGAAGTTTCCGAAACTGATAACAAACGCCGAAACAAAGGAAAGCTGTGTATTTTCTACATTCTGGATGAAGTTCGATCTGATAAAAGCTGGATCTGAGATCAATGGAAGACAACACTTTTACACCATTAAAATTTTGAAGAAGTTCTTCCAACGTTTGCGGCCTGTCTGTTTCAGGAATAATGATCGTCTTGATTTGTCTCGAATCTAAGACAAGCCTGATCGATCCATTTTTCTTCTCAACAACATGTAATGGATTGTTGTATGAGCTTACTGCAGGCTCAATAATGCCCTCATCAAGCATAGATTGTACTTCTGTTCTAACACGGTCCCTATATTGCGCCGGAATTACGTATGGTCTAACACAAAATTTAGTATGCTCACGAACACGAAATTGGTATTGAAATCCCTTGATTGTTCCTGTTTTGTGAGTAAAAAATGTGGAATGTGCCTGTAAAATCTCAAAAAGGTCCTGTCTATCAATGTCATTACAGTTCTCAATTGTTTGAATTTTATTTTGAATTAAATCATTAGTATCAAATATGTCGTCGATACCATCCCTGTCAGTACTTGCAGAGTGATTGTTAGTGTCAAGTTCCGTTGAAAATTCCGAACTGTTGTCTAACAGGAGGTAAAGCCGATTAATTTCCTCGTCATGGTTTGAGAGCCAATCTTCAAATTTCAAAGCTATTGACTTACCTTCTTTTTCTAAACTTATTTCAGCATCGTGAAAGCTTAAGATTGCTTTGTATTCATTCAAAAAGTCTACTCCCAGTATAATTTCCGTCGACAATAATGGAACAATAAGAAAGCTCATAGAGAAGCTGTGGCTTTGACAAAATAATTCTAAGTTGGTTTGTTGGCGTACATCTACACTTTTTCCAAAGATTGCACCTTGTAATTTAATCTTACGTAACGGAAGTGTGGGACAATCGTTCGATTTGTTGCATTTGCTAAAGGCTGTTTCACTAATTACTGAAATGGGACTGCCAGAGTCAAGTACTGCCGTAAATTTTACATCATTTACTGTAATGTGAATCACAGGATATGCAATGTTGTTATGTTTTATGTCATGTTCCTGGAGTAAGATGTCCCTAATGTCTTCCATTTTTACGTAATTACTAGCTACGGCAGCTGCGTCGTCAGTTTCATAAGTATGTTTTGTGGCTGCCAGCGGTGTGAGTCATTGCCTATTGTCTCTTTGTTGGCGCGCGTCGTTATTGGGGTTTGGAGACCTAACTTCTACAAATTCACCGTGACGAGAGGGCCCTGCTCTGTTTGAATCCCGCCAGTTCTGATGCAATTCAGGTCTGTCGTTACGATCACATCGTCTGTCGTCATGTCGGTAGTTCCTGTAGTTTCTTTCTTGTCGGTTAAGTGGTGGAGAATTTCTCCCTGAATCGTAACTGCGCGCTGAACTGTTGCGTCTGAAGTTATTCTGTCTCCCTTGATAATAATTATTTTGGTTCCCATATTGTCTGTTTCTCTGATTGTCTCTGTGATAGTCACTACCGCAGAGAGGTGATCTTTCCCTGTAATTATTACTACTCTGCCAACGGTTGTCGTACGGGTGGTGTCTGTTTTGGTCACGATATGTGTTGTGAGAATAGCTTTGTCGTGTCCAGTTATTATTTCTTTCATCGCGGAATTGCGACGGATGTGATCTGTAATTGTTGTGTCCTTGTTTTCGCGTTCCGCGATTATCAGTGTCAATTTCTAATTCTTGTAACAGTCCCTGAAAAGCTTCAATGTCGTCTTTGCAACGTCCTGCCAAAATAATGTGTCGTAAATGTTCAGGCAATTTGATTAAGCAAATGCGGATAAGTTCTGAGGGGCTGTATGGGTTTGACAGGTACTGATTCTTGTGCAACATGTCTTCAAAATATTTCATAAGACTGGAAAATTCAGATTGTTCGAAACGTTTCATCATTATGATGCTTTGTTTTACTCGGTCTTGGGTGGCCTGAGACCAATATGCTGAGAGGAAGGCATGGTAAAACTCTCCTTCACTGTGGCAATCGTGAATGACCGACCGCATTCTTACAGCTGGTTCATTCTCTAAGTAGCCACACATAAATTCTAATCTGTGTTCTAACGACCAGTTGGGAGGAAATCAATGCGAGAATTGATGGAGCCATGCTTGTGGATGAATGTCGTTGCCAGAATTTTTAAATGTTTTGAATTTACGTGTAGTCATGAACAGCTTATAGTCAAAATCATCATGTCGGCGAGTCGCATATTGGTCATTGTTAGGTCGTGTCGGCCGTTCCATCTCAAAATTCGGTGCACATTGCCAATTTCTTTCATAACTTCCGAAATGCCCTGTGTTATTATTTTGTGGCTGTTCCGTATTTCTATGTCCCTCTTCCCGTATTGGGGCGCGAGTGTCCTCTGAAATACGTAATTCTTGTACTACTTGTGCCAACTGATCTCGTACTTCCCGGATTTCTCTTTTGTACTGTGTATTGATTTGATTTTGATTTTGTTTGAATTTTCTTATTTGTTCATACTCTTCTGTGTCAGTGAAGGCTACGGGTCTTGTGTCATTCAGATCATCATCTACCTTTGTAGATAAGTTAGTGACCTGATCCGAAAGTTCGGCTACTTTCTCCGATAGTGTACTTATTTCCTCCATGTGTCTTTCTGAACCAATTTTCAGGGTATCTACTGTGTCCTTTAAGTTTTCCTGAGTTCTTGCAAGTTGCGTAACCGAATCGGTAGATGCAACTGAGTCAATTTTAGCCCACAAGGTCTCATGATTTTCATGAACAATGGTTTGCAGTTCTTTTATGGCTGCTTCGTGATTCTGTAATGCATTTTCATGCCGCGAAAAAATAGGTTGAAAATGCTCACAAATTTGTGTTTTTACGTCATTACAGACTTTTTGACATTTCGATTCAATGTTATGTAACTCAGTAGTTAAATCTTCGCGTGTTTGTTCAAGTGTGGTGTCTAACTTTTGAAGATTTTGTTCCATTGCGTCTAACTGTTGCTGTGTTTGTCTCTGGTGTTGTTCCACTGTGTCAAACTTTTTGAGATTTTGTTCCACTGTGTCTAAATGTTGCTGTGTTTGTCTTTGGTGTTGTTCCATTGTGTCTAACTTTTCAAGCTTTTGTCCCATTTGTTGCATTAATTGTAATAACAATGCACTGGTGTCTGAAACATGTTCCTCAGTGCTTTTCGGCAGTAAAGTTGCACCGGCAACATTCACATTTTGACAAGCGGAAAATGTGTCTTGACTCATTTGAGAAAACGGTGAGAACCCAAAACCTGAGTCTGCAGTATTTGCAATATTGTGTTCTGTCATTCCCGATTCCTGAGACGAGCTGTTGCCGACCAATCGATCGATAACGCTTCCCTGTTCACTACCTGTTTCACTGTCTACACCATTGTTTGCCGCCCGCTCCATTTCCCTATGCGCAATTACCAAATTACTACTTTGAACATTAGTTAATTCATTACTCTGCGGCGCTAACACACTGCTTTCGTCTTCACTGTCATTTCTCAGTTTACTTTGGAGCCTAGTATTACGTTTTTCACACGCCATTATTGTCACAGTATTTCACACGACAACACAGAAAAACACAATTTGAAGAGCAAAAATAAGAGAACACATTAACATAGCACTGAAAATAATATTTAGTTAATTGCAAGCGCAGCTGCGAAAAACTTGGTGCAAATCTACATGCATGCCACAACTGTTTTACTGTACAACAATGAAAAACTACAACTACAAAGGAAATTCTCTCTATAATTACGCGCTAGCAATAAACAATAGCTACACTAATTACACAAACTACAAGAAAAAAATCAGAAGATTCCAGTGAGGTATCCTAGGCTAAGGGTCGACATATGAAACGTCCCCTTTCAACAATTATACACGACTGTCCTTAAACTGACACACAATATTTTGTTAGCGCAACGCAATCTGACTTTCAAAATTCCCTACAAAAGAATGGCCCTGACTAACATTAAACTATACCTTTCACAAATCACTTACCTCACAAAAATCTTCGCTGCTCAAGCTACTGCAATACAGCGAGCGCCACTACTGCCAGCTAAATAAAAGATTCAAACTACTGAAGGCACTAACTACTGACAGGGATAGTTAGCAAATGAAAGATATTAATAGAGAACAAACAATGTATTTACCTTGATATCATCATATATCAATATAGCAGTTCATGACAAATTTCAAAACTCCGCCATCTCTCTCCCCACATCCACCACTGCTGGCGGCTCACCTCCAACTGCCCAACGCTACGCGCTGTTCACATCCAGCTGCCTAACACTACAATGGCGAGTATTACAACAATGCAAAGCAGCCACAGACTGCACACAGCACAGCCAGTGATTTTCATATTGAGCGCTACGTAACGTTGCCATTAAGAAAACATAAACAGCCTACTTACAAC
Source organism: Schistocerca piceifrons (assembly GCF_021461385.2). NCBI lineage: Eukaryota > Metazoa > Arthropoda > Insecta > Orthoptera > Acrididae > Schistocerca > Schistocerca piceifrons. The sequence continues at coordinate 768,258,410 of NC_060141.1, read as the reverse complement.
ACACACAGCGGTTACGGTTACTACAAGCCACACCACAAGTTGGGAAACGGGGCCAAATTTCTAATAGTTTACTGTCGAGTTGAGATTTTCACAAATGTTTTATTCGTATCTTACAAAAACTAGCAGTACGGCAATAAACAGCCTTTTAAACACGCCACTAACGGAAATCAAGTAATTTATAGCAATGCAACAATTTAAAAAAAATTTTAAAAATACAGAAGCTAGCAGTACGGGAATAAACAACCTTTCAAAACACGCCGCTAACGCCAATCAAAGTAATTTATGGCAATACAACAATTTAAAAAAAATTCAAGAACATTAGTAAACAGGCTACTAAAGTAAATACAGAACTTCGTTAATAAGGTACGGTGAGGTAGTGAAGCTTCCAACACCGCCATTAAAAAAAAATTAAACAGGTCTCAGCAAACACACGATTAATGGCATTAAAAGAACTTACAAACTTGGAGGAATTTAAACAAATTTTAAACAAAAGTGTCCTGGAATATCATTAGAACATAACAGATATGACGGACCCGTGTAAGGCGGTCACAAATCACCCACTCATGGATGCTCAGGCTAGACAGAATACTGACCAATTTAAATACGCCCGTAAACACAATTGCCACTCTCAGGCTGGTCACTGCACCGACCTTTAGCCAGCGAAAACTTGTTATAAGATGGCTTAACTTGCTGACAGAATTAGAGCTAACCTCGTGCAAGGAAACATTACGCCACACAGTCTTGAATGAGCGACCATATGATCAACCAACAAGAAGCATGAATTTACTCACAACCCACGACAAAATAGCGAAACAATTAAACTGCCAAAACTACACCTCCCATCGGGCAGTAACGAGAGGAGGAGGAAAGATCACTGTCTTCAATTACACCGGTGCCAGGGACAGGAAACCCGGTCGCCGGAGGCTACAAGGCAGAAGAGACACTGGTTACGCAAACTTATTACTTAATGATTAAACCTCCCACTAACTTAACTTGCAATTATGCTCGAACAGGCAGTACACGACCTCCGATGGCAAGGATCCACACATCGGACCGCGCACGCGTCGCCAGCGTACCCAACACGCCACGGTCACGCGACAACACGCTCTGTCGCCGGAGTTCACGTCTTCTCTGCAACGTTGACGGGTGGTGACCGCTCCTTCATGTTAGGTGTCTCCTTTTTAAACTCCAGTGTTGAAACGGATGACTTAAAGAAGATTGTTAACGCTCCACCAAGGTGAAATGAACAGCAACTACTCGTGGGGCGATTCTGTATACAACCAACCCGCGGGGAGCTCTTCCGTCAACTCGACCCGCTCGTTACACACAACCGACGTAAATCACGTGGCGACTCTGTACAACCGACCACGCCTGGTCCGCGCTGGAGAGCCACACTGCCCTCCCGTGTCCTCCAGACTCTCTTAGCGCACCCCTACTTCCGCGCCACCACACGAGGTTACAACCGCTCAAAGATCCCACTTTCTCCATAGCAGTTTCCCGGAAGCAAAAACGCAGATATCGGTAGCAGAGGGAAAAGACAACCAAGCAGCCACTTAATGACAGACAACATATCAAACAAACATGTCAGGGGAAGAAAAAGGAAAACCAATGCAATCCAAACACAAGGTGTAGCACGAGGCGATACACGGCTCAAGTAGATTCGTGGGTTTTGTTTATGATAAATTCTTCTCCCCCCCCCCCCCCCGCCCTTCCCTCAGCAGTTGTGCGTCAGATTAGTTTAGTAACTGCATGGCTGTAGTACACATTGTGAACACAATTTTTGTTGTGTAAAAGTGTCTGGTGTACACGCATGCCGAAAGATAGAGATACTGCTCATATACCGAGAAAGTACGTTGGCAGGAAATAATTTAGTAACTTGCATTTTAATGTTCAGTACTGTTACAGATTATTATGTTGTTCTGTCTATCTTCTATTCTGCTATATATGTCTGTACTGTCATTTGCTGTAGGCTGGCGAAATTCAGTTCAGGCACGACTTCTGCACAGCAGACGATTCCCTGACAAGCCATCGCCTTCTCGCTGGGTGTTTTGTCGTCTCATTTCTCGTGTACGTGAAACGGGAAGCTCAAATAAAAGACCCCGAAATCGCCGCAGGGCGCGAATAAAAGTTCCTGAGGTCGCCGTGCTCGCTGCCATAGCCGTGAATCCTCAAGTCACCACACGATGAATTCAACATAAAGTTGGCGTCTCGAAAACTCATGTCAGTGGGCTCAGCACCGACGAGACGTCATTTCGAACAAAGGAATTGTCAAAATGAGAAATACTTATTATTGGTTCATTAACAATCCACGATGGCTCCGAGAGGTAGAGCAACAACGTCCATGGAAAGTTAATTTTTGCTACGGAATTATTGGAGATACCATTATCGGACCTTTGTTTGTAAATGGCACCCAAAATGCCAGACAATAGTCCAGTTTTTAAGACACACTGTTCCTGTTTTCTTGGATGCCGTACATCTGTATCAGTGGACGGTCATATGGTATCAGCATGATGGATGCCCTGCGCATAACGCCTTACGAGTACGTCGAATTCTGGATCGTAAGTACCCTGGTAGGTGGACTGGACATGTTCGGCCAGGTAGTTGGCCTGCCCCATCTCCGGACCTTACGCCGCTGGATATTTTTTCTGTGGGGAACAGTCAAGGATGCTGTCTACCAAAATATTCCAACAACACCAGAGCACGTGCAGCAGCGCATTATTGATGCTTGAACAGCTATCACGGAAGAAGTTTTAGCACGATGTATGGCGTCCTTCATCCACAGAGTGACGCTATGAATGAATGCCAATGGTCACCATTTTGAGCAAGTGATACTAACGCTCCGTTTTTCATGTATCAGCAGTGCTACAAAGGGACGTCACTTCTGCATTGTCATAAGTACCGTAATACGGTACTGTACAGTAATAACATCCAATTACTGTTCAGTGCAGTACTGTTGCAGAAATTTGTAAAATGTTCAAACGCGCCATCAAGAGATAAAATCATTTAGTTAATGAAATGCACCGAAGTGATATTCAAATCAGAGAAGTTATCTATTATTTAATATTTCCATAGATACTAGTTTGGTGGATAAAATGGTACAGTGTGATACGTTATTGAATATCTCTTGGAGAGGGTGAATGTATTCTTGAATAAAATGTACATGGTTCCATTTAAAACATTTAACCTCTAGTGATTAAAATTCTTCTGGGTGTTATGCCGCGTCATTGCTAAAAACTAACAACAAATTATTGTTGTTAGTTTTTAGCAATGAAACGGCATAACACCCAGAAGAATTTTAATCGCTATGACACCGGCCGCGGAAGCCTACGTTCTTATATTTAACCTCTACTCTGTATTTCATACATCTGTGGGGATACATAAAAGGTATACCCTCACCCAAAACTACCCAATGATGTTGAAAAAGACTGGTTGAACCAGTTTTTCATTTATCGCATCAGAAAAGAGTTATTTTGGCTGAGCAAGATAAATGGGACGCCCTGTATAAAGGTGTATCAGAGAAAACTGCCACCAATTGTCATGGTATCGTAGAAGAAACGAACTTAAACATTATCAGTAATACAATGTCAGCAGAGGTTTCATTTTCTGTGCGGAAGTCAGTGCTCATTGCTCAGATTTGAGATGCTATTGTTTCAACTGCTATTCTTGTCATTGAAACATTGAAGTTAGCTTGTTATTATAAGTCACAGAATATCTTCTTGTTTGCTTCGTTATCAGCATTAAAACGCGTAACATTGTTTTCATACGTAAGTGAGAAAAGACAGGTTTCCTAAGTACGGAACTGACACTGAAAGTTAAATTTCCTGTCCATAGTAATTTTTTCCGAGCACGTTTTTTGCCTGAACATTTCTCATTTTCACACACATTTTCAATCAGAGTTAGAAAAAAGTTTTGTAGTAAAAAGTTTTAATGACTTTTAAAACTGTATTTGTAATTTTTGTTATATTTCATTAAAATACTTACGTTGAAAGAAAACAGTTTGTAGCACACTTGCGTGATGAGCCATTGCTAAGATCGTGTCATAAATTGGACACATGCTTTGCAATTAAGTCCTGCCACCAACTGTATTACAATATACAGTTTCCTTTAGTCCAGTACAGGCTCAAAACGGCGCATTGCTGGACTTTGCCTTATTTAAAAAGAAAAGTTTAATTTCACGTCCCCTATTATTTCAGAAAACTACAAATAGGCGAGGTCACTTCAAAAGTCCTTCCCACTGCGCATGCGTGACCATTGCAGTGGCGTGCTCAAACTGAAATTCATGTCGGTTGTGAGCGAGGCTTTAGGCGTGACTGTCGTTATGTGTGGCTGTGGCCAGAGTGATTCAGTTTGCAGATGGAAGCTGAAACAGTGTCAGGTCGGATTACGCGTAGTGACCTGAGTTCCTACATCGAAATGGAATCTTTCTGAGGAAAGAGCCCAACGGAATTTGACAGCTCTTTGAGAGAGGTGTATGGAACTAGTGTAGTGGATCGTAGCACAGTATCACCGTGGTCTGTACGGGAACAGTGGTCTGCTCGTTCACGTGAAGGTCGGCTGAGCACTGAGGACAACACGAGAAGTGAAAGGCCATCAGCTGCAGCAGACTGCAAAATGGTTCAAATGGCTCTGAGCACTATGGGACTCAACATCTGAGGTCATCAGTCCCCTACAACTTAGAACTACGAGGCGCATTCAAGTTCTAAGGCCTCCAATTTTTTTTCTTCGGACTGGAATGAGATAGAAACATGCGCATTGTTTAAAAATGCGGCCACGTTCATTGTCAATACATCCCAGAGATGGCAGCACCGTACGGCTGATGGAATTTTACCGCCAGCGGCGAGAATGAGAGCTGTTTTAAATACTTAAAATGGCGACGTTTTCCTTACTTGAACAGCGTGCAATCATTCGTTTTCTGAATTTGCGTGGTGTGAAACGAATTGAAATTCATTGACAGTTGAAGGAGACTTGTAGTGATGGTGTTATGGATGTGTCGAAAGTGCGTTTGTGGGTGCGACAGTTTAATGAAGGCAGAACACCATGTGACAACAAACCGAAACAACCTCGGGCTCGCACAAGCCAGTCTGACGACATGATCGAGAAAGTGGAGAGAATTGTTTTGGGGGATCGCCGAATGACCGTTGAACAGATCGCCTCCAGAGTTGGCATTTCTGTGGGTTCTGTGCACACAATCCTGCATGACGACCTGAAAATGCGAAAAGTGTCATCCTGGTGGGTGCCACGAATGCTGACGACCACACGGCTGCCCGTGTGGCATGTTGCCAAGCAATGTTGATGCGCAACGACAGCACGAATGGGACTTTCTTTTCGTCGGTTGTGACAATGGATGAGACGTGGATGCCATTTTTCAATCCAGAAACAAAGCGCCAGTCAGCTCAGTGGAAGCACACAGATTCACCACCACCAAAAAAATTTTGGGTAACCGCCAGTGCTGAAAAAATGATGGTGTCCATGTTCTGGGACAGCGAGGGCGTAATCCTTACCCATTGCGTTCCAAATGGCACTACGGTAACAGGTGCATCCTACGAAAATGTTTTGAAGAACAAATTCCTTCCTGCACTGCAACAAAAACGTCCGGGAAGGGCTGCGCGTGTGCTGTTTCACCGAGACAATGCACCCGCACATCGAGCTAACGTTACGCAACAGTTTCTTCGTGATAACAACTTTGAAGTGATTTCTCTTGCTCCCTACTGACCTGACCTGGCTCCTAGTGACTTTTGGTTTTTTCCAACAATGAAAGACACTCTCCGTGGCCGCACATTCACCAGCCGTGCTGCTATTGCCTCAGCGATTTTCCAGTGGTCAAAACAGACTCCTAAAGAAGCCTTCGCCGCTGCCATGGAATCATGACGTCAGCGTTGTGAAAAATGTGTACATCTGCAGGGCGATTACGTCGATTTCGGGTGAGTAGTTAATTAGAAAAAAAATCAGAGGCCTTAGAACTTGAATGCACCTCGTACTTAAACCTAGCTAACCTAAAGACATCACACAAATCCATGCCCGAGACAGGATTCGAACCTGCGACCGTAGTAAACAGACTGCAACTCTCAGTTTATTGTTCATGATATTTTGAGGGAGGATACACGAAAAACATCTGCGGAAATTGCATATGAGACCACAATGTCTGTCACTTCAGTTTACAATATCGTAACTGAAAAGTTAAGAACTAGATAAATTGCTTCCAGATGGGTTCCGCATGATATAACTGAAGAACAGAAACTAGGTCGCAAAAGCATCGAAGAAGAATTGCTTCAGCGGCAGGAGAACGGGTTCTGAATAAGAACTACCGCGCTTAATGAAACCTGGATACGAGATTTTGAGCCAGATTTGAAGTCTTAGTCGCTATAATGGAAAAATTCCAACTCTCCAGTCCCGAAAAAGTTCCACCGCCAACAATGATATGTCAAACCGATGATCTTTGCGTATGGCATGAACGGAGTCATAGCTACAGGCATTGTGCCCCAGGGAACGTCTGTTTTCATCTTGCGCGATAATGCAGTACCGCATATTGCCTTACCAGTGAGGGAAATGGTCGACGAATATGGATAGGAAATTCTTCCCCACCCACCACACAGTCCTGTTATGAGCCCGCCAGACTGGTGTGTTTTCCAAATTGAAGGAACAACTCCGTGGAAAACGTTTTGATGCAACTGATAGAACTTCCATTGAGGTGACCCGAGTATTGAGACAGCTCAACAGAAGTTTCCAAAATGCTGGAAAGCCGTCAGAAGCATGAATGAAGATTATACTGGAGACCTGTAAAAATATCTCCCTCGCGATGATAACGGGTTAAATGTTTACGGAAGATGTCCATCACTTGCGCCTGATGCTACGCTGACAATTCTTTCGGTACCCATTTTGCAAAGACTTGACCGAAAATTTAGCCAGTACTGTAAGATGGAATACTCTGAACCATGGCTGATATGTAAAGTATTGGCGACTTCGTTCACAATGATTCGTCTGTTTTCCATTACCCTACCCTCAAGAACTTCCAATTTGTCCTTAGTTGTTGACGTCGAAGGCCTGCCCGAACTTTCCTCGTCACATAGAGAATTTCTCTGTTTGCAGCGCTCTACTCATTCGTAGATCTTGCTTCGTGATAAACTGCTGTCACCATACTGCGCTTGCATTCGACGAACAATTTCCGCAGGTTTAACACCTTCCGCAAACAAAAAGCGAATCACTGCCCTCATTTCCTCCTTGGTGCAGATCGACAACGCAGCTGCCATATTTCACAGCCTGCTATAACACAACGACTAACGCGGAAATAAGAGTGACACGTTGTATAGAATTGTTCCAGACGACAGTACTTCAGCACTGCGTACTAGCAGGGTTACCAAGCCCAACGGCGAGAAACTGCAAAAATCCCTTTACTTTTTTGCTTCCATTCAACATCATCTTGAATGTAGTAAAATTAAAAAAGAGTCGTAAGCCATGTCTCCAATCTCCCATTGTGGGTTTGAAAGAACTAACACACCAATTAGATGATCATGAATGAGCGTGCATAGGTTAAATGCGAGGGACGTCCAACAAGTAAGTTTCCTAATTTCAATAAATACACAGAGTTTATTTTGCTGAAATAATTGTACTGACATTGTTCAATGCTTCTGTTACTGTTATACATATCCGCCATGTTTCCCAACGCCTTTTTGTTTGCATGACACAAGTGTTTCCAGGTAGTGTCGTGTGTTCTTATCCAGCTATTCACTGGAGGATGCAGGAATACTTCTCAGTTGAACGTTCCGACCTCCCCCTGGGTCATTCAAGCTGCACGAGCCCGAGCATTGTATGAAGTAAGAGAAAATTGCAAGACAAAAGTCCAGGACTACTTCTTCTCAGGATAGCTCGCAGATTACTCAAGACATTGCAATACCTCTCTGCGTTCATTAAGGTTTCGCGAGACATAGTGAACGAGCAAAACCCTCTGACAGTCCCAAAAATGGTTGCCAGAACTTTCCCCGCCGAATATGTGAGTCTCCCTTTTTGGGGAGCTTTTCAGCAGGATTTCTCCACCCCATGCACTGACGTTTTCTCTCTGGAGTCAAATAATGGACCCAGGTCTTATCCCCAGTGACAAGCCGTTTGATAAGCTAATCTCCCACTCTCTCTGATGCATTGTCAGAAATATTCTGGCCGCTTGTGAACATCACTCAGCAAACGTGGCACCCATCTTACACAGACTTTGCGGTAGTGTAAATGGTTTGTTAGGATTTTTGCGATGGATGAGCGTCCAATCACAGGCCCAGGAAGAAGCCACATTAGGATGTCGTCAACGATAACGCGACTATCTTACTTCACAGTACTACGAATTGCAATAATGCCATCATCACAGTCGCAGTGCGAGCCACCTGTGCGCTATTCAGCATGCTCATCTTCGCTCTCTTCCACAAACTGAATACGACAACATCGAATCACTGAAATGCTCATACAGTCTTCCCCATAGGGCGTAGCTCACAAGCGGACACACTTCGTAGTGGTATCTTCAGGTTAATTGGCAGCATGCTGGCAAGACATTGTGGCATGAATTGTAAGCCGCTGTCAGCTTGTCAACACATAGCAGTCGAACTCACCAGCACACACATGTCAAGGGCACAGTTTATTTTGCAGATAAATAAACTAGTCAAACTTACTTTTTGGATGACCCTCGCGTATCGAGAAAGAATACCAGTACCACGGCACTTTCATGGAGTGGGAGACCGAAAGAAACTAATAAATATTGGTTTGATAAGTAATGATGCGGACATTTATCAGGGAATTGGATGATAGCTTGACTGAGACCCACAAGGCAAGAGACCAGACTTACAAGTTCGGCTTCATACGCTACTGAATAACGAATATCTGTGTAATGTATGTACGCACATTTTAATTTTGTTTTTCAGATCGCCGACCGTTGTGGCCGAGCGGTTCTAGGCGCTTCAGTCCGGAACCGCGCTGTTGCTACAGTCGCAGGTTCGAATTCTGTCTCGGGCATGGATGTGTGTGATGTCCTTAGGTTGTAGTTCTAGGGGTCTGATGACCTCAGATGTGAAGTCCCATAGTGCTTAGAGAATTTTTTACTTTTTCAGATTAGTTTCATTTACTTTAACTTCACTTTAAAATAAAGTCCAAGTGTTACACTGATTTCTCTCTCTCTCTCTCTCTCTCTCTTTCTCTCTCTAACCCAGGGATTCCCAACGTGGTCGATATCGACCCCTTGGGGTCGATATCTGTTTCCTATGGGTCGACATAAACGAAAACTGATTTTGGGGGTCGACGAGGTCTAAAAATCGACCCCTATCAAATTAACACAAGTTCTTATTTAAAACATTCAAGATAGGTAGGTACTGTATTGTTTATGTTGTGTTGCGTGTACTAAGAATAATTAATATTTTTGTAGGAAATAGCATTGTTGTAGTAATTTAAAGTCTCAAGTTCGTACAAGATGAAAAACTCGGCAAGTCTGTGTGGACAAGTTTGTGCAAGCTAATGAGTTCGAGCGTGCGTCTTTCAGGCACGTTTTAACTTGCTCTCTATTTGACGCTTACGCGATTTAACACGAACGAATTCATGATCAAGTCCAAACATGTTCCTGATATTTTACTATTTAACGAGCTTGCACTTAGGTTGAAAGTTCATTTGCGATTTGAAATTCGTTGGAGCTTGAACGATAATAACTCATATAAGTACTCATTTATTCCAAGAGATTGCAAAGTTATTACATAGCTAAATTAAGTGAAGTAAAGTGACTGAAAAAGTGGTAAACACAACATACAACATATTTTAAATAGGTAGGTATAAATGTATTTGTAAAAATTACTTACACTTAATTTGTTAAGTAGGTCGGTACCTAAAGTTTGAAGTGTTCAGTTTGCTTTGGTTTTCGTTCTTATGCTGATAGGTACCTACTTACCTAATACGAATTTTCTATACCTAATTACCTACTATAGTTACTTACCTAATATAGGTATCGAAGTTTATCAATGAGTAAGTCAGTAATACGTAACAAGAATCCATTACCTGGTTGTGATAAAAATAAGATAGTGTGCTAATTTAACAGTTTATTATTCTTTTTTATTTAGGTAGTTTTTTATTTGTAGGATTACTGAGAGTTTTATGATGGCGGACACGAAAAGAAATGCAGACAATACAGTTTGTCATTTTTTCAAGCACTTAAAGATAAACTAGACAAAACGCCATCCATAAGATCGATGTTTGCGTCATCATCTATTAAAGACGATGATGGTTTACGAGCGTCCTATAATATATCTTTACTAATAGCGAAGTCGGGGAAACCCCACACAATTGGATAGCAGCTTATCTTACCAGCCATTGCGGAGGTCTTAACAATGTATTGCACAAACCCGCACATGATATTTTAAAGAGAATACCTTTGAGCAATAACACCGTTCAGAGACGCATAGACGAGATGGGACGCGATGTGGAAAACATTTTATGCAAGCTCTTACAGACCAACAGATTCTCTCTTCAGTTGGACGAGTCTAAATTACCCGGCAGTGAAGCTCTGTCGTTAGAGCCGCTGGTGGCGTGCACACGCGATCGGAGTTGGGTGGTACTAGCTGCGAGAGCTGCAAACTGGAGTTGAGTAATCAGTGAACCTGTTATGAAACCTGAACTGCTCTGACATCTCTTTGTTGATTGCTGGTTATTGCTTCCTGGACTGTTCCCGCAAGGAGCAACGTGATGGTGTGCAGGAGTCGGCAAAATTTTGCAGCTGTCTTCCTGTATGGTGTTCAACTTTCGAAATATTTATAATTTATTAGTGTACTGCACCAGCAGTATCTTCTGCCTTGTGGCTGTTAGCGTTCCGGTTACCTGCCCTGGGCGTTAGCGTAGTTTTCCGGCAGTGTGTTTTCCTCTCTGTGGTGATGGTGTCCAGCACGACGTGTGGTTCGACAGCTTTGATATTGTTTCTCTTATTTTCTTTGAGTGGTTATTGTGCCTTGACTGTGTTTACACACCAATTATCAAGATTTTTGCTGTTGTGGTCTTTGTCCTCGCTGATATTTTGCGGTTGTAGTGCCGTTGGTCGGGTGGAAGGGCACTGATTAGGTTGTTGGAAGGTTCATCAGCTTTTCCAGATTATTTAGTATTACACTTGCATGCCTGTCTCACGTAAACTGTTGTTAGAGTTTCCTCGCAAGGCCGACCCTTGGAACACTTCTGAGTACGACTGTTCTGTTGTTTGGGATTGTGATTTTCTTTTGTCTCAAGTACTGTGCAAGGCCTTCAGCCGTGTACTAATTCAGTTTGTTTTAATGTTCAGTATGTGGCCTTCAGCCCTACTTTATGTGAAGCATTTTAAGATATGACCTTCGGCCGTCAAAAAAATCATTTGAAATTTCAAAATTTTCCTCTCTATCTTAATTTTGTTATCCAGGCCTTAAGCCTTGCGTTGTTCTATGTTCAGTATATGGCCTTCTGCCGAACCTTATGTGAAATATTTTAAGATAAGGCCTTTAGCCGACTTAAATTAAAATTTGAAAAGTCTTTGTCTAAAACCTTTAAAAACTTTCTTACTGGAGTTCTTGTTATCCAGGCCTCAAACCCTCAGTTCTTCTGCTTTGTAACTAAGGCCTTCAACTGTGTGTATTCATTAATGCAATTTTAGTATTTTAAACATAGCTGCGCAACAGCAACGGTTCCACTTAATAAGATTAAAAACAGCCGACCAGTTGCAATGGATAAAGTAATCCATTGCAACTGGTCGGCTGTTTTTAATCTTATTTAATGCAATTTTAATAACTTGTGCTCTGGCCTTCAGCCCTATTGTTTCTGAATTCTTTTAAGGCCATTTGTGATTCAGTGTTTTTAGCAACTAAAGTTTGTATGTTTGTGCAACTAGCAGCAACTGATTTGGGCCCCTTTCCACAACCTGATCCGCTCTGTCCTACGAAACTACATTTCATAATATTTATGCAGCTTCTCTCAGATAGTACTTCATTATAGATAACTGTATCATCTCCAAAAAGCCTGAGTTTACAATTAATATTGTCTGCAAGGTCATTAATATACAACGAGAACAGCAAGGGTCCCTAGATACTTCCCTGGGGCACACCCGAAGTTGCTCGTACTTCTGTCAATGACTCTCCATCCAAGATAACATGCTGCGTCCTCCCTATCAAAATGTCCCCTATCCAGTCAGATATTTCACTTTATGCCCTACATGATAGTACTTTTGACAATAAGCGTAGGTGCCGTGCGGTGCTGAGTCAAATGGTTTACGGAAACCGAGAAATAGTGCATCTACCTGCAGCGATCAGTGGTCGATGTTTCCGAAATCCATGCTGGTTGGCATGGAGGGTGCCAATCTGTTGAAGGTACCTCATTATGTTTGAGGTCAGAATATGTTCTAACATTCTACAACGAATCTATTTCAAGGATATTGGACGGTAGTTTTGTGGATCATTTCTATTACCTTCTTGTAGTGGCTTTTTTCCGAGAACTGGGCACAGCTTTTTGTTCGAGGAATCTACGTTAGATTATACGTAGTTAGAAGAGGGGATACCTCAGCCGCAAATATCCTGGTCGCACTCACTACGTGATTTTTCTTTAATTTGCGGAAACACGTGTATGTAAAACTACGGAGGAAGACACAGTGGGTCTATAGGGGGCCTGTAATTACAGCGGCGCCACGCTGAGGGAATGTTAATGCGGCCAGTACCCGGTGCTCGCGACTGCCACCTAGGGCCTGCGGTGTGGCGAGGCGACCGCAGCGCCGACCTGGCGGCGTTGGCGGGCAGCTGCGCTGTCCGGACAGAGAAGCAGCCGGCACTGGGCGCGACTGCGCGACGGCGGCGGAGGCAGAGGGCGCGCTGTTTGTTCCGCGGCTGAGGTTAGGCGCAGAATGCTAAGCGCCGCGCCAGCCGGATTTAATATCGCGCAATTAAATTACGCGGAATTAATGCGGGACGCGGCACAAGGACTGCGCCACCGCCGGATTTCGCTCTCGCGGCCAGCCGCCGCTCCCCAGGTACGTTCTTCCTAGCCTCGTGCGGTGGCCGTCCCAACAGAAAGCATCCTGCAAAACCTGTCCCTACAACCGCAGCAGATTCCGCTCTCGCCTCGGCAAAGCGCCATTAACGTGCCGGAAACCTGTGAAGAGGCCATGCGAACGTACAACTCTAGGCGTTATTCAACCAGCACACGGGGTTATTCGTCTTTGAAGTTGAGAGAGCCGTAATTCCAAAAGGCATCGTGGTTCATTTTGCCTCGGTTGTAGAGATTAAAGGCTGGTCCCAAGGAGTCCTTCCAGGCCTCTCTCTCTCAAGCTGCTACAGCGAACACATTTTTCCTTCCCTTCCAGGGTGTCTGAAATCTCCCTTCTCTGTATATCTGCAACCTACGAAGAAAGAGCACAAATATTAAGCCAGACGAGGGTAGGCGCAGATTGGCTCAGCGAAAGCATGAAGTAGCGATATAGTATTGAGAGTGTACAGTGAGATGACAAAAGTCATGGGAAAATGATATGCACATTTACAGATGGTGGTAGTATCGCCTACGCAAGGTATAAAACGTCAATGCGTTGGCATAGATATCATTTGGACTCAGGTGATTTATGTGGAAAGGTTTCCGATGTCATTACGGCCGGCGGCGATGGCCGAGCGGTTCGAGGCGCTTGAGTCCGGAACCGCACGACTGCTACGGTCGCAGGTTCGGCTCCTGCCTCGGGCATGGATGTGTGTGATGTCTTTAGGTTGGTTACGTTTAAGTAGTTCTTAGTTTTTTTTTGTCAATACGGCCGCACGATGACAATTAACAGCCATTGAAAGCGGAATGGTAGTTGGAGCTAGACGCATAGGGTATTCCATCTCGGAAATCGTTACGAAGTTCAATATTTTAGAACCACAGTGTCAAGAGTGTGCCGAGAATACCAAATTTCAGGCTTTACATCTCACCAAGGGACACACTTAAGGATCGAGAGCGTTTCCGTAGTGTTATCAGTGCTCACAGACAAGCAACACTGCGTGAAATAACCGCTGATATCAGTGTGGAAAGTACGACGAACGTATCCGTTAGGCAGAGCGGCGAAATTTGGCGTTAATAGGCTATGGTAACAGACGACCGACATTAGTGTTGTGTCTAGACAAGACAGCCTAGACACAATGAGAGGAAGCCGAAAGGCACGCGCTAAGCCAAAGCAGGGTGCGTGAGGTCTGAAACAGGATACGTTATGAATGCTATAAATAAAAGTACGTAGCTTCTGGAATACTTAACTTTAATCCATCCTTTTGGTACATCTGGAGATTGTGGCGATACAAGTGAGACTCTTTAGACACATGCAATGTTACTAATGGCGCCTTGCTAGGTCGTAGCCATTGACTTAGCTGAAGACTATTCTAACTATCTGCTCGGCAAAGGAGCGAGGCTTCGTCAGTGTAGTCGCTAGCAAAGTCGTCCGTACAACTGGGGCGAGTGCTAGTCCGTATCTCGAGACCTGCCTTGTGGTGGCGCTCGGTCTGCGATCACACAGTGGCGACACGCGGGTCCGACATGTACTAATGGACCGCGGCCGATTTAAGGCTACCACCTAGCAAGTGTGGTGTCCGGCGGTGACTGCACGACACCGACTGCAGTGACTCTCCTTGGCTCATAACCATATCAGTTGGAACCTAGATGACTGGACTGGAAAAACCGTAGCCTGTACAGATGAATCCCGATGTCAGTTGGTAAGACCTTATGGGAGAGTTCGAGTGTGCAGTAGACCCCAAGAGTCCACAGTCATTCTACAAGCTATGTTTATATGGAATGAACTGGGTTCTCTGGTCCAACTAAAATGGTTATGTTCGGCTAGTTGTTCCCGAACAACGAAAGAATTTTTATGAATGACAAAGCGTCGTGTCACCGGGCCACAATTTTTCATGACTGGTTAGAAGAACATTCTGGATAATTCGAATGAATGACTTGGCCACCCAGATCGCTCGACATGAATCCCATCAAACATTTAGGCACATAATCGAGAGGTGAGTTTTCGCACCGGCAACACTTTCGCAGTTATGGACGTCTATTGAAGCAGCATAACTCAATATTTCCTCAAGGGACTTCCAACGACTTGTTGAATTCATGCCTCGTCGAATTACTGCGCTTCGCCAGTTGAAGGGAGCTTCGATACGATATTAGGAGGTATCCCATGACTTTTGTCATCTTAGTACTATCAAAAACTAAAACGTGCAAAATGAGAAAATCAAAGATGAAGCAACATGAAGATGTTGTTTTTGGGGGAGGAGGCCATACAGCGAGGTCCTCAGTCTCATCAGATTAGGGAAGGAAGGGGAAGGAAGTCGCCCGTGCCTTTTCAAAGGAATCATCCTGGCATTTGCCTGGAGCGATTTAGGAAAATCACGGAAAACCTAAATCAGGATGGCCAGACGCGGGATTGAACCGACGTCAACATGGAGAAACTGATGTTTGATACTGCTGAGTAATATTAGGACCTAACCTTTGGCTTCGCTTACATATCTGTACAGCACATGCTTACACATACTCTCTCCTCCCCATTCTCTCTGCCCATGTGCTCCTTCGTCCCTCTCTCTGAACATCGCCTCATCCCTCTCTCTCTGTCCATCCCCCCTACACCTCTTCCTTTTCCACCTCCTTCCCTCACTCTCTGTGTATCTCCTCCTCCCTCCCTCACTCCTATTTCTGTGTCCATCGCTTATCCCCTCTCTGTCTGTCCATCTCCTCTTGCTCTTCTCTGCATCCATGTCCTCCTCCACTCTGTCCATCTCTGCTACCTGGTCTCTCTGTCTCCTTCTCTCCATCTCTCTGTCCATTTCTTTCTGCCCTCTCTGTCCATCTCTTTCTCTCTCTTCTCTGTTCATCTCTTATATTTTCCCCTGTTCATCTCATCCTCCCATGTCTATCTGTCCATCTCCTCCTCTCCTACCTCTCTTCGTCCATCTCCTTTTCATAACTTTCTCAGTCCATCCTTCCCCTTCTCACCTTCCATCTCCTTCTGTACCCTTTCTCTTCTCAGCTATGCCCATGGAATCTATTCTGATACTACCGAAACATCTTCCCTGTAGTGCAGTGCAACCTAGTTGTCAGGCATTATCAGACTTTCTCATCTCCACCTGCACCCCTACTGGAGCTAGGTGATTCTTATGCCAATGTACTTCTTGATACGTCGCGTGGCTGGCGCCGGTACTCCTTTTCTTGTAGTGTCATCTTTGCCATTGATTTCGTTTTGGCCAGCCACAAGTCGGTTGTTCACCATGGGTTTGGCTATTTAAGCGTGGAGCGTCGATGCCACAGGTCCTACTGTGTGGTCAGTCGGTTGTGGTTACAACACAGTCAGGAGATTGGCCCTTACTTGGTGCGCATGCTCATTTTGCGTGGTTTTTCTGGAGTGCTGCGGACGGAGGCGGCAGAAAGGTTTTGGGTTCCAGCTCAAGGTGGGGTGTTTGGCGTTTCTCGCCACGCAGTGCATGTTGAGAGAAGACCTTGCCGGATCATTAACCGTTCGCCTGGGCGTATGGTGTGTGTTCGATTCAAACAGATGCAATTGTGTGTTTACAAATGTTTGTTAATGGTTAACTAATATTGTCTTCAGTGACGAGTCTGATATGTCAAGGTTACGTAACACGTGACATAATGGAGCTTGGGCTTTCCATCTCAGTTTCCTACCACCTCATGACGGATTTGCAGCTAGACGTAAGGCAACCTGGGGAGCTCCGCATTATTGAGTGATGGTATATCTAAAATTGTGGTAACCTTGGTGATTAAGTACCAAAATTTGCATCTTAATTAGCGAGTAACGAAACACTATTCCATGAAAGTGTAGTTCTAATGGATTATTGTCCGTTTAAGATAATACCCAGCTCTCACTATTCCGTTTCAAGAAACAATCTTATTTAAGCGTGTATTGCAGGGTTGAGCTTAAAAAAAAATTCATGAGCCTTCCTGTTTCAATGTTATACTTTTATGTAATTTGAATGTTCAATCACTAGTGTGCTGTTGTAGTTGATTTATGTTTCAGTCGCTTCGAGAGCAGTGTACTTCGTCCGGTACGGTTGGGCGTGGCACCGGGGCTTGACGACTTGGCCGTTGCCAGTCGAACTGTGACTCGTTGGACTGGGATCCATGTTCCTCGCCTTCTGTCTCGATCTCGTTCTTAAGTTGAGTATTGCCGCTCTCTTTGTTCCTGGCTCTGTCAGGTCGTTAAACTTTGTAGCTCGTTCCGCTGCCGCCTTCGCGGATGCACATTTCGCTCGAAATACTGTATGCATTTAAAATTGTAAAACTGGGTCACTCAGCAATTAGTGCTCGATCAGCTTGCTGGAGGCTCCGCCTTATTAATTCTGTATTTCCTTGTTGTTGTTGTGGTCTTCAGTCCTCAGACTGGTTTGATGCAGCTCTCCATGCTACTCTATCCTGTGCAAGCTTCTTCATCTCCCAGTACCTGCTGCAACCTACATCCTTCTGAATCTGCTTAGTATATTCATCTCTTGGTCTCCCTCTACGATTTTTACCCTCCACGCTGCCCTCCAATACTAAATTGGTGATCCCTTGATGCCTCAGAACATGTCCTACCAACCGATCCCTTCTTCTAGTCAAGTTGTGCCACAAACGTCTCTTCTCCCCAATCCTATTCAATACTTCCTCATTAGTTATGTGATCTACCCATCTGTCCTTCAGCATTCTTCTGTAGCACCACATTTCAAAAGCTTCTATTCTTTTCTTGTCCAAACTATTTATCGTCCATGTTTCGCTTCCATACATGGCTACACTCCATGCAAATACTTTCAGAAATGACTTCCTGATACTTAAATCTATACTCGATGTTAACAAATTTATCTTCTTCAGAAACGCTTTCCTTGCCATTGCCAGCCTACATTTTATATCCTCTCTACTTCGACCATCATCAGCTGTTTTGCTCCCCAAATAGCAAAATTCTTTTACTACTTTAAGTGTCTCATTTCCTAATCTAATTCCCTCAGCATCACCCGACTTCATTCGACTACATTCCATTATCCTCGTTTTGCTTTTGTTGATGTTCATCTTATACCCTTCTTTCATGACTCTGTCCATTCCGTTCAACTGCTCTTCCAAGTCCTTTGTTGTCTCTGACAGAATTACAATGTCATCGGCGAACCTCTAAGTTTTTATTTGTTCTCCATGGATTTTAATACCTACTCCGAATTTTTCTTTTGTTTCCTTCACTGCTTGCTCAATATACAGATTGAATAACATCAGGGATAGGATACAAACCTGCCTCACTCCCTTCCCAACCACTGCTTCCCTTTCATGTCCCTCGACTCTTATAACTGCCATCTGGTTTCTGTACAAAGCCTTTCGCTCCCTGTATTTTTCCCCTGCCGCCTTCAGAATTTGAAAGAGAGTATTCCAGTCAACATTGTCAAAAGCTTTCTGTAAGTCTACAAATGCTAGAAACGTAGGTTTGCCCTTCCTTAATCTTTCTTCTAAGATAAGTCGTAGGTTCAGTATTGCGTCACGTGTTCCAACATTTCTACGGAATCCAAACTGATCTTCCCCGAGGTCGGCTTCTACCAGTTTTTCCATTCGTCTGTAAAGAATTCACGTTAGTATTTTGCAGCTGGGAATTATTAAACTGATAGTTCGGTAATTTTCACATCTGTCAACATCTTTCTTTCGGATTGGAATTGTTATATTTTTCTTGAAGTCTGAGAGTATTTCGCCTGTTTCATACATCTTGCTCACCAGATGGTAGGGTTTTGTCAGGACTGACTCTCCCAAGGGCGTCAGTAGTTCCAATGGAATGTTGTCTGCTCCGGGGGCCTTGTATCGACTCAGGTCTTTCAGTGCTCTGTCAAACTCTTCACGCAGTATCGTATCTCCCATTTCATCTTCATCTACATCCTCTTCCATTTCCATAATATTGTACATCGCCGTTGTATAGACCCTCTATATACTCCTTCCACCTTTCTGCTTTCGCTTCTTTGCTTAGAACTGGGTTTCCATCTCAGCTCTTGATGTTCATGCAAATGGTTCTCTTACCTCCAAAGGTCTCTTTAATTTTCCTGTAGGCAGTATCTATCTTACCCCTAGTGAGATAAGCCTCTACATCCTTATATTTGTCCTCTAGGCATCCCTGCTTAGCCATTTTGCACTTCCTGTCAATATCATTTTTGAGACGTTTGTATTCCTTTTTGCCTGCTTCATTTACTGCATTTTTATATTTTCTCCTTTCATCAATTAAATTCAATATCTCTTCTGTTACCCAAGGATTTCTACTAGCCCTCGTCTTTTTACCTACTTGATCCTCTGCTGCCTTCACTACTTCATCCCTCAAAGCTACCCATTCTTCTTCTACTGTATTTCTTTCCCCCATTCCTGTCAGTTGTTCCCTTATGCTCTCCCTGAAACTCTGTACAACCTCTGGTTCTTTCAGTTTATCCAGGTCCCATCTCCTTAAATTCCCACCTTTTTGCAGTTTCTTCAGTTTTAATCTACAGGTCATCACCAATAGATTTTGGTGAGAATCGACATCTGCCCCTGGAAATGTCTTACAATTTAAAACCTGGTTCCTAAATCTCTGTCTTTCCATTATATAATCTATCTGAAACCTATCAGTATCTCCAGGCTTCTTCTATGTATACAGCCTTCTTTTATGATTCTTGAACCAAGTGTTAGCTATGATTAAGTTGTGCTCTGTGCAAAATTCTACCAGGCGGCTTCCTCTTTATTTTATTAGCCCTAATCCATATTCACCTACTACGTTTCCTTCTCTCCCTTTTCCTACTACCGAATTCCAGTCACCCATGACTATTAAATTTTCGTCACCCTTCACTATCTGAATAATTTCTTTTATTTCATCATACATTTCTTCAATTTCTTCGTCATCTGCAGAGCTAGTTGGCATATAAATACTACTGTAGTAGGCGTGGGCTTCGTATCTATCTTGGCCACAATAATGCGTTCACTATGCTGTTTGTAGTAGCTTACCCGCACTCCTATTTTTTTATTCATTATTAAACCTACTCCTGCATTACCCCTATTTGATTTTGTATTTATAACCCTGTATTCACCTGACCAGAAGTCTTGTTCCTCCTGCCACCGAACTTCACTAATTCCCACTGTATCTAACTTTAACGTACCCATTTCCCTTTTTAAATTTTCTAACCTACCTGCCCGATTAAGGGATCTGACATTCCACGCTCCGATCCGTAGAACGCCAGTTTTCTTTCTCCTGATAACGACATCCTCTTGAGTAGTCCCCGCCCGGAGATCCGAATGGGGGACTATCTTATCTCCGGAATATTTTACCCAAGAGGACGCCATCATCATTTAATCATACAGTAAAGCTGCATGCCCTCGGGAAAAATTACGGCCGTAGTTTCCCTTGCTTTCAGCCGTTCGCAGTACCAGCACAGCAAGGGCGTTTTGTTTAGTGTTACACGGCCAGATCAGTCAATCATCCAGACTGTTGCCCTTGCAACTACTGAAAAGGCTGCTGCCCCTCTTCAGGAACCACACGTTTGTCTGGCCTCTCAACAGATACCCCTCCGTTGCGGTTACACCTACGGTACGGCTATCTGTATCGCTGAGGCACGCAAGCCTCCCCACCAACGGCAAGGTTCATGGTTCATGGGGGGAAGTGTATATCCTTATCGGTCATTTTTATCATATTTGTACCTTGTATGCTAATTGTGAATTTTCATTCTTATAAAGGAGGTTTTCATTTGCGAATGTTCTCGGGGAATGTTTAGATGCCAAGGTGTCGTTTTTTATTAATTGTTTGTTATTTAATTAACGCCTACCTGTTCTGGCTTCAACTGGGTTATCCCTTAGAAGTTCGTGTGCCCGGTGTCTTCATTGACGAGCGCTCAAGTTTTAGAAGTTGCCGTATTCTTACGTGTGTACAATATGTCATGCCTTAGCGTTATATCTTGATGAATTTATATTGCAAAAGAGAAGTCACTGTACAGGATAGTCTCGTGCGTTCAGAGTTTAGCAAGTCTTGATTGTATTAAGTATTTACATCAACAGAAATTTTCTTAATGTTTATGCATTTGTTATACCGATTTCAACAGGGATTTAAGACAAAATTTTAATGTGCTTGTTAAATTGATCGATTTTATTGTATTTAAATTTTGCAAGATAATAAACATTGTTCAACACAAGCTGTGTATGTTTAATTATGGCCCTGATGCTTCCTGTCGCATTATCTTCCTACAAATAAGTAACTGACAGACGTCAAGCTTTTACTCGTCCATTTTTCATTTACTTATTCCTTCTATTACACACACATGTTGTTTAATCAACAAGAGTAGGCTTTTTATCGATTTTATACATCAGTGACTGAGTACCGTGTGTCTGACAATTGGTTATTCTGATTACGAAGGTGTAAGGACTTTGCTGCACTTCTCTGTAAACTACACTCTTCCACTCAGGGCGGTTAAAAGCTTGCAGCTGAGGGCAGAGCTCTCGCCAGCAATTCTATGAAGGTGCAGCTCTTAGTTGGGCATAAAAGCCGAGAAGGTAGTTTAAAAAGAAATCTTATACAGTCAGTAGAGATTGCCAGCGATTGGTTTTCTAATTCAGGTATTTACAAACTAACCTGTAATAACTGCCCCTCATACTATATTGGTCAAACAGGCAGAGCTGTGAAAACGCCATATAAAGAACATCTATTAGGTAAAAAAGGAGCGAATATTCACAACTCGCTGAACACCTCTTGATAGCAGGCCATACGCCCAAACAGTTAGAAGACACGGTTATCCTACACAGACAAGTCAAAGGACGGAGACTAGATCTGTGGGAAGAGTTATTTATTTTTAAACATCTAGAGCTCAAAGACGGTAATATACTGAACGATCAGTTGAACCTTGCCTGTAGACAATTCTTCGAAGGTTTTAAACCCGTACTGTTTAATATATAACATTAATGTTGATAACCTCAGTGGTCTATTTCCTTAGGAAGCTATAATGTACTTTCAAATCTTTAAGCTCACTACCTTTTATGTAATGTGGTATTCTCACGATGTATGGCTGCCACTATATCGGCCCTCATGTAATTTTCTCTTATTTTAAAACCTTGGCTCCCTGAGAATGTATATTAACTGGATTGTTGACCAGGTTTTGTAATTTATGTCTTAAGAGCCATTACTGATTATTCTTAAAGTTTTGATTTATATACGATCTATGTGCTTCACTAATATGATAATATAACCTTTTTTTTTCATTTATTGAATTTCAATTCCCCCCGAAGGGGGCGGGCCGGCAGCAGCTTAGTACGCCGCTCTTCAGCCGACAGATTTTGTGACAAAGATCAAGAGAACAAATAATAAAAAACAGGCGATAAAATCGGAGACTTAGAGAGTAGCAAGGCGAAAAGAAATCGTGGAACTTAAAACAACAACACAGGGATGATGACGCTAATAAAAATACATACGAAGTAGACAGGGAAAACAATAGACAATTAAAAAAACACGGCGACAGTCTGGATTCTGTTCGCAAAGGAAGTAAAATTCACACCGAGCGACAGCATGGTTTCTGTTCGCAACACGAGAAAGACAAACAACACTGAATAGTCACTGGAACACTGCACTAAAAAGTTGGCAAATGTGACACCACAGTCGAGAGCAGGTGGGGGGAAACTGGACAGAAGATGGGAAAACAAAAAAGGGGGGGAAAGGAGAGTAAAAGCGAAGGGGGGAGCCAGGAAAGGAGCTGAAGGAGGATGAGGACCCATAAGAGGGGTGGGGGCAGACGCGACTGGGAGTGAGGTAGGCAGAGGAGGGGAATACAAAAGGACTGGGAGGGAGAAGGGAGGTAGGGAGAGGTTTAGTGGGGAGAAAAACAGGACAGAAGGGGGGGGGAGAGGGAGCCCAGGGAAAGGACAGAGGAAAGGAGGGGGATTGAGGATCAGAGTTGATAGGAAGGATAAATGGAGGGAGAGAGGGCATCATCCGGGAGGGGGAGGTGACGGAAGCCACCCTGGGAAAGGAGATGGAGGGTGTAGAGATGGAGGGTAGGGGGGACACAACGGTGAAGACGTGGCAGGGGGCGGGGACGGGAGAGGAGAGGAGCAACCAGGGGGTGAGGGGGTTCAAGACGGCGGGAGGTGTAGAGGATGCGGATATGTTCGAGGAATAGGAGCAGATGGGGGAAAGGAATGAGATCATAGAGGATCCGCATGGGGGACGGGAGGCGGATACGGAAGGCGAGGCGGAGTGCATGACGCTCAAGGATCTGGAGGGACTGATAGAATTTGGGGGGGGGCAGATATCCAGGCAGGACTGGCATAACAGAGGATGGGACGGATGAAGGATTTGTAGGTGCGGAGGATGGTAGATGGGTGCAACCCCCATGTCCGGCCAGAGAGGAGTTTGAGGAGTCGGAGGCGGTTGTGGGCTTTGGATTGGACGGAGCGGAGATGAGGTATCCAGGTGAGGTGACGGTCAATGGTGAGGCCAAGGTAGGTGAGGGTGGGGGTGAGGCGAACAGGACGTGCGCAGACAGTAAGGGAGAAATCCAGGAGTCGGAAGGAGCGAGTGGTATGACCTACGATGATTGCCTGGGTCTTGGAAGGATTGAGTTTCAGGAGCCATTGGTTACACCATGCAGCAAAAAGGTCAAGGTGATTGTGGAGAAGGCGTTGGGACCGTTGGAGGGTAGGAGTGAGGGCGAGGAATGCGGTGCCATCAGCATATTGCAAGAAGTGTACTGGAGGGAGGGGCTGAAGCATACCTGCCGTGTACAGGAGGTAGAGGAGAGGGGAGAGGACAGAGCCCTGGGGCACACCGGCAGAGGGGTAGAAGGTGTGGGAATTGGCATGATGGACGGTAGCATAGGAGGGGCGGTGGGAGAGGAAGGAGGCCACCAGACGGATGTAGTTGATAGGAAGGGCGTAGGTTTGGAGTTTAAACAGGAGACCGGGATGCCAGACACGGTCGTAGGCCTTTTCGAGGTCAAGTGAGACAAAAATGGCGGAGCGACGGGAGTTAAGCTGGAGGGAGAGGAGATGAGTGAGGCGGAGGAGTTGGTCATCAGCAGAGAAGGAGGGTCGAAATCCACATTGGGTGTTTGGGAGGAGGTGGTTTTGGTGGAGGTGGAGACGGATGCGCCGGGAAAGGATGGATTCCAAGAGCTTGCTGAACACCAATGTGAGACAGATATGACGATAGGAAGAGGCATCAGATGGAGGCTTATTGGGTTTGGAGAACATCAGGATACGGGAGGTTTTCCACAGGTCGGGATAGAAGCCAGTGGCAAGGATGACATTGTAGAGGGTGGCAAGGAGGGAAAGGAAGGAGGGAGGGCAGTGTTTGAGGTGGCGGTAGGTAACGCAGTCGTGGCCGGGAGCAGTGTTGCGTTTAGTGCGGAGTGTGAGGCTGATGTCCTGTGTAGTGATGGGAGTGTTAAGTGCAGAAGGTGGGGTGTGGCCCAAGTACTGGAAGCTAGGAGCAAGGGGAGGAACAGAGGTATTCGTACGGTCCATGACATCAGGGAAGAGGGAATAATCAAAGTGGGGATCATCTGGGATGGAAAAAAACATCAGAGAGGTGGGAGGCAAAGTGGTTGGCCTTACTGAGATTGTCAGGAAAGGGACGGTCATTAAGGAGGAGAGGGTACTGGGGGGTGGGGCGGTTCCCAGTAAGGCAGTGGAAGGCAGACCAATACTTGGAAGAGTTGATGGGGAGCGCGGTGTTGAGTCATGTACATGTCTGGCGCCAGGCTCGGCGTTTCTTCGCAACAAGCAGGTTGCGGATGTGTCGCTGTAATTGCCGGTGGCGGGTAACTGTATCCCGGTCACGAGTGTGGAGAAAAGAGCGGTAGAGGCGGCGGGACTCTCGAAGGAGAAGGACGGCCTGTGGAGGCAGGGCGGGGTGGTGAGGGTGGATGGCTTTGGTGGGGATATGGGTGGCGACGGCGTCAGACAATGTCTGGTGCAGGAAGGCAGCAGCGCGAGCGATGTCATCAGGAGACTGGAGGGTAAGGTCGTGGCCGTCAACCTGGGTGTGAATGGAATCCCGGTAGGCATCCCAGTTGGCACGGGAGTAATCATGGACAAGTGTAGGAGGGACGTCAGGGCGAGGAGCGTGGCGGGGATGGCGACCGTTAGAGATAGTGAGGAGGACAGGAGCATGGTCACTGCCAATGAGGTCAAGGACATCCGCGGTGATGCGCCCAAGGAGGTTTGGAGAGGCAAGGACCACATCAGGAGTGGTGTTGGATTCGGGCCGGGTGTGCTGAGGCAGGGGAACCAGGTCTCCCTGGAGAGTGGTGAGAAACTGATGCCACCGCCGGAGGTCGGCAGGATCACGGCTGTGGATATTGAGGTCAGCGGCAGTCACGTAGGTGGAGAAGATAATATAACTTTTATATTCTGGCTGTATATGCCACTGCATGTAACTTAAGGCGTAAGCGCCACCTGCCTTTTTGATGTATGTATCTACGTTATTGTTCCTAAGGCTCTCACAATGTCATAACGGGAGTGTTAAATGCTTTCCTTTTATTTGTCACTCTATCTAAGAATGCAATTAATATGGATATTTTACATGTTGCTTCAGTACGCCAATCGGCACATAGTTCGTGACCTGAGCGCCACCTGCCCTGGCTGCAGTGCTACTACGCTGGCCGATTTTACTCAGTCGCTTATGCGCTCTCCAACTTCCATGTACTTATTTTTATTTGTCTGACAAACCCTATTTTCAGGGCTATGTTTTATCTGGACTAATAGAGCTATGCAGATGTTTGTAAAAACGATAATGACATATCACTCCATGTTAATGTAATACTGTAAGTACCAGGAATCCTTCTCATATTTTGTAATACAAGATTCTCCTAATATATATTAAACTCTATTTTTTACTTATGTTTCATACTTTTTAATATAAATTACGATGTTCATTGTCCTCAGGCCGCTTTCTGAAGAAGGTAGATTTACATCTATCGAAACCTAAGTAAAGATTACTTTATCCTTTGCAAGTGGTCGGCTGTTTTTAATCCCGTTACGAATATGATAAACTCCAGCGAAAGACTCTGCAAGAGAGACGCTCAGTAGCTCGGTACGGGCTTTTGTTGAAGTTTCGAGAACATACCTTCACCGAGGAGTCAAGCAGTATATTGCTCCCTCCTACGTATATCTCGCAAAGAGATCATGAGGATAAAATCAGAGAGATTAGATCGCACACAGGCATACCTACAATCTTTCTTTCCACGAACAATACGAGACTGGAATAGAAGGGAGAACCGATAGAGGTACTCAACGTACCCTCCGCCACACACCATCAGGTGGATTGCGGAGTATGGATGTAGATGTAGATGTCGAGGTAGAATGTGGGTGCTAGGCGTTACTTTTCCAAAACTGATTTGTGCGATGCTTACTTGGAAACACTTGAGATTAAGCTGTCGCAACGGTTCTTCGTCAGTGATATCCATCTGGTGCTCTTAAAATTGTTGAGATCGCCGTTTGGTAGAGCTTCTGCGATCGTCATATTTCAACGCTTTCTAGAGCAGCTGATGGCAGGTGTTCCTTTTCGCTTGAACTATTTGTCGTCTCAGGTCGCACTCCTGCAGAACACATTATCAATTTTCATACTTTGCTTCAAGTGTTGTCTGTAGCTGCTCTCAAGTGTAACAGAGACAAATGTCTTTTCTTTTCTGACCGAAGCTGAGTACTTAAGCCATGTCATTAGTAGCCACGTTGTTCACCCATTGCAATCACATTTTCTTACTATCCTTGTCCTGCTACCCCCACGCAATTAGTGGGAATTACAGTCTGTCTGTTTTAGGGAAGGTCACGTACCACATTCATCTTACTCGTATTTCTGATGCTCCTCAGATCGTGGCTTCCTTGAACTTGCACACGAAGAATATTACTTTTGGTTGGTCACAAGAGTTTCTGCTTTATAGAAGAAATATTCTTTGCTCAGTGATCGATGTCTTATTCCTTTTGATCCAACCTAACCGGTAGTCTTGGCAGTGGACGCTTCCACTTACGGCATTGTTGAACTTTCGAGCATGAAATTGGTTCTGTTGACAGGCCAATTTTCTTTGCTTCAAAACTGTTGACCAAAACAATGTAATTATTCGCAAATTGTATATTGTGATGTAACTGCGTGGTACTATTATCTCTTTGTAGAAAATGTTAGTTGGTGACTGACCATAACCTCTTCATTCTTTGTTTGGCCCTTGTCTGTCAGTAACAACTTGCACAGCGCAAGGTGGGCTCTTCTTTTGTCAAATTACCAATATGAGATTTTGTATCAGCTCACTTCTGAACATGCCAACACCGACGCTACCTCGTCTCCCTGTTGGCCAAAATTATTATTTGTAGAGCCCTCCACTTGTTGTTGCTACATAGATGCTTTGAAGAGCTCTCCGCTTACTTACCGGAAAACTGCCCAGGCCACAACAGTGGATCCTAATTTTCAGATTCTATTGCACTATATCGGCACTGGTTGGCCGCATTCAGCCAGACAGATTTGTAATTCTGAGTTTTGCCGTTATTTCTTTTTTTTTTTTTTTTCGGGACACCCTTGCAGTTCACCGAAATGTAATTTTGCTTCACATCGATAGCGATCAGTCACGCGTTGTGGTTCCACAGCTCTTCGGCCTGACGTGCTTCGTTTACTACGCCACGGTCACTGGGACATCGTTCGCACCAAGGAGATGGCAGAACGACATTGCATTTGGCACTGTCTGGAAGTGCAAATTGAACAGTTGACCTCTCAGTGCAAGGCCTGTGCGGAAAAACAGTCAGCCCCATCTCAGCAGTTCTATGACCAGATAAAACTTCAAGCACCTGGTGACATTTGCACTTGGATTTCGCAGGAAGATGCTGGAATATGTGTTGGCTTGTTGTCGTTGACGCTTTCAGCAAATTTCCGTGTGTGGTTCTTCTGTACGCTGCTACGGCTCAGTTCCCACAATAGAGGCCTTGTCGTCCGTCTTTTGCCTCGAGGGATTGCCTGAAGTGAGTGGACAGTTGTGGACCACCTCTGGCATAAACCACATCACAAGTGCACTGTTCCACCCACAATCAAATGGCGAAGGTGAACGCATTGTACGAACATTTAATCACCAGACCGAGACTCGAACTCGGAACCTTCGCCTTTCGCGGGCAAGTGCTCTGTCCTTTCTTTCAGGAGTGCTAATTCTGCAAGGTTCGCAGGAGAGCTTCTGTAAAGTTTAGAAGGTAGGAGACGAGGTACTGGCAGAAGTAAAGCTGTGAGGACGGGGCGTGAGTCGTGCTTCGGTAGCTCAATTGGTAGAGCACTTGCCCGCGAAAGGCAAAGGTCCCGAGTTCGAGTCTCGGTCGGGCACGCACTTTTAATCTGCCAGGAAGTTTCACATCAGCGCACTCTCCGCTGCAGAATGAAAATCTCATTCTGGATTCAGTCACCAGTTGGACAAACTTCATGCGTCCCACACATTGGATCAAGCTCTGTTGCTCTTCTTGTCTTCTTGCTGCTCCCAGCCACATGACAGAGCATCACTGGAAAAGCTGTCACATTGAGAGCGGCACCGCACCTTGCTTCAGTTGCAGCACCCACTATTATGTGCGGCGCTCGCTTTGCTCAGTCA
Organism: Schistocerca piceifrons; assembly: GCF_021461385.2. Classification (NCBI taxonomy): domain Eukaryota; kingdom Metazoa; phylum Arthropoda; class Insecta; order Orthoptera; family Acrididae; genus Schistocerca; species Schistocerca piceifrons. The sequence continues at coordinate 768,229,881 of NC_060141.1, read as the reverse complement.
GGCTACGTATCACACGTATCAAGTTCTTTTACAGATTGTGTGGTAGATGAAGGCGCTGGGAGCGAGGTATATTGTATGGTTTCCTGAACATTTCATGTTTACCGTTCAGGGACCAATTGCTGAGACGCCACCAGACCCACATCTATCCATGCGAATTGCGTGACCTTGCTGCAGGCTTCGTGCTTCCAGACTCCATGCCTGCCTGGACGCAGCAGCCCTCGCTGCATCCGGCTCCAGGATGCTCTACGCCATTGGCAACCCTCCTGGAGCCAGTGGAAGTCTACGTCCTTTCACAGTCTTCGCCGTCTTGACAGCCACCATGGCCCCTCTTCCTGGCAGCTGTTCCACATACCGCCTTGGCTCCCTCTGCAGTCATCGACATGCCTCCGTTTGGTGCTCCGTCTCTGGATGTGTGTGCGCGCACCCTCTGCACACATTTTTGGCTGGCATTCCCAGACAGGCTCAGGGAGTATGCAACGTTGGCGGGATCTCTGCACCAGCCTTCACTTCGGCTCCCATCTCCTCATTCCCACCCGCATCCAACCCTTCCCCTGTCACAGTTGACTCATCTATATTGCATGGCAACAGTGAGGAGGTTTGGTGGAAGAGATACCACCCCCACCGGCGTCTCACATTTGGCAACGGAAACTAATGTTTCCAACAGGCACAGATGACAGCTGTTGCATCACTCTGTAACCCACCTCTCTTCATTGTTGTGTACTTAGTAGTATATAGCACTCCCTTGCCCTAGGCAATTCCCATCTTCATTAAACAATAAACAAATACGTTGGTTTTGCTATTTACGTGTGTAAACTTTAGTGCAAATGATGTAAATTAATTATAGAAAGGTATATCTATTAGGCACCACATTCTGTGCAAGAATCGATTTTTTGGTGTTGTGTTCATTACTGTCAAGACAAGGTTTGCATGTCAGAAATTTTTGGAAAACCCAACGAAAAAGTCGGAAATTAACGTACGAAATAATGACACCGATAGCGATCGCATGAAGAGCCGGCGGATCCAATGATGCGAGCCCATTGAACCACCGCATGCAGTTCCTCCGACTACGTACGCTCTCTGCCACCGCGATATAGGATGACCTGCAGTAGGTACACACCAGACTTAGTAAATTTTTTTTCTTAATCCTGTTCGCAGTTGTCAGGACAAGGTTTGAATGAGATAGAATTTTATAAAATCCACTGGTAAAGTTGGAAATTAAAATCAATTGTGAAAGTTCATCACTTGAGAAAGGCTCGATCGATTACCTGTTTATATATGGTAAAGGTACTTCGACGTGAAAAAGAAAACAAAAAAATTGTGTTCAGTTTGACAGTTCTCTATTTTCATAACATTGTAACCGAAAATATCGGAAAATTCTTGACCGACACTCTGATGAACGTTCGTACAGACAGAGGCTATATATTTTTGCAATATATATAATTTGTCATATATATATATATATATATATATATATATACCAGAAATCGCGAAAAATTCTTGACCGATTTACTTCAAATTTTTATAAGATACTCTCACAAACATTCGGGTGGACAAAGACAGAGAGGCTACATACAGCGAATATATAAAAGGGAAAGCGTTGCTCCCACAAATCTCGGAAAGTTCTTTAAGTATTTATCTCCAATTTTACAGGATATAAACCTACGTATTTTTGTAATATATATATATGTATATATATATATATATATATATATATATATATATATATATATATATATATATATAGTAAGGTGGCAATGGCCTTGCACCTTACATGAGTCCATTTAACGTGACACTTTAGGTTTTGTTGGAGTAATACTCTAAATTACGGTGTAGGAAATCTATGTGGAAACGCATCAGCATGCGAGAATTCCGCTATTTTGTAATTATAAGATTTTGCGGAAAGGCAGTACGCGAGACAGAGTTGGGCTACATCCCCGCCTAGTCGCCGAAGGCCACAGCCTGACGGTATGAATGGTGAACGGGGGGATTTCTGTAATCCGTTTAGAGAGGCCACAGCAGCCACCGAGCTCTGGGGGACGCGCGGCTGCAGGTGTTCAGGTGTTTGCCAAAACAGAGCAGTGGATAGTTGAACAGGCTTTCCTGTGCTTGCTCTCGCCTATGTCCCACTAATTTTACGCCTTCGAGTAATTCAAGTGGGGCATGCCAGGAGTTCCGAATAACAAACTTTCAATCCAAGAATCTGTGTTCGCTACGACGGGGAATCTCGAGTGGTCTCTTGGGAGAAAACTTCCAGTAAACGTGTTATTGCCCACAGCTGTGGTTCTTCCCAGCCGGCGAGGGCGGAGTTTAATTGTGAAATGTTGTACAAATAAAAGAATTTTGGAAAGGAGTTCTATTTCCAGGCCGTACATTGGTCGGCACTGGCAAACTGGGTATTTTGAGAGCTACTAGTGATGTGATTCGCTCGGTAAAAGTTGAGATGAGAAAACAGAGGTGAAGAGCGATCTTGCTGGACTCTCGGTAGAGGTCTTCCGTTCTGGGCTCTCGTACTGAGAGGACGTTAGCCAAGTCGTCTCCCCTCTTGCTCTTTCGTTCTGAGAGGACGTTAGCGGCGCCAGCTCATTGCTGACGGAAACATTGTCGCAATTAGAGTAGTTTACGGAGAGCAGTCCGGTGTTCGAATACCGTAGGATTGTACTTTCCGAGACGCCACACGCCGATCGCACGGCCACGCCGTCGCCGTCGGAGACCGCCGGTACAACAGGAATATCACGGTGAGATCGCTCCCGCTTCGGCCTGTGTTAGGAGTAACGTTAAATAGTTGAATCAACTGCAACTGCTGTTTCCACAGAGGTTTCACAGTACTTTGGAGTGTAGTGGTTCTTTGTATATATGTTATAAGAGATCGCGTTTTGGACCCATTTTAACACCGTTTATTGCCAATGCCAGTTAGGAGGATAATTTGTAAATTTTTCATTTAACATTGATCTGAAGGTTATAATAAAATTATTGTGATTCAGTAGAGCGTTTACTTTCAGTAGTTGATCCTGGATTCACCCTTTTGCTTTATTTTATTTTTGTGTATGTGTTTGATGTCAGCACCACCGCTACGGTCGCAGGTTCGAATCCTGCCTCGGGCATGGATGTTTGTGATGTCCTTAGGTTAGTTAGGTTTAACTAGTTCTAAGTTCTAGGGGACTAATGACCTCAGCAGTTGAGTCTCATAGTGCTCAGAGCCATTTGAACCATTTTGTTTGATGTCATTGAACACTCTAAGTGTTGGTGGAAGTAAAAAGATGTTGTGGCGTAACAAGACAGCTACGCCACACTGAAGTAGCCGAAAGGCACGCGTACTCTCACTTAGGCTAGAGAAAGGTCTGAAACAGGATACGTAATGAATGGTAGCAAGAAAAGTACGTAGCTGCTATAATACTTAACTTTTAATCCTTGTTGTATACATCGTTCTTGATGAGACATTTCATACGATAACTATCAAACTATGTAAGGCTAATGGCGCCTTGCTACGTCGTAGCCCTTGACTTAGCTGAAGGCTATTCTAACTGTCTCTCGGCAAATGAGAGAAAGGCTTCGTCAGTGTAGTCGCTAGCAAAGTCGTCGTACAACTGGGGCGAGTGCTAGTCCGTATCTCGAGATCTGCCTTGTGGTGGCGCTCGGTCTGCGATCCTGACAGTGGCGACACGCGGGTCCGACATGTACTAATGGACCGCGGCCGATTTAAGCTACCACCTAGCAAGTGTGGTGTCTGGCGGTGACACCACATTCCTCCCCCGCAAATCGGCGAACGGTCGTGTTATAAGGCTTCCGCCCGCCGTGGGGAGGACCCCATGTTGACGTATGCGACGAGGTGGGGAGCCTAACAACAGGCGAGGCTGTGCCACCCGCACCCGGCCATTCGGTCCGAGGGGAGCTAGGAAACGCCTGAAAACCTAGTCCAGGGTGCACGTCAACATGCGGTGTATGCGCCCGTAAAGAGACAGGAGGGGCCGAAGGGTCGACCTCCATTGCGTCGGGGTATCCGACGCGCGATGACGTCATGTGGTCCGGAGCGGGCAAGAGTTCCATGGCGGAGGACAGCTGGTCACGGGAAGCGATCGGCGGCGCGTGACCCAGGGAGGCGCTTGGCGCCTGCAGCGAAGCGTCGAATGCGGGCGGCGCCAGCGGGAGAACAGGCAGCGGGGGCGGCGGCGGCTGCGGCGGCGCGTCGCCATGGGGCAAAATGGAAGGCATCGTCGGTAACACCTGGGGATGAGGCGAGCCAGTAGATGGGTCCCCAGGGCGCTGACCGGACGGCACCGTCGCTGAAAGCAGACGGGGAGCGGCAGAACCCGTGCGACGACAGAGGCGCAGCTGATTGAGATGCCGACGCACCTCACCAGAGGCCCCCAAAACCAAATACATCGCGCGGCCGAGGCAGCGAAGAATGCGCCCTGCGAGCCAACGCTGTGAACCGCGAAAGTTGCGATAGAATACAATGTCGCCTGGAGCAAAAGCAGGAGTCTGCCGCTGCACAGGAACCTGATGCGGCGGGTGCAGCAAAGACATCAAGGTTCGATGAGGACGACCGTGGAGCAACTCAGCCGGCGAGAGCCGGGGCTGAGAGCGATACGATGACAAAAAGAGCAACAACGCGTCCTCCCGAGAATGCGACTCTTTCAACTTCAACATCTGTGACTTGAAAGTCCGGACCAATCGTTCAGCGGCACCGTTTGACTGAGGCGAAAACGGCGCGGATGTCAGATGTTGAATACCATTGGCCTGGCAGAATGACTGAAATTCTGCGGACATGAATTGTGGGCCATTGTCGGAAACAATAGTCTGCGGAAGACCTTCAATGCAAAAGATAGCAGACAACGTTTGGATGGTGGCAGAGGACGTCGTGGAAGACATCCGGACAACAAAAGGAAAATTACTGAAGGCATCTACCAGAACCAACCATCGAGCATTCCAGAATGGACCAGCAAAATCGATGTGCAAGCGTTGCCAAGGGGAAGTGGCTTTTGGCCATGCAAAGACTTTCCGCGGCGGTGCGGATTGTTGTTCGGCACACGCCATGCAAGAAGAACACATATTCGTAATCGCAGCATCGATTCCGAACCAAGTACAGTGCTGACGAGCAAGTTGTTTCGTCCGCACTATACCCCAATGTCCTTGGTGAAGAAGCCGTAAGACAGAGGACTGTAACGAACGTGGGACCACGACTCTGGACTGATCATTATCAGAACGCAACAACAAAACACCACGTCGAACAAAAAGTCTCTCCTTATGAGCAAACAATCGGCGAACCAGCGGATCCTCGATCCGAGACTTTGACAAAGGCCATTGCGTAGCAACAAAACGCAAAACGGTAGCAAGGACCGGGTCAGCAGCTGTGGCTGTAGCTACACGACGAAAATCAATCGGAAACGATTCGACCACTTCATCGGTTTCCGCATCAATAAACATGCAAGCAAATTCGGAAGAATCGAATGCTTTATCCTCAGCAACAGGCAAACGGGACAACGCACCGGCGTTTCCGTGCTTAGCAGTGGACCGATACAAAATATCGTAGCGGTACTGCGAGAGGAAAATAGACCAGCGAATGAATTTCTGCGCTGTACGCGGAGGTACAGGCTTGTACGGATGAAAAAGCGACGTCAAAGGTTTGTGGTCTGTGATGATGGTAAAGTGACGACCACACAAGAAATCATGGAACTTAGTAACACCAAACACGAGAGCCAAAGCTTCTTTCTCTATCTGTGAGTAATTTCTTTGCGCAGACGAGAGCAATTTTGACGCAAAGGCAATAGGGCGATCATGCGAGCCAACTTTGTGCGCAAGCACAGCACCGATCCCGAAATCCGATGCATCTACCATCAACAAAAGGGGTTTCTGGGGATCGAATGGCATAAGGCAAGTATTAGAAAGCAACGCCGATTTCAACTGGCGAAAGGCGCGTTCGCATTCCGTCGTCCAGACGAACGGAACACCCTTACGGCGTAAGCGATGAAGCGGAGCTGAAATGGAAGAGGCATTGCGCAGAAAGCGATGATAATAGTTAATTTTACCCAACACACTCTGTAGCTGTTTCATATTCTGCGGCGAAGGCAAATCTTGTATGGCACGGAGGTGCTCTGGACTCGGATGTATGCCTTGGGCATTGATGACATGTCCCAGGTATGGTAAGTCACGAGCCAAAAACACACATTCGTCCTTCCGCAAGCTAAGACCATTTTGCCGCAATACCTGAAATAATGTTCGTAGGTGTGCTAAATGCTCGTCGGCTGTCTTTCCGGAGATCACAATATCGTCCAGATAGTTCGCAGCAGTAGGGACCGACGCACAAACAGTTTGTAAATATTGCTGAAACAATGCAGGGGCGGATGCACACCCGAATGGCAGTCTTTTGAATCGGTACAAACCAAGATGCGTGTTAACCACCAAGACGCGCTGGGATTCGGCGTCCACTGGGATTTGCAAGTACGCATCTGCTAGGTCTAACTTCGAAAAGTATTTACCCGGGCACAGTTTTTCAAAAAGATCTTCCGGGCGGGGTAAGGGAAAAGTTGCAATCACGAGTTGTGGATTCACTGTTGCTTTGAAGTCCACACAAAGTCTCAGTTTTCCGGAAGGTTTTGGCAAAATTACTAAGGGTGAGGCCCAGAGAGAAGCTTGCACACGTTCAATTACACCTTGTGATTCTAAATCGTGTGATGTTCTTGCGACCACGCAATGCGTGAGGAACATTGCGCGGTCTGAAAAATTTCGGTTGCGCGTTGACTTTCAGTTCCAAATGTGCTTCATAGTTTTGAGCGCAACCAAGGCCCGGTGCAAAAATGTCTGCAAATTCTTCACATAGCTGAGAAACACTGTCCGAAGGCACAGTCTGATTCACTGATAGGACCTGATTTACTATAGACATGTTAAACAACTGAAATGAATCTAAACCAAACAAGTTCACTGCAGTAGAAGAACGAAGAACGTAAAATGACACAAGTAAATGTAAGCAATTAGAAAGAACAAGACCCTTTCCGTTGACTCGTCGCCAACTGTTGTGGCGTAACAAGACAGCTACGCCACACTGAAGTAGCCGAAAGGCACGCGTACTCTCACTTAGGTTAGAGAAAGGTCTGAAGCAGGATACTTAATGAATGGTAGCAAGAAAAGTACGTAGCTGCTATAGTACTTAACTTTTAATCCTTGTTGTATACATCGTTCTTGATGAGACATTTCATACGATAACTATCAAACTATGTAAGGCTAATGGCGCCTTGCTAGGTCGTAGCCCTTGACTTAGCTGAAGGCTATTCTTTTTGTGGCGGTGTTCGTAGCGACAAGCAAATCGCTGTAGAAACGGCTTACGAAGTCACCGCCACACTTTTAATAGCGGGCCGACCGGTCCGCTGGAACAGTGAACAGAAAGATGAAAACCCAAACATTCTGATTAAATAAAAGTCGGTACTTATCTTTATTAACGAAGATACAGAAACAGTAGTGAACTCCGTGTCTACAGAAATCTGTCTAGTTCGAGTCGGAGCGGCTAGGTCAGCGTCGCCTGACGACAAACCACAACTCTGCTGCGATGAACACACAACTGACTAGCAAGTACACAATTCGGTGGCGAGTGTACAACTGAGCGGCGAATACAGAACTGTCCTAGCGCTCGCGACTCCAGCGCTTAAGAAACCAGAAGCCAGCGGTGGCGCGCGCAGACTTGCGGCGATTTCCTTTCTCACTGGCGCTGCTTATGCGGACGGCGTCCCGACTTTGATGCTGTCAACCTTTTGGCAGCGGGCTCGGGTGGCATTACTGGCTAGGATATAACAATTCTAACTGTCTCTCGGCAAATGAGAGAAAGGCTTCGTCAGTGTAGTCGCTAGCAAAGTCGTCGTACAACTGGGGCGAGTGCTAGTCCGTATCTCGAGACCTGCCTTGTGGTGGCGCTCGGTCTGCGATCCTGACAGTGGCGACACGCGGGTCCGACATGTACTAATGGACCGCGGCCGATTTAAAGCTACCACCTAGCAAGTGTGGTGTCTGGCGGTGACACCACAAAAGAGGTGTGATTTATCGTCAACACTACCACCTCGGATTAATTAGGGGTAACAGAGCCACATTTAAATCTAGCGTTATCCATTTTTGCGTACAGTTCCACACGCAAAAATCGGACAAGCAACGGGTGGGGTGTTACAATATATGTATATCTTAACGGATTTACTTCAGATTTTTACACGATACTCTACTGACAATTCAGACGGAAAAATGGACATATAGGGGGGGGGGGGTAGATGGACGGAGAGAGAGGGAGGAGGTTATGCAGAGAGATGGGGGAGGACGAGATGTACGGAGAGAGTGGGGGGATTAGGAGATGGTCGGAGGGAGAGGGACCAGGAATTGAGGATGTTTATGCAATTCCCAAAAATATTCTGAAATTGCGAAGCATTGCCGGGTTTGCTAATCGCAAATAATTATAAACATTATGAAGCGTGACACCGGTGTCTTGTTAGTGACCCGCGTTCTTGTGATAATGGGTAATTATATCACACAAAGCTCAAACCATCGAGCATGTGTTACGAGGATAGGATCCGAGCAACTACTGGTGGCTTCCATTCTTATGGGCTTTGAATTAGAGCTCATATATCTGTGTACTTTCCGAGATGATCATATTACGGACACCTGTCGCTTTAGTTGTTTAACAGTCATATACTAATGTTTGTATATCATTGTGGTATGACAAGTATGTAAATACAGTTTTCCTGTAAACCCTGTCTCTAATTTTCACCGACGTTTTTTTAATAATTAAGTCCACACTGAGTTTTCAACATGTTTCAAAATATATTACCGTCTACTACTTCCGACTAATGCTTGCAAAATGCTTGGAAACACAGAAACAGATCAAAGGAGACAGTGTTTGAGGCCAGCTCACACAAGTCACCGCTGCACGGCGCTAGCGTATGTTTTATGTCATGTTGTGCCTCCCCATGTGGCAGTATTGACTTTGTTGTACGAGGCATACCTGAGGCACGTAAGAGGAAAAAAAAATTCTGTATGACGTTCATGAGCCAAAGGACATTATAAACGCGATGGACAAAGAGAGATAAAAATTATACTTGCTTGTCTTTATTTGTGGTATTTTATACTGCGCAGTAACACATTAATCCACATTTATTTTGCAACGGAACTCTTCCTTGTGTGCGTAAAAATTAAATTACAAACTCTTCACGAAATCCTTTGAGGTAGAATATTTCCGTGGGTTAATTGGAAGAGCACTAAAAATTTATGCCGTGTCATCCACCTCAATGAGCCTGGAATCGTCTCACCTGTCTGTAAATCTTCTGAATCAAAGCTTTCTCCTGGGTGTACTGGTCCCTTGCTTTAGCATTTCGCCTCATATTATGGAGGCAGTAAGCTTTAAGGGTGACAGTTCGCCTCTTCTCAGGTTGGAACGATGTTGGTTTCCGATAGACAAGAAAAACCGAATCTATAATACTGAATGTCTTCTCCACAACCATTCTAGCTCTAGACAATCGGTAATTAAAAATTATTTCTTTTGAATCTTGATCATACTACCTGTTTACGATTTTATAATTCTATCCTGTAATGGAAAACACGAAGCCTTTGCCCTCCAGGCAAGCACTCAGTTTGTGGCAAATTCACTTTCTTTTTGTGAAGCAATTCACTTATGGTCTCTTTCTTGCACACACCGCCATCTGCAATTCTTCTGAAATGCCAATATCTGGATTCAGAAAGCTATAGCAGGCGTCAACGACAGTGAGCAACACATCGCTTAGAGACCGTTTGTAATGGAACAACGCGCTCCCACTAGCAACAGAGCACTGTAGGACTAAATGGTTCTCCTTCAGGTACCACCAGACGATAGGGAACTGCAGTATCTGTCACAAAACACATGTTACGTCACGCCAGTCGTTTTCATTAGCCGATATCCGGAAGGAAGAAATTTTATTTCAGGTATAGTAAGATTTGCCAGTGGAAGAACTTGATGACGAAGGGAAATTTGATGGGCCTTCTACATCAACACCTCTAGTGAAGAAAATCAGTAGGTGGGAAGAATGATACCAGTTGCTAGTATGTCACTTCGCAACTGCTATCAAAAGTACTGTAGAGACAAGAGGTAAAGGAACCAGATAACTGCTGTGCCTACTGTCAGTTTGTGGTAGCCACTCTTCGCTAACTTCCAGCAGTACTAAGCGGAAAGACTAAAGGATAGCTAAATGGGATGTTGTAACAGGCAGAATGCCACTATTCTGAGAGTATGGAATCATCTGCCTGTGTGGACGAGTCAGGTAATCAACTAGTGTTGTTTCATCTTCACCATATCTTCCCCAGAAGATAACAGAGAGAAGACTGAAATACTGAATTCTGTTTTCCGAAATTAATTCAGCTAGGAAGACCTTAACACTGTCCCAACTTTCAATCATCGTACGAAGATCGAAATGGCAGATGCTGGGATAAGCGATCACGGAATAGAAAAGCAACTACAATCGCTTAGTATTGGAAAGGCATCAGGACCAGGTGAGATTCCTTTCAGATTCTACAAAGATCATGCGAAAGAACTTGCTCCTACTGTAGCGCAAGTTTATCTTAGATCGCTGGAGCAACGAAGCGTACGTAGCGCCTGGAAAAATGCGCAAGTCATTGCCGATTTCAAGAAGGATTGTAGAACACATGAACATAATTATAGGCCCAGGGCCTTGACGTCCATCTGTTGCAGAGTTGTAGAACATGATATTTGTTCAAGAATTATGACGTTTTTGAGAACGAAAAATCTCCTCTCTTAAAATCAGCATGAATTCAGCAGAGATGTTGCGAAATGAAAATCCCCTCTATAAAAATCAACATGGATTCAGCAGAGATGTTTCTACACTCAGCTCGCTCTGTTTCTCCACGACATTCATAGCACTGTAGACATCGAGGCTCAGGTCCACGATGCGTTCGTTGACTTCAAGAAGACATTTCGCCCTGTCCCTCATTGCCGTTTAGTATTATAGTCTGGGAGACGAGTCTTTGGTATTGACAGCTCGGTAGCGTCTTTCCGTTGCCTAGCGACCGCAGGCAGGCAGCCAATGACGGCCTGACTTTGAGCGGGTAGCAAGGGCCACGTTGCCGCTCTGAAACCCGGTCGCGCGCGCTTATGAAACTTACCAGTGTCTCGCGTGCAGGCGGTGCGGTCGTTCGTCGTTTGTCTGAAGTTGAATTCGGAGTTTATTTCGTTTTTGTTCTTTTTAGTGTTTCTTTGTTTGTTTCGTTGTAAACAATGTCTAGTGCGGCGGGTAGTACCAGCCCAACACAAGAAGTGAAACGGAGGAAGAAAAGTGTGCTACACACTCAGGCCCGTGAATTCGTGTGCTCTGTGAGGGATTACTTTGAGAAAGAAAAGGACAAGGGTGGGCCCTTAATTCCTGTTGTTCAGGTTGTGAAGAGAACTGCAGCAGCATTGAAAATAAGTAAGAACACTGTTGTAAAGATAGGGAAAGAACAGTATAGTGTAGATTGTGACGAGAGTGGCACAACAAAGCTGCACACACCAGGAAAGAAGCGACCGAGAAATAAGCAGGTGACAGCTTTGGACGATTTTCAGAAAGACGCTATTCGTCGTCATATATACAGCTATTATAAGAGAAGGGAACATCCCACTCTATCTAAATTACAGGTGTCGCTTCAGAAAGACGATCTTTTTAAAGGGAGCAACTTTTCATTGCGTACATTGTTGAAAGACATAGGCTTCAGCTATTCACTGTTTAACGGACGCAAAATATTAATGGAAAGGACAGATGTAGTTGCATGGCGGTGCAGATTTCTGCGCAGGATCATGGGTGTGGAATTCGAAAGTATTGTGTGGTTAGATGAAACTTGGGTCAATGCCAGCCATTCTTTACGTAGAGGCTGGAATGATGGAACGCCCGAGGGGACAATGGCAGTGCCTGTTGGCAAAGGAGGGCGTGTTATTGTCTTACATGCAGGAACATCGAAAGGTTTTGTGCCAAACTGCTTGAAAATGTTTCGGTCAAAAAAGACGGGAGATTACCATGAAGAAATGAACAGTGTGGTATTTCAAGAATGGTTCGAGACATCGCTTATGACGAATCTGACAAGTCCATCAGTGATTGTTATGGACAATGCGCCTTATCATTCCGTTGTTCACGATAAGGCACCAACCTTGGCAACAAAAAAAGACAATTTCATTCAGTCGTTGAAACGGCGAAAAGTAGATTTCAGAGAAGATTTAAGGAAGGCGGAACTGCTCGAAATTGTGGCACAAAAGAAACCCCAATTTCCAACATATGTAATTGACGAGATTGCTAAAAGGCACGGGCATGAAATCGCTCGGCTTCCTCCATACCACTGTCACTTCAATGCAATTGAAGGAGTGTGGGCGCAGATAAAAAATTACATTGCTGCAAACAATAAAAAATTCACGATCTCTGAAGTGGAAACTCTCCTTCCAGCAGCTATCAATAAAGTGACAAGCGAGACGTGGGCTAAAATTGTAAACAGCACTGCAAGTGCCATCAGAGAGGCGGCCAAAACCGAAGGGGTTGTGGAAGAATGCATCGAAAATTTAATTATACTTCTGGGAGAGAGCAGTGATAGTTCGAGTAGTGCTGAGGAAGACAATGTCAAACCAGATTCTGACAGTGATGTGAGTGGTGTTTTTCCATTACAGTAACTACAACGTATTCAGGAATGTAAGGAGGGAGTTTGCTATGGATCTACAACCAGATCATCATATGGTGAGTACTTTCTTCAGATTATAACTCTTAATACACTGGCCAATTATTCTGTAGCTTGTAGTAGACCAAATTAATAATGCTAATACTTAACAATGGAAACCAAAACTGCTAATGTTCAACAACTTGCGAAAATAGTTTTCATTTCAGTTGTGAAGTTTAACAAATAACTTTATTATGTTTCAGCATCTTAGATACTTGTACTAAATAGCTCTTATCAGTTTTCGAGTTAATATATTTCAAGCATCAACTTTAAATAAATTCACGCGTACCAATACGACTTGTATTTTGTCTCGCTTTTATTTCTGCTGCTAGAGAATGCGTGTAGCAGACAGGGCGCCGCGTGCTGTGAGCCACGTTCGGCAACAGAGCCGTCTGCCCGCCGGAACTGTCAGCACCAATCACTCGTCTCACGGACTATAAAATACGATGTTATCGAGTACAGGACAATATTTGCGACAGTTGAAGACTTTCTCGCAGACAGAACTCAGCACGTCGCTCTTAACAGAAAAAGAATCGACTAACGTTATGAATATTTCCGAAGAAACCGACTGAGGTGTGTTAAGATCGTTTGTGTCTACATTGTATACAAATGGGTTAATAGAAAGCGTCGTATACTGTTTGATACTGCTCGCATATGATACGGCTGTCTGTATCAAAGTAACAACGCTAGAAGACAGTATCGATTTGAACATTCAACTACAGAGGATTGATGAATAATGGTATAGACTGTGGCATGTGGCAGTTGATTGTGAACGTAAATACATGTAACGTACTGTCAATATGTAAGAAAAGAAATCCACTATGTTCACCTACACCATTGATGACAAATTGCTGGTAACAAATGTTCAAATGGTGTGAAATCTTATGGGACTTAACTGCTAAGGTCATCAGTCCCTTAGCTTGCACACTACTTAACCTAAATTATCCCAAGGACAAACACACACACCCCCATGCTGGTAACAGTTTCTACAGTAAAAAAACATCGTCAAGGAACTATCCAGAGCATCCTTAAGTGGACTGATACATAGAACAAATAGTAGAAAAAGCTGATGCAAGACAGAGATTCACAGGGAAAACATAAGAAAATGTAACACATCCGCAAAGGAAGTGACTTAACGAGGCGTTTGTTCGACTGATTCTTAAGTATTGTTAATCAATATTGGATCCTTACTGGAGAGAACTGACAGAAGACACAGAGAAGATCCAGCGAAGAGCTGCGCGTTTGGTCACTGGTTTACTACTGAAATTTCGAAGGAGCGCGTTCCGGGGAAGATCTGACAGCATATTGCTTCTATCCACATACATCTCGCGAAATGACTACGACGAGAAAATTCGAGAAATTACAGCCAATACAGAGGCTTACCGTCAATCATTTTTTCCCATGCGCCATTCGCAAGTGGAACTGGGTAGGGGGTAGAAGTGCCCTTCGTCACACACCATTAGGCAGCTTGCGGAGTATGATGTAGATTTAATAGCCAACTTAGAATGTGGATATACAGTAGAGGAAATCGTTTCTTTATAATTTATGTCAAGGTATTTCTATATTTATTTAGTTCCGTAGGACCAAATTGAGGAGCAAATCTCCATGGTCATGGAACGTGTCAGTACATGAACTTACAACATAAAAGTAAAAAAGATAAAATGTTTAAGAACCCACAAAAGTTAAGCCATAAGTTTAAGTAAACGCAATCAACACTACAACATAAGAATCAACTTAATTTTTCAAGGAACTCCTCAACAGAATAGACGGAGTGACTCATGAGGAAACTCTACAGTTTCGATTTGAAAGCGTGTGTATTACTGCTACGATTTTTCAATTCTTGTGGTAGCTTATTGAAAATGGATGCAGCAATAAACTGCACACCTTTCTGCACGGGGGGTAAGGAAGTGCGATCCAAATGCAGATTGGATTTCTGCCGAATATTAACGGAGTGAAAGCTGCTAATTCTTGGGATGAAAGTGACATCGTTAAGTATTATGGAAAATTTCAATAAAATTATACCTGCAATGATGTTTTTGAAGTACACTATGTTCGGTGCCAACTTTGTAGAGGCCCTCATTAGTCGTTCGAAGTATTACTCCAATTATGTTTCGAAGGTCACCTCTGCCTTTACATCTGGAATAGGTATCGTTGCGTTGTCTCTACTGTCAGCTGTTGGATGGGATTCGTCAGAAGAAGCTTTCATTCTTTTAGCTTGTCTTCTTAAATTTTCTGTCGCAATTTTTCTACCATTTTGAATGTCGTTTGTGTCCATTTTCACAATGTTATCATAATCACTGTCTTCGTACTGTTCGGTATTGCTGTCATCTTCGATTGCCTTCATTAGGTCATCTTCACCTGAATAACATTTATGATTTCTTGAGGCAGCGACGAAGTGGAAAGTCCTACTCTAGGTTCGATTCCGACTAATGCTTCGTAACTCTAGGTTCTGTTCCGAATAATGCTTTGCAAGCTGATTCTTTTATGTCAAGAGTGGTACGCTCGATTTTCCATGAATTGGACATACGTTAATCCGTCCGACCATTTCGTCGAATTATTGTCCTTTAACCAAGAAACTGTCATATTTTCAATGTCTTGGTAGACACGTTCAGCAGAACACTGACTTTGGCTGTGCCTTGGTTTTCCACGCACAATTTTTAGTTCTGACCAAAGCTTTGCGGTTGGTTGGTTGGTTGGTTGTTTTGGGGAAAGAGACCAGACAGCGTGGTCATCGGTCTCATCGGATTAGGGAAGGATGGGGAAGGAAGTCGGCCACGCCCTTTCAGAGGAACCATCCCGGCATTTGCCTGGAGTGATTTAGGGAAATCACGGAAAACCTAAATCAGGATGGCCGGACGCGGGATTGAACCGTCGTCCGCCCGAATGCGAGTCCAGTGTCTAACCACTGCGCCACCTCGCTCGGTAAAGCTTTGCGAGTTCACTTATAACATTATTGACAAATTCTCACCTGTTATCAGACTGAGGAATACATGGCGTCCCTACAGTTAGGAACATGTCATTCAAATGATAGCCACTTCTGCAGCCCTATATGATGTTCACGAACGAAGGAGAACAAATTTTGTGAGATAGACTCGGTAAACTAGAATGAATTTTAAATTCCCGTTTGGTTGTGTTTGAAAATCAATCAAATCGATTTCGCATCTGCTATTCAGCCCTCTTTCCTTTTTTGTCTTCTTTTATTGACAAACATCACACATTGATAAATAAAGGCATATCATTTCCTATGTGATATTGGCATATTTTTTTGATGCCTCGGCAAACATCCTATCGCTTCCACCATGACCCACAGCTACATGAGCTGCGTCAATCACATCATGAAGTTCATCAGCTGGAACCCTTCACACCGTGTAGTGAGTTTTTTCACATCACCAAGTTTCAAAACAATAAATCGTTTCAGTCTTCTTTTTTGTAAATATGTTCTTTTTTCCAACATTTCCGCGTCTTCTAATTGTTTAACCAAATCCGCATATTCGTCTACTGATAACACAATATAGTGAGAAGATTTTTTCCTCCAGAAACGTTTCTCTCCACAGCTTTTGATTGGCTTGTCAACTACAGAATGGCTCATCCATGATGAAACGCTTCACAAAAATTGTGGTGGCACCGCCAGACACCACACTTGCTAGGTGGTAGTTTTAAATCGGCCGCGGTCCATTAGTACATGTCGGAACCGCGTGTCGCCACTGTGTGATCGCAGACCGAGCACCAACCACCACAAGGCAGGTCTTGAGAGACTGACTAGCACTCGCCCCAGTTGTACGGACGACGTAGCTAGCGACTACACTGACGAAGCCTCGCTCCTTTGCCGAGCAGATAGTTAGAATAGCCTTCAGCTAAGTCCATGGCTACGACCTAGCAAGGCGCCATTAGCCTTACATAGCTTGTATCTAAAGAGTCTCACTTGTATCGCCAAGAGCGATGTACCAAGGATGGATTAAAGTTAAGTATTCCAGAAGCTACGTACTTTTCTTTATTGCATTCATTACGTATCCTGTTACAGACCTATCTCTTGCCTGCGTGAACTAAACGCGTGCCTTTCGGCTACTTCCGTGGCGTGGCTGTCTTGCTACGCCACAACAATAATTATACAGTGATTATAATAAAATATTTCAAACTCAAAATACCGTTGAAAACAAAGAACAGTGCAAGGGAAGAGCGGTTGAGAGGCGCGAGGGGCTAGCCAGAGATGATTCGGGGATTCCCCCTTCCTACAGCCAGCAACATGCGTTCCGACTAGGCAAAATTAGTTCAGACTAGGACGTACCAGTGTTTCCTAAATCATGTAAATTCTAACTAGGGTAAACCGATTCGACCTAGGCTAAACTATTTTATCCTATCGGTAACAGGGGGAACGAGTTTGACCTAGGCGAAATTAGTTCATCCTAAAATCGGGTTTCGCCGGTAACATATATATCGGCAATCAAAGAGCTTCTGAGGGCGCAACCTACAGATACCATCTCTCCTGCAAAGATATTGGCAACGAGGCCGCAAGAGGGATAGTCGATACTACCCTTGAGCTAGTGGTGCCATACAGAACGGTCTACTAACTTAATGGCACCACGGCTCAACTGCGATTTAGGGTTAGTTTATTTTCTGCAAGCCATGAATTTTTGTCATGAACTGCACTATTTGAAACCGAGCCATTGTTGCACACAACATCCTTTACTACCAAGTTAGTGTCATCAGCAAATAGATATACATTAGAATTACCCGTAATACTAGAGGGCATTCATTTGTATAAGCAAGGAACAGGAGAATAATATACACGTGTAACAATGTTTCCTTAATTATCTTCACATAATCCCTCAGGTGATCCACAAACTTTACGTACTGTGCTTCGGAATGTGAAGTCACATCCAAAATGCAATATGAAAGGGGAAAAAAAACTGCAAGTCTTTGTTAGACTGGATTTGCTTTTCTGAAATGCGTGTCCCTTTTTCTTTTTTTTAAAAAAAGGGGAATGAGGTTACCATATCTACGAGTATTTTGAAGTCGATGGTTGACATCCGAGTGAGGTTTCGGAAACCAGAGGCGTCGATCACGACCAACTACTGTAGCAGGTTACTTCCACCGGCTCTTCTACTGCATGTTTTCGTCCAGCAACGATGACGACACCTTTATTTTTGTTTGGGTGAATCTTCGAGTATTAATAGTGCAGCACCACACAGCATTGTCGTTCCATCGCCGCTAGACATAACGTAGCAGACGATACGAAAACAATACAAGAATTAGCTTTGCAGACGATAGGAAAAAAATGCGGGAAGTAACTTAGCAGACGATGCAAATAGCCTACTAGAAATTTTTGCACCACTTCGGGCAGAGACCTTAAAAATAAACAAAGTTTGAAACATGTTGCGAACACTGCAGGGAACATGTGTGTAACAGATACGCATCTCCAGTGGCTGTGTTTACATATCTTTAAAAAAATGGTTCAAATGGCTCTGAGAACTGTGCTCCCTGCCGCCGTTGGATAAGCAGCTGAGCAGCAAGTCGTATACTCCTAGCTCACTCATTTGTTACATAGTTTAATTCTTAATTTCTTTGCGTGTTTTTGGTACTTCCATTGTTTAATTCATAAATTTCGGGCGTATTATAGTATTTGAGAGTTGTAGCATCGCGTTTTAGTACCTGAATAGTGTAAATTCGCGTAGTCGTTTGTCTTTTTTTTGTTTTGAACGGCCAGTGTCGGTTGGTCACAGTCAGTGTGCCCCCTGCCGCCGTTGGATAAGCAGCTGAGCAGCAAGTCGTATACTCCTAGCTCACTCATTTGTTACATAGTTTAATTCTTAATTTCTTTGCGTGTTTTTGGTACTTCCATTGTTTAATTCATAATTTTCGGGCGTATTATAGTATTTGAGAGTGTAGCATCGCGTTTTAGTACCTGAATAGTGTAAATTCGCGTAGTCGTTTGTCTTTTTTTTGTTTTGAACGGCCAGTGTCGGTTGGTCACAGTCAGTGTGCTCCCTGCCGCTGAGCAGCAAGTCGTATACTCCTAGCTCACTCATTTGTTACATAGTTTAATTCTTCATTTCTTTGCGTGTTTTTGGTACTTCCATTGTTTAATTCATAAATTTCGGGCGTATTATAGTATTTGAGAGTGTAGCATCGCGTTGTAGTACCTGAATAGTGTAAATTCGCGTAGTCTCCTTCCGCCGCCGAGCAGTGTCAGCAGTGCGCAAGTAGCAGCATTACTGCATTTACTAGGCAATCTTGTATTTTAATAACCGTTTCAATTTTGTTGATTTGTTTGCGCTCTCTGTAGATTAGTTCAGACGTTCTTTGCAAAACAGTTTTTAGCATGGATAGGGACTGCAACTGCTGTGTTCGGATGCAGGCTGAGTTGGCATCCCTTCGCTCCCAGCTTCAGGCAGTGTTGGCTTCGGTCACACAGCTTGAGGCTGTTGCCAATGGGCATCACTGTGGGGGTCCGGATGGGGGTTTGTCGGGGACGGCCAGCTCGTCCCACGCATCCCCTGATCGGACTACGACTGTGGTTGCCCGGGATACTGCCCGCATTGAGGCTGATCCCTCACCTGTGGTAGAGTGGGAGGTCGTCTCAAGGTGTGGCAGGGGGCGAAAGACATTCCGGAGGGCTGAACGGAAAGCCTCTCCAGTTTGTCTGACGAACCGGTTTCAGGCTCTGTCTCAGGCTGATACTGATCTTCGGCCTGACATGGCTGCTTGTCCTGTTCCAGAGGTTGCCCCTCAGTCTGCAAGATCCGGGCAGTCGCAGAGGGTGGGCTTACTGGTAGTTGGGAGCTCCAACATCAGGCGCGTAATGGGGCCCCTTAGGGAAATGGCAGCAAGAGAGGGGAAGAAAACCAATGTGCACTCCGTGTCCATACCGGGGGGAGTCATTCCAGATGTGGAAAGGGTCCTTCCGGATGCCATGAAGGGTACAGGGTGCACCCATCTGCAGGTGGTCGCTCATGTCGGCACCAATGATGTGTGTCGCTATGGATCGGAGGAAATCCTCTCTGGCTTCCGGCGGCTATCTGATTTGGTGAAGACTGCCAGTCTCGCTAGCGGGATGAAAGCAGAGCTCACCATCTGCAGCATCGTCGACAGGACTGACTGCGGACCTTTGGTACAGAGCCGAGTGGAGGGTCTGAATCAGAGGCTCAGACGGTTCTGCGACCGTGTGGGCTGCAGATTCCTCGACTTCCGCCATAGGGTGGTGGGGTTTCGGGTTCCGTTGAAGGGTCAGGAGTCCACTACACGCAACAAGCGGCTACACGGGTAGCAGGGGTTGTGTGGCGTGGACTGGGCGGTTTTTTAGGTTAGATGGCCTTGGGCAAGTACAGAAAGGGCAACAGCCTCAACGGGTGCGGGGCAAAGTCAGGACATGCGGGGACCAAGCAGCAATCGGTATTGTAATTGTCAACTGTCGAAGCTGCGTTGGTAAAGTACCAGAACTTCAAGCGCTGATAGAAAGCACCGAAGCTGAAATCGTTATAGGCACAGAAAGCTGGCTTAAGCCAGAGATAAATTCTGCCGAAATTTTTACAAAGGTACAGACGGTGTTTAGAAAGAATAGATTGCATGCAACCGGTGGTGGAGTGTTCGTCGCTGTTAGTAGTAGTTTATCCTGTAGTGAAGTAGAAGTGGATAGTTCCTGTGAATTATTATGGGTGGAGGTTACACTCAACAACCGAACTAGGTTAATAATTAGCTCCTTTTACCGACCTCCCGACTCAGCAGTATTAGTGGCAGAACAACTGAGAGAAAATTTGGAATACATTTCACATAAATTTTCTCAGCATGTTATAGTCTTAGGTGGAGATTTCAATTTACCAGATACAGACTGGGACACTCAGATGTTTAGGACGGGTGGTAGGGACAGAGCATCGAGTGACATTATACTGAGTGCACTATCCGAAAATTACCTCGAGCAATTAAACAGAGAACCGACTCGTGGAGATAACATCTTGGACCTACTGATAACAAACAGACCCGAACTTTTCGACTCTGTATGTACAGAACAGGGAATCAGTGATCATAAGGCTGTTG
Organism: Schistocerca piceifrons; assembly: GCF_021461385.2. Taxonomy (NCBI): domain Eukaryota; kingdom Metazoa; phylum Arthropoda; class Insecta; order Orthoptera; family Acrididae; genus Schistocerca; species Schistocerca piceifrons. The sequence goes on along the minus strand of NC_060141.1, from coordinate 768,209,160 downwards.
CAGCATCCCTGAATATGGAAGTTAATAGGAATATAAAAAAAGGGATGAAGGTTTATCTGTTTAGCAAGAGTAATAGAAAGCAGATTTCAGACTACCTAACAGATCAAAACGAAAATTTCTGTTCCGACACTGACAATGTTGAGTGTTTATGGAAAAAGTTCAAGGCAATCGTAAAATGCGTTTTAGACAGGTACGTGCCGAATAAAACTGTGAGGGACGGGAAAAACCCACCGTGGTACAACAACAAAGTTAGGAAACTACTGCGAAAGCAAAGAGAGCTCCACTCCAAGTTTAAACGCAGCCAAAACCTCTCAGAGAAACAGAAGCTAAACGATGTCAAAGTTAGCGTAAGGAGGGCTATGCGTGAAGCGTTCAGTGAATTCGAAAGTAAAATTCTATGTACCGACTTGACAGAAAATCCTAGGAAGTTCTGGTCTTACGTTAAATCAGTAAGCGGCTCGAAACAGCATATCCAGACACTCCGGGATGATGATGGCATTGAAACAGAGGATGACACGCGTAAAGCTGAAATACTAAACACCTTTTTCCAAAGCTGTTTCACAGAGGAAGATCGCACTGCAGTTCCTTCTCTAAATCCTCGCACAAACGAAAAAATGGCTGACATCGAAATAAGTGTCCAAGGAATAGAAAAGCAACTGGAATCACTCAATAGAGGAAAGTCCACTGGACCTGACGGGATACCAATTCGATTCTACACAGAGTACGCGAAAGAACTTGCCCCCCTTCTAACAGCCGTGTACCGCAAGTCTCTAGAGGAACGGAGGGTTCCAAATGATTGGAAAAGAGCACAGATAGTCCCAGTCTTCAAGAAGGGTCGTCGAGCAGATGCGCAAAACTATAGACCTATATCTCTGACGTCGATCTGTTGTAGAATTTTAGAACATGTTTTTTGCTCGAGTATCATGTCGTTTTTGGAATCCCAGAATCTACTATGTAGGAATCAACATGGATTCCGGAAACAGCGATCGTGTGAGCCCCAACTCGCTTTATTTGTTCATGAGACCCAGAAAATATTAGATACAGGCTCCCAGGTAGATGCTATTTTTCTTGACTTCCGGAAGGCGTTCGATACAGTTCCGCACTGTCGCCTGATAAACAAAGTAAGAGCCTACGGAATATCAGACCAGCTGTGTGGCTGGATTGAAGAGTTTTTAGCAAACAGAACACAGCATGTTGTTATCAATGGAGAGACGTCTACAGACGTTAAAGTAACCTCTGGCGTGCCACAGGGGAGTGTTATGGGACCATTGCTTTTCACAATATATATAAATGACCTAGTAGATAGTGTCGGAAGTTCCATGCGGCTTTTCGCGGATGATGCTGTAGTATACAGAGAAGTTGCAGCATTAGAAAATTGTAGCGAAATGCAGGAAGATCTGCAGCGGATAGGCACTTGGTGCAGGGAGTGGCAACTGACCCTTAACATAGACAAATGTAATGTATTGCGAATACATAGAAAGAAGGATCCTTTATTGTATGATTATATGATAGCGGAACAAACACTGGTAGCAGTTTCTTCTGTAAAATATCTGGGAGTATGCGTGCGGAACGATTTGAAGTGGAATGATCATATAAAATTAATTGCTGGTAAGGCGGGTACCAGGTTGAGATTCATTGGGAGAGTGCTTAGAAAATGTAGTCCGTCAACAAAGGAGGTGGCTTACAAAACACTCGTTCGACCTATACTTGAGTATTGCTCATCAGTGTGGGATCCGTACCAGATCGGTCTGACGGAGGAGATAGAGAAGATCCAAAGAAGAGCGGCGCGTTTCGTCACAGGGTTATTTGGTAACCGTGATAGCGTTACGGAGATGTTTAATAAACTCAAGTGGCAGACTCTGCAAGAGAGGCGCTCTGCATCGCGGTGTAGCATGCTCACCAGGTTTCGAGAGGGTGCGTTTCTGGATGAGGTATCGAATATATTGCTTCCCCCTACTTATACCTCCCGAGGAGATCACGAATGTAAAATTAGAGAGATTAGAGCCCGCACGGAGGCTTTCAGACAGTCGTTCTTCCCGCGAACCATACGCGACTGGAACAGGAAAGGGAGGTAATGACAGTGGCACGTAAAGTGCCCTCCGCCACACACCGTTCGGTGGCTTGCGGAGTATAAATGTAGATGTAGATGTAGGACTATGGGACTTAACATCTGTGGTCATCAGTTCCCTAGAACTCAGAACTACTTAAACCTAACTAACCTAAGGACATCACACACATCCATGCCCGAGGCAGGATTCGAACCTGCGACCGTAGTGGTCACGCGGTCCCAGACTGAAGCGCCTAGAACCGCACGGCCACACAGGCCGGCATATCTTTAAAAGCCTCTCTGCTGCAGCGTAGCAAGTGCAGGTTCTCACGGTTAGGCCGGTATTACACTATCAGATTTCTTTGTCAAAGATTTGATCAAAGATGTGATCAAATATTCCATCAAATATATTTGACAAAGATCTTTGATGTAGTATTTTTCGTCAAAGTTCAAGATGGCTGACAACAACTACTTGTTATTAACTGCAGCAGTTGCATGTACCACAATTGCACTGTGTGCATATGTGGAAGAGAAGTGGGGGGGGGGGGGGGGGGGAAGCCGTGGGTTTTACGACGACACGATAAAAGCATTCAACAAAACTTGTTACGTGAGCTTATAGTGAAGGATGTGAAGTCATACATCAATTACTTAAGAATGGATAAGCATACATTTCTGTATGTGCTCAATGAAGTGTATCCTCATCCTCATGTCACAAAGCACAATATTCACTTAAGAACTGCTATATCTGCAGAAGACAGGCTCACTGTAACACTCCGATTCCTTGCTACAGGAGAGGGTTAGGTTAGATTAGGTTAGGTTAGGTCAGGTCTCCAATCTTCGTAATCTATATTTGTATTCAGCGTGCCTCACGTTGTAAAGCGCCTCATCAGCTTCATACATCTCTATTAATTTTGTAGTTGTCGGCACACGCCAATTGTATTTGCCCGCAATGTTTATAAAAACACTACAGACGACCGAATGCAGCGATGCTAGCGCTTCATGTGGTAGCATGTCACACTGCAGTGAACAGAAGACAAGCGACTTCTTTGATCAAATCTACTGCGAGGCCCTAGATTTGATCAAATATTGGACGACATTTGACAAAATTCCGTATTACACAATCAAATATCTTTGAGAAAGATATTTGACAAAGAAATTTGATATGTTCCCCACCCTACCGTCAGCTTGAACTGACCACTTGTCGCTGTGCTGAGCAACATGCGCTTGTCCTGGTGTCAGAATGAACCGAGTCGTGATGCTAAAAACCCTCCTACTTGCATTCTTTCGTAACTCTCAATCTACTGGGCTTAAGGCGTCTCTTTATGACTTCTGATGAAGTACACAGAATGGAATTAAATAAAGGCGTTAACTGTGTGATTGAGATATCACCATTTCCTATAAATTTCTATTCTGCTTGTGCCATGCATTCTAAGAGCCTACGCCAATAGACAGTCATTCTCTGATGTTTGTGATCTTAGCGCAGTGGTCGACACATTCGTTAATACTGGCAGGTGTTCGCTTTCCTTGTGTTACCTTTACTATGTCTCAATTTCTTATCATGCGGTCCACGTTTAATTCCTGCAGTTTTATTTGTATAGCAATCGCTAATAAATCAATATCATTGCAGATAATGGCACTCTGTATGTGTATAGGCCGGCCGATGTGGCCGAGCGGTTCTAGGCGCTTCAGTCTGGAACCGCGCGACCACTACGGTCGCAGGTTCAAATCCTGCCTCGGGCATGGATGTGTGTGGTGTCCTTGGGTTAGTTAGGTTTACGTGGTTCTGAGTTCTAGGGGACTGATGGCCTCTGAAGTTTAGTCCTATAGTACTCAGACCCATTGGAACCATGTTTTTTTATGTGTATAGTTCCTTAATACCATTTCCATGTCTCTATTCTATCAGCATGAAATCAGTTTGGTTTCTGAATTTTCCTCCTGATGACTTTGAGCCACATAATTTCCTTTTCTGAGTTATGAAACAGGTGTTTGCCACAACTATATTTCTTTCCATGAAGAAACCAATAGGCTAATTTCCCTTGTCATTCCTATAACCAAGCCGATCCATGTGGCTGAGTGGTTCTAAGCATGTCAGCCCGGAACCGCGCTGCTGCTACAGTCGCAGGTTCGAATCCTGCCTCGGGCATGGATGTGTGTGATGTCCTTAGGTTAGTTAGGTTTAAGTAGTTCTAAGTTCTACGGGACTGATGATCTCAGATGTTAAGTCCCATAGTGCTTAGAGCCATTTGAACCTATAACCAATATCATGGTTGTCTACTATGGCTCCCTCCTTCTCTTCTCCAACAGTTGCACATTTTCAGTATCACTTTATGCGTTTGTTCGTTTACTTGTCGGTAGTTATAAATATTATATTATTTGTGAAAATAAAAATTAGTAGACAGCCAAATAACATTCTAAATTTAATAAAAGTTCATCCGATTACACGTATTTTTCCTATTATATTAATTGTAATATAAATAGTAAAGAAAATAACTGTGTTGAAAATAAAAAAAACTGACGAACGGGAGTCGATCCAGCGATCCAGCGGCTTGAACGCCAACCACTTTTTTTTTTTTTTTTTTTTTAATTTTTTCTATATTGTTGGTTGTTGTTGAGGGCGGACGTCCGATGACACCCATTGTTAGTTCGGTCATCCGTTCTCTCAGTTTTTTATTAGAAAGGGTAGCTAATGCTCTAACCGAACACGCTTTTTTTTTTTTTTACTCATTTTGCTCGATATAGTTCGTTTCATTTGGTCTGGGCGAACGTCATAAGACATCCGTTCAAATTGATCGTTGGTTCCTTGACTCATTTTTTTTTACTACAGGGAGCGCTCACCCCTCTGACCGAACGCGCTGAGCTACCGTGCCGGCACCACACGGCTGCAGAGGCTTCATAGTTAAAATGGCCACTCACAGATATACATCTGACGACCGAAATTACCTTGCGCTTTTCTCAATAATGCTTGAGAATTACGCGCCACTGCTTACACATTTTGTTGTACTCATGGAGAACTACGAGTGTACGAAGTGTGGTGTCACCGCCAGACACCACACTTGCTAGGTGGTAGCCTTTAAATCGGCCACGGTCCGGTAGTATACGTCGGACCCGCGTGTCGCCACTGTCAGTGATTGCAGACCGAGCGCCGCCACACTGCAGGTCTAGAGAGACTTCCTAGCACTCGCCCCAGTTGTACAACCGACTTTGCTAGCGATGGTTCACTGACAAATACGCTCTCATTTGCCGAGACGATAGTTAGCATAGCCTTCAGCTACGTCGATTGCTACGACCTAGCAAGGCGCCATTATCAATAGATATTTAACTTGTGATGCCTGTACCATCAGACCGATGTTCTCTACTTATGGATTAAAGTTAAGTATTCTACCAGTTACCTCCTGTTTTGCTAGTCTTATTTCTCTGACCTGATCCAGACCTCACGCCAGTCTGCGTGAGCTAAACGCCGTGCCTTTCGGCTACCTGTCATAGTGGATTGGCTGTCTGGCCAGTCCACTACACGAAGTTTACAGTAAATCCACGTTCCAAACGTCGTGGCCTCCCCTTGTAGTGCAGGCCTGACAAAGCGTGGCGTGGCTCGCAAACTGACACCTCCAACGAGTGCTCTTCCCGCCCCCCCCCCCCCCCCTTGCCCCTTCAGGACTACTCGCACTGTGCCATCATAGCCAGACCGAACCATGCGATCGGCTTGTTTGTCGTCAGTCAAGAGGGGCACTCTCTTCAGACTGCTTCCTCAGCGCATAGGCTCTCGCTGATCGACAGGCATCTGTTGCTAGCGTTGATCTATTCAGATTTACCCTCCTTAATATTGCACTATAGCTCAGGTTGTCAATTTGGTTGTACTGTGGTTGTAATTCTGGTTCCATGCTGGTTATTATTCTGTTTTTCTGTTACAGTTCCTGAGAATGTCGGAAAGAGGGAACACTAAAAACAGCGGTTTCAATGACGACTGGAGGACGAAAGGTTTTTTTTTTTTTTTGTTTTTTTTTTGTACATTAATCTGATGCAATAACGGAACTTTAATACGTAAGATATGCCAAAACAAAGGTAGTAATGTAGGTCGACAATTCTCTTCACTCCGTGAAGCAACGCATAGGCGTTACTATCATGATGAACGATACTCTTTAGTGAATAAGTTTAAAAAAAGACAAATACCAAAGATAGTTAAACCGACAGACCTTAAGAAAACTGTTTAACTGAACACATGAAAGGATGTGCAAATAGATATGGCAAAATCATTTATGACGATGCCGTCGAATATTGTAAAAACCGGTGCTTTGTAATGCAGCACTGTAAAAAGTGGAATTCTTGACAAGGATCAGAGGATCAAATGAAACAAAACAATTTAACCGCAAACTGTCAGTAGCGAGTACTGATTTAAAAAATCTCGGTCAGCTGTTAATTTTTATTTAAATAACAATCGGAGACTATTCTGTGCAACAAAAATTACTAGCTCTATTTTCGTTGCTCAGTATAACAATTACGGGTGTTTATAATTCACTGAAAAGTATGTACACAGAATATGATTTTCAAAAATGCTCTCCTTTTTGTACCGATGCTGCACGAGTTACAGTCGGTAGCGAAAATGGCTTTGGTAGTCAATTATGGGAAAACGAAATAAAGTGTCTTAACTTGCCATTGAGTTATTCATTAGGAAGCACTAGGTGCGAAAAGTGTTTCGGTGGTGTTCACTGAAAGATGTAACGAATATAATGTGCCGAGGAAATAGATCACTAGCTCGTCGAAAATTTGAAACATTTTTGGTAGAAGCTGAAGCGCAATACAGAGATATTTCCTTCCGAAAAATGTTGATTGAGTGCAGGAAACTGTTTAACTCGGCCCTCCTCTCCCCACCACTCCCCCCCCCCCCTCCCAGAGAAACGTTTTAAAGTTTTGAGATAGTTAAAATCGGACACTTTGGAACTTCCAAAGAAACTGAAGGTTTCACGCTTTTACACAATTAGCATTTGCAACAGATTTTACAAACAGGGTAAATGATATGAGCGTAAGAGCAGTAGTTAGGGCTCACATTCCAGGATGACGCAGTTTTCGCAGCAATTGGCCGCCGTGGCTGTGGTGGGGCTTTGTCGGCACCTCACAATGGCGATTGGAGGGGGCTAGGAACCGCTGGAGGGGAATGGCTGACAAGGAACGCTTTGCCAGGCTTGATGTAACGTTACATAAATAGCGACCGAATAGAAGGTTACGCTGTTTAAGTTATGTACTACAAAACAAACGCAGGTAACAGTTGAATTTTGGTGGATCATCGCTGCATGGTAGTTATCATTTTCAGATATCAACTAAGGTAAGGCAATGTGGGTTGCTGTTGGTTAACACCAGACCGTTACATAGATGTCAATAGGCGAGAACAACCTTGCAGAAACGGTGCTGTTGCCTACGGTTCACTACAAGAGTGAAGTGACAAAAAACAGATTTCAGAGTACCTGACGGCTCTACACAAAAGTTTTGTCTCAAGTACAGAGAGGGTTGCGGACCAGTGGACAAAATTCAAAACCATCGTACAATATACGTTAGATGAGCATGTGCCAAGCAAGATCGTAAGAGATGGAGAAGAGCCACCGTGGTACAACAACCGAGTTAGAAAACTGCTGCGGAAGCAAAGGCAACTTCACAGCAAACATAAACATAGCCAAAGCCTTGCAGACAAACAAAAATTAGGCGAAGCGAAATGTAGTGTGAGGAGGGCTATACGAGAGGCATTCAATGAATTCGAAAGTAAAGTTCTATGTACTGACTTGGCAGAAAATCCTAAGAAATTTTGGTCTTATGTCAAAGCGGTAGGTGGATCAAAACAAAGTGTCGAGACACTCTGTGACCAAAATGGTACTGAAACAGAGGATGACAGACTAAAGGCCGAAATACTAAATGTCTTTTTCCAAAGCTGTTTCACAGAGGAAGACTGCACTGTAGTTCATTCTCTAGACTGTCGCACAGATGACAAAATGGTAGATATCGAAATAGACATCAAAGGGATAGAGAAACAATTAAAATCGCTCAAAAGAGGAAAGGCCGCTGGATCTGATGAGATACCAGTTCGATTTTACACAGAGAAGGAACTTGCCCCCCTTCTTGCAGCGGTGTACCGTAGGTCTCTAGAAGAGCGTAGCGTTCCAAAGGATTGGAAAAGGGCACAGGTTATCCCCGGTTTCAAGAAGGGATGTCGAACAGATGTGCAGAAGCTGTAGACTTATACCTCTAACGTCGATCAGTTGTAGAATTTTGGAACACGTATTATGTTCGAGTATAAAGACTTTTCTGGAGACTAGAAATCTACTCTGTAGGAATCAGCATGGGTTTCGAAAAAGACGATCGCGTGAAACCCAGCTCGCGCTATTCGTCCACGAGACTCAGAGGGCCATAGACACGGGTTCCCAGGTAGATACCGTGTTTCTTGACTTGCGCAAGGCGTTCGATACAGTTCCCCACAGTCGTTTAATGAACGAAGTAAGAGCATATGGACTATCAGACCAATTGTGTGATTGGATTGAAGAGTTCCTAGATAACAGAATGCAGCATCTCATTCTCAATGGAGAGAAGTCTTCCGAAGTAACAGTGATTTCAGGTGTGCCGCAGGGGAGTGTCGTAGGACTTGGGTAACATTACAACATCTTTGTAACGAATATTATTTTCAATACCGTACCCATGTAACCAACTACAGCATACGACTTCATCATTACAATCAAAATATTTTGAGTAAAACAATAAATAAAATTGGCGTGTACTTTATAAACCACATGCACCGGTAACCTCTTGTTCGGGATGGTTCATGGTCGAGACGACATGTGCTGTGAACCTTATTTGTGTTTTAAGGTTTTAGTTAGGTGAATTTTCGTTCTTGAATACCAGTATCAGCAGGTAGCCCACCGCATACTCTTAATTCCTCGGCAAACACTGATAATTGCTTTAGTCAGCGAAAATTAAACTGTAAATAAGTAATTCAGGTGCTATTACCTGCACGCTAAAGATTCGAAATTTCGGGTGAAGGTCTCGTGCCCTAAGCTATGACACAACAATCTTGTGCCTCAGCTATGACACAACAGGTGTGGCGACGTAGCACTGTGGGCATGCGGAAGGTGATGGATTCGAATCCTGTCAGGTGCTCTGAAATTTTGTTTTTAAATGTTTATTGAAAGACTTTGATCATAATTTTTATTCAGATAAATGATTTAATTTTTTTTCGATTTCTGATGCTTTGATCTCATTTCTTTTCCCATTATTAAATTTTTATTAGTAATTTTTTTTTTCAAAGATGTTCAAATGTGTGTAAAATCTTATGGGACTTAACTGCTAAAGTCATCAGTCCCTAAGCTTACACACTACTTAATCTAAATTATTCTAAGGACAAACACGCACAGCCATGCCCGAGGGAGGACTCGAATCTCTGCCGGGACCGGCCGCACAATCCATGACTGCAGCGCCCCAGACCGCTCGGCTAATCCCGCGCGATTTTGCAAGAAATTTTTGGGAGTGGTAGATCATGTCATGAGGAACAACTTCCCAGCGACGCAAGGCTCCGTCTCGTATTTGGTTATGTCCCTGAGAGGAGGCGAGTTGTAGGCATTCTGCTGCGTTTATATGCAATGTCTGTTGCCTGTCATCCATTCATCTGCTCTACGTTAAACGCAGTATGCCGGTCAAAAGTTCCCGCTTCACTTCTAAACTATCTTTCCCCGCTTAGACACACCCATTCTCACGGTTTCCTTGTCGAAAATCACTGTCATTTTACTGTGGTAGGAAGTATGTGCACATCTGGCGAGTAGACCCTGATAGTTCGATGAAATATAGGCCTCCAGGGTTGCCATTCCTGACATCCCAGGGAAGTGTCTGCAAACGGAACAAAATTCGAGAGATGTAAAGGTAATTTCCAGAGTACCTCAACGAAATGTGATAGGATGATTGCTGTTTCCAGCGTATATAAATTACCACGTAGAGAGTGTCGGATGCTCTCTACGGCAGTTCACAGATGATGCGGTTGTCTATAAGAAAGATGGTACTGAACTGTAGAATGAACGGTGCGGGCTCCGGCAGTTGCCCCTGAACGTAAATAAATGTAACATTGCGTATACATAGGAAAGAAATCCACTACGGTACGACTACACTGTTTTCGACAAATTGCTGGAAAAAGTATCTACCGTAAAATTTCTCGGAGTAACTGTCCACAACGACCTGAAATGGAATGACCATATACAACAAATTGTAGGAAAAGCAGATGCCAAACTGAGTTTCATAGGTGGAATCTTAAGGAAATGTAACCCACCCACGAAAGGAGTGCTTTACAAGGCGCTTGTTCGACATATTCTTAAATGTTTTCATCGACCCGGGATCCTTTCTTACCGGGTGCGACTGACAGAAGAGAGAGAGGAGATCCAACGAAGAACGGCGCGTTTCGTCACGGGATCGTTTAGCCGATGCGACAGCGTTACAGATATACTAAAAAAGAATTCCACTGGCGTACACTACAAGGGAGGTGTTGTGCATCATAGAGGTTTAATATTGAAATTTCGAGATAGTGCCTGCCGGAAGTCTGACAACTTATTACTTTCTCCCACATACATCTCGCGGAATTACCACGACGAGGAAATTCGAGAAATTAGGAGTAATACCGATGCTTACCAACAATCCTCCTCACACGCCATTCGCGAGTGGAACAGGGTAGGGGCGAACAGCTAATGGTACCACAAGTACCCCCAGACCACACATTGTTAGAAATTTTGCGGAGTACAGGTGAGTAGATTTTGTCTCTAACAAAGGTTGTCCCATGAAGCAATCTATCCGGCTCACTTGTTTGTCGCAAAGATTTTAAAATACCATCTATATCTGCAAAATGTTTGCGCTTCGGCAGGATGTCTCTTTCAGTATAACAGGAATATTGCGCGAAGAATTTACTGCTCAGGTTCTCGGAAAGGAACATATTGCAGTTCGAAGGTGTTACAGAACAAAGTGCTTTGATTATCTGTGTGAAATGAATGTTATGGCAAACAGATTTCACAGGAGACAATTTGCAGCTCACTGAAACCGTGAGACTATTCTCTTTCAACAATTAACGCAATAATTATATATGGTATAAATTTAATAATTTAACTTCAAATTCCGTAAATTACAATATGAAAGATGTTTAAAGTTCATTTCTTAATTTGCTAATAACTCACGCAGTTAGCTACTTGGTGTAAAGAATGTTGCTGTGCCGTTCGTCAATTATTCGGGCACGATTTTGTTTAGTCCACGGCGTTCCAATTTATACACATCAAAAACTAAGTTTTCTGTTCTCTCTCTCTCTCTCTCTCTCTCTCTCTCCCTCTGTGTGTGTGTGTGTGTGTGTGTGTGTGTGTGTGTGTGTGCGTGTGTGTGTGTGCGTGCGCGCGAGCGCGATACACGTACGCACATATCATTGGTACTAAATAAGAGGGGAAACAAGTGACAGAATGCTGTCTGAAATAATGAAGCCGCTAGAGAAAAATGCTTCTCGAACCATATGAACAGACAGATGTGTCGAAAACGTCACCGACAATGACAGCTTGTGCACAAATTCATTGGATTATTTCTAGCCGAGCAAAAGTTGATGTACTATTTTTATCTCTGCTCATTTAATGCCAAAAATAGGACTCGCATTTCGGTTCCGTGCTGGAAGAATCAGCAATGCAACAGCAGATTTCTAAAACGAGGTTCTGGAACCAGCTGGTACATATGAAATTTCCCAAGTTTTTCAGCAGGTCGGAAATACGTTTTTACATGTTTATCAATTTACATTTGTAAAGCAGCACTGTGGAGGACGTTTTGAACATAAATGAAGCAGGAATTGAAATGCGCCTTTGATACATTCTTGCTAAGGATAGCACCCGCTTTAGCGTACAGATAATAGCACCTGAATTACTTATTTGCAGTTTAATTTTCGCTGACTAAAGCAATTATCAGTGTTTGCCGAGGAATTAAGAGTATGGGGTGGGCTACTTGCTGATACTGGTAAACAAGAACGAAAATTCACCTAACTAAAACCTTAAGACACAAATAAGGTTCACAGCACATGACGTCTCGACATTGAACCATCCTGAACAAGAGGTTACTGGTGCATGTGGCTTATAAAGTACACGCCAATTTTATTTATTGTTTTACTCAAAATATTTTGATTGTAATGATGAAGTCGTGTGCTGTAGTTGATTACGTGGGTACTTTATTCAAAATAATATTCGTTACAAGGATGTTGTAATGTTCCCCAAGTGTTAGCGTATTTCGTGACTGTGTGCTTTCGCGCAGTAGCGCTGAGAGGATTTTATCGCTGCTTAATAGACACTGCGATTACAATGAAATTAATGTCTCTGTAATTGTATTATCAATGTAATTTTAAGTGAAGAAAGACTCGCAATTTTTTTGTTCTCTCTCCTCCTGGTCAGCCATTGTCTGGTAGGGTCACTGCTTGGTCTATGTTTTGTTGAGATTTTGTTATTTGTGCTCATTTCGCATAATAATAATTAATTTAATTGTGTTTGTTATTACGACTAATCATACGTTTTTTTCCTCAACGTTTTTCATGATTTTGATAGTTAAATGCGGCTTACTTTGTGTGGGGATGTCTGTTGGTTAATGATCGCGTGTTAACGGAAGCAATCAGTGCAATACGTTTGGTTTGGTTTAGGAATAGAACCTGCATCTTAAGTTTTACTTTTCACAAAACGAAGTCCGATACCTTTTAGGCGTAAATCACGTCCCAAAATTATATTCGCCAACAAACAATCCCGGTAGAGGTGCCTAGCTAAAAAATATGAAGCATGATGGCGGCAATTAAATTCCTATTTAAATATTAAAAAAATACTTTTACATGATTTTTCAAGTATGTAATTTTTCTTGATTTAATTGAAGATTCAATTAGCAAAAGCCAGAATAATATAAAATTAAATACTAATTACAAAATCAAAAACCCAATAAATAATTAACAGCCACCATAAAAAATATCACCCTTAGTACAGGACCTATTTATGTATGTTCATATGTATGTATAGGTATTATTGTAATTTTGGAATCTAAAAAGTTTGTATATTTCTGTTACATGAAACAACACTGTAACGAGATACGAAACAATTTCAACAAGCTGGGAAATACGAGACGTGGAGCACGATCCTTACAAGAAAAAACCACGTCTTGAGACGTTGCTGAAGCGCAGTAAGAAAGGAGGTAAGGACTTTGTTTTCCATCGCGCTGGGGTTTAAAAGTCAGCTAGGGAGTGTTAAATTAAAAAAACAAAAACAAAAAAAACGTTGCTCAAAATAGCTCGCAAAAATTCTTGGAGAATTTTGCAAAACATAATGTCGGCAAAATGGCCGCTTTCTAGAACGACTGAGTATCGTCGCTAGATTGTTTTATCATAAATCGCTATACATTATCAGTGATTCTTATTAAATAACATTTGCCGTGTGTAACTTAAGGAGAATTAACAGTCAATTTTATTAAATTCAGTTAGGTGTATTTTTTTTAAATCCATGGGAAAAATTGGTAGAAACATTAAAATGGCTACACCGCTCGGAGGAGTGTCAGACGTAGACAGTGGCGATCAAAATATGGCGATTCACTAAACTTCAAGTAATGAATTATCGGCGGGTGAAAATGCACCTACGGCCGAACGTACATAAGAACCCACCCTGAGTGAATCAGTACTTACTAATTTCGCGGAAGTGTTCACATTTTTCAAAGAACAGATGCAAGGTTTACATCGCGCTGCTCAAGAACAAGATGCATACTTCATAGAACTTAATAAAAATGTAACAGACAGTTTAGATGCTAAACTACAAAACGTGACTGACAGTTTACACGCAAAACTTGAAAATCAGACTGACAGTTTAAATAGAAAACTTCAAACTGCGTCCACTGAAATTCAAAATAAAATAATCACACTAGTAAACGAAAATTTGAACGCCATAGCCCATGAGATACAAGAAAATGTTGCCACACACATTCGTGACGACCTTGATAAAAAATTCAGTAAAATTGAAACTAAATATTAGTGATGAATTTGACGAAATGCGAAAAACATACAAGCACCTGCCCGAAGATGTCGATGATGTAACCAAGCAGGTCGCGCAAGTTAACGGAACACGAAGTACATTAGAGAATTCTGTGCAGCAAATAGCTTCACAGGTACAGGCAGTCGCTATCGAACAGGAGAAAACTGTAGAAGCGAAGTTTCTAGAGAAAGGCATTCAGTTTGCTTTTCGACTTTGTAAACTGGTTGAACATGGAGGACAACCAATTTCAAGAATGTTTACGGAACGAACTGCTTGAAACTGTAAAGAAAGCGACACACGAAGCTTTTTCTGCAACAAACATGTTAGGTGAAAACACCGAACAGGTTTCTGAATGGAAACAGACACACAAGTACACACGTTAAAGAAGGAGCTTGCAGCGATAAAAAACGCAGCAGGAGAGTCTGATTCACGTGTCAATAAGTTGCCAGAAACTCAGATTGTAATATCTCGAGCGGCAACACCAATCAGCTGTTCCGCAACAATGTCAGTTGCGCAACCCGTTCACGTAGCTTGTGAACAGGGGACGGGCAGTTGTCTTTGTAACATACTTGTGTAGGAGAGTTTACCAAAATGCAGACAATTCCAAAGTTTTACACCTGATCGCAAAATGCTACACCCTGTTATTTTTATCAAAAACTTCCGTGGTATACTACCAAAATCATGGAATGATAAACAGAAAATACAATTTGTCACTACCAATATTCAAGGTGATGGAGCCTTACGGGCAAGTGAAGTAATAGATTACTGCCATACTTATGAGGAATTCGAGAAAGATTTTCTAAATAAGTATTGATCAGCAAAAACACAAGAACGTTTAATTCTTGAGATGTACAGGGTGATTCAAAAAGAATACCACAACTTTAGGAATTTAAAACTCTGCAACGACAAAAGGCAGAGCTAGGCACCGTCTGTCGGCGAATTAAGGGAACTATAAAGTTTCATTTAGTTGTACATTTGTTCGCTTGAGGCGCTGTTGACTAGGCGCCAGCGTCAGTTGATGCTAAGATGGCGACCGCTCAACAGAAAGCTTTTTGTGTTATTGAGTACGCTAGAAGTGAATCGACGACAGTTGTTCAGCGTGCATTTCGAACGAAGTATGGTGTTAAACCTCCTGATAGGTGGTGTATTAAACGTTGGTATAAACAGTTTACAGAGAATGGGTGTTTGTGCAAAGGGAAAAGTTCTGGACGGCCGAGAACGAGTGATGAAAATGTAGCACGCATCCAGCAAGCATTTGTTCGCAGCCCAGGAAAATCGACTCGCAGAGCTAGCAGAGAGCTGCAAATTCCACAATCAACTGTATGGAGAGTCCTAGGAAAAAGGTTAGTTATGAAACCTTATCGTCTGAAATTGGTTCAGGCACTGTCTGCAGCTGATAAGATTAAAAGAATCGATTTCTGTGATTTTATCCTTGCTCAAATGGAAACAGATGAATCTTTCATTTCAAAGATTGTGTTTAGTGATGAAGCAACTTTCCACACTAAAGGGAAAGTCAACCGTCACAATGTCTGTATATGGGGCACTGAGAATCCGCGGGAAACAACTCAGTATGAACGTGACTCGCCCAAGGTGAACGTTTTCTGTGCCATTTCATATTGCTCAAGTGTCTGGAGGGGGCCATATTGAACATCTCTGAACTTGTTTTTGAGTGAAAAAAAAACCTTTTTAAATATTCTTTGTAATGATGTATAACAGAAGGTTATATTATGTTTCTTTTATTAAATACAAATTTTTAAAGTTGTGGTATTCTTTTTGAATCACCCTGTATAATCCTGAGATGTACAATAGAAAAGCAGGTACATTGCGTAAATATTTTGAGAAGTATATAAATAAAGCGAAATATTGGGATGAATCAATGCCCAAACAAGAAGTCGTTTGGCTTTTATAATCAAAATTACCAGTCTCAATAAAAGAAAAACTACTTCATGTACCAGATTTAGACGTAGAACTTTTCATGTCAACGCTTGATTCTATTGACCTGTTGCATGAAGAAGCGAAATTGAATGGGGGCAGTACTGCTCAGTTATCAAACAACAACAGTAATGACTGTTTCCAATATCACAATAAAACCGGCAATGGTAAAAAAAATGGGAATAGTTCGCCTCAATCTTACAATGGCAATAATAACGTAGGGCAAAGGGATGGAAGAAATTCTCCTCATTTGAATACGAGGCGTAGGAAAGACAACAGGTTCATCCAGGGTACAGTAATTACAACAGTAATAACAATAATCAGCAAACCGCTGGCAACCACTACCACAGCAGCTATACAGTAACTGGCATCCTAAAACAGGGACCAATACACAGTCAGCTGGCGCTTCTGCATCATCAAACAGTGCTGCTGAACACAACAGTTCTGAACAAAACAGGAGGCAACAGCCACCAGTAAGAATTATAGAAGCGGTGGGCAACACTACGCCCAGCACTTCAGAGGCGTTAAACTAAATGCGACCTCATACAGCCTCACAGAAGAAGCGGGGAGGGGGGGGGGGCAAATGACATGAGTGCGTGTATTTAAAAGAAATAATCAGAGTGATGAACTTTGCGAAGAACACCAACTGTGTAAACTAACCGAAAAGGAAACAATTACGCTGCATTTCACGCAGTAGTATGTGGAATACCAACCGCAGTTACTGTTGACACTGGAGTGGCTACATGTTAAACGGCTTTAGAATTCCATAATATGATTTGTGAACTTCAGACACCACATACGCTGCCGGTACGCAGTTGTAGGATCATCGGTGCATTTGGAAATATGTCAAAGGGAGTACGTATACAGACTCATGTATTAGTTGAGGCAGGTAATGCAACTATAGAGAACACATTCCTGCTTTGTGAAGGTTTATCAGTGAGCTGCATTTGGGGAGTAGATTTCTTACAAGATAGAGATGCAGCACCTTTCTTGTGGTAAATGTGTTTTAAAAGCGAATGAGGAGGAGATAGCCCTACCACTCATTAAAAGCAAGCCGGTTCACAGTAAGTTATGTCAAGGAGTCCGAATCAAGATCAGAAAAACAGAGGTAATTGTATGTGACAATCAATTTCCTATGTTGTCACATCAAACACAGTCCGCCAACACCAATTTGATGTACAGTCTTGCAGACAAGAAATATGAAGCAAAGTTTATGAATCAGTTTATTTAAACACTGTACAAAAAAACGAACTGATTTACCTTTTAAACAAATATATATTCCTGTTTCTGATGAAAAGCCCAGTATAATTAAGGCATATGTGTACACAATACAAGTAAAGCCTCACGAAACATTTTGCCACGCTATCTGTTCTGTCCAATGAGCCAACAGTGGAGCCGTATCGAATGGAATCCATCGCATGTTACAAGTTATAAATAAATGTTTTACTGAGTGCACATTTCCTGGAATGGATGGAAATATGTAAATATTATGAGAATTTGTAAATGTGTTAGTATGTAAGGCATTTCACAGTGTACATAGTAGTCTTAAGAGAAATTTATTTTCCTCATGTGCATAAGTAGATCTTAAGTAAACCTTTTGCTGAACAACAATCTTTGACATGAGTAGTAGAAGTTCAGGAATAATCTTTCAAGTAAAGTAATTTCATTAATATTATGAAGAGAAGTCTAACAAGAAACTTATTTTCATGTAACTTAGTAACATTTTCATGGATGCGATTATTCCATTTCTTTTGCTAAGCAATTCTAAGTAAAGAAAGTAAGGCAGAAGTCATACAGATGATAAAGTATTTCTATCAGTAGATTTTAATTTTTGTACAAATGCAATGATTTGTAGTATAAAATAATTTTCTGTTTATGCGTAGCATGTAGTTTGCATACATAAACAGCAAGACACTGTAGGTCGTGTTTTAAAGTGAAGTGATAAAGCTATTGAAATTTTGGTTCGATAGTGGTGAAATGACAACTTTGTGCCATAAGCAGATTCGTATTCTGCACTAATTCTCGCGATTAATTTAAACGGTACACACCAGTTTGTGTGGTAAAAACAGTCAGTGATGCCCTTAGCTCGAGTAGCAATGAATAAAATCGCATTACATACAGAAAAAAAAACACTGTAAAGCTAGGCTTCACTACCGCAAACAGCCACACAATGAAATTAATGTCGCGATGAACTGTAAGAGGCAAAAGTTAGAAAGTTATAGGACATAAACACTACGTCAATCATACAGTTAGCACTTACAACAGAGTACATAAGCTGTGGGATTTTTCTTTGAGCACATTTGTAAGTAACATGACACATACCGACACAGGCTGAGTCATAAGTTGTTAATAGCAAACAGAACTGTCAATGGTGAAGTAGTGCACGCAAATTTACATTTCACAGGAGGGCTCTTAATACAAGAGCAAAGAGAAATACGCGTTACCAAGAGACGTTATACGCATGATAGTACAGTTTCCACTGGTGAAATAAATACAAACACTTTGCTCTAATGTAGAAACTGAACGGCACTTTTAGTGGCCAGTGAACTTAATTTGTGTACTGACCCAGACGACAACATTGGAGCGATGTGATGAAACGCTGAAGTGGAACACAGTGAAGTGTTGTTACTTGGAACTCAGATAGTGTGTATCGCACATAAACTGTGGAACAAACTGTAGCGCTGGAACCTTATGAATGTGATGTCACGTGTGACTTATTACACGCCGACGCAAACTAAGCGCTTAAGAAACGAAACCTTCGCTAAACAATAAGCAAACATGTGTAGCGTACGGTACCCCGAGGACACTAACGAATGTGCGGAAACCGAAACTAACATGAACGTGTTAGTGCAGTAACGGTGTTGATGACAACTGACAGTAAAGTTTATGAACAAAAACCATACAACGCAATCACCGAACAAACTGATGTAAATTAGTGTTGCAAGTGATTACAACTAACTACTAATCAAAATTCTTTCTAGGGAATGTGTATTAAAATAGTGTTACTGGCCCCTGTCTACGAATGTTTCCTGTAATCCCTGTATCCTGAGATGACTGAATCCCGTCGGGCACTACCGGTTCATAATTCAGCAACCTTCTTGCTCCATCGCATAATAGTCATGGCTCACACGTCTGCAGATTTGTCAACATGGCGAGCACGCCGCCATGGCCGCTCTACGCCACAGAAACGGCGAATGCTGCAGCACGACTGACTTTGCCTACAATGTGTCGCCATTACAACTGTCGAGCAAGAATGAATAATGTGCAACTGAGTGATTGTTGTAAACTGTTTCAAAACCCACACGTATTTCTGTAACAAATCCCATACGATGATTCCTAAGTGTTTAATGTGAACATTTCAGAACTCAAACTAAAATCACAAGGATAAATAACTGCCAAAAGTTAATTTCCTGCCTGAATGTTTTTTAACGATGTAATTTGTTCATCCTGATTAATTTCACTAAATGATCTGATTTTGTCAACGTATACTGAGAAAAGATTGCATGCGAAAAAAGGAAATGGATTCGTATGCTTTTCCTGTCGTTTCGCTAGGCTCCGGCAGGATCGCATGCGAATGGGAAGGCAAAATACGTTCCTGGCAAAACTAAAACAGGCTCCAGCTCAAATGAATAAAATGATGAAAAAAATAGAAATCTAAAGACTAAAACTTAATGAAGCGAAGTAAATTTTTAAGACTTTTACAAAGACTTGACAAACTTTTAAAAAATTTCGGGGGCTGTGTAATGTTCCCCAAGTTTTAGCGGATTTCGTGACTGTGTTTTCGCGTAGTAGCCGTGAGACGATTTTATCGCTGCTTAACAGACACTGCAATTACAATGAAATCAATATCTCTGTAATTTTATTGTCTTTGTAGTTTTAAGTAAAGAAGGACTCGCAATTTTTTGTTCTTTCTCTTCTTGGTCAACCATTGTCTGGTAAGGTGCATTTAAAGTAAATAGCCTCGCAAACGTAATCAGTGAACAGATATCGCCTCAATGTTTTGAGAGTGAGGCCTTTGATGTCCGAAGAAACCTAAACCCAAATCATTTGTCATCAGTTTTTAATTTTCGCCCTCATGTAGGATGCAACATGAAGAAACAGGAAGCCAACGCTATACTAGAAAAACTATCTGCATTTGACGGCAAAATGCAAACCGCGTACATGAGACTTAAATTTCAAGTCGCCTAATGTATCGTTTCATTTCTTTGGTAACTGTGATTAGCTGAACATTCCTTCAGTTTGTGTAAAAATGTGAGAAACACCACCACTAGTGTTGTTGAATAAGAGCTGGTATTATCAGAGCATGAATAGTCGGCATACCGAGACGAATACTTCAGTTACGTAATGTTGTACATGTACTTAGTACCTGAAGATCGTTTACTTGTATTCACAATCACTGCAGAAAATTCTGTCAACTTACGTATTTTCAATTATATCACACTTAAATGACCACTAAAACGGCCAGGACCATTCTGAAAATCATCCAAACGTTTTACGACAAGGAGACGGTAACTTTGTCTCCCAATAGCGTAGTGAAAGCTGTCGAAGTTAAATAAATACATAAATAAAGCATACAAATGAAAACCGCCTTTAAGATACCAAAACGGAACTGCGAACTGTAAACTAGATGACGCATAGTCTGAAACAAAAAGTAGAAGTCGTCGAATAAGAAGTAATTTAGAGTTTTATAGTAAGCGGACGGAGACAAGACAGCAAGTAAAATGTTTCAAACCTTGTTTTCTGCATTATCATCTCCACGTATTTTACAATGCTCGCCTTCGCACTATTGTTGGAATTTCACACAAATCACTTTAATCGCAGGTATACATATGGAACAATAATAGGGTAGGACGTTCTGTTATTGAAACCGATGCTTGATTTTAGTGCAGCTCCACATAGCACGTAATGGCAGTATTCGGTCTTATTTCAACCTTCATGTGGCTGTTGTTGGTACCAGTATTCAGCATGGCAGAGATAAGGGCATCTGTTTGTCTCTATGGTCTAAGCATCAGTACTCAGCAATACTCCGGTGATTATGTACTTGGACACTGTAGCATAAATTCACTTACCAGGCATCAGTAGCCAGCCACAACTACTAGCAGAACGGTATGTACCGGCATGGCATGGGTTACGTGTATCAGACGAAAAGAACATTACATAGAACAGATAATGGACCTGAAACTATAACGAACCATTAATTGCATGTCAGAAAGGTATGCGCAACTTCCCAGTCTGGATATGCCAGCCTGGTTTCGAAAGGGGCCGTGTAGTGAGACGCCTTTCGTTTAGTGTATATCTACTCGCCATGTAAACTTCATGTTCCGTAGCTCGTCTCCTGAACAACCAACCACAGAGTAATATTTGAACTAATATTGACCACCGTAGCCGGCCGCGGTGGCCGAGCGGTTCTAGGCGCTTCAGTCTGGAACCGCGTGACTGCTACGGTCGCAGGTTCGAATCCTGCCTCAGGCATGGATGTGTGTAATGTCCTTAAGTTAGTTAGGTTCAAGTAGTTCTAAGTTTTAGGGGACTGAAGACCTCAAATGTTAAGTCCCATAGTGCTCAGAGCCATTTGAACCATTTCGAACCATTGACCACCGTACACCGTGTTTAGAGACATCCAAAATCAAAACGAGAACAAAATGATTATCATAATAGGGATAAAATTACCGTTCTGCTTATTTCGTCAAGGGTATGTAATGTCATGTTCAAGTAATACTAAATACATTTGTTTCTATATGCTATGGCGTGCAGCTTTGGCCAGCAACCCTAAAACTTATTTTAATAAATCCGTTTTATAGCTTCTTTCTATTCCAGTGAATAACTTCTTGCTTTTAAGTTCATCCATTGCCAGCAATGATGAGAATTGCAGCATTATTAGTTAACTTTTCACCTTAGTTGTTTGCAAGCAAAGTTGAAGATGACGTAAGACTGTATCACAGCTGAACAATGCCTTAATGTAACACTGCCTCTATTTGATTATGTTTGATTTCTTGCCCAGTACCAAGTGTATACAGAGTGTTACAAAAAGGTACGGCCAAACTTTCAGGAAACATTCCTCACACACAAATAAAGAAAAGAAGTTATGTGGACATGTGTCCGGAAACGCTTAATTTCCATGTTAGAGCTCATTTTAGTTTCGTCAGTATGTACTGTACTTCCTCGATTCATCGCCAGTTGGCCCAATTGAAGGAAGGTAATGTTGATTTTGGTGCTTGTGTTGACATGCGACTCATTGCTCTACAGTACTAGCATCAAGCACATCAGTACATAGCATCAACAGGTTAGTGTTCATCACGAACGTGGTTTTGCAGTCAGTGCAATGTTTACAAATGCGGAGTTGGCAGATGCCCATTTGATGTATGGATTAATTAGCACGGGGCAATAGCCGTGGCGCGGTACGTTTGTATCGAGACAGAGTTCCAGAACGAAGGTGTCCCGACAGGAAGACGTTCGAAGCAATTGATCGGCGTCTTAGGGAACACGGAACATTCCAGCCTATGACTCGCGACTGGGGAAGACCTAGAACGACGAGGACACCTGCAATGGACGAGGCAATTCTTCGTACAGTTGACGGTAACCCTAATGTCAGCGTCAGAGACGTTGCTGCTGTACAAGGTAACGTTGACCACCTCACTGTGTGGAGAGTGCTACGGGAGATCCAGTTGTTTCCGTACCATGTACAGCGTGTGCAAGCACTATCAGCAGTTGATTGGCCTCACACGGGTACACTTCTGCGAATGGTTCATCCAACAATGTGTCAATCCTCATTTCAGTGCTAATGTTCTCTTTTTTTTATTTTTTATTTATTTATTTATTGTTCCGTGGGACCACATTTAGGAGAAGTCTCCATGGTCATGGAACGAGTCAATACATGAAATTATAACACGATTGTAGAAACAGATAAAATGAAATATAAGAAACATATTCAGGCGACAAGTCGTTAGTTTAAATAAAGAAAATCAAGAATGTAACACTGGAATTTGCTTAATTTTATAGCTCTTCCAGGAGCTCCTCGACAGAATAGAAGGAGTGAGCCATGAGGAAACTCTTCAGTTTAGACTTAAAAGTGTTTGGGCTACTGCTAAGTTTTTTGAGTTCTTGTCGTAACTTATTGAAAATGGATGTAGCAGAATACTGCACTCCTTTCTGCACAAGAGTCAAGGAAGTGCATTCCCATGCAGATTTGATTTCTGCCTAGTATTAACTGAGTGAAAGCTGCTAACTCTTGGGAATAAGCTAATATTGCTAACAAAAAACGACATTAAAGAAAATACATACTGTGAGGGCAATGTCAAAATTCCCAGACTATTGAATAGGGGTCGACAAGAGGTTTTCGAACTTACACCATACATAGCTCGAACAGCCCGTTTTTGAGCCAAAAATACCCTTTTTGAATCAGAAGAATTACCCCAAAAAATAATACCATATGACATAAGCGTATGAAAATATGCAAAGTATACTACTTTTCGTGTTGAAATGTCACTTATTTCAGATACTGTTCTAATGGTAAATAAAGCAGCATTTAGTTTCCGAACAAGATCCTGAACATGGGCTTTCCACAACAGCTTACTATCTACCCATACGCCTAGGAACTTGAACTGTTCCGTCTTGCTTATAACATGCCCATTCTGTCTGATTAAAATGTCAGTTCTTGTTGAATTGTGGGTTAGAAACTGTAAAAACTGAGTCTTACTGTGATTTAGCATCAAATTATTTTCCACAAGCCACGAACTTATATCATGAACTACATTATTTGATAATGTTTCAATATTACACACAAGATCCTTCACTACCAAGGTGGTGTCATCAGCAAACAGAAATATTTTTGAATCACCTGTAATACTAAAAGGCATATCATTTACATAAATAAGAAACAGCAGTGGCCCCAGCACTGACCCTTGGGGAACGCCCCATTTAACAGTGCCCCATTGGGACTGAACATCACTACCACTCTCAATATTGCGGAGGATTACCTTCTGCTTTCTGTTCTTAAAGCAGGACTCGAACCAATTGTAAGCTACTCCCCTTACTCCATAATGTTCCAACTTCTGCAGTAATATTTTGTGGTCAACACAGTCAAAAGCCTTCGTTAAATCAAAGAAAACACCTAACGTTCGCAACCTTTTATTTAATCCGTCCAAAACCTCACAGAGAAAAGAGACTATAGCATTTTCAGTTGTTAAGCCATTTCTAAAACCAAACTGTACATTTGACAGCAAATTATGTGAATTTAAATGCTGCAGTAACCTTGTATATAAACCCTCTCGATAACTTTAGCAAACACCGATGGCATAGAAATAGGTCTATAATTGTCAACATTATCCCTGTCTCCCTTTTTATAAAGTGGCTTCACTACCGAGTACTTTAATCGGTCAGGAAACTGACCACTCCTAAAGGAAAAGTTACAGATATGGCTAAGTACTGAGCTAACATACGTGGAACAATACTTCAGCAATCTGCTAGATACCCCGTCATATCCATGAGAGTTCTTGGTCTTTAGTGATTTAATTATTAACTCAATCTCCCTCTTTTCAGTATCATGGAGGAGCATTTCAGGTAACAGTCTTGGAACACTTTTTTCTAAGAGTGCTCTATGATTCCCTGTTGGGACTAGGTTTCTATTTAGTTGACCTGCTATATTCAGAAAGTGATTATTAAATGCTGTACATATATGCGACTTATCAGTAACACACACATCCCCACTACGCACTGATTCTATATTCTCGACCTGTCTCTGCAGACCAGCCACTTCCTTTACGACTGACCATATGGTTTTGATTTTATCCTGAGACTTAGCTATTCTATCTGCATACCACATACTTTTTGCCTTCCTAATAACTTTTTTAAGCACCTTACAATACTGTTTGTAATGGGCTGCTGCATTTAGATTTTGACTGTTTCTAACGTTTTGATATAATTGCCACTTTGTTCTACAAGATATTCTTATCCCTTTAGTCAGCCACCAAGGCTGCCTGTTTGTGCTAGTACCCTGTTTTGAACGTTCTAACGGAAAGCAACTTTCAAAGAGCACGAGAAAAGTTTTGAGGAAGGCATTATATTTATCGTCTACTGAATCAGCACTATAAACATCTTGCCACTCTTGTTCCCTGATAATGTTTACAAAAGTCTGTACAGCAACTGGATCAGCTTTCCTAAAAAGTTGGTAACTATATTTAACATGTGTTGCAGCACAAAAATCTTTTAGACTTAAAATTTGTGCATCATGATCTGAAAGGCCATTCACCTTTTTCCTAACAGAATGCCCTTCTAATAATGACGAATGAACAAAAATATTGTCTATGGTTGTTCTACTGTTCCCTTGCACTCTCGTTGGAAAGAATACGGTTTGCATAAGATTATATCAATTAAGGAGGTCTACTAGCATCCTTTTCCTTGCACAATCACTTATACAATTAATATTGAAGTCGCCACATATAACTAACTTTTCGTATTTCCTATAAAGTGAACCAAGAACCTCCTCTAGCTTTAGCAAAAATGTTGTGAAATCGGAGTCTGGGGATCTATAAATAACAACAGTAAGAAGTTTAGCTCCACTAAATTTAACCACACCTGCACAACATTCAAACACCTTTACGGATGAGGCTTAATTCCAACGTGATCAAATTGTAAATTTTCACAATCAACACGTATGGGCTGACGAGAATCCTCACGCAATTGTGCAATCACGTCATCAACACAGATTTTCTGTGAACGTTTGGGCAGGCATTGTTGGTGATGTCTTGATTGGGCTCCATGTTCTCCCACCTACGCTCAATGGAGCACGTTATCACGATTTCATACGGGATACTTTGCCTGTGCTGCTAGAACATGTGCCTTTACAGGTACGACACAACATGTGGTTCATGCACGATGGAGCTCCTGCACATTTCAGTCGAAGTGTTGGTACGCTTCTCAACAACAGATTCGGTGACCGATGGATTGGTAGAGGCGGACCAATTCCATGGCCTCCACGCTCTCCTGACCTCAACCCTCTTGACTTTCATTTATGGGGGCATTTGAAAGCTCTTGTCTGCGGAACCCCGGTACCAAATGTAGAGACTCTTCGTGCTCGTATTGTGGACGGCTGTGATACAATACGCCATTCTCCAGGGCTGCATCAGCGCATCAGGGATTCCATGCGACGGAGGGTGGATGCATGTATCCTCGCTAACGGAGGACATTTTGAACATTTCCTGTGACAAAGTGTTTGAAGTCACGCTGGTACGTTCTGTTGCTGTGTGTTTCCATTCCATGATTAATGTGATTTGAAGAGAAGTAATAAAATAAGCTCTAATATGGGAAGTAATCGTTTCCGGACACATGTCCACATAACATATTTTCTTTCTTTATGTGTGAGGAATGTTTCCTGAAAGTTTGGCCGTACCTTTTTGTAACACCCTGTATAATTACTGAATCTTGAGATTTTTTCCTGCAAGTGAATGATGAAAAAGTCCAAGAAGAGCAACCTGCTATGAGAGCACAAAGAAAGTTGGCTTCTGTTTTCCGTACATTCCACACAACTTCCTACATTGTATAATGCAAATAGAAGTATTCTAAGGAATGAATATATCATATTTAAACACCATAGTTCAGTGGCATAATACTTTTTTGTCCTTTTTTTCTTTTAAACAGAGACAATTTTTCAAATATGCCTGTGTCCTTAAATTCTAACATTTATATTTTACATTTAGCTTTATGTAACGACGAAAGGCAATACTTACGGTTCTAGATGTATGGATATGACGAGTCCAGCGCACTCTGTCCACATTCGCTGTTTTGGCTCACTTTCGTTAAATCGCATGGCCTACTGGGTCACTGAGTTTGAGATGAAATCACTGTTTGTTTGATGACAGTCACACTCCTCCTTCGATGATTTAACAAGTGTGAGGCCACAAGCCATGCCCTTTTTTGATATCATAAACATGGAGGGAATTTTAAAATTCTAAGAAATTAAAAAAATTAGAATGAAATTTCAAAAAATTATGAATGGCGGTGGGTTATAAAACTGAACACACACACACACACACACACACACACACACACACACACACACACAAAATAGCCAATTACAATGTAGGCACATCTCGTCTGTACTCAGAATTATCTACACATCCGAAGTCTCCCACAGTTGAAGAAGTATATGCATTGCATAAAATGATGAAACCTTGTCAACTGTGTTGTCAGTGCTGGCTTCAAAAACTCTTTTATGGGCTAGTTCACCAATCACATGTATAAATTTCCTTGGAAGTTATGTCATTTCCTATGGAATATTGGAATGAGTATTTAACATATTCTCCATAAAATAGTTAAATCAACATTTGCCGATCCACTAAAATTAACAAATGAGAATATGTAGTTCTGAGCACGTTTGTTTCAAGTACTAATCCGATAAGTCCAAAATGCCAAATAAAGCCAACTACTGGTTTAAGCTCCTGTTTCTTGTCTTCAACAGAAGGTCCCACTGGTAAAACTTTCAGGGTTTAATCTCAGTGCCATACTTTGTTCAACATACAAAAGAGCAAATTAATTATTGATGTTATTTTATCCATGTTGGATCTTTTGAACTCCACAGCTATTAATAATAGTTCATGCAGGTCATAACCAACCACAAATACTTTGCCGGCCAGTGTGGCCGAGCGGTTCTAGGCGCTTCAGTCTGGAACCGCGCGATCGCTACGGTCGCAGGTTCGAATCCTGCTTCGGGAATGGATGTGTGTGATGTCCTTAGGTTAGTTAAGTTTAAGTAGTTCTAAGTTCTAGGGGACTGATGACCTCAGATATTAAGTCCCATAGTGCTCAGAGCCATTTGGACCATTCTTGGACAAATATTTTTCATGTTTTTTTATTTTAGAGCTGTAACCAGTTTAGAGCTTTCATGCCCTCATTCATATAGTCAATATTTTCAGTTACATAAATGTTTTGATCCACAGCATGTCACCATATCTTTGCCTTGCAAATCTGTTTGTCTTTTTATTAAATTGTACTTAATTATTTCATATCCTTAATGTTCTTAAATATATAATACTGTTCCTTGAATTAACTGGGTAATGGTGTTTATGAATCTTTGACAGAGATCTTAGTGCAGGAGGTACAGTATTCATGATAAAGCTTTCACACATTTGAAGACACCTCTTCTGCCAGAAATATTTCAAGAATATCTCAAGACATAAGTGATGTGCACATACCAGAGAATGCCCTATTTGCATTCCTGGACATTGTGAACCTATACACAAATATAAGTTTCCATGAAACTATTGAAATAACGAAGTGGAATTTAATATAAAGGCAAACAGATTTGGGAGGCAGGGATGTATGAATTCGTAGAGATGTTGGAATTAATTCTAGCACATAACTATTTCTCATTCAACTAAAATATCTATATGCAGCGAGAAGGCCTAGTAAATGAAAAGCAGTCTTGCAGGACTCTGAACTAATATTTACATCAACTACTTGGAAAAAAAAATTTCATAGCCAATACCCATTTAAAAGATAATGATTTATTAGAAAAGGCATGTTAACAGCATAGTCATGTTGTTCAATGGTACAGTTGATGAAATAAAATTATTTGCAAATGTCATAAGTAACATGCACCTTAATATCAAATTCACCATTGAGTGTCTGACAGACGAGGGTATTAATTGTCTCGATCTTAGAATAAAAAAGTTGAATCAAAAACATGCCTTTGCAATTCAGAGAAAGCACACTGGCACAGATATAATTATACATATTTCTTTTTTCACCCTTCACAGTACAAAATGGCTTACTTCAAACCCATGAGAAAGGAATAAACTTCATCAAAACTATATCCAAAAGTAATAGCTACATGACACAAATAATTGACCACATATGTAGCAAAATTAGACAGTAAATCACCTGCAGTAAATTCACAACCACCTGCAAAAAAGGAAATATCTGCATGCATTCTTTTCTAGGCACAATTTCCTACCAAGTTTACAATCTTTTCTGAAGGAGATGATTTCAAATAAGTTTCCACACCCTGCATCCTATCGTTATCCACAGCCCCAAACCACCAGCCTAGGTTTGGAATAATCACAAATTTATAACACTGTGACAATTAATCCAACTTTATCTTGGACAGACCAACAGAAGCTCCAGAATAACATATCATGAACATATGGATGTTTTTAAACTAAAAAATTTAAATAAATCTGCAGTAACCACGCACATGAACCTATATGGACGCTGTTTTTCCAACATTAATGACAACTTAGAGATATTACATAACACTAAAAAGAAAATGGACCTTTTAGAGGAACTATAAAAATATATTCACCTCCTCTGTCTACCTTAAAGTTAAAGCTAGCCAATAGGAAATTTCCAAATAATTTCCTTGGACTGTTCACAGAAATCAAAAACAAATTGGACTCCTAATAGTAACAACTCTGCATAAAAATCGCCTATTTAAGATATCAGTGCTAAATCATGAACAACATATGTTTTTCTCATTCCACCCTCCAACTTTTTAATTTTGTATTTCTTCCAACTGAATTATGAACTGCAACAAAAATAGACTATCTGCAAATATAAAGGTGCACACATACATAACTAAATTATGGTATGAAATCAGCTAGCTTTAAAATATTTTGTCAAAATTTGTACTGACAGTAAAAAGACGTAAGGGTACAAACCATTTCTCTTATTGTCTTAATAAGTTTACTCAGACTGCAAAGATTTTTCCTATTAACATTTTGCATTTTGCATATCCCACACTTCTTTGTTCTGTTTGGTTTACATTCTCGCTTATGCATGATATCTTTGCTTAGTGATAATTTTTGTATAGCACATGGGTAATTTTCAAAACTGAGATTAACAATATTATGAAGTGTCCCACAGTAATTTATTTACAATATGTGTGCTGTCTGAAATTCATCAACATATGAATCGACTGGGAATCACATGGCCCACAACAAATTGCCATCTACTGAAACTTACATAAGTGAATATAACTATTTTACATTATATCTAAATAACTGAAAGCCTTAGCGTATTTTTAGTAATAAAATAGCTTATAAAGTGGGACTAAATATTTTCATATTCTTGTACACTATATGAGCAGATGACATTTATGTAACTGAAAATGTTAAGCATCTGAAGATGGGTATGGTATCCCAAAACCGGTTATGGCACTATAATAAAACATTTAAGAAGTATTTGTTGCTAACTGCATCATTCACCATATTCTTTCCAAGACTAAAATGTCTGCAAAAATATGCCATTAACGCAAAAACTTGCAATTTTTATTTCAAATATCACAATGTTATTTGTCACTCACTCACACACAAACACACACATACACACACACACACACACACACACACACACACACACACACACACACACAAACACACAAATACACACACACACACACACACACACACAGACACACACACAGTAGCCAAAAGGCAAACCAACTCAGCAAACAATACTTTAGGAAAGAAGAAAGATAGGAAGTATGTAAGTAAGTAAATTAGATGTTTTGACACTTTTATTGCGGTATAGTACTTAAATTGCATTAACTCCCATATTAAGGTACATCACAATCAAAGATGATCACCAAGGTGAAATATCTTCAAAGAAAGCAGCGCAACAAGACAATCGATACCTCAAAAGTAAACACTCTGATAAAGTGTTTGTCTTTTATCTTATCAAGTATGTTATACATCTTATAATTAAATTTTCCCCAAGACATTTGAGTCTTATCTTTATCTAGGATAAGGATGGAAACTGAAGGAGTGAATTAATATTTGTGCCATGGCTGGGACTCGAAACCGGGTCTTCTTGCTTACTAGGCATAAATGCTGACTATCACACCGTCGCAGCGCTATAATTAACATTGCTGTACTAACTACACAAGCCGAATGCCCAACCCAACACAAACTTCAGTTCATATCTTCAGCTTATTTTCCCCCCTAAATTGCCACCATTGTCAGACCTCTCTGGCATTGGAATAGAACCCCAGCATTGGAGAAATGACCTTATAAATCTTATAATTAAATTTTCCCAAATATATTTAAGTCTAATCTTTATTTGTGATAAGCATGGAAGCTGAAGAAGTGAAAATTTTAATTCACTGCTTCAGCTTCCATCACAAGTACAAAGGTGTTTCAAATTTCTTGCAGTCTTAAATGTCCCTCTGTTTCGATTATGTATCGTGAAAGGAGAGTGGCTTGATATCCAAAGGTCAATGAACTCATCTCAAGATCGATGAAGATGTATGTCACATGATGTAAACGAAGTGGGCCAGAACATAAAGAGTAAACAATGTGTGCTGGAGTAGCCAAAGTAATACTGCTGGCCCTAATGCACTCCACTCAAAAAATGCTATTTTTTTTTAGAATTAATGCGGGTACTTACGCTGAAAATGATGTACACACATCATCTCTGTCGTATCGAATAAACGACACACAGAAGCGAGTGAATCTTTCGACTACAAATTTTATATTTACTATCTACCAAAATGCACATTTTTTTCTAATTACTCACTTTCTTTACTTTCACTAGCCACCACTACCCACCAGTGTAATTTTTTGAAGTTATACTGTTTATTTTGGTGAGTCACATTGAGCCAACAGACTATCCTGTCATTCCTCAATAGTACTCTGTCGTCTCTGCGTCGATTGGAAACTTCCGGCCGACACAAGGCGCCATATGATTGTCCATTTCGTAATCATTTGCATAAGCCTAAAATGAAAATAAATGAGTCATTTATCAGAATCTAGTCTCGTCAGATTTCTTGCACATAGCAGAGGTAAATGGAATACAAACTTACAGCCAAATTCATTTAAAAATTTCGTGTCTAACCATAGCTTGTTAGTGCATACGTTTGGGACGCCACAAACACACGTAAAGAAAAAGGCAAAAAAGGTGAGCAGCCGACACTGGTCCTCCACAAGCTGATGTAATGATTTTCTGAAGCACCTCCGATACGAACGTCTTTGATACCCTGTGGAATGATCTAGGCGTGAGCGAGTTGTTCGGATCCCAAGTTGTTTAATAAAACACAGCCTAATAATGAAAGATATCAGACACAACCGTGAAACACTTAGGGGTGTTCATCGTCAGGAACGATCAAATTAAACTATTCGCATGGAAGACAGATGCCAGATCGATTCGTTGTAAGAAAACCAGCATAATGCAGTTTATTCACTAATGATTTCTCTTTTAAAAGTTTCGTAAGACTAATTCTCGAAAACTATTAGTAAATATTGACGCCACATGCTGTCTTATTAACGTAAGACACAGAGAAGGCTCAAGGAAGAGTGATACCATTTCTCATATGGCGGTAGTTCCAGATTATCGCAACTAGCGTCTGGGAGCTGGCGTCCCAACACAACAGACGGAATGCGATTCATAGTGTTATTCTCTCAGTACGTGAGACAGCATGGAGAGGTGTCTTAATTAACCCACGGCACTGGCGAAATCTCTGGAACTCGGGAATTTTATGACGCCACTACTCTCAAAGGCTTACACTTTATTTCACCAAGGCCATTCGAACCAATTCCCTCCGGATCGAGCGTATGGTAAAGACTTGACTGGATTTATTTACTATGATTAATAATTTTGCTTTATCTCAATAGAAGAAATAAAATGGTTCGGTATTGAGTATTACTGAACTACTTGTCATGCCTTACGATCGATCCGAGTGAAGGGTCCAAAACATGCAATCGTTTCGCGTTATCGGTGTGTTGACCCCACATCAGTTCAAAACGGTTGCTACTCAGCTTTGGGAGCAGACTGCCCAAGCTGCCGTGTCGACCGCCTCCACCTCCTAAAAGCATCTAGGTCGTGGGGACGCGAAAATTAGTTGGGACCGAATTAACGCTCCCGCAGAACTCAGGTCCGCCAGCGGCGCGCTATTCACGGCGCATGAAAAGCGATTGAAACGGAAATGCTGACAGGTTTCTGCTAGGCCGGCTCTGAGCCGAGACTGCAGGGGCCCCTCCAACGTTCGCTTTCAGCCCCTGTCGCACGCAGAAGCTGGCTTCGGCGTCTCCATCTGTAGACTCTGTGAGGCACTCCCTGCATGGACAGCTCTCAGGCCAACGGCGTATCAAGCGGCGAGGGGGAGGGGGATGGGAGGCGGGGTGGCACCCACATAACCCCTTCCTCCGCCTGAAAATCTGCGTGGTGAGGTGAAGTAAGATATTCGCCTCCGTCAAAAAATAAAAAAATAGTCAGTCAATGAATTAAAAGTTGGAAAAGCTGGAGATACTAGGAAGAAGAATATTACGGAAAATCATGTGTCCAAGCCAGGTTGAAACTGCCTGGAAACTTCGGAGCAACAATGAAATCTACAAAAAGGTGGAGAAAATCTTGGCGACCATGAAAAAGGGATTATCATTTCTAGGACATCTGTACGGAATGGACAAAACCAGACTAACCAAAGGGATAATCGACTACCTGTAGAAAAAGAAAACAACAACATGGGGAAAGGAAGCTCGCAAAGATCTGGAAAGGTTCAGCATTCAGGAAGTTCAGGTGTTAAATAGGGATACATTTCGGACCATGATTCAAAATTTGGAAGCATTTCAAGTCGAAAGAACTGAGAAGACTGGAAGAGCCTGGAGCGACGAGTAGAAGGAACAGCACAGCGTCCATATGAAGGAGTACTGGACAAAGTGGAAACTTTCGACAAAGAAGAAATGAAATTGTAGACTGATCCTAAATGGTCAATTCGCAAATAATAATTAAAAAAAACTTAGAGATATACATGAGCTACTGGTAGAACCAGAGATAAACGTTACACTGCATGTCAGCAAATATTGCCAATATGCAATTACTATTTGGTTGACAGCAATTTTTTTCCTAATAATCGAATCAAACTGCCTCATGCTTTAAGCTGGTAACTGTCAGGCAATGTTAGACGTGTTATAAGTCCAACTTTCTTCTACCCTGTACTAAGTTTCCGCGAAGAAATGGGTATCTTGTAAATCGGAATGGTTTGTCTCTTAGGCTGCGGATCACTGTGGCACCGACAAAGGTCGCCAGACGCCGTAACATCGGCCTACTTCCTCGTTCACGGCGTGTCCAAACTCCTTGTCAGTTATTAGCGAAAACGTTCTTTTACATAATCGAGGTGATTCGTGATGAAACAGAAAAGCAAGTATTACATGCAACAAGTCTGAAACAACAGGTCTGGAGGAAAGGCTGAGGAAAACTACTGAACATTGTTTGTTACGAAGTACTGTTTAAAACGGTTTCTTAGCCAACAATAATTTCTTTTTCGCAACAGCAACGATGCACAACGCTCAATTAAAAAAAAAACCACACACACACACACACACATTAAACATTTAACTTGAGTTTACACCCTTCAGAAAAGGCATTAAGCGTCAAATATCAGTTTAAATATTCTTCACAGTTTTTTTACTTACAATTAACTAAAACCTTGAATATTAATGATTTCAGTTGAAAGTGACGCTGAGGCACACCGTAATACTGAAAAATAATAGAAGGGCCCCGAATCAGGTTAGAGCAAAACCCACAGGCAACCCAACAGACACAAAACCTCAGCACCCAGTTCCCCGGCGGCAGTTAGTCGAGAGAGGATAAGTAGTGCCCTACAACATAGTCAGAAAATCTCAAGCAATAAACAGCTTAAACACAAAGGTTTTGTCAGCCTCTAACAGAAACCCTATAACTAATTTTAACTTACGATTAAACCGCCACTGAATGTTAACTGGCCTCTCGATGCCAGTTAACAAGTTGGAGCGAGGTACGCACTTAAAGCCGGAATTGCTGCCGGCAAAGGATCAGAAATTATAAGTATCGTAAGCACAGAACAAATATCACCACAGTCTTACGTGCAGCAGCAGCCTCCAAACTAGTATCCACAACCCAAGGTACACAAATGGCCTTCTATTAGCTTAACGATTAAATCAGAGGTTCTGAAGACTTCAGCTGTCCTCGTGGAATTGTTTTAGAACAGATTTACGTATAATTTTACAGACGAAAGCATCATTTAAGCATTATACAAAATAATCCACGTCAGTTTCCTAATCGTTTTCCTAGTATCTAAGCAGTGGGGGGAATCTGGCTGCAAGAAACAAGTTAGTACTACTAAAGAGGATCTCTTTTGTTAAGATCAACGTGGTGACATAATTTGACACAGAAATGGTCACAGGCCTGTAGGCCTTGAAATTGTATCACCGAAACAACAGACTGCACTTTACTTAAAATTAGGCGCCCAGCAATTTTTTGTTCCTCTAGACATAAGTCAATTTCCGAACGGGAGAGAGTTGAGCATAAGGCACACTTTCGAAATCTCATTAAAAGGAAAATAGGGGAGAGCAGCACAACTGAAAAACCAAGCGTAAAGACAGCGCCGACCTACTTCTAACACAAACAACAGCAGGCAATGGAGACAAAAAATGGTTCAAACGGCTCTGAGCACTATGGGACTCAACTGCTGAGGTCATTAGTCCCCTAGAACTTAGAACTAGTTAAACCTAACTAACCTAAGGACATCACAAACATCCACGCCCGAGGCAGGATTCGAACCTGCGACCGTAGCGGTCTTGCGGTTCCAGACTGCAGCGCCTTTAACCGCACGGCCACTTCGGCCGGCGCAATGGAGCAAGTTTCTGGAGAACGTACGAATGAGGTTCACCATAAACATATGTGGAACTGGGCTCTTTCCTCTTCCAAGGATCCAGAAGGAGGTGTTGACTCGGTGTCTGGCAAACTGTGGTGGTTGCGTTGCGGTCGTCCAGTGCAGAAGGGAACACGACCGGCGGGCTTCGCCGAATCGCGCCAAATTCTCCGGGAGGAAGCCGGGTACAGCGCGTACAGTCACAGCCAGGGCAGGCCTTCGCTAGGCTAGGCTGGCCCAGCACGACACGCCAACAGCCGCAGCGTCCAGCAAGGAGAAGGCCGACCACCAGTGGGAGGGTGCGCCTGCAATGCTGACCAATTGCTCTCCAGGAAGCCCCTACGTTCCAGTGGACAAACCACCCACCATAACCACCTGTAATTGACCCCTTCCTATTTGCACAGCCCGCTTCCTCTCTTCCATCAGAGAGAAAAAGGAAGACCATCCAACTTGAAGAACATGCTCAGCTCGCCGAGCGTCAGCTCTAGAGCTCGTCGCACGGTTCAGCAAGATTACAGAAACTTTGCACAACTTGGCGTAAATTCATGAAACAGACATGTCAATTAACCTCTAATGACAGACATTCCACTTATGTGTGAAAAAAATATAAATTTTGAAATAAGATACTCTGATAATTCTAAAACACTGCAAAATGGAAGCACGTACATCATATTTTTTTAAAACCATCTCATATAACATAATCAGATCTATAATGGCATAAAACATGACTAAGCAATTAAAATACTTCGCAAACAGCTAACGTTCAACTGCTACAACAAAAAAGATCAACTACAGCAACTTTAACCGTCAATATTGACAAAGGCACCCTTCTCAGTTCCACATAATTACTTGAGATTATAATGTAGGCCTCGATTTTCTGATGCAGATTTTGTCTGCAATTTACATATAGGCGTGAAGCTGAAATGACTACACAGCCGAAGAACATGTAACTTAGTATAAGGTAACCTAAATAAATTATTACTAAATTTAAAGGTATTATAAAGTTGTGGTTTCCCATAAAGTAGCGATTTACGAGACATATTTATCTTTCTCATCCTCAGCCACACACTCCTTTCATGTAATAAAGTTAAGAGTTCCTCACAGTACATTATTTTGTGTGTGGGAACGTCGGCCGATTCCATCGAAGAAAAACTGATTAGAATTTCATCGACCGTCATTCGGAGTCTGTACATTTAGGCGCGAGATAGGTTGCACAGAGAGCGCAGACATACTGCTCTGCAAATTTGAAAATAACGGCAATATTCGGCCATTGTCTGCACCCCTCGATGTCGGTGCCACCGTGAGCGCAGCCCTATCCGCGGCTACGTTACGAAGGAAAAGGGTTTTTCTCTTTTTTAAAAAAAGGTTCTTATAACTATATCAACGGGCTACAGAAAAAGGTCTTAACACACGCGAAGCATCAATTTCATCGAGAATCTGTCGAAAGTTTTCAGCAACGTGAAATTTGCATCCCCATGATCGGCGGACAAGGGCAGCATGTGATTGCCGATCAGGAGGAAGTTAGAACCGATTTATTAGTTATCAGTTCAGCCAGGTTCCTGGATAGTCAGGGAACGCATTCCGAAGTGATGAGATGGTCACTGCAAACCTGATCACACTTATCGGTGAGAGGAAAAACGATGTACCAGAATCGAAGATTTGGCTGCAGCGCCCCGACGCGTGACTGGCGCCAACGATACAAAACGAAAGATCGTAAATTAGGAGTATGGCTCACATGAGAGACTGTGCAGCAAATGAAACATTCTCTGTTTCACGGAACCATGACAGATTCAACGATGGGGTTGTCTGACCAGGGACAGTACATTCTTTGCGTAGGTTGCGTCAATGTTGACACGCCCGAAGGAACTTTTTCTGGGCTTATATATTCCACCGGACTCCAGGGCACAAACGTAGGCAACAAGTTCATCCTCCTAAGACTCTCTGTAGGAACTGTCTCTACGAGTGCATTCTTCCGATGATTCACCTAATATTTGTGAACGTAACAATAACATGAAGAAAACATTTCTTTAAGAGAAGCCAAGAGTAGTTACGTTCACCACAGTAATCTCGCATCGCACGAGGTTTCAAGAAGCTGTGATCCATTGTGCTATGTCTTTGTAACAGTGAAAGACATCGCCAATGTAATTAGAAAATCTACAAAAAGGGACTAGGTAAACGCAGATGCTGTGCTGCCATCTGGTGTCCACAAGATGAACCCACATCAGGAAGATCGGCGGTTAATACACATGGATTGTACCCTAGAACGGAAATATTTCAGGGAAAATTATGACTGGTCCAGAAAAATAGTGACCAAAGTATTGACTGCACAAAGCTCAATTAGAGCTGAGAGACAGTGTGTTCTGAGGGACTATGCGAAGCGACTCGAAAAGTTTGACACTATTTTTTGCACGACACTTACTTTGAGACGTTTAGACGTTTCGAACGAATGACCAGATCTCTGCAGAATCCAAATATTAATGCAAGCAGAAAGAAACGTTCAGCACATATTCTGAAAACAGCTTTTATGACTGCAGAAGCAGTTTGCTACACTGTTAGGGAAAGCGAAAAATTATTCTAAGGACCTAAATGAGTTACCCAAATATTAACTCGCAAGAAAGATATCAGCGAGATTGAAACAAACAGAAACATCGTCTGTTCTCGAAGGACCGTGTCGTGAACGAAGACTGAAGGAAGGTGTGTTTGGTATTCTTGATCTCTTTGTGAATGAAACTGATCGAAGTTTCAACTAAGAGGATCTAAAGCGACCATCACATCTTGAAGAGACACTTACTACGTCCTCCCTCACAAATCCTACATCTATACAACGTTCGGAAGAGTAGACTTCAACCTGTACGCTATACATACGCGTCAAGTATGCTGCGAAGCACTGCGGTTGCTGTATACCCGCATCCTCTGTTCAAAGATCTATTGCTGGACGTAGTAATGTTAAACACAGTTTCTGATGATTCGGATTGTAACAGTTCCACTTTCGTCAACATCCTCGGAGAGATGGATAGCGACTTGCGTCGGCTTAAACCTTGCCACACGTCAACATTGAATAAGTAGAGACTCCGGCATCTACTCTTCCTTCATGTTCATCAAGACACTGTGCGAAAACATAATCTTGGGCGTATCATGTCTAAAGGAAACCTAAAATCTGAAATTGAAAAATTTTTGGAGTGCATAGAGAAACGAAATAAATGCCTACTTTTGCAAAGAAATCGTAATTTTCTTTTATCATTGCGACCTGATGCACAGTATTTCTAACACAGTTAAAACAATAATTAATAATTACCATTGTTACTATTATAATTATTATACTAATTAACAATAATAATACTGGCAGATAGTTCTTTTGGATTACAGTACATCTGAATTTTGTTCGTAACTTGTGTTAGCAAGAAGCAGAGCCAATCTCTTTGCAGCTATGTTTTTCAAGGAGCAGAATTGATTCCAAGCAGGTGACACTATACCACTGGGCTCATATTGGCTATTTTGAATATTACTGAATTGTTTCTCTTTGTAGTACAATCAGAAAGGAGTAGGGTATCATTGTAAAGATGAAGCGGGTATCGAATGGAGAACTCCACTAACGCAAGTGACTTCAAAAAAACGGCGGTTGTTATGGCCCGGCGCCTAGGAGCGAGCAACTAGGAAACGGCGAACCTGGTCGCCTATTCCCGTGCTACTGTCGTGAGCATCTATGGAAAGCTGTTCCAGAGCGCTGAATCCATGAGGAGGCCACAAAATACTGGACGTCCACGCGTCATCACATAACTTAGAGATCGGGAACTTTCCTGCTGTGTAAAGCAGGACATGCCACACATCTGAACCAAGTACAGTGCTGGTTTTGAACCACACCGTTCAGTGAGCATTGTTGAACATGGAAAAGACGAACCCTATCTGTTCAGATACTGACCTAACGACATCTTCAGTTAAGACTTCAGTCGGCACGAGGTAATTGAGATTGAACCGTGGATCAATGAAAAAATGTTGCTTCGCAAGGTAAACCACGACTCTTGTCACATCAGGTAGATGTTGGTGTCAGGATACGTCATCCTGGCGAACGACTGCTGGAAACATATTGCGCAGCGGACGCAGACCGGTGTGGACAGTACAGTATTACGCTATCAGGGACACTCCCCTGGGCTTCAATGGGACTTGTGACAATAATGGAAGGCAAGTCGACTGCTGTGAACGTATGCATTACTGCCTACCAACTGCATCCCTTCACGCTTGATGTCTTTCCCAAAGTCTTAGCCATCGAATTCGCCTCGTCTTATCCCTATGGAACACATATGAGACACCGTATTGGCCCCACAAACCACCTGCCTTTGCTTAAAGGGAAATGCGTGACCTATACCAGCATTTGATGCCACATACCTACGGAAACCTACGGAGGCCTCGTCGCTGCTGTATTTCGTTCATAAGGTGTGCCAAGAAGCTATTACGCAATGTTGAAGTCTTGGCTCGCAGTCTCCGTTAAGTTTGTACTACCACTCGTCTCCTAATATTTTATTTCGTCCAGTTTGTTGACTCCATGACATGCAAGTTGAACAAGATAACCTAAAAGCCTATTTTCATCCTTCGTAACATTGCTTTATATTTCTTGATCCCTATTTTTACTATCTCTGCTTCGTCATTGTACAGGGTGAGTCACTAGCTATTGCCACCAAGAATAATTCTGAAAGTCTGACAGGAGCTGAAACGTTTGTCGGATAAAAGTTGCAATGGACAACGGGTGCCATAATATGACTTGCGTTTTTGTTACTACGTGGGGTCGCTTCAGAGATATGAAGGTCAACTTTCCTTTTTTTTAATGGGACGCTATAATTTGGTACTTATTTTCTGATAGCAATTATCGAGACGAATCCAATGATGTGTAACAGTAAGGTCCTTGAAGGTCTACGAAGGTCGAAAAGGTGACATGAACGTCCATTTACAGAAGGTGTTCGAAGTGATGGCCATTGGTATTAATGCAATGCTTCTTATCATGGATTGAGTGGTATTCCTTATCACATCGGCACTTATCGAAGCACATGCCCTGACAATTCTCTCTGGCATATCTTCAAGTGTAGTGGGAACGTCTCTATAAGAAATGCCTTTTACGAATCCCCACAAAAAAAAAATCCAGAGGCGTCAAGTCTGGTGAGCGAGCCGGCCATGACACATCTCCTCCGCGTCCAGTCCAACGATTTGGTAATTGTCTCTGCAACTCATTTCTAGCCATCAGCAAAAAATGTGCTGGATACCCATCGTGTTGATACCACATTCTGTTCCTTGTTCCTAAAGGTATTTCTTCCAAATAACAGAACTAATGTTTCTTGCACGAATGAGGTGTACTTCCTTCTATTAAGATTCCCTTCGATGAAATAGGGGCCTGTAATTCTGTTCTCCGGAACCCCACAACATACATTCACCGAGCGCGGTTTTTGGTGTGCAACTTGCAGCAACCAACATGGATTTTCAGTTGCCCAATAATGCATGTTATGCAAATTAACATTTCCATGGTTCATAGTAAAAAAAATGAAATTAATAAATGTGTCATCCCTCTGAATCTGAAGTTGAGCCCATCGGCAGAATTCAATGCGACGTATACAATCCGTACCAGTTAATTCGTGGTTGAGACTGACATGGTAAGGATGATATTTATGGCGATGCAGAACTCGAACAAGACTACTCTGGCTCATGCCAGATTCCCTTGGATTTGGCGCGAACTAACACAAGGATCTCGAACCACAGTGGCAAGTGTACCAATTTCCGTTTCCTTTTCCGATTCGTTAAAGATCCAGTTGTTCTCAATTTATCATACACATATTTAAATGTACGACTTTTAGGGTGAGTACGTTGAGGGTATCTTTCAGCGAATAAGTCTCTAGCTCTCAGTGAATTTCGTTGGAATTCTCCATAAACGAGAAGCATATCGACTTGTTCTTCGAAGGAATACATCATTCACATTCGCTTGATTCGACGATACTAGTCTTACCGTTCCTGTTAGTGTTGTATAGCGAAATCTTTGAATGGTGGTTACATGTCAGTGGCACGTTAGATGGATAAGCCCTATTCGGCGAATATTTACTATTTGCACGATATACGAGAGACAATTGTCAGTGCATGTGCTTCAATAAGTGCCGAAGTGATAAGGAATACCACTCAATCCATGATAAGAAGCGTTGCATTCATGCCAAGGGTCATCACTTCGAACAACTTCTGTAAATGGACTTTCATGCCACCTTTTCGACTTTCGTTGACCTTCAAAGACCTTACTGTTACACATCAGTGGATTTGTCTCGATAGCCGCTATCAGAAATAACTATGAAACTGTAGCATCCCATTTATAAAAACAAAGTTGACCTTCATATCTCTGACACGACCCCACCAAGCAACAAAGTACCAACGTCATATTGTGGCCCCTGTTGTTCCATGCAACATTTGTCCCAGAAACTTTTCAGCTCCTATCATCCCTTTGGAGTTATTCTAGGTGGCAATAGTTAGTGACTCACCCTGTAGATACTGAGAACTGCGTAAGATTTCTGATTCTGTGTGTTGCAAATACTTTGTTTTCAACACGCTAGTTTCAAATCACTTAATCGTATTCATTTGATATTTAATTCTTACAAATACAGTAATTGCTGAAGGTTAATTATTCAAACTATCTTTTCTCAATTACGTTTGTTGCGTATTGTATACTAAATGATTCGTTGTTTTTTCCTTTCCTTATATGTCACCAAACTGTTACAGGAGGTTACATGCTAAATCATTCCGTCCCATGTATTACCATATATTACTTCTTGTGACCCGATTACTTACTAAGGTGCTATGTGGGAGGTAAACATTAATACTCTCCTAAAATATTTACGTATTTCATCTTGTAATTACGAGGGGCATTCAACAAGTAATGCAATAGTTTTTTTCTCAGCCAGTTTCGGCTGAAAAAATGCGGAATTTGTTGCGGGACATCGTGGAATATTCCCGCTTCAGGCCTATAGTTTCAAGATGTTCCAGTAGGTGGCAGCGTCGTACGTAGCCTTCAAAATGGCGTTCGTAACGGAGGAGCGATCCAAGCAGAGAGTTTCTTTTGGCGAAAAGTCAGAGCATCCCAGATATATTCATAGGAGCTTGCACATTTTCTAAGAAGCTCTGTCAGTGAAAACAAGCATGGTGATTCGTTGCGAGGTGTCTTGTCTTCATCGCAACAAGGTTGCGCAAACCTATCCGATCTGCCGCGCGCCATCCAGCTGAGCACAACGGTGACTCCCGCAATGATGGAACGTGCGCACACTCACTCGAGGGGATGACGGATCACAATCAAACACCTCGCTGCGCAACTGGTCGCCTCTGTTGGTAGTACTGACACATACTTGACGTCCAGTTTGGGTACTTAACGGTGTGTGTACACTTGGTTCCCCGTCTTCCGACTTCCATTTGCATGTCCCAGTGAAGGATGCACCCCGCGGAAAGCAGTACGTGGGTGTTGCGGAGTTTATTGTTCCAGCAAGAGGTTGGCTACGACGTCGACCAGCAGAGTGGTACAATGCGGGAATACAGGCACCTCCCAGTAAGGCCGTCGCATTCAACGGAGATTATTATTAAGGATAGTTCTGTAGCCAGAAGAGTGGGGAATAATGTGGTGTATTATAATTCTCAATAAAACCAACTTGCATTATTACTTACTTTTGGCCCTCGTAAATTTCAACATGATTGTTACTGTAACAAGGTCTCGATTAAAGCCATGCACTACTGTTAACAATCCAAACGTGCAACAGAAGACTTTCGACACTCGCCACCAATATTAACACGTGTATATATATATATATATATATATATATGTGTGTGTGTGTGTGTGTGTGTGTGAGAGAGAGAGAGAGAGAGAGAGAGAGAGTTCAAAGACTGCATTGACGCAGATCTCGACACTAGTCTATCATGAGCAAGTGTCTTCATCTCACAAGGGAACCTCCCCATCGCACCCCCCTCAGATGTAGTTGTAAGTTGGCACAGTGGATAGGCCTTGAAAAACTGAACGCAGATCAATCGAGAAAACAGGAAGAAGTTGTGTGGAACTATGAAAAAAAGAAGCAAAATATACAAACGGAGTAGTCAAAGGGCAAGATATACAACATCAAGAGCTATATGAACACAGGAGCGCTGTGGTCCGGTGGTAAGCGTGAGCAGCTGCGGAACGAGAGGTCCTTGGTTCAAGTCTTTTCCCGATTAAAAATTTTAATTTTTTATTTTCAGACAATTATTTTCTGTCCGTCCGTCCGTCCCATGCTAGGTAACTGCGCCGTAGTATGGGGACGCTACACCTAAACAAGCATTGAAACACACGACGTCAGTCGACTACATCGCACGGAAGAGAGTATTCCTGCTAACGAGGCGCGTGTTTTCCTGTGAAGGAAACGGTTGACCTATGACCTTTCGATCAAATATTTTCGGTTCCCATTGGAGAGGCACGTCCTTTCGTCTACTAATCGCACGGTTTTGCGGTGCGGTCGCAAAACACAGACACTAAACTTATTACAGTGGACAGAGACGTCAATGAACGAACGGACAGATCATAACTTTGCGAAAGTAAAGAAAATTAATTTTTCAGACGACGGA
Organism: Schistocerca piceifrons; assembly: GCF_021461385.2. Lineage (NCBI taxonomy): Eukaryota > Metazoa > Arthropoda > Insecta > Orthoptera > Acrididae > Schistocerca > Schistocerca piceifrons. The sequence goes on along the minus strand of NC_060141.1, from coordinate 768,164,939 downwards.
AGGTTTGAACCAAAGACTTCTCGATCCGCAGCTGCTCACGCTAACCACGGAACCACGGCACTCCTACACTCGTATTACCCTTGATGTTGGGTATCTTGCGCATGGACTACACCGTTTGTATATTTTGCTTATTTTTTTCATAGTTCCACACAACTTCTTCCTGTTTTCTCGATTGATCTGTGTTCAGTTTTTCAAGGCCTATGCACTGTGCCAACTTATAACTAAATCTGAGGGGGGTGCGATGGGGAGGTTCCCTTGTCAGCATAACTACTGCAGCCTACATCCGTGTGGACATGCTTACTGCAGTCGACCTTTGGTCTCTCTACTATTTATAACCCCTAAACTTACCTCCATCACCGTATTGACGTTTATTTTATACTTCAGGATCGGTTCTATCAAACAATCCTGTTCTTAGACCTGTTGAGCCATAATTTTTTTTCCCCCAACGCTGTTCGATACCTCCTCATTAGTCATCGGAATTAACCTATCTAATCTTCTTTATTCTACTTTTTCACACATTTCAAAGGCCTTTATTCTTGTTTGAACTTTCTACGGTCTACGTTTACTTTCAAGATGGCACTCCAAATATTTTACAAAAAGACACTTACTTTTACAAGGATCATTCAATAGGAAACAGGAAATTTTTTGCAGAATCTATTACGAGAATGGGAAACAACACTTCCTTATTTTTCAACCCAATCCCCCTGAAATTCTATGCACTTTTGGCAGAATTGTCTATTCTATGTGCAAAGAATTCGGGGGGGGGGGGGGGGGGGGGGAACGGGGGCTTGAGGATAAACCATACTGCACTGCTGCCTGGACTTCATCATCATTACCGAACCTTGAACCGCAATCAGCTTCTTTCAGACCGTTAAAAATTAATAATCTGAATGTTGTGTCTAGACAAGACAGCCTAGACACAATGAGAGGAAGCCGAAAGGCACGCGCTAAGTTAAAGCAGGATGGCGTGAGGTCTGAAACAGGATACGTAATGAATGCTATAAAGAAAAGTACGTAGCTTCTGGAATACTTAACTTTAATCCATCCTTTTGGTACATCTGGAGATTGTGGCGATACAAGTGAGACTCTTTACATACATGCAATGTTACTAGTGGCGCCTTGCTAGGTCGTAGCCATTGACTTGGCTGAAGGCTATTCTAACTATTGGCTCGGCTAATGAGCAATGCTTCGTCCATGTAGTCGCTAGCAAAGTTGTCCGTACAACTGGGGCGAGTGCTATGCCGTATCTCGAGACCTGCCTTGTGGTGGCGCTCGGTCTGCGATCCCTGACAGTGGCGACACGCGGGTCCGACATGTACTGATGGACCGCGGCCGATTTAAAGCTACCACCTAGCAAGTGTAGTGTCTGGCGGTGACACCACACAGATCATCTTAAATCCGGGGAACACCGGGGGGGGGGGGGGGGGGCAACCAGACCTACTGCAGCTCTCCCTGCACGCAGCCACGCGCCTTTCTTTCATTTCTGCTGTCTAATATCTTGGAACACGCTTTCTTTAACATCATTACGTTATGAACAATATGGTGGTGTGATACGACATCGATGTTCATCATTGCTGCAATATGTTTACGTAAACGTCCCTTTTCCCCCTATCAACTCTCCTGATGTTTTTCTCCACGACTGCACATACAGATCGACTTGAGCATGCAGAACCTTCAACATCGTTACTTCCCGTTTGAAATTACGAGTACCTGCCCACTCGTACACCTGCGTTCGACTCAGATAAGTTCTACCACATTGCACTGCCATCCGAAGATGAATTTCGATTGGCTTCAACTATCCAGCTTACAGAAATGTAATGACACTCCGCTGCTTCAGGCTTGTGCAAACCTGCAAGGTTGTCGTCATGCTGTTGCACGGATTCCCATCATCAGGTTCGCGGGGCAGGCATGCTAGCCACATCTTATAACAGTTTTACGATACCTCCAGAAAATTACAAAGCAGCACAAACTTTGTCGAAGTTTTCTATTTTTTAGACAACTTTTCTATTTATTTGTTGAATGGACCTAGTATATTCAGTTTGATCAGAATTTCTGGATACTGCCAGTCAGTGTTTTTTACAAGTACATCCTCTCTGCTTCGGCCATCGATGAATAACAAAACTTACCAACTACTTTTAATGTCACGTTTCGCTATCTAATTCTCTCAGCATCAGTTTCACTACATTCCATTTCCTTGTTTTCTTTTCGTTGATACTCAACTTATAGCCTCGTTTCAAGACACTATCCATTTCGTTCACCTGGTATTCCAAGACTTGCTCTGTGTCACAGGTTAATCTCAGAGTTCAAAATCTTTTTTTGTACTTTCAACATTGTAGCCCAGTCAGCAATCGTGATAACCTAATATATAAGAAACTATCAGCCTCGACTGCGGTGATGAAACCACCTTTACCTAGGTTTCAGCCCAAATAATTGAGCCTTCTTCAGAAGGTATACCTGAATCTATAATTTGTCTAAGAGGGCATGGTCTAGAAATAAAACTAAAACAGCCTGATTACTTGTAGTCACATTTTAAAAATTCGGTACATAAGTTTCACGTGAGCTCCCGAGGCCCAGCGCATGGCGTCCATGGAGACGAGCCGCACGCCAGACCTTAAGTCTTGGTGTTGACTTAGTACTCATGTACCGCATTTTAAAAATGTGACTACGCCTATTCAGGCTGTTTTAGTTTTATTTCTAGGCCATGCCTTCTTATACAAATTATAGATTCAGGTTATATTTCTGAAGAAGGCTCAATTATTTGGGCTCAAACCTAGCTGAAGGGTCCGCAGCTCGTGGTCGTGCGGTAGCGTTCTCGCTTCCCACGCTCGGGCTCCCGGGTTCGATTCCCGGCGTGGTCAGGGATTTTCTCTGCCTCGTGATGACTGGGTGTTGTGTGATGTCCTTAGGTTAGTTAGGTTTAAGTAGTTCTAAGTTCTAGGGGACTGATGACCATAGATGTTAAGTCCCATAGTGCTCAGAGCCAGCCTAGGTGAAGGTTGGTTTCATTACCGAAGTCGAGGCTCATAGTTTTTTATATATTTAAAATCTTTTTCTTGAAGTTTAATCCCCATTCTACATACATCAAAAAAAGTTTTGCATCACCCCAGTTCCCAGAGATCCTGAAGATAGACGTTGACTGTGGATATTGTATCACAGACACAGTCCCTTTGAGTGTTCAGAGATGTCACTAAACCCGCCCAAAGATGTAAACAACCATGCATGCGCAGGGCATATTAGACGGAGGGGGTTCGACAGCCGGTCAGTTCCAATCACTCAACCAGGAAGAAGATACACTGCTCTTGTTGTCTGTAGTTCAACCATGCCTAGACGGTCAATATCGTGATTCGATCGCGTCCGCACTGTTACATTGTTTCAGGAAGGGCTCTCAACAAGGGAAGTCTCCAGCCGTCTCGGAGTGAACCAAAGCGATGTTTATTAAAAGTCGCCGTTGATCGTTCAAATGGCTCTGGGCACTATGGCACTTAACTGCTATCAGTCCCCTAGAACTTTGAACTACTTAAACCTAACTAACCTAAGGACATCAAACACATCCATGCCCGAGGCAGGATTCGAATCTGCGACCGTAGCATTCGCGCGGTTCCAGACTGAAGCGCCTAGAACCGCTCGGCCACACCGGCCGGCAATCGCCGTTGACTGTATGAAATGTTTATTACTACGATTGCAATTTCGGCCTTAGGGCCATTTTCAAGTAACACTGCAAAAGTTACATTCTGTCAGAATACAAGACTACCTGACATGAGTACATGTTGTCGCCAAAATGCAGCCTTTTGACGACGACATGTACTCATGTCAGATAGTCTTATATTCTGACAGAATGTAACTTTTGCAGTGTTACTTGAAAATGGCCCTAAGGCCGATATTGCAGTCATAATAATAAATATTTCATACAGTCAACTGCGACTATGATATCTTTTAAGAAATATTGTATGTGAATCCTAGCCATGAGAAGTTAATCAAAGCGGACATGGAGGAGATACAGAGAGACGGGAACTGTAGATGACATGCCTCGCTCAGGCCGCCCAAGGGCTACTACTGCAGTGGATGACCGCTTCCTACGGATTATGCTCGGAGGAACCCTGACAGCAATGCCACCATGTTGAATAATGCTTTTCGTGCAGCCACAGGACTCCGTGTTACGACTCAAACAGTGCCCAATAAGCCGCATGATGCGCAATTTCACTCCCGACGTCCATGGCGAGGTCCATCTCTGTAACCACGACACCATGCAGCGCGGTAGAGATGGGTCCAACAACATGCAAAATGACCGTTCACGATTGGCATCACGTTCTCGTATTTATTTATTTATTTATTTTTCCGTGGACCAAATTAAGGAGAAGCCTTCATGGTCATGGAATGAGTCAATACATGAAATTATAACACTATAGTAGAAACAGATAAAATGAAATATAAGAAACATATTCAGGTGACAAGTCATAAGTTTAAATAAAGAAAACCAACAATGTACCAATGGAATTTGCTTAATTTTTCAGCTCTTCCAGGAGCTCTTCGACAGAATAGAAGGAGTGAGGCATGAGGAAACTCTTCAGTTTAGACTTAAAAGTGTTTGGGCTACTGCTAAGATTTTTGAGTTCTTGTGGTAGCTTATTGAAAATGGATGCAGCAGAATACTGCACTCCTTTCTGCACAAGAGTCAAGGAAGTGCATTCCACATGCAGATTTGATTTCTGCCTAGTATTAACTGAGTGAAAGCTGCTAACTCTTGGGAATAAGCCGATATTGCTAACAACAAACGACATTAAAGAAAATATATACTGTGAGGACAATGTCAGAATTCCCAGACTATTGAATAGGGGTCGACAAGAGGTTCTCGAACTTACACCACATATAGCTCGAACATCCCGTTTATGAGCCAAAAATACCCTTTTTGAATCAGAAGAATTACCCCAAAAAATAATACCACAAGACATAAGCGTATGAAAATATGCGACGTAGACTACTTTTCGTGTTGAACTGTCACTTATTTCAGATACTGTTCTAATGGTAAATAAAGCAGCATTTAGTTTCTGAACAAGATCCTGAACATGGGCTTTCCACAACAGCTTACTATCTATCCGAACGCCTAGGAACTTGATCTGTTCCGTCTCGCTTATAATATGCCCATTCTGTCTGATCAAAATATCGGTTCTTGTTGAATTGTGAGTTAGAAACTGCAAAAACTGAGTCTTACTGTGATTTAGCATCAAATTATTTTCCACAAACCACGAACTCATTTCATGAACTACGTTACTTGATACTGTTTCAATATTACACACAAGATCCTTCACTACCAAGCTAGTGTCATCAGCAAACAGAAATATTTTTGAATCACCTGTAATACTAGAAGGCATATCATTTACATAAATAAGAAACAACAGTGGCTCCAGCACCGACCCTTGGTGAAGGCCCACTTAACAGTGCCCCATTGGGACTGAACATCACTACCACTCTCAATATTGCGGAGAATTACCTTCTGCTTTCTGTTCTTAAAGTAAGAGGCGAACCAATTATAAGCTACTCCCCTTACTCCATAATGATCCCACTTCTGCAGTAATGTTTTGTGGTCAACACAGTCCAAAGCCTTCGTTAAATCAAATAAAACACCTAGCGTTCGCAACCTTTTATTTAATCTGTCCAAAACCTAACAGAGAAAAGGTAATATAGCATTTTCAGTGGTTAAACCATTTCTAAAACCAAACTGCTCATTTGACAGCAAATTTTGTGAATTTAAATGCTCCAGTAACCTTGTGTAACAACCTTCTCGATAACTTTAGCAAACACCGATGGCGTAGAAATAGGTCTATAATTGTCAACATTATCCCTGTCTCCCTTTTTATAAAGTGGCTTCACTACCGAGTACTTTAACCGGTCAGGAAACCGACCACTCCTAAAGGAAAAGTTACAGATATGGCTAAGCACTGGGCTAACATACATAGAACAATACTTCAGTAATCTGCTAGATACCCCGTCATATCCATGAGAGTTCTTGGTCTTTAGTGATTTAATTATTAACTCAATCTCCCTCTTTTCAGTATCATGGAGGAGCATTTCAGGTAACAGTCTCGGAACACTTTTTTCTAAAAGTGCTCTATGATTCCCTGTTGGGACTAGATTTCTATTTAGTTGACCTGCTATATTCAGAAAGTGATTATTAAATGCTGTACATATATGCGACTTATCAGTAACACGGACATTACCACTACGCACTCATTCTATATCCTCGACCTGTCTCTGCAGACCAGCTACTTCCTTTGCGACTGACCATATGGTTTTAATTTTATCCTGAGACTTAGCTATTCTATCTGCATACCACATGCTTTTTACATTCCTAATAACATTTTAAGCACCTTACAGTACTGTTTGTAATGGGTTGCAGCACTTAGATTTTGACTGTTTCTAACGTTTTGATATAATTGCCACTTTGTTCTACAAGATATTCTTATCCCTCTAGTCAGCCACCCAGGCTGCCTGTTTGTGCTAGTACCCTGTTTTGAACGTTCTAACGGAAAGCAATGTTCAAAGAGCACGAGAAAAGTCTTGAGGAAAGCATTATATTTATCGTCTACTGTATCAGCGCTATAAACATCTTGCCACTCTTGTTCCTTGATAAGGTTTACAAAGGTCTCTACAACAACTGGATCAGCTTTCCTAAAAAGTTGATAGCTATATTTAAAATGTGTTGCAGCAGAAAAAATTTGTGCATCATGATCTGAAAGGCCATTCACCTTTTTGCTAACGAAGTGCCCTTCTAGTAGTAAGGAATGAACAAAAATGTTGTCTATGGTTGTTCTATAGTTCCCTTGCACTCTCATTGGAAAGAATACGGTTTGCATACGATTATATGAATTAAGGAGGTCTACCAGCATCCTTTTCCTTGCACAATCACTTATACAATTAATATTGACGTCACCACATGTAACTAACTTTTTGTATTTCCTATAAAGTGAACCAAGAACCTTCTCCAGCTTTAGCAAAAATGTTGTGAAATCTGAGTCTGGGGATCTATAAATAACAACAGTCAGAAGTTTAGCTGCACTAAATTTAACCACACCTGCACAACATTCAAACACCTTTTCAGTTCAGTACTTTGAAACATCAATTGACTCAAATGGGATACCGTTTTTCACAAACATGGCTACTCCCCCACACCGCAAAGAGCTCCTAGAAAAGCTGCCAGCCAATCTGTATCCTGGTATCCTGTATCTTCACCGATGAGTGTCGCATATGCCTTCAACCAGACAATCGTCGGAGACGTGTTTGGAGACAACTTGGTGAGGCTGAATGCCTTATACACACTGTCCAGCGAGTGCAGCAAGGTGGAGTTTCCCTGCTGTTTTGGGGTGGCATTATGTAGGGCCGACGTACGCCGCTGGTGGTCTTCAAAATGGTTCAAATGGCTCTGAGCACTATGGGACTTAACATCTGAGGTCATCAGTCCATTAGAACTTAGAACTACTGAAGCCTAACCTAAGGACATCACACACATCCATGTCCGAGGCAGGATTCGAACCTGCGACCGTAGCGGCATTCGTCTTCCTGGACAATAATTCGCGCCGCCATCCTGCACATCTTGTGAATAACATCCTTCAGGATAACGACATCACCCGACTAGAGTGGCCAGCATGTTGTCCAGACATGAGCCGACCGCTGTGGCCGAGTGGTTTTCGAGGCGCGTCAGTCTGAAACCGCGCGACCGCTACGGTCGCAGATTCGAATCCTGCCTCGGGCATGGATGTGTTTGATGTCCTTCGGTTAGTTGGGTTTAAGTAGTTCTAAGTTGTAGGGGGCTGATGACCTCAGCTGTTAAGTCCCATAGTGCTCAGAGACATTTGAACCATTTTGAACCAGACATGAACCCTATTGAACATGCCTGGGATAGATTGAAAAGGGCTGTTTATGGACGTCGTGACCCACCAACCACTCTGAGGGATCTACGCCGAATCGCCGTTGATTAGTGGGACAATCTGGACCAACAGTGCCTTGATGAACTTGTGGATAGTATGCCACGACGAATACAGGCTTGTATCAATGCAAGAGGATGTCCTATTGGGTATTAGAGGTATCGGTGAGTACAGCAATCTGGACCACCATCTCTAAAGGTCTTGCTGTATGATGGTACAACATGCAATGTGTGATTTTCATGAACAATAAAAAGAGCAGAAATGATGTTTATGTTGATCTCTATTCCAATTTTCTGTATAGGTTCCGGAATTCTCGTAACCGAGGTGATGCAAAACTTTTTTTGATGTTTATAAATTTCTTCCTTGTTTCCTTCATCGCCTGCTTATTGTACATGTTGAATGACAACGAGGACAGCCTACAGCCTTGCCTCACTGCCTTCTCAACTACAGCCTTGCTTTCACATCCTTCGACTCTTACAACTGTAATACAAGTTTTAGATATTCTTTCTATCTCTGTGTTTTATACCTGTTACCTACATAACCTAAATTGTGTAATCCAGTCAACATTGACCAAAGATAAGCCATAGTTTCAGTACAGCCACGCTTATTGCTACATTTATCCGGGACCTACACTGATATTTCCCGAAGTCGGCTTCCATCAAATTTCTCGCTTTTCTCCAAACAAGTCATGCCACTGTTATGTTTACGAAAATAATGATTCAGTAATATACACATCTGTCAGCATCTGTTTGTTTTGGAACTACTAAACTTTTATCGAAAACTGAGGGTATTTCACGTGTCTCACTGATCACGAACACTAGGTAGAACATTTTTTTTTGAGCTAGCTCTCCCAAGGAGATCAAAAATTCTGGAGGGGGATACTATCTTCATCAGGAGCCTTTTTGTCTTAAGAGTTTTAGTGATCTGTGACATTCTTGTCGCCCTATCATATACTCGTATATCCGATTTCACATTCTTCTACTACTTCTTCTGTCATGTTGTTTTACAACTTCGTTTTCCCTGATATCTCTTTTCACATTTCAAACTTACGCTTTTTACATAATACTGCTGCTACCGTTTTATCCAAAGATTCTATTTGATTCTATGCTGCCTTCACTATTTGAAAGTTGTTCATTCGTCACCTATTGAATTCGTATTCTCCGTTTCAGTCAACCATTTCTTAATGCTCCGCTTGAAACACTAAACAATATCTGGTTTTTTCAATCCCCTCTCCTTGTTTGCTACTTTTCTGCAATTTCTTCAATTTTATTCTGTAGTTCGTCAGCACTGAATGAGGATCGGAATAACACCTCGCCCTGGAAATATTTTTCTATTTAAAACCTGATTTTGAAATCTCTCTCTCCCCATCCGAGGTCTCCTGACCTCTTCCACGTTTACAGCCTATTAAGTGACTCTTAAACCACTAGTGCTCCGTCCAAAATTCTATCAGTTCGTCTCACATTTGATAGTACCGCCAGTTAATGATATCCCTCTTCTTTCCCTTCTCTTCCTTTTTCCCCATTATCCAAAAAATGGCTCTGAGCACTATGGGACTTAACATCTGAGGTCATCAGTCCCCTAGAACTTAGAACTACTTAAACCTAACTAACCTAAGGACATCACACAATCCACGCCCGAGGCAGGATCCGAACCTGCGACCGTAGCGGTCGCGCGGTTCCAGACTGAAGCGCCTAGAACCGCTCCGCCACATCGACCGGCCCATTATCCAATTTTAGTCGTCCATATCGAATTTTAGTCGTCCATCACGCATATTTAATCACATTTTAAAGCCTGAAGGGAAGAAGCCTGATTAGCATACCAGTGATTGCGGCTTGAGGGTATTGCCTCTGCCGATAACTGAAAACTTCTTTGCTCTATTCGCAATAATTTTCTCTATTAAATATTTGTAAAATCCCTTCCAATAATGAAAAAGTCTCTATCTAGCTCTTGAAGCATATCTGTCGTGTCAGGTGAAATCCGGCAGTCTTGATTTCTTTGGTAGTACTATTTAAAAAGCGGTTATCAGCACTGAGAATTCTTATGATTTGAGCACAAATCTAGAAGAAGAAAAACAAACTTGTTTTCAGTAAAGGGAAGAAAGGCATGACATACGAAAAATATACTTCTAGACTTGAATGGGTCTAGATAAATTTTTTTCTGCCCATTGCCGTGTGTATACATATAATGTGTGAGTGCAGACATTGTCTTGGCAGTCGCCTATGTTTGATAGTAGCCTTTCGAATGAAACCATTGTCTTAGTGCATATTTCTATTTCTTAATTAGACTGCCCTACATTATACACTCAAGATTCTCTAAAAGTAACGATATTATTCTTCACATCTGTTACAGAAGCTTTGAGCACCTCAGTTTGAATCCTATCTTTTTCCGACCTAGTTCTCAAAACTTGTTTTAGCTTCCTAGCTGTCATATTTTGCGTTTTTTTTAAGCTAGTGATCGAACTTTTAAAGTCTGTAAATTCCTTTATTTTTCCGTTAGCAATGTCAGAAACCCAGTCCTGCAAGGTGGTATCGCTGTGGTTAAATGACTTTTGGTCTGGCTTCCGAAAGAAGCTCGGAGGGACGCGGATCTAACGTCGCCGTTATTTCTGATTGATTTTCACGTCGTTCTGCAACTTAGTTTATCACTTAGGCCAATATTACTAACATTGAGAATAGACAGACGGAAATAATCTTTTAAAGGTTTTCAGAAATTACTGCAACCAGTCGCCTTTTATGTAGATGTATTTTATTTAACCATGACCGGTTTCGAGCTGCCTAGCAACTCATCATCAGATGGTATATACATTTAGTGCTTTTTTGTACCCATTGTGTGGGTGGTTGAGTATCTGTGGCTAGACAGAAACGAGAACAAATAATCGCTACATGTGGTACAGTAACACGAAATATTTACAGCATAATTTATGTTTAACGTATAAGAACAAATAATCACTACATGTGGTACAGTTACACGAAATATTTACAGTTTAATTTACGTTTTGAGGTGTTACTTACAGATAAATCTTTCTGCAGGTATATATATATCTCTTTTAGGACGTATTTTTGAAACCATTGTGTCTTGTTTTTCACAATGGTTTCAAAAATACGTCCTAAAAGAAATATATATATACCTGCAGAAAGATTTATCTGTAAGTAACACCTCAAAACGTAAATTAAACTGTAAATATTTCGTGTAACTGTACCACATGTAGTGATTATTTGTTCTTATACGTTAAACATAAATTATGCTGTAAATATTTCGTGTTACTGTACCACATGTAGCGATTATTTGTTCTCGTTTCTGTCTAGCCACAGATACTCAACCACCCACACAATGGGTACAAAAAAGCACTAAATGTATATACCATCTGATGATGAGTTGCTAGGCAGCTCGAAACCGGTCATGGTTAAATAAAATACATCTACATAAAAGGCGACTGGTTGCAGTAATTTCTGAAAACCTTTTCACACCACAGTCGCAGTGTTCCACATCCACAATGGATAAAAGTCTCGGAAATAATCTTTTCAGCGGTACTGACAGTTTGTAAGACGTGTGTGTGTGTGTGTGTGTGTGTGTGTGTGTGTGTGTGTTGAGAACTGATCTACTACTTTGAGTAATTAGATAAAGGCGAGCTATGCTCTGCTTTGTAAATATTCATAGCGCAATATGTAATTTTATATGTAATCCGACCGCAAGTTGGGTTGGGTTATTTGGGGGAGGAGACCAGTCAGCAAGGTCATCGGTCGCATCGTATTAGGGAAGGACGGGGAAGGAAGTCGGCCGTGTCCTTTCAAAGGAAGCATCCCGGAATTGCCTGGAACGATTTAGGAAAATCACAGAAAACCTAAATCAGGATGGCCGGACGCAGGATTGAACCGTCGTCCTTCCGAATGCGAGTGCAGTGTGCTAGCCACTGTGCCACCTCGCTCGGTGACCACAAGTAAATAAATTTATCACAATACAGACGATTAAATACGTCTGTATAACGCAAAAGCATAAATTATGTAACTGAAGATCAAACAGTAGGCACTCATAAAATTCTACGAAAATTATATTGTGTTGAAAAGTTCAGCTTGCAGCCAGACGCAGTGCAATGAAGATGACTTTTTGTTGTTGTAATTACGAGACTTGGATTCATTGCACTGCCTCACCAAATCAGTGGAAACATAACGTGGTTCGAGACAAATCGGCACATACTTTTGGAGGAGCAAGGAATCACTGCTATGTACTAGGCGAGTGTGTATATAAATGTACACACCACAAAGTTTGCCACAGCAATTTGCATTCTGGATAGCGTCCGAACGTACAGGGTCACAATTAGTGAACTACATAAAATAAAATTGCCATAACTTCTGAACGATTTGCGTTAGGACGTTCAAACTGCAGGGTCGGCCGCGAGGCATGATGGGAATTAGTATGTGCATACATGGTTCGGTTTAGCGACGAAATCCACTTTTATGTGGGTGAGTTTGTCAATAAACAAAATTGGAGCATTTGGGGGACTCAGAATCCGCATTTGCCGATTTAGAAGTCTCTTGCCCTCAACAGGTGACCGTGTGGTGTGCAATTTCCAGTCACGGAACACTGGTTGCGATATTCCTTGACGGCACTGTGACTACCTACCGATAGATGAAGGTTTTGGAAGATGATTTCATCCGCATTATCCAAAGTGGCCCTGATTTCGACAAAATGTGGTTCATGCAAGACAGAAACAGGAGAGTGTTTGATGTCCTGGAGGAACAATTTGGGGACCGCATTCACGTTCTGTGGTACCCAGAGGCCACTGGCATAGGTCTCGATTGGTCGCCATATACTCCGGATCTGAACACATGCGACACCTTTTTGTAGGGATATATTAAAGACATGTTGTTGTTGTTGTGGTCTTCAGTCCTGAGTCATGTAGACATGTAGAGCAATAACCTCTGAACCATTACTGAGCTGAAATCAGGCATTCAGGAGGTCATCGACAGCATCGATGTTCTGATGTTTCAGCGGATCATGCAGAATTTCGCTATTCGTCTGCGCCAAAACGTCGCCAATGATGGCAGGCATATAGAACATGTCATAACCTAAATCCGAATATCTGTAGTGAAGCTTACATGTTGATTAAAGTGTGTGCAGCCCGTAGTTGGTAACTAATTTACGTTTTCTTCATGCAGTTCAGTGATCGTCACCCTATACCTATCTATGCCTGTAATTTATCCACGCACAGAGAGGTATATCTGTCATTAATTAAGTGGAAGGCGTCGTATAGCTGAAGTGTTTACTTTTTCGTACACTAATTAATCAATAAGAAGACAAAAGGAGCATCTAGGTAACAGCTATCAACAAGGCGTCGTCATACGAAACTTTCCTCTAAGTTACGTAAAGAATTGATAAATGGTTGTGAGGGACAGCAAAAATAAGTAGCAGTAATGGTGAATAAAGATGTTATATTGGCGTCAAATTGGTTAGACAAATCATATTACCACCTGGATTGCTCAGTACGCGTGACGTGAATCGAAGGTGACTAAAGTCAAGAAGCACTTGTTCTCTCCACACGTCGTCCAACAAAGTAATAAACTTTTTAAAGTACAGGAAAGGGTAATGAGATTCAGTGTCTAATGAATCATATTGAATAAATACCACTCTGTCACGTAATCAGCTTCCAGCTTTCGAAAAATGAGCGATGTGTGAGGCTTTGTGGCGCTACGCACATTAATAACAAATCGCGTTTCGGTTCTGTGCACTGAATAATTGCAAAATAACTTTGCAAATATCTTTATCAAACGGCTGAAGTGATAAGATCGTTGCCTTAGGACAACTATGGCATAATAATTCAAGCGGTATTACCAAAACCTCCAACGTTGCAGTCTTAGACTCCGAACTGCTACGCTTCGAATCCCTGAGTACAGACTGCTTTCAAATATTGCTCCTGTTAATGTTCAAGGTCTATGATCTGTTAGGTGAAATGTGTGATTTCAGTGAGTTGTTAACGTAAGTTTAATATACTTCTCTAGAACATAAAGTTCTTAGAATTGAAAAAAAAACACAACATTAGAAAACAGGCGCATCTCTGTGTGCCTAAGAGACAGTGTGTATTAACAAAGGTGCTAAACACGCTACAGCAATGCCAGAAAGAACTCAGAGTTTGTGTGACTAATAGGTGCAGAGTATTGGATGTCCTTGCTAAATATAGCACTGACTATTACACATTTTCAAGAGTGAGTGAAAAAATGAAAGTACGTGTAACACACAACTTTCAAGTTATTAATGAATTGTGCCAATATCAGTCGCAGGTTCTTCTTGGGAGTAGCTGTTTTCAGTTTTTTTGTGTTGGCAAATTCGTAGTGTGTGTTATTGAGTGCTTCAGTCACTATCTCTGTGTGCCTAAGAGACCGTGTGTATGAACAAAGGTGATAAACACGCTACAGCAATGCCACAAAGAACTCAGAGTTTGTACGACTAATCGATGTCATCGCTTTGTAGCAAACTCTTGAAGCGACATTCCTCTTTATTGAACGCTGAGGTGATAATGAGACAACTCCACATTTCCCATCATACGCTCTACGATCACTGTACAAAACAGATAGTAAATCCAGGGGCATCCGTATCATAGTTGCAAGAGCCAACCAGAGAAAGAAACGTTATGATATTTTTAGGAAACTTCAGGTGTGTATTGGCAGTCGAAATAAGACCTGACGATTTTAAGTGACGGTAACTAGAAGTTGCAAAAAAAAAAAAAAAAAAAAAAAAAGAAAGAAAGACAGAGTTAACTGGTAATTCCATCCACCGCCTAGAAGCTGTTATAAACCGTCACTGTAGAAGATGGCCACGAAGAGACTCGTCTTAGCAGAGGCAGCAAGCTTGACACTTGCTCCTGAGAACTGCAACGTCAGTGGGTTTGCACAGGTTGGAGTGCTACTACAGCAGTCCCCACTCACAAAAGGACTGAGGACTGGGCCAAGTGATATAGAATATGGTTGTTGCTGGACATAATAGGCGTGGCTTTGACGTTTAGCTTTCTGTTGAATGCTTTTGATACCAGACTAGGAATTTGTTAATGAATTAATTCTGTTGTGCTACCAATTGCCTCCTGTGCTTTTCCTAATGTTTAGAATTACCCTCCTGTGTAGTAATTAGTCTGATTGGTAATAGTGTTAATCAGACCCTTGAATTCCATGAGTCTCGTGCTGCAAGCACCTTTTCGAGTCCCAGAATCCGCGCCTTTCGTAGGTGCCGTGTGACAGTGTTTGGCGCTGATCCAAGTCACCAGCCTACCTTCACTGGCAATTTCTCTTTTTCCATTTGCTCCTCATCGCTCGGATCTCAAGAGTCCTCCATTCTGTGTCGGGACACGAAACGTCGGCTGATACTCGTATCTGAGTTTTCGTTTTTCCCTGGTTTCTTCACTGCATCAGCTTGGATGGTTTAGCAGACCTATCCTAGCATGAAACATGCGGTCACATGGATTACACATGATAGAAGACTGGAGGCGTGGCTGAGCCTAGTGAAGTTTTCATCTCTGACGCTTTTCACTTACCACTGTCCGACGTTCCTGTTCGGCATTCAAAACAGTAGCTGCAGTAGCTGTGCGCCAGCGAGTACGATCTTCTACTGTGGTGCACCATTTACCTGGATCAATGTTGAGACGCTTTAACTTCTTTAACTGACCCTTACAGCCCATCAGAGGAGCACCACGGGCCTTCTACCTGTGCTCACTTCTCTGCACGAAATCTGTCGACGAAGACTGTCGTTTCTCATGCGCTGGTGATGCCCAATGCATCTTAGTGACCAGTGACGCTGCACATCTTTGCCTTCTCAAGAAGAGCTACATCTACATCTACATACATACTCCGCAACCCACCATACGTGCGTGGCGGAGGGTACCTCGTACCACAACTAGCATCTTCTCTCCCTATTCCACTCCGAAACAGAACGAGGGAAAAACGACTGCCTATATGCCTCTGTACAAGCCCTAATCTCTATTATCTTATCGTTGTGGTCTTTCCGCGAAATGTAAGTTGGCGGCAGTAAAATTGTACTGCACTCAGCCTCAAATGCTGGTTCTCTAAATTTCCTCAATAGGGATTCACGAAAAGAACGCCTCCTTTCCTCTAGAGACTTCCACCCGAATTCCTGAAGCATTTCTGTAACACTCGCGTGACGATAAAACCTACCAGTAACAGCTGTATGTGATATGAAGTCATCCCATTTGATATTCATAATTTATCTAAGTTTCTGTCGGTTGAAGAGTTCCAGTTTTTTTTTTTTTTTTTTTTTTTTTTTTTTTTTTTTTTTTTTTTAAAAAAAAGATCACGACATTATAGCGTTTGGTTTCGGGGCTATATGACACTGGTAGGTGCTCGATACATCAGTTTGGTGCACGTTGTCAGATCCTCATTCAGGAAGACCCGATTTGTAAGACGTCCAAAAACAACATGGCCAGCAGTATTCTGTTACACATGTATTTTCCGACGACCAGTTAGTTGATAATATACTTTGAAGCCTGAGGAAGTTACGTTCCTGTTGCAAAAGTGTCCTGAAAATAAGACATTGAAACCCGGAAATGCAGCTCTAGTAGCTGTCTGCGCTAATAGCTTTATTTTTGGCATGTTGATGGGCAGGCCAAACCGTTTGTATTCACTACGAAAACATTCCAGACAGTTACAGCTCTGAGGGTGTACGAGCAGGAGAAGCACAGTCGTCTGAATATCGTAGATTAGTTACTCAGCTGGCTGAGTGAGACTTGGGAACCTATTGGAATGGAGTTTGACCTGATCAAATAGCCTTGCATCAAATCCGTGTTCAAGTTCTAAACCTGCACGATGTACGGATGATGTCTCATAAAGCATAACTATGAGGTAGAGGGCAAACTATGCTACCATGGCGACATATCCTTGTTCGAGCCAAGTAATACCGGGTAATCTGTTGGATTTTTCATTCATCTGATTTACCTGCCTGAATATTTCATCATGGAGAGTTTGAATCAATCCAACAAAGTGCTCTGGTTAGTCGAAACACTTTAGTACCTTCCGCATAGCTTCTCATGTCACCGTATCAAAGACCTTTTCTGGGGCGTAGAACAGAAGTAGTAAACGCTTAAATATTGTCCCCTGCATGTCTCCTGCAGCTGTCGCGCAAATATCATTTTAACTGTGAGTCAGGAGGGGCGAAATTCACAATGACATTCAGGAAATACAGTATGGGAAAGAGACTGGATTTAACGAATTTATCCTGAGAAAAAGAGCTTCAAAAGTTCCAGAATTCCTCGCCATTCTTGAGGCTCTTAATTTTCGTGCCAGTTTATGCTCCGAAAGTTAGCTTGCAAATTTGGAAATTGATATACGTACCAATGTAAACGATTTTACTAAAAATTATCGGGACTGTCATCCAGACCACCTCTCTCCCCCCTCCGATGCGCGCCTGGTTTGACAAAGAGTCGGCAATGAACTCGTTAGAGACGGAGAGCAAGCTGGCATTGTTTGGGAAGGAAATCGGACGTGTCCTTTCAAAGGAATCATTTCGGCATTTCGCTTTAGCGATTTAGGGAATCGTCGGAAAACATAAACTTGGATGGCTAGACACAAATATGAACAGCAGTCCCAACGAATATGAGTCCAGTACCGTGTGTTACCACTGAGCCATCTGGGTCAATCTGATAGCGAGCAGTGCATCAGCTGGCGACAGCTCAGGGGGGCTTAATGCTTGTCGACAGTGTTTTTTGTAATATATCAAGTGGTGAAACGTGACTTTTAAAGTGAGAGAAGCGCCAAGTACTAATTTTATTAAAAGAAGAGAGATTACTGAAAGTAGTGTTGATGAGTTCTCTACTGACAACACAGTATAGTGTTTTATTTATTTATTTTTTTTTGAGTCATCGGTCTTCTGATTGGTTTGATGCGGCGCGGCACTAAATCCTCTCCTGTGCCAACCTCCTCATCTCAGAGGAGCATTTGCAGCCGCGCGGGCTAGCCGTGCGGTCTATGGGGCCTTGCCACGGTTCTCGCGGCTACCCCCGTTGGAGGTTCGAGTCCTCCCTCGGGGATGGGTGTGTGTGTTGTCCTCAGCCTAAGTTAGTTTCAGTTACAGGAAGTAGTGTGCAAGCCTTGTGGCCGACGACATTAGCAGTTTGGTCCCATACGAACTTACCACAAGCTTCTATTTGCAACCGACGTCATCAATTATTTGTTGGATGTAGTCCAATCTCTGTCTTCCATTACAGTTTTTGCCTTCTACATCTCGCTCTTGTGTAATGGAAATCATTCCCTGATGTCTTAACAGATGTCCTATCATCCTGTCCCTTCTCCTTGTCAGTGTTTTCTACATATTCCTTTCCTCTCCGATTGTGCGGAGAACACTCAACCCTTACCTTACCTGTTCACCTAATTTTAAACATTCGTCTATAGCACCACATCTCAGATGCTTCGATTCTCTTTTGTTCCAGTTTTCCCATAGTCGATGTTTGACTGCCACACAATACTGTGATCCAAACGCACATTCTCAGAAATTTCGTCTTTAAATCACGGCCTATGTTTGATACTAGTATACTTCTCTTGGCCAGGAATGCTCTTCTTACTAGTCTGCTTTTGATGTCCTACTTGCTCCGTCTGTCATTGTTTATTTTCCTGCCTAGGTAGCAGAATTATGAGCTTCATCTACTTCGTGACCATCAGTCCTGATGATAAGTTTCTCGGTCTTCTAATTTGTGCTTCCTGCTTGTCATTACTTTCCTCTTTCTTCGATTTGCTCTCTGTCCATATTCTGTACTCATCGGACTGTTCATTTCATTGAGCAGATTATCTAATTATTCACTTTCACTCAGGTCATCAGCGAATCGTATCATTGACATCCTTTCACCTTGAATTTTAATTCCTCTGCTGAAACTTTCTTTTATTTTCATCATTTCTTCTTCGATATACAGACTGAACAGTAGGGGCGAAAAGCTACATTCCTGTCTTGCACACTTTCTAATCCGAGCACTTAGTTCTTGGCCGTCCACTTCCATTATTCCCTCTTGGCTCTTGTACATACTGTATATTACGCGTCTCTCCCTATAGTTTACCCATACTTTTCTAAAAATTACGAAATATTAATCACTTTATTATAGCTAGAACAAGATAAAGTATTTAACTTCGTAACAATCCATGGCTACAGGACTCTCATATGTATTTATTGCTGTCCTTGAACACTAAATTATCACTTGATATAGCAGAAGATAATATAGTCTCTTCTCTCAAAGTGCAACTAACTGACTATAAACTTTGCTATGTGGCTCTGTCTAACACATCTCTCTCACTGCTGGCTGTAGCGAGACGATGCTGTCGTCTTCGGCGATAAATGCAGACTGGGGTGAGCTACACTCCGCTCTGACGTAAGCAAACATCCTCCAGTGGTGGCGGATGGAATCTACGCCAACGTCTTTGGCAGCGACTGTGCTTGCTTGTGGTTCTGTTGCGAGGTTTTAGCCTTGCCTTGCGCCCTCATTCTTCGGACGACACACCAAGTGATATCAGTAATTTTTCCCATAATCACAGTAAAAAGTTAACGAATAGATTTCAATTCTTACAAACAGACAATGAATAATATTATTTCATAGACAAGAGTAAATTAAGTATCGTACTTCATTTTATGTACATTAGATCGGTCCTTCTAGTTTTTCTCCAAAAGATATCAATCGGATCATTGTAGAAGGACGAGTTTTTGCCCAAGGTCCAAACAAGTGCTCTTCAATGCAGAGAAATGGTAGTGAAGACAGTTTCTTCTGAGCTTGAGTATTTCGAAGACAGTATTCAATCCTCTTCATCGCTGAGAATGCCCCCTCAGCAGACGAATTAGATACAGAGATGGTAATTACTGAAAGGACAAGTTTATGTAGTTCTGCAAAACACACATTAATCCCACTTCTGTCAAGTACTAATGTAATTTCAAGACCGTATCCTTAGCACTTAAATGTCTCTGAATTACTCAAGCAGTTCACTTCTGTAAACAGGAAAAATGAAAGAATTTGCCAAAGCTCTGCTTTAAACTCTGAACCTTTCTTCTGGAGACTGTTTTACAAATTCTTTGAAGCTCGCTGAGCCTAAAGTAGGTGGGCTCGCCTGCTTCGAAACTGCCCTCTCTAGTCTCGAATCGTCATATGAACATGTAATTATAGCTGGTGACCCTAACATTAATTTTCTGTGCAATAGTCCTTCCACTGGGATATTTAAGAGGATGCTTTCTTTCTCAAATATGACGCTACTTCAGCTGGCACCTACTCATCACACGACTACCAGTCACACTTTCATAGATATATTCGCAACGAAATCTCCGAACAGAATAATCCGCACCTCTCAAATATCTGCGCCTAGCATGTCTGCCCATGACATCACTTCCATGACGTATTCACTAGCATGCCCTAGAAAGAATAAAAACTGTCTACATACCGAGACCTCAAACGCATAAATTTGACAGAACTCGAAACTGAGGCACAATATATTGTTTGGGGGATGACCTCTACTCCCCTCATGGACATAAACGACGAACTCCAGGATTTCACTAACAAAATGACTCAACTATATGACAAATATGCTCCAATAAAGACCAGAAAAGTAAAAAGGCAACCTGCACCTTGGCTGACTGATGAACTAAAACAGCTCATGAATCTCAGAGATGCTGCCCATCGAGCATACAAGATACACCCTACACCTGAAAATCATGCTGTATACAAGCAGAAACGAAACAAAGTCAGTCAAGCGGTGAGAAACGCTAAGCTCAGACATGCCCGTACATTAGCTGACAATAGATGTAGACCAGCTATCCTATGGAAAAATCTCCGTAGTCTCGGTTTAGACAAAATAAAAGTTGTAGAAAATCCCATGGTCCCAGCTGAAGAACTAAACCGATTCTTCACATTACCTACAACCAAAATTGAACCGCAAAAAAAAAAAAAAAAAAAAAAAAAAAAAAAAAACAGAGAATCATTGATTACTTCATGGGGATGAACGACTGTAGCAAAGAAAAATTCTATCTACAGCACGTCACTTGCAGTACTGTCAAGAAAGCCATAATGTGGATTAGATCAGAACCGACTGGACATGATGGTATCACTATCCAGATGGTAAAACTTATTATTGACCAACTACTGCCCTCTATAACAGACATTTTCAACGATTCATTAATCACAAGTGTTTTCCCTGAGGCCTGGAAACTGGAACAAATTAAGCCACTGCCTAAAAAGGACATTGCCACAGCACACTCTGACTACCGCCCCATCTGCCTTCTTCCTGCACTATCAAAGGCCTTAGAATATATAGTTCATTACCAGCTCACCAACTACCTAACTGCTAACAACCTACTAGACGAATACCAACCAGGTTTCCGTAAACATCGAAGCACAACATCCGCACTGATAAAGGTGACAGATGACCTGAAACTTGCCATGGACAGACAAGAAGCGACTATCATTTGCTTCTTAGATTTCAGCAAAGCATTTGATACTGTCGACTTCGACATCTTACTAGCCAAACTTAGCGGTCTAAATTTCTCACCAAGTGCAGTGAAATGGTTTCGCTCATACATGACGTCTCGTCAGCAACGCGTCCTGTCTGGGAATATAAAATCACAATGGCGGCAGGTAGTGTCAGGGGTCCCCCAAGACTCAGTATTAGGTCCTATACTCCTTTCTCTGTATGTCAATGATGTGTCATCGGTTCTGACCTACTGCAAATATCATATGTATGCTGATGACCTTCAGTTGTATCTAAGTGCGAAACCAAGCAATCTCAAGAAAACTATTGAAAATTTCAATACTGACCTCGATGCACTGTCAAAATGGGCACAGGACATAGGTCTAAAATTAAACCCATCTAAAACCCAAGCGGTACTTGTTGGTCACTCTAAGCTCATTAGCCCAAAACATCGGGAATCCGTACCATAACTCCTCTCCCTCAGCAAAGAGTTTGGGAGTAATAATAGATGAAAATCTAAATTGGACAGAGCACGTAACTGCAGTGTGCAAAAAAGTATCAGCATCCCTTGATGTCCAACAAAAATATAAAAAACTCTTCCCTTTCGATCTGAAAAAGGAATTAGTACAAACGCTTATACTCCCAGTCATTGACTACAGCGATATTATCCTACTAGGCCTCTCTCAGGAAAATTCCCGACGTCTAGAACTGGTCATGAATGTCTGCGTCCGATATATCTGTGACGTTCGACTTTTTGATCACATTTCACCAGCATATGCAAAATTGTCCTGGCTGCGTGCAGACAAACGCAGAGATTTCCATACACTCTGTCTCATCTACTGCCTTATAAATGTACACTGTCCCTAATGCTCATGTCGGAACAACATGACAGAAACACACATTCCCATTATAATAAAATCCTCTCCGTTCCACTGCATCGCTCAGTCACCTTCTCCAAGTCCTTTACAGTGGCGGGAACCCGACTCTGGAATAAGCTCCCTCGTTACGTTAGAGAACTTAAAAACATGTCCGGCTTCAAAAAACAGTTAATGACGTATCTACTTAAGCAACAGTAATGCCTTCCTCTGTACATGAATGCACTTCACCTCATTACTTCCATCTTCCCCCTCCTTAAATCTGCCTTCCCCAAAACTCGCTATACTAGTAAACATCTACTTTACACACCAAGATATTAATGTACATCTGCACAAACCTTCTTTACTATTGCCAATCTTTCTCATGTTTGTCATTATTATTTGATTTTATTTACTGTTATTATTATTGCTTTTATCATAATCTGTATGTATAGCACCTGTTGTAAAAATACTGCCTGCATTTACTTTATTAGGTCTTAGTCATGTTTATCATTATAATTTGATTTTTTTACTGTTATTATTATTGCTTTTATCATAATCTGTATGTATAGCACCTGTTGTAAAAATACTGCCGCATTTACTTTATTAGGTCTTAGTCACTACTCTTTATTCATATTGTCACTAGAGTAAGCTAATTTTCTCATTTAAACTATGGTCATGATGTAACTCTGGTGTGTGAAATGCTGCATGTGTGCAACACTGGTCCGATGTAAGAGAGGGCCTGATGGCCCTAATCTGATCAGGTTAAATAAATAAATAAATAAATAAAAGAGCAAGAATTTTTCCAAGTCTGCAAATGTGGAATAAATACTACTCTTCATTACGTCAATAATTTACAAGAATAAACTCTTATATGTTGTTGATACATTTTCTTCTGATATAATATCTACTCCAAGTTTTTTCTTAGGATCATGAATAAC
This sequence comes from Schistocerca piceifrons, assembly GCF_021461385.2. Classification (NCBI taxonomy): domain Eukaryota; kingdom Metazoa; phylum Arthropoda; class Insecta; order Orthoptera; family Acrididae; genus Schistocerca; species Schistocerca piceifrons. The sequence continues at coordinate 768,141,798 of NC_060141.1, read as the reverse complement.
TGAGGCATCATATACTTTATGTCAGTTTCAGAATCATCTCTGAGTTACATCAAAAGCCTTCCTTTAGAGTACTTGAAACAATATTTCATCCTGAGAATTTAAACAGCAAAACACATAAAGATAGAAGCTGAAATTATACTCACGTAATGGTGAAAGAAAACTCTTAGCACCATATACTTTTTCCGGATCCCAGCTACATATTTGGATTTCCGTCTATTGAATTTAGCAAGTTGTCAGTGTCAGTTTGTAATAACCTCTTACCATAATTCCATCTTATTGGATCTGATGACGAAAATCGTTTGCTTGTCTTACAGTTGAGTGCTGCCATTCGTTTTGTAGACTCAGCAAAGAAAATACGACACCCAGAAAGAGAAGTAAAAGATTTTTGCTCTGCTTAATAAAGCTCACACCTTGTGACAAAAGTAAATTTAGTCTATGTACATAGTAATGCACATATACAGGGTGAGGCAAATAAAAGCAGCCCAGAGAACAGAGTTCGGGGGTACAAATAAACACAGCAGAGGAAAGGTAATACAGTACTGACCTGACTATAGCAGATGTTGAAAGTTGCCACCATTCATGTTTTGCCATTTTTGGGCCCTGGTCAGCAAGTTGCTAAAGGCGGATCAAAGCTGTATTGCTGGAATTGCTGCAATCTCATACGAAATGTTTTTGAATTGCTGCAATCTCGTAAAATATGTTCTTGAAAACGGATAAGTAGTCGCATGCTGAAACATCAGGTGATGTGGTTGGCCAGCTAGGGTTGTGACCAGACTGACCCCTGCTAACAACTGTGTCAGGCGTGAAGATTGTGTAAATGTTCGGCCGTATATGTCGTGTGCGCGTCATGGGTGTGGTTATATGAATACATGCACGACTAATCGTATCTAGTTGTTCGAGACACTTTTATTTACTCCAGCCTGTACAATTTGTGGGCATTTTTCTCTTACTCTCATCTGAAGACCACTGTGTTCCCCTGACATCACAGTCGTACCGTCATGTGTCTGTGATATAATTTTTTCCTCATTTAATTTTGTTTAAGGTATCATACACTTGATGTGGTAAAGAACTTGCTGTCTGTCGACAGTGAGATCTCTGAAAGCTAGAAATCTTTCTCCAGTGCTTCCACTTTTTCTCACATGCCTAACTATGATAGATAGTTCTGTTTTCTTTGTCACATCTGTTGCCTCGTCCACAATAGTTAAAACAAAAGAAGTGTCAGAAATTTCTTTGTTCCGTTTGTCATCAGTTCAGAAAGAACACAAATAGTAATTTCGGAATACCACTGAACAACCCTGAGAAAACCGTGGAATTTGACAAATGGTAAGTCTTCTAGTTCCTTTAACGATTCAATGAGCTTTCGGACTCAAGTTCTCGAAATACAAGTTCCTGCTTCCGCAAAAAACGCACAAATTTTTTTATTTGCGAAGGAAATTTCTTGTTCGTTTTTACTTTTTGATTGTGCTTCTATACTGTGAACCATAATTGTTCACTGACCCACGATTCAATCCTTATTTTTCCGAACTGCGTAAACTGAATCAAATAATGTGACTTTACGCTTCTTGATGCTTTTCGCGAGCTCTGTGTAAATTATTCGTCAAAAACTAAAGAAAAAAACCACGTGCTTTTCTCTCGAAAAATTAGCGACCGCAGCCTGCAGAGTAATTTTGCAACTTACGGCACAAAATCATGGAATTGTATCATAATTATTTTCATCCAAGTGGCGTTTGAGTGGTTTAATATTTTTCTTTGTCTGCCATTATCATTATCAAGAAATTTTCTCGTCTTATCACTTTTATTTGTATTTTGCTTTTCCTCATAACTGAAAGAACTGAACCTGCTGTTCGACAGGCCTACTCTTTTTCTTGTACAGTCACACATGGACTGTTCTTGTACTGCAAGATTGTTCAGACTACACGCAGATCTTCCAGTAATTCCTAGAGCTTGCTAACAGGTTGTGAAACGTTAGCCTAAAACGCAGAAAGTATGAAATTCACACACATCCGCTACTAAAAATTTTACAAAGAAGCTCTATTTATTACCACCTACTAAATATCAGTGCAAGAAAAATACATGAATTAATAATACTGAAATGTACTTGCAGTTCTTCTTAAAAGTGCCCCGTAAAACAAAACAGTCTTTACTTCGCACACTACAGAGATTTCACGTGACAATGTCTTCCAGTGCTTCCTAACAATCGGGACGTTTGCTTCCGAAAACCTGCAACGTTACGGACGAGTCGCTCTTGCTTCCGGAAACCTACGAAGTACAAACTGTTACGAATGCGTGAATACGAAACTGTTCAGCACTGAATGAGCTAGCCGCACTGCCCCTCTAGCTTCGGCAGCTGATCAACATCAGTAGCACGGCGGATGTTCGCGAATATACTTTGAAAATGTATCCAGAGCAAATAAAATATTGTTTGGCATGAATGTTTTCCTTCTTCTGAAATTCTGGGGAAATGTGCACTTCTAACACTTCTATGTACGCTTCTCCACTGAAGACATCGCATCCTCCCCATCTACGGCATAATTTGTAACACTACGGTAACATTCCTAGTACTGCCACATGGCGAGACGCGAGTGACGGCAGCAGGGAAAGTTCGAAAGCAAATACAACCACCAGTTGCAACTGATAACTAAACAATCAAATGACAGAAGGCCCTTCGATAATTAACAACCCACTGAAATATCCATAATTTACCAATCAATTTTATTTCGAGGCCCTTGAAGATTCAGTCGCGATTTAAACTATTAAAGAAATTTACGAGAGAAAAGAAACTTTGCGATAATGATTATTAACATAGTGGAAACAGATTTCGGCTGTCGTCTTTCTAGGTGAGATTAATAATGTACTAAATATGGTGGCGACTGTTAAAAACTACTCAGCTGTTGAATGGGCGTCTTCTTTTTTTATGAAAGGTGTAGTGATACAGGGCACACTGCCTTTCCGACGACTGGGACTGCGCCAGTAAAGAATAAGGTCGCGGTCAGTTATTATGTCTCAGCAAACACGCTCCGGGCCCCAGCCTCCCACGTAATTGGCAACGTATCAAATTTTTTTAAGTCGGGAGACTGCCGGTGTGTGGTGCCTGCCAGCCCATACAGTTCAGGCCCTCACCAAGTGCACTTCTTTGAGTTCAAGCTTCGACACAGACCAACAAGTACAGCTTCTTCACCGACGCGGTGGTACAGTCATTTACCGCCACGAAGTAATAGCAGTTTTGCTGTTTATTTCTTGGAACAGTACACAGCAATCCCATTCGAGGACGCACGAAGTTCTCTTTCTTTCTTTCTTTCTTTTCACTTTGTGAGCGCGTGTATCTCACGCTATGTCTGAAGAACAATGACGCCAGTCATTTGGCATCATTCATCAATATCTCCCCCTTGGGAGATGTCAGCATTCTCTCTCCGATCACAGTTCATAGCTGTCGCTTCAGTATACCTTATCTCTACAATTCGTCATTGTGTAACGCCAGTAAACGCTGCGAAAGACTTAAAGGATCCTGTGAATCTTTTTGATTCTAAAAATATGTACTTCATGTATCGTACCACATCATTTTCACATCGAAATGCCTTTCTAAACCAAATTCGGCACGTGGCTGCCTAGCTGTCACACTACTGTCAAACACAAAACCTCGGCTACGATACCCCGTTATGTAATTTTGGCGCCGCTAGGTCCATAGCAACTCGTTTGTGTAACATGCTTGAACATATCGTCTGTAGTAGGACCATGGATTTATTGCAATCGACCTTTCTGACGATACAAGTGAATTGATTGAGTCTACTCATGTTTTAGCTGTGATGGTGTGGTGGACACCATAATATGCTTTTATGATGGAGTAATAAGCAGACCTAAAACTATTGTCAGACTACTCATCATAACTGGGGACAACATGAAAAACATGGCTGCTACAAGTGGACAGGTAATGTGTCGCTGAAGCTGAAAAACTGCTGACTGCTTGGCAAAAGAGGCCAGAATAACAAAGAAAAGAAAGAAAACTAAAGACAATGAAAAGGCCACTGAGAATGAACAAGATTAAGGGTCTAGAATGTTTTGACACGGTATCATTCAGAGTAAATTATGTAACAATCTTTAGTTTCAGTTCCCCGTAACCAACAAATTTGCATAGTTCGATACCATTATCTCATCCAATATTAAAGCTATACAAACAAAATTTTTCATGAATAATAATACAGTGCTTGTCTACACAGTAAAGATTGTTGAATGATGTATTGAATGTTTTAAACTGGAGCCTGTCATATGTTTTTAAATTATGAGGAGAATAAATTTGGCCAGCTGGAGAGGCCGAGCGGTTCTAGGCGCTACAGTCTGGAACCGCGAGACCGCTACGGTCGCAGGTTCAAATCCTGCCTCGGGCATGGATGTGTGTGATATCCTTAGGTTAGTCAGGTTTAAGTAGTTCTATGTTCTAGGGGACTGATGATCTCAGAAGTTAAGTCCCATAGTGCTCAGAGCCATTTGAACCATTTGAGAAAAAATTTATTTCTAAATAACATTTTAGTTTTAAAAAATAAACAAAACAATGAATTGGTAAATATACCTGGTTTACTATTAAAACGAATAAATAATTAAATCAGTCTTTTATTTTGAACAGTGTTTGAGTACAGTGTACCTAAAATAAAAATTACGCCTAATTCAGTACGAAAGATAAAAATCACCACAACACGTTCTAGTTTCTAAGTCTTTTTTCTTAGAGGTCATAATAAGTGTTAAGACTTATTTGAGTATCTGCTACAATTTTTAACTAAGTAAATTTCAAAATTCTAATAAAAACTACAGTCCATGACGTCCAGATCCCCTTAGTATAATGTTTTGCTCAACTGTGTTTTAAGAATATATCCCTATTTTTATTATGCCTGCCACAAAAATATATCAGGCTGGTGGAAGACATGTATGAAGGTGCAATGGCACAAGTCAAGGCCAGGGCATGTGCAACAAAGGCACTTCCAGTGAGAATAGGACTGCATCAGAGATCTGCTCTCAGCCCATATCTCTTTCACCCTGTCATGGACGTACCAGTCAAAGATGTGAAAAAAGAGGCACCTTGTAGCATGATGTCTGTCGATGATATTGTTAATCTGTAAACCCACCCACGAGGCACTTCAAGACACGCTTGAACACTGGAGAAAAGCTCTAGAGGAAAGCGGAATGAGAATTAGCAGGGCGAAGACAGAGTATATGTGTACAAAGGATGCCGAAGAACTATATATTAACCTGCAAGGAGAACAACTGACGCTGGTCAAGAAATTTAAATACTTGGGCTCTTCCATGCAAAGCGATGAAGGACTGGAGACCGAAATACAGCTCAGGATAAATAGTGGATGGATGAACTGGGGGAAACTGAGCGGAATACTGTGTGATAAGAAGGTTACCTGCAGAATGAAAGGAAAGTTTTACAAGTCTGTGTGAGACTTACGATGCTGTATTGTGCAGAAACTTGGCGAATTACAAGAGCCCAAGAGAAAAAGATGGAAGTGGCAGAGTGGATGAGTGGGGTGACACGAAAGGATAGACTAAGGAGTATATCAGGGGAACAGAGAAATTGGGGCCCATAGGGACGAAGATCCAAGAAAGTAGGCTAAGATCTTATGGACGTGTGCAGAGAAGAGTGGAGTACTATGTGGGGAGAAGAGTTGAAGACCTAGAAATCAAGGGATCGAGGGGAAGAGGAAGACCGAAACTGAGATGGAAAGACAAGGCAGCAGGGAACCTACGGCAGAAAGGGTGGCTCAGAGAAGAAGCACTGGATAGACATTTATGGAAGAGAAGGATACACCAAAGCAACGCCGACCCCTCACGACGTGGGAAAAGGCTGGGATGAGGGTGATGACGATGATGATGAAACCTATTTTTATTATTCATAGTTTCTTTCGTATTACAAATTTCATATTCTCACAACAACTGCCAGTATCCAAACAAATCAGGCACGCTCTGGAAGTAGAGACATTGCCAACGCCTTACACCGTCGGATACTCGCTATGTTCTCTGTTTAAAATCTCGCCAACCTGTTAATATTTACCGCTCCCGCAAACTCGGGAAAACACCATTGACTTTCGCCGCCTGGGATTGCAGGAGCTGTGGAAAACAGCAGGGTGACGTAGCGCAAGTTCACCGACGCTTAATTTTCATGTGAGATATAGTTACGCAAAATTAATTTTAAAAAACGTGAATGGGCTGGTTTGGAAAGCCTAACGCCTCTTTTTAACCGGGTGCACAAGATGAAAAAAGCTTCAGAAAAGATTATAATCCAATGGGAGAGACCGATCGGTGTAAAATTTATAAAATCCTTGTAACTACCTGTCAAATGATATAAAGTGTCAGGCAGCGAAGTATTGTTAAAAGAAAATTAAATTATTGCATTTGAAGGTTCTTTTTTCTGCTAAAATTTATTTCGGCCGGGGCTGGAAATTTACGCTCATGAGGCGAAAATTAAATTTCTCGCGTGAATCTCGGGATAAAATACAAGACAAAATTATGAGAGAAAGGTTCAACACAGCGCGACAAAAAAACAAAATAAATAAATAAAAGGTTGGAAACTGATGTGGGACACACCCATGAACAGAAGAAACGTACTGTAGGAAAGAATACACTAATACCAATTCATTGAGAGAACAGTTCTAATTTACTGAGTAATTGGAGAAAGAAGAAAATGTCTTCTACTTCGGAGTACTAAACAATTCTACATTTACTGCCTGGGTACTCCTCAAGTCTGAAGCCAAGTGTGTAGGAAAATCAACGTGACTGCGCTGCCTATAAACAGAAAGCGCGCAGCTCATCGGCGAACAGCGACAGATAAATTTTATCCGGCATACGAGTTTAGCCCCCTCTTTTAATAACAAATTCACGGTCACTTGAAACTATAACAACTGTTTGTGTTCTCAAAATTAAATTGGACTTTGTATTGTCTGTTTTATGAGATTAACCGGTACAGTTCGCTGCACAAGTTGATTACGGCTTCCCATCAAAATAATTAGCAGTTAATCTGGGTCGAAATACCCGCTACAGGCTAAACCGCAGGCAGATCTGAATGTGCGCCAATTTGAGTTCTCACAGAACACGGGCGTTGCGCTTTTGGTCGTAGTTTTTTTTTTCCTTTTTATGTTATGCCTTGTGAGTATGAGAGAACAGTTACAACTCGTGAATCTTCCTCGTAGATTAAAACTGTGTGCCAGACCGGGACTCGGATCTGCGACCTTTTCCTTTCGCAGGCAAATGCTCTACCGACTGAGCTATTTTTCTTTAAAAAAGAAATCTCATTTTCTTCGTTATTGTTCGTTAGGTTTGTTCCGGGCAGACATCCCATGACGCTTGTTCAAGTTCATCTTTGATCTATTAACTCAGTTTTTTTTTTTTTTAATTACAGAGGGCAGCTAACCCTCAGCCCGAACACGCTGAGCTACTGAGCCGGCGATATCCAGGCAAGCAAACGACCCGCCTCACAGCTTTACTTCCCCAGTACCTCATTTCCTACCCTCCAAACTTCACAGAAGCTCTTCTGCGTGCTTTGCCGGTCTAGAATTACTGAAAGAAAGGCTGTTGCACAGGCATGGCTTAGCTACGGCTCAGGCTATGTTTCTAGAATGAATTTTCAATCTGCATCGGAGTGTGCACTGGTTTGAAGCTTTCTAATAGATTAAAACTGTGTGCTGTAGCGGGACTTGAACCCGGGAACCTTTGAGGGGCAGCTGTTGCAGGTTCGAGTTTCGGTCCAGCATACAATAGCTACAGCTTGTTTTTCTTACGTGTGATTATCATCTTATTGGTTCGAGGGGATGAGAAGTATAAATCGTTTTAGGAATGCGAGAGTAGAATTTTATGTCCGATTTTTCAATTTTATATTGTGATATCCCATCTCCATGAAAACTGGACCTTGCCGTTGGAGGGATGGTTTGCGTGCCTCAGCGAATACGATAGCCGAATCGTAGACGCAACCAAATAGGAGGGCTATCTGTTGAGAGGCAGGACAAACCGCTTCTCTGGTTCGTCTGCTACTGCATTCAAATCATTCACACTTGTTTTTGGTTCAGTTAATCAGGGTCATAATAGTGTGATTTCCGTTAGGCGCGACCACGCGGTCTATAGATTCAAACCGCAGCCCAAGCCTTAAAAGTTACTGCTTGCAATATTATTTTATTTGTGCGGGACATATTAAACTATCAATAAAACTGTACCGAGCGTATATTCGGCAAGATGAATCGATTTGATTCCAAGTGCTTCACTCAAAGATGTGCAGCCACCAAAAAATACAATTATTCCCACTAATAAATGCTGTTGACATTTTGTTTGTCGCGTGAACTAGTGAATGTGAATGCATGTGTTACAAACTTGAGCAGTGACCAAGTGCTCCCCAGATTGTCCCATCCCACAGGACTCTACAGATTAAGGCCAACGTGGCTTGTTATTCTCGTATGAGAAAGCCATAGGATCATATATAAATATACCAGGAATGTTTTGTCCATCTATTCAATACAGAAACATTACTGTTAACATGCGAAATATTAGTCGAAAATACATATTTTATCATTTGAAGCTATTTTCGTGATCGTTAATTTATTTTCAATACGTCTGGAAACGGTGTCACATTTGTAGTATTGATGATTACGCTCCTAAAATCCAAAGTGTTTGGCTCAAGTCTAGCTAATGGTAGGTAGCTTTCTCTGGCTGCTCCATACAATACCATAGCGTTATAGGTTGCAACCTTAATAAATTCAATCAGCGAAGGAATTGTTTCTAAAATTTTGATGAGCATAAATCTATTTCAAATAACGGGCAAAACTGTTCAGAGAAGGTTGTTGTTGTTGTTGTGGTCTTCAGTCCTGAGACTGGTTTGATGCAGCTCTCCATGCTACTCTATCCTGTGCAAGCTTCTTCATCTCCCAGTACCTACTGCAACCTACATCCTTCTGAATCTGCTTAGTGTATTGATCTCTTGGTCTCCCTCTACGATTTTTACCCTCCACGCTGCCCTCCAATGCTAAATTTGTGATCCCTTGATGCCTCAAAACGTGTCCTACCAACCGATCCCTTCTTCTAGTCAAGTTGTGCCACAAACTTCTCTTCTCCCCAATCCTATTCAATACCTCCTCATTAGTTACGTGATCCACCCACCTTATCTTCAGCATTCTTCTGTAGTACCACATTTCGAAAGCTTCTATTCTCTTCTTGTCCAAACAGGTTATCGTCCATGTTTCACTTCCATACATGGCTACACTCCATACAAATACTTTCAGAAACGACTTCCTGACACTTAAATCTATACTCGATGTTAACAAATTTCTCTTCTTCAGAAACGACTTTCTTGCTATTGCCAGTCTACATTTTATACCCTCTCTACTTCGACCATCATCAGTTATTTTACTCCCTAAATAGCAAAACTCCTTTACTACTTTAAGTGTCTCATTTCCTAATCTAATCCCCTCAGCATCACCCGATTTAATTTGACTACATTCCATTATCCTCGTTTTGCTTTTGTTGATGTTCATCTTATAGCCTCCTTTCAAGACACTGTCCATTCCGTTCAACTGCTCTTCCAAGTCCTTTGCTGTCTCTGACAGGATTACAATGTCATCGGCGAACCTCAAAGTTTTTATTTCTTCTCCGTGGATTTTAATACCTACTCCGAATTTTTCTTTTGTTTCCTTTACTGCTTGCTCAATATACAGATTGAATAACATCGGGGAGAGGCTACAACCCTGTCTCACTCCTTTCCCAACCACTGCTTCCCTTTCATGCCCCTCGACTCTTATAACTGCCATCTGGTTTCTGTACAAATTGTAAATAGCCTTTCGCTCCCTGTATTTTACCCCTACCACCTTCAGAATTTGGAAGAGAGTATTCCAGTTAACGTTGTCAAAAGCTTTCTCTAAGTCTACAAATGCTAGAAACGTAGGTTTGCCTTTTCTTAATCTTTCTTCTAAGATACAGAGAAGGTTACGTCGCCAAAAAAATAAGAGCGAATGTGGACAGGATATGCAGTCATTGCAGGCTGCAACAAAAGAAATAATAATAATAATAATAATCAAAAGAAGCTCCTGCTAGTGTAAGTAAGGAACCCTCGATAGGCTGCCACTCAATGAATAATAAGATGCCAGTGGTGAGTTACAAATTGTTGTCTGTACACAAGGGCCTGAAAATGGCGTAATATATGGCCGAAACTGGTTGCTCAATAAAATAGCAACTGGAAATTTAGACGGGTGAAAGGAGTTTTGATTAGACATTCTAACGCCAGTAGCGGTTTAGGGAAATCAATAAAAATCTTCTCTTCTCTGCTCTTCAATTCGTGTGCTTTGTTCCGTCCACCGTGACATCTTTCCAGTCATTAATTCGGAGAGGTGCAAAGTAAATGGAATCTGTTAACGGCACTTTTTAATAACCCGGTATCGCGCAGAACATTCGGCCGTAAGTAACACATAACTGCGCGCCCCTGGCGCTCGGCCCGCATCTGCGCGCGCCTTCTGGTGGCTCCGCGGTCATCTTTTTGTCCGCTCTGCCCCTGCCGCTGCCGCTGCCGCGCCGCACACCGCTGATACATCCGCAACTTTATTACACGAGCCGCGCGCCGGTCCGGCCGCGCGACACGCCGCGAGATAAGCAGCCGCAAACCGAGCGGAAAATGGAAAAACGTCTCGCGGCGGCGCCGCAGACGTAGCCAAATGGCGCGGAACTAAACCTGCGACCGCGGCGATAATCAGCGCGCCGGCGCTCCGGAACACGGGCGGCGCGGCTTTTTCCTGAAACAGGCGTTATTGGAAAACGCTGTGCAGTTACAGAGGCGCGGGCGCGCGATCGATAGCGGGCGGCCGCTGCGCGCGGGTCGCCGATATGGGTGTCATTAGCGCCCGAGTGACCGCCTTTCGGCAATAAGGCTGACAGCTGACACGCAATACTGGCGCGCTGTCATCCCGCGCGGGCCCGTCCCGTCACGTGATCCCGCGTCACCGCCGGCGCCCGTTTAATGCCCGGGCTGCGCCGGCCGAAGCCCGGGATGTCATTCCGTTCCGGACTGCCGATGGCCGAGTTGATTTCCCGCCACAGTATGCACGCCGGCTGATTCGCTGTCAGTCACAGGCGTGGGCCAAAGCTGCGCCACTCGTTCCAGCTCTGCGCAGGACGCACCGGCGACGAATGGAGATGGACCTGCCTCTCTCTTGTGTGACACGTCCGTAAACTCTTTCGGCATGTCGGTGACCTGGGATGGAAACTGATGAAAATGGAGTGGCCTGTAATGTTCTGGAGTTAATTCTGGCAGATGTGTAGAATTCACGTACTGAGGTCAGAGTGCCCCTGAAATGTTTGACTGATATGTGAAAGAAAGTGTCAACACTTATTCAGTGCCCCTCTTGAAAACAAAATAAGTGATCCATCACATTTTTTTTTTCCTCGACCAGTTTCGCTTGAAAATCGCCGAATTTGTTGTGAGACGTAGTGGAATATTCCCACTTCAGACACTCTACTTTCACGAAGTTCCAATATGTGGTGGCACTATACGTAGCTTTCAAAATGGAGATGTCTTTCAAACAGAGTTGTCACTGAGTTTCTTTTAGCATACGGTGTGCCCGAGCGGTTCTAAGCGCTTCAGTTTGGAACCGCGCGACCGCTATGGTCGCAGGTTCAAATCCTGCATCGGGCATGGTTGTGTGTGATGTCCTTAGGTTAGTTAGGTTTCAGTAGTTGTAGGTTGTAGAGGACTGGTGACCTTAGATGTTAAGTCCCATAGTGCTCAGAGCCATTTGAAGCATCTTTTAGCACAAATCCAGAGCACTGCAGATATTCATAGACGCTTGCAGAACGTCTGCGCACAGAACAAAAGCTTGATTTGTTGGGTGAAGCGTCTGTCACAACCGTTGTAAAGTCGTGCACACCTGTACGCTCTCCGGCGAGCCAGCCGACAGTACACAGCTGTTTCTCTTGCATTATTGGAACGTGCGGACAGCAGGCCGGTGTGGCCGAGCGGTTCTAGGCGCTTCAGTGCGGAACCGCGCTGTTGCTACAGTTGCAGGCTCGAATCCTGCCTCAGGTATGGATGTGTGCGATGTCCTTAGGGCCGGCCGCCGGTGGCCGAGCGGTTCTGGCGCTACAGTCTGGAACCGCGCGACCGCTACGGTCGCAGGTTCGAATCCTGCTTCGGGCATGGATGTGTGTGTTGTCCTTAGGTTAGTTAGGTTTAAGTAGTTCTAAGTTCTAGGGGCCTTCTGACCTCAGCAGTTGAGTCCCATAGTGCTCAGAGCCATTTGAACCATTTGATGTCCTTAGGTTAGTAACTCTAGGGGACTGATGACCTCAGTGCTTAGAGCCATTTGATTTATTTGAACGTGCGAACACTCATTCGAGTCGATCGACGGATCACATTCACACACCTCCCTGCGGCACTGGACGTCTCTGTTGGTAGTGCTTACAAAAAATTCATTGGCCTGATCTTCCTCATCCACCCTCCACCCGGATCTCGCACCTTCTGACTTCCATCTGTTTGGCATGATGAATGATGTACTCCACGAGAAGCAGTACGTGGATGGTGTGGAAGTTACTGATGCAGAGAGATGTTAGCTCCGACGTCAACCAGTAGGGCGGTGCCATGAAAGCATGCAGACCCTCCCAGTAGGGTGGCCTATGGCCAACGCAATCAACGGAGTTTTTGCTGAAAAACAGTGTTTTGTAGCCAAAAGAGTGGGGAATAATATGATGTACTGCAATCCTGCTTTCAGAAAAAATGTGATGTCTTACTTATTGAACGCCCTCCGTAATTTTGATAAATACTAATGTATTTCAGTAAATAAATCATGGGGCTCTTTACACCAACAAATACTTCCCGGCAGATTATAGCTGTGTGACACACAGATTCTCGAAATGCAGATCTTTGTCTCTTCACAGGCAAGTGCTCTATGACCTGAGCCACTTCAGCACAACTCAGCACCCCTACTAATCACTCTACGTCCATCTACTTCAGATGTTTTCTTCTAAAGCTTATAATTAAATTTTCCTCGAGACATTTAAGTCTCATCTTTACCTACGATAATGATAGAAGCTGAATAAATCAATTAAAATCAGTGCCACAGCCATGACATGAACCATGGTTTTCTTGCTTACTAGGCAGGAATGCTGCCCATTACAACACCGCAGCACTATGGCTAGCATTGCTGCACTGACGACCCAACTCCAATGCTCTCCCCAACACAAACTTCATATCTTCAGCGTATTTTCCCAACACTAGGGTGCTATTCCAATGCCGGAAAGCCCTGACAAAAGCGGCGATTTATGGGTTTAAGTCTTGACCGTAGGACAAATTTTAATTCATTTATTCAGCTTCCATGATTATCGTAGCTTTCTTCTAAGCTTCACAGGAGTTCTGCAAAACTTGCAAAATTAGAACCTCGGGAAGGAGAGTTACTGCAGAGACATGGCTCAGCCACTGAATGGATTTTCACTCTTCAGCCGAGTGTGGACTGAATGAATCTTCCTGGCAGATTAAAATTTTGTGCCATACTGGGAGTCGAACTCGGGACCTTTTCCTCCGCAGACGAAGCCAAAATTCATTCTAAAAACAAACCCTCAAGCTGTGGGTAAACCACGCAGTACCCTTTCTTCCAGGAATACTAGCCCCACAAGTTTCGAAGGAGCATCTCCATGAAGTTAAGAAGGTAGCAAATAAAGCTTTGAGGACGGGTCGTCAGTTGTACTACGGTATCTCAGTTGCCCGCGAAAGGCAGAGGTCCTCAGTTTGAGTTCCGACTCATCACACTGTTTTAATTGGCCATGATGTTTCACATCAGCCCATACTCCTCTACAGAGTGAAGACTCGTTCAGGATATACTAGTTGAGCACTGCCATATAATTGTTCTCCATCCCTTTCGTAGACGACAATTGTGCCATATTACAACCGCGAAGTAACCTGTAGAATACTCAGATTTCCACCTAGGGCATTCCGTAAGTTCCCAACGATACTTCGGCAAGCAAACTCGTTGCCACCTTCAGGTGGTTTCTGACGACAGTTGATTTAACTTATTTTCTGTCTCCCATAGGACAAGAGAGGACTTGGAAATCACTTGATGTCTGCGATTATTCTTGAGACACCACGTACACTTATTCCAAGCTATTGTGTGAAACTGACTTAAGGAAAAATGTTTAATAAAATGAAAAGGTATACAAGTTAAATATTATGAGTATTGTACTTCATTTAACCACCTGATCACCCTTGTCTCCTTACAAAATATTTTGTAATCTCCACTCGTAAAACACTAAACAGAGTAAGTATCCGAGTGAGAGTCTGAATCACACGCTGGCAATTAAATCAAGATGCCCAGAATTATTCATTTGCCCTGAAACGCCCTCAAAAACCACACGTGAGATTTTAATATGCTCTCGATCGCTACGTGCAAACTATTAGCCCTACAGAAAAAATGAACAGTACTTTGATGTAGGAAATTTAATGTAGTTGAATTTTGTACTGGGGTGCATTTCGCTGGCGGCCACAGTTTTCGAGTTATCCAAGGAAACCGCGTTTCGAGATCGCTTTTGTAATTTTTTCTCGAATAATTCGAAAACTACAGCCTTTAGCGAAAATGTACGCCAATACAAAATATAACTGCATTAAATTTCATACAAAAAGCTCCTGTTCATCGTTTCGGTAGGACTAATAGTGTGTGTATCTAGCGAGAGAATATCAGAATATTGTGCATAGTTTTTCCTCCTATGCAGCCTTTCTTCCTATACAGTCAGGACTTGGCAATTCATGGTCATCTTCTGACAGATTGTAGTCCTCCTTCCGGTTAAATGGCATCCGCTACCCCTTATTTTGTGACATTAATTTCATCACCTACTACATCTAATTTTCTCAAAAATAGCATTTAAGTGTTGTAATGATTGTGCATTCAGGTAGGTATAGGAAAATTATCTAACAATACAAATGTGAGGAAATTTCTGAAAATGTTCTCAAAAAACAACTATAGAATTAGTGTCAGGTCGTGTGTGTACGCTCAGTCCCTAATGACCCTGTCTTTTGTCGTCGACGGAACGTTAATTTCTAGTCTTTGTTTTTGCCAAGCTTGCAACATCTTGTCTCCATAATGGTGGCCTCTCAGAAATTGAGACACAAATAGAAGAATACGTTCTTACTCAAATATGACAAGACACTTGTCGATCGAATATGTAGGTATAGATGTGGTAGGTAAATCTGGGAGTTGGTGAGAATGAAAACTACAAATTGATGAATTTGATACATAAGTAGAGCTTTGGCTAGAGCCTAGTAAAAATTACTTAAGCAAGTCAAGTTACTCTGTTCGAGAATCTGTTTCAGAATTCCTATCACAATAATTCTATTACCAGTATCCTGTTTCACACCTGTCTTTTGACAATTCAGATTAGCCTGATAAACTTATCTTCGTGCATACGCACAGTTATTTGAGACTGGTGTAATTGAGTGAATGTGTTTAATACACAGCGAGACAATAAGTCAATACAGCGATTTTCCCACCACCTAGAGCGTCTTCGCTTATCTGCAGCACAACGTTTGCCAGCCAGCGACGATGCATGACCAACAAATGCTCATTCACTGTCAACGGTTGACATCACGCAGGTGTGTTATTATGTCCCTTTATAATGACTAAACAGCAATAACAGCTGAAAAATAAAGTTAATGAAACGTAGGGGCACTGAGGTTCATGAGTAACATTCGGAACAATGCACTCATATTATTAAGTCCCTGCTGCGCTTTTCTTTCTGTAACCTCAGGAGCCGGCCGGTGTAGCCATGCGGTTCTAAGCGCTTCAGTTTGGAACCGCGTGACCGCTACGGTCGCAGGTTCGAATCCTGCCTCGGGCATGGATGTGTGTGATGTCCTTCGGTTAGTTAGGTTTAATTAGTTCTAAGTTCTAGGGGACTGATGACCTCAGAAGTTAAGTCCCATAGTGCTCAGAGCCATTTGAACCATTTTGTAACCTCAGGAACTACTATGGACGTTTTGATGCCGTTTTCAGTAATAGACAGACAGATTGACGAGAAAGGTTTGTGTATGTAATTTATTACCACTACGACAGAAAAGTCATCCAGCAGTAGGTACACAGTGCTACCCGCGTGAAGCTGGGGCACGTCTTCCGTAGGTTTGTAATTTTAGCCTTTGATTATTCAGATGCTGTTCATATTTAACAAATTTGGTGAAACTGGAATAATTTGTATAGCATTTGGTCGTTAAGAGTGTCATCGCATAAATATTCAGCGTAAATTCCTAAAACACATCAACAATATAAAAGCAATGGTCAGTTTGGGCAATATATTACCATAGCTCGAGGAGACCAAGTTCTCGTAAAATCTGTTGTGATTAACCCTCGTGTTTCAGACGTGTATGTTACCCAGAGTGTACTCACACGCTGAAAACCTAGTTTCAGTGTGACTTTGAAGACGGTTACCATGAAAATATTTTAAATCTTAAGGTGGAATAGTCAAATCTTAAGGCGGAATAGTCCTGCGATCGAAAATCACTAGATGCTGACCAACACATTCATCAGTACGACGTCCTAATTCTGGAACACATTAAACGGGTCCGTAATAACCCACTTCAGTTTGTTTCAATGATCATGTTTCCTGTTTCATTCCCAAGTCTGGCAGGCGGCGTTTTCGTGTCATCTAGTTGAGCAGAGACTGAGCATTTGGGAAAACAACGCATTGGAGCGGCTTTCTTTGTTTTATATCAGAGACAGCAGCCTCTTTCTTCTCTGTCCCATTGTCTGAGTAGTTTTGCAAAGTATAAAAGAGTAGATGAACAGTTTTGAATCTAGAGGTGGAGTTCAGAGAAAGTCGGCCACACTAGAAGTTGTACCAACATTCGTTGGTCCCCAACACAAACATTCAGTAGTAAAGCATGTGTCCACTCAGAGTGTTCCCACTCTCTTTGTATGTACGACTGGCTAGGTTCAGGAAAGGAAAGTTTCCACCAGAGGCGAAAATCGTGTTATACCCGCGAATGACCCATCTCTGACCAGCAAACCATACGCTCTGTCTCCTCTCTGAGCTGTAAGTACTGCTGTTCATCAGAACAAATGTGGATGTAATTTCGGCTGTTCTTTCTGAAGTATAGATTCTAAGATTTGTTGCGGAGAAAGTTCGTTCACTTCAGTATGCGGTACGAAATATTTTCGATAAAATTCCCGAATACTTTCATTGAGACTCACGCGTGGTGTGTGAACTTGCAGCTGCTCTTTGCGGGTAGTCAAGAACTGACCATGCGTCTTCAACACTTGAGTTAGATAGCTTTTAATTGTTTCCGATGAGTTTGACAGTTAGTATGAGTCACTACGCCAAATGTAAAAACAGTGGAGTAGTTGGTGATGGTTTGGTGATTTTCGTATCGCACAGAGATTCACGATCTACGAGTGATAATCTCCCGTGTAGTATTCAAATCATGTTAAACTGTAGAAGATTCAGGGCATTCAGTAAATCGATCACATGCGCAGACCTTCTCGCAACGTTGCTGCATGTCTCCTGTTGAGGTTAGCGTGGTTTTATAGCGATTTCCTTTTCTGAACTACGCCCGTCCTCCGTGTAAGCATGTAACCACATACAGAAAAGTCAGTAGTTTGCCAGTGGAGACTAGCTCCATTCAAAAGCGTGGAGAATTACGAACAGAAGAAAACACTATGATTATAGCGAACTTTTACCTGTTAGTAATTTACAAATTTTAATCAATTTCGTGGCATGACCATCCCTTAATTTGAGCCCGTAATTAACGTGTAGTAAAATCAATACTGTGCCTGTGGAGAATAGCTGAATTCGATAGCACAGAGAGTTTCCAATAAAATTTACCCCTATACGTACAGATAAATTTTCTTCAATAAGGATTTATGGAATTTAACATTTTCTCGAAAAGCATGAACTTGCCTTCCGCACCTCTCCCCGCCCTCCCCTCCCCCCCCCCCCCCCCCCCCTCTGCTCCCCCCTAAATTAGTAATTCTGTAATAAAGTAGTAGTTGCCATCACGATGTAACGTCACATTCCTGGATACTCTCAATCTGTCTGTATTCTTGTGAGGTGTTCCTGCAGATTAAGGAACTTTAACTCCTACACCACCCCCTCTCTCACACCCTGTCTGTTAAGAGACCAGTCTTGAACAATTTATGTTTAAAATGGTTGTATAGTTTTGTGGAGTAGCCGTTATATCACAATGATGACGATAAATAGGCACTTTATTCATACGTAATCTCCTACTTGCTTTCGTTCTATGCTCCCTCTGCCTTTCCTTACACTTCACATCAGACCACCTCTCAGAATATTTAAATCACATATTGTGTTTCAGGCAGTTGTTGAAAAAGTGTATGACTACATGTGTTCAGTCATGACTATTGTCACGTTAGACGACATTATATTGTTGTAACGAAACAAAGCGCCATCCATTGCACGGTTCAAGAGCTATTATACATTTAGTGGGCTTAATAAGAAAAGTTACTTACGGTTCCTCTCGGCATTGCATATGTAGTGATCGATAATCAGAAGCAAAGGCAACCGTTACCCCTTTTATCTGGCGTCCCTAATTTGGCTCTTTCTTGTTCACTACTTGTAATATAATGTCCCACATCAACAACAGTGTGTGACCCACACACCTCACCAAAGATCCGCATCCATGCAATGAAAACAGCCGACGACACTTTGGGCGTGAAACGCGTTGGATCTTCATAGGAATTCTCCTCATAACCAACGTTTCAAATTATAAAAGTTACAATTAAAAAATTTAACGAAAATTGAATATGAAAGACACATTTACAGATTATTTTCAGCCATTACGGCTGTGTTTGTGCACCGTGACTGTGTGGGATAATTATTTATTTCACGTTTCTGCTACCAGTCACTTTTTATTTTATGCTTAATCTAACATAATGCAACGTGTTTCAAACATGTTCTGTTCATCTTCAGGTGTTTATACATACATACATACATACATATAGAGAAATGTTACTTAGAAATAAACAGTGTTAAACTAGATTAATCTAGAACTTTTTGTCCATTGTTTTTTGCTGTAGCTGCTGGTGTGGCATTTGGGGGTGGGGGGTGGGAGGGGGGAGGGTAGGAGGGGAGCAGTGTATGGCTACAAATCTAAATCTATAATGTCTTCTGCTGGTTTTCTTCCTTGTGGTTGATTATGGGTATCACAGCCTGTATAGAATGCAGACAGATTTGCATCAGTTATGCGTTAGGAAAATAGTGTGAAAGGCTTTTGTACTTTCGTAATACTCGTTGTGGACATCTACATTGTGTCTTTTATCAAAATTTGACGTGTTAGTTTCGTAAGAAGATGCTGGATATTACTTCCGATGTCAACTCTTTAGATGAAAACTGCTTAACTGTAATGCGCACAACAAAAAAAGTTTTCCATCACCCCGGTTCCCAGAAATCCTGAAGATAGACGTTGACTGTGTGTATTGTATCTCAGACACAGTCCCTTTCACTGTTCAGAGATGTCACTGAACCCACCCAAAGATGTAAACAACCAAGCATGAGCAGCGCCTATTAGAAGGAGGGGTCCGACAGTCGATCAGTTCCAGTCATTCCACCAGGAAGGAGGTAAGCGGGTCGTGTTGTCTGTAGTTCAACCATGCCTAGGCGGTCAATACCGCGTCCGCATTGTTACTTAGTGCTCGGAGGAACCCTGACAGCAACGCCACCTTGTTGAATAATGTGTTCGTGCAGCCACGGGACGTCGTGTTACGACTCAACTGTACACAGTAGGCTGCATGATGCGTAACTTCACTCCCGACGTCCGTGGCAAGGTCCATATTTGCAACCACGACACCAAGCAGAGCGGTACAGATGGGCCCAACAACAACATTCCGAGTGGACCGCTTAGTGTTGGCATCACGTTCTCTTCATCGATGAGTGTCTCATATACCTTCAACCAGACTATCGTCGAAGACGTGTTTGCAGGCAACCCGGTCAGGCTGAACGCCTTAGACACGCTGTCCAACGAGTGCAGCAAAGTGGAGGTTCCCTGCTGTTTTGGGGGTGGCATTATGTGAGGCTGATGTACGCCGCTGGTGATCATAGAAGGTGCCGTAACGGCTGTACGATACGTGAATGCCATACTCCGACCGACAGTGCAATTATATCGGCAGCCTATTGGTGATGCATTCTTCTTCGTGGTCGACAATTCGCGCCCCATCGTGCACATCGTGTGAATGACTTCCTTCAGCATAACGACATCGCTCGACTAGTGGCCAGCATGTTCTACAGACATGAACCCTATCGAACAAGCGTGGGATAGATAGAAAAGGGCTGTTTAAGGACGATGTGACCCAAGAATCACGCTGAGGGCCCCACGCCGAATCGCCGTTGACGAGTGGGACAATCTGGACCAACAGTGCCTTGATGGACTTGCGTATAGTATGCCACGACAAATAAAGGCATGCATCAATGCAAGAGGACGTGCTACTGGGTATCAGAGGTACCGATGTGTACAGCAGTCTGGATCATCACCTCTGAAGGTCTTGCTATGTGGTGGTACAAATTGAAATGTGTGGTTTTCATGAGAAATAAAAAGGGTGGAAATGATGTTCATGTTGATCTGTATTCCAATTGTCTGTACAGGTTCCGAAACTCTCGGAAACGACGTGATGCAAAACTTTTATGATGTGTGTGTATCTAACAAATGCGATCAAGACGTTTGTGAGTAATACAATGAATTTCAAATAGATCGCGTGCTCTAGCTCGAAAATGTCAAGTTTCATTGGATAAACGGAAAACTTTCCGAAATGTTTCAGTACAGCTACCCATGATATATATCCATCTCTTGCTGCCTCTCCCTTCACGTGGTGATCTGAAGTTTATTTAATTTGCACCACTTTGTACCATTAGCGTAATTATGCAGTTGATTACTAAACACCTGAAATATTAGTGTGCATATTAAATTATTTGCATATACCCGTTTTTAAAGCTACATCATTGTTTAATGTACTGCATGCTGTTGCGTATTTTTACCGACCGTAATTGACATTGTAATGCGTTAATTAAGTAGTTAACAACGTTTCTGCGTCTGGCGGAAGTGTAATAATTTAATTATCTCGGTAATTCGATAATTTGACTGCTCATTTGTAAAGATCATAATTCTAATATTGTAGTTACGGATTCTCGGAGTTGTGATAGTAACTTCTTTATTTACTCGCAGCCTCTGGATAAATAGTTCTGTAGACAGTTGTGCAGTACTGACGAATGCAGCGATAAACTGGTTATAAAACTAGCTTTAAAATGACGTTTCCGTACCACGTGTGGATGGCAGGGTTCCTTTGCACAGGAATGGTAGTGTCAGTGAGATATACGCCGATCTCGCCCTGTGACACTCACAACCATTCCGTTGTTACGACGCGACGCCGAAGTCCTTGCTACCCGTGACGGAGACGTTCGCCGTATGGCTTGCCATCAGTCACCGCAGACGCCCAAAGAGCCACAAAAAAAAGGGTGAGGGATAAGCGCTGAACGTCCTATTGATGAGTAGATCGTTAGCGGCGCAGCGGAAGCTCGAATAGGGACAAGGACGTGGGAGCGAAGGAGGGGGCCTGCTTTTCAAGGAATCGGTCTGGCACCGGCCGTAATCGCTTTAGGGAGAGCAAGGGGCGGGGTCTAGTGAAGCAGGGGATACAACCCGTCGGCTTTGACCAATGACGTCATACATTACTCATAGATAATAATGTCTTCATTTTCAGCCATAGATAATAAAACAGTTCTGTGTTCCGGACAAGCGCTGTCATTGTACATTAAAATAATTGAATGATTTTAAAAGAGAACGCTACATATTGCTCAAAATGTTCTTCGTGTGCGTTTATTTAAATAATTGGTTACATGCAATTCATTCGGTACTTAATTTCATTCTTACAAGGGAACCTCCCCATCGCACCCCCCTCAGATTTAGTTATAAGTTGGCACAGTGGATAGGCCTTGATAAACTGAACACAGATCAATCGAGAAAACAGGAAGAAGTTGTGTGGAACTGTGAAAAAATAAGCAAAATATACAAACTGAGTAGTACATGGGCCACATAAGCAACATAATGGACAATGTGACCTTAGGAGCGCTGTGGTCTCGTGGTAGCGTGAGCTGATGCAGAATTAGAGGTCCTTGGTTCAAGTCGCAGTCTGCCTTCGGCAGGGCAACAGAGCGGACGCGTACGTGTTGACTTCGTGCGGCGCGCGAGCTCGCCTTGTTTACTTTCCGACGGACGTTGCTTAAGTGCCGGCTTACCTTGTACGATCCATGGCGAACCGTTACCGTAAATCAATACTCCGATTTACTTTCTGCAACGATTATGCCCGACCCAAAGCACTCGAGGTGGAGCGTTTTCTGCGAGAGGAAGTGAAGATCTCGGCGACCGATACTATCGGCATCCATCGTGAGCAGCACGGTCTATGTCAAAATCATTAACGACGCGGCGTGCGAACGCATACTCCGTGAGACCAAACAGGGGCTCCGCTTCTGTCACGCTGATGGCAATGTGGGGGAGGTAACCGTCGACCACGCAGGGTTAGGTATGCGAACGATACGCATTTTCGAATTGCCATTCGAACTTCCAGCTGAGGAAGTCGTCGCGGCACTACGCCCATACGGCACAGTCCACGGCCACACTGCGGAGAAGTGGACACAGTTTCGGACGTATCCTGTCCTAAACGGGGTCCGACAGGTCACCATAGATCTCCGAAGCCACGTCCCGTCCTACTTACAGATCGGCGGATGCCGTGCCATAATTATATACGATGGCCAGCCTCGGACCTGTTCCGGGTGCGGCAAAGAAGGCCACCTTAGATCCGAATGCCTACAACGGCGTATTACGCAACTTCCAGCTGCCGAAGAACTACCCACGTCGCAACCTACAGTGCTACCGGTGACCTATGCCGCTGCTCTGGCTTCTCCTACCACTTTGCAACGTCGCCCGGTCACCACAAACGACGCCACCAACGATCCCGACCAGACACCGACGGAGAGCGCCTCGGACGACCCGCCGCCTCGGCCGGCCATTGACGCCGCTCCAAAGATGCCGGCGCAACCAGACGCTGTCCCTGATCTCGGAAACACGATGGAGATCGACTCGCACATCGTTCCTACAGCGGCCTTTCTGCCAGAACGACGCGACTCCCTTCCGTCGTCGGACACGGAGGGTCACACAAGGAAACAACGTTCCCCGAAACGTCGCAAGCGAAGACGTCGCACCGTTTCCGGCCAAGAGGAGACGTTACAAGTCGAGGAGGACGCAACCGTCGACCAGCAAGAGGCCTCAGAACCTGCTACTGCTGACGAAGACCTTATGAGTGCGGAGACATCTATCGGTGTGCCTGCGCCCGTGCTGATGCTGAACTAAATCATGAACGTATCGCAGGCGACACTACACCACGCACCATTACAACATCTTCTGCAGACAAAATGGATGATACACCAGTGTCCGCTTCCACGGCGTGGCACGAGGAGGTCGAGGAGCAGGAGCCGTTACGGAACCCTGCGCCGTCACGGCCGCACCACTAATCATACTCCCCCCAGACTCCCCTGCGGGCCAGCGGGATAACGTTCCGCTGCGACGCCCACACCCTTGCGCGGACGGCGGAGTGGACCAGCCTCCAGCAATCCGACACCAGGCCTACCGGATAGCAACCATCAACACCAACAACGTCCGTTCCGGGGTGAAAATCCGCCTTATGCAGGAGATGTTCTGGGCTTCAGATATTGATTTCGCCCTTCTGCAGGAAGTTCACTTGGCTAGTCTCCCGGATATCAATGGCTATACCGCCCATGCCTCCGCGAGTGGTCCTATGGGCCGCGGGGTGGCCATCTACGTCCGCCACGGGATTTCTGTGACCGATGTCGCCTTCCTTCCATCATCTCGGGGCATGGCACTCACTGCCATGGGGACACGCATCATTAATGTCTACGCTCCCTCAGGCACCGACCGACGGCATGAAAGAGCCCAGTTTTATTCCGAGGAAATCGCTCCCCTGTTTTTAGGGCGTTATGACCATTGCCTACTAGGAGGTGATTTTAACTGCGTTCTGCATCCTAAAGATCAGATTCGCCACTATACTACATGCCAGGAGCTACGTATAGTGGTGCAAGACCTCCTGCTTCACGATACCTGGGAAGTACAACACGGCGACCTTTCTGGCCATACCTTTCTTACAAGTCATTCCGCAATCCGACTAGACAGGATATATGTCTCACAAACTCTTAGATCTGCAATACGGGGCGCCGAACGCTGGCCGCTGACCTTTTCCGACCATTGCGCTTTCATCTGTACGGTCCTCCTTCCGCCGCAATCAGTATGGCGCAGCCGTGCGCCATGGAAACTCAATACCTCGCACTTGCATGACCTGGCGTGTCGCCAACAAGTCACTGAAACGTGGACAGCCTGCGAACGAGGCCTTCCCCGCTACCACTCGACAGACATGGTGGTTGGACTGCGCCAAGCCGGCGATCCGCGGGACACTGATGAGATACAGGAAGGACATGGCCGACTGGCATCGCACCACTGTTGACTTCTACTACGCGATTCTCCGAGATCTGGATGCTCAACCGCCAACCCCGGACAACCAGTTGGAACGGCAAAGAACTAAGGCGAAGATAATTGCGCTGGCACGCCGGAAACTGCAAGGGGTCGTGATACGGACGCGGCGCCACGATCACGCGGATTTAGAAATTCCATCCGTGCATGATATAGTGTCCGACAATGAAGGCGTCGTCGACAGATCATCAGCACTCTGACCACGCCTCATGGAACGCAGGTGACCACTCAGAATGACATCGTCCACGCATTCGTCGAGCACTACCGTCGTACTTATAGTGATGACGACGCTGAAACTGCAGCAGACGACTCCATTTTGCATTACGTCACGCGCACCCTCCCCAACACGGAGGCGGATGCTTTGACAGTGGCGGTCCCGCTAGACGAAGTCAACAACGCAATCGCCAAGGGTGCAGTCAACAGATCGCCCGGCATTGACGGCATACCGATTGAGTTTTACCGTACCTTTCGGGACCTCATGGCCCCACGGTAGACGACTATGTATCAAGAACTGATAACATCTGACCAAGCAATCCCACCCGCCTTTGCTGAGGGCATAATTATACCAGTCCACAAACCAGCCCGTGGTTCGATGGTCACGAGTTACAGACCGCTCACTCTCCTCAATGCCGATTACAAGATTTTCGCGCGCTTACTGGCAATGCGGCTCCGAACTACACTCCCTCATATCCTCTCGCCAGAGCAAACGACGCCTGGCGGACAGGTTAACATACAGACTGCCACAGGGGAATGCCGCGACTTAATTGCGATAGCGGCGGCCTGCAGGCTCCGGGCAGCGGTCGTCGCTATAGACTTCGACAGCGCCTTCGATAAAGTGCGTCATCGTTTCTGTTTCCCGTGGCAGCCCGAATGGGCATCCCCCCTCCGTTTCTCGACGTCATCCGGCGTCTTTATGACAGTGCCAGTTCACGTGTCCAAGTCAATGGACGTATAGCAGGGCCGGTACCTATCTGCCGTTCGATACGGCAGGGGTGCCCCCTCTCTACCCTCCTGTATGCTATTGCCCTTGAGCCCCTTATTGGGGGCTTGACGACCAAGCTCTCTGGCCTCACCCTACGTCAACACACTTTTCGCTGTCGGGCATATGCTGATGACCTCCTCCTCCTCATTCGCTCCAGCTCTGAGTTTCGGGATGTCCTCGAATTGATTACCTGTTATGGGGCTGCCGCTGGCAGCGCCATGAATGTCGCCAAATCTTCTGCAATGCACATTGGACAAGGCCTCCAGGAGGGTGAAGTGGCACCCCTGCCGCTTGTGCGGACTTTCCGGTACCTGGGCATTACCTTTACCCCCACGGTCACACGCACGGCGGCAACGAATTTCCGTCGCCTGTTACACGTCATCCGCAACGACGTCCGCCAGAACCTCTTGCGCCGCCAGGACACACTTCAACGGGTTGCGTTTATTAATCTTTATGTGGCATCAAAATTGGTTCACATCGCGCAAGTTCTCCCTGGCGTGAGGTCAGTCGTTTGACGGCGCGTTTCGGGGCGGGGCCGCCCGCTGCCGGCGCGCCGTAGGGCACGGAAGCTCGCACTGGGGCGTATCGCTTTCCAGTCGGTTGTGCCGCGGCAGTCCTCACAGGGGAAGTGAAGCGTCTCTCATAACCTCTCCTTCCCAAGTGGCTCTTTCCGCCTTCCCGTGGTGCCAGATGTTAAGCTCGGCGTTCTGCCTTGCGACAAAAGGGAGAGCTGCGACCCAACCCGATGCGAAAGCGAAGGGTGCGTGGCACAGGGGGAGCTGTGTCAAGGGACCGAACACCAGTCCCTTTCTGTTCGCAGGGCACAGACCAGCAGGTGCTCTGCATGCCGGCGACCTCGTTTGTCGGCGTGGGATCGCGGCGCGAGTCGGCAAGGGTGCTTCGCCGCGCCCCTGGGTAACCGGGGCGTGTTCTGCCAAACCCAGGAGGTGGTGACATCGCCTGGGCTAGGTTAGATGGGCCCAGACCGCCGAACGACTGGGGGACCGACCCACCACCTGAGTAGGAGTGGGTCCTTGGCCTTCAGGTGGAAGCTCGGGCTAGTAGGCGGCGAAGGGCGAGAGCTGCATCCGCCTCTCCGGAGTGCGGGGTGCAGTTGCCGAGGAGCGTCGTGTGAAATCGTCGACGACGAGGCCTTCGACGGGGACCAGTGCGCTGGCAACGGCGCGTTGAACCCTGCAGCTCTGGAGTGCCCTTGACCTAGGGGCGAGGTCGGTGGGCGAGCTGCAATAGTCCCCCCCCATGCCAGAGGAGCCGGTCCGGGATAAGAGACGGGCTCCCATCTTTTTATCACTCGTTACTCACTATGGCGACAATAGAAGCGAGTGATTCTTGTGCGACAAACGCGCTTCAGCTGCGCCTGATCCCTCTCCCCAGGACGAGATGGGACAGGTAGAAGGTGAATCAGTCACACAGAGACATGGTAGAATCTCACTGCTCTTAGAGCAGAATGTAAAAAATGGGAAAATAAGCCAAGCGGCCTTAACAATCATTAAAAACGAACTTACTGCATGGGCCATCGCCCACGCAAAATTAGAGGGCAGAGTGGAAGAACTAGAAAAAGAAAATAGCAGATTAAGGAACCAACCAACCAAGACATGGGCGGCGGTAGCGGCGCAGGCGCCAACCAAGCCGCACACAACAAAAGAAAGCATTGACAAAGCAACCAAAAGAACAGACACTGCGGTCTTTCTCAGGTCACTCCCTGGGCAAGACACCAGTGTGAAGAAAATACAAGAGCTGTTCACTAAAACTATAAACCCGGCCAAAGACAAAATCAAAATAAAACGAATCAAACCCAGTAGAAACTCAGTAATAGTAGAAGTAGCATCAGAAGAGGACAAAGATAAAATATTGAATAATCAAAAATTAAGCTCACTAGTCAAGTGCGAACCACCTAAGAAAAGGAATCCCCTAGTAATTCTCTATGATGTACCCACTATCATGACAGATGACGAACTGACGAACACTATAAAAGAACAGAATTTTGACGACATAAATGAGGAGGAATTCCGAAAAAGTTTTAAATTGAGATTTAAGACGGGGCCTCGGGGGCGTGATGTGGTGCATCACGTAGCTGAGGTCACGGCACC
Source organism: Schistocerca piceifrons (assembly GCF_021461385.2). Taxonomy (NCBI): domain Eukaryota; kingdom Metazoa; phylum Arthropoda; class Insecta; order Orthoptera; family Acrididae; genus Schistocerca; species Schistocerca piceifrons. Next base: position 768,114,170 of record NC_060141.1, on the reverse strand, counting down.
CATGTGGAGAAAAATCACGGCAATGGGCAGATTATACATAGGTTTCCACTCCATCAACGTCAGAGATTATATCGTGGTACCTCGATGCCACAACTGTGGTGACCTGGATCACATCCTAAGGCTGTGCACCAGGGAATCGGCTTGCACTAAGTGTGGCACAAGTGGACATAACCGCAAAGACTGCAAAGCAGCTGCGGTCTGCGTCCCGTGCAAAAACCGAGGGAAGAAGTCGTGCGGAGCCTCGGGGCGAAGTTGCCCAACATACAGAATGTTGGAACAACGACTTATCTCGAAAATCGATTATGGCTGATCAAAGCCCACCAAATAGGATGCCAAAACATAAATCCCCAAGTAAGAGGAGGCGGGACGCTATGAGGGCATCTAAGTTCAAGAACTTCCTAGTGGCGCTTTCAAGTGCAACTAAGATAGAAATAGTAGACAAGGCCATACAAACGGAGCCCTATATGATAGATAAAAATATACAAACAGATCCTCCAGTAATGAACATAGATCCCGCCCCTCGACGACGGGAAACAAAGCCGACATTCCATCCAAAGCGGCAAGAGCATCCTAGGACAGAAATATCCGACATAAAATCTAGAGAAAAACCCGTTCAAGACAGTGCTGTCACTAGCACAAGCTCGAAGCCCACATTGCAAGACACTCCTGTGGTCAGATTGCCACCCGTGGACCCGGTAAGGGTATATCCCAATATCGAGTACACGATGCAACTGGCCAGATTGGAAGAGCCGATTATCCTGGCCACTGCCTTACGGCATGTGGTCCGTGTAGGACACGAAGAGGGAAGAAAGGTAACCTTCTCAGTAATGGAGGCTGTAGATAGAATACAGCTCAAGTCAGTGAATCTCCCCACTGATTTCGGAGCCCTGCGGGACTTACTGAAAAAAGTTTTTGAGCGACGTGGTGAAAAGTTTGACCTTCAGGACATTTACGTACAGGCCATACTGGCAAATGGACGAATTGCTTTCGACTGGAGTAGGACCTGGCCGGACGACCATATGCACACATATTTTCCATGACAACAGAAATAACAATTGGACAACTGAACACGCATAACAGCCGACTTGTTATGCAGGAGCTCCGTAAAGAGGTGGAGGAGAGGAGACTAGACGTGCTCTGTCTACAGGAGCCGTACTCCCAAGCTGGAAAAATAGCTTTTGCTGCTACAACTTGGCAGATTGTCAGCGGAAATGAGGATCCTAGAGCAGCGATAGTAATAACAAATAAACTCCTGAGGACAACTACGCTTGCACAATTCGCAACTCGTCACTGCAACGTCGTGGAGCTCCAATCACCAATGGGAGTAATTATACTCATAAACATGTATTTTCAATATGGAGATGAAATAGAAGAACACCTGCAACATCTGACAAGAGTCACCACGGCGTTGCGGGGACGAAAAATAATAATAACAGCTGACATCAACGCAAAATCCCCCCTATGGTACAGCGGCACCAGAGACGCGAATGGTGATAAAGTGGAGGACTTTCTAATGGCCTCACAGCTCGTGGTAGCAAACAAGCCGGGTAATCCTCCTACCTACACAGCAGGGGGAGGACAAGGCACGAATATAGACGTTACCCTTACGTCACACAATGCAGCCAATCTAATAAGGAATTGGACAGTTATAAGTAATGCCACCACGAGCGACCACAACTTAATAACCTTTACCTTAAGTGAAAGAGAGTGCCGCTGGGCCATGGGGTGGGAGGTGCAGTATAATTATAATAAAGCAAACTGGGAACTTTTAGCGAGGGAATGCGACATTCCTGCATTACCAGAAGGTGATGGACATGAAGACATAGACATAGACAAAAGAGCCGAGGAACTGGTGGCCGCAGTACATAGAGCGGTGAGGGCTGCCGTACCAACCAGGAGGAAGGCCGTGGCGGCCTCGCCAGCACCATGGTCGCCCGAATTAGAGGAGTTACGTCAGTCTGTTAGAAGGCTAAGAAGAAACTACCAGCGCAGTGTCGTCTGGCTGGAGAGACAAAGATGGCAGTTACGATACAGGGAGGCAAAGCAAAGTTTCCAGAAGGAATTACGCGAGGTGAGACTACGTAGCTGGGAAAGCTATGTGCTGAACCAGTTAGCCTTAGATCCGTGGGGTCTCCCTTATAAATTGGTACGGGAAAAAATCCGCTCTCCCCTGGAGCTATCAACTGTCAGGCGAGGGGATGGGATGACGGAGTCTTGGCAGGAAACTGCTGAGGTCCTTCTCCAGTCCCTGTTGCCTGACGACAATGCGGATGGGGAAACTGAAGACCAAAAGCAACTGCGTGATGCATATTTAATGGATTACAACAACAACACGGCAGTCTACCCATTCTCGGAAGAGGAGGTGGCTGCGCAAATAAAATCCCTCAAAAGAGGGAAAGCTCCAGGACCAGACGGCATTGTGGCTGAGGTGGTGCAATTTCTGGCACCCCAGTTGGTCGCACCGCTAACTCACCTCTTCAATGAATGCCTCCAACAAAGAAAGTTTCCCAAGAAGTGGAAAACCGCTAACGTAATCATAATTAAAAAAGGACCAGAGAAAGATTCAACTGAAGTCAAATCCTACAGACCAATATGTCTATTAGACCTATTTGGGAAGCTCTTGGAGAAACTGCTGGCTGACAGATTGACGGCTCACCGGATACTGTGGGGGATGAGCAGCAGGCAGTTCGGCTTCAGGCAGGGGCGGTCGGCATCTGATGCCATCGCTCTGGCGGCCGAGGTCTGCGGTTCGACCCCGCATAAGTATGTCGTCGGCATTATGGTGGACATCAGTGGCGCCTTTGACAACCTGTGGTGGCCTTCGCTCTTCTCCTGTTTACGGGAGAAAGAGTGTCCAGGGCCGCTATATGGGTGTCTGAGGAGCTATTGTAAGGATAGGGAGGTTTGGCTATCATCCCCTAGCGGAAGGATCGGAAAAGTAATCACTAAGGGGTGTCCCCAAGGTTCCGTATTGGGGCCCCTGTTCTGGGACGTGCATATGGAACCCTTACTAGACGAACTGCAACAGAGTGAAGAAGTGCTAGAGGTAATAGCCTACGCAGATGACCTCCTCCTGCTGGTCGGTGGTCGTAGCCGAGAGGACATAGAACCGAAAATTGAAAGGGCAATTGACAGACTGCACCAATGGTGCCTCAAAACGAAAATGAAAGTTTCTCCGACTAAGTCTACTTATCTATTACTAAAAGGTCAGCTTATTAGAAATCCTACAGTGAGAATTGATGGCTCACCAGTTCTTCGGCGACGTGAGGCGCGATATTTGGGAGTCATAATTGACGAGAGATGGAACTTTGGAAAACACATAGAAACTGTAACACAGAAAGCCTTACAGTTATTAAACAATCTCATTTCCATTGGTCATAAACGATTTCATCTCCCCCCTCACCTCATCAAACTTTATCATAATAGCATCCTGACATCAGTAGTGGGTTACGGCTCGGGAGTCTGGGCGCACAGGCTCACGCGGGTCGTGCCCGCCATGATAGTGAGAAGAGTCCAGAGAAATATGATATTAAGATCAGTAGGGGCCTACAGGACATCACCAGGGGGAGCTCTGTTAGTTATAATGGGGCTCTGCCCGTTAGATATCAAAATAAGAGAACAAGCCGCATGGTATTGGGCGAAAAAGGGAGATGGAGGAAAAATAACAGATATTATGGGTGTGAGAGTAGAGGATAAGAGGGAGATAAGAAACAGAGGGGAGGAACTGTGGCAGAGGAACTGGGAGGAAGATGAAACGGGGAGAAGAACATTCCAGTTTCTACCTAATGTTAAAGAACGCGGGACCATGGATTATTTCGAACCCACACGAGGACTCATCCACTTTCTCACTGGTCATGGACCCTATCCGACATACTTATGTCGGTTTGGGAAAAGGGCAACCCCCGAGTGCGACTGTGGCGCAGCGGAAGGAACTCCCGAACATGTGGTTTTCGAGTGCCCTCTCTTTAACGACGTGGCGACAACATATAGAGATAGACTTCCACACAACGTGACATACGACCTTCTAAGACAGGAAGACACTTTTCAGACCTTGAATGCTCTGGCAGAAGAGGTATCACGGAAAGTTCTAATAGAGTACCTCAGGGATCAAGAGTAAATATCAAATTTTCAACCAACCAACTGATTAAGACCTGATCCCAATCCCATACCGCCTGTGCGTGGAATGGCCGACTGCATCAGTTGGAAACCGCCACGTACGGGATTAGGGGGATGGGATCAATCACACCAACTATGACAATGCACCAATTATGACGTAGGTTAAGTTAGTAGAGTAGGACGTAGATTAGAATACTAACATAGGAAACTGCAGCGATTACTAACCTTGGCCAGCCCAGTGCCAGGGGCACGCTCCTCGGGGTTAGCTCGGGGAGCCAGGCCTTTCCAAGTAGGTCTGTACTTACTGGCACACCTGTGACGCTGCAGTTAGTAGTCATTCTTAGTTTAGAAGTAGGTTAAATTAACTGCCCATTGCTACCATAGGAAATTAACACTAGATCAGGAACTTAACAAGTAGTAGTTCACTAACACAAATTGTAGAAAATTATAGTGTCCATAGTTACTGTAGAAATTCAACACTAGCTTAGGAACTTAAATGTAGCGCACTAACACAAATTGTAATATTAGCTGCAAAAATATTCTTCTGATTCATGTAACAATTACGGCCCACTAATCATATCAGGAGGTGGGCTAAATATGAATAATTAATATTGTTGTTAATAAAGAATTTAAAAAAAAAAAAAAAAAAAAAAAAGTTCTCCCTCCTGTGCGGGATGAGTGACAGGCAGTTCGGGTTCAGGCCGGGGCGGTCGGCATCTGATGCAATCGCCCTGGCGGCCGAGGTCTGTGGCTCGACCCTGCACAAATACGTGGTTGGCATCATGGTTGACATCAGTGGCGCCTTCGACAACCTGTGGTGGCCTTCGCTCTTCTCCTGCTTGCGGGAGAAAGAGTGTCCAGGGCCGCTATATGGTTGCCTGAGGAGCTATTGTGAGGATCGGGAGGTGTGGCTATCATCCTCTAGCGAAAGAGTTGGCAAGACAATCACCAAAGGATGTCCCCAAGGCTCCGTCTTAGGACCCCTCTTCTGGGACATCCATATGGAGCCTCTGCTAGATAGCTTACAACAGAGTGAAGAGGTGCTAGAGGTGATAGCCTATGCGGATGACCTCCTCCTGTTGGTTGGCGGCCGCAGCCGCGAAGACATAGAACCAAAGATAGAGACAGCACTAGACAAACTCCAACAGTGGTGCCACGCGACAAAAATGACGATATCGCCCAGCAAATCTACTTACCTCCTGCTAAAAGGACATCTCATTAGAAATCCGACTGTCAGAATAGACGGTTCACCAGTTCTTAGACGACGTGAGACACGCTACTTAGGAGTCATCATTGATGAGAGGTGGAGTTTCGGCAAGCACATTGATACCGTCACCCAGAGAGCCCTTCAGATACTAAACAATCTCATCTCAATAGGTCATAAAAGATTCCACCTTCCGTCACACTTAATTAGACTATACCACAACAGCATCTTAACTTCAGTCGTGGGTTACGGCTCGGGAGTCTGGGCACACAGGCTCACGAGGGTGGTGCCCGCCATGGCAGTGAGAAGGGTCCAGAGAAGCATGCTACTAAGAGCTGTGGGTGCCTACAGAACATCTCCAGGGGGGGCCCTGTTAGTCATAATGGGGCTCTGCCCCCTGGACATCAAAATAAGGGAACAAGCGGCCTGGTACTGGGCCAAAAGGGAAAATTATGAAAAGATTGTAGATATTATGGGTATCAGATTGGGCGACAAAAGAGATATAAGGATAAGAGGGGAAGAACTTTGGCAGGAGACCTGGGCTGTAGAAGAGGCTGGACGACGAACCTTCCAGTTCCTACCTGATGTGAGGGAACGTTTGGGTATGAAGTACTTCGAGCCTACACGAGGTCTGATTCACTTCCTCACTGGCCATGGACCCTACCCGACATACTTATGTCGATTTGGGAAAAGGGCGACACCAGCGTGCGACTGTGGCGATCCGGAGGGTACACCCGAACATGTTGCTTACGAATGCCCTCTCTTCAATGATGTTGCAAATACACTACGAGACAGACTTCCTAACCATGACACGTATCAACTGCTTAGACGTGAGGAAACCTTTCAGACACTAAACACCTTGGCAAACGAGGTATCTCGAAAAGTCTTAACCGAATATTTAAGAGAGATACAGTAAGAGCAAGGAAATAATTATTACCGATTGTGACCTAGAGCCCTGGTCCCATACCGCCTGTGCGTGGACTGGCCAACTCCACCCGAGTTGGAATCCGCCATGTACAGGACTAGGGGGAGCAGGGACCAATCACCGACTATGACACACCGAATATGACGTAGGATAAGTTAGTTTGTAGGAATTAGTTATAGGAAATTAGATTAGGTACTGCAGCGATTAATAACGTCGTGGCCTGCCCAGTGCCAGGGGCATGTTCTTCGGGGTTAGCTCGAAGAACAAGGCATATTAAGTAGGTTTATATTCTTACTGGCACACATGTGACGCTGCAGGAAATACATAAATTCAATTAGTTATAGGAACTAGAACAAACAGTAGATATAGATATTAAATGCCCATTGTTGTTAATGTAACTGTAGCTCACTATTAAATTAAGAAAAAGCTGCACAATTCAATATAAATGCATATTATTTAGGACCCACTAATGAGTTTTAGGTAGTGGGTCAATTTGTATAATTATTATATTTATCAATAAAGATTTTTTTTTAAAAAAAAAAAAAAAAAGTTCTCCCTCCTCTGTCTGGCGTGAGGTCAGTCGTTTGACGGCGCGTTTCGGGGCGGGCCCGCCCGCTGCCGGCGCGCTGTAGGGCACGGAAGCTCGCACTGGGGCGTATCGCTTTCCAGTCGGGTGTGCCGCGGCAGTCTGCACAGGGGAAGTGAAGCGTCTCTCATAGCCTCTCCTTCCCAAGTGGCTCTTTCCGCCTTCCCGTGGTGCCAGATGTTAAGCTCGGCATTCTGCCTTGCGACAAAAGGGAGAGCTGCGACCCAACCCGATGCGAAAGCGAAGGGTGCGTGGCACAGGGGGAGCTGTGTCAGGGGACCGAACACCAGTCCCTTTCTGTTCGCAGGGCACAGACCAGCAGGTGCTCTGCATGCCGGCGACCTCGTTTGTCGGCGTGGGATCACGGCGCGAGTCGGCAAGGGTGCTTCGCCGCGCCCCTGGGTAACCGGGGCGTGTTCTGCCAAACCCAGGAGGTGGTGACATCGCCTGGGCTAGGTTAGATGGGCCCAGACCGCCGAACGACTGGGGGACCGACCCACCACCTGAGTAGGAGTGGGTCCTTGGCCTTCAGGTGGAAGCTCGGGCAAGCAGGCGGCGAAGGGCGAGGGGTCCATCCGTCTCTCCGGAGTGCGGGGTGCAGTTGCCGAGGAGCGTCGTGTGAAATCGTCGACGACGAGGCCATCGATGGGGACCAGTGCGCTGGCGACGGCGCGCTGAACCCGGCAGCTCTGGAGTGCCCTTGACCTAGGGGCGAGGTTGGTGGGCGAGCTGCAGAAGTCCCCCCCATGCCAGAGGAGCCGGTCCGGGGCAAGAGACGGGCTCCCACCCCTTTTTTATCACTCGTTAATCATGGAGACACCAGAAACGAGTGATTCTAGTGCGCCATCGCGAGCTTCTGTGATGCCTGTACCTGCTCCACAGGACGAGTCAGGACAGGCAAACGGGGAAAACGTCCTGCAACGACATACGAGAATTACTTTGCTCCTTGAGCAAAACATCAAAAATGGTAAAATTAGCCAAGCAGCATTGACAACAATAAAAAATGAGCTGGCGGCATGGGCCATAGCCAACGCCAAGCTCGAAGGCCGCGTTGAAGAATTAGAGAAAGAAAATGAAAGATAGCGTAAACAACCGGCTAAGACCTGGGCGGGAGTGGTCGCACAAGCGCCACCAAAGTCACAAACAACCAGAGACACAATTGCCAAAGTATCAAAAAGAACAGACACAACGGTGTTCCTAAGGACCCTACCCGGTCAGGACACCAGTGTGAAAAAAATACAGGAACTGCTCACCACCACAATCAATCCAATAAAAGACAAAATCAAAATAAACAAGATCAAACCAAGTAAGAATTCCGTAATTGTAGAAGTGGCCTCTGAAGAGGACAAAACTAAATTACTAAACAATGCTAAACTAAACTCGGTGGTCAAATGCGAGCCACCGAGGAAAAGAAACCCGTTGGTCATCCTATATGATGTACCAACAACTATGACAAATGAGGAGGTACACGAAACCATAAAAGCACAGAATTTCGAAGAAATGACAGAAGACGAATTCAAAGAAAACTTTAAACTGAAATTTAAAACAGGTCCTCGGGACCGTGACGTGGTTCACCACGTCGCCGAGGTCTCCTCTCAGATGTGGAAGAGAATAACTACAATGGGCAAACTCTACATTGGGTTTCATGCCATAAACGCACGCGACTATCTTGTGGTACCGCGTTGCCACAACTGCGGAGATCTCGACCACGTTCTGAGGCACTGTACCAGGGGGTCGGTCTGCTCGAAATGTGGTGAGGATGGACACGTCCGCAAAGATTGTAGGGCTGCAACAGTCTGCATCCCTTGTAAAAGAAGGGGCAAAAAACCTTGCGGCGCCACTGGGCGAAGCTGCCCCACCTACAGACTCCTAGAGCAACGGCTAATCTCAAGGATAGACTATGGCTGATCAAGTCAAAGCGAACAGGATGCCCAAAAGGAAATCCCCGAGCAAAAGGAGGAGGGATGCCATGAGGGCAAGAGCCTTTAAGATATTTTTGAGGTCGCTCACTGACGCCTCAGTCATCACCAAAGATGTGAGTACCCAAACGGAATCCACCACAACCGATAGAGGAACTCAGACTGATCCTCTTAAAGTCGGGGGACAACGCCGACCAAAGAATAACGGCAATGGCATCCTGCAACTGAGACGGCGGCAATCCCAACAGAAGAAAGTAGGAACATCAACCAACCACTCCAGGAAAATAAAATAACTAGCTCTTGTGAACCAAACATGAAAGATCCTGTTGTGAGATTACCACCCATTGACCCAGTCAGAGTCTACCCAAACCTGGAATTTACTATGCAGTTAGCAAGATTAGAGCAGCCGACTACCCTGACCACTGCCTTAAGACACGTGGTCCGGGTGGGACATGAATATGGTAGGAAAGTCACCTTCTCGGTAATGGAGGCTGTAGACAGAATCCAACTTAAGTCAGTGAGTCTCCCCACCGACTTCGGAGCCCTACGAGACTTACTCAAGAAGGTCTTTGAAAGACGTGGCGAAAAGTTTGACTTGAACGATATATATGAACAAGCAGTATTAGCAAATGGACGTATCACATTTGACTGGAACAAGACCTGGCCAAATGACAGAATCCATACATACTTTCCGTAAAAACTAATGACAAAAATCACCATTGGACAACTTAACGCCCACAACAGCAGACTTGTGATGCAGGAGCTATGCAAGGAAGTGGAGGAGAGGAGACTGGATCTGATCTGCCTGCAAGAGCCATACTCCCTAAATGGAAAATTTGTTTTTACAGCCGCGACATGGCAAGTTATAAGCAGAGGAGAAGACCCGAGATCGGCAATAATTATCACTAACAAAATCTTAAGAGCCATAGTTCTGACACAATTCACAACAAGCCACTGCAACGTCGTGGAGCTGCAATCTCCATCTGGTAACATTATCCTAATCAATATGTACTTCCAGTATGGTGATAACATCGAAAGACACCTGACACACCTTACCACAGTTATCACGGCGTTGCGGGGGCGAAAAGTAATTATAACTGCCGACATAAATGCTAAATCCCCCCTATGGTACAGTGGCACAAGAGACACAAACGGAGAGAAGGCAGAAGAGGCCATCATGGCCTTGCAGCTAGTGGTGGTAAATAAGCCTGGAAACCCTCCGACATATGTGGCGGGAGGTGGCCAAGGCACAAACATCGATGTGACCTTGGCTACGCCTAACGCGGCGCACCTAATACAACAGTGGGAAGTGGTTGAAGACGCCACCACTAGTGACCACAATCTCATTACTTTCAGTGTGGGAGACAGGGAGAGCTGCTGGACCATGGGGTGGGAGGTGCAATACAATTACAAAAGAGCCGACTGGGAGAAGCTAGCTAGGGAGTGCGACATTCCTGCACTACCAGAAGGTGACGGACACCTGGACTATGACATTGACAACAGAGCTGAGGAACTGATGACGACAATAACTCGAGCGGTGAAGGCTGCTGTGCCTACTAGGAGGAAGGCCATAGCGGCCTCTCCGTCACCATGGTCAGCTGAACTGGAGGAGATGCGCCGGTCTGTCAGAAGGCTCAGGAGGCACTACCAGCGCAGTGTCGTCTGGCTAGAAAGACAAAGACGGCTGCAACTATACCGGGAAGCAAAAGAAAATTTCCACAGACGCCTACGTGAGGTCAGATCTGAAAGTTGGGAACACTTTGTTCTAAATCAACTTGCTCTAGACCCTTGGGGAGTTCCCTACAAGCTTGTCCGGGAAAAAATCCGCTCTCCGATGGAGCTCTCAACCGTCAGGCGTGGGGATGGGATGACATAGTCTTGGCAGGAAACTGCTGAGGTCCTTCTCCAGTCCCTGCTGCCTGATGACACAGCGGATGGAGAAACAGACGAACAACAGCAGCTGCGGGAGAACTATAACAGCAATGAATATGGAAACAAAACGGCAGTCTACCCCTTCTCTGAAGAGGAGGTAGCTGCCCATATAAAATCCCTGAAGATAGGGAAAGCTCCCGGGCCAGATGGCATTGTGGCGGAGGTGGTGCAGTTTCTGGCTCCCCAGATAGTCGCCCCTCTAACTCATCTTTATAACGAATGTCTTAGGCAACAAAAGTTCCCTCGAATTTGGAAGAGGGCAAATGTAGTGATTATTAAGAAAGGAGCTGACAAGGACCCAGCAGAAACAAAATCCTACCGCCCAATCTGCCTGCTTGATCTGCTTGGGAAGGTACTGGAGAGACTGCTGGCTGACAGACTGGCTGCGCACCAAGTGCTGTGCGGGATGAGCAGCAGACAATTCGGCTTCAGGCCTGGGCGATCAGCATCTGATGCAATCGCCCTGGCGGCTGAGGTCTGTGGCTCTACCCCGTACAAGTACGTTGTTGGCATCATGGTGGACATAAGTGGCGCCTTCGACAACCTGTGGTGGCCTTCGCTCTTCTCCTGTTTACGGGAGAAGGAGTGTCCAGGGTTGCTATATGGGTGTCTGAGGAGCTATTGTGAGGATCGGGAGGTCTGGCTATCATCCCCTAGCACAAGGGTAACAAAAATAATCACCAAGGGATGTCCCCAGGGCTCCGTACTAGGTCCCCTGTTTTGGGACATCCACATGGAACCTCTATTAGACACACTACAGCAAAGTGATGACGTGCTAGAGGTGATAGCCTACGCCGATGACCTCCTCCTATTGGTTGGCGGCCAAAGCCGGGAAGACATAGAACCTAAAATAGAACGTGCAATAGGAACACTTCAACTTTGGTGCCGAAAAACTAAGATGACAATTTCACCAACAAAGTCAACATATCTCCTTCTAAAGGGACAGCTAGTCAGGAATCCAACAGTTAGGATAGAGGGCTCACCAGTTCTCAGGCGACGTGAGACTCGATACCTGGGCATCATCATTGATGAGAGGTGGTCATTTGGCAGACACATTGAAACCGTAACACAAAGAGCCTTACAAGTACTCAACAACCTCATCTCCATTGGACATAAACGTTTCCACCTCCCACCACATCTTATCAAACTATATCATAACAGCATACTCACCTCCATAGTGGGTTACGGTTCTGGAGTCTGGGCACATAGGCTCACGAGGGTGGTGCCCGCCATGACAGTGAGAAGAATACAAAGAAACATGATTATGAGATCAACGGGGGCTTACAGGACCACACCGGGAGGGGCCCTATTAGTCATAATGGGACTCTGCCCCTTAGATATCAAAATTCGAGAGCAGGCTGCTTGGTACTGGGCAAAAAAGGGGAACGTGGATAAAATAGAAGAAATTTTAGGGAGCAGGACTGAAAACAAAGTTGAGATCAGGTTAAGAGGGGATCAGCTGTGGCAACATTCATGGGAAAACGAAGAAACAGGGCGAAGAACCTTCAACTTCTTACCAGATGTCAGGGAAAGAATGGAAATGAAGTATTTCGAACCAACTAGGGGACTGATTCACCTTCTCACTGGCCATGGACCCTATCCGACATACTTATGTCGATTTGGAAGAAAGGTGACACCCGCGTGTGACTGTGGTGTTCCGGAGGGTACTCCTGACCATGTAGTCTACGAGTGCCCCCTTTTCAATGATGTGGCCTCTGTGTTACGAGACCAACTACCCCACAACGACACATTCAGACTGTTGAGACAACGCGACACTTTTCAGACTATCAACGAACTGGCAAACGCGGTATCACAGAAAGTCTTAAGGGACTATCTGCGAGAACCGAACTAGCTCCATACTAAGACACCTCAAATACCGATGAAGTCTAGTACCCTATTCCCAAACCGCCTGAGCGCGGAAAGGCCGACTTCTTCAGTCGAGAATCCGCCGCGCTCGGGATTAGGGGGAGTGGGGTGCACTTATAAACTGATTGAGACAACGCACCCAAATTTGACCCTAGGATAAGTTTAGTTGTAGAACCTAGTTTATAGACTTTAATTATAGGAACCTGCAGCGACTAACACCATGGCCTGCCCAGTGTCAGGGGCACGCTCATTGGGGTTAGCTCAATGAGCAAGGCCTTATAGTAGGTTTGTATTTCCAGCTGACACATTTGTAACGCTGCAGGCTATAGTGACTAGTCCATAGTTAGTAGGATACCACTTAGTACTAAGAACATATTACTATGCCCATTGTAGTTCTCATATAGTGCTCTAAATAACTAGTTACTAAGTTATATGTAGAATAGCTGCAATAAGATGAATAAATGTACATGTATTACGGCCCACTAATCACATAAGGTAGTGGGCTACATTGTATGATTAATATGTATTTGGAAATAAAGAATTTTTTTTTTTTTTGAAAAAAAAAAAAAAAAAGTTCTCCCTCTGCCAACTGCAATTCGGCGCAACCTTCAGGCGGCTTTTGGCTATTATCTCACGGCTGGTTCAATGTTTAAAGTTCGTTATGAGACATTTACCATGCCCTCACGGTATGGTGGCGTCGGGCTCGTCAATGTCCGTATGCGAGCTGCAACCTTGTACATGAGTACCATGAGAAAACAGTGGATGGGCATGGGTGCATCTCTAACACGCAGCTTGCTTGAGGTCCTCCTACCTGCTTCCACCTCACCACCGGTGTCTGTCGGCCATATCGTGCCTCATTTGCCCCATATTTCGACCTTTTTCGTCGACTACAGTTACATACATACCAGTCTCCCAGATACACGCCCACGTAGCACTAAGGATTTTTACAGCCTGTTGCTGCGCTGTGTTCCCCGGAATGTGATGGAGACCAAACACCCCTCCATCCAGTGGCCCATAGTGTGGACTACCGTCCACCAGCCATTCCTCCCTACGAACGTCCGGGCACTGTGGTATCACGTAGTCAACAGGAAATTTGCCACGAAGCAGCGCCTGCACAACATTGGCTTGTCAGAATCCCCTCTTTGTCTCGTTTGCCAGCAACTGGACACTGATGAACACCGTCTGACATGCGCCTCATCGCAAGATGTATGGCACTTCGTGCAGCAAATCATTGCCTGCTATCTCCGGGTGCCACCAGACACAGTCGAGCCTCGAATGTTTCTATACCCGGAGGACCGACATTTTCCCGCCGCCAAAGTGTGGGCGGTCGCTTATCTCTTTCATGAGGGACCTAAATCCCGCCTCGACTTCTGGACCTATTTACGAACAGCCCATGCAGCTCTCGAAAACACGCCACGTTACCGAACATTATTTTTTTTTTAAATCTTTATTTCTTTTCATAATAATTATACAATAATGACCCACCACCTTAATGATTAGTGGGTCCTATATTTCTAGATTTACAATAGCAGCTATACATTTTTCTTAACTACAGACAGTTCTACGATCGCAACTAGGCAGACTACTTCTTAGTTTACTAGCTAGCATAATTTCTAGTTACTACGACAGGTTAATACTAATTGCCTGCAGCGTTACAATTGTGCCAGTTGATGATATAAACCTACTTGGTGCCCTGCTCATAGAGCTAATCCCTATGAGCAAGCCCCTGGCACAGGGCAGGCAAGGGTTAAATTATCGCTGCAGGTTCCTAACTTACTATCCTATTCTAATTAACTACGTCTACTTCCTAATCTATGTCATTATCGGTGCGTTGTCTTCATCAGGATTTGCCCCAGTCCCCCTGGTCCTGGTCGTGGCGGATTCCTACTGTAAAGTCGACCTGTCCACGAACCGGCGGTATGGGATTGGGGCGGTGGTCGCATTCAGTGTTGTCTATTTACTTAAGCATGAAGGTCTCTCAAAAAACTTGTCAGAACTTTTTGTGATACCTCGTTTGCCAATGTATTTAGTCTGTGAAATGTCTCCTCCTGTCTTAAAAGGTCATAGGTGTTTGTGCTAGGGAGTTGTCGTCTCAATGTCCCGGCTACTTCATTGAAAAGGGGGCACTCATAAACCACATGGTCGGGAGTACCCTCCAGTGCGCCACAGTCACACGCAGGCGTAGCCTTTTTCCCAAACCGACAAAGATATGTCGGATAGGGGCCATGACCGGTGAGAAAGTGGAACAATCCCCGAGTTGGCTTAAAGTACTTCATTTTCAGTCTGTCCCTTACATCTGGTAGGAACTGAAAGGTTCTTCTACCACGTTACCGAACATTATTTGCTAAATATCTTCGAGCGGTCTTTGTTAGACCTCCACTGAGTTGGGGGGTGCCTGGCACAGAGGGCACACACCCCTCCTCCCCCGGCGGTGTCTGTGTTTCAACCGCCTACGATCTATTCTACTTCTGACCTCCGCGGATGGGAGAGCGCGTCGCAGATTGCGCGGATTTTATTTCTTTTTGCTTTTCCCTTTTCCTTTCTTTTTCTTTACCCAGAATTTATATTCCTTTTCTCTTTCGCATATGTGTTCCCATAATTTCATGCTATTAGTGAATATTACAAAAACACATGCAAATAAATAAATAACAACGCCTTCCACTACTGTTGATTCCTGTTTCTCCCACTTCCCTAAGCACCACAGGCTCGGTGGTGGTGAGGGGGACACTGTGGCCAGGCCTCGGGTTTCGACCCCTGCCCACTTTGCCCCCCGAGATCCCACTGGTCCACTACAAAAAAAAAGTGGTCAGCGTGGCGGAATGTCAATCCTAAGGTCTCGGGTTCTATTCCCGGCTGGGTCGGAGATTTTCTCCGCTCAGGGACTGGGTGTTGTGTTGTCCTAATCATCATCATTTCATCCCCATCGACGCGCAGGTCGCCGAAGTGGCGTCAAATCCGGAGACCTGCACCAGGCGAACGGTCTACCCGACGGGAGGCCTTAGCCACACGACATTTCATTTTTTCACTTAGCAGGTAGTATTACTCGCACTCACGACCTTTTGTATATGACGTAGTCAAACAAGAGGCGGTGTTACCCAACGAAAACTGAGGCAATGTGGGAGCAGAGCTAAAGGTTACCGGCCTGTATGTGACAGGGAAGTAGACAAATATTTCTCATGCGCCCCTGATTCTCCATCATACGAGGGTCGTTCAGTAAGTAATACCCCACATGTTTTTAAAAGGCCATTCATGTACATAGACGAACGTCTTTGTTGAAAAAAAAAATAAAAGTCTTCCCTCAACTGAAAATTTTACTTTCTTTATTTTTTCATAGTTATTATCTGTCCGTTCGTTCATTGACATCTCTGTTCACTGTAATAAGTTTAGTGTCTGTGTTTTGCGACCGCACCGCAAAACCGTGCGATTAGTAGGCGAAAGGACGTGCCTCTCCAATGGGAAGAGAAAACATTTGATCGCAAGCTCATAGGTCAACCGATTCCTCCACAGGAAAACACATCTGATGTATTCTATACGACACTGGTGACGGAATGTGCGTCACATGACAGGAATATGTTGTCGACCCACCTAACTTGCACACTTGGCGAATGGGTAAAAAGATTCTTCTACCTTGCCCGATTTAGGTTTTCTTGTGGATGTGATAATCACTCCCAAAAAAGTGATGAAAACATAAGAGTTTGTCACATAAACTGAAAATAAAAAATTAAACTCTTCACTCGATGGAAGATTTGAACCAAGGACCTTTCTTTCCGCAGCTGCTCACGTTACCGCGAGACCACGGCGCTCCTGCGTTCCCATTGTCCTTAATGTTGCCTATCTTCCCTTGAACTACTCAGTTTGTATATTTTGCTTATTTTTTCATAGTTCCACACAACTTCTTCCTGTTTTCTCAATTGATCTGTGTTCAGTTTTTCAAGCCCTATCCACTGTGCCAACTTATAACTAAATCTGAGGGGGGTGCGATGGGGAGGTTCCCTTGTTAGTGATATTGAGGTGATTTGGACTATTAGTTCCTTATTTTAGGACAATTTTTATTATCTCATTTTCGTTTGTAGGTATGGCTTTATCGGTTCCAATGAACCTGGATGATTTGAGAGAGGCCATGGGTGTAGACACGTTGGTCACGATTTGTTTTTTACAAATGTGTGGTCTCGTTGCCGAGTATGTTCGGTGTCCTGAGTGCGGCGAATATATGCGCCTGAAGAGTGTACATGCGCCACACTCAGGACTTACTCGTATGGCGCTGCATCAAAGATCGGTTGTGGCAATCCATTAGACGAGGGCCGTGGTTCGAAAAATCTAAGCTCACCTTGAGAGACATTATGAAAATCACGTACTGTTGGTGGTTGAGATATCCTTATAGCTCAATTAAAGAATGGGGTACTATTGTCACTGCTGTGATGAAAACTATAACTTTCAGTCGATACTGTTAGCTTCGAAGGCGAAAAAAAAAAACTGTACCTCATAGTGAAGTACGGAATACAAATTTTATATGTGTCGTCTTATTGCCTCTTCACGTAGTTCAACTGAGGTACAGGTTGCAAATGTAATGTACGTCCATTTCCACGTTTTCGTTAATAGTGTACATATACATAGGTCAACTGAAGTATGAGATACAAATATTATACACGTAGCTCCTTCTGACATAGGTAGTACCACTATCTCCGTAAGAACAGATTATTAGTGGTAGTGGAAACGAAAGAAACAACACATGTAAAATTTGTATCCTGTGCTTAGGTTCACCTGCATAGTTCAACTGAACAACAGGATATTAATGCTAACGAAAACGAAGAAATCGACATGCACTAAACTTGTATCGCGTACTCAGTTAACCAATAGAGTTCGAATGTGGTTCCAGATACAAAAATGGCTCAAATGGCTCTGAGCAATATGGGACTTAACATCTGAGGTCACCAGTCCCCTAGGACTTAGAACTACTTAAACCTAACTAACCTAAGGACATCGCACACAGCCATGCCCGAGGCAGGATTCGAACCTGCGACCGTAGTGGTCGCGCGGTTCCAGACTGAAGTGCCTAGAACCGCTCGGCCACACCGGGCGGCGTTCGAGACGCAACCCATTTATATGTGACGTGAGGTATTCTATGCTACCAATATTTCCATTCATTTTTTCCCCTTCATTTTCTACAGAAATAATACGATACAAACACGCGATATCCTTAACATGAAAATACTACTTGCCTTGATATATGTCAACTATATTTTTCGTCTCTCGTATTCCTTTCCTTCTGATTAGTCTTTCCAGCTCTTTCGTCTGCAACTTCCTGGCAGATTATATCTGTGTGACCGACTGAGACTCGAACTCGGGACCTTTGCCTTTCGCGGGCAATTGCTCTACCAACTGAGCTACCGAAGCACGACTCACGCCCGCTACTCACAGCTTTACTTCTGCCAGGTAGGAGACGAGATACTGGCAGAAGTAAAGCTGTGAGTAGCGGGCGTGAGTCGTGCTTCGGTAGCTCAGTTGGTAGAGCAATTGCCCGCGAAAGGCAAAGGTCCCGAGTTCGAGTCTCAGTCGGGCACACAGTTTTAATCTGCCAGGAAGTTGCAGACACTGCAACGTTTGACTTCACCACCTATAGCTGCTAGGTTGCTGTCGTTGGCAGAAATGAAAAAGAGAGAAAGACGTTATGAAGAGTTCCGGACAATCTTACATGTATGTCCATTCGATCGCTCACTTACGTCATAAAATGCAACACCTACAGCCGTCGTTACGATGTTAATTGTTATATGGCTATCAGTTTCGATGCTTCAGTAACCATCTCCAGGCCTTATCTGACGCTGAGGGTGTCTGGTTGATGGTTGGAGACACATTATCGTTGTCACAGGTAGTCTGCGAAAATCAGTTCAGAGACGTTGGTCACTGATGAATCGTATATACGGCTGGAGTTAACACCCTCAGCGTCACATAAGGCCTGCAGACGGTGTACTGAAGCAGCGAAAGTGGTAGCCATATAACAAATAATATTCAAGAACACACATTTTCTTTAAATGCCAGCAACCATTAAAAACTTGGTTACAGGTAAACCACGGTTTAAACAGATTTTCAAAGACTTTTTGATCGGAAACACCTTCCTCTCCATAGATGAATATTTTAACAATTGCTGTTAGACGAGCTCAAGTAAAAATGTCTGTTACAGTTCAGTTTCGACAGCAGTTGGTCACAACAGTCAGGATTAGGTATTTTGTGTATGATAAATGTATTAAAAGTGCGTAACAGTATTTCATTCTGACAGCGTATTAGCTCTGTAAATATTAGCAGTTCCAGTTTAGTGTAATGTAGTCACCTGTTTTGACAATCTCCTGACAAATGACCGGGATAGTAAGTATTATATTCGAATATTGTATGTTTTTTTATGTTGTACTTTTTTACATGTTCCACACCCACGAGAATCATCTCAGTTTTTGGTCTATCGAACTAAAATTGGAATCTAATCTAACATCGTAATGGCGCTGTAGGAGCTCCACATTATTACAAATCCTGAAAGTGACGAAATCGAACGACGGACTTACCGGACACCCTTCATCGTGCGACTTACATGCAGTTACCTTTGTTTGAAAAATGGTTATCGCCAAGCGTGAACATGCATCGCTTTCCTGTCACTTCTGTTCGAAGGGCGATGGGCAGCCTGTTAGCTTGTTGATGTATGGAATATTTAATAAAATATTGATACTTAAATATACACCTCCAAAAGTGGCAGTATATTTACAATGGGCTGCCGATAATTTTATGGGCAGATACGTCGGTATTTATCCAATTTACATATCGATACATTCTTCAATACATCGAGAGACGAAACGTTATTTTCTAATATCGATATGGTGCATTCCCGATGTTATTAAAAATATCAACAGTCGTAATAGGAACATGAGTGCAGTGTCTTCCTCACTCGGTGCCAGTTCTTCAAATTCTGTGTGTAGTCTGATATGGAATAGTTGTTATCTAATGTGTAGCGTCTGCCAGTTCAGATCTGCCGTGTTTCTACTTATCAAAGGAGATATCTGTTCTAACTGCGAGCCAGTCGCATAAGAATGGCGCTTGTAGAAGAGCTATCCTATTTGCTTTAAATACACGCTGTAATGGTTGTGTGCTTTAGTTACCTTTGAGATTGGACATGGTGAGTTGACGCTAGTCAATAATGCCTTTAAGACGATATAACTGAAAGAAAACAGCCCTCGGTCGCTATTTTTAACGAATTAACCGGGTTTCGACACTGCTAGAAGTGTGTTCCTCAGAATTTAAATCAAATAATGGCCTATAATATGGTCACAGAATTATGGCTAAAAATGTATGATACTGAGCATAAGTACAGAATCATTGTGAAAGATTGGCATTACTTATATCTCATTTATAAAGTAATAAATATGCCAAACGGCATTAGTCATCTGCGCTTCATAAAGGATAATGTTCTCTGTGAACGATTTCTCACATTTGTTGAACTAACTGACCGATCAGGCAAAGGCTTAGCAGACACTTTGCTGGACCCACTTACACACTGTGACGTTGACATAACTTATCTGCGCGTATAGGGATACGACAGCTGCAATGCAGTGTGTGGGCAATTTAAGGGTGTCCAAGCACAAGGTGAAGAAGAGGTGTCCACTGGCACTGTATCTCCCCGGCTCAAACCATGTGGTCAGCCTTGCAGTGATACACAGCTGTGACATTCGCCACATTCGGAATGCGCTTGGAACAATGAAAACAATATGCAATTTTCTCTCAAACAGCTCAGCTCGAGTTTTCGCTCTGACAAGTAATGATTCTGAAACGCTTCCCGAAGTTACCATGAAGCGTGTGAGGCAATAGTGCGCAACCATATTCATTGAAAACACTCAGGCGTAACAACATTTAAAGAACTCATTACACCAATTATTGCCACACTAGAAAATACAAGTACAGAACGCTTGATTAGTTCATCACATGCAAGAGAGCTACTATCAGCAATCTGAAAGTGTGAATTCATTACCGCCTTGTGTGTCATCGAATCATTTGCTTCACTCCTTCTTCTAATCTCTGCCGAATTTCAGTCTCCACAACTTGACATTACTGAGGCAATAAAGCAGATAAGCACATTTATTTGGGGCGCTTTTCTTTTATTTAAATCGCATGTCAATACCGCTTACTTTGCATATCATAACCTGACTGCTTCTAACATTCGTATAAGAGGCTATATTACCTTTTTAACCCAAAAAATTATTCATAGAAACTGTTCGCGCTCTTGCGGCCACATATAGTAAGCGTTGCTTCACGCAGTGGAGAAAAGCAAAACAGAGGCACGCCGGCGACCGAGGCGTTGCGAAGTAGGCAGGCACAGATAGCCTTTCTCACAGCAGCAGTCTACCAACAGACTGACACAAGGACATACACAGACCGAGTGCTGAGCGAAGCCTGGAGAGTGCTGAGTCAGGGGAAGTGAGGCCAGCACGCTACGTTACGCTGCAATATACTGCGGGAGTAATAACAAAAAGCTACCACCGAGGGTAAAAAACGTCGTCCTGCCGGATATAACTAGCGGAGCGCAGGCAGCAACAGATAGAAGCCATTAGGAAGCAGTTCGGATCTGAGGACAGACGTGGTCCATGTCTGAATGCTCAATCTTCGTAGGTGACGGTTCCAGAAGTCTGTTCAAGCTCGCAGGAGTTATCTGTTCGCCGCCAGATGTCAACTTCAACTCTGGAGGTCAGCCCGGGTTCAGTCGGCACCATGGCTGACTAACTACAGCGAGAACTTCCAGCAGGACCGGCCGCAGCGCGGTCTTGGTCACCGGCGCCGCCAGGAACTGACACCCGGTCTTCACGGCAACCTGGCGCCGCGGCGCATGGTCCGTCCATGACGGGACCTCGCGGACATCGCGACTGGCGGCTTCCCAGCTGCCGGTGTAGCAGGCGTCGGCAGCTGACCTCACGTCGACGCGGCTCCTTGGGCGTGCCCGTACTGGGGCACCGAGCGACGAGTTCATCTCAACCACAGGGCATCCTGGCTTCAGGGGAGCACTGGTGGCCTGAGGCTCCCGAGAGCGATCAGCGGCGCGCGTTGCACGCATTGTCGAAGAATCTACACAGCAGCAGCCAGGCGGAGGCATCCGCAGGGCTGGGCAGCGACGACGAGGGAGAAATTATAAAGAAAGTTCTATAAATAATTGTAAAACTCCACGCCGCCCTAGTCTTTGGCGCAGCCACTTTGTCTTCTGCTAACAAGTGGTGCAGAAGTCGTAACAGCGCCTATAGTAGTGATCTCCCAAATTGGGATAGCGTTGTAAAAAGTGAATTAGAGAGATGGAAGAAGAAATTGGAAAATGTTGACCAGATTGACAAGCCGAAGAACGCAATCAAATCATTAGAGATGTGCTCGGAGACTTTCTTCCCAGACATTCGAACACTGCTTCAGATATTTGCTGCCCTTCCTGCATCAACCTGCAGTTGTGAGCAAAGTTTCAGCTGCCTGCGCCGACTGAAAACTTATTCAAGCTCGACAATGAAAGAAGAGAGGCTGAATGTACTAACACACCTGTCCATCAACCGACGTATTAAGGTGAACCCCGACGACATAATTGACACATTCGCTCCATTCCCTCCACGAAATTACTTTGTAATCGTCTGTTAGTTCCGCAGACATTCCATTACAACAGGTGTTCAATTTGCGAACAAATTTAAAAGGTGATTTGTGGGAATGGTATTAGCAAGTATAATTGCCTTTTGTAATTGAGTTTTGATCTGAGAAGTGCATAATTTTGCAAATATAATATTTTTTTTTTTCGTGGTTAATGTGTAACTGGTGTAACTTAAAATGGACTTCTAAAACCACATCGTCATATAGAAGTTAAAAGTGCTATGGGGTTTGCACTTCAGTCGTGATAAACAAACAGGTTTACTTTTTATTGCAGTGCAAGTTATTTTAATGTTACAAAAAATCTGATGGACCAGGTGTTATGCAAATTGTAATGGGTGTTGCATACTATATTAGTCTTATAAACGCTTGACTCTTTTTCATTGCACAATGCAACTGAGGATTTTTATCATCAATGTTATTAATTTAATGTTCCAGAAGATACTGGGGTACATTTTCAAAGTTCTGAGAGCAATAGAAATTTACGAAAGCTATTTTTCTGAAAAATCAAATTTTTTGCCACATTAACAAAAAATTCTTCCTCCTTCCATTTCAATATTTGGCGTAGGTAATTTACTCATTACAGTACTTAATTTTACATGATAATATTTTACATATTATTTAAGTAATGTTTTACCACTTTCACAAGAGTGCAAAAACATTATTTTCACATTATTTTCTTCACCCACGGTTTGGCATACACCAAACATATTATATTGTTTTAAATTCTTTGAATTCTCTTTCTTACTTTCAGCAGCAACTTGCAGTCCTGCATTCACTTCCTCATTCTTTACTTTGCCTAACTCTTCTTCACAATCAGAGGAGATTCAACTGTAGTGAAGCCTTGTACTTGCACTTAGTTGCTCAACATCCAGAGCACAAATACCATCTTTCTTTAGTTCTGACTGAGATGCTTTAGATATCAACAAAAGCTTCTGGTCATCTGGCCTGAAGAGATGGTATACCTGCATGTATGGTGTATAGAGCAGACAAGATTTTTGAAGAGCTTACTCTTTGTCGACATATATACTTTTAATGTTATACCTTTAACATGCTTATTAATGTAAGTATGGAAATTTTCTGCTAATGAAACAATAATTCTTCTAGATTTCACAGACATCAAAACACTGCACTTTACGTTACCACTAACACCATCTGCAGCTCCTTTGCCATGGCTGCTGGCAAAAAAAGTTCCACTCCACTTCTACACCATAATCACATTTCAAGTGGCAAATACTTGCAGGAACAAATTTTTTTTAAACTGTCCAGCACAGTTGTCACTAAAAATTATAAGATGATTGACGCTAGGCACTTCTCTCTTTACTGCTGTGACGATTACATCAAGAAATGCTCATACGGAATAGTTATTATGAGACAGCTCCTATTAACAGTAACGTAAGGCTTGAAGATACCTTTATGTAACCATAAATCACAAGTGAAGATGGAAATTTTATTATGACTCCAATTAGCAGCTTGAATTTCGTCTTGTGACACTAGTGAATAATTTTCTGCAGAGTCAACCTGAAACACTGTATATTTTTCTGTCTCTAGAGATATGCAGCTTTGCCTTTTTTTTAAAAAAATGTAAACTACTTAAACTGTTATTTTTATGTAGTTCAGTGTAATATTTCTGGATTATGTAATGCACACATAGGTGCTGTGTAATTATCTGTACAAAATCATTTAACACAAAGTACAAAAAAGAATATTACAGCAAATTACCAGGTAACTATTAAATACCTATATAATTTTGGTTTAGTTTCTTAACTACCACTTGTTTAGTCTAACTTTTCTAAATCTGAAATATCCTGTTATTTTACATTAAGGATTTATAGAAACTTTTGTCATCTTTTTGCAATGAGTATTACAGTTGCACCATACTCGTAAAAAGATGATAATTAAGTCCTTTATTTCCTTATCTTCACAGTAACTGTAGTAATGTTCTCAACTATTGCAATAAAATAAGCACTGTTATAGCTAATTTGAGTACAGGTCAGATAAAATTATGATAATATATTTGCTGACCAAAAGAAATTTTTATAGAAATTAAGCTACTATATATCTATTAAAACAAAGCTTATTTGGAAGAAATCTGAATCTTAAGCTATTTATGCACAGCATTTGTAATTATGTAAGTCAGTGTTATGAAATCACTCATTAGGTCCACTTCAAGTTGGAGTGCCGAACTTTGAAATTTTTTAAGGTGATTATTTTTCTACTGCGTACTATATGAGATAGATACTTCTGTAACACTGCTGTAAATTAAATAAATAGTTATCTAGTAGTTTGCAGAAATTTGATATATTAACACATTTACATATCATCTAAGGCGGAACAGCAAATCATTTCCTGTCCGCTTGTCTGATCGATTAAAAGGTTTAACTGAATCTCTGTTTCTCTTATAATATCAAAAATCACTATAGGTAAAATTAGCTTTCTGGTCTGAGCCTCCCCCCTGTCCGGGATGGTCCTTTTAAACGGCACGACCGACTTCCTTCCCCATCCTTCCCACCGAGCGAGGTGGCGCAGTGGTTAGACACTGGACTCGCATTCGGGAGGACGACGGTTCAATCCCGCGTCCGGCCATCCTGATTTAGGTTTTCCGTGATTTCCCTAAATCGCTCCAGGCAAATGCCGGGATGGTTCCTTTGAAAGGGCACGGCCGACTTTCTTCCCCATCATTCCCTAATCCGATGAGACCGATGACCTCGCTGTCTGGTCTCCTTCCCCAAACAACCCAACCCCCAACCCAACCCAACCCATCCTTCCCTGATCCGATTGGACAGATGACCTCGCTGCTGGGTCCCCTCCTCCGAATCAACCAGCTAACCAGACACTGCCGCCAGTGAATGTTGAGCCTCCTACCCCGCCGTCAGCGTCTGCCTTGGTGGGTGAGTTGCAGCCCCCGCTGTTGCCTGACCCTCAGTAAACCGGTCTATAGGGACGACACGGCTCTGCAAGCCAGGCACCGTAGCGCCCCTTCCTGCCCCTGTGGTCTCGTACCGCAGAAAATGGGTCAGCCAGCCCCTATTTTCACTTTCGTAGCCACTGGCCCTCTTACTGTGGTTTTCTTCCCGTCTCGCGAGCATAAGTGAGAACCACTCACCAGTCTTGTGTCGTCTGCTGGACCACATTACTTCCAACTAAACGTTAGATTCTTAGAAACAATTTGTACATACATAGTAAATCATAAATTAGTCTGATTAAATTTTAACCCAAAGTATTCTTCAGGAAGATATTTATTAAATTGCCTTATATACACAACGGCTGTATGTCCTTAAATATTTTGTTTTTCTTTTATAAAATCTAAATCCTTTGGCTCAGTGGCCTAAAATCATTCCAAGAGATACAAAAAATTCTATATATATTTATTACTTGTAATAATACGAATAGATTTCAAGATGGATGTTTAGTCCATTATGATAACTTATGTATACACTCGAGTGTACTACGCTAGCGTTTTGATCATTTAACGTGCCTTAACCCTTCATCACCGTCATGTTGTTATTATCGTACATGCTTTCATGCCCCTATGTAATTTTAACCTAATACAATTTTTCTCACCTTTGAACAAGAAACTGGATCAAATGACTTCCTCCCAATCATGCTTTTTTTATCGACCATTTATCTATTCAACCTAACTACTTGTCGATCGACCTTTTGTATGGTATCGTCGCCTTATTACTCCTCACGCGGTCCTCCTCTTAGACTAAGTGTCGATTTTGCCTTAAACTCACAACAAAGAAAACGAACACAAACAAACAAAACCTCATCTCTGAATTACTCAAATGTGGTGTGAAACAAACACAATAATTGTAAATATGAGTTTAAAATGAAGAGACAATTTCTCTGTACCTCTGCATGTTTCCTTTGTAACCCTTTACTTTCCCTGACACGTTCCCCTTCTTCCGTCTCGTATTCACCCGTCTAAAAGATTAAATTCATTAAAACATAAGTCATACTTTGTTTAAAATAGTATACGTACGTTTGTAGCCCAATTTTTGGCTAATGGACATCCAACTTCTGTCGATCCACATCGTACAGCCTCTGTTCGCAGCTGTCTTTGCATTTCACATCTTCCAGCATCCACGCGGTCCTAATCAAACATAAAAAGAAGTTCCCACATTCTTTCCTCCCAAATTCCCTTAATATTCAGCACAAAAGCACCTTGGCACGGCCTACATAGCTCTTCTTCCCTTCCCTACCGATATTCGTGTGCGTACGCTCCTTGCTGTCTTCCTCCTAGTCTTTCCGCTCTATTAGTCTGTATCCTAATGCAACCTTGGCATGGACCTCAAAAATCAACACTACTTCCCTCCATTCCTTACAGCCCTATGAAACATCAACCACAAAGACGCTTTCGACACTTTGAGTAGCAGAAACCTTCCCCACGTATACCCAATTATCACAATAGACAACACAGTCTTCCCCTTTCTATTGCCATCTTCTTACTTCTCCGATCTCCACATTCATCTTGAAAACCCCATTTTTCTTCCGCAAATAAACATGTCATTGACCTCATGCAGTAACGATTCGCTTCTTTTACAATGTCTTGACACCTTTTACAACTCTACATTCTTTTTAACGGCATTGAATATATAAATTACTGCATAAGTAGCAACCATGATGGAAGAAAACTTCACAAAAGTCTAAGTTAATAATCACTACTCCTAAATAACTTATCTCTCCTTTGACTCTGAAATAATTTAACGAACCAAATGTTTTTCACGTGAGCTAAATGATACAGAAGAAAATGCTACATCGACTTTTGTTTTGTAACGCCGATTACCTCAAGCTTGCATTTAAATTCTGCGTTTGTTTGTACCACAAACAAACTCCTTCTCATTCGACGAAAAGCTTTAAGTTGGTGATATGGTGAACACCAACTGATTTTCCCGTTTTCATTGATTCCAGTTCCAGCTCGTCCTCGTGCGAAGTTCCATGGACTCGCATGAGTCCTTCGTAGACCGACAAGAATTTGTGTCACACCTTTTTCTTCACTCGAGAGACAGTGATAACGTACCAACGTGTGTCTTAATTGGAACAATCTAATCCTCTTTCTTGTTGGCTTCTTCCTTTCTTTTCATGGTTCCCGCCTTGCGATGGGTTAGCGCTTCTTTGACAGTGTTTTCACGACGATCCTTTTCTCTCAGTGGTAGTTCACTGCTTCTATTATCAGATCTTGCTGTTGTCGGTTCTTCAGTGTTGTGATGGGTCGAAGCTTGTGGAGCTGTGTCGCAACTCATTCATGACATCCTCGAAGGAAGTCTGACAAGACAACTTCCCTGTTCGTGTACTGTTACGAGCAATAAATCCTACCCACACTTTCTAAACCACGCATAGTACATTCTGCAAGTTTGGATACAGGTCTGTAGGATGAAATGAAAGTAGGTGTGATCATATGCCTCTTTAACGTTTCCACCTATCGTTGCGATCGAAACTGGACCGTTATCCGAAATAACAAATTCCACATGACCCACCTGTGACAAGAAATCCCTTACGAATGCCTTAAAAGTCATCGCTGGTATTGCTTTGTACAATGGCGTCCCGGCCGGGATGGCCAAGCGGTTCTAGGCGCTACAGTCTGGAACAGCGTGACCGCTACGGTCACAGGTTCGAATCCTGCCTCGGGCATGGATGGGTGTGGTGTCCTTAGGTTAGTTAGGTTTAAGTAGTTCTAAGTCCTAGGGGACTGATGACCACAGCAGTTAAGTGCCGTAGTGTTCAGAGCCATACAATGGTGTGACTTTGAAGTTAATTCTATGACAACAAAAATATAGCAAAACCTTGTTTTGACGTGGGCATGAGACCTAGAAGATCAATAAGCCGCGAGCTTATATATATATATATATATATATATATATATATATATATATATATATATATATATATATATCCGCTCATTACATCCGGTTTCACAAATTTCGTTTTTCTGACGGACACACGTCCAGATCGCCCGTTCTCAAAACTCGGCCATCTCTCTCCACATCCACCACTGCTGGCGGCTCACCGCCAACTGCGCAACGCTACGCGCTGTCCCCATCCAACTGCCCAACACTACAATAGCAAATATTCCAACAATGCCAACCAGCCACAGACTGCGCACAGCATAGTCAGTGAGTTTCATATCGAGCGCTATGTGGCGCTACCAACATAAAAACCTGAACAGCCTGCTTAAAATTGGTGCCTGCATACCTTGTGCCGATGGTTTACCCTTTTTCCTGTCCTTAAATTAGGCAACACCTTTTTAATCCTCCGTTCCAGATTCTTGAAATTACATAATGTCTTTATTTTCAAAAAGCATTTTCTTGGTCCAAAGTGAGCGTAGCGAAAATGAATGTGTCATATCGTTTGGTCGATAAAATCTTATTGATGGCAAAGAAGCCACAGCGACTAGTTTGTGTTCCCTCTACAGAATAATATCCCTTTTCTCAATAAGTAGTACTGCCTGATATTCGCTTGCCTGTTGTCCTTCCGTCTATTCTAAATGGCTGGTGGTATTGGGTCTTTATCTTGCAATTTTGCAATGTTCTTTAGTGGCGTGACTATGAGGTTTTCCCAGCTACCTTTATAAAATAAAACTGAACTGAATTTTTTCAGCATTCTCATTCATATCTTCTGTCAGTCCTATTGGAACCGTGATAATGTGTCTGCCACAAAATACGTCGAACCAGGTTCGCATGTTAATGAGAAATCAAATTCCTTGAGATATATTTGGTAAGACGATCATGTCTGAGTTTTGTCGTAAGCAGAAAGTGCAATGCTTTATGGTCGGTACAGACTTCTGTTTTCCTCCTGAAGGGAAAATAAAGAAATTTCTGGAAGGCCCATACTACTGCCAATTCCTTTAGTTCTGTCAAAGAATAGTTCCGTGCACTCTTAGACAGCACACTACTGCCGAAAGCTATTGCTTTCCTAACCATTGTACCATACTCTTCATATTCTTGAAAGACTCCTACACTAAGCCCTGTCATTGCCGAGTCTGTGATTATGCAGAAATTTTAAGACAGATCTGGATAGGCCAGAACCGCTACATTAGTCAGGGCTGACTTCAACACTTGGAACTTTTCCTCTGCTGTCTCGTCCCATACCCAAGGCATGTTCTCTCCTCTCAACACAGAAGGGGTCGCTAATGTTCCAATCTTCACAATTTTTTTTTATAAAAATGACTCCAAGAAAGCTCCTCAATCTTCTCCTGGTGTTTGGGGAAGGGAGTTTTGCAATTGCTGCAATATTCTCCCGATTAGGTTCTATTTCTTGTACTGAGATGATGTGTCCCAAGAACTTCACGCGCAGCGATCTAAAAGATGACTTGTCTGGATTGTAAGTAACCCCGTGGCTTTTCAGGGTCATGAAGAGTGTCCTCAATACCTCATTGTGTTCTCCCCACGAGCCTTCAGCTATCATTCATGTAGCTGTTGGTATGTTTCTTTAGGATATCATCTCATATGCCATCCAAACAATCGATAAAAGCAGCTGACGTTATATTTAATCCAAATGGTAGACATTTGAATTGGTAACATCTACCGAAAGCAAGAAATGCCTTATATTTGCAACAGCCTGGGCGGAGCTCTATCTGCCAGAAACTTGTTCGAAAATCGATCGCCGTAAATAATGACCCTGCATGAAACTTGTATAATAAGCCTCCAGCTCCTGCACCCTGTCTGTCTCTGGCGCAATTATAGTGCTGACCTGCTGAGAGTCCAGTACAAGGTGGACTGACTGATCCTTCTTTACCACCACAAGCAAGCGGCTATTGCAAGGTGCTGTTGTGTGCTCGATTATTCCTACATTCAGAGTCTTGTTCAGTTCTGCACAAACTTGATTTCTATGTACAAGTTGTATGCCATATGGTTTTGCGCCTTATCTGTGTCTCTTCTTGTTGGAACCACCACAGCTGGTTCCGATAAAATTTTTCATTCGATTCTACCTTCGTTTCTGGTTTCAAGAGCAATTTTAGACAACTCGCTGGGATCTGTGCCCTAATAGTTTGTTCCTCAAAATGTGTTAGCACTTTTTCCTCTCTTTGTAGAGTAATTATGCGACATCCCATGTCTAATATGGCCTCAGTTTCAATCATGATATCTATGCGCAATATCAGTTGTGTGGGCAGCGTACTCACAATAATGAAATTACATTCCAATTCGTGTCCCTGGCATGAAATTCTATTCTAGCCTGCCTATTTACTTCCATGTATTTGCCTACAATTGCCTCCTTTATGCATGTCCTTTTTAAAGACAGCACCGATCATCCTGACTTCTTCTTGCACCATTCAAAGACGACATCAGAAACCACAGAGACTTCATTGCCACTACCGAAAATTCGCTTCAGTTCTACAGAACCCACTCTTAACTTTACCATTTGGTGTAGCTCCTGGTTGCACAGTGCTTCCTTTTCTTCCAACTAGATCTCCAACATGTTTACAATGTCTATCTCTTTCTTTATCGTACTACGCTCGCTTGATATTTCTGTAGGTTCACCGCTTTGATGGCAGTTTACTTCTTTCCCATCTCTTCTTCTCTGAGATCGGTTTTCCACTACCTTTGGTCCAGCTTGTGTTTCCGAATTCTCGTCACCATATTGAAAGTTTCCTTTCCAAAGTTCTAAATACGATTCCTCATATACATATTGTTCATCGTCTGGAGTCGACTCCCAGTTTTCGTCGTTCTCTTCATCCTCATTTTCCTCCTTCTGCAAACATAGCTTAACGTATAAATGCTTACTCTCTGATCCCTAACATTATTTACAACTCATTCCACTTCATGACTGCTGTCGAGCTCGTCTTGCGCATCTTTCCCATCATTTTTGCCTCTCCTTTGCTGCTCCTCCTCTGACATATTGGCAGGATTTTAACATTGTCCTGGTATGCTCTGAGTTGTTTTGCAGGTGTTATAATGGCCGATCCCGCTTCTGACATTGGTTACTGTTGATTCCGATTTGCTGCGTGACCTCCGTCGCGAGCATCTGGTGGCTTAGTATCCGTGTTTTCCGTTTGCTGCACACGTTCATTAGGGTGTGGTCACGTTGCTATACACTGTTGATGATTGTTCGGTTTTAAATAGTTTCCTACGCCTCTGTTCGGTGGGACTGCCTGGAACCACACACCAGTATCTGGTGGTCTGTTCCTCTTGTTTCTTCTGTCATTCACAAATCGCGGTGGTCCACAAAAATTATTAGAATTGCTCCTATTGTTCTCCGCTTCCCTCATTCTTTCCTTCACTTGATTCTCATTCAAAGCAAACTCTAACTCATGTAACTAGTTTCTGAATGTTTCTATGTTTCAGTTACACCTGCCGGCCGATAGCTGGTAGATAATTTCATATAACAAAATCGTATGATTTCGCTCGTGCTATACGTCATGTCCAAGCACTGGTTCTTGCGTAAAAGATTGTCAAAGAACTTCACCGGATTCCGCTGTTCTGATGATTGTAAGTCTCTGTACATCGCAGTTTCTTGCTTGATACTCTTTTGAGTTCCCTTCGACCAATATAACGCAAGAAATGCATCTTTAAAGTCTTGATACGAGCTATAATTATGCGCGATCTCACTCATTTGGACTGCCAGATCTCCTTCTAAATGTGCACACAAGAACTCTAGCTTCTATTGCTGTGGTCATGATGGTGGTAATGATAAACGGAATAGAGATATCTACACCTCGTGATGAATAGATCTGCCGTTGTTCACATTCGTTTAGAATTTCTGTATGGACAGGAAGTGCTTAAAATCAAATGCTGCTTTCTCCCAAGCATACCGCCTGTCAACTGTTTGTGTTTTGTCTGTACTCTACAACAGGCCCCCTGTATGTTGTTAAGCCACTACTTCTACTCACCCTTGAGACAAAGCCATTAATTTGCGCTGTAAACGTCCTCGTGAGCGGAATACAGTTGTTCCGTGGGTTGTCATGCGTCTCCAAATGTAAACGTCGCGCGATCGACTCACTAAAACAACTATCGTTACTAATTCGTGTTTCCTGTGTTGTACCCGACTGGACCAATGATTGATTTTCCTGAATGAAGCCATATTCGAATGCCCAGGATCTTCGCGACTCTTCCGTATTTCGCAGGAGTATTATTTCTCCTTGCGTGATTCTAACAGTATTGTGCCTTCATCCAATTTCGTGACAACATCAGCATCAGTATTCTCCAACCTTTTCTCGATTTCTACCATGCATGTTTCTTGTCCTGCCTGCGTCCTGCTTACTCTGTCCAATTCCTTTTTCAGGACTGCAGGTTTTTGTAATTGCATATTTATTCCGTCCTGTGTTCTCTCTACGTCTTCTGCCAACTATTTAGCTGACTGCACAACCTTCTTGGTTTCCACACCTTCACCCTTTGCTTCCGTCGCTAATCCTTTTACATCTTTCAGATTCTCTCTCAAAATATAGCATTTTTCGTTTGTCCCTTTCCTGGTTACCTTCATGTCACGTAACATTTCCTTTCTCGCTGTCTTATTCT
This sequence comes from Schistocerca piceifrons, assembly GCF_021461385.2. NCBI lineage: Eukaryota > Metazoa > Arthropoda > Insecta > Orthoptera > Acrididae > Schistocerca > Schistocerca piceifrons. Next base: position 768,081,523 of record NC_060141.1, on the reverse strand, counting down.
TCTGTTCCAATTTTTTTTTTCAAAAACTACAGTAAAGTAAGTTCTGAGTTACTTTGCTAATCTCTTCTACTGGAATCTGACTCTTCTGAACTCAGTTGAGAATGTGTCTGCAGTGGTGAAGCTGCCTTGCGGCTCCCATCTACATAATAACCTCTGATCCTTTTAATCGCACTCTCGAGTCGGGAGGTGACCGTGGCGTCCGCTTTCCCATTCTCCCTGCCATATCCGATCGCACCCTCTGACTCAAAGTACTCTCTTCTACCTGAAGCACGGGTGGACTCTAAATTGTCTATTCCGTGGGAAACGTTACCTGCTCCTCTTCCATATTTGACAAATCACTATCTTGATCTACCTCTATATTCGAAATTTCCGTTAACTTAAATAACACTCTAGTCTTCAATCAAAAACGTACTCAAAACACCTCATATACAGGTTCATAAAATATTATTGAACCTAACCAAAATAAATTCGATTCTGTACTAACGCTGGATTTAGGAAAGGAAGAAGAACTAGAGATCAAATTGCTAACATTCGGTGGATTATGGAAAAAGCGAGAGAATTGCAGAAAGATGTGTACCTCTGCTTTATTGACTACGCCAAAGCCTTTGACTGCGTCGATCACAACAAATTATGGAACGTACTGAAAAACATGGGTGATCACCAGATCATCATTCATCTGATACGGAGTTTATACCTTGACCAAGAAGCCACGGTGAGAACTATGTATGGAACAACGAAATGGATAAAGATTCAGAAAGGGGTCCGGCAAGGCTGCATACTGTCACCGTACTTATTCAATCTGTATGCAGAACATGTCATGAGGAATGCGAGGCTGGATGAAGGAGAAACAGGAATTAAAATAGCTGGAATAAATGTAAACAACCTCAGGTACGCGGATGATACGATCCTGTTGGCAGAAAGTGAAGAAGAATTGAGAGCACTCTTACTGAAGGTGAAAGACGAAAGTGAAAAGGCCGGTCTTATGCTGAATGTGAAGAAAACGAAAATTATGGCAACTACACCTACCAATTCGTGGGATATAGCAGGAGAAAGCATGGAGGTAGTGACCACATTCAGTTATCTCGGTTCCCAGATCTCTGCTGACGGCGACTGCAGCCATGAAATCCGGAGACGCCTGTTGCTCGGTAGACAGGCGATGTCAAACCTTGACAAGGTTATAAGGTCCAGAGATATAACGCTAGCAACAAAGATCCGGATTGTGAGGGCTATGGTCTTTCCAGTTGTGATGTATGGATGTGAGACCTGGACCATTAGAAAGGCTGAACGGCGAAGAATTGACTCATTCGAATTGTGGTGTTGGAGGAAACTTCTTAGAGTTCCATGGACTGCAAAGAGAACCAACAGATCAATATTGGAGCAAATTAAACCAGATTTCTCCCTGGAAGGTCTAATGTTAAAACAAAAGCTGACCTACTTTGGACACACAATGCGAAGGCAAGCCTCGCTGGAAAAACATTAATGCTGGGGAAGATTGAAGGAACTAGAAGAAGAGGACGTCAGAGGATGAGATGGATCGATGGCATCACAGAAACAATGTGTTCCAACCTTGAATGTCTACGGGAGGAAGTGCAAGACAGGAAAAAGTGGCGTGATTTGGTTCATGGGGTCACGAAGAGTCGGAACCGACTAAACGAATAGAGAGAGAGAGAGAGACTAACGCTGTTAGATCGATAGGATGTGGAGCAAAATTCACTGACACCAGAGAAAGCTGAAATATATACAGATTACATAATTCGGGCCAGCAGAAGTCCTATGACCAACTCGGGTTTATATCTCTAGAAATGCATTAATAAATCAATCTGATTTTGACCGTCAAAATTTTTAAAAAATGTTCCAATGTGTGTGAAATCTTATGGGACTTAACTGCTAAGTCATCAGTCCCTAAGCTTACACACTACTTAACCGAAATTATCCTAAGGACAAATACATACAGCCATGCCCGAGGGAGGACTCGAACCTCCGCCGGGACCAGCCGCACAGTCCATGACTGCAGCGCCTTAGACCGCTCGGCTAATCCTGCGCGACTCAAAAATTTTAATTCTCTCTTTGCTTTATGAGCGTCAAGTTAGACAAACTGTTTTAAAAATGTTCCCGAATATTTAAAAGTGCAGATTTTTGTTCCTGACTAAATCACAAAGTCTCCAATCACTGCCATGATCCTGGCACGGGCACGCCAAAAACGTACTACGCCTCTGCCTACGCCTTTAGGTAATTAATCTGTATCAGTAGGTACACTATGTGTTCAAAAGTATTCTGACACCTGTCTGAAAATGACCTACAAGTTCATGGCGCCTCCATCGGTAATTCTGCAATTCAGTATGGTGTTGGCACACCCTTAGCCTTGATGACAGCTTCCACTCTCGCTGATATACGTTCAATCAGGTGCTGGAAGGTTGCTTAGGAGAATGGCAGCCCATTCTTCACAGAGTGCTGCACTGAGGAGAGGTATCGATGTTGGTCGGTGAGGCCTGGCACGAGGTCGGTGTTCCAAAACATCCCAAAGATGTCCTGTAGGACTCAGGTCAGGACTCTGTGCAGGCCAGTCCATTACGGGGATGTTATTGTTGTGTAATAACTCCGCGACAGGCCGTGCATTATGAACAGGTGCTCGATCGTGTTCAAAGATGTAATCGCCATCCGCGAATTGCTCTTCAATAGTGGGAAGCAAGAAGGTGCTTAAAACATCAATGCAGGCGTGTGCTGTGATATTGCCACGCAAAACAACAAGGGATGCAAGCCTCCTCCATCAAAAACACGACCACACCATAACACAACCGCCTCCGAATTTTACTGTTGGCGCTACACACGCTGGCAGATAACGTTCACCGGGCATTCGTCATACCCACACCCTGCCATCCGGCCGGCCGGGGTGGCCGAGCGGTTCTAGGCGCTACAGTCTGGAACCACGCGACCGCTATGGTCGCAGGTTCGAATCCTGCCTCGGGCGTGGATATGTCCTTAGGGGACTGATGACCTCAGAAGTTAAGTCCCATAGTGCTCAGAGCCATTTGATTTGAGCCTGTCATCGGATCACCACATTGTATACTGTACTCCAGACAACGTCTTTCCACTCCTTACGCTCCTTACACCAACCGAGACGTCGTTTGGCATTTACCGGCGTAATGTGTGGGCTATGAGCAGCCGCTCGACCATGAAATCCAAGTTTTCTCACCTCCCGTCTAACTGCTATAGTACTTGCAGTGGATCCTGATGGAGTTTGGAATTGCTGTGTGATGGTCTGGCTAGATGTCTGCCTTTTACACAGTACGACCCTCTTCAACTGTCGGCGGTCTCTGGCAGTCAACAGACGAGGTCGGCCTGTACGCTTTTGTGCTGTATGTGTCGCTACACGTTTCCAGTTCACTATCACAGCGGAAACAGAGGACCTAGGGATGTTTCGGAGTGTGGAAATCTCGCGTACAGACGTGTGACATAAGTGACACCCAATTACCTGACTACATTCGAAGTCCGGAGATCCGCGGAGCAGCCCATTCCGCTCTCTCACGATGTCTAATGGCTACTGAGGTCGCTCATATGGAGTAGCTGGCAGTAGGTGAAATCACAATACACCTAATATTAAAAAATGTATGTTTTTGAAGGTGTCCGGATACTTTTGATCACATAGTATATATCCCCAATGAAGATTATAAACTGCCATTTGTCGCACAAGGATTTTTTATTGTTGTTGTTGTGGTCTTTAGTCCTGAGACTGGTTTAATGCAGCTCTACATGCTACTTTATCCTGTGCAAGGTTCTTCATCTCCCACTAACTACTGCAACCTACATTCTTCTGAATCTGTTTAGTGTGTTCATCTCTTGGTCTCCCTCTACGACTCCTACCCTCCACGCTGCCCTCCAATACTAAATTGGTGATCCCTTGATGCCTGAGAACATGTCCTACCAACCGATCCCTTCTTCTATTCAATACCTTCTCATTAGTTATGTCATCTACCCATCTAATCTTCAGCATTCTTCTGTAGCACCACATTTCAAAATCTTCTATTCTCTTCTTGTCCAAACTATTTATCGTCCATGTTTCACTTCCATACATGGCTACACTCCATACAAATACTTTCAGAAACGACTTCCTGACACTTAAATCCATACTCGATGTTAACAAATTTCTCTTTTTCAGAAACACTTTCCTTGCCATTGCCAGTCTACATTTTATATCCTCTCTACTTCGACCATCATCAGTTATTTTGCTCCCCAAATAGCAAAACTCCTTTACTACTTTAAGTGTATCATTTCCTAACCTAATTCCCTCAGCATCGCCCGACTTAATTCGACTACATTCCATTATCCTCGTTTTGCTTTTGTTGATGTTCATCTTATACCATCCTTTCAACACACTGTCCACTCCGTTCAACTGCTCTTCCAAGTCCTTTGCTGTCTCTGACAGAATTACAATGTCATCGGTGAACCTAAAAGTTTTTATTTCTTCTCCATGTATTTTAATACCTACCCCGAATTTTTCTTTTGTTTCCTTCACTGCTTGCTCAATATACAGATTGAATAACATCGTGGATAGGCTACAACCCTGTCTCACTCCCTTCCCAACCACTACTTCCCTTTCGTGCCCCTCGACTCATAACTGCCATCTGGTTTCTGTACAAATTGTAAATAGCCTGTCGCTCCCTGTATTTTACCCCTGCCACATTCAGAATTTGAAAGAGAGTATTCCAGTCAACATTATCTGAAGCTTTCTCTAAGTCTACAAATGCTAGAAACGTAGGTTTGCCTTTCCTTAATCTAGCTTCTAAGATAAGTCGTAGGGTCAGTATTGCCTCACGTGTTCCAACATTTCTACGGAATCCAAACTGATCTTCCCTGAGGTCAACTTCTACCAGTTTTTCCATTCGTCTGTAAATAATTCGCGTTAGTATTTTGCAGCTGTGGCTCATTAAACTGATTGTTCGCTAATTTTCACATATGTCAGCATCTGCTTTTTTGGGATTGGAATTGTTATATTCTTCTTGAAGTCTGAGGGTATTTCGCCTGTTTCATACATCTTGCTCACCAGATGGTAGAGTTTTCTTACGCCTGGCTCTGCCAAGGCTGTCAGTAGTTCTAATGGAATGTTGTCTACTCCCGGGGCCTTGTTTCGACTCAGGTCTTTCAGTGCTCTGTCAAACTCTTCACGCAGTATCGCATCTCCCATTTCATCTTCATCTACATACTCTTCCATTTCCATAATATTGTCCTCAAGTATATTGCTCTTGCATAGGCCCTCTATATACTCCCTCCACCTTTCTATTTTCCTTCTTTGCTTAGAACTGGATTTCTATCTGAGCTCTTGATATTCATACAACTGGTTCTCTGTTCTCCAAAGGTCTCTTTAACTTTCCTGTAGGCGGTATCTATCTTACCCCTAGTGAGATAACCCTCTACATCCTTACATTTGTCCTCTAGCCATCCCTGCTTAGCCATTTTGCACTTCCTGTCGATCTCATTTTTGAGACGTTTGTATTCCTTTTTGCCTGCTTCATTTACTGCATTTTTATATTTTCTGCTTTCATCAATTAAATTCAGTATTTCTTCTGTTACCCAAGGATTTCTACTAGCCGTCATCTTTTTACCTACTAGGTCCTCTGCTCCCTTCACTACTTCATCTCTCCAAGCTACCCATTCTTCTTCTACTGTATTTCTTTCCCCCATTCCTGTCAATTGTTCCCTTATGCTCTCCTCGAAACTCTGTACAACCTCTGGTTCTTTCAGTTTATCTAGGTCCCATCTCCTTAAATTCCCACCTTTTTGCAGTTTCTTCAGTTTTAATCTACAGTTCAGATCAGTTGTGATCAGAGTCCACATCTGCCACTGGAAATGTCTTACAATTTAAAACCTGGTTCCTAAATCTCTGTCTTAGCATTATGTAATCTATCTGAAACCTGTCAGTATCTCCAGGCTTCTTCCATGTATACAACCTTCTTTTATGATTATTGAACCAAGTGTTAGCTATGATTAAGTTGTGCTCTGTGCAAAATTCTATCAGGCGGCTTCCTCTTTCATTTCTTAGCACCAATCCATATTCACCTACTGCGTTTCCTTCTTTCCCTTTTCCTACTACCGAATTACAGTCACCCATGACTATTAAATTTTCGTCTCCCTTCACTATCTGAATAATTTCTTTTATTTCATCATACGTTTCTTCAATTACTTCGTCATCTGGAGAGCTAGTTGGCATATAAACTTGTACTACTGTAGTAGGCATGGGCTTCGTGTCTATCTTGGCCACAATAATGCGTTCACTATGCTGTTTGTAGTAGCTTACCCGCACTCCTATTTTGTTAATTCATTATTAAACCTACTCCTGCATTACCCCAATTGATTTTGTATTTATAACCCTGTATTCACCTGACCAGAAGTCTTGTTCCTCCTGCCACCGAACTTCACTAATTCCCACTATATCTAACTTCAACCTATCCATTTCCCTTTTTACATTTTCTAGCCTACCTTCCCTATTAACGGATCTGACATTCCACGCTCCGGTCCGTAGAACGCCAGTTTTCTTTCTCCTGATAACGACGTCCTCTTGAGTAGTCCCCGCCCGGAGATCCGAATGGGGGACTATTTTACCTCCGGAATATTTTACCCAAGAGGACGCCATCATCATTTAATCATACAGTAAAGCTGCATGCCCTCGGGAAAAAATACGGCCGTCGTTTCCCCTTTCTTTCAGCCGTTCGCAGTACCAGCACAGCAAGGCCGTTTTGGTTAGTGTTACAAAGTCAGATTAGTCAATCATCCAGACTGTTGCCCCTGCAACTACTGAAAAGGCTGCTGCCCCTCTTCAGGAACCACACGTTTGTCTGGCCTCTCAACAGATACCCCTCCGTTGTGGTTGCACCTACGGTACGTCTATCTGTATTGCTGAGGCACGCAAGCCTCCCCACCAACGGCAAGGTCCATGGTTTTTGGGCCCTAGAGACTTCAAAACGGTGGTGTAACAGGGGCACTGTAATTTAATTTTGTGACCAGGTCAGATACGTATGTTATGAAAGTCAAAGTTACCTTAAGTTGTATTGTTTGTTATGAGTCCTTACGCAAAACGAGAGCAGCAGTTGCGCTGAAGTAATAGATAAACATTTTAATAACATCTTACTCACTGACAATTTATCACAAGAATATGGAACAGTTACAAGTAACTAAGGTTGGCGGAGATTAAAACAAGGAGCCGATAAATAGAGGACTGCATTATTACCACACTGACCTGCTCCTGCGATCTGACAATAGTGATTGCTAAAATCTGAATTCATAAAATTATGCACAGAAGAAGAGCGTCTTCCTCCTAGTCGTTAATTCTCTAACGTTTACTGAGCACAGAGCGACCTATACACGCCGAAGCCGATTGTAGACATTGCAAAAAACTGTTCATACGTATGTGAAATCTTATGGGACTCAACTGCTAAGGTCATCAGTCCCTAAGCTAACACACTAATTAACCTAAATTATCCTAAGGACAAACACACACACCCATGCCCGAGGGAGGGCTCGAACCTCCTCCGGGACCAGGCGCACAGTCCATGACTGCAGCGCCTTAGACAGCTCGGCTAATCCAGCGCGGCTAGACATTGCACTTTTTATTTTTTTTTAGCAGCGTCCTTGTGTTGTCCGCCAGTGCTGCTGTCGGCAGCCATTGAGGGTGATGCCTGTCAATCCCGAAAAGCAACCTAACGCAAACCTTACATCATACTCCGACTGGAGCTGCAAAGTGAAATGACCACATCTCACGCGGAATTCTCCGAGCATAATCCGAAGTGATTCTCTCACTAGCAGCTGACTAAGTTTCTCCTTAGTTGCTTCTGTCTTCCCTCGTAACATTCGCCACTTCTTCGAGAGCCACTCCTAGTCTCTCGTGAACAATCATCCATTGACAAGTGTTAACGCTCCTGGAGCGTCCTCCCACGTCTCAATAATTTTCCAGAACTACTACGTCAGACCAGGCCGACTAATGAAATCCTCGCAGTTTCGCGCCCAGAGGCTTGCAGCTAAAGGAAATATGTTTTGCTTCTGTCCTGTCGATGCTTCAAATGAGCGCATTAGCTTGTGTTACCCACGACCCTCCTGGGTTCAAGTGGTTCAAATGGCTCTGAGCACTACGGGACTTAACAGCTGGGGTCATCAGTCCCCTAGAACTTAGAACTACTTAAACCTAAGTAACCTAAGGACATTACACACATCCATGCCCGAGGCAGGATTCGAGCCTGCGACCGTAGCGGTCACGCGGTTCCAGACTGAAGCGCCTAGAACCGCACGGCCACACCGGCCGGCGACCCTCCTGGGTTCCCTACCTGCTTTATATATATGTGAGTGACCGGCTGCAGATATTTTTGGGACGAGAGAAGTGGAGTGTCTCACTTACAGAATCCTCTCACTTTTCCTGCCGTGTCCTGCCGAGAGCACAGAGCCATAAACACCTGTAGCTTTCACAGAGCCTGCCTAGTCTCCACCGATATATTGCTCTCCTATCGTCATCTGTGCATTCTCCGCCCAAAGCTCATTGTTGCCCGCCTTCCTGGACCTTTACTGTACTTTACAACGCCTTCACCACAGAAAAACGCCTTAGGAAGGTGGGAGCGACGGTCATCTCGTTCAGAATTCCGACGACATTGTGGGTGTTCGGAGTTTCGCGGCGTTACCTGCTGTCACCGTTGTGTCGGCTCGCGTTGAGCGTCCCCTCGCACTGTCCAGTATACACAGCGGGTCTGAGACGTGGTACTTAAGGAAGGCAGGAAATGGTGTGGACGGGGCCTAATCAGTTACCGTTGGTTGCACAGTAAACACATACACTTTATGTAAGAAAATAATTCTTTTTAAACAATCATTTAAAAAAAAAATTGGCTAACACAAGCTACACTCATCAAGAAGAATGCAAGTTATTTGTCGGCTGAAGGCCACAAGCAGTAGGAATAATTTAAACAAAATATTATTTTTAAACAAGTGACACAATCAGAACAAACAAAGCCGGAAGTGATCCACAGTGTTCCAAGGATGGACCTGAAAAGAAAAGTCTCTACAGCTGCGTAAGCGGTGAGACAGGCAGCCAAGAGTTATTCTCACTTAACAGGATGGTAACTCATACTAGGAACAGCTTAAACACCGACCAGCACACTCGCAAAATCCACCTAAGTTGCGATAACCAATACCACGATATAATAATAGTTAATATCTTCAAATGACAAGCATTTAATTACACAGGTTGGCTCCACCAAATCCTAGTACGCAGACAGGGTTAAGACCAAACTGCCTATTCAAAATCTGACTAGATGCACATGGAACTGCAAAAGACAATTCCACAGACAACTCAAACAATGCTAAAACAGTCACTATACAGCAACAAGGCGAATTGCACGTAGACACCAACGTTAAGAACACAGAAGCTGTCGAAAGACCAAAATACACGCCGTCCACTGAGACGACCGACCGAACGACCAACCATCGGTCGTCGCCAATCAAGTCAGACAAGAGAAACGTCAGAGTATAAAACCGCCAACTGACAGCTTGATGGCATGAGGTCACTTCGACGGACGGACACACACACAAGTGAAACTTGCACTACTCGAATATAACGCCCCATTCAACTTAAACTCGCTGAATCCGAATCTCGACTTGGTCGTGCACTTTCGCGACCACATCCTTCTCTCGGGCAGTGCCTATATCGCCAGCTCCCTCGGCGAGTACTGGCGCTGTCGCAGCTCACTGCTTGTCCGTCCCGACTGAACTCCGACACACGACAACCCGGAAATACTTGAGGTGGCTCCAAAGGTGGTACCACAGAACTCGCCGCTGCTGCCATTCACGGACAGACAAAGCGAGCAAACGTAGTGGCGGCATTGAACGCACTAAGGAAACGACAGGTCACAATCCGAATACACGACGCCAACCTGTTGACGGCAGAAACGCGAGGCGGAACACAGTACTCGCCGTTGCTGCCATTCACGGACAGACAAAGCGAGCAAACGTAGTGGCGGCATTGAACGCACTAAGGAAACGACAGGTCACAATCCGAATACACGACGCCAACCTGTCGACGGTACAAACGCGAGGCGGAGCACGGTTCAGGGTCTGAGACACTTGCAAGGGGAGTCGCTTGTACGCAGAGGAAATGTGTTGACATTTGCACGAAGCCCAGGACATTGTAGTTAGTGGACAGGGTGTTCCAGAAGTAGGATACACTGGCCTGTCCGCCGCTACCTGCGACGTATTCTGGAAAAGACCAAAGCCCATTTCAGCACAAAGCTGCCTGTCTTCGCATCAGTTCGTAGTGTGCGTGGCTTTCTCCCCGAGTTCAGTACTGCAGCTGACCTCTGACACGCAAATAGTGTTTCGGTTTTTTTAGATGCTGAGATAATGGTGTTAACTGATACCACCAAAGGGACGCCTTTACTGATTTACAACGGGCATCAGTGTATAGTGGGCTATTCAAACAAACAAGAAATGACTTGCTGCCACTGTGTAAACTTTACAAACAATAAATACAAATTAAAACAATCCACAAAAACTAACACACTTTCCGGGGAAGGCAGCCATACTTGCCTTGCAGTTGAAGCAGAAAATGAAATGTGAAACATTTTGCCAGCGCAAAGAAGCGAGCCAAAGAAACTGACACTACAGTTTCATCAGTTTACGTGGAAGAAGTAGGGCAGTTCTTCAATCGAGGCTACAACTTAGGAACATCGTTGCCATCACACAGAAATGCGTAACAATCGTTACATTGCAATAGGGAGAAATATCTGAGAACTACACAAGATCCAACGATTCTGGAAGAATATCCTTCTAAGAAAATAATTTACTGATGAATGATGTTATCAATTGTTTACTTGCCGGCGATAGCAGCGGACCGAAAGACAGAATACTGGTGTTTGCCAGTGAAAGGGGAAAACCACGTTTATCAAACTGCGAATCATTCTTTGTGAATATAACATTCAAAAGTTCGAGCAAGCAGTTTGGACAGTTGCTTGACTCCACGCTTTGGAGGAAACTAACACCGTTCCAGTTGTTTGCGCTCTGCAACCAAATAAAAAGCGCGTAAGCACTGCTGCCAAATAAATAGCGAGAAAAATATGGACTTTTTTTTAAAAAAAGCTATTGAAACCAACGTACCCGGATAGATCCCTGGATCTCTGATGATGGACTTCGAAATTGCCATCTTCCAAGCAGCTAACAGTTTGTTTCCTGGGAGAGAGATTATTGGTCGTAATTATCATTTTATTCCATGTTTGTGAAAACAAGTTCAGTGTTGCGGCCTCGTTCCAGCCCATAACGAAAACGAGGAATTACACTGTCACCTAAGAATGTGTTCTACTCCTTCCGTGGAAGGCTGTGTGCCCAGGACAGCACACCTCGAAATCAAAAGTTTCAGGACTTTTATGACTATTTTTTGAACCAGTCAGTTCCTCAATAACGGACATATGCCAAGAGAGATGTGGAACTTCAGTGGAGGGAGCCATCGGACTAATAACGTCTCAGAAGGATGGAGCCGAAGAATAAATACATTAATATTGAAAGTTCATCCGAATATTTACTCACTAGTGAAAATTTTTTAGAAGGTGCGAAATACCAACGGCCACCAGTTTCAGCGACTAGTCCTAAATTTTGCTGGAGAAAGAAGCAAAAAGGTCAGCAATGAAGAGTTACGTAACAATTGCAAATGTTTTAAAGGATGTGCAAAGTAATGGGAAATTAAAATCATTTCTGACTTTGTGTCCTATGCACACAAGTTTCAGTGAGGAGCCGGCCGGAGTGGCCGTGCGATTCTGGGCGCTTCAGTCTGGAACCGAGCGACCGCTACGGTCACAGGTTCGAATCCTGCCTCGGGCATGGATGTGTGTTATGTCCTTAGGTTAGTTAGGTTTAAGTAGTTCTAAGTTCTAGGCGACTGATGACCTCAGACGTTAAGTCGCATAGTGCTCAGAGCCATTTGAACCATTTTTCAGTGAGGAAGGCACGTCAGAATCATTGAAAACTATTGGTAGTATTGAAAAGTAGTTTAATGTAATGATTGCCAATCTTGTAAATATCGTAAATGAATTTTATCGGGGACAGAGAGAGACTGCCTCCTAGCGCTGTTCCCTGCAAATGACACAAAGTCGACTAAACGTCTCTTGAAATTTTTGTAAAATATTCCCTAATGAAGACTCACAGGACTATCTCAAATGACAAGCCTTTTCTATGGCATATTTCAGCATTCGCCTTGAGGTTCTTAGAATCATAATCTGTATGGGCAGATAGCGAATACAATACCTTTGCAGTATAAACGCAGGCAACTGACATGCAGTTAAATCCATATTTTCTCCCTCCGTTGGAAGATGAAAAATCCAGCATGAAACTAGTATAGACAAAATAAATTATCATAAAAAGTGACTTGTCGCAGTTTTGCAACCTTTCAGCATATGTCAAAACTAGTTTCTAGTAACACATGTTGTAGACTCCATTCATATAAGAATAAACCTCATGTCAACATTACACGATGTATTCTTCCACGTTTGCTGGAACCTCATTGGATTTCGTTTCACGTGGAGCAGAAGCCAATCTGTCTCGAGGACAGTCTAGTACGATAATGAGGATACGTTTTATGCTGTGCGTTACGTGTACATCGACTCAGCGATAATACGGGACAACAGCTTTACCGGCGCATTTAACTTGGAAAGCACTGGTCAGGCAAGTGATCCAACTAACCTTCAGTGATGTGAACAGCTGTAGTAAAGACATAAAAAGAGACGAGCAGAGAACAATGTAGCCTTGAATGCCATTCAATTTTGAACAGTGGGAAATAACGGGAAGACTCAGGCGATACGCTTCTTAGGTGATCTGAAGGGAAATATGCTCTCGATCTTAGCTACGCAGTTCGCTTGCAGACGCGGAAGTGTTAAGACGTGCTACGCGGTCGCTCTTCCGTGCGACGCTTGTGTTTACCTACTAGTGCACGCGCGTAACAGCTTTCGTTTGGTACGGTTTTCTGTTAGGTACATTAACACCTGACATTACTATCGGTGACGGCAAGCCCCGCCATGTATGGTGGGGTGTATGGAGAAGGGGGTGGTGACTTCGACTCCCCTACGGGACAACATCAACAACAACCACCTGCCCAGCGGCTACATCCAGATGCAGCACCCTTACCAGCTCCTCCAGGAACTACATTGGACAACACGACGGCTGAGATCAGCCACTCGTTAGCAGTTGTTCGGGGAGAATCTAGAATACAGCCGGCAGAAGAGCATATCGATTTATCGGAACAGGATTCCTCCAGCTTCTCCGCTACGAGAAACAAGCGACAAAGTGAGGATTTAAGAAATTCCAAAACCTTCATAGCAGACGCTAATCAACTCTTACCTGTAACTGACGTTTTAAATGTCGCTGACCCCCCTGTAGCAACTGCTTCTGGGCTCACTCCTAACCAACCTGCTGCAACTAACACCCCTCCTGTGGGACCTGCACCTACTCCGAGGTCTCTCAACTTTTACAAACGTACAGATAGGGGACCATTCGTAGTTTACATGGAATGTTTGGACAAAAACTTAGGCCGCTTGCACGCTATGGCACTAGGGAAATTATTGCATATTTCCTTGCCACAAGTGAAGAATTCTATACTTAACATTTCTTCAGCAGGAAAAACAAAAGTTAAGGTGGAACTGAAAACCCCAGACAAGGCTAATTTCCTAGTTACCAGTGAGGTATTAAAGTAAAAAAATATAGAAGCGTACATTCCTTCCTTTGTTGTCCATAAGCTGGGAGTAATCAGGAAAGTAGACACCAACCTTGAAGAAGCGGAGATTTTGGAAGTCGTACAATCTCCCTTCCCTGTTGTAGGCGTTCGGAGGCTTACATAGAGATATGGTAAAGACCAAATCGTTAAACTGCAGACCGCCGGCCGCGGTGGTCTAGCGGTTCTAGGCGCTCAGTCCGGAGCCGCGCGACTGCTACGGTCGCAGGTTCGAATCCTGCCTCGGGTATGGATGTGTGTGATGTCCTTAGGTTAGTTAGGTTTAAGTAGTTCTAAGTTCTAGGGGACTGATGACCACAGATGTTAAGTCCCATAGTGCTCAGAGCCATTTGACCCAAATTGCAGACCTGTTTGTTAACCTTCGACTCTCAAACCTTACTGGAAGCCGTGTCTATTCACGGAACGAGATGTCCCATAGACCTTTATGTACCTACTGTCAGGCAGTGCTTGAATTGTTTTCGTTACGGGCACATCAGCAAACAATGTCAATCTCAGAGGAGATGCATTATATGTAGTGGTCCACATAATGTTGAATCCTGTGTCTCACCTATCACTATTTGCGCTGATTTCGGGGGACAAGACGCATCCACGGACCGTTCCTGCCCGGAATACCATATACGGCGACGAGCTCAAGAATTACCTACGTTCAACAACATTGCCTTCAGGGATGCGCTGTCTATTGCTCGTATGCCAACCTATGCATCAGTCACTGGGGTTCAACAACATCACTTGCCGGCTCCGATCATTCCTGCTACAACAAATTTGAGCTCTCCGGACTTTCAAAACCCACAACTCTTCCCGCCGCTACCCGCCGCAACCATGCAGCGTCACGCGGAAGTGGGGACGCAACTCAGTGTGCAACTGTGCCCCAGCAGACACACGTCGCTTACCGGCCTCCCCGGAGGCAGGCGCAAGTAAACAACCAAAGTAACATTCGTGAGTGGTCTCAGTACCGCAACCTGTTACATCCCATGCAACATTCATTCACTCCTATCAGCCAAAATCCGTACCAGCCTGCTGCTCACAGATTAGCAACACCACAAGCGCCGAATCAACGACAGCCTCAAGGTCATGCTGAACTTATAGATAAGATAATAAATGTTATTGATATTGTCATGCAAAACATGAGACAAAATAATGCTATGAACAATTCCGATATCCGGCACCTCGTTACTGGCATATTTCAATCTCTCTCTCTCCCTAAATTATGGCGGGTTTAAAAGTATTGCAGTGGAATGCGATATCGGCTAATTCTAATAGAGAAAGCTTGCAACAAGAACTGTTCGTTAAGTCAGCCTGATATCGTTCTGTTCTGTGAAACTTGGTTCAAATTCGAACGAACTGTTCGCTTTCAAAATTATTCTATAGTAAGGGAAGACCGTCTCGATGGGTGGGGCGGCGTAGCCATACTGGTAAAAACTTCGCTGCCGTATCGACCACACCCATTACACGTACCTGTCACCAACCTTGAATTAGTTGCTGTGGAGATACGAACTGCCCACAAAACCTTTACAGTTGTCTCGTTGTATACCGCTCCCCACCACAGTATCGTGGAAGATGACTGGAGACAATTAATAAGTCAGCTTCGTCCTCCCTTTATCGTAGCTGGAGACGTGAATGCCCACCATGTAGCGCGGGGAGGAGACATGACAGACAGGAACGGCAGGACCTTGATAAGCGTTATTGAAGATAATAACTTAGTGATACTCAACGACGGCTCTCCTACTGTGATAACTTCCCCTCTCCGTAGACCCCCTGCTTTACTGTAATATCTAATTGGTGCGTTAAAAAGGATTCAATGGGATCCGATCATCTCCCAATAGAGTTTCACATTAACATCAACGTCGATACTACGCACATCTGTTAATCTAATAGTACGTGGAAAATCAAGGAAGCCAATTGGGCTTCTAATAAGGAAACGGTTAGGCGGGCACTCGCAAATACGAGACGGACTTACGGGACGAAGATGCATACCCAGTTTTACTCAATGCTATGAACGTCGCAGCTGGCATCAGCATCCCTAAGAAAAAAGAGTTTACGGTAATGAAGCACCGTTCTCCTCCTTGGTGGAATTCTGAATGCTCTCGGGAAGTTGCAAAGCGACGACTCGCCTTGAAAACCTATCGTCAGAATCCTTCATTGGACAACTTCTTGGCTGTGCAAAAAGTGAATGCACGAGTTAACAAATTCCTGAAGAAAACCGAGAAGGACAGTTGGAAACAATTTTGCCTGTCCCTAAATAATGAAACCAGTATGGCAAGCATCTGGCATAAAATAAAAGCTTTTAGAACAAGGTCTTCCTCCCCTCCTGCTACCACGGCCTGATTAGAGGAATTCATAGATACAATCGCTCCTCCCACGGTGCCATTTTTAAATCATCGGTTCCCTGCTGAAGAATACCGCTATTATGTTCTCCTTCGTCCTTTCTCTAAAGAAGAACTCAACGAAGCTATTAAAGTATCGAGCGACAGTTGCCCTGGCATTGATCATATACACTACTCTATGCTTGCACACCTGCCTATAGAGGAGAAAGACTTTCTCTTGAACATTTTTAATCAGTACTGGATGAAGAAAGACCTCATGTCAACTTGGAAGACGCAAGTAATAATTCCAATTCTCAAAAGTGGTAAAGATCCAAATGTCGGTACTAATTATAGGCCTATTGCCTTGTCGTCGTGTGTCGCAAAAAAAACTGGAACGAATGATAAAAAGGAGACTAGAATGGTGGCTTCAAAAAAGTAATTTCTTGCCTCGGAGTCAATACGGCTTCAGAAAAGGCAAAGGGACCATGGATAACCTGTTTTTGCTTAATATGGATATCACGCCAGTCTTTCAAATGAAAGAGACAGTAGTGGCAGCTTTTCTTGACGTTAAGGGTGCATATGATCACGTACAAATACCGATACTCTTGGACAAGCTGGCAGGATTCGGAATTCCTTCACGGATGATCTACGGTATCAGTACCCCGATTACTCAAAGAACGATCTACGACCGTTTCAAAGGTACCATGATCGGACCTTTTTATGCCTCCCAGGGCTTACCGCAAGGTGCAATTTTAAGTCCTCTCCTGTATACTCTATATACGCACGACCTAGAACGCATACTTACTCCCCCCACAAAAATCCTACAGTATGCTGATGATATATGTGTTTATTCTACTGCTGCTTCATATCTTCAGGCCAAAACGGCATTAACCACAACCATCGCACACATCGATGAGTGGCTCTCTATCAATGGGCTGGAGATCTCGGCTGAGAAATCAGCAGTCGTTCCCTTCTCCAAGTCGACGACAGCTCGCACTGAAGATCACATTATCTGTGGCAAGTACACCTTCCAAATAAAATCTCATGTTCGATTTCTGGGGATGATTTTTGACTCTCGGTTAAGCTGGGCGCCCCACATCCGATCCACCGTTACCAAGTGTGTAGAAGGTTTAAATGTAATCAGATCACTCACTCGTGTCTGGTGGGGAGCGCACCAGAGTGTTTTACTCACCATGTACCGAGGGATAATTCGACCTCGATTAGACTGTGGCTGTCAATTCTACCACACTGCGTCAAAGATTCATCTCTCCAAATTAGATACTCTTCAATATAGAGACATTCGTTCCTGTCTTGGAGCCATGCGATCGACGCCCACCAACGCCCTTTTAATAGAAACAGGGGAGATGCCCTTGAGCATTAGGCGCCAAATGTTATCGGACAAATTCTAAATTCAAGGCATGGCCATTATGGACTGTTCCGTCTATCAAAGTAGAGACTGCATTTATCGACTGTGGATTGCATCCCACAGAAGGAATAAAGTGCCAGCCGTTTGTGCCAGCTTTGACACTTGGTCACCTGTCCTACATTCTATACAACGTTCAGCGCATCTACCTGTTTTCAAATATGATCTTCAAACGCTCTGCTCCCAGATCCCAGTCCATTATTTAAGTACGACCTGGCTGGACAATACTAATGCCAACGTTGGCTTCAATCGTCTCGTTCAAGCACAATGGCCGGGTTTTCTCTGTGTATATACCGATGGCTCCAAAATTCCGCAAGAACAGTGTACAGGATACGCTTTTTTCTGCCCTCAGATCCTGATCCGCAAAACACTCAAACTGCCTACGAGCACTTCTATCTTTACGGCGGAGACATTGGCAGTTTTGGAAGCACTTAAGTTTGTCTCTAGCACTTCCTTCCCCAAGATATTGATAGTATCTGACTCGCAAAGCGTTCTTAAAAACATTCAGTACAGTCGATGGAACAAAACAACCAACAGTTATATCTTGGATGTGATATCTGAATATATTCGCAGCACACGCACGGGCCGGACGATCCATTTGTTGTGGGTACCTTCCCACTCTGGTATCCACTATAATGATGAAGTTGATGCATTAGCCAAACAAGCGGCAACCTTAGGCTCCGTCCTGGATCTGCACCTTCCTTACACAGACTACTTACATGAAGTCAAGGATCACGCAAGACAACAATGGCAGGAAATGTGGAACGTTTCTCAACAGACAAAAGGCGGTTATTACGCAGTGCTACAACCTCAGATTCCTTCACAGCTGTGGTTCATGAGGACACATCTGGACCGATCCACGACTTCTACCATCATAAGACTCTGCTTCAATCATGCCTCTTTCCCACAACACCTACATCGGATCAACGTTTAAAGTTCACCAGCATGCGAGTGTGATCCTGCCGGAAGCTGATGTCAACCACATCTTATTTATGTGCCCCAAATTTGACCGTGAACGGTTGGTCTTTCTGAAGACATTGCTGAGTATGGGCTACCATCTTCCTCAATCAGCTTCTTCTCTTTTGTGTACTAAAGACGTTCGTCTATATAAAGTGATAGTTAACTTCATCAAGAGTACTGGCTACAATCTGTAGGTTTTAGTGGTGTACGTAAATTATAAATATGTCTTGCTGATGAAGATATTTCGGAATTGGTGTGAATTGTAAGCCAAGACACTTTTAATTATTTTCCAATTCAATTCAATTCAATTTTTAAAACATTATGTACAAAACTGTAACAGTTAAGCTTTTTCTTCTTCTTCTTTCGATTTCGGCCATCTTTGGACCACGTTCAACAATTCACTTGCCCGGCTTTTTGATCTTTTTTTCTCTCTTCCCAATATTTCCTCATCATTTTCGAGTGGTTCCTCCTCCGCTCTTCCGACCATTTCCTGTTATTATTCTTTAGTTTCGTTTCTTCTGGAAAACACTTAATTTCGTTCACTATTTGTCTAAACTTTTCCCTGTCCCTGATTGACTCACGGGTGACATTAAAATAGGCCAAATCCTTTTTCACCATCTGTATCCATTTATTGTTGGTTTTTTCGTTCCTGTTACTATGTTCAAACACTTTTCTTGTTAGTCTGTTTCCATCCATCCTCGACAGGTGACCATAAAACGTTAGTCTGCGTTTACGCATTGCCTCACTCACTTTCTCAATAGTTTTGTATATTTCCTTATTACTCTTTAGCTTGTACTCTTCTCCAATCTTTCTCGGTCCTAATATTTTTCTCAAAATTTTCCTTTCTTTCTTTTCCATGTTTTCTATTTCCCCCTTTTTGTTAAGAGTTAGGCACTCCGATGCATACAGGCATTCTGGTCTAATGACAGTTTTATAATGTCTTAATTTAGCTTGAATCGAAATGTTTTTTTTGTTATATATGTCTTTGGTTTTTTGAAAAGCAAATTCCATTTTCCTTGCTCTCGCCTGGTTTGCACTCTTGTCTAAACCATTCACTTGAATTATTTCACCTAAATACTTAAATTTTTCTACTCTCTTAATATTGCCGTATTTAGTAATAAGATTTTTCTTGTTATTTCTATGATTAGACATATACACGGTTTTTTCAAATGAAATCTGCAGTCCAGCTCTGGCCGAAACTTCTTGTAGTTTCTCCAGGTAGTTCTGAGCTATTTCTTCGTTTTCTGTAATTATTGCCAGATCGTCTGCAAAAGCTAAACAGTCCACTTCTATTTTTTCTTTTTTTGTTCCAATTCTGATGTCATTCTTGGTGCCTTTGAGTTCTTCTTTCCATATTCTCAATATCTTTTCCAGTACGCAGTTGAAGAGGATTGGGGATAAACCATCACCTTGTCTAACACCTGTTTTAATTTCGAACTTCCTTGAAATTTCACCCATAAATTTAACTTTGGCCTTACTGTTTGTTAGCGTCTGTTTGATAATTTGAATTGTTTTCGTATCGACCCCAAATTCTTCCAATACTTTCAGTAATGTTTCTCTATCTACCGAGTCGTATGCTTTTTTGAAATCTACAAATACTATTGCAAATCTCTGGCCTCTTGAGATTCTGTAACGAATTAGTGTTTTCAGGTTAAATATTTGTTCAACACAGGATCTACCTTGTCTAAAACCTGCTTGATATTCACCTATTTTTTTATCCAGAACTGGCTCCACGATTTGAAGTAATTTCCTTGACAAAATTTTGTATCCTACTGGTAGTAGCGAGATCCCTCTATAATTATTAACATTCATCTTATCCCCCTTTTTGTGTAGTGGGTGTATCAGGGCACACTGCCAGTCTTCAGGAATTCTTTCTTCGTCCCAGATCTTCTTAAACATATGTTCCAAAACTTGTGGGAGGTTGGTATCCATTATTTTTAGGATTTCTGGTACTATGGAGTCTTCACCTGGGGCTTTATTGTTTTTAGACTGTGTATTATGTGTTTTATTTCTTCAGCGTCTGGAGGTTTTGACTCGGTATTAGTATTTCGGTGGTTTTCAAAACTCATTTTATCTTTGGGTGGTTCACAATTTAGTAGATTCTCGAAATATTTTGCTAATATTTCACAATTAGTCTTGTTTGTCAAACCTAGCTTGTTCTCTTCATCTTTAAAACATAAATTTGGGGATTGGTATTTGGTTAGCTGTTTTCTAAAAGTTTTGTAGAAATCTCTAGAATTATTTCTTTTAAAGTCTTCCTCAATCTGTTCTAGGTTATCCTGAAATTGTCTTCTTTTTTTATTACGGAAAAGCTTAGCTGTTTCTCTTCTCTGGATTTTAAAATTGTCAAGATCTTGAGGATCTTTTGTGGAGTTCCATTTCTGCCACAATTTCTGTCTCTTCTCCAGGTTCTCATCACATTCATTGTCCCACCATGGATGTCTTCTTACTCTTTTCACGAGACAATTTTCTTTTGCTATTTCAACTATTTCGTTTTTGATCTCCTCCCATCCCGCTTCCTTATTTATTGTGGATATGCCATCGCTATCTTTGTGCAATGCTCTTTGAAACCGTTGTTTAATTTCTTCATTTTTTAACGTTTCTGTGTTATATTTTGGAATTTTGTAAAAGGTTTTCTTCTCTTTTCGAAATGGGAGTGGTCTGAATTTAATCGTAGTCAAATAGTGGTCTGAATCAACATCAAGGCTTTTCAGCACTTTAGTGTTTTGAATTTCTTCTTGACAATGAAGTGAGATAGCCACATGGTCAATTTGGAATTCTCCGAGAAGTGGATTTGGTGATCTCCATGTTTTAGTTTTTCGGCTCAGCTTTTTGAAATGTGTTGTCATTATTTTCAAGTTGAAATGCCTACATACCTCTATAAGCCTTTCTCCATTTTTTGAAGTTCTTTTGTGACCTGGGAAGAGGCCTACTGTTCCATGGTATTTTTTCTCCCTTCCTATTTGTGCGTTAAAATCGCCTACTAACATTTTTATGTTCTTCTTTGAGCATCTATCCAGTTCCATTTCAAGTATCTCCCAAAATTCTTCAACTTTCTCCGGGTTATTTTTGTTGTCCTGGTTTATGGGTGCATGGCAGTTGATTATAGAGTATCCTTTGTTTTTACATTTAATCTCAAGAATGGATAGTCTCTCAGAACTCGAGTAGAAGTTAGTAACTGAATCTAAAATTGAGTGATGTACCAGAAATGCTGTTCCCAGGTATGGCATTTGTTTCATTAAGATTTTACCTGGTTTTCCTTTAAATAAACGATAGTTTTCAAAATCTAAAGCAGTTTCATCTAAAAACCTTGTTTCTTGTAATGCACATATTAAAATTTCTTTCTGGTTCAGCTTTTCAATCAATAATTTCAATTTTCCTACTTTAATTAGAGAGTTTACATTTAGGGTTGCAAACATAGTTGCTTTCTTAAATTTCAGTGTTGAGGGCTGCATACATGTTGGTTGGGGTCCTCCAAAATCCTTTGACCCCTTTGCATTGTTTCTACGAACAACGGAGGATTTGCCATTCGGTCTACCTCTTGGAGTAGTGTCTATCTTTGACGACGTTCCCATCATGCTTTGCAGTAATTGTTGGATAATAAATTGGGGGATCGGGTTGCCCCGAATCCGAAATTAAAACCAAGGTAGTAAGCCCTGGAGTTAGCTCTTCCGCTCTCTCTGCCGTTGGGAAATTGTTCCTCTTCCGCTATTGAGACCGTTGGCTGGGTTTCACCTAGTAACCCTAGGCAGGGGCCCTATGACAGGGTGCTACCATCTGGAGCCGGACGGACCCTGGTTTTTTTACGAGGTTGTTACTCCTCCCCCTCCACACTTCCCCATCCTCTTGTTTTTAGATGGGCCCGGGCTTGGGACCGGCTTGCGGCGGTGTTCAGTTAAGCTTTTTATTCTTGTAAATATGCATTTCTGTATTTGTTTATTCAATTATGTGTACATTTTCACTATGTGTTGCCGATGGCTAAATTGAGTACACACTCAAAGGCCAAATAAAAAAAAAAAGATCATAGCTAACATAGTACTGTATTAAAAACGAGAGTGATGAAAATTCCTGATCTTAACAAGGGAAATTTTTCTGCATGAGCTGTGTGCGGCAAAAAGTGCACTGTTGGGATTTCACTATTATAGTTAAAATTTGAAGTCACCGAAGGTATTAGTGTCAGTCGTTTGGTAAATCTCTGAACTACTTCCATATCATACTCCGAGGACAGCTGTGCATATCAGTACTGCTACGGTGATAACGAGATGATCAGCAGCAGAATCCCAGGTCACCAAAAAAATTCACATTACCTCTTCTTCCTTTTTTATGACGTGTTGTTCTGCATTTCGCCATCGTTTGGCAGTGGCGGGTCACAAAGCTTCGTGCATTAGTTACAGTTAGTTTTGCAGCTTAAATGTCTTGTTATCTCTCGCGACACATCACATAACTTGGCTCCAGAATCAATTCTATTGGGTTCAGATAGCAGTGGTACGGTGGCAACTGTAAAAATGCAGCATTTGTACAGTGTGCTCGATGCGCTGAAAACTGTTTTCCGTATTTCTACGACGCTTATCACTCTGGCTCATGTGAGACCACATCTGTCCTACAAAACAATGAGCATAATATAACAAAGACTATCCGATTCTTCATTTATCTCCAGAAATTTTGATTTTGCAACGTTTTCTTAACTTCAAAATCTGCAACAATCTTTTGTAATATATCAATAATTAAGAATGTGTATTTGCAATGAAAACCAGAATTCTGGATGCGATATGTACTTAGAAACAGGAAGACGTGCATTTTTCTTGAAAAAATAATGGTATAGTATGAGTTAACAACCACATAGATTCTTGATAAATTATATATTTAAATGATTTAAGTATTCAAACGGATCAAATACTGTTCTCCCAGGTAAGTCTCAAAGCACAGACTGTTCGAAGCGTCAGACCCCGTGTACAGAAGTCGGCATTGTGCCTTTTGTTTTCAATCCAGATGCAATTTCTGCGCTTCATCGCCAATGTGAAGGTCGTAGGGTTACAGTAAACTGCTGTGATGCATCGGAATCTAATACTGTTACCCCAGGAAAGCCTCAAGGAACAGACTATTTGAGGCGTCAGTCCCAGTGCACAGATGTCAGCATTGTGCCTTTTGTATTCAATCCCGATACAGTTTCTGAGTTTCATCGTCAATGTGAAGGTCCAAGGGATACAGTACACCTGCAGTGGTGCATTGGAATCTAATACTGTTCTCCCAGGAAAGGCTGAAAACATAGACTGTCTGAAGCGTCACTCACTGTGTAAAGAAGCCGGCATTTTGCCCTTTGTATTCAGTCCCGATGCAATTTCTGTGTTTCATCGTCAATGTGAAGGTCCAAGAGTTACATTAAGCTGCCGTGGGGCATCGGAGTCTAATATCGTTCTCTATGGAAAGCTTCAAAGCACAGACTGTTTGAAGCGTCACTCCCCGTTTACAGAAGTCGGCATTGTGCCTTTTGTATTCAATCTCGACGAAATTTCCGTGTTTCATCGTCAGTGTGAATGTCATAGGGTTACAGTAAGCTGCCGTGGTGCATCGGAATCTAATACTGTAATCCCAGGAAAGCCTCAAAGGACAGACTGTTTGAGTCGTCAATCCCAGTGCACAGATGTCGGCATTGTGCCTTTTGAATTCAATCCCGATGCAACTTCTGTGCTTCTTCGTCATTGTGAAACTCGTAGGGTTGCAGTAAACAGACGTGGTGCATCGGAATCTAATACTGTTAATCCCAGGAAAGCCTCAAAGAACAGAGTGTTGGAGGCGTCAATCCCAGTGCACAGATGTCGGCATTGTACTTTTGTATTCATTCCCAATTCATTTTCTGTGTTTCATCGTCAATGTGAAGGTTAAAGGGATACATTACACCTTCAGTGGTGCATTGGAATCTAATACTGCTACCCCAGGAAAGTCTCAAAGAACAAACTGTTTGAGTCGTCAATCCCAGTGCACAGATGTCGGCATTGTGCCTTTTGTATTCAATCCCTATGCAATTTCTGTGCTTCATCATCATTGTGAATGTCGTAGGGTTACAGTAAACTGCCGTGGTGCATCGGAATCTAATACTGTTATCCCAGGAAAGCCTCAAAGAACAGACTGTTTGAAGCGTCAGTCCCAGTGCACAGATGTCGGCATTGTGCCTTTTGTATTCAGTCCCGATGCAATTTCTGTGTTTTAACGTCAATGTGAAAGTCCTAGAGTTAAATTAAGCTGCCGTGGTGCATCAGCATCTAATGTTGTACTCCCAGGAAAGCCTTAAAGTACAGACTGTTTGAAGCGTCATTCCCCGTTTAGAGAAGTCGGCATTGTGCCTTTTGTATTAAATCCCGATGCAATTTCTGAGTTTCATCATCAATGTGAAAGTCTTAGGTTACAAGTAAACTGCCATGGTGCATCGGAATCTAATATCGTTCTCCCAGGAAAGCCTCAAAGCACAGAGTGTTTGAGGCGTTAGCCATAGTGCACAGATGTTGGCATTGTGCCTTTTGTATTCAATCCCAATGCCTTTTGTGTGAATCATTGTCAATGTGAAAGTCGTTGGGTTACAGTAAAGTGCCGTGGTGCATCGGAATCGAATACTATTACCCAGGAAATCCTCAAAGAACAGACTGTTTGAGGCGTTGATCCCAGTGCACAGATGTCGACATTGTGCCCTTTGTATTCAATCCTGATGCAATTTCTGTGCTTCATCGTCAATGTGAAAGTCGTAGGGTTGCAGTAAACTGACATGGTGCATCGGAATCTAATACTGTTATCCCAGGAAAGCCTCAAAGAACAGAGTATTGGAGGCGTCAATCCCAGTGCACAGATGTCGGCATTGTACCTTTTGTATTCATTCCCGATTCATTTTCTGTGTTTCATCGTCAATGTGAAGGTTAAAGGGATACAGTACACCTTCAGTGGTGCATTGGAATCTAATACTGCTACCCCAGGAAAGTCTCAAAGAACAAACTGTTTGAGTCGTCAATCCCAGTGCACAGATGTCGGCATTGTGCCTTTTGTATTCAATCCCTATGCAATTTCTGTGCTTCATCATCATTGTGAAAGTCGTAGGGTTACAGTAAACTGCCGTGGTGCATCGGAATCTAATACTGTTATCCTAGGAAAGCCCCAAAGAACAGACTATTTGAGGCGTCAGTCCCAGTGCACAGATGTCAGCATTGTGCCTTTTGTATTCAGTCCCGATGCAATTTCTGTGTTTTATCGTCAATGTGAAAGTCCTAGAGTTAAATTAAGCTGCCGTGGTGCATCGGCATCTAATGTCGTACTCCCAGGAAAGCCTTAAAGTACAGACTGTTTGAAGCCTCATTCCCCGTTTACAGAAGTCGGCATTGTGCCTTTTGTATTAAATCCCGATGCAATTTCTGAGTTTCATCATCAATGTGAAAGTCTTAGGTTACAAGTAAACTGCCGTGGTGCATCGGAATCTAGTATCGTTCTGCCAGGAAAGGCTCAAAGCACAGAGTGTTTGAGGCGTTAGCCATAGTGCACAGATGTCGGCATTGTGCCTTTTGTATTCAATCCCAATGTCTTTTCTGTGCATCATCGTCAATGTGAAAGTCGTTGGGTTACAGTAAAGTATCGTGGTGCATCGGAATCGAATACTATTACCCAGGAAATCCTCAAAGAACAGACTGTTTGAGGCGTCAATCCCAGTGCACAGATATCAGCATTGTGTCTTTTGAATTCAATCCCGATGCAATTTCTGTGCTTCATCGTCAATGTGAAAGTCGTAGGGTTACAGTAAACGGCCGTGGTGCATCGGAATCTAATATTGTTATCCCAAGAAAGTCTCTAAGAACAAACTGTTTGAGACGTCAACCCCAGTGCACAGTTGTTGGCATTGTGCATTTTGTATTCATTCCCGATGCTATTTCTGTGTTTCATCGTCAATGTGAAGGTCCAAGGGATACAGTACAACTGCAGTGGTGCATTGGAAGGTAGTACTGTTCTCCCTGGCGAGGTTGAAAACACAGACTGTTTGAAGCGTCACTCCACGTGTAAAGAAGCCGGGATTGTGCCCTTTGTATTCAGTCCCGATGCAATTTCTGTGTTTCATTGTGAAGAACCAAAGGATACAGTGCACCTGCAATGGTGCATTGGAATCTGATACTGTTCTCCCAGGAAAGGCAGAAAACACAGACTGTTTGTAGCCTCACTCCCCGTGTAAAGAATCCGGGATTGTGCCCTTTGTATTCAGTCGTGATTCAATTTCTGTGTTTCATCATCAATGCGAAGGTTCAAGAGTTACATTAAGCTGCCGTGGTGCATGGAAATCTAATATCGTTCTCCCAGGAAAGCCTCAAAGCACAGAGTGTTTGAAGTGTCTCTCCCTGTGTAAAGAAGCCGGCATTGTGCCCTTTGTATTCAGTCCAGATGCCATTTCTGCGTTTCATCGTCAATGCAAAGATCCAAGACTTACATTAAGCTGCCATTGTTCATCGGAATCTAATATCGTTCTCCCAGAAAAGCCTCAAAACACATACTGCTTAAAGTGTCCTTTCCCGTTTACAGAAGTCGTCATTATGCATTTTGTATTCAATCCCCCTTTCCCGTTTACAGAAGTCGTCATTATGCATTTTGTATTCAATCCCGATGCAATTTCTGTGTTTCATCGTCAATATCAAGGTCCAAGGTATGCAGTACACCTGCAGTGGTCCTTCGGAGTCTAATACTGTTCTCCCAGGAGAGGTTGAAAACACAGACTGTATGAAGCGTCACTCCCTGTGTAAAGAAGCCGGTATTCTGCCCTTTGTACTTGGTCCGGATGTAATTTCTGTGTTTCATCGTCAATGTGAAGGTCCAAGAGTTACATTAAGCTGCCATGGTGCATCGAAATCTAATATCGTTCTCCCAGGAAAGCCTGGAAGCACAGACTGTTTGAAGCGCCACTCCTCGTGTATAGAAGCTGGCATGTGCCCTTGGTATTTAGTCCCGATGCAATTTCTGTGTTTCATCGTCAACGCGAAGGTCCAAGAGTTACATTAAGCTGCCATGGTGCATCGAAATCTAATATCGTTCCACATTAAAGCTTCTAAGCACAGACTGTTTGAAGCGTTATTCCCCGATTTCAGCAGTCGCCATTGTGCCTTTTGTATTCAATCTCGATGCAATTTCTGTGTTTCAACGTCAAATGTGAAGTCGTAGGTTTACAGTAAACAACCGTGATGCATTTGAATCTAATACTGTTATCCCAGGAAGCCTCAAAGAACAGAATATATGAGGCGTCAATCCCTATGCACAGAAGTCGGTCTTGTGCCTTTTGTATTCAATCACGATGCAATTTCTGTGTTTCATCGTCAGTGTGAAGGTCCAAGGGAATCAGTACACCTGCAGTGGTGCTTAGGAATTTGACACTGTTCTCCCACGAAAGGCTGAAAACACAGACTGTTTGTAGCCTCACTCCCTGTATAAACAAGCCAGCATTCTGCCCTTTGTATTTAGTCCCAATGCAAGTTCTGTTTTTCATCATCAATGCGAAGGTCCTAGAGTTACATTAAGCTGCCGTGGTGCATCGAAATCTTATATCGTTCTCCCAGGAAAGCCTCAAAGCACAGACTGTTTGAAGCCGGCATTGTGCCCTTTGTATTCAGTCCCGATGCGATTTCTGCGCTTCATCGTCAATGCGAATTTCCAAGACATACATCAAGCTGCCGTGGTTCATCGGATTCTAATATCATTCTCCCAGAAAAGTCTCAAAACACAGACTGTCTGAAGCGTAACTCGCCGTTTACAGAAGTCATTTTGTATTTTGTATAAAATCCCGATGCAATTTCAGTGTTTCATCGCCAATATCAAGGTCCAAGGGATACAGTACACCAGCAGTGGCGCATCGAATTCTAATATCTTTCTCCCAGGAAAGCCTAAAGCACAGACAGTTTGAAGCGTCATTCCCCGTGTAAGAAGCCGGCATTGTTTCCGTTATAGTTAGCCCTATGCAATTCTGTGTTTCCTCGTCAATGTGAAGGTCCAAGAGTTACATTTAGCTGCCGAGGTGCACCGAAATCCAGTATCGTTCACCAAGGAAAGCCTCTAACGACAGACTGTTTGAGTCGTCAATCCCAGTGCACAGATGTCAGCATTGTGCCTTTTGTGTCGAATCCCGATGCAATTTCTGTGTTTCATCGTGAATGTGAAGTTCGTAGGTTTACAGTAAACTCCCGTGGTGCATCGGAATGTTATATCATTCTCCTAGGAAAGCCTCAAAGCACAGTCTGTTTGAAGCGTCATTCCCCATTTACAGAAGTCGGCATTATGACTTTTGTATTCAATCCCGATGTAATATCTGTGTTTCATCGTCAAAGTGAATGTCGTAGGGTTACAGTAAACTGCCATGGTGTATCGGAATCTAATACTGTTATCCCAGGAGAGCCTCAAGGACCAGTTTGTTTGAGGCGTCAATCCCAGTGCACAGATGTCGGCATTGTGCCTTTTGTATTGAATCCCAAAGGAATTTCTGTGCTTCATCGTCAATGTGAAAGTCGTAAGGCTACATTATACTTCCGTGGTGCATCGGAATCTAATACTGTTATCCAAGGAAAGCCTCAAAGAACAGACTCTTTGAGGCGTCAGTCACAGTGCACAGATGTCGGCATTGTGCCTTTTGTTTTCACTCCCGATGCATTTTCTTTGCGTCATCGTCAATGTGACAGTGGCAGGGTTACAGTAAACTGCCATGGTGGATTGGAATCGAATTCTGTTACCCACGAAAGCCTCAAAGACCAGACTGTTTGAGGCGTCAATCCCAGTGCACACATATCAGCATTGTGCCTATTGTATTCAATCCCAATGCAATTTCTGTGCTTCATCGTCAATTTGAAGGCTGTAGGCCTACAGCAAACCGCCGTGGTGCATCGGAATCTAGTACTGTTATCCCAGGAAACCCTCAAAGAACAGACTGTTTGAGGCGTCATTCCCAGTGCACAGATGTTGGCATTGTGCCCTTTGTATTCAATCCCGATGCATTTTCTGTGCTTCATCGTCAATGTGAAAGTTGTAGGGCTACAGTAAACTCCCGTGGTGCATCGGAATTTATTACTATTATCCCAGGAAAGCCTCAAAGAACAGACTGTTTGAGACGTCAATCCCAGTGCATAGTCGTCAGCATTGTGCCTTTTGTATTCGTTCCTGGTGCAATTTCTGTGTTTCATCGTCGTTGTGAAGTTCCAAGGGATACAGTGCACCTGCAGTGGTGAATTGGAATCTAATACTGTTCTCCCTGGAAAGTTTGCAAACACAGACTCTTTGAAGCGTCAATCTCTGTGTAAAGAAGACGGCATTGTGCTCTATGTATTCAGTCCCGATGCAATGTCTGTACCTCATCGCCCATGGGAAAGTCGTAGGGTTACAGTAAACTGCCATGGTGCATCGGAATCTAATATTGTTATCCCAGGTAAGCCTCAAAGAACAAACTGTTTGAGATGTCAACCCAGGTGCACAATTGTTGGCATTGTGCCTTTTGTATTCATTCCCGATGCAATTTCTGTGTTTCATCGTCAATGTGAAGGTCCAAGGGATACAGTACAACTGCAGCGGTGCATTGGAAGCTAATACTGTTCTCCCTGGCGAGGTTGAAAACACAGACTGTTTGAAGCGTCACTCCGCGTGTAAAGAAGCCGGGATTGTGCCCTTTGTATTCAGTCCCGATGCAATTTCTGAGTTTCATTGTGAAGAACCAAAGGATACAGTGCACCTGCAGTGGTGCATTGGAATCTGATACTGTTCTCCCAGGAAAGGCAGAAAACACAGACTGTTTGTAGCCTCACTCCCTGTATAAACAAGCCGGCATTCTGCCCTTTGTATTCAGTCACGATGCAGTTTCTGTGTTTGATCGTCAATGCGAAGTTCCAATAGTTACAGTAAGCTGTCGTGGTGCATCTAAATCTAATATCGTTCTCCCAGGAATGCCTCAAAGCACAGGCAGTTAGTAGCGTCACTCCCCGTGTAAAGAATCCGGGATTGTGCCCTTTGTATTCAGTCGCGATTCAATTTCTGTGTTTCATCGTCAATGCGAAGGTTCAAGAGTTACATTAAGCTGCCGTGGTGCATCAAAATCTAATATCGTTCTCCCAGGAAAGCCTCAAAGCACAGAGTGTTTGAAGTGTCTCTCCCCGTGTAAAGAAGCCGGCATTGTGCATTTTGTATTCAGTCCCAATGCCATTTCTGCGCTTCATCGTCAATGCAAAGATCCAAGACTTACATTAAGCTGCCGTGGTTCATCGGAATCTAATATCGTTCTCCCAGAAAAGCCTCAAAACACATACTGCTTAATGCGTCCTTTCCCGTTTACAGAAGTCGTCATTATGCATTTTGTATTCAATCCCGAAGCAATTTCTGTGTTTCATCGTCAATATCAAGTCCAAGGGATACAGTACACCTGCAGTGGTGCTTCGGAGTCTAATACTGTTCTCCCAGGAAAGGTTGAAAACACAGACTGTATGAAGCGTCACTCCCCGTGTAAAGAAGCCGGTATTCTGCCCTTTGTACTTGGTCCGGATGTAATTTCTGTGTTTCATCGTCAATGTGAAGGTCCAAGAGTTACATTAAGCTGCCATGGTGCATCGAAATCTAATATCGTTCTCCCAGGAAAGCCTCGAAGCACAGACTGTTTGAAGCGCCACTCCTCGTGTATAGAAGCCGGCATGTGCCCTTGGTATTTAGTCCCGATGCAATTTCTGTGTTTCATCGTCAACGTGAAGGTCCAAGAGTTACATTAAGCTGCCATGGTGCATCGAAATCTAATATCGTTCCACATTAAAGCTTCTAAGCACAGACTGTTTGAAGCGTTATTCCCCGATTTCAGCAGTCGTCATTGTGCCTTTTGTATTCAATCTCGATGCAATTTCTGTGTTTTAACGTCAAATGTGAAGTCGTAGGTTTACAGTAAACAACCGTGATGCATTTGAATCTAATACTGTTATCCCAGGAAAGCCTCAAAGAACAGAATATTTGAGGCGTCAATCCCATTGCACAGAAGTCGGTCTTGTGCCTTTTGTATTCAATCACGATGCAATTTCTGTGTTTCATCGTCAGTGTGAAGGTCCAAGGGAATCAGTACACCTGCAGTGGTGCTTCGGAATGTAACACTGTTCTCCCACGATAGGCTGAAAACACAGACTGTTTGTAGCCTCACTCTCTGTATAAACAAGCCGGCATTCTGCCCTTTGCAATCAGTCCCGATGCAATTTCTGTGTTTCATCATCAACGCGAAGGTCCAACAGTTACATTTAGCTGCCGTGGTGCATCGAAATGTAATATCGTTCTCCCAGGAAAGCGTCAAAGAACAGCAGGTTTGAAGCGTCACTCCCTGTGTAAAGAATCCGGGATTGTGCCTTTGTATTCAGTCCCGATGCAATTTCTGTGTTTCATCGTCAATGCGAAGGTCCAAGGGATACATTAAGCTGCCATGGTGCATCGAAATCTAATACTGCTCTCCCAGGAAAGCCTCAAAGCACAGACAGTTTGAAGCGTCACTCCCCACGTAATGAAACCAGTATTGTGCCCTTTGACTTTAGTCCCGATGTAATTTCAGTTTTTCATCGTCAATGCGAAGGTCCAAGTGTTACATTAAGCTGCCGTGGTGCATCGAAATCTAATATCGCTCTCCCAGGAAATCCTCAAAGCACAGAATATTTGAAGCGTCAGTCCCCGTGTAAAGAAGCCGACATCGAGCCCTTTGTATTTAGTACTGATGCAATTTCGGTATTTCATCATAAATGCGAAAGGCCAAGAGATACATTAAGCTGCCGTCGTGTATCGAAATCTAATATCGTTCTCCCGGGAAAGCCACACAGCACAGACGGTTTGAGCGTCAGTTCCCGTTAAGGAAGCCGGCATTGTGCCCTTTGTATTCAGTCCCAATGCGATTTCTGCGCTTCATCATCAATGCGAAGGTCCAAGAGTTACATTAAGCTGCCGTGGTGCATCGATATCTAATATCGTTCACCCAGGAAAGCCTCAAAGCACAGACTGTTTGAAGCGTCACTCCCCGTGTAAAGAAGCCGGCATTGTGCCCTTTCTATTCAGACCCGTTGCAATTTCAATGTGAAGGTCATAGCGTTACAGTATACTGCCTTGGTGCATCGGAATATAATGCTGTTTTCCCAGGAAAGCCTCAAAGAACAGACTGTTTGAGGTGTCCATCCCAGTGCGCAGATGTCGGCATTGTGCCTTTTATTTTCAATCCCGATGCAGTTTCTGAGTTTCATCGACAATGTGAAGGTCCAAGGGTACCGTACACCAGCAGTGGTGCATCGGAATCTAATACTGTTCTCCCAGGAACGACTGAAAACACAGACTGTTTGAAGCGTCACTCCCCGAGAAGGAAGACGGCATTGCGCCCTTTCTTTTGGTCCAGATGCAATTTCTGTGTTTCATCGTCAATGCGAAGGTCCAAGGGTTATATTAAGCTGCTGCGGTGCATCGGAATCTAATATAGTTCTGCCCGGTAAGCCTCAAAGCACAGACTATTTGAAGTGTCACTCCCCGTGTAAAGCAGCCGGCATTCTGCCCTTTGTATTTAGTCCCGATGCAAGTTCTGTTTTTCATCGTCAATGCGAAGGTCCTAGAGTTACATTAAGCTGCCGTGGTGCATCGAAATCTTATATCGTTCTCAAAGGAAAGCCTCATAGCACAGACTGTTTGAAGCCGGCATTGTGCCCTTTGTATTCAGTCCCGATGCAATTTCTGCGCTTCATCGTCAATGCGAATTTCCAAGACATACATCAAGCTGCCGTGGTTCATCGGATTCTAATATCGTTCTCCCAGAAAAGTCTCAAAACGCAGACTGTCTGCAGCGTAACTCGCCGTTTACAGAAGTCATTTTGTATTTTGTATAAAATCCCGATGCAATTTCAGTGTTTCATCGCCAATATCAAGGTCCAAGGGATACAGTACACCAGCAGTGGCGCATCGAATTCTAATATCTTTCTCCCAGGAAAGCCTAAAGCACAGACAGTTTGAAGCGTCATTCCCCGTGTAAGAAGCCGGCATTGTTTCCGTTATAGTTAGCCCGATGCAATTCTGTGTTTCCTCGTCAATATGAAGGTCCAAGAGTTGCATTTAGCTGCCGAGGTGCATCGAAATCCAGTATCGTTCACCCAGGAAAGCCTCTAACGACCGACTGTTTGAGTCGTCAATCCCAGTGCACAGATGTCAGCATTGTGCCTTTTGTGTCCAATCCCAATGCAATTTCTGTGTTTCATCATAAATGTGAAGGTCGTAGGTTTACAGTAGACTCCTGTGGTGCATCGGAATGTAATATCATTCTCCTAGGAAAGCCTCAAAGCGCAGTCTGTTTGAAGCGTCATTCCCCATTTACAGAAGTGGGCATTATGACTTTTGTATTCAATCCCGATGTAATATCTATGTTTCATCGTCAAAGTGAAAGTCGTAGGGTTACAGTAAACTGCCATGGTGTATCGGAATCTAATACTGTTATCCCAGGAGAGCCTCAAAGACCAGTCTGTTTGAGGCGTCAATCCCAGTGCACAGATGTCGGCATTGTGCCTTTTGTATTGAATCCCGAAGGAATTTCTGTGCTTCATCGTCAATGTGAAAGTCGTAAGGCTACATTACACTTCCGTGGTGCATCGGAATCTAATACTGTTATCCAAGGAAAGCCTCAAAGAACAGACTCTTTGAGGCGTCAGTCATAGTGCACAGATGTCGGCATTGTGCCTCTTGATTTCACTCCCGATGCATTTTCTTTGCGTCATCGTCAATGTGACAGTGGCAGGGTTACAGTAAACTGCCATGGTGGATTGGAATCGAATTCTGTTACCCACGAAAGCCTCAAAGACCAGACTGTTTGAGGCGTCAATCCCAGTGCACACATATCAGCATTGTGCCTTTTGTATTCAATCCCGATGCAATTTCTGTGCTTCATCGTCAATTTGAAGGCTGTAGGCCTATAGTAAACCGCCATGGTGCATCAGAATCTAGTACTGTTATCCCAGGAAACCCTCAAAGAACAGACTGTTTGAGGCGTCATTCCCAGTGCACAGATGTCGGCAT
The DNA here is from genome assembly GCF_021461385.2 of Schistocerca piceifrons. Taxonomy (NCBI): domain Eukaryota; kingdom Metazoa; phylum Arthropoda; class Insecta; order Orthoptera; family Acrididae; genus Schistocerca; species Schistocerca piceifrons. The sequence continues at coordinate 768,047,049 of NC_060141.1, read as the reverse complement.
TGTGCCCTTTGTATTCAATCCCGATGCATTTTCTGTGCTTCATCGTCAATGTGAAAGTTGTAGGGCTACAGTAAACTGCCGTGGTGCATCGGAATTTAATACTATTATCCCAGGAAAGGCTCAAAGAACAGACTGTTTGAGACGTCAATCCCAGTGCATAGTCGTCGGCATTGTGCCTTTTGTATTCGTTCCCGGTGCAATTTCTGTGTTTCATCGTCATTGTGAAGTTCCAAGGGATACAGTGCACCTGCAGTGGTGAATTGGAATCTAATACTGTTCTACCTGGAAAGTTTGCAAACACAGACTCTTTGAAGCGTCAATCTCTGTGTAAAGAAGACGGCATTGTGCTCTATGTATTCAGTCCCGATGCAATTTCTGTACCTCATTGTCCATGGGAAAGTCGTAGGGTTACAGAAAATGCCGTGGTGCATCGGAATCTAATACTGTTATCCCAGGAAACCCTCAAAGTGCAGCCTGTTTGAGGCGTCAATCCCAGTGCACAGATGTTGGCATTGTGCCCTTTGTATTCAATCCCGATGGAATTTCTGTGCTTCACCGTTAATGTGAAAGATATAGGGTTACAGTAAACTGCCATGGTGCATCGGAATCTAATACTGTTATCCCAGGAAAGCCTCAAAGAGCAGACTGTTTGAGGCGTCAATCCCAGTGCACAGAAGTCGGCCTTGTGCCATTTGTATTCAATCACGATGCAATTTCTGTGTTTCATCGTCAATGTGAAAGTCGTAGGGTTACAGGAAACTGCCGCGTTTCAACGGAATCTAATGCTGTTGTCCCAGGAAAGCCTCAAAGGACAGACTGTTTGAGGCGTCAATCTCACTGCACAGAAGTCGGCCTTGTGCCTTTTATATTCAATCACGATGCAATTTCTGTGTTTCGTCGTCAATATCAAGGTCCAAGGGATACAGTACACCTGCAGTGGTGCTTCGGAATCTAATACTGTTCTCCCAGGTAAGTTTGAGAACACAGACTGTATGAAGCGTCACTCCCCGTGTAAATTAGCCGGTATTCTGCCCTTTGTACTTGGTCCGGATGCTATTTCTGTGTTTCATCGTCAATGCAAAGGTCCAAGAGATACATTAGGCTGCCATGGTGCATCGAAATCTAATACTGTTCTCCCAGGAAATCCTCAAAGCACAGCCAGTTTGAAGCGTCACTCCCCGTGTAATGATTCCGGTATTATGGAGCCGGTATTCTGCACTCTCTACTTAGTCCGGGTGCAATTTCTGTGTTTCATCGTCAATGCGAAGGTCAAAGAGTTACATTCTCCCAGGAAAGTCTCACAGCACAGACAGTTTGAAGCGTCAGTTCCCGTGTAAAGAAGCAGGCATTGTGCCCTTTGTATTTAGTCCCACTGAAATTCCTGTGTTTCATCGTTATGCGAAGGTCCAAGAGTTACATTACGCTGCCGTGGTCCATAGAAATCTAATATCGTTCTCCCAGGAGAGCCTCAAAGCACAGACTGTTTGAAGTGTCACTCCCCGTGTAAAGAAGCCGGCATTTTGCCCTTTGTATTTAGTCCCGATGCAATTTCTGTGTTTCATCGTCAATGCGAAGGTCCAAGATTTACATTAAACTGCCGTGGTGCATAGAAATCTAATATCGCTCTCCCAGGAAAGCCTCAAAGCACAGACTATTTGAAGCGTCACTCCCCGTGTATAGAAGCCGGCATTCTGACTTTTGTATTTAGTCCCGATGCAATTTCTGGTTTTCATCGTCAATGTGAAGGTCCTAGAGTTACATTAAGCTGTCGTGGTGCATCGAAATCTAATATCGTTCCCCAGGAAAGCCTCAAAGCACAGACTGTTTGAAGCGTCACTCCCCGTTTAAACAAGCCGGCATTGTTCCTTTTGTATTTAGTCCCGATGCAATCCTTGTGTTTCATCGTCAATGCGAGGCCCAAGAGTTACATTAAGCTGCCGTTGTGCATCGAAATCTAATATCGTTCTCCCAGGAACGGCTCAAAGCACAGACTATTTGATGCGTCACTCCCCGTGTAAAGAAGCCGGCATTCTGCCCTTCGTATTTAGTCCCAATGCAATTTCTCGGTTTCATCGTCAATGCAAAGGTCCAAGAGTTACATTAAGCTGCTGTGTTGCATCGGAATGTTATATCGTTTTCCCAGGAATGCCTCAAAGCACAGACTATTTCAAGCGACACTCCCTGTGTAAAGAAGCCGTCATTGTGCCCGTTGTATTTAATCCCAAAGCAATTTCTGTGTTTCATCGTCAATGTGAAGGTCGTAGGGTTACAATAATCTGCCGTGGTGCTTTAGAATCTAATACTGTTATCCCAGGAAGCCTCAAAGAACAGACTGTTTGAGGCGTCAGTCCCAGTGCACAGATGTCGGCATTGTGCCTTTTGTATTCAAACCCAATGCAATTGCTTTGTTTCATCGTCAATGTGAAAGTCGTAGGGTTACAGTAATCTGCCGTGGTGCATCGAAATCTAATATTGTTCTCCCAGTAAAGCCTCAAAGCACAGCCTATTTGAAGCATCACTCCCCATGTATACAAGCCGGCATTCTGCCCTTTGTATTTAGTCCCAATGCAATTTCTGTTTTTCATCGTCAATGCAAAGGTCCAAGAGTTACATTAAGCTGCAGTGTTGCATCGGAATGTTATATCGTTCTCCCAGGAATGCCTCAAAGCACAGACTATTTCAAGCGACACTCCCTGTGTATAGAAGCCGGCATTGTGCCCGATGTATTTAATCTAGATGCAATTTCTGTGTTTCATCATCAATGTGAAGGTCGTAGGGTTACAGTAAACAGCACTGGTCAATCGCTAATTAATACTCTTATGCCAGGAATGCCTCAAAGGACAGGCTGTTTGAGGCATCAATCCCAGTGCACAGATGTCAGCATTCTGCCTTTTATATTTGATCCCGATGCAGTTTCTGAGTTTCATCGTCAATGTGGACGTCCAACAGCTACAGTACTCCTGCAGTGGCGCATCGCAATCTGATACAGTTCTCTCAGGAAAGGCTGAAAACATAGACTGTTTGAAGCGTCACTTCCGGTGTAAAGAAGCCGGCATTGTTCCCTTTGTATTCAGTCCCGATTCGATTTCTGTGTTTCATCCTATATGCGTAGGTCCAAGAGTTACATTTAGCTGCCGTGGTGCATCGGAATGTAATACAGTTCTCCCAAGAAAGCATCAAAGCGCCAACGGCTTGAAGCGTCATTCTCCATTTACAGAAGTCGGCATTGTGCCATTTGTACTCAATCCCGATGCAAATTTTGTGTATCAGCTCCAATGTGGAGGTCCAAGAGTTACACTATGCCTGCCGTTTTGCATTGGAACCTAATATCGTTCTCCCAGGAAAGCATCAAAGCACAGACTGTTTGAAGGGTCATTCCCCATTTACACATGTCTTCATTGTGCCTTTTGTATTCAATCCCGATGCAATTTCTGTGTTTCATCTTCAATGCGGAGGTCAAAAAGTTACAGTACACCTGCCGTGGTGCATCGGAATCTAATATCGATCTCCCAGGAAAGCCTCAAAGCACAGACTCTTTGAAGTGTCATTCCCGGATTACAGAAGTAGGCATTGTGCCTTTTCTATTCAGTCTCGATGCCATTTCTGTGTTTCATCTTCGATGTGAAGGTCATAGGGTTACAGTAAACTGTTGCGGTGCATCGGATTCTAATACTGTTATCCCAGGAAAGCCTCAAAGAACAGACTGTTTAAGGCGCCAATTCCAGTGCACAGATGTTGGCATTGTGAGTCTTGTATTCAATGCCGATGCAGTTTCTGAGTTTCATTGTCAATGTGAAGGTCCAATGGATACAGTACACCTGGAGTGGTGCATCGGAATCTAATACTAATCTCCCAGGAAAGGCTGAAAACACTGACTGTATGAAGCATCACTCGGCGTCTAAGGAAGCCGGTATTGTGCCCTTTGTATTTAGTCCCGATGCAATTAGTGTGTTTCATGGCCAATGCCAAGGAACAAGAGTTATATTAAGCGGCCGTGGTGCATCAGAAACTAATATCGATCTCACAGTAGAGCCTTAAAGCACAACTGTTTGACGCGTCATTCCCCAATTACAGAAGTCGACATTGTGTCTTTTCTATTCGATCCCGATGCAATTTCTGTGTTTCATCGTCTATGCGAAGGTCCAAGAGTTACATTAAGCTGCCGTGGTGCATCGGAATCTAATACTGTTACCCCAGGAAAGTCTCAAAGAACAAATTGTTTGAGGCGTCAGTCCCAGTGCACAGATGTCGGCATTGTGCCTTTTGTATTCAATACCGATGCAGTTTCTGAGTTCCATCGTCCATGTGAAGGTCCAAGGGATTCAGTACACTAGCAGTGGTGCATCGGAGGATAATACTAATCTCCTAGGAAAGGCTTAAAACACAGACTGTTTGAAGTGTCACTCCCCGTGTAAAGAAGCCGGCATTGTGCCCTTTGTATTCTGTCCCGAGGCAATTTCTGTGTTTCATCGTCTATGCAAAGGTCCAAAAGTTACATTAAGCTGCCGTGGTGCATCGGAATCTAATATCGTTCTACCAGGACAGAATGAAAGCACAGACTGTTTGAGCATCATTCCAAAATTACAGAAGTCGGCATTGTGCCTTTTGTATTCAATCCCGATGCAATTTCTGTGTTTCATCGTCAATGTGAAGCTGGTAGGGTTACAGTAATTTGCCGTGGCGCATCGGAATCTAATACTGTTATCCCAGGAAAGAATCAAAGGACAGACTCTTTGAGGCGTCAATCCCAGTACACAGAAGTAGGCATTGTGCCTTTTGTATTCAATGCCGACGCAATTTCTGTGTTTCATCGTCAATGTGGGAGTCGTAGGGTTACAGTAAAATGCCTTGGTGTATCGGAATGTAATACTGTAATCCCAGGAAAAAATCAAAGAACAGACTGTTTGAGGCGTTAATCCCAGTGCACAGATGGTTGCAGTGTGCCTTTTTATTCAATTCCGATGCAATTTCTGTTTTTCATCGTCAATGTGAAAGTCGTAAAATTCCAGTAAACTGCCGTGGTGTATCGGAATCTAATACTGTTATCCCAGGAAAGCCTCAAAGAACAGACTGTTTGAGTCGTCAATCCCAGTGCACAGATGTCTGCATTGTGCCTTTTTTATTCAATCCTGACGCAATTTCTGTGTTTCATTGTCAATGTGAGGGTCGTAGGGTTACAGTAAACTCCCTTGGTGTATCGGAATGTATCACTCTAATCCCAGGAAAGAATCAAAGAACAGACTGTTTAAGGCGTCAATCCCAGTGTACAGATGTCTGCATTGTGCCTTTTTATTCAATCCCGACGCAATTTCTGTCTTTCATCGACAATGCGAAGGTCGTAGGGGTACATAAACTGCCGTGGTGCATCGTAATCTAATACTGTTATCCTAGGAAAGCCTCAAAGAACAGACTGTTTGAGGCGACAATCCCAGTGTACAGATGTCGGCATTGTGCCTTTTTATTCAATCCCGATGCCATTTCTGTGTTTCATCGTCATGTGAAAGTCGTAGGGATACAGTAAACTGCCGTGGCGCATCGGAATGTAATACTTTTATCCCAGGAAAGCCTCAAAGAACAGACTGTTTGCGGCGTCAATCCCCTTGCACAGATGTCGGCATTGTGCCTTTTGTATTCAATGGCGATGCAGTTTCTGCGTTTCATCGTCAGTGTGAAGGTCCAAGGGATACAGTGCACCTGCAGTTGTGCATTGGAAGATAATACTAATCTTCTAGAAAAGGCTGGAAACACAGTCTGTTTGAAGCGTCACTCCCCGTGTAAAGAAACGGGTATTGTGCCCTTTGTATTCAGTCCCGATGCAATTTCTGTGTTTCATCGTCTATGCGAAGGTTTAACAGTTACATTAAGCTGCAGTGGTGCATCAGAATCTAGTATCGTTCACTCAGGAAAGCCTCGAAGCACAGACTGTTTGAACCGTCATTCCCAGATTACAGAAGTTGGCATTGTGCCTTTTGTATTCAATTCCGGTGCAATTTCTGTGTTTCATCGTCAATGTGAAGGTCGTAGGGTTATAGTAAACTGTCGTGGTGCATCGGAATCTAGTACTGTTATCACTTGAAAGCCTCCAAGGACAGACTGAGGCGTCAATCCCAGTACACAGACGATGGCAGTGTGTCTTATGTATTTAATCCCTATGCAGTTAATGACATTCATCGTCAATGTGAAGGACCAATGGATACATTACACCTGCAGTGCTGCATTGGAATCTAATACTGTTCTCCCAGGATAAACTGAAAACACAGGCTGTTTGAAGCGTCATTCCCCGTTTACAGAAGCCGGCATTGTGCCTTTGTACTTAATCCCGATGTAATTTCTGTATTTCATCCTCAACGCGAAGTTCGTAGGGTTACATTTAACTGCGGTTGTACATCGGCAACTAATACTGTTATCCCTGGAAAGCCTCAAAGAACAGACTGTTCGAGGCGTCAATCCCTACACACTGAAGTCGGCCTTGTGTCTTTTGTATTCAATCCCGATTTAATTTCTGTATTTCATCCTCAACGCGAAGTTCGTAGGGTTACATTTAACTGCGGTTGTACAATGGAATGTAAAACTATTATCCCAGGAAAGCGTCAAAGAACAGACTGTTTGAGGCGTCAATCCTCTTGCACAGATGTCTGCGTTGTGCCTTTTGTATTCAATGGCGATGCAGTTTCTGAGTTTCATCATCAATCTGAAGGTCCAAGGGATACAGTGCACCTGCAGTGGTGCATTGGAATATAATACTAATCTCCTAGAAATGGCTGTAAACACAGACTGTTTGAAGCGTCACTCCCCGTGTAAAGAAGCCGGCATTGTGCCCTTTGTATTCAGTCCCGATGCAATTTCGGTGTTTCGTCGCCAATGTGAGGGTCGTAGGGTTACAGTAAACTGCCTTGGTGCATCGGAATGTAATACTGTAATCCCAGGAAAGAATCAAAGAACAGAATGTTTGAGGCATCAATCCCAGTACACAGAAGTAGGCATTGTGCCTTTTGTATTCAATCCCGACGCAATTTCTGTGTTTCATCTTCAATGTGAGGGTCATAGGTCTACAGTAAACTGCCTTGGTGCATCGGAATGTAATACTGTAATCCCAGGAAAGAATCAAAGAACAGACTGTTTGAGGCGTCAATCCCAGTGCACAAATGTTGGCATTGTGCCTCTTGTATTCAATGCCGATGCAGTTTCTGAGTTTCATTGTCCATGTGAACGTCCAAGAGACTCAGTACACCTGCAGTGGTGCATCGGAATCTAATTCTAATCTCCCAGAAAAGGCTGAAAACACAGACTGTTTGAAGCTTCACTCCCCGTGTATGGTTGCCAGCATTGTGCCCTTTGTATTCAGTCCTGATGCAATTTCTGTGTTTCATCGTCTATGGGAAGGTCCAAGAGATAAATTAAGCAGCCGTGGTGCATCAGAATCTAATATCGTTCTCCCAGGAAAGCCTCACAGCACAGACTGTTTGAAGCGTCATTCCCCAATAACAGAAGTCGGCATTGTGCCTTTTGTATTCATTCCCGATTCAATTTCTGTGTTTCATCACCAATGTGAAACTGGTGGTGTTACAGTAATTTCCCGTGGAGCATCGGAATCTAATACTGTAATCCCAGGAAAGAATCAAAGAACAGAATGTTTGAGGCGTCAATCCCAGTACACAAAAGTAGGCAGTGTGCCTCTTGTATACAATCCCGACGCAATTTCTGTGTTTCATCGTCATTACGAAGGTCGTAGAGTTACATAAACTGCCATGGTGCATCGGAATCTAATACTGTTATCCTAGGAAATCCTAAAACAACAGACTGTTTGAGGCGTTAATCCCCGTGTACAGATGTCGGCATTGTGCCTTTTTATTCAATCCCGATGCCATTTCTGTGTTTCGTCGTCATTTGAAAGTCGTAGGGATACAGTAAAATGCCGTGGCGCATCGGAATCTAATACTTTTATCCCAGGAAATCCTCAAAGAACAGACTGTTTGAGGCGTCAATCCCCTTGCACAAATGTCGGCATTGTGCCTTTTGTATTCAATGGCGATGCAGTTTCTGAGTTACATCGTCAATGAGAAGGTACAAGGGATACAGTGCCCCTGCAGTGGTGCATCGGAATATAATACTAATCTTCTAGAAAAGGCTGGAAACACAGTCTGTTTGAAGCGTCACTCCCCATGTAAAGAAACCGGCATTGTGCCCTTTGTATTCAGTCCCGATGCAATTTCTGTGTTTCATCGTCTATGCGAAGGTCCAACAGCTACATTAAGCTGCCATGGTGCATTGGAATCTAATATCATTCACTCAGGAAAGCCTCGAAGCACAGACTGTTTGAAATGTCATTCCCAGATTACAGAAGTTGGCATTGTGCATTTTGTATTTAATCCCTATGCAGTTAATGTGATTCATCGTCAATGTGAAGGTCCAAGGAATACAGTACACCTGCAGTGTTGCATCGGAATCTAATATGTTCTCCCAGGAAAAACTGAAAACACAGACTGTTTGAAGCATCATTCCCCATTTACAGAAGCCGGCATTGTGGCTTTTGTATTTAATCCCGATGTAATTTCTGTGTTTCATCGTCAACACGAAGTTCGTAGGGTTACATTTAACTGCGGTTGTACATCGGAATCTAAACTTTTATCCCAGGAAAGCCTCAAAGAACAGACTGTTTGACGCGTGAATCCCCTTGCACAAATGTCGGCATTGTGCCTTTTGTATTCAATGGGGATGCAGTTTCTGAGTTTCATCGTCAATGTGAAGGTCCAAGGGATACAGTGCCGCTGCAGTGGTGAATCGGAAGATAATACTAATCTCCTAGAAAAGGCTGGAAGCACAGACTGTTTGAAGCGTCACTCCCCGTGTAAAGAAACCGGCATTGTGTCCTTTGTATTCAGTCCCGATGCAATTTCTGTGTTTCATCGTCTATGCGAAGGTCCAACAATTACATTAAGCTGCCGTGGTGCATCGGAATCTCATATCGTTCACTCAGGAAAGCCTCGAAGCACAGACTGTTTGAAGCGTCATTCCCAGATTACAGAAGTCGGCCTTGCGCCTTTCGTATTCCATCCCGACGCTATTTCTTTGTTTTATCGTCAATGTGAAGGTCGTAGGGTTACAGTAAACTGCCGCGGTGCATCAGAATCTAATACTGTTATCTCAGGAAATCCTCAAAGGACAGACTATTTGAGGCGTCAATCCCAGAGCACAGAAGACGGCCTTGTGCCTTCTCTATTGAATGACGATGCAATTTCTGTGTTTCATCGTCCATGTGAAGCTCGTAGGGTTACAGGAATCTCCCGTGGAGTTATCCTAGGAGAGACGCAAAGAAGAGAATGTTTGCTGCGTCTATCCCAGTGCACAGATGTCGGTCATGTGCCTTTTGTATTCAATCCCGACTCAATTTCTTCGTTTCGTCGTCAATGTGAAGCTCGTAGGGTTACAGTAAACAGCTGTGGTGCATCAGAATTTAATACTATTATCCCAGGAAAGCCTCTAAGAACAGACTGTTTGAGGCGTCAATCCCAGTGCACAGATGTCTGCATTGTGCCTTTTGTATTCAATCCCGATGCAGTTCCTTAGTTTCATCGACAATGTGACCTTCAGTGGTGCATCAGAATCTAATAGTGTTCTCCCAGGAAAGGCTCAAAGAACAGACTGCTTGAAGCGTCACTCCCCGTTTTAAGAAGTCGGCAATGTTATTTTTGTATTCAATCCAGATGCAATTTCTGTGTTTCAACGTCAATATGAAGGTCGTAGGATTATAGAAAACTGTCGTGATGATCCAAATCTAATACTGCTATCCCAGGAAAGCCTCAAAGAACACACTGTTTGAGGCGTCATTTCCAGTGCATAGATGTCGGCCTTGTGCCTTTTGCATTCAATCACGATGCAATTTCTGTTTTTCATCGACAATGTGAAGCTGATAGGGTTACAGTAAACTAGCGTGGTGTATCGGAATCTAATACTCTTATCCGAGGAACGCCTCAAAGGACAACCTGTTTCAGGCATCAATTCCAGTGCACAGATGTCGGCATTGGGCCTTTTGTACTCAATCCCGATGCAGTTTCAGAGCTTCATCGTCAATTTGAAGGTCCAAGGGAAACAGTACACCTGCAGTGGTGCATCGGAATCTAATATCGTTTTCCCAGGAAAGCCTCAAAGCACAGACTGTTTGAAGCGTCATTCACCATTTTAAGAATTCGGCAATGTTCTTTTTGTATTCAATCCAGATGCAATTTCTGTGTTTCATCGTCAATGTGAAGGTCGTAGGGTTACAGTAAACTGCCGTGGTGCATCGGAAACTAATACTGTTATCCCAGGAAAGCCTCAAGCTACAGACTGTTTGAGGCATCAATCCCAGTGCACAGATTTCGGCACTGTATCTTTTGTATTCAATTCCGACACAATATCTGTGTTTCACCGTCAATGTGAAGGTCCAAGGGATACAGTAAGCCTGCAGTGGTGCTTCGGAATCTAATACTTGTCTCCCAGGAAAGGCTCAAAGCACAGACTGTTTGAAGCGTCGCTCCCCGTGTACAGAAGTCGGCATGGATCCTTTTGTTTCAATCCCGATGCAATTTCTGTGTTTCATCGTGAATGCGAAGGTCGTAGGGTTACAGTAAACTGCCTTGGGGCATCAGAATCTCATACTGTTTTCCCAGGAGAGACTCAAAGAACAGTCTGTTTGAGGCTACGATCCCAGTGCACAGATGTTGGCATTGTGTCTTTTGTATTCAATTCCGATGCAATTTCTGTGTTTCATCGTCAATGTGAGGGACGCAGTGTTACAGTCAACTGTCGTGGTGCATCGGAATCTAATACTGTTAACCCAGGAATGCCTCAAGTTACAGACTGTTTGAGGCGTCATTCCTAGTGCACAGATGACGGCATTGCGCTTTTTGTATTCAATCCCGATGCAGTTTCTGAGTTTCATCGTCAATGTGAAGGTCCAAGGGATACAGTACACCAGTACACCTGCAGTGGTGCATCTGAAACTAATATTGTTCTCCCAGCAAAGACTCAAAACTGACACTGCTTGAAGCGTACTCTCCGTGTACGGAAGTCGGCATTGTGCTTTTTGGATTCAATCTCGATGCAATGTCTGTGTTTCACCGTCAGTGTGAAAGTCCAAGGGATACAGTAAGCCTGCAGTGGTGCATCGGAACCTAATACTTGTCTCCCAGGAAAGGATCAAAGCACAGAATGTTTGAAGCGTCACTCCCCGTGTAAAGAAGCTGGCATGGATTCTTTTGTTTGAATGCAGATGATGTTTCTGTGTTTCATCGTCAATGTGAAGGTCGTAGGGTTACAGTATACTGCTGTGGTGCTTCGGAATGTAATACTGTTATCCCAGGAAAGCCTCAAAGAACAGACTGTTTGAGGTGTCATTACCGTTTACAGAAGTTGGCATTGTGCCTTTTGTATTCAATTCCGATGCAGTTTCGGAGTTTCATCGTCAACGTGAAGGTCCAAGGGATACACCTGCAGTGGTGCATCGGAATCTAATACTGTTCTCCCAGGAAAGGCTGAAAACACAGACTGTTTGAAGCGTCACTCCCCGTGTAGTTGTGCCCTTTGTATTCAGTCTCGATGCAATTTCTGTGTTTCATCGTCAATGCAAAAATCCAAGAGTTACATTAAGCTGCCGTGGTGCATCGGAATCTAATATCCTTCTCCCAGTAAAGCCACAAAGCACAGACTGTTTGAAGCGTCATTCCCCGTTTACAGAAGTCGGTATTGTTCCTTCTGTATTCAATCCCGATGCAATTTCTGTGTTTCATCGTTAGTGTGAAGGTCGTAGGGTTACAGTAAACTGCCGTGGTGCATCGGAATCTAATAGTGTTATCCCTGGAAAGCCTTAAAGAACAGACTGTTTGAGGCGTGAATCCCAGTGCACAGATGTCGGCATTGTGCCTTTTGTATTCAATCCCGATGCAGTTTCTGAGTTTCATCGTCAATGTGAATTTCCAATTGATACAGGAAACCTGCAGTGGTGCATCTGAAACTAATACTGTTCTCCCAGGAAAGACTCTAAGCTCAGACTGCTTGAAGCGTCACTCGCCGTGTTCAGAAGTCGGCATGGATCCTTTTGTTTCAATCCCGATGCAATTTCTGTGTTTCATCGTCAATGTGAAGGTCCAAGGGATACAGTAAAGCTGCAGGGGTGCATCGGAATGTACTACTGTTCTTCCAGCCGACTCGATTATCAATCAAGCATGCTATTTATTTCGCCAACATTGCAATTAAAGTTGCGTCTCTTATATTTAGTGCATCATTGTTCTCAGCAAACGTCAAAGCTCATTTTCCTCTGTAAAGTTGTAAAAAAACATTAACAACAACTTGTTTCTAGCCATTAACGCCATGCGCGTGTTTCACCACGAATCAGGAAGCAGTGCCATCCATTTTCGCGGTACATATGAACAGTGAGACGATCACAGCGCAAGTAGTGCTTACTGGGAGTGTGACTGTATACGACTTTTGAAACAAAAATCACGTAGCTAAATTATGATTTAGAAAAACGTTGATGGCTGTTAATACATCAGAATGTCTTAAAGTTTCATTTACAGTGACATAGTAATAAGATACCTAATACAACGTAAATAAGTTGGGAGGAGCAACTCCAGTGTACGAGAGTTAAGGCTGCTGACCAGTCGTCGCGTTTGTGGTTGTTTACATCAGGTTTATTCTTATGATGATCGGAGTATAGGCTACAACACGCCTGTTCATGCGGCTAAGGGAGTAACAGCGCCCACGTTCGCTCGCCGCCTCGGTTGTGAGCGATCGCTGTACAATGTGACGGTCAGACGTTGTTATGTAGCGCAGCACGTCCGAGAGTTAGGCCGGGACAAGTGCGTCCCATGTGCCGCCTTCAGAGGTATGATTATAGTATTTAGGTTCGCCGTAGCCTTCGACACAAACATACAGTATATACGGCGCAGCGTTTATGGGAAGACTCCACCCAACAATTGAAGTTATACTTTGCCGATGGCAACTAAATTTTAAAATCGTGTCTGTTATGTAAAGATACAGCGATACTAAAATTTTGAAATTCATTACTTTCCGAGATTTGAATTTTTAATATGATTTTAATGGTATTCTTAAAAACCAACTTTTGGTACTCTCACCACAATTTTCACATACCAGGTTTTGTAAGTACAGTCACAAGACATACTTCAACGGTTTTGTGAATTCATTTTCAGTGTTTATTTCAAATTTCACCCTTAAATTTTCCTAATTATCGGTACATAAGTGTGATGATAAAATAAATAAATTACATTTAGATAATATTAACGCATAGATGTATGGAAACACATCAAGACTACTTCCTGCAAAAATTTCATTCAGACTGGTTAATATTTCTGGTAATAAAAAGTTGGCACTAGGCTTAGAAGAACAAACATATGGTGAAGTGCATTTCAATATTTTATCAAAAAATGAACGTTACTACAAGACACATTAAAAGTCACAGACACCACAACGCTTTCCCTTCCTGCTCATATGAGTCTCCTTTTTGTAATTTCAAGATCAGGGTAACCTTCTTCTTGGATTTGCTGAATCAATAAAAACTCACAGTCTTTTTGAGAAAGTGCAGTGATAGCGATATTTGACTCCAAGTCAATGCCTATTTTCTTGCAGCTTGTTGATTTTACAGATCACAAAATCAGTGTATTTCCTAAATTTCTATTTACACAGTCAACTGGCAAAGTAATTGATTTCTAACGACTGGCTGCCAATTGTTTAGCTTCTGTTCTCCGGGAACCCTTCCAACATGTTTTTTCCGGTTTGAGTTTATGCCAAGTTCGGATTAAAGATTGTTGTGTTTGATAGAGACAGAACTCGAAAATTATCTTTGGCATCTTTTGGTGTGCCACACCCCCTTACGTAGTCCGTATTTCAAACATTTCTTACAAGGGAACCTCCCCATCGCAGCCCCCTCAGATTTAGTTATAAGTTGGCACAGTGTATAGGCCTTGAACAACTGAACACAGATCAATCGAGAAAACAGGAAGAAGTTGTGTGGAACTAAGAAAAAAATAAGCAAAATATACAAACTGAGTAGTCCATGCTCAACATATATAACATTAAGGATTGTGCCACCTTAGTAGTGCCGTGGTCCTGTGGTTAGCGTGAGCAGCTGTGGAACTAGAGGTCCTTGGTTCGAATTTTCCCCCTAGTGAAAATTTTAATTTTTATTTTCAGACAATTATCAAATTTCAGGCACACACACACAATCAACTTCGCTCTCCAAAATTGCAGGACATGTTCAGATTTGCTTGGACATATGCAGGATTTAACGGTCTACACACGGAAAAATTTGAGAACATTAAAAACATATGTTTTGACAGAGCACAGGGAAAACTGTGCGACTGTTGCAGACATTTGTTGCAGTTTATGTGACAAACTCTTATGTTTTTATCACTTTTTTGGGAGTGATTATCACATCCACAAGAAAACCTAAATCGGGCAATGTAGAAGAATCTTTTTACCCATTCGCCAAGTGTACAAGTTAGGTGGGTCGACAACAAATTCCTGTCATGTGACGCACATGCCCTCACCAGTGTCGTATAGAATATATCAGACGTGTTTTCCTGTGGAGGAATCGGTTGACCTATGACCTTGCGATAAAATGTTTTCGGTTCCCATTGCAGAGGCACGCCCTTTCGTCTACTAATCGCACGGTTTTGCGGTGCGGTCGCAAAACACAGACACTTAACTTATTACAGTGAACAAAGACGTCAATGATCGAACGGACAGATCATAACTGCAAAAATAACGAAATTAAATTTTTCACTCGAGGGAGGACTTGAACCAAGGACCTCTCGTTCCAGTGCTGCTCATGCTAACCACGGGACCACGGCGCTCCTGATCTCACACTGTCCTTGATGTTACATATGTTGCACACAGACTACTCAGTTCGTATATTTTGCTTATTTTTTTCATAGTTCCACACAACTTCTTCCTGTTTTCTTGATTGATCTGTGTTCAGTTTTTCAAGGCCTATCCACTGTGCCAACTTATAACTAAATCTGAGGGGGTGCGATGGGGAGGTTCCCTTGTTAGACGTACTTGTAACTCGAAAACATCCAAATCGTTTTGTGATCGAAGAGTAAACACTCTTAAGATGTGAGAGAGCCATTAATATTCTTTAAAAGGAATTGAAGTTCTACAGCGGTGTCTGACCTTGAAGTGGAGAGTAGCCGCTTTTAAAGGGATAAAAAGTAGCATGATGGTCGGGTTAGAAGGTTAAAAGCGGCCACACACATCATGATCAACGCATCAGTTGGGGGGGGGGGGGTTGTTTTTGGGAAGGAGACCAGACAGCGAGGTCATCGGTCTCAACGGATTAGGGAAGGACGGGGAAGGAAGTCGGCCGTGCCCTTTGAAAGGAACCATCCCGGCATTTGCCTGGAGCGATTTAGGGAAATCACGGAAAACCTAAATCAGGATGGCCGGACGCGGGATTGAACCGTCGTCCTCCCGAATGCGAGTCCAGTGTCTAACCACTGCGCAACGCATCAGTACGGGATGCCTACTCTACATGTTTATTGTTTGCGATGGTGCTTTGATACCCTTAGTGGTCTATTAATGTGCTTCAAAAGTTTGAACATAACGAAAAAATTCAGTTTTCAACAACATTACAATAGATTCCATGTGAAAGATGATGGACACTTGGAACGTTAAAGCTCTATAGGGATATGGCTGAAGAAAGTATTGGTTCTAAGGGAACAGAGAAATAAACGTCTCAATAATTTTCCCAACATTTTCACTATGAAATATATTTTTATTTCCAGGAGGAACACAACGAACGAATCTGCGGTTCGATATCAAGTTATCATATTGCTTTTTAGCTTGCAATGTGTTGCAAAGTTCAACTGATTTTCGGGTTATATTGACAGTGTGCAGACTCGCCTAGAGTTAGAACTTATAAACTTGCTGTGTGACGTTTGCGTGATTACTTTTACAGCAAAATTAATCTGGTAGATTTCTGTCTCCTCAACGTAAATTTTAACGACTTTACAAGTCTGCATCTAGGACTGTGTCGATGTTTAGACTTACATGTGCATGTTGCTTTTTTACACAATGAACAGAAGGAAACCACCCACCGATGCTCGCTTGCAAACTTCAGCTTAAGAGCTTGTCTTCGAATTAGCATTACTCGAGAAGTGGTATCAGACATTAATTCCTCAGTGAAAAGCAAAATAAGTGATATTCGTTGATATTCTGAGTTTTAAAGTTTAAATTTCGTCCTAAAATGGCAGTCATCACAAGGGTACAATAGTCTAAGAAATACCATGTTTCTTATTGAGCTGTCCTCCGTTCTTTGCATCATCGAAATATTAAAAGATATGTTGAATTTTACTGTCAAATCTCATTATGCTGAATTTCATTGGCAGTTCTCATTACTACAACAGTCTTAAAAATAATTTTGCCGCGAAACGCGTTAGTGAGTCGTCCTGACGCGATACGCCGTTGGTCACCGCTGTTGGTGTGAGCGCTAGCCAACTCTCATAAGCAGCTGAGCTGAACTGCTGGACTCATTAACGTGCCTGTAGCTGTGAAAAACCGGTTGGCCCGACAAGAGCCGCAGGCGCCGTGCAAGTGCTGCAACCCCAAACACAACAATTTTCCGCGAACGCCTTCCTACTTGTCATCAGCGCCACCTTTTACAACCTGTGTTAAGTTAATGGTGCCCTTCGGCTCGCTTTGATCTTCTGTCTGTCTGTAAAATTGTCACACCAGCCTAACGCAATTCTCGAGAGATATAACGCCTACAAGTACTCCATATATTGGCAATCACCATCGGATGATCTTTAGCAAAAACAAAGGAATACACTACTTTCAAATCAAATTAATTACATACCACTCTAAATTAATTACATACCACTCTATATAATTTGCGACACAAATATCGATAGTGTGAAAGTTCACGAAACTATCAGTTTCACCATCTTTCACCATAAACACAAATAAAGTTCGAGGCACCATTAACAGAGTGGGAAGCAAAAATCCACACTGTCGTAATTTCTGTAGTAACCATCTGTGCTCCACACGATTATGAATTTGGAACAGTATGATATAGAAGAAGAATAAAAGGTTCGTCCTGTCCCTGGCGAGTTGTAATTGTTGGAAAGTACATGAAACAGGTCTGAAAGAAAGATGGGAGACACTGTTTGACCATAGGGGTGAATGAGATTCGAATGCAAAGAGTGGCATGAACGGTAGTTCCTACCAAAGTAGTATCGGCGTGTGATGTGCAGTCGGCTCACAGACCAGACAGTGTACGCACTTTTATGCTGATCGCTGAATTCGTCTACATACTGTCGTGATGCGACCTGATCCGTATCATGACTATTCTACCCATATATGACTTGAAAGCGCTGGAGGCCAGAACATGTTCCTAGCTATATGGCGTCAGACAACAGCTACAACTTTCACTAACGATCAAAAACCAAACGACTGTCGACGATAGCCTGTGTCAGAGTGGGCTGATGAGCGATCCTTCATCAGTTTTGTTGGTGTGCTGGTGCCCTCTACCAGTGAAACTTGGTCCCCGCAGCTTACTCAGACCACCCATTCAGAGGCCGACCTGTCCACCAATCCCCACTGTCAATCAGGTCTGCCCTCAAGCACTTGCCTTTGTATGGGCTATTTTATAGCGATCGCTGTGTTGGCTCCACAAGTGCACCAGTGCGTCCTAGCCCCAACTTCCACCTGCCACCCCAACTCCATCAATTTCCTTTCTGATTCGGCGTGGTGAAACCTGCCGGGCGATTGGGTGCAGGTAAGGTCTCCACGCAGTCACTGTGTGACCGCACACGCAGTAACATGAGTCGGCAAGCGTCAGCAGGGAGAGAAGGGGGCGGAAGGGGGGCGGGGGCGAGGATTCGACTCGTCTGCCTACGAAGGGTTGGCCTTAGAGGGAAGGCTGCACTGACCTCCACCTGCTGCATGTTATGTAATTGGATAGAGGTGTGAACCGTGAAAATTTACTTTCAAAATCTTTTCTTAAGGAATTTACTTTATTTACTAGCGATTCATCAAGAAGATCAACACATTTAATCACACTATGTGAGCGTGGAAGTAGCTGCCAAGGAGTAACTGATGGACACAAATTAAATTTCAACCAATGGAAATTTTATTCATAAAAGCCTTTTCAAAACAGTTTTAAAATTATAAGCAGAAAAGCACCCTCGAAATATCAAGTTACAATTATTCAGAGGCAGAATACAATATTTTTTTTGTTAGAGTAGGAGCCTTCGGGCTGAGAAGCTTCCGCCCCCTATCAACACGGCCGTAGTCACGACCGCTCACAACGACCTCTGAAAAACTACACTGGTGCAAATCTGCAACACACCAGATTAAACTAAATTTTTTTAACAACTCCCACAAACACATTAACTAAGCACCCCGTGAGAGGGATGGAAATGGTACAACACTCAAATTATTTGCCACCGAAAGTACAATTTTTTTTAGGACTCTTACGGTGGAAGGGTGGCAACTTTATAAAAGTGACTATTTAAATAAAACCCATAAAATGCAGACTTACATAAAATGTACAACATGTTCTACGTTACACATACACAGGCTCACAAGATAATAGGCAAGATAAAAACATACTTCAAGAATTCGGCCTTTAACTTAATAAATTCATTAACACCGAATCCGACAAACATGACATAGGCAGCTACTAACGTACGGCAGACTGACAGACAGACGGACAGACAGACACTAACTGCCTAACAAATGCGGACGAGAGACAGACGAGCAAGTTGGGGACGAGAAACTGACCAAGAACACAATTAGAATTTAACAAGTAACTGAAACAACATATCTCCAATCACTTAACTTCTAATAAACTGCTATATCTGGCGAAGACCTGGCGCAAAACGCTATCCCGAGCCGTCCGCTACCAGCCGCTTCAACGGATGCAGGAAGGCGCGCCGATCTCCCGTCTCACGGCGTCGCAGCTCGCTCCGGCCAGACCGATGTCGTGGGTTGGCTCCTGTTGCTCTCGTGTCGGCCGCGAAGCCACTACCCTTCGCTATACGGCGCGGGCAACTGGATTGACGCGGCGACCTCACATGCGCTGACGCTCAAGGCGGACCAGTCATCTTGTGTCTCAGTGCGCGACCGACCAACCGATCGATCCAACCGCCAATGCCCATTGCCCGAACAAACTCGAGCAGACTGGCGGCCCAACACATAGTAGCACTGAGCCGGCTGACCAACTGACCAGACTCACTCCGACTGACAGACTGACCGACTGCGGAGTTTTTTTTTTCCTTTATTGTTATTTTAATACCTGAACAATCAGGTAGGCTGTCAGCGGCATGCTACGGCGCTCTTCAGCCATAGTGGTTGACAATAACAGTACACAGAATGGCGAATTAGAATGAACATAGTGACGGGCAAAAAATACCGACTGCGGAGCTCATAGCGCACCTGAAATGCAAGTGAACAAGCAACTTTTCCCCTTTCACACCAGAGGGTGACACCAAAGCTGCGATAGCCACAGCGGCGCCACCGCCAGAAACGGAAGGCGACTGCTTTACACTACGCGCTGCGGCGCGCTCTTCAAAACAGCAAATTTTGCCACGGCGCAAGCTGACTTGTAGGTTATTATGTTGGCTATTCGGAAGTGGCGCCACTCAAGCACACTGAAAAAAAGATCGCCACGCAGCCAATTTGAACTAAATGGCTCCGTTTCCTACATTGGTCGACGCCATCTTGAGACTTCTTCTTAGGTCTAATGGTATACTTGCTACCTTTCAAAATTTTTCCTGTCATCTGGAGCAAAATTGATTTTATTGCATTAGTTTGTTTGTTACCTTTTCTGATTTAATATCTGTACACTAGACCTATGGTTTCATTCACCAGACTCTCACTTTCTCTGTCCATATTAGCTACACTTGGATTTCATACCAGTTGATTAATTCGCCACTTTCACTTTGTAAGAAGTTGCTGAAACGTTAAAGCTTCTCCACATGTTTACGAAACAAGTGGTAAAAGTAACGAGTTTATATCGAGTGCTGTTCTTTGTATACATCCAGTATCCTCTGTTCGTCCTATTTGATAGGTATCCCACAGAACTTATATTCTTTATATTAGTCACACGAGTACTTTGTACCCTCAGCTGGAGCCTGCAAAAGTCATTTGTGCCCTAGGAGGCCATCTCTACTACATGAAGAGTGCTTAGCCTCCAGTTCCAGCCCCACCAAAACGAACTGTGGCAGAGATCCCAACCACCAGGACTGACAGCCTTCACAATCTCGCGATCCGTATTGCGGATGCCTCCTCTTCTGCCAGCACTGGCTGCTCTGGGCAGCTGCGGCAGTAACAGGAGCAGCAACCTCGCGACCGCCAGTTCTCTGCAGGTGCCGCGGCCTGGTTCCCTAAGAAACACCCTCGGTAAGCAGCTGCAGCCCCTCTGCGTCACTTCGCATCCGAATCCTCCGGTCATAAATATGACGGTGTGCATACTCCACAGCTGCCAGTGACGCAATCACCGTGCAGGGAGGCGGATTCACCTGCATCTCCTCACTAACATGACATCTGTAATGGACGTTGAAATCGATGAACCCTATAATGAAACAACCTTGAATTTTATACAGCAGCGCCCAACCTTAGTTTATTACCCAATACACAGCTTTTGATGTGCTAGTTGGTACACGGCATCGAATACCGTAATTCCTTATGATCACACTTAGCATTAATTATTTAATGTTGCATGTGAGAATTGTAGATTATACACCAACTGATATTAAACGCACTGCGTCACCAACTAAAGCAAGAGTCTTAATAACGAATTTCCGAGTTATAATTGGCTAAAAAAATATTAATTCGTTTTTCTCTTAGCGTTATTTTTATATAAAACTGTCGTATTAAAAGTTACAGAATATCAGCAGATTATAACATAAATACAATGCAACCTTCTACACTAAATGTGTAATTCTTGAGCAAGATTATGTATAGTTGTTAGTAAATGTTATTTATAGAAAATTAGAGCTTTTTGGTTCACATCTCACGATTTTTAACATTAAACGACTTTTTTAACGAAACATGTTTGTGTAAAACATGTTTATGTACTCCGCTGACAGCATTGTCACTCTCTTGATTTGTAACTGATACAGAACAATAATTATAACAATACCGTAAGCACGACACGTTGGCAAGTTGTCATGTAAGTGACCGTGGCAGTTTTTTAACATTTCAGGGAGTGCTCAGTACAGTTATGGCTCTGATAGTTTTTGCATTTCACACCGCGCTGCATTTGAGTTCATCAGCAAAGTGGGTCGATTACTGCGAAATTTTCAGAATTTTCATGAAAAGTATGTACAAATATTGTTCTTCATGGTCAGATACACCAAAACAATCTGTATTTACGCTAAAGTATGTATTTCTTGCTGCGTTTGCATGTTTTTGTCCAACCCATGTAGGTCCGTTGACAGGACACAAGGGAAATGGAATCAGTCTACAAAGGACATTGTGTGACGTACCCTAGAGTATTTTCTGTTGTGTAGGACCTATAAGAAATAGGACTTACATACGATGTTGAACGCACAGGAAGAGGGTCGGCACGGAAGAGCGGCACAGAAATGCTGAAAAACTTAAAATGTCAAACACTGTAAGACAGACGTCAACTATGCCACAAAAGTCTACTTACAAAGTTTGAAAAATCAGTATTAGTGAGGAATGCGCTATAGCTATCTGCAAACACCTCCAGAAAGGATCGAAAAGACAAAATTTCCTCTCGTGAATGCGTTACAGTACGTAAACAGCAACTGAGGCAGTCATCCTTCCCGCTCTCCATTTTTTTTTTTTTTTTTTTTTTTTTTTTGGTCATCAGTCTACTGACTACTTTGATGCGGCCCGCCACGAATTCCTTTCCTGTGCTAACCTCTTCATCTCAGAGTAGCACTTGCAACCTACGTCCTCAATTATTTGCTTGATGTATTCCAATCTCTGTCTTCCTCTACAGTTTTTGCCCTCTACAGTTCCCTCTAGTACCATGGAAGGCATTCCCTCATGTCTTAGCAGATGTCCTATCATCCAGTCCCTTCTCCTTATCAGTGTTTTCCACATATTCCTTTCCTCTCCGATTCTGCGTAGAACCTCCTCATTCCTTACCTTATCAGTCCACCTAATTTTCAACATTCGACTATAGCACCACATCTCAAATGCTTCGATTCTCTTCTGTTCCGGTTTTCCCACAGTCCATGTTTCACTACCATACAATGCTGTACTCCAGACGTACATCCTCAGAAATTTCTTCCTCAAATTAAGGCCGGTATTCGATATTAGTAGAGTTCTCTTGGCCAGAAATGGCTTTTTTGCCATGGCGAGTCTGCTTTTGATGTCCTCCTTGCTCCGTCCGTCATTGGTTATTTTACTGCCTAGGTAGCAAAATTCCTTAACTTCATTGACTTCGTGACCATCAATCCTGATGTTAAGTTTCTCGCTGTTCTCATTTCTACTACTTCTCATTACCTTCGTCTTTCTCCGGTTTACACTCAAACCATACTGTGTACTCGTTAGACTGTTCATTCCGTTCAGCAGATCATTTAATTCTTCTTCACTTTCACTCAGGATAGCAATGTCATCAGCGAATCGTATCATTGATATCCTTTCACCTTGTATTTCAATTCCACTCCCGAACCTTTCTTTTATTTCCATCATTGCTTCCTCGATGTACAGATTGAAGAGTAGGGGCGAAAGGCTACAGCCTTGTCTTACGCCCTTCTTAATACGAGCACTTCGTTCTTGATCGTCCACTCTTATTATTCCCTCTTGGTTGTTGTACATATTGTATATGACCCGTCTCTCCCTATAGCTTACCCCTACTTTTTTCAGAATCTCAAACAGCTTGCACCATTTTATATTGTCGAACGCTTTTTCCAGGTCGACAAATCCTATGAAAGTGTCCTGATTTTTCTTTAGCCTTGCTTCCATTATTAGCCGTAACGTCAGAATTGCCTCTCTCGTCCCTTTACTTTTCCTAAAGCCAAACTGATCGTCACCTAGCGCATCCTCAATTTTCTTTTCCATTCTTCTGTATATTATTCTTGTAAGCAGCTTAGATGCATGAGCTGTTAACCTGATTGTGCGATAATTCTCGCACTTGTCAGCTCTTGTCGTCTTCGGAACGTGAATAGTCGTTTTGTTGCCACTTCCCCCAATGATTTTAGAAATTCTGATGGAATGTTATCTATCCCTTCTGCCTTATTTGACCGTAAGTCCTCCAAAGCTCTTTTAAATTCCGATTCTAATACTGGATCCCCTATCTCTTCTAAATCGACTCCTGTTTCTTCTTCTATCACATCAGACAAATATTCACCCTCACAGAGGCTTTCAATGTATTCTTTCTACCTATCTGCTCTCTCCTCTGCTTTTAACAGTGGAATTCCCGTTGCACTCTTAATGTTACCACCGTTGCTTTTAATGTCACCAAAGGTTGTTTGACTTTCCTGTATGCTGAGTCTGTCCTTCCGACAATCATATCTTTTTCGATGTCTTCACATTTTTCCTGCAGCCATTTCGTCTTAGCTTCCCTGCACTTCCTGTTTATTTCATTCCTCAGCGACTTGTATTTCTGTATTCCTGATTTTCCCGGAACATGTTTGTACTTCCTCCTTTCATCAATCAACTGAAGTATTTCTTCTGTTACCCAAGGTTTCTTCGCAGCTACCTTCTTTGTACTTATGTTTTCCTTTCCAACTTCTGTGATGGCCCTTTTTAGAGATGTCCATTCCTCTTCAACTGTACTGCCTACTGCGCTATTCCTTATTGCTGTATCTATAGCGATAGTGAACTTCGAACGTATCTCGTCATTCCTTAGCACTTCCGTATCCCACTTCTTTGCGTATTGATTCTTCCTGACTAATGTCTTGAACTTCAGCCTACTCTTCATTACTACTATATTGTGATCTGAGTCTATATCTGCTCCTGGGTACGCCTTACAATCCAGTATCTGATTTCGGAATCTCTGTCTGACCATGATGTAATCTAATTGAAATCTTCCCGTATCTCCCGGCCTTTTCCAAGTATACCTGCTCCTCTTGTGATTCTTGAAAAGGGTATTCGCTATTACTAGCTGAAACTTGTTACAGATCTCAATTAGTCTTTCTCCTCTTTCATTCCTTGTCCCAAGCCCATATTCTCCTGTAACTTTTTCTTCTACTCCTTCCCCTACAACTGCATTCCAGTTGCCCATGACTATTAGATTTTCGTCCCCCTTTACATGCTGCATTACCCTTTCAATATCCGCATACACTTTCTCTGTCTGTTCATCTTCAGCTTGCGACGTCGGCATGTATACCTGAGCAATCGTTGTCGGTGTTGGTCTGCTGTCGGTTCTGATTAGAACAACCCGGTCACTGAACTGTTCACAGTAACACACCCTCTGCCCTACCTTCCTATTCATAACGAATCCTACACCTGTTATACCATTTTCTGCTGCTGTTGATATTACGCGATACTCATCTGACCAGAAATCGTTGTCTTCCTTCCACTTCACTTCACTGAACCCTACTATATCTGGATTGAGCCTTTGCATTTCCCTTTTCAGATTTTCTAGTTTCCCTACCACGTTCAAGCTTCTGACATTCCACGCCCCGACTCGTAGAACGTTATCCTTTCGTTGATTATTCAATCTTTTTCTCATGGTAACCTCCCCCTTGGCAGTCCCCTCCCGGAGATCCGAATGGGGGACTATTCCGGAATCTTTTGCCATTGGACAGATCATCATGACACTTCTTCAATTACAGGCCACATGTCCTGTGGATGCATGTTACGTGTCTTTAATGCAGTGGTTTCCATTGCCTTCTGCATCCTCATGTTGTTGATCATTGCTGATTTTTCCGCCTTTAGGGGCAATTTCCCACCCCTAGGACAAGAGAGTGCCCTGAACCTCTATCCGCTCCTCCGCCCTCTTTGACAAGGCCGTTGGCAGAATGAGGCTGGCTTCTTATGCCGGAAGTCTTCGGCCGCCAATGCTGATTATTTATCAAAATTTAGGCAGTGGCGGGGATCGAACCCGGGACCGAAGACGTTTTGATTATGAAAGTGAAGAAGTCCTAATAATTGATACAATGGCAATTACTCAGTTCAAAGAATTTCTCAGTGGTTTACGGTGTATAGACATACTTGTTGTAATAGTAATACTACTAAATCCAATTTCTGTTCCAGTATTCGACGCTCCAGCAAGACGCATTGCTGTTAAAGATTAGTGTACTGTAGGCGAGTGACCTCGACATCGACTGAATATTAAGCTACAATATTCCTTTCGTCTTTGGTTTCGAAGAGCGTAACATTCGATAACCGAAGGAGGTCGCGCAGTGGTAAGCACACTGGACTCGCATTAGAAAGGACGACAGTTCAAACCCGCGCAGGCCATCCAGATACAGGTTTTCTGTGATTTCCCTGAATGGCTCCAGCCAAATGTCGGGATGGCTCCTTTGAAAGGACACGCCCGTTTCCCCTCCCCATCCTTGCATCTTTGCCACAATCCAAGTTTGTGCTCCGTCTCTAACGACCTCGATGTCGACGCGACATTAAACCCAATCTTCCTCACATTTTCCTCTAGCATGCGACACGCAGATTAATGGTTTTTTAGCCTAAACTGTGGCCACACATGGTCTAGGGTTCCCCTTCTTAATCAGTCGGTATCGGAGTCCTCTCGTACACTCCTGGCCGGCCGCTGGTGGCCGAGCGGGTCTAGGCGCTTCAGTCTGGAACCGCGCGACCGCTACGGTCGCAGGTTCGAATCCTGCCTCGGGCATTTATGTGTGTGATGTCCTTAGGTTAGTTAGGTTTAAGTAGTTCTAAGCTCTAGGGGACTGATGACCTTAGAAGTTAAGTCCCATAGTGCTCAGAGCCATTTGAACCATTTTTTTGTACACGCTTGCCGGAGGCAATACAAATGAACGGTAACCGTCAGCAGGCATAAGCTGCATGTCCCGATCCCACTGTTATCACGGAACTGTACCTAGCCCTGCTATTCTGCCATCTGCCACGTGTCGGACGATAGCCTTCCTCCGTCCAACACGCAACGATCACCACGGAAACGGAAGAGACGACGCCATATCCCTTCTGATGACTGTCTCCATCGGATGTCTGCACAGTATGACCACCTACCAATTAATGGTGCGCCCTCCTCGGACGGCCTGACACGTGACCACGTGACTTCCTTCCCCATCTCCAGTCAGCGTCCACCTCTGGACACCGGCCTTCCCCCATCTGTGTCCGATGCAGTTGGCTCTCTTTGTGTTTGAAGCTACCTGAGGGCGCACCTCTGATAATGTTCCACTGAACCGGCCTGGTGACGCACCTGTCTCCTAGGCGGACGACGTCGATGCTGAGGAGTGACATTCTGGAGGAGTACAGAGCGGTGGTGCCCCCTTGGTGGGGATGGCTGCCTCCCCTCCACAGTGATGTGTCCTTCCATGGGGTCTAACAGGGAGCTCCCTGAGCTTCCCCCGTGTCTGAATCATCCGTCCTCCTCGCGATGGCAGCTTCCCAGCGTAGTCACGGTCAATCAGTGGCGGGTACAGAAAGTCCTCAAGGAGGGGGAGCTAAAGATACCTTGAGCTACCTTTACTTTTAGAGTAATAAAAAATAATCAAGTCACATGCAAAGTTTAAGTAACATTTATTTAAGCTGGTTATACACATATACAAGACAATTCCCCCTTATGATATCAAAAAGTTACAATTGTGGTTCTCTTCCTACGCACCTCTTCTTCCTGGCAAATTGGTTAATTACATCATCACTACGACAATCAATGTCAGAGTGAGTGTTCAACAGAGCTAAGCCATTGAGGCGATCCTCCTCCATTGTCGACCTCAGCCATATCTGTGTACGCCGCAATGTTAAAAAACGTCTTTCTACTGTAGCAATAGATGCAGGTAGACAAGCACATATTTTGTACAGCGTGTGCAAAGTAAGATAGTCAGATCTAATACCAACAGACAACGCTTGCATAACGAATCGCGATCATTTAGGGCGTTTATGTTCGTTTGCTTGTACTGAAGAATCTCTCCCATTAGTCTCTTTTTAATATACGCATCAATAGTATCCCGTGCCTAATCGTGTTACGAATTAGGTATGGGAAACTACTGTTACGTTACTAGTAAAAATACTGTTACGAGTCTCGTAACAATATTTTTACAGAGAAATTACAATGAATTACTGATGTTAATACTTCACAATCAACCGATCACTCTCACTCTTGACTAATCTTCACACTTGCTACAACTAGGACTTGTTACTTATTCATTCTTCAGTCTTAATATTTCTGCTTCAGAATGTAAGCTAGCTTCCTGTTCGGCGAACAGTCCGTATTTATGGAAATGAACGTTTGGTGTCATTGGCAGGGAGGCCCCTTATGGGGCAGGTCCGATCGTCTTGGTGCAGGTCTTATTGCATTCGACGCCACATTGGGATGAAATAATGATGAACACAACACAACAGCCTGTATCTGAGCGGAGAAAATCGCCGACCCAGCCGGGAATCGAACCCGGGCCCCTTAGCACGGCAGTCCGTCACGCTGACCATTCAGCTACCGGGGCGGAGTCCATATTTATAACGATACGTATCGAAGGTTCTCTGCACAAGAAAACAGTAGAATATTGGCGACTTTTCTCGAACAAATGCTAGAAAGAATAACGTATCGAGATCACTAGAATGGCCACGACTTTTCACGTAGGTATGTGTTACCTATCTACGTGCCAGACAGAAACGTATAAAATACGACGACGCAGACGCGCGTGTTACGTAGGAGAGTACAACTACTTTATAAGTCGATTCAGTCGAGTCGACTGAC
The DNA here is from genome assembly GCF_021461385.2 of Schistocerca piceifrons. Taxonomy (NCBI): domain Eukaryota; kingdom Metazoa; phylum Arthropoda; class Insecta; order Orthoptera; family Acrididae; genus Schistocerca; species Schistocerca piceifrons. The sequence continues at coordinate 768,019,241 of NC_060141.1, read as the reverse complement.
GAAAGAATCGAACTAATAGCGTGAAGGCTGACTGGCGAGGGCGGCGCAGGTGGCAATGCGGTCGGCCCCGCAAGCCAGGCGGGGGGGGGGGGGGCGGACGAAGTGGGGGGGGGGGGGGTTCCCCGTGCGCCCCCCCCCCCCCCAATATGTATCTGCCACTGACGTCAACACCATTCCAGCACGCCATACTCCGTGACATGCTGTATGCCGCGTACTTCGACGTTGCTCTCCTTCAGGAGGTGCATATTGCAACTTTCTGTTCTCCCCTTCGTTTTACAGTGCATATCTCTCATGGTTTCCCTACTGGTCGTGGGATGGCGATCCTCTTAAGAGACGGTATCCTCGCTGATGAAGTTGCCTATCTCCCTCATCCCAGAGATACGGCTCTCACGTTTAGTGGTGTCAGGATCGTGAGTGTGTATGCGCTATCAGCTTCGGGTCGCCGCCGTGAATATTCCATCTGCTTCTCAGAGACAGTCACGCCTCTTTTCCTGGTTCGGTAGTATAACTTGATCATGGGAGGCGATTTCAACTGCACCGGCCGCCCAAAGACCAACTACCACGCCACCCTCTGTGAGCGGTGCTAGCGACAATTCTCCAGCACCTCAGCCTAGTGGGTTCTTGGGAGCATGTTCATGATGATCGTTCGGGGTTTACGCATTTCACTAGCCATTCTTCCTGCTGACTCGATCGTATTAACATCTCCCGAGATATTATCAGCTGGGTGCATGATGCTGAAGTCTGGCCCTTGCGTTCTCTAACCATAACGAAAATATCTGCGCCATCAGCCTCTGCCGCCAAAGGACGTGTCACGGCCGTGGACCATGGTAACTGAATATGATCCACCTCACTTCACTCGGCTGCTGGCAGCTCATTGAGACCACGTGGACAGCTTGTCGTCGACGCCTTGATGCCTCTAAGTCTGTCCTGTCTTGGTGGGTTCTCTGTGCCAAGCTCTCTCTCCGCAAAGCCTTGATTGGTTGTGGAAGTGAGATTTCGGCGTGGCGGCACGGTCTCGGGAATTGTATTTCACCATACTCCGGGAAGGTACTAGGATGCCGTATCCACCAGAGCGCCAGGCAATGACGACTGGTACCAAGGCACAGCTCACATTGCCGGCCGAAGTGGCCGTGCGGTTAAAGGCGCTGCAGTCTGGAACCGCAAGACCGCTACGGTCGCAGGTTCGAATCCTGCCTCGGGCATGGATGTTTGTGATGTCCTTAGGTTAGTTATGTTTAACTAGTTCTAAGTTCTAGGGGACTAATGACCTCAGCAGTTGAGTTTGAGTCCCATAGTGCTCAGAGCCATTTGACCCATTTTTGACCCACAGCTCACATTCCGCTCCACCTTGAAGGAGCTACGGGCAGGCCAAGCACACACGATGGGCTAGGGCAAGAGTGTCCATCTGTGTATCATGTCACAGAGGAAGGACTCCACCATCGGAGGATTTTGATTAATCTTCTTTCGACAATGGAGAGCGTTTTGATACCTAACGAGATATCGGGCCTGCCCTCCATGGACATTACTCTGAACAACGTCACCACCCTGCCAACATTACGGTGGTCTCCAGACTCTCCTTTGGCTCGGTTGCCGTCGAAGCGATGATGGATCTCCACAACTCGGTACGTGGTTTCCCCTGATGAACCTTCTTTGGTAGATGCCAATAACATCCGAACTGCCCTCTGTCGCTATCGGGACATAGTCGCTCTAGCTCATGCTCGTCGTATGCCTAATCCTTAGGCAGCTCTTCAGCCAGGCGTTTGATGGGGATGCTTAGCAATATGAGATACACTGATACTGCCTTCGACGTCGTAAATCTTCTCATTCGCTTAGCGAGATCCCGTGTACTCTACAGCGGCCATCTCATTCCTCTCATCTTAATCCGTCGTTCAGTGCGTCAAGGCCGTTCACTCTCCGCACTGTTGTATGCTTTCGAGACGGAACCATTGCCTTGCTGCCACTGTCAAGGCCTGCCTGGAATTTCTCCTGGCAACCAAGTGTTTAGCTGCGAAGCTCTTTCAGACGATATCGTCCTCGTACTTCATAGTGGTGCTGAGGTCAGGGAGTCTCTCGGATGGGTTACCACCTACGACGAAGCTGCCTTAACGTCCGCAAATCGAGCGTTGTGGCCAGAGATGCGGCGCTTCCTGCAGACAGCGCTGCTCCATTGCGTGTGGCTGCTACTATCTGATGCTTGATTTCGTAAGTGATCTGTGGCGCACGATTGCCCTCAATTGCCAGCGCTTTCTGCCCCAGTTACGAGCTGGGTTTCTAGACCAGTTACGAGCCCTTGACCTTCTGCAACGGACAAAATACGTTCATTTATATTTGGCGTCACGTATCCCCCACGTGGCACAGACACTGCCCGTTCCGCCATCCATGGCCTGCTGTATACTAGCAGCATTGCGTTCATATGTTTGCCACGGACTGGTGTTCAAGACACGGTACGAGAGCCTCATCCCCCGCGGTGCAGGGCCGCTTTAGGACGATCATTCTCTCTGACGGACCTACAGCCCTTTTCGTCGGCTCTCACATACTGCTGTGGTGCCGTTGTCCGATGTGCCTTACCAACTTTTTCCTGGAGGCCATCTCTCAGTACGTATCCAGCTTTCAGGAATCCCGCTGCCCTTCTTTTACTTCCGCAATTTTTTTACTCGTAATGAGCTATGTGCGTACTGTGATATTGCCAATGCGCTTGATGTCCACTAAAGTTATCTTTGGCTTTCTTCAGTAGAACAAGTCACCAAATATGGTTCTGGGGGAAGCAGCCCCACGACGACTGGTGATCAGTCTGTGGTCCGTATATTTCCACTGACGTCCGGTCTCCATGGTACCTTGCAGTCAATGAGAAGCAAGTATTCCCGTCTTGCCTTCACGGGATTCACCTTGCTGACACCCCGGTACGTGTCGCCTGTGATGACACAGGCCGGACGGGTGGCCGAGCGGTTCTAGGTGCTTCAGTCTAGGGGACTGATGACCTCAGATGTTAAGTCGCATAGTGCTCAGAGCCATGTGAACCATTTGATGACACAGACGAGCATTACCTGATGTGCAGATCGGAAGACGTTATTGGTGCCACAGATCTTGTCCCTAATTACCTGTACGACTCCTCATCAGATACCTACTCAATTGCTGCTCTTTCCTGACGCGGGATACTTCTCGCAGTCGATGACGAACTCTGTGAAGTAGATTAGTGGTCACGCAGCTCACTACTTGGCTGCTGATAGCAAGTGAAATATCCAAGATGTTTGGCTGTTCCTTGTTGTTGTGGTCTTGAGTCCTGAGACTGGTTTGATGCAGCTCTCCATGCTACTCTATCCTGTGCAAGCTTCTTCATCTCCCAGTACCTGCTGCAGCCTACATCCTTCTGAATCCGCTTAGTGTATTCATCTCTTGGTCTCCCTCTACGATTTTTACCCTCCATGCTGCCCTCCAGTACTAAATTGGTCATCCTTTGATGCCTCAGAACATGTCCTACCAACCGGTCCCTTCCTCTAGTCAAGTTGGGCCACAAACTCCTCTTCTCTCAAATTCTATTCAATACCTTCTCATTAGTGATCTACCCATCTAATCTTAGGCATTCTTCTGTAGCACCACATTTCAAAACCTTCTGTTCTCTTCTTGTCTAAACTATTTATCGTCCATGTTTCACTTCCATACATGACTACACTACATACAAATACTTTCAGGGTCGACTTCCTGACACTTAAATCAATACTCGATGTTAACAAATTTCTCTTCTTCAGAAACGCTTTTTTTGCCATTGTCAGTCTATATTTTACATCCTCTCTACTTCAACCATCATCAGTTATTTTGCTCCCCAAACAGCAAAACTCCATTACTACTTTAAGTGTCTCATTAACTAATCTAATTCCCTCGGCATCACCCGACTTAATTCGACTACATTACATTATCCTCTTTTTGCTTTTGTTTGATGTTCTTCTTATACCCTCCTTTCAAGACACTGTCCATTCCGTCCAGCTGCTCTTCCCGGTCCTTTGCTGTCTCTGACGGAAATACAATGTCATCGGCGAACCTCAAAGTTTGTACTTCTTCTCCATGGACTGTAATTCCTACTCCGATCTTTTCTTTTCTTTCCTTTACTGCTTCCTCAATATACAGATTGAATAGCATCGGGGAGAGGCTACAACCCTGTCTCACTCCCTTCTCAACCACTGCTTCCCTTTCATGTCCCTCGACTCTTGTAACTGCCATCTGATTTCTGTACAAATTGTAAATGGCCTTTCGCTCCCTGTATTTTACCCCTGCCACCTTCAGAATTTGAAAGAGAGTATTCCAGTCAACATTGTCAAAAGCTTTCTCTAAGTCTACAAATGCTAGAAACGTAGGTTCGCCTTTCCTTAATCTTAAGTCATAAGGTCAGTATTGCCTCACGTGTTCCAACATTTCTACGGAATCCAAACTGATCTTCCCCGAGGTCGGCTTCTACCAGTTTTTCAATTCGTCTGCAAGGAATTCGCGTTAGTAATTTGCAGCTGTGACGTATTAAACTGATAGTTCGGTAATTTTCACATCTGTCAACACTTTTTTGCTTTCTTTGGGATTGGAATTATTAGATTCTTCTTGAAGTCTGACGGTATTTCGCCGGTCTCATACATCTTGCTCCCCAGATGGTAGAGTTTTGTCAGGACTGGCTCTCCCAAGGCTGTCTGTTGTTCTAATGGAATGTTGTCTACTCCCGGGGCCTTGTTTCGACTTAGGTCTTTCAGTGCTCTGTCAAACTATTCATCCAGTATCATATCTCCAATTTCATCTTCATCTATATCCTCTTCCATTTCCATAATATTGTCCTCAAGTACATCGCCCGTGTATAGACCATCTATATACTCCTCCCACCTTTCTGCTTTCCCTTCTTTGTTTAGAACTGGGTTTCCATCTGAGCTCTTGATATTCATACAAGTGGCTCTCTTTTCTCCAAAGGTCTCTTTAATTTTCCTGTAGGCAGTATCTATCTTACCCCTTGTGAGATAAGCCTCTAAATCCTTACATTTGTCCTCTAGCCTTCCCTGCTTAGCCATTTTGCACTTCCTGTGGATCTCATTTTTGAGACGTTTGTATTCCTCTTTTCCTGCTTCATTTACTGCATTTTTGTATTTTCTCCTTTCATCAATTAAATTCAGTATCTCTTCTGTTACCCAAGGATTTCTACTAGCCCTCGTCTTTTCATCTACTTGATCCTCTGCTGCCTTCACTATTTCATTTCTCAAAGCTACCCATTCTTCTTCTACTGTATTTTTGCCCCATTCCTGTCAATTGTTCCCTTATGCTCTCCCTGAAACTCTGTACAACCTCTGGTTCTTTCAGTTTATCCAGGTCCCATCTCCTTAAATTCCCACCTTTTTGCAGTTTCTTCAGTTTTAATCTACAGTTCATAACCAATAGATTGTGGTCAGAGTCCACATCTGCCTCTGGAAATGTCTTACAATTTAAAACCTGGTTCCTAAATCTCTGTCTTACCAATATATAATCTATCTGAAACCTTCTAGTATCTCCAGGGTTCTTCCATGTATACAAGCTTCTTTCATGATTGTTGAACCAAGTGTTAGCAATGATTAAGTTACGCTCTGTGCAAAATTCTACAGGCTGCTTCCTCTTTCATTTCTTAGCCCCAATCCATATTCACCTACCACGTTTCCTTCTCTTCCTTTTCCTACTGTCGAATTCCAGTCACCCATGACTATTGAATTTTTGTCTCCCTTCACTATCTTAATAATTTCTTTTATCTCATCATACATTTCATCAATTTCTTCATCATCTGCAGAGCTAGTTGGCATATAAACTTGTACTACTGTGGTAGGCGTGGGCTTCGTGTCTATCTTGACCACAATAATGCGTTCACTATGCTGTTTGTAGTAGCTTACCCGCACTCCAATTTTTTTATTCATTATTAAACCTACTCTTGCATTACCCCTATATCATTTCGTAATTATAACCCTGTATTCACCTGACCATAAGTCTTGTTCCTCCTGCCACCGAACTTCACTAATTCCCACTATATCTAACTTTAACCTATCCGTTTCCCTTCTTAAATTTTCTAACCCACCTTCCCGATTAAGGGATCTGACATTCCACGCTCCGATCCGTAGAACTCTAGTTTTCTTTCTCCTGATAACGACGTCCTCCTGAGTAGTCCCCGCCCGGAGATCCGAGTGGGGGACTATTTTACCTTCAGTTCCTTAATAAACGCCATTGGCAATCCAAAATACAGACAATTTTTCTCCAACTTTACCCTTGACCCACCGCCAGGTCTGGGGTGCTCCTCTCATGAAGAGTTGATCCCCGCCTCTTCCACACTTAGAACAGATACTTTCTCTGGTCAGCGAAATGTTCTTCTCGGAAAAACCATACGTCGATAGTCTGATGAGTCTGACCTCTTGCTGCACCCTCCTCCTCGAGACACCAGATTCCTGCTATTCTAGGTGGTATTAATGTTGCAAAAAATTAAAAAACCACGTTCATTGTACCTCTGTACCATGTTCCCTACGCTTTCCTTGGTCCCTGGACGTGGGAACTGGAATTGGTGGCCTGGCCTCGGGTTGCGACCTCTGCCCACTTTGCCCCCGCCCCTCCTTTTGGGCACCGTGAAAGTTGCTTAAAAAAACTGTTCGTAAAGGCGGGAGAATCAGCAACGATTCACGACGTGAGGATGCAGAAGGCAAAGGAAATCACTGCATTAAAGACACGTAACGTGTATCCACAGGACATGTGGCCTGTATTTGAAGAAGTGTCATGATGATCTCTCCACGCGCAAAATATTCAGAAATAGCCCCCCATTCGGATCTCCGGTAGGAGACTACCGAGAGGGAGGTGACAATGGGAAAAATATTGAATAACCAACCAAAGGATAACGTTGTACGAGTAAGGGCGTGGAATGTCAGAAGCTTGACTGTGGTAGGCAAGGTAGAAAATCTGAAAAGGGAAATACAAAGACTCAATCCAGATACAGTAGGGGTCAGTGAAGGGAAATGGAAATAAAACATGCATTTTTGGTCAAATGAGTATAGGGTGATACCAACAGCAGCAGGAAATGGTATAATGGGAGTACGATTCGTTATAAATAGAAAGGTAGTGCAGAGAGTGTGTTACTGTGAACAGTTCAATGATAGGGTTGTTCTTATCAGAATCGGTAGCAAACCAACACCGACAACGATAGTTCACGTATATATGCCGACGTCGCAAGATGAAGATGAACAGATAGAGAAAGTATATCAGGATATTGAAAGGGGAACACAAAACGCCAAGGGAGACAAAAATATAACAGTCATGGGCGACTGGAATGCAGTTGTAGGGGAAGGAGTAAGAGAACGGTTACAGCAGAATATGGGATAGTGACAAGGAATGATAGAGGACAAAGATTAATTGAGTTCTGTAATAAATTTCAGCTAGTAATTACAAATACTCTGTTCAGCAATCACAAGAGGAGGAGGTATACTTGGAAAAGGCCAGGCGATGCGGGAAGATTTCAGTTAGATTACATCATCGTACGACAGAGATTCCGATATCAGATACTGGATTTTAAGATGTACCCATCAGCAGATATGGACTCAGGTCACAATGTAGTAGTAGTGAAGAATAGGTTGAAGCTTAAGAGATTAGTCAGAAGGAATTAATACGCAATGAAATGGGATATAGAAGTATTAAGGAATGTTGAGATACGCTTGAAGTTCTCTAAGGCTATACATACAGCAATAAGGAACAGCTCAGAGCGCAGTAAAGTTGAAGAGGAATGGATATGCCCGAAACGGCAATCATAGAATTTGGAAAGAAAAACGTAAGTACAAAGAAGTAACTGTAAAGAAACCATGGGCAACAGAAGAAATACTTCAGTTGGCCTATAAAAGAAGAAAGTACAAATATATTCAGTGAAATTCAGGAACAGTAAAATCAAGTAGCTGAGAATGACATAAATAGGAAGTACAGGGAAGCTAAGACGACATGGCTGCATGAAAAAAAGGAAAATGTGAGGAAATCGAGAAAGAAATAATGTCGGAACGACAGACTTAGCATATACGAAAGTCAAAACAACCTTCGGTGAAATTAAAAGTAAGGGTGGTAACATTAAGATTTCAATGGAAATTCCACTGTTAAACATAGAGGAGAGAGCGGATAGGCGGAAAGAGTACATTGTAGGCCTTTAAGAGGGAAGATTTGTCTCATGTGATAAAAAAAGAAACAGGCGTCGATATAGAAGAAATAGAGGATCCAGTATTAGGATTAGAATTTAAGAGCTTTGGAGGGCTTAAGATCAAATAAAACAGAAGAGATAGATAACATTCCATAAGAATTTTTAAAATCATTGGTAGAAGTGGGAACAAAACAAATATTCACGTTGGTGAGTGGAATTTATGAGTCTGGTGATGTATCATCTGACTTTCGGAAAAATGGTCACACAATTCCGATGACTGCAAGAGCCGACAAGTGCGAGAATTATCTCACAATCAGGTTAACAGCTCATGCATCGAAGTTGCATGCGCCGGCCGATGTGGCCGTGCGGTTGAGGGCGCTTCAGTCTGGACCAACAGTGCCTTGATGTACTTGTGGATAGTATGCCACCACGAAGGCAGGCATGCGTCAAAGAAAGAGGACGTGCTACTGGGTATTAGAGGTACCGGTGTGTACTGCAATCTGGACCACGACCTCTGCAGGTCTCGCTGTTTGATGATACAACAAGCAATGTGTGGTTTTCATGAGAAACAAAAAGGGCGGGAATGATGCTTATGTTGATCTTTGTTCCAATTTTCTGTACAGGTTCCGGAACTCTCGGAACCGATGTCACGCAAAACTTTTTTTGATGTGTGTACAAGAAGAAAGAGGGAATAATGTGAATGGACGACCAAGAACGAAGTGCTCGGATTAAAAAGGGTGTAAGACACGAAACAATGTTGCAAATAAAAGGAAAGTTGATACGATACGCTGATGGCATTGGTATCCTGAGAGTAGATCGAAGAAAGACCAAAGTAAGGAGAATTAGTAGAAATGAGAACAACGATAAACTTAACATCAAGATTGATGGTCACGAACTAGATGAAGTTAAGGAGTTCAACTACCTAGGTAGCAAAATAACCAGTAACGGACGAAGCAAGGAGGACATCAAAAGCAGACTAGCTCTGGCAAAAAGGGCATTCCTGATCGAGAGAAGTCTACTAGTATCTAAGATAGGCCTTAATTTGAGGAAGAAATTTCTGAGAATGTACGTTTGTAGGACAGAATTGTATGGTAATGAAAAATGGACTGTGGGAAAGCCGAAGCAGAAGAGAATCGAAGCATTTACGATGTCGTGCTACAGACGAATTTTGAAAATTAGGTGTACTGATAAGGTAGGAAATGAGGAGGTTGTGCACAGAATCGGAGAGAAAAGGAATATGCCGAAAACCCTGACAAGGTGAAGGGACAAGATCACAGAACATCTGTTAAGACCTCAGGGAGTTATTTCCATGGTACTAGAAGGAGTTTGTACCATTACCTCCTTTCTGCGTAATTGTTGTGGTGTTGAATTAATTTAGTTTTTTCGTATAAGTCAATGAAGATTGCTACGTGTGGTCTGAAATATGCGCGTAGGCGTCAATCGCAACCCACAGAGATGATAATGTAATGTAGCAGTTTAAATTCTGAATATTTTTTTTGGAGCACCACGTATATTTTGAGCGCGAGTAACCGTGTCTTAAATATACGTAGCGTGACTTAATATCAATACGCAGGCGAAACGTTATTTATTATTACTGGAAATATTACGCTCTCCTTCAATGAATGACAACGTAACATAGCGTGCAAGTAACCCAGCGATAGTGTAGAGCATGAAATGATTTCTTTTCCCTGCATATGAATCTAATGTTACACGGAAAGAAAGAATGGTGCAAACACCTACGTATTTTTGAAATAATTGGAAAGAATTTCTTTAACTTTTTAAGAATTGGGATAACTTTAAATCCTTTGAATTAACTGAAAATACTTTAAATCAGAGGTGAAGCCTCACCTAAGATTTGGTGTGTTAAATCTCTGAATAAGTTTCGTAATCAAAATTATTAACTAACTTTAATACTGAAAACTGACTGTAAAACTTCATAAAAACACTTCGAATTTTTTTCCTTTTGCGAGTTTCACTCGCAAACAAAAATGGTTCAAATGGCTCTGAGCACTATGGGACTTAACTTCTAAGGTCATCAGTCCCCTAGAACTTAGAACTACTTAAACTAACCTAAGGACATCACACACATCCATGCCCGAGGCAGGATTCGAACCTGCGACCGTAGCAGTCGCGCGGTTCCGGACTGAGCGCCTAGAACCGCTAGACCACCGCGGCCGGCTCACTCGCAAACACTGAAACATTCTTCAGTACACGTAATGGCGGACTCAGCGCCACCGAAACGGTCGAAGCCAAATGGGCAGTCGACAGAAATAATAATATTATCTTTAAATAAATTTCATGTGGACGGAGAGGTATTTTTGAAAGGAAACAGACGTAACCTTAAAGCTCATAGAGATAGCTGGTTATACATACAACGACGGCCGCGCGGTATTAGCCAAGAACAAGCGAAAAACCAGAGAAGAAACAGCGGCGAGCAACACGGCTCTTGTGTTTATGTATATTGCACTTGAAGTTCCATGCTTTCATAGAGCGTATTTAAGTATGGTATTCTTTGTCACTTCGAGTAATGGAAGATATTTTCAATATTATCAGACTCGACAAAATGACTTGTAATATTACAGGCATTATTTTTTCTGTTTACATCACATTTCTATCAATTGAATAAATCGCGTTATACATTAGACAGAATTGCAGATGACGCCACAATTTTACGAATACTTTTAGTTTTCTCATTTACATAGAAGGTGTGTATACCACACTTGCTTTAGGCAAAGAGTTAATTAACGTAGCAGATTATCAAACGCGAAGCAATACAATATACTGCTGGAGAAATTTGCAAATTTATACGGGTCTATAATAAAGAACATCTGCATTACGGACAGCTGTAGCGATTCCAGTAGGTTGCCCAGACGACGCTTTTTTTGTTTGCAGGTGCTTCATCGAAGCAATTCGAGAGCACTCCTGAAGGGGACAAATTGGAATTTCCTCCCGTGAATGCGTTATTGATTTACATAACTGTGTGGCAACGGAAACTTTTAACGAAATGCTAACAATTGTTGGAGGCAAGTGCTCCACGGTACGCAGCAGGGAGAAAAAAAAAAAAAAAAAAGGGGAACCCTCATGTTTGAACGCTGCTGTCCCAATTTGTGGAGGAGGGAGCCCCGTAATGGAATTTCGAAAAAGGTAACGGATGGATTTAATTACTAAAAGCCTACTACATACTGTTCCCGGATTGGAGATTGCTATAATTCACTAGGCGCAGTGCCAGTAGGTCTGAAGCGTCTGAAGCGTCATTACAGAATGTAAACAACGCCGGTTTTGTCATCGGTCTCGCATAGTATACTTAACACTGTTTGTAATTGTAAAGATATTACACTTCGCCATCACTGCTGAACAGCGTAGATTCGTCCTTACGAACCACCAGAGTGGTCAATCCGCCCCTTGCAATCCAGTTTCGGGCAACTTTCAGTGTATAAATAAGCTACAATCCCGGTAATTCATTGAACAGACTAATGCGGCAAGATGAAAGGTTCTAGTGTCTATAAGCTAGCATTAATCTTTAATGTCATGATAAATTCGATATTACAATGAAGAACACCGGTATTATGGTGGTTTTCAGTTAGGGAGATGGGTCCATGAATGCAGACACACACACACACACACACACAGAGAGAGAGAGAGAGAGAGAGAAAGAGAGAGAGAGAGAGAGAGAGAGAGAGAGGCAATACCTCCGACGTCACCTTTTTCTTTTCTTTCAAAATGGTAAAGACCAGAAATCAGTCGCCCTTGCAGTTCCAGCTTTATTGGAGCAGATCCGAATTTCGGTTAGCATAAGACATTAACAGTGCCTAAAATACGCGGGAGCCAGACCTCAATATACAAAAATTACAACTCATGACGTAACATGTATCACTTGTACATTAAATTACATAACAGTATTTCTGAATTGTTATGCATGCTCTCGTACGTCTAGATCTGTTGTTCGGGCTCTTGTCACAGTTCATTTAAAAGAATGGCTCTGAGCACTATGGGACTTAACATCTATGTTCATCAGTCCCCTTGAACTTAGAACTACTTAAACCTAACTAACCTAAGGACATCACACAACACCCAGTTCATTAAAGGCTACTGTGTAATGAAAACATGGTAGACACAGGAAGAGTTACAGTATATATCATGTGCCTTGTAGCTGTCTGCAAATTTTACGAAAATTCATGACCCTGGTTTTATCTATACTTTTGAAGCTTAACAAAAGTGATTGAATCAGGAGGCGTGAATGTGACATGTTTTATAACTTCTAAAGTTAACTATTAAATGTGGCAGTAAGTTAGTACAGCAACGTCAATAATTTTACTTGTATTTTATTTTATTCATGTGCAAATTAAATTTTATTAGAGACACAACTGCTTTATTATGAAGATTATGTATTATGTAGTTCATGTAGGGGGCGTCACACAGCCAACCGACCTGTTCCTATGCAAAAGCCTACCTTCATTACACAATAGTCTTTAATAAACTGTGACAAGAACCTAAACAACAGGTGTAGACATATCAGGGCATGTATAGCGATTCCGAAATACTGCTATGTAATTTAATGAACAAGTAGTATAGGTTATGACATGAACTGCAATTTCTGTATATTATGCTCTGACTACGTAGGTCCACTTCCTGTTTTTTTGGCATTGATAATGGAGAGTTACTAGCCGAAATCTGGATCTGTTCTAATAAAAACTAGAATGAAAACGTCGACTCATTGCTGCTCTTTACCATGCTGAAACTTACGCTGAAGAGCCCTGGTACACCTGCCTGATATCCTGTACGGTCCCCGCGAGCACGCAGAAGTGCCTCAACACGAAGTGGCATGGACTCCACTAATGTCTAAAGTAGTGCTGGAGGCAACTGACACCATGAATCCTGCAGGACTGTCCATAAATCCGTAAGAATACGAGAGGGCGGAGATCTCTTCTGGACAGGACGTGGCAAGGCATCCCAGATATGCTCAATAATGTTCATGTCTGGGGAGTCTGGTGGCCAGCGGAAGTGTTTAAACTCAGAAGAGTGTTCCTGGAGCCACACTGTAGAAATTCTGGACTTGTGGGGTGACGCATTTTCCTGTTGGAATTGCCCAAGTCCATCGGAATGCACAATGGACATGAATGGATGCAGGTGTTCAGACAGGACGCTTACGTAAGTGTCGCCTGTCAGGATCGTATCTACACGTATCAGGGATCCCATATCACTCCAAGTGCACATGCACCACATCATTAAAGAGCCTCCATCAGCTTCAGCTTGAACAGTCCCGTGCTGACATGCATGGTCTACGGATTCACGAGGTTGTCTCCATACCCGTAGACGTCCATCCACTCGGTACAATTTGAAACGAGATTCGCCCGACCAGGTAACATGTTTCCAGTTGACGGGCCCAGGCGAGACGTAAAGCTTTGTGTGATGCAATCATCGAGGATACACAAGTGGGCCTTCGGTTCAGAAAGCCCATATCAATGATGTTTCGTTGAATTGTTCGCACTCTGGCACTTTTTTATGGCCCAGCAATGAATTCTGCAGCAACTGGAGGAATGGTTGCACTTCTGTCACCGTTAACGATTCTCTTCAGTTATCGTTGGTCCCGTTCTTGCAGTATCTTGTTGCGGCAGCAGCGATGTCGGAGATTTGATGTTTTACCGGTTTCATGATATTCACGGTACACGCGTGAAATGATCGTAGGGGAAAATCCCCACATCATCGGTGCCTCGAAGATGCTGTGTCGCATAGCTCGTGCGCCGACTACAACACCACGTTCAAAACTCTCTCACATCCTGATAACCTGTCACTGTAGCAGCAGTAACCACTCTAAATAGTTCAAATGGCTCTGACCACTATGGGACTTAACTTTTGAGGTCATCAGTCCCATACAACTTAAAACTACTGAGACCTAACTAACCTAAGGAAATAAAACACATCCAAGCCCGAGGCAGGCTTCGAACCTACGACCGTAGCGGGCGCACGGTTCCAGACTGTAGCGCCTAGAACCGCTCGGCCACACTGGCCGGCTAACTGATCTAACGATATAACAATTGCGCCAGAGAGTTGTTGTCTTATATAGGCGTTGCCGACCACAGTGCCGTATTGTGCCTGTTTACATATGTCAGTATTTGAATAGGCATGCCTATACCAGTTTCTTTGGCGCTTCAGTGTAAATCACAATAGTGGAGCGCATTCCACTTTCCTAACGGAAGATAATTTCATGTTTTTCTTGTCTGTTTCTGTCCCACATCGTACAGAGCAATCGGCAACGCCACGGTAGGCGCTCCCTCGATTGCTATTTCTCCGGCTGAGATTCTCCCGATAAACTAAGAAGGAAACTAACTTGCTCAATTATTCGCGTAGTATCTGCTTTGTTTCTACAATGCTCATGCTCGTCGTTCGTGTCCTCTCCGTAACGGATAACACGGAGGGGCAGGGGGACCGGGCTCTAGCCCCTCCTCCTCCTCCTCCTCCTGGCCCTCCCCCCCCCCCCATCCCCCACCCCCCACGGTCTGCGAAGACCTAGCTGTTGGCGTAGCCAAATTTCAATGAAGTTATCAGACTGAAATTTATGTTTGGAACACTCATGTTTCAAACATAACGGATTACCACGAAGAAGGGGAGAAACCCTTTTTATTGTTTACTTACACTTTCTTATTATGTTACTTGAATCCAGGTTTACACAAAACAGAGAGATGCCTTGTAAGGTAATTTCGACTGATCCCAAGGTTATGTATGTTAAGTACAGGGTATCAAAACAAATATCAAAAATTTTTCGAGGTGGGCGTCGCCGCCGCCGAGAAAAGAAAATAGATGAAATAATCATGGATCCAGAAACGCATATTTTCTGCTATCTGAACATTTGTTCCATAGATGGTACGAAAAACGTTTGGTTGTGGATTTGAGTGCAGACGTTGCATTGGCGATCGGTCAACAGGCCCAGCAAAGTGTACTGAGATGTGTTGTACTGTAATATTTGGTCAACTGAACGTTGCACACGTTCTTGCATCTCAGAGGTAAGGATCAACCTAGGTCTTCCACTATTTACGTTTCGGGGTGCTAGGAAGCCAGTGCCCACAACACGGTGGAATAATCGGCCAAACAGACTAACAGATGGTGCTCTGTGCCGTGGATAATTTTAAAGTAGAGGCCATGGACTCGCAAGCTGCCTCTGCTTGCTAAACCGTAGCTGAAATAATTTCTACAACATCACTTGTTGACTAATGGGATTCCACTGAACCATTCGTAAGGAAAACAAAATACGGAAGCGGTAAACATGAAATTGAAGTGGTTTGTGTCAGTAGTAGGACATCACGACATATAACCGCAGTTGCGTATAATTTATTCTAGAATAACACACTTAACAGCTCATGCATGCAAGTTGCTGACATGGGTTGTATACAGGAGAACGGAAAATAAAATTGAGGATGTGTTAGATGACTATCAGTCTGGCTTTAGGAAAGGTAAAAGTACCACACTGGCAGTGCTGGGGTTGCGGCTGATAATGGAAGCAAGACGGAAGAAAACTCGAGACACATCCATAGGTTTATAGACCTGGAAAAACGTCCGATAATGTCAAGTGGTGCAAGGCGGTCAAAATTCTGAGAAAAATAGGGGTATGTTATAGGGGGAGACGGGTTATGTATAATATGTAAGATAACCAAGAGGGAAGAGTAAGGGTTGATGACCAAGAACGAAGTGTTCGGATTAAAAAGGACACAAGCCAGGAATACAGTCTTTCGCCCCCAATATTCAATCTGTACATCTAAGAAGCAATGATGGAAATAAAGGAAAGATTCAAGAAAAAAAAAAAAACTTTGTGTTCTGCCTTACGGCAGGTCTTGTCATAGGAGAAGGCTCGCCAGAGATGTCTACCGCTTGAGCGTCTAACGAAGTGATTCCAGTGGTGGTTTCCCGTTGCCGCCCACTGATGATAATGAAATGATAATGATAACAACACAACACCCAGTCCCTGACCGAAGAAAATCTCCGACCCAGCCGGGAATCGAACCCGGGCCCCTCGGCTTGACAGACCGCCGCACTGATCAGCTATCGGGGCGGCCAGATTCAAGAATTATATTTAAAAAAAATTTAGTGAGATAGTAGGCACTGGAAATAGTCATTCATTTATGACGCAGTAGATGGAAACATGTTACTAAATGATAAACTTGAAAGCAATAACATTAACTTCTTTAAAAAGTCCTCCAATGTTGAATGCCTATTTCATTCGAAAAACTTTGTCTTCACCAATTACTTACCTAGCATGCACCACGACATAAATATATCAAGGCATAAGTGTTTTACATTCAATGCATTATACTGTTTTAACCATAGCAACTAGTTTATCTTGGGTTTTAAGATTCTTTGGACTGACGTAAACAAATGATTGTGAAAGTGTTAAGTTGTGACGTACGTGTGACTGATCTGTGTGCCAGACAACTCAATTACAAAAAAAAAAAGAAAAAAAAAGTAAGTAGATGCACTAACAAATTAATTTAACCATGCCTATCACATAGTGTACACACTATAACATATTTAACCTCCTGAGCAGGCGCCTTTTTCGACACATAACCTCACAGGCACACATAGCAACAGACACTAAACTCACTTCGTGTTAATTGCAACGTAAAAGTAACTGTAAATGCACCTGATGACGGCAGCAGGCTGCCCAAACGTATCGCGGTAGTAAAATATTAGTAACATGTGACTGTTGCAAAAAATATTTGATAAAAATCTTAGAGACGTAGCCCTCAAATAACACCCAAGTAACGTAAATTTAAGCGCAATATTTGCTTGTCAGGACTCATCGTCTGTGCTGAACACTTTGACAATAAGTTCAAATGGCTCTGAGCACTATGGGACTTAACGTCTATGGTCATCAGTCCCCTAGAACTTAGAACTACTTAAACCTAACTAACCTAAGGACACCACACAAGACCCAGCCATCACGAGGCAGAGAAAATCCCTGACCCCGCCGGGAATCCAACCCGGGAACATGACAATAAGTGTACAATGAAGTAGTTCAATCAAGTACACAACAGAGGGCAGTGTTTAGCACTCTGCCTTCGGCTCTGAGCCTTTTAGTCGTAGTTAATTGTATTTTTGGAAATTAAGCAATTTTGTATTACTCTTTATGTTGCCTAGCCCATGCCAGCAAGTTAGCAGTTGGTGACAGGCACTAGTTGGTACCCATAGCAGCTCTGTATACCAGCTTTTCACGCCATTTTGTAACACATTAGTTTATCTCATAATAATGTTGATTTTATGTTAGTTTTTAAGGAGAATAAGTTTTGTCATTTACGGTTTATTACGTTATACACTTCAATGGCTTTGGCCTGAAGATGGTCATACAGACCAAAACGAGTTACCGGTTCAAAATGGTTCAAATGGTTTATTACGTTATACACTTCAATGGCTTTGGCCTGAAGATGGTCATACAGACCAAAACGAGTTACCGGTTCAAAATGGTTGAAATGGCTCTGAGCACTATGGGACTTAACTTCTGAGGTCATCAGTCTCCTAGAACTTAGAGCTACTTAAACCTAACTAACCTAAGGACATCACACACATCCATGCCCGAGGCAGGATTCGAACCTGCGACCGTAGCGGTCTAGCGGTTCCAGACTGTAGCGCCTAGAACGGCACGGCCACTTCGGCCGGCGAGTTACCGGAATTAAATTATATACTTTACTGTGATTTGGACAGATTCTTTGTTAATTTGTAGTTAACAATTGTTGTTGTTTCTAAATTACGTCAAAAATTAAAATGTTAAGCCATTTAATTCTCTTGGTTTGGTTTTCAGTAATATTCATTGCCTGTCTTTGCTTGAGCGTCTTTGAAAGCTGCAGCCATGGCATTCGGTACGGTACAGACAATAGTTCGCAAGCACACGCTATTTACTATTGTCAGGTATCATTCAACTGCGTGCAGCGACATTTCAGAATGGCCGCACAACCGCACCGTTGTCGTACTCAAAACGAAAATAAAGTGTAAATATATAAAATGGCTGTGGATCCTGTTGCAACTAAATTTATTCTTTCTGTTATCAGTATCGCTTCTGAAAATAATTGACACTTTTTGACACCATGTACAAATAACATTATTTTTGTCAAACTATGAAAGAACCCTTTGCGATTAGTGGCATAGAAACTTTTGCGTCGGAATGTAAGTGATGGTAACCTTTATACGAAAATAAGAATTGTGCCCAAGAAGTTAAGTGATCTCATTTCGAAAGCTACGTTATTTCCGTCCGGAAAACTCTACTGACTTATGCGGCACTACCACCAAGAATGTGTGCTGCTGAGAGGTCATTTAGCACCTCCAGGCAAGTGAAAGCATGGCAGAAAAGTGCACTAAACCGAGATTCTCTAAAGTCTGCCTTACTGAGAGCTGGCAGACAGAAATCAAAAAGAGATAAATTTAAACGATTTAACCATAGATAAGTTTTCTGAAAGCAAGTGAAATCTGACTTCTTCAAAATGCACTGCACATATTTGTTTAAGTATCGTTCCACATGCAAATTTTCTTCAAATCTTTATTGCATATTTAATATAGCGGCTAAAGTTGTAGCTTCATCCTCACCAAAGGAACCAATGACAATATTGTAAACAGTTGCATGCGTTATCATCCAGTTACCATCCAACATTAACTGCGAACTTCAATGAAATCTTTTAATGTTAGCTATAGCATTTGTTCTTTTTTGAACTTTGTTCGACTGAACTTGACAAACAGAAAGGATATTTTTGATGTGAAAAGTGAAGCACCCAAAGGGGAGGAAGAAACGTAGTAATGAGGGGCTGAGAGGATATGTGATGTTACTTCAATGATTACAAAATCGGGTCAAATTTAGAAAGAACTTGGTACTGTGAACCTACTTACCTGCGTGACGCTGTACACCTCTGGTCTGGATGTTTATATTCATTCATTTGGGAAAGGTGCCATGAAGCCTTGTATCCTCTCCTGAGGCAAGGAGACTTACACCTGCTGTAACTGTTCCTTGGTGTTGTAAATAGTGGGACGGGGACATAGTTGACATCCGTTCTGATCCCACGCATGTTCTACAAGTGACAGGTCTGGGAATTTTTATGGCCATGGGAGTATTTCAGTACAACGTAGACAGATCGCGTGTCATGTGTAGACAAGCATTATCCTCCTGAAAAATGGCACCGCAGTACTGTCGCATGAGAGGTCACATGTGAGGACAAGGACTGTTAGTGACTAACCGCTGAGCCGTCAGACTTCCCACAATCAACATGTGCCGTGTCCTGAAGCCACACCTGATGGCTAAGCAAGGAGTAACAGTGCTGTGTCTCTCCAAAACATTGGAAGAACGAGATATCTCCACATGTCGGCTGCATGACCATTGCTCACCTGGGGTAGTGCAGAACTGCGATTTGAAGCTGATCACAATGGAACACCATTCATCAGTAACCCATGCTTCCCCCTCACGGCACCAACCCAAGCGCAGCTATTTGTCTTGTGGTGTGTACGCCAGCCTACACAATGGACGGTAAATCCGTAGTCTGATGGCCATTCCACCCGCGACAGAGAACTACAACTCTAATCGTTCACATACCTGTCCGTTATGTGTATATGTACAAAATTAGATTGACATCAGACAGATCATTTAGCAGAGCTGGAGTCGAAGATATAGAGTTTGGAGTTCTACAGTAATGAAATACGATTTACTCGGAACAAACTTTTCTTTTACTTTTGTAGCTACACGCTTATATCCAGTAAAATCTCATGTTGTTGTTGTTGTTGTGGTCTTCAGTCCTGAGACTGGTTTGATGCAGCTCTCCATGCTACTCTATCCTGTGCAAACCTCTTCATCTCCCATTACCTACTGCAGCCTACATCCTTCTGAATCTGTTTAGTGTATTCATCTCTTGGTCTCCCTCTACGATTTTTATCCTCCACGCTGCCCTCCACTGGTTCTTTCAGTTTATCCAGGTCCCATCTCCTTAAATTCCCACCTTTTTGCGGTTTCTTCAGTTTTAATCTACAGTTCATAACCAATAGATTGTGGTCAGAGCCCACATCTGCCCCTGGAAATGTCTTACAATTTAAAACCTGATTCCTAAATCTCTGTCTTACCATTATATAATCTATCTGAAACCTTCTAGTATCTCCAGGGTTCTTCCATGTATACAAGCTTCTTTCATGATTGTTGAACCAAGTGTTAGCAATGATTAAGTTACGCTCTGTGCAAAATTCTACCAGGCTGCTTCCTCTTTCATTTCTTAGCCCCAATCCATATTCACCTACTACGTTTCCTTCTATTCCTTTTCCTACTGTCGAATTCTGTCACCCATGACTATTGAATTTTTGTCTCCCTTCACTATCTTAATAATTTCTTTTATCTCATCATACATTTCATCAATTTCTTCATCATCTGCAGAGCTAGTTGGCATATAAACTTGTACTACTGTGGTAGGCGTGGGCTTCGTGTCTATCTTGGCCACAATAATGCGTTCACTATGCTGTTTGTAGTAGCTTACCCGCACTCCAATTTTTTTATTCATTATTAAACCTACTCTTGCATTACCCCTATTTCATTTCGTAATTATAACCCCGTATTCACCTGACCATAAGTCTTGTTCCTTCTGTACCTAAGGTCCATCACCGTTCCCTTTGGATCCCTACGTAATTCGGTGCTCTCCGAAATACACGATCGAACAGCGGAGGAGTGGTACTCAAGCGTCAACTTTAGGTTACAATATCTCCGGATGTAATTAACATTTTACGATGCAAGAAACGGCACTGATTACGTATTTGTTTATATGTTCAGATGTGCTAATAAAACTAACGTTGTTCCATTCAAAAAAACGTAGGTTTGTGTTAAAAAAACATACTTCCGTGGATTTTTGTATGGTTTGTATTAAACAATTACAGTAGCCCCTCTCCTCACGTTCGGTCTGTGGAATCGGTTCGTCAGTATTTGATGTGGTTTACGAAATATATCGAGCGGTAACGTTAGGTGACTCACCCTGTATTCTGTGGCTTCACATTGTTTGTCAGGCAGTGTGTGTTACTAAATTTCTAGTTACAAGGAAGTACTCTTCATTTCTGCATTTTGTACACTACAGCCTTGAGTTAAGGCTTTTACTTAGCGTCCCCTCTACGCAGTGGAAGTAATCATATGATCTCTACGACACATGGGGATATGCACATGAAAGACAAAATCGACAGAGTGAAACTGTCGGTTGATATATCGCGTGGTAACAGCCTCTTTTATTATACATGTCCCCATCGTCCATCGCCTGGGATACAAAGAAGCAATTTCCCCAAAGACTGTTGATGTCTGCAACCGGACACTCGCTCGTTGCTATGACTTGAGTCAGCGCATAATCCTTGTAACACTGCGAAAAAGTTAGAAACAAGATGATCTAACCCAATAAACCAACCTATCCTTTTTGAACTCTAGTAACAGTACCAGTAAATAAGGAAATTGTGACAGCCAACAAATACATGGAATATGAATGTAATTTCCTCCTAGTGCAGGAGAGTCTGTAGTGGGACGAAATTAAACGTCACCCATCCACCAAGTCAGCCCAGTTTGCAGGTGACTATAAGTTTAATTTAGTTTTTGTTTATGTGTTTTCTTATTATTTGTAATAAATGTGAATTATCTAAAAATTTTGTATTTTTTTTATGTGTTTCATGTACGGAGAGATCGGCGCAACGAACGGGGACAGCATCTTCGTTGCCGCGACCAGAGAGGAAATTGCTGGCCGCTATACGTCGCGGGTCGACAGCCAAGGAGCAACAGAAGATCCTGGAACCGAGTTGTTGCGTCGTGTTTCTAAAAATTAAAAATGAAGTTTTATACTCTTTTTGTACAACAATGACATCATATAGATCTTAATCTTATTGAAATGTTAGTCACTGTCTGTCAACGCTCAAGTTCACATCTGTATGTGTAGGAAGCTAATAAAATAGTGTATGCTACTAAAGTTGAAACACGTGTCTTGAAGATTTATTTATGAAGAGTTATGTGAACGGATTAATAATATATTTGACAAGACTATTGATTCAGACAGCGTTGGACGAAACTTTGAATCTAAAAGGTTTATTTAATGTGTGATTCTGATATCGATTAGATCAAGATAACGTGTGTCGATATAATTTTCTGAGGAGAAACAAACGAAATTTAAATTGGGAAAAAGTTACGAAAACCAATTGGCCCAAGTGATGTAATTCTTTGCATACGACTCAACGGATGTTTTACAGTTTCGTTCAAGAACCATTCTATGAAAATTTAAAAAGAATGTAAATAATTTTTTGAAGTGAGTGTAACTGACGTGGGTGACGAAGTCTGCACATGGTCATACATATATCAAACGAAAACTTAATACGTCGTTACACCGCACCGTGGCGACCTTAGAAACAGGACTTGTGTGCAACTAAGGCACACAGGTACGAAACAAAACATCAAGAGTCCTTCGGAAGTCAACGCGAGTTTTCGTGGAGCCTTCAACATCCAGCGGCGACTTCGTGGGTGTGGGCATCTGACGGAGCGCAGCCAAGCAGTACGGTCACGCAGTTGTTCCACGAGAAGGCGCGTCTGTTGGGCAGCAGCTGAACGCTGCAAACCTCGACAACCCTTTTTCTCCCTAAACTAATAGGCCCAGTACGTCAGCTGCGGGGCGTTCCTCCGGCTGGTATTAGAGGTGTTGCTGAGGGCTTCGCCTGTCTACGGCGGTGCCGGGCGTGGTTGCAGCTAGCGACGTTTCCGGTGTTCGACTCTGCGTCCTGCCGGTTGCGGAAGCGGGGTCGCAGCATCTCAGCGGCTGCATCGACGGCTGTTACATCTGCAGCCCATAGCAGCACACTAATCATCGAGAACTACAAATTACAATATTAGTGTCCGGTGAGTTTGTTTCAAGTTGGAAGTGGAGTGTTGTACATAGGAAGTGTGCTTTTACAGGATTGTTGATTACAAGTCTGCGTGTGTAAATAGTTAATATCTTACAATAATGTCGGGAAGTGAAATGTCAGACGAAGAGCAATCTATGTCCGATAGGAGCATGAGATCCCTTTTTAGGGCGATAGCTAAATTAAAACAATCTAACGGGGATTTCCTAGCTGAATTAAAACAGTCTAACGAAGAATCTACTGCTAGATTAAAAGAGGAATTAAAACAGTCTAACGAAGAATCTATGGCTAGATTAAAACAGTCTAATGAGGAATCTACTGCTAGATTGAAACAGGAACTAAAACAGGAATTAAAACAGTCTAACGAGGAATCTACTGCTAGACTTAAAGGGGAGCTAACAAAATCAACAGACAGGTTGCAGGAATATCTTAATGAAACCAGTCGAGAATTAAGTGATAAAATAGAGTCTTCTAAAGTTGAAATGCAGGAAAAATTAGTAGGACTTAGTAATAAGATTGCTGATAATTGTAAAAGGTTAGAAGAACATATCCAGGAATCGCGCGAGGAAAAAGCTCGCATGCGACACGATATTACTGACTTATCCGAGAGACTAGATAGTGTCAATATCTTAGTTGTAAATGAAATACAGAAAAATAATAACATGTTACGAGATGAACCTTCTATGCAAACGGAAACTGTTCGTAGAGAATTATTGGAATCTATTAAAGAGGTCTCTACCAAACCTGTAGAGATTTCTTCAATAGATAATGTAGAATTAGAGACATTAACTCATCAAGTAGAAAAGGACCATACCGAAATCGAAAACATGAAATCTTTAATTACTGAAATATGCAGTAACCTTGAGACTGCCAAAGATAATAACATTGATGAAGGTACAGAGCGTTCACATCGTGAACACAGTGAAGAATCGATATTAGCTAATCGCGTATCCAATACAGAACTGCGGATACAGGAAATTACTAAACGGTTATCGGAATTAGATAATAACGAGAACATTTCAGGTAGCAGAGGTAATAACATAATCAGAGACAACAGTCGCATCGAATTTGCTAGCTCGGACGACAACAATATGAATAAGGCAGTCACGGCAAGCCAATCCGATGCAACTCCGTCTCTGCCAGCTAAACAAAATCCGACTATTTCTCTCGCAGAATGTCTGGATGACATAACAACAAATTCAAATGTAGCAAGTCGACTTCCTGTATTCAAACCAGGAGGCGAACTGCACCCTATAATCTTTATAAAAGCTTTTGAAACATCATTATCTCCTAAATGGAGTAATGAAAAACGCATTCAATTTGTAATAGGACATTTAGAAGCAGAAGCTGCGGAATGGGCAGTACTGCATAGAAATGAATTCAGGGATTGGGATGATTTTGTTAAGCAGTTTAAACAAAATTATTGGTCAAGACGAAAACAACAACACTTAACTTTAGAGTTGTTAGCCCCTCCTCCATATTCTAAACAGTGGAGAGGTTATAGGAATTATTTTGAATGGAATTTAAACCGTGCTAAATTAATTGAAAGTCATCTAATACGAGTCCTAAGTAGTAGGTTACCGTATTACATAAAGGAAAGAAAAATGTTATTCTACGAATTATACAAAACCTTAATAATGGGGACGAAGCAGTTAACACCCGGGGTGTGTGGTTATCTTTTAACGACTTGTTGTATTGGAAAGCACAGAGGGAACACCAGAGATGGAAAATCTGCATTCCGGAAACTGTTGTGGACGAGTTAATTACTTATATTCATGAAGGTTACGGGCATTTTGGAATTCATAAATGTATTAAACATCTAATGAAGTATTATTATTTCAAAAATATGTCACGTATTATGAGAAGTATTATTAGGGCTTGTGAAACCTGTCAAAAGGTTAAAGTTAATAACAAATCCAAGCGTTATAAATTATATGCTGTAATTCCTCGAGGTTTGTGGGATCTACTGTCATTAGATTTTTTCGGCCCTCTGCCTCGGAGTTCAGGAGGATTAACATATGTGTTTGTTGTAATGGAATGTTGGTCCAAACATGTGAAACTGTATACTTTGAAACGAGCGAATACAGCAAGCGTTATACGCTGCCTCAGCCGAAATTACTTTGTTAACTGGGGCATTCCTAAACGACTTATGTCTGACAACGGTAGTGCCTTTATTAGTCAAAGATTTCAAGATATGATAAGACAATATGGAATCAAACATATCTTAATTTCGAAATATCACCCTCAAAGTAATTTAGTAGAAAGAGTCATGAAAGAATTAGGACGATTATGTAGAACTTATTGTGCACATAAACATACTCGGTGGGCCAAACTAATGCCTGAATTCGAAAAGATATTAAATGAATTGCCTCACCTAACGACGGGATTATCACCTATAGAAATTTTAGGCAAACGAATTATAGGTGAGCCTTTACTAGCTGCTTTACCTTGGCCACCAGTAAATGAGATACAACAAGATATTCCAGACGAAAAAGTTTGCGAACAGATTGTAAAAAATGCCGAACGGAGAATTAAAAGTTATAATCAACAGGCTGTAGAACCCTCATTTCAGGTAGGAGATCTTGTGCTAGTACGATCTCATCCTAAAAGTTCTAAGATCGATAAGGAATGTAGAAAATTCTTCTTTATCTTTGAAGGTCCATATGTTGTACATAAGATTGTACATCCCAAAGCATTACTTCTTATGGAACCTTCATCAGGTGTAATTAAAGGATTATATAGTGTTGATCAAATGAAACCCTTCATTCCTAAATAAGTTAATATTTAGTATATGTTATACACGGAAGAGCGTTCATAGTTTATTCATGTGAAGTTTTTCGTGATAGTTACGTATTATTTTAAAGAATAGAACAGAAAGCTTAAACAAGTGTTCTACAATAATCTACTGGTACTTAAAAAGAGGAAGATAACCAAAAGGGGGATTTATATGGAGGAAATTTTGCTCTTAGGTCTAAAGGAATTTTGCGTATTTTAAATTTACTCGGATAGTAGGAACCAAAGGGGGATGGTTAATAGTTTTAGGGACCATGGGCGTCCAGAGCTATATGGCTCACGAGAACATAGCACGGTGCGGTGTAACGACGCATTAGTAAGTTTTCGTTTGATATATGTATGACCATGTGCAGACTTCGTCACCCACGTCAGTTACACTCACTTCAAAAAATTATTTACATTCTTTTTAAATTTTCATAGAATGGTTCTTGAACGAAACTGTAAAACATCCGTTGAGTCGTATGCAAAGAATTACATCACTTGGGCCAATTGGTTTTCGTAACTTTTTCCCAATTTAAATTTCGTTTGTTTTTCCTCAGAAAATTATATCGACACACGTTATCTTGATCTAATCGATATCAGAATCACACATTAAATAAACCTTTTAGATTCAAAGTTTCGTCCAACGCTGTCTGAATCAATAATCTTGTCAAATATATTATTAATCCGTTCACATAACTCTTCATAAATAAATCTTCAAGACACGTGTTTCAACTTTAGTAGCATACACTATTTTATTAGCTTCCTACACATACAGATGTGAACTTGAGCGTTGACAGACAGTGACTAACATTTCAATAAGATTAAGATCTTTTTTTTTTTTTTTTTTTTGAAGAACCAATTATTGAAAGTCATTTAATACGAGTCCTAATTAGTAGGTTACCGTATTACGTAAAGGAAAGAATGATAGAAAGAGAATGGTCACAGCCGTGCGAATTGTTAGGATATTTAGAGCAGTTAGATATACTTAATAGAGAAAGGGAAGACGAGAAGTTTAGATTTGGTAGAAATGACAATCCTCGAAATAATAATAATAATAATAATTCAGAACCACGAAAAGCTAATAATAACAATCATAGCCGGTTCTGTTATATAAAACGTCAATCTAAAGATAAAGAGAGCCAACAAAATCGTGGTAATAACCCTAAAGTGCGGAAATTACACAGTAACGATCATGAGATAAATCATCCTCAAGTAATTAATGAAGGTCAAGTGGTAGGTGACGTCATCATAGAACGTTCGGAAAACTAGTAAAGTCCTTTAGTACGGGTCAACTAAAGGGAACTATTGGTCAAGATTATCCAAGACCCAATTGCAATTTATCATTAAGCTGCCAAAAGGACGATGACTGGCAACAAGATTTACTTCAGGAAGACAATCAGATAAGGGAGAATGTAACATATAAACCCGTTATTAAAGGTTATATTAAAGATACCGAAGTAAATATTATAGTTGATTCGGGTAGTGAAGTGAGTATTTTATCCAAAGAATTATTTCAGCTTAAAAGGAAATATTGGAATTTCCCGACTTTACCTGTAACTGGGGTGAAAATTATAGGAGTTACTGGTAAAAGAAGTCAAAATATTACTGAGGAAGTTTATGTAACTTTTGAAATTGCTAAACAATTAATGGCTCACTCTGTACTCGTCGTAGCCAACTTAAATGTGGCCATAATTTTAGGTATAGATTGGCTGTGTAAATATAAAGCTATATTAGATTTTAAAGATTCTTCCTTAACCATCCATAAGGAGGCATGTACTTTTAAGGTGAGGTTCTCTAACAGTCAAGTACCTGAAAATTGCTACGAGTCCTTACAGATTAAGTACGCACCGACCATGAATCTATTAACAGATTTTAGTGATCTTGGGTATGCAGTATACCAATGTCAGGCTAGTAATAGTATCGAAACCGAAGTGAAAGAAAAATGTTTATCTACGAATTGTCTATCCGAGCAAGAAAAGGAAGAGTTGGAATCTTTGATGTTAGAATTTAGAGCCGTCTTCTCAGATGAACCGGGGAGAATTAAAGATTACGTTTGTAAACTTAAGATTAAAGATAAGAAACCATTCTTTAAGAAACCTTATCCTATTCCAGTACAATTCAAAGCAGCGGCTAGTAGAGAAATAAATAAGATGCTAGAACAAAACATTATCGAACGATCAGGTAGCGCTTTTAACAGTCCGTTGTGGGTAGTTAAGAAAGCTACTGGTGGGGTACGACTGGTTCTGGATGCCCGTGAATTAAATAAAATTATAGAGATGGAAAGAGACAGACCTATTCCTATGGAGGACGTACTTCTTAAGATCGCTGGTTCTCGTTATATGAGTACAATGGATCTAACCTCTGGCTACCACCAAGTAACATTACACCCGGATTCACGGCAATATACGGCTTTTCTTTTTGAAGGCAGATCATATCAGTTCCAAGTTTTACCTTTTGGACTTAATATATCAGTGTCAACTTTCATTAGGGCATTGGATTCTGCTTTGGGTCAGCAATTGTTACAAAAGATTATTTTATATGTAGATGATATTTTGGTAGCTACTAAAACGTGGGAAGAACACGTAACGATATTACGGGAATTGTTTAACCGTTTAATTGACAGAGGAATTACTTTAAAATTATCTAAGTCTTACTTCGGAAAGGAGGAAGTGAGATTTTTGGGGCATATAGTGGACAGTAAAGGTATTAGGCCAGACCCAGCACATAGTGAAGCTATTGCTCGATGCCCGAGTCCTAGAAATCGGAAACAACTGAAATCATTCTTAGGAATGGTAGGATTTCTAAGAAGATTTCTTCCAGGGCAGGATATTGTTAATCCTAAATTACTAGATTTATTGAAAGAGAAGTCAGTATGGCTCTCGGGACAAGAGGAAGAGGAAGGTTTTAATAAGATAAAAGGAGCGTTAACCAAAGCCAAAATGTTATACCACCCAGATTTCGATCAGGACTTTGGTATGGGTACGGATGCCTCTGATTATGGTGTGTCTTGTGTAATATTCCAAGGTGATCTGACCAATGAAGAGGTATTATATCGGCCTATTGGATTCGCTAGTCGAACTTTAAATAAACATGAAAGAAATTATTTTGTATCCGAGAAGGAAGCTCTCGCAGTGGTATGGGGTTTTCAACGATTTAGAGGATTATTAATGGGAAGAAAAACAATTGTATATACTGATTATCAGGCTTTAATCTTTTTGAACAATTGCCGGTTACTTCACCGTAGGCTATTACGTTGGGTATTATACTTGCAAGAATTTCAGTACGAAATTAGGTATATAAAAGGATCTCAGAATGTAGTTTCAGATGCTTTGTCAAGGCTTCCCGTAGGAATGGAGAATATTAATATTGCAGAAGAACCAGGAACAAATTATCATGTTTATTTCCTTTTGACTAAGGAGAATGAACGTAAGGTTAAACGGATAGTAACTGCTGTTAGATGCAATCAAAGAAATGACGATCAATATAGGGACCTTATACAAAACCTTAATAATGGGGACGAAACAGTTAACACCCGGGGTGTGTGGTTATATTTTAACGACTTGTTGTATTGGAAAGCACAGAGGGAACACCAGAGATGGAAAATCTGCATTCCGGAAACTGTTGTGGACGAGTTAATTACTTATATTCATGAAGGTTACGGGCATTTTGGAATTCATAAATGTATTAAACATCTAATGAAGTATTATTATTTCAAAAATATGTCACGTATTGTGAGAAGTATTATTAGGGCGTGTGAAACCTGTCAAAAGGTTAAAGTTAATAACAAATCCAAGCGTTATAAATTATATGCTGTAATTCCTCGAGGTTTGTGGGATCTACTGTCATTAGATTTTTTCGGCCCTCTGCCTCGGAGTTCAGGAGGATTAACATATGTGTTTGTTGTAATGGAATGTTGGTCCAAACATGTGAAACTGTATACTTTGAAACGAGCGAATACAGCAAGCGTTATACGCTGCCTCAGCCGAAATTACTTTGTTAACTGGGGCATTCCTAAACGACTTATGTCTGACAACGGTAGTGCCTTTATTAGTCAAAGATTTCAAGATATGATAAGACAATATGGAATCAAACATATCTTAATTTCGAAATATCACCCTCAAAGTAATTTAGTAGAAAGAGTCATGAAAGAATTAGGACGATTATGTAGAACTTATTGTGCACATAAACATACTCGGTGGGCCAAACTAATGCCTGAATTCGAAAAGATATTAAATGAATTGCCTCACCTAACGACGGGATTATCACCTATAGAAATTTTAGGCAAACGAATTATAGGTGAGCCTTTACTAGCTGCTTTACCTTGGCCACCAGTAAATGAGATACAACAAGATATTCCAGACGAAAAAGTTTGCGAACAGATTGTAAAAAATGCCGAACGGAGAATTAAAAGTTATAATCAACAGGCTGTAGAACCCCCATTTCAGGTAGGAGATCTTGTGCTAGTACGATCTCATCCTAAAAGTTCTAAGATCGATAAGGAATGTAGAAAATTCTTCTTTATCTTTGAAGGTCCATATGTTGTACATAAGATTGTACATCCCAAAGCATTACTTCTTGTGGAACCTTCATCAGGTGTAATTAAAGGATTATATAGTGTCGATCAAATGAAACCCTTCATTCCTAAATAAGTTAATATTTAGTATATGTTATACACGGAAGAGCGTTCATAGTTTATTCATGTGAAGTTTTTCGTGATAGTTACGTGTTATTTTAAATAAATGACAGAAAGCTTAAACATGTGTTCTACAATAATCTACTGGTACTTCAAAAAGAGAAAGATAACCCAAAGGGGGATTTATATGGAAGAAACTTTGCTCTTAGGTCAAAAGGAATTTTGCATATTTTAAATTTACTCGGATAGTAGGAACCAAAGGGGATGGTTAATAGTTTTAGGGACCATGGGCGTCCAGAGCTATATGGCTCACGAGAACATAGCAGAGTGCCTTTAATAGAGGTTTGCAATAGTGTTAATATAGAACACACCAAACGGGGCTCTCTCGCTTGTTTCTCATAAATAAATGGCCATTACCCAACAAGGTGTCCGAAGGTAAAGAAAGCCGTGCCGAGATTCTAAAGAGAGTTTTGCTTGATTTCTTCTTGACCTCAGGCATAAATAAGGCATTAGGGAAGAGGATGACGTAAAGTAAATAGTACTATTAGTTATTGTGAGAAACTTATTAGTAATATACATTCTTGAAAAGAATAACTCTAGTAAATAAATGAAACTGAAACTAATCTATCACAATTTGAACGCTCTGTCCTAATGTACAACGTTAAAGAACGTACTAAATTAGTATTTATTAGCAACTATTAACTGAAGAGGAGCAATCTCCCTATATTCGGTTACGAATTACCATAAGAGCACAATTAAGAGTAAATGACAAATAGTCACAACGATATCGTATTAAAAGGATTAAATCTCTCTAATAGCAAGGACTCTAGGTTACGTAAAATGTGAGGAAAATGTATTAACAGTTAAATATTGTATATTGAACAGTTTTAATTTCGGTTAAAACCTGACAAACTGAGCTTGTGGGTGGGGTATGTAGTGGGACGAAATTAAACGTCACCCATCCACCAAGTCAGCCCAGTTTGCAGGTGACTATAAGTTTAATTTAGTTTTTGTTTATGTGTTTTCTTATTATTTGTAATAAATGTGAATTATCTAAAAGTTTTGTATTTTTTTTATGTGTTTCATGTACGGAGAGATCGGCGCAACGAACGGGGACAGCATCTTCGTTGCCGCGACCAGAGAGGAAATTGCTGGCCGCTATACGTCGCGGGTCGACAGCCAAGGAGCAACAGAAGATCCTGGAACCGAGTTGTTGCGTCGTGTTTCTAAAAATTAAAAATGAAGTTTTATACTCTTTTTGTACAACAATGACATCATATAGATCTTAATCTTATTGAAATGTTAGTCACTGTCTGTCAACGCTCAAGTTCACATCTGTATGTGTAGGAAGCTAATAAAATAGTGTATGCTACTAAAGTTGAAACACGTGTCTTGAAGATTTATTTATGAAGAGTTATGTGAACGGATTAATAATATATTTGACAAGATTATTGATTCAGACAGCGTTGGACGAAACTTTGAATCTAAAAGGTTTATTTAATGTGTGATTCTGATATCGATTAGATCAAGATAACGTGTGTCGATATAATTTTCTGAGGAGAAACAAACGAACTTTAAATTCGAAAAAGTTACGAAAACCAATTGGCCCAAGTGATGTAATTCTCTGCACACGACTCAACTGATGTTTTACAGTTTCGTTCAAGAACCATTCTATGACAATTTAAAAAGAATATGAATCATTTTTGAAGTGGGTTGTAACTGACGTAGGCGACGAAGTCTGCACATGGTCATATATCAAACGAAAACTTAATACGTCGTTACACCGCAAGTCACAGGGGACCGTTAATTCACCAGCCCAACATCTCCGTGTTTAAGCCGCCAGAGAAGAACTACGCCATGGAGAAACCAGTCAATTTCAGCTACAGGGTGTCAACTTTATACTGGGAGAGTTTAACTGCCGCAACACGGCAACCAGCTGTCAGAAGACCGACAACAACGGAAGTGTGCTTCAGTCGTGTGTGATGGCACGCGAACTTCAGCTGATCCACAGCAGCAAATTCCGACCCTCATTCAAAAGTGGCAAGTGGAGAATACAATTCTCACAGTAAGTTTGTCTCCTCTGGGTTTCCAGCCAAATTCGATGAGCACATGGGTGAGCGTATCTCTCACAACCACGTGCATTTTCAGAATTGAGTGGGAGCAAAAGTACACTGAGTTGACAAAAGTCATAGGATACCTCCTAATACCGCGTCGGACCTCGTTTGGCTTGGCGCAATGTAGAAACTCGACGTGCATGGTCTCAACGAGTCGTTGAAAGATCCCTTTAGAAATACTGAGCTGTGGTGGCTCTATAGCCCTCGATTATTGCGAAAGTGTTGTTGGTGCAGGATCTTCTACACGCACTGGTCTCTCGATTATCTCATAAATCCACCCGGCGGATTAGTGTCGAGGTCCGGTGTGCCGGCCAGTCTGTGGATGGTTATTAAGGCGGTTTTACAT
The DNA here is from genome assembly GCF_021461385.2 of Schistocerca piceifrons. Taxonomy (NCBI): domain Eukaryota; kingdom Metazoa; phylum Arthropoda; class Insecta; order Orthoptera; family Acrididae; genus Schistocerca; species Schistocerca piceifrons. The sequence continues at coordinate 767,986,365 of NC_060141.1, read as the reverse complement.
CTGCCTCGGCGAATGCGGGCAGGTTCCCCTTACTCTGCCTCAGTTACGCTATGTCGGCGATTGCTTTCTCCACGTATGCGTAGACCATGATTACTCTACACTTGTCTGGTGTGAGACGTTCCCAGGGGGTCCACTGGGCCCGAACCGTTCAATAGCCCTGGGTTCGATGTGGGACAGCGGTGGGGTGGGTGGACTGCTGTGGCCTATTGTGGCGTTGTGAACCACTGAGGGTTACGGCGGGGACGAAGCCTCTCTATCGTTTCTAGGTTCTCAGTTCCATACAATACAATACAAGGCTGAGAATAGGCTCAGCGACGATTCCACATACGAACTTGCGACCGAACCGCCGAATCTGTCCATCAGTAAATGGGGTATGTTCTCAACTGACTCGGTTGTTTTAACCCCCTCCACTGACGGAATGACCCGCTTCCTAATTCTGTATGTATAAAACCAATACGGACTTGTAGCTGTCTCGCCTTTGCGCTTACTGCTACGTATTTTAACCGTAAATAGCTCAGTCCTAATGGTAAGAGGTAGTAGTGAATTCACGTTGTTAACATTTGAATACAGCACAGCTGCCACAAGCTCAGTTCACTTTTACTCCACTCCTACCCTCGCCCTTGCACCACATTAACTATGTGCTACGTGGACATTGCTAAATTCACTTGCGTATACATTTTGACTGTTACTCGCCAGTATTTACCTAATGATTAGCACACTCCTAACCGGACTATTTCCCAAAGAGCTGTGATGATTGAACGTGTTCGATCCACGGCCTACAGTGCCCTACAGTTCACACGGTAACACTGCCTACCTGACCCACTTAACTTGGTAGTGAGCTTATGTATCCAATCACCACTGCTAGCAGCAGTGGATAATCCTATCAGCACGACGAGAGCAGCAGACTTACCGTCGAATCCTCCTGATAATACGAGTACTTATAAATACGGTCGCCAGCTCTGAAGGAGCAAAAGAATAAATCAATTTTTGGCTCGTTTCAAAGTGAAACGGCTTGAGTTGAATTGAAACTTAATTCTGAATATTACTATTTCTGATCATTTGAGGTGATTCTACAAAGCAAATACTCTCTCAATTCCTGTGAGTTGGCTTGGTAATTACTACCAAGACAATTTGTGCGACTTGGGTTAACAAAATTCTACCCTTCAACTTATTTAATGATTTTGGATATTACTCTTTGGACAATTGATATAGAATTACTTGAGTGACTTTACTTGAAAGGTTACTCAGAAAAATTTAAGTAACTATAAATAGGCGACTCATTCTGGTGTCACCATTGCTCTTTTCAACATTCTTATACGCTAAAGTATTCTACAACAAAAAGAATTGTAAATGAAAGAGGCGATGGTGGCCTCAGTCTGATTTCACTACACTATGTTTGAGGTTACTACACTTTACAGTGAACAAACATGCGTCGTAATTTTACTCATTACTATATTCTGTCCTCTGTACTTGCATTAAAGAAAACTGGTATTCTCCTTTTACATGTATACAAAGTTCGAATTAACAATTGTAAGCAGTCTTGCCTTGGGTAGACGTGTCGGTGCTGGTGGTGAGATGCATGTGGCTAACGCAGCTCTTCACGCCTCATGGCCTTAATGGTGGCTGGAACTACGAGCCGTAGCACTCGTATAAGCTACTGCACGTCCGCCATAAAATCTGGGCGCAGGAACTCTTACAATCAGCACCAGTGGCATAGAGACGGCTTCGACAACCATTCATCGCGTTTTACTCCACAAACGCCTACGATATTCGCCTCTTCGCTGTTGCACAATCACTTTTGCGTGAACACAGTTACGCACGTCCGGTTACGTCAACACTCCCCAGGCCATTCCATTGTTCAGTCCCTGTGTCTCCAGCTACCCCCAGCTACGCTCGTATCACCAAGAGTGGGGGCGTTCCCCTATCACCTTTTTACCGAAATCATTTAGTATTTGAGAATATTTATATTTACTACCCTGGAGTTCATACCAGTCATAATAATTTACTACTAGCGCTTTATAACATTAAATCATACAGTAATAACTTATAATTACCAAGAAAAAGAATACATTTGACTCTGAGAGCTTAGTGCATTGTCTGACAGGTAGCGCTAACTCCCAGTTTCGCCAATAGATGGCATCAGGGTGCACTCCCTGGCAGTCTCACACCAGCGCGCCCGTTTCCGACGCGCGGGCTCCAAATTACTGGCAGCCTACCATCATTTCAGTTCCGTTACAAACTGCAAACAATGAAAGTCGACTGCTGCTGAACTGACACGGGAGTTGGCCTTCCCAGTAGATGTTGTCGACCAAACTGAGGAATTCGGGCCAAAATGACAGAAACTGGCTGCTCGGTATAATGAATACCAGTGTTACCAACATGCAGATCCAGAGCACATGGAAGGACGACCTGGAGGTTTTCATCTATCACGGCGATCCTGGGTCAGAACTGACTAGGTTAGATTTGCTGCGCCAGTGGGGATGAAAGTCATCCCCTGAATGACTCTACCGAAGAGCAGCAAACAAGTCTTCCTTATTTGGAGAGTTGGCAGTGTGGACCAAAACAAGGCGAAAATAACCAGTAACCATGGCTAAACTAACACACTGATACGGTTCAGTGCCAAGGAAAGAGGCATAATTTCAGACCATCAAATCGAGTCAATAGCTTCTACAGGCAATTTGTGAAGCTGTTCCACTGTGAAGCTTGACTACTCTGAGAGAACACTCAAACGTTATGTGGTGTGCCGTTTGCTGCTCGCCGGCCTGGATGGCCGAGCGGTTCTAGGCGCTACAGTCTGGAACCGCGCGACCGCTACGGTCGCAGGTTCGACTCCTGCCTCGGGCATGGATGTGTGTGATGTCCTTAGGTTAGTTAGGTTTAAGTAGTTCTAGGTTCTAGGGGACTGATGACCACAGAAGTTAAGTCCCATAGTGCTCAGAGCCATTTGAACCATTTGAACCCTCTGCGAAGATTCCGTCAATTGTTGATTGAGTGTTTTAATTTCGGTGAGAGCGTCCACCGGTCGACTTATGAGCGTTAGTTTAGTCGGCTCACATACACAAAATTCCCGCATTGTCACGTTGTCGTTTCTGTAGAACTTGGCCTGTTTAAGAATTCGTTCTGGGGTGGCCTCCGCTTCGCCTCACTGCGGAATTTATTCACAAAACACTTTTGAAACGTGAAATGTATTCGCAGTTGCGAATATGGACAACCATCAGCTGTATGTGGAGTGACGACAGTGAAAATTAGTGTCGGAGAGGGATTCGAACGGTAATTCCCCGTTTTACGCAAGCGGTAGCCTTAAGCGCTTCGGTTATCCGTGCACAGCTCACGGTCAGACCCAAAATTCCACATATCGTCGACCATGATCGTAAAATGCACTCGTACACATTATACAATTACCGTACAGGGAACAACATCTTAACTGAAATTCGCTGCCTCGTATACGCAGATAAGTAGGATATTGCGGTGCATGTGTTGTTAAGAGATACAATTCAATGTTTCTTCGGAAACGCATGCATGTCTAAAGGAACACTGTATCGTGCTTTTTAACAGATCAGGCACTGCAATATCGTACTTTTCAAGCACTTCATAATTGGTAAATTAATTATTCATCGTATTTGCCCCTGATTGCGTGTTACCTAACTGCCTTTTTAAGCAGCTTCATAGTTTCGTCTGACATTTCCGATGTGAAACTGTCTCCACACGTAGGAAGAAATTTATTGGATGGTACTTTCCTTCGTTATAAAAACGGTCTGTAGTGCCCGGTCCACCCAACGACACGTTTACAACATTTGTTGCTTGACTTGTCGCTAGAACATCTTTTAATTGGGTGTGCGCGTTATCATGTGTCTGCATTAGTTACTTCCTCCAAATGCGGTTGATTCTGCACCCCAATTTTTTAGGCATGTTGTGGAGTGCCTTTCGAGTCTCTCCCACAAGCTCATTCTGCATTCGTATACACTCCTTTATGCCACCCCCAACTCAGAATGCATGTTTTCTACCTTTATAACCATCGATATTTTGGCATTATCTACTCTACCATCACTACAGCTGACTTCATCAGCAGTTACGACCATTTTGATTCGAATTTCTGTTAGTTTCTCCCCAATCACACCCTCTATATCCTTTTTAATTTTCCCAACCCCGTTTTTTAGGTTCAAAAAATGGTTCAAATAGCTCTGAGCACTATGGGACTTAACATCTGTGGTCATCAGTCCCCTAGAACTTAGAACTACTTAAACCTAACTAACCTAAGGACATCACACACATCCATGCCCGAGGCAGGATTCGAACCTGCGACTGTAGAAGTCGCGCGGTTCCGGACTGAGCGCCTAGAACCGCTAGACCACCGCGGCCGGCCGTTTTTTAGGCCCGTTTTCAAATTCCCCATGTCAGTGTTCATTTCAGAACTAACATTTGAAGTATTAGTTTTTATTTCCATCATTATTCGGAAAATCTTTGCAGACTGGGTTCTATATACTTAAACTTTAGGGCGAGCAGATGAACTATCATTTTCCGGACAACAAGTGCTCGGTGACCTTAACTGGTAAAATCTCCGTCTCCGACGTCGAGCCTCCAAAGTCACACATGTTTACACTTCGGTCACCAGTACGTAGCTTTTCTGTCATGATGACTGCCTCTGCTGTGCTGCTGATGCCGAAAGCGACAGATTCCACCGACGTTGAGGCTGCTGTCGATACCGACGGTGAAGTTCTGTCTGTCGAACAGTCCTTTGCGTTGCCTTCTTCATTTCACCTGAACATTGTTCCATTCGTAACTTCTGACACCTAATTTTTATCGCCTTCAAGCGTTTTCCACTGCAGACGATTTTTAATCTCTGAACCACCACATAAACCGCCTCCACATATCAGGATCACGAGCACGGATTCCTATTTGCAGCTTGAAGATGAAATGTTTGGTTGGCAGTCATCGGTCCCATCGGATTAGGCAAGGGCGGGGTAGGAAATCGGCCGTGCCCTTTCAAAGGAACCATCCCGGCATTTGCCTGAAGTGATTTAAAAAAATTTACGGAAAACCTAAATCAAGATGGCCGGACGCAGGTTTGAATTGTCGACCTCCCGAATGCGAGTCCAGTTGTAACACCGCGCGTCAATACGCAATAGCATTATTGCAGTCAATTACTTTGCAGTACGTCTCGTAGTTTTGGAGCCGTTGGCGGTGAAGGAAACAGCTGCTTGTATCTTAGCGTTACTCATTCGCACCTGTCGCTAGCCTAGCCGTGGGAAGCGCATAAGTTCGAACGACAGAATATTCAAGCCCCTAAGAATTTAAATAAACAGTATTAAATATTATTCAGTTTTGTTAAGTCAATATACAGTCGTTTGTTATTAAAAGGAAGTTTGTGTTAAAATCTCAGCTATCTAGCTGTGATACTTTCAGATTCAGAGACAATTACTTAAAACACAAAAAACCGACGTAAGATTAAAGTCTGTTAGGACTTCACTGAAGTTCACAAAATGTTAGGTCAATTTGTTTGAATTTTCATGATTGTAAACGTTAACTATTTTTCATTTTCGTAATATAAAATTCAGAAAATATCAGTTTTTATTTAATGTGTTTTTGGTTGAGTAAATGAGAATGGGTAAGAGTTTGTACGTGGGACATACGAAAAAAACATTCAATATTATCTCATGTTAAACTTCACATAACTATGTCATGGGAAAGTGTTAAGCAAGCAAGTTGCAAAGAAATGTGTAATTTCCCCATCGTGCTGATGACGTATGTCCAAGGGTACTGGCTCTTGTAAGAAGGCAGCCAGAATGGCCGTTTACAGAGTAATAGTTTTCTAAAGTTATTTCAAGATTAGTTTTCTTTTTGTTTGGTTTTGTAAAACGTTTTATCAATATTTACATGATGAAGTGACGTAAATGCATCTGTGAATAATGACTGGCGTAAGACAGTTTTAGCGCGAAAATGATCTCGAAGGATTGTTTTGATTGGCTAGTCATGTTGAACAACCAATCAGCGTTGAGCATTTCCCGCGCATGGCACGTAGCTATAGGCTGTGAGACGAGCAGCACTCAGAGTAGAGATGGGCAAACTGAAACACGTAACTGTTTCGAAACAAATGAAACAGTACAATGTAATGTTTCGATACGCTGTTTCGAAACAGTGAAATAGTTTGTGTTTTGTAATCTAATAAACCTACACATTTTATCATCTTGAATGTCTACTGTATAAGTATGTCCACATAAACAGAAATGAGTTGCGAGAGCGCTAATCATATCCCAGAAAGTATGAAATTATCACTTAGGCGTCTTGGCAGTTTCGTATTTCTGCAGAAAATGCGCTGCTTTCGTGTCGTGTGGCTTTCATACTTTTCAATTGGCTGAGGACAGCCATAGCTGAAGACAGAAAGGCCACCACGAACGGAACTGGAGGTGGGAGCAAACTGCAGAAACAACGGATATGCTACTGGAATTCCCACATTCCGTTAGTATGGGTAATATACCCACCCTGCTAATTGCCATGCACACAAAGGGAATCATTGAGGATAATAGTCACAGTGACTATAGACTCACAAATAACGCCAAATAATTCGGATAAATAACAAAATATAACAGAAAAAAATTTTGTCTTTCAAGGTGTTTCGAACCGTTACTATAAATTCACCATGCTTCCTAGTCCTTCCCGTTCACCATTACACTATCAGTGATATGTCAAACAGATTGCTTGCAATTATACCTACATCAGATTTATGTATATGTCTACTTTTTTTATTCAAAATGTTGTAGGCTTACTTACGTTTCTTAATATGATTACTGTACATGAACAGAGAAGCGTATGTTATCGAAAAGTGTAATTTAACTGAATGATTTTCACATATTTATTATTTTGAATGTGAATAGTATGCGTTGTTTTATTGCTTGGTTAGTGTTTATAAAGCAGATATTACGCCATTTTGGAATATGACAGTCAGCTAGAAACGAAGCTTTATTTTCGGATATCTTAAGCTTCATGCTATTGTTTGTCACAAAGATTTTGACACTCTTGAAAGTGTTTCATGAAGTGGTATGTTAAATGTGTTTCAGTACCTGTGCCGAGCCCGAATCTCGTCCGACACAGAGGGGAATGAAACATCACTGTTTCGATACAATTAGTCCGTTCCAAGCACTGGTGGACTGAAACAGCCTTATTTTGAAACAACGGTACAGTTTCTGTGTCTGCCTCGAGACCGAATGCGGCCCAGTTATCCGAGACAGGGGTGGAATGAAACACCACTCTTTCGAAACAGTGAACCGTAGCCGTTCCGAAACACTGAAACAGTTCCACGTATCGATACACTGTATCGAAACATAGAAACAGTGGCCAAGTCTTATTCAGAGATTCGCTGGCTAGCTATCGTACGTGCAGGTCATGTTGGACGTGTCCGTCTACATTATGAGTAAAATGAAGAAGTTACAGGATCTCGCGTCCAGATTGTATTACCGTGAAAACAGCTGCATTTAAGGACAGATTGTGAAACATTCAGCTTCGTGAGGTGGTTTGTTGGAAAGATAAACGCGTGTGAACTATTTCCCTTCGTAAAATTCCACGTGGCATGTTTCATATTCGTCTGTAGAATATTTGGCGAGCAATTCCTTTATTAGAAATCCACTGGAAAAGGACCGAATGTGAAACTCGTATATTGTAGCAGAGTAATGACTGTAAATCGCGTAACAATTCGGGTAGCACTTAAGTACATTCTCGGCTGCCTTGTGTGTGTACTGGGTTGTATGAACTGTGAGCTGAGGGCAGTGATATTATTCGTTAATTAGATACGGGCTGATGACAAGTGTTTAATTTTGAACCTAAAGAAATAAAAAAACTCGTTGTAGAATTTTGCCATTTTTCTAAAGAGATGAAGTAATCGCCCTCCACCCGAAATTTGTTATAAGATATTACAGGATAGCTTGCTACCAAAGATTATGCGGACTTTCCAAACGGTGTTTTTCTTCAACGCTGCTTTTAACATCGTCTGGACAGTATGGAGAGAAACGGGCTGGGGATCAGACGCCGTACTGAGGTGGGTGGAACTTTTGTAGTGTACAGTTCGACGAGAGACTGCGATCAAACATTTGCGCCGGCATTTATAACCCGCCCCGCCGCACGGTATGCCACCTCGCTCGGTAAACATGAAATGAATGTACGTGCAGTCACAGACGAGAACCTCACTTGCGGCTTCAGTGCTCTGCATTTAAAGTGACAAAGGCGGAAATGTACGGCTCTGAATAGGACTTGGGTCATAAAAATCCTAGAGACGAGCCGTACACCATTTGCTTTACGCTTTGTTTTTGTACTATCAAATAATTGTCAACATGGGCAACACTACAATTAAACCTTGAACAGTTGGTTTGTCGGCCGGAGTGGCCGAGCGGTTCTAGGCGCTACAGTCTGGAACCGTGCGACTGCTACGGTCGCAGGTTCGAATCCTGCCTCGGGCATGGATGTGTGTGATGTCCTTAGGTTAGTTAGGTTGAAGTAGTTCTAAGTTCTATGGGACTGATGACCTCAGAAGTTGTCCCATAGTGCTCAGAGCCATTTGAACCACAGTTGGTTTACTCAGTGAGGTCAAACTTTTACTGCATAGTGGCCCTACAAGTAGTTTTATATGTAGATAAAGTTAATTTTTGAAATGCATCAACAAATCTTCAACTATCTAGTGTGACACGAAAGATGACAGAATCGCCGCTCAGACCAAGCCGCAGTACGCAAGTTCCTTAGTACGTAAGTTCCTTCACACACAAAAGTAGTGTCTCCTTCCGGATCGATGTGGCAAATTACACTCGCTTTTTTCTCCGTCGCTTCCGGTTCCGAAGAGCACCTCTTCCAGCACCATCATCCACCAACATCACGGCATTTCAGCCCATGAGAAATCAGGTAGCTTTCCGTCAAATAACTTACTTCGTCCAACATTTTGAAGTATATTCAGATGGTGTATGATTCATATACTAGAGTTTCTATTACTAAAATACGTATTGTAACTGACAGGTTATATGATGACGTGACCGTTGACACCAATTCTTATATTTTTTGATTACGTATCTGATTACCATCGACATATTTCTTGCTCTTAGCGAATCCTTATTTATATTAGTCAGCATTGATGCGGGCCGGTGTGACCGAGCAGTTCTAGGCGCTTCAGTCTGGAATCGCTTGACCGCTACGGTCGCAGGTTCGAATCCTGCCTCGGGCATGGATGTGTGTGATGTCCTTAGGTTAGTTAGGTTTAAGTAGTTCTAAGTTCTAGGGGACTGATGACCTAAGATGTTAAGTCCCATTGTGCTCAGAGCATGCTTTCTTTCAGCATGTATCATAATCAATAAATCGATTCACTAATAACTACATACAGCTTCATTTCATCAGTGTAAGCGTGGATAACGGTCTAGTTCGGCAACCTTAGACGTATAAACGTAATATTATAAAATATTTAAAACAATGTAGTATTCGTTGTTTTCTGCAATGATGGCTACTGTGCAGTGTCAATACCGGACATACCGTTTATGGTGTATTATAGAATCATTCACCACTCAGTATGTGTGAACATTTGTGGAAGAATGAAGGGTTTAACAATAAACGTACCTGTGATTACGGTTGGTAATTTTTTATACGATGTCTTGCATTCCGAAGATTCACTTAATACTCTTGCATTTATTGTACTACCCTTCCTGGCATCGTTTCAGATTCTTGAAATGTGTGATATGTTAGTCGTTGGCTCAGCCATGTACGCTACTTACGATCCAGCTACCAGAGTTCAGGTGCGGCTGTCCTTCTGCCGCCTGTAAACGCCCTGCTGGTAAAACCTGGTCGTTCGGTCACGTTACTCTTCTCATTGCCAGTAGGTCCATCCCGTACCAGCTCATCCACTTTAGCCGTATTGTTATGTTCCACTGTAGCCTAACTGGCTGAGTTATAGTCTTCTGTTGCAAGCGTTACCGAGCTGAAACTAGACCTCAACCACTCAACAAACATTATCTACTTGTTATGTTCAATTCTAGTCAAGTGCTTCCTACACTCGGTTATGTTATAACGATGAGAAGAATATTATAAACCGTAGCTGAAAACATTGTAAATGGCATTTCATTCATTAGGTCGCTTAGACAAGCACTTACTCACGATGTGATTTGTCAGATTACATTGCAGATTCAGTTTTCTCTTATGCTCTTCGTTTGAGAGATTCGAAACCAGTCATCTGAAAACACTCGAAATTGTTTAAAGCCATATTGACTTTTAACTTCTGAGGCACAGACCTCATCTTCACCCAACAATGACAATGCAGAAGCGTCTAACAAGGGTACAACAGCTTTAATATCTGTCTGTTCATTCATTAAATACTTTATGTTTTGTCCTTTTAACCTGAAGGTGATGTGCCTCGACACATGTTGCTTTAAGAAAATCAATAATAAGTTGTAACCGGAAGCAGTCTCAGTAAAGCCTCTTCATGCTCGAGACGATGATTATAATTCGATGTTTGCACATACAATGCAGTGTTAACGGCCTAGCGAACCATCGCTGTTCCGTCCAACTACAACGTCCAGAAATTGCGGACAACAATTTTGTCTTTTTGAACAAAGAATTTAATACTGTTGATGGAGTTGATAGGCTGCAAAAAGCTCGATGAGGCCACACTATGTCAATACCGTCACCATACCTCAATAAAGCCTTTGGTATAACGTTTAGGGAGACTGTTGTCTCTCCTATTCACAAGTGTTCACTTCTTCCTCGCGTCTCCTCCCTTCGCACATAATTTACTGCACCCGCCAGAGTCTTCAACTCACTCATGCGGACTCCTCGAGAGGCTGAGGACCCGCCGTCTTTTGTCCTCCCTACCTGCGAGTGGTAATGTTAGGCGATACCCTCCTGGGACCAGCTGTCAGCCATGGTGCACCTCGTACGATACAGCGTTCCAGACGTAACTGGACGAGCCGACCAGACGCCAAGTACAGCCGGCTAGCTTAGCACTGTCACACCGTGCTCTAGTCGAGCTCATCAACGCTCACTATTTGCACCACTTTCTTTTAATTCGTCACTGTTTCGACATATTTGGTACTGTCTGTTTGTTGCTGTCCTCCAGGCAATTTATAAGGGGAATCTGTTTTTTAATTGCACGTTGAAAAGTGTCTATGGACGGTGTACTACATAAATTTCCATTATTGTAGCAGTCGACACCAGCCTTTCTAAAACGTCTCGATAATAGCTTATATCAGAATTACGCGAAAAATATCATCACATACAAGTAATTGTTTTATGCAGCATAAGTTGTAACAAATAAAAGAATGTATTTTTAACAACATTTGTGTACAATAAATATGTTTCACACCTTATAACATAGGTTCATCATCATGCTCATTTATTTTAAAGTAAAGTAAGTAATTAAGAAGAAAAGCGATGATGCAATGTTTCGTTTGTAGGGTCTGTTAAACATGCGCCATGTAATCAATATGTTCCAGAAATTATCAAAACTTTATTAAAGATGTTTCACTTTAATGTGAAAATGTGAAATGATGGTGGTATATTTAATCCTGTTCTCTGCGTGCCAGACAAGCATGTATTCAGCAAGAATGTGAGTAAAGACATCACTGACATAATTTCGGCGTATAAAGACCTCAACTGTAAATAATGCTAAGGGGAAAGGATGATTATTTCGAGAAGTGCACAGTAAAGTTTCAATAGTATCTGATAAATAAGATATTTTAAGTATATCCACTGTGATTTATTAGTTCAGGTAACTCATTATTTGGGCAACGGCCTTTCCGCGGTGGATACACCGGTTCCCGTCCGATCACCGAAGTTAAGCGCTGTCGGCACTCGCTGTTGCCATTTTTCGGGGTACACTCAGCCTCGTGGTGCCAATTGAGGAGCTACTCGACCGAATGGTAGCAGCTCCGGTCAAAGAAGACCATCGTAACGACCGGGAGAGCGGTGTGCTGACCCCACGCCCCTCCTATCCGCATCCTTATCTGAGGATGACACGGCGGCCGGATGGTCCCGATGGGCCGCTTGTGGCCTGAAGACGGAGTGCTAACTGATTATTTACAGTATTTCTACAGTGACGATATATTTTCAAATCGTAAATTATATCCAATGTTTTGTCCATTAAAATGCGTTACTTGCCAACACCGATTTACTACCGTTTACTTATTGGGTGAGGTAAAAAAATGTTACTGTGACAGCTCTCAAAAATACAAATTTTAAAGGTCCAAACTGTTTCTCTTTATGATACTGAGATTTGTATTACCAATTTTTGCAATAATAAAGTACAAGAACTTCAAAAATTAATCTGTGAGCCAGCACACTATGTAATTAATTTTATTTTCGCCTTACTATAGCAGTTGGAGAAGGATAGTCCTTAATATTTCTGCCATCACACTGTCACGTAAATTCACGTAATCTATGGTAAGGGACACAACATCGTTTTCTTACTTAAAGAATTACTAAAATTTACTTGATTAAAAACAACTTTTGGAGCTCATTTGCTGTCCAGGAATATATTCAGGATCTTTATCTGATATGTAGTTATCAACATGATCATCGGATCTGTACAAGTCGTCCCTGAAAGGCATTTTCCTGTCATGAACCCGCACACGCTACTGCTACTGCTACTGCTACTACTACTACTACTGTTTGTTACTCCTCCTCCTATTACTACGACTACTACTACTAACAGTACTAGTAGCAGTCGTGTTTGCGGCGGCTAACAGCATTTATATGCACACGTCCCGACGAATTTGCCATTAGTGAGAATCTGAAATGAGAGACAGAGCTGCCATTTCTTGGTTTATTGTGGAAATATCAAGTAATATGAATAAAGTAAACCACGTACCATGTTTTATGTGTAACAACTCTTTTATCATAAACTGTTCCTTACCATTGTTTACAGCCGAGGTCTTCATATTACCTTCTTAATGTGCACACTAAAACAAATAAATCTTTCAGGACAGCGACAAATTTCAACACATAATCTCGCTGACACAAGCAGCGAATAGGTCTCACGACAGTCTAAAGGAATCATGGGGACAGATCGTTTTTCATGTCCACCGGACAATTAAATTAATGAAGCCACAACATGGCAAATATCAGTAAATTTTAAGGCCGTTACGTTCAAATTTCGGCTGCAGACACTCCGTTGTGTAGGGGTACCAGTTTCTCCCTCGCTCGCTCGCTGACTTCGCGCTGCAGCAGGTTAGTCAACCTTGACACCAGGAGGTTGGGCTGCCCTGCTGGCTGGAAGCCTCTGGAACCGTCTTCACTGCCACCACCAGTAAAGCTGACGATAGGAACCTTCTTTAAGATTTCATCGGATTTCTCTAATTAGTACTCGCCAGGGACTGGGCGATTTATCGCTAGTGTTTTATGGTATTTCCATGTCTGTCTCTTTTCCTACAGCAAAATAACTGCGTGCTTGCTAATTCAGAATTTCGTTCCAATTCCAAAACAAAACTGCCTCGCATTTATTCTATTTTAGACAAATAAAGTACTTAGGCAGTATGCCTATTAGTGTTGTGTCAACGTATAAACAAGAAAGATTCTACTAGATTTTAAGGTCACTCTCAAGGGGAGGCCACGACGTTTGGAATGCGAATTTACTGCAAACTTCGTACACTCGTAGTATTCCATGAGGACAACAAAATGTGTAAGCAGTAGCGCGTACTTCTCAAGCGTTATTGAGAAAATCGCAAGATAATTTCAGTTGTCAAATATGTACCTGTGCGTGGCCACTTTTACCATGAAGCGGCGGCAGCCGAGTGGCAGTCTTGCCGCGTCAGCCGTGCTGTGCGGACGTGTGCTGAGTTCCGTGCGCCGCGGTCTGCTGTGCTTCGGCGTGGTAAGTCGCAGTGCTTCTTGCATCGTTGCAGAACTTCTGCGCATATCGAAATTTGAAATATGAATCCGTGATGGCCCACTTGAACAGACAAGATACTTTGAAATTCTCGTTTGATCGTAATTACGCCCGACCTAAACTACACGAAATCGAAGATTGGTTGGAATACGAAGTGAAAGTTGATTCAGAGGATGTCTTTGGAATGCATCTTTCGATAGTTAGCTGCGTTGTATTTGTGAAATTGAGGAATGCTAACTTATGTGACAAAATAGTTGAGTCTTGCGGAGGAATTATGAAATTTAAACATTGTGATGGAAACGTAGGCGAAGTCACCGTAACGCACGCAGGGTTTGGAATACGAACCATCAGGATATTCGAACTACCATTCGAAGTACCGGCGGAACAAATAAACGCAGTGATAGCGCCGTACGGTAAAGTTCTCAGCAATGTTGCCGAACGGTGGTCCAACGCGCGTAAATTCCAAGTTCTCAACGGAGTGAGGCAATTAAAGGTCGATTTGCACAAACATGTACCGTCACACATCAGCGTCTGTGGATACCGAGGTATCGTTATATACGACGGCCAGCCGAGGACGTGCGCGGCGTGCAACTCTCCCGGCCACGTCCGCGCGGAGTGTTTACAGCGGCGAGTGGCGCAGCTGCCGGCTGGCGAGGCGCCGCGACCGCCTGCTATGACTGCGCTGCCAAACCCTGATGTGAACACGGAGAACCATCCAACCCGAGAAGAAGCCCAGATTGCCACCACTGACACAACAGAAGCTAGACCACCCGAACCTAAGGAAATCGTGACAGCTGTAACGGTTTCAACACAACAGACACCGAAAGATATTGCGAGCCACAGCAAATTATCCGATTCCTCCGCTGTTGAGAATGACATGCAAGAACCATCCCGGAATGAGCAACCTCATAGTGAACCGATTTCTCTATTGACACCATCATCCACCAAGAGCACGTTCGACAATTTAGCTCGAAACACCACCCGCTTAGAAGATTTGAAGAATGCTGAGGAAGACAACATCAGACAGCAGCCGGTGAAACCTAAACGGCAAACACGAAAACAGAGCCCTGAAGAGATTCAAGAACTGGAAGAAAAACTCTCCCGTACCAAAAAAATTCTTAAAACAGATCGAAGCGGAAAGCAAGGCGTGGTAGACATCGGAGAACCAGACATCCCCAACCCGAATGAGGACATACAGATGAACCTCGCCTCTCCAATTGAAGAACCAATGGACACTGTTGACCGCTGCGGAACTGATACGGGGACAGCATGGTCTGACGACACTGAATGCGCTTAGTTGGACTACCGAATGACGCAGGCGTATAAAATCGCCACGCTCAATGTAAACAGAATAGTTTCGGACGTAAAGTTACAATCTGTGAAGGACTACTTATATGCCGCCGACATTGACATAGCGATGTTACAAGAGGTAGTTACGACCAAAATAGCGGATGTGCACAGATATGAGGCGATCTTAAACGTAGGCAATGAATGTGGAACAGGAATACTGTTCAAACACGGCATACCATGTACAGCGAAAGCATTACTTGAATCTGGACGAGGCATCACTGCACAAATATATGATCTGCTTCTTGTTAATATATATGCTTCCTCTGGATCCAGCGGAAAACGAGCAAGGGGCAACCTGTTCCGGGACGAAATTGTCCCATTAATAACGGATCCTCGACTGCACATAATTTTGGGTGGAGATTTTAACTGCGTATTGCGTCCAGAAGATCAAATCCCGAACTTCAACTTTTGTGAGGAGCTGTTGCTGTTAATTAACGGGCTAGATATGATAGATGCTTGGTGCCACCTTCGCCCGCACACCCGAGGATACACGTACGTATCCAGTACTTCGGCAAGCAGACTAGACAGGCTGTATGTAACGAAAGGTTTTATCCATAATGTAACTGACTGTGAAATTTGGCCTCTTAACTTCTCGGATCACTGCGCATTTCACATAACCGCGAAGCATACTAAACAAAAAACATTCCTGGGAAGGGGCGTATGGCAACTAAACGTGTCACTTTTGGAGGACGCAGTACTGAAACAGGAGGTCCATGCTACATGGCAGCGTTGTCTTCGGATGCAATCCAGATATCCAACACGCATCATGTGGTGGCTACAGTCTGCGAAACCGCAGATAAAAAAATGCATCGCACGATATGGTCGCATGAAAGCGTACTGGCGAAAACGCACCTTGGAGTATCACTTTATTTGCCTCCGCGAACTATATGATGACCCCATGGGATTAGTAGCAAACAGCTCTAGAATAAAACGCACTAAAGCAAGAATAACGGCGTTGGTACGACAATCACTAGAGGGGAAAAAAGTTCGATCACGTCCTCCGATTGAACTGACGCAGGAGAATACGTCCGTATATCACGTGATACGGGAAGCCAAGAGAGGTAAACAAAAGTTAATCCACACTCTCAGTGATGAACAGGGGAACGAATACGATCAACAGGTCACAGTAAAAAACTACGTGGTGCAACATTATACAGATTTTTACTCCGCATCGGCGACTGACGCGACGGCAAGTGAGCCGCTTTTATCCAACATTCAATCCACGGTCCATCCGACTGACAACGCCGACCTTGTAGCCCACATAACTGAGGAAGAAGTATGTGCCATAATCAAAGACTCGCCTACAAAGAAATCTGCTGGTTTAGATGGCCTACCCATAGAATTTTATGCTTGTTTTTGGCACATCATAGGACCGGAATTCACCAAAATATGCAATGAATTATTGGGAGACGTGCAGATGCCATCTCAGTTTACCGAAGGAATGATTGTACTGATCCCCAAAAAGCCACGTAGCGCTACGCTGAAGGATTTTCGACCACTAACACTCCTCAATTCCGACTATAAAATCTTCACCCGACTCATAAACTGTAGACTGAAGACGGTACTGCCGAAAGTACTTGGCCCTTATCAAATGAGTGCTGTCCCAGGGAGATCAATGTCGAATGCATTATGTGAATATAGAGACATAATATATTTGTCGTGGCTATGCAAATGCAATGTTGGTCTCATGTTTTTAGACTTCGATAAGGCTTTTGACCGCATCAACCACCTCTTTCTACTAACTGTAATGGAACGGATGGGATTCAGTGCTCATTTTATTCAGATCATACGCAAATGTATAGTCGGCACTTCCTCTCGAATCAAAATTAATGGTCAGCTAAGTTCACCAGCCCCGATCAAGCAATCAGTGAGACAAGGCTGCCCCCTTTCTATGACACTATACGCAATCGCCGTAGAACCGTTACTGTTAAACCTGCATCACAGGTTACAAGGTCTACAGGTGTTGGGTACAAAAACCGTGTGTCACGCTTATGCTGATGACGTCAGTGTAGTAGTTAACACGCACTCAGAAATGGAAGTCGTTCAACAAATAATCCACGCTTACGCCACTTCTTCCGGAGCCAAACTCAATGAACAAAAATCGAAAATTTTACCTGTCGGACCCCTTATGGAGACCATTCAAAGAATATGGCTACAAAGAACAGAGAAGACGAACCACTTAGGTATGATTCTACTGGCCAACCCAAGAGAGATGACAGTAGCCAACTGGGACCATAAACTACATATATTCAGGGCTACTCTCCGTGAACACAAAACTAGAACGCTCAATTGGATACAGAGAGCTCTATTGATTAACAGCTATGAGCTAAGCAAAATATATCACATCGCAGCAGTGTTACCAGTACCCCAGGATACAGCGCAAAAGCTTTTAGCTGCAGCGTATTGGTTCATATGGAGCGGAAACATCTTTAAAGTCGCCATGCCAACCATAGTGTTAACCCGCGGCGCTGGTGGTTTGGGCGTCAAAGACATCAAGAACCAATGCACTGCCGTATATATGGACCGAATCCGCAAAATACTGCAGTCACCCCATCCGACAATTACGAAAACGTTATTCAACAGGTTAGCCCCAACGAACAAAAAGGCCCCAGTCGATGTTGGTCGCATCAGCGCTCAACTCGATCACGTCCGGACTTATTACCTGGAAATGAGCTATATTAAAGATACTTCACAGCTGCTTAACACCAGAAGGACCTATTACCACCTCACGAGACACCATAGGCAAAACCCAATTGAAGCGAAATATCCAGCGGTCAACTGGAGTAACGTCTGGAAAAACATTAACAATCTCATCCTCCACTCCAAAGTAGTGTCCACGTGGTATGACATTGTGAACGAGAAGGTCCCCACAGGTGAAAAGTTGCACAATATCAAAATGAAGCAGAGTCCGTACTGCGATCATTGCCATACTGTAGATACCTTGGCACACATTCTCATCTGCCGCGACCAATACCACATATGGAACTGGACTAGAAAAAAACTCGCAATAATTACTAGAACCACAGACTCTGCTATAACACTTAAAGATGTACTTCAACCAGACTGGCATTTCTTTCCTGCAACAAAGCACAATAGCTATGCTTGGATTATCGGCCAGTTTGCATATTTTGCAGTTACGAATACACATGCGAGTATAGACGAGTACATACAGTATCTAATGGAAGAGCACCACGACCTTAAAACGAGTCGGAAATACAAAGCTTTGTTTCAAAATTTCTTACTTCACACTTTGCCATAATGAAGCGGTAAATTTTATTTTATTTTTATTTTTATTTTTTTTTATTTTTTTTTATTTATTTTTTTTTTTTTTGGTTGGTGCACAACACTACAGCGAGTCGATACTAATTGTGCTTCATTATAATTAAGTTGGCATTTATTTATTTATTTTTATAGTACAGCAAGTGAAAGTGCCTCAGGAAAACTAATTTTGCCAGAAGCCGTAACATAAAACAAATCAGAAGTGCTTGATTGATTTCGTGTTCTTCTGTTTTACGGGTATTGGACAGATTGTCACAGCAAGAAGATTTATTCAGTTCCTTTATATATTATTTTTAAAAAAATAATGAAAAAATAAATAAAAAATTAGGTTAAGTTAGGGTGAAAGTGGCGGTGGCAACAGATTTTATTTTATTTTTTTTATTATTTTCTTTAAAAAAAAATTTTTAGGTTAGATAGGATTTTGGGGGTGATATGGATGATAGGGGCCAACGCCTGAAGTGGAAGAGGTTCAGGAAAATAAAAAAAATAAAATAAAAAAAGTAAAAAAACCTATAAAAAATTAAAAAAACATGTCGCAAATACATAAAAAAGAAAGTTGGATTGATAATAGGTTCATATACTTATGGTCTGGTAAAAAAAATAAATAAAAAAAATAAAAAATGTCGCAGTGGATACACCGGTAAAAAAAAGGGCAGCGTGTGTATAAAAAAAACGTGGTTAGCGTTCAAGCCCCGTAATCACTGGATCGAGTCCCGTTCGTCCGTTTTTTTATTTTCAACACAGTCATTTTCTTTACTATTTATATTACAATTTATATAATGGGGAATATACGTGTAATCGGATGAACTTTTATTAAATTTACAATGTTATTTGGCAGTCTACAAATTTTTATTATCACAGATAATGTAATATTCATAACTATCGACTAGTAAACGACCAAACGTATAAAGTGATACTGAAAATGTATGCTTGTCCGTGATTTGCGAAATCCCTTATACGTGGAAGGAGTCCGAAACGACTTGTTACTTCCAAGTTTTGACCGGCACAGACGGCTTTCGACAAATGTACAATTAATCGTCGCTTTCGACATTAAAAGTTGCAGGATGGTATTTTTCGTAAAAACATGGAAAACATAAAGTTAAACGGCACCAGCTGCATTGAATAAATGCTATGTTTCCGCATACGCAAGGTCGTTTGACGTTTTCCTTGGAAAAACAATTCTCGTTAACATTTTCAAGAACCTCTCTTTCAGACGATAATTTGGAAGCAAACGATGCATAACGCAGTATTTCCTTAAAAATCGGTGCTGATAATTGGATATGCAGTATGAGTGTACTTTAATAGCGTCTTCCGAGAAGCAATTTCTCGTTCTCTTTCGATTAAATACGAACAGTTTTGAAGACACGGACAAGCATACATTTTCAGTATCACTTCATGTGTTTGGTCGTTTACTACTCCAAAGTTATGAACATTATATTTCACACGTCAGGGGTCCAGTGGTCTAGGGGTAGCGTCTTTGATTCATAATCTTTAGTCTTCCGTCCCGGGTTCGATCCCTGCCACTGCCTAAATTTTGATAAATAATCAGCATTGGCGGCCGAAGACTTCCGGCATAAGAAGTCACCCTCATTCTGCCAACGGCCTTGTCAAAGAGGGCGGAGGAGCGGATAGAGGTTCAGGCCCCTCTCTTGTCCTAGGGGTGGGAAATTGCCCCTAAAGGCGGAAGAATCAGCAATGATCAACGACATGAAGATGCAGAAGGCAATGGAAACGACTGCATTAAAGACACGTAACGTGTATCCACAGGAGATGTGGCCTGTAATTGAAGAAGTGTCATGATGATCTCTCCATTGGCAAAAGATTCCGGAATAGTCCCACATTCGGATCTCCGGGAGGGGACTGCCAAGGGGGAGGTTACCATGACAAAAAGATTGAATAATCTGCGAAAGAATAACGATCTACGAGTCGGTGCGTGGAATGTCAGAAGCCTGAACGTGGTAGGGAAACTAGCAAATCTGAAAAGGGAAATGCAAAGGCTCAATCTAGATATAGTAGGGGTCAGTGAAGTGAAGTGGAAGGAAGACATGGATTTCTGGTCAGATTAGTATCGGGTAATATCAACAGCAGCAGAAAATGGTATAACAGGTGTAGGATTCGTTATGAATAGGAAGGTAGGGCGGAGGGTGTGTTACTGTGAACAGTTCAGTGACCGGGTTGTTCTAATCAGAATCGACAGCAGACCAACACCGACAACGATAGTTCAGGTATACATGCCGACGTCGCAAGCTGAAGATGAACAGATAGAGAAAGTGTACGAGGATATTGAAAGGGTAATGCAGTATGCAAAGGGGGACGAAAATCTAATAGTCATGGGCGACTGGAATGTAGCTGTAGGGGAAGGAGTAGAAGAAAAGGTTACAGGAGAATATGGGCTTGGGACAAGGAATGAAAGAGCAGAAAGACTAATTGAGTTCTGTAACAAGTTTCAGCTGGTAATAGCGAATACCCTGTTCAAGAATCACAAGAGGAGGAGGTATACTTGGAAATGGCCGGGAGATACGGGAAGATTTCAATTAGATTACATCATGGTCAGACAGAGATTCCGAAATCAGATACTGGATTGTAAGGCGTACCCAGGAGCAGATATAGACTCAGATCACAATATAGTAGTGATGAAGAGTAGGCTGAAGTTCAAGACATTAGTCAGGAAGAAACAATACGCAAAGAAGTGGGTTACGGAAGTACTAAGGAATGACGAGATACGTTCGAAGTTCTCTAACGCTGTAGATACAGCAATAAGGAATAGCGCAGTAGGCAGTACAGTTGAAGAGGAATGGACATCTCTAAAAATGGCCATCACGGAAGTTGGGAAGGAAAACATAGGTAAAAAAAGTAGCTGCGAAGAAACCATGGGTAACAGAAGAAATACTTCAGTTGATTGACGAAAGGAGGAAGTACAAACATGTTCCGGCAAAATCAGGAATACAGAAATACAAGTCGCTGAGGAATGAAATAAATAGGAAGTGCAGGGAAGCTAAGACGAAATGGCTGCATGAAAAATGTGAAGACATCGAAAAAGATATGATTGTCGGAAGGACAGACTCAGCATACAGGGAAGTCGAAACAACCTTTGGTGACATTAAAAGCAACGGTGGTAACATTAAGAGTGCAACGGGAATTCCACTGTTAAGTGCAGAGGAGAGAGCAGATAGGTGGAAAGAATACATTGAAAGCCTCTATGAGGGTGAAGATTTGTCTGATGTGATAGAAGAAGAAACAGGAGTCGATTTAGAAGAGATAGGGGATTCAGTATTAGAATCGGAATTTAAAAGAGCTTTGGAGGACTTACGGTCAAATAAGGCAGAAGGGATAGATAACACTCCATCAGAATTTCTAAAATCATTGGGGGAAGTGGCAACAAAACGACTATTCACGTTGGTGTGTAGAATATGTGAGTCTGGCGACATACCATCTGACTTTCGGAAAAGCATCATCCACACAATTCCGAAGACGGCAAGAGCTGACAAGTGCGAGAATTATCGCACAATCAGCTTAACAAATGGCTCAAATGGCTCTGAGCACTATGGGACTCAACTGCTGAGGTCATTAGTCCCCTAGAACTTAGAACTAGTTAAACCTAACTAACCTAAGGACATCACAAACATCCATGCCCGAGGCAGGATTCGAACCTGCGACCGTAGCGGTCTTGCGGTTCCAGACTGCAGCGCCTTTAACCGCACGGCCACTTCGGCCGGCAATCAGCTTAACAGCTCATGCATCGAAGCTGCTTACAAGAATAATATACAGAAGATTGGAAAAGGAAATTGAGAATGCGCTAGGTGACGATCAGTATGGCTTTAGAAAAAATAAAGGGACGAGAGAGGCAATTCTGACGTTACGGCTAATAATGGAAGCAAGGCTAAAGAAAAATCAGGATTGATGGCCACAAAGTCAATGAAGTTAAGGAAATCTGCTAGCTAGGCAGTAAAATAACCAATGACGGACGGAGCAAGGACATCAAAAGCAGACACGCTATGGCAAAAAAGGCATTTCTGGCCAAGAGAAGTCTACTAATATCAAATACTGGCCTTAATTTGAGGAAGAAATTTCTGACGATGTACGTCTGGAGTACAGCATTGTATGGTAGTGAAACATGGACTGTGGGAAAACCGGAACAGAAGAGAATCGAAGCATTTCAGATGTGGTGCTACAGACGAATGTTGAAAATTAGGTGGACTGATAAGGTAAGGAATGAGGAGGTTCTACCCAGAATCGGAGAGGAAAGGAATATGTGGAAAACACTGATAAGGAGAAGGGACAGGATGATAGGACATCTGCTAAGACATGAGGAAATGACTTCCATGGTACTAGAGGGAGCTGTAGAGGGCAAAAACTACAGAGGAAGGCAGTGATTGGAATACGTCAAGCAAATAATTGAGGACGTAGGTTGCAGGTGCTACCCTGAGATGAAGAGGTTAGCACAGGAAAGGAATTCGTGGCGGGCCGCATCAAACCAGTCAGTAGACTGATGACAAAAAAAAAAAAATTCACACGTATTTCCGGCTTGAACACCAACCACTTTAAAAAAAATATATTTTGTTCGTTGAATTTGTTCAAGGCTGACGTCCGATGATACCCGTTCAGTTTGTTCGATGATTCGTTCGCTCAGTTTTTTTTTTTAGAAAGAGTTGCTAACGGTCTGATCGAAGACGCTGAGCTACCGTGACGGCACCACTCCGCTGCCGCAGATTCATGGTAAAAATGGCCACGCACTGCTATATATTTGACGACCTAAATTATCTTGCTATTTTCTCAGTAACGCTTGAGAAGTACGCGCTACTGCTTACACATTTTGTTGTCCTCATGGAGTACTACGAGTGTACGAAGTTTGCAGTAAATCCGCGTCCAAACATCGTGGCCTCCCCTTGTCAGCGACGACAAATATTTATGACTGTATAAGACAGTTACGAGTTTTGTGTCTTAGGTTGAGAGCCTCCCTTGGTATTTATCAGGATTATTGCGGGCATGAAGCGCAGAAATACGTGAACTAAGAGTTGTTAACCATCATCACTTTATTCCTGTAAGAACAAAAAAGTTTAGCATCGCCCCAGTTCCCAGAACTCCTGAAGACAGGCGTCGACTGTGGATACTGTATCACAGACACAGTCCCTTTGACTGTTCAGAGATGTCACTAACTCCGCCCAAAGATGTAAACAACCATGCATGAGGATCGCCTATTAGACACAGGGGGTCCGCCAGCCGATCAGTTCCCACCAGGAAGGAGGTACACGGCTCGTGTTGTCAGTAGTTCAACAATGCCTAGACTGTCAATACCGCGGTTCGATCCCGTCCGCACTGTTTCCAAAGCGGTGTTGTTCGGACGTGCAGGAGATACAGAGTGACAGGAACTGTCGAGGACATGCCTCGCTCAGGCCGCCCAAGGGCTACTACTGCAATGGATGACCGCTACCTACGGATTATGGCTCGGAGGAACCCTGATAGCAACGCGACCATGTTAAATAATGCTTTTCGTGCAGCCACAGGACGTCGTGTTACGAATCAAACTGTGCGCAATAGGCTGCATGATGTGCAACTTCACTTCCGAAGTCCATGGCGAGGTCCATCTTTGCAACCACGACACTACGCAGCGCGGTACAGATGGGCCCAACAACATGCCGAATGGACAGCTCAGGATTGGTATCACGTTCTCTTCATCAATACGTGTCGCATATGCCTTCAACCAGACAATCGTGGGAGACGTGTTTGGACACAACCCGCACTAGACACACTGTCCAGCGAATGCAGCAAGGTGAAGGTTCCCTGCTGTTATGTGGTGGCATTATGTGGGGCCGACGCACGTCGCTGATGGTCATAGAAGGCGCCGTAACCGCTGTACGATACGTGAATGCCATCCTCAGACCGATAGTGCCACCATATCATAACAATACTGGAGAGGCATTCGTCTTCATGGACGACAATTCGTGCCCCCACCGTGCACATCTTGTGAAACGCTTCCTTAAGGGTAACGACATCGTTCGATTAGAATGCCCAGCATGTTCTCCAGACATTAAACCTATCAAACATGCCTGGGATAGATTGAAAAGGGCTGTTTATGGACGTGGTGACCCACCAACTACTCTGAGGGGTCCACGCCGAATCGCTGTTGAGCAGTGGGACTAGCTGGACCAACAGTGGCTTTATGAACTTGTGGATATTATGCCACGACGAATACAGGCATGCATCAATGCAAGAGTACGTGCTATTGGGTATTAGAAGTACCGGTGTGTACAGCAATCTGGACACCACCTCTGAAGGTCTCCCTGTATGGTGGTACAACATGCGATGTGTGGTTTTCATGAGCAATAAAAAGAGCGAAAATCTACATCTACATCTACATTTATAATCGGCAAGCCACCCAACGGTGTGTGGCGGAGGGCACTTTACGTGCCACTGTCATTACCTCCCTTTCCTGTTCCAGTTGCGTATGGTTCGCGGGAAGAACGACTGTCTGAAAGCCTCCGTGCGCGCTCTAATCTCTCTAATTTTACATTCGTGATCTCCTCGGGAGGTATAAGTAGGGGGAAGCAATATATTCGATATCTCATCCAGAAACGCACCCTCTCGAAACCTGGCGAGCAAGCTGCACCGCGATGCAGAGCGCCTCTCTTGCAGAGTCTGCCATTTGAGTTTATTAAATATCTCCGTAACGCTATCACGGTTACCAAATAACCCTGTGACGAAACGCGCCGCTCTTCTTGGGATCTTCTCTATCTCCTCCGTCAAACTGATCTGGTACGGATCCCACAATGATGAGCAATACTCAAGTATAGGTCGAACGAGTGTTTTGTAAGCCACCTCCTTTGTTGATGGACTACATTTTCTAAGCACTCTCCCAATGAATCTCAACCTGGTACCCGCCTTACCAACAATTAATTTTATATGATCATTCCACTTCAAATCGTTCCGCACGCATATTCCCAGATATTTTACAGAAGTAACTGCTACCAGTGTTTGTTCCGCTATCATATAATCATACAATAAATGATCCTTCTTTCTATGTATTCGCAGTATATTACATTTGTCTATGTTAAGGGACAGTTGCCACTCCCTGCACCAAGTGCCTATCCGCTGCAGATCTTCCAGCATTTCGCTACAATTTTCTAATGCTGCAACTTCTCCGTATACTACAGCATCATCCGCGAAAAGCCGCATGGAACTTCCGACACTATCTACTAGGTCATTTATATATATTGTGAAAAGCAATGGTCCCATAACACTCCCCTGTGGCACGCCAGAGGTTACTTTAACGTCTGTAGACGTCTCTCCATTGATAACAACATGCTGTGTTCTGTTTACTAAAAACTCTTCAATCCAGCCACACAGCTGGTCTGATATTCCGTAGGCTCTTACTTTGTTTATCAGGCGACAGTGCGGAACTGTATCGAACGCCTTCCGGAAGTCAAGAAAAATAGCATCTACCTGGGAGCCTGTATCTCATATTTTCTGGGTCTCATGAACAAATAAAGCGAGTTGGGTCTCACACGATCGCTGTTTCCGGAATCCATGTTGATTCCTACATAGTAGATTCTGGGTTTCCAAAAACGACATCATACTCGAGCAAAAACATGTTCTAAAATTCTACAACAGATCGACGTCAGAGATATAGGTCTATAGTTTTGCGCATCTGCTCGACGACCCTTCTTGAAGACTGGGACTACCTGTTCTCTTTTCCAATCATTTGGAACCCTCCGTTCCTCTAGAGACTTGCGGTACACGGCTGTTAGAAGGGGGGCAAGTTCTTTCGCGTACTCTGTGTAGAATCGAACTGGTATCCCATCAGGTCCAGTGGACTTTCCTCTATTGAGTGATTCCAGTTGCTTTTCTATTCCTTGGACACTTATTTCGATGTCAGCCATTTTTTCGTTTGTGCGAGGATTTAGAGAAGGAACTGCAGTGCGGTCTTCCTCTGTGAAACAGCTTTGGAAAAAGGTGTTTAGTATTTCAGCTTTACGCGTGTCATCCTCTGTTTCAATGCCATCATCATCCCGGAGTGTCTGGATATGCTGTTTCGAGCCGCTTACTGATTTAACGTAAGACCAGAACTTCCTAGGATTTTCTGTCAAGTCGGTACATAGAATTTTACTTTCGAATTCACTGAACGCTTCACGCATAGCCCTCCTTACGCTAACTTTGACATCGTTTAACTTCTGTTTGTCTGAGAGGTTTTGGCTGCGTTTAAACTTGGAGTGAAGCTCTCTTTGCTTTCGCAGTAGTTTCCTAACTTTGTTGTTGTACCACGGTGGGTTTTTCCCGTCCCTCACAGTTTTACTCGGCACGTACCGGTCTAAAACGCATTTTACGATTGCCTTGAACTTTTTCCATAAACACTCAACATTGTCAGTGTCGGAACAGATATTTTCGTTTTGATCTGTTAGGTAGTCTGAAATCTGCCTTCTATTACTCTTGCTAAATAGATAAACCTTCCTCCCTTTTTTATATTCCTATTAACTTCCATATTCAGGGATGCTACAACGGCCTTATGATCACTGATTCCCTGTTCTGCACTTAAAGAGTCGAAAAGTTCGGGTCTGTTTGTTATCAGTAGGTCCAAGATGTTATCTCCACGAGTCGGTTCTCTGTTTAATTGCTCGAGGTAATTTTCGGATAGTGCACTCAGTATAATGTCACTCGATGCTCTGTCCCTACCACCCGTCCTAAACATCTGAGTGTCCCAGTCTATATCTGGTAAATTGAAATCTCCACCTAAGACTATAACATGCTGAGAAAATTTATGTGAAATGTATTCCAAATTTTCTCTCAGTTGTTCTGCCACTAATGGTGCTGAGTCGGGAGGTCGGTAAAAGGAGCCAATTATTAACCTAGCTCGGTTGTTGAGTGTAACCTCCACCCATAATAATTCACAGGAACTATCCACTTCTACTTCACTACAGGATAAACTACTACTAACAGCGACGAACACTCCACCACCGGTTGCATGCAATCTATCCTTTCTAAACACCGTCTGTACCTTTGTAAAAATTTCGGCAGAATTTATCTCTGGCTTAAGCCAGCTTTCTGTACCTATAACGATTTCAGCTTCGGTGCTTTCTATCAGCGCTTGAAGTTCTGGTACTTTACCAACGCAGCTTCGACAGTTGACAATTACAATACCGATTGCTGCTTGGTCCCCGCATGTCCTGACTTTGCCCCGCACCCGTTGAGGCTGTTGCCCTTTCTGTACTTGCCCAAGGCCATCTAACCTAAAAAACCGCCCAGCCCACGCCACACAACCCCTGCTACCCGTGTAGCCGCTTGTTGCGTGTAGTGGACTCGTGACCGATCCAGCGGAACCCGAAACCCCACCACCCTATGGCGCAAGTCGAGGAATCTGCAGCCCACTTTCTGTACAGGTTCCGGAATTCTCGGAACCGTTGTCATGCAAAACTTTTTTTATGTCTGTGTATGAACGCGTTCCCTACGCCGACCCGTCGTAACTGTGTCTGCCGTCCTGACACGAAAAAATATGGATTTGTCAAGAGGCCATTGTGAGCCCGGAAAGGACGTAAATTCCGCGCCGAAACCACGCACGTTGGAAACAGATCTGTCCGTGCAGGCGGCCAACGACGTTATGCCAGTAAGGTGCTGGGCGGAGGCTCTCTGAGGCCGGCGTGTCCTGACCCCGCAGTAGCACCAGCTCTTACAAGTAGTCGAACGACGCGGCTGCGTCTAAGCCGGTAACCTCTACAGGTGCTAATATCATGTGTTTTGAGCGCCCCAAACTCAAATAGCTTAGGGTTTATCTCAACATTTTATTATTGTTGCAAATTTTTTATTGTGTAAGAAAATTCGCATCGATGGTAAAAGTTAACCAAAATGAGCTCTAATTTTACAGAATGCGTGCCGATACGGATTATGAGACACAGACAGTAGCACTTACATCGTGCGCAAGAAGTAAATTAGGTGTCGATAGATTTCAGCGTATAATTAACAAACAACATACATTGGAAACACTTTCTACTGCAAGCAGTACAGTTTCTTCAATAAATGTAACACATCAAGGTAAGTCAGTAGCCAGGGTAGAGCATACCAAGTTTTTGGGTGTACATACAGATGAGAATCTTAATTGGAAAATTCATATTTTGGATCTCCTAAAGAGACTAGTTTCAGCAACTTTTGCAATTACAATAATTGCTACTTTTGAGGATACAGAAATTAGCAAGCTAACATACTTTGCATACTTTCACTCTCTGATGTCATACGGAATAATGTTTTGGGGTAACTCAACACTTACTTGAGAACTATTCACTGCTCAAAAGAAAATGCTTGGAATAATGTGTGGGGGCTCGTAGTCACACATCTTGGAGACATCTCTTTAAAAGGTTAGGAATTCTTACAACAGCCTCACAGTACATTTACTCAGCAGTGAAATTTGTGTTCAACAACATGCACCATTTTAAAAACAATAGTGACATTCATGATTATAATACCAGAATAAACTTACACTATCCTCTACTTAACCTGTCTTTGGCAAAGAATGGGGTAAAATATGCTACTGTAAAGCTTTTCGATGAATTACCAGATGAAATAAAATGTCTGACAGACAGCAGTAACACTTAAAAATAGATTGAAACCATATCTCCTTGACAACTCCTTCTATACGACGGGTAAATTCTCGAATGGGAATACATGAATCTGTAGGTATAATATATGCATTTTGTGCCATTTAAGGGAATGGGGTAGGTAATAAAAATTTTAAGCTTTTTTTTTAAAAAAAAAAACTTGATTCATGTGTGCATTTCTTATACATTTATGCACTTGAAATATTCCACATCATAACGGTTACCATGAGACTGATCAGTGGAACGCGTAAGTTAAATTCCCTTTATATGTTTCTGTAATTCATCTGTTTTTGACGATAAAGACTATTTTGGGTAAAACAAAGTGTTTTCCGTAACACTACACGTTGAATGTTCAAATGTGTGTGAATTTCTAAGGCACCAAACTGCTGAGGTCATCGGTCTCTAGACTTACACACTACTTAATCTAACTTAAACCAACTTATGCTGAGAACAACACACAGACCCATGCCCGACGGATGACTCGTGCCTCCCGCGGGAGGGGCTGCGCAGTCCGTGACATGGACTACATGTTGAAATCCCATTTTGTCGACTATAGGCGTGCGCTAAACAGAAGAACGACAAAAGTGTACAATGATATACAATAGCACAAGGCCACAGCTTAGCAATGGAAGAACAGGTGGAAAATTATTAAAATACAGAGTGACAAAAACTGTAGCATGCAGAATTCTGTATGTAACAGTTACGTAGAGTTGAAAGGATTAGGACGGCATTAAGGCAACCAAAAGTCTAATGAGGAAGAGCATGTAAAAGAGAAAGAGAGAGAGAGAGAGAGAGAGAGACAGCGTTAGTTTCAGGAACAGAACTGCAGACCCACAGTTGGGGCACACATTGACGGACATTTCGTATTAGTCAAAATGTACCGTTGGCAGTGCAGTGCTTCAGACTAGCAGTGCTGCAAACGCTGTCAAACGAACTGAAAACACGTGCGTCACTGAGCAGAGACCTCGACACACCGTCCTCACACAGTTCATTCACCGCTCAATTCGCTTGGCTGTTACACATCCGCCCCTACGTACAACACACACTCTTACGCCTCACTAGGCCAATTTCGCTTTGTTCCGCAACGGCAGGTCAGCGGCCTTGTCTAACAGCGAGAATCCGCAAGCGTACTCGCGTCAGAGCGGTATGTAAAATTTCGCCCCGCCTCAGCTGCACGTCTTTTATTGTGTGAAAGCTGGTTTTGAGACGAAAAGTTCGTTTTTATGTTTTATCTGCACTGAAGAGACAGTAGTCATGGGACACAAATACGCACATACACCGATGGCAGCATTATTGCGTGCACAGAGTATAAAAGGGCAGTGCATTGGCGAAGCTGTCATTGCAATCCGGTGATTAATGTGAAAAGGTTTCCAACGTGATTAAGGATACATAACGGGAATTAACGGACTCTGAACTCGGAACGGTAGTTGGAACTAGACGCATGGAACATTTCATTTCGGAAATTCTGAGATGCACAGTGCCAACACTGTGTCGAGAATACCACATTTCAGGCATTACCTCTTACGACGGAAAAGGCATTCGCCGATGGCCTTCACTTAACGATCGACAGCAGTGGCGATGGGGTATAGTTGTCACTGCTAACAGACGAGTAAAACTGCGTGAAAATAACTTCTGAAATGAATGTAGGACGTACGACGAACGTATCCGGTAGGACAGTGCGGCGAAATTTCGCGTTAATGGGCCAGACGACAGACGTGTGTGGTGGCTTGCTGACAGCACGACATCGTCTGCGGCGCGTCTGTTGAGTGCCTATTTTGTATCTTTCCGTCATTGCGCCGATCGTTTCGGTACTCAAGAGCACCGAACGGTCTAGTACTCGAATTAGAGCCCCTGCATTATTCAGTATGCATTTCGGAAGTGATACCGTTCGGGTCCAGAGAGCCGAAGCGCTGTTGTCGGTTCGCGTCGCGTAAGCCAATCAAAACCAAGCGGCCGCAGATCCATGTACAGTGTGCTAACTGTAAGACGACAGAGTTGTGAGGGGAGTGCGGGGAGAGGAGGAAGCAAGTATTGGCTGGCGAGGGGAGAGGAGCCATTGGGGGGAGGGGTGGGGGGAGACAAGGCACGCCT
This sequence comes from Schistocerca piceifrons, assembly GCF_021461385.2. Lineage (NCBI taxonomy): Eukaryota > Metazoa > Arthropoda > Insecta > Orthoptera > Acrididae > Schistocerca > Schistocerca piceifrons. Next base: position 767,955,222 of record NC_060141.1, on the reverse strand, counting down.
ACCAGTTGCAGTGCTGGCACTACAAATTGCGCGTCATGCTTACACGAAAGCAGACGAAAGGCTTGGAAGTAAAACTCGCTTTAAATGTTGTTCGTAAACGAAACTGAAATTGTCATGTACATTAAAATCTATATATATGTTTGTCTACTGTGCGCTCACAAACCATTTGGAAATGTACTGTAATATGAATGTGTTTCGAAATAATACAGTAACCAGTGGTGTTTCCATACAAAGCAATACGGTAGCAAGGAAAAATGAAATATAAGGTAATTCGGACGAAATAGGGGGCTCCTCCAAAGTGATCGCGAACAAAATATCTGAAATGGAAACTCACCTTATCTTGCCAGGCGTTTGTGGTGATACGCCAGGATGATTCTTGGAAAACTGTTTTGAATCTTCCAATGCTACGCATGCTTTCTCCTGTGTATGTAGCAGCTCTCACTGAAGATTTGTAAATGGGGTGAAGCAATTTTTTCTGCCCCCTTTCCCTTTCGCAGCATTCAATCACACGCAATATAATTTTGCGAGCATCGCTACGTAATACTGGTTTCCTTCTAACTGTAGGCTTACCGGTAGGGGTTGTTGGCGACTCCCGAGATGGGTCTTCACTCATTTTGATAATGTTTAGCACAAGTGCACAATAAAAACACGCAGAACGGTACAGCGCAAAACAATAACGAAGCAGACGACAATGGTTACCTTGTACAACACAGTCAGCTACGTAATGTTGGCAGCAGTCGAAATTGCGTGCCTACCGAAGCCTCCCGACGTTTACCGACTTCTACCGATTCAGGACTAGGGACAGGTCTGCCACCTAAAAGTTTACACACCGTATGCGCACTGCAGTGAGCACAGCGCCAAGAACACAAAGCGGCTGGCAGACTACACAGGCGCGCTATTCTTCCAAGTACAGAAAATTACGTTTACGTTGCCATAACGCACGACGCCTGCTCCTTAACAGTATCAGGCGCAGTATATCCATTTCCATGATTCTCAGCTGAAATGCACAGAAATTTTTACAGTTTCTATGACCACATGTTTCCATCCATGCATAATAACGATAGCGTATTTGACTGTATTCTTCAGATTGTCGTAAATGCCGCATTATGTCATCTTATTCTCATTCACATTGACATCGTGTTTTGGATTTTACGTTTCGGAAAATGAGTTAGGAATAGTGTGTAGTATCACGAATAGCGTGTAATACCACATTCTACTAATACATGTATAATAACACCCGAAAAACTGATTTTGAGAGTTTCAAAGAATAAGATGAGAGATCCAAATGATTAAGTAGCCCACTTCCCTAAATGATATGTCAACGATTTGGGTCTTAAAATCAAAACTGAAAAAAAATGCATTTTCGAGAGCTCCTGCAGTTCTTTGAAGTTTATAACGCGCATCTCACGAATGAAAATGTTTCCTATATGGTGCTACAGTCTAAAAGTATTACGTCGGAGATCTTTCATCTCTGTCTACTCTGGTTGAGGATTCGATCGCAGATAAATACTTGTGACAAGCAAGATTATGAAGATGACTGTTGCTAGTTACATTGCACATAATTTAAGTTGTGCTCTTAGATTCCTGTCTAACCGCATACGGTACTCGGAAATCGCTACATATTCGGAAAAAATGGTGAATTACTTCTGAGAAGAAAAAATATAAAGGTCATTGTCGGTTGTTTCACTCACAGCAATTTCATCTCCAACCATTTCATATTTCGTATTTTAAATACACAGAAATCACGAAATCTTTACTGACGAAGTGCGCTCTTACATGGAAGTAAAAAGTATACTGCAGGAAAATCTTAACTTACACGAATAACAATGTCTCAGAACGTGTTGTATATATGAAAAGGAAAAAAAATTTTTTTGCACCCATCCGTGCATGGATCCATGTTCCTTCATACCGCATTCCTGCACGCTAACCACTAGACCACAGCAAACAAAGATAATGTTGTGCTCAGTTTTTGCACGTAGGCTGACTTCGTTGCCAAACAGTGCCACTTAAGGCATAATGTGTGATAGTTTGGAAGGTTTCCAATATCAGGCTTCACATAATTGCTTTCCATTGTTACTTGAAAGTTGTAAACACGTTTCGATAGTTACTAACTAAACCATTTGTGGAAAAAAATACACAAAGTCACTAATAACGTCAGTTCACACTCATGCAATATACGTAAGCAGAGCCGATGTCTTGATATTTAATGATCTTTAAATTCTTATTTGCATAAAAATAACACGTATCTTGAGAGAATGTTGACCAAAAACTTTTTTTGTTTGATGTAATCAGTAACAACCTAACCTAACCATATTTCTAACAAAGGGAAGTAGTCTATTATGAACTCACATTCCAACCGGATACGTCCTCAAGTGATTCTTTAGTAACACAAAAACTAAATCCAAAGCTAAAACCGCTAAATATGTTTAAAATAAAAAAATTATAGGTGTACATAAACCACAGCTCACAGCTCACCGGTCGACAAGACCAGACCGAAATCCAAAAACTCTCGGTACAATTGTCGCAAAATCGGTGGGAGGACCGTTCGGTAACAGGTCTCAGAAGCTTACTGAATAGGATATTTCGATAAAGAACCGAAACTGACGTCACTACAGAGACTAACCTACTACACTGATCGGTATGAACTATACAGAATAGGGCCCCTAGACTCGTGACTATATCGATTGGACGCTAGACTACTGAAAAATCGTGACCTGGTCAGATTAGTCCTGATTTCATCTGGTAAGAGCTGATGGTAGGCTTCGAGTGTGGCGCAGACCTCACGATGCCATGGACCCAAGCTGTCAACAAGGCACTGTGCGAGTGGTGTGGGCTTTGTTTACAGGGGATGGACTGCGTCCTCTGGAGCAACGGCTACGTGGACACCATTTTCAGCCATTCATGGACTTCATGTTCTCAAGCAAGGCACTGTGCGAGTGGTGTGGGCTTTGTTTACAGGGGATGGACTGCGTCCTCTGGAGCAACGGCTACGTGGACACCATTTTCAGCCATTCATGGACTTCATGTTCTCAAGCAACAATGATATTTTTATGGATGACAATGAGCCGTGACACTGTGGCACGACGTTTTGCCATTGGCTTGAGGAACATTCTGGACCATTCGAACAAATGATTTGGCCACCAGATCGCCCGACATTGAAGACACTTACTTTTTCAGTTATGGATGCCTAGAGAGGCAGCATGGTTCAACATATCTGCAGCGGACTTCCAACAACTTGAGTTCATGTCACGACGAGCTGCTTCACTACACCAGGTATATTAGGAGATATCCCACAACTTTTGTCACCTTAGTGTAGAATGTACAGTAGAGATCAGGTCCTTATACCATCCAACTACCCAAAGATAACATCAGATTAATTTAGTTAAAATGTAATACAGTAACGTAACTCACGAAGTGTCGTATACTAAATGAAACCTGATTGTTAGGGTGTCAGAGAGCGCACAGGATAAGGTTAAGGTTGTGGATGGGGCCGCAAACAGTTACCGTGAGTTGCACAATCAAACATATAACTTTATTTTTTTAAGAACCACTTGTTTACACCCAAAATCACACAGGAAACACAAGAACGGTTGAAGGCCTGGCTTAGAAATCAAAAGCAATTAAAAATAGAAGGTACAAATATTTTTTAAAAAAAACATGCAATGAAACAATTACCGGCTGAAGGCGTATACTACACGTCTGAAGGACAATTATAATTAAAGCACATTAATAAAGAATTTTTCTAACCAAGAAAATTCCTTTTGAACTTACAACAGAACGGCTGGAGCCTGATTAAGGAAACCTTAACTTATGGCGCGGCTGAAGGCCACAGAAAAATCTGAAACAACGGCTGAATGGCCTGGACAACAAGTCAGATAATTCCGGGATATGAATGAAGTGGACAGCGTTCGACTAGATGTTCAATTTTCTGTTCTTCTTGATTCCATTCACACATTGGTGAACTGATCCAGCCCCATTTGTACGCCCGCATCTCGTGGTCGTGCGGTAGCGTTCTCGCTTCCCACGCCCGGGTTCCCGGGTTCGATTCCCGGCGGGGTCAGGGATTTTCTCTGCCTCGTGATGGCTGGGTGTTGTGTGCTGTCCTTAGGTTAGTTAGGTTTAAGTAGTTCTAAGTTCTAGGGGACTGATGACCATAGATGTTAAGTCCCATAGTGCTCAGAGCCATTTGAACCAACCCATTTGTACCCGAAGTAGCTACAACAACCAAGTCTAGTCCTTAACTTGTTGAGGCGGCACCAGAGGTTCCTCGCTAGGTCAGAACCTTTTGGCTTCTTTGTGGCATCAAGGTGATGGGCTCTTGTTCCCAATGTTTTCGTTGACCATTCATGCTTCCAGCTTTCATTTAGATCAAAACCATCCGCGATGAGTTGTCCTGCAGTAACACTTGCTGGCCTTCTTGATCGCAATCTTTGCTGTGGCGGGTGACAGAATTACTGGTGCAGTGGTAGAGAGGGTGATGCAGAGATTTTCTTGGCCTCCTTCAGTAGAGCTTGTTTCCGCTTGAAGTGAGGTGAAGGCATGTGACTCAGTACAGGTAACCAGAGGCACGGGGTTGATTTGCTGGAATCGGTAGTGCAGCGCATTGTGTCGTTCAGTTTTGTGTCTACCTACTTCACGTGTACACTTCCCAACCAGACAGGTGCACAGTAGTCGGCAGCAGAGTACACAAGACTGATGCCAGTCAAGCGCAGTCAGCAGAGGTTCCCCAAGTTGTACCACTGAGCTTATGTAGTATGTTGTTCCGTGCAGCAACTTTGTGAGAGAGCTTGGTGACGTGCTTTTTGTAGCTCAGGATTCTATGTAGAGTGATTCCGAGATATTTTGGGGAAGGATTGTACCTCAACGTTTGTCAATTGAGCAGAACTGTTGTAGTTCGCACCACGATTCGTTAGGTGGAAACAAGAGACTTTAGTTTTTGATGTGCTTGGGATCAATCTCCAGGTCCTCAAGAAAGTTAACATCTTCTCCAGATCCTCCGTAAGAATTATTTCACCATCTTCGAAGTTACTGCTCTGTGCTACCAGTGTGATGTCATCAGCATAGATGAATTTAGTTGATGTTGTGGTTGGTAAATCATTAATGTAGAAATTGAATAGTGACGGGGTTAAAACAGATCCCTGTGGTAGTCCATTATTTAGTTTCCGTTTGTGGCTTTTAGAGCTGCCTAGAAACACTTCAAATCGCCTTTCACTAAGCATCCTGTATATTAGATCCACAATTTCTGGACTTGGTACAATTTGCAGTAGCTTGTAGATCAGTCCCTGTCGCCAGGCAGTGTCATACGCGGCTGTCAGGTCGATGAAGACAGGTGTTGATTTCAGATGGCCTTGAAAACCTTCTATCAATATAGGTAGTTAGGGCAAGAACTTGATCGGTGCAGCTGTGTCCTTGTCTGAAGCCAGCTTGTTCAGGAGGGGTAGCAGCCTCGACGAACGGTGCTATTCTGGTTAGGACGACTCGTTCCAAAAGTTTGAATGTACAACTGAGCAGTGCTATAGCGCGGTAGCTTTCAGGGCTGTCTTCAGGCTTGCCAGGTTCGAGAGTGGCTATAACTTTCGACAATTTGAATTGTCTGGATAGACTGCATAACAAAATTCACAAAGAATAAGTTCGAAATTTCGTGGTCCATGAGGGTCGTCTTATACTTGCGGACTAAACTTTAATGTTGCACATGTCGTCTTTATGTTGACTGGAACAATATAGGGAGATCGGAGCTAAAGTTTTAAAAAGCTGAAAAATTAGGACCACCCTAGGCCGCACGCGTAGCGTCGCTGACAAGTGGTGTGTGTGTGTGTGTGTGTGTGTAGGAGCGTTGGCATGAGCGTGCATGTTGTGCATGTTTACTGAAGCAAAGAAATTTTTATGGTAAGCTCCTATAGGACCAAACTGCTGAGGTCATCGGTCCCTAGACTTACACACTGCTTAAGCTCACTTAAACTAACTTACGCTAAGTACAGCACACACACGCATGGCCGAGGTAGGACTCAAACCTCCGACAGTGGAAGCCCCACGAATGGTGACAAAGCGCCTTAGACCGCACTGCTACCGCGCGCGGCTATTGAAGGAAAGAAAGATGTTCCAGTTACCTACTTCACTGTGTTTCGGTTCGATTTGTATTTATATTTTTTAGACTTTCTAAAGCAGCCTGTGTTCTTCTTCATGGTTCAAGTTATCTCCATAACTAATTTCACCAAAATCAGTGCAGCGGCTTAATCGCGAAAACGTAACAGATAAAGGTACTTAAACCTTTTTGGTGCTGGTATCAACGTATTGATTACGTCACGTTAGCACTACTGCGCAAATATTCATACTGCCTGTAATTGTTCTGTAATTAACAATATGAATTTTAGAAAATTACATGTGAGGAAGGAAATGATACGTTTTCAAAAAATACAAGTCATGTCACCGTATTATAATTACTTTTCGTAATTTAACATGTCCTTCTTTCACAGTTCTAAGTAGAAAACAGAAAAGTTTATTTGTAGCTGAAACGTAGATATGTAAGCAGCGAGCGTTTAACACACGATGGCATCTCCACGTCTCACTTTCAACATGTAACTGCTGCTCGCCACATTGAGTTCCGGGGCCACTATGCTTATTGGGTTTGCCGTGCGAGCCATTACGACATACACACGGTGATTGAGTTGGCACTGCCGGTGTAGTATCACGCAACCCGCAATGTCATATCTGGCTTCCAAAACCACGGTGGAGATTTTCATATTCTCTCGTTCGCTACGCGCAAAGTATTAGTCCTACAGAAATACAAGAAATGCTCCTTTTTGTAGGAAATTTAATGTAGTTAAATTTTGTAAGGGGATACGTTTTCGCTAGAAGCTGTAGTTTTTGAGTTATTCAAGAGACATGTACAAAAGTGACGTCCTAAGGTACCCCCATCCCCACACTCATCTCCCACCGATCACGATATCTACTATGTTTCCATTACGCCACTGGCTTAGTCGAGCACTTACAAATTGTAAAGTTTACGTTTGTATAAGTGTTACCTAACAATTTTGAGAATTTTATCAGCAGCAAATAAACAAAAAAAAAAAAAAATCGTTCAAATGGCTCTGAGCACTATGGGACTCAACTGCTGAGGTCATTAGTCCCCTAGAACTTAGAACTAGTTAAACCTAACTAACCTAAGGACATCACAAACATCCATGCCCGAGGCAGGATTCGAACCTGCGACCGTAACGGTCTTGCGGTTCCAGACTGCAGCGCCTTTAAGCGCACGGCCACTTCGGCCGGCCGCAAATAAACAACTACACCGTTGTGGTCGTCAGGCATTCTGACGAAGTAAGTACTGTGCTTATAAGGTAGGTAGGTAGGTAGGTAGTGTTTAACGTCCCGTCGACAACGAGGTCATTAAAGACGGAGCGCAAGCTCGGGTTAGGGAAGTATTGGGAAGGAAATCGGCCGTGCCCTTTCAAAGGAACCATCCCGGAATTTGCCTGAAACGATTTAGGGAAATCACGGAAAACCTAAATCAGGATGGTTGGAGACGGGATTGAAGCGTCATCCTCCCGAATGCGAGTCCAGTGTGCTAACCACTGCGCCACCTCGCTCGGTGCTTGTAAGGGTTACGTTTGGATCGGGTTGTCGACTTAATTAGTTTTAGTTAGTTTTAGCATAATATTTGGAAAACATGTTTTTCTGCCATTACTCTCGTTGATACGTGTGATATTATAATGTTAATGAAGTAGCCGACTATGCTCGTGGCGTAATAACCCAATCAATAGAGACCCAAAAAGGTCGAATGTCGGGAGTACTTAGTGTAGTTGGAAATTTTTGTACACTGCGGAGATGGAATGCGTTTGAGGGGCACTATTCTACCTTTTTATTGGACCACTCTAAAACCGTGGCCTCTAGCGGAAACGTATTCCTGTACAAAATTTAATGTTTAATTTCATTAAATTTTCTACAAAAGGGCCTCTTCATTTTTGCTGTAGGACTAATAGTTCGCGGGCAGCGACCAACAGAATATAAGAATTTGGTTTTTGAAGGCCACACATAACACCACAGCTTGCATGAAGTGACAGCCATAGGGGCAGCTGGATCGCTCTGCGTTTAGCAGCGAAAAGGTGTTGCGCCGGAGACAGTTACATCACTAAGACAACTTACTATTGGAAAGACAACAACTCGTGCTTTCCATTCACCGTTGTGCACAAAATTAACTCCTTGCACACAATGGTCGTCTTCTCCGCTGTTCCACTGTCTAGATGCGACCGACTACTACTGACAGCTAGTGTCTGTACGTGTTGCACGCCAAGGAAAGAAAAGGTGCCAAATATAATGAGTCGGGATTGAAGACATTCCCTCAGGAAGAGATCAGTTACTTACAAACATTAATAAAATGTACAACGAATACTGATAGAAAAATCCCAATGCCAAAAAATAGTTAATGTGGAGTAATGAAATTTCTGGAACACATTTGTCAAGGTAACATGTCTATGTCACTAACATTGCAAGATCACAGGTTAACGCAAGTGCGAGATAAGTCATTGCAAATGTGAGATGTTGGCACGCTACTGGCCATTACAATTGCTACACAAAGAAAAAATGCAGATGATAAACGGGTATTCATTGGACAAACATACTAAAACAGACATGTGATTACATTATCACGCAATTTGGGTGCATAGATCCTGAGAAATCAGTACCCAGAACAACCACCTCTGGCCGTAATAACGGCCTTGATACGCCTGGACACTGAGTCAAACACAGCTTGGATGGCGTGTACAGGTACAGCTGCCCACGAGCCTTCAAGACGATATCGCAGTTCATCAAGATTAGTGACTGGCGTATTGTGACGAGCCAGTTGCACGGCCGCCATTGACCACACGTTTTCAATTGGTGAGAGATCTGGTGAATCTCTGGGCAGAGCAGCAGTCGAACATTTTCTGTATCCAGAAAGACCCGTACAGGAACTGCAACATGCGGTCGTGCACTATCCTGCTGAAATGTAGGGTTTCGCAGGGATCGAATGAAGAGTAGAGTCACGGGTCATAACACATCTCAAATGTAACGTCCACTGTTCAACGTGTCGTCAGTGCGAACAAGAGGTGACCGAGACGTGTAACCAATGGCACCGCATACCATCAAGCCCGGTGATACGCCAGTATGGCGATGACGAATATGTGCGTTCACCGCGATGTCGCCAAACACGGATACGACCATCGGGATGCTGTAAACAGAACCTGGATTCATCCGAAAAAATGGTGTTCTGCCATTCGTGCACCCAGGTTCGTCGTTTAGTACACCATCGCAGGCGCTCCTATGTGTGATGCAGCGTCTAGGGTAACCGCAGCCATAGTCTCCGAGCTGATAGTCCATGCTGCTACAAATGTCGTCGAACTGTTCGAGCAGATGCTTGTTGTCTTGCAAGCGTCGCCATCTGTCGATTCAGGGATCGAGACGTGGCTGCACGATCCGTTACAGCCATGCGGATAACATGCCTGTCATCTCGACTGCTAGTGATACGAGGCCGTTGGGATCCAGCACGGCGTTCCGTATTACCCTCCTGAACCCACCGATTCCATATTCTGCTAACAGTCATTGGATCTCGACCAACGCGAGCAGCAATGTCGCGATACGATAAACCGCAATCGCAATAGGCTACAATCCGGCCTTTATCAAAGTCGGAAACGTGATGGTACGCATTTCTCCTCCTTACACGACGCATCACAACAACGTTTCACCAGGCAACGTTGGTCAACTGCTGTTTGTGTATGAGAAATCGGTTGGAAACTTTCCTCACGTCAGCACGTTGTAGGTGTCGCCACCGGCGCCAACCTTGTGTGAATGCTCTGAAAAGCTAATCATTTGCATATCACAGCATCTTCTTCCTGTCGGTTAAATTTCGCGTCTGTATCACGTCATGTTCGTGGTGTAGCAATTTTAATGACCAGTAGTGTACATTATTAACTGGTCCAGTCGCCAGAAAGTTGAATGCAAGCATGCAAAGGTGCGTGCATTGTATCGTACAGGTCCAAATGTCAATTTGTGAGATGGAGTTCCATGTCTGTTGGACTTGGTCTGTCTGTACAGGGACGATTAATACTGACTGTGGATGACGCTAGAGTTGTCGTCCGGTGATGCCCCACATGTGTTCCATTAGAGACAGACCTGGTGATCGAGCCGGCCAAGGCAACGCGTCGATACTCTGTAGAGCACGTTGGTTACAACACTGGTGCGTGCACGAGCGTTATCCTGTTGGAAAACACCCCCTGGAATGCTGTACATGAATGGCAGCACAATATGTCGAATTACCAGATTCTGACGTGAGGATGCGTGGGATAACCACGAAGAGGTCTCCTGCTGCCATACGAAATCGCAACCTAGAGCGTAGGTGTAGGTCCAGTGTGTCTAGCACTCGGACAGGTTCGCTGCAAGCCCACAGCTGCTAACAACACCAACCATCTATGGCACCGATGCAGAAACAGCTTTCATCAGAAAGCACAACACATAACCACCCTGGCTTCCAATGAGCCCTCCCTTGACAACAATGAAGCCGCTAATGGCGGTGCAGTACGATGTGCCAGAGCCATACGACGAAGGCGATGAAAATTCCATCTCGGTAGTGTCATGTGGCTGTCTGGAGCACGTTCATCTTGCAACTGTAGATGCCCGTGACAGGCACTGCCACCAATGATGTACAGTGGCTACATCTGAATTTTCCCCAGTCCTAAAACATCTACTGTACACCGACCAACGCAGCCCCGCGAAACAGCATCAAGAAAGCATTGACCCTCACGCCAATGGAAAGAGCAGGCAGTGCCAAACCTCTCGTAAGACAGGGTTCAGCACCCCCAGTCAACGCTGATTTAAAAAGCCACCCACCGCTGGCCGGCCGAGTCCGGTCGCAGACTTGGAGAGCATTAGTACTGACTAATACGCAGACATTACTTAACCTGCCTTCTGCGAGTTGGAATAGTTGACAAAATAATTGCATGTAGGAGGCACAGGAAGCACATCAAGCCACCTCACAAAAGAGACGTAATGTTACGTTTCTTTTCTTTTTAGAAATACAGAATCCTATTAATTTGAAGGTGTTTTGTACACATCGTTATGCATTCCTGCCACCGGCCACAGCAACTTCTCTCCATCCTTGTTTGTGACAGAGCTGACTCCCACAGTACCCGACGCAACACTGAGCCGTGCCGGCTCGTATCGATTGATCGATCGGGTCGGCATGGTGTGATCTTTGGGCTCGGCCGTTTGACGTGGCTTTTTGCCGCGATGGGCGTGGCGGCTACAAAGGGGACAACCGGAGAGCCGCGCGGCGCGGGAGGTACTGATCCTTGCTTCCCCAGTATCGGCACCATGACCGGAAACTGTTGTCTTGCCAACCAAAAGGTCCCCTCTATATATCGCTGTTTAAGTAAACGAGTGTTATTTATTGTGTTTGGTTAAAGGTTTACCTGGATTTTGTGATGTGGTACAGTCCGAGTAAGCGAGGTGTATTAATTGGTACTATTGTTGTTCGGAGTGACGGACGGCATAAGCCAGTATGGTGAAACTGTAATATTTTTCCTGATACACTGAGCTGTGTGGACGTTGTTATAGTTGGTTCAACGCACAGGCTTAACATTTAATCTGTACGTTCTGTGTTATCTGATTGCATTACTTGTTCACTCGTAAACAGTGAAATGGTAGCCTTACTTGACTGCTTAAGTTTATCAGTATCCTGATTAAATGAGCTCCCCAGCTTCAGTGAGCATATGTTAACCTACTAGTGTAGTTTAAATTTCTAAGCTGACTTGGTTTTATGCTATTCGCCCTACGTCAAGGGCATTAGTTATTGATTCACCCTTGACTATTTTACTTCAATGTTCGTGAAATAGGCTCTCATCGTAGTTATTTTAAGCTTGAGGAATTAATGTTTGCCGTTTTCTCCCCCCCCCCCCTTCTCTGATATTGTATAGTAGCACGGGCTCTAAGACCTTTTTTTCCAGCGTGTTATAGTGTACTGTGTGCGGCACCCTGTCCAGCTCGCCCGCTTGCTGTGGGTTCTGGGTCCAGCCGCCTCTGGTCTGGGTCCAGTGGATCCCCCCCTTCCGCTACTTGAATTAGACCGTGCCTATGTGACGTCACCTGTTTCGAAAATGTGTCACGAAGCGGCGTACCTGTTTGTATTTTATTTTGTGTTAAAAAAATTTGTGATATCCAATCTTGGTTAAAGTTTATCTCATTGTTGTAGTCTCCTTTTGGGAGCTTTACTGTGTACAGAATTTAATTAACTTGCGAGTCACTTAATGCTTGTTTATAGATTAATTTTGTTGTTTGAGTAGGGCGGTGGCCCGCCCTTGTAAGGATTTTTTGCTAATTTACCTTATCACAAAAATTCTAAACAAAAAATTATTTTTCGTAAAGAAAAGTTTAATAAAAGTGTTGTCGTTATAAGCTGTGAATGTTGCTTATGTGGCCTGGCCCTCCTGCTGAACAGCAATTGCCTGGATTGACCGCCACAAACAGCATCCCAGAAGGAACATCTAGTTTTTTGCAGCCCTATGGCACAACATCGTTCAAACTAAGTGAGGTGTTGATAACGGTTTCTTTGTCGGCTTTAAGGCTTTCTTAACTAACATCAATGCACCACGTTCAATCTCGAAGGTAGCTAATACCACTGTTACAGAGTGCATTTAAAGCAAATCCGATTTTCATCCTCATAGTGGTGCTACTAGCTCCATTCGTATGTGACAGTTGTGAAAACTGAATGGACTTCATCTTTCAGATGTAGAAACACCCGTAATAACTTTCGTTTACGTTGCACATCTCCAACTTGGTGTCGCTATTTTTTCTGTCAGTGTAGCAGATAATTGTATGATAAACACTAAATCATATTTCCAGTAATCGCATTGCACAGTAGCCATCATAGTGGCAAGCTATGAATATTACACTCTTGTTAAATATTCTGTAATACACTACTGGCCATTAAAACTGCTACACCACGAAAATGACGTGCTACAGACGTGAAATTTAACCGACAGGGAGAAGATGCTGGGATATGCGAATGATTAGCTTTTCAGAGCATTCACACAAGGTTGGCGCCGGTGGCGACACCTACAACGTGCTGACATGAGGAAAGTTTCCTACCGATTTCTCATACACAAACAGCAGTTGACCGGCGTTGCCTGGTGAATCGTTGTTGTGATGCCAAGTGTAAGGAGAATAAATGCGTACCATCACGTTTCCGACTTTGATAAAGGTTCGATTTTAGCCCATCGCGATTGGGGTTTATCGTATCGCGACATTGCTGCTCTCGTTGGTCGAGATCCAATAGACTGTTAGCAGAATATGAAATCTGTGGGTTCAGGAGGGTAATACGGAACGTCGTGCTGGATCCCAACGGCCTCGTATCGCTAGCAGTCGCGATGACAGGCATCTTACCGGCATGGCTGTAACGGATCGTGCAGCCACGTCAACACATGGAGACGTTTGCAGGACAACAACCATCTACACGAACAGTTCGACGGCGTTTGCAGCATCATGGACTATCAGCTCGGGGACCATAGGTGCGGTTACCCTTGACGCTGCATCACATACAGGAGCGCCTGCGATCGTGTACTCGACGACAAACCTGGGTGCACGAACGGCAAAACGTCATTTTTTCCGATGAATCCAGGTTCTGTTTACAGCAACATGATGGTCGCATCCGTGTTTGGCGACATCGCGCTGAACGCACATTGGAAGCGTGTATTCGTCATCGCCATACTGGCGTATCCAGCGTGATGGTATGGGGTGCCGTTGGTTACACGTCTCGGTCACCTCTCGTTCGCATTGACGGCACCTTGAACAGTGGACATTACATTTGAGATGTGTTACGACCAGTGGCTCTACCCTTCATTCGTTCCCTGCGAAACACTACATTTCAACAGGATAATGCACGACCGCATGTTTCAGGTCCTGTACGGGTCTTTCTGGATACAGAAAATGTTCGACTGCTGCCCTGGCCAGCACATTCTCCACTCTTACCAACTAAAAACGTCTGGTCAACGGTGGCCGAGCAACTGGCTCGTCACAATACGCCAGTCACTACTCTTGATGAACCGTGGTATCGTGTTGAAGCTGCATGGACAGCTGTACCTGTACACGCCATCCAAGCTCTGTTTGACTCAATACCCAGGCGTATCAAGGCCGTTATTAAGATCAGAGGTGGTTTTCCTGGGTACTGATTTCTCAGGATCTATGCACCCAAATTGCGTGAAAATGTAATCACATGTCAGTTCTAGTATAATATATTTGTCCAATGAATACCCGTTTATCATCTGCATTTCTTCTTGGTGTAGCAATTTTAATGGCAGTAGCGTATTATGAACGCATTGCATAAGTAGTAACACTGGACTCGCATTCGGGAGGACGACGGTTCAATCCCGCGTCCGGCCATCCTGATTTAGGTTTTCCGTGATTTCCCTAAATCACTCCAGGCAAATGCCGGGATGGTTCCTCTGAAAGGGCACGGCCGACATCCTTCCCCATCCTTCCCTAATCCGATGAGACCGATGACCACGCTGTCTGGTCTCCTTCCCCAAACAACCAACCAACCAACCATAAGTAGTAACAGTTTATCCTCGGATTCACAGTCGAAGTATACAAATTGTAATCCATAGTAAATTAAAATGACAACGTGAGTATAGGCCGAAGGCGGAATTTGTGCAGATACATTCAGAGCCGCGCCGGCCGCTGTTACAAGCATGTCACCGGACTGCAGAGCAGACGAGAAGAGCGGGCAGTCGCAGCCTCGCCCTGTTATGTGCCGGCCGGCTTTACGCCCCCCGTTTATGGAGTGCAGGGCCCGCATAGTCCAGTGTTACCAGCCGAAGCGGAAATAAAAAACACAGCACGGCTGATGCTTATAACCGTAAAAGACACCGTTTACTGCGCGAGTCCTGCTGCGTAAAGCCCTCTACGGAATCCTTTATTCGAATAATCCTCACACTATAAAAAGCCATATACGATGCCAGACGAGAGAAATGGGCACAGCCGCAGCATGAAAGCCAGGTCCGTAAAGTCGTGCCCGGGCGTACTTACACAGACCGAGCAACCTCTAAACTGTTTAATCTGGCGATTAAAGTCCTGCACTCGTATTTAACGCAGGTCATCCCGTATTATCCATGAGTTACTGTCCTGCAGCAGAATATGATTAACAGATGGGAAGTCTGTCTCTGTTGGAAAAATTCTATAGGGGAACTATATTCCTTACAGTATACAGAATTAATTCATTATAGATAACTGGATCATCTCTGTTGTGTTGGCAGAAGAGCCAACACCGGGTTACTAGTGGAGGCCGAAATGCACGCGTTTTAGCTCATGCAGGCTGGCGTGAGGAGGGAAGAACTATACTGACGTGAGGTCTGGAACATGACAACGAATGACAATTCAGAAAGCGGACGTAATTAGTTTGATACTTAACTTTAATTCATTAATGATGAACGTCGCTCTTGACGGTACGTGATTCATAATATTATCTGTTCAGAATACATTCTGGAAGTAACTGAATATGGCGCCTTGCTAGGTCGTAGCAAATTACGTAGCTGAAGGCTATGGCTAAACTGTCGTCTCGGCGAATGAGAGCGTATGCAGACGGTGAACCATCGCTAGCAAAGTCGGCTGTACAACTGGAGCGAGTGCTAGGGAGTCTCTGTAGACCTGCCGTGTGGCGGCGCTCGGTCTGCAATCACTGATAGTGGCGACATGCGGGTCCGACGTATACTAACGGACCGCGGCCGATTTAAAGGCTACCACCTAGCAAGCGTCGTGTCTGGTGGTGACACCACAATCTGCAAAAAGAATAAGGTTACTATTGTCTGACAGGTTATTAATGCACTTTATGAGCAGCAAGAATCTCGACGCACGTCCCTGAGGCACGCATGAAGTTATTTCTACTTCTGTCCACTTCCATCCATGCAAAACAGCTTTCAACAAAGAAATTCTGGTTCATATCTCATCGTTTACTGGTAACAGCCTTAGATACTTAACAAATGTTACATGCTCTGTACTGTTAGTGCTGCAATAAGGTATTAGCTACTTCTTTCTCTAGGCGTCATCTTGCATTTATTTACAATCATGAAAAGCAGGTAATCGGTACGGTGAGATGCTGTAGTTACCTATGACGAAGGTTCAAAGAGTCAAGATAATCAAGGTTACAGTCGGTGAAATCTTCTGAACCAGAACTCCACCGAAAAACTTTGAGAGGTAGCAGTAAGGACCAAAACAAGAAAAAAGAGTAAAAGTGGTGGCTCGTTTGTTTCAAGTTACTATCCCTTGCTGTAGGGGCTGTGATTTTTGATATTTGTTCGAAACCAGCAAGGTAAATTAGAGGCCACTACTTCCACCACATGAAGTACACTGAGCCGTGAACACTTCCCAGTTTATCAATGGGGAATAATCGAAAACTATTATTACTATTATCGGTGCCATGCGTGCAATGGTCGTGCCAGGCGCGCGATATTGAATCTTTATCCTATCATTAATGGCGCGAGAGCCGCGCGGGATTAGCCGAGCGGTCTTAGGCGCTTCAGTCATGGACTGTGCGGCTGGTCCCTCGGGCATGGGTGTGTGTGTTTGTCCTTAGGATAATTTAGGTTAACTACTGTGTAAGCTTAGGGACTGATGACCTTAGCATTTAAGTCCCATAAGATTTCACACACCCGCAATGACGTGAGACCTGCATGACCTTATATCAACCGTCATAGTTCTGCATTATTCTACTGTGACACTAGGGATAATTTCACGTAATGAAAGGGAGAATGTAAATATTAAAGGTCTCGTTTATTTAACAGTTGAATATTGAACAATTATACAATAAAATGGGGGTGGGGGAAGAAAGAATTGAGTTCAGCAGCCTGCCCCAAAGCTCGTTCATAATAAGCCACGATAGCAAGAGAAAAGGAATTTTAGGAACGATCGCCGTATTATCAAATGGAGTCCAATTTACTAAAGAAAGGGGTTGTAGGCATGCAACGACCACCACCATGAATCAGTCAAAGACTAAGAAAGATGCTACTGCGGGTGAATCGCTAAGTAGCCTCCTGTACTAAAGGAATAAAACCAGCAAGACGCGAAACCATTCATACAGGCGATACTAGATAACTTTGGCTTGCGGTCCGACTACGTTAACGAAACATGAAAGGGCGCCAGACACTTACCTCCTAGCGTAGGACAAGGGGCACAAGTTTTCAAGATAGGAAGACCTAAACTCTGGGTCAAATTTTGCACAGGAGAACTGAAAGAGCTACTGCCAGGCGAAGCGAAAAAGTGAGCACGAAAGTACACACTTTAGTGCCGAACTGAAAGACACTGTGACTAACCAACACATCGCGCACATTATGCCCAACTGTACAAGGAAAACCTAACGTCTTATAACCGGGAAAATTTGCTTAAACCGTAATTTAAGGAACGTACATCAGTAAAAATGACCTATAAGGTTCCCTCTGGGCCGCAGGGCGCGAAGCTACAGTGCACGTCGGCGCTCATACTTACCGAAACTTCATCTTCTTGAAGCAGCACGTCCAGTCTCTGGCAAGCTCACACTAGAACTGCCCTACTGCCCCTTTGTCCACTATCCATCCGCGGAGGGCGGTTGGCTCCTACCGGCGAAAAACGGGCACGTACCTGAATTGGCCAATCAGAGGGCCGGAATCTCACAGGGAGGCGACCTCGCGACGTTAAAATCGAGCAGAAATAGCAGTTACAAGGTTGGTAAGGCAGGTTGAGGAACTGAGAACAGGAGAAACTTTGGCCACTACTGAACGTTCGAACGACACCACGTGCTAGCCTGGCGATCGGAAAAAGGATGGGAAACGGGAAGCCATCATGGCTGCTAGGAAGCCTGCTGCCCTCGCCCATAAATAAAGAAAATTCCTAGCGCCAAGCTCCTCTCACAGATCAGTGTGAGACAAACTACAAACATCGTCAAATAAATTAGGCAACCCAAAGAAATTATTAACAGGACCTGAATTATTATATTACCAAATACCAGAATGAATATAGAAATATGAAGTACGAGCACTGAATGATGAATGAAGTGCACGTCTTTCAAGAGTATAGTAGACTTGGGCTCTAAAACGCTAATCTTAATAGCTATGAGTGAGCCGTGGCGCTCGTTACTGGCGCGCCAGTCTCTTGGATGTCCATTATCGATCCTTCGATGTTTCTTATCTTTGCTTGCCTTGTTGTTTTCCGCATTCGCGGGGCGAGAGGCAGTTGACGTTTGCTCGGGCGACCTGCTGAGGCGTCGCGAGGTACGAGGTGGGAAGCAACCACGTATATGTGGAGTTGTTTGCACGCGGTCTGCCGGTTCAGGATGGAGGATATGTGTTGGCTGCCTGCCTGTCTGCTCTCCTGATTTTGCTCGCCGTGCCTTGCGGCCGCCTAGCTTGGGTTGCTGCCTGGTGTATCCTACACGAGCCATACCGGACGTCCAGCAGAAGCCAGCAGAAGTTAAGCAGCCTTGCATTTCTTTAAAGAAAAGGAGCAAATGTATACGACCTTTTGTAATCAATTTTCGTGCCTCTTAAGTCTGCCTTCGCGTTTACACTGCCTTTGGGGAGAGCTAATTCTTTTAAATTTAAATGTTAGGGTTCCCTGTCCTTTATAATCTTTTGGGGGTTTTATTTGAATTTTCTCTTTCGGGTTCCTTCCTTGTGCTTCGTTAAATGTTTAGTTGTGTAGCGGGAAGTGACTCCTGGTTAAAACGAGGAGAAGGTGTTTGACGTTACAGCCGCTTCCGGCATTCGTCTTTTCAATTAAGTGTTGTCATCCCTTCGAGCGACCTGGTGTCACTCCTCGTTAATTAATGCTGGTTTATGTGTACTTAGATTTGAATTGACCATTTGAATTAATATTTTGGAGCGCAGTATAGCACTAAGGCAACCTCATTGTATACCACCTTGTGCCCCGGTCTAGTACCTTAATTTTCGGTGGCACGAATTAGCTCCACTACCGGTTTTACTGATGTGCTCCCTTCAAAATCTTGTCTTGTATAAGTTTTCCCCATGTGTGTCTGGGAACACAGAGATAGCTTTAGTGTGACTTCAGTGCTAGTCAGTTAAATGAATCTTCATTTTGGCTTCCACTGAAGAGTTTGATTGGAGCGTAGTGTGTTTGATTTGTTATTCATTTAATTACTGTAAGTTTGTTTATTTAATGGGGAGCAAGACATTTATTGACTGTTGGTATTAACTCCCCTAGTTGCGGGGTGTTGCTAATTCGTTCCAAATGGCCTACTACTTATTCAATGGCAAGGCTGTTGGTTAATTGGTTACGGTGAGTACAAATTCACGCTATTTGTTTGATACCGAAATTGTTGAAGTGTCTGTGTCGTGATTGTCACTAGCTACGTGTTTGAGCTAAATTGATATAAACTTTACATTGCCTCCTTAAAATTTGTTGCCAGCAGAAACCCTTAAGACAACTAAGTTTTGTCACTGCTTATGTTATCCTTCACTGGGAGGAATATTTCATGTAGTTAAATTTGGTCTTAAAAAATGTTTATTTCTCTGATGTAATAAACGAGTGATAAAAGAAAAAAGCAAAGGGGCCTGGTCCTTCCCATTGTGTCCGGTTTGTAATACGTATCAATGAGAATTAATTCATCTTCGTTATTGTGAGATACATCTTTTCTACTGAAAGCTCTTTGCTTTCCATATTTGGAGAGGTGCTAAGAATAAAAGAAATGCACAGTAAGCATGGGCTCCAAAGTGCATAACCTACAAGCTATGAACACTTGCTTTTCACAGTATCGATATTGAACAAGTACTCATAGCTCAACGGATTCATCTTAGAGCCCATGAATAACGACCTATTTTTCTTGTTTTGCTCCACACTACCACCTCTGAAAGTTTCTCATTGTTTTGGTTCAGCTGTAGAGGACTCGGAACACAGTTCGTGCTTACAAGGTTTTACCCACGGTAATCTCAGATAACTGCTAGACAATACTTTACCGAGCAACAGTGCAAAATGATGCCCAAAGAAATAACGCGATAATATCTTATTGCGGCATTATGAGTACAGAGTCTATTGAATGTTTTAAATCAACTCTGAGAGAAAGAAACCACAAGCCAAGAAGGAATTATCCCAATGGGATGGAAATCGGTAGATGAGATATACGTGTACAGACAAACAAATGATTACAATTTCAGAAAAAAATTGTGATTCATTCAAGAGAAAGAACTCAGTAAATTGAGCAAGTCAGTAACGCGTTACTCCTTGACAAGCTCTTATACAAGCAGTTACTCTGCTTGTAATTAAATGACAGAGCAGCTGTATGTCCTTCTGACACGGGAAACTCCACATAGCAGCCCCTCAGATTCAGTGATAAGAGGGCCCAGTAGATGACAGGAGTCTGTTGTCGACGCGCATAGTTTGTACGCCTGGTGAGTCAGTGCCCGATTTAGGTGTTCGTATGAATGTGAATGTGAACACTCCAAGGAAATGATGAAAATGTAATAGTTCGTCACATCAGCTGCAACAAATGAGCGCAACAGTTTCACAATCGCACAGTTTCTCTGAGCTCTGTCAAAATATATGTTTTAAGGTTATTGAAGTTGCATTCCGTTTTGGAAGTTTTGGCTCTTCCATTCCTTTGTTATAACATTTGTTGTTTTTAATTCTGTGAGACGTCTATGTTGTACCTCGATGCTCTCACTGTTTCATCACTTTTACTTGTGACCGTAACAAATTCTTACCACGTTCTTACCATATTCTACAACCAAGATACAGGGTGGTCCGTTATAGTAATCGGGCCAAATATCTCACGAAATAAGCATCAAACGAAAAAGCTACAAAGAACGAACCTCGTCTAGCTTGAAGGGGGAAACCAGATGGCGCTATGGTTGGGCCGCTAGATGGCGCTGCCATAGGTCAAACGGATATCAACTGCTTTTTTCAAAATAGGAAGTCTCACTTTTATTACATATTCGTGTAGTACGTAAAGAAATATGAATGTTTTAGTTGGACCACTTTTTTCGCTCTGTGATAGATGGCGCTGTAATAGTCACAAATGTTTAAGTACGTGGTATCACGTAACATTCCGCCAGTAAGGACGGTATTTTCTTCGTGAGACATTACCCGTGTTAAAATGGACCGTTTACCAATTGCGGAAAGAGTCGGTATCGTGTTGATGTATGGCTATTGTGATCAAAATGCCCAACGGGCGTGTGCTATGTATGCTGCTCGGTATCCAGGACGACATCATCCAAGTGTCCGGACCGTTCACCGGACAGTTCCGTTCTTTAAGGAAACAGAAAGTGTTCAGTCACATGTGAAACGTCAGCCATGACCGGCAACAAATGATGATGCCCAAGTAGGTGTTTTAGCTGCTGTCGCGGCTAATCCGCACATCAGTAGCAGACAAATTGCGCCAGAATCAGGAATCTCAAAAACGTCGGTGTTGAGAATGCTACATCAACATCGACTGCACCCGTACCATATTTATATGCACCAGGAATTGCATGGCGACGACTTTGAACGTCGTGAACATTTCTGCCACTGGACGCAAGAGAAATTAGGGCCGATGACAGATTTTTTGCACGCGTTCTATTTAGCGACGAAGCGTCATTCACCGACAGCGGCAACGTAAACCGCCATAATATGCACTATTGGGCAACGGAAAATCCACGATGGCTGCGGCAAGTGGAACATCAGCGACCTTGGCGGGTTAATATATCGTGTGGCATTATGGGACGAAGGATAATTGGCCGCCATTTTATCGATGGCAATCTAAATGGTGCAATGTACGCTGATTTCCTACGTAATGTTCTACCGACGTTACTACAAGATGTTGCACTGCATGACAGAATAGCGATGTACTTCCAACATGATGGATGTCCGGCACATAGCTCGCGTGCGGTTGAAGCGGTATTGAATAGCATATTTCAGGACAGGTGGATTGGTCGTCGAAGCCGCACGTTCACCGGATCTGACGTCCCCGGATTTCTTTCTGGGGGAAAGTTAAAGGATATTTGCTATCGTGATCCACCGACAACGCGTGACAACATGCGTCAGCGCATTGTCAATGCATGTGCGAACATTACGGAAGGCGAACTACTCGCTGTTGACAGGAATATCGATACACGTATTGCCAAATGCATTGAGGTTGACGGACATCATTTTGAGCATTTACTGCATTAACGTTTTATTTACAGATAATTGCGCTGTAACAGCATGCGTTCTCGGAAATAATAAGTTCACAAAGGTACATGTATCACATTGGAACAACCGAAATAAAATGTTCAAAAGTACCTACGTTCTGTATTTTAATTTAAAAAACCTACCTGTTACCAACTGTTCGTCTAAAAAGTGAGCTATATGTTTGTGACTATTACAGCGCCATTTATCACAAAGCGAAAAAAGTGGTCCAAATAAAACATTCATATTTTTTTGCGTACTACACGAATATGTAATAAAAAATGTGGGTTCCTATTTTAAAAAACGAAGTTTATATCCGTTTGACTTATGGCAGCGCCATCTAGCGGGCCAACCATAGCGCCATCTGGTTTCCACCTTCAAGGTAGACAAGTTTCGTTCTGACTTCTGAAATTTTCCCGGCGTATTTCTTCTTCTAATCGGCATAAATACCGCGACTGCACCTGGGCTCTTCAGTAGTTGTGTACTCACCTGATGATGGCCGGACGTCTCTGGGCCGAAATATCGTGGCAGAATGTCGACGGGATCCGGCTGCATACCCGGAAATTGTTAGAAGTTTCGTTCTTTGTACTTTTTCCTTTGACGCTTATTTCGTGAGATATTTGGCCCGTTCACTATCGATGGACCACCCTGTATAGTATGAAAACTGCCAAGACTGCAGAAAGAGAGCAAACATTTCAATGACCGGACGGATAGCTCATAATGTTATGAAAAAAAAGGAAAAAGACAGTAAAAATATGTGGCACGAAAGAGTTCTGGACATGGCTCGTCTCGTTTACAGTCCAACACTGTGAGCACTTCCCCATGACGCCGCGGCTGTTCAAGATCTTTCGATATGGAACTTGTGGTGTCACCGCCAGACACCACACTTGCTAGGTGGTAGCCTTTAAATCGGCAGCGGTCCGTTAGTATACGTCGGACCCGCGTGTCGCCACTATCAGTGATTGCAGACCGAGCGCCGCTACACGGCAGGTCTAGAGAGACTGTAACACTACCGCCCTACTCGGACGTAGGTTAGCTATATAAAGCCTGTACTGTAATAAGTTCACGGGCTTCACCTTATGAACAAGGATTTTAGTACAAAAGTTGACCGCGTGTACCTAATAGAAGCAAGATCGGACTTATACTCAGTCAATAACTACAGTGATGCATCAAGCAAATGTACAGTATAATTATTCTTTCGCATGGACAAGAAGTACACACAGTAGATGCTACCTATAACTAACAATTCGGTCGCCAGCCTACTTAGGCAATTAGTGAGTTTTTCCTTGTACAAGTGGGTGCATGTACAAGCATAGTAACACGTAGTAATGATGCGTTATATGGCAAAATTTGGAACCCGAAAAATCCACTGAACTAAAGTTTTCTCTTTTTTGGTACTGATTTGGACGAGCTACATTTACACAACACCACACAGTAATGATTACTACGAACTGCATTTTTTTTTTTGTTGAGCAGACTGAAATCGGGCATAGATTGCCCTAGCGTCGACAATCTTAAAAGTACACACACAATATCACTATGAATAATGGAAAAACTCTAATACATTTAGGATTAATATAGAATTTAGCTTTACTGATCAAATTTGATCAGTACGCATCAAGGTTTGAACGAATGAACAAGAGCAAAAGGGGGAGGCCCTGAAACTGTTATAGTCGTTATTCTGAAACTATCTAGTACTGAAGGCAAATTAACACACAAAATTATCAATCTCTGGATAACTACTCTTTTGTCTTACTTCTGAATAATTTAACTGTCATTATTTCTGTCTCAAATTAATTAAATAACATCGCTAACTCAATCCAACAAAAACTCTTTTGTTCTTTACCAATATTTGCAACAGCACACAGAACTATAGATTCCTTTATGGCATAGATTAATCTGCTGATAATTTTCATTAACACTAACATTAAACTTTCAGTTTAGGATACTCGGATTGCACAATACGAGGTAAGGATCCTGTCTAGGTCAGTGATCAGGATAAGTCATGGCTAAAGCAATTCTGGTGAAAGTCACGTTATTATTGAACCATTAGAAACAGTTTCGACACTGGTCCACACAGATACACTTCTAAAGATGAAATAAATGTTTGACCTGTGCAAGTCGGTGCGGCGGATGGCGGGCAGCGAGATAGCGGGCAGCACGGCACACATACAAGCACGGCTAAGGCTCACACAACATCGGCACTTTCCATCTTCTTAGCGTCGTAATCTTTCCAATTTTGTGCCTCAGAATATAGCCATGCCAAGTAGTCATCGGAATCGGTTCATCCGAGGCTCAATGGAATCCACTTTTCCTGGGTAGCCTCCTCGGTACAGTACGTGTACTTCCGACTGTTGCTCGCCTCCGACTGTGTTACTGAGCCCGTTGTGCCGAACCGCGCCCAGTGTGCGTTTTCCCGCCTCGCCTGCCTCCACCTTTTCCCGCTCCCCTACAGGTAGGGTATTCTCCACAGGTTTTCTACTACACATATCCTAACGCATTACCTACGTATGGACCAAGTGTATAAATTACAATTTTCACATCTTACAATAATTTTAACATTAAATACACTTTCCTTTGATTACCACATTATTTGAAATCTAACATAAATAATATTCGTTTCAAAAGTTACTCACAGTTTCTTTAACATGACACGAAAAGAATCGAAAAAGAAATTCAACACATCGCTATTATTAATTTATCTAAATTCATAAAGAAAAAAATTCTTATACGTATAATTCTCGTTACAAGACGTCCTAGCACTCGCCCCAGTTGTACAGCCGACTTTGCTAGCAATGGTTCACTGATAAATTACGCTCTCATTTGCCGAGACGATAGTTAGCATAGCCTTCAGCTACGTCATTTGCTGCGACCTAGCAAGGCGCCATTATCATTTGCTATTTATCTTGTGATACATGTACCGTCAGACCGATGTTCACCAATTATGAATTCCAGTAGTTCTTTGCTACTATAAATTCCCTTACGTGTTCTAGACCTCACGCCAGCCTGCGTGAGCTTAAACGCGTGCCTTTCGGCTTCCTCTTATAGTGGCTTGGCTGTCTTGCCAAGTCACAACAGAACTTGTTACACTTGGACCGTTCACTATTTTTATTTTGCTTTTTTCATAGTTCAGTACTCATTCTTCTTGTTTTCGTGCTTGATCTGTGCTCAGTTTTTGACGGGCTCTCCACTTGGCCACTAAATCTGAAGTGGGTGCGATGTGGGGTTTCCCTTGTGAGTGACATCGTGCCAAACGCTGTCCAACTGGCGTGTTAGTTCATCAAAATCCCGAGCTGATCACAGGGTCCTGCCCACCTTCTCAGTTGGGGAGAGACCTTGCTGGCCAAGGTGTCATTTGGCATGCACGAAGACAAGCACTGGAAACTCCTGCCGTGAGCAGGTGGGCTTTATCTTGCTGAAATGTAAGCTCAGGATGGCTTGTTATGAAGAGCAACAAAACGGCGTGTACAATATCGTCGAAGTACCGCTGTGCTTTGTGGGTGGAGCGGGCGACATCCAAAGGGGCCCTGCTATGAAATAAAACGACGCTCCTGGTCATCACTCCTGGTGATCAGGATGGGACCCCACCATTCGCCGTGGCATCAGCTGACACGTTTTCCCTGGCCATCGGGGCTCTATTCGAAATGGGACTCATGAATGAAGACAAGTGTACTCCAGTCAATGAGATTCCAGGTCGAAAGTGTCAACACCGTTGCAGGCGTATAGGTTGTATAGGATGTATAGGAATCAATGGCAGTTGGCGCAAAGGGCGACGTGAGCTCAGCCGCCTGTATTGATCCTTGGGGTCTCTGAAGCATCAGCTGAGCGTCGTATCAATAATAACGATGACTCTGGGGATCTGAGTACGTCTCTGACGATCACTCGATCCTCACGTTCTGTCTGGAGGACGACGATTACAAAACCGCCTCCAGCAAATGCCAGGATTTTCCTCTGAAATGGCGCGACCTTCTTCCTTCCCCATTCTTCCCCACTCCAATGGTACCAATGACCTCACTGTTTGGTCCCCCGCCCCAAATCAGCCAACCAATCAACCAATCAACCAATCACATACTGTCACTTCTCTAGGCCGACCACTTCCTTCTTGACACTATTTTCGCGCATGGTTTTGCCCATTCTTGTCAACATCCTCGAATAGTGGCACAGTTGTAACGTCGAGAGATTCACCGATTACTCCAATTAGCTTCTTTGATCCCACCTTTTCTAAAAATTTCTTGTTCCTCCCATAACAAATCTTGTTCGACCATCAGATCGCTCCAAGATATGTTATTTACAGGCAAATCACATATATCTGAGGGATCTTTCGGTTTTCTGATTTCTATTTCATTCATGACTCAGCAACTCTTGACCCAGTATCGTATCGTGAGGTGGCTTTCTTTTTCAGTTCGGTATTTACTGCTGAATTTTTTTTGGAAGAGACTTCGTTTTGATTTTCATATACATCTTCCATTATGCTTTGCTCCCTTTCCTCTGTTTCTACATTTTCTTCGTCAGAACTGTCACGTATTTCACATTCACTTGAAACTTCCCTTTGAACAATTATACATGACTGTGCTTAAACTGACACACAATATTTTGTTAGCGCAACGCAATCTGACTTTCAAAATTCCCTACAAAAGAATGGCCCTGACTAACATTAAACTATACCTTTCACAAATCACTTACCTCACAAAAATCTTCGCTGCTCAAGCTACTGCAATACAGCGAGCGCCACTACTGCCAGCTAAATAAAAGATTCAAACTATGGAAGGCACTAACTACTGATAGGGACAGTTAGCAAATGAAAGATATTAATAGAGAACAAACAATGTATTTACCTTGATATCATCATATATAAATATAGCAGTTAATGACAAATTACAAATCTCCGCCATCTCTCTCCCCACATCCACCACTGCTGGCGGCTCACCTCCAACTGCCTAACACTACAATGGCGAGTATTGCAACAATGCAAAGCAGACACAGACTGCACACAGCACAGCCAGTGATTTTCATACAGAGGTGGCGTTACCAATAAAAAAACCTAAACAGCCTACTTACATAGCCCCCATGCTACCCAAAAAAATTTTACAAATTTTTATGGGCACTGGCCAATACATATTTGTTAAAATTTTTTTCACAATTACAATAACAAAGAAATGAAAGGCACACACTTATTGATACAATGTTGGTCAAAAGCTAAAATTTTATCACAGTCCATAAAGACAGTCCTCATCATTCGTCACAGTAAAATTGCAGTGTTTTTCTCAAAGTCTGAGCAGTAAAAGACAATACCCACAGAAGTAGTGGATTTCCATGCAGTCTTGAAGAAGTAGTGTTGTCCTTCCAACGGAAAGACAATGCTGACTCTTGACATGCTGACAGGTAATGGGCCACAACAGAGCAAACCCACAGCAGAGTCAGTCGTAGTTTGGAAGAATATTGGTAGGTAGGTCATCACAGAGCAGACCCACTGGAGTCTTGGTAGAGATTGTGGTATTGGTGGGCCACCAGAGGTGCAGACCCACTGTAGTCCTTGTAGAAATAATGGCGTTGGTGGGTCATCATAGATGCAGACCCACTGTAGTCCTTGTAGAGATAATGGTATTGGTGGGCCACCAGAGGTGCAGACCCACTGTAGTCCTTGTAGAGATGGCCAGCAGCCATCTGTTGCGATTGTGCAGGTGCACATTCACCATCGAAGAGTCTTGCGGAGAATATAGCAAGTCCATAAACCACCACTTGTGCACTCACAAAGTTTTTGGAATTGTCCTTAGAACCAGCAATGCTGTTATCCAGTCCCTTGCTGAATTAGTAACACACGTGCAAACACTAACAGTCCCAACTTCTCACATATTGTCCATATACTATGACCAACAGAAACGTGTGCAGTGAAATGTAACTAACAAGTTAATAATATCATGAACTGGTGACAATTACAATTTTATAACATAAGAATACAATAACAAAGGTACAAACTACATCATTAAAAACATAATAATACAGATAACATTTGTAGTAATAGGGGCTTTACAAAAGAATAGAAATAAACATATACATCAGTGTTACAGGAATTATAACATGAATACATAGATAAAAGATCACAATAACTTTTGAAACATCAACTTCACACATGAGCATTAAACAGAACAGAATTAATAATGTCTAACATCTTTACAAAGTAAATAACATATTATTAATGCCAATTGTATTTGAGGATAACAGTATTCCTCATCATAGTGAATGTAACTTAGTATCAGAAGAGAAAAAAGTTCTATGAAACAGTACACAGAGACAGGAAGAAAACAAATACACAAGGGTACACAAACACATAGTGGGATAACACCAATAGGAAAGGACAGGGTTCGTTTTCAGTGTAACATGTGGTACTGCAGTCCAACCCAAAACTTCATATATCTTTCCTCTTATTTCATCCTTTGTTTCCACCAAAAAAATTCTATCTAAGCATGCATTCTGTATTTATATGTTCACACATTTCTTACCTCAACATTTATTTCCAAGAAAATCCTACCTAAACCTGTTTTCTGTACTTTTTTTTCGTATAACTTCTCAATGCATTTCTTCCAATTCATCGCAACTCATTCTCTTAGAGGCTACCCCCTCTTAAGCTAACTTAAATCTACTGAGCTCAGATGCTAAACTAAGGGATGAGGCAATGCAGCAGCACATAAAACAATTAATATAAACAGCAATGAAAAAAAATGGAAAATCGCAAAGCAAGCTACAGTAAATCTAAATTACCAAGCAATTCAACATTACAACTAATATGAGGCAATGCGCAGCAAACAAAAAAATAAATCTGGCTTAGCAGAGTAACACAAATTAAAGTTCAGTAGCACTATGCCTGGCAAACAGCAGCTTATATCTAAACATGACATAGCTCAAGCAGAAAAAATATTACAGTAAAAGCAACAATGCAGATAAGGGAAATGTATATTCACATCTTAATGTCTAAGTAATTAAAGTGGTGCACCACAACAACTTATTGTAAAAAAAATATTACCATGTACTTGAAAAGAAAATTATGTGTCCAGTTACTGTTACTAGTCCCTTCTTATTGTTCTTTCCTTTCCAAGTGCTCCTTTTTTTTAAAGAATGTGGATTACAAAATTATCATTTAATAGATCTGTTGACAGAAAGTGTTCACATTAGCAAATGCATCTAAGTTTATTTTATAAAACTAATGCTGTAACACAGCTGGAAAACAGGTATCAAATGAAATAAGCAATTACGCAAACCAAAGCATAAAAATATCATTCAATAGTCATGTGACATTTCATAAGTTAGTAGAAATTCTCTCAACTCTCGTAGAAAGACGCTTGTCGTAATCAGGTGTGCAGATGTAAAAATATTTCTCGTTATTTCATTAGGCATTTCAGTAAATATCATAAATTATGAGCTCCACAGTATAATCATATGTTTCCAAGTAATGAGCGTGTCTTATTTGCGATGCTTTCCACAAAGGAATGTCAATAGCGAGGTTAATGGTCTCTCCTTTTTTTTTTCTCCACCTGCGCCTCTGAAAGGCTAATGGCTTTTTTTTTTCGGGCGGCTGTCGCCCAGGTGGGTGCCCGCGACGCAATACGTGCAGGTGGTCACTTAACTTTCTTACGGAAATATTTACGACAGCAGTTTCCGCTACAGTGACAGTCTCACATAAAAATATTTCATAGGTCAAGAATTAGCGTTGCAAATCTGTAGAAAGAAAATCCTATAAATATGTGTCCAAATAAAATATTCGTCAGCATTGTGATACAGTCACGAATTTACGCACATTTCATAACTCTTAAAGTACGATTCTTGGTTTCCAACATACTTCTTATTCCTCATATACGGTAGCATCATCTTATTGATCATAAACATATCTCAACAGCATAGTACACATCGTCATCGTAATAATATCATAACACCTCAGTCAAATCTCAAAAACGTCGTAGCTTTCTGCAATAATTTCAAAACCTAAAAAAAAATTCTCTGCTCATTTCAATAGTGTCATCTACCTCAAACGTACTTTAAAATCATGCTCCCTTACCAAATACATCTTTCAAAGCTCTCATAGTATCACAATGATTCCAAAAAAATATGAACAGTTTACAAAGTACAGACAAAATACAGTTTCATAAGTGTGAAGTTACCCAACTGTGTATTGCGTAAACATGTGTCACTGATGTAGTAAAAAAAATGTTTATCTCTCTCAGTTAAATGATGAGATAGCTGTGTAATTTGTGTGTTAGAGAAATATGGTACCGATGTGTAAAGTTGTATAAGCAAATACCATATTAGCTAGGGTTCCTTGTGGTTGCCACACACATGGTACACAAAGTAAGCGTGTACCCCCCTGAGGATTAATGTAATTATACCCTCAGGTGTTACAGATTACAGCAATGGAATGAAATGTATCACGGAAAACTTTCTTTGTAATTCAAAACTCTTTAAAAATAAATGGTTTAAGTACAAAATTAATCACTCAAATACGTGTACTGTAGCGCTAAACTGTGCGTCTTGTAACATAATCTCTGTGGAAGTGTCATAGTTATCGTCCTCCGAAAGCCAAGTTCTGCAGAAGTCAATGTACTTACCTCATGATAAACAAAAGTGAAATGCTTTGCGTATAGATATCGTAGTTATTATGCTTATTGGCGTGATGAAGAAAGTACTGTACAGTAACGTATTGTTGTGCCAGGAAAAAGGCTGTCTCATTGTTGCTATACCACAAAAATTACTACTAAAACATGTTTTTCTTTCCAGAAGAATTCAGAAAACTGTGCAGGTATAAAACAGATACACCACAAAAGCTACATTGTAAATTGTCACTCATTAGTAGCGTCGTGATAAAACCGTGTAGTTGTCACTTAAACTAACCACTGTGTTGTCTGGTATCTCACAGAAAGTACATTAAACCCAGAATGTATTTTCAAGTAAACCAAAATGTTGCATTAAAATCTCATTAGCAGTACCAGTATGTGTCCTAAGTATGTAAGCCTGATAGTCGTTCCATAATCGTGCAACTAACAAGCAAGAATGTACACACACAATAACACTGTGACGACTGTTCACTATAACAATGCATTCGTCATTTCTGTTTCAATAAGTTCGCTTGGTTCTTGACTGGATATTTAACTTCAAACATTGTTGCATGTTATCAGATTCTAAGTCTGACAAGCATACTAGTAATGTAAAGTGAAAAGTTTTATGGCAATGACAAAGTTAAAAAACAGATTATCTTTCAATAAACGGTTTTGCATGTGAAATGTGGTGCAATCCTTTACTCTTCATAGTACTCACAGTTTGGCTGGAATACAATTATCATGCAGTATACGTCAGTAAAGAATACTGGAATTTTTCTCAAGGTTAGCGTCTATGTTATTTTTCCCTGAGCCAGTGGCCGCACGCGGCTGCCTGCGGTGCGAGTCATTGTCTGTCCCTTTGTTGGCGCGCGTCGTTATTGGGATTTGGAGACCTAACTTCTACAAATTCACGTTGTCGAAAGTGCCCTGCTCTGTTTGAATCCCGCCAGTTCTGATGCAATTCAGGTCTGTCGTTACGAATATATCGTCTGTCGTCATGTTGGTAGATTCCGTAGTTTCTTCCTTGTCCGTCACGTGGTGGAGAGTTTCTCCCTGAATCGTAACTGTGCGCCGAACTGTTGCGTCTCAAGTTATTCTGCCTCCCTTGATAATAATTGTTTTGGTTCCCATATTGCCTGTTTCTCTGATTGTCTCTGTGATAGTCACTACTGTGGAGAGGTGATCTTTCCCTGTAATTATTACTACTCTGCCAATGGTTGTCGTACGGGTGGTGTCTATTTTGGTCACGATCTGCGTTGTAAGAATAGACCAGTCGTGTCCGGTTATTGTTTCTGTCGTCATGGAATTGTGACGGATGTGACCTGTAATTGTTGTCCTTGTTTTCGCGTTCCGCGATTATCAGTGTCAATTTCTAGTTCTTGTAACAGTCCCTGAAAAGCCTCAATGTCTTCTTTGCAACGTCCTGCTAAAATAATATGTCGTAAATGTTCAGGTAATTTGATTAAGCAAATGCAGATGAGTTCTGAGGGGCTGTATGGGTTTGACAGGTACTGATTCTTGTGCAACATGTCTTCAAAATATTTCACAAGACTGGAGAATTCAGATTGTTCGAAATGTTTCATCATTATGATACCATGTTTTACTCGGTCTTGTGTAGCTTGAGACCAATATGCTGAGAGGAAGGCATGGTAAAATTCTCCTTCACTGTGGCAATCGTGAAGGACCGATCGCATTCTTACAGCTGGTTCATTCTCTAAGTAGCCACACATAAATTCTAATCTGTGTTCCAACGACCAGTTGGGAGGAAAACAATGAGAGAATTGATGGAGCCATGCTTGTGGATGAATGTCGTTGCCAGAATTCTTAAATATTTTGAATTTACGTGTAGTAATGAACAGCTTATAGTCAAAATCATCATGTCGGCGAGTCGCATATCGGTCATTGTTAGGTCGTGTCGGCCGTTCCATCTCAAAATTCGGTGCACATTGCCAATTTCTTTCATAACTTCCGAAATGCCCTGTGTTATTATTTTGCGGCTTTTCCGTGTTTCTAAGTCCCTCTTCCCGTGTTGGAGCGCCAGTGTCCTCTGAAATATGTAATTCTTGTATTACCTGTGTCAGCTGATCTTGTACTTCCCGGATTTCTCTTTGGTGTTGTGTAGTAATTTGATTCTGATTTTGTTTGAATTTTCTTATTTGTTCATACTCTTCTGTGTCAGTGAAGGCTACGGGTCTTGTGTCATTCCGATCATCATCTACCTTTGTAGATAAGTTAGTGACCTGATCCGAAAGTTCGGCTACTTTCTCCGATAGTGTACTTATTTCTTCAGTGTGTTTTTCTGAACCAAGTTTCAGAGTATCTACTGTGTCCTTAAAGTTTTCCTGAGTTTTTGCAAGTTGCGTAACCGAATCGGTAGATGCAACTGCGTCAAATTTAGCTTGCAAGGTTTAATGATTTTCATGAACAATAATTTGCAGTTCTTTTATGGCTGCTTCGTGATTCTGTAATGCATTTTCATGCCGCGAAAAAATAGGTTGAAAATGCTCACAAATTTGTGTTTTTACGTCATTACAGACTTTTTGACATTTCGATTCAATGTTATGTAACTCAGTAGTTAAATCTTCACGTGTTTGTTCAAGTGTTTGTTCCAATGAGTCTAACTTTTTAAGATTTTGTTCCACTGTGTCTAACTTTTGAAGCTTTTGCTGTGTTTGTCTCTGATTTTATTCCATTGTGTCTAACTGTTGCTGTGTTTGTCTCTGATGTTGTTCCATTGTGTCTAACTTTTCAAGCTTTTGTCCCATTTGTTGCATTAATTGTAATAACAATGCACTGGTGTCTGAAACATGTTCCTCAGTGCATTTCGGCAGTGAAGTTGCACCGGCAACATTCACATTTTGACAAGTGGAAAATGTGTCTTGACTCATTTGAGAAAACGGTGGGAACCCAAAACCTGAGTCTACAGTATTTGCGAGATTGTTTCCTGTCATTTCGGATTCCTGAGGCGAGCTGTTGCCGGCCGATCGATCGATAATGCTTCCCTGTTCTCTACCTGTTTCACTGTCTACACCATTGTTTGCCGCCCGCTCCATTTCCCTATGCGCAATTACCAAATTACTGCTTTGAACATTAGTTAATTCATTACTCTGCGGCGCTAACACACTGCTTTCGTCTTCACTGTCATTTCTCAATTTACTTTGGAGCCTAGTATTACGTTTTTCACACGCCATTATTGTCACAGTATTTCACACGATAACACAGAAAAGCGCAATTTGAAGAGCAAAATAAAATAACATAGCAATGGAAATAATGTCTACTTAATTGCCAGCGCAGCTGCGAAATACTTGGTGCAAATCTATATGCATGCCACAACTGTTTTACTGTACAACAATGAAAAACTACAACTACAAATGAAATTCTCTCTCTAATTACGCGCTAGCAATAAACAATAGCTACACTAATTACACAAACTACAAGAAAAAAATCAGAAGATTCCAGTGAGGTATCCTAGGCTAAGGGTCGACATATGAAACTTCCCTTTGAACAATTATACATGACTGTGCTTAAACTGACACACAATATTTTGTTAGCGCAACGCAATCTGACTTTCAAAATTCCCTACAAAAGAATGGCCCTGACTAACATTAAACTATACCTTTCACAAATCACTTACCTCACAAAAATCTTCGCTGCTCAAGCTACTGCAATACAGCGAGCGCCACTACTGCCAGCTAAATAAAAGATTCAAACTATGGAAGGCACTAACTACTGATAGGGATAGTTAGCAAATGAAAGATATTAATAGAGAACAAACAATGTATTTACCTTGATATCATCATATATAAATATAGCAGTTAATGACAAATTACAAATCTCCGCCATCTCTCTCCCCACATCCACCACTGCTGGCGGCTCACCTCCAACTGCCTAACACTACAATGGCGAGTATTACAACAATGCAAAGCAGACACAGACTGCACACAGCACAGCCAGTGATTTTCATACAGAGGTGGCGTTACCAATAAAAAAACCTAAACAGCCTACTTACACACTGTCTGACTCTAGCAGGAATGATACTCTTAGACAATGAGCCAGCTTTTGACCTTTCGTTAGTTTTCTTATTTTAAAATTTCCGATCCTTTCCTAAAATTTCTATTTCATTTTCAGTCACAGGCGTTTCTTCAATATCACTTTTGATGATGTCAGCTTTTTCATATTTAACATAATCGGCTTGGATTTCAGTGGTTCGCATATATTCATCTGAATCTATATTCTCATGACCATAAACAATATTTAACTGTACGAGTCTTTCATCAGCCAAGATCGTTTCATCCAAACTATCGAGGATTTCATCCTCCTCCAGATTTCTATTCATACTGACCATTTTTCTGTTTTTATCACCAATTTCTTTAACATCGGCAGCTCGCGTGCCTTGCGCGGCACGTTTCTCTCCCTTACCGACCACTTCCTCTGAAATCGTTGCTCGCGCACCTTGCGCGGCACTAACTAATTTCATCTCCTTTTCGTTTTCGGATAATGCCCTCTTTTCGTTTCCCCCTTTTATTGATTATCTGTACGTATAACCCATTTCAAAGTTTTCCGCTTACATTGCTTTAAACCATGAAACAAATCCTCGTGCCATTCCGCAATCCCTGAAGATTCCTTTTCGTACAAATTGTCTGTCTTTTCGCTTTTACTTAATAATGTGTCCGATTTCTTTCTTGTTCCAGTGATATTTCCCACCGAAACAGGTCCACTGAATTCCCTTGCGACGTCATCTCTTCCTACTGCTGCTACTTCAGCCGCATGACAGACAGCTGATCGCTCCGCCATGTTCAACGCACGCTGTGGCTTAGTCCACACACTATCACCAGCAGCATAGTCTCTCATGCGTTACTCATTCATGTCCGCACCTGTTGTTTTGCGCGCACCGTCTTGTGACGCAGCTCTGCCATTTGCTTGTGTCTTAAATTCACTTTGCTTTAGCCGATATGATTTCCTTAGTTCGGGCCCATAATATTTGCCTGCGAGAATCTGGCCCACGAAACATGCGAGCCTTATTTTTTCGTGTCATTTCTGTTTTGATAGTTTCGCAGTGCAAATCCTCTACCTTTTTGTATCATATTTGCTCGGTAATGTTCTTTTTCATTTTGTTCATTATTCTCATGATTATCCCTACTCTATTTGTTATTATTTTGATGGCTCTGAGCACTATGGGACTTAACATCTATGGTCATCAGTCCCCTAGAACTTAGAACTACTTAAACCTAACTAACCTAAGGACAGCACACAACACCCAGCCATCACGAGGCAGAGAAAATCCCTGACCCCGCCGAGAATCGAACCCGGGAACCAAGGCGTGGGAAGCGAGAACGCTACCGCACGACCACGAGATGCGGGCATTATTTTGATGATAACCATGGTTTCCTCTCCAGTGGTCCTCGTCTTCGGGTCTTTCCAAAAATGATGAGAAGCTTTTGTGATTACTTCCCTCGCAACATTTTGAATCGTCTGGGAGCTTTTTCCATGGTTCCCACACCATTTCGGATTCTGTTTATTTCTCGAGTGTGTCAATTTTCTATACCACATTTCGCAAAATTCTTTCATTGAGTTTATGCCACTGTTGTCATACAACCTAACCACGATAAATTCTCGCCATAGGCAGTCCTGTTTTTGCTCTGGGCAGTATTCCTCTATAAATTTTTCTTTTAATTCGCCAAATGACATTTGTTCTGTATCCAAATTTAAGGGCCATCTTTCCGCATCGCCTGCCAAGGCGCTAATAACCACATTGATCTTTTCCTAGTCTGTTATGTAATCAGAAAAATTCCTTTCACAGTTTTTCAAAAAATCTGGTGGGTACCATCCAATATGCCTTTTTGCTGGATCGAATCGTTCTTCGCCCTCCATCAATTTGCTACAAATTATTCTGTCAGTGGCATATTTCGGTTTTTCTCTTATTTTCCGTTCAAGGTCGCTCACTTTACCTTGAATTTGTGAAGTGTTCTGATCACACTTCTTTTCGCATGTTGCCACTTGCTGGTCGGTGTGGCCGAACGGTTCTCGCCGCTTGTCTGGTTCCACCCGACCGCTACGGTCGCAGGTTTGTGTCCTGCCTCGGGCATGGATGTGTGTGATGTCCTTAGGTTACTTAGGTTTAAGTAGTTCTCAATTCTAGGGGACTGATGACGTCAGATGTTAAGTCCCATAGTGCTCAGAGCCATTTGAACCATTTGTTGCCACTTGTTTACTCACTTCCTTTTCAGAATCATTCACCATTTGTCTCAATTGAGAAATTTCGATTTTACATCTGTTTACTAATTCAGTTTTGAGGCTGAAAACTTTTTCGTCATCTTTTGTTAGAGCCAAAGGTTCTACAGTGTCTTGAATTTGCGTATTTCGGTATCGAATGTATCATTGATGTCATTAATTTGTCCTTGCATAGTGGCGACTTTTTATTGATAGTATCTTTCTCAGTTTTTAAATCCTTGATTTTATTTCTCACGACACTTACTTTTGAGTCTACTTCTTCGATCTGTCTACTAATGTTAACACCTTGCATTTCAATTTGGTGACCTTTTCCTTTAATTACATCTCCCTGTACGTTAAGCTGGTTGTTAATATAACTAGCTTGTGCTGTAATTTGTGTAGACAACATTTTTTAACAAATTGGTCACATTCACTGGTTTTTCGCTTTGTTGTTCTATGGTGTCCTCATATTCAGATTCTACTTCTCGTGTTTCGCTCAGTTAACTTTCGACTTTCGATGAACTGACACATCCATCGAGTCGTTATTATAGCTACTGTCTTCAGTCTTTTCATCTCTCCTACATTATTTAATTCGCAACGAGATCATCATTTGAATTTGATCGGTTACATGCATATGGTACTCCACGTAAGCCTGTTGCCACCCCGTGGCGTCATCTGTGTTCTCGCTAGTGAATTACTAGCGCCTAGGTACTTTTTCGTCTCGCTAGTCCTGACCTACTATCATCTTTGTATCCATTTTAATTTTGTCAATACTTTAAATTTTATCTTTTTGTTATATAGCTAGGGAAGGCCGAAATGCACGCTATAAATTCACGCAGGATGGCGTGAGGTCTGAAACAGGATACGTAATGAATGCTATAAAGAAAAGTACGTAGCTGCTGGAATACTTAACTTTAATCCATCATTTGTATACATCGTTCTTGATGAGACATGCTTCATACGATAACTATCAATTGCTATGGCGCCTTGCTAGGTCGTAGCCATTGACTTAGCTGAAGGCTATTCTAACTATCTTCTCTGCAAATAAACGAGGCTTTGTCAGTGTTGCATCGCAAGCTAAGTCGTCCGTACAACTGGGCGAGTGCTAGTAAGTCTCTCGAGACCTGCCGTGTGGTGGCGCTCGGTCTGCGATCACTGACAGTGGCGACACGCGGGTCCGACATGTACTAATGGATTGCGGCCGATTTAAAGCTACCACCTAGCAAGTGTGGTGTCTGGCGGTGACACCACATTCCTCCCCCGCAAATCGGCGAACGGTTGTGTTATAAGGCTTCCGCCCGCCGTGGGGAGGACCCCATGTTGACGTATGCGATGAGGTGGGAAGCCTAACAGGCGAGGCTGTGCCACCCGCACCCTGCCATTCGGTCCGAGGGGAGCTAGGAGACGCCTGAAAACCTAGTCCAGGGTGCACTCCAACACGCGGTGTGCTACCCCTCCCTTCAACAAGTGATGGACATATTGGATAGGCAAGACACACTTGACTTTGCTCAGGAATCATTTGAAACTTCGCCAGCTGTGTGTGACGTTAACCAGCCCGCCGGGCGAGCTGCACGGTACTGTAAACAGCCCTCGCGCATGTCCGCGCAGCCCCGTGTCCCGCGCCAGCATGCAAATGCCGTGAAATCATGCCCGCGGTGTGCTACTAGACATTCGCGTGAGAATTGCCCATCACGCCAAGCTATTTGCTTTTTCTGTAATAAAAAAGGACGAACTCTGCTGCTCGACTCGCTGGGACTCGCACCGTTCGTTTCGTTTACACCGTCGCTCGCTCGCTCTCTCGCCACTAGCCCATCGCCATGTCCGGACGCGGAAATGGAGGCAAAGTCAAGGGCAAGTCAAAGTCCCGCTCAAGCAGGGCTGGGCTCCAGTTCCCGGTCGGCAGAATCCACCGCCTCCTGCGCCAGGGAAACTACGCCGAGCGCGTCGGCGCCGCGGCGCCCATCTACCTCGCCGCCGTCATGGAGTACCTCGCGGCTGAGGTGCTCGAGCTGGCCGGAAACGCGGCCCGCGCCAACAAGAAGACGCGCATCATCCCGCGCCACCTGCAGCTTGCCATCCCCAACGACGAGGAGCTCAACAAGCTCCTGTCGGGCGTCACCATCGCACAAGGTGGTGTCCTGCCCAACATCCAGGCCGTCCTGCTGCCAAAGAAGACAGAGAAGAAGGCCTAAAGAGGCCAGGCAATCGGCACGCGGACCCGCCCCGCACAGAAGCGCTGCGTGCTCCCCTGCACGCAACGCGCTTTGCCGGCTCGGCTCGGCTCACAACAATCGGCCCTTTTTTTAAAAAAAAAGCCGCTTCACCACTACCGCAGCCACAACATGCTGTTGCACCCCCGTTTCGGCACTATGATGCGGAGGTGGGAACCTGGACGGAGTAGTCACGCCAGTTTGGATTTCATCTCGCCGCCTACAGAATTCAAGGTAACGAGCGGCAGCCTCATTTATTGGCGTGTGTAGGGGTGCAAACGTACCGTGTGATAGTGAAATTATTTCACCGACGCGACGTAGCAACTCTGTCCTACGAAGAAATTTTGTCTGCTTTAGACGCCTATTTCAAGGAATCAGTTAATGTAGTTGCAAAAAGGTATACTTTCTTTCGTACAAAACGTGCGGCCGGTCAAATTAATCGGGAGTGGGTTGCAACTTTGCAAGGCCTTACCAGGGATTGTGCTTTTGAGTGTGAATGTGGACTCCCTTATTCAGATACTATGGTGCGTGATGCAATTTCACAGAACGTTTCTGATGTTCGTATACGGGAGCAAATTTTGAAACTAGTCAATCCCATCCTCGTCACCACTTGTTATATAGCTAGGGAAGGCCGAAATGCACGCTATAAGCTCACGCAGGATGGCGTGAGGTTTGAAACAGGATACGTAATGAATGCTATAAAGAAAAGTACGTAGCTGCAGGAATACTTAACTTTAATCCATCATTTGTATACATCGTTCTTGATGAGACATGCTTCATACGATAACTATCAATTGCTATGGCGCCTTGCTAGGTCGTAGCCATTGACTTAGCTGAAGGCTATTCTAACTATCTTCTCTGCAAATAAACGAGGCTTCGTCAGTGTTGCATCGCTAGCTAAGTCGTCCGTACAACTGGGCGAGTGCTAGTAAGTCTCTCGAGACCTGCCGCGTGGTGGCGCTCGGTCTGCGATCACTGACAGTGGCGACACGCGGGTCCGACATGTACTAATGGACCGCGGCCGATTTAAAGCTACCACCTAGCAAGTGTGGTGTCTGGCGGTGACACCACACTTTTAAAGACCTGTAAAGTTTTCTATTAATTACTTTGCCTGATCTATTGCAAATTCGCGCCGCTGGACATTCAGTACTCGTCTTACAATTGCTTTACGCCCAATATTATCGTTATGACCTGTAGTTTAATGAGTAAAACTGATGAATGTCCTGTCACGCAGCGCCACGTATAATGCTACCCTGCCGTGAAACAACGCTATCCTCTGAGAGAGTTTTGAATTTTTACCGTGCGTGTGCGTAATGGTAAAGGTATCGGACAATAATTTTTAATATGGTGAACTTAACAGAAAAACTAAACAGACTTTAACCTTGGGAGTTAATGAAAGTTATAAAATTCATATATGAATGAAGAAATGAAAGGTCGCCAGCCCAATTGGGCACATTAATTTGTAAATATATGTTCAAGAAAATTGGATAATGGTTATTAAAGTTACTTTCATTAATATTTGCATTTGAATAGCGCACAGAACACAAACTGACATAAGGTACTCTGAGCTATGTGTAGCAGCAGTTATCAATAACGCACACTCCAGTAATTATAGAAAGCAAATTTGCACTGAACTCATATCAATAACAGCTACACTCAAAAACTTTACTTCAACCGATACTGAAATGCTACTGCATGAAGTGCTGAACTAAATTTGGACATGAAGGACTTCTAACTTAACATATTAAACCACAAATATAGAGAATTAATATCATTACACTGTTCATACTCCTCTTTATATATATACAAATTTTTCTTAGCAGCAGTAATAATTCAAGTATCTTTCAAATAAGTGAAGAATATGATGGGGACCCATGTTGTTGTTGTGGTCTTCAGTCCAGAGACTGGTTTGATGCAGCTCTCCATGGGGACCCATAAACTAGTGTAATGTCACTAGTTAACCTCTATGATTATTTCAGTAGAAAAGCTACTCCTTTACTTCACTTGGAATAGTTTAAATTCTACTTTGCAAAGCAAAATATTCAACACTGAGCTCAAACAACTTAATAAAAAGGAATCGTTCATGATAGGAATCAGTACCACTAATTTTGAAACAAGCTTAACTTATTGGTCTCCGTTTTAGCACCTGTGAAGCAGGTAATTTAGACAATTACCTTTACACAGCCTAGCACTGTATTTTTGCAAAACTATACTTTGCCATAAACTGAGAGTACTTTAGCCAAATCCTATGTAACTTCACTTTAGTGGTTTTAACTTCAACTTTTGCTACTCCTTTCAGATTTGACAAACAAAAAAGGAACCACTTTGAATCACTTGAAAGCAACAATTGTTCATTTAAAACAGGATACTCGGTTTTAGTAGTACTTCGGAGAGGACCCTGCATAGGTTCGTGATCAGGACAGAAGATATGGTTCGGAACACAGATTTATAGCCTTTGGTTTATTATGAAAACCACTCACACAAATTAACTTGTCCATGCCCATATACATATCTGGATGTATGATGATAGTGAAGCAGCGGCGTAGTTTCGGTGGCAAGCGACATGACGGCAGCCGGCCGGGGTGGCCGAGCGGTTCTAGGCGCTACAGTCTGGAACCGCGTGACTGTTACGGTCACAGGTTCGAATCCTACCTCGAGCATGGATGTGTGTGATGTCCTTAGGTTAGTTACGTTTCAGTAGTTCTAAGTTCTAGGGGACTGGTGACCTCAGAAGTTAAGTCCCATAGTATTCAGAGCCATTTGAACCATTTTTGACATGGCGGCTAACTGCACTCACGGCTCTTGAGGTTCGAACGCTCTATAAAAGTTCTTGGCGTCGGATTTTCAACATATTAGAGCCATTCCTTTCTGCCGAGAATGCCAAACAATAGCCAGATCCACATCCGAGGCAAAAATCCCTTGCAAAGCAGTTTCCAATTGCCTCTCTTGGCACCGTCGAAGTGTGCCGTGCTATGGCTGGGCACTGACTGCGTACCATTCCCACCAAGGAGCCGCGCAGTTCGACCGCCAAAACCACCTTTAACATCGCGCTGTGCCATTTCCGTTGCGGAGGGACTCACAACATATTTACATTTTAGAATGCAAGTGTCCTAAGCATGAACAAGCTTCCAATAAACATTGTCTTTCTTATGAACATACACATTTTATAAAATTTCATTATTTTAACAAATCATATTGCTTTTTTCATACATACATTACAAAACTCTAAATTTCCTGTCACAAATCAATGACATTAACTAACACAGATGAACACTCCATAATTGCAGATGCACAGCTGCATAATATAAACCTACTTCTAATCGATATAAGTGTTACAAGGGCGAGATCATCGATTCCATTGGATTAGGGAAGGATGGGGAAGGAAGTCGGCCGTGACATGCGAAAGGATCCATCCCTGCATTTGCCTGAAGGGGTTTAGTGAAATCACGGTAAACCTAAATCAGGGTGGCTGGAAGCGGGTTTGAACCGTCGTCCTCCCGAATGCGAGTCGAGTGTGCTAATCACTGCGCCACCTCGCTCGGTTTCAAGAACATTTGCCATTTATGTAAGAGATCCTCC
This sequence comes from Schistocerca piceifrons, assembly GCF_021461385.2. Classification (NCBI taxonomy): domain Eukaryota; kingdom Metazoa; phylum Arthropoda; class Insecta; order Orthoptera; family Acrididae; genus Schistocerca; species Schistocerca piceifrons. The sequence continues at coordinate 767,912,489 of NC_060141.1, read as the reverse complement.
ATATAAATAACCAGCGGAAATACGCTCCTCTCAGAACACAAAAAAGGCGAATGTTTTACTCTTTAGAAGACCACCTGAATCCTCATTCCGCCATTCTCTCCAAAAATTTTGGCATGCGGACATTTTCGCAGCCTTTTAACACAAAACATCCAAAATCCTTTTACGTAGTCCCTCATTGTAATTAAGACTTTATTCTCAGCATCTCCCTCTCACTGCCACTGTCTATATATCTCTACCAATGTCTCCTTATTCTCCCATTGATTTTCAGTGTATCCCACTGCCATTGTCTTCTCTCTCACATACAATTTCTTCTTTTTTCTTTCTTTCCCAATACCACTGTCTCCCCCACATAACGCGACAGCTCAAAAGTTCTGGGGGCTCCAACATATTTTTCCCTCTACACTCACCTGTTTACAATTTCAGTCAAATACACCCTCCTCCCTATTCATATGTGTTAAACTTTGCCAGTTTGTGACGTCCCAGATCCCCCCCCCCAACCCCTCCCTCCCCTTGAAGCCTATGTATAATCTCCAATCGTCTGAATTTTAATTTCCACTGTCTTCTCTCTCTCTCTCTCTCTCTCTCTCTCTCTGTCCGTGGCTCCCACATTGTCTCCACCCATCTTTCTCTCTCTCTCTTTAAATGCCACTTTCTCTCTCCTATCATCACTGTAGCCGCTCTCTTGCTCTCCCACTGCACTGTCTCTCTGCTACTCTATTTCAGCAGAAAAGAGCGCGAACGTGTCCGCACGTGAAAACTTTTCGTGACAAAGGCGAAATGAGGGTTGAGGCAGCTGGTTTCCCACTTTTCCGTCTGAGTCTTCTAAAGAGGAACACATTCGTCTTTTTTCTGCTCCGGCTGCAGCATTTCCCGCTGGTTCCCCTCTTTTCCCTGTTACACCAGTGTGTGCTGCTTATATAAAACGGACTTTTTTGTGTACATATTTGTTATTTTTCAGCTACTGAGGAATGAGTTCTATAGGTCAGTAAAGTTTTGACACTTATTTTATATACTTATTTTATATATCTTCACATATATAGATAACAAGTAAGGTTAACACAAAATCGTGTGTTTCACATGTTTTCTGGATTTTTTTCACATCGATCCCAGCTCATAGGAAACACGTGACATATGATTTGCATTTTAAAAGAATGGAAATGTCATTAGAAATATTTTACTGACACTGCAGTCTTTCCAGTTGAACATAATTTCTTTTCAGACATGTTAAGATCCTTCTTAGTACACTTTTTGTCATAGCATACTTCTAAAGGCGTGAAGCGCCCATTATACAGAGACAGGGCGTCATAACCCTTTCTGAGTTTTCACAAAGTCTGTTAAAACTACATTTGCGCCTCAGACTGGATATTGCGTGCATATCTTGGGTGCGTAAGTGCTGCAACTTTCAACTTCTGGATCTCGGTAACGGATAATGATATCGAAAACTTTCAAGGTACATGAACAGAAATTATAGAAGTATCACAACTGGTACTTTCGGTAGATAAAAATGATGGATTTTCGGGTGTACCTTGATAACGGACACAGATTTTCGAAAACGCCGAAACGGCGTTTCTAGATGAATGCCTAAAGATGTACAGTTACAGTTTGATCACTTTTCTTTGGTTAGCTATGTGAATAATTGCAGCAAACTGTGGTCGCCGATAGACGACAGCAGTCCGGCTTTCAACACCATCACTTGGTGACACCCCTGTACAACTGATGAACACACGCCACGCGTACCGCATTGCAACGATAAACAATAATGGCATTCGGACACCTTACAATTCAGATGCTGAAAGATATGTTACGCGCTGCGGACGTGGATATTGTACTCCTACAAAAAGTGCGTTTCACATCGCCGCCGGAGTTCTACGGTTACGAAGCACATTATTCAGTGCACGATGAGAGTGGATGCGGCGTGGCGATCCTCACCAGGGAAGGAATAGGATTGGAGGAAGTCATGTCTGTCCCTTCGGCACGTGGAATAGCGATCACAGCCGACGGCATTCGTTTCATCATATACGCGCCATCTGGCTCCACAAAACGAAGAGAAAGGGCGACCTTTTACACCAAAGGGTAGCACCGTTGTTCGCTGGGCGCTATGATAACTATGTAGTGGGCGGCGACTTTGTGTCGTCGACCAAAAGGACGAAGTACCTCATTAAGTGCCATCCATGGAATTGCGTTCTTTGTTTACCGAAATGGAGCTTCTGGATACCTGGGAACTGCAGCATGGCGACAGAACGGGTTATACGTATATAACGGGACACTCGACGAATAGACTTGATAGTGTATGTGACACAAGCTCTACGGACGGCGATACTGGATGCCGAAATCTGGCCAGCGGGTTTTACGGATCTTACGGCGTACGTCTGTACGATTTCACTAACGCGTCAGAAAGCATGGCGGAGTAAGGGTCACTGGAAAATGAATAGTGCCCTTTTACGTGACACTGCATGTCGCCGGTCGATAGAGGTGATCTGGGAGACCTGTGTTCGCCGCCAACGAGCATACACCTCGGTTCTCCAGTGGTGGATCAAATGCGCAATACCAACGTTACGGAGAACGTTGATACGATACGGGCAGGACAAATCTCAGTGGAACCGCACAACGGCGGATTTTTATTTTACAGCCCTGAGGGAGCTGATGACCCAACAACCATCGCCGGAAAGGCATATGGCCAAGCGCAGGATAAAAGCCAAGTTATTACAGCTGACGAGACTAAGAATGGAAGGTATAATGGTCCGGGCGAGATTGGCGGACACAGTTGCTGCCGAAGCCCCTCCATGCACCATGTAGTACGTGAACGCCAACGACGACGAAGGACATTGATCAGGGAACTAATCTCTGAAACTGGCCAGCAAGTTGTGAACCAGCGTGATATTGTGCATGTGTTTACTGACTATTTTCGCCATTTATATGGACGTGTACAAGCGAACCACGAGACACTACATGATGTCATCTCCGAAATGCCAGATAGAGGACCACCACTGGATGCAGAGATTTTCATCACAGCGATAATGGAGAACGAGCTGACAGACGCAATTGCCAGGGGGGCTCCGAACAAGTCCGCAGGACAGGACGGCTTCCCAATTGAATTTTAACGCGCCTTTGCATACCTCATGGGACGGACGTGGATTCATATGTACAACGAACTCCTGTTACCGCAGACTGAGATACCTGTCGAATTCACGGAGGGTATCATCATCCCAATACCCAAACCACGCGGTGCCAGAAGGCCAGGAGATTATAGACCACTCACTCTCTTGAACTGCGACTATAAGATTTTCGCGCGCATCCTTAGGGCCCACCTGCGGTCTTCAATTTCTGATAGACTCCTCATAGATCAAACATGCCTCGGCGGTAAGAGTAACGTACATACGGCGCTCGGTGACTACCGAGATATCATCGCATTAGCAGCGGCATGCCGAGTGCGTGGGGCACTCGTCGCTATTGACTTCTATCATGCGTTCGACAGAGTGGATCATATCTTTTTGCACGCAGTGATGGGCAGATTGGGAATCCCACAGGCCTTCATTCTAGTGATCATGCGAATGTTACACGGCATGCGATCAAAAGTCTCGGTGAATGGGCGGGGCACTGACTACATTGTTATTTCAAGGTCAGTTCGTCAAGGTTGCCCCCTTTCGATATTTTTGTATGCAATGGCTTTGGAACCCTGTCTATATGGTTTCCGAAGACGGTTGGAGGGAGTGCCGTTGCCACAACTGACCTTTCACTGCCGCGCTTATGCTGACGATGTGATGCTGATGGCAAGGACAGGCGACGAAGTACTTACGGCTTTGGCATGGATACAGCGATACGGGATGGCGGCGGAAACGTGCTTAATCTACAGAATTCACGCTGCATGAATGTCGGTCGAGGATTACAACCGGGGGAGGAAGGCCCGCTCATGTTAGTTAACACCATAAAATGTCTAGGTGTTACGTTCCACACGGATGTCGGCGGACAGCAGCGGATAACTACCGACGCATATTGAAGCTGATGCGAACAACGGTGCTGTTACAGAAATTAAGAGCGCTGGATATGATTCAGAGGGTGACCTATGTTAACGTATACCTAGCACCGAGACTCACTCACGTAGCGCATGTCCTGCCTTTCAAAAAAATGGCTCTGAGCACTATGGGACTTAACTGCGGTGGTCATCAGTCCCCTAGAACTTAGAACTACTTAAACCTAAGGACATCACACACATCCATGCCCGAGGCAGGATTCGAACCTGCGACCGTAGCGGTCGCGCGGTTCCAGACTGTAGCGCCTAGAACCGTTCGGCCACTCCGGCCGGCTGTCCTGCCTTTAACGAGCACAATGGCATCACGGATAAAAGCAACTTTCGGAACTTACGTGAGTGTGGGACACCTGTTTAAGATCCAATACACAACGCCTACGCTACCACCTGGAGAGGGTGGACTTGGTCTGGTGAACGTATATGAAAAGGCACGGGCGTTATTAGTCAGTACGATTTTATGACAGTGGCGCGGTCAATTTCACAATATCTCGGGTGCGTTGGCCGATGTACTAGCGCCCATTTCAATGCTGCCCCCCAGTCAATGTGGGCCATATTTTTTACCGAAGATGTCACATTTAAAGTTTTTTTCCCAAAAACACGACTACCGACGACGCGAGATGTATACCAACTCTTACTGCGCCGGTGCCCCAGGAATACCCTGGAAAAGAAGAACCTAGACAAGAACTGGCGACAGATATGGCGCGTTATACGGAACGTTTACCTCCCAACGTCGGTACGCTCAACGTGATATGTGGTGGTAAATAGGAAGTTCGCAAAGAATCAACGGCGGCACGCCATTCATTTGGCAGACACTCCTCTATGTTTAGGCTGCGCAACAGTGGACACTGATGAACATCGTTTAGCAATTGGTGGGACGGCTCCGGTGTGGCACTTGGCAGGACAGATATTGGCGGTCCTGTTACGCTCCGCCCCTCACACAGTTTCCCCCAAGAATCTTATTTTCCGGTCCAAAATACCAATGCAGTGACATGGGTACGGGAAATGGTTGTGGGCTACGTATATAACGAATCGGAAGAGGACAAAATGGATTTAGAGCACTCGCAGTCGAGCAGCCGACCCGAGCGGAACGCTGCTCTCTGCACCTGGCGTAGCTGCCCGCTGATAGCTCCTCGGAGTGGTCTCTAACAAGCTTCAACTGGCGTAGCTGCCAGTGACGCTCTACTGAGCGGCACGAACCCGCGCAAGCCGCTTAACGCTTTCGGGCGCTAAGGGGCAAGAGCTTCTGCTCAACTTCCTGCAACTTCGGTTGTAAATCTCCCCAGCGGGATTCTCCCGTTCTTTGGTAGGGTAATCTCAGTGTCAGGGGCCCGTTCACGTCGGATAACCCCGCGCACTGTAGGCCGCTCTCTTCAACCCGCGCTCTCTTGCGCCGCGCATTGCACTCCGCGCAGGTAGGTCGTAGGGACACCCCTCTTCTGTAGGAACACGATACACAGCGCTTTCGCTAAAAAGCAAATATTGTCGCTTCTTGAAAAAGAGCAAAATTGTCGTGCATCCATCCTTCCCTATCCAAATAAATAAATACTCCCGAAACAGCAAAGATGTCCGATCTTTCCTGTGCTTCCCCACCACTCACCCGCAGCAAAGCTCCAGCACAAGAGGCGGTAATGCCGGCTACTCCCGCCATCATTTCCGTCCCACTGTCCACCTTCCAAGAGCAGGTTGCCTTGAAGGATAAACAGATCGCGGAACAGCTGGAGCTGATCGCAGAGCTGATGGGCAGTGAAAACACACATACAGAAACACCCACACCACACACACAGGCACCTGCTGAACAACAGAAGGACATGCCCCCTATTTCACCTCTGGCGGCCCAGGCATCGACGGAACCGGATCCAGAGCCGACAGAGGACACAACAAACACAGACGAAGACGGGCCGTGGCAGCAGGTCGGCCCAAGGCGCAAACAGCAGCCAAATACGCAAACAAGTGAGCCCACAAACTCACGAGGCAACGGCCGAGCGCTGCTGCCAACACCATCTACATCACGTACAAACAACAATAACAACACAGGGACCAACACAAACAACCCTGCGACTGCAGCAACCACAAATATACAAGCAGCTACGCAGAACACAAACAACACCGCGACTGGCTTCCCACCGGTCATCATCCACAACTACGGAGACCTAAGTCTCCTAAACAAGGAATTTAACAATCAGCACAGCCCCACAACATACTACTCCAAGCTCACCGGGGAACACGCCGCACTGTACGTGGCGAACAAAGCAGACTACACGAATCTACTGGACTTTCTCAAAAAAAGGAAGGTAGAACACTTCACGTACAGGACAGTCCTGGAAAAAACTCAGCAGTACGTGATAAAGGGGATAGACTCACGAACCCCGACCGACACAGTACACAATGAACTCTCTGCTCTCGGGTGGAAGTGCATTCGGGTAAACCGAATGTCAGAGTTCGGCACAGCGGGACCGTCTCACAACTACATGGCGGAGTTGGCCGACACGGCCAAATCCCGCGACCTGCTGAAGTTAAAGCTATTTCTTCACATGGTCGTAAATGTAGAAATTTACAACACGCCGCGCACCCCCCCCCAACAATGCCACAACTGCCAGCGCTATGCGCACGCGGGTATCAGATGCGGTCTCGCACCCCGCTGCCGCATCTGCGCTGGCGGTCACACAACCCAACGCTGCAAACTCCCCCATACAGCACCTCGCAAGTGCGTCAACTGTGGTGCTGCCCATCCGGCAAACTACAGAGAGTGCATTGCTTACAAAGCAGCTCTGAGGCGCAAAATCGCGAAACATGCGAAACCTACCGCCATCACAGTTCCAAAACCGCCCCCGCGCCCAGTAAGAAGTGGAATATCCTTCGCTGGAGTGGTCGCTGGCAGCCCCAGCAGCGCGGGATGGTCAGAGGAGCCCCAGAGCTCAGAACACGCTCGGCAAACACCCCCAGCAACAGACACACAACAGACAAACACAACACCTGACACCACACCCGCACCGGGCACACCACACGAAACAAGCAACAGCACCACCCTACCCCCTGAGATCGCGAACTGTAGCACACCACAGGCTACAGAAAACGCACCTACACAGGGACAACCACAGCGCCAGAGGAGGAGGAGAAGGAGAAACAGCCCCAGCACGAGGAACACGACCACACCACAACAACCACACAGGCAACAGAACACCAACACCCACGAACACATCCCGGACACCAACTCAACAACTCACATTACACACCCACTCACCACAGAGAATACACAGGCGACCACAACTGCCACACGAACAACCGACTCGCAGGCCAGCCCTCACCAAACGCCAACACTGGAACAAGCGGCCGCTAACACGACTAATAACTCGCAGGCCGACATGACCAACATTACGACAACATTCCAGAGAATAATGGAAACATTATTCCCCGGACGCACGACCACCGAAATAGTCTCGAAGATTATGGGGTGTGTCTCACAACTCTTCATGCAGTTCATGTCGGGTACGCTCAACTGGACTAGCTTCCAAGCCACTATCACACCGCTTTTCACACTACTACATGGATAATACACCACACCAGCCCCGAAACGCAGACTTAAACACAATCACACAGATCCTGTTTTGGAATGCCAACGGGATCGCAAGCAAAAAAGCCGAGATGGCCGCGTTCATGGAGCGAAAGGGTATCCGAATCGCTCTTGTGAACGAAACACTGCTTACGCCTCGCAAACAACTAAACTTCCCAGGTTATTGCGTCTATCGTACCGACCGAGCGGATGGCAGGAGGGGAGGCGGCACGGCAATCATCATACACAGACACATAGAACACACGAACATCGAGCTCCCAGCACTTGAAAGACTAGAGGCTACGGCCGTCAGGGTCAAATTCAACGGAGCCAACACCACACTGGTATCGCTATACAATCCTCCTAATCACATAGTAACACGCGATATCAGCACAGTACTCAACATAGCACCGCGGGCAATAGCCGCTGGAGACCTCAACGCAAAACACCCTGATTGGAACTCACGAATACGAACCTCCAACGGCAAGAAACTGTACGAACACGCGCTAGGCCGAAACTACATTATACTTGGGCCGGACGTTCCCACGTTCGTGCCTACACAGGCCCGACATAGGCCAGACGTGTTAGACATAGCCCTCATAAAGGGCATTACATGTACACTCAACCTAACGGTTGAAAACGATCTGGACTCAGACCACATGCCTGTAATACTGCACATGGAAGAGACACTGCAGGACATCGAACCACGCAGGATGCTCAACTACAAGCGTGCGAATTGGACACTGTTCAAGGAAACGCTTGATAGTCGCATTCCTGACACACACGAAATTAACAACACACAGCAAATTGATGAGGCTGTGGAGGCTCTCACAACTGCCGTCCAAGACGCAATGACTGACGCCATTCCATTTACAACACCAAGACAACACTCGACGGCCCTGCCCCAGGAAATCCTGGGCCTTATCTCAATGAGGAACCGCCTCAGGAGATACTGGCAGCGTACCAGGCGCCCGTTCTATAAACTGCACGTCAACAGACTCCAGGGCATAATACGGAATAAAATTCAAACATTCAGAAACGAACAATGGGGATAGAAACTCGCTGGGCTGGATACCACACGTCCTGGCGTGTGGCAGCTGGCCAGTCACTTCACCAGGGAGAAACATTACATTCCCACCTTACAAGGACCAGACGGCCCAGCCTACTCCGCGACGGAGAAGGCAGAGCTTATGGCCACAACACTTGCAGCGTCTTTCATGCCGAATCTGGTTCCTTCAGACACAGCATTCGCACTTGAAACGGACCAGGAGGTTACACGACTTGTAGCCCAGCCCTCGCGCAACGAAATAAGACGTGCTAGCACAAATGAAGTCACATGGGTTATCAAGCACACCAACGCTAGAGAAGCCCCTGGGCCTGATGGCATTCAAAACCGTGTCCTCCAGGAGTTCACGGATAAAGCCGTAGAATACCTCACACACCTAACGAATGCCATCCTGACACACCAACACTTCCCTGACTTTTGGAAGGCGGCCAAGGTCCTGATGTTCAGGAAGCCAGGGAAAGACCACTCCCTCCCACAAAATTACCGACCTATCAGTCTGCTGTGCTCGCTCAGCAAGATTGTTGAGAAGGTAATACTAAAACGTATCACTAGGCATTGCATCGCCAACGACACCCTAAGACCGGAGCAATTCGGCTTTAGGAATCACCACTCGACAACACAACAACTCCTCCGCGTAGTCGAACATATAACACACGGCTACAACATGAACAAAGCCACAGGGGCTGTGTTCCTAGACATCGAAAAGGCTTTCGATCGTCTCTGGCACAACGGACTCATACGCAAACTAAGCGAAGCTGGTTTCCCGGACGGACTCGTGCGTCTCATACGCTCATATCTCACGAACAGATGTTTCAACACTAACGTGCAGGATAAACAATCAACACAACACGGTATCCAAGCTGGAGTACCCCAAGGAAGCATCCTAGGGCCCATCTTGTTTAACCTGTACATTAATGACTTCCCAGCTACACGAAACACGACGTTAGCCGTCTACGCGGATGACACAGCCATCCTCGCGCAAGACTGGAAACCGTCGAACATCAACTCACGAATACAGACAGCACTCAGAACAGCTGAGCCTTGGCTGGAGCGATGGCGTATTAAAGTAAACGTCGACAAGTGCGAAGCAGTTCTGTTCACACGCAGACCGAAACTACTGCGCAAACACCAACACTGTAGACCGATAACACTACATACACGCCCAATACGTTTCCGAGAGAAAGTTGGTGTCTGGCTGGACTGGAAACTTACGTGGGGGGACCACATCGAATACGTTGCCAACCGAGCGCACGCGAGGCTCAAACAGCTCTACCCAATGCTCAACAGGGCAAGCACACTGAATAGGAGGGTGTCGAGGTCCTTATACATGACACTGATTAGACCTCTGATGACGTACGCAGCTCCCGTCTGGGGATATGCAGCTCCCACACGACTGCGCCGCCTGCAGATCATACAGAACAAGGTGCTACGAATCATCAGCAATGCTCCACGCTACACACGCACCGTGGATCTTCACCATGAATACCGCCTTGATACCCTCAAGGAAGTATTCAAGAAACATGCCACACGACTATACAGGAACTCGAGACACTCGAACAATCCTTTCATCCTCACTCTGGGAAACTACGATCACAACCACAGGTGGAAACACAAGCGGCCAAAGACACTGCTAGCTAGGGCATAACCACCTATGGTAAACTAACATACGCAAACAGCGACAAACGCTGGTAAGCCCCTGCATATCAGCAACACTGACTGGCAACTACCAGCTGCTATTAGAGCCGGCCAACAGGCCACAGCAGGGACACCGACGAGCTCGCCCACAGACGCACAAACAATCTGCCAACACTCCCTCACACTGTGCCTCCGGTATATGACCTATCGGACACAAGACCGGTAACAAACCTAACTGTTGCAGGTTGCAGGACGCTGAACGAGGACTCTGTACCAGCACCCAGCGCCAGCCGCCGAGCAGCACAAACGCACAACGTCAAGGTATCGACATGCATGATACCCACTACTAACAAAACCTATCCTTACACAACCTATCGCAGGCAGCAAGACAACCGCTACTGCTCTTGCCGCCCGACCTAACTTTCGCAGAGGTTTTTTTCCCTTGGCTCTTGCTTTGGCACTTTTCTTCCTCTGCCCTTCAAACTGCTACCCTTCGTCAGATTTCGACCAATCTATCTCCAGATGAGCGCGTATTAATGGTTAATCCTAACCAGACGTACGCAGACATCGCAGTACCCACATCCTGCGACACCTCACTTTAGTGAATACTAAGCCTTATGCAGAGATGGCAGTAGACCTTTTGTGTTGGCCATCATGCCGGTGTGGGCGTGGAGGGGCTCCACCTCTTATTAAAAACAAAATGGATTTTTGGCATTTTCTCCTAGATGGACACACGAAGCTGCAACAGCATAAGAAATATAGGCAAGACTTCGCTAATTAACTGCGACTTATATTTACCGACCTTCCGTCCAGATGGGGTGTGACGGGTGAGAGATGAGATAGGCGAAGAAGCCGAGATAGACATCGATCACACTTTACGGACCCTTAGTTAATTTCGAAAAGACGACCCAGTCTTACACCAACGTCTGGAGAACGGGTCGATAGATGGCTCTCTTGCTCTATCGAACGTCGGGTCCTGAGCAGGTGTCGCCCCCGACACGAATTTCAATTCATTGCTAGAGAAGCATGTTTCTTTTGTATTTGTACTATCCGCGATGTCTTCATGTCTTTTTCATTTGGACATATTCAGTTTTATTCATTTCCTTACATAATTTATTTACTAATTAGCCACTATTTGTCAACATTTGCACATTGTAGACACTATTTATGCGGTAGTATAACAAAATTTAAAAAATTAAAAAAGAGTAAAAAAGAGGAAAAAGAAAAAACAAAAAGTGGGCAGCGCGAAGAATGTCAATCCTAAAGGCCCGGGTTCGATTCCCGACTGGGTCGGAGATTTTCTCCACTCAGGGACTGGGTGTTGTGTTGTCCTAATCATCATCATTTCATCCCCATCGACGCGCAAGTCTCCGACGTGGCGTCAAATCTAAAGACTTGCACCAGGAGAACGACATTTACATTTTACCAAGTGGACGATAACCGCATCGGCAAAATCCGAAGACTGATTTTGGACCAAACTGTCGGCCAGGTTGTTTGTGGTGAACCTCTTTCAACGAGGTTCGGGCAAGGAACACCTTCCCAAGGAGTCTTTAGGAATTTCGTGGTGAGGACGGGTCTCCATAAAATCAGCCCCTAAATAGCTCACCGCAAGACAGAAGTCACCAATGTGTTTTAACTTGTAATTTATGCGACTAGCGTCAATAGGTGGGTCAAGACCAGCAGGATGGACACAGAGAAATGAACGGCATGTGAATGTGTTTCTTGAATCATCGACAAAACAGGACGTCGCATAATTAGCATCTGAGTCTTCCCTCGTATAAAAGCCAGCCCTCCCCGCCCCAAGGGAATGAGGCTTCGATACCATCTCATACCGTAAGTGAACGATCTTTCGATTCCATAAGAAACGATCAGACAACTGTTGAAGTTTGTTCACCATCATCGAGGGAAGCGGGTAAGCATGGGCTACGTAATAAGCTTCCCAGAAAATATATTTATCCAGTAGTAGGAGGAGGAGGAGATTTAGTGTTTAACGTCCCGGCGACAACGAGGTCATTAGAGACGTAGCGCAAGCTCGGGTTAGGGAAGGATGGGGAAGGAAATCGGCCGCGCCCTTTCAAAGGATCCATCCCGGCATTTGCCTGAAGCGATTTAGGAAATCACGGAAAACCTAAATCAGGACGGCCAGAGACGGGATTGAACCGTCGTCCTCCCGAATGCGAGTCCAGTGTGCTAACCACTGCGCCACCAGGCTCGGTATTTATCCAGTATTCGGTCTTTGTGAAGCAGAGTAAGAGAACGTATTTCATGTTCTAGTATCGCTCCCTGAATTTTGTCCGTAGCAGACTTCCAGATAAGCGTCGCCATTTTGTGTGGACAACGACCAACGATGACACCGAGAGACATATGGCGATCCACTGCAGTGGCCCATGAAACAACCGCCTCATTAAAACCCCGCAAAGGAAGAAGCCTGCATTTACCGTCACTAAGCACTGTACCAGAACACCGACAATAATCATCGATTGCAGCCTTCAGTCAAGGTATCTCCGCAGTATTGTGGAATAGAACCATCATGTCATCCGTGTATGCCTGAACAGCTATAGTCTTTCCGGAAAGCGTCCAACCTTTCAGCTGGGATGCCAGCATCCGAAGTAGAGGCTCCAGAGACAACACAAACAAAGTCTTTTTATGTGATCACACGGCCATTTGACCTCAAGGAAACCTCAAGTAAACAGTTTTTGATGTTGCTGAGCAACACACACAATTTGTAAATGAACACACCGCGATTCGACTGTATTATTGTTTATTTAATTACGACCTAGTTTTTGGCCTATATGCTATTTTCAGGTGACTGAGTTTACATCATTAATGTAATAAACTCAGTCACTTGAAAATGGCGTAAAACGCCGAAACCTAAGTCGTAATTAAATAAACAACAATAGAGTCGAATCGCGGTGTGTTCATTTAAAAATTACTGTATGACTGTTGCTCAGCAACATCAAAAACTGTCTACAAACAGTTACTGACAGCGGGCATCCTTGAGACACTCCCCTACCGATATTTATCGGGGCCGTCAATTGGGTATGAAGCTGAAATAGCTGTAAACAGATTTGGGAGCACTCGCCGTGTGTCAACAGTAAATCCAAAAGCCTCCACAATCCGAAACAAAAAGTCGTGATTGAAAAGGTCAAATGCCTCATCAAAGTCTAAAAAAAGCAAATGCATAAGGGACGTACGTTACGGCAGCGATCGAAACCACGTCACGACACTCGACTATAAGGGTAAGAACGGTACGATTAGGTACACACCTTTCATGTTTTACAACAATCGTCTCCATCAGGGCCGACATCCTACTATTAACTGCCCTCGTCACAGTCTTATAATCAAAGTTTAACAAAGTAAATGGGCGAACGCTAGCAGGGGGCAACCGGTCCGGAGCGTTTCGGGATTAAAACAATTTTCCACACTTCGAACGATATCGGCACTTCTCTCCCCTGTAACACTTCATTCGCCGGCCGATGTAGCTGAGCGGTTCTAGGCGCTTCAGTCTGGAACCTAGCGACCGCTACGGTCGCAGGTTCGAATCCTGCCTCGGCCATGGATGTGTGTGATGTCCTTAGGTTAGTTAGGTTTAAGTAGTTCTAAGTTCTAGGGGACTGATGACCTCAGATGTTAAGTCCCATAGTGCTCAGAGCCATTTTGAACACTTCATTCAAAAGAGATGTAAAGGTAGCACTCAACAACGGCCAAGAATGCACGTAAAATTCCTTGGGACGTCCATCTAGATCCGGCGACTTTTGAGAAGGAGATCCCCCAATAAGTGTGTAAACTTCCTCAGGCTGAAAGGCTGCTAAGAGCGTTTCATTATGTTCAGGTGTAATTGTAATAACCAAGATGCCGTCAAGTGAGTCGCAAAAGGTATCATTGGACGCGTCGACGCCGTAAATCTTGACACACTTTTGGTGTAAGACACGCATTATGTCAGCTTGCTCCATTACGATAAGTTCATCATTTGTCGTGAGAGAATGAACACAAGCCCGCCGGTGATGGGTCTTAAGGCGAAGCAAATGATATAAGGAAGTCAGATCTTCCGTCACCAATGAACGTGGCTTGGAAAGCAGTTTCGAACCTTCCATTTATGTCACCTTCAAGGTCAATAATTTCGCCATTACACGCCAAGCATGCGCAGTCCGCAGAGGACGTGATCCGCAGCATCGTAAAGTTCATGCACGATGGAATAGTAATATTCGTAACTTCTCCGAAAGTCCTGCACTTTGGCAGCGCAAAAAAGCTTATCTGAGCCTCGGTTTTGCCAGTTGTGTCCACCAGTCAAGAGTGGAAGATTATCTCCTAGTGGACCGGAGAGTAAGCTCCCACGCGGCTCGCATCACGTCATTGAGAATGTGAGAGGTTCTATGCGCTCTTTTGCATGTCTCCTTTTATTTTAATCAATTTTATTAATGTTCTATGTCATTGCACGGTAGTAACAGACCGAATAAGGTTATTGTGATGAGAGTAATTGTACTGAGAGCTCAAAAAAATACTTTTCACTTGATTCCTACGCATGTTGTTTTACTTCCCCGGGTGGCCTGTGCGAGACAAGCATCGGAGGAGGCGGCACACGGCATTTCCGGTTGCGGGCTGCACTTCCCTGAATTCTCTGGGGGTTGGTACAATAGGCTTAAGCGCCTGGCGGAACGACTGACGTGGTCGAGTTTCGTCTATTGTATTCAGGGCAGAACGACCTGCGAGACGTCTGAGTGTCGCTGCAGTTTATGTGTTTACCATTCCGGCGCGTCCGGAACGAAGATTCCTTGCACCGACTGACTGCATTGTCGTCTCGATTCTGAGAATACTTGTGGACCCTGCTGGATGATACGGTTTGGCGCCGGTGGTCTAGGCAGGTTGTTTTCGTAGCCGGTCAAACGGCAAGTTCAGTGCCCTCATCTGAATAGTAGAGGCCTGATTGGTCAACTTAAACTTAGGCTACTTGACGTCATAAAGCCCTGCTCAAAATTGGAGGGAACGGTCGCTATTTGGGCGAATGACGTTCCGAGACAGTGTGGGGGAATTTTGGAATCAGAACTGAATGCTGATTCGTGGTTCTCGAGTTTTCGAGGAGGGTAGGGAGTTGATCGATGCTGGCTTCGCTCTTGCATCGCATCAGAGTGGAATTAGGGATTGATCTTGGTCGGAGTCGGACAGTCTTGCGACTTGGTCGCTCGTTTTCGGAAGAACTTAGAATTCTCGGACAGCCTTCGAGGCCAGGGGTTGTCACAGAGTAGCTGCACGGCAGAAGTCGGCGCCTACATCATCAGGACGCTGCCTACCGACGACTTGCTGCAGATTTTAGTACTGGTACAGTATTTTGCGGCTCCGGCATTGTAGGACTTTATCAATTTTATACTGAATCCCTCAGCAGCACAAGCGTCGCTTTGCTACAAGTCCACCTTGCTTGTTTCTCCATGTGATCCCATTTGAGCTCTCACTACTAATTGCGATACTGCTATATAGTCGGAAGATTAATATATGATTCATTAGGACCTCCAGTCATTATCGTCAATCTATTGCATCACAGAGGGTAGGAGCCCCTTGTTCTCGAGCCAACCCTTATTCTCATAATATTTAAGTATACCCTATCCTTTAACCTACTGTGTGTGTGTCGACAATCATGTGCATTTATGTTCTGATGTATAATAAATCTCACTGTAATATTTAATCCGCATATCATTTCGTAGATATAGGCAGAATCCTATTTCTTGTTGTTTATTATGATAAAATTCTCTTTCTTTAAGTAAATTACGATTTTTATTAAATTACTGTGAGTGTGCACTTCTTATTTTACCAACTAGCAGGGCCCACCATCATTCCCTTCCGTTACTGTTGTGCGCATAATTAATTAGCTCTTAAATGAGGAGGGGGTCGAGTGCATGTCTCGTTCCCATGCAAAATCCGTCTGAATTAAAGAGGTACAAACTCTTATCCACCACGGCATCTCGCAAGTGGGGTCAGTTAGGTAAGCGACGTTTAAAGTCCACTGAGTGCGAAACAATTTTACAGGTTGCCGTGCAAGATTGAGAGTTGCAGTCACAGAGCAGTAGCCCGCAAAAGAAGCTGACATGACTTCAAAATTAAAAATATTATACTGCAGGCAGTCTGATAAGTAAAATATATCTAATCTGCTACTAGAAATCGCAGTAAACTGGGCAAATTTAACTAACGTCGGGTATTTACATATCCAGAGGACTTTCAGGCATAAGGAGAGGACCAATTAATGTAATTCACGACAAAAATTAAAATTTGGAGATTTATGTGGAGCTCGCGACACACGCTTAAAATCTCGATCCAACTGAATATCCGGAGGACTTCTATGCATCAGGTAAACACTTTCCTGTTCATAAAAAGGCGAACGATCCACCGAGCGACCAGTGCCTCACGGTGCGCATAAAAGAATTGACAACCAGTGCCCCTACTAGAACCCAACAATTCCACCTCGCCTCAGCAATAAGAATGCTTTCGCGGAAGAAAAAGGTGGTCCCCGTAAAATATTCGGGTGCTGTATTAAAGACTACATGAAGGTCGGGCAAGGAGCAATGCCTAAATAACAACTGCCGTAAGAATACTACGTTCACACACGAATCATAAATGAACTGACGCAGTGAAGCCAATCGCAGTTCTGACTCCACACGATTAACATTTAAGGAAAGGAACGTGTAGGCTTGGGTCATTGATCACAGTTATACAGGGATGTACGTAACGTACCGCGCAGAATTATGCAGACAGCTGAGCGTCAAGGTCCATTGTCGGTCCACAGATGAATCAGACTTTTGGGGGACCAGATCCCCGTCATTGGAATATTTATTCTTAGATTTCTTACGTGTCATCGCACGGTCAAGTTGTAAACGGTGTGTCTGTCGGCTGCGAAGGGTGGGAGGGGGGCCATAGGCACAGTTTACTGCCGTTCAGAGCTCCTCTGGAGCTACTGTAGGCAGCAAATTCAGAAAACCGTTCAGAGGAAGGAGCAGGAATAGACTGCCGCGTCTCAGACTGTGTAGGGGGACACGAAGAGGAAAGGGTAGGGGGGGCGGGAGCCGAGCTCCCTCTCCACATGGAGGCAACTCGGAAGGAGCCACTTCGCGAGGAGGAGGAATGCTGATGATAACTTCCCCCTCTCACCGTACCACGGACGGGAGGTATCGTATCATCGAGAGGAGCAGGGGATAAAAGCGATGCGGAGCAGGTTGGGGCAGAAGAAGGCACAGCAAAATCCTCACCCTCACCATCGTGAGTGCGACGTCACTTGTTTGTCACTGTTAGAGGTTCTATCCTGGGGCCAACGGTATTCTGGTCCTGTCGCGGAGATAAAGGCGGAAATTCACTTACGCGATTATCAGAACCGTTTTTTCGCTCATTTTGATCCGAAGCAGCAGGAGATCCGACTTGTGGAGTGGAAGGGACAAAATCAGCAGCCGTTCATTTGCGACGCTGCAGTAATGACGGCTTTAATACAAACACCTTCCCCAGGCAATTAGACCAAACGTGTCCACTTTCATTACATAGGAAGTAGATTCTGTCTTGACCATTATACAGGACACGAATGCGGCTGCCACACACTTGTAAACGTCATGCGTTTTATAATAAATTTCCACGGCACGACTTCCATTATAACACTGTAATCTGTGTTGAGTAGACCAACGATCACGACGTACGTTTTTTACGTTGCTATAAGGAATCAGTGTGTGCTTTAGAAAGTTGTCACATACCTCCGGATGGAGACTGAACACTCGAACATTCGTACAGTCAATTTCAGCATCAGCGAGTGACACCATGCTAACGTAATTACCGCTATTCTTGAACGATACTTGAGAATCATGTCACGACAACAACCTATCAACGTGAGCGGGATCCATAAATTTGACGTAAAACACAGACTCGTCTGCGTAAAAATAAGCGGTGTGGATCTGATCAGAGTTCGCATGAATTGTACCGACAAGCCAGTCGTCGATTTCTAGAGACCCGAGCTACACGTGTCGCGTTGTTTTATCGAAAGTAAAGCTCACAGAATCTTTTCGTGGAATACACGTGGAAACCACGGTAGCCATAGCGGAGCAGCCGACGCCGCTGCAAGTAGACGAACACAGGCGGACAGTAAGGTGGAGACGAGGCGCTACGACCAGCTCGGCAGAAGGAACACTAACGACGAAA
This sequence comes from Schistocerca piceifrons, assembly GCF_021461385.2. NCBI lineage: Eukaryota > Metazoa > Arthropoda > Insecta > Orthoptera > Acrididae > Schistocerca > Schistocerca piceifrons. The sequence continues at coordinate 767,894,048 of NC_060141.1, read as the reverse complement.
ACTTCACACAAGAGACGCTGCGGCACGTGAAATAAACAAGAACCTTCCCGGTCGGCGCTCTTAGCAGAACTGACCTCTGAAGCCCACATGCGCTACCTGCGTCGTAATTTATGATGCTCTTAGCTTACAAACTAGAAAAACTGAAAAAAATTCAATTCTCCATTAACTGGTTAATCATCAGCAAGTTTCTGGCACGGAAATTATGCTAGTCTCATGTTAGAAGGACGTAAAGACGCTTTTAATCGACACAGCCTCGATTCGAATCCACTTTGAAATTTTCGCTATTTCACGAAATTTCTTAGCTCGAGAAGTACCTTTCCAGAGGATGAAGTTAACAAATACTTCGATTGTTACTGTCATTATCGCTTAACTTCTTCATTCTGATGCTGTTAGATACTTGCTTGAAGGGAGCATTGGACATTTTTAGAAGCATTTGCCTAAAAAACATGTAAATATTTATGAGACGCCCTGCTAAACCCGCAGAAAAGAGCAAGTAGTAGGAATTGTGGAAGGGGGCCAAAACGAGCGGCTGTCAGTTACACTCCAAACATAACACTTTATTTAGTTGTCCAAACATTACAGATCAACTTCTAAGCTTGACTATTGACAGAACACGTCTTTAATTCTAAAACGGCTGAAGGCCCATGAATTAAATACAACTGCTATAATTTTTTTTTTTTTTTAGACAGAAGGCTCTAAGCTTTAACCTTAAATAGTATTTAAGGCCAAGCGATGAAAGACTTGACTAGTCAGATGGATTAAGTTTTTTAAAAGCTGCTGTAGGCCGATAAATTTGTAACAACATAACCACAATAACTTATCAATAGTCACAAGACCCAATCTTTATGACCGATAAGAAGCCTTCCTCCGAAACGGCTGAAGACCTATGCTTAAAAAACACTGCAACCAATTTTCCAAGACAGAAGGCCCAAAACTTTTAACCTTAAATAGTATTTAAGCCCAAGTGATGTAAGTAAGAATCCACAATTTTAAAGCAGCTGAAGGCCCATCATTTTAAGAACAATACAACTACGATAAATTTTCAACAAGCAGAAGGCCCACAGCTTTGTGTTGAAAGAATGTAATGCTTGATAAGTAAGAACCTTAAAACTTAAAGCGGCTGAAGGCCGATGCTTTAAAACAATACGACAAATTCTCAACAGGCAGAAGGCCCAAGATTTATTTTCAATGTAAGACTTGCCCAATTTAGAAAAACTTACTTTTAAAACGCCCTAACGCCTTTGATTTTAAAAACACAATTACAAACATACAAATTCCAACCATCGGCTGCGAGCCATTAAAAATACACAAACGCCAACAAGAAGGGCAGTACAGGCAACGGCGCTCATAAGTTTCCAGGGGGCTCTGTCTGACCTTGAAATCTTAACGTTCGCTTAGGCGAGACAAGAACCCGGCCTAACTATACTCGATCTGCCAGCAACACAACCAAGAGACAGTCAGGGACCCACCGACAAGACGATTTGCTAACCACTGACCAGTATACGAGAATTCCAAAGCCAAAACGTTACAGACATAGCCACCCTCAACCAAAAATACATTAAGCTGTCAAAAACTACACACCATGTTGGATAGCGACAACAGGTGAGGAAAGGACACTGCCTGAATTTACGATAGCGACGAGGGCAGGTAACTGGAACACTAACGGCCACAAGGCAGAAAATTCCGCTGGTGCACTTGAATTTCAAACTGACAAATATGGTTAATTCCACCATGCGGCAGCTACATCTTCACAAATTCGAACCCTCGCTGTTGCTCCCAGGAATACCGCCAACAGCGAAGCACCAACCAAGGGGACAACGTGAACAGACGTGGCTTCGGTAATTAAATCACGACTCAACTTTCATGTCCTTGGCCGGTGAGCCACGAACCTCGCAGCATCTGGAACAGCCCCCACACGCTCCGACACTGCGTAGAAACCGCCAGCGGACCCGGCCGACTGCGCCGTGCAGAGACTTGCTTGCTGATCCGCTCCAACCGACCGGCTCACTGCCAGTATGTCGACAACATTTAAAACTAGTTGTCAGTGGAAATGACACCAACTACACACACAGTTTGACAAACACTTGCACGAAGACTTTAATGACACTCAGCAGTGGTTGTGCAATCACGAAGACAAATCAGGAGTCGACACACACACACACACACAGACACACACAGCCGTCCCATAAGCGATCGGCGAGCCAATTCATGTCGACGATCCACGAAGACCGTCCCCGGCTCATGTGATTCGTGGCGGCAACTGTTGGGTGAGCCGTGGACATCCAGCCTCCACTGCTGCTCCAACCCGACTGAACTAGTGCCGCGTTCCAACTCCACAACTGGCAGGTCCGAACTGCCCTCCTGGCACGTTCCAACTCACTCCACGATAGACAACAACCAGGAAGTAATAGCAGTGCAGCAAAGATAACACTTGAGGGCTATATCGATAGGCGCTGTTGCTACTGCTGACTGGCAGACAAAGCAGCAACTCAGTGACAACAGAAATTGGAACTAACGTAACGAGGAAGCGACACGAAAAAAACAGGATGCAAAATAAGAGATAGCAGGAGCACGAACCAAGCACGGCTCAATTTAGTTCGCAGCAAATGGGTACAGTGTTCTGCGGTCACTAGACAATAGTTACTTAGTTCTTACCATGCCTAGGGAATGCATTTTAAATTATTATCGGACATCTCCAATTGTTACATTAAGACTAAATTAACTGATGAAGAGGACACTTAATTACGGAAAGTGCGTTGCATTATTTCATTTACGTGTGCCGGCCGTAGTGTCCGAGCGGTTCTAGGCGCTATAGTCTGGAGCCGCGCTACTGCTACGGTCGCAAGTTCGAATCCTGCCTCGGGCATGGATGTGTGTGATGTCCTTAGGTTAGTTAGGTGTAAGTAGTTCTAAGTTCTAGGGGACTGATGACCTCAGAAGTTAAGTCCCAAAGTGCTCAGAGCCATTTGAACTATTTTTTTTTTCATTTACGTGCTTTTAGCAACGATGCCTGTAAAATGCTAAAATTAGTGCTAAAGGCCGCTTTCAAAGACAAAAGGTGTTAATGTATTCTGTTAAACCTCACGACTAGATGACGCGGACGGCGTCACCTATTTCAAGTGGAACAACGAAGAAAATACTGCAGAAGATCAACTGTTTTCAGTTGCAATGCACTCATTCTACGTGCTCCAAGTTCACATTTTCGCAGAATTACTGCAGTACTCGCTTCAACAATGTAGGAAAATATTTCAACATTTCAAAACTCGCATCCAACTTAGAGGCCTTACATTTAGTCGTCAGCCAGAACATCTAGTTCTGTGGAGCACTATTTAGAGTAAACTGATGTAGCGAAGATTGTTTACCACTGCTCTTTCTCGCCGGAAAATACGCATTGAGTTACTGGGCCCTCTATTTATACCGCAACAGTAATTTCTTGAGCAACCAATGCACACGAACTGCAGAATTTCCAGTTCTGTATGTTCCTACCTAAACTGGCTGTGCTTCATTTCAGGTACAAGGTACTGCAACGTCATACTGACACCAACAGTGTGGTCGTACTGCTAACTTCGTTGTTCGTTACTTTTGATTTTGTAATCACTGCAATGAAAGTCGCAGTGTGAGAAGTCTCATTTCGTTCCTCGTTAACAATGAGGAGATTAGTTTTCTCGTCAATATGCTTTTTCCCTTCTAACCGACGAAATGCAGCAAGCTGCAGCCAGTAATCGTTAGACAAACCGCTGTTTGGTACTGTTAATATTTCTTTTAACGTAGTCGTAGGCGAAGGATTTTACTTCAGCTTTGAAACATCTTAATAAGCAACGTTCGCAAATTTACCGAATAAGAAAATGGTTCAAATGGCTCTGAGCACTATGGGACTTAACATCGGAGGTCATCAATCCCCTAAAACTTAGAACTACATGTAGATGTAGATGTAGATGTAGAACCAAACTAACCTAAGGACATGACACACATCCATGCCTGAGGCAGGATTCGAACCTGCGACCGTAGCGGTCGGGTGGTTCCAGACTGTAGCGCCTAAGAGGTATCACAGGTTGTGTTTCTGTAGTTGTGGAAATCATTAGCTGAAACCCGGTTTAACAACTAAGAGTATGGTATTTGTAGTGTTGGCAGAAGAGCCAACACCGTGTTGCTAGAGGAGGCCGAAATACACTCGTTTAAGCTCACGCAGGCTGGCGTGAGGTCTGGAACAGTTAAGGGAATTTTTAGTAGCAAATAAAGTACGTAGTTGATGTAATACTTAACTTTAATCCATAATTGTAGAACATCGCTCTTGATTGTACATGCTTCATAAAATAATATCAAATGCTATGGCGCCTTGCTAGGTCGTAGCAAATGACGTAGCTGAAGGCTAATGAGCGTAGTTGTCAGTGATCCGTCTCTGGCTAAGTCGGCTGTACAACTGGGGCGAGTGCTAGTAAGTCTCTCTAGACCTGCCGTGTGGCGGCGCTCGGTCTGCAATCACTGACAGTGGCGACATGCGGGTCCGACGTATACTAACGGACCGCGGCCGATTTAAAGGCTACCACCTAGCAAATGTGGTGTCTGGCGGTGACACCACATTCCTCCCCCGCAAACCGGCGAACGGTTGTGTAATAAGGCTTCCGCCCGCCGTGGGGAGGACCCCATGTTGACGTATGCGACGAGGTGGGGAGCCTAACAACAGGCGAGGCTGTGCCACCCGCACCCGGCCATTCGGTCCGAGGGGAGCTAGGAAACGCCTGAAAACCTAGTCCATGGTGCACGCCAACATGCGGTGTATGCGCCCTTAAAGAGACCGGAGGGGCCGAAGATTCGACCTCCATCGGGGCGGGGCACCCGACGGGCGAAGACGACATCTGGTCCGGAGCGGGCAAGAGTTCCATGTCGGAGGACAGCTGGACACGGGAAGCGATCGGCGGCGCGTGACCCAGGGAGGCGCTTGGCGGCTGCAGCGAAGCGTCCACTGCGGGCGGCGCCGGCGGGAGAACCGGCGGCGGCGGCGGCGGCGGCGGCGGCGGCGGCGGCGCGTCGCCATGGGGCGAAATGGAAGGCAGCGTCGGTAACACCTGGGGATGAGGCGAGCCAGTAGATGGGTCCCGATGGCGCTGACCGGACGGCACCGTCGCTGAAAGTAGACGGGGAGCGGCAGAACCCGTGCGACGACAGAGGCGCAGCTGATTGAGATGCCGACGCACCTCACCAGAGGCCCCCAAAACCAGATACATAGCGCGGCCGAGGCAGCGAAGAATGCGCCCTGCGAGCCAACGCCGTGAACCTCGATAGTTGCGATAGTATACAACGTCGCCTGGATCAAAAGCAGGTGGCTGCCGCTGCACAGGAACCTGATGCGGCGGATGCAGCAAAGACATCAAGGTTCGATGAGGACGACCGTGGAGCAACTCAGCCGGCGAGCGACCATCTCGGGGCTGAGAGCGATACAAAGACAAAAAGAGCAACAACGCGTCCTCCCGAGAATGCGACCCTTTCAACTTCAACATCTGGGACTTGAAAGTCCGGACCAATCGTTCAGCGGCACCGTTTGACTGAGGCGAAAACGGCGCGGATGTCAGATGTTGAATGCCATTGGCCTTGCAGAATGACTGAAATTCTGCGGACAAGAATTGTGGGCCATTGTCGGAAACAATAGTCTGCGGAAGACCTTCAATGCAAAAGATAGCAGACAAAGCTTGGATGGTGGCGGAGGACGTCGTGGAAGACATCCGGACAACAAAAGGAAAATTACTGAATGAATCTACCACAACCAACCATCGAGCATTCCAGAATGCACCAGCGAAATCGATGTGTAAGCGTTGCCAAGGGGAAGTAGCTTTCGGCCATGCAAAGAATTTCCGCAGCGGTGTGGATTGTTGTTTGGCACACGCCATGCAAGAAGAGCACATATTCGTAATCGCAGCATCGATTCCGAACCAAGTACAGTGCTGACGAGCAAGTTGTTTCGTTCGCACTATACCCCAATGTCCTTGGTGGAGAAGCCGTAATACAGAGGACTGTAACGAACGTGGGACCACGACTCTGGACTGATCATTATCAGAACGCAACAACAAAACACCACGTCAAACAAAAAGTCTCTCCTTGTGAGCAAAAAATCGGCGAACCAACGGATCCTCGATTCGTGAATTTGACAAGGGCCATTGCGTAGCAACAAAACGCAAAACGGTAGCAAGGACAGGGTCAGCAGCTGTGGCTGTAGCTACACGACGAAAATCAATCGGAAACGATTTGATACGACCACGTCATCGGTTTCCGAATCAATGAACATGCAATCAAGTTCGGAAGAATCGAATGCTCTATCCTCAGCAACAGGCAAACGGGACAACGCATCAGCGTTTTCGTGCTTAGCAGTGGACCGATACAAGATATTGTAGCGGTACTGCGAGAGGAAAATAGACCAGCGAATGAATTTCTGCGCTCTACGTGGAGGTACAGGCTCGTTCGGATGAAAAAGCGATGTCAAAGGTTTGTGGTCTGTGATGATGGTAAAGTGACGACCATACAAGAAATCATGAAACTTAGTAACACCAAATACGAGAGCCAAAGCTTCCTTCTCTATCTGTGAATAATTTCTTTGCGCAGACGAGAGCAATTTGGACGCAAAGGCAATAGGATGATCATGCGATCCATCTTTGTGCGCAAGCACAGCACCGATCCCGAAATCCGATGCATCTACCATCAACAAAAGGGGTTTCTGGGGATCGAATGGCGTAAGGCAAGTATTTGAAAGCAACGCCGATTTCAGCTGGCGAAAGGCGCGTTCGCAGTCCGTCGTCCAGACGAACGGAACACCTTTACGGCGTAAGCGATGAAGCGGAGCTGAAATGGAAGAGGCATGTGGAACATATTTGTGGTAATAAGTAATTTTTCCCAGCACACTCTGTAGCTGCTTCAAATTCGGTGGCGAAGGCAAGTCTTGTATGGCACGGAGGTGATCTGGACTGGGATGTATGCCTTGAGCATTAAGTACATGGCCCAGATATAGTAAATCACGAGCAAAAAACACACAGTTGTCCTTCCGCAAGCGAAGACCACTTTGTCGCAAGACCTGGAATAATGTTCTGAGATTGGCTAAATGTTCTTCTTCTATCTTTCCGGAGATCACAATATCGTCCAGATAGTTTGCTGCAGTAGGGACCGACGCACAAGCGGTTTGTAGATATTGCTGAAACAATGCAGGGGCGGATGCACACGCGAATGGCAGTCTTTTGAATTGGTACAAACCAAGATGCGTGTTAACCACCAAAACTCGCTGGGAGTCTTCGTCCACCGGTATTTGCAAGTATGCATCTGCTAGGTCCAACTTCGAAAAATATTTACCCGGACACAGTTTGTCAAAAAGATCTTCTGGGCGGGGTAAAGGAAAAGTTGCAATCACTAGTTGTGGATTCACTGTTGCCTTGAAGTCCACACAAAGTCTCAATTTTCCGGAAGGTTTTGGCAAAATTACTAAGGGTGAGGCCCAGAGAGAAGCCTGCACACGTTCAATCACACCTTGTGATTCTAAATCGTTTATTGTTCTTGCGACCTCATCACGCAATGCGTGAGGAACATTGCGCGCTCTGAAAAATTTCGGTTGCGCTTTTACTTTCAGTTCCAAATGTGCTTCATAGTTCTTAGCGCAACCAAGGCCCAGCGCAAAAATGTCTGCAAATTCTTCACAGAGACGAGAAACACTGGCTGAAGGCACAGTCTGGTTCACTGATAGGACCTGATTTACTATAGACAAGTTAAACAACCGAAATAAATCTAAACCAAACAAGTTCACTGCAGAAGAAGAACGAAGAACGTAAAATGACACAAGTTTTGTTTGTCCCTTGTATGTTGCAAGAAGGCTGCACTGTCCTAACACAGGGATATTCTGACCTGAATAACTATTTAACTTAACATTTGCGGCACGCAACGGAGGTGTGCCCAGTTGTTTGTACGTGTCGTGATTGATCAGAGATACTGCAACTCCGGTATCGAGCTGGAATGGGAACACGTTGCCATGAATGTCCAAATCTACAAAAATTTTATTGTCCTGCTGACGACAAGAGCAACTGTCTCGTGCAACGTGAACTGGCACTGGTACAGAATCACTTGCGATTTGATGGGATTTCCGTCGACTTCGACGCACACCATTTGTGGGACGAACACAGTCACTGTTAGAGAGAGTGGCACTGGGAGGAGTGGAATTAACTACATGAATTTTCATGGGCGAAGATTCACGAGCCTGAGTATTCTCGGTTCGATTCCGATTCCGGCGCGAAGCAAAGGGCCTGGAATGGTTGTGAGTGTCCGTTCTGAGCTTTTTCTGGCAAACACTTTGAACATGTCCTTTTCTATTACAGAAAAAGCAAATAGCTTGGCGTGACGGGCAATTCTCACACGAATGTCTAGTAGCACACCGCGGGCATGATTTTAGCACTGCATTTGCCTGCTTGCGCGGCACACTTAGCGGAGAGCTTGGCGGCAGCTGCGCGGATGGGCGCGAGGGCTGTTTACTGTTCCGTGCAGCTCACCCGGCGGGCTGGTTAATGTGACATACGGCTGGCGAAGTTTCAAACGATTCCTGAGCAAAGTCAAGTGTGTCTTGCCTATCCAATATGTCCATCACTTGTTGAAGGGAGGGATTGACACTCAAAAGCACAATCCCTAGTAAGGCCTTGCAAGGTTGCAACCCACTCCCTATTAGTCTGACCTGCCGTACGTTTTGTACGAAAGAAGGTATACCTTTTTGCAACTACATTGACTGATTCTTTGAAATATGCATGTAATGCCGACAAAATTTCGTCGTAGGACAGAGTTGCTATGTCGCGTTGGGGAACTAATTTCACTATCACACAGTGGGTGGACACACTACACATGCCAACAAAAAAGGCTGCTGCTCGTTACCTTGAATTCTGTAAGCGGCGAGATGGAATCCAAATTGGCGTGACCACTCTGTCCAGCTTTCCAGTGCAGCATCAAAAGGACAAAAAGGTGGTGCAACTGCGTGTTGTGGTTGTGGTAGCGGTGGAGCGGCGGCTGCCGCATCGTTTTGCATTGCACGTTGACCCTGAGCGAGCTGTCCAAGGGCATCCAATAAGGCCTGCGTCTGCTGATTCTGCAAGCGATAAAATTCGGACAGGACATCTGGAGATTGTGGCGAAGCCATGACACAAGTGCAATAGAAATGAGACCGTTGTTATACTCGTCGCCATGTTGTAGTGTTGGCAGGAGAGCCAACACCGTGTTGCTAGAGGAGGCCGAAATACACGCGTTTAAGCTCACGCGGGCTGGCGTGAGGTCTGGAACAGTTAAGGGAATTTTTAGTAGCAAATAAAGTACGTAGTTGATGTAATACTTAACTTTAATCCATAATTGTAGAACATCGCTCTTGATTGTACATGCTTCATAAAATATCAAATGCTATGGCGCCTTGCTAGGTCGCAGCAAATGACGTAGCTGAAGGCTATGCTACGAGTACTATCGTCTCGGCAAATGAGAGCGTAGTTGTCAGTGATCCATCTCTGGCTAAGTCGGCTGTACAACTGGGGCGAGTGTTAGGAAGTCTCTCTAGACCTGCCGTATGGCGGCGCTCGGTCTGCAATCACTGACAGTGGCGACACGTGGGTCCGACGTATACTAACGGACCGCGACCGATTTAAAGGCTACCACGTAGCAAGTGTGGTGTCTGGCGGTGACACCACAGTATTAGCAAAAAATGCAAAACGATTAACAAGCGAAAACTGAGTTCATGAGCGAGGTGGCGCAGTGCTTAGCACACTGTACTCGCATTCGGAAAGACAACGGTTTAAACGCGCTTACGGCCATACTGATTTAGGTTTCCCGTGATGTCCATAAATCGTTTTAGGCAAATGCCGGGAAGGTTCCTTTGAAAGGGGACGGCCGACTTGCCGCCCCTTTTCTTCTTTTTTCCTAAGCCGATGGGACCGATGAAACGCTGTTTGACGTACCTCCCCCCCCCCCCCCCCCAAATCAACCAACAATCCAGCTGAGGTCATCATCAAACTGAAGCGTAAGAGTATTTACAATAGGGAAACCAGGCAAGACTGTTGGCCTTTGCCTTCTTCCAACGAACATGGAACCCGTATACAGAAATGTTTGCAATACTACGAATGCTTTGAACGTTACAGTTGACATTGTCCTCCAAAATTAACATTTCCTTGTTTACAACGAATCAAAATTTGCAGGAGCGGCAGGACTCAAATTCGTTAATAAGAAAGTACAATCGCACTGCTTGACCCACTCCACTCTCCTACCAATTAGATGAAGCGCTGAGTCACGCGGAGTGGCCGCGTGATTAGAGGCGCATTGAAACGGATTGCGCGGCTCCTCCCGCCGGAGGTTCGAGACTTAGACCCTCTAGGGACCGATGACCTCAACAGTTTCCCTTAGGAAATCTCTCTCTCTCTCTCTCTCTCTCTCTCTCTCACACACACACACACACACACACACATACACACACGGGAAGCGCTATTACAGATTTCTGTGGCGTGATACAGGGGGTAACACAGATGACTAAAATAGGTTAGTTCCTTCCGAAGGACCCATCCCGGCGATTTAGGTAAATTACGGAAAACCTAAATCTGGATGGCTGGACGCCGATTATAATCGCCGTCGTTCCGAATTCCAGTGTGGAAACCACTCCGCTACCCCGCTGGGTCACAATTCAAGTACCTTAAAACTTTTGTTACAGACGATAGTCGTGATAAAATATTGCATGAATGTTTTTACTTTCATCCTAACGACATTGTGCTGCTTCACTTATTTTCTTTCTGGTTTCGCGCCTGACAGCCAATCAGCAACAATGAGAATCTACAATTAGTTTCTTAATTTACCACATTAACACTTTCATTTTATAATTCTACGATGAAATGTAATCTACTGCATTATCATACTTCTGTGGTCTTCAGTCCGAAAACTGATTTGATGCAGCTCTCCTCGCTAATTTAATGTGTTAATCTCTGCACAACCGTTCCAATATGCAATTTTTACCCCACACAGTTCCCTCCGTTACCAACTGATCTATTACTTGATGTCTCACGTTGTGCCCTTCAACCGATCCCTTTTGTTATTCGAATTTTGCCAATATTCCTTTCTTCCCTAATTCGGTTAAGTACCTCCTCGTTAGTTACTCGATCTGCCCATCTTCAGAACTCTTGTGTAGCACCACATTTAGAAAGTTCTACTCTCCTCTTGTCTGCACTGCTTGTCGTCCACGATCAAGTTCTACAAGGCTACACTCCAGATAAGTACCTTGAGAAAAGACCTCCTGACAATTACATTCGTATTAAATGTTAAAAGGGTCTTTATCTTATTGATTATGTATTCTATAGTTACATTGATAATTGTCTCTTCTTTTAATTGGTTTGGTTATCACTCTCTATGTTTCATACCTCCTGATGTAGCTTTGTATAGTACTAATTTTATTTTATTTTATTAGTTTTGTTTTTAATAGAAAATGTTATTTAGGCATGCTATTCCTATTTTGTGTTAAAAGGTTTCCTTTCTCCTCCGTTGTTATTTATGTACTGTTCAATTTTTATTTTTTCATTGCATTACCACCCTACTGTCAAATATGTTACTTACCGTACGTTTCTACTTCAGTCTAGACGTGTTACATCTCTTCCAATGTTGTTTGCAAACATTGTTACTTATTTGTTGATAATACTCATTAAAAGTCTGAAGGTGGCCTTGTAAGCCGAAAACCGGTTAATAATAAGAATAATACTGTAGAACAAAAAAGCAAACTGGTGCTTTTCATTTATTAAAAGGCTCTCTTTTTCAGCAATGATTTCTTGCTAATCCAGTCTATATTTTATATTCTCTCCAATTCTATCAATATCAATTATTTTGCTGCCAAATAGGAAAATTCATCTACTGCTTTTAGTGTCTCATTTCATAATTTAATTTCCTCATCAACGCCTAAGTTAATAAGACTGGGTTCCAGTGTCCTTTTACTTTTATTGATGTTCATCTTCTTTTCAAGACTATATATATTCGACTCAACCGCTCTTTGAACTTTTTGCTGTGTCTGACAGAATCACAGCTTCATCAGCAAACATCAAAATCTTAATTTATTCTCCCATAACGTTGATTCACTTTCCAAATTTTTCCTTGGTTTCCTTTATTGCTCACCCAAAGTACAGAATGAATGACTTTGCGGATCTATTACAACCCTGTCAAACTCCCTTCTCAACCGCTGCTTTCCTTTCACTGTAGCTATATACTTTATAATTTTTTGAGCATTTTATCACATTTTGGTACATACGACGCTACATGGGAACGAAGTTTCTCGCGACTGCATTATCATTTAAAATATTTTCGGAAAAAATAGTGAGAATGTTTTAACAGAGACGTTGCAAGGAATTTAATATATACAGCTTACCTTCTATTAAAGTTTCAGAATGTCCTCAGCACAAATCTTCGACGAATTTTTTTGAAGTGTACCGAGCATGTTTTATACAAGGAATTACTAGTGTTCAATTTACCTCCAACTAAAATTTCAGAATGTTTTCAGCATAGTTTTTCTCCGAATTTTTTTGAAGTATATTTATTCAAACAGATTTAATTCTTTCCTGAGTATTTGTCTGATTATCATTATTGTCCTCATCGACTACTGTAACATAGGAAAAGTAAGGAAAATATGCTTATTTATTTGTTTAAAAATGCGAGTTTAGGCACTGAATTGGGTAGTTAATTAACTTTTTGAAAGATTTTAAAGTGTTGAATCTGTTAAATGTACGACTTGCACAAACGCCGTGATATCATGGAACGGTTACTAAGCTGCTGTTAACGTGATGATATACGCTCGATAATTTTTCCTTTTCGGACGTCCAAATGTCGAAATATGGTCCTCGATTGAGCGCATATTGTTGGCTGAGACGTCGTGACAAAACAGGGTGTTATAGTGCAGGAAGAGTCGTTCGGTTGCTAAATATGTCGGAAACAGGTGCGTCTAGCTGCTTAAATATTCGATGCACGTGGAGAGGGGTTCACGCATATTTTCCGCTGTGGTTGGCTGGATAATGGAATATCGCATTCTCCATTTGACAGCTGATGCTCGTACACCACTAACACGATCGGAGTCTCTTTTAATTATGCATCACACGAATTGTGAGCGAATGTCGGACTGAAATGTGGTAACTGCACAGCGTCAGAGTAGTTAAGAGGAACGCCTCTTGCATTTGACATTGCATGCTGTGCTCTGGTACTGCAGAAGTTAACACTGTCTGAGCAATCGATGTTCACGGCATCCGGCATTTAACGAATAGACCCAGTTTCGAATGGAGGAATGCTGTTGGTGCATGCCTGAATTGTGCGTCTAAGAATAAACTGTAATCCTTTCCAAGGCATTTAGAGCGAAGAGATTAGGGTAATCGCATCTTCTTTTAAAACGCACTAGATACTTTAATTTTTTTTTTTTTTTTTGGTACTCACATTCCACCTCCGGGAAATTGGCTAGCAACGGTCGAGTTGCTGTTCTTAAGAAATTAAAAGCGATTGAAATGTATTGCATTAGGAAATAAATTTGATTATAAGGTAAACTACCAGATACTAACAATGTGAGACCTTCGTCTGTTGGCCGCGCGGGATTAGCCGAGCGGTCTGGGGCGCTGCAGTCATGGACTGTGCGGCTAGTCCCGGCGGAGGTTCGAGTCCTCCCCCGGGCATGGATGGTTGTGTTTGTCCTTAGAATAATTTAGGTTAAGTAGTGTGTAAGCTTAGGGACTGATGATCTTAGCAGTTGAGTCCCATAAGATTTCACCCACATTTTTTTTCCTTCGTCTGTTCCTTGCAGATTCTGGCTGTGAGTGTAACAAGAAACGGTTTGACGAAATATGTATCTGAATCGCACCTAGGCAGGAAACTAATTTGGGGGGCGGGGGGCAGGGGGAGAGGCATAGTTTACGTTTCCTGAAGTCGGTATATCTTAGAGATGATCTGATACGCTATGACTGGAAGGGGATTAAGTTGACGCCACGAAATGACGCGAATTGTTTGGGATAATAAGCAAGGATGGACATGTTGATGTAGGGTCGTAGTAGACCAGTTACTCAAAGATGATGGAGGATGATGATGTGTTGGTGTTCAAGTTTGTGGGGATGTAGGCCTGGTGAATGTGACCTGCTGATAATACCTGAGGGAACCTCACGAAGTGGTAAAATGGCTCTGAGCAGTATGAGACTTAACTTCTGAGGTCATCAGTCCCCTAGAACTTAGAACTACTTAAACCTAATTAACCTAAGGACATCACACACACCAATGCCCGAGTCAGGATTCGAACCTGCGACCATAGCGGTCTCGCGGTTCCAGACTGTAGCGCCTAGAACCGCTCGGCCACCCCGGCCGGCTCACGAAGTGGTAAACTTAAAATTTTATACTCTGTAGTCACTATCATTAGTCAGCGCATGTTCGGAATATCTACATAGAATAGGACTACGTCCAGAGGAACATTTTTTGCTTTACTTGCCGATAATATGATTTACCATTGAGCGTCTTGCGGAAACCAGTTGAAATCGTAAGATTCGTTATAAAGGACATGACCTGCAGGAACCATTTTCTCATATTCCGTTTTTGCGATCACAGCAGGTGTTTCTTTCAAGCAATACTTATTATGAGGCAGTACGACACCGTGATGCAACTATAAGCCTCTCTAGCTTCTAAAACAATGACCTATGGTTAGAAGCCGGCCGCTGTGGACGAGCGGTTCTAGGCGCTTCAATCTGGAACCGCGCTGCTGCTACGGTCGCAGGTTCGAATCCTGCCTCGGGCATGGATGTGTGTGATGTCCTTAGGTTGGCTAGGTTTAACTAGTTTCTAAGTCTATGGGACTGATGACCTCAGATATTAAGACCCATAGTCTTAGGGTCATTTTTTTATGGTTAGCATTATACACTCTAAGAAAAATAAAAGAAGTCCCGATGTACCACGAGGAAATTTCACAAACTGATACTCATACAGGCCTCGACGGAAAATGCAAAATCGTTAATTTCGGCTGCCGATGGATGAATATGGGTCGCAGCAGCGCAATTTCACCGCGCAGCTGGCGAGGATAGCAAACATGAGATATATTGATACAAGGGCACGAAGTATTTGCGAAATTCATTCCCTGTTCTCAAGTGGACAGTAACTACGCCTCGCAGACAGGGCTTTGAACAATATACTCTGATATCAGCATTTGATAGAGGGTGTGTAGTTGGACTCACATTGGACGATTGGATTAATCAGCGAATCGCTCGGCATTTGAGGAGGAGCGATACAACTCTCCGACGATGTTGGCAGTACTGGGTGAACCATGGCCGAACACAGTTTCAGGAAGGAGGCGGACGACCTGCAGAGACGACAGAACGGAGAAAACGTCAGGGAGGCACTCAAAGCCGCTGGTTCATCATTATCATCTATCTGACGTTCAACTGCCAGGAACCATTTCCTCATATTCAGATCGTTTTTCCGATCAAAACAAGTGTTTCTTTCACTTCCTTCGCTCTTTCTTTCAAGTGGCGTCGGCCACATTCAGCCTGGAATTCTATTGACTGGCGCAGAATTGTGTTCATACCAACATGGCTGTCGCCCGTCGTACGGTTCGACAGCCAGTGTGTTGAGCTGGGATGCCGTTTCGTTTCATAGCACGACCCCTTACAGAACAGTGGTACCTCGACGATTTTCTACGTTCCGTTTCGTTGCCCTTACTGGAAAGTCAATCTGAACTTACCTTACAGCAAGATAACGCCCGCCCATATGCGGAGAGGGTTGCCTCCGTGCTTGGAAAACCCTACGTAGGCCAGTAAAGTCGCCGGATCTCTCCGCAGTATAGAAAGTTTAGAGCATTATGGGCAGAGCCCTCCATCCAGCTCGGGATTCTGACGATCTATCGAGCCAATTGGACAGATTCTGGCAGGATACCCCTCGGGAAGACGTCCTACAACATTGCCAAGCCGAATGACCGCTTGCGTAAGGGTCAGAGGTGGACCAACGCGTTATTGGCTTGCCCGAGTTGTAAAGCTCTTTCGCTTGAAGAAATCATCCAGCTTTTCTCAAACTAATATTTTGAAGAATCAGCCTGAGTTGCGCAAATTTTCTGGTCTTTACCAGGTTTCGGCTAAATTAATCTAGCCTTTTTCAGAAGCATAAAATTACTATAATATGCCAGTAATTTTATGCTTCTGAAGACGGCTAGATTAATTTAGCCGAAACCTAGTAAAGACCAGAAAATTTGCGCAACTCAGGCTGATTCTTCAAAATATTAATCTATCACAGTTGCTGACGGGGCTGCAATATGCTAAAAATTCTTAGTTTTCTCAAACTGTTATCATTTGTGAGTACATGTACAGCACATCTACCAATTTCCCTCCCATTTGAATAATTCCTTCGTGGTGCGTCGTTTTCTTTGTCTTACAGTTACAATGTATGTAGTACAGACGGCACCCATGAACTTTCCTGGAGTGTTACCCAACATGACAATAAGGATTAAGAACGCGACAACTGAAGTACATTGTATCCTAATAGTGGTGGCCTTTCTATCGTGTGTGGGGGAAGGGAGGACACATACGAGTGTTACGACTAGTCTCATGCGGCCTACCACGAACCACTCTCCTGAGTAAACCGTGAAAGTTATTCCCTCGTGTCTTAATACACGTTCTGTCCCACTGTCCCGCCTTTTAGTCACTGCATTCTACGGGGTGCGTCAAAAAAAAGGTATACACACTTTGAACTGTTATAGACAATATATTTCCCGTTCTACAAGGTTAAATATCAACAGGTGGCAGCAGTGGCAAGGAAGTAACTGTAACATGGTGGACGTGCGTTTGAGCTTTGAAGCGCGGAAGCAGATAATTAAGTGGTACTGGAAGTTTGAGAATGTAGCTGTGGTTCGAAGACAGTGGAGATGTGAGTATGGTACAGAACCATTTTCAAGGGTAACAATTACACGTCTACGAGACAAATTCGAAATTCGCGGAACAGCGTGTGATGTGCATGAAGGTCGATCAGGGCGACCTCGTACAGCTAAAAGTGATGATTCCACAACTGCAGTCTTGGAACTGTTTCAGCGTTCACCTCAAAAATCTTCAAGGCAAGCAGCACGTGAGAGTAATGTAAGTGCTAGTAGTGTGCTACGCATTCAGAAGAAATGGAAGTTTCGTGTGTACATTCCAAGGCTGGTGCAACATCTAAGTGACGACGAGCCAGATCGAAGGTTAGAATTTTGTGAATGGGTTCAGGAGATGGTGAGACGTGAACCGGGATTTGTGGATAGCATAATTTGCTCGGATGAAGCCCTATTCAAACTCAAGGGAATTGTCAATAGGCACAATTGTGGGTACTGTTGTTGTTGTTGTGGTCTTCAGTCCTGAGACTGGTTTGATGCAGCTCTCCATGCTACTCTATCCTGTGCAAGCTTCTTCATCTCCCAGTACCCACTGCAACCTACATCCTTCTGAATCTGCTTAGTGTATTGATCTCTTGGTCTCCCTCTACGATTTTTACCCTCCACGCTGCCCTCCAATGCTAAATTTGTGAGCCCTTGATGCTTCAAAACATGTCCTACCAACCGATTCCTTCTTCTAGTCAAGTTGTGCCACAAACTTCTCTTCTCTCCAATCCTATTCAATACCTCCTCATTAGTTACGTGATCTACCCACCTTATCTTCAGCATTCTTCTGTAGCACCACATTTCGAAAGCTTCTATTCTCTTATTGTCCAAACTGGTTATCGTCCATGTTTCACTTCCATACATGGCTACACTCCATACAAATACTTTCAGAAGCGACTTCCTGACACTTAAATCTATACTCGATGTTAACAAATTTCTCTTCTTCAGAAACGATTTCCTTGCCATTGCCAGTCTACATTTTATATCCTCTCTACTTCGACCATCATCAGTTATTTTACTCCCTAAATATCAAAACTCCTTTACTACTTTAAGTGTCTCATTTCCTAATCTAATCCCCTCAGTATCACCCGATTTAATTTTACTACATTCCATTATCCTTGTTTTGCTTTTGTTGATGTTCATCTTATATCCTCCTTTCAAGACACTGTCCATTCCGTTCAACTGCTCTTCCAAGTCCATTGCTGTCTCTGACAGAATTACAATGTCATCGGCGAACCTCAAAGTTTTTACTTCTTCTCCATGAATTTTAATACCTACTCCGAATTTTTCTTTTGTTTCCTTTACTGCTTGCTCAATATACAGATTGAATAACATCGGGGAGAGGCTACAACCATGTCTCACTCCTTTCCCAACCACTGCTTCCCTTTCATGTCCCTCGACTCTTATAACTGCCATCTGGTTTCTGTACAAATTGTAAATAGCCTTTCGCTCCCTGTATTTTACCCCTGCCACCTTCAGAATTTGAAAGAGAGTATACCAGTTAACGTTGTCAAAAGCTTTCTCTAAGTCTACAAATGCTAGAAACGTAGGTTTGCCTTTCCTTAATCTTTCTTCTAAGATAAGTCGTAAGGTTAGTATTGCCTCACGTGTTCCAACATTTCTACGGAATCCAAACTGATCTTCCCCGAGGTCCGCTTCTACCAGTTTTTCCATTCGTCTGTAAGGAATTCGCATTAGTATTTTGCAGCTGTGACTTATTAAACTGATAGTTCGGTAATTTTCACATCTGTCAACACCTGCTTTCTTTGGGATTGGAATTATTATATTCTTCTTGAAGTCTGTGGGTATTTCGCCTGTCTCATACATCTTGCACACCAGATGGTAGAGTTTTGTCATGGCTCTCCCAAGGCCATCAGTAGTTCTAATGGAAAGTTGTCTACTCCCGGGGCCTTGTTTCGACTCAGGTCTTTCAGTGCTCTGTCAAACTCTTCACGCAGTATCTTGTCTCCCATTTCATCTTCATCTACATCCTCTTCCATTTCCATAATATTGTCCTCAAGTACATCGCCCTTGTATAAACCCTCTACATACTCCTTCCACCTTTCTGCCTTCCCTTCTTTGCTTAAAACTGGGTTGCCATCTGAGCTCTTGATATTCATACAAGTGGTTCTCATCTCTCCAAAGGTCCCTTTAATTTTCCTGTAGGCAGTATCTATCTTACCCCTAGTGAGACAAGCCTCTACATCCTTACATTTGTCCTCCAGCCATCCCTGCTTAGCCATTTTGCACTTCCTGTCGATCTCATTTTTGAGACGTCTGTATTCCTTTTTGCCTGCTTCATTTACTGCATTTTTATATTTTCTCCTTTCATCAATTATATTCAATATTTCTTCTGTTACCCAAGGATTTCTATTAGCCCTCATCTTTTTACCTACTTGATCGTCTGCTGCCTTCACTACTTCATCCCTCAGAGCTACCCATTCTTCTTCTACTGTATTTCTTTTCCCCATTCCTGTCAATTGTTCCCTTATGCTCTCCCTGAAACTCTCTACAACCTCTGGTTCTTTCAGTTTATCCAGGTCCCATCTCCTTAAATTCCCACCTTTTTGCAGTTTCTTCAGTTTCAATCTGCAGTTCATAACCAATAGATTGTGGTCAGAATCCACATCTGCCCCTGGAAATGTCTTACAATTTAAAACCTGGTTCCTAAATCTCTGTCTTACCATTATATAATCTATCTGATACCTTTTAGTATCTCCAGGATTCTTCCAGGTATACAACCTTCTTTTATGATTCTTGAACCAAGTGTTAGCTATGATTAAGTTATGCTCTGTGCAAAATTCTACAAGGCGGCATCCTCTTTCATTTCTTCCCCTCAATCCATATTCACCTACTATGTTTCCTTCTCTCCCTTTTCCTACTGACGAATTCCAGTCACCCATGACTATTAAATTTTCGTCTCCCTTCACTACCTGAATAATTTCTTTTATCTCGTCATACATTTCATCTATTTCTTCATCATCTGCAGAACTAGTTGGCATATAAACTTTTACTACTGTAGTAGGCATGGGCTTTGTGTCTATCTTGGCCACAATAATTCGTTCACTATGCTGTTTGTAGTAGCTAACCCGCACTCCTATTTTTTTATTCATTATTAAACCTACTCCTGCATTACCCCTATTTGATTTTGTATTTATAACCCTGTAACCACCTGACCAGAAGTCTTGTTCCTCCTGCCACCGAACTTGACTAATTCCCACTATATCTAACTTTAACCTATCCATTTCCCTTTTTAAATTTTCTAACCTACCTGCCCGATTAAGGGATCTGACATTCCACACTCCGATCCGTAGAATGCCAGTTTTCTTTCTCCTGATAACGACGTCCTCTTGAGTAGTCCCCGCCCGGAGATCCGAATGGGGGACTATTTTACCTCCGGAATATTTTACCCAAGAGGACGCCATCATCATTTAATCATACAGTAAAGCTGCATGTCCTCGGGAAAAATTACGGCTGTAGTTTCCCCTTGCTTTCAGCCGTTCGCAGTACCAGCACAGCAAGGCCGTTTTGGTTAATGTTACAAGGCCAGATCAGTCAATCATCCAGACTGTTGCCCCTGCAACTACTGAAAAGGCTGCTGCCCCTCTTCAGGAACCACATGTTTGTCTGGCCTCTCAACAGATACCCCTCCGTTGTGGTTGCACCTACGGTACGGCCATCTGTATCGCTGAGGCACGCAAGCCTCCCCACCAACGGCAAGGTCTATGGTTCATGTGTACTGGGCTTAAGATAATCCTCACATTATAGTTGAAAAGTCTGTGAATTTGCCTAGTGTAAATGTGTGGTGTGGTGTGGTTTGTCTGCAAGGGGTCTCATTGGGCCTTTCCGCTTTGAAGGTACTGTTACTGGAGAAACGTACCTAACAATGCTTACTGACTCCATATTCCCTGCCCGTCGTGCATTATATGGTAATGATGAGTTTTATTTCCAACAAGATGGCGCCACGCTGCACTATCATAGGGACGTACGAGCATACCTGGATCACAATGTGCCAGGCCAGTGGATAGGACGCAGGGGACCTATCGAGTTTCCTGATGAGATGAGGTACACAAACGTAAACCACGTAACCTAGACATACTTTGGAATGAGATTCAGGCGTGTGCGCAGAAATCTCATTGGAGACTTCGGTACGATGTACGGAATCAGTGGTGACTCATACTCAGAAATGTATTGATGCTGAAGGCCACCAGTTTGAATATTAATCACATTTGCAAAGTACATTTATTTTTCCAATTGGACTTTAGGCTTTCCATTTCCAGAAATTTAACATTGTAGAACAGGAAATAAATTTTCTATGACGCTTCAAAGTGTGTATACATTTTTTAGACGCACCCTGTATATACTCCTTTCCTCGCCGATTCTGCGGAATATCTCCTCATTTCTTATCAGACTACATAATTTGCACCATCGTTTTGTAACACCACTAAGAATATGTTCCTTTTCCGATTTCCCACAGTTCACAACTTACCTCCAAACAATGCTGTGCTCCAGACGCATATTCTCATAAATTTCTTCTTCAAATGAAAGTCTATGTTTGATCCCAGGCGACTCCTTTTGTCGAGGAATGCCTTCTCTGTCTGTGCCTAGTCAACTTATTACACCCAGTTCTTCGTCCGTCATGTGTCATTTTGCTCCCTCAAATCGTCTACTTTGTGGTACCAAATTCGCCTTCCTTTGAGTTGCTCTCATTCCATATTCAGTGCTTATTAGACTGTGTGTTCCATTCAAAAAATACCTGTACTTCTTCCTATCACTCACAGAAGGTAGTAATGTTATCAGCGAATTTCAACATTCAAAAAAATGGTTCAAATGGCTCTGAGCACTATGGGACTTAACAGCTGTGGTCATCAGTCGCATAGAACTTAGAACTACTTAAATCTAACTAACCTAAGGACATCACACACATCCATGCTCGAGGCAGGATTCGAACCTGCGACCGTAGCAGTCGCGCGGATCCGGACTGCGCGCCTAGAACCGCGAGACCACCGCGGCCGGTTGCGAATTTCAACATTGACATCATTTAGCAGTAAAATTTAACCCCCCCTCCTAAAACATTCTTTTGTTCCATCACTGCTTCTTCAATGCATAGTTTGAGTAATAGGATGGAAAGATAAGACCTCAGTCTTATTCCCTTTTAAATCTCACGATCTCCCAATCTTATTATTCATTCTTGGTCCTTGTACATGTTGCATATTTCTCTGCTTCTGCTGCAGCTTATATCTATATTTCTAAGAATGTAAAACACTGTTCACCGATCTACATTATCGAACACTTTTTCCAGGTCGATAATTCCTATGAAAGCGCCTTCATTCTTTTTAAGTTTTGCCTCTATTATCTCAAGGAACATCAGAACTGCCTCTCCGGTACATTTATCTTTCCTAAACAGAAACTTAGAGGCATCTAACAGAAACTCAGTTTTATTTTACGTTGTTCTATATATTACACGTTCCATTGACATTAATACGATCAACGCCTATGTTCGACGTCAACGTGCAAAAACCACTCACAGACGGCAGACGGCAGACGCTAGAACTAGCAATCGAGTCTATATGACGCGCGTCGGGGTGGAAGGGGTGGGGGTTTACGGAAATAGTGGAGTCTTCATCGTATCGCGGAAACTTAACTGGTTATCTGACACCCAAATTTGTAAACTGTTCGCGTGCGACCCCAGTACAGTGTATAGAGAATTTCAAAATGCCGCTATCCAAAACCATGCCGAGGCCCTACAGTCGTAGATGACAGGGGTGAACGACTGCTGCTGAGACGTGTACAGGCGAATGGGCGAGCGACTGTTGAGTAGATGACCGCCCAGACGAACCAAGGGGCTACCAACAGTGTCTTCTCAAACACCGAACGTTGCTGTGTAGGGGCCTCTGTAACAGGCACCTGGATCACAATGTTCATCGGGGACAAAGACTGGAATTTTCACTCCAGTACCGCATCTAGAGCTTGACTGAGTGGCGAACGTGGCCTTTTCAGATGAATATCGTTTTATGCTACATGGGACAGATGTCCGTTGGCGTGTATGGCGTGAAACGTCTGAAAGCAAGCAAGGAGACAGCGTTAGGGTTTGGGGAATGGTTTCGTGGCCTTTCGTGGGTGATTTCATATTTACGGAAGACACAATGTCTGGACAGAAGCATGTATCTATCCTTGGGGACCACGTCCACGCCTGCATGCAGTTTGTTTTCCCTCGCCACGGTGGCATCCGCCACCAGAACAATACAACGCGTTACAGAACTCGCAGTGGACGTGCATGGTTCGAAGAGTACGAGGATGAGTTTGTCGTACACCCCTAGCCACGAAATTATCAGCATTAAAACCCAGTCGAGCATGTGTGGGATCACCACGATCAGGTTGTTCGTCCCATGGATCCTCAACTGAGAAAGTTAGTGAGGCTGACCATGGCACTAGAGTCGGTATGACTCCACATCCCTCTAGGTACTTTCCCAAGTGCCATTGATTCTCTTCCTGCAGTCTCGCTAACGTCTGCGCTGTAAAGGTGGTTACTGAGGCCTTTGATAGGTTGTAGCATTAATGTGACTGGATGGACTGTGTATTGTTGTCAGCAACTGAGACCCATTAACTGATAGTTTTATTTTCCATTGTCCTATGAACCATTCTTCAGAAGAACTCGTATACAGGAGGTGACTGTAAAATAGTTCTCACACTCATCTGCATTTTTTTTTCTTTTGTCTTCGTGCCCGTGTGAATCATGCACTTCCGAAAATCCTACAATACGTCTCCAGTCTCATTGACGCTACGTACTACCTTCAATAATCTTGCTACTTCCCCCAATGATTTTAGGGTTTCCGTAGATACATTATGCCTCTCTTCTGTGTTTTTTCATCGCAAGTGTACCACAGCTCTATCAAACTCTGACAGTAACCCTATATGCTCCCACTATATGTTTCTGTATGAAATTTAGCCCAAATTTATGTCACAGTCTATAAAAAAAGTACTATAACCGAAAGCATGTGTCCAGAAACTGTTATCCATCTTAAAATCGTGTAGTAACCTTTGACTAAACAAAACGTAATTTGCACTGAGCTGTAACTGGTCTGGATACAACTGTCTTTATATCAAATGCACAACTGCAATAAAACATTTATCTGGGTCTAATCAAAATTTCCACTTACCTCGCGTCTTGACGACGTTGTTTGCAGATTTCTCGAAAGGACAACAGCAAACAGCAAGCAGGCAGCAGCTGAGCTAGATTTCTGTTTTTAAATAAAATTTCTAAACAATATTCAAATTACTGCACACCATATGGTGCAATGTTGTAATGCGTAATACAAACCTTCTTTAGAAATTGGGATGGCGAGAGTAACTATTCCTATGAAATAACACTCCAAGATACCGATTTTAGAATGGAATATGTATTCTAAAAGACAGAGTAAAACCTCGTGCGATGTTCACACATAACATTGGTCTGAGGAACATTATACTCAACAAAATGAACAATGATTTCAAAAGGGTACAATATTAACACAGAATTTCAGTGAAAACCAGAGAGATTAAGCAGTTGACATCTTAATGCATGAGTCAGGGAAGTGGGGCTCTAAGGAAGGTAACTAGCTGACAATAAGCATTCCTACAAACCAGCTGCGCAATGATGCACTTTTTGCCTCAAACTTCTTCTCTTCATAAATAACAATATTATTAAAAATTTATATTCTTTTCGACTTCCAATATATGCACCATTTTCATCCTTGCTGTCTTTTAGAACAAATTTTTCTTCATGTAACAGATACAATCACAAATCGACACAGCACCAGTTAATACGTCCATCACCTACCACACTCAACAGAGAATGTATCAAACAGCGCAGAGACAAAGACTGTACCACGACAAGACCAAAGATTCTATAACAGTATAACAGTGACATAACTTGCTCTCTCTCTCACTCTCTCTCACTCTCTCTGTCTCTCTCTCTCTCTCTCTGTCTCTCTCTCTCTGACATGCACATCGATAACTTACAAAAATCAAAATGATATGCCCACCATACAACCCTGGACCCTAACACTCATTTCTTCTTATAGCACGCCAATAGACAGTCCTTCCCCCTCGTTGACATTGCCAATGTTCTTTTTCCATCTACACGCTCCCTCCGTTACGTCGAGATGCAGAAATGCTTTTACGATATTAATACGGAGTGTTGTGCTTTTAAATTAACCAGTTGGAAACAATCGTCGCATACAGTCTGTCAGCAGTAAGTGGAAATATTCGTGCAAAATCAAATACTGTTACAAGAAAAACTGTAAATACACGCTTTAAGTTACTCGGCTTTGTAGGAGCAGTAATGAGTGTATCGGTGATCTTTCCTTATCTCGCACGCCAACTCATACCAGCGTCACAGCTGCCACTAAAAAAAAAAAATACGAACACTGTGCTTTTCCTGAAATCTCTGCAGTGGATTACAAGCACTGTTCCGTCAGCATCAGCCCGGTGTTTACTTTGTATGCAAAAGCCTTCTGTAACTCCAACTGCCTGTTTGCTCGTGATAAGTGCGCTTTGGTTCTGGCCGTTTATTGCATCTTGAACACTGACAAAAAAGCAAGCAGCAGTAAAAAGAAATTGGAAGAAGGAAGTAATGGGCGAAGTTGTTCCCCTGTGTTTTGCTAGAAGAATATCAAAACGAATGGTTATGGCAAACTGTTACGGCTCTGATGGCTGTTCCAATACACTGCTTTCGTTATCGCAGCGGAGCTTTGTTTCGAAAATATCTGTCGCATTTTGCATTTAAAATACGCAAAAGTCAATGACAAATGTATGCGTTTATATTTCATGGTCTGTTTATAGTGCCCATTATCAACGTGTATGCGAAGGTAGGCGATTTATAATTGTAGTAACGCACTGAGTGAGTTTTACTAAGACTCTGACACGGCTTCTACTGGTACTCGAGAACGGAATTTGTTACCGACGAGAAGAACTGCACTGTTCAAAGAGCACTTTCGTAAAGTCGTAAGACGTAGACACATGCATTTTTACAACATACACTAAAGAAATAAAATTTCTCAATCTCTGATAGCTCTTTTACATAACTTCAGGTTTGTGATTTAGCAACCTAAAACAAGTATCTGATTACCTGTGTCAGCATTATACAACTTGCGAATCACCCGTGCGTAGTACGAAAATTTGTTAAAAGGTAAAATACTACACTTGTATTCTGTAGTCATTAGAACGAATACTTCCGTTTCGAATACAAATTCCCTGTTGCAAAGGCGCAGATGGTGAAAACATCCGAGAATGGTTAAGAGTGATTCCTATGACGCAGTATTTGAGCCGGTAAGTGAAGCGGATGCTCTGAACAAAGTGTGTTTGACAGAGGAAGAGAGTGAAAACGAGTCAATCTAGGAAACGGCTATCACGCAAGCCGAGCAAATGGAACGTGTTCGTCTGTTATTAGAGCATGTCGTACAAAAGCCGTTTGATTGTACCAATACTTCCGCTCTCCGAAAAATGAGGCACGTCGCCAGAAATGAAACTGAATGAAAAACAGAAACAGACAAAATGGGAGAAATATTTCTCGAAAGTAAACTGAAAGCTAGTGACACAAAATACAATGTGTTTTACTTGCTATGTCGTGAATAAGTTTGCAGTTTCTGGCGAGTAACGCGCAAGTAAGGCGGTGGGCTTGAAAATGTGACATGGAACATGCAGTAAATAGCATACGCCCGTAAAAACACGTCTATTTAGGATTATTTGTATTCCTCAGTTATCAACACAGTCTTGGGTCTGTATTAACTCCGATGATATGGAGCATATACCCAAGTCATTCATAGATTATAATCATAATATATTGAAACGCCACAACAAATACAATAACAGCAAGGAGGACACGCTACATCGCTTTCACTGTCTGTCATGTTACACAGAAATAGGATCAATTTCAGTAACGAAATATCTTTTATACTGTTACGCATGTTGTGTCAGAAAGGACTTCACAACTTTGGAATGATATAGAAATTTATGGAGGTGACTTACAGAATCGGCAGATGTGTCATTTTCTAGGAAACAACCTCAAATTTAATTCATGTACTGCATCAGTACCTCATTTCGCCACCAGCTGCACCAGTGTAGTGAAAAGTTAAAGTGGCTACTTTCGCTGATGGGGGAGTGTGCTCGCTGTGTGTTTTGGTTTCACGAAACGCTCTCTGCAATAACTGTTTAACTTAAGATCGTGTGTATGCTGCCTGCCTACCAAAAAATTTAGCAGACCTGAAAAATCTAATCTACACTGCCGTTGCACAAGGTACACCCGACTTGCTGCAATGAGTGTTGGAAGTTATTGATTACTGGTGGGATGTTTGCTGCATCACAGATGGTAGTCACATCGAACCAAAATTACACTTGACGCTTTTATGTGAAACTTGGGATTGTTTGTTAAAAAAATGATGCATCTACAGATTCTTTAAGTTGTCTCAGTAAGTTTCTATATCACTCCAAAGTTTGAAATCCTTTTTGGCTCATCCTGTATATCCATTTTTGTCCAATCATTACATATTTACAATAATTTTTCTGGCAGCTTTGGCTACACTTAATTCCCTGCTTATTTCCTCTCTTGAAGAAAAACTGGACTCGTGTTTGGGACGGGGCAATTCAAATCCACGACTAGCCATCCAGAATTAGGTTTCCTGTATTTCCCTAAGTTGGTTGAGGCAAACGCCGGTATGTTTCCTTTGTAAAAGACACGAACGGTTGCCTTAACCAAGGTTGAAGGGAGGTCTCTATACGTAAACGATTTGACAGTCAGTGTGGGCAGAAATCTTGCGATTGTTTGCTGATGATTTCGTGGTATACGCTAAGGTGTCGAAGTTGAGTGACTGTAAGAGGATATAAGACGACTTTGGCAAAATTTCCATTTGGTCTGATGAATGGCGGCTAGCCTAAATGTGGAAAAATGTAATTTAATGCGGATGAGTAAGAAGATCAAACCTGTATTGTTCCGATACAGTCTAGTCATTGAAATACCTGGGCTTAACGTTGCAAAGCGATATGAGGTGGAACGAACGTGTGAGATTTGTGGTAGGGAAGATGAATGGTCGACTTCGGTTTATTGGGAGAATTTTAGGAAAGAGTGATTCACCTGTAAAGGAGATCGCATATAGAACGCTGGTGCGACTACTCTTGAGTACTGCTCAGGTGTTTGGGATCCGTACGAGGTCGAATTGAAGGAAAACATCGAAGTAATTCAGATGTGGATTGGTAGATTTGTTGTCTTTAGGTTCTTTTCCAGAAACGCTACTGAGAAAATTTAGAGAACCGGCATTTGAAGCTGACTGCCGAACGATTCTGCTGCCGCTAACGTACATTGCCCGTAAGGACCACGAAGATAAGATACGGAAATTATGGCTCACGGAGGCATACCGACAGTCGTTTCTTCCTCGCTTTATTTGCCAGTGGAATGGGAAAGGAAATGACAAGTAGTGGCACAGCGTGCCCTCCGCCAAGCACCGTACGGTGGCTTGCGGAGTGTATTCGCAGATGTAAATGTAGACACGTTCGAATTGTCGAAATACGGTGAAGGAAACAAAACGAGGTGGCGCAAAAACCGTACTAGCATTTTGAATATATCTGAGTATTCTATATGACATATCCGACAGAAAACACAATCGTATATATAAGAGCGTGACGGTTCCTTGACGTTTGTTTCCGTGATGAAGCATTAGTATCGTCCGAACTCCTACGACAATTAATAATTAGTGACTAGAGGTTAATGGGCGAGGGACGCTGCATTTCAGCGCGCGATAAATTGAGAATGTGGGTGGACAGAAAGTGTGTCCAGATGGCCGAAGATATTTAGACAACCGTTCTAGGGAAGCGTGTGGTACGCACGAACGTTTGTGGCAACCTCCTGTGAGTATTAGCCATGATACGACGGATTGATTCTATCAACACTCATCTGGCGTCGTGACTACCCCGTATGGCACACATTTTACCGACACCAAAGCCAATAGCACACAGACTGCAGGAGGCGATTGGCTACTCTGAAAGCGCCTGATGCGACACGCTAACTCTTCCTCCCCGGGACGGCGGCCTTGGTCTCGTCAACGTCCAATCTGGAACAGCTGCCCTATATGTAAGTACGATGATCAAATCGCGGACCTGCCACCGGACTGGACTAAAGGGAATCCTGATTGGTGAACTGGCCCCTCCCTCCTGAATGGCGCCCTTTGCAGTAGCGCATATTTCTGCATCCTTTCTCACGTTAGGACCTTCTTCATGGAATATAGCTATGCTTATCCAGAATTTCCTTGTACCAGGAACCCTACAGCACGTGATGTTAATCGCCCAACGACGAGAGACCATTCGGAATCTGGTGAAAATCCGTTATCCTATGGTCGCATGGGCTGTGGTTTCGTGTTCTGCGCAATATGTCTTCCTCGACAAGAACGGTCGTACGAAATCACATTCCAAGATGACGATTTTGGAATGGAATATGTATTCTAAAAGAGAGAGTAAGACTTCGTGTGATGTTCACACATAACATTGGTCTGAGCAACACTATACACATCAAAATGAACAATGAATCGAAAAGGGTACAATATTAATTGACAATTTCAGTGAAAACCAGAGAAATTAACCAGTTGATATCTTAATGCATGAGTCAGGTAAGTGAGACGGTCTTTCTCGCAGCTGTAAGCAAGGTAACTAGCTGACAATAATCATTCCCACAAACCAGGTGCTACTGGGAAATACATGACACAGTGTCGTCTGCGTTAACATGACAGATACGCCGCTTTGCCCTTGGTGTCACACGCCCGACACAGATGAACATACAGTGAAGTGTGGCAGCTGGTTCGGAAAATGCCATTGCACCAAAGTCACTTTTGTTCTCACATGAGACCTATTTTCCACGTACAAGGACATTCACAGTCAATTCCATAAAACGCCTATCATTCTCTTGCTCGTTTCATGAACGAGACCGGACCATTCTTGATTTTTAGACATTTCTGCAAAATCGTTTTATCTTTATCGCCCACAATTCCAGATACTGTTAATACTGTGCCAACTTTTTGTTTTGTGTTCTTGGACACCTCACTCCCACCCTGCTGCTGCGGTGTCCCAGGTATGAGAAGGTGATTTCAGTGTGAGTGTGTAGTACCAGGACGTGTATCACTGTCGTGGCAAAATGGAACATTCAGCTGCTGAGAATTCTTCCGGGTTGCATGGCCGTGGTCCATGGAACTCTTCAATCCGTGACGTTTCGTCCAAGGCTACGTTGGACATCTTCGGAGGTACTCCTGATTGTTCTGAGTCTTGTCGACTGAATTACAATGTCGTCGGCAAATCTCAGTTTTTATTTGTTCTCCATGGATTTTAATCTCTACTCCAAATTTTTCCTTTGTTTCCTTTATTGATTGCTCAATATACAGATCGAATAACATCGAGGATAGGCTACAACCCTGTCTCACTCTCTTCTCAACCATTACTCGACTTATAATTGCTACTGGTTTTTGTACAAATTGTAACCGGCCTTTCGCTCCCTGTATTTTACCCCTTCCACCTTCGGAATTTTAAAGACAGTATTCCGGCCAATGCTGTCAAAAGCTCTCTCGAAGTCTACAAGTGCTATAAAAGTAGGTTTGTCTTTTCTTAACCTATCCTACATGGAACGTTCTTTAAGAAGACGTGCCCCAGGCATGCCCGCAGGATAGGTGCCAAGGAGTTGTTCCTCTGGAAGACGGCGGATCCGCGCCCTCTCACCGGAATGCTAGATAAGGTATCAGGATTCATGAGATGGTATGCCACTGCGCAACGTCGAGTGCTGATTGTCATGTTCCCATTCCAGCCGTAGTTGCCGATGTGGTGTTGACAATGGCACGTGCATGAGTAGTCGGCTGCGGAGGCCCATCAATAGGAGTGTTCGGTGCACTGTGTGTTCACACACACTTGTACTCCGCCCAGCATTAAAGTGTGATGTTAGCTCCGCCACAGTTCGCCGTCTGTGCTGTTTCACCAGTCTCCCCAGCCTTTGACGTACAACATCTACACTCCTGGAAATTGAAATAAGAACACCGTGAATTCATTGTCCCAGGAAGGGGAAACTTTATTGACACATTCCTGGGGTCAGTTACATCACATGATCACACTGACAGAACCACAGGCACATAGACACAGGCAACAGAGCATGCACAATGTCGGCACTAGTACAGTGTATATCCACATTTCGCAGCAATGCAGGCTGCTATTCTCCCATGGAGATGATCGTAGAGATGCTGGATGTAGTCCTGTGGAACGGCTTGCCATGCCATTTCCACCTGGCGCCTCAGTTGGACCAGCGTTCGTGCTGGACGTGCAGACCGCGTGAGACGACGCTTCATCCAGTCCCAAACATGCTCAATGGGGGACAGATCCGGAGATCTTGCTGGCCAGGGTAGTTGACTTACACCTTCTAGAGCACGTTGGGTGGCACGGAATACATGCGGACGTGCATTGTCCTGTTGGAACAGCAAGTTCCCTTGCCGGTCTAGGAATGGTAGAACGATGGGTTCGATGACGGTTTGGATGTACCGTGCACTATTCAGTGTCCCCTCGACGATCACCAGTGGTGTACGGCCAGTGTAGGAGATCGCTCCCCACACCATGATGCCAGGTGTTGGCCCTGTGTGCCTCGGTCGTATGCAGTCCTGATTGTGGCGCTCACCTGCACGGCGCCAAACACGCATACGACCATCATTGGCACCAAGGCAGAAGCGACTCTCATCGCTGAAGACGACACGTCTCCATTCGTCCCTCCATTCACGCCTGTCGCGACACCACTGGAGGCGGGCTGCACGATGTCGGGGCGTGAGCGGAAGACGGCCTAACGGTGTGCGGGACCGTAGCCCAGTTTCATGGAGACGGTTGCGAATGGTCCTCGCCGATATCCCAGGAGCAACAGTGTCCCTAATTTGCTGGGAAGTGGCGGTGCGGTCCCCTACGGCACTGCGTAGGATCCTACGGTCTTGGCGTGCATCCGTGCGTCGCTGCGGTCCGGTCCCAGGTCGACGGGCACGTGCACCTTCCGCCGACCACTGGCGACAACATCGATGTACTGTGGAGACCTCACGCCCCACGTGTTGAGCAATTCGGCGGTACGTCCACCCGGCCTCCCGCATGCCCACTATACGCCCTCGCTCAAAGTCCGTCAACTGCACATACGGTTCACGTCCACGCTGTCGCGGCATGCTACCAGTGTTAAAGACTGCGATGGAGCTCCGTATGCCACGGCAAACTGGCTGACACTGACGGCGGCGGTGCACAAATGCTGCGCAGCTAGCGCCATTCGACGGCCAACACCACGGTTCCTGGTGTGTCCGCTGTGCCGTGCGTGTGATCATTGCTTGTACAGCCCTCTCGCAGTGTCTGGAGCAAGTATGGTGGGTCTGACACACCGGTGTCAATGTGTTCTTTTTTCCATTTCCAGGAGTGTATAATGAGGAGCGGCCGCCCAACCCCACGATGTCTGGACTTGACTTCACGTTGGTTTCGCCACGTGTGGAAGACACCCACCACAGCACTCCTCGAACACCTGACAAGTCGTGCAGTTTCCGAAATGCTTGTGCCGAGCCTCTGGGCCAACACAGTCCGCCCTCGGTCAAACTTAGATTGCCCGCCTTGTCCATTCTACACACGGACAGCACGCTCACTTACACTACACGCACCGTGCGTGTGTCTGAGTAGCAGACAATCCTCGCCAGGCGACGCTGCTGTCGCCAGGACGGGTTTATGTCGATAGTAGGTCGTATTAAGAAGGGTGTAAGACAAGGCTGTAGCCTTTCGCCCCTACTCTTCAATCTGTACATCGAGGAAGCAATGATGGAGATAAAAGAAAGGTTCAGGAGTGGAATTAAAATACAAGGTGAAAGGATATCAATGATACGATTCGCTGATGACATTGCTATCCTGAGTGAAAGTGAAGAAGAATTAAATGATCTGCTGAACGGAATGAACAGTCTAATGAGTACACAGTATGGTTTGAGAGTAAATCGGAGAAAGACGAAGGTAATGAGAAGTAGTAGAAATGAGAACAGCGAGAAACTTAACATCAGGATTGATGGTCACGAAGTCAATGAAGTTAAGGAATTCTGCTGCCTAGGCAGTAAAATAACCAATGACGGACGGAGCAAGGAGGACATCAAAAGCAGACTCGCTATGGCAAAGAAGGCATTTCTGGCCAAGAGAAGTCTACTAATATCAAATACCGGCCTTAATTTGAGGAAGAAACTTCTGAGGATGTACGTCTGGAGTACAGCATTGTATGGTAGTGAAACATGGACTGTGGGAAAACCGGAACAGAAGAGAATCGAAGCATTTGAGATGTGGTGCTACAGACGAATGTTGAAAATTAGGTGGACTGATAAGGTAAGGAATGAGGAGGTTCTACGCAGAATCGGAGAGGAAAGGAATATGTGGAAAACACTGATAAGGAGAAGGGACAGGATGATAGGACATCCGCTAAGACATGAGGGAATGACTTCCATGGTACTAGAGGGAGCTGTAGAGGGCAAAAACTGTAGAGGAAGACAGAGAGTGGAATACGTCAAGCAAATAATTGAGGACGTAGGTTGCAAGTGCTACTCTGAGATGAAGAGGTTAGCACAGGAAAGGAATTCGTGGCGGGCCGCATCAAACCAGTCAGAAGACTGATCAGTATATGTATAATACATGAACAGGGTTATATTTCTCTAAATAATAGTTGCTATTTTGTCTGTGTTTTTTCCCTTTTCCGTCATCGAAGTGAACATGTGGGGTTTCAGTTAAGTTATTAAAGCACTGCAGAGTTGAACAACTATAGGTAATATCTCATTTACCATCCTTGTCAATATGTCGGTCATGATTGTCTGTCGATAGAACATACATATCTGCCCATTTTGAAATAATTTGTATGCGGTTTTAGCCATTCGAGCTTATGTTTTTCCCTAACTAACGTATCACGTTTTTTGTGAAGGTACAAAATTGAACTGGAATCAGGGCTGACAGGTACTCAAAAATATTTAATGTATGCAAATGACATTTTCATTGCCACTTTGCCATACGACACTCGACTTGCGGCATAGCCTCCACACATTACATGTCCACTTACTGTTAGCGAATTCTTTTATCTGTATCTACAGTAGCAGAAGACTCTTAGTCTCTCCATCTGCAGTAACGGAAGATCTGGAACCAACTTCCACACCCGAGGCTGAAATACGCCTCTGCAACAGGCTGCTTCCACTTTATGAGTCTGCGACGGTATCCCACGCTGACGGAGGGTGCTACAGATAAACTTGGCGAGATACAAGAACAAATGCAGCCAGTGTACGTCCAGCGTAGACAGTTAGTTTCACTGTTAATGTCGAGAATAGAATCACTCAATACTGAATGACGTAACAACAAACATCTTCAGGAAGAACGGAATGCCTCATTTCGTCAGTTTAATTCTTTTCGTAGTTTGTAAACAGTCTGCGAAAGTTACCCTTTCCAAAAACAAATTTAATTATGTACTATCAAGCGACCTGCGCTTGAAATGGAGTCTATATAAATCTCGAGTTTTGTGACTGCTGTAGATCAAAGGTCTTACACTGAAACTTAGCATGATCAAAAAACTTCACAAATGTATAGTAATTCGACATATTTGTTTATGAAATAATTTTGTCTTCTACGAATCACGATTCTCTTTTTATTTGCATTTTTAAGAAACGTTTCGGGAAACGATCCCCATTTTCAAATACGTTTCCAGCGTGTTATGCCATTTATTCGTGACGTTCTCCGTAAGAGACATGAAATATTGTTCTGCTCTCTTGTCTTCACTATAATATGTAAAAACACGCGTAATTTTTAATCAACGATCGATCTTTATATGGAGCTAGCGACGATATCTGGAAACAACTTGTAAAGGTGGACGACAGGAGAGCCATAAGTAGAAGTTCTGTAAATTTCGGTACTAACTGTATATAGTGATCAACAGTTTATTGAAAATTGTGCTAATTTTTATACATTATAGTAAAGGCAACATAAAAATGCAGCACCACATGGCAAACATTGTGAATAAATAGCACAGCGCACAGAAAATGCACTTGAAAATGTAAATCACTTCCCGAAACACGTAAAAATAGAAACAAACTTCTTGTTTTGACAGTCACCGAATTTAACTGCCCATTTCAAATGCATCAAATCAAAATACAGTACTTCAAATTAAGTTAGCGATAAGTGAATAGTGGGCTGTGATACACTTTATCGTTGTGAACATGTCCATGGTCGTCACATAGCTTAATTCATTCAGGGGTAAAGGTTGAGAACAAGAGCAGATGAACTCACTGAGTTAATCCAAAAGACTATACGGTATGTTGTCGGTGCGGTCTTCAGTCGAGAGACTGGTTTGATGCAGCTCTCCATGCTACTCTATCCTGCGCAAGTTTCTTCATCTCCGAGTAACTGCAGCAGCCGACATCCTTTTTAATCTGCTTCCTGTATTCGTGTCTTGGTCTCCCTTTACGATTTTTACCGTCCTCGCTTCCCTCCAATACTAAATTAGCGATCCGTTGCACATTTCGAAACCTTCTATTCTCTTCTTGTCTAAATTACTTATCGTCCATATTTCACATCCATACATGACTACACGCCATACAAATACTTCCAGAAAAGACTTCCTGGCACTTAATTCTATGTCCAATGTTTCTCTTCTTCAGAAACGCTTTCCTTACCATTGTCAGTCTACATTTTGTTTCCTCTCTATTTCGATCATCATCAGTTACTTTGCTTCCCAAATTGCAAAACTCATCCACTACCTTAAGTGCCTCATTTCCTGATCTAATTCCCTCAACTTGACATGATTTAATTCGACAACATTCCATTATCCTCGTTTTGGTTTTGTTGAAGTTGATCTTACATCCTCCCTTCAAGGCACTGTCCATTCCGTTCAACTGCTCTTCCCGGTCCTCTGCTGTCTTTGACAGAATTACAGTTCGGTGGCAAACCTTCAAGTTTTTATTTCTTCTCCATGGATTTTAATTCCTACTTCAAATTTTTCTTTTGTTTCCTTTACTGCTTGCCCAGTATACGGATTGAATAACATCGGAGACAGGCTACAATGCTGTCTCTTCTCAACCACTCCTTCCTTTTCGTGCCTCTCGACTCTTATAACTGCCACCTGGTTCAATTACAAATCATAAATAGCCTTTTAGCTCCATGTATTTTACCCCTGGTACCTGCAGAATTTGAAAGCTCTCTCTAAGTCTACAAATGCTATAAAAGTAGGTTTGCCTTTCCTTAACCTATCTTCTAAGATAAGTCGTAGTATCAGTAGTGTCTTGCTTGTTCCAACATTTCTACAGAATCCAAACTGATCTCATCCGAAGTCGGCTTTTACCAGTTTTTCCATTCATCTGTAAAGAATTCGCGTTAGTATTTTGCAACCGTGACTTATTAAACTGGTAGTTCGGTAATTTTCACATCTGTCAACACCTGCGTCCTTTGGGATTGGAATTATTATATTCTTCTCTAAGTCTGCGAGCATTTCGCCTGTCTCATACATCTTGCTCACCAGATGGAAGATTTGTGACATGGGTGGCTTTCCCAAGGCTATCAATAGTTCTAATGGAATATTGTCTACTCCGGGTGCGTTGTTTCCACTTAGGTCTTTCAATGCTCTGTCAAATTCTTCACGCAGTATCACATCTCCCATTTCATCTACGTCCTCTTCGATTTCCATAATATTGTCATCCATACTCTTGTGTAGACCCTCTATATACTCCTTCCACCTTTCTGCTTAGCCTTCTTTGCTTAGGAATGGCTTTCCATCCGAGGCATAACAGAGTAGAAATAAACTTTCACGTTGTAGCTTGCCAGTGGAGATCATTCTTAGAGCGAAAACAGAAGCAGTTAGTTTTTGCATAACTATTTTAATGTGATAGATCTAAGAAAGCATTTCCTATATCTTCAGGTTTAAGTGTTTAATTACCGATACAGTGAGCTTCTGCTGATTAGACGAGAAGACTAAGTGGGAAATTATGGGACGGGCAGTGATAAAAATTTTATTATCAAACTGCGACCTTGGAAGTTGATGGTGGTGTTAGTCCTCTAAGTGTCTACTCATCAATACGGCCCATTCTTCCGGGTGACCTGGTGCTGACCTCGGTTGTAATAGGTTGACGCACAAATGCGTAGCGTTTCTGTTTTTGCACGTTGGTATTCCGTTTGCTATGCGTTTATTTATCGAATGTCATTTTTTCTTTGTCGTTCACTGTTACTATTTGAGTTTACATATTGTCATTTTGTCGTTTGGAAGTAAGGAGTGGAACTGTAGACGCTGGAAAATCATGCGCGAAATGGAGAAATCGTAACATTTCCAACATGTTCTTCTGTTTGAGTTCAGATGAAGGAAGACAGCAACGGAGGCATCCAGAAACAATTTGCGCCGTGT
This sequence comes from Schistocerca piceifrons, assembly GCF_021461385.2. Classification (NCBI taxonomy): domain Eukaryota; kingdom Metazoa; phylum Arthropoda; class Insecta; order Orthoptera; family Acrididae; genus Schistocerca; species Schistocerca piceifrons. Next base: position 767,856,765 of record NC_060141.1, on the reverse strand, counting down.
ATGGGGATAATGCCACTGGACAGAGCAAGAAAACGATTTTCTCGTTTTAAGAAGAGTCGTTTAGACACTAGTGTGCGTCTACATCCAGGAAGACCTTCGGGGTTTGATGTAGATCGTTTAAACGTATTAATCCACAATGATTCACGTCATTGTACTGGAGAACTGGCAGATGTGATGAAATGCAGTCATTCCACCATCGTATGACATTTGCATGAAATCAAAAATTGGGTGTATGGGTGCCGCATGCTCTAAGCCACAATCACAAAAGTCAGTGGTTGGCCGCATGTCTATTTCTGCTTGCTCGTCATCAGTTTGCTTGTGGAGAACTTCGACCCCTCCTGCCTTGCACCGTTACGGAGACGAGAAGTGGTCTCTTTATACTGCTGTAAGGAAAAGGAAGGAATGTTTGACGCCAAACAAAGCACCAACTCCATGTACAAAGATCTGCGCGCGTCCACAAGAGATAATGCACCTGCTGGAAACAGATGTTGTGGTGTATCACAAATTCCTTCCCCGAGGTGCAACCACTAGCGCTCGCATTTATTATAAACAAATGAGATGTATTGCAGAGGCACTGCAAGGTCAGTGACCTGGAAGACAGTGTCAAGTGATGCTACCCTACGATAATGCCCTTCTGCGTTCTGCTACACACACAAAAAACGCTATAAGGGAGTTGGGATTCGAAGTCATTCCGCACCCACCTTACTCACCTCATCTTGCGCCCTCAGATTTTCACATTTCCCGCTCTCTGTCGAAGAACCTTCAAGGAACTTCCTGTCCGGATGAAAATGCGCTCCGAACATGGCTCTACGGGTTTTTCGCCTCAAAACCCCATGATTTCTACAGTCGCAGAATCGAAACGATGCCACAGCGTTGGCAGTCTGTTGTGAATAGTGACGGAGAATATTTTATTAATGAATAAAGTCTCTGTTATGTGTAAAACGTTACAGTCTTATGCACCGACTTAACTGAAGGCTGCAGGTAACGGTCCTCCTCGAATATAATCTCTTCGTTATTCTGGAAATAGCTGTGACACAACCGTTTCTTCGTCGGAGGAAGGAAGGAAGGAGAAATTCGATGCCATGCCAGCAGAATACGGTCAGATGGAGAAATATCTAATAGCCTAAAGCAGTAGAATTGGTGACTCTTCCGTCAGAATAAGGTGGGACGTTGTCCTGGAGCGAAAGAATTCCTTTGGACTGCTTACACCGATGTTTCGTCTTGACACTGCCGTAACCTCGTCATAAGGTATCGGCAGTTGGTCCTGTGGCAGTTTCGCCTTTACGTGCATAATCCGTTAGCACGACAGTGTGGCAGTACTCCCCAACCTCCTTACTCGCCCCCTCCTCCTCCCCCCCCCCCTCCCCTCAACATCTGTATGGCAGCGTCTTTGTGTTTCCCCCAACCCCCGCTGAAGTTACATGTCTCCAGTGCTTGCTTTGCTCCTTTGACTCGGCATCACAGCGATACACGCAACAATCATCCATTGTAATTAGGCAACTACACAGGGTGTAAACGGTAAGTGCTTAAACGTACCGCAGTGTCGTAGGGAAAGTCGAGACGAACATTCGATATACTACTCTTCCGCTGAATCAAGGCGAGAAACGACCTCAAATTGGGCAATAAAAGCCGCTTGAGGTCCAGTGCATACGCACCCAGCGTCCTTTTGAATACCCTCTCGGCCTCCTAACCACAGGCTTAGTCCATCACTTGTGCTTAGAAAAACAATCTAGATCGCACAAATCACATTTACTGGTGATCGGATTCAGTCCAAAGTCGGACCGTCTTCAGGCCGTGCGCTGGAATATAGAGTACTATAAATATAGACGGACGTACAGAAAAAAGTAAACGACGTAAGATAACTAAAGCGAAGTACTACCCAAAGTTGATGAGTGGAGACGGATCGGCTGAGCAGGGACTGCAGAAGCATCCAGATGCAGTCAATTGTTGGAGTAGCAACGATGTCGTGTGGTTAAATAGCGGAAGCTCCAGCCACCTAGTCGTCTCCAGATATGGTGCGTAACCAACAAATGAGTGCTTACTCAAGACATGTCCAGAAACATTAGTTACTACCTTAAAAATGATATCTATTTATAGCATTGGCTGTAACATTAACCATTATTATATTTGTGATGCGAAGAATTAAAATACAAAATAGCATAAATGAAAGTCTATACCCTAATACGTAATTAGATACCATACGCAAGCTAGTAACAAAACTTTTGTAAACATCTTACACATGCTGCTAAATAACCAGTGTCGTCGTATACAGTATATACATTTTTAATCCTTTCCGTCACAAATATAACAGTCCTTAATCTTAGTTAGTACTATAAATAGATATCAATTTTAAGTTAGTAAGTAAAGTTTCTCGTCATGTATTCAATAGACATTCATTCTACTGGCTACGAATGACATCTGGACGCGACCAGGGGGCGAAGATCCCGTTGTTTAACTACAACACATCGGTGTTTCTCCAGCAGTTGCTCTGTGGTTCCGTCTCCACACCTCAACTACCGGTATAAATTCGTTTCATATTTTGTTTCAAGGTTTACATTTTGTATGTAAGGCCTTCTATATTTATAGTACTCTACTGTACACAACGTATTAATTGAAGCAAATGTTTAGCTTTTTATCAAAGAAACCTTCATTTATGACTCTGCTGATCGTAATTGTCTGTTGGGCAGTATTGTTTTTTCGGCAAAATGTGTTACAGAATCTTTAAGTTTAAAGAATCTGTTGCACAGAAATACTGAATTTCACTTATAAATGACCTTCATCTGTCGTAAAAGACACACATTTCCTTAAAATGCTTTTTATTCTGTTCTAGCCGTTAAAAGTGCGATACTTCCATTATAAGAGTGTCCACTGATCTCTGGATTTCATCGGAAACGAGACCTACGTGCATGCTTTACCGAAGACTGTCAGATGAAGCCTCAGTTGACCGAGTGCTGTTACGCTGGTTATGTTATGTACTGCAGTTCGCCATTACTCCACAGCTTTGGGCCAAAGGCAAGGCTTTACAGTGTCATTCTGTTTCGAATTTTGTATTCTATTTATTCATTTTGTAATTTCCATATGTCGCGGCACTATCAGACAACTAGGAAATCGTCGACTTTTTAGTCGCCACGTCGTATTTGTCTGACTTTGTGAGATACACAACACAGAGGCTTCTCCAAACTAACCCTTTTTCCGCTCAGATAGGTAATCAGTCACCGATATATGATTGTACATTGAGTCGAAAATAGTGCGTCCACTGTACACGTACACATTTCACGACTTCTGCGTGCCACAAATGTCGGTACTGACAATAGGTGTCTGCAAGGAAGGGGGGAGGAGGGGTGCGAGAGAAGGCATCTGCTCTCTCCTGCTGGAATATGGGATAGACTTTTTACCCATTACAGAATTCTGATGCATTTTGTAATGGGACATCTTTCTCTAACATTACCTTTCTTTGTAGAATTAGCCGAATCTTGCGTAGGTTAACATTATCTCAGCTGATTGAGTAAATGAATTTCATTTGATATGGTATACCATGTACTGTATTTCGGGCTGAAATGTATAAAAAGAAATTGATTTGTTACAATCGATATGTAATAACTCCGTAAGTACAGTTAAAGACACTCTCCTCTTAGAAATATTTGAAATTACAAAATAAATGGCACACTTAAAATTTATATTATTAACTGCACGACCTAGCACTAACTATTAAATTTATTTCTGGCAATACTAACACTCTGACGTCAAATAGCATGATACGTCACTTCCCCCAAATTTCAATATTGATTACACGAGATGTGATCGTAAAATTACGGGAATTTTTGTCTTTCTTTGAGAATCTTTATTTATTCATCAACATCAACTTCGTCTCGTCCAAAGTAATCCCCCTTAGGAAGAATACACTTGTAGGAGCGATTTTTCTAATTTTGGAACCACTTCTGGAACTCACTTTTCGTTATAGTGCACAGCTTCTTCAGTGATTCTATTTATATTGCATCAATGGTGGCAAAACAACGTGCTTGTATGTTAACCGGGGGACTAGAAACGACGGAGCCGCAGCCGCAGTGGTCCACAACCTCACGACGGCTACCGCAGTCCACTTCACCCCTCCGCCGCCCCACACCGAACCCAGGGTTCTTGTGCGGTTCGGCCCCCGGTGGACACTCCCAGGGAACGTCTCACACGAGGCTAGTGTAACCCCTATGTTTGCGTGGTAGAGTAATGGTGGTGTACGCGTACGTGGAGAACTTGTTTGCGCAGCAATCGCCGACATAGTGCAGCTGAGGTGGAATAAGGCGAACCAGCCCGCATTCGCCGTGGCAGATGGAAAACCACCTATAAACCATCCACAGACTGGCCGGCTCACCGGACCTCGACACAAATCCGCCGGGCGGATTCGTGCCGGGGACCAGGCGCTCCTTCCCGCCCAGACCGGGCGGGCCAAAAAACGTGCTTACATGGGTATATCTAGCCTCAAAAATAGAGAGAAGTCACAGGGGGCAAAGTCTGGCGAATACGGTGACTGGGGCAACATCACTTTTTTTTTTTTTGCCTGGAAGTCACGAACAAACATTGAGATGTGGGTGGGAGAACTATCGTGATGCAGTTTCCAAGAATGATTTTGTCACAAGTATTTTCTTCGGATGGCTTCACGCAAACGGCGCATAACTTACATGTAGTATTCATTAATCACCACCACAAGCCAGGAACTCATGATGCACTGTAATCGAAGCAAATAGTGAGAAGAACCATCACATCGAATTTGTCGGTCTTGGCTCTTCAGGCAGGTCCCATTGGAACGACTGGTCCTAGATTTCGACGTCATACCCGACCCGTATAGTCATGTTTCGTCACCTGTTATACCCGTCTTCTTGATGTTCGTCGGTTTTGGTCAAAATTCACCAATTTAGGAAAAAACTTTGTTGCTCTGCGTTTCATGCCCAAAACATTTGAAAAATTGCTTAGCATGAGCCAAAGGATATGCCAACACCATCAGCAACTTCTCTGGTAGTGATTCGGCAATTTTCCAGAACCATTCTCCTTACTTCTTCCACGTTGTTGTCGGTAACTGACGTCGGGCAAACGTTGCTCGTGGCTCATGAGCGCACAGCGCTGCACGTGTGCTGCTCGCGTGCAGCCGTCGACCGGGGCAGTGGAGACAGCCGGCAGGTTGCGGCAGTGTAGTGCCAGGCTAAGCTGCGGACGTTGATGCGAAGCGAGCACTATGTAGTGAACGTTGTATTTCAAGAAACGTAGAAGTGGAGATTTGCTATCTTTTAAAAAGTAATGGGAGAATCATTTTTTCTTTGTGCAAGAACGTGAAAATTCGAAATGTTTAATATGTGGCAGTATTCTCGCTGGTCAACGGAAGTCTGGTATTGAAGGCCATTATAATAAATTTCACAAGAACGAGTACAATTTATTGTCGGATTCTGAGCGGATGGGGAATTGACTGAGCTTAAGAAGACCGATCTGACGTTACCAGATGAATCTGTCGTAGTTGGCCGGCCGGAGTGGCCGAGCGGTTCTAGGCACTACAGTCTGGAACCGCGCGACCGCTACGGTCGCAGGTTCAAATCCTGCCTCGGGCATGGATGTGTGTGATGTCCTTAGGTTAGTTAGGTTTAAGTAATTCTAAGTTCTAGGGGACTGATGACCACAGCAGTTACGTCGCATAGTGCTCAGAGCCATTTGAATTTGTCGTAGTTGCTGTTGTCACGAGAGATCTGCGACTTTCTCTCGTCATGTCTCTCATCTAACTGATCTAACATTTTATGGAGCACTGTTTTCAAGTTTCCAGGACGACAACAATAATAGCCCAGCGGTATGTGCAAGTTATAAGACTGCGCTTAATATAGCGAGAGATGGAAAACCATTTGCTGAATTAATAAGTCGCGGTTAAGAGCAAACATCAGTGATGAAAATTTACGTAACTGTTTGTGTTTGCCTGTATGTAGAAATTTTGTTCCAGATATTAAACGTATTGTAAACTCCACCTGTGATAATTAAATAAAACGTATCGTAGGTAATAGGTACTCTTTCAAACCATGATTTCTTTCAAGCACTCCTACTAACCCTATTCATTCACTCAATAAAGCAAGCTAGGAAACGAAACGCATTACAGAGGAAGGAGGGACAGAAGGTATGATGGGGAGGGGAGGTAAGCGGGTGGCCAGCTTGCCCCTGTGTGCACGCAGAACACCTGTTAACTGCACGTGTGCAAGTGCACCGCACATGTGCAGGATTCCTGCCCGCCCCTGGGCTACGGCGTCCAGGGGCGGTCGTCGTGTTCACCGTCCTCTCGACGCTCTTCGTAACGTTACACCATTCATAAACGCTTCTCTTACTCAACATTTCGAACGCGAAGCTGCACTTTACTCCATTTTTCAAACAAAATTTAATGCAAATGCTTTGCTCCATCATTTTCGTAAGCAAAAACTCGCCGTCAACAATAAACAAATACACAAAACAGCTGAAAATACCAACATTCAACAGGAACTGATACGTGGTACTTACTGGAATTAAGTAAAACGTGGAAGGGAGGACCCACCAATATAACTTTCTTTTCACACAACCTGTTTTTTTAACAATACATAACCTGTGTTTTACAGATAATTGAAGCATTTAACCGTAAAATTCTCCTTAACCAAATAAACAAGATTGCAAAATTATTTTGTCCTTAAACACTAACTTGAACAAGCTTTTAATCTTTGCAAAAGAAATCTGAAGTGCTGCATTGGAAAACAGCAAACAATATGACAATGATTAGAAGACAGTCGGACCTGCAGCCCGCCCGTTACCAGGTGAAACAGCGGTGTTTACTACCGCGCTGGACACAATCTGTTTCATTAAATGCCCTTCTGTTACAAATGAAAACTATAAAGCAGCATTGATGACAAGAGTGATTCAATTATTTAAAACAGATGACTTAACTTTTTATTCGAAAGCTGTATGTCGAAAGGTTCGTGGTTAAGATGCGCACCTGTGCTCAAAGGTTAAACAGATCAGAAAACAATATGACAATGATAAGGCTTACTTCAAAGCAACCAACCTCTTAATTTCAATCGGCAACCAAGGTGCGACTGGATCCCAACCCGTCCCTTCTAACAAATTTAGTTTGACTAAGTCTCTGGAGACAGTTGTCAGTTTATTAAGACCGATCTGAAGGAACGTCTTAAAACATTACTTGTGAACACTTATTACAAGAGAACTCTCTCGGCGGAACCACAAGATCCAGCTAAAATACACCAATAATAACCCGCACTTTCAAACACAGAACAAACAGATTAGTACAGCAGTTTGTTCGGATTATAACTAATGACTGAGAAATGCAATTACAATCAAAGATTTGAACCGGTTAATTGCTAAATCTAAACACAAGATCCCTTTTTTGTTTAACGGCGGCGTGTGCCCTAGCACAATTGTTCCCGCTTTATTTTCGGCCACGAGCTGATTAATTACAACATTAATGATCGAGAACAAACCAGAAAGGAAAGGCAATATAATAACGGGGCAAATTTTCAAACGACAACTAGTGTCTACTACTACTGCCTATATTTACGACCAAAGAGCTGACCGAGTAAAGCTGTGAGGGTCGGGTGCAAACCAGAAAATAATGAGGGCAGGTAGACAATGAAACAAATCACCACGAGGATTACAGAAAGTTAGTCCTCGCACCCGCCTCTGTGGCCGAGCGGTTCTAGGCGGTTCGCAGGTTCGAATCCTGCCTCGGGCATGGATGTGTGTGATGCCCTTAGGTTAGTTAGGTTTAGGTAGTTCTAAGTCTAGGGGACTGATGACCCCAGATGTTAAATCCCATTTTACTCAGAGCTGTTTGAACCATTTTTTGTTACTCCCATTTATCAGCAAGCATTTCCATGACTCCATGATGCGTCGCAACGGTTACTGACAAGGGAACCTCCCCATCGCACCCCCCTCACATTTAGTTATAAGATGGCATAGTGGATAGGCCTTGAAAAACTGAACACAGATCAATCGAGAAAACAGGAAGAAGTTGTGTGGAACTATGAAAAAATAAGGAAAATATACAAACTGAATAGCCCGTGCGCAAGATAGGCAACATCAAGGATAGTGTGAACTCGGGACCGCCGTGGTCCCGTGGGTAGCGTGAACAGCTGCGAAACGAAAGGTACTGGGTTCAAGTCTTCTCTCGAGTGTAAATTTTACTTTCTTTATTTTCGCAAAGTTATGATCTGTCCGTTCGTTCATTGACGTCCCTGTTCACTGTAATAAGTTTAGTGTCTGTGTTTTGCGACCGCACCGCAGTACTGTGCGATTAGTAGACGAAAGGACGTGCCTCTCCAACGGGAACCGAAAACATTTGATCGCAAGGTCATAGGTCAACCGATTCCTCCACAGGAAAACACGTCTGATATATTCTATACGACACTGGTGACGGCATGTGCGTCACACGACAGGAATATGTTGTCGACCCACCTAAGTTATACACTTCGCGAATTGGTAAAATGATTCTTCTACCTTGCCCGATTTAGGTTTTCTTGTGGATGTGATAGTCACTCCCAAAAAAGTGATGAAAACATAAGTTTGTCATGTAAACCGAAAATAAAAAAATTAAAGTTTTCACTCGAGGGAAGGCTTGAACCAAGGAACTTCCGTTCCGCAGCTGCTCAAGCAAACCACGGGACCACGGCGTTCCTCTGTTCACATTTGCCTAGATATTGCCTATCTTGCGCATGGACTACTCGGTTTGTATACTTTGCTAATTTTTTCATAGTTCCACACAACTTCTTCCTGTATTCTCGATGGATCTGTGTTCAGTTTTTCAAGGCCTATCCACTGTGCCAACTTATAACTAAATCTGAGGGGGGTGCGATGGGGAGGTTCCCTTGTGAGTGGTGCCGATGAAAGCCAGGTAGAAGGGGGCAGCCAGGCCACGAGCGGTCGTCCGACACGAATGTTGCCAACCGACAGACGGGATGTCGGCGTGCTGCTTGTAGTCGACGCTGACCCCCGTGAAGTACTCCGGTATCTTCGCTCTGCGCAGGCCCTCCTTGCGCAGCTCGTGGCTTTGGCCGCTCGGACCTCGTGACCACCTCTTGTTGCGACGCTACCTCCATTCCCCAAACTTTGTGCCTCCCTATCGGGCCAGAGATATAAATATATCTCGGAAAGCAAAGATCTTCTAAGGACATAACCCACAAATACCAACTCTTCCTCATACATACAGGCAGTGGGGCCGCAAGACCAATACTCGATACTACACCTGAACCGGTCGCGCCAGACAGAACAGTCTACTAATTCAATGGCACCACGGCTCCGTGTAATATCCACGTCTATAGTTTATTCAGAATGATATTCACGACAGCATTGTGTGTGGAATGTGAATGAACATTCTCGTGATTTAATAAAAAGGACGTCATCTTTAATAAAGTGATAAATACAGGGTTATTACAAATGATTGAGGCGATTTCACAGCTCTACAATAACTTTATTATTTGAGATATTTTTACAATTCTTTGCGCACACATACAAAAACTCAAAAGGTTTTTTTAGGCATTCACAAATGTTCGATATGTGCCCCTTTAGTGATTCGGCAGACATCAAGCCGATAATCAAGTTCCTCCCACACTCGGCGCAGCATGTCCCCATCAAAGAGTTCGAAAGCATCGTTGATGCGAGCTCGCAGTTCTGGCACGTTTCTTGATAGAGGAGGTTTAAACACTGAATCTTTCACATAACCCCACAGAAAGAAATCGCATGGGGTTAAGTCGGGAGAGCGTGGAGGCCATGACATGAATTGCTGATCATGATCTCCACCACGACCGATCCATCAGTTTTCCAATCTCCTGTTTAAGAAATGCCGAACATCATGATGGAAGTGCGGTGGAGCACCATCCTGTTGAAAGATGAAGTCGGCGTTGTCGGTCTCCAGTTGTGGCATGAGTCAATTTTCCAGCATGTCCAGATACACGTGTCCTGTAACGTTTTTTTCGCAGAAGAAAAAGGAGCCGTAAAGTTTAAACCGTGAGATTGCACAAAACACGTTAACTTTTGGTGAATTGCGAATTTGCTGCACGAATGCGTGAGGATTCTCTGCCACCCAGATACGCACATTGTGTCTGTTCACTTCACCATTAAGAACAAAAATTGCTTCATCACTGAAAACAAGTTTCGCACTGAACGCATCCTCTTCCATGAGCTGTTGCAACCGCTCCGAAAATTCAAAGCGTTTGACTTTGTCATCGGGTGTCAGGGCTTGTAGCAATTGTAAACGGTAACGCTTCTGCTTTAGCCTTTTCCCTAAGATTTTCTAAACCGTCGGCTGTGGTACGTTTAGCTCCCTGCTTGCTTTATTCGTCGACTTCCGGGGGCTACGCGTGAAACTTGCCCGCACGCATTCAACCGTTTCTTCGCTCACTGCAGGCCGACCCGTTGATTTTACCTTACAGAGGCATCCAGAAGCTTTAAACTGCGCATACCATCGCCGAATGGAGTTCGTAGTTGGTGGATCTTTGTTGAACTTCGTCCTGAAGTGTCGTTGCACTGTTATGACTGACTGATGTGAGTGCATTTCAAGCACGACATACGCTTTCTCGGCTCCTGTCGCCATTTTGTCTCACTGCGCTCTCGAGCGCTCTGGCAGCAGAAACCTGAAGTGCGGCTTCAGCCGAACAAAACTTTATGAGTTTTTCTACGTATCTGTAGTGTGTCGTGACCATATGTCAATGAATGGAGCTACAGTGAATTTATGAAATCGCTTCAATCATTTGTAATAGCCCTGTAACTATCGTTAATGACGTAATTTAATAATTTTTAAAAAGTTATATCTCTGATAATACCCATGGAAAATGGTATTGAAAATCTCAATCTTTTGTTATCTATGATTCTTCTAGCATAATCCTTCTTGTTCGAACTGTTGTACTGACAGGATGTGCTTGATGTCTCGTAACACAGAGGCCTGTAAAAAAACTCTTATGTTGCTAATTTAGTATTTTTTAAAAAAAATAGAGGTTATGTGTCATTGAAATGAATCTTCTTTGTTTGGAGTTATATTTCATTGTGATTCTCATCCTATATAAATGTTAAACTTTCTGATCAGCTACAAAGGGGCGCAGCAACTAGCGCTATTGCTCTACAGCGAGGTTTATTGGTAAATGCTGAATAATTAGCGATTAACATTGAGAAATATTTTAAATGTTAATGCATAAGGTGTAGGTACAAAAAGATTTAATATATATTATTTGTTACTAGTAAAACACGGAGGAAGAATCGACAAGTGATTGTCTTATGTTAGCCACCATGTTAGTGAAATATTACAACGGCAGTTTTAAATTGATTTTCTGCACAGACATAAATGTCGTTGGTCATAATTGCGATAATAACTGCGTGTTGGTGGCCCAGAACTCACACTGATGTAATAAATTCCGGTTAGACTGTGAATAATCTCTAAATATAGTGAACTTCTATGAATGCAAACAGCATCTTACGTGATACAAATTCTTATATGCTGCAATATGAAGCCTGGTTATATCGTAACAACTTTTACGAAATATTATGACAGGAAAAAATACATTAGTGCTGTCTGCGTGTGGTATTGTGTGACAAAACTGTTCATTTTGCTTAAAGAAATGTGTTGCCACTTCGAATAACAGTAGCGTTCAATTCAATAAACGATCTGCAACTAGTAAAGCGACTATTATGCAACAGCACTGAAAATTACTAAAAATCATTACTCTTGCTTAGTTCAGATTACTTGTCATACATTTGGCTTATTTGCAAGGTGTTGTTGTTGTTGTTGTTGTTGTTGTTGTTGTTGTTGTCTTCAGTCCAGAGACTGATTTGATGCAGCTCTCCATGCTACTCTGTCCTGTGCAAGCTTCTTCATCTCCCAGTACATACTGCAACCTACATCCTTCTGAATCTGTTTAGTGTACTCATCCCTTGGACTCCCTCTACGATTTTTACCCTCCACGCTGCCCTCCAATACTAAATTGGTGATCCCTTGAGGCCTCAGAATATGCCCTACCAACCGATCCCTTCTTCTAGTCAAGTTGTGCCACAAATTTCTCTTCTCACCAATTCTATTCAATGCCTCATTATTTATGTGATCTAACCATCTAATCTTCAGCATTCTTCTGTTCCACCAGATTTCGAAAGCTTCTATTCTCTTCTTGTCTAAACTATTTATCGTCCACGTTTCACTTCCATACATGGCTACACACCATACAAATACTTTCAGAAACGACTTCCTGACACTTAAATCTATACTCGATGTTAACAAATTTCTCTTCTTCAGAAACGCTTTCCTTGCCATTGCCAGTCTACATGTTATATCTTCTCTACTTCGGCGATCATCAGTTATTTTGCTCCCCAAATAGTAAAACTCCTTTACTACTTTAAGTGTCTCATTTCCTAATCTAATTCCAGCAGCATCACCCTATTTAATTCGACCACATTCCATTATCCTCGTTTTGCTTTTGTTGATGTTCATCTTATATCCTCGTTTCAGGACATTGTCCATTCCGTTCAACTGCTCTTCCAGGTCCTTTGCTGTCTCTGACAGAATTACAATGTCATCGACGAACCTCAAAGTTTTTATTTCTTCTCCATGGATTTTAATACCTACTCCGTATTTTCCTTTTCTTTCCTTTACAGCTTGCTCAATATACAGATTGAATAACATCGGGGATTGGCTACAACCCTGTCCCTTCCCAACCACTGCTTCCCTTTCATGCCCCTCGACTCTTATAACTGCCATCTGGTGTCTGTATAAATTGTAAATAACCTTTCGCTCCCTGTATTTTACCGCTCCCACCTTCAAAATTTGAAAGAGAGTATTCCAGTCAACATTGTCAAAAGCTTTCTCTAAGTCTGCAAATGATAGAAACGTAGGTTTGCCTTTCCTTAATCTATTTTCTAAGGTAAGTAGTAGGGTCAGTATTGCCTCACGTGTTCCAACATTGCAAGGTATATATGATCGCTTTTGTGCATGAACTTTGTGTCATTTGCATTGCTTGACAGACAGCACAGCTGCGCGATCCCAGGTGGAGATTTATTTAACAAAATAACAATTGAGCAGCTCGGGGGAACAAAATGGTAAGCACCAAAATCACAGTTTCGAGATACAGCGCATCCAAAGTTTCAATTGATCTGCAAATCTGAATAATTTTTTTTTTTGAACAGTCCTTTTATTCTGTAGTGATTCTAATATCTATCTTCTACTATACAGACATAAATGAAAATCAGAACTGGCTAAAACAAATGAAATACACAAAAGTTATTACATTGCCACACATCATTAACAACACATAGTGATAGAATATTACATATTAAATTTTACAGTAAGTCTTCAACACTTTACTGAAACTGCAAAATCATTCATCACTCTCGTTACTAATGTCCTTTTCATCTAAAACTGTTGGCTTTAGTGACAGGAAAAATCCATTATGGACAGGAGGAATGTAATTCAGGAGCGACAGGATGTCAGCAACTTTCTTCTTTTCAATAAGCCTTGGCCCATTGTATTTAAGTCGAAGCGTAGGAACTGGTCCTTGCCTTCCACATTTCCTGAAGTTTATTTCATGCCAAATGTCATGACAAAACGTCTCGCTGATGAATAAAGATGATGGATATTCGGAGGTCACCTTCCACCTACATATTTTCCTTAGGTTGACATCTTGATCATTAACTGTCTTCTTTCTGAAGACAAATGCTTCTTTAGAGTGTCGTATTTGATAGAAATCGTCTCTTTTCATATTATATATAAGCCGACTTCTTGATGATCTCGCACCACTGATCTGGACTGTACACATCTTGTACTTGTCGAGGAAGTAATTTTCAACTGTACTTCAGGAACATAATGGTATGTACATGCACTTACCATTATGTTCGTGAAACGTACTAAAGATAGTATATTTACAAACTAACGTACCTCTGAGTCATCTGAATCGTTAGGAATGTATTCTGGATCCCTCTCGAAGATTAGTATCATTGGAAGTATATTCCTCGTCTTCTGCCATGTTCACTGTTGCCATAATCTCAGAGATGCTTCTACTTGCCGCAATTCTCTCTGTCACTTATCATTGTGTTTCCGCAACAGACGGACAGTGGCGCTTACCATTATGCTCCTCCCTGCCATCTGTTAAGTGAATTTGGAACTACTAGTAAGTTTACTGCATTGTGCATCCCACAGGTGGTGTCATTAGCCATCTACCGCAAAATACACGGCGATGGCGCTTACCATTGTGTTCCCCCGAGCAGCTCAATTATTAGCTGGGAAAAGCAGTGATTAAATAAAACTTCGTGTTACATTAATAATAAGTAATTAGTTTTATTGTAATCTTGCTGAAATTGTACAACACGTAGTCAAACGAATACAGCACGCCACATCAGGAACATGTGTACCACCAAGATTAAAAAAAAAAAAAAAAAAAAAAAATTTGAACATCTGACGTACAATGCCCACGATATTAAAAAAGACCCATTACTTTTTAATCAGACCTCGCGTAGTGAATGGTGAAACGCAACCACACGTTAATCTTCGTCTATCGATCGTAATATGGTTCCAGTTTTTAATGTGGAGACATATTACATTCTTTCTCTGTAAAATACGATGGACATGTTTTTTTTGTTTGTTTAGGGACGTATTGACATTTGAAATGATTTCGATGTAAAAGCTCTATTTGAATACGATTGCCTCCCGTCCTACAAATTTATAAAAAAAAGTCACGTCAGGAACGTCACTAGAAGGAGAATACAAACTGAACCGGGTAACGTTTCGAAATATGCAAGTTGCGTAACAAACAGAAATAGTTTTTGTGACATCTACGTGTTTCGTAGTTGTAAGCTGGTGGCAGAGGTGTGAGTCATGCCGTATAGGGGCATGAAGAGCACGAGACGCGCCCACTGAATGAGCTCAGGTTGTTAGGTTGGGGAGGGGGTGGGGGTGGGGAGTAGTGGTGACAGGGGGGGGGGGATGGCCTCGTGCGTCACGTGACAGCTGCTGTAGCCGCTGTGTGCTGCTGCTGCTGTCTGCCGGCGTCGCTTTAACGAGCGTCGAGAGGTCGGCGTAACGAACGACCGGGCCGCCGTGTCACCAGGTTCTGGGCGGGCCGCGCTGACACCGGACCCTCATCATCACGCGAGCAGGAGGGGGGGGGGGGGGGAGGGGCAGGCAGAGCGTCGCTGACGCTGACACCGCCACTCGCCGCTATTCACCGTCGCTGAGCGGGCCCTCCAGCCTGCTGGCACTGTCTGACCGCCGCCACCGCACGCTGCCACTTTGCGTACACATATCAGAACAGCTCAACAAAGCTACTACTATGCACACTGCTCATTCACTAAAATCGCACACTCGGACGCCATGGCGCCATTCTTGCATACTTAAAAAAAAAATAAATAGAAATGTCTTCCGATTGGTTACACGCGGCTCGCGACGAATTTCTCTCATTTGCAAACCTTTCCAAATGGTTCAAATAGCTCTAAGGCTCTAAGCATTATGGGACTTGGCACCTGAGGTCATCAGTCCCCTAGACTTAGATCTACACTACTGGCCATTAAAACTACTACACCAAGAAGAGATGAAAATGATAAACGGTTATTCATTGGACAAATATATTATACTAGAACATTTTCACGCAATTTGAGTGCATAGTTCCTGAGAAATCAGTACCCAGAACAACCTCCTCTGGCCGTAATAACGGCCTTGGTACGCCTGGGCACTGAGTCAAACAGAGCTTGGATGGTGTGTACAGGTACAGCTGGCCATGCAGCTTCAACACTATACCACAGTTCATCAAGAGTAGTGACGAGCCAGTTGCTCGGCCACCATTGGCCAGATGTTTTCAATTGGCGACAGATCTGGAGAATGTGCTGGCCAGGGCAGCGGTCGAACATTTTCTGTATCAAGAAAGGTGCGGACAGCACCTGCAACATGCGGTCGTGCATTATCCTGCTGAAATGTAGGGTAGAGGCACGGGTTGTAACACATCTGAAATGTAACGTCCACTGTTCAAAGTGCCGTCAATGTGAACAAGACGTGACCGAGACGTGTAACCAATGGCTCCCAATACCATCACGCCGGGTGGTACGCCAGTATGACGATGAAGAATACACGCTTCCAATGTGTGTTCATTGCGATGTCGCCAAACACGGATGCGACCATCATGACGCTGTAAACAGAACCTGTACTCATCCGAAAAAATGTGGTTTTGCCATTCGTGCACCCAGGTTCGTCGTTGAGTACACCATCGCAGGCGCTCCTGTCTGTGATGCTGCGTCAAGGGTAACCACAGCCATGGTCTCCGAGCTGATAATCCATGCTGCTGCAAACGTCGTCGAACTGTTCGTGCAGATGGTTGTTGTCTTGCAAAACGTCCCCATCTGTTGACGCAGATATCGAGACGTGGCTGCACGATCCGTTACAGCCATGCGGATGAGATGCCTGTCATCTCGACTGCTAGTGATACGAGGCCGTTGGGATCAAGCACGGCGTTCCGTATTACCCTCCTGAACCCACCGATTACATATTCTGCCAACAGTCACTGGATCTTAACCAACGCGAGTAGCAGTGTCGCGATGCGATAAACCGCAATCGCGATAGGCTACAATCCGACCTTTATCAAAGTTGGAAACGTGATGGTACGCATTTCTCCTCCTTACACGAGGCATCACAACAACATTTCACCAGGCAACGCCGGTGAACTGCTGTTTATGTATGAGAAATCGTTTGGAAACTTTCCTCATGTCAGCACGTTGTAGGTGTCGCCACCAGCGCCAACCTTGTGTGAATGCTCTGAAAAGCTAATCATTTGCATATCACAGCATCTTCTTCCTGTCGGTTAAATTTCGCGCCTGTAGCGCGTCATCTTCGTGGTGTAGCAATTTTAATGGCCAGTTGTGTACTTAAACCTAACTAACCTAAGGACATCACACACATCCATGCCCGAGGCAGGATTCGAATCTGCGACTGTAGTAGCGCGGTTCCGGACTGAAGCGCCTAGAACCGCTTGGCCACAGCGGCCGGCAAACCTTTCCATCTCAGAGAATCCTTTGCAGCTAGTCCTCAATTATTAATTGAATATGTTCCAATCTCTGTCGTCCTCCACAGTTTTTATCCTCTACAGTTCCCTCTGGTACCGTGGAAACTATACCTTGATGTCTTAACAGATGTCTTATCATCCTGTCCCTTCTTCTCGTCAATGTTTTTCATATGTTCCTTTCCTCGCCTGTTCTGTGGAGAACCTGCTCATTCCATAGCTTGTCAGTCTACCAAATTTTCAACATTCTTCTCTAGCACCACATCACAAATGCTTCGATTCTCTTCTGTTCCATACTTGAATTCGAGACCTCCATCAAATGGGGAGAAGGTAACGTATGGGGTGAACTTGACCCAGAAGTTCAACAACTATTTTATGTTAAATAACTACACATTGGCGATAAGAAGTCTTATTTCAGTTATTATATTTACTGCTCGAAAGTTCTTAATTCGTGGCAATGGCTAAATGTATTCTGAGTCTCCATCTCAATACTAACCATTTTCAGAAGGAGTGATTTCTTTAAATTCTTTAATTAGGTAAATTTTTAATTCTTGTCAATGGCATAAAACAGCTCGTGTGTCCAGTGTGTGTCCACTGACCCCTCACAGCTACAACTAGAGGAGTAACAGCAGTTAATCTATTATTTTTGTTTATTTATACACTCATAAATACAACCTTGAAATTCTTGGTGGAATGTGGGTGAAATTGGCCATTTCTCGAACAGCTCTTTTCTCAACAGACATCCATGTATGCGGCAAAAACGTGACGTAAGAATGCAGCAACAATGTGACACAGTGTATGCAACCACAATTGTCTATAACAGTCTATTGTCTGAGTGTTAACACATAAATTCATCATTGTCTAGTAGGTCGCTGTTATATTTGTTGCATCATACAGTCGACATTTTAAAAGTTGTTAGTGTGAAAATGTCTCGTACTTCAAAACGTACACCCAAATGGAAGAAGTCATGGGATACATCCTAATATCGTGTCGGATTTCCTTTTGCCTGGCATGTAACAGCATCTCGATGTGGCATGGTCTCAACAAATCGTTGCAGGTCCCCTGAAGAAATATTGAGCTATCCTACCCCTACAGCTGACCATAACTGTGAAAGTGTTGCTGGTGCAGAGTTTTGTGCGCAAACTGACCTCCCGATTACGTCCTATAAATGTTCGATGGAATTCATCTCGGACGATCTGAGTGGCCAGCTCATTCACTCTTATTGTCCAGAATGTTTTTCAGACTAATCTCAGACAATTTTGCCCTGGTGATATGACATCGTTGTTTGGAAACACGAAGTCAATGAATGGCTGCAAATGGTCTCCAAGTAGCCAAACAAAACCATTTCCAATCAATGATCAGTCCATTCCAACTTAAAATAGCCCACATCATTATGCAGCCACCAACAACTTGCTCAGTGCCTTGTTGAATACCTGGGTCCATGGCTTCGTGGGGTCTGCACCAGATTTGAAATTTACCATCAGCTCTTACCAACTGAAATCTTGACTCAACGGACCAGGCCACGGTTGACCAGTCGTCTAGGGTCCAAATGTATGGTCAAGAGCCCAAGAGAGGCGCTGCAGGCGATGTCATGCTCTTAGCAAAGGCACTCGCGTCGGTCGTTCGCTGCCATAGGCTATTAACACACACTTCACCAAAGTATCCTAACGGATGCGTTCTTCGTATGTTTCACAGAGATTTCTACGGTTATTTCACGTAGTTTTTCTTGTCTGTTAGCACTGACGAATCTACACAGACGCCGCTGCTCTTGGTTGTTAAGTGAAGGCTGTCAGCCATTGCATTGTCCGGGGCGAGAGGTAATGCTTGAAATATGATATTCTCGACACACTCTTGACACTGTGGATCTCGCAATACTGAATTCCCTAACAATTTCCGAAATGAAATGTCCCATATGTCTAGCTTCGACTGTCGTTTCACGTTCGAAGTCTTTGTTCCCGTCGTGCGGCAATAATGACGTCGGAAATCTTTTCACATGTATCAGCTGATTGCAAATGACAGCTCCACCAATGCATTGTCTGTTCACATGTATACCTTGTGTACGTCTACTGTCATCTTTAAACGTGCAAATCGCTATCGCATGACTTTTCTCACCTCAGTGTTAACTACCCGTGTGTCCAGATGTTACAAATGTCATGCACTGGCCCTTTACAACGACAACTGGAGCAATAACGGCAAATTAATATATTATACTTGCCTATTCATAGACACATAAATAAAATTTCGCAGTTCTTGGTGGAATAAGGGTTAAGTCGGCCGTCTTTCCTTGTGAATGCGGCAGGAATGTGACGTAAGAACGCAGCAACAATATGACACAGTGGAATACAAATCTATTGGTGTATGAGGAAGTCACTGTTTCCACCGCAAGAAACGTACACTCCTGGAAATGGAAAAAAGAACACATTGACACCGGTGTGTCAGACCCACCATACTTGCTCCGGACACTGCGAGAGGGCTGTACAAGCAATGATCACACGCACGGCACAGCGGACACACCAGGAACCGCGGTGTTGGCCGTCGAATGGCGCTAGCTGCGCAGCATTTGTGCACCGCCGCCGTCAGTGTCAGCCAGTTTGCCGTGGCATACGGAGCTCCATCGCAGTCTTTAACACTGGTAGCATGCCGCGACAGCGTGGACGTGAACCGTATGTGCAGCTGACGGACTTTGAGCGAGGGCGTATAGTGGGCATGCGGGAGGCCGGGTGGACGTACCGCCGAATTGCTCAACACGTGGGGCGTGAGGTCTCCACAGTACATCGATGTTGTCGCCAGTGGTCGGCGGAAGGTGCACGTGCCCGTCGACCTGGGACCGGACCGCAGCGACGCACGGATGCACGCCAAGACCGTAGGATCCTACGCAGTGCCGTAGGGGACCGCACCGCCACTTCCCAGCAAATTAGGGACAGTGTTGCTCCTGGGGTATCGGCGAGGACCATTCGCAACCGTCTCCATGAAGCTGGGCTACGGTCCCGCACACCGTTAGGCCGTCTTCCGCTCACGCCCCAACATCGTGCAGCCCGCCTCCAGTGGTGTCGCGACAGGCGTGAATGGAGGGATGAATGGAGACGTGTCGTCTTCAGCGATGAGAGTCGCTTCTGCCTTGGTGCCAATGATGGCGCCGTGCAGGTGAGCGCCACAATCAGGACTGCATACGACCGAGGCACACAGGGCCAACACCCGGCATCATGGTGTGGGGAGCGATCTCCTACACTGGCCGTACACCACTGGTGATCGTCGAGGGGACACTGAATAGTGCACGGTACATCCAAACCGTCATCGAACCCATCGTTCTACCATTCCTAGACCGGCAAGGGAACTTGCTGTTCCAACAGGACAATGCACGTCCGCATGTATCCCGTGCCACCCAACGTGCTTTAGAAGGTGTAGGTCAACTACCCTGGCCAGCAAGATCTCCGGATCTGTCCCCTATTGAGCATGTTTGGGACTGGATGAAGCGTCGTCTCACGCGGTCTGCACGTCCAGCACGAACGCTGGTCCAACTGAGGCGCCAGGTGGAAATGACATGGCAAGCCGTTCCACAGGACTACATCCAGCATCTCTACGATCGTCTCCATGGGAGAATAGCAGCCTGCATTGCTGCGAAAGGTGGATATACACTGTACTAGTGCCGACATTGTGCATGCTCTGTTGCCTGTGTCTATGTGCCTGTGGTTCTGTCAGTGTGACCATGTGATGTATCTGACCCCAGGAATGTGTCAATAAAGTTTCCCCTTCCTGGGACAATGAATTCACGGTGTTCTTATTTCAATTTCCAGGAGTGTATTTTTGAGGTTTTTAACATGTCTGTCAATCAGCGACTGTTGTATAATACAAAATTTCGAAAAACACAGCCCTCAGTCGCGAACACAATTAATTTGTAACCTAAGTTTCGGTGTCACAAGGGACACCTTCTTCGGACAAAATTAAAACTAAATGTTACAGCATAACGTATCAAAAAATACGAAAGCTGCGGTCATACCTGACACCGTCAGATAGTCAAAATTAAGATGAGATGCAACAGAGGTGCAATGCACTAGGGGCTGCCATGTGTCCTCTGCTACAGTCAACACAAAACTGAAACATCATGTGTTCCGCAGCTCGTGGTCGCGCGGTAGCGTTCTCACTTCCCGCGCCCGGGTTCCCGGGTTCGATTCCCGGCAGGGTCAGGGATTTTCTCTGCCTCGGGATGACTGGGTGTTGTGTGCTGTCCTTAGGTTAGTTAGGTTTAAGTAGTTCTAAGTTTTAGGGGACTGATGACCATAGATGTTAAGTCCCATAGTGCTCAGAGCCATTTGAACCATTTTTTGAAACATCATGTGACTTGTGCGCCACGGCAACTTCAAGACAATACCGCCATCTGGTGGCTAATTGGTAAAACAAGCTTTTTTGTAATCTCTTGTAACTGCAGAGAGGGAAATAATCAAAGACCTGAACGGTGTACATGAAGTAATTACAATAGCGGGTTACTGCATGATATAAAATACAACTAATGAATGATTGGCTGTAGTACAAAAATTCCAGCATAAATGTATAAAGAAGACATATACGAAATAATCCATTAAATGACATTACTGCTTGCTGTAATAGATACGTCATAAAACCAAAAACGTTTTTTGATTTACGTATATGAGCCGTGAAAAGTAGAAAGAAAAGGTATCTCTGAATCTGCAAGAAGTAGTTAGTACATCAAAGTGTTAGATCTCGTCAAGCAGCGGCTTTATACCATTGAAATAATTTCTTCCGCGCAACTGCACCTGCTCGTTGAGTCAAAGTCCGTCATTCGAAAGTAAATGCTTGAAAATTTCCAGCTCCTCCAAAATCTCAAGTTCAATATGCAAAAAATGACTGTAGCAGAGGACACATGGCAGCCCCTAGTGGCTTGCACCTCTGTTGCATCTCATTTTAATTTTGACTTTCTGACGCTGTCACGCAGGGCTTCCCAACGTGTGGTCCGCGGACCCCTTAGGGGTCCGCCGGCTCTTTCTAGGGGGTCCGCGGCCACCCTTCACCAAATCGTGTAAAATAATGAGTAAAATTATTAAATAAAAATGTGAAAATCAAATTCATCACAATTTTTGTTTCGTGTGTAGAACATGTGTACTTTTACTTCAGGTCGTATTCCCAAGCAGCGTTTGCGGTTCCTAAGTGAGAACGCACACACAGTTTAGTGCCGGAGAATGCGGTTTCTGTGATCGACTGTTTCGCAACATTACGGGGGTCTTTTGTGCGCCGGCTCACGGCGCTAGATGCGCTGAAACCTTTTACGCATGCGCGCAGCGAGCTTTGTCGACCAATGACAGCGCTCGCTGGCACGTATGCGGCCCCAGGCATCATTAAATGTTAAACTTGCTTTGTCAGTGCACTACCTAAGTCGATTTTTGACCAGTTTATTACTTCTAACATGGATCCGTGGTTGAAGTCAGGATCATTGAAGAAGGGTGCCGTTTTTCGATCGCCTTCACCAAGGGAAGTTTCCAGTTGAAATGAATGAGGAGGGAGGACGACCAAAGGAAGAACAATCACAAGAAGCTCCAAAGACTACTGATACTTCGGATGGGGGGGGGGGGGGAGTGGGGTCATTGGGAACATGGCACTTGCATTAAGAAGCTTTCAGTTCCCATGGGTTTCGCTCTGAAATTTAAAGCTACTGTGCTCTTGATTGACTAGGGGTCCGCCAAGGATTTTCGACTGTAGAAGGGGTCCGCCAGCTGAAAAGGTTGGGAAGCCCTGCTGTCAGGTGTGACCGCAGCTTTCGTATATTTTGGCGCGTTATGCTGTAACATGTAGTTTTAATTTTGTCCGAAGAAGGTGTCCCTGCCGGCCGAAGTGGCCGTGCGGTTAAAGGCGCTGCAGTCTGGAACCGCAAGACCGCTACGGTCGCAGGTTCGAATCCTGCCTCGGGCATAGATGTGTGTGATGTCCTTACGTTAGTTAGGTTTAACTAGTTCTAAGTTCTAGGGGACTAATGACCTCAGCAGTTGATTCCCACAGTGCTCAGAGCCATTTGAACCATTTTTGAAGATGTCCCTTGTGACACCGAAACCTAGGTTACAAATTGTGTTCGCGACTGAGGGCTGTGTTTTTCAAAATTTTGTATTATACAACAGCCATGTTAAAAACCTTAAAAAAACCTTAAAACGTATTTTTTTTATGAGGTTACCGGTTTCGGTCTGTTTTAGACCATCTTCAGACCTCACACCATGATGGTAGACGGTCGCAGTGAACGGAGCATGCACTACGACTGCACGAACGCTAACGGCTCAAGCCTTCGGCGAGTCGCAGCGCCTGCACCGTGCACTGCCACCATCTACCATCATGGTGTGAGGTCTGAAGATAGTCTAAAACAGACCGAAACCGGTAACTTCACAACAAATAGAAGTTTCATGCGGTTGTGACTGTTGATGTTCATTTTCCGAAGAGAAATGTTCTCAAAAATTGTAGAAGTGAGGTACCTGACCGTAAGTTCTAAGACGGCACGCTTCCCTCTCGGTCAAGGCGCCGCAAGCACGGACTCTCGCAGCAGGAATAGCTACGGCCGCCTCGTGTACTCCGGAGGCTCCAGGATGAAAACTTGTTCTCAGGCACGCGACCGCAAGCGGAATACCAAAGTCCAGTCGTCCGACAGACAAACTGCACGGCTCGAATCGCAACACGCCGAGCCTGAAGAGACGTTCGTGCTCCGCCACCGGCTGCCGTCCGACTCACTCCACACACGGCCACTAGCTGACGTCAGTTTTTAGTGCCAAAGAAGAATCAAACTTTTGATTGCATGGTTTTGTACTTAAACTTTCTTTGTACTTCGTTCTGAAACCAGCATTAAAATTTATTTATAATGCAAGATTTATTTTTCAACTGTTGATATTGTTTCAGAACAAACGAAGTCACATTAGAGTTATAAACATTCCATTATCATCACATAACAGGTAATCGGTCAACTTCACCCCCAGGTGAGGTGAAGTTGACTGACGCAGATTTTTTTGTTTAATTTTACGACCTGTTATAGCAAAAGGTAAGAAAAACCAAATATTTTATTACTGCAGCTAAATATACATGCACCGAAAGAAAATCTAATATATTGATTTCATTCATTTAAGACATATTTGACTTTAGACTCAGTCGGAGCTTTCCCTGACCCCCTGTGATGCTGCCGCGCGAATTACTCAACACGGAGAGCTTCCTGTAGCGACCACTTGCGAGAACGTATTGTACGATGGAGTTAGGAGGAAACCCAGCATAAAGCGATGTTGCCTGCAAAACGTAGCCCGAGCGGTCTAAGGCGTTGCAGTCATGGACTGTGCGGCTGGTCCCGGCGGAGGGTCCAGTCCTCCCTCGGGCAAGGGTGTGTGTGTTTGTCCTTAGGATAAATTAGGTTAAGTAGTGTGTAAGCTTAGGGACTGATGAACTTAGTAGTTAAGTCCCATAAGATTTCACACACTTTTTGAACAAACGTAGCCACGGCTTTCGGGACGGACTCCGGAGATCACTAATGGGCATGTAAAAAGAAAGCATGACTCTTACACAAAAAACTTCGTTTAGGTATGTAAGAGCGGCAGACGTTGCCTCATGTGGAACTTTTGCCAGAGTGACTGCGAGAATGGCAGTGGTGAAGCGGAGCTCCTGGATTGGCTAAAAAAAAAAGAGCAGGGAACGACTTTTTCCAAGGAAACTGTTACGGTGGTGTAGTAATGGTAACAATTTTTCAAGAATAATTTTGGTTGGTGACCCAAACACAAGCCAACACTTTTGTTTTTACCCCAGCGAAATTTAATTTTACCCATCAGAGGTAGTTACTCACAGGTTAGCAACTACTGGGGAAAGTGTAATGTTTCGCATTACTACATCTGCTACTATCAAAGCCAGTTTGCGATGCTATCGATTAATACAAACTGTCACGTTATAAGCTCCCTACTCCTTAGAGATGATATGAGTTAATTAATGATTATTATGTTACAAGCCTCTTGTTGTGGTTGACCGTGTATATCGAGACTTCGTTCATTGTTAAATGCAATGGCGTGGTACTAACTGATGGAGACGCATTAAGAACTGGTAAAATTTAATTTATTTCCTTTACCACACTGCAGAAACATAAACGAACTATTATTCAAACTTTGTGCCACTACTATTAAACATAGAGATAAATCCTTCGCTACGTAACCTCCTTTGGCTCACGCAGCCTACACCTTCTACAGCCTCTCAACAACTGCCTCTGCTTGCGACTGTCTGCGCCACTGGGCATTTTCGCCCTCCAAGAACAACCACTTACAGATGCTACACACCAGTACCCGCACAACGTTTACTATACAGCTTAGGGGAAAAAACGCAGAAGAAGAAGAATAAGAATGTAGACCTAAACCCATATGTGAACTCCAGAGACCTTGAATATTGTAAGGCAAACGTCCATCGAATACGCCGACTTTATTTTTTAAAATTTTTCCAGGCATAACAGCTCTTGTAAAAGTACATAATGTCTAAGAAATTAAAGCTAACATTTCTCACGAATAAACATTTACCTAACTGAAGGTAACGTCCTCTTCGTGACGAATTAGGACGAAAACGTAAAATAAGTGAAAACGGTAAAATTTGTTTTCATGTATGAAAATTAAATCTATTCTTGTAAAACAACTTTTTTCTATTTTTATAAGTACAATATAGATTCCGCATTAGGAACTATTTCTTAGGCAACACTACTACTTCACCCCTCGCCTATTTTCAGTCATCTGCCGCCTAACGAGTTGGGCCCCTTTAGATCTCTCAACACAGAGTTAAAAACAAACAAAATGGATGGACGTACACAAGTCCCTCCGCCGTTCCATCGCAAACAGACTGGCCAGCCTAGTCCAGATGGCTGGCAACGAATTTTTAAAATTAAGGTAAATAAAAGAAAATAAAAATAAGAAAACGACTATTCTGCTCCATCTATGGGTATCATAAGGCGCTTTTCAGTTAATCAACACGTTTCCTCATTTTCAGTTACAATGTGAAAGCAGTAGCAATAAAGCTTATGTTCATGGACAGTTTTGATGCTGAATTTAGAGCATCAAAAGATTTGCCGTACCATTTAGCATTATTTGTTAAATGGGTGGTTTGTGAAGCCTACTCCCTAGTAATTGTTGTTCGAAATTTTAGGCAACATTTTCTGTAATTTGTGTACCTCTTACAATTACACAGCTCTACAAAATAAAATTTTTTTTTCGTTGCCAGGGAAGTTTGAACGAAAATGGGATATTGTTATGATACTCATTCCGAGTATATTTGTACTTTTTCCAAATTGGCTCTGGTTTTTGAGATATAGGTTATTTGTGGAAATGAGAGTTTCATGTGGATAATATCGACTGCAGGGTCCATATATGGTGTAATGTATTTGCTACCTGTTTTTTAATTAGTGATATTGTACTATCTTTATTAAACAATTGTGCTCAGGGAGTGCATCTGTGTGGTTGAGGATTACATCATGCAAACATCACACTGTCAGCATGTTTTCAGTCCTGTTGTGCGGTGTGTGTGTTGAAGATATTGAGGGTTGTGCAGATTTGAATTCGGCGGTACTCGACATTCATTTGTTGGCCGAGGTAATCCCCGCAACAGCCGATAGGTAGCGTTCATTGTAAACAAGAAAAATGGCGATGGTCGAAAGTCACACACATGTGCAGTGCAGCTTCAAGGAGATAGAACCTTTTCATCGTGACGTAGCAAATAAGAGGTGAGTATTCATTTCACACAAAACAATTAATGATGTTTGTTGGATGTGATTGACATGCAAATACAAGAAAGTTCTGCATAATATGTAGTATTTGTGCAATTTGGTTTTAGGAAAACATGAGTTCTTCACGCCGTCTTTGCGTGAACCATCCAGATGAGTTCTGCTACATTTGTGGTGAATACGTTCTTCAAAAGAACAGGAAGAATATCACTCCTTTTGTGAAGGAAGCGTATCTGGCATATTTCGGAATTAAACTTGGAGAACAAGACAAGGCGTGGGCACCCCATAAAGTTTGTAAATGCTGTGTGGAGTGCTTATGGCAGTGGACAAAACGAAAAAGGAAAAGCTTAAACTTCGGAGTGCCTATGGTATGGCGAGAGCAGAAGAACCATACAGATGATTGCTATTTTTGCATTGTTAATGTGAAAGGTTTTAATAGGTTCAAAAAACGAAAGTGGGAATATCCCGATTTGGAGTCAGCAAGAAGACCGGTGGTGCACAGCAACGATGTTCCTGTACCAACCTTCACAACATTACCCACGCTAACATCATCAGATGACGATGTGCACGGCGAGGAATGTACAAGTAGTGGTTCGGAATACGAAGGACGTGAGACACAACCCCAGCAGTTCGACCAGAAGGAGCTCAGTGACTTGATACGAGAACTCAATCTTTCAAAGCAAGCATCAGAACTCTTAGCATCCAGGCTTAAGGAAAAGAACTGTCTTCATCCAAGTGTTAAAATAACAGCTTACCGGACGAGAGAAGAAAACCTTCTTCCATACTTCAACCAAGAAGAGGTTATAGTGTATTGCAGCAATATACCTGGACTTTTACTTGAACTGGGGCTGCCGGAATATAGACCAGAGGACTGGCGTCTCTTCATAGACAGTTCCACTAGAAGTAAAATGTGTTCTCCTACACAATGGCAATCGTTACGCATCTATTCCAATTGCCCACTCAACAAAACTTTCTGAAGCATATGCTAACATCAAGATGGTTCTGCAGAAAATTCAGTACATGCAGCACCAGTGGTTGATTTGTGTTGATTTGAAAATGGTGAACTTCTTGCTTGGACAACAAAGTGGATACACAAAGCACCCATGTTTTATCTGCATGTGGGATAGTAGGGCAAAGCACGAACATTGGAAGCAGAAAACATGGCCTCCAAGGGAACATATGGCTGTTGGTGAAGCAAACATCATTAATGAACCTCTGGTTAGTAGGGACAAGCTTGTTCTTCCACCATTACATATTAAGTTAGGACTAATGAAGCAGTTCACCAAAGCTTTAGACAGAAATGGTAATTGCTTCACATACATCTGCAATACGTTCCCTGGACTCAGTAGTGAAAAACTTAAGGCAGGAATATTTGATGGTCCTCAAATTCGCAGGCTCATCAACGATACCAATTTTACAAGTGTCATGACTGTCACTGAAGTATCGGCCTGGAACAGTTTTGTCACTGTTGTAAAATGTTATTTGAGCAATCATAAAGCTCCCAATTACGAGGAACTGGTCAAAAACATGCTCACTAACTTTCAAAACTTAGGAGCTAACATGAGCATAAAATTGCACTTCCTTCACAGCCACTTGGATCGATTTCCTCGTAATCTAGGTGATTTCAGTGAGGAACAAGGAGAGCGGTTCCATCAAGATATGAAAGGAATAGAGGAAAGATATAAAGGAAGATGGGACAGGCATATGTTGGCAGACTATTGCTGGAATCTGCAACGTGACTGTTCTGAAGAGACCTATAAAAGGAAAGCGTGCAGGAAGCGGTTCGTCATGGACGGAAAATGATATACTTATAGAGAAACTTTTCAATTATGTTTTATACGTGGACAAATGCCTATCAGGTTTTCATAGAAGCTATTTATAAAGATTATTTTCTTTTTTCATTGTAGTTTGTAGCGCTCGAGTTCAGTATTAGCAATTTTTTCTAATTTTTTGAATAAATCATGCATTATCTCAAAAACTAGAGCCAAACTGAATAAATGGTTGCTATATTCGTCCTCAGCACCACTAACCCATCCTAAAGCCACTCAAATATCCTTGGCAAGAAAATGAGTGTTGACCAGTGTTATGTGCTGCTCCGTGAGAGACATTACATAATTTTATAGGGAAGGATTTTTTTGGAGATAGTTGACATATTGACCAGGTAGCCAAATGTAACTTTCTTTTTTCTTTCGGTTATAGCTGATGGTCCGGGTTGGTTATATGCGTTATTTCTATTGCTGCTTCCGTTGGCCTGTTGAGAATTGGCATGAATCCCTTACTCCCAGAATCAAGAAGTTAACTAGCACGTGATCCAAAACGCTGTATTATTGGCTGAAGCTCTGATGATGTCACAGGAGTAAGACGAAGCTATACGTGTGTTACAGGAGTGTTAGCCTAAGTTATTTCTGTTTTTCCGTTCTTTTTGCAAACAGATTAGATATTTAGTGCTGGGACAACTTTTAAGTAACAATGGAAAGGAATTTTGTGAAGCCTGATAGAGGAACCCTTCCGAAAGTTGATGCAGTTTTAGTCTCTTCGGAAACAACCCAGATTTTTACGTTCTGGGTACAGGAAACGTGAAAACTGCACTGCGTGGCGACTGTAACGAAGTACTGCGACACATCAGTGAGTCACAGAATAGCGTTAAAACTGAGGGAATCTGGAATGGATTAATAGCGCATATACTGGGTGGTTATAATTAAAGTGCAACTGCTCACAGATGTCCAGTCTGGTCTGTAATTATCGTACGGCAGCGAAACTTGGTCGATATGTTATGCGTTAATGAGGAACCGTTTTTCATTAGAACAAAATTAGTTCCAATTTTTGCCCCCAGGGGCGAATCTGGCGCTGTGAATGCAAGAAAGGCGTAGAGAAACGGTTCCACATGTAATGGATCAGGAACGAGACATGGGCAGAACAGGTCAAACGGGAGGGAAAGGTATATAAGTTTCCTTTAATTTACGTCTATGGTCACAAACCTTTTTTTAACAGATTACCGGTTTCGGTTTTTAATGACCATCATGAGGTCTGTTCAAATGGTTCTGAGCACTATGAGACTTAGCATCTGAGGTTATCAGTCCCCTAGAACTTAGAACTACTTAAACCTAACTAACCTAAGGACATCACACACATCAATGCCCGAGGCAGGATTCGAACCTGCGACCGTAGCGGTCGCGCGGTTCCAGACTGTAGCGCCTAGAACCGCTCGGCCACTCCGGGCGGCATGTGATCTGTTTCATAAAAACAAAGTCCTAATGTACTGCAGCCATAGTGGCATCGTGCAATGTTAAAAGCGGAATCAGCACCAGCATCGTCAAATACATATAAATGACATGGGCAGCTTGTTTTAAACAGTAGTACTACTGACAACATGGCTCGTGCATGTGATGTAAGTGGCGTCTGTAGGTGATGTATGTAACACGCAACATGCCTACATACATCACCTAAAGACGCCTGTCCTGCACCTTCACTATCGGTCGGAAGTGACGGAAACTTGGCGCGCTCACTCAAGAAGGTTCAAATAACACATAAGTAACGTTTCGCGTTCGTACTGAGAAAAAAAATGCGCTGCATTACTTTCTGGGCAAACGGTGCATGCTTTTATCCCAAGTTCCTTCGACTTCCTCAAAAGCATCTTTTAACACATAGACATTCATCTCCCTCACCCGTCGTCCCACAATAATTATCAAGCGAGTTGTATAAGTACTGTGGTCGGAGAAACTAACTGACCATGTTTCGCAGCTGGTAACTTCACTTATGATGTCCTTGTATACATATAACTTCACTTCGCGAATCTGCTTGTGGACCTGTTACTGGGATAAGTAAAAACAGGTGTGTTTGGATGGAGGTGTATCCAAGAGTCTTAGTTGAAGAAAATGGTTCAAATGGCTCTGAGCACTATGCGACTTAACTTCTGAGGTCGTCGCCTAGAACTTAGAACTAATTAAACCTAACTAACCTAAGGACATTACACACATCCATGCCCGAGGCAGGATTCGAACCTGCGACCGTAGCGGTCGCTCGGTTCCAGACTGTAGCGCCTAGAACCGCACGGCCACTCCGGCCGGCTCTTAGTTGAAGACCTTCGCCGAGTAGTCAGAACTCGTGGTAAAAATTAAAACTGGAGAAGCAAGGATGCGAACCATATTGTAACATGTAGAGAAATGGAACTGAACACATATTAAACGGCATTTAAATTGTTTCCAGTCATTTGGTAAGTTGGGCAGCAAGGGAGGGAAGTCATGCTTCCAAATATTATATTAGTGGAAGGACTGATAAGTGTGTAGGCTGTTTCGTCCCAGAAAAAAGTGCTTCTTTGTCTTCGTACTGTACTTCTCTTAGGTGCACACATGTTCGCAAATAAAATATCATGTTGAATGTATGACATTCTTCTGTCGTAAGGTAAGATTTCTTGTGTCCTGTGGCGTAAGACTTGCTTGAATGACATACACTATGTGATCAAAAGTATCCGGACACCTGACTGAAAATGACAAGTTCGTGGCGCCCTCCATCGTTAATGCTGGCATTCAATACGGTGTTGGCCCACCCTTCTCCTACTCTCGACGCATACGTCCAATCAGGTGCTGTAATGTTTCTTGGGGAATGGCAGCCCATTCTTCACGGAGAGGTATCGACGTCGGTCGGTGAGGCCTGGCACCAAGTCGGCATTCCAAAACATCCCAAAGGTGTTCTATAAGATTCAGGTCAGGACTGTGCAGACCAGTCCATTACAGGGATGTTACTGTCGTCGAATGACTCCGCCAGAGGCCCTGCATTATGAACAGGTGCTCGATCGTGTTGAAAGATGCAATCGCCATCCCGAATTGCTCTTCAACAATGGTAAGCAAGAAGATGCTTCAATGTAGGCCTGTGCTGTGGTAGTGCCACGCAAAACAACAAGGGGTGCAAGCCCCTTCCATAAAAAATGTGGTGTCACCGCCAGACACCACACTTGCTAGGTGGTAGCTTTAAATCGGCCGCGGTCCATTAGTACATGTCGGACCCGCGTGTCACCACTGTCAGTGATCGCAGACCGAGCGCCACCACACGGCAGGTCTCGAGAGACTTACTAGCACTCGCCCAGTTGTACGGACGACTTAGCTAGCGATGCAACACTGACGAAGCCTCGTTTATTTGCAGAGAGGATAGTTAGAATAGCCTTCAGCTAAGTGAATGGCTACGACCTAGCAAGGCGCCATAGCAATTGATAGTTATCGTATGAAGCATGTCTCATCAAGAACGATGTGTACAAATGATGGACTAAAGTTAAGTATTCCAGAAGCTACGTACTGTTCTTTATAGCATTCATTACTTATCCTGTTTCAGACCTCACGCCATCCTGCGTGAGCTTATAGCGTCCATTTCGGCCTTCTCTAGCAATATAACAAAAAACGCGACCACACCATAACACCACCGCCTCCGAATTTTACTGTTGGCACTACACATGCTGGTACATGACGTTCACCGAACATTCGGCATTCCCACACCCTGCCATCGGATCGCCTCATTGTGTTCCGTGGTTCGTCACTCCACACAACGTTTTTCCACTGTTCAATCGTCCTATGTTTACGCTCCTTACACCAAGCGAGGCGTCGTTTGGCATTTACCGGCGTGATGTGTGGCTTGTGAGCAGCCGCTGGACCATGAAATCCAAGTTTTCTCACTTCCCGCTTAACTGTCATAGTACTGGCAGTGGATCCTGATGCAGTTTGGAATTCCTGTGTGATGGTCTGGATGGATGTCTGCCTATTACACATTACGACGCTCTTCAACTGCCGGCGGCCTCTGTCAGTAAACAGACGAGGTCCGCCTTTACGCTTTTGTGCTTTACGTGTCCCTTCACGTTTCCATTTCACTATCACATCGGAAACAGTGGACCTAGGGATGTGCAAGAGTGTGTAAATCTCGCGTACAGACGTATGACACAAGTGACACCCAATCACCTGACCTCGTTCGAAGTCCGTGAGTTCCACGGGGCGCCCCATTCTGCTCTCTCACGATGTCTAATGACTACTGAGGTCGCTGATATGGAGTACCTGGCAAGAGGTGGCAGCATTGTGCACCAGACATAAAAAAGTATGCTTTTGGGGCTGTCCGACTACTTTTGATCACATAGTGTAGCTGTACCGCTGTCGGTTCCTATATTTGAAAGTGGTCGTAGCATACGATGTCGGTGATTTTGTGCGCCAATCCCTGAATAAAGATGACGTACGTATTCTTTTAATGCTTTAATTTTAACGTACGACTCTACTCTGTTAACATTAACAGTTGAAATTTTATAGTCTTGCATGAAGTGTGTGGTGTCACCGCCAGACACCACACTTGCTAGGTGGTAGCCTTCAAATCGGCCGCGGTCCATTAGTATACGTCGGACCCGCGTGTCGCCACTGTCAGTGATTGCAGACCGAGCGCCACCACACGGCAGGTCTAGAGAGACTTCCTAGCACTCGCCCCAGTTGTACGGCCGACTTTGCTAGCGATGCTACACTGACAAATACGCTCTCATTTGCCGAGACGATAGTTAGCATAGCCTTCAGCTACGTCATCTGCTACGACCTAGCAAGGCGCCATTATCAATAGATATATAACTTGTGATGCCTGTACCGTCAGACCGATGTACACCACTTCTGGATTAATGTTAAGTATTACAGCAACTGCGTCCGTTTTTCTAAGTTCTCATTTCCTTGTAATGTTCCAGACCTCACGCCAATCTACGTGAGCTTAAAAGCGTGCATTTCGGCCTCCTCTAGCAACACGGTGTTGGCCCTTCTGCCAACACTTCAAAGTGAATGTATCTATTATCTGAAGTTGTTTAGTCACCTACGTCCTGAAACGAGTTCAAGGTGGTTTCTAATGCAATCGTGTCTGTTGTTTCCATTGTGTTTCCTGCACGTCGAAGTCAACGTTTCTTCATCCGTTTTGGTTTTGGCTCTACTCTCACTCTCCTGTGTCCTTTGCGACTTTCCCTCCTTTTCTAACATTTTACGGGTCCGCCGCAGTTAATTTTCTAACACTTGTAATGCTTCGGACGTTTGCTTATGCCTGGTCCTTAGTTTTTTGTGATCTCACGTGTTGTTGTAATGCCTTTTGAGGCTGCAGCGGTAGTTGGTGGTTTTTCTGCTTGTGTTTGAGATTCGTGCGATATCCGGTAAGCGTTTCGTCTGACTTGGTTAATTGCTTTCCAGCTTCTTCGGTTATGTGTCTAATAATTACAGACGGAGAGATTGGTACTTTATCCGGATCCGTTTCGGGTGCCCGTATTACGTTACCTAAACTTTAGTTTGTGGGTTAAGCGAAGCCACTACAGTTCTCACTGTGAGGTTATTAGCTGATCCCTGTGTTACCTTTAAAGGTGCTGTCAGTTGTTCCCTAGTATTCATTGATGTTGCACGAGTGTGCAATACACTTACAATGTTGGGCTGTTTCCTAAGTTCCCTTGTTCACTGTCTGCACACGAGCGCAAGTTTTTGTGCGTGTCGTTAACGAGCACAAGCTGACTTAAAATGGTTGGCGGATACACAAATGGCTCAGGTCAGACATTAATAAAGCTTTAAATCCCTGAATGAAGATATATGTGCCATATGTTGCCATGGTATTAGAGTTATACAAGAAAAACGCATTTGAAGGTATCTTTTCTTCTTGAATAATTCGAAAACTACGGCCCCTACCGAAAACGTATTATGGTACAATATTTAAGTTCGCAGAATTTCTTATAAAAAGGATCTATCAATTGTTTCTATAGGGCAGTGTGTGTAGGAAGCGTGAGAATGTGTGCGTGGTATTTTAAGGTGTTGTGGGTTGCATAAGCCCATTGGTAGGGGATAGATGGCTCACTCTGCAGATAATGCAGTTGTCTACACGAAAGTAGCAATAGAAGAAGATAGTAAGAATTTGCAGAACGACCTGTAGACAACTGATAATGGCGCAGGCCCTGGCAGTTGATTCTGAACGTAAATAAATGTTGCGCATACATAGGAAAAGAAATCCACAACTGTACAGCTATAGTATTGATGACAAACAGCTGTAAACAGCGTCTGCGGTAAAATATCTAGGCGTAACTAACCATAGCGACCTTAAGTGGAGTGATCACATAAAACAGACAGGGGGAAAAGTAGATACCAAACTCAGATTCATCGGAAGGATCTTATGGAAATGTAAATCCAAGGAAGTAGTGGCTTATAAGGCGCTTCTTCACCCGATTCTTGGATATTGTTAATCTATCTGGGATGCCTATCGTGTAGGACTGATAGAGGAGATAGAGACGATCCAATGAAGGGCTGCACGTTTCGTCACGGGATCGTATAGCTGGCGAGAGAGCGTTACGGAGATGCTAAGCAAACCGCACTGGCAGGCGTTACAGGAGAAGCGTTGTGCATCCCAGAGAGTTTTACTGTATAAATTTCGATACAGCACTTTCCAGGAGGAGTCTGACAACATATTACTTCCGGCCACATACATCGCGCGTATTTACCACGAGGAGAAAATTCGAGAAATTGGAGCCAATACAGAGGCTTACCGACAATCATTCTTCGCACGAACTATTCGCAAGTGGAATAGGGTTGAAGGGATCAGATAGTGGTACCGAAAGTACCCTCGGCCACACACCATTAGGTGGCTTGCGGAGAACGATGATGTAGAACAAGTATAGGACTCTTTCCCCACGATGTCTAGGTAATATACGCCATCTTTCCTCGTCAAGCATACAAACGTAATACAGCTTTTGGATATAGATGTACAAACGTTACATCAATTTAACAGAAAATATGTCATTCATGTTATCCTGCATATAACAGATTGGAGAAGAGAACATCTATCCTGTCATATCTAAGGACACATTTCTAAAATCTAGCACCGTAGTGTGTTAGAATCATGATGTAGATATTGGTGTAAGGAAAAAAATTGGCAATTACTTTATGGAACTAATGGCAAGCATTGCAAACAAAATTATTTCAGTTTCCTCGACACATGCAACTTCACTTGCTCAGTACCCTTTCAAAAATATGAGTCTTCCACTGGCCTTCCGCAGTGCCGATTTCACATTACCTTCCTCTTTTATATCTCCTCTTACAAATACTTTTAGAAAAGACTTCCTAAACTTAAATCTATATTCGATATTAACAAAGTTCTCTTCTTGAGAAACGATTTTCTTGCCATTACCAGTCTACATTTTCTGCTCTCTCTACTTGGCTGTCATCAGTTTTTTTTTGCTGCCCCAATAACAAAATACACCTATTGTGTCTCATTTGCTAGTATAATTCTCCCAGAATAACATTTAATTTGACTACATTCCATTACTACATTGTTCATCTTACGTCCTCCTTTCATGATACTGTCCGTTCTGTTCAACTGTTCTTCCAAGTCTTTAGCTGTCTCTGACAGAATTATGTCATCGGAAGACCTCAGTGTCTTTATTTATTCTCCCTGAACGTGGATTCCTACTCCAGACTTCTGTGGTTTACTTTACTGCTCGCTCAGTGTACAGATTGAATAATATCGGCGATAGGCTTTAACTCTGTCACACTCTCTCTTCAACCACTGAATCCCTTTGACGCCCGTCGACTCATAACTGCCGTCTGGTTTCTGTACAAGGAGTTGAATAGCCTTTCGCTTCCTGTATTTAACAGAGTTTCAAAGAGTATTTCAGTCAACGTTGTCAAAAGCTTTCTCTAAGTCTACAACTGCTGTAAACGTAGGTTCCCCTACCTTAACCTATCCTGTAAAGTAAGTCGCAGGGTCAGTGTCGCTTCGCGTGTTTCTACATTTATCAGAAATCTAAACTGATTTTCCCAGAAGTCGGCCTCTACCAGTTTTTCCAGTCTTGTATAAGGAATACGTGTCAATATTTTCCAACCATGACTTATTGAACTCATAGTTCGATAATTTTCACACCTTTCTTTGGAATTGCAATCATTAAATTCTTCTTTAAGGCTCAGGGTGTTTTGCCTGTCTCATACATCTTGCACACCTGACGGAATAATTTTGTCATGCCTGGCTCTCCGAAGGTTATCAGTAGATCTGGCGGAATTTCGTTTACTGTCGGGGCCTTGTTTCGACTTCGATCTTTCAGTGCTCTATCAAATTCTTCTCGCAGCATCATTGTAATTTAATCTAGCAGAACGTAGTTTGAATATTTTCTAAACAAGTTTGCATAATGACAGTCGAAGGGTATGGAACTGTTGATGTGAGTTTCGCTAGTCTTAAGAGTACATCTTGCAATGACAATTAACTCAAGCAGACGTTCGGGAGCATGACTGCTACAGAACACAGCTCCTAGGGGCCCACCCAAAGGCTACGTTCCTTCAATCTAGTTGTCATACGTCACGCCGAAGTCGTGTCTACGACACAAGTAGAACATGGGATAGGCAATATCGGATTTCATCCTAATTAGCTGAAGCCCGTATTTGGTGATTTTATAATATCTTATGTCCTACAAATAAAGCTGTTTCAGAGCACCAGGACATTGAAAATACCTTGAAAACGTGTCGTTGTTGGTATGACTTGTAAGAAAATGACAGGAAACGCAATATAAGTTTTTAAAGAATTTTCTTATAGCGTTTATTTCGTATTATGACATGGACGGTATGAAAGTATGCCAATGGTAGTAGTGCAGTGAAGGTGTATCAAAAACTCGTCGTTCTTAGTATTACTTGTTATAATTAGACTTTGGTTAATGACTTATCGGTGATTAATGCCTTCAGGGTATCACATGTGTGCAAAAGTTACGATGTCGAAGTTAGTGAGGTAACATCCTGCATCTTGTACATGTAATAGTCGTGCTGTAACATTAGATTTTATGTAGATATACAGCTCTTTCTCTCGTGAGTGAATTTTTTTCCGTTGTATAAACATTCCAGGAAAAAAGCACCAACAAATTGCATATTTCTATATTTCTGTGCAAAACTTACGAGCTAGCTAGATAAATAACATGTTAGCTATTACGTGGAAATGAATGAAGGTGCTGGAACATGTTAACAGAGGTTTCCCAGTCGCGCACAGGAAGTGAGACGTCATATGGGGTGAGGTGAGCGTGATTATAGCCTGAAATGGGACTTGCCCCAGAACAGGAAGGAGTTGAAGAGGGCGGGAAAGAGAGAGTGTTCGTCGATCAGCAAGCAGTTACTTTACACTGCGCTGGTGTTCTTCACATGGCCCGTAGACAACACGTGGATGACTTTTCATGGGGAAAAATCATCGTGAAACAGAGCAGGACGAAGTGTTTGGAGTGTAGCCCAGGAGTTTCGTATTGCACACAGCATTGTTTTAAGGCAGGGCTTAACAACTGGCCGGTTTTGAGCGCGAGTACTCGCGTCTGCTCAGGCACGTGCTAGCGAGCAGGTGCAAGGTCGCTGAGTACGGAGGGAGGGGAGGGAGGGGAAATGCGCGCGCACGTTTGAATAGGGCCGCAGCGTGCCTATTGAATTCGCGCCGACTGTGTAACGTTTAAAGTACTACGATAAGTTCTAATAGTCACTTCGCTGGTTAAGAATCATGTCAAGTCGCCGTTGTGTAACCCCAACCATTCTTTCGCAGCTCAACCCCCATTGGGAGGAATTGTATCTGTTTACAGAAAAGATGGTGTTGCAAAATGTTTAGTATGTCACAAAACGCTGAATTCTTTTAGGAAATTTAATGTGCAGCGACATTATATGTCGTACCACGCGAAAGACTACTGAAGTGGAAAATGTGATGGACCAGATCGTGCACAGGAAGTTATTAAACTTAAAAGGAAGCTATCCGAAGAAGATCTGGACGACGAAGAAAAACCAACTCAGGCAGCTCTCAGAGTTAGTTACAAAATAGCTTTGCTTTTAGCAAAATCCCTGCGCCCCTTCACTGATGGCGATTAATAAAAGAATGTTTGGTAGTTTCAGCGGAACATTTGTGTCAAAAATGGCTCTGAGCACTATGGGACTTAACATCTGAGGTCATCAGTCCCCTAGAACTTAGAACTACTTAAACCTAACTAACCTAAGGATATCACACACATCCATGCCCGAGGCAGGATTCGAACCTGCGACCGTAGCTGTCACGCGGTTCCAGACTGAAGCGCCTAGAACCGCACGGCCACACCGGCCGGCAACATTAGTGTCCATCTCAAGTTTAACAGTTTCGGATTGTGCCATTATCTAACATGACCATTATGCGTCGCATACAGGACATGGCAGACGACGTCCAGAGCCATCTTGCAAATATCTATAAAGATTTTATGGCGTATTCTCTAGCACTGGACGAAAGTGTTGATATCACTGGAATAGCGCAGCTTGCCATATTTATTAGAGGTGTTAATAGAGATCTTCAGGTATGGGAGGAGATCCTCGATGTAGTAGCCATGAAGAACACTACAACCGTAGGTGATATTTTAAGTAGTGTTGCAGAATGTGTTGAAAATATAGGATTGTCGTGGAATTCTTTAGTTTCAGTGTCTACAGACGGTGCACCAGCGATGACAGGGAAAAATCAGATTTCGTTGCGTTGTTGAAGGAGAAAATGCAAAAACTGACCGTGCCGAATGAAATAAGGGGCGTTCACTGTGTGATCCACCAGGAAAACTTATGTGCAAAGAATATCACTCTAAAAAATGTGATGAGTGTTGTTGTTCGTACAACCAATTATATAAGGAAGCATGGGCTGCAACACAGGCAATTTAAAAGCTTTCCTGATGATGTAGAAAGCCAGTATGGTAGCCTGCCTTATTACAGCGAGGTCCGCTGGCTTAGTCGTGGCGAATTATTAAATCGATTTTTTTGCCTGTTAGAGGAGATAAATATGTCCACGGAAATAAATAACATGTGTGTTCCTGAACTGAAAGAGCCTTCATGGAAATGTGATGTCGCGTTCTTAGCAGATTTAACTAGCCATCTGAATGCTTTGAACATTTCACTACAAGGTAAAGATCTGCCAATTACTCATTTCATAGATCGAATACAAGCTTGTAAAATGAAATTGACACTTTGGGTGAGTCAGCTGGAAACAGGAAATCTAGCTCATTTTCCTAAATTATCATCCATGCAAGACGTTCACAAAGACTGAACGTTATTCACATAGTTTAGTTGCCCATAATGAAGAATTTGATCAACGCTTTCAAGATCTGACAGCACTAGACAGTGATTTTGATCTGTTCTCCTCTCCATATTCAACGAATATTGAAGAGATTCGTCCTGAGCTGCAATTAGAAATTATTGACCTGCAGTGTGACAGAATACAGAGACAAATTTCAGAACAAGAAAAAAATTTTGGAATTCTACAGACACTTCCCTCAGGATAGATTTCCTCCTTTGCACAAACTGGCGGCTACAATAATATCAGTGTTCGGTTCCACGTATATTTGTGAACAACTGTTCTCTGCAATGAAATGTAACAAGACACGCCTGAGAAACGCATTGTCTGATCGAAATTTAAACTGCACGCTGCGCCTACAATGCACAAAACATAGACGCAACTGTAAATGGCAAAAAGTACAAGATAACCGAGAATCCCTCACTTCAGTGACACCTTATATTGTGTAACAGTTCACAAATTAATACCAGTGTAGAGGCATACACTAAGCTAATAAAATTATGTGGCACATGTACATTCTCCTTTATTTGTTTCATTTGTCGCAGTAATAATTCGTGAGTGATATCCCTGCAGGTGGCCGCGGATTTACATTGACTGGCGGCAGCTGCTGTGTGCCCCACGTGACTCTCCCCACTCTCTACTCTGGTCCGGTAGTGGGGGTAGCGTGCTCGCGCTGCTCCGTGCTCGCGCCTTGCTGCTCACAGCTTGCTCCGCGAGCACGTATGTTGTGAAGCCCTGTTTTAAGGGCATGGATAGCGTTCCGAACACGAGGCACTGCTGCCCGAAGCAGAGGAGATGGTTGACCACGGTCAGCTACAGCAGGAGATGATCGATACATTGTGCAACAGGAAAAATGGGACACACAAAATGGCGTGGTCAATTGCGGCCACATTAAACACGAATGCGTGGCACGCCGTCAAACGCTTCACAGTGGCACGGTACCGTCAAGGCGGTGGTCTTTTATCCCAGCAACAGTTCTGTTGACACCCACTTATCTGCGGCACCGTTTGTGATGTTGCTGACAGAATAGGGTTTCGATTGACGGGGAGTGGATGATACATCATTCGCGTTTTTAAGTGATAGATCTTTAAAATTCCTTCCTTTGGGCAAAGTCTTCGTTCATAATTTAATTTAACCCCCTTTCCTTTTTTGCTGAAATTAAGATCTTATTCATAAATTTCCAACTTGTACAAGAGGGTATGACCGTGTATCACTCTGATCTCATGAAATTTTATTTCATTGCCTTAACACTGTAAAGCTTGTTCCGCTGTAGCTGACTTATCAGTTTCTTCGCACTGACGATTCCTCATGTGTTTATCTAAATATGTTCGAGTATAATGACTTTTCTGGAGACTAGAAATCTACTTGTAGGAATCAGCATGGGTTTCGAAAAAGACGGTCGTGTGAAACCCAGTTCGCGCTATTCGTCCACGAGACTCAGAGGGCCATAGACACGGGTTCACAGGTAGATGCCGTGTTTCTTGACTTCCGCAAGGCGTTCGATAGTTCCCCACAGCGGTTTAATGAACAAAGTAAGAGCATATGGACTATCAGACCAATTGTGTGGTTGGATTGAAGAGTTCCTAGATAACAGAACGCAGCATGTCATTCTCAATGGAGAGAAGTCTTCGGAAGTAAGAGTGATTTCAGGTGTGCCGCAGGGGAGTATCATAGGACCGTTGCTGTTCACAATATACGTAAATGACCTTGTGGATGACATCGGAAGTTCACTGAGGCTTTTTGCAGATGATGCTGTGGTGTATCGAGAGGTTGTAACAATGGAAAATTGTACTGAAATGCAGGAGGATCTGCAGCGAATTGACGCATTGTGCAGGGAATGGCAATTCAATCTCAATGTAGAAAAGTGTAATGTGCTGGGAATACATAGAAAGATAGATCCCTTATCATTTAGCTACAAAATAGCAGGCCAGCAACTGGAAGCAGTTAATCCATAAATTATCTGGGAGTACGCATTAGGAGTGATTTAAAATGGAATGATCATATAAAATTGATCGTCGGTAAAGCAGATACCAGACTGAGATTCATTGGAAAAATCCTTAGGAAATGAGCAGTGTGGGATCCGTACCAGATAGGGTTGATAGAAGAGATAGAGAAGATCCAACGGAGAGCAGCGCGCTTCGTTACAGGATCATTTAGTAATCGCGAAAGCGTTACGGAGATGATAGATAAACTCCAGTGGAAGACTCCGCAGGAGAGACGCTCAGTAGCTAGGTACGGGCTTTTGTTAAAGTTTCGAGAACATACCTTCACCGAAGAGTCAAGCAGTATATTGCTCCCTCCTACGTATATCTCGCGAAGAGACCATGAGAATAAAATCAGAGAGATTATAGCCCACACAGAAGCATACCGACAATCCTTCTTTCCACGAACAATACGAGACTGTAATAGAAGGGAGAACCGAGAGAGGTACTCAGGATACCCTCCGCCACACACCGTCAGGTGGCTTGCGGAGTATGGATGTAGATGTACATGTAAATACTTCTCTCAGTGGTTCCATCGAATGCTTTGTCATGATTGCACGAAACTTTTTGCACAGCAAATTGTGAGAATATGAAACTATAGACATCTGTAATGCAGATCTATCGAACAATGTCAAAAATTAAGTGGTATAATAAATTACGAAATGGGGAAGTACGAGGGTCGGAACTTCAGTAGTGGCAACTTTTTATTTGCAGCTCGTACAAAGTCGATACTTGTTTCAAAGTTTTACTGACCTACAAAGTAGTCACGAGCATTGTGTTGCCAGCGATGTGGAAGTCGTAGGATACTCTTAGCAGTGCCAGTTGTGTTGACAGTTCGAGCGGCGCTGTCTATTGCCCGACGGATTTGTAGCAGTTCTGAATCGAATGAGGTGTTTTTGGAACACAACCTACGACCAGCTTAGAGACAGAAGTGACGACACTTTCTGCATGACCTGACCATTTTGCAAGACAATGCTCAAGCACGTACAGTGCAAGCTGTTACTGATTTGTTTGACTAATTGGCCTGCTAAGTGCTATACCTCCTACTACACTCCCCTGACTGAAGCACTCGTGAGCTCAACTCGAATTCTAAACTCAAGGAAACACTTCACCTCATTCGCTTCAGAACTGCTACAAATTCGTCGGGCAACAGACCGCGCCGCTCGAACTGACAACACAACTGGCACTGCTAAGAGTATCCTACGACTTCCACATCGCTGGCAACGAGTTATACACAATGCTGGTGACTACTTTGAAGGTCAGTAAAACTTTGAATCACGTATATATTTTGTACGAGATATAAATAAATAGTTGCCACTATTAAAGTTCCAACACTCGTATTAAAGACAATAAATGAGGGAAGGGGGCGTCTACAGTAGTGGCTGCTTAAGAGAACATGTTTGAAGAGGTGGGAACAAATGGACTTCATCACTGCATACGTTTGGCTTTTGCTAAGTCAATAATTTTACTCGCAAAGCCAACAATACTTAGGTGGACGCAGAGAAGCTTGATGTGAAATGGACTTAGCAAAGTAAGGAAAACGACTTCAGCATTGTCATACACCTGTATAACTGGGCTTTACTTTTGACCCACATTGTCCTTCAAGAAACATTGCTACAATACCAGGATGAAGGCCGGTGCATGGAACAATATTCTGAAGACACTCAATCGTCACGGGGGA
This sequence comes from Schistocerca piceifrons, assembly GCF_021461385.2. Lineage (NCBI taxonomy): Eukaryota > Metazoa > Arthropoda > Insecta > Orthoptera > Acrididae > Schistocerca > Schistocerca piceifrons. Next base: position 767,813,310 of record NC_060141.1, on the reverse strand, counting down.
GCCAGTCCTCGCATGCCGAGAACTTCTGCTCTCGTCTTATGCGTCCCAGCTGCAAAGTACACCTCACCTGCGTGGGATGCATCTGCCCTTACCATGCAGGTTGATACCGCAATCGGGGAGACTGTCCAAATCCTATCGGGAAGTATAACGCCAGCTAGTCTAAAAACTCTATCCGATTGTTCGAATTGTTCATCAACTGTCAGTATGATCGCTGAACGATCATCAAGCTGTAGTCAATCGACTGAAATTCATAAACAGTTGGAACATCGGAATCTAACCGCTTCACCAAATGGAAGAGTAAGCCGCCGCCGGGTAATCCTGCACAGGAAGAGTTAGCCTCGGGAAACGATCTACCCTATCCTGTTTCGAGACCGCTCGATCGTCTTAGAGTGGGCGCCACCCGTTTCAAGACCAACATGAAAATAGGGGCGCCTCCGCTGTTGATGGAGACGCATCCTGCGAGTGCGGAGCAACACGAGGTCCGAGCCACCTATTCATATGCCCTCTACTGAAACGCCTTTGGAAACATTGGAATTGAGGAAAATAGGGTCATCATACATGCTTCGTTCTAGAAATGCATACTAGACACGAAAATGAATTCATCGGACGTCTGTTAAGGTATCCACGAATAGTTTATTAGGCAATGGACAGAGCAGGAAAGGAAAAATAGTAGCATTAGACTATAGTATGCAAAATATATTACAGAAGATCTTGCCTGCAAAAGTTGTGTAAAGATGTGATAGGAGGCTGTAGGTAATTGAATGGGCATGTCTCCACAGTTGAATTTCGTGAACGCGTAAATGCCTTTGTACTGTTTGAAATTACTAGCGCGCAGTGTTATCAGAGATGCTGTGTCGCTTGGACCATCTTTGCTTTGCAAGATGGATGGGAGATGATGCATACTACTAATCATGAGATAAGGAGACAGCAGTCGGTGGTGGTGTGTGAGGAGGAGTAGAATAATATTTTATTATGATTATTTTGATGAGAATTAGATGATTTAATTTAAGGTAACTGATTTGATATTTTGTACTTTATTGCGACATGTTGCAGTTACACATTCTTGGTTCAGACATTAAGAGACTTGAGTGTAAGGAAAGGAAAACAGCCATTCATAATTTTCAGTTTGTATTTGAGGGTAGGAGTAGCTGTTGACTAATGTCATTTTTACGAGTTGCATTCTTGAAAAAATCTCGTTTGTTGTAAAAGACTATTTACGTATGTCCACTCAAGAACTTTAATTTTTTGTATTGATGTTTGTGAAGCAAAGAGATAATTTTTCGATATACAACTTTTCTAATCAGAAAACTAATTACATTTGGTGTTATAATTTTTCCCAAGGGAATGCCCGCGCTCAGAGACCATGACAAAATATGAGTGATCATTTTTACTTACTCTGGTTTTTTTTAGGAACCACGTATACTTTGCCTTTATTTTTAAAGAGAGCACGTTACATCAGGCGCATCTCTGTAGTTAGTTGCAGCTCAGCAAATGCGATGCGCTTTCAGGACAAAAGCGGTGTCATGGTGTTTCCAATGAGCAACTGTCAATTGTGCAACAGGTAAGCCAAAAACTAAATAATCAAAAAAGGGAACTGAGTTTTTTCAGGGCCAATTTATGAGCTTAAAAGTTTAATGATTCTCAGTGTGGAATTCAGACAGTATTCTTGCCATTACGATTGTCTAAACAGAAAGTTAACCAGATAAAAACTTTCAAGTTAATTTTTCGCAGTCAGATTTTCCAACATACTCTCTCGGTCAAATCCGTACCTTTAAAGTTTATGAATTCCTATGTCGAAAATGCGTGTACATTGTTCTTCAACGGAAGGTTAAAAAACACTGGGCATGCGTCTTCAAATACAGAGAGATATGTGAAGAGGCAGAATACGGCGCTGCGGTCGGCAACGCCTATGTAGGACTGGCTGGCGCAGTTGTTATATCGGTTAGTGCTGCTATAATGGCAAGTTATCAAGATTTAAGTGTTCGGAGCTGGTGTTACAGTCGGACCACGAGCGATGGGACACAGCATCTCCGAAGTAGTGATGATTTTTCCGTACGACCGCTTCACGAGTATAACACGAATATCAGGACTCCGGTAAAACATCAAATCGCCACTGCCCGAAAAAATCCTGCAAGAACGGAACCAACGACGACGACTGAAGAGACTCGTTCAACGTGACAGAAGTGCAACCCTTCCGCAAATAGCTACAGATTTCAGTACTGGGCCACCAACAAGTGTCAGCAAGCGAACCAGTCAACGAAACATCATTGATATGGGCTTTCGGAGCCGTAGGCCCACTCGTGTACTTTTAATGACTGCACGACACGAAGCTTTACGCCTCACCTGGGCCCGTCAACACCGACATTGGACTGTTGATGACTGGAAACATGCTGCCTGGTCGGATGAGTCACGTTTCAGATTGTATCCAGTGGATCGGCGTGTACCGATATGGAGACAACCTCATGAATCCATGGATCCTGCATGTAAGCAGGGGACTTTTCAAGGTGGTGCAGGCTCGGTGATGGTCTGTGTGTATACGCTTCTGCATATGTTTCTAGAGAGAGATGATTTTTAGCGTAGTGTAATGCAAACATTGTCAGTTTCTGTTAGTGTTAGTGTGTACTGTCAAAGTCTGAATCGAATAAGAGAGGGCGAGACTGTCAACTGTATTGGTCACTTTACAGCAATTGTTCTAACTCAGTTCTAATGATATGGTAACATTTGATATTTTTTTTGCATTAATAATGTGGGATGAAGAAATTAGTGACATAATTCTAGGACACAAGTTAGTAAACTAGCGTATTTAATTTTAGAGGAAAATTATTAACGCACTTTGTAGGATTGATCAGGTGATCTTTGAAACAAAACCGAGGCCCCAACTTTGCAAGCAGCCGTGTCAGCGAGGGAAGGCGAACGCACTAGCGGATGTCCTTATTCCCGGCGGGAGAGTCGGCTGCATACTTTGCGCTGCCGGGAGTCCGACCATTAAACTTACAATACTTGTGCTCCACCTGGTAATTAATTTTGGGTTCTTTCATTAGAGTTGTTATTAAAGTCAGGAGTCCTGGTGGCCGAGCTAAGTAGTGTGCAGGTATTCGTAATTGAATTCCGTAGCAGGTAAACTGCTCCGTAATTTTCTCGAAGCGTAACGATCTTTTGTGTCCACTAGAACTGCGAATACCAGTTGCAGCAATGAAACGAAGTGATTGTCCACTTCGTTTCAACTAACTACGAGTAGATAACATTCCTCCACTGCTCCAGCTTAAGTAGAGTTTTACATGTGCGACGTTTTCTTTATTTCCGGCATTCTACATCTACAGCTCTTTGCAGCTAAGATACTGAGAAAAATATTGCACGAAAAAACGGAAAAGAGAACTGGGAATCTGGTACATGACGCTCAGTTTGACTTTCGGGAAGGTAAAGACACTAGAGTGACAGCTCCGACGTTGCGATGAAACCGAGACTTACGATAAATTAAGACCCGTCGTAGGATTGTCGAGCCAGCAAAAGCATTCAGCAACGTAGATAAGTGCCATGATGTCCGAAATTTTGAGGAAAAATAGGAGTATGCTACAGAGAAAGAAGGGTAATACAAAGTGTCCACAAGAACCAAGACGAAATTCTAACATTGACCTCTCAATACAAATTCTTTAATAACTTGTTATTAACAGTATGAACTTGTTCCAGAGAAGTAGCTGCTTTCACTCATTTAATGCTAGACAGAAGTACAGTGAATTTGTATCGCATTTGTTTGGCTCACAAGCGCAGAAAGGCGTGCAGTATCCTGCTCCATCCCTTTTCTATAAGCTACCACAAGAATTAAAAACCCTTAGCAGTAATCCACAAGTTTCAAATCTGAACGGAAGAATTTCCTTATGGCTCACTTCGTCCTCTTGGGGAGTTCCTGGAAAAAAAATTAAATTTTTTTGTTACATACTCAGCAATTTGTCTACATGGGATTCGTGCACATTTTATTCAACCTGTTAACTTCCGATGTTTAATACGTGTAATGCCCCGTTACAGTATGGAACTAAATGTGTAAAATAAAGTAAATAAAAAAGACAAAGATCAAAAACGAAGGCTTTGATTTAAACTGCTGTATGAAAGGGATGCTGCCTTTCCCACATACTGCTCAATTACAATGGTCGGATTGAAATTCACAGTAAAGGGCTGTCATCGATACAATTCGCTGATGACATTGCTATTTTCGGTGAAGACGAAGAATTAGAGGATCTAGAATGACATTTTCACTCTGCAGCGGAGTGCGCGCTGATATGAAACTTTCTGGCAGATTGAAACTGTGTGCCTCACCGAGACTCGAACTCGGGACCTTTGCCTTTCGCGGGCAAGTGCTGTGCCATCTGAGCTACCCAAACACGACTCACGCTCCGTCCTCACAGCTTTACTTCCGCCAGTACTTCGTCTCCTACTTTCCAAACTTCACAGAAACTCTCCGCGAAAGGAAAGCTGTGAGGACGGAGCGTGAGTCGTGCTTGGGTAGCTCAGATTGTAGAACACTTCCCCGCGAAAGGCAAAGGTCCCAAGTTAGAGTCTCGGTCAGGCACACAAAATGGTTCAAATGGCTCTGAGCACTATGGGACTGAACATCTGTGGTCATCAGTCCCCTAGAACTTAGAACTACTTAAACCTAACTAACCTAAGGACATCACACACACCCATGCCCGAGGCAGGATTCGAACCTGCGACCGTAGCAGTCGCGCGGTTCCGGACTGCAGCGCCAAAACCTCTAGACCACCGCGGCCGGCGGTCAGGTACACAGTTTTAATGTACCAGGAAGTTTTAAATTAGAGGATCTGTTTAACGAAATGGACAGTTTCATTTCCCAAGAAATACGAAGGTACGAGTAGCAGAATGATCACAGGGATAAATTTAGCTTGAACTATTCTGTGTCACATATCCAGCGTCATAGCAAAGTGGTTAGCGCACTGGACTCGCATTCGGGAGGACGACGGTTCAAAGACGCGGCCGGCCATCCTGATTTAGGTTTTCCGTAGTTTCCCTAAATCGTTTCAGGCAAATGCCTGAATGGTTCCCTTGGAAGAACACTCACCGTTTCCTTCCCCATCCTTCCCTAATCCGAGCTTGCGCTCCGTCTCTAATGACCTCGTTGTCGATGGGACGTTATACACTAATATCCTCGCGTCACCAATTTTGATGTTAAGAACATCTGCCACGTTGGAAACAAAATAACGCATGACAGATGAAGCAGCTAGAATGTGTCAAGAGGACATGCCTGCCTAAAAGAAATCTACAAGTATCAAGCACACGCGTTAAGCTTTAAGAAATATCTGCGACTGTAACTTTTAAGCGCAGCGACAGATTAATTTGGATCACACTGTATAGATGATCGGTAGGCATGTGATAATTTAACAGGAATGCCCAACGGCTCAAACGCAATCAGCCTAACTCAAACGAAAAGAACACAACAAGAGTCTCAACGACAGAAATATCCAAATCTGCTAAATGGCAAGGCGCTGGGAGGCTCACCATAAGGTCCAGTTTGTAAAATGATTGGCAAATTAACGCTCAGCCGCCGTATGTACTATTTCCAACGGCTGTGCAACGTGACGTAAGCACAACTCAACTCTGCTCACGCTACGCGGGTCTATATCCACGTTTTCGGCAGCTCACTGTCTTCCCAGCGCCTTGTCAGGAAACATGCGTGCACGGCACACCCTGCCCCCCCTCCCCCCCCCCCCCCGGATGGGGAGCCGGCCGGTGTGGCCGTGCGGTTCTAGGCGCTTCAGTCTGGAACCGCGTGACCGCTACGGTCGCAGGTTCGAATCCTCCCTCGGGCATGGATGTGTGTCATGTCCTTAGGTTAGTTAGGTTTAAGTAGTTCTAAGTACTAGGGGACTAATGACCACAGATGTTAAGTCCCATAGTGCTCAGAGGCATTTGAACGGCACAACCATCCCTCCCCCAGCCCTCCTCCCTTAAGGTATGTAAGTGCGGGGAGGGGTCGAGCAGCCTTGTCCCGTCTGGCTCCCAGCATCTGTCTTCCCCAGCTCACACGAGTTTGCCTATGTGCCCCCAAACTAACCCTGGGTTATAAATTTTACCAGTGATACCTGACCAACCCTGTACGAGCCCAAAAGTCTCGACAATATCTTGGGCATGACCTTGCCAGTTCCTCGGCTGTATCCCCAACTGTTCTTTAGGTAAACCAAACTCACAACCCGCACCCGCAACGAGGCAGGGCGCGTGCCCTTATTATGTCGTGAAGCCTTCCTCGGGCGCGCTAACCGGATGTCGTAATGGGCAGCCTCCCAGTTATTGCTAGTGGTCTCCGAGTTATCTGCTTGAATCAGATCATTATTGAACAAGGTGGATAGTGGGCTGAAGGGACACCCTTCTCCAGCATTACTTTTCTTCAACAGTAGCAGTCGATACTAGAAATATTTTTCGAATTGTGGATAGGTCAATATTACTTCAGCTGTTTTCCCGAACAATTTCATACACAATGTTATATCACAAGCTGCAATTTACGAAAAGAATTACTTTATTTTCGTTGTTACAATCGATATGTACAAGCTCTTCATGTACAGTTAAAATTCTTTTTTTTAGAAATATTTTAAATTACATAATAATTGGCACACTTAAAATTTATATTATTAATTACAGAATCTAGTAGTTTGCTATGCCTATTTCTGGATTCATTTATATAATAATTTAATTGAAATTTGACAAGAAAAATTGTAAGCCCTTTGGAATATTGTTGTTACAACAGTGAGGTAGTAGTAAGCGTGCCTCTGGTTTGATTGGATGTATTTTTGTATTTTAGAAGAATGATATAAATTCGGGTTTGTTGATGTACAAATTGAAAAAGTGATATAGTAAAATGTGAGACTTTAAATAATCATGAAAACAAAAGTTCTGCAAAGATATTGTCCAAAATTAGTTAGATCGAACCGTGAGAACTTAAAATTTGAGAATTTCAGCTTCAAGACTTAAATCCTAGACATGAAGAACTGGAGCCAACTGTGAGAGAAAAGATAAGTTGAATGTAAATCTTACTCCAGTTTTCTGAAAAGACTTCACCACCGTGGACACTAGCAACAACAAGAAAGGGAGAAGTAGATGGTGAATTCACAACAAACGAACACGTCAATTTAGACAATGTACTCCAGTGGGATTCGTGCACAGCAGTATCAAAGGCCAACCTTAATCATCCCAGAGACTCATTCAACTTGGTCAGAGCTTTATGGTGGTAAATAAATAGGACAGCCTTTGAATTGTGATTGATGCTTTCGGCAAATGAAGTCTGTAGATGGTAAGGAGTGGCCATGACGTGGTTCATCGCTCTACCAAAACAAAATTTTCTGAATTCACGAGACGTTATCACTCACTAAAATCTTAGGATCCCAAAACACAGAAGATACTTGAGCGACTAGTCGCACCGTGGTGCTGCTGTTAAAGTCTGACTTAGAAGGAGCCAAACAATATGATGGAAAGCATCTACAATGACCAGGAGGTACCAATTACCCTGTTTGGTTTGGGTTAGGGGACCCAGATAGTTGATAAAGGCCTTTTCCATCAGATGTCCATGCCAGTCAGAATGAAGCTCACCAAACATTGTGTTCGGTTTTGGCTTAGATGTTCTTTAATGAACATGAGCATGTTATGCACCCCTCAATGAACCACCCCCTCCCACAAATGGACTGGTGGAAATACTGAAATATCGGCGCACTAATTGTCTGGGAAGACAAATGTGATGCTTCTCATCATACCGAGTCGTAAAATATAGCAGACCATTACACACGGAATATCCTGTTAGTCCCCTTTTTTCGAAGCGTTTGTGCATACTGCTCAGCTTCCGAGCCTGTTGTTTTTCTTGCAATTTTCTAGGATTTGCCCCAACACAGCTCCACCTACACATTACTCACTCTCCTCCATGGGGTTATCCTGGCCTCCTCACCATGGAACCTACAGTTTAATGCCTCGTCGACGCTATTTTCAGAGCCCGTAAAATGTTTCACAGAAGACCTAAGAGCAGAAACACAGACTTTCCATCTTCCTTTGTGTCCTTCCTTACGGGGTCTGGCGAGCACCCACATCAGGGCTTTATTATTTGTCTCCAATTGGAAAGGTTTACGTTCCAAAACGAACTTCAAATGCTCCAGGATGAATAAAACAGCTGGGGCCACCAGCTCATAGACCGAGTATTAACTAGCTTCTGGTAGTGAAGGAGATGTATACCTGATGGATCTTCTCTCCATCCTGAGTCGGACGCATCTGTCTCTTAAAAGCTAGTGTTCAAAATTTGGTACCGACAACGCTTGAGCACTAGTCATCAGGTCTTTCAGTATGAAACTGATGCTTGCTCCGAGACTGCCCCATTGAAAGCGAACTCTTTTTCAGCATAGCTGATCAGGTGGCAAAGCCAATTGGTCAAAATTGGCGTTGAACCACCAAAAGAAATTTACCATCCCTACGAAATGTGCGACCTCTTTCTTATCTTCAGGCCTAGGGAATTAAATATCTTTTGTTCAGGTATAGTCAACGTCCACCCCCCTGGAGATAATGTGTCCTAAAAAGGAAATTTCCGCTTAGCCAGAGTAGCATTGGACACGTTAATCGTTAATCCCACCTGCCTGGAACACTGAACCACTTGCTCAATGTGAAATGTTTGTCTATAAATAACATCATCAAGGTAGTTACTTGAAATTATGTAGCACCAAATTTAACAGCCAAAATAATACAGCTGGCACAGTAGCCAAGCCAAACGGCAGTTAATAGATACCAGTCCATACAAAAGGCAGTTCGATTCCTTCGCTAGGGGAGCCTGATAAGAGCTTGATTGAGATTTAGCACCGTGAAGTACCTAGCAACGGATGACCAGGTGAAGCAGTTGTGTTGTGAGGCGTAGGGATCTGGGGGAAGAATAATATTTCACACAAGTGGCGCGTGAGGACGTAACTTACTACTCTTGTGGATGATTATTAATAAGGGGCTGAAAGACCTGGCAGTTCACCTGAAAGGCAGCCAATTATACGACACTGTACTTATTAAGCCACTTGCTGATAAGGAAGATGTTGTGACTTGGCAAGACAGCCAAGCCACTATGAGGTAGCCGAAAGGCACGCGTTTAAGCTCACGCAGGCTGGCGCGAGGTCTGGAACAGTTAAAGGAGTTGAGTCTAGTAAAAAAAGTACGTAGCTGTTGGAATAACTTTAATCCATAATTGGTGAACGTCGGTCTGACGGTACATGCATCACAAGATAAATAGCAATTCATAATGGCGCCTTGCTAGGTCGTAGCAAATGACGTAGCTGAAGGCTATGCTAACTATCGTCTCGGCAAATGAGAGCGTATTTGTCAGTGAACCATTCCGAGCAACGTCGGCTGTACAACTGGGGCGAGTGCTAGGAATACTCTCTCGACCTGCCGTGTGGCGGCGCTCGGTCTGCAATCACTGATAGTGGCGACACGCGGGTCCGACGTATACTAGCGGACCGCGGCCGATTTAAAGGCTACCACCTAGCAAGTGTGGTGTCTGGCGGTGACACCACAGAAGACATGGGTACTAGAAATGGGAGAGCGACTCCCATTGGCTGTTCCATCCAGTGTCCAACGCCACTGGCGAAGGAAGGGAAGCTAGGCCGAGCAGACGCACAACTGTCAAGCAGCGCGAGAGACACCCTTGAGGTGTCGAAGTGTGGTCGGGGCGCATCCCTCTGACTTGATGACGGGGAAAGGAGATACATTGGTGTGAATATTTTCTTCACCCGGCTCCAAAATTTAGTCAAGAGATGGCTGAATTCTTTTCGTAAATCTTGTGAACGGAGAACGAAGAGAGCCAATATAGTTATTTCTTGCGAGAACAGCGAGGGAAAAGTAACACATGGCGTGCCAGCCTTGCGCGCGCGTTTAGCCATTAAAAGCATTCTAGGATGAAGTTAACGTCTTATGCTTCACGAAAACGTAGGCCAGGTTTGCTGAGATAGAATTAGCGAAGCAAAGTGTAGGATTTTGATAGCTTCACAGATCCGACAACACACGGCAGGAGCCAAGCTGACGACACTGCGCAACACAAGGTAGAGAACGCAGCACGCCATTAAACATGAATGTCGTATCACAAGTAAGTTTCTACTCCAGTGATATGAAGCTCGAAGTATGAAGACTGTCGTTGTAATATTTCCCTAATTTGACCTATTTCCTTCATGCGCTCAATAGCCACGTTTGGTTAACATTTGTGGGGAAAGTAAATTTGTTCGCGTCAAACATTGTTCAGCTCGACAGTAGGATAGTCTTCCATCAGAGCGTCTTTCTCTCAGTTAAAATAATTAACTATCCTAAATTGTGACATTTATTTTTCATATTTTTCATTGTTAGAGAAATTTTAATACCAGGATCCCCTTGTCTGAACAAGTGATAATTGAGATAACTCTTGTGCATTGTAATGACCCAACATGTACAAAAGTAACCTCAATTAATACAATTACACGGAATAGTTATCTATTCTAAGATAGAGGTCCCCTTTCTACCTCATTGGAATATTTTAGGAATACTAATGGCAGCTATTCTTTCGGAAGTCTAAATCCTTGGTGAGTAACAGCATGTTTCCTTAGAGACGGGGTTCAAATTGCGTTATGCACGATAAGTGGAATGGTGCACACAGTGCAAACATAACATCCAGTTATCACCAATCAGGCGTGTTTAGAGTGTAAATCAGGAAGGGCACTGGTTCTTGAACAACTTTCAAATTTAGGTTATGATAATCAACTACCGATCTGTAGCCCTCCCCACTGCTTGGGTACCAGAAAAATTGGAGATGCATGAGGTGGAACAGATGGCCGAATTATGCCATCCGCTAGTTTTTGGTCAATGATCTTGTATCTCTCATTTCGTGTGGGGACAACTGTTACGGTTATTGCCATACTTAATCGATTAGTAGGATGTTTTACTCAACCTCAATTTGACTGTACATACCTCACGATACTGGTTTAGAACCGACCAAAAAAAAAAAAAAGTTTCTGATCCACGTCCATCTGATATGTTTTGAAGACTGACTCAGCACTAGCTGAGCATACCTCCGAGCGGTGTGTGTGTGTGTGTGTGTGTGTGTGTGTGTGTGTGTGTGTGTGTACGCGATAATATCTTTCGATTTGGCCTGAAATTAACTTCAGATACAAATAAACAGTTTCTAATGGGCGACTGGGAAAATAGCTTGGAAGTATTCAGAATTCCAGTCTCATCTTCTAAACGAAATGTCAACCACAACGAATTAATGATCAATGGTGTCCATTGGAAGATGCCCAGTCGTCTCTACAAGGGGACATAATGGATTATGGTGGTTATTGAACAGATTCCAAGCACGTTGTTCAGCAAGGAGAGGTGATGCATTAACTGGACTTCGCGACAGTTCGCCTTCTGGATTCGAGCCCTCCTGATAAGGCAGGAGGCTACATTCGAGCTGAAGCTCAAATACCCCATTACACTAGCCGTGAATTACATCTTTCAGTTTAGGATCTTTATTCACAAAGCCAAGGTCGTCCTCTCGATTCCCAAGAATAATACTGAATACCTGAGCCTAGTTGGGACACTGCCACCTAAAAACTCAACGTTGGCCAACACTGCAGAAAGAAGTTCAGAGCAATAGGATCAGGCAGCACTTCTTCCACAGTGGCCAGAATCAGGATACTATCAGTTCAAGGCCTCCCTCAGCTGATGGGACAATTTGGTATCTCTGCCTTCAGCTTTGATACCTCTCACAGCGAATTTATATAGCAATTTTTCTTTGGTAAGGCAAGATATTCCTAAAAGTGCTCGATGGGCTATGATTTTTCCTTCAAGCTACAATCTGAAACAGCACAAAAAGACTCAGTACACGAACCGATATTAAAGCATATTAGGCCATACATGAGATCAGAACCCTGCTCACTGTTTCAAGGACATTCTGCTAGCATTCATGAGGTAGGGATCTAGGTTTGAGTAATATGGTGCTTGTGCCCAAATAAAACAGTCTAGTGCACTACACGAATTTACCAAACAAACTTGTTATGACTAACTGCAGGGGTCCATGATTAAACAACTGTGTGATACAAAACTCGCAGCCACTCAAATCTTAACAAAATCTAACTATTCGTATTACTCTAAAATCATCAGGCAAAGATTACTCGTAATTCAGAGATGAACAGTGACTGCTTTAAGTACAAAGACAGGTAGTCAGTTAAATTCAAATATGATGAAATAATTTGTCAAACGAATGAAAGAATCATTAAATAAAATTGGACCACACTTAGTAAACATGAAACGATTCACAAACACTTAACAGCTGCTCCAGATTTTACATGAGGCTTTTAGTCAAAGAAATTGGTAACACAGTAAACAATAGCGAAAGATTTACTTGTAAAACAAACAACAAAATCAAAATGTTTTAATAACAATATAGAGATGCTCTACACAAGTAAATTTTAGCAGGAACAGCTGATTGAGGCGTAATAGCTCGTAACAACAGGTTTTATGAATTTAATTTTTTCAGCTGCCTTACCAAAGACAGTTATTTGAAAAATCTGAAATCTCTACATTTTACAGTGCTCAGGCTATGAGAAAATTTTAAGTTACAATTCCGTACCCAAATTCATGATAAGCCACTCAGCTCTAACTGGTGAGTTAATGGCACAATTTATTATGTAACACAGACACGTGCTTAACTGCAGGAAGACTCCACCGGAACAAACCAAGTTGTTATGACTAAAAGCGCCAAGTCACAACATTAATCAAGCTTGCCCCCACAACGCAACAAAACAGTTTGCCACGACACAGATTAAAATAGTGGACCAACAAACAAACTTTTTGTCACACAGTTTAGCCCGCCAGGGAACTAGTAGTTACGTTCTTTCGGATTCACGCCACTTACGCATTCGAACATCAACAGCAAGGCAGTGTCCTACCTTAGTGTATTTAAAACAGCTTGGCAATAACTGAAACACACAATACAATTACCAAACAATCCAAAATACGATACATATTTGTAAAATCAAAAGGAACAATTTAACACCAAATTGTCTAAAACCTACAGCTTTCTTTTTAGTACCAGAAATTTAACTAATTTGACCAATTACCTTGTTTGATCATGATCATTACGAAACCGCTTGACTAACAGACATAATACAGATGGTCAGATTCAATGATGCGACCCACGTGCCCTTACACAGTTTAATATAGAAACAGTAACTGGCATACCATCTTCGACAACAGAAACAGAATGTTAAATTTCACCAGCAGAGTATACAAATCCGAATGCAAACAGTTAAAAGATTTGTGTGTGAACTGCCGCAGACATTTTAAGCGTTAACTATTCTACCCAGTCACAAGGAAATTTATGTATCACAAGAATCAAAATACAAATCCGAACGCTCATCGGACAAGATTATAACACGCGTGAGATATCAACAAATCCGTACCACACTGCATAAATGTTTAGTAGGCTTGTGGAAAATTAACCCAACGGCCTAAATGCACTGATCCTACCTCACAGTTAAACGAACGCAACTCAACACAAATGCCTCGGCCACGGAAATAACAAAACCTGCTTAATGAGTAAGCAGCCACTGGGCTTCTCACCGTTGTTAGGTCCAATCTGTAACAAGATTGACAAATTAACGTTCAGCTCCTGTCCCTGCAATTGTAAACGGTTGTCTAGTGTGACTGCCACGTCACGACAACCGGCTATTCCAGTATCTGCCCCCTCTTTACCAGTTCGCTCGGCCGGTATCAGTTGCACTGCCCCCTGCCCAACACACTACAATGCGCCTCCACTAGAGGTCTGCATTATCTCCGATTTTTACCGGCGAGTCCCGCTCGCCCCTCTGGCTCTCGGGAGTATGCGGCCGAGCGTCCTCTTCCGCCGGCTGTGGGCAACCGATCACCAGCGCTCGGCCGAGTGCGCCAAACGCTCGGCCGGTCGCCAGTAACCGGCGGACTCAGTGCCAGCGAGCGGCGCTTCGTCACACTCCTTGAGATCAGATGCCACCGCTTCACATTAACCATTCACTTATTTCTTTTACAAATGTCTTTCGTTGTTTACTACCAGTTCTATGACCTAAATATATGACTTGTATATGTTACATTTGATGTTTGTTAATATGTTGCAGACTACTGGAGTTTCGCCTTTGAGGTTATCATGTATTCCAGTAATTGTAACGTTAAAAACAGTAATGTCTGTATTTAGTATTTTGTTCCGTTCGGTAGACAAACGGAAACACAGTAGTCTAATCATCGACTATGTGTAGCCTATCTCCAAACTCGGCCACGTATACGTTGTACTAATATTAAATGCAGGATCGGGAAGGAAAGACGGAGTTAAAAGTAATACTCACGAAATTTTGTTGCACAAACGTTAATTTCTGAACAAATTGTGACCTGTAAAAACGTTACAAGTGAATCATGACTATACGATTCGTTTTTCGTCATTGGTGCTCCCTGATACACAGGCGTCATTTGTGTTCCTGGAGCTATTACAACAGATGGCGGTTTGAACTTCTTCCTGTGAAGTCAATGAAAGTGGAATCATACATTCATACAGTTTGAGGAATGTTTCCTTCCTTGTGATGTTGTGAATACTTACGTGATTGTGATGGATCAATAAGAGATCATCCACCTTGTCTGATACCAGGCACGATCTTTTGCTGGACAGCAGGTGACCGGCCTGGCTAAAATTTCTCTCACTGGCAGCACTAGTGGCAGGAATACAGAGAACTCTTCTGGCTACTACCGACAGCCTTGGAAATAACCCCGCGTGCGTTTTCCACCACTGCAAAATTTGTCCTTCGGCACAGCTACAGTCGGATTTGGAGAGCGAAAGGTACCTGTCGAGTTCATTGGTAGTAACTGTGTGTCCATCTTCGTCGTCCTCATCCGAACTCCAGTCCATCCTGGACTTTTTCATGGGAAGAACTTGGTCACTGTTTGCTTGAATGGACTCTAAACATGAATGAAAACATCCATAAGATATTCCTGTCACCTTCAAATATGTATACACCATAGTTAGAATCACTTGTTACTAAACGACTATATTTACGGTGACATTTTATATATATCGCACAAATTATATTAAAACGCATTGTGGAATGTTTAAGCTACGAAACCTTTCCCAAATATCACATTGTAGACGTAATAAATGTTGATCTGACGAAAGATGGCAGATTAGACAAACAAACATTCGTTTACTAATTGGTTTCAGTGAATGAACCTTACCATTTACGGGCAGTTCCGAGTACAATCGTCGAACTTCAGCATACGCGGCTTGCTTTTCGTCTGCTGTGAGTTTCTTCAAATGACGCCGTGATGGCCACAGAACCGTGGCAACATAATGGATAGACTCAATTTTACACTTCTCTGTGATGAAGTATGCTGCTCTCCTTTTTATTTTCGCCATGAGCTGAAAAGGAAACCCAATATACATAACTGCACTCTTATAATTCAACAGTTGTATAAAGGATCGTAACCTGTAGAAAGTGTTCTTACCTCGTTGTCACTGTCTATTGGTTCACAATGATGTAACAGACTCTTGTACCACGGCAGCACACGTTCCAGCGTTGTTATCTTTGCAGTTTCCAAATCCAAACTCGCTTCTTTAAAGGGGGTTAGAAAAGCGACAACGTCTCGTACGCACCCTTCTTGGAAGGTTTCTAAGAGTGTCGATTGCCCCCGGGATTCTAGTAGACCTCGAATATCGTCGATTTGACTTATGATGGAATTGAGCATTAACAGTATACTGTTCCACCGAGTTACAGCTTCTTGCTTCACAGAGTGCCGCAGATGCCCCGAGTGACCCGATCTCTTCAAATAGCCTACTATAGCTCTTGCTGATAGTAGACACGACAGGATTTCAGGGGCTTCGTCTTCTAAAAACGTCTCTTGAAATGTGTGACGAAGCGCAGTCATCAAGCAGTGATCAAAGCAAGGCAAACGGTCGTAAGATTCAAGTGCCTTCTTCATGTTATCTCCTTGGTCGGTGACAAAGTAACATTTCGTAAGATAATTCTTGTCAATTCCTAACTCAAGCACCCGCTCTTCGATTTCGTGCCGTATGTTCTCTCCTGTCTTAGGTACGTCCGGAAACTCGGTTGTTATCAAAACAAGCGTTTCTAGCTGCCACTCATCATTCACATAATGCGATGTCACAGTCAAAAAATGTCTCTTCTTGTAGTTATCAGACCACAGATCAGCGTCTAGCGCGCACATTTTGTTCTTTAAGGCACATATTAGCTTGGGCAGCATTGTCACCCGTATTTTGTCTGCCTTTTCTTTAATATGCCGCGATACAGTTGTAGGGTGCGGAAGAACATCTTCTATACTGACTTTGCCGTAAGTGGCGCCAACATTGATGAGCTCCTGCGAATAAATCTTGAAGCCAATCTTACTACAGGTATTTAACGGTAGCAAATCTATTCCACTCACACCGACCAACCTATCAACAACAACTTTCTTTATGCTACTTGATACTGAAAGTGGCCGGTGGACTTCTGTTCCGCATTTACTTTTGCAGTGCCGAATCATACCTGTTGTGCTTGACTGGTACGAAAGTATGGTATCGCATGTGGTACATTGCACGAAGCCAGCAGAAGCCTGCGTGACAGGATCCACTACAAGTGCAAACGATTTCCAAGCTTCACTTTTCGCCTCCTCTTCCGACATGTCTTTCTTCTCCAGGACTAATGAGCCGCTCCTAATTCTCTCCATAATACTTCTCTTCGTTTCATGAATGGAACGTTTACGACCTATACTTGATTTATCCATAACACTGTTTGCGCTTCTCAAAGCCAGGTCGTCAACTGCGTGTACACACGGTTTCTAATGCGATTCGGCACCGTAGAGCGCGCGGCGGCTGTACTGTCACCGGCCGAGATTGTGAGTACGCTCGAGCGCCCGGCAGTGCTCGACAGTCCACCCGATAACCGAGAGGTGGGGGGCAACCGGCCACATGGGGCGTTAGACGGCCACAGCCGTATCGCAGCGTGGACCTTTCGCAGCCGTCCAGCAGCGGCACGAAACGGGAAATGCTCGAGCGGTTGTTTTCATCGAAATGCATAGCCTCCACACTGTCTCCAGACGTAAACACAACTCAACTCTACTCCCATTGCACGAGCCTCTATATCCTTGTTTTGGCCGCTCACGGCCTTCTCAACTTGGCAGTTCCCAAGCTCAGAATCAGGAAACGGCACTCGATCGACCGACCGCTGGCGCCTTGCCAGAAAACTTACATGCACAACACAGTATCCTTGATGAAGTACATTGAAAAATAAATTTTGTGTTAACGGTGGCGAATTAACTTTTCCCCTGTGACCACAAAATGTGGATGCTGTTGTATCGCGCTGCAAAATGTTTGGAATTACAAAGTCTGCACTGTAAATTCATCAAACCACAATTGTAACTTTCAGAATTACATGGAATTATCTTCAGTGCACACTTAAATGTACCGTTGATCCCCTCCGCTGTCATACCTTACCCATCGGCAACAATTAAATTAAACTACGCAAGCTTTTAGTCGCATGTCCATTGTTTCAGTTTAGCTTTCTGTTTACTCGCACACAAATGAACGTGTTTACGACGTGTAGTTTGTAACGTATTGTGCGCCACGCCGCCCGTAAAAAGAAACGTCGTTTCGTGGATAGCTGACCATCTTGGAATATTTAGATATGACAGAGTTGTTTTATATTGTCGAGTTTGCGAGAAAAACGTTTCGTGCATAAAAGGGTTTCAAACAGACCAGCATGTCAAGACAAGTCTTCATGTCGCAGGAATGCAGAAGAAAGGAACCCGACAACAACTTCTGACAACAGGAAGTTGCAGAAGCAGGGATTTGTCCAAAGGTAATCAAAGCAGTCGGTTAAACATGGATATGTGAAGCATTCATTGCAAGCAATATTCCTCTTCATGAAGTTACAAAACCTATGCCCAAAGGCTTCCTGCGAGAATATTGCTTAAATCAAAATATACCAGATGGGTCAATATTTACCGACAATTTACGTAAATGTTCTGGAAGAAATATGTGATGAACTCAAGGACAGCATTACGCGGATTTCAGATGACGAAACTATAGACACTTAGGGCCCTTACATTGCAAATTTGATTGTTGGTGCTTTAAAAGAGGAGCCTTCTTCTTCTTATTTAGGGGCTTGCAAAGAAGTTGAAAAAGTAAATTATTCTACGATCGCCAGATCTGTGAAAGACGGTATTAGAAAAATATTTACAGAATCTTCTGCAGATGAAAGGGTGTTCGTGTTTATTTCAGATGCTGCTCCCTATATGCTCAAAGCAGGAAAAGCCTTCCAAGTATTTTATCCCAATTTGATTTATGTGACATGCTTTGCTCATGGAGTACAACGCGTTGTCGAAGAAGGACGTTACACGTTTGTGAATGTAAATGAACTTTCATCCACAAAAAAAGTGTTTCTAAAGGCTCCTCCTCCATCAAGACCTACGAAGAAACATAACCAAATGTGCCTTTACCTCCAGAACCAGTGGAAACTCGTTGGGGTATGTGAGGCGAAACTGTGTTGTTTTACAGTGAACATTTCAAGGCCATTAGAGGGATAGTAAACGACTTCGATAGTGCAGAGGCTTTGGCAGTTTGCTAGTGCAAGGAAGCTTTTAATGATTCCGGTATTAAAAAAGACATTGCCGTGGTTAGCACTCATTTTGTATATATCTGCAAGTACTAAAAAGCTTGAAACTCAAGGTTTGGCGTTGACTGAATCTCTTCAGTTAACGAATAAAATTATTGTAGTGAACTCCTCACTGCCGGAGATATTCCATAGAAAACATAATGAAAAATCTGAAAATATTTTTAACAATAACCCAGTCTTTGAATCCTTGTGCCAAACTGATAGTTTTATTAATGGGATGGGTGAACTACTACCAGAAACAATAAGTGCCAGCATAGACCACTTAGGCAGTTGATGTAGCTACTACCGAACATTTGAAACAGTACTTGGACATTTATGTTTACAATAGAAGAAAAATGTAAAATAAATTGTAAATGATCCTTATGTCTAATAGTATTACTTAAAAGTTAATGTTGCTCACAACCTTCAGGATTGTATGTTGTTTTTTTAAATAAAATATTACGGAGATTTTGAGCGTGCCCACTGCGTGCGATATATCTCGCAGTTGGTCGTATATATATCAATTCTTTCGCTGCGCCACACTCGCATCGCATCAGCTTGTTACCCACAACAATAGCAAAGAAGACACAATTCTTGAAACACGTTATGCGTTCCCACTTTTCAAATTTTTAGAAAGTAGTCCCAGAAAGGCCCCCTTCCTAAAATCTACCAGAAAGTATTCAGAAAATGATATCAGCGTTCTACATTTACTGATTTTTCGAGCGGTTTGCGTTCTTCGTCGTAATTGATATGCACAGGTTCGACTTTGAGATATAATGCACGCAGTAACTACAATGTTTTTTTTATTGTTTGATCTTGCATATTTCGACACTTTTCATGCATTTTTAAACATTTTTCATGCATATTTCAACGTTTTTAAGATGCATGTAATCAGATCTCTAGTTATGCTACATCCTGTATAATTAGTGCGAACCCAACGGCATCTTCGTCGACGGCATTCGGCGAACCGGGTGACGATCAGAGCTAAGCGGAAGACCGACTTAAACACTACTGGCCATTAAAATTGCTACACCAAGAAGAAATGCAGATGATAAACGAGTATTCTTTGGACAAATATATTATACTAGAACTGACATGTGATTACATTTTCACGCAGTTTGGGTGCATAGATCCTGGGAAATCAGTACCCAGAACAACCACCTCTGGCCGTAATAACGGCCTTGATACGTCTGGACGTTGAGTCAAACAGAGCTTGGATGGCGTGTACTGGTACAGCTGTCCATGCAGCTTCAACACGATACCGCAGTTCATCAAGAGTAGTGACTGGCGTATTGTGACGAGTCAGTTGCTCGGCCACCATTGACCAGACGTTTTCAGTTGGTGAGAGATCTGGAGAATGTGCTGGCCAGGGCAGCAGCTAAACATTTTCTGTATCCAGAGAGGCCCATACAGGACCTTCAACATGCGTTCGTGCATTATCCTGCTGAAATGTAGGGTTTCGCAGGGATCGAATGAAGGCTAGAGCCACGGGTCGTAACACATCTGAATTGTATCGTTCTTTGTTCAAAGTGCCGACAATGCGAACAAGAGGTGACCGAGACGTGTATCCAATGGCACCCCATACCATCACGCCGGGTATACGCCAGTATGGCGATGACGATAAAACGCTTTCAATGTGCGTTCACCGCGATGTCGCCAAACACGGATGCGACCATCATGATGCTGTAAACAGAACCTGGATTCATCCAAAAAAATGACATTTTGCCATTCGTGCACCCAGGTTTGTCGTTGAGTACGCCATCGCAGGCGCTCCTGTCTGTGATGCAGCGTCAAGGGTAACCGCAGCCATGGTCTCAGAGCTGTTAGTCCATGCTGCTGCAAACGTCATCGAACTGTTCGTGCAGATGGTTGTTGTCTTGCAAACGTCCCCATCTGTTAACTCAGGGATCCAGACGTGGCTGCACGATCCGTTACAGCTGTGCAGATAAGATGCCTGTCATCTCGACTGCTAGTGACAGGATCCGCTGGGATCCAGCACAGCGTTCCGTATTACCCTCCTGAACCCACTGATTACATATTCTGCTAACAGTCATTGGATCTCGACCAACGCGAGCAGCAATGTCGCGATACCATAAACCGCAATCGCGATAGGCTACAATCCGACCTTTATCAAAGTCGGAAACGTGATGGTACGCATTCCTGCTCCTTACACGAGGCATCACAACAACGTTTCACTAGGCAACGCCGGTCAACTGCTGTTTGTGTATGAGAAATCTGTTGGAAACTTCCTCATGTCAGCACGTTGTAGGTGTCGGCACCGGCGCCAACCTTGTGTGAATGATCTGAAAAGCTAATCGTTTGCTTATCTCAGGATCTTCTTCCTGTCGATTAAATATCGTGTCTGCAGCACGTCATCTTCGTGGTGCAGCAATTTTAATGGCCAGTAGTGTAAAACTCTCGCCAGCGCCCTGCCTGGCGACCATCGCTCTTCCACGACTCGCTGTTCTCCGAGGCCCACGAGAAAGGCAGGCCGTGGCGCGTACGTCACAGCACGTGACACTACAGGTCTTACGAGTGCCAGCAGCCGTCTCCGGCAGTAAGCGATTAACTATTTCAGGCGAAATTAACAGTTGTAGGCTGCGTGTTTAAATACATGCAAGTTCTCGATACCATACGACAAAATTAAGACCTTTAGTGCGCACCTTTTTAAATACATCGTGATTTCCCCCGGACTCTGCTCAGGGATGAGTGGTTCGCGAAGTGTGGTGGACAAGCCGATAAGTGTGACGTCAGAGGATCACTGCAGGACCCGCATATCTCATTGGCCCCATTGTTCTCCGCCGGGTGGCGCCACGCATACACGTCACCAGAAGACGCTAAAGTCACATGACGGCATTTTCAAGCGCCCACTCTCGAAGCTTTGCCACCAGATACTGTGGTTTTATGTGTAATCAACATTAGTGTGGAAGATTGCAGTGATGGCCATACATCTTTGTAAGACGACGCTAGTAAAAATTACTAATATTCAGAGACTTATACAAGGTATCAGTATTCAGGAACATTACCATCCTGGTACATAACTTAGCACCACGAAGAACCTATGAAACGTCCCCTTTGAACAATTATACATGACTGTGCTTAAACTGACATACAATATTTTCAGCGCAACGCAATCTGACTTTCAAAAATCCCTGCAAAAGAATGGCCCTGAGTAACATTAAACTATACCTTTCAGAAATCACTTACCTCACAAAAATCTTCATTACTCGAACTACTGCAGTACAGCGAGCGCCACTACTGCCAGCTAAATAAAAGATTCAAACTACGGAAGGCACTAACTACTGATAGGGATAGTTAGCAAATGAAAGATATTAATAGAGAACAAACAATGTATTTACCTTAGTATCATCAAAAGTCATAATATATATAGCAGTTCATGACAAATTACAAAACTCCGCCATCTCTCTCCCCACATCCACCACTGCTGGCGGCTCACCTCCAACTGCGCAACGCTACGTGCTGTTCACATCCAGCTGCCCAACACTACAATGGCGAGTATTACAACAATGCAAAGCAGCCACAGACTGCACACAGCACAGCCAGTGATATTCATACAGAGGTGGCGTTACCAATAAAAAAACCTAAACAGCCTACTTACACCTACAACATTCAAAGTTAAGAATAACTAAATTATTAAGTGTACATATTGTAAACAAACTGACTAATGTGTTACCCCTTTGTAGATGTCTGACTGTATTCATAGGCCATCGCAACTACCGATAAAACAAACATCAACTGGAGATGAATCTGCTTTTGCTGTGGCAGTTATCGTGAATTGTAATTTTTTTTTTCTTTTTCAAAATTTTTGTGATGTGTAACTCATACAGGGCTATTACAAATGATTGAAGCGATTTCATAAATTCACTGTAGCTCCATTCATTGACATACGGTCACGACACACTACAGATACGTAGAAAAACTCATAAAGTTTTGTTCGGCTGAAGCCACACTTCAGGTTTCTGCCGCCAGAGCGCTCGAGAGCGCAGTGAGACAAAATGGCGACAGGAGCCGAGAAAGCGTATGTCGTGCTTGAAATGCACTCACATCAGTCAGTCATAACAGTGCAACGACACTTCAGGACGAAGTTCAACAAAGATCCACCAACTGCTAACTCCATTCGGCGATGGTATGCGCCGTTTAAAGCTTCTGGATGCCTCTGTAAGGGGAAATCAACGGGTCGGCCTGCAGTGAGCGAAGAAACCGTTGAACGCGTGCGGGCAAGTTTCACGCGTAGCCCGCGGAAGTCGACGAATAAAGCAAGCAGGGAGCTAAACGAACCACAGCCGACGGTTTGGAAAATCTTACGGAAAAGGCTAAAGCAGAAGCCTTACCGTTTACAATTGCTACAAGCCCTGATACCCGATGACAAAGTCAAACGCTTTGAATTTTCGGCGCGGTTGCAACAGCTCATGGAAGAGGATGCATTCAGTGCGAAACTTGTTTTCAGTGATGAAGCAACATTTTTTCTTAATGGTGAAGCGAACAGACACAATGTGCGAATCTGGGCGGTAGAGAATCCTCACGCATTCGTGCAGTAAATTCGCAGTTCACCAAAAGTTAACGTGTTTTGTGCAATCTCACGGTTTAAAGTTTTCGGCCCCTTTTTCTTCTGCGAAAAAAACGTTACAGGACACGTGTATCTGGACATGCTGGAAAATTGGCTCATGCCATAACTGGAGACCGACAGTGCCGACTTCGTCTTTCAACAGGATGGTGCTCCACCGCACTTCCATCATGATGTTCGGCATTTCTTAAACAGGAGATTGGAAAACCGATGGATCGATCGTGGTGGAGATCATGATCAGCAATTCATGTCATGGCCTCCACGCTCTCCCGACTTAACCCCATGCAATGTCTTTCTGTGGGGTTATATGAAAGATTCAGTGTTTAAACCTCCTCAACCAAGAAACGTGCCAGAACTGCGAGCTCGCATCAACGATGCTTTCGAACTCGTTGATGGGGACATGCTGATCCGAGTGTGGGAGGAACTTGATTATCGGCTTGATGTCTGCCGAATCACTAAAGGGGCACATATCGAACATTTGTGAATGCCTAAAAAACTTTTTGAGTTTTTGTATGTGTGTGCAAAGCATTGTGAAAATATCTCAAATAATAAAGTTATTGTAGAGCTGTGAAATCGCTTCAATCATTTGTAATAACCCTGTATTTATTTTAAGCGTCTTTACATTTTCTTATTGATTATTTCCCACTGCATTGTTAGTCCTGTTATTTACATGAACACATTCACACTATCTCCTTGCTGGGAACCCCTGGCAGAGGGATGGAAGCACAACAAACCCAGCAGACGACGACCGGAGCACAGAATGCCTGTCACGAGGTACCGCCTCATCCACCCTTCCGCTCTTCTGACACACAAGAGGAATGGACAGAGTACCGATTACAGCTATAGCGCCATACAACATATCAGGTGAATCCGACGCTCAGTTTTGTCTTCGTGGGTAGTATTACATATTTTCCTACTGCGTCGCAGGTATAGCCCCAAACGCTATTATTTGACGACGTTATTAGCACATTAAACATCTTCTTGACAGCGCAGATACATCTAGCTGCTGCTCGTTTCAAATTTTTTTGTATGTGACGTCAGCCTTAAACGAATGGATGGTTGAACGCAAAGACGTGATCAGGAACTGTAAATTTAACTGCTCTTGTGGAGCGCCAGTTCAAGATGAAATGCTTTGTGATGTCATTATTCAAAGTCTTGTTGGTAGCAGAGAACGGGCTGAAATTTTTAAAGCATTGCAACCCTGGTCTCTGTGACATGCTTGAAGTAAAAAACACATCTGAAATGTATCTTCCTTTGTTCAAAGTGCCGTCAATGCGAACAAGAGGTGACCGAGACGTGTATCCAATGGCACCCCATACCATCACGCCGGGTATACGCCAGTATGGCGATGACGAATACACGCTTCAAATTTGCGTTCACCGCGATGTCGCCAAACACGGATGCGACCATCATGATGCTGTAAACAGAACCTGGATTCATCCGAAAAAATGACATTTTGCCATTCGTGCACCCAGGTTCGTCGTTGAGTACGCCATCGCAGGCGCTCCTGTCTGTGATGCAGCGTCAAGGGTAACCGCAGCCATGGTCTCCGAGCTGTTAGTCCATGCTGCTGCGAACGTCGTCTAACTGTTCGTGCAGATGGCTGTTGTCTTGCAAACGTCCCCAACTGTTGACTCAGGGATCGAGACGTGGCTGCACGATCCGTTGCAGAGCCGCACTTTCCCGCGAAAGGTAAAGGTCCCGAGTTCGAGTCTCGGTCGGGCACACAGTTTTAATCTGCCAGGAAGTTTCATATCAGCGCACACTCCGCTGCAGAGTGAAAATCTTATTCTGGAAACATCCCCCAGGCTCTGGCTAAGCCATGTCTCCGAAATATCCTTTCTTTCAAGAGTGCTAGTTCTGCAAGGTTCGCAGGAGAGCTCCTGTAAAGTTTGGAAGGTAGGAGACGAGATACTGGCAGAAGTAAAGCTGTGGGTACCGCGCGTGGGTCGTGCTTCGGTAGCTCAGTTGGCAGAGCACTTGCCCGCGAAAGGCAAAGGTCCCGAGTTCGAGTCTCTGTCGGGCACACAGTTTTAATCTGCCAGGAAGTTTCATATCAGCGCACACTCCGCTGCAGAGTGAAAATCTCATTCTATGCTTGAAGTAAATGAATCTCAAGAACTTAAAGACTTCGCCCATCTTGAATCCACCCTGAGCTGACAAAAGTCACGGGATTTATCCTAATATCGTGTCTTTCCTCCTTTTGCCTGGCGCAGTGCATCGACTCGACGTGGCATGGACTCAAGGAAGTCCCCTGCAGAAACGCTGAGCCATCTTGCCTCCTTACCGTCCGTAATTGCGAAAGTGTTGCCAGTGCATTATTTTTTGCATAAACTGACCTCTCGAATATGTCCCATAAATTTTTCATGAGATTAATGTCGGGGGACCTGGGTAGACAAGCAGTTCGCACGAATCGTCCAGAATGTTGTTCGAACCAATGGCGAACATTTGTTGTCCGGCGACATGGCGCATTGTCATCCATAAATATTCCGTCCTTGTTTGGGAACACGACGTCCATGAATGGCTGCAAATAATCTCCAAGTAGTAGAGCATCCAGAGGACCCTGACCATTCCAGGTTAACACAGCTCATACAATTATGGAGCCACCACCAGTTTGCACAGTGGCTTGTTGACAACTTGGGTCTGTGGCTTCATGGGGTCTTGCGATGCTTGAACCTCAACTCCTACCAACTGAAACTGGGATTCATCTCAGCAGGCCACGGTTTTTCAGTCGTCTGGGGTCCAACTAATATGGTCACGAGCCTAGCAGAGGCGGTGCAGGCGATGTCGTGCTGTTAGTAGCGACGATCTCGTCGGTCGTCTGCTGGCATAGCCCATTAATGCCGAATTTCGCTACACTGGCCTCACGAATACGTTTATCGTACGTCTCTCATTGATTTCTGAGGTTGTTCCACGCAGTGCTGCTTCTCTGTTAGCGCTGACACCTGTATGCAAATGCTGCTGCTCTCGGTCATTTAAGTGGAGGCCATTGGGCCACTGCGTTGTCCGTGGTGGGAGGTAATGCCTGAAATTTGGTATTCTCGGCACAGTCTTGACACTGTGGATCTCGGAGTACTGAGTTCCCTAATGATTTCCGAAATGAAATCGCCCGTGCGTCTAGCTCGAACTACCGTTCCGATTTCGAAGTCTGTCACTTCCCATCGTGCGGTCTCAACCAGATCTGAAAACTTTTCACATGAGTCACCTGTGCACAAATGACAGCTTCGCCAACGCACTACCTTTTAATACCTTGTGTACGTGATACTACTGCCATCTGTACGTGTGCGTATCGCTATTCCCTGACTTGTCACCTGACAAGGGAACCTCCCCATCGCACCCCCCTCAGATTTAGTTATAAGTTGGCACAGTGGATAGGCCTTGATAAACTGAACACAGATCAATTGAGAAAACAGGAAGAAGTTGTGTGGAACTGTGAAAAAATAAGCAAAATATACAAACTGAGTAGTCCATGGGCCACATAAGCAATATAATGGACAATGTAAGCATAGGAGAGCAGTGGTCCCGTGGTAGCGTGAGCAGCTGCAGAACGATAAGTCCTTGGTTCAAGTCTAGTCTCGACTGAAAATTTTACTTTCTTTATTTTTGCATAGTTATTATCTGTCCGTTCGTTCATTGACATCTCTGTTCACTGTAATAAGTTAAGTGTCTGTGTTTTGCGACCGCATCGCAAAACCGTGCGATTAGTAGACGAAAGGACGTGCCTCTCCAATGGGAATAGAAAACATTTGATCGCAACGTCATAGGTCAACCGATTCCTCCACCGGAAAAACATCTGATATATTCTATACGACACTGGTGACGGCATGTGCGTCACATGACAGGAATATGTTGTCGACACACCTAACTTGTACACTTGGCGAAAGGGTAAAAAGGTTCTTCTACCTTGCCCGATTTAGGTTTTCTTGTGGATGTGATAATCACTCCCAAAAAAGTGATGAAAACATAAGGGTTTGTCACATAAACTGAAAATAAAAAATTAAACTTTTCACTCGATGGAAGATTTGAACCAAGGACCTTTCGTTCCGCAGTGTTCACGTTACCACGAGACCACGGCGCTCCTGCATTCCCATCGTCCTTAATGTTGCATATCTTGCCTTGAACTACTCAGTTTGTATATTTTGCTTATTTTTTCACAGTTCCACACAACTTCTTCCTGTTTTCTCAATTGATCTGTGTTCAGTTTTTCAAGACCTATCCACTGTGCCAACTTATAACTAAATCTGAGGGGGGTGCGATGGGGAGGTTCCCTTGTGAGTGTAAACCAGGGCCGGCCAAACGCTGCGCAGTGTGCAGACGTGCGGAAGTGCTGCACATGTGCGCACGTGTGAGACAGCGACATCTGTTATTAGACATGTGTCCTAAATGAACGGCGGCGGCTCCACTCCCCTGTTTATGTGGTACAAGCAAGAGCGCAACATACCCAGTCTCGTTTACCCCTGGTAACCGTAACCTTAACAGAGAAGTACTGAGAAATGTCAGGTGCTGTGAAAAAGCAAAGGACGGGAGATATATGTTCTCCGTTGTTTAAAAATGACTGGGAACGGCAATTCTTTTTTGTAGCCGTTGGTGAAAACTCACAATGTTTGCTGTGCCGCCGAATAATAGGCGGCCAGCGTAAGTTTTCAATTGAAAGACACTACAATACATATCACAAAGACGAGTGTAGTGTACTCAACAGTAAAGAACGGCAAGCAAAATTAAATATTCTTAAGAAAATGGATGAGACACATCAACTCGATTATCATTTCTCATGACCAGTGATGAACGTGTTTGGATTTATTCCTTTCATAATTAAAAATTATTGTTTACTAAGTGTGCATTATTGCCTCATTCTGCTTCATGTTACATTATTATCAGGAAAGTTGGTCATTAAACCGATTGTTCCAATGTATACTTATATTTAGGGTTTTTTTTTTTTTCAATGTGTGAAGGGCTACGCTCAACTGAAGTCGATAAAGCGTAAAATTCATCTAATTGTCGGTTATTATGCAGATTTCAGGCGTAACTGATGAAAGATATAGCAATAATGGAATTGAAATAACAGGTGCTAATCGAGAGGTCTGCGGTTATCATTCTGTTCAGAGGTCAGTGAGACATAAATTATGTGGGTGTAACTGAGGGCACCGAGAATTAGTTACAGGAAACCTTGCATTAGTTTAATGTTATTTGAAATCATGAATAAGGTTCGTTGGAAGTCGCTAAGTGCTCTCTTTCTTAAATACTAGATCAAAAACATTACTCGTATTTACGTGACGTCAGTCAAGCTGCCTTATTAAAAACCCACGGTTGTTAACTGTATTACTTGTCTTCCTGGGTTAAACTGTTAACATAAAAGTAGACGTCTCAATGAGTAGACTGTGACAGTATTTTAAACGTTTAATACGCGAAATACCTTCCCATGGTTGGCTTGCAAGCCTTCTGAATCTGCTTAGTGTATTCATCTCTTGGTCTCCCTCTAAGATTTTTACCCTCCAAGCTGCCCTCCAATACTAAATTGGTAATCCCTTGGTGCCTCAAAACCCGTCCTACCAACCGATCCCTTCTTCTAGTCAAGTTGTGACACAAACTTCTCTTCTCCCCAATCCTATTCAATACCTCCTCATTAGTTACGTGATCTACCCACCTTATCTTCAGCATTCTTCTGTAGCACCGCATTTCGAAAGCTTCTATTCTCTTCTTGTCTAAACTGGTTATCGTCCATGTTTCACTTCCATACATGGCTACACTCCATACAAATATTTTCAGAAACGACTTCCTGACACTTAAATCTATACTCGATGTTAACAAATTTCTCTTCCTCAGAAACGATTTCCTTGCCATTGCCAGTCTACATTTCATATCCTCTCTACTTCGACCATCATCAGTTATTTAACTCCCTATATAGCAAAACTCCTTTACTGCTTTAAGTGTCTCATTTCCTAATCTAATTCCCTCAGCATCACCCGATTTAATTTGACTACATTCCATAATCCTCGTTTTGCGTTTGTTGATGTTCATCTTATATCCTCCTTTCAAGACACTGTCCATTCCGTTCAACTGCTCTTCCAAGTCCTTTGCCGTCTCTGACAGAATTACAATGTCATCGGCGAACCTCAAAGTTTTTATTTCTTCTCCATGAATTTTAATACCTACTCCGAATTTTTCTTTTGTTTCCTTTACTGCTTGCTCAATATACAGATTGAATAACATCGGGGAGAGGCTACAACCCTGTCTCACTCCTTTCCCAACCACTGCTTCCCTTTCATGCCCCTCGACTCTTATAACTGCCATCTGGTTTCTGTACAAATTGTAAATAGCCTTTCGCTCCCTGTATTTTACCCCTGCCACCTTCAGAATTTGAAAGAGAGTATTCCAGTTAACATTGTCAAAAGCTTTCTCTAAGTCTACAAATGCTAGAAACGTAGGTAAACGGTATATCAGTCACAATTCAGTCTTCCCAATGTCAGAACAGACGGGCGACAAACCGCTACGGTTCATCTCTCTGCAGATTTGCGATCAAAATGTACAACATCGGTTAGATACCGGTGCTTCAGTTACACTGATTAATCAGAATACTTACCAGCATTTGGGACGCTCTCAACTGCGAAAACCACGCCTGCGCCACACTGTCTATGACGGCGAAAGTATCTCTCTTTTCGGAATGTGCACTTTTCAAGCAACATACAGAAATACGACTACATCAGCGCCATTCATAGTAGATCAGTGCCATTCACAGGTAGTTCAGTCAAGTTCTAGTCCCAATATTTTTGGCACGTATGCTTCTGTTTTATTTGGTTCTGTGAAAAATGTTGTTCGACGGCTCACAGACACGCGAAGAAATTTCACGTGCACGTAAGGATAATACAAAACCTACGTTTTACCGCCGAGATGATATTGCGTCTAAACTTCATAGATTAGAACAGTTCCGTGCATTAAAAACAGTTTCTGCATGTCCATGGCCATCTCCCCTTGTGATGGATAAATGTGACTTTGTGGCGAATTTACGGCTGCAGTTAACACTCAAATAGTGACTGATTCTTTCCCATTGCTGAGGACCTTAAGGATCACCTAGCAGGTAAACTCTTCTTTTCGAAAATCGAAATGGTTAACTTCAGCGTCCCCTGTACGAGGGAAAAAAAAATTTGGTGGTTAATATGCGCATCGGCTTGTACCAATCCAGCGCCTTTCCTTCGGAAGCGGCTCTGTCCCCGTGTTATTTAAACGCCTTCTTGAACAAGTGAAGTCGAAAGATTTAAATGACAGCATTGTATCGAGGTAAACACCAGAACAACATCTCCAAAAGCATGAATCTCTTTTTCACGTTTGAACCGGCGCAGGACTCAAGCTCAAGCGTAATTTACAGGAATGTACGTTTCTCAATTCTGAAATTTGGAACATAACACTGACGCCCACAGCGCTCGTTCCTCGACTAAGCATTTACACGCCATACAGAGATTACCTTCTCTACACGTATAGGTGACTCCAAGTCTTTGTATGTCCATCCTTGTAATAGGTGGTTCAATATGAAATAAAAATTAATACATCTGCAGTCGCCTTTTTGCATTTAATTTATTCACGCAACCCGTTTCGGTGTTTCGTAACACCATCTTCAGGCCCCTTGACCAACGCAAATTGAGAGGAATCCGACTTGTCGGTTGATGAAGCAAGGAGTAGAATCGTGAAAACGAGATATCTACTGACACCGATTATTTAATATTGGCTCCTGTTATGACTATACACAGCATTAGATTCCTGTAAATTTATGTTAGAGAAGGGTTCTGAAGATGGTGAAATGGAGCACCGAAACTGGTTGCGTAAATAAATTCAGTGCAAAAGAGACCGTTGCCGGTGTTTTCACTTCAGAGCTCCAAGCTGCTCTTGGCAAATTGACATAGTACATCAAATTCTTTCAGAACGCAGCGCAAATAACAGCTCGTTTGCGTTGCTTTGGGCCTAAAAATGCTCTTTTTAAATGGAGTGGAGAATCTGGACAATCTTTTCAGTAACTGAAACTGTTGTATTCTATTCAGCCGCTTTTATGTCGTCTCATTGTCTCTGTAGAGCTGTACCATGGGAAGCAAGGAGAGGATGTTGTTTGGTGGCCGGTATCCTCTTTCTGTAAAACAAACTGACCACAACTAATAACTGGGTTCTTTATTCATAAACAAAGTTCTACTTAAATTAAGTTTCCATGTGCTGTGGTACAAACCCTCTTCTGTATAGTCCACGTAGCCTCAATGCTATTGGAGTAGAAGTCCGCTATGTTCACTGTAAGGTTGCTATGTGCTGCCTGTCTGTGCTAGACGCTAAGTCTGCAGCTCTGTCTTGGTGACACATTGCAACTCCACGGCATGCAGACCTGAACCAACTGACGTAAGAGGCTCGAACTGACTGAATAAACTAACTGGCTATGCTGGCCCTCCGATCCACTGTGACGATCGTAAATACTGGCAGCTGAGAGGGTGTTGGCGGCGCGTTTCCAGCGAGTCTTGTCGTTGGCCTCTACCGATACTGTCATAGCCTCTATTTTGCATAGTGTGCTGGCGCCAGCGTACGCCAGCACAAAAACATGTATTCCTTAGTTGCCAATGACTTCTGCATTTCGATCCGCAAAAGACTTGTAGTGCTTCCACATCATTACACGGGAAAAGGAGAAGTTCTATCTCACAAGATTGTTAAGATGTAACGCCCAGTAGCATTCACGTAAAGAAGTTGAACAAGGCCTAGGTCAACTACAGTCAGCTGGAAAAAGAAAACCTTACCTATAATTTAGGTGTCACAAAATTTTACCAACATTCGTAGGGTAGGAAATTTTTTCTTGTGACCGATCATAAGCCACTGACTGCTCTTTTTCATCCTTCTAAAAATGTACCTACTCGTACGGCAGAGTAGCTGCAACATAAGTCGCGACTTCATTCCAGTTATCAATATGAAATGTCTCATGCCCTACGGCGAAGCATTCAAAGGCACTCTGACTTGCTTATCTGTGGGAAATGATTCACACTTCGATATATCAGAAGTTTTTTTTCTTGATACTGATGTTTGTCATTTGCTAGAACTGCGAGCTTTCTCCGTTAATTCTCGGCAGGCCACGGAGGTTTCTGAACAAGATCGATTATTACGATTGCTCGAGTACTACATTCGGATATGTTGGTCTCATAATCTGAAATCAATCGCAGATGTAGTAGTTTGCAAATCCATATACAGTGCAATAGCCTTTCTCTTCAGAATCATGTAATTTTATTGCATTCTGCTAATGAACAAACATGAGTCGTGAGTCCCACACCGTTACAACAACATGTGGTGAAACTATTACACAGAAGACACTGGGAAATGGTTAGACCTAAGCAGGTTGCCTGATAGCGTTGTACATGGCTCGGGCTGGATGAACAAATAGAAGATATGACCGCCCATTGCCGCACAAGCGCGGATTACCAGGCAGCAGCACACCAAGAATTTTACAATTGGCCTCGACATAACGGTCCTTGACAAACCTATCCACATTGAATGTGGCGGGTCATTGGTGGAACACAAGATGGCGCATTATTGTCGATAAACACAGGAAATATATTTTTGTCATTCCAGTGTATTCAACTACTAGCGCTAGCATTATCGGAGCACCCGCTTCTGCGTTTCGCTTGGAAGGTTTACTGTAAACAACTGTTTCGGACAATGGTTGCTAGTTTTCGTCGTCAAAAATTTCCTCAGCAAAATAGAATTCAGTATATGAGAATGGTAATGATGGAAGCTGAAGAAATGAAAAGAAGTGCCACAATAGGGATTTGAACCCAGGCTTCCTTGCTTACCAGGCAGGCACACCACCACAGCAGTATAGCTCCCAGTACTGTGCGGACTACCCAAGTGCCCTCCCCAACACAAACTTCAATTCACATCTTCAGCATATTTTCCCCTTCTTAGATTCTCGCTATTGCCGAGCTCTCAGGCTTTAGAATAGCACCCCAGTTTTGGATGTAATGAGGAAACCCTGTGCCTCATGTGTAGTTGATGTATAGATCTCATAATTAAATTTTCCTTGAGAAATTTGTGTTCCAACTTTATCTACAAGAACCATGGAAGCTGCAGTGCTGCAGTGGCTAGCATTCCTGTATAGTAAGCCAGGTGACCTGGTTTGAAGTCCGAGCAAGTGCATAAATTTTAATTCATTTTTTCACCTTCTATCATTATCAAAGATGAGACTCAAACGTCTCGAAGAAAATTTAATTATAAGATCTATATATCAAATGGCATCGTTTTCTCCGCTATCGAACGGCAAAAATGAATGTTTCGTAGATACTTTCAAGGTTCAGATGTCGAAGCTTCGTGATTCGCATACGAGGAAATATGTTGTTGTTTCTGAGCACCTATCGCACTATGCCCGCTCACAAAACATCCCCATTAGAACTCCTGCAGAACTCAAGCAGAACGTGGCGTCGCCACCGCACTCTGCTTTATCTATTTCACACTCGCCTTTCTGCTTCCAACACTAACTTCGCAATGAGGTTCCTCACGAAGGACAAAGATATTGTGTCTACAACAAGCCTCGCAACTGGGAATTTGGCGTCATCACTCAGACGTCTGACAGTGCTCATTACATAGTTCGCGGTGTGTCGGATACAAACATCGACGAGACCGAAACCCACTTCGTTCCCCTGATCCAGGTGTTGATTTTCGTGCGAAACGCAACTCGGCCTTTTTTCACATGATATCTTGCGAGTCGGGGCGTGGAATGTCAGAAGCTTGAACGTGGTAGGGAAACTAGAAAATCTGAAAAGGGAAACGCAAAGGCTCAATCTAGATATAGTAGGGGTCAGTGAAGTGAAGTGGAAGGAAGACAAGGATTTCTGGTCAGGTGAGTGTCGGGTAATATCAACAGCAGCAGAAAATGGTATAACAGGTGTAGGATTCGTTATGAATAGGAAGGTAGGGCAGAGGGTGTGTTACTGTGAACAGTTCAGTGACCTGGTTGTTCTCATCCGAATCGACAGCAGACCAACACCGACAACGATAGTTCAGGTATACATTCCGTCGTCGCAAGCTGAAGATGAACAGATAGAGAAAGTGTATGACGATATTGAAAGGATAATGCAGTATGTAAAGGGGGACGAAAATCTAATAGTCATGGGCGACTGGAATGCAGTTGTAGGGGAAGGAGTAGAAGATAAGGTTACAGGAGAATATGGGCTTGGGACTAGGAATGAAAGAGGAGAAAGACTAATTGAGTTCTGTAACAAGTTTTAGCTAGTAATAGCGAATACCCTGTTCAAGAATCACAAGAGGAGGAGGTATGCTTGGAAAAGGCCGGGAGATACGGGAAGATTTCGATTAGATTACATCATGGTCAGACAGAGATTCCGAAATCAGATACTGGATTGTAAGGCGTACCCAGGAGCAGATATAGACTCAGATCACAATATAGTAGTGATGAAGAGTAGGCTGAAGTTCAAGACATTAGTCAGGAAGAATCAATACGCAAAGAAGTGGGATACGGAAGTACTAAGGAATGACGAGATACGTTTGAAGTTCTCTAAAGCTATAGATACAGCAATAAGGAATAGCGCAGTAGACAGTACAGTTGAAGAGGAATGGACATCTCTAAAAAGGGCCATCACAGAAGTTGGGAAGGAAAACATAGGTACAAAGAAGGTAGCTGCGAAGAAACCATGGGTAACAGAAGAAATACTTCAGTTGATTGATGAAAGGAGGAAGTACAAACATGTTCCGGGAAAATCAGGAATACAGAAATACAAGTCGCTGAGGAATGAAGCCGGCCGAAGTGGCCGTGCGGTTAAAGGCGCTGCAGTCTGGAACCGCAAGACCGCTACGGTCGCAGGTTCGAATCCTGCCTCGGGCATGGATGTTTGTGATGTCCCTTAGGTTAGTTAGGTTTAACTAGTTCTAAGTTCTAGGGGACTAATGACCTCAGCAGTTGAGTCCCATAGTGCTCAGAGCCATTTGAGGAATGAAATAAATAGGAAGTGCTGGGAAGCTAAGACGAAATGGCTGCAGGAAAAATGTGAAGACATCGAAAAAGATATGGTTGTCGGAAAGACAGACTCAGCATACAGGAAAGTCAAAACAACCTTTGGTGACATTAAAAGCAACGGTGGTAACATTAAGAGTGCAACGGGAATTCCACTGTTAAATGCAGAGGAGAAGGCAGATAGGTGGAAAGAATACATTGAAAGCCTCTATGAGGGTGAAGATTTGTCTGATGTGATAGAAGAAGAAACAGGCGTCGATTTAGAAGAGATAGGGGATCCAATATAAGAATCGGAATTTAAAAGAGCTTTGGAGGACTTACGGTCAAACAAGGCAGAAGGGATAGATAACATTCCATCAGAATTTCTAAAATCGTTGGGGGAAGTGGGAACAAAACGACTATTCACTTTGGTGGGTAGAATATATGAGTCTGGCGATATACCATCTGACTTTCGGAAAAGCATCATCCACACAATTTCGAAGACGGCAAGAGCTGACAAGTGCGAGAATTATCGCACAATCAGCGTAACAGCTCATGCATCGAAGTTGCTTACAAGAATAATATACAGAAGAATGGAAAAGAAAATTGAGAATGCGCTAGGTGACGATCAGTTTGGCTTTAGGAAAAGTAAAGGGACGAGAGAGGCAATTCTGACGTTACGGCTAATGATGGAAGCATGGCTAAAGAAAAATCAAGACACTTTCATAGGATTTGTCGACCTGGAAAAAGCGTTCGACAATATAAAATGGTGCAAGCTGTTCGAGATTCTGAAAAAAGTAGGGGTAAGCTATAGGGAGAGACGGGTCATATACAATATGTACAACAACCAACAGGGAATAATAAGAGTGGACGATCAAGAACGAAGTGCTCGCATTAAGAAGGGTGTAAGACAAGGCTGTAGCCTTTCGCGCCTACTCTTCAATCTGTACATCGCGGACGCAATGGTGGAAATATAAGAAAGGTTCAGGAGTGGAATTAAAATACAAGGTGAAAGGATATCAATGATACGATTCGCTGATGACGTTGCTATCCTGAGTGAAAGTGAAGAAGAATTAAATGATCTGCTGAACGGAATGAACAGTCTAATGAGTACACAGTATGGTTTGAGAGTAAATCGGAGAAAGACGACGATAATGAGAAGTAGTAGAAATGAGAACAGCGAGAAACTTAACATTAGGATTGATGGTCACGAAGTCAATGAAGTTAAGGAATTCTGGTACCTAGGCAGTAAAATGACCAATGACGGACGGAGCAAGGAGGACATCAAAAGCAGACTCGCTATGGCAAAAAAGGCATTTCTGGCCAAGAGAAGTCTACTAATATCAAATACCGGCCTTAATTTGAGGAAGAAATTTCTGAGGATGTACGTCTGGAGTACAGCATTGTATGGCAGTGAAACATGGACTGTGGGAAAACCGGAACAGAAGAGAATCGAAGCATTTGAGATGTGGTGCTATAGACGAATGTTGAAAATTAGGTGGACTGATAAGGTAAGGAATGAGGAGGTTCTACGCAGAATCGGAGAGGAAAGGAATATGTGGAAAACACTGATAAGGAGAAGGGACAGGATGATAGGACATCTGCTAAGACATGAGGAAATGACTTCCATGGTACTAGAGGGAGCTGTAGAGGGCAAAAACTGTAAAGGAAGACAGAGATCGGAATACGTCAAGCAAATAATTGAGGACGTAGGTTGCAAGTGCTACTCTGAGATGAAGAGGTTAGCACAGGAAAGGAATTCGTGGCGGGCCGCGTCAAACCAGTCAGTAGACTGATGACCAAAAAAAAAACAGACGGATGCCATATTCCGTGACTTCCGGAAAGCGTTTGACTCGGTCCCCACTGCAGACTCCTAACTAAGGTACGAGCATATGGGATTGGTTCCCAAATATGTGAGTGGCTCGAAGACTTCTTAAGTAATAGAACCCAGCACGTTGTCCTCGACGGTGAGTGTTCATCGGAAGTGAGGGTATCATCTGGAGTGCCCCAGCGAAGTGTGGTAGGTCCGCTGTTGTTTTCTATCTACAGAAATGATCTTTTGGATAGGATGGATAGCAATGTGCGGCTGTTTGCTGATGATGCTGTGGTGTACGGGAAGGTGTCGTCGTTGAGTGACTGTAGGAGGATACAAGATGACTTGGACAGGATTTGTGATTGGTGTAAAAAATGGGAGCTAACTCTAAATATAGATAAATGTAAATTATTGCAGATGGATAGGAAAAAGAATCCCGTAATGTTTGAATACTCCATTAGTAGTGTAGCGCTTGACGCAGACACGCCGATTAAATATTTGGGCGTAACATTGCAGAGCGATATGAAGTGGGACAGGCATGTAATGGCAGTTGTGAGGAAGGCGGATGGTCGTCTTCGGTTCATTGGTAGAATTTTGGGAAGATGTGGTTCATCTGTAAAGGAGACAGCTTACAAAACACTAATACGACGTATTCTTGAGTACTGCTCGAGCGTTTGGGGTCCCTATCAGGTCGTATTGAGGGAGGACATAGAAGCGGTTCAGATGCGGGCTGCTAGTTTTGGTGTTACGGAAATGCTTCAGGAACTCGGGTGGGAGTCTCTGGAGGAAAGGAGGCGTACTTTTCGTGAATCGCTACTGAGGAAATTTAGAGAACCAGTATTTGAGGCTGACTGCAGCACAATTTTACTGCCGCCAACTTATATTTCGCGGAAAGACCACAAAGATAAGAGAGATTAGGGTCGTACAGAGGCATATAGACAGTCATTTTTCCCTCGTTCTATTTGGGAGTGGAACAGGCAGAGAATATGCTAGTTGTGGTACGAGGTACCCTCCGCCACGCACCGTATGGTGGCTTTCGGATGTAGATGTAGACCTGCCACGCTGCGTAGAACCCAGCCTGCTGCCCCTGAATAGCCCTTGCGTTGCCTGACGCCCGTATGCACGGGTCTTCCGACAACTCTGTCATAGAAACTGACCACTGCCCGCCTCTCTTAGGCACTGCAGCCAAGACAGTCACTGATGCCCCTGCAGCCACCGCACTCATCGTCATTCGCAGCCACAGCAGTGATGAACATTGAGCCTACACCAAGTATACACCTCCTGCGTCCTCAGCAGCAACTATGGAACCCCAGCCTGTGCCGTTGGATGGACGACCTACCTCTAGTTTTTCAGGACATGACTGGTGGTTTCCAAGACCTATAGCAAGACGTGGCTGTGTTGACGCCACCTGCCATTGCGTCACAGTCAATTCAAACAGCGGTACCACGCACCTACCAGTCGTCGTTACCCAATTATCAGTGACAGCCATCGAGCCTACCTAAACTGTGCAGCCTTCTGCGTCCTCAGCAGCACCTATACCTCACCCACTTGCGCTGTTGTATGGACGACCTACCTCCGGTTTCTCGGCACGTGGTCTCTGTGGTTTCCACGATTATTTAATATTGGCTCCTGTTATGACTGTACACAGCAGGACGTGGGCTAGTTAGCGCCATTTGCCACTGCGTGTCAACCAACCCCAAAAGCAGCACCACACAACGTCCTCCCACTCGCCGTCGCACACACAGAAGTGTCGGCCATTGAGCCTACGTCAACTGTACAGCGCTCTGCGTCTTCAGCAACGACGATACTACACCGTGTAGTTGGATGGACGACCTGCCTCCGGTCCTCGGCACGTGATCTCGGTGATATCAGAGATGAAAGTAGGACGTGTTAGTTGGTGTCATCTGCCATCGTGCCACAGACTATCACATCAGCTGCACCACGCAGACTTCCCTCTCATCATCTTCCATACACCCTCACCATGCGACGACAGTGAGCAGTTTTGTATGGGACGGGGAAGGGACGATTAGGGTACCAATGACATCTTCGTCGACCACATCCGGCTCAATGCGCGCCAGTCACATCTACATGGGAAACGGACTCTAAAACCTTCCCCCAGCTCGTCGCCGCGCGAGTATCGCTCTTCCATTGTTTATTGTTCTCCGTTTTGTGGCGCTACGCAGACATGACACCAGAGGATGCTGAAATCACATGACCTCACAGCGTGTGATTCTGACAGGTTTAGCCCCCAGATACTGTGCATCAATAGAGTTCTCAAGACTGCAGTGAGGATATTACAGCGCCTTAGCACGATGGTACTAAACATTACCAATAGTCAGCATTCAAGATCATTACTGTCATTGTATATATAACTCAGCATCACAGAAGAACTTTGGTCCTGTAAACTGACATTTGGCTGGAAGAACAGTGTGCTGACCACAAGCCCCTCCATATTCGAATCCAGTGATGCCTGCGGGCTGAGGATGACACAGCGACCGGTCGATGCCATTGCACTTTTATGGGCTGTTCGGGGTGAGTTTAGTTTTAGTTTTTTTATCGCAGAAGAACTTACAGTATTCAAAGTTATACATTACTCAACAGCTGAGTGTGAATAGTGCATATGTTGTTGTTGTTGTCTTCAGCCCAGAAACTGGTTTGATGCAGCTCTCCATGCTACTCTATCCTGTGCAAGCTTATTCATCTCTCAGTACCCACTGCAACCTACATCCTCCTGAATCTGTTTGGCGTATTCATCTCTTGGTCTCCCACTACGATTTTTACCCTCCACGATGCCCTCCAATACTGAACTGGTGATCCCTTGCTGCCTCAGAATATGTCCTACCAACCTATCCCTTCTTCTAGTCAAGTTGTGCCACAAATTTCTCCTCTCCCCGATTCTATTCAATATCTCCTCGTTAGTTATATGATCCTCCCCCCATGAATCATGGACCTTGTCGTTGGTGGGGAGGCTTGCGTGCCTCAGCGATACAGATGGCCGTACCGTAGGTACAACCACAACGGAGGGGTATCTGTTGAGAGGCCAGACAAGCATGTGGTTCCTGAAGAGGGGCAACAGCCTTTTCAGTAGTTGCAGGGGCAACAGTCTGGATGATTGACAGACCTGGCCTTGTAACACTAACCACAACGGCCTTGCTGTGCTGGTACTGCGAACGGCTGAAAGCAAGGGGAAACTACAGCCGTAATTTTTCCCGAGGACAAGCAGCTTTACTGTATGATTAAATGATGATGGCGTCCTCTTGGGTTAAATATTCCGGAGGTAAAATAGTCCCCCATTCGGATCTCCGGGCGGGGACTACTCAAGAGGACGTCGTTATCAGGAGAAAGGAAACTGGCGCTCTTCGGATCGGAGCGTGGAATGTCAGATCCCTTAATCGGGCAGGTAGGTTAGAAAATTCAAAAAGGGAAATGGATAAGTTAAAGTTAGATATAGTGGGAATTAGCCAAATTCGGTGGCAGGAGGAACAAGACTTTTCGTCAGGTGATTACAGGGTTATAAATACAAAATCAAATAGGGGTAATGCAGGAGTAGGTTTAATAATGAATAAAAAAATAGGAGTGCGGGTTAGCTACTACAAACAACATAGTGAACGCATTATTGTGGCCAAAATAGACACAAAGCCCATGCCTACTACAGTAGTACAAGTATATATGCCAACTAGCTCCGCAGATGATGAAGAAATAGATGAAAT
Organism: Schistocerca piceifrons; assembly: GCF_021461385.2. Lineage (NCBI taxonomy): Eukaryota > Metazoa > Arthropoda > Insecta > Orthoptera > Acrididae > Schistocerca > Schistocerca piceifrons. The sequence continues at coordinate 767,772,608 of NC_060141.1, read as the reverse complement.
GTATGATGAGATAAAAGAAATTATTCAGGTAGTGAAGGGAGACGAAAATTTAATAATCATGGGTGACTGGAATTCGTCAGTAGGAAAAGGGAGAAGGGAGAGAAGGAAATATAGTAGGTGAATATGGATTTGGGGGAAGAAATGAAAGAGCAAGCCGCCTTGTAGAATTTTGCACAGAGCATAACTTAATCATAGCTAACACTTGGTTCAAGAATCATAAAAGAAGGTTGTATACCTGGAAGAATCCTGGCGATACTAAAAGGTATCAGATAGATTATATAATGGTAAGACAGAGATTTAGGAACCAGGTTTTAAACTGTAAGACATTTCCAGGGGCAGATGTGGATTCTGACCACAATCTATTGGTTATGAACTGCAGATTGAAACTGAAGAAACTGCAAAAAGGTGGGAATCTAAGGAGATGGGACCTGGATAAACTGAAAGAACCAGAGGTTGTAGAGAGTTTCAGGGACAGCATAAGGGAACAATTGACAGGAATGGGGGAAAGAAATACAGTAGAAGAAGAATGGGTAGCTTTGAGGGATGAAGTAGTAAAGGCAGCAGAGGATCAAATAGGTAAAAAGACGAGGGCTAGTAGAAATCCTTGGGTAACAGAAGAAATATTGAATATAATTAATGAAAGGAGAAAATATAAAAATGCAGTAAATGAAGAAGGCAAAAACGAATACAAAAGTCTCAAAAATGAGATCGACAGGAAGGGCAAAATGGCAAAGCAGGGATGGCTGGAGGACAAATGTAAGGATGTAGAGGCTTGTCTCACTAGGGGTAAGATAGATACTGCCTACAGGAAAATTAAAGAGACCTTTGGACAGAAGAGAACCACTTGTATGAATATCAAGAGCTCAGATGGCAACCCAGTTCTAAGCAAAGAAGGGAAGGCGGAAAGGTGGAAGGAGTATATAGAGGGTTTATACAAGGGCGATGTACTTGAGGACAATATTATGGATATGGAAGAGGATGTAGATGAAGACGAAATGGGAGATAAGATACTGCGTGAAGAGTTTGACAGAGCACTGAAAGATCTGAGTCGAAACAAGGCCCCGGGAGTAGACAACATTCCATTAGAACTACTGATGGCCTTGGGAGAGCCAATCATGACAAAACTCTACCATCTGGTGAGCAAGATGTATGAGACAGGCGAAATACCCTCAGACTTCAAGAAGAATATAATAATTACAATCCCAAAGAAAGCAGGTGTTGACATATGTGAAAATTACCGAACTGTCAGTTTAATGTCACAGCTGCAAAATACTAACCCGAATTCTTCACAGACTAATGGAAAAACTGGTAGAAGCGGACCTCGGGGAAGATCAGTTTGGATTCCGTAGAAATGTTGGAACACGTGAGGCAATACTAACCTTACGACTTATCTTAGAAGAAAGATTAAGAAAAGGCAAACCTACGTTTCTAGCATTTGTAGACTTAGAGAAAGATTTGGCAATGTTAACTGGAATACTCTCTTTCAAATTGTAAAGGTGGCAGGTATAAAATACAGGGAGCGAAAGGCTATTTACAATTTGTACAGAAATCAGATGGCAGTTATAAGAGTCGAGGGTCATGAAAGGGAAGCAGTGGTTGGGAAAGGAGTGAGACAGGGTTGTAGCCTCTCCCGGATGTTATTCAATCTGTATATTGAGCAAGCAGTAAAGGAAACAAAAGAAAAATCCGGAGTAGGTATTAAAATTCATGGAGAAGAAGTAAAAACTTTGAGGTTCGCCGATGACATTGTAATTCTGTCAGAGACAGCAAAGGACTTGGAAGAGCAGTTGAAAGGAATGGACAGTGTCTTGAAAGGAGGATATAAGATGAACATCAACAAAAGCAAAACGAGGATAATGGAATGTAGTCAAATTAAATCGGGTGATGCTGAGGGAATTAGATTAGGAAATGAGACACTTAAAGTAGTAACGGAGTTTTGCTATTTAGGGAGTAAAATAACTGATGATAGTCGAAGTAGAAAGGGTATAAAATGTAGACTGGCAATGGCATGGAAATCGTTTCTGAAGAAGAGAAATTTGTTAACATCAAGTATAGATTTAAGTGTCAGGAAGTCGTTTCTGAAAGTATTTGTATGGAGTGTAGCCATGTATGGAAGTGAAACATGGACGATTACTAGTTTGGACAAGAAGAGAATAGAAGCTTTTGAAATGTGGTGCTACAGAAGAATGCTGAAGATATGGTGGGTAGATCACGTAACTAATGAGGAGATATTGAATAGGATTGGGTAGAAGAGAAGTTTGTGGCACAACTTGACTACGAGAAGGGATCGGTTGGTAGGGCATGTTTTGAGGCATCAAGGGATCACAAATTTAGCATTGGAGGGCAGCATGGAGGGTAAAAATCGTAGAGGGAGACCAAGAGATGAATACACTAAACAGATTCAGAAGGATGTATGTTGCAGTAGGTACTGGGAGATGAAGAAGCTTGCACAGGATAGAGTGGCATGGAGAGCTGCATCAAACCAGTCTCAGGACTGAAGACCACAACAACAACAACAACAGTTATACGATCTACCCATCTAATTTTCTACATTCTTCTATAGCACAACGTTTCGAAAGCTTCTATTCTCTTCTTGTCTAAACTAGTTATCGTCCACATTTCACTTCCATACATGGCTTCACTCGATACAAATACTTTTAGAAACGACTTCCTGACACTTAAATCTATACTCGAGGTTAACAAATTTCTCTTCTTCAGAAACGCTTTTCTTGCCATTGCCAGTCTACATTTTAAATCCTCTCTGTTTCGACCATCATCAGTTATTTTGCTCCCCAAATAGCAAAACTCATTTACTACTTTAAGCGTCTCATGTCCTAATCCAATTCCCTCAGCATCACCCGATTTAATTCGACTACATTCCATTATCCTCGTTTTGCTTTTGTTGATGTCAATCTTATATACTCCTTTCAAGACTCTCTCCATTCCGTTCAGCTGCTTTTCCAGGTCCTTTGCTGTCTCTGACAGAATTACAATGTCATCGGCGAACCTCAAAGTTTTTATTTCTTCTCCATGGATTTTAATTCCTACTCCGGATTTTTCTGTTGTTTCCTTTACTGCTTGCTCAATATACAGATTGAATAACATCGGGGATAGGCTACAACCCTGTCTCACTCCCTTCCCAACCACTGCTTCCCTTTCATGTCTACCTTTTTTGTAGATGTCCGATTTATTTATTGTCTCTGTTTAGGAGACAGTTCTAAATTTAAATTGTTGGTGGTCAACAGCAAGCAGCCACAAATTAGTTTTACGTTACTTTATTCAAAAAGTATCGTTGCCGGCTTCGATTTTTTTACAGTTCATCATCAGATGATTTTTCCATGCTTACATCAGTACAGATTATACACTGATTTCCTGTGGAGTTGCCCGAGGATAAACAATAATTGCTGTTCACCATCAACAATTTTATTTGATTTATTTTATATAACAGCCACGGCCTCAAACCATGTCTATTTAGGGCAAATTTGCATTTGAGTTCTAAACTTTCTCGCATATATCTAAAAACACATGTGAGTGAAATGGAATCAGTTGTCTAAGCGTGATTTATGGATAGTTATTCCATGGCTTCTCTTCCTGTTCTTTGTTGTTACATGTACCACAGTCATTTTGCTACGTACTATCTGAGAAATCTGACGTTTCCCTGGTATTTATTTGCAGCTGAGGTAGAGACTTCGTATGCATAGAATTCATTTTTGACTTATGAAGCTTCTTTGTATACCACGTTTGAAATTCTATGGTTGGGGACTTGAACGAAGAGCTTGTTCGCCTCACTGACACAGGAGAGAGCCACGTAGAGATGGTCGTGTGTACAGGTCCACAGCCGCAATACGCAGCATCCAGGCTTGAGCTTTGTATATGGTCAATGCATAACATGGGCTCGCTGGGAACTATACACGTTTAAAGCGAAATGGTAAATTCTTAGCAATAAGTGGGTATCGGTCAGTGTACTAAAAATTCTACTTCTGTGATGCTATGTTGTAGGCAAGCAACTTCTAGCCTTTGTCAGCTAAAGGTGCTGAGGAAAGAGATGACAAATAACGCTCTCGATTAGCGTTACGTCGCGCCTCATTCCAGAAGGAGTTTCGAAAGAGCGGGTTACTGTCCTCGAGTCGCAACAAGTCTCACCTCACCATCTTCATTAGATTCTTGCGACCGCATAGTCTTCAGAGTTTTAGCCATTCTGGAGTACTGAGAAAGACTCGACCATTTTTTAGGCTTTTTTTCTTTCTTGTGTCGTCAATCTTCTGACTGGTTTGACACGACCCACCACGAATTACTCTCCTACGAAAACGTTTCGTCTCAGATTAACAATAGCAACCTACGTCCTCAATCATCGCCAGGTTGTATTCCAGTCATTGTCTTCCTATACAGTTTTTACCCTCTACTGCTCCTTCCAGAACCAAGGCAGTCATTCCCTAGTACCTTAACAGATGTCCTATCATCCTGTCCCTTCTTCTTGTCACTGTTTCCCATACATTCCTTTCCTCGCCTATTCTGCAGAGAATCTCCACGCTCCGTACTTTATCGGTCTACCTAATTTTCAACATTCTTCTGTAGCACCACATTCCAAATGCTTCTTTTCCAGTTTTCCGGTTTTCACCATCATACAGTACTGCGCTCCAAACGGACGTTCTCAGAAATTTCTTCCTCAAATTAAGGCCTATGTTTGATACTAGTAGGCTTCTCTTGGCTGGGAATGCCTGTTTTTCCAGTATTAGTCTGCTTTCTACGTCCTCTCTGCTCCGTCCATCTCGAGTTATTTTGCTGACTAGCTAGCAGAATTCCTTAACGTCGTCTACTTTGTGATCGCCAATTCTGATGTCAAGTTTTCCGCTGTTCTCGTTTCTGCTACTCCTCATTACTTTCGTCTTTCTTCGGTTTACTCTCAGTCCTTATTCTGTACTCATTAGACTGTTTATTCCATTCAAAAGAAAATGTAATTCTTCTTCACTTTTTCTGTGGATAGCAACGTCATAAGCAAATATTTTATTTTTAATTTTAATCCCACTCCTGAACTTTTGTTCTATTTCTATCATTTCTTCTTTGATGTATACATTGAACAGTAGGGGCGAAAGACTGTATCCCTGTCTTACACACTTTCTAATCCCAACTCTTCGTTCTAGATCTTCCAGTCTTAATGCTACCTCTTGGATCTTGTACATATTGTATATTACCCGTCTCCCTATAGCTTACTCCTCTTTTTCTCAGAATTTCGAACATATTGCACCAGTTTACATTGTCGAACGCTTTCTTCAGGTCGGCAAATCCTACGAACGTCTATCGATTTTTCTTCAGTGTTGCTTCCATTATCAAACGTGTCACAACTACCTCTCTGGTACCTTTACATTTCCTAAAGCCAAACTGACCGTCATCTAACAGAGCCTCAGTTTATTTTTTCGTTTTTTTTTTTTTTTTTGTATATTATTCTTGTCAACAACTTGGATGCTTGAACTGTTAAGTTGATTGTGTGAAAATTCTCGCAACTGGCGACTCTTGCAGTCTTCTGAATTGTGTGGATATTGTTTCTCCGAAATTCTGTTGATACGTCGCCTGTCTCATACATTCTACACACTAGTCATTTTGTTACCACTTCCCGCAATGGTTTTAGAATTTATACTCGAATGTTATCTATTTTTCTGCTTTTTTTTAACTGATGTCGTGCAGTGCTATTTTAATTACTGATTGTAATACTGAATGCCCTATCTCATCCCATCGACTCCCGTTTCTTCTTAGACCACGTTATCAGACAATGCCTCCCCCTCATGGAAGACTTAAGTGTGCTCTTTCCACCTATCCGCACTCTTCTCTACATTTAACAATGGAATTCGCATTGCGCTCTTAATGTTACCTCCCCTGCTTTTAATGCCACCAAAAGTTGTTTTGACTTCCCTGTACGCTTAGTCCATCCGACAAGCATTTCTTTTTCGACTTCTTCGCATTTTTCATGCAGCCATTTTGTCTTAGTTTCGCTGCCCTACCTATTTATTTCAGCCCTAAGTGACATGTATTTCTGTATTCCTGAATTTCACTGTACGTTTTTGCACTTCCTTCCTTCGTCGATCAACTGTAGTATTTCTTCCGTTACCCATGTTTTCTACAGTTTGCCATTTTTCGAGATATTCGTTCGTCTTCAACTACTTACTGAGCTCTTCATTATTGCAGTGTCTAAGAGAACTTCAAGCGTATCTCTTCATCGATGCCGCGTGGGATTAGCCGAGCGGTCTAGAGCGCTGCAGTCATGGACTGTGTGGCTGGTCCCGGCGGAGGTTCGAGTCCTCCCTCAGGCATGGGTGTGTGTGTTTGTCCTTAGGATAATTTAGGTTAAGTAGTGTGTAAGCTTAGGGACTGATGACCTTAGCAGTTAAGTCCCGAAAGATTTCATACAAATTTGAACTTTTTTTTTCTTCATCCATTTGTACTTCTGTATCCTATTTCTTTCTTCATTTTTTTCCTGATTAGTTTCTTAAACTTCAGCCTACTCTTCATGGCGAGTAAATTGTGATCTGAGTCTGTATGTACTCCTCGGTACTCCTTACAATCCAATATGTGATTTCGGAACCTCTGCTCGACCTTGATGTAGTCTAAGTGAAACCTTCTCGTACCTCCCGGCCTTTTGCATGCATACCTCCTCCTCTTGTGAAGATGAAATGTAGGAAGGGGAAGAAAAGGGAAGAGTGGGTGAAAAATCGTGCTGGATAACCTCAATTTGTAACTCAGTATGTGAAGGGAGATGAAAATCCAGCAGGCGGAATGGAATGCGGTTATAAGGCAGGAGTACAAGAATGGGTTATGGGAGAACATGTGTTTAGTAGTAGGAATGAGAAAGGAGAAAGACGGATTGAGTTCCGTGGTAATCCTGTGGCTAAATTTGAAATCTTGTGCTGGACTGGGACTCGACGTCGTAACCCTTTTCTTCTACTCCTTCCCCTGCAGTCCATATTCCAGTCACCCATGACTACTAGATTTTCATAGCCCTTAACGTACTGAATTATCCTCGTATACTTTTTGTATCGCTTTATTTTCTGGTTTCGTCGTTAGCTTGTACTCCTGAACTATTGCTGTCGGTGTTGGTTTTTTGTGGATTCCAGTGAGAACAACCGTATCACTAAAATGTTCACAGTAACACACTCTCTGCTGCACCTTCCTATTTATAACGAATCCTCCTCCTGTTATACCATTTTCAGCTGCTGTTGATATTAGCTTATAATCCTTTGACCAGAAATCCTTGTCTTCTTTCTATTTCACTTCACTGACCCCACTATATCTAGATTGTGACTGTGCATTTCACTTTTCCGTTTACCTAGTTTCGCTATCACATTCAAATTTCACGCATCGATTCGTACAACGTTATGCTCTTGTTAGTTATTGCATTTTATTCTCATGGTCACCTCCCCCTTGGCAGCGCCCCCCCCCCCCCCCCCCCCGGAACTTTTGCTCATCCTGATTTAGGTTTTCCGTGATTTCCTCATCCTTCCCTAATCCAATGAGACCGATGACCTTGCTGTTTGGTCTCTTCCCCAACATTTTAATTACAGGCCTCATGTCATGTGGATAAACATTATGTGTCTTTAATGCAGTGGTATGCGTCGATTCTGATGTTTTCCATTGCCTTCCGCGTCCTCATGCCGTTGATCAATGTTAACTCTCCCTCCTTCTAGGGGCAGTTTCCCACCAGAGGGGCAAGTAAGTGCCCTGAACCTCTGGCAGCTCGTCCTCCCTCGTTGACAAGATCGTTAGCAGACGAGGGTGACTTCTAATGCTGGAAGTCTTCGACCACCATTGCGCGATGATTTTTATTCAAAATTTAAGCAATGGCGAGGTTCTGACTGGAGATCTCTTTTTTCGTTATTGTTCGTTGCATGTGATAAGATATCGTTGATATTCCTCGTAGATTCTTTCACGCAGGTTTTTTTATTACACAGGGTAGCTAACCCTCTGACCGAACACGCAGAGCTAGCCCTAGATCACGAGTAGTTTACTTGAAAACAAAATGAAATCGGTAATGTAAAGTGGAGGCACCCAAATTACAAAGAAACTTAATAAATGCAATGTCGTTGAACTTTTAATACACAAAGGGAAACCAGTAAATCGACATATCCCGGCCAAGTACATTCGATGTTATTTTGTACCTAATTCTGTCTCAGATGTAAAATTCCGGAAATACTCCGTAGCCTATAATTCAAATATAAATAAAACATATCGAAACAAAAAAGCAATGTCGTTAAGTTTTTAACACACAAAGGAAATTGAAAATTTGTGGTAAGGTCTTAAGGGACCGAATTGCAGCGGGCTTTGGTCCCTAAGCTTACACACTACTTAATCTAAAACTAACTTACGCTGAGGACAACACACACACACCCATGCCCGAGGAAGGACTCGAACCTCCGACGAGGGGACGCGAACCGTGATAAGGTGGCTTAGACCACTCGACTATCCCGCGCGGCTGTAATCGTTGAGTCCGTATATCTTAATCAAATAAATTCGCTGTTAGTTCTTATTCGTAAAAAAAAAAAAAAAAAAATTGCGGTGCTTTTACTGCCATATACTTCCTTAAATATGTATATCCGTCAATGAACTAAAAAGAAAAAAAACTAACAGCGCCACCTATTGGTTCCTTGGTGTACTACGAAACTAACAGCACCATCTGTTGGTTCTTCGGTGTACTACGCTGTGATGATTAAACATCTGAACTACTACTAAGCTAAGCAGACGATATTAGATAAAATTTTAAATTACGATAGCTTTCTTGTTTTTCACGTTACGGTTTTGATTAAATAAAGCCTGTTACCGCAAGCTATGCTCAAGTTGCCTGCGAAAACCCCACGAAAAGTATTCTGGCAGTTTCTGAGACTACCATATCCATCCAGACAGTTTTAGATAAAACTTTAAATCACAATACCTTCTTTGTTCGTGATCATCCCGCCATATCCATAAACACGTACAATAAATCTTACTCATTCCTCTCCATCAATGTGGCTTCCGCCCAGATTTCTCCTCCTATGAGCAACTCCTGTACTTTACTAATCTCCTATCCCACCAAATCAGCAACTGCAAATCCGCCATTTTTGTCTCCCTCTATCTCGAAAAAGCTTATGACCGTGTATGCCATTCAGGCCTCCTCTTTAAGTTCCAGACCCATACGCCCTCCATAAATTATGTCCTCGTTATCGCTTCCTTTCGCTCAACAGCACCAACTCTTGTATGTTCCGTCCCATTGCAGGTGCGCCTCAGTGTTTCGTCCTCTCTCCTCTCCTGTACGTCCGATATGCGACAGCCCCCTCCCCGTGTTCATCAGTATACCGATGAGACCACCTTTCTCGCCTTCTATCCTACCCTCTGGAAATCCCAACGATTCCTCCAGCTCCATCACTTCACCTCCTAGTGCAATCTGTTGTTCCTCAAAATCAGCCCTACCAAAACACAAGCAATTATTATAGGCCGTACCACCCGCAGGTTGCGTCCCCCCGACTTTTAGCATACCGTTTACGACCGTTCTATCCAGTTCACTAACGCACTAAAATACCTCTGACTATCACTTGTTTGCCGAGTAACATGGAAGGCCTTTCTACTAACAATTCAGCGTAAATCCCACAACAGGCTAAAATTACTGAAACTAGTAACTGGGCGAACGTGGTGATTGTGCCCTTCCATAATCCTCCACATGTATAAATCACAGATCAAACCCATCCTCTGCTGTATCAATGTGGCATGGACTTCCGCTCCTCTCTCTGTTTATCAGGCCCTACAAATCCTCGAACACCACCTAGCCTTCAGAATTTGCTTACCTTCCCAGGCCCGCGTCCTGTAACAACTTATAAAATTCCCCTTCCTCCTCTTCCACCTTGAACATCTCTGAATATCCTGTTTTATCGGGAAACTCGACACCTTTCCCCCATTCTCACTGATCCTGGTTCCCTGCCGCACCTCTACCACCACTTTCCCCCAACACTACACCTCCTCACTCTCCACATCCTCTCACAACATTTTAATCGCCTTCCCTTACCCGACCATGAAATCCGTCCTGATATACTCCTGTCCTGCCAGATCTAAACAGAACCCATCCCACCTCACCCGGTCAGGGCTCCCTTCCTCTCCACTCCTCTCCACCCACCCCCTAAGCCTTGGTCCAGAATGGCATCCCTCTTCACCCTCCCGCATTCCTCCCACAAATATCCGCCCACACAAACACCCTCTTACGCGCTACCTCAACTGCTACGTTCCCATGATACCCTCTTCCTGGCACTCTAGGTCCACTCATCATTCCACTCATGTATCTATCTCAGTGAGTCAAAACACTGCATTTTTACTTTTAACTTGTACAACTGTCCCTCTGTCTTTATCATTTGTGAAATATTCATCAGCCATTTCGTCTTTGTCTAACTTTTACTTAATCAACAAATCGACATTTGATATACTTTAAATTCTGCAACTGAATCTGTCTTTTTATTGTGTCAAACATTATTTTGACAACTGCCGCTCTCAGTTTCATAATATCTTTTAAAATTTTTACTCTCATATTGGTGAAGAGCGGTGACTTGTATCCACTGGCAGCCCATCCCCCCCGCCCGTATGGGACAAGGGAAACGAAATGATATTAAAGGAAAAGAAAACAACTTTCTTCGTGATCCGTTGGGATGAAGTAAAGCCTGTACATTGGACCAAGCTAAGCTCGTGTTACCTTTGAAAATCACATCAAAATTAGTTTTGGAGATTAAGGTACACAAACAAACAGACAGACAAGATGGTTTTACAGTTTCATTATTAGCACAGAATACTGAAGTCCTTCTCGCAACTGTTGATATTCCTTGTACGTTATATTTTGGATTGTGTACACTGCTGAACATATCGGGTATACTTGTGGTTAGCAGGTGATTACTGTTATATTCAGCCGGCCGCTGCGGCCAAGCGGTTCTAGGCACTTCAGTCCGGAACCGCGCGACTGCTACGGTCGCAGGTTCGAATCCTACCTTGGGCATGGATGTTTGTGATATCCTTAGGTTAGTTAGGTTTAAGTAGTTCTAAGTTCTAGGGGCCTGATGACCTCAGATGTTAAGTCCCATAGTGCTCAGAGCCATTTGTACCGTTTTGTTATATTCACTGTCTCACCAAATGTAACCGGACACCCCGACATAATGCGGAACTGATCACTAGACGCTGCGAGAAATTTAGACCCACCAGTATAAAAGGAAGTAGGGAGTATTGTTTTGTCGGTAGAGAACCAGAATGGGTCGGTCAAGAGAGCTCAATGATTTCTACCATGGACTAGCCACTGGATGTTGTAATATTATTTGATTTCAGATACTTTGCAAATGAGATATTTGCCATAAAAGAAAAGGACAGCCAACAAGTTGCAGTTCGCAAAGATGCTAAGCATCACAGCGCGAGAGTAAAGAAACGAATTATTTTTTTTTTAATGCGCGTCTATACCAAGACGCGCGTCCAGCGTTTAAATACTCTAAATAAATACTATGACCCGCTGGGCGCAGATTTTTAAAATCATTTCCGCAGCACTTGATAGCAAGAAGCTGCGAAACAGGAGAAAGAACAATCTATCTTTTGTTAAGAAATATTCTAGAGACTTCATGATCCCTTGTACTTTTTGTCGCCGACATGTTACGACGTACTACATAGCATTGACAAGTTGTATTTTTATTTTGAGTAAAAACTATGTGAAACGAGGAACAAACATTTCAGTAACTCGGGTGTGGATACAATGCACTTACGCACACGCAAGGACATTTAATTTTAAGAAGGAACGGACTGACAAAGCAGCGATTATTGGACTGCGCCATGTACAAAAGAAATATCAGATGTAAGTCATTATTTATTGTGTATTTATCATTGTCTATAAGTTTAAAGCCAATATGTTCACAATATATTAATATCTAACGATGCAGTAATTTTCTTCTTATTCTTTTCTTTTACTAACCAAAAATTATGTTCAAGTTGTATATGAGCTTTGTTACAGATTTGCTCTTTATCGCGGTCTCTCGATTGTATTTGGGAGACCACTAATATGTTCAACTTCCGATCTGTTAATCTTTCTCTTACGAAATCCCACTAATTTGCTTTCATTTCCATTTTTATGTTCAAATGGGTCCCTTAGGTATTTTTATCGAAGATTCTCATTACGTGAAGGCAATCCGGGTCATCAATCCGCACGTCTCCTGAACACAATTGAGAACCGATGCAGCGGTGATCAATTATTAATCTCTCTCTCTTTTGAAGTCGCACAACAAAACGGTCACACAGGATAGCCGTAAGTACGCAATCTAGTGTTAGGTTGCATTATGTCAGTATATATTACCAACCAACAGTTACAGTATCACTATTATTATTTACTAATATTTCCTATACAGAATAAGCAAGTGTGGAACTGATCACTAGACGCTGCGAGAAACTGACCCACCAGTATAAAAGGAGGTAGGGACTATTGTCTTGTCTGTATAGAACCAGAATGGGTCGGTGAAGAGAGCTCATTGATTTGTACCACAGACTAGCCACTGGATGTCACCTGAGTAACAGATTCGTCAGGGACATTTGTGCCCTTATAAAGCTGCCCAAGTTGACTGCTGGTGACGCGACACTGAGATGGAAACGCGAAGAAGCAAGACAAGGAAGACCTCAAGTGCCGGCGAACAAGCACTGCCAACCATTGCGCAGGGTGATTGTAAAAAATCAGATGAAATCAGCTGAAGGAATCACTCTAGAGTTCCAAGGCGCTGCCAGCAGTCCATGTAACACATCGACTCGGCGCAGGGAGTTAAAAGTAATGGAGTACAGTGATCGAGCAACTCCTGATAAGCCACAGATTTCTGCAATCAATGCTAAGCGACGTTTGAGGTGGTGCAAAGAGCAACAACACTGCACAGTGGATGACATCGAACAAGTTACTTAGAGTGACGAATCTCACAATACACTGTGGAAATCCCACGAAAAGGTTTGGATTTGGCGAATGCTTGAAGAACATTACTTGCATTCGATTCACAGCACTTTTTGCTGCTTACAGTAGAGGAACAGTTCGGAAACGACGATGGTATCTACATTGCAATGCGCTCTGAAAAATTGTAGGATTTTTGGGCGATGGTCTCTGAAAACTCGGACTCATCTGCCCCGAGGCCAGACCTGAACCGACTGGCTTTTGAATTAGTTAGATCGCTGACTTCATTCCAGTCTCCAGCGTCCAACATCACGAAGTTCTCTTCTTTCGGCCCATGAGGAAGAGTCGGCTGCCATTCCTCCAAAGACATTAACAAATTCCGTTCAAAGTGTCCCCAGGAGAGTTCAAGCCACAAAATGTAAATTTTCACGGCCGGTTACGTCGCAATTAATAAAATGTTCCGGGTTATTATCCCGTGATAGAATGGATCTCAACTTAAAACCCAGCGTTTCGTCCCCATCTGCGCAGAACGTTTTCAAGGCGGATCAGAGCATCTTTGAATGTCCGATTCATACCCTGACTCGCTACTGACTAACACAAAAAGCACGTGGAAGCAGAATTTTGCTGTAATCAGTAGCGAGTGAGGGTATGAATCGGACATTCAAAGAAGCTACGATCCCCCTTGAAAATGTCCTCCGCAGATGGGGACGAAATGTTGGATTTTAAGGTGAAGGCATTACAGCCCGAACTATTTTATTAAGGGTGGATAGGACATCAAACGGGTCGACTTGGAGCAGGAGAGGCACCACAGGACATTTTAATTTCCACTGTCTATACTTTTACAAATAAATTCATAAAACTTTGTCACCATGACCAGGAACGATTCAGGAGTCACACTCATAGCACTGGAACTTCAAAAACATAACAAAATAATATTTTACGTGCAAAGTTTCATTTTTTCACTTACGATTTGCTCCATTTGTTGCTATAGGTACACATTTCTTCATAAGTAAGAGAGATTGTTCGATGAATTTTCCACAGCATAAAAACCAGATCTATTTAGTTTATGAAAAAATGAATGAGCTGTTACATTTTGAACATCATCTTTAGAAAAAACTCAGATTTTATAGTTAATTATCTCATTTTTACCACAGTTTTTAATACATTTGGAAAATTCTAGAGTTTTGCGTTAAGGAGCTTGTGTTTAATAAGAAGTGCAAACTTCATCGAAGAACCTCTCTTACTTATCAAGAAAAGTGTACCTATAGGAAAAAATGCAGCCAATAATAAGTGAAAAATGATGAAATTTTACATTTAAAAACAAATTTCTTTTGTTATGTTCTTGAACTTCCACTGGTATAAGTGTGAATCTGGAATCCTTCCTGGTCATGTTGACAAGGTTTTATGAATTTATTTGTAAAGGTATAGACAGTAGAAATTAAAATGTCCTGTGGCGCCAATCCTGCTTCAAGTCTGCCCGTTTAATGTCCTACCCCCTTAACTGAGAGTTCAAGTCGTCATAAAAGTGAAGGATGTACACACCTTGTACATGTGTCCACTAACTGGTACCAGCGCGTAATCTACAACGCGAGAAGTTTACACTCAGCTATTTACACATACAGTTAAAACATCTAGATCAGGCTTAAACTGTTGTAATCTTAATTAGATGCAGACATTCTCGTTTAAAGTGGTAATTAGCGAACAGCTTCAAGCTACGATCCCCCTTGATCAGATAGTGTACTTAAGAGGATGATTTGTCTTGAAGCATTTGTAAGTAATCACACTATTTTTTTTAGAAAACGCTACAACCCGTTAGTTGTAGAAGCTTTTATGTTTCAGACTTCCATTTAGTTCTGTTTTGTTGTGATATTCCTAGGATCAGCTGCAAATGAGCACGCGCTCAAAATTCCATTGTATCGCTTAATAAAGTACTCTTTGAAACCAAAAGGCTGTTGAAACTTTCGTCGTTATTTACGTTTATCGAGGCTGTAGTGGCCACCGAGAAGAAACCAATTACTCTCCTTTCTTCAGACCCCATCACACCGCGCCCTGCCTGCCTCCGTGTCAACACTGAGGGCGCACCGCGTTTTCCAGCTTGCGGGACAAGCAATTAGCTTTTAAGTCCCTCCGAGATCGTCTTCGCCAAACTCGAGAACTACGCTTGTTAAGTTGAATTATGTGCATGCACAATCAATTTAATCATCCGTCGGAAAGTTTGTCGACTTTGCCGATAAAGCGAGCGGTGTAACGGAAGAAAAACTTGCCGCCGAGTTTGGCGGCGGGAGTTTTCAGAATAACTACCAGCTGCCCGAGAAACGCTGCGCCCGGAGGAAAAATAACTAAACGAGGGGGAGCACGGAGCAGCAGTCCACGGCGTGCGTGTAGAGCTCAGGAAAACTACTTCGGGACGGACTGCAGCGCTTAATCTAGAACGCGAGGAGTTTGCACTCACGTATTTACACACACAGCTAAAAACATATAGATTACACATAAACTACTGTAATCTTAATTAGGTGCACAGATTCTCTTTCAAAAATGGTAATTAGCGGACGAACAGTTTCAAAACGCTTTTTGAAACTCGGCAAAATCGCATATATAACTTTTTCGGATACTGACAATTTTTTAAGGACTAGATTGTGTGTGACCAACACAGAACAGCATTTCGAACTCTGCTGAAGTCTTCCCGTCAATGGTTGCGAGCTTTAATGTCAGATTTTATTGCTGCACCAAATTGTATCAAATGGTTCAAATGCATCTGAGCGCTATGGGACTTAACATCTATGGTCATCAGTCCCCTAGAACTTACAACTACTTAAACCTAACTAACCTAGGGACATCACACACATTCATGCCCGAGGCAGGATTCGAACCTGTTCCAGACTGGTGCGCCTAGAACCGCTCGGCCACACCGGCCGGCCAAATTGTATCTTTCGCGTTTATACAGCATCCATTAACAACATGATGACAGAGGTTGTTTCCACTCATGGCTACAGGATTGTACTGCCCAAGTTAGTCACCGGTCGGAGACTACAAATAATTGCTCTCAATTAACACGTAGTTTAAATAAATATCTATAACATTAAATGAGTTTTCCGTGGATGCTTGACACAACATGACTACAACTTTAAGTAGGAAATCCTTTCCAGATGTTCTGAAAAATATTATTTATTTCATCATGGTGTCATTTCCGATTTCTTAGACCGCCCTCACGGATTAAATAAAAAAATATTATGTAGAAGATAGAAATGTGTCTCCGTTTAATATTATTAGAAAATTCATATTGCATACCTTAATAGCTCACGATGAAAGCATGTGACTACGAACATACGGTCCCTGATTCGATTTGGAATAAAATTCAGCAACACGGGGCCCTGTTCGTTCAGTACAGCCTGCCACCCTTGCCCTGCCACGTTCCTCTCCAAGATGCAAAGACGTAATATGCCAGATTCTTTATTTGACGCTCCACAGTGAAGTGGAAGTAGGAATCTCACGGCGTAACAGATCCTCTCCTTGTCAGTTTTCATGTCCCTTGAGAGGAAGGCTTTACTCTCGTCTAAGCTAACTTTATTTCGTCACCATTTTAGTATTTTGTTTCTATGTTCCAAGACATCCATTCGTGACTTATTTCAAGCTTTGAACGGTATCTTGATTCTCTCATCTGTATGAAAGTTGATTATTTATCTGCTAAACTACTATCTGATAGCGCGTTCTGTGGCAATCATTATCGTATCACTGTGTCTGAAGAAAGGTTGATGTTCCTAACACATTCCAGTAGATTCGACGACAGAGAAACGAGGGAAGAACGGAGGAAGGGAAGGAGACTGACACTATCAAACACACGTTACAAACATTTGAACTAACAGTGTAACAAACTAAAAGCCAATTTCTTGCTGTACCATCGACGAACAGCTCACTGGCTTTCCTCGAGGGGGCTCTTTTAGGGTTCACGTGAGAAATAAGCCAAACAAATATGGCCCGAAACTTGTCATGATCTGTGACAGTGCTACGAGCTACATGATAGAGGCCATTCATTATCTTGAGGAGGGAACCACTCCAGGTAGAGGGCAGTTACTGACCATTTTGTAGAACAGAAGTATTATCATGGACAACTGTTTCGTGAGAGTGCCTCTTGAAGGAAATTAGAAACTGATTACGGTTAAATAGTTCTAGAGACAATTAAGAAAAATAGGAGAAACCTTTCAACTGAGTTTGTGGACTTGAAATACTGCAGCAAGGGAGTCAGGACAACCTTGTCCTTATTTTCTGAAGATGTAACAGCAGTCTCTACTGCGTCGGTAGCGGGTATGATGACAGATACGCCATAGTGGCCAATTCCAGGGCACTTCGGAAGTTTCGGTGGTTACAGCAGAGCTCAGCGCAGTACTAGAGCGTCTTCATTATGCTGATACAAAAACATTCATTGCTGCTCATACGACATGATGTCATTCATACCAGCAACTACACTGAAGCGCCAAATAAACTGGTAGAGGAATGCGTATTCAAATACAGAGATATGTAAACAGGCAGAATACGGCGCAGCTGTCGGCAACGCCTATATAAGTGTCTGGCGCAGTTGTTAGATCAGTTATTTGTGCTACAACGGCAGGTTATAAGATTCAAGTGAGTTTGAACGTGGTGTTATACACGGCACACCAGCGATGGGACACGGCATCTCCGAGGTAGCGATGCAGAGGGGATTTTCCCGGACGACCATTTTCGAGTGCGCCGTGAATATCAGGAATCCAGAAAAACATCAAATCCCTGACATCGCTGCCGCCGGAAAAAAAATCCTGCAAGAAAGGCACCAACGACGATCGAAGAGAATCGTTCAACGCGACAGAAGTGCAACCCTACCCCCAATTGCTGCAGATTTAAATGATAGGCCGTCAACAAGTGTCAGCGTGCGAACGATTAAACGAAACATCATCGATATAGGCTTTCGGAGCCGAGGGCCCACTCGTGTACCCTTGATGACTGCTCGACACAAAGCCTTACACCTCTCCTGGGCCCGTCAACACCGACGTTGGACCGTTGATTACTGGAAACGTGTTGCCCGGTCGGATGAGTCACGTTTGAAATTATATCGAGCAGATGAACGTGTACGGGTATGGAAACAACCTCATGAATCCATGTACCCTGCATCTCAGCAGGAGGTGATCAGTCTGGTGAAGACACTGTAATGGTGTGAGGCGTGTGCAGTTGGAGTGATTTGCAACCCCTGATACGTCTAGATACGGCTCTGAGAAGTGACACGTTCCTAAGCATCCAGTCTGATCACCTGCATCCATTCACGTCCATTCAGCATTCCGACGGACTTGGGCATTCTAGCAGGATAATGCGATACCCCACACGTCCAGAATTGCTACAGAGTGGCTCCAGGAACACTCTTCTGAGTTTAAACACTTCCGCTGGTCACCAAACTCAGCAGAAATGAACATTGTTGAGCATATCTGGAATGCCTTCCAACATGCTATTGAGAAGAGCTCTCCAACCCCTGGTACTCTTATGGATTTATAGACATCCCTGCAGGATTCATGGTGTCAGTTCCCTCCAGCACTATTTCAAGACGTTAGTCGAGTCCATGGCACGTCGTGCTGCGGCACTTCTGCGTGCTCGCGGAGACCCCGCTCGATATTAGGCAGATCTACCAGATTCTTTGGCTGTTCAGTGCACCGGGTTACAGACCGAGTCTTTGAACTACAGCGCCGTAAAAGGGCACCATGTTGTCATGGGAAATGAAAATGTCGACCCTCTTGCTTAAGAGCACAATGCACCACGCGTCAAAGAAGTATGAACATGTTCCTTACACGGACGAGCTGTGGCAGCTGATGGGACAACCATTGATGCGCATCTTACCAACTATGGAAAGACGACATGCAGCCATACTGCCAACCATCCCTGCACGACGGTGGTACTCCCTTGGTCTGTACCACTAATAGCTCCCGAGTGCGTCTTTATCGACTGTACATGAATTCCTCACCCGTATGTGACTGTGGCGCGGAGGAGGAATTCGATCACACCGTCTTCGGCTGTCCACAGCGAAACCCCACGAGCACGAATTTAATGCCGTGTAGATGATCACTTCCCACGATAATGAAGAAGCTGTACAAACACAAATATCAAGTTTTAGCGGCTGAGCGTATCAAGATATTATTACTGTATTTACAACCAGTATACCTTTTTCTTCTGATTCATACGTGTGAGTGATTTTATAGCATTTCATATGCCAAAGATAAGTGTATCACGCCTCAAGGAGACCAAAAATAAATAAGTAAAGTCCTAGCTCTGATCTGGAATCAGAAAGCACAACAAACAAATAGCCAACATGGTTCTCGGCATATTGAAGGCTCGTAGTTTAGACAGAAAGCACGGCTGTCATAATCCTTAGTTCCTTAGGTAGTCTGAATTTCATCCAATATGACAGTTGCTATCCTAGTAAGCACAACCGCAACTATCTATATTCTCCGAGGCGTTGCATTGTTAAAACGCAATTATCTGGATAACGACAGCCCATGTCCAGGTCGTATACAACCTGTGGTTCCAATACACTGGTATGGTAACCTACATCAGAGTGATATAATCTTTGCGCAGACACGCTTCTGCTGAGAAAGGACTAGTATCCATATATGCGGCAACAAGAGGAGGAAGACTTTTGTTGATTTGGGAACATGCATGTCCTTGAATGAAATTTTCAGCCTGCAGCGGAGTCTGCGCTTCCTGGCAGATTAAAACTGTGTGCCGGACCGAGGCTCGAACTCGAAACCTTTGCCTTCCGCGAGCAAGTGCTCTATCAACTGAGCTACCCAAACACGACTCACGCCTAGTCCTCGCAGCTTTAATTCTGCCAGTACCTTGTCTCCTACCTTCCAGACTTCACAGAAGCTCTCCTGCGAACCTTGTAGAACTAGCACTCCTGAAAGAAAGGATATTGCGGAAACATGGCTTTGCCACAGCTTGGGGGATGTTTCCAGAATGAGATTTTCACTCTGTAGCGGAGTGTGCACACAGTTTTAATCTGCCAGGAAGTTTCATATCAGCGCACACTCCGCGAAAGGCGTAGGTCCCGTGTTCGATCCCCCCCCCCCCCCCCCCTCAGTTTTAATCTGCCAGAAAGCTTCTTGCATGTTCTTGTTTCACCGTGCTAACGATTTTTATGTCCCCGCGCAGAGCTGTGATTCTATCGCTGTTGCACCGACACGTTAACTGTGCGTATCAACGATTCTGAAGAGAATGTTTTATTCGGATTGTGCGCCACAATCCCACCATGTACGCTTGACAACACAAAAAAGTGGAGCAGAAAAATTGCAGCCAAGGTCAGGTACAGCACTGACACGAATAAAACGCAACACTGTATTGTTTCGTGTTAAGTCGAGAAAGGGTTTATTACTTGAAATATTACGAATAAATAGTCCTGTTTCTGTCCCAGCCACAAAAGATTTCCTGCAAATAAAATATGTCATTACTAACGACAGCAGTAGATGTCAACTGTAGTGCAAGAGTGGTTTCAGCACAAATGAGATCCATCTTCTCAACTGGTTCTTTTCAGCTGGTCTCGTTTTGCGCGAGATATACGCTGCGTGATAAAACGTATCCACACCCCTCTGTGACGCGGAATTGTCCACTAGATGTCACGACAGGTGAATCTACCAGTATAAAAGGAGGGGGGTGTTCTGAGTTTCCAGTAGGCCAACAGTAGCCGTAGAATAGGATGGCTACGAGGGCATACTGACTTCCAGCGTGAACTGGTCACTGGATGTCACCTGAGTAACAAATCCATCAGGGACATTTCAGCACTGGCCAAGGCGACCCTAGGCATGCTCTAGCCCCTGGGACGAAGAGATTTCACCGAACTAGGTGTGTTGCATGTTACCCCAGTACACTGACAGAGTAACGTTAAACAAAGAAAATACCTTAAGAATGCCTGGATTACAGACAGCACACAAGTCATACGCACGTTGCAGAATGCTCAAGCCCGGCCGCCTCTCAAGAGCATAAACAATACACAAGAATATATATATATATATATATATATAGCAATTTTTAATGGCCATATATATATATATATATATATATATATATATATATATATATATATATATATATATATATATGGCCATTAAAAATTGCTACACCAAGAAGAAATGCGGGTGATAAACGGGTATTCATTGGACAAATATATTATACTAGAATTCATTGGACAAATATATTATACTAGAACTGACATTTGATTACATTTTCACGCAATTTGGGTGCATAGATCCTGAGAAATCAGTACCAAGAACAACCACTCCTGGCCGTAATAACGGCCTTGATACGCCTGGGCATTGAGTCAAACAGAGCTTGGATGGCGTGTACAGCTACAGCGGCCCATGCAGCTACAACACGATACCCCAGTTCATCAAGAGTGGTGACTGGCGTATTGTGGCGAACCAGTTGCTCGGCCACCATTGACCAGACGTTTTCAATTGGTGAGAGATCTGGAGAATGTGCTGGTCAGGGCAGCAATCTAACATTTCCTGTATCCAGAAAGGCCCGTACAGGACCTGCAAGATGCAGTCGTGCATTATCCTGCTGAAATGTAGGTTTGCGCAGGGATCTAATGAAGGGTAGAGCCACGGGTCGTAACATATCTGAAATGTAACGTCCACTGTTCAAAGCTCCGTCAATGCGAACGAGAGGTGACCGAGACGTGTAACCAATGGCACCCCATACCATCACGCCGCATGTTTCGCTAGTTTTTCGTGCATTCTGGTACTGTGGTTTCCTCTTCCGATATTTCGGCTGAGTATCTTTTAGTCATTGTGAAGACTTCTGAGCCTGATAGTATGTGTACTCATTCCTTCAAACGCTGAAACCGCATGACCAGTGATCGCCGCGTTATGTGGATTTTGATAATGCCGGAGAAAGACGATCGTATGTCGCTTCTTAACTAAAACGTGGTGGCCACAAAGTATCCAGTTTATAAACCGACATAAGCCTTTTATATCGGATGTTCCATATTTCTCGAGAGCAAGAAGATGAATCGTTTAAAGCACAAGATAAATAAATAAATAAATAAAATGAGTGAGTTCTCTGCTGCCGCGTTTCAGAAGTCTTTTGTGATCGGGGCGTTGACAGGTTGATCAGATATGTGTTCTGCTTTATTTCCTTCATACTTCACACCTACACTCCAACGACGTTCAGCAAAACGCAAATAAATGACAGGTTCTAAGACCTAACAGAACCGTCAGTAAAATAAAGTGGCGCAAGAAACCTCTTGAACGAGGTTTACTTTCCTTGCTCAGACACACTAGTGACGATAGATATTAGGAATGAACTAAGCAAATACTCATTAAGCATAAAATCAGAATGTGAACTGTTATCTACTTCTCACTGTGAAGAGCCATAGCTTTCTTCACACATGTCTGTCAGCTGTCAGCATCGTAGAGTCAAGTGCGACAAATGCCACAACGTATTTCTCTCAGTGGTACATTACAGGGTTATTACAAATGATTGAAGCGATTTCACAGCTCTACAATAACTTTATTATTTGAGATATTTTCACAATGCTTTGCACACACATACAAAAACTCAAAAGGTTTTTTTAGGCATTCACAAATGTTCGATATGTGCCCCTTTAGTGATTCGGCAGACATCAAGCCGATAATCAAGTTCCTCCCACACTCGGCGCAGCATGTCCCTATCAATGAGTTCCAAAGCACTGTTGATGCGAGCTCGCAGTTCTGGCACGTTTCTTGGTAGAGGAGGTTTAAACACTGAATCTTCCACATAACCCCACAGAAAGATATCACATGGGGTTAACTCGGGACAGCGTGGAGGCCATGACATGAATTGCTGATCATGATCTCCACCACGACCGATCCATCGGTTTTCCAATCTCCTGTTTAAGAAATGCCGAACATCATGATGGAAGTGCAGTGGAGCACTATCCTGTTGAAAGATGAAGTCGGCGCTGTCGGTCTCCAGTTGTGGTATGAGCCAATTTTCCAGCATGTCCAGATACACGTGTCCTGTAACGTTTTTTTCGCAGAAGAAAAAGGGGCCGTAAACTTTAAACCGTGAGATTGCACAAAACACGTTAACTTTTGGTGAATTGCGAATTTGCTGCACGAATGCGTGAGGATTCTCTACCGCCCAGATTCGCACATTGTGTCTGTTCACTTCACCATTAAGAAAAAATGTTGCTTCATCACTGAAAACAAGTTTCGCACTGAACGCATCCTCTTCCATGAGCTGTTGCAACCGCGCCGAAAATTCAAAGCCTTTGACTTTGTCATCGGGTGTCAGGGCTTGTAGCAATTGTAAATGGTAACGCTTCTGCTTTAGCCTTTTCCGTAAGATTTTCCAAACCGTCGGCTGTGGTACGTTTAGCTCCCTGCTTGCTTTATTCGTCGACTTCCGCGGGCTACGCGTGAAACTTGCCCGCACGCGTTCAACCGTTTCTTCGCTCACTGCAGGCCGACCCGTTGATTTCCCCTTACAGAGGCATCCAGAAGCTTTAAACTGCGCATAACATCGCCGAATGGAGTTAGCAGTTGATAGATCTTTGTTGAACTTCGTCCTGAAGTGTCGTTGCACTGTTATGACTGACTGATGTGAGTGCATTTCATGCACGACATACGCTTTCTCGGCTCCTGTCGCCATTTTGTCTCACTGCGCTCTCGAGCGCTCTGGCGGCAGAAACCTGAAGTGCGGCTTCAGCCGAACAAAACTTTATGAGTTTTTCTACGTATCTGTAGTGCGTCGCGACCATAAGTCAATGAATGGAGCTACAGTGAATTTATGAAATCGCTTCAATCATTTGTAATAGCCCTGTATATATCGAGTTTTTACGAACATTATCTGCACTTGCAGGTACTATTTTCTAATAGACGCAAATGATATTCGTGAGAGGTAACAGCTTTGAGTAGTAGTGTTGCAAAACCAGAGTGCATACCGAGTCTCAAATCTGCGAGAGTAAAAATCTCGCCTCGGCACGCAGTTCTAATTTGCCATGAAGTTTCAAATTAGCGCATACTCGTCTGTAGAATGAAACCTGTTTCTGGACGCAATCCTCCTAGTCTGCAGCCGAGCCATTTTTCCGTGCAAATTTCTGTGTAATTGGAGAGTTAGATCGCCAAAATCTCAGACTGACTAGAGGGTCCCGCCCATAATGCTCCATACGTTCTCAACTGCGGCCAGGCTGGGGCTTGGGAAGCACGAAGAGAAGCAGCAGAAACTCTCGGCGCGTGCAGGCGGGCATTACCTCGCTCACATGTAAGTCCAGGACGGCTTGCGATGAAGGGCTGCAAAATGGGGCGTAGAATATCGCCGACGTACCTCTGTGCTGTAAGGCTGACGCAGATGATACCTGAAGGGATCCTACTATGAAAAGAAGTGTCAGCCCAGACAATCAGTCTTGGTTGTCGGGCCGTATGGCGGGTGGCTGGCAGGTCCATATTCCACTGCTGTTTGGGGCGTCTCCAGTGATGTCTTCACTGGTCACTGGGGCTCGTATCGAAGTGGGACTCATCACTGAGGACAATTCAACTCCAGTCAGTAAGAGTGCAGACAGAAGACTTTTCTGGAGACGCCCCGGACAGCGGAGGGGTACCAACCTGAGTGCCCGCCATACGGGGGGAATGGTTGTATGGGGTGCCAGTTCTTTCCATTCTTTGGTTACCATTCGCGCCATTCGGTACGTCGACGATACTCTACACCCCGTTTTGTTGCCCTTCCTGGTTCTACATTTCAGCATATAACACTGCAACTGGATTTACGTAGCTTGTGCATTCAAATACCAAAATTTGGTTTATTACGTACTATGCCCCAACAGAACAAATAGTCCTGTCACGGAAAAGCCACGTATAACACTACCGTCTGCTACCACTATACCACAACCTCAAAGTTGGAGGCAGTTCGTATAATGAAATCATTTTTATTAAAGCAATTACTGTATAAAGAAGCAGAGCAGTGTTACCCTCTGAAATGATTTTAGTTGTGTTGACCGTGTTGTACCTAACGGAGGTGGCTTATCGGATGTGAAAGTCAGAATTACGTAAATATTTAAACAGTAATAAACAATAATTTACCTATCCACAGTGTCCAAATGATAACAACAACAGTCGCCAGCCTAATGAGGCATAAAAATGAGTAACATTCTTCTTCAAGAAACTCGAGAGTGCAATGAACTCTGACACCTGCATATGTTCACGTTAAGGTAGGAGCTGACAGAGCAGAACAAACTATTTGCATAATTATAACAGATAACGATACACACTATATCCCTCAGGACTTACTCAAAATGAATGGTCTCAATAACATTACTATTAATATTCACTGTAGAATCATAAATTGGACATAGGTTCAGTATTACTTTTCAAACATCTGACAGGAAATATGGATGTGGTTCAAAGCAAAATTAATTACTGTGCTTAGATTAATTCTCTCACTACAAAACACCTTTCTACTTAGAATGAAAATTAAATGGAGTTCACTAACAAATTTCCTCTGACTGTCTTTTGAATAAAAAAGTTACTGTTTTCATAAATAGTGGTCTTTCTGTTAATCGTTATCTAGCATGAGCACAATAGACAAACTGTGGATCTTAATATGCACTTTTAATACACAAGATGAACCCAATATTGTACAGAACTCGACATGGATAGCAAGAGTAATTGAAACTTTCTATAATTAAGTAACTTCGAGCATTTGGACTACTTTGAATGGAGGGCCTTAATCTTGACCACTGTAGTAGAGCAAACTAAATGCACTTTCATTCCATTAGTGAAACAAGCACTTAGCAAGCATGAACACGTAACTCTCAACATGTGCAGTTCTGAACTTTTACTGCACTGAAACACAAAACTGAGATATTTGTAAGATCCTTTCAACAAACAATATTAATCTTAACACACTCTGTTGTCATATTAATTTTAATACGCTTCCAATAAAGGACACTCGGTCAACACTTTAGCGTGGGAGGGACCCTAAGCGGATATGTGACTGAGGATAAATCACGATAGGTACAAGAGTTCAGTTAAAATTTACCTTATATTTGAGTACACTATAACATCCAATGAGCTGATCCTTCCCTGTACATTACTGTAGTTCTTCTGTTGCATTACAGTGATTGCGCAATGTGATGGCGAGTGCATATGGGTAGGTGGATTTGCAAGTAGAACTGCGGGACTGTCATTTCTTGGTGGCGATGATAGATATCAATACCAACATAATTCCAGCTAGCTTACAAATCCATCCATCCGAGGCTTTGGCACATTGGAAAACTGCGCGAAAAGCCTCTCTCGGCACCAGCACACTACATGACTTTTACAGTAGCTGTTGGCAGTTTGGTAGCTCGTCCCCGACTGACTCTTAATCCACCTCTTCTACCTATGCCGACCACGATTTGCGCGCGCTACTAAGTTCCGTCCCGGAGGGGAACCACACCACGTTTTACATACAGGATAACTAAAAACCCTCAGTGAGGATTAGTCTTTACACTGTTGTTGTTGGTGTTGTTGTGGTCTTGAGTCCTGAGACTCAGCTCTCCATGCTACTCTATCCTGTGCAAGCTTCTTCATCTCCCAGTACCTACTGCAACCTACGTCCTTCTGAATCTGCTTACTGTATTCATCTCTTGGCCTCCCTCTACGATTTTTACCCTCCACGCTGCCCTCCAATGCTAAATTTGTGATCCCTTGATGCCTCAGAACATGTCCTACCAACCGGTCCCTTCTTCTTGTCAAGTTGTGCCACAAACTCCTCTTCTCTCCAATTCTATTCAATACCTCCTCATTAGCTATGTGACCTACCCATCTAATCTGCAGCATTCTTCTGTAGCACCACATTTCGAAAGCTTCTATTCTCTTCTTGTCCAAACTATTTATCGTCTATGTTTCACTTCCATACATGACTACACTCCATACAAATACTTTCAGAAACGACTTCCAAGACACTTAAATCTATACTCGATGTTAACACGTTTGTCTTCTTGAGAAACGCTTTCCTTACCATTGTCAGTCTACATTTTATATCTTCTCTACTTCGACCATCATCAGTTATTTCGCTCCCCAAATAGCAAAACTCCTTTACTACTTTAAGAGTCTCATTTCCTAATCTGATTCCCTCAGCATCACCCGACTTAATTCGACTACATTCCATTATCCTCGTTTTCCTTTTGTTGATGTTCATCTTATATCCTCCTTTCAAGACACTGTCCATAACGTTCAACTGCTCTTCCAAGTCCCTTGCTGTCTCTTTTTATTTCTTCTCCATGGAATTTAACACTTACTCCGAACTTTTCTTTTCTTTCCATTACTGCTTGCTCAATATACAGATTGAATAACATCAGGGAGAGGCTACAACCCTGTCTCACTCCCTTCCCAACGATTGCTTCCCTTTCATGTCCATCGACTCTTATTGCTGCCATCTGGCTACCGTACAAATTACAAAAAGCCTTTTGCTCCCTGTGTTTTACCCGTGCCATCTTCAGAATTTGAAAGAGTGTGTTCTAGTCAACATTGTCAAAAGCTTTCTCTAAGTCTACAAATGCTAGGAACGTAGGTTTGCCTTTCCTTAATCTTTATTCTAAGGTAAGTCGTAAGGTCAGTATTGCCCACGTGTTCCAACATTTCTGCGGAATCCAAACTGATCTTCCCCGAGGTCGGCTTCTACCAATTTTTCCATTCGTCTATACAGAATTCGCGTTATTATTTTGCAGCTGTGACTTATTAAACTGATAGTTCGGTAATTTTCACATCTGTCAACACCTGCTTTCTTTGGGATCGGAATTATTATATTCTTCTTGAAGTCTGAGGGTATTTCGCCGGTCTCACACATCTTGCTCACCAGATGGTAGAGTTTTGTCAGGACTGGCTCTCCCAAGGCCGTCAGTAGTTCTAATGGAATGTTGTCTACTCCCAAGGCCTTGTTTCGACTCAGGTCTTTCAGTGCTCTGTCAAACTCTTCACGCAGTATCGTATCTCCCATTTCATTTTCATCTACATCCTCTTCCATTTCCATAATATTGTCCTCAAGTACATCGCCCTTGTACAGACCCTCTATATACTCCTTCCACCTTCCTGCTTTCCCTTCTTTGCTTAGAACTGGTTTGCCATCTGAGCTCTTGATATTCATACAAGTGGCTCTCTTTTCTCCAAAGGTCTCTTTAATTTTCCTCTAGGCAGTATCTATCTTATCCCTAGTGAGATAAGCCTCTACATCCTTACATTTGTCCTCTACCCATCACTGCACTTCCTGTCGATCTCATTTTTGAGACGTTTGTACTCCTTTTTGTCTGCTTCTTTTACTGCATTTTTATATTTTCTCCTTTCATCACTTAAATTCAATATTTCTTCTGTTACCCAAGGATTTCTACTAGCCCTCGTCTTTGTACCTACTTGATCCTCTGCTGCCTTCACTTCTTCATCCCTCAGAGCTACCCCTTCTTCTTCTACTGTGCTTCTTTCCCCCACTGCTGTCATTGTTCCCTTATGCTCTCCCTGAAACTCTGTACAACCTCTGGTTCTTTCAGTTTATCTAGGTCCCATCTCCTTAAATTCCCACCTTCTTGCAATTTCTTCAGTGTTAATCTACAGTTCATAACCAATAGATTGTGGTCAGAGTCCACATATGCCCCTGGAAATGTCTTACAATTTAAAACCTCGTTCATAAATCACTGTCTTACCATTTTATAATCTATCTGATACCTTCTAGTATCTCCAGGCTTCTTCCATGTACACAACCTTCTTTTATGATTCTTGAACCAAGTGTTAGCTATGATTAAGTTATGCTCTGTGCAAAATTCTACTAGACGGCTTCCTCTTTCATTTCTTAGCCCCAATCCATAATCACGTACTACCCTTCCTTCTCTCCCTTTTCCTACTATTGATTTCCAGTCACCCACGGCTATTAAATTTTCGTCTCCCTTCACTACCTGAATAATTTCTTTTATCTCATCATACATTTCATGAATTTCTTCATCATCTGCGAAGCTAGTTGGCATATAAACTTGTACTACTGTAGTAGGCATGGGCTTCGTGTCTATCTTGGCCACAATAACCTAAATTATCCTAAGGACAAACACACACACCCATGCCCGAGGGAGAACCCGAACCTCCCCCGGGACCAGCCGCTCAGTCCGTGATTGCAGCGCCCGAGACCGCTCGGCTAATCCCGAGCGGCAATTTTTATAAAATTGAAATCATTTCATTGTATGTACGTGTACGCCACATCTACCGATTCCCTTCCATTCGGATAATTACTTCGTAGTGCGTCGTCTTTTTCCATTCGAGTGTGCACCTTTCTACTAGGAGTGCTAGACTGCACAACGCAAAGGTTCGAGCCACTGTCCGCCACACACTTTTAATTTGCCCGTAAGTTTCAGTGTTGCAAAATGTTTGTAAATTTATGGCAGGGTATACACAGTATAGATATAATGTACACGAAATATTTCTGGAGCACTAAATTTTCTCTTACTGCTTTCACGAACAAAATTTCAAGCGAGACTGTAAAATTCACAGACAATATAAAGGAAGAAATTGTTATACAGTCGTCCACTAATGAAATGTTGCAGTTATTTGCTAGTTGCTTGCCTGAGAAACTGTTAGACTAAAGAAAGTCAGCATCGATCGTAACGTCATCTGTCATTTTTAGTGTAGTCTGGATTTCAGCTAACAGTGCAGCAGTCATCAGCAGGTTACAGTAGTCACGTACACTCAGGCATATTTACGACACATGCTACAAGTCGAACTATTGCTGTGGAACCAAAACTAATAGGTAAATAATGCTGTATAACCTACAGAGGATAGGAATGTTCTGCCAAAAACAGAACAGACAAAAATGAAACTGGCCCAGAATGCATTTGATGCAGTTTAATGTAGGAAACCAAGCTTATATCAACCGCACGCAGACTATGAAATAACGCCTCCCGTCACCCAGTAGAAATAATTAATTATTAATGTGTAAAGAAAGATATATTTTGCGTTAACTACAGCGAGTGTCAATGCCAAGCTTACTGTGACCGGCGCGGCATTAACTTCTCTGTTACTACTATAAATAACGGTGCCTGACCGATTTTGCGCTCTCTATTGTTCTAGCGCCTTTCTGTTAGCCTCTCGAACTAACAGATTCTCTATCTTGTCAGCCATTTTAGTTCTAGCCAGTTCTATTTCTTAATATTGCAATTATTCCTTGTGTCTCATGACATATCATGCACCGCAGCTACTGCAATATTATTATTTTCTACGATGATTTCCTCTGCTGATGAGATTTCTAATTTCTAAACAGGACTAAACTTTGTAAACCATAACTAATTTTCGCCGTAAGTTATCTAATTCTATTGTTTTTTCTTTGCAGAAGATGTCTGCCATGAAATTTGTAAATGCACGAAACAATTTTCCTAAATAATAATCTGAATTATTGTATAATAAGAACGGGATGGTTTTCATAAAATTATTTATTAGTTACATTTCCAGAGTCTCAGAAATATTATATTTCATAGTTAGTCGACCCCACTTCTGGACACTAATAAGAAAAAATATTTTTCTTAGCAATGTTTTACCCTGCTCTTTAAAAGCTAGCCGGTATACCATCCAAAAAACATATTTACCGCTGAGTGACTTCTTCCAGAACTTCGCTACAGAAATTGCAAAAGGTAAATATCATGTTAATAACTTATAAAAGTTACTATTTACTGTCAATAGAAGTCATTTCAGTTATAAAATATTCTCTCTGTTTAACAAGATTTAACATTCTTTCAAGTAAAACATGAACAGTGTATTATATTTTAAGACGTTGTAAGCTGGATTGCCTTTCTTAGGGTGCATGAAACATACCGACGGAAAAAAGCATTACCAAAAGGTAATTAATGTCCAAGAATGAAATTTCGTGAATACATCTGTCTCAGTGATTAACATTGCAAGGTTGCATTTTAATGTTAGCCACTGCAAATGTAAGCCACTGCAAATGTGACATACTGTTACATTAATAACCGGTGTTACTGCCACACTGTTGAACGCAAGGGTGCAAACGTGCATGAATAGTGTTGCACAGGTACCAGGTGTCAGTTTATGGGATGGTGTTCCATGCCAGCTGCACTTGGTCGGTCAATACAGGGGCGGTTAGTGCTGTATGTTGATAACGCTGGAGTTGTCTTTCCATGACGTCACAACATGCTTGATTCGAGACTGATCTGGGGATCGAGCAGGCCTAGGCAACACGTCGACACTCTGTAGAGCATGTTGAGTCACAACAGCGGCATGTGAGCGAATGTTGTCCTGCTGGAAAAAAAAGCCACTAGACTGCTGTTCATGAATAGCAGCACAACAGATTGAATAACTAGACTGACGTACAGATTTGCAGGCAGGGCAAGTGGGATAATCAGCTGAGTGTTCCGTCTGTCATACGAAATCGCACCCCTGGTTGCAAGTCCTCAACTGGCTTCCTCCTAACCACCACTCGGCCATTACTGGCACTGACACAGAACCAGCTGTCATCAGAAATCACAACAGACCTCCACCCTGCCCTCCAGTGACCATTCGCTTGACACCATCTCAGTCACAAATGGCGGTGGTCTGGGGTCTGGGTTCATTGGAGAACACGCTACAGCGCATCTGGCTCGGAACTGTCCATGAGGTAGTCGATGTTTAACAATGGCTCTGAGCACTCTGAGGTCGTCAGTCCCCTAGAACTGAGAACTACTTAAACCTCACTAACGTAAGGACATCACACACATCCATGCCCGAGGCGGGATTCGAACCTGCGACCGTAGTGGTAGCGTGGTTCCAGACTGAAGGCCCTAGAACCGCTCGGTCACAACGGCCGGCGATGTTTAACAGTTCGTTGTGTCGCTGTGGTGCCAACTGTTGCTCAAATTGGTGCTGCAGATGCAGTACACAGTACAATTGGCACAAGAGCGTCACTTACCCACAAACATTACCTGTAAAGTTAATATGCAGTAAGCGCCGAGTATAAACAATCGTAAGACTGCTCCACAAGCCTCGAATTTGCGACTATCATCACTCATGCAGTTCATCGATCATAATGGGGGCGCGTAGAAGGATGCCAGACTGTGGGGCCAGAACAATAATTCCTCTAATAGCACAGTCGTAAAATGAGACAATTTCAGGAATCTTCTAAATGGCACTCTCATACTGGTTGATCATGTTATGTGGAATCTGTCAAATAAGTTTACATCGCTTTCTTGAAAATAGAAAAAGGTCGATGCTGTGGCCAGTATCCGACCGTTATCGCAAACTATGAAATGGACATTAAAATTGCTACACCATGAAGATCACTTGCAACAGACGCGAAATTTAACCGACAGGAAGAAGATGCTGTGATATGCGAATTATTAGCTTTTCAGCTCATTCACACAAGGTTGACGCCGGAGGCGACACCTACAACGTGCTGACATGAGGAAAGTTTCCAACCGATTTCTCATACACAAACAGGAGTTGACCGGCGTTGCCTAGAGAAATGTTGTTGTGTTGCCTCGTGTAAGGAGGAGAAATGCGTACCATCACGTTTCCGACTTTGATAAAGGTCGGATTGTAGCCTATCGCGATTGTGGTTTCTCGTATCGCGACATTGCTGCTCGCGTTGGTCGAAATCAAATGACTGTTCGCAGAGTATGGAATCGGTGGGTTCAGGAGGGAATAGGGAACGCCGTGCTGGATCCCAACGGCCCCGTATCACTGGCAGTCGAGACGACAGGCATCTTATCCGCATGGCTGTAACGGATCGTGCAGCCACGTCTCGATATCTGAGTCAACAGATGGGGACGTTTGCAACACAACAACCATCTGCACGAACAGTTCGACGACGTATGCAGCAGCATGGACTATCAGCTCGGAGACAGTGGCTGCGGTTACCCTTGACGCTGCATCACAGAGAGGAACGCCTGCGTTGGTATACCGAACGACGAACCTGGGTGCACGAATGTCAAAACGTAATTTTTTTCGGATGAATCGAGATTTTGTTTACAGCATCATGATGGTCGCATCCGTGTTTGGCGACATCACGGTGAACGGACATTGGAAGCGTTATTCGTCATCGCCATACTGGCGTTTTACCCGGCGTGATGGTATGGGGTGCCATTGGTTACACGTCTTGGTCACCTCTTGTTCGCATTGACGGCACTTTGAACAGTGGACGTTACATTTCTGACGTGTTACGTCATTCGATCCCTGCCAAACCCTACATTTCAGCAGGATAATACATCTTGTAGGTTCTGTATGTGCCCTTCAGGATCCAGAAAATGTTCGACTGCTGCCCTGGCCAGCACATTCTCCAGATCTCTCACCAATTGAAAACGACTGGCCAATGGTGGCCGAGCAACTGGCTCGTCACAATACGCCAGTCACTACTCTTGATGATCTGTGGTATCGTGTTGAAGCTGCATGGGCAGCTGTACCTGTACACGCCATCCAAGCTCTGTTTGACTCAATGCTCAGGCGTATCAAGGCCGTTATTACGGCCAGAGGTGGTTGTTCTGGGTACTGATTTCTCAGGATCTATGCACCCAAATTGCGTTAAAATGTATTCACATGATAGTTCTAGTATAATATATTTGTCCAATGGATACCCGTTTATCATCTGCATTTCTTCTTGGTGTAGCAATTTTAATGGCCAGTAGTGTATGAAAACTGTTGGCATTCAAATCAGCTTCCAATCGTCTGGGAATGGATAGGTAGACGTCGACTATTGTTTTCAAACGAATCTGAAACCATACGTTCTGCAAATTAGTGCCGAGTCCAGTAAACGATGATGGAGGTGGACAGTGTTCGCCACGCTTTGCTCCGAAGTAACTAGAAATTCTCAATACTACTGAGACCTGGTGACTTTGGTGGCCAGGGTAGATGCGACAGTTCATCGTCGTGCTCACGACAACGGTCGTGGATAATGCGGGCTGTGTGAAGAAGGGCCCTGTCTCTTGCAACACAGCATCACGATTGGGAAACAAACATTGTTCCATGGGATGGGCCTAATCAGCCAAAACGGTCGTATAATCCTTGACAGTAATGCGACCTTGCACAGCCATCAGAGGATCCATGCAATACCACGACGTGGCTGCCCAAATCACCACCGTACTCCCGCCTGGTATCACTCTTTGCATGTAAACTGACGCTGAATCTTTCACATAACCCCACAGAAAGAAATCGCATGGGGTTAAGTCGGGAGAGCGTGGAGGCCATGACATGAATTGCTGATCATGATCTCCACCACGACCGATCCATCGGTTTTCGAATCTCCTGTTTAAGAAATGCCGAACATCATGATGGAAGTGCGGTGGAGCACCATCCTGTTGAAAGATGAAGTCGGTGCTGTCGCTCTCCAGTTGTGGCATGAGCCAATTTTCCAGCATGTCCAGATACACGTGTCCCGTAACGTTTTTTTTCGCAGAAGAAAAAGGGGCCGTAAACTTTAAACCGTGAGATTGCACAAAACACGTTAACTTTTGGTGAACTGCGAATTTGCTGCATGAATGCGTGAGGATTCTCTACCGCCCAGATTCGCACATTGTGTCTGTTCACTTCACCATTTAGAAAAAAAGTTGCTTCATCACTGAAAACAAGTTTCGCACTGAACGCATCCTCTTCCATGAGCTGTTGCAACCGCGCCGAAAATTCAAAGCCTTTGACTTTGTCATCGGGTGTCAGGGCTTGTAGCAATTGTAAACGGTAAGGCTTCTGCTTTAGCCTTTTCCGTAAGATTTTGCAAACCGTCGGCTGTGGTACGTTTAGCTCCCTGCTTGCTTTATTCGTCGACTTCCACGGGCTACGCGTGAAACTTGCCCGCACGCATTCAACCGTTTCTTCGCTCACTGCAGGCCGACCCGTTAATTTCCCCTTACAGAGGCATCCAGAAGCTTTAAACTGCGCATACCATCGCCGAATGGAGTTAGCAGTTGGTGGATCTTTGTTGAACTTCGTCCTGAAGTGTCGTTGCACTGTTATGACTGACTGATGTGAGTGCATTTCAAGCACGACATACGCTTTCTCGGCTCCTATCGCCATTTGTCTCACTGCGCTCTCGAGCGCTCTGGCGGCAGAAACCTGAAGTGCGGCTTCAGCCGAACAAAACTTTATGAGTTTTTCTACGTATCTGTAGTGTGTCGTGACCATATGTCAATGAATGGAGCTACAGTGAATTTATGAAATCGCTTCAATCATTTGTAATAGCCCTGTAATACAGCAAGAACTAGCTCATACAATAGCAACTAGAATGAGGCTCGATCTACTAAGCACTAACGATGTCGTAACGATGAGGCTCCAAGTACAAGTAGTCTGTGTGTCTGCCGCTGGCCGTCCTACATTGCGGGGTCAGAGGGCGCTCGTAGTCCAGAGCCACTGGCGCCGTGACTCAGTGGGTGCGCACCATTGGGTCCGCCAGCTCCCATGTGACCGCTGTCGGCGTTGGACAGAAGCGTGCAATTCTGTAGCCAACTGTAATACCCTGGGGTCATTTAGATACGTGATTCCACAAGGACTCAGACAGTTCGCTATTATGACATGTCCTAAAGAACAGACAGCAAGCACATAATGGCACAGTTATGCCTCGATGGGCATACGATTATTTTAATGGCGATGCCTATTATCGTACGTCCGCTTGCAAGTATACAGTGACGCTGTGAGCAACGGGGAAAATGAATAGTGTCACAACACCAGTGGCAAGCAGCACTTGCGAATCTGATTTGCACAGTCTAACACACTCTTTGTACCAGGTTCTAGCTAAAAATGTTCGATTGACATTATCGTAGATTACGAGCCGGTGTTAATTTCAGTGAAGTGCTTGGAGTGTTTACTTATCCTGTTGGTTTTGACGACTTTTCTCCACCAGTCCAATGTTAATTCTGGTGCTTGGTAAATTGCTTCACTGCAGAAATCCTAGGAGTCAGCATGAAAAGACGATGATATTAAATAATTTACACTAACACAGAGTTTCCATTATGTGTTAATGTTTATATTGTTCGAGAACATTCGTACCAATCACAGATCAAAGAAATTGACTTTAAGGAACACGTACTCGAGCTAACTGAAAACAATCGCCACTTTACTGCGACTCTTGTGCCACTCCTCAGCTCTTAGGGTCACTGCCTATATAGTTTCTTAACAATACAATTTCTTTGAAAGATATGTTTAACAAAGTCACGTTAAATAAGTTACAATTAAAATGTCATAGGAAATTACAGTCACAGTTTTAAAGAACGAAAATAACTGATTATAAGAAATGTGATTTTTAAAACTGCGTTTCAAGTTCAATATCGAAATCCTGCTTGAGAACAGTGTCTAACAAAACTTGATTCAAAATTATTAATACCTCGTTAACTACAACAGGAATTTTGATGTCAACGTATGTCGGGGTACTTTACGTACTGCGTAAATATAACCTGAGATTCAAATTTTAAATAATAATCTCGTTTTGACCAAATGATCGAAATAATAGTTTGTTTATCGAATAATGTTCTAGAACTTCTTATTACAGAATTAATTACAATGAAGCTATTCCGAGTTTTTTATAGAAACATGACCTGTTGAGAGTGAACATAGTTTTCAGTGCTTCAGTTAGTCAGAAATCTATCCAAAACATCAATTTTCGCGTTTTATGAAATAATCGAATTTTTACTTTTAATTTCCCATTTAGTGATTGAACTGACTTTAACACTAACATTTCTACATGAAAGTTTGATACACACATGAAATAAACAGTCTCTCTGTGAATTTCGTAGAACTGATGGTTACAATAAGTTACGTTTCCACCAGTAAATATTCTTGTCATTTGCTTTTAATGAGCTGTAGTTGATTAAATGGATGTGTTACATTTTACACATCTCGGGTAAAATGCTACATGATACCATACAGAAGACCAAAAGTTGTATTTTAACATTTGCTATACTGAAATGAAATATCGCGTAGCTAGGGCCTCCCGTCACGTAGACCGCTTGTCTGCTGCAAGTCTCTTTTTGTAGTTGATGCCAATTCGGCGACTTAGGCAACGGCCTTGGCGCAGTGGATACACCGGTTCCCGTGAGATAACCGAAGTAAAGCGCTGTCGGGAGTGGCCGGCACTTGGATGGGTGACCATCCAGCCGCCATGCGCTGTTGCCATTTTTCAGGGTGCACTCAGCCTCCTGATACCAACTGAGGAGCTACTCGACCGAATAGTAGCGGCTCCGGTCAAATAAAACCATCATAACGACCAGGAGAGCGGTGCGCTGACCACACGCCCCTCCTATCCCCACCCTCAACTGAGAAAGACACGGCGGTCGGATGGTCCCGATGGGTCACTTGTAGCCTGAAGATGGAGTGCTATGCTATGCTAATTCGGCGACTTGCGTGTAGAATTTGCTATACTGTGAAATGTGCATCGTATAACACGTAACAGCGTGGCTTCGAGTACTTAGTCCCCATAGTACGTCCTATCACAACGGGAAGTGTGCCTGAATGGCCGAGTCGGCCGAGGGGACCGTTCCCTAGAAGCGAAGAATGCAAGTCTGAGTCACAAATTTTCAAGCACAGTAGGTGAATTATTTCAGCGTTCAAAGCAGCTGCGCCATACAAATTTCCCTTTAGTTATGAAAGTTGTTTTGTTAGTAAAATGTCATTTACAACTTCTAATTTGTTTAAATTATGAAAGCCACTCACCTAGAAGTTCAACTGATTTAATTTGTAGAAAGCTCAGTTTAGTTGCAATCACTTTCTCGTCGTTCACAAGCCCAGTTTAAACAAAATTCACGGTTGTGACACGCCGCTTTCATGAAGTTCATTGTCCAGCGTTCACTGAATTAGTTCTGCATAGTCCGCTTAGCGAAAAGTTGTCAATAGTTTTACTTTCTTTGGTGATTTACGGCGCGTATCTTCTCAAATTCGAGAGCAGCCTACCTCTTCAAGGCTCCTTTGAATGTGTCCTGTCCAACAATATTCCATTGTTTCAACGAAAACGTGAATATCTCCGCATCGAAAACGATGACGTGTGCCTTTCGTTTGAATAAGTGGATTTTTACCAAAATTCCATCAAGCACAACGTACATTTTTTATCATATTAACACAATGCAGAAAATAGAAAATAATTTCCAGAGATATGGGCTAACATTCACGTCACATCTTGTTCAAGGGTACTGAGCTCACTTTTCAAATTTTGCAAAAGTTTATTAGATGGCCTTGTTGAGATGGCACACAACGATGCTTTTAAAACTTGTCTTTGTTATTGCGAGAATAGAAGCACTTTAAAAACAGGCCAAGTAAATTGTTTACAGTGAGCGTTCAAATTAACTGTGTTGTGAAAATAACTCAAACTTCACACGAAAATTTTCGTTGGACTGCAAATTTTTTAGTGTTTTCGCAAAAACGTAATTCAACGTTTTCATGACTGCAGAATTCCGCAGTGGTAGAGCGTTCAAGAAGCCGATGCTGAGCCTAAAAGTCAAAGAACGACAACCAACCGCTCCATTGGCCGAGATTTGCTTAGTGTGTGTGGGTGGCAAATCGGTTGGCCTTGGTTGCAACGGTTCGGACTGCTGTCGGCAACATCAAAACGTCGGACGGGTAACGTCAGGAATGAGGTTGAGTTAGACGGAGTGGAGAGGATAAGACATACACTGGAAACAATTAAGAGGAAGTAATGGAAATGTGTAGGACACCTAACAAGAAGAGACTGCGTCATAAACAATGAGTTACAAGCAGTGGTGAGTGAGAAGAGGAACAGAGAAAGAGAAAGATACCAAATAACTCATTGGCGTTGGACACTGACTCACAGTGTCTCAAAGTGCAATCTCATTTTATCCCATGTACAGTCAGTGACCCTCTCACTGAAGTAGTCTAGGAGCACTGACCCAAGCGTTGTTACATGGTCAGTTGCATCAGTTTTTGATGGAACTGAACGAAGATTATGGAGGCGTCATAAGGTCCTGCAAAGATCGTTGGTTAAGTCAAGGGGCATGACTGGAACGATTTTTCGACTTAAGACCTGCTACTGTTACGTTTTGAAGGAAGCACGAAAGCAGAACCAAAATTGGCACATCCGGAGTGGATTGCAGACCTCTTACTTTCACTGCACTTGACTGCCAACTATCTTCAGTAAAACGTTTTCTGATTTGGTGGGGATCATTTGAAAAGAAAATGTCATTGGGGAAGAGATAGCTTCTGACAACAGAAGGTCCATTTCCCTGATCTCACTGGGGCTTAAGAGAACGAGAATTTTGAATAACTCGTTGTGGCGTTGAAAGATTTACAAGAATAGTTTCCTAAACATTCTGACTGCGCTGTCTGCCTTACATCTGTTTTTGAGCTGTCTTCGAGGCTGTTTGCCATTTCAACTGAAGGCGTCCCTCTACAAGTGCAGAAGAAACATATCCATCTGCAATGAAATTTCTGTTTAACAGACAAATTCTATTACGATATAATTATCCAAAAGTTCTACCTTGATTTCCTAGCAGTTTCCACGTCTCCATCATGAGGTTGCAAATGTGGTACAATTTTTCGATTAACATGCAATAGATTTCAGGAAAAATAATAAATCGATGCAATCTTTCTACAAGAAATTTAATATATCACCAATGGTTGTCATACGTTTATCGGTGACATCGAAACTACACCCATGTTTTATGTATCTGTGGTTTTTATTATACGAGCTCTGAAAGCTCTGCTTATACTCATTTTTTTCATGCCATCCGAGTTGAAACTCACGTAATTTGTTTCCGCGCAGATCCGCACATTTTTTTTAATTTTTAGCAAATAAATACGCTACACCACCAGTGGTTCCATTAACTAATGATGTAATTATTATCATTTCAGACAGAAAGCTAATCCCATCATAAGATCAAATGTTTTTACTCTCTAGCTCTCTATGTGAGGTTATTTTATGACTTGCAATGTGTATACTCTGACGACCAAAAGTATCGAGCGTTATTGCATTTCTGTCACTAAAGGTGTTTTTTAATTCAAGTCGGACCTGCTTTTCTGTGGTGCTGTTCTCCGTGTAATCAGTCAGTGACTTGCAATAATTTACTTCAACGAATCATATCAGTATTAACAGTCTCAGAAAAGTCTTTTAAGCAATATGAACGTTGTCTTTGACTCATGAAGAAAACTGTAAGTAAATATTTTCTACGTGGCTTAAAACTAATTTTCATTGGAAAAATATCCACGATCCTTTTGCTGTGGATAATTTAGAATGTATTGAGATAAAAATTTTCCCTGATGAAAGGTAAATTCATCATCTGAAATATTCACTGAAGCACCAAAGAAACTGCTATAGGCGGGGGTATTTAAATGTCCGCAGCTCGTGGTCGTGCGGTAGCGTTCTCGCTTCCCGCGCCCAGGTTCCCAGGTTCGATTCCCGGCGGGGTCAGGGATTTTCTCTGCCTCGTGATGGCTGGGTGTTGTGTGATGTCCTTAGGTTAGTTAGGTTTAAGTAGTTCTAAGTTCTAGGGGACTGATGACCATAGATGTTAAGTCCCATAGTGCTCAGAGCCACTTGAACCATTTGGTATTCAAATACAGAGATATGTAAAAGCAGGCAGAATACGGTGCAGCGGTCGGAAACACGTATAAAAGACAATAAGTGTCTGGCGCAGTTGTTAGATCGGTTACTGCTGATACAATGGCAGGTGATCAAATTTTAAGTGACTCTGGTTGTAGTCGGTGCACGAGCGATGGAACACAGCACCTCCGAGGTAGCGATGATAAGAGGTTTTCCCGTACGACCATTTCACTAGTCTACCGTGAATATCAGGAATCTGGTAAAACATCAAATCTCCGACATCGCTGGGGCCGGAAAAAGATCCTGCGAGAGGGGGACCAACGACGACTGAAGAGAATCGTTCAGTGTGACAGAACTGCAACCCTTCCACAGATTGTTGCAGATTTTAGTGCTGGGCCATCAACAAGTGTCAGCGTGGGTACCATTCAACGAAACATCGTATATGGGCTCTCGGAACCGACGGCCCACTCGTGTCCCCTTGATGGCTGCACGACACAAAGCTTTACGCCTCGCCTGGGTCTGTCAACACCAACATTGGACTGTTGATCACTGGAAACATGTTGCCTGGTCGGACGAGTCTCGTTTCAAATTCTATTGACTGGATGGACGTGTACAAGTACGGAGACAACCTCATGAATCCATGGACCCTGCATGTCAGCAAGGGACTGTTCAAGCTGGTGTGGGGAGTGTGCAGTTGGAGTGATATGGGATCCATCATACGTCTAGATACGAGTCTTGACAGGTGACACATACGTAAGCACCCTGTCGGATCACCTTCGCCCATTCACGTCCATCGTGCACTCCAACGGACTTGGGAAATTCCAGCAGGACAATGCGACATCCCACACGTCCAGGATTGCTACAGAGTGGCTCCAGGAACACTCTTCTGAGTTTAAACACTTTCGCTGGCCACCTAACTCCGCAAACATGAACATTATTGAGTATATCTAGGATGCCTTTCAATGTGCTGCCCAGAAGACATC
Source organism: Schistocerca piceifrons (assembly GCF_021461385.2). Taxonomy (NCBI): domain Eukaryota; kingdom Metazoa; phylum Arthropoda; class Insecta; order Orthoptera; family Acrididae; genus Schistocerca; species Schistocerca piceifrons. The sequence continues at coordinate 767,731,265 of NC_060141.1, read as the reverse complement.
TCCAACCCTTAGTATTCTTATGTATTTATGGACAGCCCTGAAGGATTTATGGCGTGGATTCCCTCTAGAACTATTTAAGACATTGGTTCAAATGGCTCTGAGCACTATGGGACTTAACTGCTGAGGTCACCAGTCCCCTAGAACTTAGAACTACTTAAACCGAACTAACGTAAGGACATCACACACATCCACGCCCGTGGCAGGATTGGAACCTGTGACCGTAGCGGTCGCGCGATTCCAGACTGTAGCGCCTAGAACCGCTCGGCCACTTCTGCCGGCACTTAAGACATTAGTAGAGTCTATGCCACGTCGTGTTGTGGCACTTCTCCGTGCTTCGGGGACCCTACACGATATTAGGCAGGTGTATCAATTTCTTTGGCTCTTCAGTGTAATTACAAAGAATAAACAAAGTAGTTATAAACATGGGATACTTAAAACATATGTGCATGAAAGGCTTTTCAGGTTTATGAAAGTAATTGAGTCACCATCAAGTGTCAATCCGATTGACAAAAATCTGCGAAATTGTCTACTCCTGTCCGCATGCCGACATATTTTGCACGAGATATAAATTTTATTATGTCTTTAGCACACGAAACCCAAATAAATAATACTGAAATTTTTTTGTTTGTGATCTGTTTTGTCATGAAATATGAAACCATGCTTCAAACAAAACGTTCCGTGCTCCTCGCTCGATTGCAACGCCTTCTAAGTGCGATGTTTTTGCAGTATCCCCCTCTTCCCGCTCGGGCAGCGTGGGTAGATAGTAGGGGAAGGGAGGAGCCAGGCAACAGAACTACACGTGTCAGCGAGAGCACTGCACACAAGCAGAAGTCTTGGCTGTCCCTGAAGTAAGGAATGAGGTGAGTCAGACAGGGTGGAAAGGAGGACAGATACGCTGGAAACAAGAGGTGGAAATGGATAGGACACCTGACGCCAAGCGACAGCGTTATAGAAAATGCAATAGGAGTGAGGAACCGGATAAAGACCAGAAGAAGAGGAAGACACAAACTAATTCATTGATCACATGAAACTATATAGTTCCAGAGTCCTCTAAAGTCCCAAACATCTATTATTTATATATGCAGATTGAAACTACAATGATAGTTTGTGGCAAGTGAGCAGTGTGTACCTCGTGTTCCCGCCATCATGTATTTTACACCCTGTTTTTAACGTACTTCCACCTCACAACGTTAATTTAAATTACTGCTGTCAGTGAGTTGCTGCTTTGCTTGATCGTGAGCGGCGCTAGCAGCGCGTATCGATATATCCCCTCTCGTAGTATCTTTGCTCGACTGCTATTAATTCCCGCTCGTTGTCTGTTGTAAGTGAGTTCTTCGCGAGTTCGGGTCTGCCAGTCAGTTGGAACGTGTCTGGAGCACAGTCAGGACCTGGCAGTCAGGGAGTTGCAATGCGGCACCAGTGCAGTCGGGTTGGAGCAGCAGTGAGGTCTGCGTCGACGTGGCTCGCCCGACCATTGCCGCCACGCACCACTTGAGCCGGGACACGGTCTTGGTGGATCGTCGGTCGGTCGTCCTGCCGGACGACGTGTTTTGGCTCGCCGCTCGTTCATGAGTCGGATGTGTGTGTGTGTGTGTGTGTGTGTGTGTGTGTGTGTGTGTGTGTGTGTATATGCATCGACTCCCGATTTGTCTTCGTGCGTGTTTAGTGACTGTTGGGTATCGTTCAGGTCTTCGTACAAGCGTTTGTCAGGGTCTGTGTGTAGTTCTGTGGTTTTGATTGACAAGTTGTTTAAAAGTTGTCAGCGTATTGGTTCTGAGAGGTCGGTCGTCTCACTGGCCGACGTATAACTGGTCCTCCGAGAACTTCTAGTCCCCTTCAATTACCATCTTGGGGATGTTGGGTCGGTCATTTCCTGGTGCAGGGATAACGGTTAGCCAGGGAGCGTATTTCCTCTGCATGGTTGGGTCCGAGCCAGTATTTCCGTCGTCTTGTGTCTGGAAGTGAGTGGGAGACGCACCAGCAGTGCAGTCGCGACGGAGCAGCAGTCGCGGACGGAGCAGCGGGCAGTCGGTCGGTTGGTGCGGACCACGGAAGATATCTTAATACGGTGCAGTCGACTGGGTCCGCTGTCGGTCCCTGTGCAGGGACCGACCGAGGACGCCAAAGTTGAGTAGTGGTTTATTTTGAAATTTTGTTTGAGTTTCATGTACCGATTGGTGGCAAGCAATTCGTTTTGTCGATCGGTCCGTGGCTGTCTCCTGGTTGGGTTCCGACGGATCAAGTGTAGTTGGTCTCACCACCTGTCTCGCGTAAGTAAACGATGGCAGACCGACCTCCCTGGAGGCTTCTGAGTGCCACCGGTGTATAATTATCGGTTTTCAGCTGCTTAAAATTTATGGCTTATGATTATTTTCCTTTTTCTTAAAAAATTTGCAAAATTAATTCTTAAATTTATCTTTCAAGCTTATGGTAATATATTTTAAAATTTTGAAACTTAATTGTGGCTTTCAACCATGTTTGTTCTATTTACTTTGCCTTGAGGCTTTCCACTTAGCCGTGTTGCCGTGTTTTTCTTTTATTTATTTTATTTGCCTTTTAATTGCATTTTTATCTTGTTGATTTCTAAGATTTCTTGTTTTTAAACATTGTGGCCTTCTGCCTTTAAAAGTCTATGGTAATATATTGTAAAATTTTGAAACTGAATGGTGGCCTTCAGCCTTGGGTATTGCACCTTGCATATGTTTGTTCTACCTACTTTGCTGTGATGTTTTTTTTAATTATTTCATTGCTATCTTAATTGGATTTTTATCTTGTTGATTTGTAAAGATTTCTTCTTTGGAGGCCTTCAGCCGTGAAAGGGTTGTATTCGGTAAAGGTCCGACTATGTGGCGCTTTGGTTCAAATGGTTTAAATGGCTCTGAGCACTATGGGACTTAACATCTGAGGTCATCAGTCCCCTAGAACTTAGAACTACTTAAACATAACTAACCCAACGACATAACACACATCCATGCCCGAGGCAGGATTCGAACCTGCGACCGTAGCGGTCGTGCGGTTCCAGACTGAAGCGCCTAGAACCCCTCGGTCACTGCGGCCAGCCCGCTTTGGTTGTAAAAGTGTAATTCAAAAATGTGTGTGAAATCTTATGGGACTTAACTGCTAAGGTCATCAGTCCCTAAGCTTTCACACTACTTGACCTAAATTATCCCAAGGACAAACACACACACCCATGCCTGAGGGAGGACTCGAACCTCCGCCGAGACCAGCCACACAGTCCATGACTGCAGCGCCTTACACCGCTCGGCTAATCCCGCGCCTCAAAAAGTGTAATTAAATTACAATAAATTACAATTAGAAGGTGAAACTGACCCCAACGTTATTTGGCCCTTTCCACAATCCTAATTACCCGTTCTGCCCAGTGGCTTTAGCGGGCGTATCACCAAGGTCAGGATTTGAACTGAGGCCTCTTGCTGACTAGGCAGGTGCACAAACCGCTTCGCCACCTGGCACAGCGCCTATCCACAGTTGCACAGACTATCCTACATGTCACTCTGACGCTCCAAGTGAAACCAAGTGGGCTGGAGCGTGAATGGTAATTTGGACTGAGGAGGGAGGTGTGGAAGGAGAGTCCGTGCAGTCGCGCATACCCACTGCACCAGGTGGGGTAGCGGTTAGCGGGTCTGCCTAGTGAGCAGGATATCTGGGACTGAATCCTGGCCTTGGTATAAATTCTCATTCGTCCCTTCAGATTGCATATATAGCCTGATTTTTTTTTCCCACCATGTACAAACTCTAGGGACTGATCGGTGAGAGGGCAGGGAACTTAAGGTATATGAATTTGTGACCGCAATTGCATGGTTTCCATACTAGAGACCATTTATTCATTCTTCCATTGTTACGGAGACATCCGTCTAATACGCGCTGTACCATGCAGCTACAGTTACAATAAGTGCTGAAAATGGTTTCCATGTGCCTCAACGCATGCGTGTACGCGCCGTAGCATGTTCTGTCTCATACGTTCACATCCGCCAGGCTGTATCCGAAGAGCGTCAAAGGCACCATGGGTACTCTGCCCCAGTGTCTCCACATGTGGAATGGACTCTGCGTGCGTGATGCTTTCGAGATAGCCCCATAACCAGATAGAGTATAGGCTGAGATCGACGAAAGAGCGGGCCATGCAACCGGACCCCCTCGCGTGATCCATCAACCAGGGAAGACACGACTGAGGTGTGTCCAGATGTTAACGGCGAAGTGGGCTGGAGCACCATCATGTAACAGCTACATAACTCTTGGAATCATCAACGGCACTTTTTCCAACATGGGAGGCAAATTCACCCGCATCAATCGTGGTTGCCTGGTGAAGAAACCAGTGACAAAACTTCTCCACATGTGGAAAGTTTCGCTAGTAAGCCCCGTACTCCATGTAAGTGGTAAGTGCAGTAACAATTGTCATGTATAATGTTCCACACGGTCGTCTGGCTTACCCTGTACTGGCGAGGCTATTCCCTGGTACTGACACAGCGGTCTTCTTCCACAGTGTTAATGTCTGCTATCCGAACATTTCGGGTGCGTCCTTCATGATTCCCTGTTTCTTGAAACGACCCTGTCTCAGATAAACAGCGAAGCGCTGTTCGAAACATTAAATGCTGTGGTTGTTATCAGCGGGGATAGGTCTGAAACAACTTTGCTGCCTGCCATCCGTCCTCTTTGCGTTTCCATAAGTAAACACCATGTCGAGAAGCTGTCGATTCGAATACGGAACCGTTGTGTACAACGCTGTATCACATCCAATACAAGAGAACTGAATCGGACACGACTTTATGAATTACTATGGCAGGAGAGGGCGCTAGGGCATGACGTATGAGGAACAGTACCACCCACTAGGAGGAAACCATGCGTACGATAACTGTCCCTGCATGATACAGCGCGTATTAGACCTCAGTCGCCGGCCATTGTGTCCGAGCGGTTCTAGGAGCTTCAGCCTCGAACCACGCGACCGCTACGGTCGCAGGTTCGAATACTGCCTCGGGCGTGGATGTGTGTGATGTCCTTAGGTTGGTTAGGTTTAAGCAGTTGTAAGTTCTAGGGGAGTGATGACCTCAGATGTTAAATGCCATTGTGCTCCATAGTGCTGAGAGCCATTTGAACCATTTATACCGCAGTCTCCGTAAAATGGTATGACTGAATAAATGGTCTCTAGCATGGAAGACATGCATTTGTGAGCATGAATTCATTAGACCTTCTTTGATCCGTATTCTCTCATTGATCAACTCATAGAGTTTGTACACGGTGCAAAAAATCACCCTGACTACATCAACACTACTGGCCATTAAAATTACTACACCAAGATGAAATGCAGATGACAAAGAATATTCATTGGACAAATGTATTATACTAGAACTGACACGTGATTACATTTTCACGCAATTTGGTTGCATAGATCCTGAGAAATAACTACGCAGAACAACCACCTCTGGCCGTAATAACGGCCGTGATACGCTTGGACATTGAGTCAAACAGAGCTTGGATGGCGTGTACAGGTACAGCTGCTCATGCATCTTCAACACGATTGCTTCGCCACCATTGACCAGACGTTTTCAGTTGGTCAGAGATCTGGAGAATGTGCCGCCCACGGCAGCAGTCCAACATTTTCTGTATCCAGAACGGCCCGTATAGGACCTGCAACTTGCGATCGTGCATTATCCTGCTGAAACGTAGTGTTTCGCAGGGATCAAATGAAGGGTAGAGCCACGGGCCGTAGCACATCTTAAATGTAAAGTACACTGTTCAAAGTGCAGTCAATGTGAACAAGAGGTGCCCGAGACGTGTAACCAATGGCACCCCATACCATCACTCCGGGTGATATGCCAGTATGGCGACGACGAATATACGTTTCCAATGTGCATTCACCGCGATGTCGCCAAACACGGATGCGACCATCACGATGCTGTAAACAGAACCTGGATTCGTCCGAAAAAATGACGTTTTGCCATTCGTGCATCCAGGTTCGTCGTTGAGTACACCATCGCAGGCGCTCCTGTCCGTGATGCACCGTCAAGGGTAACTGCAGCCATGGTCTCCGAGCCTGATAGTCCATGCTGCTGCAAACGTCGTCGAACTGTTCGTGCAGATGGTTGTTGTGTTGCAAACGTCCCCAACTGTTGACTCAGGGATCGAGACGTGGCTGCACCATCCGGATAAGATGCCTGTCATCTAGACTGCTAGTGATACGAGGCCGTTGGGATCCAGCACGGCGTTCCGTATTACCCTCCTGAACCCACCGATTCCATATTCTACCAACAGTCATTGGATCTCGACCAACGCGAGCAGCAATGTCGCGATACGATAAACCGCAATCGCGGTAGGCTACAATCCGACCTTTATCAAAGTCGGTAACGTGATGGTACGCATTTCTCCTCCTTACAGGAGCATCACACAACGTTTCACCAGGCAACGCCGGTGAACTGCTGTTTGTGTATGAGAAATCGGTTGGAAACTTTCCTCATCTCAGCACGTTGTAGGTGTCGCCACCGACGCCAACCTTGTGTGAATGTTTTGAAAAGCTAATCATTTGCATATCACAGCATCATCTTCCTGTCGGTTAAATTTCGCCTCTGTAGCACGTCATCTTCGTGGTGTAGCAATTTTAATGGCCAGTAGTGTAATTCATTGATACTGGACACCGACTCATTGTATCTCAAACAGAGAAATACCTTGTGTTACACGTAAACCTGTTGACCTGTAAACTGGAGTGTAAGTACAGGCAGCAAGGGCCTGACTGTGTGCTTTCCATCTGAGCTCAGCTGCAGCTGGGAAAAGAGATACCGAGCGTGGCCGGGAGGCCCGTCCTTACCCCGGCGTGCCGCGTCGCCTTCCCAGATAGCGGGCAGACAGAGGGAGACATTTCCGCCGGCTGCGCTGTCGTCTCGGCCGGCGGTCCTCGGCGGCCCCGCTTTGTCTATCAGCGGGCAGAATGGACGCAGCCGCCTGTGGCGCAGCCGCCGTCCGCACTCTTTATGTTTAATTACATGCGAGGCGCGCGGCAGTCGACATTTTAAAAATATTTCGTTCCCCTCTGAAGAGCGGATACAAAGACCTGCGACACACGAGGAGAAAAGCCACACACGCGCCCGCGTACACAATATAAGCTCTCTTTTTCTCTCTCTCATACACACACACACACACACACACACACACACACACACACACACGCGCACACACACACACACACACACACACACACACACACACGCGCACACACACACACGCGCATTCACACGGACTGTGTCGCAATGCGTACTGTGAGCGCGAAGAGGGCGCCGTGGTGTGCTGTGTGGTATTTCTGGCCTCTGCGTGTGGGCTGCGACGACTCTGGAATTTCTGAGCGAAAAACGTGCGGCTAATGCAGGAAACCTCTGAACACTCGGTGACGCCACGATACGAGCTGGGAAAAGAGCTGCGTGCAATTAAAATACGACACTAAAGATACGGCGAAAGGTATCACACAACAAAATAAACAGATAATTCTAAGAAAATATCTTTGTTCGTCGGCAAATTACTCCACACTTTCCGCAATACAGTTTTCAAGCTTTCACAGAAACCACGGAAATGGCCAGGACAAATTTGTGACATAAACTCAAGCACAGAAAAAAACGGCAAAGTAATCCACACTTTCCGCAATACAGTTTTCAAGCTTTCACAGAAACCACGGAAATGGCCAGGACATATTGTGACATAAACTCAAGCACAGAAAAAAAAACAGGAACTGGCGTTAGTTTTTAACGCCCTGTTCACGACGAGGTCATTGTGGACGAAGCACAGCCATGATATTGCATTGCCGGCCATTGTGGTCGAGCGGTTCTAGGCGCTTAAGTCTGCAACCGCGCGACCGCTACGGTCGCAGGTTCGAATCCTGCCTCGGCCATGGATCTGTGTGATGTCCTTAGGTTAGGTTTAAGTACTTCTAAGTTCTGGGGCACTGATGACCTCGGAAGTTAAGTCCCATAGTCCTCAGAGCCATTTGATATTCGACAGTAGAAGGAAATGTGAAATATCTTTTTCAGAGGAACCATCGCCGCATTTGCCTTAAGCAGCTGAGGGAAACCATAGGAAATCTAAACCCGGTTGGCAGCGTAAGGATTTGAACCATTCTCAATCCCGAGTGCAACTCCAGTTCGAATGCGCCACCGCGCTCGGTCCGAAGCATGTGAGTTTGGACCTCAAGGTTGTCTACATTATACACTAATCTCTCTGAAAATTGCAATACACTGAAAGACCTATGCAGTTAGACTTTTACAGGCCTCGTTATCATCCCTGCTGTCATCGGTTTTCTGGGAAGTAGACCGTGTGAAATATTTTTGCGCCTAACGTTTCATCTTGTATAATTGGAAGGAGAATCAGCATTGGTCGTATTTTTTTGTTTCATTATCCGCAAAATCGATTTTCGGTCACTTAGTGACCATCCTCAGTGCTGTAATATACAATAAAAATTGGTAGGCACTGGTATCAAAAAGCTTAGAGCGAGAGTTTATGTGATCGCTCTAAGCTTTTTGATACCAGTGCCTACCAATTTTAATTGTATATTACAGCACTGAGGATGGTCACTAAGTGACCGAAAATCGATTTTGCGGATAATGAAACAAAAAAAATACGACCAATGCTGTTTCTCTTTCCAATTACATCCATTATCTGGTCGTGGTGCACAGAACACTCCATGGAGTCGCCAATCAATAGTTTCATCTTGTTCTGCGAGTGACATCCTCAGACACAATGGCGATGCAGTTCTCGGACGAGTGTCTCAGTGACCGTCTTAACGAGTTTCCTGTGAACACAGTCCTTGTAACAGGGGAAACTCCCCATCGGATCCCCTCAGATTTAGTGGTAAGAGGGCCCAGTGGATAGCCCGTGAAAATCTGAACACAGATCATGCATGGAAACAGGAAGAAGGTGTACTGAACTGGCAGAAAAAAAGCAAAATAGAAACAGTGAACGATCGAAGGACAAGAGACAGTAAGTGCAATATAGAGCAGCGCAATACAACAGTGGTGTCGCCACGGTGTTGGTCTGCCATGTGGGAGAGCCGCGTTCAAACGCGCATCATGCCAACCTTTTCTTTCCCACTGTTTGCTGTATTCAAATTTGTGTCTGTTGTGGTGTAACGTCCGTTTGCAACAGCGAGGTATAAGGAAGGGACCTAGAATGGTAGTTGTTTCTTCACAACTACTCTATTAGCAGCCGAAAGGAAGTGGTTTGCGAGTGGGAACCGCGAATCATCCACCGCAGCACGTCTGGTGTGTCCTACACGGCATATGACGGGAACCTCTTACCGAAGCACCTAATTTATACGTCTGATAAGTGAGTGAGACGTGCTTCCTTACCCTATGGTCGTACAGATGTGAATGCGATCACTGCCAAGGAAATGATGAAAACATAATAGTTTGTCACTTAAGTTGCAACAAATGAACGCAACAGTTCCACAATCACATATTTTCTCTGTGATCTGTCAAAACATGTTTTTAATGTTTTTGAAGTTGTGTTCCGTTTTGGAAGTTTGGTTCTTGAATCCCTTTGTGGTACCGTAGTTCACAACCGTCTATTTGTTGTTTTCATTTCTGTGAGACGTCTATGTGGTATCTCGCCTACTCTCACTATCCACCACGCTTACCTGCGACGGTAACGTATTCTTACCACATGACTCATATTCTATAACCAATGTATAGTATGACAACTGCCAATTTTAAAGAAAGAGAACAAACACATCAATGACCGAACTAACAGTTCATAATGTTATGAAAAGAAATGGTACGAGGGAGTTTTGTACAAGAGCTATCTGCTTTAGAGTCCAATGCTGTGACCACTTAGCCACAACACCGCGGTTGTTCATTTTTGCTCAGTATTGCACTTAGTAAGCTCGGACCGTTCACTGTTTCTATTTTGCTTTTTTTTCATAGCTTGATATACGTTCTTCCCTTTTTCACGCTTCTTCTGAGCCATCTTACCACTAAATCTGAGGGGGGTGCGATGGGGAGTTCCCGTTGTAATATGATACCCACCTCGTTCACGACGCTGCACACGTACATTCCTGGTTTGACGAACACTTAGACACCCCGCCACTCGCTAAAAAACCCACGATCACACGATCTTAGTCCACAGAAAATGTGTGGGTCTAGGTGGAACAGCATGTCAAACTTACTATCAATGTCCTTACACTTTGGTTGCTCTGTGGTACTTAATCTTCAGTGAGTAATTTTAGCTGGGTATGGCGGACCTTACGAAACTTGTCGACTCTTTTGCTTGGGAAATCGAAGTCATTATCAAGGGTACACAGTATTATTATATCTTCAGGGGCTGACTTTTTTCCCCCCAGTGTGAGTATGTTATTCGAGTTAACTGTCTCCTTAAGAGTCCACTGTACTGAGTCTATTACAGAGTGTGTCAAAAAAGTCTTTACAACTTTAAAAATTCGTATAAATTTATTGAAAGAACATATGAAGCTGGATTTGGTATTATTTTGTAGGGAAACACGTCAAGTTTTCTTTTTACCTTAAACTAAAGATGTTTTATGTGGCTTCCGTTCATTATCCTGCACTCATGCCATCGGAAGTCAATTTCTTCCCAAACTCGATGTAGCAATATAGGTGTAACTTGCTCATGGCGGAGTAAATTCTTGCTTTAAGTTCAGCTAGAAAAGCCGGCACAGGCGGTACAAACACGAAATCCTTGATGAATCGCCATTTTAAAAAATCAAGTGGTGTCAGGTCTGGGGAAAGTGAGGGCCATGCAATTGGTGCATCACGGCCAATCCATTGACCTGGAAAGCGGGCACTGAGAAAATCCCGGATGTCAGCCAGGTAGTGGGGTGGATCACCATCTTGCATCTTCGCGAGATGTACGCCGGGTCGATTTTGTAGGGCTGTTGACAAAACATTGTCTCACTCGCTTAACGAGGTCGTCAGATGTGCTTGGATGACCAGACGATTTCCCATGTCTTACCGAACACCCTGTTTCTACAAAACATTTATGCCACTCATAAACTGTAGGCCGACTAGGAGGATCTTTACCGTACATGGTACGGAAATTACGCTGAACTGTTGTCGCCGACTTCGATTCTTCAAACCAAAACACACACAGCTGGCACGCTCGCGTCCAGTGAAGGCAGCCATGTTTAACGCAGATGCCGCTAGCGCTCCTTACGGTGCGATTCGGCAGTAGATGAATGCGAGAGACAAAATTGGATGTTTCCAGAATAAGATTTTCACTCTGCAGCGAAGTGTGTGCTGAAATGAAACTTCCTGGCTGATTAAAACCGTGTGCCGGACCGAGACTCCAACTCGGGACCTTTGCGTTTCATATTAGCGCACACTCCGCTGCAGATTGGAAATCTCATTCTGGAAACATTCCCCAGGCTGTGGCTAAGCCATGTCTCCGCAATATCCTTTCTTCCTGCAAGGTTCGCAGGAGAGCTTCTGTATAGTTTGGAAGGTAGGATCCGAGGTACTGGCAGAATTGAAGCCGTGAGGACGGATCTTGAGTCGTGTTTGGGTAGCTCAGATTGTAGAGCACGTGCCTGTGAAAGGCAAAGGTCCCGAGTTAGAGTCTCGGTCCGGCACACGGCTTTAATCTGCCAGGATGTTTCAAAATGTGATGTATTTCCCTACAAATTGGCACTACAATTACCTCTGTAGGTACTACGAATTAATTTATATGAATTTTCAAAGTTGTTAAGTCCATTTTGAAACACCCTGTATCTCATCTTACGTTATCGATTTTGAGAAATCCTACCCACCTGATATGACTGAACACACAAGATACATCCGATAATGGGACATGATGTCCCGAAATCAATAATGTAAATACCTGCCCAGATAACCGAGTGCGTTAATGCACTGCTTCTGAAACATCGGGAACTGAGCTTGACCCGGATCGAATCTGCCTCATAGATTAAATACGACGGCTGGTGAATTGGCCAGCATCGATATGTACTGGGTGATCAAAAGTCAGCATAAATCTGAAAACTTAATAAACCACGGAATAATGTAGATAGAGAGGTAAAAATTGACACACATGCTTGGAATGACATAAGGGTTTATTAGAACAAAAAAAACAACACAAAATATCCGAAAAATGGCGCTGGACAGCAAAACGTCAGTACTGCTACCGCGACGGGTGAGAGGTACGCCGAAATGTTACAGAATCGCGTCATCCCCAGCCTGGCTGATAAACACCTGCTGGAGCGTACGATGTTTATGCAGGATGGCGCTCCACCCCATATTACTAGACGCATGAAATATTTCTTGCGCGCGTCGTTTGGTGATGATCGTGTGTTCAGCCGCCACTTTCGTCATGCTTGGCCTCCCTGGTCCCCAGACCTCAGTCCGTGCGATTATTGGCTTAGGGGTTACCTGAAGTCGCAAGTGTATCGTGATCGACCGACATCTCTAGGGATACTCAAAGACAACATCCGACGGCAATGCCTCACCATAACTGCGGACATGCTTTACAGTGCTGTTCACAACATTATTCCTCGACCGCAGCTATTGTTGATGCATGATGGTGGACATATTGAGCATTTCCTGTAAAGAACATCATCTTTGCTTTGTCTTACTTTGTTATGCTAATTATTTCTATTCTGATCAGATGAAGCGCCATCTGTCGGACATTTCTTTTTTTAACTTTTGTACTTTTTTGGTTCTAATTAAACTCCATGTCATTCCAAGCATGTGTGTCAATTTGTACCTCTCTATCTACATTATTCCGTGATTTATTCAGTTTTCAACTTTATACTGACTTTTTGATCACCCGGTATTTTAGGCGGTTTCCCATATCCCATTAGGTGAATACCCGCATCACCCGGCGACTAAGAGCTATGAGTATGCGTACAATCTTTTAACGTTGTTGCGCCTAATGATGCGGCTTTAAGCCGCGAAGCCGGTTGCGTTTTAATAAACACGTTAACCAGCTGTAAGCCGAGATCTTCTTAACATCATTAATGAAGTGTTCTAGCAACTGACTGGCTGCCTTCTTCATCTGCTCCATCGCCTCGGCTCACACTGCAGTAATTTCCCACATATTGGTGTCATAAGTGGTGCCACTAATTTGTGCTAAAACTGGGAAAGATATATTTGTGCTCATGGATAATTTGCATATGGCTGGAGTGGGGAATAATTGTTAAGTGTGGCTCGTTTAACTGGTATTGGATGCCAAGACATATATGATGCGCATTTAGAAATTGCCGGATGCTCATTCCTGCGCAGACTTTCAAAAAGAGTTAGCGGATCGTCACAGGAAGAAGAATACCCCGGGGTGCTATTGTGAACAACTTAGTGGTGTAGCTCAGAAGCAGGGAGACTCAACAGAAGGTTTCGTGAACCGCGTCGGGCAAATCAATGTCGATACATGCGAGTTAACGAATTATGATCGTGTGCCAATAAAGTCAGTTTGCAGGAGACAGAACAGCGGGCAGATGAAGCGTGTTTGCGGGGCTTGCCCTCAGAAATGTAATGGGAAGTGCGCATAGAGTTTCTGAGAACCGCCTTCGAGACAATGGCAACTGTAGTACCTTTGGCTGAAACTGACTCCGTGACAGGACCAAGGGAGAAGCGGCTAGTGTCTAATGCTGAGATTATACGTTATAGTGAAACGTAACTGTTGTTTCGCTTCGTTTGCTGTTTCTCTGATGAAATAAATTTGGTATCGTTAATTAATTAAGACAACAATAACTTTTCTCATAGTTTTTACGGTCGCACTCCGCCTCCTGTTTTCCATCTACCAATTTTCCATCCCGGTGTGTATGAGTGCATGAAAGGATGAATGAAATGAATATACGTATATATCAAAATCATGGTTACCCAGGGATGGTTCAAATGGCTCTGAGCACCATCTGCCTTAACATCTGAGGTCATCAGTCCCCTAGAACTTAGAACTACTTAAACCTAACTAACCTAAGGACATCACACACATCTATGCCCGAGGCAGGATTCGAACCTGCGACCGTTGCGGTCACGCCGTTCCAGACTGAAGCGCCTAGAACCGCTCGGTCACACCGGCCGGCTATCCAGGGATACTAGAAGTAGTGTAGGGTAGTGCCAACTTGGCCCGGTAAGCACATTTAAGCAAAGGGAAACGGGGACCAAATATAGTCAACGAAACAGTCGAGGCAGTCGGGTTGGTCACCCCCCACCACTCGGTTTGAATAGTCGAGTGGTTGAGCAGGGCCGGCCGGAGTGGCCGAGCGGTTCTAGGCGCTACAGTCTGGAACCGCGCGACCGCTGCGGTCGCAGGTTCGAATCCTGCCTCGGGCATGGATGTGTGTGATGTCCTTAGGTTAGTTAGGTTTAAGTAGGTCTAAGTTCTAGGGGACTGATGACCTCAGAAGTTAAGTCCCATGGTGCTTAGAACCATTTGAACCATTTTTTTCTTTGTTCAGACGGGGCCTGTTGTCAAGATTGAATGGACGGAGTCGAGCTGAGCTGCTCGTCGACTGGTACAAAAAGATGTAAGAATATAACGCTTTGTTGTAAAAGATACTCAAAGCTTTCAGTGAAGTTTTAATTAATATATAAATTTGATGCACATGAGGCCATGTGTAATGTGAAACATCAGTTCACAGTCACATTGGTATTACACGGTTGTTTCGGAATGTTTCAGTTTGTGTAAAATCTCATGCTATTTCTAAAACGATATGATTTTGGTTATTTACGTCAATAAATTGAAATTTTTTCTGTATCTTCTACTAGGCCAGACGTTGGTGCCATTTATTTGGGAGCTGCTTAATATGCTGAAATATCGATATTGCGTACTACCGCCAGTTCTTAATAGTCTGTAGAGTGAGTAGGTTTACAAGTATATAAATTTTGTGTGGTAATTTTAGTGGATTTAGTTGGATTCCTTTGAGGCTAGTGTGTGTGTGTGTCCCACGATGTACTTTTTGACATCGTAAGATAGTTCAGTCTATGTTTTAGAAACATTTCATTACTTTTGCAGCCTACTCAAGGCGATATCGTTCAAGTGATGTTCGATTCAATAGAGATTTAATTTAATTCAGAGCATATTCTATGTGGCTGGTACTTAAGAATTAGTAAAGGTCCAGAAGTAATGTTACACTATAAAAATTGTTGTAACATGCTGAGAAAAGTTGTCAAAAAATCAAAAAATACGTACATCAGAGATGAAATTAACAAATCGGGCAATAAAAAGCCACGTGGCTACGCCATTGGGTGTCAGAGACAAAACCTGTGTAATTTACTATTCTGCTGGAGTATGTAACGCACTGCGAGATCGCGGAAAGTAATGTTAGTGAATTTAGGAGGATTTAATGTAATATCCTTGTGTTTCTTTGTGAGATGTGTCTGAACATGTGGACACGTGGACATGCTTTCGGTAATATAGACAACTAATTTTTTTGGCAATATGTTACGATTTTGTTGACTTACAGGTTCATTGAGAAAGATATTAGGCGAACGATATAAATTTTTCGGATTTGTAGAGATTTTTCTTTATGTTTTTTGTTCACACACGTTTGAGTGATGCTTGCCAAACAACAAGATTAAGAGAGTAATAGTGAACCAGTTTAATACCCCGGTTGAATTCATTCGGTCGATCCAATGTTAATTATGCCTAGTGGGTTGTTTGATGTAGGAAATTTATAACACTCCTGTCCGCTACTGCTATACCATAACCTTAAAGTAGGAGGCAGGTCGTGAAATATAACTATCTAGTTAAAACAATTATGGTATAAAGCAACAGAGCAGTGTTACCCTCTGAGAGGAATTTTGTTGTGTTGACCGAGTTGTACCTAACGGGGGTGGCTTATCGGAAATGAAAGTCAGAATTACGTGAATATTTGAACAGTAACAAACAAAATTTTTGCCTATCTGCACTGTTTAACGGATAAAGAAAACCATCGCCAGCCTAATTAGGCAAGAGAATGATTAACATTCTTGTTCAAGAAAATAGTTATTATTAACTTTAACGGATAAACACAACCTATACTTTGTCACACGCAAGTGCGATGATCTCTGACACATACATATGTTTACGGTGAGATTGAAGCTAACAGCTAGAGCGGCACAAACTATTGGCAAAAATATAACAGATACCGAAATACACTATTACTTTCAGGGGTCGTTCAAACTTAATGGTCTTTATAACATTACTATCAACATTCACTGCAGGATCATAAATTGGACATAGGTTAAGCCTCTCTCAGTTAAATACTTTACTATTTAAAATGAGAGTTAATTGGAATCCACTAAAAGGTTGCTTCTATCTTTTGAATAAGAAAATTATGGTTTTCATAAATAGTGGTCTTCCCGTTACTTGTTACCTAGCATTAGCACAATAGACAAACTGTGGATCCTGTTATACTATTAATATGCACTTCCCATACACAAGAAAGACAAACGCTTAGCAATCATGAACATATAATTTTCTACTGTTGCAGTTTTCCACTTTTACTACAGTGAAACACAATGTTAACAAATTTGCAAGAAATTGACTCACCTTTTAAAATTTACTACAGGTAGCATTATGATCATTAACTAAGAAAAACTTTATAAGCCTCAATTTTAAGAACTTCAATTTATAAAAGAAATAGCAAATTGTCTTTATTACCACAGTCTTCTACTTTCAAGTAAATGATTAAATAGGTGATTTCGAAACTTCACAAAACTACATTTACTGCCTCCCACAATTTCACTAAATCCACAGTAAATCTGAATATTCCCTTCTCATCAAAACAAACAACATTATGTAATTAACTGTCTAACTTTGAGGCTTTCATTTTTTCCACAAAATAGGACACTCGGTAATCATAGTTCAAATGCAGAGGAACCTGAAAGGTGTTGTGATAGGGAAAAAATCTAGGTAGGTACATAAATTCAGTTATAAGTTACCTTATATTTGTGCACACTAAATCAACCAATAAGCTGATCCTTCACTATACATTATTATAGTACTCCTTTACAGTGACTGCGCAATGTGGTGGCAACTGCATGTTGGTAGGCGGATTTGCAGACAGAATTGCTGGACTCTGGCCCTTCTTGGCGGCGATGATGAATACCAATTCCAGAATCGTTCCAGCTATTTATCCATCCATCCGAGGCATTGGAAAGTAGCAGAAAAAGCCTCTCTCGGAACCAGCACAATATGCAGCTTTTACATGGCAGTGCACAGTTTGACAGTTTGGTAGCTCGTCCCCGACTGACTCTTGTTCCACCTTTTCTATCTAGGCCAACCACAATTTGCACGCTTTACTAAGTTCCGTTCCCGAGGGGAACCACTATACCTTTAACATACAAACTAACTAAGAACCCTAAGTGAAGGTCAGCAGTTTAAATGACAGCAAAAACAAACATTTTAAATAAAATTGAACATTTGCACATATTGACATTTCTACAAAAAATTATTCACACAGAAATTGCAATTATATATAGTAAGTTTTGTTCCCTCCAAACTGGACAAAAAATTTAAATGACAGATATACTACATTGCATAGAATCAAATCATAACATCCAAAGTTTTTACAAAGAAAGGAGTATACAAGTTTGTGTTATAGATTCAGTCAAACATATTTACAGAAGCTCAACTATGTAACATTAAATAAAACAAAAGGCAAAATAAATCAGTAGAGTATTAGAGATATGGTGTTAAAAAATTCTAAAAATTTAGGAGAGATTTCATTGCGTTTTGGTTGAGCAAGCATACCAGACATAAGCGACTATATTGCACTAAGTAATGATGTTTACAAGCTTGACAGTGTGCATTAGTGTTGCCATTTGAGTTGCGATAATAGGTAGATACTGATGATAGATAAACGAGATGAGATCGAAAGAACTTTGCTCAAATTGCTGACCACCTTTTTTACATATGTTTTTAGAGCACAGTGTAGCTTGGAATAACCGCATGCGTATGTATGTGAAGTGCGATGTTTGATGATGATATGCTCTAATTCATACCTCTTTCTCCTAATAAGGACTCATGTGTGACAATAGATACTCGTATTGAGACCGTACCGATGGTCACCTAGAGTCAGATACTGATAGCGTGCGAATTTCGTGTTTTCCTTGCTTTGGAAGAATGAACGTGAATACGAATCTTGAACAAATCCCTTTTTCATTGGTAGTCCAGTTTATCCAGTCTAAAGAAAAATAATTTTATCCAGTTATTGCCGTTACAATTGATATTTCTTCACGCTGTTTAAATAATCGATGAGAGAACGCTGTTGAAGTCATACTATCGCAAGTTCAAGAAAGAAAGTGTTAACTGCTCTCATAGCGTATGTTTTGTGCCACGGTCACTCGATCTTTCTCTTGCATTTTGCGTTGCTGTATTTTGCTATATTAGTCAATTCCTAAATGTTTACTGAGGGTTCAGGTTGACCAAGGTAGTAAATAAATTACCGGGCTTATTAGCTGAACCGTTGAAAGACGAGCTGTTAACCAGGGGACACAACGCGCCTACCTATTAGTAGCAAACCTGTCAATGCGTACAGATTCGGTGATCTGTGAACAGATAAGCGAAAATTAGGATGCAGGAGTAACCTTACAATAGGTGTGGTCCTTCCGACCGCGTTCAATGTGTTTGTACGAAACCACATTGTCAGAGGTGCAAGCAAGTGGGACACTCTGTTCAAAAATGTCCACAGGCGCAGAGACGATGGAATCAGCTAACACTCGCGCCCCTGCGTTAACGGTGCATGGGGTGGTGTGAACACTGTGCAAAGCTTCCAGCAAGTACAACTACGGGACACCCCGGTGCAAAATTAGTGGCAGACATTGGTCCATTGGGCTATGTAAAGGGAGGGTAGTGTAACTTGATGTTGGATACAGAGCCGCTGGTATCCGTGGATAGCCAGAGTGTACTGAGGACAATTAGTTTTAACCAACCATGCTGTAGGTTATGTGGTGTGGGTGGTAAAAGTGTAAATTCTCTCGGTTAAACTTTATTTTGATTTACACGTGTCAGGACAGACTTCCGAATATGTATGGAAGTTCTGCTTTCCGTGGGCGTTAGCTACGACATCATTCCGGGTCTGCATTTCCTGAGTAAACATCACACTAAAGTCCATCTGTAGCAGCGCACTGTAGAGCTGAATGGTACTTCATTCCGCCACGGTTTTAAGGCTGAAAGAGCCATACTGTCACCAGGAACACCCGAGATGCCGGGTAAGCCGGCTAAACTGCGTACACGGTCTCTTAGACTCCACTCGTGGGATACGATACCGAAAGTTACAGGTAGGCTGGTCTGTATGACCGTAGGTGCTGATCTGCATGTTAATATTGCATGTGTGGTAGATTCATTGCCAGAGAACGAGGTACTGGATCAGGCGCAATATGTGCGACAGTTACTAGATAGCTGAGTAGTACCCATCAAGTATAGATAATTTTGTTTCAGCGGAGGCGAAACTGTCAAAAGGTACCGTAATAGCTTAGAGGTTCTAGAGAATGAATTATAAAGGGATGAAAAGTGTGGCACCTGAAAGAACGCGATAGATATATATAGAAGCCATGAGAAGAATATGCATGATTGTTTAACTTGGCTGAACCACTACCAGCCACACCTCTCGTACAACACAGAATTCCCACTGGGAACGAGGCTTAAGTGTACAAGAAATTATACCATGTCCCCCATTATTTACAACCAATAATCGAGGATTTGGTAGACCGACAGCTTTGACGTGCAATCATAGAAGGGAGTACTAGCCCCTTCTCAGCTCCATTAATAACTGTGCTCAGGAAATACTCAGTCGGGGAAAACGATTATAGTTTCTGCTGCGATAACAGATTTCTGAATCAGTGAATGGTCACCAATGCATACCCCATACCTAATATCACGGAGACATTACACAATCCAGGACAATGCCGTTACCTCACCATCTCAGATCTACGCAGCCGATGCCACCAATTACAAGCGGCATAGGCAGGATAGGCTTAAGACAGCATTTTCGTTCCCATTTGGACACTTTCAGGATCGTCAGATGGCCTGAGGTCTGAAAAAAGGGCCGGCGACTTTCCAAAGCTTATTAGGCGGAGTTCTGCGAGGCCTGAAACCAAAGAAATGCCTATCATATCTAGATGACACAGTAGTATACTCCAAGGATATCCAGGACCACCTGGTGAGTCTGCGGGAAGAATTTGAACAGTTACCTGCAGCAAGGCTGACCCTCAGTTTAGAAAAGCGTCACTTTGTGTTGCAGGGGGTCCGCTATCTAGATCACATTATTGGCCAACCCACGGCTTGTGCAAGCAATACAAGATTTGCCAATGGCTAGCCTGGCAAAATAAATACAGTCATATTCGGGGTCACGGATTTCTGTAGAAAACACATTCCAAAGTTTGCGAAGGTGTCAAGATTCCTTACTCTTTTGCTAAAAAAATAGTGTAAAACTCGACTCTGGATTTTCAAGAAGCATCTCAAAGGTTAAGAGAATTACTGACCACAAGCCCTGTTCTCATTTTTCCAGACTATCAAAAACAGTTTATCTTGTCCTATGATTCGAGCAACCATGCCCTCATCTGGGTCCTGAGCCAAGAGGTGGATGGGAAAGAACATCCATTAGCCTATGCTTCCAGGCAACTGAAAAAGCACAAAAAAATTTTCATCTACGGAAAAGGAAACAGTGGTGCTAATTTTTAGTATCGCATATTTTCGTTGTTATCTGTATGGGAGGCGTTTTAAGACCATAACAGATCAAGCCGCACTAAACTGATCTCTATGCTTAAAGGATCCAACCGGCATGCTTGAGGTTTAAAGAATTCGGTTTTTAGGTAGTGCATCGTCCAAGATGTCTCATGATAATGCTGATGGATGAAGCCACAAAGTAAGAGCCGTAGAGTCCATCAGAATAAGCACAGAAGAGTGGCACAGAGCTCAGCCTCTGAGCCCGATTGTCAGCGATAAACAAAACACACGCTGTTCGGCTCTGATGAAGCAGTGCTTTACAAGCAAACACGACACATATGTCGCATTATTGTGACAGTCAGACTGCTGACGGGACTAAATGTTGAAGCGAGGTTCAAATGGCTCTAAGCACCATGGGACTTAACATCTGAGGTCCTCAGTCCCCTAGACTTAGAACTACCTAAACCCAACTAACCTAAGGACATCACACACAGCGATGCCCGAGGCAGGATTCGAACCAGCGATCGTAGCAGCAGCGCGGTTCTGGACTGAAGTGCCTAAAACCCCTCGGCCATATAGGCCGGCTTGAAGCAAGGCCACGATTCCATCTTAGCCAGGCACAGCAGACGACGAGCCTCAGACCATTGTGAAAAATTACTCGTGGCCACAGAGGAATCATATGTTGAGCGCTATGTAAAAAACTGCATCCCTAGCGTTCAAAGAGCCGAGCTTAGTCGTCAGCGAATACCACTTCAAAAGCTGGAGGCAGAGGAACCTTTTCAATTAGTTGGCTTTGACGTCTTTGGCTCTTTTGCACAAACACCAGAGGGGAACTAATACACTCCTGGAAATGGAAAAAAGAACACATTGACACCGGTGTGTCAGACCCACCATACTTGCTCCGGACACTGCGAGAGGGCTGTACAAGCAATGATCACACGCACGGCACAGCGGACATACCAGGAACCGCGGTGGTGGCCGTCGAATGGCGCTAGCTGCGCAGCATTTGTGCATCGCCGCCGTCAGTGTCAGCCAGTTTGCCGTGGCATAAGGAGCTCCATCGCAGTCTTTAACACTGGTAGCATGCCGCGACAGCGTGGACGTGAACCGTATGTGCAGTTGACGGACTTTGAGCGAGGGCGTATAGTGGGCATGCGGGAGGCCGGGTGGACGTACCGCCGAATTGCTCAACACGTGGGGCGTGAGGTCTCCACAGTACATCGATGTTGTCGCCAGTGGTCGGCGGAAGGTGCACGTGCCCATCGACCTGGGACCGGACCGCAGCGACGCACGGATGCACGCCAAGACCGTAGGATCCTACGCAGTGCCGTAGGGGACCGCACCGCCACTTCCCAGCAAATTAGGGACACTGTTGCTCCTGGGGTATCGGCGAGGACCATTCGCAACCGTCTCCATGAAGCTGGGCTACGGTCTCGCACAACGTTAGGCCGTCTTCCGCTCACGCCCCAACATCGTGCAGCCCGCCTTCAGTGGTGTCGCGACAGGCGTGAATGGAGGTACGAATGGAGACGTGTCGTCTTCAGCGATGAGAGTCGCTTCTGCCTTGGTGCCAATGATGGTCGTATGCGTGTTTGGCGCCGTGCAGGTGAGCGCCACAATCAGGACTGCATACGACCGAGGCACACAGGGCCAACACCCGGCATCATGGTGTGGGGAGCGATCTCCTACACTGGCCGTACACCACTGGTGATCGTCGAGGGGACACTGAATAGTGCACGGTACATCCAAACCGTCATCGAACCCATCGTTCTACCATTCCTAGACCGGCAAGGGAACTTGCTGTTCCAACAGGACAATGCACGTCCGCATGTATCCCGTGCCACCCAACGTGCTCTAGAAGGTGTAAGTCAACTACCCTGGCCAGCAAGATCTCCGGATCTGTCCCCCATTGAACATGTTTGGGACTGGATGAAGCGTCGTCTCACGCGGTCTGCACGTCCAGCACGAACGCTGGTCCAACTGAGGCGCCAGGTGGAAATGGCATGGCAAGCCGTTCCACAGGACTACATCCAGCATCTCTACGATCGTCTCCATGGGAGAATATCAGCCTGCATTGCTGCGAAAGGTGGATATACACTGTACTAGTGCCGACATTGTGCATGCTCTGTTGCCTGTGTCTATGTGCCTGTGGTTCTGTCAGTGTGATCATGTGATGTATCTGACCCCAGGAATGTGTCAATAAAGCTTCCCCTTCCTAGGACAATGAATTCACGGTGTTCCTATTTCAATTTCCAGGAGTGTATTACGAACCCTAACCACTTTTCCCATTACTTGTCCACGATCATCATACAAAATCAAGAAGCACTCATAGTAGCTTACTATCAGTGCTCTGATATTTGACCACCAGACCAAGGCACAAACTTTATCTCTGTATTGTTTAACCAGCTATATCAACTATCGCACGTTAAGAGGTTACGAATTAGCGCCCTTCACCCGCAAGAAGCCACACTGTTACAGTATGTCGTGTACAATTCAAAAATCCAAGAAAACACGCGTCTTTCACCCTACAAGATTGTTTTTGGTAGAAAAATGACTTTATGACCTTACCTTTCGTATTATGAACCTACTCCAGGAGAGGATGTATCCCTTGTTCGGGACTTCACTAAAAGGATAAAAAGGATATGGCGTCAGGTGAACAAAGGCTCTATGGAGACACTGCCTCATTTGCCAGCAGCTCCTTCTGAAGGGTGAAGAAAATTAAGTAAAGGAATCAGAAGAAAGAAAAGTAGAAACAATGCAATGACGCAGAGTGTACCTAAAATTCTTCCAACACATCCACTCAGGTTATGATCAAGAGGTGAACTCACAAATTGAATATTTGTGATTATTTATCAGTTATTTATTATCGTTATATTTATTATATGCTATTTCAATGAGAGAGATTCATACAGAACCTTTGTATACAGGTAATAGGTTATAGAACTGTTAATAAAAAATTAGCACATCTGGTATAAATCGGTCGTTTTGCTTTATATGTGGTTCTTATAGAAATAGTTAAGCAGACAGAAACAGAGTTGGAAGTGAGTATAGATGTGACACACTTTGGTATTTCTCTTAAGGGTTGAAGATTCTTTATATGAGATGTTTTCGAAATCAATTCAGTGATGAGGGATTTGAAGAAGTATTACTCTCCACTGTGGACTCACTCTAGTACCGAGCTGGACAAGTCACCGTTTGCCTCACAAAGTGAATACCACCATACCAGAGCGGCACGAATATATTCTGTTCCACTCCAAGGAACCTGCAAGTAACTGCCCCAGGAAAGTCCCTCCCCCTCCCCATCTCCTCTTTCCACATATCTCTGTCCATCCCATTCTTCCCCCTCTCTATCCACCTCTTCCTCCCCCTTTTCTCTTCACGTTATCACAGAACGCCAACAGCAGGTTGCTGGTTCTAAGCCCATTTTACTTATTTCCAGACAGTAACAAATATGTATACCTGATTTCGTTGAAATCTTGCCAAGGGTTTAGGGGAAGGTTTTGATCACCTGTGGCGTCGCCCACATAAGTGTATGTCACATATATGTAACGTATGTCACACATATTTGTACACATTTCACTTGTATCACTAACGAATTTCGCCTCGTAATATCATTTTCACGCAGCTCAATATGTATGACGTCGTATCTCCTGGACTATGTGTCTAGAATGACATAATTCTGCAGGTAAATTTCATGCTATAAATGAATACTGTGTGCAAAATGAGATGCGAGTAGAGTTATTAGTAAAGAAGAAATAAATTAAAAGGTCATATCTAACACCGAAAATTTAGTAGGCCATAATTTTTTTTTTCCTTTCATTATGGTGTGAGCGGTAAATGGTGTCTCTAGGTGTACTCATTCGCAAATACTGAATGAATATAGTCTGGCTATTTGCTCTTCTTGTGATACACTCCTTTGTCACCTTCACCCCACTGCTTTGTGAGGTAAGTGGGTTTTACCCCAACATTGGTCCTTTCCAGGCAGTGAGTGATATATGTACGTACCTTGGTTGAAATCGATTCACTGGTATGGGAAGAGATGTGGAATATACACTCCTGGAAATTGAAATAAGAACACCGTGAATTCATTGTCCCAGGAAGGGGAAACTTTATTGACACATTCCTGGGGTCAGATACATCACATGATCACACTGACAGAACCACAGGCACATAGACACAGGCAACAGAGCATGCACAATGTCGGCACTAGTACAGTGTATATCCACCTTTCGCAGCAATGCAGGCTGCTATTCTCCCATGGAGACGATCGTAGAGATGCTGGATGTAGTCCTGTGGAACGGCTTGCCATGCCATTTCAACCTGGCGCCTCAGTTGGACCAGCGTTCGTGCTGGACGTGCAGACCGCGTGAGACGACGCTTCATCCAGTCCCAAACATGCTCAGTGGGGGACAGATCCGGAGATCTTGCTGGCCAGGGTAGTTGACTTACACCTTCTAGAGCACGTTGGTGGCACGGGATACATGCGGACGTGAATTGTCCTGTTGGAACAGCAAGTTCCCTTGCCGGTCTAGGAATGGTAGAACGATGGGTTCGATGACGGTTTGGATGTACCGTGCACTATTCAGTGCCCCCTCCACGATCACCAGTGGTGTACGGCCAGTGTAGGAGATCGCTCCCCACACCATGATGCCGGGTGTTGGCCCTGTGTGCCTCGGTCGTATGCAGTCCTGATTGTGGCGCTCACCTGCACGGCGCCAAACGCGCATACGACCATCATTGGCACCAAGGCAGAAGCGACTCTCATCGCTGAAGACGACACGTCTCCATTCGTCCCTCCATTCACGCCTGTCGCGACACCACTGGGGGCGGGCTGCACGATGTTGGGGCGTGAGCGGAAGACGGCCTAACGGTGTGCGGGACCGTAGCCCAGCTTCATGGAGACGGTTGCGAATGGTCCTCGCCGATACCCCAGGAGCAACAGTGTCCCTAATTTGCTGGGAAGTGGCGGTGCGGTCCCCTACGGCACTGCGTAGGATCCTACGGTCTTGGCGTGCATCCGTGCGTCGCTGCGGTCCGGTCCCAGGTCGACGGGCACGTACACCTTCCGCCGACCACTGGCGACAACATCGATGTGCTGTGGAGACCTCACGCCCCACGTGTTGAGCAATTCGGCGGTACGTCCACCCGGCCTCCCGCATGCCCACTATACGCCCTCGCTCAAAGTCCGTCAACTGCACATACGGTTCACGTCCACGCTGTCGCGGCATGCTACCAGTGTTAAAGACTGCGATGGAGCTCCTTATGCCACGGCAAACTGGCTGACACTGACGGCGGCGGTGCACAAATGCTGCGCAGCTAGCGCCATTCGACGGCCAACACCGCGGTTCCTGGTGTGTCCGCTGTGCCGTGCGTGTGATCATTGCTTGTACAGCCCTCTCGCAGTGTCCGGAGCAAGTATGGTGGGTCTGACACACCGGTGTCAATGTGTTCTTTTTTCCATTTCCAGGAGTGTACATACATATGTACACACATGCTGTTCAATAACATGTACGAATTTTAGTTGTCAGTAAAGTACACTACCAGACAAATAAATGAAGAGCGCAGAAGACATGATCGAATGTCAACGTAACATTCTGTACCTACACGTCGGCGGCGAGTACGTAAATGATCAGAGTTGCAGATCTCTGTGACAGGTAGAACGGCCACCACGGTACATTAATGTTGTTCGTCTTTAGCGTTGTTGCAAAGACTTGTAGGCTGTGTAGGGGGCGTGAACGGCATCAGTTGCTGATTGCCGACTTTGAAGGACACGGAGACGTTACGTACTCGTCTGAGACAGCGTTATCAGCACCTGACAGAGTTTGAAATAGGGATGGGAAAAACCGACCGGTTAAAACCAATACCGGCACTTTAGTTCCGAAAACCGGTATTTTTCGGTGTTTTTGTTTCGGTTATAACAGATGATTTTTATTTTTTTACTAGTAAGCGGGTAAAAACTAAAATATCAATTAGCAATAGCAGCAGTGCTAAAATTTTTGGTGTGTAATAAATCTTTTTCGAAAAACGAGTAAATTTTATTCGTAAAATTTCCATTGATTTGAAGTATTGAATTATTACAGAAAACGAGCAAAGCGATATTTGCTATTTTAATAACAACGCCGACAGAAACGACCAACAAAACCATAAGAATTGTTTCAGAAATGTTGAGACAACAATGTACCTGTTACCATGTGGCATGGCCTATTACAAGGCATGCGTCTACATCAGTGTGTAAGACTGGTCTTTATGGTAGTTTCTCTCTGTTGTCGTCGGATGTCAGTTGTATTACAGAATGGTAACATTCATAGTCAGGAAGTATCTTAAGAACTGCCGTATAAATGAGGCATAAACCTCCGTTAACTTCAAAAGATTTAAAACGGCAGGAGTGACAAAAAACTTCAGTGATCATAGAAAAAAAAAAAAAAAAAAAAGGTTCAAATGGTTCTGAGCACTATGGGACTTAACTTCTGATGTCATCAGCCCCTAAAACTCAGAACTACTGAAACCTAAGTAACCTAAGAATATCACACACATCCATGCCCGTAGCGGTCTCGCGGTTCCAGACTGTAGCGCCTAGAACCGTTCGGTCACTCGGCTGGCGAGAACTTACAGCTTACCTGTATTTTAATTGTGTATAATAAAAATAGAAAGTAGCTGATCTGCTTCCTGTGACTACACAGTATGCCTCTATCTGCTTGTAGCCCTTGAAAACGGACAAATTAGCACAGTAAATAGAGTTCTTAAGTCCCATATTTCACCCTTTGGCTCTGAATATTCGTGATGTCCAAAAGTGTTATCATCGCTGATTAAAACATTTGTTTTGAGCAGATTTTCCAAAAATTGGAATCAATAGAACACTGGTCACTCTTTGTGGTATTCGACCACTTATTACTTTTCGGGAAAAGCAGCGAACGGTGAGCGGACTAAGTTTTCTTTTATTTGCCTATTTAATTCTATGTATCTGAAAACTGAATGAGTCAGAGTTTTCCGGTTTTTCTTCACTTCTACGTTAATTACAGAAAAAAACAGAAATAAAAAAACAGAAAATCAGCTATTTCAGGAAGTGATTACTTTAAGGGGTTTTAACTACTACTTCTACTACTACTACTACTACTACTACTACTACTACGTGATCAGGCCCAGTGGACCGCACGCATCTACAAGTTTCCTACTCAACTTTATTCTGTCCATTGCTGCTATCTGCCATCCGCTCACATCTATTGACACTTGGTTTAAATCTTCATAGAGTCTATCCATCCAACGCTTCTTGGGTCTCCCTGGCGGTCTCTTTCCTGTAGGTGTGAAACCCAGGAGCTTCCGAGGCCATCTGTGACCCTCCATCCGGGCCACATGGCCTGCCCACTGCATTCGTTTGGCTTTGACAGTTCCTGCTATGTTGGGCTGCTGGTATAGTTCCTCAAGCTCTTGGTTGTGTCTGATCCTCCATTTCCCTGTATTTGCATCCGGAACCGGACCGAAGATCTTCCGAAGCACTTTTCTTTCGAAAACAGGGAGCTTATGGAAGTCCTGGTTCCGGATACCCCATGTCTCACAACCATATAGAACAACAGGCTGGATCAGGGTTTTGTAGAGTCAAATCTTTAACTGTCTGGAGAGATATCTGGACCGAAGCAGTTGTGCTAGGCTGTGGTAAGATCGGTTTCTAGCTTGTATTCTGGCATTGATCTCTTCAAATGGTTCAAATGGCTCTGAGCACTATGGGACTCAACTTCTGAGGTCATTAGTCCCCTAGAACTTAGAACTAGTTAAACCTAACCAACCTAAGGACATCACACACATCCATGCCCGAGGCAGGATTCGAACCTGCGACCGTAGCGGTCTCGCGGTTCCAGACTGCAGCGCCTAGAACCGCACGGCCACTTCGCCCGGCCATTGATCTCTGCTTCATATGACGAGTTCTCAGTGAAAAGTGCCCCTAGGTATTTGAATTCTTGCACTCTCTTGTAGGACTGGTCCCCAATCTGCAGTGATTGTCGATGACCAGCAGTCTGACAATGACCACGCTTCATAACGAAGTACTCTGTTTTGGCTTCGATTATGTTCAGCCCACATTTGCTGGCAGCCTCCTTTAGTGCTTTGGTCATTTGCTCCAACTCCTCTTCCGACCTGGAGAGTAAACAGATGTCGTCTGCATAGGCTAAGTATTCTAGTCTCTTTCCTTCGATTTCAGTCCCTTCGTTCTCTTGGGAGGTCTCGCGTACGATTATCTCGAGGGCAAAGTTGAACAGGATAGGGGACAAGCTATCTCTTTGCCTGAGTCCTGTCACAATTTCAAACTCCTCAGTTATGCGATTTCCATCTTCACCTTTGCACGTGTTTCGTTCAGACAGATTTTTATCAGAGTTTCTCTGCTATACCAAACTCCCTTAAACAGTTGAGCAGGCTCTTGCGATGTATGCAATCATAGGTCTTCTCAAAATCAACGGATAAAATATGCAAATCTTTACCATGTTCACCCAGTTTCTCAGTGAGCTTCCGGGGACTGAAGATGTGATCTACTGTTGACAGTCGGGTTAAATTGTCACTAGAAAAAAATCGATATACCCAAAAACCGGTTGTTTCATCAATAAGCGCCATCCCTAGTTTGATGAGTACCTCATTGTGTGAGTCAGTCTGACCGGGTGGTCGAATCGTGCAATAGGCTGATTTGTGGTGCACTCGGATGTGATAGTGGCTAGAATCTGGACTGAGTGATAAGGTGAGGACAGGCCTACAAATACTCGTCATCAAGAGTCCGGTCGACCATGTCTGGCCAGTACAAGGGGAGGAGCGCCGTATTGTGCTGCAAGCACAGCATAACGCCTTCACATCTGCGCCTGTCATCGAGGACCATGCAGTGCTCCCTCTGCAACAGTCTGTGTCATTCTGGAGACTGGCAGCAGCCGGACAGGAGAATTACCATCTCATGTGTGGGTTGCCGTTGACACCACAACATGAATTCCTGCTTTTGGGTTGGTGCCATGACCGGGATGCATAGACTGCTGATGAATGGCCTCCCCAGTGTTCAGTGATGATCGATGTTGCACACTACTCAGCATGACAATCGTCCATTTGAATGGCGGCGACCATTGGGAAAGGTCCCATTCTTCCATTGTTTTTTGTCTGCAGCTTGTGGTCTAGTGGTTAGCGTTGCTGCCTCTGGATGACAGGTTCGATTCCTGGCAGGGTCGGGGATTTTCTCTACCCAGGGGCTGGGTGTTTGTGTTGTCCTCATCATTTCATCCTCATCATCATCATCATTCGTGACAGTGGCTAGACTGGACTGTGTAGAAATTGGACTGTCTAAAAATTGGGACTGGTGACTGGGCAGTTGAGCGCCCCACAAACCAAACATCATCATCATCATCCATTGTTTTGGATGACCATAATGGTGTTACTGGTGGTGTCGTGGTGTGGGGAGATATCGGGTATGACTAGTTCACAGCTTGCGATGACTGATGGAACTCACGGCACAGTGATAGTACCGTGTCGCCGTTTTTCAACAGTAACATGCTCGTCCATGCAAGAACTGTCTACGTGAGGTTGAGGTGTTCCCGTGGCTAGCTAGACCTCCAGATCTGTCCCCAGTGGAACGTGTGTGCGACCAGCTCAGACTTTGATCTCAGCACCAGTATCCAGGATATCAAGAGCCAGTTACAACAGTTGTGGAGCAGCTCGTTGCAGGGGAGTACACAACGGCATCGTGACACCCTTCCCAACTGAATCAGTGCATGCATCCAGGAAAGAGTGGGTCCAACGTCGTAAGTAGGCTATTACTGCCAAGTTCTTTGTAAATCTGATTCGTTTTGTACTCAATAACGCCATACAACCTTTCAATCACTCATGTTTCATTTCGTTTCTTCCTTCCCTTCTGGTTGCTTCCCTCTTTTCTTTTCAGACATGCACTATGTGATCAAAAGTATCCGGACGCCAGGCTGAAAATTACTTACAAGTTTGTGGCGTCCTCCGTCGGTAATGCTCGAATTCAGTATGGTGTTTGTCCACCCTTAGCCTTGATGACAGCCTCCACTTTCTCAGGCATACGTTCAATCGGGTGCTGGAAGGTTTCTTGGGGAATGACACCCCATTCTTCACAGAGTGTTGGTCGATGAGGCCTGGCACGAAGTCGGCGTTCCAAAACATCCCAGAGATATTCTATAGGATTCAGGTCAGGACTCTGTCCAGGCCAGTCCATTACAGGGATGTTATTGACTTGTAACCACTCGGTCATAGGCCGTGTGTTATGAACAGCTGCTCGATCGTGCTGAAAGATGCAATCGCCGTCCCAGAATTGCTCTTCAACAGTGCGAAGTAAAAAGTGGCCCGTGCTGTGAAATAGGCACGCAAAACAACAACGGGTGCAATGACCCTCCATAAAAACACGACCACACCATGACACCAGCGACTCCGAATTTTGCTGTTGGCACTACACACGCTGGCAGATGACGTCCACCTGGCATTCGCCACACCCACATCGTCCCATCGGATCGCCACATTGTGTACAGTGATTCGTCGCGCCACACAACGTTTTTCCACTGTTCAATCGTCCAATTTCTACGCTCCTTACACCAAGCGAGGGTCGTTTGGCATTTACCGGTGTGATGTGCGGCTTATGTGCAGCCGCTCGACCATGAAATCCAAGTTTTCTCACCTCCCACCTTACAGACAAAGTACTTCCATTTGATCCTGATGCAGTTTGGAATTCCTGTGTGATGGTCTGGATAGATGTCTGCCAATTAAACATTACAACCCTCTTCAAGTGTCGGCGGTCTCTGTCCCTCAACAAAGCTTTTGTGCTGTACGTGTCCCTTCACGTTTCCACTTCACTATCACATCGGAAACAATGGACCTAGGGATGTTCAGGAGTGTGGAAATCTCACGTTCAGACGTATAAGTGACACCAAAATCACCTGACCATGTATGATGTCCGTGAGTTCCGCGGAATGCCCCATTCTGATCTCTCACGATGTCTAATGACTACTGAGATCGCTGATATGGCGTACCTAAAAGTAGGTGGCAACACAATGCACCTAATATGAAAAACGTATGTTTTGGGGGGTTTCCGGATACTTTTGATAAACTTAGTGTATGTATTCAATCACATAATCAGTTCTGAATCGTTTTCCTAATATTCTGCACGCATATGAGTTACTCTCTTCCATTACGCTCAACATTGGATCGTTGCTGATGGGTACCTATATTATCTGCCCAGAAATGGGCTTGGAAAAAAGATGTGGACGTGAAACGTACGATAGTGTGAGTATCGCATGAATGTTTCGGGTTGAAAACCCAGTTTCGTCTTTCAGTTACTCTCTTCTTGCTTCAAAATTGTGTAAGTTATACCTACACTCAGTCTTCAGTTGTTTGTGGCCATTTCGAGTTGCTATGAAGAGACATGTCTATTAAACATTCAAAAATTACAAGTTTTAGGTACGTCGCCAACTTCCATGGATCAGAATTTGACAAGGTTACAAAGTCAGACTTTTGTCTAATTATTTAAAAGCATCTCCGCTTCTTTACAGGACACGCTATGCTCTCGTTACTTTGGGATACGCAGGTGCCATCTTGAAATGTTTTCGAACCTGTGGGCACCTGAAATCAGATATACCATGAGCAGTGACCTAATGCTTGCCTTTTTTACGTATATTAAAATGACTGAACACGTGTGTAAATGTGATTTATTTTTTTATTTTTTTATTTTGCGACGGCAGTATTACTATTGAAGTTCTGACTCAGAGAACAGTTTTTAATTAAATCGGACGTGCAAATAACATAATGCGAATATCGCTGTACCAAAAAACAAAGGTGCCCCCGGGGGCATACTGCCCCGTGGGAACAGAAGCACCTGCTAATAATCTGTACACAGGGCAGCGGCAGCAGCAACTCTAATTATCTTCTGAACGATTCCACGTGGAATACGATCCCATGAGCCAATAGCCAGGTAATTACAAATAACGCACAAGTTCAGTCTACCATGTTTGCGGTTTTCTGATCGTTAGGAAAATAACTGGACGGGCATAACGACAGAAGTTACAGTATTCAGACATAAATTTTACAGTAAGAAGTTGAAAAGTTGTGAAGAAACGAAAACTGTATGAGGAATAAATTTTTACTCACTGTGTGTACAAATTCGTAGCGTTTCCCTTTCAGAAGAAAACTTTTCATCCCGTACACGTTAAAATACGACACACAGAAGTTTCGGCAACTTTTCATCCCGTACACGTTAAAATACCACACACAGAAGTTTCGGCTCTCCGTTAACACTGCATTCTGTGTAGGTGTCATCAATACACACAAAGTATATCATCTCGCTCCAATAGGAGCTTCCTTATTATTGACTAATAGATAGCGTCGAAGGATGACACCTGAGTTTAAATGAAACGTGAAAGAAACATTTGTATAACTAATTGGTCTGCCCTGATAACAGCGGTGCGTCTATTACCATGTGACAACAGTTCTATTTTGTACATTCCTGGCACAGTAAAACTGTGTGCCGGACCGAGACTCGAATTCGCGACCTTTGCCTTTCGCGGGCAAGTGCTCTTCCATCTGAGCTTTCCGAAGCACGGCTCACACTCCATCCTCACAGCTCAGATGGCAGAGCACTTGCCCGCGAAAGGCAAAGGTCCAGAGTTCGAGTCTCGGTCCGGCACACACTTTTAATCTGCCAGGAAGTTTCATATCAGCGCACACTCCGCTGCAGAGTGAAAATCTCATTCTGGAAACATCCCCTATGCTGTGGCTAAGACATGTCTCCGCAATATCATTTCTTTCAGAAGTGCTAGTTCTGCAAGGTTCTCAGGAGAGCTTCTGTAAAGTTTGGAATGTAGGAGACGAGATACTGGCAGAAGTAAAGCTGTGAGGACGGAGCGTGAATCGTGCTTGGGTAGCTCAGATGGCTTCGGTCAGAGGGTTAGCTGGCCTCTGTAATAAAAAAAAACTGAGTTAATGGATCAACGACGAACTGAAACGGGTGTCTTGCGACGTCCACCCCGAGCAGATACAACGAACGAAAACGAACCAAATGAGATTTTTTTTTGAAAAAACTATGGCAGAGCACTTGCCCGCGAAAGTCAAAGGTCCCGAGTTCGATACTCGGTCTGGCACACTGTCTTAGTCTACCAGGAAGTTTCAAATCAGCGCACACTCCGCTGCAGAGAGAAAATCTCATTCCAGTTCTATTTTGTGCTTGCTCTGTCTTTTTCTTCAAATACAGTAGCGACTATGCTATATACCTGCGTTTCTATAAACTTTTCAAAACAGAGCTTTATTTTTCCGTAAGAACCTACTTATCTTCCAACAAGTCCAACGTTTCCATTAACAAAACATTTTTACTATTTAGGAAGCATACTTTCACTAAACAAGGAAGGGCCTTGGAAAAATGAAACGGAATGTGTTTCCCAGATCAAAGGAAACTTTTAAATGGACAAATCCATTAACGTAGAGACAACAAAGGCGTTTACTAAACATTACGGAACTCACAGATCTACAAGTCTTAAAAAACTACTAGTAGGATTAATAAGCCACGGAAACGGGGTTGTTGCGGTAAGTCAACGGAATGAGATGGGTCCATAGAAAAACAAATTAGGATGTTAGAAATGAAAAACACGAAGTAGTGGATTTCCAACAGTATTAATTTATTTCGTGAACTGGTTTTCAGCTTACGAGGCCATCACCAGACAACTGTCTTTTGTTATAAAGGAGAATACAGTACTGGTGAACAACATAGAAGAATACATTACACTTGACACTTGGAGGGTGCGGCGCAAACTCAAAGTGAACGTCATCTTTATTATAACAGTGATAATGTAAGCGAAATAGCTAACGAATATGTAAATATAAAAGGAACAACCCAAAAAAGACTAAACAGCGGAAAAATTGTGTTCAAAGAATAAGGTGTTAGAGGAGAAGGACAACCATACAATCAGCAGAAGAGAAGACGTACGTGTGGCCAAACAGCCTGATAGTATAAGTAACAATCTCATTTAAATTAGCAGTATTAATCAAGTAAAATGAATACAGGACAAGATTGCTGAAGGAGATATGTTAAGGGCATTGCAGATGGAGCATGACGCAAAAACAGTGTGAAAACTGGCAACTGTAGCAACAAATACGTAAGGTGAAATATATATCATGGATGAAGAATCACTTTTACTGTAGAGAAGGCGTCTATATATAATCAATCAACGAAATATTTAGAGTACAAAAACAATCAGAATAGAATAAATAAGTGGTGGAGAAAATGGAGGAATATAACGGAACAGACAGTGAGCGTTTGAAAAATCAGTCACTCGCAGGGCTTCAGTGAAGTTTAGAAGAGGGTTACACTATCCTCTACGTACAACATTCTCCCCTACTCTCTTTACGAAAACTTGATGAATATAAATAGGGGATCTGCTCTCCATTTTAAGAAAAGCTACTTTTTTGCTCATCTCAACGTTTACGACATTGTTTCTGTTACACTATGTGTCGCAAAATGATATAATCATGAGGTTACATTCAATGGTATGTGTGGCTACAGTTTCCAAAATGTGTTGTGAGTATAATTGGTATTTATCTAGAACGTGGTGCCTCATGCTGACGTTTTACTGATAGAATAGCAAAAAACGCGGAAGGCGATAAACATTTTCCTTTCATTATTTTGTGAGAGTTCCCAGCGACGAAAACTTCCGTTGAAGTTTGAAAGTCTGTGTAAAGTTTCTTAGAAGTCACTAAGTACTCTAATTCGAAAATACTCGATGAATACAGTGAGAGTGGCTTCTAAGTCATAATCGGTTCCCTTTTTTGTAACTCTCAAAACTGTTTATTTTGCCCACGTAGACGGCTACCCTGCAGTTTTGAACCACTACCAGCTACAAACTTACATGCTCAGGAAACAATCTGCTCAAGGAGCCGTCATCAAATGTTCGACAGGCGCTTTGGTTCTGCTATATCTCATTAGTGCCTTGCACCAACAGCTTGAGCTGACTGATCACAATTGACCCATGTTAAATACAGGGTGTTTCAAAAAGAGCATAGTATTGCAAAGTATTATTTTGTCCAAACTACCGATCGCTGCGCCTCGGCTCGGCTATTGGAGAAACTAATACATAGTCTAGTTTGTATTAATACCCGCTAGATGTCAGTTGTCTTCTGTTTTGCTTGGTAAGCGTCATTTGTTTAAAATGGCTACTTCGCAGCAGAAATCATTTTCTGTTCTAGAGTTTGCGAAGTGCAATTCCGTGACTATAGTGCAAAGACCTTTCAGGATGAGGTACCAGATTGATCCTCCGAATGGATGGAAAATTCGCAGATGGAATCGACAGTTTCTAGATACAAGATGTGTACGTAAAGGAAAGAGTCCTTGCCGCCCTCGTGTTCCTGAAGAAAATGTTACACGAATTCAAGCTGCTTTCCAACGTAGTCCTTCAAAATCAACTCTTCGTGCCAATCGGGAGTTACACCTGCCTACAACAACAGTTTGGTGTGCTTTGAGACGCCGTACAAGTTACACCTGTAAGAATCTTTGCGTCCTGATGACAAACGCAAACGTGTGACATTTTGTAACGACATTCTTGATGCGCTCGACAATGATAACACTTTCGCACAACGCATCGTGCTCAGTGACGAAGCAACTTTCCATGTTAGTGGACAGGTAAACAAACACATTGTTCCAATTTGTGGCTTACAGAACCCACATGCAGCCACTGAACATGTACGAGATTCGCCGAAAGTCAATGTGTATTGTGCGTTATCCCGATCATCTGTTTACGGCCCGTTCTTCTTTGATGGAAACACGCTTAATGGTCAGCCGTATCTCGCTATGTTACAAAACTGATGGTTACCGAGGCTGCACGAAGACAGCTTCATTTTTCAACAATATGGGGCACCCTCTCACTGGAGTCGCCAAGTACGTGAATATCTGAATGAAACTCCACCGAATCGTTGGATTGGTCGTCAAGGAGCTGGCGACTTTGCATGTCTCAGCTGGGCTGCACCGGCACCTGATTTGACACCATCTGACTTCTTCCTGTGGGCTTTCGTTATGTACCACCATTCCCACACAACCTGGAAGAGTTGAAGAACCGGATCCGCACTGCCATACCATCAGTGGCGAAGGACATGAATGACTGAGTATGGGAGGAATTTGAGTATCGATGTGATATTGTTCGTGTCTCTGATGGAGGGCATATTGAACATGTGTAATCTGAACTTGAGAGGTTCGTAAATATGTGTGTAAAGTTTCATATTCGTATGTTTTAAAGTTTAATACATATATGCATTCGAAATATGTATATTCTTTTTGAAACGTCCTTTAGACTGCAGGACTTTTTTTCATCAACTCTTCGCTGCGCTGCAAGCCGTCTCCATGTTGAGCACTGGTATTGCTACAGTGACTTGCGAGTAATGATAAGGTGGGGTGGTTTTGGTTTTTCGACTTGCCAGGGTATGTTTATGCTACAGCCACGCTGCTGGTGCTCGCTGCTCGCATATCGAACCTCGCTGCTTGCCGGGATCCTTGTTACATTTACGCTGCAGCCGCGCTGCCCGCTGCTCACCGAAAGTACGAGGTTCACTCCAAAAGAAATGCACACTATTTTTTATAAATCCATATTTTATTCTACATCTTTGAAAGTTTTACAGTGTGCAGATACGTCCTTTATGAACAATATTTTCAGTTCTCCACATGATTTCCATCCCTCTCAACGGTCTTATACCATTTTGGAACCAGCGCCTGTATACCCGCATGGTAAAATTGTAGACCGACCTGTTGGAGCCACTGTTTCGCAGCGTGCACAAGGGAGTCATCATCTTCAAACCTTGTCCCACGAAGAGAGTCTTTCAGTTTCCCAAAGAAATGATAGTCCCATGGAGCCAGGTGAGGACTGTAAGGCGGGTGTTTCAGTGTTGTCCATCCGAGTTTTCTGATCGCTTCCATGGTTTTTTGACTGACATGTGGCCGTGCATTGTCCTGCAACAGCAAAACGTCCTGCTTTTGCCGATGTGGTCGAACACGACTCAGTCGAGCTTGAAGTTTCTTCAGTGTCATCACATATGCATCAGAATTTATGGTGGTTCCACTCGGCATGAGTCCTTCGGAATCGAAAAACACCGTAGCCATAACTTTAGTTTTGAGGTTTTTTTTCTTGGGTGAATCTGCATGATACTAGTCCACTGATTGCCTCTTCGTCTCTGGTGAAAAATTATAGAGCCATGTTTCATCACCTGTCACAACTTCATCTCCACCGTTCTCGCACTGTTCCAAAAGTTCGCTGCGTATCGTTTTTCTTGTTCCTTTGTGAGCCACTGTCAACACCCTGGGAACCCACCTGGCACAAACCTTTTTTAACGCCAACGCTTTCAGTATTCTGCAAACACTTCCTTTCCCTATCCCAACGTAGCGTGACAATTCGTTCACTGTGATGTGTCTGTCAGCA
This sequence comes from Schistocerca piceifrons, assembly GCF_021461385.2. NCBI lineage: Eukaryota > Metazoa > Arthropoda > Insecta > Orthoptera > Acrididae > Schistocerca > Schistocerca piceifrons. The sequence continues at coordinate 767,693,268 of NC_060141.1, read as the reverse complement.
GTCACCAATTCATTAACTCTCTGCACAGTGTCTGGAGTGTGTGCAGTACGAGGCCTGCCGCTGCGAGGACAATCCTCAATATTGCCATGCCAGCTTTCATCACGTAACCTGCTTGCCCACCAACTAACTGTACTGCGATCGACAGCAGCATCTCCATACACCTTTTTCAACCTCTTGTGGATGTTTCCCACTGTCTCGTTTTCACAGAACAGGAATTCTATGACAGCACGTTGCTATAGAACGAACGTCAAGTGTAGCAGCCACCTTGAAGACTTGCTGTGACGGCGCCACTCACGCGAATAAGTTGAACTAAGTTTGAAAACAAGCGGGAAGGATGTATGTACACACTGTAAAATTTTCACACATGCAGAATGAAAACTGTATTTTTACAAAAATAGTGTGCATTTCTTTTGGAGTGACGCTCGTAATTACCCGGCAGCTGTTCACCTAGCTAGCAGAGTTACTTGAGATGGAGGCAGTGGGCACTGATCCAACTTGAGACTCGTGTGGAAATGATTATAAGTACATTTTCTTATATTCGTTTTTTATGAATTGTATTTCTCTGTCAGTCCTATCCACTGATGATGAAATTGTTTAGTGTGCCGTTTAGCGACGTGTAGAAACGCCGGTACTTGAATTTTCCATCGTTTATTTGTGACTACAATAGTGACAGTCTCATAGCGATGTCACTCTAATACTGCAGGGATAATGAAGAATTGGCACCCATGTTCTATTTATTTAATGGGGATGTAAATGTATCTGTGTTATTATAATACACTATCATAATTATTTAACAGGGAATATCGACGTAAATCGTTTAAAAATCCACTTGGACAGTCTTGTATTCACGTGCGTGTGTCTTTGGAATACTGAGGGAGTATCGACAAAATTGTAAACAGCAATACAGGAATGTGGTGTCAGTGTGTTTCGTAATATATCTTATCTGATGATGTAAATGCTACGAATATAGTGTTACCTTAACTCATTGTGCTCTGTAATGATAATCTTAGTCATGACGTAGAGTACTCATGGCACAGATCATTTGATCTTTGCATTAACTATTTTTTATCGTTGGCGTTCTACGAGGTATATTATCACATCTGATTTGAAATGAATTCTCTTGTTCTGTTCTTGAATCTGAAAGATACGATGTAATCTTATGTTGTAATACGTTACATATTGCATATATGTGGCTTTCAGTCGAGTAGAGAACCTCCTTGGATATTAAGTTAATTAATTAGTTATTTTTGGAGTATCTCAACTCTTAGCCTGGTCATTGAAATATTTAAGAAAAGCTTCTCTATAGTATGTAATGTTGATGTAGCTACGATTAATGCCCTAGTCTGGTGCGAACGCTTTCATAATAAGCAAACTTTTTTCAATTAATTATTAGTAACACAATTATAAACTTCATTTCTTTTGCTCTGAAACTTTAGTCCGATAGCCACGGTTATTTCTATAGTGAAGAAAAAAATTCACAATAAATTACTGCCTATACCAGACGAGACGGATGGAATATTCCACCACAAGTTTGGAGTAAATTAATAAAAAAAAGTGTAAATAGCGGTAGGAGGTGGAGTTCTTATGCTATTGTTTTTAAGACACTATGGAACTACGTATTAATTATGCAAGGCAAGTTTCTCATATCAGTAGTTTATTTCTTGTGCTGTGGTAATTGTCCAGTCTCGTTTTTACGCGTGTGTCTTTCGAGACAGACGATCAAAATTGTAAATTGCAGTAGGCACGTACTGCTTATGCTATTGTTTCTTAACAAAGTATTACAATACTCGTTATTAATGCAGGGACTTGTTCCTCATGCTAATAGTTGTTTTGTTGCTCCGAGGTAATTCCTCACTCTTGTACTTATACTTGATATCTGTGGAAAAATCAGCTGAAATTGTAAAAAGTAACTGGAGGCGGAGTGCTTACACAAAATGTTCAACACTTTGCTCCTAACTGTGTCAATTAAGATATGAAATTTGGTAATTTTGGCTACCATTTTTAAGCAGGATATCACCTCAATCACTCAGTTCTCCTCAAGGATCGATGAGAGAAATATTTACAGTTAATCTTTGTAGAATATTACATAATGTCATTAAACTAAAGTAATGCAGCCACAAACTGTAATGTCAAATAGCTCACCTCATATATTACGTCAATATTCACTGTATTTTTGCAGAATGTACTATGTTTTCGCAGATTTACTGTATAAGCCACAGACTGTAATTTGAAACTTCCTTACCTCATATATTACAGTAATATCTGCGCCATTTCTTAAGTAGAATAACTCTAACTGCTGATGATCTTTCAGTATGATGTACGAGTACATATCTTGAATGATGAGGTCCATGAACTGCTCTAGTAACAGAAGGTTGAATCGGGAGATGGGAGCCTGATTCATATTGGCCTAAAGAGAAAGGGGCCTAGGGGCTAGTTTTGCACCATCCTATTGGCTGAGATCAAGGGTGCGTGGCCTTGAATGTATCACATACAATTGCCTCATGTGTTTGGGTATGGTGGGGGTCCCCTGAGGGGCGACCTTGAAGATAACAAGCCCAAATGCGTCTGGTGTAACATGATACCAGAAGTGATCTTGAGATAAGATCGTTATTGGGATCAGAACCTGCAGTGCTATACTACTGAAGCTTCGCATTTAATTTCACCTTTCTGCCCATACAACGAACATTTCATTTTCGATTTCTTCACTGTTTTCCTGTAACCATTTTCCCTTAGGTTCCATGCACGTCTTATTTATTACATTCCCAAGTAACTGATATTGCTGCAGCAGTGAATTTTCCCAAGCATTTTTTTAATTTACTTCTTTTGTCGATCAGTCTAAGAACTTCTTCTGCACCCAAGGTTTCTTCGTAATTCCCTTGCTTGTACCTATATTATTTTGACTGTCCAACTTCCGTGATTCCCATTTTTGGAGATTTCCATTCCTATTATGTTGACCTCCCTACTGTAAACTCATTATCACAGCAACTGAAGCCTAAGACAATTTCAAACGCAGAGTCTCATTCCTATGTACTTCTGTGTAACACTTCTTTGCTTGTTGACACATCCCAATTCTCTTAACCTCCAATCAAATCTTCGTCCTTAATAAATAGTGGTTAGCTTCTTTATCTGTCCTGCGCATACTTTACAATGTAATATCTGATTTCAGAATCTCTGCCACACCATGATGTAATCTAGCTAGTATCTTCCCATGTCACTACGCCTTTTCCAAATATTTTGAGTCCCCTTCGAGTCTGGCTTTTGAGAGTAACCCACTCTATGATCTAACTTTATGTTTATAACGACTCCTAGTCCTGTATTGCCAATTTCTGCTGCTGTTGATGTTACAATGCAGCCTGACCAAAGATCCTCATCTAATATCCATTACACTTCATTAACACACACTATATCTAGATTGAGCCTTTGCATTTCCCTTTTCAGATTCTCTACTTTCCCTACTACAGTCAAACAGCTGACATTCCATGCTCCAACTCGTGGATGGTATCCTTAGTGTCGTTACTGATTATTTTTGTCACGGTTACATCTAGTTTGTCACTCCCCTGTTCTGGAATATCTTGCCAATGGACACATCATCATGAGTCTTTTCAACTACAGGCTACGTGCTGTTGATAATTTTTACTTATGGACCGTCTGACAGCAACTGAATAAAACACAATTTTAGCACCATACGCGTTTCGCCTTTATTTTCTGCAAGGCACCATCAGTGGCCTGGAAAATGTACATACATTTGCTATTTAATTTACATTTTTGTCACTGTGCCTATAGGTCATAAACAGTTCTGGTGGTTGGCATTTCCTATTAAGTAGCAATATTTTGAACTGTACTTACAGGTTGCGTGGACAATTTCTTACATATTACGCTCCTGTATCGTTTTTGGTGTTGTTCTTCTTCTTATGAATGCCAATTTGAGATTTTTTTTCACATTCAACAGCACTATGAGCGCTTGTTTCAATGCTATGTTTTGGTTTCTGTTGCCGACTGTCAAATGTTTTTGCCAAAGATCGAATGTTATTGCCAAACTTTCGAGTGTAATTATTGAAGTATCTCTGATCTGTTCGTGTATGCATTTGTGTGTGTGTTTGTGTATGTGTGTGTGTGTGTGTGTGTGTGTGTGTGTGTGTGTGTGTGTGTGTGTCCAGATGGTGAACGGGGAAGAGTTTTTTTGTTTTATGTTATCATTTCCTTTATTAAGTGTAGTAGGGAGCCTGTGCTGATGTGGGTTTGTTCATTTATCACATGTTTGTTTTCTGCTATGGCTTTCTGGATGCGGAAGTTTTCTTGCGTTGGTATAAGATGTTTGTCATGGTTGTGATGTGGTATACATAAGCATGACATGCTGGAATTTTTAAACACGATACAAGGAACATATCAGATGTATGAAACAAACCATTCCACATTTGCAGAGCATTTAAAACACCATAACCATCATCCTACAAACATGGAACAAGAAATGAAAATAATGAAAATAAGCAACCATGACAAACATCTTATACAAACGCAAGAAAACTTCCACATCCAGAAAGCCATAGCAGAAAACAAACATGTGATAAATGAACAAACACACATCAACATAGGCTCTCTACTACACTTAATAAAGAAAATGATAACATAAAACAAAATAACTCTTCCCCCTTCACCATCTGGACACACACACACACCCACACACCCACACAAACACCCACACACACAGCTCACAATATATATATATATATATATATATATATATATATATATATATATATACCACACCAAAATACACACACACATAAGCAGAGCCCACAAAAAAATTATATATACAGGGTGTCCCAGCTATCTTGTCCACCCAAAATATCTCTGGAACAATAACAGCTATTGGAAAACGACTTTCACCGGTCTCAATGTAGGGATGGGGCCCATGAATGTACATATTTGGAAACATTCTAAAACGAAAGCATATGTGTTTTTTTAACACAAACTTATGTTTTTTTAAATGGACATCCTATTTTTTTTTCAGCAATCCATAGCATGACAAAGCACATACACAATGGCGTTGATTGCATCGCAATATTCCCATTACATCCCGAGATATTGAGACGCGAAGTTGACGCTTGAAACACCCGACATGCGCTGCTAGCGCACGTCCTGAGGCTCAGGCGTGAACCCAATGCTGCCCGTAATCGCGATGTGATTGACATTTATAATCACACCTCCACATTTATCAAGAGGTCCGAAACGAATAATACGATCTGCTGCCATCCTGCATTAACGTCGTACATTCCAGCAGGTATTTATCCCATAGGCTAGGGGTGATGCGGTTCTGTAACATATCTGTGTATCGCAACGTTAGTCACAAAGTTAACTTCGCTTATCGTTAATCCGTGACTAAAAAGGTAATGCCGTCCAACGTTAAAACTTTACTTTACCGTAGATCTAGCGCAAATGACAGTTAATCATTCACTAGTAATAGTAAAATTCATGTTGATGGTTTTAGTGAAACGAGCAAGTGGACTAAAAGTTTTACCGTTGTTTAGGTAAAAATGTTTTGATTTGGGAAGTTCAGGTAGGACATAGAAGATGAATGTGAACATGTTTAACCAATTAGTTTTATTATCACGTAACTATCAATGTTATGTTTATCTAATGCGTTAAATGACAAATTGTTGGAAACAAATGTTTCTTAACATCACTGGGTAAAATGGACCGTTGTAGAAACGTCCACTGTGATACTAGCACTACATACTAAACATAGCGTTCATATCTCACGCTCAAAGTGATGCCCATTGGCTTGCATACATAGGGTCACTCTGCGGCTGAAGGATGCCCTACTTCGTGCTACTGTTTCCTCTTTGATGGCTGTACAAGCATCAATAATGCGTTGCTTCATGTCCTCTGGTGTTGTTGGCTCATGTTGGTAAACAGCATCCTTCACTGCTCCCCAAAGAAAATAATCCAGCGGTGTAAGGTCCGGAGATCGGGCAGGCCACCTAACTGGGCCACCTCGTCCAATCCACCTACCAGGGAACTTACGGTTCAGAAGTCGTCGTGCTCGTAAGGCGTCATGTGCAGGGCATCCGTCATGCTGATACCACATGACCATTCTCCGGTTGAGAGGTACGGTGTCCAAGAAAACAGGAAGATTGTGTCGTATAAATCTGGAGTATTGTCTGCCATTTTGGATGCCATTTATAAAGAAAGGTCCGATAATGGTATCTCCAATAATCCCACACCAAACATTAACTTTCCAGAGACGTTGATGCTCTACCTGGCGGAGCCATTTTGGATTGTCTGCGGACCAATAACGCATATTCCTCATATTGACAATTCCTTTGTTGGAGAGTGATGTCTCGTCGGTAAAGAGAACATCTGCAAAAAAATTTGGATTAGTCAGAAGTTTTTGCTGAGCCCACCGACAAAATGTTACCCTATTGCGGAAGTCATTTCCATGAAGATTCTGGTGTAAATGAACACGGTAAGGATGAAATTTATGACGTTTAAGAATACGCTGTGCACTTGATTTCGACGCACCAACTTCACGTTCAATTTGACGTGTTCTGATTTGAGGATTCACAGCTATGGTAGCGAGCACAGCAACTTCAGCACGTTTATCTGTGCGTGTTCAAGGACGATGTCGAGGTCTTGGATTTAAGCTTCCCGTTTCACGTAGACGAGATGTGAGACGACCAAACATCCGGCGCGAAAACGATGGCTTGTCAGGGAATCGTCTTCTGTACAGTCGTTCTGCCTGAACAGCATTTCGTCCACCTACAACAGGGTACAGTACAGGTATGTAGAGTAGGGTAGAAAACAGACATATTAACTTAATAATCATAATGTTCACTAGCAGTACTATCAACAAACAAGCAATCTCATAACGTATTTCCCGTCAACATGCATTCTCCATAGATCAGCAGCATTTCTACCATATCTTCATGTGTGTACATTGTACTGTACAGTATAAGTTCCACAACACAACGTTTATTCAGAATGTGTACTACCTCCGTGCCGTCACTAGATTACTCTGATGCACGACTACACTGGCAAGCGGTGTACTGCACGCCAAAGCAACAACAAATGGGATGCTCGGAGGGTGGTGGAGTACAGGAGTTTGCATGGGTCGCAAATCATAAACAAGGCGAAGTGGTAACTGTAGCAGTAGTGGAACTACGTTGGACACTTGACTAGGTAGAGCCAGGACCTGCGCGACAGGCACAAAGGGTCATATAACGCATTAGATAAACCTTATTTTGGGTGTGCAGGATAAATAAGACAGCCTGACGGATGTACACCGATCGGTACTGGTTCATATTGTGTACGTAGCCCGTAAAACGTGCAAGAGGGAAACGATTATGTGCTTATGAGAGTTGATGGCAGCAGACCGTATTATTCGTTTCGGACCTCTTGATAAATGTGGAGGTGTGATTATAAATGTCAATCACATCGCGATTACGGGCAGCATGGGGTTCACGCCTGAGCCTCAGGACGTGCGCTAGCAGCGCATGTCGGGTGTTTCAAGCGTCAACTTCGCGTCTCAATATCTCGGGATGTAATGGGAATATTGCGATGCAATCAACGCCATTGTGTATGTGCTTTGTCATGTTATGGATTGCTGAAAAAAAATATAGGATGTCCATTTAAAAAAACGTAAGTTTGTGTTAAAAACGCATATGCTTTCGTTTTAGAATGTTTCCAAATATGTACATTCATGGGCCCCATACCTACATTGATACCGGTGAAAGTCGTTTTCCAATAGCTGTTATTGTTCCAGAGATATTTTGGGTGGACAAGATAGCTGGAATATATATATCAAAACACACACACACACTCACACAAACACATACATACTTACACAAACACACACACACATGCATACACGAATAGATCACAGACACTTCAATAATTACACTCGAAAGTTTGGCAATAACATTTGATCTTTGGCAAAAACATTTGATATTCGACAACAGAAACGAAGACATTGCACTGAAACAAGCGTTCAGTTCATAGTGCTGTGGAATGTGAAAAAAAGAACGCAAATTGTCATTCATAAGAAGAAGAACAACACCAAAAATGATGTTGTTGTTGTTGTGGTCTTCAGGCCTGAGACTGGTTTGATGCAGCTCTCCATGCTACTCTATCCTGTGCAAGCTTCTTCATCTCCTAGTACCTACTGCAGCCTACATCCTTCTGAATCTGCTTAGTGTATTCCTCTCTTGGTCTCCCGCTACGATTTTTACCCTCCACGCTGCCCTCCAATACTAAATATGTAAGAAATTGTCCACGCAATCTGTAAGTACAGTTCAAAACATTACTACTTAATAGGAAATACCAACCACCAGAACTGTTTATAACCTATAGGCACAGTGACAAAAATGTAAATTAAATAGCAAACATATGTACATATTCCAGGCCACTGACGATGCCTTGCAGAAAATAAAGGCGGAAAGCGTATGGCACTAAAATTGTGTTTTATTCAGTTGCTGTTAGACGGTCCATAAGGAAAAATTATCAAGATACCGTAATATTACACGCAACTGAGGAAGACAGGGCTACAAAAATTAAAGATGACAGGCTTCGTTGCCTGAGGAAACGCATTAAGTGTCTTTAATACAGTGGTGTCTGTTGCCTTTTGCATCCCCTTGCAATTGATCATTAATGTGTAACTATGCGTAGCTTTAAGGTGTGAGCAAGCAGCTGTCTGATGGAGATGGGTAGGGTATTGGGTAAAGAATGCACACAGCTGATATAATACTTTATTGACAATACAGATCAGACATATTTCAGCATGTAAAGTGGGAGATGGACCTCAGACCTCAGCACGATGGTGCAGGTGCGCCGACGCAGACGTTCCCGATAGAGTACACTGGACGGCCCTGTTACCACCGCGTGGCAGTGGGCGACGGCGGTAGGAGGCTGGATAGAGGGGTGGCAGTGATGTGGACGCAGGTCCAGACACTCAGGCAGCAGTCGTTGGCTCGCAGCCCAGTGGAGAGAGCGGCTGGCGTTGGCTGTGCGTCGTTGGACAGACCTGCTGCACCGAATCATGACGAACTGGATCTGCGGGTATAAATCTTTAATCCCACTGCTGACAGATGTGGAAGAGCTAGCGTAGAAACGTCTGGAGCAGGGAAATGTCTGAGGCGTGAGGTAACTGGTGGTAGGTCGAACACGCTGCTGTGGCTATGTGACGGACGCATTCACTGCAACGTGGGAGCATCGACTGTAAAAGTGGCGCCTCTGTTGACATTGCTATCAGAGGCGTTGGCTGACGGACTGTGCCGGGGTTCCAACATTGGGCTGCGTTATAAATTGGTGCAAGTGATTCTTCCACCTTTTAGAGGTAATTTCCCAATCCAAAGGCAAGAGGGTGCCCTGAACCTCTGTCTACTCCTCCGCCAGTTTTGACTAGGCCTTTGGTAGAGAAAGGGTGACTCCAAATACCACAAGTATTTGGTCGTCATTGCTGACGTTTTTTGACTTAAAAAGGAAAGCAGTGGCTAGCTTCAAACGTGGGACCGGGGGCCTTGCACTGGAAATATCTGCACAACAGTGCAACTGTCGATGGCATGTGCTTGATATCTTGCTTTGAAACAAGCTTATTCCATTCACTCAAGCAGTAATACACAGTCACTCAAGCTTTTATTCAACATTATTTATATTAGTCTCAGTTGAGTTCTCTGGCAGGGTTAGCTGTATGTTAACTCTGATAAACAATGGTATGGGTAGGTTCACTGACGAAAAGTTGGTCGAATGTGCACCTCGTGTTTCGGTTCACCAAAGTTCTACTGAATGCAGTGGAAGAGCAGAACAACGATGTTATACTGTGCCGCTACCGGAGCAGTGGGAAAATCGTGATAGTACTTTTGCATCTGTATGCATTCACGTTAGAGAATCTGTATGCTGTTTCCTGTAAATTTTGATGACTGCATATTTTTGTGTCTCCAGCTGTTACAAGAGCCAACCATACAAAGAGAGTGCGCCTCATAGCAAGGTCACCCTCCATATTTTGCTCAGACCCCATAGCTGGAGCACGCAGCGCGGACTATATTGCACTTTGGCCTTACACCACACAAGTAGTTCCCACTCGTGAATATAAACGTACGTACAACTCCACTCAGCCATAAGGTTCAGGAAAAGCTGCCAAGATTCCTGGAAATACACGTACATCAATAAGACTACCAATTTATACCGAAAGGGCTCGTAGCCAGCTTCACTGCCTAGCACCAAGAAGGGGTGGAGGGATGGAACTCATCTCCAATAGCCTGCTTTTTCGCCCACTGCCGCCGGCTGTTGGTCACTTGGCGGCCCTTTTCAACGCTCTAAAGAGCACTGGAAACTTCTCTGCAGTAAGCATGCATGCCAAGGATCGTAGCTATCCGCTAGCCACGGAAAGATGCCCGCTCTCGGCAAAGCTATTGATCAATAAGTATTCTCTCCAAGGTCTTCGAGAGACTCTTCCTGCGACGCCTCCTGGACTGTGTGAAACCAGAGAACCTTTTACTAGATCTCCTGTTCGGAACGGGAAAGGGCATCTCACAACACACAAAGTTTACATAAACGACTTTGTGATGTTTTCTGAATGTCTTGCGTTGTATTTGTCTTTTTGAGGCAATACTGCATTCGGAAGATCGTACAAAATAAATCTTAGAATTTTTTTTATATGCTAATGTTAGATATAGTGTTTTTGTTTGTTTGCTTACAAGGATTGTGCCTCTTCTATTACACAGAATATCACTTACACGAGTGATCAAACATGCTAGATATATTACGACAGTATGGTTTCACAAAGAGATTTTATACAGTCAGAGGTGTTACATTTTTTGTAGATTACATTATACACACAAAGTTGTCAATTATAAAATTTATTTTACCGTTATTGACTGTTGAATTATCGATTATGTTTCTGTTTTGCTGTAGATGTTGAGTAGAGTCTATGAGGAAAAGCACACGTCTGTGCAAATTACTACAGCTATCATATGCAGAAGAAACTACCGAGAATTTTTCCTCCTTGCTTTTTGTGGTGTATAAAATATACAGCTCCTCCAATCAATCCATTGCATGTATTTTTTTAAGTAGTGCAGTATCTTAAGACCTTCTATCTTTTCGAAAGGGTCTCCAGTGTTTTTTGTACCTGTTTCTATAGCTGGTTTTGTAAATTGGTTGTGTGTGTTACAGTAGATGTGTTCAGTGGATGTAATTTGGAAGTTCCTACCAGTTTGTCTTATGCTGCAGCTCGAGCAAGTTTTAGATGTGATTTTATATACTCCTGAGTATGAGAATTTATATTTCTTATTGTTTAAGTTACGGACTAATTTCTGTTATAGTTTGTTGTCTGTGGAGAAAGCTGCTTTCATGACTAAAGCATGAAAAAGTAAGCAACAGTTGTAGTTTTTCAGTTTTTCATTGTTTCAGTCATCGCACATATTTTCTCTTAATAAATAAACCAATTTCTGCCGTACTTTGCCTTATCGTATTTGACACGATGAAGCTGTTTTGTGCAAGGGAACTTCAGTAGCAGCAGCTGCTTTATGTGGTAAGGGGTTCTCTTTCAGACATGGTTGACGCAAAGCGTATTTGTTGAATACAACACATATAGCAGAGTTTTTAATTGTTATGGAGGTATATTTATAGAAACACAGGTAATTGGGATAACAAACCGATATTCATCACATTGTTATTCTCTATCGAACCACCAGAATATTCTGAAAATATTCCCAAACTACCTCAGTAGAGTTCGGGCTCACGCTGTGTATTCTCTTGTTCTCTCATACACTGTCTAAGAATTTCCTCATGACTCACGTCTCTCCATCAGTCCTCAGTTACATTGCGAAATGCTCATACCTCTCTCTCTTCTCCCCCCTCCCCCCCCCCCCCCCCGCCCCTCTCTCTCATTCTCTCTCCCTCTCTTACCCATATTTCTTGGCAGTCCGTTTCCGTTCTTGCTACCTATGAGCGCATAAGCGTTCCCCAGGCGCCCAGATGCGTGTAACTTTGTGCAAGTGTCGTTAGAGGCATACATAGGGCCACTTTTCAGTCGAGGTAAACAATAGCATTCTGTTGCCAAGACCGCTCGCTCCCTCGGATTATGCAGTCCTCCCCTTTGAAGTTTGCCGGTGCCGTCGTTTCTGCGCGCTGAATGTAGCGAACAACACTTGCCGGGCAGAGGCAACTTCTGGGTTATTTCGTGCGAAAGCTGCGGCACAGTATGCGGCATGAGGCTTTCTTCTGTGGTACCAAGGACAGCGGGCCATACGTCTCGCCATCGCCGGCCATCAGTACTTTAAGGTTAACATAAAATGAATACACTAAACACAGTCATACTCAATTAAAAAATCACAAGTTAATTTAAACATAGTCAGGGTGTTTCAATGTCTTTACGACAAACGTCTAGAGACGATAGATCACGTCACGGGGAACCCCTTTTACTAGAGACAAAAATGTTCACTGACACCTCCCAGCAACGTCACGCACCCTTTAGTGTACCCTGCCCCTGACGATGAGATTTCACCAAACTAAAAGGGTGTACCAACCAGGTGCGCAGCATACTATCGACCCCATTAAAATGAGTGTTTCTAAGGGGAAAAAGATGTATAAGAACCGAGTGAAGCGGTAGAAGTGAAGAAATCTGTATATTGCGAGTAATAACTTATGGCTGCGAAACATGGACATTAAATGAGTTCTACATCTACGTACATATTCCGCAATCCACCATACGGTGCGTGGCAGAGGGTACCTCGTACCACAACTAGCACCTTCTCTCCCTGTTCCAAACAGAACGAGGGAAAAATGACTGCCTATACGCCTCTGTACGAGCCCTAATCTTATCTTTGTGGTCTTTCCGCGAAATATAAGTTGTCGGCAGTAAAATTGTACTGCAGTCAGCCTCAAATGCTGGTTCTCTAAGTTTCCTCAGTAGCGATTCACGAAAAGAACGCCTCCTTTCCTCCAGAGACTCCCACCCGAATTCCTGAAGCATTTCCGTAACACTCGCGTGATGATCAAACCTACCAGTAACAAATCTAGCAGCCCGCCTCTGAATTGCTTCTATGTCCTCCTTCAATCCGACCTGATAGGGAGACCAAACGCTCGAGCAGTACTCAAGAATAGGTCGTATTAGCGTTTTGTAAGCGGTCTCCTTTACACATGAACCACATCTTCCCAAAATTTTACCAGTGAACCGAAGACGATTATCCGCTTTCCCCACAACTGCCATTACATGCTTGTCCCACTTCATATCGCTCTGCAGTGTTACGCCCACATATTTAATCGACGTGACTGTGTCAAGCGCTACACTACTAATGGAGTATTCAGACATTACGGGATTCTTTTTCCTATTCATCTACATTAATTTACACTTATCTATATTTAGAGTTAGCTGCCATTCTTTTCACCAATCACAAATCCTGTCCAAGTCATCCTGTATCCTCCTACAGTCACTCAACGACGACACTTCCCGCTACACCACAGCATTGTCAGCAAACAGCCGCACATTGCTATCCACCCTATCCAAAAGATCATTTATGTAGATATAAAACAACAGGGGACCTACCACACTTCCCTGGGGCACTCCAGATGTTACCCTCACCTCCGATGAACACTCACCATCGAGGACAACGTAATAGGTTCTATTACTTAAGAAGTCTTCGAGCCACTCACATATTTGGGAACCAGTCCCATATGCTCGTACCTTAGTTAGGAGTCTGCAGTGGGGCACCGAGTCAAACGCTTCCCGGAAGTCAAGGAATATGGCATCCGTCTGATACCCTTCATGGTTCGCAAGATATCATGTGCAAAAAGTGCGAGTTGCGTTTCGCAGGAGCGATGCTTTCCAAAGCCGTGCGGATGCATGGACAGCAACTTCTCTGTCTCAAGGAAATTCATTATATTCGAACTGACAATATGTTCGAGAATCCTGCAACAAACCGATGTTAAGGATATTGGTCTGTAGAGGATCCGTCCTTCTACACTTCTTATATACAGGCGTCACCTGCGGTTTTTTCAGTCGCTTGGGACTTTACGTTGGGCAAGAGATTCGCGATAAATGCAAGCTAAGTAAGGAGCCAATGCAGTAGAGTACTCTCCGTAAAACCGAATTGGAATCCCATCAGGACCTGGCGATTTATTTATTTTCAACCCATTCAGCTGTTTAACAACCCCAGGGATGTTTATCACTATGTCCTCCATACGGTAATCTGTACGAGGCTCAAACGGCGGTATGTTTGTACGATCCCCTTGCGTGAAAGATTTCTCAAAAGCTAAATTTAAAATTTCAGCTTCCGTTTTGCTGTCTTCCGTTGCCAGGCCAGACTGATCAGTGAGTGACTGGACGGAAGCCTTCGACCCGCTTACCGATTTTACGTAAGACCAGAATTTCCTTGGGTTTTCAGAAAGATCTTTTGCTAAGGTATGACGGTGGTAGCTGTATCTTCGCGCATCACTCCTTTTACAGCAGCACGAATCTCTACTAACTTTTGCCTGTCCTCATTCTCCCGATCTTTCTTGTACCGCGAGTGCAACTATCTTTGCTTCCTGAGCGTTCTCCGAATTGCGCTGTTAAACCACTGTGGGTCTTTTCCGTCTGTAACCCACTATTTCGGCACATACTTCTCCAATGCGTGATTTACAATGTGTTTAAAATTTGCCCATAATTCTTCCACGTCCATCGTACCGGATATAAATGAAGTCAATTCATTTACTAAACGGGATGCTAACAACTGCTTATCAGCTCTTTCTAGTAAGAATACTCTCCTAGCCTTCTTGACCGACTTTTTAACTTTCGTAACCATTGTCGTAATGACAACATCATGATCGCTAATCCCTGTCTCAACACTGACACCGTCGATGAGGTCTGGTCTGTTCGTGGCTACCAGATCTAAAATATTTCCATTACGCGTTGGCTGTCGAGTTAGCTGCTCAAGACAGTTTTCGGATAATGTGTTCAAAAGTAATTCACACGACGACTTGTCCGTACCACCTGTAATGAATCCATAGACATCCCACTATATACTACGTAGGTTGGAGTCGCCTCCGACTAATATAGCATGATCCGGGTACTTCTGCGATACACAGTGTAGACTCCATTTGAATGATTCTAGAACTGTCACGGTGAAACCTGGTGGCCGGTAATAACACCCAACAATTAACTTTATTTCTCCTAGCCCTGTTAAACGTGTCCATATAACTTCACAATCACACTCTACTTCGACCTCAGTAGACATAATATTTTTGTCAACTGTAATGAAGACACCACCTCCTACGGTGTCTAATCTGTCTTTCCGATACACGTTCCAACCCTCATTAAATATTTCAGAACTTCCTATCTCAGGGTTCAGCCAGGTCTCAGTCCCGAGAATAATTTGCGCGTGTAACGGAACTGTAGGGCACTGTAGGCCGTGGATCGAACCCGTTCAATCATCACAGCTCTTTGAGAAATAGTCCGGTTAGGAGTGTACTAATCCAATAGGTAAATACTGGCGAGTAACGGTCAAAAATGTATACGCAAGTGAATTTAGCAAGGTCCATGTAGCACCTAGTTAATGTGGTGTAATGGTGAGGGTAGGAGTGGAGTAAAAGTGAGCTGAGCTTGTGGCAGCTGTGCTGTCTTCAAAGATTAATAACGTGAGTTCACTACTACCTCTTACCATTAGGACTGAGCTATTTACGGTTAAAATACGTAGCAGTAAGCGCAAAGGCGTGACAGCTACAAGTCCGTATTGGCTTTATACATACGGAATTAGGAAGCGGGTCATTCCGTCAGTGGAGGGGGTTAAAACAACCGAATCAGTTGAGAACATACCCCATTTACTGATGGAAAGATTCGCCAGGTTCGGTCGCATGTGGCGACCGTGACAGGACTTACCAAGTTTGTAGAATAATGGCTGCAATAAAAGTGTTTTATATAAACTGGTAGTTTCAAGAAAATTTTAAATTTAAGATTCTGTTGTAGACAAATATACCACAATTGGTAAGTTCAAGACGACAACCTGCAAAGCAGCAAAAGGAAGTCCAATAGTAGGAGTTAAACAAGTAATACTTGGTTTAATAAACATTTCTATTAGGCACGAAATACAGCAGCATAAGATGGAGTCGAATAGTAACAAGCAAGACGAAAACATTACAAGGTCAGACCCAGAATTAGGGACCATAGATACTGTTGTAGGGTTGGAAAATCCTATAGATGAATCCACACCCACAAAACAGGAGGAACAGGAAGTGAAACCACAGGTAGTGAAAAGAGAACCCAATGTATCTGTGGATGCAAGTCACAAGGGAGAGGATATGGAATTAACAAGTTTGTTAAATAGGATGATGGCGCAAATTCGAGAAGGGAATGCTAGTTTGAAAGCAGAAATGGCTAGTCATATATCCCAACTGGATGAAAACCTATCTGGTAAAATAAAAGCCAATTTAGATATTTTGAATACGCAAAGCCAGCGTATCACAGAGGTAAACAAATCAGTAAATAGCATTAGGGCTGAAATAACAAATGTTCAGAGAAAAGTCACAGAAATAGAGAAAAGATTTGATACCGAAATTCAGAGAATAGAGAAATCAGTGGAACCTTTGGTTAGTGAAAAATTAGAACCGATAATTGAAAGTAAATTACAGGTGATAGTACCAGTTGTAAAGAAAGAGATTGTTAAAGAAACGGCAGCTGATATTGAAACACTGCGCAATACCATGTTGAGTTTTGATGCATGTGTGCAGGAGCAGGAAAATACACTGCGTAATGAGATAAAATTGTTAAGTCAGCAAGTTCAGAATCAGACGTTTCTTAACTGTAGTGGTATCCCATTGGTAATGCAAAAATCAGAAATACTGAGTAGGGAGGAAAGATACGATCCTCAAAAGAAACAAGGTGGATGGCATCCAATGGATTTTATAAAAAATTGTGAGCGTGTCTTACCAACAGACATGTCGGATAAAGAAAAAATTAATTTAGTAATAGACGCTTTAGCAGGTCATGCTAAACGTTGGGGATTGAATTTGGATATCGACAATCTGAAGTTTACAGACTTCAAAGAAAAGTTCCTTGAGGAATTCTGGGGCACACAACAGAGGGATAGGTTGTGGAGAGAATTCGTTGTCGCCAGAATGCCAGAACATGGGCGTGGGCTCATGAAAGAATACTGTGAAGGATGGTTCAAGCGTTTGGAGTATCTTAAAGATCGTAGATCAGAATCGGAGATAGTGTGGGAGTTGTGGAAAAAGCTACCTGACGATTCAAAGCGTTATGTAGGAGGCACTCATCGAACATTCGATGAATTTTTAGAAAAAATCGAGAATGAAGATAGGTGGCGTGAAACTAGAGAGTTTCGAGGTTTCAGAAATCAGAATGGAATAGTAAAAGGTGGTAGGAATGAACCGCAAATTAACATGATGAGAGGAAGAGGTCGAGGAGGTAACTCTCAGCGAGGGAGAGGACACTATCAGGGAAACGGGATGCATTATCAAAATCAGGAAAACTAAATACCGCGCAGGTCAAGGGCCTAACGCGCGCGGAAAGAAAGAAATGGCCCAAATATAGGGAAGATCGGAGTAGTCAGTACTATAGTAGGATAGTGCGTCGTTCGCCTGAAGAGCAGTTACATAAACGAAACTTTGCGAAGTATAATGCAGGGATACAAACAGAGGAGAGAGAGCAGGGAGGAATTATTAAGGGAAATGAAGTAGGAAAAGAATATCGGTCGGATGTGAAGGCTCACGTGAATGAAATAAGTACAATTCGAGGTCAGAGTGACGAATTGATGAAGGAAGAGTCAGAGAAGGCGTTGTTTGTCGGTAGGGATGGCAACTGTGCAGAGAGGCAGGGGCAAGGTAGGAGTGATGTGATATATGGTAAAAGGTTCGTACGAATAGTCGACGAATCGCATCGAGAAGTAATTAAAGAGGAAAGGGTGGATAAGAAAAAGGGGCATAGTGCAGAGACGCATGCCGATTCAGAAATTACCTCGTATGCAGAATATGTACATCAGCTCAAAAGCCAGCCAGCACAATTAGAAAGATCTTCCACTCAAGTGATTAATTTGGACCCGAATATGACAGTGTTAGAGAGCCATACCGATTATGATGTGTACCTAGTGACAGCAAGAGTACATGACTGTGATGAAGATTCTTTTAAAGAAATTAGAGAAAGTGTATCTAACCAAGAGAAAGAGTGTTGTGATCCCTGTAGTACTGAAGCAAATGAGTTGAGTGAGACTGGAATTCCATTAGTAGGGGAAAATAATGAAAGTAAGAGTGGCGAATGTACTATCCAACAAAGGGAAAATAGAGAAATGGATTATAATTTGCAAGAAGTATTTGAATCCGAAGAAGGTCATATTTCTAAGGAGGAGGAATTATCGTCAGGATCATCAGAAAGCATCCAGGGAGAAAAAGAAGTAGAGGAAGTTTCCGATTCTGCAACCGAGAGTTCAGGCATGACAGATTCGAATGAGAATGAGATGGCATTAAAGAGCCTAGACGAAGGACTATTGGAAAAAGTGGTGAAAGAATTTAGGATGAAAAGGAGAAAGAAACCTCCAGATGGAATGGTCAGTATAAAAACCGGAAAAATAATATGGCAAGACTTGGCGGTGGAAAAGGATTTATTATGGGAAGATAAAGAAAGTATGAAAGAGGACAATAGGATGCAAACAATCCTGCCCATTAATATATGTGGATACGATTTATATGTATTGTTGGATACGGGTGCTCAAATAAGTGCTATTTCGCACGCATTTTTTGAGATGATTAAAGAGCAACGAGGAGTAGTCATGATGCCAGTAACAGGTGTTAAAGTGATAGGGGCGACAGGGAAATGTAGTAAACCCGTTAAACATCAAGTGATGATGGAATTTAAGATAAAAAACAAGCTATTTTCGAATGCATTTTTAGTAGTTCCAGAGCTCAGTGCCGAGATCATTTTAGGCATTGACTGGTTAATAAAACAGAAAGTAATTATAGATTGTGACAAAGGGATAATAGTTTGTAAAGTTGATAGTGCGGTATTAGAAATACCATTTGAATCATCTAGAGTAATGGAAGAGAACCAGCTGAGATGGGTAGAATTTATAGATGATCATAATTCAGGAATAGGTCAAAAATTTGATTGGTTTCTCGTGAGGCAGATAGTTGAAGATGGAAATAAGGAGACACTCCTTCGAAATGTAGTGGATAAAACGGAAGGACTATCTGATGCCCAAAGGGGGGATCTATGGCAAATTCTGAAAGAAAATCAGGAGGTATTTTCGGACAAACCGGGACGAGTGATAAATTATGAGTACTGCATGGAGGTAGAGGAGCATGAACCTTTCTTTAAACCACCATATAATGTACCCTTGTCTAAGAAAGAAGCAGTTCAAAAAGAAATAGATAAAATGGTTTCATGTGGGGTCATTGAACGGAGTTCTAGCCCATATAATAACCCACTAGTGATAGTAGGTAAGAAGGATGGGAGTGTACGAATAGTGATAGATGCTCGTACTCTGAATAAAGTAGTGAAGAGGGAGTTGGATCGTCCAGAGAACATAGATAATTTATTGCAGAAGTTTAATGGTGTAAAGTACATGACTAGTTTAGACCTAACTGCAGGATACTGGCAAATCCCATTAAGTGAGGAGTCTAGGAAGTACACGGCATTTTTATTCAATGGCAAATGCTACCATTTCACCGTGGTACCATTTGGCCTAAATACTTCCGTTTCAGTGTTCATTCGGGCTTTAGACAAAATTTTAGGGAATGAACTTAGTTCGCTAATCACGGTTTATGTAGATGATCTGTTAATTGCTACAAGGACATGGGAAGAGCACGTGGAGATATGTGACAGGGTGTTCAAAGCTTTAATTAAAGGAGGAATGACCCTGAACCTGAAAAAATGCGAGTTTGTAAAGAAAGAAATAACGTTTTTAGGTCACATAGTAACACCAGAGGGAATTGAAAAGGATCCCGATAAAGTCAAAGCAATAAGAAATTGTCCGGCTCCCAAGAATAAAAAACAACTAAAGTCGTTTATAGGACTTTGTTCCTTTTATCGTAAGTATGTGGATGATCAGGTGTTCAATAGCCCACATCTGAACAACCTACTTAAGAAGAACAGTGTGTATATGTGGACTGAGGAATGTGAAACAGCATTCAACCAGCTAAAAGACAATTTGGCTAAAAACATAAAGTTATGGCACCCTGACCTGTGTGAACCATTCCACATGGCAACAGATAGTTCAGATTATGGATTGGGAGTATCCATATTTCAGGAGGTAATGATAGATGGGGAAAAAACTCATAGACAAATAGCATTTGCGAGTAGAACCATGTCTAAGTACGAAAGAAACTATACGGTTTCAGAGAAGGAGGCTTTAGCTATAGTATGGGGTTTTAGGAAATTTCAACTTTTCTTATGGGGGCATAAGACTGTGGTCCATACAGACCACAAAGCTTTAATATTTTTGAAGGACTGCAGATTGTTACATAACAGGTTGACCAGATGGGCGCTGTTTTTACAACAATTTGATATAGAGATCAAGTATGTTAAAGGGAAAGAACATGCAGTACCGGATGCTTTGTCGAGATTACCGGAAGGATGTGAGGCACTAGAAAGTGTAAAGAATAGGGAAGATGTTTTTGAGGTGAATTACTTCAAAAAAGCGGAAGGAAGAGAAAAAATTAGGGAAATATGTCGGAATATGCGAAGATATCAAAGTGATGATGATGCACTCAAGTCGGTAAAGGTCAAGTTTGACAATCCGGACGCAACTAACATAAGGGCTTCATATAAAATACACAAAGGTGTACTGTATCTTCAAAGATTAAATAATCCTGGGAAGTGGAGAGTATGTTGGCCGGAACAACACACTGAAGTGCTGATAGATTATGTTCACTTGGCATATGGCCATTGTGGTGCACGGAAGTGTACCGATAAGTTAGATGAATGCATTACCTTTAACAACATGGCACGAAGGGTAGCACAGAGGATAAGATCTTGTGATCTATGCCAAAAGGCGAAAGTAACAAATGCAACTAATCAAGGGCCCATGCAATCAATAAAACCTGATGAAGTATTAGAAATAGTAGCAGTAGATATCTTTGGACCATTACCGAAAACCATGGGGGGTTTTGTGTACATATTTGTAGCAGTTGAACTTTTCTCAAAGTATATAAAGCTATATCCCTTGAGAAAAGCTACTGCCAGAGCTGTGTATGATAAAATGGTGTGTGATTATTTTGTGAAAGTAGGGAAGCCAAAGAGAATACTATCAGATAATGGTGTTCAGTTTTGCTCAAAAATGTGGAAGGATGGGATAACTGAGAAACAGGTAGAAGTGGTCCATATCTCAGCTTATCACCCATCAACCAATCCGGCAGAAAGATATATGCGTGAGATAGGTCGGTTATTTAGGACGTACTGCCATAGTAACCACAAGAAGTGGGGCATGTATGTGAGTGAATTCGAAGAAATCATGAATTCATTAACAAACGAGAGCACTGGATTTACTCCAGAAGAAATCCTGAAAAAGACGAGAAGTAAAAGTCTAGTAGAAGACCTACTAGAATTTCCAGATAGAGTTGAATTAGATTATGATAGTAAAAAGAACTTAGTAAAAGACAAGATGAGAAAACAAGCAGATGCGAGAATTCGTCGTCATGACGAAAAAGTAAGGAATCCTAAATTCAAAATAGGTGATCTCGTTCTTGTAAAAACACATGAAAAATCAAGTGAAATTAATAACGAGATCAGCAAATTTAAATATATATATAATGGACCATTTAAAATAGTGTCCATACCCAATGTGAATGCTTATTATTTAGAGTACCCATTAACAGGCAAACGCCTGGGAGTAAGAAACATAGTGGATCTCAAAAGGTATGAACCACGAATTCTACCAGATTGAAAATAAATATATAAATAAATATTAAAGTAAACCAATATGTAAATAGTTTTGTTACTTTTGTTCTATGTGAAAGGTAAATGTTCACTAAAATATGTTGTAGTATTCTAATGAAACTTCTAGTTTAAGTAGAGACTAAACAGACTGGGAAAGACTGAGCTTCTAAGAAAGCCTTAATAGATGTGTAAATAAGTGTTGTGGAAGAGTTAGAAAAGTGAGGAGGTAAAGTGATAAGGACGGGCTATAAAGTAATAGGCGCTTAACGTGTGTTTTACTTGCCTGAGATAAAAGAAGTGTATTTAAAATTTTTGTAAAAAAGATGTTTAAAGTGTACTGTGTTTAGATGTAAGAAAATTGTAAAGAATATATGTAAATCATTTATGTAATGTTTAGCAGGAAAGATAGAAAGAATTGGTGTTTAATTTTAAATAAGTAATATAAGTACCGAGGTGTATCAGTAAGAAAGGGAAAACCCTTGGTAAAAAGCTTAACGAAAATTTCAGATTCATTATAGGAGAGACTTCTTATTGAATTATCACTGTTAGATACTTCAATAAGAAGTGGGGCATGTGTAACGGAACTGTAGGGCACTGTAGGCCGTGGATCGAACCCGTTCAATCATCACAGCTCTTTGAGAAATAGTCCGGTTAGGAGTGTACTAATCCAATAGGTAAATACTGGCGAGTAACGGTCAAAAATGTATACGCAAGTGAATTTAGCAAGGTCCATGTAGCACCTAGTTAATGTGGTGTAATGGCGAGGGTAGGAGTGGAGTAAAAGTGAGCTGAGCTTGTGGCAGCTGTGCTGTCTTCAAAGATTAATAACGTGAGTTCACTACTACCTCTTACCATTAGGACTGAGCTATTTACGGTTAAAATACGTAGCAGTAAGCGCAAAGGCGTGACAGCTACAAGTCCGTATTGGCTTTATACATACGGAATTAGGAAGCGGGTCATTCCGTCAGTGGAGGGGGTTAAAACAACCGAATCAGTTGAGAACATACCCCATTTACTGATGGAAAGATTCGGCGGTTCGGTCGCACGCGCCACACGCTTCCTGGAGGGCAGTAAATTTAGGAACTTTATTCCGAACACTCTGAAAATTTACTGCTAATATCTTGATAGCTGAAGTGTCTTTACACTGAGCGCGTCCTGATTTCCCTGCCTGCACGTCGACTGGTGAGTGTTCATCAGGACACCTCGCACTACTGCCTAGCCTAAAAAAAAAAAAAAAAAAAAAAAAAAAAAAAAAAAAAAAAAAAAAAAAAGGCACGCCACAAGTACTCTGCTACCCGAGTAGCCGCTTTCTTTGTGTAGTGAACCCCTGAGCTATCTAGGGGCGTCCTCCAATTTCCCACCCAAGTCTAGAAATCCGCAGCCACGACCGTCACAGAGTGGACGAAGCCTCTGGTTGAGACCCTCCACTCGGCTCCAAACCAAAGGACCCCGATCCACTCTTGGAACGATGCTGCAAATAGAGGGCTCTGCTTGCACCCCGCGTGCGAGGCCAGCGGTCTTCACCGAATCCGCCAGCCGCCTGTACGAACTGAGGATCGGCTCAGAACCCAAGCGACAGGCATCATTGGTGCCGACGTGAGCAACTACTTGCAGACGACTGCACCACGTACGCTCGATAGCCGCAGGCAAGGCCGCCTCTCCATCTTGGATGAGGCCCCCCGGCAGACAAACCACGTTGGAATTCTTTCCACCCCTGTACGCTATTTCCCTAAGGGGCTCTATCACTCGCCTAATTCATTGTTAGGAAGCTAACAGTAGCCCAAAGAAGAATGGAAAGATCAATGTCGGGCTACACGAAAAGAGACAGGAAGAGAGCAGTTGAAATAGACGAAGCTCACCGACATTATAGAAAGAGTGAATACATTGAAATGGCAGTGGGCTGGTCATGTTGTACGAACAAAAGATGGTAGATGGTCTAAACGAGCCCTATGCTGGAGCCCAATTTACCAAAAACACCTAGAGGAAGACCACCAGACATATTCAATTGGCAACGGGAAGCTCAGGAATGGAAGATCTTACTGGGATGCTTTGTGACACACCGACTCAAAGAGGCCACATCATTAAATGATAGAACTGGCTGTTGTTGATGATGATGATGATGATGATGATGACGACTGAAGAACTTCAACTTCGCTAAGCCTACCACCTTTCAAGCAAAGCATGTGAGTGGATGACAGGTAACACATATTCCATTCACACACTGCAGGGTGCCTACGCCCTGCCGCTGCTCAGGCGAATAAATAGTCTTAAACAACGCCTAGGGAAGCGTCAGCGAATTTTTTCTCTATCAAAAGCTGTCCCCCACGATGTGATCTATCACCCACACACGGTTGTCACCGAAATATGCTGGTCATTAAAACTGCAGCTCCATGAAGACCACACGCAACAAACGTCAGTTTGGCTATTTACACTACTGGACATTAAAATTGCTACACCACGAAGATGACGTGCTACAGACGCGAAATTTAACCGATAGGAAGAAGATGCTGTGATAAGCACATGAGTAGCTTTTCAGAGCATTCACAAATGGCTCTGAGCACTATGGGACTCAACTGCTGAGGTCATTAGTCCCCTAGAACTTAGAACTAGTTAAACCTAACTAACCTAAGGACATCACAAACATCCATGCCCGAGGCAGGATTCGAACCTGCGACCGTAGCGGTCTTGCGGTTCCAGACTGCAGCGCCTTTAACCAGAGCATTCACACAAGGTTGGCGCCGGTGGTGACACAACGTGCTGACATGAGGAACCGATTTCTCATACACAAACAGCAGTTGACCGGCTTTGCCTGGTGCAACGTTGTTGCGATGCCTCGTGTAAGGAGGAGAATGTGTACCATCACGTTTCCGACTTTGACAAAGGTCGGATTGTAACCTATCGCGATTGCGGTTTATCGTAGCGCGACATTGCTGCCCGCGTTAGTCGAGATCCAATGACAGCCTCGTATCACTAGCAGTCGAGATGACCGGCATCTTATCCGCATGGCTGTAACGGATCGTGCAGCCACATCTCGATCCCTGAGTCAACAGATGGGGACGTATGCATGACAACAACCATCTGCACGAACAGTTCCCCGAGATTTGCAGGAGCATGGACTATCAATTCTGAGGCCATGGCTGTGGTTACCCTTGACGCTGCATCACAGACGTGAGCGCCTGCGATGGTGTACTCAACGACGAACCTGGGTGCTGTTTACAGCATCGTGATGGTCGCATCCGTGTTTGGCGAAATAGCCGTGAACGCACATAGGAAGCGTGTTTTCGTCATCGCCATACTGGCGAATCACCCGGCCTGATGGTATGGGGTGCCATTGATTACACGTCTCGTCACCCCTTGTTCGCACTGACGACACTTTGAACAGTGGACGTTACATTTCAGATGTGTTACGACCCGTGGCTCTACCCTTCATTCGATCGCTGCGAAACCTTACATTACAGCAGGATAATGCGCGACCGCATGTTGCAGGTCCTGTACGGGCCTTTCTGGGTACAGAAAATGTTCGACTGCGGCCCTGGCCAGCACATTCTCCAGATCTCTCACCAATTGAAAACGTCTGGTCAATGGTGGCCGATCAACTGGCTCGTCACAATACGCCAGTCACTACTCTTGATGAACTGTGGTATCGTGTTGAAGCTACGTGGGCAGCTATACTTGTACACGCCATCCAAGCTCTGTTTGACTCAATGCCCAGGCGTATCAAGGCCGTTATTACGGCCAGAGGTGGTTGTTCTGGGTACTGATTTCTCAGGATCTATGCACCGAAATTGTGTGAAAATGTAGTCACATGTCAGTTCTAGTATGTTATATTTTTTATATTTGTTCAATGATACCCGTTTGTCATCTGCATTTGTTCTTGGTGTAGAAATTTTAATGGCCAGTAGTATATATACACCGATGTACAGAAATAGTAGAACGCCTTGAATAATTTGAGATAGGACGTTCGTACTCACAGGACATGTACATTAGTATGTTCTGCGGAAATGATTGGCATTTCAGTCACCTCGGTTCAGCATATGTTCTGTTGCCTAGTAGGCACATAGTCTACCATGGGACCTTGTTCTATGCGTGATGGCATCGACAATTATAAGGCGCGAATGGCGTCCTGTGACACAGCCATCCATACTGCTTTCAGCTGATTGCAATTTATCTGTGGTGATTGGCAATGGGTCACAGCGCTGCATTTTCCGTGATTTCCCTAAATCACTCCAGGCAAATGCCGGGATGGTTCCTCTGAAAGGGCACGGCCGACTTCCTTCCCCATCGTTCCCTAATCCGATGACCACGCTGTCTGGCCTCCTTCCCCAAACCAACCAACCACCCGTTGTTTCACCATATCCCACACTTTTTCGACTGGGAACAAGTGTGGTGACCTAGCGGGACACGGCAAATGGCTGACATCCTGTGACACCAAGAAGGCGCGTGTTCGTGCAGCAACGTGTGGTCGTGCACTGTCTTGCTGAAAAATGGCGTCTGGGGTGTTGTGCAGAAAGAGTATGGCTACGGGTCGCAGGATGTCATTCACGTAGGCCGCACTGGTCGCGGTACCCTGGACACACAGCAGCTGTGATTTGTGGTTGCACCCAACAGCATCCACACCAATAGGCCTTGAGATGGCGCAGCATGTCTTTTGTGAATGCAGTCACTGTGATGCCGCGCCCCCTGTCTGCGGTGACCCAAAATGCGGCCATCATTTCAAACAAAGAGAACCTGCATTCGTCCGTAAACACTGTCTGATGCCATTCCTGTCCCCAGTAATATTGTTCCACACGCTATTGACGCATAGCATGTTTCTGCACGTTCTTCAAAACTAGGCGGAGAAGTGGACGACGCGCAAGTAGCCCATGACGTAAAACGCGGCGATGGATTGTCACCTCTGATACACTGTTACACTGTTACACTGTTCCTCCGTTGCGCCAGAGCCGAGGAGGACGCAGATCTGATAGCAATGTCATTCGGTTGAGGTATCGATCTTCTTGCGGGGTGGACTGAGTGGAGCGACTAACCCGTCATATTCTGTGGGATTCCGAGAAACGATTCTGCATACACCCTTTACGCTGCCGAAACACTTCGTCCTACACGAACAGAAATATCCCGGTTGGCTATATCACTTTCTCTCATGCCAATAATGTGCCCTCTTTCCAACTCATTGATTTCACGGCACAGTTCGCGCATTCGTCTGCGAGGCGTCCAGCACGTCTGTAAACAAGTCAACACTCATCCATTAGCTTCGGATTATAGCGACTAGTGACACAGGCACATTTTACTGGCAGATGGTGTTGCGCCGAGATATCGATATTGACCCTGAATCCACGGTTGACACGATTCAGTTGCTAATCATTTCTGCAGAACAGGTCCGGTGAATATGAACATCCTATCTCTAGTCGTGCAAGTGTTCTGTTTTTTCTGAACATGAGGGTACTTATTTATTGTTGCTTACAATCTCGACACCCAGTACCTAGAATCTAATGTGGGTCGTATCTCCACATAGCTCCATAATTGTAATCAAACATTTGCTTCAAAATTTGTAATGTAGCTTAAGCGTTTCCAGTAACTGGTGAATTTAAATATAATATAAAAAAGGAAAGAAACACCTGTAACCCCTAAGCCGTGGTAATACATTTGGTTATCATTTACACTATCTTTGCAGCAGATGGCATACTGGCAATTGCTTAATCTTAAGTACTGGGACATCTCGGGGTGAAGGAAGTTATGTTCTTCAGGAAGCCCCTGTTGTGGAAATCTAGCTTAAGACTTATGCTAACATTACCTGCATCTATGTGAGTCCCAGTTACTGGGGAAGAATGCTAAATCTCTAGAACCGGAGTATTAGGAAACGGATACGATCCCCAAATAATCCTGAACCCAGCCTGCGTCAGCCTTGAGATGAGGCCATGGGCGTGCTAGCGCTGTCGTCCACAGTTTTGAATGTTTAGCTTAGAATTTTAGAATTTTTAGGAGCCTTCAGGATACTTGTCTGATGGATTAAGTAGGCCATGCAGTCTTATTTCCTGTACTTGGTTTCAACCGTCGTTAAAAGGCACCTCAAATATTTCTCTAATCTATTTTATATGTTACTTACCATTTCACAAAGTATTGTACCTGCCAGCAGACAGCCACACCACAGTTGAAGATGCCGGTGGATTCGTCTGCGTCACTGATATCTATTTATGATACATTATAAAAAAGAAATGTGTTGTTTTATACTGATGAAACGTGTTTGGGTTGTAAATCAGTCAATCATCTACGTCTAATTATTATAAGTGCAAACAAAGCTGACTCTCGGCGCAGTGGCTGATTGGAGCGACTGTAAATGGGAAATGCCTTTACGGGTGCTCCCAGCAGGCGCCAACTTACTTTTCGAGTATTCTGCATAATATCGCGCTTTGTGTTCAGAATATATGTTGTATTAGTGGATGTCGTAAGAGCACCAAGCACGCATTATTATCTCTGTGACTCTGCTTCTATTTTTTGTTCGGCAGGTCTGAACGATATTGATACTTTCATGCTATTCCAACAAATTGTTACGCTGAATGTACCGTGCTTTCTTCTACTTATTGGCGAGAATTGGATACAATAAATTAGCTGTCGAAGCTTAAGTAAGCCACAGTTAATTAAAATGTTAACAAAAAGAAATACGTTCTTTTATACGAATGAAATGAGTGTGGATTGTAAATCATTTAGTCGTCTATATTCGTCTCTATAACCGTAAAGTCTACTTTGCCTGACAAGTTTTTAATAATACATAGCAATAGGCCTACATTTGATCATGGCAGAGAGGCTTTTTGTGTATCGTCTTTGGCTGCTTGTGAAAAATATGAAAAGCTGATTCACTAGTTTATTTTTAGTATGTATGAGCAATCAAAGGTTTTGTTGAAAATTTGAAAAAATTCTTTGAAAAAAGGTCGGAATGATGCTACTGAACATCTCTGGAGAACTGAATTTGAGTAAACTGCATGACCAGTGAAATAGTTTTACAGTGACTGAAACAGTTTTAACTAAAAATAGCAAGTGAACAGTCCGAATTTTACATTCATACGTATTTATTAATTTTTTACGGAGTTTCGAGTAAAACCTGTTACAAATAATAGTAATTTATATACGCCAAAATTGATTAGTGGAAAGTCGATTGCAATATACGATCTATTGAATATCTTTAAAGGGCAATGTCAGATAACTGCTGGAGGTTTCCATAGCTACAATAAATTGTAAATAACGAAAAGAATATTTTTAACGACAAGAGGTTTTCTCCTCCAGTTATCTTAATTCTGCCAAAGCCTAAGAAGAACCTTTAATAGTGGGTGAAGAGAATAAGTCGCAAATGTAGCTGCGAAGGAATTTTGAAGAAAAAATGTTTATAAATAGCGACAACTTCCAATGAACGTAGTGAACACATGACGAGGGTTTTAAATCATTCCCATTGCGTTAATCGGTTTATTGTTACTACATTGTGGTAGGACCTGGTGGCAAACTTCAACGCAGCACTACAATTATTATCATGATCTTGCATTTATTGCATAAAATTTCAACTGTATTCCGTGCGAAATATGAAGGAAAGGCGCGGTATGGAATCACAATGGAAACCTCACAGTCGGTACGTGTTAAATAAGTGGACCATCATAGGTAAATACGAATAACGAAAATTAGTTTTCGAAATTCTGACATAGCGACACAATCTTTTTAAATAAGTTATGTTTCAATGGTCCTCCATCCGTTCGCTGCAACGCACTAACATTAATACGTCGTCGGGTGTAGTTTATCCTCCGTGTTACAGACATTTTGAGGACACTTGGATGTGTAGCAGTTTTGTTAAGTTACCGAATATAAGATTCGTGAGCGTTGCGTCACGTGTAGATGACGGACGATATCTAAGTAATTGAGAGAGTCCGATACAGCTCTTACGAAAGTGTAACATCGGCTAGCAGGCACCTTGTTCTAAAGAAAGACAAAATACTGTTGAATGACATCGGAAAACTGATATTCGATGTTAGCTTTCTAAATGTTCTGCTTCGTCCCTGACATATATTTCATAGGATTCGTTGTGTGGCAGATGGCAGAGGCTGGGAAGCGTACGGAGCCGTATTCCAGTCATTTTTTCCTCACACGATATGCAAATGACGTAGCTTTGGGAGTGGCTAACGTTTGTGCGAAGTATCGCTTGCCGTACATTGTACGGGGATATGTGGAGTAAATGGAGATAACTTGCTCAAAGATATGAGGAGCAAAGGTTGAAACGCTGAATAACTTGAATAAAACTCACGCCACGCCCTCCAACCAGTCTCCTTAGCAAGAAGAATGTGCCTTGCAGCCGTCAAAGGATCCACAGATAAAAATAAAAAACAATACGTAAAATATCCTCGAAACATATCTGAATGCTCACCGACAAAGTAAATTTCATGTTAAGCAAAACGGCATTATAGCAGTTACCGCAGGACTGTCATTGTTCGTTATAAATAATCCTCAATTAATTGCTTACATAATGAAGAGTTTACCTGGCGCTCAATAATTAAATCTCTGTTTCCTTTTCCTCCCAAGTCTTTTCGCTTTCTGCGGAGTTGAGAACGCGGCAGTGGAGGCCCCACAATATCTGAAGGTAATGTAGCAATTTCTTGACGGAAACCATATTTGACTGCATTCGGCGAGCGCAGTTTATTGATAAAATCTCAGACTCTGACGTGACCTCAAAAGAAGCAATTACCGACAGAAAAGGCGGACGTTGGAGGACAAGGGAGGGAATGCGGCCGTACGTCTTTCTGTGCAAACTCTGTGAAAGACGGTTTTGTAAGCCGTTTCTTCTGTCCGATAGAGCGTACCCTGTTTGTTAGCTGCTATTTTAGTTTCTCAAAAGAACTTCATCTCTATTGACTACTACTCTTTTAGGTTTTCCCATTATCTTTGTCACAAAATGGGCTTCGAACATGAACTCCGCTCTCGTCACGATGCTCTAACGTGTCATTTTTAGGAACCTAAATAAGACGACTTCAAGAAGAATATAGTAATTTCAATCCCAAAGAAAGCAGCTGTTGACAGATGTGAAAATTACCGAACTATCAGTTTAATAAGTCACAGCTGCAAAATACTAACGCCAGTTCTTTACAGACGAATGGAAAAACTGGTAGAAGCCCACCTCTGGGAAGGTTTGGATTTCGTAGAAATGTTCGAACACGTGACGCAATACTGACCTTACGACTTATCTTAGAAGAAAGATTAAGGAAAGGCAAACCTACGTTTCTAGCATTTGTAGACTTAG
Organism: Schistocerca piceifrons; assembly: GCF_021461385.2. Taxonomy (NCBI): domain Eukaryota; kingdom Metazoa; phylum Arthropoda; class Insecta; order Orthoptera; family Acrididae; genus Schistocerca; species Schistocerca piceifrons. Next base: position 767,662,147 of record NC_060141.1, on the reverse strand, counting down.
AGAAATCTTTTGACAATGTTGACTGGAATACTCTCTTTCAAATTGTAAAGGTGGCAGGGGTAAAATACAGGGAGTGAAAGGCTATTTACAATTTGTACAGAAACGAGATAGCAGTTACAAGACTCGTGGGGCATGAAATGGAAGCGGTGGTTGGGAAGGGAGTGAGACAGGGTTGTAGCCTCTCCCCGATGTTATTTAATCTGTATATTGAGCAGGCAGTAAAGGAAACAAAAGAAAAATTCGGAGTAGGTATTAAAATCCATGGAGAGCAAAAAAACTTTAAGGTTCGCCGATGACATTGTAATTCTGTCAGAGTCGACAGAGGACTTGAAAGAGCAGTTGAACGGAATGGACAGTGTCTCGAAAGGACAATATATGATGAACAACAACAAAAGCAGAACGAGGATAATGCAATGTAGTCGAATTAAGACGGGTGATGCTGAGGGAATGAGATTAGGAAATGAGACACTTAAAGTAGTAAAGGATTTTTGCTATTTGGGGAGCAAAATGACCGATGATGGTCGAAGTAGAGAAGATATAAAATGTAGACTGGCAATGGCAAGGAAAGCGTTTCTGGAGAAGAGAAATTCGTTAACATCGAGTGTAGATTTAAGTGTCAGGAAGTCGTTTTTGAAAGTATTTGTATGGGGTGTAGCCATGTATGGAAGTGAAACAAGGACGATAAATAGAAGCTTTCGAAATGTGGTGCTACAGAAGATTATATGGGTAGATCACATAACTAATGAGTAGGTACTAAACAGAATTGGGGAGAAAAGGAGTTTGTGGCACAACTTGACTAGAAGAAGGGACTTGTTGGTAGGACATGTTCTGAGGCATCAGGGGATCACAAATTTAGCATTGGAGGGCAGCGTGAAGGTTAAAAACCGTAGAGGGAGACCAAGAGATGAATACACTAAGCAGATTCAGAAGGATATAGGTTGCAGTAAGTACTGGGAGATGAAGAAACTTGCGCAGGATAGAGTAGCATGTAGAGCTGCATCAAACCAGTCTCAGGACTGAGGACTACAACAACAACAATAAGAACGGAGATATTATTCTTATGTGCAACAGCCTTCTTCTATTTTCGTTTAGGCCAAACGGTTTAATTTTCGCACAATAGATGGATCAAAACAAGAGGGAAATAGCAAGTATCGACCCGTTGATTTTAATGACGTATATTCCGTAACTTACGAGTATGATGTCTTTCATGTGAATTATTGTTTTGGGTGCGTACTGACTGACCAGTCACATGGTGAAGGAATCAGTTTTGGTTGCCTACTGACTCATCAGTCTTATTAGTGATGTATATGCTCTACCACAGGCTAGAGGAACCAGTCTCCTACATAACGCTCGTGCATGTTGGAAATAATGTTTGATCTCAGCATCACATTGACTTGTGTTGGGAACTGGTTTCGCAGGTGTGGAAAGAAGGTAACGTTCTGAACGGCTTGTCGATTATGTTAGATGAGTGACCATGCATTCCTGTAGTGCTTTGTATACAACCTGAATTTTATCCCCTTGGCTATTTTACGTATGAGGTGTCTCTCTGTAGTTAAGCAGTCAATCGCTTCTGTCGTGAGAAGTTTTCGGGTTCAGCTCGCAGTACTACAAGGAACTTTTCATTGGCAGCAGTTGAACGGGACGCACCAGTCTCGTGGGGCCCTTTGAGGGGCTACTCGAATGACAAAGTAGCGTCTCCAAGATCTGGAAAGCTGGTAACGGTCCGGAGGGCGGTATGCTGACCCATTCCATTTCGTACAACATTCGAATGATGCCATAATGGCACAGGATGACACGGCGATCTGTCTACATCGCTTGGTCCTCTGACTTCATCGGACACCGGACAAATAATTAATCACGCTAATAACGTATAACTCCACCTTCAGGCCCATCCAGAAAGTGAGTTTCCCGATGTTGTTTCCTTTATGGCAGACGTATTTAGCCGGGAGAACCGCGCATGCGCAACAGATCTGTGACCTGACAGTTATCTCCTGGTGCCAGTACAGTACCAGCAGTGCCCCGAAATGGCGTCTCGTATTCCTTCTCCCGCCGCCTGCGAGATACTGCCAGTGATAAGGTTCCTTAATGCACAAAACATAGCGCCCATCAAAATTCATGATCAGCTCTGTCAGGTCTAGGGGCAGAACAGCACGAGCGAACAGCAGGGGCGTCGTTGGTGAAGGCCTTTTTTTTCCGAAGGTCGTCAAAGTGTCCACGATGAAGAGCGCAGTGGGCGACCGTCGCTCGTCAATGATCACCTGGTTGGGCCGGTGCGGCAGCGCATCCTGCAGAACCGACGCTTCACGATTACGGAGCTCATCGGCCATTTTAGCGTGTTATATCGATCCTTGTTGCACGAAACTTTCACTAAGCATCTGCTGTTTACGAAATAGTGCGCCAGGCAGGTGGCAAAAGAACCTGACACCCGAGCACACAGCAAAACGCTCTGGAGCAGCACTGACTTTTCTGCAGCGGTATCATGAGGACGGCGACGAATTCCTGACAGTCTCGTCACACGCGATGAGACGTCGATTTCTCACTTGACCCTGGAAACCGAGCAGTAGTCAATGCATTGGCGTCAAAGTGGATTTCCGCTCAAGACGAAATTCAAGCAGACTGTTCAAAATGGTTCAAATGGCTCTGAGCACTGGGGGACTTAACTTCTGAGGTCATCAGTCCCCGAGAACTTAGAACTACTTAAACCTAACTAACTTAAGGACATCACACACATCCATGCCCGAGGCAGGATTCGAACCAGCGACCGTAGCGGTCGCGCGGTTCCAGACTGTAGCGCCCAGAACCGCTCGGCCACTCCGGCCGGCCAAGCAGACTGTGTATGAGCAGAAAGTGGTGTGCACGGTGTTATGGGACAGGGAGGGAATTCTCTTCATTGACTTCCCTCCCAGAGGTGAATCTGTGAACGCTGACCGTTACTGTGAAACAATGCAAGCACTGCGAATTGCCATTCAGAACCAAAGGTTCGGAATGCTTACTGCCGATGTTGTGTTGCTTCATGACAGTGATCGTCCCCATACGGCACGGCGTACAGCAACTGTTTTGCAGAAGTGCGGCTGGGAGCTGTTTGATCATCCAGCATACAGTCCTGCTCTTGCCCCCAGCGATCGATTTCCATCTTTTCTTGCACTTCAAGAAATTCCTGTCCTCCCGCCAGCATTTTGACAACCACTAAAACCTGAAGACGACTGCTCATGCTGGTTCCATTCACGGGCGGCAGACCTCTATGACACAGGAATACAGAACTTGATCCAACAGTACGACAAGTGTCGCAGTTCTTTTGACGACTATGTCGAAAAAATAGCTCAAACATTCCTGTACCTGAAAGTTTCTGCCAGATTAAAACTGTGCCGGACCGAGACTCGAACTCTGAACCTTTGCCTTTCGCGGGCAAGTGCTCTAAGTTGGTACAGCACTTGCCCGAGAAAGGCAAAGGTCCCGAATTCGATTCACGGTCCGGCGCACAGTTTTAATCTGCCAGGAAGTTTCACATCAGCGCACAGTCCACTGCAGAGTGAAAATCCCATTCTGGGTTGCTGTACCCGTTGCCTATAATGTTTTTCATGTAATTATGTTGTCTTTGTTTTGAGAAACAGGGAACTTAATTTCTGGATGTGTCTCAGGTCGCAAGAGAGGAAACTCCACAACTTACCCCAGGCACGCCATATCCAGGTGGAGCCTCTAACTGATTGTTTGATCCCGTTGAGCTACCACATTGTCCGCCTCCATAGCTGAGTAGTCAGCTTGGCAGGATACCACGAGAGGGGCCCGGGTTCGATTGCCGGCCAGGTCGGAGATTTTCTCTGCTCAGGGACTGGATATTGTGCTATCATCATTTCATCCTCATCGATATACAAATCACCAAAGTGGCATAAACTAGAAAAATGATTTGCACCAGGTGACTGGTCTATCCGACGGGAGGTCTACCCGATCTTTCATTTCGGCTATTACACTGAAGCGCGAAAGAAACTGGTATAGCCATGCGTATTCAAATACAGGCAGAATACGGCACTGTGGTCGGCAACGCCTATATAAGACAACAAGTGTATGTCGCATGTGTTAGATCGGTTACTGCTGATACAATGGCAGGTTATCAATGTTTAAGTGAATTTGAACGTGGTGTTATAGTCGGCGCACGAGCGATGGTACACGGCATCTCCAAGGTAGTGATGAAGTTGGGATTTTCTCGTACGACCATTTCACGAATGTGCCGTCAACATGAGGAATCCCGACATCGCTGCGGCCAGAAGAAGCTCCTGCAAGAACGGGACCAACTACGACTGAAGAGCATCGTTCAACGTGACAGAAGTGCAACCCTTCCGCAAATCACTGCAGATTGAAATACTGGGCCACCAACAAGTCTCAGCGTGAGAACCACTCAACGAAACATCATCGATATAGGCTTTCGGAGCCGAAGGCCCACTCGTGTACCCTTGATGACTGCGCTACACTAAGCTTTACGCTTCGCCTGGGCTCATCAATCCCGACAATGGACTGTTGATGACCGGAAATATGCTGCCTGGTCGGACGAGTCTCGTTTCAAATTGAATCGAGCGGATGGACGTGCACGGGTGTGGAGACAACCTCATGAATCCATGGACTTTGCATGTCAGCAGGGGAAGGTTCAAGTTTGTGGAGGCTCTGTAATGCTGAGGAGTGTGTGCAGTTGGAGTGATATGAGACACCTGACAGTCTAGATATGACTCTGACTGGTGACACGTACCTAAGCATCCTGTCTGATCACCTGCATCCACTCAAGTCCACTGTGCATTCCGACGGATAGAGCAGTTCCAGCAGGACAATGCGACACCCTACAAGTCCGGAATTGCTACAGAGTGGCTCCAGGAATTCTTCCGCTGGCGCACCAAACTTCACAGATACGAACATCATTGAGTATATCTGGGATGCTTTGCAACGTGGTGAAGAGAGATCTCCACCCCTCGTACTCTCAGAGATTTATGGACAGCCCTTCAAGATTCACGGTGTCAGTTCTCTCCAGCACTACGTCATACGTTATTCTAGTCCATGCCACGTCATGTTGCGGCACTTATGCGTGCTCGCAGGGGCCCTAAACGATATTAGGCAGGTGTACCAGCTTTGGGGCTCTTCAGTGAATATTGATGGGAAGTTGACTGCTACGTCTTACCGTTGTTCCAATTACTTCCAAACATTTGCTGCGGAATTAAGATGACGTGATTTAGCAGGCCGTTAGAGGTGTGTCTGTCAAATGAGGAACATATGCTGCAGCTCCAAGAACACGGCTGTTGTCATATGGGAGTGTCCCAGGTATAATAATCACGAAAAATTGGAAGAAGAGACAACACTTTTCATCCTGGTTAATGTTCACAGCAAACTGAATGAGTCGTCCCAAGCCATGGTACAAAAACCACCTTCGGAATGAACAACACCCTCCACGCACAGCAGCTTAAGCCTCTCATTGGACGACCAGTGCTCTGGACGGCTTCTATCATTTGGGAAGAGGCCAGTGCCGACATAACGGACCGCACTACACATACGAGTATACCCTCTGAAACCGGGAAGTTTCATTTCGTTTTCTCCTCTCCTGTTGGGTGCTGTACTTTTTTTGCTAGGCAGTGACGTTCAGACTATATGGTGCCCTCCAGTTATAAGGCTTTGTATTGCAGATTTAGAGTATCTACAGTCCCCAATAAAGTAAGGAATCTTCAAAATCAAGCTTTAGGTCCATCTTCTTTTCTGTTTACTCCGATGTCTTTATAGTATTGAGTAGTCATGTTTGTTTCTTGTGGGATAAAGTGATACGCAGTAGCTTTCATTGAAGCACCCAAAAGTGAGAAATTTTGTGAAATATAGTGAAATGCGAGAATGCAACACATCATTCCTCACTTTGTAACTCTACGGCTGTATTCATTACACTACACTGAACATCCAGAGCATGTGACCTTGTTGCTATCTCGTGAAGCCTTAATCGCAGATACTTTATTAACTGCTATTTGATTACAAGAAATGATAGCAATAAAAATATGTTTTTGATGGATCCTCATGGTGTCTTTGCCTTGAAACGGCATATTTTCATAACACGCAAGTTACAATTCGAAAAATATTTTACCACCAATAAGACGTTCCCCGTCGTTTTAACGCATCAGATCCTGACAACAAACGACCGGTTTTTGGAGAGATCAGTTTTTGGCATGTATTCAAAGGATATAAGTTATAATATAATAATGTGTTGGCAGAAGAGCCAACACCCTGTTGCTAGAGGAGGCCGAAATGCACGCTTTTAACTCAGGCAGGCTGGCGTGAGGTCTGGAACATTACAAGGAAATAAGAACGTAGAAAACGGACGCAGTTGCTGTAATACTTAACTTTAATCCATAATTGGTGTACATCGGTCTGACGGTACAGGCATCACAAGTTAAATATGTATTGATAATGGCGCCTTGCTAGGTCGTAGCAAATGACGTAGCTGAAGGCTATGCTAACTATCGTCTCGGCAAATGAGAGCGCATTTGTCAGTGTAGCATCGCTAGCGAAGTCGGCTGTACAACTGGGACGAGTGCTAGTAAGTCTCTCTAGACCTGCCGTGTGGCGGCGCTCGATCTGCAATCACTGACAGTGGCGACACGCGGGTCCGACGTATACTAACGGACCGCGGCATATTTAAAGGCTACCACCTAGCAAGTGTGGTGTCTGGCGGCGACACCACATATACAATCCAACAAATATTGGCTTCAGCTGAAAGCCAATATGGCGTCTCCACGCTCTGCATGGAGAAGAGATGGTGTGCACATGACGTAAGTAAGCCATTAATGTAAAGGAGGATGGTGTGATATTATCTGAAGCTCCGAAATGAACAAAGGTGTCAAATAAATCACAGTTTTGCGACAGGAAAGTTAGGTTAGGAAACTTAGTATAGACTTATATGAAAACCTCTCTGTGGCTATTAAATAACATTTGAACACGAAAACCACATTTACAATCATTGAGCTCAACATTAGGAGAGCATAAAGTATTGGATCACGTTCTTCTCGCAGAGGCAAGTGTGTTGGCGAAATTATTTTCCTTGATGTGTTTGGCAGCAGTGGGAATTTTTTCTCAAGCAGGTTATGTTCACTTCATGTTAACATCGGATAAACCAGAGAGATCCGATGACGTCTCAAGTGGTCGTTCTTCTACTGCCTGAAACACGCTATGGTGCACCAGAAGGCAGCAGACGAGGCAATAAGACCTTAGAAAAATTCAGACGAACCAATAAATGTATGGTCAGCTTTGCATGGTGTGTTTGTGAAGATTTGGAGCAACCACCATCAGTACCATGAGTAACATCGGCTGTCAAGTTAATACCTACCTATAAATTTCCGATCTGTAGCTCTCTATTAGGCAAAAATGAGATAAATGAAGACTAGAGTCGTACAGTACTATGCGTTAAGAAGTAGCAGGAAAAAAATAGCCTGCAGAATAAATTGTGGAAAACAGTCTTTCCATTCCTAAATGTCATACAGTCAATTGCTTGTATGATGACAACCGATGAATTAACGGATTATGAAAAATCTCATATTTATGAGGGAGCGATATTAGCAGCGCAGAACGCCTAGGCCGCTGCTGTTATAACTGAGTTATACTGAAAGTGCGCCGGTGTGGAATTTGTAGCTCAACTAGCAGGCTTGTAGAGCGAGGTTACGCTGCAGTTTCACTGAGCCGAATACAAAATAACCCTCCCAACTTTCAAACTGTAACGCGGTACTTCTTCTTTTTTTTTTTTTTTTTTTTTGCACAATTTGGGTGCACCGTAACTGAGTAACAATATCAAACCAAAATTTATGGCTTTATGACAGAACGTAATGGAGGCGGATGAACTGATCGTGATTTTATCCTGTCGATTCCACTTATAGCCAAAAACTGTTCGTTGCATTTTAAACGCAATAAGCGTCGTTTCCGCCGTGGTTGTCAGTAAGGCAGAGGGACAAACGCTGCCTCCTTGGTCGTGTAAGTGGGTGCATTGCTCGCTCGCTGAACCAGAGATTTATTTCTCATGAAGTCCGGTGAAATAATTACACTGAGAATCGAATATTTTTATTCTCTGAGGCGCTACACTTGACCCCACTTTAGTAGAATAAAGATTTACAGCAACATTTGTGAGAATTTTGTCCGTGCAAGCCATGGTTTGAGTTTAGGAACCAACTATTCTACACCGAATTAGACTCATGAGCAACTGATCTTGAGACAGCCACCTACCAGCGTACGGTGCACCGTTTCGTCCTGATGGTGGGAACGGAGGGTTGTGACAGGGAGACCACGAAACTGCTGTTGCGCTGGTTCCAAGCTACGTGTATCTCGTAGGAGTATTCATGACGTTTTATTGTCGTCGTGAAAAACCTTGTTGCAACCATGAAACTGGGCGTTTGTTCTTCTGCACGTACGCTAGCAAACATTAATTTTAATAGAAATAAAAATTGACATCTAATTCCTTGTAGATACCATATAACACCAAAGCAAAGGAACAGTACAACATTGCTAATCACTTATGGTTTGGGTGTTTGTTTGTATCTACGTGCTGTAGTATTCAGAATAACTTTATGTACAAACAAAATAGTTAGCTGGACAGGTATGTTTGTTTAGCTGCGTGACGAATGAATGCCCACGCCATGCTGCCGTGTTGTTCCCCATAGTGTACCGGCAGCACACTTCAAACATACATACCATGTGGTTACTGCACTTCAAGCATACATACCATGTGGTTACTGCACTTCAGTTCCTTAGTGACAGTTGAGATTGTGCAAACTGTTATTATGGCTTCAAGAGTGGAGATATCCATAGACGAACGTCTGCAATTATAGTACGCAGACAAGCAGGTTTATCTACACTCCAAACCAAATAGCGAAACAATGTGCTTCTACAGGGGAAATGTCTTACACTCTTTAGCTACAACCGGTAGCAATAAGGACCTACCACTACCAGAACGACCTTATAAAACAAACAAAAGCGATAAAAAAATTCGTCAGAATTGCTAGTGAGACAAATAGGCTCAAAATAGCAGGACAATTCGCGCCGAATTGATAGAAATGAACAAAAACATATTTGTTGCAATAGTAAAAAGGAATCTGGTTGATGCCGGCTTGAAAGGATGTGTACGAGCAAGAAGATATGAAGTTCATAAAGAAAAAGAAGAGACTCTCATGGGCTAGAAAACATAGTAAGTGGACTCATGAACAGCCGAACAAATTGTTATTCACAGATGAGTCGAAGTGTCAGATAGAGGACATTTGTTCGTCAGTCTGAAGCAGAAAAGGTGGCCCAGCAGTGCATTCCACCCACAGCAAACCAAGATGGGGTTTTATTACGGTTTTGGGGGTGTTTCGCAAGAGAATGAGATGGCGACATTGTGTGAGTAGCAGAGTGTATGGACAAGAAGCACCACCACCGCATGTTTCAGTACCATATGGTACCATGTGGACTGCACGTAATAGGGAAAGGGTTGACATAACAACAGCATAATGACCCGAAACATCGGTCGGCGTTCTGTTAAGAAGTGCATTGCATCAAAGGAATAACAGAAGGTACTGAAAGATGTGATGTAGCCGTCCCAAAGCCCTGATTATAATCCTTTTGAAATTGCTTGGAATAAAGTCGACAGACGTATCCGGTAACTTCACAAAACAAGCAACAAACATTTAAGGAATATCGTTAAGGATGTGTGGCGTCGTATAGACTCGCAATACCTGCAAAAACGTATTGACTACATGCCTCGAGTTTGTGAAGCAGTCATTAAATCCAAGGGAGGAAACTTTGATGAGAGTAAAGTATAGTCTTTCTGTTTGTATTATGTATGCATCTTCGTTCGTCGTCACTCTCTCGAATTTGACTGCACAGGAACGCTTTGCTTCAAGTGGTGGTGGTGGTTAGTGTTGTTTAACGTCCCGTCGACAACGAGGTCATTAGAGACGGAGCGTAAGCTCGGGTTAGGGAAGGATTGGGAAGGAAATCGGCCGTGCCCTTTCAAAGGAACCATTCCGGCATTTGCCTGAAACGATTTAGGGAAATCACGGAAAACCTAAATCAGTATGGCTGGAGACGGGATTGAACCGTCGTCCTCCCGAATGCGAGTCCAGTGTGTTTGCTTCGAGTAACCACTGTGCCCTATGACGGTCCGTTGTTACTTCCAGCAAGTCAACGTGGGTTGCTCCAGCGCTGTTCTCCGTCAAAAGCAGAAACCGAACTCCCGCGCGATACTCCAGTTTATCGATGTTTCGGCTCTTGTAGCGCCGTACTGTGTTACTATGGCGCAGGGATTGCAGTGCGTACGTCGACTGCAGACAATTACCTGCGAACAAACAATTACTTTGTTAATTGTTCTTTTTGCAGCTTTAATTCAAACATTATGACTAGATCTCGTGTATGCGTATTCAGTATGTCATCAACTGATCGAGTGAAATTAATGTTAGCGTTATCCACTGAGTCATATTCGTCCTATTAGAGAAAACAGTTTATTCTAACAACTAAACCTCGATCATTCAACATAAACGTTGTTCCAGCCTCAGAATGTACGGTGCCGGTGGTTACCATCGCTACGTCTGAATACTGTTCCCAGCAATAACCCAGCCCCTTATGCTAGTTACAAAACTGCAACCAAAACTCGTAGGGTTCAAAGTGGTTCAAATGGCTCTGAGCACTATGGGACTTAACTACTGAGGTCATCAGTCCCCTAGAACTTAGAACTACTTAAGCCTAACTAACCTAAGGGCATCACACACATCCATGCCCGAGGCAGGATTCGAACCTGCGACCGTAGCGGTCACGCGGTTCCAAACTGACGCGCTTAGAACCGCACGGCCACACCAGCCGGCCAACTCGTAGGGTATCAGGTCGGCAGTGTTGGTGCTGATGCAGTTCAGTGCCCTATTACATAATAGTGAGACTGAAAGGTAGTTAAGACTGCTATTAACGTCACAAAAAACTTGGCAATATTGTGCGAAATGTTTGGCAACTCCTCTATCATCCTCTGATTTCCTGATATGGAGCTAAAGGACTTGATGAAACATTCTGAATAATACACATTTCTGATTTGATGCTAAAAAGCTATTTTCAGTTTTTAGATCACAGGAAAGATCTCCCGTTTTACAGCTACAATTGATCTTGCCTTTCACGTTGTGAGCTGAGCACACCTTCTGAGGTGAGGCAACCTCTATCATTGACAGTTGCTTCTGCTCGGCGATGAAGACTTCCTGGCAGATTAAAACATTGTGCCGGATCGAGACTCGAACTCGGGATCTTTGCCCTTCGCGGGCAAGTGCTTTACCAACTGAGCTACCCAAGCACGACTCACGACCCGTCCTCACAGCTTTAATTCTGCCAGTACCTCATCTCCTACCTTCCAAACTTCACAGACGCTCTTCTGCGATCCTAGCAGAACTAGCACTCCTGAAAGAAAGGATATTGCGGAGACATGGAACAGGCCGTGAGTCGTGCTTGGGTAGCTCACCTGGTAGAGCACTTGCCCGCGAAAGGCAAAGGTCCCGAGTTCGAGTCTCGGTCCGGCACACAGTTTCATCTGCCAGGAAGTTTCATATCAGCGCACACTCCGCTGCAGAGTGAAAACATCATTCTGTGGAGTTATTGATCGCTACACTTTATCGCTGTTCCGTATATTCCCAGCAAATTTTCTTTAGAACTAAAAACGAAAGACAAAACAGGTAGCTTGAGGTACGACAGGCTGTTTCAGTGTTCGTCAGACCAGAAACGTATGCATACAGCTCAGTGGATAGGACCGATGTCATCTTGGAAGACGGGAGGTCCACGGAATATTCATAATTATAATGTAGAATAAAGAGCAACACTCGGTCACCGAGAATGCTGAAATAAAAATCTTAGTTCACGATTTTTTGAATGCGTGGTTACAAGTAATAGTGCGAAAAATACGCCCAAAATGTCACAAAACCGCCTCCGGTCTGAACTACGCCCTCCACACACTGCGGTAGAAACACCACATTGGACTGTCGCTACGCTCGATGACTGATTTGCGGGATGAATAGGGCACATCTTATATAATCAGGTACGTAATGCCCTGCTTCGTCATCGTCAAGCAACTGACAGGCACAGCTGCATAAAGATTTTCTCCACGCTTCTCCGTGAGTTAGGCACATCTCGATACACTTCGATGCAAACTCCAGCATGCTTTTTAATAACATTTAGCCGCATCACCTAGTCACTCCACTTCGACGTCTTCTTGATTTTTTTCATATTTCTTGGAGCCCATCCCAACGTGTGGATACACGTCCCAAACGTTTCTATTTCATTTCATCGTAACTGCGTCTCTCCACTCACTAAACAGCTCACACTTTTGCATGATTTTATTAAAGGTTCATGTCTCACTGCTGTAGAATAATGCACGTAATACACACGTATTATAAACTTCATAAGTAAACCAGAAACCTCGTGGCCATCTTTACTCTTCTGCTTATTTCTTTTCGCATCTATCCTGTCCTTATCTTTAGCTTCCCAAAATTCGTAATGTAATTGATAATGTAGTGAAAAAATTCCTTATAGGAAGCAGAATACCCTATTTCTCCTGCATTTGTTGACTTAAGGTACGTATTTCGAAATGTCTAGCTAATGGCTTCCGTTACTGGCTTCTGTTGCTGTTATGTGACTAAAGATGAAACGCAGATTCAGCATTTTGCTCCAGAGACAAAACAGTCAAAACAGTGCGCTTGCTACAGTGACAGTGAATAGAAAAGTGCAAAAACCGTCAATCGGTGGGAAATGCCACAATGGAAGCTTTTGGAAATCACTGGTCGTACATAGCTTTTCTGTGAATGACTGTTATACACAGACAGATATATTCTTAAGTAATAAATAATATTAAATGAAACAACAAGCTTACTGTTACCAGTCTGTGTTTATTTATCAGAACGACGTGTTTCAAAGGTTTAAACGTCCGTCTTCTGGTGGATTTACATTTGTTAGTATGACATTTGCGTGTGTGTTGTGTTACGATTTTTTTTGGAGGAACTAGAGGAACTGTCTAGTGGCGAAACAAATAAATAAATAATAAACAATAAATTAGTAAATAATAAGTAAGCAAAAAATAAAACATAAAAACATCGAACAATGGAAGATAGGAAATAAAATGAAGTGTGATAAGATGAAACAAATTATTCGAAAATGTTCAAATGTGTGTGAAATCTTATGGGACTTAACTGCTAAGGTCATCAGGCCCTAAGCTTACACACTACTTAACCTAAATTATCCTAAGGACAAACACTCACACCCATGCCCGAGGGAGAACTCGAACCTCCGCCGCGACCAGCCACACAGTCCATGACTGCAGCGCCTCAGACCGCTAGGCTAATCCCGCGCGGTAAAGAAATTATTCAATTTGATAATGATGCGGAGTTTTAATTGTTTGGGGGCTGGTGCAAAAGGAAGAGATCGTTAAGCTGAAAGAATCGGATGTTGTTGAGAGTTTCGAAAGGAGCATTAGGCAACTATTGAGTGTAAAAGGGCGCAAGACCACAGCAGAAGACTAGCGGGTAGCTTTAAGAGAGTGAATGCTGAATGCAATTCAGAAACAACTAGGCAAAGGGATGAGAAATTACAAAAATTCAGCAAGTGAATAAGGCAGACGGGAATACAAATGTCTGTCAGAAAGTGTAAAATGGAGAAGCAGGAATGGCTAGAGAAGAAATGAAAATTTGTAAAAGCATACACGACACAAGAGCAGCATAAGACGACACTTACAAGAAATTTAGACCTTCGGAGAAAATACAAGGGAGGGAAGATCAGTGTTTGTCCCGTCGACAACAAGGTCATTAGAGACGGAGGTTAAGGAAGGATGGGGAGGGAAATGGATCGAACCCTGTCAAAAGAACCATCCTCGCACTTGCCTTAAGCTGTTTAGGGAATCACGGGAGACGTGATTCTGGATGGCTGCACGGGGAATTGAACCGTCGCTCTCAATAATGAGTCCGGTGTGAGAAAAGACAAACAGCGACATGAATAAGTGGGATTCAGATGGCAAACCAGTACTAGTCAAAAGAAGGAAAAGATGGAAGGTAGAAGGAATATACAGAAGAGTTATATGAAGGAAAGTAATGTTATGGATAAGGACGAGGAAGTAGATGATGATGAGGTGAGAGATGTGATACTGTCAGAGGAATTTTAGAGTGCTCTGAAATATATGAAGTGAAACAAGGCCACTGTAGTAGACGGCATATCCTCGGAATAATTGCAATCGTTACGAGAGCCAGCCATGACAAAACTTTTCCATCTGGTATTAGAGATACATGAGAGGGACAAAACCCTCAGACTTCAAGAATAAGTCAGATAACTTCAGCTGAAAGAAGGCCTGGTCCTGACACGTGTAAATATTAGCAAACCATCAGTTTAATAAGCCATGGCCTGAAAATACTAACGCGAATTATTCACAGAAGAATGGAAAGACCAATATGGCCGATTTGGAGGTTGACCAATGAAGGATCAGTAATAATACAAGACACTACGACTAATCTTAGAAGATACGTTGAAAAGAACCCAAACCTACATATATAGCATTTGTAAATTTAGAGAAATCTTTTGACATCGCTGACTCGAATACGTTCTTGGAAATTCTGAAAGTTAGCAGGGTAAAATACAGGGAGCGAAAGTTTATCTGTAACTTGTACAGAAACCAGAGTGAAGTTATAAGAATCGAAAGTCGTGGATAGGAGGCAGTAATTAAGAAGGGAGTTTTTATCCTCTCCCCCTGTTATTCAGTCTGCACAGTGAGCAAGCGGTAAATGAAGACAAAGACAATTTGCAAAGGAAATTAAAGTTCAGAGAGAAAAATGAAATCTTTGAGATCAGCAGACGACATTATAATTCCATCAGAGACAGCAAAGAACTTGGAATGAGATTAAAAGATGAACTAGCTCACAAACCCAGCATGGCTCCGGTGTTCATTTTGCCAATTTCCTTTTAGGAACTGAAACAAAAAAATTAATTGTGTTTGTAGTATAATAACGAAAAAATTTCATTTCTATTTATTCGTTAAAAATCTTTGAAATTATGAAACGATCGTAGAAACAAATGTGTGTAGAGTAGAAATGTATGAGTACAGATGCTTCGCGTGTCTACACGGCGACAACATCTCAGCCGCGCGGGATTAGCCGAGCGGTCTTAGGCGCTGTAGTCATGGACTGTGCTGCTGGTTCCGGCGGAGGCTCGAGTCCCCCCTCGGGCATGGGTGTGTGTGTTTGTCCTTAGGATAACTTAGGTTAAATAGTGTGTAAGCTTAGGGACTGATGACCTTAGCAGTTAAGTCCCATAAGATTTCACACACATTTGAACATTTTGACAACATCTCTTCATGGCTCTGTAGATTCCTGCTGTTTTCGCCTACAGCTGTTTGCGCTTCGCGGTTGAAAGCTGTCAAAAGCCGTGTCAGGTATCGGGGATCGGATTTCCTTAAGTTAACTCGACTGTAGGAGATTCTCAGCAGTAATAAATAAATGTACTAAAACTTCACGAATGATGCGGCATTTTTTCCAAGCATCTCAGTGCTTATGACGTCATATGCACTAAATTTCTGTGTCGCACAATTCTGTATTTGTGTAGGTACATTCAGCGGCATATGCGGATACTATCAGCGAAATACGTTGCGAATAGAGTTCGTGGCAAAGAAGTAATAAACTTAATCGTCGTGCACAATTGCGGCAGTTTTCCCTCATTAATTATGACATCATACCTCCTGAACTATGATAGGCATTTTGTTCTTACCCGAAAAGTGATATCTGTTTGACAGTAAGGGATACATGTACGAAGTTCGGTTGAAATCGTTCCGGCGGTTTAGGAGGAGGTGTGCAACATACGCACACTCACACACACACACACACACACAAACACACACACACATACACACACAAAGGCGCGCCATGCACACACGCACACACATATGTCCAGTTTTGTAAACTGCAGGATACCAATGCAAAACAAGGTTAACGTTTGTATTCGAATTAAGTCATGTGATGCAAAAGGAGTTACATTAGGAAACGGAATATTAAAGGTAGGAGATAAGTTTTACTCGTCACTCAGTATCCCCTTGTGAAGAAGCATCAATTTCGTTTCATCTACAAAACAATCTGTTCTTAAGAAAAAGAGACGCTGAACTGTTCAGTCAAACGTTAAACAAATTATAATCTTCCTTTAGAATGATCAAGGCACCGTGACAGAAGTCTCTTAACGTGACGTACTGCTAAATATGCGGACAACCCGAACACGTCAGATTAAAGCTGGGCCACCATATTCTTCACTACTGGGCATTAGAATTGCTACACCAAAAAGAAATTCAGATGATAAACGGGAATTCGTTGGACAAATACATTATACTAGAACTGACATGTGATTAAATTTTCACGCAATTTGGGTCCATAGATCCTGAGAAATCAGTACCCAGAACAACCACCTCTGGCCGTAATAACGACCTTGATACGTCTGGGTATTGAGTCAAACAGAGCTTGAATGGCGTGTACAGGTACAGTTCCCCTTGCAGCTTCAACACGATACCGCAGTTCATCAAGAGTAGTGACTGGCATATTGTGACGAGCCAGTTGCTCGGCCACCATTGACCAGATGTTTTCAATTGGTGACAGATCTGGAGAATGTGCTGGCCAGGGCAGCAGTCGAACATTTTCTGTATTCAGAAAGACCCGTACAGGACCTGCAAACATGCGGTCGTGCATTATCCTGCTGAAATGTAGGGCTTCGCAGGGATCGAATCAAGGGTAAAGCTACGCGTCGTAACACATCTGAAATGTAATGTCCACTGTTCAAAGTGCCGTCAATGCGAACAAGAGGTGACCGAGACGTGTAACCCATGGCCCCCGTATACCTTCACGCCAGGTGATACGCCAGTATGGCGATGGCGAATACATGCTTACAATGTGCGTTCACCACGATGTCGCCAAACACGGATGCGACCATCATGATGCTGTAAACAGAACCTGGATTCATCCGAAAAATTGACGTTTCGCCACTCGTGCACCCAGGTTCGTCGTTGAGTACACCATCGCAGGCGCTCCTGTCTATGATGCAGCGTCAAGGGTAACCGCAGCCACGATCTCTGAGCTGATAGTCCATGCTGCTGCAAACGTCGTCGAACTGTTCGTGCAGATGGTTGTTGTCTTGCTAACGTCCCCATCTGTTGACTCAGGGATCGAGACGTGGCTGCACGATCCGTTACAGCCATGTGGATAAGATGCCTGTCATCTCGACTGCTGGTGATACGAGGCCGTTGGGATCCAGCACGGCGTTCCGTGTTACCCTCCTGAACCCACCGATTCCATATTCTGCTAACAGTTATTGGATCTCGACCAACGCGAGCAGCAGTGTCGCGACACGATAAACCGCAATCGCGATAGGCTACAATCCGACCTTTATCAAAGTCGGAAACGTGATGGTACGCATTTCTCCTCCTTACACGAGGAGTCACAACAACGTTTCACCAGACAACGCCGGTCAACTGCTGCTTGTGTATGAGAAATCGGTTGGAAACTTTCCTCACGTCAGCACGTTGTAGGTGTTGCCACCGGCGCCAACCTTGTGTGGATGCTCTGAAACGCTAATCATTTGCATATCACGGCATCTACTTCCTTCCGGTTAAATTTCGCGTCTGTATCACGTCATGTTCGTGGTGTAGCAATTTTAATGGTCAGTAGTGTACATGACGGTGCTAGCCGGCTAATTGGAAATGTCATGGCAGGAAAATCGACAAATATTGTTGTTACGTTGTCACGACATGAATCCAACAGATTTAGTCTTATTCCTGTAATTCAATAACGCATATGCGGACATCATTTTCCTTCTCTGTTACCGTTACCAGAGTCATTCGACAAGTGATTGAAAATATTGTATCGGGAACTGGTATTTGGGGAGAACTGGCGCTAAGTTGAGAGATGTGTACACACTTCAAAACCATATGTTTCTCCAAACAGTTGAAATTCTCACTGCAAGACGGTGCGCACCTAAATCCCAGTTATGAACATAACAATTATCCCAGGGTATATTAAACACTGTCTTAACAAAATTAAACATTAGCACAATTCGTAAAAGCCGAAATACGAAGATAAGCAATTAGCCTTACACATGTACAATTTTCGTAAGACGAATCTGACAGATTCAGGCTGGTCAGACAAATTAATGTCTGTAATCGATTCATCAAAGTACCCGCCCAAGTTTCGGATCCTACACTAGTCAGAGTTCCTAAACACAAAGGCTGGTGAAGCCCCAGCTTTAGTTACGATTTAAACAATCTCCAAGGTTAGTATCAAAAGTTAAGTTGCCCTTAACGCAGCGAGTGGTCAATACTACAGTTTTAAGAACAAACAGTACACTGACAAGTGCTTCCAAATGATGCTCGGGCAAAGAATGGTCAATACAAAATACCAACGGCCCACAACGCATTACACAAACGATCATTTACTGACAAAGGGAAGAGCAGCAAAATGTGCAGCACATAAATGATGTTATGCACGCTTATTCAACAAGACAATAATCTGCTCCCTTGTAATTAAGAACCAATAGCATACATGAGCAGAGAACTCAAACCCGCCAGTGGACCGCTATTTGAGTACGAAGTATAATTTGCGTGGATAACTACCAAAAAAACAAGAACGCTTTCTTGCAAACTGCTCCTCGGCTGCGAATGTGTCTGCTACAAACAGGCTTCACTGTAAACAGTGCAACATATTCCCCAACAGGTCAAGCCAGCAATAGTAACCAACAGGACGAGATAGAACATAAATGCACACATCAAAAAAAGTTTTACATCTCTCCGGATCCCAGAACTCCTGGAGATAGACGTCCACTGTGGGTATTGTATCACAATAACAGTCCCTTTGACTGTTCAGAGATGTCACTAAACCCGCCCAAAGATGTAAACAACCATGCATGACCAGCGCCTATTAGACGGAGGGGATCTGACAGCAGATCAGTTCCAGTCATAGTCATTTCACCACGAAGGAGGTACACGGCTCGTGTTGTTTGTAGTTCAGCCATGCCTAGACGGTCAATACCGCAGTTCGATCGCGTGCGCATTGTTACTTTGTTCCAGGAAGGTCTCTCAACAAGGGAAGTGTCCAGGCGTCTCAGAGTGAATCAAAGTGATGTTCATCGGATATGGAGGAGATACAGAGAGACAGGAACTGTCGATGACATGGCTCGCTCAGGCCGCCCAAGGGCTACTACTGCAGTGGATGACCGCTACCTACGGATTATGACTCGGAGGAACCGACAGCAACGCCACCATGTTGAATAATGCTTCTCGTGCCGCCACAGGACGTCCTGTTACGACTCAAACTGTGCGCCATAGGCTGCATGATGCGCAACTTCACTCCCGACGTCCATCTTCGCAACCACGACACCATGCAGTTCAGTACAGATGGGGACAACAACGTGCCGAATGGACCGCTCAGGCCTGGCATCACGTTCTCATGACCGATGAGTGTCGCATATGCCTTCAACCAGATAATCGTCGGAGACGTGTCTGGAGGCAACCCGGTCAGGCTGAACGCCTTAGACACACTGTCCAGCGAGTGCAGCAAGGACGAGGTTCCCTGCTCTTTTGGGGTAGAATTATGTGGGGCCGACGTACGCCACTGGTGGTCATGTAAGGAGCCGTAATGGCTGTACGATACGTGTATGCCATCCTCCGACCAATAGTGTAACCATATTGGCGAGGCATTCGTCTTCATGGACGACAATTCGCGCCCCCATCATGCACATCTTATGAATGACTTTCTTCAGAGTAGCGACATCGCTCGACTAAAGTGGCCAGCATGTTCTCCAAACACGAACCCTGTCGGACATGCCTGGGATGGATTGAAAAGGGCTGTTTATGGACGACGTGACCCACCAGTCACTCTGAGGGATCTGCGCCGAATCGCCGTTGAGGAGTGGGAGAATCTGGGCCAACAGTGCCCTGATGGACTTGTGGATAGTATGCCACGACGAATACAGGCATGAATCAATGCGAGAGAACACGCTACTGGGTATTAGACGTACCAGTGTGTACAGTAACCTGGACCTCTGAAGGTCTCGCTGTATGGTGCTACAACATGCAATGTGTCGTTTTAATGAGCAATAAAATGGGCGTAAATGATGTTTATTCCAGTTTTCTGTACAGGCTCCGCAACTCTCGGAACCGACGTGAGGCAAAACTTTTTTTGATGTGTGTATATTGATGTCCACGCGGCACACTTTGACCCATTGGACTTAGGGGCAGAGGATACACGGAGGTGCTCTTTCTACTCAGAATCCTCCCTCGTACCAACTCGCTCAGAGTCGTACCGCCTCAGAAATTCCCGGTGTCCGCCTGTCCAGCAGGTGAAACCCAAACCGCGCCGCCTCGCCGCAGCCCAGGCTGGTCCTCGTGAGGTCCGTCCTCGCAGGCAATTGGCTGGCTAACCACCGAGGGCCACTA
Organism: Schistocerca piceifrons; assembly: GCF_021461385.2. Lineage (NCBI taxonomy): Eukaryota > Metazoa > Arthropoda > Insecta > Orthoptera > Acrididae > Schistocerca > Schistocerca piceifrons. The sequence goes on along the minus strand of NC_060141.1, from coordinate 767,641,701 downwards.
CCAGTTCCCAACGCCTGTCGAACCGACCGATTCCAGCGGGCGCGGCAGAGCTCTCAGTCGTACGGCGTTCCAGGTGTCTGCACTAACGTCGCGCTCTTCCCACTCTGAGGCCGGGAGCGGGAGTTTCGAATGGTCGCCCACGTAGTGAAGGCTAATAGCGTCAAAAATATCGTCTTAGGTACTTCTGACGCCGCACCGCTGTTCCGTTCCTCGCGCCCGCTACGTCCTTCAATACTCATTTGTTTTCCGCAGCTCGTACATCTATTCGCTGAAACGTATCTCGTAGCTCTAATCGATACGATGGCCTGCGAAATCATAGTAAGCACATGCCAGATCCAAGCCTTGCTTGGACAGAATCTTCTGTCCTGGTTCATTAGGTTTTCCGGTATTTTCATTTCGATAGACCTCTTACTCGCCCTATTCCACAAACTTGGCATTTCTGCAACAGGACACCTGTCTCGTATTTCATTTCATGATAATCGGGTCATGTTCAGCGACAATTGATTTGCTTCGTTGTTTTAGTCTCAGATGTCATTGATGTGTCTTGGACCTCTCTTCTTGACTGTCCTAATAATGTCTTTCGCGTGATACATGGCACATTCACATGTAATACGATACATATCCAGCTGTCTGAGACGTAGACCTTTTTTTAATATTATATAGAAGACTCTTTGTCGATGGGAGCGAAATACTGGGCAGTCTATAGCTATCGAACCATCCTTCTAAAGAGAAACGGGAGGATAAACGGAAATTTAAAGTGATATGACATTTGGGGAGGAAATCGTATGTGTCTGACGTGTTGCCAACCACGTTATAATGTTATTGTTATACGCATCACACATTCCTCGTGGACTGTAACCAACATATGTACCAGAATGCGAGCCAAGCATCAACAACCGTGAGGTAAGGTTGCATTCTGTTGTTCACCACACACAAAAAGGCCTTCACATGTCCTACAGACAGAAATCTAATTGACTTAAATCTGTGAGACGTGATTGCCAGTTTACGAGGCCCCTGAAACCCATCCATCTCTAGGGAAACTGGATATGCAGATATGTCCAGACAATTTGTCCCGAATGAGGCGGGACATCACCGTGCTGATAGAATCTGGTTATGTCCCGACTTGAGAAAGCTGTGGCGGCAGCACTTCTTCCTCTAACATTACCGGATAATCCACTCCTGTTAGCGTAGCCTGAATGATGGACTGGCCAACACTACGAGGACCGCATAGTCCAGATCAGTCTTCCAATGCGCGAAAACCTTCAATGGATTTATCCAGTGAGGGCTGACATCTGACCAGTATCTAGGATCTTCTTTATGTGCCTCAAGCAGAAATTAGCTTCATCCGTAAACACTATGTCAGAGGAGAAATGAAGGCTTTTTGGCTATCTTGTGTGTTACCCCTCTCGCACACTGAAACCGACATTCCGGATCGTTCAAAATGGTTCAAATGGCTCTGAGCACTGTGGGACTTAACATCCGAAGTCATCAGTCCCCTAGAACATAGAACTACTTAAACCTAACAAACCTAAGGACATCAGACACAGCCATGCCCGAGGCAGGATTCGAACCTGCGACCGTAGCGGCCGCGCGGTTCCAGACTGAAGCGCCTAGAACCGCTCGTCCACTGCGGCCGGCATTCTGGATCGTCCTCAGTCATACTTTGTAACACGTACATTTTCTAAGCGTGTGATTCATGTGTGTCCAAAATCCTCATTACTGACGTTTGCCTCACCACAGCTTCCTCAGAGATGCAGCGAGACCATGCTACATACTCCTACTAAACGATACCCAGAACAGCGGTTAATGTTGCTTCATCCGTAGCCATTTTCTATCCTCCAGCTTTAGGTTTGTCTACGACACACTGTAGGTAATGGATAATCTGTCTGGATGGTAAGTAGTTCCGTGAAGATGTTGATGGAGTAGCCATGGGTTGCCACTAGCAGCACCTGGTAGTGTCAAACTCTATATGGAGCACTTGGAGGAAATGGCACTAAAAACTGCAGGGCTGAAACCCAAACTATTCATGCATTCCGTGGATGTCACCTTCGTTCTTTGAGAACATGGCAAAGAGACGGTTTTAGATATTCTAATGAAAAGAATAACAGAAGTACCAAAGGAAATGCAGTCTACCGAAAGGGGACCCATTCAGATTTGTGCCGCCAAGCAACGAGCTACCATCTGTCACAGCAGTAGGCTGTTCGGACAACTACTTAGCAGGGTTCAAACGGCTCTGAGCACTATGGGACTCAACATCTGAGGTCATCAGTCCCCTAGAACTTAGAACTACTTAAACCTAACTAACCTAAGGACATCACACACATCCATGCCCGAGGTAGGATTCGAACCTGCGACCGTAGCACTCGCGCGGTTCCAGACTGAAGCGCCTAGAACCACTCGGCCACACTGGTCGGCCACTAAGGTGACAAAAGTCATGGGATAGCGATATGGACATACAGAAAAGGGAGTAGTATCATGTATGCAAGGTATAAAACGGAAGTGCATTGGCGAAGATGTAATTTGTACTCACGTGATACACGTGAAAAGTTTCGGACCTGATTATGGCTGCACAACAGGAACTAAAAGACTTTGAATGCGGAATATTAATTGGAGCTACACGCATGGCAATCGTTCCGAGATCCTCAGTGTCAAGAGTGTGGCGAGAATACCAAATTTCAGGCAATTACCTCTCACCATGGACAGCACATTAGCCGATGGCCTTCACTTAAGACTGAAACGTCTATCAGACGCCGGTCTTGGTGGCCGAGTGGTTCTAGGCGCTGCAGTTCGGAACCGCGCGACTGCTACGGTCGCAGGTTCGAATCCTGCCTCGGGCTGGGTGTGTGTAATGTCCTTAGGTTAGTTAGATTTAAGTAGTTCTACGTTCTAGGGGACTGATGACTTCAGACGTTAAGTCCCATAGTGCTCAGAGCCATTTGAACCATTTTTTTAAGCGTCTAGAACCGCTCGGCCACACCGACCGGCAGTTAGCAGGGGACGTGTTATTTGTGACAAAGACAGCCTTCTAGCTGAGATGCAACACCTTAAACATGTGTTTCACCAAACTGGGTGCAGTTTAGACGTGTATCGAATAGAACGAGTGCTACAGCCATCTGCAAGAATGAGGTATAGAAAGGGAAACTATCCTTTATCCCCTATGTTGGATCTCTTTCAGGCAAAATTGCGACGATCATGAGAGAAAAACGACAGCAGATCTATCTTTCGACGAGCACAAAAAACGAAAGATATTCTTCACTCGGTAAAGGGCAGACTGCAACTGCAAATATCCAGTATACGTAGAATCTCTCGTGCGTGTGGCATCCAGTTCATAGGGCAAACACTGTGCTGCATATTGCAACGCCGTGTGGAACACAACGGGGACGTCTGCAGCATAAAGATAAATCAACAGTAGCAGAACACAGCCCCAATGAACATTCCTTTGAATTTGAGGGACCAAGATTGTTGTGCCGAGCTCTTGGGAGAGAATTATTAAAATAATCGATTGAGATAAGGCTCCATGACAAACTCGTCATCAAGGACGAGGGCTAGCGGCCACGTTTGGTGTGAGGACCCGCACCAACAGAGCTGTACGCTGAGATGGCGCCCGGCATTTGACGCTTCGGGAGTCTGGGCAAGACTGAATGCTCCGAGAGTCGAGCGGCGGTCCGTCACGCCGACCTCTGCGCCCGAGTGAAGATGTGGAGAGAGGTGGCCGCCGTTCAGGTATAACGGTATAAATGGGACGCCCGCGCAGTCTCGACACTACGGCAGAAGATCACGAGAGTGACGCTGATCGGAATGCTGAGGAGATTCAACGCAGCCACCCACGCGAAAACCCGAAAACATTTGGTCAGCAGTAAACACCGGGGGAAGTAGACAATCGCACTGAAAGGCAACGCGGTTTCCTCGCCTAATTCTCTGTTTGACACTTTACATGACCATATTTCCGTTCGAAAATTATGAGTTACAACCGAGATGGCGTTTTCCGAAATGGGTGCTATATTGGTAATACAGAAGCATTCGGGAGGACGACACTTTAAACCCGCGTGTAGCCATCCTGATTCAGTGTTCCCGTGATTTCCTTAAATCGCTTCAGGCAAATACCGGGATAGGTTCCTTGGATAGGGCATGGCCGCCTTCCTTCCCCATCTTTCGCTAATGCGATGGGACCGATGACTCGGTTGTTTGGTCCCCTTCCCAAAGCAACCAACCAACCATTGGTAATAAAGACTAGAGGGTTCTCCCCCTTTCCAAACTCATGCCATGACTTTAAATTTCCTTTTATCCACCTGTTTTCTCTTAGAAGGGATGTGTCACACCTCTGCAGTCCTCAAGCATCGATTGCAAACCGACCAGCGCAGTGCCGCGGAACAGCGTCAAGAAGGTGCTGACTCGTGCGCTAATGGAAAGAGCAGGTAGCGTCACACCTGCAGGAAGACAGCGTCCAGCGACCCTTGTCAGCCGCCCATCACTGGTCGGGCCTGGTTCGGTCTCAGACTTCGAAAGCATAAGAAGACGTTATTCACCCTCATTCATCAGGGCAATTTGCAGAACCTCGCCCTCCCGGATGTTGAACTTCACTGCGACATTTACCCTTCCTTCAAACTGTAACCTGCCCTTGTCCCCCCCCCCCCCCACCTCCTGCCCCAGGGCTCCCTTTTTTCCCCTCCTTCTTCCAGAGCGGATTTTTCTCCTTCCCTCCCTGAGTCCCTGCACCCCCTCCTTGACTGCTTCCCTCCCACGTCCTTGCCTCCCTTCCCTCCCTGGCCCTACTCAGCGCGCCCCATGCCTATCTCCCCCCATCACTTCCCCTCCCTCCCTTCTTCCCTTCTCCCACCTCTCCCCCTCCATCCATTCTTCCCTCCTCCCTTCTCCCCACCCTCCATTCTTCCCTCCTAAATGGTTCAAATGGCTCTGAGCACTATGGGACTTAACTTCTGAGGTCATAAGTCCCCTAGAACTTAGAACTACTTAAACCTAACTAACCGTATCGGTCGCGCGGTTCCAAACTGAAGCGCCTAGAACCGCTCGGCCACCCCGGCCGGCCGATCTGGCGGGTGGTGCGGGCAGCAATCTGCGGTTGTTTGCTGATGATGTCTGTGGAAGGTGTCGAAGATGAGTGACTGTAGGAGGATACGACATGACTTAGACTAAATTTCTAGGTGATGTGATGAATGGCAGCTATCTCTAAATGTAGAAAAATGTAATTTAGTGCGGATGAAGAGGAAAAACCCACGGTGTTCGGATACAGCATAACTAATATCCTGTTTGACAAAATCGCGTCGTTTAAATACCTGGATGTAACGTTGCAAAGGCCGTCCGCTATGCCCGAGCGGCTCTAGGCGCTTCACTCCGGAACCGCACTGCTGCTACAGTTGCCGGTTTGAATCCTGCCTCGGGCATGGATGTGTGTGATGTTCTTAGATTAGTTAAGTTTAAGTAGTTCTAAGTCTGGGGGACTGATGACCTCAGATGTTAAGTCCGATAGTGCTCAGAGCCATTTGAGCCATTTGAACGTTGCAAAGCGATGTGAAACGAACAGAGCATGTGAGAACAGTGGTACAAAGAGCGAATGCTCGACTTCAGTTTATTGGGAGAATTCTAAAAAAGTGTGGTTCATCTATAAAGGAGGCCACGTATAGGACGCTAGTGCGACCTATTCTTGAGTATTGCTCGACTATTTGGGATCCGCAAAAGGTCAGATTAAAGGAAGACACCTAAGCAATTCAGAGGCGGGTTGCTGGATCTGTTGCCGGTAGCTTGGTCCAACGCGCTAATGTTACGGACATGCGTCGCGAACTCAAATGGGAATCCCTAGATGGAAGGCCACGTTCTTTTCGAGGAACACAATTCCGAAAATTTAGAGAACCGACATTTTAAACTGACTACGGAACGATTCTACTGCCGCCAACATACATTTCGCGTAAGGACCACGAAGATAAGTTATGAGAAATGATGGCATATATGGATGGATATAGACTGCCGTTTTTCCCTCGCTCTCTTTGCGAGTGGAACAGAAAACTAAACGGCTAGTAGTGGTAGAGCACAGCCATCACCACGCATCGTACGATGGCTTGAAGAGTATCGATGTAGATGTACATGTATAGTCTACCAAAACGTAAAGCAGATAAGCTATTCTAGATAATTTTATTTTTGATTATCTTAAAGAGGCGAAGATTTACAGCTTTTGAACCATATGTCTTTTTTATGACTGAAGATGTTGTTTGTCCAAAATTAGTAGAAATTAGTAGATGTAATAAAGTTGTATACAGATGTCGTGCCAAACTATAGGGTTTCAAGAACAGGATAAATAGAAATGTACCCAACAGGGTTTGCGTTCAGTGACACTGAAAACATGGCACCTAGCGCAAAACTTAAGCCTAAAACTGCTGCTTGCAATCCGTAGTACCAAACCGCTATACCGGAATCCAGCAATAGTTGCAGCTGGTCTATCTAACGACTTCTAGGGGCAACAGAAATTTTGTCTGCAATATTTCGAGTAATTATTGAGCGGGTGTAGAAAAATTTCCGCCACCAGTCACAATAAAAGATTATTTGTTTCGTCACACGACAGGTTTCGGGGTTGTGCCCATCCTCACGTGTTTATACATTCATGTACATGTTTATATTGCTGGAGATCACTGTATAAACACAAAAAAATTATTTGTTGGTGACTAAACAGACACAAGTGGAACAATTGTAAGTGGCAAGGCAGCATTTGTCGAAAATATATCCGTATTTACATAAAGATGAAGCATCATTATTATAATTACGCTGTGTTGACAGTTTCTCCACTTAGTTGCACATTTGTTATCATTTTCACGTCCATATTTCAGTATTATAAATTTTAGCTCCGTGTTCCAGTATTACGACATGCACTCGTGAAATACACTGTGTTTACTTACAAACATGTAGGCTATGGTCAAAGAAGTTAGACTTAGGGTATGTAATGATGGCTTGGTTCAAATGGCTCTGAGCACTATGGGACTTAACATCCGTGGTCATCAGTCTCCCAGAACTTAGAACAACTTAAACCTAACTAACCTAACGACATCACACACATCCATGCCCGAGGCAGGATTCAAACCTGCGACCGTAGAGGTCGCGCGGTTCCAGACTGAAGCGCCTAGAGCCGCACGGCCGCACCGGCCGGCTGTGTGAAGATGTTGCTCATACAGAAACATGTAGATTACGCTCAAAGAACTTAGCCATAGGAAGTGCAAGGATGTTGCGCATATAGAAACTTAAAAAGCTACTATAAACTGCGAAGTTTTATTGATCCACATTATGAAATTTTTTTGATCCACATTTTTGTTGGAGAACTTGGTTCTAGGAAGCACAATGATGTTACATATAGGAAATTACTGTATATATATATATAACATCATTGTAATTCCTAGATGTAAGTTATCCGACAAAAATGTGGATGAAAAGAATTACTATACATATGACTGGTAGCGGAAATTTTTCTACACTCTATAAAGGAACAGTCACGGAGTTCAATATCATCCTCTATGGATAACATTCAATTACTGACCGATTTTAAAATTTTAAAATGCGGTCATAAGCTACTCATTAAGAGATATAATCTTTCGTTAAGATTTTAATATAGTTACAAACTGTGCGTTTGTTGTCGGTAACTATATTTAAAAATGCTTGTGCGACTTATCAGCACTTTTAAATTCACTTGCAGGGTTACTGTTATTACGGTCACACACTTCTACCAGGATTTCAGGTCCGATTTATAGTTACATTTTCGGTATTGTAGATGTGAAACGTGTAAGTATCATTTAAAGATCAAATAGTCGTCCCCATACGGCTGTTCTGAGGTAGCTTTACCGCGCAAAGGGTTAGATTGAGAGTACTCTCTCTTACTTTCAGAGCTTAGATGATTCGTATTTTAGTTAGGACCCCGTACGGCTATTACATTTATGGTTGATGACCAACTGAAACCAGTAAATGATGGGATATTTGGTAGAAGAAGTTTATAATGTGTTCTAGTAGTATGGGAGCCATCATCTAATTCACAAGTTCATTGTCCATTATGAACCCAAGATACTTTGAAAGATTTTTACTACAAGTAGTCCGGTTAAATCAACAAGCACGTTTCACACAGAATATGAGGTTATTGTCACACTCGATCGTCCAACATCAACCATGGGGCGAGTGAAACAGAGCACGCTCGTGTGGTGGCTCGCTTTGTGACCTCTGAGAACGTGGGAGGTGGGAGAACACGAATACATCATCTCTCTAAGCGCCGCTTTCCCGTAGTGACCGGCGAGCATTGTTATGTCGCATTCGCGTGGGATGAAGCGGGATGAAAGCTTCCGGAACAGAGAGTGGACGCGTGTCAGCGTTATCCGGGACAAGCTCATTGCGTCATTACGCCTGATGTGACCGAAACTTTGACGGATTTACTCTGCTTTTATGGGGTTGCGCCAGCTAAAAGCACCGTCCTGGTATGAGTACTTCATTTCCGGAGATTTTGCTCTGCCTTCTCTGTGACAAAACGGTATTATCTTTTATTCTCCCATCGTGCTGCCACATTTTCGGAAGTGTTTCAGGCCATCGATTTGTCTCTTAACTGAAGGTAACGAATTGTCGATCTGTCAACGCCTTATTGGCAGAAAAGGAGACATAAATTACCTAACCGAACTATGCCTGACGTTAGCTTCTTAACGAAGGATAACACACATCACTTTCAGAAGACCAGGTCTACCACAATCAACCAGTGTAGTCATTATGGTGTACACAGCTGGACCAGAAATGATCTGCTCTATAGTCATGCACATAATATTCACAAATATTTGCCTATGACACAATAAAAACAATTATTATTTATTTTATTTATTGCGGTTTTCCTTTGTACAATGGTTTCTCTTCAACGTCCCTCCGCTTAGCTGGGTGGTAACGTGCTTGTCTCCTATGCAAGCAGGCCGCGGTTCGATTCCCGGCCCCGTTGGATACTTTCTCCGCTCGTGCAGTGGGACTTGTGTTGTCCTCATCATGTCATCCTCATCACCGGAGCGCAAGTCACCCAATGCGGCGTCGAATGAAATAAGACAGCAAAGGACCTGGAAGAGCAGCTGAACGGGACAGTGTCTTGAAAGGAGGATATAAGATGAACACCAACAAAGGCAAAGCAAGAATAATGTAATGTGAAGCTGCGGGAATTAGATTAGGAATTGAGACGCTTAAATTAGTATAGGAGTTTTGCTATTTGGGGAGCAAAATAACTGATGATGGTCGAAATAGACAGGATATAAAATGTAGACTGGCAATGACAAGGAAAGCGTTTCTGAAGAAGAGAATTTTGTTAACATCGAGTATAGATTTAAGTGCCAGGAAGTCGTTTCTGAAAGTATTTGTATGGAGTGTAGCCATGTATGGAAAGTGAAACATGGACGGCAAATATTTTGGACAAGAAGAGAATAGAAGCTTTCCAAATGTGGTGTTACGGAATAATGCTGAAGATTAGATGGGTAGATCACTTAACTAATGAGGAGGTATTGAATAGGATTGGGGAGAAGAGAAGTTTGTGGCACAACTTGACTAGAAGAATGGAGCGGTTGGTAGGACATGTTCTGAGGCATCAAGGGATCACCAATTTAGTATTGGAGGAAAGCGTGGAGGGTAAAAATCGTAGAGGGAGACCAAGAGATGAGTACACTAAACAGATTCAGAAGGAGGTAGGTTGCAGTAGGTACTGGGAGATGAAGAAGCTTGCACAGGATAGGGTACCATGGAGAGCTGCATCAAACCAGTCTCAGGACTGAAGACCACAACAACATCAACAACAAAGCACCAGTTGGACGGCATTGGCACGGTACCCCTCAGGAGGACATCCAACAACTCTTTCAATCAGTGCCATGCCACCAACTACTTGCATTAGCGTCAGAGATGGACCAACGTGTTGTTGGCTTGCTCCATTTGTGAACTCTTTCTGTTCAATAAATCGTCCAACTTTACTGAAATCGTAATCATTTGTTTGTCTGTACATGTAAATCACATCTGCCGATTTCCGTCCCATTCGGATAATTCCTCCGTGGTGCGCCGGTTTTTATATTTTTTATTTATTCATTTTTTAACAGTGTATGTGGCAGGTGAAATAGCTTCAGGCTTCTTCCAGTTCCAAAGAAGGCAGGCGAGAATACTACCTAACCATCAGTTCAGTAATTCATGCTTGCAAAACATTGCCTGGAATTCTTATAGAAGAAATGAAAAACTAGTAGACGCCGACTTCACGGAAGAACAGTTTTGGCTCCGGCGAGATGTAGAAAAATATCTTATACGTTTACAGCACCTATAGATTTAGTGAAAGTGGAGTCAACTACACTCTTCGACCTTTTTGAAATTTTCAGGGATAAAATATATGGTGGGAAAGGTTATTTACATCTTTTACTGAAATCCGAGAGCAGTTATAGAAGTCGAAGGCCATCAAAGGGAAGAATTAGTTGAGAAGGGAGTGGGACAGGGTTGTAGCCCATCTCTGACGTTATTCAGTCTGTATACTAACCAAGCTGTCAAGGAAACCAGGGGGAAATTTGGAAACGGAATTGAAGTTCTGGGAGAAGAAATAAAACTTTAATGTTTGCTGATGACATTGTAATTCTGTCAGAAAAAAGTCGACGTAGACTTAAATGTTCTCTCCAGGAACACAGCGTCACATGCAATAATGGAGCTACGAATTCTGCAATCTACTATGCGTGGCTGCACAATATTGTAACAAATTACGGAGACGAAAAGTGCCTTCGTATGCTCATAGGCACTTAAAAGTCCATCGTCCCGCCCAATTTGAGTGTTAGGGTGGTTCTGTTCATACACTGGTCGTGTGGTACAGTGCAGTGCTCTTCGGCATACTAACCTTGGTTCATCGGTGCTTTGTACGTCCGCCCCGATAGCTGAGTGATTGCCGGCACGGTAACTCAGCGTGTTCGGTCAGAGGGTTAGCAGCCCTCTATAAAAAACTAAGTTAATGGATCAACGACGAACTGAAACGGGTGTCTTGCGACGTCCGCCACGAGCAGATGTAACGAACGAAAACGAACAAAATGAGATTAAAAAGAAGAAAAAAGTGGTCAGCGAGACGGATTCCCGTCCTACGGGCCTAGGTTCGATTCCCGGCTGGTTCGGAGATGTTCTCCGCTCATGGACTGGGTGTTGTGTTGTCTTCATCACCATTTCATCCCCATCCGGCGCGCAGGTCGCCCAGTGTGGCGTCGAATGTAATCAGACCTGCACCAAGGAGGTCGGACTTGCCCCGCAAGGTGATTCCCGGCCAATGACGCCAAACGCTCATTTCCATTTTTCCAGTGCTTTGTTTCTCAAGGGTTGTTAGCAAAGTTTTTGTTTAAATCGAACCATAAGTCTTCTCAAAATCTATGACTCCAAAGCAAAGTGCTAATTCATAGTAACTGCTGTGCTCTGCAGTAATGTTAATTGCACACACAAATTATCCTTCGCTTGATTAAAACAGTTATTGATTGTTTTTCCCATAATTTCGGCAATGACTTTGTAATCAGCTGTAACTCGATATTTTGAGATACATGGGCAACAATTAACGAGTTTTAATACCAGATTCGGACTGTAAGAAAACATTTCGTTACACGTATTCTTTCAGCCAGCACATTTGTAACGCCTCTGTCAAAAGAAGCTTGCTGTTCTGTCATTCGTTCGAACATGATAACTATTTTTATTCCTCGCCCACACGCTTCACTTCATAACGTGTTATAATTACAGTTTTAGTTATCAACAGTTAAGAACAACTGCATACTTCTTCCCTCATCTAGATAAACAGCTCAAACAACAGCAGAAGACAGTACCTAGAGCAAATATGAAATTTTATTTCAGTCTCGATCTCAAAGCATTTTTGTTAACGTAAGACCTGTTGTTAACATAGCACCTCACGTGCCTTTCATCGGATATGAAGTGTAACGTACAAATGCTTGCTTAGGAACAGCACGAAAATCTGTCAGAAGCTACAGACTAAGTAAAGAAGAATGTATTGCTAACAGTAACGCGATCACTACATCCCAACTCGTCGACTAGCTGGGTCGGAAAGGGTTACAAAGTTCACCGCCGCTTTTCATCGCGCTGTCCTCAACGATTCTATGCATGCGCGGTACGCATTGTGCGGAGTTTGGCGGAGGGCAACAGTGTGTTACCCACAGTCCGTTAGAAATTGATCCCAAGCCACTAACCTACATCTATAATTCCAACAGCACGCTGGAATGCACAATGTGTCGATGCCTTTTCAATGGAATAACAGGTTTCACAAGCCATGCGGGACTCACAACAGAATTATAGAACGTACTACGCAGTGGTCACTGTGGTCAGACGCAGAAAACACGTGACGTATCGAGTTCTCTCTGAATTTTGTTGGGGCTTTCAGACTGACCACCGTCAACGGCGCCCTCTACTTCAGCACCACTAGCGCACTGACAGTTCCACATCAACTGCCAGAAGAACAAAAGGATCAGGCAGTGTATCCATTTTCAGGTCATCGCCTGGTGTAGCATTCACACTACTGACACTTTCAGAAAGAGGATCACAAGTTTTGAACTGTAAATTGGAAATAACAAATGTTCTCGGTGCCATTTTTTTCACAAAACTCATTTTCGCTGCTATTGTGTCTTCGGTGCTCTATTGCTTGTCTCTCTAGATTTACTCCAGCTGCCAAATCAGGTAGAAAATGTTCCAAACATTCAGTACTAGATGGCGCATTGTTCTCGTGCCAGGCAGAGCTTCCCACTGGAGCGCGAGGCCTCGGCGTCTTTCCATTTGGCCTGGGATTTCTTGCTAAAATGGGAATCTGACACCTGTAATATTCCATCTTAATCAGTACGTAACAAGGTTAAACATTAAATAAAGTAACTGCGTTTCTGGCACAAGCATTCATCTTTCTTGCACTATAATAATTATCATGTGGAGGATGTAATTTCAAACTAAATGTGTTTAACCTTTAGTTCTCTTTTGTTTCCTGTTCATTGTCTGAGGTTGGTTTTTTTTTATGTGATGACTGGAATAAATTTCTTCATCTTTTTCGTCATTTAATAAAATCAGCTCAGGTTTTCACGACACATCTTATATAGACAAGTGAGACAAATTAAAATCTTCAGGCGAGTGGCATAGTTTCCTCCAAGTAGTGAATTAATCACAGGTTGACTGACATGGTACCTTTACCAGTCAAAAACTAAACGGACTGCTTCCATTGGAGAGCAGTCTCCACACTTATAATCTGGCATTGTTCTCGAAACAAACTTTTTAGTTTCGATCATTTTAAAATTAGTACATTAATTTTGACAAAAGTATATAGAATTCTTGAAACTTGAGAATTAGCGTTACAAGAATACTGTATAGATTGCTGAAATTTTATTCCGTTTTGCAGAAGAATATTCTATTTCTACAGCAATAACTTTCAAATGAATTATTTAATAAAATGATTCTTTGAAAAGTAGAGAAATGGAGGTCTCAGTTGAGGGATGTCAGGGCTAATAAAACTTTCACCTGTGTACAAATTTGGGTAATACATAGTTCGTAGGTATTGCATTTTACCATATTTCTTTACATAACATATTTTAACAAAAATTAACTACAGTTTTAGAATCACAGGGCTGCTAACTAAATACTGAACCCTAATATCTAATGCTAAATATCGTCAATAAGATTTCTACAATTCCTGGAACATGTTGCTCACACAATACATATTTAATAAATGGTATAAAAGAAACAAAGTGTTATTGGAGTAATTATTCCACCTTTTGTTTTTATTTACAACTTTTATTTTAAAATAAATGATGTGATGACGAACCTGTAATACTATACGTTAAACATTTGATGTACTTAACTATAGCTCAAAAAATTGTTTTGTTAGTTACAATACATGCTGAATGAAATATATACTTATAAGTTAGTATTGAGAGCTTTTATAAACACTGGTAGCGACTATTACAGTAACCGAATTTTTCCGATTCCCAGATATATTTTTACGCTACGGCTATCTGTCCTGACTGTTATCGAGATATCGGCTGCCCGTCATATTTGCAGGAGTAACTAACCTTGTTCTCTAGCTTAATCTCTGAGATTGTGTTCAATACACTACCAGAAATTAAGCACAAGTGGAGACTCTACGAAGCTACGTAAACAATAGTCATAGACAGACTTGAAGGAACAGATAGACGAAACAAAATTCTCAGATACAGATACGAGAAGCTCGCAATCTGTTGAGAAACAAATGAGTGAGAAAGCACGCTTACTGTTAAAGCAGTGCATGTAGTCGTTCCGGTAGCTACTGATCGGTCAAAAGGAGGAGGACAAGCACAAAAAATACTGAAACATACAAGAAATAAAGGTGGGCGAGAGAGAATCTTTCTACGGCGACATTAGGAACTTTTACCGTTGCTTGAGCAGCAGCATGGATGAGTTTGTGGTTGCGATCCTACTTTCGAGTTATCATCATAATATCTATTAACTCTCGTATGATCAAGCAGGGTATTCTGACTACTGAAAGTGGATTTTTTTCGCTATAACACTTATCTTACTTTATCCTAAAATGAATGAAATTTTATTCACACTCGTGATCACCTAATTTCATTGTTTTTACAGTTTTATTATTGACGGGATATATTGGGGCTGTTGTGAGACTACCCCGCTTGGTATGAAATGACTTACTTTCTAATGGGTGAGAAGTAAAGGTTTCACTAAATATTTCCCTCATTCACCTTCATTATTTAATTTTCCTGTTGCTGAGTTTTACCACCCATCCAATGTCTGGTTCAAGAAACACACTGTTCTCTCCCATTTCTGGTTACTCTTGTTGAGTAAAATTAGACGCTGACTGTTAAACTGAAGTTACATGAATCTAGATGTCAGCTGTAAGTGCAGATGCTCAAAGCACTCTCTAAAAAGGAGATAATACAAATTCTAGACATTTACATTCTCAAGGAAAATTAAATTGAGTAGGACATTTACAGTGAACTGAATGAATGTATGGGACCTCTCGACAAAGACCATACCACAGCAACAGATGCAGTCGAAGATGAAATATCAGAAAATAGCACACATTTATCTGAGCATGTAGGTGAGAAGGCGAAGACGTGAGAGTTGTGTTTATTTCTGGGACTGGGCTAAAATTTGTCAGTGAACCACCAAAACCTGGGTGGAGCCGACTTCACGACGTCTGGAGCATAACATACGGCCCAATAAATGATTTGAAAATATTCAGAATAACTAACAGTCACTTTTGCTATTCATTTCACCAGAAATTTTGAGCATTAATGTTGATTAAGTAAAGTGGGAAACAGAAAGAATAATTTCTATGTTAATGCAACTCATTTATTCAGGAAAGTGATACGGAGGATCTAAGCGCAACTAAAGTGTATGATACAGTAGCAAATCTTATAGCGGCTGGTCGAACCCATGGAGGTCGCAAAAGCGCTTCAGCTCTGTGGGGAGGTAATGTGGCTTTTCGGCAGCGTTCCTTTTCTGGTGACATCTTAAGAAACAGATTTATGTCCATATTGAAATTCTTGCGATCCGACAACAGAGACACAGGATCACGAAGAACAGAAGAAACCTAAGACAAGTAACATGAAATTTTATAATAAATTTCATAATAATACTGTTGGACACATTTTAGTCTAATTTCTGTAAGAATTTCTATTCTGATGAATACGTTACTGTCGATGAACGATTAGCAACATGTCGAGGAAACTGCCCTTGTAGGGTTTATATGAAGAGTACCTCAGGCAAGTACTGCATGAAAATTTGCGTTTGTGCCAGTATGAAGAGTTCTTACTTACTACGGCTACAAGTTTACGTGAGGAAGTTGTACAACGCTCGAGAAGTGAATCAAAGACAAGGAGTTGTTTTGGATCTGGTGGAACAATTCCTCAGTGAGTGTCATGATGCGACAAACGTTAATTTTTTCACCGGTTTTCCGTTGGCTGCTGAACAACTAAAACGAAACATGATAGCAGATGGTACGCTGGATTACAATTTGAAAGAAATTCTGAAGGAATTTTTGTCTGCCAGAAAGAAAGAACTCACCGTTCAGTGTCTGTTTTCACAGGTGACGTGACTATAGTTTCCTATATTCCAAAAGTGGCAAGTCGATAGTCTCACACTCTGCTTAGATACATGAGAGGCAAATGATTGGTGAAGAAGGCAAATAAAAACATGAAACCATACCACATTACAGCAAAATCAATGATACCATAGGTAATGGAGACCAAAAAGAAAATATAGCTGTGTTTAAGGAATGAGGTGGTGCCCACAAGCACTTTCCATTGGATTTGAAGCAGTGAATGCATATGTTGTAAGATGTTGAACTTCAGGAAGGGAGAAGAGGAGGAGGAGGAGGACAAATCCTTTGTATGTCCTCATTTGGTCCTGGAGTGAGGGGGAAATTGGGGATGGTGGGTGTGGGGTTACCTTGACCTTGACCTTGGCTGGATGGAAGGAAGGGTGGTGAACTTTTGCTTTTCTTCAAACTCCCCTAGAAGAAAGTGAGCAAGTGAGAGCCACTAACAGTCTTGTGCATCGTTTAAAGCCTCAGCTCCCAAAGAAACTAGTCCATGGAGCAAAAAGGCACTATTTTTATGGCCTGCCAGTATTTTTTCCACATTATTTCTGAAAGGGCCACTCTGGAACGTTCAGTTGCCAGCCACTTGCTTCTCCTAATGGTCAGTTGTACCTTTCAGATGTAAATCTAGGTGCCTACAAAGACAGTATTCTAATGGTAATCGCCTTCTTGATGGTAATTAGCATTTCTTTAACACCCTTAGTTGTCTGCTTACAAAAGTAAGGGAGAACTACCTCTTTACATG
This sequence comes from Schistocerca piceifrons, assembly GCF_021461385.2. Classification (NCBI taxonomy): domain Eukaryota; kingdom Metazoa; phylum Arthropoda; class Insecta; order Orthoptera; family Acrididae; genus Schistocerca; species Schistocerca piceifrons. Next base: position 767,624,875 of record NC_060141.1, on the reverse strand, counting down.
CCATCATCATTATTTGCTTACCTTGAAAGGTGGCTACACTAAACCACGGCGCCAGAGATTGCGCCAAAGAGTTTTATTCGGCCGCCTCCACTGGCAGTGCTTGTCGAGATGTGGCAGTAGTCAGTGCTTGTTGAGAAGTGGTAGTAGTCAGTCGTTGTTGAGATGTCGTCGTAGTGAGTGGTTGTGCAGATCTTGCTGAGAGGATATTGACAGCTGTACTATTTGAGGCCATGTTTTATGCAGTTGTTTGATGGGCTAGACAGCAGATGTTGTTCGAATGGAGATATTGTAATGATCAGAGTGCTTTTCGGCAATATATATGAAGGTAAAAAAATTCCCTTTTTTTTATTATTTCAGTGTCTTAAATAATGCGTGATTACAGGTTCAGTCAACAAAGCATCTGGCTTGTGTTCTTGTATTAGAGTGTAATTCTGGTTTCCTTATGCAATTATAGTATTTCTATTTCTTTAATTGCTTCAGTATAAATGGTGCTCAAAATATCTTGTCTTATTGACGAAGAACCGTGCCAGATGTGTACGTTGAATCACACTTCCACACACAGAACAGCTACACTGCAGTCAGATTACGTACTAAAAATAGTCAGGACAAACCTTTTACGAGACTTCGTAATCGGACTTACAGCTACTAAAAATTAAAAGTATTTGCATTCATTATATTTAATTAAGCCCCCATGCACGTGGCGACCGCTGCTTCGGATCGTCCCTTGGAATTCTTCTGATTGTATAAATAGCAGACAGTAGTATTGTTGTAGTAATTCGTAGTTTAGTAATTGTAGTCTATATTGCATGTGTAGATTTGGTAATTGTCTTTCTTCTAATGGTATTTTTTTGCAGAATTTAATTTTTGTTGTCTTGTATACGGGTTTGACAATTTTGTGCAATTATGAAGATTTCAATTGTTCGTTAATCGTGTTTGAGGGAAACATTTCATGTGAATGGTATTGTTGGAGATAAAGAGTCTGTGTGTAATTTTCGTACAGTGACGAGTTTTGTATGTTTTGTAAATGATTACGCGATCAATGAAAAAGGCAAAAATGATTAATAGTGAGAATGACGAAATTGTTAACATGGCGAACTCGCCAACGCAGGAGAACAGTATGATGAATAATGAAGTTGAAAACAATTTAATAAGTCGGGAAGATAGTCCGGAACCATTTCAAAATTTTTCTCAATCAGAATATTCACAGAATACGAGATTAACGATAGAAGATTCTGGAATAGTATCGAACACAGATAGCTTTATGGTTATGCAGAAGGAAGTTAGTTTTACGGGAAATGTTAGGAGCGAAAAGAATTTCGAACCGGTTAATATGGAGCAGTTGATGGGTGCTATATTAAATTTGGGAGCACGAATGGAAACACGGTTAGACTCACAAACAGGAACAATTAAAACTGAGATAGGAACAATTAGAACTGGTATGGGAACAATGGAAACACGGTTAGACTCACTGGAATCACAAATAGGAACAATTAGAACTGATATGGGAACAATGGAAACACGGTTAGACTCACGAATAGGGACATGTTTCAAAAATATGAAAGATGAATTGAAGAAAGAAATCAGAGAAGAAGTACAACCGATTTTGAATGCTCACGATAATAGATTAATTGCAGTAGTGATTAGACAAAAGAAACAGGATAGAGAACAGGAAGAAAGAGATCGCGTGATAGTACAAAAATTTTCAGAGTTAAATTTACAACGTGCACACGATAAGGAAGAAATATTTGAGAGAATCGAGGAATCCGTACCAAATGACAGAATAAATAATCTAACACAACAATATGAACAGTTAACTAATAAATGTGTCAATACTGAAACCCGAGTCGCGACACTTACAGAAGACGTAAATAAACAGCAACAACAAATAGGTGATTTATCGGAAAGAGTGGAGGAGATTTCAGATAAATTGATGATTCTTAGTTTACATGGGGACAGAGATTCAGATGATACAGCTCCATTACCATTTGCAGAAACAGAAGAGTACCAGAACATAAATAAACATGTTGAAAATCAGGGAAAATTTAATGAACGCGTTAAAAGGGAATTTGAGACATTACAAAAGCAAGTCAAACAAATTGAAGGCGAAATCGTAGGAAAAGACAGATGAAGAAATTTAGAATCACAGATAGCTGAGGGGTTTGAAGAAAATAATTTGTTTCATTTACGAGATGCAACAAGAGAGCGCCAGGCGCGCGAACTTGACAATAATCGACATTCGGACTGGGACAGACGCGGTAGGTCTTTGTCGCCGCGAGGAGAAAACTTTGACTATAAACACTTCTTGACTGTTCGGAAATTTAAGATCTTTCGCAATTCTAAGAATGACATACATCCATGTTCATGGTTAGATTAATTTATGTACGCACTCCCACCAAATTGGCCACTCAGTCACAAACTGAAAATTAAGTGCGGCTATTAATGTCCTCAGGGGATTCACTACACTAAGTGAATACGTGCCGTAGCGTGCATAGGGCCATGAGCTGTAGTGGTGCTATTTCCCTTTTAGTTTTCTGCACTGCTGCCTACTCTTTTACTATTCTTTTCATCTGTCAAAACAACTCTTCGACTATCAATCTATCTAGAGAGTAAGTAAAGACTATGACTATGACTATTTTACCCAAAAGTGATTTCGGAAATTATCATTTGGACTTAACTGTACCTTCAGCAGCATTCATTCGTAGTTTAAACGAAATTGTACCTGTTTATCATCGTGACAATATTACTTCATATGTTGACGATATTCTTATTGCTAAACGTTCTTGGAGTGAGCACAACAAAATTTTGGATTCATTATTACGTATTTTTGCAAGAGTTGGCATTACAGTGAACTTGGAAAAATCTGAATTTGGTCGTTCTCAGGTGAAATTTCTCGGTCACATTATTTCTACAGAAGGTATTCTTCCTGATCCAGAGAAACTAGACGTTATTCGTAATGATGCTGTTCCTACTACAAAACGTGATGTTCGTAGTTTCCTTGGTGTCTGTAATTTTCTTAGACGCTTTGTTAAATTGGACGATTTGACCACACCGCGTTTATGTGAACTATCTGGAAAGAATTCTAATTGGTGTTGGGGTGAGGAAGCTCAATCAGAATTTGAACAACTTCGTGATGCTTTAGTTGCTGCTCCACTTCTTTCACATCCGGATTTATCTAAAGATTTTTGTTTGGCGACGGACTCATCATACAAAGGCCTAGGTGCACATTTATTTCAAGAGATAGAAGAAAACGGTGTTGTAGTACAGAAAACTATTGCATTTGGAAGTCGTGTTCTCTCTAAATCAGAAAATAATTATTCGATTACGGAACTTGAAGCTTTGGCCGTTGTTTGGGCTTTCACAAAATTTCGAACATTTTTGTTTGGCAGACATACTAAGGATTACACCGATCATCGAGCTCTGGAATTTCTTATGTCAACAAAATTAACACGTGGAAGATTGTCACGATGGGCGTTGTATCTACAGGAATTTGATTTTAGTATTGTTTACATACAGGGTTCTTCAAACATTGTTGGTGATGCTTTATCACGTGCACCTATGGGTTTGAAACAAAGTGCTGAAGAGGACTGCAAAGAAAACAATTATTGTTTGATGTATATTCAAGGTGTTGCGTTTGAGAATTTTATTTCGTCTTCGCTCCAGGACATCGCTAAGGAGCAAAGTAAGGATCCAATCTGGAATGACATTAAGGAGAAGTGGAGGAGAAAGGAAAGCGTAGCGATCAGACAGCATTATTTAGTTCGCAATGATATTCTTTTTAAACGAAAATCGGTCGACAACTCTGTTTGGTTAGTTTGTATTCCTGATGAGTGGGTTAATAAATTGATTTGGTACACACATTTCAGTTATGCACACTTTGGTCCCAGAAAATGCTTTCACAAATTACGAGAAAATTGCTACTTCAGTAATATGGAAAAACGTATTCGATTTGTTCTTGCCAAATGCAAATTATGTCAAAAGGCTAAGCCGCCAACTATTTCTCACAGAGCACCGTTGTTTCCTATCATTCCAGCGAAATTAAAAGACATGGCTGCAGTCGATTTGTTCGGTCCAGTGGTTCGTTCTACTAATGGTTTTGCGTACATTTTCGTAGCAGTGGAACTGACATCAAAATGTGTGTGTTTTACACCTTTACGCAAAGCAACAGCTCGTTCGGTATCTAATGCTTTCATCAAACATTTTCTTTAAGAAGTGGGTCATGTTGATAAGGTTATATCAGATAATGGATCACTGTTTCGCTCTAAAATTTGGCTTCGTACTCTACGGCGTCGTAAGATTAAACCAATTTGCATTTCACCTTTTTCACCCTCAATCTAACGCTTCAGAGCGATGGATGAAGGAAATCAATAAACTGTGTCGACTTTATTGTCACCAGAATCACAGAATGTGGGATCAATATCTTCATATTTTTCAAAACATTCTGAATGAACTTCCTAATGACTCAACTTCTTTACCGCCTATACTGATATTAAAAAATAAAGCACCGACAAATCGGCTTTCTGAAATCGTTCCTTTTCCGCCTTCACGAAAACTGCAGCATTCTGAAGTTGTCAACCTGGCTGTACAAAATATTGCATCTGCAGCTGCTAGAAGAGAGAAATCAGCTAAAAGTCCTGGTTGTTTAAAAACCTTGTCAGTTGGTCAAAAGGTGTTAATTAAGTCTCATCGTTTGTTTCACAAAGGAAAAGGCTTGTGTCGCAAATTTTTTCTGCTTTATAACGGTCCATATAGAGTTCGCAAAATTATTCATGATAACACTGTCGAAGTAGAAACTCTTAAATCTCGACGCTCTAAGGGAATACATTATATACCTAACGTTAAAATATTTGTGGAATGACATACTTTTGAAAAATTTTTGTGGAATGACATACTTAGAGAAACTAACAGCTACATGTAAACATACAAAGAATACAAGGATACCGCGCTGTGTTTTGGCGGCGGCACATACTCAAAGCAACAGTCAAGTCTGTGCGCCGCACAAGGCAGTCGTTGACCGCAAACAATCACTTCCTACGTCACGTGCCTACAGCTGATCGAGCACTCAGTGCGAATACACTGACAGCCGTAAACAAATACACAGTCTAATTTCTCCGATTAAATTCAGTATAAAGCTATAGTGACTTGATAAATTATGTTATTAACGTTCAGTATTTTTCAGGATACGGTTGTATAAAATATTTAAGAACTTCAGGTAAATTCTGTGTCTGTCCGACGTTAAGAGGACTATGGAGAAAATTTCAGGAAGAATGTAATTTCGAAGAAGAAACTAATAAACTAAAAAGGTAACTATTAATTGAGTTTATTTTTCAGGTAACATATTTCCACTTTGGTACGTACTTTAGACGTAATTTTCTGCTCGCGATTCCGTGATTGATACATTGTGCTAAATTTCATGTTCTATGAATGTACTTGGGAAGCGACGTGCTTGCGTACATTAACTGATTTTGACAATGATTGATTAATGAACAGGGTTGTTACTTGTGTATATTATGCATCGATTGGCTGCTATGCTTTTTCACTGATGTCACTTTTTTTATTATGTGCCTGCTGTGCTTATTTATTTAAATTATAATTGTCACATGATTAATTGTGCTGATATAATTATGTATGTAAGTTATACTTTGTGATTTATCTGCTTGCACCTTCGTGTTTACTTATTAAGATTACATACCAACATTTATTTGCTTGTGCTGATATGACGCTAATGACCTGTTTATTACGTAAGATATATGTTTGCTGCTGTGCGTATGGCTTGCGTATTTATACATTTTGTTTGTTGTCATAACTACTCTTTAATTTGGTATATAGAAATGCTGATATACTGTGTATGAACATAGAGTTTAGGTCACACTATGGTATTAATTATAGATTGTTTGCTTGGCAGAGCCTCGTGGTAGGGATTGTGCTGCATCCACTTGTTGACATTGTGTTCTCTACTGGTATATTTATTCGCTATTGCGTGTTTCGCTTACGCTCAATGCCTTATATTTTTAAGATAAGAAAATGAACTGCTATCATTCGACGAACGACATTAGTACAGGAAACTTCATAGAAGTCACATGAGCTGGAGGTTTTATGGAAGCTGTATAAATTTGTGCTAATAGAAAGGAAGCTAACGACATGACACTAGGTTTAGACCATTGACAGTTATTACACTGCATTTTTCGTGAGCAATTGAAATAGGAAGTGACACTTGACACAAGAAATACTCCACATGTATGTTTCTGATTTGCCATGATTCTTGAAGTGGTGTACACACTGTGAAATATTACGATTTATTCACTCAAAGTCTTATGTGATCTTTCATACTACATACTCGTACTTACTTACTGAGAGTTATTCGAACTAAAGGCTGTTAGAGGTCATGTATGCATTTCTTTTGTTTAATGATGGACAAGGTAACGAAAATGTATCTTATAATTCATAATGAGTAGAAGATTTGGGTCAGATGGATTACACAGAGGTTGTGTGTGGACACTGTGTCTTCAGATTGCATGGGATGATGAATTGAAGTTTGCACTAGGATTTTATCTGTACCTGTTCGAGGAGACTGACTAGAGGAAAGAGTTGTTATGGAAGTGAAATGATATTGGTAATAAGGTTTATATGTATCGACGTATTGAGGAGGTATTATTGACGTATTGAGATTGTGTGAAGTTGATGATTATTGGAGTTTTGGTGGACAAGAGGTAAGGTAAATGCTGTTGATGATAAGGTTTATATGTATCGACGTAAGAGGTATTATTGAAGTATTGAGATTATCTGATGCTGATGATTATTGGATTTTGGTGGATAAGAGGTAAAATAAGTGAGGAGCATATTTTTTTTGTTGGTTTATATGGAACAAGGAGGATGAAGATGGCAGACTAGAACACTCAAGTAGAAGGAAGATTGTCTACACACACACTTTGTTAAATCACTAAGCAGTATATACTTTTTTTTGAGAGAGGAAGCATTTGCATATCTTGGCTCATTGACAGTTGTTCAGCAACCGTACATTTGATTTGGCTTGGCAAACATTGGTCGTGACATGATGACTATGACGTTGACTTAACTATTATTGACTGTTATACATTGGTGCCACTACTACTTGATACACATGATGAACATCAAATTTTGGCAGAATTGCATTCACACAGTTAACACTATTCAATTACACAGTAGCACTAATGTGGACGAAAGATGAGTGAGTGTGTTTTCCCTTCCTAATCCCAGATAATTGATACCGACCTATCTCCTAAATATTATTTTACTTGTTTGTTGTGGCTTGCACTGACACCCATAAATATTATAGGTTTACTGATATTTGTGTATTTGTGATAGTAATATGACAATTATCTGATATCATTTGTGTGTTTATTATAATTTGTATGTTTAGTGTAAGAGCATTGATAATAATTTTGTAAAAGCAATTGTGTGTGCATTCAAACTGTTGTTCACACCTGCACCTGTTCAACATTGATGTGTGACACTTAGAAATGTTTAATTTCTGCTGATGAACTGTGTGATTAGTGATACTGAATATTATGGACTGTTACTTCCACTTTTTCTACATGATTGGTGCCACTAGGACATGTTTAATTTCTGCTGATAAACTCTGATGAACAGTGTGATTAGTGATAGTGAATATTATGGACTGCTGTCTGCACCTGTTCGACATTACTGGATGCCACTGATGGAACTGCTTCTACTGATAATGTCACTTGTTGGTGTCTGCACCTGTTCAACATTACTGCGTGCCACTAATGGAACTGCTTATACTGAAATGATGTCACTTGTTGCTGTCTGCACCTGCTCAACACTGCTGGGTGCCACTAATGGAACTGTTTCTGCTGAATGATGTCACTTGTTGGTGTCTGCACCTGTTCAACATTGCTGGGTGCAACTAATGAAACTGCTTCTACTGAAATGATGTCACTTGTTGGTGTCTGCACCTGTTCAACATTGTTGGGTGCCACTGATGGAACTGCTTTTACTAAAATGATGTCACTTGTTGGTATTTGCACCTGTTGACCATTACTGGGTGCTACTGCTGGAACTATCAACTACTTGTTTTTTTTGAATCCTTGAAAGCATTTTATGTGAACATTTGTATAAACTGATTTTTTGTGTATTGTGTAAACTATTATGTAAAGTCACATGTATGAAAGAATTTGTATTGCTTACTGTATTTTATATATTAGGTTATTGAAAGGTCAGCGCAAAGCCAAAATTTTATCTAATTATGTGATATTTACGAATTAATATTATCTTTTATTTTTGTCTGTATTTTTGTGGACGAATTTGGTGGTATTTTCACCACCAATGCTGGCAAAAATGCCATCAAATTCTGGCCCGTGGAGGAAGGGCATGTGAAAGGTGGCTACACTGAGCCACAGTGCCAGAGATTGCGCCAAAGAGTTTTATTCGGCCGCCTCCACTGGCAGTGCTTGTCGAGATGTGGCAGTAGTCAGTGCTTGTTGAGAAGTGGTAGTAGTCAGTCGTTGTTGAGATGTCGTCGTAGTGAGTGGTTGTGCAGATCTTGCTGAGAGGATATTGACAGCTGTACTATTTGAGGCCATGTTTTATGCAGTTGTTTGATGGGCTAGACAGCAGATGTTGTTCGAATGGAGATATTGTAATGATCAGAGTGCTTTTCGGCAATATATATGAAGGTAAAAAAATTCCCTTTTTTTTATTATTTCAGTGTCTTAAATAATGCGTGATTACAGGTTCAGTCAACAAAGCATCTGGCTTGTGTTCTTGTATTAGAGTGTAATTCTGGTTTCCTTACGCAATTATAGTATTTCTATTTTTTTAATTGCTTCAGTATAAATGGTGCTCAAAATATCTTGTCTTATTGACGAAGAACCGTGCCAGATGTGTACGTTGAATCACACTTCCACACACAGAACAGCTACACTTGTGTTTTGTTGTTTCCTAGGTTTTATAGTTGCTGGGGACTTAATTAATTAATTGTATTAACGGAAATTTTCTTTCATTCTTTGTTGTTATTCTATGCAGTCAGATTGCGTACTAAAACTAGTCAGGGCCAACCATTTACGAGACTTCGTAATCGGACTTACAGCTACTAAAAATTAAAAGTATTTGCATTCATTATATTTAATTAAGCCCCCATGCAACCTCTCGATCTTCCTGCCATCAGATGTAAAACTGATATGTGAATTTGTCCAGTCATTAATTACTGAAGTTTCTGAATAAATTTTTGGCTTCAAGTGCTTGATTTTTTCCCCTAATTAATCAAAGTTTTATACCGATCTCTCAAGGGTGTAGCATCGCATACTGACATTTCGCCACACTTTTTGAAGAAAACACGTTAGTGGTTTACTTAATGAAACTTCTCGAGAGATAATGGGCTGAAAATCAAGATTATTTCTGAAGGGAGTACTGAAATTAAGGAAACCAGACGTTAACTGCTTGACAGAAAAGCGAGGCAATGAGAACGTGAAGAGGCAAGAGATGTAACATCAGGGACTGAGAGAGTATATGGTGTTATTTCCAAGATTACAATATCAGGCTGTATTTACAAAGAACTTCAAAGAATGAGTCTTCATATCAGTATGACATTGCTCCCCATCTGGGCTGGATTCATCCACTGATTTGGTGGGGAAGAGTGTCATAAAGCCATTTTATCCTCTGTTGAGACAAGCTCGCCCACAAGTGTTGTAATTGGTCCATGACATCCTGGATATAAGCACTGGGATGGAATTGATATTTGAGCTGGTCCCACATGCGTTGTATCAGGGACAGATCAGGGGATGCTGATGGCCACAGGAGAATCTTACCATCACTCAGACAGTCTTCGATGTTGCTGACCAACAGCTGTACAACACTTTTTAAAGAAACACACCACCATTTGACTGTTTCATTGTACAACCCAGGTTTCAGCCTTCTATGCCATTTTCAGGTATTTGCTGAAATCAAAAATTGCGTATAGTAAGACAACATAAAATTTCGAAAGATGTAAAATGTCTTAAACAATGAATGTAAATTGGTGTAGAATTACGAAATATATACTTACATTTCACTTCTTTAAAGTATATTGCAGGACACTTAACACGTTGTCAAGCTAAAAGTTGGACATAAATTAAGAAAAAATATTGGCTCGCCACGGAATGTCAGATGTAAAATCACTATCTTGCAACAGATCGGTAAATAATCGTGGGAGCACGTCATATTTAGTAAATAGAGGCTTATACTGATAAATAAAAGATGAGCACATGTCCCTAAAACACAGTCAAAGTGAAATCAAAAAGTATGAGTAATAGAACAGCTGACTATCAAAATGACAAAGTGTCATACATATATGTCAATCAATGTTAAATATCTTCTGACTGTATATAATTATCTCTGGGGCGGCACTGTACACCATCACCTTTGCAATAAACATATATACATCAGATCGTCAACAGTTTTAAGTGTTCATTGTTGGAGGAGGAACTAAAGTCTAAAAGGAACAAAACGAAGTAAAGTTCAAGGACAGTGAATCAGATATAAGAGTATAGTAAGTACCACTGATAATACAAAATAAGAAAGTTAACAAAAGGCGCTAAAACGCGTGAGGGGGGAGGGTGGGGGGGGGAGGGAAGGGGTAAATGGACGCTGACTGAAGAGGGGTGGGAAGGATACAGGAATAGACATTGTTAAGCCAAGACTCACAATGTTAAGAACATTACGGCGGTTAACACTGCAATTAAGAGAGAGAGAGAGAGATGGGTTTAGAATTCAATACAGGCGGGGAGAGGAGGGAGAACAATATCAAAGGATAGTACCGAGATGAAGAAATGGGAAAAGCAGTGTGAGAGGTGAGTATATGTCCCACACGTGAAGTCATACCTGATAGCTCCCCACATAGTGACGCTAGGAAAAACATTCCTGCGAGAATGAGACTTCTCCACAAGTCACTGACATTCTTCCTAACGATGGTCATCCACACCGCAGTTCATCACTGAACACAATACGATGCCATTCATCAGCGGTGTATCCACCCCGGTCAGGGCACCATTCCATGTTCAGCCATTTGTGTTGTGGTGTTAGTGGCAGCCTACACCCTCGCTACCTGCTGTTAGTCTCCGACCATGGTACGGAACGACACAGAATATTGGAGTGAGTCCATCGCTTTTTTTCGGCCGGGCATCGGATGTGAAGGGATTACGCAATGCTTGGTGCACAATACGATGATCTTTCATTGCGGCGGTCAGACGTTGTGACTGAAACCTTGACGACGGGTAAGAGTGCTCTCACGGCCCAACACAGTCCGTCATTGGTTCACCGTCACATCCAGACGGCCCGCACACCTGGCTATTGCACAATTCGACCAGCCAGCCAAATGCAAACCCTCAGTGAGACGACTTTGAAACTCTGTCAGCTGTCGACAACGCCGTCTCACGCGAGTACGCGCCATCTCCGTATCCTTCCTTCATTGTTACGCCCATTACATTGCTGCCAGACCTGGGAATAACACTAAACACGAACAACCCTAATGCACTCTCGTGGCCTCAGTATCTGTCTTAGAGAACTACGACTGTAATCATTTACATAGCCATTGCTGGCGTCTACGTGTAACATTGACAACTGACAATGTCCGCTGGATGCTTTAATTTTTTTTCTTCAGTCGGTGTACATTCTAGAGTCTCTGATTCAAAATTTAATTAGGGCCTTCCATTTAGATGTCTGTTCCCTATAGCTTCCTCGAATCAGTTTATTTACATGCCAGCATAATTCCGCTGAATAGGCCACGGTAGAAGTCTTCCCCCAATCACAACATGTGCATTGTTGTGTCCTGCGGTCGGTAGGACAGAGAATTAACAGTCAATCTGGATACAGTTTATTACAATTAAAGAAAAAAACGCCTTCCTGGCATAGACTAAGTTTTAAACGCAAGAAGAACAAGAAAATCCACAACTCTTGTTGTGACAAACCAAATAAGGAAACAAGACAACGGAAGAAAAATACTGACCAAAATCTACTCTACACAATACAAAATACAACATGCTACTTCAATGCGACGGCGAATGAATACAATGCTAGAGCCGGCGTAAGTACTGGCCGGAGCTGTTCCTAGCGCCGGCAGCTGTGACCGAGCGGTTCTAGGCGCTTCCGTCCGGAACCGCGAGACTGCTACGGTCGCAGGTTCGAATACTGCCTCGGGCATGGATGTGTTTGATGTCCTTAGGTTAGTTAGGTTTAAGTAGTTCTAAGTTCTAGGGGACTAATGACCTCAGATGTTGAGTCCCATAGTGCTCAGAGCCATTTGAACCATTTTTTGTTCCTAGCGGTTGGTGAACACTGCGAGTCTGATTTTTTTTTCCTTTATTGAGTTTCGATTCCCCCTAAAGGGGGCGGGCTGGCAGCAGCTTATTATGCCGCTCTTCAGCCTACAGAATTTGTTTGAAAAAGATGAAGATAAGAAAAAATAATAACAGTTGGCGATAAAATCGGTGACTTAATGGTAAAATGGCAGAAAACGCTGGAGCTTAAAACATAAAACACAGGGTTGATGATGCTAATAAAATACACATGAAGCAGAAAAATAATAGACAGACAATTAAAAAACACGGCGACAGTCTGGGTTCTGTTCGCAAGAGATAGAAAATGCACACCCAGCGACAGCATGATTTCTGTTCGCAACACTGTGGAAAGACGCACAACACTGAACACTCACTTAAACACTGCACTAAAAAGTTGGCACAAATATGACATACCACACCCGAGAGCAGGTGGGGGGAACCGGTCAGATGACGGGAAAAAAGGGGGGGAAGGAGAGGAAAAGTGAAAGTGGGAGGGGGGAAAGGAGTCAGTGGAAGAGGAGGATCCATAAGAGGGGTGGGGGGGCAGTCTGATTTTTTTTTTCTTTATTGTATTTCAATTCCCCATCGGGGCGGGCTGGCAGCAGCATATGCGCTGCCCTTCAGCCGAAAGATATAGAACAAACAATAGAAGACATTTAAAAATAACAAAGGAGAGAATATGGTGAACATAGATATAAAAAAAGGGGGAACATCATGGAAGGCAATAGACAAAAAACGGGGTGACTGTAAAAGCCAGTCTGACTGTCTAGGCGTCCTTATAAAGCCAGGTCGGCGGAGTGCTACATCAGTCATATGAGTTCCGATTGGTGGAACACTGTCACATGTTGTCTGGCGAAGTAGTTCCGTGTTTATTTGGAAAGCCTGTTATTGTTTCTGTCCGCTGGAGATGTTTCTATCAGCGCTGCTGTAGCGGGGTTAGCAACCCATCTTGCGTGTCGATTCTGCGGGCCCTCTAACAATAAGGGGCCGCTACGACATGCATCGTATATAATGACCTCTACATAAAAACGTCGACGGACTGCTGAAACCTCTCCTCTGTCATTCTTTTGCGAGAAGACAGGTACTCCCTGAATACTTCAGCGGACAGTTGCTGCCACCGAGCGAGGTGGCACAGCAGTTAGCAACAGTGCACCCACATTCGGAAGGACGACGGTTCAAACCCGCGTCTGGCCGTCCTAATTTTGGTTTCCTGTGACTTCCCTAATTCGCTTCAGTCAAATGCTAGGGCAGTTTGAAAGGACATGATCGATTTCCTTCCCTGTTCTTAATCCGATGGGACTGTTGACCTCGCAGTTTGGTCTCCTCCGCCAACTCAACCAAACAGCCAACCAACAATTGCTGCCCCCACCCCCTCCACCTGTTGCGCAATTGATTAGAGAATATACATTCTGCAACAGAATCTTTATTTTTCAATGATTACATCATTACAAAACTATTATATTTATACACTTGAACAACCAAACCCAAAACAGGAGGGTTGAAAAAGAATAATTATGCTTTGCTGCTTCGGATCATGTTCAAATTTCATTGAAGGGATTTGAACCGTCCCCAGTGGTTCCAACCCGTACACGAGAGCAAAAACTGCAGTCTCACTTTCAGTCGGCATACAGCCCCACAGTGTCCTTAGAGAATACTTGAAACGTCCGAGGTTCTCAGCAGTGTCAAAGGTCGTGGGGAGCGTCTTCCTGCCGCTCGTCGCACCGTGAACTGTCGTTTACAGCCGCGAAGTGCGCGGGAATCAACGCTACAGGGAAATGGGTGGTTGCGTTGACGCACTTTATGCCACCCTGTGAGGTCTTTTCGTGTCGATTGTGAGCCGCGATGCATCTGACATGTATCCCTGGGCTGTGTGGTTTCAACGCTGGTGTCGCTGTTCTGATCTCGGTAGCAGGGACATCAAAAGAAGGAGTGAACGTGGATGAGGGGGGCAGTGACAGCTGTATCATCGTGCGACACGTCTACGGTGTTGGACAGAATTGTGGTGGAACCTGGTGCCAATGTGACACGATTCACCCATCGTACAGCTCATACACACCTCTGAGAGGTAGCCTTTCTTCGGATGTGTCGACATCCTGCAAATTGAGGAGTCGCCGAGCGAAAGGGTGTCGTCGTATGGCGCCATGCTTTTGCACAACCACAGAGGAAGGCTGTAGGCAAGATTGTAGGTACCTTCGAGTCAAATTTCAAACTTATGCGTGGCAGTGGGAGACAATTATGGAGCTTCGAGAAAAGTGTCCCTTTAATTTTGTTGTCCAGTATACACACTGAAGCGCCAAAGAAACTGGTGTAGGCACGCGTATTCAGATACAGGGACATGAAAAAGGCAGAATACGGCGCTGCGGTCGGCAATGTCTATGTTAGACAACAAATGTTGTTAGATCGGTTACTGCTGTTACAGTGGCAGGTTATCAAGATTTAAGTGAATCTGAATGTCCTAAAATAGTCGGTGCACCAGCGATGCGACACAGCATCTCCGAGGTAGCGATGAGGTGAGGATTTTCCGTACGACCATTTCACGAGTATACCGTAAATATCAAGAATCCAGTAAAACATCAAATCTCCGACATCGCTGCGGCCGTAAAAAAATCTTCCAAGAACGGGAACAACGACGACTGAAGAGAATCGTTCAACGTGGCAGAAGTGCAACCATTCCGCAATGTCAGCGTGCGAACCATTCAACGAAACATCACTTGTGTACTCTTGATGGCTGCACTACACAAAGCTTTACGACCCGCCCGGGACCATCAACAGCGAAAATGGATGACTGGAAACATGTGGCCTAGTCAGACGAGTCCCGGTTTCAAATTGTATCGAGCGGATGTACTGGTATGGAGACAACCTCACGAATCCATGGACCCGCCATGTCAGCAGGGGACTGTTCAACCTGGTGGAGGCTCTGTAATGGTGTGGGGTGTGTGCAGTGATATGGGACCCCTGATACATCTAGATACCACTCTGACAGGTGACACGTACGTAACTATCCTGTCTGATCACCTGCATCTATTCATGTCCATCGTGCATTCAGACGGATTTGGGCAATTCCAGCAGGACAATGCCACACCCTACAAGTCCAGAACTGCTACTGAGTCACTCCAGGAACACTGAGTTTAAACACTTCCGCTGACCGCCAAACTCCTCAGATATGAACATTATTGACCCTATCTCGTATGTCTTGCAACGTGCTGTTCAAAAGAGATCCCCACCCGCTCAGATTTATGGACTGCCCTGCAGGATTTATGGTGTCAGTTCCCTGCAGCATTTCTTCAGACATTAGTCGAGTCCATGGCACGTCCTATTGCCGCACTTTTGCGTGTTCGTGGGAGCCCCACACGACATTAGGCAGGCGTACCAGTTTCTTTGGTTTTTTAGACTATAAACCGAAGGTCAAACAGAATACTCTGTTATTAAATTAGGTATTAACATGCTGCTGTCTGAAAATCTTCATCATTCACTGAGTGTTACATCTGTCAAAAAATGTGTTCACAATTTTTTTTTAAATTTTTAAAACAAATTGATTTCACCTATCTTTGGAACTAACCAAACTATTCGCAAGCTTTCACTATTGTAATAACTCGTTACTGTAATCTCTACAGTTACGATAAAGATGAAATGGAAAGATATTCCAGAAGTCACCTGCAAGTGGGTGCTAGGACGACACTGACATGTGGAGTAATTACAAAGAGATTTTCGCGTGTGAAATTTCTATTTGTAGCTTCCCTTAAAGCATTCACATATTTTTACTTTTGCATGGATATGATAGACTGTAAGACCCAGCTTGCATGATATTGTGTGTGTGTGTGTGTGTGTGTGTGTGTGTGTGTGTGTGTGTGTGTGTGTGTGTGTGTGTGTTCAGAGCGAGAGAGAGATAGAGAAAGAGAGAGTTGCCGGGAAGAATGTGAGGAAACGAGCGCAGAACATGCGAGAGAACCTCTGCCCTCGAGTTTTAATCAGCTCCGGAATTAATTACATTTCCACAATTTTGGGCGCCGCCGCTGCGCGCGCCGCTCAGTACTGGCTGGCTGGCTGAATAGTTTCAGCGGACTCGCAGCGCTGGTCCAGTTCATCGCGCCAGCGTTTTTGTTGTACATTCCACAGCTCCTGGCTGCGGCGGCGGCTTTGTGCAAACAATGTTCCTGTTCGGGCGCCACCGCCCGGGGGAACGGAGTGTTTGATTTGCCGGTAGCGAACACACATCCGCTAAACGAATCAAAAAGCCGGCGGAATGTGTGCCGGCTGGTATGAGCTCATCCGTCAGCCGCGTCGCTTCGCCGCAACACGTGTTACATCCAGTGTAACGAGCTTGTCCCGCGGGTGTCTTAACGGAGCTGCAGTCGAGTCAAAACAGCGCGCGAGCGTTCTGCGAAAGCAACCACCGTGCTTCTGCAAACAGATCTCTGCAACTGAATATCAACTAACGGAATACACAGTTAAACAACTAGACCTTGAAACCTTCCTGTCTCCTCTATATCTCCTTTGTTACGCAACCTTCCCTTTTACAATAACCTATGAAACCTTCCCTTAGGATTTCTACCTCTTGCTTCATAATAACAAATGAAATCTTCCCTTTGAAATTAATCCTCTTCCTCAGTCTTCGCATTCAAATTTAAATTCTGCTTATCAAAAGTTATTTTCTGATTATTTCGACGAAACACAGATTGTGTCGTCGTCGTGGCCCTCAGTCATTATCTGCAATAATTCAAAACTGTAACTTACATTTTTACTGTTACTGGATCGCCATCTGACTGCTACATCGAACTGCGACATGAATACACTTACTCTGTTTTACTATACTTTATTAGCTGCTGGTGGACTGTCATAATAAGTGACTGTATTTATTACCAAAGCTGACGTTATTCTTTAATAGCAAAGCTGACATTCATAGTTAAACTTTTTTCTGACAACAATAAAATTTTGCAAAGTTTTACGTTGATGGCTTTTGGGATGGATTATAGTCAGTAATGCAATACTGCTGGCAAAAATTAATTATATTCTGAATAAAATGATTTTACAAACCTTCAAATGGGACTTACTTTTTACAATAATCTTACAACTGGCATTGCGCAAACATACCTTCAGTAGTCTTAAGTTTCTCAAAAAAAAAAAAAATTCAATACTATTAGTTCCTCTTATGATAATAGTTAGCTGATGTCTCTGTACATCCGTTTATAATCTCTCGTAAATCATAACTAGTGGCTGGCAGGCATACCACTCCTCTCCACCTCTCGCTTCAGACCTGCTAACGACTTGCTTCACTTTTCGCTTACTACTGACTTCCTACGAAGTCTCTCCCGCCAACAATGCTTTCTGGTGCAGACAATCCCTGCTACCATTACAAAATGTAGCCTATCAATGCGCGGTCTTTCCGGCTATTTTCTTAAAATGTATCCATACGTGGTCTCTCCCGCCCTTTTTAAAATTATAACAATGTGCGGTCTCTCCCGCCAACAATACTTTGGTGGAGACATTCCCTGCTACCACAATTATTTCCAAAATGGCAAATATTAATTATTCCTACTTAATCCTATTAATAAAATATAAACATCTTTCATAAATTGTGGTTTGACAATAGACAATAGAAATATACACGTCTTACAACCTTAACTACTTAATGTTTCGGTACCAATTTCTTTTCAGAGTGAAAGACAATGTATGGTTATTTTCGTTAATGACATAGACGGAACTAAGAATACGAAAAAAATGTGTTCGGCTGTGTCGTTTTCCAGCACTGGGTGAGTTGGGACGTACGGGGTTTTTCGTAAGCCAAAGACACAAAGGAATTACTGACATTAGCCGCCAGTAGGCATTGATTTAACGGGGGACGACAGGGTGGCGGTCGAAAAAACTCGAAATTTTTTTCACTATGGGATTCGGATGTACCGGGTGGTTATAATAAAACTTTCCCTGTTTAACAAGTTATAACACGGAAACTAATTACCGTACGATGACTAAACTACGTAGCATTAATGTCAAGGATAAGGGGAAGAGAAATACTCCAGAATCAATTCTATTGAAACACTTTTAAAGTGCTGCTGTGGTGCACATACCATTACTGCTACAACCAGAAATCACAGGAAGTGAGATCAGGTGGTCGCGCGGGCCAAGAATTTGGAAACGATCGACTGATAATTTGATCATTGAACTTCATGAACGATGTGCGTTGGGGTCCCATCTTGCACAGAAACTGTTGAGTTCAATGCTTCTCTTTCCTGTAGGGCGGGTATGACATGCTGGCGAGGCGTATCGCAGTAGCGTTGGCCAGTCACACTGCACATCTTTGGTCCTTCAGTGGTAATCTGTTCAAAAAAGAATGGGCCAATGATGAACGTAGCACTGAAGCCATACCATACGGTAACAACTTCACCATTCAGAGGAACTTCATACACAGCGACTGGCTGGTGAGCCGGTCGGTGTGGCAGAGCGATTCTAGGCGCTGCAGTTTGGAACCGCACGACCGCCACGGTCGCAGGTTCGAATCCTGCCTCGGGCATGGATGTGTGTGACGTCCATAGGTTAGTTAGGTTTAAGTAGTTCTAAGTTCTAGGGGACTGATGACCTCAGGTGCTAGTGCTCTGAGCCATTTTTTTGACTGGGTGGTGAAGATCCCCCCACTCTGCAATTCTGTGTGTTCGTTTCACCCGTCAGACAAAAATGAGCTTCGTCTGTCCATAGGATGGTCCAGGGTCAGCCCTCGTCAATTTGAATTCTTGCGAGAAAGTGGAGAGCGAAGTCAGCATGTCGTCGTACGTCCTTTGGTGCAAGTTACTGTACGATATCGATCTTCTACGAATACGATTTGAGAATGGTTGGATGTTCAACTGTCATGATACAGAACGCGCACTGCCTGACGATCGGGAATTGCGCTCAGCGTTGTCTGCCATAGCAACAGCGATTTCATCAACCACCTGCGGTGTAAGCGGTCATCGGCCTCTTCCCGGAGCGACGCCCAATTCTCCAGTTAATTCAGATTTCTTCGTCATGCTTCGCACAGGAGGTGGAGAAAGAGGACCCTTCCGTAATTCTTCTAGCCGGCGACATCCTCGAAGTGCAGCTGCAGCTTTACTGTCGTTTTGATAATAAAGCTTCACCAATAATGCCCTGCCACTTTTGTCCAAGCTCATGTTCACACGGCAACACGTGCACTGCGACTGGTCAGGTGTGTGAGACTATGAATCACGATTACTGATCACGGCAGCTGGTGGCCATAGTTGGAACTGGACCGGTGGCGCTCTGGACATTAATGCAACCAAGTTTTGTACTCGTATGGCAGTTAGTTTCCACGTTATATCGTGTTGAAGAGGGAAAGTCTAATTGTAACCACCCATTATATACACTGAAGAATTATTCCCCAAAACATTATGCGCGTACTCCAAAAAAGTAACGATTCTGTGAGTGTTTGAAGCCGCCCGTGCATCGTCGTTATCGATACCATGTCCCTAGTTACACCGAATTGAGTAAACCTGATTTGCTGGCGCGTTTTATCTACATCTACATCTACATTGATACTCCGCAAGCCACCCAACGGTGTGTGGCGGAGGGCACTTCACGTGCCACTGTCATTACCTCCCTTTCCTGTTCCAGTCGCGTATGGTTCGCGGGAAGAACGACTGTCTGAAAGCCTCCGTGCGCGCTCTAATCTCTCTAATTTTACATTCGTGATCTCCTCGGGAGGTATAAGTAGGGGGAAGCAATATATTCGATACCTCATCCAGAAACGCACCCTCTCGAAACCTGGCGAGCAAGCTACACCGCGATGCAGAGCGCCTCTCTTGCAGAGTCTGCCACTTGAGTTTATTAAACATCTCCGTAACGCTATCACGGTTACCAAATAACCCTGTGACGAAACGCGCCGCCCTTCTTTGGATCTTCTCTATCTCCTCCGTCAGACCGATCTGGTACGGATCCCACACTGATGAGCAATACTCAAGTATAGGTCGAACGAGTGTTTTGTAAGCCACCTCCTTTGTTGATGGACTACATTTTCTAAGCACTCTCCCAATGAATCTCAACCTGGTACCCGCCTTACCAACAATTAATTTTATATGATCATTCCACTTCAAATCGTTCCGCACGCATACTCCCAGATATTTTACAGAAGTAACTGCTACCAGTGTTTGTTCCGCTATCATATAATCATACAATAAAGGATCCTTCTTTCTATGTATTCGCAATACATTACATTTGTCTATGTTAAGAGTCAGTTGCCACTCCCTGCACCAAGTGCCTATCCGCTGCAGATCTTCCTGCATTTCGCTACAATTTTCTAATGCTGCAACTTCTCTGTATATTACAGCATCATCCGCGAAAAGCCGCATGGAACTTCCGACACTATCTACTAGGTCATTTATATATATTGTGAAAAGCAATGGTCCCATAACACTCCCCTGTGGCACGCCAGAGGTTACTTTAACGTCTGTAGACGTCTCTCCATTGATAACAACATGCTGTGTTCTGTTTGCTAAAAACTCTTCAATCCAGCCACACAGCTGGTCTGATATTCCGTAGGCTCTTATTTTGTTTATCAGGGCGCTTTTACTCAAGATGTGAACCAATGTTTCAATAGTCTCATTTGGAGATAAGCTCCAAAAATAACATTCACCCGAAGTGAAACTGTCAACATTGCTTGAAATTTGACCGTATGACTATTCAATGTAGGCCATACTGCATTAATTCGGCGATGAAATGCCAGTGGCGATGCACCCAGCGACGAAGAGGGTTCTGAGGACGGAAATGAGGGCTTAACAGGTCAAAGTAGCAGAAAGCTGTCATCCGCTAGCCGGGGTGATAGTCATTATGGACCACGCATCGACGGTATTCCGTAAGTTTCAAGCTTTGGTCCTTTTTTATATGATAAATACTTGTCATACTTTAAAAGCCTTTTTCTGAAAACCATGTTTTTCGTCATGGTTGTCGTCACCCACGCTACAATTTTCATCCGATTTTAATGATTTTCCCTTCAGGTCATCGTAGTCGATTTTTTTATGTTGATATTTAGTATATTTTTCGGCCAAAAAGGAGGGGTCTAACAAAATGGCAATTTTCCCAATATCTATAATTTGGTAGAAATAACTTTTTTTTTTTTTTTTGCAAATCCTTACGATGAACTAAAATCACATCTGTAAGGATCAGGGTGATATGTTAATTTGATGCTTCAGATAATCAGAACCGGAGTTATAGCGACAACCGTCGATCTACCTCCTTTCAGAGCCGCCTCGTGTATTACAATAATAAAAATAATTAAAGGGAAGAATGAAAGAAATTGATTGGCAGTTGTCTTTTCACTTGCAATAAAAAGAGAATATTAGTACAATTGTATTATTATGAAATGTTCTGCGTGTACGAAATTGTGTTATTGTTCATTCACTTCACCTTGCGTCGTTTCTTTTTCTGCGTCCATCTCTATATTTATTTTAATTATATTTCTCCTTAATTTTACGAAAATATGACCGTGGACTTCCTTTCCTCCATTTCAATAGTAGATGCAGGCAACCGACTCCAGGGAACACCAGTGCCTCTCAAGACGATATAAAATATGAAGGAATGCTTCTTAACTTGGTTCTATTTCACTTTTAAAAAATACTTAATACTGTTATTAAGTCTTCTCTTATTCAGAAACACATATGATACAAAAGACTTGCCGCGCGGGATTAGCCGAGCGGTCTAAGTCGCTGCAGTCATGGACTGTGCGGTTGGTCCCGGCGGGGGTTCGAGTCCTCCCTCGGGCATGGATTGTGTGTGTTTGTCCTTAGGATAATTTAGATTAAGTACTGTGTAAGCTTAGGGACTGATGACCTTAGTAGTTAAGTCCCATTAGATTTCACACACATTTGAACATTTTTGAACAAAAGACTTGTAGCCCGCCATACTCCGATCAGTAGAGCGTAACGGAAGTTCTACGTAACAGAGAGTGAAACAAAATCATGTACAAAAAAGTGAATGATTTTTATGGTCATGTGTCTGCGCTTTACTGCGCATTCAGAACTAATGTCTTTGTCGACGCTTATAGTAGGTCTTTGACTATATCGTAATCGCTGTTTCATTTTTTAATAAATTTTAACTTTACCACATCCGGGGGCGGGGTCTGTCCCCATGTACTTACACACTCGGGAAAATCCCAATTACACAGTAAAGATACTAATATATTTCAATAAAAAATACCAGTAAACTTCAATGTATGCTTTATTCATTGCAGCAAACCCCATTTGTCTACTACATTCCGGCACGGAGAAAAAAATCGTGAATTCCAGCAATAGTTACGTCCGTCACCCTGTCGTTCCCCCTTAAATCAAAGGGGAAATCTGAGATTCGAACTCAGGTCTCCTGCTTGAGTAGACAGATGCGCT
Source organism: Schistocerca piceifrons (assembly GCF_021461385.2). NCBI lineage: Eukaryota > Metazoa > Arthropoda > Insecta > Orthoptera > Acrididae > Schistocerca > Schistocerca piceifrons. The sequence continues at coordinate 767,602,206 of NC_060141.1, read as the reverse complement.
GACATTGTGCTATCCGGACCCAGTGGTCATCGTAACTGCACGGACAACACTAGCACGCCTTCCGTCAGACTCAGATTCTCAACTTATCCACACACTACTAATGTCGTACCAGCAGCTCATTATCGTCATTACTTCCGGCATTTCGTCGATTTCCGAAAGAGTTCGAGCACGGTGTGCATTCGCAGTGATATGTTCGTTGGCAGTCCTCGTCTTAATTTTACACTTCTGGCCATTCAGATTGATACACCAAGAGGAAATGGAGATGATAAACGGGTATTCATTGGACAAATATATTATACTAGAACTGACGTGTGATTAAATTTTCACGCAATTTGGGTGCATAGATCCTGAGAAATCAGTACCCAGAAAAACCACCTCTGATCGTAATAATGGCCTTGATACGCCTGGGCATTGAGTCAAACAGAGCTTTGATGGCGTGTACAGGTACAGCTGCCCATGCAGCTTCAACACAGTTCATAAAGAGTAGTGACTGGCGTATTGTGACGAGCCAGTTACTCGGCCACCATTGACCAGACGTTTTCAATTTGTGAGAGATCTGGAGAATGTGCTGGCCAGGGCAGCAGTCGAACATTTTCTGTATGCAGAAAGGCCCGTACAGGACCTGCAACATGCGGTCGTGCAATATCCTGCTGAAATGTAGGGTTTCGCAGGGATATAATGAATGGTAGAGCCACGGGTCGTAACACATCTGGAATGTAACGTTCACTGTTCAAAGTGCCGTTAATGCGAACAAGAGGTGACCGAGACGTGTAACCATACCATCACGCCGGGTGATACACCAGTATGGCGATGACAAATACACGCTTCCAGTGTGCGTTCACCGCGATGTCGCCAAACACGGATGCGACCATCATGATGCTGTAAACAGAACCTGGATTCGTCCGAAAAAATGACGTTTTGCCATTCGTGCACCCAGGTTCGTCGTTGAGTACACCATCGCAGGCGTTCCTGTCTGCGATGCAGCGTCAGGGGTAACCGCAGCCACGGTCTCCGAGCTGATAGTCAATGCTGCTGCAAACGTCGTCGAACTGTTCGTGCAGATGGTTGTTGTCTTGCAAACGTCCCCCTGTGTTGACTCAGGGATCGAGACGTGGCTGCACCATCCGTTACAGCCATGCGGATAAGATGCCTGTCATCTCGATTGCTAGTGATGCGAGGCCGTTGGGATCCAGCACGGCGTTCCGTATTACCCTCCTGAACCCACCGATTTCATATTCTGCAAACAGTCATTGGATCTCGACCAACGCGAGCAGCAATGTCGCGATACGATAAACCGCAATCGCGATAGGCTACAATCCGACCTTTATTAAAGTCGGAAACGTGATGGTACGCATTTCTCCTCCTTACACGAGGCATCGCAACAACGTTTCACCAGGCATAGTCGGTCAAGTACTGTTTGTGTATGAGAAATCGGTTGGAAACTTTCATCATGTCAGTACGTTGTAGGTGTCGCCACCGGCGCCAACCTTGTGTGAATTCAGAGCCTTTCAATGATTTGCATATCACAGCACCTTCTTCCTGTCGGTTAAATTTCGCGTTTGTAGCAGGTCATCTTCGTGGTGTAGCAATTTTAATGTCCAGTAGTGGACCTACGTGGTGTCTAATACGTGTCCGGGTGGTGCAATGGTCAGCGCTTCTGCGTTGTAAGCGCGAGATTCAGGTTCGAATCCCGTTCCAGCACAAAGTTTCGACTTTTCCCATTTATTTAAATCAATGGCCACTGGCAGCTAATGCCATAATTCGTTCCTATCCTGATTCATAAAGGCTGCACCATCAAAATGATGTCTATTGTTTCGAACATGTTCAAAAGAATAGATATCACGTGTTCATAATTACCTCTGGAGTTATAGAGGGCTGCAAAGATACACAGAAAGCAGACACACGGCTCAGTTGATAGAGAATCTCCCCACATTACACATTACACATTACAGATGCTCAGTGAGTGCAGCGTTTTTGATGCGCCAGACGTCAACACGTACGTGTAGCTCACTGATGAGAATTGCACATGAGGCTTGACAGTAACCACAATGCAGATCTGTAACTTGTCTACATGTTCCGACCCACCTGCCCCCTAGCGTAACTGCACCACAGAGTGTATAACTAATCGAAACCTGGACAGATGTCATACCCACAGACGTGAGTCTTTTTCCTATACGTATACCCTGGTATGTGCTCCACTGGAATTTTGACGTGGGGCTTATAGACTGAGGTGACGAAGGTCATGGGGCTCGTCCTAACGTCGTGTCGGATATCGGTTTGACCGGTGTAGTTCAGCAACTGGACGTAGCATGGACTCCACAAATTGCACACCCCTTTCAGAAATAAGGAGACATGTCCTGCAACCATCCATAACTGCGAAAGTGTTGACGGTGTAGGATTTTGTGCATCAGCTGACCTCACGATTATGTCCCATGAACGTTAAGTGGAATTCAAGCCGGTCGAGCTAGATGGTCGAATTATTCGCTCGAACGGTTCAGAATGTTCTTCAAACCAACTGCGAACAATCGTGGCCCTGTGAAATCTCGCATTGCTCTATCGTTGTTTGGAAACAAATAGCCGAACACAACCATTTCCGGTCAATGACTGGTTCTGTTGGGCCACAGAACCCAGTCCATTCCATGTAAACACAGCTCAGACCATTATGCAGCCACCATCAGCTTTCAAAGTGCCTTGTTGACAACTTGGGACCACAGCTTGGTGTGGCCTGGGCCACGCTCCAACCCTACCATCAGCTCATACCACTGGAATCGTACACATCTGATGAGGCCACGATTTTCTAGTCGTCTAGGGTCCTACCAATATGGTCACAAGACCAGGAGAGGTGCTCTAGGCGAAGTCGTGCTGTTAGCAAAGACACTCGCGTCAGTCTTCTGCTGCCACAGCCTATTGACGAAAAATTTCTCTGCACTGTCTTAACGGATGCGTCTGTAGTAGTTCCCACATCAATTTCAGCTCCTATTTCACGCATTGTTGCTTGTCTGTTAGCGTTTACAACTCTACGCAAACGCCGCTGCTCTCGATCGTCAAGTGGAGGCTATCGACCACTGAGTTGTGCCTAGTAAGATGTAATGCCTGAAATTTGTTGCTCTCGGCACACTGTCGACACTGTGGTTCTCGGAACATCGAAGTCTGTAACGATTTCCGAAGTGGAATGTCCCACGCGTCTAGCTTCAACTACCATTCCGCGTTCAAAGTCTGTTTAGTCCCATCGGGACGCCATAAGCATTACAACACCCCAACGACCCCCTTAAAGTCATTTAAGTCAGAATATCATAATATGAAGTAGGGAAGAGTTATCTTGGCAAATACGAAATCTTTGACGATAAGCTAACACCAAGAAGTTTTGATAACAACAACATTATACAACACTCAGAGTTTTTGTTATGAAATGGTTCAAATGGTTCAAATGGCTCTGAGCACTATGGGACTTAACATCTATGGTCATCAGTCCCCTAGAGCTTAGAACTACTGAAACCTAACTAACCTAAGGACGGCACACAACACCCAGTCATCACGAGGCAGAGAATTTTGTTATGACAAGAGGAGGAAAAAAACCTCAGATTTAATTAATGGACAGATATCCAATTGATAATTTCAATTAATATCTTGAAGGCTAAGTCCAAGGTGATGTTAGTTAGAGAATACTTTTATGTGGAAGAGAGTTGTAGGCGCAACGAAGATATTCAATGCGCCTACAATACTCTTTCACAGAAGAAGTCGCTTGCTGGTTCTCGTCCTGTAAAGACGTGGGAGAACAATTCTGCAATTCTTGTCTTAGTTATTGAGAGTACGGAACGCGACGAGACTGTTTTGCGTTCAGAAGTGTTTCTTGCGTGACATGGTTCACGAACTTCGGAAACTGATTTTCTAAGCAGAGACAGGAACTGAGAGAAGCGTTTAACCGTGCATGACGGGTTAATTGAACTTTATTGACGTAACTAGTGAATATTGGACTTGACTTTCAAATAGTTGGAACTAAAAGAAGAGTGGATAGTATATCAAAGGACTACACTCAATTAGTCTCGAGTAGGACACAATTACACGACTTCACGAAGATAATACAATTACGCCGAAGAGTCGAGGTCTCGCAATTGTCAAGAAACTTAATTTTAATACAACTGACTTTACCAACAAACTGCGTGTGCGTGTGATGCGAAAGTTATAAAGCATTTAGTGGCGAAGGAACAATAAACTGTTTGTTCCACGTGAAATATCAAGCGTGGACTACATTATTAAGTGATTTAATCAATGATAGTTGACCAACGACTGTTCAGCAGGGACAATTTAATCTGAATATCAAAATACCTACTTCATTAACCGAAAAGAGAACTTTTGAACTTTTTTTTTTAACATTACGGTGTAGGTTCACTCAGACGTGATCAAAGAGTATCTGTGGATCTCGCTTCATACAGGTTCAACAACTCCATAGCAACCAGCCAACAACGTACGAGAAGACTGATAATTACAATGTTTCCTCGCAATTGGTGGTATGTACGATGCGGATGAGATAAGATTTAACAACTACTGCATATCCGGGCAATGGCTCATTCAATCTTAAATCAGGAGAAGCATCCATCGCACGAGTTCGCATTTCTGTCTCCCGTTCACCAACGGGGACCTACGTCATCGCGCATCTTGTCTCAAGTCCACTGCGAGAGCTGTGGCAGTAGCAGCTCTACGGCGTCGACAATATCAGCACGCGGTTGGAGTGCGGGGACGCCACACAGCATGTCGGAAACAAATGACAGGTCCGTAAGTGCACTGCCCTCTTTGTGTGCGCGATACTACAGCCATCTGTATACATACACATCGCTATCCCACAATTTTTTCCATCTCAATGTATGCCCGAGTGGTAATGAGGCGAACGTTCATGCTGCATTTTCATTTATGATACGTATTTTCAAAAAAGCACTTAGATCGTATTTATGATTAGAGGTTTTTGACATTTCGGTAGGTTACTCTAAATGACAAGCTCTTTACCATTGCATTCAATGTTTACTGTCCGACATGACAGTCATAGCGATCCTACTATGTGTGATGAAGTGTGAGACAGTTTTTGCATAAAGCAGTTTGAGGCGTACCACATAAGGTCTTTGTTCTATTGTTCCTTTTTCTCTTAGCACAACCTGAGCACCTTGTTCTTGTTTCACCTTCAATTGGTAGATGGTCCCTAACATTCACCATAAGTGACGAAAGAAATATCAGACATTTAGCTCCAGTGGGGCGCTAAGCGAACTCGTCGTCGACAGATGACAATTTATGCCTGACCGGGAATCGATCCCGGATTTCCCTCTTTGCGTAAGCGTTCGCCTTAACCGCCATGGCTATCCCAGCACGCCATCCTTCCGATCCAAATCTCCACCTGTGTCGGGCCCTGCAAAGCAGCGCCCCCTGTCCATTAAACCACTTGTTCGCAATCTAACTGTATTCCCACACGGATTCGGATACTGTTGTGCACCTGCCCTGCGGTAGATATAAACAGCTATGTTATGTGGGGATGTTATCTCTTCTTTCGACTATGAATGTCCGAAAGATCAGACACCAACCCCATTTAATTAACCAAAATCTTGTATGCATTGCGTCTTACCCGTAAAAACCGGAATAACATTGCAGTGGGCGGATCTTGTGCAGTACGCAATTTCTGCCGCTAGGCATGTATAGCGCAACACTGCCAGTCCAGTGCCGCCTGTGTTGTCGACCTGCCTTCTTCTGTTCATCTGCAGTGATTGCTTTTGCTACCGCTTTTTTGTTCTTGTTTCGTTTTTTATGATGGTAAGTTTAAGTGAACAACGTGCAGCCGTGAAATTTTGTTTTGTACTCACTAAAACTGTTGCGAAATCTGTTTAAATGCTGAAAATAGCTTACCAAGATGATGCTATGTGAGAAACTCGAGTCTACGAGAGGTTTGCTCGATTCAAAAATAGCGAAATGCCGACTGATGACAAACCTCGTTCTGGACGCCCATGAGCTGCCCGAATCGACGAAAATATTGAAACAATTCCAGAGCTTGTGCTCACATACAGTCGACTGACAATTGATCAACTAACAAAGATTAGTGTCTTATCTTGGAGCTCGGTTCAACAAATTTTAACGGAAGATTTGGAAATCAAAAAGGTTGCTGCCAAGTTTGTTCCTCGGCTGTTGACTGACAATCAAAAGGAACGTTGAGTTGAAACATGTGCTTTGAAACAGCCTGAAAAAAATGGTACAAATGACTAAGCACTATGGGACTAACTAACCTATGGACAACTTATCACCTGAGGTCATCAGTCGCCTAGAACTTAGAACTACTTAAACCTGACTAACCTAAGGACATCACACACATCCATGCCCGAGGCAGGATTCGAACCTGCGACCGTAGCGGTCTCATGGTTCCAGACTGTAGCGCCTAGAACCGCACGGCCACTCCGGCCGACAGTGAGAAAACACCACAGACTAATAAATGCAGGTCCTTACCTTGTGTTCATTGCAGGGAAAACCAACTACGTAGGAAATGGCCATCCTATGGCAATTGGAAAATTGTTTCAAGAAATTAAGCCGATGGTAAGAGGACAGAGGGGAGAAATAGATTAAAGGTGGAAGTAGGAATGGCTGATGCAGACAGATCAGTGTAGTCTCAGATATTGCTTGGTCGTCAGCTAGAACCGTGAACAACAAACTTTCTACTCTAGAAGTAGTGAGTGACATGGGGAGTGAATGTAGATCTTGACACAGGCGAGATAATGTAAGAAATAAAGTTGTCGACGGATGTTCTACGGTTTAAGAGAATGAATAAAATTATCTTACAGAATAATTTCAAACCAGTAATAAAGTATGAAACATGTAACTTTTGATGGTCAGATGCTACACCGATTTCTGTACGTTTACAGCCGGCCGGAGCGGCCGAGTGGTTCTAGACGCTACAGTCTGTAACCGCGCGACTGCTACGGTCGCAGGTTCGAATCCTGCCTCGGGCATGGATGTGTGTGATGTCCTTAGGATAGTTAGGTTTAAGTAGTTATAAGTTCTAGGGGACTGATGACCTCAGAAGTTAAGTCCCATAGTGCTCAGATCCATTTGAACCATTTATTGTACGTTTACGGTACGTAACGTTCAGCGGAGTTCTGTACTCCGCCTGTGTGCGTAATATGCCTTAACTATTTACGTTTTGGCCACTTAGAAAGGCAATGCCGCAGTAGATTCCAGTGCGTTGTGTTGGTCAGAGAATGTCAGACTGTGAATCGGATATTGTCACTTCTGGCAACCGTAACGATGCAAACCGTGCAACAGACAAAGCGTGCCACAAGTACCTCGAAGGGAGCCCCTCCCATGAACCCGTTGCACGAAATAATACAGGGTGTACATAAAGTCCGGGAACGCTTTCAATTATTTATTGCACAAGAACTGAACATTGTACAGATGTCATACGTATTGCATTTTGAAGAGAAATTCTGAAAATTCTTGTTTTTTTTTTTTACAAACATTCGATATGCGATCCACGAGTGACCCGGCAGATGCCAATACGGTAATCGAATTCTTGCCAAACCCGTCCCAGCATGGCTTCCCGTACTCTCTCCTGGAGCTGTGCTAAATCACGTGGTAGCAGCGGTACATACACCAGATATTTAATGTGTCCCCACAGAAAAAAGTCACACAGAGTGAGATCTGGTGATCGGGGAGTCCATTTCATGAAACAGCTGTCCTCTTCTGTAGCACGGCTGATGCATCGATGCGGCAGCTCCGTTTTCAGGTACCCACGAACTTCACGATGAAAATGGGGTGGAGACCCATCCTGATGAAAGATGAACGGAGAGTCCGATTGCATTTGAGGCATCTGCCATTGCTGCAACGTGTCCAAGTAGGAATATCCAGTGACAGTGCTCTCGGCGAAGAAGAATGGCCCATACAGCTTCCGACGTGACAAGGCACAAAAAACATTTACCTTTGGGGAATCACGCTCAAATTCAGTGCATTCGTGTGGATGTTTTGTACAACAGATTCGACAATTATAGTTATTCACTTTCCTATTATTGTGAAAAGTGGCTTCGTCGCTAAAAATTAAGCGATCAGCAATGCCGTCCCTACATGCATTCAATTGTTGCAACTGCGATAAAACTCAAAACGCTTGTCTTCGTCAACGTCATTGAGCTTCTGCTCTAGCTCCAATTTGAGTGATTTCATAGACAGCTTCTGTCACAGGACTTTCCACACTGTCATTGGAGCCATTTCGACTTCACGGGACGCACCGATGTCTTTGGACTACTTGCGAATGTCTCTTGTACACACTCCAATTTCACTTCACTCACACTCTTTGCCGGGCACAAGCAACCCGTCGTAACGAATTTGTTGTGCCAGTGGTAAATGGCCTTCCTTGTTGGTGGCTTTTTACCGTACTTGGTTCTAAACATCCACTGAACAGCGTTTTTTGTCGAACTCCAACATACAGAAAGATCGCTCCGCACCTGAACTCGCCATGTTTGCGACTATCGCTGACTGTCGGCAAATTACCCAACTGCGCTATGGCGGTATACATGAGAAAGAAAGTTTCAGGGTTTTTCTTCAAAATTACATTTGTATGATGTCTGTACAATGTTTGGTTCTTGTGCAATAAATAATTGAATGTGAAAAAATGTGTGTGAAAACTTCTGTGACTAAGGTCATCAGTCCCTAAGCTTACACACTACTTAACCTAAATTATCCTAAGGACAAACACACACACACCCATTACCGTGGGAGGACTCGAACCTGCGTCGGGACCAGCCGCAAAGTCCATGACTGCAGCGCCTCAAACCGCACGGCTAATCCAGCGCGGCAATTGAATGTGTTCTCGCACTTTATATACACACTGTACTTCAGTTAAGGAATAGTTGGACGTACTGAAAAACAGATCTTATGCCAAAATCGTTACATGTCAGCAGAGCTGCACAGTGATGTTGACAAACTGTCGTTTGTAGGCCTAGATGTAAAGCTCACCGAATCAAAATAAATGGTTCGAATGGCTCTGAGCACTATGGGCTCTGACCACTATGGGACTCAACATCTTAGGTCATAAGTCCCCTAGAACTTAGAACTACTTAAACCTAACTAACCTAAGGACATCACACACACCCATGCCCGAGGCAGGATTCGAACCTGCGACCGTAGCAGTCCCGCGGTTCCGGACTGCAGCGCCAGAACCGCATGGCCACCGCGGCCGGCAGCACTATGGGACTTAACATCTGTGGTAATCAGTACCCTAGAACTTAGAACTACTTAAACCTAACTAACCTAAGGACATCACACACATCCATGCCCGAGGCAGCATTCGAACCTGCGACCGTAGCGGTCACGCGGTTCCAGACTGAAGCGCCTAGAACCGCACGGCCACACCGGCCGGCTTCAGCGAATCAGCTCCCCTGCTATACGAAAATAAATTCACTGTAAACGCACAGAAACGGTGAACGAGTCGTCAGCAACCAACCGGAAATAAACACATCGCTTCATTCACGCAGACGGGAAGTGTCCCAATGCACTGCACAGGTGGAACGAGCGGGCAGTACACAATGCGTAAAGTCCCCCGTAAACAGTCAAACGTGTTTGACAAAATCGCTCTTATCAAGTCACGGATTTGCCAAGCAAGTCCGTATACGTTCAAACAATGATTGTCAAAGGGACCGTTGACCATGTAGTTTGGTCCCTTTAAATATCAAACCAACCAACCAATGTTTGTCAGTTTAACCTCACTCTGAGGCAGACGCTACTTGTGTTCGTGTGTATTTTGAGGGTAGTGAGAACGGCCACGAATGCAGACAGATTTCAGCACTGTATTTAAAGAAGGAGAAGAAAACAACACTCTGGTCCGGGGAATTGCTTGAAATAAGAGATTTACCCATGAAAATATGCTAAAGGAAATAATACTTCCAGATCCTGATGATTACATCATCTTTCTTCGAATGGATAACGAAACTTTTTAAAACTTGTAAGTCCTAAGAGCAAACTTGCCTATCACGTTCACTCTTATCTAGCCATGGATGTGTCAAACAAGCCCGTACAAGTACTAAGAAAGCCTGTCAGTTTACCCTTTACCCTGAGCCCTGCATTTTGGCACTAGCGTGAATGGCTGCAAATGCAGATAAAAGCATTTCCAAAATTTGCTACTGGCACTGTGTTTAAAGAAGAAGAAAACAATACCATAGTCCAGGGAATGGTTCAAAACGCGAAATACAACTGGAAACCTGTTAATGGAAATGTTTCACTTAGAACTTGATGATTACATCAACTTTCTGCGGCTGGACAGTGAAACGTTTAATAACCTGTTTAGCGTTACTTCACTCTCACATTGAAAAAGAAGACACAAGTACGCGAAAATTTACTCTCTTCTACTTGGTCCTCTAATGATAGGTCATTAAAATACCGCAACGTGGGAACATGTAGCCCACATCGACTGTGGAAGATCCAGAGAACTTCGGTTTCTTTTATTTCATTCTACTTTGCCTGTATGTCACTGTATGCAGATATCGATTTTGTTCATAATTTCTTCATGCGTAACATACGGCTGGGAAAGCTGTGGTACCTCTACCATTTTGGTAATTCAAAAATGGCTGGTTCAAATGGCTCTGAGCACTATGGGACTTAACATCTATGGTCATCAGTCCCCTAGAACTTAGAACTACTTAAACCTAACTAACCTAAGGACATCACACAAAACCCAGTCACCATGAGGCAGAGAAAATCCCTGGCCCCGCCGGGAATCGAACCCGGGACACCGGGCGTGGGATTTTGGTAATTGTCAGTGTTAGTTTGCTTTTACACTTGATCGTAGATTTCATAGCGATGCAGTGAGATAAATCGTAATAAAATAACTTTTCACTAAAGATCTGCGGCGAAACGTCGACACAAAAACGTTCACCTTCTTATCAAATTTTCTGTCAATGAAAATTTCTCTCTAACACGCCGAACACGATCTGTAATTGACAAACACGTCAAACTGCACCGTACACGGTCAAATATATGGCAAGCTTGGTTAAGTCTGACAATATGCCTGGCCGGCCGCTGTGGTCGAGCTATTCTAGGAGCTTCAGTCCGGAACCACACATCTGCTACGGTCGTAGGTTCGAATCCTGCCTCGGACATGGATGTGTGTGATGTCATTAGGATAGTTAGGTTTAAGTAGTTCTAAGTTCTAGGGGACTGATGACCTCAGAAGTTAAGTCCCATAGTGCTCAGAGCCATTTGAACCATTTGACAATATGCCTGATCGTTTACGGGAGCCTTAAGATACAAACCTATGCTAGGCCGCAATCCGGTGGACGGGTACGCCCTGCACGACACGAGGGGGCTCTCAGGCAGAGAGTTGGAGTCAACCCGTTCCATCCTCAGCAAACAACTGGTGATGGCTATGACAGATCAAATAAAATTGTAGAAACACTGGCAGAACTCATAACTCGAATAATGGAGCGAATAACAACAGGTGATTGAACTGACACAATAAACATCCATGAGCTACTCAAAGAAGAGAAAATACTGGACTCTAAAGCTACAAATAATTAAATACGCAATGGGTTTGTTACAAGCTCAATAATCAGCGATGCAACGGTTCTTCTAAATCTGGAGTATAGTAATGACATTAAATTGTGCGTTGTTAGCGAAGATGGCTAGCCCCAGATGAAAACTTCACCATCCCAGGATATCAAGTAGTACTGGCTGATAGAGAGGGTGGTTGCGCTGCTAAACTAATCCTGATACGAAGTGACGTCAATTACAAACGGGTCGAAATGACATGATCAGGGGAATTGGGAGTGTGCTATTGAAGTGACCATTTCAGGCAAACTACTTCGTTTCTGTCAGTATACGGAGCTCTCAACATACGCAAAAGTAATCAGACGATTTTCAGTCGTATAGATGGCCCTAAAGTGATTCTGGAATAGCTCATCACACACCATTCTGCAAGGGCTTGTAGACAGGCAGATAAAGAAGGGAATACGCTTCTGGAAATAATTGATGAAAATAAATAATTCTGACTGAAGGCTCGACGGCTCTCATCAGTATGCCTAGTCAAGGAAAGTCAGCAGCTGGCCTAAATACAGAATCACTCGCACTGGCTCCTACCATGGCGTGGTGCGTACTGTAAAGACGGACAACGATCGGACCATCTGCCTTCCACAGCCAGGAATGGTCTACCGGAATTTGTTATAATATGTATATCCAGATATCATTCTGGTAGTAGATCCGGTAATAATCAACCACATCACAGTAAATAACAGGAAAGTAGAAATAGACGAACTGTTCAGATATCTAGGAGAAATTATAACATACTACTTGGGAGAGAAACCTGCATGGAAAGAAAACAAAACAAATGTTATATTAACAGAATCTTCCGTCGGTTCTTGGTAGAACAACATTATAATAATAAATGAAAAGCACCAGTTTGCTTTTGTTCTACAATATTACTTTTATTGCTAACCGGTTTTCGGCTTACAAGGCCATCTTGAGACATTTACTGAGTATTATCACCAAAGAAGTTAAATGTTAGCAGACAACACTGGAAGAGAAGTAACACATCTAGAGTGAAGTAGAAACATAGAGTAACATCTTTGCAATGAAATAGTAAAAACTGAACAGTACATAAATAACAATGGAGTTGACAGGAAAACCTTTAGCACAAAATAGGAATAGCATGCCTACATAACACTTTCTATTAATAAACAAAACTAATAAAATAGGATAAAATTAGTACTAGACAAGGTTGTATCAAGAGGTATGAAACATGGAGAGTGATACACAACCAATTTTTTAATTGTCAGAATATGCTTAGATAATAAAAATATTTCAAAGATGGACACTGGCGGATAGTGCCAAATGGAGGCCATTACAGATACTATACAGAAGAAAATGGTTTGTTTTTTATCTCACATTATGAGTAAAAAATCAAACATCTAATGTGTGTGAAATCTTATGGGACTTAACTGCTAAGGTCATCAATCCCTAAGGTTACACACTACTTAACTTAAATCATCCTAAGGACAAACACACACCCATGCCCGAGGGAGGACTCGAACCTCTGCCGAGACCAGCCGCACAGTACATGACTGCAGCGCCTTCTAGACCGCTCGGCTAATCCCGCGTGGCTCACATTTTGAGTACTCTAGAAACTAGATTACCAAGAAAAATCAAACACGGAGCAACAATTACTATAGATAAACAAAATCAGGAAGGGAAAGAAAGAATAGGAATTAAACACGGGCGATTTGCAAAACAAAACTGCTGAGGTCAGTGGTCCCCAGGCTTACACACTATTTAATCTAACTTACGCTAAGGACGACACACACACCAATGCCCGAGGAAGAACTCGAACATCCGACGGGGGAGCCGTAAGAACGTGGCTAAGCGCAGAAAATTTGAAGAAACGGAAAAACGTAAAAATTAAATATAGGCCAAAAATAGATAAAAGACGTGCAATAAAAAGGGTATTTACGAATGAGGAACGACAAAGAAGTTCAGAACGAATGAAACGATTCTGGGCAATTCGAAAAAGAAAATTAATTGAAAAATATTGACTGACGGTCCAATGAGGCCGTGAAAACAGAAGAAGAAGAACGTATGTGTTAGTTACACAGAAAGACAATTGAAAGGGGTACGGAAAAGCGTGGAGGACAACATGGAAGTAATTATTGTGGCATAGGCTACAGGCAGTCTGGCCGGCCGCGGTGGCCGAGCGGCTCTAGGCATTTCACTCCGGAACCGCGCCCCTGCTACGGTCGCAGGTTCGAATCCTGCCTCGGGCATGGATGTGTGTGACGTCCTTAGGTTAGTTAGGTTTAAGTAGTTCTAAGTTCTAGGGGACTGATGATCTCAAATGTCAAGTCCCGTAGTGCTCCGAGGCATTTGAACCATTTCTTTAAAAGTGCGATGTACTTTGAAACAAAATCGGAGAAAAAATTAGTTACGCTTATGAAACGATCGCCACTCCCGTAAATTTTGACAGAAAATTAAGCGCTTCGCCGAGGTAGGACCTCGTGGCGGGGGTCGACTCCACCGGAGGACGAGTTAGACAGAACACAGCAGAAATTGGCTCCCGCTACGGCGGAAACCAGACCGCAAAAAGTGATGTTATGATGATACGCAAACGTAAAGCCTAACAGAGGTGGACAAAGCACTGATGGATATGAAGGATACTGCACTGAGACCTGACAATATTAGCTACGAAATACTTTGCCGCCTCCCACAAATGGGAAAAAAACAGCTAATTAAAACCTATAAAAGGCTATGGGATCAATTCATCGTTACTCCGTCCACGAAACTAGCATGAATAGTGACAAGAATAAAACTAACGTTGAATCCTGTAGACCGATAACGTTGTTAACCCGCACAGACGAAAAGATGGGGGAGTGCAGATTAAAGTGACGGGTGGTGAAGACAGACCTTTCACGAATCAGTTCCGGATTAGAAGAGAAATAGGCACATTTTCACAGATTTAACAAGTGCCTACGATAATGTATCACTATCAGTATTAACAAATAAACTGATCAACTATACTCTGCCCAAAAACGATTTGCTCACAATATACGACAGGTGTTACTGCACCGATAAATTATCATCAGAAATGTCCCATAAACAATCACACCACGGATGAAGATTGCAGGCTTGCCGCAAGGATCTATTTCGCCGTCGTTGTTTCTCAAAATATACAGTAGTGATATACATGATCTAGTGAGGGGAAACACTAACAACTTGCAGTTTACTGACCATCTAGTCATATATGCAACGGAAGAGACGTTATACCATTACATTCAGACACGCGTATTCACTAGATACAGATGTGCAGGCTCCAGTGAAATGAAACAGGTTCCATACACATTTCTACTCAAGAAAACTGTCAAATATTTAGGCTTCGAAATAGACCACAAACTGACAGGGAGCTGGCATGCTACAATAGTAACTGCGAAAGAAGAATTATTATCCTATGACTTTTTCCGGGAAATCCCTAGGGAGCAGATTCCAGTTTGAGACTGAACATTTACTTACCTGGAGTATGCAAGCATTCGCTGTGGGTCTCAAGCATATCTACCCTCTTTAAACTCGACAAAACACTGTACAAAGTAAGCGCTACGCATCTTTGTCGGCCCTAAGAAACTGACACCAAACAGTGGTCTGTTACCGGTGACATTAGAAGCACCACCATACTTTCGATGGCTTTATCTCGAATAGAAATGCATGATAAAAATACAGCGAATTTACCAGCTCATTGGTTATGCAGAACACGCGGATGGTATTACTCGATTATTTTACCGAATACTGTTGGCTCAACAAACAGGCGCAGACAGGTGTTCTAGATTATCTAGTTTCAAGTAGAAAAACTCCAGCATAGTGTGATGCTCAGTACAGCTCTACAGTTTAACAACTATTATCGTAAGGAATGGTTATAATTAAAGTGCAGTTGCTCAAAGAGATCCAGTATGGCCTGTAATTGTCGTATGTACACTGTTTTTGTGACGGTATGACATTCACGCTGTCATCTGACAAGCCATAACGTGTGTGAACAGCATAATTATCGAGAAGAGAGACGATGTGCTTTTATTGAAACTTTTTTACACTACTGGCCATTAAAATTGCTACACCACGAAGATGACGTGTTACAGACGCAAAATTTAACCAACAGGAAGAAGATGCTGTGATATGCTAATGATTAGCTTTTCAGAGCATTCACTCAAAGTTGGGGCCTGTGGTGACACCTACAACGCGCTGACATGATGAAAGTTTCCAAGCGATTTCTGATACACAAACAGCAGTTGACCGGCGTTGCCTGGTGAAACGTTGTTGTGATGCCTCGTGTAAGGAGGAGAAATGCGTACCATTACGTTCCCGACTTTGATAAAGGTCGGATTGTAGCCCATCGCGATTGCGGTTTATCGTATCGCGACATTGCTGCTCGCGTTGATCGAGATCCAATGACTGTTAGCAGAATATGGAATCGGTGGGCTCAGGAGGGTAACACGGAACGCCCTGCTGGATCCCAACGGCCTCGTATCACTAGCAGTCGAGATGACAGGCATCTTATCCGTATGGCTGTAACGGATCGTGCAGCCCCTTCTGGATCCCTGAGTCAATAGATGGAGACGTTTGCAAGACAACAAACATCTGCACGAACAGTTCGACGACGTTTGCAGCAGCATGGACTATCAGCTCGGAGGCCATGGCTGCGGTTACCCTTGACGCTGCATCACAGACAGGAGCGCTTGCGATGGTGTACTCAACGACGAACCTGGGTGCACGAATGGCAAAACGTCATTTTTGCGGATGAATCCAGGTTCTGTTTACAGCATCATGGTGGTCGCGTCCGTGTTTGGCGACATCGCGGTGAACGCATATTGGGAGCGTGTATTCGTCATCGCCATACTGGCGTATCACTCGGCGTGATGATATGGGTGCCATGGGTTACACGTCTCGGTCACCTCTTGTTCGCATTGACGGCACTTTGAACAGTGGGCGTTACATTTCAAATGTGTTACGACCCGTGGCTCTACTCTTCATTCGATCCCTGTGAAACGCTACATTTCAGCAGAATAACGCACGACCGCATGTTGCAGGTCCTCTACGGGCATTTCTGGATACAGAAAATGTTCGACTGCTGCCCTGGCCAGCACATTCTCCAGATCTCTCACCAATTGAAAATGTCTGGTCAAAGATGGCCGAGCAACTAGCTCGTCACAATATGACAGTCACTACTCTCCATGAGCTGTGGTATCTTGTTGAAGCTGCATGGGCAGATGTACCTGTGTAAGTAGGCTGTTTAGGTTTTTATGTTGGTAACGCCATGTAGCGCTCTATATGAAAAGCACTGACTGTGCTGTGTGCAGTCTGTGGCTGGTTTGCATTGTTGGAATTTGCCATTGCAGTGTTGGGCAGTCGGCTGTTAACAGCGCGTGGCGTTGCGCATTTTGAGGTGAGCCGCCAGCAGTGGTGGATGTGGGGAGAGAGATGGCAGAATTTTAGAGCGGACGATCTGGACATATGTCCATCAGAAAGAGTAAATTTGTAAGACTGGATATCATGAACTGATATATATATTATGACTGTTGAACGGTAATAAGGAAAATACATTGTTTGTTCTCTATCAAAATCTTTCATTTGCTAACTATGCCTACCAGTAGTTAGTGCCTTCAGTAGTTAGAATCTTTTATTTAGCTGGCAGTAGTGGCGCTAGCTGTATTGCAGTAGTTTAAGTAACGAAGATTTTTGTGAGGTAAGTGATTCATGCAAGGTAAAGGTTACTGTTAGTCAGGGCCATTCTTTTGTAGGGATTATTGAAAGTCAGATTGCGTTGTGCTAAAAATATTGTGTGTCAGTTTAGTGTTGATCAGAATAAGTAAAGAGAGTAATGTCTGAGTACGTTGAGTTTTGCTCAGCTGCTTCAAAATCAAATAACGTAAGGGGTTTACCAGCACAGTAATTCAGAACTTTTTCTAAGGGGACGTTTCATACCTGTACACGCCATCGAAGCTGTGTTTGACTCAATGCCCAGGCGTATCAAGGCCGTTATTACGGCCAGAGGTGGTTGTTCTGGGTAGTGATTTCTCAGGATCTATACACCCAAACTGCGTGAAAATGTAATCACATGTCAGTTCTAGTATAATATATTTGTCCAATAAATACCCGTTTATCAACTACATTTCTTCTTGGTGTAGCAATTTTAATGGCCAGTAGTGTATGTGAACGGCAGCAATTGCAGTGCTGCACTGAGAGAGTATCGCCGATTGAAAGGTCTCAAGAGGGGTCTGATGACATTAAATGGATAAGGAAGATGATAATGAAATTCGAAAACACGGGTCCAGCTTAGTGTGGCAGCTAAGAGAGAAAGGCGTCCTATGCCGGTGGAAGTTAATGACGACGTTGCTGTTGCTGTAACTGAATTGCTGAATGTGTCCCAGGTAATCCCATTGCTCGTGCAGTGTCGCGAGAATTGCCCACCCCACGGTCAACAGAACTGAAATTTTTGCGATATGTATTACGCTGATACCCGTACAAGATCCAGGCAGCGTAGTAACTGAAACTTCTGATCCGCAGCATTGTTCGAAAGTTGCTCTTCGGCTTATCGCACGGATATAAGTTGATGACATGCGGTCGAACGACGCTCTATGGAGTAGCGAAGTACATTTCATACTATTTTACACTGCAGGAAGCAGTGCATACACAGAACTGCCGAATTTGGGGCACTGTTAAACAGCGTGTTGTGTTTGGTGTCACCGCTAGACACCACACTTGCTAGGTTGTAGCCTTTAAATCGGCCGCGGTCCGGTAGTATACGTCGGATCCGCGTGTCGCCACTATCAGTGATTGCGGACCGAGCGCCGCCACACGGCAGGTCTAGAGAGACTTCCTAGCACTCGCCCCAGTTGTACAGCCGACTTTGCTAGCGATGGTTCACTGACAAAATACGCTCTCATTTGCCGAGACGATAGATTAGCATAGCCTCCAGCTACGTCATTTGCTACGACCTAGCAAGGCGCAATATTCAGTTATTATTGAGATGGTGAATCATGTACCGTCAAGAGCGACGTTCATCATTAATGGATTAAAGTTAAGTATTCCACCAGCTACGTCCGTTTTTCTAAATTCTAATTTCCTTCTCCTGCTCCAGACCTCACGCCAGTCTGCGTGAGCTAAAACGCGTGCATCTCGGCCTCCTCTAGTAACACTGTGTTGGCTCTCCTGCCAGCCACAACATTGTGCACGGTGAGCCTTTGCACTCGCCGTATGTGACTGTGTGGTGCTGATTCACAAGCACCTTTACTCTCGGTCCGTTCTTGTTTAAAAAGAATACACCCAGAGTATCTTTCAGGTGTACTGTGACGTCTGTATGTTATCGAGGCCTCCTGGTACAGCGTGTGATTCCTCGTTTGGGGGAGCAATTTTGTATGTACACCACTGTTTTCATGCAATATGGGTAGTTCCTCGTATCGGTCGCCCACTGAAAGATCTACTTAATGCAACGTGTTATTTCCAGGTGTTTTCCAGATGGATGGCCTGCAAGAGCCTCTGATCTCAATCCATGTGGCTTTTGCATTTGAGGACATCTAAAAGAACTCGTTTACCGGGGACACGCTCGCTCTCTGCCTAGTCTGAACACGTCGCTCAGGTTCCACGGAAACTGCTGCGAGCAGCTGCTGATCACGTCGTTTTGCAGGTGCAGCATCTCGTAGATGTCTCCGATGCTCATGCTGAACAAATTGTGTAAGCAGCAGTTAATAATAAATCAACATTACGTCTTTCTCATTTGTTTGACCTTTTCCTTCGTACGACTCGTTCTCAACCCATTTCATGCATTCACAGCGCCAGATTTGCACCTGGTGGCCGAAACTGGAACTAATTTCTTTCCAACATAAATCGGATTAACGCATTAGCATATCTCTGTCATATGACACTGCCACAATGGATCTCCTCGAGTGGCTGCAAATTAATTGTAACACATTATATGCCTCACACATATAGAAGTAAAAAATCAGAATCACGCCTGTGATAAACGTTGAGAGCATGTTAAGGCGATACAACAAATCTTAGTACACGAAACGGGCACCAAAATAATATATACAGATGGGGCCAAGAACGAAAATGGTACTGGAAGTGGATTCGTAGACCAGCCAACAATAGTTCGGGGATGCTATAAATTATCTGTGGAAATATCTGTTACGACGACAGAGCTTCAGCCATTTTAGAAACAATTAAGTACGCAGGAAGCTGCATTGAGAGCAAAATTAGTATCTTAGCTGACTCCTGAGCAGCAGTCGTCACCTTGAGAACCATTTTGCAAAGCGATACAACTACCCAGCCGTTAATGATATTCTGCAGCAAGTCAGAAGGCTACAAAATACGCAAAAAGAAGTCGCGCATCTCAGGGTCGAAGCCCATAGCAACATCCGCTGCAACGATTAACCCGACCAACAGCCTAAACAAGGCACATCTTCATGGACGCCATGTCATTCAAAGGTACCGCACACAGTCTTCATACAACGGCTTAAAATGATGATGCGAATGTGGTGAGATTGAGGAGTGGAGAAGAAAAACAACCAACAAACGGAAAAATTATAGAGCGATACACACTGCGACAACTAATTGGTATCTCAAGCAAACAATGTGAACAATTCCAGGAATGAAAGTCAATCACGGTCGGTTTAAAAAAATGCTATATTGTCTGGGACTGAGCGAAAACTCTCTTCGCACTTGTGCAGGAAAGGAATACATGAACCATATAATATAGTGATGTCTCGACAAGAAAGAAAAGACAGATCGGACACCAAATCAATTTATGCTTGGTATACAAATGCCCCCACTACGTTACCAATCTTCCGAGAATAACAGAACTTAGGATGTGTAAAAACATATGCACAATCTGTCAAGAAATTGTAGTGCCCACAGCAAAACATAGATCCTCCGAGAACTGCCACTTTACAGGCGAGAGTGGCCACTTCGAGGGAGCAGAGACGAAACAAAGAAACTACTGCCTGTGCCGCAGATTCTAAAAACATAAGCAAACCGAACACACAAAGTAGAGTGAATACATTACGTTTTCTTTAAATAATTCTTACTTTGTTGTGACTGTAGTTAGTTTAAATTTTGTACATAGATAAGTATAGCGCATACATATAAAATTATATAAATGTATAAAAATTATAGCAGGCCGCTGTGGCCCTTCAGTCGAGACCGCGCGACCGCTACGGTCGCAGATTCGAATCCTGCCTCAGGCATGGATGTGTGTGATGTCCTTCGGTTAGTTAGGTTTAAGTAGTTCTAAGTTCTAGGGGACTGATGACCTCAGATGTTAAGTCCATAGTGCTCAGAGCCATTTGAACCATTTTACAAAAATTATATAAATTATATCTATTTTACTATAAATGGATATAAAATTTGTACGTAGATGATAGCTGTAACTGACAGTTGTTCCTAACATGTATTAATTATCTTTGGCTGTGTGGTCATGAAACCAAAGGCAATAAAAAAAGAGCTCACCTAAGAAAGATACACGACCTCCCTCTAAATAAACGTCTCTGACTTACTACAGTGGATACTGGATCCTTATTTGCCGAACTGTGTCCTTAGATTTACGAAATCAATATTCACTATTCACTACATAGAACATCAGATTCTTATAGAAATTAGAGACCATTCGTAGCACACACACACACACACACACACACACACACACACACACACACACACACACACACACACACACACACAGAGTTTGTCTAGCTCCCAACAATCATCATCTTATCGAGATGTAAACATAAAAGGGGCAATTCGTTATAGGCTAAAGAATAAAGGGGATAGCACGGAACTGTACAGTCTTGTCGCCAGTGTAGTGTTGTATTGTAAGGAAGCAAAGGAGAGGATGTTGTTACGGGTGGTCGGTTCCTGATTCTACAGCACAAATATGCATGGGGATTAATATAGTTCCTTATTTACATGAACGTTTACTTAACTTCATTAGAGACCATGAGTTGTGGCACAAGCTCATCCGTAATAGTCCTCTTGCAGACAATATTAGTAATCCTGCTATTACAAACTTAAGTCTCACTGCTGGTCCCGCTATAATCACTAATCTGGACGCTAAGTACTGTCGCCGGCTGGAGTGGCCGAGCAGTTCTAGGCGCTACAGTCTGAAATCATGCGACCGCCACGGTCGCAGGTTCGAATCCTGCCTCGGGCTTGGATGTGTGTGACGTCCTTAGGTTAGTTAGGTTTAAGTAGTTCTAACTTCTAGGGGATTGATGACCTCAGAAGTTAAGTCCCATAGTGCTCAGAGCCATTTGAACCAAGTACTGTCGTAGCATGTGACATGAACTATACCCACTCCGTGGAGATACTGACAGACGCCAAACTGGAGTGTGAGTCAGTCAGGCCCTCCGGCCATCGGCGGCAGCCGAAATACTTGGTTTTGAGACGGCGTTGGCGGTGTGTTGCCTGTCGGTGTGTCTCTGGCCTGTCTCGTGATAGCTGCTCTTGATCCATCGCCTACTATCGATCTTCGTGCTACGTCTTTGCCGACCAGTGTGCTGGCGACAGCTTTCGCCAGCACAGAAACAATTAAATACGGAAATACACAAAAATAAAACCTGTTGTGGCAACAGGTGTGTTCAAAACTAATGGGAATAGTCAAGCTCATGATGAGTGAGACCCTAACAATATGAATATGTAGTGTGGCTGGCAGCCATCACAGGCCAACAGGCCACACAAGCCAACAAAACAAGACACGAGTGTTACCGATGCCGTTGGTCGGAGGACATCAGATATCCTCACTCGACAGCGGCTACTAGGACTGTTGGTATTTTTAAAAATATCGGCAATCCGAAATACTGATATTTAAAAAGTACAGAGATATTACAAATGATTGAAGCGATTTCACAGCTCTACAATAACTTTATTATTTGAGATATTTTCACAATGCTTTGCACACACATACAAAAACTCAAAAAGTTTTTTTAGGCATTCACAAATGTTCGATATGTGCCCCTTTAGTGATTCGGCGGACATCAAGCCGACAATCAAGTTCCTCCTACATTCGGCGCAGCATGTCCCCATCAATGAGTTCGAAAGCATCGTTGATGCCAGCTTGCAGTTCTGGCACGTTTCTTGGTAGAGGAGGTTTAAACACTGAATCTTTCACATAACCCCACAGTAAGAAATCGCACGGGGTTAAGTCGGGAGAGCGTGGAGGCCATGACATGAATTGCTGATCATGATCTCCACCACGACCGATCCATCGGTTTTCCAATCTCCTGTTTAAGAAATGCCGAACATCATTATGGAAGTGCGGTGGAGCACCATCCTGTTGAAAGATGAAGTCGGCGCTGTCGGTCTCCAGTTGTGGCATGAGCCAACTTATTCGTCGACTTCCGCGGGCTACGCGTGAAACTTGCCCGCACGCGTTCAACCGTTTTTCGCTCACTGCAAGCCGACCCGTTGATTTCCCCTTACAGAGGCATCCAGAAGCTTTAAACTGCCCATACCATCGCCGAATGGAGTTAGCAGTTGGTGGATCTGTGTTGAACTTCGTCCTGAAGTGTCGTTGCACTGTTATGACTGACTGATGTGAGTGCATTTCAAGCACGACATACGCTTTCTCGGCTCCTGTCGCCATTTTGTCTCACTGCGCTCTCGAGCGCTCTGGCGGCAGAAACCTAAAGTGCGGCTTCAGCCGAACAAAACTTTATGAGTTTTTCTACGTATCTGTAGTGTGTCGTGACCATATGTCAATGAATGGAGCTACAGTGAATTTATGAAATCGCTTCAATCATTTGTAATAGCCCTGTATTATGATATCTGTCGATATACTGAATAATGTATCGATACATTGATATATCGAAGGAAGTAATAACGTCGTACTGGCCTTTATAAATATCGGCTGCACGTTGTAAATGTATCTGTAGAGCTGTATATTTAAGTATAGATTTGTTATTAGATATTCTGTACATCAACTCGCTACAGCCTTCCTATCCCCATCAGAGCAGGAATTGAAATGAAAACGATGCACAGTCGCTCTCGTCCATAACCACTTTGCTACCCATGCTAACTGCAGGTAAGTGGCATAATAAAAGGAGTCCGATGGGTCCGTCATCCGGTTTCATCGCATACCGGATTTGTCTGGAACGCTACATGTCGGCGTCCCTGTTTTTCCATTTCTGCAAACGACAGCGAAGTAGCGGACATGGCGTCAAAATTGCGTGGTGAAGTTAAACATTGCAATTTGCGTTAGTAGCGGCGAGCGCCGATTACGTCAGCATTTCCCTCACACGTTTCCGCCCAACGCAAAGACCAATCTTGTCTTTTATATTTTTGTTCATTATTTTAGCAACTGTTATCGAAGAATGCTGACGTGAATAAACAGGAAACCATTTGCGTTAAAAATTGTTTTTCAATGCAACTGGTCTGATATTTCTACACATCGGAAATCGTGTTATTTTATTCAAACCACCACACCCCACCACCACCACCCCCCTCCCCCCCTCCCCCCTCTGGTGCAATCGAACTACCTCTTTGTGCCACCTGTACTTGCTTCACACAGTAAACAGCAAAACCGAAAGACTGAAAACGTTGAAACCTCAAAAAGTATTAAGAGTCCTTCACGCGGTGCAAGAAAAATTATGTTCTACTACAGTTTCAAAAGAAAAATTTCAAATACTTACCGAAAATCGCGAAAAAAATAACACAACTTTATACCATTACCAGGCCAGGTAACAACACGAGCAACACCAATGCACTCCGGCGACTGTTCTACCTTTCACGGAGAATTGGAACAAGTGGTGTTTACATTTACGAACTGGTATTCACTTCCGAGGATGTCTTCTGGGTGCTTCATTTTTTGTCAGGCAGTACCCATATGACGAATTATGACTACTGTCGGAAAACGAAGTTTGGACGCTGGTGATTTATGGATATGAGTCACATGTTCGTAGCTTCATGAGACTGGATTCTGAAAATTATTGTTATTAGAGAATTACGCGCCGGATGCCCACACTGTTTGATCAACAGATGACGAAGCCTGAAAGGTAGATTTGTCAATTCAGAGCTCTGTCCAATCTAATTATAATCGGTCATGCTGCTGAATTTATTATTATAGTGACTCATTGGTGTGCAGTGAGTAATCTAAGAAACGACAGCATCTTGCAACAACTGAATTTAGCGTCTGCTGGCATTCTGTCACCAGAATGAGAGAGGATGAAAAGTGCTTGGCTCCAGTACTTTTCCATTGGCAGAAAACAAGTGCCCAAGTGTAAAAAGTGCCACAGCAACACTCGCATTACCATCTGTATTCTCGCATCTCGAGAGGCTGCCTGATACATTCACCATCCGTATTTCTATTTCCTGGCTCACATATGCGCTTGTGAAAAAAGAAAAATGAACTACACTGCCCTTTTAGAGGTTTCCAGTTCTCTCAAGATTTAGTGTTGCAACAGAGCATACGACGTACATAATATGATTACATTTACAGATCAATAGCACAAGCACTTCTGAAGTACCATGTATCGGCCCATGCTGAAACACCCATATCAGTACGTGGTGCACCCTTCCACGGGCGGCAATGTGGGCGCAGACTCTGCCATCTAGTCGATCTCTGAGATGGCAATTACTGTCCTGATACTTTATTCCACGCCTGCTTCGCGTGTCCATGTTTTTCTGTAAGAGTTGTTGGTTGAATAGTCACATGAGTCACTTCTCATCCAATCATATCCCACACATGCTCGAATGTAGAAAAGTCCAGAGATTGTGCTGGCCAAGGAAGTTGCTGCACGCCTTGCAGAGCACGTTAACTTTCACGGACAGTGTGCGCACGACCGCTATCCTGCCAGAACAACACGTCACTTCCTGTTGCAAGAACGGCAAAAGTATGGATCTAACAACTTCTGCTTGTTGCGAGCGCTGGTTAGTGTCACCTCCAGAAACACCAAATATGAACGAGAGATGTATTTTATTGCTTCGCAGACCATCAGGCCTGGGGAGGCTCCAGTGTGTACTGGACGAATGCACTCTACAAGGCAGCGTTCACGAGGTCTACGTCATACGTGCAGACGACCATCACTTACCTACAGGGAGAATCTGCTTTCACCGCTTAGGACCACAGCACGGCATTCCACCTTCCAAACGATCCTGTTACTTCACCAGTCGAGCCGCGCACGTCGATGCTGTGCAGTGAGTGGAAGACGAGCTAGGGGTGGGCGTGCCGTAGTCCCACGGCTAATAACCAGTTCGCCACAGTTTGTGTTGACGCGTCTGAGCTGAGCTGTATACACTTGTGAGAAGCGGCACATGTGAGAAACCGGAATGTTGCGACACTTGTGAGGAATCCTGGATACTGAGGGACCGGCACAGGGTGTGTCGTAAATGCTGCGCCACTACCTGCTCGTCCGCTACCTGCTGCCGCTTGGTCTGACTGAGCGCTCGGCTTATGCCGGCCCTGGCAACTGCCGAGGGACATTCACACTCCTCCAGTGCATCCGGGTCACATTATTTCAGAATTGTTTTGGGCAAGGAAGAGTGGCCTTAGTCAAATCAGAAATTGTAGTTGATTTTCCCCCACGATATCATGTCAACCATTAGTTGCAGCACAGTCATGTGTAAGACCTTTTTCATTGGAATTTTTGTTCTGATTAATCTTACATAGGGCATAATTTTCGCTCAACCTGGCATTTAACAATGTATTTTACAGAAACTATAGAAACCGAAAATGTTTTCCATCTTTCAACCCCTCGCCCAAAATTTGATATGATAGTGGCAACCATTTACCATATATTAAGAGGAACCAACTAAAGAGTTTGGTTCTCAATAGAAACTCTTTTCTTCAATTATTTTTAAATAAATCTCAAATTTCCTGTACCATGCAGGGAAGTGTACTGAGGTCTAATGTGAGTCCTGCTAGCAATTAGCGTTAAGGAATGCAATTTATGTATTGAAATAAGATGTATTCATCGTCCACTCAAACAGACATTGTTTCTAAAATTCTCTACACAAAAGTGCTGATTGTGATTGTTAGAAAAGCTATGACTTTTCAGACTTCATTAGTGAATCTTTTACAATTTGCAAGAGACATTTAGCCGACTTTGTGTCGTTTCCAGGGAACACCACAAGGAGATAGTCTCTCTTCATCCCCCATTATATTTATTTACAATATTTACAGGATGATTATTTATTTGCAATTTTTACAATAGGGCGATCTGTGTGAACTGAACCCCTTTTCAATATTTACAAGTGTTGCTGTAGCTTCACCCATTTCCTTTCCATTGTAATTTCTGTGCATAGGCCACGCAAGTAAGAAATGATTTTATATTGCCGTCAACTTGGAGTCTTGTAAGGGCCTTAAAAACTATCTCATCTGTCTTAATTGCGGACTTATTTCTTCTTTTACCACGTAGACTTAAAACTAGTCGGTCAAATTGGTGCCCATGATATTCTGCGTCCTCTCTGAGAATTTTTACTAAGGAGAAAAAATTTGGATGAACCTTCGAAACTAATGCATTTATCCTCCGATTCCATCCCCATGAAACATTGTTGGTGCGGTGACGCCGTCCTGCGCAGTTCCATATATCTTTGTCGTGTCTTCATTATCCAGCCATTGTTCAACAAAATAGTCGCAAAAATACTGCAGTTTTTCATTATCTGGCGTGGTCTCCTCTTGTGTGGGGTTTGCTAGTCCCCCATCGGGCGCCTCCCCAGGTGGCGGATAGGGTACCGGGGAAATGAAATACCCAGGGTGGACCAAAACTAGCAGGAGAGGCTCACTCAGCCGCAGTGAAGGCAACCCTCCTAGGGGTAGAGTACCCCAAAATCAAGACTCCTGGTCCTCCAGGTTGGGGGTTGTGCAGAGGGCTACCAACCCACTCATATAAAAAAAAAAAAACGAAACGATCAGGATACTCAATGCCAGCCTCGGAAACAGGACAGGATTTACTGGAACAAAAACTGGAAAAGCGACAAGGATTTCTCTTTTGGATCATGAATTATTAGAAGCCTGTATTGTCCTGGAACTGCTCAAATACTAGCAAACGAATTAAGAAAATATAGAGTGTTAACTGGTAGCTCTCCAAGAGGTAAGATGGCAGGGAACAGGTTCACTGAAAATAGCAGACAGGACAATAATTTATGGAGACTGCAGTCAGCCCCATGAGTTTGGAACCGGTTTCTACATTCATAAATCAACAGATGCCTCAGTAAGGGAATTCAAACATGTTAATAACTGTATATCATACATAGCTATTCAGACGCAGTGATTAGACATTACATTTCTAAATGCACACGCACCCATAAAAGATAAGGATGACAACCCAAAAGAAGAGTTCTACAGCCATCTGGAACAAACATACAACTTATTAAGTAGGCACAAAGTGAAAATAGTGTTAGGAGATTTTAACGCCTAAGTAGGAAAGGAAGAAATCTACAAGCCAACCATCGGAAATTTTAGCTCACACGAGGAAAGTTCAGAGAATGGGGTTCGACTTACAAACTTTGCGATGACAAATGGTCTCACGATAAGCAGCACAAAATTTCAACATAAACGCATTCATTTAGGAACGTGGATATCACCAGATGGAAAGGTAGTCAATCAGATAGATCATGTAGCTATCCAGAAACGATTCCAAAACAGCATTAAAGATGTCAGAACCCTTAGGGGAGCGGATTGTGACACAGACCACATGTTAATAATATCAAAAGGAAAGTAAATAGAAATAGAGAAGAAATTACAAGATATAACATAGGAAACCTAGCGAAAGTAGATATAAGAGAAAGTTTTACAAAAGAAATTAAAAGCAACCTAACAAAACCGAGACTGGCCAATGCAGAAACACAGGATGTCGAAAGCAGATGGAGACACCTGAAAGGCTGTATTCAAGAAGCAGCTTGCAAAGTCATAGGTGAAAGAAAACGACCTAATACAATTTGGTTTAACACAAAGTGTCAAGAAAAAGTGCTGGAAAGAAGAAATGCGAAGAATGCATGGATTAAAAGAAAGGGATAATATGACATTGAAGGAAAGATACTATAAACTCCGCCAAGAAACGCAAAGAACCCTAAGACAAGAGAAAAGAGAATACTATAACAATATGATCCAAGAAGCAGAGGATGATTTCCAACATCACAGGACAAGGCAGATGTATCAAAAAATAAAAAAATCCTTTGGTAAAGGGAACAGTTTATAAAAGATCAGTATGGGAAAATATTGACCAACAAAAGTGACATACAAAACAGATGGAAGACATACTTTTCACAACTTCTCAACTGCAATGACCCACACTCTTACTTTAAATTGGAAGAACCTGATACAATTGATACAGCTGATACAGTTACTACCCCATCAGTAAATGAAATACAGCAAGCAATAAAGAAATTAAAGAATAACAAAGCTTGTGGTGAGGACAAGATATACTCTATTAAAGAATTAGAAATATAGGCGTTAATAGAAACAATGTGGGAGACGGAAACCATTCCTGCAGATTGGAAAACTGCGTGCCCCATATTTAAGAAGAATGATCCACTAGTTTGTGATAACTACAGAGGAATTGCCTTACTGGATGTCACCTACAAAATCTTATCAAGCTGCCTATTAAACAGGCTGATACCAATAACAGAAGAACTGATTGGGGACTACCAATGCAGTTTCCGCAGAAACAGATCTACATTAGATCACTTATACACCCTAACACAAGTAACTGAGAAGGCGTGGGAATTCAATGTAGATGTCCACATATTATTCGTAGATTTTAAGAAACCCTATGATAGCATACACCGACAGAGACTCCTAAATATAATGAAGGAATTTAAAATACCATCAAAATTAATCAGATTAGTTAAAATGTGTATCGATGAAACTTTATGTCGCATAAAGACACCGGTAGGAGAAACTTAAGATTTTAAGGTGTACACTGTACTGAGACAAGGGGATGCCATTTCACCTGTTTTATTTAACCTTGTCCTAGAGAAGATTGATAGAGAATTTTCTAAAACCAGTCCACAAGGGATCCAGTTACAGGATGTGAACATTACAAGACTTGCCTATGCAGATGATGTAGCACTAATAAGTAGTTCCAAAAGAGAATTAATCATAATGATGCAAAATTACTACAAAATTGCTGAGAAAACAGGATTACATGTTAATGAAGAAAAGACAGAATACCTGCCCATAAGTAAGAAAACCAGAAAAGATGCATCTCTGACTGTAGATGGATTCAATTTCAAGACTGTTGACCACTTCAAGTATCTAGGAAGAATTTTTAGTAATAACAACAGAACAGATACAGAAATAGATGCCCGTTTATCAACAGCAAACAAGACACTTTTTAGTTTCATCAAAATTCTAAGAAAAAGATCACTTAGCAGTAACTTCAAAACCCGCTTATATCAATCGACCATTATACCTGTGATGTTATATGGATGTGAAACAATAATATTTAGAAAGAAAGATGAAGAAAAACTGTTAATATTCGAAAGAAAAGTACTAAGGAAATTTTTGGACCTGTATACGACGAAAATAACATGGAATTGAGAATAAGAAGAAATGAAGAATTAAGAGGGCTGTACAAACACCGTAACATCGTCGAAGTGCTCAAGAGGAGAAGGTTGAATTGGGCAGGCCATATAGCAAGAATGACAGAGAATAGACTACCTAGAATGGCATTCAGCAGAACAATAAAAGGAACGAGAGGAAGAGGGAGACCCAGAATCAGATGGCGGGATAACATTCGGGAGGACACTATGAGGATAGGCAACAGCAGCAACTGGACAAACAGCGCATTGGACAGGCAGAAGTGGAAGAGGCTCATAGAGCAGGCGTATGGTCGATATGGCCCTTGCCACATGTAAACCTAAATCTAAAATCTGGCGTGGTCTCCTGAATTCCTAGCCAACCATCATCTAACATGTCCAGGGGAATGTGAGCCAAAGCGGAACACAATCTTATGTCAAAACGAATTTCTTCTTTTTCCTTGTGGGCAGCAACAAGGCCGCAATTCTGTACTTGCCTCCACAAGCACTGATTGAAATGGTGGCTGCAGCCGTTACGCTTTGCATCAGGAAACAAATGTGTTACTGATTGGATGATTGCACCTTCGCCGGCCGAAGTGGCCGCGCGGTTCTGGCGCTGCAGTCTGGAACCGCGAGACCGCTACGGTCGCAGGTTCCAATCCTGCCTCGGACATGGATGTGTGTGATGTCCTTCGGTTAGTTAGGTTTAACTAGTTCTAAGTTCTAGGGGACTAATGACCTCAGCAGTTGAGTCCCATAGTGCTCAGAGCCATTTGAACCATTTTTGATTGCACCTTCAAAATCCATCATGATAGCTGTAGGATTCGATCCAGGTACGTTGCTCTTAACAGCTGTGAAAAAGCGATCGTACGTTTCTCGGTTTTTATTGGGTAACAAGGCATACAGGGTTGGAACTGTGTTTCCTCCTCAGAACTAGAAATATCGGCATGAACAATAAATAGCTGTCCAAACCGCTTGCTGGAGCTTTTGAACGTTCCATCGACAAAGGACGAATTGCAGTCCGTTAAACAGGATTTTCCCCTTTCGCTTGCGAACACCAGTATCCTATCATTTGGTCCTCTGTCGTCATCTGCAAGTAAAAATTTGTGCCCATCATTCATTAGCAAATGATGTTCTTGCAGAAATATTCCTGCAGCATCGGTCGGATCTTGTGTAGATCCCATGCTTTTTTGCCTGATGCGTTGCAGCGATCGTTTCGCACTCCTGTGTGACAGCACTCCTTGAGTGAATAGCGGCCATACTTCTTCGACGTAAACAGAAGAAACTGAAGTGTCCGTTTCTTTTGCACGTATTTTGGCGTTTGCCACGTGTTTTCGCACTTCATTAGCCGCGACGTCCGGAATACACGTATGGCTGCCTTCGCCTAAGTTCTTTCCGGTGTTTGGTGTCCACAGCAGTACTGAACTGCGGTGCGCTACCTGTTTGGTGCCCCTGTAGACCGCCCGCTACCTGTTCGGCCGGGTCTCCTCACAAATGTCGCTCCTCACAACTGTCGCTCCTCACAACTGTCTCAACCCCGTTTGAGTATACAGTCCCCTTTATCCGTGCTGTGGCAGCTGTACGATCTGCCTCTGCTGCCCTAAAATCCTGACGGGCGTCAGTGTTGCATGGACGTTCAGAACCCCATCCATGGGCGTGGGAATGTTAACGTGACCACTGATACCAGTATCGTTGCACAACTGACACAGCACGTCCAACCTATGCCATAATTCTTCGAAAGGGCTATCCTGTCACTCGGAAGGCCACAATTTGACGCATTTCAAACTCGCAGAGTTGACTGTAGGAAGCACGAGTGCATTTCTGTGGCACGAATGACTGTTTGCTTCACAATAGAGGTGGAAAGACTCATTCATCCTTGGGAACTAGTTCACTGGTGATCGCTCATTTTGGGAACCGTTTATTTTTTTTCGCCCTTCAATTGTGCATAGTATATGGTTCTTATGAAAAATTGAAAATTAGTAGCTTGTGTGACTGAAGGATGGAAGATGCCAAGTGGGGTTACTTGCCTCCCCCCTAGAGTATGGGGTCTTTATTCATTACAGAATTCTCACACTTGTATATGAAAGTTCCATTATTCTGCAAAACCTCTCGTTTAGCCAACTGTAGCGTTATGTGGCTGATAGCAGAGAAATATTATAAGCAGGCCAAGAAAAATCGGCCCCAAGTACAGACTGGTCGCCAATTAGGCACGATTTATTGACCGCTACTAGCAGGATAGTTAAATATGTAATAATTAGGCATTAAGGCAATAACAGAGAAGCTAACAACTTTGAAACAATGTATGACGATTGGGACATGACAATGAGCAGTCTAGTGCTCGGGGCCGAGTTTTCGTGCGCCACCCTGTACCACTGAAATAATATTGTAGAAGATATCATACTATCTTTAGAAAATACACTACTGGCCATTAGAATTGCTACACCAAGAAGAAATGCAGATGATAAACGGGCATTCATTAAACAAATATATTATACTAGAACTGACATGTGATTACATTTTCGCGCAATTTGGGTGCATAGATCCTGAGAAATCAGTACCCAGAACAACCACCTCTGGCCGTAATAACAGCCTTGATACGCCTGGACACTGAGTCAAACAGAGATTGGATGGCGTGTACAGGTACAGCTGCCCATGCAGCTTCAACACGATACCACAGTTCATCAAGAGTAATGACTGGCGTATTGTGACGAGACAGTTGCTCGGCCACCATTGGCCAGACGTTTTCAATTGGTGACAGATCTGGAGAATGTGCTGGCCAGGGAAGCAGTGGAACATTCTCTGTATCCAGGAAGGCCAGTACAGGACCTGCACCATGCGGTTGTTCATTATCCTGCTGAAATGTAGGGTTTCGCAGGGATCGAATGAAGGATAGAGCCACGGGTTGTAATACATGTAACGTCCACTGTTCAAAGTGCCGTCAATGCGAACAAGGGGTGACCGAGACGTGTAACCAATGGCACCCCATACCATCACACTAGGCGATACGCCAGTATGGCGATGACGAATACACGCTTCCAATATGTGTTCACTTCGATGTCGCCAAACACGGATGCGACTATCATGACGCTGTAAACAGAACCTGGATTCATCCGAAAAAATGAGTACACCATCGCGGGCGCTCCTGCCTGTGATGCCGCGTCAAGGGTAACCGCAGCCATGGTCTCCGTGTTGATAGTCCATGCTGCTGCAAACGTCGTCGAACTGTTTTTTTTTTTTTTTTATTAGTAGGTCAAGGGGCAGAGTGGGCAGGGGTCGTACTTGGAGGCCTGTCCCCGTCTCCTGACAGGATAAGGGAGAGGCAGCAGGAAGGAAGCACTGATATTGTAAATTTTTTTTTTTAGTAACAATAATATTTTATTTATTCGTTTAATTTTAATGTCCCAAAAGAAAAATCATATATAAAAAAAGAAGGGAAATAAATATAGGGCCGAAGTGACATCCTCGTCACTTCACTGGGAGTAAATCCTATCCCTCGAAATGACGTAAACCTGGGACTCCCCACCCCGTCGGGGGGTTATGAAACATGCTGCCTAGAAAGTTCGCAAAATGCGTTTTATATTTAGAGTGGCGTCTGATGATTTCGTGTTGTTCTAGTAGAT
Organism: Schistocerca piceifrons; assembly: GCF_021461385.2. Lineage (NCBI taxonomy): Eukaryota > Metazoa > Arthropoda > Insecta > Orthoptera > Acrididae > Schistocerca > Schistocerca piceifrons. The sequence continues at coordinate 767,568,601 of NC_060141.1, read as the reverse complement.
AATGCCAATAGTCCATGACCGATATCAAGGTCCGCGAGAGCACGTAGTGTGATGCGTGTCCTCCAATCCATCGGATTGCCGGTGTTTTGTGTGAGGGGAAAAAGACCGGGTCAGGGAAAAATAAAGCGTCCGTCGTGATCGTGGATTCGTCGGTGCGTCGGAGGAGGGCCAAACATCCTTTGCCTCACCGCACTGCAGAGAATGTTCGTCGGTGTTCTGCATGCCAAATATAAGGCAGAGCAGGGAATCCACCATGCGAATGTCGTACAATCGTTGGCGGTTGACTGTCTTTCGGTTGATTAATGTATACCATGACGATCGCGCTGCTGTGGTGAGGAGTGGTGTGTGGACAGCTCGCCAAATCTGTCGCCAGTTTCGTGTTGGGTATTTAAGTTCGACAACATTGCTGCCATGATGACGCCGCAACTATCGATATATCTCACGGGTAGTGGGGATTCTGGTAGAAGGCATCTGTAACTGAACATAACTAAAATCAACAAAAAATCGCGCGACGTGAGAAAACGAGGGCGAGATGGTGCCTACTGCTACCGGTGGTTCAAAGGACGTGGGAAGAAGCACATCCAGGATGGCCGACGTGATGGCGTGTTGCCGTTGGTTCCAAGTTCGTAGCGTCGCTCGCAGGTATAGAGCTAGAGCCTTGTTCCGCACATCCGTGAGGTTAAGTCCTCCAGAATGGTGTGGGAGCGTTAAAGTCTCGTATTTGATCTTAAACAACATTCCTTGGCTGACATAGTATCCAAAGGCCGCCATTAATCTGTCAGCGATACCATGTGGCATTGGCAGTACCTGTGCCAAGTGCGGCAGTCGCGAGGCCAGGTGAACATTAGTGTAGTCCACCCTTTGGAGCAGGTCGTGCGTTCGGAGTGAATTGTTGCGTATGTGCAGTCGGACGTTCTGGAGGAGAGGTCTATAGCTCGCCGCCGCTGATTGCCGTAGCGATCGGGTGAACAAGACACCTAAGCATCGCAAGATGTCCACCGTCGTAAACGGACTTCGCAGAGCGTCCAGCCCTCGACCGATGTGCATGATCTTGGTTTTATTCATGTTGACCCTGCTTCCCGCAGCTACTCCGTACGTAGTAAGAAGGGTAGCCACCTGACTGACTTCGTTCTCCGACCGGACGAGTATCATCAAGTCGTCGGCATATGCACGACACGTGAAGGAGCTCGCACGGAGTCGGACGCCTGTTAGAGTCCGTCTAAGAGTCTGCATCAATGGTTCGAGCGCTATTGTAAACAGTATCATCGACAAGGGACATCCTTGCCTAACTGAGCTGCGAACAGGAATCGTTCCTACCTCCCTGCCATTGACTCTCACCGTCGAAGAAGCGCCGCGAAGGAGGCGCATGAGGACGGTAATAAAATCCTGTGGCATCGCCATGCGTCGCATGGTCGAGTCAAGGAAATCACGGTTTATCCTGTCAAAGGCACGATCAAAATCCACCGATACGAACGCCGCTCGCATGCGACAAGCTTCCGTCAGGGAAATTACGTCACGGTATTCGCCGAGGATAGAATGTATGTTGCTCCGAACCCCTAGACAAGCCTGGTCTGGTGGTATTGTTTTGGATATTACAATCTTGAGCCTTGCCTCCAACATTCGCGCAAAGATCTTATAGTCAGTATTGAGCATCGTGAGCGGTCTAAATTGATGGGCGCTGTCACTCGCTGTCGATTTCGGTATTGGTATAAGCAGTCCCGCCATGAATTGCGACGGAACATCCGTGTCAGGGCTCAATAACTCGTTATACATCAATACCAACTGGGACATCATTAAATCCGCAAATGCGCGGTAAAATTCGAGTGTCAACCCATCTGGCCCAGGGGATTTATGCACCGCACCCTTCGCGAGTGCGCCCCGGATGTCATCTTCCGTTAGGGGTGCCAATAGCACCTCTGCATCCGGACCATCCACCTCCGTTTGCATCTGTCGCAAAATTTCTTCTTCTGTCCGATTGTCCGTCGACGTCCCAGTGAAAAGGAGGCGGTAATGCTCCAGAAACTCAGCAGCAATGGCCTGTTGTGACGTCAAGGGCCGACCATCGTCATCATGGAGGACTGTGATTAGGGATCGGCGATTACGCGCATGTCCCTTGGACACATGATGCATGCCAATACGTTCTCCATCGACGTTGTCCAAGCACCGAGCACGGATCGAAAGTCCCTCCAGTCGACGTCTCGTGATCGATAAAATGCAGGCCTGAATGCGATGGACTTCCGCTTGACGTTCGGGCGATGGGGCCCTGGAGGACAGGTCGCGGAGCACCATGTAGTAATAGTCAAGTGTATCTCGGAGCCATTTCGCTTTTTCCTTGCCATACGTTATGAGAGTTCTTCGTATCGCCGGTTTTGCACACTGCAGCCACCACGAAAGAACCGTACGGTGCAGCGGCAGACGGCGAGTGCAAGTCTGCCACGTTTCTTCGATCCGCTGGCGACATTCGAGATCCACCAATAAGGAGGAATTAAGTTTCCAGGAACTACGACTCCGCCAGACCCGCTGCCGTGGGAGGGTTAACGTGCATAAATACGCAAGGTGATCCGTAAAAGCTGTGGGCCAACGTTCAGCAGCCAACACGTGATCTCTTAATCCGTCAGAAACATAAATCCGATCCAGCCTGCTCGCCGAGTGGCTAGTAAAATACGTGTAGCCCTCTCGCTGCCCATGGATTTTTTCCCACGTGTCCATAAGGGCCATGTCCCGGCAGATCGTGTTCAATGCGTGGCAGGAGCTGAAATTAGGAGTCTGATCCTTCGGTGTGAGTACACAGTTAAAATCCCCCTCTACCAAGATGTGGTCATACCTCCCATGGAATAGGGGGGCTATCTCCTCCGAGTAGAATCGTGCACGCGCCTGTCCATTGTCAGATCCGGAGGGTGCATAGATGTTGACGATACGAATGCCGTTCACGGTCATAGCCAAACCCCGAGCCGAAGGAAGGTAATCGAGGTCACACATCGGAATCCCTTCCCGGACTAGTATCGCTGTGCCACGTCCTCCATCTGGAGTCGGCGCTAGATAAGTGTTGTATCCATGCACGTCGGGAAAAGCAGCATTGAAGGTTTCCTGCATCAGCAGAATATCAACGTCTGTGGCGTAAATCATGTCCCGGAGAAGTTGCATCTTTGCAAGCGAACGTGCGGTGTTAATGTTCACTGTGCCCACCTTATATGCATGGTTCGTTGTCGTTGTCATGCTCGTGTCATGTCATTGAGAACTCCAAGGGCTTAAGTCCACTATTCGTGCTCAGAGGGGTGCCCGCCAACGGGCTGCCCTCCTTCGTTGTCGTTCCGTGGTGTGCATCCTGTAGGTGAGTGGTCACCATTTGGGGGTGGCAATTCCTGTAGGTCTTCGACTGGTTCCGCCCAGTCGCAGTGGTCATCCATCCGAGAAACGTCCTCTGATGTATTTCGACGTGGCTGCCGGGACATTGGCGTCCCTGACTCCTTCGTCGGCAGCGCTGGGTCAGTCGGTGTCAATGGAGAGGGACCATCTAAAAGGCAGGACATCCGGTCACCATCGGACGGAATCCTGTCAGCGTCCTCTAAAGGCACGTGTTCTGTGTCAGACAGTTCTTCGCCTAGGATACCTTCCGTGTCCCCGAACTATGGCGACGCTCTTTGCGACGCTTCGGCGATCGCTATTTGCGTGCCCTGCCCTCTGCTGCCTCACTGTGTTCGTCGGTCGTTCGTTGGTCCGTTGCCGGCGCCACCGTCTGGACCTCCACTTCCACGTCGCGTGCTACATGCGAGTTTTCGGAAGGTGCCTCCCTCAACTGTCGTGACATGGGTGCAGGGACATTCTCCGAGTCACCTCCGTGCTCCCGTAACTCGGTCTGCTCTTGCATAAACACGTCCTTGTCACGCTCCGAACTTGGCAACACCTCCCGGCGGGCCACCGACACGTACGTCATCGGCAGTTGCGTGGGAACTTCTCGCTGTGACGCTTCTCCACGTGGCAGTTGCACGACGCGGCGTTGTATGCACTCCGAGCGGATATGTCCTTCTCCACCACAGCCAGAACAGGTGCGTGGCTGGCCATCGTAGATCACAATAGCTCGACATCCGCCAATGTATAAATATGACGGGATATGTTTAGTAACGACGATCCGCACCTGTCGCACGCCGTTTAGCACAGGATAGGTATTAAAACTAGCCCAGCGTTCAGGCGTATGACTAAGTACCGTTGCATATGGTCGCAGCGATTCAGTAACCATCGATTCTGGCACCTCAAACGGCAATTCAAAGATCCAAATGACCCTCACACCCAATCCTGAAGGAGCTACTGTTACATCGCTGATATGGCCATCAGAGTGTCGAAATTTAAATCCTCTTTGAGCAACGGAGAGAGTTCTTTCACACGCAGCTTCATCGGTCATCTTTACGTACATTGTACTGCTTACAATGGACAGGTGTATTCCAATTACGTCTGCAGCAGGTGAACGAACTTCTTCCCTCAAAAAACGCTCTATTTCGAAAGCTTTGGGTCTGGCAAATTCGTTGTCGAACGTAAATTGGAGCGTAGTCTTTCGAAAATTGTGTGCCATGGCGATCGAGTCAGACAACAACACGCGCGAGTACCGGCGGTGTAAACACTTCCTCGTTCACGCGCGCCCGCGGCCGGGACAGCAGGTCCGTGCCGTGCCACCGCCTAAAGCAGACTGAACTGTTCGTGCAGATGGTTGTTGTCTTGCAAACGTCCCCATTTGTTGACTCAGGGATCGAGACGTGGCTGCACGATCCGTTACAGCCATGCGGATAAGATGCCTGTCATCTCGACTGCTGGTGATACGAGGCCGTTGGGATCCAGCACGGCGTTCCGTGTTACCCTCCTGAAACCACCGATTCCATATTCTGCTAACAGTCATTGGATCTCGACCAACGCGAGCAGCAATGTCGCGATACGATAAACCGCAATCGCGATAGGCTACTATCCGACCTTTATCAAAGTCGAAAACATGATGGTACGCATTTCTCCTCCTTACACGAGGCATCACAACAACGTTTCACCAGGCAACGCCGGTCAACTGCTGTTTGTGTATGAGAAATCGGTTGGAAACTCTCCTCGTGTTAGCACGTTGTAGGTGTCGCCACCGGCGCCAACCTTGTGTGAATGCTCTGAAAAGCCAACCATTAGCATATCACAGCATCGTCTTCCTGTCGGTTAAATTTCGCGTCTGTAGCACGTCATCTTCGTGGTGTAGCAATTTTAATGGCCAGTAATGTATGAGACCAGATTCTTGACTATGAAGCGCGGGCTTCCTTCCGTTGTAAGTCTGTCTGCCTTCCATAACAATGAAAATGCGGTTTAACCTTGGATAAAAAAGGACCGAAAATGGCCACTCGTGTGTGCTCTGTCGTCTTCCTTTGCACAAGTAAAAACAAAAAAAAAATTGCCTTTTTATAGCTATGTCTTCTGCTGTTGTTACCTGAAAACATGTATGTATTACATGCTATGTTCAGATGGTTCAAATGGCTCTGAGCACTATCAGACTTAACATCTTATGTCATCAGTCCCCTAGACTTAGAATTATTTAAACCTAACTAACCTAACGACATCACACATAGCCATGCCCGAGGCAGGATTCGAACCTGCGACAGTAGCAGCAGCGCGGTTCCGAACTGAAGCGCCTAGAACCGCTCGGCCACAGCGGCCGGCCATGCAATGTAATTTTTATGTAATTTACATAATTACAAAATCCGTTTTAATTACCGGTCCTGGACACTGAGTGGAATACGAAAAGAACCAGAAGTTCAGAGTTCAAGAAAGGTTTGGAACAGATCTAGAATGGGCGTGCGCGGCGAACGAAACGAGCAGAAATCGACACTGAACTAACGGGGAGCAGTCGGCAATGGAACTGTGACGAGTGGCCACGCGACGGAGGACGACTCCGGCCGAGCGAGACCGAGACCGAGACAGGCGGGAACGAGACCGAGGCTGGAACGAGACCGGCCGACGTGCCGTTGCGGGAGCGAGACCGACCGATTCCCATTCCCGAAAAATATAAGTAGAAAGCCGCGACAAAAGTGAACTATGAAAGACCGATCCTTAGAATTCGTTCCTGGCTCCTTCCGTTCATCTTGTTGAACCGTTCCTTTGGACACGTTAGTTCGCGAACGACCCATCTGTACTTACACGTTTGCTCCACACTGAGCCTTCTGGCTGTGAGCATTCCCTGTTAAAGGGTAGACTCAGATGGCGCTCTCGTAGTTATGTCACTACGCTATCTGTTGGCTGACGACGTTGAAACCATTATTAGCACATCTAATATCCCCAGGTGGCATATGCCGTCATCGGATCAAAAACGACGTCGTCTTTCCAGGTGCACGAATTTGTCTTCCTGCGGTGAATATGAAGCTCTAGTCTTGCAAGCACGAAGAGTTACTAACACATTGTGTACACTGTAAATTGTCTACGATGTTGATCTTCTTATTTTGCTGTAGCGTTTGTGCAGACTAGAAACCTTGTACTAACAAGCATTTCCCATTATCGATTAAGTTATTCTGAATAAGTCTCTTAGTTTTTAAAATATTCTATTTTTTTTATTCATTCTTCTTATCAGCCTTGTGGCAGTCATGTAACAACTTGCTCATGTAATCCTAGGCAGCATGTCTATAAATGAAAATGAATAAACAGGCTTATATTCACACGTGAAGAAAGACAGGCCATAAAGGAGCTCACGAATAACAAGGATATTGTGGTCCTACACGCGGACAAAGAAAACGCTACGGTTCTCATGGACACTTCTGAATATGAGAAGAAGATGAACTGCTAAGCGATCCCATTTACAGAATACTAAGGAGTGACCCGACGGCGAGGATAGGCCGAAATACGAAGGCCCTCGTAAAGGACTCGAGAATTGATCCTGACACAGCCAAGAGACTAATCACCAAGGTGCCTGTTCCTCCTAGAACCTACGGAGTACCTAAGCTCCATAAGGAGGGTTATCCGCTGAGGCCCATAGTGAACGGAATTATGTTGCGAAACATCTGGCACCTAAGTTACGCGCCGGCCGAAGTGGCCGAGCGATTCTAGGCGCTACAGTCTGGAACCGCACGACCGCTACGGTGGCAGGTTCGAATCATGCCTCGGGCATGGATGTGTGTGATGTCCTTAGGTTAGTTAGGTTTACGTAGTTCTAAGTTCTAGGGGACTGAAGACCTCAGAAGTTAAGTCCCATAGTGCTCAGAGCCATTTGAACCTAAGTTACGCCGTCTTGTGGGACTAACAGACTCCTACGTGAAGGACTCTTCCACTTCATACAACTGATTAGGAAACTGCGAATAAAGCAATCAGACATTATGGTCAGTTTTGACATCAAGTCTCTCTTCACTAACGTACCTATTGAGGAGACTGTGCGCATTCTGCAGAATCGGATCCCACCACATACCTGGTGCGATGTGGTGCGCTTATGCCTGTCATCTACGTACTTCACCTGGAGGCGAAAATATTACGAACAGCTAGATCGAGTGGCAATGGGCTCCCCGCTCTCCCCTGTAGCTGCGGACCATCTTCATGGAAGCCTTTGAGCAAACGGCCCTAGCTTCTGCTCCGTTACGTCCCACTTGTTGGCTACGATATGTGGACGACACATTCGTTATCAGGCCTGACGGTGAAGCGGAATTGGGAAACTTCGTCTTGCAGTTAAATAGCCAGCTCAAAATATAAAGTTCACACATGAGACGGAAAACAATGGTACCTGCCATTTCTGGATGTGGAAGTATACAGAGCTTCCAAAGGTAAACTGTGACGCAAAGTGTACCGGAAACCAACGCACACTAACAGGTACCTGCACGCGGAGAGCCACCACCACCCAGCTCAAAAGTATTCTGTCCTGCATACGTTAACTGCCCGAGCCTACCGGATAAGCGATGAAAATAACATCAAAGAAGAACTAAAGGAGCTACAACACACGTTTCGTGCCAACAACTATGATGGCAAAATCATAAGCAAGGTAGCAGAACACGAGAAGAAGGCAAAGAAGAGAAGCTTCCACTGGTACATTTACCTTATGTAAAAGGCGTCAGTGAAAGGCTAGGCAACGTCCTCCGCCGACCAGGTTTCGGACCGATTTTTCGAAGCAGTCACAGGATCCACGAAATGATAGGTTCCACCAAGGATGTAGTCAACTATCTTAACACTGTAGGTGTTTACGAACTACGGTGTGAGTGCGGAGTACTTACATAAAAGAAACAGGGAGACCTGTCAGCTTACGAGTAGCAGAACACGAACGCTATGTACGATTACAACATAATAAATTGGCGGTAGCGGAACACCACCGTGACTGTGGACAACCTATCAGGTTCCAGGAAGCCCGAGCACTGGCGAAAGAATCGTGGATTATTAAGCAGCCTGACAACATCAACAGAGAAGGTGGCTACAAACTCCCAGCGTCCTGGTTGCCGGCCATCCCAGTCCAACGGGCCGCGAGCAGTCGCGGGGCAGAAGCTACACGGGACACGGACGTATCTGCACAAACAGCTGTAGAGCAACTGTCAATCCACTGCCGCGCACACCGGGAGGAAAACTTGGCGACCAGAAGCCCAACGCTGAGTGGCGGACAGCTACCAATCGTTCAAAAAATGGTTATAATGGCTCTGAGCACTATGGGACTTGACTGCTGTGGCCATCAGTCCCCTAGAACTTAGAACTACTTAAACCTAACTAACCTAAGGACATCACACACATCCATGCCCGAGGCAGGATTCGAACCTGCGACCGTAGCGGTCGCGCGGTTCCAGACTGTAGCGCCTAGAACCGCTCGGCTACTCCGCCGGCTACGAATCGTTGACGACATGGACATCCACGAATAGCCTCTTTCCTTCCATCTACGAATAGGCTCTTTCCTTCCATCTCCCTTACGTCATGACTAGCCAATCATATTAGAAGACCAATTAAAAGTCTTACAACAGTGACGTCAGACATCGATAGTCTGTAATAAATAGAAGCACCTATCCCCATGCAAAATCAATCGCGTCCTGAGGAAGGCCGTTGCAATTCGGCCGAAACGTCGGTTTTAGTTTATTATTGTTGTTAGTTTTTTAGAAATGACGCGGCATAATACCCAGAAGAATTTTAATCACTGGGCCTATATTCATTTTAGTTCCGTGGCGGGATACTCTTCCTGCCATCATAACAGCCGGTGAGAAAAGTAGCGCAGACCATAAATCTGTAAGACTTGTGAAGTTTGCCCTGTGCGCGTGTTTGCATGTGTTTAGGAGGTGGGTGATGTTGCTTGGCCTGACGTATACTTATGCCTGTTCCCTCACGTTCAAAAGTTTTTACGACAGGTTGAGCGAGGAGTGCGGCAGAATATTACGTGGCAGAGAAAACTGGTTACCTGGCAGAGGCGGCACCACCATCGAGTTTACACCCGAGAAGCAGGCAGAGGTGGCAGCAACAGCGTACAGTCAGGTGCTCTTACAAGTGGAGCGGAGCGCTGTCAAATGCTGTTCATCTGTGTCCACCGCTGAATAAAGTGCCCGTTTAGGACAAAAACACAAACATTGCGTGCAGTACATCTCAACTCTGCTGGTCACGTCACTTCGTTGGCAGTAATCCTAACACTGCCTTCTCCAGTGTTACAGGGGCGCCTGCATCTTTTTTCTTCACACACGTCATTTAAGTATTCCGAGGACATTATTATCCGCACACAATTGTGTTCGAGGTGTGTCTATAAACTAACGGGACTGATGTTGTCACAAGGTAAGAACGCATGCGCCAGAGATAACGACTGACAACTGCTAGGCTTGAAGCCTTCTCAGTAGAATTCGGCTTACCTGGTGCCTGTAGTCAAATCAGTGTGGCCGTGGCTTTCGTGTGTGTAACAGTTTTTATTTGGTTTTCCGGAAAAGTCATAAATAACAGAGCAACGAATTATCGTGAAGTTTCACTTAAAACTTGAAAAAACTGCTATTGAAACCGATTTTTCACTAAAAGAAGTGTGTGGCGAAGACTGTTTACCACCTACTCGAGTTTTTGGAGTGGTCCAAGTGTCTCCAAGATGGGCGAGAATACGTTGAGGATGACTCACGTCCGGGAAGCCTTTCAACATCAAAAACGTATGAAAATATCGAAAAACTAGGTAATCTGACGCGATCTGACCGTCTGTTGAGTATTCAGTCGATTGCTGAAACAGTACGATTTGACGAAGTGTGCGAAAAGCAAATTTAAGTAACCAGTATGACGTGAGGAAAGTATGGGGAAACTGGTTCCTAAAATTCTCACGGTCAGACAAACAGAAGGTCATGGAAATGTTTCCAGCGACGCCTTGAATAAGTGGCTACGTAGACTTTCCCGGAGTATTAATAGATCAAATTCTTGTCGCGTCTTCAGCCAGATCAGACTGTCAGATGCACACAATATTTCCGCAGTCCACCTGGCCGCCGTCATCAGGTGACGAAAGATAGACCGCTCTCGCCGATAACTGATTCAAATCTTTTTCTTTTTTTTATGTGGTAGATTGAAATACAGTGTCAACGGTGGATCACGGTTCAAATGGCTCTGAGCACTATGGGACTTAACATCTATGGTCATCAGTCCCCTAGAACTTAGAACTACTTAAACCTAACTAACCTAAGGACATCACACAACACGCAGTCATCACGAGGCAGAGAAAATCCCTGACCCCGCCGGGAACCGAACCCGGGAACCCGGGCGCGGGAAGCGAGAACGCTACCGCACGACCACGAGCTGCGGACAGGTGGATCACGGTCTCACTGTCTTGGTGGAAGGTAAAATTGTTCGATACTACAATGATGTCATTCCAAGGACATCACTGGCCTGCACGTTGAAGGTGTCGCGGTGGGACATAAAGTCCCATACCACTCACCGACGGTGGAAATTCAAGGTGCAGGCAGTAGGTAACACTGATTCAAACTCTCGTATTTTAGAGGGCATATCATTTACATAAATAAGGCACAGGAGTGGCCCCAACACTGATCCCTGGGGCACCCCCCACTAGACTGTACCCCATCAGACCCTACATTACAGCCATTCTCAACACGGTGAATAATGACCTTTTCCTGTCTGTTCCTAAAGTAAGAGGTGAACCAATTGTGAGCTACTCCCCGTATTCCGTAATGGTCCAACTTCTGGAGCAGTATCTTGTCATCAACGCAATCAAATGCCTCAGTTAAATAAAAAAATATGCATAGCGTTCGAAACCTTTTGTTTAACTCATCCAGTAGCTCACAGAGAGAAGTCTAAATTAGTTGTGGTAATCTGAGAGCCTGACATCAGAAATACCGCGAGTATACAAGTGCTGGAGATGGTCTGATGCTTAACATTCTAGCCAATAGTAATTCAGAATTTCCTGCAACTTCGAGTAGGGCTTTGTGCTTCAATTCTATGAGTCGAGAGAGTCGCTAGCGACAGGTTTTCTGGTAGACACCTATGTTAAACCATGCTGAGTAGTGTGTTCCAAAATGAAGAAATTCGCGTGCTTGGTCGGTTCTCGTCTCGTTGGCGAAAAACGACTTCAGTGTTGAGTATTTTGTGGAAGATTGAGCTTTGTGAGTTGTTCGCGACTGAACATTTCAGGTCGTGCATAAACTCCGAGTGGCGTGTTTCGTGCGAATTATGAGACATTATGGCAAGCATTTCTTTAACAGGAAGCCCACTAAACGGCTGAATGTGTTAACTCTCAAGTGGTCATGGGTCAGTGACTGTTTAGGGCCTTCAAAACATAGGGTCGGACTAAATATCTTCTGGCTGTAGTCAGAAACATTACGTAATTGGTGTTGGGATATTAAATACAGACTTGATAGCCATTTTCTGTGTTTTAAAGACAATTAACCGACTTGAGATTTTAGACATTCATTTAAAACGACTCCTGCAAGAATCCCAAACGCTCGATAGTTTAACGTACTTTGAGCTATTGCCAATGGGATGGAGTTACGTGGCCTTTGCGTGGTAGATATTTAGTCGAATTTTCGTCAACGCTGCTTTTGTCGGCTAAATCACTATCTACCATCGTCGAGAGAAGGGGCAGACAACCTGAAATCTGTCCAGGTAGATGGACTGATTGTCTAATGGACAGTGAGAGACGGCGCTGAAACACGTTGTTTCTTCATCTCTGATAAAAACAGGATTCCAGGTTTTAGTTAGCGGGTATCCATTATCACGGTTAATGATGTTATCTGTTACTCTGATTTCGACAGATTCTTTTAGAACACAGTCCCAGTAACGCGAGGCGTTTGTGTCTCATTGTACAACATCCTACGTCCCTCTGTAAGACAGTGCTCATCCACCGCAGATTTGTCAGGTTGTAGTAATCGCGTATGGCGGCGATGTTCAACACATCTATCATTGACGGTACGATTAGCTTGGCCAATGTATACTTTACCACACTCACATGCTATTTTGTAAACGCCAGGCTTCCTCGAACCTAAATCATCCTTAACACAACAAGAAGTGCTCTAACCTTACCTGGCCGACGGAATACACATCTGATTTCATGTTGAAATCAAACTAACAGATAATATCGTTAGCCGTGATAATGGATACCCGCTGAGTAAAACTTGGAGTCCTGTGGTATCAGACAAGAAGAAACAACGGCATCTGAATCGACGAGTATGAGTATTAATTTATAACGATGTATAGTTTTTCGACAGTATTCACCACTGGAGGCGCATTACCTCAGCGCATGCGCTTTCGTATTTTCGATGCTTATAAGAGTTCCGTCGTTCATGGTTTCAATGAGTTATCAGCGAGAGTGATTTAGCTCTTGTCACCTGATGACGGTGGCCAGGTGGACCGCGGAAATGTCGTGTGCAGGTGACAGTTTGATCCGACTGAAGACCGGTCTAGAATTTGAACTTTGAGTATCACTGAAAATGAACCTAATTTTCTGAAAAGAATAATAACATGTGTCGGACTTTGATTTTTCGCTTATAATCCATCAACAGGCAGTTCACCTGAAGAGGAATGGGCATCACTAAGAAAGTCAGTCATAGAATTTGGAAAGAAAAACGTAGGTACAAGGAAGGTAAACGGGAAACAGAAGAAAAACTTAAGTTGATCGACGAAAGAAGGAAGTACAAGAATGTTCAGGGAAATTCAGGGATACGGGTCACCTGGGAATGAAATAAACAGGAACTGTAGGGAAGCTAAGACTGCAGGAAAAATGTGAGTAAATCGAAAAAAAAAGAAATTATTGTCCGAAGGACTGACTCAACATACAGAAAGTCAAAACAAAGTTTGGTGAAATTTAAAGTAAGGGTGGCAACATTAAAAGTGCAGTGGCGACTCCATTGTTAAATCCAAAGGAGGGAGCGGATAGGTGGAAAAAGTACATTGAGGGCCTCTATGAGTGGACAGCTTATATGATGACGATTGTAGAAGAAACAGGGGACGATAGGGAAGAGGCCAGGGATTTAATATTAGAATAAGAATAGCTTTGGAAGTCTTAAAATCAAATAAGGCGAAGGAATAGACAACTTCCCATCGTCATTTCTAAAATCATTGAGGAGAAGGGGGGCGGGGTGGGGGAGGGGAGAGAGGGAGCGGCAACAAAACGATTATTCACGTTGGTGTGTAGAATGTATGAGACTGGCGATACACTATTAGACTTTAGGAAAAACATCAACCACACAATTTCCAAGATTGCAAGGGCTAATGAGTGCAAGAATTATCGTACAATCAGCTTAAAAGTTAATGCCACCAAGTTGCTGACAAGAATTGTTTACAGAAGAATGGACAAGAAAGTTGAGTATTTATTAGGTGACGATTAGTTTGGCCTTAGGAATCGTAAAGGCATCAGAGAGAATGCTCTGACGTTGCGGTTGATAATGGAAGAAAGATTGAAGAAAAATCAAGACACGTTCAAAGGGTTTGTTGACCTGGAAAAAGTGCTCGACAATGTAAAATGGTGTCAGATGTTCGAAATCCTGAGAAAAATAGGGGTAAGAAATAGGGAGAGACTAGTAATATTCAATATGTACAAGAACCAAGAGGGAACAATGAGAGTGGAAAACCAAGAACGAAGTCCTTCGTCAACCTATACGACAAGACGCAATGACGGATATAAAAGAAAGATTCAAGAGTGGGATTAAAATTCAAGGTGAAAGTACATCAATGTTAAGATTCGATGGTGACATTTCTATCTTCAGCGAAAGTGAAGAAGAATTAGAGGTGGTGCTACAGAAGAATGTTGAAAATTAGCTGGACCGATAACGTAAGCAATGAGGAGCCTGTCCGCAGAATCGGAGAGAAAATGGGTGTGTGGAAAATACTTAGAATAGAAATGGACAGAATGGTAGGGCATCTGTTATGACATCTGAGAATAACTTCCATAGTACTAGAGGGAGCTGTAGAGGATAAAAACTGTAGAAGAAGACATAGATTGGAATACATCCAAGTGCTACTCTGAGATGAAAAGTTGGCATAGGAGAGGAATTCGCGGAGGGCCGCATCAAACCAGTTAGAAGAATGATGAGTCAAAACAAATCTAGAAACTTAGCACCTACCCATGCACTGGTAGGGTCCCAACTTTATCGAGAGCGAAAATAGTTCTAAAGAGTAAATCAATCAAGATTCAAAGCGATGATATATATAGCGTGGTCCATTGATCGTGACTGGGCCAAATATCTCACGAAGTAAGCGTTAAACGAAAACACTACAAAGAACGAAACTTGTCTAGCTTGAAGGGGAAACCAGATGGTGCTATGGTTGGCCCGCTGGATGGCGCTGCCATAGGTCAAACGGATATCAACTGCGTTTTTCTAAATAGGAACCCCCATTATTATTACATATTCATGTAGTACGTAAAGAAATATGAATGTTTTAGTTGCACCACTTTTCTCACTATGTTATACATGGCGCTGTAATAGTCACAAACATATGGCTCACAATTTTAGACGAACAGTTGGTAACAGGCAGATTTTTTAAATTAAAATACCGAACGTAGGTACGTTTGAACATTTTGTTTCGGTTGTTCCAATGTGATACATGTACCCTTGTGAACTTATCAATTCTGAAAACGCATGCTGTTACAGCGTGATTACCTGTAAATACCACATTAATGCAATAAATGCTCAAAATGATGTCCGTCAACCTCAATGCATTTGGCAATACGTGTAACGACATTCCTCTCAACAGCGAATAGTTAGCCTTCCGTAATGTTCGCACATGCATTGACAATAAGCTGACGCATGTCGTCATGCGTTGTCGGTGGATCACGATAGCAAATATCCTTCAACTTTCCCCACAGAAAGAAATCCGGGAACGTCAGATCCCGGTCAACGTGTGGGCCATGGTATGGTGCTTCGACGAGCAATCCACCTGTCATGAAATACGCTATTCAATACCGCTTCAACCGCACGCGAGCTATGTGCCGGACATCCATCATGTTGGGAGTACATCGCCATTCTGTCATGCAGTGGAACATCTTGTAGTAACATCGGTAGAACATTACGTAGGAAATCAGCATACATTACATCATTTAGATTGCCATTGACAAAATGGAGGCCAATTATCCTTCCTCCCATAATGCCGCACCATACATTAACCCGCCAAGGTCGCTGATGTTCCACTTGTCGCAGCCATCGTGGATTTTCCGTTGCCCAATAGTGCAGATTATGCCGGTTTACGTTACCACTGTTGGTGAATGACGCTTCGTCGCTAAACAGGACGCGTGCAAAAAATCTGTCATCGTCCCGTAATTTCTCTTGTGCCCAGTGGCAGAACTGTACACGACGTTCAAAGTCGTCGCCAAGCAATTCCTGGTGCATAGAAATATGGTACGGGTGCTTTCGATGTTGATGTAGCATTCTCAACACCGACGTTTTTGAGATTCCCGATTCTCGCGCAATTTGTCTGCAACTGACGTGCGCATTAGCCGCGACAGCAGCTGAAACACCTAGTTGGGTATCATCATTTGTTGCAGGTCGTGGCTGACGTTTTACATGTGGCTGAACACTTCATGTTTCCTTAAATAACGTAACTATCCGGCGAATGATCCGGACACTTGGCTGATGTCGTCCAGGATACAGAGCAGCATACATAGCACACGCCCGTTGGGCATTTTGATCACAATAGCCATTCATGAACACGATATCGACCTTTTCCGCAATTGGTAAACGGTCCATTTTAACATGGGTAATGTATCACGAAGCAAATATCGTCCGCACTGGCGGAATGTTGCGTGATACCACGTACCTATACGTTTGTGACTGTTACAGCGCCATCTATCCCAAAGCGAAAGAAGTGGTCCGACTAAAACATTCATATTTATTTACGTATTACACGAATATGTAATAAAATGGGGGTTCCTATTTAAAAAAAACGCAGTTGATATCCATTTGACCTATGGCAGTGCCATCTAGCGGGCCAACCATAGCGCCATCTGGTTTCCCCCTTCAAGCTAGACAAGTTGCGTTCTTTGTAGTTTTTTCGTTTGACGCTTATTTCGTGAGATATTTGGCCCGGTCACGATCAATGGACCACCCTGTATATTCTCTAACCATTATCATCTTCTCCTCGCCTTGGCAACAAGATCTTACCATAGTTGCTCTCTGCTGCATCGTGGACTGTATGCGACGTCTTGCCTCTGACGGCCCACGTCGGATGCCGAACGTGAACACTACCTGAAGACTGGAGTCTCTGAAGACCAAGTCTCGAGCCCAAGTCCAGGTTCCAACTGTAAGATCTAAGTTCTCGCAAAATCCACTGTTCTCCGAGTTGTTCACGGAATCCCAGCGAAAACACATTCGTCTACCAATCTAATGTTGGTCAGTCATTCTCCCGCAGGAAAATTTGCCCTCTCCCCTCTGAGAAAATTATTGAGACGCTAGCCGATCTCATATTTTTTTCCAAGTTGGCAAAATCCTTACAAATTAGCAACAGTCTCTCCCACTCTTGAGAAAGGTTCCTGAACTAACAGAAGAGAGCAGCACCCGCGCTTTCTTTCCTCGGAAAACTGCGTCCGACCTCCTACTCAAGATTCTCTTTTTAGGCGCTATCCAGTCATCGTTTTCCCCGCTGTTTTCTGCCGCGCTAGAGTCAACAAACGCTGTAGCCAGGTGAGAGACTATCGGCTCAATGGCTCTAAAAATGCATGACCGACATTCCATTCCGGGTTTTGTACTCTCACGAGGCAAATAAGATCTTATCCACCTTTCTTGCCACCCTCACACCAGTCTTTTACGACCAGCGTTCGGCCTGCAGCCAGCAAGCACCCCCTGAGACCGTTTTATCTGAATGGGGCACAGCGTAAAGAAACGCTCATTGCCGAGGTCCATCTGGCGACTCCCGTCCACCACACGCCAGCCCAGTTTCTCTGAAAAGCCATCCGTCTGTGCCACCACGGTGTTGTTCACACAACAGCAAACAATGACTTGACGACCGTCGTCTACTCTCAGACATCGCCTTGCACGGCAGGGAGAGTGTTTTCGGATTTTAGTTCAAATTCAAGAAATGCGCGGAAAAACGGGCTAACCCTCAAATGTGGAAGCTTCGAGATAAGTGTTGCCATCTGTTGCTGGGTACGGTAACTATCAAAACTGACATTGCTCTCACCCCAAAGTCATATTAAGAGATGAGACCAATGCCAATTTTGATAATTCCCTTATCCAGCAACACATGGCAATACTTATCTCTAAGCTTTTACATTTGATGATTAGCCCGTTTTCCCGCGCATTTCTTCAGTTGTGCCTTGGGGACACCTCCCCTGCCCGTGGCTATACTTTGTTCATCATAAGAATAAACCTGATGTAAACAAACACAAAAGCGATGATCGGCTCAGCAGCCCTAGCACACGTACACTGGTGTCGTTACCCTCTTGGAAGTAGGACATACTTATCTTAGAGATATTCTAATTTATTAACTGCCATTAACGTTTTCTTACTAACGCTTTAGCTGTGTAGTTTATATTTCAAAAATTGTGTGTGGTCGCAGTTTCTGTACTGTTCTGGCTCTGATTGTCGCGCTGTTAATACGCAATATGAAAATGGCTGAGGCTGCTTCCTGCTCTGTAATGAAAGTGGCGAGGAACAGGTTATTGTTAACGTGTTTCACATTTTTACAGAAAGAATCAGCTTCCAGTTTTTCTGAGGAATTGTATATACTAAAGTTAACAAGTTAACGGCTGTTTGTAAACAGGATGTTAAGCTGAATCGGTCGCGCTGTTGAATGGTAATTCGTTACAATTCGTGCTTCGAGGGTTCGAATATAACTTCTGTATTTGTTTCTTTCGTTCAGTACGAACTATACACATCTTCATGTAAAGTTCATCAAAAATATGCTAATTAACACATATGACGATAATTCTAATGAAAAATGCACCTCTTCATGCTTCTAATTATACATTGTACATAAAATTCAAGATTCATTGGAAATATAAATTCTTAATTATGGATATTTTATATAAATGATTGTTGATAAAGGTTGTTTAAATTAAGAACACATAACAAATCAAAATTTAGGACCAAAATGAAAATCATATATTCTTTATTTGAACTAAGTCCATTGTTTTATACAACAGATGTTGTCTCACATTAGCCAGAGTGACAAGTGTCGTGGAAACACGCAAACAATTTTCACAGCATCGACCACACCATACAAATCTGCATTTTTACGGTTGTCACCGTGCCACTGCAATATGAACCCGACACAACTTATCTGGAGTCAAGTTAAGGGACTTGTCGCGAGGAATAAGAAAGCATTTAAGCTGCCAGACGTACTGGAACTAACGCGCGATGCTTTGTCACGCGTCACCGCAAAACGCTGGTGGGATATTGCACGGCACGTCATAAAAGAAGAGGAGAAAATGTCGCGCTTGTATGGGCTATCGTGCTTTCCGTTGTTGATCGATTCGTTATCAGTGCAGCAGATAACAGTTGCAGTACTGACACGTATTGCTCGCTTTCGGATATGGAAGGAGTTCAGAGACTACGAGACGACTGAGTAACGTCTTCAGTGACGGCTACACGCTGAAATTTCTGCTATACGCCTTTGCGTCACACATATCTCGCGCAGAAAAAAATCATCCTGTGTTTAACTTAGGAATTTTCATCAATTTTGTTTTTGATTACAATACTATAACTGAACGAGAGCATGTTATGCTTTCTGTCTGGTGTTCTAAGAAGCACGCGGCATTGCTGCAGCTTTGCCGAATATTATTTCATTCTGTTTGAGTATTAAATGACATTCACAGCTACATAATTTCTCTGGTCGTCATTTTGTATGTCCTAATTGCAACTGCTCCCGTCATTGCAGGTTAGTGCACCAGCTCGCTGGCCAATGCTATCCAAGTTCAATGCCCAGTAGAGTTATTGCCACGTATCATCGCTCAGTCGATGAGCACATTATTATCCTACTCGATTCTACTCGAGACAGTTTGGTTTCCGCTCCACGTGAAACGAAATCCCATGAGTGTAGAGCAAAGGCGGAAGAATACATGGTGTAATATTAATATCAGTTTTATTCTTATGGTGAACCCAGTATAGCCAGTCGTCCCCATGCGCCAAATTCTCAGGCCCAGTACTACATGCAAACTAAATATCGTCATCAGATTTACTTTACAGAGGGATGGCTTCATAGCACGATTTTGATATGAAAGCTCGAATTAATTAAGAAGGAGAAATCTAACAGTCGTGTAGTCGATGAAAAATTAATGAGAAACAGAATAAAACGACAATCTGGCACCACCAACAACGTGCTGACATGACGAAAGTTTCCAACCGATTTCTCATACACAAACAGCAGTTGACCGGAGTTGCGTGGTGAATCGTTGTTGCGATGCCTCGTATAAGGAGGAGAAATGCGTACCATCACGTTTCCGAATTTGATAATGATCGGATTGTAGCCTATCGCGATTGGGGTTTATCGTATCGCGACATTGCTGCACGCGTTGGTCGATATCCCATGGCTGTTAGCAGAATATGGAATCGGTGGGTTCAGGAGAGTAATACGGAACGCTGTGCTGGATCCCAACGGCCTCGTATCACTAGCAGTCGAGATGACAGGCATCTTATCCCCATGGCTGTAACGGATCGTGCAGCCACGTCTCGATCAACAGATGCAGACGTTTGCAAGACAACAACCATCTACACGAGCAGTTCGACGACGTTTGCAGCAGCATGGACTATCAGCTCGGAGACCATGGCTGCTGTTACCCTTGACGGTGCATCACAGACAGAAGCGCCTGCTATGGTGTACTCAACGACGGACCTGGGTGCTCGAATGGCAAAAGGTCATTTTTTCGGATGCATCCAGGTTCTGTTTACAGCATCATGATGGTCGCATCCGTGTTTGGCGACACTGTGGTGAACGCACATGGGAAGCGTGTATTCGTCATTGCCATACTGGCGTATCACCCGGCAGGATGGTATGGGGTTCCATTGGTTACACGTCTCGGTCACCTCTTGTTCACATTGACGGCACTTTAAACAGTGGACGTTACAATTCAGATGTGTTGCGACCCGTGGCTCTACCTTTCATTCGATCCCTGCGAAACGCTACATTTCAGCAGGATAATGCACGACAACATGTTTCAGGTCCTGTACAGGCCTTTCTGGATACAGAAAATGTTCGACTGCTACCCTGGCCAGCACATTCTCCAGATCTCTCACCATCTGAAAACGTCTGTTCAATGTATCGGAGCAACTGGCTCGTCACAATACATCAGTCACTACTCTTGATGAACTGTGGTCAGTTGTACCTATACACGCCACCCAAGCTCTGTTTGACTCAATGCCCAGACGTATCAAGGGCGTTATTACGGCCAGATGTGGTTGTTCTGGGCACTGATTTCTCAGGATCTATGCACCCCTATTGCGTGAAAATGTAATCACATGTGAGTTCTGGTATAATATATTTGTCCAATGCATTTCTTCTTGGTGTAGCAATTTTAATGGCCAGTAGTGTATATTCTGTGTTAAAGTAGCCCTTGGGTGAAATTTGAGCCGGCCGAAGTGGCCGTGCGGTTAAAGGCGCTGCAGTCTGGAACCGCAAGACCGCTACGGTCGCAGGTTCGAATCCTGCCTCGGGCATGGATGTTTGTGATGTCCTTAGGTTAGTTAGGTTTAACTAGTTCTAAGTTCTAGGGGACTAATGACCTTAGCAGTTGAGTCCCATAGTGCTCAGAGCCATTTGAACCATTTTTTTGAAATTTGAGACCAATTGGGAGGGGATTTGATCGAAAAATTTATATTTTAAATAAATTTGTACCAACTGGGACAATACTCAGTGTTGAAGTTGCGAGGTGGCATGCCACTCTCTCACATTAACTGCACTGTCGGTCAGATTAACATTCATATTTTAGACCATGATCTCCATGTTCCCCAGTACTACATTTGGTATGAGTGGTGTGGGCAGAATGTCCATATAACTGCATGATTAGCCTGTAGAAAGCTTGTACCCGAGGGGCGACAGTGGAGGCGACGGAGAACAGGGAGGAAGATGGATTCATAAACGTTGAGTCCAGCGACTTGGCTGTGCGAGTGATTCGGGGAAGCAGCGTCTGTGATTTCCACCTGAAGGAGGTCTTCGGGCCAGGGAATTCCACTCTTCCCACTTAGGGTCGGATCAGGAGGGCGCCGGTTTGGCAGAAATTGGGTGGAGGAAGCCATTTAAGAAAGAGACTGCTGTAATCTGAGCTTTTATGCAAACCGTAGCACGGTCATAAAACTATAAGTATTCTCAAATTAGAAGCTGGGATGAAACGAACAGAGTGGCTGGTGTACGAGGAGGCAAGGCAGTAACTCCCTTGACGCCAGGAAGTCGCCAGGTTCTTTTAACGAGTGTCAGAAACATATATTTCATGGGCACCACTGTATGAGAAGCTTAACAGCTTTCTTTCAAGAATTGGAAATAGTCGGCCTGGAAAGGTTAGATCCCTCCATAAATGAGGGACTGTGGTTCTGTCCAGGTAGACGTTTTTTGCCGAACCATCGCCATGCTTATCGTGAGAACGACGCCTCCCTAGCCTAAACTCTTCTTTTTTCAGACAAGAGAGAGTTTGTGTCGCTGATTGGCTCCTCTCAGATATGCAAAGCAGAGGCTTGCTCCCCCATCGTGGGAACCCTGGTGCTGTGTCTGGATTGCTACGAGGCCAGCAGAACAGTCAAGAGGGGATATTCAATGAGTAGAGGGTAGTTCACTTGGTTTGTACAACGTGGAGGCGGTTTTTTCCTGCTAATTCGACTTCAGCGCCGAGGCTTCACAGAAAGTGATTGTGATTCTGGGCCATCTTCATCTTCTGGTCCTCCCCTGGTAGGGGTCTTTGCCTAATGGGTGAGACTTCTGGTCTGTGACTTCTGCTGGACTAAGAGCCAGTGGCAGTTTCCCACTGTACCAACAGTGGAACTGGATAACTTCTCAGACATATCGTCTGTCACGTCCTGAGTCGGCTGTCTGAGGTTTGACAATTCCAGATGCGCCGTCGTGCCTGTGAGTCAAACTGGTTTAGCCACACCAGCGAACGGGTGTACCTCACACTGAAATCTGCCAGGATTTCAGAACTCTGATAGAGAAGTTTCCCTCCTTCTAATAATCAGAACCCAAGTCCGCGTATCCAGAATGAAATTTTTTCACTCTGCAGCGGAGTGTGCGCTGATTTGAAACTTCCTGGCAGATTAAAACTGTGTGCCAGACCGAGACTCGAACTCGGGACCTTTGCCTTTCGCAGGCAAGTGCTCACCCAACTGTGCTGTCCAAGCACGACTCACGACCCGTCCTCACAATTTTACTTCCACCAGTACCTCGTCTCCTACCTTCCAGACTTCACAAGTTCTCCTGCAAAACTTGCAAGACTAGGAAGAAAGGATATTGCAGAGACATGGCTTAGCCACAGTCTGGGGGATGTTTCGAGAGTGAAGTCAGTTATACGATAAAGCACACAAATCTAATGGCTGTAAACTTGGGGATTACAATTACGAATAACGTAAATTGGAACGATCACATAGATAATAATGTGGGGAAAGCAGATTACACTAAAAGCTCTCCTGCAGCACAATAACAGAATAAAGTGTTCTCATTTGTTTACTCGTTTGTTTGCAGCATTCTGTAGGTCATTCGTAATAGCAAAGAACATTCAGTAGAAGATACGACTTTCACAGTACCTAAATTGAGCAAGTGCTCACAGCTCTTAAGGCATGAATTTTACAGCACTCGTTTCCTGGACTTTTTGTCTTGTTTTGGTCCATACTACCACCTCTCAAAATAGGGAACGCTTCCTTTTAACATATTGTATAATAAATGAAATTTTATCCTGCCTTGAGGAAACAAATTCTCTGAAATAATATATTAAGTAATTTTGAATGCTAATAGTTTTGAGATTATAGAGTTTATATTTAAAAATTATTAACAGAATAATATTAACAGATAAAATATATAAATAACTATTATATAATGATGTTTATGTGGCTATCTGACATTTTGAGCCACTCCCGCCGAAGGTTCGAGTCCTCCCTCGAGCATGGGTGTGTGTGTTGTTCTTAGCATAGGTTAGTTTAAGTTAGTTTAAGTAGTGTGTAAGTCTAGGGACCGATGACCTCTGCAGTTTGATCCCTTAAGAACTCACACACACATTTTTTGACATTTTTCTCTAGTTTGTCTTCTGCAATTAATCAGGATTTTTGAATATTATGTGGCGTATATTGACCAAAATGGCAGGCCTAAAATGAAACCAACTAATGTTAGATTATAGTGCTGCTGTTGTTATATGTTGTGCTGTCAACGAAGTCTGGTTTCTCTATTCTTAAACTATCGTTTGGTACGTTAAGTAGTAGTTTTCAAAAATGTTGTGGGGAGATGTTGATTAAATGAGCTTCGTAAATGGGTGAGTGTTAGGTGGGGTGAGGTGGACTGCGTACGTACTGACTTTTCCTTGGCTCCACTTTTTCATCCCTCTACAGAGGGTGTAAACAGTGCTTTCCAACAATCACTTTGTGACTATTAATCTGGTATTCACCTCTTATATATATATAGGGTGTTACAAAGGTACGGCCAAACTTTCAGGAAACATTCCTCACACATAAATAAAGAAAAGATGTTATGTGGACATGTGTCCGGAAACGCTTAATTTCCATGTTAGAGCTCATTTTGGTTTCGTCAGTATGTACTGTACTTCCTCAATTCACCGCCAGTTGGCCCAATTGAAGGAAGGTAATGGTGACTTCGGTGCTTGTGTTGACATGCCACTCATTGCTCTACAGTACTAGCATCAAGCACATCAGTACGTAGCATCAACAGGTTAGTGTTCATCACGAACGTGGGTTTGCAGTCAGTGCAATGTTTACAAATGCGGGGTTGGCTGATGCCCATTTGATGTATGGATTAGCACGGGGCAATAGCCGTGGTGCGGTACGTTTGTATCGAGACAGATTTCCAGAACGAAGGTGTCCCGACAGGAAGACGTTCGAAGCAATTGATCGGCGTCTTATGGAGCACGGAACATTCCGGCCTATGACTCGCGACTGGGGAAGACCTAGAACCACGAGGACACCTGCAATGGACGAGGCAATTCTTGGTGCAGTTGACGATAACCCTAATGTCAGCGTCAGAGGAGTTGCTGCTGTACAAGGTAACGTTGACCACGTCACTGTATGGAGAGTGCAACGGGAGAACCAGTTGTTTCCGTACCGTGTACAGCGTGTGCAGGCACTATCAGCAGCTGATTGGACTCCACGGGTACACTTCTGCGAATGGTTCATCCAACAATGTGTCAATCCTCATTTCAGTGCAAATGTTCTGTTGCTGTGTGTTTCCATTCCATGATTAGTGTGATTTGAAGAGAAGTAATAAAATGAGCTCTAACATGGAAAGTAAGCGTTTCCGGACACATGTCCACATAACATATTTTCTTTCTTTGTGTGTGAAGAATGTTTCCTGAAAGTTTGGGCGTGCCTTTTTGTAACACCGTGTGTGTGTGTGTGTGTGTGTGCGCGCGCGCGCGCTCGTGTGTGAGAAAAAGAGAGAGAGAGAGAGAAAATGAATGTGTGAGATGCGCCTTGATCTTCTGATAGTTCTTTTAAAGCACAGATGTAAGGTACCTATCTCCCAATTGAAGCAACCAATACTGATTGATTGGTAATCACAAGTTGGTAATCGTTCTTATTGACATGTCGTGCAATGCATCTTTTCCAATCAATGATATATGCTCCTTCCACGAGAGAAAGATTAAATATGTGTTTCAAGACAGATACTCAACTACCTACAGTAGTCTTGTTAATGTTCCACTGACACAATCATTTTAGTGCAAGGTGCTGTGATTAGTTATGAATGGTGATATTTCCGGATTTTAATTAAAAATATCTGAAACTGTAGGCTCGAGACACGAAAACATTTTCGATAGCCAGAGCAGGCCTGTGGAGAGCGGGTGTGTCAGTGAGTGGCCACCCAGAAAAGGACGTAGGTGGTTGAAGACATCCTGGCAATGGAGGGGCACTGCATGTTCTGGGCCAAAGATGGCTGACATCAGTGTCAGTATTCTTGGAGCTAATGACATCGGCATCAGTTGTCCCACTATCGCTGACGGCGGCATCCGGGGCTGGGGGAACGACATTATTCCCAGAATTCTCACCTCCTCCTCCCCTCTGTAGCCAATAGCGTTACACGTGTTTTCAAAAACGCCAGTGGGCGCCAGGGCACCAGTGGTGCACAAGCTTCACCTCCCCCCCCCCCCCCCCTGCAACCCTTAAGCAACTTTAATTTTTATAGTTCAGCTGTGCAGGTGCTGCATTTTACTGCCAGTACATCTGTCCACTGTGACCAGTGCAGAAGAAACGATCAGCTGAGAGGAAGAAGCCTGTCAGTAAGTATTTGTCAGTTCTTTTTGCTAGAACAGTTTGTTTATTTTGTATGTGTGCATCACAGCACTCCAATATTATACTAGCTACATATATAGCTAAAAAATGAGTTGTTCAGTACACACGAAAGTATCACTGAATCAAATCTGCAGTAAGGGGTTGGAACATGCACCATGTTCTAACTGTATGACGTATCTTGAAGAAAGCGACTCTTTTTCAGAAGGTGGTTTAATGGGCTGATGTAGCAAGTACTGTGCTTTTTTTATGACAATAAACTAACATTATGGATTGAATGAAGGAGTAGACAGTAGAATACATTGCATCATGCAATTCTGTCTAGCCAGTAAACTGCTCAGTGAGTATACAACCCTATTTTAAAAATATAACATGTCTATTCGATAGTTTACACACCATCTACACCGCCTCTCATGGTTTGACACAGAACTTAACACATGTGATATGTATTCGTCTCTCTAAAGAACACTGTTGTAGACACGGATTTCAAGCATCATCCAACCAAATGCGAGTACAATGTGCTAACCACTGCACCATATTCATCGGGAGTGACGTGAATTCCATTTGTGAATCACAAGAAAAAATCGGTAATATACAAAGTGAACCTTTGCTAGACATTTACCTCAAAGAACCATATGCTCACTATCTCTTGGGAGACTAAAGGTGCTCTACTAATTCAGATTATTGTCCGAAGTACATAACTAGACACAAACCACACGGTATTTTGAGTCGATTCGCTTGACTTACCACTTCCAGCAAGCTCATGGTATCATTTTCTGATATAGGTTCCGAGTGAGTACACTACATGTGCCTAAATGATGAAATTCCTCCCAGCTCGCTATACTGGTGGAGAACCTTCAGCAATCACCGATGAAATATAGAACAAATATCAACTCCTCCCCAGAACCTATCTGCTACGTCTAGCTCACTCAGAGCAGGAAATAAGTGTACCACCACACAGATTCACTAGATGTAGCGCTGTGGTCATAACATGATCACTGTTACATACGTCACATTCTAAACACGTTTCTTTTGCTACCATTAAGAATATCGACAAGATCTAAGACTCATGGTGGTACAGTGGCGAAAAATGTATTTTCATTGCTGCTTTAATACAACATTCATAGTTTGTTCTGACAAGCTGGGACTTGAATAAAAATGCATGTACGTGTCGAGACAGCAAAAATACAAGGTGCCTAATCAACATATGTGTCGAACAAATATTCTAACACAAACAATCCCTAACGCTCACAAAATCTCAATATTTAATGAAAATGTGGTGCACAGTCCTAATATTTATGAGGCGCTTACAGAAAATTTTTCAATTCTTTGCTGCTAGATACAAACTGCGTTAAATGCTACTATTGGCAACCGTTTCCTTAGGTTCAGTCACACACACACAATTATTGTATAAGACTAACATTTCTTGTAGAATTCACACACAGCATAATGTCAAAGTGTCTTACATTAATATTTACCACCACTTTGCAGAATATTCTGTGAAGTCACGCACGAGTATCTCATTTCACCACTTTTAAAATGTAAATGCATCGAATCTTTGGTAGACAGTAAAATCCGTCTTTCTTTCTGGTGGAGGCAGTACCTCTAGCAATGTTACTTTAATGTCAGCCTGTGGGGCTTGCTACTCCTATGTAAGGATATTTGCAGTTACCATGGCTGGCTTAAATCACTACCTTCCTGTGGTTTGTTTTGCTCAAAATGCAAAACATACCATTCTCCTGTAAACCACCTCTTTTATGTCTTTAAACATTAGTTCCATTCCTACCTGCCAATCCTCTATCTGAGAGCATTTGCAGAGGTTAATTTTACCTCTTATTTTCCTGCATAATACTGTTGTTACAACAATCCACATGCGTCTGGATGTACACTCCCAACTCTTCTGCTGTGCATTCTTGTGGAATTTCCTTGTAGGACTTTAAGTTAACAACTTTCTGCTATAAAAAAAATATCTGTGATTATCCATCAGGCTCGATCCCATCTATAATTATATATATATTTACATGTAGACTACTTGTTTAGCATATGTAACAGTGGGTTGGCTATATATATATATATATATATATATATATATATATATATGTGTGTGTGTGTGTGTGTGTGTGTGTGTGTGTGTGCCGGCCGCGGTGGTCTCGCGGTTCTAGGCGCGCAATCCGGAGCCGCGCGACTGCTACGGTCGCAGGTTCGAATCCTGCCTCAGGCATGGATGTGTGTGATGTCCTTAGGTTAGTTAGGTTTAAGTAGTTCTAAGTTCTAGGGGACTGATGACCACAGCTGTTAAGTCCCATAGTGCTCAGAGCCATTTTTGCGTGTGTGTGTGTGTGTGTGTGTGTGTGTGTGTGTGTGTGTCTGTGTGTGTGTGTGTGTGTGTGTGTGTGTGTGTGTGTGCGAGTGTGTATGTGTGTGTTTGTGTGTATAATTTACAATCTAAAATTACATTGCTTGGCAGCTGAAACAAACTCGAAGCATAAGTCTGCTAAGTCATGGAACATCTCCATGTCCTGGTCCAGTACTGGATTAGAGCTCTTTGGGTTGCAGATGGTTGTGACTATGGCTGCAGTGTGACATAGGTGAATCACAACATGTCAAGCAGTCATCCATGTCCTCATCTTTAACAAACAATGCAGTGGAGAACCTCATCACTTACCAGTAAGTATAACATGGCTATCACAGGCAAAGTGGTGGGTAATTAGCCCACATTGCGACGTATGCATCACTGCAATATTTTACATTGTGGGTGAAAAGCTACACTTAACGTCAGGTAGTTAGTTATTTACATTGCATCCATCTTTTTCTGCATTTACGCCACACACTCCACATAATGGGGTAAATGTTTTAGCTAGTACATCTGTATTTTGACGTATCTACCGATTTCCCCAATTTCCAGCTCTGAACTCCTACCAATTGTCTGTTTTCGAGCTTGGTGCCACTCGACTAACACTTTGCAGAACATGCTATGACGTCATTTTTTTGTTCTATGAAACATTTATGCCAAGATACACAGGTGCGTGCCGCTTGTAAGGCATCGTCATGATGCCAATGTATGAGTGACGCCATCAAGCCAACATGACGCCATCACGATGATGGGATTGCTGCACTGCCAACACGACGCCTGTGTGACTTCAGCATGACACCATCACAACGCCAACATGATGCCAGACTCCAATGTAAATGCCAGTGTGATGCAGCTTGAGGCCACAGTGCCGCCAGTGCAATGGCTTTCTGACGCTATAACATTCTTCTCCCAACAGCACAACTAGTCCTGTCAAGGGAAAAGCCACTTTTAACACTGTTATTATTAAATTACTAATATGCCGATAATATTATTCCCTTGAAAGGAGTTTCGCTATCGTGATGGTGTTTAATGTAAATATATTGGACTGATTTTTGTTTCCCTACGGATTTCTATTAAAAGGAAGCAGTAGCAAGACAAACGGTAATCGAACCAAGGTTCTATTAGAAATCAAGTAAACTGTAATGATATAAAGGGAAACTGTCGCCAACCTAATTGGGCAAGGTTGTACCCAGTAAGCACTAGCATCATTGAGAAAGAAAGTAAACTATTGGGACTGACTTTAATTGATACTGAACTTCTGTTCTGCTGATAATATACAAGACAGTAGCACATTTTAGCAAGTAATGAACCAGTGATTTGATTTGAAGTACACAGGAGGAGTATTAATACGTTTGGGCAACGACTGGCGCTCAATAACACATATTAGACATTGCAGTAGAAAGATAATGATAATTATAGATAAACTTGGACAGACTTGGACAAGAGATTCTTTCGTCAGTTTAATTATCGGAAATTACAACTGTTGAAACAGATATCAAGTAATTGTATCTTCTGTACTGATTATTATTTGCATTCTCAAGGAACAATCACTTCCTTACATTATTCAGCTCAAGTGGAATATGTGATGCCTGGATCTATTATAGTTTGAATACTTGTAACCTTGCTGTTATTGAAATATTACATTTAAATCTGGTTCAACTATTAGCATGGGGCCCCAGAGTCTAATCAATCAGTAGGCTCATATCGAGCTGAACACTTTTGTCACAACACAGTATGGGAAACACTGTTAGCTACGTAGCACATGATACTGTAGACACAATTATTTCAATAAAAAAATCTTTGAACTGAATACAATCTTGTGTTGGTAACTGTACTTTGATGAAACTTTAGCTGTTCGTTAATGCAGACTATACGTAGTATTTCAAAACTTGTGCTCGTTAAATAATTATGTACTTCACGACTTCATAAAGTTCATTAACTTTTGTTAGAGAAGATAATTACTTTTCAGTTCAGTAAAATAGGATACTCGGATTCATCGTGTGCAACAAGCTCTGAAAATTCTCTTCTTAGAGTCGGATTTTCATAGCACAGAGCTCATCAAAGTATGCCATGAATACCGAATTACTTCCACATCCGAGGCTATATTATATAATCTCGTAGTTCTGCTTGCCTCTTTCAGTTCACAAGACGCGCACCCTTTGTCTGCTAGCCACCGACTGACTCATGCCACAAAGGAGCTATGCTGTTCGACCGCCAGATCCATCTTTTCTATTCCCTCCAGCTAGTTCCGTTGCAAAGGGAAATCCCTCCAAGTTTTACATGATTGCAAAGCTACTTGCTCTACGCATGAACCAGTATTCCAGTTAAAGTTTTGATTCTTACATTCTTTTATAACACATTCCTATTGAAATTACATCCATAGATTATTTATAATTACAGAAATTATCATAAATAATGAATAAAACATTTACGAGGATGTTACATCAAAGAGCGTGGTTATACAGATGTCACATTACGTAAGAATAAAGCAGACAAAGAAGTTAGATAAGGCTACTATGGGTAATACCGTTAATAGTGTTACACATCGCCCATGTTTCAGATATGTTTCCTGTTACAGTTACATCAGTGAAACATTCGTGACACCTCAAACAGTGCTAGGCGAAAAAGAAAAAAATTGCATAGACATCACAACAACATTCACTTTGCATCAATAACAATACAAAAACAAAGAACATCATATCACCTCATTCACAAAAGAACAGAATTAGTTACATTATATAACATTTCACTGTGGAGAAAAATTCTTTGTCATCTAGAGCAGGGAATAGTAATAGATACACCCACATCAGAATGATACATATATAAGAGAACACTTATTACATAAATACAAGCGATAAAGTATTACACAAGCTTTTACATAAACATTATTTAAATTTTATTCAGCATTTACAGTTGTTTGCTAGAAACTTAACGCAGTCTGTTTATTTTGCTTTCAAGACAATATGGGTAGAGATTTTTGAATTTTTATCCTCTTCAAAAATACTACTTAAGATTTTACCTTATTTTGTTTGCATGAAAAACAATTAGAACAAATTATTACTTTCACCAATTATGTGTTTTGGCTGGGTTAATCTTTTTTACACTTTAACAAAATAATACAACACTTCATAATTAGCATAAACTTTCTCACTGCCGCTTCTGTATTTCAGGCAGTCCATTCCAAACCTTTATTTGCAAACCTTGTTTTACCAACGGAACACCTGGCTGCCCATTGACATTTTTAGCAGTCTTTTGCAAGACCCTTTCCTGCTCTGTTCACTTATCAAGAAATTATGTTGCCTGTTTCACATATTAGCGGTCCCCTTTATCAAGCTGCATTAAGCAGTATAACCTTTTAGCATGTTATTTCACTGTTTTGTGATGTCCATTTCATTCTAAACACGGTTACATCGTTAAGAATCTGAAACTTATTGATATCTATTAGTAAAAAAATAACAGCAAGTTTTCAGACCATTGTAACATCTCTCATAAAATATATTTTATTGGAAAAATAAACATATTATGATATCGTTCATGTTATTCACGACACCTTTTCTGGCAATACTCCTTTTTATTCTGTTCTGTGGACATCTGGTTTCAGGTCCACTATGTTACGAACAGCTAAGGGCTTCTTCGATTTTGGGTACACCAGACAGTATGCATTTGTGTGAGGAGTTTCTTGCACTTCAAACGTGCCATTGTAAATATATTTATATTTGGAAATAAACTTGCTTAATTTTTAAGTGAATGAGCCCCACACCCTCTAATTGTGGTAGCGGTATGTGGAACTGTACAAAGAATAATTTCATATTCCTGATCTTACCACAACAAGTCTTAAAGTGATCTAATTTCACCCCAAGGGTTGTTATCTACTTGCACTTTGTCTGTATCATGGGGTTCCTTTGGTTTCGGGATTTCGAAGTTTTTTGCGACCTCAACCCGTTTTTGATAGTACTTTATATAACATCGTCCGGTGGTTCTTTCTCTCTAGGTTCTGTGTTTGCTTTCGGTTCTCTTTTTCAAATTGCTTTGTATGGTGGTACAAAACAACCTTTCGTCACGCGTTTCTCTATTTCTGTTACTAGAATATTTTCTTCATCGGAACTATCTTCTCTATCTGACCATTCTGGGTCACTGTTCGGTT
Organism: Schistocerca piceifrons; assembly: GCF_021461385.2. NCBI lineage: Eukaryota > Metazoa > Arthropoda > Insecta > Orthoptera > Acrididae > Schistocerca > Schistocerca piceifrons. The sequence continues at coordinate 767,536,320 of NC_060141.1, read as the reverse complement.
TTAACAAAAATTGCATCTTAATTTCCTCCTCCCACTTTTTGTCGGTTCTTAAATACTCAGGGTCACGTTTTCCTCCTAATGTTATTAGTTCTTTTTATTTCACAGCAGGCTCTTCGTCTGAATGGTCACTCACATCGGCTGTAAAGACGTGTACCTTTACTTCGTATTTGGTGTAGTCCTCTTGAACTTCAGTAATTCGTATCTTCTTCTTCCGGCCTATTGACACCCCCCTTTTCTGCTGGTGATTCGTTAGTCAGGAACGCTTCGTCAGCAACGCTGAGGAATTCAACCTCTTCCATTCCCCTCATTGCGATCGTATTTCTTTTCTTACTATTAATCTCAGTTTTACTGGCAGCTTTGCGCGGCGCCCTTTTCCCCACTGCTTGCCACCTCATTACTAATTGCTGCTCGCGAAGTTTGCCCAGTGCTAAATATTGCCATTTTCTCAATGATGTCGGGACACGTCCTATTCTCGACGTTACTTTTTCTCCTTTCACTACTGTCTGACCTTTTGGCCGCTTGATTCCTTTCCAAATCCTCCCACTCTCATCGCTTTAGCCCGTGGTACCGATCATCGACCTGTTCACGCTAGCGACTAATCCCTGACAATACGTTTTCGCAAATTATATCGTCGTCGGCGTTTTCTTCCTCGCCTACGAACAGTTTCACGTTTTCTCTTGTCTCGGTGTCGTTATCTGCCGAAGCAGGTTCATTGCATTCTACTGTGACGCCCTTATTCTGTTCTACTGCCTAACTACAGCATCCATGCGAATAGCTGATCGGTCTGAGGTATTCTTTGCTGGCCGGCCCTTTGTCCGCACGCTAGTACACGTTTCATCGCGTGCCTGCCGTGACTCATTCCTGGGGAAATCTCTCGCTTTGCTTGCAGCGATCTGCGGTGCTTCGGAGTCGCTCTGTCGAATCTTAGATCCATTATGTCTATTCCGGTACTACTTCTTACGTTTGGAGCGTGAAAATCTGTCCGCATTAATTTAGCCCGCAACATACGCGGTCTTCAGGTTTCCACGTTGTTGCTGTCGTGATTTTTTTTTCTGTGTCTTCTCTATATTAGCGCGACAGGTATCGCCGTCATTTTGTTCACTGATATTGTGATTAACCATATTGACATTTTGATTAACCATATTGTCGTTGTTATGGAGATAATCATGATTACTTCGCCAATGATTTACACCCTCTACTCTTTCTAAAAACGCAGAAAAGCTTGTATGTCTGCTTCCTACGTATCTCTTCGAATTCTCTGGCAGCTTTTCTCCACAGCTCCCATAAAATCTCGGATTCGGATCGTCTATTTCTTAAGTGCGTTAATTTTCGGTACCAGGATTCACAGAAATCTTTCATATATTTTCTGCCCTGTTGTCACATAATCTAGCCATTATGAATTGTCGCCATAAACAAGCTTGTTTTTGTCCTGACCAGTGTTACTCGATAAACTTTTGTCTGAATTCGTTAAACGTCATCTGATCAGTGTTCAAATTTGCTTCCCACCGTTTAGTATCACCAGCTAACCCACTGATAACTACGTTAATCTTTTCCTTATCCGTCAAATATTCAGGAAAAATCCTTTCGCATTTTTTCAGAAAATCCAACGGGTGACAACCAGTATATCTTTTTTTTTAGGTTCAAAGCGTTCTTCACGCTCTAATAGTTTGTTATTATGAGGTATCCTATCATTGACAAAACTGGACTTATTTTCTTTTCGAGCTCGAAGGTCTAGCCTTGAATTTGTGAAGTGTTTTGTTTACACTTCCGCCTGCAAATATTTATCTGTCTGCTTATTTCTTTCTCAGAATCACCCACTGCCTTTCCCAAATGTGAGATTTCATTTCAATATTCGCTAACCATTTCGGTTCCATTTCGGTTTTCAGACCGAAAACTTTTTCGTCCATTTTAGTTACTCCTAAACGCTCTGCCGTTTCTCGGATCTTTATAATTTCTAAGTTGAAACGTTCGATGACATCATTGAGCTGTCCCTGCACAGTACCCACATTGGTATTTATGGTGTTTATTTCAAGTTTCGTATCTTTGACTGCAGTACTAAAAGCATCTGCTTTTTCGGCTATCTTTTCGATCTGTTTACTGATTTTAACGCTTTGTGTTTTCATGACATCAGCTAGCGTTTGCAGCTGATATTAAGTCCACTAACTTGTGTTTTGAGTTGATTATCAAGACCATTAATTTGACTGTTATGGTGCTACCATGTTCTTAATTTGTGTGGATAAAAATTTTAACATATCATTCATGCTCAAAATTTATTCACTGATTTACTCAACCATATCTTCATCTTCTGATTCTCCATCATGTTTCTCGATCGGTTCCTTCTCTATTCGTAGCGAACTGAACATATCAACCGATTCATTCGCATAACCACTATCTTCCTCGTAATATTTCTCATTTGTCCGGTCGTTTAGTCCCTGTTTTCTTCGTGACGGGCTCAACATCTGAATCTCATCACATACGTACGCGTGGCATCCTATGTAAGCCAGTTGCCGTTCTATGGCACTACCTGTGTACATATTTTTGTAACTCCTATCGGGCACCATGATGTTCCTCGGTGCGCACTGTACAATCTCGTTCTGTCCTCTCTGATCTACTGCTGTTTTTGTATCCATATAACACTGAATATGAATTGCAGTTTACTTTCTGAAGCCCCGTAATATTTTCTATTATTTGTTTCACTGAATTTAATGCAAGTTCGTGCGGCTGGACATTCAGTGCTCGTAATACGTTTGCTTTGCGCTTACCACATATGCTATGGCCAGTATTTTAGTGTGTAATAAACTTACAAACATCCTGTCACATGACGCCAAAAGCACAATTTCCCTGTCACAGGAAAAGCCACGTTTAACACTACCAGTTATTATTAAATTAGTAATATGCCGCTAATGTTATTCCTGTGAATGGATTGTTACCGTCACTGGAGAATGGTATCGGATTTATTTGTTTCCCCAGAGATTTCTGTTGATAGGGAACAGTAACAAGATAAGATATTCTTTTAGAAATCAAGTAAACTGTGATTACGTAAAAGGAAAAGGTCGCCAATATAATTAGACACAGTTGTACCCAGTACCAACATTGTTCAGAAAGAAAATTAAGTATTGGTATTGACTTTACCTGATACTGAACTTCTGTTTTGCTGAAATTATATAAGGCACTAGCACAGTTTAGCAAGTAATCTACCTGCGATTTGACTTAAACTATAGAGGAGGAGTATTAATACGTGTAGGCAACCACTGGCTCTCAACTACACACACTATCTGTATACTCGTGTAACAGTAGAAAGATAATGATAGTTATACATGTATGATTACTGATGATGGAGCACTGCAGACTTTGACAAGAGGTTCTTTTTGTCACTTTAACTATAGTTAATTAGTGCTATTGAAATAGTTACGAAGTAATTGCATGTTTTGTACTGATTATTATTCGCATTCTCAAGGAACAGCCAATTCCTAGTATTATTTAGCTCACATGGAATATGTGATACCTGTATCTGTTATACTTAAAATATTTGTAGCTAGTTGCTTATTGTTGATTGCTGTTATTGTAGTATGACGTTTAAATCTAGCCCAGCTATTAGCATGGGGACCCAGAAACTGATCTATCGGTAGACACAGATCGAGCCTGAACACTTTTGTCACAACATAATATGTTAAGTACATAATGTTAACTACATAACACATGAAACTGTAGACACTATTATTTCAATAAAAAATATTTGAACTAAATACAATATTCTCTAAGTAACTGTAATTTGATGAAACTTTAACTGTTCGTTTGTGCAAACAACTTGGATTATTTCAAAACTTATGCTCACTAAGTAATTACGTACTTTACAGTTCCACAAAGTTTATTAACTTTTGTTAAGGAAGATAATTACATTCAGTCTGGTAAAAGAGGAACTCAGATGTATTGTAGTATTTGGGATAGGACCCTGTCTAGGTAAATGTCTAAGGATAAAATACGGTGGCTGTATTCAAAGTTTGCAGAAAACAAACTTATTATTGAAAACGAAATCACATAACCGCTTCATGCAGTTATACAGTATTCAACCGATAATTTGAGATGAAGGTGATGACAATGTCGATATCCTGTACTAATCAAAACAGGCGGTGGAAGTATTCTTGGCTCTTCCTGTGCAACAAGCGCTGAAAATTCTCTTCTTAGGGCCGGATTTTCATAGTACAGAGCTCATCGAAGTACGCCATGAATACCGAATTACTCCCGCATCGGAGGCTATATTACATAATCCTGCAGTTTTTCTCACCTCTTTCAATGCACAAGATGCGCACCCGTTGCCTGCTAGCCACCGAATGACTCATGCCGCAGAGTAGCCTTGCAGTTCGACCTCCTTTTCTACTCCCGCCTAGCTAGTTCCGTTGTGGGGGGAAAGCCCTCCAAATTTTACATGATTACAAACCTACTTTCTCTATCCATGAACTAGTACTGCAGTTAAAGTTTTGATGTTTACATTCTTGTACGGCACATTACTTTTGAAATTACGTCAATATATTAATTACAGTTTCATAAATTATTATAAATAATGAGTAAAACATTTACATGGATGTAACAGCAAAGTGCATGGTTATACAGAAGTCACGCTACGTAAAACAACAGGCAAAGATGTTAGAAAAGATCCATTACAAGTAACATCGATAATAGTGCTACAACGCCAAGGTGATGCCATCAGATCGCTCGAACACTGTTCTGTAAGAGTAACAACAACAAAACCTAAGTATAAATGTTATTGATTTATCGCAGAGCTTCCGTAAAATACAGATGCTTGATGTTTGCACGTAAAATTCTTATAGAAGTTCTTACTGATGGGCTTCTTCTTCGCAGGTGATGACTGCTACTTGATGGCGTGCATGCTAGACAGACGTACGGATGGTAAATGACGGCTCTTGTGCAGTACAACTACAAACATAAAAACTACTTAAAAGGTGCGTGGTCAAGTTTGCACACTGCTGGTGCCCTGAAGCCTGTCGGCGTTCCACAAAAACTCAATATGCCATTGGTTACAGGGGGAAGGGGAAGACCTGAGTTCCAGGAGTAATGTCAGTGATTCTGGAAAAGCTGCTGCTGACATCAGTTCCAGGAATGTTGATAGCTATGTCAGCGATCTTTGACGAAGAACCAAAAGTACCCCTGTCCTGCTTGTTACCTGAGGAACCACGTAACATTTAAACACCGAATTGCTGTGCTGTCAATCCTTTGTAGCGTGGTAACACCGCCAGGAAGGGCTTATTAACAGCAAACTGTCTGAAAGTAAAGCACTCGTAGTAAAAGCTGACAAAGGAAATTCTTTAATCGTAATGTATGAAAGAGAATATGTAGAGAAAACCTTGCAATTTTGCCATAGCAACAATATTACTGAAATAAAGACAGATCCTACAATAAAATTCCAAACTAAACTCCGAAAGCTACTACAAAACTGTAACTTTTTCCTGAACAAATGTGAAATACGTAACTGCATAACAATGAATCTCTCAGCACCAAAACTGCGTGCACAGCCAAAGGTTCATAAAGAAAATTTTCCCATTCGCCCGATCGTGAACTCAAGAAACAGCCCTGCATACTTCATAAGCCATAAATTAAAAGACCTCATTACCAAATACTATACATTTGAAAATAACTACACCATACATAACACACATGAACTCATAAGCTTAATTAAAGACATCCACATCCCACCAACAGCTAAATTAGCATCACTAGACATAGTCCACCTGTACACGAACATCCCTCTCAAAGAGACTATTAACATTATGAGAAGCAATCTGCTTGAATATAAGAAAATTAGTGTTGCGGAGATCTGTGAACTCATAGAAATACTTTCACTTATTCTAGAGCATAATTACTTTAGCTTCAACAACAAACTGTACCAACAACATGATGGTTTGGCAATGGGAAGTAGCTTAGCTGGGATATTGGCTGACATTTACATCAACCATATAGAACAAAAATTCTTCTCTGCCAACCAGCACATCTCAAACAAAATAATACACTACAGAAGATATGTTGAAGATACAATCCTGCTTTTTGATGGTACAAGCAATGAAATACATACATTAGCAGCAGATCTTAGCAAAATGCACAAAAATATTAAATTCACAGTTGAACATGAAACTAATAAAAGCATTAACTTTCTTGACCTGAAAATTTGCAATAGTAGCAATAAACATCAATTTAGTATTTACAGAAAACCTACCACTACAGATGTCAGTATTAGCAAGTCATCTTGCCACCCCTGTCAACAAAAAATGGCATATTTCAGAACGATGCTACACTGAATTAAAAAAGTACCAATGAGTGACACAGACCAACAAAATTAAATCAATATAATTAAAACAGTTGCTCATAATAATGGATATAAACCCACAATAATAGAAAAACTCCACAACAAAAGGCAGACAAGAACCACAGATCCACTCCACAGCAGTCACTTCAAGCCAAATCAGTGTGCCACTGAAGCCAAACCTAAATATGCTACTCGCCCATACATAGGCCCACTTTCATACCAAATAGCAAACTTATTTAAAAAGAAGAAAAATATCACATTCAGCTTTTCCACAAATAATAAATTACAACAAAAAGTAATCCACGATGTAAATACCTCCAGGAGTCCCTACCGTAAATCGGAATATACAAACTCAAATGTGGTACATGCCCAAAATTCTACATTGGACAGATAGGCAGAAGTTTTGAAATTAGACACAAAGAACATATTGATGCTCTAAGACTTGATAACTTGAACAAATCAGCATTTGCAGCCCATATTGCTGAAGAAAACCATTCAGTGGGAAACATTGAGGACAACTTAAAAATTTTGCATCTAGCAGAAAAAGAAGCCACTATGAATATATTAGAAGAATTATAAGTACACACACTCACAAAAACAGCACCCCAGACTATATCCTTAACGAACAAACAGAGTTAGCTAACACCCCTTTCCTGAAAAATTTCCAAAAATTACTTTCCAGTCTCCAAAGTAAATAATATTGATACACCTATCTGCAGATCAAGTAGCAAATTTATATGTTACTATAATTCTCATGATGCCAAATGTAATAAAATAATATACTATTTTACCTATACAGTTCTAAATATATATAAAAAACTTTATAATTAATTTACCAATATCAACTCAAAAATTCAATGTCTCTGTGCTAATGTAAAAGGCATTACAGTTGTGTAAATGAATATATGATCCTTTCCAAACATAGGACATCATCGTCAAATGTTACGATATATCATAGCATCTGTGATACTCATATGTTTGTAAGCTCTTTGTATGTATCAAAACATGTGTTGCGTGGTTGAAATGATCTTAGCGACAAATGTAAATTGTGCAGTGAGAACTATTTACGTGTGCAACAACGAGGATGCAGTGGGAATGCATTTACATCTGTTGGACGAATGTTATGAAAACAAACACTCGAAACCGACGTTTTACGTAAGTCACATGCAACGAAAATCTGTAACGCTACCATCTGTGTGTGGCGTGTTTATAATTATGTTTTATTTATATTTTAGGACAATTAATCTGTAAAAACACACCAAAATGTCATGAAGAATGCGTGTAAACCGTCTGAGGATGAATCACAACGATTCGAAACCGGTAACGGTTTCCTTTGAATAAAAGAATTGAAAGTAAATTTGTGGCTGGTTGCTGTCCTAACACCATCAACATTTGTCTGACATAATGAGTTTTATGTCCACTACAGACTTTGGTAAATGTAATAACGACCCTAGATTGCCTGAGATGATGGCAGACTCTCTGTGTCTAGTTGCCTTGATCTTCTAATTAAATGTGTCACAAACATGTTAAGAGTGTGGCTGTGATTCGCTGGCTCAGTTTTGGGGATAATTTTTGTTTGTTTGACGTCACTATATTTAGGTAGCTGGACGCCCATGGACAGCAGTGGTTTCACAGCGGCGCCGGCGCATATCCGGCCACCCACCATGCGTCTTCCAGCAGGCCGCTCGCTGCCACAACTGCCCAAATGTCTGCTCTGGCTATCAATTTGTTTTTTTTTTTTTAGTTCCACAAACCTGAGAATGTTGCAGGTCGTACCTGTCTTCTCATACATATTAAACTTCTGTCTTGTGAATCGAACACATCCCTTTGAATAGAATAAGAATCATAGTTAGACCTATTGCTGAGAAGGATAACACACTATGACCAAGTGACTATCGATCGGTCAGCACCTTACTTGCTGTATCTAAAGCCCTGAAATACAAGGTAATTATAAAGTCCATGATACATTTTAAAAAATCAGTAAAGGTAAATGACCAATAACAACGTAGAAAATGGAATTTGAGGAAGACAAACTCAAAGTTCTTTTTATAGATTTTTTATACAATGCCAGCACTAGTTGCACCTTTCTTTTTACTTTAAAAACCACAACCAGTTTCCGCCCCCGACGCCATTAACCACTGGCACGTGTCAGGTGTCCTGAGAGATTGAGGGAAATGGTTTTTAAAATGAAAAGAAATATGCAAGTATTTCTGACGTTTTACTCGAAACCAATACCACAGTTGCGGAATGCGTATCCACAGGCTCCATACGCTCAAGAAGATTTTTTTTTACAATGTTTATAAACGTCCTTGGTGCCCACTCTTCGTCACATGGCACTAATGGGGGAGTCCAGTTCTGCACGTATCCTACCCAGCACACCGTGAATGGCGGTAACAAACGCTGCTGTGATGCGGTGCCGCAAGTCTTTGAGGTTCTGTGGTAGAGGTGGAACATACACGCTATCCTCGAAGCAATCCCACAAAGAAAAATCGCAAGCGTGAAGTCCGGTGACCTTGATAGGTTCAAAACTTGTTCAAATGACTCTGAGCACTATGGGTATCAACATCTGAGGTCGTCAGTCCCTAAAACTTAGAACTACTTAAACCTAACTAACCGAATGACATCACACACATCCATGACCGAGGCAGGATTCGAACCTGCGACCGTAGCAGTCGCGTCGTTCCTGACTGAAGTGCTTATAACCGCTCGGCCAAACTTTACAGAAGCTCTCCTGCGAACCATGCAGAACTAGCACTCCTGAAAGAAAGGATATTGCGGAGACATGGCTTAGCCACAGGTTCGCAGGAGAGCTTCTGTAAAGTTTGGAAGGTAGGAGACGAGGTACTGGCAGAAGTAAAGCTGTGAGTACCGGGCGTGAGTCGTGCTTCGGTAGCTCAGATGGTAGAGCACTTGCCCGCGAAAGGCAAAGGTCCCGAGTTCGAGTCTCGGTCGGGCACACAGTTTTAATCTGCCAGGAAGTTTCATATCAGCGCACACTCCGCTGCAGAGTGAAAATCTCATTCTGTTCTATATGTGTTTTATACGTGATTTGTTGGTGTCCGTTTGTATTTTACGACGAAGTGAGACTACTGTAAAGTAATTACTTTATATCTCGCTGACCATCACAGTAATACTGCTTGGTTAAAACTATTATTATATTACCCTTAATTGAAATACCTGAGATACTTAAGATACTTCGTTAGAAATGTTACATATATATTCGTAATTTTTTTGTCTATGCATGCCAAATCTGTCAAGTACTGAATTATTTTTAGCCATTTTCCGATTTTTTGAAATGTTCAGGACGAAATTACTGAATTCTTATGCAAATTTAACCTCTATGACAAATATCTCTCAAGCTTTCGTACGCCACATTAATTAAGGTAAATATTGACCTAAAATATGCCATGGACAACAGTAAGGCAACAATATTGTCAGTACAAGACTTCAGCAAAGCACTGGACATACTGCTAGGAAGAATGTGACGGCTACAAAAATTTCAGCTTGAACAAAAGTGGTTTGAAAAGCTATTTGTAAAGAAGACAGCAGCGCGTTGTCTGTGGGAATGAAAGGTCGTCGTGGAAGCACGTTCTCTCAGGAGTGCCACAGCGCCAGTCCTGGAGCCACTATTGTCTGCCTTGAATGCCAGTGACACCTCGTCAGGCCCGACCTCTGCATGTATCATTTCCGTACCCATGATCTTTCCCAGAGTGCCAGACCTGAAGATATCAGTGCCTCTGCATGACCATCTGTCTTCAGTAGAAAAGTAAGTGCAAAGCATGGGACTTAAACGAAATGCGAAAAAGTGTCAAATAATTTTAGTATACCACCAGTTCTGAATTCCGGAAACAAATACCTACAGTTATTCTCTACGGTATTCCAGTACTTAACCAAAGAAACAGTGAAGAACGGAGTAACGCTGGATGATCGATCCAACTGGACAGAAAATAACCTCGCCACGTTTACGAAGACATCTGCTTGTATCCATGCCTTTCGTATCATATTTCCACATTATTGCCATTTAACTGAAGACGGCATGAGAAGTGACAACGCTAGACGAGTGGAACTAACCATGAACGCTTTTGTGTATTGCATTTGCAAGGCCCGTGCATATGACACTGTTTTTCATACGCCCAATTAGATTGGTTGCGGCCAGTTAAGTGACCACCATGCGCTGTGTTTACTTCATCGGCTCCTTGGTGCACACGCATCCCAATACCTGACGTCAGCGATTACGTATCATCATAATCTAAACACACGGTCCCACCTAGTACTGCTGCTGTGGCCATTCGTAGAACTTACAGATTCACTAACTCCTTCCCTGTTACTGTCATCTGCCTGTGGAATAAGCTTCTTCCATCACCCTCATAACGCTTTCCCAAAAATTATCGTCTATTGACCAGTTATCCGTCTGTCAAACGATAAATATAATGTTCCCATATTCTACAACACATGCTTTTTTTTATTTCTCACTCACTCACGTCAGTTTCCCTTCCGCTGTCTCCATCAACTGTATTTCATCACGTTCTTATTTCTTCCTCTCTTTCACCCTATGTCTTACGTCCATAGCTGCCGGCCCTCATACATTATGCAACAGTATTAAAGGATCAATTTTGCGAATCCAACGCTCAAGTTTGAAAATTGGGTCAAAGTTGCCTATACCCTACATCTCTACTGATGCAAAAGCGTGGTGCGTTACGATGTCATTCACGGGCTGTGCGAAATTCCAAACAGCGAGGTGTCGACACTTGCAATAAAAAGGTTACAACTCAGAAGTACACGTGACGTGTAAGGTGGGTTAATGATGTCACATTGGCAACAAACGTCACCACAACTCTGTCCAACGCCGCCGTGGACATGTCGCACGATGGGAAACACGTCGCAGCCACACGATGGACAGGCCGTTACAGGCCCTGTTACCCACATCCCACCCCTTCTTTTGACTCCTCAGCGATGAAGGTTGGGGCCACGAAGCCCAGCGCTGAAATCAGGCGGTGTTCTTACGAGTGGATGAGGAAGACATTTCAGGAACGCCGCTGCTCAGAATCGGCACGGAAAGGTCTCAGGGGCTGACATAAAAGACGTCAATCGAACCAGCTCTTTCCCTGGGGCGTTGATTCCCACAAATTCCGCGGTCGAAAACGATAGTTTTAGTCAACCTTTGACACTGCTGACAACCTTTCTCTAAGGACATTGTAGGGCTGAAATTTAATACACTTTTTTGCCGGGTGCTGAGCGTTTTGCAGATCCATTTCCTTCAATCTATTTCATTTAGTACATTTTGGCACCTAATGTGGAGCAACCTTATTTTGATATCAATTCAATCAAATTAAAATCATTCCCTATGTTTTGGCGTCCAGTGCGAGGCCATTTCGGTCAGTTCCATTCCACCACAATAATGTGGCATATTCGATGTTACTTATAACATGTTTGTCTAATGAATGTAACAAATTATGTAGAATGCCTGGTTAGACCTAACAGCGTGTCTGATGTCCCTAATCTTGCCAGCTTCAGTAAACCAACACATAAAAATTAAATAAATATCCAAATTCCATTCACTCATGACGATGTCCCGCTCCGATACAATGTATTTGTATTTTAACTTAGGGGGAAATGTGGAACGAGCCCCGAGCTTAAATCATTTTCAGGAAACATCAAATCCCATGCTTAAAGTACTTGGTGCACCAAGCAAGAGCCGGCCGGTGTGGCCGAGCGGTTCTAGTCGCTTCAGTCTGGAACCGCGCAACCGCTATGGTCGCAGGTTCGAATCCTGCCTCGGGCATGGATGTGTGTGATGTCCTTAGGTTAGTCAGGTTTAAGTAGTTCTAAGTTCTAGGGGACTGATGACCTCAGATGTTAAGTCCCATAGTGCTCAGAGCCATTTGAACCATTTTGCACCAAGCAAGAGATCGTTGCACCAGAATCTGGATTCGATCTACATCTGCCTCAACTCCATGTGTCGTAAAACATCTTGCTACGACGCAAGGCAGATAGTAAACTGGATGGAAGCAGGATAAACTGGTGGATGATCTGGATACATCTGGACGTATCCTGCACAGTTCAGTGTTTCCTCAACAAATACCAGATGTATCCAGAGATGGTTCTGTATAACGCAAACCCCAGTCACTCCCTGATGACACTGCAACCACAAACGAGCTTAACTCAAGAAATAACAACTAACAGTCACTACTCTTACATGTCATACAACATGCGGAAGACGAAATCCCAGTTTTGCTAACCGTTTTCCGCTGTCATGTTTACATGTTACGCCTCATTCTATTTTGCTAGACCAATCAAATATCAGTTTTTCAAGCATTAGTTGTTTTGGAAGTAAATTAGCTGCCTGATTTCGTTTTCACCGTCAAATAAGGCTGTTAGCACTTTTTTAACAGTTTAAGAAAAGGAGTCTGTCTACGAACTCGTGAATAGAATATTCTTCAAAGAAACGAAATTAAAAGTCTTGCGTTCGAAAACGTTTTATGATACCAAACTAGATCACGCATCCTGTGAAGAAAAACGCGAAGTGATCACTGGTAGGACATAATTGTACTTCAACGTTTTGGATCCATGTCACTGCTGCGAAACTTCAGAACGAGTGAAGAGACATTCATATTTCTGCCTTTACTGTTCGCGACTATGTTGCCACCAGCCGTTGACTGTGTATGACAGTCTTTGACACTAAACGAGATAGTTTGGAAGCCGTTTATTAGCAAATGTCTTCTGTACCGTTTATCTTTACATGAGTTGTAAGTCACTGGAGAGGCGCAAAGACACTATTCTGCCAGGAATGTCACACTCACTGACTGTCTAGCGGAAGTATAACTATATGCTGTACTTTGGAGGCAGTAGCTGTCTGACCAATCCTGCGTCAGCACAGCTGGTATACAATGCATCACGAAAGTATTCGATCACCCTCATTGTTCTTGAAATGTAATATTCTCTTCGAACATTTGAGGCCAACGAGAAGCAATTGCCGGTCCATTCTGTACAGTGAATATTATCTGACACTAGCAGGTCGCTGTACAATGTAATTAATTAAGTGCAATGTTGAAAGTCGGGATCTCTATCTTCTTCTCTCATGTTCTCTACTGAAAATCTCGTGCTTGTACTCTTGTTAACTTTACTATTACAGAGATCGCCTGAACTTTTTTTTTTTTTAATTGGTCCTGTGCGCAACAAATAACTTACTTGGTCTTTCTGCTGCCACTGCTTGATCTGTTGCATTCCATTATTTAACAAAAACAGAAAAGAACCTATTATTCATGCTGAGTGCAATGCATGTTCCGTATGGCGGCTCCTGCTGTTGCTGCGGCTGCTGCTGCTTACTACAACTACATATAATTCAAGAGAAAGGGTTTCGTCAAATCTAAACTCGATAAATGATAACCCAAACAAGTAATTCCTTTTTCCAAAAACTATATTTTAAAAGCGATTCTTTCTCATTCAATTAACAAAACGCTAGAAGCTCTTTGAACAATCGCTTCTTATGTAAATCTGCCTCCAGTGGCGTTAAACCAATATTAAAAATTAATCAAACTCTTGCCGCGCGGGATTAGCCGAGCGGTCTCAGGCGCTGCAGTCATGGACTGTGCGGCTGGTCCCTGCGGAGGTTCGAGTACTCCCTCGGGCATGGGTGTGTGCGTTTGTCCTTAGGATAATTTAGGTTAAGTAGAGTGTAAGCTTAGGGACTGATGACCTTAGTAGTTAAGTCCCATAAGATTTCAGACACATTTGAACATTTTCAACCAAACTCTTGAGACAGACTGAAATACTTCTCAATTAAATACACAGTGAAACAATTCCCTGACAATTACAAAAGAAATAAATGACAAAAATCAATACTTAATATATTCGCCTAACAATGGTTTCCCTGAAGAATTCAACTCCTATCATTATCAAAATTACCGTCTGCTGCTGCGCACATACACAAACCCTTTTCTTTAAATTAATAAGCGCGCTGCAAATTATAAAAAATATCAACTCAATACCAAATCCTGTGTCGCTGCTGGCGGACACGGCAGTACGGCAGCTCGGCGACGGTCCCTCGCCCAACACACGTGCGCACCACAGCAGGCGGGCTCCTGCACTGGCTTCCAAACTGCCACTAGTTAATCCGTGCGCTGAGAGACGCGACAGCAATATCTTAGATTCCAGAGCTTGTGTATGCGCGCTGTAGCCAACCTTTAAATCCTAAGAGAGTATTGCTAACTCTCAATGTATAAGACACCACAACATGCAGTCACTTTATTACTCGGACACATGTCGTACAGGCAGCGGTGGTGCTAGCTGTAGCCCGGGCAGGCTCATTCTGTGCTGCGTTTCCGTGTTGTTAACACGCATGGTGCACAGTACGATGGAGCGGAAAGGAAACTATACGTCATTTGAAAAGAGAGAACTTGTTATTTTACATCACGCTAAAGGACTTTCCGAGAGACAGATTGCCGCATTGTTACAAATGAATAAGAGTACTGTATGTGATATTATACGAAGATTCAACAGAGTAGATAGAACTGAAGACAATCCAGAAACAGGGCGACCAAAGGAGCAGAGTAGAAGAGAGGAAACCGGAGTAATAAGAAAAATTAAAATAAATTCAAGGTTGTCAGCAACGAAAATTACTGCCGCTCTGCAGCAGGAATATGGGAAGGATGTGCGTCCTGAAACAGTCCCACGAATTATCAGACGAGAGGCGTATAATGGTCGAGTAAGCAAAAAGAAGCCTATGGTAAATGAGAGGAATAGAAAGCAACGACTGGACTTCGCAAAGCAGCACGTACATTAAAGTGTCAATTGGCGGGACGAACTAGGTTTTGTCTATGAATGTCAAGTGCAGATGTTCTCCTCAAACGGAAGACCTTTGACTTGGAGAAAACCATGTGAAGAATTTCAATCGAAGCATCTGCAACCCACAGTTAAACAAGGTACTCGAGGTGTCATGATTTGGGATTCCATGTCGTCATCTGGGGCATGCGAATTAGCATTCATTGAAGGTACAGCCGGCCGCTGTGGTCGAGCCGCTCTAGGCGCTTCAGTCCGGAACCACGCGGCTGCTACGGTCGCAGGTTCGAATCCCTGCCTCGGGAATGGATGTGTGTGATGTCCTTAGGTTAGTTGGATTTAAGTAGCTCTAAGTCTAGGGGACTGATGACCTCAGATGTTAAGTCCCATAGTGCTTAGAGCCATTTGAACCACTGAAAGTACAATCGACGAGCAGAAGTATCTGAACATCCTAAAAGAGAACCTACCGCAAAGTGCTACAAGTTTCGGGCTTTCGACGACGTTCAAATTGTACCAAGACAATGACCTGAAGCATAAAGTGAATATTGTCCTAAGGTTTGGATACTCCCCCTCAGAGTCAAGACTTGATCCCAATAGAAAATCTTTGGAGTGAATTGAAGCGAAAAGTACGACAAACGCCAGTGACATCAAAACAAGTTTTAAAGGAACGAATACTGGAAGAATGGCGACGATTAAGTCTTGATTATAGACGAAAGCTCGTTCACAGCATGCCCATACGCTTGGGACAAGTGATTAACCAAAAAGGAGTGCATACTAGGTATTAAAATGTACAAGACTGTGATTGTTATACTTGCCGCCCGAAAACATTGGAGGCAGTGATAGTGGGCATCTTTCTTTATGTACTAATGTTTATGTTGTTAAAGTTAACATTGCAAATAAGAAAATGCTGTTCTGTTATTTACGAGTATTACATGATCCTATATCATTTTGTGCCGAGACAACTCCTGTAATATGTTACACCTATATGTGATGAAGCAAAAATAAAACATAACACTGGCAGCCGAATAATTTTGTTAGTCGCTGTATAAGTTAGCTCGACCGTGTGGATTGGGCGCCAAAACACACTTGCGCTTGCGGGACCTCTGGGGCTGTATGCTTCGCGTGTACGCTGCCTGCACTTTTTATAGCTCTAATTCGACGACATGCCAAATGTTTCATTTCAATGGCCATTTCTGTGCTGCAAAACACAGGAATTTATAGTGAGAACATTGTTTACAAGTACGGTTTGGCGAAATACTTCCCTCATAGAATTCAAAGGTTTATAGATGTACTCAGATTGTGACCAAGTTTAAATCCTTTGTTCAGTCTGTGAGACTTTGCTCCATGTTCAAAGATCGCTAATGATCTTTCGTTTATTCATCCCGCAGATTTTCGTAGGCGCTTGCATAATGTCTTTGGAGATCTGATAGTGAAGAAAAGCACGGTGAGTCGGCGGGGGGAGGCATCTGCCATCATCGCAGCAAGGTCGCCCAAACCTGTCCGACTTCCCGCGTGTCGTCGGGCCGCGCACAGTTGTGGCTCCTGCAGTGTTGGAACGTGCCGACACTGTCATTCGAGATGATCGACGGATCACGATCAAACAGCTCCCTGCTCAATTGGACGTCTCTATTGATAGTGCTGATACACTCACCCACCAGTTGGGGTACTCAAAGGTGTATGCCCACGGAGTTCTTCGCTGCCGAACAGAAGACCATAAACAGGAAAGAAGGACCATCTGTGCGGGATTACTTGCGTACGACCAGTTTTCCTCGAACATCGTCACAGGCGATGACACTTCGAATCGGAAATAAAACGGCAATCCATGTAGTGGCGCCACACAACCTATAGCTCTGAGCAGAAGTTCAAAGCCACACCCTCGGCCGGTAAATTCATGGCGACGGTCTTCTGGGACTCTGAGGAGGTGTTTTGTTTAATGTCTTCCCCCCCCCCCCACACACACCCCCCGACCCTTCCCCCACCCCTCGTGGGGCAACCATCAACTATGAAGTGTACCGCTAAACCGGCAGGACAGGACAGGTAGTTTAAATTGTGGAAAGGGGCCGAGGTAAGCGGCTCTCGGTTACACTCGAACATACAACTTTATTTATTTGACCTAACATTACAAGAGCCAAGAAATTTTTTTAAAAAACACAGCATTAATTTTTTGGAACTTAATTACCGGCTGAATGCGCCATACAATCTCATGCCTTAAGAGCATGACCACTTTCATTTAAAATCGGCTGAAAGCCAATAACTTAGGACCCAAACCAAAATCAGCATTTTTAAAAAGCAAAAGGCCTTATCTTAAAACATTTCTTTAATTTGGCTGAAGGCCGAAACAATCTGACACTTTAAGAGCAAAACAACTTTAACTTAAAAATCGGCTGAAGGCGCATCACTTAAGACTCAAACCAAAATAAATGTTTAAAAGGTCTAAAGGCCCTACCTTAAAACAGTTCTTTAATTAGGCTGAAGAGCCAAACAATC
This sequence comes from Schistocerca piceifrons, assembly GCF_021461385.2. Taxonomy (NCBI): domain Eukaryota; kingdom Metazoa; phylum Arthropoda; class Insecta; order Orthoptera; family Acrididae; genus Schistocerca; species Schistocerca piceifrons. The sequence goes on along the minus strand of NC_060141.1, from coordinate 767,518,736 downwards.
TGACGCCTTAAGAGCAAAATAACTTTAATGTAAAAATCGGCTGAAGGCCCATCACTTAAAACCCACACCGAAATAAATTTTCAAATGGCCAAAGGCCTTACCTTAAAACAGTTCTTTAAATAGGCTGAAGGCCTAAACAATCTGACACCTTAAGAGCTAATTCAAAATCGACTGAAAGCCATACAAATACAAATAACAAGAAAAAATAAGAACAGGCAGCACACCCAACGGCACTCATAAGTTTCCGAGGGTAGCCCTGCAATTCAAACACTAACGCTCGCTTAGGTGAGACAGGCAGTCGGCCCAACCATTGCCGAACCGACGACAACCCAACCGCCAGACAGTCAACGGACCCACCGACAAGAGAACTTCCGCTCCATCCGACCAGCACACAACAGGGAGTTCGACGAAACAACGTAGAAGGTATTGGAGCCCACAACCAATTATATATTGAGTTATCAAATTATACACCGTGCTGGACAGCGACAACAAGATGAGGAAAATACAGTGCCTGAATTTACGTCAACGGCCATGATGTGTCGACAGAAGTGCCGACACAGTGTTATTTTGAGGGGGCCGATAGGCACGCTATCTAACGCAGACGGGCGTGAATTCTGGGACAGGATAACTATTGAATGGTAGCAAGAAAAGTACGTAGCTGCTTTATACTTAACTTTAATGGCTCCTTGTGATACATCTCTCTTGACTATACAAATGAGACTCGTAAGATACATGCACTGTTACAATTGGCGCCTTGCTCGGCAAATGAGAGGAAGGCTTTGTCCGTATTGTCGCTAGCAATGTCGACGTACAACTGGGGGGAGTGCTCTATCGTATATCGAGACCTGCCTTGTGGTGGCGCTAGGTCTGCGATCACACAGTGGCGACACGCGGGTCCGACATGTACTAAATGGACCGCGGCCGATTTAAGCTACCACCTAGCAAGTGTGGTGTCTGGCTGTGACACCACAGGCCAGGGCAGGTAACCAGAACGTTAACGGCCACAATTCAAAATAACCAAGTACAGTTAAGCTCTACCGGAGGGTGGCTAGAGTTTGCCAACATGAAAACACACGTTGTTGCTCGCCGGAATGTCCCCAACAGCCGACAACGAAATCCGAACGACACAATGTGAACAGTCGTGACTTGCCGGTAATTAAGTCGAAACTCAACTTTCGTGTCAAGGATCGGTGAGCCACGGACGTCGTAGCAATGGGAAGAGCACCACACACACTCCGACCGCGCGTGGACGCCGCCAGCGGCCTCGGAAAAACTACGCGCCGCGGAGATTTCCTCGCTGCGCCACGCCAACCGACCAACTGTCCAGGTCCGGAAACGGTGAATGGATCAAGTATACGTCGGCCGATGAGACGACCAACCGAACGACCAACCAACGGTCGTCCCGCTCCAATCTCCCTCCGCCGGACAGTTGGTGCGTGTCGCCAGCGGTCGGCGAGCACTGGCTGTCGGCGACTCACCGGCGCTCCGTCCCCCGTGCACGGCTCGCTGCTTCAGATGTTCATCGCCACAAAAATGCAAACGAACTTCTTCTCCATGACAACGCATGGCCTCCCACACCTCTGTCCACCAGAGAGGAGCTCGCAAAACGTCACTGGACTGTCCTTCGTCGTCCACCCTAAAGCCCAAACCTCGTTGCTGTTTGGCCCAATGACGGATACACTCTACGGGAAGCAGCACGTGGATGCCGAAGAGGTTATCTATTGGTGCACCAAGATGTTAGCTCCGACGTCGACCAATAGAGTTCTACCGTGCGGGCATTCAGGCCTTACCAGTAAGGTGTCGTAAGGCCGTCGCATTGGACGGAGATTATATGAAAAATATCGTTTTGTAGGCAAAAGAGTGAGGAATGATATAATATATTGGAACCCTGAAAAAAAACCTGTTTACAAAAAATGTTGCATTACTTATACAACGATCCTCGTAAATAGGTTCCCTTTCATTCTGTTTTTGATGCTTTGTGGTCTTGTAAACCATGTGACTCGTGAGAGGCATATGTAACCTTTTTACTAAATTCTGCTATATTTTGGTGAATAAAAATTCGAAGTTGTATTGAATACTGTTTATTCATTTCTCACCCAGAGCTGTTCTCGAGTGCTCACTTATTCCTGTTTAGGTCAGTTGTTTATACGAATTTATAAATACGTTGTGCCTCGAGCGGAATCGCTACTCAGACAAGCTGTGATGAGATGGAATAGTTTTAATTGCATGCATTTTATAGCAAGTATAAGATAGGATTGCGACGCTGTGTGCTTTGAGAATTTCTGCTAAACCTGAATATACTCGTATTCTATGTGACAACTGTGAGTCATGTTTATTGCGAACAGTTGTTAGATTATAAGACGTGCGGCTTTATATCCCCTTTGCAAGTGTTCTTTCTATAACAGAGGACGCAAATATACTTTCGTATCGAGCTAGGAGGTTTGAGTGTGTTGATTATTCGAGATTTCTTGTATTTAACACTGCACTATGAAAGTCTTTCCTACTTCTTAATCCGTCATCAGTTGAAGTCGCATCACATTATTCATATGAAGGTCAAACATTTGCATAAAAATCGGCATATTTTCAGGTCATTTACACTGAAAGTATACTAGTTAAATGGTCAGATTAAGTTCAGAAAGTATTACAAGCCTTCCAGGTTGATGTAGCAGCGTACGAAATAGCCAGCCACGCAGAATACGGGGACTGTTGGTCAGATTTCTGTGATGCAACGAACATACCATCATTCATGTATTTATTTCCATCTAATGAAGATAAAATGTTCTTTCTTCAGTTAAATAATGGAATTAAATAACTTCCTTCTTCCAAACAAGTAAATTTGGTACGTTTGTAATAACACAGATTTTTAAAAGAAAATAGGAATTTTACAACGCAAGCACGTTTCAAAAACGTTACAGCGTTTATATGGAAGAGGGCAGCGGTTGTCGAAGTGTAATCTGGCAGTTATAACCGCATTTCCGGAATCGAGATCGGAGTATTTAATGAACAGCTAAAAGCGCTAATGCCAAATCGGTTGACGAAATCCGGATTTAGGAGCTGCATGTAAACAGTATAACAAACACGTTGGCTGCAATGGCGAGTATTTCTCGAAATACACAAGCTGCAGACAGATCAGTGGCTAACGATTAACTCACTAGCGTCAAATTTTTTTCCAGCTACGAAATCATCACAAAAAAATTAAAAAATTAAAACCGAGACGGGCAGCAAATAAAACTGCTAATAAATTAGCGTGAAAATCATTTAACTTCGTCGTTGGGTGAATTTTTCCCATTCTTCGCGCGGCGGTCAACTTGTTAAAGACAGAAATTTCTTTTTGCGAATCACTTTTGTTCATGGTTCTAAACATAAAGTCAAATGTCGTTTTACTGCGAGTTATTATAATGCTCTTGGTTTAGCGTGGGTCTAGCTAAGCCGTCGGTACGGACAATGTTGCGGCCAGTTTTACATACATATAACAAAAGGAATTACAAAGACTATTAAAGTAATGGAATCATTGGTTAGACGGCCATCCCTACGTTACAGCAGTGGTTCGGAGTTGCTCCTCCAGTTCCCCTGTATTAGTCATCACAAAGGAAAACTCTTGCTCTTATTTATTTCTTTTTTTATTCTTTAAAACCGTCACACAGCATTTTTGTTGTTATTGTTGTTACTGTCTTCAGTCCGAAGACTGGTTTGAAGCAGCACTCCACGCTGCTCTATCCTGTACGAGCCCCTTCATCTCCGAAGCATCTACTTCAACTTACATCCTTCTGAACCTGCTTACTGTATTCATCTGCTGGTCTCTCTCTACGATGTTTACAACCAACACTTCCCTCCAATACAAAACTGGTGATCTCTTGATGTCTTAGCATGTGTCCTGCCAACCGATCCCTTATATCAGCCATGCTGCAGCACAAATTTCTCTTCTCTGTTCAGTAGCTCCCCAGTAATTACGTGATCTGCCCATCTAATGTGTAGCGCCATATTTGGAAAACTACTCTTCTTGTCTAAATTGTTTGTCGTCCATGTTTTACATCCATACATGGCTAGACTCCATACAGATACCTTGAGGCAAGACGTCCTAACCCTTAAGTCTATGTTCGATATTAACAAATTTCTCTTCTTCAGAAATACTTTCCTTGCCATTGCCAGTCTATATTTTATATCCTCTCTACTTCGGTCATCACAATTTATTTTACTGCCCAAATAACAAAATTCATCTTCTAGTTCAAGTGTCTCGTTTCCTAATCTAATCAGCATGACCTAATTTAAGTCGACTACATTCCATTATCTATGTCTTGATTTTGTTGATGTTCACCTTATACTGTCCTTTCAACACACTGTCCATTCCGTTCAGCTACTCTTCAATGTTCTTTACTGTGTCTCACTTAATTACAATGTCATTGGCAAATCTCAAAGTTTTTATTTCTTCTCTTTCAACCTTAATTCCTACTCCAAATTCTTCTTTGGTTTCCTTTACTGCTTGCTGAATGTACAGATTGAATAATGTTGGGGATAAGCTACAATCTTGACTCATTCTCTTCTCAACCACTGCTTCCTTTTCAGGCCCCTCGAATCTTACAAAAGCCGTTTGATTTCTGTACAAGTTGTAAATAGCCTTTGGATCTTTGTATTTTACCCCGCTACTTTCATAACTTCAAAGAGAGTACCCCAGTTAGCATTATCAAAAGCTTTCTCTAAGTCTTCCTATGCTATAAACGTAGGTTTGCATTTCCTTAACCTATCTTCTAAGACAAACCGTAGCGTCAGTATTGGCTCTTCTGCTCCAAATTTCTCCGGAATGGAGACTGATCTTCCCCGAGTTTGGCTTCTAACAGTTTTTCCATTCTTCTGTAAGGAATTTATGTTAGTATTTTGCCAGATGGTCCTATGGTATTAGTGGCCGGAAAACCGCAGCTGGTGTAATTCAGCCGCCTTATGCGAGTCTTTCTGTTTGACCCCACTTCTGCTATTTTCGCGTCAATAAAGATGAGACGAAGTGGTGTGATCTGCATGGACACCCAATCCCCGAGTGAAGAAAATTTCCTACGTGGTCGGGATTCGAAACCGGGACCCCGCGGTCTAGTGGCGGCGACGCTAACCACTTATTTTTATTTTTATCAGATTGACTTGGTATTTTCATGAAAATCAGACAACCATAGTCAAATCATCATTTAATATCAGCTACAAAAAGAAAATCAACACATTAGTTCAAGCACAAGCAATTATTAAATTCTAAATGGGAAAACAAACCCATTATCCCACCCTTCTTTTCATTTTTTTATATACATGTGGAAGAGAAAAAGTGACAAAACAAAGCTACAAGGGAAGGGACTCGAGCTCAGGAAAGAAACAGGGATCACAAGGGGAACTTAACCAACACCCTGACGGTTAAACACAAGAAAAAGCATATTCGCAAAAAGCGTTCGGTATTGTGGCAACCGCTGCCATTTCCAATGCGCAGTTGTCAGATAATGGTGGAAAACGCGGGGATCCGGCTCATTCCCACCTTCAACGACATAGTGAACATAGTAACCCACGAGCCAGACAATCGTGTTCGTTTTCGTCTGAGGAATAAAGGATATGTGCGGATGTAGGAGAATGTAGTCTGGGAAAGCGGTTTCAGGCCCTCGAGTGAGGAGACCCAGAAAATATTACATACAGGCTCCCAGGTAGATGCCATTTTCATTGACTTCCGGAAGGCGTTCGATACAGTTCCGCACTGTCGCCTGATAAACAAAGTAAGAGCCTACGGAATATCAGACCAGCTGTGTGGCTGGATTGAAGAGTTTTTAGCAAACAGAACACAGCATGTTGTTCTCAATGGAGGCACGTCTACAGACGTTAAGGTAACCTCTGGCGTGGCACAGGGGAGTGTTATGGGACCATTGCTTTTCACAATATATATAAATGACCTAGTAGATAGTGTCGGAAGTTCCATGCGGCTTATCGCGGATGATGCTGTAGTATACAGAGAAGTTGCAGCGTTAGAAAATTGCAGCGAAATGCAGGAAGATCTGCAGCGGATAGGCACTTGGTGCAGGGAGTGGCAACTGACCCTTAACATAGACAAATGTAATGTATTGCGAATACATAGAAAGAAGGATCATTTATTGTATGATTATATGATAGCGGAACAAACACTGATAGCAGTTACTTCTGTAAAATATCTGGGAGTGTGCGTGCGGAACGATTTGAAGTGGAATGAGCATATAAAATTAATTGTTGGTAAGGCGGGTACCAGGTTCAGATTCATTGGGAGAGTCCTTAGAAAATGTAGTCCATCAACAAAGGAGGTGGCTTACAAAACACTCGTTCGACCTATACTTGAGTATTGCTCATCAGTGTGGGATCCATACCAGGTCGGGTTGACGGAGGAGATAGAGAAGATCCAAAGAAGAGCGGCGCGTTTCGTCACAGAGTTATTTAGTAAGCGTGATAGCGTTACGGAGATGTTTAGCAAACTCAAGTGGCAGACTCTGCAAGAGAGGCGCTCTGCATCGCGGTGTATCTTGGTGTCCAGGAATGAGCATATAAAATTAATTGTTGGTAAGGCGGGTGCCAGGTTCAGATTCATTGGGAGAGTCCTTAGAAAATGTAGTCCATCAACAAAGGAGGTGGCATTCTGGATGAGGTACCGAATATATTGCTCCTCCCTAATTATACCTCCCGACGAGATGACGAATGTAAAATTAGAGAGATTCGAGCGCGCACAGAGGCTTTCCGGCAGTCGTTCTTCCCGCGAACCATACGCGACTGGAACAGGAAAGGGAGGTAATGACAGTGGCACGTAAAGTGTCCTCCGCCACACACCGTTGGGTGGCTTGCGGAGTATAAATGTAGATGTAGATGTAGATGAAAGCTAATTGACGGCGCACCCAGAGCCAATGATCCCGTCCGCAACCAACAGGCCTGTGAAGCAATGTGTCAGTCTGATGACATTCCTCGCACTGATCAGTCGGACGAAGGCCAATGCGAAAAAGACGATCACCAGTAGGTATCAGACGGTGAATGACCTTATACCACGTTGAAACAACCTCCATCGGCAATATAGGACCAGACCGTTTTCCAAGACGTTGACGGGGAAGCAAGTTCAACAGAAGAAGGGGACATAGTGCACCCCAACGGGGTGATAACATGTTGCTAGTAATATGTGTCACAAAAAGTATATCAGTACCTAGGATACCGATAATTAAAAAGTATTCACAAATGTCCTGCAATTTAGGATTAATGCGCTCAACATCAACAGGAGGGGTCAGACTGACCGGCCGGAGGCGGGAAAGTAAACGAGAAGTAACTGAATGCGGAGCCCGTGTACAGGATAAAACATTGCGGTGGGCAAATAAGGTGGATATCTTCACTTTGATATCGGAAGGACCCAATCCTCCAAGCTTTCGAGGCCTGGCCACGACTTCATACCGGACACGAAAGATATAGCGGCGCCACAGGAATCGACCAGACAGCTGTTTCAGTCTGCGGGCCATCATCGGGGGAAGCGGGAAAACCTGGGCAACGTAATATACTCTACTGAAGACATGTGTCTCTAAAACCCGTACCTTGTGATGGAGGCTAATGGAACGGCGTTCATGTTCAAGGATCGCCCCATGAACACGACTCGTAACCTCATGCCAATTTAGTGTCGCCATTTTGATCGGATTGCGGTCCACTAAGATCCCTAAGGTCTTACGTCGATTGACGACCGTCGCCCAAGGAATGAAGACATGATCGAAGCCTCTCAATGGTAGGAACGTGAATTTACGATCATTAATCCGTGTACCAGCAAGACGACAAAATGAATCCAAGGTGATAATGAGATTTTGACACTGCAGCGGAGTGTGCGCTGATATGAAACTTCCTGGCAGATTAAAACTGTGTGCTGGACCGAGACACCAACTCGGGACCTTCGCCTTTCGCGGGCAAGTGCTCTACCAACTGAGGTATCCAAGCACGACTAACGCCCCGTCCACACAGTACATAGTTATGGAAGGTTCGTAGGAGAGCTTCTGCGAAGTTTAGAAAGTAGGAGACGAGGTAATGGCGGAAGTAAAGCTGTGTGGACGGGGCGTAAGTCGTGCTAGGGTAGCTCAGTTGGTAGAGCACTTGCCTGCGAAAGGCAAAGGTCCCGAGTTCGAGTCTCGGTCCGGCACACAGCTTTAATCTGCCAGGAAGTTTGAATCCAAGGTATCCTTAAGCCTCGGTATGTCCTCGACATGTCGTACTAGAACCATGAAGTCATCGGCGTATGCACGGACCGAAAAAAGTTCCCCCAATATAGTCCAGCCACGTAAATGCATGGCGAGGCGGCGAAGTAAGGGCTCTAAGGACAAGACAAAAAGGGACGTGGATAAGGGGCTTCCCTGGGATAAACCACGTCGGACCTCGGAGTAGTTTTCTAATAATGGGCGTGTAATGACAAATGTGATGGCCACAGCTTTTCTTATGGACCGGTTGGGTATTGGAGTAGTTTTCTAATAATGGGCGCGTAGTGACAAATATGATGGCCACAGCTTTTCTTATGGACCGATTGGGTATTCCCCTATAGCTCTGGAAAACCATGCAAAGCCTATACTAGGGTAGCTGGACCTCGTAACTTTCGTGAGTAGACGTTACGGCTTATAATTTTTTTTTTTATTCCTTTAATTACAGTAACGACCACAGCATGTGACACTTGCCTTTATCACAGAGTAGCAGCTGTCCTCTTAAAAGGAGAAATAATCATACATTTTTAACTGTATCTTCACATTTAATTCCGCCATTTATTTTGATGTACGTTTATCAAGTGACTGAACCCTTATAAAAAGTAATTAAAATTGTTAATGTTTTCCATAAACGCTCGCGAAATTATCTCTACTCGCTGTCTTGGCAACCAGCGGGTAGTCTGAGAACGTATCTTCCGCTTCCCTCCAAGTACTTTTTGTATGCGAGGTCTGTACAAAAAATTCCAGAACTTTGTCCACAAAATTTTTCTACGCTCAGCTTTCCCTTATTGTGCATGGCCTCCTTCGAAAAATTCCCGCCACAATTGATACACCGCTCCCAGAACCGTCTCCACTTCCGGAGGCAGTCTTGGTACGCCTCTTACTGGATCGCGCGAAGCGCCGTCTGGTAATTTTCTGTTATTTCGTCCAACGTCGGAAATCTTCGTCGTTTCAACGGGGTTTTCAACTTTGGAATAAAATTAAGTGCGCAGGGGTCACGTATGGAGAGCACGGAGGATGAAACAGCACAGTGATTTCGTTTTTCGTGCGGTAGTCACACATCAACAGCGATGGAATTGCGGGTGCGTTATCGCGTTGCAAGAGCCATGAATTGCCTCGCCACATTTCAGGCCGTTTCCTTCTCACATTTTCTCGCAGGCGTCACAACACGTCCCGGTAGTACAATTGATTAACAGTTTGTCCCTGTGGCACGTTGACGTTCCTGCCATGAGGTTCGTCGCTAGACATCAAAGATAATCATCTTTAACTTCCGTCCGGTCATTTTTAAACTGTGTGAACCAAGCGTAACACCGAGTACGGCTTAAGCACTCATCGCCGTAGGCTTCCTGCATCATTTGGTGTGTTCAAATTCAAATGGTTCAAATGACTCTGAGCACTATGGGACTTAACATCGGAGCTCATCAGTCCCCTAGAACTTAGAACTACTTAAACCTAACTAACCTAAGGACATCACACACATCCACGCCCGAGGCAGGATTCAAACCTGCGACCGTAGCGGTCGCGCGGTTCCGGACTGAAGCGCCTAGAACCGCTCGACCACATCGGCCGGCCATTTGGTGTGTCTCTGTAAAGGTTTACTTTAGTTTCAAGCAAAATTTAATGGAGACGCGTTGGTACTCCAACTCTGCCATCTCGAAATTCGCAAACTGTATGACACAACATTCTACTCCATACAGCACTGAACAATAACTGAGAGACATACAACAATGAAACTTCCGGCAGTTACACACTAAACACAGGGGTGTGCAAGGATGCCAATCGCATTTCTCTCCAACACACCACTGGCACGAAATCAGCAATATTCTGGACATTTTTGAACAGACCTCGCTTTACACGAATAACAGTAGGTAAACGAAAATGTGTGGCTAGGGCCTCCCATCGGGTAGACCGTTCGGGTGGTGCAAGTCTTTCGAGTTGACGCCACTTCGGCGACTCGCGTGTCGATGGAGATGAAATGATGATGATACGGGCAACACAACACCCAGTCCCTGAGCGAAGAAAATCTCCGACCCAGCCGGGAATCAAATCCAGGCCGTTAGGTATGACATTCCGTCGCGCTGACCACTCACCTACCACGGGCGGACAAAAATGATCGTATGACATTTATTGGCCGGGATATCCCCTTCGGTGTTCGGTCGCCGTATTGCAAGTCGTTAATGCTCTGCCTTACGTTTGCCAGTCACTTTAGGGCACAATGTACAGATTGTGTAAGGGAAAGATTGTGGAGATTTGTCGGTACAAGAGCGGCAGAGTGCGAGGGTATATAATCAGGGATCAAGAAAGGGTGATTGGTGTAATGTTTGCAGTAAGTATAGGAAGTCGGAAGTTGTTCAGTGTGGCAGTGGGTGCGGGAAGGGGGGGGGGGGAAGGGCGGGATGTTAATGAATTGATCCTTGTGTGGGAGGGTAGGCGGATACTGAAGGAGAGGCGGAGTGTTTGCCATTCGAAGATCTATCAGGCTGCAAAAATTTTGGTGGACCGTAAATATAGGTGACATTGGCATAAAAGAGGGCTGGTAGTATCAAGGCTTGGTAGATATGGAATACGTAGCACACCAAAGACGTAATGAGACAAGTGGCATTGCACCCGAAGTAAGTACTTTACTTCAATTTCGCGTTTACAAGGATTCAAAGTAATCCTCTTACACTTCCACGCAACGTTTATATCGATCATACAAGTTGTTGAAAGAATGCTGGAGGTAATGATTACCTCACGGAGGAATTGGTTACGAATCACTCCAGAAAAATTGAAAAATCAAAAAACAGTCATCTTTTCTTGGTACTGATTTCTGCAACCTGAGACTTTTCTGCCTCGGTGACGATGTTATATTTGGACCGTTACTTGAAGAACGTTATCTCTTTTCAGATATGAAAAATATTTCAAAGTTATTTTCTTGTGCGAATGTGGGCTCTTTTCTTAAGTAAATGTTTCATGTTGTCTGTGAAAAGTGTAATACAACGTGTATCAACTGAGAATTCAGGAGAACTCAGCCTGTGGCTGAGACGAACCGGAGGAATTGTATTTTCAAATGTTTTATAACAAAATGAAAGTGAGGAGCGAAGCTCCCCTCAGCAGAGTATATTGGTTCCCTCTTGTCTCCATCGAACTGAGCAGACGTATTTTCTCTGTCGCTGTAGTAGAATTAGTTTCGATTTATAATTAAATATGATGAAAACGGGTTATATTTATGTTTCATTTAAAAGGTAGTTATTAAGTGGTAGTTACATGATTTGCGATTTTTATAATATTTGTTTGAGAAAAGTTAGCTGGAACTGCGAGCTCAGCAGATGGTGGAAAGGAGACGCAATGTTCCGAATGCAGTTAGCGTTCATCCACTCATTTCATTCTGCTATAAGCAAAGCGCGTCCCTGATATTATTTGCGGACCATTTAAAACCGACTTGCGTTCATTTTGGACAATCGTAAATTACACATGATCTGGCCATTGTCTCCGAACTGTGAATCTGCTGGTGTCGTTTCTGTCAGATTCGGGCCCCACAGAACTGATGCCGATGTTAAATTACTACGGCTCGTGAATGGTAAAAACTTCAAGTGCCAATTTTGTTTTGAAATCATTGCAGTCTTTTAGGTGCGTATGAGATACAGTAGGAGGAATGTCCACCACCATGAACAATGACCGTTGCTCCATTGCTCAATGAGAAGCAAATTAAATTGATTTGACAAGTTGAGTTTTACAAAATTTGCTACTTTATTCAAATACCGGGGCAAAACAACGCGTCACACGCCAATCCATACTCTGAAGTTTTGCCTATAGGTCGAACAGGAAACACCAGTTTACATCCCCAGTTAAATTATTTTCAACAGATAAGGATGCCCGACAACTGTGGCGATGAAATTGGCGCAACATGCAGTTCGGTGCCCTTTCTGTCCTTTTGTCAATGAGTGTGGCACACACCGGGAACAAATCATTCTCTTATGCAAATCGCTCTGCCCTGTCCGTTTCCTTACTGACACACAGTTTCACTGCAAGCGTTCTGGTGGTAGTTCGTCTATCTCTGACAACAATTACCTTCGTTTCTTTTCGTATTTTCAGCCGCGCGAGCAGAAACAGGACGTCTGACACATGACTCATCTTCCAAGAACTCTCTTCCACTCTTAAATGCCGAAAACCAGGGGATAACTTGTCTCAGTCATCCCCGTAAACAAGTTGCATTTTTTCGTAAAGTTCTGATACCGTATTTCCCAATAAATTTTATCAAAGCCACGTGATTCATGATGCTACGTTTGACCACTTCTACTTGAACAGCGTTACTTTAACGGCAGCTGCGCGGGAGATGGGGGATTCATCGACACGATCAAAATGTCTGTGTGTTTAGCACAGTCTAGCGGGCGAGCTGGTAACTACACTTGCCCCGATTCTGGCAAGTGCTCCTGGAAAAAAGTCAGTCTCATTATTTATCTAACACACTGGATGTGGTGCAGAGATAAGGCTGTGAGGTTATCCCTATTTTAAGGGTATTTATTTTTTCAACTTTTTCATTTACTGGAACTCAGCAGATGGCCCAAGTCAATTCGCTGCGTTAAGCAGTGTTGCAGAATAAAACGTCACCAAGTAGGAAGCTGGTTCCCACGAAGGCAGAGGTAGCGACCAGACCAAATGGCGCGATGGTGGATCACGAGCGTGGCGAGAGGAACGCAAGCCTTCAGAACAGGTCTTTACGCGTCTGCTCGCGCAAGATCACTAAAATGAATGATAATTTGACTTTAAATAGAAACTGGAATTAAGTACTGGAAAGAAACTGTTAAAATTAACTGGAGCTGACGGCCATTGTTGATGGTGGATACATCTTTGTTAGAGGCCAATTGTCTTCTAGAAAAATGCTATAAAATTTAGAAAACATTATATCTTTTAATGCCACCATAAGTTTTGCGGGGCCAGCTTCTGTTATTTAAGGCGAAACAGAATCATAGCCTGGAGACGGTGGCCAAATCATTTAAGGTTCCGCGCTTGAATTCAAGTTTGCAGAACGCTTCGCGGTTTTTGGCAATTAGGGACGCTGTGGCAAGCTGCAAACGAGTAAATAGCAGAATGCTAATTGTATTCGGTCATTGCGTCTCCACGCCGCGGTCCGTTAAGCCCGAACGGTCGATGGCTGTAGCAATAAAACACTAAAGCATTTTATGTACCATATAGGCTATCTGTTAGGAGAACAGTTAATATGAGAACTCATGAAACTTAACTAATTTACATTAATTTAATTGCAAACGATTCTAATGCTAACACATGACATACCACATTTGTCTACACAAAACAATGATTAACTAATGATGCGCAAGGAACGCAGCTATAGTGGATCCTGCTAGCATAAAGGCTAACGGATAAGAGAAAGAGACCCCGACAGGAACGCTCTTCACTTACTTTCTATAACGAAAGGCACATTACAGTCGATCGCAATGAGCCACACGTTGACTACACTATATTTTTGAAATATTATTTATTTAACAATAATTGCATTTCACAAAATTAATTTATATAAGTTATTCATATTTGAAGTTATTTACAGTAAATAAATAGACAAGTGCACATTTTTGTGCATTCCGTCGTTTTTGCGACGTTAAATTTACATGATATTACGTGAAACTGTCCACGTAAAGTAACAATCTCACTCGGCAGTAAATGCGTACGGGAACCACTAGCGTTCTGACCCGAAACTTTCCAAAATATTAATAATGATTTAAGTCCTTCTTCGGCTTAACTGGTTGTAGGAGAAGACTGTGGATCATCAGAGCTTCAATAAAACAATAGCGCTGTGCAGAAGACCAGTAAATTCTGTAAACCAATGAATATTGCTAACATACCAAAGATGAACGGACCAGGAGCACGTTCATAAAAAATATTGGGGGGGGGGGGGGCGTACTGCGGGCCTTGCAGCGGGAAATTTTCTAAATTTTAGATGAAAAATAGTGAGTCTTAAAGTTTTTTTAAGCATTTTAGAGTCATGTGATCAACATAAGAACCCCAAAAACTGGACTCTCGATAACTAGACACTCCGGGAAACTCGACAAGCCTGACACATTTTTTTGGCTTTGAAAAAAGAAACAAAACATAAACATGCACGGTATTTTCGTAAAAAGCTAATTTAATTTACAGTGATAATCATGCTAACAGACTATTACAGATCAGTGAATATACAGCTCTGAAAAGACTGAAATTATATTTAAATAACTCCTAAACTACCATTAAAAGAATAAAACATAAAATATTGCTGTCGCACAGTAATAGCACTTTGATTAATAAGTGAAATAGCTAATTTAAGCTTACTTTGAATAAGCCTCGGGTTCAGTAAATAAAAACAATATCTCAAAGTTAACGCTTTAATAAAGTTAATAAAGTCAATACGGTACGCCTAATACTTTGAGTCAAAAAGTATGTAAATAGTGGATTTAATTGGGAAATACACCCAAAAAATATTTAAGTATTTGAAAAGAACTAATACAGTACTATAGTAAACAGTTCTAAACTAGTACTAATATTTCGAAACTGAAAATTTAACATTATGTATGTATTTCATTCTCTATTTTATAAAGATTTTTAATATTGCTCTAAATTAGGGCTAGAGTGTCTTTAGAAAGGTGCAAATGTCGACCATATGACTGCATTACTGAATATGAAGTTGATGACTCGTCGGATATCCAATTCATCCAAAACATCTCGGTGGGCATGAAGAACAGCCAAGTTGTTCAATCGCTTCTGCCCCATTGTTGATAGAAGATATAACTTCAGACGTCTATGGGCGCTAAATGACCGTTCTGCTGTTGCTGTCGTGATTGGAAGTACTTGGAGAAGCTTAATGCACTTCACTACTTCACATAATATTTCTTCGACTGCAGACTCTTGTTATTGTACTTTCTTACATCACGCATGTTTTTTAAGACCAGTTGTTTTTTATTAGAGATATCGGCTAATATATTGAAGTGTAAGCGCAGTCTGTCAACGTCTAGGTCATTTTTGAAAAACTCAATTGATTTTTCCAAATTTGTTTCACCTCTGTTTACTATAAGCAAGCGCTCTTCTTCAACTGCAATGACCTGTGTGAGTCCAGTTGAAGCAAACCGCTCAGTAATGCAAGATTGTACCGTTTCACAAACTTCACTGTAAATAGCTTTCTAGTATTCCTTTGGGGTTCTGAAAGTGTGCGGTGAGCTGGATTCGTTGTTTTCGTACTTCTTGGCATACTTCGATTTCGAGAAAGCGAAGAATCATCAGCTTGTGAAGGTTTTTCTTTTAAACACAATTCCCAAAAGTGTTCAAAACTATCACGCCTGCCATTCAATATACAAATCAAGCCCTCGTATATTTTTTCCAGGTCAGCAACACTTAGATGAGAGCACTGAATTTTTTCATTGACATCATTTACTGGGTTCATTGCATGGCAATAAAGACGTAAAAAGAAATAAGTCTTGAATTGTAGCATTGACACAAGGTGGTCTGCACATTTGTAACCTGCCTATGTTTGGTCTTCTGCAGAAAACGTTTCAAAAGATCTCTAGAAGTTATTCAAAGTTTCTCAGTATTCTCAAGATACTAGAAGCTCGCGAGATCCATCGAGCTGGGCAAAGGGGTCATAGACCAGCTTGGTCGTTGGAGCTGTCACAGCGTATGCTTCTGAAAAGTCCCATCATTTTGCTGGATTCCCTTACGGTGTTTATTAAGTCCTTGGCTAATGCCATAATATCCCTCATAGACGTAAGGTGGCGGAGACTGTCTACAAGTGTCAAGTCTAAACTGTGAGCAGTACAGTGGACATAAGGTGCTTTTGGTTTTATATCCAAAACTAACTTTAAAAAATGGTTCAAATGGCTCTGAGCACTATGGGACTCAACTGCTGAGGTCATTAGTCCCCTAGAACTTAGAACTAGTTAAACCTAACTAACCTAAGGACATCACAAACATCCATGCCCGAGGCAGGATTCGAACCTGCGACCGTAGCGGTCTTGCGGTTCCAGACTGCAGCGCCTTTAACCGCACGGCCACTTCGGCCGGCTAAAAATAACTTTATTAGTCCTTTGAACGTACCTCTCATATTCGAGGCACCATCATAGCACTGTCCTCTTAAGTTACCCATTGACAAATCAAGACGGGCAAAAACTTTTTTTAAGTACACTACTGGCCATTAACATTGCTAACCACGAAGATGAGGTGCTATTGCCGCGAAATTTAACCGACAAGAAGAAGAAGCTGTGATATGCAAATGAGTTGCATTTCAGAGCATTCACACAAGGTTGGCGCCGGTGGCGACATCTTACAACGAGCTGACATGAGGAAAGTTTCCAATCGATTCCTCATACACAAACAGCAGTTGACCGGTGTTGCATGGTGAAACGTTGTTGTGATGCCTCATGTAAGGAGGAGAAATGCGTACCATCACGTTTCCGACTTTGATAAAGGTCGGATTGTAGCCTATCGTGGTTGCGGTTTATCGTATCGCGACATTGCTGCTCGTGTTGGTCGACATCCAATGACTGTTAGCAGAATATGGAATCGGTGGGTTCAGGAAAGTAATACGGAACCCTGTGCTGGATCCCAACGGCCTCGTAACACTAGCAGTCGAGATGACAGGCATCTTATCCGCATGGCTGTAACGGATCGTGCAGCCACATCTCGATCCTTGAGTCAACAGATGGGGACGTTTGCAAGACAACAACCAGTTCGACGACGTTTGCAGCAGCATGGACTGTCAGCTCGGAGATCATGGCTGCGGTTACCCTTGACGCTGCATCACAGTCAGGATCGCCTGCGATGGTGTACTCAACGACGAACCTGGGTGCACGAATGGCAAAACGTCATTTTTTTCGGATGAATCTAGGTTCTGTTTACAGCATCATGATGGTCGCATCCGTGTTGTCATCACCATACTGCCGTATCACTCGGCTTGATGGCATGGGGTGCCATTGGTTACACGTCTCGGGCACCTCTCGTTCGCATTGACGGCACTTTGAACAGTGGACGTTACATTTCAGATGTGTTACGACTCGTGGCTCTACCCTTCATTCGATCCCTGCGAAACCCTGCATTTCAGCAGGATAATGCACGACCTCATGTTGCAGGTCCTGTACGGGCCTTTCTGGATACAGAAAATGTTCGACTGCTGCCCTGGCCAGCACATTCTCCAGATCTCTCACCAATTGAAAACGTCTGGTGAATGGTGGCCGAGCAACTGGCTCGTCACAATACGCCAGTCACTACTCTTGATGAACTGTGGTATCGTGTTGACGCTGCATGGGCAGCTGTACCTGCACACGCCATCCAAGCTCTGTTTGACTCAATGACCAGGCGTATCAAGGCCGTTATTACGGCCAGAGGTGGTTGTTGTGGGTACTGATTTCTCAGGATCTATGCACCCAAATTGCGTGAAAATGTAATCACATGTCAGTTGTAGTACAATATATTTGTCCAATGAATACCCGTTTATCATCTGCATTTCTTCTTGGTGTAGCAATTTTAATGGCCAGTAGTGCACTAAACAGAGTTTGTGATTCAATGCTGTGGGTCTCGTATAAGCCAATAAAGTCTTTGTTGATGATTAAGGGATCATCGACAGTACGAATACAAAATGATACTTGTTCGTGAGTCGAAAAATCACTTGTTTTGTTAACCATAATAGAAATATGTTCAGTCTTCTCGACTGAAGCCAATACCTTTCGCAACACAGATTTTCCTTGTAGATCAATGATCTCGTTTCGAATATCGTGGGACGTCCACTTATACCCCGAATACAGTAACCAATCTCTAAACTCAGGTATGTCATTCTTTCGGAGTTCCAACAACTGAAATAAATTTGAGTTTACATCTTTGTGCCCTCTAATTGGTAGTCCTTGTCGGCATAGAAATTGAACGGTAGTGAAAATTGTCTCAAGAGTTAAATGGCCTTTCTTCATATCACTACCTAACTGTTCATTCAATTCCGAGGCCACACTTCGGTTAGTGATAGAATTTAGCTTCAGAACACCTTCTTTATGCGTAAACGTATTTTCATGGAGACTGAATTTTTCCAAAGCCTTTTTCCAGTTAGTAAACCCGACGGAAGTAAATGCGTCTTCTTTTTTTGAAGAAAATTGTAATATATTTTTAGCATCTACCTCTTTGCGGATTTTGCAAAAGACTTTTTCGGTAGATGCTTCATATTCGAGCCATGTATAATTCATCAACAAAGACTTCTGAACATCTCCGGGGGACACAACCTGTCCGTGCGGGTGGAGAGGCTTGCATATCCGCGTGAAGCTGAGGGCTATGCCGAAGGTAGGGAACCTACTGCTGGAAAGGCCTCAGCTGATGGATCAGATTAAGAGTGTTGTGACTTGGCAAGACAGCCAAGCCACTATGAGATAGCCGAAAGGCACGCGTTTAAGCTCACGCAGGCTGGCGTGAGGTCTGGAACAGTTAAAGGAGTTGAGTCTAGTAAAAAAAGTACGGAGCTTCTGGAATACTTAACTTTAATTCGTAATTGGTGAACACCGGTCTGACGGTACATGCATCACAAGATAAATAGCAAATGATAATGGCGCCTTGCTAGGTCGTAGCAAATGACATAGCTGAAGGCTATGCTAACTATCGTCTCGGCAAATGAGAGCGTAATTTGTCAGTGACCCATCGCTAGCAAAGTCGGCTGTACAACTGGGGCGAGTACTAGGACGTCTCTCTAGACCTGCCGTGTGGCGGCGCTCGGTCTGCAATCACTGATAGTGGCGACACGCGGGTCCGACGTATACTAACGGACTGCGGCCGATTTAAAGGCTACCACCTAGCAAGTGTGGTGTCTGGCGGTGACACCACAAAGAGTGTCCCACAACGTCCCATCTTGCCTATGCACTCCTAGTCCTATCCAATTCCCTGACCCAACCCACGGTGTGATGCCATCCATGCCAAGGGGTGCGTGGCACTTGGGAATATGTGTCGCAAACGGAGCCTCAGGGATACCAGGCGACCTTCCTGAGTAATTAGCCTTACACCACGCGGGGTATTCGTGGTGTGGACATTGTAGATCCCCAAACCTCGTGGGACCAATATGGACACGACTAAAGAAAACAAATAAAAACAAACTGAGGGGCAAATTGAGACCTCACATACGCAAACATCGGCGTCTACCGAATCAGGGTCTAGATCTGAGCCAGAAGTGGGAATTGTAACCGAGAAGCTAGACCAGATTAAGATCAAAAGCTTGTCTGGGGCCCAGAGGAGGAAACTGCTCAGGGAACAGAATAAAAGGTAAAGGAAAGAATGGCTTCCTAAAGACCAAATGGAGGGAATTAAAGTGGTTTGAACCTAAGACCCCCAGGAGCTCATAAGAGTCCTGTGCTGGCTATTCAGGGTTAGCCTAGCAGTAGGAATCTTTCCCAGTGCCTGAAGGGCAGTGAAGGCTGTGTTCATTCCAAAGCCAGGGAGAATTGATCATGCCAAGGCCAAGGATATGAGACCAATCACTCTGTCCTCCTTCATTCTCAAAACACTGGAAAAAACTGGTTAATGTATATGTTGGAGAGATGCGGCTAAGTAGGGCCCATCTATATTCAAACCAACACGCATTTCAACCAGGTAAATCATATGAGGTAGTTCTCCACCAGCTCGTTGGGGTGGAGAAACCACTTCGCTGCCAAGAAATAGCTGTCTGCATCTACCGGATACCTAGGGGGCCTTCAGTAACACGACCCTCGATTCCATGGTTAGGGCAGCAGAGGTGCATGACCTGGGGACCACTAAATGCAGGTGGACCAGGGCCATGCTTAGTGGAAGCAAGGTAGAGGCTGCCATGATGAATGAAAAGATGGTAACTAACACCACTAGAGGCTGCCCACAAGGAGGAGTCTTGTCCCCTCTATTGTGGAACCTAGTGGTGAATGAACTCATTGAGGAACTAAATTCCAGACAATGCTTCTGCCAAGAAGCATAGTAATACTTGGCAAATTTACTGACACAGTTAGAAATATGGCACAAGGAGGATTCGACATTGTGCAAAATTGGTGCACTAAACAGGATATGAAGTTTAATCCTAAGAAGACTGTTGTGGTATCATTTACGAATAGACACTCAAGTTGGAATCGAAAGCTCTTCGATGAAACTCTACCTGTGAAGGGGATAGTGAAATACCTAGGGGTAACCTTAGATGAGCAGCTAACACGGACCCCTCAAATTAAGAGCATCTGCTCCAAGGCAAAAAGTACTCTAGTGAGTACCAGAAGGGCTTGTGGCAAAAACTGGGGCCTAAGCCCCAGTGGTATGCACTGGATATACACCACAGTGGTTAGACCTAGGATTTCTTACAGGGCTGTAGTGTGGTGGAAGAAGGTAGAACAGTGGGTTGCAGCTAAGGAGCTTGCTAAGGTGCAGAGATTGGCGTGCTTAGCCATAAAAGACGGAATTAGCAGCACACCAACTGCTGGAATGGAAGCCATCCTGGACATGCCTCCACTACACCTGTGGGTCAAGATGGAGGCAGCAGCTGGGGCACACAGACCTAAAATTGGCAAAAATCGGGTCTCACTCGGATATCCAGAATCACACACTAACATAGTGAGTGAGATAAATGTAGGGATGGCTGGGGAAATGCCTGCCGACTATATAATAACTCCAAACTGCTTCAACAAGCTCTACAATATAATAATTGGAAGTAGCGAGTTCGACACGGTATGGGGGCCATCGTTTGGTTCACCGATGGCTCGAAAATAGACCAAGACGTTGGGGCAGGGCTGTACGGGGTTCAGCCAAGACTGGAGGGCATCATCTCTCTAGGAAAACTGACTTCTGTACTCCTAGCTGAAATTACTGCCATCAGGGCATGTGTGGAGGAGAATATGCGTAGGTGCTACAAGGACCGTAGCATCTACATCTATTCAGACAGCCAATCAGCCCTGAAATCATTGGCAGTTCCTGCAACAAGAAGCTCGTTGCAGAATGCCACAGGGCTCTGGTGGAGCTAGGGGGAAGCAATAGGGTAAACCTAGTGTGGGTCCCTGGCCACTCAGAGACCTGTGGCAATGAGCAAGCTGACAGATTGGCTAGGTTGGGGGCAAAAACTCCATTTATTGGACCAGAACTTGTCCTGACAATCACCAACGCTATGATCAAATTAGAACTATGTAACTGGCTTAGGAAACAGCACGTAGGATATTGGACCAAGGTCCATAAACAAAAACATTGTAAGGTAATGGTGCCCAAGCTATGTTTTAAAAGAAGTTCTGTAATCCTGGGATTGAACAGGAAAGAGATCAAACTCATGACTGGACTGATGACCGGCCATGTGAATGTCAATAACGGAAGAGGACCCCAAACGTAGGATCTGTGATGAGAGTGAAGAACCTGCATCACACTTAATCTTCGAATGCATGGCATTGGAGAGTAAAAGATACAGAATCTGAAGAAATTGTGTCTAACAAAATGCTGGTAGAGGGACTCTTTGCACTATTTAAGGGAATTAGTTGGCTTTACAAGAAGCGATACCGCACAGTAAGTTTCGGAGCTGGCAGTGGCGGGTTAGACGTGCTGTCAGAGTTTTAAAACAATATAAAATTCACTTCGACTCGCCTGACGCGAAGGTACAATCTATCTACTGTTAGCATGACTATCACGACAGCGAATTCACAGTTCCGGCGAGAGCAGTATCACACATAATAATCAGTTTAATTTCCACGGCGGCAGTTGATGTTTTAGCGTGCACGTTAGTTAAGTAATTTAGAAACAAGATAAGAATTTGAATGTACATTTGCGTGCGGGATTCAGTCAGATGCAAAACAGTTCGGCTCTAAGAGCGACAATCTGTTCCGGCTTATAGACAAGCGCCGGCGCGAAGATGAAGAACACAAGAGCAGGGAAGGCGGTAAGATAACGCCAGCCAATAGCCCGCTGACTAGGACTGCATGACAATAGGAGCGGCCTCTACAAAAAGTGAATATAAGCGCCGCTCCTACCAACCTTGGCCGCACAGTATTCGCAGAGTATCAGCACAGTACCAGACCGGGACTCGCAGACCAGAACAGTATTAGCACAGAACTAGGAGAGCACTAAGATAGCAGTGACGTGTGATTCGTACCAATTGTTTAAATGGACCTTGTATACAGCAAAAGGCTTTGATTGTTTGCACGTCACCCATCGCTTGCGACACCATTGTAAATTCAAAGTTAAGTATTGTCTGTCTTCTTTATTGTAATAAAAACTATTAATGTGATTTGCTTCAATTGTTGTATAGCTATCCGAGAACGCAGCATCCTTTCGGCACCCTATACGAAACGAGTGGGTAGGACCCCACACAATCACTGTCCGTTCGGTGAGTTTTGTCACTGCTGTTCATAACACTTCTCGAATCTCACGGTATTTAAACAGTCCAACATTTTGTTTCACAACGCTAACCTCAATATTTAGTCCCGCCCGTGCACAAAAGACAAAATGTGGCTGTACAATCTGCGTTCATTTGTGACACGCTGTAATAGCGCGATTCACAGCACACTCACGTACGCGCCACACCACTGCGTGACGTCACGCCCATTCTTAAACAATTTTCTCTCCTATAGAGAGAAATAATTATTAAATGGCAGCGAAAGTACGCTTCAGTCAAATAATATTTAATTTTATTCTGAGAAACGTCTATGAAACACGGCGATGCATGAACACCGTTAGCTATTACCAAGATAAAAATATACACAAAGATAATAATGATGAAATATTATAAAAAGTCGTGTGATGGTGTGGAAAGATGTCTTGTTATCTGACTCTTCTTGTTGTCTCACGCTACTGTCTCTGTTATATTGCCGACACGATATTGTCGCTGTGCTGTATAACTTCTTACAAGTGTCGTGAAGCTGTTTCACACGTAAAAGAATCTAAAAAAATATTTTTTACGTCTAGACTGCTTTGTTTAATCATCGATTCGGTGAAAAGCATACCCCTGAAAGAAAGCGAAATATTTAAATACAGAGATTTTTCGTTTTATTTGCGATCTTCTTATGCGCCATTTTGAGCGTGATTGCCGTTTAATTGTTACAATCGATAGAATCTGCAACCATATCTATTTTTCGAGATCCAATAACATTAAGTCTGTTCGCGGTCAAATAAATAAAAAACCTTTCTCCAGGCAAACTGTGGGCCATATCTAATTTCAGAAATCTAGCTTAGAAAGTGATAATAGTGTTAGTTATTCCTGTCCGTCATGCAGATTAATTACGATAAATCAAAAACACATAACATTGGTCCCAATGTTCTTGTTATGACATTGCCGCCAAAGATATGATTTTCAATAAATCATTTACCTAACTTCAAGTTTGCCTGATATTAGATCTGATTGTTGAACTCAAGTTTTACTTCCAATTACAGGTGGTATCGTTATAATTGAACACCCATTTGTCTGTCACTGTTCGATTGCAACTATCGATATCGCTCTCGCGTCACGGTTAGTATACATTATACATTTTGAAAATTACATTCAGTGCGTTTATCAGAAGCAATACGAATAAGATTAAAAATACATTGAAAAGTTCCGTACTCAGTTAACAGGAGATTCATGTAGCAAGATAAATAAACCAAAATATAGTCTCTTTTTATACTATAAAAGAAAACAAAAGAATATACCAGACCATCAAAGATATATGTACAGAGTAAATGAAGCAAAGGAAAGGAAAAAAGAGAAAATTGGTCTATCGCAATTAGCAACATCTTCACAACCGGAGAGAAAGCTCACGTCTTGGCATTGCTATTCAGTTTAGATCGACAGGAACCGCTGCTCACAGTCAGTGCAGACTCATCTCAACTACACTCCTGGAAATTGAAATAAGAACACCGTGAATTCATTGTCCCAGGAAGGGGAAACATTATTGACACATTACGGGGGTGAGATACATCACATGATCACACTGACAGAACCACAGGCACATAGACACAGGCAACAGAGCATGCACAATGTCGGCACTAGTACAGTGTATATCCACCTTTCGCAGCAATGCAGGCTGCTATTCTCCCATGGAGACGATCGTAGAGATGCTGGATGTAGTCCTGTGGAACGGCTTGCCATGCCATTTCCACCTGGCGCCTCAGTTGGACCAGCGTTCGTGCTGGACGTGCAGACCGCGTGAGACGACGCTTCATCCAGTCCCAAACAGGCTCAATGGGGGACAGATCCGGAGATCTTGCTGGGCAGGGTAGTTGACTTACACCTTCTAGAGCACGTTGGGTGGCACGGGATACATGCGGACGTGCATTGTCCTGTTGGAACAGCAAGTTCCCTTGCCGGTCTAGGAATGGTAGAACGATGGGTTCGATGACGGTTTGGATGTACCGTGCACTATTCAGTGTCCCCTCGACGATCACCAGTGGTGTACGGCCAGTGTAGGAGATCGCTCCCGACACCATGATGCCGGGTGTTGGCCCTGTGTGCCTCGGTCGTATGCAGTCCTGATTGTGGCGCTTACCTGCACGGCGCCAAACACGCATACGACCATCATTGGCATCAAGGCAGAAGCGACTCTCATCGCTGAAGACGACACGTCTCCATTCGTCCCTCCATTCACGCCTGTCGCGACACCACTGGAGGCGGGCTGCACGATGTTGGGGCGTGAGTGGAAGACGGCCTAACGGTGTGCGGGACCGTAGCCCAGCTTCATGGAGACGGTTGCGAATGGTCCTCGCCGATACCCCAGGAGCAACAGTGTCCCTAATTTGCTGGGAAGTGGCGGTGCGGTCCCCTGCGGTCCACTGCGTAGGATCCTACGGTCTTGGCGTGCATCCGTGCGTCGCTGCGGTCCGGTCCCAGGTCGACGGGCACGTGCACCTTCCGCCGACCACTGGCGACAACATCGATGTACTGTGGAGACCTCACGCCCCGGGTGTTGAGCAATTCGGCGGTACGTCCACCCGGCCTCCCGCATGCCCACTATACGCCCTCGCTCAAAATCCGTCAACTGCACATACGGTTCACGTCCACGCTGTCGCGGCATGCTACCAGTGTTAAAGACTGCGATGGAGCTCCGTATGCCACGGCAAACTGGCTGACACTGACGGCGGCGGTGCACAAATGCTGCGCCGCTAGCGCCATTCGACGGCCAACACCGCGGTTCCTGGTGTGTCCGCTGTGCCGTGCGTGTGATCATTGTTTGTACAGCCCTCTCGCAGTGTCCGGAGCAAGTATGGTGGGTCTGACACACCGGTGTCAATGTGTTCTTTTTTCCATTTCCAGGAGTGTAGTTTCTCAGCGAACATTGAGAAAGAAGCATTTGGGGTCGAGTACTTCGCAGAAGGCGAATGCTCAAAGCGGCGCACAAATCTGCATTTCTTTAGTGGACCTAAGAAGACAGAAACTGGGTATTAGCTGGCCTGAGCCGAGTAGCGTTGTCCGACGAGTCACGGTTTTGGCTGCTTTCAAACTGTGCAAAATCTCAAGTGCATCAACGGCGCAATGGGCACTGTGTGGAGGGTTTAGCTATACAGGAGGTGGTTCTGTGATGCTTTGGGGGTGTTTCTCGTATAGTGTCTTTGAGCCACAGAATCACATTACCGTGAACTTGAACCAGTATGTTTATTTCGCCGTTCCTTGCTACTTTGAGTTCCCTTTTTGCTCTACCTCTTCATGAGGAGTGTACAGTGGACACTGCCAAGATGGCAGCACCTGTGTTCACGGGTTTGCACGTGCACGTACCTGTTTCGATGAACACCGGAGCACCGTGCAGCACTGCGGTTGGCCAGCTAAATGAACTTATCTCAGTCCCATAGCAAGTCTCTAGGTGTATTCAGAACAGCAGCTGAAACATAGTAACACCACCCCGACAGTTTGGTGGCCCAACTGGATCAAATCATCAAAGAATGACTTCAGACAGATATGGCAGACCTGAAAAAGTCTGTGGACTCTCTTCCTCGAAGATTTGAGGTAATCCACAGCTGCTGTTACACGAGATTAATCTGATTTATCGACACTAGATATGATAGTCTTATTGGGATTGCCGCTATCGTTCTTTGAATAAAAATAAGGCATTTCAGTCTTTGATCGCTATTTTTTATTTTCACTGACCGGTTTCAAGCTAGCTGCCCATCTTCAGATATGTTAGATAAAGTTAAAATTATAATTAACAAGAGAGGTATATTTACTGATAGAACTATCTTACTTTACAAAAAGAAATTTTGGAATGTATTAAATGCCAACACACCATATTTGCAGTTACAGAGTAAACTATTGGTTCGCTGTCATAACTAAAGTAATTTTTGATCTGTTACAACCATATATCACAGTTTGGAGAAACCTGATTGGTAACAGTAAAAAGTTCCCTCTATCTATAAGAATTATGCGTATGTACTAAGATGTTATTTTGTTCACCATACCTATTAATGGCGAATATACGTAGTTTTTAATAATAAGACAATTTTTAAAGAAATAACATATGAATAATCTTTTTTGAGTGGACCTTGACCTGAAATAATTTACACTAATTTAAATTTTTTTAACATAGCTTAATTAAAACATATATATTCTTTCGAAAATATTCGTTTCCTCTTCTTTGTTATTGATTGGTGGTGGAGTGGATTTCCCTGCGTCAGAAAGTATACAACGCCACGCCGAGTCCTCTTCCGTCGCGCCCAATTCACCTCGCCGCCAGTACGCTGAGGGCCGTTCCGCTGCAGCTGGTTCTTACTGGAGCGTGCTGTTGCATTCAAGAGTAAGCCTAAAACATGTCTTTAAAAATCTCATAGTTACTCCTGTGCATAAAATCACTTTGCTCATTAATTAGTAGGTCCGGGTTTTTCATCTGATGAGCGTATATTTCAATCTCTTCGAGCACGTTGAAATAGAGACTTTTTGGATCTTTATGTAGCACCTCCATTTGTTCATTTATATTGCTCACTTCATGTTTACTACATGGGCTCCAATTGATCTTGTATACTCCGGAATTGTAGTATTTCATTTGTTTTGTCGTTGCTGGTTTATGTCTTAGCCTATGTGCCATTTGCCCTTCATTCTGGAATGCCACAGCGATGTTGTTTGGAAAGCATTTAGCAATTCTTTCAGACACACTCCTTTTGTATGTCAGATTGACAAACTTCTTCTTAACTTTAATTTTCCTAGAAAAAAAAAATGGTTCAAATGGCTCTGAGCACTATGCGACTTAACTTCTGAGTTCATCAGTCGCCTAGAACTTAGAACTACTTAAACCTAACTAACCTAAGGACATCACACACATCCATGCCCGAGGCAGGATTCGAACCTGCGACCGTAGCGGTCTCTCGGTTCCAGACTGTAGCGCCTAGAACCGCACGGCCACTCCGGCCAATTTTCCGAGAATCATTATTGATACCCGCGGATTTGTTTTTGACCCTTTTAAACATGCGTGTAACATCTTGTGTCCCGTACCCATTAGCTGCTGCTACTTGCTTAATACTGCCTAGTTCTTTCTGCAACTCATCTTCCTTTAATGGCAATCTCAGGGTTCTGTTGCACATTGCATGAAAGTACGCTCTTTTATGCAGTGACGGGTGGTGCGATGTCGCTTCTATAGTCAGGTTTTATCCAAACTGTGATATAAGGTTTTAACATATTAAAAATTGAAACTTCCTGGCAGATTAAAACTGTGTGCCCGACCGAGACTCGAACTCGGGACCTTTGCCTTTCGCGGGCAAGTGCTCTACCAACTGAGCTACCGAAGCACGACTCACGCCCGGTACTCACAGCTTTACTTATGCCAGTACCTCGTCTCCTACCTTCCAAACTTTACAGAAGCTCTCCTGCGAACCTTGCAGAACTAGCACTCCTGAAAGAAAGGATATCGCGGAAACATGGCTTAGCCACAGCCTGGGGGATGTTTCCAGAATGAGATTTTCACTCTGAAGCTGTGCACTTGCCCGCGAAAGGCAAAGGTCCCGAGTTTGAGTCTCGGTCGGGCACACAGTTTTAATCTGCCAGGAAGTTTCATATCAGCGCACACTCCGCTGCAGAGTGAAAATCTCATTCTGGATATTAAAAATTACTAGTTATGACAGCGAACCAATAGTTCTGTACTGACATGTTACTCTGTAACTGCACATATGGTATGTTGGCGTTTCATACATTGCAAAATTTCTTTTTGTAAACTAAGATAGTTCTATCAGTAAATATATCTCTCTTCTTAATTATATTTTTAACTTTATCTAACAGATCTGAACATGGGCAGCTAGCCTGAAACCGGTCATTTAAAATAAAAAATAGCGACCAAAGACTGAAATGCCATATTTTTAATCTGATTTCTTTATTTACTTGGATCGCAGCCGTACAACACCCCACGTAATGTAACAGTAAAGTGTTATTGGATACTGCTAAAACAACGCTTTACAATTTACATAGTTAACTTAACGGAACAAAAGACAAGTGAACTGAAGAATCTTCGCCTGGAATTGGGCAACAGGAACTGAACTGCCTTCAGCCCTCCTCAGTTTTTCATCTCTATATGAACAGTGGAACAGGTGATCCATTCCGTTATATTTTCTCCGCACTTGGACTGTGTCGATCCCTTGGGACATTCTCATCTGACAAAGTACTCCCTGCATTTACCAACAACTGATCTTAGCGTCTTCAGCAATGTTCAGGTGGACCAGAGTAGAGTTCCACCAGGTGGTAGACACTACTGAGCGGGTTTCACCCAGGTTTGAAGTTGTTCATACCTAGCTGCCCAGAGCCACAGTTGTTCGTTCTCACGCAAGTCGAACTGTAGAAACTTCTTTTGGATTTGAACCCAGTTCTTGGCAGTTGATGGCCATGAGGTGAGTGGAACTTTAGTTCAGGCTTTTTTCTTTCAACGTCTGCATCTGCTTTACGACATATATCATTAACGTGATGTCTCCTGCCAGTGACTAGCTTTTTGTCCAATGCGGCTGTATCTGGAATAATACTGCACACTCCTGAAATTCACTGACGAAAAAGTTGCAGCGCCAAAAAATAATTAGTACAGAGTAATCAAATTTCTCGCGTGCATTTGTCTAAGTATCATATTTAAGTGATTAACATTGCTAGATCACGGGTTAATGTAAGCGCGAGATAAGCCGTTGTATACTTGTAATACTGGTACATTAAGAACCGGTGTAACCGCCAGAAAGTTGAATGCAAACACGCAAACGTGCAAGCATTGTGTTCTACAGGTGGCGGATGTCAGTTTGTCCGATGAAGTTCCATCCCCGTTATACTTCGTTGGTCAATAAACGGACGGTTGATGTTGTGACAGAAAATAAAAACACCTACAGCCGTCCCTATGATTTTATTATATTTTGTCGGTACCAGTTTCGACACTTCGTTGCGTCATCTTCAGGCTGTTTTGATACGGTACAAGTTGATACGATCCCCCACGAGTAACCCATCAGTTGCCAGCATTACTGGATTCGCAGATAATATGTCAGCGCTCCAACCATCAACTGACACGACAACCATTTGCTATTTGAATGGTTGGAGTGCTGACACATAAACTGCGAATCCAGTAATGTTGGCAACTGATAGGTTATGTATGGAGGATCGTATCAACCTGTACCGCATCAAAACAGCCTGAAGATGACGCAATGAAGCGTTGAAACTGGTAGCGACAAAATAAAATTAAATCATAAGGACGGCTGTAGGTGTTTTTATTTTCTGCCACGATAGTAAACAGCCGTCGTCCCAGAGACGTTCTGCTAAAAGGATGGACATAACAAAAGATTGATGTTGGCCGTGGATGATTCTGGAGTTGTCGTCTGGTGATGCCTCACACGTGCTCGACTGGAGTCAGATCTGGTGATAGAGCGGGCCAAGCCAACATGTCGACACTAGGTTTAGCATGTTGAGTTACAACAGCGGTATGTGGTCGATCGTTATCCTACTGGAAACATCCCCTGAATTGCTGTTCATGGGTGGTCGCACAACAGGTCGAATCACCAGACCGGCGTACAAATTCGCAATCAGCATGGTTGGAATAACCACGAGATTGCTCCTGCTGTCATACGAAATCGCAGCCCAGACCGTAATGCCAGGTGTAAGTCCAGTGTGTCTAGCACGAAGACAGGTTGCTTGTAGGGCCTCGAACGTCCTCCTCCAAACCAACACACGGCCATCACTGGCACCGAGGCAGAACCAGCTTTCAGCAGAGAGCACAACAGACCTCCACCCTGCCCTCCAATGAGCTCTCGCTTGACACCACACAAGTCGCAAATAGCAGTTGGTTGGGGTCACTCGAATGGAGGATACGTCTGGCTCCGAACTGTACTTGAATAACCTATTTCTAACAGTTTTTGTGTCAATGTGGTGCCAACTGCTGCTCAGATTCCTGCTGCAGATGCAGTATGATGTGACAGAGCCATACGCCGAAGACGATTGAGCCGGTGGGTTTCTGGCGCCAGGCGATATCGATTCTTACTTCCATCTTTGGTTGATGTCCCTGTGCCTTGTTCTCTTTGCGTCTTTGAGCCAGGCTATTTTGTGGTGGTGCGCGTGCGCAAGTCGGGGAGAGTGTGTCCGCACATGAGCCGAGTCAGTGTGTGACGTGACGTGCTTTCGATGTTGTCGTTGTGGGGAGTTGGAGACACCATGTCACGTGCCACGGCCGTATGCCGTGAGGACCAGTTGAGTTGGAACAACGAAGAAGCATGGGCCGCTGCCGGAAAGTATTAAAGTTGTATTGACACGGCTGGCCAGTGGCGACGAGAATTTGCTGATACCTCGAGAGCTATGTGGATGGATGGCGTGTGAATTTCACAAGAAGAAGAAAAATTTAATTGCCAAGCTTTCGTGGTAGGTTCCTCCTCCTATATATAGTGAATATTATTGTGTATTAAGGACTGTTGACTGTTTCAGTTGCTCGTGCTAGTGGCCAGCCTAACATCCACAGAAGTGGTGGCGAGGCGATTTATGTTCTGGAACAGCCATGAAACTATGTTACTAAAGTGGCTAGAAATAGCGCCTCTCATTTGTAAGTTTGTATTTGGTGTTTAGTGGCACGCTGAAGGTAGCTGGTTCACTTGAACGTCATTTGTTAATTTAGTTATAGATTTAGATTTTTCTGGTTTTACGAATTAGTGGTAGTTGTTGTTTCTTAATAATTTCTTGTGCGAATGGAAGGCAAGTGGCCATGATAAATATAGGTCACATTGTGTATTTTGGTCTGTGACCATAGGGGCCGTGCTTATTGCATTAGCGACCTATTCAAGTGACATTTGTTTTCTATTGCAATTTCAAACACCTATCTGAAGGTTCATTGTCACGTTAGGTACTGAACGTTTGCTTTATGTGGTGTCAGCCATTCAGCAAAGATAGATTATCTTGGTTCAAATGCCTCTGAGAGCTATGAGACTTAACTGCTGTGGTCATCAGTCCCCTAGAACTTAGAACTACTTAAACCTAACTAACCTAAGGACATCACACACATCCATGCCCGAGGCAGGATTCGAACCTGCGACCGTAGCAGCAGCGCGGCTCCGGACTGGAGCTCCTAGAACCGCACGGCCACCACGGCCGGCCAGATTATCTTGAAAGGTGGACGTTAAGTCATTGGGTGTGGACTGACACATCTTTTCACGTAGTATCTATTTTCTTTCTTTCTTTCTTTTTTTTTATTTTGGATCAAAGGAAACTAAGCTCCTTAATTCTGTTCATTGGTTAACTTGTAATATATATATATTATTTAGACACACTGCAGTATATAAAAGTTACACACACACACACACACATATATATATATATATATATATATATATATGTGTGTGTGTGAGTGTGTGTGTGTGTGTGTGTGTGTGTGTGTGTGTGTGTGTAACTTTTATATACTACAGTGTGTCTAAGCTCCTTAATTCTATTCATTGGTTTTATATATACACTCCTGGAAATTGAAATAAGAACACCGTGAATTCATTGTCCCAGGAAGGGGAAACTTTATTGACACATTCCTGGGGTCAGATACATCACATGATCACACTGACAGAACCACAGGCACATAGACACAGGCAACAGAGCATGCACAATGTCGGCACTAGTACAGTGTATATCCACCTTTCGCAGCAATGCAGGCTGCTATTCTCCCATGGAGACGATCGTAGAGATGCTGGATGTAGTCCTGTGGAACGGCTTGCCATGCCATTTCCACCTGGCGCCTCAGTTGGAACAGCGTTCGTGCTGGACGTGCAGACCGCGTGAGACGACGCTTCATCCAGTCCCAAACATGCTCAATGGGGGACAGATCCGGAGATCTTGCTGGCCAGGGTAGTTGACTTACACCTTCTAGAGCACGTTGGGTGGCACGGGATACATGCGGACGTGCATTGTCCTGTTGGAACAGCAAGTTCCCTTGCCGGTCTAGGAATGGTAGAACGATGGGTTCGATGACGGTTTGGATGTACCGTGCACTATTCAGTGTCCCCTCGACGATCACCAGTGGTGTACGGCCAGTGTAGGAGATCGCTCCCCACACCATGATGCCGGGTGTTGGCCCTGTGTGCCTCGGTCGTATGCAGTCCTGATTGTGGCGCTCACCTGCACGGCGCCAAACGCGCATACGACCATCATTGGCACCAAGGCAGAAGCGACTCTCATCGCCGAAGACGACACGTCTCCATTCGTCCCTCCATTCACGCCTGTCGCGACACCACTGGAGGCGGGCTGCACGATGTTGGGGCGTGAGCGGAAGACGGCCTAACGGTGTGCGGGACCGTAGCCCAGTTTCATGGAGACGGTTGCGAATGGTCCTCGCCGATACCCCAGGCGCAACAGTGTCCCTAATTTGCTGGGAAGTGGCGGTGCGGTCCCCTACGGCACTGCGTAGGATCCTACGGTCTTGGCGTGCATCCGTGCGTCGCTGCGGTCCGGTCCCAGGTCGACGGGCACGTGCACCTTCCGCCGACCACTGGCGACAGCATCGATGTACTGTGGAGACCTCACGCCCCACGTGTTGAGCAATTCGGCGGTACGTCCACCCGGCCTCCCGCATGCCCACTATACGCCCTCGCTCAAAGTCCGTCAACTGCACATACGGTTCCCGTCCACGCTGTCGCGGCATGCTACCAGTGTTAAAGACTGCGATGGAGCTCCGTATGCCACGGCAAACTAGCTGACACTGACGGCGGCGGTGCACAAATGCTGCGCAACTAGCGCCATTCGACGGCCAACACCGCGTTTCCTGGTGTGTCCGCTGTGCCGTGCGTGTGATCATTGCTTGTACAGCCCTCTCGCAGTGTCCGGAGCAAGTATGGTGGGTCTGACACACCGGTGTCAATGTGTTCTTTTTTCCATTTCCAGGAGTGTATATATATATATATATACAACCAATGAACAGAATTAAGGAGCTTAGACACACTGTAGTATATAAAAGTTACACACACACACACGTATATATATATATATATATATATATGTGTGTGTGTGTGTGTGTGTGTGTGTGTGTGTGTGTGTGTAACTTTTATATACTACACACACGCATATATATATATATATATATATATATATATATATATATATATATATGTGTGTGTGTGTGTGTGTGTGTGTGTGTGTGTGTGTGTAACTTTTATATACTACAGTGTGTCTGCCGCTCATGTTTTCCTTTTTTTCAGTAACGTGTATAGTGGTCGACGCGCGCAAACCTCGCCCCGCGAGCTTGCAGTGTGACGTAAATCTCAGGATATCGACTCAGGCTCCGTTCGAACCCCGTTAACGCGCGATTTCTCTATTCCATTCAACGAGAGGCTTGTTTTAGACAAGATTTCCTACTGCCCAA
Source organism: Schistocerca piceifrons (assembly GCF_021461385.2). NCBI lineage: Eukaryota > Metazoa > Arthropoda > Insecta > Orthoptera > Acrididae > Schistocerca > Schistocerca piceifrons. The sequence continues at coordinate 767,484,838 of NC_060141.1, read as the reverse complement.
AGTTGAGTATAAGTTCACCCTTTGGATCGTGTGTTTGTGAAATCGTGATAGATTAACGTTCGCTCGCGTCCATCACGTGTTCATCAAATTGACGTTTTGCCTTAAGTCTAGAATGTTCCGGACATTGAGTGTAGTAGAATGCTAAGTGTATACAGAACAATTAATAGTACCCTTCAAGTCAGATAGCGTCAAATTAATTTTACCTTATCAGTAAGTGTAAAACTGAGTGAGAAAGGCGATAGCCGACATTTTAAACATTTGGTTATCTATTTCATCTATTATTTTGGCTGTTTGTACCGGCACGTAAAGGGGCCGTTGTCACAAGCGTGACGGTTAATATTGAAAATACTAATTGTGGATAGGGCCTTGATATACAAATGTTGTTAATTGATTATTACTGCTGATGAAGTCATGCGCATGTGTAATCAATAAAGAAGTGTTGCTACTACAAAGTGGTTGTGTTGCTGGTATACAAGGTTAAAGTGTGCAATCGCCACACCAACGATGATCTTCCTTCTCGGTAGTGCCACGTGGTCGTTCGGAGCCCGCACATTCACGTAACCACCGCTGTATGCTGTCACGTACAGTGGCTTCATTCCTGCCAAGTCTTTCTGCAGTACTGCAGAAGGAACATCCTGCTTCTCGCAGCCCTATTCTACGGCCTCGTTCAGACTGAGAGAGGTGTCGGTATCGCCGTCTTTGTGGCCTTAAAGTCACTGTTGACTAACGTCAACTCATCGCGTCCAATCTCAAAGGTAAATAACACGAGTTACGCACATCGTGTATTTAAAAGAAACCTGATTTGCTACTAGCGCCACTCTTACTCCATTGGCGCGAAATCTGAATAGACATAATCTATCAGATATAGAAACACGCCAACCAACTTTCGTTTATGTCGGTCAACTCCGTCGTAGTGTCGTGGTTTTTACCGGCAGTGTACAATTTTAGTTAAAAAGAAGGAAAGGGCTGTCTGCATAATTTCTACAGAAACTAGCGAACTTCTTGTTGCTTTTCATTCGAGCATACGTGTCTTCTGATAAAGCCACTCGGCGGCAGCACGGTGCCTTTCCGTCTATTGGAATGTACTCACGTAGCTTGCCCTGCTTCTTAGAGCCACGCCCTGCTCTGAAGTGACGTAAACTGTTCTTAAAACCGGAGAAGCTGTTTAGAAGACGGGCTACGCTACATATGTCACCAGGATGCTTATAATGTTGTGTTTCCTGATGTAAGGAGAGTTCGTTATAACAGGTCTAACTGAGGTTAGTTCGTGTCTAAGCTGTCCGTCTTGTATTAACATTTTAACGATACACATGCTGCTACATAGTTCACCCCAACACACAGAGCTTGACGTAAAAACAAATAGACCTACTAGCCCATCTACATCTACATTTATACTCCGCAAGCCACCCAACGGTGTGTGGCGGAGGGCACTTTACGTGCCACTGTCATTACCACCCTTTCCTGTTCCAGTCGCGTATGGTTCGCGGGAAGAACGACTGTCTGAAAGCCTCCATGAGCGCTCGAATCTCTCTAATTTTACATTCGTGATCTCCTCGGGAGGTATAAGTAGGGGGAAGCAATATATTCGATACCTCATCCAGAAACGCACCCTCTCGAAACCTGGCGAGCAAGCTACACCGCGATGCAGAGCGCCTCTCTTGCAGAGTCTGCCACTTGAGTTTGTTAAACATCTCCGTAACGCTATCACGGTTACCAAATAACCCTGTGACGAAACGCGCCTCTCTTCTTTGGATCTTCTCTTTCTCCTCCGTCAACCCGATCTGGTACGAATCCCACACTGATGAGCAATACTCAAGAATAGGTCGAACAAGTGCTTTGTAAGCCACCTCCATTGTTGATGGACTACATTTTCTAAGGACTCTCCCAATGAATCTCAACCTTACCAACAATTAATTATATATGATCATTCCACTTCATATCGTACCGCACGCATACTCCCAGATATTTTACAGAAGTAACTGCTACCAGTGTTTGTTCCGCTATCATATAATCGTACAATAAAGGATCCTTCTTTCTATGTATTCGCAATACATTACATTTGTCTATGTTAAGGGTCAGTTGCCACCCCCTGCACCAAGTGCCTATCCGCTGCAGATCTTCCTGCATTTCGCTACAATTTTCTAATGCTGCAACTTCTCTGTATACTACAGCATCATCCGCGAAAAGCCGCATGGACTTCCGACACTATCTACTAGGTCATTTATATATATTGTGAAAAGCAATGGTCCCATAACACTCCCCTGTGGCACACCAGAGGTTACTTTAACGTCTGTCGACGTCTCTCCATCGTTTGTGCTGTCACGTTAACTCGACTCGATAGCTGCTGTACAAAGAACCGCAACTTTGAACAGTCAGTTAAGAGTTGGAAAGTTCACACAGTGGTCATCAGTTTTGAAGCCTCGTTCAGTACTACCCGTTTCACCAGAATTCAGTAATACGCGCAGCACGGTACGCGGAATTCTTAGGCCCAGCGGAAGAAACTCTCAACAGTCTCAGATATTACGGAAATGTTGTTTACGCCTGCTCTGGCGACTTCGAATTATTCACGTCTCAGAGAGAGCAAATTACACTTCTACAAAATTACTGTATCTCTGTAACATCGCTCCTGGCAGAACGAAACCTGAATCATGGTTCCTGTCAGTAGCCGGACTGCATTTTCCCAGAATTGTGGACGATGAACCGAAGTCTGCCACCTGGCTAAGCTACAAGGGGACGTCACGACGTTTGGAACGCGGATTTACTGCAAACTTCGTACACTCGTAGTACTCCATGAGGACAACAAAATGTGTAAGCAGTAGCGCGTACTTCTCAAGCGTTACTGAGAAAATCGCAAGATAATTTCGGTCGTCGAATATATACTTGTGCGTGGCCATTATTACCATAAAGCAGAGGCAAGCCCCCGTCACCGATGGATCGAGTCCCGTTCTTCAGTTTTTTTTAATTTCTAACACAGTCATTTTCTTTACTATTTATATTAAAATTGATATAATGGGAAAAATACGTGTAATCGGATAAACTATTATTAAATTTACAATGTTATTTGGCAATCTACAAATTTTTACTATCACGAATAATATAATATTCATAACTATCGACTAGTCAACGACCAAACGCATAAAGTGATGCTGAATATGTATGCTTGTCCGCGTCTTCAAAACTGTTCGTATTTAATCGAAATAGAACGAGAAATTGCTTCTCGTGAAGACGCTATTAAAATAAACTCGATACTGGATGACCAATTATCAGCTCCGATATTTAAGGAAATGCTGCGTTATGCCTGGTTTGGTTCCAAATTATTGGCTGAAAGAGAGGCTTTTGAAAATGTTAATGAGGTTTGTTTCTCCACGGAAAACCTCAAAGACCTTGCGTCTGTGGAAACACGGCGTTTATTCAATTCAGCTGGTGCCGTTTAACTTTGTTTTCCATGTTTTTACGAAAAATACCATCCAACATGAAAGCCATCTGTGCCTGTCAAAACTTGGAGGTAACAAGTCGTTTCGGGCTCCTTCCAGGTATAGGGGATTTCTCGAATCACCGACAAGCATAACTTTCCAGTATCACTTTATGCGTGTGGCCGTTGACTAGTCGATAGTTATGAATATTATACTATTTGTGATAATAAAAATTTGTAGACTGCCAAATAACATCGTAAATTTAATAAAAGTTCATCCGATTACACGTATTTTTACCATTATGTCAACTGTAATATAAATAGTAAATAAAATGACTGTGTTAGAAATAAAAAATAAAAAACTGACGAATGGGACTCGAACCTGCGATCCAGCGATTACGGGGCTTGGACGTTAACCACTCGGCTGCCGTAGCTTCTTAATAAAAATGGCGACGCACAGGTATATATATTTGACGACCGAACTTATCTCGCGATTTTCTCAGTAACGCTTGAGAAGTACGTGCTACTGCTTACACATTTTGTTGTCCGCACGGAGTACTTCGAGTGTACCAAATTTGCAGTAAATACGCGTTCCAAATTTCGTGGCTTCCCCTTGTGCACCTACGTGATCGTTTCTCCATCCAGAACGCGCGTACATTCTCTATTCTGATATCCTGGAACGCACCGTAGTCAATTTTTCGTGGACAGCACGGTAATTCCCCTTCTTGACCCATCTGCAATTCTGTATTTACTTTAATCATTCTGCAAAATCTGTATTTTCCGAAAACCAAATAAACTGATAATAATCCCATCTTCATTTGTCTCAAGATCAGAAGTAAAGATACTGCTTCCAGAAAACTTAAACAGGCTGCACTATAACAAGCATACCATACTACGTAAGCGACTCACTGCTCGACCACATAATATAATCCACACGCTTTTTCATCATTAATTATTAAAAAAGTTCAAGGCTAATACACACATCACATACGCCCTGTATGCACCTTTCACTCAGACAGAATATATCTACACCAACACCCACACGATTGCTCTGCAATTCACAATTAAGTGCCTGGACGCCTGTCAGCTGCTTCTCTTCCGTTCCAATCTCGACCAGCGCGCGGGAAAAACGCTTAAATCTTTCCGTGCGAGCCCTGAATTCTCTTATTTCGTTATGATGATCATTCCTCCTATGTAGGCGGACACCAACAAAATATTTTCACACCCTGACGAGAAAACTGGTGATTGAAATTTCTTGAGTAGGTCCTCCCGCAGCAAAAAACGCCTTTGTTTTAATGACTGCCACCCAAATTCATGTATCACACAGCTGGCATTTTCTCCCATTTTTCGTGATAATAAAAAACGAGCTGCCCTTCTCTGAACTTTTTCGATGACCTCCGTCAGTCCCATCTGATGTAGATCCTACGCCGCACAGCAGCACTTCAGAAGAGGGTGGACAAGTGCAATATAAACAGTTTGTTTGGTAGATCTGTTAAATTTTCTAAGTGTTCTGCCAACAAAGGACAGTCTGTGATTTGCTTTCCCCACATCGTTTTCTATGTGATCGTTCCAATTTAATTGCACACTACTGGTCAATAAAATTGCTACACCAAGAAGAAATGCAGATGATTAACGGGTATTCATTGGACAAATACATTATACAAGAACTCACATGTGATTACGTATTCACGCAATTTCGGTCTATAGATCCTGAGAAATCAGTACCCAGAACAACCACCTCTGGCCGTAATAACGGTCTTGACACGCCTCACATTCAATCAAACAGAGCTTGCATGCCGGCCAGGGTGGTCGAGCGGTTAAAGGCGCTGCAGTCTGGAACCGCACGACCGCTACGGTGGCAGGTTCGAATCCTGCCTCGGGCATGGATGTATGTGATGTCCTTAGGTTAAGTAGGTTTAAGTAGTTCTAAGTTCTAGGGGACTTATGACCACAGCAGTTGAGTCCCATAGTGCTCAGAGCCATTTGAACCATTTTTTTAGAGCTTGCATGGCATCTACAGGCACAGCTGCCCATGCAGCTTCAACACGATACCACAGTTCATCAAGAGTAGTGACTGGCGTATTGTGACGAGCCAGTTGCTCGGTCACTATTGACCAGATGTTTTCAATTGGTGAGAGATCTGGAGAATGTGCTGGCCAGGGCAGCAGCCGTACATTTTCTGTATCCAGAAAGGCCCGTACAGAACCTGCAATATGAGGTCGTGCATTATCCTGCTGAAATGTAGAGTTTCGTAGGGATCGATGAAGGGTAGAGCCACGGGTCGTAACACATTTGAAATGTAACGTCCACTGTTCAAAGCGCCGTCGATGCGAACGAGAGATGACCGAGACGTGTAACCAATGGCACCCCACACCATCACGCCGGGTGATACGCCAGTATGGCGATGACGAATACACGCTTCCGATGTGCGTTCACCGCGATGTGGCCAAACACGGATGCTACCATCATGATGCTGTAAACAGAACCTAGATTCAACCGAAAAAATGACGTTTTGCCATTCGTGCACTCAGGTTCGTCGTTGAGTACACCATCGCAGGCGCTCCTGTCTGTGATACAGCGTAAAGGGTAACCGCAGCCATGGTCTCCGAGCTGATAGTCCATGCTGCTGCAAGCGTCGTCGAACTGTTCGTGCAGATGGTTGTTGTCTTGTAAACGTCCCCATCTGTTGACTCAGGGATCGAGGCGTGGCTGCAAGATCCGTTACAGCCATGCGGATAAGATGCCTTTCATCTCGACTACTAGTGATACGAGGCCGTCGGGATCCAGCACGGCGTTCCGTATTACCCTCCTGAATCCACAGATTCCATATTCTGCTAACAGTCATTGGATGTCGACCAACGCGAGCAGCAATGTCGCGATACGATAAACCGCAACCGCGATAGGCTACAATCCGACCTTTATCAAAGTCGGTAACGTGATGGTACGCATTTATCCTCCTTACACGAGGCATCACAACAACGTTTCACCAGGCAACGCCGGTCAGCTGCTGTTTGTGTATGAGAAATCGGTTGGAAACTTTCCTCACGTCAGCACGTTGTAGGTGTCGCTACCGGCGCCAACCCTGTGTGAATGCTTTGAAAAGCTAACCATTTGCATATAACAGCATCTTCTTCCTGTCGGTTAAATTTCGCGTCTGTAGCACGTCATCTTCGTGGTGTAGCAATTTTAATGGCCAGTAGTATAATTGTAATCCTTAAGTATTTAGTTGAGCTTACAACCCTTAAGATTTATGTGATTTTTCGTGTAACTGTAATTTTGCGGAATCCTTTTGGTACTCCTGTGGATATTTTCACACTTTTCAAGATTTAACTCAGTTTACACTTTTTGCACCATACATTTATCTTGTCTCAATCATTTTGGAGTTCGTTTTGATCTTCTGATCACCACATGACGATAAAAGAAAGCATCATCTGCAAAGAATCTAAGAGGACTGCACAGATTGTCTGCTAAATCTTTTACGAAGATCAGGAACAAAGGAGGACCTATAACACCTCTCCGGGGAAAGCCAGATATTACTTCTGTTTTACTCGATGGCTTTCTGTCAGTTATTATGAACTGTGATCTTTCTGACAGGACATTTACCAATTAGGAGCCGCTTGTGAGGAACGTTGTCAAAAGCCTTCTGGAAATGTAATCTATTTGACGCCCCCTGTCGATTGCATTCACTACGTCGTGAGAATAAAGAGTTAGTTGTGTTTCGCAAGAACGCTATTTTCTGAATCAATGTTGGCTATTTGTGATTAAATCGTTTACGTCGAGGTGATTCATAACGTTAGAGCACACTATATGTTCCAAAATTCTACTGGAAATCGTCGTTGGTGCTATTGGTCTGCAAATTTACTCATCTTTCCTTCCTTGGGTATTGGTGTGACTCGTGCAACTTTCCAGTCTTTGGGTGTGGATATTTTTACGAACGAGCGGTTGTACATGATTGCTATCTCTGAAAGGAAGCTGACTAGTATACAATCTTGACCGGGAGCTTTGCCTTTGTTAAGCGTTTTAAGCAGCTTTGCTTGACTGAGGATATCCCTTTCTAAGATCCTCATGTTGGTAGTTGTTCTTGTTTTCAATTCTGGAGTATTTACTTCGTCTTCTTTTGTGAAGGAATTTCGGAAAACCGTATTTTGTAACTCCGATTTAGTGGCCCTGTCATTGGTAATATCACCATCACTATTACACAGTGAAGGTAGCGATTACGTCTTGTCACTCGTGTATTTTGCATAAGACCAGAATCTCTTTGGGTTTTCTGTCAAATTTCGAGACAGAGTTTCGTTGCGGAACAACAAACGAAAATAATGTCAAATATTATTATTTGGAAACAAGATACATTGCGTCAATTTAAGTGCGTTAACTAACTGTTTGATGCCAGAGTATTTATTTCATGCCATCTTCGATGTAATTACACAACATATTAATGCATCGGTATGTTGATTCTAATGAGAAGGGTTTTAGGCAGTTTTGAATACATGCAAAATTATTATTGTTATTCTGAAAGGCTATATAAAATTTCTTCTCCATTGGTGTAGAGTAAATGACGTTATTAATTCACAGGCCACAGAGTGATTCAACTGAACGGTTTGCAAGCCTGGCTGGACCTGCTGCCATCTGGTACAGATGCGACAGTTGTCAGTTGACCAGCGTGGGAACGCGTCCTGCAGTGCTCCAAGCCACGGAGCTTCCCAACCGTCAACGGGTATCCCTGCATACATTGTAAATGTGCTGCCTTGTGGTATTTTTTAGCAGTTACATGTCCTCACTTAAAAACACTACCTTCTGTCACCGTTGTACAGAAAGATTTACACATTTCCAGGAGGCTTCCAAAAAGAGATGAAACACGTAAGCGTTAAACATCAGATTTTAATATCCAAATGGAGAGTTTTGTATGGGTCACATACATTATATCCTGTTGCTATGATGAAGTAGAGCATTTCACTACAATGTACTGCTCACATGCTTGTATTCGATTTCTTGCAGCGTTCTATGAGCTATACATACAATGACTAGTTCTATGACCACGTAGTTTTTTATGCTACTGCACCACGTTGGCTAGTAGTTGTTGATTCAGCCAACAGGCGCTCGTATCTAAGGAGGGCACCAACCAACAGGTCCTAGAAAAAATGCTGGGAAAAACCATTGAACTTTGTTACCAAGTACTCTTTAAAACAATTTATTAACGAACAGTAATTTGTATTCCTCAACAGCAACGATGCACAAGGCTCAACTTCAAAAACACATCAAAGATTAAACTTGAGCTTCCGCCCTTAGAAAAAGGGATTAAACTTGAAATAGCAGAAGAGAAACAGTTTATATATTCCATAAAGCTTTTTTTTAAATATAGTTCATCAAAACATTAAATATCAATAATTTACGTTGGAAGTCATGCCGAGGCACACCATAACCTGAAATTACGAGGGCATAAAACCGCAGACGGCACAACAGACCTCAGACCTAGACCTCGGGACCCAGCCCCTCGGTGATACCAAGCCGAGAGTGGACAGGCAGTGCACTACAGCGTATGGACTACAGGAAAGTTTTCTTAAGCAGCGAACGTATTGAATAAAACCAAATCCTTTACCCAGGTTCTAAAAGAAATCCAGTCACTAATATTAACTTAAGATCAAAGCGTCACTGAATGTTAATTCGCTAGTTAATGCAACGGGTCCAAGCGAGGTACACACTTACAGTGAGAATTGCTACCGGCCAAGGATCAAAAATTATTAATATCTGAAATATGGAACAGATGTCACGACAATCTTAATAAATGCACAAGTAGCCTTCAAACTAGTATCCAAAGCTCAAGTTATACAAATGGCCTTTTATTAGCTTAATGATCAAATACGAGGTTCTCAAGAACGTCAGTTGTCCCCATAGAATGGTTTTTAGCACAGTTTTTCACATAAATTAACAGAGGCAAGCATCATTTGAAGCATCATATAAAATATTCGAATATTTCTCCTAAAGGTTGTTGTGATATCTAAGAGGGAAAAAAATTACTGGCCGCAAATAACAAGTCAGTACCATTAAATAAAACGGTTCTCTTTTTTCAAAACCAACATAGTGGCATAATGTAACTTACAAACTGAGAACAGGGATTTAAACCGTAAAATAAAATAACCAAAACAACAGTCTGCACTTTACTGAAAACTGGGGGCCCAAAAAGTTTTTTTTAAAACGTTTACCCTAGACATCAGCCAATTTCCCCACAGGAGACAGCTGAGCACGATCCACAAACCCCTTCAAAATGACAGCAGATGAAAAATGTGGCAGCGCAATATGACTAAAAAAAAACTGAAAACCCAAGCGGAAGGCCAGCGCCGAGCTGCTTCAAGCACAACCAACATCAGGCAGTGGAGACAAGTCTCTGCAGAACATACAAATAACGCTCACCGTAAACATAAGTGGAACCGTTCTCTTTCCTTGACCACAGCCGCGCGGGGTAGCCGTGCGGTCTGGGCCGTCTCGTCACGGTTCGCACGGCTGCCCCCGTCGGAGATTCGAGTCCTCCCTCGGGTTTGGGTATATGTGTTGTCCTTAGCGTAAGTTAGTTTCAGTTAGATTGCACACAGTTTTAATCTGCCAGGAAGTTTCATATCAGCGCACACTCCGCTGTAGAGTGAAAATTTCATTCTAGAAACATCCTCCAGGCTGTGGCTAAGCTATGTCTCCGCAATATCCTTCCTTCCAGGAGTGCTAGTTCTGCAAGGTTCGCAGGAGAGCTTCTGTGAAGTTTGGAAGATAGGAGACGAGGTACTGGCGGAATTAAAGCTGTGAGGACGGGACGTGAGTCGTGTTTGAGTAGCTCAGTTGGTAGAGCACTTGCCCGCGAAAGGCAAAGGCCCCGAGTTCGAGTCTCGGTCCGCACACAGTTTTAATCTGCCAGGAAGTTCTAGATTAAGTAGTTCGTAGGCCTAGGGACCGGTGACCTCAGCAGATTGGCCCCATAGTCCTTAGGACAATTTTTTTCGACCTAGGAATCCGAAGAAGGTGGTGACTCGGTGCTTGGCAAAGTCCTGTGGTGTTGTATTTCTGATCGTCTAGTGCAGAAGGGGACATGAACGGTGAGCTTCGCCAAATTGTCCGGGAACAATCTGGTACAAGTACAACCAGCGCAGCATGGCACGTCAGCAGGCACAGCGCACTGCACGGAGAACTCCGGACGACAACGCTCACTCCAGAGAAAGGGTGCGCCGGCAACGCTGACCAACTGCTCTCTAGGAAACTCCTACGTTCCACCCGACACACCACCCCCATAACCACCCAGTCCCGAATGCATTGCCTTTCCGCACAACCCATTTCCTCTCTTCCACTAGAGAGAAAACAAAACATCGTCTACACGAGAAAGCACGTGCTCAACTTTCGGGGCGGGAGACATTGAACTCGGCTCACGGCTCAGTTGAAGTTTATTCAAAACACTGTAGTAAATGTTCACTCATGGCTGAAAACATTATGTCCACTGCCCAGCGCGAGACTGAATGCTATTTGCTGATCAGTGGCTAAAAAACCAGTGGAGAATAACCAGTGGCGGCTGCTGTGTGAGAGCGCAAGAGCTCGTGAACAAAAAAAATGGTTCCAAATGTGTGTGAAGTCTTATGGGACTTAACTGCTAAGGTCATCAGTCGCTAAGCTTACACACTACTTAACGTAAGTTATCCAGAGGACAAACACACACACCCATGCCCGAGGGAGGACTCGAACCGCCGCCGGGACCAGCCGCATAGTCCATGACTGCAGCGCCTGAGACCGCTTGGCTAATCCCGCGCGGCACTCGTGAACACCATAACTATTGACACCTTATGGATTTATTGGTTATTTTTCTTTGAACGCTCTTAAACGTAATGTAGATGGGTAATCTGAAATACACGGCACTAAATCTAGCGCGCTGTGCAACATTGCTCCTCAAGACTCGGCAAAATTTGGCACCAGGGTCATGAGCGCACCTTCACTTGTGCATTTTATAACGAGCTCCTGCGTATGCGCAACTGGCGTGACATAATTGCCTTACGGGCCAAATACATGCGGATATGGCAAACAATGTAGACAATTCGTGGCGTGCCCTTATCACTCATCTACAAGTGTATGTCAATGCTACCAGATGTTAGCACACTGCAACATACTTTTACACACGTTCGCTTGGCATAAATCACGCTAGGCGGCAGCACACTCCACAGATATGCCAATTCACTCACTATATAGTAAAATTAGATTGGTAATTAGTCTATGCTTTAATTATACTGATAGAAAAACGTATTTTGTGGATTTTGGATAAGATATAGTACATTAAGATAATCTATTTGAGGCGCTGAAAACCAAAAGGATTGTAGCATTTATTCATGCTTCTTACAGCTGTTGATCTGAGTGGGTCAGTTTATCTGTACTGTAGGCCCACATTGTTCGTATATCTGAACATCCACGAAAGGCTGTCTCACTAGTTTTTCACTTAAATATCGAGGGGTCGAAGACGGTGTGCTTTTGATACCTTGGGCTCGCAGTGCCTCACTTGTATTATAGTCAAGTGACGTTGTTGGGAGCGGTTCTAGGAGCTACAGTCTAGAACTGCGCGACCGCTACAGTCGCAGGTTCGAATCCTGCCTCGGGCATGGATGTGTGTGACGTCCTTAGCTTAGTTAGGTTTAAGTAGTTCTAAGTTCTAGGCGACTGATGACCTCAGAAATTAAGTGCCATAGTGCTCAGAGCCATTTGAACCATTTTTGACCTCGTTGGTATTTAGTACTAACTAAACGAACTAAACTCCGAACAGGCCTTGGAAGGTCCATTGGTACCGACCGGCCTCCGTGTCATCCTCAGCCCACAGGCATCGCTGGATGCGGATATGGAGGGGCATGTGGTCAGCACACCGTTCTCCCGGCCGTATGTCAGTTTACGAGACTGGAGCCGCTACTTTTCATTCAGGTATCTCCTCAGTTTGCCTCACAAGGGCTGAGTCCACCCCTCTTGCCAACAGCGTTCGGCAGACTGGATGGTCACCCATCCAAGTGCTAGCCCAGCCCGACAGCGCGTAACTTCGGTGATCTCACGGGAACCGGTGTTAATTAGATAGTACTACTTGAATTTAATAATTCCCGCAAACGGCATTTTTGTTTGGAGTTGGTTGTTTGCTGTGTAACAGTCGGCTTTCCTGTGCTGACAGAAAAGAAAATTACCAGAAAAAATTTGACGCAAAGAAAGTAGGCCCTCCCAGATTAGATTTGTTGTCTGAGAAATTGACGAACTAAAATAAGCGTGACCCAAAGCGAACATTTAACAAAGAAGTATATAACAAGCGTAAGTTGTTGTATGGGGCAGCGTAAGAAAGTCTGATTTTCAAGTCGGAATTCGTTAACTAATACTCGAATAGAAATGTTGTACATTTGTCCAAAAAAATGAAAAAGGAAGGAAACTCCCACTTACACAAAAATGAGAAACGAATAGTAGGCAAAGCTTAATGTTATTTCGTTCTTGCCATAAGCTGTACATAATTACGCACAAAGCCGGCCGGTGTGGCCGTGCGGTTCTAAGCGCTTCAGTCTGGAACCGCGTGACCGCTACGGTCGCAGGTTCGAATCCTGCCTCGGGCATGGATGTGTGTGATGTCCTTGGGTTAGTTAGGTTTAAGTAGTTCTAAGTTCTAGGGGACTGATGACCACAGATGTTAAGTCCCATAGTGCTCAGAGCCATTTGAACCATTTGAATTACGCACAAAACAACAAAATTCCACACAAACAATGCTTCCTCTTTTCAGACAAGTTATTATTATTATTATTGTTGACATCAGCTGAAGTTATATAAATATGTTGATAACCATAATTGTCATACAGCAGATGATATTGATTTCGCACTCTGATATTTATCTGTATTTAAAAATTTGTGGACCATCAGAACGTATATCTCCGAGCCGCCACTGAGAATAACTGACGTTCGGCTGAAAGCAGTCTGTTAGATTGTGGCAAAAGACTGATCTGTACCGTAACCCAAAATCTAAGTTAGGTTGAATGGTGATAACTTGGTTGTGAGTTGGGAAAGCCAACGAATGTAAATGCCGAATAAAGGCTGTGGTAAGATTGACCTGCAGCGGAGCCTAAGGTTTACATAAGCGACACAGTTAAATGGATGGTCGATTCCAGCCAAACACCAGTTGTGGCTCTGAGCACTATGGGACTCAACTGCTGAGGTCATTAGTCCCCTAGAACTTAGAACTAGTTAAACCTAACTAACCTAAGGACATCACAAACATCCATGCCCGAGGCAGGATTCGAACCTGCGACCGTAGCGGTCTTGCGGTTCCAGACTGCAGCGCCTTTAACCGCACGGCCACTTCGGCCAAACACCAGTTGTACCACACTCCTTTTAGCTGTTCGTCCTAATGACGTTGCAGGCACGCGATGCAGTAAGGGAGGTATGTAAGAGGAACAGAGATGAATGGGGAATCATTGTAGCGACGATGACGGTCGTAATTGGGAAAATCCACTGACATAAGCGGACTGACAAGAGCAGATTATTATGGCCTACACAGGTCTGGCAAAACAGCGCCCCGCAAAAGCGAGGGCGCCGGCCTCGCTCCTGCCTAGAGCTCTGCGAGTGTGAAAATACGTGTGGGGCTGAGAGGCGAGGAAGAAGAGTAAAATAATGGCTGCAGTTGGACGCTGCTAGGGCAACGTAAGTCTGTTAACACGCAAAGCAGTTTGATAGCAATGCTACGTGCATTAAATTATGTTTACATTTCGCATTAGGAGTGCAACAGTGTCTACGCTCTTGTACAACAAAAGAAAAAGTGGAGAAACCAATGAGCCATGCACGGCTCGCGTTTATTCCATTTATTGTTTGTCATCTTCTATTACGGTACTGCTGCCTCGTTTTCTTATTCCATTTACTGGCCTCACTAACTTCCTGCCTTACTCGCCCGTGAGCGGCAGCAGCAGCGCGTATCGATAAGTGCCCAGTCGTACCATCTCTGGAGCGACCGATAGTATTTCCGGGTCGTCGTGTGTCGGGCAGTGAGTTAGAGACGGACCAGCAGTGCAGTCGGGACGCAGCAGCAGTGAAGTCGGAGCGCCGGTGAGGCGCCGACAACCAGTGCTCGCCGACCGCTGGCGGCACACACGAACTGTCCGACGGGGGCAGATTGGAGTGGGACGACCGTTGGTTAATCGTTTCGTTGGTCGTCTCATCGGCCGACGTATATTTGGTCCATTCACCGTTCCCGAGCCTGGGCAGTCGGTCGGTTGGCGTGGAGCAGCGAGGAATTCTCGGTGGGACGTGGTTTGGCCGGGTCCGCTGGCGGTCTCTACGCGGTGTCGGAATGTGTGGGGCTGTTCCAATTGCTACGAGGTCCGTGGCTCTCCTACCCTGGACACTGTAATGGTTCTTTATTTACTTGACCATTACGGCATTCCAACCCCATTTCTCGATACCAGTGATATCGTACTACTTTTCTGCGAAGTAACAGACATATTTTTGTGACAATATTCACATTTGGTTTTATTAATGTATAGGTACTCCGATGTATCGATATATTACAGTGGCATGGTTCTTGTGTGTATTCATTTCTGTAAGACTGTCATAATCTTTGACTTGCTTGTAACCGTTTTGCCGCGAATGCGCCCAGAGCAGTCTCTATTTCACTTTGCACAAGTTAAGTTGTTATTTCGCTTTGTAAAAGAACAGTCAAGTCTTGTGTTTGGTTAAAGTGGAAAGTAAATGTATGAAGACTGATACAAAACTGTTTTGTTGATGATGTGACAATTAAGAAGTAGTATATGTGAATTTACAAGAAGTTTATTAAAATGTTGATCGTGAACACCAAGTCAAAAATTATTTCTACCATACCATTGTTCTGATCTAGGATTGTTTGATCATTAAGAATTTCCTGAAAAACGCATTTGTTAGGTCTTCAAATATTGCTAAAATACAGCAGTCAAAGTGGAATCACCCTAGAATCAACAAGATGAGCCATAACGACTTCGACGAAATCTACCTGGGAATCCATTCAAGATAAATGCCGAAAGTAATGACTTTTTTACAGTAACTTCATTATTTCCATTATGGCAATACCAACCACAGTCAATAACTTTGTTGTTGCCCGAAAAAGCGAACATATGCTGCGTGAGCAACATTATTAATCTAATTTCTAATCTATTTTGCAAGTGGTGGTATTGTTAGAACGCGAAAGCTGAGTTTTGATTTAATCTACCAGCAAGTCGAGACCCTTCACACTGTGTCGTTTGGAGTTTGTTGTCGGCTGTTGCGATATTCCCACAAGTAACAACGTGGTTTTCAAGTTGGAAAATTTCACTGTATTTGGTTATTTGAATTGAAGTGCACCAGTGGAATCTTCTGCCTTGTGGTCGTTAACGTTCCGGGACCTGCTCTGACCGTTGACGCAACTTTCAGGCAATTTAGTTTCCAAAATCGTGTTGTTGATGTCCAGCACGGTGTGTTGTTTGACAGCTCCATGTATGATTGGTTGTGGGCGCCAATATCTTCTACGTTGTTCCGTTGAACTCCTTGTTGTGGCCTGGTCAGGTAAAGTGGAAGTTATCTTGTCGGTCGGTCAGTTGACTGTCGGTCGGTTGGGTTGCAGTCGGATCGTGAATGCTTGGCCTGACTGCCTGTCTCACCTAAGTGAGGGTTAGTGTTTGATTTCAAGGCCGACCCTCGAACATCTGGGCGCCCTTGGGTGTGCTGCCTTTTTTAAAATTGTTCTTGTTGTTTGTACTTGTATGGCTTCTAGCCGATATTTTTTTAAAAAAATTAAGGTTCTTTTGCCCTTAAGGCGTAAGATCCTTCTGGCCTTCAGCCTAATTTAAAGAACTCTTTCACGTAAGACCTTTGGCATTGTAAAGGTTTTAATGTTGTAGAGTTATAAGTGTTGGGCCTTCAGCCGATTTTGAGTTTGAGTTGTTCTGCTCTTAAGGCTTTCAGCCTAAATTAAGGAACTGTTTCATGTAAGGCCTTTGATACTGAAAAAAATTAATGTTATTGAGTTTTAAGTGTTAGGCCTTCAGCTGATTTGAATTTAACTTGTTCGCTCTTGAAGTGTCTGATCCTTTGGGGCCATCAGCCTAACTAAGGAACTGTTTTAAGATAAGGTTTCGCGTTTTAAATTTCTGTTTTGCTTCAGTTTTGCTTAATTGAGAACCGTTTTATGTAAGGCCTTTGTTTTTTTTTGTTTTTTTTTTTAAATTAATGTTGTTTAGCCTTAAGTGTTGGGCTTTCAGCCGATTTTTGGATTCAAATTGTTTGCTCTGAAAATCTCAGATTCTTTGGGCCTTCAGCCTAAATAAAGAACTCTTGTAAGATAAGGCTTACCTTTTAAATTTGTGATTATGCTTGCGTTTAAAGTTATTGACCTTCAGCCGTTTTTAAATTAAAGTTTCTTTCAGCCGGTAAATAAGTCCCAAAGATTAAAGCTGTGTGTTAAAAAAATTATTTTTTGTTCTTGTAATGTCTGATCAAATAATAAAGTTGTATGTTCGAGTGTAAATGACAGCCTCTCATTTTATCCCCTTTCCACACTTTAACTATCTGTCCTGTCCTGCGGGTTTATCAGGGCGTTTCAACCAAACCACTCAGTGTGGAATGGAAACTGCTTTACTTTTCGTATAGTCTGAGCTCCATGCAAAGCAATTAATAGACCATCGCACTATTATAAGACGGAAAAATACTCACTGAAACCTCATGGACGAGGACGAGTGTTGGCTGAACCGAAGGTGGCTGTTAGGGGAGTGGAGTGGTGACATAATCTTTTACAGTCAATATCACCAATTGCTTGAATAATTCATTACATATGTTAACGGAAGGGAAGAATCATTTGGTAACAGATATGACGGAGAAGATTGATGCTATCAAACAAAACTTAATCCTATGGAAAGATCAGCTTCGAGTTCATGTCATGGAACATTTTCCAGAACACAAGGCATATTTGTGGACCGTATTTGTCTGGCTACGTTTAAATGCTTGAAGCTTTTTATCACGAGATTCCAGCACCTTACATGGCCGCAGGCTGATTTCAGTTTATTTGTCAGACGGTTCTCACTTTTGGTTGCCGATGTATCTCAGTTACTTTCAACTTGTGCTGACAGACGTACAGTGTAGTACCTGGCCCAACTACGTTTTTTCCCATCCAGGAATTTACATGAATTATGTGATATGTTGCCCCACGAACAATATCCTCGACTCCATAGATGATGAAGTCCCATACTCCGTAACAGAGCATAGGGGACGATGCGGGAGATCCGCACCGCCGTACTAGGCAAGGTTCTAGTGGAGGTGGTTTGCCATTGCCTTCCTCCGAGCGTAATGGGGATGAATGATGATGATGAAGACGACACAACACCCAGTCATCTCGAGGCAGGTGAAAATCCCTGACTCTACCAGGAATAGAACCCAGAATCCCGTGCACGGGAAGCAAGAACGCTACCACGAGACCACGCACTGTGGACCGACTCCATAGACAAGCCAGTTAAGTTAGTTCAATGTTCAGTTCAATGTATGTGCACGTACACTTTTTTTCAGTTATGAAATTGACAGAGTACCATCAATATTGGAGCTTAATAGGCGTTAATCTGCATAGGTCGGTGTGTTTCACTGTTTTACAACCCACATATTCTAAAATTGAAATGGGTATAAAATTATAAACATCACAGTGTAATGTCATAAGCCTGTATGCAAATGTTTGGTGTAGTTTTGCTCAAATAATTAGCACCACATGATGTACTTATTTAATTAAGTAATAAACTTATTGCTTTGCCGGCCGGAGTGGCCGTGCGGTTCTAGGCGCTACAGTCTGGATCCGCGTGACCGCTACAGTCGCAGGTTCGAATCCTGCCTCGGACATGGATGTGTGTGATGTACTTAGGTTAGTCAGGTTTAAGTAGTTCTAAGTTCTAGGGGGCTGATGACCACAGCAGTTAAGTCCCATAGTGCTTGGAACCCCTTATTGCTTCGGCAGGAAAATAAAAAGTTGTTAATAAAAGCTAGTGATAAAATCTTGCTACTAAAAGTTGTTGTTGTTGTGGTCTTCAGTCCTGAGACTGGTTTGATGCAGCTCTCCATCCTACTCTATCCTGTGCAAGCTTCTTCATCTCCCAGTACCTACTGCAGCCTACATCCTTCTGAATCTACTTAGTGAATTCATATCTTGGTCTCCCTTTACGATTTTTACCCTCCACGCTGCCCTCCAGTACTAAATTGGTGATCCCTTGATGCCTCAGAACATGTCCTACCAACCGATCCCTTTTCTGGTCAAGTTGTGCCACAAACTCCTCTTCTCCCCAATTCTATTCCGTACCTCCTCATTAGTGGTGTGATCTACCCATCTAATCTTCAGCATTCTTCTGTAGCACCACATTTCAAATGCTTCTATTCTCTTCTTGTCCAAACTATTTATCATCCGTGTTTCACTTCCATACATGGCTACACTCCTTACAAATACTTTCAGAAACGAATTCCTGACACTTAACTCTATACTCGATGTTAACAAATTTCTCTTCTTCAGAAACGCTTTCCTTGCAATGCCAGTCTATATTTTATATCCTCTCTACTTCGACTATCATCAGTTATTTTGCTCCCCAAATAGCAAAACTCCTTTTTCTACTTTAAGTGTCTCATTTCCTAATGTAATTCCCTCAGCATCACCCAACTTAATTCGACTACATTCCATTATCCTCCTTTCAAGACACTGTCCATTCCGTTCAACTGCTCTTCCAAGTCCTTTGCTGTCTCTGACATAATTACAATGTCATCGGCGAACCTCAAAGTTTTTATTTCTTCTCCGTGAATTTTAATACCTACTCCGAAGTTTTCTTTCGTTTCCTTTACTGCTTGCTCAATATACAGATTGAATAGCATCGGGGAGAGGCTACAACCCTGTCTCACTCCCTTCCCAACCACAGCTTCCCTTTCATGTCCCTCGACTCTTATAACTGCCATCTGGTTTCTGTACAAATTGTAAATAGCCTTTTGCTCCCTGTATTTTACCCCTGCCACCTTAATAATTTGAGAGTATTCCAGTCAACATTGTCAAAAGTTTCTCTAAGTCTACAAATGCTAGAAATGTAGGTTTGCCTTTTCTTAATCTTTCTTCTAAGACAAGTCGTAGGGTGAGTATTGCCACATGTGTTCCAATATTTCTACGAGATCCAAACTGATCTTCCCCGAGGACGGCTTCTACCAGTTTTTCCATTCGTCTGTAAAGAAATCGCGTTAGTATTTTGCAGCTGTGACTTATTAAACTGATAGTTCGGTGATTTTCACATCTGTCAACACCTGCTTTCTTTGGGATAGGAATTATTATATTCTTCTTGAAGTCTGAGGGAATTTCATCTGTCTCATATACCTTGCTCACCAGATGGTAGAGTTTTGTCAGGACTGGTTCTCCCAAGGCTGTCAGTAGTTCTAATGGAATGTTGTCTACTCCCGGGGCCTTGTTTCGACTTACGTCTTTCAGTGCTCTGTCAAACTCAAACTCAGACTACTAAAAGTACACTGTCATATTCGCCACTTAGAAGTATCCGTACTGCGCTGTAAACACGTCTTCCTAATATACCAGGGTGCACAGCCTACAGCATATAACCGTCTCACTCGCACACCTTTTTGGAATAGTACAGTGGTGGGGGAAGCCGGAGCGTTGAGCAGACATGGCTGCGGTTGTGGAACACGAGCGCGCTCCAGAAGTGCGAATCTTGGTAGGGCTGGTCGGCTGTCCGTTTGTTACTGCCGTGAGCTTCCACAGGTAGAAGCTGAAGGACCGCAAACCACAAGTAGGAGACCAGATGTTACAGAAGAGCGAGATCGGAGACTTTCCTGCGCTGTTAAGCAGGCGGCGATCCGTGGAAGACCTGACGACAGAAAACAATGCTGGTGCAGGCACATATGCATCAGTGTACACCATTCAGTGCATATTGTTCAACATGGGGCTCTGCAACACACGATCCCGATGTGTTTCAATGTTGATCTAAACGTCATCAGTTACGACAGAAACGGACACAGGACCATCGAGCTTGGACCGTCGATCAGTGGAAACGTGTCGCATGGCCAGATGACTCACGTTTCTTGTTACTGCAGACCGACAGTCGTGTTAAGCGAAAGGTTGCTGAAAACATTAAAGCATCATTGAGGCTGCTTGGTGGGTACAGCATAATACTACAGGGGATATTGACTTTCATGAGACCTGTGGCACTAACGAATGGACGATGACAACTAAGAACATCATAGAGGACTATCTGCATCTCTGTGTGGCCGAGCGGTTCTAGGCGCTACAGTCTGGATCCGCGTGACCGCTACGGTCGCAGGTTCGAATCCAGCCTCGGGCATGGATGTGTGTGATGTCCTTAGGTTAGTTAGGTTTAAGTAGTTCTAAGTTCTAGGGAACTGATGACCTCAGAAGTTAAGTCCCATAGTGCTCAGAGCCATTTGAACCATTTGACTATCTGCATGTCTTCACAGTTGATATCTTCCCCAGTGTGGTGGCATCTTATATCAGGATAACTGCCCGTATCACAACGCCAGGATCTTGCCATAGCTGTTAAGAAAGCATGATAGTGAACTCACTTTGATGTTTTGGCTATCAAATTCGCCTGATCTCAACTCGATGGAAAATATCTGGGAAACTATTGGGCTGCCAGCTCCGAGCCCACAAGCCACTGGTCCTTAACTTACCGAATTGCAACACATCTGATGTCACATACCTCTGGAAACCTACCAAGGACTTATGGATCCCGTCACACAGAACTGTTGTTGTATTGTGTTCCGTAAGTGGGTCAAGAAACTATTAAGCAGGTGGTCATAATGTCATAAACCTACCAAGGACTTATGGAACCCTAGTTACACAGAACTGTTGTTGTATCGTGTTCCGTAGGTGGGTCAGCAAGCTCTTAAGCAGGTGGTCATAGTGTTTGAACCACCAGTGTGTGATGGAAAACAGGATTGAGTGGGATCAGATGAAAGCAGTGTGGCAAAATTAATATAAAATATTTTCTGTTGTCGAGATACAGTCGTGCAGCGGGGGTAACACTGTTTGTTGCTGTTCTTATGCAGAGCCCTGGCTGCCACGCCCCTGCCGCCGCGGCAGAGCCGGGGTATCGGAGATGGGGCTGACGCCGCCTGTTTGCGGGCAGAGTGCGTGCTCAGCGGGTTGCCGCCCTGCAGGGAGCCCGCACATCGCGACGCTAATGCCGCACTCCCGCCTGCCGGGACGCTCCGCTGCTCGCTGAAACAAAAAGACTCCCCCCCCCTCTCTTCCCCCTCCCCCCGCCCCTCCTGCTCTCCCGCCCCCGACTCCACCCTCTTGCAGAAAGCGTCTTCGTTTTCTGCCATTTACATCACAAAGAGTCCATTAGAGGGCCTTACAAGTTTAAGATGCCCGCACATTGAATGGAACGGAGTGCTACAGGCATTGAGTTAGCGATC
Source organism: Schistocerca piceifrons (assembly GCF_021461385.2). Classification (NCBI taxonomy): domain Eukaryota; kingdom Metazoa; phylum Arthropoda; class Insecta; order Orthoptera; family Acrididae; genus Schistocerca; species Schistocerca piceifrons. The sequence continues at coordinate 767,463,000 of NC_060141.1, read as the reverse complement.
AACACAGAATAGATGCCGCCGTAAAAGATATTCCACTCTCGAGTATTACATGACGGGGAAGACAGGCTTCGTGAGTAATTGCATTTCGAAACTGAAACCATCGCAATGCACGCAACTTTTGACTCAAAGCAGCAACTGTAAATCCCTCTGCAAAGAGTATCGAAACGAGTGTGGCATTAACTTTTGCAAAAAGATATGCAGTCATTCTCTACAAGGTATAAGCATTTGTCGTGATTGCGGTTTAAGATTCAGACGGGTTTGGAAACCTCAGAAACAATACACAAAGGAGGACTTGCAGTCTTCAGAGGTTAGGTACGCACGAATTGATCAGCGCTACATACCATTACGTCACGATGACATAACAATGAATCTGTACTTATGCCGTCGGCATGCTTGGGTCAGCTCCGTAGAACCTACACTGGTGTCCAAAATTAAAGCAACAAACTGCTGTCCCCCCCCCCCCCCCTGTGTCTAATTCACGATATAAGCATAAAAACTGTCGACAGATGTCGTTACGATCGTGTTTTGCATGGAAGATGTTATTCTGATCATCGGACAAAAATATGGTTCAAATGGCTCTGAGCATTATGGGACGTAACTGCCTAGGTCATCAGTCCCCTAGAACTTAGAACTACTTAAACCTAACTAACCTGAGGACATCACACACATCCATGCCCGAGGCAGGATTCGAACCTACGACCGTAGCGGTCGCGCTGTTCCAGACTGTAGCGCCTAGAACCTCTCGGCCACCCCCGGCCAGCATCAACGGACAACCACGCCATAAATGACGTCAGGGCACCTATCAAGCAAGGTAGTATTTGCGCAGCAGTCCCACGTCCACAGCCGCTGTGTACACAGTCACAGACAGTGCAGTGCGGTATAATGAAGACGCCTACATTCTATCTGCTGTGGAGGACCATAGGAAGATTGGAAGCAGAGTTCCAAACTGATGTGGCGCGATGGCTTAATGTGAATCGTTCTGTTGGTTCCCGGATGAGGCAACAGTTTATAGAGACCGAAACTGTATCCCGGTGCGACATCAGAAAGTGTGGACCGTTATTTGGCTGTAAGAGCACGAAGGTACTGCCTTACTACTGCACTACAACTGGCATCTGGCCTAGGACCATGCCCTGGACGTGGCGTATTGAGGCAACTGCGGTACAGAAGGACTGAGTAGAGTGACCTGCTGTCTGTTTACCTGTGGCGTGTCTTCACTGAAAGGAATGTCTAGAGTGGAGCCGTCACATGCCACCTGGACTGTCGAATGGTGGGTCAATGTTCTTTTCGCAGATAAGGCCCGATTTGGTCTGGAGAGTGATTCTCGAAGGATTTGCATCTGGAGGGCACTTTGAACACGATTTCCGGAACGAAACATTGTGGAAAGAGTCCGATATCGAGGAGGATGCCTAATGGTGTGAGCAAGGAGTATGTTGACCACGCGAACACCTCTCCACGAAATTGTGTGGGTGAATCATTAACATTTAAGTGCTGTCAGGTACCGTGAGGTTGTTGCGAGATGCTGTGGGCCCAGACTTCGTGTTCATGGACAATAATGGTCGACCTCATAGAGCACGGGTTGTTGATGTTTTCTTGGAAACATCAGATACTGGACGCATGGCGTAGCCCACTCGAGCTCCCAATTTGAATCCCATAGAGAATGTCTGGGATCATGGCGTCAGCATCCACCAAGACTTGTGAGCAGCTCTGTAGGAATAATGGACGTTATAGCCTCAGCATGAGATTGATGACATCATTCACAGACCGTGCCGTCGTTGTCAGGCCTGAAATGGTGCCAGAGGTGGCCACACCCTATACTGAGTACATTAGCCAGTTGTCACAATGGGTGTGCAAATCTGTTAAGTTGGAAAAAATCGAAGATCATTTTTATCTAAAGTTATACATGTTCAGCTGATTACGTTCTGTATACATTACATAGTTTCTACTCTACTATCACCTATTTACACGGTTTTGTGGCAAAATAAACGTTACCTTGCAAAATTTCCGTTTGTTGTTTTAATTTCGGACACCAATATACATAATCAGTAAAGTCGCCCACCACACTTTTTTCAACCTAGGACACAAGTTACGTACTCGCAGTGCTGCAGAAGGAAAGGAGGTTAGGGTTTAATGTCCCGAAGACGTCGAGATCATTGGAGACGGACCACACGCTCCGGTTGGGAAAGATAATCGACTGCGTACTTTCAAAGCAGTCCAGCCCGTTACCGATTTCGGGGAATTACGGGAAACTTAAACTTGGGCCCAATTGCACATGAACCGTCGTCCTCCCAGCACAAATTTATTGTCTACACATTAAGGCACCTCTCTAGGTGCAGCGCCTTAGAAGTGTTCCAAACACTGTGTGTTAGTACGAGAGTTGCTCGAGAAGAAATGCACAATTAATCTCTAAACGTCCATATTATTTTCCATACCTTCGATGGTTTCACAGTATTTTAATACATTCTTGGCAGACAAAATGTAGTTCGTTCACATAATATCCGTCTCTTTAAACTGCCTAACCTAAGGCCTGTATACCCACACTGTAGAAGTCGGGACCAGCGTGTTTCAGCCTCTGTCCAGCAACCTTAAAAAGGAGTTGGCATCTTCAAATCTCGTTTCGCGAAGTGACTCCTTCAGTTTACCGAACAGGTGGTAACCACACAGTGCCAGGTCAGGGGTCTAGGATGTATGTTGCAGTGTTGTCCACCCAAGCTCTATCATCTCGGTGGTGGTTTTCTCTGTGTCATGTGACCGGGAGCTGTCACGCAACAGGAAAACATTGTGCTTTTCCCGGGCAAGTGCTCTGCCATCTGAGCTACCCAAGCACGACTCACGCCCCGTCCTCACAGCTTTACTTCTGCCAGTATCTCGTCTCTTACCTTCCAAACTTTACAGAAGCTCTCCTGCGAACCTTGCAGAATAAGCACTCCTGAAAGAAAGGATGTTGCGGAGACATGGATTAGCCATAGCTGCGAAAGGCAAAGGTCCCGAGTCCGAGTCTCGGTCCGGAACACCGAGATTTGCCTGCGAAAGGCAAAGGTCCCGAGTTCGAGTCTCGGTCCGGCACACAGTTTTAATCTGCCAGGAAGTTTCATATCAGCGCACACTCCACTGCAGAGTGAAAATCTCATTCTGGAAACATCCCCAAGGCTGTGGCTAAGCCATCTCTCCGCAATATCCTTTCTTTCAGGAGTGCTTGTTCTGCAAGGTTCGCAGGAGAGCTTCTGTAAAGTTTGGAAGGTAGGAGACGATGTACTGGCAGAAGTAAAGCTTTGAGAACGGGGCGTGATCGTGCTTGGGTAGCTCAGATGGTAGAGCACTTGCCCGGGAAAGGCAAAGGTCCCGAGTTTGAGTCTCGGTCCGGCACACAGTTTTAATCTGCCAGGAAGTTTCGAGATAGTACATAATTTCTGATTAATTTAGTGTAAAATTATTTTATGTGACCCCATGTTGTCTTAAAAGAAGGGAGTTATGCCACATTCAGAATGAAAGGACAATATAATAAAACAGTAGCTGGCGCGTTTGAATACGACCACTGTCGCATGGCGGAAACAGGGAGCGTCGTGATATGGAGGAAAGCTTGAATCCGTGCGCCGCCCTACAGCGAGAAACACGACTCTCATCGCCGACGTGAACGAGTTAATGTGACTGTTGTATTCCTTTGCGATCGCACGATCCTACCATAAGTATTTTTTGCTAGGGAATATCAAACGTGGAAATAATCAGACGTCACTTGTGTGACCATTAGTGGCCTATGAATGAGCAAAAACCTCTTGTCGAAATAATTTATTCATTTACAACAAATGCGCAATATTATTTAATTTACAGCCGAACATAATCAAGCAGAAAATTGAATCTAGTGATGAGGTACTGAACTGGAGGAAGCTGGGCGCAAAGGAGAATGGAATAATAAGACGTATCTCTTGAGTAGGATGTAGTGGGAAATTGTACTGCCACTTCGTGTGACAGTTGTGCAAAGGCTGGACAAGATGCGCATTTATCTAAGTGGGATCCTTGGCTTCTGATGTATGTAACACACCGCCTTCGAGGTGCCGACACTGACAAGGGCGCCCATGAGCACAACGATCTGTGGTAAGCCGTCGCCGCTAAAGTCAGCAGGCTGGGGTCCACCACTGATTTTCACGGATTGTGTCAGCAGATGTGAGGAGTGCATTACTGTAATTCAATTGAAATTTCAATATTGAACAACCTCTATCGGTGAATATCTGCAACAGTCAAAAGTAGCTTCTCGCTAAGGTGTGAGTAAGTCGTAAGCCAACTGGAGGGGCGCATCCCTTTTGCCAACAGCACAACCATGAGACAGTTAGGGGACACATTTTCGTGTGACAGATACGTAGATACATAAAAGTGCGGCTACTGACACACCATTGTATCACACCAACGAGCAATAAAAGAAGCTACTTTCGTTTTTTCACCACCCGTAATTTTAGAAATTTCTCTATGTCTTGTAGTAGTTTTTTCCTCATTTTCTCCGTTGCAAGGTTTAGTAAACAGCGAAATGTACCGGCTCTGTGGTGTTTTATAATACACTACTGGCCATTAAAATTGCTACACCAAGAATAAATGCAGATGATAAACGGGTATTCATTGGACAAATATATTATACTAGAACTGACATGTGATTACATTCTCACGCAATTTGGGTGCATAGATCCTGAGAAAGCAGTATCCAGAACAACCCCCTCTGGCCGTAATAACGGTCTTGATACGCCTGGGCTCTGATTCAAACAGAGCTTGGATGGCGTGTACAGGTACAGCTACCCATGCAGCTTCAACACGATACCAGAGTTCATCAAGGACTGGCGTATTGTGACGAGACAGTTGCTCGGCCACCATTAATCCGACGTTTTCAGTTGGTGAGAGTTCTGGAGAATGTGCTGGTCAGGGCAGCAGTCGTACATTTTCTGTATCCAGAAAAGCCCGTACAGGATCTGCAACATGCAGTCTTGCATTATCCTGCTGAAATGTAGGGTTTCGCAGCAATCGAATGAAGGGTAGTGCCACGAGTCGTAACATATCTGAAATGTAACGTCCACTGTTCAAAGTGCCGTCAATGCGAACAAAAGGTGACTGAGACGTGTAACCAATGGCACCCCATACCGTCACGCCGGGTCATACGCCAGTATGGCGATGACGAATACACGCATCCAGTGTGCGTTCCCCGCGATGTCGCCAAACACGGATGCGACCATCATGATGCTGTAAACAGAACCTGGATTCATCCGAAAAAATGACGTTTTGACATTCGTGCACCCAGGTTCGTCGTTGAGTACACCATCGCAGGCGCTCCTGTCTGTGTTGCAGCGTCAAGGGTAATCGCAGCCATGGTCTCCGAGCTGATAGTTCATGCTTTTGCTGGCCGAGCGGTTCTAGGCGCTACAGTCTGGAACCGCGCGACCGCTGTGGTCGCACCTCAGCAGTTAAGTCCCATAGTGCTCAGAGCCAGCCATGGTGCTGCAAACGTCGTCGAACTGTTCGTGCAGATGGTTGTTGTCTTGCAAAAGCCCCCATCTGTTGACTCAGGGATCGAGACGTGGCTGCACGATCCGTTAAAACCATGCGGATAAGATGCCTGTCATCTCGACTGCTAGTGATACGAGGCCATTGGGATGCAACACGGCCTTCCGTATTACCCTCCTGAACCCACCGATTCCATATTCTGCTAACAGTCATTGGATCTCGACCAACGCAAGCAGCAATGTCGCGGTACAATAAATCGCAATCGCGATAGGCTACTATCCGACCTTTATCAAAGTCGGAAACGTGATGGTACGCATTTCTCCTCCTTACACGGAGCATCACAACAACGTTTCACCAGGCAACGCTGGTCAACTCCTGTTTGTGTACGAGAAATCGGTTGGAAACTTTCCTCATGTCAGCACGTTGTAGGTGTCGCCACTGGCGCCAACCTTGTGTGAATGCTCTGAAAAGCTAATCATTTGTAAATCACAGCATCTTCTCCCCGCCGGTTAAATTTCGCATCTGTAGCAGGTCATCTTCGTGGTGTAGCAATTTTAATGGCCAGTAGTGTATTTTCTTCTATTTTCCCTATTGCAGCATGTTTCTCTGAAAATGGAAGCTACTTAAAATAGCATGATATGGGTAGTTTCATCTGTTGCGCCACAGAAAGATATGCTGCGCAAATGTAGATACTTTTAAATTTTTCCCCAGGCAGCATCGAGCCGAGCCAGGACAGACCTTAGCACAGTGTCACAGCTCGAATGACAAACAGCCAGGAGAGTCGATGCTGCAATTTCGTGGCACACAGCTGAGGCCGTTGCCACAAATTGCTTGAATGAGATGTCTGAGCCGCCAGTTCAGAGAGATAATCTCACTGTGGAAGGACCGTAACGTTGCTCTGACAGTGCTGAAAGGTGTCGTAACAACACAAATCTTACACAAGAACGCCTTTCAGCCCTCTAATATTGCGTAAAAGCACCAAGGTGAAGAGCTGAAAGCCACAGCGGAAACACTTACGAATCGTTAAGACCAGTGACGAAGGTATAAATCTTAAGACCACAATCGGTGATCCACATCAAGACTTAAGGTGATTGTCTGTGACAGACAGCTATTAATACTACGTTTCCTGAACCACTTTAGGCTGCATGTACATTGCATCCGGAAGTCGCTGGTTCCGATCCGGAGTAAAAAACAAACACCAGATGGCTAATGCACGTGTCTACATTGGAGGGACGAGCGCAGTACTACGTCGTCCGGCAGCGGACTGGCAGATTGGCCAACCACACAGGTTTGTTTCCAGTCCGGCAGTGCAGTCCGGCGGTGCACCACGAACGGGATGATCGACAACGAGTTTCTAATTCATCTCGTGAGGAATGAGCCTCGCTTGTGGAACTAGCGGATTAAAGGCTATCATATCCGGGAAATTAAGCGAGAACTGTGGGAATCTATTGGCTATGGTTCAAATGGCTCTGAGCACTATGGGACTCAACTGCTGAGGTCATTAGTCCCCTAGAACTTAGAACTAGTTAAACCTAACTAACCTAAGGACATCACAAACATCCATGCCCGAGGCAGGATTCGAACCTGCGACCGTAGCGGAATCTATTGGAGAGCAACTATCAGTCAAAGGAAAATATTGAAATTATGTTGCAATGGTTTTACTGTTTGCTTTCAAATCAGTACATGTTACTACATATCAGTACTAATTTCAACCATATTACTTTTAACATAGAATTTTTTTTTATGAAACTGTCAAAATGAAATAAGTTTTTAATTGCTAAAATACTACTCGATGCGTTCGTTTTGCCACGGAACGGCGCCACTCCCATCGAAGTATGACTTGAATTTCTCTCTGATAATTAGAGCAAAGAAGGGAAGGCAGAAAGGTGGAAGGAGTATATAGAGGGTTTATACAAGGGCGATGTACATGAGGACAATATTATGGAAATGGAAGAGGATGTAGATGAAGATGAAATGGGAGATAAGATACTGCGTGCAGAGTTTGACAGAGCACTGAAACACCTGAGTCGAAACAAGGCCCCGGGAGTAGACAACATTCCATTAGAACTACTGATGGCCTTGGGAGAGCCAGTCATGACAAAACTCTACCATCTGGTGAGCAAGATGTATGAAACAGGCGAAATACCCACAGACTTCAAGAAGAATATAGTAATTCCAATCCCAAAGAAAGCAGGTGTTGACAGATGTGAAAATTACCGAACTATCAGTTTAATAAGTCACAGCTGTAAAATACTAACGCGAATTCTTTACAGACGAATGGAAAAACTGGTAGAAGCCGACCTCGGGGAAGATCAGTTTGGATTCCGTAGAAATGATGGAACACGTGAGGCAATACTGACCTTACGACTTATCTTAGAAGAAAGATTAAGAAAAGGCAAACCTACGTTTCTAGCATTTGTAGACTTAGAGAAAGCTTTTGACAACGTTAACTGGAATACTCTCTTTCAAATTCTGAAGGTGGCAGGGGTAAAATACAGGGAGCGAAACGCTATTTACAATTTGTACAGAAACCAGATGGCAGTTATAAGAGTCGAGGGGCATGAAAGGGAAGCTGTGGTTGGGAAAGGAGTGAGACAGGGTTGTAGCCTCTCCCCGATGTTATTCAATCTGTATATTGAGCAAGCAGTAAAGGAAACAAAAGAAAAATTAGGAGTAGGTATTAAAATTCATGGAGAAGAAGTAAAAACTTTGAGGTTCGCCGATGACATTGTAATTCTGTCAGAGACAGCAAAGGACTTGGAAGAGCAGTTGAACGGAATGGACAGTGTCTTGAAAGGAGGATAAGAGATGAACATCAACAAAACCAAAACGAGGATAATGGAATGTAGTCAAATTAAATCGGGTGATGCTGAGGGGATTAGATTAGGAAATGAGACACTTAAAGTAGTAAAGGAGTTTTGCTATTTAGGGAGTAAAATAACTGATGATGGTCGAAGTAGAGAGGATATAAAATATAGACTGGCAATGGCAAGGAAATTGTTTCTGAAGAAGAGAAATTTGTTAACATCGAGTATAGATTCAAGTGTCAGGAAGTCGTTTCTGAAAGTATTTGTATGGAGCGTAGCCATGTATGGAAGTGAAACATGGACGATAACCAGTCTGGACAAGATGAGAATAGAAGCTTTCGAAATGTGGTGCTACAGAATAATGCTGAAGATAAGGTGGGTAGATCACGTAACTAATGAGGAGGTATTGAATAGGATTGGGGAGAAGAGAAGTTTGTGGCACAACTTGACTAGAAGAAGGGATCGGTTGGTAGGACATGTTTTGAGGCATCAAGGGATCACAAATTTAGGATTGGAGGGCAGCGTGGAGGGTAAAAATCGTAGAGGGAGACCAAGAGATCAATACACTAAGCAAATTCAGAAGGATGTAGGTTGCAGTAGGTACTGGGAGATGAAGAAGCTTGCACAGGATAGAGTAGCATGGAGAGCTGCATCAAACCAGTCTCAGGACTCAAGACCACAACAACAACAACAACAATTAGAGCCTGTTGCGGCGGTCTGTTGAACGTTCTTGATGAACCACTTTCTTGACTTGGTGACGCACTTGCGTCTTCTTCTAAACGTGCGGAGTTAAAAAAGTCACCACCATTGCGGTCAATAATTGTGTTGTGCAGTAAGCAAATACATTTCACTATCCTCTGCACTTTTCCAGGTTCTGTTTCAATACATTTTCCCAGTAAACGCCACTTGGCAGTCTTGATACCGAAAGCACACTCTACACATCTTCTAGCCCTCGATAGCCTGTAATTGAAAACTTTTTCTTCGTGTGAGAGATGCCGTTTGGAATAGGGTTTCATGAGGTAAGTTTTCAAAGGATATGCATCGTCTCCAAGCAAGACAAACGGCATATCTGTAGTAATTCCTTCGACAGGCGACTGGAATGATACATTCCCTGAAGATGGAATGGCCAGTTATATCGTCTCTTATTCCTTCAAGTTTAAAGTCAAACTTTTGTGTAGACATGTGGTAGTTGTCTTTGAACTTATCTGGAAAATTTCGCAGTGACTAGCAAGTTGTAGAAAACTCCCCTGGAGATCTGTCTTCATTAAAAAGATGCACCCAAGTCCTTTTCCTACGTCTTTTAAGGCGAATGTTCTTGTCTAGCAGCAGCCAACACAAAAAATCATCATCCGAATCACTCATGATACCTTCTCAACAACTGCAACTGCTGACCTACAGTATGTAACTGAGTACAGTGTGGAAACTCATGAATGACGACAGTACACTGGGTTGAGTTCAGTGTAATCACTTCCCGTCCCACGTGCGACAGCTGCGCTCCGTTGCCGGATCGGCTCGGACCCAGTGTAGGCTTTCACGTCGGACGACGCCGGAGAGCGTTTATGGCCCTTCACCGGATCGGATCGGAATGGAAGACTTCCGAGCGTAATGTAGGCGCAGCTAGCTAGTCGGCTGGGCCTTGCCGATGTGAGCTGCCAACCTCTCATCCACTTACGTGATGATATGGAGCCTTCCACCACAATAGGAGTGAAAACTGATGGTGCTTGCTATCACACTGTAACTGTACTTGACAGGTGCACTAGCCGCCGCTGTCCCCCGACTCACATCTGTGAGCAGACACTAGTGGCCGTCCTTTGCCGGAGAGCCCGTGCCGTAATGCCGCACCATCACCGACATGCTCCGCAGAGCTGTTGGAAACTTAGTAGGGCACTCCTTACGAGATCCGTGAGTGTGGCCTAGACAAAAGCGTCGTCGAGCTGTTGGTCATCACCACTGAACAGGTAATACTTGACGCAAGTTGGCAAGCAGAACAACTAGATGCCAGTAATACCGGGATGAGAGAGCTGTGGGATCAGAAATGTCAACTTATTGAAAATCCTGAAGAGCGTGAGTGGTCCCGAAAGTGTAACTGTGATACTGCTGGCGCAGAGCTCGACAGGAAGCTATGGGTCAAATTGAAGGGAGCTCGACCTGGGAATGGACGGTGCACAGACACTCTTTACAAATGGGGTGCTACAGAGTCTCCGGTTCGTGACTGTGGGGCTCCGAACCAGACAATCAAGCACATTGGAGATGAATCCCCTTTCGTTTCTGTCAGGGGAGTTGGAGCGACCTCATGAAAGCTGATGATACAGCTCTTATATGGAGTAGGACCTTAGATATCGACACTTAGTTACTTTTGCATTTTCGTTTTCTTTTTATATACTTATACTAACGTTATACACCTGTATTATTAAACTGCATGTGAGACATACGAATAAATAAATAAAAAGCTGAATTGGCTACCCTGCTTCTGGATGCTCATGCTGTGAGAGCTGCTGTGACCTCGTCAGTGGCCTCAACAGACTGCTTGCTGCATCCACTGCTCTCCTCGCTGCTGCTGTGGAGAAGACAATTCAATTCTAAACCAAAGCTAATAAATGTGTACCGAAACTTCCAGGCAGATTAAAAATGTGTGCCAGACCGAGAGTCGAACTCGGGACGTTTGCCTTTCGCGGGCAATCTGAGCTACGCAAGCACGACTCACGGCCCCTCCTCACAGCTTTACTTCTGCCAGTACCTCGTCTCCTACCTCGCAGGAGAGCTTCTGTAAAGTTTGGAAGGTAGGAGGCGAGGTTCTGGCAGAAGTAAAGCCGTGAAGAGGGGCCGTGAGTCGTGCTTGCGTAGCTCAGATTGCCCGTGAAAGGCAAAGGTCCCGAGTTCGAGTCTCGGTCCGGCACACAGTTTTAATCTGCCAGGAAGTTTCATATTAGCGCACACTCCGCTGCAGAGTGAAAATCTCATTCTGAAATGTGTACCGCTCTAATGCTTTCCCAGTAGAGCTCACGGCACCTGACAGGCCCTCACCGCCGTGCTTCACACTTCGTCCTTCTACATCCAACAGGGTCACAGTCCACCGACCATTGCACATCTTAAAAATTCAACTTCCTCGTGAAAAATATCATTTTCTCTGGTGCAAGATTTAGTATGCCTGATTTCGCATTTTATATCCAGCTCGGACATGTATCAACCTTTGCTGTCACAAAACTGTAAGCCCTCCCCTCCATCTCGACCCTGAAGTCTCCAGTTTGAAACTCATGTAGATTACTGGCGGAAGCGAGCACTGCTTCAAACTTTGTATAACCTTCTAACTGTTTTAAGATGGACTCAATTGCTGTACCACAAAACTATTGAGACCACTCTTCGGAAAATTAATCACCTTTTGGGCTCTGGCTCCGTAATTTATATGTGTGCCACTACAGTTATCACTGAGATTTGGTACCGGTATTTGCGTGTTGAAATACTCAAGTATTACAGACCAATACAGATTTTTAAAGGGGTTTCAAAGTCTGTCGTTGTTTTTATCAGCATGCATTGAGAGGTGGCCATTGTGTCGCAAGTTACTGTCACACATCGCTCATGAGCGCACTGTGTGTAACTCACTTGTTGACTCACAGACGATCCGTCACAATCCATCTCTGTCTGCAGAAACGGTATATCTTAGCAAACAGGAACGAGCAGCCATCTCTTGTAGCAACGCTGCAGCTTTGATCAGTGCTAGCCAATCAGAGCGCTGGGCGCACGCAGTTCTGTTGGTCGCCTGACGCCTTTTGAAACAATAAGGCACTTTCTCCCTCGTCTCTCAGCCTGAGCAACACACGAGAACAAGAGTGATTCAGACTCCAGACTCATGTATTGTGTATTTTGTATGGCCGCATTCGATCGGAATGGTGTGACTGCAGCAAGCTGAGAGCATTCTGGTCTTATTAATGTAATTGCGAGAGTGTCGAAGTTAGGTAATACATTCTTTTTCTCGATGCATTTTGCATTTGGACTTGTGTAGGTAATGTACCTTTGTTCTCGTTCCTTATCGCGTCATAACATGGGGAAATTGTATCTGTCCCTGAGTTAGCCATCTCTAAATTCAAGTGACTTATAAATATCCTGTCATTGACAGGACTATTCATAAACAGGGTCTAAATTAGTTCTCACATAATTTTATACCCAGATGTTTGGATGGGATGCTAGCCGTGCTAATAAGATATTTGACTTTCACCATAATGGTTGATTTTGTGTATCAGATTTATTCGCGCGTTGTTTTGATTTTTCATTTCTTTGGACCTCGCGAACCCACTATCTTCACCTTCCTGTCGTTCACAAATTCTACCACGTATACCTCAGTCCATGTTAGACTACTTAATATTTGTTTCATGTAAAGTGTGGTTCCGTCTATTTATATTGAAAGCTGCTCAGAACCTACACTACGCATACTTACAGTGCTTGCATTTACTTTCTGCAATAAATTTACACCAATCCAGGTAAGAGGACTGTAACTTGATTCTTTGAGTTGTACAGCGGTGGAGACAGCTTTCACAACACAAGCTCTCTACTTTCACGTTATGAGGTAGTGTAAGCAGCACATGACAGACGTGTTTGTCCAGCACAAACTGTGACTATGAAGTTCGGTACTGATATCTTTTGAGGCTGTGTGGTATGAGGCCTACATTTAATATTTAGTTCAGTACTCAGTTGTGTTGCTTCCGAGTAACTCCCTATTACGTTGTACTTTGCGGAGAGTTTGCCATCTCTGAACTCTTACTTCAAAGTCAGTTTATGTTATCAATGTGTCATATTTAGTGTCTGGGCGTATATGTCAGGGCAGAAACAGGGTACGAAATTGGTACAGTTGAAAAAGCAGTAGCAAGCTTGAAAAGGTTTATGAGAAGCTGTTTTACAGGGTCTATTGACCTACATCTCTGAAAACTGGACTGAGTTTGCCTAAGGAAATTTGTGGTAAGTTCCTGTGGAACCAAACTGCTGAGGTCATCGGTTCCTAGGTATACACACTACTTAACCTAGCTTAAACTAACGCTAAGGACAACAGACGCACACGCCCATGCCCGAGGGAGGCGCGGAGAATGTGCCCCCTCCGGCGGGGGTAGCCGCGCGAACCGTGGCGAGGCGCCCAAGACCTCGCAGCTCTCTGGCTAAGGCTAACAAGTGGTCATCTGGGAGTCAATGATGTACCTCATCCAGCATTTGGATCAGGTAATCAGTGATTCTACGTTGTCCTATGTCCCACTCTCATTATTCGTCGCTGTGTAATATTTTGGGCGTACAGAATCCTGCCCATTCAACTAACTATATATTGGATTTATATTCTGGACCGTTGATCCTTTTTAATATAGCGTTTCCGCTCTCAGCCCTTAATTACATTTTGTCACATTGATGCTGAAGTCGTGCTCCGAACATTTGAAGTTTCCTCTGAAGAACTGCACTACTGGCAATTAAAATTGCTACGGCGCGAAGATGACCTGCTACAGAGGCGAAATTTAACCGACAGGAAGAAGATGCTGTGATATGCAAATAATTAGTTTTTCAGAGCATTCACACAAGGTTGGCCCGGTGGCGACACCTACAACGTGCTGACATGAAAGTTTCTAACCGATTTCTCATACACAAACAGCAGTTAACTGGCGTTGTCTGGTGAATGCCTCGTGTAAGGAGGAGAAATGCGTACCATTACGTTTTCTGGATACAGAAAATGTTCGACTGCTGCCCTGGCCAGCACATTCTCCAGATCTCTCACCAACTGAAAACGTCTGGTCAATGGTGGCCGAGCAACTGACTCGTCACAATACGCCAGTCACTACTCTTGATGAACTGTGGTATCGTGTCGAAGCTGAATGGCCAGCTGTACTGTACACGCCATCCAAGCTCTGTTTGACTTAATGTCCAGGCGTATCAAGGTCGTTATTACGGCCTGAGGTGGTTGTTCTGATTACTGATTTCTCAGGATCTATGCACCCAAATTGCGTGAAAATTTAATCACATGTCATTTCTAGTATAATATATTTGTCCAATAAATACCCGTTTATCATCTGCATTTCTTCTTGGTGTAGCAATTTTAATGGCCAGTGTTGTACAAATGCTACTGTGTGGGTATAGATGTTTCCAGCAGACAACCAGTTTCACCACAGCAGTATCTTCACGATCTGGTTGGACTCCCGCTCCCTCAGTTTGGATGGGGGCGTATCCAGTGTCTTCGATTGTAACTTACATAGCTACTTCGGGCATATTCACAGGTGGTGAATAGTGGAGGCTCCCCGTGATAGGAGCCTGTCTTTAAATACCGTGAACTGGCGCCTCTGTGCCAGAGATCTGGGTACAGTTGCGGCGCTGGTCTGAGATGACGGTCTTTTGTGAGAACGTATAAGGCGTAGCTATGAAACTCACTAAAATATGCGCGCAGTTGTGAGACGTGAACGGATCCTCTACGGCGCCTCGTCCAGTGTGGTGAGAGGAGCAAAACTAGTATCTCCCTGGAAGGGAAGCATTGGGGGACTATTAGTGTTGCCTTCCGGTACGCGATGTAACCCCTTGTCAGGCTGCACAGTGATTACCCACGAAACTGTCTGAAACTACAGCATAGCTAGATGCAGACTGCAGGCTACCAGGCAGTGTAAGATGTATGGTAGAGGTAACAATCAAGTGTCCTCGACAGCTAGTCATCAGGTATGGTGACATAAACTTCATCAACACATCTCATAAACACGCAGTTTTGAGATGTCGATTGAGCTGCTTAGTATACCACTAAGATGCAAAAAATCTGATCCCTGGCGGCGTACAGACTTAAGAGAAATAATGTCGCACAATGGACAATGTCTTGTTAAAAGAAAATTAAGCATGAGAATGTAGGGATCACACCTCACACAGCTATATTTATGGAGGGATTCATCAAAATACAAAAGAAAATTAGGTTCGTGATTTGAAGAAAGATTCCTGGAAAAAGCAAGAACGAACACCAATACTTCTGTCTAAGCGTGTGATGGGTGCAATAGCTGGCTCCCAGGGTTAAATCTGCACAATGAAACTCTGACGCAAATTAAGGACATCCACGACCCCCTCGATTTGGTGACTGCATCGATTGCATGAACTTAATACCACGAGTGTAAAAAATCGCAGCAGCAGCGCTGGATATTCCGAGTCCAGCTCGGCCTCTGTACTTTTCTCGAAGTCGAACACAGCCCTCTGTGCAGTTCTCTGCCACGACGTGGAGCAGCTCTACTCTTCGATATCCCTCCAGCAAGTGTGTTCCGACTTTTACTCTATGAAACTTAGCTGGTTCTGCCAGCGTCACACTCTCGCTGGCCAATTGCAGCAGATCTTACGAGTTCTCACCAGTAATAATATTATAAACAAGTTTAACAATTTCCTACACTCAAATATTTTGTCATGTTTAATCAATAATGTTGCAACGTGAGAGAAAAAACATAAAACCTCTCCCACTGCATGACTGCTTTCCAACCATGACCCACCACCAGCCTTGCTTGTAGATATGCATGAAAAATACTGACTTCTACCAAAATACTCGTAATTACTGTGTGCACGCCAATCACAGAACCCCTTATCCAGATTTAACTGAACGTTTGTGCATGGCACGATGGTGTGGGCAAGGATTATGTTTACCCCGTGAACACCCCTTCACGAAATTATACGGGTGAATTGGCAATGTTTAACTACTGTCAGGAATGGTGACGAGATCTTGGTACCTCGTGTGCAGTTGTTGCGAGGTGCTTTGGGCCCGGACTTCGTATTGATGGACGATAATGGTCGACCTCATAGAGCATGGATGGTTGATGTTTTCGTGGAAATGGATCATACTGCACCCATGGCGTGGGCTGCTCGCTGTCCCGATTTGAATCCCGTGGAGCATGTCTGGGATGCACGGGAGACGGATTGCATCACGTCAGCTTCCACCAACCACTCTCCAAGACTTCCGAGCAGCTCTGCAGGAGGAACGTGCATTATTGCGTCAACAGGAGACTGATGACATCATTCACAACATCCCCTGTCGTAGTCATGCCTGTATTGCTGCCAGAGGTGTTCACACCCCATACTGAGGACATTAACGAGTTGTCGGAATCTGTGTGCAAATCCGTTACGTTGGAAAATATGAAAAACATTTTTGTCTGTCGTCATGCATGTTGCAGGTATTTACGTTTCTGTATGTTTTACATTGTTTCTACTTTACTATCACCTGTCTATATTGTTTTGTTGCAAAATAAACGCAACCTTCCAAAATTTCCGTTTGTTGCTTTAATTTTGGACACCAGTGTATGTTCGGCAGCGTTCAAGGATTTCAGTTCGACTTGATGCTAATTCCACAGATACACTGGAGCTTCGTTACATTAAGGAACAATGCAGTGTTGTGGCGTGGTCGTACACACCGTCCTTATAGGATAAGGAAGAAGTTATGGCTCTGAACACTATGGGACTTAACTGCTGCGGTCATCAGTCCCCCAGAACGTAGAGCTACTTAAACCTATCTAACCTGAGGACATCACACACATCCATGCCCGAGGCAGGATTCGAACCTGCGACCGCAGCGCCTAGAACCGCATGGCCACTCCGGCCGGCCGAAGAAGTTAGTTGCACATATTCAATGACTCGTAGATTCACTCCAACACATGTGACCTGCGTAACCCAGCCGCCTTTATGAGCGACATTGATGTCTTACAGGCCGGCCGAAGTGGCCGAGCGGTTCTAGGCGCTGCAGTCTGGAACCGCGCGACCGCTACGGTCGCAGGTTCGAATCCTGCCTCGGGAATGGATGTGTGTGATGTCCTTAGGTTGGTTAGGTTTAAGTAGCTCTAAGTTCTAGGGGACTGATGACCTTAGAAGTTAAGTCCCATAGTGCTCAGAGCCATTTGAACCATTTTTGATGTCTTACAAGCGACCAAATACGGTTATTGTCGTTTTCAGTCCAGAGACTGGTTTGATGCATCTCTCTACGCTACTCTATCCTGTGCAATCTTCTTCATCTCTAAGTTTTACTGCAGCTTACATCCTTCTGAATCTGCTTACTGTATTCATATCTTCGTCTCCCTCTATGATTTTACCCTCCACCCTAGCCCCACTCCCAACCTCGTACACACACACACACACACTTCTTTTCAATACTAAATTGTGGATCCCTTGAAGTCCCTGAATGTGTCCTATCAATAGGTCCCTACTCTAGTCAGGTTGTGCTCCAATTTTTTTTTCTCTCCAATTCCATTCAGTATCTCTTCATTAGTTGTGCTATCTACCCATCCAAAATTGAGCGTTCTTCTGTAGTAGCACATTTCAAAAAAAGCAAGCTCTCCGTCTTCAGGTCACAAGTGGCCCATCGGAACCATCCGACCGCCGTGTCATCCTCAGCTGAGAATGCAGATAGGAGGCGCGTGTGGTCAGCACACCGCTCTCCCGGTCCTTGCGATGGTTTTCTGGGACCGTAGCCGCTACTTTTCGGTCGAGTAGCTCCTCAATTGGCATCACGAGGCTGAGTGCACCCCGAAAAATGGCATCAGCACATGGAGGCCCATCCAAGTGCCGGCCACATCCGACAGCGCTTAACTTCGGTGATCTGACGGAAACCGGTGTACCCACTGCGGTAAGGCCGTTGCCCACATTTCAAAAGCTTGTATTCTTTTCTTGTCTAAACTCTTTAATGTCCACGTTTCACTTCCATACACTACACTCGAGAAGACTTTCTAACACTTAAATCTACATTCGACGTTAAGAAATTTCTCTTCTTCAGAAATGCTGTTCTTTCCATAGCCAGTCTACATTTTATATCCTCTCCGTTTCGGCCATCATCAGTTATTTTACTGTCCAAATAGCAAAACTCATCTACTACTTTAAGTGTCTTGTTTCCTAATCTAGTTCCCTCATTATCACCTGATGATGGAACACAGTCTAATTAAATCAGGTGATGCCGACGAAATTAGAGAAGGAAATGAGACACTTAAAACAGCAGATGAATTTTGCTATTTGGGAATCAAAATAATTGATGATGGTCAAAGTAGGGAGGCAGACTGGCAATGGCAAGAAAAGCATTCCTGAAGAAGTGAAATTTGTCAAAATCGACTATAGATTTGTGTGCCAGGAAGTCCTTTCTGAAAGTATTTGTATGGAATGTAGCCACGTACGGAAGTGAAACATGGACGATAAATAATTCAGACAAGAAGAGAATAGAAGCTTTTGAAACGGGGTGCTACAGAAGACTGCTGAAGACTAGATGGGTAGATCACGTAACTAATGCGGCGGTGGTGAATAGAACTGGGGAGAAAATAAATTTGTGGTACGACCTGACTAGAAGAAGGACACGTTCTGAGGCATCAAGGGATCACCAATTTACTGCTGGAGGGAAGCGTGGGAGGTAAAAATCGCAGAGGGAGACCAAGAGGTGAATACAGTAAGCAGGTTCAGAAGGACGTAGGTTGCAGTAGGTACTGGGAGATGAAGAGGCTTACAAAGACAGAGCAGCGTGGAGAGCTGCATCAAATCAGTCTTTGGACTGAAGACCACAACAACAACACCTGGTTTAATTCGACTACATTTCATTATCCTTGTTTTGCTTTTGTTGATGTTCACCGTATACCCACCTTTCAAGACACTGTCCATCTCGTTTAATTGCTCTTCTAAGTCCCTTGCTGTCTCTGACAGAACTACAATGTCGTCGGTAAACCTCAAAGTTTTTATTTTTCTCCCGGAACTTTGATTCCTTCTACAGATTTTTCCTTGGTTTTCTTTACTGTTTGTTCAATGTACAGGTTGAATAAGATCGGGAATAGGCTACAATCCTGTCTCACTGCCTTCTCAATTACTGCTTCTTCTTCATAGTACTGCTTACATTATAATACGTTAAATTGCACCTCTTCCAAGCAACAAATGGAATAAAACTTTTTACGACAGTCTGTAGCGTTAGCAGCTTCCAGCCATATTAATTTCAGCTTAAAATCTATATTACTTTTAGAGATATGCAAAATTACATGTACACAGAATTTAGAACTTCCACGAATTAATAATTTCCTGACAAGTTGTGATATTCGCTATTTATGACTTCATTAAAACAGCAAATACGAGTAGTTAATACTTTCAGTCAGAAGGCAAATACTTGTTTATAAATAATGATTAATGTATAATAAGGCGTCGCATAGCGACGGTGGAATTTTCTAAATAATGTAATTCGTCGTCTTTGGGCGGCAATATAAACAGAAAAATACGGATAGATTTTATTGCAAAAAAATGTCTCCTAAGACACTCCTCTTATGAAATTCATTTTCCTTGTGCCCGTTCCTTTTGATCCTGGTTCATTAACCCAGACCAAGGGTCGACTTGTAAAAGGCACGTGTGCTTCGAGGCAAAGCAGGGCTTATGAGAAATGAGACAAGTAGCGCGATGAACTTCGCTAGCTTTGGTAATGTTTGTTATGGACCGGTTGCGTAAACCCAGTGAACTGTCGGTAATTCCATTCATGCGAAAAATAGTAGACACGCGTTACCCTATTTTTTTTAGCAGAGAACGATTGCTGAGTACATGTTATCCAGTCTGCCCTCAAATATAAAAAAAAAAAATTTGCAAGCACAAAAAAAAAGATTCTGCGTTAAATGCGTACTCGTTAAGTAGTAGATATGCTGCGTGGCAGTATAAAATGATCTTGGGTGCACTAAAGAATAAATGCAACGAGTGTTGCGAAACCTGTAGTTATCATAATGAGGAGATGAGCCCTTAAAAGAAAGTTTGAAACAATATTTTTAGGTTCACTAGTGAAAGTAAACCTTGAGATATGAAGAGTCCATTCATAAAGCAGTTGTTCGCTGGACTTAACAAAAGGAGTGACCATTAATTGTAAATATTAGCTCGTAAGTGATCTTTTGTAAATAGTAGAATATAAGTCTTTCTGTACCAATGGAGGAAACCTGCAAAATTGATTGTTTTGTAAATGAACTCAATCGGCGACGGAACTAAGCACGAATGCTGTGTGAAGATGCACACTAAAGTGCGACGTGCATAATAAAAATAACTGTTCACTGTATATTGGCGGTAGTGTTATACTGCAAGTGTAAAAAGAAGTCAAGGCTACGACAACAGGTGCAACGCAAAGTTCAGTGTTGTTCCAAGTGCAGCGACAGCTAAAACATTCGTCGTCACTTACCTGTGAGCCTCATGGGAGGCAGTTGACAGAGAAGTATGGAGGCAGCTTCAGTGTCCGGCTCCTCCGATGGAAAACGCGCGCGAGGTGTTTGTATCGATGCACTCGTGTGGTACGAAGTTCACAAAAAAAAGGAGCAATCGACGACCAGCAGCTCAATACAGCCTGAGCGCGAACGGATAATGAGTATTGGAGCGCACGCAACACTGTGCAGCCGCTGTGAGTGGCTGACGTGTGGGTGACGAAACAATCCAAACTTTAAACTGCTAACCGCCATGACTTCCATCGTACATACTGGAGGAAAGACATTTGTACACTTGTGTGACTACATTTTCATACGTAAATTAAGCAATTTTCTTGAGTTGAAGTTAAGATGAGTGAGAAGTAGATTGTTAGACTACTCAGGCCTTAAAGCCATTAATACCGGCACTCCTGAAGACTGCTAAAATGAATTATAATCCTGTCTCTTGATGGACAAAGAAAATGAATGTGCACTATAGGAAGACCCTAAACTCCAGACCAGTCCCGATCCTTAACAAATGTATCCAGTAGGTTGTAAGTTATACTAATTATTTTCCACTTCTTCTGTTTCATATTGTAAATAAAAACCCGGGAAGCCACTTGAATTCCTGGCACCACAGTGGAAAGGACAGATGTACTGCATGATGAACGCCGTAGACAGCTAACACAGAAAGTGAAAGCATCACGAAGTGTAGTGCTACGTTATTAAACTGTAATTGAACCACAATGAGTCAACAGATGCTCGAACATTGTCCACTCTAGTTTAGTGAAAATAAGCACTCACTGTATTCATGTATTAGTCGTTAAGCTCAAGATAAAGTAATTTCTGAATTCTATCCCCTGAACTGCGAAATGAACGTTCACTTATTGTTATAAGCAAATATGGACCAAACTTAAATATGCACATAAATGTTAATCTTGGTATTATGGATTGAAGTGACTGATGAACAAAGAATGAAAAACTTTATTTTGAAAAATGATAAATATCTAATATATGTTTATAAATGTAATTTCAATTTATGTACATAGTACGCCAGTAACATTATGTAAATGTCACACCAAACACGAATATCTCATGAGGATATGAGGATAGAGGTAATCCTTCGGCATTCCCTCTCTCCTCATGGGAGGCAATGTGATATTCGCTATTTTTGACTTCATTAAAACAGCAAATACGAGTAGTTAATACTTTCAGCCAGAAGGCAAATACTTGTTCATAAATAATGATTAATGTATAATAAGGCGTCGCATAGCGACGGTGGAATTTTCTAAATAATGTAATTCGCCGTCTTTGGACGGCAATATAAACAGAAAAGTACGGATAGATATGCGATCCTTCACTATTTTGTTCGCTGGAGAACAAATGAAGCCTTGAGCGCTGAAGACTTGTGCTGTTTTTCTCAAGTAAGACGGACGCAGATTTGTGGCAGTCTGATCTAATTTTTACTAAATGTATAAAAACGTGTTATGTCTACGTTTGAGTGAAGTGTAAAGAACTGTTATAACTTACCGTGACGACGCACGAGCGACTCGAAGAAGACAATGGCCATATAAAAGAGCGCTCAATGGACATGATACGGACATAAAAATCTACCGTCATTGTAGTACTAAGCTTAAGACACCAAGATCAGCAGTCCAATGTGCGTGTTACATTGATAAAATGAAAACTGTTTTATCGTCTTCTTGCATCAGCTTTAATATTGAATTTCCCATTTGTGTGATGTTACAGTTATTTTTGCGCCCTTAAGAACTTTCTGGTCCCTTAGGAAATTGTTTTGTCATAACAATAACTTCACAACCGGGTATGATCGTATCTACGATCATGAAGTAATTAGAAAGACGATAACGCAATTTCTTAATCAATAGCACGCTAGTTGTGACTGCCTCAAGCCACGCGAAACTGCAAGTAAAAACTATTCACATCTCATAATGCAATATTTTATGACAATGGTCAATCCATGATTCCTACGCCAATTGTGATTGATAAAACAGTAAGCTAAATCTCAATTTCCAACTTTCCATTGAATAACAACATCACTTTTATTTTGTAACATCACAAAGCTCATGAGCATTAGCTAAACATCATTCAAGAAGTTTGACGATGTATCTAGCTTTCCAGTAACAAGGAATAACAGTTCAGTAAATTACTTTATTTTTACATAATAATTCTTATTTTTCATTCATATATTACTTTAGGTAAACTAGTGTCAGTTATAATCGTTTTATTACCTGAGTGAATGAGAAGAGTAAGTGCGGTATGTATGTGGCATTTGAATGTTTGGAATTGATCGTAACTGAGTGTAGGACAGCGTGGCAACATGAATCTTTATCGTGTGTGAGTCAGATGCAATGTCGAAATTTATGAACTGGAAGGCGCCAGTTTAAGGTACTGGAGAAACAAGTAGCTTACTGTAACTTTTCTACTGTTTATTTTTGTGAACTGAAACTGAAGTAAAATGAACCGCTATTCTTTGTAAGTCGTGTATATGCGTTGTTGCCCTGAACAATACAAGTGGTGTTAATTACAAAAACGCTATCTGATGAAATGAGTCTCAGAGACTTACACTGTATAACTGTATTTTTAATTAACTTTGCCAAAGTTATAAGAAATCATAACTGTATATTAAATAAGCTGTTCTGTGAAATTCAGTTGTGCAGTACAGCGAAGTGCTACAATCCCTGACGTCACAACACGTGACTTGCAGTTCCAACACCAGAAGTTAACAGAATGAAAATGTTACATAAAATTACTAACTGAATTTTGAAAGAATGAATTACCAAAATGTTTCTGTAAGAACGCCCTGTGAATTTACGTACTCAAAACTGACTAACAAATTTCTAAACACTGAATAACACTCGCACGAATGAAACAGTGCACAGTCAGAATAACTGTCTGACAAGAAATGTAATCATAACTGAACTTTACCTACACTGAACCTGACAATAATTTTGAAACGCAACACCTAACTATGAATGATTTCACTGTGTCCTGACTGTTCCGTAAATGGCCCCAACAAATTTTTTTCGCGTACCTGTGGTAACGAAAACTCGATATTGCTCGAAATGATGAAAATAAAATATGCAGCGCAGTAGTAAGCAGGCTAACTGCAAAGAAAAAAAAAGTTGCAATGCATGTACGTGCAGCTTTTCTAAGCAGCTCACGCTTCAATCACTGTGTTTCACGAAGTGCAATACGGCGACACAAAAGATCAGAAAATCTTTCGTGAGAGGGCGGTGATGGACTTTCGAGTTGCGAAATACTTACATGGAAACAAACGTTTGAAAAACTGTACTGCAAAAACTGAAAATCATTGTCTGACTATTGCAATCATCTCTACAAAATCTATCTTTTATTACAAATTATACTCTGCAAAGATTAAGTACTGAAAATGGTACAGGACTGGTAAAATCTATAACTCCAGAGTGGAAGCCGTGTGAACTGATAACTACACTTACTCTCGTCTGAACAAGAACTCTGAGAAAAAATTCCACTAAAAGTTTCCGCTTTTCAAAGGCATCACTTACACGCAAGCAGCCAGTGCAGCAAAATTACCTCATAAGCTTCACTTGTCCAATTAATTTTTTCCAAATCATATACCAGAATTCATCATCCTCCGTCTCTTTCTATCTGTGCCTTACCGTGAATTTCAGGCCGCTGGGTAGCATAGCCAACAACCGATTCTCTCACTAGATGCTTTTAGAATGCTTTCTGCAGCGAAAGTGCTACCGACAACTAAAAAATCCCCGTGGCGTAACATATCGACAACCGAAAACTTCTGTTTGAAAGATGTTTAGTGTAAAAACATCAAAATGTAAAGTTTAAAACACTTTCCCCGAATAACATAGCTAAACAATAAACTTTACAGCATCTTAACGATTTAGTCATTTAAAAAGCGGGTTAATTCGAGTTTATTTGGTATTTCGGAACAAATTATCTTACAGAACTGGCCTAAAGCTCTTTCATAATGTGATTGGTCCAAGATACAAGGCGGGGTATAAAATAAACTGGATTCAGCCAATCATCTGATAGTGCGTCAAATGTTCAAATGTGTGTGAATTCCTAAGGGACCAAACTGCTAAGGTCATCGGTCCCTCTACTTACACACTACTTAAACCTACTTAAACTAACTTATGTTAAGGACAACACTCCAACACTCACACCCATGCCCGAGGGAGGACTCGAACCTCTGGCGGGAGGGGCCGCACAATCCGTGACATAGCGCCTTAAACCTCGCGGTCACTACTCGCGGCAGATAGTGCGTCCGTGCGCATTTAACTGCGAGCGAGTTCGCTGTCTGGTGTCTGGACGATTGAGTGCCGTTCTCTCCTGATGGTCTGACGTTTTAGCACTGAGCTCCACAAAAATGTCTTAATTCTGAGTAATCGTAAGATTTAATAGATGTGTAGCGTCGGAAAGTGTTACTGGCCGAACGAAAACGATAGACTGTACAAAATTCCGGGTTGTATGTGTGAACTGTAACTTTATTTCGAATAACTAAATTCCAAGTGGCTCGCTGGACAATCGGAGCTGGGAACTGATTTTCCAAAGTGAACTTCTCAAACCACTGTGCGAGCAATCGATCCATATAAAATTCGTATGTATTTTTGGTATCAAATCGTGGATGAGACCTTAAACGAGCTACAGAGAGTGATTCTGTGTGCGTACGTCGCATTTTAAATTGCATCTAGCGAGCACTTGGCGGCGCAAATTTGTACTTGAAAGTGACTGTTCAAATGGTTCTGAGCACTATGGGACTTAACTTCTGAGGTCATCAGTCCCCTAGAACTTAGAACTACTTAAACCTAACTAACCTAAGGACATCACACATATCCATGTCCGAGGCAGGATTCGAACCTGCGACGGTAGCGGTCACGCGGTTCCAGGCTGTAGCGCCTAGAACCGCTGGGCCACTTCGGCCGGCGAAAGTGACAGTAAACTGTAGTTTTCATTCTACGACTTTCTCTCATTTGGTAATTACCCAAACCTGTCTTTGTACCTCGTTGATGCGTCTACCATAGTGCGTCTACTTTTCTTACAGCTTTGTAAGCTTTCTACTTTCGTACTAAACACACAACAAGTATTAACGTCCCACAGTTGAATTATGACACATAAAATATAATGATTATAGAACGTTCTGGGCTGTGATACGGGATCTGACTGTGCTGGTACAGCAGCCGTAGCAGAGCCGGAAACGCTATTTAAACAGAGTGCACCCGCTTAACTGCCGCGTTTGAAACATGGGGTACGCAGTGCGGTACGGAAAGCGCGCGCCAGAATTTTACAAATGGCTCTTTCCCACTTGTCCGTGAGTTACACACAATACGTCTGCGTTATCTCAACGGTCCTGCAGGTTGCAGCGTTTTCAAAATCTCGTTATTGGTTGCGACACTGGCAACTACAAGGAAATTAGTGCCGCCTTTCCTAGTTCTTCTTCTCGTTTTTACTACCGTAATAAATCTGTCATTTCCTCCGACTCTCGTCCACTGTTTCTCTATCCCTATCTATCTTTTTTTTCATAAAATAAAAATACCGTTCCCGTCGCACAGGTGGCGTTTAGGCACCCATTGATACCGGTGGATCGCGCGTTGTATTCGTGCTGAGAAACACTTACTGAGTCAGTCTACGGAGTTAATTTCATGCAACATAAAATGAAAGTAATCACAATTTGATTACGAGTTTTCTCGATCGTTTTCGTCCTTTTTTTCGTTCATATAAGCGTAGCAAATGAGAATTTAACATGCCGCCCACACTCGAGGTCGTTACAAATGGAGGACATGTTCGGAACAGGACATGGAAGGGCAATCAAATCTGCGGGTGGGGTTCGCAGCCCCGCCCCCTCTCTAATCGACCGCTGCTCGAATTACGGTGGCCGCGCGATCCTAACAAAGTCAGAAAATTGGGGCAGTCGTTTCCGAATTAACAATTGATTAGCAAATGCAGAACAAGTTACTTTCATAAATATCTTACGTAACTTTGGATGGATCGTTGCAAAATAGTGCAAATCACACACAACAAAGCCAACGAAAAGTGGCACAAAATTTTGAGTAATCCAGAAACGAATGGAGTTGTTTCCATATTCGGTCGTCAGTCTGTTTCAGCAAAACTCTGCTCGTTAAGCACTTGGCTATCACAACAGAAATTATTACGTAATTTACCTAACAAATGTGTGCTGACGAAATAGTTCTCACTGGAAACCAGCAGAAACAATACGAAATAACAAAAAGAAATGTTAACTGTGGTTTGAAATTATTAAAGATAACTAATCGTAATACCTTCGAAAAAGATGCAAATAATCGTTACGAAAATGGCTACATGGTGAGTCCTGTCTGTTATGTACAGTCAAATTGCGTTACCTCACAGTAACATTCACGTGCCCAGACGAAACTCATCAGCAGCATAAATTAAGATTACAGGATTAAAGTGTTTTAAATAATTCACAAATATTTGAATTTAATTGCAGTAATCAAAATTCCATGCCTTTGAAACGCCGAAGCACGAGTCACCAACCAAGAAACATAAAACACTTTCACGAAATCAGTCACTAAATGGTCTGTAAAAATGTAGTTTTAGTTGGCCTGTATCTATCACTACATTTAAATTTTGTTTACTTTAATAGCACTTTCATTCAATATAATGATTTTTTACTGTCTCTAATTATTATATTTACAAATTGACTAACATTAATGCTGAACGATTTTGTTACATCACTCACCAGCAAACGAAAACTGGCATAATTTTGACTTAGCTTTCATTCTTCAGTTGAAATGTTAGAAGATATTCACCAAAAACACTAGACCGAGCGAGGTGGCGCAGTGGTTAGCACACTGGACTCGCATTCGGGAGGACGACGGTTCAATCCCGCGTCCGGCCATCCTGATTTAGGTTTTCCGTGATTTCCCTAAATCGCTCCAGGCAAATGCTGGGATGGTTCCTCTGAAAGGGCACGGCCGACTTCCTTCCCTGTCCTTCCCCAATCCGATGAGACCGATGACCTCGCTGTTTGGTCTCTTCCCCCAAAAAACCAACCAACCAACCAACCAAAAACACTAGGTTCCATTACAGCAGGAAAGGTGCAGCATCCTACCCAATGTAACAACGGTTGAATTTAATGATAAAATCGAGAAGTTAGAAAATTTCATAAGAAGCGTCGTTATTCACTTTTCTCAACAACAAAAAATCACTGTGTGTGGCTTACAAAAGTTGCAAGCTTATCCGATGTGAACACTCTTCAAGGTTGTCGACACCGTTGGAACGAACGGTGTTCATTAGCTCCACTCATTGCCAGAACGCTCCGGTTAATTGCGTACGATTTCAGGGCAGCAGACTCTTGATGTTATTTGGGGCTTAATTCATCTGCCAATATACTCCGCTGCACACTTGACTCCTAAAATATCACACACACACACGCACACACACACACACACACACACAAGCGCGCGCGCGCTCGCTACTACACTGCTGGCCACCGTAAATGCAACACCAAGAAAGACAAGAGGTAGCACAACAAAATTTATTTTGTAGATAACATGTTGACCAAGTATCAAATGATTACGTTTACACACGTCTGTGACATGTGGTTCCGGCCAGAATCAGTAGCCAGAGTAGCCGCCATTGTTGGAGATCACTGCGGCCGCACGTCTCGGCATTGAGTCAAAGAGACGTTGGATGTGTTCCTGGGGTACAGCAGCCCAAGCAGCTTCCACACGTTGCCAAAGATCATCTGGTGTGGCAGCTGGGGATGTAATCTGGGTCACTCGTTGAGCAACCATGGACCACATGTTTTCTATCGGCGAAAGATCCGGAGAGCGAGCCGGCCAGGGAAGCAATTCAATCTGGTTATTGACGAAGAACCTTTGGACAATGCGTGCCACGTGTGGTCGCGCATTATCCTGTTGAAATATGGCTGTGGCCGAGCCCTGAAGGTAAGGAAGGACAACTGGCTCCAGCACCTCGGATATGTGGCGCCGGCTATTTAAAGTACCGGCAATGCGTACTAGAGGCGTGCGAGAGTAATATCCAATACCGCCCCATACCATAATACCCGGTGCAAGACCAGTGTGGCGGTGCATAATGCAGCTGTCCAGCATCCTCTCTCCACGGTGTCTCCACACTCGAATCCGACCATCGTGGTGCTGCAGACAGAAGCGTGCCTCGTCAGTAAAGACAACGTCATTCCATTCTGCCGTCCACATCCGTCTGTCATCACACCATTGGCGACGGAGACGTCTGTGGTTCTGCGTCAATGGTAGACGAAGCAATGGACGTCTTGCGGACAGACCACTCTGCTGTAAACAGCGTCGAATGGTACGCGCAGACACTGGATGATGCGTTACAGACGCAATGTGCTGTGCTATGGTTCGGGATGTCACTGAGCGATCCGTCACTGCCATGCGCACAATTTGCCGATCAGCACGTGCAGTGGTGCACCGAGGTGAATGCGATCGACCACGTCGGTCCGTCGTACCCTCCTGCATCCAACGGTCACATATCCGCATTACAGTTGTTTGGTTTCGTCCAACACGACTACCGATTTCTCTGTATGATAATCCACAATCTCGGTAAGCCACTATCCTTCCTCTGTCAAACTCGGATACTTGATCAAAAGATCTTCGCTGTTGTCTACGAAGCATAACTGATCGTCTTGTGAAACAACCACAAGGTAAACACAAGTGCCGAACGTACACTCGTCGAAATCGCCAAGCCTTAAATGGCGCTATGAGGTGGCGCCACAAGCGCGCATGATGTGCGTCTGCGCTGAAATTCTAATCAGTTACATATCTCATCGCTGCAAACTCATGGTGTAAATTTCACTTGATTCGGATGCTTCCTTCAGGGTGTTGCATTTACGGTGGCCAGCAGTGTATATGGTGGCTGGTACTGGAGTGCCGAGCGAGTGCACTTTGAAGTAACGAAGAAAAGCCCTGAGGCGTTGCTGACACCACAGCTTACTCTCTCATCAATATACAATGAAGTACCAAGTAAACTGGTATAGGCATGCGTATTCAAATACAGAGATATGTAAACGGGCAGAATACGGCGCTGCGGCCGGCAACGCCTATATAAGACAACAACTCTCAGTTAGTTGTTAGATCGGTCACTGCTGTTACAGTGGCAGGTTATCAAGATTTAAGTGAGTTTGAACGTGGTGTTACAGTCGGCGCACGAGCGATGGGACATAGCATCTCTGAGGCAGTGATCAAGTGGCGATTATTCCGTACGACCATTTAACGAGCGTACCCTGAATATTAGGAGTCCGGTAAAGCATCAGATCTCCGACACTGCTGCTGCCGGAAAAAGATCCTGCAAGAACGGGACCAACGACGAATGAAGAGGATCGTTCAACGTGACAGAAGTGCAACCCTTCCACAATTTGCTGCAGATTTCAACGTTGGGCCATCAACAAGTGTCAGCGCGTGAACCATTCAACGAAACATCATCGATGCAGGCTTTCGGAGCCGTAGGCCCACTCGTGTATCCTTGATGACTGCACCACGCAAAGCTTTACGTCTCGCTTGGGCCCGACATTGGACTGTTGATAACTAGAAACATGTTGCCTGGTCGGAAGCGCCTCGTTTCAAATTGTATCGAGCGGATGGACGTGTACGGGTATGGAAGCAACCTCATGAATCCATGGACCTTGCATGTCAGCAGGGGACGATTCAAGCTGGTGGAGGCTCTGTAATGGTGATGGGCGTGTGCAGTTGGATTGATATGGGACCCCTCAGACGTTTAAATACGACTCTGATAGATGACACGTACGTAAGCATCCTGTCTGATGACCTGCGTCCATTCATGTCCATTGTGCATTCCGACCGACTTGCGCAACTCCGGCAGGACAACGCGACACCCCACACGTCCAGAATTGCTACAGAGTGGCTCCAGGAACACTCTTATGAGTTTAAACACTTCTGCTGACCACTAAACTCTCCAGACATGAACATTGTTGAGCATATCTAGTATTCTTTGCAACGTGCTGTTCAGAAGAGATCTCCACCCCCATGTACTCTTACGGCAGCAGCTAACAGATAAGACTAGCTCTTAAAGTTAAAAGACATATTGACGTGCGCCATTTTACCCTCTGCTCCAAATTCGCCCACTCTCCCCTATCTTCACAGTTGTCCAGATAGCGAAGGAAAATCAAAGAGAGGAAAAAAATAGTGTAGTAATTTTTTGCACATTGGTAGGAGGGAGTGTCGCGAACAAAACATAAAAAAATCCTACCGATATGGTGTTAGCGTGGGGATGAAAGGGGCGTTTAAATGTTACTTTTTTAAGTTTTTCTTGAATAAGTCGAGAACCAGGCTTCTAGCGAAAATCCCAAGTTATTAAAAATACTGTTTTAATCATGCAAAATGAATGTTTACTGTTAAAAGAAGTGGGTTGAGAACAAATATTAAATTGTGCGCTACTTGCAAGTGCAGTAGAACTGTATTAAAGGATAAACTGAGTTCTGGCCGTGGAAATGGGTGGAAGGTTGTGAAACAGTGGGGAGGGGAGGAAGTGTGGAGGCGTGAGTGAAGGTAGGTCGTCGGACTGTGGTCATGCAGTTCCCTCCTAGATAGGTCTGCAAACTGAATAACGAGCCGAAAGAAACAGCTACCGATTATTTCGCAAAGTTATAGCGCCCTCCACAGCACGGTTTATGAATCAGTGGTGGTCCCAGCGAGGGTTTATTTTTTGCTTAGTACGTTTAACACTACAGACATCAGGTACTAGTATTAAGGATGGCAGCTGTAGCGTCCTTCCGGGAAAGGCAAGTTAGTCCGCCACGAGCACTGTCGTGCAGGATGACTAAGAACAGATTTTCTCTCTAGCAGTGTAGGACAGACTGCCGTGATTTACGTAGATTCTGTCCGTATGTGTTTCTTGCGTTAGTATTAGTAACTCATATCTGTATTCATGTAGTGCTAACGCATTTTGTGGAAAATAGACACCCCCGGGGCGTCTCTGCGCACTATGTAGCCAGTGATTCATAAACCGCAGTGTGTGGAGGGTTGGTATAGGTTTGTTAAACACTCTGTTGTTGTTTCCTGCGACGGAGAAGGGACAGATACAGAGTGAGAAGTCATTTGCTCACTCTTCAGTTTGCAAGCCTATGAAAGAGGGAATTGCCCTTGCACTTCAAATCTCCAACCCCGCCCCCCCTCTTCTACCCTGTGCAACCCCCAGAACGTAATTTACCCCCTAATACGGCTCTACTGCACTTAAATGTTACACTAATGTTTAATATTCGTTTTTATTTAACAATAAACATTAACGTTGTACCATTAAGACAATATTTTTATTAATCTGCGATTTTTCTATCCGTGGCAACGCTGGAGCTATTAGTCCAAGAGAAGAAATCAATAAGACCGTTTTTGTAGCACATTTAACGTTATTTAATTTTGTACTGCAAAACATTTTCGCTAGCAGCCGCGGTTCTCGAGTTATTAAAAGAAAAGCGTAAGGTTTACCTTTAAACACCACACTTCCGCCCACCGTCCTACAAAAACTTGCGACTACTGTCGTGGGAAATGCACGCTCACATTTGCGCTACGTTTCACTATGCCATCCAATGGGACATAAATGCTGGTAGGCAGTGCACCAGTCAAGATACCAAGTATTTAAACATGTATTTCGTTTTAGGTTGAGAAGTAGGTGGATACACACATATTACGGGGAAAAAGTCTCATTAGGAGGTTCAAAAAAATCCGATTCTTTTATTGGATAAATTGTTAGCTTAATTATCCACTAACACGTTGCCAAAATTTGAAAGCTAAAATAGCATTCGTTTAGATTTTATGAGCATAGAACCGAGTGCACCCCGACGTACAGAAGGAAATTCTTCCAATATGTGAAGATTTATCAAGGGATGAGTTACTGGAGAGATGTTTAGATGGCCACACACAAAATGCGAATGGAAGTTTTAAACCCACTATTTGGCGATTAGCTTCTAAACACTTGCACTCCAGACTAAAAGTCGTTGAGTTGGCATCGTATTTAGCAGCGGGCATTTTCAATGAGTTCGCAGCTCCAAGTCTCGCGGTAGCGTTCTCGCTTCCCGAGCACGAGGTCCCGGGTTCGATTCCAGACGGGGTCAGGGATTTTTACCTGCCTCGAGATGACTGGGTGTTGGAGTGTCGTCTTCATCATCATCATTCATCCCCATTACGGTCGGAGGAAGGCAATGGCAAACCACCTCCACTAGGACCTTGCCTAGTACGGCGGTGCGGGTCTCCCGCATCGTCCCCTACGCTCTGTTACGGTGTATGGTACTTCATCATCTTTATTGAGAGAAGGAAATTTATCCCAACTGATGGTAATGAACGCTGCAGTAATTGTAGTGGGCACGCAAGGCTTCAATTATGCCGAACAAATGGATAACCAGCGCGTGAGCCGGCAGGATCGACGTATTTCATTGGTATCGAAGGAAGGTCGGAGAAGCTCGGAAAGCACTCCTGCAATCGCAAAACGAAGCCTATGAGGAAGAAGAAGGATTACGTTATGGTGCTGGAATCGCAGATTAATCGGTAAACATTTTACATTATTGTTAACTTTCTCGAATTTCTAGTTTCCGAGAATTTATTTTTCAAACGCGTTTATCTCGAAATGACTTTTTTTCACATTTGCATGCAGTCTAACTCAAAAAGTATAGAACCGAACAGTATAAAAATTGATAGAATGATTCTTTATAAAATTACGAATTACATGAACCAGCTTCTGAGATATCATAATTTTAAGAGTATTTTTCTTTGGATAATTAAAGAAAAAAATCGTGAAAATCGAGGTAAATTGTTCCAAAGCCTGCAAAAATTTTAATTTTCATTAATTTCACCTCCGTTGAGGTTCATATTCTTAGAAAATAAGTTATTAATGTAAAATCCAAATCTTTTTGATTTCAGATGAAAATCCGAATGGCTACAATGCACGCAATTGGAGAACTATACTCACAACCTTCAACGGACATCACAGCCTAACTTTGTTATTTTTGGCTGAAATTAATCAAAAAAAAATTCACAAAGCTGTTCGAAATGTGAATGAAATGATGTCAAAATTTGATTAAATTCTAATTAATTCTTCTAAACCAAAAATCCCAAAAAATCAGTGTCAAACAGCCTCCTAATGTGGTT
The DNA here is from genome assembly GCF_021461385.2 of Schistocerca piceifrons. Lineage (NCBI taxonomy): Eukaryota > Metazoa > Arthropoda > Insecta > Orthoptera > Acrididae > Schistocerca > Schistocerca piceifrons. The sequence continues at coordinate 767,429,448 of NC_060141.1, read as the reverse complement.
TACCACATTAATATCAGTTTATATTGTCGCCAGAAGAAACACACTAGCGCAGTCGCCGTAGTATAGTGGTTATGATACTGAATTGTTGCATGGGCGGTTGTGAGTTCAAAACTCACCTGCACTGAATCATTTTAATTTCTATATTGCGGTTCGAGTACATTCCAGAAGTATCCACAAATGGCAAGAATCGTTGTACTGGAATGTTCTGTAGCTGTGTATACACCGTACGTGTTCTGGCCCGAGGCAGTTCGCTCCGCGCTCTTGTATGTGCAAGTGCTGAATAAAACTTCTTTAAGTGAAGTTAGTATTCGTCATTCATCTACTTACACCTTCTTCTACGTGATATTATTCTGCTGGAGGCGCTGGGTATTGGAATTTGTGATACCGCACATTATCGACGACACAGTGGCTCCCATCAGGCCACAACAGAGCTGACGTTTACGTGGCGAGAAACCCAAGTTCAAGCCATATTCAACAGATCGCAATCTATCGGAGACAGAAGAAGAAGAGGACGTCACGATGACAGCAACTGTGTGCCACCACATGAGACATCCTTCCGGGTTCTCTGGTGACGATGGACGAGATACAAACAACCAAACAAGTGGCTGAAGGTATATGAGCGAATAGCCAAATTTACCAAATGGAATGACACCGTGTGTTTGCCTAACGTATTTTTTTTACTTGGAGGGCACTGCCAAACAATGGTATGAGGACAACGAGGAGAAGTTCACAAGCTGGGAAATATTCCAGGCGGAACTGCGCAAGTATTCGGCGACACCCAACGACAGAAGTGCAAGCCTGAACATAAATTAAAGTGCAGGGCACACCGTCCAGGAGAAACTACCACATCCTACATTCAGGACGTCTTGGAGCTGTGTAAAATAGTGGATCCTAGAATGAAAGAGGAAGATAAGGTTGCACATCTCACGAAGGGTGTTGCTGAGGACATGTATCAAGCCCTAATCCTGAAGGAGGTCTCGACAGCAAACGACTTCATAAAATGGTGCTAGTATATCGAGACAATACATCAAAAAAGAATTACACACAAGAAGTTTGAACGGCTTCCAAACGTCGTATGTCTGTGATGGAGGAAGAAACTGATTTCACAAATGTTCTTCGTCAGATAGTGAGAGATTGCACGGCGAGCAAAAACTAAGACGCTTCAAGAGCTCATAAGAGAGGAACTGCAACATACATTGAAGACAATCTCTCGTCCTTCATTTCCCTTTAAAACACTAAAAAAGTCGAGACCCAGGCGAAGTAACGTTCCTACAATGCCGCATGAGGAACCTGTTTGGACACCAAGGAACACTGATATCTGGAGGACCCAGGAGAACCAAACAGTATGTTTCCACTGTTGACGACCGGGACATGTGGTGCACTATTGTCGAGAAAGGCGGCGGATATTTGACGATGCCCGCGCCAGAAGGCAGCAGACCGATCTTAGCCGACGCCAACTCCGGGACGACGAAGATGAACAAGAAGATGTGGGTGCAGGACGACGTAGGTCACCATCGCCGCAAGCTAGCCGCTGGAGAGGTCGCTCCCTAACACGCCGATCAACGTCTCCATCGCCGTTTAGAAGCTCCAGCCGATCACCTAGCCGCCGCAACCTGGAAAACTAAAGGGTGCGACCTTCCTTAGAGGTGAGGCCACCGAAGAGAAAAATGCTCCGTCGTCGATCACTACAAAAATGATAGGAAACTACGTCGATATCCTCATGGATGGCTGACCAACCCAAGCTCTTGTGGACTCTGGAGCATCATATTCAGTTATTTTTGAGAAGTGCCGTCGTCAGTTGCAGAAAACCGTATTCGTCGACAGCAAAGCATCTCTGCTGAAGGTGGCTAATGGGAAATATGTAAAACCTACAGGAAGATGTGTCATTCGTCCGGGTATAAGTGATCATACACAGCCCTTATAATTCATCGTCTTACAAGAGTGTAGTCATGACGTAATTCTCGGATGGGACATTTTTAAAGCAGTTATAGATTGTGGTCGCTCGAAGATTATGCTAGACGAAATGAGATACTGTAGACAGGAAGATGCGCATCCGAGTGCGTGGAGACTACGTGTGCTGGATGATGTGACCATTCGTGCAGTCAGCGCTAGGAAGGTAGCTGGCATGTGTCCTGCCATGCTTCAACCCATGGATCTTGTAGTGGAATGTAAGAGAAACATACCATTGAAGAATAACTTGGTCATCCCTGCCTCTGTTATCTCGTTTAAGAACGGATTCGGTGAATTGTGGAAAGTTAACTGTCGCCGAGAACTGATGGTCCTTCCAAGACGCATGTGCGTAGCAAACGCTGAGCCGTTAATTGCAGAACAGCTGAGCGTCATAGAAACCTCCCATGCCGAGTCTGTGGGCGAAATTAGCGGTACCACTACGAAACAAGATCTTCTAGCTCGACTAGCTCGACTATCACCAGATCTCACTAAGGAACAACACAAGAAGCTACTTGCCAGTCTCTGAATGCTTCAATCCACAGGTGAAGAGCAAATTGGTCAAATCGAAGGTGAAGAACCGGATTAGCACTGGAGACCATCAACCAATAAGCCAGAGATCATACCATGTGTCAGCAATGGAACATCGAATAATTCGCGACGAAGTAGAGAAAATGCTGAAGAATGACATCATTCAACCTTCGCAGAGCTGATGGTCGTCACCAGTGGTTCTCGTCAGGAAGAAGGATGGCAGCTGGTGCTTTTACGTTGATTATAGGAAGCTTAATAAGATAACTAAAAAGGACGTTTACACTCTTCCACGAATTTGCGATACACTAGAGTGTCTGAAGGGGGATAAGTTTTTCTCAACCATGGACATGTACTCGGGATACTGGCAAATCGAAGTAGATGAGGCTGATCGTGAGAAAACTGCATTCATCATCAACGAGGGCCTGTATGAGTTTAAGGTAATGCCGTTTGGTTTGTGTAATGCACCAGCAACTTTTGAACGAATGATGGATAATCTTCTAAGGCACCTGAAGTGGACGATGTGTCTTTGTTATTTATACGACATTATGATGCTCTCAGGAACATTTGACGAACACATAAAAAGACTGAGGGCCGTTCTTAAGTGTCTACAACAAGCCAGACTGAAACTTAATCCAAAAAAGTGTCTCTTTGGAGCAAAAGGAATCAAAATACTTGGACAACTCGTGTCAAACGAAGGTGCGCGGCCAGACCCAGAAAAGGTGAGAGCTATAACGGAATTGAAACTTCCTGGCAGATTAAAACTGTGGGGCGGACCGAGACTCGAACTCGGGACCTTTGCCTTTCGCGGGCAAGTGCTCTACCAACTGAGCTACCCAAGCACGACTCACGCCCCGTCCTCACATCTCTACTTTAGCTGTGAGGACATTCGTGCTTGGGTAGCTCAGCAGGACGTCGGCTTTCAGCCGTGTTATCGTGCGGACGGGCTCGGCGCGCCGGGCAGTGCTCCGCAGGTGTTGTTTACCCGCTAGCGCGCGGTCGCGTCGTTGTCTTGCCGTATAGTACCTGTACCGACCCGACATGGCGTTCTCATATCGAAAAGCTACAATCAAACTAACGTTCAACGCATCGTACACGAGACCGAAGGCCCATGAAATTGAACGGTTTCTACGAGACATCATGCACATCGAACCACAAGAACTGATAGGAATTCATCTGTCTATTGTAACCAGCACAGTGTACCTCAAACTGATTGACGAAGCGGCCTGCGACAGACCACTCCAACGATCTGCAAACGGCTTTCGCTTCTGTCACGCAGACGGTAACGTGAGCGTCGTAGGAGTTGACCATGCTGGTCTGGGGGTGCGTACCGTGCGCATCTTTGAACTACCGTTCGAAGTTCCTGCCAACCTAGTCGTTGATGCGCTGCGGCCATACGGCACAGTTCTGAGCCACACAGAGGAGAAATATAACACATTCGAAGCGTACCCTGTCCTTAACGGGGTACGACAAGTGCGCATAGAACTTAAGAAGCACGTTCCATCGTATGTTTTCGTTGGTGGCTGCCGCGCAATTGTTATATATGATGGACAACCGAGGACCTGCTCGGGCTGCGGCCAGGAGGGCCATGTTAGAACTGAGTGTCTGCAGCGCCGCCTCGTTCAGGTGCCCCACAATGAACTTCCCAAACGATCCACTATGACCTCTCTCCCGCTAACATATGTGGAGGCGGCACGACATGATGTGATGGATGATCAAAACCTGCTACCTCCTCAAGCCGCTGCCAGCTCCGTTGGAGAGTCAGCGCCGTCGACGACGCCGCAGCCCAACGGTGCAGAGGTTCCTACAGCCTCCGCCCACCGCAGCGTCGTAGGCACCCAGCCACCGTCACTGTCGGGATCAGACACAGGGGTTCCTAGCGACCGAGACTGTGTCGAGCCCCGCCCTCCAGTGGATGTCGAATTTCGGACCCGAAAGCAAAAAATCACCCAAGCGACACAAGAAGAGGCGATTGTCAGCTGAAGAACAGGACAGGAATGTGAAGCCGGCGGAAGACATCGACTTCGTTGACTTGCCCACAATTGCAACGGACTCCAGTGGCATCATTCACCAGAAGGTGCCTGAAGACAAGGAACACTCTCCTAAATCTGGTGGCCCAGAAAACGAGGCGCGCTGCGTCGACTCCCAAAATGTGGGCTCCTGTGAAAGCGACCAGCCCCCAATGACATCACAATCGTCTCTTGGTGATTGGGCAGACGATATGGAGGCAGATGATGCACAGCAAACAATCTCCACCAGAGCCCATGGCTGACATTGCGCCCGGAGCGATCTGCCAGTCAGGGACTCCTACGGCACAGTAATGCACAGCATGCAGATGGATGGCTGTGTGGTGTGTGATGTGTGAGATCACTGTGGGATTGCACCGGCACACTGCCTCCGCCACTTGATATGTCTCAGTCATACCGTGTGGGAACAGTCAACGTAAATGGTGTCCACTCCACTGTCAAGACCCGCATGTTACACGACATGATCAGAGCGGCAGACTTGGACATTGCCCTTCTCCAGGAGGTCCATCCCGAGCTGTGTTTAGACCTATATGGCTACACCACGTACAGCCTACCCGTAGGTGATGGCGCAGGAGGAACGGCCATCCTTCTCCGAGATGGCATAGACGCGACGGACGCGACGTACTTGCCGAACGGGCGAGGCATCGCACTCACACTTGGCGCAGTGCGCCTCATTAACGTCTACGCTCCCTCCGGTAATTCGCACCGTGGTGACAGGCATGTCTTCTATTCGGAGGAGGTGGCCCCACTTTTGCAAGGAAATATGGAACATTACATAGTGGGCGGCGATTTTAACAGTGTTCTGCGGCCCGAGGACCAGATACCGCATTACGTCCCATGCCCGGCTCTACAAGCATTGATACGTGACCTCGCGCTCCACGACACATGGCTCTTACATCATGGAACCCAAAGTGGATATACGCACTTTACCAGCCATTCTACCAGTCGTCTGGACCGGATATACGTCTCGCGTGCCCTCCGCACAGCAACCCGTGATGCAGAACTCTGGCCGACGGCCTTCACGGACCATCTCGCGTACATCTGCACTGTCACCTTGCCCCGACAACTCACAAGACGCAGCAGGGGCCCGTGGACGCTGAACGTCTCCCTCCTTCACGAGGAAGCGTGTCGGCGAGCAGTCACTGACACGTGGCGTCGATGTATCAGGCGCCTGCCTATGTATGCTTCCACGTTGCTGTGGTGGCTGGGATGTGTCAAACCTGCCCTCCGAAAGACCTTGATGGCCTACGGGCGTGACAGATCGAACTGGCTGAGGGCAACATCGGAATTTTACTATACAGCGTTACGTGAGCTGGCAACGCAACCGCCGTCTCCCGAACGTCAGATGTCCGTACAACGCATCAAAGCTCGTCTACTTCGCATCAGGACAGAGCAGCTAGACGGTGTCCGCATCCGTGCGCGAGTGCAAGACTGTATCCCCAACGAAACAGCGTCAGTGTATCACATTGTGCGCGAGAGGCGCCACCGCAAACGTCAGTTCATTACGGCCGTAAACACGGAGGACGGCGGGCGCGCTGTGACACAAACGGACATCGCGCACACGTTCGCCAGACACTATGGGACCTTGTACATGGAAGATCCGCGAAATGTACGTGATTATGACGAGCTGTTGCACGATTTTCCCGCCCCTCGGGACGTGGCACCCGATGATAGTCTGCTGTTGCCCATTACACCTGACGAGCTGACATCGGCCTTGGCACGTGGAGCACCGAACAAGTCGCCTGGACCGGACGGTTTACCCCTGGAATTCTACCGCACTTTTTACCACCTTATGGGTGACAAGTGGCTCCAAATGTTTCAAGACCTGATCCGCCCTGATTTTACTGTCCCCACAGAATTCACAGAAGGCATCTTGATCCCAGTTCCGAAACCGAATGGTGGTTGTAGGTGGCAGGATTTTCGCCCACTCACACTCCTCAACAACGACTACAAGATCTTCGCCCGTATCCTCCGCGCGCGTCTCCACACCGCTATCGGGAAAGCCATCCACACCGATCAGACATGTTTAGGTGGTGTCAGCAACATTCATACGGCGTTAGGAGCATACCGCGACGTAATTGCTTTGACGGCGGCCTGCAAAATACGAGGCGCCCTTGTCGCCGTAGATTTTGACCACGCATTCGACCGCGACGATCACGACTTCTTACACGCAGTTTTGCAACACATGGGCCTCTCTCCGGAGTCTGCACAGGTGGTCCTTCGACTGGTCCACGCAGCGCGCTCCCGCATGATGGTCAACGGTTATCAGTCTGGTCACATTGTTGTTGGACGGTCAGTGCGACAAGGGTGTCCCCTGTCGGGCCTATTATTTGCTGCAGCGCTTGAACCAGCTTTACATGGTCTACGGCAGCGATTAACTGGTATCTCCTTGCGGGACGCGACCTTTTGTTGTGGTGCATTCGCCGATGACGTGGTGTTCCTGGTCAGATCAGAGGATGAAATGCATATGGCGCTACAGAAGGTACGCCAGTACGGGGCGGTCGCTGGGAGCGTCATCAACGTGAAGAAGACAAAATACATGGATGTCGGAGGGGGGATTTCCCACACAACGGCGGTGCCCTTTGACAAGGCGCCCGTACTCAAGTGTTTAGGAGTGCAATTCTATAGCAATGTCCGCAGCACGGCGGCGGCTACGTACCGCCGGCTCCTACACCAGACACGTGCTCTGCTGCAGGACAACAAACTGCGTCGCTTGGATATGCTCCTCAGAACACGTTATGTCAACACCTATCTTGTCTCAAAACTGAACTATTTTGCGCATATCCTTCCCTTGACCGCTACGATGGCCGACAGATTTCAAGCAGCATATGGACATTTCGTAAGCACCGGTCTGGTTTTTAAAGTCCGATACGCCACCCTGACACTGCCGCAGCGGGCGGGCGGTATCGGTTTAATTCACGTATATAACCGTGCGCGATCGCTTTATCTCAACACTATGCGTCGCACGTGGACCTCTGCCCACGCCACTCTGACGGGCCTCCTGATAGCGGAAGTGGCACCACACTCTCTGCATGCCCCGGTTTCTGTAGGACGCATTTCACCGGCACTCACCCACATCAGAGAGTTCTTCATTGACTTCAGCTACTTACGGTCAGAACTTCCGACGACACGGAAGCCCAGCACAAAAGACTATTATCGCCGCTATCAACAGCGACAACCTGTAAATACGGTCACCCACAGACATCCTGAAGTTGCCTGGAACACGGTGTGGCGAGCGGTACACACGCCTTTTCTACCTACGACGGTGCGTTCATTGTGGTACGTGGTTGTGAATGGGAAGTTCGCTACTCGTCAGAGGCTACATTCCACTCATCTGACGGGCGACCCCTTGTGTCCGACATGCTCAGTCGCTGACTCGGATGCACACCGTCTGACGTGTGCCGCGACCAGCGAGTGCTGGCTACTGACGCAGCGCATGCTGGCATTACTCTTGCGGCGATTGCCGGAGTCTATCTCCCCTGATGACGTATTGCGCCCCGACGGCGTATACTTTCCATCAACCAGAACGAACGCCGTTAACTGGCTAAAAGGCATGGCCGTTTACTACATATTTTGCGATGCTCCCAAAGGCACACTCGACTTTTGGTCCCTATTGATGACGACACATGCAGCTTTCAGCCGCCACCCGAAGTACAGAACTCGTTTCGCAAATTATTTAGGTTCATTATTTGCAGATCCTCCTGCTCACTGGGGCGTTCCGGGTATGAGACGCTGAAAATGAAGAAGAATCCTGGAGCATATTGATCCTCTACGGACGGAATAGGGGGGAACCCCTCCCAACAGACGAGAAGACGACTCGGACGCTCGGCTACGGCAGTTGTAGGATCTTTCTTTGTAATGAAACAAAAATAAATCTATGATACAAAAAAAATGTTATAAAAATTAAATAAATAAATAAATAAAAAGAACAACATCGACAAACCCACTACATCCTCTTCCTGATCCTTCGATCCTCGAACTCGAACACGTTGCTTGGGCGTGGCGGCGGGATGGCCAGGCTTCGGGTGTCGACCCCTGCCCTACCCGTCGTCCTGCTCCTGCAGCGGTTCATTAGCAAAAAAAAAAAAAAAATAAAACAAATTTTAAAAAAAGTTGGTAGAGCACTTGCCCGCGAAAGGCAAAGGTCCCGAGTTCGAGTCTCGGTCCGGAACACAGTTTTAATCTGCCAGGAAATTTCATATCATCGCACACTCCACTGCAGAGTGAAAATCTCATTCTATAAAGGAATTTCCTATTCCTAAAAGTATTAGAGGTGTGAGAAGCTTCCTCGGCTTGTATTCTTATTACCGTCGTTTTATCAAAGACTTTTATATGGAAGCCAGGCCACTCCAAGAGTTGTTAAAAGCCGATGCTAAATTTTTTTCTGGGGTGGTGCTGCGGAAAGCTCTGACGACTGACCCTGTACTTGGTCTATATGATGCGAGAGGACCTACAGAACTACACACAGATGCCAGTGGGTATGGGATCGGTGCTGTTCTGGTGCAATTTCGAATGGAAAAGAGAAGGTTATAGCCTCTGCTTCTAGGGCACTTACAAGAGCCGAGAGAAATTGCTTAACTACAGGAAGAGAATGTCTTGTTGTGATCTGGGCCATGTGCAAATTTCGACAGTATCTCTTTGGAAGGCCATTCACAGTTGTTACAGACCATCTTTCACTTTGTTGGCTGACAGGTCTTAAGTATCCAACACGACGACTCGCCAGGTGGGCACTACGTCTTCAAGAGTATGACACTACTGTAGTGTACAAAAGTTTCAAGAAAACACCTAGATGCCGACTGTCTCTCAAGAAACCCCGTGCAAAACCATCAAGACTTCGATGAAGATAGTGACTGTCTCGCTGCACTCCAGGATCTCTCTGCTGAGCAGAAGAAGGACGCCATGATATCTCAAATCATGCTTGCCTTAAATCGATCAGAGAATGTGAAAGGACAATTTAAGGTAGTTAATGGTTTACTTTGCAAGAAAAACTTTGATCCGTTTGGAAAGAGGTGGCTACCAGTGATTCCTAAACATATGGGCTTAGATGGTCTACAGAAATTCCATGTCACACCTGAGGCGGGGCATTTAGGTTTAATTGAGACATACAATAGCATCTTCAAGAGATCTTTCTGGACAGGTTTATTTGGGAGTGTTCGGTCACTATGTGTCGCACTGTCGAGAGTTCCAGATGAGGACGGCAGTTCCTCAGAAACCACCTGGCCGACTCATACCAATTCCACCAACCGAAACGCCTTTCCAGCGTCTTGGGATTGACCTCCTCGGACGATTTCCAACGTCTTCTAGTGGCAATAGATGGATTATTGTTTGCACTGATTATCTAACACGCTATGCCATTATAAAAGCCGTGAAAACAGCCGAAGCATTAGAGGTAGCCAAATTCATCGTGGAAGACATTGTATTAAAACACAGTGCCCCAAGGTCGTTAATTAGGGATCGAGGGAAAGCTTTCAATCGAATCTTGTGACAGAGATAAACCGTCGGTGCAACATTACTCATCACATGACTGACAACCATCCGCAAACTAACGGGCTTACTGAATGCCTTAATAAGACCTTGGCCGACATGCTATCAATGTTCGTCAATGTTGTGCAGAGAAACTGGGATGAGATGCTACCTTTTGTGACGTTTGCCTACAACACCGCCAAACATGACAACACAGGATTTACGCCATTTTTCCTGGGCATGGGCGTGAGGCGACGACGGCGGTGGACACTGTATTTCCGTTACATCCTGATGACGTGAACAACGACTACATCGGCCAGGTGTTAACCGGAGTTGAGGAATCTCAGCAGTTAGCTCGACTCTGCACGCTGGAGGCTCAAGAAAAGGATCGTCGAAGATATGACGCGAGCCGCCAGAGTGGTGACCTCGTCTGGATCTTCACTACTCCTCGGAAAATTGGTCTCTCTGAGAAGCTCCTCAGGCGCTACTTTGGACCTTATAAGGTTGTAAGACAGTTGTCTGATGTTATTAAGTTGAAAATTTCGACCCTGACACAAGACGACGGAAGGTCAGAGATACGGTCCACGTCCCTCGAATGACGATCCTACAAGGATCCTGCAACCCAGGGTAAATTCGAAGCTCCAGCAACAGGCAACAAGCGGAAAGGTGACGAAGAGCGTAGCGGCAAGGGAAGTTCTGAGAAGATCACCGCCAAGGAGAAGATCAGTCATTGTGAGTCGGAGTATGCACGACCGATGACTCGTTCCCGGACTAGGACGACGTAACACCGAGACGCTGTACACTTACGGAGGGAGCCATGTCGCACCGGGAGCTGAGTAGCACCGTGGTGTAGTGGTTATGATAATAATCTGTTGCATGGAGATTTGTGAGTTCGAAACTCACCGGGACTATACAATTTTAATTTCTATATTCGGTTCGAGTACATTCTAGAAGTATCCACAAATGTGAAGCATCATTTTACTGGAATGTTCTGTAACTGTATATATACCGTATGTGTGCTGGCCAGAGGCAGTTGTCTCCGCGCTCTTGTACGTGCAAGTGCTGAATAAACCTTCGTTAAGTGAAGTTAGTGTTCGTCATTCAGCTACTTACATCTTCCTCTACGTGACAATCTTTTATAGAGTACTTGCGCTTATTTCAGTTTTCATTTCTATGATCAGTAGTGGTATGTTTTGGCGAACAATATCAGATTTCCAGAATGAATGTTCATTCTGTAGCGGAGTGTGTGCTAACTGGAGCGGTTTCTTCAACGACACCAGCACCCCAAGGAAATTTCATCATATGGGAAAACAAAAAGTGAAAGCTAATGTAAAATGTATCGAAACGTTAACTAGTCGTCTGAAGATGAATCCTTCGGTTCAAAACCGGTAACGACGCTACTCAAACAAATGAATGTTGTTGTTGTGGTCTTCAGTCCTGAGACTGGTTTGATGCAGCTCTCCATGCTACTCTATCCTGTGCAAGCTTCTTCATCTCCCAGTACCTACTGCAACCTACATCCTTCTGAATCTGCTTAGTGTATTCATCTCTTGGTCTCCCTCTACGATTTTTACCCTCCACGCTGCCCACCAATACTAAATTGGTGATCCCTTGATGCCTCAGAACATGTCCTACCAACCGATCCCTTCTTCTGGTCAAGTTGTGCCACAAACTTCTCTTCTCCCCAACCCTATTCAATACTTCCTCATTAGTTATGTGATCTACCCATCTAATATTCAGCATTCTTCTGTAGCACCACATTTCGAAAGCTTCTATTCTCTTCTTGTCCAAACTATTTATCGTCCATGTTTCACTTCCATACATGGCTACACTCCATACAAATACTTTCAGAAATGACTTCCTGACACTTAAATCTATACTCGATGTTAACAAATTTCTCTTCTTCAGAAACGATTTCCTTGCCATTGCCAGTCTACATTTTATATCCTCTCTACTTTGACCATCATCAGTTATTTTGCTGCCCAAATAGCAAAACTCATCTACTACTTTAAATGTCTCATTTCCTAATCTAATTCCCTGAGCATCACCCGACTTAATTCGACTACATTCCATTATCCTCGTTTTGCTTTTGTTGATGTTCATCTTATATCCTCCTTTCAAGACGCAATCCATTCCATTCAACTGTTCTTCCAAGTCCTTTGTTGTCTCTGACAGAATTACAATGTCATCGGGGAACTTCAAAGTTTTTATTTCTTCTCCATGGATTTTAATACCTACTCCGAATTTTTCTTTTGTTTCCTTTACTGCTTGCTCAATATACAGATTGAATAACATCGTGGAGAGGCTACAACCCTGTCTTACTCCCTTCCCAACATCTGCTTCCCTTTCACGTCCCTCGACTCTTATAACTGCCATAACACTGAAAAAAGGGGCTGGTTGCTGTTGTCTTCTGTAAGAGTCGACCTGTATTTTTTACACAGCCACGGACTCAGAATGTCAGTTTTCGACGAAACAAGAAGACCTATTCATTGCACAAAAGTGTGTAATCAGAATAATAGCTGGAGCCCATGCAAGATCACCTTGCAGACATTTAATTAGGAACTAGGGATATTCATAGTACTTTGGCTATACATATATTCACTTATGAAGTCTGTTATTAATAACCTATTCCAATTTAAAAATAACTGCGAAACGCATAGTTATAACACTAGAAGAAAGGATGATCACTATTCTGGGTTAAATCTGACTTTGGCACACAAAGGAGTGAATTATGCTGCCACGAAATCTTTGGTTATTTGCCAAATAGCACTGAAAGTGTGACAGGTAGCCAATAATCATTTGAAAACCATTTAAACGAATTTCTGTATAACAAATCTTCCTGCTCAATATATGAATTTTTAGATGTGAAGTAGTAACTGTAAAAAACAATTGTGTGCTGAAAACTTATGCTAAACTGATACGTTTCACATCATTACGAAATGTGGTATTCATGATCTATGGAACAAGTATTAATGTAATGTAATGCAGTGACCTTCTGCAGCTCGGACGGCTGATAGGCTTGCAAGAAGAGAGTCCGTGCTGTTCCGGACGGTACTGACAGGCACGTGCAGCCATGGCGACTGCAAAGCCGTGTCCAGTCGCGCTGGGTTCTCGGTTGAGGATCTTTGGTGTAAACAGCCCTATCGAGGTGGTCCCACAGATTGTCAATAGGGTTTAAGTCCGGGCAGTTGAGTGGCGAAGGGATTACGGTACACTCACCCTGGTGCTCTTTAAAACACGTCCGTATACTGAGAACTGTGTGACACGCTGCATTGTCCTGCCAGGAAGTGCAATCGTACCGAGGAAAAGCAAATGCATGTAGTGGTGGACATGGCGAACAGGTTTTGCTGATCCACTGAGAATTCCAAAATGGTGAAATCAGCCGGGAAGTGCCACAAAAACATTCCCCATACCACACCGCTCTCTTCTCCAACCTGCACCCTTCCCGCGATCCTACCACTGTACGTCCGACGCAGCATAAAATGTAATTCATGTGAAAGGTCCCCCGTTGCCACTCGGTGGACGTCCATTTGCGGCATCGGTTTGCAACTTCCAGCCTTCGTCAGTGATGAACACCAGTCAGAATGGTTGCATGGACCACCTGCCCGCTGCGGAGACCCATACCCAGTATCGCTCGCTGAACGGTCATTGAGAAGACACTGTTCGTAACCTGTTGGTTCATTTGGGCCGTCAGTTGCTCAACACTTGCAGGTCTATTTGCCCGCACACGGTACACTTTAATCACAGTGACACGTAGATAGTTTACAAAATTAGTCGTTTCGTAGTTGCTTCCATCAGGGCCCGAAAGCCAATGATTATGCCATTTTGGAAGTCAAGTAAATCGCACCACAGTGTTCCACGTTCCCCGCCACGCTTTGTACACCCTCCGCTGGTAGTGCCGCCGACCGTCATCTGCCACTTTTTATTGCACGTTTTTTATTGCACAACGGTCACATCAACGTGACTGGGCCGTATATGACTTACATACATGTTGTTACTCCTGTCTGCCGTGGATCCCACACACTTAGCCAGTATTTTTAAGTGCGGCGCACAGCAGTCTCCTTCGAATAACGACGGTATTCTCCCAGTATCCTGCAAATAAACCGAAGTCTGCCCTCTGAATTACCAGCCACGGAACTAGTGTGATCATTCCATTTCATATCCATGCAAATTTCTACACCGAGCTATTTGTACAGTACTGGCCATTAAAATTGCTACACCACGAAGATCACATGCTACAGACGGGAAATGTAACCGAAAGGAAGAAGATTCTGTGATATGGAAACGATAAGCTTTCCAGAGCATTCACACAAGGCTGGCACTTGCAACATGCTGACATGAGGAAAGTTTCCAACCGATTTCTCATACACAAACAGCAGTTGACCGGCGTTGCCTGGTAAAACGTTGTTGTGATGCCTAGTGTAAGGAGGCGAAATGCGTATCATCACGTTTCCGACTTTGATAAAGGTCGGATTGTAGCCTATCGTGACTGCGGTTTATCGTATCGCGACATTGCTGCTCGCGTTGGTCGAGATCCAATGACAGTTAGCAGCATATGGAATCGGTGTGTTCAGGAGGGTAATATGGAACGTCGTGCTGGATCCCAACGGCCTCGTATTACTAGCAGTCGAGATGACAGGCGTCTTATTCGCATGGCTGTAACGGATCGTGCAGCCACGTCTCGATCCCTGAGTCAACAGATGGGGACGTTTGTAAGACAACAACCATTTGCACGAATAGTTAGACTACGTTTGCAGCAGCAAGGACTATCAGCTGGGAGACCATGGCTGCGGTTACCCTTGACGCTGCATCACAGTCACGAGCGCCTGCGATTGTATACTCAACGACGAACCTGGGTGAACGAATGGGAAGACGTCATTTTTCTCGATGAATCCAAATTCTGTTTACAGAATCATGATGGTCGCATCCGTGTTTGGCGACATCTCGGTGAACGCACATTGGAAGCGTGCAGTCGTCATCACAACACTGGCGTATCAACCAGCGTGATGGTATGGGGTGCCAATGGTTACGTGTCTCGGTCACCTTTTGTTCACATTGACGGCACTTTGAACAGATGTGTTACGACCCGTGGCTCTACCCTTCATTCGATCCCTGCGGAACCCTACATTTCCGCAGGATAATGCACGACCGCATGTTGCAGGTCCTGTACGGGCCTTTCTGGATATAGAAAATGTTCGACTGCTGCCCTGTCCAGATCTCTCACCAATTGAAAACGTCTGGTCAATGGTGGCCGAGCAACTGGCTCGTCACAATACGCCAGTCACTACCCATGATGAACTGGGCAGCTGTACCTGTATACGCCATACAAGCTCCGTTTGACTCAATAGCCAGGCGTATCAAGGCCGTTATTACGGCCAGAGGTGGTTGTTCTGGGTACTGATGTCTCAGGATCTATGCACCCAAATTGCGTGAAAATGTAATCACATGTCAGTTCTAGTATAATATATTTATTCAATGAATACCAGTTTATCATCTGTATTTCTTCTTGGTGTAGCAATTTTAATGGCCAGTAGTGTATGATTTGACTGATTCTAACAGTGAATCATTGATATTACAGTCACAGGATACTGCGTTTTATCGGTTTTTTGAAGTGCACAATTTTGCGTTTGTGTACAGTTAAAGCAGGTTGCCGATCTATGCGCCGCTTTCAAATCTTGTCCATATCTGATCCAATATTTGGGTAGCTTTTTTCAAACAGTATTTCATTATAGATTACTTCAGTGGTTGCTATTAACATTTTATTTGTTTACTGGGCGACAAACCTTACGTTTCCCGGATATTCATTTTGCCAGTTTTCTATGGGAACCAAAATCAAAAAATGAGCTGTGTTTGTGGCCAAGTACCGAAAAAATTTCACATCCATGTATTCGTGAAAACACCTTTGAAGTTATGAATCCGTCTTAAAAAGAAATGTGCGTAATGTACAAATGTATAAGTACAGCATCAAAATTGAGGAACATGATCCCGAACAACTTCTGTACGCTTCTGTACGCTGGCAACAGCTGCTTTGTGTGTCTACAGCGTAAACTTCTTTATGGCAACAGCTCTATAGACGGCTATGGTTTTCGCCCACAGCCGATTGCGCTTCGCAGTTGAAAGCTATTATAGTGTCCCTTTCCATATATTTGACATGAACAATATAAATAACGACAAAAGAACTATACATGCCTAATTTTGTGTGAACTTTAATGCCTAATTGTGATACGGACAAAGTGACGAAATAACGTTAAAGACAATTTATCGATTCTGATAATAGAAAAAAGACATTATATTCCGTGATGTGTAAACTAAAGAACTGAACACCATAATCTTTGTTATATTATAAAAGGACTGGAAGACAATGACCTTAGTTGTCTTCTGATGTTTTCTTGTGTCTTAGCTATTGTTTGAGTGCAGAAGGTACGATTGTATTGCGATAGCTTTTGTCTTGCTCTCGTTTAATTATTAGAACATAATTGATGTGTAAAAGAGTTACGGAAATATAATAAGCTAATCTGGAGTGCAGAGTCATTATTTAAGGAAGCCACGCCACATTTGTTATAACGCAAGAGTTTGTGTAGCATTTTTTGCAGCTGCTGCGGAGCTAGCAGTGATCATCTTTGACTGAGAAAGGTGGCCGCCATTACGCGGCATATTTAAACTTTTTACTTCCACAGGAAATACGACGAAGCCGGAGCAGAAGAACTTATTTAAAAATACTATCAAAATTAATTAGCATCAAATCACAATATTTATTTTATCATAAAGTGACTATTTTCAGTGATACGATTTATTATAGGTCAGGTGCCTCTTTGCATAAATTTTATTACGCTAACGCATTTGACCTCCTCCCATGAATCATGGACCTTGCCGTCGGTGGGGAGGCTTGCGTGCCTCAGCGATACAGATAGCCGTACAGCAGGTGCAACCACAACGGAGGGGTCTCTGTTGAGAGGCCAGACAAACGTGTGGTTCCTGAAGAGGGGCAACAGCCTTTTCAGTAGTTGCAGGGGCAACAGTCTGGATGATTGACTGATCTGGCCTTGTAACACTAACCAAAACAGCCTTGCTGTGCTGGTACTGCGAACGGCTGAAAGCAAGGGAAAACAACAAACGTAATTTTTCCCAAGGCCATGTAGCTTTACTGTACGATTAAATGATGATGGCAGCATCTTGGGTAAAATATTCCGGAGGTAAAATAGTCCCCCATTCGGATCTCCGGGCGGGGACTACTCAAGAGGACGTCGTTATCAAGAGAAAGAAAACGCGTTCTACGGATCGGAGCGTTGAATGTCAGATCCCTTAATCGGGCAGGTAGGTTAGAAAATTTAAAAAGGGAAATGGATAGGTTAAAGTTAGATATAGTGGGAATTAGTGAAGTTCGGTGGCAGGAGGAACAAGACTTTTGGTCAGGTGAATACAGGGTTATAAATTCAAAATCAAATAGGGGTAATGCAGGAGTAGGTTTAACAATGAATAAAAAAATAGGAGTGCGGGTAAGCTACTACAAACAGCATAGCGAACGCATTATTGTGGCCAGGATAGACACGGAAGCCCACGCCTACTACAGTAGTACAAGTTTATATGCCAACTAGCTCTGCAGATGCTGAAGAAATTGATGAAATGTGTGATGAGATAAAAGAAATTATTCAGGTAGTGAAGGGAGACGAAAATTTAATAGTCATGGGTGATTGGAATTCGAGAGTAGGAAAATGAAGAAAAGGAAACATAGTAGGTAAATATGGATTAGGGCCAAGAAACGCCGCCTGGTAGATTTTTGCACAGAGCATAACTTAATCATAGCTAACTCTTGGTTCAAGAATCATGAAAGAAGGTTGTATACATGGAAGAACCCTGGAGATACTAGGTGGTTTCAGATAGATTATATAATGGTAAGACAGAGATTAGGAACCAGGTTTTAAATTGTAAGACATTGTCAGGGGCAGATGTGGACTCTGAGCACAATCTATTGGTTATGTATATTAAAACTGAAGAAACTCCAAAAAGGTGGAAATTTAAGGAGATGGGATCTGGATAAACTGAAAGAACCAGACGTTGTACAGAGTTTCAGGGAGAGGAGCATAAGGCAACAATTGACAGGAACGGGGGAAAGAAATACAGTAGAAGAAGAATGGGTTACTCTGAGGGATGAAATAGTGAAGGCAGGAGAGGATCAAGTAGGTAAAAAGTCGAGGCTAGTAGAAATTCTTGGGTAACAGAAGACATACTGAATTTAATTGATGAAAGGAGAAAATACAAAAATGCAGTAAATGAAGCAGGCAAAAAGGAATACAAACGTCTCAAAAATGAAATCGACAATTAAAGAGACCTTTGGAGAAAAGAGAACCACTTGTATGAATATCAAGAGCTCAGATGGAAACCCAGTTCTAAGCAAAGAATGGAAAGCAGAAAGGTGGAAGGAGTATATAGAGGGTCTATACAAGGGCGATGTTCTTGAGAACAATATCATGGAAATGGAAGAGGATGTACATGAAATGGGAGATATGATACTGCGTGAAGAGTTTGACAGAGCACTGAAAGACCTAATTTGAAACAAGACCCCGGTAGTAGACAACATTCCATTAAAACTACTGACGGCCTTGGGAGAGCCAGTCATGACAAAACTCTACCATCTGGTGAGCAAGGGAGGCGAAATTCCCTCAGACTTCAAGAAGAATATAATAATTCCAATCCCAAAGAAAGCAGGTGTTGACAGATGTGAAAAATTACCGAACTATCAGTTTAATAAGTCACAGCTGCAAAATACTAACGCGAATTCTTTACAGACGAATGGAAAAACTGGTAGAAGCCGACCTAGGGGGAAGATCAGTTTGGATTCCGTAGAAATGTTGGAACACGTGAGGCAACACTGACCCTAAGAGCCTAAGACTTATCTTACAAGAAAGATTAAGGAAAAGCAAATCTACGTCTCTAGCATTTGTAGACTTAAAGAAAGCTGTTGACAATGTTGACTGGACTACTCTCTTTCAAATTCTAAAGGTGGCAGGGGTAAAATACAGGGAACGAAAGACTATTTACAATTTGTACAGAAACCAGATGGCAATTATAAGGGTCGAGGGACATGGAAGGAAGCAGTGGTTGGGAAGGGAGTGAGACAGGGTTGTAGCCTCTCCCCGATGTTATTCAATCTGTATATTGAGCAAGCAGTAAAGGTACAAAAGAAAAGTTCGGAGTAGGAATTAAAACCCATGGAGAAGAAATAAAAACTTTGAGGTTCGCCAATGACATTGTAATTCTGTCAGAGACAGCAAAGGATTTGGAAGAGCAGTTGAACGGAATGGACAGTGTCTTGAAAGGAGGGTATAAGATGATCAACAACAAAAGCAAAACGAGGATAATGGAAAGTAGTCGAATTAAGTCGGTGATGCTGAGGGAATTAGATTAGGAATTGAGACACGTAAAGTAGTAAAGGAGTTTTGCTATTTGGGGAGAAAAATAACGGATGATGGTCGAAGTAGAGACGATATAAAATGTAGACTGGTAATGGCAAGGAAAGCGTTTCTGATGAAGAGAAATTTGTTAACATCGAGTATTGATTTAAGTGTCAGGAAGTCGTTTCTGAAAGTATTTATATGGAGTGTAGCCATATATGCAAGTGAAACATGGACGATAAATAGTTTGGACAAGAAGAGAATAGAAGCTTTCGAAATGTACTGCTACAGAAGAATGCTGAAGATTAGATGGGTACATGACATAACTAATGGGGAGGTATTGAATAGAATTGGAGAGAAGAGGAGTTTGTGGCACAACTAGAAAATAAGAAGGGACCAGTTGGTAGGACATGTTCTGAGGCATCAAGGGATCACCAATTTAGTACTAGAGGGCAGTGTGGAGGGTAAAAAATCGTAGAGGGAGACCAAGAGATAAATACACGAAGCAGATTCAGAAGGATGTAGGGTGCAGTAGGTACTGGGAGATGAAGAAGCTTGTACAGGATAGAGTAGCATGGAGAGCTGCATCAAACCAGTCTCAGGACTGGAGACCACAACAACAACAACAACGCATTTGATATTATTTGTAGGGAGCCTGGCGCTCGTTTTCAATCAGATTTTAAAGTTTAATTTGGCAACCTGCAAATATGATATTGTTAATTTGTAAATGTTTGTTACGAGGTTTTATGAAAGATAGCTTTACGAAATTTAACTTCACGAATCCTCATATAACTTACAGCAGAAAGAGACATAACACTATCAAAAGCGGTGCCAGCCTAGACTATAGGAGTAGTAAAGCAGAAATATATTAAAACTTCATGCATGATGCGGCATTTTCACGTATCTCAGTGTTTATGACGTCATATACTTTGAACTATGAGTCGTACCATGACTTATTTGTGTAGGTGCATTAGGCGGCCTATGTGGATACCCTTAGCGAAATACGCTGAAGTGGCGAAAGTAACGGGATACCGATATGCACACACAAAGATGGCTGTAGTATCGCGTACACAGGGTGTGAAAGGGCAGTGCATTGGCGGAGCTGTCAGTTGTGGTCAAGTAATTCATGTGAAAAGGCTTCCGACGTGAAAGCGCCACCCGACGGCAGTTAACAGACTTTGAATGCGATATGGTAGTTGGAGCAGACGCATGGGACATTCAGTTTGTGAAATCGATAGGGAATTCAGTACCCCGAAATCCACAGTGTCAAGAGTGTGCCGAAAACGCCACGTTTCACACGTTACCTCACACCACGGCCAACGCAGTGGCTGACAGCCTTCAGTTACCGACGATAGCGGCGGCGTCTGCGTAGAGTTGTCAGTGCTAACAGACAAGCAACACTCCGTGAAACAACTGCAGAAATCAATGTGGGACGTACGACGTTAGGACAGTGTGGCGTTAATGAGCCATGCTACAGGCAACCGACACGAGTGCCTTTGCTAACAGCACGACATCGCCTGCTGCGCTTCTTCTGGGCTCATGACCATATCGGTTGGACAGTAGACGACTGGAAAACCGTGGCGTTGTCAATGAGTCCCGATTTCAAATGGTATGGTTCGAGTGTGGTACAGACCCCACGAATCCATGGTCCCAGGTTGTCAACAAGGCACTGTACAAGCTGGTGATGGCTCCAGAATGGTGTGAGCTATGTTTACATAGAATGTACTAGGTCCTCCGGTCAAACTGAACCGATGATTGACTGTAAATGGTTTTGTTGGCTATTTGAAGACCATTTGCAGTCATTCGCGGACTACATTTTTGTTGATGACAATCCGCCATGTTATTGAGTCACAATTGTTCGCGATTCCTTTGAAGAACATTCTGGACAGTTCGAGTGAATGATGTGGCCGCCCAGATCGGCCGTAGCGAATCCCACCGAACATTTATCGAACATAATCGAGGGATCATTTCGTGAACGGGCAACACTTTCGCAGTTATGGACGGCTGTTGAGGCAGCATGGCAGCACGTTTCTGCAGGGGACTTCGAACGACTAGTTGAGTCCTCACCACGTCGATCTGCTGCACTACACCTGGCAAAAGAAGATCCGACGCGATATTTGGAGTATCGCATGACTTTTCCGCCTTAGAGTATGTTGTGAATAGAGTTAGTAGCAAGGACGTAATAAATTTAAATGTCATGTGTGATGCGGCAGTTTTTCGCGCATCTCAAAGTTTATGAGGTCATATGTCCTGAATTATGGTTGGTCGGTGGTTCTTACCCACACAGCGATTGTTGACTGAGAGTGAGGTATATGTGTACCAAGTCTAGTTGAAACTGGTCCAGTAGTTTAGGAGGAGATATGGAACAGATGGAACTACGCGCACACACGCATACGCTCGCGCGTGTGCGCAAAAGCAAAGAAACACACACACACACACACACACACACATATTCACAAATGTACTCATACATGCATATATGTCTTTTATAATATGTACGGATTTATTTAACCTGATCAGATTCCCTTCCATCTGATCAGGTTTTCACATACGCAGTATCTGTTTTGCGTTACAGTTACCTAATAGACGACGATAATTTTTATGTAGTAGATAGCAATAACACTCTATTAATATAATTAATTACGATTGGAACTTACATACAGAAACCACTTCTACCTTTTCTACTGTAGCGTCTATATTAACATGTCCGAAAGAACAGACGTCACGCACTCATACAAGAGGGTGAGTCGAATGAAAACCTTAAATATTTTTTTAAATATTATTTATTGTGCACAGGTGGTGCAAGGCTGTATCACTTTTCAACATAATCTCCCCCACGCTCAATGCAATCCTCCAGCGCTTACAAAGTGCATAAATTCCCTTTGGTAGTCCGCGCAACCACTCGTTCACCGCGTGGCGTACCTCTTCATCAGAACGGAACTTCTTCCCTCCCATTCCGTCTTTGAGTGGTCCAAACATATGGAAATGACTGGGGGCATGGTCTGGTGAGTATGGTGGATGAGGAAGACTCTCAAAATGCAGGTCTGTGTTTGTCGCAACTGTTGTACGGGCAGTGTGGGGCCTTGCATTATCATGTTGCAAAAGGACACCTGCTGACAGCAATCCACGTCGCTTTGATTTGATTGCACGCCGCAGATGATTTTTTAGGAGATCTGTCTATGATGCACTGGTGACAGAGGTCCCTCTAGGCATGTAATGCTCCCAAATGACGCCTTTTTCGTCCCAAAAGAGAGACCCTATAACCTTTCCTGCTGATGGTTCTGTTCGAAACTTCTTTGGTTTTGGTGATGAGGAATGGCGCCATTCCTTGCTCACTCTCTTCATTTCTGGTTGGTGGAAGTGCACCCAGGTTTCGTCCCCAGTGACGATTCTTGCAAGGAAGCCATCACCTTCTCGTTCAAAGAGCCGAAGAAGTTCTTCACAAGCATCAACACGTCGTTCTCTCATTTCAGGAGTCAGCTGCCGTGCCACGTGGCAGCCATCTTGCAGACACTTCGTGAAACTGGAGCACATCATGCACAATGTGGTGTGCTGACCCACGACTAATCTGTAAACATGCTGCTGTGACATTCAGTGTCAGTCGGCGGTTTTCCTTCACTATGGCTTCAACTGCTGCAATGTTCTGTGGAGTGACAACTCGTTGTGCCTGACCTGGACGAGGAGCATCTTCCACCGAAGTCACATCATTTTCGAACTTCCTACTCCATCCGTAGACTTGCTGCTGTGACAAACATTCACCACCGTACTGAAACTTCATTTGTCGATGAATTTCAATAGGTTTCACACCTTCACTACGCAAATACCGAATAACAGAACGCTGTTCTTCCTTGGTGCAAGTCGCAAGTGGGGCGGCCATCTTTGTACTGATACTGCGACGGTATGTGTGCATCATGGAGGTAAGAGTAGAGGGAGACGCCGTGACATCACAGCTGCGAAGCTATGTGAAGCCGAGGGTAGCCATCTCAATCCGACCAAATCATTGCTGCTGTAAGCTTGTGTGCATAGGCTTGTCGCTCGCTTTTGGAAGGATTTTGCGCTATTATGGTGACTTGTGTGGTGTTCGGATGTACGAATCGTTCTGATTGTGATGCGAAATCGAAGGGAATAACATTTCATGTGTAAGTTGTCTCGTTAAGTGTGATTTTACAACTTCATTGTGAATGAACGTGTGCTACATCGGTACTTGTACTATAGCGTGTTTTTCTCCTGCATGAGTTTAGATTTTCTAAAAATGAAAGTCGGAAAGCTCTGTGGGAGAATGCCGTGAGGAGGAAGAACTGGCGTGCGTCTAAACGGAGCACTATATGTTCTCAGCATTTCCGAGAAGAGGACATAGACCGAACTTCCCTTTCAACAGTAAGGCTCCGAGAAAATGCTGTACCATCAGTTTTCCCTACACACCCAAAACATTTGCAAAAGGTATGTTAATTCAAAGAATTAAATTCTTAGTTTTCAAGTTCACGTTTCAGTATAATACGTACGTATCGTCGATAATCGAAGTGTTGAGTAACTCACTTTGTCTTCATCATGTACCAAATTAAAAGCTAACACTACATTAACTGGCGTAAAGTACAGGCCTAAACAGGACACTGTGTAGATTTGCCATTCTATGTACCGTATTTCAGTAAATATTGGTGGAAATGAACAGTGTTTCCCAGTAGTGTAACGTAACTGAAATGTCCCAGTACGTATTACAAACAAGATGTACTTATGGGGCTTTGGAGGGAGGGTATAGCTAACTTAGTTTTCAGTTTCTATTATTTAGTTTGTGATACACGTTTATTACTGAATTAACAAAATTGTATCGTTTACATTGAAGACTAGCTATTCGTAATATTACATTAAAAACTATTTTTAATCAGAAGAAACGCGGAATTTCGCCTTTACGAGATTTTATTTTAAACAAAAACTTTGAAACAACCAATCTGATGACGTTACATGCGTATATGGTGCAATTAGCGACTGTAATACACGCAGCGCTATAGCACACTGGCAATGTTTTGGTCAGAGTGTCATGGCAGTGAGCCACGCCCCCATGGCTTCAAAACGTAGTACGGCTGGGATACGTAGCGCCATCTCCCCTTATTCTTACCTCCATGGTGTGCATCTGCACTACGCTGCCACCTACAGGCTATTCTGCACGCTGTTTGTAGCACGCTTACCAACTTACAGGATAATGGCGCGAAATTTCGATTTGTTTTTACAAATTTAAAGTTTTCATTTGACTCACCCTCGTAATTGATTTGCGTCGATGGGCAACGAATCCACCATCGTCAGTGTGGATGCACGGTTGCGGCTCAAATGGCTCTGAGCACTATGGGACTCAACTGCTGAGGTCATTAGTCCCCTAGAACTTAGAACTAGTTAAACCTAACTAACCTAAGGACATCACAAACATCCATGCCCGAGGCAGGATTCGAACCTGCGACCGTAGCGGTCTTGCGGTTCCAGACTGCAGCGCCTTTAACCGCACGGCCACTTCGGCCGTGCACAGTTGCGTCTCACCTCCTGCAGGAAGCTCAGAGTAGCTAGCACGGAGGACGTGGACAGGGACTGTGGACAGGTGGCGCGAGGTGGGAACGTGGATGTGCCGAGAGGCGTGCCGAGACAGTCCGCGCAGTTGGGATAAGCACAGTGTCCGGATGGCGCAGTGGTCAATGTAAGTGCCTAGTAATCAGGAGATCACGATCCGACACACATTTTCACTCATCGACACAGATTCCGCGTAAACTCCCGATGTAAATCTACGTCTACATCTGCGTCTACATTTATACTCCGCAAGCCACCCAACGGTCTGTGGCGGAGCGCACTTTACGTGCCACTGTCATTACCTCCCTTTCCTGTTCCAGTCGCGTATGGCTCGCGGGAAGAACGACTGTCTGAAAGCCTCCGTGCGCGCTCTAATCTCTCTAATTTTACATTCGTGATCTCCTCGGGAGGTATAAGTAGGGGGAAGCAATATATTCGATACCTCATCCAGAAAGGCACCCTCTCGAAACCTGGCGAGCAAGCTACACCGCAATGCAGAGCGCCTCTCTTGCAGAGTCTGCCACTTGAGTTTATTAAACATCTCCGTAATGCTATCACGGTTACCAAATAAACCTCTGACGAAACGCGCCGCTCTTCTTTGGATCTTCTCTTTCTCCTCCGTCAACCCGATCTGGTACGGATCCCACACTGATGAGCAATACTCAAGTATAGGTCGAACGAGTGTTTTGTAAGCCACCTCCTTTGTTGATGGACTACATTTTCTAAGCACTCTCCCAATGAATCTCAACCTGGTACCCGCCTTACCAACAATTAATTTTATATGATCATTCCACTTCAAATCGTTCCGCACGCATACTCCCAGATATTTTACAGAAGTAACTGCTACCAGTGTTTGTTCCGCTATCATATAAATGACGTCAATAGTCCCGTCTCTTTCCTCTTCTTTCTCCCCTTCCATCTTCAGTTTACTCATAGTAACAAACGTGATGTTAGCAGATACAAAATGTACTTGTGGGTGTACAAAGACTATTTCTGACATGGCCAGTTCTGAGGGAAGCAAATTTACGGAGGCGCAGCTAAGAGCACTGGAAACGAGGAAGATCTGGCCGGAAAGAAAGATATAATTGTGTTGTACTGAGATACCACACAAGAAGAGTTTTCGACAGACGGTACCAGAAGTACCGTGGACATCCGCCCGCAGCAGGAACATCGCTGCCCGCAGACCAGTTACGCCGCCCGTAAGAGCGGCAACACCAGCAGCAGGAAAGAGACGCGCGCTTAAGCAACCGTGCACGAGCAGGAGCTGTCAGCTGCAAGTTCTAAGTCAGTCCGACTCTTGCTAGGGAGCAACTTCAAAACGTCCGTCGTCCCTTCAAGTCGTCGAGTGAGACACACACGGTGCCCCGATAGATAGACGGTGGTTATTCTTCAGTAGAAAGAGAACAGTGAACAGAATTGTGTACTAACAGAGACCGTCTACCTAGAGATTTAATTGAGTATTGTTATTTGGAACCGAACAGTACGCAGAGTTAGGAGATCAGTTTCCTTCGGAGTTTGGTTCAGATAACACTACAGGGCGTCCCACTCAAGTTTCCTATTACCCTCGACTGCTCTAATTTCCTCAAATTTATAAGGACAACTTTTCTCAGAGGAAAGATAACGGAAAAGTGCTACTCAGAATTATTTAGTAAATAATTCTTAAGAACTATGCCAAATTTCAGAATGATAGCTTCTATATTTCCTGAGAAAAGGCACATTATAGCTCAAAAAATCAGTTTATGTCAAGCCACATTTAAAGTTTTAATTTCAGTTTTTGACAATACTGCTATACCTCTAATGACTAATGCTGTCCATGTCCTTCATCTTTTTTCTGTTCCTCGTTTTCCTGGAGTTAACTCTTCCCCTGCCTCCTTCGCCAACTTTTGGATTTCTTTCTTCTGCTGCCTGAGCTTTGTCCAGTCGCACATCATCATGGTTCTGGGTATCTTCAGTGTAAATGCACCAGGATGGAAGCCTAGTCTCTGCAGGCGCTTAATCCTACCCACATTTCCACTATTGAACACTACAGGCATCACATGCAGCTATCTTCACAACAATTGAGGACACAAATACAGTGAATGCACCTGGATGGAAGCCTATTTTCTCCAGGCTCTTAACCCTACCTAGATTTCCATAATGTATACTTCATAGGCATCACATGCACCTGTCTTCACGGCAACTGAAGATACAATTACTGTTTTTGGACAACACATCCATATAAGGTGGTTGTAGCTCTCATTTATATTGTGTGTTTTCCCATGCACACATTTTTTTAGCAGTTCAGGACTCGATAGGTACCTGGAAGATAATTTTATAACATCTAAAACAGCAAGCGAGAAATTATGTTTGTGTGCGTGTGGCTTTCCACTCGCTTCTGCCTAAAGATATTTGCGCAACGATATGTCACAAAGGGATTGTTGATGATTTTAATTTGTAATTTAAATTTCCTGTGCCTTTTACACATTAATTTCGACATTTCCTCACTTCGCTGAATATGTGTCTACCATTACGATCCATTTCGAGTGAATCAGGTTGATATATGCAAAATAAAAATTGAAATAAGTTTGTTGCACGTACTACTAAAAAAAACACTATGTAAACAAAGTAACAAGCAAAGATAATTTTGTCACAGCCTTCTAGACTCATGTGCAGTTAGTTTCGATTGTGTGAACGAAAAATTGACGCATAAAAAATTCATAGTATAGAGATGGTGTTGATCACAGCACAGAACGAGGGGGCGTGGCAGGCGTAGACGACCAAACAAACTTTAAAACATATTTCTAGCCAGAATTCGATTATGAAACTTCGCGATGTTATTCTAAAAGAATGAATCTAATAAATTACGCAATAAAAATAATTCGAATTTTTCGTAATTTTGGCCTACATCTGCCCTTAAGTACCTCTTTCTTCGATTATTAGGAAGAAGTAAGATCTTAATAACTGACGACGACAAATTCTTTGCGCATTGTACAGAAAGTATTTCTATCACCAGTCCAGCGCATATTTAATATGGAAAATATCCTTTGTACAGCTTCATTGTGGGCAGGGATTGCCAAAAGGTATTGCACAATTTTCAAAAGGTCTGAATATTTATTGCGACAACGATCGTTGATGAATTCACACCATCTATCTGATACAATGTTCCCTAAAAATGTTGGTCTGCTTCTCAATTTGAGCTGTTCCCTTAGAAACATTTTTAGGCGATTTACTTTATCAAACAATTCGCTGTCACCCACAAGAACATTTCTGTTCCTCAGATAGACTGCAACATTTTCCACGCTTTCTCAATAAAATTCATTGCTAAAAGTTAACCAATCGAATACAATTAGTTCATCGGACTGTCTCATCCATTTGCTAATGTAATCATTAAAAACAGAATAAGAAGCATTCATATCTTTTCTCAGCAAATCAACAAGCTGGTCGCTGTCACATGTGGAGATAATATCACTTACATTTAGGGAAACGGAGTTATTTTTAGCCCTCCTTTGCAAGCTTTACATAGTATCGTGCAGGATAGAATACATTTCCACTACAACCTTTTTTTCCCCTTTAGTGAACAATATTTGTTTGTGCAGGTAACTGGAGACACCATGAAGAAACCACAGGTATCCTTCAACCAGCGGCACACAACCAGCTGTTATTTCTCCCTATTTGTGCCCAGTTTCAATTTCAGTCTGCTAGATGACACATGACGTCACAGAACAACAACTTGATGTGGAAGACCAAAAGTCGTTTTTTTTTTTTTTTTACTGTGTTATATATTTGCAAACTGTGGTTAAAATACAGCATTAAAAACCGGGTGGAATCTGGATAAACAGGGTGTTTTGGTAATCCTAGAAACTGTGTACATACCTTGAGGCGGAGTAACTCATGACGCACAAACTACCCACACTGTATTCACCCAGTGAATGAAAGCAGTCGGTGACTTCCAATATACAGGGTGTCCACAATGAGACTCCAACATTTTAATATCCTATATCCTTATCTTTCAGATGGTGGACCTGTGAATCCTGAAGAGGCAGACAGAACCAGACAGAGCAACTCAACAAGTCTGTGGTGTGCAAATCTGATACGCCAAGTGGCCATAGGGGAGCTGCAATCAATTGTTTTACCAAAATGGAACATATGAAGGAGCGTGCACAAGTGTTCTGGTGGGATGCAGAGACCAAATCGGCGACTCAAGTGCAAAGAAACTTTCGTCGAGTTTACAACAAAGCGCCCCCATCGTTCAAGGCTATAAAGAAGTGGTGTGATCAGTTTTTGGCTACTGGGAGTGTGGCGAAAGGGCATGGTGGTGGTAAGCCTGGGATCAGAGAACATCATGTGGAACAAGTGCGGCGGTCATTCGAAGAAAGTCCACAGAAGTCAGTGCGACAGGCAGCACGAGAACTTCGTATAAAACGTTCAACAGTGCACAAAGTGCTTCATCAGCGATTTCGTTTGTACGGATATAAAGAGCAGGTTGTGCAAGAAATCAAGCCTGATGATCGACCAAAGCGAGAAGAATTTGCATGTGTCATGTTAGATCGCATTGCCGGGGACGAGACATTTTTGTCACGCGTGATGTTTACTGACGAGGCAACCTTTCACGTGTCAGGGGCTGTCAATCGTCACAACGTGCGCGTCTGGGGATCCGAAAATCCACATGCACCTAGGGAACACATGCGCGACAGTCCGAAAGTTAATGTGTGGTGTGGTTTGATGATAAATAGCATTGTTGGGCCGTTTTTCTTTCAGGAGCCGACTGTGGATGGAGCCATCTACCTGGACATGTTGGAAGAATTTGCCGTGCCACAAATATCAGACCTGCAGCCAAATGTGATGTTTCAACAGGACGGTGCACTATCCAATTGGAGCCTCTATGTCCAAAAATTTTTGAATGACACATTCCCGCAACGATGGATTGGCCGAGGAGGTCCAGTTCCTTGGCCGTCACGTTCGCCCGACATAACCCCCTCGATTTTTTCTTGTGGGGTTATGTGAAAGACACCAGTAAAGGACCTGCAAGACTTGAAACAGCGCATAAGAATTGTGATCAACTCTGTCACGGAACAGATGCTCTGCAACACATGGCACGAAATCGATTATAGGCTTGATATTCTTCGCGCTACCCCTCGCGCCCATGTTCAAGTGTTCTGAACCGTCCACCAGTGTATGAAAACTTGATGAGCTGCTGTATGAGTTCCCTGTATTTGTTCGTCAGTAACCTGTGTTTCCTCTCAGATTTTATGAGTTCAAATGTTGGAGTTTCATTGTGGACACGCTGTACTTTGAACATAATTTCAAACCTTTACGAAACTTTTTCTCGGTGACGTTACCTACAAAATAATTAGAGGAAAAAGTTTTTCGCTTACTGCATTCTCGCTGTTCATGCAATAAACTTGAGCATCAGATAGACGTTTTATTTTATCACTTCTTTAACTCTAATGCTACCTGCAATGTGTTGTGCGGACAGTATCCATATATGCCACTGAATGTATCTGCAAAATTATATCATTTCACGACACGTAGTTCAAAATATATGTTGTTATAAGCGCTGAGATCCATGAATGACTAGTTTTTCGTGAAACGGGGCACAAATTACCCATACTGTACCCATCCAGTGTTTGATAATAAGAACAATTAGCGACTTCCAAAAATTTTAAATACCATTTCAAATCTTTCATTAATTTTTTTCTCGCTTTCAGCCCCGCGAAAGAATGAAAGGGAAAGAGTTTTTACTATTTCACTAGTCAATGGGTTAATAATCCAGAACTAATAAAACGAACGTAACAAGCGTTTTGTCTTCAACGACAAATGTTTTATATTTTTAACGTTAAATGTTTAACACATTAACTCGTCTGTAATGTAAGTAGAGGTCTGAAAGTGTTTAACACTTCGGAGTTCGTTTCTTTACAGCACCTAGGG
Source organism: Schistocerca piceifrons (assembly GCF_021461385.2). Lineage (NCBI taxonomy): Eukaryota > Metazoa > Arthropoda > Insecta > Orthoptera > Acrididae > Schistocerca > Schistocerca piceifrons. Next base: position 767,398,634 of record NC_060141.1, on the reverse strand, counting down.
TAGATGGTTAGTGGTACATTGCTGTTTCGAGTAATGAACCGCAGTACTGAAACAGCAGGCATGTACGTTAACCGCTGTGCAAACACTGATTCACCGAGCTGACCCATTTCACGGGATGGCAACGACGCTGTGTCCCTCCCTCCATCAAGCCAACTTTCTGGGCCTCCGTGACTAGAGGATGTTAAACTGCAGACGAGACTGTACCGAATTAATGCAGGGTGGATACCTCGACGCATACCGAGACTCCGTCATTTCATACCATTTGCACTGCTGCTATATGCAATCGAGTCGATTAACGTTGTATGACTACCAACTAATATGCATCGGAGCCACGCAACCGTGAGCAACTTTTCTTTCTCCGTAGTTGCGAAGTTTCAGTCACAAGTAACAAGACTGCACCCAGAGTTTGGGCTATTTTAAGCACGGCATGTAGAAGAGGAGACATAAACACATTGGCTTATTTACGGTGATTACCGAGAAATCCACAATTACAGATAATATGACATCGAAGACTGTAGCGACGGTACATTAGCCCAGTTTGATAACATAGACGGGAGAAACTAATGCGGTGTAATTGAAAACCAGTCCTGGTACGCACCAGAATTTAAATTCACTACTGTTCAAACTCAGTCACCATCCAAAGCGTGAATATTTTTCTTGACCAGGATGTTGGAAGTTTTTCAGAACAAGGAACTTTAGACAAAAGGTAGCTGGCGTTCAAGTGTACTCAAAACATGTCATTAAAAAATCTGTCAAATCGAAGACATTCATTTCAGAAATTCTAGTCTAGTGCATAATTAAGTGGATCTGGGAGTCATAAGGGCTCTAAAATTGGAAATATTGTTTTGTATTTAATAAAATTCTATGATTCTTGTATACTTTATGTACATTGCCTAATCATTCTCGTGTGTAAACAAATTTTTAAAAGGAGATGTGGTGCGTTTTTTTTAATGCGTAGCCGTCAAACTAACATCAAACACAAAACCTTGCCTAAAATTTTATCGTGAGTTACTCTGGGGGCAGATATTTAGACAGCAACTAGCTTGAGATAAGGATTTAGGCAAGGAGATAAGGAATTTTTACTGTCTATAATACAAGGTACAGTCACCAGTAATCTTTATTTTACAATTGCCGTTACCTACTTTGGCCCACATAAACAGATACTCGTCTGCATTCAGATTCTTCTTTCTTCTTGTAGACAAATTAAACAGCTTGTCTGGAACCAAAGTACCATAGGGAACCTTCGCTAGTACACCTGTAATCTCAGCTATCCTCCAAGTCTTCCAAGCCAAAATGTTTGCATCAGGGAAAGCTTCAAGGCCACCGTAGTCTGCATGGTTCCCCCATACAACAGCCAAGGTCGACCAAGTACTGCCTCCAAAATCAGCACTTACATCACATTTGAACTGCATCCTCAGTCCACGAAAGACATTTGGACCAGCAATAAGCTGCTAATTATTGAATTGGCCAGCAAGGTCAGTGTGTATTGCTTTCAAAGACTTGTACACACGAACACTGCGCCACCAACGTCGGCGATAACCACGTCGAAGAGGCATCGCAGAGGTACGTTAACACACGTGAAATGGGACGAGCATGTAAGGACTATAGTGGGGAAGGCGAATGGTCTGCTTCGGTTTTTTTGGGGATAATTTTAGGAAAGTGTGGTTCATCTATAAAGGACACCGCATGTAGGACAATACGACTCATTCTTCAATACTGCTCGAGTTCTTGCGACCGCACCATGTCGCATTAAAGAAAGACATCGAAGAGTTTCAAAGGCGAGGTACTACATTTATTACCGGTAGCTTTGAATAGCACGATAGTATTACATAGATGCCTCGGGAACTCGAATCGGCCCGCGCGGGATTAGCCGAGCGGTCTCAGGCGCTACAGTCATGGACTGTGCGGCTGGTGCCGGCGGAGGTTCGAGTCCTCCCTCGGGCATGGGTGTGTGTGTTTGTCTTTAGGATGATTTAGGTTAAGTAGTGTGTAAGCTTAGGGACTGATGACCTTAGCAGTTAAGTCGCATAAGATTTCTCACACATTTGAACATTTTGAACTCAAATCGGAATCAAATGGTTCGCTCGCAGCTCGTGGTCGTGCGGTAGCGTTCTCGTTTCCCGCACCCGGGTTCCCGGGTTCGATTCCCGGCAGGGTCAGGGATTTTCTCTGCGTCGTGATGACTGGGCGTTGTGAGATGTCCTTAGGTTAGTTAGATTTAAGTAGTTCTAAGTTCTAGGGGACTGATGACCATAGATGTTAAGTCCCCATTTGAACCAGCCATTTTCAAATGGTTCAAATGGCTCTGAGCACTATGGGACTTAACTGCTGTGGTCATCAGTCCCCTAGAACTTAGAACTACTTAAACCTAACTAACCTAAGGACATCACACACATCCATGCCCGAGGCAGGATTCGAACCTGCGCGGTTCCAGACTGTAGCGCCTATAACCGCTCGGCCACTCAGGCCGGCTCAAATCGGAACCCCTGGAATGAATGCGACGTTATTTTCGAGGGATACTGTTGAGAAAATTTAGAGAACCGGCATTTGAAGCTAACTTGAGAACTATGATACTGCCACTAACGTACTTTTCGTGTAAGGACCACGAAGATAAGAGAAACTAGGGTCCTACCGAGGCATATTGAGAGTCGTTTTCCCTTGCTCTGTTTGCAAATGGAATAGGAAATGACATGCTAGTAGTGGTACGGAGTATCCTCTGTCACGTACCATACTGTGGCTTGCCGAGTATGAACGTAGATGTAGATGTAGATGAACGTAGGACTTATATGGAGCAGATGGTGAACTAGATACAACAAAACGAGAAGCTCTCATAATGTTTTGTAGAAAGATAGTGCTTCTGTATTCAGTACAGACATAATCTCCTCGGTCAAATACCAATATGTGAAAGCTGATTTATGTTGCTTATTTTTACTCTGCTATGACTTACGATTTATCCTGAAGTAGTTCTCCGCATTTACGAACGATTAAAGCGATATGCGGACCTGTGAACTGAATCTGACAACTTCCAGTAGACTGCTTGTAAAGAAAATTCGAACTCTACAACTCCTGTTCATATACTCTCACATCGGATTTATGGTTAACGTTATGGATACATTCAAACTGAACAGCAGCACTAAATAATTTTCACTTTGATAACATTACCTTGAAATGTTTAATTTTCTGTAAGGTTTAAAAAGAAGTTGAAAAATCTTAACGATAAATCTCAGATTTTCAGATTTGTAAATAAATTTTAAAGGAATTACAATGAATTTAATACCCCTAGCTGCATACAGGCGTTGATATAAGTCAACGGGGACAGTTGAAAATGTGTGCCCCGACCGGGACTCGAACCCGGTATTTCCTGCTTACATGGCAGACGGTCTAACCATTTTTTAAATCTCATTTTGTTCGCTTTTGTTAGTCGCATCTGCTCGGGGCGGACGTCGTAAGACATCCTTTTAAGTTCGTTGTTGATCGATTAACTCAGTTTATTTATTATAGAGAGGCAGCTACCCCTCTGAACGAACACGCTAACCATCTGAGCCACCGAGGACACAGACGATAGTGCGACTGCAGGGACTTAGCTCTGGCACCCCTCCAGTGAGACCCACACTCGCAACTTATTGTCCCGCACTACATTCATAGTGCCCCTGCCCATTATACTTATTACTCGGGGCTTTACTCGATTCTCGTAAGAGTTCGGGCACTGTTTGTGCATCCGCAGGAAGAAGATGGTCAAATGGCCGATGAGCCTTAACTATGAAGATTGTTCTTTCGGACATTTCCGAAAGAACAGATACCATTTTCATATATATAAAATTTAAAGGCTCTCTTGTGTACGCTTGCCGGCCGAAGTGGCCGTGCGGTTAAAGGCGCTGCAGTCTGGAACCGCAAGACCGCTACGGTCGCAGGTTCGAATCCTGCCTCGGGCATGGATGTTTGTGATGTCCTTAGGTTAGTTAGGTTTAACTAGTTCTAAGTTCTAGGGGACTAATGACCTCAGCTGTTGAGTCCCATAGTGCTCAGAGCCCCCCCCCCCCCCCCCCTTTGTGTACGCTAACTTTGCCTTGTACAGGAAATTCTGGTAGTAGGAGCCTACTTCGACCACAACCGCTCCACCTTAGCGGAGGGAACCAGTACCCCAGGACCCGTGGCGCTGTCCGGGTACCTGCAGGTTTATCGTCGTTACTTAGGGACTGGCCCCACACTGGCAACTCGTTTGCAGGTATTAAAGAAGGGGCTACCAGGGTGACTGGCATCGAACGCCACACATTTTGTGTCTCTGCAATCGTCACTACTTGCTGAGGAGGGAACTGGCGACTGGAGACACCAAAAGACGGCTAGATAGCGGGTACTGTCAATTGTCTCGTCTGCATGACGAGTGGGTATTTGAATCCAATCGCTGTACCTGTTGGGTTCGTTTAAGACGGCTTTCAAGCCTATAAGCAGTAGGTATCAGGCTAACAACTTCAGGAACTATGAATTACATTTACAGGAATTTGATAAGAGGAATTTTGAATTTTACGCCCACCTAACAGGACAGAAACTGAAGACTGAGACGGTCACCCGAGACATCCGGACTGTTACACCTGAAGATAGGGTCGTCGAGGCGACCAGACGAGAGCAGGGTCAAGCAACGTGTAGCTGCGAACAGTACATAAGAGAGAGTCACAATATCTTGAACTCCACTTTAGTCTGGCAGTTGCAAATTGCGCAGAAATTATTACGAACGCCAGCTGTAAGAATATCGTGAGGTATTTATAAATAATTATTTTAAGAAACAAAAGTGCCTTTGCACCATAGATATTCAAACAGAATTTAAGAATTAATTTTACTCAGGAAGAAGGAAATAATAATTTGCTCATTATCAATTACAAGGATCTCAGGGTCGTTAGCAGGTGTTTAAATCGTTGCTGTGAGACAAACTGAACTGGCAGACGCACGTGGATGGGAGTTGTGGCGCATTTCGGTGGGCAGTCATCGCGCTGTTGGTGTCGCGGCAGAAAGCGCTCTTCAAGTCGCCTGTTGCTGTCTGGAGTCAGCGTGAGGGCAGCAGGCAGGAGTGCTGGGGACGGCTGGCTGTACCTCGCAGCGGCGCGTAATCGGAGGGCAGCGCTGGCTCGATCACTGCTCTCATCTTTCGCGTCCCGCCAACAAGTGTCTTCTTCTCCGGATCGATCACAAGCGTCCACCAAGACGATATTTTCACCTTCTCCAGAGCTCTTTCCCTGGACTTCGCCATATTCCCGATCGGTTGCCTCATATTCTTCTCTAGCCACATTCCTGTTCACCATAAGCGCTAAACAGTTTTGTTCCGCTCGGAATTCCCAAATTCTCACGATAAGAAAGGAAGATTACACTCAGACGTCATTCTGGATAGAATTGCTTCAAGGGGCAAGCTCCACGTCGCCAGTTAAAAATCGATATCCTGCGTTCCGTCCATTTGTCGCCTCCACCTTCTCCTCTGCTAAAATCTCCTTCCACTTCTGCGCAGTTTTTCCAACACGCCTCACGGCAATAGAACACACGTAACCGTTAAATGCACTCGCAACAATCAACAAACTGCATCTCGCATTTCATATTGTCGTCTCAAGTCCTGTAGAAGCATCCAGTTGTCCTCTCACACTGCAAATGTCTTAAGTCTTGTTTTAAAAGGTGTTTGAATCAGAGCCCCTTCCGCTCTCCTCACGGGCACAGTAAAAATATAGCGTGGATGTGACCAGGGGCAGGGTAGCTGGACCCCTGCCCTCAGGTCCGTTACAGACCTTATCAAGAAAGCTAAAAGTGCCTGATCAGGGTTTAAATTTAATAGCCTTATAACTACAACTACATTACTCACGGAAGTAAAAGAAGTGACGATTGTCTGGTTCTGCACTGTTTGTTTAGGTTAGTACATACGCAGTACTGACGCTCTTATTACTTACGAAATAAACATAAAACAGGTAAGGTATTAAGATATGCTACGAAAAATATAACATACTTTACAAAAAAGTTTCATCGACGACACATTAAACATTGTACGGCCATAATGTATACGCTGAGTGCGATGGGATGCAAAATGTATGTAGTTTTAAAAAAAATGTGACCTGCACCCGAATTGTTTTTAATTTTGTGACAATTACGACTCCTGCCGTCATAGGCACAATAATGCTGAACGCGATTTACCTATAGACAGGTGCAGAGACGTCTATAGCAGTATGGTCCATCGATGATACTTTTTTGTAAAGTAAGTTATATCTTTCCTCGCACATCTGTTTTTATGTTTAATTCTTTCTTAATACGGTGAAAAATGTATGGTGCTTCCGCTTCATAGGTACTTAATAGCGGCTTAAGACCGAAGTTTTCTAGTCGCACAAACAATAAAGCAAAAATCACTGCTACAGGTGGCGCTAAGCCATTAAATCAATTAATTGCAGCTACGTAATCAGCCTCAGTGAAGTTTAAAAACACGTCCCTAACATCTATTTCACATACAAAACATGGTACCACCTCAAATATGTATTTCTGGCTATATGTTCCGTATCTCGAAGTAGCGTAGTGTGAGATTCATATTGCTCTCACTCCCTGTTTTTCACAAACAGGAAACTTCTGATCTATATTGAAAATGGCTTAAAAACTTGCTCGCGGCTCAGAAATGCCGGGACTGGCGACAGACATGCACCCGTTTAAATGCTACCCTACCTATCAACTCGTCTAAGTTCTGGTCAGCCTTCCGTCGCCTTACCGGAACTAAACCCTCCCCCTACTATCCTCTTCTCCATGACGATTACCCCTTCCCCGACACCCTTAGTAAGGCCAATCACTTTGCCTCCTACCTCTCCGATGTCTTTTCCATCCCCGACGATCCCCAGTTCGATTACTCCCTCTTCCCGGATGTCCGCGATCGAACTGACACCTCTGTCCCTCCCCTCGCTCCTGGTTTCCAGTACTTGGACAACATTGCACCCACGGAACTCAATGCCCCTGTCACTACACAGGATGTCATTGCTACACTCCGCACAAAACGCAACACCACTCCTGGTCACGATCGTGTCACCTACCGTCACCTTCGTGAAGCTCCTGTCTCTTTCCTCTTCACCCTGGCCAGGCTCTACAATGTAGTCCTGTCCACCGGCTACTACCCCGACCTGTGGAAAACCTCCCATATCCTGATGTTCCTTAAACCTGGTAAACCGCCGTCCGCCGTCTCCTCCTACCGTCCCATCACCATTACCTCGGTCTTCAGCAAGGTCCTGGAATCTATCCTCACGCGACACATCCACCAGCATCTCCGCCAGCACCGCCTCCTTCCCGTTACCCAGTGTGGCTTTCGACCGTCCTTCTCTTCCGACGACCTTCTCCTTTACCTCACTCATCTCTTTTCCGAACAGCTAAATTCCCATCGCACCGCAATCTTCCTTTCCCTGGACCTGGAACGTGCCTGTGTATGGCATTCCGGTCTCCTCTTCAAGCTCCAAACCTTCGCCCTTCCCATTGACTATGTCCGTCTGATCGGCTCCTTTCTCTCCCACTGTCCTTCCTACGTCACCGTCCATAACATGGATTCCTACACCTCTTTCCCCACCGCCGGTGTGCCCCAAGGCTCCGTCCTCTCCCCCCTTCTGTACCTTTTGTATACGGCGGACATGCCGCCGCCGTCACCCGCCGTCCACCTCCTCCAGTTTGCCGTTGACACCGCCTTCCTTGCCCTCGCCCCCACCCTGCAGCGCTCCCAACACATTCTCCAATCCCATCTTGACCGGTCACCGCTTGGTGCAACCAGTGGTTGCTCAAGGTCAATCCCTCTAAAACCCAGGCGATCATTGTAGGCAAAACCACCCCTTCCTTCCTCCTCCTTGATTTCTATCTCACCATCTATGGCCGTCCTATCGCCCTCACCCCCACCCTTAAGTACCTTGGCGTCACCCTCGACCGTCGCCTCTCCTGGACCCCCCCCCCCCATCTCTGGACAATCCAAGCCAAGGCACGCTCCCGACTCCGTCTCCTCAAGCTCCTTTCCGGCCGTACGTGGGGTCTGGACCCCTCCACCATACTCCACACCTATAAATCCCTCATCCGCCCTATCCTTTGTTACGCCCATCCAGCCTGGATCTCCGCCCCCCCCCCCCCCCTACCTTTTACAAATTCCTTCCAATCCTTGAACGGCATGCTCTCCGCCTCGCCTATCGCATCTGTCTCCCCTCCCCCACGCGGATCCTGTACGATCTCATTCCATTTCCCCACCTCCTCCTTTTCCTTGAACGGATACGGATCCTGTACACCTCCTGAAAACTCGATCCTCCTCACCCGCTTGTCTCCCCCATCCTCTCCCACCCCCGCCTGCTGCCGTGCCTGTATTCCCACGTCCCACCCGGTCTCCATCTCTCCACCCTCCTTACCCTCTCCCAAGGTGGCTTCTGCCAGCTCCCCCTCCCTGATGATGCCCTCCTCCCCTCCATCTACCCCTCCTACCAACTTTGATCCTCCCTCCCTCTTACTATGTTTGCTCCTTTGAGCACCCTCCCTCCCTTCTCTCCCCCCTTCCCTCCCTCCTCCATTTCTCCCCACTCCTCCCCCAGGCTTCCCCTCCCCTGTCCCTCTACTCCTCCTCCCATCTCCTTAGCCATTGGCATCTTTGTTCTCCCCTCCCCCCCCCCCTCACCCTTCTTCCCCTCTTGGCAGGTCCCCGGACTCGCACACCCTACGTGGACATTTGCGCGCCGGAGATCATCGCCATTAGTGTCTCGGATGTGTCGTGGTGCTTAGTGTTCAGTGTTCACCGTCACACTCCATCGTTCACCAGTGCCATCGACATCTTCAGTGTTTGTGCGTCGTGTCAACAGTTTGAAGTGGATTGTCATCGAGTGTGAATGGCTTCATGTTTTTTATGTGTCTACTGTTTTTTCCCCGCCGTTTTGTTCCAACTCATGTGCCTTCTCTGCTTTTATCATTGTACTATCTTTGGCTGAAGAGCGGCGTATTGTGCTGCTGCCAGCCTACCTGTTATTATTCGGGTATTAAAATCACAATAAAGAAAAAAAATGGCTTAAACGCTCATCCGTCACAGTTGCCGGTTCCCTGAAAGCGCTATCGCTGTCAGGGGTGTTTATCAATAAAGCAGCAGTGCCTCGTGCAACCAATATGCGTCAAGCGTGATGGGCGCCGTATGGCTAGTGAGTGCTCCAAGCCGAGGAGTACCTCGACCAAGTATGTCCACTCCAGCGAATATTACGTCAAGATATTGGATAGTCGACGGCACACCGGTATTGGCGGTCGCCTTAGAGATACTCCCCTTGCCGTGACACTACGAACTAGGGTTGACAGGTGGCCGGTTTTAGCCGAACATGTCCCCCTTTTTACAGTCTGTCCGTCATTTGTTACTGTTTTTTTAGTGATGAAATAGAGAACGCACGACTAAGGCTCGTTCCAAGCTAATGACATTTGCCCGAGGAATATGTATAAGGAGGAATAAGGAGATTTGCAATAAGGATCTATAGATATACTAACCGATACTAGTAAATTTTCATGAAATTCATGAAAAAAGGCATAACTCTCTCCTAAAAAGCTTTTGGCACATGAAAAATTGAACAGTTTATTTGAAATCTAAGGCAGAATTTTATTCGGAATTATTGAAATAAGCAGAATATTATTTTGAGCGAACGTCAAAAGGATATTTCTCCTTCATAGGCACCAAATGGACAAAGGAGAGCGATAATCCGTAAACTGACCCATAAGTATGATGTTGTTATTGTGTAATTTAAATTATCCTGCCACGAGGAGTTCCACGAAACGATTTTCAAGAAAAATAGCGTTCTCAATAAACTGAGTTCAGGTGATAAAGAGTGATACTAAGCTACATTTTATTGCTATTTCTTTATAAGTCTAATTGAAATAACTGAGGTTATTGACTACCTTTTCGTTTTATGTCCTAGAATAATATCGAAGTGTTTATTTTGTTTAGTGAAGAACATTTATTCTATTTTAACATACGATGATCTGTGAAGAAGACTGCCCATTTAAGAATAGTGAGTACTTGGATGCTACCATCTCGAGTTATAAAGCTGTTTACTGATTCATTTTGTTTTTATTTAAGCATGTTCACATTGTTCTCGCAAAAAAACTGAATGTAATTATTTACTAATAAACGACTGAAAACATCTGTTTGACTCAATGCGTATTAAAAATAGGTACTCCCGCTTCTAGAGCAAAATGTCCAGCTAAGTACAATCCTGCTTTTCAGTTATCGGTCCTGGCATTCCTACCCCCAACTAGGTATAGCCTTCCCCTCCCCCTCCCCCTCCCGGACAGTTTCCCACTAGGATTGAATCGGTTGTTTTTTACCCGCCGCTAGCAGCGTGGGCTGTTTACGACCTACTGTGTTGGCTTGAATCATTTTTAATCACAGGGGTTGGTCGTACACAGTCATTATAAAGCACATACATTTAATGCACAATTAATCCTCAAGCCATTTTTGGTGAGTAGACAAGTTAGCGAAAAATATAAATAAATAAGAAAATGACTGAATAAGTACCATAGGATTAGTGATCTTCACTGAACCAGATAGTTGTATTACAAACGTAATAAAATTTTATTAAATACTGTTCATATATATCTGAATCGTGGCTTCATACGAATTGCGGCCTGAAAATGGAAAAAAAAGCAATTAAACAATAATTAATGTACCTGGTGATCAAAAAGTCAGTATAAATTTGAAAACTTAATAAACCAAGGAATAATGTAGATAGAGAGGTAAAAATTGACACACATGCTTGGAATGGCATGGGGTTTCATTAACACAAAAAAAGAGTTCACAAAATGTCCGACAGATGGCGCTGGACAGCAAAACTTCAGTGACTGCGCATGACAATCGTGTATAAAAGGAGCTGTAATGATAGAGAGAATCAGATGCGTCAGCAGTCGCACCATGTTGACGTTACCTGAAAAGGCGCTTTTAGTGAAGCTGTATTATCAGAATGGGAAATGCGCTAGTTCAGCGTTACGAAGCTATCGCCATAGGAAGGGGATTCGAACGGGTAAAGGTCCGTTGACAAATGCAGCGACGGGTTGTTTAGACGTTAGACCCCGTAGTGGCAAACCGAGCAGAAGGGGTAGTGCTGCTGAGACAGTTCAGGAAGAAAAGATGGTTCAAATGGCTCTGAGCACTATGGGACTTAACTTCAGAGGTCATCAGTCCCCTAGAACGTAGAACTACTTAAACCCAACTAACCTAAGGACATCACACACAACCATGCCAGAGGCAGGATTCGAACCAGCGACTGTAGCGGTCGCGCGGTTCCGGACTGTAGCGCCTAGAACCGCTCGGCCATTCTGGCCGGCAGTTCAGGAAGAAATGGAGACTGTAGCAGGTTCGTATACGCACGGGGAAGTCAGCGCTCGTGCAGTCGCACGTCGCACCGGCATTCCATACACTACTGTTTGGTTGGCACTGAGGCGTACCCTCCGATGCTATCCGTACAAACTCCATCGGCATCATGAACTGTTACCTGGCGATTTAGTGAAGCGGAGGGCATTTGCGGTGTGGGCGGAAGATGACGATTGGTTGAGTAACTTGTTGTGGACCGACGAAGCTCATTTCACGCTCGGAGGGTCCGTCAACGCCCACAACTTCAGAATTTGGGCGACCGAAAATCCTAGAACTGTCGTGGAAACTCCATTTCACGACGAGAAAGTCACGGTATGGGTTGGATTTACCACATCTACCGTTATCGGGCCTTTTTCCTTCGAGGAAATGCGTGATTATGGTTTTGTAACTGCTACCGTGACGGGTGAGAGGTACGCCGATATGTTACAGAATCGCATCATCCCCAGCCTGGCTGATAAACACCTGCTGGAACGTGCGATGTTTATACAGGATGGCGCTCCACCCCATATTGCTAGACGCGTGGTGATGATAGTGTGCTCAGCCGCCACTTTCGTCATGCTTGGCCTCCCAGGTCCCCAGACCTCAGTCCGTGTGATTATTGGCTTTGGGGTTACCTGAACTCGCAAATGTATCGTGATCGACCGACATCTCTAGGGATATTGAAAGACAACATCCGACGCCAATGTCTCACCATAACTCCGGACATGCTTTACAGTGCTGTTCACAACATTATTCCTCGACTACAGCTATTATTGAGGAATGATGGTGGACATATTGAGCATTTCCTGTAAAGAACATCATCTTTCCTTTGTCTTACTTTGTTATGCTAATTACTGCTATTCTGATCAGATGAAGCGCCATCTGTCGGACATTTTTGAATTTTTGTATTTTTTTGCTTCTAATAAAACCCCATGTCCTTGCAAGTACGTGTGTCAGTTTGTACATCTCTATCTACACTATTCCGTGATTTATTCAGTTTTCAAATTTATACTGACTTTTTGATCACCCGGAATGCAGTATGAGCAGAGCATCGAGTACAGAGACCTGTCAGGAGATAGCAGCGTCACGTGGCGAGGGACGACTGCTTGTCGGACACAGGCACCGTGCATGTAGCACCAGTGAGCGTGCTGTCCGTGTGTAGAATGGGGAAAACGCGCGGTCTAACTCAGTTTGACCGAGGCAGATTCAGATGGCCTGGAGGCTCGGCACGACCATTTTGAAAACTGCACGACTTGGGTGCTCGATGAGTGGATGAGTGCTGTGGTGAGTGTCTTCAGCACGTGGCGACACCAAGGCGAAACCACGTCCAGACGTCGTACGATTGGGTGGCAGCCCCTCAGTGCAGATGTCGGACGTAGCGGGCTGGCCACACTGGTAAACAAGACAGGCGGCGAAGTGTGGTGAAACTGTCATCAGACTTTAATGCTGCGCAAATTACAAGTGTGTCTCAACACACAGTGCACCGAACACTCCTAACAATGGGTCTCCGTAGCCAGCGACTCATGCATGTGCCCTGCTAACACCGCGACATCGCCGACTACGACTGAAATGGACACGTGACCAACTTCATTGCACTTTGATGAATCCCTATATCTTCTTCATAGAGCTGACGGGAGGGCGCGAATCCGTCGACTTCCAGGGGAATAGCTGCTGACACCTGTACTGCGGGACGGGGACAAGCTGGCCTCCATTATAGTCATGGGAACTTTCCCGTGGGCATCCATGGGTCCACTGGAGGTCGTGCAAGACACCATGAAGGGTACGGGGTATGGTACACTGGTTGCAGACCACGTACACCCCTTCATGAAGATCATGTTTCCCGATGGCAGTGGCATTTTTCAGGGAGATAATGCGCCATGTCACAAGATCAGGAGTGTGATGGAGAGGTTCGAGGAGCACAGTGACGAATTTCAATTGACGCGCTGGCGCCTCAAAGTCGCCAGACTCGAACCCAGTCGAACACATCTGGGATGTAACTGAACATGGTGTCAGAGCTCTCCGGAATTTATGGGAATTAGGTGCCTTGTGTGTGCAGATGTGGTGTCAACTCGCTCCAGCGATGTACCACGACCTCATTGCTTCCACGCCACGACACGTTGCCTCTGTTATACGTGCCAACGGTGGTCGTACCGGCTATTATGGAGGTGGTCATAATGTTCTGGCTGATCAGTGTAAATATCAGATGCAGCAAATAATTACTGCTTACAGCTACTTCAAGTACCATAAACAAATTTAAAGTTTCTATAGGTACACGAAAATCAGTCGAAGAATCTCAGTCCAGTGAAAAGTTAAAGTCAAATTATTGCAAGTTCAGCCGAAAGTTGGAGTAAATATCTTAAGCAGCTGATCAGCTGCACGGCCACTCGACGAAAGCACGCTCACCAACGCAGATAAAATGACGAAAGACGATGTGCATCCTACTGCTAGCTCTTAAATACTTTCTGTGATACCGTATGCTAATAAATCCAAGCTAGACAATTAAATAATGACAGAAATTCAAATTTAAAGCTAACCGTACATACATATAAGATACCAGAATACAGAGAAAATTATAGTAGTAATTTTGTAACTTTATTAAAACAACACAGTATTAAATAAGTTATTGATAAAGTTCACAAAACATGCCTACATCTGGTTTTGCGCCGTGAAAAACTTACGTAAAATTAGAAATACATATGAAATATTAGTTGTGGACCCTCATTCACTCAGAACATTACGTAAGGAAAAGGCAAACTCATGCTGCTTTCATGTAACGTGTAACTGAGGAGGATTTGTAGTACTGGCATATTTGCATATAAACTTTTAATAGACTTATCTGTGATTCCTTATGCATATGGATGACTGAAAAAAGTATCTTGTTGTCATCAGCTTTCATATTATTGCATCATTTGATCAGATTGCTCCAGCAGTTTAACTGTTAGTAATTTTATGATCTATCATAGTTAAAACAGTTGTGTGCTGCCTACTCGTCGAATATGGGGTGCCTAGGAAACCTGCTTTCTCTGATAGCTAGTCTACAATTCAAGCAAATTATTACAGTAAGCTAAATGACAATCCTTAACTTTGAGAATTTACAATGGCGTGTCGTAAGCATTGGGCGACAGACGAAATAAGAAAATCTACTCTGTTTACACAACTCCTAATACAAGTGCAACAATACAGTCGCCGATGCAGAGCTCGTAGAACGGCTAGTTCTCAACTCGGCCTCGGCCAGGCCGCGCGGCTCTTACGTTCTCTTCTCCTAGCGTCCTCTGCTGTCTCGATGTCGTCCTAGAGAGGAGTCGGTCAGCGTGCTATCGGCCGACGTCTTCTTCAGAGCCCCCCCTGCTCTACCGTTCCTGACGGTCGTGCCGGCGTTTCACTTTTACGCCGGAACAAAAACCATTGTAATTTCATTAATAAGCATCTTGGAGACATGCCCAAAATTTTCAATGGCCTCATTGTTGCGATTTTTCTCGTGCACTCGGATTTTTTGTATTATGTTTGCAGCGCCTGTAGCGTGCTTTTGTTAAAATACACTACTGGCCATTAAAATTGCTACACCATTAAGAAATGCAGATGATTAACGGGTATTCATTGGACAAATATATTATACTAGAAATGACATGTGATTACATTTTCACGCAATTTGGGTGCATAGATCCTGAGAAATCAGTACCCAGAACAACCACCTCTGGCCGTAATAACGGCCTTGATACACCTGGGCATTGAGTCAAACAGGAGGGCTTGTACAGGTACAGCTGTCCATGCAGCTTCAACACGATACCACAGTTCATCAAAAGTAGTGACTGGCGTATTGTGACGAGCCAGTTGCTCGGCCACTATTGACCAGACGTTTTCAATTGGTGACACATCTGGAGAATGTGCTGGCCACGGCAGCAGGGAACATTTTCTGTATTCAGAAAGCCCCGTACAGGACCTGCAAACATACGGTCGTGCATTATCCTGCTGAAATGTAGGGTTTCGCAGGAATCGAATGAAGGATAGAGCCATGGGTCGTAACACATCTGAATTGTAACGTCCACAGTTCAAAGTGCCGTCAATGCGAACAAGAGTTGACCGAGACGCATAACCAGTGGCACCCCATACCATCACGCCGGGTGATACGCCAGTATGACGATGACGAATACACGCTTCCAATGTGCGTTCACCGCGATGTCGCCAATCACGGATGCGACCATTATGATGCTGTAAACAGAATCTGGATTTATCCGAAAAAATGACGTTTCGCCATTCGTGCCCCCAGGTTCGTCGTTGAGTACACCATCGCAGGCGCTCCTGCTGTGATGCAGCGTCAAGGGTAAGCGCAGCCATGGTCTCCGAGCTGATAGTCCATGCTGCTGCAAACGTCGCCGAACTGTTCGTGCAGATGGTTGTTGTCTTGCAAACGTCCCCATATGTTGAGTCAGGGATCGAGACGTGACCGCACGATCCGTTACAGCCATGCGGACAAGATGCCTGTCATCTCGACTGCTAGTGATACGAGGCCGTTGGGATCCAGCACGGCGTTCCGTATTACCCTCCTGAACCCACCGATTCCATATTCTGCAAACAGTCATTGGATCTCGACCAACGCGAGCAGCAATGTCGCGATACCATAAACCGCAATCGCGATAGGCTACAATCCGACCTTTATCAAAGTCGGAAACGTGATGGTACGCAATTCTCCTCCTTACACGAGGCGTCACAACAACGTTTCACCAGGCAACGCCGGTCAACTGCTGTATGTGTATGAGAAATCGGTTGGAAACTTTTTCATGTCAGCACGTTGTAGATGTCGCCACCTGCGCCAACCTTGTGTGAATGCTCTGAAAAGCTAATCATTTGCACATCACAGCATCTTCTTCCTTTCGGTTAAATTTCGCGTCTGTAGCACGTCATCTTCGTGGTGTAGCAATTTTAATG
Organism: Schistocerca piceifrons; assembly: GCF_021461385.2. Lineage (NCBI taxonomy): Eukaryota > Metazoa > Arthropoda > Insecta > Orthoptera > Acrididae > Schistocerca > Schistocerca piceifrons. The sequence goes on along the minus strand of NC_060141.1, from coordinate 767,382,367 downwards.
GCCAGTGGTGTATAAAATTCATCTTTCATTTTGTCAATCTTAGTTGCCATTGTGTCGTTTCCATCCCTACATGCACACTACAGCCTCGGGAAAAGCTCACATCAAGTGTTCATTATTCCTTGCATTCCCCTCCCGGTCAGGTAGCCGCCAAAGCTAGTTGTCACAACGCTCACCCTAGCCTCTCGGTCTGCGAGTCAACTTATCATGTCACACATCTCTGCCGAAGCCTCAGTGGTCTGAAGCAGACTTGATGCACGCTCACTGGATCAGTATTTATTGCGCAGTAATACTGTGTCAAAATAAAGCGCCAAAGTGCAAGGCCAAAAACGGCACAATATTTATGAGCTGGACGCGTATGTTACACCTCTGCCTTCGGAGCGAACATTCCGACGCTCCATAATGTAGAAATCGTATTTACTGTGACTGAGTTGCTGCCTCGTAAAACACAAGCATAAATTATGCAGAACGAAATAAATAAGTCTGAAAAGCTTTGAGGAAAAATGTCAGAGGTCCTGGGCTGATTCACCGCAGCATAGATTCGTAAAATACAATGACAATATTTCTCTACTCTAACAACTGTCGCAAAGGAAATAAAACAATTATTTACTGATTATCGATTGAAAGCTTACATGATGTTCTGTCTCTGTTTGCAAGAAAAATGACATGTATGCTCACTAGACAGATGATGTGATTTTATTTGACAATTCTGAAAAGTGATACAAGTTTAAACGTCTCTGCTTACTGCCATGACACCATGATCTCCAGTTTCCTCCGTTTTTGTGAACAACTTAGTATCTGGAGTTTCCTTTACAGTCAGGAATTTCATTTCTTAAAGTACCGTAAGCTTTCATATACATGCTCCAGCAACACTCAGTACCGCATCCGAGGGCTCCTTTATGCAAGAGCTACCACCCCACACAACCACCCACCAGCGAGACCACTCTGGTTCCCTCTTCCAGGTACACCTCCTCTTGGGATATCCAAGGCTTCCTAACAGAGGTTTAAGACTTTTTCAAGGAACTGGACAATCCCAGATTACTGATTGTTACAAAATAAACTATAGTGAAGTTGTGACAACCAGTTTTTAAAGTGTCGAAAATAATCAGCAGCAGCTGAAGCTGTTATGTCGTTTATCAATGATGTAGCAGATTAGGCTGTGAACATTCCATGTCTTAAATTGGAACGTCATCGACATTTCCGATAAAAAGTTTGATTTTCAGTCTGTGTTATTGAGACAATAATATTGATTAAGATTATTGGGCGAAAGTGTGAAGCCAAGTACGGAACAATATTACTGTGCAATCTGTATGTACAGGATGCGTCCGTTATAACTCTGTTTCCAGGGCGAAAATGTCGCCGTTCGAAGATGCGTACATGTGTTGCGAGTGAATTGCTTGCCTTACAAAACACAAGCATAAATTACACAGAACTGGTGAAACAAGTCTGAGGGGCTTCCTGTGAGCATTTCAAAGGATCAGGTGTACTATTTCTGGCCTTATAGCCATCATATTCAGCTACAAGAAGATGTTCTTAGAGAACCGTGAAGGGAGTAGTGGGAAGATGGCGTAATGTAGTGTGAGGTGACGGTGATAGAAGGGTTATCCGGTACGGGTATCGTGAGAAAGACAGCTTAAATTGTGATTCTTCTCCGCGATTGGCTGTTGTGTTCGGAAGTAGCGCGCGATAATGATAAACTTCTGCTATTAATATTAGAAAAACTAAACAGTGATTTTACTAGCACTTCATATAAGAACCTCTCTCAATAGTAGGCTATCATTCCATTATTTCAAAAGTGTTACTAACCAGATTGAATGACCAACGAAAGGACAAAGTTTTACGATCAGGGGCGCGGAATGTCAGAAGCTTGAACGTGGTAAGAAAGGTAGGAAACCTGAAAAGGGAAATGCAAAGGCTCGATCTAAAAAGAGGTCAGTGAAGCGAAATGGAAACAAGACAAGGATTTCTGGTCAGATGAGTATATAATATTAACAGCAGCAGAAAACGGTATAATGGGAGTAGGATTCTTTATGAATAGGAAGGTAGGACAGAGACTGTGTTACTGTGAACAGTTCAGTGATAGGGTTATTCTTATCAGAGTCGACAGCAAACCGACAGGGATAGTTCAGGTATACATGTCGACGCCACAAGCTGAAGATGAAGAGATAGAGAAAGTATATGACGACATTGAAAGGGTAATACAGTACGTAAAGAGAGATGAAAATCTAATAGTCAAGGGGGACTCAAACGCAGTTGTAGAGGAAGAAGTTGAAGAAATGGTTACAGGAGAATATGGGCTTGGGACAAGGAATGAAAGAGGAGAAAGACTAATTGAGTTCTGTAACAAGTTTCAGCTAGTAATAGCGAATACCCTGTCCAAGAATCGCAAGAGGAGGAGTATACTTGTAAAAGGCGGCGTGATACGGAAAGATTTCAGTTAGATTACGTCATGGTCAGACAGAGATTCCGAAATCAGATATTGGATTGTAAGGCGTACCCAGGAGCAGATATAGATTCAGATCACAATGTAGTAGTGACGAAGAGTAGGGTGAAGTTCGAGATATTAGTAAGGAACCATCAATACGCAAAGAAGTGGAATACGGAAGTACCAAGGATTGACGAAATACGCTTGAAGTTCTCTAAGGCTGTAGATACAGCAATAAGGAATATCTCAGTAGGCAGTACAGCTGAAGAGGAATGGACATCCCTAAGAAGGGCAGTCACAGAAATTGGTAAGAAAAACATAGGTACAAAGAAGGTAACTATGAAGAAACCATGCGTAACAGAAGAAATACTTCAGCTGATCGACGAAACAAGAAAGTGCAAAAATATTCCGGGAAATTCAGCAATACAGAAATACAATTCGCTGAGGAATGAAATAAATAGAAAATGCAGGGAAGATAAGACAAAATGGCTGCATGAAAAATGTAAAGAAATCGAAAAAGAAATGATTGCCGGAAGAACCGACGCAGCATATAGGAAAATCAAAACAACCTTCGGTGTCATAAAAGCAGGGGTGGTAACATTAACAGTGCAAAGGGGATTCCACTGTTAAATGCGGAGGAGAGAGCGGATAGGTGGAAAGAGTACGTTGAAGCCCTGCCTGAGGGGGAAGATTTGTCTGATGTGATAGAAGAAGAAACAGGAGTCGATTTAGAAGAGATAGGGGATCTACTATTAGAATCAGAATTTAAAAGATAACACTCCATCAGAATTTCTAAAACCTGTGGTGTCGATAGTTACGATGCCACAACGTAGGCGCACGCTCTCGTGAGTTGGCACTACGAGACAAGACTAACTACGCCTATCACAGCGCCCCCTGGCCGACGCTGTGGAGCTCAGCGAGTGCCGTCTTGATTTCTGCGAAGTTCATCAAGAGCAGACGGCCTGGAAATATCGCACCTACTACCGAGTGAGCTAGCTGGCTATTAAGACTTTGTATTAGTTACGTTCAGTTAAAGTTTGGACAGCAACGAGTATTTGTTAGTTTTTTAGATTAAGCAGAACAGTCATCCTAACTTCACAGGATTAGACAATGACTACGGCTTCACACCTACGTGCTCATCCTAGCCAAAGTTATGTATGCATTTGATATTTACTTGTGTTTTTGACTCTATTGAAAGTGTTAAAGTTACATGCAGTACCGAAGTGCTTCACCTCTCCTGCTCCTACTCGCTTCCTTCACTCTCGGCCTATATTACAGAAGCACTACACAGGAGCAGACCCACGCACCGACTATCCAGGCGGGATACCAAAAAAATCACTGGGGGAAGTGGCAAAAGAACAACTCACGTGGTGTGTAGAATGTATGACTGTGGCGATATACCATATGACTTTCGGAAAAATGTCATCCACACAATTCCGAATTCAAGAGCTGACGAGTACGAGAATTATTGCACCATCAGGTTAACAGCTCATACATCCAAGTTGCTGCCAAGAATAATATAAAAAGAATGGAAAAGAAAATTGAGGGTGTATTAGATGACGATCAATTTGGCTTTAGGGGAGGTAAAGGCACCAGAGAGGCAATTCTGACGTTGCTTTTGATAATGGACGCAAGATTAAAGAAAAATCAAGACACTTTCATAGGATTTGTCGACCTGGAAAAAGCGTTCGTCATTGTAAATCTACGCAAGGTGTTTGAAATCGTCGCGCGGGATTAGCCGAGCGGTCTAAAGGCGCTGCAGTCATGGACTGTGCGGCTGGTCCCGGCGGACGTTCGAGTCCTTCCTCGGGCATGGGTGTGTGTGTTTGTCCTTAGGATAATTTAGATTAAGTAGTCTGTAAGCTTAGGGACTGATGACCTTAGCAGTTAAGTCCCATAAGATGACACACATTGTTCTAAATCCTGAGAAAAATAGGTGTAAGCTATACTGTTCAATCTGTACACCAAGAAGCAATGACGGAAATAAAAGAAGCATTCAGGAGTGGGATTAGAATCCAAGGTGAGAGGATATCAATGATATGATTCGCTGATGACATTTGCAGTCCTGAGTGAAATGATCTGCTGAATTATATTATCTGCTGAATGTAATGAACAATCTAATGAGTACAGAATATGGATTGAGAGTAAATAGAAGAAATACGAAAGTAATGAGATGTAGCTGAAATGCGAACAGCGAGAAACTTCATTAGGACGACAGTTAAGAAGTAAATGAAGTTAAGAAATTCTGCTACCTAGGAAGCAAAATAACCAATGACGGACGGAGCAAGGAGGACATCAAAAGCAGACTAGCACTGGCGAAAAGGGCATTCCTGGCCACGAGCAGTCTATTAATATCAAACATACGCTTGTAGCACAGCACTGTATGATAGTGAAACTGTGGGAAAACCAGAACAGAAGGCAATCGAAGCATTTGAGATGTGGTGCTACAGACGAATGTTGAAAATTAGGTGGACTGTTAGGATAATGAATGATGAGGTTCAGCGCGGAATCGGAGAGGAGAGGAATATGTGGAAAACATTGACAAGGAAAAGGGACATGATGGTAGTACATATATTAAGACATCAGGGAATGACTTCCATGGTACTAGAGGGAGCTGAAGAGAGCAAAAACTGAAGAGGATTACAGAGATCAGAGATCGGAATGTATTCAGCAAATAATTGAGGACGTAGGCTGCAAGTGCTGCTGTGAGATGAAGAGGTTGCCACGGACAGGAATTCGTGGCGGACCGCATCACACCAGTCAGAAGATTAATGAGAAAAAAAAAAAAACAGCAGATTAATAAGCAATTGCTATACGAAAAGGCAAAAGAAGCACTTCGGAGATCTTCGGTTCACGCTTAACTTGGATGGCAGGCGAAGTGGTTTGACTGTAAGTTCAGAGCTGGTTCAACAGTCTCGGAGAACAAACATGTTGTCTCCCGCGGTCGGTATTGGTTAAGAACTTAATTAGCAATCTCCGTTTTTTATTTATATTTTATTTTTTATTTTTATTTATTTATTTATTTATTGTACATGTAACTGAGAACCAGTTTGATAATAATTACGCAAACCTGAAGTTGACTGTTTTGTTTATTCACTGTGAAATTGCGAAGAATGGAAATTATTTGTGATTCGTAAAGAGCATTATAACTGTGCAGATTCTCGTATTCTGCTAATAAAAAAGCGAGTGACATCCCTATCAAACAAAGCAATTCAATATTTAATTAATTTTACAATACTAGTTCCTCTCTAACAGTTTATTGCAGCCTCAGTATAGCGGACTCATGACCTACGTGCTGTTTTCTGCGAAGGGGACAACAGCTATAGAAGACTGCACGCTGGTGAACATTATTCGGAATTCATGTTTTCTACTCAGGGTGGTGGAAGCAACTAGGCACTTCACGTATACGGTGTACTGCAATCTTAGTACAAATAAGATCTGTGGTAACACAGTGGAGGTATGAAGGAGGGAAATTTTCGAAGGAAGAGATTTTCCATAGACATGAAAATCCCTCACGTTATCTGTCTTACCCTCTCTTCCACTTTCCGTACACGATAGCATGGAACCCGAGATTTGTAAACCACTACCAGCGACTACTTTTAAATTAAATTCAGTATATTCACGTCCCGTTTTCTATGTATTTGTCTGGTATAAAAACTGTCGAAATTAGAAAATTATTCCACCGTCTTACATGGGCATAGAATAACTGGACAGTAGCACGCAGCCGCCCGCTGTGGCCGAGCGGTTCTAGGCGCTTCAGTCCGGAACCGCGCGACTGCTACGGTCGCAGGTTCGAATCCTGCCTGGGGAATGGATGTGTTTGATGTCCTTAGGTTAGTTAGGTTTAAATAGTTCTAAGTTCTAGGGGACTGATGACCTCAGATGCTAAGTCCCATAGACCTTAGAGCCATTTCAGCCAGTAGCACGCACGTCAGACGCGTGCCTAGTAATGAAGATCACGAAAGCAAGCCTGTGTATGCGTGCGCCTGTCAACGTTCCGTTTGTCTCAGAATAACAACTAAAACCTATGAAAAGTGACCTTGAGATAATTAGTAATATGATGGGCATATTATTGTTTTGTTTTAATCCTAGTGTGTGGTAGAAAGATGTTTATTGTTTCAGAATAACTTTTGTGAAGAATACTGCAACCAGTTCAACTACAATCAAGATTACAGTAAATTTACTGTAAGTAACAGCAGTTCTAACATGCTTTAATTATGATCTTGCACGTCGCATACGTAACTCTTTTATACGATACAGACTGCACCGTCACATTCTAGTGCAGTTTTTATAGTCAATAGATGTGATTAATATTATTTAGGTTTTCAAACTGGATATTATATTAAATACATCATAACAAAAAGAATTCCAAAGCGGGCGTAGTAAATTGCCTGCTACAGCTTACTACTGGACACCGACGATCCCTCTCGTGTTCTGGAAATATCTCCAAGGTTTTGAAATATTATTTCGTGGCCCATTGTACTTTGTGTCTGGCCCTCTTGTGGCAAAATACTGTATACTTGAGCATGAGTCTCCTCTCTAGACACGATGAAAGTTTAAACACGACTGAGATATTACAGGTGTGGCGCAGTGGCTTTTGATTTACTTGAATCACGTACCTGTACGGAGAGCATAATTCCGGTTTATGTGGAGGTCTGGACTATCATTCACGGCTGTTGCCCACATTTCCCTACTATCACAGTTCAGTTTTGCACATAAGAGAAGGTAACGGGGAGAAAAAGCCAGCAGGAGTGGTGGATCGTGTGTGTCAGTACCACTCACTCGACTGCCATTCAGTTCTTTATTCATTGCACCCTCTCGGCCACGAAATTTGTGCGACATGCACCTCTACCGCATGATGACGTTACTGTATTCAGGTGCAGCTACCGGCTGCCATGCGCACTGTTTTGTGATGTGGATCTATCCGCACATTTTTTGCCTCTGGAGCAAGAGCCGTGAAACCCCCACACATGATACGCCGGGAGATAAACTTTATTGCCTGCGTTCTCCATACGACTCAGCGCTCCTTCACGTCCGGTTTTACGACGTGGCGCGTTATGAAATTCTGCAGGCAGAAATTTTCGCAATTTATCTGGAAGGTGACGGGATGCTGTCGGCCGTTGACATACGAAGGACACGTCGGTACTTACCGGAACAACCGCCTCTGTAAGTGGGGGCTGTTTTCCATATTTCTGGCACTCAGAGGCAAATTGCCCCAGCGTTCTGTCTCACCTCGAAGTAGTGCCGACAAATAATCTTCTAAGAAGTGTCGAAATCATTTTATAATAGTTGTAACTCTATTAATTTACTTGCAAGGAAACCTTAGGCTGACTTATTTTTATAACCTTGCATGCGCTATTGTTCCTCTCATGTGTAATTCATATTCCGCTTACTGCACAGTTCGCAGAATTACATATTTTTGTAAATGAGACAGTAACGTAATCAATTCAAAGTTATGTACAACTGAATAGTTTGAAAACAAGATCTTTAAAGTCACGAAGCATTCATCAGATTCTTTCGCATACTCCCTACCTTGGGAATTAAAAAACAGTGTCATCATATTTAGTTGTGCACATCGAAAGGCACTAACCCAATCGTCATTTAGGAAACAGTTTAACAAATGGCACATAACCTTCATAATCTGTGACCCTAGATACTGACGCGGATTTAAATTGCAACAACGAAAATTCTGGAGATCATTGTCAGTTGGTTCATGCGCTTTCTTGTTTCATGTGACGGATAGTCTTGGACGGAGGCTTACTTTGGTAAGTTTCATACGACATTTTCTTGTTACCCTATGGAAATATATCCTGAGGTAACTCAGATTGAAGAAAGAATGCTGTCATTACCAAAAAAATTCAGGAAGAGTGATGTGCTGCGCTCATCAAGAATCTTCTCGCAGACCATTGTTAAGATGATATGTAAAATAATTACGGTCTTCTAGCACATATAAGTTTATTCTATATAAACCATAACATTTCAGAATGAGTAATTATATTCGTGATTACAATACTAGAATGGCCTTCATTGAAGCTGACAATGGTTCAAAACAGGACGGGCGAAATTATCGCCATGGCCCTTTTATCATTTTCCTAGTGGTATAAGATGTTCAACAAGTAGTAAGGCTAAAAGTGAAAGCAAGTTAAAATAACTTATTTTAGGCAACTCTTTCTATATCACAGAAGAAAATGGTTCAAATGGCTCTGAGCACTATGGGACTTAACTGCTGAGGTCATCAGTCCCCTAGAACTTAGAACTACTTAAACCTAACTAACCTAAGGACAGCACACACATCCATGCCCGAGGCAGGATTCGAACCTGCGACCGTAGCGGTCGCGCGGTTCCAGACTGTAGCCCCTAGAACCGCTCGGCCACCCCGGCCGGCATACCACAGAAGAATTTTTATTTAGCGATCTGTGTCCTATATAGTGCAAAATAATTACGCACGTAATTATACTATGTATTGTTTTGTTATTGAATAATTTCATGCAAACTCAAGGTTATTTTCTTTAGCATACAATTATCTAAACATCTCTCAGAGTTTTCGAAAGATGTTTCCGCCATTTGGCTGTATACATTGCGGTCATTTCACTTTCTACATTTCGGTTTTGGACAATTTTCAAGTGCTACAGTGGAATAAATAACAATAAAAAGTACAAATAACAAAAAACTGGTCAAAAACACAAAAAAATATAAATTAATATTAATGTATGAGTTACATGATTTGCTACATTAGTTACACGTCAAAAATCATGCGAATTTGGTGAAACACAAATCACTGTCGACAAACACAGATCAGGTTACAGTAAGCTGTCTTTTAAGTAAGTGAGAATATATCTGCGATACATAAAAAGGTTGGGAACTTGCATGTCAGGCAGCTGAAGTGAAACTGTGATGTAAATTACGCGGTCCAAAACACAGGTGTGAGCTTCATTTCACTGTATGTAAACATCAAATGTTCCCTTACAAAAGAAAAACCAGTAATATTACCTCAACTTACTTGTGCTACTGAAAAGGTAAGTGAAACAAATATTACTCTCAATGCCGTTGACAAACAGCTGAAATCTTTAATCGAACAAAGCTTCAGGGCCCGCCTGAATCCCTATCAGATCCTACACCCAGTTCGCAGCTTAGTTAGCCCCTCTGTTAACTATAATCTATCGAAATTCCTACGAACAAAAATCTGTGCCCAGTACTTAGAAGAAAGCTCAGGTCACACCCATCTACAACAAGTGTAGCAGAGGTGGTTCACAAAACTACCGTCAAATATCCTTGACATGCATTTATTGTAGAATACTCGAACATATCCTGAGTCCAAACACAATGAGGTATCTCGAACAGAACGATATTCTCAATGCCAGCCACCATAGATTTCGAAAACATAATTTATGTAAAACCTAACTCTCACTTTTCTCACATGATATCCTGGAAGCCAAGGATTAATGCAGTCAGATCTATTAGATGCAATATTTCTCCATTTCCGTAGAGCATTTGACTCTGCACCACACTTACGTCTATTATTAAAAGTCCAATCGTATTGGGGATCAGACGAGATACGTGTCTGGCCTGGGGATTTCTTGGTAGGGAGGAAGCAGCGTGTTACCTTGGATGGAGAGTCATTAACAGATGGAAGTAACTTCGGTTGCACACCAGCGCAGCGTGTCGGGTTCTTTGCTGTTTATTCATGTGTATATTATAAATGTGAAAGTAACTCTGTCTCTTACGCTTTCACGACTAAACCGCTGAACTGAGTTTGATAAAATTTGGTATGGAGATAGCTTGAACGCTGAGGTGAAACACAAGTTACTTTGAAAAGTGTATGGTATAAAATATTTACTGATTTGAAGAATATAACGTGAAATATGGGACAATAATTACTCTTTGCAAAAGCTATTTACTCCTTGACTTTTGAACTTTATCATACTTGTGAAAATGCTTTTATTGGTTGGTTTGTTCTATGTAATATGATTCAACACAATCAATACAATGCTTATTCAATTATCAACGTATTTTATCCATACTTAAATTCTAATAGCACTATTATTAATCGCGAAAGTAACTCACTCTCTTACGTTTTTGTACCACTAAATAGATTCCGATGGTGGCTGGTATGGAGATAGCTTGAAAACTGATGAAGACTACAGGCTATTTTAGAGAGTTGTATTTCTTAGTATTATTAACATGTTTAAATATGGTTTAGGTGAATGGCACCGAGACGACTATGGTCTTAGTGTCTGTAGATTATTCCGTGACAGTGCAAATCCAATGTTATTGTGCGCATAATTTATGATATTGAGTTTCTACACCACCTGGCACAGCCGGAGATTTTTGGAGGAGATACAACAATAAAATCGGACGGTAAACCAGAAACCATATTTAAACTATTACTAGAAGCCTCGCAAAGGTAAGTCTGTTTTAGTGCATAGTTCTGCTTAGTGTATTCATCTCTTTGTCTCCCTCTACGATTTTTACCCTCCAACCTGATCTCCAATACTAAATTGGTGATCCCTCGATGTCTCAGAACATGTCCTACCAACAGATCCCTTCTTCTTGTCAAGTTGTGCCACAAGCTCCTCTTCTGCCCAATTCTATTCAATACCTCGTCATTAGTTATGTGATTTACCCATCTAATCTTCAGCATTCTTCTGTAGCACCACATTTCGAAATCTTCTACTCTCTTCTTGTCCAAACTATTTATCGTCCATGTTACACTCCCATAAATGGCTACCCTCCAGAGAAGTACATTCAGAAACGGCTTCCTGACACTTAAATCTATACTCGATGTTAACAAATTTCTCTTCTTCAGAAACGCTTTCCTTGCCATTGCCAGTCTACACTTTATATCCTTTCTACTTCGACCATCATCAGTTATCTTGCTCCCCAAATAGCAAAAGTCCTTTACTACTTTAAGTGTCTCATTTCCTAATATAACACCCACAGCATCACCCGACTTAATTCGACTACATTCCATTATCCTCGTTTTGCTTCTGTTGATGTTCAACTTATATCCTCCTTTCAAGACAGTGTCCAGTCCGTTCAACTGCTCTTCCAAGTCCTTTGCTGTCTCTGACTGAATTACATTGTCATCGGCGGACCTCCAAGTTTTTATTTCTTCTCCATGGATTTCAATACCTACTCCGAATTTTTCTTTTGTTTCCTTTAGTGATTGCTCAATATACAGATTGAAAAACATCGCGGAGAGCCTTTACTTGATCTACCTTCTAAGATAAGTCGTAGGGTCAGTACTGCCCCCCGTGTTCCAACATTTCTACGGAATCCAAACTGATCTTCCCCGAAGTCGGCTTCTACCAATTTTTCCACTCGTCTGTAAATACTTCGCGTTAGTATTTTGTAGCTGTTGCTTAGTAAACTGATAGTTCGGTAATTTTCACATCTGTCAACACCTGCCCTCTTTGAGATTGGAATTATTATATTCTTCTTGAAGTCTGAGGGTATTTCGCCTGTCTCCTACACTTTGCTCGCCAGATGGTCAGGACTGGCTCTCCCAAGGCTGTCAGTAGTTCTAATGGAATGTTGTCTACTCCGGGGGCCTTCTTTCGACTCAGGTCTTTCAGTGCTCTGTCAAACTCTTCACGCAATATTATATCTCCCATTTCATCTTCATCTGCATCCTCTTCCATTTCCATAATATTGTCCTGAAGTACATCGCCCTTGTATATACCCTCTATATTCCATCTGAGCTCTTGATATTCATACAAGTGGTTCTCCTTTCTCCAAAGGTCTCTTTAAGATCCTGTTGGCAGTATCTATCTTAACCCTAGTGAGATAAGCCTCTACATCCTTACATTTGTCCTGTAGCCACCCCTGTTTAGCCATTTTGCACTTCCTGTCGATATCATGTTTGAGACGTTTGTATTCCTTTTTGGCTGCTTCATTATTGTATTTTTTTATTTTCTCCTTTCATCAATTAAATTCAATATTTCTGCTGTTACGGAAGGATTTCTACTAGCCCTCGTCTTTCATGATTCTTAAACCATGTGTTAGCTATGATTAAGTTATGCTCTGTGAAAAACTCTACCAGGCGGCTTCCTCTTTCATTTCTTAGCCCCAATCCATATTCACCTACTATGTTTCCTTCTCTCCCTTTTCCTACTCTCGAATTCCAGTTACCCATGACTATTAAATTTTCATCTCCCTTCACTACCTGAATAATTTCTTTTATCTCATCATACATTTCTTCAATTTCTTCATCATCTGTAGAGCTAGTTGGCATATAAACTTGTACTACTGTAGTAGGCGTGGGCTTCGTGTCTATCTTGGCCACAATAATGCATTCACTATGCTGTTTGTAGTAGCTTACCCGCACTCCTATTTTTTTATTCATTATTAAACCTACCCCTATTTGATTTTGTATTTGTAACCCTGTATTCACCTGACCAAAAGTCTTGTTCCTCCTGCCACCGAACTTCGCTAATTCCCACTATATCTAACATTAACTTATCCATTTCCCTTTTTAAATTTTCTAACCTACCTGCCCGGTTAAGGGATCTGACATTCCACACTCCGATCCGGAGAACGCCAGTTTTCTTTTTCCTGATAACGTAGTCCTCCTGAGTAGTCTCCGCCCGGAGATCCGAATGGGGGACTATTTTACCTCCGGAATATTTTACCCAAGAGGACGCCATCATCATTTATCCATACAGTAAAGCTGCATGCCCTCGGGAAAAATTACGGCCGTAGTTTCCCCTTGCTTTCAGCCATTCGCAGTACCAGCACAGCAAGGCCGTTTTGGTTAGTGTTGCAAGGTCAGATCACTCAATCATCCAGACTGTTGCCCCTGCAACTACTAAAAAGGCTGTTGCCCCTCTTCAGGAACCACACGTTTGTCTGGCCTCTCAACAGATACCCCTCCGTTGCAGTTGCACCTACGGTACGGCCATCTGTATCGCTGAGGCACGCAAGCCTCCCCACCAACGGCAAGGTCCATGGTGCATGGGGAAGGTATTAATATTAATATAAGAAAAATATCAATATTAATAGTAATATTAGAAAAATTAAATAGTGAATTTACTTGCACTTCATATAAGAACCTCTCTCAATAGCAGGCTGTCATTCCATTACTTCAAGAATGTTAATAACCAGATTGAATGGCCAACGAAAGGACTAAGTTCTAAGAGTCGGGGCGTGGAAGGCCAGAAGCTTGAACGTGGTGGGGAAGCTACAAATTCTGATGCAAAAGCTCAATCTAGATATAGTAGGGATCAGTGAAGTGAAATGGAAGGAAGACAAGGATAGGGTAATATCAACAGCAGCAGAAAATGGTATAACGGGAGTAGAATACGTTATCAGCAGGAGGGTAGGGCAGAGAATGTGTTACTGTCAGCAGTACAGTGATAGTGTTATTTATATCAGAATCAACAGCAAACCAACACGACAACGGTAGTTCAGGTATACATGCCGACGCCACAAGCTGGAGATGAAGCAATAGAGAAGGTATATGAGGATGTTGAAAGCGTAATACAGTACGTAAAGACAGATGAAAATCTGTTAGTTATGGGGTACTCGAATGCAGTTTTAGAGGAAGGAATAGAAGAAATGGTTACAGGAGAATATGGGCTTCGGACAAGAAATGAGAGATGAGAAACACTAATTGACCTCCGTAATAAATTTCAGCTAGTAATAGCGTATTCTCTGTTCAAGAATCACAAGAGGAGAAGGTATACTTCAGCCGGGAAGTGAAGCCGGTACGCCGCGACCCAGAGGCAGCATCTACTCATTTGAGCTGTAACAATTCCTCTTTTAGGAGATACTTTTTTACATTCTATTTCATTGAAATTTTTGTTCATCTGTCGTTCTGGTCGTAAGCATTTAAGTAATGTTAGAGGTTTTAGCTGGTGTAGCTAGAAGAACAACAGAAATGAAGGGCTTTCTCACACATCTGTAACTTGTGCTGCAGTGACGCTAGGAAAGACTGTGCTCCATGTCGTTTCCACGTACCTTTCCAGGTAATCACATAAATGACCACAGTGAACAGGCAGTAAAGGGACGTTGCCCAAGCAGTGCAAGTTTTTCCCAGCACAAGCCAAATCTGAAAACATAAACCGGGAACATCTTATTTAACTTTTTAGATTTCTTACAGTTTAATTTCTGAACTAAAGAATTGTTTCAGCAATCTAGCTTACAAGTACACTATTGCCCATTAAAATTGCAACACCACGAAGGATAGAAAGTAACGAAATTTTTACTTGTTATGCTGATGCAGTTTAGTATGGGCAGTAAATGGTTAATTTTATGTGTGATTTACGAGTATACAGAGCGCAAAATGTCATTCATAGAAACCTGGTGGCAACACTGGCTCTAGCACAGCTGGACATCGTGTCAAAGTAAGTTCCGATGACTGACGTGGGTGCATTGTTCCATGCTATTCAACTATACATGAGAGGTCGTCAATCATAATGGCTGGTGAATGCAGGTACCCCAGGCTTTCAGCACCAGAAGACCAGGCGTTTTCAATGAGCGACAGATCTGGAGAAAACGCTGGCCAGGCCAGCAGTCAACTATCATCTGTATTGAGGTAGATCAGGGCAGCACATGCAGTATACTGTCTTGCAGTACCTTTATTGTATCGTCCAGAGATCGCAGACCACATCGAAGTCGGCAACGCGAACCGGTACCACAGACATTAGCGAGGACTTGCTGCAATCCGCAACGACGTATTGGAGGTGCTGCGAAAAACCACGCCTCCCTCTCAGCACAAGCAGCGCCATCACTCTGATGTCAACGTAGTGTCAAGCATGCAAGAGCTCGACCCCAGTTCGAGATATCAGCTACAGCAGCAAACATCATTGTGTAGGACCGTCGAGTTGTTAAAGTATATGATGAACTCATTCTGTTCTAACTGTCGACCATTGCACCCCAAGAGAAGAGTTTGTTAATTGGTGCGGTAAGTGATACTTTGCTGTTCAATGACAACTGTGAAATATCCTGTACGCTTGTGTCAAATATGTGTGTCAAAGTTAAGTAAATCTTTTATTCATTAATATAATAAAGTGAACTAATATTTCATGAGTTTTAGTCTGATGCGCCATCTCACCGTTCAATCAAACAGCATACGATTCTGGCCGAGCGAAGGTAGAAGGATGCTGCATTGGATCATTAAGTCGGTCAGGGGCCGTATCCTGATGGCTGAAGCGGTTAAGGTAACCGGTGTGAGAAACGGCAAATCCAGGTCCGAGTCACTCTCCTGCATGAATTTTGAACTTGCCATTACTTAACACAATGCCCTGTGCGGCTGAAAATCACCAACTCCCAGTCATCCATTCCTTTTCTTTCCTCGTTCTCTATTTCGTATCAAAGTACATTAGAATTGCCACACCAAGAAGAACTGCTGATGATAAACGGGTATTCATTGGACAAATATATTATACTAGAACTGACATGTGATTACATTTTCACGCAATTTGGGTGCATAGATCCTGAGAAATCAGTACCCAGAACAACCACCTCTGGCCATAATAACAGCCTTGATACGCCTGGGCATTGACTCAGAGCTTGGATGGCGTATACAGGTACAGCTGCCCATGCAGCTTCAAAACGATACCACAGTTCATCAAAGAGTAGTGACTGGCGTATTGCGACGAGCCAGTTGCTCGGCCACCATTGACCAGACCCTTTCAGTTGGTGAGAGATCTGGAGAATGTGATGGCCAGGGCATTTTCTGTATCCAGAAAGGCCCGTACAGGACCTGCAACATGCGGTCGTGCATTATCCCGCTGAAATGTGGGGTTTCGCAGGGATCGAATGAAGGGTAAGCCACAGGTCGTAACACATCTGAAATGTAACGTCCACCGTTCAGAGTGCCGTCAATGCGAGCAAGAGGTGACGGAGACGTATAACCAATGGCACCCCGTACCATCACGCCAGGTGATACGCTAGTATGGCGATGACGAATACACGCTTCCAATGTGCGTTCACCGCGATGTCGCCAAACATGGATGCGACCATCGCAGGCGCTCCTGTCTGTGATGCAGCGTCAAGGGTAACCGCGGCCATGGTCTCCGAGCTCATGGTCCATGCTGCTGCAAACGTCGTCGAACTGTTCGTGCAGATGGTTGTTGTCTTGCAAACGTCCCCATCTGTTGAGTCAGGGATCGAGACGTGGCTGCACGATCCGTTACAGCCATGTGGATAAGATGCCTGTCATCTCGACTGCTAGTGATACGAGGCCTTTGGGATCCAGCACGGCTTTCCGTGTTACCCTCCTGAACCCACCGCTTCTATATTCTGCTAACAGTCATTGGATCTCGACCAACGCGAGCAGCAATGTCGCGATTCGATAAACCGCAATCGCGATGTGGTACATTCCGACCTTTATCAAAGTCGGAAACGCGATGGTACGCAATTCTCCTCCTTGCACGAGGCATAACAACAACGTTTCACCAGGCAACACCGGTCAACTGCTGTTTGTGTATGAGAAATCGGTTAGAAACATTCCTCATGTCAGCACGTTGTAGGTGTCGCCACCGGCGCCAACGTTGTGTGAATGCTCTGAAAAGCTAATCATTTGCATATCACCGCATCTTCTTCCTGTCGGTTAAATTTCGCGTCCGTAGCACGTCGTCTTCGTGGTGTAGCAATTTTAGTGACCAGTAGTGTAGTTTCCTCTGGTCACAACAATCTTGGTGAAAGACAGCAACACAGAGACGTCGAAGACACGGTTCTACAAAAGGCCGTAACACGTCAGTAATGTAATGCTAGTTGCCCCAGTTACCAGCTGTTGAATCAGAGGTCATCGTTCTGTCTATCGGAGAGCATATCTTACCACCACGTCAGGCTTTGGACCAGTAAGGCAAGGACGAATGGAGTTTGTTAACGTTTCTTCTCTTCTGGACCTCCACACATGGGTACGTCCATCGTGACGCTTTGCGCAAAGGAGTGAGACGTCTGAAAATATGGGATTGTGCCAATCCAGCATCCACTGTCGTTGTTGGGCTCACCAATGACAGCACACCTCTGTGCTGCGGCGACTAGCTGGCCTGCAGAAGATGTGTAAAGCTATGTCTAGACACATACGTATCTGGCAAAGAATGGTTTCTTTATATCACCTAGGAAGTCTTCGGTTATAGTCTTCAGCAGACATAGGATTCCTCCCACGGAGGCGCTGAAGCTTCGGCCGAATGATACCAGTCAAACGATGGTGAAACACCTTGGACTTTATATCGGCCACAGTCCTCGGTGGGAGAAATATACCTTCCACATCCACATCTACAACTACATGGATACTCTGCAAATCACATTTAAGTGCCTGGCAGAGGGTTCATCGAACCACATTTTCCGTACGAGCCCTGATTTCCCTTATTTTATCGTGGTGATCGTTCCTCCCTATGTAGGTCGGTATCAACAAGATATTTTCGCATTCGGAGGAGATAGTTGGTGATTGGAATTTCGTGAGAAGGTTCCGTTGCAACGAAAAACGACTTCCTTTTAGTGATGTCCCGCCCAAATCCTGTATCATTTCTGTGACACTCTCTCCCATATTTCGAGATAGTACAAAACGTGCTGCCTTTCTTTGAACTTTCCCGATGTACTCCGTCAGTCCTATCTGGTAAGGATCCCACACCGCGTAGCAGTATTCTAAAAGAGGACGGACAAGCGTTGTGTAGGCAGTCTCCTCAGTAGGTCTGTTACATTTTATAAGTGTCCTGCCAATAAAACGCAGTCTCAGGTTAGCCTTCCCCACAACATTTTCTGTGTGTTCCTTCCAATTTAAGTTGTTCGTAATTGTAATACCTAGGTATTTAGTTGAATTTACGGCTTTCAGATTAGACTGATTTATCGTGTGATCGAAGTTTAACGAGTTCCTTTTAGCATTCATGTGGATGACCTCACACTTTCCGTTATTTAGGGGCAACTGCCACTTTTCGCACCATTCAGATATCTTTTCTAAATCGTTTAGCAGTTTGTTTTGATCTTCTGATGACTTTAGTAGTCGATAAACGACAGCGTCATGTGCAAACAACCGAAGACGGCTGCTCAGATTGTCTCCCAAACCGTTTATATAGATAAGGAACAGCAAAGGGCCTATAACACTACCTCGGGGAACGCCAGAAATCACTTCTGTTTCACTCGATGACTTTCCGTCAATTACAACGAACTGTGACCTCTCTGACAGGAAATCACAAATCCAGTCACATAACTCAGACGACATTCCATAAGCACGCAATTTCACTACGACCGCTTGTGTGGCACAGTTTCAAAAGCCTTCCGAAAATACGGAATCGATCTGAAATCCCTTGTCAATAGCACTCAGCACTTCATGTGAATAAAGAGCTATTTGTGTTTCACAGGAACGATGTTTTCTAAACCCATGT
This sequence comes from Schistocerca piceifrons, assembly GCF_021461385.2. Classification (NCBI taxonomy): domain Eukaryota; kingdom Metazoa; phylum Arthropoda; class Insecta; order Orthoptera; family Acrididae; genus Schistocerca; species Schistocerca piceifrons. The sequence goes on along the minus strand of NC_060141.1, from coordinate 767,363,614 downwards.
TGACTGTGTGTCAATAGACCATTTTCTTCGAGGTAATTCATAATGTTCGAAGATAATATATTTTCCAAAATCCTGCTGCACATCGACGTTAACGATGTGGGCCTGTAATTTAGTGGATTACTCCTACTACCTTTCTTGAATATTGGTGTGACCTGTGCAACTTTCCAGTCTTTGGGTACGGATCTTTCGTCAAGCGACCGGTTGTATATGATTGTTAAGTACGGAGCTAATACTTCAGCATACTCCGAAAGGAACCTAATTGGTATACAGATTGGACCAGAAGACTTGCTTTAAGTGATATATGTTGCTTCACTACTCCGAGGATATTTACGTCTACGTTACTCATAGAAGCTGTTACAAAACTGGAAAGTCCAATACAACATTTGAAGCTCACAAGGGTGCAAACTGGGGAGCGGATATGGATATTGGACTAAGGCTGCATTGTGATTTGTTAAGTCCATAAATGCACCAAGTTTGGCTTCGTTGTCGGTCAGCTGCTGACTGATGTCCAGGATGATGAGACAAATGTCAGTACAAAGCACTCAGGATATGCCTGGGAGCCTAGCAGTCCCCACCAACTAACGGTCTTTTATATGTAACAAATCAACCTACCCTACATCTACGTCGCGAATACCCGAGTGCGAAATTTTTAGCCAAACGGTCGCAGTTCGCACAAGTACAGATGTTAAGAGGGGCGTTCAGTAAGCAATGTAACACTTTTCTTATCTCGGCCAGTCTTGGTTGATAAAATGTGGAATCTGATGTGGGATATCATGGAATATTCCCATTTGAGGCTATACCGTTTCATGAAGCTGAGATAGGTGGCAGTGTTATAGATAGCTTCCCAAATGGCGTCTGTAACCGAGGTGCGTTCCAAGCAAAGCTGTCATCGAGTTTCTTCTGGCGAAAAGCCAAGCTTCGCAGATATTCACAGGCGCCTGCAGAATGTCTACGGAGAACTGGCAGTGAACAAAAGCACGGTGAGCCATTGGGCGTGTTGTCTGTCATCACTGCAACAAGGTCGCGCAAACTTGTCGGATCTCCCGCGTTCCGACCAGCCGCACACAGCTGTGCGTCCTGCAGTGTTCGAATGTACGGACACTCTCATTTGAGGTGATCGACGGATCACAATCGAGCATCTCGCTGCTCGACTGGACGTCTCTGTTGGTAGTGCTGACACACGCGTCCACTAGTCGTGGTAATCAAAGGTGTATGCCTGCTGGGCTCATCTGCGGACTAACAGACCATGAAGCGCAACGGGAGATCGTCCGTGCGGAGTTGCTTGCGCGTTACGAGGCAGTGCGTGAATTTTTTGTCGAACATTTTCACAGTCGATGATACTTGGCTTCATAACTTAGGAACGGAAACAAAATGGCAATCGATGGAGTGGCGCCGCACCAACTCTCCTCCAAAGGAAAAGTTGGAAGTCGTACCTTTCTGCTACCCTCAAGAAACTGAAGAAAAGACTTTACGCCACAAAAATGAAAACGATCATCTCCTTCCCCATGACAAGTCAAGCCCGTACACAAGTCTGCGCACTGGAGAGGAGCTAACAAAACTTCATTGGACCGTTCTTCCTCATCCACCTAACAGCCCGGATGTCCCACGTTCCGACTTCCATCTGTTTGGCCCAATGAAGAACTAGTACGTGCATGATGGGGACGTTATAAATGCAGCAGACTTTACCTCCGACGTCGCCTAGTAGAGTGGTGTGATAGGGGCATAAAGGCCCTCCCAGTTAAATGGCGTGAGGCCATTCGTATTGAACAGAAATTACGTTGAAAAATAGGGGTTGGTAGCCAAATGTGTGGGAAATAATACGGTGTATTGGAACCCTGAATAAAACCAACCTGCTTTCAGAAAAAGAAATGTGTTGCATTACTTAATGAATGCCCCTCCTACAAGACCTCTATCCCTTAACGGGTCGTGCTATACGTCCAGATACTTGAGCAGTGAAGGTCTCCTCCTCTTGTTCTCGGATCGGTGATAATCGATTTCTCAAACGAAGCGTGTGTACACAACAGTTACTGTGAAGTTGTATTCGACCTGGACTTTGGTTGTTGTTCGGAGCGGATAACCACGCCTTCTTCGGAACACACTAAAACTACAATGTTGGACCATGCCTCTTTTGTCAGTTTGTAGTTTTAGTATGTTCCGAAGAAGGCCTGGTTATCCCCGCCGAAACCTAGGTCAACATCCGGTTTCAATTTGCAACCGAGGCGGATTCTTTATACTCATTAAAGGCAAGATTCATCTACAGCGACCCTTCGAATAATTAAGATGGATGTGGTTGTGCTTACTGCGATAGCAGCTGCCATGGAACGTATATCAAGCTCCCTAAGGAACTCATGATTACAGCGGTTGAGTTTCTGGCTCTTCTTCTATCCGTTCGAATACGCCGGGAAGCACTTGTTTTCTAAGTTCGTTATCCTTTCTGGTTCCAGATCAGCACTGGGACTATCCAGACATCCGGACGGTGGACGATGCAACAATTCAATGGTATATTACATAATGAATCTGATGTTTCAAATCACAAATAGGAATCAGGAAGTTACCAAATGCTGCGTAAAATCGCATTATGGCCAAGCAATGAAACGTAGACAAGCTAGCCAAATCAGCGTTTTATGGCAGAGAGATCTCTTGAACGTTATTAAATTGTCAATCAGGCACAGGATAGCAAGATACATCCAAATACAAAGGCGAAGATTATGCCAAAGTGAAGCCGATGCTCATCCCTAGCCTTTGACACGAGAAACATCGATGCTCCAGACAAGCAATGCTGCATAAAATCACCGCAGAAGTCAATGAGGGACGTACGAGGAACGTACACTACTGGCCATTAAAATTGCTACACCAAAAAGAATTGCAGATGATAATCGGGTATTCATTGGACAAATACATTGTACCAGAACCGACTTGTGATTACATTTTCACGCACTTTGGGTGCATTGATCCTGAGAAATCAGTACTCAGAACAAGCACCTCTGGCCGTAATAACGACCTTGATACGCCTGGGCATTGAGTCAAACAGAGCTTGGATGGCGTGTACAGGTACAGCTGCTCATGCAGCTTCAACACGATACCACAGTTCATCAAGAGTAGTGACTGGCGTATTGTGACGAGCCAGTTGCTCGGCTACCATTGACCACACGTTTTCAATTGATGAGAGATCTGGAGAATGTGCTGGCCAGGCCAGCAGTCGAACAATTTCTGTATCCAGAAAGGCCCGTACAGGAACTGCAACATGCGGTCGTGCATTATCCTGCTGAAATGTAGGGTTTCGCAGGGATCCAATGAAGGGTAGAGCCACGGGTCGTAACAGATCTGAAATGTAACGTCCACTGTTCAAAGTGCCGTCAATGCGAAGAGGAGGTGACCGAGACGTGTAACCAATGGCAACCCATACCATCACGCCAGGTGATACGCCAGTATGGCGATGACAAATACACGCTTCCAAAGCCCGTTGCGCGCGATCTCGCCAAACACGGATGCGACCATCATGATGCTCTAAACAGAACTTGGATTCATCCAAAAAAATGACGTTTTGCCATTCGTGCACCCAGGTTCGTCGTTGAGTACACCATCGCAGGCGCTCCAGTTTGTGATGCAGCGTCAAGGGTAACCGCAGCCATGGTCTCCGAGCTGATAGTCCGTGGCTCTGCAAACGTCGTCGAACTGTTCGTGCAGATGGTTGTTGTCTTGCAAACGTCCCATCTGTTGACCCAGGGATCGAGACGTGACTGCACGATCCGTTACAGCCATGCGGATAAGATGCCTGTCATCTCGACTGCTAGTGATACGAGGCCGTTGGGATCCTTCACGGCGTTCCGTATTACCCTCCTGAAGCGACCGATTCCATATTCTGCCAACAGTCATTGGATCTCGACCAGCGCGAGGAGCAATGTCGCGATACGATAAACCGCAATCGCGATAGGCTACAATTCGACCTTTATCAAAGTCGGAAACATGATGGTACGGATTTCTCCTCCTTACACGAGGCATCACAACAACGTTTCACCAGGCAAAGCCGGTCAACCGCTGTTTGTGTATGAGAAATCGGTTGGAAACTTTGCTCTTGCCAGCACGTTGTACGTGTCGCCACCGGCGCCAACCTTGTGTGAATTCTCTGAAAAGTTATCACTTGCATATCATAGAATCTTCTTCCTGTCGGTTAAATTTCGCGTCTGTACCACGCCATCTTCGTGGTGTATCAATTTTAATGGCTAGTAGTGTATTTGTAAGGACAGTGCGGCGAAGTTTGGCGTTAATGTGCTGTGGCAGCTGAAAGAAGTTTGGAAATTTGTGGTATGTTCCTTTGGGACAAAACTGCTGAGGTCATCGGTCCCTAGGCTTACAAACTACTTAAAGTAACTTACCCAAAGGACAACACACACCCATGCCCGAGGGAGGACTCGAACCTCCGACGGGGAGAGCCACGCGAACCGTGGCAAGGCGCCCCTGATCGCGCGGCTACTCCACGCGGCAGCGGTATCTGACGGCTGACGCGAATGCTTTTGCTAACAGCACGACATCACCTGCAGCCCTTCTCCTGGCCTCCTGACCGTTTCGGTTGCACTCTAGACGACTGGAGAACCGTGGCCTGGTCAGATGGTTCCCGACTTCAATTTGTAAGAGCTGATGGTAGGGTTGGAGTGTGGCGCAGATCCCCACGAGGCCATAGAACAAGGCACTGTCCAAGTTGGGGGTGGCGCCGTAACGGCGTAGGCTGTGTCTACATGGTCTTGATTGGGTCCTCTGGTCCAACACAACCGATCATTGACTGGAAATGGTTATATTCGACTACTTGCGGACCATTTCCAGCCATTCATAGACTTCAGGACAATACCCCGTGTCACTGGGCCACAATTGTTCGCGACTGGTTTGAACAACATGCTGGGAAATTGGAGCAAATGATTTGGTTACCCAGATCGCCCGATATGGATCCCATTGAACATTTATGAGACATACCACAGAGGTCAGTTTGTGCACAAAATCCTGCACAGGCAACACTTTCGCAATTATAGACGACTATAGAGGCAGCATGGCTCAGTGCTTCTGCCTAGGACTTCCAACGGCTTGTTGAGTCTGTGCCACGTCGAGATGATGCACTGCAGCAGGCAAAAGCAGGCCCGGCAGGAGGGATCTCATGACTTTTGTCACCTCACGGTAATGTTTAACACATTGAAGAATGCCTTGCACATTGGATTTAATACATTACACATCATCATAGAGAAAAAATTCCGGAGAACCGTATTCGTAGGTGATCTGCTCTTCCAACAAAACGGCATATAAAATTCTCAAGTCTTTCAAGCGGAGCATCACGGTGTCACACATCGGCAAACGGCATCCGGTGGTGACTCGACATTGTAGCGTTGTATGTGTTCGTGCATGTGACTGACACCCTCTTCTTCATCACATACGCAAAATGGGGATGGAACCAGACCAGTGCGAAATAGATGTTTCCTGTAACAGTCGTGCTTGCATGTGAGGCGCCTTATAGTTTCGTGACAGGCATCTTATCCGCATGGCTGTAACGGATCGTGCAGTCACGTCTCGATCCCTGGGTCAACAGATGGGACGTTTGCAAGACAACAACCATCTGTACGAACAGTTCGACGACGTTTGCAGAACCACGGACTATCAGCTCGGAGACCATGGCTGCGGTTACCCTTGACGCTGCATCACAGACAGGAGTGCCTGCGATGGTGAATTCAACGACGAACCTGGGTGCACGAATGGCAAAACGTCATTTTTTCGGATGAATCCAGGTTCTGTTTAGAGCATCATGATGGTCGCATCCGTGTTTGGCGACATCGCGCGCAACGCACTTTGGAAGCGTGTATTTGTCATCGCCATACTGGCGTATCACCTGGCGTGATGGTATGGGTTGCCATTAGTTACACGTCTCGGTCACCTCCTCTTCGCATTAACGGCACTTTGAATAGTGAACGTTACATTTCACATGTGTTACGACCCGTGGCTCTACCCCTCATTGGATCCCTGCGAAACCCTACATTTCAGCAGGATAATGCACGACCGCATGTTGCAGTTCCTGTACGGGCCTTTCTGGATACAGAAATTGTTCGACTGCTGCCCTGGCCAGCACATCTCCCGATCTCTCACCAATTGAAAACTCCTGGTCAATGGTGGCCGAGCAACTGGCTGGTCACAGTACGCCAGTCACTACTCTTGATGAACTGTGGTATCGTGTTGAAGCTGCATGAGCAGCTGTACCTGTACACGTCATCCAAGCTCTGTTTGACTCAATGCCCAGGCGTATCAAGGTCGTTATTACGGCCAGTGGTGCTTGTTCTGAGTACGGATTTCTCAGGATCAATGCACCCAAAGTGCGTGAAAATGTAATCACATGTCGGTTCTGGTACAATATATTTGTCCAATGAATACCCGATTATCATCTGCAATTCTTCTTGGTGTAGCAATTTTAATGGCCAGTAGTGTACGTTCTTCGTACGTCCCTCATTGACTTCTGCGGTGATTTTATGCAGCATTGCTTGTCTGTTACATGTACATCTACATCTACACAGTTAGTCCACAAGCCACCGTACGGTGCGTGGCGGAGGGTACGCTAGTCATTTCGTTTCCTGTTCCTCTGGTAAATAGAGTGAGGGAAAAACGACTGTCTATATGCCTGTGTATTAGTCTTAATTTTTCGTATCTTATCATCTTGGTCCTTATCCGCAATGTATGTTGGCGCCAGTAGAATCGTTCGGCAGTCAGCTTCAAATGCCAGTTCTCTAAATTTTCTCAACAGTGTTAGCACCGACAATCCTATGCAGACGGCACTGCTCGGTCGTTAAGTGAAGACCGCCGGCCTCAAATTTGGTATTCTAGGCATACTCTTGACACTGTGGACCTCGGAATACTGCATTTTTTGACAATTTCCGAAATGGAATATCCCATACGCCTAGCTAGAAATACCACTGCGCGTTCTAAGTCTGTTAATTCCCGTGGTGCATCCATAACCACGTCGGGAACCTTGTCACGTGAATCACCTGAGCACAAACGACAGCTCCGTCAATGGACTGCACTTTTAGATCTTGTGTACGCGATACTGCTTCCATGAGCATATGCGCACATCGCTATTGTCACCGCGAAGTATATTTGTAATGAAGGCTGTATGAGTCCTGCTCAGAGGCCAGAATAAGAAAAAGAAGTGAAAGCAGCTGTAACAAAGGTCTCTGTATTGACAGGCCGTCTGGTGCCCCAAACGTCGTCCTTCTATCCACGTGGATACTTGTCCTGCTGGAAACAAGCTCATTTGCTGACTCACGGCACGTGATGAGGCTGTACGATCCTGCATGGCTGACCAAACTACAAGTCTGTCCTTTCGGGCGCTAGTCATATGGGGCCATTTAGATCCTGCATAGTGTTGAGTACAGCCCTCTGGAACCTGTCAGTTCGTCCACCTCGGTAGCTGCGCAGTTAGCTCGGTGGGCTGTTATCCGAGGGGGCCAGGGTTCGAGTCCCGGCTTTCAGCGCTCAGGGGCTGGGTGTTGCACTGTCCTGCCATTCGTATCGTCATGATCGACATTCTACTCTCCGCCCCCGGTAGCTGAGTGGTCAGCGCCAGAATGTCAATCCTCGGGGCCCGGGTTCGATTCCCGGCTGGGTCGGAGATTTTCTCCGCTCAGGGACTGGATGTTGTGATGTCCGAATCATCATCATTTCATCCCCATCGACGCGCAAGTCGCCGAAGTGGCGTCAAATAGAAAGACTTGCACCTGGGGAACGGTCTACTCGACGGGAGGCCCTAGTCACACGACATTTATTTACATACTACTGTTGAGATGGGTGTATAAGCGCGTCCCGAAAGCCAATGAATTTAAAAGCGAATTATAATAAACAAACCCGTCGGTCCCATAGTTGTGGGATGTCGAGAAGTGAGGACAACTCAGTCTGCACAGGCCGCTTTCCTCGAGCTGTCGAATTCCGGCACTTGCTGGTAGACATTCCTACGTCTTACGGGAGACATAACATCATATTCTCACAAATAATGAACCTTTGAATGCGATTACTGAATCACAAACCTGCTGCATAATCTTTCCTTACATACAGAATGTATACGGTGTTAGTCCTAACCACTTTGCGCGGTTACACTGAACAGCTGATCTTTTACCCATCCAAGTGTGTTCTCCATTTCATGACTTAACGTTTAATGCATGGCGCCTTCTTGACGTTGCAGTTTTAATTAGCAGCAGTGTAGCTGTGCAGAAATTTACCAGTCAACCCCAGATTGAAACTGGTAGTCTGAAGTTTACTAAGGGAATCTGTAGACCGTGCGCTTCTTAACCGATTGTCACAACGTTATTGGAGATGTTAGAGAACAGTGCATTATTAGCAGCCTTCGCAGTAGAGTAATTGGCGATTCGTGCGGCCTTGTGCAGTGGAGGGCGATACGGTAGATGTCTTCCTCCTCAGCACAAACACAAACAGACAACGGGGACTGATGTCAACCGATGCTATGCAGGAGACTTTCAGAAGCAGTAGGTGCAAAATGGCTCTGAGCATTATGGGACTTAACATCTGAGGTTATCAGTCCCCTAGCACTTAGAACTACTTACACCTAACTAACCTAAGGACATCACACACATCCATGCCCGAATCAGGATTCGAACCTGCGACCGTATCGGTCGCGCGGTTCCAGACTGAAGCGCCTTGAGCCGTTCGGCCACTCCGGCCGGCAGAAGCAGTAGGGATCGATTCTTTGGCGTGGGTTGTAGGTTCTGAAGCTGAAGGTTGGCATTCGACAACCAACGAACTGATAGCAAATGGTGTGTTTGTGCGAGAGCAGCTAACGGAGATCCGTTCATTGCACAACAAACGCAGTGTATGTGAAAACTGTTGATACAAACTTGTAGGACTTGTAGAGATGACCGAGCGAGGTGGCGCAGTGGTTAGACACTGGACTCGCATTCGGGAGGACGACGGTTCAATCCCGCGTCCGGCCATCCTGATTTAGGTTTTCCGTGATTTCCCCAAATCGCTCCAGGCAAATGCCGGGATGGTTCCTTTGAAAGGGCACGGCCGACTTCCTTTCCCATCCTTCCCTAATCCGATGAAACTGATGACCACGCTGTCTGGTGTCCTTCCCCAAAACAACCCCAACCCAACTTGTAGAGATGAGTGAGTGCCTAATTTCTTGAACAGGAGCCCATGTCCGGAAACGTACCGTTTCCATTCCAAGACGTTTTAAATTCAGACGTGTAACGCGTCTACATCTGCTGTGGGAAAGAGAAAAGTCTGAGAGTTGCTTGTCCCGGTATGCAATCGGGTAGACAATATGACGTGTTCTACGTCACAGGGTCACGTGATTTTATAGCGCATCACTATGCTGGGTTCCTTTTTCTTTTGCAACAATGTAAACACGTAATGTTTACGAGTTAATACAAACAAATGTGCTGAAGCAATACATGGATGTTTCCTTATGTTTTCTTTAGAATTTTTACCTATTAATTGCACTTCGTCACACCTAATTCAGTTCCCCATGCAGAAGTGCGTGAGTTAAACATCTGAAATGAATTCGTCGTAGAACGGAAACGGTAGTTTGTCTGACATGGGTCCCTGTTCAGAATATTATGTACCTACTCCCCTCTACAAGTCCTAAAGGTTTTTATCGTGAATTTTCAAACATCCCGCGTTTACTGCGTAATGAACGGATCCGCGTTATTTGCTCAATCAAAAACACGCCATTCCTGTAAAGGAAATTTCAGAACACCTTGTATATGTATATTTTGCGTATGATGTAACTGCAGATTCAAAATGCCAATTGCAAATTATGTGCTACACTATTTGTGACAAAGTATAAAAAAGGAACTGTCAAAATATTTCATTAATGTTTTGTTAAATAATTTTGTATCAAAGCCTTGCCCAAAGCTAAAGACTCTGGACAAACAAAGTAAAATCTATCCCTAAATGAGGCCTGCGACAGTGAAGTTACCATACTATGTGTGAATCAGTATATTATGTTCCTAGTGGCTACGGCCAACTGAAGACGATGATTATGCTTCCGGATAGAATATACCGAAAAAAGTTGATACACGTTTTATGAATGGAAGGCATTTTCTTGCAAGGGCAGGCACTAGTCACCTGTCGTTTTTTTGTAGCATCTGTAAAATACGAGGCGCCTGTGTGGGTTCCAGAACTTGTATCTGAGTGACTAATTAATTAACCTTCCATCTTGTCGTCGGTAGTTTTGCATGCTGCAGTACACGTTTTGCTGTTTCAGAGGAGTATCTCATCTCGTGCTTCAGTGGCTGTATAAGGCAAAATTAATTTACACTAATTAATTAGGAAATACGATATCACGCACCGTCATACTGTCGCTTGCAGCAGAGGTTTGTTCCGACTTGACCAGAGATGCACGTGGCGATCCTCACTGCTGCTCCCCTTTGAAGTTACAAGATGAACACTTCAGTAATTCACACCTGCGCAAGTCGTCTGCTCCTCACAAACGGTAAAAGGGAAGAAAGTTTCGATTAGAGGTTTCATCTGGAAGAATCTTTCTCGCAGTTCTAAAGGTTTTTCCTTTGTTACAAGCTGTAATAGGGAAATTGTCTCTGATATACGAGGTTGTTCTGAAAAGTAATGCCTCCGATTTTTTATTGTGAAAGCTGTTGCAGCTTTTTAAATAAAACAAACGTTATTAACGTTCTACATCTCTATTCTTCATGTATACACATTTATTTGTCAACATAGTCACCCTGGCGACGAACAGATTTCTCCCAGCGAGAGACCAGTAGATCGGTTACTGCTTCTATAATGGAAGGCAATCAAGATTTAGGTGAGTTACAGTCGGCGCACGAGGACAGGACATAGCATCTCCGAAGCATCGATGAAGTGGGGATTTTCGCTTACAACCATTTCACGAGTGTACCGTGAATATCAGGAATCTGGTAAAACATCAAATCTCCGACATCGCTGCGGCCGGGAAAACTTCCTCCAAGAACGGGACCAACAACGACTGAAAAAATCGTTCAATGTGAGACAAAATTAGTACAGATTTAAATGCTGGCCCATTAACAAGTGTCAGCGTGCGAACCATTCAACGAAACATCATCGATATGAGTTTCCGAGCTGAAGGCCCACTACTGCACCGATGATGACTGCACGACACAAAGCTTTACGCCTCGCCTGGGCCCGTCAACACCGACAGTGGACTGTTGATGACTGGAATCATGTTGCCTGGTCGGACGAGTCTCGTTTCAAATTGTATCGAGCGAATGGACGTGTAGGGTTATGAAGACAACGTCATGAAACCACGGACGCTGATGCCAGCAGGGGACTGTTCAAGCTGGTGGAGGCTCTGTAACGGTGTGGGGCGTGGCAGTTGGAGTGATACGGGACCCCTGATAAGTCTAGATACGACTGTGACAGGTGACACGTTCGTAAGCGACCTGTATGATCACCTGCATCCATTCGTGTCCATTGTGAATTCCGACGGACTTGGGCAATTCCAGCAGGACAATGCGACACCCCACGCGCCCAGAACTGATACAGAGTGGCCCCAGGAACACTCTTCTGAGTTAAAACACTTTCGCTGGCCACCAAAATCCGCAGACATAAACATTAGTGAGGATACCTGGGATGCCTTGAAACGTGCAGTTCAGAAGAGATCTCCACTACCTCGTACTCTTATGGATTTATGGACAACTCTGCAGGATTCATGCCGGCTGGCGTGGCCGAGTGTTTCTAGGCGCTTGACTCGGGAACCGCGTGACTGCTACGGTCGCACGTTCGAATCCTGGCTCGGGCATGGATGTGTGTGATGTCCTTAGGTTAGGTTTAAGTAGTTCTAAGTCTCGGGGACTGATGACCTCAGATGTTAAGTCCCATAGTGCTCAGAGCCATTTGAACCATTTTTTGCAGGATTCATGGTATCAGTTCCTTCCAGCACTTCTTCAGACTGTAGTCGAGTCCATGCGACGTCATGTTGCATCAATTCTGCGTGCACGTTGGGGTCATACACAATCTTAGGCAGGTGTACCATTTTGTTTGGCTCTTCAGTGTATGACAGTGAACCCAAGGCGCCAGATTATTGCAGATGCCACAGCGTTCTTGTGTGTCTGGTATTGTCATGCTAAAGGAAATGGTGCTCCATGTGTGGACGAACTGTTCGAATTCGTGCTGTCAGTTTTCTGAGGATCTTCACGAACCGACACAGTTACTCCACGACGTTGCGCACTACAGTTCGGATTCGTTTACCGGCACACGGTTGCAACTTGCGGCAGCGAAGCGTGAAAGTCAATCTAGTAATGTGCACTACATGCAATACCGCAACCGAGATTGAGAACAGAATAAAAAATTCGGAGACATTACTTTTCAGCACTCCCTCGTACACTGAGTGATCAAAATTAATTAGAAATTCATGGCCTGTGAACGAGCTTCTCGGCAATGGTGAACTTAGTAGCTTGCTGGTGTGCTACTGTCGTGAGCGTCTACGAAAAGTAGTTGGAGGACTGTAGAACCACGAGAATACGACAAGGTATTGCACGTCCAAGTCTGATCACAGAAATAGGTAGTCGGAAGCTTGCCCACTCTCGAAAGTATGATACGCAGCATTATGTAGCGGATCCGACGACAGAGTCCAGCGCATGTGCAGGTACTTCTGCTTCGTAGCACACTGTTCAGCGCACACTGACAAACAGAGTTGAACCGTGATTTATTTTCAAAGAATATTCTTAAGAATTTATTTTATTTACTAGTGATTCATCAAGAACATTAACACATTTAATCACACTATGTAAGCATGGAAGTAGTTGCCAGGGAGTAACTGATGAAATCGTAACCAAATTCCTTTTAACAAATGGGAATTTTACTCACTTTAATAGTGCCTAAAAGCATTTTTTAAAAGAAACAGATTTAAAATTATAATCAGAAAGCACCCCCTAAATATCAAAGTTACAATTCATTCACAGGTAGAATGAAACAAGTTTTGACTGTATGAGCTTTCGGGCAGAGAACCTTACCGCTCCCTTTAGACACGGCCGTAGTTACGACCGCTCACAACAGCCTCTGAAAGACTACACTGGTGCAAATATGCAACACACCTCATAACTTTAAACTAAGAGTTTTAACAATTTACACTGGCGGAGTGGAAAGACTCTCATTTCGCCGTCTTTAAGGGTTGAACCGAACGACAGACATACTAGCACTCCGAACGACAGACAGACACTAACTGCCTAACAAATGCGGACGAGAGACAGGCTAGCAAGCTGGGGACGAGAGACTGACCCACTGCCGAGCTCATAGCGCCCCTTAAATGCACGTGAACAGGCAACCTTTCCCCTTTCCCATCAGGAGGAGACACCAAAGGAACGGAGGGCGACTGCTTCACATAACGCGCTGCGGCGCGCTCTTCAAAACAGCAGTTTTTACCACGGCTAAATAGTGTTTCTGCAGCAGGCCAGCTTTATATGTTATCCATGTTCACGAAATAAAATCGGCAGTTACAATTGCGGTGGGTACTAGATCATCGAGATTCGGCAGTGGATCAATGGAAACGTGTCGTCTGGTTGGGTAATCACGTTCCTTCTCACGTCAATTGTCGTGTCTGAATACGCCGTCATCCAGACGAATAGTTGCCAGAAACATGCACTGCGCCACAAACGCGGGGCGTTGGGGACAGTCTACTGCTATGGTGGGGGTCAGTCACCTGAGATTCCGTGTGAGCTCACTTAGCAGACGAAGGCCCCATGACAAATATGGACCACCTGCACTCCTAGGTGCCTGATGCCTTCTCCGACGCCGCTACCACGTTCCAGCAGAAAAACTGCATCTGTTATTGGGCCAAAATGGAAAGGACATATATCATGGAGGGATGCAGGTTACCTGCAATAATGCTCACATAGTCCACATTTGTCATGGCACCTTAAACTACTATCTCAGCTCGCATGGAAGCCCAGATGAAAGCCCATTATACTGTCACCAAAGGCCTGCATCCGTGGCGCAGTGCATGTTTCGAACAGCCATTCGTCTGGGCTTTAGGAACGTGGTGGTGAGCTGATGCTGCTATCCGCCAGATCGGAGCCCAGAAATCAGTGGCTCCTAATTCACGGAAATTGCGTACACATCCGGTGTCATGCGCCTCCAGAAACCTAGCGAACGGTTGTCGAATCCATTCATATAGAGTCGTTGCTGTAACGCGTATGATTGCTGATAATTTTAAAAATACTGGGAATCCGATATATCGATATTTAAATAGTATATTATTGACCTTCTCTATTGCGAGAAAAGAATCGATTTATCGACGCACCGACAAAAAACTATCGATGTACAGGCTGCACATGGTACATACACTGCCGGTTTTGGATATGTATATTTAAGTATTGATTTAACAATACCAGAGCGGAGATGCTGAGTCACGATAGGCCCAATAAAAAGATTCACACACTCATAGCTTTCGGCCATTAAGTCTTTGTGAGCAGTAGACACACACACCGTCACGCACACACACACTCACGCAAACGCAACTTGCACACACGTCTGCAGTCTCAGAGAGCTGAAACTGCACTGTATTATTACATTCCATCCCGGATTTTCCATTGTTTCATTAAGTATTGATTTATTATTAGATTTCTATACTTCAACAAGCTAGTTACCTGCTTATCCCCCGTAGAGCAAGAACTGAAAGGAAAGCCATGCACGTTCACGCTTGGGATAACCACTTCGCTAACAATGGTAACTGCATGTAAGTGGCACAATGAAAGGTGTCCGATGGGTATATCGTTCGGTTTCGTCACATACCGGGCTTGTCTGGAACACTTAGCGCCGACTTCCCTGTCTTTTTATTTCTGCAAACGCTACGGATCTAGCAGTTCTAGTGTCAAAATTGTGTGGTGAAGTTAAACGTTGCAGTTTGTATTTGTAGCGCCGAGCGCCGATTACGTCAGCATTTCCCCTCATACGTCTCCGCCCAACGCAAAAGCCAGTCTTGTCATTTTGATTGTTGTCACCTTTCTCAGCAGCTGTTTTTGAAGAAGGCCGATGTGAAGAAATAACACGCAAGTTGCGTTAAGAATTGTTTCTTAACGCAACTGTTGCATATTTCTTCACATGGGAAGCCTTCTTATTCCATTGACACCGCCACCATGCAATGCAGTTAGTCTTCTTCTTTGTCCCACCTATATTTGTAGTCAAAGAGAAAGACGACATGTTCGGAACTCAAAAAGTAGTAAGACTCCTTCCTTCAAACTAAAATTATGTTCTAATACAATTTCAAAAGAACAGTTTCATATTATTTTCCTAAAATTGCGAAAAAAGTATAATATAAAATAATAATATCGTCACTACATATTGCCATTTCGATATCGATGTACTGATACATCGCGAAAAAATATATCGCCGACATATATCGATATTTTGAAAAATGCAGTATCTCGATGTTTTATCAACAGCCCTAGTATCGTGATCCAAAGGTAAACAACACGCTGTTAAGTCCCTTTAAAGTCAGTACCGCCATTAGACTGTTTTTTATTTGCAGTGTTACATTTACACGATGATGAATTCAAGAAAGGCAGTAAGAGAAATCCATTAAATTACACGCCCATACCATTAACGTCTATATGGAGCAGGATTTTCGAGCATATATCGCGTTCGAACATTAAGAACTACCTCTAAGAGAATGGTCTATTGACAAATAGCACAGAATTAGAAAACATCGTTCTTGTGAAACACAACTAGGTCTCTACTCACACGAAGTGACCGCTATCGACAAGGGATTTCAAACTGATTCCCTATTTCTACATTTTCATAAAGTTTTTGCACCATACCCCGCATGCGACTTGAAATCAAATTACGCACCTATGCAATATCGTCTGAGTTATGCGACTGGATTCGTGATATACTACCTGAGAAGTCACAGGTCGTAGTAATTGACGGAAAGTCATCGAGTAAAATAGAAGTGGTTTCTGGCGTTCCCCAGAGTAGTGCTATAAGCCCTCTGCTGTTCCTTGTCTGTATAAACGATTTAGGAGACAATCTGAGCAGCAGTCTTAGATTGTTTGCAGATGATGCTGCTTTTATCGTCTAGTAAAGTCATCAGAAGCTGAAAACCATTTGCATAACGATTTATGAAAGACATCTGCGTGGTGCGAAAATTGGCAATTGCACTCCGTCTTCAGGCCACGAGTGGCCTACCGGGACCATCCGACCACCGTGTCGTGGTCGTGCGGTAGCGTTCTCGCATCCCGCGCCCCGGTTCCCGGGTTCGATTCCCGGCTGGGTCAGGGATTTTCTCTGCCTCGTGATGTCTGGGTGTTGTGTGATGTCCTTAGGTTAGTTAGGTTAATGTAGTTCTAAGTCTAGGGGACTGATGACCATAGATGTTAAGTCCCATAGTGCTCAGAGCCATTTGAACCATTTGAACCGACCACCGTGTCATCCTCAGTGGAGGATGCGGATAGAAGGGGCGTGTGGTCAGCACACCGCTCTCCCGGTCGTTATGATGGTATTCTTGACCGAAGCCGCTACTATTCGGTCGAGTAGCTCCTCAATTTGCATCACGAGGCTGAGTGCACCCCGAAAAATGCCAACAGCGCATGGCGGCCTGGATGGTCACCCATCCAAGTGCCGAACACGCCCTACAGTGCTTAACTCCGGTGATCTCATGGGTACCGGTGTATCCACTGCGGCAAGGCGGTTGCCGAAAATTGGCAATTGACCCCAAATAATAAAAAGTGTATAGTCATCTACAAGATGTGCTAAAAGGAATCCATTGAACTTCGGTTACACGATAAGTCAATCAAATCTAAAGGTCATAAATTCAACTAATTACCTAGGAGTTACAATAAAGAACAGCTTAAACTGCAAAAAACACACATAAAACGTTGGGAAGGAGAACCAAAGATTGGGTTTTATTCGCAGAGAACTTATAAGATGTAACAGATCTACTACTGCCTACACCACGCTTGTCCGTCTTCTTTTGGAGTACTGCTGTGCGATCTGGGATCCTTACCAGATAGGATTAACGGAGTTGTTGTTGTTGTTGTGGTCTTCAGTCCTGAGACTGGTTTGATGCAGCTCTCCATGCTACTCTATCCTGTGCAAGCTTCTTCATCTCCCAGTACCTACTGCAACCTACATCCTTCTGAATCTGCTTAGTGTATTCATCTCTTGGTCTCCCTCTACGTTTTTTACCCTCCACGCTGCCCTCCAATACTAAATTGGTGATCCCTTGGTGCCTCAAAACCCGTCCTACCAACCGATCCCTTCTTCTAGTCAAGTTGTGCCACAAACTTCTCTTCTCCCCAATCCTATTCAATCCTCATAAGTTACGTGATCTACCCACCTTATCTTCAGCATTCTTCTGTAGCACCACATTTCGAAAGCTTCTATTCTCTTCTTGTCCAAACTAGTTATCGTCCATGTTTCACTTCCATACATGGCTACACTCCATACACATATTTTCAGAAACGACTTCCTGACACTTAAATCTATACTCGATGTTAACAAATTTCTCGTCTTCAGAAACACTTTCCTTGCCATTGCCAGTCTACATTTTATATCCTCTCTACTTCGACCATCATCAGTTATTTTTCTCCCCAAATAGCAAAACTCCTTTACTACTTTAAGTGTCTCATTTCCTAATCAAATTCCCTCACCGTCACCCGACTTAATTCGACTACATTCCATTATCCTCGTTTTGCTTTTGTTGATGTTCATCTTATATCCTCCTTTCAAGACACTGTCCATTCCATTCAACTGCTCTTCCAAGTGCTTTGCTGTCTCTGACAGAATTACAATGTCATCGGCGAACCTCAAAGGTTTTATTTCTTCTCCATGGATTTTAATACCTACTTTGAATTTTTCTTTAGTTTCCTTTACTGCTTGCTCAATATACAGATTGAATAACATCGGGGAGAAGCTACAACCCTGTCTTACTCCCTTCACAACCACTGCTTCCCTTTCATGTCACTCGACTCTTATAACTGCCATCTGGTTTCTGTACAAATTGTAAATAGCCTTTTGGTCCCTGTATTTTACCCCTGTCACTTTTAGAATTTGAAAGAGAATATTCCAGTCAACATTGTCAATAGCTTTCTCTAAGTCTACAAATGCTAGAAACGTAGGTTTGCCGTTCCTTAATCTTTCTTCTAAGATAAGTCGTAAGGTCAGTATTGCCTCACGTGTTCCAGTGTTTCTACGGAATCCAAACTGATCTTCCCCGATGTTGGCTTCTACTAGTTTTTCCATTCGTCTGTAGAGAATTCGTGTTAGTATTTTGCAGATGTGACTTATTAAACTGATAGTTCGGTAATTTTCACATCTGTCAACACCTGCTTTCTTTCTGATTGGAATTATTTTATTCTTCTTGAAGTCTGAGGGTATTTCGCCTGTTTTATACATCTTGCTCACCAGATGGTAGAGTTTTGTCAGGACTGGCTCTCCAAAGGTTATCAGTAGTTCTAGTGGAATGTTGTCTACTCCGGGGGCCTTGTTTCAACTCAGGTCTTTTAGTGCTCTGTCAAACTCTTCACGCAGTATCGTATCTCCCATTTCATCTTCATCTACGTCTTCTTCCATTTCCATAATATTGTCCTCAAGAACATCGCCCTTGTATAGACCCTCTATATACTCCTTCCACCTTTCTGCTTTCCCTTCTTTGCTTAGAACTGGGTCTCCATCTGAGCTCTTGATATTCATACAAGTCGTTCTCTTATCTCCAAAGTAGGCAGTATCTATCTTACCCCTAGTGAGATAAGCCTCTACATCCTTACATTTGTCCTGTAGCCATCCCTGCTTAACCATTTTGCACTTCCTGTCGATCTAATTTTTGAGACGTTTGTATTCCTTTTTGCCTGCTTCATTTACTGCATTTTTATATTTTCTCCTTTCATTAATTAAATTCAATATTTCTTCTGTTACCCAAGGACTTCTACTTGCCCTCGTCTTTTTACCTACTTGATCCTCTGCTGCCTTCACTACTTCATCCCTCAAAGCTACCCATTCTTCTTCTACTGTATTTCTTTCCCCCATTCCTGTCAATTGTTCCCTTATGCTCACCCTGAAACTCTGTACAACCTCTGGTTCTTTCAGTTTATCCAGGTCCCATCTCCTTAAATTCCCACATTTTTGCAGTTTCTTCAGTTTTAATCTACAGGTCATAACCAATAGATTGTGGTCAGGGTCCACATCTGCCCCTGGAAATATCTTACAATTTAAAACCTGGTTCCTAAATCTCTGTCTTAACATTATATAATCTTTCTGATACCTTTTAGTATCTCCAGGGTTCTTCCATGTATACAACCTTCTTTTATGATTCTTAAACCAAGTGTTAGCTATGATTATGTTGTGCTCTGTGCAAAATTCTACCAGGCAGCTTCCTCTTTCATTTCTTAGCCCCAATCCATATTCACCTACTACGTTTCCTTCTCTCCCTTTTCCTACACTCGAATTCCAGTCACCCATGACTATTAAACTTTCGTCTCTCTTCGCTACCTGAATAATTTCTTTTATTTCATCATACATTTCTTCAATTTCTTCGCCATCTGCAGAGCTAGTTGGCATATGAACTTGTACTACTGTCGTAGGTGTGGGCTTCGTATCTATCTTGGCCACAATAATGCGTTCACTATGCTGTTTGTAGTAGCTTCCCCGCATTCCTATTTTCCTATTCATTATTAAACCTACTCCTGCTTTACCCCTATTTGATTTTGTGTTTATAACCCTGTAGTCAGCTGACCAGAAGTCTTGTTCCTCCTGCTACCGAACTTCACTAATTCCCACTATATCTAACTTTAACCTATCCATTTCCAATTTTAAATTTTCTAACCTACCTGCCCGATTAAGGGATCTGACATTCCACGCTCCGATCCGTAGAACGCCAGTTTTCTTTCTCCTGATAACGACATCCTCTTGAGTAGTTCCCGCCCGGAGATCCGAATGGGGGACTATTTTACCTCCGGAATATTTTACCCAAGAGGACGCCATCATCATTTAATCATACAGTAAAGCTGCAAGCCCTCGGGAAAAATTACGGCTGTAGTTTCCCCTTGCTTTCAGCCGTTCGCAGTACCAGCACAGCAAGGCCGTTTTGGTTATTGTTACAAGGCCAGATCAGTCAATCATGCCGACTGTTGCCCTTGCAACTACTGAAAAGGCTGCTGCCCCTCTTCAGGAACCACACGTTTGTCTGGCCTCTCAACAGATACCTCTCCGTTGTGGTTGCACCTACGGTACGGCTATCTGTATCGCTGAGGCACGTAAGCCTCCCCACCAACGGCAAGGTCCATGGTTCATGGGGGGGATTAACGGAGTACATCGAGCAATTTAGGGCAGCTCGTTTCATATCATCGGGAAATAGCGGAGAGATTATGACGGGCATGAAACCGGATTTGGGGCGGAATCTTTAAACAAAGGCGTTTATTTTTGCGGAATGATCTTGTCACGAAATACAATCACTAACTTTCTTCGCCGAAGGAAAAATATTTCTTTGACGCCGACCTACATAGGCAGAAACAATCACCATCATAATAAGGGGAACAGAGATGATACGGAAAGATACAGGTGTTCGTTTTTTCCGCGAGCCTTTGGAGAGTGAAATAATGGAGAATTAGTGTGAAGGGGGTTCGATGGCCCTCTGACAGTGTGATTTACCTCGTTTCTCAGGGGTTTCTAGGAGAGATGTTGTTAAGGAGTTATATTATACTGTTCAAAGACGAGGTCTCAAACGAAAGTTTGTACTTTGCACTTGTACTATGCCTTCAGAAATGCCTCAGTGTAGCCAGTGAGTCCGTAGAGGATGGTGTAAGTATGACTGGCCGAGCTTTCCTATCCGAGTTTTGCGAAGATTAAGACAATCCGTCCTTTTACTATATTAGTGAACAGCGTGTAGGATTCTTTCTACCTCTTTTGCCTAGAAGCTTTCGAAGTTTATGTCACTCGCAGAAGCAGTATCAGTACCGTCGGGTTGTCTGTAAAGTGCAGTTCTGCTTCCTGTAGAAATGGAAATGACCGTTTGGCGTCATTGGCCGGGAGGCCCTTCACGCGGCAGGTCCGGCCGCCTTGGTGCAGGTCTCATGACATTCGACGCCACATTGGACGACCTGCGCGCCGGGTGGGGATGAAATGATGATGAAGACAACACAACACTCACTACCTGTGCGGAGAAAATCCCCGACCCGGCAAGGAATCGAACCCGGGCCCGTAGGACGGCACTCCTTCACGCTGACCACTCAGCTATTGGGGCGGACTCTACTTCCTGTGATTCGATGTGATGAAGCAGGAAGGTATGTTTTCCTGAATAACGTTGGAAAGGGAAGCTATTATGACGTATTTATTTATTAAACAACATTAACTGATAACATCGACACAATTAATAATGATTAACTGAAAACTAACAATTTCCTGAGAGCACGGTCCTACGACAGAACTAGGTTGGAAGGCATCGTATCAGCGATTGACGACTATGGCACGCAGCCTGTACGTTGCACTTGCAATCGTGGTATTTCGTAGCCGTTCGCACGTCTTCCTTAACTGAAACATTATTCATTTATTTTTTACGATGATCGATTTCTGGCATTGTAATATTGTTGTAAGAAACCCGCCAGGATAGCCGAGAGCGCTACCGCGCTGCTTCCTGGACTCGGGTACGCGCGCCGGCCCCGGATCGAATCCGCCCGGCGGGTTAACGACGAGGGTCTGTGTGCCAGCCAGCCTGGATGTGGTTTTTAGGCGGTTTTCCACATCTCGCTAGGTGAATACCGGGCTGGTCGCCACGTTCTGCCTCAGTTACACGACTCGCCGACATCTGACACGTTCGCACTCTTCCATGAATTACACTAGACGCAGATAGCTGCGGTATACTAATTCCATCCCATGGGGTACGGGGTGGCGGCAGGAAGGGCATCCCGCCACCCCTTGATCCTAACCTTGCCAAATCCGTTCCTAACAATGCCGACCCTGCGTCAGTGCGGGACATGGCACCAGTGAAAGAAGAAAGAAAGAAGAATATCGTAAGAAAGTACTAATGGCCTTTAGGCTTCTGCTAATATCTGTGTTGGAAAAAGCGACTTTTATTAGTAAGTGTGTATTAAGCAAGATGACGTGCTTCGCGCCAGAATAACTGTGCTCTCCCTGCTTTCCTCGCTGCTGACGTAACGGGCATTTTCACATCCAGCCACAGCGCCTCACACTGCCGCCTATTCACAACGCCATATGGTCCACCGGCTCCTTCAGGCAGCGAGTGAACTGAAATTTTGTTGCCGAAAGTGTGCATACTGCCGTCCCGCTTTACTCACTGAATGCTACCAGCTGTCTGCAGACGCGATACAAAATTGTAAAACTGGAAAACAGGGAACTAAAATGTGACTTGAACAGAAGGGGTATCTTATAACTTCTAGAAGGGACCACGAGTAAGCATAGTCGCTGCCAGACACAGCGACGAATGAGAAACGCCGGCGTAGACGCGCCCTCAAGACCTTACGTACGCCAGCACTGGAGGATGTTTACTTAACATCAGAGCGGAGTGCCGCTCAACCCAGTCTGCAGTCATAGCCGAAGACGACAGCATCGTCCCACTACGGAGCCACCAATGCGAGAGCTGTATTACACAGAACGAGATAGCAAAGTTTACAGTCAATTGTACTCAGAGAGAAGAGACTTATCTTCCTACTGCATCGAGCGATAAGTTAGTGTTCAGAGACAGTAACAAATAGACACGTACTTTTATGTGTACATGAATTTTTCCAATGCTAAATACAACAGCTATTTAAAGAAAATTTTTACAACCAAGACCGTGTACGAAACTGTTTCTCATTGACCGGTTTCGACAGGCAAGACTGGCATCTTTAGATCTTTAAAAAATTTGTAGGGTTGTCATGCGTTTTCTGCTACTGTAAATAATTCAACTTTATTATACTTGGACAAAGATGATGTGCGCATTGCATGAGCAGTGAATAACATCCTTGACTCTGTGATTGGTTTTATGTGTGTTTAACTTGCTAATCACTCAGTTAATGAGCGCTGAGACGTTCTTATTTGAGGCACAACAGCGATCTGTTGAGTTTTTCACAGAAAGAGATATGTTATTTGTAAATCTGGGAGAAACTATCTTGAGCACTTTATTATGGAGATGAAAACTCATCTATAATACCCTCTTGTTCTTTGCATTGATGGTGAAGATTTTGGAGGAATTTTAGAGGTGTTTGCAGTTTCTTTGTAATGAGAGAATTCTTATGTTGTGCAGTATTCTTGTCAATAATCACACCTTGATATCTCAAAAACGATTTTCTTTAGAATAAAACCCACCTCTGTGATCCTCAGTAAAATAGTGGAGAATTCGTCGTCGTGAGTCGCGCGGGGTAGCCGCGCCGTCAAGGGCGCCTTCCACGGTTCGCGTGGCTCCCCCCCCCCCCCTCCCCGCTATCTCCTCCCCCCCCCCCCCCCGGTCGGTGGCTCGAGTCCTCCCTCGGGCATGAGTGTGTGTGTTGTCCTCAGTGGAAGTTAGTTTAAGTTAGATTAAGTAGTGTCTCAGCCTAGGAACCGATGACCTCAGCAGTTTGGTCCCATAGGAACTTACCACAAATTTCCAATTCGTCGTGTGTGCATAGGTCCTTACCCCACTCGAAGTCACAGATTGCTTCTGACAAATAAATTTAGAGTAGAGTATTTATATTTATCTCCTGCATCTGCTGATTTGTATCTGCTTTATAGGAATTCCAGTACTCCAGCTACAAAAACAGCATGATGACCAAGAGGTAAGTCACTTTTATTTCAAGGCAGATTCATCAGTATTCTCGTATTCATTCGTCAATAAACAGTGTGTAGTCAAGATTGTCAGGTATCGTGCTAGCTAGTAGGTTATTTTTTAGTGAACAGCGCTGGTAATTTGAAACAGTTGTTCTCTCCCAAGTAGAGCAGTAACTTATTATTTGTGTTCTCCAAGTCTAACATTGCACTTCACGTCATGTAACGTTCATAATGTACTTCCGTACTGAGGTTTAGTTATGTAATTGCCACTGAGCATGTAAGTAGTTTCCTTTGAAGTTTAATTGTATTCATTTTCTTTATTTTAAAAAAAGGTTCAAATGTATGTGAATTCCTAAGGAACCAAACTGCTGAGGTCATCGGTCCCTAGATTTACACACTACTTAAACTAACTTAACGATAAGGACAACACTCGCACACATACCCGAGGGAGAACTAGAATCTCCGGCGGGAGGTTCTTTATTTCAAATTTGAATTTCATGAAGTTTAAAGCTTTATTTCACGTCACCGTTCACATGCGCATACAGGGTCAACCAACAGTCAGTTATGCTCAGCAGTTGAATATAATACATTCCACGAAGAGAAAGGTTTTGAAATCAATATATTCCGTTTTCTCACATGCAAACAATTTTGTAATAGAAATCTTGTAGCTTTATTGGATGTTCTTCATGTTCCATTGTGCGTTCATTAATCATGCCATGTTAACGTAATGGAGACTATATGGCAGATTAATCAAAAATAACATTTCATACAGGTTTGTCGTAAGTAGGAACATACACAGCCAAACTGCACCTTGTGGAACTTCGCCTGTCTACATAAGTAGCACTCCATTGATTCTTGTCAGCTGTTGAAATTCAAACTACATAGAAAAAGTGCACATTTATACCAATTTCCCAATTTGCATTCGAAATACGAAGTGCAACATTTCCAGCGAGAAGGTTCCAAGGTGTGCTTCACTCGAATGTACATGTAAACATTGATACAAACATGCACTTTTTTCGATATATCGCAGATTTTAACAACCAACCATCAAAGGAATGCTGCATTAGTGGACATGCCAAGTCTCTCAAGCTGCATTTTACTAGTGTATAGTGTTACTTCCGACAAACCTATATGTAATTTTATTTCTGACTAACCTGTTGTAAGGTGTCAGGCAAATCCAACACCTTCCATGAAAACCCTGACATGATAAGCAAATCCAATAGTATGTCACATACCTCCGAATAAATCGTGACATTAAATTAACCAAAGTAATACGAGTAACGAGTGAGCAAATGGAATACCACAGACTAACACAAGAATGCCTAAATGCATGTCATACCTTCCCACCGTGAGACAGACGCAGTTCCGAGGGGAGAAACGAGAACAGAAGCCGAGACCAGAACCGTGTTAAGCGAGAAGGCCCTACGATAAGGGACGGACACCCACGTCGCCAGCTAACCGCTACGACCACACCACCTGCAAGTTTTTAGCGTGTGACTTTTTCGCGTCTCTGTTACGTTAGGACCACCCCCCAGCCCATGTTAAAAGCTAGAGCCCTCCAGGAGAACAGTATAGATCTTACGATAACACAAAAAGGGCTACACCGCCCGCAAGTTTTAGCGTGAGACTTTTTCGCGTCTCTGTTACGTTAGGACCACCCCCCAGCCTATGTTAAAAGCTAGAGCCCTCCAGAAGAACAGTATAGATCTTACGATAACGCTAAAAGGACCACACCAGCTGCAAGTTTTAGCGTATAACTTATCACGTCTCTGTTACGTTAGGACCACACCCCAGCCCATGTTAAAAGATAGAGCCCCCCAGAAGAACAGTATAGATCTTACGATAACGCTAAAAGGACCACACCAGCTGCAAGTTTTAGCGTATGACTTTTTCGCTTCTCTGTTACGCTGCAAACTTTAAAAACATTGCCCCACCACGAAAAGTATAACGTTTCTCATTGGATGGACAGAATTTTTGTAGGCAGAGCTTAAGGTTAACAATGAGACCCTGATTGGTCAGTTGAAAACACTGCCAGATAGTTTTTTTTAAACCAACTTCGGTAAATTGTAGTAAGGAGAAGTTAGGGGAGAGTTGCTGGGGAGTTGCTTCCGAGAGGGCGAGCTAGCCGGAGCTGCGACAGCCTCCGCCCCCTGACGAACACCGACAAGTTAATGAACGCACGCGATGCCGCATTTTTGAGCGCATAAGGCTTCACTCAGAACTGCAGAAGTCTCATCTGTTACATCCCCTTTACGTAATACTAGTGTCGATTGTCAATTAAAGCTCATGGTGTTCACATTTGCCACTTGAAGTAAAAACCTGAAACTCGATGATTTTTCTGTTTTATAGTTACTGAGAAGCCACATCAGCCACTGTAATTTACGACAAGTTAGATAAGTAATTAAAGATATTTGAGGGTCACTGTAGACCATTTTTATAGTTTTCTCTCTTGTGAAACTTAATTTAAACATAGATTATAGATGTGACATGGCATATGTCATCCTTCGATCCATTGTAGAAGTTGGAAACCGATTCAGGGAAACTTCGTTCACATTTTTGTTGAACGCAGAAGGTTTTTACCATCCTGTATTAAAACATTTCCTTTTATCAATAGTGCAATTTATAAACGATGTTTTGTGAGTAGAATAAAATTTCCAACGGTAAACTTAACTGCTTTTTCGACGTTATTTTACCAGCTAACTAAAAATAGGAAAGCCTTGAACCCCTTCCACTAAATTTAGTTAGTATTAAGATTCTTTTACAGGGAGTGCAGTGGAGCTGACGCTGAAATCATTTGGTTATATCATCGCTAGTCTCACTGAACTCTTCTGAATTCTACGTGTCATGTGTGGTCTGACGTCTCCTTACAGCAACAGGTCCCAGGTTCAAACTAGTCAATTACCTAAAAAACACCCTCAGACCGTCGTTGCGCGAAAGTGGTAGGGAGACACAATATAGAACAAACAGACACCACGCAGAATGTTTAGAAAATGGTGACCCTGCCAGGATGGTAAAATACCATGATTGAAGGTCGACCACATGCCTAACTAGGTCAGAAAAATATCCTCTTGAAAAATTTTTGAAATAAAAAAAAATTTTTTTTTAACATTATAAATAGTCGAAAACAGTAGCTGCAGCGATAGATACTAAGAAAGTATTCAATAGATAGACATTCAAGCAGAGAAAATAGCATAATTAAGTTATGAATTTTAAAAATTGTTAGAATTAAGTTTTCTCTCCCATGCAAGCGCACAGGTGAAGGATACATTGTTGACAAGTTGGTTCTGACCCAACAAGTAAGTGAATGGATTGTCAGTCTTGGTAGTGTCAAGTCGTGTGAACAAAAAGTTTATGAAACGCGTGAGAGCGCATGTTGACTCGAAGTAGGGGGCGTGAATTGCTTTTAAAACAGAAAATAGGGGATTCGGAAAGGTAACAATGGCAGATCGTGACCTTGACCGAATTGAGGTAGAGACCCAGCATGAAAATGGACAGAGAATAGAGGACAGTACAACAGACGATGCAGTATCGCGAGAAATAGGACACAGAACGCACCATAACGAGGATAATGTACGGCAAGGCACAGAAAACCTAGGTCAGCATACGACAGAGGAGCAGGAAAGTAGAGAGACAGTCGATGAGGATTCTAACTTGCGTCTTGAATACATAGAACCCATAGTACAAGTAATCAGAGCTCCCTCACCACAGAGTACAAGGAATGTGAGCAGAAACTTGTCACAGCACAGTTCAATGCAATCGGTTGCGAACCAACACTTGGGCGAAAACACAGAGCGTAGGACGTCGGAAGAAGACGCAATAGGACCCACCAATCTGGCGGAATTATTACAATTAATGATGGAAACCATGACAAGACAAAATAAAGAAATTGCGAAACAAATTAAAATTCAGAATGCAGAAATGACGAAACAAAATGCAGAAACGACGAAACAAATTGCAGAAACCACGAGACAAATGCGTGAGATTAAAGAATAAAACAAAAAAATTCAGTTACACCTAAGTCATATTGAAGACGAGGCAAAAGAATCTCGAGAAGTGATAGGAAACTTAATAACAGGTCACAATCAATTGAGAACAGACATTGATAAGGTACAAGCGGACATACAAACATTGCGTAATGACACTCAGGACGAGATCAAAACATTATGTAACAACACCCGGGGAGAAGTCAAGAAACTAGAGAAACGGATAAACCTAATTACTAGACAAGCAGCCGGTACAGCACGTAAAGTTGTTGAAAACAGTGTGTTACACAAACGTATCACAAAAGCAGCGCTGAAAAGATATGATAACCGCATAGTCAAAATAGAAGCGCAAACGAAGCGACAATTTCGGAAATTGCGAACAGAGTTGTTGCAAACCATTGAAGAACGTAGTGAACAGGATCGAACAAGCACATCCGTATCTGTAACAGCACCGGAAAAACAAGCAATTAACGAAGATATTACGCATTTGCGATTCCAATCACAGGCGGAAAGTAACATACGTGACAATGGAAAGCCAGGTCGCGAAGAGTACAGTGCAATGCATTCAGCTACATGTTCACAACCGATGGAAGAAAATTATTGCGTACCACTCCAACGATACTACGCAAGGGCAGGCGAAAGTTACAGTGGAAAATATCCAATGGATCTACCACAACCGGAAAGAACGACGGGAGAAGTGATCAGAAACAAAAGTGGCGAAGAATCGCGAATTTCATATGGAACTGTGACGAAGTACGACAACGATCATTTCCTCACAGTCAGAAAATTTCAACACTTTCGAGAAGGAAACTCATTACATCCACGAACTTTTATTGATCAATTCCGAGTAGGATAACCAGAACACTGGACGCTGGCACACAAATTAGACTTTATTGTGCACATATGTCAGGAACAGTGGCAGAAACCATGCAGAATGTTGCAGCGACATCCCAATCGTACGAAGATTTCAGAGAGAAGTTTCTCTCACTATATTGGTCCAGCGAAGCACAGAACAGAGTGAAGTACGAATTATTACAGAACCCATACTTTGAAAATTCAGGAGAGAAGAGTCCCGTGAAATTTTTCGAATTAGTGGCAAAGAAAAATCAATGCTTAGATGTACCATAGAGTGACGGAGAGTTGATTAAATTATGCGCGATGAAGCTTCCATTGAAATACCAGCAATCATTAGTAGGTCGCGGAGGCAATGACGTCGAAGCATTTAAAGGTATTCTAAGGGAACTGGAGTTCATATCTTCGGAAGATGACGCAAGAAAAAGACGAAGCGCACGTGAAAACGAAAGGAAAAAGCAGTGGAATCCACAAGACACAGCACGAAGAAACAATAATTACGAACCATGTGATAACTTCGCACCAAGAAACGACAACAGATTTCAACAAAGAACCGGTTATGGATTTAGAAGAGAATATGGCAATAACTATAATTCACCCAGGAACGGCAACAACTATTACAGAGGGAATAACGACAACCGGAACGGGTACTGGAGAACCAATAGACCGAAAAATTATCAGCAAAGAAACCACTAAAACAAATTGAACAAGAAAAGAGAATAAAGATAGAAGAGGTGGAGGTAAGACCACCAAACTCCGATAAACGTTCGAATTGACAGCTAAGCGCCCATACCACAGAGAATGACGCACCGACCCAGGACAATTGCAGTACCTTGAACAGAGAAGTAAAAATCTTATCACGAGAAGAGAAGAAGGAAGAAACAAATCCGCAGGGACCAGATGAAAACGAAGACAAGAAAATAACAATATGGTGTTGGGACGAAATTAATTGGGAGAATATTGACGAGGAAGATGAATTACCAGAGGCATGCACAACGAATGTAGGAGGAAAGGACGAAGTAATGAGTATTGCAGAGCTATTTGAGATGGAAACCAGGGAAAGCGAATTCAATGAGGATAATGCGCAGTCGACAGAAGTTGAAAATAAGTTACGAGTGGGCACACAACCCTACGTATATAATGAAGGAAGTTATAAGCGATAATTAGAGCATTTAGATGCGATTACGTGGAAGTAGCGATGAAGAAGGAGAAGATAGACGAGGATGAGGAAAAAGTAGAGGATGTTGAAGAAAGCGTAAATGAAGGAAGAAACAGAGAAGAGAAAATAAAAGAGAGAGAAGTAGCAGTCGAAGCTTATCCTACAGCAAGTTCGAATTCACAAGGGAAATTCCTAAAAAGACTCATGTATGATTCAGTGGAGGATTCGTTGATGCAAGAAGAAGAAGAACAGAACCAACCCTTTCAAATTCAACCAATTGTGAAGGCCATGGTGAAGCATATCCCAGTCAATATTGTAATTGATAGCGGAAGTGAACTGACTGCGATCTCAGAAAATTTATTCATGCAGTGTAATGCCAATGAGGAATTGCCAGTTCTGAAAACACGTAAGATTAAAGTAAGAGGTCCTATTAGAAACAATGCTGCGGAAGTTACGAGACAAACAAAGTTAACACTTTCGTGCCAAGGTCAAAAGATCGAAGCCAACTTCGTGATTATACCTAAACTAACTATAGATTTGATTATAGGTGCAGATTTTTTAAATGAGAGACGAGCGATAATAGATATGGGGAAAGGTAGCGTAACATTCGGGAATGTCACACTTCTCTTTGAGCAAAAGCTAAAATTAGAAGAAATACCAGTTATAAACAAACAATTAAGAATGACGCGAGATAAATAGGATGATGAATTAGAATGGTATGCACAAAAGGGGGAATCGCCTCAACTCATGTTAGAAGTCCATAAAGAAATCTACGAAAAATTGCAAGAAGTTCAAGGTATTTCGGAACACAGTAAAAGAGAATTGGAGGGTATTTTACGAGATAAAGCAGAGGCTCGTATTTTTACCTAAGACTGGCAGTATTAAATACTTTCAGTACAAGTTTGAAGTAAAACAGCAGAAACCATTTAGAGTGCCACTCTATACAACCCCATTAAGCTACAGGAATAAAGTATTCCAGGAGATATCTAAAATGTTAGATGACGATATTATTTAACCAGCTACCTCCACATATAACAGCCCGCTCCATATTGTACAAAAACGAGATGGGAGCATCAGGTTAGAGCTTGATTCCAGACAGATCAACACAATCATAATCACTGAGACAGATCGCCCAGAAAAATTACAGGAATTGATACAAAACTTCCACGGTGCTAAGATATTTTCATCAATTGATTTACGGAGTAGTTTCTGGCAAATAGAATTGGCCCCAGAATGCAGAAAATTTACAGCATTTATCGTATTCGGTAGATGTTACCAGTTTAAACGATTGCCATTTGGTTTAAACATATCATCAGCAGCGTTTATTAGGGGATTTAATACTATACTCAGTCGTGAAATTTTACAAAAAATTACTTGTTATGTTGATGATGTGATTATAGCAGAATCCTCTTGGGAACATCAGAACGACACATTAAATCTGTTTTTACAGATCATGAAAGAGCATGGGGTCACAGTAAATATAACAAAATCCAAATTTGGAAGGCGAGAGGTCAAATTTCTAGGACACGTAATTTCAGAGAAAGGGATAATGCCCGACCCAGAAAAACTAACGGCAATCAAAGAATTCTGTACTCCATATAATAAGAAAACTCTCAGAGGATTTCTAGGTCTCACCGGATTCTATAAAAAATTTATTTGGATCGACTCTCTCGCAACACCACGCCTATGTGCATTGACTGGAAAAAACACGCCATGGGTATGGGATCAACAAGCCAATGAAGAATTTTTAAAAGTGAAAAACGCACTAACAACAGCACCGATTTTGGCACATCCTGATCTAAGACAAAATTTTTGTATGGCCACTGATAGCGCGAAAACAGGTATAGGAGTTGTTTTATTCCAAGAATACGAACAGGTAGGGCTAAGATCATATAGAACAATTGCATTTGCCAGTCGGGTACTCACAAAAAGCGAGAAAAACTATTCAGTCACGGAGCTGGAAGCATTGGCCATTGTATGGGGCTTCCAACGTTTTCGATACTTCCTATTCGGAAGAAAAACAAAAGTATACACTGACCACAAAGCATCAGAATTTCTGTTATCCGCCAAACTAACTCATGGGAGGTTAGCCAGATGGACGTTAATACTACAAGAATTTGACTTCACTATTACACACACACCAGGACCAGCGAATGTATTAGCAGATGCTTTATCACGATGTCCACAGGGTGCATCCAATAACATAGGTTTGGAAGCAGCAGAAGACCAGTTTACAATGTACTATATGAAACAAGTACCTTTCGAAAACTACATTACGACACATTGATAAACATAAGCAAAGAACAGGACAAGGATCCCGAAATACTAGGAATCAAACACAAGTGGAGAAGTAAGGATTTTCCAGACATTCGACAGCACTATCTCGTAAAAAACAATGTTTTATTTTTTAGACGAAATGTTGCAACGAATGAATGGTTAATTTATATCCCAGATGAACTAATTAATAAGTACATATGGTATACACATTTAAGTAATGGCCACTTTGGACCAAAGAAATGCTTTTTAAAAATAAAACAAACAAGCCATTTTCCTAATATGAAAAGACGAATTAGAACAGTATTAGTCAAATGCAAAAAATGTATGAGGGCTAAACACGTCACTTTCCAAACCAAACCACCTATGTTTCCAATAATCCCTAAAAGGTTGAAACAAATAGCTGCAACAGATCTGATGGGGCCCCTCCCACGCACAAAAAATGGATATATTTTCATATTTGTCGTTTTGGAACTTACTTCTAAATATGTTACCATTAAATATGACACCATTAAAACGGGCAACAGGTCTTACTATAAGTAAAGCATTTAGACAAGATTTTCTCAGACAAGTAGGTCGAGTGGAATGAATAATTTCGGATAATGGCCCACAATACAAATCAGTGCAATGGCAGAACACGTTAAAACAACACAAAATAAAACCCATCTACATATCTAAGTACAAACCTAGCGTAAATCCAGTAGAACGATCTATGAAGGACATAGGCACTTTATGCCGATTATATGCAAGCAAAAGACACAACACTTGGGATATATACCTTAAAGATTTTCAAGAAGTAATACCTGAAATGCCACATAGCACTGCACTACTACCTCCAGTTACTGTACTTAAAAATATTGAACTCCCAAACATAACCAGAGAAAATGTTAGATTTCCTATTGTACCAAGTAGACAACACAAACAAGTCATAGCAACAGCACTCTCCAACATCAGAAAGGCAGTCATTAAAAGAAAAGAAAGCGGAGATAGAACAGCAATTAAAAGAACATTCTCAGTAGGCCAGAAAGTATTTGTAAAAACACACCATCTCTCCAGCAAACAGAAACACAAAATACATAAGTTTTACGCTGCATACAAAGGACCTGTCATAATTAGCCGAATTGCTCATGATAATGCTGTGGAACTAATGAACCCAAAAACAGGCAAAACCTTAGGATTTCACCATGTGAGCCATATCAAAAAGTTTGAAGATTACTTTTATTACTGGTAAATAATCAGCACAATATTTCAAGATTATGTTGCAGATAAGATCGTCAGGAGAAAGAAGAATGAAGAGAGAGGAAGGTGGGAAAAAGAAAGTAGTTTCAATAATAACACCATTAGTACCATAGATTAAGGTGAAGGAATAAAGCGTAGATAGTCTAACGGCATGAAATTCTAAAATGCTATACACCACGACACTACACAAAAATCAAAAACGAATTTGAGGTTTCTTGTATAAGTTAAGACTCAAAATATCTTAGAATTGTAACATGGAAAGGGCGCCAAAATTTGTGAAGCTTTTTAAAAAGGCATAAAACAATGTCGGTACTAGACATATGTTAGATAATTATAAGTAAAACTTTTGTAAGAACCATTGTAAAAACTCCAGCAAAGACCAGATGCAATGACCCACAAGTTGCAACGCGAGAAGTATCAAGAAAGAAATGGACGTAATTAGCAAGATACGATTCCTACAAGGCAGAAGTATCGAGAGAAGGGAAAGGACAGCGAGACCAACAGAGGGCCCTTGTAGAGTGGGCAATAAATTTGCCTGCTAGGCGGAACCCTGCTGGGATGGAACACGGACCCACACAGTAGCGGAGCCCTGCAGAGACGCGACGGGATGCTGAATGCCGAACACCGGAAGGGTCTCCGAGCTCCCCCACTCAGCAGAGCGAGCAAAAAATGGCCCGACCAGAAGACCGTTTGGGCAAGCCACCACTGGCAAAAAATATGTGTAAGAGTCAAACTACCACTATTAAACAGCACACTCATGCACGAAACTGAAGAAAACGTACACAAAGTAGAAATGACATGTCCAAACCATTTATCAAACTGTTACTAGGAGGAGAACTTCAAAGCGTTTAGTTATCAATAAATATTTCCAAATCCTGCCCAGAGAAGAACCAAGAATCAAGTAAGAAGCAGAGAAAAAGCAGGAAGAACAGAAGTTGAAGATTCGCAAGATTGAGACCAAGAAAGAAGATGGGTGAAGAATAGACGACATACCTTCCCAAATCCCTATCCTATTGTAAACTAGTCGTCTACGAAGTATTACAACGAAAAACGACCGCTTTCAGCGACACAAAACGATGACTTTTACGCATACAAATCCAGTAAACCACGAGATTCTGTGCTCACAGCTCCATTCCATTATGGGACCTCCACAACAGCAACACACACTTGCAAAGCCAACAAGGAACAACGAATGAAGTTGTACATCAAATACTTGCCCACATCCATCTCGCTCAAGTCCATCACCTTCATGCAAAACCATTTGCCAACCTCATGCTTAAACATTCATAGGATTGTGTGAATGTGTGAAATCAAATTATGTGATGTAGGAATTGTGCAAAAGAAACGTGTGAAAAACTAAATAAAATAAGCACACCAGACAGCTAATAAACTACAAAATAACAGTCATTGACTATGGACTTAAATAAAAAATAGACTATCGATAAAAATAAGTCATTAGTTCTGAAATGGACAGTATATAAAGAACAAAAGTACGGCATAATAAACACTAAAAATATGCCACTTATTTTCTCCTCATAAAAAATCAAAGAATAACTATATTTTACTTATTTTCTCCTTATAAAAACAAAGAATAAAAAATTATCTTGTTGGATGTTTTCCCTTTTTTTAACATTTGTACCATTTATTAGGATAATATCTCAGTACTTGTGTATGTATAGTTCTTTGTCAAAGCAATTCTTGGAAATAATTCTTATTTGTTAGTGTAACAATGTTGAAATGAGTGTCTAGAAACAAAAACATTTTACTTGTACATGATATTTAGAAAATGTGTTAGGAATAGATTTTACTTAATTACTACATTTATAAAAAATTATATTTCTAAGAGAATCGATGTGAAACACTCCTCACTTTCGATAACAAACTTCTTAAAAAACGAACTTCACACTTAAATAAAGAAAGAAAATAATTAAAAATTAATAATAGCATAAAAATATTCTTCTCTTGTCATTTTTAAGAATAATGTGGAAGAATATAAAAACATAAATTAGTAATACAAACTAGCATTGAACCAGAATAACGTGGCTGAACAGTAGGCAACAAAATTTAGATAAAGCAACAATTTCTGACTGACTTAGACAACGATTCAATCTTTGCCTAACTTCAGTGCAAAAATTAAGTTCGAAGGGTTGTGATATGTAACGTGTCAGGCAAATCCAACACCTTCCATGAAAACCCTGACATGATAAGCAAATCCAGTAGTACGTCACATAGCTACGAATAAATCATGACATTAAATTAACCAAAGTAATACGAGTAACGAGTGAGCAAATGGAATACCACAGACTAACACAAGAATGCCTAAATGCATGTCATACCTTCCCACCGTGAGACAGACGCAGTTCCGAGGGGAGAAACGAGAACAGAAGCCGAGACCAGAACCGTGTTAAGCGAGAAGGCCCTACGATAAGGGACGGACACCCACGTCGCCAGCTAACCGCTACGACCACACCACCTGCAAGTTTTTAGCGTGAGACTTTTTCGCGTCTCTGTTACGTTAGGACCACCCCCCAGCCCATGTTAAAAGCTAGAGCCCTCCAGAAGAACAGTATAGATCTTACGATAACACAAAAAGGGCCACACCACCCGCAAGTTTTAGCGTGAGACTTTTTCGCTTCTCTGTTACGTTGCAAACTTTAAAAACATTGCCCCACCACGAAAAGTGTAACGTTTCTCATTGGATAGACAGAATTTTTGTAGGCGGAGCTTAAGGTTAACATTGAGACCCTGATTGGTCAGATGAAAACACACCCAGATAGTTTTTTTTTAAACCAACTTAAATAAATTGTAGTAAGGAGAAGTTAGGGGAGAGTTGCTGGGGAGTTGCTTCCGAGAGGGCGAGCTGGACGGAACTGCGCCGGCCGTCGCCCCCTGACGAACACCGACAAGTTAATGAACGCACGCAATGCCGCAATTTTGAGTGTATAAGGCTTCACGCAGAACTGCAGAAGTCTCATCTGTTACATCCCGGGACTGATGACCAAAGATGTTAAGTCCCATAGTGCTCAGAACCATTTGAACCATTTTTGTTACATCCCCTTTACGTAATACCAGTGTCGATCGTCAATTAAAGCTCATGGTGTTCACATTTGCCACTTGAAGTAAAAGCCTGAAACTCGATGATTTTTCTGTTTTATAGTTATTGAGAAGCCACATCAGCCACTGTAATTTACGACAAGTTAGATATGTAATTAAAGATATTTGAGGGTCACTGTAGACCATTTTGATAGTTTTCTCTCTTGTGAAACTTAATTTAAACCTAGATTATACATGTGATATGGCATAGGTCATCCTTCGATCCATTGTAGAACTTGGAAACCCATTCAGGGAATATTCGTTCACATTTTTGTTGATCGCAGAAGGTTTTTACCATCCTGTATTAAAACATTTCCTTTTATCAATAGTGCAATTTATAAACGATGTTTTGTGAGTAGAATAAAATTTCCAATGGTAAACTTAACTGCTTTTTCGACGGTATTTTACCAGCTAACTACAAATAGGAAAGCCTTGAATCCCTTCCACTAAATTTAGTTAGTATTAAGTTTTGAACGCTGTCTTGCCTATAAGAAATTTCTTTAATGTACATACAGATCACCCCTCCTCATTTTTCATTATGAAAAACTTCAATCATACATTTACTATTATCAATGGCGGACTCTTACTGGCGTTTCAAAATGTGTTCTCACATCCTGACGAAGACATGTCACAATATTTCTTTTTCGTTAACCATGTTCTAGCATGTTAACATCACTCTTTGCTTGAAACTCTCGTCTTCTATTTCTTTTTCTTTTGCTCTCTCTGTACCTGCCTAAATATCTCAGCTACAGTTTTCTCTTTTTATCTTTATCTCTATAACCTTCGTTTTCCAAGACTCCGAACATGGTACGTAATTCATTCTGTCGTACCTCCGTATTCTTTACCCCTACCTGACCAGTGGGACGTATGTGTCCCACATACAAATTTATTTCCCTGAATTCACAGGGACTTGAAAAGTCTAACATCTGTGTTGTGCTGCGATCTAGCGTTGAATGTTTGAACTGTCTGAAGCTGACAGGCTCATTGTTTCACTTGTGCATTGAGTGCCCTGTGTTTTGTCGGTTTTTTGCAATGTTTTCCTCGTTTGCTATAGATAAACTCAGAAAAGATATTTATTGTCTTTTTTACATTTTTCTGCAAATATGCAGAGATGTTCACGTATTTACGGATAAAACACTTTTAAATTCGTTCAGTGGTTTTGCCTTATGGCCAGTGTGTGTAGAGAAGTTCTACTGATGCCTTTTGTACATATTTATGTCTAAATTTTTACATTTATTTTCAGTGTTGTGCTCTTACAAAAAAAAATGGTTCAAATGGCTCTGAGCGCTATGGGACTTAACATCTACGGTCATCAGTCCCCTAGAACTTAGAACTACTTAAACCTAACTAACCTATGGACAGCACACAACACCCAGTCATCATGAGGCAGAGAAAATCCCAGAACCCGCCGGGAATCGAACCCGGAAACCCGGGCGTGGGAAGCGAGAACGCAACCGCACGACCACGAGCCGCGGACGGTGATCTTACATTATGTCTATTGATTTGATATGGAACGGATAGCTTCACGGGCTCCTGGTCTGTGTTTTGTGATGAATGCTTGCCTTCCCTTTCTCCTTATATTTCTCCCAGTTGAAAGCTGCCTTACAAGGGCAAGGTGAAAAGAGAGTTCATCATATTTTCCTCCATTGTTACAGTTCCACGTGATAAAACTGTTTACTATCGTAATGCCCGTAAGAATAAATTCAGGGAACCACTTATTCCTCCCTGAGTCCAGCGGGACATATACGTCCCACTTAAAATAATTGTAAAACTATAAGCAGCAATCGACGCTACAGAAACATTGACGGACTCAGTATCTATTCCAAAAGCAGAAAATCAAGTTTTACAGTAATATGCGATAGTTTCATTAATTCAATCCCGAAACATTATAACTTTGGCGCAATTAAGGTTTTTAGCTTTGTGTCTGTTTTCAGCCTACATCTTACAGTGTGAAAATGGTTCGGGTAATTTGGGACCTAAACTGGCAGCTAACATCAATATGAAGCGATTCTCATACGAGAAACAGAGACGTTAGCGGACCCAAAAGAGTCACGCTTAACTGAGAGACAGCAACCATTACAGTGTCTCGCCCCTGCCGCCTCAGCTCCTAACTCCCTTTCCACTCAACCAGTCCTCGTTTGGCTGTGACATACTATGGGAACCAACACACTGAGTCCGCTTTGA
Organism: Schistocerca piceifrons; assembly: GCF_021461385.2. Classification (NCBI taxonomy): domain Eukaryota; kingdom Metazoa; phylum Arthropoda; class Insecta; order Orthoptera; family Acrididae; genus Schistocerca; species Schistocerca piceifrons. Next base: position 767,325,124 of record NC_060141.1, on the reverse strand, counting down.
CCTGACGCCCACGTGGCGCCGTTAATTCACGGCACTCCACTTTATTTGTGTGGCACCATGGTACTCTTTAATATTAATTTAAAAAGTTCATATTTTTAATCACTTAATGTTGTTAACGTGCACTCTGCCCTGTGCTTTCATTATGCTGTGCAGAGCACGTGGAAGTACGCTCTCTGCTAAAAATATAAATTTTTATTGAGTCTATAGAGAGCTGTGAAATTTATTTCATTTTTTGTGGTAATAGGTACCTCTAGTTGCTTGCTCCTTTATTGATTAATCTTCCGTGTTGGGGAAGAACCGAGGTGCAGAGCACTGAATTTCAGTCGTGGTCTAGACTAACTGAACCGTAATTTATTTTCAAAGAATATTCTTAAGAATTTATTTTATTTACTAGCGATTCATCAAGAACATTAACACATTTAATTACACTATGTAAGCATGGAAGTAGTTGCCAGGGAGTAACTGACGAAATCATAACCAAATTCCTTTTAACAAATGGAAATTTTATTCACTTTAATAGTGCCTAAAAGAATTTTTTTAAAGAAAAGGATTTAAAATTATAATCAGAAAGCACCTCTAAATATCAAAGTTACAATCTATTCAGAGGTAGAAAGAAACAAGTTTTGACTGTATGAGCTTTCAGGCAGAGAACCTTGCCGCTCCCTTTTGACACGGCCGTAGTTACGACCGCTCACAACAGCCTCTGAAAGACTACACTGGCGCAAATTTGCAACACACCAGATTACTTTAAACTAAGAGTTTTAACAATTTACGCAAGCACACAAACTATACACTCCCCACAGGAGGGAGGGAAATGGTACAAAACACTAACAATTAAAATATTAACCTTGCCACCGAAGGTGCAACGTGATTTTAACTTCTAAGAAAAGTCTTACGGTGAAAGGGTGGCAACTTTATATACTAAAATGATCATTTAAATAAAAGCCCATGAAATGCAATCTTATATAAAATTCTACAAGGTTGGCCAAACAATAGTTAAGATGCTCTACAGTACACAGATACCGCCTCTCAAGATCACAGGCAATAATACCAAAGTTTCCAAAGATCAAAACATATTTCAGGTATTAGGCCGTTGCACTCCAAGCAATAAATTCGTTAACACACCAAATCCGACAAACATGACAGAGACAGCTACTAACGTACGGTAGATTGATAGGGAGATTACCGAACAACCCGAACCGCAGGTTGCTGTAACCCGCTCCTACTCCACTAGGGAAAAAACGGACCACCCAATTTATAAACAACCACCTTCCGGTGGGTGGGCAAACGGCGAAGAATGGTGGGACGACCACAAAGCAAAACGGCTGGTGACCTCACCAAGAAAACAAGTAAAATTTAACAAGAGTAAATCAAACAACATATCATCGATAGCAAACTGAGATTTCTCGATAAGACTTGGCGCAGCACCCCCAAATCGGTCTCCCAAACCGTCCGCTGCCAGCCGCTTGAACGGACGCAGGAAGGCGCGCCGATCTCCCGTCTCACGGCGTCGCAGCTCGCACCGGCCAGACTGATGTCGTGGGTTGACTCCTGTTGCTCTCGTGTCGACCGCGAAACCACTACCCCTCGCTATACGCTGCGGCCCACTCGACTCACGTGGCGACCTCACATGCGCCGACGCTCAAGACGGACAAGTCATCTTGTGTCTCAGTGCGCGGCCGACCAACCGATCGATCCAACCGCCAATGACCATTGCCTGAGCAAACTCGAGCAGACTGGCGGCCTAACGCGCAGACTCAGATGCAGGAATGAAGAAGCCCCGACCCGGAGGCCACTCGCTGGCGCAGTGGAAAGACTCTCATTTTTCCAGCTTTGAAGGTTGATCCGAACGATAGGTATACTAGCACTCCGAACGACAGACAGACACTAACTGCGTAACAAATGCGGACGAGAGACAGACTAGCAAGCTAGGGACGAGAGACTGACCCAGACTACCCGACTGGCGAGCTCATAGCTCCCTTTAAATGCACGTGAACAGGCAACCTTTCCCCTTTCCCACCAGAGGGAGACACCAAAGCTGCGATTGCCACAGCGGCGCCACCGCCAGAAACGGAGGGCGACTGCTTCACAGTACGCGCTGCGGCGCACTCTTCAAAACAGCAATTTTTACCGCGGCCCACTGACAAATACGGAGGCGCAAAGTGCACTACATAGTATTTGACTAAGTTATCAACTGTCAGTTATTATAAAACCTGTTTTGTAGCCAGTCTCATTCGCAGCTTTAATGCTATGACTGCTTTCGACGTTTAAGTCGACAGCGTATAGCCAGTTGTACAGTGGATCTTGATCCGTTCACGGACGTCCTCTTCCCTGATCTCCCAGTGCTAGACATGCATTTGCTGGCAAGCTTCGTAGTGCAAGAAACACAATAGGAGACTGGCTGCTTGATCTACACTGAAGAGCCAAAGATGCTGGTACACCTGCCTAACGCTTCAGTCTTTAGCCGAGCGACCGCTACGGTCGCAGGTTCGAATCCTGCCTCGGGCGTGGATGTGTGTGGTGTCCTTAGGTTAGTTAGGTTCAATTAGTTCTAAGTTCTAGGCGACTGATGACCTCAGAAGTTAAGTCGCATAGTGCTCAGAGCCGTTTGAACCACATCTGCCTAATATCGTGTAGGGCCCTCGCGGGCATGCAGAAGTGCCGCAACACGATGTGGCGTGGACTCTACTGTTGCCCGAAGTAGTGCTGGAGGAAACTGACACTATGAATCCTGCAGGGCTCTCCATAAATCCATAAGGGTACGAGGGAGTGGAGGTCTCTTCCGAACAGTACGTTACAAGGCATCCCATATAAGCTCAATAGTGGTCATGTCTCGGGAGTTTGGTGGCCAGCGGAAGTGTTCAAACTCTGAATAGCGTCCCTGGAGCCACTCTGTAGCAATTGCGGACATGTGGGGTGTCGCACTGTCCTGCTGGAATTGCCCAAGTCCGTCGGAATGCACAATGGACATGAATGGATACAGGTGACCGCAAAGGATCCTTACGTACGTGGAACCAGTCTGAGTCGTATCTAGACGTATCAGGGGTCCCATACACTCCAACTGCACAAGCCCACACCATTACAGAGCCTCCACCAGCTTGGACAGTCCCCTGCTGACATGCAGGGTACATGGATTCATGATTCTCCATACCCGTACATGTCCATCCGCTCGATACAATTTGAAACGAGACTCGTCCGACAAGGCAACATGTTTCCAGTCATCAATAGTCCAATGTCGGTGTTGACGGGCTCTGGCGAGGAGTAATGCTTCGTGTAGTGCAGTCATCAAGGGTACACGAGTGGGCCTTCGGCTCCCATATCGATGATGTTTCGTTGAATGGTTCGCACGCTGACACTTGTTGACGGCGCAATATTGAAATCTGATGCAATTTGCGAAAGTGTTGCACTTCTGTCACGTCGTCATCGTTGGTCCCGTTCTTGAAGGATGTTTTACCGGCCGCAGCGATGACGGAGACTTCATGTTTTGCGAGATTCCTGATATTCATGGTACACTCGTAAAAAGGTCGTACAGGAAAATCCCCACTTCATCGCTACCTCGGAGATGATGTATCCTATCGCTCTTGCGCCGACTATAACACCACGTTCAAGCTTATATAAATCTAGATAACTTGCTTTGTAGCAGCAGTATCCTATTTAACAACTGCTCCAGACACTTGTCTTATATAGCCGTTGCCGACCGCAGCGCTGTATTCCGTCTATTTACGTATATCTGTATTTGAATACGCAGACCTATACCAGTTTCTTTGGCGATTCAGTGTGTAATAGTAATCGCCTAGAACGGTCACACAGTCACCTGCTTCTTGGAGATTGCCTATCGAATGGCTTCCAAGACCAACAGAAATTTGATTTTCAGCGTTTCACTTAATTTTTTATCGAACTGAAAACGATGACTCAAATGGGGAGGCCACGACGTTTGGAACGCGGATTTACTGTAAACTTCGTACACTCGTAGTACTCCATGAGGACAACAAAATGTGTAAGCAGTGGCGCGTACTTCTCAAGCGTTACTGAGAAAATCGCAAGATAATTTCGGTCGTCGAGTAAATATATATCCCGGCACGGTAGCTCACCGTGTTCGGTCAGAGGATTATCTGCCCTCTGTAATAAAAAACTGAGTTCATCTATCAGCAACGAACTTAAACGGATGTCTTACGACGTCCGCCCCGAGCAGATACAACGAACAAAAGCGAACAAAATCAGATTAAAAAAAAAAAAGCGTGTTCGGTCAGAGCGTTAGCTGTCATTTATAATAAAAAAACTGAGCAAACGGATCATCGACAAACTGCCGGTCATGGATGTCTGTGATGTCCTTAGGTTAGTTAGGTTTACGTAGTTCACGTAGTTCTAAGTTCTAGGGGACTGAAGACCTCAGAAGTTAAGTCCCATAGTGCTCAGAGCCATTTGAACCATTTGAACCTAAGTTACGCCGTCTTGTGGGACAAACAGACTCCTACGTGAAGGACTCTTCCACTTCATACAACTGATTAGGAAACAGCGAATAAAGCAATCAGACATTATGGTCAGTTTTGACATCAAGTCTCTCTTCACTAACGTACCTATTGAGGAGACTGTGCGCATTCTGCAGGATCGGATCCCACCACATACCTGGTGCGATCTGGTGCGCTTATTCCTGTCATGTACGTACTTCACATGGCGGCGAAAATATTACGAACAGTTAGATGGAGTGGCAATGGGCTCCCCGCTCTCCCCTGTAGCTGCGGACCATCTTCATGGAAGCCTTTGAGCAAACGGCCCTAGCTTCTACTCCGTTACGTCCCAGTTGTTGGCTACGATATGTGGACGACACATTCGTTATCAGGCCTCGCGGTGAAGCGGAATTGGGAAACTTCCTCTTGCAGTTAAATAGCCAGCTCAAAATATAAAGTTCACACATGAGACGGAAAACAATGGTACCTGCCATTTCTGGATGTGGAAGTATACATAGCTACCGAAATTAAACTGTGACACAAAGTGTACCGGAAACCAACGCACTCTAATCGGTACCTGCACGCGGAGAGCCACCACCACCCAGCTCAAAAGTATTCTGTTCTGCATACGTTAGCTTCACGAGCCTACCGGATAAGCGATGAAAACAACTTCAAAGAAGAATTAAAGGAGCTACAACACACGTTTCGTGCCAACGGCTATGTTGACAACATCATAAGAAAGGTAGCTAAAACCAAAGGGAGTAGAACATGAGAAGAAGGCAAAGAAGAGAAGCTTCCACTGCTACACTTACCATTTGTAAAAGGCCTCAGTGAACGACTAGGCAACGTCCTCCGCCGACGAGGTTTCAAACCGATTTTTCGAAGCAGTCACAGGATCCATGAAATAATAGGTTCCACCAAGGATGTAGTCAACTATCTTAACACTGTAGGTGTTTACGAACTACGGTGTAAGTGCGGAGTACTTACATAAAAGAAACAGGGAGACCTGTCAGCTTACGAGTAGCAGAACACGAACGCTATGTACGATTACAACATAATAAATCGGCGATAGGGGAACACCGCCGTGACTGTGGACAACCTATCAGGTTCCAGGAAGCCCGAGTACTGGCGAAAGAATCGTGGATTATTAAGCAGCCTGACAACATCAACAGAGAAGATGGCTACAAACTCCCGGCGTCCTGGCTGCCGGCCATCCCAGTCCAACGGGCCGCGAGCAGTCGCGGGGCAGAAGCTACACGGGACACGGACGTACCTGCACAAACAGCTGTAGAGCAACTGTCAGTCCACTTCCGCGCACACCAGGAGAAAAACTTGGCGACCAGAAGCCCAACGCTGGGTGGCGGACAGCTACCAATCGTTCAAAAAATGATTCTAATGGCTCTGAGCACTATGGGACTTAACTACTGTGGTCATCAGTCCCCTAGAACTTAGAACTACTTAAACCTAACTAACCTAAGGACATCACACACATCCATGCCTGAGGCAGGATTCGAACCTGCGACGTAGCGGTCGCGCGGTTCCAGACTGTAGCGCCTAGAACCGCTCGGCCACTCCGCCGGGTACGAATCGTTGACGACATGGACATCCACGAATAGCTTCTTTCCTTCCATCTACGAATAACCTCTTTCCTTCCATCTCCCTTACGTCATGACTAGCCAATCATATTAGAAGACCAATTAAAAGTCTTACAACAGTGACGTCAGACATCGATAGTCTGTAATAAATAGAAGCACCTATCCCCATGCAAAACCAATCGCGTCCTGAGGAAGGCCGTTGCAATTAGGCCGAAACGTTGGTTTTAGTTTATTATAGTTGTTAGTTTTTTAGCAAAGACGCGGCATAATACCCAGAAGAATTTTAATCACTGGGCCTATATTCATTTTAGTTCCGTGGCGGGATACTCTTCCTGCCATCATAACAGCCGGTGAGAAAAGTAGCGCAGACCATAAATCTGTAAGACTTGTGAAGTTTGCCCTGTGCGCGTGTTTGCATGTGTTTAGGAGGTGGGTGATGTTGCTTGGCCTGACGTATACTTATGCCTGTTCCCTCACGTTCAAAAGTTTTTACGACAGGTTGAGCGAGGAGTGCGGCAGAATATTACGTGACAGAGAAAACTGGTTACCTGGCAGAGACGGCACCACCATCGAGTTTACACCCGAGAAGCAGGCAGAGGTGGCAGCAACAGCGTACAGTCAGGTGCTCTTACAAGTGGAGCGGAGCGCTGTCATGTGCTATTCATCTGTGTCCACGGCTGAATAAAGTGCCCGTTTAGGACAAGAACACAAACATTGCGTGCAGTACATCTCAGCTCTGATGGTCACGTCACTAAGTTGGCAGTAATCCTAAAACCGCCTCCTCCAGTGTTACAGGGGCACCAGAATCTTTTTTCTTCACACACGTCATTTAAATATTCTAAGGACATTATTATCTGCGCACAGTTGTGTACGAGGTGTGTCTATAAACTAACGGGACTGATGCTGTCGCAAGGTAAGGACGCATGAGCCAGAGATAACGACTGACAACTGTGACGCTTGAAGCCTTCTCAGTAGAATTCGGCTTACCTGGTGCCTGTAGCCAAATCAGTGTGGCCGTGGCCTTCGTGTGTGTAAGAGTTGTTATTTTGGTTTTTCCGGAAAAGTGATAAATAACAGAGCAACGAATTATCGTGAAGTTTCACTTAAAACTTGAAAAAACTTCTACTGATACCGATGTTTCACTAAAAGAAGTTTATGGCTAAGACTGTTTACCACCAACTCGAGTTTTTGCTTCAAGTATTTCCAAGATGGGCGAGAATACTTTGAAGATGACTCACGTCCGGGAAGCTCTTCAATATCAAAAACAGATGAAAATATCGAAAAATTAAGTAATCTGATTCGATCTGACCGTCAGTCGAGTATTCAGTCGATTGCCGAAGCTGTACGAATTGACAAAGTGTCCGAAAAGCAAATTTAAGTAACCAATATAACGTGAGGGAAGTATGTGGGAAGCGGGTTCCTAAAATTCTCACGATCAGACGAAAAGAAGGTCGTGAAAATACTTCTAGTGACGCCTTGAATAAGTGGTTATGTAGACTTTCCCGGAGTATTAATAGATCAGATTCTTGTCGCGTCTTGAGCCAGATCAAACTGTCATATGCACACAATATTTCCGCCGTCCACCTGGCCGCTATCATCAGGTGACAAAAGCTAAACCGCTCTCGCCGATAACTGATTCAAATCTTTTTCTTTCCTTATGTGGTAGGTTGAAATACAGTGTCAACGGTGGATCACGGTCTCACTGTCTTGGTGGAAGGTAAAATTGCTCTATACTACAATTATGTCATTCTAAGGACATCATTGGCCTGCACGTTGAAGGTGTGGCGGTGGGACATAAAGTCCCATACCACTCACCGACGGTGTAAATTCAAGGTGCAGGCAATAGGTAACACTGATTCAAACCCTCGTATTTTAGAGTTACCTGTAATACTAGAGGGCACATCATTTATATAAATAAGGCACAGGAGTGGCCCCAACACTGATCCCTGGGGCACCCCCCACTTGACTGTACCCCACTCAGACCCTACAACACAGCCATTCTCAACATTGTGAATAATGACCTTTTGCTGTCTGTTGCTAAAGTAAGAGGTGAACCAATTGTGAACTACTCCCCGTATTCCATAATGGTCTAACTTCTGGAGCAGTATCTTGTGATCAACACAATCAAATGCCTCAGTTAAATAAAAAAATATGCATAGCGTTCGAAACCTTTCGTTTAACCCATCCCGTAGCTCACAGAGAAAAGTCTAAATTACTTGTGGTAATCTGAGAACCTGACATCAGAAATACCGCGAGTATACAAGTGTTGGAGATGGTCTGATGCTTAAAATTCTAGCCAATAGTAATTCAGAATTTCCTGCAACTTCGAGTAGGGCTTTGTGCTTCAATTCTATGAGTCGAGAGAGTCGCTAGCGACAGGTTTTCTGGTAGACACCTATGTTAAACCATGCTGAGTAGTGTGTTCCAAAATGAAGAAATTCGCGTGCTTGGTCAGTTCTCGTCTCGTTGACGAAAAACGACTTCAGTGTTGAGTATTTTGTGGAACATTGAGCTTTGTGAGTTGTTCGCGAGTGAACATTTCAGGTCGTGCATAAACTCCGAGTGGCGTGTTTTGTGCGAATTATGAGACATTATGGCAAGCATTTCTTTAACAGGAAGCCCACTAAACGGCTGAATGTGTTAACTCTCAAGTGGTCATGGGTCAGTGACTGGTTAGTGCCTTCAAAACATAGGGTCGGACTAAATATCTTCTGGCTGCAGTCAGCAACATTGCGTAATTGGTGTTGGGATATTAAATACAGACTTGATAGCCATTTTCTGTGTTTTAAAGACAATTAACCAACTTGATATTTTAGACATTCATTTCAAATGACTCCTGCAAGAATCCCAAACGCTCGATAGTTTAAAGTACTTTCAGCTATTGCCAATGGGATGGAGTTACGTGGCCTTTGCGTGGTAGATATTTAGTCGAATTTTCGTCAACGCTGCTTTTGTCGGCTAAATCACTATCTACCATCGTCGAGAGAAGGGGCAGACAACCTGAAATCTGTCCAGGTAGATGGACTGATTGTCTAATGGACAGTGAGAGACGGCGCTGCAACACGTTGTTTCTTCATCTCTGATAAAAACAGGATTCCAGGTTTTAGTTAGCGGGTATCCATTATCACGGTTAATGATGTTATCTGTTACTCTGATTTCAACAGATTCTCTTAGAACACAGTCCCAGTAACGCGAGGCGTTTGTGTCTCATTGTACAACATCCTACGTCCCTCTGTAAGACAGTGCTCATCCACCGAAGATTTGTCAGGTTGTAGTAATCGCGTATGGCGGTGATGTTCAACACATCTATCATTGACGGTACGATTAGCTTGGCCAATGTATACTTTACCACACTCACATGCTATTTTGTAAACGCCAGGCTTCCTGGAACCTAATTCATCCTTAACACAACAAGAAGTGCTCTAACCTTACCTGGCCGACGGAATACACATCTGATTTCATGTTGAAATCAAACTAACAGATAATATCGTTAGCCATGATAATGGATACCCGCTGAGTAAAACTTGGAGTCCTGTGTTAACAGACAAGAAGAAACAACGGCATCTGAATCGACGAGTATGAGTAATAATTTATAACGATGTATAGTTTTTTGACAGTATTCACCACTGGAGGCGCTGCAACTCTTTGCGCCGGGGGGCAGCAGCAACGTTTCAGCGCTTGCGCATTACCTCAGCGCATGCACTTTCGTATGTTCGATGCTTATAAGGTTTCCGTCGTTCATGGTTTCAATGAGTTATCAGCGAGAGTGATTTAGTTCTTGTCACTTGATGACGGTGGCCAGGTGGACCGCGGAAATGTCGTGTGCAGGTGATAGTTTGATCCGACTGAAGACCGGTCTAGAATTTGAACTTTGAATATCACTGAAAATGAACCTAATTTTCTGAAAAGAATGATAACATGTGTCGGACTTTGATTTTTCGCTTATAATCCATCAACAGGCAGTTCACCTGAAGAGGAATGGGCATCACTAAGAAAGTCAGTCATAGAATTTGGAAAGAAAAACGTAGGTACAAGGAAGGTAACTTCGAAGAAGCCACGGGAAACAGAAGAAAAGCTTAAGTTGATCGACGAAAGAAGGAAGTACAAGAATGTTCAGGGAAATTCAGGGATACAGGTCACTTAGGAACGAAATAAACAGGAACTGTAGGGCAGCTAAGACTGCAGGAAAAATGTGAGTAAATCGAAAAAAAAAAGAAATTATTGTCCGAAGGACTGACTCAACATACAGAAAGTCAAAACAAAGTTTGTTGAAATTTAAAGTAAGGGTGGCAACATTAAAAGTGCAGTGGCGACTCCATTGTTAAATCCGAAGGAGGGAGCGGATAGGTGGAAACAGTACATTGAGGGCCTCTATGAGTGGACAGCTTATATGATGACGATTGTAGAAGAAACAGGGGACGATAGGGAAGAGGCCAGGGATTTAATATTAGAATAAGAATAGCTTTGGAAGACTTAAAATCAAATAAGGCGAAGGAATAGACAACTTCCCATCGGCATTTCTAAAATCATTGAGGAGAAGGGGGGCGGGGTGGGGGAGGGGAGAAAGGGAGCGGCAACAAAACGATTATTCACGTTGGTGTGTAGGATGTATGAGACTGGCGATACACTATTAGACTTTAGGAAAAACATCAACCACACAATTTCCAAGATTGCAAGGGCTAATGAGTGCAAGAATTATCGTACAATCAGCTTAAAAGTTAATGCCACCAAGTTGCTGACAAGAATAGTTTACAGAAGAATTGACAAGAAAGTTGAGTATTTATTAGGTGACGATCAGTTTGGCCTTAGGAATCGTAAAGGCATCAGAGAGAATGCTCTGACGTTGCGGTTGATAATGGAAGAAAGACTGAAGAAAAATCAAGACACGTTCATAGGATTTGTTGACCTGGAAAAAGAGCTCGACAATTTAAAATGGTGTAAGATCTTCGAAATCCTGAGAAAAATAGGGGTAAGAAATAGGGAGAGACTAGTAATATTCAATATGTACAAGAACCAAGAGGGGACTATGAGAGTGGAAAACCAAGAACGAAGTCCTTCGTCAACCTATACGACAAGACGCAATGACGGATATAAAGAAAGATTCAAGAGTGGGATTAAAATTCAAGGTGAAAGGACATCAATGTTAAGATTCGATGGTGACATTTCTATCTTCAGCGAAAGTGAAGAAGAATTAGAGGTGTGCTACAGAAGAATGTTGAAAATTAGCTAGACCGATAAGATAAGCAATGAGGAGGCTGTCCGCGGAATCGGAGAGAAAAGGGGTGTGTGGAAAATACTTAGAATAGAAATGGACAGAATGATAGGGCATCTGTTAAGACATCTGAGAATAACTTCCATAGTACTAGAGGGGGCTGTAGAGGATAAAAACTGTAGAGGAAGAGTAGCACTTGGATGTTTTCCAATCTAACATCCAAGTGCTACTCTGAGATGAAAAGTTGGCATAGGAGAGGAATTCGCGGAGGGCCGCATCAAACCAGTTAGAAGAATGATGAGTCAAAAAAAAAAAAAAAAATCTAGAAACTTAGCACCTACCCATGCACTGGTAGGGTCCCAACTTTATCGAGAGTGAAAATAGTTCTAAAGAGTAAATCAATCAAGATTCAAAGCGATGATATATATAGGGTGGTCCATTGATCGTGACTGGGCCAAATATCTCACGAAGTAAGCGTTAAACGAAAAAACTACAAAGAACGAAACTTGTCTAGCTTGAAGGGGAAACCAGATGGTGCTATGGTTGGCCCGCTAGATGGCGCTGCCATAGGTCAAACGGATATCAACTGCGTTTTTCTAAATAGGAACCCCCATTTTTATTACATATTCGTGTAGTACGTAAAGAAATATGAATGTTTTAGTTGCACCACTTTTCTCACTATGTTATACATGGCGCTGTAATAGTCACAAACATATGGCTCACAATTTTACACGAACAGTTGGTAACAGGCAGGTTTTTTAAATTAAAATACCGAACGTAGATACGTTTGAACATTTTGTTTCGGTTGTTCCAATGTGATACATGTACCCTTGTGAACTTATCAATTCTGAAAACGCATGCTGTTACAGCGTGATTACCTGTAAATACCACATTAATGCAATAAATGCTCAAAATGATGTCCGTCAACCTCAATGCATTTGGCAATACGTGTAACGACATTCCTCTCAACAGCGAATAGTTCGCCTTCCGTACTGTTCGCACATGCATTGACAATAAGCTGACGCATGTTGTCAGGCGTTGTCGGTGGATCACGATAGCAAATATCCTTCAACTTTCCCCACAGAAAGAAATCCGGGAGCGTCAGATCCCGGTGAACGTGTGGGCCATGGTATAGTGCTTCGACGAGCAATCCACCTGTCATGAAATACGCTATTCAATACCGCTTCAACCGCACGCGAGCTATGTGCCGGCCATCCATCATGTTGGAAGTACATCGCCATTCTGTCATGCAGTGAAACATCTTGTAGTAACATCGGTAGAACATTACGTAGGAAATCAGCATACATTACACCATTTAGATTGCCATTGATAAAATGGGGGCCAATTATCCTTCCTCCCATAATGCCGCACCATACATTAACCCGCCAAGGTCGCTGATGTTCCACTTGTCGCAGCCATCGTGGATTTTCTGTTGCCCAATAGTGCATATTATGCCGGTTTACGTTACCACTGTTGGTGAATGACGCTTCGCCGCTAAATAGGACGCGTGCAAAAAATCTGTCATCGTCCCGTAATTTCTCTTGTGCCCAGTGACAGAACTGTACACGACGTTCAAAGTCGTCGCCAAGCAATTCCTGGTGCATAGAAATATGGTGCGGGTGCAATCGATGTTGATGTAGCATTCTCAACACCGACGTTTTTGAGATTCCCGATTCTCGCGCAATTTGTCTGCTACTGATGTGCGGATTAGCCGCGACAGCAGCTGAAACACCTAGTTGGGCATCATCATTAGTTTCAGGTCGTGGCTGAAGTTTCACCTATGGCTGAACACTTCCTGTTTCCTTAAATAACGTAACTATCCGGCGAATGGTCCGGACACTTGGCTGATGTCGTCCAGGATACAGAGCAGCATACATAGCTCACGTCCGTTGGGCATTTTGATCACAATAGCTATTCATGAACACGATATCGACTTTTTCCGCAATTGGTAAACGGTCCATTTTTACACGGTTAATGTATCACGAAGCAAATACCGTCCGCACTGGCGGAATGTTACGTGATACCACGTACTTATACGTTTGTGACTGTTACAGCGCCATCTATCCCAAAGCGAAAGAAGTGGTCCGACTAAAACATTCATATTTCTTTACGTACTACACGAATATGTAATAAAAATGGGGGTTCCTATTTTAAAAAAACGCAGTTGATATCCGTTTGACCTATGGCAGTGCCATCTAGCGGGCCAACCATAGCGCCATCTGGTTTCCCCCTTCAAGCTAGACAAGTTGCGTTCTTTGAAGTTTTTTCGTTTGACGCTTATTTCGTGAGATATTTGGCCCAGTCACGATCAATGGACCACCTTGTATATTCTCTAATCATTATCATCTTCTCCTCGCCTTGGCAACAAGATCTTACCATAGTTCCTCTCTGCTGCATCGTGGACTGCATGCGACGTCTTGCCTCTGACGGCGATGCCGAACGCGAACATCAGCTGAAGACTGGAGTCTCTGAAGACCTCCAAGTCTCGAGCCCAAGTCCAGGTTCCAACTGTAAGATCTAAGTTCTCGCAAAATCCACTGTTCTCCGAGTTGTTCACGGAATCCCAGCGAAAACACATTCGTCTACCAATCTAATGTTGGTCAGTCATTCTCCCGCAGGAAAATTTGCCCTCTCCCATCTGAGAAAATTATTGAGACGCTAGCCGATCTCTTATTTTTTCCAAGTTGGCAAAATCCTTACAAATTAGCAACGGTCTCTCCCACTCTTGAGACAGGTTCCTGAACTAACTGAGGCGAGCACCACCCGCACTTGCTTTCCTCGGAAAACTGCGTCCGACCTCCTACTCGAGGCGCTACCCAGTCATCGTTTTCCCCGCTGTTTTCTGCCGCGCTAGAGTCAACAAACGCTGTAGCCAGGTGAGAGACTATCGGCTCAATGGCTCTAAAAATGCATGACCGACATTCCATTCCGGGTTTTGTACTCTCACGAGGCAAATAAGATCTTATCCACCTTTCTTGCCACCCTCACAGAAGTGTTTTACGACCACCATTCGGCCTGCAGCCAGCAAGCACCCCCTGAGACCGTTTTATCTGAATGGGGCACAGCGTAAAGAAACGCTCATTGCCGAGGTCCATCTGGTACTCCCGTCCACCACACGCCTCCCCAGTTTCTCTGAAAAGCCAGCTGTCTGTGCCACCACGGTGTTGTTCACACAACAATGACTTGACAACCGTCGTCTACTCTCAGACATCGCCTTACACGGCAGGGAGAGTGTTTTCGGATTTTAGCTCAAATTCAAGAAATGCGCGGAAAAACGGGATAACCCTCAAGTGTGGAAGCTTCGAGATAAGTGTTGCCATCTGTTGCTGGGTACGGTAACTATCAAAACTGACATTGCTCTCACCCCAAAGTGATATTAAGAGGTGAGACCAATGCTAATTTTGATAATTCCCTTATCCAGTAACAGATGGAAATACTTATCTCTAAGCTTTTACATTTGAGGATTAGACCGTTTTTCCGCGCATGTCTTCAGTTGTGCCTTAGGGACATCTCCCCTCCCCGTGGCTTTACTTTGTTCATCATAAGAATAAACCTGATGTAAACAAACACAAAAGCGATGATTGCTCTCAGCAGCCGTAGCACACGAACACTGGTGTTGTTACCCTATTGGAAGTAAGACATTCTTATCTATTAGAGATATTCTAAATTATTAACTGCCAGCAACGTTTTCTTACTCACGCTTTAGCTGTGTAGTTTATACACTCCTGGAAATTGAAATAAGAACACCGTGAATTCATTGTCCCAGGAAGGGGAAACTTTATTGACACATTCCTGGGGTCAGATACATCACATGATCACACTGACACAACCACAGGCACATAGACACAGGCAACAGAGCATGCACAATGTCGGCACTAGTACAGTGTATATCCACCTTTCGCAGCAATGCAGGCTGCTATTCTCCCATGGAGACGATCGTAGAGATGCTGGATGTAGTCCTGTGGAACGGCTTGACATGCCATTTCCACCTGGCGCCTCAGTTGGACCAGCGTTCGTGCTGGACGTGCAGACCGCGTGAGACGACGCTTCATCCAGTCCCAAACATGCTCAATGCGGGACAGATCCGGAGATCTTGCTGGCCAGGGTAGTTGACTTACACCTTCTAGAGCACGTTGGGTGGCACGGGATACATGCGGACGTGCATTGTCCAGTTGGAACAGCAAGTTCCCTTGCCGGTCTAGGAATGGTAGAACGATCGGTTCGATGACGGTTTGGATGTACCGTGCACTATTCAGTGTCCCCTCGACGATCACCAGTGGTGTACGGCCAGTGTAGGAGATCGCTCCCCACACCATGATGCCGGGTGTTGGCCCTGTGTGCCTCGGTCGTATGCAGTCCTGATTGTGGCGCTCACCTGCACGGCACCAAACACGCATACGACCATCATTGGCATCAAGGCAGAAGCGACTCTCATCGCTGAAGACGACACGTCTCCATTCGTCCCTCCATTCACGCCTGTCGCGACACCACTGGAGGCGGGCTGCACGATGTTGGGGCGTGAGCGGAAGACGGCCTAACGGTGTGCGGGACCGTAGCCCAGCTTCATGGAGACGGTTGCGAATGGTCCTCGCCGATACCCCAGGAGCAACAGTGTCCCTAATTTGCTGGGAAGTGGCGGTGCGGTCCCCTACGGCACTGCGTAGGATCCTACGGTCTTGGCGTGCATCCGTGCGTCGCTGCGGTCCGGTCCCAGGTCGACGGGCACGTGCACCTTCCGCCGACCACTGGCGACAACATCGATGTACTGTGGAGACCTCACGCCCCACGTGTTGAGCAATTCGGCGGTACGTCCACCAGGCCTCCCGCATGCCCACTATACGCCCTCGCTCAAAGTCTGTCAACTGCACATACGGTTCACGTCCACGCTGTCGCGGAGTGCTACCAGTGTTAAAGACTGCGATGGAGCTCCGTATGCCACGGCAAACTGGCTGACACTGACGGCGGCGGTGCACAAATGCTGCGTAGCTAGCGCCATTCGACGGCCAACACCGCGGTTCCTGGTGTGTCCGCCGTGCCGTGCGTGTGATCATTGCTTGTACAGCCCTCTCGCAGTGTCCGGAGCAAGTATGGTGGGTCTGAAACACCGGTGTCCATGTGTTCTTTTTTCCATTTCCAGGAGTGTATTTCTGAAACCTTCCCGTCTCCTCTATATCTCTTTTGTTACGCAACATTCCCTTCTACAATAACCTATGAAACCTTCCCTTAGGATTTCTATCTCTTGCTTAATGATAACAAATGAATTCTTCTATTTGAAATTAATTCTCTTTCTCAATAATAAAAAGTGCAATCTTCGCATACAAATTTAAATGCTGCTTATGAAAAGTGATTTGCTGATTATTTTGATGAAACATAGAATGTGTCGTCGTCATGGCCCTCGGTCGTTGCCTGCAATAACGCAAAACTGTTCCTTACCTTCTTTACTGTTACTGGATCGCCATCTGACTGCAACATCGAACTGCGACATGAATATACTTAATCTGTTTTACTATACTCTATTAGCTGCTGGTGGGCTGTCATAAGAAGTGGCTGTATTTATTACCAAAGCTGACGTTATTCTTTAATTAATTTGACTGAAATTACGTAATTCATAGCTAAACTTTTTCTTGACAACAATAAAGTTTTGCAAAGTTTTACGTTGATGGTTTTTGGGATGGATTATAATCAGTAATGCAATATTGCTGGCAAAAATTAATTATATTCTGAAAACGATTCTTCAAATATTTACTGTTGGTAATGAAATGATTTTACAAACGTTCCAATGGGACTTACTTTTTACAATAATCTTACAACTAGCATTGCGCAAACATACCTTCTTGAGTTTCTCAAAAAAAAAAAAAAAAAAATAATAATAATAATTCAATAATATTGGTTCCTCTTAAAATAATAGTTAGCTGATGTCTCTGTACATCCGTTTATAATCTCTTGTAAATCATAGCTGGTGGCTGGCAGGCACACCGCTCCTCTCAGCTTCTCGCTTCAGATCTGCTACCGACTCGCTTCACTTCTCGCGTACTACTGACTTCCCACGAACGCTAAAGTGCGGTCTCTCCCGCCAACAATGCTTTCTGCTGCAGACAATCCCTGCTACCATTACAAAATGTATCAATGCGCGGCCTTTCCCGCTCTTTTCTTAAAATGTATCCATATATGGTCTCTCTCGCCCTTTTTAAAATTATATCAATGTGCGGTCTCTCCCGCCAACAATACTTTGGTGGTGTCATTGCCTGCTACCACAGTTATTTCCAAAATGACAAATATTAATTATTCCTACTTAATACTATTCATAAAATATAAACATCTTTTATAAATTGTGGTTTGACAATAGACAATAGAAATATACACGTCTTACATTTCAGAAATCGTGTATGGTCGCAGTCTCTGTACTGTTCTGCTCTGATTCTCGCGCTGTTAATACGCAATATGAAAATAGCTGAATCGGCTGCGCTGTTGAATGGTAATTCGGTACAATTCGTGCTTCGACGGTTCGAATATCACTTCCGTGTTTGTTTCTTTCGTTCAGTATGAACTACATACATCTCCATGTAAAATTCATCAAATATACGCTAATTAACACATACGATGATAATTCTAATGAAAAATGCACGTCTCCACGTTATACATTGTACATAAAATTCCAGATTTCAATGGAAATATAAATTTTTAATTATCGATATTTTATATAAATGATTGTTAATAAAAGTTGTTTAAATCAAGAACACATAACAAATCAAAATTTAGGACAAAAATGAAAATCAAATATACTTTATTTGAACTACGTCCATTGTTTTATACTACAGATGTTGTCTCACATTAGGCAAAGTGACAAGTGTCGTGGAAACACGCAAACAATTATCACAGCATCGAGCACACCATACAAGTAATGCATTTTTACGGTTGTCACCGTGCCACTGCAATACGAACCCAACAGAACTTATCTGGAGCCAAGTTAAGGGTCTTGTCGCGAAGAATAAGAAAGCATTTAAGCTGCCAGACGTACTGGAACTAATGCGCGATGCTTTGTCACGCGTCAGCGCAAAACACTGGTGGGATATTGCACGGCACGTCATAAAAGAAGGGGAGAAAATGTCGCGTTTGTATGGCTTCGTGGTTTCCATTGTTGAGAAAAAAGTCCAGAAAAAATTACCCTGTGTTTAACTTAGGAATTTTCATCAATCTTGTTTTTTATTACAATACTATAACTGAACAAGAGCATGTTACGCTTTCTGTCTGGTGTTCTAAGAAGCATGCGGCATTGCTGGAGATTTGCCGTATATTATTTCATTCTGTTTGAACGTTAAATGACATTCACAGCTACATAGTTTCTCTGGTCGTCATTTTGTATGTCATAATTGCAACTGCTCCCGTCATTGCAGGTTAGTGCACCAGCTCGCTGGCCAATGCTATCCAAGTTAAATGCGTCAGTAGAGCTACTGCCACGTATCATCGCTCAGTCGATGTACACATTATTATCCTACTCGATTCTACTCGAAACAATTTGGTTTCCGCTCCACGTGAAACGAAATCCCATGAGTGTAGAGCAAAGGCGGAAGAATACATGGTGTAATATTAATATCAGTTTTATTCTCATGATGAGCCCAGTATAGCCAGTCGTCCCCATGCGCCAAATTCTCAGGCCCAGTACTACAAGCAAACTAAATATTGTCACCAGATTTACTTTACAGAGGGATGGATGGTTTCATAGCACGATTTTGATATCAAAGCTCGAATTAATTGAGAATAAGGAGGAATCTAACTGTCGTGCGGTCGATGAATAATTGATGATAAACAGAATAAAACGACAATCTGGCACCACCAAGCACTGAGATGAAGAAGAAGAACAAGAAGAAGAAAAAGAAGAAGAAAGGGAAGGAGAAATGTACAGAATAATGTAACATGTAACATGCTCAAGTAGTATGACAGTACCGGCCATTACAATTGCTACACCACGAAGATGACGTGCTCCAGACGCGAAATTTAACAGACAGGAAGAAGATGCTGTGATATACAAATGATTAGCTTTTCAGAGCATTCACACAACGCCGGTGGCGACTCCTACAACATGCTGACATGAGGAAAGTTTCCAACCGATTTCACACACACACAAACAGCAGTTGACCGGCGTTGCCTGGTGAAACGTTGTTGTGATGCCTCGTGTAAGGAGAAGAAATGCGTACCATCACGTTTCCGACTTTGATAATGGTCGGATTGTTGCCTGTCGCCTTTGCCGTTTATCGTATAGCGACATTGCTGCTCGCGTTGGTCGAGATCCAATGACTGTTTGCAGAATATGGAATCGGTGGTTTCAGGAGGGTAATACGGAACGCCGTGCTGGATCCCAACAGCCTCGTATCACGAACAGTCGAGATGCCAGGCATCTTGATCCGCATGGCTGTAACGGATCGTGAAGCCACGTCTCGATCCCTGAGTCAACAGATGGGGACGTTTGCAAGACAACAACCATCTGCACGAACAGTTCGACGACGTTTGCAGCAGCATGGACTATCAGCTCGGAGACCATGGCTGCGGTCACCCCTGACGGTGCATCACAGACAGAAGCGCCTGCGATGGTGTACTCAGCGACGAACTTGGGTGCTCGAATGGCAAAACGTCAATTTTTCGGATGAATCCAGGTTCTGTTTACAGCATCATGATGGTAGCATCCGTGTTTGGCGACATAGCGGTGAACGCACATTGGAAGCGTGTATTCGTCATCACCATACTGGCGTATCACCCAGCGGCATGGTATGGGGTGCCACTGTTTACACGTCTCGGTCACCTCTTGTTCGCATTGACGGCACTTTGAACAGTGGACGTTACATTTCAGATGTGTTACGACCCATGGCTCTACCCTTCATTCGATCCCTGCGAAACCCTACATTTCAGCAGGATAATGCACGACCGCGTATTGCAGGTCTTGTACGGGCCTTTCTGGATACAGGAAATGTTCGACTGCTGCCCTGACCGGCAAATTCTCCAGATCCCTCACCAATTGAAAACGTCTGGTCAATGGTGGCGGAGCAACTGGCTCGTCACAATACGCGTCACTACTCTTGATGCACTGTGGTATCGTGTTGAAGCTGCATGGGCAGCTGTACCTGTACACGCCATCCAAGCTCTGTTTGACTCAATGCCCAGGCGTATCAAGGGCTGTGCGGGTGACTTGGGGAAGCAGCCTCTGTGAGTTCCACCTGAAGAGGGTCTTCGGGCCATGGGACACCACTCTTCCCACCTAGGGTCGGAGCAGGAGGGCGCCGGTTTGGCAGAAATTGGGTAGAGGAAGCCATTTAAGAGAGAGACTGCTGTAATCTGAGTTTTTGTGCAAACCGTGGGACGGTGATAAAACTATAAATATTCTCAAATTGGAAGCTGGGACAAAACGAACAGAGTGGCTGGTGCACGTATTTAGTCGAGGCAAGCCAGTAACTCCCCTGACGCCATGAAGTCACCAAGTTCTTTTAACGAGTGTCTAAAACACATATTTCATGGGCACCAATGTGTGGGAAGCTTAACAGCTTTCTTTCAAGAATTGGAAATAGTCGCCCTGGAAAGGTTAGATCCATCCGTAAACGAGGGACTGTGGTTCTGTCTACTTAGACGTTTTTTGCCGAAACATCGCCATGCTTATCGTGAGAACGACGCCTCCCTAGCCTAAAATCTTCTATTTTCAGACAAGAGAGATTTTGAGTCACTGATTGTCTCCTCTCACATATTCAAAGCAGAGGCTTGCTCCCCCATTGTGCTGTGTCTGGATTGCTACGAGGCCAGCAGAACAGTCAAGAGGGGATATTCAGTGAGTAGAGGGTAGTTCACTTGGTTTGTACAACGTGGAGGCGGTTTTTCCCTGCTAATTCGACTCCAGTACCGAGGCTTCAGGGAAAGTGATTGTTATTCTGGGCCTTCTTCGTCTTCTGGTCCTCCCCCTGGTTGAGAACTTCAGGTCTTTTCCCTTATGGGTCAGACTTGTGGTCTGTGACTTCTGGTGGACTAAGAACCAGTGGCAGTTTCCGACTGTACCATCAGTGGAACTGGATAACATCTCAGACATATCGTCTGTCACAAGGGTGAACTTACTCGTCCTGAGTCGACCGTCTGAAATAATTCCAGATGCTTCGTCGTGCCTGAGAGTCAAATTGGTTTAGTCAGATCAGCGAACGGGTGCACCGTACACTGAAATCTGCAGGATTTCAGAATTCTGATAGAGAAGTTCCCCTGCTTCAAATAATCACAACCCATGTCCGCGTATCCAGAATGAAATTTTCACTCTGCAGCGGAGTGTGCGCTGATTTGAAACTTCCTGAGAGATTAAAACTGTGTGCCAGACCGAGACTCGAACTCGGGACCTTTGCCTTTCGCTGGAAAATGCTCTACCAACTGTGCTACCCAAGCACGACTCACGACCTGTTCTCACAATTTTACTTACGCCAGTACCTCGTCTCCGACCTTCCACACTTCACAAGTTCTCCTGCGGAACTTACAGGAGAAGCACTACTGGAAGAATGGATATTGCGGACACCTGGCTTAGCCACAGTCTGGGGGATGTTTACAGAATGAAGTCTGTGAAGTTTTGGAACGTAGGAGAAGAGGTACTGGCGGAAGTAAACTTGTGAGGATGGGTCGTGAGTCGTGCTTGGGTAGAGCACTTGCCCGCAAAAGGCAAAGGTCCCCAGTTCGAGTCTCGCTCTGGCACACAGTTTTAATCTGCCAGGAAGTTTCAAGTGCGCGTAGATTGCAAGTTTTTGTGGACGCGTCAGGACATTACAGCTGCCGCAGAGTGCCGCTCATCGGCTAGTACTGCCGTTTTCTGCTGCCACCTGTATCATGGTGAAAGGATAAAGTATTGCTACACCAGCGAAGGGTTGTTGAATGATATTCACAGCTCCCTGTTCTCCAACAGCCGTCGTTGTGATACACTTGATCGTAGTTGATTCCGTTTGAATAGATTTGGGCCTCACCATGAATTCATGTAAACAAAGTCCGAATCAGAGGAGAATTTGTATAGTTTCCACCCCAATAAATACCCTGACAACCAAACCTCCTCCCTATTCTCATTTATGTTTGTCCTTTTTTTTTGTAAGCTTTATCAATTCGATTGTAGTTATAAAACAATAAATAAATACGTGTCATTATTTTTGTAAACTTAAAAACGACACCTTCTCATTCATACTCCTCCATCCATTCAACGTTTTTATTTTAATATGGCGATACATGGATGCACCAGCAATTCAAAATGCAATCACATTAAAGTAATTAATTTAGGTATTAATTTGAGTTCTGAAAGTGACTGCAAACATAGGCAACAAAAGTGCCGAGAGTAAATTCACTAATTTCATATACAAAAATTAAGGGTTTAGCTCGCGATTTGAAGGTTACTAAGAAGATAATAATATTTAGCATCACTTGGACGTATGTTTATCATTAAAGCATACGACCGCTTGTGTGGTGTCACCGCCAGACACCACACTTGCTAGGTGGTAGCCCTTAAATCGGCCGCGGTCCGGTAGTATACGTCGGACCCGCGTGTCGCTACTATCAGTGATTGCAGACCGAGCGCCGCCACACGGCAGGTCTAGAGAGACTTCATAGCACTCGCCCCAGTTGTACCGCCGACTTTGCTAGCGATGGTTCACTGACAAATTACGCTCTCATTTGCCGAGACGATAGTTAGCATAGCCTTCAGCTACGTCATTTGCTACGACCTAGCATGGCGCCATTATCAATTGCTATTTATCTTGTGATGCATGTACCGTCAGACCGATGTTCACCAATTATGGATTAAAGTTAAGTATTCCAGCAGCTACGTACTTTATTTGCTAGACTCAAATCCTTTAACTGTTCCAGACCTCACGCCATCCTGCGTGAGCTTAAACGCGTGCCTTTCGGCTTCACCTCGTAGTGGCTTGGCTGTCTTGCCAAGTCACAACAGCTTGCAAAATCAGTCCCGTCTCGAAACCACATATTCTCACCTATCTAGCAAATGGCTCCCTTGCTGACCCACGTACGTTGGAAGATTTTGCTTCTCTTACCGTATACTTTCACCAGTGACAGTTTTCTTATCAATTATGGTACACCATTCACACAAGATTTACATTTGGAGACCTCTAGCAACGCTTTCAGCGTTGCGCCCGAAGCGTCCGCTTTTGTTGCTTTGGCCCTTCCCGATATTGCCTACACTATCAGTGAAATTTTTATTGCGTCCGGTTTGCTGCATCTGCTTTGTAACACATGAGAATCCCGCCACACTTGCCACCGTGCCCCTCCCTCTGTATGTTGCACGCCAGTGACTTACTAAACTTTTGCTTGTCAACGTTCTCTTGCACGTTTCATCTTCTTTTCTTTCCGCGCTATCAGATTTTTATCCTTCTCGCCGTCAGTAAAATTATTGACTTTAGCAGGTAGCCGTTACCCTCGCTCGCGAAAACATTTCCTGGCATGGCTTTCCGTGCACACATTGCGAGGTACAAAGCGTGCTACTTTGTTCTGGAACGTGACTGTACCTGAGTTCTTGATACTGCCTGAGGTAGGTCATCGTGGCGAGTAACACCTACTGCCAACTCTTAGATTTGGAAGACGACGTCAACAAGTTGAGGGCCGCTTCCTGCCGCGAGGCGTTTACTCCTCTATCACGTACAGAAGAGCGAACTACTACTGCGAAGTAGTTCTGACAAAAGAAGAAAACTCTTGTGGTATTTTCTATACGACCATGATCAACCACAGTTGTTTCTTTGTCCTCTTTCACCGAAAACCAAAATACAGAATCATAGAACGCCAATTTGTAAACAGAAAGGGACCAATAACCCGCCACATTCGATTCTTCAAGGAATCCACCTTGAGAGTTTAAAGAGAGTACAGCCAGCTAGCCCAATTAGGAATCAATATCGATACAGGCCTGTGCAGTGGTTAGCTTTAACAGCAGTAACCTCAACGCAGGATTCTTTAAAGAATCGAAGTCCTATACATGATATATTAGAAAAGGTTTGAAATTATGTTTAAAGTTTGTTGGAAATCGCGAAGTACTCTCATTATCAAACAATGGAAGAGCATAGTCTGGATAATTTGCGCTCCGATTTAAGAGAATCTAGTTTTGCACGGATAGCAAAGTTTATAACGTCATATCTCCTGCAGTATGTGTGACTTGGTCATACAATTATGCAGGTACAAAAGTATATACATATAGATACTGCGTACAAAATTTATTGCTTTTAAGGTTAATAGTAAATAAGTAATAAATTAAACCTTATGCTCGATACTGAAGTTTTACCGCATGAACGACGAAAATGTGTTTTGTGTTGTGTGCCTACGGGAAAAAGATCGAAAAGTTTGAAATTAAGTGTAAAGTTTTTTGTGCTCTCATTTTCAAATACGGTATTGGAGGAATATAGTCTGGAGATAATCATCTTGATGTTGAAGTTCTTCTGTCCATGTTTATTTACAAGCAAATTTCTTTTTGGATGCGTCCTCTTTGAGGGAAACACAACTTCTTCTTTTCTTCTGATACCCAGGTATGATTTGCCGAAGATTCAGTTTCATCAGTGAGCTTTTATTCATTTTTTTTCTCTCTTAAACAGGGAAGATGCTCTTTATTACTTGATCACATATAAAGTTGAGTTTTTAACAAAGGACTTACAAATTTGAAAAACAAAGTTTTTACAGGTAACAGCAGGCTGTTACTTAGGATGCCTCAGACATAAAAACAGTTTCTAACATTAATACTTCACTATTGTGACAATCGTTTAACGTAAGATTAGAGCTCTCAATAAATAGACTCCGACTGCATTTTAAATTGTTAAATTTGCTCGATAATTATGTGAAATGGCGAAAAATAAATTTTTGTTGCCCCTGGAAGCTGTCAGATAGGCAACCTACAGCTGCATGGGTGACGGGATGACCGTTTTCACCATTTGGCTAATATAGATTCTGTTACACAGAAGCGAATGCACTTCAGTATTTTAACACATTATTGATTTTATTTTTACTTTAATTAACGCTTACATAACCGGCACTGTTTTTAAAACAAAGTATCTGTGAGAATAATAATTTCGAATTTCATCTATTGCAAAGAGTTAAAGACATTTCATTAATATGGAACCCATAGTTAACACATACTTGTCATACTTACGCAGTCTCCTTTTTTTAGGGATGAGGCAGGGCAACAATTACTGAGCAGAATTTCTTGATTTTCAAATTATCATTCTACATAATACGTGCACAGAGTATGTTGGGTGTTGCCCAATCGTCTAGTATAAGGTGTCTAAGCGATGCTGCGTTCTCGGAATGCTATACATCAATTCACGCAAATAACATTAGTAGTTTTATTTGTATAAAGCAGACTGACAATACTTAACTTTAATGTACAAAGGTGTCGCAAGCGATTAGCGACATGAAACATGAATTCGAGCCCTGGCTGTACGTAATGTTCAAACTTAAAAACTTTGTGTTGTGCCTTACGGTAGGTCTTGTCATGGGTGAAGCCTCGTCAGAGGTCCACCGCATGAGCGTCTAGGGAAGTGATTCCAATGGTGGTTTCCCGGTGCCTTCCACTGGTGATGATGAAATAATAATGAGGACAACACAACATCCAGTCCCTGAGCGGTGAAAATCTCCGACCCAGCCAGGAATCGAACCCGGGCCCCTTGGCATGACAGACCACAGCGCTGACCACTCAACTATCGAGGCGGACAATGTTCAAACAAACAATGGACATGGATCACCACAACCTGGTATCCTAGCACTCTCTGCTAGGCCGTGCCAGTATCCTGCGAATGCTGTCCACTAACGTCCGGCCGAGGCTGTCAGAGGTGGCGCTTTTCTTCACTTCTTGCAGAGGTCCCTCCTGACGCTCCTTGCCAGCGGGCTATTGGCTGACGTCGCTTCACGGCCGTCTCTGGTTTTGCGGTCTTCTTCTTCGTTCCAGCGCTTGTGGTAACGCCAGAATAGAGTTTAACAACTATTGTTCTACATTCGTAAATCTGTATCAGAAAGTGGCAGATTAAGGTTGAAATAGGCACATAATAACGAGATTAATATGTCTGCGACATTGAGACACTTATTTACGAGGGTCACTCCAAAATAAATGCAGAATATTTTTTTTTAAATCCGTCTTTTATTCTACATGTTTGAAGGTTTTACAGTGTGTAGAAATATCATTTAGGAACAATATTTTCATTTCTCCACATAATTTCCATCCCTCTCAACCGCCTTACGCCTTCTTGGAACCAGCACCTGTATACCCGCACGGAAAAATTCTGGACCAACCTGCTGGCGCAACTGTTTGGCAGCGTGCACAATGGAGTCATCATCTTCAAAGCTTGTTCCACGAAGAGAGTCTTTCAGTTTCCCAAAGAGGTGATAGTCACATGGAGCCAGTTCAGGACTGTAAGGCTGGTGTTTCACTGTTGTCAATCCAAGTTTTGTGATCGCTTCCATGGTTTTTTGACTGACATGTGGCCGTGCATTGCCGTGCAACAGCAAAATGTCCTGCTTTTGCCGATGTGGTCGAACACGACTCAGTCGAACTTGAAGTTTCTTCAGTGTCGTCACATATGCATCAGAATTTATGGTGGTTCCACTTGACATAATGTCCACTAGCAAGAGTCCTTCGGAATCGAAAAACACCATAGCCATAACTTTTCCAATAGAAGGTGTGGTTTTGAATTTTTTTTCTTGAGTGAATTTGCATGATGCCACTCCATTGATTGCCTCTTCGTCTCTGTTGAAAGATGATGGAGCCATGTTTCATCACCTGTCACAATTCTTCCAAGAAATTCATCTCCACCATTCTCGTACTGTTCCAAAAGTTCGCTACATACCGTTTTTCTTGATGCTTTGTGAGCCACTGTCAACATCCTGGGAACCCACCTGGCACAAACCCTTTTTAAGGCCAACACTTTCAGTATTCTGCAAACACTTCCTTCCCCTATCCCAACGTTGCGTGACAATTTGTTCACTGTGATGCGTCTGTCAGCAGTCACCAATTCGTTAACTCTCTGCACATTGTCTGTAGTGTGTGCAGTACGAGGCCTGCCGCTGCGAGGACAATCCTCAATATTGTCGTGCCCGCTTTCATCACGTAACCTGCTTGCCCACCGACTAACAGTACTGCGATCGACAGCAGTATCTCCATACACCTTTTTCAACCTCTTTTGGATGTTTCCCACTGTCTCGTTTTCACAGCGCAGGAATTCTATGACAGCACGTTGCTTCTGACGAACGTCAAGTGTAGCAGCCACCTTGAAGACAAGCTATGACGGCGCCACTCACGGGAACCGGTTGAACTAAATTTGAAAAGAAGCAGGAAGGGTGTATCTACACACAGTAAAACTTTCACACAGGCAGAATGGAAACTGTATTTTTACAAAAATAGTGTGCAGTTCTTTTGGAGTGACCCTCGTATATTATTAAAGCCTGTTGTACCTACAAGCTTTAAAAATTAATGACGATTTAACAACAAATGAATGTGACTTGTAGCTAGATTTTCGTCCAGAAGTCAAATACTTGTTTTATACAGAGAGTCTCAGAAGGAATGGTCAATACTCAGGGATATGGCAGGACAGATCATTCAGAGCAAAATAGTCTAGTGAAGATGACCTCTAAAATGCCCACCTTAAGAGCTGCGAACATTTGTTCAGTGGAAGAGATGGAAGGTTTATGTATATTACTACATATTATAAATGAGGCGCCCCGCCGTAGATACTAAGTGTTATCTCTGCGAAGCTCAGGATCATCGCTAATAAAGTATAAACATAAATGAGCGTCCAGCAATAAATTATTTCTTTATTGTTGAAATATATATCGAAATACGACTTTTATCATGAAGTTATGATATAACTAAAATAAAACTTTGTAAATGGTTAACTGAAAAGAAATTACATAATTTTCTTCATTTAAATCCTCATTGTCCAGGTGGCCAATGGGGACCTTAAGGGATATGTTTGCGAAGAAGGGAAAGGAATCCACTGTGCACTCTGTGTGCGTACCGGGAGGAGTCATTTCAAATGTGAAATGGGTATTTCCGGATGGCATGAAATTCACAGGGTGCAGCCAACTGCAGGTGATGGCTCATGTTGATAGTATTTGGACTGGAACAGATTCTCCCCGGTTTTGGGCGGATAGCTGAATTAGTAAAGACTGCAGTCTTGCTTGTTAGGTGAAGGTGGAGTTCATCATTCATAGCATCGTCGCCAGAACCGACTTTGGTCCCATGTGTACAGAGCCGAGTGGAGGATCTTAATCAGAGGATCAGACGGTCCTGAGAGCGTGTGGGTTGCAGATTCCTCGACTTGCACCGCAGGTTCCGCTAAATAGGTCAGGAGTCCACTACACACAGGAAGCGGCTACACAGGCAGCAAGGGCTGTGTTGAAGGGACTTGGCGGTTTTTTAGGTTAGGGGGTCTCGGGACTGTGCAGAAAGAGCTTCAGTTTCAAAGGGTGTAGGGTGAACACAGGAAGAGAGCAGACATGGGAACAATCAATATTGTAAACTGCCGTAGCTCAGTTGGCAAAGAGCCAGAGCTCCAAGCGTTAATAGCAAGCACTGAATTGGTGTGGAAATCTGACTAGGGCTGGAAATAAGTTCAGGCGAAATTTTCACAAAGACCTAATCGTTTTCAGAGAGAATATATCAAATACTGTTGGTGGTCGAGTGTTTATTGCAGTTGGAAGTAGTTGTAGTGAAATCAAAGTAGATAGTTTCTGTGAGTTAGTATGAATAGCGATTATAATTGACAACCGGAAAAAATTAATAATTGTTTCCTCTTACCGATGCCCCATCCCACCCCCGTCGCCGACTCATATGATACAGTTGCCGAACAGTTCAAAGAAAACTTGAGTCTCATTAAAATAGGTGCCCCACTCATACAATCATCCAGTTACAGCTGGTAGTGACTTCAGTCTACCCTCGATATGTTAGCGAAAATACATGTTTAAAGTCGGTAGTAGACAGAAACGTCGTCCGAAATCGTACTGAAGCCTTCTCAGATATCTATTTTGAAAAACTGGTTTAGGAGCACACTCAACGCGTAAATGCTTGCAAAAACGTACTTGACCTCTTAGCAGCAAATAATCCTGACCAAATTGGGATTAGTGAACACAAGACTGTTCTAGCTAGACTGGTAACATCCAAACACAGAAAATATAAACGCATAATACATCTATTTAAAAAAAAAAGGCAGATAGAAATTCGATTGATGCCTTTGTAAGAGCCGAATCTCAATTCATTCCAATCTACGTAAACGTAGACAACATGTAATTTAAATTCAAAGAAACAGTATCGACGGCAATTGAGAGATACGCACCAAATAAATTAGAAAGTGATGATACTGATCCCCCATGGTACACAAAAGAGGTCAGAACACTATTTCAGAAGCAAAGAAAAAATTATGCCACATTTGAAAGGACGCAAGATCAGCAAGACTGGCGAAGTTTTTCAGAAGCTCTAAATTTAGCGCGAACTTCAGTAAGAGATGCTTTTGATAGTTTCTATAGCGAAACTCTGTCTCGAAATCTGGCAGAAAATCCAGAGATTCTAGACGTATGTAAAGTACAAAAAAATAGTTCAAATGGCTCTGAGCACTATGGGACTTAACTTCCGTGGTCATCACTCCCCTAGAACTTGGAACTACTTAAACCTAACTAACTTAAGGACATCACACACATCCATGCCCGAGGCAGGATTCGAACCTGCGACCGTAGCAGTCGCGCGGTTCCGGACTGCGCGCCTAGAACCGCTAGACCACCGCGGCCGGCTGTAAAGTACACCAGTGGCAAGACGCAATCTACAGGGTGTTACAAAAAGCTACGGCCAAACTTTCAGGAAACATTCCTCACACACAAATAAAGAAAAGATGTTATGTGGACATGTGTCCGGAAACGCTTAATTTCCATGTTAGAGCTCATTTTAGTTTCGTCAGTATGTACTGTACGTCCTCGATTCACCGCCAGTTGGCCCAATTGAAGGAAGGTAATGTTGACTTCGGTGCTTGTGTTGACATGCGACTCATTGCTCTATAGTACTAGCATCAAGCACATCAGTACGTAGCATCAACAGGTTAGTGTTCATCACGAACGTGGTTTTGCAGTCAGTGCAATGTTTACACATGCGGAGTTGGCAGATGCCCATTTGATGTATGGATTAGCACGGGGCAATAGCCGTGGCGCGGTACGTTTGTATCGAGACAGATTTCCAGAACGAAGGTATCCCGACAGGAAGACGTTCGAAGCAATTGATCGGCGTCTTAGGGAGCACGGAACATTCCAGCCTATGACTCACGACCGGGGAAGACCTAGAACGACGAGGACACCTGCAATGGACGAGGCAATTCTTCGTGCAGTTGACGATTACCCAAATGTCAGCGTCAGAGAAGTTGCTGCTGTACAAGGTAACGTTGACCACGTCACTGTATGGAGAGTGCTACGAGAGAACCACTTGTTTCCGTACCATGTACAGCGTGTGCAGGCACCATCAGCAGCTGATTGGCCTCCACGGGTACACTTCTGCGAATGGTTCATCCAACAATGTGTCAATCCTCATTTCAGTGCAAATATTCTCTTTACGGATGAGGCTTCATTCCAACGTGATCAAATTGTAAATTTTCACAATCAACACGTGTGGGCTGACGAGAATCCGCACGCAATTGTGCAATCATGGCATCAACACAGATTTTCTGTGAACGTTTGGGCAGGCATTGTTGGGCCCCATGTTCTTCCACCTACGCTCAATGGAGCACGTTATCATGATTTCATACGGGATACTCTACCTGTGCTGCTAGAACATGTGCCTTTACAAGTACGACACAACATGTGGTTCATGCACGATGGAGCTCCTGCACATTTCAGTCGAAGCGTTCGTACGCTTCTCAACAACAGATTCGGTGACCGATGGATTGGTAGAGGCGGACCAATTCCATGGCCTCCACGATCTCCTGACCTCAACCCTCTTGACTTTCATTTATGGGGCCATTTGAAAGCTCTTGTCTACGCAATCCCGGTACCAAATGTAGAGACTCTTTGTGCTCGTATTGTGGACGGCTGTGATACAATACGCCATTCTGAAGGGCTGCATCAGCGCATCAGGGATTCCATGCGACGGAGGGTGGATGCATGTATCCTCACTAACGGAGGACATTTTGAACATTTCCTGTAACAAAGTGTTTGAAGTCACGCTGGTACGTTCAGTTGCTGTGTGTTTCCATTCCATGATTAATGTGATTTGAAGAGAAGTAATAAAATGAGCCTAACATGGAAAGTAAGCGTTTCCGGACACATGTCCACATAACATATTTTCTTTGTGTGTGAGGAATGTTTCCTGAAAGTTTGGCCTTACCTTTTTGCAACACCCTGTATAACTGCACTGCGCTATAAAAGTGGTGAGGTTGTTGATGACAGTGCCTCTAGAGCAGAGTTACTAAACACCGTTTTCCGAAAGTCCTTCAGGAAAGAAGACGAAGTAAATACTCCAGATTTCGAATCAAGAACAACTTCCAACATGAGTATCTCAGATATAGATATCCCCAGTGTAGTGAAGCAGATTAAAACGATTAAGAACGGCAAAGATTCGGATCCACATTGTGTACCGGTCAGGATCCTTTCGGATTACGCTGATTCAATAGCTCCGTATACAGCTCGCTCGTAGAAAGATCCGTACCCGAAGACTGGAAAATTGCACAAGTCCCATCCGTACCCAAGAAAGTTAATAGGATTAATCTGCTGAATTACATACCCATGTCACTAAAGTCGATTTGCAGCAGCATTTTGAAGATATACTGTGCTCGAACATTCTGAATCACTTCGAAGAAAACGATTTATTCACAAATAGCCAACACGGATTCAGAAAACGTGGTTCTTGTTAAACACAACTAGCTGTTTATTCTCACGGAGTAATGATTGCTATCCACAGGGGATATCAAATTGATTCCACACTTTTAGTTTTCCATTCCACAAGGCTTTAGACTCCGTCCCTCACAAGCGACTTCTAACTAAATTGCGTGCCTATGGAGTATCGTCTCAGTTGTGTGACTTGATTCGTGATTTCCTGTCTGTCACAGGTTGTAATAACTGACGGAAAGAAATTCAGTAAAACGGAAGTAATATTTTCCGTTTCCCAAGGACGTATTATACGACCTCTGTTGTTCCTGATTATTTAGGAGACAATCTGAGCAGTCCTCTTAGATTTCTGCAGATGATACAGTCATTTACCGTCATGTAAAGTCATCAGATGATCAAAAGAAATTGCAGAATGATTTATAAAAGATATCTGTATGGCGCAAAAAGTGTCAATTGACCCTAAATCATGAAAAGTGTGAAGTCATCTACACAAGCACCAGAAAAATGCGCTTAATTTCAGTTACACGATAAAGCACACAAACTCAGATAAATACTGATGGATTACAATTACGAATAACCTAAACTGGAACTAAAACACATAGAGAATAATTTGGGGAAAGCTGATTACACTAAAAGCTCTTCTGCAGCACAATAACAGAATAAAGTGTTCTCATTTGTTTACTCGTTTGTTTGCAGTGTTCTGTAGGTCATTCGTAATAGCAAAGAAGATTCAGTAGAAAATACGTCTTTCACAGTATATAAAATGAGCAAGTGCTCAAAGCTCTTAAGGCATGCATTTTACAGCACTCGTTTCGTGGACTTTTTGTCTTGTTTTGGTCCATACTACCAGCTCTCAAAATAGGGATCGCTTTCTTTTAATATCATGTATAATAAATGAAATTTTATTCTGCCTTGAGGAAACAAATTCTATGAAATAATATATAAAGTAATTTTGAATGATAATAGTGTTCAGATTATAGAGTTTATATTCAAAAATATTTAACAGAACAATATTAACAGATAAAATATGTAAATCATTGTTATATACTGATGTTTATGTAGCTGTCTGACATTTTGCTCCAGTTTGTCTTCTGCAATTAATCAGGATTTTTGAATATTATGTGGCGTGTATTGACCAAAATGGTAGGCCTAAAATGAAACCAACTATTGTTAGATTATAGTGCTGCTGTTGTTATATGTTGTGCTGTCAACAAATTTTTGTTTCTCTGTTCTTAAACTATCGTTTGGTACGTTAAGTACTAGTTTCCAAAAATGTTGTGGGGAGATGGTGATTAAATGAGCTTCATAAATGGGTGAGATGGAGGTGGGGCGAGGTGGACTGCGTACGTATTGACTTTTTCTTGCTTCCACTTTTTCATCCCTCTGCAGAGGGTGTAAACTGTGCTTTCCAACAATCACTTTGTGACTATTGCTCTGGTATTCACTTCTTACGCCATCTTCTTCTATATGTTCTGGGTGGGAATTTCGAATTTTGTAATGGTATTGGGCATTGAGGTGTGAGTGTATGTGTGTGTGTGTGTGTGTGTGTGTGTGTGTGCGTGTGTGTGTGTGTGTGTGTGTGTGTGTGTGTGCGTGTCACGTGTGTGAGAAAAAGAGAGAGAGAAAGTGAATGTGTGAGATGAGCCTTGATCTTGTGATAGGTCTTTTAAAGCACAGGTATAAGGTACCTATCTCCCAATTGCAGTAACCAATGCTGATTGATCGGTAATGACAACTTGGTGATCGGTTTTATTGACATGTCGTACAATGCATCTTTTCCAATCAATAGAATATGGTGATCGTTTTTATTGACATGTCGTCCAGTGTATCTTTTCCAATCAATGGAATATGTTCCTTCCACGAGAGAAAGATTAAATATGTATTTTATGACAGATACTCAACTATCTACAATAGTCTTGTTAATGTTCCAATGATACAATCATTTTAGTGCAAGGTGCTGTGATTAGTTGTGACTGGTGATATTTCCGAATTTGAATTGAAAATATCCGAAACTGTAGGCTCGAGACACGGAAACAATTTCGACAGTCAGAGCAGGCCTGTGGAGAGTGGGTGTGTCAGTGAGTGGCCACCCAGAAAAGGATGTAGGTGGTTGAAGACATCCTGGCAGTGGAGGGGCACCTCATGTTCTGGGCCAAAGATGGCTGACATCAGTGTCAGTATTCTTGGAGCTAATGACATCGGTATCAGTTGTCCCACTATCGCTGACGGCGGCATCCGGGGCTGGGTGAACGACATTATTCCCAGAATTCTCACCTCCTCTTCCCCTCTGTAGCCAATAGCGTTACACGTGTTTTCAAAAACGCCAATGGGCGCCAGGGCACCAGTGGCGCACAAGCTTGAGCCTTGAGCCCCCCCCCCCCCCTGCAACCCTTAAGCAACTTTAATTTTTATAGTTCAGCTGTGCAGGTGCGGTATTTTACTGCCAGTACATCTGTCCACTGTGACCAGTGCCAGAAGAAACAATCAGCTGAGAAGAAGAAGCCTGTCAGTAAGTATGTGTCAGTTCTTTTTGATAGAACAGTTTGGTTATTTTGTATGTGTACATCACAGCACTCCAATATTATACTGGCTACATACGTAGCTGAACACTGAGGAGTTGCTCAGTACACATGGTAGTATCACTGAATCAAATTTGCAGTAAGGAGTTGGAACATATACCATGTTCTAACAGTATGACATATCTTGACGAAAGCGACTCTTTTTCAGAACTTGATTTAAACGGGTGATGTAGCAAGTACTGAGCTTTTTTATGACAATAAACTCACACTATGGATTGAATGAAGGAGCAGACAGTAGAATACATTGCATCTCGCAATTTTGTCTAGTCAGTAAATTGCTCAGTGAGTATGCATACCTATTTTAAAAATTAACATGTCTATTCGATAGTTTACACACCATCTAACTGTCTTTCATGGTTTGACACAGAACTTAAGACATGTGATATGTATTCGTCTCTCTAAAGAACACTGTTGTAGACACCGATTTCAAGCATCATCCACCCAAATGCGAGTACAATGTGCTAACTACTGTACGACATACACTGCGAGTGACGTGAATTCCATTTGTGAACCACAAGAAAAGATTGGTAGTGTACAAAGCGAACCTTCACTAGACATTTACCTCAAAGTATGAAACGTCCCCTTAGAAAAATTAATGAATGACTGTGCTGATAAACCTCTTACATTATTTGATTTTCAAACAGCTGAGCAGAATAGAACGTACTCAGACATTTCGCTCTTAACCTATTCTGATCAACACTAAACTGACACACAATATTTTTTAGCGCAACGCAATCTGACTTTCAAAACTCCCTACAAAAGAATGGCCCTGACTAACAATAACCTATACCTTTCATAAATCACTTATCTCACAAAAATCTTCGTTATTCGTACTACTGCAATACAGCGAGCGCCACTACTGTCAGCTATATAAAATATTCTAACTACTGAAGGCACTAACTACTGATAGGCATAGTCAGCAAATGAAAGATATTGATAGAGAACAAACAATGTATTTACCTTAATAATGTTCCAAAGTCATCATATATATCAGTTCATGATATCCAATATTACAAATTTACTCTTTCTGATGGACACCACAAAAAGTTATTCTACAAAAAAATTACCAAGTACTTGAAAAGAAAATTATGTATTCAGTTACTGTTATTAGTCCCTTCTTATTGTTCTTTCCTTTCCAAGTGCTCCTTTTTCATCATAATAAATATGTAGCATAACCAAATTCCTCATATAGCATCAGCTAATTTATCATAAACATACCTCAACAGCATAATACACATCGTCATCGTAATAATAACATTATAACAGATCAATCACATCTCAAAATCGTCGCAGCTTCTTTCAGTAATTTCAAGACCTACGATAAAGTCATCTACCTCAAACGTACTTCAAAAATCATGATCCCTTGCCAAATACGACATTTAAAGCTCTCATAGTATCACAATGGTTCCGAAAAAAAAGTATGAACAGTTCACAAAGTACAATTACATAAGTGTGAAGTTATCCAACTGTTTACTTGCGTAAACATGTGTCACTGACGTAGTAAAAAAATTGTTTCTCTCTCTCAGTTAAATGATTAGATAGCTGTGTAATTCTGTGTTAGAGAAATATGGTACCAATGTGTAAAGTTGTATAAGCAAATACCATATTAGCTAGGTCTCCTAGCACTCGCTACACACTTAGTACACAAAATAGGTGTGTACCCCCTGAGGTTTAATGTCATTATACCCTCAGGTGATACCGATTACAGCAATGGAATGAAATGTATCACGGAAAACCTTTGCATCTTTGTATTTCAAAAATTTTTAAAAATAAATGTTTTAAGTACAAAATTAATCACTCAAATACGTGTCCTTTACCGCTAAATGTGCGTCTTGCTGTAAGATAATTCTGTGGAACCGTAGTAGTTACCGTCCTGCATAAGCTAAGTTCTGCAGAAGTCAATGTACTTACCTCATCATAAACAAAAGTGAAATGCTATTCCGATAGATATCGTAGTTATTACGTACATTACCGTGATTAATAAAGTGCTATACTGTAACGTATTGTTGTGCTACGAAAAAGGCTGTCTCATTGTAGCTATATCACAAAAGTTACTACTAAAACATGTCTTACTTTCCAGAAGAATTCAGAAAAACTGTGCAGATATAAAACAGACACAGCACAAAAGCAACAATGTAAATTGTGTCTCACATTATTAGCGTCGTGATATAAGCGTGTAGCTGTCAAAGAAACCAAATACTAAGTCATCTTTAATCTCACAGAAAGTACTTCAAATAAAGAATATCTTTTCAAGTAAACCAAATTGTTGCATTAAAATCTCATTAGCAGTATATGTTCTAAGTATGTAAGCCTTATAGTCGTTAGGTAATCGTGCAACTAACAATCAAGAATGTACACACACAATAACCCTGTGTTGATTATTCACTATAACAATGCATTAGTAATTACTGTATAAATATGTTCCCTAGGTTCTAGACTGGATAGTTAACTTCAAAACATTGTTGCATATTAACAATTTCTAAGTGTGACAAAGCGTACTAGTAAAGTGAAGTGAAAAATTTTATAGCAAAGACTAAGTTAAAAAAACAGATTATATGTCAATAAACGGTTTTAAATGTGAAATGTGGTGCAATCCTTTACTCTTCCTAGTATGCAGAGTTTCAACTTCATAGCATTTGCCATGTGGTATACGTCGGTAAGGAATGCTAAAATTTTTCTCAAGGTTAGCGTCTATGTTATTTTTCTCTGAGCCAGGCGGCGCACGTGGCAGCCTGCGGTGCGAGTCATTGTCTCTTTGTTGTGCGCTCCGTTATCAGGATACCTAACTTCTACAAATTCACTTTGTCGAGGGGGCCCTGCCCTGTTTGAATCCCGCTAGTTCTGATGAAATTCAGGTCTGTCATTATGTCGGTAGTTCACATAGTTTCTTTTTTGACGGTCATGTGGTGGAGAATTTCTCCCGGAATCGTAACTGCGCGATGGACCATTGCGTCTGAAGTTATTCTGTCTCCCTTGATAATAATTATTTTGGTTCCCATATTGTCTGTTTCTCTGATTGTCTCTGTGATAGTCATTACTGCGGAGAGGTGCTTTCCCTGTAATTATTACTACTCTGCCAACGGTTGTCATACGGGTGGTGTCTGTATTGGTCACGATTTACGTTGTAAGAATAGCCTTGTCGTGTCCAGTTATTATTTCTGTCATCGCGAAATTGTGACGAATGTGACCTGTAATTGTTGTGCTCCCGTTTTCGCGTTCCGCGAATGTCATTGTCAATTTAAAATTATTGCAACAGTCCCTGAAAAGCTTCAATGTCGTCTTTGCAACGTCCTGCCAAAATAATATGTCATAAATGTTCAAGCAATTTGATTAAGCAAATGTGGATGAGTTCTGAGGGGCTGTATGGGTTTGAAAGATACTGATTCTTATGTAACATGTCTTCGAAATATTCGACAGTACTGGAAAATTCAGATTGTTCGAAATGTTTCATCATCATGATGCTATGTTTTACTCGGTCTTGTGCAGCTTGAGACCAATATGCTGAGAGGAAGGCATGATAAAATTCTCCTTCACTGTGAAAATCGTGAATGACCGATCGCATTCTTACAGCTGGTTCATTCTCTAAGTAGCCACACATAAATTCTAACCTGTGCTCCAATGACCAGCTGGGAGGAAAACAATGAGAGAATTGATGAAGCCATGCTTGTGGATGAATGTCGTTGCCAGAATTCTTAAATGTTTTGAATTTACGTGTAGTAATGAACAGCTTATAGTCAAAATTATCGTGTCGGCGAGTCGCATATCGGTCATTGTTACTTCGTTTCGGCGCTTCCATCTCAAAATTCGGTGTACCTTGCCAATTTCTTTCATAATTTCCGAAGTGCATTTTGTGGCTGTTCCGTATTTCTATGTCCCTCCTCCCGCATTGGAGCGCGAGTGTCCACTGAAATATGTATTTCTTACATTACCTGTGTCAACTGATCTTGTACTTCCCGGATTTCTCTTTTGTACTGTGTATTGATCTGATTTTGATTTTGTTTGAATTTTCTAATTTGTTCATACTCTTCTGTGTCACTGAAGGCTACAGGTCTTGTGTCATTCAGATCATCATCTACTTTTGTAGATAAGTTAGTGAATTGATCCGAAAGTTTGGCTACTTTCTTCAATAGTGAACTGATTTCCTCAGTGTGTTTTTGTGAACCAAGTTTCAGAGTGTCCATTTGTGTTGAAATCGTATCTACTGTGTCCTTTAAGTTTTTCTGAGTTTTTGCAAGTTGCGTAACCGAATCGGCAGATGTAACTGAGTCAATTTTAGCTTGCAAGGTGTCATGAAGAATAGTTTGCAGTTCTTTTATGGCTGCTTCGTGATTCTGTAATGCATTTTCATGACGTGAAAAAATAGGTTGAAAATGCTGACAAATTTGTGTTTTTACGTTATTACAGACTTTTTGACATTCGATTCGATTTTATGTAACTCAGCAGTTAAACTTTCACGTGTTTGTTCAAGCGTTTGTTCCATTGAGTCTAACTTTTGACGCTGTTGCTGTGTTTGTCTCTGATTTTGTTCCATCGTGTATAACTTTTGAAGATTTTGTTCTATTGTGTCTAACTTTTGCTGTGTTTGTCTCTGATTTTATTCCATTGTGTCTAACGTTTGAAGCTTTTGTCCCATTTGTTGCATTAATTGTAATAACAATGCACTGGTGCCTGAAACATGTTCCTCAGTGCTATTCGGCAGTGCATTTGAACCCGCAATATTCGCATTTTGAAAAGCAGAAAATGTGTCTTGACTTATTTGAGAAAACGGTGAGGACGCAAAAACCTGAATCTACAGTATTTTCAAGGTTGTGTCCTGTCATTTCGGATTCCTGAGGCGAGCTGTTGCCGCCCGATCGATCGATAATGCTTCCCTGTTCACTAATTGTTTCACTGTCTACACCATTATTTGGCGCCCGCTCCATTTCCCCACACACAATTACCAAATTACTACTGTGAATGTCTGTTAATTCATTACACGATGGTGCTGATAAGCTACGCTCGTCGTCACTATCATTTCTCAATTTTCTTTGGAGCCTAGTGTTACGTTTTTCACATGCCATAATTATCACGTATTTCACACGATAACAAGAAAAGCACAATTTGAAGAGCAAAAATGAGAAAACACATTAACATAGCACTGAAAATAATATCTGGTTAATTGCCAGCGCAGCTGCGAAATACTTGGTGCAAATCTACATGCATGCCACAACTGTTTTACTGTACAACAATGAAATTCTCTCTATAATTACGCGCTAGCAATAAACAATAGCTACACTAATTACACAAACTACAAGAAAAAAATCAGAGGATTCCAGTGA
Organism: Schistocerca piceifrons; assembly: GCF_021461385.2. Taxonomy (NCBI): domain Eukaryota; kingdom Metazoa; phylum Arthropoda; class Insecta; order Orthoptera; family Acrididae; genus Schistocerca; species Schistocerca piceifrons. The sequence goes on along the minus strand of NC_060141.1, from coordinate 767,285,134 downwards.
GGTATCCTCGGCTAAGGGTCGACATATGAAACATCCCCTTAGAAAAATTTATGACTGACTGTGCTGATAAACCTCTTACATTATTTGATTTTCAAACAGCTGAGCAGAATTGAACGTACTCAGACATTTCGCTCTTAACCTATTCTGATCACCACTTAACTGACACGCAATATTTTTTAGCGCAACACAATCTGACTTTCAAAAATCTCTACAAAAGAATGGCCCTGACTAACAATAACCTATACCTTTCATGAATCACTTACCTCACAAAAATCTTCGTTACTCGAACTACTGCAATACAGCGAGCGCCACTACTGCCAGCTAAATAAAAGATTCTAACTACTGAAGGCACTAACTACTGATAGGCATAGTCAGCAAATGAAAGATATTGATAGAGAACAAACAATGTATTTACCTTAATAATGTTCCAAAGTCATCATATATATCAGTTCATGATATTCAATATTACAAATTTATTCTTTCTGATGGACACAAGTCCAGATCGTCCGCTCTCAAAATTCTGCCATTTCTCTCCCCACATCCACCGCTGCTGGCATCTCACCCCCAAATACGCAACGCTACACGCTGTTCACATCCAACTGCCCAACACTGCAATGGCAAATATTCCAACAATGCCAACCAGCCACAGACTGGACACAGCACAGCCAGTGATTTTCATACAGAGCGCTACGTGGCGTTACCAAAATAAATACCTAAACAGGCTACTTACAAGTAGCATATGCTCACTATCTCTTGGGAGACTACAGGTGCTCTACTAATTCCGATTATTGGCCGAAGTACATAACTAAATACAAACCATACGGTATTTTGAGTCTATTCGCTTGACTCACGACTTAAAGCAAGCTCATAGTATCACTTTCTGATATAGGTTCTGAGTACACAACATGTGCCTAATTGATGGAATTCCTCCCAGTTCGTATACTGGTGGAGTAACTTCAGCAATCACTGATGAAATATAGAACAAATATCAGCTCCTAACCGCAACCTATCTGCTACATCTAGCTCACTCGGAGCAGGAAACAAATGTACCACCGCACAGATTCACTAAATGTAACGCTGTGGTCATAACATGCTTACTGTGGCATAGGTCTAAACACGTTTCTTTTGCTACCATTAAGAATATAGACAAGATCTAGTAAGATTCATGATGGAACAATGGCGAAAAATGTATTTTCCTTGCTGCTTTAATACAACATCCAGAATGTTTGTTTTGACAAGCTGGGACTTGAATACAAATGCATGTAAATGCCGAGACAGCAAAAACGCGAGGTGCCTAATCAACATATTTGTCGAACAAATATTCTAACACAAACAATCCCTAACGCTCACAACATCTCAATATTTAATGAAAATGTATTGCACAGTCCTGATATTGATGAAGTGCTTACAGAAAATTTCCAATTTCTTGCTGCTAGATACAAATTGCGTTAAATGCTACTATTGGCTACCGTTTTCTTAGGTTCAGTCACACACACAGTTCTCATAGGAGACTAACATTTCTTGTAGAATTCACACACACCTTAATGTCAAAGTGTCTTACATTAATATTTACCACCACTTTGCAGAATATACTGTGAAGTCACGCGCAAGTATCTCATCTCTCCACCTTTTAATTTTAAATGCATCTAATCTGTGGTGGATAGTAAAATCCGTCTTTCTTTCTGGTGGAGGCAGTACCTCTAGCAATGTTACTTTAATATCAGCCTGTGGGGCCTGCTACTCCTATGTAAGGATATTTGCAGTTACCATGGCTGGCTTAAATCACTACCCTTCTTGTGGTTTACTTTGCTCAAAATGCAAAACATACCATTTTCTCCTGTAAACAACCACTTTTATGGCTTTAAAAATTAGTTCCGTTCCTACCTGCCAATCCTCTAGCTGAGAACATTTGCAGCGGTTAATTTTACCTCTTATTTTCCTGCATAATACTGTTGTTATAGCACTCCACGTATGTCAGTATGTACACTCCCAACACTTCTGCTGCACATTCTTGTGGAATTTCCTTGTAGAATTTTAACTTAACAACCTTCTGCTATAAAAAAAATACCTGTTATTACCCATCAGGCTCGATCCAATCTGTAACTATAGAGGATATACATTTACATGTAGACTATTTGTGTAGCATGTGTAGCATTGGGTGGGCTGTATATATATATATATATATATATATATATATATATAGAGAGAGAGAGAGAGAGAGAGAGAGAGAGAGAGAGAGAGAGTGTGTGTGTATTTGTATATAAAATTTACAAACTAAATTTTCATTGCTTGGCAGTTGAAACAAACTTTATGTATAAGTCTGCTGCTGTAGCACATGGAACATCTCCATGTCCTGGTCCAGTACCGGTACTGGATTAGGGCTCTTTGGGTTGCAGATGGTTGTGACTATGGCTGCGCTGTGATATAGGTGAATCACAACATGTCAAGTGGACATCTATGTCCTCATCTGTAACAGATAATGCAGTGGAGAAGCTCATCACTTAGCAGCAAGTATAACATGGCTATCACAGGCAAAGTCGTGAGCAGTGAGCACACACTGCGAGGTATGCACCACTGCTATATTTTATACTGTGGGTGAAAAGCTATACCAAACGTCAGGTAGTTAGTAATTTACATTGCATCCATCTTTTTCTGCATTTACACCAAACACTCCGCATAAAGGGCCAAATGTTTTGACTGGTACATCTGTATTTTGGCGTATCTACCGATTTCCCCAATTTCCAGATTTGAACGCCTACCAATTGTCTGTTTTCGAGCTTGGTGCCACTCGATTAACACTTTGCAGAACATGCTATGATGTCATTTTTTGTTCTATGAAACATTTATGCCAAGATACACAGGTGTGTGTCGCTTGTAAGGCATCGACCCATGATGCCAATGTGATGCATGAGTGACGCCATCAAGCCATCACGACGCCATCACAATGATAGCATTGCTGCACTGGCTACACGACGACTGTCTGACTCCAGCATGACACCATCACAACGCCAACATGATGCCAGGCTCCAATGTAAATGCCAGTGTGATGCTAGCTTAAGGCCACAGTGTCGCCAGTGCAATGGCTTTCTGACGCTATAACATTCCTCCCCAAACAGCAGCACAACTATTCTTGTCAAGGGAAAAGCCACGTTTAACACTAACAAATATTATTAAATTACTAATATGCCAATAATGTTATTCCCTTGAAAGGAGTTTTGCGACCGTGATGGTGTGTAATGGAAATATATTGGACAGATTTTTGCTTCCCTACAGATCTCTATTGAAAGGAAGCAGTAGCAAGACAAATGGGAATCGAACCAAGAACAACTAGAAATCAAGTAAACTGTAATGACGTAAAGGGAAATGGTCGCCAACCTAATTGGGCAAGGTTGTACCCGGTAAACTCTAGCATTGTTCAGGAAAAAGTTATCTATTGGAACTAACTTTAATTGATATCTTCTGTTCTGCTGATAACATACAAGACAGTAGCACATTTTAGCAAGTAATGAACTTGAACTACACAGGAGCAGTATTAATACGTTTAGGCAACAACTGGCTCTCAGTAACACATTCTGTCTATTACAGTAGAAATATAGTGATAATTATAGATAAACTTGGGCAGTCTTGGACAAGAGATTCCTTCGTCAGTTTAATTGTAGGAAATTACAGCTGCTGAAACAGATATGAAGTAATTGTATCTTCTGTACTGATTATTATCTGCATTCTCAAGGAACAGTCACTTCCTTACATTATTTAGCTCAAATGGAATATGTGATGCCTGGATCTATTATAGTTTGGATACGTGTAACCTTGCTCTTATTGTAATATTACATTTAAATCTGGCTCAGCTATTAGCATGGGGACCCAGAGTCTAATCTATCAGTAGGCTCATATCGAGCTGAACACTTTCGTCACGACACAATATGGGAAACACTATTAGCTACGTAACACATGATACTGTAGACGCTATTATTTCAATAAAAAGATCTTTGAACTGAATACAATCTTCTATTGGTAACTGTACTTTGATGAAACTTTAGCTGTTCGTTAATGCAAACTATATGTAGTATTTCAAAACTTGTGCTCGTTAAATAATTATGTACTTCACGACTTCATAAAGTTCATTAACTTTTGTTAGAGAAGATAATTACTTTTAAGTTCAGTAAAATAGGATACTCGGATTCATCGTGTGCAACAAGCTCTGAAAATTCTCTACTTAGGGTCGGATTTTCATAGCACAGAGCTCATCAAAGTATGCCATGAATACCGAATTACTTCCACCTCCGAGGCTATATTATATAATCTCGTAGTTCTTCTTGCCTCTTTCAGTTCACAAGACGCGCACCCTTTGTCTGCTAGCCACCGACTGACTCATGCCACAAAGGAGCTATGCTGTTCGACCGCCAGATCCATATTTTCTACTCCCTCCAGCTAGTTCCGTTGCAAAGGGAAATTCCTCCAAGTTTTACATGATTGCAAAGCTACTTGCTCTACGCATGAACCAGTATTCCAGTTAAAGTTTTGATTCTTACATTCTTTTATAACACATTCCTTTTGAAATAACATCCATAGATTAATTATAATTACAGAAATTATCGTAAATAATGAATAAAACATTTACGAGGATGTTACATCAAAGAGCGTGGTTATACAGATGTCACATTACGTAAGAATAAAGCAGAAAAAGAAGTTAGATAATGTGGTGTCACCGCCAGACACCACACTTGCTAGGTGGTAGCCTTTAAATCGGCCGCGGTCCGTTAGTATACGTCGGACCCGCGTGTCGCCACAGTCAGTGATTGCAGACCGAGCGCCACCACACGGCAGGTCTAGAGAGACTTCCTAGCACTCGCCCCAGTTGTACAGCCGACTTAGCCAGAGATGGATCACTGAAAACTACGCTCTCATTTGCCGAGACGATAGTTAGAATAGCCTTCAGCTACGTCATTTGCTACGACCTAGCAAGGCGCCATAGCATTTGATAATATTTTATATTGTGGTTATAACTTGTACCGTCAAGAGAGATGTTCTACAATTATGGATTAAAGTTAAGTATTACAGCAACTGCGTCCGTTTTTCTAAGTTCTCATTTCCTTGTAATGTTCCAGACCTCACGCCAGCCTGCGTGAGCTTAAACGCGTGCCTTTCGGCTTCCTCTCATAGTGACTTGGCTGTCTGGCAAGTCACAACAGATAAGACCATTATGGGTAATACCGTTAATAGTGTTACACATCGCCCATGTTTCAGATATGTTTCCTGTTACAGGTACATCAGTGAAACATCCGTGACACCTCAAACAGTGCTAGGCGAAAAAGAAAAAAAATTGCATAGACATCACAACAACATTCACTTTGCATCAATAACAATACAAAAACAAAGAACATCATATCACCTCATTCACAAAAGAACAGAATTAGTTACATTATATAACATTTCACTGTGGAGAAAAAAATTCTGTGTTATCTAGAGCAGGGAGTAATAATAGATACACCCATATCAGAATCATACATATACAGGGTGAGTCACCTAACGTTACCGCTGGATATATTTCGTAAACCACATCAAATACTGACGAACCGATTCCACAGACCGAACGTGAGGAGAGGGGCTAGTGTAATTGTTTAATACAAACCATAGAAAAGTGCACGGAAGTATGTTTTTTAACACTAACCTACGTTTTTTTTAATGGAACCACGTCAGTTTTGTTAGCACATCTGAACATATAAACAAATACGTAATCAGTGCCATTTGTTGCATTGTAAAATGTTAATTACGTCCGGAGATATTGTAACTTAAAGTTGACGCTTGAAACCTCCGACGTTCAGTTGCGTGTTGTAACAAACACGGGCCACGGTCGGCGAGCAGCATCTGCAGGGCCAGCCCGTTCTCCTGATCTTTAACACCTCTGGACTTCTTTCTGTGGGGTACGTTAAAGGAGAATGTGTACCGTGATGTGCCTACAACCCCAGTGGATATAAGACAACGTGTTGTGGCAGCCTGCGGCGACATTACACCTGATGTACTGCGGCGAGTACGACATTCATTACGCCAGAGATTGCAATTGTGTGCAGCAAATGATGGCCACCACATTGAACATCTATTGGCCTGACATGTCGGGACACACTCTATTCCACTCCGTAATTGAAAACGGAAACCACGTGTGTACGTGTACCTCACCCCTCATGCTAATGTACATGTGCGTCAGTGAAAAAGACCAATAAAAAGGTGTTAGCATGTGGACGTAATGTGCTGTTCCAGTCTCTTCTGTACCTAAGGTGCTCTCCGATACACACGATCGAACAGCGGAGGAGTGGTACACAAGCGTCAACTTTAGGTTACAATATCTCCGGATGTAATTAACATTTTACAATGCAACAAACAGCACTGATTACGTATTTGTTTATATGTTTAGATGTGCTAACAAAACTAACGGGGTTCCATTTAAAAAAAACGTAGGTATGTGTTAAAAACATACTTCCGTGCATTTTTGTATGGTTTGTATTAACCAATTACACTAGCCCCTCTCCTCACGTTCGGTCTGTGGAATCGATTCGTCAGTATTTGATGTGGTTTACGAAATATAACCAGCGGTAATGTTAGGTGACTCACCCTGTATAAGAGAACACTTATTACATAAATACAAGCGATAAAGTATGACACAAGTTTTTACATAAACATTATTTAAATTTTATTCAGCATTTACAGTTGCTTGCTAGAAACTTAACGCAGTCTGTTTATTTTGCTTTCAAGACAATTTTTATCCTCTTCAAAAATACTACTTAAGATTTTACCTTATTTTGTTTGCATGAAAAACAATTAGAAAAAATTATTCCCTTCACCAATTATGTGTTTTGGCTGGGTTAATCTTCTTTTGCAGTTTAACAAAATAATACAACACTTTATAATTAGCATAAACTTTCTCACTGCCGCTTCTGTATTTCAGGCAGTCCTTAATTTACAAACCTTGTTTTACCAACGGAACACCTGGCTGCCATTGACATTTTTAGCAGTCTTTTGCAAGACCCTTTCCTGCTCTCTTCACTTATCAAGAAATTATGTTGCCTGTTTCACATATTAGCAGTCCCCTTTATCAAGCTGCATTACGCAGTACAATCTTTTAGCATGTTATTTCACTGTTTTGGGATGTCCATTTCATTCTAAACACATCGTTAAGAATCTGAAACTTATTGATATCTATTAGTAAAACAATAACAGCAAGTTTTCAGAACATTGTAACATCTCTCATAAAATTTATTTTATTGGAAAAATAAACATATTGTAATATCGTTCATGTTATTCAGGACACCTTTTCAGGCAATATTCCTTTTTATTCTGTTCTGTGGATATCAGGTTTCAAGTCCACTATGTTACGAACACCTAAGGGCTTCTTCGATTTTGGGTACACCAGACATTATGCATTTGTGTGAGGAGTTTCTTGCACTTCAAACGTGCCATTGTAAATATATTTATATTTGGAAATAAACTTGCTTAATTTTTAAGTGAACCACCCCCACACCCTCTAATTGTGGTAGCGGTGTGTGCAACTGTACAAAGAATAATTTCATATTCCTGATCTTACCATAACAAGTCTTAAAGTGATCTAATTTCACTCCAAGGGTTTTTATCTACTTGCACTTTGTCTATATCATGGGGTCCCTTTGGTTACGGGATTTCGAAGTCTTTTGCGACCTCAACCCGGTTTCGATAGTACTTTATATAACATCGTCCGGTGGTTCTTTCTCTCTACGTTCTGTGTTTGCTTCCGGTTCTTTTTTTGAAGTTGCTTAGTGTACTGGTACAAAACAACCTTTCGTGACGCGTTTTTCTATTTCTGTTACTACAAAAAGTTTCTTCATCCGAACTATCTTCTCTATCTGACCATTGTGCTTCCTGTGGTGGTACAGAGAGACAACATTTCGTCACGCGTTTCTCTATTTCTGTTGCTATAAATTTTCTTCATCCGAACTATCTTCCCTATCTGGCCATTCTGGCTCACTGTTCGGTTCTAACAAAAATGCATCTTAATTTCCTCCTCCCACCTTTCTTCGGTTTTTGAATACTCAGGGTCACGTTTTCCTCCTAATGTTATTAGTTCCTTTTATTTCACAGTAGGCTCTTCGTCTGGATAGTCACTTACATCGGCTGTAAAGACGTGTACCTTTACTTCGTATTTGGTGTAGTCCTCGTGATTCTAGTAATTCGTATCTACTCCTTCCGGCCTACTGACACCCCTCTTTTCTGCTGATGATTCGTTAATCAGGAATGCTTCGTCAGCAAAGTTGAGGATTTCAACTCCTTCCATTCCCATCATTGCGACCGTATTTCTTTTCTTCCCATTAATATCAGTTTTACTGGCAGCTCGCGTACTTTGCGCGGTGCCCTTTTCCCCACTGCTTGCCACCTCATTACTAACTACTGCTCGTGAACTTTGCACGGTGCTAAATATTTTCATTTTCTCAATGCTGTCGGGCCACGTCCTATTCTCGACGTCCCTTTTCTCCTTTCACTACTGCCTGAACTTTTTGGTCGTTTGATTACTTTTCAAATCCTCCCACTCGCATCGCTTTAGCCCGTGGTACAGATTATCAATCTGTCGACGCAAGCTAGTAATTCCTGATGATACGTATTCGCAAATTTTACAGTCATCGGCGTTTTTTTCCTCGCCTACGAACAGTTTGACGTTCTCTCTTGTCTCGGTGTCGTTATCTGCCGAAACAGATTCATTGCATTCTACTGTGACACCCTCATTCTGTTCTCCTGGCTAACTATCGCTTCCATGCGAATAGCTGATCGGTCTGATGGATTCTTTGCTAAGCGGCTCCCTGTCCGTGCGCTAGTATATATTTCATCCATTGCCTGCCGTGACTAAATCCTGGGCTAATCTCTCGCTTTGCTTGCAGCCACTTGCGGCGCTTCGGAGTCGCTCTATCGAATATTAGATCCATTATGGCCGGCCGCTGGTGGCCGAGGGGTTCTAGGCGCTTCAGTCTGGAACCGCGCGACCGCTACGGTCGCAGGTTCGAATCCAGCCTCGGGCATGGATGTGTGTGATGTCCTTAGGTTAGTTAGGTTTAAGTAGGTCTAAGTTCTAGGGGCCTGATGACCTGAGATGTTAAGTCCCATTGTGCTCAGAGCCATTTGAAGATCCATTATGTCTATTCCGGTACTGTTTCTTACCTGAAAGTCTGTCCGCATTAATTTAGCCCGCAACATACACGATCTTCACGTTTACACGTTGTTGCTGTCGTGGTAATGTCGCGGTGCAGGCTGAAGTACCTCGATCCTGTCACAACACTATTTGAGGTGTAACGGATGTGTCACTGAAGTATCGCTAAAGGAAAGCATCATTGAATCATTGAAACACGGGGCATGTGTAACACTATTGTCGATATTACATATAATGGTCGTATATAACAGTGACTTTTGTATATTAGCACGACAGGTATTGCTATCATGTAGTTCATTGTCATTGTGATTAATGCTATTGTCATTGTTATGGAGATAATGACTGCTTCCTACGTATCCTCTGGTAGCTTTTCTCCACAGCTCCCGTAAAATCTCGGATTCCGATAGTCTATTTCTTAAGTGCGATAATTTTCGGTACCAGGATTCACAGTAATCTTTCATAGAATTTCTCCCCTGTTGTCATATAATCTAGCCATTACGAATTGTCGCCATAAACAATCTTGTTTGGAAGGTAGGAGATGAGATACTGCCAGAAGTAAAGCTGTTAGTACCGGGCGTGAGTCGTGCTTCGGTAGCTCAGATGGTAGAGCACTTGCCCGCGAAAGGCAAAGGTCCCGAGTTCGAGTCTCGGTCGGGCACACAGTTTTAATCTGCCAGGAAGTTTCAATCTTGTTTTTATTCTGACCGGTATTACTCCATAGACTTTTGTCTGAATTCGTTAAACGTCGTCTGATCAGTGTTCAAATTTGCTCCCCACTGTTTAGCATCACCACCTAATCCACTGATAACTACGTTAATCTTTTCCTGATCTCTCAAATATTCAAGAAAAATCCTTTCGCACGTTTTCGGAAAATCCAATGGGTGCCAGCCAGTATATCTTTTTTTTTAGGTTCAAAGCGTTCTTCACGCTCCAATAGTTTGTTACGTGGTATCCTATCATTGACACAACTGGACTTATTTTCTTTCCAAGGTCGCAGATCTGGCGTTGTATTTGTGAAGTGTTTTGTTTACATTTCCGTCGGCAAATATTTACCTGTTTGCTTATATCTTTCTCAGAATCACCCACTGTCTTTCTCAAATGTGATATTTCATTTCAATATTCGCGAACCATTTCGGTTTTCGGACCGATAACTTTTTCGTCCAGTTTCGTTATTACTAAACGTTCTACCGTTTCTTGGCTCTTTATAATTTCTAAATCGAAACTTTCGTTGATATCACTGATCTGTGCCTGCATAGTACCCACATTGGTATTTATGGAGTTTATTTCAAGATTCATATCTTTGACTGCTTTACTCAAAACATCTACTTTTTCGGCTATCTTTTCGATCTGTTTACTGATTTTAACGCTCTGTGTTTACATGACATCAGCAAGCGTTTACAGCTGATATTAAGTCCACTAACATGTGTTTTGAGTCGGTTATCAAGACCATTAATTTGACTGTTAATGGTGCTACCTTGTGCTTCATTTGTGTAGATAAAATTTTTGACATATCATTCATGCTCAATGGTTTTTCATTGATTTAGTCAAACATATCTTCATGTTCTGAGTCTCCATCATGTTTCTCGATCGGTTCCTTCTCTATTCGTAGCGAACTGAACATATCAACCAATTCATTCGCATAACCACTATCTTCCACTTAATATTTCTCATTTTCTCGGTTGTTTAGTCCCTGTTTTCTTTGTGACGGGCTCAACATCTGAATCTGATCATATACGTACGCGTGGCATCCTATGTAAGCCAATTGCCGTTCTATGGCACTACTTGTGTACATATTTCTGTAACTCCTATCGGGCACCATGATGTTCCTCGGTGCGCACTGTACTATCTCGTTCTGTTCGCTCTGATCTACTGCTGTTTTTGTATCCATATAACACTGAATATGAATTACAGTTTACTTCCTGAAGCCCCGTAATATTTTATATTACTTGTTTTACTGAATTTATTGCAAGTTCGTGCAGCTGGACATTCAGTGCTCGTATTACGTTTGCTGTGCGCTTACCACATATGCTATGGCCTGCATTTTAGTGTGGAAGGCACTTACAAATGTCCTGTCACATGACGTCACGTATAACACTCTTTTCCCAACAGCACAGCTTCCGTGTCACGGAAAAGCCACGTTTAATACTATTGGTTATTATGAAATTAGTAATATGCCGATAATGTTATTCCTGTGAATGGATTGTTACCGTGACTGTGGAATGGTATCGGATTGATTTTTGTTTCCCCAGAGATTTCTGTTGATAGGGAACAGTAACACGATAAAATGTCCTTTTAGAAATCAAGTAAACTGTGATTACGTAAAAGGAAAAGGTCGCCAATATAATTAGACAAAGTTGTACCCAGTACTAACATTGTTCAGAAAGAAAATTAAGTATTGGTATTGACTTTACCAGATACTGAACTTATATTTTGCTGATATTATATAAGGCACTAGCACAGTTTAGCAAGTAGTGTACCTGCGATTTGACTTGAACTGTAGAGGAGGAGTATTAATACGTTTAGGCAACGACTGGCTCTCAACAACACACACTATCTGCATACTCGTGTAACAGTAGAAAGATAATGATAGTTATACATGTATGATTACTGATGATGGAGCACTGAAGACTTTGACAAGAGGTTCTTTTTGTCTCTTTAACTATAGGAAATTAGTGCCATTGAAATAGTTACGAAGGGATTGTATCTTTTGTACTGATTATTATTCGCATTCTCAAGGAACAGCCACTTCCTAGTATTATTTAGCTCATGTGGAATATGTGATACCTGTATCTGTTATAGTTAAAAAAATTTATAGCTAGTTGCTTATTGTTGATTGCTGTTATTGTAGTATGACATTTAAATCTGGCTCAGCTATTAGCATAGGGATCCAGAAACTGATCTATCGGTAGACTCAGATCGAGCCTGAACACTTTTGTCACAACATAATATGTTAACTACATAATGTTAACTACATAACACATGAAACTGTAGACACTATTATTTCAATAAAACAATATTTGAACTAAATACAATCTTCTCTAAGTAACTGTAATTTGATGAAACTTTAACTGTTCGTTTGTGCAAACAACGTCGATTATTCCAAAACTTATGCTCACTAAGTAATTACGTACTTTACAGTTCCACAAAGTTTATTAACTTTTGTTAAGGAAGATAATTACTTTCAGTCTGGTAAAATAGGAACTCAGATGTATTGTAATATCTGGGATAGGACCCAGTCTAGGTAAATGACTAAGGATAAAATACGGTGGCTGTACTGAAAGTTTGCAGAAAAAAATTATTGAAAATGAAACCACATAACCGCTTCATGCAGTTATACAGTATTCAACCGATAATTTGAGATGAAGGTCATGACAATGTCGATATCCTGTACTAATCAAAACAGGCGGCGGAAGTATTCTTGGCTCTTCCTGTGCAACAAGCTCTGAAAATTCTCTTCTTAGGGCCGGATTTTCATAGTACACAACTCATCGCAGTACGCCATGAATACCGAATTACTCCTGCATCGGAGGCTATATTATATAATCTTGGAGTACTTCTCGCCTCTTTCAATTCACGAGGTGCGCACCCGTTGCCTGGTAGCCACCGATTGACTCATGCCACACAGTTTGTAAGTAGGCTGTTTAGGTTTTCTTATTGGTAACGCCACATAGCGCTCTGTATGAAAATCATTGGCTGCGCTGTGTGCAGTCTGTGGCTAGTTTGCATTGTTGTCTGCCATTGTAGCGTTGGGCAGTTGGCTGTTAACAGCGCGTAGCGTTGCGCAGTTGGAGGTGAGCCGCCAGCAGTGGTGGATGTGGGGAGAGAAATGGCGGAGTTTTGAAATTTGTAAGCCTGGATGTCATGAACTGCTATATATATTATGACCTTTGAACACTATTAAGGTAAATACATTGTTTCTTCTCTATCAAAATCTTTCATTTGCTAACTATGCCTATCAGTAGTTAGTGCCTTCCGTAGTTTGAATCTTTTATTTAGCTGACAGTAGTGGCGCTCGCTGTATTGCAGTAGTGCGAGTAACGAAGATTTTTGGTGAGGTAAGTGATTTGTGAAAGGTATAGGTTAATGTTAGTCAGGGCCATTCTTTTGTAGAGATTTTTGAAAGTCAGATTGCGTTGCGCTAAAAAATATTGTGTGTCAGTTTAAGGACAGTCATGTAGAATTGTTCAAAGTGGACGTTTCAAGTTACCTGGCAGTTCGACCGCCACATCCATCTTTTCTACTCCCGCCTAGCTAGTTCCGTTGTGGAGGGAGAGCCCTCCACGTTTTACATGATTACAAACCGACTTTCCCTATGCATGAACTAGTACTGCAATTAAAGTTTTGATTTTTACATTCTTGTACGGCACATTACTTTTGAAATTACGTCAACATGTTAATTACAGTTACATAAATTATCGTAAATAATCAGTAAAACATTTGCATGGATGTCGCATCAAAGTGCGTGGTTATACTGAAGTCACGTTACGTAAAACAACAGGCAAAGATGTTAGAAAAGACCATTATAAGTAGTATCAATAATAATGCTACAATGCCAAGGTGATGCCATCAGATCGTTCGAATACTGTTCTGTAACAATAACAATAACAAAAGCTAAGTATAAATGTTGTTAATTTATCGCAGAGCTTCTGTAAAATACAGATGCGTAGAAACAGTATAAGACTGGAGTGCTTGATGTGTGCACGTAAAATAACCAAATTCTTATAGAAGTTCTTACTGATAGGCTTCTTCTTCGCAGGTGATCACTGCTGCTTGATGACGAGCATGCTAGACAGAGGTACGGATGGTAAATGACGGCTCTTGTGCAGTTCAACTACAAACATAAAAACTACTTAAAAGGTGCGTGGCCATGTTTGCACACTGCTGGTGCCCTGAAGCCTGTCGGCGTTTCACAAAAACACAATATGCCATTGGCTACAGGGGGAAGGGGGAGAGCTGAGTTCCCGGAGTAATGTCAGCGATTCTGGAAAAGCTGCTGCTGACATCAGTTCCAGGAATGTTGATAGCTATGTCAGCGATCTTTGACGAAGAACCAAAAGTGCCCCTGTCCTGCTTGTTACCTGAGGAACCACGTAACATTTAAACACCGAATTGCTGTGCTGTCAATCCTTTGTACCGTGGGAACACCGCCAGGAAGGGCTTATTTCAATACTGGTACAAGTCCATTTCTGTTCATTTTGAGATACAGAGTTCTAAAGTTAAATGAGCGCTGAAAAATCTGCAGTTGAGATACCAGAAATATTCAAGCATATGGCTTCTTGCTACAAATCAACCTTTCTTTCTGTTTGTTTGGATCATTAATTTCAGAAGCATTAGAGGCAGAAAAGTGGAATGGACTTGTACCACTATTGAAATAAGCCCTTCACATAATATCCCACTAAGTGTTTAGTAAAATGTACATAAACATCTCTAAATTAATCTGAGTTAAACGTATGTGTCGTCCAGTAACCATGGCAGCATCTTCCAGTCAGAACCAATTTTTATGCCACACAGCCAAGAGCTCATATAATGAGTTTTATCTCCGCTACAGACTTTGGTAAATGTAATAACAACCCTAGCTTGCCTGAGATGATGGCAGACTCTGTCTAGTTTCCTTGATCTTCTAATGAAATGTGTCACAAACAGGTCAAGAGTGTGGCTGTGATTCGCTGGCTCAGTTTTGTGTGTAATTTTTGTTGGTTTGACGTCCCTATATTTAGGGAGCTGGACGTCCATGGACAGCAGTGGTTCATAGCGGCGCCGGCGCATCTCCGACCACGCACCATGCGTCTTCCAGAAGGCCGCACGCTACCACAATTGCCCATATGTCTGCTCTGGCTATCAATTTTCTTTTCATTTCACAAATCTGCAAAGCAAATACTTTTTATTCCCGTCTGTAAGCATTATCATTCGTACATACCACTAAGGACAGCAACCACGAAAGCTGACATTAAAACAACGATGCTGAGAATGTTGCAGGTTGTACCTGTCTTAACACACATATTAAACTTCTGTCTTGTGAATCGATCATATCCCTTTGAATAGAATAAGAATCATAGTTACACCTATTCCTAAGAGGGGTAACACACTATGACCTTGTGACTATCGATCGTCAGTAGGGTACCTTACTTGCTGTATCTAAAGCCCTGAAATACAATGTAATTATGAAGTCCATGATGCATTTTAAAAAACCAGTACAGGTAAATGACTAACAACAACGTAACAAATGATACAGTTTGAGGATGACAAACTAAAAGTTCTTTTTACAGTTTTTTATAAAATGCCAGCATTAGTTGCACATTTATTTTTACTTTAAAAACCACGACCGGCTTCCGCCCCCAAGGCCATTACCCACTGGCACGTGTCAGGAGTCCTGAGAGATTGAGGAAAATGGTTTTTAAAATAAAAAGAAATGTGCAAGTATTTCTGACGTTTCATTCGAAACCAATACTACAGCTGCGGAATGTGTATCAACAGGCTCCATACGCTGAACCAGGGTTTAATTTCGGCCGGAACCTCCCCCTCCCCCCCTTTTTTTTTCAACAGTTCAGCAGCGGAGATTTGAAATAGTACACGTGTATTAAATCACAACGTAACTATAATTTGCTGCTGCGCTAGCACAAGTGAACGTTAACTAGAATTTGCCGCTGCGCCAGCACAAGTGAACCTGACAATTGGTCGCCAACGTGACGTGACAGCAGGAGGTACAGTGTGTGTGTGTGTGTGTGTGTGTGTGTGTGTGTGTGTGTGAGACCAAAGCCGCCAAAAATTACAAACAACAATAGTGGTTTTTCAGTTCAATTTTTACACGTAGAGTCTCATGTTAATTCAATGGTAAAGACCTTTCTCTTTGGCTAGTAACATAGAAACTACTTAATTATTTTACGAGTGTAAAAGTGAGTCATAGATATTTTTCACTCTATTAGTTACATTTTACATTTAGAAGCGAATTCATATATTACCTGTATAAATAAAACTTGTGATTTCTTTTTCACTCACTATCGTGAAAGTTTCAGATGACAAAATCTGACTGAAGAACATTACAATGTAATGATTACATATGTCTTTCCCTATGACAGTGTAACATGATGTAGCGAGGAGAGGAGAGGAGATGAGGAAGATCACGGCAGCCTCAGGGTGAGGAGGGAGGAGGGGGCAATGTTTTATCTTTATCTTGCATTGTTGTCAACTCAGGCGCGACGCAACCATCAGCTGCTATGGTGCAAAATGCTCACGAAATTAACGTTAAGTGAAGACGTGGGAAATCGGAATTGATGGGGCAGGAATATCTTCATCGTCATTAACCGCTAAATGCCTTGTTGATCAATACTGAACATACGTTCATAGAGCAGCTACAAAACAACTGTTCGAACGCTGCGGCTGGCAGCACTTGAAAACATGACGTCATAGCCGCGAAGACTACCGACTTGTGCCAATATGTATGAAGCAGAACTATGGAGCAAAGTGACACTGGTACGGCGACAGGCGGTGGCAGCTGTTGTTTGTACTGGAACCTTGTGGTGTTATGTTTTTGATTATAAGATATCATGGTTTAAAAACCTGAATTTCAGAACAGTATTTTCTAAAAAATGATTTCTCATTGTAAGTCTTATTATCACAAGTCTCTCTCTGTGGCCGGGGGGGGGGGGGGGGGGATGGTAGAAGGTGGCGCGTTCCGGCACCTAAATTAAGCACTGCGCTGAAGAAGAATTTTTTTTACACTGTTTATAAACGTCCTTGGAGCCCACTCTTCGTCACACGACACTCACCTACTGGGGGAGTCCAGTCCTGCACATATCCTACCCAGCACACCATGAATGACGGTAAGATACGCTGCTGTGGTGCGGTGCCGCAAGTCTTCGAGGTTATGTGGTAGAGCTGGAACATACACGCTATCCTCGAAGCAACCCCACAAGGAAAAATAGCATGCGTCAAGTCCGGCGACCTTGGTAC
Organism: Schistocerca piceifrons; assembly: GCF_021461385.2. NCBI lineage: Eukaryota > Metazoa > Arthropoda > Insecta > Orthoptera > Acrididae > Schistocerca > Schistocerca piceifrons. The sequence continues at coordinate 767,268,018 of NC_060141.1, read as the reverse complement.
GTGACGGGAGTGGCGCCAGGTCAGCGCCGCCCACAACACGGCCTGTCCAGCGACGTGGCAACGTCTCAGTCAGGTAGTCTCGCACACAACTGTGAAAACGTGTAGGTGCACCATATTGTTGAAAGCCAAAATCCCTACTATCACTTTCACGTTGTAGCACGGCATACAGTTTCAGCATGTGTAGATGGGTGATACTTTTCTGTTACCGAAGAAGGAGGATGCATAGACTGTCTTGTTGGACATCGCACAGAACACTTTAGCTTTCTCGGAATACCGGACGTTTCTGACAGTTGCATGTAGATTCTCTGTCCCCCATACGAGTGTTTTGTGTCGCTTGACCTCTCCCAAAAAACTATAAGTGGCTTCATAACTGAATATTACGAGCGTCGTTCCGAAAGTAGCGCCTCCTATGTTTTTGTGGTGACTTTGGGTGTCCACGCCAGATGTCGTTGGTGCAGTGCTGATGCTTGAACCTTTCATTTGCATATGGTTCTGTTGTTCTGCGGTAGTTGGCGCCAGCAGAGGAGTGTTCCAAACTGGAGTCTAATAATTAGGGCTCGGATTTAAGTCATATTTTTCTCTGAACTATAGGGAGAATTTTAGAACAATTTATACACAAATCTAGGCATTTTAGTGTCGAAAAATGTATTTTGATTGTGCATATAAAGTCATATTTCAACAAATTTTAGTAATAGGTCATATTGCAGCTAACTTTTAATATAATAGGTCATATTTCCGTAACTTTTGCCAAAAATGCATATACCGTTTTTCTCGTATCTTACGGGACACACGAATAAGAAAATGAATATGTTGCTCACGAGACAATATTTAACGTGCTATTATGAAAGATAAACAGATAAATTAGTACACAGCTTTATTTCTGAGGACTGTAGCAGAAAATCGGTGTACTACAACAGTCGCTTCGCGAACATAAAACATTGTTGTGCGGAGTCGACAATCCGCTCTCAGAGTCAACAAACGCGGCTTCTGCCGTAATAATCATCGCAGTCGCACAGGTGTTCCCAGTAACCAGTTTGCACACAGCCTTTGCCTTGTTCAACATGCCTAAAGCAAAGTACTCCGACAGCGTGAAGTTGCGAGGATATGTTCGAGAATTTGGAGAGAAGTTCTTTAGTACTGATGGAAAAATATTATTTTGTAAACTGTGTGCAGTTAAAGTTAGTGCAGAAAAGCGCTTTAATGTGCAACAACACTGTAATACCGCTAAACACAGCAGCTGTGTGAAACGAAGTGCTCAAAATAACAGCAGGCAAATTCTGCTATTTGAACAGACAGGTCAATCGTCAACCGTACAATCATTCTGCAAGGATTTGTGTGAGATGATGGTGTCCTGCAACATCCCATTGAAAAAGCTGAAGAATCCACGCTTCAGACGGTTCTTGGAGAAGTACACAACACATCCAGTTGCAGATGAATCTACACTGAGAAAGAACTACTTATCCATATGTTACAATGATGTGTTCAACAAAATACGAATTACTATTGCTCAGCAAAAGATCTAGCTGTCGATAGATGAAACTACGGATATTAGTGGGCAATACATTGCAAATGTTGTTGCTGGTGTTCTGAAAGTTGATGGCCCTGGAGATATGTTCCTACTAACGTGTGAAGTTCTCGATAGAGTAAACAATTCGACGATTGCTATTTTGTTTGACAACTCTCTGAAGCTACTGTGGCCAGATGGTGTGAAAAGAGACAACGCTTTGCTGCTTCTAACAGATGGTGCTTCATATATGGCTAAAGCAGTCAAAGGGCTTCAGATTCTCTACCCCAGTATGGTGTACGCCACTTGCCTTGCACATGCGTTGCACAGAGTTGCCGAAGAGGTGCGATCAAATTACCCTGATGTGGACAAATTAATTTCCTGTGGCAAGAAAATCTATGTGAAGGCTCTGCTACAGGTGCAGAAATTCAAGGAACAAGCACCTTCAACGCCCCTCCCACCTAAATCTGTTCTTACACGATGGGGTTCTTGGCTTAATGCTGCTGAGTATTACTGCACCAGCTACATCCAAATAAAGACAATCTTCTTTGAGATTGATAGCAATGAATCAAGTGCTATCAAAATTGTGAAAGAAATTTTTACAGATACATTGTCTCGAAACTTGGCATGCATCAATGCCAATTTTACAGTGATATCAAAAGCCATCAAACGACTGGAAGCTATTGGCACTCATCTATGTGAGGCGCTGAGTATTGTGCAACATGTGCAGAGTGGGTTGGGTCGACCCCCCAGGGGCTCAGCATTCATTTGCTGAGTACAGGCTTTGCGACCCCGGGGTCCTGAGCTGGGGACTGGTCAGTGCCGCCAGTCTCCTGTCACCATGAGCCCCGGACGTGCTTCAGCGACCACCGCATGGCGCAGCAGTGGAATGTTGTGTGCTGCGGGGGATGGTAATCTTGGCTTGACTGCCTGGATTCCGAGGAAGGTAAACCTCTATAAAAACCCCTCAATCTTACGGTGTGCTGCGCGCCTATAAGATGCATGGCTGTTGGGGTGGAACAGTCACAAGCGGGCAACCTCTGGGGCACCTGCCGCACCCCAGTTGTATAAGGCTTACTCAGGCACGCGGGGCTCTGTCTGAGCGGACCTTTAGTTCCCTAGCTGCTCGTGGGACCACAATGGACCCTTTGACCTCTACATTTCCCCCTACCAGAGGATTGGGTGGGCCACTGGTAGGAAAACACACCCAATCGAAAAAGCGACTTTGTGCTGGGAGTCCTCCAGCGCCTGGTGTTACTAGAGATTTATCAGACTGTCGTAACAGAGCATATGCTGATATCCAGAATGTGTTTTTGATTGTCAAACGGAAGGAAGGTAGCTTTGAGAGAGTTTCTCCCTTTTACATCCACAAGGGTCTTGAGGGAATTGCAGGAACACTGAAATCTGTGAAGCGTCTGCGCAATGGAACTCTGTTAGTTGAAACTTCTAGTTCCCGTCTAGTCACTTCTCTTAGGAAAGCAACCTGTCTAGGAGAGTACGCTATCGAGACCGAGCTCCACTCCACTTTGAACTATAGTAAGGGTGTTGTGACATGTAGGGACTTGGTGGATATCCCCAAGGATGAGTTGAAATCTGAGTGGGCTGACGAAGGTATTGTCGACGTGCAGCATATTATGAAACGAGTCGATGGGGACCTAGTCAAATCCGACTCGTTTATTCTCACGTTCAATTGCCCGAGACTCCCAGAGCATGTTAAAGCGGGTTTCTGACGTTTGCCAGTATGGCCATATTTCCCCAACCCAATGCGCTGTTTTAAATGTCAGCGCTTTGGGCATACTACCTTGGGGTGCAATGGGATAGCCACTTGTGGTAAATGTGGTCAGCCTGCCCATGAAGGAGCCGATTGTTCATCACCTGTGAAGTGCGTGAATTGCTCTGGGAGTCACCCTGTCTGGAGCCGGGTCTGCCCCATCTATCTTGAGGAAAGGAAGATACAGGAGATCAAAACATCTAAGCGCATCCCCTATGGTGAGGCCAGGAAGCTCTTTAAAGCCATGCAGCCTCCTGTGTTTACAACATCTTTCGCTTCCACTCTGCAGAAACCGGTACAGTTGGCCACTGTTGCTACACAAACGGAGGTTGCTAGTGTCAGCACTAATACCTGCATTTGCCAGTGCACTTGTGCTGCTGCGGTTGTTTTGCAACCTGCAGCTCTCCCCACAATGTCGGACAAGGCCGTGGTTGCTGACATTGGGGTACTTCCTGCCCCTCCCCATATGGCACCTTCTGCCCAGGCGAGTAAAGCTCCAAAGTTGACAAGGTTCTGCATTCTAAGCCCCCCAAGACGAAGACGCCGAAGGTGAAGGTTTTGCCACCTGAGGAGTCTAGTCAGGGTCAGTCCGATGACGATGCCATCATACTATCTGACATCTCCCTTGGGTCGCCATCGGAGCAGATGGACATTGATGTCGACCGGGGGCGATCTTCTCGCCCCAGGAATAAATCTCCGGCCAGTACGGGCTCTCCTCCAAAGCACAGGGGCAGGGTGAAAATTCAGCCACCCTGATCACTGGCTCCCATATTACAGTGGAACCTGAATGGGTTCAGGAAGCATGTGGCCGAATTACAACTCCTTGTACGAGAGCGCCCCTTGTGCTTATGTCTCCAAAAGACACATTTCCGGGCCACTGATGCTCCTTCTTTAGGGGGCTATACCGTGTATCGAAAAGATGATCTGATGGGGGAAAGGGCAAAGGGTGGTGTTGCGGTTTTTGTCCATGACATGCACCACTCATCTGAGCTCCCTCTCGTTACGGACTTGCAAGCAGTTGCAGTTGACCTTCTTGTGGGGCGGAGGCTCACAATCTGTTCCGTTTACTTACCGCCTCAGGATGCAATAGACTCTCAGGCTCTCACAGACCTTATTACCCAACTCCCCCGCCCATTTCTCCTTCTGGGGGACTTCAATGCTCATAATGTCTTATGGGGCTCTACGACTACTTGCCCCAGGGGTCGCATTCTGGAAAGCCTCATAGCATGCGAAGAACTGTGCATCCTCAACTCTGGTGCTCCCATTCATTTCTGTACTGCTTCTGGGTCGTCGTCAGCTATTGACCTTTCCTTTTGCTCTCCAGCACTCGCGGATTCTGCTCTGTGGGAGGTTGCCGCTGACCTCCATTCTAGTGACCACTTCCCCCTTTGGATTCGCCCCCTGGATGAGACTGTGGCATTACCAGTGCCGCCCAGGTGGCACCTCTGCAGAGCTGACTGGACACTTTACAGCAATTTAGCTGTTTTGGAACACCGTGCCAGCGTCCACGAATGGGTCGACCATGTTACAGCCATGATCTCCCATGCTGCTGAATTGTCGATCCCACGGTCCTCAAGTCATCCCAAGAGGCGCCCTGTCCCTTGGTGGACCACTGAGTGCCGCTCAGCCATCCGAGCCCGCCGTGCAGCTCTGCGCCGCTTCAAGTGCCGTCCCTCAGCTGACAATCTTGCGGCCTTTCGGGTGGCAAGGGCCAAGGCGCGGCAAGTGATTAAAGAGAGCAAACGACGGTCATGGCAATCGTTCCTGAACTCCATCTCCCGCTCCACTACTTCTACAAAAGTATGGGAAGCCATCAGGAGGATTTCCGAGAAACGCAGCCAACTACCTGTCACGGCATTGCTGCATCAGGGTTGTCCACTCACGGCGCCGAGAGACATTGCCCAGACACTGGCCATGTATTTTGCCGAATCTACTGCCACTATTAACTGTGTTCCAGATTTCTGCCGCTACCGCACTGCCATCGAGAGGGATCACTTGGACTTCCGGTCTCCAAATTCTGAACCCTACAACTGCCCCTTCACAATGTGGGAACTGGATTCGACGCTGTCTGTGGTTCATGATACTGCGCCAGGTGATGATCAAATCCTGTACAGCATGCTGCAGCACTTGTTGCTGCCATCCAAGGAAGTTCTCCTGAATTGTTTTAATATGATATGGTCATCCGGCACGTTCCCTGACTCGTGGAGGGAGGCGATTTTGGTTCCCCTCCTCAAACCGGGAAAACACCGAATGCATCCCAGTAGTTATCGGAGTATTGCTTTGACGAGCTGTGTCGGGAAGACATTGGAACGCATGGTCAACCGTCGCCTGGTTTGGCTGCTCGAGACCAGGCAGCTCCTTAGCCACTCTCAGTGTGGCTTTCGGAGATGTCGTTCAACTATAGACAACTTGACCCTGTGCTTGAGGCGGCCATCCACCAGGCCTTCCTACGTAACCAGCATTGTCTAGGGGTATTCTTTGACATTAATAAGGCGTATGACACTAGTTGGCGCCGCCTTATCCTCAGTCAACTCCATCAGTGGGGCTTTCGTGGCCATCTCCCCATCTTCATTCGGTCCTTTCTTTCCCGCCGCCTCTTTCGATATCGGGTTGGTAATGTGCTATCTGATTTGTACGTGCAGGAGAATGGTGTTCCTCAGGGAAGCGTTTTAAGTGTCACCCTCTTTGCCATCGCCATTAACAGCATCACGTTCACTATCCGGAGTCCTGCCCAGTGCTCCTTGTTTGTGGACGATTTTGCAGTTTTCTGTTCTTCCTCCAGTCTTGTCACTGCAGCTTACGATAAAGCGATTAGAGGCATGGACTGCCAAGACAGGTTTTACCTTTTCTGCAGACAAATGTGTGTGTGTTCATTTTAATCGTTCTCGACGTGCTTTTACCTCCCCTGAATTGCGTCTGAGGGACACCATTCTTCCTTTTAGAGACACTGTGAGGTTCCTGGGCCTCACTTTTGATTCCAAGTTGTCGTGGTTGCCGCACCTTAAAGACCTCAAGGTGCGGGCCCTGAAGGCGCTGAATGTTTTGAAGTGTCTGAGCCAACGGTCCTGGGGAGCAGACCGGGCGCGTCTGTTGCAGTTTTATAGGGCTTTCGTCCGGTCGCGTCTTGACTATGGATGCACTGTGTATGGGTCAGCGAGGCCTTCGCATCTGAAGATTCTTGACGCAGTACACCATGAGGGTATCAGGCTGGCCACTGGTGCCTTCCGTACTAGTCCCATCCCCAGCCTGTGTGCTGAGGCAGGGGAACCACCGCTCGCCATCCGGCGGAAACTCCTCATGGTGCGACGGGTGTGTCAATTCCTTGCCTGTCCTACCTCCCCTGCATACCCTACTGTTACCCGACCGCCTATGGAACGTCCCTTTTCCAGTCGTCCAAGGGTAACGAGACCATTTGGGATTCGTGCTAAGCATTTGCTTGAGTCCCTTGGTGTGGAGCGTGTGACACCACAACTCCAGGGTTTTACCCGCCTGCCTCCCTGGTTGCTCCAGAGGCCCAGCATCCTTTTAGACTTGCCAGAGTACCGGAGGAGCTGCACTCCTGCGTTTGTTTTTACCTCCTTATTTTACGATATTTTAAACCAGCATGCCGAGCATGTACCAGTATTTAAGGATGGCTCTAAACAGGGGGACTCTGTCGGTTGTGCTGTTGTTTTCCCTGATCGAGTCGTCAAGTTACGGCTTCCTGCAGCGTTTACCATCTTTGATGCCGAATTGTTTGCGATCTTGCGGGCATTGGAGCAGATGAGATGTGTTCCCAGTCTTAAGTTTCTCATATGTTCTGACTCCCTGAGTGCCCTTCAGACCATGCAACACTTGTACCCAGCGGATACGGTCGTCCAGAACATCCATGATGCCCTACTCCACCTGCAGCGGCAGGGGAAGGAGGTTTCTTTCTGCTGGGTGCCGGGGCACGTGGGTATTAGGGGAAACGAACTGGCGGATGTGGCTGCCAAAGATGCATGTTCCCTCCTTCACGTTGTTGAATGTGCCGTCCCCCTCCATGCTGTTACCTCCCTTTTGCGTTTTCGTGTTATGCGTCAATGGGAAGAGGAGTGGCTGGCAGTCGGTGAAAATAAGCTGCGTCTGGTCAAGGCCACCACGCGGCCATGGCGTACGTCCTACAGTCATGCAGGCGGGATGAGGTTCTCCTCACTCGCCTCCGCATCGGGCACAGTCCCTTAACGCACGGTTTTTTACTCCGGCGGGAGGGCCCCCCAATCTGCAGTGCTTGTGGCGTCCAGATTACTGTCCGCCACATTTTACTTGACTGTCCTTTATTCTCTGACCAGAGGGCGGTGGTTTCCTTGCCACCGGATTTGCCCTCTATTTTGCAAGACGACGCAACGACTGTGGTTAAGGTCTTACGGTTTTGTGTCCTGTCCAATTTGTTGCCTCGGATTTTAGGGAGAGGATTTTAATGTGCTGCTGGGTGACTGGCTCACCCAGGCTTTAGGTAAGAGGTCCGCCAGTCACGATTACCTACTTGTTTCACTTCGATTCTTGTTCTCTTTTCCTTGTGTTTCCTTTCCTTTTTTAGTGCGTTTCTTCTCCTCTTGTTTTGCCTCTGTATGTGAGGATTTGAAACTGCGTCAGGCCTGTGTCTTTTAGCCGTTCTCCTTGTTCGCTGTCCGTCTTCGTCCCTTCTCCGCATGTGTTCCTGTTTCTATGCGTTTGAGCGCTGATGACCACGCTGTTTAGCACCCGAAAACCACAAACCACACACACAGAGTTGGGTCGAGCTCATGGTCATGTGGTTGACAAAGTGAAAACCAAATTGCGAAGTGTTCTCCAACAGAATCCTGGATATTCTACACTGTGCAAAATTAGTGACAGTGTTCCAGGGAATGCCGCAACATGTGAAGATACTGAAACAAAGTTGAACTCCAGTGACCTGGCTACCTTCAAATACGCTCCAGTGATGTCTTGTGAAGTTGAGAGGAGCTTTTCCAGGTACAAAACTATTCTCAGCGACAACCGTAGATTTTTGACAATGGAAAACTTGAAAATGCACTTTGTGATCCAGTGCAACTTTGCAGATACTGAAGATTGACGTACGGTATTAAGTAATGTGAAACCCCTTAAATAGTATGTAGAAATAAAAACATTGTTTTACTGTTTCGATAGATGATCTTTTCACTGTACTTTGTGTTTAGAAAATAAAACATTCAGACATTCAAAAAATAGGTGCAAATTAGCCACAAACCCTACAGGAAGAAAGAACTAGACTTACAATATTTTGAGAAGTGAATTTTGTATTACTTTATGGTGAATAAAAAGTTAAATAAACAAACAAGAATGCTTTAAATAAACTTCTATTAGTCATATTATATTTTTTAAGTTCATATTTATGTAAGTTTTAGGTCATAAATGCTTCCATATTTCACTGTTTTTTGGGTAATTAAAATCCGGGCCCTACTAATAGTATGGATGTGAATTCCTCACTGCTGAAGAAATAGTTCCGACTGAAATCCATCGATTCTTGCTAAATGTGTATGGGGACAGTACAATAAACGTGAGCAATGTGAGGCGATGTGTGCGGCATTTTCAAGGTGATGAAAAGGGTGTGCATGACAAGCGACGTCCCGGGCGTCCCTGCACGGCTGTCATCCCTTGCAATAAAGAGCGTCTTGATCAGATCATCCATGCTGATCGGCGGATAACGACCAGAGCTGTAACGCCTTGGAAACGTTATTGGAACTTCTTGGTTGTAGCAAAGTCTACTCGAGATGTGTTCTGCGGAAGCTTGCAGGAGAACAAAAAACTTATCGAATGTAATTTTGTCGGGACCTACTGGACCAATATGAAGCTGAAGGTGACAGCTTTCTGAATAGCATCGTCACCGGACGTGAGACGTGCTGTCACCACTACGAGCCGGAATCCGAAAGACAGTCCACGGAATGGCGTCATGCGAATTCTCCGTCAAAGAAGAAATTCAAGAACAGACGTCTGCAGGCAAAGTGACATGCACAGTCTTCTGGGAAAGCTAGGACGGCCGGCCGGTGTGGCCGTGCGGTTAAAGGCGCTTCAGTCTGGAACCGCGTGACCGCTACGGTCGCAGGTTCGAATCCTACCTCGGGCATGGATGCGTGTGATGTCCTTAGGTTAGTTAGGTTTAATTAGTTCTAAGTTCTAGGCGACTGATGACCTCAGCAGTTGAGTCGCATAGTGCTCAGAGCCATTTGAACCATTTGAAAGCTAGGATGTGGTTCTTTTGGATGTCCTGGAGCCTGGAGAAACTGTCAGTTCATCACGTTACAACACGTCACTGACTAAGCTGAAAGCCCCAATTTCCAGCGTAAGGCCAGTGAAGAAGATCAACTTTCACCTGCAACGTGATAACGAGAGACAGACACACCAGTTCTGCGACCACGCATTTCATTGCAGAATTCAGCGGGACTGTCTTGCCAAATCCGCCGATTTAGCGCCTTCAGACTTCCATCTCTTTGGGCCTCTGAAAGATTGACTATGTGGTGAACATTTTCAAGACTTGGGTGCTGTTTTCAAAACCGTAAGGAAGTGGTTAGCCTCAGCTGTTTCCGATTTCTACAAGTGCGACATGCAGGCTCTGATTCATCCTTAGCAAAATTGCATAACAAATGGCGGTGAGTATGATGGTCTTTAGCTGAAATACTGCTCTATGTAGCTGTGATGTTGTGATTTATGTATCTCCTGTGGTTCCCATGAATCAAAATAGAAGGCATTACTTTCGGAACGACCCTCGTAATTTGCCTACGAGTCCTTCTCAAGATAGTTCTACACATCAGTGTAAAACCGCCGACGGTGCAATTTTTTTCATCGCTTCTGGATTGTAAGAAGATCAGTTTGAACGGCTTCACTATTGGGAAAGATTTTCCATATTCCTGGCTGAGGGATGTTCACTTCGGCGCTAGCTCGACAGGTAGGCTTTTTCCGACTTCGCACCATCGTGTCCTTCACACTGTCCACTATCTGTTGCACCACCGATCGGCCCGCACGTTTACATCGCACAAACAACCATCTGCTTCGAATTTTCGTTGTAAGCCGGTGGTGTTCTGTGACACGGATATATCTTTGCACGCTTGCTACCGATTGGCTCCGGTCAAATTCCAGCACACAAAATGTTTTCTCTGCCTGGTTCGCTGCCACTTTCAGGAACTGTCGCCCATGTCAGCGGTTTTCCGAACTAACGTACCGGTACCACATTGAATAGAAAAAAAAAAACTTTGACAGTTTCTCTTTGTAATGTTCTAATCTTATTTTTACTGCTACTATACGCCTGCTATAGTTCATTAATCTATCCCGTCACAGCAACTGCTTAAGACTCAGGATGAAATAATTTGATACAGCTTCTGTTTTCTTCTGTCTGTGGTTACGAGCTTTCTCAGAGCTAGGACGCAAGTGCGGCTTTTCTGATGCTTATTCATCATTTCCAGTAGCACATAGTAACAATTCTGACATGTACCAACCACTACTCACAGAGAGATCCAGTGTGAGCTGTAATTATCGTATGGCAGCTAAACTTGGGAGATATTCTGATGCGTTAATGCAGGCCCAATTTAAGCTGGAAAAATAATTAGTTTCAGTTTTGGTCACCAGGAGCAAATCCGGCGCTGTCAATTCATGGAAGACGTATGGAAATGTTTTCATATGTAATGGATTAGGAACAGAATGCACACAGCAAAAGCCAAACAAGTGAGAAACGCCTAATGTTGATTTTGTTATTTAAAAGTTGCTTGGTCAACGAGATGCCGTAAAGCGCTGGATTTCCAGGTGGTGGCGAAAATTTGAACTTTTTTTCCACGGTGAATCGATTCTGAATTAAAGGACCAGCATATCTACCAAGCGTCGCTGTCATACGATAATTACGGGACACACTGGATCTCTGTGAGTAGCTGCACATTAATTATAACAACTTGGTACATATGCGCGAGTGGCGATGAGACTAATATAATTTTTCTGTGGAGAAATATAAACTTTCAACTTTACAACTTTACACATTAAGGTAATAACTTCTTTGAATTCTTTATTCCACACTGCTATACCTATACGGCCCAAGTTATTTAATCCTACGTTCTGTTCTGTGTGTGTTTAATACGTGACCTGTTGATGTCCGTTTGTCTTTTACGACGAAGCAAGACTACTATATAGTAATTACTTTATATCTCGGTAACCATCACAATAACACAAGAAAGAGAACGTGCTACATGGTTACAACTGTTATTATATTACCCTTAACTGAAATACCTGAGACACTTAACATACTTCGTTAGAAATGTTACGTATACACTACTGGCCATTATAACTGCTGCACCTCGAAGATGACGTGTTACAGACGAGAAATTTAACCGACAGGAAGAAGATGCTGTGATATGCGAATTATTAGCTTTTCAGAGCATTCACACAAGGTTGATGCCGGAGGCGACAAATACAACGCGCTGACATGAGGAAAGTTTCCAACCGACTTCTCATACACAAACAGCAGTTGACCAGCGTTGCCTGGTGAAACGTTGTTGTGGTGTCTCGTGAAAAAGAAGGAGAAATGCGTACCATCACGTTTGCGACGTAGATAAAGGTCGGATTGTAGCCTATCGCGATTGCGGTTTATCGTATCGCGACATTGCTGCTCGCGTTGGTCGAGATCCAATGACTGTTAGCAAAATATAGAAACGGTGGGTTTAGGAGGGTAATACGGAACGCCGTGCTGGATCCCAACGGTCTCGTATCACTAGCAGTCGAGATGACAGGCATCTTATCCGCATGGTTGTACAGGATCGTGCAGCAACGTCTCGATCCCTGAGTCAACAGATGGGGACGTTTGCAAGACAACAACCATCTGCACGAACAGTTCGACAACGTTTGCAGAAGCATGGATTATCAGTTCGGAGACCATGGCTGCGGTTACCCTTGACGCTGCATCACAGACAGGAGCGCCTGCGATGGTGTACTCAACGACGAATCTGGGTGCACGAATGGCAAAACGTCATTTTTTCGGATGAATCCAGGTTCTGTTTACAGCATCATGATGGTCGCATCCGTGTTTGGCGACATTGGAAGCGTGTATTCGTCATCGCCATACTGGCGTATCACCCGGCGTGATGGTATGGGTGCCATTGGTTACACGTCTCGGTCACCTCTTGTTCCCATTGTCGGCACTTTGAACAGTGGACGTTACATTCCAGATGTGTTACGACCCGTGGCTCTACCCTTCATTCGATCCCTGCGAAACCCTACATTTCAGCAGGATAATGTACGACCGCATGTTTCAAGTCCTGTACGGGCCTTTGTGGATACAGAAAATGTTCCACGGCTGCCCTGGCCAGCACATTCTCCAGATCTCTCACCAACTAAAACGCCTGGTCAATGGTGGCCGAACAACTGGCTCGTCACAACACGCCAGTCACTACTCTTGATGGACTGTGGTATCGTGTTGAAGCTGCATGGGCAGCTGTACCTGTACACGCCATCCTAACTCTGCTTGACTCAATGCCCAGGCGTATCAAGACCGTTATTACGGCCAGAGGTGGTTGTTCTGGGCACTGATTTCTCAGGATCTATGCACCCAAATTGCTTGAAAATGTAATCACATGTGAGTTCTAGTATAATATATTTCTCCAATGAAAACCCGTTTATCATCTGCATTTCTTCTTGGTGTGGCAATTTTAATGGCTAGTAGTGTATATTCGTATTTTTTTTTCTGTGGATGCAAAATCTTTCAGGTACTGTATTATTTTTAGCCATTTCCCTATTTTTTTAAATGTTCAGGACGAAATTACTGATACTTATGCAAATATAACCTGTACGACAAATATCACTAGAGCTTTCGTACGTGCCATAGAATGAACACCGCCTTAATTAAGGTAAAATTTGACCTAAAATATGCCATGGACAATAGTGGGGCAACAATATTGTCAGTACAAGACTTCAACAAACACTGGACATACTGCTAGGAAGAATGTGAGGGCTAAAAAAAATTCGAATAGTACAAAAAGTGGTTTGAAAAGCTATTTGTAAAGAAAATAACAGCGCGTTGTCTGTGGGAATGAAAAGTCGTCGTGAAAGCACGGTCTCTCAGGATTGCCACAGGGTCAGTACTGGACCAACTACTGTCTTCCTTGAATGCCAATGACACCTCGTCATCTCTGACCTCTGCATGTATCATTTCCGTACCCATGGTCACTAACTTTACCTGAGTGCCAGACCTGAAGATAGTAGTTTAATAGGTGCAAAGCATGGGACTTAAACGAAATGCGAAAAAGTGCCAAGTAATTCTTGTATACCACAAGCTCTGAACTCCGGAAACAAATACCTCCAATTATTCTCTACGGTATTCCAGTACTTAACCAAGCAAACAGCGAAAAAAGGACTACCTCTGGATCATCGTCTCAACTGGACAGAAAATAACCTCGCCACGTTTACGAAGACACCTGCTTGTATCCATGCCTTTCGTTTCATATTTCAACGCTACTGCCATGTAATTGAAGACGGCATGAGAAGTGAGAACGCTAGACGAGTGGAACTAATCATGAACACTTTTGTGTGTTGCATTTGCAAGGCCCATGCGTATGACACTGTGTTTCATACGCCCAGTTCGATTGATTGCGGCCAGACAAGTATGTGACCCCATACGCTGAGATTACTTCACCGGCTCCTTGGTGCACACGCATCCCAATACCTCACGTCAGCGATTACGTACCTGTCATCTCATCTTAATCTAAACAGACGGTCTCACCTAGTACCGCTGCTGTGACCATCCATAGAACTTACAGATTCACTAACTTCTTCCCTGTTACTGTCATCTGCCTCTGGAATAAGCTTCTTCCATCCCCCTCATAACGTTTTCTCAAAAATTAACGTCTATTGACCAGTTATCCCTCTGTCAAACGATAAAGAAAATGCTCCCATATTCTACAACGTATACTTTTTTTCTTTTCGCTTCTCACTCACTCACATCAGTTTCCTTTCCACTGTCTCCATCAATTGTAGTTTATCACGTTCCCATTTGTGAGACCTTAACTTTTCCCGGCGAATTGAATGTTCGAACAACTTATGGGTTTGCTGCCGGGAGACGTCGTCGACCACCGCCGATATTTCGACAGGAGCACACCCTGCCATTCTCGAGGTACAAATGCAAAGAGGAAGAAATGTGCAAGGAAATTTAATACCTCGGTTCACAGAGGAGAAACAAGGAAGATACCACACACAGAACAAGTGTCAACACAAACAAAGATGACCAACACCAGAGATATCGATAGTGACTAATCAACAGGTGAGGTAACACTAATTCTGTCCCTCGGTTTTTTGATGAGAGACAGAGACGGAGTCCAGGCAGCATTTAAACAAAATCCACCATGTCTGTTAATAAGGTTACTTGATAGTTTGATTTCAACTGCTTCCTTTATAACACTATCCCAATAGCTGGACGTGCTCGCCAGAATCTCCGTGTTATTGTATTCCATAGGATGGTTCAAATGGTTCAAATGGCTCTGAGCACTATGGGACTTAACATCTGTGGTCATAAGTCCCCTAGAACTTAGAACTACTTAAACCTAACTAACCTAAGGACATCACACACACCCATGCCCGAGGCAGAATTCGAACCTGCGACCGTAGCAGTCCCGCGGTTCCGGACTGAGCGCCTGAACCGCTAGACCACCGCGGCCGGCTCCATAGGATGACCGGTGTCAAGGCAGTGTTCTGCAATAGCGGATATGCTCGGCTGTTGTAAGCGTGTGTGACGCTTATGTTCAATATACCGGTCTTCCACAGTCCTGATTGTCTGACCAGTATATGACATGCCACAACTGCAAGGAATACGATATACCCCAGCCTTACGCTAACCAAGATCATCTTTTACGGATGCCAAGAGGGCCTTAATCTTAGAAGGTGGTCGAAAAACACATTTCACATCATATTTCCGAAAATACGGCCAGTCCTGTTGGAAATGCTTCCTGCGTACGGCAAAAAGGCCGTAGACTTAGGTGCCATTTCGTTGCTATCGTCACTCACCCGTTGCACAAAAGGCTGATAGCGCAACGCACGTTTTATCTGCCTCTCACTAAAACAATTCTAACGAAAGGTGACTTCGAGATTTGATAGCTCAGCTGCCAAACTCTCAGGGTCTGAGATAACATGGGCCCTTGGAACCAAAGTACGAAGTACTCCTTCACGCTGAGCTGGATGGTGACAGCTATCAGCTCGCAGATTCAAGTCAGTGTGATTAGGCTACCTATAAACAGAATGTCCCAAAGTACCATCAGTCTTCCTTTTGACCAACACATCAAGGAAGGGAAGGCATCCATTCTTTTCCACCTCCATAGTGAACTGAATATTAGGGCAGATTGAATTCAGGTGTTCCAAAAACCGATTTAAATTCTCATTACCATGAGGCCAGACAACAAAAGTTCGTCTACATATCTGACTCCAATGCACGTTCCTCAAAGTCCTCCATAAGCAAATTGGCCACAATAGGTGACAATGGGCTTCCCATCGCAACTCCATCAGTCTGGTCGTAGTACTGACCACTGAATAAAAAGTAAGTGGAAGTCAGCACATGTCGAAACAAATTTGTGAACTCGACACCAAACTTAACCTCAATTAGCTGCAACGAATCAGAGAGAGGAACGCGAGTGAAAAGAGAAACCACATCAAAAGACTAAAAAAAATATCAGTCATTCAAACGCAATCCCTGCAATCGACGTAAGAAATCTGCAGAGTTCTTAATGTGGCGTTCAGACCTACCTACTAGTGGGCTTAACAAACTAGCGAGATGTTTAGCTACACGATAAGTCGGAGCACCAATATTAGAAACAATAGGCCTCAACGGGACAGCCTCTTTATGGACCTTAGGGAGGCCATATAATCTAGATGGCCAGACCTCACACATTGTGCAACAGTATTAAAGGATCACTTTTTCGAATCCAACGCTCAAGTTCGAAAATTGGGTCAAAGTTGCCTATAACCTACCTCTCTACTGGTGCAAAAGCACCTTACGATGTCATTCGCGGGCTGGGCGAAGCTTCAGACAGCGAGGTGTCGACACTTGAAATGAAAAGGCTACAACTCAGAAGGTCACGTCACCACAATTCTGTCCAACGTCACCGCGAACGTGTCACACGATGGGAAAGCCGTTGCAGCCACACGATGGACGGGCCGTTACAGGCCCTGTTGCCCACATCCCACCCCTTCTTTTGACGCCTGTGTGATGAAGGTTAGGGCCACGAAGCCCAGCGCTGAAATCAGGTGGATTTCTTACGAGCGGTTGAGTAAGACATTTCAGGAACGCCGCTGCTCAGAATCGGCACGGAAAGGTCTCACGGGTTGGCATAAAAGACGTCAATCGGACCACCTCTTTCCCTGGGGCGTTGAGTCCCACAAATTTCGCGATCGAAAACGACAGTTTCAGTCAACCTTTGGCACTACTGACACTCTATAGTGTTCCACCCGTTGTCTAAGGACACTGTGAGGCTGCAATTTAATACACTTTTGCGCCAGGTGCTGTGTGTTTTGCAGATCAATTTCCTTCAGTTTATTTCATTTAGTACATTTTGGCACCTAATGTGGAGCAACATTAGTTTCATATCAATTCAGTCAAATTAAAATCATTCCTTGTATTTTGTCATCCAGTACGAGGCCATTTCTGTCAGTTCCATTCCACCACAATAATGTTGTATATTCAATGTTGCTACTGTAGATGTAGATGTAGATGTATCTAATGAATGTAACATTTGTAGAATGCCCCTAATGTCGCCAGCTTCAGTAAACCAACATATAAAAATTAAACAAATATCTCAATTCCATTCACCCATGATGATGTCCCGCTCCGATACAATGTATTTGTATTTGAACTTACGTGGAAATGTGGAACGAGCCACGTGCTTAAATCATTTTCGGGAACCATCAAAGCCTATGCTTAAAGTGCTTGGTGCACCAAGCAAGAGATCATTGCACCAGTATCTGGATTCGATCTACATCTGCCTCAACTCCATGTGTCGTAAAACATCTTGTGACGACGCAAGGGGGTAGTAAACTGCATGGAAGCAGGATGAACTGGTGGATGATCTGGATATATCTGGACGTATCCTGCACCGTTCAGTGTTTCCTCAAAAAAACAACAGGCGTATCCAGAAATCGTACTGTATAACGCAAACCGCATTACACTCCCTGAAGACGCTACAACCACAAACGAACTTCACTCAAGAAACAACAGCTAACAGTCACTACTCTTACATGTCATATACCATCCGGAAGACGAAATCCCACGGACTGCTACGGTCGCAGGTTCGAATCCTGCCTCGGACATGGGTGTGTGTGATGTCCTTAGGTTAGTTAGGTTTAAGTAGTTCTAAGTTCTAGGGGACTTATGACCTAAGATGTTGAGTCCCATAGTGCTCAGAGCCATTTGAACCATTTGAACGAAATCCCAGTTTTGCTAACCGGTTTTCGCTGTCATGTTTACATCTTACGTCTGATTCGATTTTGCAAGACCAATCAAATATACGAGGTGCGACAATAAAGTAATGAGACTGTTGTGAAAGGAAAGTTGCTTACCGTTTTAGTCAAGTTTAGTGTTGTCTGCTTCAAAGTAGTTCCCTTCTGACTGCACACACTTTTTCCAACGCTTCTGTCATTGATGGTAACATTTCTGGAACTCATCTTCTACAATATCCTCCAAGACCCTCGTCACAGCTTTTTGAACATCTTGTGTTGATTGAAAGTGGTGTCCCTTGACCGCCGTTTTGAGTCTTGGAAATAGAAAAAAGTCGCACAGAGGGATAGCTGGTGAATAGGGTGGCTGTGGTGGTACTGAAATTTGTTTTGAGATTAAAAATTGCTGTGCTGACAGAGCAGTATGGGGATGGCGCATTAACGTGATGTAGAATCCAACTATCAGCAATGTTGGCACGGACACAAAGAACGTTTTTACGAAGTCTTTCTAAAATGTCTTTGTAGTAATATTGGTTAAGTGTTCGTCCAGGAGACACCCACTAGTAGAAGGGCAAGGTTCGTGTCAGCTCACTTTGCATTGTTGACAAATTTATTCAAGATGACGGCGATGACGTCATCCAAGATGGCGGCATGTAGACTTGGCAACAGTGCATGACGTCATCCAAGATGGCACCTTTTGGCGGGAAAATAGGCCAATTGTCCTATGTCCACTAACCTAACCTCCAGAAAGAATGGCGGGAAGTTTGAATTTTGGCGGGAAAATAGACCAATTGTGCTATGTCCACTAACCTAAGCCTCCAGAAGAAAAAATGGCGGGAAGTTGGGATTCCAACAGGATAATGCATGCAAAAACCGTACATGTCTTTATTATTATTCATTATTATTGATTATCATTTATTAACATTCACTATCATTTATTATTATTTAAATAGACCAATTCGGCTACGTCCACTAACCTATCCCTCCAGAAAAAATAGGCGCCAAATTCAAATTCCAACAGGATAATGCATACAAAACCGTCCTTCTCTTTTATTGTTATTTATCATTTGTTATTATTATTCGCCTGCGTCCACTAACACAGAATCAAGATGTCCGATTTCCGCAGTCAGAAAACCATTTTCTTTACATCCACAACGAAAATCTGTCCCAACTTCAAATTCCAACACAATTACGAAATAGCCCACATTCCATTTCACTTTTTTTTTCACTGCTAACCTATCAAAATCGCATCAAATAATAATAAATTGCAGTTGTACTAACGTAAGTCAACTCCTGTGGATTGGCAGGAAAAGAGGATGGAAGTCTTTATTTCAACAGGTACGGTCATCACTTAGTACACACATGTTGGAGATGGCAGCTGCACCCAGTGCGCTCACCACGATGTTCACACAAGAATTGGTTTAGTTGAAATCGTCGCCAGCAGAGGGACCTACTCCTGCCCGCCACGGTCGCCGCAGGTAAGGGAGCGACCGCATACCCCCACGTCACGGCCGGTCCAGCGTTCTCGTCAACAACAACATATTTTCCCGGACAGGGTAGTCTACTCCATCCCCAAAGCAGCACGTTGAAACCTGCACATCTCTACGAAAGATAGAAAACCATCCCTCACGTTTCCCGCCAATTTTCTTCCTGCAGGACACGTTGCACCCTGTCCATACCTACTTCACGACGCCCTTGTAAAAACTTGTTTTGCTCACAGATGCTGTCTACACGTTTCCCGCCAAAATTCTTTTTCCCTAACAACTTAGTACCTGCCAAGACCCACCGTTCACCATCTACCACATGTGTTTCTCGGACAAAGAACGCACTGCCTCGCATGTCGCGCCAAAAGCTATTTCCTGAAGACTGGAAACTTCCACAACAGCAAGTGTGTTCGGCCCCAACTTAACTGATCACCCTATTCTCATTATCCAAACAATATTCTCCCATTATCAACACATTCCTGTATACATGAGCGATCGCACGTCCCTAGTCGAGTGGGCAATCAATTTAATTTAACACAAATTGCCCATCACTACTTAATTAAATCGACCAATTAATTAACCTCTCTCGTCCGAAAATGCAAAGTCCACATGGACCTCGAATCAATTTTCGTCCACCTGGACTTCGAATGAAATAGTTAAACTCTCTACCGACCACTACATCCCCTTACCGATCCATGTTTATTCGCTGACATGTACTAATGTGTACTCCACTCCTAGCAAACAAAGACGCTAACCTAAGTCACCTTTGCCTTTCTCTCTCGTGCCACGAACTCGAGGCCGCCCACGTCACAGTCTCCACCTTTATACTCATGTCCGACATACTCCTCTGTAAATATTCTAACTATGAACCGAATACGGTTGTTCAATCCACGCCATCTAGGACATGGCCAGAGCACGCCTTCCAGTACCTAAGCCGACAACATCGCTCGCTCCACATGTAGTTAACCGCGACTACTGCAATACATCGCGTGCTCGCAGCTACTCCCCCCTGCAAATCGATCTAACGCGAAGTTCGCAACTCAAATCCTCATCTGCACAAAATAAGAAGTCAATCAAATTTTATATAACTGCTCACAAATATTTAACCTTCTCTTTACCAAGGAGAAAAAAAAAAAACAGCTAACAATATTCATAGCCAAAAACATTTCCTTCAGCACCATTATTAATACCATCAACATCCAATTACACCTATATAACATACTTTTAATAATAAATCACCCATCCTAACACACTTTATTATCTCAAATCCTCAATTCACTCTCCGTTCTAAATACGATCAATTATTTTTCCATTATTTTATAAAATGCTCAGCCCTTCACCAGGTCCAGCAACCATCTGACTAGTTCAGCTGTCAGCTACTAGGGGCGCTAGTGAACTCATTCGCCACCACCACAGAATTCTCAACAGACATTCGTTCATCCTAAGATCATGTGATACTACGTCATCACACTTATATAAGGAGTCACCCCCTGGTCATCTTTCTCACTCTTCAGTTGTCTGCCGCATCGTGCGTTTGATCTCGTGTGTGTGTGTGTGCGTGTGTGTGTGTGTGTGTGTGTGTGTGTGTGTGTGTGTGTGTGCTGTATCTGTTTTGTTAAGATGAAGCACGTTAACAATACCCAGGAGTCTGCTGCGAAGAGACTTAGACTCCAGGATTCTCCATTATCGAGTAAGTAAATAATTTTTATTATCATTTTTCCTTTATATCATATATACCCTGCTTATTAATTATATATCTCATTGTTATAGCTGACTTTATCATCGAGTCTGAGGAGCGGGCTGGAGTCCAACAGGCCCCCGTGCCCCAGCCACAGCCGGAATTGCCCTGTGAGTATAATTTTAATTCTAGCTTGTTGGTCGTTTATATTAACCATTAAGACATTTGTTTTCTTATTTCGTACTGGTTATTTTTTTCTTTGTTTCTAGATCACTTAAGGCAATTCCAGCTCGAGCTAGAAGCAGAGCCCGGGACTGTCCCACGTAGCCCCCTACATAATTGGGTTCAGCCCCCAGCTCCAGAACACCGCCACTCATTTAAAAAAAAAAAAAACTAAAATTTTTATGTCGTTCTGTTACAGGATACCCGATTGATGATCTCATAGCCATTGATCATGAGATCGAGGCCATTCAACGGCAAATAGAACAACAACAACAACAGCCCACTCGTAAGTTTTATTTTTTTAAAATACCTATCTTTAATAATAATAATATACTTATTTCTTTTTCTCTAACAATCCTATTTATAAAATATCTTGTTTGTTTGTTCTAGATGATTATAAACAATTAATGGACGATGGGCTCGATGAGATTTTTGAGGGAGCAGTACACTGCCCCGATGGATTGGTCACGCCTTGGAGTCAGTGCCAAAAAGGTAATTAGTCCTTCTCCTTATAACCATGTGTGTGATCGTTACAATTCACGTACGTATACAATGTACTTATTTACTTTATCTCTACAGAGATCGACCCTCAGCCCACTGTTGCGCGCGTGCCTGTCGCGGCGGCTAAGCCGGGAAATCAGCAGCGCCCCCGGAGACGTGCATCGCCGCTCAAAGCGCCCCTTGTCGCCTCACGCGAAGCTGCCGCCTCTGTCAAGGCCACCGAAGCCGTGCCCGACCGCTCCTGCACTGGGACTCCCCCCAGGCCGCCGTCACGGACCCCGCCCTCGGCTGCTCACACTGGGGCACACGCACCGCCCCCTCACCATCGTGCGAGGTACACCACGCCTCGCGTAGTTATAGCAATAGTATTAGTGATCATTCTGTGGCTAGTGGCAGTTCTCTCTCCCGCCCTTTTAGTCAAGTAGATCAGGTCGGTGACACCATACCTCAGTTACAGTACTCGGCGATTGCCGACGCCTTTGAGGAGCGAATCTCGGTCACCAGGATCGAAAACCCGGCAGGGGGGTACCGCGATCCTGTTCGATTTTTAAACGCGTGCCTCCCTGTCCTGGAAACCGAGCTCCTCAAGGTAGTCGATAATCCGTATTACCCTGCCGTTAAGTGCAGTGCAGTGCTATGCATTGAGTTATCGCCCCCCCCCCCCTCCCCAAAGATCAGTCTGGTGATGGAGAGACCAGCATCCATTATCTTTGGGGGGATAATGACGTCATAACGTGGAGCACATCAGTCGAGTAGTGGTTTCGTAAATCCACCTTGAGTGTCACATTGGGCCGGTTTTCCGAGATGGAAGTGAACGGCTCAGCTAAGGCACTCAGCAGAATTCTACACCTGGACATCCATATACATGTCCACGATCCGTTAAATGGAGGGTCTAGCTATATTAATCTCCCTCAAGATATAGCTAACAAGAGGGCGTGCATTAATGTCCAAAATAGAAAAGATCATGCTTGTTTTGCATGGTCAATCCTGGCTTGTGAAAGAAACTATAATTATACGGATCGCCCTTATCGTCCAGGTACATACAAAGTCAGTCATATTAACACATACTATAACTTTGATGGTATTGAGTTCCCCGTGAAGATCCAGGACATACCGAAATTCGAGGCACAAAATACCGGAATATCGGGACACGTTTATGGCCTGGAGAAGAAGAAAAGCAAGTCAGACGAGCAAGACAAGCATGTAGTAGTCGGCCCCCTCCATTTCTCAAAATTTGCCGGTGAGTGTGAGCTGCATGTAAATATGCTTCTCTTGTCTGAAGGTGACAATTATCACTGTGTCTGGATCAAGGACATGTCCCGACTCTTTTCCTCCCAACTGTCAGCTAAACATAATGTAAAACATATTTGTTTAAGGTGTCTCAATTATTTCTCCTCTGAACAGTTATTAGCTACGCGTCTAGTAGACTGTACTTCCAAGGATGCGGTACGTGTTATTATGCCTACCCAGCAAAACAAATTGATAAAGTTTAGGAATGCTCACCACCAGGAGCGGTGTCCTTTGTTGTGTACTCCGACTGAGTGCCTCCTCGCTCCTGTGACCCGCTGTGAAGGCGATCCTATGACCTCCCACACCACCTTTACAGAAAAACACGTACCTTATGCGGCAGCGTACCAAATTGTATCGTCATATGACACCAACCTTAACCGATACAAATCTTACGTCGGCGCTAATCCATCGATTTGGATGCTCTCTGAGCTTGAAAAATTTTCACTGGAAGTTGATAATCTGTACAGCGGCAACGTTCCAATGACCAAATCGGAAGAGAATGAAGATTTGTATAATAAAGCCACCGACTGTCATATTTGTGGGCTGCCGTTGGACAGAAAAGCGTAAACTCCTCGCAGGGACCACTGTCATCTTACAGGGAAATTCCGTGGTGCTGCTCACAATGCGTGCAATTTGAAGTACCAATTACCTAGGCACATACCAGTTTTCTTTCATGATTTAAGTGGGTATGACGCTCATTTTCTAGTTGAGCGCTTGGCAGATTTTGGTTGGGAGAAAAATCAGGTCAGTGTCCTACCTGAGAGCGTCGAGAAGTATATATCATTCTCCAAACGAATGACGCCAAGAATTACGCTGCACTTCGCCGATACACTACGTTTTATGCAGGCACCACTACAGAAACTTGTTGAAACTCTACCTCCGGCGGATATGCATATCACTCGAGCTGAATTTCCCGGCGAGGAAAAGTTTCAACTTGTGACTAGGAAAGGGTTTTTTACATATGAATATGTGAATAGTATGGCCAAACGCGACGAAACCAGGCTACCCGACATAACTGCATTCTCCAGCAACCTCACAGGCGACACGATAACGAATGCAGAGTATGAGCATGCCGTGAATGTCTGGCGGGAATTCAGTATTACTAATTTAGGGGAGTACGCACGTCTTTACATGGACACAGACGTGCGCTTGCTTGCGGACGTTTTCGAGAAGTTCCGGAGTCTATGTATGACCACATATTCTCTGGACCCTGCCTTTTATTACATGGCACCTGGGTTGTCTTGGGACGCGATGCTCAAGAAAACGAAGTGTAGTGCCGAATTATTGACCGATCCTGACATGCTTCTTTTCTTTAAGCGAGGGATCCGTGGGGGGCTCTGCCAATGTAATCATAGACACGCGAAAGCAAATAACCCACGGATGGCTGACAGGTTTAACGCATCCCTTGATTCAAGTTATATATTGTATCTCGATGTGAATACCTTATATGGGCACGCTATGAAGCAATGGCTGCCCATTTGCGAGTTTACGTGGCTGTCCGAAGATGAATGCAAGGGATAAGGTGGAAAAATCAGGGGGGCGGGGGGGGGGGGGCAGGTATGGCCGCCGATTCTGATGTAGGGTTGTGGAGGCAGAACTCAAATACCCTATTAGTTTGCATGACGCGCATGCTGATTTGCCGCTGTGTCCAGAGCAACTAGTTCTGCGAGGAGGTTCCACACCGAAACTGATGACAACGCTGGGGGACAAGCAGAGGTACATCATTCACTATCTTAACCTCCAGCAATGCCTCAGCTTGGGTGTGGAGCTGGTTGAAGGAGTATATTGATCTGAATACGAGACAGAGAACTTCCGTGTCGTGTGACTTTGAGAAACATTTTTATAAATTAATGAATAACTCAATTTTCGGTAAAACTATGGAGAATTTGAGGGAACGATGTGATTATTCTGGTCCACAATACGCAGTTCAAGGTAGTCCAGTGTATGAACAGTCACCGGGAGATATATAGCGTTTGTGGGGGCTTGAACTATTTTATACCCTGTGCCGACTGTAGGAAAGAATCCGTAAGTTGAGTGAGTCAATTTATCGTTCAGGTATGAGTTTGTGACAATATTACACTCAACGTAAATTGTACTCACTGGGAGTATATCTACAGCATGAGCTGATGCGTAAAATTTACTTCCGTCCTTAACCAAAACACGATCCTTCGCAAAACCTAGCAGTGGACCGATTGATGGTCTCTGTGTAAAGTCGATCGTAGCACTCTCTGTCAGTATTTCAGATTCAAGGGAATTAATGTTTGCCCGTAGTTCAATACCTTTTCCTGACTGTTTTAAGAGTTCGTTTAAATCATCAATATCGCAGGCACCAGGTTGTATTTGTAGGATCTCCTTCCGGCCGTCAATTTCAAGGTGTAGTTTATTGTTGCTCTGTGTAATATTTGGAATGCAGTTATACGTCTCTTGACCAATCAGTGCAATACTCCAGTCCCCTGCACTTAAATCAATCGGCGGAAAGTAATTTGCGAGTAATACTAATCCTCGCTCTTTTAAAGTCAGAGTGTACGACACTGCATGTAAACATCAAATGATGGTCATGTGTTCAATGACAGCTCTTTTATACTTCGCGCACATGATCTGACCATGACGCATTCTAGGGGGGGGGGGGGGGGGGGGGGGGGGGAGGGGGGGGGGGGTTCGCCATCGCTGTGATGAGGAACATAACGCAGAGATGACCATAGTGATATGTGTTAAAGTCCTGATATCGCCGGAAATTGTAAAAGATGCGTCTTTTGCTGGTGAAGTAGCGTTGTAATTCTTCAGCCGGTTGTAAATCACCGAATGAATCGAAATACTGAACTGTATTTGGACTTTTCTTAGCATACCCAACCCAATAAGTCCCTGGACCGCCAGCAACATCTAAATTTACAATTCCGCACTCATTAGTCCGCCACATGGTCAGTATTGGGACACGGCCGGCGCCATTCCAAAATACCGTCACCAACCCCCACCCCCCTCCCCCCACCTACGTATACGCGCTAGACATGAAATGTTTTCATAACATGTTTTTCCAAAACATCGTTAGTCGACAAGGTCGCACGCAGTGTATCCGGCAAGTGTTGACTCTCTAGTCGTTATTACTGGCGCGGGGTTGTGACATAGAGAGAGATGGCGGTGGTGGAAATGGCTGTATCCAATACGATCCCTTAATTGAGTCACATGTTCGACTTCTATCAATAGGATTCAACTATCCTATGACCTCATTGTAGGACATATATAGGTTAAGTTCCGGGACCTCAGTCTTGGTCACTCAGTCAGCGAGAGACTAAGAAGAACAATCATGAAGCACCAGTCGACCTCCAGTGCAGTCACTCAGAACAGGATCAAACGGAAAAGTAAGTATCATATTTCACATTATTCTATCTCGTTCATTATCCTTATTATTCAATGTTTTCACTTATTCGCTAGTATCTAATCATTCATCTTCTTTTTTCAACAGAGTCAAACGCAACCATGCTTAGCTCCGCAGACGCGTCCGAACCTGCATCATCATTAGCTTCGTTAACCATCTCATCCGGACCTACACCAGCGACAGCCGACTCATTTGATCCAGTAGCGACCGCGTGGGATCCTGTAGCTCACATGTTGGAGTAGGACAAGAAGTTGCTGCTCTCCGTCCCACTCAGCAACTTGTGTGATGAAGAAGCTCGATCTGCTCACCACACAACGATTCAACCACTGGTGGTGTTAAAGATCAACTAAATGGTGGTCAGTACTGGATGCCTACATATAAATCATCACAATCGAACACTCCCGTGATAGTGCAACCACCGAGTTTAGATACTGTAAATAAAAAGAATACGTCTAGTGCGGCTACGCTATTCACCACGACATATAATTTAACCTCCAGTGGTTCCAAACGTGTGAACATTGCTATAGACGTCCATCATGTCTGGGGGATCCAAGCTATAATGGAGATTGAAAATATTTCCAAAAGCGTTAAAGTCCCGATTTCCGAGTTCGACTGGGCAGGGATCTGTAATGCAGAGCGCTACATCAATCAACAAATGACCACCGAATATGACCCAACTCATCCCCCACCAGAAATTCGTCTTGCCGATGTCACACTTTCCATTACTACTGTATATGATGACTGCGCCTTATGCATTAAATCAGGTGTCGACAGCGTCTATCTAAGGCATCCATCAGTTATCAAATTATTCAACCTAGACTCCTCTATACGGTTTGCTCTCGAGAGACTGAATCGTTGGGTTCCTAGCATAGAAGCAGCATATAGTGATGTTAAAAACTCTCTACGTGTTAATAATATACATATTGACGATTTTGAGCAGCATCTTCGTTCGCATATGGCCATTAAAACTACAGACATCCAATTGAAATGCGTGTGTCAAAAACCAGAGTACTCAGAGTCACCTATCGGATTGCGTGAGATACGTGCAGAATTTATTGCCAACCAAAGAGAATTATTTGGTATATATTGTACAGGTTCTAAGAAGAAACGTGCAGATTATGATAACACCTCAGAAATAGTACATCCAATGTATGATTTTTAAATAAATAATTTATATTTAATCTTATCTCCTGTTTCTCTTTTATTTCAGACCACCACTCCTATTATAATCAAATTAATCCAATAATTTTTTAATTCCACTCAAATTATGACCATCTTACTCTTCATACATGTGTTCCTCGTGTAGGCAGTATAGCTCAATCGGTTAATTGATCGAACTATACTGGCTACACACAAATATTATTATTATCCTCTCAGTTATATTTTCTATATATGTCAAGTACTTGTTTGTACATGGCTCATTTACTATCATGGCTGGCTGGGTGAAGCACCCTCACCACAAGGACTTTGTTGTCGGTGACTGGTCTTGTGAAGATTCAAGTGAAGAGCAGAAGAAGAACAAGAAAAACGGAATTCTCCTTCCCGATAATATAAGAGCAATTATTGTAGGCCCATCCAACTGCGGCAAGACTAATGTCCTCATGACTCTGCTAACTCATGTGCAATGTGTCCGATTTGAACATGTCTGTCTATTCTCAAAAACACTCTTTCAATCCAAGTATCAGCTATTGCATGAGATATTTCGAGGTGTAGATGGCGTTACATACACAACATTCAGTGAAAGCTCCGATATCCCCCCACCTGAAGAAACAAAACCAAACACAGTATTCATATTTGACGATGTTGCAGTAGAAAACCAAGACCAAATTCGCAAATATTTCTCTTTCGGTCGCCATATGGGTGCTGATGTATTTTATCTAAGTCAAACATATTCCAGAATCCCCAAACAACTTGTTAGGGATAACGCAAATCTCATTATAGCCTTCAAGCAAGACAATCTTAATTTAAGACACATTTACCAAGCACATGTGGGGACGGATATGTCGTTCAATGATTTCTTAAAGATATGTGCAGACTGTTGGAACCATTCACAGTATGGGTTTCTCGTTATTGATAAAACAAGAAAACTGTATGAGGGTAGATACAGACGAAACTTTCAAGAATTTTTGCATATATAACAAGGTAATAGACGTTAACACATCAGTCTACGCCATACCATGGACAAATTCGCGCGTATGTCCACCTCTCAACCTGAGATGATTGGTGTACACAGACAGAACATTCGCTTGTACATGGATGCGAAAATTCAAGCTATGGCTCTTAAAGTTGCAAGTATGCGCAGGGAACTAGAGACCTATTACCAAACCCTTCTGAGAATGGTGAATCAGTTAAATGAGCTAGTTAATCAAGTCAGTAAGAAAGTAACCGACTTAACTGAAAAGGTCGATCATATTCAGAGAAAAATAGATGTAGATCTCATTGTTGTCGGTAAGGGTGATCGTGATCATACTAAGAAGCTGAAGAAAATGAATGCATATATAAAGCCTCATGTCGCAGAGACGTCTGATTAGTATACGTTAAGATGTCGACGACCAAACAGAAAGTCATTCAAGCCCGTAAAGCAGTCCGAGAGAAATTACGGTTGCTTAGGTTAGGGTATATTGATCGTCAGCAAACACTAAGAGAGACCTTTAAGCCCGTTACTGAGTCTCTCCGACAGCTCTCACCAAAAACAAAAACGACCCAAAACGACAGTCAAGCCATTGATGAATTCATTATTAGTCACGCACCAGGCCAGATAGATAGAACATTCGGCGTTAGCCCAGGAAGACCATACATGTTGGGCACGCATCCCATAACTGTAACAGAAGACAAAATACAAATAGCTGATAGACAGTTTGACCGAACACCAGGCTTAATGAATCTTATTTTCCTAAGACCAACTAAAAAACCTATAAATTATTCAGTTAGTGATAAGGACACGTACCGTCAAATACTACACATGACTGGTGTACACAAGATCACCAAAAGCCTAACCAACAGGAAGTATAAAACCATTATAAAACCAATACTTGAAGACCAAAACAACAACAACGGTGCCAGCAGCGGAGATGGTATTGACATTGGTCTTAAGGCAGTGAACAATCGAGTCCCTCAGTATATATATTATGACGACCCCAACGAACTAATAGATCGACTACGTCTGCTCATGGCATCAGCTGCTGCAGGTAATACAGCTCATTCGAATGAAGTTATCTCCATAATCTCTGAGCTTCGAGAGAGAGGTATCATCAAATAAGTATGGAGACCGTAGTTCGAGAACTACACAAACCAGCACGCAAAACATACCCGCGCAGGCATGTCATAATTAAAGGGATAGATGACTTGTGGCAAGCTGATCTTGTAGATATGCGACAATATTCACATGAGAATAATGGCTTCAAATACATTTTAATTGTTATTGATACATACTCCAAATTTGCATGGGCAGTACCAGTCAAGACAAAAACCGGACCAAATGTCGCTGATGCTTTTGAACGCTTGCTACAGATAGGAACCAATCGATGCCCTGACAATCTCCAAACCGATCATGGTGGTGAGTTCTACAATAGGTACTTCAAGACAGTGATGCAGCGGTATGGAATACATCACTACTCGACATTCACTCACCTGAAGGCAAGTATCGTAGAGCGCTTGAACAGAACAGTAAAAGGTAGAATGTGGATGCGGTTTAACCTTCGTGGCTCATACAAATGGACAGATATCCTCCCAGAAATAATTGTTCAATATAATAGAACCAAACATAGCACAATAAAAATGCGGCCAATTGATGTTCGTGATAACACACTCATGGATACGGTATACTTTCACATTAAGATACTGGATCCACGCAAACAGAAATTTAATGTAGGTGATTTGGTGCGTATCTCAAAACACAAGACCGCATTTGAGAAATCATACCTACCGAACTGGTCAACTGAGATATTTACAGTTTCAAATGTGAAGCGAACGAATCCTAGAACTTATTTATTGAAAGACAGTAAAGGTGAAGAAATTGCAGGCTCCTTCTACACTGAGGAGATGCAGAAGAGCTCACAACCAGATCTTTTTCTCGTGGAGAGAGTCATAAGACGACTTGGAAATAAAGCCTTAGTCAAATGGCTTGGTTTTCCTGCTACATAAAACAGTTGGATTGATGCCAGGGATTTGCTATATAATGAACATTCATCGTCCACAACCACCACAGTAGCCTGACATGCGCGATCGAGGGCACATTAGAGGAGGCGGTGGTGTTCTGGACAAACTACCTTTGGAATTACACATCCCGGGGTATAACTACTGCGGACCTGGGACAAAGCTTCAGAAACGCTTGGGGCGAGGTGATAAGGGAGTGAATCTGCTTGACGAAGCGTGCATGGAACACGACATTGCATACGAAGCAAATAAAGATCTACCACGTCGTCACATTGCAGATAGGATTTTAGCTGATAAAGCTAAGGCGATACGGAAAAGAAAAGATATTGGTATAGGTCAACGCATCGCAGCATACGCAGTTGATAAAACCATGCGCGGAAAAATCAAGTTAGGATTAGGAGTGATGAATTTCAAGCGCGTTATGAACGCTGCACGTCGCGCACTAAACATGAAGAACAAGAAGGGTTCTTTGAAGAAATGTATCCTGACAGCCATGTATGCAGCTAAAAACGCAATGAAGGACAAAGAATCACCAACGAGAAGATCCGTTAAAGCACCTCGCATTCTACCGATACCCAAGACATCCGGAGGTTTTATTCCTTTTCTCATCCCAGCCCTCTCCGCGCTCTCAGCGGTAGGTTCGCTCGCCGGTGGGGCTGCAGCTATCGCTCGAACAGTCAAGAATGCGCAAAACTCGCAAAACCAGTTAGAAGAGGCGAGAAGACATAACCGCATGATGGAAGCAGCAGTCATTGGAAAAGGTCTATACTTGAAACCGTACAAGAAGGGTTTTGGTCTATTCATAAATAAAAAAAAAAAGCCCAATAGCGGTCCTACCAGATCGACCACTCACAAATACAGACCTTCTTAAGTTTGTTAGACATAAATTCAAGATACCAAGATTCCGTGGTGTGTTTATGAGGGATACATTACCTAAGACTATGTGGAAAACTGGTGAATGCGGTATTGTGAATTTAGATGTTGTCGGAGGTCCTGGCACCCACTGGGTGGCGTACGTTATGAAAGACGCTGGGGTAGTCTACTATTTCGACTCCTTTGGTGACCTGCAACCACCCGAAGAATTACAGCAATACTTCACTCACAGAAGACATGTGCTATACAATTATCAACGGTATCAGGACTTTAATACATACCTCTGCGGACATCTTTGCATCATCTTTCTCTTGACGTTCACAAAGAAGAAGAATAAGAACAAGAACTAACGTATATAAGCAGGATGTTTAAACCTTCATTCATCAGTTGACGTTCAGATGCAATGTCGTACACTTTGACGTTGAAAGGACGGTCATCTGTATTGCATGCAAATTACTTCCCACCAATTGATTTGAGTGCAGGTCAATGGAGTGTTGCATTGATTGGACTGGAGACGTACAACAGCATCCCGAATATCACCAACACTAACAATAAATTGCATCTCGATATTAATGGTGAAAAAGATATTCTTGAAATAGAATCTGGTGCATACGATATTGACGATTTAAACGAACTCTTAAAACAGTCTGGAAAAGGCATTGAACTACGTGCAAACATCAATACACTTAAATCTGAAGTAAGGACTCTAAATGCAACGATTGACTTTAGCCAGAAACATTCAATAGGACCCCTGCTTGGATTCACAAATGGGCAGATTTTGAAGAAAGATCCAACTAAATTTTACAAGTCCAATCAGTCTGTGGATATACTCCCAGTCAGCACAATACGTGTCGAGTGTAACATTGCTACGAATTCCTATCTCAACGATACTCTCATTCACACTATTTACGGATTCTTCCCCTCAGTTGCAGCGGGGTATAAGATTGTTGAGACACCTGCCAATGCAATATACCTTCCAGTGACTGCTCAGACATTGGGCTATTTGGAGCTGCGTATTGTGGATCAGAATAATAAACTTGTCGACTTTCGCGGTGAGGAAATCATTATACGATTACATCTAAAACAAGATGGGCTTGCGGTATAAAACAAGTGCACGCAATACACAGCGCGCCACTTCGCTACTGAATAGCAAACTGATAACACCTTTGAACTACGAATTTCTTAAATCAGTTGGTCTCAAACCCTGCAATGACGTCATCACTCAATATAACCAATCCAGTAGAGTATGATGACAGAATTATACGTCAAGAATACTTCTCTCATAAATCTTACGCTTCAACCACGTTTAACAAGAATGATGAAATCAGGATTGTCATACAACACCAGGACACACTCACTCTTCCGTGCAAGAGTTTCATATATCTCGAAGGGTCATTCAAGAAAACTGATGGCACCGATACAGTGGGGTCCAAGCTGACACGCAACGCATTGGCATTCCTCTTCCAAGAGATTCGCTATGAACTGAATGGTTCTGAGATTGATCGTACACGCAATGTTGGTCTAACATCGACCCTTAAAACATACGTCTCGGCATCACCAGCAGATCTGCACAGTTTAGAAAATGCTGGATGGTTCATAGACGATGCGGAGGGTAGAACACCCCAGGAGTACAAGCGATTTACTGCATGCATACCTCTAAAAATACTTATGGGATATTTTGAGGATATGAGACAGATTATTATGAACGCTAAACAGGAACTTATTCTCGTGCGGAGTGCGACAGACAATAACTCGTACATTCAAGGAGCTCAAGAAGAGAATAGGATCACAATCAACAAATTAATATGGAAAATGCCTCACATCAGTGTATCCGACGAGGAACGATTGAAGCTTTTGAAAGTGTTGAATTCAGGTACATTTCCGTCACTGACCTTCCGCTCATGGGAGATCTTTGAGTATCCAGTGTTACCGACCGCGAGCAGACAAACATGGGCTATTAAGACCTCCAGTCATATCGAGACACCCAGATTCATTATACTTGCGTTTCAGACTGATAGAAGAGCAAATACATCAAACGATTCCACCGTGTTCGATAACTGCAAGTTAACTAACGCCAAAGTCTACCTCAATTCAGAATTCTATCCATATGACAATCTACATCTGCAATGGAATGAAAATGTATACAGCCTCGCGTATGACATGTATGCAAGGTTTCGTCCTTCTTACTATGAAATTGCTGAAGGAGAGGGAGGGGGGTGTCTACTGAGTCCTCGTAAGTTCAAAGAGCTTTCACCGATCATTGTAATAGACTGCTCTAAACAGAATGAGATAATTAAGTCTGGACCTATAGACGTTCGAATTGAATTTGAATCATCGACAAATTTCCCAGAACACACCGCTGCATATGCATTAGTCCTACACGACAGAATAATCAATTACTCACCGCTCACAGGTGTTGTGCAACGAGCTGTATAAATGAAAATATGCTGTCCTATGCATTGATCATTTGACGATGGCAACTCAGCCTGTGAAGATCATTGCAGATGTTCAAGGATTCCATGATGGAGAGCGAAGACAGTTCGTATTTAAACAAGTTGCTTTTGTGGCCTACACACAAGACGCAGGAATAATTGAAACCTTCTCCGCAAATATTCGATCACCAAGACCGTTCACGCAAGTGAAATCTTGTAAAACACGGACCAGTGCATTGTGGTTAACTAATTTTTATCATGGAATTCACTGGGATGATCCCGGCATACCCTATAAAGATGTGGTGATCGCACTTAAATTATTCGATCACAAGGACACCATCGTTTACGTGAAGGGAAAGGACAAAACCTCCTGGATGCGTCAAATATTTAAATTTGCATCTATTCAAGACCTTGAATGGTACGGTTGTCCATCCATCCATCGACTGAAGAACGATTACCAAAAAAATGCATTTGTATCTGCATATGAGAATGTAAAATTACTTTTCACTTTTATTAGAAATAAATAATAATTTATAAGATTGAGTGTTTTTTTCTTTCTATGACATCCAACGTCCCTAGTATTGTAAGTTTATCCTTTTTATATTGTATATGAAGGGAACTGTCCGAGAGAGACACATACCCCGGCCTTTGACGTGGAATGAGCCTACTGTCATAGTTAGGTGCGGATGCCGATCTCGCGGTCTCCGTCGAAATCGACAGACACGCGCAGCCGCTGACGCTTGGTAGGGGGTTGCACCAGTTGCCGACCTCGCGGCCGCTGTGGAAAGCGATGCGTCAGATTACGCTCTCTAAAGTATCTGTTGACGTAGGACTGTAAGAGATAGCGATGCATTGGGCTGTGTGTGTTCGTGACAACTAGCAGAAGTCCTGCACTTGTGATTAAAAGCAGGAAACCTTATGACTTTATGCATTGCGATGTGGCTGTATGTACGTATTCTGCATACACACATAAATAAATTTATAATATTTTTAATAAAAAGAATAATCATTATTAGGGTATCAAATAATAACAACATTTTTTAGAAGGAAATAACTGAGTTTATTATTGAAATCAGAATTTAACATTTTTCACATTATATATAAATATGAGTTTACAGATATAAGATTGGTTTTTAACCAAAAATCTGAAATTCCACATCTTTTTAGACAATTTTTTAACAATTTTAGATAATTAAGAAATATATAAGCATTCTCTT
This sequence comes from Schistocerca piceifrons, assembly GCF_021461385.2. Taxonomy (NCBI): domain Eukaryota; kingdom Metazoa; phylum Arthropoda; class Insecta; order Orthoptera; family Acrididae; genus Schistocerca; species Schistocerca piceifrons. Next base: position 767,233,094 of record NC_060141.1, on the reverse strand, counting down.
CAGATAAATTATATATAATTTTAAAGCTAATGCAGAGGTACTACCCTATCTTACAAAGTATCTAATATCGCTAATGAAGTTCCACCAGAAAAACAAAGCACTTTTAATTAATACCAAACCTATTTGTTTCAAGTCAATGACTCTAAACATTTTCGAAAAGAACAACAACAAATTGAATATATATTTTTTTCCAAGTAAGTCGATTTAAAGATTTTCAACTACAAGAACAAGGTGAACATATATATTTTTCTTTAAAGTGGACGTCTAGAAACATTTTCCGCTAGAACAAGCAATTGAACACATAGAAAGAATTTAATTAGTGGAACTCATACACTTAAAAACTAGTTCTGACTGGATGGCTAGCGGTAGGTGAAACTTACAAACTAAAATCTAAGCTCTATAATGACTAGAAGTGATGGATATATTAAGTGAGAAAATTTTATTATTTTTTTTTTTTTGTTCATACAGAAGTTAATTGGCTAAATTTATAGCCTTTTCATATATATATTAATAATGGTCAGCAATATGTAGATATAAAGACTACTTTATTTATTATGATTTTCTTTGAAAAAATAATGATTATATTTACATACACACACACACTTAACACAAGTTCGCGCTCATTCGCACACTCAGACATGCATGGAAGCACGCAAACTGATACACGCAACAAAACACTCTCATCAACTATTTACACTATGATAAAAGAGCCATACTATTTCCACGCATAGCTCACATTCATAACATTCACACGCTCATTCCCTCTCTATCACTCAACCAGAGTCCCCCACCCCTACTTTCGTTTCAAGTAAATAGTGTGAGTATGGGAGGGTTCCCACCCCATCCTCACAAATGACTCTTTTATCGTCATGAGGAGACAGTCCGACTTTAGACTGCAGCACAGTGTACACCTCGTGAGCTCGTGATCGAATACTAGTTTGTTGAACCATGTGTGGATGAGCGCCTTCAACGCTACGACCGTACAGGCACTGCAAATAGTCCTCGACCGTAAGCGCACGAGACGCGATCCGTCTAACACCCTTTGCCCGCCTCAGAGTGTTCCCGTCTACTGTGCGATATGCATACATTTTCGATCTCAGTCCCACAAACTCTACAATTGGTAAACCATTCGACTCGTCTTTCATGAGACCGATAACCTTCTTGTTCTGTGGAACAATACCATAAGGATTATTGACCTCATAAGAAGAGGTGTCGAATTCTTTACCATTGCACCTAATTACTTCATATGGATCGCAGTTCTTGATGCAGTAGATAAAGCTGTCTGTATCCATATAAAGTAATTTTGGATCTACGAAATGAGGTTTCGCAAACTCATAGTGGAATCGGTACATGTAGAATTTGGAGATATCGAATATACACATCCCCAAATAGATGGGTTTCATAAACTCTACAGCAGTCTTCGACATCTCCACAGCAACAAAGTTTTCATTGAAGATGGTGGCACGCTTAAAATTTGGCCTGGCTATACATTTTCTCACGCCGTAACGCCCTTCCCATGCGGTTCTAATAACAATATCGCGTTCATTTCTTACATTTTGCATAGTTTTCCCGAAAATGGAATTATTCATTAATTTATAAAAGTCTTTTTCAAAATCATTACTCGCGACCGCCCTCTTTTCGGTGTTTAGTTCAATATACTCCTTCAACCAGGGGGATTGCTTGAAGGAGATTGCCCGGGTGATTTTAATGAGCTCCATTCCTAATCTGAGACACTGCTGGAGGTTACGATAATGAATAATATACCACTGCTTATCCCCAACAGTGGCCATCAGTTTAGGGATGGTGCTTCCTCGTGGAATTTGTTGCTCTGGACATAACGGCAAGTCGCTTGTCTCTCCATGCAAATTATTAGGGTACGCGATGTCTGCCTCAAGCACATACCCTACATCAGAATCGGCCGCAAGACCCATTATCTGTCCACCTAATCCCTTCAATTCGTCTTCAGGCACCCATTGGAACCCGGCAACCGGCAGCGGTTGCTTCATAGCATGCCCATATAAATTGTTAACATCTAAGTACAAAATGTAACTAGAATCAAGGGATGCGTTGTACTCGACACCCATCCGCGGATTATTTGCCTTGGCGTGTCTGTGAACACATTGACAAAGTCCGCCGCGGATCCCTCGCTCAAAAAATAGAAGCATTGAAGCATCAGTCAAAAGTTCAATGTTGCAATCCGTTTTTTTGAGCATAGCGCCCCAGGACAACCCAGGTGCCGTGTAATAAAAGGCAGGGTCCAGAGAGTACGTGGTCATACATACACTCCGGAACTTTTCGAAAACATCTGCAAGCAAACGAACGTCCGTGTCCATGTATAACCTTGCATATTCTCCCAAATTGGGGATGTTGAATTCCTGCCATACATTTACGGCATGCTCATAATCTGTGTTAGTTATGGTATCGCCAGTGAGAGTACTGGTAAAAGAAGTTATGTCGGGAAGCCTGGTTTCATTTAGTTTTGCCATACTATCAAGATACTCGTACGGGAAAACTCCTTTCCTCGTCGCAAGTTGAAACTTTTCCTCATCGGTAAATGCAGATCGAGTGATATGCATATCATTCCGAGGTAAAGTCTCAACAAGTTTCTGGAGCGAAGTTTGCATAAATCGTAGAGAGTCAAGGAAGCGGAGCGTAATTTTCGGCGTCATTCGTTTTGAAAAAGAAATGTACTTTTCAACACTTTCAGGCAGGATATTGACCTGATCCTTCTTCATACCGAACTTAGCCAAGTGCTCAACGAGAAAATGAGCGTCATACCCGCTCAGATTATGAAAAAAGACGGGTATGTGTGTAGGTAACTGATACTTCAAGTTGCATGCTTTGTGGGCTGCACCGCGGAACTTACCCGTAAGATGACAATGGTCTCTACGAGGAGTCTCCGCTTTTCTATCTAAGGCCAGCCCGCAAATATGACAATTAACAGCCTTTTCATACAAGTCATCATTTTCCTTTGATTTGGTCATGGGAATATTGATGCTGTAAAGCTTGTGAATTTGCCATGAAAGTTTTTCAAGCTCAGTGAGAAGCCAAACCGCCGGATCGTCCCCTACATAAGACTGATAGCTATTAAGTTTACAATCATATGCGCATACAACTTGGAACGCAGCCGCATAAGGCACGTGTTTTTGTGTGAAGGTTGTGTGTGAGGCTAAGGGGTTCCCTTCACAACGAGTAATAGGAGCCAGCAAGCATTCAAAATCGGCGTACACAACAAAAGGACAACGCTGCTGGTGGTGAGCATTTTTAAATTTAATGAATCTATTTTCCTCAGTGGGCATAACAACACGTACCGGGTCCTTGCATGCACAATCTAATAGATGTGTCGCTAATAACTCTTGAGATGAAAAATAATTCAAACACCTTATACAAATATGTCGTTTATGATCATTTTTACTTAATTGGGAGGAAATGAGTCGGGACATGTCTTTGATCCAGACGTAGTGATAATTATCACGTTCGGAGAAGAGCAGCATGTTGACATGCAACTCTCGTTCACCTGCAAATTTTGAGAAATGGAGGGGGCCTACTACTGTATGCTTGTTCTGCTCATCTGACTTGCTTTTCTTCTCCAGGCCATAAACGTGGACCGATATTGCGGTATTCTGAGCCTCAAACTTAGGTATGTCCTGGATTCTTAAAGGGAACTCTATTCCGTCAAAGTTATACAGTCTCTTAATATCTTTGACTTTGTAACTGCTGGGACGCTCGGGATGATGTTTGTAATTGTAATTTCTCTCACAAGCCAGGACTGACCATGCAAAACACGCATTATCATAGTTATTTTGAACATTAATGCACGCCTGCTTTTTCTCAATATCTATAGGGAGTTTAATATAACTAGACCCTCCATTCATTGGATCATAGACATGTATATGGATGTCGAGGTGTGGTATACTGCTGAGCGCTTTAGCGGATCCACGTACTTCCATCTCGGAAAATCGGGCCATAATAGCGCTCAAGGTGGATTCTCTATACCACTCAGCAATCGATGTGCTCCGAGAAATAACGCCATTGTCACCCCATATATAATGCAGAGTAGCCGTCTCCGCGCCACCTTGATGTTTAGGGGGGTGACTCAGTTCACAGCATAACACAGCACTGCATTTAAAGGCTTTAAATTCCGGATCTTCTAAGAGTTTGAGGAGCTCGGTCTCCAAGACGGGGAGGCACGCCTCCAAAAACCTTACAGGATCGCGACACCTCCCGCCTGGATTCTCAATTCTGGTGAAAGAGATTCGCCCCTCAAACGCTCTAGCAACTGCTGAGTATTCTAAGGGAGTCATTACGCCGTTATTCTGATCGAATTCGTTATCGATAGGACGGGGGAGATAACTACTGCTAGCCATAAGGAAATTACTATTATTACTGTTGCTACAACTAGGAGTCCACCCGATAGATGAATGGGCTGGTGATGGGTGATCGTAATCATCATCATTTGCGGGGAGAGGTATACGTCTCGGAACGCATACCTTGCGTGGGCGGCGGCGGCGAGCTGCTGCTTCTAGAGGAGGAGGGGGTGACAGCCGGTTTGAAGGGCCAGGCTGTGGCGACGGCGGACGGGCTGCGCAGCCAAACGGTTGCGACAGCGCTGGGGGAGGAGCTGGTGCGTGTTCTGCATCCGCCTCCCGCGAAGCCCTTATAGGGGCTACGCAAGACGCGGCGTGTCTTTGCGGTTCGGTGCGCCCGAGTCCCGCCCCCGCAACCACCGCTCTAGGAACACGGCCTACGCCGTCTGATATACCTGTAAGATAAATAAGGAAAAAAATTAATTTAGTGATTTATATTTAAAAGAGCGATACATAATAACAATAAGAGTAGATAATGGTGGTTATGTGAAGGGATGTTAATGTTCAAAATTATTCACCTTCTCCGCTCTGACTCCATTGTTTGAGCAGCTCATTGCCAAAATCAAGTAGATCCTCAAACCACTCAGTTAGATTGATCTCCTCCTCAAACGGGTCAGGCAGGTTGGTCTCCTCCTCCTCTAAAGACTGAGTGTCCTGTGTGGCGGGCGCCGTTTGAACGCTACCGCCGCCTCCTTGAACGTTTTGGGTGGTTGAACCGAATTCTGAATTAGGCGCATCTACAAAGAAAAGACCGGCTTATGAGGACTAAATGTATACAATCAGGAAACGGGTATATATTAGATGAAATTATTTAAGTTTAAGAAGTGTGATTGTATTATAAATGTACTTACATTCGAGCTGCGCTTGAGCTCTTTCCATCTCGATCTGGTTGTCTAGATTAACCAAGATTTGCTGGAAGAAATCTAGAAAGATGGAGAAGACTGAATATAATATCGCATATGGAAAGGGAAGTGTGCTTTCAGTTAAGTGATAGAGAAATAAGCGGACCAGCAAATTTAAAAAAAGGAACGAAATGAAATATTTACAAAGAGCACTGCACAACGAATATAACAGATACACAACACGTGGAAGCTCTATCTTTATAGCGGATACGGTAAATTAATTATAACACATACAACATGTGGAAAGTCATTCTTTACATTGAGATGTCCAAAACGGTTATAAGACTTAACACATGCACAAACATAGAATCCGTTAAAAGACTTAGTAAACTTTACAGAGAGAGATCGAAAACGGGTATAACATATGTTACATACAACACATGGATGAACAATATTTATAGAGAGCAGTACAAAACAAATGTAACAGTTAAAATAAAAGATTCATACACCTAAGTTAGAGGTAAAAAAGGCGTGGATAAACAATTTTTATAGAGAGAGAGATTCAAAAGGTAAAAAACGTAAGCAGGAACACACACAGACCAAGTTGAGGAGCGATCTTTATAGAGAGCATTATAAAGATATGTAGCACTCATACACAGAGTTAAAGGGTGTAGATATCAGAATTCTGAAAATGTACTTACCAGGGAATGGAACTTCGTCCACATGAGCACGTTTGCTGCTGCTGCTGCTGTCACTGACGGTTCGTGATCGTTTCATTTTTACACGTTTAATTACGAAGACGTGACAAGTATTGGATGAATGAAGTATACGAGCAGTGTGAGAGTGAGGCAGGTCGGGCATTGATTTATATAGGTCCTGCCTAGCGCGTCACAACCCCGCGCCGGTAATAACGACTAGAGAGTCAACACTTGCCGGATACACTGCGTGCGACCTTGTTGCTGTCTACTAACGATGCTTTGGAATGGACTCTCTCTATGTCACAAACCGCTACGGTAATAACGACTAGAGAGTCAACACTTGCCGGATACATTCGGTATTTTGGAATGGCGCCGGCCGTGTCCCAATACTGAAATGTCTAGCGCGTATACGTAGGTGGGGGGAGGGGGGTGGGGGTTGGTGACGGTATTTTGGAATGGCGCCGGCCGTGTCCCAATACTATGGTCTTCGGTAATCTATTCCGCATAAAGACGCCGCGGAATCCACGAATGTGAAGTTTTTGTTTAAGAATTTTAACTAGATCTTTATTCGTGAGCGCTCGGTCGGGTAGGATAATTAACAGACCTCTTTTTATTTATGAAGAGACCTAGTCCTTTCCTGTATGGTTTCAAGTAGAGGCCTTTTCCGATAGCTGCTGCCTCCATAGCGCGATTACGTCTTCTGGCTTCCTCTAGTTGGGCTTGTGCATTCTGTGCGTTTTTGACCGTTTTGGTGACAGCTGCGGCCCCGCCTGTGAGTGAACCTATAGCGGACAGGGCTGCAAGGGCTGGAACGAGGAACGCGATAATTAAGTCCGAAGTTTTTGGTAGTGGTAGGACCCTAGGTGGTTTCACTGAAGTCGTGTTTTTCTTCTTGTTCCCACCATTCAACACATGTTTAGCTGCAGACATCGAGATGAGAATACAGTTTTTCAAACAACCGGGTTTGTTGTTCTTCTTCCTGTTCTTCTTCGCTCGCAAAGCTGTTCGCGCTGCTTTCATAATTCGTTTGAAATTCATCACACCCAAGCCCAACTTAATTTTTCCACGCATGGTTTTATCAACCACGAATGCAGCAACGCGTTGGCCTATTCCGAGATCTTTTCTTTGCCTTATCTGCTTGGCTTTATCTGCTAATATCCGGTCGGCGACGTGGCGTGCTGGGAGATCCTTATTTGCTGCGTATGCGAGGTCGTGCTCAAGCAACACCTTCTAACATACAGGCCTCCCAGCCAAGATGAGTAGGCCATGTGACGTCACTTCCACTAGGCCAGTGGTGGAAAGACAGATTTTGCTACAACTAACGCTGCTGATGGCCAAAACTGGATCTAATAGCCATACCAACCATGCAACAAAAGGCACCGGTACAATACACTGTTCGTTTAATTGAAAATGAGTATATGAAGCACTGCAAGAAAAAGTAGCACCGTTTACAAAGCAATATGCGATAAGAAATCTGCACCGTGAGATGCTGTGCTTAATTTGTGTGGATTTACCTTTATAAGCAATTCAAAATTCTGTGTTTATGTTGGCTAACCTACCTGGGAAACAAAACTAGTGTTCTCTTTACTTTCAAAGTATAGTGGTTGATTTGTCGAAATTGCATCTCCGTTTAACTCTGAGATTTGATTTAATCGTTCGAAATGGTGTATAAGTGTTGTGTTCCACGTTGCAGAGGAAATTCTATCTCACCATCTGTGGCCGTCCTATCGCCCTCACTCCCACCCTTCAGTACCTTCGCGTCACCCTCGACCGTCGCCTCTCCTGGACTCCCCACCTCCGGACAATCCAAGCCAGGGCACGCTCCCAACTCAGGCTCCTCAAGCTCCTCTCCAGCCGTACATGGGGTCTGGACCCCTCCACCATCCTCCACACCTATAAATCCCTCATCCGCCCTATCCTTTGTTATGCCCATCTGGCTTGGATCTCCGCCCCCCCTACCATTTATAAATCCCTCCAAATCATTGAACGTCATGCTCTCCGCTTCGCCTATCGCATCCGTCTCCCCTCCCCCACGCGGATCCTGTATGATCTCGTCCCCTTCCCTCACCTCCTCCTTTTCCTTGAAAGGATACGGATCCTGTACACCTCCCGCAAACTCGATCCTCCTCACCCACTCGTCTCCCCGATCCTCTCCCACCCCCGCCCGCTGCCGCGCCTGTGTTCGCACGTCCCACCCGGTCTCCATCTCTCCACCCTCCTTACCCTCTCCCAAGGTGCCTTCCGCCAGCTCCCTGATGATGCCCTCCTCCCCTCCATCTACCCCTCCTACCAACTTTGATCCTCCCGCCCTCCTCCTGTACTTACTCCTCTGGGCACCCTCCCTCCCTTCTCTCCCTTTTCCCTCCCTCCTCCTTTTCTCCCCCCTCCTCCCCCGGGCCTCCCCTCCCCTGTCCCTCTCCTCCTGCCCCCATCTCCTAAGCCATTGGCATCCTTTTTTTTTTCTCTCCCCTCTCCTCCACCTCACCCCTGTTCCCCTCTTGGCAGGTCCCCAGACTCGCACACGCTCAGTGGACATTCGTGCGCCGGAGATCACCGCCATCAGTGTATCGTGTGTGCCGTCATGTTTAGTGTTCAGTGTTCACCATCACACTCCATTGTTCACCAGTGCCATCGTATTCTTCAGTGTTTGTGCGTCGTGTCAACAGTTCGTAGTGTGGATTGTCATCGAGTGTGAACGGCTTCTTGTGTTTTTATGTTCATGTGTCTACTGTTTTTTCCTGCCGTTTTTCTAAGTGATGTCTCTTCTCTGTTTATCTCATTGTACTCTCTTCGGCTGAAGAGCGGCGTATTGTGCTGCTGCCAGCCTACCTGATTGTTCAGGTGTCAAAATCACAATAAAGTAAAAAAAAAAAAAAAATTGCAGAGGAAATTACGAAAATGGGCCACGAGTAGCGGTGTTTTCTTTTCCTAAAAGCACTGAACTACAGCAGAAATGGATATCTGCAATATATCGTGAAAATTTACAGGTTACACAGAAATCGAAGGTAAGCTCAGGTTCTTTACAAAAATGGCTCTGAGCACTATGGGACGCAACATCTGAGGTCATAAGTCCCCTAGAACTTAGAACTACTTAAACCTGACTAACCTAAGGACATCACACACATCCATGCCCGAGGCAGGATTCGAACCTGCGACCGTAGCAGTCCCGCGGTTCCGGACTGCAGCGCCAGAACCGCTAGACCACCGCGGCCGGCCCAGGTTCTTTACAATTCAGTTAAATTGTCTCAGGGTGTGCGTTCTTTAATTTAGAGAGTGGGAGCAACTAATCACATATTTAAGTAGCACGCTCTTTAGATGTTCATTAACAACGTGAATTCGATTGATTTGATGCCCTTCTCTAGAAGATCAACTACATTACATACATTATTGAATCACTGGAAAACTGATTTACTTATGCAAGAATAGCTTTAGCCTTTTAACCTGAAATACCGAGTGAACAATAATCGATTTGATCTGAAGATAACTGACACTAATCCCATGTGTTAGCATTAGTTCCCCTCGGGATTATTACATGTAGCTGATAAAAGATTTTCTCATTATTTCAGGGTCTGCGAGCTCCACTTAACTGAAGACCTCATTCTGAAACATAGTGAATATTTCGACAGTTCCACAGGGAAGAAATATTCTGCACCACTTCGAAAACCTCGCCTGAAAACAGGAGCCATACCATCCATTCTGCCTAACTGTCCAAAGTATCTTGCGTCAGCTTCTTGTTCGAGGTAAAGTGGAGATGAGAGACGAAAGCGTCTAGAAAATAGAGACTTAGAAATAGCTATTGTAGCGAGTGTAGCAACTCATGCTCAGTATGAACGGGAAAGATATTTTGTGGACTTTAATGGTTTTGTTAAGTGTTTAGTGGGTATCAAGCTGCCTAATGACTGGCATCTGATAAAGTCAGAAAGTTCCATAACTTTTGTGTTCTGTTGTGGTGACTACTGACCTGAGTATGTCTTTATATGAAGGCAAAAGTGTAATCTCAAAACTTGGTACAAGAAAGTTCCCTTTAACTATAAACCATTTAAATGACTTAATTAACACTACTGATGACTTGGAGAACTTTACTAGGAAAAACAATGGTAGCACTGGAAAAGACCACTTGCTGTTCGTTACTGATTATTTGAAAGATATGGCAAAACATTTTGATGAGAGTGAAAGTAACAAAATAAATTTTTTATGTGAGCAATTTAATCTAATGGGAGTCCACAAGAGCCATTACAGATACTCAACAGACTGTATTTTATTTTGTAGTATTCTATTTTCAATATCACCACATGCTTATAAGTCGATAAGAAGAACGCAGTATCTTGTGCTACCTCATCCTAATACCCTGCATATAATCTATTCACATTTTCAAACAAACCCAGCAGCTGAGCAGCTAGGTGGCAATTTTCTAATGTATATAAAACAGAAATTCCAGTTTCTTTGTGAATCAGATCATGTTGTTTCACTAATGTTAGATGAAATACATTTGAAACCTTATTTAGACTTCACAGGAGGTAACATTTTGGGTGTTGCATTCAATTCTAAAACTGTGGCAACTAGTGCTCAGGTTTTTATGATACAGAGTTTGTTGTCTTCATATAAAGATATAGTCCACATTCTTCCAGTAAGAAACATAAATGGTGAAGGACTTTTCACTGTATTAAAGAAAACAATTTCCGGACTGCATGCAATAGGTTTTAAGGTAGTCTGTGTTGTTAGTGACAACAATTCAGTTAACAGAAGGGCAGTGTCATTCTTAGCTTCCCCTCCTCAACTGTCAATTGTGTACAAACACCCCTGTGATGACACTGATCCTCTTTTTTATGTTTTAGATTCTGTTCACATTTTAAAATGTGTCAGAAACAATTGGATTAATAAAAAAGATCCTGATCAGACAATTATATACCCCCACTTTGAAACAGATTCAGAAAATATACAGATGTGTATGGCCAGATTCTCTTCTGTTAAAAAACTTCATGACTTAGAGTGTACACAGGTAGTAAAATTTGCCAATAAGCTTAATTCAAAGTCTCTTTTTCCAAGCAACCTGGAGTGACAAAATGTCAAACTTGTACTTAATGTTTTCAATGAGATGACTGTCCAAGGTTTGCTAGCCTTTGGGGAACATAATCATATTGAAAGTTTTGAGAGCACTGCTAAATTCATTAAATTAATTTGTACATGGTGGAACATTGTTAATGTTAGCTCGCCTGGTAAAGATATCCGTTTCAAGGATACTATGCTGAAACCACTCTCGAGCGCAAGTAATGAAAATATCAGATATTTAGAAAGATTTCTATCATGGCTGGATAAATTGAAACATATTTCTGATAGTACATTTGGATTATCCAGTGATACTCATTTGGCCACATCACATACCACTCATGCCCTTCTAGAACTGACCAAGTATTGCACTGAGGAGCTGGATTTTAAATATCTTTTGCCAGGTAAGATTCAGACAGATGCTCTAGAAGCAAGATTTGGAAAATATCGAACAATGGCAGGATCTCAGTATTTGGTATCTCTGAGATAGGTATTTGAAATTGAGTCCAAGCTAAGAATTCAGACTCTGCTTTCCTTGAAAATTTCATCCTCTGCTCTTGGTGAAGTTGGCATAGATTTAGATTATTTTGAAAGTGATTGTGTAGATGATATTACCTTACCACCACCATCAGACTTTGAGAGCATAATGGATTTCGGTGAAGAACAAGTTCAGTCTGTTCAGGAACACTTGCCTGTTTTCACATACTTGTCAGGATACTGTGCCAGAGCTGTTCTTACGAAGCTGAGGTGTGAAACATGTAAAACATACTTAGTGCTTGATAAAACATTATCAGTAATAAAAAGTGATGAAAGCTATGAACTTACAAGAAAGGTAGATAGAGGTGGATTGTATTGCCTAATAATGAGGTCATTAATGCTGTTATTTTCACTTATTTGACTGTTAAAAACTTGGTGTCTGGAGAACATCAGCTCTCCGTCATGAGATGTACATCCCAGAGAAATCTAGTTATACGATTAGCTGTTGATGTAATTAAAAGGGAAGACTTTTTCCTAAGGGAGTTTTCTTGTAGTCAGGCAGATCACACTGATGACAAAATTCTCCAGTCTGTAGTAAAAGTAGCATCTAATATATTTCTCTATAATTATGTTAAAAAAATTAATGACAGCCATATTGTCAGTAAAATGAAAAAGAGAAAGCTGTCAACTGTAAAGTAGTTTAGAATAAATTTTGTGACAGGTTGACAAACATTTACATTTGTCATTCTCTCCTAATTCCTACTTTTCTCTACTTGATGTGTGTAGCTCCATTGCTTAAAATGAATGTGCATAAAATTAGGCCTATATTCTATGTACAATGATGTCATATCATTATCAAGAATATTCTGTTACATATTTGAGAGTTTCGATGAGAGAGACAGACAAAGGTGTCAAACTTACAATATCCCTGATTTTGCTTTGTGGGTTAAAGGTTCGAGTAGATTCAGTTTTTGTACTGTAGACTCAAAAATGATATGAGTCTCATGGGTGTGGGACATGTAAGAAGATATAACATAAAAACATAGGGCACTTTAATATAATACTCACTCCCCTGATCATTTTGCCAGTAGATTGTCAAGATATCCAGATGCTTTACAGTAAACTGAAACTGCTAATATCTACAGAATGTACACAGTCAGAACGAAACATAATTATACACTTTTATTAAATATATCATACACAAATTACATCTACATCTACATTTATACTCCGCAAGCCACCCAACGGTGTGTGGCGGAGGGCACTTTACGTGCCACAGTCATTACCTCCCTTTTCTGTTCCAGTCGCGTATGGTTCGCGGGAAGAACGACTGTCTGAAAGCCTCCGTGCGCGCTCGAATCTCTCTAATTTTACATTCGTGATCTCCTCGGGAGGTATAAGTAGGGGAAGCAATATATTCGATACCTCATCCAGAAACGCACCCTCTCGAAACCTGGACAGCAAGGTACACCGCGATGCAGAGCGCCTCTCTTGCAGAGTCTGCCACTTGAGTTTGCTAAACATCTCCGTAACGCTATCACGGTTACCAAATAACCCTGTGACGAAACGCGCCGCTCTTCTTTGAATCTTCTCTATCTCCTCCGTCAGACCGATCTGGTACGGATCCCACACTGATGAGCAATAAAGTATGGGTCGAACGTGTGTTTTGTAAGCCACCTCCTTTGTTGATGGACTACATTTTCTAAGGACTCTCCCAATGAATCTCAACCTGGTACCCGCCTTACCAACCATTAATTTTATATGATCATTCCACTTCAAATAGCTCCGCACGCATACTCCCAGATATTTTACAGAAGTAACTGCTACCAGTGTTTGTTCCGCTATCATGTAATCATACAATAAAGGATCCTTCTTTCTACGTATTCGCAATACATTACATTTGTCTATGTTAAGGGTCAGTTGCCTATCCGCTGCAGATCTTCCTGCATTTCGCTACAATTTTCTAATGTTGCAACTTCTCTGTATACTACAGCATCATCCGCGAAAAGCCGCATGGAACTTCCGACACTATCTACTAGGTCATTTATATATATTTTGAAAAGCAATGGTCCCATAACACTCTCCTGTGGCACGCCAGAGGTTACTTTAACGTCTGTAGACGTCTCTCCATTGATAACAACATGCTGTGTTCTGTTTGCTAAAAATTCTTCAATACAGCCACACAGCTGGTCTGATATTCCGTAGGCTCTTACTTTGTTTATCAGGCGACAGTGCGGAACCGTATCGAACGCCTTCCAGAAGTCAAGTAAAATAGCATCTGTCTGGGCGCCTGTATCTAATATTTTCTGGGTCTCATGAACAAATAAAGCGAGTTGGGTCTCACACGATCGCTGTTTCCGGAATCCATGTTGATTCCTACAGAGTAGATTCTAGGTTTCCAAAAACGACATGATACTCGAGCAAAAAACATGTTCTAAAATTCTACAACAGATCGACGTCAGAGATATTGGTCTATAGTTTTGCGCATCTGCTCGACGACCCTTCTTGAAGACTGGGACTACCTGTGCTCTTTTACAATCATTTGGAACCTTCCGTTCCTCCAGAGACTTGCGGTACGCGGCTGTTAGAAGGGGGGCAAGTGGCCAAGTGCTGTCAGAGCTTAAATCTAACAGACATTTTTACTTCAGTGGTTCTAACAGTCCCTGTTAAAAAAATTCATCTGTAGAGTACAAAACGAGTTACCTACCAAGAAGCTTTTCAACCTGTGCTTCATCTTAAATCAATTTCTTAATGGTTGCTGGTGATTTATTGAAAATGTGTATTCCTTAGTATTGGACCAAGGTAAGTGATTTTAGGTCTTTATGTAGATTGTTCTTATTCCTAGTATTGGTACTATGTATTGAGCTATTGGTTGGAAGTAGAGACATATTGTTTGCAACAAATTGCATTAAGGAATAAATATACTGAGAAGCAGTGGTTGGAATACCCAATTCTTTGAGTAGATTTATACATTATGTTCTTGAATTTACACCACAATGAGTCTTGTTCCACCCTTTTGCATTGGTTAAATGAGCGTTTGTAATTAAACTTTTCACTGTGACAATATCTCTAAAATCTATGCGATCATTGATGAGCCATTCATGCCGCAGTGAATTACATTTTTGTCCCAGTAATAAACTTATGATCACTACAATAATTTCGTCATCCTGTCTGTTAACTGTTACGAATGGATCTAGGTTTCTGTAGCGACGTTCTTCTTAACAAGTAAGTCAGATTTTGCATACGATTTTAAACACAACAGAAGGAGATCACACTGTGTTGTAATCAGTGTGCCACATTGCGCGCGCTATCATACAAGGGCGGCACAATTTCTCTGTAAAGGGCAAATTTAACAATCAGTGAATTTGTTATGGTTTCACGAAGGAAATAAACGTTCTTCGGCTCTAACGCAAAGGCTGTCTTGCAGCGGCGAAGGGTGTTAGCCTAGCACTGATGATGTCATAGTTCCGCCGTGAGGCCTGTGTATCAGAAGGTGTTAGCTCAAGTCAGGCTTCGTCTAGTAGGTTAATACCTGTATCACCTCGTGCCAGGCGCTTCTCAAGCTTTGTTCCGGGCCCACAGAAGTTATATCCGGGAATGTGCAATTCAACAGCAACTTGTCGGGAACACCACCTCCACCTCTTTATTATGATGTGCCTCCTATCGTGCATGGTTCGCTAATGAGAAGATAGAGGTCTACTCTCCGTGTTATATACTAACTTGTCAGCTTCGATCCAACTGTTTTCTGATTATGGAAATCCTAGCCATTTAACCAGTGCTCTATTCCCACGACGTTTTATCACGCGCTCGATGAGAAATACATCTGGTTCAGAACTCCGTGTAAAAGCATCCTGCAATTTCTTCGCCCTTGCCGTCCTTTAAGATATATGTCCTAGGGTTGGTTCGCTACACTTTGGATACTGTGCTCAGTCGACCTATTTGGTAAGTGCGATTTCTCGAACGCTGTCTTGTGTTTTGAAATACGTGCTAAGTTGCCTAGATTGAACCTCTGTTAGCGAGGGTCGAGCATTTTAATCCGGAAATATACTGTGTCTATGAGTGAATTATCGTGAACATCGATCGGTCTCATTTTTATTGTACTATGTTTGGTTCGATTATACTTTGCAGTTATCTGTGGAAGGATATCTACCCACTTGTACGAACTGTGAAGATTAAACTGCATCCACATTTGAGCTTTCACTGTTCTGTTCAACCGCTCGACGATACTAATTTTAAGGTGGGTAAACGTGGAGTAGTGGTGTATGCCATATCGCGCCATCACAGTCTTGAAATGGTCATTGTAAAACTCCCCACCGTGATCGGTTTGAAGATTGGTCGGGCATCGATTCGTTCCTGTCTGCAGCAAACGCTTAAACACCACAGCAACATCTCTACCGGTTATCGTTTTCACAGGTAATGCCCATGCGAATTTAGAGTATGTATCAATAACCATTAAAATGTATTTGAATCCATTATTATGAGGTGAATATCGATTCATATCTACAAGATCAGCTTGCCACAGGTCATACAGCTCTTTAATCATGACATGCCTACGAGGGTATGTTTTGCGTCCTGGCTTCTGCAATTCTCGAACCACAGTCTCCATACTTATTCGATGATACCTCTCTCTCGAAGCTCGGAGATTATGGATACAACCTCATTCGAATGAGCTGTATTGTCCGCAGCAGCCGAAGCCATCAACAGTCGAAGTCTGTCTACTAGTTCATCTGGGTCATCGTAATATATGTACTGCGGGACTTGATTGCACTCCTTTATGCTGAAAGTCTACACCCTCACCGACGCTTTTAGCTTGTTCATTGAGTAAATGTTGTATAATGGTAGCGTATTTAGAGTTTTCAGGCTTTTTCGGTGTTCCGTCGGGATTTTTATGCAGATCAGTCAAGTTAAGTATTTCCCGAAAGACTTTGCGATCATCGGCAGAGTATTTTAAGTTTTTTGATGGCCTTAGGAAGATTAGATCCATTAAGCCAGGTGTTCTTTTAAACTCTGTATCCCCGATGCGTATTGTGCTATCGGATAAAGTTATAGTTTGAGAGCCTAGCATGTACGGTCTCGCCTCTTAACGGTCGGATACTGGTTGGTGAATTCTGCGATTGGGTCATTATTATGCAAAGCTATCTTGGCGATAGATTCGGTAACAGGTTTAAAAGTTTGATTTAGTGTTTGCTCGCGATCTATATGTCCGAACTTCAGCAAACGTAAAGTTTCTCGAACTGCTTTGCGCGCCTGAATGACTTTATGTTTTGTTGACATCTCGAAGGATACTAATCAGAGCTCTGAATATCACTTGGTTTTATATATGCTTTGTTGTACTTCTTCTTCTCCTTTTTTCCTACACCACCTTCTTCAATAACAACGGCCTCGGCTTCTATCACGCCCTCAATTGCGCTAATTGTGTTCTCTATCCGGCTTTGGTTAATGGCAAGAAGTTTCTGGGTGTCCTTTAATTCCCTTGCAACTTTAACTAGTCTGGACTCAAGATTTTTAAATTTGATATCGGTGTACATTCGGGCACTCTGTCTTTGCACACCTAATCCCTCAGACTGAGCGTCCGCCATGCGTGAGAATTTGTCCATGGTGAAGTGTTAACTGATGGGATAAGGTATTTTCGTACGTTTATATATGGAGAAAGTCTTGGAAGTTCCGGCTATACCTACCGTCATTTAGTTTAAGGGTTTTATCAATAACGAGAAAGCCGTATTTTGAGTGGTTCCAGCAATCAGCACATATCTTTACAAATTCATTGTATGACATGTCGGTCCCTACGTGAGCATCGTAAACGTGCTTTAAATTGAGGTTGTCTTGTTTGAATGCTACAATGAGATTTGCGTTGTCCCTCACCAGCTGTTTTGGGATCCTGGAATACGTTTGACTCAGATAAAATACATCAACGCCCATATGACGGCCAAAGCAGAAATATTTACGGATTTGATCTTGCTTTTCAACAGCGACATCGTCAAATATGAAGGCAGTGTTAGGCTTTACCTCTTCAGGTGGGGGGACGTCGTCGCTTTCACTGAAGGCTCTGTACGTTACACCGTCTATTCCATCTAATATTTTATTCAGTGACTGGTACTTGGGCTGAAAGAGTGTTTTGAAGAAGACGAAAAGGTGCTCGAAGCGGACTCCGTCTATGTGCGTTAACAGAGCCATGAGGACATTCGTCTTACCACAGCTGGATGGATCTGCAATTATAGCTCGTATGCTGTCAGGAAGGAGTGGTCCATTCTTGTTGGTCTTCTGGTCTTGGTCATCATTACAGGACCAGTCACCTACAACAAAGCCCTTGAGGCGAGTGTGTTTCACCCAGCCCGCCATGATACCTACTCTGGTAGGTCAAGGTGTGGAATACGCTTTTATATGATTAAAAATATGGGTTTATGTGTAGTCACTATAGCGCAGTCACCTTACCGAGCTACAACGGCTACACAATAGAATGAACTCCAAGTGGTATATTTAAAGGGAAGGCTGTCATATAGAGTAACGTAGGTGACATTTTGTCTTGACAAATAAAAAACACGCAATGACAAATTTAATATTATAAAATAATTTATTTATTTATTAAAATATTTACAAATATGATTACCATGAGATAAAATCAGTACATTCTTTTTTAAGCGGTGCAGCAGAAGTACAGTATTTGGAAAATAGCTGCTTCTTGTATGCTTGAAATTCAGCACGTATATCTCGTAATGTTATGGGTGAATTACAATAGTCCGGTATTCCGTCAGTAAATTTTAGCTCGACATTTTCAACACTTATTCGAGGAATAGCACAAGACTTGGGCACTCGTGTTATACACATACTAAAACAATGTTCAATATCATCTATGTGGATGCTACATGTGTGAAGCCAGTTAATGATGTTGGTGTATATTGCCTGAACATTTGGGCACCATCTATTTAGTCTCTCTATCGTACTAGTTAGAGCCATGTCTAAATTGAACAAGTTATCAACAGTGGGGTGATGCATGAAATTACTATAACCATCAGCACTTTTAATTTTTAGTGTAGCATTATCATACATTGATAGAATACTCACAGTTAGACTGCCACAGTACACGTCCTGGTAGGAGTGGGACGGATAATATTCGGTAGTCATATGATTCTTGATGTGTGTTTTTAAATGTCATAGTTCATCCCACTCGTAGTCAGAAAATTTCACTTTAATATTTTTGAGCACCTTTTCCAGCACCAACAGAGTTGAGAGGCTACCGTATTGTGAAACTTCAAGTCCTACATGGATACGTTTTGAACCACTAACTGTTAACACATAGCTTGAGGCGAATAGTAAAGGTTGAGCTGAAGTGGCGGTCGGTATCTTCTCATCCACGACATCCACACCAGCGCGGTTAGCCTGCTGTTCTTGTACTGATGGTGGGATGTCCCTTGTGAGATTATGATCAGTGGACGGTGTGTACGAAGGATCCCAGTACTGTGAAGCCCCGTCAAGCGCACCCTCTGGCACCGACATTTACACCTGGCTATCCTGCTCCAGCATGCTGAGAAGCTGAGCTACAGGATCCTGCGTGGACGAGTCCGAGGCCTTCACGTGTGTGGACCGGGACATGCTGGGACCTGCTGATGCTGGCGTCACGGGTGGAGCTGCTAGAGGACCAAGACGAATATTCATGAGGAATGATGTGATGTTGGTAGAGAAATAATAATAATAGCAATAATAATAATAATAATAATTTGGGGGCTTACTTTTCTGGTGCTGCTTGCTCCTCCTCCTATTCTGCTGTGGTGGTGACTGACACTTCATCTTGACTGACTGGAACAGAGATGGGGGAGCTGCTGAGTGCTCCTTATATAGAAGCCAACTGCGTCATCATGATGCTGTGCTGCTATTGGTTGAATGAGGTGAACATGTGACCTATGGAAGTGCCCACTAGCAGAGAACTCGTGAACTAGATCAGTTCGTCGCTCTGCTGGATCGGAGGCAGTCGTCTCTTGTGGGCTGGGAGCTTATATGTGGGCTTTAGAAAAGGTAGACAGTTCAGACAGTAGCAGATGTTTCCATGAGATGGGTAATGCATGTTTAAAGCATTTCGTTGGAGGGAATTTATTTGGAGGACTGTTGTTGTTCTTATTCATATGTTCCAGGATTAATGCACGTTTCCATTCACCATGTAGGAGGCTATGGGGACATTCCTCGGCTGTATGCTTGCAAACTATACTCCTGTTAAACTCATCGCGGTCAAACACCAATAACTCATCGATTGAACACATTCTGCAGGATGGTCTTCAATGGTATATACGTTTTATACGAATACGCTTACGCCAAAGCGAATTGGTGTCAACTGGACGTCTCTTGCGGTTTGGAAGAGTGAATGTTTGATGGTAAATAAGCCTTCAGTTTGCGCATGCGCATGAGCATATGCTGGTTACGGGATACATCCTGGCTCCATCCCTCTGCATTGCCGAAATCTGCTGAACAGAATCCTTGTACTTATTGTTCCAACACTCCTCCATTATCATACGCTTCTACATGTCATGTAGTGAACTGTGGCTACAGTCCTCCCTCAAATGTCTATATGAAATGCAGTTATTAAAGGCTGCCCCATCACCCACATCCATCTCTATGATCGAACACATGGCAACGACAGTTCAGCAAAGATTGAATGTGCAGGAGAACGGTAACGGTAGTTGAGTGGAGGTAGCACAATTGGCTTTCTACCTGCCAAAATCAACCATCTTGAATGACGTCACAGTGGCGCTCTCTGGTGGCAGGGGTATGAAGTAACACAGTTGGACTGCATACACACGTGCATGATATAAATAATAATAAATGGTAATGAATGTTAATAAATGATAATGAATAATAATAAAGACAAGTACGGTTTTTGCATGCATTATCATGTCGGAATTCCCGCCATTTTTTCTTCTGGAAGCTTAGGTTAGTGGACATAGCACAACTGGCCTATTTTCCCGCCAAAAGCCGCCATCTTGGATGAGGTCATCCACTGTTGCCAAGTCTGCATGCCGTAATCTTGGATGACGTCATTGCCGCCATCTTGAATAAATTTGGCAACAATGCAGAGTGAGCTGACACAAACCTTGCCCTACTACTCCCACTCTTTATGAACAATCCCCTAGGTATCAAAGAAGCACACAAGCATGCATTTCACTTCTGGCTTTGACATGCGAGCTTTTTTTGGTCTGGGTGATCCCTTTGAGTACCATTGGGAACTTTAGCGTTTTGTCTCCGGATCATACTGAAAAAACCAACTTTCATCACCAGTTATAACACGGCTCAACAATTCTGGATTTATTTCCGTTTGCTCTAACAGGCTGGCTGCCACATTTTTCCGTGTTTGTCGCTGTTGTGGTGTGAGATTTTTGGGGACCATTTTTGCACAAATCTTACTCATACCAAGCTCTTCAGTTATTACTAGACAGACCATTTCTCGATTGAGGTCCAGTTCTTCTGCAATCATTTTAATGGATAATCTATGATCATATCGTACGAGTTCACACACCCTGGCCAAGTGACATTCGTCCGTGAGGTTGATTGTCGTCCACTGTGGTCTCCATCTTCAACATTCGTTCTACCTTCACTAAACATTTTATGCCAGCGAAAAACTTGAGCTCTTGAATAACCTCCTCTCCAAAAGCCTTCTGAAGCTTACTGTAAGGTTTTGTCGCGTTTTCACCCAGTTTAGCGCAAAAGAAATATTGCGCAATATTATGCAGTTCCATTTCCGTGACGAGAGACACAAACACGTGTTGACTTATTATATCACAACTCACTACTGAGCAGTTGCATCGATGTGCTGCTTGGACTAGAAGCAGCTTATAGACCAAGGTGAAAGATATTGTACCTACATAAGCCTGCAGGCTTGCCACATCTTGCAAAGAAAATCAGTCTCATTACTTTATAGTCGCATCTCGTAAGTTTTCCAAGCATTAGTTGTTCTGGAAGTAAATTAGCTGTCTGATTTCGTTCTCACCGTTAAATGAGGCTATAACCACTTTTTTAACAGTTTAATAAAAACAGTCTGTCAGCAAACTCGTAAGGAGAATATTCTTCAAGGAAACGAAATTAAAAGTCTTGCGTTCGAAAACGTTATATGATACCAAACTCGATCATGCATCCTGTGAAGAAAAATGTGAAGTGATCACTGGCAAGAGATAATTCTACTTCAGCGTGGGACATCGTGAAATGTTCCTGCTTCAGCTCCTGTAGGTTCATGAATTTCCAACAGTGAAGGAAGAACCAGAGCACTGCAGATTTTCGTAGGCGCTTGCAGAATATCTATGGAGATCTGGCAATGAACAAAAGCACAGTGAGTTGTCGGGGGGGGGGGGGGGGGAGGGGGGAGGCATTTGTCGTCATCGCAGCAGGGTCGCGCAAACCTGTCCAATCTCCCAGACATCGTCCGGCTGCACACAGCTGTAACTC
This sequence comes from Schistocerca piceifrons, assembly GCF_021461385.2. Lineage (NCBI taxonomy): Eukaryota > Metazoa > Arthropoda > Insecta > Orthoptera > Acrididae > Schistocerca > Schistocerca piceifrons. Next base: position 767,211,239 of record NC_060141.1, on the reverse strand, counting down.
CTGCAATGTTGGAACGTGCTGACACTGTCATTCGAGATGATCGACGGATTACAACCAAACAGCTCCCTGCTCAATTGGATGTCTCTACTGATAGTGCTGATACACTCGCCCACCAGCTGGGGTACTCAATGGTGTATGCCAACTGAGTTCTTCGCTGCCTAACATAAGACCATAAAGAGCAAAATAGGATCATCTGTGCGGGATTGCTTGCGTGTGACCAGTTCTCCTCGAATATCTCACAGACGATGAGACTTCGAGTTGGAAACAAAACGGTAATCCACAGAGTGGTGCCACACAACCTCTCCTCTGAGCAGAAGTTCAAAGCCACACCCTCGGCCGGTAAAGTCATGGCGACGGTCTTCTCCTACTCTGAGGGGGGGGGGGGGGGGGCTATTTTGTTTAATGTCCGTCCATCCGTCCCCCTCACCCCCCCCCCCTCCTCCGGCCCTCCCCCCGCACCCCGTGGTGCAACCATCAACTATGAAGTGTACTGCACAACCCTCAGGGAACTGAAGAAACTGCTTCAGATGTTCGTCGCCACAAAAATGCAAACGAACTTCTTCTCCATGACAACGCATGGCCTCCCATGAGTCTGTCCACCAGAGAGGAGCTCAAAAACGTCACTGGACTGTCCTTCGTCATCCACCATAAAGCCCAAATCTCGTTACTGTTTGGCCCAGTGAGGGATGCACTCTACGGGAAGCAGCTCAAAAAATGGTTCAAATGGCTCTAAGCACTATGGGACTTAACATCTAAGGTCCTCAGTCTCCTAAACTTAGAACTACTTAAACCTAACTAACCTAAGGACATCACACACATCCATGGCCGAGGCTGGATTCGAGCCTGCGACCGTAGCAGCAGCGCGGTTCCGGACTGAATCGCCTAGAAACGCTCGGTCACAGCGGCCGACCGGGAAGCAGCACATGGATGACGGAGACGTTATTTATTGATGCAGCAAGAGTTCTACCATGCCTGCATTCAGGCCCTACCAGTAAGGTGGCGTAAGGCAGTCCATTGGATGGAGATTATATGAACAATATTGTTTTGTAGGGAAAAGAGTGAGAAATAATATAATATATTGGAACCCTGAAAAAATCCAACCTGTTTAGAAAAAACGGAATGTAGCATTACTTATACAACGATCCTCGTACATGGGGTTACTTTCGTTCTGTTTTTGATGCTTTGTGGTCTTTTAAACCATGTGATTCGTATGTAACCTTTTTACTAAATTCTGCTATATTTTGATGAGTAAAAATTCGAAATTGTATTGAATACTATGAAACTTTGTTGGTAGGTACTCAAAGAGCGCACAGGATAAGGTTACAATTGTGGATGGCGCCGTAAACAGTTACTGTGAGTTGCACAGTCAAACACACAACTTTACTTTTCTAAGAATCTCTTATTTACATATTGCTTTAAAAGATCACAATTAGGCAATACGGCTGAAGGCCTAGTTAAAGAAAACTTGAGGTGCTTTCTGGGCTGAAGGCCCAAAACCACACCAAAGCAATAAAGGCTGAAGGCCTGCCTTAGAAATCAAAAGCAATTAAAAATAGAGGGTTATTTAAAAAAATGAAACTGAAAACAATTAGCGGCTGAAAGCCTACACTACACGTCTGAAGGACAACTATAATTAAAACAGTTTAATAACATTTTTTTCTAACCAAGAAATTTCTTTTTAAACTTACAACAGAACAGCCGAAAGCCTAACTATAGAAATATTAACTTATTGCACAGCTGAAAGACACAAACAAATGTGAAACAACGGCTGAAGGCCTGAACAACAAGTCAAACAAATAATTTAAAATAAACCCGTACCTTCTCATAAAAAAAATTTCCTTTAAAGAATACACACGGCTAAAGGCCTTATTAAAAAGGGTTCACGTAAAGCCTCGGCTGAAGGCCACATATAACACATCGAACAACTAACAGCTTAGGGCCTGGATTACAGCCGGCCGCGGTGGTCTCGTGGTTGTAGGCGCGCAGTCCGGAACCGTGCGACTGCTACGGTCGCAGGTTCGAATCCCGCCTCGGGCATGGATGTGTCTGATGTCCTTAGGTTAGTTAGGTTTAAGTAGTTCTAAGTTCTAGGGGACTGATGACCACAGTAGTTGAGACCCATAGTGCTCAGAGCCATTTGAACCTGGATTACAAACAATTTCAGATAGAACAAATTTTAAGTAAATTTTTTTTAAAATTAAAATCAGTCTTCAAAATTTTACTTTAACACGGCTGAAGATCTTTATGAAAACTTTAAAAAGAACTGAATTGATACAAGGCCGAAGGCCTCCCACAATACTTCAAACTAAAATGAAAATCACAATCTAAAACAAGCAGAACAAGTAGTGCTCAGAAGTGTTCCAAGGGTCGGCCTGAGAAGGTTATTCATGTTTAAATCACTTGTTGATACGAATTTACTAAACATGTTGTGCGGAGTCGCTACTCAGACAAGTTGTCATGAGAAGGAATAGTTTTAACTACAAGATAGGATTGTGCTGCTGTGTGCTATGAGAATTTCTGCTAAACCTGAATATACCCGTATTCTGAGTGACAACTGTCAGTCACCTTTATTGCGAACAGTTGTTAGATTATAAGACGTGCTGTTTTATACCCTCTTTGCAAGCCTTCTTTCTATAAGATAGGACGCAAATATACTTTCATATCGAGCTAGGAGGTTTGAGTGTGTTGATTATTCGAGATTTCTTGTGTTTAACGCTGCACTATGAAAGTCTTTCCTACTTCTTAATGCGTCATCAGTTGAAGTAAGATCATATTATTCATATGTAGGTCAAACGTTTGTATAAAAATCGGCATATTTTCAGGTCATTTACACTGAAAGTATACTACTTAAATAGTCAGATTACGTTCAAAAAGTATTACAAGCCTTCCAGGTTGATATAGCAGCGTACAAAATTGCCAGCCATGCAGAATACGGGGATTGTTGCCAGTCAGTTAGATTTCTCTAATGCAGCGAACATATCATCATTCATCTATTTACTTCCATCTAATGAAGATAAAATGTTCTTCTCTTCAGTTAAATAATGGAATTAAAGAACTTTCTTAGTCCACACAAGTAAACTTGGTACGTTCATACTAACACATATCTTTAAAAGAAAATAGGAATTTGACAACGCAAGCACGTTTCAAAAACGTTACAGCGTTTATATGGAAGAGGGCAGCGGTTGTCGAAGTGTAATCTGGCAGCTATAACCGCATTTTCGGAATCGACATCGGAGTATTTAATGAACAGCTAAAAGCGCTAATGCCAAATCGGTTAACGAAATCCGGATTTAGGAACTGTATGTAAACAGTATAACAAACACGTTGGCTGCAATGGCGTGTATTTCTCGAAATACACCAGCTGCAGACAGATCAGTGGCTAACGATTATCTCACTGGCGTCAACATTTTTTCCACTGCGCCAGCTACGAAATCATCACAAAAAAGAAAAATAGAAAAACGAGACGGGCAGAAAATAAATTGCTAATAAATTAGCGTGAAAATCATTTAACTGCGTCTTTGGGTGAATTTTTCCCCTTCTTCGCGCGGCTGTCAACTTTTTGAAGACAGAAATTTCTTTTTGCGAGTCACTTTTGTTCATGGTTCTAAACATGAAGTCAAATGTCGTTTTACTGCGAGTTATTATAATGCTCTTGGTTTAGTGTGGGTCTAGCTAAGCCGTCGGTACGGACAATGTTACGGCCAGTTTTACATACCTATAACAAAAGAAATTACTAAGACTATTAAAATAATGAAATCATTGGTCAGACGGCCATCCCTAAGTTACAGCAGTGGTTCGGAGTTATACATCTTGTCCGTTGCTCTTCCGGGTCCCCTGTATTAGTCATCACAAAGGAAAACTCTCATTCTTATTTATTTCCTTTTTATTCTTTAAAACTGTCACACAGCATTTTTGTTGCTATTATTGTTGCTGTCTTCAGTCCGAAGACTGGTTTGAAGCAGCACTCCACGCTGCTCTATCCAGTACGAGGTTCTTCATCTCCGAAGCATCTGCTTCAACCTACATCCTTCTGAACCTGCTTGCTGTATTCATCTGCTGGTCCCTCTCCACGATTTTTACAACCAACTCTTCCCTCCGATACAAAACTGGTGATCTCTTGATGTCTCAGCATGTCCTGCCAACCGATCCCTTATATCAGCCACGCTGCGCCACAGATGTCTCTTCTGTGTACAGTAGCTCGTCAGTAATTACGTGATCTGCCCATCTAATGTTCTGCATTCTTCTTTAGCGCCATATTTGGAAAGCTTCTGTTCTCTTCTTGCCCAAACTGTTTGTCGTCCATGTTTTACTTCCATACATGGATAAACTCCATACAAATACTTTCAGTAAAGACTTCCTGACCCTTAAGTTTATATTCGATGTTAACAAATTTCTCTTGTTCAGAAATACTTTCCTTGCCATTGCCAGTCTATACTTTATATCCTCTCTACTTCGGTCATCACCATTTGTTTTGCTGCCCAAATAACAAGATTCATCTCCTAGTTCAAGTGTCTCATTTTCTAGTATCATCAGCATCACCTAATTTAAGTCGTCTATGTTTTGATTTCGTTGAAGTTCATCTTATACAGTCCTTTCAACACACTGCCCATTCCGTTCAGCTACTCTTCCATGTTCTTTGCTGTCTCTGACTCAATTACAATGTCATAGGCAAACCTCAAAGTTTTTATTTATTCTCTCTCAACCTTAATTCCTACTCCAAATTTTTCTTTGGTTTCCTTTACTGCTTGCTCAGTGTAGAGATTGAATAATGCGGGGGATAAGCTACAATCTTGACTCATTCCCTTCTCAACCACTGCTTCCTTTTCATGCCCCTCGACTCTTACAACAGCCATTTGATTTCTGTACATGTTGTTAATAGCCTTTGGCTCTCTGTAATTTGCCCCGCTACCTTCATAATTTCAATGAGAGTACCCAAATCAGCATAATCAAAAGCTTTTTCTAAGTCTTCATATGTTACAATCGTAGGTTTACCTTTCCTTAATCTATCTACTAAGACAAACCGTAGCGTCAGTATTGGCTCTTCTGTTCCAAATTTCTCCGGAATGCAGACTATTCTTCCCCGAGGTTGGCTTCTAACAGTCTTTCCATTTATCTATAAGGAATTCATATTAGTATTTTGCAACACTAAGTAATAGCAATTAAGTCCAAATAATAATAACAAGAACAATAGTTGTAATTATTACTACAGGTTTACTGTGTGAGGTATTAATTGCAGATCTGTAATAAAATGAGATGATCCTATGGTATTCGTGGCCGGGAAAACAGCAGCTGGTGTTATTCAGCCGCCTTATGCGAGTCTTTCTGTTTGATCCCACTTCGGCGATTTTCGCATCAATAAAGATGAGACGAAGTGGTGTGAACTACACGGACACCCAATCACCGAGTGAAGAAAATTTCCTACCGGGTCGGGATTCGAAACCGGGACCCCGCGATGTAGTGGTGGCGACACTAACCACTTTATTTTTATTTTCATCAGATTGACTTGGCATTGTCATGAAAATTAGATAACCATATTCAAATCATCATTTAATATCAGCTGCAAAAAGAAAATCAAGAAATTAGTTCAAGCACAAAAAATTATTACATCTGAACGGGAAGACTAACCCATTATCCCACCCTTCCTCTCATATTATTATATACATGTGGAAGAGAAAAAGTGACAAAACAAAGCTACAAGGGAGGGGACTCGAGCTCAGGAAAGAAACAGGGCTCACAGGGGAACTTAACCAACACCCCGACGGTTAACAGAAGAAAAAACATATCCGCAAAAAGCGTTCGGTATTGTGGTAACCGCTGCCATTTTCAATGCGCAGCTTTCAGATTACAGTGAGAAACGCGGAAATCTGTGTCATCCCCGCCTTCAACAACATAGTGATCATAGTAACCCAAGAGCCAGACAATCGTGTTCGTTTCCGTCTGAGGAAAAAAGGATATGTCTGGATGTAGGAGGATGTCGTCTAAGAAAGCCAATGATCCCGTCCGCAAGCAACAAGCCTGTGAAGTAAGGTGTCAGCTTGATGACATTCCTCACACTGATTAGTCGGACGAAGGCCAATACCAAAAACATGATCACCAGTAGGTATCAACCGGTGAATGACCTTATACCACGTTGAAACAACCTCCATCGGCAATATCGGAAACGCGAAAATCTGGATCATTCCCGCCTTCAACAACATAGTGATCATAGTAACCCAAGAGCCAGACAATCGTGTTTGTTTCGGTCTGAGGAAAAATCGATGTGCCTCGATGTAGGAAGATGTCGTCTGAGAAAGGGGTTTCAAGCCCACGAGTAGCGAAAGCTGATGGATGGTGGACCCATTGACAATGATCCCGTCCGCAAGCAACAAGCCTTTGAAGTAAGGTGTCAGCTTTATGACATTCCTTACACTGATTAGTCGGACAAAGGCCTATACGAAAAAGACAATCACCAGTATGTACACTCCTGGAAATTGAAATAAGAACACCGTGAATTCATTGTCCCAGGAAGGGGAAACTTTATTGACACATTCCTGGAGTCAGATACATCACATGATCACACTGACAGAACCACAGGCACATAGACACAGGCAACAGAGCATGCACAATGTCGGCACTAGTACAATGTATATCCACCTTTCGCAGCAATGCAGGCTGCTATTCTCCCATGGAGACGATCGTAGAGATGCTGAATGTAGTCCTGTGGAACGGCTTGCCATGCCATTTCTCATCGCTGAAGACGACACGTCTCCATTCGTCCCTCCATTCACGCCTGTCGCGACACCACTGGAGGCGGGCTGCACGATGTTGGGGCGTGAGCGGAAGACGGCCTAACGGTGTGGGGGACCGTAGCCCAGCTTCATGGAGACGGTTGCGAATGGTCCTCGCCGATACCCCAGGAGCAACAGTGTCCCTAATTTGCTGGGAAGTGGCGGTGCGGTCCCCTACGGCACTGCGTAGGATCCTACGGTCTTGGCGTGCATCCGTGCGTCGCTGCGGTCCGGTCCCAGGTCGACGGGCACGTGCACCTTCCGCCGACCACTGGCGACAACATCGATGTACTGTGGAGACCTCACGCCCCACGTGTTGAGCAATTCGGCGGTACGTCCACCCGGCCTCCCGCATGCCCACTATACGCCCTCGCTCAAAGTCCGTCAACTGCACATACGGTTCACGTGCACGCTGTCGCGGCATGCTACCAGTGTTAAAGACTGCGATGGAGCTCCGTATGCCACGGCAAACTGGCCGACAATGACGGCGGCGGTGCACAAATGCTGCGCAGCTAGCGCCATTCGACGGCCAACACCGCGGTTCCTGGTGTGTCCGCTGTGCCGTGCGTGTGATCATTGCTTGTACAGCCCTCTCGCAGTGTCCGGAGCAAGTATGGTGGGTCCGACACACCGGTGTCAATGTGTTCTTTTTTCCATTTCCAGGAGTGTATTAAACGGTGAATGACCGTATACCATGTTGAAACAACCTCCATCGGCAATAGAGGAAACGTGAAACTCTGTGTCATCCCCGCCTTCAACAACATAGTGATCATAGTAACCCAAGAGCCAGACAATCGTGTTCGTTTCCGTCTGAGGAAAAAAGGATATGTCTGGATGTAGGAGGAAGTTGTCTGGGAAAGGGGTTTCAGGCCCGCGAGTAACGAAAACTGATCGACGGTGGAACCATATTTATTTATTTATTGCCAAATTATAGAGCTGTTACCTGATGTTTAAAACAGGTCGTACATCTTACAATTTTCGTTTTTCATCTTTTTACAGTTTTCTTTCCTTTTGCTTTATCTACAAAATTTACAAAGAATGATTCAAAATAACAATAATTTGAGGTTGAAATATAAATAAAATTTTGTTGTTTTTAAGAAGAATATAAAAAGAAGATAGGATAGATGAGATATTTGTTAGTACCATCACCGAGTGTGACTGACGGTGAATACCTTGGAATGGTTTCATCGAGCCGTTGACCGCCAGTCACACACAGACACACACACACACACACACACACACACACACACAAATGGTTATTAGTAGAGAAATGTTTCTTATCCTATTTCTTACTAATCCTATGTATTAACTACATTAGGTGCGCATCCATGTACAGCATTTGGTGTTTTCTTGGCTAGATTGCCAGCAATTTACTTATTTACTGTCACATCTCAGCTTCCTCCTCCTGTTCCTCCTCATTGTCACTATTTTCGCTGTCACTGTGGGTATCGCTGTCCATCCCCTGGACATTTCTGTTACGCTGCACATAGGCATGTCTGTGACGTCGTGTCCGCATATACTCTTCATGTGTTGTTTTTGAAATACTGTTTGTCAGTGCGTTTAATTGTGCCCATTGTTCTTCGTCTCTTATTGCTGTGTATATATCTATGTCTGTATCTGTGTAATCTAAGTGTAGTGTATGTCTGTTGTTCGCGTATTGCCCGCAGAAAAAGACAGTGTGTTCTGGGGAACCTTCTTCCCCGCATGTGCATGTAGGTGTCTGCCTCAGACTCACGCGGTTTAAGTGCGTGGGATAAGGTCCGTGCCCGGTTAAGAAATGTACCATACCGCGGCTGGGATCGATATGTCTCATTCTCAACCGCTCCCGTATGTCGGGGAGGAAGTCGTGCAGTCTACGTCCCTTATCACTTACATCCCACTCACCTTGCCATGTATCCAAACGCCAACTTTTAAGGTGACGTATCGTCTCTATGGGCACACCGGTTATTGTGTGTACCTTATCTAGTCTTCCCACCTTTAACCAGTACCTTGCAGCTCTGTATTTGATCGTGATATCTATGGGGCATATTCCGAGCACCACACACAGTGCATCCGCAGAGGTGGTACCGAAGGCTCCAGATAGCCTAAGTAGGACACTTCTCTGCCCTCGTCTGACGGATGCTTTGTTGGTGACCACGTTCAGTCAGAACCATAGCCAATGATCCCATCCGCAAGCAACAAGCCTGTGAACCAAGGTGTCAGCTTGATGACATTCCTCACACCGATTAGTCGGACGAAGGCCAATACGAAAAATAGATCACCAGTAGGTATTAAACGATGAACGACCTTATACCACGTTGAAACAACCTCCATTGGCAACATTGGAAGACAAAGATAAGATCAGGCCATTTCCCAATACGTTGACGGGGAAGCAAGTTCAACAGAAGAAAGGGGACATGGTGCACCCCAAAGGGGTGATAACAGATTGGTTGTAATATGCGTCCTAGAAAGTATATCAGCACCTAGGATACCGATAATTAGAAAGTATTCACAAATGTGCCGTTATTTAGGATTAATCCGTCCAACATCAACAGGAGGGGTCAGACAGACTGGCCGGAGGCGGGAATGTAAATGAGAGGTACCTGAATGTGAAGCCCGCGTACGGGTTGAAACATTGCGGACGGGAAATAGATGGAAGTCTTCACTCTGATACCGAAAATACCCAATCCTCCAAGCTTTCGAGGCCTGGCCACTACTTCATACCGGACACGAAAGATATGGCGGCGCCGCAGGAATCGATCAGATAGCTGTTTCAGTGTGCGGGCCATCATCGCGGGAAGCGGGATGACCTGGGCAACGTAATATACTTTACTGAAGACATAGTTAGGCAAGGTTCACTGGAGAGCTTCTGTGAAGTTTAGAAAGTAGGAGACGAGGCACTGGCGGAAGTAAAGCTTGGGTATCTCAGTTGGTAGAGCACTTGCCCGGGAAAGGCAAAGGTCCAGAGTTCGTGTCTCGGTCCGGCACACAGTTTTAATCTTCCAGGAAGTTTGAATTCAAGGTATCCTTAAGCCTCGGTATGTCCTCGACACGTAGTACGAAAACCATGACGTCATCGGCGTATGCACGGACCGAAAAAAGTACCCCCAGTATAGTCCAGCCACGTAATTTCATGGTGAGGCGGCGAAGTAAGGGCTCTAAGAGCAAGACAAAGAGTGACATGGATAAGGGGCTTCCGTGGGGTAAACCACGTCGGATCGATATCCGGGTGGGGGGGGGGGGGTCGACCTCGGAGTAGTTTTCTAATAATGGGCGCGTAATGACAAATATGATGGCTACAGCTGTTCTTATGGATCAGTTGTGCATTGCCCTATAGGTCTGGAAAACTATGCAAATCCTATACCAGGGTAGTTGGACCTGAGTAGACGTTACAGCATTTTTTTTTAATTCCTTTAATTAGAGTAACGACCACAGCATGTGAAACTTACCTTTATCCCACAGTAGCAGCTGTCCTCTTAAAAGGAGAAATAATCATATTTTTTCACTGTATCTTCACATTTAATTCCGCCATTTATTTGGATGTACGTTTATCAAGTAGCTGAACCCCCATAGAAAGTAATTAAAATAGTTGATATTTTCCATAAACTCTCGCGAAATTAACTCTACTCGCTCTCTTGGCAACCAGCGGGTAGTCTTAGAACGTCTCTTCCGCTTCCCTTCAAGTATTTTTTGTATTCGAGGCCTGTACAAAAAATTACAGAACTTTGTCGACAAAATTTTTCTACGCTTACCTTTCCCTTATTGTGCATGTTCTCCTTCGAAATACTCTGCTCCACAATTGATACACGGCTCCCAACGCCGTTTCCACTTCCGGAAGCAGTCTCGGTACGCCTTTTACTAGATCGCGCGAAGCACCGTCTGTGAATTTTCTGTTATTTCGTCTATCGTTGGAAATCTTCGTCGTTTGAACGGGGTTTTCAACTTTGAAATAAAAAAAACAAGTGCGCAGGGCCCACGTCTGGGGAGTACGGGGGATGAAACGGCACATTGATTTCGTTTTTCGTGCGGCAATCACACACCAATAGGAATGGTTGTGCGGGTGCGTTATCGTGTTGCAAGAGCCATGAATTGTCTCGTCACATTTAAGGCCGTTTCCTTCTCTCATTTTCTCGCAGGCGTCGAAACACGTCCCGATAGCACCATCGTTTAACAGTTTGTCCCTGTGGCACAATTTCGTTGACGTTCCTGACATGACCTTCGTCGCTAGACGTCCAAGGTCGTCCTGGGCGAGGGTCATCTTTAACTTCCGTCCGGCCATTTTTAAACTGTGTGAACCATTCGTAACACCGAGTACGGCTTAAGCGCTCATCGCCGTAGCCTTGCTGCATCATTTGGTGTGTCTCTGTAAAGGTTTACTTTAGTTACAAGCAAAATTTAATGTAGACGCGTGGCTCCTCTAACTCTGCCATCTCGAAATTCGCAAACTGTGTGACAACATTCTACTCCATACAGCACTGAACAATAACTGAGAGACGTACAACAATGAAACTTCCGGCAGTTACTCACTAAACACAGAGTGTGCAAGGATACCAATCGCATTTCCCTCCAGCACACCACTGGCACGAAATTAGCAATATTCTGGAAATTTTTGAACAGACCTCGCATGACACGAATAACAGTAGGTAAATGGAAATGACGTGTGGCTAGGGCCTCCGTCGGGTAGACCGTTCGCCTGATGCAAGTCTTTCGAGTTCGGCGACTTGCGTTTCGATGGAGATGAAATGATGATGATGATAAGGGCAACACAACACCCAGTCCCTGAGCGAAGAAAATCTTCGACCGAGTGGGAATCGAACCCGGGCCGTTAGGAATGACATTCCTTCGCCCTGACCACTCAGCTACCAGGGGCGGACAAAAATTATCGTATGGCATTTATTGGCCGGGATATCCCCTTCGATATTCGGCCACCGTAGTGCAAGCTGTTAATGTTTGTCGGTACAAGTGCGGCAGACTGCGAGGGTATATAACCAGGTATCAAAAAAGGGTGGTTGGCGTAGTGTTTCACTTAGTATAGGAAGTCAGAAGTTGTTCAGTATTCTTAGAGGATCCTTGTGTGGGAGTGTAGGCGGATACTGAAGAAGAGGCGGAGTGTTTGCCATTCCAAGATATTTGGTGGTGTGGAAATCTAGGTGACATTGGCTGCTAGTAATAAGGTTTAGTAAATATGGAATACATAGCGCACTAAATAAGTAATAGGCAAGTAGCATTGCACCCAGAATAAGTACTTTGTTTCAATTTCGCGTTTACAAGGATTCAAAGTAATCCTCTTACACCTCCACGCAATGTTTATATCGATCACGCAAGTTGTTGAAAGAATGCTGGATGTAATGATTGTGTACCTCCTTCAGGGCGCGGCCACAGCATGTTGAATATCTACAGTGTCACTGAAACTCTCCCTTTTAAAGCACATTTAATTTTCAAAAACACAAAAAAGCCTGCAGGTGTCAAATCAGATGAATGGCGAGGATGTTCAAGCGCACAGATCTGTTCTGATACTAAAAACTGTTCGACAGGTAGCGTGCAGTGAGCCGGTGCATTGTCATGCAGAGGAACTCAATTCTTGCTACGGAACAGATGCGATCTGACGTGACACATGCGAACAAAGTGGTGGTGTGTGACTCCTAAGTAGTACTGTCCAGTCACTGTCGGTCCTCAGGAGGAATTCGTTGTGGATCACTCCAGAAAAAAATTTAAAAAAAGAAAAAAACAAATAACAATCATCATTTTCTTGGTAGCTGATTTCTGCAACCTGTGACTTTTCTGCCTCGGTGACGATGTTAAATTTGGAGCATTACTTGAAGAACGTTCTCTCTTTTCAGATATGAAAAATATTCCAAAGTGATTTCCTTGCGCGAATGTGTGCTCTTTTCTTAAGTAAATGTTTCAAGTTGTCTGTGAAAAGTGTAATGCAACGTGTATCAACTGAGAATTCAGGAGAAATCAGCCTGTGGCTGAAACGAATCGGAGCAATTGTATTTTCAAATGTTTTGTGGGAAAATGAAAGTGAGGAGCGAAGCTCCTCTCAGCAGATTATATTCGTTCTCTCTTGTCTCCATCGAACCGAGCAGACGTATTTTCTCTGTCGCTGTAGTAGAATTAGTTTCGATTTATAATTAAATATGTTAAAAACGGGTTAAATTTATGTTTCATTTAAAAGGTAGTTTTTAACTGATAGCTACATGATTTGCGATTTTTGTAATATTTGTTTGAGAAAAGTTAGCTGGAACTTGCGAGCTCAGCAGATCATGGAAAGGAGACGCAATGTTCCGAATGCAGTTAGCGTTCATCCACTCATTTCATTCTGCTATAAGCAAAGCGCGTCCCTGATATTACTTGAGGACCATATAAAACTGACTTGCGATCATTTTGGGCAATCGTAAATTGCATATGATCTGGCCATGGTCTCCGAACTGTGAATCTGCTGCTGTTGTTTCTGTCACATTCGGGCCCTACAGAACTGAAGCTGGTGTTAAATTACTACGGCTCGTGAATGGTAAAAACTTCAGGAGCCGATATTGTTTTGAAACAAAGACCGTTGCTCCATTGCTCAATGAGAAGCAAATGAAATTGATTTGACAAGTTGATTCTTACAAAATTTGCTACTTTATTCAAATACCGGAGCAAAATAACGCGTCCCACGCCAATCCATTCTCTGACGTTTTGCCTCTAGGTCGAACAGGAAACACCAGCTTTCATCCCCAGTTAAACTATTTTCAAGAGATAATAATGCTCGACAACTGTGGCCATGAAATTGGCACAACATGCAGTTCGGTGCCCTTTCTGTCCTTTTTTCAATGAGTGTGACACACACCGGGAACAAATCTTTCTCTCATGCAAATCGCTCTGCCCTGGCCGTTTCCTTACTGACACCAAGTTTCACTGCAAGCGTCCTGGTGGTAGTTCTGACAACAACTCCCTTCGTTTTTTTCCATATTTCCATATTTTCCAGGACGTCCGACACATGACTCATCTTCCAAGAACTCTCTTCCACTCTTAAATACTGAAAACCAGCGGAAAACTTGTGTCAGTCATCGCCGTAAACAAGTTGCATTTTTTCGTAAGCTTCTGATACCGTATTACCCAATTAACAGTAAAACTTTATCAAAGCCACGTGATTCATGACGCTACGTTTGACCACTTCTACTTGAACAGCATTACTTTAACGGCAGCTGCGCGGGAGATGGGGGATTCATCGACACGATCAAAATGTCTGTGTGTTTAGCACAGTCTAGCGGGCGAGCTGGTAACTATACTTGCCCCGTTTCTGGAAAATGCTCCTGGAAAAAAGTCAGTCTCATTATTTATTTAACACACTGGGTATGGTGTACAGATACAACTGTGAGGTTATCCCTATTTTAATGGTATTTATTTTTTCAACTTTCGCATTTACTGCAACACGGCAGATAGCCCAAGACAATTCCCTACGTTAAGCAGTGCTGCAGAATAAAACGGCACCAAGTAGGAAGTTGGTTCCCACGAAGGCAGAGGTAGCGACCAAACCAAATGGCGCGATGGTGAATCATGAGCGTGGCGAGAGGAACGCATGCCTTAAGAATAGGTCTTTACGCGTCTGCTCACGCAAGATCACTAAAATGAATGATAATTTGGCTTTAAATAGAAACTGAAATTAAGTACTGGAAAGAAACTGTTAAAACTAACTGGAGCTGACGGCCACTGTTGATGGTGGCTACATCTTTGTTAGAGGCCAATTGACTTCTAGAGAAATGCTATAAAATTTAGAAAACATTATACCTATTAATGCCACCATTAGTTTTGCGGGGCCAGCTTATGTTATTTAAGGCGAAACGGAATCATTGCTTGGAGACGGTGGCCAGATCATTTAAGGTTCCGCGCTTGCATCCAAGTCTGCAGAACGCATCGCGGCGATTGGCAACTAGGGACGCTGTAGCAAGCTGCAAACGAATAAGTAGTAGAATACTAATTGTATTCGGCCGTTGCGTCTCCACGCCGCGGTCCGTTAAGCCCGCACGGTCGATGACTGTAGCAATAAAACACTAAAGCAGTCCCCCACTACATGAATGACATGTAGCAAGCGGATAAGGGAGGAATAAAAGGCTCCTTCCTCCCTAGATAAGCGAGTCCTGAAGAAAACGAGACAAGAAATAGCGAAACAGATCTATAGTACTGCAGTTATCCAGGAAGGCTATCCACTGATAGCCATCACCTCGCCGCAGGAGGAATTGGTACAGATGGCCCTCTTTGAAAAGATTGGGGGGGGGGAGGGGGAGGGGGAAATGGCCCAGGTCCCAACTTCAAGAGGGTCTATCTAGATCGTGGTGCCCTTATTTTTGTGTATGAGGGTCTGCACACGGTGGAATGGCTCAAGGACAAGGTGCCCATGGTATTCCCGTTGGAAGATGCGAAGCTGCTGGTTGAGACTGCAGCGGAGCTTCTTAAGGCCGCAAAGATATCAATATGGGTACCAAAGATCCTTAAGGAAGTCTCTCCAAATATTCTGTTCGGGAAAATAGGGGCCCAGAACCCAAAAGTCTCGACTGAAGATTAGAGAGTGATCAACCAGAAGGTTGCACCGGAAGGACGAACCCTGGTGGTGGAGGTCGGAGAGAAGTCCCTGAAGGCGATGCGGGAGCAGGACCTGAAATTGTTTTTAGTGTTCCCGCAAGTCACCGTCAGGGTTCTCAAAGACCTTAAAGATGGCAGCAAGACGGAGACTGGAGGTGCTTCAGATTAATCTGCAGCACAGTAAAGGGTGCTGTGCTGCCCCGAGTCGCTGCCTGGGGAGGCGGGGCATGGCCCTGATACAAGAACCATATTTATATAAAGCGGTGTATCGGGCCTCAGAGGCAGTGGAGGTAAGCTGATTTATGCTAGGAATCTAAGAAACTCCAGAACATGCATCTATGTTAGAAATGGATATCTGCTCGAGGGACTTAGTGAGCATTAAAATGCAGCGATGTGAGGAAGGTATCATGAGGGAAATTGATTGGCCTCAGCATATCTTCCTTACGAAGGCAGCTCTCCTCCTCCCTTGGAGGTGAGACTTGCCATCGGCAAGGTGACCAACTGCTGGTGGAATGCGGCGCCACTGACCACAACCTAGTGTGGGGAAGCAAGGCTACCAACAGTAGAGGTGAGTACCTTATTGAAGTTCTTTTAGCTAGCAACTTAGAGGTCCTGAATAGGGGCAATGAACCTACATTAAGGAATAACAGAAGGGAAGAAGTAATTGACATAACCTTTGGTTCCATGATGATGGGCAGCTACGTCAAACAATGGCATGTGGTGATGGAGCCATCCTCATTGGGCCACATGTACATTAAATTCAAGGTTGAAATTGGAATCAGACAGACCATGACCTATTGGAATCTCAGGAAAACAGACTGAGAGACATGTAGGAGAGCTCTTGATTTACGCTTATCGGAAATTTAAACCTCGATAAGGAATCCAGTAGAATTTGAGGAAGCAGCAGAGGCTAATACCTCTGTCATAGTGACCTCATACCAGGACAACTGCACAATCATCAAGAAGTGCACAAATAGGAGTGTGCCTTGGTGGAATAACAATTTGGAAACGCAAAGAAAACAGGTACAGAGACTGATTAATACTGCGAGATGTAAAGGACAATGGGCTAAATATCGTGAGGCCCTTGTCAATTACAATCTTGCAACCAGACAAGCAAAGAAGGTATCCTGGAAGGCATTCTGTGAGGAAGTGGAGGGCACAGCTGCAGAAGCCTGACTTCACAAGATTCTCACTTGAGTACCAACCAGTCCAGGAGATACGTTGAGGAAGGACGATGGGGAATATACAAAGACAGCACATGAGATGCTGGAACTGCTCCTCAAAACTCACTTTCCTCAATATGCTCTGCCGGACAACACAGACCAAAATGTGATCCCGGAGAGACAATGGTTCTCAGGCACTTGAAGAGAGCACTGGGAATCCGCGAAGGAGAGTGGGAACTTTAATAAAATCGAATGAGTGGTGGGAAGGTTCCAACCATTCAAGTCACCAGGCCCAGATGGAATCTTACCAGCTCTCCTGAAACAGGCAGAAGAGAAGCTCATAAGAGTCCTGTGCAGGCTATTCAGGGTTAGCCTAGCAGTAGGAATCTTTCCCAGTGCTTGAAGGGCAGTGAAGGCTGTGTTCATTCCAAAGCCAGGGAGAATTGATCATGCCAAGGCCAAGGATGTGAGACCAATCACTCTGTCCTCCTTCATTCTCAAAACACTGGAAAAAACTGGTTAATGGAGAGATGCAGCTAAGTAGGGCCCCTCTACTATTCAAACCAACACGTGTATCAACCAGGTAAATCGTGTGAGACAGTTCTCCACCAACTCGTTGGGAAGGTGGAGAAAGCACTTTACTTCCAATAAATAGCCCTCTGCATCTTCCTGGATATCTAGGGGGCCTTCAGTAACACGACCTTCGATTACATGGTTAGGGCAGCAGAGGTGCATGACCTGGGGACCACTATATGCAGGTGGACCAGGGCCATGCTTAGTGGAAGGAAGGTAGAGGCTACCATGATGAATGAAAAGATGGTAACTAACACTACTAGAGGCTGCCCACAAGGAGGAGTCTTGTCCCCTCTATTGTGGAATGTGGTGGTGAATGAACTCATTGAGGAACTAAATTCCAGACAATGCTTCTGCCAAGAAGCATAGTAATACTTGGCAAATTTATTGACACAGTTAGAAATATGGCACAAGGAGGATTGGACATTGTGCAAAATTGGTGCACTAAACAGGATACGAAGTTTAATCCTAAGAAGACTGTTGTGGTATCATTTACGAATAGACATATTCAACACTCAAGTTGGAATCGAAAGCTCTTCGATGAAACTCTACCTGTGAAGGGATAGTGAAATACCTAGGGGTAACCTTAGATGAGCAGCTAACGTGGACCCCTCAAATTAAGAGCATCTGCTCCAAGGCAAAAAGTACTCTAGTGACTACCAGAAGGGCTTGTGGCAAAAACTGGGGCCTAAGCCCCAGTGGTATGCACTGGATATTGAAATATGGCATCCCGGTTAAGACACAAGTTGAAAATATGATCACTATTTTTTTATTTACTTAAATTTGCCATATTTCGTGACAGTACCTTTTCCGTTTGACGTTTGCAAGGCGATATTAGTCTTGGCTTCAGTTGTCTAAGTATGATTCCACAATGCATCATTGTCGGCTGCAGAAAAGACGTGGTTCAACGTGTTTCTCGCATTTTGGTGTTTCAAATACAGTTTCTTCAAATGTAGTTTCTTCTTTTTAGTTAATACAAAAATAATAGTGACATAATTCAAAATTATTTATGACGGCGGCCTTTACATTGTTCTTCCGTCAACACACACCAAGAGTTAGCTGCCGACTGACTATAGTCAAAGACGACTCCAACGTCAAAGATATTTTACACAATTCACAAGTTTCCACTTGTTATCAGTCTCTTTGCTATTCTTCGATACATTTTCTAATAGTAATCAATATGCTTTTACTCTCAAAAGCAGAAGTAAATTAACATATAATAAGACAAATTATAATAAATTCTGACAAAAATATAAGAAAACATTTACAATTCGGTATCGACAAATACGGTAAAAAAATAACATCTCCCAGATCCATTACAACTGCTCCCCAGGGCTTTTGTTGTTATGGACATATACAACAAAATCCCGACCACACTCAGTAATGGATCTGTATTACACAATTAGTACATTAATGATGCAGTCTGATAACCTCTTCCAAATTTGGACTCTTTGAATCTGTGGACTTGTTACTGGCTGTTGTTGCAATGATACTTCCCCATCAATCCCATACACAAAAATTTCAAGTAAAGAAATTATTTAACATGACAAATATACATGGTATAAAACATACATGAGAAATATTCTAACATACAGCGTACAGATTGAAAATAATAGAAAGGTAAAACTCATTTCCTAGAATAAGATTTAATTTTTTTAAAAATATTAATGTTAATTTCATTATGCTTACATATTGTACAGTAAAAATGATACTGGACATATGTAGTGTAGTTTTTTTCTTTCTTTTGTATATTTTTTTATGATTTTCTTTTTAAATTTTTTTTTACTCATGGTTTTTTTTATTTTGTATTTTTTTATGACTTTCTTCTTTTAGTACAGCTAAAGATACATCAGTATTATCTAAATTTTTTGCAATTATTTATGTACACTTTCCTCTCTACTACAATATTACTACAAGTCACATTCTTGTAAAGAGTACTTTTGCTCCCCACAACATCAGTATAAACAACAATAAATTGCTCATATATCATGAGGCTTTATCTAAAATTGGTTTTGAAACTTATACCTTTGCATGCATGTCCTCACATGCATGCCTTCACCCACAGGGAAGACTTAGCTTCCAAAAATTAGAAAAATTCAGAAATGCTCACTATGGAGACTTTTTTTTAAGTAAAAATAAATCTTTCTCTCATTCTTTGTTACAACAGTGTTTTTTCATCAGTTTCTATTAACATGTGACTTCAAATTATTAATTTATACATGCAAATATACACACTTGGTTGTACAGGCAGTTTTGTTCTAACAAGCGTATTCCAGTGGAGGACTTTTGTTTTAGATGATAATAGGTTATTTAAATTTTGAAATTATGATTTCTGTTTATACAGTTTTAAAGAGACAACATTCCTGAGACCAAATAATTCCTTTGACTTAGGATACACCAAACGATAAGCATTAGGGTGTGGATTTTCTATGGCTTCAAAAGGCCCAATATAGATATCAAAGAATTTTTTAATTTCTGAAGTTAACATTTTTGATCTTTCATGAGATTTGACCAGAACAAGATCCCCAATTTTAAAAGTGGTTAATCTTACCCTATTGTTATGTCTTTCATTCCTCTTTTCCCCTTGTTTCGTCATAGTTTCCCTGACAATATCTTCTCTCTCTTGTATAGTTAAAGGCGTGCATTTAGGAAATTCAATAAGTTCTGATATAAGATTTGGAGGTCTAATATTAAACATAATCTCATACGGTGAAAATCCTGTGGAACTATGTTGTAGGCTATTCATAATATCTTCAAAATTTCGGATGTGCTCAAACCAGGTTGGATGTTTATGGCTACAATAGGTTCTACAAAGTCTCCCAATTTCCCTCATATATCTATCTGCAGGATTGGTGGATGGAGAATAAACAGATATAAGTATATGCTTCAATTTTGATCTTTCAATAAACTTTTTCCAAATTTTAGACGTGAACTGTGAACCATTATCTGATAATATAGCTTTTGGTTTACCCACCTGTGCGAAATAATCTCTTTCAATTTTTATTATAATTTCGTGCCTAGTAGCTTTTTTCACTGGATATAGTTTAATTAATTTTGAAAATACATCTACCATAACAAATATGTAACAGTGACCACCTTTACTCTTTGGTAACATTCCATATAAGTCCACTGCGATAAGATCTAAAGGTTTTTCCGGAATAATGTTTTGCATCTCTCCACGACATCTTTGATTGCTCACTTTAACTCTCTGACATTTGTCACAGGTTACCAATTCTTTTCTTACCTTCTTTCCAATATTGTAAAAATAAACATTTTCTTGTATCTTTTGAATGCACTTCTGTATCCCACAGTGACCAAAACTTTCATGTATGTAAATGATCAGCTTATCAGCATCTGCCTCTGGCCAACACAGTTTCCAATTATCAGAATCTACATCTGTTCTCCGAAATAAAATCCCCTTATGCAATTTGTAAAATTTATCAAGTTTCTCATACCCCTTCTTGCCTAAACATTCTTTGATTAATTTCCAACTCTGATCTAAATTTTGATTTTTTCTAATTTTGTTACACATAGCTCTAATTGTTTTTTCATTTTCCACCCCTTTCAAGTATCTAATTTTAAACTGCTTTTCCTCCTCTTGTTCAAAAATCTCCTTTTCTCCCCCAATTGGTAACCTTGAAAGTGAATCAGCTACTACATTCTCAGAACCTTTTATGTGTTTGATTTCAAAGTCAAACTGTTGCAGAAAAATTGCCCATCTGGTCAATCTACTGCGGTATAATTTGCACTCCTGTAAGTAACTCAAAGCTTTGTGATCCGAAAATACTATGGTTTTATGTCCAATAAGGTAAATTCTAAATTTTGTAAAAGCCCAATGAATTGCCAAAAGTTCCTTCTCTGTGACTGTATAATTTTTCTCATGCTTGAGCAACATTCTGCTTGCAAATGCTATGGTACAATGTATCTTAACTCCATTCTCTACTCTTTCTTGAAATAACTCTGCTCCAAGCCCATAGTTACTGTTATCTGTGTTCAAACAAAATGGTAAATTAAAATCAGGTCTGTATAATAAATATTGCTTCCTCAACTCTTGCTTAATTTTATCAAACTCTTCCTGACAACTTTTGTCCCAAACCTAAACAGTGTTTTTCTTAAGTAATTGACTTAAACATGGTGCATTCAGACTCTGATCACTTATATGTTTTCGGTAGTAACCGCATAACCCAAAGAACGAGTTTAATTGTTTTTTAGTCTTAGGAATAGGAATTTCTGAAATTGCTTTAATTTTTTCTGGGTCTGCCAAAATTCCCTTGTCTGTGACAACATGACCCAAAAATTTTAATTCAGAAACTGCAAATTTACATTTCTCTAATTTCAATGTCATCCCCCCTTTTCTAAGTTTTTCACAAACTGACTTCAAAATCAAAAAATGTTCCTCCCAATTTTGCCCTGTAACCAAAATGTCATCTACATAAATTATCAGTTTAGACGCAAGTTCTTGCCCCAGTACATGATCCAAAGCTCTTATAAATTCGGAAACAGAAAAATTTAACCCAAATGGCACAACACAATATTGGTAACTCTTACCATTGTACAAGAAAGCAGTATATTCTCTAGGATTAACCGAAAGTGGTACCTGATGAAAACCCGAAGTTAGATCCAAACTTGACATATATTTTATATCTGTAAATTAATAGAGTAACTCATCAATATTTTCAGGATGGTCTGTCTGTCTGAACAAAATTTTTGTTTAAGTGTCTAGAGTCCAAAACTAATCTTACTAAACCATCTTCTTTCGAAACTACTACTAGAGGATTATTATATGCACTGATACTCCTTTCTATTATATTACATCCTTCCATCTTTTTCAGCTCTTTCTCAACAGCACGTCTTTTTCATATTGCAATACTGTATGGTTTTATGAAATATGGTTCATGAGGTTTTACCTGAAGCTCACACTGATAACCCTTTACCCTTTCAGGTATGTCACTGAAAACATCACTGTATCCCCACAGCAGATTTTCTAACTGTTGTTTTTGCTCCCCAGATAAATTTTGTGTTTCTGAAATTTTCAACTTCATCAGTATCAAATCTATGAATTTCAGTATTTTCCAATCTATTTTCTTTTAGTAAATTGATACTGTCAAAATTTCCATTACTCTGATCACCAAGTGTGTTCACAAAATTTGTCTGAATGTATTCCCTTTCACCAGTTTCTATCAAAAGTTTTCTTCCAACCCAATCAAATGCTGTATTTACTTTTACTATCCAATTCATACCCAAAAGAAAATCCTCATTAAATTCCTGAATTACAAAACATCCATGTGTGAACAACTTGCCTTCAATTAAAAATGTCACTAAAGCCTGGCTTTTTACCAATTTACTGCTCTTCCCAGTAGCACCTTTTATCTTTACCCCAACAACTGGCATTTCAACATAATCTTTCCCCACTTTCAATTTCTTGCTTAACCTTCCAGATATTCCCGAGATCTCACTTCCTGTATCAATTAAACATTTACCAATCCATGACCCAATTTGAACTTTTATATAAGGACTGCAAAATTGATCACTTTTCTCAGAACCTGTATCCTCATGTAATAAATCACTTTCAATTTCCCTGAACCTATACTTATCAGAATCATATGGTATATCATTACATGTATTATTTGTCACAGTTATAAAATTTGCACAAGATACAAAATTGTCATTAGTACTCTCTATTATCTCAAATAGCCAAGAATTTTCATCCAAATCACATTGTATCCTTCAGCTTTTCAAAAATAAAATATCTCATCTTTTTCCACCACTCAGGACATACAGTTTCACATACATTAATAAGCATCTTTCTAAAGTTCTTGTCAAAAGAAATAGTTTCACTGTTCAGCCATATATTCATAAGAAATGTGTGTGTATCATTAGTATCTGTAAAAGTTTCACTTAGGTTAGAAGAAATATATGTATCATCGTTATTTGTGTAGTCAGATTCTTTACCAACAACATCAAAATTCACACTTTCACATACATCCAGCTTGTGAGCTTTATTCATCCTGGTAACATCCTTGGGAATTTCTATAATATTCTCACTATTTAATCCATTTTCAACCATGTGTATACCCAACTCCCTATTTAAACTAATGAAATACCTTTCCTCAACATCATCATCAATACCATTACTATCATTATCAACTTTATCAACAACATCATTATCATTACACATATTCAGGTCATACACATTGAAATTATTCCCCAAAATATTATTTTCCCTTTCTAAAGTTACCAGATCCCTTTCACGAACATTTTCATTCTCACAGCATGCATTCTCTCTTTCATTCACACACATCTCTGAACTACTACAAATTACATTATGTGACAAAGTGTTGTTCTTTTCTGCCCAAGTGTAAAACTCTGTTAAATTAAATGAATCACAATTACTTTTATCTACTGTATGTTCTTGTGTACTGAAAATGTTATCTGTATCATCATTATTTTCCTCTTGAAATTTTTTCAATAAGTAACAACTAATGACCTCATGTGATAGCTTAGGTTTGGAACTGTCCTGTTTGGGTTTATGATAGTCACATCCATTGGTCCTTTCATCATGCTCACCTTCTGCCTCAACCTTGCGGACCTTCAAGGGGGCGTCTACTCGTTTTTTATTTCCGGTTCCTGTATGAACTACTGATTGTGGTTCTGCCAATGTCTCTGATCAACATTTCTGATCCCATTCCTATGCCAAACATTACCTGATTGTTGGTAGTTTCTATTGTACTGACTTCAATCAAAATTTCTGTGATTTTGATCCCTAAAGTGTTCTCTATTTTGTTGATTATTAACGCGAAAATGTTGTTCTTGTTTTGGATAAAAATTATGGTCCTTCTTTTCAAAATTGTTATATCCCCCTGAAATTTGACTGACGCCATGATAATTGTTTTGTTCCCTCTTTTGAAAGTTGTCATTTCCCCAACTTTGACCATTACCTTTCTGAGTAAACCCACTGTGTGTTCGTGTTGTTACCCTATCCAACTTATCAATATAATTGAGAAACTGCTCCACATTACTATCAGGACAATGAACTAAACTCAACTGCAATGCTGATGGCAATCTTCTCTTTAAGGTATCAATTTTGATCAAGTCATCCAAAGGTTTTGTTAAATGAATAAGATTTTGAAGTTCACTTTCGCAAAATTGTTTCATGCTCCCATCTGATTCTCTATAGTTTCGCCCATTCAAAAATTCACTTTTGATTCTAGTTTGTTTAAGATCATCCCAAAATTTTTCCAGAAATTTTGATTCAAATTCTGAAAAGGTCATCCCCAAAGTTACAATCTGGTTTGCCCAAGTCAAAGCTTCCCCTTCCAAGAATTTTTTCACAAATTTAATTTTTATTTCATCTGGTGAGTGAGGTAAAAAACAATCCTTACAATACTGCATAAAATCAACGGGATGTAAGGGTCCATCTACCGAAAAGTGCTTCACTGGAATATTAGATACAAGATTACATGTGTTGACATTGTAATTTTTGCTTTGAAATTCAATGTTAAAACTTTCAATTTTTTCGCTAAGTTCTTTGACAGATATTTTGTTTTCTAAATCATTGCATTCTACTTTTTCTTCTAGAGTAACCAAACGATTGTCAGTTTTTTGTTCTACATTTTTTACAAAAACTTTTGTATTCTCATCCAAATTTTTAATATCCCCTTTTATCTCATTAAAATCCATTAAATTTCTTTCCCTATCTACCAGTAACTCATTTTTTACAGTATTAATTTCACCGCTCAATTTAGCATCAATTTCATTTACTTTTGCTTCCACAGATTTAATTTTTTCCTCAACACTGCCAACTCTGTTCGAAAGCTCACCCACTTGGGTATTGACTGCTTGGACTTGCAACAAAATGTTATCAATTTTTTCATCCCAGTAAGTCTTATTGTCGTCAACTGATTGTTTAATTTCTTTCGTGAAATTTACAAGAAAACTTTTTAAATCAAATTGATCGGTTCTTTCTCTTTCATTTGACCTGTCCTGATGTTCGAAGTCTATTAAATTACTACTTTCTACTTTAGGCACAATACTCTCGAAAATCTCATACGTCATTGTGAAGAACAAAAATTTATACACAACAATACAAAACAAGATAAAAATATTGTTTTAACAAAATACGGGGGTTTCGTGACTTATCTGGAACACTCTTCTACTGTTGCAAAACCACGTTTTCCATCCATGTGATTGTTGACCAAAATTCTTGAAGTATTTTCTTCTGTCGAAAATTATATTTTTTGCCGAAACATTTCTTCTCCAAAACTTTTACTTCCCGATGAACACAAACACTATAACACACATTCTGAAGAAACTGGTATTAACACACAAAAATTTTCTTCCTCATAGCACTGTTGAAAATCTCGTGAACACAATATCCCGGCTACAGTCCCCAGTTGAAATATGACATCCCGGCTGAGCCCCCAGTTGAAATATGGCATCCCGGTTAAGACACAAGTTGAAAATATGATCACTATTTTTTATTTACTTCAATTTGCCATATTTCGTGACAGTACCTTTTCCGTTTGACGTTTGCAAGGCGATATTAGTCTTGGCTTCAGTTGTCTAAGTATGATTTCACAACGCATCATTGTCGGCTGCAGAAAAGACGTGGTTCAACGTGTTTCTCTCATTTTGGTGTTTCAAATACAGTTTCTTCAAATGTAGTTTCTTCTTTTTAGTTAATACAAAAATAATAGTGACATAATTCAAAATTATTTATGACGGCGACCTTCACATTGTTCTTCCGTCAACACACACCAAGAGTTAGCTGCCGACTGACTATAGTCAAAGACGACTCCAACGTCAAAGATATTTTACACAATTCACAAGTTTCCACTTGTTACCAGTCTCCTTGCTATTCTTCGATACATTTTCTAATAGTAATCAATATGCTTTTACTCTCAAAAGCAGAAGTAAATTAACATATAATAAGACAAATTACAATAAATTCTGACAAAAATATAAGAAAACATTTACAATTCGGTATCGACAAATACGGTAAAAAAATAACATCTCCCAGATCCATTACAATATACACCACAGTGGTTAGACCTAGGATTTCTTACAGGGCTGTAGTGTGGTGGAAGAAGGTAGAACAGTGGGTTGCAGCTAAGGAGCTTGCTAAGGTGCAGAGATTGGCGTGATTAGCCATAAAAGGCGGAATTAGCGGCACACCAACTGCTGGACTGGAAGCCATCCTGGACATGCCTCCACTACACCTGTGGGTCAAGATGGAGGCAGCAGCTGGGGCACACAGACCTAAAATTGGCAAAAATTGGGTCTCATTCGGATATCCAGAATCACACACTAACATAGTGAGTGAGATAAATGTAGGGATGGCTGGGGAAATGCCTGCCGACTATATAATAACTCCAAACTGCTTCGACAAGCTCTACAATATAATAATTGGAAGTAGTGAGTTCGACACCGTATGGGGGCATCGTTTGGTCCACCGATGGCTCGAAAATAGACCAAGACGTTGGGGCAGGGCTGTACGGGGTTCAGCCAAGACTGGAGGGCATCATCTCTCTAGGAAAACTGACTTCTGTACTCCAAGCTGAAATTACTGCCATCAGGACATGTGTGGAGGAGAATATGCGTAGGTGCTACAAGGACCATAGCATCCACATCTATTCAGCCAGGCAGCCCTGAAATCATTGGCAGTTCCTGCAACAAGAAGCTCGTTGCAGAATGCCACAGGGGTCTGGTGGAGCTAGGGGGAAGCAATAGGGTAAACCTAGTGTGGGTCCCTGGCCACTCAGAGACCTGTGGCAATGAGCAAGCTGACAGATTGGCTAGGTTGGGGGCAAAAACTCCATTTATTGGACCAGAACCTGTCCTGACAATCACCAACGCTATGATCAAATTAGAACTATGTAACTGGCTTAGGAAACAGCACGTAGGATATTGGACCAAGGTCCATAAACAAACACATGGTAAGGTAATGGTGCCCAAGCTATGTTTTAAGAGAAGCTCTGTAATCCTGGGCATGAACAGGAAAGAGATCAAACTCATGACTGGACTGATGACCGGCCATGGGAATATCAATAACGGAAGAGGACCCCAAACGTAGGATCTGTGATGAGAGTGAAGAAACTGCATCACACTTAATCTTCGAATGCATGGCATTGGAGAGTAATAGATACAGAATCTGAAGAAATTGTGTCTAACAAAATGCTGGTAGAGGGACTCTTTGCACTTTTTAAGGGAATTGGTTGGCTTTACAAGAAGCGATACCACACAATAAGTTTCGGTGCTGGCAGTGGCGGGTTAGACGTTCTGTCAGAGTTTTAAAACAATATAAAATTCACTTCGACTCGCCTGACGCGAAGGTACAATCTATCTACTGTTAGCATGACTATCACGACAGCGGATTCACAGTTCTGGCGAGAGCAGTATCACACATAATAATCAGTTTAATTTCCACGGCGGCAGTTGATGTTTTAGCGTGCACGTCAGTTCAGTAATCTAGAAACAAGATAAGAATTTGAATGTACATTTGCGTGCGGGATTCAGTCAGATGCAAAACAGTTCGGCTCTAAGAGCGACAATCTGTTCCGGCTTATAGACAAACGCCGGCGCGAAGATGAAGAACACAAGAGCAGGGAAGGCGGTAAGACAACGCCAGCCAATAGCCCGCTGACTAGGACTGCATGACAATAGGAGCGGCCTCTACAAGAAGTGAATATAAGCGCCGCTCCTACCAACCTTGGCCGCACAGTATTCGCAGAGTATTAGCACAGTACCAGACCGGGACTCGCAGACCAGAACAGTATTAGCACAGTACCAGGAGAGCACTAAGACAGCAGTGACGTGTGATTCGTACCAATTGTTTAAATGGACCTTGTATACAGCAAAGGGCTTTGATTGTTTGCATGTCACCCATCGCTTGCAACACCATTGTAAATTCAAAGTTAAGTATTGTCTGTCTTCTTTATTGTAATAAAAACTATTAATGTGATTTGCTTCAATTGTTGTATAGCTATCCGAGAACGCAGCATCCCTTCGGCACTCTATACGAGACGAGTGGGTAGGACCCCACACAATCACTGTCCGTTCGGTGAGTTTTGTCACTGCTGTTCATAACACTTCTCGAATCTCACGGTATTTAAACAGTCCAACATTTTGTTTCACAACGCTAACCTCAATATTTAGTCCCGCCCGTGCACAAACGGCAAAATGTGGCTGTACAATCTGCGTGCATTTGTGACACGCTGTAATAGCGCGATTCACAGCACATTCACGTACACGCCACACCACTGCGTGACGTCACGCCCATTCTTAAACAATTTTCTCTCCTATAGAGAGAAATAATTATTAAATGGCAGCGAAAGTACGCTTCAGTCAAATAATATTTAATTTTATTCTGAGAAACGTCTATGAAACACGGCGATGCATGAACACCGTTAGCTATTACCAGGATAAAAATATACACAAAGATAATAATGATGAAATATTATAAAACGTCGTGTGATGGTGTGGAAAGATGTCTTGTTAGCTGACTCTTCTTGTTGTCTCACGCTACTGTCTCTGTTAGATTGCCGACACGATATTGTCGCTGTGCTGTATAACTTCTTACAAGTGTCGTGAAGCTGTTTCACACGTAAAAGAATCTAAAAAAATATTTTTTACATCTAGACTGCTTTGTTTAATCATCGATTCGGTGAAAAGCATACTCCTGAAAGAAAGCGAAATATTTAAAAACGGAGATTTTTCGTTTTATTTGCGATCTTCTTATGCGCCATTTTGAGCGTGATTGCCATTTAATTGTTACAATCGATAGAATCTGCAACCATATCTATTTTTCGAGATCCAATAACATTAAGTCTGTTCGCGGTCAAATAAATAAAAAACCTTTCTCCAGGCAAACTGTGGGCCATATCTAATTTCAGAAATCTAGCTTAGAAAGTGATAATAGTGTTAATTATTCCTGTCCATCATGCAGATTAATTACGATGAATCAAAAACACATAACATTGGTCCCAATGTTCTTGTTATGACATTGCCGCCAAAGATATGATTTCAATAAATCATTTACCTAACTTCAAGTTTGCCTGATATTAGATCTGATTGTTGAACTCAAGTTTTACTTCCAATTACAGGTGGTATCGTTGTAATTGAACACCCATTTGTCTGTCACTGTTCGATTGTAACTATCGATATCGCTCTCGCGTCACGGTTAGTATATTTTATACATTTTGAAAATGACATTCAATGCGTTTATCAGAAGCAATACGAATAAGATTAAAAATACATTGGAAAGTTGCGTACTCAGTTAACAGGAGATTCATGTAGCAAGATAAATAAACCAAAATATAGTCTCTTTTTATACTATAAAAGAAAACAAAAGAATATACCAGACCATCAAAGATATATGTACAGAGTAAATGAAGCAAAGGAAAGGAAAAAAGAGAAAATTGGTCTATCGCAATTAGCAACATCTTCACAACCGGAGAGAAAGCTCACGTCTTGGCATTGCTATTCAGTTTAGATCGACAGGAACCGCTGCTCACAGTCAGTGCAGACTCATCTCAACTACACTCCTGGAAATTGAAATAAGAACACCGTGAATTCATTGTCCCAGGAAGGGGAAACATTATTGACACATTCCTGGGGTCAGATACATCACATGATCACACTGACAGAACCACAGGCACATAGACACAGGCAACAGAGCATGCACAATGTCGGCACTAGTACAGTGTATATCCACCTTTCGCAGCAATGCAGGCTGCTATTCTCCCATGGAGACGATCGTAGAGATGCTGGATGTAGTCCTGTGGAACGGCTTGCCATGCCATTTCCACCTGGCGCCTCAGTTGGACCAGCGTTCGTGCTGGACGTGCAGACCGCGTGAGACGACGCTTCATCCAGTCCCAAACAGGCTCAATGGGGGACAGATCCGGAGATCTTGCTGGGCAGGGTAGTTGACTTACACCTTCTAGAGCACGTTGGGTGGCACGGGATACATGCGGACGTGCATTGTCCTGTTGGAACAGCAAGTTCCCTTGCCGGTCTAGGAATGGTAGAACGATGGGTTCGATGACGGTTTGGATGTACCGTGCACTATTCAGTGTCCCCTCGACGATCACCAGTGGTGTACGGCCAGTGTAGGAGATCGCTCCCGACACCATGATGCCGGGTGTTGGCCCTGTGTGCCTCGGTCGTATGCAGTCCTGATTGTGGCGCTTACCTACACGGCGCCAAACACGCATACGACCATCATTGGCACCAAGGCAGAAGCGACTCTCATCGCTGAAGACGACACGTCTCCATTCGTCCCTCCATTCACGCCTGTCGCGACACCACTGGAGGCGGGCTGCACAATGTTGGGGCGTGAGCGGAAGACGGCCTAACGGTGTGCGGGACCGTAGCCCAGCTTCATGGAGACGGTTGCGAATGGTCCTCGCCGATACCCCAGGAGCAACAGTGTCCCTAATTTGCTGGGAAGTGGCGGTGCGGTCCCCTGCGGTCCACTGCGTAGGATCCTACGGTCTTGGCGTGCATCCGTGCGTCGCTGCGGTCCGGTCCCAGGTCGACGGGCACATGCACCTTCCGCCGACCACTGGCGACAACATCGATGTACTGTGGAGACCTCACGCCCCGGGTGTTGAGCAATTCGGCGGTACGTCCACCCGGCCTCCCGCATGCCCACTATACGCCCTCGCTCAAAATCCGTCAACTGCACATACGGTTCACGTGCACGCTGTCGCGGCATGCTACCAGTGTTAAAGACTGCGATGGAGCTCCGTATGCCACGGCAAACTGGCTGACACTGACGGCGGCGGTGCACAAATGCTGCGCAGCTAGCGCCATTCGACAGCCAACACCGTGGTTCCTGGTGTGTCCGCTGTGCCGTGCGTGTGATCATTGCTTGTACAGCCCTCTCGCAGTGTCCGGAGCAAGTATGGTGGGTCTGACACACCGGTGTCAATGTGTTCTTTTTTCCATTTCCAGGAGTGTAGTTTCTCAGCGAACATTGAGAAAGAAGCATTTGGGGTCGAGTACTTCGCAGAAGGCGAATGCTCAAAGCGGCGCACAAATCTGCATTTCTTTAGTGGACCTAAGAAGACAGAAACTGGGTATTGGCTGGCCTGAACCGAGTAGCGTGGTCGGACGAGTCACGGTTTTGGCTGCTTTCAAACTGTGCAAACTCTCAAGTGCATCAACGGCGCAATGGGCACTGTGTGGAGGGTTTAGCTATACAGGAGGAGGTTCTGTGATGCTTTGGGGGTGTTTCTCGTATAGTGTCTCTGAGCCACAGAATCACATTACCGTGAACTTGAACCAGTATGTTTGTTTCGCCGTTCCTTGCTACTTTGAGTTCCCTTTTTGCTCTACCTCTTCATGAGGAGTGTGCAGTGGACACTGCCAAGATGGCAGCACCTGTGTTCACGGGTTTGCACGTGCACGTACCTGTTTCGATGGACACAGGAGCACCGTGCAGCACTGCGGTTGGCCAGCTAAATGCAAGTCTCTAGGTGTATTCAGAACAGCAGCTGAAACATGGTAACACCACCCCGACAGTTTGGTGGCCCAACTGGATCAAATCATCAACGAATGACTTCAGACAGTAATGGCAGACCTGAAAAAGTCTGTGGACTCTCTTCCTCGAAGATTTGAGGTAATCCACAGCTGCTGTTACACGAGATTAATCTGATTCATCGACACTAGATATGATAGTGTTATTGGGATTGCCACGATCGTTCTTTGAATAAAAATAAGGCATTTCAGTCTTTGATCGCTATTTTTTATTTTCACTGACCGGTTTCAGGCTAGCTGAACATCTTCAGATATGTTAGATAAAGTTAAAAATATAATTAACAAGAGAGGTATATTTACTGATAGAACTATCTTACTTTACAAAAAGAAATTTTGGAATGTATTAAATGCCAACGTACCATATTTTCAGTTACAGAGTAACCTGTCAGTACAGAACTATTGGTTCGCTGTCATAACTAAAGTAATTTTTGATCTGTTAAAACCATATATCACAGTTTGGAGAAACCTGATTGGTAAAAGTAAAAAGTTCCCTCTATCTGTAAGAATTATGCATATGTA
Organism: Schistocerca piceifrons; assembly: GCF_021461385.2. Classification (NCBI taxonomy): domain Eukaryota; kingdom Metazoa; phylum Arthropoda; class Insecta; order Orthoptera; family Acrididae; genus Schistocerca; species Schistocerca piceifrons. The sequence goes on along the minus strand of NC_060141.1, from coordinate 767,179,132 downwards.
CTAAGATGTTATTTTTTTCACCATACCTATTAATGGCGAATATAGTTTTTAATAATAAGACAATTTTTAAAGAAATAACATATGAATAATCTTTTTTGAGTGGACCTTGAACTGAAATAATTTACACTAATTTAAAATTTTTTAACATAGATTAATTAAAACATATATATTCTTTCGAAAATATTCGTTTCCTCTTCTTTGTATTGATTGGTGGTGGAGAGGATTTCCCTGCGTCAGAAAGTATACAACGCCACGCCAAGTCCTCTTCCGCCGCGCCCAATTCACCTCGCCGCCAGTACGCTGAGGGCCGTTCCGCTGCAGCTGGTTCTTACTGGAGCGTGCTGTTGCATTCAAGAGTAAACCTAAAACATGTCTTTAAAAATCTCATAGTTACTCCTGTGCATAAAATCACTTTGCTCATTAATTAGTAGGTCCGGGCTTTTCATCTGATGAGCGTATATTTCAATCTCTTCGAGCACATTGAAATAGAGACCTTTTGGATCTTTATGTAGCACCTCCATTTGTTCATTTATATTGTTCACTTCATGTTTACTACATGGGCTCCAATTGATCTTGTATACTCCGGAATTGTTGTATTTCATTTGTTTTGTCGTTGCTGGTTTATGTCTTAGCCTATGTGCCATTTGTCCTTCATTCTGGAATGCCACAGCGATGTTGTTTGGAAAGCATTTAGCAATTCTTTCAGACACACTCCTTTTGTATGTCAGGTTGACAAACTTCTTCTTAACTTTAATTTTCCTAGAAAAAAAAATGGTTCAAATGGCTCTGAGCACTATGCGACTTAACTTCTGAGTTCATCAGTCCCCTAGAACTTAGAACTACTTAAACCTAACTAACCTAAGGACATCACACACATCCATGCCCGAGGCAGGATTCGAACCTGCGACCGTAGCGGTCTCTCGGTTCCAGACTGTAGCGCCTAGAACCGCACGGCCACTATGGCCAATTTTCCTAGAATCATTATTGATACCCGCGGATTTGTTTTTGATCCTGTTAAACATGCGTGTAACATCTTGTGTCCCGTACCCATTAGCTGCTGCTACTTGCTTAATACTGCCTAGTTCTTTCTGCAACTCATCTTCCTTTAATGGCAATCTCAGGGTTCTGTTGCACATTGCATGAAAGCACGCTCTTTTATGCAGTGCCGGGTGGTGCGATGTCGCTTCTATAATCAGGTTTTATCCAAACTGTGATATAAGGTTTTAACATATTAAAAATTGAAACTTCTTGGCAGATTAAAACTGTGTGCCCGACCGAGACTCGAACTCGGGACCTTTGCCTTTCGCGGGCAAGTGCTCTAGGAACTGAGCTACCGAAGCACGACTCACGCCCGGTACTCACAGCTTTACTTATGCCAGTACCTCGTCTCCTACCTTCCAAACTTTACAGAAGCTCTCCTGCGAACCTTGCAGAACTAGCACTCCTGAAAGAAAGGATATTGCGGAAACATGGTTTAGCCACAGCCTGGGGGATGTTTCCAGAATGAGATTTTCACTCTGAAGCTGTGCACTTGCCCGCGAAAGGCACAGGTCCCGAGTTCGAGTCTCGGTCGGGCACACAGTTTTAATCTGCCAGGAAGTTTCATATCAGCGCACACTCCGCTGCAGAGTGAAAATCTCATTCTGGATATTAAAAATTACTAGTTATGACAGCGAACCAATAGTTCTGTACTGACATGTTACTCTGTAACTGCACATATGGTATGTTGGCGTTTCATACATTGCAAAATTTCTTTTTGTAAACTAAGATAGTTCTATCAGTAAATATATCTCTCTTGTTAATTATATTTTGAACTTTATCTAACAGATCTGAACATGGGCAGCTAGCCTGAAACCGGTCATTTAAAATAAAAAATAGCGACCAAAGACTGAAATGCCATATTTTTAATCTGATTTCTTTATTTACTTGGGTCGCAGCCGTACAACACCCCACGTAATGTAACAGTAAAGTGTTATTGGACACTGCTAAAACAACGATTTACATAATTTACAATTTACATAGTTAACTTAACGGAACAAAAGACAAGTAAACTGAAGGATCTTCGCCTGGAATTGGGCAACAGGAACTGAACTGCCTTCAGCCCTCCTCAGTTTTTCATCTCTATATGAACAGTGGAACAGGTGATCCATTCCGTTATATTTTCTCCGCACTTGGACTGTGTCGATCCCTTGGGACATTCTCATTTGACAAAGTAGTCCCTGCATTTACCAACAACTGATCTTAGCGTCTTCAGCGATGTTCAGGTGGACCAGAGTAAAGTTCCACCAGGTGGTAGACACTACTGAGCGGGTTTCACCCAGGTTTGTAGTTGTTCATACCTAGCTGCCCAGAGCCACAGTTGTTCGTTCTCACGCAAGTCGATCTGTAGAAACTTCTTCTGGATTTGAACCCAGTTCTTGGCGGTTGATGGCCATGAGGTGAGTGGAACTTTAGTTCAGTCTTTTTTCTTTCAACGTCTGCATCTACTTTACGACATAAATCATTAACGTGATGTCTCCTGCCAGTGACTAGCTTTTTGTCCAATGCGGCTGTATCTGGTATAATACTACACACTCCTGAAATTCACTGACGAAAAAGTTGCAGCGCCAAAAAATAATTAGTACAGAGTAATCAAATTTCTCGCGTGCATTTGTCGAAGTATCATATTTGAGTGATTAACATTGCTAGATCACGGGTTAATGTAAGCGCGAGATAAGCCGTTGTATACTTGTAATACTGGTACATTAAGAACCGGTGTAACCGCCAGAAAGTTGAATGCAAACACGCAAACGTGCAAGCATTGTGTTCCACAGGTGCCGGATGTCAATTTGTCCGATGAAGTTCCATCCCCGTTATACTTCGTTGGTCAATAAACGGACGGTTGATGCTGTGACAGAAAATAAAAACACCTACAGCCGTCCTTATGATTTTATTTTATTTTGTCGCTACCAGTTTCGACGCTTCATTGCGTCATCTTCAGGCTGTTTTGATACGGTACAGGTTGATACGATCCCCCATGCGTAACCCATCAGTTGCCAGCATTACTGGATTCGCAGATAATGTGTCAGCGCTCCACCATCAACTGACACGACAACCACTTGGTATTTGAATGGTTGGAGTGCTGACACATAAACTGCGAATCCAGTAATGTTGGCAACTGATGCATGGAGGATCGTATCAACTTCTACCGCATCAAAACAGCCTGAAGATGACGCAATGAAGCGTCGAAACTGGTAGCGACAAAATAAAATAAAATCATAAGGACGGCTGTAGGTGTTTTTATTTTCTGTCACGATAGTAAACAGCCGTCGTCCCAGAGACGTTCTGCTAAAGGGATGGACATAACAAAAGATTGATGTTGGCCGTGGATGATTCTGGAGTTGTCGTCTGGTGATGCCTCACATGTGCTCGACTGGAGTCAGATCTGGTGATAGAGCGGGTCAAGCCAACATGTCGACACTAGGTTTAGCATGTTGAGTTACAACAGCGGTATGTGGTCGATCGTCATCCTACTGGAAACATCCCCTGAATTGCTGTTCATGGGTGGTCGCACAGCAGGTCGAATCACCAGACCGGCGTACAAACTCGCAATCAGCATGATTGGAATAACCACGAGATTGCTCCTGTTGTCATACGAAATCGCAGCCCATACCGTAATTCCAGGTGTAAGTCCAGTGTGTCTAGCACGAAGACAGGTTGCTTTTAGGGCCTCGAACGTCCTCCTCCACACCAACACACGGCCATCACTGGCACCGAGGCAGAACCAGTTTTCAGCAGAGAACACAGCAGACCTCCACCCTGCCCCCCAATGAGCTCTCGCTTGACACCACACAAGTCGCAAATAGCAGTTGGTTAGGGTCACTCGAAGGGAGGATGCGTCTGGCTCCGAACTGTACTTGAATAACCTATTTCTAACAGTTTTTGTGTCAATGTGGTGCCAACTGCTGCTCAGATTCCTGCTGCAGATGCAGTATGATGTGACAGAGCCATACTCCGAAGACGATTGAGCCGGTGGGTTTCTGGTGCCAGGCGATATCGATTCTTACTTCCATCTTTGGTTGATGTCCCTGTGCCTTGTTCTCTTTGCGTCTTTGAGCCAGGCTATTTTTTGGTGGCGCGCGTGCGCAAGTCGGGGAGAGTGGGTCCGCACATGAGCTGAGTCAGTGTGTGACGTGACGTGCTTTCGATGTTGTCGTGGGGAGTTGGCGACACCATGCCACGTGGCACGGCCGTATGCCGTGAGGACCAGTTGAGTTGGAGAAACGACGAAGCATGGGCCGCTGCCGAAAAGTATTAAAGTTGTATTGACACGGCTGGCCAGTGGCGACGACAATTTGCTGATACCTCGAGAGCTATGTGGAAGGATGGCATGTGAATTTCACAAGAAGAAGAAAAAATTAATTGCCAAGCTTTCGTGGTTGGTTCCTCCTTCTATATATATTGAATATTATTGTGTACTTAAGGACTGTTGACTGTTTCAGTTGCTCGTGCTAGTGGCCAGGCAACATCCACAGAAGTGGTGGCGAGGCGATTTATGTTCTGTAACAGCCATGAAACTATGTTACTAAAGTGGCTAGAAATAGCGCCTCTCATTTATAAGTTTGGATTTGGTGCTTAGTGGCACGCTGAAGGTAGCTGGTTCACTTGAATGTCATTTCTTAATTTAGTTATAGATTTAGATTTTTCTGGTTTTATGAATTAGTGGTAGTTGTTGTGTCTTAATAATTTCTTGTGTGTATGGAAGGCAAGTGGCCATGATAAATATAGGTCACATTGTGTAGTTTGGTCTGTGGTCATAGGGGCTGTGCTTATTGCATTAGCGACCTATTGAAGTGACATTTGTTTTCTATTGCAATTTCAAACACCTATCTGAAGGTTCAGTGTCACGTTAGGTACTGAACATTTGATTTATGTGGTGTCAACCATTCAGCAAAGACAGAATATCTTGGTTCAAATGGCTCTGAGAGCTATGGGACTTAACTGCTGTGGTCATCAGTACCCTAGAACTTACAACTACTTAAACCTAACTAACCTAAGGACACCATACACATCCATGCCCGAGGCAGGATTCGAACCTGCGACCGTAGCAGCAGCGCGGCTCCGGACTGGAGCGCCTAGAACTGCACGGCCACCGCATCCGGCCAGATTATCTTGTTAGGTGGACCTTAAGTCATTGGGTGTGGACTGACACATCTTTTCACGTAGTATCTATTTTCTTTCTTTCTTTTTTTTTCTTTTGGATCAAAGGAAACTAAGCTCCTTAATTCTGTTCATTGGTTAACTTGTAATATATATATATATATATATATATATATATATATATATATATATATATATATATTGTGTAACTTTTATATACTACAGTGTGTCTGCCGCTCATGGTTTCCTGTTTTTCAGAAACGTGTATAGTGGTCGACGCGAGCAAACCTCGCCCCGCGAGCTTGCAGTGTGACGGAAATGACAGGATTTGAACTCAAGGCCGTCCGGACCCCGTTAACGCGCGATTTCTCTATTCCATTCAACGAGAGGCTTGTTTTAGGCAAGATTTCCTACTGCCCAAAGTTGAGTATAAGTTCACCGTTTGGATCGTGTGTTTGTGAAACCGTAATAGATTAACGTTTGCTCGAGTCCATCACGTGTTCATCAAATTGACGTTTTGCCTTAAGTCTAGAATCTTCCGGACGTTGAGTGTAGTAGAATGCTAAGTGTATACAGAACAATTAATAGTACCCTTCAAGTCAGATAGCGTCAAATTAATTTTACCTTATCAGTAAGTGTAAAACTGAGTGAGAAAGGCGATAGCCGACATTTTAAACATTTGGTTATCTATTTCATCTATTATTTTGGTTGTTTGTACCGGCACGTAAAGGGGCCGTTGTCACAAGTGTGACGGTTAATATTGAAAATACTAATTGTGGATAGGGCCTTGATATGCAAATGTTGTTAATTGATTATTACTGCTGATGAATGCATGCGTATGTGTAATCAGTAAAGAAGTGTTGCTACTACAAACTGGTTGTGTTACTGGTATACAAGGTTAAAGTGTGGAATCGCCACACCAACGATGGTCTTCCTTCTCGGTAGTGCCACGTGGTCGTTCGGAGCCCGCACATTCACGTAACCACCGCTGTGTGCTGTCACGTACAGTGGCTTCATTCCTGCCAAGTCTTTCTGCAGTACTGCAGAAGGAACATCCTGCTTCTTGCAGCCCTATTGTACGGCCTCGTTCAGACTGAGAGAGGTGTCGGTATCGCCGTCTTTGTGGCCTTAAAGTCACTGTTGACTAACGTCAACTCATTGCGTCCAATCTCAAAGGTAAATAACACGAGTTACGCACATCTTTTATTTAAAAGAAACCTGATTTGCTACTAGCGCCACTCTTACTCGATTGGCGCGAAATCTGAATAGACATAATATATCAGATATAGAAACACGCCAACCAACTTTCGTTTATGTCGGTCAACTCCGTCGTATTGTCGTGGTTTATACCGGCAGTGTACAATTTTAGTAAAAAAAAAAGGAAAGGGCTGTCTGCATAATTTCTACAGAAACTCGCGAACTTCTTGTTTCTTTTCATTCGAGCGCACGTGTCTTCTGATAAAGCCAGTCGGCGGCAGCGCGGTGCCTTTCCGTCTATTGGAATGTACTCACGTAGCTTGCCCTGCTTCTTAGAGCCACGCCCTGCTCTGAAGCGACGAAAACTGTTCTTAAAACGGGAGAAGCTGTTTAGAAGACGGGCTACGCTACATGTGTCACCAGGATGATTAAAATGTTGTGTTTCCTGATGTAAGGAGAGTTCGTTATAACAGGTCTAACTGAGGTTAGTTCGTCTCTAAGCTGTCCGTCTTGTATTAACATATTAACGATTCACGTGCTGCTACCTAGTTCACCGCAACACACAGAGCTTGACGTAAAAACAAATAGACCTACTAGCCCATCTACATCTACATTTATACTCCGCAAGCCACCCAACGGTGTTTGGCGGAGGGCACTTTGGGTGCCACTGTCATTACCTCCCTTTCCTGTTCCAGTCGCGTGTGGTTCGCGGGAAGAACGACTGTCTGAAAGCCTCCGTGTGCGCTCTAATCACTCTAATTTTTACATTCGTGATCTCCTCGGGAGGTATAAGTAGGGGGAAGCAATATATTCGACACCTCATCCAGAAACGCACCCCCTCGGAACCTGGCGAGCAAGCTACACCGCGATGCAGAGCGCCTCTCTTGCAGAGTCTGCCACTTGAGTTTGCTAAACATCTCCGTAACGCTATTACGGTTACCAAATAACCCTGTGACGAAACGCGCCGCTCTTCTTTGGATCTTCTCTATCTCCTCAGTCAACCCGATCTGGTACGGATCCCACACTGATGAGCAATACTCAAGTATAGGTCGAACGAGTGTTTTGTAAGCCACCTCCTTTGTTGATGGACTACATTTTCTAAGGACTCTCCCAAATGAATCTCAACCTGGTACCCGCCTTACCAACAATTAATTTTATATGATCATTCCACTTTAAATCGTTCCGCACGCATAATCCCAGATATTTTACAGAAGTAACTGCTACCAGTGTTTGTTCCGCTATCATGTAATCATAGAATAAAGGATCCTTCTTTCTATGTATTCGCAATACATTACATTTGTCTATGATAAGGGTCAGTTGCCACTCCCTGCACCAAGTGCCTATCCGCTGCAGATCTTCCTGCATTCCGCTACAATTTTCTAATGCTGCAACTTCTCTGTATACTACAGCATCATCCGCGAAAAGCCGCATGGGACTTCCGACACTATCTACTAGGTCATTTATATATATTGTGAAAAGCAATGGTCCCATAACACTCCCCTGTGGCACGCCAGAAGTTACTTTATCGTCTGTAGACGTCTCTCCATCGTTTGTGCTGTCACGTTAACTCGACTCGATAGCTGCTGTACAAAGAACCGCAACTTGGAGCAGTCAGTTAAGAGTTGGAAAGCTCACACAGTGGTCATCAGTTTTGAAGGCTCGTTCAGTACTAGCCGTTTCACCAGAATTCAGTAATACGCGCAGCACGGTACGCGGAATTCTTAGGCCCAGCGGAAGAAACTCTCAACAGTCTCAGATATTACGGAAATGTTGTTTACACCTGGTCTGGCGACTTCGAATTATTCACGTCTCCGAGCGAGCAAACTACACTTCTACAAAATTACTGTATCTCCGTAACATTGCTCCTGACAGTACGAAACCTGAATCATGGTTCCATTCAGTAGCCGGACTGCATTTTCCCAGAATTATGGACGATGAACCGAAGTCTGCCACCTGGCTAAGCTACAACGGGAGGCCACAACGTTTGGAACGCAGATATACTGCAAACTTCGTACACTCGTAGTACTCCATGAGGACAACAAAATGTGTAAACAGCAGCGCGTACTTCTCACGCGTTACTGAGAAAATCGCAAGATAATTTCGGTCGTCGAATATATACTTGTGCGTGGCCATTATTACCATAAAGCAGAGGCAACCGAGTGGTTAGCGTTCAAGCCCGCGTGACCGACGGATCGCGTCCCGTTCGTCAGTTTTTTTTAAATTTCTAACACAGTCGTTTTCTTTACTATTTATATTAAAATTGATATAACGGGAAAAATACGTGTAATCCGATGAACTATTATTAAATTTACAATGTTATTTGGCAATCTACAAATTTTTACTATCACGAATAATATATTATTCATAACTATCGACTAGTCAACGACCAAACGCATAAAGTGATACTGAATACGTATGCTTGTCCGTGTCTTCAAAACTGTTCGTATTTAATCGAAATAGAACGATAAATTGCTTCTCGTGAAGACGCTATTAAAATAAACTCGATACTGGATGACCAATTATCAGCGCCGATATTTAAGGAAATGCTGCGTTATGCATGATTTGCTTCCAAATTATTAGCTGAAAGAGAGGCTTTTGAAAATGTTAACGAGGTTTGTTTCTCCACAGAAAACCTCAAAGACCTTGCGTATGCGGAAACACGGCGTTTATTCAATGCAGCTGGTGCCGTTTAACTTTGTTTTCCATGTTTTTTACGAAAAATACCATCCAGCAACTTGTACTGCTAATGTCGAAGGCGACAATTAATTGTACGTCTTTTGAAATCCATCTGTGCCTGTCAAAACTTGGAGGTAACAAGTCGTTTCGGGCTCCTTCCAGGTATAGGGGATTTCTCGAATCACCGACAAGCCTACCTTTCCAGTATCACTTTATGCGTGTGGCCGTTGACTAGTCGATAGTTATGAATATTATACTATTTGTGATAATAAAAATTTGTAGACTGCCAAATAACATTGTAAATTTAATAAAAGTTCATCCGATTACACGTATTTTTACCATTATGTCAACTGTAATATAAATAGTAAAGAAAATGACTGTGTTAGAAATAAAAAATAAAAAAACTGATGAATGGGACTCGAACCAGCGATCCAGCGATCCAGCGATTACGGGGCTTGGACGCTAACCACTCGGCTGCCGTAGGTTTTTAATAAAAATGGCGACGCACAGGTATATATATTTAACGACCGAACTTATCTCGCGATTTTCTCAGTAACGCCTGAGAAGTACGTGCTACTGCTTGCACATTTTGTTGTCCTCACGGAGTACTTCGAGTGTACCAAATTTGCAGTAAATACGCGTTCCAAATTTCGTGGCTTCCCCTTGTGCGCCTACGTGATCGTTTCTCCATCCAGAACGCACGTACATTCTCTATTCTGATAGCCTGGAACCCACCGTAGTCAGTTTTTCGTGGACAGAACGGTAATTCCCCTTCTTGACCCGTCTACAATTCTGTATTTACTTTAATCATTCTGCAAAATCTGTATTTTCCGAAAACCAAATAAACTGATAATAATCCCATCTTCATTTGTCTCAAGATCAGAAGTAAGGATACTGCTTCCAGAAAACTTAAACAGGCTGCACTATAACAAGCATACCATACTACGTAAGTGACTCACTGCTCGATCACACAATATAATCCACACGCTTTTTCATCATTAATTATTAAAAAAGATCAAGGCTAATACACACATCACATACGTGCTGTATTCACCTCTCACTCACTCTGACAGAATACATCTACACCAACACCCACACGATTGCTCTGCAATTCATAATTAAGTGCCTGGACACCTGTCAGCTGCTTCTCTTCCGTTCCAATCTCGAACAGCGAGCGGGAAAAACGCTTAAATCATTCCGTGCGAGCCCTGAATTCTCTTATTTCATTATGATGATCATTCCTCCTATGTAGGCGGACACCAACAAAATATTTTCACACTCTGACGAGAAAACTGGTGATTGAAATTTCATGAGTAGGTCCTCCCGCAGCGAAAAACGCCTTTGTTTTAATGACTGCCACCCAAATTCATGTATCACACAGCTGGCATTTTCTCCCATTTTTCGTGATAATAACAAACGAACTGCCCTTCTCTGAACTTTTTCGATTACCTCCGTCAGTCCCATCTGATGTAGATCCTACGCCGCACAGCAGCACTTCAGAAGAGGGTGGACAAGTGGAATATAAGCAGTTTGTTTGGTAGATCTGTTAAATTTTCTAAGTGTTCTGCCAACAAAGCACAGTCTTTGATTTGCTTTCCCCACATCGTTTTCTATGTGATCGTTCCAATTTAAGTTAATTGGACACTACTGGTCAATAAAATTGCTACACCAAGAAGAAATGCAGATGATTAACGGGTATTCATTGGACAAATACATTATACTAGAACCCACATGTGATAACGTATTCACGCAATTTGGGTCCATAGATCCTGAGAAATCAGTACCCAGAACAACCACCTCTGGCCATAATAACGGTCTTGATACGCCTGGGCATTCAGTCAAACAGAGCTTGGATGGCATGTACAGGCACAGCTGCCCATGCAGCTTCAACACTATACCACAGTTCATCAAGAGTAGTGACTGGCGTATTGTGATGAGCCAGTTGCTCGGTCACCATTGACCAGATGTTTTCAATTGGTGAGAGATCTGGAGAATGTGCTGGCCAGGGCAGCAGTCGTACATTTTCTGTATCCAGAAAGGCCCGTACAGAACCTGCAATATGATGTCGTGCATTATCCTGCTGAAATGTAGAGTTTCGTAGGGATCGAATTAAGGGTAGAGCCACGGGTCGTAACAGATCTGAAATGTATCGTCCACTGCTCAAAGCGCCGTCGATGAGAACGAGAGATGACCGAGACGTGTAACCAATGGCACCCCACACCATCACGCCGGGTGATACGCCAGTATGGCGATGACGAATACACGCTTCCGATGTGCGTTCACCGCCATGTCGCCAAACACGGATGCGTCCATCATGATGCTGTAATCAGAACCTGGATTCAACCGAAAAAATGACGTTTTGCCATTAGTGCACTCAGGTTCGTCGTTGAGGAGACCATCGCAGGCGCTCCTGTCTGTGATACAGCGTCAAGGGTAACCGCAGCCATGGTCTCCGAGCTGATAGTCCATGCTGCTGCAAACGTCGTCGAACTGTTCGTGCAGACGGTTGTTGTCTTGTAAACGTCCCCATCTGTTGACGCAGGGATCGAGGCGTGGCTGCACGATCTGTTACAGCCATGCGGATAAGATGCCTGTCATCTCGACTGCTAGTGATACGAGGCCATTGGGATGCAACACGGCGTTTCGTATTACCCTCCTGAACCCACCGATTCCTTATTGGATCTCAACCAACGCGAGAAGCAGTGTCGCGATACGATAAACCGCAATAGCGATAGGCTACAATCCGACCTTTATCAAAGTAGGAAACGTGATGATACGCATTTCTCCTCTTTACACGAGGCATCACAACAACGTTTCACCAGGCAACGCCGGTCAACTGCTGTGTGTGTATGAGAAATCGGTTGGGAATGTTCCTCATGTCTGCACGTTGTAGGTGTCGCCACCGGCGCCAACCTTGTGTGAATGCTCTGAAAAGCTAATCATTTGTATATAACAGCATCTTCTTCCTGTCGGTTAAATTTCGCGTCTGTAGCACGTCATCTTCGTGGTGTAGCAATTTTCATGGCCAGTAGTATAATTGTAATCCTTAAGTATTTAGTTGAGCTTACAACCCCTAAGATTTATGTGATTTTTCGTGTAACTGTAATTTTGCGGAATCCTTCTGGTACTCCTGTGGATATTTTCACACTTTTCAAGATTTAAACTCAGTTTACACTTTTTGCACCATACATTTATGTTGTCTCAATCATTTTGGAATTCGTTTTGATCTTCTGATCACCACATGACGATAAAAGAAAGCATCATCTGCAAAGAATCTAAGAGGACTGCACAGATTGTCTGCTAAATCTTTTACGAAGATCGGAAACAAAGGAGGACCTATAACACCTCTCCGGGGAAAGCCAGATATTACTTCTGTTTTACTCGATGGCTTTCTGTCAGTTATTATGAAATGTGATCTTTTTGACAGGACATTTACCAATTAGGAGCCGCTTGTGAGGAACGTTGTCAAAAGCCTTCTGGAAATGTAATCTATTTGACGCCCCCTGTCGGTTGCATTAACTAAGTCGTGAGAATAAAGAGTTAGTTGTGTTTCGCAAGAACGCTATTTTCTGAATCAATGTTGGCTATTTGTGATTAAATCGTTTTCGTCGAGGTGATTCATAATGTTAGAGCACACTATATGTTCCAAAATTCTACTGGAAATCGTCGTTGGTGCTATTGGTCTGCAAATTTACTCATCTTTCCTTCCTTGGGTATTGGTGTGACTCGTGCAACTTTCCAGTCTTTGGGTGTCGATATTTTTACGAACGAGCGGTTGTACATGATTGCTATCTCTGAAAGGAAGCTGACTAGTATACAATCTTGACCGGGAGCTTTGCCTTTGTTAAGCGTTTTAAGCAGCTTCGCTTGACTGAGGATATCCGCCGGCCGCGGTGGTCTAGCGGTTCTAGGCGCGCAGTCCGGAACCGCGCGACTGCTACGGTCGCAGGTTCGAATCCTGCCTCGGGCATGGCTGTATGTGATGTCCTTAGGTTAGTTAGGTTTAAATAGTTCTAAGTTCTAGGGGACTGATGACCGCAGTAGTTAAGTCCCATAGTGCTCAGAGCCATTTGAGGATATCCCTTTCTAAGATCCTCATGTTGGTAGTTGTTCTTGTTTTCAATTCTGGAGTATTTACTTCGTCTTCTTGTGTGAAGGAATTTCGGAAAACCGTATTTAGTAACTCCGATTTAGTGGCCCTGTCATTGGTAATATCACCATCACTATTACACAGTGAAGGTAGCGATTACGTCTTGTCACTCGTGTATTTTACATAAGACCAGAATCTCTTTGGGTTTTCCGTCAATTTAGAGACAGATTTTCGTTGCGGAACAACAAACGAAAATAATGTCAAACATTATTGTTTAGAAACAAGATACATTGTGTAAATTTAAGTGCGTTAACTAACTGTTTAATGCCAGAGTATTTATTTCATGCCATCTTCGATGTAATTACACAACATATTAATGCATCGGTATGTTGATTCTAATGAGAAGGGTTTTAGGCAGTTTTGAATACATCCAAAATTATTATTGTTATTCTGAAAGGCTATATAAAATTTCTTCTCCATTGGTGTAGAGTAAATGACGTTATTAATTCACAGGCCGCAGAGTGATTTAATTGAACGGTTTGCAAGCCTGGCTGGACCTGCTGCCATCTGGTACAGATGCGACAGGTGTCAGTTGGCCAGCGTGGGAACGCGTCCTGCAGTGCTCCAAGCCACGGAGCTTCCCAACCGTCAACGGGTATCCCTGCATACATTGCAAATGTGCTGCCTTGTGGTATTTTTTAGCAGTTACATGTCCTCACTTAAAAACACTACCTTGTGTCACCGTTGTACGGAAAGATTTACACATTTCCAGGAGGCTTCCAAAAAGAAATGAAACACGTAAGCGTTAAACATCAGATTTTAATATCCAAATGGAGAGTTTTGTATGGGTCACATACATTATATCCTGTTGCTATGATGAAGAAGAGCATTTCACTACAATGTACTGCTCACATGCTTGTATTCGATTTCTTGCAGCGATCTATGAGCTATACATACAATGACTAGTTCTATGACCACGTAGTTTTTTATGCTGCTGCCCCACGTTGGCTAGTAGTTGTTGATTCAGCCAACAGGCGCTTGTAATTGAGGAGGGCACCAACCAACAGGTCCTAGAAAAAAGGCTGGGAAAAACTACTGAACTTTGGTACCAAGTACTCTTTAAAACAATTTATTAACGAACAGTAATTTGTTTTCCTCAACAGCAACGTTGCACAAGGCTCAACTTCAAAAACACATCAAAGATTAAACTTGAGCTTCCGTCCTTAGAAAAAGGGATTAAACTTGAAATAGCAGAAGAGAAACAGTTTATATATTCCATAAAGCTATTTTTAAATACAGTTCATCAAAACATTAAATATCAAAAATTTATGTTGGAAGTCATGGCGAGGCACACCATAACCTGAAAATTACGAGGGCATAAAACCGCAGACGGCACAACAGACCTCAGACCTAGACCTCGGGACCCAGCCCCTCGGCGATACCCAGCCGAGAGTGGACAGACGGTGCACTACAGCGTATGAACTACAGGAAAGTTTTCTTAAGCAGTGAACGTATTGAATAAAACCAAATCCTTTACCCAGGTTCTAAAAGAAATCCAGTCACTAATATTAACTTAAGATCAAAGCGTCACTGAATGTTAATTCGCTAGTTAATGTAACGGGTCCAAGCGAGGTACACACAGTGAGAATTGCTGCCGGCCAAGGATCAAAAATTATTAATATCTGAAATATAGAACAGATGTCACGACAATCTTAATAAATGCACAAGTAGCCTTCAAACTAGTATCCAAAGCTCAAGTTATACAAATGGCCTTTTATTAGCTTAATGATCAAATACGAGGTTCTCAAGAACGTCAGTTGTCCTCATAGAATGGTTTTTAGCACAGTTTTTCACATAAATTAACAGAGGCAAGCATCATTTGAAGCATCATATAAAATATGCGAATATTTCTCCTAAAGGTTGTTGTGATATCTAAGAGGGAAAAAACTTACTGGCCGCAAATAACAAGTCAGTACCATTAAATAAAACGATTCTCTTTTCTCAAAACCAACATAGTGGCAAAATGTAACTTACAGACTGAGAACAGGGATTTAAACCGTAAAATAAAATAACCAAAACAACAGTCTGCACTTTACTGAAAACTGGGGGCCCAAAAAGTTTTTTTTAAAACGTTTACCCTAGACATCAGCCAATTTCCCCACAGGAGACAGCTGAACACGATCCACAAACCCCTTCAAAATGACAGCAGATGAAAAATGTGGCAGCGCAATATGACTAAAAAAAACTGAAAAACCAAGCGGAAGGCCAGCGCCGAGCTGCTTCAAGCACAACCAACATCAGGCAGTGGAGACAAGTCTCTGCAGAACATACAAATAACGCTCACCGTAAACATAAGTGGAACCGTTCTCTTTCCTTGACCACAGCCGCGCGGGGTAGCCGTGCGATCTGGGCCGTCTCGTCACGGTTCGCACGGCTGCCCCCGTCGGAGATTCGAGTCCTCCCTCGGGTTTGGGTGTGTGTGTTGTCCTTAGCGTAAGTTAGTTTCAGTTAGATGGCACACAGTTTTAATCTGCCAGGAAGTTTCATATCAGCGCACACTCCGCTGTAGAGTGAAAATTTCATTCTAGAAACATCCCCCAGGCTGTGGCTAAGCCATGTCTACATCTACATCTACATTGATACTCCGCAAGCCACCCAGCGGTGTGTGGCGGAGGGCACTTTACGTGCCACTGTCATTACCTCCCTTTCCTGTTCCAGTCGCGTATGGTTCGCGGGAAGAACGACTGTCTGAAAGCCTCCGTGCGCGCTCTAATCTCTCTAATTTTACATTCGTGATCTCCTCGGGAGGTATAAGTAGGGGGAAGCAATATATTCGATACCTCATCCAGAAACGCACCCTCTCGAAACCTGGACAGCAAGCTACACCGCGATGCAGAGCGCCTCTCTTGCAGAGTCTGCCACTTGAGTTTATTAAACATCTCCGTAACGCTATCACGGTTACCAAATAACCCGGTGACGAAACGCGCCGCTCTTCTTTGGATCTTTTCTATCTCCTCCGTCAACCCGACCTGGTACGGATCCCACACTGATGAGCAATACTCAAGTATAGGTCGAACGAGTGTTTTGTAAGCCACCTCCTTTGTTGATGGACTACATTTTCTAAGCACTCTCCCAATGAATCTCAACCTGGTACCCGCCTTACCAACAATTCATTTTATATGATCATTCCACTTCAAATCGTTCCGTACGCATACTCCCAGATATTTTACAGAAGTAACTGCTACCAGTGTTTGTTCCGCTATCATATAATCATACAATAAAGGATCCTTCTTTCTATGTATTCGCAATACATTACATTTGTCTATGTTAAGGGTCAGTTGCCACTCCCTGCACCAAGTGCCTATCCGCTGCAGATCTTCCTGTATTTCGCTACAATTTTCTAATGCAGCAACTTCTCTGTATACTACAGCATCATCCGCGAAAAGCCGCATGGAACTTCCGACACTATCTACTATGTCTCCGCACTATCCTTCCTTCCAGGAGTGCTAGTTCTGCAAGGTTCGCAGGAGAGCTTCTGTGAAGTTTGGAAGGTAGGAGACGAGGTACTGGCGGAATTAAAGCTGTGAGGATGGGGCGTGACTCGTGGTTAGGTAGCTCAGTTGGTAGAGCACTTGCCCGCGAAAGGCAAAGGTCTCGAGTTCGAGTCTCGGTCCGCAGACAGTTTTAATCTGCCAGGAAGTTTTAGATTAAGTAGTTCGTAGGCCTAGGGACCGGTGACCTCAGCAGATTGGCCCCATAGTCCTTAGGACAATTCTCCAAATTTTTTTCGACCTAGGAATCCGAAGAAGGTGGTGACTCGGTGCATGGCAAAGTCCTGTGGTGTTGTCTTTCCGATCGTCTAGTGCAGAAGGGGACACGAACGGTGGGCTTCGCCAAATTGTCCGGGAAGAATCCGGTACAAGTACTCAACCAGCGCAGCATGGCACGTCAACAGGCACAGCGCCCTGCACGGAGAACTCCGGACGCCAACGCTCACTCCAGAGAAAGGGTGCGCCGGCAACGCTGACCAACTGCTCTCTAGGAAACTCCTACGTTCCACCCGACACACCACCCCCATAACCACCCAGTCCCGAATGCACTGCGTTTCCGCACAACCCATTTCCTCTCTTCCACTAGAGAGAAAACAAAACATCGTCTACACGGGAAAGTACGTGCTCAACTTTCGGGGCGGGAGACATTGAACTCGGCTCACGGCTCAGTTGAAGTTTATTCAAAACACTGTAGTAAATGTTCACTCATGGCTGAAAACATTATGTCCACTGCCCAGCGCGAGACTGAATGCTATTTGCTGATCAGTGGCTAAAAACCCAGTGGAGAATAACCAGTGGTGGCTGCTGCGTGAGAGCGCAAGAGCTCGTGAACAAAAAAAAAATGGTTCCAAATGTGTGTGAAGTCTTATGGGACTTAACTGCTAAGGTCATCAGTCGCTAAGCTTACACACTACTTAACCTAAGTTATCCTGAGGACAAACACACACACACCCATGCCCGAGGGAGGACTCGAACCGCCGCCGGGACCAGCCGCACAGTCCATGACTGCAGCGCCTGAGACCGCTTGGCTAATCCCGCGCGGCACTCGTGAATACCATAACTATTGACACCTTATGGATTTATTGGTTATTTTTCTTTGAACGCTCTTAAACGTAATGTAGATGGGTAATCTGAAATACACGGCACTAAATCTACCGCGCTGTGCAACATTGCTCCTCAAGACTCGGCAAAATTTGGCACCAGGGTCATGAGCACAGCTTCACTTGTGCATTTTATAAGGAGCTCCTGCGTATGCGCAACTGGCGTGACATAATTGCCTTACGGGCCAAATACATACGGATATGGCAAACAATGTACACAATTCGTGGCGTGCCCTTATCACTCATCTACAAGTGTATGTCAATGCTACCAGATGTTAGCACACTGCAACATACTTTTACACACGTTCGCTTGGCATAAATCACGCTAGGCGGCAGCACACTCCACAGATATGCCAATTCACTCACTATATAGTAAAATTAGATTGGTAATTAGTCTATGCTTTAATTATACTGATAGAAAAACGTATTTTGTGGATTCTGGATAAGATATAGTACATTAAGATAATCTATTTGAGGCGCTGAAAACCAAAAGGATTGTAGCATTTATTCATGCTTCTTACAGCTGTTGATCTGAGTGGGTCAGATTTATCTGTACTGTAGGCCCACATTGTACGTATATCTGAACATCCACGAAAGGCTGTCTCACTGGTTTTTCACTTAAATATCGAGGGGTCGAAGACGGTGTGCTTTTGATACCTTGGGCTCGCAGTGCCTCACTTGTGTTATAGTCAAGTGACGTTGTTGGGAGCGGTTCTAGGAGCTACAGTCTAGAACTGCGCGACCGCTACAGTCGCAGGTTCGAATCCTGCCTCGGGCATGGATGTGTGTGACGTCCTTAGGTTAGTTAGGTTTAAGTAGTTCTAAGTTCTAGGGGACTGATGACCTCAGAAGTTAAGTCCCATAGTGCTCAGAGCCATTTGAACCATTTTTGACCTTGTTGGTATTTAGTACTAACTAAACGAACTAAACTCCGAACAGGCCTTGGAAGGCCCATTGGTACCGACCGGCCTCCGTGTCATCCTCAGCCCACAGGCATCGCTGGATGCGGATATGGAGGGTAATGTGGTCAGCACACCGTTCTCCCGGCCGTATGTCAGTTTACGAGACTGGAGCCGCTACTTTTCAGTCAGGTATCTCCTCAGTTTGCCTCACAAGGGCTGAGTCCACCCCTCTTGCCAACAGCGTTCGGCAGACTGGATGGTCACCCATCCAAGTGCTAGCCCAGCCCGACAGCGCATAACTTCGGCGATCTCACGGGAACCGGTGTTAATTAGATAGTACTACTTGAATTTAATAATTTCCGCAAACGGCATTTTTGTTTGGAGTTGGTTGTTTGCTGTGTAACAGTCGGCTTTCCTGTGCTGACAGAAAAGAAAATTACCAGAAAAAATTTGACGCAAAGAAAGTAGGCCCTCCCAGATTAGATTTGTTGTCTGAGGAAGTGACGAACTAAAATAAGCGTGACCCCAAGCGAACATTTAACAAAGAAGTATATAACAAGCGTAAGTTGTTGTATGGGGAAGCGTAAGAAAGTTTGATTTTCAGGTCAGAATCCGTTAACAAATACTTGAATAGAAATGTTGTACATTTGTCCAAAAAAATGAAAAAGGAAGGAAACTCCCACTTACACAAAAATGAGAAATGAATAATAGGCAAAGCTTAATGTTACTTCGTTCTTGCCATAAGCTGTACATAATTACGCACAAAACAACAAAATTCCACACAAACAATTCTTCCTCTTTTCAGACAAGTTATTATTATTATTATTGTTATTATTATTGACATCAGCTGAAGTTATATAAATATGTTGATAACCATAACTGTCATACAGCAGATGATATTAATTTCGCACTCTGATATTTATCTGTATTTAAAAATTTGTGGACACTCAGAATGTACTCAGAGCCGCCACTGAGAATAACTGACGTTCGGCTGAAATCAGTCTGTTTGGTTGTGGCAACAGACTGATCTGCACCGTAACCCAAAGTCTATGTTAGGTTGAATGGTGATAATTTGGTTGTGAGTTGGGGAAGCCAACGAATGTAAATGCCGAATAAAGGCTGTGGTAACAGATTGACCTGCAGCGGAGCCTACGGTTTACATAAGCGACACAGTTAAATGGTCGATTCCAGCCAAACACCAGTTGTACCACACTCCTTTTAGCTGTTCGTCCTAATGACGTTGCAGGCACGCGATGCAGTAAGGGAGGTATGTAAGAGGAACAGAGATGAATGGGGAATCATTGTAGCGACGATGACGGTCGTAATTGGGAAAATCCACTGACATAAGCGGACTGACAAGAGCAGATTATTCTGGCCTACACAGGTCTGTCGAAACAGCGCCCCGCAAAAGCGAGCGCGCCGGCCTCGCTCCTGCCTAGAGCTCTGCGAGTGTAGAAACGTGTGGGGCTGAGAGGCGAGGAAGAAGAGTAAAATAATGGCTGCAGTTGGACGCTTCTAGGGCAACGTAAATCTGTTAACACGCAAAGCAGTTTGATAGCAATGCTACGTGTATTAAATTATGTTTACATTTCGCATTAGGAGTGCAACAGTGTCTACGCTCTTGTACAACAAAAGAAAAGGTGGAGAAACCAATGAGCCGTGAACGGCTCGCGTTTATTCCATTTATTGTTTGTCATCTTCTATTACGGTACTGCTGCCTCGTTTTCTTATTCCATTTACTGACCTCACTAACTTCCTGCCTTACTTGCCCGTGAGCGGAGGTAGCAGCGCGTATCGATAAGTGCACAGTCGCACCATCTCTGGAGCGACCGATAGTATTTCCGGGTCGTCGTGTGTCTGGCAGTGAGTTAGAGACGGACCAGCAGTGCAGTCGGGACGCAGCAGCAGTGAAGTCGGAGCGCCGGTGAGGCGCCGACAGCCAGTGCTCGCCGACCGCTGGCGGCACACACGAACTGTCCGACGGGGGCATATTGGAGTGGGACGACCGTTGGTTAATCGTTTCGTTGGTCGTCTCATCGGCCGACGTATATTTGGTCCATTCACCGTTCCCGAGCCTGGGCAGTCGGTCGGTTGGCGTGGAGCAGCGAGGAATTCTCGGTGGGACGTGGTTTGGCCGGGTCCGCTGGCGGTCTCTACGCGGTGTCGGAATGTGTGAAGCTGTTCCAATTGCTACGAGGTCCGTGGCTCTCCTACCCTGGACACTCTAATGGTTCTTTATTTACTTGACCATTACGGCATTCCAACCCCAGTTCTCGATACCAGTGATATCGTACTACTTTTCTGCGAAGTAACAGACATATTTTTGTGACAATATTCTCATTTGGTTTTATTAATGTATAGGTACTCCGATGTATCGATATATTACAGTGACATGGTTCTTGTGTGTATTCATTTCTGTAAGACTGTCATAATCTTTGACTTGCTTGTAACCGTTTTGCCGCGAATGCGTACAGAGCAGTCTCTGTTTCACTTTGCACAAGTTAAGTTGTTATTTCGCATTGTAAAAGAACAGTCAAGTCTTGTGTTTGGTTAAAGTGGAAAGTAAATGTATGAAGACTGATACAAAACTGTTTTGTTGTTGATGTGACAATTAAGAAGTAGTATATGTGAATTTACAAGAAGTTTATTAAAATGTTGATCGTGAACACCAAGTCAAAAATTATTTCTACCATACCATTGTTCTGATCTAGGATTGTTTGATCATTAAGAATTTCCTGAAAAACGCATTTGTTAGGTCTTCAAATATTGCTAAAATACAGCAGTCAAAGTGGAATCACCCTAGAATCAACAAGATGAGCCATAACGACTTCGACGAAATCTACCTGGGAATCCATTCAAGATAAATGCCGAAATTAATGACTTTTTTACAGTAACTTCATTATTTCCATTATGGCAATACCATCCACAGTCAATAACTTTGTTGTTCCCCGAAAAAGCGAACATATGCTGCGTGAGCAACATTATTAATCTAATTTCTAATCTATTTTGCAAGTGGTGGTATTGTTAGAACGCGAAAGCTGAGTTTTGATTTAATCTACCAGCAAGTCGAGACCCTTCACACTGTGTCGTTTGGAGTTTGTTGTCGGCTGTTGCGATATTCCCACAAGTAACAACGTGGTTTTCAAGTTGGAAAATTTCACTGTATTTGGTTATTTGAATTGAAGTG
This sequence comes from Schistocerca piceifrons, assembly GCF_021461385.2. Classification (NCBI taxonomy): domain Eukaryota; kingdom Metazoa; phylum Arthropoda; class Insecta; order Orthoptera; family Acrididae; genus Schistocerca; species Schistocerca piceifrons. The sequence goes on along the minus strand of NC_060141.1, from coordinate 767,157,290 downwards.
CACCAGTGGAATCTTCTGCCTTGTGGCCGTTAACGTTCCGGGACCTGCTCTGACCGTTGACGCAACTTTCAGGCAATTTAGTTTCCAAAATCGTGTTGTTGATGTCCAGCACGGTGTGTTGTTTGACAGCTCCATGTATGATTGGTTGTGGGCGCCAATATCTTCTAAGTTGTTCCGTTCAACTCCTTGTTGTGGCCTGGTCGCGTGAAGTGGAAGTTATCTTGTCGGTCGGTCAGTTGACTGTCGGTCGGTTGGGTTGTAGTCGGATCGTGAATACTTGACCTGACTGCCTGTCTCACCTAAGTGAGGGCTAGTGTTTGATTTCAAGGCCGACCCTCGAACATCTGGGCGCCCTTGGGTGTGCTGCCTTTTTTAAAATTGTTCTTGTTGTTTGTACTTGTATGGCTTCTTTTTTAAAAAAAATTAAGGTTCTTTTGCCCTTAAGGCGTAAGATCCTTCTGGCCTTCAGCCTAATTTAAAGAACTCTCTTCACGTAAGACCTTTGGCATTGTAAAGGTTTTAATGTTGTAGAATTATAAGTGTTGCGCCTTCAGCCGATTTTGAGTTTGAGTTGTTTTGATCTTAAGGCCTTCAGCCTAAATTAAGGAACTGTTTCATGTAAGGCCTTTGATACTGAAAAAAATTAATGTTATTGAGTTTTAAGTGTTAGGCCTTCAGCTGATTTGAATTTAACTTGTTCGCTCTTGAAGTGTCTGATCCTTTGGGGCCATCAGCCTAACTAAGGAACTGTTTTAAGATAAGGTTTTGCGTTTTAAATTTCTGTTTTGCTTGAGTTTTGCCTAATTGAGAACCGTTTTATGTAAGGCCTTTGTTTTTTTTGTTTTTTTTAAATTAATGTTGTTTAGCCTTAAGTGTTGGGCTTTCAGCCGATTTTTGGATTCAAATTGTTTGCTCTGAAAATCTCAGATTCTTTGGGCCTTCAGCCTAAATAAAGAACTCTTGTAAGATAAGGCTTACCTTTTAAATTTGTGATTATGCTTGCGTTTAAAGTTATTGACCTTCAGCCGTTTTTAAATTAAAGTTTCTTTGAGCCGGTAAATAAGTCCCAAAGATTAAAACTGTGTGTTAAAAAAATTATTTTTTTGTTCTTGTAATGTCTGATCAAATAATAAAGTTGTATGTTCGAGTGTAAGTGACAGCCCCTCATTTTGTCCCCTTTCCACACTTTAACTATCTGTCCTGTCCTGCGGGTTTATCAGGGCGTTTCAACCAAACCACTCAGTGTGGAATGGAAACTGCTTTACTTTTCGTATAGTCTGAGCTCCATGCAAAGCAATTAATAGACCATCGCACTATTATAAGACGGAAAAATACTCACTGAAACCTCATGGACGAGGACGAGTGTTGGCTGAACCGAAGGTGGCTGTTAGGGGAGTGGAGTTGTGACATAATCTATTACAGTCAATATCACCAATTGCTTGAATAATTCATTACGTATGTTAACGGAAGGGAAGAATCATTTGGTAACAGATATGACGGAGAAGATTGATGCTATCAAACAAAACTTAATCCTATGGAAAGATCAGCTTCGAGTTCATGTCATGGAACATTTTCCAGAACACAAGGCATATTTGTGGACCGTATTTGTCTGGCTACGTTTAAATGCTTGAAGCTTTTTATCACGAGATTCCAGCACCTTACATGGCTGCAGACTGATTTCAGTTTATTTGTCAGACGGTTCTCACTTTTGGTTGTCGATGTATCTCAGTTACTTTCAACTTGTGCTGACAGACGTACAGTGTAGTACCTGGCCCAACTACGTTTTTTCCCATCCAGGAATTTACATGAATTATGTGATATGTTGGCCCCACGAACAATATCCTCGACTCCATAGATGATGAAGTCCCATACTCCGTAACAGAGCATAGGGGACGATGCGGGAGATCCGCACCGCCGTACTAGGCAAGATTCTAGTGGAGGTGGTTTGCTATTGCCTTCCTCCGAGCGTAATGGGGATGAATGATGATGATGAAGACGACTCAACACCCAGTCATGTCGAGGCAGGTGAAAATCCCTGACTCCGCCGGGAATCGAATCCAGGACCCCGTGCTCGGGAAGCAAGAATCCTACCGCGAGACCACGCGCTGTGGACCGACTCCATAGACAAGCCAGTTAAGTTAGTTCAATGTTCAGTTCAATGTATGTGCACGTACACTTTTTTTCAGTTATGAAATTGACAGAGTACCATCAATATTGGAGCTTAATAGGCGTTAATCTGCATAGATCGGTGTGTTTCACTGTTTTACAACCCACAGTTCGAGATATGTTACATATACTAAAATTGAAATGGGTATAAAATTATAAACATCACAGTGTAATGTCATAAGCCTGTATGCAAATGTTTGGTGTAGTTTTGCTCAAATAATTAGCACCACATGATGTACTTATTTAATTAAGTAATAAACTTATTGCTTTGCCGGCCGGAGTGGCCGTGCGGTTCTAGGCGCTACAGTCTGGATCCGCGTGACCGCTACGGTCGCAGGTTCGAATCCTGCCTCGGACATGGATGTGTGTGATGTCCTTAAGTTAGTTAGGTTTAAGTAGTTCTAAGTTCTAGGGGGCTGAAGACCATAGATGTTAAGTCCCATAGTGCTCGGAGCCCCTTATTGCTTCGGCAGGAAAAAAAGTTGTTGTTGTTGTGGTCTTCAGTCCTGAGACTGGTTTGATGCAGCTCTCCATCCTACTCTATCCTGTGCAAGCTTCTTCATCTCCCAGTACCTACTGCAGCCTACATCCTTCTGAATCTACTTAGTGCATTCATATCTTGGTCTCCCTCTACGATTTTTACCCTCCACGCTACCCTCCAATACTAAATTTGTGATGCCTTGATACCTCAGAACATGTCCTACCAACCAATCCCTTTTCTGGTCAAGTTGTGCCACAAACTCCTCTTCTCCCCAATTCTATTCCGTACCTCTTCATTAGTGATGTGATCTACCCATCTAATCTTCAGCATTCTTCTGTAGCATCACATTTCAAATGCTTCTATTCTCTTCTTGTCCAAACTAATTATCATCCGTGTTTCACTTCCATACATGGCTACACTCCTTACAAATACTTTGAGAAACGAATTCCTGACACTTAAATCTATACTCGATGTTAACAAATTTCTCTTCTTCAGAAACGCTTTCCTTGCCATTGCCAGTCTATATTTTATATCCTCTCTACTTCGACTATCATCAGTTATTTTGCTCCCCAAATAGCAAAACTCCTTTACTACTTTAAGTGTCTCATTTCCTAATGTAATTCCCTCAGCATCAACCAACTTAATTCGACTACATTCAATTACCCTCCTTTTGCTTTTGCTGATGTTCATCTTATATCCTCCTTTCAAGACACTGTCCATTCCGTTCTACTGCTCTTCCAAGTCCTTTGCTGTCTCTGACAGAATTACAATGTCATCGGCGAACCTCAAAGTTTTTATTTCTTCTCCATGAATTTTAATACCTACTCCGAAGTTTTCTTTCGTTTCCTTTACTTCTTGCTCAACATACAGATTGAATAGGATCGGGGAGGGGGTACAACCCTGTCTCACTCCCTTCCCAACCACAGCTTCCCTTTCATGTCCCTCGACTCTTATAACTGCCATCTGGTTTCTGTACAAATTGTAAATAGCCTTTCGCTCCCTGTATTTTACCCCTGCCACGTTCATAATTTGAGAGTATTCCATTCAACATTGTCAAAAGCTTTCTCTAAGTCTACAAATGCTATAAATGTAGGTTTGCCTTTTCTTAATCTTTCTTCTAAGATAAGTCGTAGGGTCAGTATTGCCTCATGTGTTCCAATATTTCTACGAAATTCAAACTGATCTTCCCCGAGATCTGCTTCTACCAGTTTTTCCATTCGTCTGTAAAGAATTCGCGTTAGTATTTTGCAGCTGTGACTTATTAAACTGATAGTTCGGTAATTTTCACATCTGTCAACACCTGCTTTCTTTGGGATTGGAATTGTTACATTCTTCTTGAAGTCTGAGGGAATTTCGTCTGTCTCATATATCTTGCTCACCAGATGGTAGAGTTTTGTCAGGACTGGTTCTCCCAAGGCTGTCAGTAGTTCTAATGGAATGTTGTCTACTCCCGGGGCCTTGTTTCGACTTACGTCTTTCAGTGCTCTGTCAAACTCAAACTACTAAAAGTACACTGTCATACTCGCCACTTAGAAGTAGCCGTACTGCGCTGTAAACACGTCTTCCTACGATACCAGGGTGCACAGCCTACAGCATATAACCGTCTCATTCGCACACCTGCTTCGAATAGTACAGTGGTGGGGGAAGCCGGAGCGTTGAGCAGACATGGCTGTGGTTGTGGAACACGAGCGCGCTCCAGAAGTGCGAATCTTGGTAGGGCTGGTCGGCTGTCCGTTTGTTACTGTCGTGAGCATCCACAGGTAGAAGCTGATGGACCGCAAACCACAAGTAGCAGACCAGATGTTACAGAACAGAGAGATCGGAGACTTTCCTGCGCTGTTAAGCAGGCGGCGATCTGTGGAAGACCTGACGACAGAAGACAATGCTGGTGCAGGCACATATGCATCAGTGTACACCATTCAGTGCATATTGTTCAACATGGAGCTCTGCAACACACGATCCCGATGTTTTCCACTGTTAATCCAAACGTCATCAGTTACGACAGAAACGGACACAGGACCATCGAGCTTGGACCGTCGATCAGTGGAAACGTGTCGCATGGCCAGATGACACACGTTTCTTGTTACTGCAGACCGATAGTCGTGTTAGGCGAAAGGTTGCTGAAAACATTAAAGCATCACTGAGGCTGCTTGGTGGGTACAGCATAATACTACAGGGGATATTGAGTTTCATGACACCTGTGGCACTAACGAATGGACGATGACAACTAAGAACATCATAGAGGACTATCTGCATCTCGGTGTGGCCGAGCGGTTCTAGGCGTTACAGTCTGGAACCGCGCGACCGCTACGGTCGTAGGTTCGAATCCATCCTCGGGCATGGATGTGTGTGATGTCCTTAGGTTAGTTACGTTTAAGTAGTTCTAAGTTCTAGGGGACTGATGACCTCAGAAGTTAAGTCCCATAGTGCTCAGAGCCATTTGAACCATTTGACTATCTGCATGTCTTCACGGTTGATATCTTCCCCAGTGTGGTGGCATCTTATATCAGGATAACTGCCCGTATCACAACGCCAGGATCTTGCCATAGCTGTTAAGAAAGCATGATAGTGAACTCACTTTGATGTTTTGGCTATCAAATTCGCCTGATCTCAACTCGATGGAAAATATCTGGGAAACTATTGGGCTGCCAGCTCCGAGCCCACAAGCCACTGGTCCTTAACTTACCGAATTGCAACACATCTGATGTCACATACCTCCGGAAACCTACCAAGGACTTATGTATCCCGTCACACAGAACTGTTGTTGTATTGTGTTCCGTAAGTGGGTCAAGAAACTATTAAGCAGGTGGTCATAATGTCATAAACCTACCAAGGACTTATGGAACCCTAGTCACACAGAACTGTTGTTGTATCGTGTTCCGTAGGTGGGTCAGCAAGCTCTTAAGCAGGTGGTCATAGTGTTTGAACCACCAGTGTGTGATGGAAAACAGGATTGAGTGGTATCAGATGAAAGCAGTGTGGCAAAATTAATATAAAATATTTTCTGTTGTCGAGATACAGTCGTACAGCGGGGGTAACACTGTTTGTTGCTGTTCTTATGCAGAGCCCTGGCTGCCACGCCCCTGCCGCCGCGGCAGAGCCGGGGTATCGGAGATGGGGCTGACGCCGCCTGTTTGCGGGCAGAGTGCGTGCTCAGCGGGTTGCCGCCCTGCAGGGAGCCCGCACATCGCGACGCTAATGCCGCACTCCCGCCTGCCGGGACGCTCCGCTGCTCGCTGAAACAAAAAGACTCCCCCCCCCCCCTCTCTTCCCCCTCCCCCCGCCCCTCCTGCTCTCCCGCCCCCGACTCCACCCTCTTGCAGAAAGCGTCTTCGTTTTCTGCCATTTACATCACAAAGAGTCCATTAGAGGGCCTTACAAGTTTAAGATGCCCGCACATTGAATGGAACGGAGTGCTACAGGCATTGAGTTAGCGATCAACACAGAATAGATGCCGCCGTAAAAGATATTCCACTCTCGAGTATTACATGACGGGGAAGACAGGTTTCGTGAGTAATTGCATTTCGAAACTGAAACCATCGCAATGCACGCAACTTTTGACTCAAAGCAGCAACTGTAAATCCCTCTGCAAAGAGTATCGAAACGAGTGTGGCATTAACTTTTGCAAAAAGATATGCAGTCATTCTCTACAAGGTATAAGCATTTGTCGTGATTGCGGTTTAAGATTCAGACGGGTTTGGAAACCTCAGAAACAATACACAAAGGAGGACTTGCAGTCTTCAGAGGTTAGGTACACACGAATTGATCAGCGCTACATACCATTACGTCACGATGACATAACAATGAATCTGTACTTATGCCGTCGGCATGCTTGGGTCAGCTCCGTAGAACCTACACTGGTGTCCAAAATTAAAGCAACAAACTGCTGTCCCCCCCCCCCCACCCCTGTGTCTAATTCACGACATAAGCATAAAAACTGTCGACAGATGTCGTTACGATCGTGTTTTGCATGGAAGATGTTATTCTGATCATCGGACAAAAATATGGTTCAAATGGCTCTGAGCATTATGGGACGTAACTGCCTAGGTCATCAGTCCCCTAGAACTTAGAACTACTTAAACCTAACTAACCTGAGGACATCACACACATCCATGCCCGAGGCAGGATTCGAACCTACGACCGTAGCGGTCGCGCTGTTCCAGACTGTAGCGCCTAGAACCTCTCGGCTACCCCCGGCCAGCATCAACGGACAACCACGCCATAAATGACGTCAGGGCACCTATCAAGCAAGGTAGTATTTGCGCAGCAGTCCCACGTCCACAGCCGCTGTGTACACAGTCACAGACAGTGCAGTGCGGCATAATGAAGACGCCTACATTCTATCTGCTGTGGAGGACCATAGGAAGATTGGAAGCAGAGTTCCAAACTGATGTGGCGCGATGGCTTAATGTGAATCGTTCTGTTGGTTCCCGGATGAGGCAACAGTTTATAGAGACCGAAACTGTATCCCGGTGCGACATCAGAAAGAGTGGACCGTTATTTGGCTGTAAGAGCACGAAGGTACTGCCTTACTACTGCACTACAACTGGCATCTGGCCTAGGACCATGCCCTGGACGTGGCGTATTGAGGCAACTGCGGTACAGAAGGACTGAGTAGAGTGACCTGCTGTCTGTTTACCTGTGGCGTGTCTTCACTGAAAGGAATGTCTAGAGTGGAGCCGTCACATGCCACCTGCACTGTCGAATGGTGGGTCAATGTTCTTTTCGCAGATAAGGCCCGATTTGGTCTGGAGAGTGATTCTCGAAGGATTTGCATCTGGAGGGCACTTTGAACACGATTTCCGGAACGAAACATTGTGGAAAGAGTCCGATATCGAGGAGGATGCCTAATGGTGTGAGCAAGGAGTATGTTGACCACGCGAACACCTCTCCACGAAATTGTGTGGGTGAATCATTAACATTTAAGTGCTGTCAGGTACCGTGAGGATGTTGCGAGATGCTGTGGGCCCAGACTTCGTGTTCATGTACAATAATGGTCGACCTCATAGAGCACGGGTTGTTGATGTTTTCTTGGAAACGTCAGATACTGGACGCATGGCGTAGCCCACTCGAGCTCCCGATTTGAATCCCATAGAGAATGTCTGGGATCATGGCGTCAGCATCCACCAAGACTTGTGAGCAGCTCTGTAGGAATAATGGGCGTTATAGCCTCAGCATGATGACATCATTCACAGACCGTCCCGTCGTTGTCAGGCCTGAAATGGTGCCAGAGGTGGCCACACCCCATACTGAATACATTAGCCAGTTGTCAGAATGGGTGTGCAAATCTGTTAAGTTGGAAAAAATCGAAGATCATTTTTATCTAAAGTTATACATGTTCAGCTGATTACGTTCTGTATACATTACATAGTTTCTACTCTACTATCACCTATTTACACGGTTTTATGGCAAAATAAACGTTACCTTGCAAAATTTCCGTTTGTTGTTTTAATTTCGGACACCAATATACATAATCAGTAAAGTCGCCCACCACACTTTTTTCAACCTAGGACACAAGTTACGTACTCGCAGTGCTTCAGAAGGAAAGGAGGTTAGGGTTTAATGTCCCGAAGACGTCGAGATCATTGGAGACGGACCACACGCTCGGGTTGGGAAAGATAATCGACTGCGTACTTTCAAAGCAGTCCAGCCCGTTACCGATTTCGGGGAATTACGGGAAACTTAAACTTGGGCCCAATTGCACATGAACCGTCGTCCTCCCAGCACAAATTTATTGTCTACACATTAAGGCACCTCTCTAGGTGCAGCGCCTTAGAAGTGTCCCAAATACTGTGTGTTAGTACGAGAGTTGCTCAAGAAGAAATGTACAATTAATCTCTAAACGTCCATATTATTTTCCATACCTTCGATGGTTTCACAGTATTTTAATACATTCTTGGCAGATAAAATGTAGTTCGTCCACATAATATCCGTCTCTTTAAACTGCCTAACCTAAGGCCTGTATACCCACACTGTAGAAGTCGGGACCAGCGTGTTTCAGCCTCTGTCCAGCAACCTTAAAAAGGAGTTGGCATCTTCAAATCTCGTTTCGCGAAGTGACTCCTTCAGTTTACCGAACAGGTGGTAGCCACACAGTGCCAGGTCAGGGGTCTAGGATGTATGTTTCAGTGTTGTCCACCCAAGCTCTATCATCTCGGTGGTGGTTTTCTCTGTCATGTGACCGGGAGCTGTCACGCAACAGGAAAACATTGTGCTTTTCCCGGGCATGTGCTCTGCCATCTGAGCTACCCAAACACGACTCACGCCCCGTCCTCACAGCTTTACTTCTGCCAGTATCTCGTCTCCTACCTTCCAAACTTTACAGAAGCTCTCCTGCGAACCTTGCAGAACAAGCACTCCTGAAAGAAAGGATGTTGCGGAGACATGGATTAGCCATAGCTGCGAAAGGCAAAGGTCCCGAGTTCGAGTCTCGGTCCGGCACACCGAGATTTGCCTGCGAAAGGCAAACGTCCCGAGTTCGAGTCTCGGTCCGGCACACAGTTTTAATCTGCCAGGAAGTTTCATATCAGCGCACACTCCACTGCAGAGTGAAAATCTCATTCTGGAAACATCCCCAAGGCTGTGGCTAAGCCATCTCTCCGCAATATCCTTTCTTTCAGGAGTGCTTGTTCTGCAAGGATGTTGCGGAGACATGGATTAGCCATAGCTGCGAAAGGCAAAGGTCCCGAGTTCGAGTCTCGGTCCGGCACACCGAGATTTGCCTGCGAAAGGCAAACGTCCCGAGTTTGAGTCTCGGTCCAGCACACAGTTTTAACCTGCCAGGAAGTTTGGAGATAGTACATAATTTCTGATTAATTTAGTGTAAAATTATTTTATGTGACCCCTTGTTGTCTTAAAAGAAGGGAGTTATGCCACATTCAGAATGAAAGGACAATATAATAAAATAGTAGCTGGCGCGTTTGAATACGACCACTGTCGCATGGCGGAAACAGGGAAAGGAGCGTCGTGATATGGAGGAAAGCTTGAATACGTGCGCCGCCCTGCAGCGAGAAACACGACTCATCGCCGACGTGAACGAGTTAATGTGACTGTTGTATTCCTTTGCGATCGCACGATCCTACCATAAGTATTTTTTGCTAGGGAATATCAAACGTGGAAATAATCAGACGTCACTTGTGTGACCATTAGTGGCCTATGAATGAGCAAAAACCTCTTGTCGAAATAATTTATTCATTTACAACAAATGCGCAATATTATTTAATTTACAGCCGAACATAATCAAGCAGAAAATTGAATCTAGTGATGAGGTACTGAACTGGAGGCAGCTGGACGCAAAGAAGAATGGAATAATAAGACGTATCTCTTGAGTAGTATGTAGTGAGAAATTGTACTGCCACTTCGTGTGACAGTTGTGCAAAGGCTGGACAAGATGCGCATTTATCGAAGTGGGATAATTGGTTTCTGATGAATGTAACACACCGCCTTCGAGGTGCCGACACTGACAAGGGCGCCCATGAGTACAACGATCTGTGGTAAGCCGTCGCCGCTAAAGTCAGCAGGCTGGGGTCCACCACTGATTTTCACCGATTGTGTCAGTAGATGTGAGGAGTGCATTACTGTAATTCAATTGAAATTTCAATGTTGAACAACCTCTATCGGTGAATATCTGCAACAGTCAAAAGTAGCTTCTCGCTAAGGTGTGAGTAAGTCGTAAGCCAACTGGAGGGGCGCATCTCTTTTGCCAACAGCACAACCATGAGACAGTTAGGGGACACATTTTCGTGTGACAGATACGTAGATACATAAAAGTGCGGCTACTGACACACCATTGTATCACACCAACGTGCAATAAAAGAAGCTACTTTCGTTTATTCACCACCCGTAATTTTAGAAATTTCTCTATGTCTTGTAGTAGTTTTTCCTCATTTTCTCCGTTGCAAGATTTAGTAAACAGAGCGTAATGTACCGGCTCTGCGGTGTTTTATAATACACTACTGGCCATTAAAATTGCTACACCAAGAATAAATGCAGATGATAAACGGGTATTCATTGGACAAATATATTATACTAGAACTGACATGTGATTACATTCTCACGCAATTTGGGTGCATAGATCCTGAGAAATCAGTATCCAGAACAACCCCCTCTGGCCGTAATAACGGTCTTGATACGCCTGGGCACTGAGTCAAACAGAGCTTGGATGGCGTGTACAGGTACAGCTACCCATGCAGCTTCAACACGATACCACAGTTCATCAAGAGTAGTGACTGGCGTATTGTGACGAGACAGTTGCTCGGCCACCATTAATCCGACGTTTTCAGTTGGTGAGAGATCTGGAGAATGTGCTGGTCAGGGCAGCAGTCGTACATTTTCTGTATCCAGAAAGGCCCGTAGAGGATCTGAAACATGCAGACTTGCATTATCCTGCTGAAATGTAGGGTTTCGCAGGAATCGAATGAAGGGTAGAGCCACGAGTCGTAACATATCTGAAATGTAACGTCCACTGTTCAAAGTGCCGCCAATGCGAACAAAAGGTGACTGAGACGTGTCACCTCATACCGTCACGCCGGGTGATACGCCAGTATGGCAATGACGAATACACGCATCCAGTGTGCGTTCCCCGCGATGTCGCCAAACACGGATGCGACCATCATGATGCTGTAAACAGAACCTGTATTCATCCGGAAAAATGACGTTTTGCCATTCGTGCACCCAGGTTCGTCGTTGAGTACACCATCGCAGGCGCCCCTGTCGGTGTTGCAGCGTCAAGGGTAACCGCAGCCATGGTCTCCGAGCTGATAGTCCATGCTTTTGCTGGCCGAGCGGTTCTAGGCGCTACAGTCTGGAACCGCGCGACCACTGTGGTCGCACCTCAGCAGTTAAGTCCCATAGTGCTCAGAGCCAGCCATGGTGCTGCAAACGTCGTCGAACTGTTCGTGCAGATGGTTGTTGTCTTGCAAACGCCCCCATTTGTTGACTCAGGGATCGAGACGTGGCTGCACGATCCGTTAAAGCCATGCGGATAAGATGCCTGTCATCTCGACTGCTAGTGATACGAGGCCATTGGGATGCAACACGGCGTTCCGTATTACCCTCCTGAACCCACCGATTCCGTATTCTGCTAACAGTCATTGGATCTCGACCAACGCAAGCAGCAATGTAGCGATACAATAAATCGCAATGGCGATAGGCTACAATCCGACCTTTATCAAAGTCGGAAACGTGATGGTACGCATTTCTCCTCCTTACACGAGGCATTTCAACAACGTTTCACCAGGCAACGCTGGTCAACTCCTGTTTGTGTATGAGAAATCGGTTGGAAACTTTCCTCATGTCAGCACGTTGTAGGTGTCACCACTGGTGCCAACCTTGTGTGAATGCTCTGAAAAGCTAATCATTTGCAAATCACAGCATCTTCTTCCCGTCGGTTAAATTTCGCATCTGTAGCACGTCATCTTCGTGGTGTAGCAATTTTAATGTCCAGTAGTGTATTTTCTTCTATTTTCCCTATTGCAGCATGTTTCTCTGAAAATGGAAGCTACTTAAAATAGCATGATATGGGTAGTTTCATCTGTTGTGCCACAGAAAGATATGCTGCGCAAATGTAGATACTTTTAAATTTTTCCCCAGGCAGCACTGAGACAGTGTCACAGTGTCACAGCTCGAATGACAAACAGACAGGAGAGTCGATGCTGCAATTTCGTGGCATACAGCTGAGGCCGTTGCCACAAATTGCTTGAATGAGATGTCTGAGCCGCCAGTTCAGAGAGATGATCTCACTGTGGAAGGACCGTAACGTAACTCTGACAGTGCTGAAAGGTGTCGTAACAACACAAATCTTACACAAGAACGCCTTTCAGCCCTCTAATATTGTGTAAAAGCACCAAGGTGAAGAGCTGAAAGCCACAGCGGAAACACGAATGGTTAAGACCAGTGACGAACGTATAAATCTTAAGACCACAATCGGTGATCCACATCAAGACTTAAGGTGATTGCCTGTGACAGACAGTTATAAATACTACGTTTCCTGAACCACTTTAGGCTGCATGTACATTGCATCCGGAAGTAGTTGGTTCCGATCCGGTCTGGCGCCGGAGTAAAAAACAAACACCAGGTGGCTAATGCACGTGCCTGCATTGGAGGGACGAGTGCAGTACTACGTCGTCCGGCACCGGACTGCCAGATTGGCCAACCAAACATGTTTGTTTCCAGTCCGGCAGTGCAGTCCGGCGGTGCACCACGAACGGGATGATCGACAACGAATTTCTAATTCATCTCGTGAGGAATGAGCCTCGCTTGTGGAACTAGCGGATTAAAGGCTATCATAACCGGGAAATTAAGCGAGAACTGTGGGAATCTATTGGGGAGCAACTATCAGTCAAAGGTAAATATCGAAATTATGTTGCAATGGTTTTACTGTTTGCTTTCAAATCAGTACATGTTACTACATATCAGTACTAATTTCAACGATATTACTTTTAACATAGAATTTTTTTTATGAAACTGTCAAAAAGAAATAAGTTTTTAATTGCTAAAATACTACTCGATGCGTTCGTTTTGCCACGGAACGGCGCCAATCCCATCGAAGTATGACTTGAATTTCTCTCTGATAATTTGAGCCTGTTGCGGCGGTATGTTGAACGTTCTTGATGAACCACTTTCTTGACTTGGTGACGCACTTGCGTCTTCTTCTAAACGTGCGGAGTTAGAAAAGTCACCACCATTGCGGTCAATAATTGTGTTGTGCAGTAAGCAAATACATTTCACTATCCTCTGCACTTTTCCAGGTTCTGTTTCAATACATTTTCCCAGTAAACGCCACTTGGCAGTCTTGATACCGAAAGCACACTCTACACATCTTCTAGCCCTCGATAGCCTGTAATTGAAAACTTTTTCTTCGTGTGAGAGATGCCGTTTGGAATAGGGTTTCATGAGGTAAGTTTTCAAAGGATATGCATTGTCTCCAAGCAAGACAAACGGCATATCTGTAGTAATTCCTTCGACATGCGACTGGAGTGATACATTCCCTGAAGATGGAATGGCCAGTTATATCGTCTCTTATTCCTTCAAGTTTAAAGTCAAACTTTTGTGTAGACATGTGGTAGTTGTCCTTGAACTTATCTGGAAAATTTCGCAGTGACTAGCAAGTTGTAGAAAACTCCCCTGGAGATCTGTCTTCATTAAATAGATGCACCCAAGTCCTTTTCCTACGTCTCTTAAGGCGAATGTTCTTGTTTAGCAGCAGCCAACACAAAAAATCATCATCCGAATCACTCATGATACCTTCTCAACAACTGCAACTGCTGACCTACAGTATGTAACTGAGTACAGTGCGGAAACTCATGAATGACGACAGTACACTGGGTTGACGTTCAGTGTAACCACTTCCCGTCCCACGTGCGACAGCTGCGCTCCGTCGCCGGATCGGCTCGGACCCTGTGTAGGCTTTCACGTCGGACGACGCCGGAGAGCGTTTATGGCCCTTCACCGGATCGGATCGGAATGGAAGACTTTCGAACGTAATGTAGGCGCAGCTAGCTAGTCGGCTGGTCCTTGCCGATGTGAGCTGCCAACCTCTCATCCACTTATGTGATGATATGGAGCCTTCCACCACAATTGGAGTGAAAACTGACGGTGCTTGCTATCACACTGTAACTGTACTTGACAGGTGCACTAGCCGCCGCTGTCCCCTGACTCACATCTGTGAGCAGACACTAGTGGCCGTCCTTTGCCGGAGAGCCCGTGCCGTAATGCCGCACCACCATCGACATTCTCTGCAGAGCTGTTGGAAACTTAGTAGGGCACTCCTTACGAGATCCGTGAGTGTGGCCTAGACAAAAGCGTCGTCGACCTGTTGGTCATCACCACTGATCAGGTAATACTTGACGCAAGTTGGCAAGCAGAACAACTAGATGCCAGTAATACCGGGATGAGAGAGCTGTGGGATCAGAAATGTCAACTTATTGAAAATCCTGAAGAGCGTGAGTGGTCCCGAAAGTGTAACTGTGATACTGCTGGCGCAGAGCTCGGCAGGAAGCTATGGGTCAAATTGAAGGGAGCTCGACCTGGGAATGGACGGTGCACAGACACTCTTTACAAATGGGGTGCTACAGAGTCTCCGGTTCGTGACTGTGGGGCTCCGAACCAGACAATCAAGCACATTGGAGATGAATACCCTTTCGTTTCTGTCAGGGGAGTTGGAGCGACCTCATGAAAGCTGACGATACACCTCTTATATGGAGTAGGACCTTAGATATCGACATTTAGTTACTTTTACATGTGGTTTTGTATTTTCGTGTTCTTGTTATATACCTATACTAATGTTATATACCTGTGTTATTAAATTGCATCTGAGCCATACGAATAAATACACTACTGGAAATTAAAATTGCTAAACCAAGATAAAATGCAGATGATAAACGGGTATTCATTGGAAAAATAGATTATACTAGAACTGACATGTGATTACATTGTCACGCAATTTGGGTGCATAGACCCCGAGATATCAGTACCCAGAACAACCAACTCTCGCCGTAATAAAGGCCTTGATACGCCTGGGCACTGAGTCAAACAGAGCTTGGATGGCGTGTACAGGTACAGCTGCCCATGCAGCTTCAACACGATACCACAGTTCATCAAGAGTAGTGACTGGCGTATTGTGACGAGACAGTTGCTCGGTCACCATTGACCAGACGTTTTCAGTTGGTAAGAGAGATCTGGAGAATGTGCTGGCCAGGGCAGCAGTCGAACATTTTCTGTATCCAGAAAGGCCCGTACAGGACCTTCAACATGCGGTCGTGCATTATCCTGCTGAAATGTAGGGTTTCGCAGGGATCGAATAATGGGTAGAGCCACGGGTCCTAACACATCTGAAACGTAACGTCCACTGTTCAAAGTGCCATCAATGCGAACAAGAGATGAACGAGACGTGTAACCAATGGCACCCCATACCATCACGCCGGGTGATACGCTAGTATGGCGATGACTAATACACGCTTCCAATGTGCGTTCACCGCGATATCGCCAAACACGCATGCGATCATCATGATGCTGTAAACAGAACCTGTATTCATCCGAAAAAATGAGGTTTTGCCATTCGTGCACCCAGGTTCTTCGTTGAATACACCATCGCAGGCGCTCCTGCCTGTGACGCAGCGTCAAGGGTAACCGCAGCCATGGTCTGCGAGCTGGTAGTCCATGCTGCTGCAAAAGTCGTCGAACTGTTCGTGCAGATGGTTGTTGTCTTGCAAACGTCCCCATCTGTTGACTCAGGGGTCGAGACGTGGCTGCACGATCCGTTACAGCCATGCGGATAAGACGCCTGTCATCTCGACTGCTAGTGATACGAGGCCGTTGGGATCCAGTACGGCGTTCGGTACTACCCTCCTGAACCCACCGATTCCATATTTTGCTAACAGTCATTGGATCTCGACCAACGCGAGCAGCAATGTCGCGATACGATAAACGGCAATCGCGATAAGCTACAATCCGACCTTTATCAAAGTCGGAAACGTGATGGTACGCATTCCTCCTCCTTACACGAGGCATCACAACAACATTTCACCAGGCAACGCCGGTCAGCTGCTGCGTGTGTATGAAAAATCGGTTGAAACTTTCGTCATGTCAGCACGTTGTAGGTGTCGCCACCGGCGCCAACCTTGTGTGAATGCTCTGAAAAGCTAATCATTGGCATATCACAACATCTTCTTTCTGTCGGTTAAATTTCGAGTCTCTAGCACGTCATTTTCGTGGTGTACCCATTTTACTGGCCAATAGTGTAAATAAAAAGTTGGATTGGCTGCCCTGCTTCGGGATGCTCATGCTGTGAGAGCTGCCGTGATCTCGTCAACAGCCTCAACAGACTGCTTGTTGCATCCGCTGCTCTCCTCGCTGCTGCTGTGGAGAAGACAATTCAATTCTAATCCAAAGCTAATAAATGTGTACCGAAACTTCCAGGCAGATTAAAAATGTTTGCCAGACCGAGTGTCGAACTCGGGACGTTTGCCTTTCGCGGGCAATCTGAGCTACGCAAGCACAACTCACGGCCCCTCCTCACAGCTTTACTTCTGCCAGTACCTCGTCTCCTACCTCGCAGGAGAACTTGTGTAAAGTTTGGAAGGTAGGAGGCGAGATACTGGCAGAAGTAAAGCTGTGAGGACGGGGCGTGAGTCGTGCTTGCGTAGCTCAGGTTGCCCGCGAAAGGCAAACGTCCCGAGTTCGACACTCGGTCTGGCACACATTTTTAATCTGCCAGGAAGTTTCATATTAGCGCACACTCCGCTGCAGAGTGAAAATCTCATTCTGAAATGAGCACCGCTCTAATGCTTTCCCAGTAGTGCTCACGGCACCTGACAGGCCCTCACCACCGTGCTCCATACTTCGTCCTTCTACATCCAACAGGGTCACAGTCCACCGACCATTGCACATCTTAAAAATTCAACTTCCTCGTGAAAAATATCATTTTCTCTGGTGCAAGATTTAGTATGTCCTGATTTCGCATTTTATATCCAGCTCGGACATGTATCAACCTTTGCTGTCACAAAACTGTAAGCCCTCCCCTCCATCTCGACCCTGAAGTCTCCAGTTTGAAACTCATGTAGGTTACTGGCGGAAGCGAGCACTGCTTCAAACTTTGTATAACCTTCTAACTGTTTTAAGATGGACTCAATTGCTGTACCACAAAACTATTGAGACCACTCTTCGGAAAATTAATCACCTTTTGGGCTCTGGCTCCGTAATTTATATGTGTGCCACTACAGTTATCACTGAGATTTGGTACCGGTATTTGCGTGTTGAGATACTCAAGTATTACAGACCAATACAGATTTTTAACGGGGTTTCAAAGTCTGTCGTTGTTTTTATCAGCATTCATTGAGAGGTGACCATTGTGTCGCAAGTGACTGTCACACATCGCTCATGAGCGCACTGTGTGTAACTCACTTGTTGACTCACAGACGATCCGTCACAATCCATCTCTGTCTGCAGAAACGGTATATCTTAGCAAACAGGAACGAGCAGCAATCTCTTGTAGCAACGCTGCAGCTTTGATCAGTGCTGGTCAATCAGAGCGCTGGGCGCACGCAGTTCTGTTGGTCGCCTGACGCCTTTTGAGACAATGAGGCAGTTTCTCCCTTGTCTCCCAGCCTGGGCAGCACACGAGAACAAGAGTGATTCAGACTCCAGACTCATGTATTGTGCATTTTATATGGCCGCATTCGATCGGAATGGTGTGACTGCAGCAAGCTGCGAGCATTCTGGTCTTATTAATGTAATTGCGAGAGTGTCGAAGTTAGGTAATGCATTCTTTTTCTCGATGCATTTTGCATTTGGACCTGTGTAGGTAATGTACCTTTGTTCTCGTTCCTTATCGCGTCATAACATGGGGAAATTGTATCTGTCCCTGAGTTAGCCATCTCTAAATTCAAGTGACTTATAAATATCCTGTCATTGACAGGACTATTCATAAACAGGCTCTAAATTAGTTCTCACATAATTTTATACCCAGATGTTTGGATGGGATGCTAGCCGTGCTAATAAGATATTTGACTTTCACCATAATGGTTGATTTTGTGTATCAGATTTATTCGCGCGTTCTTTTGATTTTTCATTTCTTTGGACCTCGCGAACCCAGTATCTTCACCTTCCTTTCGTTCACAAATTCTACCACGTATACCTCAGTCCATGTTAGACTACTTAATATTTGTTTCATGTAAAGTGTGGTTCCGTCTATTTATATTGAAAGCTGCTCAGAGCCTACGCTACGCATGCTTACAGTGCTTGCATTTCCTTTCTGCAATAAATTTACAGCAATCCAGGTAAGACGACTGTAACTTGATTCTTTGAGTTGTACAGCGGTAGAGACAGCTTTCACAACACAAGCTCTCTACTTTCACGTTATGAGGTAGTGTAAGCAGCACATGGCAGACGTGTTTGTCCAGCACAAACTGTGACTATGAAGTTCGGTAACTGATATCTTTTGAGGCTGCGCGGTATGAGGCCTACACTTAATGTTTAGTTCAGTACTCAGTTGTGTTGCTTCCGAGTAACTCCCTATTACGTTGCACTTTGCGGAGAGTTTGCCATCTCTGAACTCTTACTTCAAAGTCAGTTTATGTTATCAATGTGTCATATTTAGCGTCTGGGCGTATATGTCAGTGCAGAAACAGGGTTCGAAATTGGTACAGTTGAAAAAGCAGTAGCAAGCTTGAAAAGGTTTATGAGATGCTGTTTTACAGGGTCTGTTGACCTACATCTCTGAAAACTGGACTGAGTTTGGCTAAGGAAATTTGTGGTAAGTTCCTATGGAACCAAACTGCTGAGGTCATCGGTTCCTAGGTATACACACTACTTAATCTAGCTTAAACTAACGCTAAGGACAACACAAGCACACACCCATGCCCGAGGGAGGCGCGGAGAATGTGCCCCCTCCGGCAGGGGTAGCCGCGCCCAAGACCTCGCAGCTCTCTGGCTAAGGCTAACAGTGATCAACTGGGAGTCAATGATGTACCTCATCCAGCATTTGGATCAGGTAATCAGTGATTCTACGTTGTCCTATGTCCCACTCTCATTATTCGTCGCTCTGTAATATTTTGGGCGTACAGAATCCTGCCCATTCAACTAACTACATATTGGATTTATATTCTGGACCGTTGATCCTTTTTAATATAGCGTTTCCGCTCTCAGCCCTTAATTACATTTTGTCACATTGATGCTGAAGTCGTGCTCCGAACATTTGAAGTTTCCTCTGAAGAACTACACTACTGGCAATTAAAATTGCTACGGCGCGAAGATGACGTGCTACAGAGGCGAAATTTAACCGACAGGAAGATGATGCTGTGATATGCAAATGATTAGCTTTTCAGAGCATTCACACATGGTTGGCCCGGTGCGACACCTACAACGTGCTGACATGAAAGTTTCTAACCGATTTCTCATACACAAACAGCAGTTAACTGGCGTTGTCTGGTGAATGCCTCGTGTAAGGAGGAGAAATGCGTACCATTATGTTTTCTGGATACAGAAAATGTTCGACTGCTGCCCTGGCCAGCACATTCTCCAGATCTCTCACCAACTGAAAACGTCTGGTCAATGGTGGCCGAGCAACTGACTCGTCACAATACGCCAGTCACTACTCTTGATGAACTGTGGTATCGTGTCGAAGCTGAATGGGCAGCTGTACCTGTACACACGATCCAAGCTCTGTTTGACTCAATGCCCAGGCATATCAAGGCCGTTATTACGGCCTGAGGTGGTTGTTCTGGTTACTGATTTCTCAGGATCTATGCACCAAAATTGCGTGAAAATGTAATCACGTGTCAGTTCTAGTATAATATATTTGTTTAATGAATACCCGTTTATCATCTGCATTTCTTCTTGGTGTAGCAATTTTAATGGCCAGTGTTGTACAAAAGCTACTGTGTGTGTGTATAGATGTTTCCAGCAGACAACCAGTTTCACCACAGCAGTATCTTCACGATCTGGTTGGACTCCCGCTTCCCAGCTTGGATGGGGGCGTATCCAGTGTCTTCGATTGTAACTTACATAGCTACTTCGGGCATATTCACAGGTGGTGAATAGTGGTGGCTCCCAGTGATAGGAGCCTGTCTTTAAATACCGTGAACTGGCGCCTCTGTGCCAGAGATCTGGGTACAGTTGCGGCGCTGGTCTGAGATGACGGTCTTTTGTGTGAACGTGTAAGGCGTAGCTATGAAACTCACTAAAATATGCGCGCAGTTGTGAGACGTGAAGGCATCCTCTACGGCGCCTCGTCCAGTGTGGTGAGAGGAGCAAAACTAGTATCTCCCTGGAAGGGAAACATTGGGGGACTATTAGTGTTGCCTTCCGGTACGCGATGTAACCCCTTGTCAGGCTGCACAGTGATTACCCACGAAACTGTCTGAAACTACAGCATACCCAGATGCAGACTGCAGGCTACCAGGCAGTGTAAGATGTATGGTAGAGGTAACAATCAAGTGTCCTCGACAGCTAGTCATCAGGTATGGTGACAGAAATTTCATCAACACATCTCATAAACACGCAGTTTTGAGATGTCGATTGAGCTGCTTAGCATACCACTAAGATGCAAAAAATCTGATCCCTGGCGGCGTACAGACTTAAGAGAAATAATGTCGCACAAAGGACAATGTCTTTTTAAAAGAAAATTAAGCATGAAAATGTAGGGATCACACCTCACACAGCTATATTTATGGAGGGATTCATCAAAGTACAAAAGAAAATTAGGTTCGTGATTTGAAGAAAGATTCCTGGAAAAAGCAAGAACGAACACCAATACTTCTGTCTAAGCGTGTGATGGGTGCAATAGCTGGCTCCCAGGGTTAAATCTGCACAATGAGACTCTGACGCAAATTAAGGACATCCACGACCCCCTCGATTTGGTGACTGCCTCGATTGCATGAACTTAATACTACGAGTGTAAAAAATCGCAGCAGCAGCGCTGGTTACTCCGAGTCCAGCTCGGCCTCTGTACTTTTCTCGAAGTCCAACACAGCCCTCTGTGCAGTTCTCTGCCACGACGTGGAGCAGCTCTACTCTTCGATATCCCTCCAGCAAGTGTGTTCCGACTTTTACTCTATGAAACTTAGCTGGTTCTGCCAGCGTCACACTCTCGCTGGCCAATTGCAGCAGATCTTACGAGTTGTCACCAGTAATAATATTATAAACAAGTTTAACAATTTCCTACACTCAAATATTTTGTCATGTTTAATCAATAATGTTGCAATGTGAGAGAAAAAACATAAAACCTCTCCCACTGCATGACTGCTTTCCAACCATGACCCACCACCAGCCTTGCTTGTAGATATGCATGAAAAATACTGACTTCTACCAAAATACTCGTAATTACTGTGCGCCAATCACAGAACCACTTATCCAGATTTAACTGAACGTTTGTGCATGGCACGATGGTGTGGGCAAGGATTATGTTTACCCCGTGAACACCCCTTCACGAAATTATACGGGTGAATTGGCAATGTTTAACTACTGTCAGGTATGGTGACGAGATCATGGTACCTCATGTGCGGTTGTTGCGAGGTGCTTTGGGCTCGGACTTCGTATTGATGGACGATAATGGTCGACCTCATAGAGCATGGATGGTTGATGTTTTCGTGGAAATGGAACATAGTGCACCCATGGCGTGGGCTGCTCGCTGTCCCGATTTGAATCCCGTGGAGCATGTCTGGGATGCACGGGAGACGGATTGCATCACGTCAGCTTCCACCAACCACTCTCCAAGACTTCCGAGCAGCTCTGCAGGAGGAACGTGCGTTATTGCGTCAACAGAAGACTGATGACATCATTCACAACATCCCCTGTCGTAGTCATGCCTGTATTGCTGCCAGAGGTGTTCACACCCCATACTGAGGACATTAACCAGTCGTCGGAATCTGTGTGCAAATCCGTTACGTTGGAAAATATGAAAAACATTTTTGTCTGTCGTCATGCATGTTGCTGGTATTTACGTTTCTGTATGTTTTACATTGTTTCTACTTTACTATCACCTGTCTATATTGTTTTGTTGCAAAATAAACGCAACCTTCCAAAATTTCCGTTTGTTGCTTTAATTTTGGACACCAGTGTATGTTCTGCAGCGTTCAAGGATTTCAGTTCGACTTGATGCTAATTCCACAGATACACTGGAGCTTCGTTACATTAAGGAACAATGCAGTGTTGTGGCGTGGTCGTACACACCGTCCTTATAGGATAAGGAAGAAGTTATGGCTCTGAACACTATGGGACTTAACTGCTGCGGTCATCAGTCCCCCAGAACTTAGAGCTACTTAAACCTATCTAACCTGAGGACATCACACACATCCATGCCCGAGGCAGGATTCGAACCTGCGACCGCAGCGCCTAGAACCGCACAGCCACTCCGGCCGGCCGAAGAAGTTAGTTGCACATATTCAATGACTCGTAGATTCACTCCAACACATGTGACCTGCGTAACCCAGCCGCCTTTATGAGCGACATTGATGTCTTACAGGCCGGCCGAAGTGGCCGAGCGGTTCTAGGCGCTGCAGTCTCGAACCGCGCGACCGCTACGGTCGCAGGTTCGTATCCTGCCTCGGGAATGGATGTGTGTGATGTCCTTAGGTTGGTTAGGTTTAAGTAGCTCTAAGTTCTAGGGGACTGATGACCTTAGAAGTTAAGTCCCATAGTGCTCAGAGCCATTTGAACCATTTTTGATGTCTTACAAGCGACCAAATACGGTTATTGTCGTTTTCAGTCCAGAGACTGGTTTGATGCATCTCTCTACGCTACTCTGTCCTGTGCAATCTTCTTCATCTCTAAGTTTTACTGCAGCTTACATCCTTCTGAATCTGCTTACTGTATTCATATCTTCGTCTCCCTCTATGATTTTACCCTCCACCCTAGCCCCACTCCCAACCTCGTACACACACACACACACACACACTTCTTTTCAATACTAAATTGTGGATCCCTTGAAGTCCCTGAATGTGTCCTATCAATAGGTCCCTACTCTACTCAGGTTGTGCTCCAATTTTTTTTTCTCTCCAATTCCATTCAGTATCTCTTCATTAGTTGTGCTATCTACCCATCCAAAATTGAGCGTTCTTCTGTAGTACCACATTTCAAAAAAAGCAAGCACTCCGTCTTGAGGTCACAAGTGGCCCATCGGAACCATCCGATCGCCGTGTCATCCTCAGCTGATAATACAGATAGGAGGGGCGTGTGGTCAGCACACCGCTTTCTCGGTCGTTACGATGGTTTTCTTTGACCGAAACCGCTACTTTTCGGTCGTGTAGCTCCTCAATTGGCATCATGAGGCTGAGTGCACCTCGATACACGGCAACAGTGCATGGCGGCCCGGATGGTCACCCATCCAAGTGCCGGCCACACCCGAAAGCGCTTAACTTCGGTGATCTGACGGGAACTGGTGTATCCACTGCGGCAAGGCCGTTGCTCACATTTCAAAAGCTTGTGTTCTTTTCTTGCCTAAACTCTTTATTGCCCGCGTTTCATTTCCATACACTACACTCGATATGAACACTTTCAGGAAAGACTTTCTAGCACTTAAATCTACAATCGACGATAAGAAATTACTCATATTCAGAAATGCTGTTCTTTCCATAGCCAGTATGCATTTTATATCCTCTCCGTTTCGGCCATCATCAGTTATCTTACTGTCCAAATAGCAAACTCGTCTTCTACTTTAAGTGTCTTGTTTCCTAATCCAATTCCCTCAGTATCACCTGATAATGGAATACAGTCTAATTAAATCAGGTGATGCCGAGGAGATTAGATAAGGAAATGAGACACTTAAAATAGTAGATGAATTTTGCTATTTGGGAGCCAAAATAATTGATGATGGTCAAAGTAGGGAGGCAGACTGGCAATGGCAAGAAATGCATTTCTGAAGAAGTGAAATTTGTCAACATCGTATAGACTTATGTGTCAGGAAGTCGTTTCTCAAAATATTTGTATGGAGTGTAGACACGTACGGAAGTGAAACATGGACGATAAGTAATTCAGACAAGAAGAGAATAGAAGCTTTTGAAACGTGGTGCTACAGAAGACTGCTGAAGATTAGACGGGTAGATCACGTAACTAATGAGGCGGTACAGAATAGAACTGGAGAGAAAAGAAATTTGTGGTACAACCTGGCTAGAAGAAGGGATCGGTTGGTAGGACACGTTCTGAGGCATCAAGGGATCACCAATTTACTGCTGGAGGGAAGTGTGGGAGATAAAAATCTCAGAGGGAGACCAAGAGGTGAATACAGTAAGCAGATTCAGAAGGACGTAGGTTGCAGTAGTTACTCAGAGATGAAGAGGCTTACACAGATAGAGTAACGTGGAGAGCTGCATCAAACCAGTCTCAGGACTGAAGACCACAACAACAACAACAGCAACAACAACAACACCTGATTTACTTCGACTACATTTCATTATCCTTGTTTTGTTTTTGTTGATGTTCACCTTATGCCCACCCTTCAAGACATTGTCCATCTCGTTTAATTGCTGTTCTAAGTCCCTTGTTGTCTCTGACAGAGCTACAATGTCGTCGGTAAATGTCAAAGTTTTTAGTTCTTCTCCCGGAACTTTGATTCCTCCTCCTGATTTTTCTTTGGTTTCCTTTACTCCTTGTTCAATATACAGGTTGAATAAGATCGGAAATATGCTAGAATCCTGTCTCACTCCCTTCTCAATTACTGCTTCTTTTTCACAGTACTACATACATTATAATACGTTAAATTACACCTTTTCCATGCAACAAATGGAATAAAACTTTTTACGACAGTCTGTAGTGTTAACAGCTTCCAGCCATGTTAATTTCAGCTTAAAATCTACAGTACTTTTAGAGATACACAAAATTACTGATACACAGAATTTAGAACTTCCACTAATTAGTTATTTTCTGACGAGTTCATAAGCACTAGCTAAACATCAATCAAGAAGTTTGACGATATATCTAGCTTTCCAGTAACTAGGAAAAACAGTTCAGTAAATTACTTTATTTTTACATAATTCTTACTTTTCATTGATATATTATTTTATGTAAACTAGTGTCCGTTATAATCGTTTTATTACCTGAGTGAATGAAAGAGTAAGTACGTTATGTATGTGGCATTTGAATGTTTGGAATTGATCGTAACTGAGTGTATGACAGCGTGGCAACATGAATCTTTATCGTGTGTGACTCAGGTACGATGTCGAAATTAATGAACTGGAAGGCGCCAGTTTAAGGTACGGGAGAAACAAGTAGCTTACTGTAACTTTTCTACTGTTTATTCTTGTGAACTGAAACTGAAGTAAAATGAACTGCTATTCTTTATAAGTCGTGTATATGTGTTGTTGCCCTGAACAATACAAGTGGTGCTAATTACAAAAACGCTATCTCATAACCTGAGTCTCCCAGACTTAAACTTTTTAATTAACTTTGCCAAAGTTGTTAAAAATCGTAACTGTATATTAAATAAGCTGTTTTGTGAAATTCTGTTGTGCAGTACAGTGAAGTGCTACGGTCCCTGACGTCACAATATCTGACTTGCAGTTCCAACACCCAAAGTTAACAGAATGAAAATGGTATATAATATTACCAACTGAATTTTGAAAGAATGAATTACCAAAATGTTTCTCTAAGAATGCCCTGTGAATTTACGTACTCAAAACTGACTAATAGATTTCTAAACACTGAATAACACACGCACGAATTTAACACTGCACAGTCAGAATAACTGCCTGACAAGAAATGTAATCATAACTGAACTTTA
This sequence comes from Schistocerca piceifrons, assembly GCF_021461385.2. NCBI lineage: Eukaryota > Metazoa > Arthropoda > Insecta > Orthoptera > Acrididae > Schistocerca > Schistocerca piceifrons. The sequence continues at coordinate 767,131,431 of NC_060141.1, read as the reverse complement.
CCTACACTGAACCTGATTACAATTTTGAAAAGCAACCCCAAACTATGAATGATTTCACTGTGTCCTGACTGTTCCGTAACTGGCCCAAACAAATTTTTGTGGCGTACCTGTGCTAACGAAAACTTGGTACTGCTCAAAATGATGAACATAAAATACGCAGCGGAGCAGCAAGAAAAAAAATGTTGGAATGCATGGACGTGCAGCTGTTCTAAGCAGCTCATGCTTCAATCACAGTGTTCCAAAAAGTGCAATGCGACGACACAAAAGATCAGAAAACCTTTCGTGAGAGGGCGGTGATGGACTTTCAAGTTGCGAAATACTTAAATGGAAACAAACGTTTGAAAAACTGAAGATCATTGTCTGACTATTGCAATCATCTCTAGAAAATTTATCTTTTATTACAAATTATACTTTGCAAAGATTAAGTTCTGATAATGGTAAAGGAGTAGTAAAATCTATAACTCCAGAGTGGAAGCCATGCGAGCTGATAACTTTCCTTACTCTCGTCTGAACTAAAACTCTGAGAAAAAATTCCACTAAAACTTTCCGTTTTTCAAAGACATCAATTACACGCAAACAATCAGTGCAGCAACATTACCTTATAAGCTTCACTTGTCCAATTAATTTTTTTCCAAATCATATACCAAAATTCATCATCCTTTGTCTCTTTCTATCTGTGTCTTACCGTGTATTTCAGGCCGCTCGCTAGCATAGCCAAGCTTTCAGGATGCTTACTGCAGCGAAAGCGCTACCGACAACTAAAGAATCCCCGTGGCGTAACATATCGACAACCGAAAACTTCTGTTTGAAAGATGTTTAGTCTAAAAACATCAAAATGTAAAGTTCAAATCACTTTCCTTGAATAACAAAGCTAAACTATAAACTTCACAGCACATTAACGATTTAGTCATTCAAAAAGCGGGTTAATTCGAGTTTATTTGGTATTTCGGAACAAATTATTTCATAGAACTGGCCTCAAGCTCTTTCATAAAGTGACTGGTCCAAGATACAAGGCGGGGGATAAAATGAACTGGATTCAGCCAATCATCAGATAATGCGTCAAATGATCAAATGTGTGTGAATTCCTAAGGGACCAATCTGCTGAGTTCATCGGTTCCTAGACTTACACACTACTTAAACTAACTTATGCTAAGAACAACACACACACCCATGCCCGAGGGAGGACTCGAACCTCCGGAGGGACAGCACAATCCGTGACATGCCGCCTCAAACCGCATGGCATATAGTGCGTCCATGCGCATTTGAGCTGCGAGAGAGATCGCCAGCTGGCGTCTGGACGATATCGCCTGGTAGTCGGACGTTTTAGCACTGAGCTCCACAAAAATGTCTTAATTCTGAGTAATCGTAAGATTTAATAGATGTGTAGCGTCAGAAAGTGTTATTAGCCGAACGAAAACGATAGAGTGCACAAAATTCCGGGTTGTATGTGTGAACTGTAACTTTATTCCGAATAACTAAATTCCAAGTGACTCGCTAGACAATCGGAGCTGGGAACTGATTTTCCAAAGCGAACTTCTCAATGCACTGTGCGAGCAATCGATCCATAGAAAATCCGTATGTATTTTTGGTATCAAATCATGGATGAGACCTTAAACGAGCTACAGAGAATGATTGTGTTGTATGTGCGTACGTCGCATTTTAAACTGTATTTAGCGAGGACTTGGCGGCGCAAATTGAAAGTGACTGTTCAAATGGTTCAAATGGCTCTGAGCACTATGGAACTTAACTGCTGAGGTCATGTGTCCCCTAGAACTTAGAACTACTTAAACCTAACTAACCTAAGGACATCACACACATCCATGCCCGAGGCAGGATTCGAATCTGCGACCGTAGCGTTCGCGCGGTTCCAGACTGTAGCGCCTAGAACCGCTCGGCCACTTCGGTCGGCGAAAGTGACAGTAAACTATAGTTTTCATTCTACGACTTTCTCTCATTTGGTAATCACCCAAACCTGAAACGTGAGAAATCTTGTTGACGCGTCTACTATAGTGTGTCTACTTTTCTTACAGCTTTGTAAGCTTTCTACTTTCGTACTAAACACACAATAAGTATTAACGGCCCACAGTTGAATTATGACACATAAAATATAATAATTATAGAACGTTCTGGGCTGTGATACGGCATCAGACTGTGCTGGTACAGCAGCCGTAGCAGAGCCGGAAACGCTATTTAAACAGAGTGCACCCGCTTAACTGCCGCGTTTGAAACATGGGGTACGCAGTGCGGTACGGAAAGCGCGCGCCAGAATTTTACAAATGGCTCTTTCCCACTTGTCCGTGAGTTACACACAATACGTCTGCGTTATCTCAACGGTCCTGCAGGTTGCAGCGTTTTCAAAATCTCGTTATTGGTTGCGACACTGGCAACTACAAGGAAATTAGTGCCGCCTTTCCTAGTTCTTCTTCTCGTTTTTACTACCGTAATAAATCTGTCATTTCCTCCGACTCTCGTCCCCTGTTTTTCTATCCCTATCTATCTTTTTTTTTTTCATAAAATAAAAATACCGTTCCCGTCGCACAGGTGGCGTTTAGGCACCCATTGATACCGGTGGATAGCGCCTTGTATTCGTGCTGAGAAACACGCACAGAGTCAGTCTACAGAGTTAATTTCATGCAACATAAAATGAAAGTAATCACAATTTGATTACGAGTTTTCTCGATCGTTTTCACCCTTTTTTTCGTTCATATAAGCGTAGCAAATGAGAATTTAACATGCCGCCCACACTCGAGGTCGTTACAAATGGAGGACATGTTCGGAACAGTACATGGAAGGACAATCAAATCTGCGGGTGGGGTTTAGCAGCCCCGCCCCCTCTCTAATCGACCGCTGCTCAAATTACGGTGGCCGCACGATCCTAACAAAGTCAGAAAATTGGGGCAGTCGTTTCCGAAATAACAACTGATTAGCAAATGCAGAACAAGTTACTTCTATAAATATCTTACGTAATTTTGGATGGATCGTTGCAAAATAGTGCAAATCACACACAACAAAGACAACGAAAAGTGGCACAAAATTTTGAGTAATCCAGAAACGAATGGAGTTGTTTCCATATTCGGTCGTCAGTCTGTTTCAGCAAAACTCTGCTCGTTAAGCACTTGGCTATCACAACAGAAATTATTACGTAATTTATCTAACAAATGTGTGCTGACGAAATAGTTCTCACTGTAAACCAGCAGAAACAATACGAAATAACAAAAAGAAATGTTAACTGTGGTTTGAAATTATTAAAGATAACTAATTGTAATACCTTTGAAAAAGATGCAAATAATCGTTACGAAAATGGCTAAGTGGTGAGTCCTGTCCGTTATGTACACTCAAATTGCGTTACCTCACAGTAACATTCACGTGCCCAGACGAAACTCATCAGCAGCATAAATTAAGATCACAGGATTAAAGTGTTTTAAATAATTCACAACAAATATTTGAATTTAACTGCAGTAATCAAAATTCCATGCCTTTGAAACGCCGAAGTACGAGTCACCAAGCAAGAAACATAAAACACTTTCACGAAATCAGTCACTAAATGGTCTGTAAAAATGTGGTTTTAGTTGGCCTGTATCTATCACTACATTTAAATTTTGTTTACTTTAATAGCACTTTCATTCAATATAATGATTTTTTACTGTCTCTAATTATTATATTTACAAATTGACTAACATTAATGCTGAACGATTTTGTTACATCACTCACCAGCAAACGAAAACTGGCATAATTTTGACTTAGCTTTCATTCTTCAGTTGAAATGTTAGAAGATATTCACCAAAAACACTAGGTTCCATTACAGCAGGAAAGCTGCAGGATCCTACCCAATGTAACAACGATTGAATTTAATGATAAAATCGAGAAGTTAGAAAATTTCATAAGAAGCGTTGTTATTCACTTTTCTCAACAACAAAAAATCACTGTGCGTGGCTTACAAAAGTTGCAAGCTTATCCGATGTGAACACTCTTCAAGGTTGTCGACACCGTTGGAACGAACGGTGTTCATTAGCTCCACTCATTGCCAGAACGCTCGGGTTAATTGCGTACGATTTCAGGGCAGCAGACTCTTGATGTTATTTGGGGCTTAATTCATCTGCCAACATACTCCGCTGCACACTTGACTCCTAAAATATCACACACACACACGCACACACACACACACACAAGCGCGCGCGCGCTCGCTACTACACTGCTGGCCACCGTAAATGCAACACCAAGAAAGACAAGAGGTAGCACAACAAAATTTATTTTGTAGATAACATGTTGACCAAGTATCAAATGATTACGTTTACAGACGTCTGTGACATGTGGTTCCGGCCAGAATCAGTAGCCAGAGTAGCCGCCATTGTTGGAGATCACTGCTGCCACACGTCTCGGCATTGAGTCAAAGAGACGTTGGATGTGCTCCTGGGGTACAGCAGCCCAAGCAGCTTCCACACGTTGCCAAAGATCATCTGGTATGGCAGCTGGGGATGTAATCTGGGTCACTCGTTGAGCAACCATGGACCACATGTTTTCTATCGGCGAAAGATCCGGAGAGCGAGCCAGCCAGGGAAGCAATTCAATCTGGTTATTGACGAAGAACCTTTGGACAATGCGTGCCACGTGTGGTCGCGCATTATCCTGTTGAAATATGGCTGTGGCCGAGCCCTGAAGGTAAGGAAGGACAACTGGCTCCAGCACCTCGGATATGTAGCGCCGGCTATTTAAAGTACCGGCAATGCGTACTAGAGGCGTGCGAGAGTAATATCCAATACCGCCCCATACCATAATACCCGGTGCAAGACCAGTGTGGCGGTGCATAATGCATCTGTCCAGCATCCTCTCTCCACGGTGTCTCCACACTCGAATCCGACCATCGTGGTGCTGCAGACAGAAGCGTGCCTCGTCAGTAAAGACAATGTCATTCCATTCTGCCGTCCACATCCGTCTGTCATCACACCATTGGCGACGGAGACATCTGTGGTTCTGCGTCAATGGTAGACGAAGCAATGGACGTCTTGCGGACAGACCATTCTGCTGTAAACGGCGTCGAATGGTACGCGCAGACACTGGATGATGCGTTACAGACGCAATGTGCTGTGCTATGGTTCGGGATGTCACTGAGCGATCCGTCACTGCCATGCGCACAATTTGCCTATCAGCACGTGCAGTGGTGCACCGAGGTGAATGCGGTCGACCACGTCGGTCCGTCGTACCCTCCTGCATCCAACGGTCACATATCCGCATTACAGTTGTTTGGTTTCGTCCAACACGACTAGCGATTTCTCTGTATGATAATCCACAATCTCGGTAAGCGACTATCCTTCCTCTGTCAAACTCGGATACTTGATCAAAAGATGTTCGCTGTTGTCTACGAGGCATAACTGCTCGTCTTGTGAAACAACCACAAGGTAAACACACGTGCCGAACGTACACTCGTCGAAATCGCCAAGCCTTAAATGGCGCTATGAGGTGGCGCCACAGGCGCGCGTGATGTGCGTCTGCGCTGAAATTCTAATCAGTTGCATATCTCATCGCTGCAAACTCATGGTGTAAATTTCACTTGATTCGGATGCTTCCTTCAGGGTGTTGCATTTACGGTGGCCAGCAGTGTATATGGTGGCTGGTACTGGAGTGCCGAGCGAGTGCACTTTGAAGTAACGAAGAAAAGCCCTGAGGCGTTGCTGACACCACAGCTTACTCTCTCATCAATATACACTGAAGTACCAAATAAACTGGTATAGGCATGCGTTTTCAAATACAGAGATATGTAAACGGGCAGAATACGGCGCTGCGGTCGGCAACGCCTATATAAGACAACAACTCTCAGTTAGTTGTTAGATCGGTTACTGCTGTTACAGTGGCAGGTTATCAAGATTTAAGTGAGTTTGAACGTGGTGTTACAGTCGGCGCACGAGCGATGGGACATAGCATCTCTGAGGCAGCGATCAAGTGGCGATTATTCCGTACGACCATTTAACGAGCGTACCCTGAATATTAGGAGTCCGGTAAAGCATCAGATCTCCGACACTGCCGCTGCCGGAAAAAGATCCTGCAAGAACGGGACCAACGACGAAGGGAATCGTTCAACGTGACAGAAGTGCAACCCTTCCACAAATTGCTGCAGATTTCAATGTTGGAACATCAACAAGTGTCAGCGCGTGAACCATTCAACGAAACATCATCGATGCAGGCTTTCGGAGCCGTAGGCCCACTCGTGTACCCTTGATGACTGCACCACACAAAGCTTTACGCCTCGCTTGGGCCCGACATTGGACTGTTGATAACTAGAAACATGTTGCCTGGTCGGAAGCGCCTCGTTTCAAATTGTATCGAGCGGATGGACGTGTACGGGTATGGAAGCAACCTCATGAATCTATGGACCTTGCATGTCAGCAGGGGACGATTCAAGCTGGTGGAGGCTCTGTAATGGTGATGGGCGTGTGCAGTTGGATTGATATGGGACCCCTCAGACGTTTAAATACGACTCTGATAGATGACACGTACGTAAGCATCCTGTCTGATCACCTGCACCCATTCATGTCCATTGTGCATTCCGACCGACTTGCGCAGTTCCAGCAGGACAACGCGACACCCCACACGTCCAGAATTGCTACAGAGTGGCTCCAGGAACACTCTTATGAGTTTAAACACTTCTGCTGACCACTAAACTCTCCAGACATGAACATTGTTGAGCATATCTAGTATTCTTTGCAACGTGCTGTTCCGAAGAGATCTCCACCCCCATGTACTCTTACGGCAGCAGCTAACAGATAAGACTAGCTCTTAAAGTTAAAAGACATATTGACGTGCGCCATTTTACCCTCTGCTCCAAATTCGCCCACTCTCCCCTATCTTCACAGTTGTCCAGATAGCGAAGGAAAATCAAAGAGAGGAAAAAAATAGTGTAGTAATTTTTTGCACATTGGTAGGAGGGAGTGTCGCGAACAAAACATAAAAAAATCCTACCGATATGGTGTTAGCGTGGGGATGAAAGGGGCGTTTAAATGTTACTTTTTTAAGTTTTTCTTGAATAAGTCGAGAACCAGGCTTCTAGCGAAAATCCCAAGTTATTAAAAATATTGTTTTAATCATGCAAAATGAATGTTTACTGTTAAAAGAAGTGGGTTGAGAACAAATATTAAATTGTGCGCTACTTGCAAGTGCAGTAGAACTGTATTAAAGGATTAACTGAGTTCTGGCTGTGGAAATGGGTGGAAGGTTGTGAAACAGTGGGGAGGGGAGGAAGTGTGGAGGCGTGAGTGAAGGTAGGTCGTCGGACTGTGGTCATGCAGTTCCCTCCTAGATAGGTCTGCAAACGGAAGAACGAGCCGAAAGAAACAGCTACCGATTATTTCGCAAAGTTATAGCGCCCTCCACAGCACGGTTTATGAATCAGTGGTGGTCCCAGCGAGGGTTTATTTTTTGCTTAGTACGTTTAACACTACAGACATCAGATACTAGTATTAAGGATGGCAGCTGTAGCGTCCTTCCGGGAAAGGCAAGTTAGTCCGCCACGAGCACTGTCGTGCAGGATGACTAAGAACAGATTTTCTCTCTAGCAGTGTAGGACAGACTGCCGTGATTTACGTAGATTCTGTCCATATGTGTTTCTTGCGTTAGTATTAGTAACTCATATCTGTATTCATGTAGTGCTAATGCATTTTGTGGAAAATAGACACCCCCGGGGCGTCTCTGCGCACTATGTAGCCAGTGATTCATAAACCGCAGTGTGTGGAGGGTTGGTATAGGTTTGTTAAACACTCTGTTGTTGTTTCCTGCGACGGAGAAGGGACAGATACAGAGTGAGGAGTCATTTGCTCACTCTTCGACATTTGCTCACTCTTCGACAGCAGACGACTTCATAAAATGGTGCTAGTATATCGAGACAATGCATCAAAAAAGAATTATACACAAGAAGTTTGAACGGCTTCCAAAAGTCGTATGTCTGTGATGGAGGAAGAAACTGATTTCACAAGTGTTCATCGTCGGATGGTGAGAGATTGCACGGCGAGCAAAAAACTAAGACGCCTCAAGAGGTCATAAGGGAGGAACTGGAACATACATTGAACCCAATCTCTCGTCCTTCATTTCCCTTTAAAACGCTAAAAACGTCGAGACCCAGGCGAAGTTACGTTCCTACAATGCCGCATGAGGAACCTGTTTGGACACCAAGGAACACTGATGTCTGGAGGACCCAGGAGAACCAACCAGTATGTTTCCACTGTTGACGACCGGGACATGTGGTGCGCTATTGTCGAGAAAGGCGGCGGATATTTGATGACTCCCGCGCCAGAAGGCAGCAGACCGATCTTAGCCGACGGCAACTCCGGACGACGACGATGAACAAGAAGGTGCGGGTGCAGGACGACGAAGGTCACCATCGCCGCAAGCTAGCCGCTGGAGAGGTCGCTCCCTAACACGCCGCTCAAGGTCTCCATCGCCGTTTAGAAGCTCCAGCCGATCACCTAGCTGCCGCAACCTGGAAAACTAAAGGGTGCGACCTTCCTTAGAGGTGAGGCCGCCGAAGAGAAAAATCCTTCGCCGTCGATCACTACAAAAATGATAGGAAACTATGTCGATATCATCATGGATGGCCGACCAGCTCAAGCTCTTGTGGAGTCTGGAGCATCATATTCGGTCATTTCTGAGAAGTACCGTCGCCGGTTGCAGAAAACCGTATTCGTCGACAGCAAAACATCTCTGGTGAAGGTGGCTAATGGGAAATATGTAAAACCTACAAGAAGATGTGTCATTCGTCTGGGTATAAGTGATCATACACAGCCCTTATAATTCATCGTCTTACAAGAGTGTAGTCATGACGTAATTCTCGGATGGGACATTTTTAAAGCAGTTATAGACAGTGGTCGCTCGAAGATTATGCTAGACGAAATGAGATACTGTAGACAGGAAGACGCGCATCCGAGTGCGTGGAGACTACGTGTGCTGGATGAAGCAGTCAGCGCTAGGAAGGTAGATGTCATGTGTCCTGCCATGCTTCAACCCATGGATCTTGTAGTGGAATGTAAGAGAAACATACCATTGAAGAATAACTTGGTCATCCCAGCCTCTGTCATTTCGTTTAAGAACGGATTCGGTGAATTGTGGAAAGTTAACTGTCGCCGAGAACTGATGGTCCTTCCAAGGCGCATGTGCGTAGCAAACGCTGAGCCGTTAATTGCAGAACAGCTGAGCGTCATAGAAACCTCCCACGCCGAGTCTGTGGGCGAAATTAGCGCTACCACTACGAAACAAGATCTTCTAGCTCGACTAGCTCGACTGTCACCAGATCTCACTAAGGAACAACAGAAGAAGCTACCTGCCATTCTCCAAGAGTTCTCTGAATGCTTCAATCCACAGGTGAAGAGCAGATTAGTCAAATCGAAGGTGAAGAACCGGATTAGCACTGGAGACCATCAAGCAATAAGCCAGAGATCATACCATGTGTCAGCAATGGAACATCGAATAATTCGCGATGAAGTAGAGAAAATGCTGAAGAATGACATCATTCAACCTTCGCAGAGCCAATGGTCGTCACCAGTGGTTCTCGTCTGGAAGAAGGATGGCAGCTGGTGCTTTTACGTTGGTTATAGGAAGTTTAATAAGATAACTAAAAAGGACGTTTACACTCTTCCACGAATTTACGATACACTAGAGTGTCTGAAGGGGGATAAGTTTTTCTCAACCATGGACATGTACTCGGGATACTGGCAAATCGAAATCGATGAGGCTGATCGTGAGAAAACTGCATTCATCACCACCGAGGGCCTGTATGGGTTTAAGGCAATGCCGTTTGGTTTGTGTAATGCACCAGCAACTTTTGAACGAATGATGGATAATCTTCTAAGGCACCTGAAGTGGACGATGTGTCTTTGTTATTTAGACGACATTATGATGCTCTCACGAACATTTGACGAACACATAAAAAGACTGAGGGCCGTTCTTAAGTGTCTACAACAAGCCGGACTGAAACTTAATCCAAAAAAGTGTCTCTTTGGAGCAAAAGAAATCAAAATACTTGGACAACTCGTGTCAAACGAAGGTGTGCGGCCAGACCAAGAAAAGGTGAGAGCTATAACGGAATTGAAACTTCCTGGCAGATTAAAACTGTGTGCCGGACCGAGACTCGAACTCGGGACCTTTGCCTTTTGCGGGCAAGTGCTCTACCAACTGAACTACCCAAGCACGACTCCCGCCCCGTCCTCACAGCTCTACTTCAGCTGTGAGTACCGGGCGTGAGTCGTGCTTGGGTAGTTCAGTTGGTAGAGCACTTGCCCGCGAAAGGCAAAGGTCCCGAGTTCGAGTCTCGGTCCGGCACACAGTTTTAATCTGCCAGGAAGTTTCATATCATCGTACACTTCGCTGCAGAGTGAAAATCTCATTCTATAACGGAATTTCCTATTCCTAAAAGTATTAGAGGTGTGAGAAGCTTCCTCGGCTTGTATTCTTATTACCGTCGTTTTATAAATGGCTTTTATATGGAAGCCAGGCCACTCCAAGAGTTTATCTGGGGTGGTGCTGCGGAAAGCTCTGACGACTGACCCCGTACTTGGTCTATATGATGAGAGAGCACCTACAGAACTACACACAGATGCCAGTGGGTATGGGATCGGTGCTTTTCTGGTGCAGATTTCGAATGGAAAAGAGAAGGTTATAGCCTATGCTTCTAGGACACTTACAAGAGCCGAGAGAAATTGCTTAACTACAGGAAGAGAATGTCTTGTTGTGATCTGGGCCATGTGCAAATTTCGACATTATCTCTATGGAAGGCCATTCACAGTTGTTGCAGACCATCATTCACTTTGTTGGTTGACAGGTCTTAAGGATCCAACACGACGACTCGCCAGGTGGGCACTACGTCTTCAAAAGTATGACACTACTGTAGTGTACAAAAGTTTCAAGAAAACACCTAGATGCCGACTGTCTCTCAAGAAACCCTGTGCAAAACCATCAAGACTTTGATGAAGACAGTGACTGTCTCGCTGCACTCCATGATCCCTCTGCTGAGCAGAAGAAGGACGCCATGATATCTCAAATCATACTTGCCTTAAATCGATCAGAGGATGTGAAAGGACAATTTAAGGTAGTTAATGGTTTACTTTGCAGGAAAAACTTTGATCCGTTTGGAAAGAGGTGGCTACCAGTGATTCCTAAACATATGTGCTTAGATGGTCTACAGAAATTCCATGTCACACCTGAGGCGGGGCATTTAGGTTTTATTGAGACATACAATAACATCTTCAAGAGATTTTTCTGGACAGGTTTATTTGGGAGTGTTCGGTCACTATGTGTCGCACTGTCGAGAGTTCCAGATGAGGACGGCAGTTCCTCAGAAACAACCTGGCCGACCCATACCAATTCCACCAGCCGAAACGCCTTTCCAGCGTCTTGGGATTGACCTCCTCGGACGATTTCCAACGTCTGCTAGTGTCAATAGATGGATTATTGTTTGCACTGATTATCTAACACGCTATGCCATTATAAAAGCCGTGAAAACAGCCGAAGCATTAGAGGTAGCCAAATTCATCGTGGAAGACATTGTATTAAAACACAGTGCCCCAAGGTCGTTAATTAGGGATCGAGGGAAAGCTTTCAATCGAATCTTGTGACAGAGATAAACCGTCGGCGCAACATTACTCATCACATGACTGACTACCATCCGCAAACTAACGGGCTTACTGAATGCCTTAATATGACCTTGGCCGACATGCTATCAATGTTCGTCGATGTTGAGCAGAGAAACTGGGATGAGATGTTACCTTTTGTGACGTTTGCCTACAACACCGCCAAACAAGACACCACAGGATTTACGCCATTTTTCCTGGGCATGGGCGTGAGGTGATGACGACGGTGGACACTGTATTTCCGTTACATCCTGATGACGTGAACAACGACTACATCGGCCAGGTGTTAACCGGCGTTGAGGAAGCTCAGCAGTTAGCCCGACTCTGCACGCTGGAGGCTCAAGAAAAGGATCGTCGAAGATATGACGCGAGCCGCCAGAGTGGTCACCTCGTCTGGATCTTCACTCCTGCTCGGAAAATTGGTCTCTCTGCGAAGCTCGTCAGGCGCCTCTTTGGACCTTATAATGTTGTAAGACAATTGTCTGATGTTACTTATTAAGCTGAAAATGTCGACCCTGACACAAGACGACGGAAGGTCAGAGATACGGTCCACGTCCCTCGAATGACGATCCTACAAGGATCCTGCAACCCAGGGTAAATTCGAAGCTCCAGCAACAGGCAACAAGCGGAAAGGTGACGAAGAGCGTAGCGGCAAGGGAAATTCTGAGAAGATCACCGCCAAGGAGAAGATCAGTCATTGTGAGTCGGAGTATGCAGGACCGATGACTCGTTCCCGGACTAGGACGACGTAACACCGAGACGCTGTACACTTATGGAGGGAGCAATCTCGCACCGGTAGCTGAGTAGCACCGTGGTGTAGTGGTTATGATAATAATCTGTTGCATGGAGAGTTGTGAGTTGGAAACTCACCTGGAGTATACAATTTTAATTTCTATATTCGGTTCGAGTACATTCTAGAAGTATCCACAAATGTGAAGCATCATTTTACTGGAATGTTCTGTAACTGTATATGTGTGCTGGCCGGAGGCAGTTGTCTCCGCGCTCTTGTACGTGCAAGTGCTGAATAAACCTTCGTTAAGTGAAGTTAGTGTTCGTCATTCAGCTACTTACATCTTCCTCTACGTGACAATATTTTATAGAGTACTTGCGCTTATTTCAGTTTTCATTTCTATGATCAGTAGTTGTATGTTTTGGCGAACAATATCAGATTTCCAGAATGAATGTTCATTCTCTAGCGGAGTGTATGCTAACTGGAGCGGTTTTTTCAACGACACCAGTACCCCAACGAAATTTCATCATATGGGAAAACAAAAAGTGAAAGCTAATGTAAAATGTATCGAAACGTTAACTAGCCGTCTGAAGATGAATCCTTCGGTTCAAAACCGGTAACGACGCTACTCAAACAAATGAATGTTGTTGTTGTGGTCTTCAGTCCTGAGACTGGTTTGATGCAGCTCTCCATGCTACTCTATCCTGTGCAAGCTTCTTCATCTCCCAGTACCTACTGCAACCTACATCCTTCTGAATCTGCTTAGTGTATTCATCTCTTGGTCTCCCTCTACGATTTTTACCCTCCACGCTGCCCTCCAATACTAAATTGCTGATCCCTTGATGCCTCAGAACATGTCCTACCAACCGATCTCTTCTTCTGGTCAAGTTGTGCCACAAACTTCTCGTCTCCCCAATCTTATTCAATACTTCCTCATTAGTTATGTGATCTACCCATCTAATCTTCAGCATTCTTCTGTAGCACCACATTTCGAAAGCTTCTATTCTTTTCTTGTCCAAACTATTTATCGCCCATGTTTCACTTCCATACATGGCTACACTCCATACAAATACTTTCAGAAATGACTTCCTGACACTTAAATCTATACTCGATGTTAACAAATTTCTCTTCTTCAGAAACGCTTTCCTTGCCATTGCCAGTCTTCATTTTATATCCTCTCTACTTTGACCATCATCAGTTATTTTGCTGCCCAAATAACAAAACTCATCTACTACTTTAAGTGTCTCATTTCCTAATCTAATTCCCTCAGCATCACCCGACTTAATTCGACTGCATTCCATTATCCTCGTTTTGCTTTTGTTGATGTTCATCTTATATCCTCCATTCAAGACGCAATCCATTCCATTCAACTGTTCTTCCAAGTCCTTTGCTGTCTCTGACAGAATTACAATGTCATCGGCGAACTTCAAAGTTTTTATTTCTTCTCCATGGATTTTAATACCTACTCCGAATTTTTCTTTTGTTTCCTTTACTGCTTGCTCAATATACAGATTGAATAACATCGTGGAGAGGCTACAACCCTGTCTCACTCCCTTCCCAACAACTGCTTCCCGTTCATGTCCCTCGACTCTTATAACTGCCATAACACTGAAAAAAGGGGCTGGTTGCTGTTGCCTTCTGTAAGAGTCAACCTGTATTTTTTACACAGCCACGGGCTCAGAATGTCAGTTTTCGACGAAACAAGAAGACCTATTCATTGCACAAAAGTGTGTAATCAGAATAATAGCTGGAGCCCATGCAAGATCACCTTGCAGACATTTAATTAGGAACTAGGGATATTCATAGTACTTTGGCTATACATATATTCACTTATGAAGTCTGTTATTAATAACCTATTCCAATTTAAAAATAACTTTGAAACGCATAGTTATAACACTAGAAGAAAGGATGATCACTATTCTGGGTTAAACCTGACTTTGGCACACAAAGGAGTGAATTATGCTGCCACGAAATCTTTGGTTATTTGCCAAATAGCACTGAAAGTGTGACAGGTAGCCAACGATCATTTGAAAACCATTTAAACGAATTTCTGTATAACGAATCTTCCTGCTCAATATATGAATTTTTAGATGTGAAGTAGTAACTGTAAAAAACAATTGTGTGTTGAAAACTTATGCTAAACTGATACGTTTCACATCATTACGAAATGTGGCATTCATGATCTTTGGAACAAGTATTAATGTAATGTAATGCAGTGACCTTATGCAGCACGGACCGCTGACAGACTTCCAGGAAGAGAGTCCGTGCTGTTTCGGACGGTACTGACAGGCACGCGCAGCGCAGCCATGGCGACTACAATGCAGTGCCCAGCTGCGCTGGTTTCTCGGTTGAGGATCTGTGGTGTAAACAGCCCGATCGAGGTGGTCCCACAGATTGTCAATAGGGTTTAAGTCAGGGCAGTTGAGTGGCGAAGGGATTACGGTACACTCACCCTGGTGCTCTTTAAAACACGTGTGTATACTGAGAACTGTGTGACACGCTGCGTTGTCCTGCCAGGAAGTGCAATCGTACCGAGGAAACGCAAATGCATGTAGGGGTGGACATGGCGCACAGGTTTTGCTGATCCACTGAGACTTCCAGAGTGGCGAAATCAGCCGGGAAGTGCCACAAAAACATTCCCCATACCACACCGCTCTCTCCTCCAACCTGCACCCTTCCCGCGATCCTGCAACTGTACGTCCGACGCAGCATAAAACGTAATTCATCTGAAAGGTCCTCCGTTGGCACTCACTGGACGTCCATTTCCGGCATCGGTTTGCAACTTCAAGCCTTCGTCAGTGATGAACACCAGTCAGAATGGTTGCATGGACCACCTGCCCGCTGCGGAGACCCATACGCAGTATCGTTCGGTCAACGGTCATTGAGAAGACACTGTTCGTAACCTGTTGGTTCATTTGGGCCGTCAGTTGCTCAACACTTGCAGGTCTATTTGCCCGCACACGGTACACTTTAATCACAGTGACACGTAGATAGTTTACAAAATTAGTCGTTTCGTAGTTGCTTCCATCATGGCCCGAAAGCCAATGATTATGCCATTTTGGAAGTCAGGTGAATTTCACCATAGTGTTCCGCGTTCCCCGCCACGCTTTGTACACCCTCCGCTGGTAGTGCCGCCGACCGTCATCTGCCACTTTTTATTGCACGTTTTTTATTGCACAGCGGTCACATCAACGTGACTGGGCCGTATATGACTTACATACATGTTGTTACTCCTGTCTCCTGTCTGCCATGGATCCCACACACTTAGCCAGTATTTTTAAGTGCGGCGCACAGCAGTCTCCTTCGAATAACGACGGTATTCTCCCAGTATCCTCCAAATAAACCGAAGTCTGCCCTCTGAATTACCAGCCACGGAACTAGTGTGATCATTCAATTTCATACCCATGCAAATTTCTACACCGAGCTATTTGTACAGTACTGGCCATTAAAATTGCTACACCACGAAGATGACATGCTACAGACGGGAAATGTAACCGAAAGGAAGAAGATTCTGTGATATGGAAACGATAAGCTTTCCAGAGCATTCACACAAGGTTGGCACTTGCAACATGCTGACATGAGGAAAGTTTCCAACCGATTTCTCATACACAAACAGCAGTTGACCGGCGTTGCCTGGTAAAACGTTGTTGTGATGCCTAGTGTAAGGAGGCGAAATGCGTATCATCACGTTTCCGACTTTGATAAATGTCGGATTGTAGCCTATCGTGACTGCGGTTTATCGTATCGCGACATTGCTGCTCGCGTTGGTCGAGATCCAATGACAGCTAGCAGCATATGGAATCGGTGGGTTCAGGAGGGTAATATGGAACGTCGTGCTGGATCCAAACGGCCTCGTATCACTAGCAGTCGAGATGACAGGCCACTTATTCGCATGGCTGTAACGGATCGTGCAGCCACGTCTCGATCCCTGAGTCAACAGATGGGGACGTTTGTAAGACAACAACCATTTGCACGAATAGTTCGACTACGTTTGCAGCAGCATGGACTATCAGCTCGGAGACCATGGCTGCGGTTACCCTTGACGCTGCATCACAGTCACGAGCGCCTGCGATTGTATACTCAACGACGAACCTGGGTGAACGAATGGGAAGACGTCATTTTTCTCGATGAATTCAAATTCTGTTTACAGAATCATGATGGTCGCATCCGTGTTTGGCGACATCTCGATGAACGCACATTGGAAGCGTGCAGTCGTCATCACAACACTGGCGTATCAACCAGCGTGATGGTATGGGGTGCCAATGGTTACGTGTCTCGGTCACCTTTTGTTCACATTGACGGCACTTTGAACAGATGTGTTACGACCCGTGGCTCTACCCATCATTCGATCCCTGCGAAACCCTACATTTCCGCAGGATAATGCACGACCGCATGTTGCAGGTCCTGTACGGGCCTTTCTGGATACAGAAAATGTTCGACTGCTGCCCTGGCCAGATCTCTCACCAATTGAAAACGTCTGGTCAATGGTGGCCGAGCAACTGGCTCGTCACAATACGCCAGTCACTACCCATGATGAACTGGGCAGCTGTACCTGTATACGCCATACAAGCTCCGTTTGACTCAATAGCCAGGCGTATCAAGGCCGTTATTACGGCCAGAGGAGGTTGTTCTGGGTACTGATGTCTCAGGATCTGTGCACCCGAACTGCGTGAAAATGTAATCACATGTCAGTTCTAGTATAATATATTTATTCAATGAATACCAGTTTATCATCTGTATTTCTTCTTGGTGTAGCAATTTTAATGGCCAGTAGTGTATGATTTGACTGATTCTAACAGTGAATCATTGATATTGCAGTCACAGGATACTGAGTTTATCAGTTTTTTGAAGTGCACAACTTTGCGTTTGTGTACAGTTAAAGCAGGTTGCCGATCTATGCGCCGCTTTCAAATCTTGTCCATATCTGATCCAATATTTGGGTAGCTTTTTTCAAACAGTATTTCATTATAGATTACTCCAGTGGTTGCTATTAACATTTTATTTGTTTACTGGGCGACAAACCTTACGTTTCCCGGATATTCATTTTGCCAATTTTCTATTGGAACCAAAATCAAAAAATGAGCTGTGTTTGTGGCCAAGTACCGAAAAAATTTCACATCCATGTATTCGTGAAAACACGTTTGAAGTTATGAATCCGTCTTACAAAGAAATGTGCGTAATGTACAAATGTATAAGTACAGCATCAAAATTAAGGAACATGATCCCGAACAACTTCTGTACGCTTCTGTACGCTGGCAACAGCTGCTTTGTGTGTCTACAGCGTGAACTTCTTTATGGCAACAGCTCTATAGATGGCTATGGTTTTCGCCCACAGCCGATTGCGCTTCGCAGTTGAAAGCTATTATAGTGTCCCTTTTCATATATTTGACATGAACAATATAAATAACGACAAAAGAACTATACATGCCTAATTTTGTGTGATCTTTAATACCTAATTGTGATACGGACAAAGTGACGTAATAACTTTAAAGACAATTTATCGATTCTGATAATAGAAAAAAGACATTATATTCCGTGATGTGTAAACTAAAGAACTGAACACCATAATCTTTGTTATATTATAAAAGAACTGGAAGTCAATGACCTTAGTTGTCTTCTGATATTTTCTTGTGTCTTAGCTATTGTTTGAGTGCAGAAGGTACGATTGTATTGCGATAGCTTTTGTCTTGCTCTCGTTTAATTACTAGAACATAATTGATGTGTAAAAAAGTTAAGGAAATATAATAAGCTAATCTGGAGTGCAGAGTCATTATTTAAGGAAGCCACGCCACATTTGTTATAACGCAAGGGTTTGTGTAGCATTTTTTGCAGCTGCTGCGGAGCTAGCAGTGATCATCATTGACTGAGAAAGGTGGCCGCTATTACGCGGCATATTTAAACTTTTTATTTCCACAGGAAATACGACGAAGCCGGAGCAGAAGACCTTATTTAAAAATACTATCAAAATTAATTAGCATCAAATCACAATATTTATTTTATCATAAAGTGACTGTTTTCAGTGATACGATTTATTATAGGTCAGGTGCCTCTTTGCACAAATTTTATTACGCTAACGCATTTGACCTCCTCCCATGAACCATGGACCTTGCCGTCGGTGGGGAGGCTTGCGTGCCTCAGCGATACAGATAGCCGTACAGCAGGCGCAACCACAACGGAGGGGTATCTGTTGAGAGGCCAGACAAACGTGTGGTTCCTGAAGAGGGGCAGCAGCCTTTTCAATAGTTGCAGGGGCAACAGTCTGGATGATTGACTGATCTGGCCTTGTAACACTAACCAAAACAGCCTTGCTGTGCTGGTACTGCGAACGGCTGAAAGCAAGGGAAAATTACAAACGTAATTTTTCCCAAGGGCATGTAGCTTTACTGTATGATTAAATGATGATGGCAGCATCTTGGGTAAAATATTCCGGAGGTAAAATAGTCCCCCATTCGGATCTCCGAGCGGGGACTACTCAAGAGGACGTCGTTATCAAGAGAAAGAAAACGCGTTCTACGGATCGGAGCGTTGAATGCCAGATCCCGTAATCGGGCAGGTAGGTTAGAAAATTTAAAAAGGGAAATGGATAGGTTAAAGTTAGATACAGTGGGAATTAGTGAAGTTCGGTGGCAGGAGGAACAAGACTTTTGGTCAGGTGAATACAGGGTTATAAATTCAAAATCAAATAGGGGTAATGCAGGAGTAGGTTTAATAATGAATAAAAAAATAGGAGTGCGGGTAAGCTACTACAAACAGCATAGTGAACGCATTATTGTGGCCAGGATAGACACGGAAGCCCACGCCTACTACAGTAGTACAAGTTTATATGCCAACTAGCTCTGCAGATGATGAAGAAATTGATGAAATGTGTGATGAGATAAAAGAAATTATTCAGGTAGTGAAGGGAGACGAAAATTTAATAGTCATGGGTGATTGGAATTCGAGAGTAGGAAAATGAAGAGAAGGAAACATAATAGGTGAATATGGATTAGGGCTAAGAAATGCCGCCTGGTAGAATTTTGCGCAGAGCATAACTTAATCATAGCTAACTCTTGGTTCAAGAATCATGAAAGAAGGTTGTATACATGGAAGAACCCTGGCGATACTAGGTGGTTTCAGATAGATTATATAATGGTAAGACAGAGATTAGGAACCAGGTTTTAAATTGTAAGACATTTCCAGGGGCAGATGTGGACTCTGAGCACAATCTATTGGTTATGTATATTAAAACTGAAGAAACTCCAAAAAGGTGGAAATTTAAGGAGATGGGATATGGATAAACTGAAAGAACCAGACGTTGTACAGAGTTTCAGGGGGAGGAGCATAAGGGAACAATTGACAGGAACGGGGGAAAGAAATACAGTAGAAGAAGAATGGGTTACTCTGAGGGATGAAATAGTGAAGGCAGGAGAGGATCAAGTAGGTAAAAAGTCGAGGCTAGTAGAAATTCTTGGGTAACAGAAGACATACTGAATTTAATTGATGAAAGGAGAAAACACAAAAATTCAGTAAATGAAGCAGGCAAAAAGGAATACAAACGTCTCAAAAATGAAATCGACAATTAAAGAGGCCTTTGGAGAAAAGAGAACCACTTGTATGAATATCAAGAGCTCAGATGGAAACCCAGTTCTAAGTAAAGAATGGAAAGCAGAAAGGTGGAAGGAGTATATAGAGGGTCTATACAAGGGCAATGTTCTTGAGAACAATATCATGGAAATGGAAGAGGATGTACATGAAATGGGAGATATGATACTGCGTGAAGAGTTTGACAGAGCACTGAAAGACCTAATTTCAAACAAGAACCCGGTAGTAGACAATATTCCATTAGAACTACTGACGGCCTTGGGAGAGCCAGTCATGACAAAACTCTACCATCTGGTGAGCAAGGCAGGTGAAATTCCCTCAGACTTCAAGACGAATATAATAATTCCAATCCCAAAGAAAGCAGGTGTTGACAGATGTGAAAATTACCGAACTATCAGTTTAATAAGTCACAGCTGCAAAATACTAACGCGAATTCTTTACAGACGAATGGAAAAACTGGTAGAAGCCGACCTTGGGGAAGATCAGTTTGGATTCCGTAGAAATGTTGGAACACGTGAGGCAACACTGACCCTAAGAGTTATCTTAGAAGAAATATTAAGGAAAAGCAAATCTACGTCTCTAGCATTTGTAGACTTAGAGAAAGCTGTTGAGAATGTTGACTGGAATACTCTCTTTCAAATTCTAAAGGTGGCAGGGGTAAAATACAGGGAACGAAAGACTATTTACAATTTGTACAGAAACCAGATGGCAATTATAAGGGTCGAGGGACATGAAAGGAAGTAGTGGTTGGGAAGGGAGTGAGACAGGGTTGTAGCCTCTCCCCGATGCTATTCAATCTGTATATTGAGCAAGCAGTAAAGGTACAAAAGAAAAGTTCGGAGTAGAAATAAAAACCCATGGAGAAGAAATAAAAACTTTGAGGTTCGCCGATGACATTGTAATTCTGTCAGAGACAGCAAAGGATTTGGAAGAGCAGTTGAACGGAATGGACAGTGTCTTGAAAGGAGGGTATAAGATGAACAACAACAAAAGCAAAACGAGGATAATGGAAAGTAGTCGAATTAAGTCGGTGATGCTGAGGGAATTAGATTAGGAATTGAGACACGTAAAGTAGTAAAGGAGTTTTGCTATTTAGGGAGTAAAATAACGGATGATGGTCGAAGTAGAGACGATATAAAATGTAGACTGGTAATGGCAAGGAAAGCGTTTCTGATGAAGAGAAATTTGTTAACATCGAGTATTGATTTAAGTGTCAGGAAGTCGTGTCTGAAAGTATTTATATGGAGTGTAGCCATATATGCAAGTGAAACATGGACGATAAATAGTTTGGACAAAAAGAGAATAGAAGCTTTCGAAATGTGCTGCTACAGAAGAATGCTGAAGATTAGATGGGTACATGACATAACTAATGAGGAGGTATTGAATAGAATTGGGGAGAAGAGGAGTTTGTGGCACAACTAGAAAATAAGAAGGGACCAGTTGGTAGGACATGTTCTGAGGCATCAAGGGATCACCAATTTAGTACTAGAGGGCAGTGTGGAGGGTAAAAAATCGTAGAGGGAGACCAAGAGATAAATACACGAAGCAGATTCAGAAGGATGTAGGGTGCAGTAGGTACTGGGAGATGAAGAAGCTTGTACAGGATAGAGTAGCATGGAGAGCTGCATCAAACCAGTCCCAGGACTGGAGACCATAACAACAACAACAACGCATTTGATATTATTTGTAGGGAGCCTGGCGCTCGTTTTCAATCAGATTTTAAAGTTTAATTTGGCAACCTGCAAATATGATATTGTTAATTTGTAACTGTTTGTACGAGGTTTTATGAAAGATAGCTTTACGAAATTTAACTTCACGAATCCTCATATAACTTACAGCAGAAAGGAGTGTCTTAGTAGTAAAGCAGAAATATATTAAAACTTCATGCATGATGCGGCATTTTCACGTATCTCTGTGTTTATGACGTCATATACCTTGAACTATGAGTCGTACCATGACTTATTTGTGTAGGTGCATTAGGCGGCCTATGTGGATACCCTCAGCGAAATACGCTGAAGTGACGAAAGTAACGGGATACCGATATGGACACACAAAGATGGCTGTAGTATCGCATACACAGGGTGTGAAAGGGCAGTGCATTGGCGGAGCTGTCAGTTGTGGTCAAGTAATTCAAGTGAAAAGGCTTCCGACGTGAAAGCGCCGCCCGACGGCAGTTAACAGACTTTGAATGCGATATGGTAGTTGGAGCAGACGCATGGGACATTCAGTTTGTGAAATCGATAGGGAATTCAGTTCCCCGAAATCCACAGTGTCAAGAGTGTGCCGAAAACGCCACGTTTCGCACGTTACCGCACACCACGGCCAACGCAGTGGCTGACAGCCTTCACTTACCGACCATAGCGGCGGCGTCTGCGTAGAGTTGTCAGTGATAACAGACAAGCAACACTCCGTGAAATAACTCCTGGAAATGGAAAAAAGAACACATTGACACCGGTGTGTCAGACCCACCATACTTGCTCCGGACACTGCGAGAGGGCTGTACAAGCAATGATCACACGCACGGCACAGCGGACACACCAGGAACCACGGTGTTGGCCGTCGAATGGCGCTAGCTGCGCAGCATTTGTGCACCGCCACCGTCAGTGTCAGCCAGTTTGCCGTGGCAGACGGAGCTCCATCGCAGTCTTTAACACTGGTAGCATGCCGCGACAGCGTGGACGTGAACCGTATGTGCAGTTGACGGACTTTGAGCGAGGGCGTATAGTGGGCATGCGGGAGGCCGGGTGGACGTACCGCCGAATTGCTCAACACGTGGGGCGTGAGGTCTCCACAGTACATCGATGTTGTCGCCAGTGGTCGGCGGAAGGTGCACGTGCCCGTCGACCTGGGACCGGGCCGCAGCGAAGCACGGATGCACGCCAAGACCGTAGGATCCTACGCAGTGCCGTAGGGGACCGCACCGCCACTTCCCAGCAAATTAGGGACACTGTTGCTCCTGGAGTATCGGTGAGGACCATTCGCAACCGTCTCCATGAAGCTGGGCTACGGTCCCGCACACCGTTAGGCCGTCTTCCGCTCACGTCCCAACATCGTGCAGCCCGCCTCCAGTGGTGTCGCGACAGGCGTGAATGGAGGGACGAATGGAGACGTGTCGTCTTCAGCGATGAGAGTCGCTTCTGCCTTGGTGCCAATGATGGTCGTATGCGTGTTTGGCGCCGTGCAGGCGAGCGCCACAATCAGGACTGCATACGACCGAGGCACACAGGGCCAACACCCGGCATCATGGTGTGGGGAGCGATCTCCTACACTGGCTGTACACCACTGGTGATCGTCGAGGGGATACTGAATAGTGCACGGTACATCCAAACCGTCATCGAACCCATCGTTCGACCATTCCCAGACCGGCAAGGGAACTTGCTGTTCCAACAGGACAATGCACGTCCGCATGTATCCCGTGCCACCCAACGTGCTCTAGAAGTGTAAGTCAACTACCCTGGCCAGCAAGATCTCCGGATCTGTCCCCCATTGAGCATGTTTGGGACTGGATGAAGCGTCGTCTCACGCGGTCTGCACGTCCAGCACGAACGCTGGTCCAACTGAGGCGCCAGGTGGAAATGGCATGGCAAGCCGTTCCACAGGACTACATCCAGCATCTCTACGATCGTCTCCATGGGAGAATAGCAGCCTGCATTGCTGCGAAAGGTGGATATACACTGTACTAGTGCCGACATTGTGCATGCTCTGTTGCCTGTGTCTATGTGCCTGTGGTTCTGTCAGTGTGATCATGTGATGTATCTGACCCCAGGAATGTGTCAATAAAGTTTCCCCTTCCTGGGACAATGAATTCACGGTGTTCTTATTTCAATTTCCAGGAGTGTAACTGCAGAAATCAATGTGGGACGTACAACGCTAGGACAGTGTGGCGGTAATGAGCTACGCTACAGGCAACCGACACGAGTGCCTTTGCTAACAGCACGACATCGCCTGCAGCGCTTCTTCTGGGCTCATGACCATATCGGTTGGACAGTAGACGGCTGGAAAACCGTGGCGTTGTCAATGAGTCCCGATTTCAATTGGTATGGTTCGAGTGTGGTACAGACCCCACGAATCCATGGTCCCAGGTTGTCAACAAGGCACTGTGCGAACTGGTGGTGGCTCCAGAGTGGTGTGAGCTACGTTTACATAGAATGTACTAGGTCCTCCGGTCAAACTGAACCGATGATTGACTGTAAATGGTTTTGTTGGCTATTTGAAGACCATTTGCAGTCATTCGCGGACTACATTTTTGTTGATGACAATCCGCCATGTTATTGGGTCACAATTGTTCGCGATTCCTTTGAAGAACATTCTGGACAGTTCGAGTGAATGATGTGGCCGCCCAGATCGGCCGTAGCGAATCCCACCGAACATCTATCGAACATAATCGAGGGATCAGTTCGTGAACGGGCAACACTTTCGCAGTTATGGACGGCTGTTGAGGCAGCATGGCAGCACGTTTCTGCAGGGGACTTCGAACGACTAGTTGAGTCCTCACCACGTCGATCTGCTGCACTACACCTGGCAAAAGAAGATCCGACGCGATATTTGCAGTATCGCATGACTTTTCCGCCTTAGAGTATGTTGTGAATAGAGTTAGTAGCAAGGACGTAATAAATTTAAATGTCATGTGTGATGCGGCAGTTTTTCGCGCATCTCAAAGTTTATGAGGTCATATGTCCTGAATTATGGTTGGTCGGTGGTTCTTATCCACACAGCGATTGTTGACTGAGAGTGAGGTATATGTGTACCAAGTCTAATTGAAACTGGTCCAGTAGTTTAGGAGGAGATATGGAACAGATGGAACTACGCGCACACACGCATACGCTCGCGCGTGTGCGCAAAAAGAAACAAACACACACACACACACACACACACACTCACAAATATACTCATACATGCATATATGTCTTTTATAATATGTACGGATTTATTTAACCTGATCAGATTCCCTTCCATCTGATCAGGTTTTCACATATGCAGTATCTGTTTTGCGTTACAGTTACCTAATAGACGACGATAATTTTTATGTAGTAGATAGCAATAACACTCTATTAATATAATTAATTACGATTTGAACTTACATACAGAAACCACTTCTACCTTTTCTACTGTAGCGTCTATATTAACATGTCCGAAAGAACAGACGTCACGCACTCATACACGAGGGTGAGTCAAATGAAAACCTGAAATATTTTTTTAAATATTATTTATTGTGCACAAGTGGTGCAAAGCTGTATCACTTTTCAACATAATCTCCCCCACGCTCAATGCAATCCTCCAGCGCTTACAAAGTGCACAAATTCCCTTTGGTAGTCCGCGCAACTACTCATGTACCGCGTGGCGTACCTCTTCATCAGAACGGAACTTCTTTCCTCCCACTGCGTCTTTGAGTGATCCAAACATATGGAAATCACTTAGGGCAAGGTCTGGTGAGTATGGTGGATGAGGAAGACTCTCAAAATGCAGGTCTGTGTTTGTTGCAACTGTTGTACTGGCAGTGTGGGGCCTTGCATTATCATGTTGCAAAAGGACACCTGCTGACAGCAATCCACGTCGCTTTGATTTGATTACAGGCCGCGGATGATTTTTTAGGAGATCTGTGTATGATGCACTGGTGACAGAGGTCCCTCTAGGCATGTAATGCTCCCAAATGACGCCTTTTTCGTCCCAAAAGAGAGACACTATAACCTTTCCTGCTGATGGTTCTGTTCGAAACTTCTTTGGTTTTGGTGCTGAGGAATGGCGCCATTCCTTGCTCACTATCTTCATTTCTGGTTGGTGGAAGTGCACCCAGGTTTCGTCCTCAGTGACGATTCTTGCAAGGAAGCCATCACCCTCTCGTTCAAAGAGCCGCAGAAGTTCTTCACAAGTATCAACACGTAGTTCTCTCATTTCAGGAGTCAGCTGCCGTGCCACGTGGCAGCCATCTTGCAGACACTTCGTGAAACTGGAGCACATCATGCACAATATGGTATGCTGACCCATGACTAATCTGTAAACATGCTGCTGTGTCATTCAGTGTCACTCGGCGGTTTTCCTTCACTATGGCTTCAACTGCTGCAATGTTCTGTGGAGTGACAACTCGTTGTGCCTGACCTGGACGAAGAGCATCTTCCACTGAAGTCACATCATTTGCGAACTTCCTACTCCATCCGTAGACTTGCTGCTGTGACAAACATGCACCACAGTACTGAAAATTCATTTGTCGATGAATTTCAATAGGTTTCACACCTTCACTACGCAAAAACCGAATAACAGAACGCTGTTCTTCCTTGGTGCAAGTCGCAAGTGGGGCGGCCATCTTTGTACTGATACTGCGACGGTATGTGTGCATCTGCACTACGCTGCCACCTACAGGCTATTCTGCACGCTGTTTGTAGCACGCTTACCAACTTACAGAATAATGGCGCGAAATTTCGATTTGTTTTTACAAATTTAAAGTTTTAATTTGACTCACCCTCGTAATTGATTTGCGTCGATGGGCAACGAATCCAGCATCGTCAGTGTGGATGCACAGTTGCGGCTCAAATGGCTCTGAGCACTATGGGACTCAACTTGTGAGGTCATTAGTCCCCTAGAGCTCAGAACTACTTAAACCTAACTAACCCAAGGACACCACACACATCCATGTCCGAGGCAGGATTCGAACGTGCGACCGTAGCGGTCTTGCGGTTGCAGACTGCAGCGCCTTTAACCGCACGGCCACTTGGGCCGTGCACAGTTGCGTCTCACCTCCTGCAGGAAGCTCAGAGTAGCTAGCACGGAGGACGTGGACAGGGACTGTGGACAGGTGGCGCGAGGTGGGAACGTGGATCTGCCGAGAGGCGTGCCGAGACAGTCCGCGCAGTTGGGATAAGCACAGTGTCCGGATGGCGCAGTGCCTAGTAATCAGGAGATCACGATCCGACACACATTTGCACTCATCGACACAGATTCCGCGTAAACTCCCGATGTAAATCTACGTCTACATCTATGTCTACATTTATACTCCGCAAGCCACCCAACGGTGTGTGGCGGAGGGCACTTTACGTGCCACTGTCATTACCTCCCTTTCCTGTTCCAGTCGCGTATGGTTCGCGGGAAGAACGACTGTCTGAAAGCCTCCGTGCGCGCTCTAATCTCTCTAATTTTACATTCGTGATCTCCTCGGGAGGTATAAGTAGGGGGAAGCAACATATTCGATACCTCATCCAGAAACGCACCCTCTCGAAACCTGGCGAGCAAGCTACACCGCAATGCAGAGCGCCTCTATTGCAGAGTCTGCTACTTGAGTTTATTAAACATCTCCGTAATGCTATCACGGTTACCAAATAACCCTCTGACGAAACGCGCCGCTCTTCTTTGGATCTTCTCTTTCTCCTCCGTCAACCCGATCTGGTACGGATCCCACACTGATGAGCAATACTCAAGTATAGGTCGAACGAGTGTTTTGTAAGCCACCTCCTTTGTTGATGGACTACATTTTCTAAGCACTCTCCCAATGAATCTCAACCTGGTACCCGCCTTACCAACAATTAATTTTATATGATCATTCCACTTCAAATCGTTCCGCACGCATACTCCCAGATATTTTACAGAAGTAACTGCTACCAGTGTTTGTTCCGCTATCATATAAATGACGTCAATAGTCCCGTCCCTTTCCTCTTCTTTCTCCCCTTCCATCTTCAGTTTACTCATAATAACAAACGTGATGTTAGCAGATACAAAATGTACTTGTGGGTGTAGAAAGGCTATTTCTGACATGGCCAGTTCTGAAGGAAGCAAATTTACGGAGGCGCAGCTAAGAGCACTGGAAACGAGGAAGATCTGGCCGGAAAGAAAGATATAATTGTGTTGTACTGAGATACCACACAAGAAGAGTTTGCGACAGACGGTACCAGAAGTACCGTGGACGTCCGTCCGCAGCAGGAACATCGCTGCCCGAAAACCAGTTACGCCGCCCGTAAGAGCGGCAGCACCAGCAGCAGGAAAGAGACGCGCGCTTAAGCAACCGTGCACGAGCAGGAGCTGTCAACTGCAAGTTCTAAGTCAGTCCGAGTCTTGCTAGGGAGCAACTTCAAAACGTCCGTCGTCCCTTCAAGTCGTCGAGTGAGACACACACGGTGACCCGATAGATAGACAGTGGTTAGTCTTCAGCAGAAAGAGAACAGTGAACAGAATTGTGTACTGATAGAGACCGTCTACCCAGAAATTTAACTGAGTATTGTTATTTGGAACTGAACAGTACGTACAGTTAGGAGATCAGTTTCCTTCGGAGTTTGGTTCAGATAACATTACAGGGCGTCCCACTGTAACAAAAAAATGGCTCTGAGCACTATGGGACTCAACTGCTGAGGTCATTAGTCCCCTAGAACTTAGAACTAGTTAAACCTAACTAACCTAAGGACATCACAAACATCCATGCCTGAGGCAGGATTCGAACCTGCGACCGTAGCGGTCTTGCGGTTCCAGACTGCAGCGCCTTTAACCGCACGGCCACTTCGGCCGGCCCACTGTAACATTACGAGTCAAGATAGCTGTAACGGAACTTGAATAGCGTAAAATTATCGTTAAAAACGCACGCCGCGCGATTTGTTACGATTTGGTCGGTCATAATAGTAGTAACATGCTTTTGAATACAATTAAAATATAACGGCGATACCTGTTTAGCGTTATTGGAAATAATATGTAATAAATTAATGAGTAAGGTAGCCGATCCTATAAGAAGAGGTAGAATTGGGCATATTAAGGTGTTTTGCTTTATATCGACTAAGCCGATGATACGGCGTCTTTTTTTTTCGTTTACTCTTAGAAGAAGAAAAAAACAAGTAACGAAGTGCTAATTGTGCGTTGTGAAAAATATAGGGGCGAATTTTAAATAGCTACAGTGTATAATCAGACTAACAAATGGACATTCAGTTACGCGAAATAGCGGACAGTGAAGTGTGGTCATTAAATTGAGTACACCTACAGGGCGGTCAATTCCGGGATAAGTCTATTCGCATCTCATGAGGGACGCGGTATTGAGACCGGTTTTTTTTTAATTATATCACGGAGAGCGGGCTTCAATTTATAAAAAGGAGAAAGCTGTATCATTATCATTGACTGTTGGTGTTAAGCAACCAAAACTGTTCATCAAAGGGTTTCGGTGAATGAGTGGTGAATGCGAAATGAAACTGTGAACGATGTTAAATAAAGCAGAAGGGACAAGACAGTTTGGTCGTCTCTGTTATTATTCCATAAACCGTAACATTTATTCTCGTTGTACGAAGTCTTTATAGACGATCGTTATGACAATTTGCTTTGAAGGGATCTCGTTACGAGCTAAGTTTTGGGGACCTGGTCAACAGGGGATAGTTCGTAGATCTTAACTACTGCAGCTATTCTGGAATCAGGTGCTACCGTGACCTTGTGTATTGTCAATGGCTTAAGGTCATCATATCTCATGCTCTAAGATCGACGCGCCTTTTCTCTTGGTATAACGGTGTCTCACGGTAACCACGACAACGCCGACGGCGAAGGAAGATACGGTAGACCACTCAAGTTTCCTATTACCCTCGACTGCTCTAATTTTCTCAAATTTATAAGGACAACTTTTCTCAGAGGAAAGATAACGGAAAAGTGCTACACAGAATTATTTAGTAAATAATTCTTAAGAACTATGCCAAATTTCAGAATGATAGCTTCTATTATTCCTGAGAAAAGGCACATTATAGCTCAAAAAATCAGTTTATGGCAAGCCACATTTAAAGTTTTAATTTCAGTTTTTGACAATATTGCTATACCTCTAATGACTAATGCTGTATATGTCCTTCATCTTTATCCTGTTCCTCGTTTTCCTGGAGTTAACTCTTCCCCTGCTTCCTTCGCCAACTTTTGCATTTCTTTCTTCTGCTGCCTGAGCTTTGTCCAGTCGCACATCATCATGGTTCTGAGTATCGTCAGTGTAAATGCACCAGGATGGAAGCCTAGTCTCTGCAGGCGCTTAATCCTACCCACATTTCCACTATTGAACACTACAGGCATCACATGCAGCTATCTTCACAACAATTGAGGACACAAATACAGTGAATGCACCTGGATGGAAGCCTATTCTCTCCAGGCTCTTAATCCTACCTATATTTCCACAATGTATACTTCATAGGCATCACATGCAGCTGTCTTCACAGCAACTGAAGATACAACACATCCATGTAAGGTGGTTGTAGCTCTCATTTATATTCTGTGTTTTCCCATGCACTCATTTTTTCAGCAGTTCAGGACTCGATAGGTACCTGGAAGATAATTTTATAACATCTAAAACAGCAAGCGAGAAATTATGTTTGTGTGCATGTGGCTTTCCACTCGCTTCTGCCTAAAGATATTTGCGCAACGATATGTCACAAAGGGAATGTTGATGATTTTAATTTGTAATTTAAATTTCCTGTGCCTTTTACACATTAATTTCGACATTTCCTCACTTCGCTGAATATGTGTCTACCGTTACGATCCATTTCGAGCGAATCAGGTTGATATATGCAAAATAAAAATTGAAAAAAGTTTGTTGCACGTACTACTAAAAAAACACTATGTAAACAAAGTAACAAGCAAAGATAATTTTGTCACAGCCTTCTAGACTCATGTGCAGTTAGTTTCGATTGTGTGAACGAAAAATTGACGCATAAAAAATTCATAGTATAGAGACGGTGTTGATCACAGCACAGAACGAGGGGGCGTGGCCGGCGTAGACGACCAAACAAACTTTAAAACATATTTCTAGCCAGAATTCGATTATGAAACTTCGCGATGTTATTCTAAAAGAATGAATCTAATAAATTACGCAATAAAAATAATTCGAATTTTTCGTAATTTTGGCCTACATCTGCCCTTAAGTACCTCTTTCTTCGATTATTAGGAAGAAGTAAGATCTTAATAACTGACGACGACAAATTCTTTGCGCATTGTACAGAAAGTATTTCTATCACCAGTCCAGCGCATATTTAATATGGAAAATATCCTTTGTACAGATTCATTGTGGGCAGGGATTGCCAAAAGGTATTGCACAATTTTCAAAAGTTCTGAATATTTATTGCGACAACGATCGTTCATGAATTCACACCATCTATCTGATACAATGTTCCCTAAAAATGTTGGTCTGCTTCTCAATTTGAGCTGTTCCCTTAGAAACATTTTTAGGCGATTTACTTTATCAAACAATTCGCTGTCACCCACAAGAACATTTCTGTTCCTCAGATAGACTGCAACATTTTCCACACTTCCTCAATAAAATTCATTGCTAAAAGTTAACCAATCGAATACAATTAGTTCATCGGACTGTCTCATCCATTTGCTAATGTAATCATTAAAAACAGAATAAGAAGCATTCATATCTTTTCTCAGCAAATCAACAAGCTGGTCGCTGTCACATGTGGAGATAATATCACTTACATTTAGGGAAACGGAGTTATTTTTAGCCCTCCTTTGCAAGCTTTACATAGTATCGTGCAGGATAGAATACATTTCCACTACAGCCTTTTTTTCCCCTTTAGTGAACAATATTTGTTTGTGCAGGTAACTGGAGACACCATGAAGAAACCACAGGTATCCTTCAACCAGCGGCACGCAACCAGCTGTTATTTCTCCCTATTTGTGCCCAGTTTCAATTTCAGTCCGCTAGATGACACATGACGTCACAGAACAACAACTTGATGTGGAAGGCCAAAAGTCATTTTTTTTTTTTTTACTGTCCTATATATTTGCAAACGGTGGTTAAAATACAGCATTAAAAACCGGGTGGAATCTGGATAAACAGGGTATTTTGGTAATCCTAGAAACCGTGTACATATCTTGAGGCGGAGTAACTCATGACGCACAAACTACCCATACTGCATACAGGGTGTCCACAATGAGACTCCAACATTTTAATATCCTATATCCTTATCTTTCAGATGGTGGACTTATGAATCCTGAAGGGGCAGACAGAACCAGACAGAGCAACTCAACAAGTCTGTGGTGTGCAAATTTGATACGCCAAGTGGCCATAGGGGAGCTGCAATCAATTGTTTTACCAATATGGAACATATGAAGGAGCGTGCACAAGTGGTCTGGTGGGATGCAGAGACCAAATCGGCGACTCAAGTGCAAAGAAACTTTCGTCGAGTTTACAACAAAGCGCCCCCATCGTTCAAGGCTATAAAGAAGTGGTGTGATCAGTTTTTGGCTACTGGGAGTGTGGCGAAAGGGCATGGTGGTGGTAAGCCTGGGATCAGAGAACATCATGTGGAACAAGTGCGGCGGTCATTCGAAGAAAGTCCACAGAAGTCAGTGCGACAGGCAGCACGAGAACTTCGTATGAAACGTTCAACAGTGCACAAAGTGCTTCATCAGCGATTTCGTTTGTACGCATATAAAGAGCAGGTTGTGCAAGAAATCAAGCCTGATGATCGACCAAAGCGAGAAGAATTTGCATGTGTCAAGTTAGATCGCATTGCCGGGGACGAGACATTTTTATCACACATGATGTTTACTGACGAGGCAACCTTTCACGTGTCAGGGGCTGTCAATCGTCACAATGTGCGCGTCTGGGGATCCGAAAATCCACATGCACCTAGGGAACACATGCGCGACAGTCCGAAAGTTAATGTGTGGTGTGGTTTGATGATAAATAGCATTGTTGGGCCGTTTTTCTTTCAGGAGCCGACTGTGGATGGAGCCATCTACCTGGACATGTTGGAACAATTTGCCGTGCCACAAATATCAGACCTGCAGCCAAATGTGATGTTTCAACAGAACGGTGCACTACCCAACTGGAGCCTCTATGTCCGAAAATTTTTGAATGACACATTCCCGCAACGATGGATTGGTCGAGGAGGTCCAGTTCCTTGGCCGTCACGTTCGCCCGACATAACCCCCTCGATTTTTTCTTGTGGGGTTATGTGAAAGACCGGGTATACGCTACACCAGTAAAGGACCTGCAAGACTTGAAACAGCGCATAAGAATTGTGATCAACTCTGTCACGGAACAGATGCTCTGCAACACATGGCACGAAATCGATTATAGGCTTGATATTCTTCGCGCTACCCCTCGCGCCCATGTTCAAATGTACTGAACCGTCCACCAGTGTATGAAAACTTGATGAGCTGCTGTATGAGTTCCCTGTATTTGTTCGTCAGTAACCTGTGTTTCCTCTCAGATTTTATGAGTTCAAATGTTGGAGTCTCATTGTGGACACCCTGTACTTTGAACATAATTTCAAACCTTTACGAAACTTTTTCTCGGTGACGTTACCTACAAAATAATTAGAGGAAAAAGTTTTTCGCTTACTGCATTCTCGCTGTTCATGCAATAAACTTGAGCATCAGATAGACGTTTTATTTTATCACTTCTTTAACTCTAATGCTACCTGCAATGTGTTTTGCGGACAGTATCCATATATACCACTGAATGTATCTGCAAAATTATATCATTTCACGACACGTAGTTCAAAATATATGTTGTTATAAGCGTTGAGATCCATGAATGACTAGTTTTTCGTGAAACGGGGCACAAATTACCCATACTGTACCCATCCAGTGTTTGATAATAAGAACAATTAGCGACTTCCAAAAATTTTAAATACCATTTCAAACTTTTCAGTAATTTTTCTCTCGCTTTCAGCCCCGCGAAAGAATGAAAGGGAAAGAGTTTTTACTATTTCACTAGTCAATGGGTTAATAATTCAGAACTAATAAAACGAACGTAACAAGCGTTTTGTCTTCAACGACAAATGTTTTATATTTTTAACGTTAAATGTTTAACACATTAACTCCTCTGTAAAGTAAGTAGATATCTAAAAGTGTTTAACACTTCGGAGTTCGTTTCTTTACAGCACATAGGGTAGAAGGTTAGTGGTACATTGCTGTTTCGAGTAATGAACCGCAGTACTGAAACAGCAGGCATGTACGTTAACCGCTGTGCAAACACTGATTCACCGAGCTGACCCATTTCACGGGGTGGCAACAGCGCTGGGTCCCTCCATCAAGCCAACTTTCTGGGCCTCCGTGACTAGAGGATGTTAAACTGCAGACGAGACTGTACCGAATTAATGCAGGGTGGATACCTCGACGCATACCGAGACTCCGTCATTTCATACCATTTGCACTGCTGCTATATGCAATCGAGTCGATTAACGTTGTATGACTACCAACTAATATGCATCGGAGCCACGCAACCGTGAACAACTTTTCTTTCTCCGTAGTTGCGAAGTTTCAGTCACAAGTAACAAGAATGCACCCAGAGATTGGGCTATTTTAAGCACGGCATATAGAAGAGGAGACATAAACACATTGGCTTATTTACGGTAATTACCGAGAAATCCACAATTACAGATAATATGACGGTTTGCCGTAACGGCAACATCGAAGCCTGTAGCGACGGTACATTAGCCCAGTCTGACAACATAGACGGGAGAAACTAATGCGGTGTAATTGAAAACCCGTCCTGATACGCACCAGAATTTAAATTCACTACTGTTCAAACTCAGTCACCATCCAAAGCGTGAATATTTTTCTTGACCAGGATGTTGGAAGTTTTTCAGAACAAGGAACTTTAGACAAAAGGTATCTGGCGTTCAAGCGTACTCAAAACATGTCATTAAAAAATCTGTCAAATCGAAGACATTCATTTCAGAAAGTCTAGTCTAGTGCATAATTAAGTGGATCTGGGAGTCATAAGGGCTCTAAAATTGGAAATATTGTTTTGTATTTAATAAAATTCTATGATTCTTGTATACTTTATGTACATTGCCTAATCATTCTCTTGTGTAAACAAATTTTTAAAAGGAGATGTGGTACGTTTTTTTAAATGCATAGCCGTCAAACTAACATCAAACACGAAACCTTGCCTAAAATTGTATCGTCAATTAATCTGGGGGCAGATATTTAGACAGCAACTAGTTTGAGATAAGGATTTAGGAAAGGAGATAAGGAATTTTTACTGTCTATAATACAAGGTACAGTCACCAGTAATCTTTATTTTACAATTGCCGTTACCTACTTTGGCCCACATAAACAGATACTCGTCTGCATTCAGATTCTTCTTTCTTCTTGTAGACAAATTAAACAGCTTGTCTGGAACCAAAGTACCATAGGGAACCTTCGCTAGTACACCTGTACTCTCAGCTATCCTCCAAGTCTTCCAAGCCAAAATGTTTGCATCAGGGAAAGCTTCAAGGCCACCGTAGTCTGCATGGTTCCCCCATACAACAGCCAAGGTCGACCAAGTACTTCCTCCAAATACAGCACTTACATCACATTTGAACTGCATCCTGAGTCCACGAAAGACATTTGGACCAGCAATAAGCTGCTAATTATTGAATTGGCCAGCAAGGTCAGTGTGTATTGCTTTCAAAGACTTGTACACACGAACACTGCACCGTCAACGTCGGCGATAACCACGTCGCACGCGCATTGCAGAGGTACGTTAACACACGTGAAATGGGACGAGCATGTAAGGACTGTAGTGCGGAAGGCGAGTGGTCTGCTTCGGTTTTTTTGGGGATAATTTTAGGAAAGTGTGGTTCATCTGTAAAGGACACCGCATGTAGAACAATACGACTCATTCTTCAATACTGCTCGAGTTCTTGGCGACCGCACCATGTCGCATTAAAGAAAGACATCGAAGAGTTTCAAAGGCGAGGTACTACATTTATTACCGGTAGCTTTGAATAGCACGTTAGTATTACATAGATGCCTCGGGAACTCGAATCGGGCCGCGCGGGATTAGCCGAGCGGTCTCAGGCGCTACAGTCATGGACTGTGCGGCTGGTGCCGGCGGAGGTTCGAGTCCTCCCTCGGGCATGGGTGTGTGTGTTTGTCTTTAGGATAATTTAGGTTAAGTAGTGTGTAAGCTTAGGGACTGATGACCTTAGCAGTTAAGTCGCATAAGACTTCACACACATTTGAACATTTTAAACTCAAATCGGAATCAAATGGTTCGTTCGCAGCTCGTGGTGGTGCGGTAGCGTTCTCGCTTCCCGCGCCCGGGTTCCCGGGTTCGATTCTCGGCGGGGTCAGGGATTTTCTCTGCCTCGTGATGACTGGGCGTTGTGTGATGTCCTTAGGTTAGTTAGGTTTTAGTAGTTCTAAGTTCTAGGGGACTGATGACCATAGATGTTAAGTCCCATAGTGCTCAGAGCCATTTGAACCAGCCATTTTCAAATGGTTCAAATGGCTCTGATCACTATGGGACTTAACTTCTGAGGTCATCAGTCCCCTAGAACTTAGAACTACTTCAACCTAACTAACCTAAGGACATCACACACATCCATGCCCGAGGCAGGATTCGAACCTGCGCGGTTCCAGACTGTAGCGCCTAGAACCGCTCGGCCACTCAGGCCGGCTCAAATCGGAATCCCTGGAATGACGGCGATGTTATTTTCGAGGGATACTGTTGAGAAAATTTAGAGAACCGGCATTTGAAGCTAACTTCAGAACGATGATCCTGCCACTAAGGTACTTTTCGTGTAAGGACCACGAAGATAAGAGAAACTAGGGTCCTACCGAGGCATATTGAGAGTCGTTTTCCCTTGCTCTATTTGCAAATGGAATAGGAAATGACATGCTAGTAGTGGTACTGAGTAACCTCTGTCACGTACCATACTGTGGCTTGCGGAGTATGAAAGTAGATGTAGATGTAGATGAACGTAGGACTTATATGGAGCAGGTG
This sequence comes from Schistocerca piceifrons, assembly GCF_021461385.2. Classification (NCBI taxonomy): domain Eukaryota; kingdom Metazoa; phylum Arthropoda; class Insecta; order Orthoptera; family Acrididae; genus Schistocerca; species Schistocerca piceifrons. The sequence continues at coordinate 767,094,848 of NC_060141.1, read as the reverse complement.
GTGAACTATATACAACAAAACGAGAGGCTCTCATAATGTTTTGTAGAAACATAGTGCTTTTGTGTTCAGTACAGACATAATCTCCTCAGTCACATACCAATATGTGAAAGCTGATTTATGTTGCTTGTTTTTACTCTGCTACGACTTACGATTTATCCTGAAGTAGTTCTCCGCATTTACGAACGATTAAAGCGATATGCGGACCTGTGAGCTGAATCTGACAACTTCCAGTAGACTGCTTCTAAAGAAAATTCGAACTCTACAACTCCTGTTCATATACTCTCACATCGGATTTATGGTTAACGTTATGGGTACATTCAAACTGAACAGCAGCACTAGACGATTTTCACTTTGATAACATTACCTTGAAATGTTAAATTTTCCATAGGGTTTAGAAAGAAGTTGAAAAATCTTAACGATAAACCTCAGATTTTCAGATTTGTAAATAAAGTTTAAAGGAATTACAATGAATTGAATACCCCTAGCTGCATACAGGCGTTGATATACACTCCTGGAAATTGAAATAAGAACACCGTGAATTCATTGTCCCAGGAAGGGGAAACTTTATTGACACATTCCTGGGGTCAGATACATCACATGATCACACTGACAGAACCACAGGCACATAGACACAGGCAACAGAGCATGCACAATGTCGGCACTAGTACAGTGTATATCCACCTTTCGCAGCAATGCAGGCTGCTATTCTCCCATGGAGACGATCGTAGAGATGCTGGATGTAGTCCTGTGGAACGGCTTGCCATGCCATTTCCACCTGGCGCCTCAGTTGGACCAGCGTTCGTGCAGACCGCGTGAGACGACGCTTCATCCAGTCCCAAACATGCTCAATGGGGGACAGATCCGGAGATCTTGCTGGCCAGGGTAGTTGACTTACACTTCTAGAGCACGTTGGGTGGCACGGGATACATGCGGACGTGCATTGTCCTGTTGGAACAGCAAGTTCCCTTGCCGGTCTAGGAATGGTCAACCATGGGTTCGATGACGGTTTGGATGTACCGTGCACTATTCAGTGTCCCCTCGACGATCACCAGTGGTGTACGGCCAGTGTAGGAGATCGCTCCCCACACCATGATGCCGGGTGTTGGCCCTGTGTGCCTCGGTCGTATGCGGTCCTAATTGTGGCGCTCACCTGCACGGCGCCAAACATGCATACGGCCATCATTGGCACCAAGGCACAAGCCTAACGGTGTGCGGGACCGTAGCCCAGCTTCATGGAGACGGTTGCGAATGGTCCTCGCCGATACCCCAGGAGCAACAGTGTCCCTAATTTGCTGGGAAGTGGCGGTGCGGTCCCCTACGGCACTGCGTAGGATCCTACGGTCTTGGCGTGCATCCGTGCGTCGCTGTGGTCCGGTCCCAGGTCGATGGGCACGTGCACCTTCCGCCGACCACTGGCGACAACATCGATGTACTGTGGAGACCTCACGCCCCACGTGTTGAGCAATTCGGCGGTACGTCCACCCGGCCTCCCGCATGCCCACTATACGCCCTCGCTCAAAGTCCGTCAACTGCACATACGGTTCACGTCCACGCTGTCGCGGCATGCTACCAGTGTTAAAGACTGCGATGGAGCTCCGTATGCCGCGGCAAACTGGCTGACACTGAAGGCGGCGGTGCACAAATGCTGCGCAGCTAGCGCCATTTGACGGCCAACACCGCGGTTCCTGGTGTGTCCGCTGTGCCGTGCGTGTGATCATTGCTCGTACAGCCCTCTCGCAGTGTCCGGAGCAAGTATGGTGGGTCTGAAACACCGGTGTCAATGTGTTCTTTTTTCCATTTCCAGGAGTGTAAGTCAACGGGGACAGTTGAAAACGTGTGCCCCCACCAGGACTCGAACCCGGGATCTCCTGTTTACATGGCAGACGCTCTAACCATCTTCTTTTTCTTTATAAGCTTCACTTAACTTTTTTTTAGTTGATCTCATTTTCTTCCAATTTGTTTGTTGAATTTTTTCGGGGCGGACGTCCGATGACACCCGTTCAGGTTGTTTGTTCATCCGTTTACTCAGTTTTTTATTATAGAGGGTAGCTAACAGATCGAACGTGCTGAGGTACCATGCCGGCACCATCTGAGCCACCGACGACACAGAGGATAGTGCAACTGCAGGTACTTATCTCTGGCACGACTCCCGTGAGACCCACATTCGCAACTTATTGTCCCGCACTACATTCATAGTGCCCCTACCCATTATACTCATTACTCGCGGCTTGCTGCCGATTACCGCAAGCGTTTCTGCATCCGCACAGAAGAAGATGGCCAAATGGCCAGTGAGCCTTAACTGTATATACACTACTGGCCATTAAAATTGATACACCAAGAAGAAATGCAGATGATAAACGGGTATTCATTGGACAAATATATTATACTAGACCTGACGTGTGATTACATTTTCACGCTATTGGGGTGCTTAGATCCTAGGAAATCAGTACCCAGAACAACCACCTCTGGCCGTAATAACGGTCTTGATACGCCTGGGTATTGAGTCAAACAGAGCTTGGAAGGCGTGTACAGGTACAGTTGCCCATGCAGCTTCAACACGATACCACAATTCATCAAGAGTAGTGACTGGCGTATTGTGACGAGCCAGTTGCTCGGCCACCAATGACCAGAGGCTTTCAGTAGGTGAGAGATCTGGAGAATGTGCTAGGCAGGGCAGCACTCGAACATTTTCTGTATCCAGAAAGGCCCGTAGAGGACCTGCAACATGCGGTCGTGCATTATCCTGCTGAAATGTACGGTTTCGCAGGGATCGAATGAAGGGTAGAGCGACGGGTCGTAACACATCTGAAATGTAACGTCCACTGTTCAAAGTGCCGTCAATGCGAACAAGAGGTGACCAAGGCGTGTAACCAATGGCACCCCTTACATCACGCTGGGTGATACGCCAGTATGGCGATGACGAATACACGCTTCCAATGTGCGTTCACCGCGACGTCGCCAAACACGGGATGCGACCATCATGATGCTGTAAACAGAACCTGGATTAATACGGAAAAATGACGTTTTGCCATTCGTGCACCCAGGTTCGTCGTCGAGTACACCATCGCAGGCACTCCTGTCTGTGATGCAGCGTCAAGGGTAACCACAGCCATGGTCACCGAGCTGAAAGTCCACGCTGCTGCAAACGTCGTCGAACTGTTCGTGCAGATGGTTGTTGTCTTGTAAACGTCCCAGTCTGTTGAATCAGGGATCGAGACGTGGCTGCACGATCCGTTACAGCCATGCGGATAAGATGCCTGTCATCTTGACTGCTAGTGATACGAGGCCGTTGGGATCCAGCACGGCGTTCCGTATTACCCTCCTGAACCCACCGATTCCATATTTTGCTAACAGTCATTGGATCTCGACCAACGCGGGCAGCAATGTCCCGATACGATAAACCGCAATCGCGATAGGCCACAATACGACCCTTATCAAAGTCGGAAACGTGATGGTACCCATTTCTCCCCCATACACGAGGCATCACAACAACGTATCACTAGGCAACACCGGTCAACTGCTGTTTGTGTATGAGAAATCGGTTCGAAACTTTCCTCATGTCAGCACGTTGTAGGTGTCGCCACCGGCGCCAACCTTGTATATATATATATATATATATATATATATATATATATATATATATATATATATATATATATACAGGGTGAGTCACCTAACGTTACCGCTGGATATATTTCGTAAACCACATCAAATACTGACGAACCGATTCCACAGACCGAACGTGAGGAGAGGGGCTAGTGTAATTGTTTAATACAAACCATACAAAAATACACGGAAGTATGTTTTTTAACACAAACCTACGTTTTTTTAAATGGAACCACGTTAGTTTTGTTAGCACATCTGAACATATAAACAAATACTTAATCAGTGCCGTTTGTTGCATTGTAAAATGTTAATTACATCCGGAGATATTGTAACCTAAAGTTGACGCTTGAAACCTCCGACGTTCAGTTGCGTGTCGTAACAAACACGGGCCACGGTCGGCGAGCAGCATCTGCAGGGATATTTTTACGATGACGACCGTGTTTACGAGTGTGGCTGTAGTGCACTGTTGTGGTTTGGTCTAGCTGTCGCAGTGTCCGCATGTAGCGCTTGCTGCTGTTGTTATTCTGTATTCGTCTCCGCACGCAGGCCAACTGTAGTACACCGTGTTAATAGACGTCTGTGATAGTGTAGTGTTGTAGGAACTGTGACCATGGTGCATTCGAACTCTGAAAAGGCGGAGATGATACTCATCTATGGCGAGTGTCGACGAAATGCAGCTGAAGCCTACAGGGTGTATGCAGAACGGTACACAGACAGACAGCATCCAACGTGGCGCACATTGCAAAACATCTACCGCCAACTGTATGCAACAGGTATGGTCGTAGTACGCAAACGGGTCCGTAACAGGCCCGTCACAGGAGAAGCGGGTGCAGTTGGTGTGTTAGCTGCTGTTGCCATGAACCCACACATGAGTACACGGGACATTGCGAGAGCCGGTGCACTGAGTCAAAGTAGTGTCATGCGCATACTGCATCGTCACCGCTTTCACCCGTTTCATGTGTCGCTACATCAGCAATTACGTGGTGATGACTTCAATCATCGAGTGCAAGTCTGTCAATGGGCATTAACAGAGAATGCGTTGCAGTTCTACCTGTTTACCGATGAAGCGGGTTTCACAAACCACGCGGCAGTGAATCTACGGAACATGCATTACTGGTCCGTGGACAATCCTCGCTGGCTCAGACAGGTAGAGCGACAGCGACCGTGGACTGTAAATGTATGGTGCGGAATCATTGGCGACCACCTCACTGGTCCTCACTTCATTGCAGGGGCCCAAACAGCTGCAACATACATCGCGTTTCTACAGAATGATCTGCCAACGTTGATCGAAAATGTCCCACTGGAAACACGTCGACGTATGTGGTATCAGCATGATGGTGCACCTGCACATTCCGCAATTAACACTAGGCTGACCCTTGACAGGATGTTCGACGGACGTTTCATAGGACGTGGAGAACGCATAAATTGGCCAGCCCGTTCTCCTCATCTTACACCTCTTGACTTCTTTCTGTGGGGTACGGTAAAGAGGAATGTGTACCGTGATGTGCCTACAACCCCAGAGGATATGAAACAACGTATTGTGGCAGCCTGCGGCGACATGACACCAGATGTACTGCGGCGTGTACGACATTCATTACGCCAGAGATTGCAATTGTATGCAGCAAATGATGGCCACCACATTGAACGTCTATTGACCTGACATGTCGGGACACACTCTATTCCACTCCTAAATTGAAAACTGAAACCACGTGTGTACGTGTACCTCACCCCTCATGGTAATGTACATGTGCGTCAGTGAAAAAGACCAATAAAAAGGTGTTAGCAAGTGGACGTAATGTGCTGTTCCAGTCTATTCTGTACCTAAGGTCCATCACCGTTCCCTTTGGATCCCTACGTAATTCGGTGCTCTCCGATACACACGATCGAACAGCGAAGGAGTGGTACTCAAGCGTCAACTTTAGGTTACAATATCTCCGGATGTAGTTAACATTTTACAATGCAACAAACGGCACTGATTACGTATTTGTTTATATGTTCAGATGTGCTAACAAAACTAACGGGGTTACATTTAAAAAAACGTAGGTTTGTGTTAAAAAACATACTTCCGTGCATTTTTGTATGGTTTGTATTAACCAATTACACTAGCCCCTCTCCTCACGTTCGGTCTGTGGAATCGATTCGTCAGTATTTGATGTGGTTTACTAAATATATCCAGCAGTAATGTTAGGTGACTCACCCTGTATATATATATATATATATATGTGTGTGTGTGTGTGTGTGTGTATATATGAAGATGGTATGTGTTCTTTCGGACATCCTGGTAGCAGGAGCCTACTTCGACCACAGCCGCTCCACCTTAGCGGAGGGAACCAGCACACCAGGACGCGTGGGGCTGTCCTGTTACCTGTGTGTTTATCGCCGCTAGGTAGGACCTGACCCCGCACTGGGAACTCGTTTGGAGGAGTTAAAGAAGGGCCGACCAGAGTGACTGGCAGCAAACGCCACGCATTTTGTGTCTGAAGACTCTGCTGCCGTCACTGCTTGCTGAGGAGTCAACTGACGACTGGAGACAGCGAAACACGGCTACACAGTGGGCACCGACAATTGTCGTCTCCATGACTAGCGGCTACGTGGATCCAGTCGCTGTACCTACTGGTTTCGTTTAAAACGGCTTTCAAGCTTAAAACCAGTGGGTATCAGGCTAACAACTTCAGGAACTATGAATTTCTTTCACAGGAATTTGATAAGAGGAATTTTCAATTTTACATCCACCTAACAGGCCGGAAATCGAAGATTGAGTCGGTCACCCGAGACATCCGAACTGCTACACCTCAAGAGAGGGTCATCGAGACGACCAGACGACGGCAGGGTCAAGCAAAACCCGTTCCACCCAACTTCACCTAGCAACGAGAAGAACTTGTACTTACGCCATTCACCGCATCAGAGGTACGAGAAACCTGAAACCGCTATCACTGTCAGGGGTGTTCATCAATGAAACAACAGTGCCTCGTGCAACCAATATGTGTCAAGCGGGCTGGACAGCATGTGGCTAGCCAGTGCTCCAAGCCGAGGAGTACCTCGACCAAGTACGTCCACTCCTGCGAACTACCACTAGTGCGAATATTGCGTCAAGATATTGGATAGTCGATGGCACACCTGTATTGCCGCTCGCCTTAGAGACACTCACTCCCCTTGCCGTGACACTACAAACTAGGGTTGCCAGGTGACCGCTTTTATCCGAATTTGTCCGCCTTTTTACAGTCGTGTCTGATCAGGTACATAAAAGTCCAGCCTATGCGTCATTTGTTACGGTTTTTTTAGTCATCAAACAGAGAACGCAAAACTAAGGCTCGTTCCATAGCTAATGACATTTGCCCGAGGAATATATATGAGGAGGAATAAGGAGATATCGATAAGGATCTATCGATATACGAACCGATACTAGTAAAATTTCATGAAATTCATGAAAAAAGGCATAACTCTCACCTAAAAAGCTTTTGGCACATGAAAAATTGAAGAGCTTATTTGAAATCACAGCATAAGGCAGAATTTTATTGGGAATTATTGATATACGCACAATATTATTTTTAGCGAACGTCGGAAGGATATTTCTCTTTCATAGGCACCAAATGGACAAAGGAGAGCGATAAACCGCAAACCAACCTATAACGATGATGTTGTTATTGTCTAATTTAAATGATCCTGTCACGAGGAGTTCCACGAAATGATTTTCAAGAAAAATAACGTTCTTCATAAACTGAGTTCAGGTGAGAAAGACTGATACTCAGCTACACATTGTTCTATTTCTTTATAAGTCTAATTGAAATAACTGAAGTTATTGAGTCCCTTTTCGTTTTCCGTCCTAGAATAATATAGGTTTATTTTGTTTAATGAAGAACTTTTGTTCTGTTTTAACATACGATAATCTGTGAAGAAGACTGCGCATTTAGGAATAGTGAGCAACTGGATGCCAGCATCTCGAGTTCTACATCTACATCTACATTTATACTCCGCAAGCCACCCAACGGTGTGTGGCGGAGAGCACTTTACGTGCCACTGTCATTACCTCCCTTTCCTGTTCCAGTCGCGTATGGTTCCCGGGAAGAACGACTGTCTGAAAGCCTCCTTGCGCCCTCTAATCTCTCTAATTTTACATTCGTGATCTCCTCGGGAGGTATAAGTAGGGGGAAGCAATATATTCAATACCTCATCCAGAAACGCACCCTCTCGAAACCTGGACAGCAAGCTACACCGCGATGCAGAGCGCCTCTCTTGCAGAGTCTGCCACTTGAGTTTGTTAAACATCTCCGTAACGCTATCACGGTTACCAAATAACCCTGTGACGAAACGCGCCGCTCTTCTTTGGATCTTGTCTATCTCCTCCGTCAACCCGATCTGGTACGGATCCCACACTGATGAGCAATACTCAAGTATAGGTCGAACGAGTGTTTTGTAAGCCACCTCCTTTGTTGATGGACTACATTTTCTAAGGACTCTCCCAATGAATCTCAACCTGGTACCCGCCTTACCAACAATTAATTTTATATGATCATTTCACTTCAAATCGTTCCGCACGCATACTCCCAGATATTTTACAGAAGTAACTGCTACCACTGTTTGTTCCGCTATCATATAATCATACAATAAAGGATCCTTCTTTCTATATATTCGCAATACATTACATTTGTCTATGTTAAGGGTCAGTTGCCACTCCCTGCACCAAGTGCCTATCCGCTGCAGATCTTCCTGCATTTCGCTACAATTTTCTAATGCTGCAACTTCTCTGTATACTACAGCATCATCCGCGAAAAGCCGCATGGGACTTCCGACACTATCTACTAGGTCATTTATATACATAGTGAAAAGCAATAATCCCATAACACTCCCCTGTGGCACGCCAGAGGTTATTTTAACGTCTGTAGACGTCTCTCCATTGATAACAACATGCTGTGTTCTGTTTGCTAAAAACTCTTCAATCCAGCCACACAGCTGGTCTGATATTCCGTAGGCTCTTACTTTGTTTATCAGGCGACAGTGCGGAACTGTATCGAACGCCTTCCGGAAGTCAAGAAAAATAGCATCTACCTGGGAGCCTGTATCTAATATTTTCTGGATCTCATGGACAAATAAAGCGAGTTGGGTCTCACACGATCGCTGTTTCCGGAATCCATGTTGATTCCTACATAGTAGATTCAGGGTTTCCAAAAACGACATGATACTCGAGCAAAAAACATGTTCTAAAATTCTACAACAGATCGACGTCAGAGATATAAGTCTATAGTTTTGCGCATCTGCTCGACGACCCTTCTTGAAGACTGGGACTACCTGTGCTCTTTTCCAAACATTTGGAACCTTCCGTTCCTCTAGAGACTTGCGGTACACGGCTGTTAGAAGGGGGCAAGTTCTTTCGCGTACTCTGTGTAGAATCGAACTGGTATCCCGTCAGGTCCAGTGGACTTTCCTCTGTTGAGTGATTCCAGTTGCTTTTCTATTCCTTGGACACTTATTTCAATGTCAGCCATTTTTTCGTTTGTGCGAGGATTTAGAGAAGGAACTGCAGTGCGGTATTCCTCTGTGAAACTGCTTTGGAAAAAGGTGTTTAGTATTTCAGCTTTACGCGTGTCATCCTCTGTTTCAATGCCATCATCATCCCGGAGTGTCTGGATATGCTGTTTCGAGCCACTTACTGATTTAACGTAAGACCAGAACTTCCTAGGATTTTCTGTCAAGTCGGTACATATAATTTTACTCTCGAATTCACTGAACGCTTCACGCATAGCCCTCCTTACGCTAACTTTGACATCGTTTAGCTTCTGTTTGTCTGAGAGGTTTTGGTTGCGGTTAAACTTAGAGTGAAGCTCTCTTTGCTTTCGCAGTAGTTTCCTAACTTTGTTGTTGTACCACGGTGGGTTTTTCCCGTCCCTCACAGTTTTACTCGGCACGTACCTGTCTAAAACGCATTTTACGATTGCCTTGAACTTTTTCCATAAACACTCAACATTGTCAGTGTCGGAACAGAAATTTTCGTTTTGATCTGTTAGGTAGTCTGAAATCTGCCTTCTATTACTCTTGCTAAACAGATAAACCTTCCTCCCTTTTTTTATATTCCTACTAACTTCCATATTCAGGGATGCTGCAACGGCCTTATGATCACTGATTCCCTGTTCTGTACATACAGAGTCGAAAAGTTCGGGTCTGTTTGCTATCAGTAGGTCCAAGATGTTATCTCCACGAGTCGATTCTCTGTTTAATTGCTCGAGGTAATTTTCGGATAGTGCACTCAGTATAATGTCACTCGATGCTCTGTCCCTACCACCCGTCCCAAACATCTGAGTGTCCCAGTCTATATCTGGTAAATTGAAAACTCCACCTAAGACTATAACATGCTGAGAAAATTTATGTGAAATGTATTCCAAATTTTCTCTCAGTTGTTCTGCCACTAATGCTGCTGAGTCGGGAGGTCGGTAAAAGGAGCCAATTATTAACCTAGCTCGGTTGTTGAGTGTAACCTCCACCCATAATAATTCACAGGAACTATCCACTTCTATTTCACTACAGGATAAACTACTACTAACAGCGACGAACACTCCACCACCGGTTGCATGCAATCTATCCTTTCTAAACACCGTCTGTAGCTTTGTAAAAATTGAGGCAGAATTTATCTCTGGCTTCAACCAGCTTTCTGTACCTATAACGATTTCGGCTTCGGTGCTTTCTATCAGCGCTTGAAGTTCCGGTACTTTACCAACGCAGCTTCGACAGTTGACAATTACAATACCGATTGCTGCTTGGTCCCCGCATGTCCTGACTTTGCCCTGCACCCGTTGAGGCTGTTGCCCTTTCTGTACTTGCCCAAGGCCATCTAACCTAAAAAACCGCCCAGCCCACGCCACACAACCCCTGCTACCCGTGTAGCCGCTTGTTGCGTGTAGTGGACTCCTGACCTATCCAGCGGAACCCGAAACCCCACCACCCTATGGCGCAAGTCGAGGAAACTGCAGCCCACACGGTCGCAGAACCGTCTGAGCCTCTGATTCAGACCCTCCACTCGGCTCTGTACCAAAGGTCCGCAGTCAGTCCTGTCGACGATGCTGCAGATGGTGAGCTCTGCTTTCATCCCGCTAGCGAGGCTGGCAGTCTTCACCAAATCAGATAGCCGCCGGAAGCCAGAGAGGATTTCCTCGTATCCATAGCGACACACATCATTGGTGCCGACATGAGCGACCACCTGCAGATGGGTGCACCCTGTACCCTTCATGGCATCCGGAAGGACCCTTTCCACATCTGGAATGACTCCCCCTGGTATGCACACGGAGTGCACATTGGTTTTCTTCCCCTTTCTTGCCGCCATATCCCTAAGGAGCCCCATTACGCCCCTGACGTTGGAGCTCCCAACTACCAGTAAGCCCACCCTCTGCGACCGCCTGCAGACTGAGGGGCAACCTCTGAAACAGGACAAGCAGCCATGTCAGGCCGAAGATCAGTATCAGCCTGAGACAGAGCCTGAAACCGGTTCGTCAGACAAACTGGAGAGGCCTTCCGTTCAGCCCTCCGGAATGTCTTTCGCCCCCTGCCACCCCTTGAGACGACCTCCCACTCTACCACAGGTGAGGGATCAGCCTCAATGCGGGCAGTATCCCGGGCAACCACAGTCTTAGTCCGATCGGGGGATGCGTGGAACGAGCTGGCGGTCCCCAACAAACCCCCATCCGGACCCCCACAGTGATGCCCATTGGCAACAGCCTCAAGCTGTGTGACCGAAGCCAACACTGCCTGAAGCTGGGAGCGAAGGGATGCCAACTCAGCCTGCATCCGAACACAGCAGTTGCAGTCCCTATCCATGCTAAAAACTGTTGTGCAAAGAACGTCTGAACTAATCTACAGAGAGCGCAAACAAATCGACACAAAATTTAAACGGTTATTAAAATACAAGATTGCCTAGTAAATGCAGTAATGCTGCTACTTGCGCACTGCTGACACTGCTCGGCGGCGGAAGGAGACTACGCGATTTTACACTATTCAGGTACTAAAACGCGATGCTACAACTCTCAAATACTATAATACGCCCGAAATGTATGAATTAGACAATGCAAGTACCAAAAACAAGCAAAGAAATTAAGAATTAAACTATGTAGCAAATGAGTGAGCTAGGAGTATACGACTTGCTGCTGCAGCTGCTTATCCAACGACGGCAGGGAGCACACTGACTGTGACCAACCGACACTGGACGTTCAAAACAAAAACAGAAGACAAACGACTACGCGAATTTACACTATTCAGATACTAAAACGCGATGCTACAACTCTCAAATACTATAATACGCCAGAAATTTATGAATTAGACAATTCAAGTACCAAAAACACGCAAAGAAATTAAGAATTAAACTACGTAGCAAATGAGTGAGCTAGGAGTATACGACTTGCTGCTGCAGATGCTTCTCCAACGACGGCCGTTTACTGATTCTTTTGTTTAAGCATGTTTCATATTGTTCTCGCAAAAAAACATACTGTAATTGTTTACTAATAAACGACTGAAAACATCCGTTTGACTCAATGCGTATTAAAAATTGGTACTCCCGCTTCTGGGGCAAGATGGCCGGTGTGGCCGTGCGGTTCTAGGCGCTTCAGTCTGGAACCGCGTGAGCGCTATGGTCGCAGGTTCGAATCCTGCCTCGGCATGGATGTGTGTGATGTCCTTAGGTTAGTTAGGTTTAATTAGTTCTCAGTTCTAAGTGACTGATGACCTCAGACATTAAGTCGCATAGTGCTCAGAGCCATTTTTCTGGGGCAAAATCTCCAGCTTAGTATAATCCTGAGTCCTGCTTTTTAATTTTTGGCCCTGGCATTCCCCACTCCCAACTAGGTATAGCCTTCCCCTCCCCCCTCCCCAACAGTTTCCCCCTATGACTGAATCGCTTGTTGATTTTTTTTTTTTTTTTTTTTTTTTTTTTTTTTACTGGCCGCTAGCAGTGTGGGCAGTTTACGACCTGCTCTGTTGGCTTGACTCATTTTTCATGACAGGGGTTGATCGTACACAGTCACTATAAAGCATATACATTTCATACACAATCAATCCTCAAGCCATTTTTGGTAAGTAGACAAGTTAGCGGAAAATATAAATAAATTACACAATGACTAAATAAGTTCAAAATGGTTCAAATGGCTCTGAGCACTATGCGACTTACCTTCTGAGGTCATCAGTCGCCTAGAACTTAGAACTAATTGAACCTAACTAACCTAAGGACAGCACACACATCCATGCCCGAGGCAGGATTCGAACCTGCGACCGTAGCGGTCGCTCGGCTCCAGACTGTAGCGCCTAGAACCACACGGCCACTCCGGCCGGCACTTAATAAGTACCATAGGATTAGTGTTGTTCACTGAACCAGACAGTTGTATTACAAACGTAATAAATTTTTGTTAAATACTGTTGACATATATGTGAATCGTGGCTTCACATGAATTGCGGGCTGCAAGTGAAAAAAGCAATTCAACAATAATTAATGTATGCGGTATGAGTAGAGCATCGAGTACAGAAACCTGTCAGGCGATAGCAGCGTCACCTGGCGAGGGATGACGGCTAGTCAGTCACACGCACGGTGCATTTAGCATCGGTGCGCGTGCTGTCCGTGTGTAGAAAGAGGAAGGTGCGCGATCCAACTCAGTTTGACCGAGGCAGATTGTGATGACCCGGAGGCTCGGCACGAGCATTTTGAAAACTGCACGACTTCTCAGGTGCTCGAAGAGTGCCGTGATGAGTGTCTTGAGCACGTGGCGACTCCGAGGTGAAGTTGGCCGGCAACCCCTCAGTACAAATGTCGGACGTAGCGGGCTCGTCACACTGGTGAACAAGACAGGCGTCGAACTGTGGTGGAACCGTCATCAGACTTTAATTCTGGGCGGAGTACAAGTGTGTCTGAACACACAGTGCACCGAACACTCCTAACAATGTGTCTCCGCAGCCGGCGACCCACGCATGTGCCAGTGTTTCCCGATGGCAGTGGCATTTTTCAAGAAGATAATGTGTCATATCACAAGGCCAGGAGTGTGATGGAGTGATTTCAGAAACAGTGGCGAGTTCCAATTGATATGCTGGCCTCTCCAATTCACCAGATCTGAAGCCGATCGAACCGAGGCCTCACTGTTTCCATGCGACTACGCGTTGCCGCTGTCATCCGTGCCAAAGGTGGATACACCGGCTTTTAGGTAGGTGGTCGTAAGATTCTGGCTGATCAGTGTAAACATCAAATACAGCAAATAATTCCATTCACTGCTGCTTCAAGTACCACTAACAAATTTAAAGTATCTATAGTCGCACGAAAATCAATCACCCAAAACACTGTCAAATAATCTCAGTGAACAGTTAAAGTCTATAACTCAAGCTCACGACATTATTCCAAGTCCACTAAAAACTTTGAGTATGTAACTCATGGTCACAAAAAGTTACTGCAAGTCCAACTAAAAGGTAGAGTAAATATCTCATGCGGCTGCTCAGCTGTACGGCCACTCGACAAAAGCACACTCACCAGTACCGATAAAATACGAAAGACACTGACAAAAGACCACGTTCATACTACTGTTCGCCCTTAAATACTTTTCCTGATATCCTACACTAGTAAGTTCAAGCTAGACATTTAAATAATGACCGCCGTCCCAATTTAAAGCTAACTGTACATACATATAAGATACCAGAAGTCAGAGAAAATTATTGTAGTCATTTTGTGACCTCTTATTAAAATAACACAGTAGTAAATAAGTTATTGATGAAGTTCACAAAGCATGCCTACATCTGGTCTTATGCTGTGATAAACTTCCGTAAAATTATAAATACATATGAAATAGTTAATTGTGGATCTCATCCTCTCAGAACATTACATAAGGATCAGGAAAACTCGTGGTGCTTTCATATATGAAGATTTATAGTGTTGACGTATTTTCTTATAAATATTTCATAAACTCATGTGTAATTCGTTGTCCATATGCATGATTGAAAAAGTAACTTGTTGTGGTGTTTACTGGTGTCATAAGCTTTCATATTGTCGCATCTTTTGCTCCAGGAGTTTAACTGTTAGTAATTTTATGACCTATCATAGCTAAAGCAATTGTAACTTCATTAATAATCACCCTGGAGTCATACCAAAAATTTCAGTGGGCTCATCGTTGCGATTTTTCTAGTGCTCCCGATTCTTTTGTATTATGTTTGTAGGGCCTGTAGCGCAGTTTCGTTAAAGTATAAAATTTATCTCTTATTTTGTCCATCTTAGTTGCCACTGCGTCGTTTCTATCCTTTCACGCACGCTATAGCCTCGAGAAAAGTTCACATCAAGTGCTCACTACTCCTTGCATTCCTCTCCCGGTCAGCTACCCGCCACAAACTGTGAAAACGCTCATCCCAGCCTCTCGGTCTGCGAGTCAACTTCTCGTGATGTCACACAGCTCTGCCAAACCGTCAATGGTCTGAAGCAGACTTGATAGACGCTTACTGGCTCAGTATTTATTGTGCAGTAATATTGCTTCAATATAAAGCGCCAACGTGCAAGGCCAAAAATGGTACAATATTTATGCATAGGACGCGTCAGTTAGACCTCTGCCATCGTAGCGAACATGTCGGTGCTCGGTACTGTAGAATTCGTATGTACTGCGACTGAGTTGTTTGCCTCTCAAAACCCAAGCAGAAATTATGTAGAACGGAGGAAATAAGTCTGAAAAGCATTCAGGAAACATCTCAGCGGACCAGTGGCTGATTTACCGCAGCGTAGATTCATAAAATACAATGACAATATTTCTCTACTCTAACAACTGTCGCAAAGGAAATAAAACAATTATTTACTGATTATCGATTGAAAGCTTACATGATCTTCTGTCTCTGGCGCAACGACCGTGGAAGAATAATGACATGTATGCTCACTGGATGGATGACCTGATTTTATTCGACAATTCTGAAAAGTGCTACAAGTTTAGTCGTTTCTGCTTTCTGCCATGACACCATGATCTCCAGTTTCCTTTGCATTTGTGTACAACTAACAAAGGGAGGCCGCCAATTGTGAAATTCAGATTCGATTCATACTGCGCATAATAAAAGCTCATGGCCAGAGGTGTAATGTGGCAAAGCACCAAGATGCACTTCTCAGCCGTTGTCGAGAAAGTTGACAGTTAAAAGAAACCGTTGCGGTGAAATACTCTCTACGATTAATAAATTTCTACAGCGTCGTGGCGCAGCGGTAAGCGCTCGCGTTCGTAATCCGAAGGTCGCCGGATCGAATCTCGCGCCATGCAACTTTTTTTTATTATTAGTTTTTTGTAATTATATATATATATATATATATATATATTATATATATATATATAATTACAGGGTGTACCAAAGCTCCCGTCCGCACTGATTTTCGACGATGTCATAAGTTGCGCTAGGGACCGCATCTACCTTCTTTCGAAGTTAGCACGCAACTACGCTGTTATGCGGTGGCTCGTTTCGGCCCATTCAACATCTGTTCTTGAAGTGTAACGAGCGAGTAACGGAGTTTGTATTTCATACCTGCCACAGCAAATTTGTGTTCGTAGTGTCTCTATTCTAATTCGAACGTTTGACTTACGCTATACGTATTCGTTTCGGAATATCGTTTCTACGTCTTCCGTTAACTATACGTGGATAACATTATGAAGATAATTAATAACATTTGTGAAATACAACTTTGTTTGCGGAAAACATAATGATGTTCGAAGTCGCCAGTTTTTCCACGACAAACGACTTTCAACAACTTATTATATGCATAATTGTTGCAACTGATCGCCGGGACGTATATATATTTGAATTACAAAAAACAAATACTAAAAAAAAAAAGGTTGCATGGCGCGAGATTCGATCCGGCGACCTTCGGATTACGAACCCGAGCGCTTACCTCTGCGCCACGACGCTATAGAGAGTATTTCACCGCAACGGTTTCTTTTAACTGTCGATTTTCTCGACAACGGCTGAGAAGTGCATCTTGGTGCTTTGCCACACTACACCTCTGGCCATGAGCTTTTATTATGCGCAGTATGAATCGAATCTGAATTTCACAATTGGCGGCCTCCCCTTGTAAGTGTCTGGAGTTTCCTTTACAGTCAGGAATTTCATTTCTCAAAGTATCATAAGCTGTCACATACATGCTTCAGCATCATTCGGTACTGTATCCGAGGGCTCCTTTATGCCAGAGTTACCATCCCTCACCACACCACCACCTGGTGGGTCCAGAGAGACCACTCTGGATCCCTCTCCCAGGTGCAGCTCCCCCTAACAGAGGATTAAGACTTGTTCAAGGAATTGAACAATCCCAGATTACTGATAGTTACAAAATAATCTGTAGTCAAATTATGACAACCAGTTTTTAAAGTGTCGAAAATAATCGTCAGCAGCTGAAGCTGTTATGTCTTTTTTCAACGATAGAGCATAAAAAGTTTGATTTTCAGTATTCCCTTGTATGCAACGACGGATCATGCCATCCTGAGACGCACCTGACTCTCGCTGACAGACTGACCGTTCGTCAGGTGGCCTTCACATGCTCAGTGTTATTGAGACAATAATATTGATTAATAATATTGAGCGAAAGTGTGAAGCCAAGTACGGAACAATATTACTGTGCAATGTGTACATACAGGATGCGTCCGTTAGAACTCTGTTTCCAGGGTGAAAATGTCGGCGTTCGAAGATGCGTACGTGTGTTGCGAGTTAGTTGCTTGCTTTCCGAAACACAAGCATAAATTATACAGAACTGGTTAAACAAGTCTGAGGGGCTTTCTGTGAACATTTCATAGGATCAGGTGTACTATTTCTGGCTTTATAGCCATCATATTCAGCTACAAGAAGCTGTTCATAGAGAACTGTGAATGGAGTAGTGGGATGATGGCGTAATGTAGTGTGAGGTGCCGGTGACAGATGGGTTATCCGGTACGAGTATTGTGAGAAAGACAGCCTAAATTGTGATTCTTCTCCGCGATTGGCTGCTGTGTTCGGAAGTAGCGCGCCAAAATGATAAAATTCTGCTACTAATATTAGAAAAACTAAACGTTGATTTTACTAGCACTTCATATAAGAACCTTTCTCAATAGCAAGCTATCATTCCATTATTTCAAAAGTGTTAATACCAGACTGAATTACCAACGAAAAGACAAAGTTTTACGAGTCGGGGAGCGGAATGTCAGAAGCTTGAACGTGGTAGGGAAGCTAGGAAACCTGAAAAGGGAAATGCAAAGGCTCGATCTAAAAAGAAGTCAATGAAATGAAATGGAAACAAGACAAGGATTTCTGGTCAGGTGAGTATAGGGTATTATTAATAGCAGCAGCAAATGGTATAACGGGAGTAAGATTCGTTATGAATAGGAATGTAGGACAGACAGTGTGTTACTGTGAGCAGTTCAGTGATAGGTTTATTCTTATCAGAATCGACAGCAAACCAACACCGACAACGATAGCTCTGGTATACATGCCGACGCCGCAAGCTGAAGATGAAGAGATAGAGAAAGCATATGAGGGTATTGAAAGGGTAATACAGTACGTAAAGAGAGATGAAAATCTAAAAAGAAATGGTTACAGGACAATATGGCCTTGGGACAAGGAATGAAAGAGCAGAAAGACTAATTGAGCCCCGTAATAAATTTCAGCTAGTAATAGCGTATCCTCTGTTCAAGAATCACAAGAGGAGGAGGTATACTGCTAAAAGGCGGGGTGAAACGGAAAGATTTCAGTTAGAAAACATCATGGTCAGACAGAAATTCCAAATTCAGATAATGCTTTGTAAGGCATGGCCAGGAGCAGATATACAGATCACAATGTAGTAGTGATGAAGAGTAGGCTGAAGTTCAAGATATTATTAAGGAACAATCAATACGCAACGAAGTGGAATACGGAAGTACTAAGGAATGACGAAATACGCTTGAAGTTCCCTAAGGCTGTAGAGACAGCAATAAGGAATAGCTCAGTAGGCAGTACAGCTGAAGAGGAATGGACACTCCTAAGAAGGGCAGTCACAGAAGTGCGTAACAGAAGAAATATTTCAATTGATCGACGAAACAAGAAAGTACAACAATATTCAGGGTAATTCAGCAATACAGAAAAACCATTCGCATGGAATCGAAAAAGAAATGATTGCCGGAAGAACTGACTCAGCATATAGGAAAATCAAAACAGCCTTCGGTGTCATTAAAAGCAGGCGTGCTAACATTAAGAGTGCAACGGTAATTCCGCTGTTAAATGCGGAGGAGGGAGCGGATAGATGGAAAGAGTACGTTGAAACCCTCTCTGAGGGGGAAGATTTTCTGATGTGACAGAAGACGAAACAGGAGTCGATTTAGAAGGGGTCCACTATTAGAATCAGAATTTAAAAGATCTTTGGAAGAGGTTAGATCAAATAAGGCAGAACGGATAGGTAACACTCCATCAGAATTTCTAAAACCATTGGGGGAAGTGGCAACAAAACGACTACTCACGTGGTGTGTAGAATGTATGAGTGTGGCGACATACCATCTGACCTTCGGAAAAATATAATCTACACAATTCCGAATGCAAGAGCTGACGAGTAAGAGAGTTATTGCACCATCAGCTTAACAGCTCATGCATCCAAGTCGCTGACAAGAATAATATACAGAAGAATGGAAAATAAAACTGATTATGTATTAGATGACGATCAGTTTGGCTTTAGGAGTGGTAAAGGCACCAGAGAGGCAATTCTGACGTTGCTTTTGATATTGGAAGCAAGGTTAAAGAAAAATGAAGACACTCTTATAGGATTTGTCGACCTGGAAAAAGCGCTCGTCATTGTAAATTACGCAAGGTGTTCGAAATCGCCGCGCGGGATTAGCCGAGCGGTCTTAGGCGCTGCAGTCGTGGACTGTGCGGCTGGTCCCGGCGGAGGTTCGAGTCCTCCCTCGGGCATGGGTGTGTGTGTTTGTCCTTAGCATAATTTAGGTTAAGTAGTGTGTAAGCTTAGGGACTGATGACTTTAGCAGTTAAGTCCCATAAGATGTCACACATTGTTCGAAATCCTGAGAAAAGTAGGTGTAAGCTATACTGTTCAATCTGTACACCAAGAAGCAATGACGAAAATAAAAGAAGCATTCAGAAGTGGGATTAGAATCCAAGGTGAGAGGATATCAATGATATGATTCGCTGATGACATTTGCAGTCCTGAGTGAAATGATCTGCTGAATTATATTATCTGCTGAATGTAATGAACAATCTAATGAGTACAGAATATGGATTGAGAGTAAATAGAAGAAATATGAAAGTAATGAGAAGTAGCTGAAATGCGAACAGCGAGAAACTTAACATTAGGACGACAGTTAAGAAGTAAATGAAGTTAAGAAATTCTGCTACCTAGGCAGCAAAACAACCAATGACGGACGGAGCAAGGTGGCCATCAAAAGCAGACTAGCATTGGCAAAAAGGACATTCCTGGCCAAGAGAGGTCTACTAGTATCAAACAAAGCCCTTAATTGAGGAAGAAATTTCTGAGAACATACGTTTGTAGCACAGCACTGTATGGCAGTGAAACTGTGCAAAAACCGGAACAGAAGGCAATCGAAGCTTTTGAGACGTGGTGCTACAGACGAATATTCCAAATTATATGGACTGATAGGATAACGAATGAGGAGGTTCTGCACAGAATCGGAGAGGAAAGGAATATGTGGAAAACACTGACAAAGAGAAGGGACAGGATATTAGCACATCTATTAAGAAATCAGGGAATGACTTCCATGGTACTAGAGGGAGCTGTAGAGGGGAAAAACTGTAGAGGATGACAGAGATTGGAATGTATTCAGGAAATATTTGAGGACTTAGGCTGTACGTGCTACTGTGAGATGAAGAGACAGGACAGGAATTCATGGCGGGCCGCATCGAACCAGTCAGAAGATTAATGACTAAAAAGAAAACGGCAGAATAATAAGCAATTGCTATACGAAAAGGCAAAAGAAGCACTTCGGAGATCTTCGGTTCGCGCTTAACTTGGGTGGCAGGCGAAGTGGTTTGGCTGTAAGTTCAGAGCTGGTTCAACAGTCTCGGAGGACAAACATGTTGTCTCCCGCGGTCGGTATTGGTTAAGAACTCAATTAGCAATCTCCGTTTTTTATTTATATTTTATTTTTTACTTTTAATTATTTATTTATTGTACATGTAACTGAGAACCAGTTTGATAATAATTACGCAAACCTGAAGTTGACTGTTTTGTTTATTCACTGTGAAATTGCGAAGAATGGAAATTATTTGTGATTCGTAAAGAGAATTATAACTGTGCAGATTCTCGTATTCTGCTAATAAAAAAGCGAGTGACATCCCTATCAAACAAAGCAATTCAATATTTAATTAATTTTACAATACTAGTTCCTCTCTAACAGTTTATTGCAGCCTCAGTATAGCGGACTCATGACCTACGTGCTGTTTTCTGCGAAGGGGACAACAGCTATAGAAGACTGCACGCTGGTGAACATTATTCGGAATTCATGTTTTCTACTCAGGGTGGTGGAAGCAACTAGGCACTTCACGTATACGGTGTACTGCAATCTTAGTACAAATAAGATCTGTGGTAACACAGTGGAGGTATGAAGGAGGGAAATTTTCGAAGGAAGAGATTTTCCATAGACATGAAAATCCCTCACGTTATCTGTCTTCCCCTCTCTTCCACTTTCCGTACACGATAGCATGGAACCCGAGATTTGTAAACCACTACCAGCGACTACTTTTAAATTAAATTCAGTATATTCACGTCCCGTTTTCTATGTATTTGTCTGGTATAAAAACTGTCGAAATTAGAAAATTATTCCGCCGTCTTACATGGGCATAGAATAACTGGACAGTAGCACGCAGCCGCCCGCTGTGGCCGAGCGGTTCTAGGCGCTTCAGTCCGGAACCGCGCGACTGCTACGGTCGCAGGTTCGAATCCTGCCTGGGGCATGGATGTGTTTGATGTCCTTAGGTTAGTTAGGTTTAAATAGTTCTAAGTTCTAGGGGACTGATGACCTCAGATGCTAAGTCCCATAGACCTTAGAGCCATTTCAGCCAGTAGCACGCACGTCAGACGCGTGCCTAGTAATGAAGATCACGAAAGCAAGCCTGTGTATGCGTGCGCCTGTCAACGTTCCGTTTGTCTCAGAATAACAACTAAAACCTATGAAAAGTGACCTTGAGATAATTAGTAATATGATGGGCATATTATTGTTTTGTTTTAATCCTAGTGTGTGGTAGAAAGATGTTTATTGTTTCAGAATAACTTTTGTGAAGAATACTGCAACCAGTTCAACTACAATCAAGATTACAGTAAATTTACTGTAAGTAACAGCAGTTCTAACATACGATACAGACTGCACCGTCACATTCTAGTGCAGTTTTTATAGTCAATAGATGTGATTAATATTATTTAGGTTTTCAAACTGGATATTATATTAAATACATCATAACAAAAAGAATTCCAAAGCGGGCGTAGTAAATTGCCTGCTACAGCTTACTACTGGACACCGACGATCCCTCTCGTGTTCTGGAAATATCTCCAAGGTTTTGAAATATTATTTCGTGGCCCATTGTACTTTGTGTCTGGCCCTCTTGTGGCAAAATACTGTATACTTGAGCATGAGTCTCCTCTCTAGACACGATGAAAGTTTAAACACGACTGAGATATTACAGGTGTGGCGCAGTGGCTTTTGATTTACTTGAATCACGTACCTGTACGGAGAGCATAATTCCGGTTTATGTGGAGGTCTGGACTATCATTCACGTCTGTTGCCCACATTTCCCTACTATCACAGTTCAGTTTTGCACATAAGAGAAGGTAACGGGGAGAAAAAGCCAGCAGGAGTGGTGTACCACTCACTCGACTGCCATTCAGTTCTTTATTCATTGCACCCTCTCGGCCACGAAATTTGTGCGACATGCACCTCTACCGCATGATGACGTTACTGTATTCAGGTGCAGCTACCGGCTGCCATGCGCACTGTTTTGTGATGTGGATCTATCCGCACATTTTTTGCCTCTGGAGCAAGAGCCGTGAAACCCCCACACATGATACGCCGGGATATAAACTTTATTGCCTACGTTCTCCATAAGACTCAGCGCTCCTTCACGTCCGGTTTTACGACGTGGCGCGTTATGAAATTCTGCAGGCAGAAATTTTCGCAATTTATCTGGAAGGTGACGGGATGCTGTCGGCCGTTGACGTACGAAGGACACGTCGGTACTTACCGGAACAACCGCCTCTGTAAGTGGGAGCTGTTTTCCATATTTCTGGCACTCAGAGGCAAATTGCCCCAGCGTTCTGTCTCACCTCGAAGTAGTGCCGACAAATAATCTTCTACGAAGTGTCGAAATCACTTTATAATAGTTGTAACTCTATTAATTTACATGCAAGGAAACCTTAGGCTGACTTATTTTTACAACCTTGCATGCGCCATTGTTCCTCTCATGTGTAATTCATATTCCGCTTACTGCACAGTTCGCAGAATTACATATTTTTGTAAATGACACAGTAACGTAATCAATTCAAAGTTATGTACAACTGAATAGTTTGAAAACAAGATCTTTAAAGTCACGAAGCATTCATCAGGTTCTTTCGCATACTCCCTACCTTTGGAATTAAAAAACAGTGTCATCATATTTAGTTGTGCACATCGAAAGGCACTAAACCAATCGTCATTTAGGAAACAGTTTAACAAATGGCACATAACCTTCATAATCTGTGAGCGTAGATACTGACGCGGATTTAAATTGCAACAACGAAAATTCTGGAGATTATTGTCAGTTGGTTCATGCACTTTCTTGTTTCATGTGACGGATAGTCTTGGATGGAGGCTTACTTTGGTAAGTTTCATACGACATTTTCTTGTTACCCTATGGAAATATATCCTGAGGTAACTCAGATTGAAGAAAGAATGCTGTCATTACCAAAAAAATTCAGGAAGAGTGATGTGCTGCGCTCATCAAGAATCTTCTCGCAGACCATTGTTAAGATGATGTGTAAAATAATTACGGCCTTCTAGCACATATAAGTTTATTCTATATAAACCATAACATTTCAGAATGAGTAATTATATTCGTGATTACAATACTAGAATGGCCTTCATTGAAGCTGACAGTGGTTCAAAACAGGACGAGCGATATTATCGCCATGGCCCTTTTATCATTTTCCTAGTGGTATAAGATGTTCAACAGGTAGTAAGGCTAACAGTGAAAGCAAGTTAAAATAACTTATTTTAGGCAACTCTTTCTATGTCACAGAAGAAAATGGTTCAAATGGCTCTGAGCACTATGGGACTTAACTGCTGAGGTCATCAGTCCGCTAAACTTAGAACTACTTAAACCTAACTAACGTAAGGTCATCAAACACATCCATGCCCGAGGCAGGATTCGAACCTGCGACCGTAGCGGTCGCGCGGTTCCGGACTGAAGCGCCTAGAACCGCTCGGCCACCGCGGCCGGCATACCACAGAAGAATTTTTATTTAGCGAACTGTGTCCTATATAGTGCAAAATAATTACGCACGTTATTAGACTAAGTATTGTTTTGTTATTGAATAATTTCATGCAAACTCAAGGTTATTTTCTTTAGCATATAATTATCTAAACATCTCTCAGAGTTTTCGAAAGATGTTTCCGCCATTTGGCTGTATACATTGCGCTCATTTCACTTTCTACATTTCGGTTTTGGACAATTTTCAAGTGCTACAGTGGAATAAATAACAATAAAAAGTACAAATAACAAAAAACTGGTCAAAAACACAAAAAATATAAATTAAAATTAATGTATAAGTTACATGATTTGCTAGATTAGTTACACGTCAAAAATCATGCGAATTTGGTGAAACACAAATCACTGTCGACAAACACAGATCAGGTTGCAGTAAGCTGTCTTTTAAGTACGTGAGAATATATCTGCGATACATAAAAAGGTTGGGAACTTGCATGTCAGGCAGCTGAAGTGAAACTGTGATGTAAATTACGCGGTCCAAAACACAGGTGGGAGCTTCACTTCACTGTATGTAAACATCAAATGTTCCCTTACAAAAGAAAAACCAGTAATATTACCTCAACTTACTTGTGCTACTGAAAAGATAAGTGAAACAAATATTACTCTCAATGCCGTTGACAAACAGCTGAAATCTTTAATCGAACAAAGCTTCAGGGCCCGCCTGAATCCCTATCAGATCCTACACCCAGTTCGCAACTTAGTTAGCCCCTCTGTTAACTATAATCTATCGAAATTCCTACGAACAAGAATCTGTGCCCAGTACTTAGAAGAAAGCTCAGGTCACACCCATCTACAACAAGTGTAGCAGAGGTGGTTCACAAAACTACCGTCAAATATCCTTGACATGCATTTATTGTAGAATACTCGAACATATCCTGAGTCTAAACACAATGAGGTATCTCGAACAGAACGATATTCTCTATGCCAGCCACCATAGATTTCGAAAACATAATTTATGTAAAACCTAACTCTCACTTTTCTCACATGACATCCTGGAAGTCAAGGATTAATGCAGTCAGATTTATTAGATGCAATATTTCTCCATTTCCGTAGAGCATTTGACTCTGCACCACACCAACGTCTATTATTAAAAGTCCAATCGTATTGGGGATCAGACGAGATACGTGTCTGGCCTGGGGATTTCTTGGAAGGGAGGAAGCAGCGTGTTATCTTGGATGGAGAGTCATTAACAGATGGAAGTAACTTCGGTTGCACACCAGCGCAGCGTGTCGGGTTCTTTGCTGTTCATTCATGTGTATATTATAAATGTGAAAGTAACTCTGTCTCTTACGTTTTCACGACTAAACCGCTGAACTGAGTTGGATAAAATTTGGTATGGAGATAGCTTGAACGCTGAGGAGAAACACAAGCTACTTTAAAAAGTGTATGGTATAAAATATTTACTGATTTGAAGAATATAACGTGAAATATGGGACAATAATTACTCTTTGCAAAAGCTATTTACTCCTTGATTTTTGAACTTTATCATACTCGTACTTGTGAAAATGCTTTTATTGGTTGGTTTGTTCTATGCAATATGATTCAACACAATCAATACAATGCTTATTCAATTATCAACGAATTTTATCCATACTTAAATTCTAATAGCACTATTATTAATCGCGAAAGTAACTCACTCTCTTACGTTTTTGTACCACTAAATAGATTCCGATGGTGGCTGGTATGGAGATAGCTTGAAACCTGATGAAGACTACAGGCTATTTTAGAAAGTTGTATTTTTTTAGTATTATTAACATGTTTAAATATGGTTTAGGTGAATGGCACCGAGACGACGATGGTCTTAGTGTCTATAGATTATTCCGTTATTCCGTGACAGTGCAAATCCAATGTTATTGTGCGCATAATTTATGATATTGAGTTTCTACACCACCTGCACAGCTGGAGAGTCTTGGAGGAGATACAACAATAAAATCGGACGGTAAACCAGAAACCATATTTAAACTATTACTAGAAGCCTCGCAAAGGTAAGTCTGTTTTAGTGCATAGTTCTAAGACAGCTCAATCTGCGAAAGTTACTCGAATCCGACTAACCTAAGAGCATTCTCATATCCACCAGAACTTGAGTGCAGAACGTCATGCTGCCTTAAGAGCTACAGAGACATTAGAACAGTCAAAGGACAGTCGGGTTTTAAACACTGAGCCTCAAGTGTCTGTCACAGTGTCCAAGACACCTGAAGCAGAGATGGGCAAAACTGTTCTTGTCAGAGATCAGATCACTGAAATGAACTAGCTCTTTTTCATGACTCAGCACTCACCATTCACTCACAAAAATAAGTAAAAGAAAGGTACATTGCCTTTTTAATTCAGGTCATTAAACCTGTATTTTTATCTGATTTGGTACTATTTCAAAAGGATATATAAAGAGGAGTAATAATTTTGAGTTATGTCCCTATTTTTAAATTTCGTCTGCTGTAAAAATTATAAATATTACAAGAAAATCTTAAATATATTTTATCAAATAGAAAAATTACAATTATGAAGATTGATTCTCGTTATATTTTGATACTATTATAGAAAAAAATAAAACTTATAACAACTGTAATTGAAGTTTATCTGCAGTCATCACTTACAGTCAGTACTACCACGTAGGTTCCCATAAAGGAAAAAATAATCACTATTGTCATTTATAAATAAAATTTGACCAATTTTAGTCGATCCAAGTTTCTGTCTCTTCTCAGAGCACATTGATCCTGCTTTTTAAAATATTCGTTCACTGCCCACTGATGTTGGTATGATACGTAATACTTTTAGAACCAGTTGATACAGCGCCGGCCACAGCAATTTTCTTGTTTCCCATCAGGGCTTGCTGCTTCTAGGCAAATAGCCCTCCACTAAATATTTGTCCAGTTCGACAACTGCCACACTTAAAGGTCGTGACTTGCTTGAAGATGATGAATAATTTCGTTGAAGTCCTCCCACACTGAAGAAGTCGCGTGTGGCACAGTGGTACCTGGTTGAGAAATGAGCTCTGTTTTTTTCTTGTTGAACAACCAACGCTTTCTTTCCTGCAATATCCTTCATGTAGCAGTCCTGAAATGTTTTGTCGCCTGAAACTCGTTGCTTTTGAATCGGGATTCAACTAACATTGCCAGACCAATCAGTACATTGCTGGAGATAACCCCAAAGACAGAACATATTTAATGCACATTGTTACTAATTTTCTTTATTGTTCAGTACTCTGTCACTGTTTACAATCTACCACAGTAGTTTAGACGAAGATGAGACGAATTATTTGATGTAGGACACATGGTCTATCAAGTCAGGAAACCACCGCAAACTGGCTTACCTACAACTCAAAGCATGCACGTTGTGCAAGATTTTCCATATTGTCTCGCTCTGTTCACGCAACCTGAAAGTCCTTGAGAAAAATGAATAGAACCCTTTTAAAGGAAATTTAATGAAGTTTAATTTTGTACTGCGGTAAGTTTTCGCTTGAGTAAGTTTAAATATGTTTCGTCTCAGAAACCAGTTGGAATAGGGCATATGTCCATATTTAGTTTCTTGCTTCAGATGATCGTTCCTGTCATATCTCTGAGTATTGACCATTCCTCCTGACACAACCTGTATGCATGAACTATCATGTGTGTTAAAATACCGCTACATTTAGTATCCTATCCACCAAAAGTAATTAAATGGTGCATAAAGGCTACCAGCCAATATAAGTGCAACAGACATAGAAGAAGACATAACAGTACCCCAACAAGAACACTCGCAAAACAAGAAAACCGAAGAGCAACAATACAAGAAGATGACGATTAGAACAGATCAAATAAGGATACAAAGAATTAAGAGCTGAACTCTGATGGAGACGTGCTCAGTCATGAAAGCGATTTGCAAGCTGTTGTACTGTGCCAAGAGAGCAGAGAGTTTGACTCCTCAAGCCACTGTGTGTTCTGCTCCGTGCGATCACGTCCGCGAGAGTTAATTGCCTTGGCAGGGAGCAGTGGGCTAGCTTACAATCTGATCCGTAAGAGTGGTGGGCAGTAGTGAGCCTATCTTGCAATCTGATGCCTG
This sequence comes from Schistocerca piceifrons, assembly GCF_021461385.2. Classification (NCBI taxonomy): domain Eukaryota; kingdom Metazoa; phylum Arthropoda; class Insecta; order Orthoptera; family Acrididae; genus Schistocerca; species Schistocerca piceifrons. Next base: position 767,066,759 of record NC_060141.1, on the reverse strand, counting down.
AGAGTGTTGGGGAGCAGTGAGCTAGTGAGACGGGCTAGAATCCGATCGGTGAGGTTGGTGGGGAGCCTTAGCTGTTGGAAGGGGTGTGATGCCTGTACCGCTTTGCGATATGCTCCGACCACATGGTAGCTGAAGACCGCAGCTTTTATGGTCGCTGGCAACACATTCTGAGTGCACTGCTAATTCAAAGGATAACAACTCACTCAAAAGTATGTAAATGTTTATTGAACTTCTCGAATTTGAGATATTCTTTTGAACTCAGCTCGCCGCTGTGGCCGAGCAGGTTCGAATCCTGCCTCCGGGATGGATGTGTGTGATGTCCTTAGGTTAGTTACGTTTAAGTAGTTCTAAGTCTAGGGCACTCATGACCTCAGATGTTAAGTCCCATAGTGCTCAGAGCCATTTGAACCTTATTCCTAGTGTAGTAACGTATCGCAAGTATTTCATAGTAACTGTTGAAAATTATGGAGTGTCTGAAGAAAAGGAAGCATTTATGACAGCATGTCGCGAAATATATACGGGTCAGGGATTGCAACATTAGAGAAGTCATTCATTAACGCGAGGAGGAGGTGTGGGCGGCATTCCCATATTTTGAGGTTCCACCAAGAGAGGTGTGATGGCCCCCTTGGAGAAACATACGAGAAAGGAGCAGTTTACTGTGATCACATTTTTTATTTGGATGGGTGGGAGAAGTGTTAGCGGGAGGGTACAGCCAGGACGTAGATGCCTAACTGAAATAACTTCGTGTTAATCACGCTCCAGTTTTACTGCAACTGAAAAAGGCGATATCTGGAAGTTTATTGTCTGTAATGATGAGCGCACAGTAGAATACTATGAGCGCAGACTAGAGTACTTTCAGAGAGAGATCAAGTGAACAAGCAAATGTGGTGATTTTAATATTTTACGAAGCCTAATAGAAAACCTCCAGGCCTTTCTGCAGGTCTACGCACTTTTCTGGGATTCGACTTCTCAGCGCTGAGGAGGAGAACACGGCAAGTACTATAACCCGATTCCCAGAAACTTCGCTCATTGGAAGAGCAGTCAAAATAAGTGAAAATAAGTCAAAATAGTAGAACCGCTCGGCCACACCGGCCGGCATGGAATAAGGAACATTTATTTCTATTACCCAGCTGAAACAGCTTTCTTTACGAAGAAGAGCATAAAATTCTACTTGTTTGATGATGATGATGATGCAGGCTTGTGGGGCGCTCAACAACGTGGTCATCAGAGCTCGTACAAGTTCCAATCTTTCCATTTCCAGTCTCGCCACTGCCCAAATGATGATGAGGTGATGAGGACAACACAAACACCCAGTCCCCGGGCGGAGAAAATCCCCGACCCAGCCGGGAAGTGAAGCCGGTACGCCGCGATCCAGAGGCAGCATCTACTCATTTGAGCTGTAACAATTCCTCTTTTAGGAGATACTTTTTTACATTCTATTTCATTGAAATTTTTGTTCATCTGTCGTTCTGGTCGTAAGCATTTAAGTAATGTTAGAGGTTTTAGCTGGTGTAGCTAGAAGAACAACAGAAATGAAGGGCTTTCTCACACATCTGTAACTTGTGCTGCAGTGACGCCAGGAAAGACTGTGCTCCAAGTCGTTTCCACGTACCTTTCCAGGTAATCACATAAATGACCACAGTGAACAGGCAGTAAAGGGACGTTGTCCAAGCAGTGCAAGTTTTTCCCAACACAAGCCAAATCTGAAAACATAAACCGGGAACATCTTATTTAACTTTTTAGATTTCTTAAGTTTAATTTCTGAACTAAAGAATTGTTTCAGCAATCTAGCTTACAAGTACACTATTGCCCATTAAAATTGCAACACTACGAAGGATAGAAAGTAACGAAATTTTACTTGTTATGCTGATACAGTTTAGTATGGGCAGTAAATGGTTAATTTTATGTGTGATTTACGAGTATACAGAGCGCAAAATTTCATTCATAGAAACCTGGCGGCAACATCGGCTCTATCACAGCTGGACATCGTGTCAAAGTAATTTCCGATGACTGACGTGGGTGCATTGTTCCATGCTATTCAACTATACATGAGAGGTCGTCAATCATAATGGCTGGTGAATGCTGGTACCCCAGGCTTTCAGCACCAGAAGACCAGGCGTTTTCAATGAGCGACAGATCTGGAGAAAACGCTGGCCAGGCCAGCAGTCAACTATCATCTGTATTGAGGTAGATCAGGGCAGCACATGCAGTATACTGTCTTGCAGTACCTTTGTTGTATCGTCCAGAGATCGCAGACCACATCGAAGACGGCAACGCGAACCGGTACCACAGACATTAGCGGGGACTTGCTGCAAACCGCAACGACGTATTGGAGGTGCTGCGAAAAACTATGCCTCCCTCTCAGCACAAGCAGCGCCATCACTCTGATGTCAACATAGTGTCAAACATGCAAGAGCTCGACTCCAGTTCGAGACCTCAGCTACAGCAGCAAACATCATTGTGTAGGGCCGTCGAGTTGTTAAAGTATATGATGAACTCATTCTGTTCTAACTGTCGACCATTGCACCCCAAGAGAAGAGTTTGTTAATTGGTGCGGTAAGTGATACTTTGCTGTTCAATGACAACTGTGAATTATCCTGTACGCTTGTGTCAAATATGTGTGTCAAAGTTAAGTAAATCTTTTATTCATTAATACAATAAAGTGAACTAATATTTCATGAGTTTTAGTCTGATGAGCCATCTCACCGTTCAATCAAACAGCATACGATTCTGGCCGAGCGAAGGTAGAAGGATGCTGCATTGGATCATTAAGTCGGTCAGGGGCCGTATCCTGATGGCTGAAGCGGTTAAGGTAACCGGTGTGAGAAACGGCAAATCCAGGTCCGAGTCACTCTCCTGCATGAATTTTGAACTTGCCATTACTTAACACAATGCCCTGTGCGGCTGGAAATCACTAACTCCCAGTCATCCATTCCTTTTCTTTCCTCGTTCTCTATATCGTATCAAAGTACATTAGAATTGCTACACCAAGAAGAACTGCAGATGATAAACGGGTATTCATTGGACAAATATATTATACTAGAACTGACATGTGATTACATTTTCATGCAATTTGGGTGCATAGATCCTGAGAAATCAGTACCCAGAACAAGCACCTCTGGCCATAATAACAGCCTTGATGCGCCTGGGCATTGACTCAGAGCTTGGATGGCGTGTACAGGTACAGCTGCCCATGCGGCTTCAAAACGATACCACAGTTCATCAAAGAGTAGTGACTGGCGTATTGCGACGAGCCAGTTGCTCGAACCCAAAACCAGACCTTTTCAATTGGTGAGAGATCTGGAGAATGTGCTGGGCAGGGCATTTTCTGTATCCAGAAAGGCCCGTACAGGACCTGCAACATGCGGTCGTGCATTATCCTGCTGAAATGTGGGGTTTAACCCGAATGAAGGGTAAGCCACAGGTCATAACACATCTGAAATGTAACGTCCACCGTTCAGAGTGCCGTCAATACGAGCAAGAGGTGACCGAGACGTGTAACCAATGGCACCCCATACCATCACGCCGGGTGATACGCCAATATGGCGATGACGACGCTTCCAATGTGCGTTCACCGCGATGTCGCCAAACATGGATGCGACCATCATGATGCTGTAAACAGAACCTGGATTCATCCGAAAAAATGACGTTTTGCCAATCATGCACCCAGGTTCGTCGTTGAGTACACCATCGCAGGCGCTCCTGTCTGTGATGCAGCGTCAAGGGTAACCGCAGCCATGGTCTCCGAGCTGATAGTCCATGCTGCTGCAAACGTCGTCGAACTGTTTGTGCAGATGGTTGTTGTCTTGCAAACGTTCCCATCTGTTGAGTCAGGGATCGAACGTGGCTGCACGATCCGTTACAGCCATGTGGATAAGATGCCTGCCATCTCGACTGCTAGCGATACGAGGCCTTTGGGATCCAGCACGGCGTTCCGTATTACCCTCCTGAACCCACCGATTCCATATTCTGCTAACAGTCATTGGATCTCGACCAACGCGAGCAGCAATGTCGCGATACCTGAAACCGCAATCGCGATGGGGTACAATCCGACCTTTATCAAAGTCGGAAACGTGATGGTACGCAATTCTCCTCCTTGCACGAGGCATCACAACAACGTTTCACCAGGCAACACCGGTCAACTGCTGTTTGTGTATGAGAAATCGGTTAGAAACATTCCTCATGTCAGCACGTTGTAGGTGTCGCCACCGGCGCCAACGTTGTGTGAATGTTCTGAACAGCTAATCATTTGCATATCACAGCATCTTCTTCCTGTCGGTTAAATTTCACGTCTGTAGCACGTCATCTTCGTGGTGTAGCAATTTTAATGACCAGTAGTGTAGTTTCCTCTGGTCACAACAATCTTGGTGAAAGACAGCAACACAGAGACGTCGAAGACACGGTTCTACAAAAGGCCGTAACACGTCAGTAATGTAATGCTTGTTGCCCCAGTTACCAGCTGTTAGAATCAGAGGTCATCGTTCTGTCTATCGGAGAGCATATCTCACCACCACGTCAGGCGTTGGACCAGTAAGGCAAGGACGAATGGAGTTTGTCAACGTTTCTTCTCTTCTGGACCTCCACACATGGGTACGTCCATCGTGACGCTTTGCGCAAAGGAGTGAGACGTCTGAAAATATGAGATGGTGCCAATCCAGCATCCACTGTCGTTGTTGGGCTTACCAATGACAGCACACCTCTCTGCTGCGGCGACTAGCTGGCCTGCAGAAGATGAGTCAAGCTATGTCTAGACACATACGTATCTGGCAAAGAATGGTTTCTTTATATCACCTAGGAAGTCTTCGGTTATAGTCTTCAGCAGACATAGGATTCCTCCCACGGAGGCGCTGAAGCTTCGGCCGAATGATACCAGTCAAACGACGGTGAAACACCTTGGACTTTATATCGGCCACAGTGCTCGGTGGGAGAAACATACCATCTACATCCACATCTACAACTACATGGATACTCTGCAAATCACATTTAAGTGCCTGGCAGAGGGTTCATCGAACCACATTCACAATTCTCTATTATTTCAATCTCGTAAGGCGCGCGGAAAGAATGAACACCTATATTTTTCCGTACGAGCCCTGATTTCCCTTATTTTATCGTGGTGATCGTTCCTCCCAATGTAGGTCGGTATCAACAAGGTATTTTCGCATTCGGAGGAGATAGTTGGTGATTGGAATTTCGTGAGAAGTTTCCGTTGCAACGAAAAACGACTTTCTTTTAGTGATGTCCCGCCCAAATCCTGTATCGTTTCTGTGACACTCTCTCCCATATTTCGAAATAGTACAAAACGTGCTGCCTTTCTTTGAACTTTCCCGATGTACTCCGTCAGTCCTATCTGGTAAGGATCCCACACCGCGTAGCAGTGTTCTAAAAGAGGACGGACAAGCGTAGTGTAGGCAGTCCCCTTAGTAGGTCTGTTACATTTTCTAAATGTCATGCCAATAAAACGCAGTCTTTGTTTAGCCTTCCCCACAACATTTTCTGTGTGTTCCTTCCAATTTAAGTTGTTCGTAATTGTAATACCTAGGTATTTAGTTGAATTTACGGCTTTCAGATTAGACTGATTTATCGTGTGATCGAAGTTTAACGAGTTCCTTTTAGCATTCATGTGGATGACCTGACACTTTTCGTTATTTAGGGTCAACTGCCACTTTTCGCACCATTCAGATATCTTTTCTAAATCGTTTAGCAGTTTGTTTTGATCTTCTGATGACTTTATTAGTCGATAAACGACAGTGTCATGTGCAAACAACCGGAGACGGCTGCTCAGATTGTCTCCCAAACCGTTTATATAGATAAGGAACAGCAAAGGGCCTATAACACTACTTCGGGGAACGCCAGAAATCACTTCTGTTTTACTCGATGACTTTCCGTCAGTTACAACGAATTGTGACCTCTCTGACAGTAAATCGCAAATTCAGTCACATAACTCAGACGACATTCCATAAGCACGCAATTTCACTACGACCGCTTGTGTGGTACAGTTTCAAAAGCCTTCCGGAAATACGGAATCGATCTGAAATCCCTTGTCAATAGCACTCAGCACTTCATGTGAATAAAGAGCTAGTTGTGTTTCACAGGAACGATGTTTTCTAAACCCATGATGACTGTGTGTCAACAGACCATTTTCTTCGAGGTAATTCATAATGTTCGAAGATAATATATTTTCCAAAATCCTGCTGCATATCGACGTTAACAATGTGGGCCTGTAATTTAGTGGATTATTCCTACTACCTTTCTTGAATATTGGTGTGACCTGTGCAACTTTCCAGTCTTTGGGTACGGATCTTTCGTCAAGCGACCGGTTGTATATGTTAAGTACGGAGCTAATACTCCAGCATACTCCGAAAGGAACCTAATTGGTATACAGATTGGACCAGAAGACTTGCTTTAAGTGATTTATGTTGCTTCACTACTCCGAGGATATTTACGTCTACGTTACTCATAGAAGCTGTTACAAAACTGGGAAGTCCAATACAACATTTGAAGCTCACAAGGTGCAAACTGGGCAGCGGATATGGATATTGGACTAAGGCTGCATTGTGATTTGTTAAGTCCATAAATGCACCAAGTTTGGCTTCGTTGTCGGTCAGCTGCTGACAGATGTCCAGGACGATGAGACAAATGTCAGTACAAAGCACTCAGGATATGCCAGGGGGCCTAGCAGTCCCCACCAACTAACGGTCTTTTATATGTAACAAATCAACCTACCCTACATCTACGTCGCGAATACCCGAGTGCGAAATTTTTAGCCAAACGGTCGCAGTTCGCACAAGTACAGATGTTAAGAGGGGCGTTCAGTAAGCAATGTAACACTTTTCTTATCTCGGCCAGTTTTGGTTGATAAAATGTGGAATCTGATGTGGGATATCATGGAATATTCCCATTTGAGGCTATACAGTTTCATAAAGCTGAGATAGGTGGCAGTGTTATAGATAGCTTTCCAAATGGCGTCTGTAACCGAGGTGCGTTCCAAGCAAAGCTGTCATCGAGTTTCTTCTGGCGAAAAGCCAAGCTTCGCAGATATTCACAGGCGCCTGCAGAATGTCTACGGAGAACTGGCAGTGAACAAAAGCACGGTGAGCCATTGGGCGTGTTGTCTGTCATCACTGCAACAAGGTCGCGCAAACTTGTCGGATCTCCCGCGTTCCGACCAGCCTGCAGTGTTCGAATGTACGGACACACTCATTTGAGGTGATCGACGGATCAGAATCGAGCATCTCGCTGCTCGACTGGACGTCTCTGTTGGCAGTACTGACACACGCGTCCACTAGTCGGGGTAATCAACGGTGTATGCCTGCTGGGCTCATCTGCGGACTAACAGACCTTGAAGGGCAACGGGAGATCGTCCGTGCGGAGTTGCTTGTGCGTTACGAGGCAGTGCTTGACAATTTTTTGTCGAACATTTTCACAGTCGATGATACTTGGCTTCATAACTTAGGAACGGAAACAAAATGGCAATCGATGGAGTGGCGCCGCACCAACTCTCCTCCAAAGGAAAAGTTGGAAGTCGCACCTTTGTACTACCCTCAAGAAACTGAAGAAAAGACTTTACGCCACAAAAATGAAAACGATCATCTCCTTCGCCATGACAAGTCAAGCCCGTACACAAGTCTGCGCACTGGAGAGGAGCTCACAAAACTTCATTGGACCGTTCTTCCTCATCCACCTAACAGCCCGGATGTCCCACGTTCCGACTTCCATCTGTTTGGCCCAATGAAGGAGGCACTCCACAGGAACTACTACGTGCATGATGGGGACGTTATAAATGCAGCAGACTTTACCTCTGACGTCGCCTAGTAGAGTGGTGCCATAGGGGCATAAAGGCCCTTCCAGTTAAATGGCGTAAGGCCATTCGTATTGAACAGAAATTACGTTGAAAAATAGGGGTTGGTAGCCAAATGTGTGGGAAATAATACGGTGTATTCGAACCCTGAATAAAACCAACCTGCTTTCAGAAAAAAATGTGTTGCATTACTTAATGAATGCCCCTCCTACAAGACCTCTATCCCTTAACGGGTTGTGCTATACGTCCAGATACTCGCGCAGTGAAAGTCTCCTCCTCTTGTTCTCGGATCGGTGATAATCGATTTCTCAAACGAAGCGTGTGTACACAACAGTTACTGTGAAGTTGTATTTGACCTGGACTTTGGTTGTTGTTCGGAGCGGATAACCACGCCTTCTTCGGAACACACTAAAACTACAATGTTGGACCATGCCTCTTTTGTCAGTTTGTAGTTTTAGTATGTTCCGAAGAAGGCCTGGTTATCCCCGCCGAAACCTAGGTCAACATCCGGTTTCAATTTGCAACGGAGGCGGATTCTTTATACCCATTAAAGGCAAGACTCATCTACAGCGACCCTTCGAAGAATTAAGATGGATGTGATTGTGCTTACTGCGATAGCAGCTGCCATGGAACGTATATCAAGCTCCCTAAGGAACTCATGATTACGGCGGTTGAGTTTCTGGCTCTTCTTCGATCCGTTCGAATACGCCGGGACGCACTTGTTTTCTAAGTTCGTTAGCCTTTCTGGTTCCACATCAGCACTGGAACTATCCAGACAGCCGGCCGAAGTGGCCGTGCGGTTAAAGGCGCTGCAGTCTGGAACCGCGAGACCGCTACGGTCGCAGGTTCGAATCCTACCTCGGGCATGGATGTTTGTGATGTCGTTAGGTTTAACTAGTTCTAAGTTCTAGGGGACTAATGACCTCAGCAGTTGAGTCCCATAGTGCTCAGAGCCATTTGAACCATTTGAACTATCCAGACATCCGGACGGTGGACGATGCTACAATTCAATGGTATATTACATAATGAATCTGATGTTTCAAATGACAAATAGGAATCAGGAAGTTACCGAATGCTGTGTAAAATCGCATTATGGCCAAGCAAAGAAACGTAAAACAAGCTAGTCAAATCAGCGTTTTGTGGCAGAGAGATCTCTTGAACGTTATTAAATTGTCAATCTGGCACAGGATAGCAAGATACATCCAAATACAAAGGCGAAGATCATGCCAAAGTGAAGCCGATGCTCATCCCTAGCCTTTGACACGAGAAACATCGATGCTCCAGCTGACTGAAGAAACTATAAGGCTCCTCACATGCAAGCACGACTGTTACAGGAAGCATCTATTTCGTACTGGTCTGGTTCCATCCCCATTTTGCGTATGTGGTGAAGAAGAGGGTGTCAGTCACATGCACGAACACATACAACGCTACAATGTCGAGTCACCACCGGATGCCGTTTGCCGATGTGTGTCACCGTGATGCTCCGCTTGAAAGACTTGAGAATTTTATATGCCGTTTTGTTGGAAGAGAAGATCAACTACGAATACGGTTCTCCGGAATTTTTTCTCTATGATGATGTGTAATGTATTAAATCCAATGTGCAAGTCGTTCTTCAATGCGTTAAACATTACCGTGAGGTGACAAAAGTCATGAGATCCCTCCTGCCGGGCCTGCTTTTGCCTGCTGTAGCGCATCATCTCGACGTGGCACAGACTCAACAAGCCGTTGGAAGTCCTAAGCAGACACACTGAGCCACGCTGCCTCTATAGCCGTCCATAACTGCGAAAGTGTTGCCTGTGCAGGATTTTGTGCACAAACTGACCTCTGTGGTATGTCTCATAAATGTTCAATGGGATTCATATCGGGCGATCAGGTTAGCCAAATCATTTGCTCCAATTTCCCAGCATGTTGTTCAAACCAGTCGCGAACAATTGCGGCCCAGTGACACGGGGTATTGTCCTGAAGTCTATGAATGGCTGGAAATGTTCCGCAAGTAGTCGAATATAACCATTTCCAGTCAATGATCGGTTCTGTTGGACCAGAGGACCCAATCAACACCATGTAGACACAGCCTACGGCGCCACCCCCAGCTTGGACAGTGCCTTGTTCTATGGCCTCGTGGGGATCTGCGCCACACTGCAACCCTACCATCAGCTCTTACAAACTGAAGTCGGGAACCATCTGACCAGGCCACGGTTCTCCAGTCGTCTAGAGTGCAACCGAAACGGTCAGGAGGCCAGGAGAAGGGCTGCAGGTGATGTCGTGCTGTTAGCAAAAGCATTCGCGTCAGCCGTCGGATACCGCTGCCGCGTGGGGTAGCCGCGCTGTCAGGGGAGCCTTGCCACGGTTCGCGTGGCTCTCCCCGTCGGAGGTTCGAGTCCTCCCTCGGGCATGGGTGTGTGAGTTGTCCTTAGTGTAAGTTACTTTAAGTAGTTTGTAAGCCTAGGGACCGATGACCTCAGCAGTTTGGTCCCAAAGGAACTTACCACAAATTTCCAAACTTTTTTCAGCTGCCACAGCACATTAACACCAAACTTCGCCGCACTGTCCTTACAAATACACTACTAGCCATTAAAATTGCTACACCACGAAGATGGCGTGTACAGACGCGAAATTTAACCGACAGGAACAAGATGCTATGATATGCAAGTGATAACTTTTCAGAGAATTCACACAAGGTTGGCGCCGGTGCCGACACGTACAACGTGCTGGCAAGAGCAAAGTTTCCAACCGATTTCTCATACACAAACAGCAGTTGACCGGCTTTGCCTGGTGAAACGTTGTTGTGATGCCTCGTGTAAGGAGGAGAAGTGCGTACCATCATGTTTCCGACTTTGATAAAGGTCGGATGGTAGCCTATCGCGATTGCGGTTTATCGTATCGCGACATTGCTCCTCGCGCTGGTCGAGATCCAATGACTGTTGGCAGAATATGCAATCGGTGGGTTCAGGAGGGTAATACGGAACGCCGTGCTGGATCCCAACGGCCTCGTATCACTAGCAGTCGAGATGACAGGCATCTTATCCGCATGGCTGTAACGGATCGTGCAGTCACGTCTCGATCCCTGGGTCAACAGATGGGACGTTTGCAAGACAACAACCATCTGTACGAACAGTTCGACGACGTTTGCAGAACCACGGACTATCAGCTCGGAGACCATAGCTGCGGTTACCCTTGACGCTGCATCACAGACAGGACTGCCTGCGATGGTGAATTCAACGACGAACCTTGGTGCACGAATGGCAAAACGTCATTTTTTCGGATGAATCCAGGTTCTGTTTAGAGCATCATGATGGTCGCATCCGTGTTTGGCGACATCGCGCGCAACGCACTTTGGAAGCGTGTATTTGTCATCGCCATACTGGCGTATCACCTGGCGTGATGGTATGGGTTGCCATTAGTTACACGTCTCGGTCACCTCCTCTTCGCATTAACGGCACTTTGAATAGTGAACGTTACATTTCACATGTGTTACGACCCGTGGCTCTACCCCTCATTGGATCCCTGCGAAACCCTACATTTCAGCAGGATAATGCACGACCGCATGTTGCAGTTCCTGTACGGGCCTTTCTGGATACAGAAATTGTTCGACTGCTGCCCTGGCCAGCACATCTCCCGATCTCTCACCAATTGAAAACTCCTGGTCAATGGTGGCCGAGCAACTGGCTGGTCACAGTACGCCAGTCACTATTCTTGATGAACTGTGGTATCGTGTTGAAGCTGCATGAGCAGCTGTACCTGTACACGTCATCGAAGCTCTGTTTGACTCAATGCCCAGGCGTATCAAGGTCGTTATTACGGCCAGTGGTGCTTGTTCTGAGTACGGATTTCTCAGGATCAATCCACCCAAAGTGCGTGAAAATGTAATCACATGTCGGTTCTGGTACAATATATTTGTCCAATGAAGACCCGATTATCATCTGCAATTCTTCTTGGTGTAGCAATTTTAATGGCCAGTAGTGTACGTTCTTCGTACGTCCCTCATTGACTTCTGCGGTGATTTTATGCAGCATTGCTTGTCTGTTACATGTACATCTACATCTACATAGTTAGTCCACAAGCCACCGTACGGTGCGTGGCGGAGGGTACGCTAGTCATTTCGTTTCCTGTTCCTCTGGTAAATAGAGTGAGGGAAAAACGACTGTCTATATGCCTGTGTATTAGTCTTAATTTTTCGTATCTTATCATCTTGGTCCTTATGCGCAATGTATGTTGGCGCCAGTAGAATCGTTCGGCAGTCAGCTTCAAATGCCAGTTCTCTAAATTTTCTCAACAGTGTTAGCACCGACAATCCTATGCACACGGCACTGCTCGGTCGTTAAGTGAAGACCGCCGGCCTCAAATTTGGTATTCTAGGCATACTCTTGACACTGTGGACCTCGGAATACTGCATTTTTTGACAATTTCCGAAATGGAATATCCCATACGCCTAGCTAGAAATACCACTGCGCGTTCTAAGTCTGTTAATTCCCGTGGTGCATCTATAACCACGTCGGGAACCTTGTCACGTGAATCACCTGAGCACAAACGACAGCTCCGTCAATGGACTGCACTTTTAGATCCTGTGTACGCGATACTGCTTCCATGAGCATATGTGCACATCGCTATTGTCACCGCGAAGTATATTTGTAATGAGGGCTGTATGAGTCCTGCTCAGAGGCCAGAATAAGAAAAAGAAGTGAAAGCAGCTGTAACAAAGGTCTCTGTATTGACAGGCCGTCTGGTGCCCCAAACGTCGTCCTTCTATCCACGTGGATACTTGTCCTGCTGGAAACAAGCTCATTTGCTGACTCACGGCACGTGATGAGGCTGTACGATCCTGCATGGCTGACCAAACTACAAGTCTGTCCTTTCGGGCGCTAGTCATATGGGGCCATTTAGATCCTGCATAGTGTTGAGTACAGCCCTCTGGAACCTGTCAGTTCGTCCACCTCGGTAGCTGCGCAGTTAGCTCGGTGGGCTGTTATCCGAGGGGGCCAGGGTTCGAGTCCCGGCTTTCAGCGCTCAGGGGCTGGGTGTTGCACTGTCCTGCCATTCGTATCGTCATGATCGACATTCTACTCTCCGCCCCCGGTAGCTGAGTGGTCAGCGCCAGAATGTCAATCCTCGGGGCCCGGGTTCGATTCCCGGCTGGGTCGGAGATTTTCTCCGCTCAGGGACTGGATGTTGTGATGTCCGAATCATCATCATTTCATCCCCATCGACGCGCAAGTCGCCGAAGTGGCGTCAAATAGAAAGACTTGCACCTGGGGAACGGTCTACTCGACGGGAGGCCCTAGTCACACGACATTTATTTACATACTACTGTTGAGATGGGTGTATAAGCGCGTCCCGAAAGCCAATGAATTTAAAAGCGAATTATAATAAACAAACCCGTCGGTCCCATAGTTGTGGGATGTCGAGAAGTGAGGACAACTCAGTCTGCACAGGCCGCTTTCCTCGAGCTGTCGAATTCCGGCACTTGCTGGTAGACATTCCTACGTCTTACGGGAGACATAACATCATATTCTCACAAATAATGAACCTTTGAATGCGATTACTGAATCACAAACCTGCTGCATAATCTTTCCTTACATACAGAATGTATACGGTGTTAGTCCTAACCACTTTGCGCGGTTACACTGAACAGCTGATCTTTTACCCATCCAAGTGTGTTCTCCATTTCATGACTTAACGTTTAATGCATGGCGCCTTCTTGACGTTGCAGTTTTAATTAGCAGCAGTGTAGCTGTGCAGAAATTTACCAGTCAACCCCAGATTGAAACTGGTAGTCTGAAGTTTACTAAGGGAATCTGTAGACCGTGCGCTTCTTAACCGATTGTCACAACGTTATTGGAAATGTTAGAGAACAGTGCATTATTAGCAGCCTTCGCAGTAGAGTAATTGGCGATTCGTGCGGCCTTGTGCAGTGGAGGGCGATACGGTAGATGTCTTCCTCCTCAGCACAAACACAAACAGACAACGGGGACTGATGTCAACCGATGCTATGCAGGAGACTTTCAGAAGCAGTAGGTGCAAAATGGCTCTGAGCACTATGGGACTTAACATCTGAGGTTATCAGTCCCCTAGCACTTAGAACTACTTACACCTAACTAACCTAAGGACATCACACACATCCATGACCGAATCAGGATTCGAACCTGCGACCGTATCGGTCGCGCGGTTCCAGACTGAAGCGCCTTGAGCCGTTCGGCCACTCCGGCCGGCAGAAGCAGTAGGGATCGATTCTTTGGCGTGGGTTGTAGGTTCTGAAGCTGAAGGTTGGCATTCGACAACCAACGAACTGATAGCAAATGGTGTGTTTGTGCGAGAGCAGCTAACGGAGATCCGTTCATTGCACAACAAACGCAGTGTATGTGAAAACTGTTGATACAAACTTGTAGGACTTGTAGAGATGACCGAGCGAGGTGGCGCAGTGGTTAGACACTGGACTCGCATTCGGGAGGACGACGGTTCAATCCCGCGTCCGGCCATCCTGATTTAGGTTTTCCGTGATTTCCCCAAATCGCTCCAGGCAAATGCCGGGATGGTTCCTTTGAAAGGGCACGGCCGACTTCCTTTCCCATCCTTCCCTAATCCGATGAAACTGATGACCACGCTGTCTGGTGTCCTTCCCCAAAACAACCCCAACCCAACTTGTAGAGATGAGTGAGTGCCTAATTTCTTGAACAGGAGCCCATGTCCGGAAACGTACCGTTTCCATTCCAAGACGTTTTAAATTCAGACGTGTAACGCGTCTACATCTTCTGTGGGAAAGAGAAAAGTCTGAGAGTTGCTTGTCCCGGTATGCAATCGGGTAGACAATATGACGTGTGCTACGTCACAGGGTCACGTGATTTTATAGCGCATCACTATGCTGGGTTCCTTTTTCTTTTGCAACAATGTAGACACGTAATGTTTACGAGTTAATACAAACAAATGTGCTGAAGCAATACATGGATGTTTCCTTATGTTTTCTTTAGAATTTTTACCTATTAATTGCACTTCGTCACACCTAATTCAGTTCCCCATGCAGAAGTGCGTGAGTTAAACATCTGAAATGAATTCGTCGTAGAACGAAAACGGTACTTTTTCTGACATGGGTCCCTGTTCAGAATATTATGTACCTACTCCCCTCTACAAGTCCTAAAGGTTTTTATCGTGAATTTTCAAACATCCCGCGTTTACTGCGTAATGAACGGATCCGCGTTATTTGCTCAAACAAAAACACGCCATTCCTGTAAAGCAAATTTCAGAACACCCTGTATATGTATATTTTACGTATGATGTAACTGCAGATTAAAAATGCCAATTGCAAATTATGTGCTACACTATTTGTGACAAAGTATAAAAAAGGAACTGTCAAAATGTTTCATTAATGTTTTGTTAAATAATTTTGTATCAAAGCCTTGCCGAAAGCTAAAGACTCTGGACAAACAAAGTTGAATCTATCCCTAAATGAGGCCTGCGACAGTGAAGTTACCATACTATGTGTGAATCAGTATATTATGTTCCTAGTGGCTACGGCCAACTGAAGACGATGATTATGCTTCCGGATAGAATATACCGAAAAAAGTTGATACATGTTTTATGAATGGAAGGCATTTTCTTGCAAGGGCAGGCACTAGCCACCTGTCGTTTTTTTGTAGCATCTGTAAAATACGAGGCGCCTGTGTGGGTTCCAGAACTTGTATCTGAGTGACTAATTAATTAACCTTCCATCTTGTCGTCGGTAGTTTTGCATGCTGCAGTACACGTTTTGCTGTTTCAGAGGAGTATCTCATCTCGTGCTTCAGTGGCTGTATAAGGCAAAGTTAATTTACACTAATTAATTAGGAAATACGATATCACGCACCGTCATACTGTCGCTTGCAGGAGAGGTTTGTTCCGACTTGACCAGAGATGCACGTGGCAATCCTCACTGCTGCTCCTCTTTGAAGTTACAAGATGAACACTTCAGTAATTCACACCTGCGCAAGTCGTCTGCTCCTCACAAACGGTAAAAGGGAAGAAAGTTTCGATTAGAGGTTTCATCTGGAAGAATCTTTCTCGCAGTTCTAAATGTTTTTCCTTTGTTACGAGTTGTAATAGGGAAATTGTCTCTGATATACGAGGTTGTTCAAAAAAGTAATGCCTCCGATTTTTTATTGTGAAAGCTGTTGCAGCTTTTTAAATAAAACAAATGTTATTAACGTTCTACATCTCTATTCTTCATGTATACACATTTATTTGTCAACATAGTCACCCTGGCGACGAACAGATTTCTCCCAGCGAGAGACCAGTAGATCGGTTACTGCTTCTATAATGGAAGGCAATCAAGATTTAGGTGAGTTACAGTCGGCGCACGAGGACAGGACATAGCATCTCCGAAGCATCGATGAAGTGGGGATTTTCGCTTACAACCATTTCACGAGTGTACTGTGAATATCAGGAATCTGGTAAAACATCAAATCTCCGACATCGCTGCGGCCGGGAAAACGTCCTCCAAGAACGGGACCAACAACGACTGAAGAAAATCGTTCAATGTGAGAGAAAATTAGTACAGATTTCAATGCTGGGCCATTAACAAGTGTCAGTGTGCGAACCATTCAACGAAACATCATCGATATGAGTTTCGCAGCTGAAGGCCACTTGTGTACCCTTTATGGTTGCACGACACAAAGCTTTACAGCTCGCCTGGGCCCGTCAACAGTGACATTGGACTGTTGGTGACTGGAATCATCTTGCCTGGTCGGACGAGTCTCGTTTCAAATTGTATCGAGCGGATGGACGTGTACGTGTGTGAAGACAACGTCATGAAACCATGGACGCTGCATGTCAGCAGGGGAGTGTTCAGGCTGGTGGAAGCTCTGTAATGGTGTTGGGCGTGTGCAGTTGGAGTAATACGGGACCCCTGATACGTCTAGTTACGACTGTGAGACGTGAGACGTACGTAAGGATCCTGTCTGATCACCTGCATCCATTCATGTCCATTGTGAATTTCGACGGACTTGGGCAATTCCAGCAGGACAATGCGACACCCCACGCACCCAGAATTGATACAGAGTGGCCCCAGGAACACTCTTCTGAGTTTAAACACTTTCGCTGGCCACCTAAATCCGCAGACATGAACATTATTTAGGATACCTGGGATGCCTTGAAACGTGCTGTTCAGAAGAGATCTCCACTACCTCGCACTCTTATGGATTTATGGACAGCTCTGCAGGATTCATGCCGGCTGGTGTGGGCGAGCGTTTCTAGGCGCTTCAGTCTGAAACCGCGCGACTGCTACGGTCGCACGTTCGAATCCTGGCTCGGGCATGGATGTGTGTGATGTCCTTAGGTTAGGTTTAAGTAGTTCTATGTCTCGGGGACTGATGACCTCAGATGTTAAGTCCCATATTGCTCAGAGCCATTTGAACCATTTTTTGCAGGATTCATGGTATCAGTTCCTTCCAGCACTTCTTCAGACTGTAGTCGAGTCCATGCGACGTCATGTTGCATCAATTCTGCGTGCACGTTGGGGTCATACACAATATTAGGCAGGTGTACCATTTTGTTTGGCTCTTCAGTGTATGACAGTGAACCCAAGGCGCCAGATTATTGCAGATGCCACAGCGTTCTTGTGTGTCTGGTATTGTCATGCTAAAGGAAATGGTGCTCCATGTGTGGACGAACTGTTCGAATTCGTGCTGTCAGTTTTCTGAGGATCTTCACGAACCGACACAGTTACTCCACGACGTTGCGCACTACAGTTCGGATTCGTTTACCGGCACACGGTTGCAACTTGCGGCAGCGAAGCGTGAAAGTCAATCTAGTAATGTGCACTACATGTAATACCGCAACCGAGATTGAGAACAGAATAAAAAATTCGGAGACATTACTTTTCAGCACTCCCTCGTACACTGAGTGATCAAAATTAATTAGAAATTCATGGCCTGTGAACGAGCTTCTCGGCAATGGTGAACTTAGTAGCTTGCTGGTGTGCTACTGTCGTGAGCGTCTATGAAAAGTAGTTGGAGGACGGTAGAACCACGAGAATACGACAAGGTATTGCACGTCCAAGTCTGATCACAGAAATAGGTAGTCGGAAGCTTGCCCGCTCTCGAAAGTATGATAGGCAGCAATATGTAGCGGATCCGACGACAGAGTCCAGTGCATGTGCAGGTGCTTCTGCTTCGTAGCACACTGTTCAGCGCACACTGACAAACAGAGTTGAACCGTGATTTATTTTCAAAGAATATTCTTAAGAATTTATTTTATTTACTAGTGATTCATCAAGAACATTAACACATTTAATCACACTATGTAAGCATGGAAGTAGTTGCCAGGGAGTAACTGATGAAATAGTAACCAAATTCCTTTTAACAAATGGGAATTTTATTCACTTTAATAGTGCCTAAAAGCATTTTTTAAAAGAAACAGATTTAAAATTATAATCAGAAAGCACCCCCTAAATATCAAAGTTACAATTCATGCACAGGCAGAATGAAACAAGTTTTGACTGTATGAGCTTTCGGGCAGAGAACCTTACCGCTCCCTTTAGACACGGCCGTAGTTACGACCGCTCACAACAGCCTCTGAAAGACTACACTGGTGCAAATATGCAACACACCTGATAACTTTAAACTAAGAGTTTTAACGATTTACACAAGCACACAAACAATGTACCCCCCGTAGGAGGGATGGAAATCGTACAAAACACTAACAATTAAAATATTAACCTTGCCACCGAAGGTGCAACTTGATTTTAACTTCTAAGAAAAGTCTTACGGTGAAAGGGTGGCAATTTTATATACTAAAATGATCATTTAAATAAAAGCCCATGAAATATAATCTTATATAAAATTCTACAAGGTTGGCCAAACAATAGTTAAGATGCTCTACAGCACACAGATACCACCTCTCAAGATCATAGGCAATAATAGCAAAGTTTCCAAAGATCAAAACATAGTTCAGGTATTAGGCCGTTACACTCCAAGCAATAAATTCGTTAACACACCAAATCCGACAAACATGACAGAGGCAGCTACTAACGTACGGTAGATTGATAGGGAGATTACCGAACAACCCGAACCGCAGGTTGCTGTAACCCGCCCCTACTCCACAAGGGAAAAACGGACCACCCAATTTATAAACAACCACGTTCCCGCGGGTGGGCAAACGGAGAAGAATGGTGGGACGACCCCAAAGCAAAACGGCTGGTGACCTCACCAAGAAAACAAGTAGAATTTAACGAAAGTAAATCAAACAACGTATCACCAATCACTTAACTACTAATAACTGCGACTTCTCGAGAAGACCTGGCGCAGCGCCCCCAAATCGCTCTCCCGAACCGTCCGCTGCCAGCCGCTTCAACGGACGCAGGAAGGCGCGCCGATCTCCCGTCTCACGGGACAAGTCATCTTGTGTCTCGGTGCGCGACCGACCAACCGATCGATCCAACCGCCAATGGCCGTTGCCTGAGCAAACTCGAGCAGACTGGCGACCTAACGCGCAACCGGGCAACCACTCGCTGAGTTCTCTTACTGGCGGAGTGGAAAAGACTCTCATTTCGCCGTCTTTAAGGGTTGAACCGAACGACAGACATACTAGCACTCCGAACGACAGACAGACACTAACTGCCTAACAAATGCGGACGAGAGACACGCTAGCAAGCTGGGGACGAGAGACTGACCGACTGGCGAGCTCATAGCGCCCCTTAAATGCACGTGAACAGGCAACCTTTCCCATTTCCCATCAGGAGGAGACACCAAAGGAACGGAGGGCGACTGTTTCACATAACGCGCTGCGGCGCGCTCTTCAAAACACCAGTTTTTACCACGGCTAAATAGTGTTTCTGCAGCAGGTCAGCTTTACATGTTCTCCATGTTCACGAAATAAAATCGGCAATTACAATTGCAGTGGGTACTAGATCATCGAGATTCGGCAGTGGACGCGCAGGATTAGCCGAGCGGTCTGGCGCTGCAGTCATGGACTGTGCGGCTGATCCCGGCGGTGGTTCGAGTCCTCCCTCGGGCATGGGTGTGTGTGTTTGTCCTTAGGATAATTTAGGTTAAGTAGTGTGTAAGCTTAGGGACTGATGACCTTAGCAGTTACGTCCCATAAGATTTCACACACATTTGAACATTTGAACATTCGGCAGTGGATCAACGGAAACGTGTCGTCTGGTTGGGTAATCACGTTCCTTCTCACGTCAATTGTCGTGTCTGAATACGCCGTCATCCAGACGAATAGTTGCCAGAAACATGCACTGCGCCACAGACGCGGGGCGTTGGGGACAGTCTACTGATATGGTTGGGGTCAGTCACCTGAGATTCCGTGTGAGCTCACTTAGCAGACGAAGGCCCCATGACAAATATGGACCACCTGCACTCCTAGGTGCCTGATGCCTTCTCCGACGCCGCTACCACGTTCCAGCAGAAAAACTGCACCTGTTATTGGGCCAAAATGGAAAGGACATATATCATGGAGGGATGCAGGTTACCTGCAATAATGCTCACATAGTCCACATTTGTCATGGCACCTTAAACTACTATCTCAGCTCACATTGAAGCCCAGATGAAAGCCCCCCATACCATTATACTGTCACCAAAGGCCTGCATCCGTGGCGCAGTGTTGTTTCGAGCAGCCATTCGTCTGGGCTTTAGGAACGTGGTGGTGAGCTGATGCTGCTATCCGCCAGATCGGAGCCCAGAAATCAGTGGCTTCTAATTCACGGAAACTGCGTACACATCCGGTGTCATGCGTCTCCAGAAACCTAGCGAGCGCTTGTCGAATCCATTCGTATGGAGTCGTTGCTGTAACGCGTATGATTGCTGATAATTTTAAAAATACTGGGAATCCGATATATCGATATTTAAATAGTATATTATTGATCTTCTCTATTGCGAGAAAAGAATCGATTTATCGACGCACCGACAAAAAACTATCGATGTACAGGCTTATAAGAACAGCGGCTGCACATGGTACATATACTGCCGGTTTTGGATATGTATATTTAAGTATTGATTTAACAATACCAGAGCGGAGATGCTGAGTCACGATAAAAAGATTCACACACTCATAGCTTTCGGCCATTAAGTCTTTGTGAGCAGTAGACACACACACACTCACGCACACACACACTCACGCAAACGCAACTTGCACACACGTCTGCAGTCTCAGAGAGCTGAAACTGCACTGTATTATTACATTCCATCCCGGATTTTCCATTGTTTCATTAAGTATTGATTTATTATTAGATTTCTATACTTCAACAAGCTAGTTACCTGCTTATCCCCCGTAGAGCAAGAACTGAAAGGAAAGCCATGCACGTTCACGCTTGGGATAACCACTTCGCTAACAATGGTAACTGCATGTAAGTGGCACAATGAAAGGTGTCCGATGGGTATATCGTTCGGTTTCGTCACATACCGGGCTTGTCTGGAACACTTAGCGCCGACTTCCCTGTCTTTTTATTTCTGCAAACGCTACGGATCTAGCAGTTCTAGTGTCAAAATTGTGTGGTGAAGTTAAACGTTGCAGTTTGTATTTGTAGCGCCGAGCGCCGATTACGTCAGCATTTCCCCTCATACGTCTCCGCCCAACGCAAAAGCCAGTCTTGTCATTTTGATTGTTGTCACCTTTCTCAGCAGCTGTTTTTGAAGAAGGCCGATGTGAAGAAATAACACGCAAGTTGCGTTAAGAATTGTTTCTTAACGCAACTGTTGAATATTTCTTCACATGGGAAGCCTTCTTATTCCATTGACACCGCCACCATGCAATGCAGTTAGTCTTCTTCTTTGTCCCACCTATATTTGTAGTCAAAGAGAAAGACGACATGTTCGGAACTCAAAAAGTAGTAAGACTCCTTCCTTCAAACTAAAATTATGTTCTAATACAATTTCAAAAGAACAGTTTCATATTATTTTCCTAAAATTGCGAAAAAAGTATAATATAAAATAATAATATCGTCACTACATATTGCCATTTCGATATCGATGTACTGATACATCGCGAAAAAATATATCGCCGACATATATCGATATTTTGAAAAATGCAGTATCTCGATGTTTTATCAACAGCCCTAGTATCGTGATCCAAAGGTAAACAACACGCTGTTAAGTCCCTTTAAAGTCAGTACCGCCATTAGACTGTTTTTTATTTGCAGTGTTACATTTACACGATGATGAATTCAAGAAAGGCAGTAAGAGAAATCCATTAAATTACACGCCCATACCATTAACGTCTATATGGAGCAGGATTTTCGAGCATATATCGCGTTCGAACATTAAGAACTACCTCTAAGAGAATGGTCTATTGACAAATAGCACAGAATTAGAAAACATCGTTCTTGTGAAACACAACTAGGTCTCTACTCACACGAAGTGACCGCTATCGACAAGGGATTTCAAACTGATTCCCTATTTCTACATTTTCATAAAGTTTTTGCACCATACCCCGCATGCGACTTGAAATCAAATTACGCACCTATGCAATATCGTCTGAGTTATGCGACTGGATTCGTGATATACTACCTGAGAAGTCACAGGTCGTAGTAATTGACGGAAAATCATCGAGTAAAATAGAAGTGGTTTCTGGCGTTCCCCAGAGTAGTGCTATAAGCCCTCTGCTGTTCCTTGTCTGTATAAACGATTTTGGAGACAATCTGAGCAGCAGTCTTAGATTGTTTGCAGATGATGCTGCTTTTATCGTCTAGTAAAGTCATCAGAAGCTGAAAACCATTTGCATAACGATTTATGAAAGACATCTGCGTGGTGCGAAAATTGGCAATTACACTCCGTCTTCAGGCCACGAGTGGCCTACCGGGACCATCCGACCACCGTGTCGTGGTCGTGCGGTAGCGTTCTCGCATCCCGCGCCCCGGTTCCCGGGTTCGATTCCCGGCTGGGTCAGGGATTTTCTCTGCCTCGTGATGTCTGGGTGTTGTGTGATGTCCTTAGGTTAGTTAGGTTAATGTAGTTCTAAGTCTAGGGGACTGATGACCATAGCTGTTAAGTCCCATAGTGCTCAGAGCCATTTGAACCGACCACCGTGTCATCCTCAGTGGAGGATGCGGATAGAAGGGGCGTGTGGTCAGCACACCGCTCTCCCGGTCGTTATGATGGTATTCTTGACCGAAGCCGCTACTATTCGGTCGAGTAGCTCCTCAATTTGCATCACGAGGCTGAGTGCACCCCGAAAAATGCCAACAGCGCATGGCGGCCTGGATGGTCACCCATCCAAGTGCCGAACACGCCCTACAGCGCTTAACTCCGGTGATCTCATGGGTACCGGTGTATCCACTGCGGCAAGGCGGTTGCCGAAAATTGGCAATTGACCCCAAATAATAAAAAGTGTATAGTCATCTACAAGATGTGCTAAAAGGAATCCATTGAACTTCGGTTACACGATAAGTCAATCAAATCTAAAGGCCATAAATTCAACTAATTACCTAGGAGTTACAATAAAGAACAGCTTAAACTGCAAAAAACACACATAAAACGTTGGGAAGGAGAACCAAAGATTGGGTTTTATTCGCAGAGAACTTATAAGATGTAACAGATCTACTACTGCCTACACCACGCTTGTCCGTCTTCTTTTGGAGTACTGCTGTGCGATCTGGGATCCTTACCAGATAGGATTAACGGAGTTGTTGTTGTTGTTGTGGTCTTCAGTCCTGAGACTGGTTTGATGCAGCTCTCCATGCTACTCTATCCTGTGCAAGCTTCTTCATCTCCCAGTACCTACTGCAACCTACATCCTTCTGAATCTGCTTAGTGTATTCATCTCTTGGTCTCCCTCTACGTTTTTTCCCTCCACGCTGCCCTCCAATACTAAATTGGTGATCCCTTGGTGCCTCAAAACCCGTCCTACCAACCGATCCCTTCTTCTAGTCAAGTTGTGCCACAAACTTCTCTTCTCCCCAATCCTATTCAATCCTCATAAGTTACGTGATCTACCCACCTTATCTTCAGCATTCTTCTGTAGCACCACATTTCGAAAGCTTCTATTCTCTTCTTGTCCAAACTAGTTATCGTCCATGTTTCACTTCCATACATGGCTACACTCCATACACATATTTTCAGAAACGACTTCCTGACACTTAAATCTATACTCGATGTTAACAAATTTCTCGTCTTCAGAAACACTTTCCTTGCCATTGCCAGTCTACATTTTATATCCTCTCTACTTCGACCATCATCAGTTATTTTTCTCCCCAAATAGCAAAACTCCTTTACTACTTTAAGTGTCTCATTTCCTAATCAAATTCCCTCACCGTCACCCGACTTAATTCGACTACATTCCATTATCCTCGTTTTGCTTTTGTTGATGTTCATCTTATATCCTCCTTTCAAGACACTGTCCATTCCATTCAACTGCTCTTCCAAGTGCTTTGCTGTCTCTGACAGAATTACAATGTCATCGGCGAACCTCAAAGGTTTTATTTCTTCTCCATGGATTTTAATACCTACTCTGAATTTTTCTTTAGTTTCCTTTACTGCTTGCTCAATATACAGATTGAATAACATCGAGGAGAAGCTACAACCCTGTCTTACTCCCTTCCCAACCACTGCTTCCCTTTCATGTCACTCGACTCTTATAACTGCCATCTGGTTTCTGTACAAATTGTAAATAGCCTTTCGCTCCCTGTATTTTACCCCTGTCACTTTTAGAATTTGAAAGAGAGTATTCCAGTCAACATTGTCAATAGCTTTCTCTAAGTCTACAAATGCTAGAAACGTAGGTTTGCCGTTCCTTAATCTTTCTTCTAAGATAAGTCGTAAGGTCAGTATTGCCTCACGTGTTCCAGTGTTTCTACGGAATCCAAACTGATCTTCCCCGATGTTGGCTTCTACTAGTTTTTCCATTCGTCTGTAGAGAATTCGTGTTAGTATTTTGCAGATGTGACTTATTAAACTGATAGTTCGGTAATTTTCACATCTGTCAACACCTGCTTTCTTTCTGATTGGAATTATTTTATTCTTCTTGAAGTCTGAGGGTATTTCGCCTGTTTTATACATCTTGCTCACCAGATGGTAGAGTTTTGTCAGGACTGGCTCTCCAAAGGTTATCAGTAGTTCTAGTGGAATGTTGCCTACTCCGGGGGCCTTGTTTCAACTCAGGTCTTTTAGTGCTCTGTCAAACTCTTCACGCAGTATCGTATCTCCCATTTCATCTTCATCTACGTCCTCTTCCATTTCCATAATATTGTCCTCAAGAACATCGCCCTTGTATAGACCCTCTATATACTCCTTCCACCTTTCTGCTTTCCCTTCTTTGCTTAGAACTGGGTTTCCATCTGAGCTCTTGATATTCATACAAGTCGTTCTCTTATCTCCAAAGTAGGCAGTATCTATCTTACCCCTAGTGAGATAAGCCTCTACATCCTTACATTTGTGCTGTAGCCATCCCTGCTTAACCATTTTGCACTTCCTGTCGATCTAATTTTTGAGACGTTTGTATTCCTTTTTGCCTGCTTCATTTACTGCATTTTTATATTTTCTCCTTTCATTAATTAAATTCAATATTTCTTCTGTTACCCAAGGACTTATACTTGCCCTCGTCTTTTTACCTACTTGATCCTCTGCTGCCTTCACTACTTCATCCCTCAAAGCTACCCATTCTTCTTCTACTGTATTTCTTTCCCCCATTCCTGTCAATTGTTCCCTTATGCTCACCCTGAAACTCTGTACAACCTCTGGTTCTTTCAGTTTATCCAGGTCCCATCTCCTTAAATTCCCACATTTTTGCAGTTTCTTCAGTTTTAATCTACAGGTCATAACCAATAGATTGTGGTCAGGGTCCACATCTGCCCCTGGAAATATCTTACAATTTAAAACCTGGTTCCTAAATCTCTGTCTTAACATTATATAATCTTTCTGATACCTTTTAGTATCTCCAGGGTTCTTCCATGTATACAACCTTCTTTTATGATTCTTAAACCAAGTGTTAGCTATGATTATGTTGTGCTCTGTGCAAAATTCTACCAGGCGGCTTCCTCTTTCATTTCTTAGCCCCAATCCATATTCACCTACTACGTTTCCTTCTCTCCCTTTTCCTACACTCGAATTCCAGTCACCCATGACTATTAAACTTTCGTCTCTCTTCGCTACCTGAATAATTTCTTTTATTTCATCATACATTTCTTCAATTTCTTCGTCATCTGCAGAGCTAGTTGGCATATGAACTTGTACTACTGTCGTAGGTGTGGGCTTCGTATCTATCTTGGCCACAATAATGCGTTCACTATGCTGTTTGTAGTAGCTTCCCCGCATTCCTATTTTCCTATTCATTATTAAACCTACTCCTGCTTTACCCCTATTTGATTTTGTGTTTATAACCCTGTAGTCAGCTGACCAGAAGTCTTGTTCCTCCTGCTACCGAACTTCACTAATTCCCACTATATCTAACTTTAACCTATCCATTTCCAATTTTAAATTTTCTAACCTACCTGCCCGATTAAGGGATCTGACATTCCACGCTCCGATCCGTAGAACGCCAGTTTTCTTTCTCCTGATAACGACATCCTCTTGAGTAGTTCCCGCCCGGAGATCCGAATGGGGGACTATTTTACCTCCGGAATATTTTACCCAAGAGGACGCCATCATCATTTAATCATACAGTAAAGCTGCAAGCCCACGGGAAAAATTACGGCTGTAGTTTCCCCTTGCTTTCAGCCGTTCGCAGTACCAGCACAGCAAGGCCGTTTTGGTTATTGTTACAAGGCCAGATCAGTCAATCATGCCGACTGTTGCCCTTGCAACTACTGAAAAGGCTGCTGCCCCTCTTCAGGAACCACACGTTTGTCTGGCCTCTCAACAGATACCTCTCCGTTGTGGTTGCACCTACGGTACGGCTATCTGTATCGCTGAGGCACGTAAGCCTCCCCACCAACGGCAAGGTCCATGGTTCATGGGGGGGATTAACGGCGGAATCTTTAAACAAAGGCGTTTATTTTTGCGGAATGATCTTGTCACGAAATACAATCACTAACTTTCTTCGCCGAAGGAAAAATATTTCTTTGACGCCGACCTACATAGGCAGAAACAATCACCATCATAATAAGGGGAACAGAGATGATACGGAAAGATACAGGTGTTCGTTTTTTCCGCGAGCCTTTGGAGAGTGAAATAATGGAGAATTAGTGTGAAGGGGGTTCGATGGCCCTCTGACAGTGTGATTTACCTCGTTTCTCAGGGGTTTCTAGGAGAGATGTTGTTAAGGAGTTATATTATACTGTTCAAAGACGAGGTCTCAAACGAAAGTTTGTACTTTGCACTTGTACTATGCCTTCAGAAATGCCTCAGTGTAGCCAGTGAGTCCGTAGAGGATGGTGTAAGTATGACTGGCCGAGCTTTCCTATCCGAGTTTTGCGAAGATTAAGACAATCCGTCCTTTTACTATATTAGTGAACAGCGTGTAGGATTGTTTCTACCTCTTTTGCCTAGAAGCTTTCGAAGTTTATGTCACTCGCAGAAGCAGTATCAGTACCGTCGGGTTGTCTGTAAAGTGCAGTTCTGCTTCCTGTAGAAATGGAAATGACCGTTTGGCGTCATTGGCCGGGAGGCCCTTCACGCGGCAGGTCCGGCCGCCTTGGTGCAGGTCTCATGACATTCGACGCCACATTGGACGACATGCGCGCCGGGTGGGGATGAAATGATGATGAAGACAACACAACACTCACTACCTGTGCGGAGAAAATCCCCGACCCGGCAAGGAATCGAACCCGGGCCCGTAGGACGGCACTCCTTCACGCTGACCACTCAGCTATTGGGGCGGACTCTACTTCCTGTGATTCGATGTGATGAAGCAGGAAGGTATGTTTTCCTGAATAACGTTGGAAAGGGAAGCTATTATGACGTATTTATTTATTAAACAACATTAACTGATAACATCGACACAATTAATAATGATTAACTGAAAACTAACAATTTCCTGAGAGCACGGTCCTACGACAGAACTAGGTTGGAAGGCATCGTATCAGCGATTGACGACTATGGCACGCAGCCTGTACGTTGCACTTGCAATCGTGGTATTTCGTAGCCGTTCGCACGTCTTCCTTAACTGCAACATTATTCATTTATTTTTTACGATGACCGATTTCTGGCATTGTAATATTGTTGTAAGAAACCCGCCAGGATAGCCGAGAGCGCTACCGCGCTGCTTCCTGGACTCGGGTACGCGCGCCGGCCCCGGATCGAATCCGCCCGGCGGGTTAACGACGAGGGTCTGTGTGCCAGCCAGCCTGGATGTGGTTTTTAGGCGGTTTTCCACATCTCGCTAGGTGAATACCGGGCTGGTCGCCACGTTCTGCCTCAGTTACACGACTCGCCGACATCTGACACGTTCGCACTCTTCCATGAATTACACTAGACGCAGATAGCTGCGGTATACTAATTCCATCCCATGGGGTACGGGGTGGCGGCAGGAAGGGCATCCCGCCACCCCTTGATCCTAACCTTGCCAAATCCGTTCCTAACAATGCCGACCCTGCGTCAGTGCGGGACATGGCACCAGTGAAAGAAGAAAGAAAGAAGAATATCGTAAGAAAGTACTAATGGCCTTTAGGCTTCTGCTAATATCTGTGTTGGAAAAAGCGACTTTTATTAGTAAGTGTGTATTAAGCAAGATGACGTGCTTCGCGCCAGAATAACTGTGCTCTCCCTGCTTTCCTCGCTGCTGACGTAACGGGCATTTTCACATCCAGCCACAGCGCCTCACACTGCCGCCTATTCACAACGCCATATGGTCCACCGGCTCCTTCAGGCAGCGAGTGAACTGAAATTTTGTTGCCGAAAGTGTGCATACTGCCGTCCCGCTTTACTCACTGAATGCTACCAGCTGTCTGCAGACGCGATACAAAATTGTAAAACTGGAAAACAGGGAACTAAAATGTGACTTGAACAGAAGGGGTATCTTATAACTTCTAGAAGGGACCACGAGTAAGCATAGTCGCTGCCAGACACAGCGACGAATGAGAAACGCCGGCGTAGACGCGCCCTCAAGACCTTACGTACGCCAGCACTGGAGGATGTTTACTTAACATCAGAGCGGAGTGCCGCTCAACGCAGTCTGCAGTCATAGCCGAAGACGACGGCATCGCCCCACTACAGAACCACCAATGCGAGAGTTGTATTACACAGAACTTGATAGCAAAGTATACAGTCAATTGTACTTAGAGAGAAGAGACTTATCTTCCTACT
This sequence comes from Schistocerca piceifrons, assembly GCF_021461385.2. Taxonomy (NCBI): domain Eukaryota; kingdom Metazoa; phylum Arthropoda; class Insecta; order Orthoptera; family Acrididae; genus Schistocerca; species Schistocerca piceifrons. Next base: position 767,037,815 of record NC_060141.1, on the reverse strand, counting down.
GTATAGAGCGATAAGTTAGTGTTCAGAGACAGTAACAAATAGACACGTACTTTTCTGTGTACATGAATTGTTCCAATGCTAAATACAACAGCTATTTAAAGAAAATGTTTACAACCAAGACCGTGTACGAAACTGTTTCTCATTGACCGGTTTCGACAGGCAAGACTGGCATCTTTAGATCTTTAAAAAATTTGTAGCGTTGTCATGCGTTTTCTGCTACTGTAAATAATTCAACTTTATTATACTTGGACAAAGATGATGTGCGCATTGCATGAGCAGTGAATAAGATCCTTGACTCTGTGATTGGCTTTATGTGTGTTTAACTTGCTAATCACTCAGTTAATGAGCGCTGAGACGTTCTTATTTGAGGCACAACAGCGATCTGTTGAGTTTTTCACAGAAAGAGATATGTTATTTGTAAATCTGGGAGAAACTATCTCGAGCACTTTATTATGGAGATGAAAACTCATCTATAATACCCTCTTGTTCTTTGCATTGATGGTGAAGATTTCGGAGGAATTTTAGAGGTGTTTGTAGTTTCTTTGTAATGAGAGAATTTTTATGTTGTGCAGTATTCTTGTCAATAATCACACCTTGATATCTCAAAACCGATTTTCTTTAGAATAAAACCCACCTCAGTGATCCTTAGTAAAGTAGTGGAGAATTCGTCGTCGTGTGTCGCGCGGGGTAGCCGCGCCGTCAAGGGCGCCTTCCACGGTTCGCGTGGCTCCCCCCCCCCCCCTCCCCGCTATCTCCTCCCCCCCCCCCCCCCGGTCGGTGGCTCGAGTCCTCCCTCGGGCATGAGTGTGTGTGTTGTCCTCAGTGTAAGTTAGTTTAAGTTAGATTAAGTAGTGTCTCAGCCTAGGAACCGATGACCTCAGCAGTTTGGTCCCATAGGAACTTACCACAAATTTCCAATTCGTCGTATGTGCATAGGTCCTTGCCCCACTCGAAGTCACAGGTTGCTTCTGACAAATAAATTTAGAGTAGATTATTTACATTTATCTCCTGCATCTGCTGATTTGTATCTGCTTTAGAGAATTTCAGTACTCCAGCTACAAAAACAGCATGCTGACCAAGAGATAAGTCACTTTTATTTCAAGGCAGATTCATCAGTATTCTCGTATTCATTCATCAATAAACAGTGTGTAGTCAAGATTGTCAGGTATAGTACTAGCTAGTAGGTTATTTTTTAGTGAACAGCGCTGGTAATTTGAAACAGTTGTTCTCTCCCAAGTAGAGCAGTAACTTATTATTTGTGTTCTCCAAGTCTAACATTGCACTTCACGTCACGTAACGTTCATAATGTACTTCCGTACTGAGGTTTAGATATGTAATTGCCACTGAGCATGTAAGTAGTTTCCTTTGAAGTTTAATTGTATTCATTTTCTTTATTTTAAAAAAAGGTTCAAATGTATGTGAATTCCTAAGGAACCAAACTGCTGAGGTCATCGGTCCCTAGATTTACACACTACTTAAACTAACTTAACGATAAGGACAACACTCGCACACATACCCGAGGGAGAACTCGAATCTCCGGCGTGAGGTTCTTTATTTCAAATTTGGATTTCATGAAGATTAAAGCTTCATTTCACGTCACTGTTCACATGCGCAAACAGAGTCAACCAACAGTCAGTTTTGCTCAGCAGTTGAATATAATAAATTCCACGAAGAGAAAGGTTTTGAAATCAATATATTCCGTTTTCTCACATGCAGACAATTTTGTAATAGAAAGCTTGTAGCTTTATTGGTTGTTCTTCTTGTTCCATTGTGCGTTCATTAATCATGCCATGTTAACATAATGGAGACTATATGGCATATTAATCAAAAATAACATTTCATACAGGTTTGTCGCAAGTAGGAACTTACACAGCCAAACTGCACCTTGTGGAACTTCGCCTGTCTACATAAGTAGCACTCCTTTGATTCTTGTCAGCTGTTGAAATTCAAACTACATAGAAATAGTGCACATTTATACCAATTTCTCAATTTGCATTCGAAATACGAAGTGCAACATTTCCAGCGAGAAGGTTCCACGGTGTGCTTCACTCGAATGTACATGTAAACATTGATACAAACATGCACTTTTTTCGATATATCGCAGATTTTAACAACCAAGCATCAAAGGAATGCTGCATTAGTGGACATGCCAAGTCTCTCAAGCTGCATTTTACTAGTGTATAGTGTTACTTCTGACAAACCTATATGTAATTTTATTTCTGACTAACCTGTTGTAAGGTGTCAGGCAAATCCAACACCTTCCATGAAAACCCTGACATGATAAGCAAATCCAGTAGTATGTCACATAGCTCCGAATAAATCGTGACATTAAATTAACCAAAGTAATACGAGTAACGAGTGAGCAAATGGAATACCACAGGCTAACACAAGAATGCCTAAATGCATGTCGTACCTTCCCACCGTGAGACAGATGCAGTTCCGAGGGGAGAAACGAGAACAGAAGCCGAGAGCAGAACCGTGTTAAGCGAGAAGGCCCTATTATAAGGGACGGACACCCACGTCGCCAGCTAACCGCTACGACCACAACACCCACAAGTTTTTAGCGTGAGACTTTTTCGCGTCTCTGTTACGTTAGGACCACCCCCGAGCCCATGTTAAAAGCTAGAGCCCTCCAGAAGAACAGTATAGATCTTACGATAACACAAAAAGGGCTCCACCACCCGCAAGGTTTTAGCGTGAGACTTTTTCGCGTCTCTGTTACGTTAGGACCACCCCCCATCCTACGTTAAAAGCTAGAGCCCTCCAGAAGAACAGTATAGATCTTACGATAAAGCTAAAAGGACCACACCAGCTGCAAGTTTTAGCGTAAGACTTTTTCGCTTCTCTGTTACATTGCAAACTTTAAAAACATTGCCCCACCACGAAAAGTATAACGCTTCTCATTGGATGGACAGAATTTTTGTAGGCGGAGCTTAAGGTTAACATTGAGACCCTGATTGGTCAGATGAAAACACAGCCAGATAGTTTTTTTTTAACCAACTTTGGTAAATTGTAGAAAGGAGAAGTTAGGAGAGAGTTGCTTCCGAGGGTTAGCTGGACGGAGCTGCGCCGGCCGCCGCCCCCTGACGAACACCGACAAGTTAATGAACGCACGCGATGCCACATTTTTGAGCGGATAAGGCTTCACTCAGAACTGCAGAAGTCTCATCTGTTACATCTCCTTTACGTAATACTAGTGTCGATCGTCAATTACAGCTCATGGTGTTCACATTTGCACTTGAAGTAAAAATCTGAAACGCGATGATTTTTCTGTTATATAGTTATTGAGAACCACATCAGCCACTGTAATTTACGACAAGTTAGATAAGTAATTAAAGATAATTGAGGGTCACTGTAGACTATTTTGATAGTTTTCTCTCTTGTGAAACTTAATTTAAACCTAGATTATAGATGTGATTGGCATAGGTCATCCTTCGATCCATTGTAGAACTTGGAAACTCATTCAGGGAATATTCATTCACATTTTTGTTGAACGCAGAAGGTTTTTACCATCCTGTATTAAAACATTTCCTTTTATCAATAGTGCAATTTATAAACGATGTTTTGTGAGTAGAATAAATATTCCAATGGTAAACTTAACTGCTTTTTCGACGTTATTTTACCAGCTAACTAAAAATAGGAAAGCCTTGCACCCCTTCCACTAAATTTAGTTAGTATTAAGATTCCTTTACAGGGAGTGCAGTGCAGCTAACGCTGAAATCATTAAGTATTTGGTTATATCATCGCTAGTCTCACTAAACTCTTCTGAATTCTACATGTCATGTGTGGTCTGACGTCTCCTTACCAGCAACAGGTCCCAGGTTCAAACTAGTCAATTCCCTAAAAAACACGCTCAGAGCGTCGTTGCGCGAAAGTGGTAGGGAGACACGATATAGAACAAACAGACACCACGCAGAATGTTTAGAAAATGGCGACCCTGTCAGGATGGTAAAATACCATGTTCGAAGGTCGACCACATGCCTAACTAGGTCAGAATAATATCCTCTTGAAAAATTTTCGTAATAAAAAGAAATTTTTTTTGAACGTTATAAATAGTCGAAAACAGTAGCTGCAGCGATATATAGTATAAAGTATTCGATAGATAGACATTCAAGCAGAGAAAATAGCATAATTAAGTTATGAATTTTAAAAATTGTTAGAATTAAGTTTTCTCTCCAATGCAAGCGCACAGGTGGCGGATACATCGTTGACAAGTTGGTTCTGACCCAACAAGTAAGTGAATGGATTGTCAGTCTTGGTAGTGTCAAGTCGTGTGAACAAAAAGTTTATGAAACGCGTGAGATCGTATGAGCGCATGTTGACTCGAAGTAGGGCGCGTGAATTGCTTTTAAAACAGAAAATAAGGGATTCGGAAAGATTAGCAATGGCAGATCGAGACCTTGACCGAATTAAGGTAGAGACCCAGCATGAAAATGGACAGAGAATAGAGGACAGTACAACAGACGATGCAGTATCGCGAGAAATAGGACACATAACGCACCATAACGGGGATAATGTACGCCAAGGCACAGAAAACCTAGGTCAGCATACGACAGAGGAGCAGGAAAGTAGAGAGACAGGCGATGAGGATTCTAACTTGCGTCTTGAAGAAATACGTAGAACCCATAGTACAAGTAATCAGAGCTCCCTCACTACAGAGTACAAGGAATGCGAGCAGAAACGTGTCACAGCACAGTTCAATGCAATCGGTTGCGAACCAACACTTGGGCGAAAACACAGAGCGTAGGACGTCGGAAGAAAACGCAATAGGACCCACCAATCTGGCAGAATTATTACAATTAATGACGGAAACCATGACAAGACAAAATAAAGAAATTGCGAAACAAATTAAAATTCAGAATGCAGAAATGACGAAACAGAATGCAGAAACGACGAAACAAATTGCAGAAACCACGAGACAAATGCGTGAGATTAAAGAATAAAACAAAAAAAATCAGTTACACCTAAGTCATATTGAAGACGAGGCAAAAGAATCTCGAGAAGTGATAGGAAACTTAATAACAGGTCACAATAAATTGAGAACAGACATTGACAAGGTACAAGCGGACATACAAACATTGCGTAATGACACTCAGGACGAGATCAAAACATTATGTAACAATACCCAGGGAGAAGTCAAGAAACTAGAGAAACGGATAAACGTAATTACTAGACAAGCAGCCGGTACAGCGCGTAAAGTTGTTGAAAACAGTGTGTTACACAAACGTATCACAAAAGCAACGCTGAAAAGATATGATAACCGCATAGTCAAAATAGAAGAGCAAACGAAGCGACAATTTCAGAAATTGCCAACAGAGTTGTTGCAAACCATTGAAGAGCGTAGTGAACAGGATCGAACAAGCACAGAGTCTGCAACCACATCCATATCTGTAACAGCACCGGAAAAACAAGCAATTAATGAAGATATTACCCATTTGCGATTCCAATCACAGGCGGAAAGTAACATACGTGACAATGGAAAGCCAGGTCGCGAAGAGTACAGCGCAATGCATTCAGCTACACGTTCACAACCGATGGAATAAAATTATTGCGTACCACTCCAACGATACTACGCAAGGGCAGGCGAAAGTTACAGTGGACAACATCCAATGGATCTACCACAACCGGAAAAAACGACGGGAGAAATGATCAGAAATAAAAGTGGCAAAGAATTGCGAATTTCATATGGAACTATGACGAAGTACGACAACGATCATTTCCTCACAGTCAGAAAATTTCAACACTTTCGAGAAGGAAACTCATTACATCCACGAACTTTTATTGATCAATTCCGAGTAGGATTACCAGAACACTGGACGCTAGCACACAAATTAGACTTTATATGTGCACACATGTCAGGAACAGTCGCAGAAACCATGCAGAATGTTGCAGCGACATGCCGATCGTACGAAGATTTCAGAGAGAAGTTTCTCTCACGATATTGGTCCAGCGAAGCACAGAACAGAGTGAAGTACGAATTATTACAGAACCCATATTTTGAAAATTCAGGAGAGAAGAGTCCCGTGAAATTTTTCGAATTAATGGCAAGGAAAAATCAATGCTTAGATGTACCATACAGTGACGGAGAGTTGATTAAATTATGCGCGATGAAGCTTCCATTGAAATACCAGCAATGATTAGTAGGTCGCGGAGGCAATGACGTCGAAGCATTTAAAGGTATTCTAAGGGAACTAGAGTTCATATTTTCGGAAGATGACGCAAGAAAAAGACGAAGCGCACGTGAAAACGAAAGCAAAAGGCAGTGGAATCCACAAGACACAGTACGAAGAAAAAATAATTACGAACCATGTGATAACTTCGCACCAAGAAACGACAACAGATTTCAACAAAGAACCGGTTATGGATTTAGAATAGAATATGGCAATAACTATAATTCACCCAGGAACGGCAACAACGATTACAGAGGGAATAACGACAACCGGAACGGGTACTGGAGAACCAATAGACCGAAAAATTGTCAACAAAGAAACCACTATCAACAAGCTGAACAAGAAAAGAGAATAAAGATAGAAGAGGTGGAGGTAAGACCACCAAACTCCGATAAACGTTCGAATTGACAGCTAAGCGCCCATGCCAAAGAGAATGACGCACCGACGCAGGACAATTGCAGCACCTTGAACAGAGAAGTAGAAATCTTACCACGAGAAGAGAAGAAGGAAGCAACAAATCCGCAGGGACCAGATGAAAACGAAGACAATAAAATAACAATATCGTGTTTGGACGAAATTAATTGGGGGAATACTGACGAGGAAGATGAATTACCAGAGGCATGCCCAAAGAATGTAGGAGGAAAGGACGAAGTAATCAGTATTGCAGAGCTATTTGAGATGGAAACCAGGGAAAGCGAATTCAATGAGGATAATGCGCAGTCGACAGAAGTTGAAAATAAGTTACGAGTGGGCACACAACCCAACGTATATAATGAAGGAAGTTATAAGCGATAATTAGAGCATTTAGATGCGATTACGTGGAAGTAGCGATGAAGAAGGAGAAGATAGACGAGGATGAAGAAAAAGTAGAGGATGTTGAAGAAAGCGTAAATGAAGGAAGAAACAGAGAAGAGGAAATAAAAGAGAGAGAAGTAGCAGTCGAAGCTTATCCTACAGAAAGTTCGAATTCACAAGGGAAATTCCCAAAAAGACTCATGTATGATTCAGTGGAGGATTCGTTGATGCAAGAAGAAGAAGAACAGAACCAACCCTTTCAAATTCAACCAATTGTGAAGGCCATGGTAAAGCATATCCCAGTCAATATTGTAATTGATAGCGGAAGTGAACTGACTGCGATCTCAGAAAATTTATTCAGGCAGTGTAATGCCAATGAGGAATTGCCAGTTCTGAAAACACGTAAGATTAATGTAAGAGGTTCTATTAGAAACAATGCTGCGGAAGTTACGAGACAAACAAGGTTAACTCTTTCGTGCCATGGTCAAAAGATCGAAGCCAACTTCGTGATTATACCTAAACTAACTGTAGATTTGATTACAGGTGCAGATTTTTTAAATGAGAGACGAGCGATAATAGATATGGGGAAAGGTAGCGTAACATTCGGGAATGTCACACTTCTCTTTTAGCAAAAGCTAAAATTAGAAGAAATACCAGTTATAAACAAACAATTAAGAATGACCCGAGACAAATAGGATGAAGAATTAGAATGGTATGCACAAAAGGAGGAATCGCCTCAACTCATTTAGAAGTCCATAAAGAAATCGACGAAAAATTGCAAGAAGTTCAAGGTATTTCGGAACACAGTAAAAGAAAATTAGAGGGTATTTTACGAGATAAAGCAGAGGTATTTTTACCTAAGATTGGCAGTATTAAACACTTTCAGTACAAGTTTGAAGTAAAAGAGCACAAACCAATTAGAGTGCCACTCTATACAATTCCATTAAGCTACAGGAATAAAGTATTCCAGGCGATATCTAAAATGTTAGATGACGATATTATTGAACCAGCTACCTCCACACACAACAGCCCGCTCCATATTGTACAAAAACGAGATGGGAGCATCAGGTTAGAGCTTGATTCCAGGCAGATCAACACAATCATAATCACTGAGACAGATCGCCCAGAAAAATTACGGGAATTGATACAAAACTTCCACAGTGCTAAGATATTTTCATCAATTGATCTACGGAGTAGTTTCTGGAAAATAGCATTGGCCCCAGAATGTAGAAAATTTACAGCGTTTATCGTATTCGGTAGATGTTACCAGTTTAAACGATTGCCATTTGGTTTAAACATATCATCAGCAGCGTTTATTAGGGGATTTAATACTATACTCAGTCCAGAAATTTTACAAAAAATTACTTGTTATGTTGATGATGTGATTATAGCAGAACCCTCTTGGGAACATCACAACGATACATTAAATCAGTTTTTACAGATCAGGAAAGAGCATGGGGTCACAGTAAATATAACAAAATCCAAATTTGGAAGGCGAGAGGTCAAATTTCTAGGACACATAATTTCAGAGAAAGGGATAATGCCCGACCCAGAAAAACTAACGGCAATCAAAGAATTCTGTACTCCATATAATAAGAAAACTCTCAGAGGATCTAGGTCTCACCGGATTCTATAAAAAATTTATTTGGATCGACTCCCTCGCAACACCACGCCTATGTGCATTGACTGGAAAAAACACGCCATGCGTATGGGATCAACAAGCCAATGAAGAATTTTTAAAAGTGAAAAACGCACTAACAACAGCACCGATTTTGGCACATCCTGATCTAAGACAAAATTTTTGTATGGCCACTGATAGCGCGAAAACAGGTTTAGGAGTTGTTTTATTCCAAGAATACGACAGGCAGGGCTAAGATCATATAGAACAATTGCATTTGCCAGTCGGGTACTCACAAAAAGCGAGAAAAACTATTCAGTCACAGAGCTGGAAGCATTGGCCATTGTATGGGGCTTCCAACGTTTTCGATACTTCCTATTCGGAAGAAAAACAAAAGTATACACTGACCACAAAGCATTAGAATTTCTGTTATCCGCCAAACTAACTCATGGGAGGTTAGCCAGATGGATGTTAATACTACAAGAATTTGACTTCACTATTACACACATACCAGGACCAGCGAATGTATTAGCAGATGCTTTATCACGATGTCCACAGGGTGCATCCAATAACATAGGTTTGGAAGCAGCAGAAGACCAGTTTACAATTTACTATATGAAACAAGTACCTTTCGAAAACTACATTACGACAGCATTGAAAAACATAAGCAAAGAACAGGACAAGGATCCCGAAATACTAGGAATCAAACACAAGTGGAGAAGTAAGGATATTCCAGACATTCGACAGCACTATCTCGTAAAAAACAATGTTTTATTTTTTAGACGAAATGTTGCAACGAATGAATGGTTAATTTATATCCCAGATGAACTAATTAATAAGTACATATGGTATACACATTTAAGTAATGGCCACTTTGGACCAAAGAAATGCTTTTTAAAAATAAAACAAACAAGCCATTTTCCTAATAAGGAAAGACGAATTAGAACAGTATTAGTCAAATGCAAAAAATGTATGAGGGCTAAACACGTCAATTTCCAAACCAAACCACCTATGTTTCCAATAATCCCTAAAAGGTTAAAACAAATAGCTGCAACAGATCTGATGGGCCCCCCCCCCCCCCCACGCACAAAAAATGGATATATTTTCATATTTGTCGTTTTGGAACTTACTTCTAAATATGTTACCTTGACACCATTAAAACGGGCAACAGGTCCTACTATAAGTAAAGCATTTAGACAAGATTTTCTCAGACAAGTAGGTCGAGTGGAACGAATAATTTCGGATAATGGCCCACAATACAAATCGGTGCAATGGCAGAACACGTTAAAACAACACAAAATAAAACCCATCTACATATCTAAGTACAAACCTAGCGCAAATCCAGCAGGACGATCTATGAAGGACATAGGAACTTTATGCCGATTATATGCAAGCAAAAGACACAACACTTGGGATACATACATTAAAGATTTTCAAGAAGTAATACCTGAAATGCCGCATAGCACAACACTACTACCTCCAGTTACTGTACTTAAAAATATTGAACCACCAAACATAACCAGACAAAATGTTAGATTTCCTATTGTACCACGTAGACAGCACAAACAAGTCGTAGCAACAGCACTCTCCAACATCAGAAAGGCAGCCATTAAAACAAAAGAAAGAGGAGATAGAACAGCAATTAAAAGAACATTCTCAGTGGGCCAGAAAGTATTTGTAAAAACACACCATCTCTCCAGCAAACAGAAACACAAAATACATAAGTTTTACGCTGCATGCAAAGGACCTGTCATAATTAGCCGAATTGCTCATGATAATGCTGTGGAACTAATGAACCCAAAAACAGGGAAAACCTTAGGACTTCGCCATGTGAGCCATATCAAAAAGTTTGAAGATTACTTTTATTACTGGTAAATAATCAGCACAATATTTCAAGATTATGTTGCAGATAAGATCGTCAGGAGAAAGAAGAATGAAGAGAGAGGAAGGTGGGAAAAAGTAAGTAGTTTCAATAATAACACCAATAGTACCATAGATTAAGGTGAAGGGATAAAGCATAGATAGTCTAACAGCATGAAATACTAAAATGCTATACACCACAACACTACACAAAAATAAAAAACGAATTTGATGTTTCTTGTATAAGTTAAGACTCAAAATATCTTAGAATTGTAACATGGAAAGGGCGCCGAAATTTGTAAAGCTTTTTAAAAAGGTGTAAAACAATGTAGGTACTAGACATATGTTAGATGATTATAAGTAAAACTTTTTGTAAGAACCATTGTAAAAACTCCAGCAAAGACCAGATGCAACAACCCACAAGTTGCAACGCGAGAAGTATCAAGAAAGAAAAGGGCGTAATTAGCAAGACACGATTCCTACAAGGCAGAAGCATCGAGAGAAGGGACAGGACAGTGAGACCAACAGAGGGCCCTTGTAGAGTGGGCAATAAATTTGCCCGCTAGGCAGAACCCTGCTGGGACGGAACACGGACCCACACAGTAGCGGAGCCCTGCAGAGACGCGACGGGACGCTGAACGCCGAACGCCGGAAGGGTCTCCGGGCGCCCCCACTCAGCGGAGCGAGCAAAAAACGGCCTGACCAGAAGACCGCTTGGGCAAGTCACCACTGGCAAAAAATATGTGTAAAAGTCACACTACCACTATTAAACAGCATGCTGATGCACGAAACTGAAGAAAACGTACACAAAGTAGAAATGACATGTCCAAACCATTTATCAAACTGTTACTAGGAGGAGAACTTCAAAGCGTTTAGTTATCAATAAATATTTCCATATCCTGCCCAGAGAAGAACCAAGAATCAAGTAAGAAGCAGAGAAAAAGCGGGAAGAACAGAAGTTGAAGATTCGCAAGATTGAGACCAAGAAAGAAGATGGGTGAAGAATAGATGACATACCTTCCCAAATCCCTATCCTATTGTAAACTAGTCGTCTGTGAAGTATTACAACGAAAAACGACCGCTTTCAATGACACGTAACGATGACTTTTACGCATACAAATCCAGTAAACCACGAGATTCTGCACTCACAGCTCCATTCCATTATGGGATCTCCACAACAGCAACACACACTTGCAAAGCCAACAAGGAACGACGAATGAAGTTGTACATCAAATACTTGCCCACATCCATCTCGCTCAAGTCCATCACCTTCATCCAAAAACATTTGCCAACCTCATGCTTAAACATTCATCGGATTGTGTGAATGTGTGAAATCAAATTATGTGATGTAGGAATTGTGCAAAAGAAATGTGTGAAAAACTAAATAAGCACACCAGACAGCTAATAAACTACAAAATAACAGTCATTGACTATGGACTTAAATAAAAAATAGACTATCGATAAAAATAAGTCATTAGTTTTGAAATGGACAGTATATAAAGAACAAAAGTAAGGCATAATAAACACTAAAACTATATGCCACTTATTTTCTCCTCATAACAAATCAAAGAATAACTACATTTTACTTATTTTCTCCTTATAAAAACAAAGAATAAAAAATTATCTTGTTGGATGTTTTCCCTTTTTTTAACATTTGTACCATCTATTAGGATAATATCTCAATACTTGTGTATGTATAGTTCTTTGTCAAAGCAATTCTTGGAAATAATTCTTATTTGTTTGTGTAACAATGTTGAAATGAGTGTCTGGAAACAAAAACATTTTACTTGTACATGATATTTAGAAAATGTGTTAGGAATAGATTTTACATAATTACCACATTTATAAAAAAAAATATATTTCTAAGAAAATCGATGTGAGAGACTCCTCACTTTCGATAACAAACTTCTTAAAAAACAAACTTCACACTTAAATAAAGAAAGAAAATAATTAAAAATTAATAATAGCATAAAAATATTCTTCTCTTGTCATTTTTAAGAATAATGTAGAAGAATACAAAAATATAAATTAGTAATACAAACTAGCACAGAACCAGAATAACGTGGCTGAACAGTAGGCAACAAAATTTAGATAAAGCAACAATTTTTGACTGACTTAGACATCGATTCAATCTTTGCCTAACTTCAGTGCAAAAATTAAGTTCGAAGGGTTGTGATGTGTAAGGTGTCAGGCAAATCCAACACCTTCCATGAAAACCCTGACATGATAAGCAAATCCAGTAGTATGTCACATAGCTCCGAATAAATCATGACATTAATTTAACCAAAGTAATACGAGTAACGAGTGAGCAAATGGAATACCACAGACTAACACAAGAATGCCTAAATGCATGCCATACCTTCCCACCGTGAGACAGATGCAGTTCCGAGGGGAGAAACGAGAACAGAAGCCGAGAACAGAACCGTGTTAAGCGTGAAGCCCCTACGATAAGGGACGGACACCTGCGTCGCCAGCTAACCGCTACGACCACACCACCTGCAAGTTTCTAGCGTGAGACTTTTTCGCGTCTCTGTTACGTTAAGACCACCCTCCAGCCCATGTTAAAAGCTAGAGCCCTCCAGAAGAACAGTGTAGATCTTACGATAACACAAAAAGGGTTACACCACCCGCAAGTTTTAGTGTGAGACTTTTTCGCGTCTCTGTTACGTTAAGACCACCCCCCATCCCATGTTAAAAGATAGAGCCCCCCAGAAGAACAATATAGATCTTACGATAACGCTAAAAGGACCACACCAGCTGCAAGTTTTAGCGTGAGACTTTTTCGCTTCTCTGTTACGTTGCAAACTTTAAAAACATTGCCCCACCACGAAAAGTATAACGCTTCTCATTGGATGGACAGAATTTTTGTAGGCGGAGCTTAAGGTTAACATTGAGACCCTGATTGGTCAGATGAAAACACAGCCAGATAGTTTTTTTTAAACCACCTTCGATAAATTGTAGTAAGGAGAAGTTAGGGGAGAGCTGCTGGGGAGTTGCTTCCGAGAGGGCGAGCTGGACGGAGCTGCGCCGGCTGTCGCCCCCTGACGAACACCGACAAGGTAATGAACGCACGCGATGCCGCATTTTTGAGCGCATAAGGCTTCACTCAGAACTGCAGAAGTCTCATCTGTTACATCTCCTTTACGTAATACTAGTGTCGATCGTCAATTAAAGCTCATGGTGTTCACATTTGCCACTTGAAGTAAAAACCTGAAACTCGACGATTTTTCTGTTATATAGTTATTGAGAAGCCACATCAGCCACTGTAATTTACGACAAGTTAAATAAGTAATTAGATATATTTGAGGGTCACTGTAGACAATTTTGATAGTTTTCTCTCTTGTGAAACTTAATTTAAACCTACATTATAGATGTGATGTGGCATAGGTCATCCTTCGATCCATTGTAGAACTTGGAAACCCATTCAGGGAATATTCGTTCACATTTTTGTTGATCGCAGAAGGTTTTTATCATCCCGTATTAAAACATTTCCTTTTATCAATAGTGCAATTTATAAACGATGTTTTGTGGGTAGAATAAAATTTCCAATGGTAAACGTAGCTGCTTTTTCGGCGTTATTTTACCAGCTAACTAAAAATAGGAAAGCCTTGAACCCCTTCCACTAAATTTAGTTAGTATTAAGATTCCTTTACAGGGAGTGCAGCGGAGCTGACGCTGAAATCATTAAGTATTTGGTTATATCATCGCTAGTCTCACTGAACTCTTCTGAATTCTACATGTCATGTGTGGTCTGACGTCTCCTTACCAGCAACAGGTCCCAGGTTCAAACTAGTCAATTCCCTAAAAAACACACTCAGAGCGTCGTTGCGCGAAAGTGGTAGGGAGACACGATATAGAACAAACAGACACCACGCAGGACGTTTAGACTGTATAGAATGTGCCATTTAATCTCCTCTAATATGTTAACATGGCATGAATAATGAAGGCTCAATGTGACTTGACGTACAACCAGAAAAGTTTTTAAAGATCTGAAGATGACAGTCTTAACTGACGAAACAAGTCAGTAAAACACAGTTTTGAACGCTGTCTTGCCGATAAGAAATTTCTTTTATGTACATACAGATCGCCCCTCCTCATTTCTCATTATGAAAAACTTCAATCATACAGTTACTATTATCAATGGCAGACTCTTACTGGCGTTTCAAAAGGTGTTCTCACATCCTGACGAAGACATGTCACAATATTTCTTTTTCGCTAACCATGTTCTAGCATGTTAACATCACTCTTTGCTTGAAACTCTCGTCTTCTATTTCTTTTTCTTTTGCTCTCTCTGTACCTGCCTAAATATCTCAGCTACAGTTTTCTCTTTTTATCTTTATCTCTATAACCTTCGTTTTCCAAGACTCCGAACATGGTACGTAATTCATTCTGTCGTACCTCCGTATTCTTTACCCCTACCTGACCAGTGGGACGTATGTGTCCCACATACAAATTTATTTCCCTGAATTCACAGGGACTTGAAAAGTCTAACATCTGTGTTGTGCTGCGATCTAGCGTTGAATGTTTGAACTGTCTGAAGCTGACAGGCTCATTGTTTCACTTGTGCATTGAGTGCCCTGTGTTTTGTCGGTTTTTTGCAATGTTTTCCTCGTTTGCTATAAATAAACTCAGAAAAGATATTTATTGTCTTTTTTACATTTTTCTGCAAATATGCAGATATGTTCACATATTTAGGGATAAAACACTTTTAAATTCGTTCAGTGGTTTTGCCTTATGGTCAGTGTGTGTAGAGAAGTTCTACTGATGCCTTTTGTACATATTTATGTCTAAATTTTTACATTTATTTTCAGTGTTGTGCTCTTACAAAAAAAATGGTTCAAATGGCTCTGAGCACTATGGGACTTAACATCTACGGTCATCAGTCCCCTAGAACTTAGAACTACTTAAACCTAACTAACCTATGGACAGCACACAACACCCAGTCATCACGAGGCAGAGAAAATCCCAGAACCCGCCGGGAATCGAACCCGGAAACCCGGGCGTGGGAAGCGAGAACGCATCCGCACGACCACGAGCCGCGGACGGTGATCTTACATTATGTCTATTGATTTGATATGGAACGGATAGCTTCACGGGCTCCTGGTCTGTGTTTTGTGATGAATGCTTGCCTTCCCTTTCTCCTTATATTTCTCCCAGTTGAAAGCTGCCTTACAAGGGCAAGGTGAAAAGAGAGTTCATCATATTTTCCTCCATTGTTACAGTTCCACGTGATAAAACTGTTTACTATCGTAATGCCCGTAAGAATAAATTCAGGGAACCACTTATTCCTCCTTGAGTCCAGCGGGACATATACGTCCCACTTAAAATAATTGTAAAACTATAAGCAGCAATCGACGCTACAGAAATACTGACGGACTCATTTTATCTATTCCAAAAGCAGAAAATCAAGTTTTACAGTAATATGCGATATTTTCATTAATTCAATCCCGAAACATTATAACTTTGGCGCAATTAAGCTTTTTAGCTTTGTGTCTGTTTTCAGCCTACACCTTACAGTGTGAAAATGATTCGGGTAATTTAGGACCTAAACTGGCAGCTAACATCAATATGAAGCGATTCTCGTACCAGAAACAGAGACGTTAACGGACCCAAAAGAGTCACGCTTAACTGAGAGACAGCAACCATTACAGTGTCTCGCCCCTGCCGCCTCAGCTCCTAACTCCCTTTCCACTCAACCAGTCCTCGTCTGGCTGTGACATACTATGGCAACCAACATACTGAGTCCGCTTTGACCTGACGCCCACGTGGCGCCGTTAATTCGCGGCACTCCACTCTATTTGTGTGGCACCATGGTACTCTTTAATATTAATTTAAAAAGTTCATATTTTTAATCACTTAATGTTGTTAACGTGCACTCTGTCCTGTGCTTTCATTATGCGGTGCAGAGCACGTGGAAGTACGCTCTCTGCTAAAAATATAAATTTTTATTGAGTCTATAGAGAGCTGTGAAATTTATTTCATTTTTTGTGGTAATAGGTACCTCTAGTTGCTAGCTCCTTTACTGTTTAATCTTCCGTGTTGGGGAAGAACCGAGGTGCAGAGCACTGAATTTCAGTCGTGGTCTAGACTGACTGAACCGTAATTTATTTTCAAAGAATATTCTTAAGAATTTATTTTATTTACTAGCGATTCATCAAGAACATTAACACATTTAATTACACTATGTAAGCATGGAAGTAGTTGCCAGGGAGTAACTGATGAAATCATAACCAAATTCCTTTTAACAAATGGAAATTTTATTCACTTTAATAGTGCCTAAAAGAATTTTTTTAAAGAAAAGGATTTAAAATTATAATCAGAAAGCACCTCTAAATATCAAAGTTACAATCTATTCAGAGGTAGAAAGAAACAAGTTTTGACTGTATGAGCTTTCAGGCAGAGAACCTTGCCGCTCCCTTTTGACACGGCCGTAGTTACGACCGCTCACAACAGCCTCTGAAAGACTACACTGGTGCAAATTTGCAACACACCAGATTACTTTAAACTAAGAGTTTTAATAATTTACGCAAGCACACAAACTATACACTCCTCACAGGAGGGAGGGAAATGGTACAAAACACTAACAATTAAAATATTAACCTTGCCAACGAAGGTGCAACTTGATTTTAACTTCTAAGAAAAGTCTTACGATGAAAGGGTGGCAACTTTATGTACTAAAATGATCATTTAAATAAAAGCTCATGAAATGCAATCTTATATAAAATTCTGCTAGGTTGGCCAAACAATAGTTAAGATGCTCTACAGTACACAGATACCGCCTCTCAAGATCATAGGCAATTATATCAAAGTTTCCAAAGATCAAAACATATTTCAGGTATTAGGCCGTTGCACTCCAAGCAATAAATTCGTTAACACACCAAATCCGACAAACATGACAGAGGCAGCTACTAACGTACGGTGGATTGATAGGGAGATTACCGAACAACCCGAACCACAGGTTGCTGTAACCCGCCCCTACTCCACTAGGGAAAAAACGGACCACCCAATTTATAAACAACCACCTTCCCGTGGGTGGGCAAACGGCGAAGAATGGTGGGACGACCCCAAAGCAAAACGGCTGGTGACCTTACCAAGAAAACAAGTAGAATTCAACAAGAGTAAATCAAACAACATATCATCGATAATAAACTGAGATTTCTCGATAAGACTTGGCGCAGCACCCCCAAATCGCTCTCCCGAACCGTCCGCTGCCAGCCGCTTGAACGGACGCAGGAAGGCGCGCCGATCTCCCGTCTCACGGCGTCGCAGCTTGCACCGGCCAGACCAATGTCGTGGGTTGACTCCTGTTGCTCTCGTGTAGAGCGCGAAAACACTACCCCTCGCTATACGCTGCGGCCCACTGGACTCACGTGGCGACGTCACATGCGCCGACGATCAAGACGGACAAGTCATCTTGTGTCTCAATGCGCGACCGACCAACCGATCGATCCAACCGCCAGTGACCATTGCCTGAGCAAACTCGAGCTGACTAGCGGCCTATCGCGCAGACTCAGATGCAGGAATGAAGCCCCGACCCGGAGGCCACTCGCTGGCGGAGTGGAAAGACTCTAATTTTTGCAGCTTTGAACGACAGGTATACTAGCACTCCGAACGACAGACAGACACTAACTGCGTAACAAATGCGGACAAGAGACAGACTACCAAGCTGGGGACGAGACACTGACCCAGACTAAACGACTGGCGAGCTCATAGCGCCCCTTAAATGCACGTGAACAGGCAGCCTTTCCCTTTCCCACGAGAGGGAGACACCAAAGCTGCGATTGCCACAGCGGCGCCATCGCCAGAAACGGAGGGCGACTGCTTCACTTTACGCGCTGCGGCCCGCTCTTCAAAACAGCAGTTTTTACAGCGGCCCACTGACAAATACGGAGGCGCAAAGTGCACTACATAGTATTTGACTAAGTTATCAACTGTCAGTTATTATAAAACCTGTTTTGTAGCCAGTCTCATTCGCAGCTTTAGTGCTATGACTGCTTTCGACGTTTAAGTCGACAGCGTATAGCCAGTTGTACAGTGGATCTTGATCCGTTCACGGACGTCCTCTTCCCTGATCTCCCAGTGCTAGACATGCATTTGCTGGCAAGCTTCGTAGTGCAAGAACCACAATAGGAGACTGGCTGCTTGATCTACACTGAAGAGCCAAAGATGCTGGTACACCTGCCTAACGCTTCAGTCTTTAGCCGAGCGACCGGTACGGTCGCAGGTTCGAATCCTGCCTCGGGCGTGGATGTGTGTGGTGTCCTTAGGTTAGTTAGGTTCAATTAGTTCTAAGTTCTAGGCGACTGATGACCTCAGAAGTTAAGTCGCATAGTGCTCAGAGCCGTTTGAACCACATCTGCCTAATATCGTGTAGGGACCTCGCGGGCATGCAGAAGTGCCGTAACACGATGTGGCGTGGACTCGACTGTTGCCCGAAGTAGTGCTGGAGGAAACTGACACTATGAATCCTGCAGAGCTCTCCATAAATCCATAAGGGTACGAGGGAGTGGAGGTCTCTTCCGAACAGTACGTTACAAGGCATCCCAGATAAGCTCAATAGTGGTCATGTTCGGGAGTTTGGTGGCCAGCGGAAGTGTTCAAACTCTGAATAGCGTCCCTGGAGCCACTCTGTAGCAATTGCGGACATGTGGGGTGTCGCACTGTCCTGCTGGAATTGCCCAAGTCCGTCGGAATGCACAATGGACATGAATGGATACAGGTGACAGCAAAGGATCCTTACGTACATGGAACCAGTCAGAGTCGTATCTAGACGTATCAGGGGTCCCATACACTCCAACTGCACACGCCCCACACCATTACAGAGCCTCCACCAGCTTGGACAGTCCCCTGCTGACATGCAGGGTACATGGATTCATGATTCTCCATACCCGTACACGTCCATCCGCTCGATACAATTTGAAACGAGACTCGTCCGACAAGGCAACATGTTTCCAGTCATCAATAGTCCAATGTCGGTGTTGACGGGCTCCGGCGAGGAGTAATGCTTCGTGTAGTGCAGTCATCAAGGGTACACGAGTGGGCCTTCGGCTCCCATAACGATGATGTTTCGTTGAATGGTTCGCGCGCTGACACTTGTTGACGGCGCAATATTGAAATCTGATGCAATTTGTGAAAGTGTTGCACTTCTGTCACGTCGTCGTCGTTGGCCCCGTTCTTGAAGGATGTTTTATCGGCCGCAGCGATGTCGGAGACTTCATGTTTTGCGAGATTCCTGATATTCATGGTACACTCGTAAAAAGGTCGTACGGGAAAATCCCCACTTCATCGCTACCTCGGAGATGTTGTATCCTATCGCTCTTGCGCCGACTATAACACCACGTTCAAGCTTATATAAATCTAGATAACTTGCTTTGTAGCAGCAGTATCCTATTTAAGAACTGCTCCAGACACTTGTCTTATATAGCCGTTGCCGACCGCAGCGCTGTATTCCGCCTATTTACGTATATCTGTATTTGAATACGCAGGCCTATACCAGTTTCTTTGGCGCCTCCAAGACGTCCAATGACACCCGTTCAGTTAGTTCGTTCATCTGTTCGCTCAGTTCTTTTGGTACAAAGGGTAGCTAACGCTCTGACTGAACACGCTTTTTTTGTTTTTTAGATCTCATTTCGTTCTATATTGCTCGTTGAATTTGTTCGTGGCGGACGTCCGATGACATCCGTTCAGGTTGTTTGTTGATCCGTTCTCTCAGTTTTTTTTTTATTACAGAGGGCAGCTAACCCTCTGACCGAACACGCTGAGCTACCGTGCCGGCCATGCTGAGCTACCGTGACGGCGCCACTGGACTGCAGCCGCTTCGTGGTTAAAGTGGCCAGGCACGGATGTATATATATATTAGACGGCCGAAATCATCTTGCTATTTTTTCAGTAACGCTTGAGAAGTACGCGCTACTGCTTACACATTTTGTTGTCCTCGTGGAGTACTACGAGTGTACGAAGTTTGCAGTAAATCCGCGTTCCAAACGTCGTGGCCTCCCCTTGTTAATCTACTCATTAATAGGTATAATCTTATGTTGAAGGCTTAAAACAATAATTCAAGTATTGTAAACTGTGTCTATTTCTTGAGTGAGCGTAGCTGATTCCGTGCAAATTACGGAGACTATATTTACCAAGTATTTGTGAATGAGAGCCCTTAGCGTCTGCGAACATTCTTTACAAGTAAATTTTAAGCTTTTTGTAAACTGTTTCTCGCCGACTGCGTCCACAAATTAGTGAAAGGGAAAAAATTTACCGGTAACTACAGTTTCGCTTTTCTTGCGATATAACTACACCATCAGACATGATGTTTCAATTTATTGCTTCCTTACTACTAATTCTATCCGCAACAGATTTTGCAGACGGTGTCCACGGCTACCGCTGGATGTACCCGCAAAATTATATCATTGTACGACACATGGTTCATGAGATGTGACTTTATAAACGTACAAATGAATGAAAAACTAGCTGCTTTACACATGGGAATTCGATTCTTGATGCAATAGATGGTGGAGGGGTGTGGACCCAAAGGTACATCACGGACATCCTGCATCCTCATATCTTCACTCTCATGTGACACTATCTTAGTGTCACTTTCCAACAGGACAATGTTCGTCCATACTTGGTTCGTGTGTCTACGAAGTGTCCATGTGATGTTGACGTACTCCCGTGGCCAGCAAGCTCGCTAGGTCTGTCCCCAATAGAACGCATGTGGAACCAGCTAGGTTCAAACTGGTTCAAATGGCTCTGAGCACTATGGGACTTCACTTCTGAGGTCATCAGTCCCCTTGAACTTAGAGCTACTTAAACCTAACTAACCTAAGGACATCACACACATCCATGCCCGAGGCAGGATTCGAACCTGCGACCGTAGCGGTCACGCGGTTCTAGACTGAAGCGCCTAGAGCCCCTCGGCCACACCGGCCGGCGGAACCAACTAGGAGTTGAGGTCTGTCCCAGAGGTATTATACAGCATTTCAATGACCTGTTACAACAGTTGTGGGGTGGCTTGCCATAGGAGAATATTTATTTATTGCCAAATTATAGACCTGTTACCTGATGTTTAAAACAGGTCGTACATCTTACAATTTTCGTTTTTCATCTTTTTACAGTTTTCTTTCCTTTTGTTTTATCTACAAAATTTACAAAGAATGATTCAAAATAAACATAATTTGAGGTTGAAATATAAATAAAATTTTGTTGTTTTTAAGAAGAATATAAAAAGGAGATAGGATAGATGAGAGATATGTTAGTACCATCACCGAGTGTGACTGACGGTGAATACCTCGGAATGGTTTCATCGAGCCGTTGAACGCCAGTCACACACACACACACACAAATGGTTATTAGTAGAGAAATAATGTTTCTTATCCTATTTGTTACTAATCCTATGTATTAACTACATTAGGTGCGCATCCTTGTACAGCATGTGGTGTTTTCTTGGCTAGATTGCCAGCAATTTGCTTGTTTACTGTCACATCTCAGCTTCCTCCTCCTGTTCCTCCTCATTGTCACTATTTTCGCTGTCACTGTGGGTATCGCTGTCTATCCTCTGGAGATTTCTGTTACGCTGCACATAGGCATGTCTGTGATGTCGTGTCCGCATATACTCTTCATGTGTTGTTTTTGAAATACTGTTTGTCAGTGCGTTTAATTGTGCCCATTGTTCTTCGTCTCTTATTGCTGTGTATATATCTATGTCTGTATCTGTGTAATCTAAGTGTAGTGTATGTCTGTTGTTCGTGTATTGCCCGCAGAAAGAGACAGTGTGTTCTGGGGATCCTTCTTCCCCGCATGTGCATGTAGGTGTCTGCCTCAGACTCACGCGGTTTAAGTGCGTGGGATAAGGTCCGTGCCCGGTTAAGAAATGTACCATACCGCGGCTGGGATCGATATGTCTCATTCTCAACCGCTCCCTTATGTCAGGGAGGAAGTCGTGCAGCCTACGTCCCTTATCACTAGGAGAATATGCAACGGATTTGTGACACCTGTCCCAGATGAATCAGTGCATGCATCCCGCCCAGAGGCTGTGCAAAACCATACTGGGGGATACTGCCAAGTTATTTGTAAATTTGAATCGGCGTTGAAATTTAATTTCATTGCCTCCTCCGCATCTGGGTGCTTCATTTTTTTGTCGGTCAGTGCGTACTGACTGAACCGAGTTGACATGTGCATATACCATACTAATTAAATTAGATGAAACGAATTACATGCACCGAGGTAATTTGATCTCTTTCATCGACTGCGATACTTCAACTGGTCATTAATGCGTTTCGAAGAAAGCTCTCGTATCGTGCTTTGCGGGATTAATTAACTGGAGCTGCTACCGACAAAGCCTGTTGCGTCACTGCGAAAACTGTAGTTCTGATCTCCAACAAATGTTAGTAATTATGGGGATAATGTCTAACAGAGAAACCAACTACGTCGACGTGAATCGCACGAAGAAAGACGAGATAGTAAATATAAGTGAAAAGCCCGACATGGAAAGAGACGAATAACTGCAAGAAATTTTACGTAGTAGCCGAAAGCGACTGTTTATACCACGAAAATTTAGGTTTTGACGATACAGTCTATCGAGCAGAGAACAAATGCTCGCAGTTGACTTGATTTACAAAAAGAGCGGAGAATACAAAAAATTATATCTCAGTACCGATTTCAGGAAAAGGAAGACCATTAGGATCTCACAACACAAATACTATAAGTAGCAGAAGAACAAACAGTACGAGCCCGTCAATCTCAAACCTCTGGCGTCGGACACAGGAGCACTGAACGTTGAACCAGACAGCGACCATAGCCGACACATCCCACTGTGGACGACGAACAGTAGGCGGGAATACCACAAGTTCCAAATGTTTAGCACACAGCGTACTCTACAGATTCGGCTTTGTGTGCCCATTCTCAGTTTCATAACGTCAACAGAGGGTCTGAAGGGAAGAAATTCTTGTCTAATAAAGAGGTCATCTGAGCTTCGAGTGCGTAGTTGGAAACAAACTTCTTTCCTGACGTACAAGGACGGATTGAAAAGAAATGATACGGAGTTTTTTATTCTGTTCTCAATTTCTTTTGAGGTATTACATGACATGCGTATTACTCGATCGACTTTTCCGCTTTGCTGACGCCAGATGCAAGCCACTGCCGGTAGAGGACTCCGGATTGTAGAGTGTAACATGGCGGTGTGTAACGTAACTATGTCGGTGTGCGGGAAACAGTGTACTATAATTGAGATTCTAACCGCAGAAAACGTATCTCCAACTGAAACGCATAGAACAATGAAAGATGCGAACGGTGATGATTGTGACAACATCAGTAATGTGCGATAATGTGCAAAGCTAGATTTATTGCTTGTAAGGAAGGAAACGGTACTGCTAACCTCAACCTGTGTAACAGGTGTCGGAGCTGAGGACCGGGTACAGCAACCAACTAGACCAGGGGTGGGCAACATTTCGGCTCTAGTGCCAAAGCGCTCAGCATCGCTACGCATTTCCACCACCGCCACGCTGCGCTGTCCGAGTGCGAGGAGGGGAAGGGGAGAAAACAGGGAACGTGCCGCATTTAAATGGCAGTACAGTCGTACTGCATATCATTTGGTTTCATATTCCATGTTTCTCAACAATTTAGAACACAAACGAAACAAGTTTTCAGTATTAATTAATTATTTTTGACGTCTGAATGAATAATATACAGTACTGGCCATTAAAATTGCTACAACAAGAAGAAGTGCAGATGATGAACGGGTATCCATTGGACAAATATATTATACTAGAACTGACATGTGATTACATTTTCACGCAATTTGGGTGCGTAGATCATGAGAAATCAGTACCCAGAACAATCACCTCTGGCCGTAATAACAGCCTTGATATGCCTGGTCATTGAGTCAAACAGAGCTTGCATGGCGTGTACAGGTACAGCTGCCCATGCAGCTTCAACACGATACCTCAGTTCGTCAAGAGTAGTGACTGGCGTATTGTGACGAGCCAGTTGCTCGGCCACCATTGACCAGACGTTTTCAATCGGTGATAGATCTGGAGAATGTGCTGGCCAGGGCAGCAGTCCAACATTTTCCGTATCAAGAAAGGCCCGTACAGGACCTGCAACATGTGGTCGTGCATTATCCTGCTGAAATGTAGGGTTTCGCAGGGATCGAAAGAAGGGTAGAGCCACGGATCGTAACACATCTGAAATGCAACGTCCACTGTTCAAACTGCCGTCAATGCGAACAATAGGTGACCGAGACGTGTAACCAATGGCACCCTATACCATCACGCCGAGTGATACGCCAGTATGGCGATGACGAATAGACGCTTCCAATGTCCGTTCACCGCGTGTGGCCAAACACGGATGCAACCATCATGATGCTGTAAACAGAACCTGGATTCATCCGAAAAAATGGCATTTTGTCATTCGTGCACCCAGGTTCGTCGTTGAGTACACCATCGCAGTCGCTCCTGTCTGTGATGCAGCGTCAAGGGTAACCGCAGCCGTGCACTTCGAGCTGATAGTCCATGCTGCTGCAAACGCCGTCTAACTGTTCGTGCAAATAGTTGTTGCCTTGCAAACGTCCCCATCTGTTGAGTCAGGGATCGAGACGTGGCCACTCGATCCGTTACAGCCATGCGGATAAGATGCCTTTCATCTCGGCTGCTAGTGATACGAGGCCGTTGGGATCCAGCACGGCGTTCCGTATTACCCTCCTGAACCCACCGATTCCATATTCTGCTAACAGTCATTGGATCTCGACCAACTCGATCAGCAATGTCGCGATACGATAAACCGCAATCGTGATAGACTACAATCCGACCTTTATCAAAGTCGGAAACGTGACGGTACGCATTTCTCCTCCTTACACGAGGCATCATAACAACGTTTCACCAGGCAACGCCGGACAACTGCTGTTTGTGTATGAGAAATCGGTTGGAAACTTTTCTCACGTCAGCCCGTTGTAGGTGTCGCCACCGGCGCCAACCTTGTGTGAATGCTTTGAAAAGCTAATCATTTGCATATCACAGCATCTTCTTCTTGTCGGTTAAATTTCGCATCTGTAGCACGTCATCTTCGTGGTGCAGCAATTTTAATGGCTAGTAGTGTAATATTTATCTGGTACAGACTGTCGACCTACATACAGACGCAGACAGTTTCACAGTGTTTCCGCTAAAGTTGCCACATAAGTATGACTTATTTAGTTTCATAATCGAAAAATGGTGTTCCACACAAATGGAGACTTGGAAAAGCTACCTGAGAAAAGCAATGTGGAAGTCCTGGACAGTTTTAACGTAAAAAGATTTGTAATAAAAACTAGAATTACCTTGCAGGTCAATCAGTTTGCGTCTAATCACGCAAAGGTGCACTTTCAACTGAAATGGCAAACGGTCTCAAAAGAAGCTCGAAAACTGATGTAACACACAGTGTCCTCAAAACCTTTATAAAAATATTGTTGTAATTCTTGCAAAGACGCAACGAATTCTTCAAACCTCGCGCTATCATTAACGCCAGTGAGCCTAGGGAACTGGATAGTCTTTGTCAAACTGTGCACCTTCTACGACGTGATTTTCTTTTTAAATCCTTCCCCATCACATCAGAAAGAAATTACCTTGCAATGTCTTACACTGTGAGCAGTGTGCAGTCAAGTCCACTTTAAATGCGAAGTCTGCAATCGACTCCCGACGTTCTAATTTTCGTTCCGGCACTCCTTTTTCCTTCGTAGATTCAACATGAAACGTCCCCTTAGAAAAATTATGAATGTGCTGGTAAACTTCTACGTTATTTGATTTCCAAACAGCTGAGCAAACCTCAACGTACTCAAACAGTTTTCTCTTTACTTATTCTGATCATCACTAAACTGACACAGAATATTTTTTTTTTTTTTTTTTTTTTTTTTTTTAGCGCTACGCAATCTGTCTTTCAATAATCCCTGCAAAAGAATGGCCCTGACTAACAATAACCTATACCTGTCATGAATCACTTACCTCACATCTCACATAAACCTTCGTTGCTCGAACTACTGAAATACAGCGAGCGCCAATACTGCCAGTTAAATAAAAGATTCTAGCTACTGAGGGCACTAACAAGTGATAGGCATCTAGTTAGCGAATGAAAGATTTTGATAGAGAACAAACAATGTATTCACCATAATAGTGTTCAAACTTCGTCATATATATCCATCTTTACAAATTTCCTTTTTTGGCCGACACACGTCCAGATCGTCCGCTTATAGCAATCTCTCAAAACTCTGGCATCTCACCTATAACTGCCCGAGGCTACGCGCTGTTCACATCCAACCTGCCCAACACTACACAAGCGAATATTCCAACAATGAGTGCAACCAGCCACAGACTGCACACAGGGCAGTCAGTGATTTTCATACAGAGCGCTACGTGGCGTTACCAACATAAAAACCTAGACAGCCTACTTACAAACAACAGCGACAATTAAATCGCAAAATCGTTCCAGGCGTGCCCTTTGGCAAAAAACGCGCTTCGCAGTAAATATGAAGTCTCCATCTTTTGGTCATTGTCGTTGAAAACGGTTGCAGCTGAAAACGAAATAATAGGCGCGACTTCAGATATTTTACTATTCCTACCACCAGTTCCTTCAAGTGCTCCATGCCTGTAAATTTAGCACAGAGTGGTTCGTGATGTAGAGAACAATGAATTTCGTCTGTCGATAGTTGTCATTTTTTTGCTCTTTCGTTGTCATCTAAAAGTTTAAGTTTTTTTGCACGGTACTATAATGTTTCATAGCAAACAAGCAGTACCCGTCATCTATGCGAATTGAGAATTCTCGTCCTTCTCTTCTGTCGTTCCCATTCATTTTAAAGGATTGTGACGAAAGATCGCTAGATTCCCTCTTTTTGCGCAGACACCCACTGGACTTGTAAACGTCCTTCACACCACGAACACATAGCGGGGGATAAACACAGCTGACGTCACGGTTCTGCCGAGAGTTGTGCCGACCGCAGAATGCTGCACCACAGTGCTCAATGAAATTCCGCGTTGTTCCGGGTACTTCCGAGAATGAGCGAGCAAAGCCGTCTGGCAGGCTAGGGTTTTCCCCGTACCCGACGCGCACGCACAGCACGTATGAAGTTTCGCACATCATGGCCGGCCCTGTACTACACTGTGTGAACCGGGTTGATGAACTTATCAGAGAAAATCGTCAGATAACACAGACACAGCTCACAGGTAAGTGTGACATGAAACTTCCTGGCAGATTAAAACTGTGTGCCGGACCGAGACTCGAACTCGGGACCTTGCCTTTCGCGGGCAAGTGCTCTACCACCTGAGCTACCCAAGCACGACTCAAGCTCCGTCCTCACAGCTTCACTTCTGCCAGTATCTCGTCTCCTACCTTCCAAACTTTACAGCCGGCCGCGGTGGTCTAGCGGTTCTAGGCGCTCAGTCCGGAACCGCGCGACTGCTACGGTCGCAGGTTCGAATCCTGCCTCGGGCATGGATGTGTGTGATGTCCTTAGGTTTAAGTAGTTCTAAGTTCTAGGGGACTGATGACCACAGATGTTAAGTCCCATAGTGCTCAGAGCCATTGGAACCATTTTGAACCAAACTTTACAGAAGTTCTCCTGCGAACCTTGCAGAACAAAGGCAAAGGTCCCGAGTTCGAGTGTCGGTCCGGCAGACAGTTTTAATCTGCCAGGAAGTTTCATATCAGCGCACACTCCGCTGCAGAGTGAAAATCTCATTCTGGAAGTGTGACCTATCAGATATCACGAGAGCGTGTAGAGCCCACGATTCCAGACCCACGGTACAGAAAACTGTGTGCGTGGTGGGTGCCTCGAATGCTGACTCCTGGCATGAAACAGACGAGACTGGGCGTCTGTCGACATTTTCTTTTGCGTTTTGAGCTCGAGGGTGATGAGTTACTTAACAACATTGTGACAGGTGATGAAAGCTGGGTTCACCATTTTGACTCCAATAACAAGTGAACATGAGTGGGGTACCGCTACAAAGGATCAACGACGCGAAGAAAGTTCAAGACCAAGCCTTTCAACAGCAGGAAAAGTCATGTTCTTAATGCTCTGGGCTGCTAAAGGAGAGGTACATATTGATTTCATGCCTAAAGCCATCACCATAAACACTGTATGGCACTGCGAGGCCCTCGGAAAACTGATAGCACGGATTCCAGCATCCTCTCCTTCACCATGACAAATCCAAGCCATACACGAACGCTGCGACATCTGCAACAAGCCGACGCCTTGAGTTCACCGTCATCGATCATCCCCTATACGGTCCCAACTTGGCCTCATCTGCATTTTACACTACTGGCCATTAAAATTCCTACACCAGGAAGATGGCGTGCTACAGATGCAAAATTTAACCTACAGGAAGAAGATGCTGTGATATGCAAATGATTAGCTTTTCAGAGCATTCACACAAGGTTGACGCCGGTGGCGACACCTACAACGTGCTGACATAAGGATAGTTTCCAACCGATTTCTCATACACAAACAGCAGTTGACGGGCAGTGCCTGGTGAAACGTTGTCGTGATGCCTCGTGTAAGGTGGAGAAATGCGTACCATCACGTTTCCGACTTTGATAAAGGTCGGATTGTACCCCATCGCGATTGCGGTTTATCGTATCGCGATATTGCTGCTCGCGTTGGTCGAGATCCAATGACTGTTGGAATAATATGAAATCGGTGGGTTCAGAAGGGTAATACGGAACGCCGTGCTGGATCTCAACGGATTCGTATCACTAGCAGTCGAGATAACAGGCATCTTATCCGCAAGGCTGTAACGGATCGTGCAGACACATCTCGATCCCTGAGTCAACAGATGGGGACGTTTGGAAGAGAGAAACCATCTGCACGAACAGTTCGACGACGTTTGCAGCAGCATGGACTATCAGCTCGGACACCATGGCTGCGGTTACCCTTGACGCTGCTTCACCGACAGGAGCGCCTGCGATGGTGTACCCAACGACGAACCTGGGTGCACGAATGGCAATACGCCATTTTTTGGGATGAATCCAGGTTCTGTTTACAGCATCATGATGGTCGCATCCGTGTTTGGCAACATCACGGTGAATGCACATTGGAAGCGTCTATTCGTCATCGCCATACTGGCGTATCACCCGGCGTGATGGTATGGGGTGCCATTGGTTACACGTCTCGGTCACCTCTTATTCGCATTGACAGCACTTTGACCAGCGGACGTTACATTTCAGATGTGTTACGACCCGTGGCTCTACCGTTCATAGTATCCCTGAGAAACCCTACATTTCAGCAGGATAATGCACGACCGCATGTTGCAGGTCCTGTACGGGCCTTTCTAGATACAGAAAATATTCGACTGCTGCACTGGCCAGCACATTATCCAGATCTCTCAATAATTGAAAACGTCTATTCAATGGTGGCCGAGCAACTGGCTCGTTACAATACGCCAGTCACTACTCTTGATGAACTGTGGTATCGTGTTGAAGTTGCATGAGCAGCTGTACCTGTACACGCCATCCAAGCTCTGTTTGACTCAATGCCCAGGCGTATCTAGGGCGTTATTACGGCTAGAGGTGGTTGTTCTGGGCACTGATTTCTCAGGATCTATGCACCCAAATTGGGTGAAAATGTAATCACATGTCAGTTCTAGTATAGTATATTTGTCGAATGAATACCCGTTTATCATCTGCTTTCTTTTTGGTGTAGCAATTTTAATGGCCAGTAGTGTATCTGTACCAAAACTTAGAAAACACCTCCGAGGACTTTACTATAGTAGTGACGAAGTGGTGTAAGCAGAGGCGAGGTTGTGGCTCCGTGAACAAAGTCACACGTTCTACAGTGGCGGTACCAAGAAACTGGTCTCTCATTGGGCAACATGTGTTCGTCGCCAGCGTGTCTATGTAGAGAAATAAATATGTACACACGGAAAATAATACTGTAGAACGTTAATAACGTTTGCTTTATTTAATAATGATTAACAGTGTCACAAAATAATTCGATGGCATTACTTTTCAGCACGCCCTTGTGTTTACATGTCTTCACAGCGTAATGAAAAACGCATTAAATTTCGGGCAGGCACTAGGGCGAATTGCAGTTTAGAATTTTCACTGAAGCACACCCAACGGATAAAAACATTAAAATCTAACTGGACCATCAACATTCAGCTTGCCGGCCGCTGTGGCCGAGCGGTTCTAGGCGCTTCAGCACGGAACCGCGCTGCTGCAACGGTCGCAGGTTCGAATCCTGCCTTGGGCATGGATGTGTGTGGTGTCCTTCGGTTAGTTAGGTTTAAGTAGTTCTAAGTCTAGGGGACTGATGGCCTCAGATGTTAAATCCCATAGTGCTTAGAACCATTTTGAACATTAAGCTTAATATTGGTTTAATTGAGCAATTCGTTTTTATTTTTGCACAACTAGAGTTTAACTTCCAGAATGAGATTTTCACTCTGCAGTGGAGCGTGCGCTGATATGAAACTTCCTGGCAGATTAAAACTGTATTCCGGACCGAGCCTCGAACTCAGGACCTTTGCCTTTCGCTGGCAAGTCCTCTGCCAACTAAGCTACCCAAGCACGACTCACACGCCGTCCTCACAGCTTTACTTCTGCCAGTATCTCGTCTCCTACCTTCCAAACTTAACAGAAGCTCCCCTGTGAAGCTTGCAGAACTAGCACTCCTGAAAGAAAGGATATTGCGCAGACATGGCTTAGCCACAGCCTGGGGGATGTTTCCAGAATGAGATTTTCACTCTGCAAAGGTCCCGAGGTCGAGTCTCGGTCCGGCACACAGTTTTAAACTGCCAGGAAGTTTCAAGAGTTTGTTTTACCGCAATGGTCTCCGGAGGTTCTTTGGCTGCTGGTCTATTGTCAGGTTGTCGCCACTGTTGACGCTGCTTATGACCACGTGTTACGTTCGCCGGCGAATCGAATTATCGCGCCACGGTCCGTAATTTACTAGAACATTTCTTTCGAACATATTAATACAAGAATGATCTGCCAATAGTGCCTCTAATCCCACCAGTCAGCAAATATTTTTCCATCACCGCCCTGGCTTTGCTACTTTGCAGGAGGAAATGAAGAAGGTTCTTGTACAGACGATGTTGTACTGACTGGATAAGTGAGTCGGCGGAGCAATTGCCCGCGAAATGCACTTGTCCCACGTTCCAGCCCTAGTCCGCCACACAGTTTTAATCTGCCAGTAATTTCGAATCAGTCCACACTCTGCTGTAGCTAGAAAATTCATTCTCAAAATAGTTGTTCGCGAACGATTCTGTTTTATACAGTAAACAGAGAAGTCGGAACCCTGGAATATTGTAGTGGCATGGAGGAAGATCTGAAGAGGATCATAACTGGTGAATTTCAACTAGTTTTTTTTCCTCTCTTACTATCAAAATTATTTCTTGATTCATCGCTCTGTCAGTCCATTACACTTTTAGCGTTTTTCTTAACAACCGCATTTTAGAAGTATGTAAGTATATCTCCTTCTCCTTTCTCAGTGCCCTTTATTCGCTATTACGTGATACTATACTTCACATAAAAGACTTGGCAAATCGTTTGTGGCTTGTCGCAGTTCATTTTGCTATCAACAAACATCTCATGTTTTTTTAAAAGTTCTTTTATTCGTAGATGAAATCTGGTTTCGCAGGACGGAGCGGATCAGGTTGTGGAAAGGGGCAAGGTCAATTACTGTTAGTTACACAAAAACACACTCAAATGTATTTCTTAAACCAATGCACAGTTTTCTCTTTAAAAAAAACAAAGACCAATTCATGGCTGAGGGCTCAAGTAACTTCTCCAGAATAAGTTTAAATGGTTGCTTTTAAAACACCAAGATTTAGAGTAACGGATGAAGGCCTTACATAAGTAAAATTACAATATCTTCTCGGGTAAAGGCCGAAATAATATTTCGGATAAGCTAAAAGCCAAGCATTTTCAAATTCCGGCTAAAGGCCATATTGAGGAAAATTCAAGTTAATTCTTCGGCTGAAAGCCCAATTAAAAAAAAATTCTTTGCATAATAAAACAGAGACTTTAAATATAAGCCTTTATACAGCACAACAGAAAAACATCTTGAGAGAATTTGAAGTATCTTGTCGGCTGAAGGCCCAAGCAACTACTCAAGAACAATCAAAGACAACCTTAAGATAAACATTTACAGAACACGGGTGAAGGCAGTTTCAAGGATTCAAAATAATTAAAGAGAAACCTTACAGACAAGGATTTACTTATTAAAGCTCAGATTCTGAAACAAACGCGGCTGAATGCCTAAACAGAGCAACAAGAACTGTAAATGCAACACAGCCGAAGGCCTAATCTTAAAGTTGTTATTAAGTTCGACTGAAGCCCATATACTAAACATAAAACAGACAATATTAATACACAGCTGAAGGCCTGGCAGAGAACCTATGACCAAATAAAAAGACAATCACAAACAACCAACAGTGGCGCTCAGAAGTGTTCCAAGAGCCGGCCTGGGAAGGAAACTAACCACAGTTTAGATGTGGCAGGCAGCCAAGCGTAACACTAAACAATCGGGTTGCAGCACGACCTATGGACTGCTGACGAACCAACCAACCGCCTAATCAATTCCGTTCCACCTGACCAACAGCACGACAACCAAAAGTACCAGCGAAGACGAGGATCGCAGCAGGATTATGTCTTAATAATTGGCATATAAACACAGCCAGGGCACAATAAAAACACAAAGGGAAAAGGAGAACAACAGCAAGCTGTCAAACTACACGCTGTGCCGGAGAGCATCAACACGGCGAGGAAAACACACTGCCACAAAACTACGCTAACAGCCAGAGCAGGTAACCGGAACGTTAACGGCCACAAGGCAGAAGATACCGCTGTTACACTTCACTAATAAATTGTAATCATTTCAAAGGTTAAGCACCATACAGACAGCTGCAAAATTTTGCCGCCTCCAACACACCATCACACTGCTCCTTGTGGGGACAGCCCAGGATGCAACAACCAGCAATCAACGAAGAGATGTCTCAACGGTTGAGCTTTCATGACAGATTCAGTGATTACTCAACTCCAGTGCGCAGGTGCGGTGGGTGACGAACTTAGCAGTTCTCGCAGCTAGTGCCACTCAACTCCAACCGCACGAGCAAGCCTGATCACACGCCGCAGAGACTTCCACGCTGATCCGCCGCAACCGACAAACTGACTGCCTGCAGGACGCAGACACCATTAAAATAGCTGCTCAGCCAAACCACACAAGCTACACACGGTTCCACCAAACACTTCCACAAACAACTCAAACAATACTAAAACAGTCACTGTGGAACATCAAGCACGAAACACAAGTCGACACACACGTAGAACCCAGAAGCAGTCGGCGACCAAATACACGTCGTCCGATGAGACGACCGACCGAACGACCAACCAAAGTCGTGCCCACACAAGTCATGCACGTGGGCAACTGTTGGGCAAGTCATGGCTGTCTGGACCTCACTGCTGCACCGTTCCGATTCCCTTGATGTCCTTTCGCAACTCGGACACACGACGACTCGGAGACACTGGCTCGGACCTAACCATACAGGGGAAACATCGGCCCATTGGCCACTCAACGTCTCTGCATAGGGAAGGAACCGACCCAAGTCCCTCAAGATCGCCAATTGAAGGGACCCAGAAGCAGCCAGAAGACCAAATACACGTCGTCCGATGAGACGACCGACCGAACGACCAACCAAAGTCGTGCCCACACAAGTCATGCATGTGGGCAACTGTTGGGCAAGTCATGGCTGTCTGGACCTCACTGCTGCACCGTTCCGATTCCCTTGATGTCCTTTCGCAACTCGGACACACGACGACTCGGAGACACTGGCTCGGACCTAACCATACAGGGGAAACATCGGCCCATTGGCCACTCAACGTCTCTGCATAGGGAAGGAACCGACCCAAGTCCCTCAAGATCGCCAATTGAAGGGACCCAGAAGCAGCCAGAAGACCAAATACACGTCGTCCGATGAGACGACCGACCGAACGACCAACCAAAGTCGTGCCCACACAAGTCATGCACGTGGGCAACTGTTGGGCAAGTCATGGCTGTCTGGACCTCACTGCTGCACCGTTCCGATTCCCTTGATGTCCTTTCGCAACTCGGACACACGACGACTCGGAGACACTGGCTCGGACCTAACCATACAGGGGAAACATCGGCCCATTGGCCACTCAACGTCTCTGCATAGGGAAGGAACCGACCCAAGTCCCTCAAGATCGCCAATTGAAGGGACCCAGAAGCAGCCAGAAGACCAAATACACGTCGTCCGGTGAGACGACCGACCGAACGACCAACCAAAGTCGTGCCCACACAAGTCATGCACGTGGGCAACTGTTGGGCAAGTCATGGCTGTCTGGACCTCACTGCTGCACCGTTCCGATTCCCTTGATGTCCTTTCGCAACTCGGACACACGACGACTCGGAGACACTGGCTCGGACCTAACCATACAGGGGAAACATCGGCCCATTGGCCACTCAACGTCTCTGCATAGGGAAGGAACCGACCCAAGTCCCTCAAGATCGCCAATTGAAGGGACCCAGAAGCAGCCAGAAGACCAAATACACGTCGTCCGATGAGACGACCGACCGAACGACCAACCAAAGTCGTGCCCACACAAGTCATGCATGTGGGCAACTGTTGGGCAAGTCATGGCTGTCTGGACCTCACTGCTGCACCGTTCCGATTCCCTTGATGTCCTTTCGCAACTCGGACACACGACGACTCGGAGACACTGGCTCGGACCTAACCATACAGGGGAAACATCGGCCCATTGGCCACTCAACGTCTCTGCATAGGGAAGGAACCGACCCAAGTCCCTCAAGATCGCCAATTGAAGGGACCCAGAAGCAGCCAGAAGACCAAATACACGTCGTCCGATGAGACGACCGACCGAACGACCAACCAAAGTCGTGCCCACACAAGTCATGCACGTGGGCAACTGTTGGGCAAGTCATGGCTGTCTGGACCTCACTGCTGCACCGTTCCGATTCCCTTGATGTCCTTTCGCAACTCGGACACACGACGACTCGGAGACACTGGCTCGGACCTAACCATACAGGGGAAACATCGGCCCATTGGCCACTCAACGTCTCTGCATAGGGAAGGAACCGACCCAAGTCCCTCAAGATCGCCAATTGAAGGGACCCAGAAGCAGCCAGAAGACCAAATACACGTCGTCCGATGAGACGACCGACCGAACGACCAACCAAAGTCGTGCCCACACAAGTCATGCACGTGGGCAACTGTTGGGCAAGTCATGGCTGTCTGGACCTCACTGCTGCACCGTTCCGATTCCCTTGATGTCCTTTCGCAACTCGGACACACGACGACTCGGAGACACTGGCTCGGACCTAACCATACAGGGGAAACATCGGCCCATTGGCCACTCAACGTCTCTGCATAGGGAAGGAACCGACCCAAGTCCCTCAAGATCGCCAATTGAAGGGACCCAGAAGCAGCCAGAAGACCAAATACACGTCGTCCGATGAGACGACCGACCGAACGACCAACCAAAGTCGTGCCCACACAAGTCATGCACGTGGGCAACTGTTGGGCAAGTCATGGCTGTCTGGACCTCACTGCTGCACCGTTCCGATTCCCTTGATGTCCTTTCGCAACTCGGACACACGACGACTCGGAGACACTGGCTCGGACCTAACCATACAGGGGAAACATCGGCCCATTGGCCACTCAACGTCTCTGCATAGGGAAGGAACCGACCCAAGTCCCTCAAGATCGCCAATTGAAGGGACCCAGAAGCAGCCAGAAGACCAAATACACGTCGCCCGATGAGGCGACCGACCGAATGACTAACCAACGGTCATCCCTGCTCAAGTCTCCTTCCGTCAGACAGTGTATGTGTGTCGCCAGCGTTTGGTGGGTACTGACTGTGCAGACCTTATCGGAGCTCCATCCCGACTGAATTCTCGACACACGACGACCCGGAAATACTAGCGGTCGCTCCAAAGATAGTACGGCAGTGCTCTTATCGATAAGTGCTACTGCTGCCACTCACGGGCAGGCAAGCCAGAAACTTAGTGGCGCCAGTAAATCGAATAAGAAGCAGGACGGCAGTACTGCAAAGACAATATGTCATGCAATAAACGGCACGAACACGAGCCGCGCACGGCTCAATAGATACTTTATTTCATATTTCCTTTCTGTCACCACAAATCATTTCACCTATTCAAAGTTGTTTCCTTTCAGTGACATTTTGACACGGCCATCATGTCTGCTGATTCTTTCCCACATTTATACTAATTCCATACTCTTTCGCTGCTTCTACGACTCTCTGCAACATAAATTGTAATTCTTCCTCTAACTGAGCCAACATTGCTGCATCACCATCACTGCCATGATTCTCTCTACGCTTTCTCCTCCAAACATTATGTTTCTTCCTTCTTCAAATACTTTCTCTGCTGCTTTCGCAGCATAAATATCGAAAATCATGGGTTGGAAACAACATCGTTGTCTAACACCTCTTTCAATATGTGTCCTCGGGAGTCTTTTGCAGTTGCGTGTTTCGATAAAATATTCTCGGTTTACAAGCACATCACTTGGAATAAAAGACTCGAGGTATCAATAGCTGTCGCCGCCGTCGTCACCAGGAGCTAAATTCACTGACTGCCAAGACTGGCACGGTGTTATAAGATGCAGCAGTAGCATCGAGAACTTTCCGGAGAGAGTCGAAAGGACACATGAGCGGAAGGCAAACTGGGGCGGCTCACAGCTGCCCCGCCTCGCCGTGGGACGGAGACCAGTCAGTGAGATATAAGGGTCCGTCACATTTCCCGAACGCTCGATTCAGTACATGCCCACGGGAAATCAGTACTCAATTGAAAAGGTACCCACTAAAGGTCTTACTTGTGTCGTATGCTGTCAAGAACTCGTATGTGTTTAAACAAGCAGTCAAGGATTATTTAATTCGTCTGAAACACTTGCTGGCTCCGCGCGGATGACGGCTGCTGAAAGTAGCAACATCAGAAGACTCGTACGTACTCCAGGAGGACCTGCAGAGGATTAATGCATGGTGCGCCAGCTGGCAGCTTTCCCTAAACGTAGATAAATGTAATATAATGCGCATACATAGGGGCAGAAATGCATTCCAGTACGATTATGCCATAGGTGGTAAATCATTGGAAGCGGTAACGACCGTAAAATACTTAGGAGTTACTATCCGGAGCGATCTGAAGTGGAATGATCACATAAAACAAATAGTGGGAAAAGCAGGCGCCAGGTTGAGATTCATAGGAAGAATTCTAAGAAAATGTGACTCATCGACGAAAGAAGTAGCTTACAAAACGCTTGTTCGTCCGATTCTTGAGTATTGCTCATCAGTATGGGACCCTTACCAGGTTGGATTAATAGAAGAGATAGACATGATCCAGCGAAAAGCAGCGCGATTCGTCATGGGGACATTTAGTCAGCGCGAGAGCGTTACGGAGATGCTGAACAAGCTCCAGTGGCGGACACTTCAAGAAAGGCGTTACGCAATACGGAGAGGTTTATTATCGAAATTACGAGAGAGCACATTCCGGGAAGAGATGGGCAACATATTACTACCGCCCACATATATCTCGCGTAATGATCACAACGAAAAGATCCGAGAAATTAGAGCAAATACGGAGACTTACAAGCAGTCGTTCTTCCCACGCACAATTCGTGAATGGAACAGGGAAGGGGGGATCAGATAGTGGTACAATAAGTACCCTCCGCCACACACCGTAAGGTGGCTCGCGGAGTATAGATGTAGATGTAGATGTAGATGCTGTCGCTCGTTAAGATCTGCAGTGCCGCGTGCTGTGAGGTATGCGCCGCGCCCTGGTTTTCTCGTGGGCCTCGCATGGGACCGAGTGAGATAAGGTGGCGCGAGGGGTCGGCGTCACGTACTTAACTTCCGCTCCCGCCTCCCTACAAGCGTGGAGCCGCCATCTTTGCTTTCGCTCGGTGTCCGAAGCCCGCCTCCGTGCCCTACTATGTGTGTAACCAGAGGCCATGGTGCCTGTTCTGTACCTTTCCACCATTGTTCCGATCGTTTCGGTACTCAGTAGCACCGAACGCTCTAGTACTCGAATTAGAGTCCCTGCGTTATTCAGTATGCATTTCGGTAGCGATACCGTTCGGGTCTAGAGAACCGAAGCGCTGTTGTTGGTTCGTGTCGCGCAAGCCAATCAAAAGCAAGCGGCCACAGATCCGCGCATGCGCACTGCAGCGCTCACAGCGCCACGAACACAAAGCGGCTAGCAGACTACACAGGCGCGATATTCTTCCAAGTACCGAAAATTGCGTTTACATTGCGATAACGCATGGCGCCGCATTCCATCGAGCTGACGTGGCCGCTTTCATCGCCCTTGTCTTCCTTAACTGTATCAGGTGCAGTATATCCATTTCCATGATTCTCAGCTGAAATGCATAAAAATTTTTACAGTTTATCTGACAGCATGCTTCCATGCATGCACAATAACGATAGCGTATTTGATTGTTGGTTGGTTGGTTGGTTATTTGGGGAAGGAGACCAGACAGCGTGGTCATCGGTCTCATTGGATTAGGGAAGGATGGGGAAGGAAGTCGGCCGTGCCCTTTCAGAGGAACCATCCCGGCATTTGCCTGGAGTGATTTAGGGAAATCACGGAAAACCTAAATCAGGATGGCCGGACACGGGATTGAACCGTCGTCCTCCCGAATGCGAGTCCAGTGTCTAACCACTGCGCCACCTCGCTCGGTATTTGATTGTATTCTGCAGATTGTCGTAAATGCTGCATTATGTTGACATCATGTTTTGGATTTTACGTTTCGGAATATGAGTTAGGAATAGTGTGTAGTACCACATTGTACTAATACATCTACAAAAACACCCGAAAGATTGATTCTGAGAGTTTCAGAGAATAAGAAGATAAACAGAATGTGGTTATAAGACGCTCCTAGATATTCAAATGATTAAGTAGCCCACTTCCCTATATGATGCGTCAACGATTTGGGACTTACAAACAAAACTGAAAAAAAAACGCGTTTTCGGGAGCTCCTGCAGTTCGTCGAAGTTTATAACGCGCATCTCATGAATGAAAATGTTTCGTATATGGTGCTACAGTCTAAAAGTATTACGTCAGAGATCTTTCATCTCTGTCTACTCTTGTTGAGGTTTCGATCGCAGATAAATACTTGTGACCAGCAAGATTATGAAGATGACTACTGCTAGTTACGTTCCCAGTAATTTAAGTTGTGCTCTTAGATTCCTGCCTAACAGCATACTCGGAAATCGCTACATATTCGGAAAAAAATGAATTATTTCTGACAAGAAAAAATATAAAGGTCACTGTCGGTTGTTTCACTCACAGCAATTTCATATTTCGTATTTTAAACACACAGAAATCACGAAATCATTACTGAGGAAGTGCGCTCTTACCCCATAGTGCTCAGAGCCACTTTATTTGAAGAAAAAAAAATTTTCGCTCCACGTATCGCATTCCCGCGCGCTAACCACTTGGCCACGCCAAACAACAGACCCGCAGTGCTCAATTCTTGTAGTATTGTGTTAGAGGAACGTGTGCTGATTTCGTTGCCAAATGGTGCTGCGTAAGTCATAAATGCGTAATAGTTTAGAAGGTTTCCAATATCAGGCTTCACGTAATTGCCTTTCATTCTTACTTGGAAGTTGTAAACACGTTTCGATAATTACTAACTAACCCATTTGTGGGAAAATGTACGCAAAGGCACTAGTAACGACAGTTCACACTCATGTAATATACGTAAGCAGAGCCGACGTCCCGATATTTAATGATGTTTAAACTCTTATTTGCATAAAAATAACACGTATTTTGAGAGAATATTGACTGATAACGTTTTTTATGGAATCATCCACAGTAACAACCTGACCTCCACATTTCTAACAAAGGAAAATAGTCTATTACGAACTGACTTTCCAACCGGATGCATCCTCTGGTGATTCTTTAGTAACACAATCACTAAATCCATAGCTAAAATCGCTAAATATGTTTAAAATAACAAATTATAGGTGTACATAAACCACAGCTCACCGATCGACAGGGCCAGACCGAAATCCGAAACCTCTCGGTACAATTGTCGTAAAATAGGTGGGAGGACCGTTCGGTAACAAGTCTCAAGAGCTTACTGAATGGGATATTTCGATAAAGAACCGAAAATGACGTCACTACCGACACTAACCAACTACACCGATCAGTATGAACGATACAGAATAGGGCCCCAGCAGTACTGCCGAATTTGCCTTCCGCACATGCGCCACTTCGGCTCTCTAAAAAAATGGTTCAAATGGCTCTGAGCACTATGGGACTTAACATCTGTGGTCATCAGTCCCCTAGAACTTAGAACTACTTAAACCTAACTAACCTATGGACATCACAAACATCCATGCCCGAGGCAGGATTCGAACCTGCGACCGTAGCGGTCACGCGGTTCCAGACTGAAGCGCCTAGAACCGCACAGCCACACCGGCCGGCTTTCGGCTCTCTCTGAAAAGTTCCAGATGCTTCTGTTACATCTATATAAGCAGAAGACAGTGATTTAAACTTTCGATGACGATGGCAGAGACAGCTACCGAAAGCTCGAGTGTTTTATTCCGAGTGACGCGGCTTGTAAACCGAGAAGATTTCACTTAACATCTTCCAATATGAGTCTGATCGCCAAACCCATGCTAGCCGCTCTGTGAACGACTGGTTATCTGTTCCAGAGAAGTGTCGCTGCAAGTTCTGTGACGACTGAGGATTCTCATTGACAAGGAGGAACTGAACGTGCATCAGCTCGAGCTTAGCTGGTGCTTGGAGTCAGCAATCAGTCGGATGGTCGACGAGGACGACGGAGGTGCAACATCGGAGCACAGCGAGGAAACAGCACGGGCAGTCGGCAAGTGACAGACGTCCAGTGCCCTCTCTCTCTCTCTCTGTGTGTGTGTGTGCGTGTGTGTGTGTGTGTGTGTGTGTGTGTGTGTGTGTGTGTCTCGCGTTGCTTTGTACGGAGGACGGTGTGCTGGTGCGGGCTGCGCGTGTCACCTTCCGGTAAGGCTATATGTGTAAGTGACGGTTACATGCTAGCGTGATTGACAGCTATGGTTGCCACTGAAATTAGACTGCGAAAAGTGACAGAGTGGATTTTTGTTTGATAGTTGGTGGAATCATACTGCAACAAGTGACGGAATGGACTTTTGTTTGCTAGTTGGGGGTACTCAACAGCATTTCTAGTACTGGTAAAGTCTATTGAGTATGTCTGTCACTGCTGTGCGACTATAGCAGTGTGACTGGAACATTACTTATTACTAAGTTACGTTAAATGAAACTTTAAGATATTCAAATGTATTAACGGCCATCAACGTCTTTCTTAATCACGCTTTAGCTACGTTGTTTTTATTTCAAAAGTCGTCTACAGTCGCAGCGTAGTGCTCTGATTTTCGCACTGTTAATGCGCAGTATGAAAATCGCTGAGGCTGCTTTCTGTTCAGTACTGAAACACCTGCGTGGAATACGGTTAAAAAGTGCCAAGAAATAGTCTATCCTTAATATTTTTCATATGTTTAGGGAGATCATCCGCTTTGAAGTTTTCCCAGCGTTGTATATAACGCAGTTGGAAACAGCTCCTAATCCAACGTGTAGCGCAGTCAGTAGCGTAAAGATCCGTGAATCAAACGCAGTTATCAGTGCGTCCGTTCAAATTTCTCACTTTTTCTTCCTCGTTCAACTTGAAATACCTATATTCGCAATTATAAAACTCATCATCATTTATTATGAATAACGCACGTCTTCTTGTTTTTCATTACATATTGGACGGGAAATTCTTGTTTCCATTTCAAATACAAATTCTTAGTTATCGATGTTATATGAAAGACTGTTCATAAAAGAATTTGAAGCCGTTTTGAATACTTTTCGATCGTGACTGTCTAAAGAAATATGTAAAGGTTTTTTAAATTACCGCTATCAGTCACAAACTTTGTTGACTATTGTATTACTTATTTATTTAGCGACATGTTTCGAGGGAATACCTCATCTTCAGGCTAAATAGCATTACAAAAACAATTTTACAGTAAGGTCATACTGATGTCACATAGTCTTTTCGTAAATGCTGTGGTTATCCTGTGGAAGAAGAGAAAACTTAGTAAGAGGCGATGTCACTTTGGAAGCTGGAGTGATATTTGCATGAAAATATTTTGTAAAGGTCACTCACGTTGTTCTTCTGGCGTGGCAGTCTCGTTGTGACACGCTGAGGTGTTTCCATTTCCGTGGCTCTCTTGGTTTTTTGGTCACTTTTCACAAATTTTCACTAACAAGTTTGTGACTGGTAGCGGTAATTTAAAAAACCTTTACTGCTCATAACAGTGGTTTAAATTAAGAAAACATAAAAATTTAATTTGTTAGGCGAAAATGAAAAATCAAATTCTCTTTATTTGGACTGTGTCCATAGTTTTATACCACAGAGGTGGATAAGTATTGTAGAAACATGAGAAACAATCATTCCCACAGCATCGAGCACATCATACAAATGCTGCATTTGTACATTTGCTACTGTACCATTACAATATGAACCCAACAGAACTGATCTGGATTTGTCTCGAGAAGTAACAAGACCGTTAAGCTGCCAGACTTACTGGAACTAACGCACGCAGGTTCTTCACATGTCACTGCCTAACGCTGGCGGGGTATACGTAGAACGGCTCGTCATAAAAGATGAAGAGAAAATGCTGCGCCTGGTTGGCCTCGTGGGTTCTGTTGTTGATAGGCTCGTTGTCAATGTAGCAGGTGACACTTCCAGAACTGAAATGTATTTCTCGGATTCGGATAAGGAAGGAGCTAAAAGATTACCAGACGACTGACTACAAGTAACACCTTCAGTGGCTTCAATATTTAACTGTACGGTGAAATTCTTCAGTACTCTCTTACGTAACACACAGCATATGCAGAAAATTACCATGTGGTTAAGTCAGGAATTTTCATCATACTTGTTTTTAATTACAATACTACGCTAGCTAAAAACGATAACATATTGTGGTTTTTGTCTAGTCGTCTAAGGAGCGTATTGTGGGAGATTTGCAGTGTATTATTTCATTCTCCTTAAAAATAAAATGACACTGGAAGCTGTATTGCTCCTCTGCTTGTCGCTTTTTACGTGCTAACTGCAGCTGGCCATGTCACTGCAGTCTAGCTGTACCAGCCAGAGCCACCTAGGAACAAGGCCGCTACTCTCCGTGTGTGACGTCAGCGTAAGAGTCATACCACTACGCTACGAGTCTAGAGAGACTTGTAGCTGCAAGTGTATATTGGACTTAACGTTTATCAAATAATTCATTTATCTAAAATAAAAAGAAACTCTAATACTGTAATAATGTTTCCTTATTTTTTTACGATAAACTTTTTTTCGTAAAATCACCTTTAAACTTAATTTATTTGAAGTTAAGTGAAATCATCAATTATCTGTATAAATATCTGTTTACGGAAATCAAGGACAGGTTTGGGAATTCAATAAACAATGAGTTAGTATTTATGTTTACACAGTTACCATATTTGTTTATTATCTAAAAGCACAAGAGAATAAACAGAGCCAGATTTTCAGTCCATTTTTCTCTTTCTCTTGAGGGTTGTAACTTTATTTGTATTTACAATGTCATTGACCCTCTTTGTATAATTATTCAAAAGAATATTGACAGCAGCACCAAGTATATTGTCAACGATTTCATGTACAAAGTGATTTGCAGTGCAAGCAAACCCAACAAATATGTCATCAGGCAAGTTGCTATGACATACACAAAACAATACATTTCTTTGATACTTTTCCCGAAGAAATAACTCTTCTATTTCTGCAAGCAGTTTCTGTGCAGTAACATATACACAAGCTACACATGTTATAACATCCTGACTAGGATGGCAGAGACCACCTCTACTGGTCACAGTTGTTAAATGATTTCTGCCATCTTTCACATTCTCATCACCTCCTGTTAGATACATTTTACAATAATCACATTTAAGTTTCTTAATGACTGCACATAAGCAGTAGCCACTTATGTAGTGAAGTGCAGGCCACACATCCTCATCTAATTCCTGTATATCAATATCTTCCATAACTACATTTAACTCTTCATTATGTGTCGCTTTTGGAAGGTCATTTATGACTGTCTCATTAGAAAACATATCATCCTTGGCAATTACAACATCACCCATTTTTGGGGACTTTAATATTAATCATACATAGCTTCGTACCCTCAGTTTACTTTCTGTCTCAATTGTCTAATTGACACATGGTAATTACCACCACTAATCTGACGAAATTTACAAACTTTCTTTCCAGGTCATCAGTTTGAACCTTGCCTGTTAGAAAGTATTGCCTCTTTTTCTCAGTGAGCCAATACCTAGCCAGATCCAAGAATGCAAG
Source organism: Schistocerca piceifrons (assembly GCF_021461385.2). Lineage (NCBI taxonomy): Eukaryota > Metazoa > Arthropoda > Insecta > Orthoptera > Acrididae > Schistocerca > Schistocerca piceifrons. Next base: position 766,993,029 of record NC_060141.1, on the reverse strand, counting down.
AGGGGTATGCGTAAGAGCTAAATGTGTTTGTCTGCTAAGACCAATTAAACCCTGAGAATTTTCCTTTATTAACGAATTTGCAAACTGATGTAGGAACTCTAGTATGCGCTCGGAATTCCTGGTTATCGGCTCTTGAAACCTATTTAATAGCCTTTGACCTTTTAACAACGTTTTTACATTAACTGCATCCCACCACTTGCAAATGATCTCAATGAAAGTTGCAGTATCATTGCAGTATTCAATATTGTGTGTAGAGCCTAATTCCCTGAGAGCAATAGCTGTTGTATGGTCAAAAATATGGAGAGCCAGTTTTACATTCTGCCTTTCTATGGTTGAGGGATACAGTGATTTAAGACATAGCTTGTTTGCAAATTTCAATAAATTTGTCTTTTCCAGCAAATGTAGAGATTTTAAACTATTGAAAGACGCAAAATCACCATCCAGCTCATTATTAAAATCCGGAAACTCTACAATCTCTTCTTTCTGATTCATCCAATTGTTGCGTATGCATTTTAATAGGTGCACACCATCAAACAGAAAATAAAAAGACCTACTTCCAGCACCTGGAGAAGTGTGTCGGTATTTAACTTTAAGTTTGTGTGTATCACTGAAGTAAGATACAGCTTTCTTATTAATGGCATTACTATCAGATACAATACAACAACATCAAACCCTATGCTTTCTAATGTCAATACAATATCTTTAAGGAAGGTGAAAAGAGCAGGGGCCTGCATGACTTTAACCAGCAGAATATGTATATCCAAACTACGCACCATGAGTATGTAGTCTGCAGATGCACATTAACTACTATTATAGGCCTGGCCAACTATGTTTCCCCCTTTGTAGTCCATTTGTGACTTTAAATGGATTTCATCCATCAAGAGGAGAACGGGTACGGTCTTCTTCAGTTCAAAATCTCACTCTCTTAGTTATGTATCCAAGAAAATGTGCAGGAACTTGTTCAAGTGCAGGATTACTAGCAAATCCACCACATATTCTAGTCAGAGTAGCAGGGCTGGGCATAGTTATTATACCACTGCATCTTAAAAACTTGTAACAGTGAGGAGAAATAGAATGAACTAATGACCACAAAACTAAAATATCCCATGAATATCTTGCACTATTCTTCTTGCCTTTTAGCAATTAAATCTGTTGTTTCATAAAGTTTACAATTTCATGTTTATCTGGCAACTTTTCATATAAATTATTCAAAATAGTGGTTATGAAATCAATACTGTCATTAGGTTCCTGATCTTTCTGTTGCTAAATTTTAATTTTACAATATTAAGAATATTATTTAACTGTGTTGTGATACTTACAGTTACTGGAAACTTTATGTTCCCTATTTGACCAAGCTGTAAATCATTGACATGGGCAGTGAGAGTGAGATTTGCGTTAATTATAACATAACACAGTACTTTAAAAAATGACACTTCACTAATTAACAGAAAATACACACTATTCAATTTTTTGACACAGGTCCACTCATTCAAATCACTACTATTAATTTTGTCACATAATTCCTTCAACGAAGAGAATGATATTGCCTTCTTATGGTCTTCATGAGTAATCAAACTTTCTTTCAGCGCAGATCTGACGTAAACATTTTCTAAAAGCTGTCTTCGATCTTAGGATGTTCTCTTGATGCTGACGGTGTAGATAAATATTCAGAACATCCTGGGAATAGTGCTGGTATTGCACCTATAAAAGAATATTAATTCCCAGTACCTTACCATATAAACCAAAAGCGTAAGAGATTCATCGAATAATTATATAACCTAACTTTAAGTCCGTAAACAACCGACTTACCTTTCCTTAGACGAGGACAGTCAAGAGACGCTTTAATTAATCTCCCAGTCTTAGCACCATATGCTGATGTAGTTCTTTCTATATCGTGTGCATGGAAATGAAGCTCACAAACCTGTTAAAAATAATGGATTACGTTACGTTAGTATGAGAAAAGTTTGTATACAGGTTATGTTTATAAATTACAATTAACACTCAGACTAAACAGAACCATTTCATAGGTTTATTTACTAAAGCTGCTACTTTCCACAGAGTGATGTGAAGGGGTAAAATTATCACGGTGAAATGCTCTTATCCATTCTCTCCTTGAATCTTCATCACGAGGGAAATGGAATGTACTGACTCTTTCCTGTGCAGTATAATTGCCTCTACAGGCAGGCATACAGCATCTACGTGGCATATTTATATGTTGAAGTAGTATGAACACTATTACACTAACATTTCAATTCACAATCATATAAGGGCTACACAGGCGAAACAACCAAGACAGCACATGTGGCTTTGTGTTTGTTATGACCCGTAGTGCTTACGTCACGAGCAACTCCAAAGACAGTGTGGCGGCCTTGTTCCTAGGTGGCACTGTACCAGCTGACCGGCCAGTGCTGTCCAAGTTAAATGCGCCGGTAAAGCTGTTGTCTGTTTTCTCTTGTTATCTCTAATCGATGTGCGCATAACGCACAGCACAAAACGTACCCATATTATCGTACTTGACAGAACTCGAGACAGCTTGGCGGCAGTCCCATGTGAAACGGAAATCCAATGAGGTTCCAGCAAACGCGGAAGAATACGTAGTGCAATGTTTACACCAGGTTTATTCTTCTGATGAACGGATTATAGGCTGGTGCATTAACCGCTGCGCCATCCGGGACACAGCATTATCACGACTGCGCGGACTGTGTCGGCTCGCCTCGAGGCCAATTATCTCCAGCCCCTGTCCATTTTACTCATTGTTCGCTACTCTGAGATTCCCACAGAAGGTCGGGCGAATTTGTGCAACCGCCCTGAAGAAGGTCGATCCATTCCTCCAGTTAGGCGTATCAATTATATGACTGGGTGGTGTCTGTTCTTACGGACAACCCGTCCGGGGTGGCGTTGCTTGTTGATCTCGTAGGAGGTTGCCTCCTAGAACAAAACTGTGTATCATGAAGCCATACAGTGAAGTTTGTGTATTTGTGTTCAGAACAAGTTGAGAGGTTTCTGGCTTTACTGAAAATGTATTGTTTACTTGCGCTGCTAGTTTATGCCTTTTAGATGATGTTAAAGAGCGTATTTTTAACAAAAGGATTATTTACCTGAGGGTTTGTAAATATTCAGTGCGCTGTTGGTGCCAACATGCTATCTTATTATAGTTGTCATAGTTAATTGTCTTTCAATGTTCACTGCCCTGTCGGCGCCGAGATTACATCAGAACTAGTTGAATATATACAGGGTGGTCAGAAACAGGGTGTGGCAGGGTAGTTCGTGCTGAGAAATAATTGTTAAGAAAAACATTTGATGCTTTGTGCCGTTTCCGAGTAAATTAGCGTTGAAATTAGCCAATCAGACCGTTACACGGGCAAATACAAGCGATCCGACGCATACAGTTAGTGTCAGTTGTCCACATAGCGTAGATGATGGCGCACGAGACTGCTCAGCCCTTTTTTGTATCGCTCTCTTGTTCCGTTTAAGGAAACCTATTAACAAAGAACACATTCGGCAACACCGTCTCTGGCGGGACGCTTGAATTTGCTGTCGTAACTGTCTGATTGGCTAACTTCAGCTCCAATTAACTCGGAAACGGCGCAACGTATCGATATATTTCTTAACAATCATTTTTGAGCATAACCTTCCCTGTAACACCCTCACAAGCTTTTCAGACTGTTTCTGACCACACTGTATTCAAAAGTATTCATGTATGTTTGTAATTATGTGCTCGAGTAGTTGATTTTGAAACTTAGTTGACAATAACTGGAATTAATTCCTACTAATTTGTAAATTCCTTTTCGTGATTTAAAATTGAAGATTGATTTGTCTTGTAATTTATTTTACCTAAATACACCTTCCTATTAAGCTGTGGTATCTTGACCGATTCTAATTCAGTCTTGCAGCGAGTATAATTTCTTGTTTGTTTTCATTAATAAATTAGATTTGTTACGAGGGCTGATCAACAAAAACTGAGACTGATTTTTTTCTCAGATGTTTATTACTCCATTTCATTGTTTACATAATTTTTTTTTCGAAGTACTCACCCCCCCCCCCCCCCCCCCCTTACTTCAATTCACCTTTTACAGCGTCTCTGCCAGTCCTCTTACACACCATGCAGGCCAGTCTTACTCAGGTTTTTGAGAATCGACTCACTTTTCTTGAGCACAGCTTCAGAGTTCCCAAATAGAATGTCTCGACACTTTGACATCAGTGGTGGGAATAAAGAAAATCGCAGGGCGCAAGTTCAGGGCTGTAAGATGGATGCGGTACACAGGTAATGTTGAGTACAGTCAGAAACTGCTTCACTTGACAACAATAATAAACTAAAACCGACGTTTCGGCCGAATTGCAACGGCCTTCCTCAGGGCACGACTGGTTTTGCATGGGGATAGATGCTTCTGTTTATTACAGACTATCGATATCTGACGTCACTGTTGTAAAGCTTTTAATTGGCCCTCTAATATGATTGGCTAGTCATGACGTAATGGAAAATGGAAGGAAAGAGGCTATTCGTGTATGGCCATGTCGTCAACGATTTGCTAGCTGTCCGCCAATCAGCCTTCGGCTTCCGGTCGGCAAGTTTTCCTCCTGGTGTTCGCGGAAGTGGACTGACAGTTGCTCTACACTGTTTGTGCAGATACGTCCGTCTCCTGTGTAGCTTCTGCCCCACGACCGCTCGCGGCCCGTTGGACTGGGATGGCCGGCAGCCAGGACGCCGGGAGTTTGTAGCCATCTTCTCTGCTGATATTGTCAGGCTGCTTAATAATTTCTATCCACTCCCTTATTTTGCGTTCTCGCATCCACGATTCTTTCCCCAGTACTCGGGCTTCCTGGAACCTGATAGGTTGTCCACAGTCACGGTGGTGTTCCGCTATCGCCGATTTGTTATGTTGTTGTAATCGTACATAGCGTTCGTGTTCTGCTACTCGTAAGCTGACGGGTCTCCCTGTTTCTCCTATGTAGGCAGCTGCGCACTCACACAGTTGTTCGTAAACACCTGCAGTGTTAAGGTTGTTGACTACATCCTTGGTGCAACCTATCATTTGGTGGCTGCTGTGACTGTTTCGAAAAATCGGTTTGAAACCTCGTCGGCGGTAAGTGTACCAGTAGAAGCTTCTCTTCTTTGCCTTCTTCTCGTGTTCTACTCCCTTTGGTTTTAGCTACCTTTCTTATGATGTTGTCATCATAGCCGTTGGCACGAAACGTGTGTTGTAGCTCGTTTAATTCTTCCTTGATGTTATTTTCATCGTTTATCCGGTAGGCTCGGGCAGTTAACGTATGCAGAACAGAATACTTTTGAGCTGGGTGGTGGTGACTCTCCGCGTGCTGGTACCGATTAGTGTGCGTTGGTTTTCAGTACACTTTGTGTCACACTTTAATTTCGGCAGCTGTGTATACTTCCACATCCATAAATGGCAGGGTACCATTGTTTTCAGGCTCATGTGTGAACTTTATATTTCGTGCAGGCTATTTAAGTGCTGGAAGTAGTTTTCCAGTTCCGCTTCACCGTGAGGCCAGATAACGAATGCGTCGTCCACATACCGCAGCCAACAACTGGGACGTAACGGAGCAGAAGCTATGGCCGCGGAAGCCTACGTTCTTATATGCTTGACTTATGTCGCAACGTAAGGCCGCGCATTGCCAAGATGGAAGTCGCCACACAGTCGGCGAAAGTTCTGGTCGTCTCCTTGCAGTGTCCTTCCTCAGTTTAGCCAATACTGACATGTAGTATGCTGTTGTAACTCCCGCGTGAGTAGGAACAGCATGCTAGTTAATCATTCCATGAAAGTCAAAAAACGTAATCACCATCACTTTCCCTGCAGATAGAAACACTTTCGCCTTTTTTGGTGATGGAAAACCTGGCGATTTCCAAACTGTGCTGGCTCGTTTTCCTTCAGGGTCATAATGATGCAGCCATGACTCGTCACCTCTGATAACCGCTCCCAGAAACGCATTCCCACCATCAGCAAAAAGACGTAACACCTCACGGCTTGCCTCTCTTCGCACAGCCTTTTATTCGGCAGTCAACAGGCGTGCCACCCAACGCGCACAAACATGGTTCACACGGAGACGATCACGCGTAATCATAAAGACACTGCCATATGGAACTCTCAACACTTCACTGTGTTCGTACTATAGAGTTATCCGCCAGTCCCCGCGGACAATCATAGCAGCACTGTTGATGCTGACTTCAGTCACGGCGGAAGACGAGACACCGGCGCCACCTTGCTTAACACAGACAGGACACACTACTTTAAGTTCTTGACCTACCTAAACGCTGTTGCATGCGGTTGTGCATCTTCACCGTTCGCTTGCTGCTGTTTCAGTGGCTGTGTGGTTTAAGCGAACTCACAGTTTTACTGCGCTGTTCTGCTCCTCTCGCGTCACGTCCATTGTTTGCCATGCCAAACGCAAAGAGCGTCTACAAAATAGAGCATTATTACCAACCTACCGATACGAGAGTGCTGCCGCTTGTGGACATTAAACATAAAAACCCGCTCTTTGAAACATTCATGAAACCTGGTAGTCAAGGGAAGGCGGGATTCGGTTACGATTGTGGATGGGGCCTTAATCAGTTACTCTTGGTTGCCCTTTACAGTTACACACAATTTATTTTAAACCATTAATTCCAGACTCAACAATAAATGAAAATACCACACGTTATTAATGAAGGCATAAACAACTGTGTAAATAATATTGTTTTCAGTGAGTTACAATTTAGCTAATCACCATTAAATACAGATACAGCAGATATTGTTTTAAAAGCAAGTAACTGTGATCTGGGCAGAAGGCCTTACACGCCAGGAATGACACTAAATAAGGTTTTAAGGCTTACTGCTAAAATACAAATGCCGGCCGAAGTGGCCATGCGGTTCTGGGCGCTACAGTCTGGAGCCGAGCGACCGCTACGGTCGCAGGTTCGAATCCTGCCTCGGGCATGGATGTGTGTGATGTCCTTAGGTTAGTTAGGTTTAATTAGTTCTAAGTTCTAGGCGACTGATGACCTCAGAATTTAAGTCGCATAGTGCTCAGAGCCATTTGAATCATTTAAAATACAAATACCAAATTAGAAGTTTTAAGGCAAACGACCACAATCACGGCTGAACGCCTTACACACCAGGAACGACAATAATATAAAAAAATTTAGAAACCTGTTGTAAAACAGCAAATACAATAGCAAAGGGTAACTAAAAAAACAAGCAACTGATCACCAAACGGCTGAAGTAAGATTATGGTAAACTTTGTAACACAACCCTTAACATCCACTGAACACTATACTGCTAGATTTATTCCAGAAGGCAACCAGAACTATTAACTAGACCATATATAACCTTTAATGTAGGCATTACAAGGTATTGCAATAAACAATACAATAATAAAACACAAGGACCAGTACATAAGTTCCTTAACGGTTACTGAGGCAGATTATACCCGCAGAAGGCGTGGACTGAAGGAGCGTTACACTGAACTACTGGCCATCAGACCTCCTTTTAGAATACACGTCTTACAAGAACCAAGGGGCCACAGACGGTGTTCCAGGAATCTACCTCAGAGAAGATCCGGCAACAAACACTTTCGCGAGCGATGAGATAGGCAGCCAAGATGGTAACTCAGACTAGTAGCAGTCTAATGAAGGACTAATAATAATTTTGCTGAAGCTACCTGACGTCCGATAAGCCAAATGCAACGATGGATCAATACGCCAAATCCGGAACCGCCGGTCTGCACTATGTCCCCAGAATACTGTGTTTAGAGCGCCCGGAACGAGAAAGGAACCACCAGAGTAGAAGAATCACCAACCGGCCTACAATCAAGAAAGCTGTCAAAACTACACGTCTAACCGGATAGCAGCAACAAGGCGATGAAACGTACACTGCCGTTACATATGCTAACCCCCCGGGCAGGTAATTGGGGCGTTAGCGGCCACCAGGCAAGAAAAATTACCGCTGGTTGAACTTAACAAATTGTAACAAGTTGATCGCAGTAAATAGTAATAAGAAGTCGAGGAAAGCTAATCAGATCCTCGTTCCCCAAGCACTGCACTCGCTGCTCTCTGCCTCGGCGACACCACTAGCACGAACCCGAGTCACTGAAGAATTGCGAGATGTCACAATGGTGGAGGTTCATCTACTTGTATTGAAATGCACTCATCTTAAAGCTTCCTGGATCCTGTTTACGACGAGTCGTACACCCTCGTGACTACAGCCCTTACATCCGGCAGTCCATGCGTGCCGCCAGCGGTTCCGGCGTGTTCTGGCACTGTGCAGTCCTGGCTCCTCCTGAGTCCCCAACCGAACTGTCACCCTCACACGACACGGAAAAACAACGACCTCGCCCAAAAGATAGGGCAACAGTTACTACATATCGATAACCGCCGTTGCTGCCACTAGCGGACAAGCAACGCTGGCGGAGCCGAGTGGCGCCAGTCAACACGAGAAGAAGACAAACAACCGCAACCATGCCAAATAAACGATACCGTCTGGCCTCCAACAGAGGGAAGAAACCAACAAACAGCATCAACGAGAGCCGCTGCACAGCTCAATTCATGATACAGATAGGAAACGCAAGCTACAGGAAAAAATCAGCCTCAGCCTTTGTTCATCATCCCTCGTTATGTGAGCATGTTTTAAAGCAGCGCTTTCCACATTCCATTGCCAGACTCTGCACCGTTCCACCAACATTCACTTTTTGTCTTGTGTAAAGAGTCTCGTCTTCCAGTTTACGCCACAAACTGTCAAGGTCTTGAGAAACGTGATCAGTCAAGGAGACCTTCTATCATGATTCGGGTATTGTTTCCAGTGATAGCGAAACACGCCCCATAGAGCGACTGAGCGCAACGGTTTACCAGAGACCTTGGCTGAAAGACGTTTCCTCGTCCCTGCTTGATTTTCGTACACATTTGTAACAGGAAGCTGTCGTTCATAAAATACTGATAAGACAATATTAGAACTGTGAATAGTTGCCGCTTATGCGTATCATTGCCTTACTAACTCTCTTATCTTCTTTTACCATTTCTGATTATCTCTTTCCATGTTGTTGTTGTTGTTGTTGTGGTCTTCAGTCCTGAGACTGGTTTGATGCAGCTCTCCACGCTACTCTATCCTGTGCAAGCTTCTTCATCTCCCAGTACCTACTGCAGCCTACATCCTTCTGAATCTGCTTAGTGTATTCATCTCTTACTCTCCCTCTACGATTTTTACCCTCCACGCTGCCCTCCAATACAAAATTGGTGAGCCCTCGATGGCTCAGAACATGTCCTACCAACCGATCCCTTCTTCTAGTCAAGTTGTGCCACAAGCTCCTCTTCTCTACAGTTCTATTCAATACCTCCTCATTAGTTATGCGATCTACCATTTAATCTTCAGCATTCTTCTGTAGCACCATATTTCGAAAGCTTCTATTCTCTTCTTGTCTACACTATTTATCGTCCACGTTTCACTTCCATACATGGCTACACCCCATACAAATACTTTCAGAAACGACTTCCTGACACTTAAACCTATACTCGATGTTAACAAATTTTTCTTCTTCAGAAACTCTTTGCTTGCCATTTCCTTTCTACATTTTATATCCTCTCTACTTCGACCATCATCAGTTATTTTGCTCCCCAAATACCAAAACTCCTTTACCACTTTAAGTGTCTCATTTGCTAATCTAATTCCCTCAGCATCACCCGATTTAATTCGACTACATTCCATTATCCTCGTTTTGCTTTTGTTGATGTTCATCTTATACCCTCCTTTCAAGACACTGCCCATTCCGTTCAACTGCTCTTCCAAGTTCTTTGCTGTCTCTGACAGAATTACAATGTCATCGGCAAACCTTAAAGCTTTTATTTCTTCTCCATGGATTTTAATATCTACTCCGAACTTTTCTTTTGTTTCCTTTATTGCTTGCTCAATATACAGATTGAATAACATCGGGGATAGGCTACAACCCTAACTCACCCCCTTCCCAACCACTACTTCCCTTTCATACCCCTCGACTCTTATAACTGCCATCTGCTTTCTGTACAAATTGCAAACAGCCTTTCGCTCCCTGTACTTTACCCGTGCCACCTTCAGAATTTGAAAGAGAGTATTCCAATCAACATTGTCAAAAGCTTTCTCTAAGTCTACAAATGCTAGAAACGTAGGTTTCCCTTTCCTTAATCTTTCTTCTAAGATAAGTCGTAGGGTCAGTGTTGCCTCACGTGTTCCAACATTTCCACGGAATCCAAACTGATCTTCCCCGAGGTCGGCTTCTACCAGATTTTCCATTCGTCTGTAAGGAATTCGCGTTAGTATTTTGCAGCTGTAACTTATTAAACTGATAGTTCGGTAATTTTGACATCTGTCAACACCTGCTTTCTTTGTGATTGGAATTATTCTATTCTTCTTGAAGTCTGAGGGTATTTCGCCTGTCTCATACATCTTCCTTACCAGATGGTAGAGTTTTGTCAGGACTGGCTCTCCCAAGGCTGTCAGTAGTTCTGATGGAATGTTGTCTACTCCGGGGGCCTTGTTTCGACTCAGGTCTTTCAGTGCTCTGTCAAACTCTTCACGCAGTATCATATCTCCCATTTCATCTTCATCTACATCCTCTTCCATTTCCATAATATTGTCCTCAAGTACATCGCCCTTGTATAGACCCTCTATATACTCCTTCCACCTTTCTGCTTTCCCTTCTTTGCTTAGAACTGGGTTTCCATCCAAACTATTGATGTTCATGCAAGTGGTTCTCCTTTCTCCATACGTCTCTTTAATTTTCCTATAGGCAGTATCTATCTGACCCCTCGTGATACAAGCCTCTACATCCTTACATTTGTCCTCTAGCCATCCCTGCTTAGCCATTTTGCACTTCCTGTCGATATCATTTTTGAGACGTTTGTATTCCTTTTTGCCTGCTTCATTTACTGCATTTTTATATTTTTTCCTTTCATCAATTAAATTCAATATTTCTTCTGTTACCCAAGTGTTTCTACTAGCCCTCGTCTTTTTACCTATTTGATCCTCTGCTGCCTTCACTATTTCATCCCTCAAAGCTACCCATTCTCCTACTACTGCATTCCTTTCCCCCCATTCCTGTCAATTGTTCCCTTATGCTCTCCCTGAAACTCTGTACCACCTCTGGTTCTTTCAGTTTCTCCAGATCCGATCTGCTTAAATTCCAACCTTTTTGCAGTTTCTTCAGTTTTAATCTACAGTTCACAACCAACAAATTGTGGTCAGAGTCCGCATCTGCCCCTGCAAATGTCTTATAATATAAAACCTGGTTCCTAAATCTCTGTCTTACTTTTATATAATCTATCTGATACCTTTTAGTATCACCAGGGTTCTTCGATGTATACAACCTTCTTTCATGATTCTTGGACCAAGTGTTAGCTATGATTAAGTTATGCTCTGCGCAAAATTCTACCAGGTGGCTTCCTCTTTCATTTCTTAGCCCCAATCCATATTCACCTACTATGTTTCCTTCCCTCCCTTTTCCTACTCTTGAATTCCAGTCACCCATGACTATTAAATTTTCGTCTCCCTTCACTACCTGAATAATTTCTTTTACCTCATCATACATTTCATCGAATTCTTCGTCATTTGCAGAGCTAGTTGGCATATAAACTTGTACTACTGTAGTAGGCGTGGGCTTCGTGTCTATCTTGGCCACAATAATGCGTTCACTATGCTGTTTGTAGTAGCTTACCCGTACTGTTTTTTTATTCATTATTAAACCTACTCCAGCATTACCCCTATTTGATTTTGTATTTATAACCCTGTATTCACCTGACCAAAAGTCTTGTTCCTCCTGCCACCGAATTCACTAATTCCCACTGTATTTATCTTTAGCCTATCCACTTCCCTTTTTAAATTTTCTAACCTACCTGCCCGATTAAGGGATCTGACATTCCACGCTCCGATCCGTAGAACGCCAGTTTTCGTTCTCCTGATAACGACGCCCTCTTGAGTAGTCCCCGACCGGAGATCCGAAAGGGGGACTATTTTACCTCCGGAATATTGTACCCAAGAGGACGCCATCATCATTTAATCATATAGTAAAGCTGCATGCCCTCGGGAAAAATTACGGCTGTAGTTTCCCCTTGCTTTCAGCCGTTCGCAGTACCAGAACAGCAAGGCCATTTTGGTTAGTGTTACAAGGCCAGATCAGTCAATCATCCAGACTGTTGCCCCTGCAACTACTGAAAAAGCTGCTGCCCCTCTTCAGGAACCACACGTTTGTCTGGCCTCTCAACAGATACCCCTCCATTGTGATTGCACCTACGGTACGGCTATCTGTATCGTTGAGGCAGGCAAGCCTCCCCACCAACAACGGCCAACGGCAAGGTCCATGGTTCATGGGGGGGGGGGGGGGGGGGAGGATCTCTTTTCATATATATCTCTTTTCACATATATATCTTTTCATATTTTAACGTTTTTTGTGTAACTGGATGGTAACCGGTTCATTATTTCTTTTTCTTCGCTTTAAGTAGTATAATATTGTGATAAGTTTTGGAGATGTATAGACAACCATTTATAAAAGTGGGGAAGAGTCTCGTAATGACAACACTGATAATAGTGAAGTGCTGCCTGCAGTTGGCTTTTGTGGTGCAGGACGTATGAAAAATCAACAACAAATAAATAAATTTAAAAAAATGATCCTATTTGTAAAAAGGTTGCTACCATGTGGATTATTTAAAAATGGCACCGTTCTTCAATATGATAATTCAAAGTATCGTTGTGACAAGTGCTTCAACACGAATCCCAAGTATCATAAATCTTACTCCATGGCCTGCAGTTCGCTTTCGCAATGAAATTTTATGGTGTATTAGACTGTAATTTGCCAGCAGAACTAACTTTGTCAATATCCCTTTAAATACCTAACAGTTCGCGACTGCTTATATGCGTTAACGGTAGTGTTGAACAGAAATTCCTGGCCACGACAACGGCTCTGGGGGACTCTGCAGGATGCTACCCGCCGCGCATACTAGCAAAAAGAGAACAAGAGGGTGTTCCGCGGCTGCGCTGTACACACAAGAGGGCCTCCCGGAACGGAATAAAAGCGGCCCCTGCAGCCGGCAACAAGTTATGCCGGCGGCTTCCTCCACACGGGCGGATGTTTGGGCAATTTGCTGTTAAAATGTGCGCCCGCCATAATTCTGTATCCCAGTAAATTCGCACGAGGTAAGCGGGAAACGGTGCGGTAGAAAATAGTGAGGCCGAGTTTTGTTTTCCGCCTCGCTCTCGTCTTGTAAACTTTATTTCCTAAACCTTCGTTAACAACTTTTCACTTTATTCCATTTAATCGTCGTGTTGTATTACCAGACTAACTCTTTCTGTTTATTACCTTTATCTCATCTTCAAGAGTATGAAATATTCTAGTATAACGCTAAATCTACGAAAAAGCGCATACATAATCTATGTTTTTTCTCCTTTGTTGTTTGTTTTTCATTCCCTCGCCCCTCATCGCGAGGGGGGCTGGCAGCGTTACATCATGTCAGTCTTCAGGAACAACCATTTATATAGATTGTTCCAAAGAGAATGAACAAGCTCTATATAAAAACTGTTTAAGATAGTGAAACAATCTGAATGGCGAACTGGCGAGGGAAAAAAAAAGATATTTTTCCTACCTCAATAAGTTTCGATGTGAGTCACATTTGTTGCTCTGCAGGCCTCATAAACGACGCTCGATTTCCCGTCATGTGTTTTGTATCACCTCCTGTGTTACAGTCGTGATCGCTGTGGAAATTCGTTCTTGCAGATGCTACATATGTCGCGTTTCACTTTCGGCGAATCACGGACATGTTCGTGCACAACGCTGGGTTATTCTGAATCCCATATGCGGCAAATGAGACGGTGAACACAGTCATCTGCATGGAATGTTACTTCTTCTGAAAATGGCGTTTGTTTAACAATATTTGGATGCCATCAGTTTCATTTAGCATTAAACTGACGATCGGTCGGTTTTATCTATTGCTGAATCTGCATTTTGCGGGCATGGAGGAGTAAACTTTTATGCTTGACATTGGAGAGTGTTTTCTTAAGGTACCTTTGACTGAAGACTTCGTCGAGCAAGAATTTTTTTCGGGCTTCTGATACAAGACTGCCACATTTCTTCAACTGTGCCTTCACTAGCTCTCAGCCGGCCTCGTCAGTGTGACTTCAACACGCTTCCTGTATCTCGAAGCCGTTCGAACCATCAACGGATAGATTTGTCATCGGGTGAATTTTGTCCTGGATAAATTTCCCGAAAGCGATGCTGCACAGTGACAATTTATTTAAACTCAGCGTAGCAAAGAACGCACTGTGCCCTCTGTTGCACTATCAACGTCGTTCTGATACGTGAATTAAAGCGGCCCACGCCAGTGGGCTGTTTTTTGGCGTATGTCAAAATCGACGTTTGGCCCCATGCGAACAGTAAACAAAGCTTAGTTATTTCATCTTCGTTGAACAATTTTTCATTGTCGCTTGTTCGAAACCCTGGAATTCTTTTTGGAACACCATATATTAACACAAACACTTTTAAAACCAGAACCAGACACTCCAGATTCTTTAAAGAACCGAACTCCAATGTTTAAAATAGCTTCTGATGACTGATTACTTTACACACGCGTAAAGATTTTAGATCTAAGCAAGAAAAATCTTTATTGTTGAAGACGCAAAATCCTGTTGACGTTGGTATTCTTAGATTCGAATTAGTCACTCGTGGATTAACGAGAAAGTCACAACCAAACTGTCTTGGAACATAGCTGGCACAACGGAGGATTAAAAAATATATGAATTAATCCCAACGCCGCTCGGAGTGGCCGAGCGGTTTAGGGCGACATGTCACGGACTGCGGGGCCCCTCCCGCGGGAGGTTCGAGTCCTCCCTAGGATATGGGTGTGTGTTGTTCTTAGCATAAGTTACTTTAAGTAGTGTGTAAGACGAGGAACCGATGACTTCAGCAGTTTGGTCTCTTAGAAATACACGAGCATTTGAATTAATCCCACCTGACTCTGTCTCTCTCTGTAACTGGTAGAACGCTACTTTTAATTTTATAACCTAACCGTAGATGTGTTTGAGTCGTATCGGTTGGATGCCATTCACTAGGTATTTGAGTGCCGAAGTGCCACTCTCTCTGTTTACCTGGGCGAGCAGCATGCAAACGGCCATCTCACGTCTGTAATATGCCGCGAGAGACACAAACCCCGATATTTCAAGCGAACACAACTGAAAGGCACTCAAGTACAGTCCTGCTAATCCATTCTTGTAGGTACACACCGTAATTATCCAAATTATCATTATATTGACGTGGCCTGGAGAGTAGGGTTGGTTAGCCAAGAATAAAAATAACAGAACTGTAACAGTTTTCGAATGTACTTCACAGGCGCTTTGTCCTCTAACAAACAGCAATTATAATACCCAAGGATTGATAGTTACATATGTGCTTGGCACCTATTGTTTAAGACGGGAGCAGACGAAGGACAGCGGCATCCGGTGTACGTCTTCCCTCACATGCATTATACGACACTTCCATCAGTCATGTCAACTATAATTCTCCTCGCAAATCACATCCACTGGGGGGCGAACCGAACAGTAATGCTGGGTTCGGTGTGGGGCGGGGGTGGGGTGGGTGGACTGCTGTGGCCTGTTGTGGGGTTGTGAACCACTGAGGGCTACGGCATGGACGAAGCCTCTCCGTCGTTTCTAGGTCCCCGATTTAATACAGTACAATACCTGTAACCACTCAGATGCTGTTTCGGACACAGGACCAGTTTCCAAAAAGCGGTAGCACTCCGAAAATACTGTATTACATCAGCAATAAACATTTTTGCCGAGCGTTAATCTACGTGATCTGCTTGTTAGGCAGTCCGGTAGCGACTTAATCTTTCCAGCGCTTCAACATCTTAGTTGGTGTCACCTCCACCGAACATATGCTTCTCCATTCGTGAGTCAAAATAGATGTACCTGGTTTTGAAACATGTTTACTGAAACAGATGAATCTGACCCGGTAGGTATTGTCTTTAGATCACAGTTAAAATAAGGAGTTATGGGACTGTTTTATTTCTTCGGGCGGTAGCTCGATCTAATGAATAGCAGACAATACGGGGATTCCCCTTCGGCATAGCCATTCCGCAACGTTCAAAGCTGACGGAAAGGTATCTACGCGAAGATTCTTCTAGAACAGTCGAGACGTTTTGTGTGTTCTCGCGTAAACGCCACTCCCACATAACTTCCAGCTACTTCACACTCACCTCTCACTCTTATCAACTAGCACAGAAAGAAAATCAAGGCAGTGTATGGTGTTACATTGAAGCCGACTTCCTACAATCGAGTCTTTAATATGTTGACAATTTTTATAACAATTTCTGTACCACAGCTCTTATGATAATTTTAGAATAATTTATATTTTACTAACTAGGAAACTGCTCCTTGATTACTTCCAGCAGTCGTCACAAATATGTGAAGTGTTTATTGGATGACGAAAACATACATTTCCTTTACACCAGACTCTCCTGGGAAAGGAATAATTAAGGCATTTAGGCACGTCACAGTAATTAGTTCAAAAATGTTCAAATGTGTGTGAAATCTTATGGGACTTAACTGCTAAGGTCGTCAGTCCCTAAGCTTACACTCTACTTAACCTAAATTATCCTAAGGACAAGCACACACACCCATGCCCGAGGGAGGACTCGAACCTCCACCGGGACCAGCCGCACAGTCCATGACTACAGCGACTTAGGCCGCTCGGCTAATCCCTCGCGGCCAGTAATTAGTAATTTTATTTAGACAGAACTGGGATGCAGTAAGAAACGGTCGTGGCCGTTGCTCCACATATTGTCCTACGTACCAGCCATACTTGATCGAATTCGAAAAACGTGGTGGTCCAAGCCGACAATGCCCAAGTGTGAAGTTTAACAACACTGTTTCGCTGGTAAACCTAAAAAGCCAAATAATTATCAGAAATTATACTGTCGAACAATCAATTGAAAATGCTTTACAGGGTCGAAAAATTTCTTTATTGAGAGACTGAATCTTTTCATCATCTTCCTAATTACACGTGTGATGTTATCTCCAGGCGAAGAGTCCACCAGAAGCAAATAATTATTTGCTGCAACTGGAAAGAAGACGTTTCTGATGTAATATTGAAAATCACTCTATTCCATTTTTTTCAGATTTTGCTACGTCGATTACAAGATTCTTGCAACTAAACAGTCCTTTTTTTAAATTTTTGGTCCTAATTTGCGTTGAGGTTCCTGAAGACAGGTGTAAACCTGTGAAAACAGGAATTCACTGATACTATTCCTTGGCGTTTTTGTATGTCATGGCATTCATCGACTGCTTTATCTTTTTTAGGTTTGAAATGATAATGAAATCTCACTTGCAATTCAGTCACGTCGCTCTCCCTCGGTAACGATTCACGAGTAGTTCTAAATCTTTCGATTAGTTTTTGTTTCACAATTTTTCAAGTTTCATTTTAGTTCATATTTCGTAATTCGCGCAATCTTTGCTCCATTTATACAATTGATGTTCAGATTTTACGAAACGAGATTGTCTTTACACACTGCTTAACTTAAAGCGTTTCCTCTCTCCGTCATCGTTTAACCAAAAAAGTTATCGCCCACTCTTTGATACTGAAAGCTATAACCGTACGTGGTTTCTTCAGCTAGTAAGGTACTGCGTTTATGTTCTGGACTTCAGTTAGCACAACAGTCATTGTTCGTACCACAATTGCAGAGCAGTCATGCAGATATAGTAGTAGCAGTAGTAATTTCATTCGTATGTAGACCTCTTTCACAAGGATGTTGGACGTCCCTTGATATTACAATAATTTAAGAATAACAGAAGTAAAGTAATTTACATACACACACATTTATATACTTTCAGGTCTAATATAACAAGAGAGAGAGAGGTAGTCAGCCGTACCGTTATAGTAGGAATCATCCCGGCATTTGCCTGAAGTAATTTAGGGAAACCACGGAAAATGTATAAATGAGGTTGACTGAATGAAGACTACAACCTTCATTCTCCCTAATACAAGACCACTGTGCTTAAAACAGTGCTGCCTTATTTGGTTTATTCCTAGTCTACAGTGCTGTTCTACAAGTAACTTATTTAATAATTTAAGGCTAATGTTGCACTGTTCATGCATTTCTCACTCCCACTACACACATTATACTCACATTGTTTCATAATATTACACAAACTAACAATTAATGTCAGCACCATTTTGTGCACTGCAGCTTCCTACTTGCTAGCCTCAGAAACTGAGTGAGCATCCCTTCTCAACGAGTGAGATGTTGAGCTTAGAAAGAGGATGAGGTGTTAGTATTATACATTGCGTAGCTTTCGGAATTAGTTTTTCGGGAAAAGAAAAGGAAGGAAAAATATAGTATGAAAGTGTTATGTGGAGTGATAGACGTTTTACTACCGTTATTATTATTATTTTTTATTTATGTTACTTTTTTACTGAACCTCTGCTCTGTGTTATCTAAGTAATCCTTCAATCTATAGAATGTATTGCTTAACATATACTGTTTAGCTACCTTTTTAAATAAGTTTGTTGTAGGAATTTCTTTAATCTCCTTCGGCAGTTTACTGCGCAGTTTTATAACTGGTACAAAATTCTGTTTATTCTTTTTCGGCAAATATAAGTTCAGTCTAGATCTTGTTCCACAGAGTTGTTTGTGCAGTAATTATCAGTGTTATTTTTGAAGTGTATCACTGATGGATAAATATCCTCTTTGGTACCGTTAAAAATCCCCAGTCTTTTGACCAGATTTTTACAGTGAGCTTCACCGCTATTTTTGGTTGTTATTCTTACGACCCTTTTCTGCAGTTCGAAAACTGTGTTCATATTTTATACATTTGTTGCCCAGAGAAGAATGCGGTAGCTAAGAATTGCGTGTACATATGAATAGTATGTGACTAAAAGACACTGCCTGTTACACACTGATGAGAGGACTCAAAGGGCATGCTGATGACATTATGTTCACAAGTGTCTGTGTGTGTTCACACCAATTGAACTGAGAATCAATATTCGTTCATAGCAAGACTGCATTTGTTACACAGTCTCTAGAGGCGCCATTTACGTTTAATTTAACAGTGTCATTTTCCGTCTTCAAACTGAAATTCATTGTATTAGTTTTCTTTACAATAAACATTGTTTTATTGCTTATTGACCAATTGTGCACTTCTTTGAGAGTTTCATTTGCTTTCTCTGCAAGGAATTCACTTGTTTCCTTAGTGCCTTTAGCGCTAGTGTCAACAACAAAGAGAATTTTTTCCCCATGACTAACACTGCTCGGAAAATCATTGATGTGCACTAGGAACAATATTGGTCCTGTTCCATTAAGTTTCGGGTGTGCAGCCGCAAGAAATCTCCTTCTTCTTCTAATATTTCGGCTGTATAACGTTCAGCCATCTTCAGAGTGAGCCGCAAGACTGCCACTCCAGTTTTTTTTCCTTTATTGATTTTCAATTCCCCCCGAAGGGAGGTGGGCTGGCAGCAGCTTAGTACGCTGCTCTACAGCCAACAGGCTTTTATTTTAAAAAATGGAAGAAGAAAAGAAACAAGAAAAACAGGCGATAAAACGGTGACATAAAGTGTAAAATGGCGGAAAAATGCGGAAAGTTAAAACAGAAAGCAAAAGGGGTTGGCAATGTTAATAAAAGACACAGGAATCAGCCAAGTAACATAGTACACACACAATTAAAAAACACGGCGACAGTCTGGTTTTTGTTTGCAAGAGATAAAAAGCACACCCAGCGACAGTATGATGGCCGTTCGCAACACTTCCCAAAAAAAAACACATCACGGAACACTCACTGTAAAACACTCACTGTAAAACACTGCACGAAAAGGGCGGCACAAAGATGACACTCCCAAGCCAAAGGCGGATGGGGGGGGAGGGGGACCTAGAGGTGGGGGAAGAACAAGGAGGGAGGAAGGAAAAAAAAACGAAAAGGGAGGAACCAAGGAGGGAGAGAATAAAGGGGGGTAGGGGCAGGGCAGATGCAAGAGGGAATGAGAGGAGGCAGAGGAGGGAAATGCAAAAAGACTCAGGGGAGAGAAGGGGGCAGAGAGAAGGGAGGTGTGGAAAAAAGAGGATGGAAGGGGGGGAGAGGGAGCCCGGGAAAAGGACAGAGGAAAGGAGGGGGAGTGAGGATCAGAGTTGATAGGAGGGATAAATGGAGGGAGAGAGGTCATCATCTGGGAGGGGGAGGTGATGGAAGCCACCTTGGGAAAAGAGATGAAGGGTGTAGAGATGGAGGGTAGGGGGGACACAACAGTGAAGACGTGGCAGGGGGCGGGGATGGGAGAGGAGGGGAGCAACCAGGGGGTGAGGGGGATCAAGGCGGTGAGAGGTGTAGAGGATGCGGATATGTTCGAGGAATAGGAGCAGATGGGGGAAAGGAATGAGGTCATAGAGGATCCGCGTGGGGGACGGGAGGCATATATGGAAGGCGAGGCGGAGTGCATGACGCTCAAAGATCTGGAGGGACTTATAGAATTTGGGGGGGGGGGGGGGGCAGATATCCAGGCAGGACTGGCATAATAGAGGATGGGACAGATTAAGGATTTGTTGATGTGAAGGTTGGGAGAGGTGTGCAACCCCCATGAGAGGAGTTTGAGGAGTCGGAGGCGGTTGTGGGCTTTGGATTGGATGGAGCGGAGATGAGGGATCCAGGTGAGGTGACGGTCAATGGTGAGGCCAAGGTAGGTGAGGGTGAGGGTGAGGCGGACAGGACGGCCACAGACAGTAAGGAAAAAATCCAGGAGCCGGAAGGAGCGAGTGGTACGACCTACGATGATTGCCTGGGTCTTGGAAGGACTAATTTTCAGGAGCCACTGGTTACACTATGCAGCAAAAAGGTCAAGGTGATTCTGGAGAAGGCGTTGGGACCGTTGGAGGGTAGGAGCAAGGGCGAGGAATGCAGTGTCATCAGCATATTGCAAGAAGTGTACTGGAGGGGGGGGGGTGGGGATTGGGGCATATCTGCCGTGTACAGGAGGTAGAGGAGAGGGGAGAGAGCCCTGCGGCACACCTGCAGAGGGGTAGAAGGTGTGGGAATTGGCATTATGGATGGTAACATAGGAGGGGCGGTGGGAGAGGAAGGAGGCCATCAGATGGATGTAGTTGATAGGAAGGGCGTAGGTTTGGAGTTTAAACAGGAGAACGGGATGCCAGACACGGTCATAGGCCTTTTCAAGGTCAAGGGAGACAAAAATGGTGGAGCGACGGGAGTTAAGCTGGAGGGAGAGGAGATGAGTGAGGTGGAGGAGCTGGTCATCAGCAGAGAAGGAAGGTCGAAAGCCACATTGGGTGTTGGGGAGGAGGTGGTTTTGGTGGAGGTGGTGATGGATGCGCCGGGAAAGGATGGATTCCAAGAGCTTGCTGAACACCGATGTGAGACAGATAGGAAGAGGCATCAGATGGAGGCTTGTTGGGTTTGGAGAACGTCAGAATACGGGAGGTTTTCCACAGGTCGGGATAGAAGCCAGTGGCAAGGATGACATTGTAGAGGGTGGCAAGGATTGAAAGGAAGGAGGGAGGGCAGTGTTTGAGGTGGCGGTAGGTAATGCAGTCGTGGCCGGGAGCAGTGTTGCGTTTAGTGCGTAGTGTGAGGCTGATGTCCTGTGTAGTGATGGAAGTTCAGATGGTGGTGTGTGGCCCAAGTACTGGAAGCTAGGAGCAAGGGGAGGAACGGAGGTATTCGTACGGTCCATGATGTCTGGGAAGAGGGAATAATCAAAGTGGGGATCATCTGTGATGGAAAAAACATAGGAGAGGAGAGAGGCAAAGTGGTTGGCCTTACTGAGGTTGTCAGGAAAGGGACGGTTATTAAGGAGGAGAGGGTACTGGGGGGTGGGGCGGTTCCCAGTAGCCGCTCCAGTGCTCGCTTCGTCCCTTTGTACTGTTGTACCGCGCGACTGCGTATGCGGTAACAGATGCAAATGCGCCAGAGACGTTGGTCGGCGGCAGAGACGTGCATAATGCGCGAGTTGTATCTATGACTCCGCAGTTGATCTGTGTTGGCATATCGATATATCATTGTGAGCTGCACTGTGACGACGTCTTTGCGAGTTTATTACAGCAAGTGCCGGATTCCATGATTTATCTTGGACAGTACGATTTGTTTGTCCGATGTAAGAAAGGCCACATTCACATGCAATTTTGTAAACTCCAGATTTTCGGAGCAGCAAATCATCTTTGACGGAGCCCACGAGTGCAGCGGTCTTGGGTGGAGGACGAGAAATCACTTTTACTTTGTGTCTGCCGAGAATGAGTCCCACTTTTGATGAGAGGCTACCCACATATGGCAGGAAGGCCATCGATTTAAAGGTTTCTTCATCTTCTTCTGCTTTCTTTGTGGCCTCTTTCAGTTTCATTTTCAGTGCCCTCTGTATTTGTTGTGGAGAGTACCCATTGTCTTCAAACACTCTTTGTAAGTGGGGAAGTTCATCTTGCAGACTGCTTTCGTCAGAAATAAAATGCGCTCTGTGAGTCAAAGTTCGGAGAACACTCATTGTCTGGGCAGGATGGTGGCAGCTATTTGCACGTAAATACAGATCGGTGTGCGTCGGCTTCCTATATACTTCATGTCCCAAAGTGCCATCCTCTCTGCGCCGAACCAAAACATCCAAGAATGGAAGGCATCCCTCCTTTTCAATTTCCATTGCGAACTTTATTTGATCGTGGATGCAGTTCAGATGTCTTAAGAAGTCTTGCAAGTTGTCTTCACCATGGGGCCAAACTACAAAGGTGTCATCAACATACCTCCAGAATACCGTGGGTTTCAAGTCAGCAGATTCAAGCGCCTTCTCCTCGAAGTCCTCCATAAATACTGGCCACCAGAGCGCAGCTCACAATGATAAATCGATATGCCAACACAGATCAACTGCGGAGTCATAGACACAACTCGCGCATTATGCACGTCTCTGCTGCCGACCAACGTCTCTGGCGCATTTGCATCTGTGGCCGCATGCGCAGTCGCGCGTTATAACAGTATAAAGGGACGAAGCGAGCACTGGAGCGGCTCCCACCCCACATTACCCCATCCTCCATGACGATCGACCCTTTCCTGACAACCTCAGTAAGGCTAACCATTTTGCTTCCCACCTATCCGAGGTCTTCTTCATTCCTGACGATCCCCATTTTGATTACTCCCTCTTCCCCACTGTCCTTGACTGAACTGACACCTCTGTCCCCCCACTCGCCCCTAGCTTCCAGTACTTGGATCGGTTACCCCCCTCAGACATCAACACTCCCATCACCTCACAAGACATCACACTCGTCCTCCACTCCAAACGCAACACCGCCCCTGGTCATGATGGCGTCACCTACCGTCACCTAAAGGAATCCCCTCCATCCTTCCTGTCTGTCCTTGCTACGCTGTACAATGTCCTCCTCTCCACTGTATTTTACCCCAACCTGTGGAAGACCTCCTGTGTCCTGCTGTTCCCTAAACCTAACAAATCCCCCTCTGATACCTCTTCCTATCGTCCAATCTGCCTCACATCCATGTTCAGTAAGGTCTTCGAGGCCATCCTCTCTCGCTGTATTCACCGCCACCTTAACCAGCACCGCCTCCTTCCTCTTACCCAATGTGTCTTCTGGCCTTCCTTCTCCGCTGACGACCAGCTCCTTAACCTTACCAATCTTCTTTCCCTCCAACTTAACTCCCGTCGCTCTGCTATCTTTGTTCCCCTTGATCTCCAGAACGCCTGTGACCGTGTCTGGCATCCCGGGCTCCTCTTCAAACTCTAGACCTATGCTCTCCCCATCAACTTCGTCCATCTCGTTGCTTCCTTCCTCTCCCACCGTCCCTCCTATGTGACTATACACAATTCCAACTCCCGTACTTTCTATCCCTCCACCGGAGTGCCCCAAGGTTCTGTCCTTTCCCCTCTCCTCTATCTCCTGTACACTGCTGATATGCCCAAACCTCCCCCTCCTGTTCATCTCCAGTTCACTGATGACATCGCCTTCCTAGCCCTTTATCTTACCCTTCAACTGTCCCAACATACCCTCCAAACCCATGTCGACCAGTTCACCGCTTGGTGCAACCAGTGGTTCCTCCGTGTTAATCCCTCCAAGACCCAGGCGATCATCATAGGCCGCACCACCTGCTTCTTCCGCCTCCATGATTTCTACCACACCATTTATGGCCATCCTATCCACCTCACTCCTACCCTCAAATACCTTGGTCACACACTCGACCGCCACCTCACCTGGACTCCCCATCTCCTTACCATCCAAAACAAAGCTCACAACCGCCTCCTGAAACTCCTGTCCAGTCGGACGTGGGGTCTGCATCCTTCCACCATCCTTCACACCTACAAATCCTTGATCCGCCCCATCCTCTGTTATGCCAGCATAGCTTGGATTTCCACCCCTCCCCGGTTCTATAAAGCCCCCCTAATCCTTGAACGCCATGCGCTCCGCCTTGCCTTCCGCATCCGCCTTCCGTCCCCCACATGCGTCCTCTATGACTTCGTAACCCTTCCCCCCCCTTCTCCTTTTCCTTGAAAACATCCGCACACTATATATTGTCCGCTGCCTTGATCCCCCTCACCCCCTGGTGTCTCCCTTCCTCTCCACCCCCAACCAGTTGCCACACCTTTACCATTGTGTCCCACCCTCTCTCCATCTCCACAGCCTTCATCTCCTTTCCCAACGCAACTTCCACCGTCTACCCCTCCCGGATGATGAGCTTCACCCTGACATCTACCCCTCCTATCAACTATAACCCCATCTTCCTGCTTCCTCCTCAGGGCTCCCTCTCCTCCCCCTCCCTCCTCCTGAGCGGCTTCCCCCTCCTACTCCCCCTCCCTCTCTTGTGCCTCCTTTCAGTGTCTCTGCATTCCCTCCTGCCCTGTCTTCCCTTTTCCTCTCCCGCCCCATGTGTCTCCTGCCTCTTCGTGTACCCACTGATGCCCCTCCTCTCTTCATCCCGCCGCTTCCCCTGCTGCCCTTTCTCTCCCCTCCTTTTCCATCCTCTCTGCCCTTTCCCACGGCAGGTCCCGCCTGGCAGTTTTATTCTTCGTCATGTGTGCTCCAAGTGGGTTTTAAGTGTGTTGCTCCGGAGTATTTTTACTACTGTGGCCGACTTTTAACGTGTGCATGTCCATTCAGTGTCTTCTCTGAGTTTTGAAGACTCACCAACTGCGTTTTTTAACTTTCTGGTGACTTAACTGTCCTCCATGAACGTCTCCATGTTAGTCTATTTTTTCCCTCCATTTTCTCCCATTATTCTGTTTTAAGTTCCCCTTCCTCGCCTTATGTATGTAACATTTTATTCTTATTTTAAGTTGTTCTGTCACTCGGCTGAAGAGCGGCGGATTGTGCCGCTGACAGCCCTCCCCTGCCCATTTGGGGGCAGGGGAATAAGATCACAATAAAGAAATAAAACTGGAGCGGCAGTCTTGCGGCTCACTCTGAAGATGGCTGAACGTTATACAGCCAAAATATTAGAAGAAGGAGATTTCTTGCGGCTGCACACCCGAAACTTAATGGAACAGTCTTTGCACCGCCAAAACCTGAAGATTCACAATATTGGTCCTAACTTTCCACCCTGTGGAACTCCTATATTAACGTGTTTTGGCTCTGATGAGTGTTTCACTAAAAGTTTAGACTTATTTGAGAGAAGTGTGATCCTTAATTAGCCAATGGCCTTGCTGAAGTGGTAACACTGGTTCCTGTCGGATCACGAACGTGGTCGGGTTTGGTTAGCACTTCGATGGGTAACTATATAGTTTGCCGGGAGCTGTTGGCAAGCGGGATGCACTCAACCCTTGTGAGGCCAATTGAGGAGCTTCTTCATCCTTAAATAGTGATACGGTCACGAATATTAACAACGGCCGCGAGAGCAGTGTGCTGACCACCTGCCCTTCCATATTCGCCTCTATTGACGCCTGCTGGCTAAGGATGACACGGCGGTCGGTCAGTATCGTTGGCCCTTTCGAGACGTGCTCGGATGAAGAGAGAAAGAATTGTCTCTAATCTTTGCACCCTATCTTCCTGGTATGACTGAAAGCAGTTTTTATCTATCCCATTTATACCTAATGCGTATACACGTTGGAGCAAATAAAAGCGTCCCAGATGAGGAGATATTATTGGACGTGAATTTATGGTAACATTAACGGAGGAGAAAAAGACCTACAGCTATTTCCAACAGTATGGAGCATTTGCCCATACAGCTGACCGGACCCTGGAGCACATTTACACAGTACTCACACTTGACAAGAGTTGTTGAGCAGAGGTCTGTTTGGTCGCTGCACTAGGTGGCCACCCAGGTCACCTGATCATTTAGTATGCGATTACTCCGTGTGGGAAACTCTCGAGTCTAAGGTGTATCGCAACAAGAATCACAGTCGTCAAGAAGTACAGTAGAATACTTCGGGTGAGACTGTAGCAATTCCAGCAGTACAGCTTCGATCAGCCTTCAGCAACTTGTTTACCAGGGCGCAAAAGTGCCAAGAGATGAATTGTAGTCATTTTGGACATCTGTTGCACTGAAGTTAGTCCTGCATTTCCTTTCCTCTGCTATACTTCCTTGTGCCCTGTAACTCTGTTCTCTGGGCCACTTTTATTTGCCCCAACCTGTAGCCTATTTAGTAGATTGTTATGCTTGATAGTATCAAAAGCCTAGGAAGATCTTTGTCAAGAGCATAAGTAACACTTTAGAGGATTGCACTGTGGCTACTTCTGTTCTTCAACCTCTTCGGAAACCAAACTACGATTCACGTAAAAGGTTACATTTATTCACGTAATTCATTACTCTGTCTTTCATAATCGATACTATTATTTTTGACAAATGTGACAGCAGGGAAATGAGCCTGTTTTTCTCCACGTTTTCTGTATTACCTTTCTTTAGCAGAGGTACAACTCTCGCCTATTTTAAATAATCCGAAAATTTTCCTGATGAGGAAGATTCATTTATCGTGTTTGTTAAGGTTCAAATGGTTCAAATGGCTGTGAGCACTATGGGACTCAACTGCTGTGGTCATAAGTCCCCTAGAACTTAGAACTACTTAAACCTAACTAACCTAAGGACATCACTCACATCCATGCCCGAGGCAGGATTCGAACCTGCGACCGTAGCGGTTGTGCGGTTCCAGACTGTAGCGCCTTTAACCGCTCGACCACTCTGGCCGGCGTTTGTTAAGGGAGCTTATATACTCTCTATGGACTATTTCGGTACACATATTGGTACGTCATCTAAGCCTACTGAAATCCGCTGTTCCACCTCTTCTGAAATCAAACTGTGATTCACTTAAAATGTTACATTTATTCATGCAATTCACAATTCTGTCTTTCATAATTGACACTTGGGCATGTTATTATCTATGTCTTCTGCATTACCTTAGCCGGCCGTAGTGGCCGAGCGGTTCTAGGCGCTACAGTCTGGAAACGCGCGACCGTTACGGTCGCAGGTTCGAATCCTGCCTCGGGCATGGATGTGTGTGATTTCCTTAGGTTAGTTAGATTTAAGTAGTTCTAAGTTCTAGGGGACTGATGACCTCAGAAGTTAAGTCCCATAGTGCTCACAGCCATTTGAACCTTTTTTTTCTGCATTGCCTTTCTTTAGCAGCGGTACAACTCTCGCCTATTTTAAATAATCCGAAAATTTCCCTGATGCGAAAGATTAATTTATTATGCTTGTTAAGAGAGCTTATATAAACTCTAGGCATTGTTTCGGTAGACATATCGGTACGTCATCTAAGCCTACTGAATTTTATTTTTTAGTTTTTGTGCAGTTTTTTGACTTTACGCTCTGTAGTTGGTTGTAACATCATTGTACTTAGTGCATAGTTATTTACAGTTACTATATTTGTTTTTGGGAATTTTTGTTGTAGCCTCTCTACAGTGCTTGAAGAATGCTCATTCACGTCTGAATGACCCACAAATGAGGTTATTGCACGATTTGACCATCTGATCAAATGAAGACACACAATGATGATGTTTGGCTTGTGGGGTGCTCAACTGCGCGGTCATCAGCACCCGTACAAATTCCTAATCTGTATACATTCCAGTCTAGCCACTTTCACGAATGATGATGGAATGATGAGGGCAACACAAACAGCCAGCCCGCGGGCAGAGAAAATCCCCAACCCGGCCGGGAATCGAAACCCGGGACCCCGTGATCCAGAGGCAGCAATGCTAGCCATTTTTTTATGTTGATCTCATTTTGTTTTATATTGTTCGTTGAATTAGTTCGCGGCGGATGACCGATGATAGCCGTTTACGTTCTTCGTTGATCCGTTGACTCAGTTTTTTATTACAGAGGGTAGCTAACCCTCGACCGAACACGCTGAGCTAACCGAGCTGGATATCACTAGACCATGAGCTGCGGATCAGACTCACAACGATGCCGACTTCAAACTCTGTCAGGTGCTGACATCGCTGTTTCACATGCGTACGTGGCATCTGTATGTCTTTCACGGTGACCATTCGGAATCTTTCTATAATCACGCTTCTTATATACTACACCCGTCATGGCAACAACACTAAACACAAACAACACTGATGCAGTTTCTTGGCCGTTCTACCTGTCACACAGAATTGCAACTCTAATGAAGCGTTCGTATGTGAAGTCGCATTGACATATTTTATGAGTGCTTCACCGTTTTTATCTGCCATTGTATATGAGAAACTTACGGTCCACCATAAAGAAACCACTTGATAATACGGGACATTGCTTGTGAAATGATTAACATATTTTAATGGTTAATATCCGCAGTTTCTAAAAGTAGCCAATTCGAAATGCTATAGTGTGTAGAATGCAACAGCGACTCAGATTTGTTTCAGTAATCCTCACAGTCCTAAAGGCTGCTTGATCTTGGTATAAATAACAGAAGCCAATACCAGAAGGTAAGTCGGCGATGGGAAGAGATATATCGGCTAGGCTTTCCCTTAATGGTTCTAACAAATTGGAAATTTGGAAATTTGTGGTAAGTTCTATGGGACCAAACTGCTGAGGTCAGGCTTACACACTACTTAACCTATCTTAAACTTACACTAAGGACAACACACACATCCATGCCAAAGGGAGGACTCGATCCTCCGACGTGGGGAGCCGCTGGAATCGTGACAAGGCGCCCTAGACCGCACGTTCTAACAGTATAGCGGGTAATTCAGTACAAGTTTATGAAGGCCTTTCTTATTATTTCTAATTTTCGTTTCTAAAATTTAAGGTCCCGAACGATCTATCGTCTCCGGGTAGCAGTTCGACATCTACCAAGCCGGCCGAAGTGGCCGCGCGGTTCTGGCGCTGCAGTGTGGAACCGCGAGACCGCTACGGTCGCAGGTTCGAATCCTGCCTCGGGCATGGATGTGTGTGATGTCCTTAGGTTAGTTAGGTTTAACTAGTTCTAAGTTCTAGGGGACTAATGACCTCAGCAGTTGAGTCCCATAGTGCTCAGAGCCATTTTTTTTGACATGTACCAACTATTTATGTTTGGTCTTATCAAAACTTCAAAAAGGTCTATTCTGTTGTCTACAGTCCAGACATTTATTACGCTTTTTCAGTTTGTTGCAGACAAATCTCTCTCTGTAATCTACAACGCCTGCAAGTGAACATGTGAGACTCTATGTGTTTATAGATGAACAGATTCTTTTTTACTGACTTAGTGGCGTAGTAGGCCACTGAATAGTTCCACGCAGTCAAGTCGTTGCCCATTCTGGATGAAAATTTGTCAACAAATGGTAGCACACGCTTTTTCCTACCGAACGAGGTGGCGCAGTGGTTAGCACACATGCGGCAGGACGACGGTTCGGAACCCCTTCTGCCCATCCAGATTTAGATTTTACGTGATTTCCTTAACTCTCTCCAGGCAGTTGAGGGGTCGGTTGTTTTGAAAACATCTCGGTCGATTTCCTTTCCCATCATTTCATAATCCGAACTTGTGCTCCGTCTGTAATGAACACGCTGTGGACGGGACGTTGAACCCTAAATTTCCTTCCGCCCTTGCCCTTTCCTGGTTGTTATTTGGGACGCTGTTATGGACTATTCTAGCGCCTTCACTTGTTTTATTTTCTTGTTTCGGAGTGTGCTGTCTGTAGGAGTGGGCTAGTTACCATTATTGCAAGCTATTATTTTGATGGAGTATGGTTCTTGGGCAAAATCAGTTGTGGACGTACGGACTGATATCAAACAGAGTACCATAAGGTGAAACATTTCTTCATCTTGTCTCTGCAGCCACAGCTTTGACTCTTCAGTCGTCCTCTACATGTCCAAGTATGAAGAACATCGCATCTAACTTGTGATATTTTTTTTAATTTGTTGTTCTCGGTTGTCCTCTCGTTTTCTTCCCTACGCTATTACCTTCGAAGATGTTTTGTAGAAAAATACGATGACTAATTAAGTGTCCAACGAGTTTTGCTTTGCGCTGACCTACAACTATCGGCAGTTCTTTCTGCTTCCCTATTTCTTGTAGGTCTATCTCATTCGTTTGTCCATCAGTACAGGTAGTCCTTGTAATTATCCTCGAGAATCTCATTTTTGCAACTTTTTATTTAGAATATATAAACAGGAAACGTATGGAGAAGATACAAACAAGTCAAGTGCAGCATAAAGTCTTTCCTTAGGCGGAGCAGTTGTTCAATTTTATACTGTGTCCCGCTTTACTCTTTCATAGCAAATTTCTTTAAGTAGATTCAAAATTATGACTATCGTTATAGTTTTAGAACACAAACTGTTGAGTCAATACAGACGAATTTGATTCAATTAATACACTCCTGGAAATGGAAAAAAGAACACATTGACACCGGTGTGTCAGACCCACCATACTTGCTCCGGACACTGCGAGAGGGCTGTACAAGCAATGATCACACGCACGGCACAGCGGACACACCAGGAACCGCGGTGTTGGACGTCGAATGGCGCTAGCTGCGCAGCATTTGTGCACCGCCGCCGTAAGTGTCAACCAGTTTGCTGTGGCATACGGAGCTCCATCGCAGTCTTTAACACTGGTAGCATGCCGCGACAGCGTGGACGTGAACCGTATGTGCAGTTGACGGACTTTGAGCGAGAGCGTATAGTGGGCATGCGGGAGGCCGGGTGGACGTACCGCCGAATTGCTCAACACGTGGGGCGTGAGGTCTCCACAGTACATCGATGTTGTCGCCAGTGGTCGGCGGAAGGTGCACGTGCCCGTCGACCTGGGACCGGACCGCAGCGACGCACGGATGCACGCCAAGACCGTAGGATCCTACGCAGTGCCGTAGGGGACCGCACCGCCACTTCCCAGCAAATTAGGGACACTGTTGCTCCTGGGGTATCGGCGAGGACCATTCGCAACCGTCTCCATGAAGCTGGGCTACGGTCCCGCACACCGTTAGGCCGTCTTCCGCTCACGCCCCAACATCGTGCAGCCCGCCTCCAGTGGTGTCGCGACAGGCGTGAATGGAGGGACGAATGGAGACGTGTCGTCTTCAGCGATGAGAGTCGCTTCTGTCTTGGTGCCAATGATGGTCGTATGCGTGTTTGGCGCCGTGCAGGTGAGCGCCACAATCAGGACTGCATACGACCGAGGCACACAGGGCCAACACCCGGCATCATGGTGTGGGGAGCGATCTCCTACACTGGCCGTACACCACTGGTGATCGTCGAGGGGACACTGAATTGTGCACGGTACATCCAAACCGTCATCGAACCCATCGTTCTACCATTCCTAGACCGGCAAGGTAACTTGCTGTTCCAACAGGACAATGCACGTCCGCATGTATCCCGTGCCACCCAACGTGCTCTAGAAGGTGTAAGTCAACTACCCTGGCCAGCAAGGTCTCCGGATCTGTCCCCCATTGAGCATGTTTGGGACTGGATGAAGCGTCGTCTCACGCGGTCTGCACGTCCAGCACGAACGCTGGTCCAACTGAGGCGCCAGGTGGAAATGGCATGGCAAGCCGTTCCACAGGACTACATCCAGCATCTCTACGATCGTCTCCATGGGAGAATAGCAGCCTGCATTGCTGCGAAAGGTGGATATACACTGTACTAGTGCCGACATTGTGCATGCTCTGTTGCCTGTGTCTATGTGCCTGTGGTTCTGTCAGTGTGATCATGTGATGTATCTGACCCCAGGAATGTGTCAATAAAGTTTCCCCTTCCTGGGACAATGAATTCACGGTGTTCTTATTTCAATTTCCAGGAGTGTACAATCTGTTACTCTAAAGCCAAATAGGGACGACAAACAAACGGGATTTAAAGTATAATACTGACATAAAAGGGATAAACAACAATAACACGAAAATGTTGACAAAATCCGTTATAAGGTAGCGGGATAGATACATTTAAAAAGGGAGCGGATAATTTTTGTTGCACGACCACGTAATAATAATGGGTGACGCAGCCACTCTGTAATCAGCTAAAATCTCGTTAAAACCCCCACCATATGCTTTTACCTTGATGAATAGTCATCTGATGCTCGTAAAATAATTACAACATATTTTCGA
The DNA here is from genome assembly GCF_021461385.2 of Schistocerca piceifrons. Lineage (NCBI taxonomy): Eukaryota > Metazoa > Arthropoda > Insecta > Orthoptera > Acrididae > Schistocerca > Schistocerca piceifrons. The sequence goes on along the minus strand of NC_060141.1, from coordinate 766,960,625 downwards.
TATCTTATTAACCACCGAGTAAGGACTTTAACTTACATTTTGTAACTAAACTACTCTTATTTTTTTACTACTGAATATCACTTCTTCAAATGAACGATGGTGATACATCCATGTTGTCCATATGAAAACAAATGACGGAGCAAAATTAAATTTAAAATTGAAATTCACGTGACACTGCGGCTTGAGTAAGAAAAGCACGAGCCAGTAACAAGTACAATTTATTTCCAGAAAGAGCGAACTTTTGTTTCGAACTTTGAGCTCGTTTAGTAAACATTGTTATTTGTTTATTTATTTACACGTCAAGCTACGTAGGACCAAATTGAGGAGCAAATCTCCAAGGTCATGGAACGTGTCAGTACATGAAATTACAACATAAAAGTAATAACAGATAAAAATAAATGTTTATGAACCCGAAAAAAGTCATTCCATAAGTTTATGTAAACGCAATCAACAATGCAACAAGAATCAGCTTAATTTTTCAAGGAATTCCTCGACAGAATAGAAGGAGTGACCCATGAGGAAACTCTTCAGTTTCGATCTGTAAGCGCGTGGATTACTGCTAAAAATTTTGAATTCGAGTGGTAGCTTATTGAAAATGGATGCAGCAGTATACTGCACACCTATCGGAACAAGAGTTAAGGAAGTCCGATCCAAATGCAGGTTTGATTTCTGCCGAGTATTAACTGAGTGAAAGCTGCTTATTCTTGGGAATAAGGTAATATTACCATGTCGGCATTGCTGAGCGTAATTCATGAAAGCAACTCAATCGCATCGTGATCGTATTGTGAGTCTGTGGAGGCGTGATTTGTTCTTCTGAGGAACTGCCGACCTCGTTAACGGATGCTGCCCATATCGATTCCTTCTGGCTGTGCGTGTCTAATTCGAAGGCATCAGACGAGCAGAAAATGTTGACGGCGCTTGTGACATATCACGAAATAACAGGATAAAATAAGGCACTGGAGATTTTATTTCGTCGAGGAGGAGAAGACATTCGGAGGTTTTCACACAGCAGAAGGTGTGAGGTCAGACTGGCAATGAGGACGAGATGTGGGGCGGCGGGAAATGATTTACAAGGTTCGTTAATTAATTTATTTTTGATAATTTCTTTTTTTGAAACTATGTTCGATATTTAAAATACCACTGCCTTTTACAAGGGCCTGAAAATTATTTGTGCGGACAGTTAGAAAGAGATGGAGAATGTGCTGCCCATAATCTTCAGCCTAAAAGTCCACAACTCAGCTCAGCGAAACACACTTTACGTATAACTGAAAGGAGTCAGCAAGTATGACAATAAATGAAATTCTGCTTTCGTTTAACCGATCACTATACTCCATTAAAGTTAACACGCACAATGATTAATTTTCCAATTCAGTAAAGTATTCCTATCCTAATCAGCTGTCGACACATTCCAGAGATGACTTTCACTTAAATTTTAAAGTAATGCTAATTGTTGCTCTGTCTGCTAATTAAGTAAAGTTAATTGGTCGCCTTAAAAGTGGAAATAATCTGCGCCACTTTCCACGCTGATTAGTACCTAGGCGTGTTAATGTGATGAGACGGTGCAAGCAGAGGTGAGGTTGTGGCTCCGTCAACAGAGTCAAACATTCTACATTGACGGTATCAACAAACTGGTCTCTCGATGGGAGAAATGTGTTCGTCGCCAGGGTGACTATGCTGAGAAATAAATAATATGTAGACATTAAAGATTTAGAATATTATAACGTTTGTTTTATTTAAAAAGCCGGATGTTCCACGCGGCTTTTCGCGGATGATGCTGTAGTATACAGAGAAGTTGGAGCATTAGAAAATTGCAGCGAAATGCAGGAAGATCTGCAGCGGATAGGCACTTGGTGCAGGGAGTGGCAACTGTCCCTTAACATAGACAGATGTAATGTATTGCGGATACATAGAAAGAAGGATCCTTTATTGTAGGATTATATGATAGCAGAACAAACACTGGTAGCAGTTACTTCTGTAAAATATCTGGGAGTATGCGTGCGGAACGATTTGAAGTGGAATGATCATATAAAATTAATTGTTGGTAAGGCGGGTGCCAGGTTGAGATTCATTGGGAGAGTCCTCAGAAAATGTAGTCCATCAACAAAGGAGGTGGCTTACAAAACACTCGTTCGACCTATACTTGAGTATTGCTCACCAGTGTGGGATCCGTACCAGGTCGGGTTGACGGAGGAGATAGAGAAGATCCAAAGAAGAGCGGCGCGTTTCGTCACAGCGTTATTTGGTAAGCGTGATAGCGTTACGGAGATGTTTAGCAAACTCAAGTGGCAGACTCTGCAAGAGACGCGCTCTGCATCGCGGTGCAGCTTGCTGTCCAGGTTTCGAGAGGGTACGTTTCTGGATGAGGTGGCGAATATATTGCTTCCCCCTACTTATACTTCCCGAGGAGATCGCGAATGTAAAATTAGAGATTCGTGCGCGCAAGGAGGCTTTCCGGCAGTCGTTCTTCCCGCCAATCATACGCGACTGGAACAGGAAAGAGAGGTAATGACAGTGGCACATAAAGTGCCCTCCGCCACACACCGTTGTGCGGCTTGCGGAGTATAAATGTAGATGTAGATGTAGAGTTTCCACGTAAAAAAATTTGCAGGCATTACTTCTCAGCACGCTATCATGTAACATAGCGGGCAACACACGAAAAAACATCCAAAACGATACAGTAGGTTCCCGGTATATTATTAATCAATGAAACTCCACTTTCACACATACGCATTAGATAAGGGCGATAAGTAATTCGATAAAAAAAGGAAAGAAAGAAACAAAACATACGAGTCATCAAAAAATGTCATGTGAGGCTTAGCGAATGTGGTTGTGGACAGAATCATGGTCCGCCTTCTGAAGCGTTTGGAGAAATATCACGTATGCCTGACGATAATCGAATAACGTGTCAAATGAAGACACGTCGGTCTTTATATACAGTCGGTGCAGAGTGCAAACGGAACACCTGTTGCACAATGCTTTCAGCAGTGCTCACATAGTACCCACTTTGACTACCAATTTACCAATTTATTCTGAGCAAAATGTTATTCTTTTTATGATTTATACAAATGTCAGCTTATTAACTCTTGAACTGGGACTTCCAGAATTTTTCAAACGGAACCGAGGGTAGACTGTGATCTCTGAATTGTCTCTTTTCTAATGTTTTTAAATTGCTTAAACCAGAATATCACCTTCAAAATTGGCACATCTCCATCACTACATGTATTAGATGTTGTGCTGTAAGGTACCATTATGTCTTCATTATAAAGATTATTTAATGTAATATGTTTTTACAATACTTTGTTAAAAAACTAGGTTTTACTTATTAACTCAAACAATAAGAGAGGCAGCTTCATAGAAACCTCTAACACAATTTTTTTTAACATAAAAGAAACCATAAATCCGGAAGTGCAACTTTCTAACTTACACGCTTCCGAAATTTCGTAAAAAGTAAATTTTTGAGATAACTAATCACTGGATCGTGCTCAGACTCAAAACATTTAACTCTGGGATAGTTTTAAGTAATCTGGACAAGTCTTGTGCCATTATTTATACACTTTAGATTGCTGCGCAATTCTTTGTCCGCTCTGCATGGAAACGCGCCCGGCGTTGCTGGCTTGACCTAGGCCGACTGACGGGGGGAAAACCCGTCTTTTACCAGCCACTGCCAGCGCTCGCTTCCGCGCAGAGGCTATGGCGCTTGCGCTCAAGAAGCCTGTGTGTGCGCCGTCTGCTTTGCCTCTGCAGGTGGTAACTGTGCTGAGTTTAGAGATTAACAGTGTTTTGCAAAATTCATTCTAGGGTGAAACCATGCCCCACCGACGAGTATGTACACCTACTGAACAGCTTCAGCCATTTGGACATGGCCACACTGTGGGCCTCTAGGAACCTGGACGGTCGTGTCGACGAATTGCTGTACATGTTGGGCATAGTGTATCGGTGAAGCGCCGTAGCTTTCAGCAGTGGTCTGTGGAACGTTTCCACATCCATAGACCAGGTTCTGGACGTCCGAGTAGTACTGACGCACGTCGAAATGAACACGCTGTTCGAGCAACGGGGTGGCCAATGGAACATCACACACGGATGTAATCCGGATCATTTTGCACTATCTGCGTTACCAGGGGCCTTTGGGGACCCTCTGTTTGCAACAGGACTAAGATCACGTGCGCCTCTGGCTAGACCACCAGTGACACTACGACACCACCAAGCATGGCTACTCTGGCGTCGAGACAGAGTCAACTGGAGAGTTAAATGGCGATCAGTTGTCGTCAGTGATGAATGGAAGTCCTCTCTGTATGTGAGTAATGGACGTACATGAATCTGCGTAGACCAGATGGGCTGCCTATTCTGGAGTGGATTCGCCCTCGACAAATCTCATCTCCGGCTTCCTGATGTGGTGGACCATCAGCTGCAACCCGAGGTCACATTTGGTGTCCCTGCAAGGTGAACAAACTAGTGTTAGCTACCTTCCACAGGCTGTTATTCCCGTGCTATTGCCGTTTCTTCGGTGGGAAGGTGATGTGCATTTTCAGCAGGACAATGCTTCGACTCAACGTGCTCTCCCTGGTGTACAACTGCACTGGCCAACAAGACGGCCGGATCTGTCGTCGGTTGAAGATGTATGGGACATGATGAAATAGGAACTTACTCGATCTCCAGAGTCTGCAAGAACCATTGCCAAATTGCACTCTAAAGGCGCACGTTGCGTGGGGCAATTTTTCGCAAGGTGCTATTCGGCACCTTCATGATCATTTGTATGTCAGCATACTTACCTGCGTTGCTGCCAGGTGTTTACATCCTGTACTGACGTCAGTGTTCGGACACCCTTTAGTGTGACGTGTGTGTTTCATTCGGTCCAAATTCGTTATCATGAACTCCAATAATGATGAACCCCACATCACTTGTCACTAAAATGATGTACTTGAGGGTGTTTTTTTCCGGCAGTGTATATAAATCAGTGACGACTCCGACAGTAGCCACTATGGAAAAGATTAAGATCTTACTTTATTTCCCACTAGTGTTAGGAAAACAATAGTAGTCTTCTCACGCTTTTTAATACTGTAACAGGTCTGTTGGGAGTATGTTATTTGCCTTTCTGGAACTTGTGCATACTTTGAATGTCTCAAACACTAAGCGACAATTTTGAATCGCTCATTATTCGCTCACAATCTTTGGTCAGAGTAGCTGTGTTGCTGGAAGATGATTGTTTTGTCATCGCTGCTTGGCAGCGATGAGAGTGGGAGTTCTGTCACTAGAGTGGTAGTGAGGAAGACGCCGAGCAGAGGACTCGTGGCAATGTAGACGTTGACGTTAAGTGCATGTGTGGTTAAGTAAAATGTTTTTTCAGTATCGTAAAACAGACGAGAAGGAGTTGATTAGTGATTTAGAATATATATATTGCTAAATGAGACTTTCATATCAGGGACGTTTAGATTTTTCATTAAAGATTGTGTAATTTTCACTGTAAGGTATCTTTTTATGTTTATCAATTATTTGTCTGAATTTTGTGAGAGTTAAGAGTTTGATATGAGTGTTGCTCTTTGCCAATGTTAAGGAATGTTCTGACATGAATTTTGTACAAGTAATATCAGATAATTTAAAAACAGCTTGTTAAATAAATGTTTCACATGAGAGCATTGTCCATATCCTCGATCCAAGTCAATTTTATTTGAAACGTGTCTCACTCAATGATGGATATGAAACAGTGTACTTGTCTGGAGCGTTACACAAATCTCTCAGTTACTGTAGTTAGAAATTTGTAGCTGGCGTACAGAGAGCAGCAAGCGCCAATTTCCAAGCAATTACACTACGAAATAAGATATTTTCATTTCAGCATCAGTTTGCCACGGAAATCATCAATGCACAGTGATCGTTTCATGAACAGCAATATTAGGCAGATCATTTACGTACAACAACTGCTTTGATTAAAAAGATTAATAGTCAAGTTCAAGATTTAATCAACTAGCATATTTTTAGAAAGATTATGAAACAAGGCCAAATGCATGTTGTATTCCCTTTTGGTTTCTCTCTCAATTGGAAATGCACAAAGCTAAACGACAGGAATGTTAACAACCAACCAACCAAACCAGTTCAAAAACAAAAATAATTTTTTTAAGGAGACTATCAGTACACGTAGAAAAAGAGGAAAAATGAGTGTACAGATAAAGGCAGAAAAAGAACAGTAAACTGTCAACATGATTAAAGGAAGAGAGAGAGAGAAGAAACAATGAAAGCTGATACGAAATTTTATTCCAACTGAACTTCCTGTTCGCCATTAGATTAGGTGCTGATCTTTAATATTCGCACTACTGCTAAAACTGGCTGTGTCCAGATAGTTATTTTGCTCACACAGTGGCGAGTAGTTTGAAAATGCCTTAGTTAGAATGGTTCGTGTAATGATAGTGGGGACTCGCTATTTTCATTTATCCTCCCGATGCACGCCGGTGCAACAGACCCAGCTATAGCGGAGCACGGGTTGTTTGGTGCGGACGGGCACGGACCTGCGACTGCTACCGTGATGTAGTTAGCGATGCAGCGCAAGTACGTGCAGAGAGGCCGAAACGAAATTACGATATCCGCGCTGGCACAAACGGCCGCCGACCTAATTGCAGAAATGAGAAGCTATTGATTGGTAATGCCGGTGCGGGCACGGCAACGTGCGGCAGTTACGAAATCGGGACGTCGCGGTACTGAGAGGCTGGATCGCGTACAGGCTCAAACACGGAGTGCGCCACGAGTAGGAGCTGTAGAAATACGAGAACAGCACCGAGCGAAAGGAAGAAACCGAAAATGAGGGGCAAATTTTTAGCGCATAACGTCACAGAAAGAAAAATTTTCGAGAGAAGCGAGAAACGTATACCGCAAAAAGTGTATTATTAATGTTTACGAATATTACACAAAATACTCGCGTAGGGCAATCGATATAAATGTGTTTACTACAAGATTTTTTTTTTTTAATTTTCAGCATATGAGGACTAAACGTAAATTAAAAACTCTGTCGAACAGGCGTCTGAAGGTACAAGGGTGCCATGTCATCCTCAGCCGATAGGCGTCACTGAATGCGGGTGTGGAGGGGCTTGTGGTCAGCACACAGCTCTGCGGGTCGTCGTCAGTTTTCGTGACTGGTGCTGCCATCTCTCCTTCAAGTAGCTTCTCAGTTGGCGTCACAAGAGCTGAATGCACCCTGATAATCAACAGCACTCGGCAGACCCAGCCAACTTCGGCGATCTGACGGAAACCGGTGTTACCGCTGCGGCAAGGCCATTGACTAGGACTAAATGTTATTCGACTAAATGCCGTTTGTTGTGTTCCCTTGCTATTTCTTCTTCATTCGCCTTCTCGTTTCAAGATTTATTTCCGTATTGTAATTGATATGAGGGGGTGGGGCAAAGTCCCTGGGGCCCAGGTCTCACGAAAGCCCAAATCTCTTAAGGGTTCGAACCCTCCAGGATGCTCATTTGATAAATATCCGACTTGATAAATATCCGACTTATGATCATGTAAGTAATATGAGGCTGTGTTGAAAGGAGTTCAGACACATTTCCACCTTCGCAAAACTCTCCCTACATGCTTCTCACCGTCTTATGTGGTGTACATGCATCTGAGGGTTGTCATGAACCAGATGCTTTTTTTTTAAGTGATTCAACCTACATCTACATCTACATTTATACTCCGCAAGCCACCCAACGGTGCGTGGCGGAGGGCATTTTACGTGCCACTGTCATTACCTCCCTTTCCTGTTCCAGTCGCGTATGGTTCGCGGGAAGAACGACTGTCTGAAAGCCTCCGTGCGCGCTCTAATCTCTCTAATTTTACATTCGTGATCTCCTCGGGAGGTATAAGTAGGGGGAAGCAATATATTCGATACCTCATCCAGAAACGCACCCTCTCGAAACCTGGCGAGCAAGCTACACCGCGATGCAGAGCGCCTCTCTTGCAGAGTCTGCCACTTGAGTTTATTAAACATCTCCGTAACGCTATCACGGTTACCAACTAAACCTGTGACGAAACGCGCCGCTCTTCTTTGGATCTTCTCTATCTCCTCCGTCAAACCGATCTGGTACGGATCCCACACTGATGAGCAATACTCAAGTATAGGTCGAACGAGTGTTTTGTAAGCCACCTCCTTTGTTGATGGACATTTTCTAAGCACTCTCCCAATGAATCTCAACCTGGTACCCGCCTTACCAACAATTAATTTTATATGATCATTCCACTTCAAATCGTTCCGCACGCATACTCCCAGATATTTTACAGAAGTAACTGCTACCATTGTTTCTTCCGCTATCATATAATCGTACAATAAAGGATCCTTCTTTCTATGTATTCGCAATACATTACATTTGTCTATGTTAAGGGTCAGTTGCCACTCCCTGCACCAAGTGCCTATCCGCTGCAGATCTTCCTGCATTTCGCTACAATTTTCTAATGCTGCAACTTCTCTGTATACTACAGCATCATCCGCGAAAAGCCGCATGGAACTTCCGACACTATCTACTAGGTCATTTATATATATTGTGAAAAGCAATGGTCCCATAACACTCCCCTGTGGCACGCCAGAGGTTACTTTAACGTCTGTAGACGTCTCTCCATTGATAACAACATGCTGTGTTCTGTTTGCTAAAAACTCTTCAATCCAGCCACACAGCTGGTCTGATATTCCGTAGGCTCTTACTTTGTTTATCAGGCGACAGTGCGGAACTGTATCGAACGCCTTCCGGAAGTCAAGAAAACTAGCATCTACCTGGGAGCCTGTATCTAATATTTTCTGGGTCTCATGAACAAATAAAGCGAGTTGGGTCTCACACGATCGCTGTTTCCGGAATCCATGTTGATTCCTTCATAGTAGATTCTGGCTTTCCAAAAACTACATGATACTCGAGCAAAAAACATGTTCTAAAATTCTACAAGAGATCGACGTCCGAGATATAGGTCTATATTTTTGCGCATCTGCTCGACGACCCTTCTTGAAGACCTCTTTACAACATGTTCAGTTGCAGTCCACAACGATTCGAAATTCGGAAACAGTTTGTTGTAAATTCTTTATATACCACGTCTGATAACTGTTGTAATGCTCGGGTTAACGTTGAAGACCAATTGTAGCTCACTTGAATCAGATTGCCATTGCTGTTGAAACTCTCAGTGAGTTAATTGTGTCAGCTGAAACACATTCTGTGGTACGAGTTTTTTTGTGTTATAAGAGCTTTCGAGCGTTCCATCGTGGCAACAATTTGGACGAAGTTGGTACCAACTGACAGCAGAATCAGATTTCTATAAGCTCGATATGCTACCATTGGTGTTGAGGTAAGACACCTTCAGAGCTTATTAAATAACTTAAAACATCTTCATAAAAATTGGGAGACTATTTCTCTGAATCTGAATTTGTTGCCAGTGCAGTTAATACCGATGCTGAATTTACGGAGATGCGCACTAAGAAAAGGAAATCATTTCATGATGAAACCAGATATGAAGTGACAGATTTAAATTGAGATGATTAATACAATATAACCGTTTTCATGTCATCATTGACAATCTAGTGTCTAACTTGAAAAGCCTGGTGTGGAACAGTGAAGATTATATACGAAACACTTCGGTTTTTATGGAAATCAAAGATGACTAATGATCAGGTTGCTGAAGCAAGCAAGTTATTTATCAATCGATACCATAACCATGTCAACAGATTTAGAAGAAGAAATTAAATATCTGGGGACTATTCATACTGAACACGCCGGCGGCTGTGGCCGCGCGGTTCTAGGCGCTTCAGTCCGAAACCACGCGGCTCCTACGGTCGCAGGTTCGAATCCTGCCTCGGGCATGGATGTGTGTGATGTCCTTAGGTTAGTTAGGTTTAAGTAATTCTAAGTCTAGGGGACTGATGACCTCAGATGTTAAGTCCCATAGTGCTTAGAGCCATTTGAACCATTTAAACCATACTGAACACATTGCTTGGAAACCATTCGTCGTACTGAATAGGATGTATGAGCTTAAAACTTCAAACTTATTTCCGAACGAATGTGTAACTGCGCGCATCTTTTACACCCTTCCATGGTTGTAGCTGAAACAGTGAAATGTTTCCCCAAGTGTTAGTTGATTTCATGACTGTGTGTTCTCACACAGTAGCGCTGAGACGATTTTATCGTTGACAATAGACACTGCGGTTACAATGAAATTGGATTATCTATGTAATTTAAGCGAACAAGGACTCGCCACTTTTTTGTTCTTTCTCTTCCTTTTCAGCCATTATCTGGTACGGTCATAAAATATATTGCTTGGTCTGTGTTATGTAGAGATTTTGTTATTTGTGCTCATTTTGCCAATAATAACTATTTAATTTCATTGTGTTATTACAACTAATCATACCTTTTTTCCTCGGCTTTTTTATGAATTTGATAATTAAATGTCGCTTAGTTTGTGTGGGGGTGTCTGTTAGTGAATGATCGCGTATTAGCGGCACCAATCAGTGTAATACGTTTGGTTTGCTTTCAGAATAGAACCTGCATCTAAAATTTCACTTTTCACAAAACGAAGTCCGACATTTAGGCATAATCACGTCCCAAAATTTTACTCGCCAGCAGACAATCCCGGTGGAGGAGCCTAGCTAAAAAATATCAATCATTAACTGTTATAGTGGTAATATCTAGCAAATTGAATTCAAATTTCAATATTTAAAACTATTTCTACATAATTTTTCAAGCGCGTAATTTTCTTGCTTTAATTGAAGACTCATTTAGCTAAAGATAATTTTAATCTGATTCAGACTTGCATGAGTTCAAACATTTTGAAAGCCAGAATAATATAAAATTAAATACCAATTTCAAAACCCAGTGATAATAAATAATAATAAAAAGCTACCATTAAAGCAGTAGAATCATTCGAGATTGTCTCTTGTGTTAAAAACTGTCTTAGGACAACTATAGATCAACGATGTCTCACATGTGGGAACCATGGCAACTGAATATACTTTGGCACTGCAATTAGACTTTGATGTTGTGATTCAAACTTTTGCTGAATGAAAGTCTCACAAAGCGCTACTGGCATTGTCATAGGCAAGTAGGTTATGATATGCACTACTCATTGCGGTTTACATGCTAGTCTGCTGAGGTCCATTGCTGAAATATGTGGGCATGCCAGAGAACGAACGGGAACAGAACTCCCTGTGTTCCTGACACCTGAAACGCGTTAATGTACATAACAGTATAATATTTAGCCTTTAGTTTTAAAGTGAAGTGAAAATAAATTAAACAAATCTAAAAAATAAAATTAAGTGGGGCCTACATATGTTTTACAATAGTTCATTATTGAGTAGCATCTGAAGTCAAACTTTTAAGTTCATCAGCCGTATTAGCTTTCTCTCTTGCCATGCAGGTCTCGGTCAAATTATCGTCCAGTTCCTTAGCTGTGGTGGTCTTGGGTCCTTGATAACTGTCTTCGTCACTACTTCAAACCAATATTTATTACTATTCTTCAGTCTCCTAATCCATTAAATCGCCATGGCGCTGGTATTTTTGATCGATATAGTCGTATTTAACCTTTCATTCATCTGACTGATATTTTTCTTTCAGAACTACAGTGGGAAATTGGAGCCATGGCCTACGACTGCTTTTTGTTTCACTGCAATCCATATGATTTTGAATGTCATGGAACGTTATGTAAGGTGTATCATAATAACTAATTCTAATTTTCTGAAATAATAGAGGGCATGAAATTACACATTTTCTTAATAATGCAGTGTCTAGTAATACGTCATTTTGCACTTGTACTTGGATGAAGAAAACTATATATTGCAATAAAAGTGCTGGAAGGACTTCATAGTAAAATGAGTATGAAATTTAGAGGATGATCTTAACAATGATGCGTCACAGATACACTCTGTAAACTGTTTTCTTCCTAGAAAATTGTAATTAAATAAAATAAAAATTGCAAATACATTTATAAAGGTTATTTAAAACTGTAGTTACCGCACTCTACTATAAGTCTCATTGAAAACTGTGTAGAAATCAGTGTGCTCGGAAAAAATTCCTTACTGGAGGCAGGAAATTTAAGTTTAAGCGTCAGTTCTGTGATTAGGAAGCCTATTTTTCCGCACTTTCGTAGAGAAAGAATGTTATGAACTATAATACCCGAAATTAGGCGAACAAATTTCATAGAAGATGTTCTGTGATTTATAACAACAAATAACCTCAGTGGTTCATAGTTTCCATGGTAAGAATAACATGTGGAACAACAGTATCAAAAATCTGAGTGATAAGCATTGTCTTTTGTACAGAAAATGAAGCATTTGCAGACACTATATTATTGATTGATTGTGTTCATGTCGTCTTCGTCATGAGAAAATTACGAACAGTTTCACTGATACATGCGTATGTAAGTTTCGTCGGAACAATTCGCGCTATTCCTTCGGCGGATCTGCTTTCTACATACGATGCAGTGACATGTCGCATCTGTATAACTTCTTCGAATGTTTATGAGCTCTGCAATAGAGGATAACACTGCACCAAGCACGCAACCAAATAAATGCTGTTAATAGTGGCTCGATGACATACATATGTTCATTACCGCGCGCTATGATTCAACCCATTGCGCCATAAACAATTGCTAATTCCCTCGATCTCCGCCAGTATTATCTCGTACAACGTGTAGTGCCGTTGTGCAGTACACATTACATTTCTGAACATATGTTTAGAGTTTAATAAGGAATTATATTTATTGCATATTTCATACTAATGACTATTTCTTGTGTATGTCCAACATTCTCCGAATTGTGTTACATTTAAATCGGGTCAAATCTTCTTTAAAATAACAATGAAATTGGTGTGCTACATTTAGCCATGTCTGTGTACGTGCATATCGCTATCCCATGACTTTTGCCACCTCAGCGTATAGCAGTTTTGTCCTCACTCAACACGCTAATGGAAGGGGACAGAACCCTTGCTAATAGTGGAGCGGAGGGACCTTCACTAAGCACTATACAACATTTATATAGATGCAAAGATTGTTTCAAATACTGCTTCTCTAGATAAACCTAGGTCTTCCGCTAGTAACCTTGTTGTGAACTATAAGAAACAAGAAAAACAAGAGACATTTGTGCAGTATCCCATCCTCGTCACCACTGTAGAATCCTCGTCGCCTCTGTAGAGTCTTACACCATAAGGGAGCAAGGGAGAGGATGTTGTTAAGGGTCGCCAGTTTCCTCTTCCTGCAACACAAAGGCACACGTGGATTAACACGGTTCTTTACTTGCAAGAACACATAGCTGCTGTTTAACTTCAGTAGAGTCCATGTGTTGTGGTACAAGCTCATCCGTAATAGTCCCCCAGCGATGTGAGCTGAGCCAGTTAGTAATTGATGTGAACAATACTCTGAACAATTCGAGCGAATGGTTTGACCATCCGCCCAACATCATTTATGGGAGATAATCGAGAGGTCAGTTCGTGCACAGCATCCTACACCGGCAACACTTTCGCCAAAATGAAATGTCGTGTGGCTAGGACCTCCCGTTGGGTAGGCCGGTCCCCTGGTGCAAGTCTTTTGAGCCAACGCCACTTCGGCTACTTGCGTGTCGACGGGGATGAGGTGCCGAATTATAGAAGGATCATTGGCCTCCTTGTACAATTAATATTGAAAATTGGTACTTCAGTTTTCGTGTTCACGTACTAATATCATGAATGTACAAAGTAAACAAAATTTTAAGCAAATGCTAAAAACTGGATGTTCCGTTATGTTTGATGCTATTTTCTTCACTTCTTTGAATCAGTTTATCGGATCGCTGGTACTCCCCGTAAGAATTCTTTCATCATTTACGAATTAAACTCTGTTGTAGTAGGTGCTCAAAATGACGGCCTCCAGCGCTGTAACATACCTGACATCTGCGTATAACTGACCGCCACAGTCACTCAGAGACGGCATGATGTGAATAACGTCACACGCTGCATGTAGGCTCGCCTCTAGATGTTCCGCCGACTCCACCCGGGGTTCGTAAACCCCATTCTTCAGATGGTCACACAGGAAGAAGTCCAGCAGGTTGAGGTCTGGCGACCGAGGCGGCCACCTTACAGAGCCACCTCGACCCATCCAGCTGTCCCCAAATACCTGTCCGATTTCGGTTCTGGTAGCTCAACTGAAGTGTGTGGGTTCACTTCGTGCTGGAACAACGTATGTCGACGGACAGCAAGTGGCACCTCCACCAGTAATTCCGGCAGCACTTCGCAGATGAACGTTGATAACTGTCATCTGTGAGTGCAGGGGCAATCATGTAGGGGCCAATCAAGTAATCGTGCACTATGCCAGACCATGCACTACCGGTGTGCTTTTCCTGATACCTCGCTGGTGGGTGGCGTTGAGGATCGCCTCCATCCACACGTGCCAACTACTGGTGTTGAACGCACGCTCACGGGTGAACGACGCTTCGTCCGTGTACAACACATACCCACTGTAATACGGCTCCCTGGGGCAACGCTGCAGGAACCACTGCCCGAACGTCACACGCGGAGCAAACTCGTGGCCCGACAGCGCCTGTCTCTTCTGAAGATGGAACGGACGCCTTCCTTCCTCATGCAGGATGCACCAAACCGCTGAGTGCGAACTTTGCATTGTGCATGCCACAGCGAGGGTGCTTGCGTATCAGTCTGCGTCGAAACTCTCCAGAACGTCGTCCGCAAATCCTGGCATGCGTACGCTTCATGCACACCCTCTGTCGTGTCGACGCCCTATTTCAACCAGATGTCTACGAATGGCTGCAAACGTGGAGCGGTGCGCCTAATGCCTGTTGGGATATCGTTGCCCATCGATGCGTAACGCTGCTTGCCTGTTGTCTCTCGCCTCGACACACGCGAAATCCGTATCGCGGTATTCTCCCCAGGTGAACGCACACACCAGCAAGGAAAAAACTACCACTGAGCACTGTGTTTGTGCTGCGTATGTTTGTCCTTGGCGGGCTCTACAGTGTCGGTGTGACAGGTGAGGCCGCCTTCTGCGCCATCTAGCGTCCAGACTGCTGACAGGTCCTTTGCAGGATGTTCTGCCCGCGGTCCGTTCCCGTACAAAGTCACGCCTGCCGCCGGAGGGGCAGGCCTAGAGGCGGGCTCCGGCGCCTATACCTTCCACGCTCTGAAGCGTCACTCGATGACATTTTCGGACACAGCTTCCCATCCTCATTTTTTTCCTCAAGATACCTCCTACATCCCCTCCAAGTATGTCGGTGTACTTTGGAACATCCTGTATACAGGGTGAGACATTAGTAGTGTTGTGCTCATTCTGCTCCGAAACGAAGGGGAAAATCGAAAATGTTCCACACAAAATTTGCTGTATTCATATGGGAACTTAAGAGAGTGACAGTAAATGGTCTTTAAAATGCCATTCTAGATGTATTTTCGGGGTCAAATTCCTTTTTTTCAATGGCATGGTGTATTTTCTTCTACGAAAATAGAAATGGCGATCAATTTTAAGTATACGAAGTCTATTCAAAAAATTCTGGAACATTCGTAATTTCGCACCATTGGCATGTTAGAGCAAAATGTGGTTGGCATCCTGAAACGTCCCCTTAGAAAAATTATACATGACTGTGCTTAAACTGACACATAATATTTTTAGCGCAACTGAATCTGACTTTCAATAATCCCTACAAAAGAATGGCCCTGACTAACATTAACCTATCCCTTTCATAAATCACTTACCACACAAAAATCTTCGTTACTCAAGCTACTGCAATACAGCGAGCGCCAATACTGCCAGCTAAATAACACTACTAACTACTGATATGCATAGTTAGCAAATGAAAGATTTTTATAGAGAATAAACAATGTATTTACCTTAATAGTGTTCAAAAGTCAAAATATATATATCACTTCATGACATCCAGTCATACAAATTTACCGTCTCTCTGCAGATCATCCGCTCTCAAAACACCGCCATCTCACTCCCCACATCCACCACTGCTGGCGGCTCACCTCCAACTGCACAACGCTACGCGCTGTTAACAGCCAACTGCCCAACACTACAATAGCAAATTCCAACAATGCCACCCAGCCACAGACCGCACACAGCACAGCTAGTGATTTTCATACAGAGCGCTACGTGGCGGTGGCGGTGGCGTTACCAATATAAGAACCTAAACAGCCTACTTACAATCCCCGCACACGACCGTGTTTAATGTGTAACTCCCCGAAGTTTCATTGTTGTATGTCCGTTAGTGTGCTCCCTGCCGCCGTTGGATAAGCAGCTGAGCAGCAAGTCGTATACTCCTAGCTCACTCATTTGTTACATAGTTTAATTCTTAATTTCTTTGCGTGTTTTTGGTACTTGCATTGTTTAATTCATAAATTTCGGGCGTATTATAGTATTTGAGAGTTGTAGCATCGCGTAGTCGTTTGTCTTCTGTTTTTGTTTTGAACGGCCAGTGTCGGTTGGTCACAGTCAGTGTGCTCCCTGCCGCCGTTGGATAAGCAGCTGCAGCAGCAAGTCGTATACTCCTAGCTCACTCATTTGTTACATAGTTTAATTCTTAATTTCTTTGCGTGTTTTTGGTACTTGCATTGTTTAATTCATAAATTTCGGGCGGATTATAGTATTTGAGAGTGTAGCATCGCGTTTTAGTACCTGATTAGTGTAAATTCGCGTAGTCTCCTTCCGCCGCCGAGCAGTGTCAGCAGTGCGCAAGTAGCAGCATTACTGCATTTACTAGGCAATCTTGTATTTTAATAACCGTTTAAATTTTGTTGATTTGTTGCGCTCTCTGTAGATTATTTCAGACGTTCTTTGCAAAACAGTTTTTAGCATGGATAGGGACTGCAACTGCTGTGTTCGGATGCAGGCTGAGTTGGCATCCCTTCGCTCCCAGCTTCAGGCAGTGTTGGCTTTGGTCACACAGCTTGAGGCTGTTGCCAATGGGCATCACTGTGGGGGTCCGGATGGGGGTTTGTCGGGGACGGCCAGCTCGTCCCAAGCATCCCCTGATCGGACTACGACTGTGGTTGCCCGGGATACTGCCCGCATTGAGGCTGATCCCTCACCTGTGGTAGAGTGGGAGGTCGTCTCAAGGTGTGGCAGGGGGCGAAAGACATTCCGGAGGGCTGAACGGAAAGCCTCTCCAGTTTGTCTGACGAACCGGTTTCAGACTCTGTCTCAGGCTGATACTGATCTTCGCCCTGACATGGCTGCTTGTCCTGTTCCAGAGGTTGCCCCTCAGTCTGCAAGATCCAGGCAGTCGCAGAGGGTGGGCTTACTGGTAGTTGGGAGCTCCAACGTCAGGCGCGTAATGGGTCCCCTTAGGGAAATGGCAGCAAGAGAGGGGAAGAAAACCAATGTGCACTCCGTGTGCATACCGGGGGGAGTCATTCCAGATGTGGAAAGGGTCCTTCCGGATGCCATGAAGGGTACAGGGTGCACCCATCTGCAGGTGGTCGCTCATGTCGGCACCAATGATGTGTGTCGCTATGGATCGGAGGAAATCCTCTCTGGCTTCCGGCGGCTATCTGATTTGGTGAAGACTGCCATTCTCGCTAGCGGGGTGAAAGCAGAGCTCACCATCTGCACCATCGTCGACAGGACTGACTGCGGACCTTTGGTACAGAGCCGAGTGGAGGGTCTGAATCAGAGGCTGAGACGGTTCTACGACCGTGTGGGCTGCAGATTCCTCGACTTGCGCCATAGGGTGGTGGGGTTTCGGGTTCCGCTGGATAGGTCAGGAGTCCACTACACGCAACAAGCGGCTACACGGGTAGCAGGGGTTGTGTGGCGTGGGCTGGGCGGTTTTTTAGGTTAGATGGCCTTGGGCAAGTACAGAAAGGGCAACAGCCTCAACGGGTGCGGGGCAAAGTCAGGACATGCGGGGACCAAGCAGCAATCGGTATTGTAATTGTCAACTGTCGAAGCTGCGTTGGTAAAGTACCAGAACTTCAAGCGCTGATAGAAAGCACCGAAGCTGAAATCGTTATAGGTACAGAAAGCTGACTTAAGCCAGAGATAAAGTCTGCCGAAATTTTTACAAAGGTACAGACGGTGTTTAGAAAGGATAGATTGCATGCAACCGGTGGTGGAGTGTTCGTCGCTGTTAGTAGTAGTTTATCCTGTAGTGAAGTAGAAGTGGATAGTTCCTGTGAATTATTATGAGTGGAGGTTACACTCAACAACCGAACTAGGTTAATAATTGGTTCCTTTTACCGACCTCCCGACTCAGCAGCATTAGTGGCAAAACAACTGAAAGAAAATTTGGAATACATTTCACATAAATTTTCTCAGCATGTTATAGTCTTAGGTGGAGATTTCAATTTACAAGATATAGACTGGGACACTCAGATGTTTAGGACGGGTGGTAGGGACAGAGCATCGAGTGACATTATACTGAGTGCACTATCCGAAAATTACCTCGAGCAATTAAACAGAGAACCGACTCGTGGAGTTAACATCTTGGACCTACTGATAACAAACAGACCCGAACTTTTCGACTCTGTATGTACAGAACAGGGAATCAGTGATCATAAGGCCGTTGCAGCATCCATGAATATGGAAGTTAATAGGAATATAAAAAAAGGGAGGAAGGTTTATCTGTTTAGCAAGAGTAATAGAAGGCAGATTTCAGACTACCTAACAGATCAAAACGAAAATTTCTGTTCCGACATTGACAATGTTGAGTGTTTATGGAAAAAGTTCAAGGCAATCGTAAAATGCGTTTTAGACAGGTACGTGCCGAGTAAAACTGTGAGGGACGGGAAAAACCCACCGTGGTACAACAACAAAGTTAGGAAACTACTGCGAAAGCAAAGAGAGCTCCACTCCAAGTTTAAACGCAGCCAAAACCTCTCGGACAAACAGAAGCTAAACGATGTCAAAGTTAGCGTAAGGAGGGCTATGCGTGAAGCGTTCAGTGAATTCGAAAGTAAAATTCTATGTACCGACTTGACAGAAAATAAAGTTAGCGTAAGGAGGGCTATGCGTGAAGCGTTCAGTGAATTCGAAAGTAAAATTCTATGTACCGACTTGACAGAAAATCCTAGGAAGTTCTGGTCTTACGTTAAATCAGTAAGTGGCTCGAAACAGCATATCCAGACACTCCGGGATGATGATGGCATTGAAACAGAGGATGACACGCGTAAAGTTGAAATACTAAACACCTTTTTCCAAAGCTGTTTCTCAGAGAAAGACCACACTGCAGTTCCTTCTCTAAATCCTCACACAAACGAAAAAATGGCTGACATCGAAATAAGTGTCCAAGGAATAGAAAAACAACTGGAATCACTCAACAGAGGAAAGTCCACTGGACCTGACGGGATACCAATTCGATTCTACACAGAGTACGCGAAAGAACTTGCCCCCCTTCTAACAGCCGTGTACCGCAAGTCTCTAGAGGAACAGAGGGTTCCAAATGATCGGAAAACAGCACAGATAGTCCCAGTCTTCAAGAAGGGTCGTCGAGCAGATGCGCAAAACTATAGACCTATATCTCTGACGTCGATCTGTTGTAGAATTTTAGAACATGTTTTTTGCTCGAGTATCATGTCGTTTTTGGAAACCCAGAATCTACTATGTAGGAATCAACATGGATTCCGGAAACAGCGATCGTGTGAGACCCAACTCGCTTTATTTGTTCATGAGACCCAGAAAATATTAGATACAGGTTCCCAGGTAGATGCTATTTTTCTTGACTTCCGGAAGGCGTTCGATACAGTTCCGCACTGTCGCCTGATAAACAAAGTAAGAGCCTACGGAATATCAGACCAGCTGTGTGGCTGGATTGAAGAGTTTTTAGCAAACAGAACACAGCATGTTGTTATCAATGGAGAGACGTCTACAGACGTTAAAGTAACCTCTGGCGTGCCACAGGGGAGTGTTATGGGACCATTGCTTTTCACAATATATATAAATGACCTAGTAGATAGTGTCGGAAGTTCCATGCGGCTTTTCGCGGATGATGCTGTAGTATACAGAGAAGTTGCAGCATTAGAAAATTGTAGCGAAATGCAGGAAGATCTGCAGCGGATAGGCACTTGGTGCAGGGAGTGGCAACTGACCCTTAACATAGACAGATGTAATGTATTGCGAATACATAGAAAGAAGGATCCTTTATTGTATGATTATATGACAGCGGAACAAACACTGGTAGCAGTTACGTCTGTAATATATCTGGGAGTATGCGTGCGGAACGATTTGAAGTGGAATGATCATATAAATTTAATTGTTGGTAAGGCGGGTACCAGGTTGAGATTCATTGAGAGAGTGCTTAGAAAATGTAGTCCATCAACAAAGGAGGTGGCTTACAAAACACTCGTTCGACCTATACTTGAGTATTGCTCATCAGTGTGGGATCCGTACCAGATCGGTCTGACGGAGGAGATAGAGAAGATCCAAAGAAGAGCAGCGCGTTTCGTCACAGGGTTATTTGGTAACCGTGATAGCGTTACGGAGATGTTTAATAAACTCAAATGGCAGACTCTGCAAGAGAGGCGCTCTGCATCGCGGTGTAGCTTGCTCGCCAGGTTTCGAGAGGGTGCGTTTCTGGATGAGGTATCGAATATATTGCTTCCCCCTACTTATACCTCCCGAGGAGATCACGAATGTAAAATTAGAGAGATTAGAGCGCGCACGGAGGCTTTCAGACAGTCGTTCTTCCCGCGAACCATACGCGACTGGAACAGGAAAGGGAGGTAATGACAGTGGCACGTAAAGTGCCCTCCGCCACACACCGTTGGGTGGCTTGCGGAGTATAAATGTAGATGTAGATGTAGATGTAGATGTAGTTGTTATTCAGCGCTGTATTGTCGTTGTGTCGCAGAGTTTGCGAATTTCGGGATGGCAGAGTTAGAGGAGCATCGCATCTGCACTACATTTTGCTTGAAACTCAAGAAAAGCTTTACAGGGACACACCAAATGATGCAGGAAGCCTATGGTGATGAGTACTTGATGTTACGAATGGTTCCCATGGTTTAAAAATGGCAGGACGGACTTGAAAGATAACCCTCGTTCAGGACCCCATTCGGCGTCTACAACGACGCTCATATTAGGAATGTCAACGAAATTGTGCGTGCCAGTCGAATACTGTCAGAGAGAAGAGTGTAACACTTCAATTGGATCATGTCATCAAATCCTGAACAGCATCTTGGAATGCATCGTGTTGCCGCCAAGTTCGTCCCAAGGCTCATGAGCCAAGACCAGAAAAAACTTCGTCTCGCAGTCTGTGAAGAGCTTTTGGATAGCGCAACTGAGAAAGACATATTCCTTAAGAGAATCATAACTGCTAGTTAGACGTAGGTCTACGGTTATGATGTTGAGATCAAGGTTCAGTCTCCACAGTGGGTCAGGAAAGGTTCTCCAACATCAAAATAAAAGCTCGTCAGGTCAAGTCAAATGTTCAAGCTATGCTAATGGTTTTCTTTGGCTTTGAAGGATTAGTTCATCCTGAATTCGTGCCACGGGGACAAACTGTTAAATCGATGGTATAATCTGGACGTGTTTCGACGCCTGCGAGAAAATGTGAGCTGGAAAGCCCCTTTGAAAGGACGAAGATCCGCAACAATAAACGAAATAAAAGAAAATTCGAAGACGGTGCTTTCCGCAGTCCAACAGGATGCGTACCAAGACTGCTTCCGGACGTGGAAACGGCGTTGAAAGCTGTATATCAATTGTGGAATAGAGTATTGCGAAGGAGACCATGCACAGGAAGAAACGGTAAGTCGGCCGAAGTGGCCGAGCTGTTCTAGGCGCTAGAGTCTGGAACCGCGCGACCGCTACTGTCGCAGGTTCGAATCCTGCCTCGGGCATGGATGTGTGTGGTGTCCTTAGGTTAGTTAGGTTTAAGTAGTTCTGAGTTCTAGGAGACTTATTACCTCAGCAGTTAAGTCCCATAGTGCTCAGAGTAATTTGAACCATTTGAAGTAAATGGTAAGCGTAGAAATATTTTGTAGACAAGGTTCGTGAATTTTTTGAAGAGATCTCGTGAATGTTGAAGTACATTTTTCCACTGGGGGTGATATGTAATGTGATACTGGATAAATAAGGCAAAAAATTGTTTCCACGCAGTATGACTTGTCTCTCACTGCCTTTATTTTCTTATTGTCATTCAATAAAAGAAATTCATCCTGGTCGATGGATAGGAGGTAGAGCGCCTGTCCATTGTCCTGGCCCGAAAATCTGCGTCAACAAATTGGGAATGTCTGTGCAGAAATCAGCAAAGAAATGTTGAAGCGTGTTCAGCTGTCTTTTGAAGTGCGTTTTCGAAAATGGATGGAAGTTAATGATCATAACTCTGAGTATTTACCAAACTGAAATTCTTTGTAACGTAAACATGAATTCTGGTTATGCAGTGTACAAGTACTGTGCGCATTGTATGTAAATGGATGCCAGAGAAGTCAAAGTGTGTGAAAACCATTTGCTGTCTTATCTGTCCAATATCACATTACCTATCACCCCTAGTGGATAAGTGTACTACAACTTTTATACTCAAAGTTGGATGACCTTTCCATTTCCGTAAAAGAAAATACACCATCCCATTTCAAAATTGTAATTTGGCCCTGAAAAGACGTTGAGAATGCTATTTTGAGAAAGAGTTACCGTCACACTCTTATGTCCTCTTATAAATACTACAAATTTTGTATGAAAACACTTGCGATTTTCCCCTTCGTCTGGGAACAAAATGGCCACGACACAGTAAATGCCTCGCCCTGTAAAATGACCTAGTAGGCAACGTCGGCAGATCCATGAGGCTTTTCGCGGATTATTCTGTTGCAGACAGGGAACTCTCTTCGCTAGAAAATTATAGCGAACTGTAGGAAGACCGCCGGCCGCGGTGGTCTCGCGGTTCTAGGCGCGCAGTCCGGAACCGTGCGACTGCTACGGTCGCAGGTTCGAATCCTGCCTTGGGCATGGATGTGTGTGATGTCCTTAGGTTAGTTAGGTTTAAGTAGTTCTAAGTTCTAGGGGACTGATGACCACAGCAGTTGAATCCCATAGTGCTCAGAGCCATTTGAACCATTTTTTGTAGGAAGACCTGAATACGACAGACGCTTGCGGCAGGAAGTGGCAATTGACCCTCAACAGAAACAAATGTAACGTATTGAGAATACGTAGAGAGAATGATCATTTATTGTATGATTACACGATTGCAAAACACGCACTGCAAGCAGTTACTTCCATAAAATATCTTGGACCATGTGAACGGAGAGATTTAACGTGGAACGACCGCATAAAACTAACTGCAGGAAAGGCAGATGCCAGACTGACATTCTTTGGAAGAATCATCAGGAAATTTGGTTCGTCAACAAAGTAGGTAGTTTACAAAGCACTACTGGTTCAAAAATACTTTAATATTGCTATTGAATATGGTATACATATCAGCTAGGAATAATAGACGAAATCGAGAAGATCCACAGAAGAGCAGCGCGTGTCGTTACAGGTTCATTCAGCAAGCACGAAAGAGCCACATGGATGATCAACGAAATCCAGTGGCAGACACTGCAAGAGAGGCATTCTGCATCGCGATGTGGTTTACTTTTAAATTTCCGAGAGCGAACGTTGCTAGAAGAGTCGACTAACTTACTGCTTCCTCCTGCATATCTCCCGAGAAAAGACAGTAAAGTTATAGAGACTAAAGCCGACACGGAGGCTCGCCGGCAACCGTTCTTCCAGGAAAACCATTCGCTACTGTATTAGGTAAGGCAAGGAGTGACAGTGGTACACAAAGTACTCTCCGCCACGCACCTCAAGGTGGCTTGCGGAATATAGACGTCGATGTGTATGTAGATGTACATTCTTCTCCAATTATTTGATCTTGTGATGCTTAACCATGAGGCACCACCCCGTGACAGCCGAAGAAAACGACCAACATGACCTCGATATGGCTGCGGATCTGCCGTGATTTCTTTGACATCCGGGAAGTTGTGTGTTCCCAATTTTACAGCTCCACCTTAGTTTATGGGCCGTACCCATAAACTCAGGTGCCATAGCCGGTGATCAAGTGTTCAGAAAGTTGGGGGCTGCTGTTCATAGTGTCCAGCTTGTCCTCTGCGATTTCCTGTTGGAATTGCTTCCTTCCCATTATCAGGAGTTGCGGTATGAATATCGCGGAAACTGCTCATGTACAAATTGTCAGTGAAAACTGAATGTACCGATCCAGTGGTTACTCCTACCTCGTTCGTAAGTTCTCGTACTGTGATGCGGCGGCCTTCTAGGACCAAACTCCGTTCTTGCTCAATGACATTGTCATTTAGACTTGAGGATCTGCCTGAAAGCAGTTCGTTGTGCACTGTCTTTGAAGCGATCGTGCCACTTCTTTCTCCGATGAGTTAGTCACGGCATCGTCCCCTACAGCCTGTTGAATTTTGCAAATGGTTTCTGCTTGGGTGTCGCCAAGCTTTTGGCGTAATTTGATGCAATATAGCTGCTCAATTTGTTCCGTCATTTTACAACTTCCTGCAATCCGATGGGCACTCCCTAAGGGTCCTCACACACAGGCCGACTGCCAGCGGGAAAATATCCACGAACGCGAGTGAATGTCCTCCATCACAGCTTCAGCGAAAAATGTCTCCTGTGCTTCGTTTACGTGGAAAAGAAGAGCGTTCGATTCTTTTTCAACTAGCTGATTTTCTCCACCGTGAGTAAACTCTAGGGACTGATCAGTGAGAGGATACGGAACAATAAAGATCTAATCAACATTGTTTCCGTGCCAGAGACCATTTATTCAGTCATACTTTGTTACAGAGACTGCGGTCTAATATGCGCTGTACCATGCAGCCACCGTTACAGTATCCATGGTTCCCTCCTAGAGTGTGGCACTGTTCCTAGCGCCCACTCCTGCCATAGTAATTCGTAATATTGTGTCCGATTCACTTCTCTTGCTGACTCGCTTTGTTGTACACAAGGTTCCGTATTCGAATCGAGAGCTTGCCGACATGGTGTTTACTTACGGAAAGGCAAATGACAACGGGCGGCCAGCGGCAAGGTTGTATCAGGAGACCAATCCCCACCGACAACATCCATAGCACTCAATGTTTGCAACAATGTTTCGCCGTTTGTCTGAGACAGGGTCGCTTCAGGAAGCAGGAAATCATGAAGGACGTACCCGAAATGTTTGGACTACAGATGTGGAGGAAAATGTGATTAACACTGCGGAAGGCGACCGCCATGTCAGTACCAGGCAGTTGGCCCGCCAGTACAGGGTAAGCCAGACGGCTGTGTGGAACATTCTCCATGACAACTGTTAGTACCCTTATCACTTACAGTGTGTGCTGGGGTTACTAGCGACAGACTTTCCACATCTATAGCAGTTTTGTCACTGGTTTCTTCACCGGGCAACTACGATTCCCGGATTTGTGTCATCCATCCTATTCACAGATGAGACCACCTTCACGCGGAGTGCTATCTTCAACTTTCATAACAGTCTTCTGTGGGATGGTATGCAGAAACCCCATGGTACGGTGACAGCGAATCATCAGCACCGGTGCAGCCGGAATGTGTGGGCCAGGATGACTGGCGACCGTATTTTAGGACCGGTCTTCCTTCCACGCCGCCTAACAGGCCAGAACGATCGACGATTCTTGCGGGAGACTGCCTTCCCTGCTGGAAGAAGTACCATTGATGATTCGAAGGGTTATGTGGCTACTACACGATGGTGCTCCAGCCCACTTCGCCGTTAACGTCCGGACGCATCTCAGTCGTGTCTTCCCTGGTCGATGGATCGGACGAGGGGGTCAAGTTGCATGGTCTGCTAGTTCACCGGGTCTCAACACATGCGATTTTTGGTTATTGGGTCATCTCAAAAGTATCGTGTTTCCAGAGCCCTTTCTAGATGTACAGACACTGGAGCAGCGTAACCATGCTGCCTTTGACACTGTTCGGATGCAGCCTGGCTGATGTGAACGTATGAGACATAACATGGTACTGCGCGTGCACGTATGCATTGAAGCACATGGAAACCATATTCAACACATACTGAAACTGTGGCTGCATAGTACAGCGAGTATTGGACCGCAGTGTATGACCGAAAAAATTGTCTCTAGCATGAAACCATGCATTTCCGGACATACGAGTAAATCCTTTAGACCTTTTTTGTTCCGTATCCTCTCATCGATCAATCCGTAGAGTTTGCACGGTGGAAAAAATCACCCAGTGTATACGGCAAGCTGCGAATCATCCCAAAAGCGCGAGGGTCACCCTGAAAGTTTAGACATTATCATCATAATTATCATCTTTTGGAACTCATATTTTGCTTATCAAGTACCCTCCCGGTGGTACTCCATGAAACGTGAACCCGTTCAAACCACGAGTACATGGTAGCATTGTTTTTGGAGGTTGTTTAGATGCCCAGGAAAAGTAGAAACCGCTGATTCTGGAGAGTAAAGTCGACGTCCTCGGATGGTTTCTGCCGTTCTGATAAGCGGGAAGGAACTGTACAGTGCCAGATCAGAGCATTGGGTGGAACTGTAAATCCTCAAGCTGAGAAACTGGTGCTTTGTTATGATTCGCAGTACAACTGACCTTATAAGTTTCTCGCTGATGTTTTCCAAGAGCGTGAACATGAGAACTCCTGCACAATAACCTGAAGCTTTGCTTTCGTTCACAACTGTAGCAATGTCGCCACTTGCCATTTACAGCTCTGCACGTTATTCAATCCCGTACAAGCCTCTGCAATTCTGGGTGACTACCGCAATCTTCTTTCTGCATTTATCGCTTTGTCTCCTCCCGCTTTCTTCCAGTACCAAACTGACGACGTTTGTGCCTCAGAACGTGTCCTAACTACCGACCCCTTCTTTTAGTGTAATTGTGCCGCAAATTTCTTGTCTCCCGACATCGATTCAGCAGCTCCTCATTAGTTATATGATCTACCCATATGATCTTCATCATTCTTCTGTAGCACCATACTTCAAAAACTTCTATGCTCTTCTTTTCTGAACTGCTAATCGTCCACCCTCGTAGAAGGCTACAAACAAATGCGTTCTGAAAATATTTCCAAACATATAAATTTAAATCAGATGTTAACGAATTCCTCCTTTTCATAAATGCTTTTCGTGATATTGCCCATGTACTTTATGTATCCTCTCTACTTCCCCTATCAACAGTTATTTTCCCACGTAAATAACAAAATTTATCTAGTACTTCTAATATCTTACTTTCGACTCCAATTTCCTCAGCACATCATGATTTAATTTGACTGCATTCCATTAATCTTGTTTTATTTTTGTTTATGTTCATCGTATACCCTAGTTTCTAGTCAAACTTTTATTCTAAGGCCTTTACCGTCTGTGAGAGAATTACGCTTTTATTGACAAAGCGTAAACTCTTATTTCTTCGCTCTGAACTTTGATTCGAATGTCAGATTTATCCTTTGCGTCCCTTACTGCTTGCTCCTTGTACAGTCTGAATAACGTCGTGGATAACCTACAACCTTTATCCCTCCCTTCTCAACAACCTCTTCTTTTCCATCTGTCGAATCTTACAACTGCTCGCTCGATTCTGTACAAGTTGTAGATAAACTTTCCTTCCCCAAATCTTACCCCGAGTACCTTAACAATTTCAAATGGCATAATACAATTCGGAGTAGTCTATTACTAATAACATCTTGGGAGAAACTAAGAATTATAGCTACTCCTTCTTCCTTATACCAGGCACGGAATTTATTCTTTACTCGCTTCCAATTCAGTTACACACTTTGAAATCGATGCAAGGAATGAAGTAAATCAGTAAGTCTTCCATTTGGAAAACTCTTGTCATGCAGTTCACAATCTGCCAAACGCACTAAAATTCTACTACTTTCCGTGCTTCAACTATAAACAAAATTCTGCCTCGCATTATCTCGTAACAGAAGCGAACATAT
The DNA here is from genome assembly GCF_021461385.2 of Schistocerca piceifrons. Lineage (NCBI taxonomy): Eukaryota > Metazoa > Arthropoda > Insecta > Orthoptera > Acrididae > Schistocerca > Schistocerca piceifrons. Next base: position 766,932,832 of record NC_060141.1, on the reverse strand, counting down.
TTTAGGTGACAGAAAGGACATGACATTCTTCGAAAATTTATTTCTTGTTGATATAGTATTCGAAAAATCACGTTCATTGACCTCAACAGACAGACCCACAGACAGACACATTGTGAATTTAACTCTCTTCTCAAAAATGTTATTCATCACTTTCTGACCTCTGACCAATTCTGTTTCATGAACACTCGCGTCAGATTCCAGTACTTGACCCGATCTTCGCACAGGTAACCCACAATTTACCACACGTTCTTTCAACAGATTCGAATTTACAGAACCCAAGTTATACTTACTTCACTTGAGTATCTTCCCTCATTTTCCTGATGCTCTTCCACAACTGCATTTATTTCGCCCGTACATTCTCCTTTATTAATTTCCTGCCGCTCTTCTAATACACCACTCAGTACTTGCTGTCCTTCTGCAACTACATTAATCTGTTCAGTTACTATAAACGATTCTGCTCGGATTCTCCTCCAACTCCTGTCTAATATGGTACCGTGTGGTTTGCAGGTGGGATCACAAATTCGACCTGAACAGCTGGGACCGAATCTGCTACCTCAGCCTCTTCTTATCTCAATCCTGGCACGACTTCTGAATAACACAGTACTGTTTCCTCGCATTTCGTTGATCTCTTGTCTAGGTTTTTCCTTTCCCCGGTTACATCGACATTTTTCTCCTGATCTCTCTCATTTTCCTGCTTTGCTGCTGAGTTCAATTAATTTTTTGTCGAACTTTTAATATTGTTCACTTAATTTGTTAAAAAACTCTAGAACCCATTCTGGGTTCATAAGTACCATGCTTGTTTCTCGTGTTCGCTCCTCTGCGTGTTAGTGGAGCCAGAATCTTACGAAATCTGTTGTGTACAACCAATAAACTCCCCTACTGACAGTCGCAGTACCTCGCACAGTGAACAAGGGCTAGTCCTGGCGGAGGTTGGAGACCTCCCTCGGGCAGGGGTGTGTGTGTGTGTTTGTCGTTAGGATAATTTAGGTTAAGTAGTGTGTAAGCTTAGGGACTGATGACCTTAGCAGTTAAGTCCCATAAGATTTCACACACATTTGAACATTTTGAACAAGTGAACAAGGAAGCGCTTTACTTGTGCTCTGTTTACTTCGTCTAACGTGATGTGCACATTTGCTAATTCATCTACCTAATGGTCACACGCATTTTGCGCTTATAACTCTACCGATCCTTCGCCCATAACACACTTCAGTCGCCAGGAGGTACTGCTATATGGGATACGTAACGCCGTTCCAGATACACTTCCCATATGCACACTTACAAAATTAGCACCCACAAAACGAATTAGTGACGCACGCTCCTCGCTCTCCCTATAGTTGAACCCCAGAGAGGTCACAGAACACACCAAATATTACGAAAAACCCAAAATCACAACACATCAAAATTATTATCAAAAGGACACACCAAATCACTAAGCAACGTTATGTCATACGAGGGTTGCCCAGAAAGTAACGCACCGCATTTTTTTTCCAGGCGAAAACAATGCTACGAATTCAAAACGTTACGTGTGTATTACACACATCAAAAAAAAGTTTTGCATCACCTCGGTTCTGAGAGTTCCGGAACCTGTACAGAAAATTGGAATAGAGATCAACATAAACATCATTTCCACCCTTTTTATTGCTCATGAAAACCACACATTACATGTTGTACCACCATACAGAGAGACCTTCGGAGGTGGTGGTCCAGATTGCTGTACAAACCGGTACCTCTAACACCCAGTAGCACGTCCTCTTGCACTGATGCATGCCTGTATTCGTCGTGACATACTATCCACCAAGTTCATCAAGGCACTCTTGGTCCAGATTGTCCCACTCCTCAACGGCGATTCAGAGCACATATCTTTGAGCGGGTGGTGGGTCACGTCGTCCGTAAACAGCCCTTTTCAATCTATCTCAGGCATGTTCGTCAGCGTTCATGTCTCGAGAACATGCTGGCCACTGTAGTCGAGAGATGTCATTATCCTGAAAGAATTAGTTCACAAGATGTGCAAGATGGGGGCGCGAATTGTCGTCCATGAAGACGCATGCCTCGCCAACATGCTGCCGATATGGTTGCACTATCGGTCAGAGGATGGCATTCACGTAGCTTACAGCAGTTACGGCGCCTTCTATGACCACCAGCGGCGTACGTCGGCCCCAAACCAGCACGGACTGGAGAGCACTCGCTGGACAGCGTGTCTACAGCGTCCAGCCAGACCGGGTTGCCTCCAAACACGTTTCCGACAATTGTGTGGTTGAAGGCATATGCGACACTCATCGGTGAAGAGAGCGTGATGCCAATCCTGAGCGGTCCATTCGGCATTCTGTTGAGCTCGTCTGTACCGCGTTGCATGGTGTCGTGGTTGCGATGATGGACCTCGCCATGGACGTCGGGAGTGAAGTGCTTATAAAAAAAAAAAAAAAATGGATCAAATGAGTCTGAGCACTATGGGACTTAACTTCTGAGGTCATCAGTCCCCTAGAACTTAGAACTACTTAAACCTAACTAACCTAAGGACATCACACACATCCATGCCCGAGGCAGGATTCGAACCTGCGACCGTAGCGGTCACGCGGTTCTAAACTGAAGCGCCTAGAACCGCACGGCCACACCGGCCGGCCGACGTGCTTATCATGCAGCCTATTGCGCACAGTTTGAATCGTAACACGACGTCCCGTAGCTGTACGAAAAGCATTTTCAACATGGCGGTGTTGCTGTCAGGATTCCTCCCAGCCACGATCCGTAGGTATCAGTCATCCACTGTAGTAGTAGCTCTTTGGCGGCCTGAGCGAGGCATGTCATCGACAGTTCCTGTCTCTCTGTATCTCCTCCATGTCCGAACAACATCGCTTTGGTTCACTCCGAGACGCCTGGACACTTCCCTTGTTGAGAGCCCTTCCTGGCACAAAGTAACAAAGCGGACGCGATCGCACCGCGGTATTGACCGTCTAGGCATGGCTGAACTACACACAGACATCACGAGCCTCGTACATCCTTCCTGGGAGCCGTGTACCTCCTTCCTGGTGGAATGACTGGAACTAATGTGCTGTCGGACCCCCTCCATCTAATAGGCGCTGATCATGCATGGTTGTTTACGTGTTTCGTCGGATTTAGTGACATCTCTGAACAGTCAAAGGGAGTGTGTCTGTCATACTATATCCACAGTCAATGTCTATCTTCAGGAGTTCTGGGAACTGGGGCGATGCAAAACTTTTATTGATGTGTGTATTTGAAGTCTCATGAGTGAGCGCGCCAAGTTTCCGTCACTTCCGACAGATAGCGTAGCTGCAGAACACTTTCAAAACGGCGTCTGTGTGTGATGTACGTTACAAGCAATGTGCCGTCATTGAATTTCTCACAGCAGAGAAAGGAACTGTGCAGAGTATTCACAAACGCTTTTGCAAAGTCTGGGGAGCATCTCATGTCGACAGAAGTAGAGTTAGTCGTTGGGCACGGAGGGTGAGGTCATCAGAAGGCGTTTCGGCGGAGCTCCACGATTTGCAGCGGTCGGGGAGACCATCCACGGCTGTCACACCTGACATGCTGCATCGAGCTGATGTTGTCATTCGCGAGGACAGACGCATTACTACTCCGCAGTTGGGCTGTATCTGTCAATCAGCAAAGGAAGTGTGGATGCAATTATCCGCACTCTTGGGAATACAAGGATTGGTACCGACAGGGCATACAAGCCCTTGTTTCACGCTGGAGAAGACCATAGAACGGGATGGAGATTACGTGGAAAAATAGAGTGTTTAGATAAAACACCATTGTTCCCTGTGTGTAGCTCGCATTATGTTCAAAAAAGAATTGTCGAAGAAAAAAATGTGGTGCATTACTTTCTGGGGAACCCTCGTACAATGCTAAACGACTATAAAAACTATTTGAAGCTGAAAAAAGGGAAATAATTAGACATTTTATTCTAGATAACATTCTTATGCTAGTGGTGCAATCTACTTACCACAAGATTCTTGCTACTTCCCAATGGCAGGGTACGCCAAATGAAAGTAGTTCATGGAATTCCATGAACTGTGTACAAAGCCAGACCAACAGGCGTTACATGCGCTGACCAAAAAAAGGATTGAGAATGGCTAGTTGCTAGCCGAAATCTAGATCTGCCAATAAAAATTTCAGAGGACGACTGATAGCTGAAATCTATTATTTACATGTCTGCTATTTAATATATGGATAACATCCTGGAAAGATGAGCTAAATGAGTCCTATCTACTAATATGTGGGTATGAACTAAGCAAGCTGTTGCTGTTACTTTCCACTAATGGTAATATACAAGAGTCGCCAGACGCCTGAGCAGCAATGCAAAATAATAGAATATATCCTAAGCCTGTCGCCTGATCGGAAGCTATCTGTTAATTAAAAGAAAATTTGCACTATGGAATTGTCGTGGGAAACAATGTCCGTCACGTGTAAGGTAACTGATGGTCTCGGTTAATCTATTTTCAGGTGACACAGGGTCAACCAGCTACCGAAATGATGTCAAGAGGAATTTGATTACCGCTCATTTATTTTTACAAAGATCTGCAAACGTGGGAAAAATTTGGCGAACGTCTTCGTTCAAAATAACGAGTAGTACGTGAAGTATTAAACTGACTCATTTAGGAGTAATACAGTGTAGTCGTTACCAGATACCGTGACTGAATCGACTTTAAATAATGTGGCAGAAATAATTACCCGTGATATTGGGGATAGGCTAGATATGCACCACAATTAACACATGCACCAGGAAAGCTAACAAGCAAATCATGGTAATTCAAGATTCACTGTAACAAACATTCGAGCCCTGAATCGAGGAAAAATTGAAATACAAAAATTAAGAATCGTGACTATGACTGTGAAACGATTCTAATTTTACCTCTAGGTTTCTAAACGTCACACGATAATAATTGGCAACCAATGCTGTACAAATGCAATAAAGTCATGAAATGTTCAATTGACTCTTTTATTAGAACATGTTACTCTTTTCGGGATTACACCCATCTTCAGACATCACAAACTTCAACTCCTTCCTAACGAACCAGGCCTTGGAACTTACAAACCGCGCAGGATGTTCAGCTAGGTACCCACTGTTAAAGAATGGATATAGAAAAACATTTGCGTAACGGGGTAACGAGAACTGATGGAATGTCACGGGATGCAACCGAAGTCGAAACAGTCTGTAGTGGAGCTTATAGAGAAACTGGCTATCCTTCAAGGCGTATCTGCAGATAGTGCGATGATAGGTGTATAGTTTATAGGCGCGGAAAAATCAAACATCCAGAGGCTGAATTTGTCCAGTGGTTCCTGGTGGTATGAACTGCAACGTCACAGACTTTTCAGAACTGGTAGTTTGCTCTAAAGCAGTGTCATTTTTATACACAGACCAGGAATAAAGCAAACGCAAGTTGTTTTGACCGGCTAGTGGTAAAAAGCAGTGCTCATTCCGTAGTTGTAGTTCTCTTCTGCCCATTTTCCTACTCCTGCTTGCCGTGATGTAAACATCCTTTACCGCCCTTGCAAGATCACGCATACGAGAAGCAATCCTAGGGACAGAGCGGCTCCAGCATCTCGCAGCGCAATAAATGACTTCTCCGCCAGTTTAGCATCCAGGTTAACAGTCAGCATAATGGGTTACGAATATGTTACGGTATTGAAGTTGGTTGATCTTGATACAACTCTGTTGGTACCTCTAATTTCCAGGATTCCTTTCGAATGCATTTCCTCTCCAAATCCCCATTGTTCGGGGTTGAGAACCATTTCCTTACCGAACGACAGGGCAAGTTTATCCCATCTACTGATTTCCGGGCCGATTCTGCAGTTTGCTGTTCATCATCAAGTTTTTCGTTATCTTACGACATTTAATTCTGTAGCACTGTTTGAAGTTATTCAACCATCCAGTGCTTGCCTTGAAAACACTGTAGTCTGTGTGAACCGTAATTTGTGTACATAACGTAGTGGGCCACTATCATGGCGATCTCGTAAATTGTATCGAGCAGCCTTGAAAAGCGCGGACACCTGTTTTTGTAACAAGTGTGCCTTGTTCTCCCTTGAATACCTGCAATTTTTCTTACGCGCTACACGGTCACATTGCAAGGTGGCTATAACTCCGCACCTTACAAACACTCATGTGCATACTTTGCCGTGATATACAGCCATAATTAGGTATCATTTGATAGGCTGTACATCGTACATATGAATATTTAAAGAAGACTGACATTGTCACGTACACCTTGTAAATAGTTGTTAACGCTTATTGCATGAAAGGTGACGAAGTGTCGTACTATCAAAATGACGTAATGAATGATTGCCTATACTAGTAGAGGCTGGAACGCCAGTGGACGTGAAACGGCAGGCCTAACTCAAACCCTAGGTGAAAAATCCCGCACAGGTGTGTTGGTCCTGCTTGACACAGGAAGTAGCCAAGACGGATGGTCGGGGCACCTGAGCGCTGAAACACAATACAGAGGCGGCCGGCTGGATATGTAGCAGGGCGGAAGGATAATCAGATAATACTCCGGAAACTCTAAAAATCTTGGACGGAGCAGAGAGGAACAAGTAAGTGTTACCTCGGAAATCACACAGGCTGGGTTATTTTCGAGGATTTTTACTCTGAGAAGCGTACCATTGTATGTTTTCCTAATTAATGGGGATAGGTATTCCCTCGCAAACTTTCCGCGCTGAACGACAAAAGACTAAAATATGGTTGGTCGGCTTTAGGAAGAATCTGTAGAGAGGGAGAATATTCTGTAGTTTCGAGAATATGATTCTCTTTCTGCAGTTACAAGGGTGGGGAGCCGAGCTTCGCTGGGAAGCCAGCGGTGGAGAGACATGATTTTCTGTTTGGAGTGCCCGTATCTAACAGTGGCTCAGTATCAGCTTTGTTGCTACAGACGGACATGCTGTCTTTGCTCTCAGGAGATTTTATAGTTAAAACGGTTAGGCACTATACTGTTGCGAACTTATACGATTCTGGACTTCGCCTCCGAATAGGGAGTCGTCGTTGGGTATGCAGCGTTCAGTGATTGAGAGCACTTCTTCTGCCTATACTCACGTTGAGACGTTATCTGAACTCTGTTCGTTACGTCATTTTGATAGTACGACACTTCGTCACCTTTCATGCAATAAGCGTGAACAACTATTTACAAGGTGTACATGACCGAGCGAGGTGGCGCAGTGGTTAGACACTGGACTCGCATTCGGAAGGACGACGGTTCAATCCCGCGTCCGGCCATCCTGATTTACGTTTTCCGTGATTTCCCTAAATCACTCCAGGCAAATGCCGGGATGGTTCCTCTGAAAGGGCACGGCCGACTTCCTTCCTCATCCTTCCCTATTCCGATGAGACCGATGACCACGCTGTCTGGTCTCCTTCCCCAAACCAACCAACCAACCAAGGTGTACATGAGCCGGCCGGAGTGGACGTGCGGTTCTGGGCGCTACAGTCTGGAGCCGAGCGACCGCTACGGTCGCAGGTTCGAATCCTGCCTCGGGCATGTATGTGTGTAATGTCCTTAGGTTAGTTAGGTGCAATTAGTTCTAAGTTCTAGGCGACTGATGACCCGAGAAGTTAAGTCGCATAGTGCTCAGAGCCATTTGAACCATTTGAACCAAGGTGTACGTGACAATGTCAGTACTGTAGAACACAGAGAGAAGACGACATTATTAGATTATACTCAGTCAGAGGACCGTCTTCTGCCGTCCTAGTGTTTGAATGAGGTTTTTTTTATATATTTTGTGGCTGGAGTTCTTCCATCGTCGCAGACATGACAAATGGTGATATTGCAAATTGCTTCGGCTTATTAGGGCTGTAAGGCTAAACAGCTGTGATCACGTAAGTTTTATTTCAACTGAGGTTGCAGTCCGCCCCGGTAGCTGAGTGGTCAGCGTGACAGACTGTCAATCCTAAGGTCCCGGGTTCGATTCCCGGCTGCGTCGGAAATTTTCTCCGCTCAGGGACTGGGTGTTGTGTTGTCCTAATCATCATCATTTCATCCCCATCGACGCGCAGGTCGCCGAAGTGGCGTCAAATCGAAAGACCTGCACCAGGCGAACGGTCTACCCGACGGGAGGCCCTAGCCACACGACATTTCCATTTCCAACTGAGGTTGCACACCACTGTAGATCATCTTTGAAGGTAGTGTCTTCTAGTGTTTGGTACGTAGATGATGTCAGTCATCTTCCGTTATTTATATTACATCGCATTGCTATAAAAAGGGGCAGATTTGGGCAATTGATCAGTAATTTTAGCTAGGAAATATAAACATTTGTAATGTAAAGAGGTTTTTAATCTACAATAGATGTGTAAGCAGAAACAAAATTTATCATTTAGTAGTTACTAGTTCCGTTAATCATTCATTTATGTTTAGGTTGTAATTTATATGTTAAAAAGCAAGAAGGAGGAAACAATATCACAATTAAGAGATCCTAAGATCTGCTTCAGGGGGTAGTCAGACAGGGCCAAATCTTGAATTTCGCGTTCAGTATTTTCCGTTAAGCACATTCATTTTACACCCTCCTGGAGTAGCGTCATGGAATATTGCTGTGGACTTATCCGAAATCTGTTCATAATTATTTTTACTGTGCTTTGAGTGGTCTTCTGTGTACGTAATTATGTCTTCAATCTCCTTCAATCTCCTTGGACAACGATTCTCATTCATTATGGTTCACTGGAGGAGGGATTTGTGGCTCCCTGTCCAACGAAGATGATGAACTACTTGGCTCTGCACCAGTTTCAGTATCACTTTCTCTTCTTAAGCATATATCGTCAGCATTGTGCTCCTCATGTACATTGTCCGCATAGTCGAGCGTATACGAGACTACATGTTCCACTGACACATCTCGCATGAGCGCTAATATTTCATCTGCCACTTCTTTCCCACTCTGCGAAGTTCTTTGGGTTCCTTTCCAGCGAACTGTCAACTTAGGCAGCTATTCTTATGGATATACTGGAACGTTCGGTTTGTTTAACGTTGCCATTGCTCTGCTTTGTATCAACATCACTAACACTGTAGCACTGTTGTGAGTTACTCGTCGACTAAGTAGTTCAACTGCACTCCATAGCCTCATACTGTACACACCATTTGCGGGCCGGAGTGGCCGTGCGGTTCTAGGCGCTACAGTCTGGAACCGAGCGACCGCTACGGTCGCAGTTTCGAATTCTGCCTCGGGCATGTATGTGTGTGATGTCCTTAGGTTAGTTAGGTTTAATTAGTTCTAAGTTCTAGGCGACTGATGACCTCAGAAGTTAAGTCGCATAGTGCTCAGAGCCATTTGAACCTTTTTTTTTCTTCTTCATTTGGTACACACCATTGGATACCTCCAGTCCTGCCTCCACTTGCCATTAGCAGCCAATATTGCGGTTGCTCAATAGACAATATGTGGGGCGTCGAATGCCGTAAACATCATTGGCCGTTTGCGACCTCGCACTCAATAGATTTTTTGTGAGCAAGTTCTCATGGCTCCTGTAAAAATGTTTTGGAGTCGCTGCGTCTGGTGAGGGCGTCAGCGGACTGTCAACCCCCGAGTGGCGCCGGCATGTCGCTTGGTGGCGCGAACGATCGTCAGTTTGTGGCTGCGATCGTCAGTTTGTGGCTGCCCTTTTGCTGCTGGAGCCATTGTGTCCGCAACAGGCGTGTCTCCACCGTTAATCAGTGAAGTGTTCTTCCCGGTGCGTACCGCCGAGAACGGACCGTGGCGAACCCCTGGAGGGTTTGTAAACTGACCGGTCAGGACAGGTACTCTGCTGTATACACTATATGAGCTCTCTCTCTCTCTTGCCCAAAGGGCGCGACGGTCCTCATTGCCACAAGGCTGTATTCACAGTGGCACCGACAACGGTCGTCAGACGTCGTCGCCAGTGGTCACCCAATAACAGCGGCCGATAGCGTGGTCATAGTGCGACCGATCTCCTTCGCCAGTTTTTGGCAGGGTCGAAGGAGGTTAGGTTAGGGTAGAATCTATTCAATGTTTGAAGTAGTTCAGATGTTACCCTTCACCCTACGGGTGGAGTGGATACCATGACGTCTCTGTTGTTGGATACGAGTGCTGTACAGCGGCTTCTGCTATTAAAGAGACGCCGAATGCATGTGAATGAGCTTTCCTGTCTGGTAAAGAACGTGGCGAGTGTTATACACTTTGACCTCGGTTATGGGAATAACCAGACAAGTCTTACGACTGTATGAGATGACATTCTGTTACATACTCGAGATAATTCGTGGTGAACTTGAAAAGCAAGTTATGAGCACTCTGTTTTGCTGTATTTGTTTAAAGTTGTGCAGACGTACGTCAATTAACATTCAACGATAGTCATTTAGCACACGAGTGAAAGAAAAGTATAAAGCGTAGCATAAGATACTCTAAACTGCAGTACTTAAAAGTGGAACTACATACTGTACACTGAGCAGTGTTGGGCTCATATTACGCATTGGTTTAAACCTCGGTTCCTATGCTGTTTGGTTTCCCGCTGTTATTGCGATTGTGCTGTTGTTCGCCCTCTCCGTGAGAGGCAGCAGCGGTGTGTATCGATATTCGCACCTTGTACTATCTTTGGTCTGGTGCTTATACGTAGTTTCCAGCTGTGTGGTGTGCAAGCAGTCGGTCGGTTGGCGTGGAGCATCGAGGAAATCTCCACAGGGCGTAGTTTGGCCGGGCCCGCTGGCGGTCTCTACGCAGAGTCGGAGTGTGTGGGGCTGTTCCCGTTGCTACGAGGTCCGTGGCTCATCGACCCTGGACACGAAAGTTGAGTTTGAATTTAATTTACCAGCAAGTCAAGACCATTCACATTGTGCCGTTTCGTTCTCGTTGTTGACTGTTGGGATATTCCCACGAGCATCAACGTGTGTGTTCGAGTTGGTGAAGGTCTAGCCACCGTCCAGTGGAGTCTACCTGATTTTTGTTATTTGCAATTGAAGTGCACCAGCGGAATTTTTTGCCTTGTCGCCGTTAGCGTTCCTGTTACCTGCCCTGGCGTAAGTTTAGGCAGTGTCCTTTTCTCACCGTGTTGCCACTGTCCAGCACAGTGTCTAGTTCGACAGCTTAATGTATGCTTGGTTGTGGGCGTCTGTGCCTTCTACGTTTGCATTGGACTCCCGGTTGTGTGCTGTTCGAGTGGAGTGCAAGTTACCTTGTCGGTGGGTCCGTTGACTGTCTGCTGGTTGGGTTGTCGTCGGATCGAGAATGTTGGGCCAACTGCCTGTCTCCCTTATGTGAACGTTAGTATTTCAAGTGCTGGCCGACCCCCAAAACTTCTGAGCACCGTTAGCTGCACTGCCCTTTGTTATTTTCTGTTGTGTGTATTTGTATAGCTCATAGCCGATGATTTTGAAATAAAGTTGAATTGTTTTTAGTGGTGTTTTAAGTCATGGGCCTTCAGCCGTTTGAAAATTAAAGTTCCTTGCTTGTCAAGTGTTAGATTGTCTGGGGCCTTCAGCCTAATTTAAGATAAGGCTTTGTTGTTTAAATTTATTTTACCTTGAGTTTTAAGTCATGGGGACTTCATCCGTTTTTAAATTAAGGATCTTTGTCTTTCGAGCATCAGAATGTTTGGGGCCTTCAACCTAATTGAAGATAAGGCCTTCTGCCTTGTGTTTTTCTTTTATTTACTTTTACCTTGCGTCTTAAATCACCAGCCTTCAGCCGTCCTTAAATTAAGGTTGTTGCTTTTCAAGTATTGGGCCTTCAGCCAAATTATTGAACTTACTTAATGTGGGGCCTTCCGCCTTCTAAATATTCTTTGGCGTCTGGATTTTGAGTTAATGGCTTTCTGCCGGTTTATTTTTTAATTAAAGTGGTTGTGCCCCCAAGGCATAAGATAGTGTGGCGTATTCAGCCGATAACTAAGTTCAAGAGTTTGTACTGTAATGTTGTTTTATATGTGTTCGAGTGTAACTGACAACCCCTCATTTTCGCCCCTTTTCAACTACCTGTCCTGTGTGTAGTGTGCGTACTGTAAGACCTTCGGTACACACACCATCAGATTATTTGACTTGTCGCTCTAACGAAGTAGGCGAGTGTCAGCAATATGTCTCGTGGTCTTATCGTGGAGTATTTATCTTCTGCCATTAGGTCAGACGATAGAAATGCCACTTGTATGCTTAGAGTAGTAGATTGAAGGTGACCAACTTTAAACAGAACTTGATTAATTTTCACACACATTTATTAAAATAATAAAAATCATAAACCTTACTTAACTTGATTCTGGATGCTATTTACAATTGGCAATCTGAAGATCCTTTTGTCTTTGTACGTTAATCTTATTCTCACATATCTCTGATACTTGACAAAAGTGTCTATACATTTATCTTCATGGCTATGTACAGGAATATGATAATCTTATTAGGCACAGACTGAAACTTGACTACAGACAAATGCAGACTAATGAAGACTGATGCAGACTGACTAATCGGAGGTCTGTACACTCGTTATAATACCTCGAGCGTTCAGGTATCACTGCGCGAGTGTGATCCGCGAGGAGGAAAGGTCCTACGTTAGCAGCAATCTCATTGGCTGCGTTACATATTAATACATGGATCGGCGGAAGCAGAATTTGGTCCGTCTCTAAGACAGCGCCATCTCGTAGTGCGGAGACAGACGAGCGCTGCGCCTGTGCTGTTGTGCTTAGCGGGGCGCGCTCTAGTGGGAAAGTTGTGTACGCGCTGACTACGCGGAACTATGTACACAACACTGTCCTTCTGGTTTAGCAGGGCGTTTCACACCAAATTTGCAAACCATATTAACAGAATCACTACCCTACTGGCATAAAACGCCAGTAAGCAATAATAATAATATGTAGACAACTAATGACAACGTACCACAAAAAAGATCCAGTACTATAGCTCTTATCATATAAGATACGCCACCCTTTTCACTTGAACAAATTGTTTTTTGGGGTTATAATCGATGCTCAAAATTTCGAATAAAGACTTTGCCTATTTGAGGTTTCGAATAAACTTGCCGTTCCAGTTCGTAGATTCCGTACTATGTCCCGATTATGATATTTCCATTCTGAGGATGCCACAAACTCACTCTTTCTTGGACTAAACTTGCCAGTTTCTCACGTTCCATATTTCGTGTGCGAGAACGTCGGGCGGTTTGACCGAAGAAAACAAACTGATTTGAATTTCACCTTTTGTCGTCCGAAGTCTGTACGTTCGGGAGATAAGATCGGCTATAGTATGACCGCGCCGTCTCCGCGTGATGTCGGTCGTCGGCGAAATCCACCGATATCGGAGCCACTGTGACCCCAGCCTAAGAGGCACGCGACTCGCATGTGAAACTCTGTCACCCGAACGAAAACATATTAATTTCCTTGTTATGTTAAGAGGAGTATCGAAAAGTCTATGTAGATTCTATTAAAAGGAGATAATTACGGGGCTGACTGAAATTACTTCTGCTCACCCTGAAATTACTAGTGGAAACCAATCCGAACCGCCTTTTGCTCGTAGGAGACTGATGTCTCTGTCAGATTGCAAGTAGTGAGCCATAGGCCAGCCATTTCCCATGTTCGTTCTATTAACGCACCTCTCTGTCGTCTGTTGTCGGATTGGATTTTCACGTTAGCGAGTTTAAGCAAGGGGTCAGGAGGGTGGAACAAGATTATGATTTATGAAACACGCAAATCTAGAGAGCAAAATGGCACACTTCTTTCCGATAGGTGGTTTATATTTGCGAACGTTTAACAAGTGGCAAAACTCAATGAACAGTTTAGCAAAGTGAAAAAATATGTCGAGGGGGAAAGGATAGATCTCCATCACAGTCAACATCGTCAGAATCTCGATTCAAATTTACAAATGCTGTAAAAGTAATCCGTCCGTTTTGCAACCTGCACCACGCAAGTAACGAGCAGCCCTTAGTGGGTCGCCATCACAGTTTCCTTTATCTTAAATATCTTTGTGACTAATGCCCTTTTGGCATATGTATTATTTTATAAATGACTGCCAGTGTTTTACAATGGTTCCGTACTTATACCCTATCATACGTTTTTAGTCATAACTCTGTGACCATGTTATAGAATATAGACCATTCTTTGATTTAAATTCTGAGGAAGACACTCCTAGCGGTGTTGAAACCAGGTTAATTTGTTAAAAATAGTGACCGAGGGCTGTTTTTCTTTCAATTGCTGTAAAAGTAAGTTTGCCTTTCTTCAGCCTATCTCTTAACATCAATCGTAAGGTCTTTACTGTCTGACGTATTCCTACATTTCTCCGAAACCCAAACTGAATCTCCCCGAGTTCGGCCTGGACTGTTATTTCCCCTTCTACTGTAAATAATTCGTGACAGTATTTTGCGACCATCACTTACTAAACTGGCTGTTCGGCAATAGTCACACCTGTCGGAATCTGCCATCTTTGGAAATGGAATTACTACATTTTTCTTGAAGTACTTCGCCTGTCTGATATCTCGCACACCAGATGGAATAGTTCTGTCATGGCTGGCTCTCCCAATCTTAATACTTCTGAAGAAATGTCGTCTACTCCAGGAACCAAGGATCAACTTGGGCCTTTAAGTGTTTTAATGACGTTGTTTTCCATGTGATAATTTCACCTATTCCTTATATGGGGATACTTTTCTTTCATTTTCAGGTTCTATGTGTCTGCGTTGGTTTGCTTATATGCATTTTAATTGCTAGTTTTACATACTTTTGTTTTTCGAAAATATGCCTTAAGCCGGTGGCTCCTTGGCGTACTATATGCGGTAGCTATATCTCCATTTGTCATAGTAACGTTTGTATGCGTGCCAATACAGACATTGTGCCGTGTCCAGCTTGTACCGTAGTTTTGTAAGTCGTGGACCTATCTTGCACTGGCTGGTGTGCTCAAGGTAACATAAGATAACCGTGGAAAATTTTTCCGCCACATATTTGTACTTTCTCGGCGTTATTCTTGGTGTTTCTCCCCTTTCATCTACAACTACATCTACGTGATTACTCTGCTATTCACAATCAAGTGCCTGGCAGAGTTTTCAATGAACCACCTTCAAGCTGTCTCTCTACCGTTCCACTCTCGAACGGCGAGTGGGAAAAACGAGCACTTAAATTTTTCTGTGCGAGCCCCGATTTCTATTATTTCAGCGTGATGATCATTTCTCCCTACGTAGATGGTTGCCAACAGAATATTTTCACTAGATCCACTGTGTTGCTTAGATGTTTCGTGACGGACGGATTATGTATCCGGTTACCTTGGAGCTTTTTTCCATATATGGTTTTATGGGTGATGGGTCACGTATACAGCTACTTTTAGGTAAGATTTTATTACTTTTAGCTCACGTTTGTCTGCGCAGACGTGTAAGATAGGACCATCCTCTTTTACTTTGTCTGTATCCCACAGATTTTTTGTTTTTGTGTTTTTTAGACAATCTGATGATTCCCTAGTGGAGTGAAAAGCGTCATGTACATTAAATAATTTCGTAACAGAGACTGTTTTTATTCTGAAAAACCTTTTAGTGTTGTGCCAATTTCTTGTGGCAGTATCGCATGACCATTCCTCTTCATCTACGAGTATTTCCTCTTATTTTGCTGTAATATTGTCTTGAAGTACATTCCGCCTTCTCTAGCATCTCCATATATTTCTGCCACCAATCAGCTTTCGCTTCTATGCTTGCTACCAGTTGCCATCTGAGACATTCATAGAGCTGCATCTGTATTCTCCTAATGCCTTTTTAATTTTCCCATAGGTGGTGTCTGTCCTGCCCCCCGCTCTACAGAAGTCTGTATTCCTTTCGCCTGTTTCATTTGCTGCATTGTTATATTTTTTCTATTCGTCAGTGTTTAAGATGATCGTGAAACGTCATTTATTGCCACACAAACAGATTTCATCGCAAATAATGACTCGTGAGATGCTTGATACATTCTTAAATGTGCAGCATTATCAACGGACAGACTGATTTATTAATGATTTCGTTATTCGTTCAATAAACTATCTGTCCGAATTAATCGACCTCTCATCTTTACAACCGTTCCAGAGAATAAGGCAGCAGGAAAACTATTCACTGCAGCAGAAAAGGTACTAGCAGCATTCTAGTACGATAAACATCCCGATCCCAGGGGTGGATTATTTTTAAATTTCCGTACAGTTCAGATAAACATACGCGAGACGTAACAGACGCGCTAAAATAAACACTTCAAGTCTCCTCGCACAGTTTCATCATTTATTTTAGGAATACGTTCTTTCAACTTGTTTTTACATCTGCATAATTCCATCTCGTCTGGTGTGCAGACCGTCCAAATCGTACCGGGCTCCAAGAGCTGGGAGATGGGAGGCAACAGCGTAGCGAATATTCTGAATATTTTTACATAAAAATTGTTACTTTCGGAAATGGTTTTCCTGCGCCAAGATAAACAGCACTGGCGGCGGTATTTGTAATTTCCACATCTGTGCCGGTCACTGGAGCGTTTGATTCGAAAGAAACTTCCAAATATTATGTTCGAATTCTTGCTAGTATTCCACACAGTTCCCTTATTTGTCTGAGTAACGGAGCAGATTTTGTAAAATGTACTGTATTATCAGGTAAAAGTATCATGAGTATCAAAGATAGTGCTGAACTCTTTAAGTACGAAACGTTCTTATACCCCGAGATGAGAAGAAGCTTTGATCAGCTGACATTGCTTCAGGCTTTGTGAAACCATTGTCAGCTGCACATCTGACACCCAGAAAAAATTCTTCCTTTCATCGGTAAGCTCTAATATTTCTTGAGCTATCGAAAAATTTTAGAACATCAATGTTCCTGCGATATTCTGTACACAATTAGTTAACATCAGCTTTCTTATGTACCACTCGTCTTCAATAAGAAGTGTCCTTAACCTTGTTCGTTAGCCCTATGGACAGTTAATTTTACTGTTTCTTAATGTCAGTATTCTACTTTCTCAGATGTTCCTTTCTGGTTACCTATTTGAATCTCATTCCACTATTTTTGTTTTCCAGGTAATAGTTGGAATGTATATTCCTTACTGCACGGGTAACAGCCTTATCGGAGATACCTTGAGTAACATGCTGCCTGGTTTGTATGCTTCAGTGAAACATACGAGGGGCGTTTGAAAAGTCGGTGCAAAGTCCGAGAGAAGGCACAACCGGTGCGTATCGAGTTCATGTTTAGTTAGTAGCATCTTTGGAAAGAACGCACACAAAGTTTCAGCCATATTGGTCTATTTCTTTGTGTTTGGCATTCGTGTGAATCAAGGAAGTCGATTGATTGTCAAAATATGGACGGTAAAAAATTTCGTGTGGTGATTAATCATAACTTTATGAAAGGCAAAGCACCCCAGGATACTAAAAAGAGGCTTGATAAACATTACGGTGACTCTGCACCTTCGATTAGATGCTGACTGTTCTGGACGTCCTGTAGAGGTTACGACTCCAGAAATCATCGATAAAATCCACGATAAGGTGATGGATGATAGAAGAGTTAAGGTGCGTGAGATTACTGCTGCTGTGGGCATCTTGAATGAACGGGTGCATAATATTTTGCACAAACATTTGGACATGAGAAAGCTATCCCACAAGACGGGTTCCGCGACTGCTCACGCCTGACCAAAAACGGAATCGTGTGAAGTGTTGCAAGGATGGTTTGCAGCTGTTCAGGAAGAATCCGCATGACTTTAAGCGTCGTTTCGTCACTGTGGATGAAACATGGATACATTACTATACTCTTGAGACCAAAGAACAATGTAAACAATGGGCTACCAAGGAAAATTCTGCACCAAAAAAGGCGAAGACCATTCCTTCGGCCGGAAAGGTTATGACGACTGTCTTTTGGGATTCGTAAGGAATAGTCCTCATCGACTATCAGGGCCACCCAAGCCGGGAAGGACCCCGCAAGGGAGCCAGAATAACTGAGTCCCGACTAGGGAAAGGGAATGCTTTAACTGAAGCTAACAGTCGTAGGGGAGTAGACCCTGATGCCAAATCCTGGTTCTCAATATTGTTGTTTGGGTCATTGGGTCTGCCCTCATTATACGTGAAAGGTTTCTAAGGCTCGAGAATCTAAAGCGAAGTCTCGAAACTCGGATGGAAAAACATTACGACAATTATCGACAAGAAAAAGCACACTGAAAATTGGTGCAGGGAACGTTCAAAGCATGACAGGTAAATACACTGAAACAGAGAATGAAATGAGTCGACTGAATGTGGCAACAGTTGTTTTGTCTGAAACCAAAGTGGCAATAAAATGATAAATTTGAAAATTTTGACTGTTTTTGGTATGGTGTTTCACTATTGACACCTCATCACCAAGTTGTATAGAATTTAAACGGTTATAACTGAACTATAGACACCGAATGATGACATACCACTGCAGATTAAAGATCATTTCTACCAGAACTTAGGCCGCCAACCAAGCTAAAAATCAAGAACTGCACTGAAAGGGCAAGTAAATTGGTACGCCTGCCTAATATCCTTTAGGGTCCCCGCGAGCACCCAGAAATGCCGCAACACGACGTGGTATGGACTCGACTACTGTCTGAAGTAGTTCTGGAGGGAATTGACACTATGAATCCTGTAGGGCTGTCCATAAATCCTTAAGAGTACGAGGGGGTGGAGATCTCTTCTGAACAGCACGTTGCAAGGCGTCCGACATATGCTCAGTAATGTTCATGCTGGAGAGTTTGGTGGCCAGCGGAAGTGTTTAAACTCAGAAGAGTGTTCCTGGAGCCGCTGTGTAGAAATTCTGGACGTGTGAGGTGTCGCATTGTCCTGCTGGAATTGCTCAAGTACGTGGGAATTCACAATGGACATGAATGGATGCAGGTGATCAGACAGGATGCTTACGTACGTGCCACCTGTCAGTCACATTTAGACGTATCGAGCGTCCCAAATCACTCCAACTGCACACGCCCCACACATTACAGAGCAACCACCAGCTTAAACAGTCCCCTATCGACATGCAGGGTCCATGGATTCATGAGGTTGTCTCCATACCCGTACACGTCCATCCGCTCGATACAATTTGAAACAAGACTCGTCCGACCAGGCAACATGTTTCCAGTCATCAACTGTCGAATGTCGGTGTTGACAGGCGCAGGTGAGGCGTAAAGCTTTGTGTCG
Organism: Schistocerca piceifrons; assembly: GCF_021461385.2. Classification (NCBI taxonomy): domain Eukaryota; kingdom Metazoa; phylum Arthropoda; class Insecta; order Orthoptera; family Acrididae; genus Schistocerca; species Schistocerca piceifrons. The sequence continues at coordinate 766,913,807 of NC_060141.1, read as the reverse complement.
TGCAGTCATCAAGGGCACACGAGTGGGCCTTCGGCTCCGAAAGTCCATCTCGATGATGTTTCATTGAATGGTTCACTTGCTGACATTTGTTGATGTCCCAGCACGAAAATCTGCAGCAGTTTGCGGAGGGGTTGCACTTCTATGACGTTGAACGATTCTTTTCTGTCGTCGTTGGTCCCGTTCTCGTAGGATCTTTTACCAGCTTCAGCGATGTCGCAGATTTCATGTGTTACCGGATGCCTGAAATTCACGGTACACTCTTGAAATGGTCGTATGGGAAAACCCCCACTTCATCGGTACCTCGGAGATGCTGTGTCCCATCGCTCGAGCGCCGACTATAACACCACGTTCAGACTCACTTAAATCTTGGTAACCTGCCACCGTAGCAGCAGTACCCGATCTAACAATTGCGCCGGACACTTGTCTTATATGGGCGTTGCCTACCGCAGCGCCGTATTCTGCCTTTTTACATATATATATATATATATATATATATATATATATATTTGAATACGCATGCCTTTACCATTTTCTTTGGCGCTTCTATGTAATACCAGTAGGGGATTTTAACGCAAGAGTGGGTTGACAAGTAAATATGGAGCAGTCAGTAGTGGGAAGATATGGAGGAAAAGTCGTTATTGGCCGTGCAGAAAATTTTACAGAATCTTGTAATCAATATAATTTGTGAAATCCGAACATGCATTATTCAAATAAACATATTCACAGATATACGTGGAAAAAGCCGTATTAGATCGGAGAGCACTAACTGATTACATCATTGATAGGCAAAGATCAAATATGGTAGTTCAAGACTGTAGACTCATCCAGGGAGCCAACTGTGGACCTGATCACTGGTTAGTTTTATCGAAGGTTATATATCCCATTAGTTTGGGCATGATATCCTTCAACCGTTCTTCGACCATGTTTCGTTCGAATAATTTACTCTTACCTTAGTCGCGAAAATTCTTTTATTTTTACTCCTGACGTTTTTTCCAACACATTATTTTCAGATCATAATGGATGCATAGAATCTAGTCACCGTTGAACATCCTTACTTAACATGAGCCACCAATATCCGTTTAGACGGGAACCGTCAACAACTGGGCAACTATCTACGCAGACCAATGAAGAGAAATTGGAGCAGATATGGTACAAGCTCTTTCTTCTGAAGCAGTTCAGCACAAAGGATTTATTTCAATGAATTAGAGTGCGAATTAAAAGTCACGGTAGAAGACAGTAACGCTGAAAGAGAATATGAGAATATTAATCATGCAATTAGTGAAATTGCTCTGGAGGAACTGGCGACTGAGAAGGAGAGTGCAGAAAAGCAAGAGCCTCCATGGATGTAGAATGAAATTGAGAAGATGATTTGGGAAAAGATGATGCAGCCAAAAATGGTTGGTAAATAAGTCGTCGCAAGATGGATTAAATTATCAGACAGTAAATCAGGAGTTAAGGATCAGAAATAAAGCAGAAAAGAACAAAAGAAAATTCCGTTTGAGGGTTTAATAGGTACATCAAGAACTACAGAACTGTGGAGGACAGTTACAGGTATAAATAAACCTCCAGTAAACAAAGCTGTAGAGGACCTAGTTCCTTTAACGGAAGGTAAAAAGCATTATACAGATCTTCTAATTGATTAAAGGCCTAGTACACCAAGAAGGATACGGTAAGACTGAAGAAACTGAAATAATCCTGTGGAATTATTGAAGACGGGAGGGCATCATTTGAAGAAAAGAATAGCGGCCCTTATGAACTGTTGTCAACGGACTGAAATATAATCGGATCTGAAAAGATGATACACCATTTCCAAGAAAGGGAACGGAAGAGACGATAACTGCTACAGAGGCATTCGTGTGAAGTGCAAAATGGGCCGTTTTTTTGGCAAAACTATGTTTGGGAAAATACGATAAGTGTTGGCCACCATATTGGAGAAGATCAGAATGGATTTGACAGAGCAGCTCGTGTACAGATGACCTCTTTGTTTACAGCAGTTGATGTTGAAACTTATAATAGTAGGAAAGGGGTTGTAGATTTAGACGAAGGTTGCGTCATTGTTCCTAGAACAAAACTCTGGGAGGCTTTGAAAGATACAAATATGAATGACTATCTTTTAAAGATTATTAGTGAAATTTATAGAGATAAAAAATAAATAAATAAGGCAGTCAAAGTTATCAGCCCCTATTAATGTCTCAAAAGGGCAGAGAAAATGTTGCAGTGTGTCACCCATGATGTTCAGCATTTACGTAGAAGTGGTTCTCCGACGATGTAAGAACAGCTGTGGAGAAATGAAAATCGTTGTTAAAGATGTAGAGCTGTTTTCATTAAGTTTTGATAGTGTTCAAACCTTCTAACACAAGATGAACAGGATCTTGACTTTATGATACGACTTTTACATCGGGAATATGCCAGAGGGGGACTACAGAGGAATCTAACAAAAACCGAATTCTGGTAGTGAATAGTGACACTAGAATTGAGAGACAGAGAGAGAGAAAGAGAGAGGGGAAACAGTGTCACGGGTATAACAAGCGAATGTTGGTGGCAGTCATTAAACCAGAGGTGCTTTTCAATGTTTTCACGCAATTTCGATCATCATTTTTGTCCTACCTGTCGAGGGGAAGTTACCAGACAAATCAGAACTCACATGGAAATATTTCCCACATGCTGCTCGAGAATTAGAAATATGAATGTGTTTATTACAATGAACTCTTTTGTTTCATTATGAAAAACTGGTAGATTGTTACATAAACAAATTGTGGTGTCATGTATTGATGTCACCCTATCGGCATTAAGTTAGCAGCAGAAGAGCAAGTTTCCGCCTGACGCCGAGAGCAGTCGCGTTACATCTGGTGGACCCAATGGTGCGCGCCTGCTGTAACGCCCCCCCCCCCCCCCCCCCCCCCAGTGGCCCTGTACCACGAGCGCCCTCTGCTGCTGCCGCCACTCAGCTCACTCACACTCGTAGCCTCTTCACTACGTGATGCTAGGCAGACGCCACTTAGTTGTGGCTCTGGCTCCTTTATTGTTGCTGTTGTCATAGCTGGACTCTGTTCTCGCTGATTGTTTGCAATGTGTCTTCGTTCCCTTGGAGAAATACCAGTTAAGGAAATATTCTGTTTACTCTGTTAATCTGTTCACTAATCATTTCTGTTCCTGTCCAGATATCCTATGATGACAATTGCCACACCACTCTGTAACCCACCTCTCCTTGCCATTGTGTACAAAGCCATACACCATAGGATACATTATTCCTATTGTACACAATTTGCACACAAAATGCAATTCAGTGTCATTTCGATTTTGCAACGGCACATACAGCTATCAAAACTTGATTAGTTGATGAAGATATGTCACATATTAACTCAAGTTGTAGGAACCAACTGTTTACCATGTATGATATTCTAAAAATGATTGAAGATGATGATGACAGTCATAAGTTTCCACTGTGTGAGGGCACAAGAGTAAAATGGTTTGTGCTGCAAGATAAAGTTTATTGCAATGTTAGTGTATGTATGAGAATGTGGTTATTGTATGTAAATGTAAAAAAGAATATTTATTACAAAATTTATATCTATAGTATTCTTCTTTCGGATTTTTTCCTTTAATTCCCTCTGCAATACATTATAATGTTGTTGTCTCATTAAACATTGCAGAGAGACAGAGAAATACAGAGGGCGAGAGAGAGAGAGAGAGAGAGCAGTATTTTACACACACATTCTTGTGATATATAAATCAAGAGATGAAATTTTCTGATTATGGTGATGACGCAGCTGCGTAGATATTGTATGTGTTGTGTGCACACAAGTGATATGAAAATTAATGACGATGATCTGCAGTATTTGACTTAATTGAGAGACTAAATACTGAGGTGTAATATAATGCATTTGTGTGTGTGTGTGTGTGTGTGTGTGTGTGTGTGTGTGTGTGTGTGCGTGCGTGCTGGATGGCGCCAATTTATGCATTTCAGAGGCAAATATCTTTGAACATGGGGCTAATTCAGGTGAGGCTTACATGTGTTTTCGACATGAAAATATTGTAGTACTGACAAATACCTTTGAACATGATACTATTTTAGAAGATTCAGAGGCAAATATCTTTGAACACGACGTCATTTAATGGAATCCAATTAAAGGTTACATAATTTTTTGTAAATACCGCGTATCTTTGAACACGGTGCCATTTTTATGCAGTTCTAAGGACTGGCTGTGGCATTTTAAAGACCTTTAAAGTACTATGCTGAGATTGGCTAGAGAAGGGAGGAGGGACGCAGAGAGAGGGAAAGGGGGAGGGGAGCGTAGCTGGAAGGGGGTAGCGGAGGCAGGGGATGGGTGTGGGAGTAAAAATCAAACTGTGCTAGTTCAGCCATGTTGAACTTTTTTAAATTTTCCCCACCACCGTCATCTTCCATTTTTGAATATTCCTCAACCGCCATACTGAATTTTTCAGCGACAGTAGTACCGCCTAGTGGGAGATGCTCAAACTATATGCCAAAGTCGGCATAGCCATACTAGCGGAATGTGTAGAAACACAAAACGTGCGCACTTACACGCTCACACACACACACACACACACACACACACACACACACACACACACACACACACACACACACGCGCGCTTAAAGTAAAGAACCAGCGGTGTCACACAACCAATATTGACCAACTTCAAAAGTTATCGGTAGTGAATATTAATTACCATCGAGTGAGCAACTGGCATTAACGGTGTCCCTCTGTTGTTTTACCAGGGAGAGAGGGGGTTCCAACGAGAATGCAAGCCTCCATCTGTATCAGGTGTAGAGGTATGAAACCGGAATTTGTTTGCAGTAATTGCATGTCTGTTGTTTGTTCTTCCACCTCTCCGGCAGGCTATGAATGCCACGCCAAACAAACAGTTCTTCTTTTGAAGCGAGCCAGTCAGAGAGCTATTTTCGTACATTTTCATACGAATTGAAGCGTTGTTCAGCTAGAGCGTGTCCCAGTGATACAAAATAGATGGTAATCGGACGGAGCCAAGTCTGGAGAATAAGCCGCATGCCCTTAGTATTTCCCAACTGAACGCCTCGATCGTTTGCCATGGACCAATAAGACGTTGCGTTGCCTTTTTCCATATTCCGGTCGTTTTTCACGTAATGCTCGATTTAAATCGATCATTTGGTGTTAGTAGCGATCAGTGTTAACGGTTTCACCAAGTTTTAGCAGCTCATAACAGATAACATCCCTCTGATCCCACCAAACACATTTTCTTTCCAAACCGATTTGGTCTTGCAGAGGTTTGCCTGGATTCACCCATGATTTTCGACGCTTAGGACTCTCAAAATATATCAGTTTTTCATGACCGGTCACTATTCGATGGAGAAACGACTCTTTGATATCTGGTGAGCAACATTTCACAAGTGGTCTTTCGATTTGCTTGCTGTCTTTCATTCAGTTCATGCGGAACCCATTTTCCCACTTTCTGCACCTTTGCCATAGCTTTCAACCGAAGAGAAACGGCTTTCTGCGTCACATTAAATTGCTCCGCGAGTTTCTGTTCAGTTTGAGTATCATCTTCATCAAATAAGGCCTGCAATTCGCTGTCTCCGAAATTTTTCTGTGGTTTCCCGCGCTCGTCGTTTCTCACGTCAAAATCACCACTTATGATTTTTTTGAACCACTCGAAACACTCTTTTCCCAAGCACATGTTCGCCAAAAGCTTCGACAAGCATTCCATGCCATTCTGCAGCATTTTTCTGCAAATGATAACAGAAAACCAATGCTGTCCGCAATTCGTAGTTCGTAAGCACAAAACTCGACATGTTTACGGGTCTGAAGCAGATACCGATATATGGAAGTTGGGTCACTGTGTGATGACATTCGTCATCAACTGTTGCAGGAAGCAGATGGCACTGCAGACGCGGTCTCACGAGCCCTACACTGACGGCTAGAACCATTCTGGTTTCATATTTCTACACCTGGTACGAGCTATTTAATCTCAACTGCTACCTCAATAACACTACCCCAATACCTGGTAGCGGACGCCAGAATCTCTGTGTGGTTATTTTCCGTAGGACGACCGATACCAAGTTCAGCAGTAGCAGATACGTTTGGCTGTTGTAAGCGTGTGTGACGTTTATGCTCTCTACATCAGTTCTTCTCGGTCTTTATGGTCTGATCAATGTATGACATGTCGCAACTGCATAGAATACGATAGACCCGCCCTACGCAAATCAAGGTCATTATTTTGAGTCCTAAAAAGGTCCTAATCTTAGCTGGTAACCGAAAAACAGACATCACACGGTGTTTCCGCAGAACAGGACCTATCCTTCTAGAAATGTGGACGATTGGTGTCGCTCCCAACAATGTCCGACGTTAGTCCATTCTGGTTTTGTACTGGCACTAATTTATGGTGCGTGTGTGTTGCCTTTCCGCGCATTCTGTAGTGTGGTTCATGGTCAGCACAGCCCCCCTATCTCCACGTTTTATATTTCCCTGTATAGTCCTCACTCATTGCACTTGCGCCTTGAAAATAACGGCGAGTGCACCTGTCAAAATATCAGCGACTGTAAAAGAGGTGCCGGCCGCTGTGGCCGAGCGATTTTAGGCGCTTCAGTCCGGAATTACGCGGTTGTTACGGTCGCTGGTTCGAATCCTGCCTCGGGCATGGATGTGGTGATGTCCTTAGGTTAGTTAGGTTTAAGTAGTTCTAAGTCTAGGGGACTGATGACCTCAGATGTTTAGTCCCATAGTACTTAGACCCATTTGAACCATTTGTAAAAGACGTAACCCGGCTGCATTGCCATAAGTTGTTTGAAGAGTTAATTAATTTGTAGCTGAGTTAAGTGTTTTCTTACGTTTGGCACGATAGAGAAGATCTTTGGGGACAGTTTGTCCTGACAGTAGTAAAATCGTTTGTGGCACTTTTATCTTGTTACTGTTTGATCGAGTTCTACATATGTTACGTCGTTGAAATCCTCTCCGAAGGCTCTTTGCAGTCCAGCAAATAAAACTATGTAGTCCCATGAAAAAGAAAAGAAAAATGGTTCAAATGGCTCCGACCACTATGGGACTTAACTTCTGAGACCATCAGTCCCCTACAACTTAGAACTACTTAAACCTAACTAACCTAAGGACGTCACTCAACACCCAGTCATCACGAGGCAGACAAAATCCCTGGCCCCACCGGGAATCGAACGCTGGAACTCGGGCGTGGGAAGCGAGAACGCTACCGCACGACCACGAGCTGCGGACAGCATACTCTTCAGTGATGAGGGAATTTTTTACAATGGATAGTTGGAAAGCACAACCTGCGATACTGGTCATCGGACAACCCGTGGTGGACTTCTACCTGTAGGGCTCAATGACGTGGCAAAGTAATGACGTGATGCGGCATTTGGGGACTGCACCTCACTGGCCCTATCTTTCTGACAGAAAGCCTCAGTGCTGGGATCTGTCTGCATATGCTGGATTAGGTAGTCGTGTCTATGGTTCTCAACAGAGACGGGACATTTCCATTAAACTTCCAGCAGGATGGGGAGCCACCATTATGGTGCCTGCTTGACACGCAGTTGCCGATTGTTGGAAATGGGCGTCGTGGTCTCGTGGAGTGGCTGCCACATTCACCTGATTTGACCCCTAGATTTCTACCTGTGGGGATGGCTGTAGTCCATGTTGTGTTTCGTGAAGATTCGTACGAGTAACGCCTGGAACAGCAGGTTACTGAGACGTGTAATACTGTCACTTCTGCTGTGTTGCGTCTTGTTAATGCAAAATTTCTCCAACGGATACGGAAATGTCTCCAGGTACACAGAGAGTACTTTGTTCTGCAATGTGTTGCGTTGTACTGACTCTCTTGCTTCTACATATAGTTTAATTTTTAATTTATTGTTTGAAAAATAATCTTTAATCTTTACTGAAATAAATATTGGCCTTTTCTCTTCTTCATGAAATTAATTAATTTTAGGAATAAAAATAGTATTTTCTTCACAGACAGAATTTTTTTTTACACGGTGCACAATATATGCACGTTGGAGAAAAGTATCAAGCTTGCCGTATAATCGTGAATGAATAATTGTTACTCTTCTTAAATAAGCTGAAAGTACTAGAAATTGTGACGTTACTAATCTCATTTCCTTATGTAAATGCAATTAACTGAGAAAACGTTAGAATTCTCCTAACAAGACTCTATGTTCCTATGTAAGTTCTGGTCAAAGCCCATCTGTGCTATTTTTAATCAGTCAACTCATAAAACTAATTTGGAAAGATAATATTCCCGTCCATTGCAGTGCTGGAACAGCAAATGTTTAGATTACTTCAAGCTGCGAGTCCTTCGCGTAGTTGAAATAATTTCAAATGCACCGCGTAATGGCGGCGGCTGCAGCCAGCCAGCGATGTTCATTCTGTTGCTGCAAACGGAGCTAAATTCTGAAAAGGGCTGTATTATTTTAAGTGGAATGTTAACAATACATATTAAATAATTTCGACACACTTTTTAATATATATATATATATATATATATATTAAAATATTTGTAGCTTTGACACACATTTTGTTCTACAACAGTCTTTACTAATTACATATGTGACCGATCATATAGGCAGCTACTAACACCGAGAGCGAACGTTCTTTAACGGCGCTCTTTATAATATGAGTAGCATGAAGATCTGAGATAATAATAACTAACTGTTCTTTCCGCTATAACAGCAGTATATGTATCATTCTCTGGTATATCATGTTGTACTGATTATTATTACTTTCGTACAAAAGCGTTTCTCATATTGTCACGTAGAGGAAGGTGTAAGTAGATGAATGACGAACACTAACTTCACTTAACGAAGGTTTATTCAGCACTTGCACATACAAGAGCGTGGAGCGAACTGCCTCCGGCCAGAACACATACAGTGTACAGGGTGTTACAAAAAGGTATGGCCAAACTTTCAGGAAACATTCCTCACACACAAATAAAGAAAAGATGTTATGTGGACATATGTCAGCAAACGCTTAATTTCCATGTTAGAGCTCATTTTAGTTTCGTCAGTATGTACTGTACTTCCTCGATTCAACGTCAGTTGGCCCAATTGAAGGAAGGGGACTACTCAAGAGGACGTTGTTATCAGGAGAAAGAAAACTGGCGTTTTATGGATCGGAGCGTGGAATGTCAGGTCCCATAATCGAGCAGGTGGGTTAGAAAATTTAAAAAGGGAAATGGATAGGTTAAAGTTAGATATAGTGGGAATTAGTGAAGTTCGGTGGCAGGAGGAACAAGACTTTTGGTCAGGTGAATACAGGGTTATAAATACAAAATCAAATAGGGGTAATGCAGGAGTAGATTTAATAATGAATAAAAAAATAGGAGTACGGGTAAGCTACTACAAACAGCATAGTGAACGCATTATTGTGGCCAAGATAGACACGAAGCCCACGCCTACTACAGTAGTACAAGTTTATATGCCAACTAGCTCTGCAGATGACGAAGAAATTGATGAAATGTATGATGAGATAAAAGAAATTATTGAAGTAGTGAAGGGAGATGAAAATGTAATAGTCATGGGTGACTGGAATTCAAGAGTAGGAAAAGGGAGATAAGGAAACATAGTAGGTGAATATGGATTGGGGCTAAGAAATGAAAGAGGAAGTTGCCTGGTAGAATTTTGCACAGAGCATAACTTAATCATAGCTAGCACATGGTTTAAGAATCATGAAAGAAGATTATATACATGGAAGAACCCTGGAGTTACTAACAGGTATCAGATAGATAATATAATGGTAAGACAGAGATTTAGGAACCAGATTTTAAATTGTAAGACATTCCCAGGGGCAGATGTGGACTCTGACTACAATCTATTGGTTATGAACTGTAGATTAAAACTGAAGAAACTACAAAAAGGTGGGAAATTAAGGAGATTGGACCTGGATAAACCGAAAGAACCGGAGGTTATACAGAGTTTCAGGGAAAGCATATGGGAACAATTGACGGGAATGGGGGAAAGAAATACAGTAGAAGAAGAATGGGTAGCTTTGAGGGATGAAATAATGAAGGCAGCAGAGGATCAAATAGGTAAAAAGAAGAGGTCTAATAGAAACCCTTGGGTAACATAAGAAATATTGAATTTGATTGATAAAAGGAGAAAATATATAAATGCAGTAAATGAAGCAGGCAAAAAGGAATACAAACGTCTCAAAAATGATATCGACAGGAAGTGCAAAATGGCTAAGCAGGGATGGCTAGAGGACAAATGTAAGGATGTAGAGGCTTATATCACTAGGGGTAAGATAGATGCTGCCTACAAGAAAATTAAAGAGACCTTTGGAGAAAGGAGAACCACTTGCATGAATATCAAGAGCTTTGACGGAAACCCAGTTCTAAGCAAAGAAGGGAAAGCAGAAAGGTGGAAGGAGTATACAGAGGGTCTATACAAGGGCGATGTACTTGAGGACAATATTATGGAAATGGAAGAGGATGTAGATGAAGATGAAATGGGAGATACGATACTGAGTGAAGAGTTTGACAGAGCACTGAAAGACCTGAGTCGAAACAAGGCCCCCGGAGTAGACAACATTCCATTAGAACTACTGACAGCCTTGGGAGAGCTAGTCCTGACAAAACTCTACCGTCTGGTGAGCAAGATGTATGAGGCAGGCGAAATACCCTCAGACTTCAAGAAGAATATAATAATTCAAATCCCAAAGAAAGCAGGTGTTGACAGATGTGAAAATTACCGAACTGTCAGTTTAATAAGTCACAGCTGCAAAATACTGACGAGAGTTCTTTACAGACGAATGGAAAAACCGATAGAAGCCGACCTTGTGGAAGATCAGTTTGGATTCCGTAGAAATGTTGGAACACGTGAAGCAATACTGACCTTACGACTTATCTTAGAAGGAAGATTAAGGAAAGGCAAACCTACGTTTCTAGCATTTGTAGACTTAGAGAAAGCTTTTGATAATGTTGACTGGAATACTCTCTTTCAAATTCTGAAGGTGGCAGGGGGTAAAATACAGGGAGCGAAAGGCTATTTACAATTTGTACAGAAACCATATGGTAGTTATAAGAGTCGAGGGGCATGAAAGGGAAGCAGTGGTTGGGAAGGGAGTGAGACAGGGTTGTAGCCTATCCCCTATGTTATTCAATCTGTATATTGAGGAGGCAATAAAGGAAACAAAAGAGAAGTTCGGAGTAGGTATTAAAATCCATGAAGAAGAAATAAAAACTTTGAGGTTCGCCGATGACATTGTAATTCTGTCAGAGACAGCAAAGGACTTGGAAGAGCAGTTGAACGGAATGGACAGTGTCTTGACAGGAGGGTATAAGATGAACATCAACAAAAGCAAAACGAGGATAATGGAATGTAGTCGAATTAAGTCGGGTGATGCTGAGGGAATTAGATTAGGAAATGAGACACTTAAAGTAGTAAAGGAGTTTTGCTATTTGGGGAGCAAAATAACTGATGATGGTCGAAGTAGAGAGGATATAAAATGTAGACTGGCAATGGGAAGGAAAGCTTTTCTGAAGAAGAAAAATTTGTTAACATCGAGTATAGATTAAAATGTCAGGAAGTCGTTTCTGAAAGTATTTGTATGGAGTGTAGCCATGTATGGAAGTGAAACATGGATGATAAATAGCTTAGACAAGAAGAGAATAGAAGCTTTCGAAATGTGGTGCTACAGAAGAATGCTGAAGATTAGATGGGTAGATCACATAACTAATGAGGAGGTATTGAATATGTGGTGTCACCGCCAGACACCACACTTGCTAGGTGGTAGCCTTTAAATCGGCCAGGGTCCGTTAGTATAGGTCGGACCCGCGTGTCGCCACTGTCAGTGATAGCAGACCGAGCGCCACTACACGGCAGGTCTAGAGAGACGTACTGGCACTCGCCCAGTTGTACAGCAGACTTTGCTAGCGAAGCTACACTGACCGATACGCTCTCATTTGCCGAGACGATAGTTATCATAGCCTTCAGCTACGTCATTTGCTACGACCTAGCAAGGCGCCATAATCCTTTGCTATATATATTGTGGTTATAACATGTACCGTCAAGAGAGATGTTCTACAATTGTGGATTAAAGTTAAGAATTACATCATCTACGTACTTTATTTGCAATTCTCAAGATATTGTCCTGTTCCAGACCTCACGCCAGTCAGCGTGTAATTAAACGCGTCCATTTCGGCCTTCTCTAGAAACACAGTGTTGGCTCTTCTGCCAACACTACAGAATAGAATTGGAGAGAAGAGTAGCTTGTGGCGCAACTTGACTAGAAGAAGGGATCGGTTGGTAGGACATGTTCTGAGACATCGAGGGATCACCGGTTTAGTATTGGAGGGCCGCGTGGAGGGTAAAAATCGTAGGGGGAGACCAAGAGATGAATACACTATGCAGATTCAGAAGGATGTAGGTTGCAGTAGGTACTGGGAGATGAAGAAGCTTGCACAGGATAGAGTAGCATGGAGAGCTGCATCAAACCAATCTCAGGACTGAAGACCATAACAACGTAACAACAACATGCACCAAGAAAAATGGCGTAAATCCTGTGGTGTCTTGTTTGGTGGTGTTGTAGGCAAACGTCACGAAAGGTAGCACCTCATCCCAGTTGCTCTGCTCAACACTGACGAACATTGTTAGCATCTCGGCCAAGGTCTTATTAAGGCCTTCAGTAAGCTCGTTAGTTTGCGGATGGTAGGCAGTCGTCATGTGATGGGTAATGTTGCACCGACGGTTTATCTCTGTCACAAGAATCGAGTGAAAAACTTTTCCTCGATCTGTAATTAGCGACCTTGGGGCACCGTGTTTTAATAAAATGTCTTCCATGATGAATTTGGCTACCTCGAATGTTTCGGCTGTTTTCACGGCTTTTGTAATGGCATAGCGTGTCAGATAATCAGTGCAAACAATAATCCATCTATTACCACTAGCAGATGTTCGAAATCGTCCGAGGAGGTCAATCCCAACACGCTGGAAAGGCGTTTCGGGTGATGGAATTGGTATGAGTCGGCCAGGTGGTTTCTGAGGAACTGCCTTTCTCCTCTGGCACTCTATTTAGGAGCGTCCGTCACTATGTGTAGCACTGTCTAAACATGGCCAGAAAAATCTCTAGCGCATACTACCGTATGTCTTAACAAATCCTAAATGTCCGGCCTTAGGGTGTCATGGAATTTCTGTAGAACATCTAAGCGGATGTGTTTAGGAATCACTGGTAGCCACCTCTTTCCAAACGGATCAAAGTTTTTCTTGCAAAGTAATCCATTAACTACCTTAAATTGGCCTTTCACTTCCTCTGAACGATTTAAGGCAAGCATAATTTTAGATATCTTGGCGTCCTTCTTCTGCTCAGCAGAGAGATCCTGGAGTGCAGCGAGACAGTCACTATCTTCATCAAAGTCTTGATGGTCTTGCACAGGGTTTCTTGAGAGACAGTCGCCATCTTGGTGTTTTCTTCCACTTTTGTACACTATGGTAATGTCATACTCTTGTAGTGCCCACCTGGTGAATCGTCCTGTTTGATCCTTAAGATCTGTCAGCCAACAAAGTGAATGATGCTCTGTAACAACTATGAATGGCCTTCCGTAGAGATACTGTCGAAATCTGCACATGGCCCAGATGACAGAAAGACATTCTTTTTCTGTAGTTGAGTAGTTTCTCTCGGCTTCTGTAAGTTTCCTAAAAGCATAGGATATAACCTTTTCCATCCGAAATCTGCACCAGAACAGCACCGATCCCTTACCCTCTTGCATCTGTGTGTAGTTCTGTAGATGCTCTCTCATCGTACAGACCAAGCACAGGGTTAGTGGTCAGAGCTTTTCGCAGCACATCGAAAGAATCTTGTTGAGCACCACCCCAGATAATTTTGGCATCGGCTTTCAACAACTCTTGGAGTGGCCTGGCTTTGACACAAAAGTCTTTGATAAAACGACGGTAATAAGAACACTATCCAAGGAAGCTTTTTACACCTCTACTACTTTTAGGAACAGGAAATTCCGTTATAGCTCTCACCTTTTCTGGGTCTGGCCGCACACCTTCGTTTGACACAAAGTGCCCAAGTACTTTGATTTCTTTTGCTCCAAAGAGACACTTTTTTGGATTAAGTTTCAGTCCGGCTTGTTGTAGACACTTAAGAACGGCCCTCGGTCTTTTTATGTGTTCATCAAAATTCTCTGAGAACACTATAATGTCATCTACATAACAAAGACACATCGTCCATTTCAGGTGCCTTGAAGATTATCCATCATTCGTTCAAAAGTTGCTGGTGCATTACACAAACCAAGCGGCATTACCTTAAACTCATACAGGCCCTCAGGGGTGATGTAGTTTTCTCACGATCAGCCTCATCTACTTAGATTTGCCAGTATCCCGAGTACATGTCCATGGCTGAGAAAAACTTTGCCCCCTTCAGACAATCCAGTGTATCGTGAATTCATGGAAGAGGGTAAACGTCGTTTTTAGTTATCTTATTAAGCTTCCTGTAATCAACGCAAAAGCGCCAACTGCCATCCTTCTTCCTGACAAGAACCACTGGTGACGACCATGGGCTCTGCGAAGGTTGAATGATATCATTCTTCATCATTTTCTCTACTTCTTCGCGAATTATTCGACGTTCTGCTGCTGACACACGGTATGCTCTCTGGCTTATTGGTTGATGGTCTCCAGTGCTAATCCGGTGCTTCACCGTCGATTTGTCTAATTTGCTCTTCACCCGTGGATTGAAGCATTCAGAGAACTGTTGCAGAATGGCAAGTAGCTTCTTCTGTTGTTCCTTAGTGAGACCTGGTGATAGTCGAGCTAGAAGATCTTGTTTCGTAGTGGTAGCGCTAATTTCGCCCACAGACTCGGCATGGGAGGCTTCTATGATACTCAGCTGTTCTGCAATTAACGGCTCAGAGTTTGCTACGCACATGTATCTTGGAAGGATCTGCGGTTCTCGGCGACAGTTAACTATGCACAATTCACCGAAGCCGTTCTTAAACGAGACGACAGAGGCTGGGATGACCAAGTTGTTCTTCAGTGGTATGCTTCTCTTACATTCCACTACAAGATCCATGGGTTGGTGCATGGCATGACACATGACAGCTACCTTTCTAGTGCTGACTGCAGGAATAATCACTTCATCCACCACACATAGTCTCCACACACTCGGATGCGCATCTTCCTGTCCACAGTATCTCATCTCGTCTAGCATAGTCTTCGATCGACCACAACCTATAATTGCTTGAGAAGCTTTCAAAAAGTCCCATCCGAGAATGACGTCATGACAACAATCTTGTAAGACGATGAATTCTAAGGGCTGTGTATGGCCGCTTATACCCACACGAATGACACGTCTTGCTTTAGGTTTTACATATTTCCCATTAGCCACCTTCAGCAGAGGTGTTTTGCTGTCGACGAATACGGTTTTCTGCAACTGCCGACGGTACTTCTCCGAAATGACTGAATATGATGCTCCAGAGTCCACAAGAGCTTGGGCTGGTCAGCCATCCATGAGGATATTGACATAGTTTCCTACCATTTTTGTAGTGATCGACGGCGGATGATTTTTCTCTTCGGTGGCCTCACCTCTAAGGAAGGTCGCACCCTTTAGTTTTCCAGGTTGCGGCAGCTAGGTGATCGGCTGGAACTTCTAAACGGCGATGGAGACCTTGATCGGCGTGTTAGGGAGCGACCTCTCCAGCGGCTAGCTTGCGGCGATGGTGACCTACGTCGTCCCGCACCCGCACCTTCTTGTTCATCGTCGTCGTCCCGGAGTTGGCATCGGCTAAGATCGGTCTGCTGCCTTCTGGCGCGGGCATCGTCAAATATCCGCCGCCTTTCTCGACAATAGTGCACCACATGTCCCGGTCGTTAACAGTGGAAACATACTGGTTGGTTCTCCTGGGTCCTCCAGACATCAGTGTTCCTTGGTGTCCAAACAGGTTCCTCATGCGGCATTGTAGGAACGTAACTTCGCCTGGGTCTCGACGTTTTTAGCGTTTTAAAGGGAAATGAAGGACGAGAGATTGGGTCCAATGTATGTTCCAGTTCCTCCCTTATGACCTCTTGAAGCGTCTTAGTTTTTTGCTCGCCGTGCAGTCTCTCACCATCTGACGATGAACACTTGTGAAATCAGTTTCTTCCTCCATCACAGACATACGACTTTTGGAAGCCGTTCAAACTTCTTGTGTATAATCCTTTTTTGATGCATTGTCTCGATATACTAGCACCATTTTATGAAGTCGTCTGCTGTCGAAACCTCCTTCAGGATTAGGGCTTGATACATGTCCTCAGCAACACCCTTCATGAGGTGTGCAACATTATCTTCCTCCTTCATTCGAGGATCCACTATTTTACACAACTCCAAGACGTCTTGAATGTAGGATGTTGTAGTTTCTCCTGGACGGTGTGCCCTGCACTTTAATTTATGTTCAGCCTTGCACTTCTGTCGTTGGGTGTCGCCGAATACTTGCGCAGTTCCGCCTGGAATACTTCCCAGCTTGTGAACGTCTCCTCGTTGTTCTCATACCATTGCTTGGCAGTGCCTTCCAAGCAGAAAAATATGTTAGCCAAACAGACGGTGTCGTGTCATCCCATTTGTTAAATTTGGCTATACACTCATATACCTTCAGCCACTTGTTTGGATCTTCGCCATCGTCACCAGAGAACCCAGAAGGATGTCTCTTGCGGTGGCACACAGTTTCCGTCATCGTGACGTCCTCTCCTTCTTCTGTCTCACTGCCGCCGTTGGATAAGAAGCTGCAGCAGCAAGTCGTATACCCCTAGCTTACTTATTTGTTACATAGTTTAATTCTTAATTTCTTTGCGTGTTTTTGGGTATGTGCATTGTTTAATTCATAAATTTCTGGCGTATTATAGTATTTGAGAGTTGTAGCATCGCGCTTTAGTGTTTACTTCGTAGATTCTTACTTAAATTGCGTGTGAGCTTTGTACAGGAGGCGTAATTTCGAGTTTTAGTTACTGTAATCGTAAATTCAGGCAGATTGTAGCGCAGTCGTTAGGCATTTGTACAGGTTAGTTAATACATTCTTTGCGTGTTTCCCTTGCGTTATCTAGGCACTGACTCGTTTTTCAGTAACTGTTGTTCAACATCGATTACAATGGACAGGGACTGTGATTGCTGTGTTCGGATGAGGGCTGAGTTGGCATCCCTTCGCTCACAGCCGCAAGCGGCGCTGACTTCGGTCGCGCAGCTTGAGGCTGTTGCCAATGGGCACCACTGTGCGGAGCCGGACTTGGGTATCACGGGGATGTCAACCTCGTCCCGTCTGTCCCCAGATCGGTCTGCCGCTGTGGTTGCCCCGGTTGCTGCCCGCAGTGGGGCTGAGCCCTCGCCTGTGGTTGATTGGGAGGTCGTTCCAAGGCGTGGCAGGCAGCGAAAGACGTCCGCGGAGGCTGATCAGAAAGCCTCCCCGGTGCGTCTGACAAACAGGTTTCAGGCACTGTCTCTGGCTGAGCCAGATGCAGCTGCCTGCCCTGTTTCAGAGGATGATTCTCAGCCTTCAAGGTCCGGGCTATCACAGAGAGTGGGCTTATTGGTAGTTGGGAGTTCCAATGTTAGGCGCGTAATGGGGCCCCTTAGTGATATGGCGGCTAAGGAGGGGAAGAAATCCAGTGTGCACTCCGTGTGCATTCCGGGTGGAGTCATTCCTGATGTGGAAAGGGTCCTTCTGGATGCCATGAAGAGCACAGGGTGAAGCCAGCTGCAGGTGGTGGCACATGTCGGCACTAATGACGTGTGTCGCTTTGGATCTGAGGAAATTCTCTCTGGATTACAGCGGCTATCTGATTTGGTGAAGGATGCCGGTCTTGCTTACGAGATGAAGGCAGCATCGTTAACAGAACCGACTGCGGACCTTTGGTGCACAGCCGGGTGGAGGGTCTGAATCAGAGGCTCAGACGGTTTTGCGACTGTGTTGGCTGCAGATTCCTTGACTTGCGCCATAGGGTGGTGGGGTTTCGGGTTCCGCTGAATAGGTCAGGAGTTCACTACACTCAGCTGGCGGCTACACGGGTAGCGGAGGCCGTGTGGCGTGGACTGGGCGGTTTTTTAGGTTAGAAGGCCTCGGGAAAGTACGGGGTGGGCTGCAATCTCAAAGGGTGCATGGCAAATACAGGACGTGCTTGGGTCAAGGAACAGTCGTAATTGTAGTTGTAAATTGTTGTAGTTGTGCCGGGAAAGTTCCTGAGCTTCAAGCGCTAATAGAAAGCACAGAAACTGAAATCGTTATAGGTACAGAAAGCTGGCTAAAGCCTGAAATAAGTTCTGCAGAAATTTTTACGAAGTCTCAGACGGTGTTCAGGAAAGATAGAGTAGGCAGAATTGGTGGTGGAGTGTTTGTGTCTGTCAGTAGTGGTTTATCTTGTAGTGAAGTCGAAGTAGATACTCTGTGCGAATTGGTATGGGTGGAGGTTATACTTAACAGCCGAACTAAGTTAATAATTGGCTCCTTCTACCGACCCCCAGAGTCTGATGATATAGTTGCGGAACAGTTCAGAGAAAATTTGAGTCTCGTAACAAATAAATACCCCACTCATACGGTTATAGTTGGTGGGGACTTTAACCTTCCCTCGATATGTTGGCAAAAATACCTGTCCAAAACCGTTGGTAGGCAGAAAACATCTTCCGAGATTGTCCTAAATGCTTTCTCCGAAAATTATTTCGAGCAGTTAGTCCACGAACCCACGCGAATTGCAAATGGTTGCGAAAACACACTTGACCTCTTAGCCACAAACAAGCCAGAGCTGATAGAGAGCACCATGACTGATACAGGGATTAGTGATCACAAGGTCGTTATAGCTAGGCTCAATACCGTTTCTTCCAAATCCACCAGAAACAAACGCAAAATAATTTTATTTAAAAAAGCGGATAAAGTGTCACTAGAAGCCTTCCTAAGAGACAATCTCCATTCCCTCCGAACTGACTATGCAAATGTAGACGAGATGTGGCTCAAATTCAAAGATATAGTAGCAACAGCAATTGAGAGATTCATACCTCACAAATTGGTAAGAGATGGAACTGATCCCCCGTGGTACACAAAACAGGTCCGAACTCTGTTGCAGAGGCAACGAAAAAAGCATGCGAAGTTCAGAAGAACGCGAAATCCCGAAGATTGGCTAAAATTTACAGACGCGCGAAATTTGGCACGGATTTCAATGCGAGATGCCTTTAATAGGTTCCACAACGAAACATTGTCTCGAAATTTGGTAGAAAATCCGAAGAAATTCTGGTCGTATGTCAAGTACACAAGCGGCAAGACGCAGTCAATACCTTCGCTGCGCAGTGCCGATGGTACTGTTACCGACGACTGTGCCGCCAAAGCGGAATTATTGAACGCAGTTTTCCGAAATTCCTTCACCAGGGAAGATGAATGGAATATTCCAGAATTTGAAACACGAACAGCTGCTAGCCTGAGTTTCTTAGAAGTAGATACTTTAGGGGTTGCGAAGCAACTCAAATCGCTTGATACGGGCAAGTCTTCAGGTCCAGATTGTATACCGATTAGGTTCCTTTCAGATTACGCTGATACAATAGCTCCCTACTTAGCACTCATATACAATCGCTCGCTCACCGATAGATCTGTACCTACAGATTGGAAAATTGCGCAGGTCGCACCAGTGTTTAAGAAGGGTAGTAGGAGTAATCCATCTAACTACAGACCTATATCATTGACGTCGGTTTGCAGTAGGGTTTTGGAGCATGTACTGTATTCAAACATTATGAATCACCTCGAAGGGAACGATCTATCGATACGTAATCAGCATGGTTTCAGAAAACATCGTTCTTGTGCAACGCAGCTAGCTCTTTATTCGCACGAAGTAATGGCCGTTATCGACAGGGGATCTCAAGTTGATTCCGTATTTCTAGATTTCCGGAAAGCTTTTGACACCGTTCCTCACAAGCGACTTCTAATCAAGCTGCGGGCCTATGGAGTATCGTCTCAGTTGTGCGACTGGATTCGTGATTTCCTGTCAGGAAGGTCGCAGTTCGTAGTAATAGACGGTAAATCGTCGAGTAAAACTGAAGTGATATCAGGTGTTCCCCAGGGAAGCGTCCTGGGACCTCTGCTGTTCCTGATCTATATAAATGACCTGGGTGACAATCTGAGCAGTTCTCTTAGGTTGTTCGCAGATGATGCTGTAATTTACCGTCTAGTAAGGTCATCCGAAGACCAGTATCAGTTGCAAAGCGATTTAGAAAAGATTGCTGTATGGTGTGACAGGTGGTAGTTGACGCTAAATAACGAAAAGTGTGAGGTGATCCACATGAGTTCCAAAAGAAATCCGTTGGAATTCGATTACTCAAAAATGGTTCAAATGGCTCTGAGCACTATGGGACTCAACTGCTGTGGTCATAAGTCCCCTAGAACTTAGAACTACTTAAACCTAACTAACCTAAGGACAGCACACAACACCCAGCCATCACGAGGCAGAGAAAATCCCTGACCCCGCCGGGAATCGAACCCGGGAACCCGGGCGTGGGAAGCGAGAACGCTACCGCACGACCACGAGATGCGGGCAATTCGATTACTCGATAAATAGTATAATTCTCAAGGCTGTCAATTCAACTAAGTACCTGGGTGTTAAAATTACGAACAACTTCAGTTGGAAAGACCATATAGATAATATTGTGGGGAAGGCGAGCCAAAGGTTGCGTTTCATTGGCAGGACACAGATGCAACAAGTCCACTAAAGAGACAGCTTACACTACACTCGTTCGTCCTCTGTTAGAATATTGCTGCGCTGTGTAGGATCCTTATACGCGAATTGGGATGGAAGTCATTACAGCAAAGACGTTTTTCGTCGCGGCGAGATCTACGGTATTTACGAAATTTCAGTCACCAACTTTCTCTTCCGAATGCGAAAATATTTTGTTGAGCCCAACCTACATAGGTAGGAATGATCATCAAAATAAAATAAGAGAAATCAGTGCTCGAACAGAAAGGTTTAGGTGTTCGTTTTTCCCGCGCGCTGTTCGGGAGTGGAATGGTAGAGAGATAGTATGATTGTGGTTCGACGAACCCTCTGCCAAGCACTTAAATGTGAATTGCAGAGTAGTCATGTAGATGTAGATTGCGATCTGTTCAATATGGCTCGAGCTCGGGTTTCTCGCCACGTAAACGGCGGCTCTGTCGTGACCTGATGGGAGCCACTGTTTTGTCGATAACGTGCGGTATCAAAAAAAAAAAAAAAAAAAAAAAAAATGGCTCTGAGCACTATGCGACTTAACATCAGTGGTCATCATTCCCCTAGAACTTAGAAATACTTAAACCTAACTAACCTAAGGACAGCACATACATCCATGCCCGAGGCAGGATTCGAACCTGCGACCGTAGCGGTCACGGGGTTCCAGACTGTAGCGCCTAGAACCGCACGGCCACAACGGCCGGCCAATGTGCGGTATCACAAGTTCCAATAACCGGCGCCTCCACCAGAATAATACGTAGAGCAATGTGTAAGCAGATGAATGACGAACACTAACTTCACTTAACGAAGGTTTATTCAGCACTTGCACATACAAGAGCGCTGAGCGAACTGCCTCCGGCTAGAACACACAGAGAGAGAGAGAGAGAGAGAGAGAGAGAGAGAGAGAGAGAGAGAGAGAGAGAGCTACAGAACATTCTAGTACAATGATTCTTGCCATTTGTGGATACTTCTAGACTGTACTCGAACCGAATATAGAAATTAAAATTGTACAGCCCAGTTGAATTTGGAACTCACGACCTTCGATGCAACAGATTAGCATCATATCTACTACACCACGGTGATACTCAGCTTTTTCTGAGACAATATTATAGATGTCATAATTCGCATAACACGCAATATACTGTACATTATACACACGTCATAATTATCTGTGTTGAAGGTTTGTTTATACAATGCCACACCTCCTCTCGTAAGGGGAAGCTACGGTGTGCCACACGTGTCGTGATTCATGACGAATTACACTTTATAACAAATGATGCATAAACTCCTACCTATCGAAGATACTGCAGAAGCGACGTCACCATTGTGTTTCTCCTCAGATTCTTCCCTTAAGTCATGCATCGCAGGACCCTCTTCCCACTGAAGAAACGTGAGCTGAATCCAGTATGGTGGATACCAAGATGGCGGACGGCTCTCGTACGTCAACCCAAAAGTTTAGGTTTATACCCATATCCACTCCGTCCCTTCCTCTTACTATTTTCGCGACATTTAGCCTGGTCCCGACTTTTGGGACACCCTATATTTTGGGAAGACGTGTGTTACCTGATGAACTCTTAAGCTCTAGGATTTGACGTGTATGAATTTCGGTGTGATTTATGCAGAGGACGCACTCAGTAACGCCACCTCTCTGAATCCCGCAGCCGTTCGTAAAGCGAGAGGTGAAGCCGCAGCCCGCGCCTAGAAGCGCGAGAGCTCGCTAGCGGTAGGATTGGAGGGAGGGCGCCAGGGCACGGCTGTGTGTGACCGCCGCCCCTCTCTGCGCTGCTCCCCTAATCACATCACGCGCCGCGGCCTGCCCGTGGGAATCTAATTGCGCCCGCCAGGAAGAAACGCCTCGGCGCGGCCGCTCGCTGAGGGCCGTTCAGGAACGCTGATTTGGAAACTGCTTGATTCGCTGCGCGTTTTCCGGGGTCTGGTTGCCCGAAGGGCGGGTGCAGCTTACAGGATCTGTTCCACTGCCCGCAGCCTCAGCTTGTGATGTTACTGTAAATATACAGGGTGTTTCATTAAATGTGTTTGCCTCTGTAAGTTACGCAGTAATAGGCGACGGAAATACTTATTGCAGTAGGTCACATAAGAAACGTTACAATGCCTGCGGAGCTATGAACATAGTTTACTGTGTTATTATCCAAAGAGTTTTGGTTAACAACACTCTTGGTTGCAATTTTATTTTTTTATTTTTTCCAACTACGCGTTTCGCCTTGTTTAGGCATCTTCAGGTTATCTACATAGAAAACAGAGAACAAATACGTCTACTTAAGAATCGCGATCGCTTTGTGCAGACTTGGATAACCTATAAGCATGTATAAACAGATCACCTATTGAAAGAGCTAATTTGGTATTTCTTAGAAGAATCCTTTAGTCAGTGTAGCCAAAGGGCATCGTCCAATATATCAGGCCAACATCGCCTTCGTTAACCTCAGTGAAAACTAGAAATATAAAATAGTAAAATCATTACCTTTTCTAGATGGACGCGAGAGGCACCAACATCTGCATAACGCGTTCACGTTCACAGGAGCGAGTAACAAGATGGGGGCTCAGGTAGTAAGCATAATGCGCCACAGCGTCGTGTGCCAGTACTGAAGCCTGATACAGAATCACCTCGAGAGGTGGCGCTGCAGTGATAAAAATGAGAGATCGTAAACTGGATATACATACCCACTAAAACTTTATAAATGTAATGCACATAAGATGGAATTACCAGGAGCAACACCTGTGCAATAACTTATCCTAAAAATCTGACGAAGTAAAATACAAATGAAGGCGTAAATTTAAAATGAGAAAACAAGGTGTATAATACAACACACAGATGCAGCACATAAATAGGTTTTTCGTATCATATACCACTAGAACGAGAACATTAAAAACACAGGACTTAATTACAGATAAAGAGGCCGCCCGTATAACACTCAATACAGTCCTGTGTTTTTAATGTTCTCTTTCTAGTGGTATGTGATACGAAAAACCTGTTTATGTACTGCATCTGTGTGTTGTATTATACACCTTGTTTTCTCATTTTAAATTTACCGCCTTCATTTATATTTTACTTCGTCAAAATTTTAGGATAAGTTATGCACAGGTGTTGCTGCTGGTAATTCCATCTTATGTGCACTACATTTATAAAGTTTTAGTGGGTATGTGTATCCAGTTTACGATCTCTCATTTTTATCACTGCAGCGCCACCTCTTGAGGTGATTCTGTATTAGGCTTCAGTACTGGCACGCGACGCTGTGGTGCATTATGCTTACTACCTGAGCCCCCATCTTGGTACTCGCACCTGTGAACGGGAACGCGTTATGCAGATTTTGGTGCCTCTCGCGTCCATCTAGAAAAGGTAATGATTTTACTATTTTATATTTCTAGTTTTTACTAAGGTTAACGAAGGCGACGTTGGCCTGATATACTCGACGATGCCCTTTGGCTACACTGACTAAAGGATTCTTCTAAGAAATACCAAATTAGCTCTTTCAATAGGTGATCTGTTTATACATGCTTATAGGTTATTAAAGTCTGCACAAAGCGATCGCGATTCTTAAGTAGATGTATTTGTTCTGTTATGTAGATAACCTGAAGATGCCTAAATAAGGCGAAACGCGTCGTTGAAAAAATAAAAACTAAAATTGCAACCAAGACTTCTTAACCAATCCTGTTAAACACTGGTTTGCTGTACGCCACATTTGGATTGGAAGAATTTCTATCCAAAGAGTTACACAAAAAAGATTCAATTTTTTAAATGGAACAATAGTTGTTTCTATCATGTACTGGAATCAGTAACACCAGCTGTGTGTACATCAATTTAAATTACATTCCTATCACTTTCAGTGTGGGAGCTACAACCCTTCAAAGTTTCAGGGGCATATACCACACGCTCTACATAATACATGGCTGTGTGGTGGGTGATGGATGTTCTGGCGGTGGGAAGTTGATTTAAATGAGATGTTCAAATGTGTGTCAATGTTCCTGAATGCACAATGCAATGCGCCTTCTAAAGGATCTGCCGACGAGATGTAACATCGCCGGTGTCACGGGGCAACATGCGTCCTCGATGCGCCGTTTTAAATCATCTGGGGATGTGGGCTCAGTGACATAAACACGATCCTTTAGACATCAACACAAAAAGGAATCTAATGGTGTTAAATCGGGCGACCTTGCGGACCATGAATGAGGACCATGGCGCCCCAACCACCTTCCTGCAAACTTGTTGTTTAGTTCTTCCGCAACAGCATGCGCAGAATGGGCTGGGTGACCATCGTGCTGCATCCACATACGGACTCTCGTGTATAGACACACATATCCAAGGAGACCACCCAAACTGTCGACTATAAACGCGCGATATAACTCACCTGTCATAGTATCTGGGAAGTAGTGTGGACTGATGATTTCATCCCCAAGGATTCCACACCATACATTAATAGACCGCCTACATTGACGGTCGACAGGTCGTACCCACCGAGCATTGTCTGCGGCCCAGTAGTGAACGTTACGGAGATTCACTGCACCATAATTTGTGAACGTGGAATCATTAAAGAAGATAACACCTTTTAAAGACTCCACCGTGAAATTACGCATGGCCCATTTCCAGAATGTAACTCTCGCACGGAAATCATTCCCATGCAGCTCCTGGGTCAGTGACAAGCGGTACGGGTGAAACCTGTGGCCGTTCAAAGAATGGTTCAAATGGCTCTGAGCACTATTGGACTAAACATCTGTGGCCATCAGTCACCTAGAACTTAGATCTACTTAAACGTAACTAACCTAAGGACATCACACACATCCATCCCCGAGGCAGGATTGGAACCGGCGACCGTAGCGGTCGCGCGGTTCCTGACTGAAGCGCCTAGAACCGCTCGGCCACACCGGCAGGCCCCTGTGGCCGTGTATTATACGCCACACAGACGTGAGACTGACACCAGCGGCTGCAGCAACGGCTCGTAAGCTGACATGAGGATTGTGGTGTACTGCAGCTAAAACGAACACCTCCGTCTCCTCACTTCTTGCAGTTCTTCGTCTGTTACTGCGGCGCATTATCAAGGTGCCTGTTTTCTGAAGTCGTTGTTCGGCACGTAAGAACGTAATGGCTGCCGGAACTCTTCGCGTAGGACACCTCACGGCGCACGCCATGGCTGCTTCAGTGGCATCGTGTCGGCACTCGCCGAGCATCAGCAACGTGTCAACGTACTTGTTTGTGTATGTCATCTTCATCTGATGTCAGTAACTGTGGTATTTTGAGCCCCGTTTGTTTGTGTGTCTCGAACTGTCGTGTGAGGCGACAGTCAGCAGTCTAACAGCGCATCGAGGAAGCCTCTCGCTCCGTGACACCGGCCGCTTTACAACTCGGCCGCCAAACATTTAGAAGCCGCATTGCGTTATGTGCAGCGTGTGTGCTATCTGCCCCTGAAACTTTAAAGGGTTGTAGCTCCCAAACTAAAAGTGATATGAATTTAATTTAAATTGACGTACACACAGCTGGTGTTACTGATTCCAGTGCATGATAAAACAACTATCGTTCCATTTAAAAAATTGTATCTTTTTACTGTAACTCTTTGGATAATAACACAATATGGTTCAAATGGCTCTGAGCACTATGGGACTCAACGTCTGAGGTCATCAGTCCCCTAGAACTTAGAACTACTTAAACCTAACTAACCTAAGGACAACACACACATCCATGCCCGAGGCAGGATTCGATCCTGCGACCATATCGGTCTCGCGGTTCCAGACTGTAGCGCCTAGAACCGCACGGCCATTCCGGCCGGCAATAACACAATAAACTATGCTCATAGCCCCGCAGACAGTGTAACGT
The DNA here is from genome assembly GCF_021461385.2 of Schistocerca piceifrons. Classification (NCBI taxonomy): domain Eukaryota; kingdom Metazoa; phylum Arthropoda; class Insecta; order Orthoptera; family Acrididae; genus Schistocerca; species Schistocerca piceifrons. Next base: position 766,887,339 of record NC_060141.1, on the reverse strand, counting down.
TTCTTATGGTGACCTACCGCAATAAATATTTCCGTCGTTTACACTTCGTAACTTACAGAGGCAAACACATTTAGTGAAACACCCTGTATATATTTATTTGTCGAATATGTGCTCTGATACTAGAACTGACGGTGCAATTTTATAACTCCACATAAAAATAATTTCCGTCGCAAAGAAGTTCAGTAACTCAGTTGTGTGTAACATGTTACAGACCAAACTGGCTTTTCATCAATATATAAGTCAATGGATCGAAACAAAATAATGAAAAGGATTGTTACTACTACCATATAACGGAGATACTGAGTCGCAGAAATTTGCAACAAAAAGCCTGTTGGAGAGTTAGCTTTCGCAAAACAAGGCCTTCGTCTAAAGTAGAGAACATACACACGCGCACGCAGTCACGCAAACGCAGCTCACACACACATGACTACAGTCTCTGGCAATTGGAGTCAGGTGCAATAATTCCGCCATGCGCTCGCACGTATTTCCACTGTGGGAGCAAGTTTTACCAACAGGTGGATGGAACTTCTATGGGATCTCCACTGGCACGTGTATCCCCAACCTGTACATGGAATGCTTCAAGGATACCGCCTTGCGAACAGCAGGCCTTGAACCCGAGGTCTTTTATCGGTACGTGGACGATGGCATACACGAGAACATGAAGTTCACAATGGAATTGGAAGAAAATGGGTGCCTGGCTGTGGGGCGGCAGGTGGAAAAAAAGTATTATTTCTATTTTTTATGTATGCCGTTCTCAACACAGGCTCTCTAACTGCAATGTTGGCAACCAGAAAGTGATTAGCAAAAACGTGATGCCTGCAATTAGTTCACTCTGCCCACTCTTATGGAGAATTAGAGTAATTGATTATTGAAGTTCATTACTTCGAGGATTTGGGATGATGTCTGGGATTCATACAAAATGCAGTTTACTATAACAATTTTCTGAAAACGATAAAGCGTAAATTTCCAGACATATGATTACCCTTATCAGCTATTGTACTATCAGTTGTTCAGAGTCTATTGCGCAGATCTTTTTATCCCTAGATAACGAAACTGTTCAATAACCGTTATCGATGTAAATGTTCAAAGTGAATGCTCACCAAAATTTGATTTTAATACTCATCAAATGCCACACTAGTAATGGTAGAAAGTCTGTCCTGCAGCGACACGTGACAATACGACATACGCAGACTGAGACTAAATCACTGGAGTCGTTCCGTTGGTTGGTCGGTTGGTTTGTGGGATTAAAGGGACCAGACTGCTACTGTCATCGGTCCCGGAGTCGTTCCGTAATTAACACTTTACCCCAATGCGAATTCATCGTTACGTGCATGTCGAGTTACATAATACGGTATCCGAGGCTGTTACTGGCGATTGCACAAACGCGACGCGACTTCCGACATGGAGTGCGCGCTAATACGAATCTAGAAGAGATCTGGGGCCTTACTCTAGCTTTTTTTTTTTTTTTTTTTTCTTTATTGAATTTCAATTCCCCCCGAAGGGGGCGGGCTGGCAGCAGCTTAGCATGCCGCTCTTCAGCCTACAGACTTTATGAGAAACAGGAAGAGAATAAGTAATAAAAACAGGCGATAAAATCGGAGACTTAAAGAGTAACATGGCGAAAAGAAATTGTGGAACTTAAAACAAAGAACAGAGGGACGATGTAGCTAATAAAATACATACGAAGCAGACAGGTAAAACAATAGACAGACAATGAAAAAAACACGGCGACAGTCTGGATTCTGTTCGCAAAAGACATAAAATGCACACTTAGCGACAGCGACAGCGACGAGAAAGACGAACAACACTGAATAGTCACTGGAACACTGCACGAAAAAGTTGGCAAATGCGACACACCACATCCGAGAGCAGGTGGGGGGAAACTGGACAGATGATGGGGAAACAAAAAAAAGGGGGGGGGGAAGGAGAGAAAAAGCGATGAGGAGAACCGGGATAGGAGCTGATGGAGGAGGAGGACCCATAAGAGGGGTGGGGGACGGGCGCGACAGGGAGTGGGGTAGGCAGAGGAGGGAATACAAAAGGACTTGGGGGGGGGGGATAAGGGAGGTTTGGAGAGGTTTAGTGGGGAGAAAACAGGACGGAAGGGGGGGGGAAGAGGGAGCCCAGGGAAAGGACAGAGGAAAGGAGGGGGAGTGAGGATCAGAGTTGATAGGAGGGATAAATGGAGGGAGAGAGGGCATCATCTGGGAGGGGGAGTTGACGGAAGCCACCTTGGGAAAGGAGATGTAGGGTGTAGAGATGGAGGGTAGGGGGGACACAATGGGGAAGACGTGGCAGGGGGCGGGGACGGGAGAGGAGAGGAGCAACCAGGGGGTGAGGGGGTGCAAGACGGCGGGAGGTGTAAAGGATGCGGATATGTTCAAGGAATAGGAGCAGATGGGGGAAAGGAATGAGATCATAGAGGATCCGCGTGGGGGACGGGTGGCGTATTCGGAAGGCGAGGCGAAGGGCATGACGCTCAAGGATCTGGAGGGACTTATAGAATTTGGGGGGGGGGGCAGATATCCAGGCAGGACTGGCATAACAGACGATGGGACAGATTAAGGATTTATAGGTGTGGAGGATGGTAGAGGGGTGCAACCCCCACGTCCAGCCAGAGAGGAGTTTGAGGAGTTGGAGGCGGTTGTGGGCTTTGGATTGGATGGAGCGGAGATGAGGGATCCAGGTGAGGTGACGGTCAATGGTGAGGCCAAGGTAGGTGAGGGTGGGGGTGAGGCGGATAGGACGTGCGCAAACAGTAAGGGAGAAATCCAGGAGCCGGAAGGAGCGAGTGGTACGACCTACGATAATTGCCTGGGTCTTGGAAAGATTGAGTTTCAGGAGCCACTGGTTACACCATGCAGCAAAAAGGTCAAGGTGAGTCTGGAGAAGGCGTTGGGACCGGTGGAGGGTAGGAGCGAGGGCGAGGAATGCGGTGTCATCAGCATATTGCAAGAGGTGTACTGGAGGGGGGGGGGGGGGGTTGGGGCATATCTGCCGTGTACAGGAGGTAGAGGAGAGGGGAGAGGACAGAGCCCTGGGCCACACCTGCAGAGGGGTAGAAGGTGTGGGAATTAGCATGATGGATGGTAACATAGGAGGGGCGGTGGGAGAGGAAGGAGGCCACCAGACGGATGTAGTTGATAGGAAGGGCGTAGGTTTGGAGTTTAAACAGGAGACCAGGATGCCAGACAGGGTCGTAGGCCTTCTTGAGGTCAAGGGAGACAAAAATGGCGGATCGACGGGAGTTAAGCTGGATGGAGAGGAGGTGAGTGAGGCGGAGGAGTTGGTCATCAGCAGAGAAGGAAGGTCGAAAGCCACATTGGGTGTTTGGGAGGAGGTGGTGTTGGCGGAGGTGGTGATGGATGCGCCGGGAAAGGATGGATTCCAAGAGCTTGCTGAACACAGATGTGAGACAGATAGGACGATAGGAAGAGGCATCAGATGGAGGCTTGTTGGGTTTGGAGAACATCAGGATACGGGAGGTTTTCCACAGGTCGGGATAGAAGCCAGTGGCAAGGATGACATTGTAGAGGGTGGCAAGGAGTGAAAGGAAGGTGGGAGGGCAGCGTTTGAGGTGGCGGTAGGTAACGCAGTCATGGCGGGGAGCAGTGTTGCATTTAGTGCGGAGTGTGAGGCTGATGTCCTGTGTAGTGATGGGAGTGTTAAGTTCAGATGGTGGGGTGTGGCCCAAGTACTGGAAGCTAGGAGCAAGGGGAGGAACAGAGGTATTCGTACGGTCCATGACATCAGGGAAGAGGGAATAATCAAAGTGGGGATCATCAGGGATGGAAAAAACATCAGAGAGGTGGGAGGCAAAGTGGTTGGCCTTACTAAGGTTGTCAGGAAAGGGACGGTCATTAAGGAGGAGAGGGTACTGGGGGGTGGGGCGGGTCCCAGTAAGGCAGTGGAAAACAGATCAATACTTGGAAGAGTTTATGGGGAGCGTGGTGTTGAGGTGTGTACATGTCTGGCGCCAGGCACGGCGTTTCTTCGCAGTAAGCAGGTTGCGGATGTGTTGTTGTAATTGCCGGTGGCAGGTAAGTGTATCCCAGTCACGAGTGCGGAGAAAAGAGCGGTAGAGGCGGCGGGACTCTCGAAGCAGAAGGACGGCCTGTGGAGGCAGGGCGGGGCGGTGAGGGTGGATGGCTTTGGTGGGGATATGGGTGGCGACGGCGTCAGACAAGGTCTGGTGCAGGAAGGCAGCAGTGCTAGAGATGTCATCAGGAGATTGGAGGGTAAAGTCGTGGCCGTCAACCTGGGTATGGATGGAGTCCCAGTAGGCATCCCAGTTGGCACGGGAGTAATCATGGACAAGTTTAGGAGGGACATCAGGGCGGGGAGCGTGGCGGGGATGGCGACCATTAGAGATAGTGAGGAGAACAGGAGCATGGTCACTGCCAATGAGTTCAAGGACATCTGCGGTGATGCTCCCAAGGAGGTTGGGAGAGGCAAGGACCACATCAGGAGTGGTGTTGGATTCGGGTCGGGTGTGCTGAGGCAGGGGAACCAGGTCGCCCTGGAGAGTGGTGAGAAACTGATGCCACCGCTGGAGGTCAGCAGGATCACGGCTGTGGATATTGAGGTCAGCGGCAATCACGTAGGTGGAGAAGGTGCGGTCAATGTGGGCCAGGAAATCGTATGGGATGGGGGTGCGAGGGCGGACATAAATGGTGGCACAGGTGATGGTAAGGGTGGGGAAGAAGAGGCTGAGGGTAAGATGCTCGGCAGGATTGTTAAGGAGAGGTTGGGGCCGGACAGGGAGGTGCTTGAGGTGACCTATAGCAACTCCGCCACGCGCCAGAGGGTAAGGATTATCGGTGCGGTGTAGGGTGTAAGGAGCCGTGGAGATGGAGATACGGGGTTGAAGGAAGGTTTCATTTAGGACGAAGGCATCCACGCGGTGCTGACAGAGGGTGTGGAGGAAGAGGAGTTTGTGGGTGGGCAGGGAGCGAATGTTGTGGTACAGGATACAGTAGGGTTGTTGTACCATGGGAGGGGAGAGCTAGACGAGGGTGGTGAGGGGGGTGAAGGTGAAGTGAGCCTGGTTGTGGGAGTATGTGGCATAGGTGGTAAGATGGAAGATGGAACAGGCAGCAAGGGCGATTTGGGAAAGAGTGTGTGAGCGCTGGAAGATGTGGATGTTTTGGAGCACAATGGTGGTGAAACGGATGATGTCCTCGGCAGTAGGGGGAGGGCAGAGTGAGTTGTGGGGGTGGATGGGGTCATCAACAGGACGGACGGGGACGGTGAGCTCAGGGGTGACTGGTGGAGGTTTCACTTTACACTTCGAGGAGTAGGTAGGATGTGGTTCGTTGCAAGTGTTGCAGGAGGGGGGAGAGGTGAGGTTGGGGCAATTCCTGAGGAAGTGTGAGGCTTTGCAGTGGGGACAAGTAGGAGGGTTCTTGCAGGCAGAGGTAACGTGGTCGTTGTAGGTGAGACAGCGTTGGCAGCGGTAGGATTGGACTGGGGAACAGGAGGGGTTCACCTTATGGCGCTGATTGTAGATGAGGGCTCCCTCGGTGAGGAGGTGGTCAATGGAGGAGGAGGATTCTGTGAATATCCGCATGAGAAAAGTCGGCCCGGCATCATTGAAGATGCGACGGGCTGAGCGGATTTCAATGTCGGGCCGGGAGTTGAGTTCCGCCAACACCTCAGCCTCCGTGATCACGGGGCTAAGCTTCGTGATCACAGCGGTGAAGGTTGGCGGACGTCGGGGAGGTTGAGGCTAATGGGGAGAGGACGGGGTGTGGTAGGGGGTGAGGGCTGCACATTGGCCAAATTGGATATGGGGGATGCAGGAGAGGAGATCGGTGTGGAAGGAAGCACTGGGGGATTTTATGAGGACCGAGTCCTTGCGAGGAATCAGTTGGGAGATGGGGGCAGTGGGGTAGTATTTCCAGATGGCGAGGGTGAGGGAGCGGGCATCAAGGAATTGAGGGTCAGGATGGGAGAGGACAAAGGTGTGGGTGGCAGGCGTGGCAGGGGCGGGGGTCGGGGCCGCGTCCATGGGGGTGGGTGGGTCACGGGGATTGGGGGTTTTTTTGGAGGAGACTGCGGGGGAAGGGTCAACATTCGGGCGCTTTGAAGGTTTCGTGTGCACGACCGGGTGGAGAGGGGGCAGGGGTATGGGTTGCAGGGGGAGATGGCGGGGGGCAGGACCACCCTGAGCAGCGGATGACGCAGACGGAGGGGGCGTGGGTGTCACAGAGACTGTGGAACGTCGAGCAGAGATCCGTGCTGGCTTGGAGCTCGTCGGAGGCGGTGCAGGGAGCGGCGGAAAGTCAGTAGCTGTCGATGGGGCGACAGTGATAGGGGAGGAGGAGTTGGGGGTGGTTACAGCCGAAAGTGGCGCAGGGGTGGGGTGGACAGGGAGAGAAGGAAGGACGGGAAGTGGGGTGGAGGATGAGCTCCATGTGATGGTGGTTGGAGCAGTGGAGGGAGAGGTGAAAATGATAGTGGTGGTGGGTTGGGACATGGTGGCGGCGCGCGAGAAGGGCGGCGGCGGCGACCAGATGGTGGCGGCGGCGAGGACCGGCAGGCGGCGGCGGCGGCGGCGGCGAACAGACGGACGGACAGCAGGCAGCAGCGGTGGCGGCGGCGGTGACAGCGACGCCGACGGACAGCGAGCAGGCAGGCGAACGGACGAACAGCTACAGCAGTAAGCGGCTGGCGGGCAGACAGACAGACAGACAGACACAATCTTCGAAGACGGAGATTCCAACCTGAGAGTAGCCCAGGCGTTGCATTCTGACGCTTTCGAATGAGGGGATCCAACCCTCTGATGTACTCTAGCTGGCACGCTCTTATTTATATAGCCGCGGTGCGGACCGCCGAAGGCACAGCCAACAAAATTTGCCTTACTGCTAGCCGCCAGGCCTAGTAGAACACCACTTCAAGTTACTAAATAATTAATTGCTTTATTCTCTGAAGGCCAATGAAGCTCTCGATTTAATTGTGCAATCAGCACACAGGTAAGTATCTATAATAAAATTCTAACGTGGCTAGGTTAAATGCTTTTGGCGAGATAATTATTTTAATTTTACTGCACGCAATATATGAGCTCTGACTTTGCCCTTTGGAGAGACGCTACAGCTATAGTTTTATAGCTACCTTTTTGAAACTTCTCACATCTTTGTTATTATAGCATATCTCCATTCTACCTAAATCAAGACATCCTAGCTTTATGTAATCACTTACTTAATCTATCTTGCTCCCGAACTTTTAGGACACAAAAACAGAAAATCATGAATTTCAACCAAAATATTACTTTGTGACATCCAGCATATTGTTTCCATTAAATTACGATGAAAAAGGAATCCGAATATAAATTTTGAAGTTTCTAGATCCCTCCTGTTGCGCCGATGAATTTTACGTAAAACGTCCAAATTTCGAAAACTGTTAAAATTATTAAAGTGAAAGTTAACACATTATTATTTTAGCATCATTCCTGACATGCTATCAACTCTTCAGATTATTTATTTTATTTTTAAGGTACTGCGCAACATTCGTGACGTCATAGCTAGTTACAGCGGTCTAGGCTGGCACACAATGGAAAGCATATGAATTCTATATGGAGTGAGTAGGCTGTTTCCCTATATGCCCTTTGTCGATACCCTAATAAAGAAGAAAACGGACGGCACACTGGGACATTTGGTCTATCGAAAGAAAACACACACGGTTCTGTACCTCAACGCGAACAGCTCCCGTCACCCAGCACATCGGAAATCCGCGCTCACTAGGTGTTCCTCCAGTATGCAGGATACTGGAGACAGAAGAACAACATAAAAACCATATTCCGTCCCGCAGCAAAAATCAGGAATATGCTGTGCTCAATGAAGGACAACTTGGGTCTAAGAACACCTGGTGTCTACAGCAGTGTGGAAAACGATATATCGGACAGATGCAGCGTTGCATCACACAACGCATCTGTGAATGAGTGAGAAGCGTTCGCCTCGGACAAAAGTAAATATCCGCTATAGCAGAGCACATCGTGAAAGGTTTCTGGGACTCTGTTGTTAAAGAGGCAGTGGAGAAACGAGTCAGTGATAACTTGGGCAACCGGGATAGCGGCTCCCAAATCAGCACCGCGTGAGACACAACGTTAGCAAGAACACGACGACAGCGCACCGATGGAGGCAGGACGGTGGCGGCGGATGGAATAAACAGGCCGCACCGAGGCGACTCACTCACTATATTGACGGGCCTGCCTTGGCCCGAGGTGTAGGAGTTTAAGTTTGGATAAGCTGTTCCTCCTCAAATCCCCTCTGCTGGGAATGTTTTTCTTCTCGTTTTGGATTGGCCTCTGTTTTCTGTAAATGGAAGAATTATCTGCCGGATGCTTCCGGCGGCTTCTTATTCTTCTTTTTCTTGCTACTTCCTTGCTGCCCGAATCCGATCTGCTTCAGGCGGGAGAAGTCGACTGGCGGCGTCTGTTACTGGATGTACAGGAGTGCTTGGTCAGTCATGTACCGCCAGTCCTCGTCGGTGAAGATCGGGCGCTTGTTTATCAGCTCCAGATCTGCACGTCTGACGAGTTCCCTCCCGTGGGTCTTCTGGTTTAAGCGTTCGCACCCCCAGTGGAATAGATAAGGTTTATGAGGTAGGGGAGGGATGTTGTTTACTGTGAAAGGGTAGGGATTGCCATGATGGGGGTAACTACCGTCGCGCAGGGAATCTGCGATCTTGGTGAGCACCTCCTTCACACAGTTCTTTGGGGAGGGGGAGGCACTCGAACGGCTCGTCTTCTTCTTCTTCTTCTTCTTCTTCTTCCTCGGTCTCCATAGGCACTTCCTGTGTCGTCTGCGTTTCCGCAGAGACAGGGGTGACGACTGCTTCCGAGGGGGCCGTCTCCTTGTTGTCGGAGGTTTTCCCCGACTGTATGACAACCTCCCTAGCAACATGCGTTGCCGCGTCGGCCAGGGAGGCGGTCGTTTGTGTTGCCGCGTCTACCCCCGTACTGGTGGGGGTCGGTGCCACGTCCGGCGTCGTACGGGACGCGAGGTACAAGGCGACCCTCAGTTGAGTCACCTCCCGACGCGTCTCTTCGAGTTCCGCTCTGAGGGCCGGTCTCTCCTCCGCCATGGCGTATTTTAGCGCCGTGATTGCGTCCTCGTTGGCCTCCCGCAGTGCTTGGCGGAAGGCGCCCACGTCGTCTTGGTGGCGCAGCCCGCTTCCCCCACTAAGGCAGGGGGGGGGGGGGCGGGGTGACCACCATTTCTTCTTCTTGGGCCACCTCTTCGTGTGTGGTGGCCAACTTCCGCTGCTTCCACGTCTTCAGATAGCTACAGCTACGCGCGTTTGCGGCGTGCGAGCCACCGCAATTTACGCACACCGCTGCAGTACATCTCGGTTTGGTGCAGTCTCGTGTGTCGTGCGGTTTCCCGCTCTTAACACACGCAACCACGCCGTCGCATTGCCTGGCTATGTGTCCCAGCTTTTGACACTTGTAGCACTGTAATTGGGCCACAGGCTTCCGCTTCTTCTTCTTGTCGGCGCAGCCGTTGTTCCCGACTGCGTTCAGCAGCGCGAGCCACGGTAACGATGTGAGCCGCAGCGAGTCGAGCAGCGGAGTGCGTGCGTGCGTTGCGTGCGTGACGCCGGGACCCGGCGCCAACGGCCCCCCCCCCCCCCACCACCACCACCCCCACGCCCCGCCGCGCCGATCCGCTCGCGTCTGATTGGCCCAACCGGCGCCGAGGATGCAGAGAAGCCCGTGGTCCAGCGGCTGTAAAAATCCGGACGAGGTGGTGTTACGCCACTACGCGCACGCACTCCGCTGCTCGACTCACTGCGGCTCACATCGTTACCGTGGCTCGCGCACGCCGACGCCACTAGCCAACGCCATGCCGAGAAGTAGGAGTGGAGGAAGAGGCAAGATTGCTGCTGCTGTGGAGCTCCTGCTAAACGCAGTCGGGAGCAACGGTTGCGGCAACAAGAGGAAGAAGCGGAAGCCTGTGGCACAATTGCAGTGCTGTAAGTGTCAAAAGCTTGGACACATAGCCAAAGAATGCGACGGTGTGGTTACGCGTGTTAAGTGCGGGAAACCGCACGACACACGCAACTGCACAAAACCAAGGGGTACTGCAGCGGTGCGCGTAAACTGCTGTGGCTCGCACGCCGCAAACGCGCGCAGCTGCAGTTACCTGAAGACGTGGAAGCAGCGGAAGTTGGCCACCACACACGAAGAGGTGGCCCAACAAGAAGAAATGGTGGTCAACCCGCCCCCCTGCCTTAGTAGGGGAAGCGGGCTGCGCCACCAAGACGACGTGGACGCCTTCCGCCAAGCACTGCGGGAAGCCAACGAGGACGCAATCACGGCGCTCAAATCCGCCATGGCGGAGGAGAGAGCGGCCCTCAGAGCGGAACTCGAAGAGACACGTCGGGAGGTGACTCAACTAAGGGTCACCTTGTACCTCGCGTCCTGCACGAAGACGGCCGTGACAGCGACCCCCACCAGTACGGGGGTAGACGCTGCAACACAAACGACCGCCTCCCTGGCCGACGCGGCAACGCAGGTTGCTAGGGAGGTTGTCATACAGTCGGGGAAGACGACCGACAACAAGGAGACGGCCCCCTCGGAAGCAGTCGTCACTCCTGTCTCTGCGGAAACGCAGACGACACAGGAAGTGCCGATGGAGACCGAGGGAGAAGAAGAAGACGAGCCGTTAGAGTGCCTCCCCGTCCCCAAAGAACTGTGTGAAGGAGGCGCTCACCAAGATCGCCGATTCCCTGCGAGACGGTAGCTACCCACATCATGATCATCCTTACCCTTTCACGGTAGACAACATCCCTCCCCTACCTCACAAACCTTATCCTTTCCACTGGGGATGCGAACCCTTGAACCAGAAGCTGCACGGGAGGGAAATCGTCAGGCGTGGAGATCTGGAGCTCATAAACAAGCACCCGATCTTCACGGACGAGCACTGGAAATACATGACTGAGGAAGCAGTCAAGTACGTCCGGACACAGACGCCGCCAGTGGACTACTCCCGCCTGAAGAAAATAGAATTCGGGCAGCCAGGAAGCAGTAAGAAGAACAAGAAGCCGCCAGAATCAGCCGGCAGATAAGCTTCCTGCATCCACACAAACCAGAGGCCAGACCAACATGCGAAGAAAAACATTCCAAACAGAGAGGACGTCAGGAGGAACAGCTCAACCAGCTTGAACTCATACACCTCGGGCCAAGGTAGGCCCGTCAATATAGTGAGTGAGTGAGTGAGTGTTACGCTACTCTCGCTCGCCGCGCCAACATGCCTGGACGCCCGAAGGGAAGACGAGGAGAACAAGTTGCTGCGATCGTTAGCTTCCTTGGCCAAGCGTCCGGACTGGACAGCAAGCAGAAGAGAAAGAAACCTGTAGCTTCCGCTGTCAGAAGCTGGGGCACTTCGCCGCGGACTGCACAGGAGTACCCGCGTGTTTGAAGTGTGCAAAGTCGCACCTCACACGCGAGTGTACGAAGCCCAAGGAAGCCGCTGCTACACACGCCGCCAACCACCGTGGCTGCAGTTACCTCAAGAGCAGTGGCCGCTGGAAGGAGCGGCACACACACCGACGGTGAATTACCGCGCAAGAAGAGGTGACAATGAATCAAGAAGCGGTAAATGCTCTGGCCTCGCATCACGCCACTGGCACTTCTGCTGGTACTGTCGCGAGTGGAGGACCGTGCTGCAGCAATCCCTACAGCATTCACAAGATCGACGATGCTGTCGCCAACGCAGTTGCCGCTCTCAAATCTGCCATGGCAGGTGAGAGAGCCGCACTTCAGGCCGAGGTGGACGAGGTACGCCTCCAGCTCGCGCAGCTTCGCGAGTTGCTGGCCTGCAAGTCTCGCAAGGGGCGAGAAGTTACGACTGCCACCATCGCCACGCAGACGGACGCTCTCCCGGCTCCTGCGGTAACGCAGGGCGCTGTGGGGGTGGCCACGGAGGTGGCGAATGAGACGTCTGCCCCCTTCTCGAAAGGGGAGGGCCTGCGGAAACAAGATTCCGAGCCAGCTCCACCAGCAATACGAGGTGATGCGGCCAAAGGCATCGACCGCCCGCCCGCCCTTCCGAGGACAAGGCGGGACTGCCGCTGCTGGGAGATGAAGTCACAACTGCTGCGCCCATCCGAGAACAGGACACAGAAGAGGTAGTCAACACGCCGCCAGTAGAGACAGAGATGACTGCGCCAGGACTGCTGAAGATGGTCGCAAAATCATTGCGTGGCAAGTACGCGCATCACAATACCCCGTACCCTTTTACCGCCTCCAATGTTCCTAAACCACCTCTACCCCATAAGCCTTATGATTTCGGCTGGGCAATTGCAAATCTGACCGCCGTCGTTCCTAAGACGGACTTGGGCGTTATAAACCGCCTCCCTATTTTTACCGACTATGACTGGCAGCGCATAACCGCTGCTATTCCGAGAGTTAAGCGGAAGAAGAAGAACAAACATTCCTCTTCCTCGCGCCGCTAGTTTCCTGGCAGCCACTGTATTTTATCCTGTCGAGCTCAGAAAAGTTTTAGCTAGGTCGTTTTTCGCCACCTGCCGCTGAAGATGGAACCGGCGCTCCTACAGCGGCAGTTGGAGGAAATCCGCCTCCAGACCCCTCACGTCGGCCTGATGAGGTCGCCCAGGACCCACAGGGACATGCCCTTGTTCCTTGTGGTTTTAGTCGACAATGTTGACAACCGCAAAATTTTTCAGGTTGAAATCATTGCCGACTTCGACGTCAAAGACGAGCCCAGTGCTTCAACTGCCAGCGCACGGACCACGTGGCAACGCTTTGCAGGATGCCTGTGCGCTGCTGCAAGTGCTCCGAGGAGCACCCGTCGCGGGACTGCCCCAAGAAGAAGGAAGACCGATCGCCGACGTGCTGCAACTGTAACAGGGACGACGTCGCCTGTTACCGGGGATGCGCCGCATTCGAGCGCGGGAAGCGCGCCAGCCGCGTAAACCCGAGCCGCATCTTCGCGGACGTTGCTAAGGGGAAGCCACTCCCCCCCCCCCCCCCCCCCCCCCCCCGCCCTCCTAGAGGCCATGGCCGCTCGCAGGGGAGGCCGCACCGGCACCGCAGCCGTCGCAGCTGCCTTCGCCGGCGGCGCCCCCAGCAGTCGGGGAGGACGGCTTGCCGGCGCACGCGGCTGTCGGGAGGGTTGCCGCTCTCGCAGGGCGTTCCCGGCACGCCGCACCGCTGCCGACTACGGGAAACGTCGCGAAGGAGTCAAACCTTCCCGAAACGGCGAAGGAAGACACCATCGAGCTGGCCGCGCTTCTGCGGTCGCTCAACCAGCTGATGACTCAGCTACCGGTGCTCGTGGAAGCAGTGACGGTGGCCCTCCAGGCCAGCCTTAAAATGGATAACGACCATATTTATGGGTTAACCATTTGCACGTTCAACGCTCGGGGTCTTCCACCCCCAGCAGGGCGAGTTTCGCCAGTTCCTACGCGACGAGGCGGCCGACATCTGCCTCGAGCAGGAGACCTTCCTCAAACCCGGGGTCGACGTGCGAGCAGCAAATTTTTGCTGCTACCGAGATGACAGAGCCATCCACGGGGGCGGCACTGCGCCACCACCGGGTCCAACTGCCGGCTCTCAATGCGCTGGAGGCCACAGGAGTGGCCGTCAACACCATCGCCGGAAAGATTCTTTTCATGTCGGTGTACCGGCGGCCTAGCAGGCCGCTAGACGAAGCCGACTTCGACGTCCTGCTGTCGCTGGAGGGGCGAGCTTTCATAGCCGGGGATTTCAATGCGAATCACACCGAATGGAACTCGCGAACTGTTAGCCGCAGCGGGAGACGTCCCTCCCGCGTTATTCACCGCAACGACGCCATCACTGTGGGGCCGTTTGACCCCATGGCCTTCCCTGCACGGGGACAACCGGACGTGCTCGATATTGCTCTTCTGAAGGGCATCGGGCACTTCGCGACCGCCGAGACGCGCAACGTCCTTTCCTCCGACCACGTACCGGTCATTTTTGGCCTCCACGTGGTCGGAGCTTCTCTTCCAGAGAGCCGTCCGAGCTATCGCAGGCTCGACGCCGAGCGCTTTCCGACGAAATCCCTCGAACTGCTCGAGGACGCGCCAAACCCCACTGTGGTAGGGGCAGACGCCGCCCTAGCATTCTTCACCCGAAGAATACTCAGAGCAGCGGAGGAAGCCACGCCGAGACGTGGCCAAGGACCACGAGACTTCTCGCGACAGCTACCACGCCCTATCCTGGACGCGATCACCGAGAAGAACCGACTGTTTCGTGAATGGCAGCTCACTTCCCAACAAGACACGAAGCACCGCTTAAACCGCATGAGACGGAAAATTAAGTCAGCAGTCAAGCAACACCGGAACCAGGAATGGGAAGACCTTGTGTCTACCCTCAATCCTGAGGATGGCAGTGCATGGATGGTGGTAAAGTCCTTCCTATGCCGGCGACAGAGAATACCGTCTTTACGGGTCGGGAACGACTTCGCCAGCGACCCCGACGCGAAAGCCAGTGTTCCTGGCTGACGCATATGCAGCCAACTTCACATCGGTGGCCGACGTCATCGACAACGACCACATACGGCGGGTCCACGAGCAACTAACAACCTTCCGCGCCGCAAGGGAGGAAGGCGACGTTATCGAGCCGATAACGGAGGAGGAAGTTGCTGTGCAGCTTCACCCGCTGAAGGCTGGAGGCAGCGATGGCGTCACAAAACTCCTGCTAAAGAACCTTCCTCCGCGATTACACCGCCAACTTGCCGATGTTTTCAACGAGATCCTCCGATCAGGTGTCTACCCCTCTGCGTGGAAACACGCAGAGGTCGTGGCCATTCTGAAATTCGGCAAGGACCCACGCCAGGCATCGAGCTACCGACCCACCAGCCTGCTCCCGTCCCTCTCGAAAGTTTTCGAGAGGCTGCACGCGAGAAGACTGATGCGACACGTCAGCCAGGAGGGCATCATCCTGGACGAGCAGTTCGGGTTCCGAGAAGAACATGCCACTTCCCCCCAGCTCCTGCGGGTGATAGAACCGGCGATGAGGTTACTGGAAACAAGGGAATTCTTTGGGGCAGTGTTCCTCGACGTCTCCCGAGCGCTTGACTAGGTGTGGCACGACGGTCTCGAGTTCAAACTTTTTTGAACAAGGGATACCGATGTCCCACACGACGCTGCTGCGGTCGCACCTGACTGAACGAACCTTCCACGTTAGGGCTGACGACGGTACGCCCAGAGACCGGCAGATTCGTGCAGGGGTGCCGCAGGGGTTGGTCCTCGGCCCCTCGCTGTACTCCCTGTACACTTCAGACGCGCCGAAAGTGGCAGGAGTCGAACTGGCGCTGTACGCTGATGATACGGCCCTGTTCACTCGCAGCATGAACGCTCATCATAGGCCAACCACGCGTTGGCCTGACGTGCTGAGGGATTAAGTTTTACTAATCCCCCACCAGAGTGTGTCTTTCTCTTTTTCAGGTTACACCAGCAAGGACCAATCAACAAGAGTGGTCATATATTTTTCTCTCTTTTACAGGAACGCAGGAATGACAAATTTTGTCCAAACTGCATCACTTCGAGCCAAGGATAGGCTCGTCTTTTCAGCGTCAGTGTCAGCGTGTTCCGCCAGTGCAGGGTAACAGCCTCTGGCAAGCCACCAAGCAGTTCACTAAAAGACGCGCAAGGATGCCGCCTCTGGATGGCGAGAGAGGACTAGTGTTCAGCGCCCAAGATAAAGCCAACGCACTCGCCGACGTCTTCGAGAAACCATTCACCCCAGCAGAGGCGCAAGACCGAGAACAGGAGACAATAGTCAGAGAACAGCTAACTGTATTTCTCGCAGCAAAAGATGACGTCGCTGAAGGTATACCTGCCTTCTCCACCGAGGAGGTAGTAAAAGCCATCAAATCTCTACCCACAAAGAAAGCCCCAGGTCATGACCTCCTCACCAACGAACTGCCAAAACACCTGCCCCAGCTAGCGATAGAAAAACTGACGGAAATACTTAACGAGATCACGAGAACACAAAAATTCCCGAAGCAGTGAAAACACGCGGAAGTGGTCGCGATCGGTAAGCCTGGAAATGACCCCTTCTTTCCCACCGAGCGAGGTGGCGCAGTGGTTATCACACTGGACTCGCATTCGGGAGGACGACGGTTCAATCCCGCGTCCGGCCATCCTGATTTAGGTTTTCCATGATTTCCCTAGATCACTCCAGACAAATGCCGGGATGGTTCCTTTGAAAGGGCACGCCCGACTTCCTTTCCCATCCTTCCCTAATCCGAGCTTGTGCTCCGTCTCTAATGACCTCGTTGTCGACGGGACGTTAAACACCAATATCCTCTTCCTCCTCCTCCCTCTTTCCCCAGCACCACCGCCCCGTAAGTTTACTCCCCACTCTCAGTAAACTTCACGAGCGCCTCCTATTGGATCACATCGAACGATACGTACGTAGAGTAGAAATGCTCCCCCAATTCCAGTTCGGATTTCGCAACAAACACTCAGCAACACAACAACTTATGAGAGAAGTCGAAGCCGCCACAGAATCCTTCAAGTGGAAAGGTTTCTGTGGCCTAGTGCTACTCGATGTAGCCAAGGCATTCGACAGTGTGTGGCACACTGGACCCCGAAGGTCGGGGGACGGGAAGGACGTATCACCTCCAATAGGACCATGCCTAGTAATGCACTTTAGTGTTCAAACCAACCTCCGCGTTGAGGATAGGATATTTTTTTTTTTTTTTTTTAAGGGACCCTACACCGGCGATACATCTATCTCCTTCCTATCAACCATTGTAGAATTTGCAACGTATACGCCGGACAAAGCTTGCAGCTGGCGAGTTTGCTTGGTGAACGAGGTTTAGAGGCGGACCGAGTGAGATACACGTCGGCCACGGCGTGGGCGCTCTGCTAGTGGCCATTACGCTGCCCGCTAATCGGCTTACCGCCGCTTTCGCCGTCGCCTCTGGCGTTAACACGCTGGGCCTCGCCGGCGTGTTGGGGCTAATACATACCACTTACTTTCTCCATTACCAACATGTTGCACTTAAGCCTAAATGCTCACAATCACGCGATCATAAATACTGGAAAAAATAGTAAAACAACTATTTGCCTTTTACTTTTTGTTACTGTCCCGATTAACGTTTGATACCGATCGCTTCAGTGAGTAGGCGTACACGGGCCGAGGCTGTCGACATAAATGTTTCAGCACATGGTACTACGTCATATCCTCTTCATTCCCGAAGTATCGTAGGTGGCACGTCCAGGCTTTATACTTTCTCGGGAGTGTACGCAGCTGAACCTTTCCTGGCCTGTGGTATTATCTACGGTACACATTGCACTTGCCACGGTCCACTTGTTCGTCCTTTTCCCGAGCACCAAGAGGTATCAACACTGATTGTAAACTCCGGATTGTGCAACTCACGGATGTCGTGGCGAAATAAAGGTAAAGACATAACCTTTTCTAAATATTAGTACAAGTGTTTTCACGTGCTTTAATAACTTCTGAGAGCTGTACAGACATTCCTCATGTACCTACTAAGATAAATTAATATTGTAACGAATTTATAAGCTTTTAACTTTTGATTCAATACCAACTTTGTCTACGTTAGTGGTGGAGTTAAATTTTCTTTACTTTCATTTCCGGGCTTGACTTCCATGTTCAGAACAGGTCAAGATGTCAAGCAGAGGGCGCAGAGGCCTCACCACTGTACAGTTCGATCAGTGTAAAGTGTTTCTT
Source organism: Schistocerca piceifrons (assembly GCF_021461385.2). Taxonomy (NCBI): domain Eukaryota; kingdom Metazoa; phylum Arthropoda; class Insecta; order Orthoptera; family Acrididae; genus Schistocerca; species Schistocerca piceifrons. The sequence continues at coordinate 766,869,647 of NC_060141.1, read as the reverse complement.
TGCTTCACTGCTCACGGGAACTACTTCACATTCCCACGAAAAATAATATTAAATTTGGAATTAACACTGATCCATCTCGTACATATTAATAAAAATAAAAATTATTTGAGAACATTTGCTATGGTACTTTTGTTTAGGTATTTTGAACTGTTTACGTACAATTGTTGAAACTTTTGGTACCAAGTATATATTTTGACTTATTTTGATCTCTACAGCAAATATGATGAATATGTGCAATGTATGTCGCTGTTTTTTGTGATAAATAACGTGAAGCTGCAAGGCTGTGTGCATAACTCTCCTGTTTAGGTCCTGATGTATCATATATGATGTCATCTATAAAAAGTTCACTGTTGTTGTTCTGGTCTTCAGTCCTGAAACTGGTTTGATGCAGCTCTCCATGCTACTCTATCCTGTTCAAGCTTCTTCATCTCCCAGTACCTTCTGCAACCTACATCCTTCTGAATCTGCTTGGTGTATTCATCTCTTGGTCACCCTCTACGATTTTTACCGTCCACTCTGCCGTCCAGTACTAAATTGGTGATCCCTTATGCCTCAGAACATGTCCTACCAACCGATCCCTTCCTTTAGTCAAGTTGCGCCACAAACTCCTCTTCTCCCCAATCCTATTCAATACCTCCTCATTAGTTATGTGGTCTACCCATCTAATCTTCAGCATTCTTTTGTAGCACCACACCTCGAAAGCTTCTCTTCTCTTCTTGTCTAAACTATTTATCGTTTCACATCCATACATGGCTACACTCGAATCAAATACTTTCAGAAACGACTTCCTGACACTTAAATCTATACTCGATGATAACAAATTTCTCTTCTCCAGAAACGCTTTCCTTGCCATTGCCAGTCTACATAAAAAAAAATTCACTATGATTTAAAATTTTTTTAGGGTGGTTTATTGTTAATGAGCCGTGCTCTCTCCCAACCATGCATTTTCGTGAACTTCGCTGTCTATCTGTGTTTGGTTTCCCGCCCTTGTCGCAGTTACATCGTGGTTCTTCTTCCTTCTACGTGTGGCAGCAGTGATGGGTATCGATATTTGCGCCGTGTACCATCTTTGGTTTGATGAACATGGGTATTTGAAACCACTACTCAACTTTGACGTCCTGGGTCGGTGAACCACGAAGCTCGTAGCGATCGGACTGCTGCCCACACACTCCGGCACTGCGCAGGGGCTGCCAGCGGCCCCAGCTGACTGCACCTCGCGGAGATAACTTCCCTCGTCCGCAACAACCGACCGACTTACTCCAGACCCCCGTGCCGGAAACTATGTTCATGCTGTGGTGGTTGGCTTTGGTGGTTTGCTGTTGGGGAGGTTTTTCGGTCGGCAACACTGAGTGGTTCTACTGCTGATATTTAGCCGCCATGCGGTGCAATTGACTATTTTGGTCGAATACGATTTGAGTACACCAGTGGAATTTTCTGTCTTGTGGCCGTTAGTGTTCCGGTTACCTGCCCTGGGCACTGGCGTAATTTTAGGCAGCGTCCTTTCCTCACCTGTTGTCGCTGTCCAACATGGTATGTAATTTTGACAGCTAATACATACTCCGTTGTGGATTGTCACATTTCTAACATTGCCGGTTTGAGTTCTCATGTACTGATTGACGGGAAGCAAGTTGTTGTGTCGGTCGGTCCGTGGCTGTCCCCTGGTTGGGTACCGACGGATCAAGTATAGTTGGACTCTCCACCTGTCTCACCTAAGTGAACGAGGGCAGATCGACCTCCCTGGAGGCTTTCTGAGTGCCACCGGTGTTTAATTATCTGTTGTTAACTATTTTAAATTTTAGGCTTATGGTTATTTGTTTTGTTTTCTTACAATTTTGCAAAATTAATTTTTAAATTTATCTTTCAAGCTTAAACACTGCAGCCTTCTCCTTTTAAAGATTGTGGTAATATATTTTAAAATTTTGAAGTTTCATTGTGGCCATCAGCCATTGGTATTGCACCGTGCATACATTGCTTCTTTAAATCATTTTATTGCTATCTTAATTGGGTTTTATCTTGTTGATTTTAAGATTTCTTCTTCTGCCTTTAAAGCTCTATGGTAATATATTCTGAAATTTTGGGATTTAATGGTGGCTCTCAGCCATTTGTATTGCACCTTATGTATGTAGTTTTTTGAATCGTTTTATTGGTATCTTAATTGGATTTTTTACTTGTTAAGATTTCTTGTTAGAGGCCTTTAGCCGTGAAAGAGTTGCATTCGGTAAAGATTCGGCTATGTGCCGCTTTGGTTGTAAAGGTTATTAAATTACAATAAATGACAATTAGAAGCAGAAACTTACCTCAACCCTTGGCCCTTTCCCCAATCCTGTTACCTGTTCGGCCCAGCGGGTTTAGTGGGCGTTTCAGTTAAACAGCATTAACGCAAACCAGTTAACACAATAGTAGCCCACTTGTACTTTTAATGTGTGCTCGGTACTGAAGCAGATATTGTGAAATTACTCTCACGGAATAAAACCAATGTTTCTGACATGGTAGTACTGGCCTTCCTCTGCGTCCGCTGGTGTGCTGTGTTGGCGAGCATCAACCTGTACTTCGCGGTGACCTCTGTACTTGCATCGCCTCGTGTCGGGACGAGTGCATGTGTGTTAGCTCTAGGCCCCAAGCAAAGGAAGAGTGTAATAATAATCAATAAGCAGGCAATCTGATTATAGATCATAGACCCTTTGATAATGAGCAACCCACTGGTGTATTCATTTTTTGTTGTAATTTTTTTTCGAGTTCATGTTTTAAATGGTTCCTTCTTTTTCGTCCCGGAGGCATAGAAACATAGAGGATTGCTTTTCCGACAGTTGTGACTGAGCAAGGAAGCGAAAAGTCTGGCGTAGTCTGCCACGACATGCAGGCTTTTGACCCCTGTCCCTCCACGTAGCTGGTAATGGCCTTATTTTCTGTGGTCGGAAACTCGCTTGGGGGCGGCGCCTCCAAAGCTACAAAATGTATGACCGCGCCTGTTTCCACCAGCAATATAACTATTCTGTACTGCGTAGACAACGACTGTCCGCGAAATGGACGGTCATTATTCTGAACAGAGTTCCATTGAGTGTATACTTACTTCACTAAAATGTATCTTCTTAGCTAGCTGATTGTTTTGAAGTTGGCTTCATTGTCTTCTAATAGAAGCACGATAGCGTCCACAAGTTTATTTTATGTGAAGAACATATACTGATGCTAGGATTCTGAAAAATCTGATGAATCGCTAACTGCCAAATAAAGTAAATACCTGCAGTTATAAATATTTGTATTTTCACTCTTCAAATATCACAATAACACAAAGTAACAGTCATTCGCTTCCCTGGTGCACCTCTCGGTGCTGAAAAAAACAAAAATAGCTCCCAAATTAGCTCCCATGTCCTTAAAATATCAATTCATAAAATGACCCAAGTCCCTCCACAAGTAGTAATTACGAAAAATAAATAAAAAACAAATAGAGGGAAATATCTAGTATAGAAAGCAAAAGAAAAGAAAAGGAAAATTTAATTATAAATTTTAGAAAGATGGGAAGGGGGAAAAACAGTAGAAAATATTAAAATATTAGTTATTCAAATACGTAAGAAAATCAATATTATAGTCATAGAACGTAGGTCTGGGACACCAAAGATAGTGTTTATTAAAGTATAAATAGCCATACGTTGTAATTACGATAGTCCAGTCTCTAGTCTGCTCTAGTTCGGACGTTATTTAGGACGTACAGCTTTAGAGAACAACAATTGTGACTTTATTAAACAGAGGTCAAGAATAGATCGTTACTAGATTGTTTTTGAGGAATGTCAATTCAAGACTTTAATTTGGACATTTATCAGATTAGATAAGGTGAATAGTGATCTCTTTGGCTTTAATGTCAATTCGTGTGAATATTTAAACGCTTTACTGAATTGAGAATTTTAACCGGCTTCGGACTTTGAATTGTGATAGTGGGAAACTTTAACTTCACGCGCCTGGTGATCATAGTTAATGGCAGTTTGCGGATATTAAATAGAAGTAACTTATCAGGTTGCCCTCCATGGGGCTGCTCTATCTAACCCAAGAAATAACTTATTTACCGAAAGTGACAGGATATTATCTAACATCTCTGATGTTAGCGGTAATCCTACCTAGACATCTAATTAAAGAACTTCTTTGAATGAGATCGTATAAGTGAACCTATTTATTAATAATTCTTGTCAATAAACTGACATCGTTAATTTGAAACATAATACAAGTCTTGAACATTAATTTAATGTAGATTAATAAACGTTAAGGTTACGTGATCTATGCCAAGAACAAACTAGCGATTCGTATCTAAAACAATTGAACGAAAGCTTAAAGTATCGTCGTCTGTAAACATTGGTAGTAAAGCTACTAAAGATTTTTTCCCTCAGAGTTGGGAAGACTATACGTGTAGTGACCCACGTTTAACATTGGGTTTTAAAAGTAATCAAACTGATACTTAGCCGGGACAATATTAAATAAAAGTAAAACCCTTCAATGACAGTCAATGTGTAAAAAATAAAATCAGACTTTCACGTATAAGACGAAAAAGCGAAAACAGAAAAAGGGCTGCTACACTGAGCTATCAGTTCCAACAACTGTGTCTGCTTTCTACAACATCGCAAATACGAATTGCTTCCAGTACTCCACAAGCTGCCACCAAATGTGTAGTTTTACACAAACTCTTCATTTAAAAAAGAAAATTATCGGTTACCGTCGGTATCGAAGGATTCTAAGTATATCTCAAGCTTGATTAAATCTCCACCACGTTCAGTTTCAGTTTCAAGAGATGCAGCTTCGTCTCCACCGTAGATGCGTTTTGCTATAGGCATTTGCATTTTCTTACAGCCTACCTGTTCACAACATTGAACGGATCATAGCAACTTCGGGCGTGTATGTATACAGCGTAGTTCACACGGTGATGCTACCATCTCTCTCTACAGCCACAAACTGAAGACGCCAGTCAAGAGTAAGACTTCTCCGCGTGACCAGCCGCCGACCACACGGCTCGGCACCTTGTGGCTCATTACTCTCTCTCTCTCTCTCTCTCTCTCTCTCTCTCTCTCTCCGCCTGTCTTTTTCGAATTCCTTCAAACGATCTCCACCTAGCACGGTCAGTCATTCGTCTGACTGGTTCGATGTGGCCAGCTACGAATTTCTCTCAAGTGGCAATCCTTTCTTCTCAGAGTAGCACTTGCAACTTAGGTCCTCAATTATTTGCTGCATGTATTCCACTCTCTGTTTTCGTCTACAGTTTTCACCCTCTACAGCTCCCTCTAGTACCACGGAAGTTATTCCCTGATGTCTTAACAGATGTCCTATCGTCCTGTCCTTCCTTCTCGTCAGTGTTTTGTATGTATTCCCTTCCTCGCAGATTCTGCAGAGAACCTCCTCATTCCGTACCTTACCAGTCCACCTAATTTTCGAAATTCTTCTGTAGCACCACATACAAGTGCTTCGTTTTCTTCTGTTCCGGTTTTCCCGCAGCCGGTGTTTCACTACAATACAGTAAATATTTGCTCCAAACGTACATTCTCAGACGTTTCATCCTCAAATTAAGACCTATGTTTCATAGCAGCAGATTTCTTTCGACCAAGAATTCCCTTTTTGCCAGTACTAGTCTGCTTTTTACATCCTCTCTTCTCCGACCATATGTGCTACTTTGCTTCCAAGGTAGCAGAATTCCTTAACTTCTTCTACTTGGCGACTCCCAGCTATCATGTTACGTTTCTCGGTGTTCTCATTTCTGGCACTTCTAATTACTTTCGTCTTTCTTCGATTTTCTCTCACTCCACATTCTGTATTCATTGGACTGTTCATTCCATTCAGCGGACTCTGTAATTCTTCTTCACTTTCGCTAACGACAGCAATGGTCATCACCAAATCTTAACACTGATGTCCTTCCTGCTTGAATTTTAACCTCGATTCATTCTTTCATTTCCGTCATTGATTCTTCGATGTACAGACGGGACAGTGGTTGCGGAAGACTACATCCCCCTCTCACACTCCTCTGAATCAGAATACTTCCTTTTCGGTCTACCACACTTGTTGTTCTCTGCTGTTTCTAGTACATAATGTATATTACCCGTCTTTAGCTTAACCCTTTTTTCTGAGTATTTCGAAGATCTTGCACCATTTTACATTGTCGAACGCATCTTCCAGGTCGACAAATCCTATGAAAGCGTCCTGATTTTTCTTCAGTCTTGCTTCTGTTATCAACCACAACGTCAGAACTGCCTCACTGGTACCTTTACCTTCCCTGCACTAAACTGATAGTCATTTAACAGATTCTCAATTTTCTTTTCCGTTCTTCCTTATACTATTCTTGTCAACAACTTGGATGCGTGAACTGTTAAGTTTTCTGTACGACAATTCTCGCACTTGCCAGCTCTTGCCATCTTCAAAACTGTGAGGATGACGTTTTTCCGAAACTCTGATGGTCTGTCGCCAAACTCATACATTCTGTAAACTAACATGAATAGTCTGCTTGTTGCCACATCCCCCAGTGATTTTAGATAATCTGATGGAATGTTACCTATCCCTTCTGCCTTATTGGACCTTAAGTCTTCCAAAGCTCCTTTTAATTCTAATCCTAATACTGGTTCTACAATACCTTCTATATCGACTCTTGTTTCTTCTTCTATCATGTCATCGGACAAGTCTTCCTCCTAATAGAGATCTTCAATCTACTCTTTGCACCTGTCTGCTCTCTCCTTTGCATTTAACATTGGAATTCCCATTGCATCCTTAATGTTACCAGCTTAATGGCTCTGAGCACTATGGGACTCAACTGCTGTGGTCATAAGTCCCCTAGAACTTAGAACTACTTAAACCTAACTAACCTAAGGACAGCACACAACACCCAGCCATCACGAGGCAGAGAAAATCCCTGACCCCGCCGGGAAAATGTTACCAGCCTTGATTTTAATTTCACTGAAGGTTGTTTCGAATTTTCTATATGCTGAGTCAGCCCTTTCGATAATAGTTCCTTTTTAGATTTCTTCACATTTTTCATGCATGCATTTCGCCTTAGCGTCCCTGTACTTCCTATTTATTTCATTACTATGTGACTTTTATTTCTGTTTCCCTGAATTTCCCTAAACATTTTTATACTATCTTCCTTCGTCGATCAAACGAAGCATTTCTTCTATTATACATAGGTTCTTCACGGTTACCTTACTTGTACATATGTCTTTCATTCCAACTTCTATAATTCCCTTTTTAGAGCTTTCCACTGTTGTTCAGCTGAAATGCATAATGAGGTACTGATTATCGTAGTATCTATAGCCTCAGAGAACTTCAAGGATATTTCTTCATTCTTTACTACCTCCGCCTCCACTGTTCTTCAGCTGAAATGCATAATGAGGTACTGATTATCGTAGTATCTATAGCCTCAGAGAACTTCAAGGATATTTCTTCATTCTTTACTACCTCCGCCTCCCACTCCTTTGCGCACTGTTTCTTCCTAATTAGTATCTTAAACTCCAACCTACTCTTCATCATTACTAAATAATGATATGAGACTATAACTTGTTCTGGATAGGCCCTACTTTGCAATATGTGGTTTCGGAATATGATCATTATGTAATCTAACAGGAATCTCCACGAATCTTCCTGCCTTTTCTAAGTATACCTCTTCCTCTTGCTATTGTTGAACAGAGTATTCGCTATTACTGGCTGAAATTTACTGCAGAACTCAAATAGTCGTTTTCCTTTCTGATTCCTACCACCAAGCCCATATTCTCCCCTAACATTTTCTTCCACTCCTTCCCGTACAACCGCATTCCTATCTCTCATAACTATTAGACTCTGATCTCATTTTACGTACTGAATTACCCGTTCAGTAACCTTGCATATTTTCTTTATTTCTTGATCTTCTCATTGCGACGTCGGCATGCATACCTGAACTATTTTAGTCGGTTGTGATTTGGTGTCGATTCTGCCAAGAATAACCTCATCACTGAACTGTTCACAGTACCCCACTCTTCGCCCTACTTTCCTTTTCATAAGGAATCCTACCCCATTCATACCATTTTCTGCTCCTGTTGATATTACCCTATGTTCGTCTAGCTAGAAGTCCTTGTCTTCTTTCCATTTCACTTCACTGAGTGAGCCTCAGCATTTACCTCTTCAGATTTTCTAGCTTCCCTACTACGTTCAAAGTTATGACATTCCACGCCCGATTCATGGAACGTTAACCTTTCATTACTTATTCACTCTTTTTGTCATGGTCACTTCCCCCTTGGCAGCCCCTCCCGGAAATCGAACAGGGGACTAGTCCGAAATCATTTGCCAAAGGAGATATCATCAAGCCACATTTTCAGTTACAGACACATTGTGTGTCTTTAATTCAATGGTTTCCACTGCATTCGGCATCATTATGCCGTTCATCATTACTGATTCTTCCTCCAGTTTCCCACGTGAAGAGAGTGCGCTGAACCGCTGTCCGCTCGTCCGCCCTCTTTGACAAGGGTGTTGGCAGAACGAGGCGACTTCATATGCCAGAAATTTTCGGGCGCCGTTTCTGATCATTTTTATTCAAAATTTAAGCAGTGCCCAGATTCAAACCCAGGAGCCAGAAGGTTTTGATTAGTTGTCCGACATGAGACCCCTAGACCACGTGTATTGGTTTGTAGAGCGCTAATAACTATGTACTAGATTGTGTGGTTTCTGTGCACTTTGCCTAAAGTGCCCATACAGGTACTCTGCGTCCTGTAATACTGCGTAACGTCGGTGAAGGCTGACCTCGGTTGAATATTCTGTAACTACGTATAATGTCGGAATATACCTATTTTGTTACCCTTAACTTGGCGTGTTATATACACTCTAAGACGAGAAAACGCCGCACCACGAACGAATTATCCGAATGGGATGCAAATCGGTAGATGTGATGTACATGTAAAGACAAATGTTTACAATTTCAGAATAAATAGATCATTTATTCGAGAAAAAGAGCTTCATAAATTCAGCTAATCAGTAATCTTCGTTGCTCCACCTTGCCCCTTATACAACCAGTTATTCGGCTTGGCATTGATTGGTGCACTTGTTGGATGACCTCCTAAGGGATATCGTGCCAAGCTGTGCCAAACTGGCGCGTTAGATCGTTCAAATGCCGAGGTGGTTGGAGGACGCTGCCCGTCATGCTCCAGACGTTTCCAAATGGAGAGGGATCTGGAGACCTCGCTGGCCAAGGTAGAGTTTGGCAGGCACGAACACAAGCAATAGAAACTCCCCTTGCTGAAATGTGAGCCCAGAATGGGTTGCCGTGAAGGGCAACAAAAGGAGGTGTAGAACATCGTCTACGTACCCGCTGTGTTGTAAGGGTGCCGCGAATGACAACCAAAGAGGTCCTGCTATGAAAATAAAATGGCACCACACACCAGCACTGGTTGCTACCGGGCCGTATGGCGGGAGGGAGTCATGTTGGTATCCTACCACCGTTTGGGGCGTCTCTAGACACGTCTTCGATGACCATTGGGTCTCAGTTCGAAGTGGGATTCACCACTGAAGGCAAATCTGCTCCACTTAATGAGATTCCAGGTGGAATGTGCCCAACACCACTGTAGACTGGCTTGATGATGTACAGAGGCCAATGCAGTTGGAGCGAAGGGTGGCGCGAGGTCAGCCTACTTTCTATGAACCCTCTATTGACGGTCCTTGCGGTCACTGAAGCAGCAGCTGTACGTCGGATCGATGATAAAGATGAATCCGGGGTTCTGAGTGCCTCTCCGACGATTACTCGTTCCTCCGGTTTTGTCGTCTCTCTAGATCGATCGCTTATTTCTCGACGCTGTGTTTGGCCATGGATCGTCCATTCCTGCCAACATTGTTGAATAGTTGCATCGCTCTTATTAAATTGTTGTCCGCCGATTACGTCAACCAGCTTGTTTGGACCCAACTACATGTACTTTCTCAAATGCTGACATCTACATATACTGTTCATGCGCCTGTCTACGAGGCATAGTTACTGTCCAACTGAGTACAAAGAATGAAATTCGCAAAGACTTTATGCCCTAGTATCGACTTGTTCCCTGTTTACTATTCTTGCCAGCTGTGCGGTAAAATTGGGCTGCAGCATCACATATTCGTCCACGGGCCGCCAAAGCCAGAATATTGCGCCAAGCCAAACCACCTACCAGCAATTTCTCTCAAGCGGAATGGAGGGCACTGAGGGAGATCAATGCGGATAAGAGCATTATTGTACTTGCAGCTGATAAAGGAAATGCTACGGTTTTGCTGAACACCGAAGATTATCACAAGAAGGTTAGTGTGCTTTTGGATCCCACTACGTATAAAAAGGGTCCTACAACCAAAATTTTGAGAAATACCAATCAACCGGTAAAAAAAAAAAAAAAAAAAAAAAAAAAAAAAAAAAAAACTACTCTTTCTTCGGATGATAAAAATCATCTCTGCAAAACGGAAGCTTATCCACCCAGACTATATGGACTCCCAAAGGTACATAAAACCACAGGTCCCGTTGAGGCCGATTTAAGTGCTATAGGATCTCCAACACAAGAGGTGGCCAGATATCTCACCTGCTTGCTGCAACCATACATTGGCAGAACGGAAAGTTACATTAAAAACTCGGCGCATTTTATTGAAAAACTGAGGGAGATTAACGACATCCCAAGTGATATTCTTGTGAGCTTCGATGTAGTGTCATTGTTCACCATGGACCCTGTAAACTAAGCTATTTCATATATAGCAGATATTTTTCCTACTGACATAGTGGCTTTATTTAAACGCTGCCTGACGACAACTTATTTCCAGTACAACAACGAGTTTTACGAGCAGATTGACGGGGTGGCGATGGGAAGCCCTCTCAGCCCAGCTGTTGCCAATTTATTTATGGAGATCTTCGAAAAGCGAGCGCTGCAGACCGCCAGTAAAAAGCCAGCTAAATGGTACCGCTATGTTGATGACACATTTGTAGTGTGGACTCATGGTGAAGAGGAGCTGGATGTCTTCTTGATGCATCTGAACAGCATTAACCCGAAGATACAGTTTACGATGGAGAAAGAGAGCAACGGTCGACTCAATTTCCTGGATGTATCGGTAATTAAACGGGTGGATGGGACGCTGGGTCACAAGGTATATAGAAAGAACACTCACACGTATCGATACCTCCACAAGGAATCTAACCATCATCCTAGGCAAAAAAGAGGTGTCTTGAAAACCTCGGTGGACAGAGCCAACAAAATCTGCGAGCCGGCTTACTTGCAAGATGAACTTAATCACTTATGGTCAGCGTTCATGAAAAACGGATATACCAGCAAGGAAATTAATCGAGCCCTCCATCAAAGAAGAAAAGAAGCCAGAAATCCAGAGCAACAACGGTCATCTACTGGAAAAGTTTTCCTACCGTTGATTAATAAAGTCACGGACCGTATCGGGAAAGTTCTGGCCAAGTGTGGAATCGAAACAATCTTCAGACCCACCAAGAAGATTAAGTAATATTTAAGAACTTCAGAAGACGCCCGACACCCCCCAGCAACACGTGGGGCATACAAAATTCCATGCAGTTGTCGACAAGTATATATTGGAACAACGAAAAGAAGTGTAAACACCTGCTTAGCCGAACATAAAAGAAACTGTCGCTTAGGACACATCGAAAAATCGGCCGTTGCTGAGCATGTTTTTCGAGATGGGAACCGCGAAATTAAGTTTAATGAGACAAGCGTTCTAGCACGAACATCCCATTATCATGCGCGCATGTATAGAGAAGCAATAGAGATTCAGAAACACCGTAACAATTATAATGGGAAAGAGGAAGTTTTAAAGTTGGACAGAATATGGAATTCGACGTTGCACCAGCAGAATGACAGTCGATTACTCTTAATCGAGAATGATGATGCCTTCCACAGATAGCCATACCATCGGCATCACGTGAGCCGGACGACCTCAGAAGATGTCTCCCGCAGATGGAGACGAAAAGTTGGCGGAAATTTTATACATCGACCACTGCGTCTCAGCCCGGAAGTTTTAACTGAAGAAAAAAGTTTATAACGTATAAAATTCATGTTTGACATCAGCTGCTTTTATTTTAAACCTAAATATCAACCAGTTTCAATCATGGACCATCTTCACGGATACCGGTTAAAATGGTTTACCCCTTCTCATTACATTTGTCATTACTTAAGTAATGTGTAGAGCATGTTATGAATATAAATATACGGCAAAGGCTTTTAGAAGCAAACATACTAATAGTGTATACAGAGCAGTACTGCTGCGGCTGATATTTGGGTTTAAAATAAAAGCAGCTCATGGTCAAACATGCATTTTATACATTCCTTGACGGCTGCTGATAGTCACTTTCCAAAAATGGTTGGAAGTTCACAATCTTGTCCTTTCCAACGATAGCTGTATGAATATTAATTAGTGATCAATTTGCATAACTCCTGCGACATTTTTTTGTCAGATGGTGTAACCACACACGGTGTTGGCGGTATAAGTGCAGATATTGTGTTCCCCTTTCAGGGTGTTAGTTGCTTTTTCTCTGCGTCCAGCAGTCTTCCCCCAAATACGCCACACAGTTTATTACCCGATGTTTTCTGCACGGTCGTAATTGCACCAGTAAGTGGACTATGCCTGTCAGTTTAGACTAAACGTTTGCGGCCATGCGCCAATGCTTCAACACCTCACCTGCTCCCTAGGAGAAAATAAGCATATAATGGCTTGCTCTTACCACATGTACTTGGAAGTAATAACCAACCTAAAAACATGCTACTCCTAATAGCTATAATTAGTACTCTGCGAATAAAGCAAACATCAGTGTAATGCTGTTCAGTAGCGTCTCCTCAGTCAGGAATAAACCGCAATCGCGATAGGCTACAATCCGACCTTTATCAAAGTTGGAAACGCGCCTCCTTACACGAGGCATCACAACAACGTTTCACCAGGCAAAACCGGTCAACTGCTGTTTGTGTATGAGAAATCGGTTGGAAACTTTCCTCATGTCAGCATGTTGTAGGTGTCGCCATCGGCGCCAACATTGTGTGAATGCTCTGAAAAGCTAATAATTTGCTTATCACAGCATCTTCTTCCTGTCGGTTAAAATTCGCGTCTGTAGCACTTCATCTTCGTGGTGTAGCAATTTAAATGGCCAGTAGTGTATTTAAAAGACTTGACCGCGTCCAGCAGGACACAAGTAATACTGTATCCGAACACTACGGGTTTGATCTTACTACTCATCCGCATTAACTTACTTTTTTCCACATTTAGTCCTAGCTCCCATTCATTCTATCAACTGGAAATATTGTCTAAGTCGTCTTTTATCTTCCTACAGGCACTCAACTTCGACGACGTACTTTTGTGAGAGATTTTGTAAGGTGTCAGGCAAATCCAACACCTTCCATGAAAACCCTAACATGATAAGCAAATCCAGTAGTATGTCACATAGCTCCGAATAAATCGTGACATTAAAATTAACCAAAGTAATAAGAGTAACGAGTGAGCAAATGGAATACCACAGACTAACACAAGAACGCCTAGATGCATGTCATACCTTCCCACCGTGAGACAGACGCAGTTCCGAGGGGAGAAACGAGAAGCCGAGAGCAGAACCGTGTTAAGCTGGAAGGCCCTACGATAAGGGACGGACACCCACGTACCAGCTAACCGCTAGGACCACCCCCCAGCCCATGTTAAAAGCTAGAGCTCTCCAGAAGAACAGTATAGATCTTACGATAACGCTAAAAGGACCACACCAGCTGCAAGTTTTAGCGTGAGACTTTTTCGCGTCTCTGTTACGTTGCAAACTTTGCCCCACCACGAAAAGTATAATGTTTCTCATTGGATAGACAGAATTTTTGTAGGCGGAGCTTAAGGTTAACATTGAGACCCTGATTGGTCAGATGAAAACACAGCCAGATAGTTTTTTTAAACCAACTTCTGTAAATTGTAGTAAGGAGAAGTTAGGAGTGAATTGCTTCCGAGACGGCTAGGTGAGCAGAGCTGTGCTGTCCTCCGCCCCCTGACGAACACAGACAAGGTAATGAACGCACGCGATGCCGCATAACAGCGCATAAAGCTTCACTGAGAACTGCAGAAGTCGCATCTGTTACACCCCTTTTTTGCGTAATACTAGTGTCGATCGTCAATTAAAGCTCATGGTGTTCACATTTGCCACTTCAAGTAAAAATCTGAAACGCGATGATTTCTCTGTTATATAGTTATTGAGAAGCCACATCAGCCACTGTAATTTACGACAAGTTAGATAAGTAATTAAAGATAATTCAGGGTCACTGTAGACCATTTTGATAGTTTTCTCTTTTGTGAAACTTAATTTAAACCTAGATTATAGATGTGATATGGCATAGGTCATCCTTCGATCCATTGTAGAACTTGGAAACCCATTCAGGGAATATTCGTTCACATTTCTGTTGAACACAGTTGGCTTTTACCATCCTGTATTAAAACATTTCCTTTTATCAATAGTGCAATTTATAAACAATGTTTTGTGAGTAGAATAAAATTTCCAACGGTAAACTTAACCGCTTTTTCGACGTTATTTTACCAGCTAACTAAAAATAGGAAAGCCTTGAACCCCTTCCACTAAATTTAGTTAGTATTAAGATTCTTTTACAAGGAGTGCAGTGGAGCTGACGCTGAAATCATTAAGTATTTGGTTAGATCGTCGCTAGTCTCACTGAACTCTTCTGAGCTCTACATGTCATGTGTGGTCTGGCGTCTCCTTACCAGCAACAGGTCCCAGGTTGAAACTAGACAATTCCCTAAAAAGCACGCTCAGAGCGTCGTTGCGCGAAAGTGGTAGGGAGACACGATATAGAACAAACAGACACCACGAAGAATGTTAGAATTTCTATAACATTCTGCTATGGGAGTCACTGAAGGCTTCAGGCATAGCGCTCTTGGCAACGAAATGCGTGTCAGTCAGTATCTGTGTACAGCCATATGTCTTGTTTTACATCTGTTTCTTTAGGGATTTCATTGAACTGACTGTATAGCATTGAGGGCCCCTCCCTTATGCACTGCTCTACGACATACTCATCTATCCAGTGCACGGTAAATTATTTTTTGAAACTTCAGGTGGAAATAGTTTGCGAACATGGTTTTTCGCTGCCGACATTCTTGAACAAATGATCCTTGGGCGTTTGATGCTGAAGTGCAAGAGAAATAAATGAGGCATCCACAGTCCAACGAAATCAGCATCGCTAGCAATGTCCTTTAGTCGCAGACATCGACGTAATCTTTGGTGGCATATGAAAGTTCCATGACTCCTTGACGTCTCTCTGACATAATATTGCCCTACCACACCTAATCTGACTGCCACAGTTTTCCTATCCCAGGCAGCCTGAATGAGAAGAGCTTGAACCAGCTACCGGTCGAGATAAGTATGAAAGGCCGTCGGAATCTCATATTAATGTTCTCCACAGCATCAGACCATGGGGAAGGCATGGAATACCACCCTACTTGCAGTGAGCTAATGATTTCAGTGGATCCTGGGGAAAGGTGGTCGAAATAAAGATTTAGAAAGTAAACAAAGTGATGTATTCTGAAACCAGTACAGAACAATATACCCTTAAACAAAGGCAGCCTCCACTAGCATAAACACGTTCGCACAACGGTATACGGACAGGGTGTTGAATACAGCTACACACGTTTAAATTGGGACAGTTTGGAGAGAAAATACTGAACCGTGAGAACTAGGTTTATGCAACAAAATGGGGTGACAGACCTCGGTGGGCCTTACTGCACGGCTAGCGCGAAATACTCGCTATCGCCAAGCAACCAAAACGGCGATCACTACTTTACTGCGCCCGAAGTAACGAACGGTTAAGATTTACTGCAGCATGACGGTCGCGGGCGAGATGGTAGCTAGTGATCCCTTCAAGAAGGTGTTGCAGAATGTCCCGTAGCAGTGGTACTGAGGTGTTTTGTGAGCTGGCCGGCACCTCACACTAGTGTGCCTACGGCCGAAAAAAGTAGTTCTGGTGCCAACTTTCTGGGTGGTCAAGCAGGTAACTCTCGCCTGCTGGGCCAACAAAACTCGCCGTTTCCTTTCTGCCCGAGGTTTTCTAACCTGGAGGAGAATCGGCAGTTGGAGCGGTTGGCTATTCTGTACTCTCGCGCTGTTCAATACCAAGAACTGTATTCTTTTTAACGGCCGCCGCCATTTTGAACAATTTATTAATTCCTCTCCAAATGACGGCAACCTAAATCTGTTTACAGATTTCCGTTCCTCTGTATCTAGAGAATCATTATTATAAACATCCTTTCCTTTCCGCAATTCGCGATTGGATTTTTGTATATGTCGACATTACATTGATACGCAGATTATGGATACAGTAGCGGCTTGGCCCTCATCAGAAAGTCCCGAAACTGTCACCTGATTTCGTATTTATTAATATCTTCTCGATTCATCCTTTTGTTTCCGGCGGCCAACGCGTTCGTCACGACACAGGGCGTTCTTGGGAGGGTTCGTAACACGATCTATTACAACGTGACCAAGTAAATAAAGTACCAAAAGGACTCATGAGTACTGTAGCAGTTTAGCAACATATACGCATCAGCAAAAGTATTGCAATGTCGTGCAGGTGTGTTGCTATTGCGACTGTCACTGCACTGATCGGAAGGTCGCCTCTAACATTGTTTATGGACATATACACAGTTCTCATGTGCTCTATCTGCTGTCATAACGCCGCACACGAGTGGATTCCAGTATTTCGGTTGCAAGCAAAGCACCAGTAGGAGCGCATTAGAGACGTCTGTGGAACCGTAGAGCGAACATCGATCATGCCACGAACAACGATCGCGACAAATGATCGGGTCCGCATCATCAAGTTACACGCAGAAGGCATGCCAACCTCGGAAGTTGCTCGGCATGCCCACTAGAGTCAAAAGTGATGTCTTAGGGACATGGAACTGGTTCCAACTGACTGATAATGCTGAGGGCTTACACCGGACAGGCAGTCCACGCTCGATGGGGGCATGGGATAATCGATATCTACGTCTATTGAGTCAAAGAAACAGTGGTCTGAGTGCTCCAGAACTGAATTCGGCGGTCGAAGAGGTTACAGAACATCAGGTGTCGTATCAAACTGTTAGGAGACGATTGCCGGCTGCCAAACTCCACTATCGGCGACCATGGTGAGTACCACGTCCTACAACACAGCACCATGGATTCCACTACACTTGGGCAAGAAATCATGGAGGACTGGCGTCGGGAGTTGGTTGCAGACAAAACCTGGTTATGTTTGTACCCTCATAATCACAGACAACGTGCCTGGAGGCAACCAGGTAATATCGAACGCCTCCAGTGCTGTGCCCCAAACGTGCTTTTCTGGGGTGGTACTTCATGGGGCCACCATACACCTCTCGGTGGTTGTTGAGGGTGCTCTCGCTGCTCTACAGTACAGCGACGAGATTCAGCAGGCAGTAGTGGGACCATATCACCAACATTAAAGTGACAGTTTGATCTTGATGGATGGCAACTCGCGTGCCGAATGTACTGTTCTCGTGAAGACATTCCTTCGGCATGCTAGGATCACCGGTCTGGAATGGCTTGCGTCTTCCCAGGACATGAACCCAATCGAACATGAGTGGTATCGATCAACAACGCCCATGTACTCCGCCCTACTTTCGCAGAATCACCACTGGTTGGTTGGCTGCTTCAATGGTCTTATCGGTGGTATGCCATGACAGATTCAAGCCTGCATCCGGCAAGGGGACATTCCACCTTGTATTGACGTTGCTCAGGAGTGTTGTGAAAAACACCCTATAGGAAACAGACAATACTGTCATTACACAATATTTTTTTGTTTGGTGGTCTGCACACATTGAAAATGAATGCACAGGGTGTCTCAAACCTTTTAGGTCAAACTGAAACAGGTGATAGTGGGTCTGCAACCATTTATATTGAGGTAAGGAACCAGTGGTCCAAAATGTATATTACTGTGTTACAGACATGTACAGCGTACACCACATAACAAGACTGTAGCTCATAGTAATTGTTCAAAGTGACGACCACCGTCTAAATGCCTGCATGACAATGGTGCATGAAGTTCTCTCACAGATCCCTAGTGTCTGTTGTACCAGGAGGCAGGCATCTTGGACCCCAGAAAAAACGATTTCATCCGTTTCTACAGGGATTTCATACACCAACGTCTTGACAAAACTCCAGAGGAAAAAGTCCAGAGATGTGAGATCCTGCGATCGTACTGGCCTAGGGACACCACCTTCCAACCCAACGATGAAGGTATGTGTTGTTCAGGTGGAGATTATCACTGAAGTGGGCTGTTACATCATCATGTTGAAACCACACCCTTTTGCAGACAAAAAGGGGTGTACAGTCTCCAAGAACTGTGGATACGGTCTCCAAGAAGTGTGGTAGCACATCGTGCAGAAACACCAGGTAACGCGGATCAGTCATACAAGGAGGCAGCGAATAAAGTCCTATAGGTGATCTTGGACAATTTCTGGCCACACATTAAAACAGAATCGTTGTTGGTGGCCAACAATGTGTGTTGTGTGGGGACTGTCCTCGCTCCAGAGATGGATGTTTCCACTTCTGAAAACACCATCATGGGTCCAGAATGAGATTTTCACTCTGCAGCGGAGTGTGCGCTGATATGAAACTTCCCGGCAGATTAAAACTGTGCGCGACCGAGAGTCGAACTCGGGACCTTTGCTTTCGCGGGCAAGTGCTCTACCAACTGAGCTACCGAAGCACGACTCACGCCCGGTACTCACAGCTTTACTTCTGCCAGTACCTCGTCTCCTACCTTCCAAACTTTACAGAATCTCTCCTGCGAACCATCATGGGTGAATGTATAAAAACTGTACGAAGTGCGGCACTACAGCACAGTGATGGATAATCCATTCACGGAAGTGAATTGGGACTCAAAATCAGTTGGTTCCACTGCTTGCATACGTTCTTTATGACAGATATCTCTCCCACTAGTTCTCTCCATACTTTATCTTTCGAAGTGCGCGTTTCATGGGCAGGTTGTCGGGTGGTCGGCCATACGATCTGACATCATCTCCTCAAAGTCTGGTGTTCTGACATGTCTTTGGCAGGAACCTTGGCGTCTCTGTGGCGTGAATGACCCCGCCTTTCGTATGTTGGTACCCATCGAGATAAACGTTTTCCAGTTAGGATGACACCTGTTGGGAAAGCGTTCTCTCTACATTTGTGCTCCGTTACGGGCACTGCATCTGCCACACCATCTATTACATGCATATCTGTCATCCATGGTGACGAGTAGTGTTCCATCTTTGACTATGTGTCATAAATTGTATACGGTAACACACCTCAGCATGAACACATCACAAACCGTCTGATGCAATGGACAACTGACACTAGCGATGGTTGTGTGAACGTGGCACAGGTTAACGCGCTGGTGCGATGCATGCAGTTGTTACATGACGTACATGCTCTGAGCTAACTTGTGCACAGTATGTCTGTTTGGTGGTCAGCAGTGAATGCTGTTTATCACCCGCTGCCTATTCCAGTGTACAACAGACATCAGGGACTTTTGCGAGAGTGCAGCAGAACTGCATGAGCCGTTTCAATACACACTACTGGCCCTTAAAATTGCTACAACAAGAAGAAATGCAGATCATAAACGGGTATTCATCGAACAAATATATTATACCAGAACTGACGTGATTACATTTTCACGCAATTTGGGTGCATAGCTCCTCAGAAATCAGTACCCAGAACAACCACCTCTGGCCGTAATAACGGCCTTGATACGCCTGGGAATTGAGTTAAGCAGAGCTTGGATGGCGTGTACAGGTACAGCTGCCCATGCAGCTTCAACACGCTAACACAGTTCATCAAGAGCAGTGACTGGCGTATTGAGACGAGCAAATTGCTCGGCAACCATTGACCAGACGTTTTCAATTGGTGACAGATCTGGAGAATGTGCTGGCCAGTACAGAAGTCGAACATTTTCTGTATCCAGAAAGGCCGGTACATGACCTGCTACATGCGGTCGTGCATTATCCTGCTGAAATGTAGGGTTTCGCAGCGATCGAATGAAGGATAGAGCCACGGGTCGTAACACATGTCAAATGTAACGTCCACTGATCAAAGTACCGTAAATGAGAACAAGAGGTGACCGAGACGTGTAACCAATGGCACCCCGTACCATCACGCCGGGTGATACGCCAATATGGCGATGACGAATACACGCTTCCAATGTGCGTTCACCGCGATGTCGCCAAACACGGATGCGACCATTATGATGCTGTAAACAGAGCCTGGAGTCATCCGAAAAAATGACGTTTTGCCATTCGTGCACCCAGGTTCGTCGTTGAGTACACCATCGCAGGCGCTCCTGTCTGTGATGCAGCGTCAAGGGTAGCCGCAGCCATGCTCTCCGAGCTGATGGTCCATGCTGCTGCAAACGTCGTCGAACTGTTCGTGCAGATGGTTGTCGTCTTTCAAACGTCCTCATCTGTTGACTCAGGGATCCAGACGTATCAGCACGTTCCGTTACAGCCATGCGGATAAGATGCCAGTCATCTCGTCTGCTAGTGATACGAGGCCGTTGGGATCCAGCACGGCGTTCCGTATTACCCTCCTGAACCCACCGGTTCCATATTCTGCCAACAGTCATTGGATCTCGACCAACGCGAGCAGCGATGTCGCGATACGATGAACCGCAATCGCGATAGGCTACAATCCGACCTTTATCAAAGTCGGGAACGTGATGGTACGCATTTCTCCTCCTTACACGAGGCACTACAACATCGTTTCACTAGGCAACGTCGGTCAACTGCTGTTTGTGTATGAGAAATCGGTTGGAAACTTTGCTCAAGCCAGCACGTTGTACGTGTCGCCAACCTTGTGTTAATTTTCTGAATCACTTGCATATCATAGCATCTTCTTCCTGTCGGTTATATTTCGCGTCTGTAGCACGTCATCTTCGCGGTGTAGCAATTTTAATGGCCAGTAGTGTATGTACTGAGACAGGCGGTCGTCACTTTGAGCATTTACTATGAGTTATATTGTTGTTATGCAGAGTACGCTGTTTATGTTCAAATGGTTCAAATGGCTCTGAGCACTATGGGTCTTAACATCTGAGGTCATCAGTCACCTAGAACTTCGAACTACTTAAACCTAACTAACCTAAGGACATCACTCACATCCATGCCCGAGGCAGGTCGCGCGGTTCCAGAGCGTAGCGCCTAGAACCGCTCGGCCACCCCGGCTGGCTGCTGTTTATGTCAATAACACAATAAATATACAACTCCGACCATTGGTTCCCTATCCCAATAGAATCAGTTGTTGACCCCCTATCACCTGTTTCAATTCGACATAAAAGATTTGAGACACCCTGTATACGAATGCCTCGGAACCAGTTTCTGTTTTGTGTGCCATGAATTTCGAAATAAAGGGGTGACGTAAAATTTCTGATGCGTTTGTAGATTTTCCTGTCCATGGAAAGATTGTGTGGCACACTTAGGTACATAGTCTGTTAGAGGGAACCTGTTTTACAGGCGGCTTATACCGACCCAGCTGTAGAGAGCTTACAGCTTCGTGCTCAAATAATTCCGCTGGCTCTTCAGAGCATTTCGCTTTGGGGCTCTTGCGGATTTCCCCAGCAGCCTGGACTGTCCGCCTGGCGGTGCGTCCTCCATATCGAGAGCTTCCGCGGCATCTCCGGCCGCCGTGCTGCTCCGTCCTTTGGCCCCGGGTGACCTGCACAGTGGCTGAGTGCAGTGGAGAGGCGTGGGATGGCGCTCTCCCCGGCTGCGGCGGCGCGTGCTGTTTCATGTCGCAGGCCGACCCGTCTAACGGCGGCTGCCGGAGCCTTGCCAACTAATCGGCTTTCCGGGCACGTTTGGGGGCCACGGGCATGTGAGCAATACTAATTTGCGAGGACGCTGTTTTTTAAAAACGAGTTCATCATTCCACATTCAGGCTAACGTCACCGGAAACGAGGTTAGCCATCTCTCTCTCTCTGTCTCTCTCTGTCTCCCCTACCGCACTCCTCCTTTCGCTCTTTATCTCTCTCCCTCTCTCGCTCTCTCTTCTGCCCCGTATAGCTGTTTCTTTTTTTTTCCGCCGTCCGCCGACTTTGCGCGAGTGGTTAGACTGGTCGCAAAAAAATTGCAAAAGCGCAGAGTGTGCCGAGCAAATTAAATAACTTTCTGCGAGTTCACATAAATTTAATTACACGGGTGGAGCAACGCGCTTTCTTCCATCTCTCTCTCTCTCTCTCTCTCTCTCTCTTTGAAGAGCGGATTTCCTGTGGCCGACGGCCGTGCTGCTCTCCATGTGCATGTGTGTCTGCGTGTGTATGTTTGAGTGAGACAGAGAGAGAGAAAAGGTCAGTGAGGAAGCGCAGGACTTGTGGCATCCTTTGAAATTATCGCCAATCGGCGCACGTAACATTTCAACAGCACCGTCGTATTTACCTCAGTAAGAGTACTTTCTAGTACGTATTTGTAATAGCAGATTCCAAACAAAAGAAAGGTAAAGTAGGGTGGGCGAATAGCAGGTGCTACCTCTGTGACGAGAAATTTCAAAAACTGTCGACGACTCTTACGAGTAGCAGACATCTCCATTACTGCAAACGAACAAATGCGTCTTTAAATTGATCATTAGGTTTGATGCTGCGAATCGGCAGTTACACATAACTTTCAATAAAAGGAACACTTCAAATGAGCATACATACGTATGACTGAGGTATCGAATGCATATGAAACTGTGTCTCGTTTTCATTTCAGTCACTTTTTATTGAGAAGTTTGTTATCTGCTTCGTGCGTTAAAGGAAGCATTAAATCCAAATTTTGTTTCTGTTAAAACGAATTGCGTTTAACACTTGCAAGCTTCGGCTTGTAAGCTTCAGAACTTCTTCTCGAGGGCAGCGAAGCACCCGTGGCGGATGTGAAGTTTGTTATTTTATGTTTTCCTTTTATGAGGGATACGTAAACTACTGAATCACACTATCTCATTTCCATTGTACCTTCACACCAGAATGTGATATTTTATCTAACAGCTTGAAATTTTCCCAACGTCTTTTCGATGGCAGCGAAGCTCGTGCAGGGGATTCGAAGTCAATTTTTTATTTTTCCCTTTATCAGAGATCGCCAAACTACTGAATCGTGGATCATAGTCGCAACTTTTACTTCGTGTTCATTGTACTCTCACCAGCAAATCGCGAACATTATCCCGATCATGTGCCACACTTACTGCTGGACTATTATTACACTGGTACAACCTAAATAATCAAATTTCAACATTTTCTTGTTAACAAAATACACAACGGACGCAGGGCTTGTGTGCCTAGCCACATAGGGCAGTCGTAAGGTGAAGCTGCAGCTGCGATCGTTACCCTGCGGCCACACCAACGCATTTTTAAGGAAAGCTGTGCTGTACCAACTGTTCGTTTCAACAATTTCAACCCTACTCCACAACACCCATCAAAATACACTCCTGGAAATTGAAATAAGAACACAGTGAATTCATTGTCCCAGGAAGGGGAAAATTTATTGACACATTCCTGGGGTCAGATACATCACATGATCACACTGACAGAACCACAGGCACATAGACACAGGCAACAGAGCATGCACAATGTCGGCACTAGTACAGTGTATATCCACCTTTCGCAGCAATGCAGGCTGCTATTCTCCCATGGAGACGATCGTAGAGATGCTGGATGTAGTCCTGTGGAACGGCTTGCCATGCCATTTCCACCTGGCGCCTCAGTTGGACCAGCGTTCGTGCTGGACGTGCAGACCGCGTGAGACGACGCTTCATCCAGTCCCAAACATGCTCAATGGGGGACAGATCCGGAGATCTTGCTGGCCAGGGTAGTTGACTTACACCTTCTAGAGCACGTTGGGTGGCACGGGATACATGCGGACGTGCATTGTTCTGTTGGAACAGCAAGTTCCCTTGCCGGTCTAGGAATGGTAGAACGATGGGTTCGATGACGGTTTGGATGCACCGTGCACTATTCAGTGTCCCCTCGACGATCACCAGTGGTGTACGGTCAGTGTAGGAGATCGCTCCCCACACCATGATGCCGGGTGTTGGCCCTGTGTGCCTCGGTCGTATGCAGTCCTGATTGTGGCGCTCACCTGCACGGCGCCAAACACGCATACGACCATCATTGGCACCAAGGCAGAAGCGACTCTCATCGCTGAAGACGACACGTCTCCATTCGTCCCTCCATTCACGCCTGTCGCGACACCACTGGAGGCGGGCTGCACGATGTTGGGGCGTGAGCGGAAGACGGCCTAACGGTGTGCGGGACCGTAGCCCAGCTTCATGGAGACGGTTGCGAATGGTCCTTGCCAATACCCCAGGAGCAACAGTGTCCCTAAATTGCTGGGAAGTGGCGGTGCGGTCCCCTACGGCACTGCGTAGGATCCTACGGTCTTGGCGTGCATCCGTGCGTCGCCGCGGTCCGGTCCCAGGTCGACGGGCACGTGCACCTTCCGCCGACCACTGGCGACAACATCGATGTACTGTGGAGACCTCACGCCCCACGTGTTGAACAATTCGGCGGTACGTCCACCCGGCCTCCCGCATGCCCACTATACGCCCTCGCTCAAAGTCCATCAACTGCACATACGGTTCACGTCCACGCTGTCGCGGCAAGCTACCAGTGTTAAAGACTGCGATGGAGCTCCGTATGCCACGGCAAACTGGCTGACACTGACGGCGGCGGTGCACAAATGCTGCGCAGCTAGCGCCGTTCGACGGCCAACACCGCTGTTCCTGGTGTGTCCGCTGTGCCGTGCATGTGATCATTGCTTGTACAGCCCTCTCGCAGTGTCCGGAGCAAGTATGGTGGGTCTGACACACCGGTGTGAATGTGTTCTTTTTTCCATTTCCAGGAGTGTAGTACAAATTCATATCTCAACTAGCTCCGCAGATGCGAAGACATTAAAACAATGTATTATAAGATAAAAGAAATCATTTAGATAAGGGAAACGAACATTTAATTCCGTTGCGAGACTGGAATTCCATTGTACGGAAAGGAAAACTAATAGGAGAACGTCGACTGAGGAAAAGGAGGATGAACCTCCCTGGTAGAATTTTGTACACAGCATAATTCAATCACAGCAAATATTAGGATTAAAACTCATGAAAGAACGTTGTATACCTGGAAGGCGCAGGAAAATTTCAAACAGACTACATAATTGTAAAGTAGAGATCTCAAAACCAAATTTTACACTCAGAAACACTTCCAGTGGCAGTTGTGGATTCTGACCATAATTT
Source organism: Schistocerca piceifrons (assembly GCF_021461385.2). Lineage (NCBI taxonomy): Eukaryota > Metazoa > Arthropoda > Insecta > Orthoptera > Acrididae > Schistocerca > Schistocerca piceifrons. Next base: position 766,844,455 of record NC_060141.1, on the reverse strand, counting down.
ACTGGCTATGAATTGCAGATTAAACCTAATGATATTCAGAATGTTAGGCACTTAAGGAGATGTGACCTGGACAAGTTGAAAGAAACAGAGATTGTTGGCAGTGAAGCACCTCCTTTTCTTTTCTCCCAGTAACTCACCGAAATATCTTAACACAAGCTTTAAATAAAAAGTTAATTCAAGTATTACTGAGGACGAGGAACCGGGGAATATGAATCACCCAAAAGCTTCACTTTAAGTCTGCATTTATTGCAACACAACCAGTTAAACCACAAACAATTACGTGTTGCAATAGATTAGGTAGGTCACAGCTATACTGGCAACAATTTACATAAAACAGATTAAGCCTTGAAAATTTAGAAAATTTAAATTCCACGAAAATTAGGGAATAAACTGTTAAATTGAAGAACAATTTGACTGGTATACATTATAGCACTGAATCACTTTTCGACGAGATAAATTGTAGAACACGGAGAACTAAGCCAATTCGCGTGTTACAGGAAGCCGGATCAGTTAGTTTAATTTGAGAGTGATATTTCAGTGGCCTTACTTGAACACTAATTAAGACAGAATAAATCTAGCATCCATTAAAAGGGGCATATATATTAAAACATGGAATAGAACAATGAATTATATATATATATATATATATATATATATATATATATATTGTTGTTGTGGTCTTCAGTCCTGAGACTGGTTTGATGCAGCTCTCCATGCTACTCTATCCTGTGCAAGCTTTTTCATCTCCCAGTACCTACTGCAACCTACATCCTTCTGAATCTGCTTAGTGTATTCATCTCTTGGTCTCCCTCTACGATTTTTACCCTCCACGCTGCCCTCCAATACTAAATTGGTGATCCCTTGATGCCTCAGAACATGTCCTACCAACCGATCCCTTCTTCTGGTCAAGTTGTGCCACAAACTTCTTTTCTCCCCAATCCTATTCAATACTTCCTCATTAGTTATGTGATCTACCCATCTAATCTTCAGCATTCTTCTGTAGCACCACATTTCGAAAGCTTCTATTTTCTTCTTGTCCAAACTATTTATCGTCCATGTTTCACTTCCATACATGGCTACACTCCATACGAATACTTTCAGAAATGACTTCCTGACACTTAAATCAATACTGGATGTTAACAAATTCCTCTTCTTCAGAAACGCTTTCCTTGCCATTGCCAGCCTACATTTTATATCCTCTCTACTTCGACCATCATCAGTTATTTTGCTCCCCAAATAGCAAAACTCCTTTACTACTTTAAGTGCCTCATTTCCTAATCTAATTCCCTCAGCATCACCCGACTTAATTAGACTACATTCCATTATCCTTGTTTTGCTTTTGTTGATGTTCATCTTATATCCTCCTTTCAAGACACTGTCCATTCCATTCAACTGCTCTTCCAAGCCCTTTGCTGTCTCTGACAGAATTACAATGTCATCGGCGAACCTCAAAGTTTTTATTTCTTCTCCATGAATTTTAATTTCTACTCCGAATTTTTCTTTTGTTTCCTTTACTGCTTGCTCAATATACACATTGAACAACATGGGGGATAGGCTACAACCCTGTCTCACTCCTTTCCCAACCACTGCTTCCCTTTCATGTCCCTCGACTCTTATAACTGCCATCTGGTTTCTGTACAAATTGTAAATAGCCTTCCGCTCCCTGTATTTTACCCCTGCCACCTTTAGAATTTGAAAGAGAGTATTCCAGTCAACATTGTCAATAGCTTTCTCTAAGTCTACAAATGCTAGAAACGTAGGTTTGCCTTTCCTTAATCTTTCTTCTAAGATAAGTCGTAAGGTCAGTATTGCCTCACGTGTTCCAGTGTTTCTACGGAATCCAAACTGATCTTCCCCGAGGTTGGCTTCTACTAGTTTTTCCATTCGTCTGTAAAGAATTCGTGTTAGTATTTTGCAGCTGTGACTTATTAAGCTGATAGTTCGGTAATTTTCACATATGTCAACACCTGCTTTCTTTGGGATTGGAATTATTATATTCTTCTTGAAGTCTGAGGGTATTTCGCCTGTTTCATACATCTTGCTCACCAGATGGTAGAGTTTTGTCAGGACTGGCTCTCCCACTGCCGTCAGTAGTTCCAATGGAATATTGTCTACTCCGGGGGCCTTGTTTCGACTCAGGTCTTTCAGTGCTCTGTCAAACTCTTCACGCAGTATCATATCTCCCATTTCATCTTCATCTACATCCTCTTCCATTTCCATAATATTGTCCTCAAGTACATCGCCCTTGTATAGACCCTCTATATACTCCTTCCACCTTTCTGCTTTCCCTTCTTTGCTTAGAACTGGGTTTCCATCTGAGCTCTTGATATTCATACAAGTCGTTCTCTTATCTCCAAAGGTCTCTTTAATTTTCCTGTAGGCGGTATCTATCTTACCCCTAGCGAGATAGGCCTCTACATCCTTACATTTGTCCTCTAGCCATCCCTGCTGAGCCATTTTGCACTTCCTGTCGATCTCATTTTTGAGACGTTTGTATTCCTTTTTGCCTGCTTCACTTACTGCATTTTTATATTTTCTGCTTTCATCAATTAAATTCAATATTTCTTCTGTTACCCAAGGATTTCTACTAGCCCTCGTCTTTTTACCTACTTGTTCCTCTGCTACCTTCACTACTTCATCCCTCAAAGCTACCCATTCTTCTTCTACTGTATTTATTTCCCCCATTCCTGTCAATTGCTCCCTTATGCTCTCCCTGAATCTCTGTACAACCTCTGGTTCTTTTAGTTTATCCAGGTCCCATCTCCTTAAATTCCCACCTTTTTGCAGTTTCTTCAGTTTTAATCTACAGGTCATAACCAATAGATTGTGGTCAGAGTCCACATCTGCCCCTGGAAATGTCTTACAATTTAAAACCTGGTTCCTAAATCTCTGTCTTACCATTATATAATCTATCTGATACCTTTTAGTATCTCCAGGGTTCTTCCATGTATATAACCTTCTTTCATGATTCTTAAACCAAGTGTTAGTTATGATTATGTTGTGCTCTGTGCAAAATTCTACCAGGCGGCTTCCTCTTTCATTTCTGTCCCCCAATCCATATTCACCTACTATGTTTCCTTCTCTCCCTTTTCCTACACTCGAATTCCAGTCACCCATGACTATTAAATTTTCGTCTCCCTTCACAATCTGAATAATTTCTTTTATTTCATCATACATTTCTTCAATTTCTTCGTCATCTGCAGAGCTAGTTGGCATATAAACTTGTACTACTGTAGTAGGTGTGGGCTTCGTATCTATCTTGGCCACAATAATGCGTTCACTATGCTGTTTGTAGTAGCTTACCCGCATTCCTATTTTCCTATTCATTATTAAACCTACTCCTGCATTACCCCTATTTGATTTTGTGTTTATAACCCTGTAGTCACCTGACCAGAAGTCTTGTTCCTCCTGCCACCGAACTTCACTAATTCCCACTATATCTAACTTCAACCTATCCATTTCCCTTTTTAAATTTTCTAACCTACCTGTCCGATTAAGGGATCTGACATTCCACGCCCCGATCCGTAGAACGCCAGTTTTCTTTCTCCTGATAACGACATCCTCTTGAGTAGTCCCCGCCCGGAGATCCGAATGGGGGACTATTTTACCTCCGGAATATTTTACCCAAGAGGACGCCATCATCATGTAATCATACAGTAAAGCTGCATGCCCTCGGGAAAAATTACGGCTGTAGTTTCCCCTTGCTTTCAGCCGTTCGCAGTACCAGCACAGCAAGGCCGTTTGGTTATTGTTACAAGGCCACATCAGTCAATCATCCAGACTGTTGCCCTTGCAACTACTGAAAAGGCTGCTGCCCCTCTTCAGGAACCACACGTTTGTCTGGCCTCTCAACAGATACCCCTCCGTTGTGGTTGCACCTACAGTACGGCTATCTGCATCGCTGAGGCACGCAAGCCTCCCCACCAACGGCAAGGTCCATGGTTCATGGGGGATATATATATATATATATATATATATATATATATATATGCTTCTAACACAACACTGTTTCACCCTGAACAATTCAACATATAAAAGGGGTTACAAATTGCTCTTAAAAACCATCACTTTGGGACCACATTGGCCATGTAAAACCCATTTAATAAACTCGACTACAATAAGTTACTGTCTAAGCTATATATAACTGTATATAAGAGCAAAGGGATCCTAATGGCAACGGTCGCAGGTTCGAATCCTGCCTCGGGCATGGATGTGTGTGATGCCCTTAGGTTAGTTAGGTTCAAGTAGTTCTAAGTTCTAGGGGACCGATGACCTCATAACTTAAGTCCCATAGTGCTCAGAGCCATTAGAGCCATTTTTGATCCTAATGGACCAGTGCTAGCCTAAAGCTAGCTTGAGGAATTAAACCCCTCTCTAAAGCTGAGACAGGTAAAGAAAGGGTAAGATTGACCTCCACAAACTACTTAACTCATTAATTGATCCGAACCCCCAAAAAAAAAACATCGCATGTCAAAACCCCATTTCATGGGCGAGACAAGCTATACATAAAGTATAAAATAGTTATTTAACTAATTAACTAAAATCTCATAGAAAACTGGATAAACAAATTTATCTTGGTTGCTTGACGTGCGTCGTGAGTGGTGTGGGACGTACTGGTTATCGATTCAAACAAACCCAGGACTCAAACACAAAACAACAAGACTTCATTTCTAGCACATTGGGCTGAATATTAACACTGAAATGAACCCAACAACACACAGCGGAAGAAACTGAAGAGAATACTGAAGCGTCTGATAGGAACAGTCAACAGTAGTCACCCGGGTTACTGGATCACCGTTTTCCACCAGGGTAGCCGAGCGCGCTAACGCGCTGCTTTCTGGACTCGGGTAGGCGCGCCGGCCCCGAATTGAATCTACATCTACATCTACATCTACATTTATAGTCCGCAAGCCACCCAACGGTGTGTGACGGAGGGCACTTTACGTGCCACTGTCATTACCTCCCTTTTCTGTTCCAGTCGCGTATGGTTCGCGGGAAGAACGACTGTCTGAAAGCCTCCATGCGCGCTCGAATCTCTCTAATTTTACATTCGTGATCTCCTCGGCAGGTATAAGTAGGGGGAAGCAATGTATTCGATACCTCATCCATAAACGCACCCTCTCGAAACCTGGCGAGCAAGCTACACTGCGATGCAGAGCGCCTCTCTTGCAGAGTCTGCCCCTTGAGTTTGCTAAACATCTCCGTAACGCTATCACGCTTACCAAATAACCCTGTGACGAAACGCGCCGCTCTTCTTTGGATCTTCTCTATCTCCTCCGTCAACCCGATCTGGTACGGATCCCACACTGATGAGCAATACTCAAGTATAGGTCGAACGAGTGTTTCGTAAGCCACCTCCTTTGTTGATGGACTACATTTTCTAAGGACTCTCCCAATGAATCTCAACCCGGTACCCGCCTTACCAACAATTAATTTTATATGCTAATTCCACTTCAAATCGTTCTGCACGCATACTCCCAGATATTTTACAGAAGTAGCTGCTACCAGTGTTTGTTCCGCTATCATATAATCGTACAATAAAGGATCCTTCTTTCTATGTATTCGCAATACATTACATTTGTCTATGTTAAGGGTCAGTTGCCATTCCCAGCACCAAGTGCCTATCCGCTGCAGATCTTCCTGCATTTCGCTACAATTTTCTAATGCTGCAACTTCTCTGTATACTACAGCATCATCCGCGAAAAGCCGCATGCAACTTCCGATACTATCTACTAGGTCATTTATATATATTGTGAAAAGCAATGGTCCCATAACACTCCTCTGTGGCACGCCAGTGGTTACTTTAACGTCTGTAGACGTCTCTCCATTGATAACAACATGCTGTGTTCTGTTTGCTAAAAACTTTTCAATCCAGCCACACAGCTGGTCTGATATTCCGTAGGCTCTTACTTTGTTTATCGGGCGACAGTACGGAAGTGTATCGAACGCCTTCCGGAAGTCAAGGAAAATAGCATCTACCTCGGAGCGTGTATCTAATATTTTCTGGGTCTCATGAACAAATAAAGCGAGTTGGGTCTCACACGATCGCTGTTTCCGGAATCCATGTTGATTCCTACATAGTAGATTCTGGGTTTCCAAAAACGACAAGATACGCGAGCAAAAAACATGTTATAAAATTCTACAACAGATCGACGTCAGAGATATAGGTCTATAGTTTTGCGCATCTGCTCGACGACCCTTCTTGAAGACTGGGACTACCTGTGATCTTTTCCAATCATTTGGAACCTTCTGTTCCTCTAGAGACTTGCGGTACACGGCTGTTAGAAGGGGGGCAAGTTCTTTCGCGTACTCTGTGTAGAATCGAATTGGTATCCCGTCAGGTCCAGTGGACTTTCCTCTGTTGAGTGATTCCAGTCGCTTTTCTATTCCTTGGACTCTTATTTCGATGTCAGCCAATTTTTCGTTCGTGCGAGGATTTAGAGAAGGAACTGCAGTGCGATCTTCCTCTGTGAAACAGCTTTGGAAAAAGATGTTTAGTATTTCAGCTTTACGCGTGTCATCCTCTGTTTCAATGCCATCATCATCCCGGAGTGTCTGGATATGCTGTTTCGAGCCACTTACTGATTTAACGTAAGACCAGAACTTCCTAGGATTTTCTGTCAAGTCGGTACATAGAATTTTGCTTTCGAATTCACTGAACGCTTCACGCATAGCCCTCCTTACGCTAACTTTGACACCGTTTAGCTTCTGTTTATCTGAGAGGTTTTGGCGGATTAACGACGAGGGCCGGTGTTCCGGCCTGCCTGGATGTGGTTTTTAGGCGGTTTTCCACATCCCGCTAAGTGAATACTGGGCTGGTCCCCACGTTCCGCCTCAGTTACACGTGTCGCAAACATTTGAAACACATTCCCATTATTTCACGATTTACACTAGATGCAGACAGTTGGGGTACACTGATGCTATCCCTGGGGATACAGGGTGGCGGCAGGAAGGGCATCCGGCCACCCCTAAAACTAACCTTCCCAAATCCGTTCTAACCACGCCGACCCTGCAATCGCTGCGAGACTATGGCGTAAGCGAAAGCGAAAGCGAAACAGGATCACCGTTTTAGCGGGATGTGAATGTCAACCACCTCTGAACAAAGGTGTATGATAAGTCTTACTTTGATTGATGCACACTCCGTCGAATAGCTACAGGTACTGAGACACAGTCTTGCTTGCACACCGGCAAAGTAGAGGAAACAGAACTAATAGAATTTCCATAACGTCTTGACTCAGACACCTCTATTCAGACCCAACCTTATCGAGGCCACGTCCACAACAGACATGCCGTCGACAACCGTCGCACTACTCGCGACAACTCGCCACTCCAGCCTTCCCGCTCAACCCCAGCTGCGCGTCCAACGAGGCACCGCTTTGCGCAGAGCACACAGCGCCCCCTTGAGATCGCTAGTCAACAAAAGATGGCGCTTGCCGGGAAATGAAATTAACGCTGCAAGCGACATTAAGAGGGAGAGGAATCGAACTGTGAGAAACACACAGGCAGTTTCATGGGCAGCATTAGGCAACGATTGACTGAAATACGAATAAGGAATACAAAAGAGGAAGAATGTTAACCTTAGATATTATGTAAAAGAAGGCAGGAGAGTATCAAATAGGCACAAATAAAGAGCCCAGTAGAAATCTTTGGGCAACTGAATCGAACTTAGGAAAGGTGAATATATAGAAACGCAGCAAATGATGCGACCAAAAGGCAATATAGATTTATAAAAAATGACGTTGATAGGAAGTACAAAAGGTCAAAGAAGAAACGGCTCGACAATAAATGCAAGAATGTAGGAGCATGCATATCTAGGCGAATGATAGGTATTGCCTGTAGGATAATTAAAGAGGTCTTTCGAGAAAAAAAAACAGCACCTGTACGAATGTCAAGACCTCAAACGGGAAGCTAGTACTAAGCTAAGAAAGGAAAGATGAAAGTTGGAAGGAACATATAGAAGGGCAGTACCGGGGAAATGAAGGCAGTATTATGGAAGGGAAGAGGAAATAGATGAGGAAGAGCTGGGAAACATGAACTGCGTGGAGAATTCGATAGAGTGCTGAGGGATCCAAGTCGAAACAACACCCCTGCAGCAGACAACATTCCCTCAGAATTACTGATATATTTCGTAAAATGATCAACCACGACAAAACTATTCCACATGGTGCGCAAGATATACACTGAAGGGCTAAAGAAATTGGTACACCTGCTTAATATCGTGTAGGGCCACCGCAAGCACGCAGAAGTGCCGCAACACGACATGGCATGGAGTCAGACTAACGTCTGAAGTAGTGCTGGAGGAATTGACACCATGGATCTTGCAGGGCTGTCCATAAATCCGTAAGAGTACGAGGGGGTGGAGACCTCTTCTGAACAACGCGTTGCAAAGCATCTCAGATACGTTCAATAATGTTCGCACACGTCCCACACCATTACAGAGCCTCCACCAGCTTGAACATTCCGCTGCTGACATGCAGGGTCCATGAATTCATGAGGCTCTCTCCATACGCGTACACGTCTATCCGCTCGATACAATTTGATACGAAACCCGTCCTAGCAGACAACATGTTTCCAGTCATCGGCACTCCAATGTTGGTGTTGATGGGCCCAGGCGAGGCATAAAGCTTTGTGTCGTGCAGTCATCAAGGGCACACGAATGGGCCCTGGGCTCTAAAAACCCATATCGATGATGTTCCATTAAACGGTCCGCACGCTGACACTTTCTGATGGCCCAGCATTGAAATCTGAAACAGTTTGCAGAAAGGTTGCACTTCTGTCACACTGAACGATTCTCTTCAGTCGTCGTTGGTCCCATCGGAAGAATGAAATAATTCCACTTCCAAAGAAAGTAAGTACTGACAAGTGTGAAAATTACCGAACTGTCACTTTAACAAGTCAGCCTTGTAAAATACTGACACGAATTATTTACAGAAGAACGGGAAAACTGGTATAAGTCTTCGTCAGGGAAGATCAGTTTGATTTCCGGAGAAATATAGGACCATGCGAAGCATTACTAACACTACGACTAATTTTAGAAAATACGTTACAGAAAGGCAAACCTACTTTTACAGCACTTGCAGATTTACAGAGAGCTATTGACAATATTGACTAGAAAAGACTCTTTGAAATTCTGAAAATAGCAGGGATAAAATACAGGGAGTGAAAGGTTGTCTACAATCAATGCAGAAACCAGAATGAAGCAATATGAGATGGATACAAAAGGGAAGCCATAACTGAGGAGGGAGAGAGGCAAGGTTGTAGTTCATCCCTGATGATATTCAATCTGTGCGCTGAGTAAACAGTAAAGAAAACCAAAGAAAAATTTGGAGTAGGTATTAAGTTCAGACAGAAGAAATAAATCAATAATGTTGTAAATTTGTCAGAAACAGCGAAAACTTTAGAGCAGTTCAATGGAATGAATAACGCCTTAAAAAGAGAGTATAAGATGAACATCGTCGATAGGAAAACAAGGGTAGAGTGATGTAGTAGATTTAAATCGAGAAATGCAGAACGGATTAGATTAGGAAATGAGGTACTAAAAGTAGTAGTTGTGTTTTTGCAATTTTGGCAGCAAAGTAACTGATGGTGGTTGAGTAGAGACGATATAAAATGCAAAGTGGCATATCAATAAAAGCATTTCTGAAAAAGTGAAATTTTTTATAATCGAATACAAATTTGAGTGTTACGAAGTCTTTTCTGCAGGTATGGATGTATTTATCTCAAGTGTAACCTTGTATGGAAGTGCAACACGAATGATAAACAATTCAGATAAGAAGAAAAGAGCAGGCTTTGAAATCTGGTGCTACAGAAGAATGTCAAAGGTTAGATGGGTAGATCTAATAACGAATGATGAGGTACTGTATCGAGTTGGGAAAAAAATTATGGCCTTATTGGGCTAAGAAGGGCTCATTTGATAGAACACATCCTGAGGCATGAAGAGAATCGTCAGTTTCGTAATGACTGGAAGTGTGAGGGTAGGAACTGTAGAGGAAAACCAAGGAATGGCTATAGTGAGTAGATTGAAATGAATGAAGGTTGCAGTAGTTATTTGGAGAAGAAGCGAGCTGCACATGAAGATGTATGAAATCAGTCTTCAGACTGAAGACCATAACAATAAAAATACATGTCAGAAATTTTCATTACTACTTTGTACATGTTAAGACACTACTGATTTTATTTAAAATTTGTATCCGAAGAAAATTTAAAGGTAAACGAATACTTTTAGCATAGTTAATTTACTTAATTCGCAGTGAAAATATACATTGGAAAATCGAGGACGCAATAATGACAATATTATGAAAGGGATAAATTGCTAGCTACCATATACTTGAAATGTGATGTGTGAGAGAGCTGCATTTACGTGAATGTGTGTGTGTGTGTGTGTGTGTGTGTGTGTGTGTGTGTGTGTGTGTGTGTTTCACCTAATTCAGAAGAAGGCTTTTTGTCTAAAAGCTTACTAGTTTACCAGTCTTTCCGTTCTGCGTGTCTGTGGCTCAATATTTCTACTATTTGGTGAATAGTGATGTATCCTTTTCATAATATTATCGTATTTATATAGCTATCTTTCTCTTGCTGCACTGTATTAGTGCTGACACCAGTTTCTTTTATCTTGGAGAGCACTTTAATACCTTCACTGCTAATCTGATTTTAATGTGCCCACTTCGTAATACTTCACATGCATGTGCATTACCTCATTACATAGATACCAGTGACTAGATCCAGGACTAAGGAACTTGGAATAAATTCGGCTTGATATGATTGGCGTTGTTTGGTTGGTGTCGTCTCTTTGTACAATTGTTGGAAGAACAGGCGACCAAAAAAGAATCCACCTAACATAAGATTATTGTGTTGTGTCCATTTTTCTCTGTTGTTGTGGTCGGTCCACAAACAATGGGTCAAAATAGTGTGTTTCCTTGTAGAACTCGCAGTGGTATCCCAAGCAGTGGTCGTTGATCATTGAGCACTCCGTCTTCAGGCCACAAGTGGTCCATCGGGAGCATCCGACCACCGTGTCATCCTCAACTGAGGATGCAGATAGGATGGGCGTGTGGTCAGCACACTGCTCTCCCAGCCGTTATGATGGTTTTCCTTGACCGGAGCCGCTACTATTCGGTCAAGTAGCTCCTCAGTTGGCATCACGAGGCTGAGTGCGCCCCGAAAAATGGCAACAGCGCATGGCGGCCCGGACGGTCACCCATCCAAGTGTCAGCCACGCCCAACAGTGCTTAACTTCGGTGATCTGACTGGAACCAGTTATCCACTGCGACAAGGCCGTTGCCTCGTTGATAATGTAATGATAACAAAACTATGTTTAGACTACACATATGCACACGTAATACATTTGCCTCTCCACATCCAGCTGCCTCATAAACTAAAATGTGTATCAAACAACATTTAAGACGCTTTGCACCAGCTCAGTGTCTCATCCACTGCACCTATGAGAGTTCGTCGCACACATACACGTAAAAGAATGTTCACTGTGGCAATCGAAATTGTTTATCCTATTATGGAACCAAAATGAACATTCTCTCTAATCTGTTCATAGACAACAGAACAGTTTGTCACTTTCACTCTATTAGTAAGCCAATTACAATCAGCCCACACATATTTAAATATTCAAATTAGTTCATACTGTGGCACATATGACACATATTCTTCACACTGCTAATTCAGCTGTAATTTCTTTACTTGAGTGCATTATTTCCTCACTCTCTTGATATAATTTCAAATTCTCTACCTTTTGTAGCCCCTAATATTTGCCAGAATTCGTGTATCTGACCTCAACCAGATTAGGGTACACAGTTTCCATAATCTCGAAAAATCTTTTAAAATAGTGATGAAATTTTCTTTTCTCCTTGTTTATCTTACACATTTTTGTGTGGTTCTTTGTTAATACACAATTACCTATGTGATACATAATCAGTTTCACCAGCCTATCATGTCCAATTTTTATTTCCTCCACGCATTCCATGGTTGCCTTAGTTAACTCCTGTCGCAAACGCTTAACAATCAGTGCGAATTGTATATGCTATGGCGAACTTTCAAACCATGGCAGTGTAGAACGTTTTGGCAGTATATTGAATGCCTAGACCTTTTTGACAAGCTGTTTGATTTTATAATTTTCCTAGAAAATGTATAAAATGTCTCGTTATTTTATACAATGCAACATGAACATGAGCAAAGTATAAAATTACAATGAGTGCTACGGCCTTACGCCACCTTGAAATGAGGGCCTGTATGCCTGCACGGTACCATTCCACTGGTCGATGTCGGAGCCAACGTCGTACTGCATCAATAACTTCTTCATCATCCGCGTAGTGCCTCCCACGGATTGCGTCCTTCATTGGGCCAAACATATGGAAATCCGACGGTGCGAGATCGGGGCTGTAGGGTGCATGAGGAAGAACAGTCCACTGAAGTTTTGTGAGCTCCTCTCGGGTGCAAAGACTTGTGTGAGGTCTTGCGTTGTCATGAAGAAGGAGAAGTTCGTTCAGATTTTTGTGCCTACGAACACGCTGAAGTCGTTTCTTCAATTTCTGAAGAGTAGCACAATACACTTCAGAGTTGATCGTTTGACCATGGGGAAGGACATCGAACAGAATAACCCCTTCAGCGTCCCAGAAGACTGTAACCATGACTTTACCGGCTGAGGGTATGGCTTTAAACTTTTTCTTGGTAGGGGAGTGAGTGTGGCGCCACTCCATTGATTGCCGTTTTGTTTCAGGTTCGAAGTGATGAACCCATGTTTTATCGCCTGTAACAATCTTTGACAAGAAATTGTCACCCTCAGCCACATGAGGAGCAAGCAATTCCGCACAGATGGTTCTCCTTTGCTCTTTGTGGTGTTCGGTTAGACAACGAGGGACCCAGCGGGAACAAACCTTTGAATATCCCAACTGGTGAACAATTGTGACAGCACTACCAACAGAGATGTCAAGTTGAGCACTGAGTTGTTTGATGGTGATCCGTCGATCATCTCGAACGAGTGTGTTCGCACGCTCCGCCATTGCAGGAGTCACAGCTGTGCACAGCCGGCCCGCACGCGGGAGATCAGACAGTCTTGCTTGACCTTGCGGCGATGATGATACACGCTTTGCCCAACGACTCACCGTGCTTTTATCCACTGCCAGATCACCGTAGACATTCTGCAAGCGCCTATGAATATCTGAGATGCCCTGGTTTCCCGCCAAAAGAAACTCGATCACTGCCCGTTGTTTGCAACGCACATCCGTTACAGACGCCATTTTAACAGCTCCGTACAGCGCTGCCACCTGTCGGAAGTCAATGAAACTATACGAGACGAAGCGGGAATGTTTGAAAATATTCCACAAGAAATTTCCGGTTTTTTGAACCAAAATTGGCCGAGAAAAAAAATGTGTTGCATTACTTATTGAACTGCCCTCGTAGTAAAAGATAAATTAAAAGATGAAAATTATCTCAATTTTGTTTGTCTGAAAATTAGCTTACCCTGAAGTAGACGTGTTTTAATAGCTTTTTAACAATTATCGCTTTCTTTCCTCTCGCTTCGCCATATTTTTGTTCCTTATTATTTGCTTATAGCGATCGTGTGTCAGAAAAAACACTGCTTCCTGAGGAATTACTCGTCATTATCTGTAACTCTCAATAAAATCTTTGTTTCATTGCATGTGTACAATCGTCAGTCACAACAGTTTCACATTCATCATACGCAGCCTCCATTTGAGCGAAAATGACATTCTGACAACTGAATTCCATCTGAACTGCACTGAAACTGTTACAACAACGATGTCTGTGGATGTTGTAACTGTCAGAATATTTAAATTATCTCTCTTATATTTTGTCTTAAATGTAACTGGTATTCCATTAAATTCCTAAGCAAACTATTAAATATGAAGCATTTCGTACCCTGCTAAATGATTTTTAATATTGTATGTATTGCTGAAGTTTTCCATAAAATGCCAGATTTCACTGTTTGTCGGTAATATATACATTGATGGTGGAAAACACAACCAGCCACAAATGGATTTAAAGAAACTCTATTTTGATGTCATTACCGAATTCAGACCATCATGCCCATCTTCAGATAGCTAACTTTTCCATTTACATTAATGTATTCGTGAGCATCATATAATCCGCTACACCCCTGTACAAGAATATTTGAATTTTTTTGTGTAGCTTCATATGTTGTGTGGATAGAACAAATATGCTAATGTGCCTGCATTTGATAACGTGTAAAGTGAAACAGTTTTATGCACCTATATACGTTCCAGTGGACAGCGTTTCGTGTTGCTTTGGTTCTTATGCCTTTCCAGGACCGGTGGACAAAGTGTTGCAGTGCAGATAGTACACTTTCTAAAAAAACCACTGTAGTACACTAACACTTCGGAATATTTTCAATGTCAGTCATTGCCTCAGACATGTGTCCTATATTCGATGTTGCTATTTACAATGTAAACACCATTCACTGAACAGAGACATCACTCATTTCACAATGTGCAGATATCTTAATTACCTTATGTTAAGCAAAGAATATGTGTGGGACGTTGAACGCATTAAAAACAGAAAAATACTTTCTCAGTAAGAGTGAACTTATTATTTAAGGACTATTGAACAACTGTTTTCGGAAGGTGTTATTTTTCTCGTAATAGAAGACCAGTTTTGACCAAAATTGTTTTGGCCATCAGAGTATATACTATATATTAGTATTAGACATGTATGTACAGACAGTTACACACACACATGGGAGGAAGAGTGACATGTTTGCTCACTATGAGTTTACTTCCAGTATAAATTTATATTAGTTATAATTACAGCATATCACTGGAAAAATTAAAAACATTTGTCATTAGGCTACTCTAAGTATCTATCTAAAGTGCTGCTGGACTCTGTTCATTCCCCTCTATGGATATTATGTAGTGCAAGTGGTTTCTTCTGTTATGGTTCTAACTATTGTGTTTAATTTGTGTGAACAGCTAAGGCAATTCTGCACAAATTGTTTGTTAGCTCCATATGCTTATTTAGAATGTATTAGGGTGAACAAAGGTGTGAAACTATATTACTCTTTTTTCTAGACAGTTTATTTTCTTGCCTTTATTAGTTGTATGTTATACTGTAAGTTATTTTTAATGTTCGAGACAGAGAATTCATGTTGACCCACATGGGTGGCGATTGCGGATTTACTCAAATTTCGTAGTCCAGAAGCAACCATGTGTCTTATATTAAAGCTTCTACCAATCTGGCCAGGATAAAAGTTGGGGTGATTGTGACAGACACTCCTATAATTTCTGATTTGTCAAGACTAGATTGGTGGTTGTGGTGCTGTTTACTGTGTTATTGAAACGCCTGCTAAACCCGCAGAGCAGCATAGGTGATTAGGATTGTGGAAAGGGCCAAATAAGGTGTCGGTCAGGTTCACTCAAAATTGTAATTTATTATAATTTAATAACAACTTTAAACCAAAACGGGACATAGCCAAACCTTTAGAACTACTAGTTTCAAAAAAAGGCAATTATTTCATGGTTGACGGCCTCCAAACAAGAAATCTTAAAAGTAAACCAAAAAATGCAGTTAAAATAGCAAATAAAATAACTAAAATATATATGGTATCACAGCTAGGCTGGAAAGCCTCAAGGCAAAATTAGATAGAACAAACATGTGCAATGTGCAATACAAACGGCTGAGGGCCACAATTAAATCTGAAAATTTTAAAATGTATTACCATAACCTTTTAAGGCAAAAGGCCGAAATGTTTTTGCTTGAAGGGTAATTTCAAGAATAATGTTTTAAGCGGCTTAAGGCCCACAATTGATTATCCAAAATTCAAAAATACATATAGTGCAGTAAAAATAAGAATTTTTAAATCATTGGCTATGATACATTACAAACAGACAATTAAACACCGGTGAGAAGGGCAATAAATAAAACGTCACTCAGAAGCCTCCAGGGAGGTCGGTCAGCCCTCGTTCACTTAGGTGATACAGGTGGTGAGCCCAACTACACTTAATCCGTCGGAACCAAACCAAGGGACAGCCACGGACAAACCGACACAGCTACTTTCTTGCCACCAATCAGTACATGAGAACTCAAACACAAAAGGTTACGAACGTGATTATCTACAATGAAATATGTATTAGCTGTCAAAACTACACACCATGTTGGACAGGAACAACAGGTGAGGAAAGGACGCTGCCTGAAATTACGTTAGCGGCCAGGGTACGTAACCGGAACACTAACGGCCACAAGGCAGAAAATACCACTAGTACACTTGAATTTGAAATGCGGTAATATAGTTAACTTCACCCAAAAAGAACACTGCCTAAATATACGTCAGTGGTCAGGGCAGGTAACCAGAATACTAACGACCACAAGGCAGAAAATTCCGCTGGTGTACTCGAATTGTAGTCAACCAATACAGTTAATTGTACCGAAAGGCGGCTAAATTTCAGCAATAGAAACACTCGGTGTTGCTCACAGGAAAACCTCCCCAACAGCGAACCACCGAAACGAACTACACAACATGAATGGAGGTGACTTGGGTACTTGAAACCACTACTCAACTTTGACGTCCTGGGTCGGTGAACCACGAAGGTCGTAGCGATCGGACAGCTCCACACACTCTCCGACACTGCGCAGGGGCTGCCAGCGGCCCCAGCCGACTGCACCGCGCGGAGATAACTTCCCAGATCCGCAGGCAACCGAACGACTACCCTCAGAATGCCGACAACATCTAAAATAGTCGTCAGTGGAAATATCGCCAACTACACACACAACCTGACAAACACTGCACGAAGACCTGAACGATACCCAACAGTAACTAAGCACGCACGAAGACAAATCGGGAGTCGATTCGCGCACAGGCACACACACACACACACACACACACACACACACACACACACACAGACACACACACACAGCCGAATCATGAACGATCGGTGAGCCAAAACGTGGCATCCGGTAGGACGACAGACCGACGATCCACCAAGACCGTGGCCGGGCTCAAGTGATGCGTGGCGGCAATGGTCGGGCGAGCCATGTCGACGCAGACCTCACTGCTCCAACCCGACTGCACCAGTGCCGCATTGCAACTCCCGGACTGGCGGGTTCGGACTGTGCTGCAGACACGTCCCAACTGACTGGCAGACCCGAACTCGCGACCCAAACTGCCTTACGGCAGACAACCTCCGGGAAGTAATAGCAGTCGAGCAAAGACACTACGAGAGGGGATATATCGATACGCGCTGCTAAGGCCGCTCATGATCAGGCAAAGCAGCAACTCACTGACAGTAGTAATTTAAATTAACGTTGCGAGGTGGAAGTACGTTAAAAAAACAGCGTGTAAAATACATGATGGCGGGAACACGAGCCACGCACGGCTCAATTATGTTTCACATTGTTATTGATATGGAATTTTATTTGCACTCGTATTTTAAAGTTCTCATACAGTATGTTTCCTGCCTCTGTAAATAATTCACCTTTGGTGTACTGATGCAGAAGTGAATGAGCACGGTGAGTGAGTAATGAATAAGATGCTTGACTTTGTGTTTAGATATAACTGTAGTTCACCTGCTCGCCTGTCAGTTGTGCCGCGCTGCTACATTCTTACATATTTGAAGCTTTAGTTGTAAACAGTTGAGTTTTTAGAGGAATAGGTTTGATATTTGTGAACCTGAAAGAAATTATCTGGAATACTTTACCATGGAGAAGAAAACTTATTTGTAGACATATGTTATTGATTCTACTGATTAAGATTTTTTGGAGGAATTTTGCAAGGTAGCCAACGTATGTGCAAGAATGAAATGTTTGTATTCAGAACTATTGTTTGAAGGAAATATTTGTCCTTCAGGTAACTAATAACATTCACGATTAGTGATAATTTGAACTCTTTCTTTTCATTATGTCACAAATAAGCAATTACTTCGAATATCTGCAATTTTTGTATTGAGGAATTTCGTAACTGTTAGGTCTTCTTAGGCTGTAGAGTTTTTTTTTTTTTTTGACAATATTTGAGAGTTTAAGTTTTTGATAACGATTTTCTTCGAAATAAAAACCTCCTCCATCATTCCTAGAAAGGTTTTGAACACTTTCTCGTGTGTGCATTGCACCTTAACGCTACAGGAAGCCACAGAGTGTTTCTGACAAGCAAAACGCAAATTTTGTGGTGAGTAGTTTTTTTTTCTTTAGCTGCTGCATCTGCTAATTTCTATTTGCGTTCGAGAACGTAAGTACACGACACACAAAACAACATGCTGTGCATCAGGAAAGTTACTTTTATTTCAGGACAGATCTCACTTTGCATACTCATGAGGAAGCAGATCCTAGCCAAAAATTACCAGGTATTCTGCTAAGGAAGCAGATTAATTTACAGTGAACAGTATAGGTAATCTCAAACAGTTATTTTTCTTCTGAGTGGAGCAGTATTTTATTTTTGTGGTCATTTGAAGTCAGAAATTGCTCTTCACGCAACTTTCATGATGTACTTCACTATTTAGTTTCAGATAAATTTTCACAGCGTATACAGTTAGTTACTTTTGACATTTAATTAGATTAATTTTCGTTATTTCAAATTCAGTATTTCACTAAGTTTGAAGTTTTGTTTCACGACACTGTTCGTATGCGCAACGCAGGGCCATTCAACAGTCAGTATTGATCATGGGTTGAATACTTTAACTTCTCTCCCTCTAAAATTATTATGAGCGAATAACATCTAGTTACGTGAGTGGAAACTTTGAGCGAGAGAAGTCGCTTCCCCAATATTTTTACACAATTATCTCCCACACTTCAGGTAGAAATTTTGTTACTATTTTGAATTCTCAAGTCTAAAGCAAGATGATTAGAAGTTACAATTGATAATCATACTCGCTCGGACGCTCGTTGTCGAAGTCAGCACCTGGAATAAAATCTCTGTGGCTCTGCAGAATTTCAGCGACCGTCGACACTAAAAATTCTTAAAATAATCAGAAAAGCAATCGTATGCCGTCGGGAAGCCGTGTTGGGTGCTATGACGTACTCTCCCTGTAGCATGGGGATCAGTGTCCAAGTTATGTATCAGTTGCAACGAAGTCCAGAATTTAATCTGTTAAAACAGATCATAAACGATCGTGGAGCAGGCTCTACTGATTTCCCAGGATACGAAGGTTCCTGCGGGTTACGACACACCAAATATTGTTCCGAGCCACAGACAAGGGAGAAGTTAAAATAACCTAAGAATTGAAGGTACCTTTTCCATTCACGAAGTTATATTTTTTCCAGAAATAATCTTCCCAACTACATTTCAGTAAACATCTCTGGTATGAGATGAAATGTTATCACAATTAATCAAATTTCATTCCATATTCAAGATGGCAGCTCATAACAATGCCGCTAATTACAATTCGACTGGATTCTGCTTTCCGAAATTCTCTATCAGAAGTAAGTAAGTCCATTGTACACGTAATGTTCCACATTCTATCCACAGAGCTTTTATACCACGATCAGAGATAATCTGCCTCTCGCAGCCGTAGGAGTCTTCGAGCCTTATAAAATACTTCCTCTGTTTCCAATGGGTGAAAAGAAGTTATACTACAACACGATATGTAAAGCACAAGTTTTCGTGAGGAATGTTTGCTAATTTCATTTCTAGATAATTTTACGTAGAAAGCGAAGTTATACTACAACACGATATGTAAAGCACAAGTTTCGTGAGGAATGTTTGCTAATTTCATTTCTAGATAATTTTACGTAGAAAGCGAAGTTATACTACACGACAATAGAAGCGTAAGTTACGTGAGGAAACAAATTTCTAAAAAAGAATATTTGCTATTTATAAATAATTTTACGTAGAAAGCTTGCACTATCCTTCGGAAAAGATTCGCAGATTGGTATGAGTGTATGTCCAGGAAAGTAGTGCACACAAATGTATTGTTTATGTTCTTGGTTCCGAATTTACATTTGGAATTTTACAGTAGCTCTAGGTTCTCTGGTTTATCACACTGTGGCATAATAATTCTATAGATTGCACAAGTATCAGTGACAGCTGACACTTAACGTCCTTCTTGCTCGCGACATGTAGCGTCCTGCAGAAATACTACGTAATATTTGGAGTAAATCGTTGTCCTTTTAATTTGTGGTTTCACTGCTGAACGTTTAAACGAAGGTACTGGCTACGGTTTTGTCCAAAATGAAGCGTGCTCTCTTACTTCAAATTTGCCACCTCATCCTCACATTATGTCCGGTTTATTCGAGAATACCGTATGATCACGTCATAAAACTTCAGTGACTCTGCCGCGGGGCGGTTATTTGTTCGCCTGTTTCGATATGACCGCTGTAGAGAGCGCCTCTGGCGGTGGGGCTGACTACTGGCTGTCACGCCTTTGGCGGGGAGAGAGAGAGGAAGGGCTGCTGAGCAGACGGCAGCTGGTGTTTACTGGCAGGAGGAACGAGCTACGTGTACGTGCCGAGTGGCTCCGCTGTGCTGTTGTAGGAAACTTGGCTGATGAGGGCCGGCGGACGAGCCGATGTTTGTGCGGCGCGGAGTTGGACCACGTGCAGTTCTGTTAGTATTGACAGAACCTGTGGCACGCCTGGCTACTTGCTACCGCACTTGTGGAACTGCAAGGCTTTCGAGATACCCGCTTCTGGAAATACGTAGTTATCAAGCCCGTGGGATTTGCTCGCCTTCCTGTTTACTGTCAGTGTCACAGTAGCGAGGATTGTCTAGTGTAAGCGCGTCGCCAGTGTGGCGGTTATTGTATTTGTGATTTATATTGTTTGTGTGTGTGTGTGTGTGTGTGAGAGAGAGAGAGAGAGAGTGAGAGAGTGTGCGTGTGTGTTTTGATGATTGACAAACACTTTATAAGGAAGTAATGTTCATTAACATACAAGGGTCACTCCAAGAGACACACACACTATTTTTGTAAAAATACAGTTTTCATTCTGCATGTGTGAAAGTTTTACAGTGTGTAGATACACCCTTCCCGCTTGTTTTCAAACTTAGTTCAACCTGTTCCCGTGAGTGGCGCCGCCACAGCATGTCTTCAAGATGGCTGCTACGCTTGACGTTGGTGAGAAGCAACGTGCTGTCATAGAATTCCTGTGCTGTGAAAACGAGACAGTGGGAAACATCCAAAAGAGGTTAAAAAGGTGTATGGAGATGCTGCTGTAGATCTCAGTACATTTAGTCGGTGGGCAAGCAGATTACGTGATGAAAGCGGGCACAGCTATATTGAGGATTGTCCTCACAGCGGCAGACCTCGTACTGCACACACTACAGACAATGTGCAGAGAGTTAAGGAACTGGTGACTGCTGACAGATCCATCACAGTGAACGAATTTTCACGCTGCGTAGGGATAGGGGAAGGAAGTGTTTGCAGAGTACTGAAAGTGTTGGCGTTAAAAAAGTTTTGTGCCAGGTGAGTTCGCACGACGTTGACAGTGGCTCAAAAAGAACCAAGAAAAACGGTATGCAGTGAACTTTTGGAACAGTACGAGAATGGTGGAGATGAATTTCTTGGAAGAATCGTGACAGGTGATGAAACATGGCTCCATGATTTTTCAGCAGAGACGAAGAGGCAATCAGTGGAGTGACATAATGCAAATTCACCCAAGAAAAAAAATTCAAAACCACACCTTCTGCCGGAAAAGTTATGGCTACAGTGTTTTTCGATTCCGAAGGACTCTTGCTTGTGGATATCATGCCAAGTGGAACCACCACAAATTCTGATGCATATGTGACGACACTGAAGAAACTTCAAGCTCGACTGAGTCGTGTTCGACCACATCGGCAAAAGCAGGATGTTTTGTTAAGCGATCACAAAACTCGGATGGACAACACTGAAACACTCGCCTTACAGCCCTGACCTGGATGCATGTGACTATCATGTCTTTGGGAAACTGAAAGACTCTCTTCGTGGAACAAGGTTTGAAGATGATGACTCCCTTGTGGACGCTGGCAAGCAGTGGCTCCAACAGGTTGGTCCAGAATTTTACCGTGCGCGTACACAGGCGCTGGTTCCAAGATGGCGTAATGCAGTTGAGAGGGATGGAAATTATGTGGAGAAATGAAAATATTGTTCCTAAAGGATGTATCTACATACTGTAAAACTTTCAAAGATGTAGAATAAAAGATGGTTTTTAAAAAATAGTGTGCATTTCTTTTGGAGTGACCCTCGTAGATGAGTCAGTTTATTTTCGCTGTAGCTCGTGTATACCACCAGTAATTTCCAGTATGTAAACAAGTTTGGATCTAATTCTGGCCTTGGCGGAGTTTCTTAATTATCATTGTCTAATGTCAAGATATTTGTGAGTGTGTGTAACTGTGGTTGTAAGTTACATGTGGCGTGCACTTACAGCATGACAGTTATTTAACTATATGAAATAAAATCTTCATAATTTGTGGACGATTTGCGTCAGGACGTTCAACTTTCACGGTTGGCCGCAGGACATGATGGGAATTTGTAGGCGCATCCGCACGCGCCTTGTTGTTGTCGGTCATTTTCACGTGAAAATGTCACGGTACAGCATGCCTCAGCGTATGTCGCTTGTGAAGGCCTGCTGTACGAGCAATAACAGCCCAACTGCGTCTCAAAGCTGAAGGCAACCAGTCCTAGTGTGCTAACAATCAAGAATATGATTCCCAAGTTTGAGAGAACGGGTAGTGTTCGTGATGACAATGTTGGCAATGTCGGTCGCCCAAAAAGAGTGAATACGCTGAAAACGTCGAGAAGACACACGCTGTGTTTCGAACCAGCCCATAGAAACCGAACAGACGAGCTGCACAACAGGTGGGTATCAACCAGGAGACACTGAGACAAATTGTTGTTGAAGACCTGCATCTCTTCCCGCACAGAATTCAAACCCATCAGCCATCAAGCCCAGGGCCATTGAACGGCGGTTGTGTTTCGCCGACAGCATTATCAACAGAATTGAAGAACAGGGCTTTGATATGAATATGGTTTGGTTTGCGACGAAGACCACTTTCATTAGGATGGGTTCGTCAATAAGCAGAACTGGCCCATTTGGAGGACTGAGAACCCGCATTTCACGACCGAGAAGTCTCTTCACCCTCAACAGGTGGCTGTGTGGTGTGTAGTGTCCAGTCACAGAATAATCTGTGCAATATTCCGTGATGGCACTGTGACTACCGAACGGTACGTGAAGGTTTTGGAAGATGATTTCATCCCCATTATCCAAAGTGGCCGTGATTTCCACAAGAAGTGTTTCATGTAAGACGGAGCTCTTCCCCCATCTACGAAGGAGAGCGTTTGATGTCCTGGAGGAGCACTTCGGGGACCGCATTCTGGCTCCGGGGTGCCCAGAGGCCACTGGAACGGGCCTCGATTGTCCGCCATATTCTTCGAATCTGAACATATGTAACTCCTTTTTTGGGGGCTTACATTAAAGACAGAGAGTTTAGCAATAACCCCAAATACCACTGTTGAGCGGAAAACATCTTTCAGGAGGTCATCGACGGCATCGATGTTCCAACACTTCAGCGGGTCGTGCAGAATTTCGCTATACGTCTGCGCTACAACATCGCCAGTGATGTATATCGAACATGTCATAACCTAAATCCGAATATCTGTACTAACGTTCACATGTTGAATCAAGTGTGTGCGTGCCGTAGTTTGTAACTAATTTATGTTTTTTTTTTTTTTTTTCCTTACAGTTCAACACTTGTCGCCCTGTAACTTTGTGTGAAAGTGTCCGCTCACTGACCTATTCAAGATTTATGTTCTTCCCGTTTCCACGAAGTCTCTTAATATTCAGACCCAATTGCAGTGACGTAAATTCACGCAGGGCGGTGTCTACTGATATCAAAACTTCTCTACTAATGTGATTGTATTCTGTTCTTTGTATTTTACTTAATTACTGCAATCAGCTGTGTACTCCAGTTTACGTGATGTAGCACACTTGTACGTTAACGGGAGTCAACTGAGACCAAGCGATGGGGGTCGTTGGCTCAGTTTAAATTTGCGTACTGCCCGCGGCATTCTGCTTCGTATAGCGGCCTGTTGTCTCATTCTGGAAGCATCCCCTAGGCTGTGGCTAAGCCATGTCTCCACAATATCCTTTCTTTCGGGAGTGCTAGTCCTGCAAGGTTCGCAGGAGAGCTTCTGTAAAGTTTGGAAGGTAGGAGCCGAGGTACTGGCAGAAGTAAAGCTGTGAGGACGGGGCGTGAGTCGTGCTTGGGTAGTTCAGCTGGTAGAGCACTTGCCAGCGAAAGGCAAAGGTCCCGACTTCGAGTCTCGGTTCGGGGCACAGTTTTAATCTGCCAGGAAATTTCATATCAGCGCACACTCCACTGCAGAGAGAAAATCTCATTCTGGATTTCTACTTATTGTTTTCATTCATTCTTTTGCACCAGATATACTCAGTTTTTTAGGATCTCAGTTTAAAAAAGACGTGTGCTTCTGAGACTATGAATTGAAGGTTTGGGCTCCAAATGACCTTTGCAATATACAAGGTGGTCTATTGATAGCGACTGGACCAAATATCTCACGAAATAAGCATCAAACGAAAAAACTACAAAGAACGAAACTCGTCTAGCTTGAAGGGGGAAACCAGATGGCGCTATGGTTGACCCGCTAGATGGTGCTGCCATAGGTCAAACGGATATCAACTGCGTTTTTTTAAATAGGAACCCCCATTTTTATTACATATTCGTGTAGTAAGTAAAGTAATATCAATGTTTTAATTGGACCACTTTTTTCGCTTTGTGACAGTTGGCGCTGTAACAGTCACAAACGTATAAGTACGTGGTATAACGTAACATTCCGCCAGTGGGCACGGTATTAGCTTCGTGATACATTACCAGTGTTAAAATGGACCGTTTACCAATTGCGGAAAAGGTCGATATCGGTTTGATGTATGGCTATTGTGATCAAAATGTCCAACGGGCGTGTGCTATGTGTGCTGCTCGGTATCCTGGACGACATCATACAAGTGTCCGGACCGTTCGCCGGATAGTTACGTTATTTAAGGAAACAGGAAGTGTTCAGCCACATGTGAAACGTCAACCACGACATGCAACAAATGACGATGCCCAAGTAGGTGTTTTAGCTGCTATCGCGGCTAATCCGCACATCAGTAGCAGATAAACTGCGCGAGAATCGGGAATCTCAAAAACGTCGGTGTTGAGAATGTTACATCAACATCGATTGCACCGGCACCTTATTTCTATGCACCAGGAATTGCATGGCGACGACTTTGAACGTCGTGTGCAGTTCTGCCACTGAACACAAGAGAAATTACGGGACGATGACAGATTTTTTGCACGCGTTCTATTTAGCGACGAAGCGTCATTCACTAACAGCGGTAACGTAAACCGGCATAACATGCTCTATTGGACAACGGAAAATCCACGATGACTGCGACAAGTGGAACATCAGCGACCTTTGCGGGTTAATGTATGGTTCTATGTAATGTTCTACCGATGTTACTACAAGATGTTTCACTGCATGACAGAATGGCGATGTACTTCCAACATGATGGATGTCCGGCACATAGCTCGCGTGCGATTGAAGTGGTATTCAATTGCATATTTCATGACAAGTGGTTTGGTCGTCGAAGCACCATACCATGGCCCCCACGTGCACCGGACCTGACGTCCCCGGATTTCTTTCTGTGGGGAAAGCTGAAGGATGTTTGCTATCGTGATCCACCGACAATGCCTGACAGCATTCGTAACGCATTGTCAATGCATGTACGAACGTTACGGAAGGCGAACTACTCGCTGTTGAGAGGAATGTCCTTACACGTATAGCAAAATGCATTGAGGTTGACGGACATCATTTTGAGCATTTATTGCATTAATGTAGTATTTTCAGGTAATCACGCTGTAACAGCATGCGTTCTCAGAAATGATAAGTTCACAAAGGTACATGTATCACACTGGAACAACCGAAATAAAATGTTCAAACGTACCTACGTTCTGTATTTTAATTTAAAAAACCTACCTGTTACGAACCGTTCGTCTAAAATTATGAGCCATATGTTTGTTACTATTACAGCACCATCTATCACAAAACGAAAAAAGTGGTCCAACTAAAACATTCATATTTCTTTACGTACTACACGAATATGTAATAAAAAATGGGGGTTCCTATTTTAAAAAACGCAGTTGATACCCGTTTGACCTATGGCAGCGCCATCTAGCGGGCCAACCATAGCGCCATCTGGTTTCCCCCTTCAAGCTAGACAAGTTCGTTCTTTGTAGTTTTTTGTTTGACGCTTATTTCGTGAGATATTTGGCCCGGTCACGATCAATGAACCACTCTGTATGAATGAAATGGGAAGAAAGCCAAATAAATGGTGCAACGGGAAGTACCCTCCGCCATGCATTTCACAATGGTTTGCAGAGTGTTGATGTGTATATAGATGTAGAAACAGTTACAAATCAAATTAGCAAATACCCAAAATACATTTAAAGTTTCAAGTTCAAAGGACCACCAGATGGTAGCCAACAAGTTAGCTCACCATGTTCGGTCAGGGGCATAGCCACCTTTTGTTATAATAATTTAAAAAAAAAACTGAGTGAAATTTTCATTGATGGAATTAGACAGGTGTTATGTGACATCCGCCCGGAACTAGTGACGTAAAATTACGAAGAAACAGAAAGACAGAACGAAAAACAAAAAGTTATTAGCGTCGCGGCTTTCAGGGCAGAAGAGCTCGGATTCGATTCCTCGTACCTCCTCAGATTTTTTCCTGAGGCAGGGCGGTCTGGTACGGGGGAGGGGGGAGGAGGGGGTCCACTCAGCGCTTATGAGGCCAAGTGACAAGCTGCCTGAACAAAGGAGACATCGTCAGGATTCATCCACTGGCAGCAATGGCTGTAGGTATTGACCACATGCTGTCACAACACGATCATAGATCCCGCCTCATAACATGTCGTGGACAGCAGAAGGGCAGTGGGAAGAGACCAAGTCGTAAGTGGTGTCCGAGTTTACGTACCGAGTTCAAATCAGCACCATGTCCAAGTGGTGAGAACAATAATTGCAAAAGTCAAGAAGATCCACATCAGGACATTAAATCGTACAGGTACAAATTATAAATTTTATAAAACACAAGACGACCAAAATTCAGAGTCCAGGCAATGTGCTCTACCAGTCTGAAGAAATGTACTTTGTAAGTTTTCTATAAAAAAAAATTGTATGTGAGAAAACTGAAGAAACTGACTTCGAAAAATTTCTCTTCACGTAACTTGTACTTAGGTATCGTACTCAATTGCTGAGCAAAACTGTCTGTCGGTTGGCCTAGTGTTGCACATGTGCACAGTGTCGTGAAATATTTCTTTACATTTCACGAAATGCAAAATTTGAAATAAAGAAAATGAATCTAATTAAATACCAAAAGAAACTAATTGTGATCAAGAAAAACTATATAACTAAATCACGGTACCGAAGTACATTATGAAATTTGCGTGATATGAAGTGCGATGTTTGACTTGGAACAAATGGCTGGTTCTGAGCACTATGGGACTTAACGTCTATGGTCATCAGTCCCCTAGAACTTAGAACTACTTAAACCTAACTAACCTAAGGACGTCACACAACACCCAGTCATCACGAGGCAGAGAAAATCCCTGACCCCGCCGGGAATCGAACCCGGGAACCCGGGCGTGGGAAGCGAGAACGCTACCGCACGACCACGAGCTGCGGACGACTTGGAACATTCACAAAAATAAATTACTGCACTATACTGAAGAAACTAATGGTTTGAAATTACCAAACTGTTCACTGAAAATTAATTCGCTTGCTAGCACGACACGTGACAATCCTGTGAGGGTGGCTATAGCGTCCCCAGTGCCAAATTTTTATCATGTAGCCGTAAAATAATAATTTCTCTGTGTAGGTTTAGATTGCAAAGAAATAATTTATGACAGAATGATCTAAAGAGACGACAAGTTACACTCTTTTGTTAATTTTTTAGTCGACTTCACTACTTCCTCTTTTGTCTTGAATGTGGATAGAGGGACATCTTGCGAGTGCTGACAAATGTAAGCATATTTGTATGAGTTAAACATATAATATAACGATTTAATATTAGTATGCACTTTTAATTTGTAAGAGGTGATCCCGATTTCATGTCCGCCTTCCTTGAATTAACCTGCATTCAAGTAATTTACAGTTCAACAATCGCAGCGGCCGATGCAGCCAACGACGCCATTACGTGGCGATATTAACTTATGAAGAATTAGCGGAAGCGGAACGCTCGCCCGCTATTAGCATAATATTAATTTTTCTCCACAGCCGCACGAAGTTGCAGAAATACTTAGCTTTAAGATTCTTATTTTCAGTACCATAGCCGAGACCCAGAGCCAGGACTCTGACTACAATACAATGGTTAACGGAGGTAAGAAAAATACTCTCGCGCGTGTGTGGGCCGCAATTGTTATTAATAACTAAAGATCTTTTGCTTTAAAGTGAACTGACTAGCCGAGGAAATTAATATGAAAAGTTTATTACATTGTTCAACTTAAATATCATTTTTATTAAGGCCCACCACGTAAGTCGGCAACAATCAAAAAATAATAATAACAATTATAATAATATATTAAATTACAACGGCCGACGGACGCGAGATGGGCTGTCAACGGTACAGCTCTTCAGCCAAGTGACACATAAAGACTGCCCGAGACAAAAAAACACTAACATCAAGATGAGACATTTACAAAGAATTAAAATTTTTTAAAGGTTAAATGGATGTTTTATATATAAGAGACATGAATTCCCTTGCATTTACTTAAAAACAGTTATAATAAAAGCCAAAAATTAAAAACAGCAATGATATATTAAAAAATTTTAAAACATGATATAGAACACTGATGTTAAAAATAAGCACTTCATTGTCACTAAAACGGGAAGGGCCTGCCCTGGAATAGGTATGCTGTTGTTGAAGGGGAAAAGATTGGTCATTGAGGACGGTAGAATGGTGGAGGTGTAAGGAAGGAGGACTGGTGCGTAGTAGCGACGGTGTGGGAATGGCCATTGGGATAAAAGAGGGGGGAGTTGAGGGGATGTGTTGGTGAAGCTAAAATTAGAACAGGAAAATGGGGTAGGGAATGAAGTGGGAAGGGGAAAGATGCGCAGGGAAATATAGAGATCTGAAGAAGAGGGAAGCCTGATGAGCTAGAATGGGTGGGGTGGATTTAAAGCTGGTAGGATGGATACATGGCAGAATGGAGTTCATGATCTGGGAGGGGGCGAATAGGAACTTATTTGGGAGGTAGTGTGAAAGCGTAAGGTTGGTGGGTAGTGTCGGTGTAGGCGCAGCAATTTTTTTTTCGGTTTTACGGCGCAAAACTGCTATGGTCATTAGCGCCCGGTCCGTGACTTAGGAAACAGTAAAAAACCGAAAATGGAAACCAGCAGCAATGGGAACGAAAGTCATAAAATTGGAGAAACTAAAAGCAGAAGAAATGCTTAAAAATCCACTACAGAAAGGCGTTGGTTGTCCCCAAAAAAAGCTTCAAATGACTGACGTCATTTCACTGGCACTAATAAACTCGAGAACGCGATCGGCTGAGCGCGTGTCATCTGCTAAAATCGACGATATACGAGGCGATAGCTGTAGACGGGAGCGTAACGGGTTAAAATAAGGGCACTCAATTAAAAGGCGTCTTACCGTCCACAGATGAAAGCAGTGGGGACAGAGTGGGGGAGGATCGCCGCTTAAAAGATGTCGATGGCTAAAAAGACAGTGCCCTATCCGGAGTCTAGTCAAAATTACCTCCTCCCGACTACACGGTCGGGAGGAAGACGTCCAAGCACAAGGAAGAGCTTTCACGTCCCGCAATTTATTATGGGGAAGTGTCGACCAATGTGCGTGCCATAAATGAAGAACACGACGACATAAAACGCTCCGTAGATCGGCGAAGGGAATCGATTGAATAGCTGGCCGAAGAAGAGAGACTGCAGCCTTGGCTGCAATATCGGCCGCCTCATTTCCATAGATACCAACGTGTCCTGGGACCCAGAGGAACGCCACCGAGACGCCCCCCAGGTGGAGCAAGCGCAGACAGTCCTGAATCCTGTGGACCAGAGGGTGGACAGGGTAAAGAGCTTGGAGACTGAGGAGAGAGCTGAGAGAATCTGAACAGATAACGTACTGTATCCGCTGATGGCGGCGGATGTAGTGGACAGCTTGGAGAACAGCGTAAAGCTCCGCAGTATAAACCGAACACTGGTCGGGAAGCCGAAAGTGCTTTGGGGTGTCGCCAACAATATAGGCACTCCCTACACCTAACGATGTTTTCGAGCCGTCGGTGTAAATAAATGTGGCGTCCGTCATTTGTGCACATAGAGCAGCAAATACCCGACGATAAACAAGTGAAGGGGTACCATCCTTGGGAAATTGACAAAGGTCTCGGAGCAGGCAGATCCGGGGACGGAGCCAAGGCGGTGCTGTATCCCAAGTTGTCATGAAGGTTTTAGGAAAGCGGAAGGAAAGAGAATGGAGCAGTTGACGGAAGCGGACTCCCGGTGGTAGTAGGGAGGAGGGGCGGCCTGCATACCCTACATCAAAGGAGGCGTCGAAAATAAATGTCATGGGCTGGATTAGCAGGCATGGAAGACAGATGGCTAGCATAACGACTCAGGACTGCTCGCCGATTGGACAGCGGAGGTTCAGCAGTCTCAGCATAGAGGCTTTCCACAGGGCTGGTGTAAAAAGCTCCAGACACTAAACGTAATCCACGGTGGTGGATAGAGTCGAGACACTGAAGAATAGACGGCCGAGCAGAGGAGTAGACTATGCTTCCATAATCCAATTTCGAGCGCACTAAGGCGCGATAGAGGCGGAGAAGGACCATTCGGTCCGCTCCCCAGGAGGTACCATTCAGGACACGGAGGGTGTTAAGGGATCGCAGACAGCGGGCCGAAAGATAGGAAACGTGGGAGGACCAGCACAGTTTTCTGTCAAACATAAGACCCAAGAATTTAGCGACGTCTGAAAACGGAAGGTTGACAGAATATCCAGCTTGCCTTCTTGCTATCGCGGATGACACGACGGCATCGCGCACGGAACTGCTTATAGCGGATACAGTTGGCCAAAGTAGGATGGTGGCGGAAAACGCGGAGAGCACGTCGCCGCTCACGTATTGCGTCACGGCATGCCTCGTTCCACCAAGGAACTGGGGGGCGCCGGGGCAATTCGGAGGTGCGTGGTATTGAACGTTCCGCAGCTGTAAGAATAACGTCGGTAATGTGTTTGACCTCATCGTCGACGCTGGGAAAGTGACGGTCATCGAATGTCGCTAGAGACGAAAAAAGTGTCCAATCGGCTTCGCCAAACTTCCAGCGTCGCGGGCGCATATATGGCAGTTGAGGCTGCAGTCGAAGGACACATGGAAAGTGGTCACTCGAGTGTGTATCATCAAGGGCGAACCATTCGAAGCGCCGAGCTAGCGGAACAGTACCGACCGTAAGGTCCAAATGAGATAAATTTGTCGTGGAGGCAGACAAAAGTGAAGGGACCCCAGTGTTGAGGCAAACTAGATCCGCTTGGTGGAAGACGTCTAGCAAGAGTGAGCCACGTGGACAAGGATGTGGAGATCCCCAAAGCGGGTGGTGGGCATTGAAGTCCCCAACCAGCAAATAGGGGGGTGGAAGCTGACCAAGAAGATGAAGGAGATCAGCTCGTGCCATTGGTGTGGACGATGGAATGCATACAGTACAAAGAGAAAAGGGATATCCAGAAAGGGAAAGACGGACGGCGACAGCTTGGAAGGAAGTGTTGAAGTGGATTGGGTGATAATGGAGAGTATGATGGAGAAGAATCATGAGTCCTCCATGGGCTGGAGTGCCTTCAACAGAGGGGAGATCATATCGGACAGACTGAAAATGAGGGAGAACAAAGCGGTCATGGGGACGCAGCTTTGTTTCCTGAAGACAGAAGATGACCGGCGAGTAGGATCGTATGAGGACCGACAATTCATCCCGATTGGCTCGAATGCCGCGGATATTCCAGTGGATAATGGACATAGGGTGAACAGAAAATGGAGGAATGTGACCAAGGTCGCTGTCAACTCAACGACTGCTCAGAGCTGGCGACCGACAGCATGGAATGGCATTCAGCCGAAGGCAGCAGATCCTGATCCATAGGTTGTTCAGGAGCAGCTCCTGCCACCAGCGATCGGCCAGTTGATCGGCCGCCAGCAGTGCGCCTCGGCGACACAGAAGACGGCCGAGGGCGATTTCCGCCAGGTGGTGCTGTAGATGGGACACGCCTTGGCGGAGAAGGAGATGAACTGTGTTTCTTTGTAGCCTTCTTGGAAGTATGATGTTTAGATGAAGGAGGAACCGATGGGTGTGAAGTTGGGGTACATAAAAAATCTTCACGAGTATGCTCTTTTTTCGAAGTCTTGGTGTCTGACTTTTGGGCTCGAGATTTAGCAGAACCCGATGAAGGGTGAGCCATAGAGTGGGCAGGCGAAAGTAGTGAGGTTGAATGGGCGATCTTTGCGCTGGCCGATCTGACGACCGTGGCACTAAAGGTGAGGTCGCAAGTCTGAGTGGCCGCCTCCCTTGTTGGCCGAGGAGAAGCAAGGACAGTGCTGTATTTTCCTGTCTGAGGCACAGTGGGCTGTCGACTGGCGAATAATTTTCGAGCAGCAAAGGTCGACACCTTTTCCTTCACTCTGATTTCCTGGATGAGCTTTTCGTCCTTAAAAACGGGGCAATCTCGAGAGGAAGCAGCGTGGTCACCCATACAGTTGATGCAGCGAGGGGATGGAGGTGGACAAGCACCCTCATGGGCATCCTTGCCACATGTAACACATTTGGCCGGATTGGAACAGGACTGGCTGGTGTGATTGAACCGCTGACACCGATAGCAACGCGTAGGGTTTGGGACGTAAGGGCGAACGGAAATTATCTCATAGCCTGCTTTGATTTTCGATGGGAGTTGAACTTCGTCAAATGTCAAGAAGACAGTGCGGGTTGGAATGATGTTCGTGTCAACCCGTTTCATGACTCTATGAGCAGCTGTTACGCCCTGGTCAGACAGGTAGTGCTGAATTTCTTCGCCAGACAATCCATCGAGGGAGCGTGTATAAACGACTCCACGAGAGGAATTTAAAGTACAGTGCGGTTCCACTCGGACGGGGAAGGTGTGTAGTAGCGAGGTACGCAGCAATTTTTGTGCCTGGAGGGCACTGACTGTTTCTAACAACAGGGTGCCATTCCGTAATCTGGAACAAGACTTTACAGGACCTGCAACTGCGTCGACACCATTCTGAATAGTGAAAGGGTTGACCGTGGAGAAATCGTGACCTTCGTCAGACCGAGAAACAACAAGGAACTGTGGTAACGATGGAAGAACTGTCTGTGGCTGAGACTCAGTGAACTTACGCTTGTAAGCAGACATAGTGGAAGGTGAGGAAACCATTGCGGAAGAATCCCCCATGATTACCGGCGTCTCCGATGGCGCGCTCCTCCCTTGTGGGGGCCCTCTCTGAGGGCACTCCCGCCTTAGGTGATTGTTCACAGCTCAGGTCACACCTCCCGACAAACGGACGGAGTGACCAATCGGCACTTTCGGAAGGTATCAGCTCGGGTAATCACCCCTCCCTGGGCCTGGCCGTTACCAGGGGGTACGTACGTGTCCTACCTGTCTACCCGGGGTGGGGAATTACGCATTACCCCGTCACCGGCTACGCATGGAAGTGCGTAGGTCGGCCTTCAGACACGCACAGAGAGGAAAAAAGAGAAAGGGAAAGGAAAGAAGAGGGATCTCAAACGCCGCAGCGGAGAAAAGGGCAAAGAGAAGAGGGAAGGAAAAGAGAAGGACAGAGGAAGGACGAAGACTTGCAAGTGTAGAAAGCAAGGAATTTGTAACAGTTTCGAGCGTACGTCTCCGGACGTAGGCACAAACCATACTCCCAGAGGGGGAGAAAGGGAAGGAAAGAGCCAGAGGTGAGGGGGAGGGGCGAAGATGGGGGACGGGGAAGGATGCGGAAAGGGAAGGTATGCAGCCCGAAAAGGAAGGAGGGCCACATTAGGTCGGGGTCCCGTGCTCGCTACGCACGTATCCACAAAAGAGTTGTGGACCCCCTGGGGGGAGGCGCAGCAATGTAGGAGACTTGGAAAATAGAGGAGAAGCTATAGGGTTACTGGAGTCGAGTTTCTGGGTGATGTAAGTTGTTCGGAGGTGTTCCGTATAAGTGAGGAGAGGCGGGAATTTGATGAATTGGCAAAGGATCCTTGTGGGGAGAAGGTAAATGGATGCAGAAAGCGAGGTGGAAGGATTTGTAAGACTTAGGTGGGTTGTACATCCATTCAACAATCGCATTGCAAAGGGTGGGTCAGATCTAGGCTCTGTAGGTGAGCAGCGCAGTGAAAGGCTGCAGTCCCCAAGTTCGGCCAGTTAGTAATTTTACTCTATTGTGCGCTTTCTGTTGAAGGGTTAATAGGTGAGGTTTCCACTTAAGCTGCCAGTCGATGATTAGTCCAAGATATTTAACTTGATAGGACAGTCTTAAATGATAACGCAGAAGAAGTCAGAAGAACAATTCCAAATAGCAAATATTAAAATAAATACTTCGTTTTAAAACAACTGTAACACGGCTGAAGGCCTTATTATAAAAGAAGTGAAATTATTACTCTGCTGAAGGCCACAAACGATTTCAAATAACAAACGGCTGAAGGCCTGAATTAGAAGTCAGGAAAACAGTTCCATATAGCACACATCTCAACAAATACCTTTCTTTTAAAACAAGTTTGCTTTAACAAAACTTATTGTAACACGGCTGAAGACCTTATTATGACGGAAGTGAAATTATTGCTCGGCTGAAGGCCACACACAACTTCAAATAACAACAGCTGAAGCCCTGAATCAGATATCGGGAGAACAATTCCAGACAGCACACATTTCAACAAATACTTTGCTTTTAAAACAAGTTTGCTTTATAAAACTTACTGTAACACGGCTGAAGGCCTTATCACGAAAGAAGTGAAATTATTGTTCAGCTGAAGGTCACACACAACAATAATTAGAAAATTACAAATATTCTTAAAACAAACATCACAATCTAAGGAATCAGAACAAGCGGTCCTCACCAAGTGTTCCAAGGGTCGGCCTAGGAAGGTAGCTCAAACATAAGGTAAGGTGAGACAGGCGCTTCAGTCCGGAACCGCGCGACTGCTACGGTCGCAGGTTCGAATCCTGCCTCGGGCATGGATGTGTGTGATGTCCTTAGGTTAACTAGGTTTCAGTAGTTCTGAGTTCTAGGGGACTGATGACCTAAGATGTTAAATCCCACAGTACTCAGAGCCATTTGAGACAGGCAGCCCAGAATTGTACTCACGTGGCCCACACCGTGGCTCAGGTCGAAAAAAATCGATTTTCGGTTTTCATCATATTTCGATAGATTAAGGTTTTATTTAAGTACTCTGAAAAGGATTTCGCTGAAAAAAATTTTTTTTCGAGCATTTAAAGAGCACTTTCCTACCAAGTGTGTTTATGTGCCACGCTCACTTTTCTGTCACCCACTTTTCTGCATATATTTTAGATCTTTATAGCCCCTACATTGCACGTTAGGGATTTT
This sequence comes from Schistocerca piceifrons, assembly GCF_021461385.2. Classification (NCBI taxonomy): domain Eukaryota; kingdom Metazoa; phylum Arthropoda; class Insecta; order Orthoptera; family Acrididae; genus Schistocerca; species Schistocerca piceifrons. The sequence continues at coordinate 766,808,952 of NC_060141.1, read as the reverse complement.
TTTTTACTCCCGAGTGTGTTGGCTGTCCTTGGAATGCAACGGTCGGTATTCTTTTGTTTCTGCTGTTTGTAAACAACACGCTTTCAAAACACGGTTAGTTTTGTTCAAGTGTGATTGCAAGTAGTTGTTACAGAAAACTTGCAGGTATACTATGGGCAGGCAATTAGGAGAAATAAAGAAACTCTGGAGGCAATGAAGAGCGATGTTTAGGCCATATTCTTCTGTAAGTCCTCTACTGATGATAAGCCATGTCATAGATCGTGTCCATCAGCAGAAAATTCGTGGTGCAAATACAATAGGGGTCCGGCAACTGGAGAATCTTATTCTCACCAGCATTCTCTTCCTGCTGCTGTTATTACAGCAATTAAACCTATTTTCATAGACTTGGCTCATCCTGACCTTCTAAGGAAATGTCTGCATTGCCAGACACAGAATCCAAATGAATGTTTCAACAGCATAATTAGGAACCGCCTTCCTAAAACTGTGTTTGTAGACATGCATACAATGAAACTAGGAGTTCATGATGCTGTTATTACATTCAATTGTGGTAATACTGGAAAGTGTTGGGTACTGAGCCGGCCGCGGTGGCCGTGCAGTTCTAGGCGCTGCAGTCCGGAACTGCGGGACTCCTATGGTCGCAGGTTCGAATCCTGCCTCGGGCATGGATGTGTGTGATGTGCTTAGGTTAGTTAGGTTTAAGTAGTTCTAAGTTCTAGGGGACTGATGACCTAAGATGTTAAGTCCCATAGCGCTCAGAGCCATTTGAACCATTTTTTGTTGGGTACTGAAAAAGCCGGAAACTAATCCTGGGTTGCAACATTGCGATAAAATGGGGATCGCCGATGCAGACAGGTCTGCATCTAATATGGCCAAGAAAGCAAGACAGACATGCAGGAAGGTGAAAAAGGAGCTGGAAGACCTGCTGGAGGCCAAAGAAGGGCCATCATATTCAGCAGGACAGTTTTAATTAACTGTAAGTAAACAATTTAAAAAGTTTCTTCTTTAAAGTCAATTTCCCACAAACAAAAATTTTCAGTACATATGCCCCATTATATCAGACACTATCATAGATAAATGAATGAAATTTTCAGAGACTCTGCATAACATAAAAAGCCACTTCTGGTACTACATTCATTAATATCCCCCATTAGGGAGTTCACAAAAAAATATTTTCTGCAGAAAAAACTTAATATTTTTTGTTAATACATTTTAAAAAAGTATGTCTTAAAAACTATACAATGGATAAAGTAGATTTTAGTACAGGTGACTATTAGCATCATTTAAAATACAGTAAAAATATTAAGGTCTTGCATCAAAATAGTTTTTTTTTCAGAATTGGGTCAAATACTTGCCTAAATTAACACGGGTTAGATAGGCAGGGTGTGGTCCCCTTAAGCGCCGACCGACCGACTAACCAACGCGCCTAACGTCCGATCACCGGTACAACGATGGAATATTTTTAGGCACGGGCGAAGAGACAAACAGCACTACGTCTTCAGAAAACACACAAGGCCAAAGGAAACAGTAGAATCAAGGTGAACCTCTCAAAAAAATATGCACAGTACAATACAACAGGCTGTCGAACTACACGCCGTGTCAGACAGCATCAACAAGACCAGGAAAGATACTCTGCCGGAGAAGTATGCTAACCTCCAGGGCAGGTAACTGGGGCGTTAGCGGCCACAAGGCAGAAAATACCGCTGGTTGCACTTCACTAATAAGAATAATACTAAATTCAATGATGAATAACGAATAGAGAAAGACGGCTGCAATATTTGCACCACCTCGAAACACTTCACTCGTTGCCGCCAGGCTCGGTGGCCCTGGGAGCAACAACCTGCCGGCCGAAGGTGAGATCTCAGAATAGCCGAGGTTGCATTGTAAGTAGGCTGTTTAGGTTTTTATGTTGGTAACGCCACGTAGCGCTCTGTATGAAAATCAGTGACAGTGCTGTGTGCAGTCTGTGGCTGGTTGGCATTGTTGGAATATTCACTATTGTAGTGTTGGGCAGCTGGATGTGAACAGTGCGTAGCGTTGCGCAGTTGGAGGTGAGCCGCCAGCAGTGGTGGATGTGGAGAGAGATGGAGTTTTGAGAGCGGATGATCTGGACGTGTGTCCATCAGAGACAGTAAATTTGTAAGACTGGATGTCATTAACTGATATATATATTACGACTTTTGAACACTATTAAGGGCTACGGTCGCAGGTTCGAATCCTGCCTCGGGCATGGATGTGTGTGATGTCCTTAGGTTAGTTAGGTTTAATTAGTTCTAAGTTCTAGGCGACTGATGACCTCAGAAGTTAAGTCGCATAGTGCTCAGAGCCATTTTGAACCTATCAAGGTAAATACAGGGCTATTACAAATGATTGAAGCGATTTCATAAATTCACTGTAGCTCCATTCATTGACATATGGTCACGACACACTACAGATACGTAGAAAAACTCATAAAATTTTGTTCGGCTGAAGCCGCACTTCAGGTTTCTGCCGCCAGAGCGCTCGAGAGCGCAGTGAGACAAAATGGCGATAGGAGCCGAGGAAGCGTATGTCGTGCTTGAAATGCACTCACATCAGTAAGTCATAACAGTGCAACGACACTTCAGGACGAAGTTCAACAAAGATCCACCAACTGCTAACTCCATTCGGCGATGGTATGCGCAGTTTAAAGCTTCTGGATGCCTCTGTAAGGGGAAATCAACGGGTCGGCCTGCAGTGAGCGAAGAAACGGTTGAACGCGTGCGGGCAAGTTTCACGCGTAGCCCGCGGAATTCGACGAATAAAGCAAGCAGGGAGCTAAACGTACCACAGCTGACGGTTTAGAAAATCTTACGGAAAAGGCTAAAGCAGAAGCCTTACCGTTTACAATTGCTACAAGCCCTGACACCCGATGACAAAGTCAAACGCTTTGAATTTTCGGCGCGGTTGCAACAGCTCATGGAAGAGGATGCGTTCAGTCCGAAAGATGTTTTCAGTGATGAAGCAACATTTTTTCTTGATGGTGAAGTGAACAGACACAATGTACGAATCTGGGCGGTAGAGAATCCTCACGCATTCGTGCAGCAAATTCGCAATTCACCAAAAATTAACGTGTTTTGTGCAATCTCACGGTTTAAAGTTTACGGCCCCTTTTTCTTCTGCGAAAAAAACGTTACAGGACACATGTATCTGGACATGCTGGAAAATTGGCTCATGCCACAACTGGAGACCGACAGCGCCGACTTCATCTTTCAACAGGATGGTGCTCCACTGCACTTCCATCATGGTGTTCGGCATTTCTTAAACAGGAGATTGGAGAAACCGATGGATCGGTCGTGATGGAGATCATGATCAGCAATTCATGTCATGACCTCCACGTTCTCCCGAGTTAACCCCATGCGATTTCTTTCTGTGGGGGTATGTGAAAGATTTAGTGTTTAAACCTCCTCTACCAAGAAACGTGCCAGAACTGCGAGCTCGCATGAGCAATGCTTTCGAACTCATTGATGGGGACATGCTGCGTCGAGTGTGGGAGGAACTTGATTATCGGGTTGATGTCTGCCGAATCACTAAAGGAGCACATATCGAACATTTGTGAATGCCTAAAAAAAACTGAGTTTTTGTATGTGTGTGCAAAGCATTGTGAAAATATCTCAAACAATAAAGTTATTGTAGAGCTGTGAAATCGCTTCAATCATTTGTAATAACCCTGTACATTGTTTGTTCTCTATCAAAACCTTTCATTTGCTAACTATGCCTATCAGTAGTTAGTTACTTCAGTAGTTAGAATCCTTTATTTAGCTAGCAGTATTGGCGCTCGCTATATTGCAGTAGTTCGAGTAACGAAGATTCTTGTGAGGTAAGTGATTCATGAAAAGGTATTGGTTATTGTTAGTTAGGGCCATTCTTTTGTAGAGATTATTGAAAGTCAGATTGCGCTGCGCTAAAAATATTATGTGTCAGTTTAGTGTTGATCAGAATAAGTAAAGAGAGAAATGTCAGAGTACGTTCAGTTTTGCTCAGCTGTTTGAAAACCAAATAACGTAAGGGGTTTATCAGCACAATCATTCATAAATTTTTCGAAGGGGACGTTTCAGCATTAGCAGTTAACTCTTCACTCAACTTAAACGTCCAGGGTTCGGTGAGCAACAAAGCCGCCGCTGTCGCAGCTGCCCCTCCTCGATCCGGGAGTGGCAGCACACTGCCGGCAGCCCCAGCTTGCCCTTGCACTGCACGGACCTGCTCGCTGCTTCGCCCCAACCGAACCGATCCGTTCGCAACTTCTCCAAACCCAGTACGCAGACAACATTAAAATAACTGCTCATTCAAAACCACAAGATACACACGGATCTGGGAGAACAATTCCACCAACAACTCACAATACTAAAACCAGTCATTGTGAAATAACATGCACAAATTATAAGTCGTCGCAAACACAGAGAAGCCAGAAGCGGTCGGAAGACCAAATGCACGTCGTCAGCTGCGACGACTGACCGAACGACCAACCAACGGTCGTCCCCACTCAAGTCAGGCACAGGAAAGATCCCAGTATAAATCGTCGACTGACAACTTATTACCATGAGGTCACTTCGACGGGCAGACACACTTACACAAGAGAAAGTTGCACTACTCGAATGTCACGGTCCATTCAACTAAAACTCGCTGAATCCGGTCCCTGACGTGGTCGTGCACTCTCACGACCTCATCCTTCCGTCGGACAGTGCATGTGTGTCGCCCGCGGTCGGGCGAGTACTGGCTGTCTGGACCTCACCGCTGGTCCGTCCCAACTCAACTCGCTCGACACATGACGACCCGGAAATACTAGAGGCCGCTCCAAAGATGGTGCCACAGTATGCGCTATCGATAAGCGCTGCTGCTGCCACTCACGGACAGACAAGTGGCGCCAGTGAACACTAACAAAACGAGACGCCACTATCGCCATTACAAGATGCCAAGCTATGAACGGCATCAACACGAGCCGCATATGTCTCTCAGGTGGAGATGCTTGGGCATATCAGTAGTGTAGAGGAGATAAAGGAGAGGAGAGAGTACAGAGCTCTGGGGCACACCTGCAGTGGGGTGGAGAACTGGTGTTATTAATTGCGACAAAGGATGGGCGATTATGGGGAAGGATGCTAGAAGGCGTAAATAATTGGATGTGCGTACATCTGAAGTTTTAAAAGGAGGCCAGAATGTGGCACACGGTTGTAGACTTTCTCTGGGCTGAGTGGGGACATAAACAGCGGATAGCGGATTCACAGAGGTTCAGCTGGTGGGATAGGAGACAGGTCAAGCGCAGGAGCTAGTCATTAGAGGAGAAGGTGGAACAGAAGCTACACTGGTTAATGGGAAGGAGACGGTGTTGGCTCAGGTGTTGTTTGATTCAAACCCTTTGCTAAAAACTGAGGTGGGGCAGATGGAGCAGAAGGAGGAGGTATCAGAAGGGTGTTTGCGTAGTTTGAGGAAGAGTAGGATTCTGGAGGTTTTCCACAGTTCAGGATAGTATCCCAGAGAGGAAAGTGATATAAAGGGTTGCAAAGGTGACTAGATAAGAGGCAGGGTATTTTTTGAGGTGTCGACAGGCAATACAGTCATGTCCAGGGGTTGTGCTGCGTTTACTTTCAAGTATATTTTTATCTCATGTGTTGAAACTGGGATGTTTAATTCCATTTGTGGTATGTTTTCCAAGTACTGGAAGCTAAGAGCCGGGGTTGGAATATTGCTATCTGTTTGTTCGTGGTTGGTAGACCATAGGGAGTAATCAAAACGAAGGTCACTGGAAATTGAAGAGATGTCAGAGATATAGGATGTAAAGCGGTCAGCTTTGTTTAGGTCGTCAGATAACGGATGGTTGTTGTGGAGGAGCAGGTAGTGATGAAAGGAATGACTGTAAGTGTGTCAATGGAATTCTTTCCAGTACTTTGAAGAGTTAATGGGGAATTTAGCATTGAGCCTGGCGCATATAAGCGCTAAGTAAATTCCTGATGTATCTCTTTATTTGCAATTGGTTTGTGAGTGTATCCTGGTCACAATTCCTCAGGAAAAAGCGTTATAAGCAACATGATTCTCTAAGAAAGAATAGGGCTTGCGGGGGGGAGAGACGATGAGGGTATTCGGCCTTGGTAGGAATGTGGCGGGTATAGTGCCCAACAACATGTGCTGCAGGAAGGCCATGGTACGGAGGATATTATCAGATTTATGGTATCTATGGATTCCTAGTAGGCATGTCATTTGGCGTGGGAGAACTCATGGCTGACTTTTGGATTGAAATTGTAATGGGGATGAGATAAGGTGTTGGTGAGAAAACCAAGTAGTTGCTCACTTCCAAATGGAATGAGGACTTTTGCAGCGAGGCACCTATGGAGGTTAGAAGATGCTACGACCACATATGGGGTGTGTCATTTTCACGTGCTGTGGGATGGGAACAATGTCACCTTGGAGGGAGTCTGTAAAATGCCCCCACCGCTGGTGTTCTGCATGGGATCAACTAGATGTTGAGGTTAGTGGCAATAACACAAGTGGAAAAGGTACGGTCGATATTGGCGAGGCCATTATAGGGGATGGTATTATCTTATGGTGGCTGATGGCAACTCCACGTCTGGCCATGGGAAGGGCATTATCTGTATGATTAAGGATGTAGGGAGAGGTTCAGACGGTGTGATAGGGTTAAAAGAACGTTTCGTTAAGGATGAAGGTATCGACGTTCCATTGGAACAGGATATGTAGTAAAAGGGGCTTGTTGGTGGGTAGGGAGCGGCCATTGTCGTACACGATGCTATGAAGCTGTTGCAACATGAAGAGCCTAGAGAGTGGGTTGCGTAGGTGACGGGGTGGGGCGGTTTAAACAAGGGTGTTGAGATGGTTGAAAATGAAGAGGATTTGTTTCAGAAGTAGGTAGGTTGGGGAACTGAGGTGGAAAACGGAGCAGACAGCTCAAGAAATTTACAGTACGGCATGTGGTCATTGGAATGGGCACATACTGAGGGGTCCAAAAAATGTATCCACTGTTTAAAAGTCCATAACTTGCAAACTAATTGACGGAGTTGTCTCATTTTTGGTGAAAGTGTAGCTTAAAATCCAACTTAAAGATGTCATTGTAGGTGTTCGAAATAGTCACCATTAACATCCACACACAAACGATGCCGCCTAACTGCAGCACGAACTACTGACTGCAACGTGTTCAGTTGTATATTTGCACATGAATGTACGATGGATTCTCGAAGTTCATCCAATGTACGTGACTTTTGTCGATAAACGACGTCCTTTAGTGGTCCCCACAGGTAAAAGTCCAGAGGAGTTAGGTCTGGGGAACGTTGTGGATAACCCACAGCACCTCTACGGCCTATCCATCTTCCTGGTAGATTTTCGTCGAGATACGCCCTAACACGATTTTGGTTGTGGGCTGGGGCACCATCTTGTTGAAAGTAAACTCTTCCATCTCCATATAAGTCTCGGATGGCAGGTAAAATGGATATCTGAAGCTTCTGAAGGTACACCTCACCGGTAACTGTGCCGTCAAAGAAGAATGGCCCAATCAAGCTCCGGTAAGACAACCCACACCACACATTTACTTCTGCCAAATTCACGGCTTTGTCTACATGGACGTTCGGATTTTCGGCGGCCAAGTAGATGCAATTGTGGCGATTTACTGTACCATTGAGTTTGAACTGTGCCTCATCAGACCACACAATCATCTCTGCAAACTCTTCATCGTCGCGCACCATGTTAGTAAACCACTCGCAGTGCTCCATTCTACGATCTGGGTCGTCCTCGTTCATTGCGTGTAGCAATCGTGGGATGTAGCACTTCCACTTTGCTGCCTTCAAAATTCGCCGAACACTTGAGCGACTCACTCCAATTTCACGGGCACACTGTCTCACAGACGTCTATAGTGAGCGAGTGAATTTTTGTAACACACGACAGGAGTTAGCTGGACTTGTTACTGTTACAGGTCGTCGAGATCGTTGTTTGTGTACATCTTTAACACAACCTTCGGCTTCAAATTAGTCTCGAATGCAACGAATCGCTAAACGTCTCGGTGGCTCTGTTTGATACTCATTTCGCCATTGCCGTTGAACCTCATTAATATTTTCATACTTAAAATACCACTTCAAAACTGACTTCCTTTCATCGAATGTAATCCTTGCGCCAGCCATGTTTACTCGAGTGACTAGATGCAACTAAGAACTAAACACTGACTATCTGGCGACTGTCATCTGACAAAACAAAACAACGCAATACAACGCTTGTGTGCCGATTGCCGGAATTACAAACTATTACACTACCAAAGATGAGACAACTCCGTCAATTAGTTTGCCAGTTATGAACTTTTAAACAGTGGATACATTTTTTTTGGACTCCTCTGTATTTATGAGGATTACGGTGGGGAATGTTTTTGTGTTGTCGTTGACACTGTAGAGTCTTGTATCAGGGAAAGCCAGGGAGAGGACGTCGTTCAGTGACTAGTATCCTCTTCCCACAACAAATCTGCACACATGTATTAACAGAGTTCTTTATTCGTAAGAACAAGAAGCTACTTATCACGACGCAAGTTGTTGTGATACAAGTTCTTCCGTAATAGTCCACGTTATCCTCACTGCTGGTGAAGTACAAGTCCCGCTATATACTCTGGTCGCTAGGTACTGACTGACTCTGAGCTAGAGACTGTGACTCTGACTGACTGTGACTCCAACTGTGACTTACTGGGCGATTGTGACTTACTGGGCACTCCGGTCAGCGTTGGCGATCTAAATACTGGCGGTCGAGACGGCGCTGGCCTGTCTTTGGCCTCTCTCCTGATAGGCGCGCTTTATCCAGCGCCTATTATCGATCTTCTCACAACCTCTTTGCCGACCGGTGTGCTGGCGACAGCTTACGCCACCACAAATGTGATGATATCTTTCACAGTGGGAGGTGGGTGGAGAGAGTTATTGGGATGGGTAGCACCATTCATAGGACGAACAGGCTCAGTTAATTGTGGTTTGACTGGTGGGGCTTTGGCTTTGCATTTGGCAGAGTGGGACGTGTGGTATCACTGCAGGTGTTGCTCCTGGGAGTGGAGATGAGATTGAGGGAATGTTTGAGAAAGAGGCAGTACAGTGAACTGAGGTGGGCGGATTTTTACACTCAGGAGTGAGGTGGTCATTATAAATGAGATATGTTTGGCAAAGATAGGACTGGGTTCAAATGGCTCTGAGCACTATGGGACAACGTCTGAGGTCATCAGTCCCCTAGAACTCAGAACTACTTAAACCTAACTAACCTAAGGACATCACACACATCCATGCCCGAGGCAGGATTCGAACCTGCGACCGTAGCGGTCGCGCGCTTCCAAACTGAAGCGCCTAGAACCGCTCGGCCACAACGGCCGGTGATAGGACTGGGGGAGGGATTTGGAGGGTTCGACTTTATGACGGCAGTTGTAAATCAGGGCTCCCTCCACGAGTAGGTAAGCGAGCAAGTTGGTGCAGTGGTTAGCAACTGGACCCTCATTTGGAGGATGATGGTTCAAACCTGCGTTTAGTAATCCTGATTTAGGTTTTCTGTGATTTTCCTAAATGGCTTCAAGCAAATGCCAAGATTGTTCCTCTGAAAGGGCACAGCCGACTTCCTTCCCCATCCTTTCCTAATCTGATGGGACCTATAACCTCGATATTTGGTCCCCTCCCTCAAATCAACCAACCAACCAACCATTAGGAGGTGATCGATGGTGAAGGCAGACTCTGTAAAGACCAGCAAAATGCACGTAGGACCTGAGTCCTTGTACATACAGTGGGCTCTGCGGATTTCTAAGGCAAGACTGGAATTCAGTTTGTAGACCACCTCCTCTTGCACGATCTCAAGATCAACATTCGTTATCATGTCAGTTAGTGTGAGGGGCTGGCCAGAAGACTGGTGTTGTTTGGATGGGGAGACAGTGTTGAAGGGATTGAGGGAGGTATGTGGACCATATGTAATGCATGGGCTGTTGAGGAGGAAGTCTCAATGGAAGTTGGATTTGATAAGGAGTGAATCTTTGCAGGGTATGTTTTGGGCGATGGAAATGTGAGGAAAATACTTCCTGCTTTTTACAGTTGGTAAGCTGGCATTTAATTCTCATTTTTTGTTCCATCTCAGTTGCATATTTTTAATTAAATTACATGTTACAATCACTGTGGATCATCTTCAGATCTAAGTAGTTGCATCCGCATCGCGTCTTCTCTATTCAGAACAACCTACCAGAGCACTCTAATTTGTAGTTTAAGTAGACAAGGTAGATTGTCATGCAGCTGCTTAGATCCAAAGATGATCCGGATTGAGCGAAACATGTAATCTAATAAATAGTATGCAACTGAGATGGAACAACAAATGAGAATTATTTTAAATATTTATACAGTTGAAACTTCCTGGCAGATTAAAACTGTGTGTCGGACCGAGACTCGAACTCGGGACCTTTGCCTTTCGCGGGCAAGTGCTCTACCAACTGAGCTAACCAAGTACGACTCACGCCCCGTCCTCATAGCTCTACCTCTGCCAGTACCTCATCTCCTACCTTCCAAACTCAGCACACACTCCGCTGCGGGGTAAAAATCTCATTCTGGATTTATACAGTTGTTGAAACTCTCAAGACGATTATGTCGACTATAGAGGATCAGGATTTATTTCAGATTTTTTGGTTGCAGTGCTGGTAGTGGGCTCTGCATTAGGGCGCTTGTAAGTTTTTTTGGATGTAATGGGTTGGAGTAGGTGTTAGGGAACTAGAGAAAGTGGGATATGGCTTAGTGCAGGTCTTTCCATTTGGTTAAGTAGATCTCGATACCTGTTGACTGTATTGTAATTTCTGGCGTTGCCACAGTAGCTCGTCAAGTTATTATGTATGGGATAGGTTGGACGTTGGCAATAGGCAAAGGATGTGTTGGAACGTGTGGAAAAGGCAGTAGGAAGAGTATGGTAGTTGAAGGAAGTGACTGCAGATGGACTGTGGGAAGGTAGGGTGAAAGGGAGCAGGGGAATGGATGGATACAGTTGGAGAGGAGACAAGGAACAGATAATCGATTATGCATTCCAGCGACAGAGCGTCGCTGAGATTGTGGGGGACGGCAGCAGCGAGGACCGGGGTGACGTGGTGATGGCGACGGTAGATGGAGGTGGCGGCAACGAAGACGCAGGCGAAGAGACGGCAGAGACAGCGGCGGCGGCGGCGAGATGAAGGTAGCGAGAGTAACAATGATTCACAAAGTGAGGTGTCGATGAACGCACTTGCGCACATAAAGAAGAACTCTCCAAGACACAAATAAAACACAAACTGATGCGAAGCTTAGGCGAGGATCCTTACCCGTCTACGCAAAGCAGTAAGGTAGGTGAGTGGAAACGATTGGTGTAGCTCTAGGGAGTGCCCTAGACAGTGTATTCCAATGACTGCCGAGGAATGCATTTATTTTACCTATTTTTTCTTTCCTTGAGCTGACAAGCTATGGTACCTCAAACAAAATATTTAAAACAATTTAGATGTAAGTTTGTATTTCATGTACATCTGTCACGTGTAAGAACTCCAGTGTGACTGAGCGAGGTGGCGCAGTGGTTAGCCAGAACTCGCATTCGGGAGGACGACGGTTCAAATACGCATCAGGCCATACTGAATTAGGTTTTCCGTGATTTCCCTAAATCGCTTTAGGCAAATGCCGGGATGGTTCCTTTGAAAGGTCACGGGGCCGAGATCCTTCTCCATCCTCTCCTAATCCGATGGGACCGACACTCTCCCCAAATCAAACAACTTCAGTTAGACTAGATTCTGATATGAGGGTAATTCTTTTTTCATGAACACAACGTAATGGCATCTGCCAGTCAGTACGGAAAGAAAAACTCCTTCGATGCCTTGTGTTGGCAAATGTGGGGACTTCTAGAGAAAGTAGAAAGGGCAGATTACTATGAGAGACCGATTGTTGGCAGTTTAGCACAACGTATATCAGCGAAATAAATTTTACCGTTGGAAAGTGGTTCATTTATATTGAAAGTGTGGCTAGTGTAGAGAAGATTTTAATAAATAAGTGTATATATGTTTACGGTAACGCTGTTGATAAAACATATCGAAATTTTTTCCAAAACGTACCGATGTATTTCGGCTATATGCCTTTCACAGACCTATCGATATATAAATATCGCAATGGCAATATCGAGTGCTTATGTTTTCATTTTATGTTACCGGTATATTTTTTTCCCAATTTTCGATTAATATTTGAAGTTGTTCTTTTGCAACTGTAGTAGAAAATAATTTTACCTTCACTGTGTGAAGGAGTCTTGCTACGTTTTTAGCTTTCATCAAGCCCAGTATTTCTCCTTGACTGTGTGAAGTCCCAAAGAAGAAGTCCGATTCCACAGGAAGTTGGTAGTGTGAATGGAATAAGTAGATTTTCGATGGCAAGAAATAGCACATCAGCTGCGTTAAAAAACAATTTGCAACGCAACTAGTATTCTACTTCGTCACATCGACATTCTTCAAAAACAATTGCTGAAAATGATGAACAAAAATCTAAATGACAAGACCGATGTTTGCGGTGGGCGGAGAAGCGTGAGAGGGAATGCTGGCGTGCTATCAATAGAAACTGCATCGTTCAGCTTCACCACGCAATTCTGAGACTGCAACTGCTAGGTCGCTGGCGTTTGCAGAAATGAAAAAAAAACAGGGAAGTCGACACGTAGTGTTCCAGAGAAATCCGATATACGAAGGAACCGAACGACGGACCCATTGGACACTATTGTGGCACTTACGTGAAGTTACCATTATTACAAAAGTGCTTATCGCCAAGAGTGACCGTGCATTGTTTTCCTTTCAGTTCTTGCTCTGAGCGGGGTAAGTAAGCTGCTAGCTTGTTGATGTACAGAATATCTACTAATGAATTAATACTTAAATATACAGTTCTAAAACTGGCAGTATACTTATAATCTGATGCCGATTTTTTTTAATTTTTTTAATTTTTGTTTTTTTTGCCGTTAATCTTTTCCCCGTTGATAAATCGATAGCTTTTTTGACATATCGATGGTCTATAATGACTTTTTTTTAAATATCGGTTTAATACATTTATATTCATTTATTTATTTAAAAATATCAGCAGCCCTATTTACGGCAAAACAGTCAGCGAGTTCCGTGGCGTGAGAATGTTCACATTGTAAGGTTTCAGGTATGTTGCAATTACCTTGTTGTTAATGAATATTCTTAACATGGTAGCCGTCCGCGGTTGTTAACTAAAAGAAAGAGGAATGTTATTCTAAATAGTATTCTTTGTGAAACTGGAAATGGCTGACATTAAGATATCGATGATTCGTGAATAGGGCTACAGGAACCGGAAAAGGCAAATTCAAATGCATGTGAAAATGAAGAAATGCTTCAAGAGGGGAAAAAAAAAAAACACTGAGCAAAATCACTCCATGTTTCTGAAGAAGAGAAATTTGTTAACATCGAGTATAGATTGTAACCTCCCCACAAAAAATTGTATATATAATAATAATATGATTACGATTCTAATTTTAGTATAACCTCAGAACAAAATTGGTTCCCATTTATAACCTCCCTCTAGAAATTCATTCACATTTAACCTCCACACAAAATTTGTTTCCCATTTAATGTAAGCTCGAAACAGAAAAATTCCTAAACCTCGTAATAAAAAATAAATTCAGTAACCTGATAAATTTTGGACGACAGCAGTGCTGCGTCATGGCCCTGTAAGATCATTCTGAATGAAAACAGCAAAAATTCTTACCTCAATGAAGTCGCCGCGTATATCCGCTCTTACGATAAATTTTCTGGCACAGCTCTGTGCAATGCTGGCCGACCTATCCGTCTTTTATGAAAGGAAGCAACTGATTTTTCTATTGCAATAATCGGGATGATCATGGATGGGAGAAATTAGTAAATTCTTTAAATTGAAATGAATGGTTGTTGAAAGTTACTTTTTATGAGAAAGATTATTATTACGAGATTTTAAAATCATTTACATGGGACTTACGTTAATACTCAGGCTCCGACATCGCTGCACCGCGACCGGGCCAGCCAACACGATACACCATACCAGACCAGAGCAGACTCCAGACCAGACTAGCGCAGACAAGCAACAACTTACTGCTACAGCTACACAGTACCTACTGAGTCAACACTACTCTGTGGTCAGCGATTCTCTTATACCTTGCATATCGCAGGCAGCGCATGAGCAATACATCGAAATTACATCTGCACGGACCTCTTACATAACCCTCCACTGGGGAGGGGGGCAAAAATTTGGCAGCGATGGTGAGTCAATTGGACTTGCCATGAGCTACAAATTTTTCTTAATTAACTAAGTTTACAGTCACAGAGTATATATATATATAAAGTGCAGAACATGAAATGAAATAGAGTGCACATGCACTGAGTACAGAACATATCAAGAAATGACAAAATGTATACGGAATGAGTACAAAACATATTAACAAATGACATAAAGTGCACACGCACTGTATATATTTTTACCATTTTACAAGAACTAGTATACGCAATGAGTACAAAACATATTAACAAATGACATAAAGTGCACATACACTGTATATATTTTTACCATTTTACAAGAACTAGTATACGCAATGAGTACAAAACATATTAACAAATGACAAAGTGCACACACACTGTATATATTTTTTACTATTTTACAAGAACTAGGATACGCAATGAGTACAAAACATATTAATAAATGACATAAAGTGCACACGCACTATACATATTTTTACCATTTTACAAGAACTAGGATAGGAAAGGGAAGGATTGGATCATGGTTGTAGCACAGTAGGTTGCACGTAGCTGCACTGAAAGTCCATATCTTTCTACAGAAGCACAACGCCAAGTGAGACAATCTGAAGTTCTCTTCCCTGAAGTATGAATCAGTGTAGCCAAGACACTGAAATGTCGTATTAATATTCAATGTTATCATTTTGGTTGTACATTAAGTACACCAAACAGTGGGACCACAATAACATCTCCACTGTTCAAGGTGGTGGACAGCATGATGTGTCAACACCACACTCCTGCAGAATTGATATTTTTTCACCAACGTAGAATTAGTGCAAAATCCAAATATAGCGCTCCATGATCATGAGGATGGACTGGACAAACGGATATTGCATTTAGGTCAGAAGGTGAACGACATTAAGTCTTATACTAGTCATCATAGAAAAGTACACTAGTCTATCAACTGATTTGAGTAATTGTTGGCACTTATTGCCTAGTTACTAAACATTTCTGTACTATGTATGGAGTATTACAGAACAGTATTCATAAGTCATCTGATTACACTAAATATTGGCACTCATTGGCCAGTTACAAATCATATTTATGCATTGTTCAGAAGTCATCATTCAAAGCAAGAGTTAATTAATGGCATAGTATTTACATAATTCATCTAATTATAGTAATCATTGGCACTCATTGGCCAGTTACGAACCATTTCTTATGCATAATTCAGAAGTCATCATTCAAAACAGGAGTTAATTAATTGCATAGTATTTACATAATTCATCTAATTATAGTAATCATTGGCACTCATTGGCCAGTTACAAACCATTTTTTATGCATAATTCAGAAGTCATCATTCAAAACAGGAGTTAATTAATTGCATAGTATTTACATAATTCATCTGATTATAGTAATCATTGGCCAGTTATGAACCATTATTATGCATAATTCAGAAGTCATCATTCAAAACAAAAGTTAATTAATGGCATAGTATGTACATAATTCATCTAATTATAGTAATCATTGGCATTCATTGGCCAGTTACAAACCATTTTTGTGCATTGTTCAGAAGAAGCTAATGAGTGTAGCATTAAGCTACTGGTATTCATATATGATAACATGTAAGTGATATAAAACAAATTTAAAAATATAAAAAAAAACAGTGGCATTCATTGGCCAGTTACAAAGTATTCACATAGTTTTATAAAACATTAATCAGTATTACTCAGAACTCATCATTCAAGTGACATAAGACATATTTAAAATGTAACACACTGTAGCTATTACTCAAGGTCTATTTTTTTTGTGCTAGCAATGCATTGCGTTGGGATCGATAATTAATTACTGGGGCATGAAAACATTTGCTTTTGACTTATTGCTGCAAATAAGGATTAGTAACGTCATTCGTCACGAGTCAGCTGTAACGAGGTTATGAAACAAGTAGACCATATGTGATCACATTCATGAATGACACACACAAATGGGTAAAAAAAATGCAAGTACGAGAACAGGTTTAATGACTAACTGCTTATAGCACATTAATTTCATGAATAGCTTCTCCTGTAAAAAATACAAAATGGATTATTCAGCTGAAAGAAGAATCGCATATTATGCTGAAAAGTAGTGAACTTCGAATTAACAGATAATGAAACGTGTACTCAATATGTATGTACTCTAGCTGTCCTTTTCAAAACATACTGTCATTATACCATGTGACGTAAGACATACTGTCAAAACGAACTGCAACAAATACTTAAATAACTACATAGCATCTCTTAACTAATATATAAACTCCATCATTATTCTCATCTGCAAAGAAAAACTTAAAAGTGGTGCGTTAAGTGGCCATATACAATTTATCACTGTCATCACTCGCAAAGAAAAACTTCATTATTCATATTATCATAACTTCATTACTATCATCACCTGCAAAGAAAAACTTCATTATTCATATTACCATATTCTTCATATAACTATTCATCGTCATTCATTATCTGCAAAAGAGACACTTCATTATTCATATTACGATTTACTTCATACAACTATTCATAGTATAGAGTTTCTTATTTCTAGCATATTTCATCACTAAAACTAAGATGTGTAGTTCTGTCTGACAGCCTGCATCAATCGCCTCGTATTCTGAAAGAAAAAAAAAATAGTTAAGACTGCTATCATACGCTGTGTATAGTATATTCTTGTTAATGTTTGTTAATTCTGATCCATTTACTCTTCATGACGAGGTATTGCATCTTCTTTCGTTCATTCCGAAGTTGAAATACCCATTTCATAGTAATCCACTGTGGGTTGTTTAATTTATTTCTTTTACATGTTATTGCTTTCTGAAAATGATGAATAAGGATTAATATATTGCATTTAAATCATATACCCATTAAATAAAAACTGGTTTCTAGTGATATAATTAAGCATACAGCATACCATGACAGAAAATGTATTATGTCAAAAAATAGAGTGTTCAGGTGCAAAAAATGTACACAGTATCATAATGTAGTAGCAAAAAAATGTAAAATAGTCACGATGTTGAGATATCATAAGGCAAAATGTCAAAGTCAACTGGTGTTTGTTATATCTTAAAGATTTCGTAGTGCATACAAACAAAAAAGGAAAACAATCATACATACATGAAAAATGGAAAAAGAGCATGGTCTGATATATAACGACAAGAAATGACTTTCTCTGTGTTCAGCTTGTATGTTGTGTAGTTGATAGAGGCGAGAGTTGAAGACTTTAATGGAGAAAGAATTTGATAAAATTAATATGTCACTAGATAGAATTGCATAATTGGTCATAAAATAAGTAAGTTTATCTGGAAAAATGTGCTCGGTCTGATGTGTAACGATAAGAAAAGCGACCTGTTAACCTTGCCTTGCCGGGCACTTGCCAAGAAAAAATATGATAATCATCAGTAAGTAGTCACATAAATATAATTGCATCATTGGTCATATAAAAATCAGGAAATGGCATTACAGTGTGATAAATCATAAAGTATGTTCATTCAAGAAAGGGTTTAATATTTGAGACATGGTGATTGCCTTTGCTTTTTCTGGTTCTCAAAGTTTCGACGTGTACTACATTGGGGTGAGGAATGCTGCGGATTCGATATGGACCTGCGTATAGAAGCTCAAATTTACTGCATCTTTTCTTTCCTCTGTTGGATAGATAGCGTGTACGTGCTAATATCTTCTGTCGAATGTGAAAGCCACGGCGTGTACAAACCTGTTTTTGCTGTCTTCTCCGGCGCTCTGCGGCACGTTTGATGTTGTTCAGCGCAATGTCAATTATTTCATGGTGTCGTAGTCGACGAGATGTAGGAAAGGATACTAATTCTTTAATTTTGTTAGGTGGTTCAACATTTTTCAGTATAACAGTCGGAAATAGCACAGTAGATTCATTTGGTATGGAATTAATTACATCCTGGAATGACAGTATGTGTGCGTCCCAATCAATATGTCTTTTATGGCAGTATATTCTACAAAGTTTACCAATTTCTTTCATTAGTCGTTCACAAGGGTTCGAAGAAGCATGGTACCTGAATATATAGATCGGAGAACGGGATAGTGCGTCTGCTACAATATTTTGTGTACCGGGAATGTGAACAATTGTAAAATTAAATTCCTGTAAATAAAGTCTCCATCTGCTTAACCTGTTTCTAGCTCGTAACATCCGTGTCCATTTAGCGGGTCGAAACTGTGATCCATTGTCGGAAATTACTCTCAATACATGCCCTACATGGAATAAAAAATGTTTTACAAATGCATTCGAAACAGATTTAGCAGTAGCTTTGCGTAACGGAGTGAAGGTAACAAATTTCGAAGTGAGTTCAACAGCGACAAAGATGTAGCTAAAACCTCTATTAGTTCTGGGAAGCGCACCAAAAATGTCTACAGCAGCCATGTGTCTCAATTTAACAGGTACAATGGGATGTAATGGAGGAATATGTGAAGTCGTATCTGACTTAGCTTTCTGGCAGATTTTACATGACGCTAAAACTCGTCGAATACGTTTCTCCATATTGGCAAAATAACAGTTCTGTCTCAGCATAAGAAAACATTTTCTGGCTCCGTAATGTGCGTAACTTAAATGAGTATACCAAATTAATTTGTTAACAAGCTCGTCAGGAATGCATAGTAACCAGTTGTTGCTATCAGGGTGAGAGCGGCGAAACAGAATGTTATTGCGTACAGTGTAATGGTTTCTGATGGTAACATTATTCCTATCTTGCCAAAAGTGTTTAATTTCTTTCCATACACTGTCTTTACTCTGCTCTTGTGCTATGTCTCGTAACGACGACGAAATGAAATTTTCAAATGCAACTTGTTGAATATACATGACGCTGAAATTTGCTTTGCAGAAGTTGGTTGCGAAGTCTTGCTGATTGCTGCTGAGAGAACGGGATAGTGCGTCTGCTACAATATTTTGTGTACCGGGAATGTGAACAATTGTAAAATTAAATTCCTGTAAATAAAGTTTCCATCTGCTTAACCTGTCGTGTGTAAATTTTGCGGAAAGTAAAAACTGTATAGCTCTATGATCTGTGTAAACGGTTGTGTGTCTTCCATAAAGAAAATGCCTAAATCTCGTAAATGCCCATACAACACATAATGTTTCAAGTTCTGTAACAGAATAATTGCGTTCAGCAGGTGACAGAATGCGACTCGCAAAGGCGATGTTATTAATTACTGTACAACCATCTTCTTCAATTTCCTGAAAAATGTGTACGCCTAAAGCGGTGTTAGAACTGCCGGTGGCAATGGAAAAATTTCTAGTAAGATCTGGATGTGATAAAAGTGGTGCATTCAACAAAGCTTCTTTCAGATTCACAAATTCAGAATGTGCTTGGCTATCCCAGGACCAAATAGTGTTTTTACCCGTCAATTGACATAATCTAGGGGTGTCTAAAGCAGAGTAATGAATAAATTTACGAAAAAAGTTAATTAAACCCAAAAAGCTGCGTAGTTGTTTCTTCGTCGTAGGAACAGTAATGTCACATAAAGCTTGAAGTTTTTCCGGGTCAGGCGCAATGCCTTCTGCTGAAATTACATGTCCAAGAAATTTTATAGAAGTTTTGCTAAAGTGCGATTTGCTAAGATTAACTGTGAGTCCTTGTGCACGAAAAGTTCGTAACAGTTGTTCAAGAATCAGATTGTGTTCAGACCAGTTAGCTTCTGCAATAAGAATGTCGTCCACATACGTTGTGATTCTGTCTTTTATGCAAAAGTGTGCATCGGATGTCGTCAAAACTAATAACATTTTCGTGAACAAGATTCTCTGTGTGTCAAAAGTATGCTTACGTTGCTGCAAGATTCATTCTGCACTGCATCTAGTCAAATTCTTTCTGGCGTGCTGTTATTTGCGGGAGGATGCTGTGGCATTTCGACTATTTGTACTGTTCTGTTATTTCTTCCTGACGTATTACGTTCGGGATGATATCTACTGTCTGGTTCATTCACGATAATTTGTTGTTGCGGATGATTCTGCTGCTGGTAAGACCGACTGTTATTAAACGTACGCTGAAAATTGTGCACATTACTTTTACGTCTGTCATGATAGTCATTTCTATACGGTGCATTGCGATATGAGTTGAAATGGTGTGTTTTCTGTACGTGCTGATTTCCTGGTTGCTGTGCGTTACTATAACGCGGAGCCGACGCTATACGTGTAGGCGGCGAAACCTTAAAGCTTGGTTGACCTTGCAAACCACATTGTTGGTTAGGTATGCTAACCAGCTGGCTTTTATGCTGTTGCGGAGAAAAACCTCTATTGTTGCCAAAATGTGGTTCTGTTGCTGATAATTTTGACGATACTGAAAATGTTGTACATACTGATGATTACAATTTTATCTGTTATTAAAATTACAGCGGTAGTTGTCATTTCGGGAGTGTCTAAAGAAAACTGTCACTTTCGGTAAAATGTGTCATATCAGGTTTTCTTTACTCATTCTTAATCTTAGATAGATCGATAGTTGAAGAGCTGTTTTGATAGATATAAAGGATAGTAGAAGAGAAGGCAGCAGTGCAGAAAACTAAAGATGAAATAGCACTACTACGGCTCGGGGCCCTGTGCACGCTACGGCACATATTCATCGAAGTGTAATGAATCCCCTGAGGTCAATTACACGCTGCAAATAAATTTTGGTTTCTGTGTTACAGGCAATGCCGGTGAAAATTCAAAAGCAAATTGTTGTATCCAGTCCAATTCTATCTTCTGGATTACAGGCAATGCTGATGAAAATAGAAAGAAATTGTCGTATCCAGTCCAAAGCATGTATCTGTGTTCTGTCATTATTAAGCACTTTAAATTTCCTAACAGACAGAATGTGTTTGTAATAAAAATTATCGTCTCTGTATGTCTTAGCAGGTTCAGGATTGCATGAGAATCTGTTTGTCTGTGTCTCTTCGGATTCTAAGTCGCGTGGTCTCTGTAAATTACCTAAGTTACACTGGCTGTGTGAGTGTGACAAATGTTCGGAATCTGGCATATGCTGTGACGTGTTAGAGACTGAAACATTTTTCATTTCTGTTACTTTAATACGTTCGTCAATTTGGCTGATCTGTTGTTCAAATTTCTTATCGACTTCCGTATCCAGAGTGCGTGAAACCTCTGCTGACATTAATTTAAACTCGTCGCGTATCTGTGTTGCGTTTTCTGAACATTGTTCAGTGACTGCACTAATTTCATCTCTAAGTAATTTCGTTGTGGCTACACGTGCACTACTTAATTCTTGTACAACAGATCTAATTTCTTCACTACTGTTCCTAGCACAAGCCTCAATTTCCTCACGTAATTGTTGTTTAGTATCATAACGTTGCACGGAAACGGCTGTAATCTGTTCACTAAGTTGTTTGTTCTGTTCATTAAGGTTGTCGTGTTTTTCGTTCGACTGTTTGAAACTTTCATTAAATTGTTTGCACGATTCATTGAGTTGTTTATAATTATTGTCTAGTTTTTCATTAAGTTGTTTGAAATCGTTTTTTAGTTTTTCATTCCACTGTTTAAGATTTTCATTAAGTTGTTTGAAGTTGTTGTCTTGTTCTTTCTTAGACTGTAGCAATACTGCCATAATTTGATTCAAGCCAAAATTAGAGATTCTATTTTCTATGCTGTGTGATGGTGTATCTACATGTGTCACATGTTGTGTAACCATTTGGTCATCCTCTGATTCTTGAAAAGGTTTGCTAATAAAGATGTGCACTATTGGTCGCTAAATCGGAATCAAATAAATTTGACGTACTTTGAGTACATTGTTCACCTTCATTAGAAACAATTATTTGCTCACAATTCAAATTTTGCAAACCGGGTGTGACAAACTGAGCAACGTTCATTGTAACGGAACGTGCCGCGTCATCAGTTGTTACATTTACAGTGGACACAGTTGAATTTGTTTGCTCATCATTAGAATTAAAATCATTACTAGTGATCGGTATGCACTGATTGTCTGTAAATGGAGGACTATCATTAAGACACTGAGTGTCGCAAGTATTATCGGTCAAATTATTTGAGTTGGCTCTTTCACTCATTACACATCACGATGTACTGTTAACAGTTTTTCGCGGCAATAAATTGCTGATGATCTGTGAAAGAAAGAGTGACAAATTAGTAAATGCGTTGGGCCAGATGCAAACTACATTCAAGTAAATAAGAGCAGATATACGACTACTCAGAGATTCACAAAGAATACGATCCTGGCAGGGTCGCCAAGTGTAACCTCCCCACAAAAAATTGTATATATAATAATATGATTATGATTCTAATTTTAGTATAACCTCAGAACAAAATTGGTTCCCATTTATAACCTCCCTACAGAAATTCATTCACATTTAACCTCCACACAAAATTTGTTTCCCATTTAATGTAAGCTCGAAACAGAAAAATTCCTAAACCTCGTAATAAAAAATAAATTCAGTAACCTGGTAAATTTTGGACGACAGCAGTGCTGCGTCATGGCCCTGTAAGATCATTCTGAATAAAAACAGCAAAAATTCTTACCTCAATGAAGTCGCTGCGTATATCTGCTCTTACGATAAATTTTCCGACACAGCTCTGTGCAATGCTGGCCGACCTATCTGTCTTTTATGAAAGGAAGCAACTGATTTTTTTATTGCAATAATCGGGATGGGAGAAATTAGTAAGTTCTTTAAATTGAAATGAATGTTTGTTAAAAGTTACTTTTTATGAGAAAGATTATTATTACGAGATTTTAAAAACATTTACATGGGACTTACATTAATACTCAGGCTCTGACATCGCTGCACCGCGACCGGGCCAGCCAACACGATACACCATACCAGACCAGAGCAGACTCCAGACCAGACTAGCGCAGACAAGCAACAACTTACTGCTACAGCTACACAGTACCTACTGAGTCAACACTGCTCTGTGGTCAGCGATTCCCTTATACCTTGCATATCGCAGGCAGCGCATGAGCAATACATTGAAATTACATCTGCTCGGACCTCTTACAAGATTTAAGCGTCAGGAAATCGTTCCTGAAAGCATTTGTATGGAGTGTAGCCATGTATGGAAGTGAAACATTGGCGATAAATAGTTTAGACAAGAAGAGAATAGAAGCTTTCGAAATGTGGTGCTGCAGAACAATGCTGAAGATAAGGCGGATAGATCACGTAACTAATGAGGAGGTATTGAATAGAATTGGGGAGAAGAGAAATTTGTGGCACAACTTGACTAGAAGATGGGATCGGTTGGTAGGACATGCTCTGAGACATCAAGGGATAACCAATTTAGTATTGGAGGGCAGTGTGGAGAGTAAAAATCGTAGAGGGAGACCAAGAGATGAATACACTAAGCAGATTCAGAAGGATGTAGGGTGCAGTAGTTACTGGGAGATGAAGAAGCTTGCACAGGATAGAGTAGCATGGAGAGCTGCATCAAACCAGTCTCAGGACTGAAGATGACAACAACAACGTGGTATGGAGTAGTTTCTAACAAGTAACTGGAAGTAGTGACTGGTAACTTAATTGCGTTTGAGGCAATGAAAAAGTTTGACGAATTATATTCCAACGAATCGACAGCACTGCAAATTATTTGTAGAAACAAGTTGGACAATCTGAAATGGCAACACTGTTCGAAACTGTGAGCATTAACAGAAAATGGCCAATTTAAGTGCCTACATTCTGCTGAGGAGACTCATCAGTGCACAGGCCTGCACTTCAAAATAATTTCGTGCAGTCCGCCGGCAGCCCTAGTGCGAGGCAGCAGGCAAATTCTGAGCGCTCTGGGGTCGAGCTGGTGTGGCGCTGTGTATTTCCGAGGTCGACAATCAGGGATCCGTAAAGCTGTTCTCTCTGCGTGGAAAGTGCAGAAAGTGCGTTGCCATGCGACGTCGTGCGAACCGGCTCAGTCAGTTGCCCGTTTTCAAGATGGGTGTCGATGTTTAGCGAATTTACGTGGACTGCTTACAAGGAAGCTCTTAGTCGCACCCCCGTCAGATTTAGTGGTAAGATGCCCCAGTGGACAGTCAGTCAAAAACTAAACACAGATCAAGCATGAAAACAGGAAGAAGGTGTACTGAACTGAAAAAAATTTGGAACAGTGAACAACAAATGCAATATTGAGGGAACGTGAACAGCCGCGGCGTAGTGGTTAAGTGGTCACGGTGTAGGACTGTAAAGCGGACTAGCGGTGTTCAAAAGTCTCTCGTGCAATTTATTTATTTATTTATTTATTCTCACAACAGTATGAACGGTCGGGTCATTGGAAAGTTGGTTCTCTGTCTGTAGTCTTGGCAGTTGTCATACTATACATTGGTTACAGAATATGAGTCATGTGGTAAGAATACGTTGCCGGCCAGGGTGGTTCAAATGGCTCTGAGCACTATAGGACTTCACTTCTGAGGTCATCAGCCGCCTAGAACTTAGAACTATTTAAACCTGACTAACCTAAGGACATCACACACATCCATGCCCGAGGCAGGATTCGAATCTGCGACCGTAGCGGTCGCGCCGTTCCAGACTGAAGCACCTTTAACCCCTTGGCCACCCCTGCCGGCCGGCCAGGATGGCCGAGCGGTTTTAGGCACTACAGTCTGGAACCGCGCGACCGCTACGGTTGCAGGTTCGAATCCTGCCTCGGGCATGGATGTGTGTGATGCCCTTAGGTTAGTTAGGTTTAAATAGTTCTAAGTTCTAGGGGACTGATGACCTCAGAAGTGAAGTCCCATAGCGCTCAGATTCATTTGAACCATTAAGAATTCGTTTCCGTCTCAACTAAGCGACATGGAAAACAAATAAAAGTGTCATTAATGAGTATCTTCATAGTCAGCTCCAAGCATTCACCGCGGGACACAAAGATATTGAGTATCTTTGGTCGGGATTTAAAGGTATTGTCCTCCATGTGCTAGAGAAGTATGTGCCTAGCAAAAATATAGGAGAGGGAAAGGATCCATCTTGGTACAACAAACATATTAAGAAGTTGCTGAGAAAGCAGAGAATTTTGAACAGTCGTTTTAAACGTAGTCACTGCCCGCTGGCAAACAGAAATTATGCGAAATGAAAGCAGCTGTCAAAAGGTCAATAAGAGATTCTTTTAACGAATTTGAAAGCAATATTTTATCTGTAGATTCTAAAAAAACTCCAAAAAATATGTTGACTATGCTACAGATATAGCACCATTCTTATTCATCATCTATCAGAGATCATTGGAACACCGGTAAGTTCCACGCGACTGGAAGACGGCCCAGATGATAGCAATCTATAAAAAGGGGAGAAAATAGGATGCACGTAATTACCGGCCAATTTCACTGACATTGATTTGTTGTAGAATCATGGAACATACACTCCTGGAAATTGAAATAAGAACACCGTGAATTCATTGTCCCAGGAAGGGGAAACTTTATTGACACATTCCTGGGGTCAGATACATCACATGATCACACTGACAGAACCACAGGCACATAGACACAGGCAACAGAGCATGCACAATGTCGGCACTAGTACAGTGTATATCCACCTTTCGCAGCAATGCAGGCTGCTATTCTCCCATGGAGACGATCGTAGAGATGCTGGATGTAGTCCTGTGGAACGGCTTGCCATGCCATTTCCACCTGGCGCCTCAGTTGGACCAGCGTTCGTGCTGGACGTGCAGACCGCGTGAGACGACGCTTCATCCAGTCCCAAACATGCTCAATGGGGGACAGATCCGGAGATCTTGCTGGCCAGGGTAGTTGACTTACACCTTCTAGAGCACGTTGGGTGGCACGGGATACATGCGGACGTGCATTGTCCTGTTGGAACAGCAAGTTCCCTTGCCGGTCTAGGAATGGTAGAACGATGGGTTCGATGACGGTTTGGATGTACCGTGCACTATTCAGTGTCCCCTCGACGATCACCAGTGGTGTACGGCCAGTGTAGGAGATCGCTCCCCACACCATGATGCCGGGTGTTGGCCCTGTGTGCCTCGGTCGTATGCAGTCCTGATTGTGGCGCTCACCTGCACGGCGCCAAACACGCATACGACCATCATTGGCACCAAGGCAGAAGCGACTCTCATCGCTGAAGACGACACGTCTCCATTCGTCCCTCCATTCACGCCTGTCGCGACACCACTGGAGGCGGGCTGCACGATGTTGGGGCGTGAGCGGAAGACGGCCTAACGGTGTGCGGGACCGTAGCCCAGCTTCATGGAGACGGTTGCGAATGGTCCTCGCCGATACCCCAGGAGCAACAGTGTCCCTAATTTGCTGGGAAGTGGCGGTGCAGTCCCCTACGGCACTGCGTAGGATCCTACGGTCTTGGCGTGCATCCGTGCGTCGCTGCGGTCCGGTCCCAGGTCGACGGGCACGTGCACCTTCCGCCGACCACTGGCGACAACATCGATGTACTGTGGAGACCTCACGCCCCACGTGTTGAGCAATTCGGCGGTACGTCCACCCGGCCTCCCGCATGCCCACTATACACCCTCGCTCAAAGTCCGTCAACTGCACATACGGTTCACGTCCATGCTGTCGCGGCATGCTACCAGTGTTAAAGACTGCGATGGAGCTCCGTATGCCACGGCAAACTGGCTGACACTGACGGCGGCGGTGCACAAATGCTGCGCAGCTAGCGCCATTCGACGGCCAACACCGAGGTTCCTGGTGTGTCCCCTGTGCCGTGCGTGTGATCATTGCTTGTACAGCCCTCTCGCAGTGTCCGGAGCAAGTATGGTGGGTCTGACACACCGGTGTCAATGTGTTCTTTTTGCCATTTCCAGGAGTGTATTTTGTGTTCAGATATAATGACCTTTCTAGACTCTGAGAAGCTCATCTGTTTTAGGAAACAGCGGTCATGCGAGACACAGCTGGCTCTCTTTGTGCATGATATACAACAGGCTCTAGATACTGGCTCCCAGGTTCATTCCATATTTCTCGACTTTCTAAAGGCGTTCGACTCAGTTCCGCACTGTCGCTTGCTTCAAAAAGTGGGCCGTTACAGTCTATCCGACGACATATGCCGTTGGATAGAAAGTTTTCTAACAGACACAGAGCAGTATGTCGTCCCGAATAGGGTGACTTCAGAAGACACAAGCGCAACTTCAGGTGTGCCTCAGGGCAGCGTAATAGCTCTGCTGCTTTTTACGATTTACGTAAACGATCTGGTTGATGGCATTGACAGCGGCGTTAGACTGTTTGCCGATGATGCTGTAGTCTGCAGGAAAGTAGTATCACAGGAAAGTTGTGAACAAATCAATGAGGATTTGCAGAAAATAAATGTGCGATGTAATGACTGACAGTTATCTCTCAATATTTGTAAGTGTAACCTACTGCGTGTAACAAGGCGAAAATCCCCATTAATGAACGAGTAGAAAATAAATGCCCAGTCTTTATAAGCGGTAACATCCGTCAAGTATCTGGGCGTGACTACTCGAAATGATCTCAAATGGAATGATCAGATTACACAAGTAACGGGTAAGGCGAACTCTGGATTGCGGCTTATTGGTAGAATCTTGAAGCGATTCAGTCCTTCAACAAAGAAAATTGCTTACAATACGTTAGTTCGTCCAGTCTTAGAGTATTGTTCGTCTGTATGGAATCCTTACCAGCTGGGTCTGATCCAAGAGATTGAGAAGGTCCAAAGAAGAGCGGCAAGACTCGTGACTGGTACATCTAGCCATCGCGAGAGCAGTACAAATCTCTTAGAAAGTTTGAAGTGGGACACACTTGCAGATAGACGACTCGCTAAACGGAAGGGGCTGTTCACTAAATTCCGAAATCGGATCTTCGACGAGGATGTAGAGTATATATTATTACCACCAACTATCAAATCGCGCAATGATCACCATTCAAAGATAAGTGAAATTAGAGCTCGTACTGAGGCGTTCAGTCGTTTTTCCCTCGCGCGATCCGCGAGTGGAACAAAGGGCGGGGGGGGGGGGGGGGGGGGGAATATGACTTTGGCGTGAATTGTGCCCTCCGCCACACACCGCTTGGTGGCCTGCGGAGTATATACGTAGATGGATAGTGAGAGCAGGCGAGATACTACACAGACGTCTCACAGAAATGAAAACAACAACTAAACGGGTGGGAACTATGTTACAACAATTGAATTTAAGAGTCAAAGCATCCAGATTTCTTTCTCAGGGAGTGATCACATTTACATTCATATGACTACCTAAATAGAGCAAGAAGGCGTATCTCACTCTGTCACTCACTTAACCAGGTGCACAAATTAGCAAATTAGAAGCGTCGCTAAGGAAAACACGCACGAACGAGGTTTCAACACGGATCTCCCGTGGCAGTCTAACACCGTAACTATTTAACCACGACGCCGTTACTCTACCCGGCTGCTCTATATTACAGTTCTTGTCCTTGGACCGTTCACTGTTTGTATTTGACTTTTTTTTCACAGCTAATTACAACGTCTTTATGTTTCCACGCTTGATCTGTGTTCAGTTTTTGATGGGCTGTCCACTGTGCCTCTTACCACTAAATTTGAAGCGGTATGACGGGGAGCTTCACTCGCCGCCCAGCAGAGTGCGAAGCAACTGCACTATCTGATCAAAAGTACTCGGACGCCCCTGTGTAATGGGAAATCGACCACCAGGCGTTTCGAGAGGCGGGCCGGCCATTATCTACATCTACATGGATACTCTGCAAATCACATTTAAGTGCCTGGCGGAGGGTTCATCGAACCACCTTCACAATTCTCTATTGTCTCAATCTCGTGTAGCGCGCGGAAAGTACGAACACCTATATCTTTCCGTACGAGCTCTGATTTCCCTTATCTCATCGTGGTGATCGTTTCTCCCTATGTAGGTCGGTGTCATCAAAATATTTTCGCATTCGGAGGAGAAAGTTGGTGATTGGAATTTCGTGAGAAGATTCCGTCGCAACGAAAAACGCCTTTCTTTTAAAGATTTCCAGCCCAAATCCTGTATCATTTCTGTGACGCTCTCTCCCATATTTCGCGATAATACAAAACAAGCTGCCTTTCTTTGAACTTTCTCAATGTACCCCGTCAGTCCTGCCTGGTAAGGATCCCACACCGTGCAGCAGTATTCTAAAAGAGGACGGACAAGCGTAGTGTAGCCAGTCTCCTTAGTAGGTCTGTTATATTTTCTAAGTGTCCTGCCAATAAAACGCAGCCTTTGCTTAGCCTTCGCCACAATATTTTCTATGTGTTCCTTCCAATTTAAGTTGTTCGTAATTGTAATACCTAGGTATTTAGTTGAATTTACGGTTTTTAGATTAGACTGATTTATCGTGTAACCGAAGTTTAACGAGTTCCTTTTAGCACTCATGTGGATGACATCATACTTTTCGTTATTTAGGGTCAACTGCCACTTTTCTCACCATCAGATATTTTTTCCAAGTCGTTTTGCAGTTTATTTTGATCTTCTGATGACTTTATTAGTCGATAAACGACAGCGTCATCTGCAAACAACCGAAGACGGATGCTCAGATTGTCTCCCATATCGTTAATATAGATAACGAACACAAAAGGGCCTATAACACTACCTTGGGGAACGCCAGAAATCACTTCTGTTTTACTCGATGACTTTCCGTCACTTACTACGAACTGTTACCTCTCTGACAGGAAATCGCAAATCCAGTCACATAATTGAGACGATATTCCATAATTACGCAACTTCACTACGACCCGCTTGTGTGGTACAGTGTCAAAAGCTTTCCGGAAATCCAGAAATACGGAATCGATCGGAAAACCCTTGTCAATAGCACTCAACACTTCATGTGAATAAAGAGCTAGTTGTGTTTCACAGGAACAAGGTTTTCCAAACCCATGTTTACTATGTATCAATAGACCGTTTCCTTCGAGATAATTCATTATGTTCGAACACAACATATGTTCTAAAATCCTGCTGCATTTCGACGTTAACGATATGGGCCTGTGATTTAGTGGATTACTCCTACTATCTTTCTTGAATATTGGTGCGACCTGTGCAAGTTTCCAGTCTTTGGGTACGGATCTTTCGTCGAGCGAACGGTTGTATATGATTGTTAAGTATGGAGCTAACGCATCAGCATACTCCGAAAGGAGCCTAATTAGTATACAGTCTGGACCAGAAGACTTGCTTTTATTAAGTGATTTGAGTTGCTTCACTACTCCGAGGATATTTACTTCTACGTTACTCATGTTGGCAGCTGTTCTCGATTCGAATTCTGGAATATTTACATCATCTTCTTTTGTGAAGGCATTTCGGAAGGCTGTGTTTAGTAACTCTGCTTTAGCAGCACTGTCTTCGATAGAATTATGAAAGGAAAGGAGGGGTGGAGTGTTGTTCGTCAGTAGTGAGGCAGTAGCAGCAGAATGGGTCAGTCAGGAAAAGCCGCTCGCTAGTCACTGGACGGTGCCCGAGCAACAAATCTATCAGCGACATTTCAACCCTCCTGCAGCTGCCAGTTGAACTGTTGGTGATGTTACTGTGAAGTAGAAACGCAGAAGGAACAACCACAGCGAAACCGACACCAGGCGAACCTTATTTGCTGACGGACAGCGACCGTCGAGCGTTGCGTAGGGTGCTTGAATGAAATCAGTTGACAGAATCACTAGTAAGTTGTACCAGCAGTCCAGCTAACACAGTGACTGTGGGTTGGGAATTAAAAGGAGTGAGGTACAGTACTCGAGCAGCTCCTCACAAGTGACACGTTTCCACACGTTTCTTCAGTCACTGCTGACCGACACTTGAGGTGGTTTAAAGAGCGATCGCACTGGAGACTGGGTGACTGGAAACGAGTGATTTGGAATGGCGCACCACGCTGTACCAATCCGATAGAAGGGTTTGGGTTTGTCGAATGCCTGGAGAACATCAGTTGCTATCACACGCATGGAGATGTTTTTCGTCTTTTTTAGAATGTGGTGCCCTAGTTGAGCTAAAAGCTAAATATGGATGGATTGAAAACAGCAGTGTGTACTGCTTGGAGTACGGGAACAGTTCGGAGACGATGACTGTGTCAGCGTAACAATGCAGCCTGTCTTAAAGCATCGTCTGTGAGCCAATGGCTTGTGGACAGTAATAGTCCTAAAATGGACTGGCCCGCCCAGAGTTCCGATCCGAACTCAATGGAACACCGTTGGGATGAGTCAGAACGACTGCTTTGCTCCAAACACCATCAAAGTCTCTGGTTTCGACTCTTGAGGAATAATGGGCTTTCTTCCAGAGACATTCAGACAGCTCACTGGAAGTGTCGCCAGCAGAGTTGAAGCCGCCATAAAGGAGAAGGGTGGACACACCCGATATTAATATCCGTTAATAGGTGTCCGCATAATTTTCCATCAGACACTGTAGCAATTTATTGATTGCTGAATGTAGATTGAAACTGAAGAAATTGCAAAAAGGTGGGAAATGAAGAAGATGAAATTTAGATAAGTTAAAAGAACCAGAAGTTGTTGAGAGCTTCATAGGGAGCATTAGGCAACGCTTGAATAGAACATGGGAGAGGAATACAGTAGAAGACGAATGAGTACCTTTAGGAGATGAAATAGTGAAGTTAGCACAGGATCGAATAGGTAAAAGGACAAAGCCAAATATAAATCCTTGACTAACACGAGAGATACTGTATTTAACTGATGAAAAGAAAAAATTACAAAAATTCTCCAAATGAAACAGACGAAAGGGAATACAAACTTTTAAAAAACTACTTTAAGTGTCTCATTTCCTAATCTAATTCCCTCAGCATCACCCGACTTAATTCGGCTACATTCCATTATCCTCGTTTTGCTTTTGTTGATGTTCATCTTATGCCCTCCTTTCAAGACACTGTCCATTCCGTTCAACTGCTCTTCCAAGTCCCTTGCTGTCTCTGACAGAATTACAATGTCATCGGCGAACCTTAAAGTTTTTATTTCTTCTCCATGGATTTTAATGCCTACTCCGAACTTTTCTTTTGTTTCCTTTACTGCTTGCTCAATATACAGATTGAACACCATCGGGGAGAGGCTATAACCCTGTCTCACTCCCTTCCCAACCCCTGCTTCCCTTTCATGTGCCTCGACTCTTATAACTGCCACCTGCTTTCTGTACAAATTGCAAATAGCCTTTCGCTCCCTGTATGTTACCCCTGGCACCTTTAGAATTTGAAAGAGAGTATTCCAGTTAACATTGTCAAAAGCTTCCTCTAGGTCTACAAATGCTCGAAACGTAGGTTTGCCTTTCCTTAATCTTTCTTCTAAGATAAGTCGTAAGGTCAGTATTGCCTCACGTGTTCCAACATTCCTACGGAATCCAAACTGATCTTCCCCGAGATTGGCTTCTACCAGTTTTTCCATTCGTCTGTAAAGAATTCGCGTTAGTATTTTGCAGCTGTGACATTAAACTGATAGTTCGGTAATTTTCACATCTGTCAATGCCTGCTTTCTTTGGGATTGGAATTATTATATTCTTCTTGAAGTCTGAGGGAATTTCGCCTGTCTCATACATCTTGCTCACCAGATGGTAGAGTTTTGTCAGGACTGGCTCTCCCAAGGCCGTCAGTAGTTCTAATGGAATGTTGTCTACTCCCGGGACCTTGTTTCGACTCAGGTCTTTCAGTGCTCTGTCAAACTCTTCACGCCGTATCGTATCTCCCATTTCATATTCATCTACATCCTCTTCAATTTCTGTATATTGTCCTCCAGTACATCGCCCTTGTATAGGCCCTCTATATACTCCATCCACCTTTTTGCTTTCCCTCCTTTGCTTAGAACTGGGTTTCCATCTGAGCTCTTGATATTCATACAAGTGGTTCACTTTTCTCCAAAGGCCTCTTTAATTTTCCTGTAGGCAGTATCTATCTTACCCCTAGCGAGATAAGTCTCTACGTCCTTACATTTGTGCTCTAGCCATCCCTGCTTAGCCATTTTGCACCTTCTGTCGATCTCATTTTTGAGACGTTTGTATTCCTTTTTGCCTACTTCTTTTACTGCATTTTTATATTTTCTCCTTTCATCAATTAAATTCAGTATCTCTTCTATTACCCAAGAATTTCTACTAGCCCTTGTCTTTTTACCTACTTGATCCACTGCTGCCTTCACTATTTCATCCCTCAAAGCTACCCATTCTTCTTCTACTGTATTTTTCCCCCATTCCTTTCAATTGTTCCCTTATGCTCTCCCTGAAACTCTGTACAACCTCTGGTTCTTTCAGTTTATCCAGGTCACATCTCCTTAAATTCCCACCTATTTGCAGTTTCTTCAGTTTTACAGTTCATAACCAATAGATTGTGGTCAGAGTCCACTTCTGCCCCTGGAAATGTCTTACAATTTAAAACCTGGTTCCTAAATCTCTGTCTTACCATAATATAATCTATCTGAAACCTTCTAGTATCTCCAGGGTTCTTCCATGTATACAACCTTCTTTCATGATTCTTGAACCAAGTGTTAGCTATGATTAAGTTACGCTCTGTGCAAAATTCTACCACGCGGCTTCCTCTTTAATTTCTTAGCCCTAATCCATATTCACCTACTACGTTACCTTCTCTTCCTTTTCCTGCTGTTGAATTCCAATCACCCATGACTATTAAATTTTCGTCTCCCTTCACTTGCTGAATAATTTCTTTTATCTCATCATACATTTCTTCAATTTCTTCGTCATCTGCAGAGCTAGTTGGCATATAAACTTGTACTACTGTAGTAGGCGTGGGCTTCGTGTCTATTTTGGCCACAATAATGCGTTCTCTATGCTGTTTGTAGTAGCTTACCCGCACTCCTATTTTTTATTCATTATTAAATCTACTCCTGCATTACCCCTGTTTGATTTTGTATCAGTGTAATAAGTCATGGTTGCAAAATACTAAGACGAAATATCTACATAAGATTTGAAGAACTGGTAGAGGCTAAGCTCGGGAAAGATCAGTTTGGATTCCGGAGAAAGTAGTAAATTAGTTCTGCTGTATGGACAGCAAAATAACTGATAATAGTCGAAGTAGAGAGGATATAAAATGTAGACTGGCAATGATAAGGAAAGCGTTTCTGAAGAAAAGAAATTCATTAATATCAAATACCTTTAAGTGTTAGGAAGTCTCTTCTGGAAGTATTTATCTGAAGTGTAGCATCGTATGGAACTGAAACATGGACGATAAACTGTTTAGACAAGTA
Organism: Schistocerca piceifrons; assembly: GCF_021461385.2. Taxonomy (NCBI): domain Eukaryota; kingdom Metazoa; phylum Arthropoda; class Insecta; order Orthoptera; family Acrididae; genus Schistocerca; species Schistocerca piceifrons. The sequence goes on along the minus strand of NC_060141.1, from coordinate 766,774,695 downwards.
AGGAATAGAAGCTTTTGAAGTGTGCTGCTACAGAAGAATGCTGAAGATTAGATGGGTAGATAACGTAACTAATAAGGAGGAACTGAACATAACTGGGGAGACAAGAAATTTGTGGCACAACTTGAATGAAAGAAGGGATCGATTTATAGGACACATCCTGAGACATCAGGAGATCGCCCGTTTAGCTCTGGAGAGAAGTGTCGGGGTAAAAATCGGAGAGAGAGCGAGAGAGACGAAGAGAGGAATACATTAAGCAGACCAGAAGGATGATGATGTAGTAGCTATTCGAAAATGAAGAGGCGTGCACAGCACAGAGTGGTGTGGAGAGCTTACAGCAAATTGAAAAAGAGATAGTGGCGGGAGAAAGAGGATGGTATTTACGTGTGTATGGAAAATACTTCAAAAAATGGCTCTGAGCACTATGCGACTCAACTTCTGAGGTCATCAGTCGCCTAGAACTTAGAACTACTTAAACCTAACTAACCTAAGGACATCACACACATCCATGCCCGAGGCAGGATTCGAACCTGGAACCGTAGCGGTCACTCGGCTCCAGACTGCAGCGCCTAAAACCGCACGGCCACTCCAGCCGGCCGAAAATACTTCCCTCGACAATTATTTCATTCTTCATAGCTCCTCTGTGTTACTACAGACCACGTGACACTGATCTCATTTGTACTATGATTGCAGTACACACGAGGTTCCTATTTGCTTCCACCACCCTTGAGTGGAAGTTCTAATATAAGTTCACCAACCTGCAGTCTTCTAGTGTGGCTGGTGCCGGCGGCGGCTAGAGTCCTACCTCGGGCATGGGTGTGTGTGTTTGTCCTTAGGATGATTTAGGTTAAGTAGTGTGTAACCTTAAGGACTGATGAAAAAAAATGGTTCAAATGGCTCTGAGCACTATGGGACTTAATTTCTGAGGTCATTAGTCCCCTAGAACAGAACTACTTAAACCTAACTAACCTAAGAACATCACACTCATCCATGCCCGAGGCAGGATTCGAGCCTGTGACCGTAGCGGTCGCGCGGTTCCAGACTGTAGCGCCTAGAACCGCTCGGCTAGGAACTGATGACCTTAGCAGTTAAGTCCCATAAGATTTCATACACATTTGAACATTTGAGTCTTCTACAGTCAGTTGTCCCCGGCGCAGAAAACGGGACGTAGGTCGTGAATCCATAATCTTGAGGCTATAAGAAGCTCTTTGCGAGGAACTGTTATTTTAGAAATGATTAAATTTCCAATCAGATTGTTTATAGGGGATGCTACTCGCGTTTTATTGGCAAAACACGAGGAACTCCGCAATTACATGCCACTTTAGAGTCACAAATAATTTCTATTCTTCAACCAATTTATGAACTGCATATTTCCGTAATTAGTATCACCATGTTTCTCAACTGTACCTGTATGTCCAAATAACCATACATTGCTAATAAAATCTTAATTAACACCGACCGCCGAATACAACATTTATATCTTTCGACACTACCGAACCAGCTCTATTCACAAACTAGACATTGCAAATTAAGTCTTAACTGATACGGCGGCGGACAATATGTCCGCCCTCCCAGACTGCCGAACCAGCTCTGATCTTACTGCCGAACCATTTCGCCCGCCATCCAAGTTAGGCGCGTCCCGATGATCACCGAAGTGCTTCGTCTGCCTTTTCGTTTCGCACTTATTACTCTGCTCGTTATCAATAGAAAGCAGAATAATAGAATCATTGATCACTTTTGAGAGATGTTTTAATTTGAAATTCAAATACGCTACTGCTCATTAAAATTGCTACATACGATGACGACGTACTACAGACGCCAAATTTAACCGACAGGAAGAAGATGCTGTGATATGCAAATGATAAGCTTTTCAGAGAATTCACACAAGGTTGGCGCCGGTGGCGACACCTACAACGTGCTGAGGAAAGTTTTCAACCGATTTCTCAAACACAAACAGCAGCTGACCGGCGTTGCCTGGTGAAACGTTGTGATGCCTCCTGTAAGGAGGAGAAATGCGTACCATCACGTTTCCGACTTTGATAAAGGTCGGATTGTAGCCTATCGCGATTGCGGTTTATCGTATCGCGACATTGCTGCTCGCGTTGGTCGAGATCCAATGACTGTTAGCAGAATATGGAATTCGTGGGTTCAGGAGGGTAATACGGAATGCCGTGCTGGATCCCAACAGCCTCGTATCACTAGCAGTCGAGATGACAAGCGACTTATCCGCATGGCTGTAACGGATCGTGCAGCCACGTCTCGATCCCTGAGTCAAGAAATGGGGACGTTTGCAAGACAACAACCATCTGCACGAACAGTTCGACGACGCTTGCAGCAGCATGGACTATCAGCTCGGAGACCATGGCTGCGGTTACCCTTGACGCTGCATCACATACAGAAGCGCCTGCGATGGTGTACTCAACGACGAACCTGGGTGCACGAATGGCAAAACGTTATTTTTTCGGATGAATCCAAGTTCTGGCTCTACCCTTCATTCGATCCCTGCGAAACCTCACATTTCAGCAGGATAATGCACGACCGCATGTTCCAGGTCCTGTACGGGCCTTTCTGGATACAGAAAATGCTCGACTGCTGCCCTGGCCAGCACATTCTCCAGATGGCGGCCGAGCAACTGGCTCCTCACAATACGCCAGTCACTACCCTTGATGAACTGTGGTATCGTGTTGAAGCTGCATGGGCAGCTGTACCTGTACACGCCATCTGTTTGAACCAATGCCCCGGCGTATCAAGGCCGTTATTACGGCCAGAGGTGGTTGTTCTGGGTACTGATTTCTCAGGATCTGTGCACCAAAATTGCGTGAAAATGTAATCACATGTCAGTTCTAGTATAATATATTTGTCCAATGAATACCCGTTTATCATCTTCATTTCTTGTTGGTGTAGCAATTTTAATGGCCATTAGTGTAAATACGCTGCTTAATTTTTCAAATATTAATAGCAAAAGATTACCATTTTGGGTCGCAACTTCCAAATGAGGCGGTCAATAGCGGAGAAGGACCTTAATGTAGGCGGTCTTTCTCACGATACCCGTACTTAAGAAGCCATCTGTCATCGGTACCTCACACCGCATTAAGTCATCTTGCAACTAGTGCCTTTTCAACTTCTCTAAGAAGAGCTTCTTGTACCTGAATATGATCGCTTCAAAGCCAGAAATATTATAAGCGTCATCAAAGCAGTTTGCAGACTGAGGACCACAACAGCAACAACAGTGCGCCGGCAGGGTCAGGGATTTTCTCTGCCTCGTGATGACTGGGTGTTGTGTGATGTCCTTAGGTTAGTTAGGTATAAGTAGTTCTAAGTTCTAGGGGACTGATGACCATAGATGTTAAGTCCCATAGTGCTCAGAGCCATTTGAACAACAGTGCAGCTAGCTGTAGGTGTTATCTAACAGACCAAGAGGATTTTGCTCGAATGGAAACTTGAAGTGTGGGTGACTTAGATACGTCCTTATCCTCATTGACTTATGAGTTTAGACTGTGGTCCTCTGTTGTTTATAAATGAGATGGTAGAAAGAGGTTGGTGATGGGGTAGTGACCGAGTGCGGTGTTCGTTGTCTAATCCCGGGGTTGCATTTGTGAGTTTTTTTTTTAAACTAGCCAAATGGCTACAGGGCACTGATTAGTGGTACAGAAGAAGTGACTATTCTGACCCTCTGTAACGGGTCAAAGCGTGGATCTTGAGCCTCATGTATACTGATTTTGCGCTACGCCACGGAAGTACTGAGGCACGGAGGAAAGGAGCGTTTCGAGCCGTAGGTATCCTTCCCGTGGCAGCAATTTTGACAAACAGTGTATTTGCACAAGTGATGGACACGGTGGAGGGCCATTGTTTCCGCAGTGCTGTATTGTGCTGCGTAATTTCTCCTGAATTTTACACGAGTCCGAAGGAGAGCGCCGAGTACTCGAGGCTCCTCCCGGGCCGGCCGCCGGAGGCTACTGCATTACCTGACACAGTGGCCGGCGCCTCCCATTAACTGTGGCTAAGGAGCCGCTCCGTGTAACTCATCAGGATCACAAAGGCCCACTCCTCGGCGGCAAACTCAATTAAAATGATTGCACATAATTTAGTTGCAGGGGCACTTTTACAGGCCGTTACGAATGGCCGCGCCATATTAAAGGGGCCTTGAGAGACAAATTGTCGCCGCCGTCTGCGCTATGTAGCGCAGAGCGGAGTGGAGCCGGGCCTCAATAAGCGTAATGAAAGAGAGAGCACGTCCAGGGGCGTGGCGGGGGCCGACCCTCCCCCTCCCCCTCTCCCACCCCCTCCACTACCTCCCCCACCTCCCCACTCCCCCCCCCCCCCCAGGCCCCCACGGCCATAACTGCCCTCTCAGTCCAAACACCGAAATCGCAGCCCGAACACACGCTCGATATATGCTCCGCGTGAGTTATGTCGGACCAGTCTCTTTGAAGATCGATGGCCTTCAATTATTGGATCCGCTTACGAAATCTGTTGCTGCAAAGCTGTGCACTACCCTGTCTCATCCGGCAGTGGAAACACCGAAAAAAAAATATCTGCCTGCCTGTGATTGGGTTTTAGCTACAGGCAGAAAATACTTTGGGATGTTTATCGACAAAATTGGATTAACTGTCGCTTTACTTTACAAGCCATACGGCTATCCGTAATTTCATCCTGTTGAATTGCTTCCTGTTCGACTAAAGACAGGCAATGATGAATGTAATGGAGTACAGGGCTATTACAAATGATTGAAGCGATTTCATAAATTCACTGTAGCTCCATTCATTGACATATGGTCACGACACACTACAGATACGTAGAAAAACTCATAAAGTTTTGTTCGGCTGAAGCCGCACTTCAGGTTTCTGCCGCCAGAGCGCTCGAGAGCGCAGTGAGACAAAATGGCGACAGGAGCCGAGAAAGCGCATGTCGTGCTTGAAATGCACTCACATCAGTCAGTCATAACATTGCAACAAACACTTAAGGACAAAGTTCAACAAAGATCCACCAACTGCTAACTCCATTCGGCGATGGTATGCGCAGTTTAAAGCTTCTGGATGCCTCTGTAAGGGGAAATCAACGGGTCGGCCTGCAGTGAGCGAAGAAACGGTTGAACGCGTGCGGGCAAGTTTCGCGCGTAACCCGCGGAAGTCGACGAATAAAGCAAGCAGGGAGCTAAACGTACCACAGCCGACGGTTTGGAAAATCTTACGGAAAAGGCTAAAGCAGAAGCCTTACCGTTTACAATTGCTACAAGCCCTGACACCCGATGACAAAGTCAAACGCTTTGAATTTTCGGCGCGGTTGCAACAGCTCATGGACGAGGATGCGTTCAGTGCGAAACTTGTTTTCAGTGATGAAGCAACATTTTTTCTTAATGGTGAAGTGAACAGACACAATGTGCGAATCTGGACGGTAGGGAATCCTCACGCATTCGTGCAGCAAATTCGCAATTCACCAAGAGTTAACGTGTTTTGTGCAATCTCACGGTTTAAAGTTTACGGCCCCTTTTTCTTCTGCGAAAATAACGTTACAGGACACGTGTATCTGGACATGCTGGAAAATTGGCTCATGCCACAACTGGAGACCGACAGCGCCGACTTCACCTTTCAACAGGATGGTGCTCCACCGCACTTCCATCTTGATGTTTGGCATTATTTAAACAGGAGATTGGAAAACCGATGGATCGGTCGTGGTGGAGATCATGATCAGCAATTCATGTCATGGCCTCCACGCTCTCCCGAGTTAACCCCATGCGATTTCTTTCTGTGGGGTTATGTGAAAGATTTAGTGTTTAAACCTCCTCTACCAAGAAACGTGCCATAACTGCGACCTCGCATCAACGATGCTTTCGAACTCATTGATGGGGACATGCTGCGCCGAGTGTGGGAGGAACTTGATTATAGGCTTGATGTCTGCCGAATCACTAAAGGGGCACATATCGAACATTTGTGAATGCCTAAAAAAACTTTTTGAGTGTTTGTATGTGTGTGCAAAGCATTGAGAAAATATCTCAAATATTAAAGTTATTGTAGAGCTGTGAAATCGCTTCAGTCATTTGTAATAACCCTGTATTTTTTCACACATAGCAATAAACAGTGGATCATCATCGTCCGTCAGGGTGGTTCAAATGGCTCTGAGCACTATGGGACTCAACGTCTGAGGTCATCAGTCGCCTAGAACTTAGAACTAATTAAACCTAACTAACCTAAGGACATCACACACATCCATGCCCGAGGCAGGATTCGAGCCTGCGACCGTAGCGGTCATGGTTGTTGATTTCATTTATTTGTAAACCAGTAAACCCCTCTCACCCACCCACCCTTCCGCCCACCCACGATTCTTTAAAGGATTCTGTTCCCATATATAACAGAATCGGGTGATGCTGAGAGTATTACATTAGGAAATGAGACGCTTAAAGTAGTAAATGAGTTTTGCCACTTGGGGAGCAAAATAACTGATGATGGTCGAAGTAGGGAGGCGAGGATATAAAATGTAGACTGGCAGTGGTAATGAAAGTGTTTCTGAAGAAGAGAAATTTGTTAACATCGAGTACAGATTTAAGTGTCAGGAAGACTTTTCTGAAAATATTTGTATGGAGTGTAGCCATGTATTGAAGTGAGAATGGACGATAAATAGTTTGGACAAGAAGAGAACAGAAGCTTTCTAAATGTGGTGCTACAGATGAATCCTGAAGATGGGTAGATCGCGTAAGTAATGAGGAGGTACTGAATAGAATTGGGGAGAAGAGGAATTTGTGGCGCAACTTGACTAGAAGAAGGGAACGATTGGTAGGACATTGACACACACTGTGGTTACGGTTACTACAAGTTGGGAAACGGGGCCAAATTCCTAGGAGTCTACTATCGAGTTGAGATTTTCACACACAAATGTTTTATTCATATCTTACAGAAACTAGCAGTACGGCAATAAACAGCCTTTTATACACGCCGCTAACGGCAATCATGTAATTTATAGCAATACAACCATTTTTTTTAAATTTCTTTAAAAAAACACAGAAGCTAACAGTACGGCGATAACAGCCTTTCAAAACACGCCGCTAACGGCAATCAAGTAATTTATAGCAATACAACAGTTTAAAAAATTTAAAGAACATTAGTAACAGGCTACTAATGTAAATACAGAACTTTGTTAATGAAGTACCGTGAGGCAGTGAAGCTACCAACACGGCCATTAAAAAAAATCAAAGGTCTCAGCAAACACACGATTAATGGCAATAAAGGAATGGAGAAATTAAAACAAAAGTGTCCTGGAATATCATTAGAACATAACAGATATGACGGACCCGTGTAAGGCGACCTCAAATCACCCACTCAGGGATGCTCAGGCTAGGCTGAATACTGACCAATTTAAATACGCCCGTAAACACAATTACCACTCCCAGGCTGGTCACTGCACCGACGTTTAGCCATCTTATTACAAGAAGATGGCTTAACTTTCTGACAGAATTAGAGCTAACCTCGTGCAAGGAAACATAACACCACACAGTCCTGAATGAGCGACCACAAGATCAACCAACAAGAAGCATGAATTAACTCTTAACACACGACCGAATAGCGAAACAATTAAACTGCCAAAACTACACCTCCCATCGGGCAGTAACGAGAGGAAGAAAGATCATCGTCGTCAATTACACCGGTGCCGGGGACAGGAAACCCGATCGCCGGAGGTCACAAGGCAGAAGAGACACTGGTTACGCGCCGGCCGCGGTGGTTTAGCGGTTCTAGGCGCGCAGTCTGGAACCGCGCGACTGCTACGGTCGCAGGTTCGAATCCTGCCTCGGGCATGGATGTGTGTGATGTCCTTAGGTTAGGTAGGTTTAAGTAGTTCTAAGTTCTAGGGGACTGATGACCACAGTAGTTAAGTCCCATAGTGCTCAGAGCCATTTGAACCATTTTTTTGAACACTGGTTACGCAAACTTATTACTTAATGATTAAACCTTCCACTAACTTACCTTGCAATTATGCTCGAACAGGCAGTACACGACCTCCGATGGTAAGGATCCACACATCGGACCGCGCACGCGTCGCCAGCGTACCCAACACGCCACGGTCACGGGACAACACGCTCTGTCACCGGAATTCACGTCTTCTCTGCAACGTTGACGGGTAGTGACCGCTCCTTCATGTTAGGTGTCTCCTTTTAAACTCCAGTGTTGAAACTGAAGACTTAAAGAAGCTTGTTAACGTCCCACCAAGGTGAAAAGAACAGCAACTACTCGTGGGGCGATTCTGAATACAACCAACCCGCGGGGAGCTCTTCCGTCAACTGGACACACTCTTAACACACAACCGACATACATCACGTGGCGACGGTACAACCGACCACGACTGGTCCACGCTGGAGAACCACACTACCCTCCCGTGTCCACCAGACTCTCTGAACGCACACCCCTACTTCCGCGCCACCACACGAAGTTACCACCGGTGAAAGATCTCACTTCCTCCATAGAAGTTTCCCGGAAGCAAAAACGCAGGTATCGATATCAGAGGGAAAAGACAACCAAGCAGCCACTTAATGACAGACAACATATCAAACAAACATGTCAGGGGAAGAAAAGCAAAACCAATGCAATCTAAACACAAAGTGTAGCACGAATCGATACACGGCTCAACCTCCTCCCCTCAAACTAGAACCCGGGGGGTGATATCGCGAAATAAACTAACTAGCAGCTTCTAAAAGGCACAAGACGATGGCCGCGAAAAGCCGCAAGCGATACACTCGGTCGGACCCAACCCTGCAGAGGAAACATGCCCTCAGGCTACCTCGACATCCCTGCCCCGGGACGGGACCGACCTAAGACCGACAAGACGACCAACTCGCAGCCGTTGCTAAGCCAGCAACGAAAAATAGCGAGATACCCTCTCGGGCTTCAACCATGCGGAGGAAACATGCCACAGGCAATCCGACATCTCTACACAGTAGAAGGCACCGAGCTAAGCCTCACAAGATGACCAAGGTTGAAGGGACTATTCGAAACTGACTACCAATGAGCTACCACAAGCAGCCACTTAATGACAGACAAGATATCAAACAAACATATCAGGGGAAGAAAAGGAAAACCAATGCAATCTAAACACAAAGCGTAGCACGAGTCGATACGCGGCTCAGACATATTCTGAGGCATCAAGGGATCACCAGTTTAGTATTGGAGGGCAGCGTGGAGAGTAAAAATCGTAGATGGAGACCAAGAGCAGATTCAGAAGGATATAGGTTGCAGGGAGGTACTGGGAGATGAAGAAGCTTGCACCAGGATAGAGTAGCATGGAGAGCTGCATCAAACCAGTCTCTGGACTGAAGACCTCAACAACATATAACGTCTGATTATTTTAGAAATGAATTAATGTATAAGGTGCACTCAAATGAAAACGATTTAGATGGACAAAAACTAAGTAAACTGCTTATTATGTCAAACGTAATCGCTATAACTGTTAATACACTGACAAAAAAAATCGAGACGCCAACAGGGAGCTGTGCGGCATGAATGAAAGTTGGTAGGTGTGTTTTTACGTCGGAAAGATGACGTCCATTCAGATTTGGCGCCAGTCGCATAAGAGTGGCGCCACTGAGGATGCAGATCAGGTTTGCTTCAAATACATGCTGTAACGGTTGTGGGCGCTGGTTGCTTTTGAGATTTGAAGTTGTGAGTTGATGTTGGTCAAGAATGTCTTTAAGGCGACAAGGACGCTATTATCAACACCTCACCGATTTCAAACGAGGTCGTCTGAAAGGGCTACGAGAGGCTGGGTGTTCCTTCTGCGATATCGCGGGAGCACTTGACAGGAATGGAGCCACTGTACGTGACTGCTAGCAGAGGTGGTCCCGAAAATGTACGGCCGCAAGAAGACTGGGCTCCGGACGACCACGCGGTACCGCCGAGAGGAAAGACCATCTTGTTTAGCGTATGAGCCTGGAGCATCGTACTGCATCTCCAGCAGCAATTTGAGCAGCAGTTGTTACACAACAAACTGTCACAAATCGGTTACTTCAAGGATAGCTACGAGCCAGATGCCCTGTAGCGTGCATTTCACTGGCCCGAACCACCGCCAACAGCGACTACAGTGGGGTCAAGCGAGAGCTCATTGGAGGACACGAGGGAGGTGTTTTGTGTTTTCGAATGAAAGCTGTTCCTGACATGATGTCTATGATGGCCGTGTGTTGGTTAGAAGCAGGTGAGTTGAGGGCGTGCAAATGACCTGTCTGCAAGCTAGACACAATGGACCTACATCTGGATTTATGTTCTGGGGTGCGGCTTCTTACGTTTTTATCCCTCCTACTCAACAAACAATGGCTCCCACAGGGATCAGTGCTGGCTCCCCTTCTCTTCAACCTATCTACGAGTGACATGCCAGCAACTAAATGGCAAAAATTATGCTATACAGATGACATTGCAATAGCCACTCAGAGCAAGACATTCGAAGAGGGGGAAGATACTCTGTCAACGGACCTTCAACTTCTTAACCAGTATTATACGAAATGGAGGCTCTGCCCAAATCCAAATAAAACTGAGGTAAGCGTATTCCACCTGAACAACCATGAAGCAAGACGAGAGTTACACGTAACATTCTGCAATGAGCGATTGACGCACAACAGCCATCCTAAATATCTAGGAATCATTCTTGACCGGTCACTAAACTATAAAAAAACACCCAGAAATAACCAGCCAAAAGAGAAAAAATCGAAATAACATACTAATAAAGCTGACTGGAATCTCCTGGGGAGCTCAAGCTAACACCCTACGCACCGCAGCACAATCTCTTGTTTACTCGGTGGCAGAATACTGCGCCCCAGTCTGGTACAAGAGCACACACACGAAGAAAATAGATGTCCAGCTTAACACCACCATGAATGGCTCTGAGCACTATGGGACTTAACATCTGTGGTCATCAGTCCCCTAGAACTTAGAACTACTTAAACCTAACTAACCTAAGGACATCACACACATCCATGCCCGAGGCAGGATTCGAACCTGCGACCGTAGCAGTCACGCGGTTCCGGACTGAGCGCCTAGAACCACTAGACCACCGCGGCGGCCAACACCTCCATGAGGTTTGTCTCAGGATCTCTGCAATCAGCTCCACTTCCCTGGCTTCATGTCCTTTGCAATATAGGTCCTCCCTCCCTCAGAAGGCAATAAGCAGCTATCCGAGAATGAAAGAAACTTAATGACCCCCCTGTCTCTGAAGATATACCTATCCGAAAAATGTGGTGTCACCGCCAGACACCACACTTGCTAGGTGGTAGCTTAAATCGGCCGCGGTCCATTTAGTACATGTCGGACCCGCGTGTCGCCACTGTGAGATCGCAGACCGAGCGCCACCACAAGGCAGGTCACGAGATACGGACTAGCACTCGCCCTAGTTGTACGGACGACATTGCTAGAGACTACACTCACGAAGCCTTTCTCTCATTTGCCGAGAGACAGTTAGAATAGCCTTCAGCTAAGTCAATGGCTACGACCTAGCAAGGCGCCATTAGTAACTTCATGTATCTACTGAGTCTCACTTGTATCGTCAAGAGCTATGTACCACAAGAGGGAATAAAGTTAAGTATTTCCGCAACTACGTACCTTTCTTGCTACCTTCATTACGTCTCCTGTTTCAGACCTCTCTTTAGCCAACGTGAGTTGACGCGTGCCTTTCGGCTACTTCAGTGTGGCGTAGCTGTCTTGTTACGCCACAACAGTTGGCGACGAGTCAACAGAAAGGGTCTTGTTCTTTCTAATTGCTTACATTTACTTGTGTCATGGCTTCGCCACAATCTCCAGATGTACTGTCCGAATTTTATCGCTTGCAGAATCAGCAGACGCAGCCGTTATTGGATGCTCTTGGACAGCTCGTCCAGGGTCAACGTGCACTGCAACATGATGCGGCAGACGCCGCTTCACCGCTACCGCAGCCACAACATGCAGCTGCACCGCCGTTTCGCAATTTTGACCCGGCGCAAGAATCCTGGACTTGGTGGTCACGCCAGTTTGGATTTCATCTCGCCGCCTACAGAATTCAAGATAACGAGCGGCAGCCTCACTTATTGTCTTGTGTCGGCGTGCAAACGTACCGTGTGATAGTGAAATTGTTTCCCCGACGCGACGTAGCAACTCTGTTCTACGAAGAAATTTTGTCGGCATTGGACGCCTATTTCAAAGAAACAGTTAATGTAGTTGCAAAAAGGTATACGTTCTTTCGTACAAAACGTATGGCCGGTCAAACTAATAGGGAGTGGGTTGCAACATTGCAAGGCCTTACAAGGGATTGTGCTTTTGAGTGTGAATGTGGACTCCCTTATTCAGATACAATCGTATGTGATGCAATTGCACAGAGCGTTTCTGATGTTCGCATACGTGAACAGATTTTCAAACTCGTCAATCCCTCCCTTCCACAAGTGATAGACATATTGGATAGGCAAGACACACTTGACTGTGCTCAGGACTATTTTGAAACTTCGCCAGCGGTGTGTAACATTAACTGGCCCGCCGGGCGCGCTGCGCGGCCCGGTAAACTGCCCTCACACACGTCCACGCAGCTGCCGCCATGCTCTAAACCAGGTGTGCCGCGCCAGCACACAAATGCAGTGAAATCATGCCCGCGGTGTGCAACTAGACATTCGCGTGACAATTGCCCATCACGCCAAGCTATTTGCTTTTTCTGTAATAAGAGAGGACATGTTCAAAGTGTTTGCCAGAAAAAACTCAGATCAGACAATCTTAATCATTCCAGGCCCTTTGGTTCGCGCCGGAATCGAACCAAGAATACTGAGGCTCGTGAACCTTCGCCCATGGACATTCATGTAGTTAATTCCACTTCGTCCAGTGCCACTTTCTCTAACAGTGACTGTGTTCGTCCCACAAAACGTGTGCGTCGACGTCGCCGGAAATCACATCAATTAGCAAGTGATGCTGTACCTGTATCAGTTCAAATTGCACGAGACAGTCGCTCTTGTCGTCAGCAGGACAATAAACTTTTTGTAGATTTGTACTTTAATGGCAAGGTCATACCATTCCAGCTCGATACCGGAGCTGCAGTTTCATTGCTCAATCACGACACGTACAAACAACTGGGCAAACCTCCGTTGTGTGCCGCAAATGTTCAGTTAAAAAGTTATTCAGGACAGCTAATTCCTGTGTTAGGACAGTGCAGCCTCCTGGCAACATACAAGGGACAAACAATACGTTCTTCTACTGCAGTGAACTTGTTTGGTTTAGATTTATTTCAGTTGTTTAACATGTCTATTGTAAATCAGGTCCTATCAGTGAATCAGACTATGCCTTCAGACAGTGTTTCTCGGCTATGTGAAGAATTTGCAGACATTTTTGCACCGGGCTTAGGTTGTGCTAAAAACTATGAAGCACATTTGGAACTGAAAGTAAACGCGCAACCGAAATTTTTCCGAGCGCGCAATGTTCCCCACGCATTGCGTGATGAGGTCGCAAGAACATTAAACGATTTAGAATCACAAGGTGTCATTGAACGTGTGCAAGCTTCTCTCTGGGCCTCACCCTAAGTAATTTTGCCAAAACCTTCTGGAAAACTGAGACTTTGTGTGGACTTCAAGGCAACTGTGAATCCACAACTCGTGATTGCAACTTTTCCCTTACCCCGCCCGGAAGATCTTTTTGATAAACTGTGCCCGGGTAAATACTTTTCGAAGTTGGACCTAGCAGATGCGTACTTGCAAATCCCAGTGGACGCCGAATCCCAGCGCGTCTTGGTGGTTAACACGCATCTTGGTTTGTACCGATTCAAAAGACTGCCATTCGGGTGTGCATCCGCCCCTGCATTGTTTCAGCAATATTTACAAACTGTTTGTGCGTCGGTCCCTACTGCTGCGAACTATCTGGACGATATTGTGGTCTCCGGAAAGACAGCCGACGAGCATTTAGCACACCTACGAACATTATTTCAGGTATTGCGACAAAATGGTCTTCGCTTGCGGAAGGACAAATGTGTGTTTTTTGGCTCGTGACTTACCATACCTGGGACATGTCATCAATGCCCAAGGCATACATCCGAGTCCTGAACACCTCCGTGCCATACAGGACTTGCCTTCGCCACAGAATGTGAAACAGCTACAGAGTGTGTTGGGTAAAATTAACTACTATCATCGCTTTCTGCGCAATGCCTCTTCCATTTCAGCTCCGCTTCATAGCTTACGCCGTAAGGGTGTTCCGTTCGTCTGGACGACGGAATGTGAACGCGCCTTTCGCCAGTTGAAATCGGCGTTGCTTTCAAATACTTGCCTTACGCCATTCAATCCCCAGAAACCCCTTTTGTTGATGGTAGATGTATCGGATTTCGGTATCGGTGCTGTGCTTGCGCACAAAGTTGACTCACATGATCGCCCTATTGCCTTTGCGTCTAAATTGCTCTCGTCTGTGCAAAGAAATTACTCACAGATAGAGAAAGAAGCTTTGGCTCTCGTCCTTGGTGTTACAAAGTTCCATGATTTCTTGTATGGTCGTCACTTTACCATAATCACGGACCACAAACCTTTGACGTCGCTTTTCCATCCGAACAAGCCTGTACCTCTGCGTACAGCGCAGAAATTCATTCGCTGGTCTATTTTCCTCTCGCAGTACCACTACGATATCTTGTATCGGTCCACTGCTAAGCACGGCAACGCTGATGCGTTGTACCGTTTGCCTGTTGCTGAGGATAGAGCATTCGATTCTTCCGAACTTGCTTGCATGTTCATTGATTCGGAAACCGATGACGTGGTCGAATCGTTTCCGATTGATTTTCGTCGTGTAGCTACAGCCACAGCTGCTGACCCTGTCCTTGCTACCGTTTTGCGTTTTGTTGCTACGCGATAGCCTTTGTCAAAGTCTCGGATCGAGAATCCGTTGGTTCGCCGATTTTTTGCTCATAAGGAGAGAATTTTTGTACGACGTGGTGTTTTCTTGTTGCGTTCTGATAATGATCAGTCCAGAGTCGTGGTCCCACGTTCGTTACAGTCCTCTGTTTTACGGCTTCTTCACCAAGGACATTGGGGTATCGTGCGAACGAAACAACTTGCTCGTCAGCACTGTACTTGGTTCGGAATCGATGCTGCGATTACAAATATGTGTTCTTCTTGCATGGCGTGCGCCGAACAACAATCCGCACCGCCGCGGAAAGTCTTTGCATGGCCAAAAGCCACTTCCCCTTGGCACCGCTTGCACATCGATTTTGCTGGTTCATTCTGGAATGCTCAATGGTTGGTTCTGGTCGATGCCTTCAGTAATTTTCCTTTTGTTGTCCGGATGTCTTCCACGACGTCCTCTGCCACCATCCAAGCGTTGTCTGCTATCTTTTGCATTGAAGGTCTTCCGCAGACTATTGTTTCCGACAATGGCCCACAATTCATGTCCGCAGAATTTCAGTCATTCTGCCAGGCCATTGGTATTCAACATCTGACATCCGCGCCGTTTTCGCCTCAGTCAAACGGTGCTGCTGAACGATTGATCCGGACTTTCAAGTCGCAGATGTTGAAGTTGAAAGAGTCGCATTCTCGGGAGGACGCGTTGTTGCTCTTTTTGTCATCGTATCGCTCTCAGCCCCGAGATGGTCGCTCGCCGGCTGAGTTGCTCCACGGTCGTCCTCATCGAACCTTGATGTCTTTGCTTCACCCGCCGCATCAGGTTCCTGTGCAGCGGCAGACTTCTGCTTTTGCTCCAGGCGACGTTGTATTCTATCGCAACTATCGCGGTTCACGGCGTTTGCTCGCAGGGCGCATTCTTCGCTGCCTCGGCCGCGCGATGTATTTGGTTTTGGGGGCCTCTGGTGAGGTGCGTCGGCATCTCCATCAGCTGCGCCTCTGTCGTCGCACGGGTTCTGCCGCTCCCCGTCTGCTTTCAGCGTCGGTGCCGTCCGGTCAGCGCCCTGGGGACCCATCTACTGGCTCGCCTCATCCCCAGGTGTTACCGACGATGCCTTCCATTTTGCCCCATGGCGACGCGCCGCCGCAGCCGCCGCCGCCGCCGCCTGTTCTCCCGCCGGCGCCGCCCGCATTCGACGCTTCGCTGCAGCCGCCAAGCGCCTCCCTGGGTCACGCGCCGCCGCTCGCTTCCCGTGACCAGCTGTCCTCCGCCATGGAACTCTTGCCCGCTCCGGACCACATGACGTCATCGCGCGTCGGGTACCCCGACGCCATGGAGGTCGACCCTTCGGCCCCTCCTGTCTCTTTACGGGCGCATACACCGCATGTTGACATGCACCCTGGACTAGGTTTTCAGGCGTTTCCTAGCTCCCCTCGGACCGAATGGCCGGGTGCGGATGGCACAGCCTCGTCTGTTGTTAGGCTCCCCACCTCATCGCATACGTCAACATGGGGTCCTCCCCACGGCGGGCGGAAGCCTTATAACACGACCGTTCGCCGATTTGCGGGGGAGGAATGTGGTGTCACCGCCAGACACCACACTTGCTAGGTGGTAGCTTAAATCGGCCGCGGTCCATTTAGTACATGTCGGACCCGCGTGTCGCCACTGTGAGATCGCAGACCGAGCGCCACCACAAGGCAGGTCTCGAGATACGGACTAGCACTCGCCCCAGTTGTACGGACGACATTGCTAGCGACTACACTCACGAAGCCTTTCTCTCATTCGCCGAGAGACAGTTAGAATAGCCTTCAGCTAAGTCAATGGCTACGACCTAGCAAGGCGCCATTAGTAACTTCATGTATCTACTGAGTCTCACTTGTATCGTCAAGAGCTATGTACCACAAGAGGGAATAAAGTTAAGTATTTCCGCAACTACGTACCTTTCTTGCTACCTTCATTACGTCTCCTGTTTCAGACCTCTCTTTAGCCAACGTGAGTTGACGCGTGCCTTTCGGCTACTTCAGTGTGGCGTAGCTGTCTTGTTACGCCACAACAAAAAATATTGGACCATCTACCAACTACCCGCCTAAAATCCAGGAAACGTATATGGGAAGATGAAGTCCTCAAATTCCCAGAAAGTTACGACATAGCAAGGCAATGGAGGCAATATTGGTCGCTGAATAATCACCATCTTCTCATCACTGATCTTGATCCTTCGATACCGGCGGTAGGAATGTAAATGCACAGAAGAACTTGGTGCAGACTTAATCGTGTGAGGACTAACCACGGCATGTGTAAGGCCATTCTCCACAAATGGAAACTCACTGATGACCCACGATACGACTGTGGCGCAGAAGAACAAACAATCCGTTACCTGATCTTCGAATGTCCTGGGAGGTGGTTTGAAGGAGAATGGAGGGATATCATGAATGCTATTCCACGTGCTGTTCAGTGGGTGATCTGCCTAGATGTGGACTTGTAATAGCTGCAGTGGCTGTCTCCCTAATCTTTCGCATATTGTGGTTTGCAATCAATCATTTATAATATATTTGTAGTTCGTTTATTACATTAATTAATAGTATGTGTGCAGTTTTACTCTATAGATGCCATACGCTAAATAAATGAATAAATCCCTCTGTGAGATAGGACGATCAATGCCTTCGTGGAAAAATGTTTGCGTTTGCCTATGGAACTGTATTGTATCCAGGTGCAGGAACACTCTCGTGGTTCAAATAACTTACGGGTTTGCTGCCGGGTGACACCCTGCCATTCTCAAGGCACAAATGCAAGGAAGAAAAAATGTGCAAGCAAATTTAATACCTCGGTTCACAGAGGAGAAACAAGGAAGACACCACACACAGAACAAGTGTCAACACAAGCAAAGATAACCAACATCATCACTGACTAGCATTCGGGAGGACGACGGTTCAATCCCGCGTCTAGCCATCCTGATTTAGGTTTTCCGTGATTTCCCTAAATCGCTCCAGGCAAATGCCGGGAAGGTTCCTTTCAAAGGGCACGGCCGACTTCCTTCCCCGTCCTTCCCTAATCCGATGAGACCGATGACCTCGCTGTCTGGTCTCCTTCCCCAAACAACCAACCAACCAACATCAGAAATATCGATGGTTACAATAAATCAACAGGTGACGTAGCACTAATTCTGTCCCCCTGTTTTTTGATGAGAGACAGAGCCGGATTCCAAGCAGGCTCAAAATCATGAAAAGTTCAATTTTTACATTTTTGCGTTTTCTGAATCTGCAGAAATAATTTATTCAATTCCGAAGACTACAACTATTTTTAAATTTTTTTTGAAATGTGTTCTACATGGGCGTGACCCATTGTGGCGCTGTTAAACTGCTGCCAAATGGTGTTATTATTAACGTCCGTGTTCATCAGGTACATTTTAGTGATGTGAGATAAAGTATGTGTTGTGGCTAACCTGTGATGGTTCAATATATATCGCTGGTGTGATTGTCGATTGTTTCATGTTTATTTACTCTGTCGTTATCTCGAAAATATTCGTAATTAATTCTGTTTCTTGAGTCTCTGTTCAAAAAAATGGCTCTGAGCACTATGGGACTTAACATCGATGGTCATCAGTCCCCTAGAACTTAGAACTACTTAAACCTAACTAACCTAAGGACAGCACATAACACCCAGCCATCACGAGGCAGAGAAAATCCCTGACCCCGCCGTGAATCGAACCCGGGAACCCGGGCGTGGGAAGCAAGAACGCTACCGCACGACCACGAGATGCGTGCGAGTCTCTGTTTTGTTGAAGTATAATAATGAGTAAAAGTAAAGTTACCAGAAATCCTCTGAAGGCTTTTAAGAAAAGGAGAAATGTTGGAAAGCCAAAGGTATGTGTTATTACTGTAAACAATAAAGACGATAACCAAGTGAGTGAACCTAACCTCTCAAGTACACCTGCCCATAGCAGTCTAAGTGGGAAAGAAAATACTTCACAGAAGAAGCTTGGTTCAATGAGTGAAAACTATGAATGTTTTATGGGCGAATCGGATGTGAATGAAATATTTGATATGTCGGTTCTCAAAGGAATTTTTTCAAACTGTGTAAGATGTATTCATTGTAGTGAAGTTGGTCTGGAACTCTCCATAATGAAGCACGTAGGACTTGCTAGTGAAATACAACTGAAATGTGATAAGTGTTCATACATGACCACCTTTTGGAACAGTGTTGCAGTAACTGCAACTGAAGAAAATGGTAGCAAAATCTACGAACACAACAACGAGCGATGCTTGCTTTAGACAAGGAACGACTTCGGGCTGCAGACAGGGCTGTAAAGAGTCTAGAAATACAAGCAAGAGTAAACAGGAGGAGGAACAAGAGGAAGCTGGAGGAGGAGTTTGCAGAGGATGAAGATAATCCATCCTATGGACCTGGAATGCACTAAAAAGTTAATCCAATCTTTGTCGCTCGATTCCCAAAACTTTTATTTTCTCATACTAATTACATGTTTTCTAAGGATCTTTCAAACATATTTGTTTCAAACTTACAGCAAATGTTACACAGTACCTTCTGCATAATTTAACACAGCCTTTTTCCAAAAAACTGTATATTTTTGAATATATAAATAAAAAATTGCAAAAAAAGTTGTGAATTTTCATTACAATTGAAAAAAAAATTATCTTTAATAACTGAACTAAAATTTTGTAAAATCCCTGTGTTAAGTTGTAGCCCATATTCCAATAAATAATCTGTAAAAAGTTCAACTTCATACCTCAAATACTTTGTGAGGAAAGATGTAATTTATAAGCGTTATTTTAACATTGCAAGTATAGGGCGTTCCGGAGCCCCTTAATAACACTATCCCAATAGCTGGACGTGCAAGCCAGAATCTCCGTGTTGTTGTATTCTATAGGATGACCGATGTCAAGGCAATGTTCTGCAATAGCTGATTTGCTCGGCTGTTATGTTCAATATACCGGTCTTCCAGTCCTGATTGTCAGACCAATATATGACATGCCACAAGTGCAAGGAATACGACAGACCCCAGCCTTACGCAAACCAAGAACATCTTTTACGGACGCCAACAGGGCCTTAATCTTAGGTGGTCGAAAAACACATTTCACATCATATTTCCGCAAAATTCAGCCAATCCTGTTGGAAATGCATCCTGCGTAAGGCAAAAAGGCCGTAGACTTAGGTGCCACTTGGCTGCGATCGTCACTAACCCGTTGCACAGAAGGCTGATGGCGCAACGCACGTTTGATCTGCCTCTCACTATAACCATTCTGACGAAAGGTGACTTCGAGATGTGCTAACTCAGCTGCCAAACTTTGAGGGTCTGAGTTAACAAATTTGTTTCGACTTGTGCTTTCGCCGGGAAAAGTTAAGGTCTCACACCCTCGTGGTTATCTCACGCGCCCTGATTGCAAATTTTTGTGTCAGTTTGGTGAGCCAACCTGTTACGGTGCCATTCCTGAACAGAATTCCAGGCGGTGTTTTCCAGCAGGATAACGTTCGCCCACCTACCGCTGTTATAACCCAACAACTCATGTTGCCTTGGCCTTCTCCATCACCAAATCTGTCTCCAATCGAGCACATACGGGTCATCATTGGACGAAAACTCCAGCGTCATCTACAAGCAGCAATAACCGTCCCTATATTGACCGACCAGGTGCAACAGGTGTGGAACTCCATGCAACAAATTGACATCCAGCGCATGTAAAGCACAACGCACGCGCGTTTGCATGCTTCTATTCAACATTTTGGCGGTTACAGCGGCTGTTAACGTAACAACATTTCAAATTTGTACCGGCTTATTTCGCGCTTACATTAACCTGTGATCTTGCAGTGTTAATCACTTAGATATGTTGCCTAGATGAATGTATTCCTGATATTTCATTACTCTAAGTCGGGTGATGCTGAGGGAATTAGATTAGGAAATGAGACACTTAAAGTAGTAAAGGAGTTTTGCTACTTGGGGAGCAAAATAACTGATGATGGTCGAAGTAGAGAGGATATAAAATGTAGACTGGCAATGACAAGGAAAGCGTTTTTGAAGAAGAGAAATTTGTTATCATCGAATATAAATTTAAGTGTCAGGAAGTCGTTTCTGAAAGTATTTGTATGGAGTGTAGCCATGTATGGAAGTGAAACATGGACGATGATTAGTTTTTCAGAGCATTCACACAAGGTTGGCGCCGGTGGCGACACCTACAACATGCTGACACGAGGAAAGTTTCCAACCGATTTCTCAAACACAAACAGCAGTTGACCGGCGTTGCCTGGTGAAACGTTGCTGTGATGCCTCGTGTAAGGAGGAGAAATGCGTACTATCACGTTTCCCATTTTGATAAAGATCGGATTGTAGCCTATCGCCATTGCGGTTTATCGTATCGCGACATTGCTGCTCGCGTTGGTCGAGATCCAATGACTGTTAGTAGAATATGGAATCGATGGGTTCAAGAGGGTAATACGGAACGCCGTGCTGGATCCCAACGGCCTCGTATCACTAGCGGTCGAGATAACAGGCATCTTGTCCGCATGGCTGTAACGGATCGTGCAGCCACGTCTCGATCCCTGAGTCAACAGATGGGGACGTTTGCAAGACAACAACCATCTGCACGAAGAGTTCGACGACGATTGCAGCAGCATGGACTATCAGCTCGGAGACCATGGCTGCGGTTACCCTTGACGCTGCATCACAGACAGGAGCGCCTGCGATGGTGTACTCAACGACGAACCTGGGTGCACCAATGGCAAAACGTCATTTTTTCGGATGAATCCAGGTTCTGTTTACAGATGGTAACATCCGTGTTTGGTGACATCGCGTGAACGCACATTGGAAGCGTGTATTCGTCATCGCCATACTGGCGTATCACCTGGCGTGATGGTATGGGGTGCCATTGCTTACGCGTCTCGGTCACCGCTTGTTCGCATTGACGGCACTTTGAACAGTGGACGTTACATTTCAGATATGTTACGACCCGTGCCTCTACCCTTCATTCGATCCCTGCGAAACCCTACATTTCAGCAGGATAATGCACGACCGCATGTTGCAGGTCCTGTACGGGCCTTTCTGGGTACAGAAAATGTTCGACTGCTGCCCTGACCAGCACATTCTACAGATCTCTCACCAATTGAAAACGTCTGGTCAATGGTGGCCGAGCAACTGGCTCGTCACAATACGCCAGTCACTATTCTTGATTAACTGTAGTATCGTGTTGAAGCTGCATGGGCAGCTGTACCTGTACACGCCATCAAAGCTCTGTTTGACTCAATGCCAAGGCATATCAAGGCCGTTATTACGGCCAGAGATGGTTGTTCTGGGTACTGATTTCTCAGGATCTATGCACCCAAATTGCGTGAAAATGTGATCACATGTTAGTTCTAGTATAATATATTTGACCAATGAATACCCGTTTATCATCTGCATTTCTTCCTGGTGTGGCAGTTTTAATGGCCAGTAGTGTAAAATGTCATGCCAGATGATAAAGCTTTATTGTATGAACAGTTCAAATGTAGCAAGCAATAAACCTTTTTCGTTTTGTTATTTTGTGGGTGTGTCAGCGAGTAGAAGCCTAGAAAAGGATTTAAATTATGCGTAAGAGCTCTCATTCTCAAATACTGGATGAATATAGTCTGGGCAGTTTGCGTGCCTTGAGATACGCTGCCTCAACACATATACACAGCTTCTGACTTACACGAGTAACTTGACTTATTAGGTAATGAGTAGATTATGACAGCATTCTAAATTTTTAAATTCCTTCAATAGTTGCACTGAGGTGACAAAAGTCATGGGACACCTCCTGGTATCGTGTCTCACCTTCTTTTTCCCGACGTAGTGCAGAAACTCAACATGGCACTGACTCGACAGGTTGTTGGAGTCCCCTGCAGAAATACTGACCCACGCTGGCTGTACAGCCGGCCATAACTGTGAATGTGTTGCCGCTGCAGAACTATGTGCACGAACTGACAGGGTGCGAGGTGGGTTCAACACTCCGTGGGGTCTGCGCCACACTCGAACGCTATCATCAGCTCTTACCAACTGAAACCGGGACTCGTCTGACCAGGTCACGGTTTTCCAGTAATCTGGGGTCCGACGGATCTGGTCTCTAGCCCAGGAGAGGCGCTGCAGGCCATGTCGTGCTGTTGGCAAAGGCACTGTGTCGGTCGTCTGCTGCCGCTGCCGCGTGGGGTAGCCGCGTCGTATTGGGCGCCTTGCCACGGCCCATTAACGTCATATTTCTCCGAAGTGTCTGTAATGTTATGTGTGCGTCGCTGCTTTTCGTTTTTAACTAGTGCGCGATTTTATTCTGAGAAGCTCAGTAATTTATGTAAATACCGTACATGTAAATGTGATTCAAAAAGTACAGGGCTATTACAAATGACTGAAGCGATTTCATAAATTCACTGTAGCTCCAGTCATTGACACATGGTCACGACACACTACAGATACGTAGAAAAACTCATAAAGTTTAGTTCGGCTGAAGCCGCACTTCAGGTTTCTGTCGCCAGAGCGCTCGAGAGCGCAGTGAGACAAAACGGCGACAGGAGCCGAGAAAGCGTATGTCGTGCTTGAAATGCACTCACATCAGTCAGTCATAACAGTGCAACGACACTTCAGGACGAAGTTCAACAAAGATCCACCAACTTCTAACTCCATTTGGCGATGGTATGCGCAGTTTAAAGCTTCTGGATGCCTCTGTAAGGGGAAATCAACGGGTCGGCCTGCAGTGAGCGAAGAAACGGTTGAACGCGTGCGGGCAAGTTTCACGCGTAGCCCGCGGAAGTCGACGAATAAAGCAAGCAGGGAGCTAAACGTACCACAGCCGACGGTTTGGAAAATCTTACGGAAAAGGCTAAAGCAGAAGCCTTACCGTTTACAATTGCTACAAGTCCTGACACCCGATGACAAAGTCAAACGCTTTGAATTTTCGGCGCGGTTGCAACAGCTCATGGAAGAGGATGCGTTCAGTGCGAAACTTGTTTTCAGTGATGAAGCAACATTTTTTCTTTATGGTGAAGTGAACAGACACAATGTGCTAATCTGGGCGGTAGAGAATCCTCACGCATTCGTGCAGCAAATTCGCAATTCACCAAAAGTTAACGGGTTTTGTGCAATCTCACGGTTTAAAGTTACGGCCCCTTTTTCTTCTGCGAAAAAAACTTTACAGGACACGTGTATCTGGACACGCTGGAAAATTGGCTCATGCCACAACTGGAGACCGACAGCGCCGATTTTATCTTTTACAAGATGGTGCTCCACCACACTTCCATCATGATGTTCGGCATTTCCTAAACAGGAGATTGGAAAACCGATGGATCGGTCGTGGTGGAGATCATGATCAGCAATTCATGTCATGGCCTCCACGCTCTCCCGACTTAACCCCATGCGATTTCTTTCTGTGGGGTTATGTGGAAGATTCAGTGTTTAAACCTCCTCTACCAAGAAACGTGCCAGAACTGCGAGCTCGCATCAACGATGCTTTCGAACTCATTGATGGGGACATGCTGCGCCGAGTGTGGGAGAAACTTGATTATCGGCTTGATGTCTGTCGAATCACTAAAGGGGCACATATTGAACATTTGTGAATGCCTAAAAAAACTTTTTGAGTTTTTGTATGTGTGTGCAAAGCATTGTGAAAATATCTCAAATAATACAGTTATTGTAGAGCTGTGAAATCGCTTCAATCATTTGTAATAACCCTGTACTTGAAGTGAAGTGAAGCGCAGCTGGACAGCAACAAACTCTTTAGCACGCAATCCCCGCAACGATAGTAGTTGTGAATATTTGAGTATGGACTCTAAAAAAAAGACAATTCATTTATCAAAAAAAAATAAAACTGTTAATCTGTATCTTGTGGAAAGAGGACGTGCTGCTAGGCCGCCGCTCGGAACGTGTTGTTACATTTAATGAAAATTGATATCTTAGCGATAAAACCGAGTAAAGTATGTGAAAGAGTTGCCAAACATTTATGTATACAAATTTTCTGGAAGTGAAGAATAGAAATATCTTGTTTTTGGAAAAGGAGGTGAATTTCATTGTCGTCGCCGTCTATCAATCGACAGAATTGTAAGTGTACAAACTTCACTAAAATACAGGAAAAGAAATGCATACTCTATAGTTTTCATTCAATAAGTAACAACCTCTGATAATTTCTTAATTACAGTAATTGGATTATGTTCTTGTACAATAGTATGGTGCTGAACTCGACTGACCAATTTTGATGTAGCAGGGCGTGTAGTTTGAAGGAAGTTTGTGCGCCAAGTAATCTCCTTTTCTCACGAAAAGCAGATTGCTGTTTGATCTTATTTACTTACAACAGCGGTCCCTTAGGTATGAAAAGCTTCAAAAACTTGGGCTCAGAGCTATCAGCAATACGACCAAGTAACTAACAGAGTCGTACACTCCTGGAAATGGAAAAAAGAACACATTGACACCGGTGTGTCAGACCCACCATACTTGCTCCGGACACTGCGAGAGGGCTGTACAAGCAATGATCACACGCACGGCACAGCGGACACACCAGGAACCGCGGTGTTGGCCGTCGAATGGCGGTAGCTGCGCAGCATTTGTGCACCGCCGCCGTCAGTGTCAGCCAGTTTGCCGTGGCATACGGAGCTCCATCGCAGTCTTTAACACTGGTAGCATGCCGCGACAGCGTGGACGTGAACCGTATGTGCAGTTGACGGACTTTGAGCGAGGGCGTATAGTGGGCATGCGGGAGGCCGGGTGGACGTACCGCCGAATTGCTCAACACGTGGGGCGTGAGGTCTCCACAGTACATCGATGTTGTCGCCAGTGGTCGGCGGAAGGTGCACGTGCCCGTCGACCTGGGACCGGACCGCAGCGACGCACGGATGCACGCCAAGACCGTAGGATCCTACGCAGTGCCGTAGGGGACCGCACCGCCACTTCCCAGCAAATTAGGGACACTGTTGCTCCTGGGGTATCGGCGAGGACCATTCGCAACCGTCTCCATGAAGCTGGGCTACGGTCCCGCACACCGTTAGGCCGTCTTCCGCTCACGCCCCAACATCGTGCAGCCCGCCTCCAGTGGTGTCGCGACAGGCGTGAATGGAGGGACGAATGGAGACGTGTCGTCTTCAGCGATGAGAGTCGCTTCTGCCTTGGTGCCAATGATGGTCGTATGCGTGTTTGGCGCCGTGCAGGTGAGCGCCACAATCAGGACTGCATACGACCGAGGCACACAGGGCCAACACCCGGCATCATGGTGTGGGGAGCGATCTCCTACACTGGCCGTACACCACTGGTGATCGTCGAGGGGACACTGAATAGTGCACGGTACATCCAAACCGTCATCGAACCCATCGTTCTACCATTCCTAGACCGGCAAGGGAACTTGATGTTCCAACAGGACAATGCACGTCCGCATGTATCCCGTGCCACACAACGTGCTCTAGAAGGTGTAAGTCAACTACCCTGGCCAGCAAGATCTCCGGATCTGTCCCCCATTGAGCATGTTTGGGACTGGATGAAGCGTCGTCTCACGCGGTCTGCACGTCCAGCACGAACGCTGGTCCAACTGAGGCGTCAGGTGGAAATGGCATGGCAAGCCGTTCCACAGGACTACATCCAGCATCTCTACGATCGTCTCCATGGGAGAATAGCAGCCTGCATTGCTGCGAAAGGTGGATATACACTGTACTAGTGCCGACATTGTGCATGTTCTGTTCCCTGTGTCTATGTGCCTGTGGTTCTGTCAGTGTGATCATGTGATGTATCTGACCCCAGGAATGTGTCAATAAAGTTTCCCCTTCCTGGGACAATGAATTCACGGTGTTCTTATTTCAATTTCCAGGAGTGTATTTTAAACCTTAAAGAACAACAACTTCCTCCAAATTGTAATACGTCACCAACTGGTGCAGAAGCTGATCAATCAAGGAGGCAGCAACCAAAATTCAGGTACCAGTTACGACTTAAAGTAAAAAATGTCAATCAAAAATCAATCTCTCTCTCTCTCCAAACACACATATAAATATTCATATTATTAAGATAAAAGGCATTTTATATGTCCTAACGGAAAGATTCGTCGTACGTTCCACACTGATTTCTGCGGTTATTTGACGCTGCGTTGCTGGTCTGTTAGCAATGGCAAAGCTACGCAAACGCCGCTACTATCAGTTGTAAAGTGAAGGCCGCCGGCCACTGCATTGTCCGTGGTGAGAGGTAATGCCTGAAACGTGGTATTCTCGGCACACTCTTGACACTACAGATTTCGTATTATGGAATTCCCTAACGATTTCCGAAATGGAATGTCCCACGCGTGTAGCTCCAACTACCATTCTACGTCCAAAGTCTGTTATTTCCGTCGTGCGACCATAATCACGTCGGAAACCTTTTCACGTGAATCACCCAAGTACAAATGACAGCTCCGCCAATACAGTGTCCTTTTATACGTTGTGCGCGCGATACAGTCGTCATCCATGCATGTGTATAACTCTATCCCATGACTTTTGTCGCTACAGTGCAGATGAAATACTGAAAATCAAATTTTTGTTGTCGTTGGAGGCCATTAGATAGGCGACCGTTTAGGAAAACAAATAAAAGGCCAGGTGCCCTAGAGAGACTTGAAGCAACAGTGAATCACTGTGACAGTGTAACCCTGCTATTCCTCAGACAAGATCGCTAAGGCACGCCTGTGCGGCGTCGTTCGAGTTTGAAGTAGCTGGTTACAAACCTGGCGGAATTTTTACTGCCAGCGCTGTGTAGTTGTTCTGTGCGTTCTCATATTTGCGCTCACGAGGATTAATCATATTCTTCACCCTATGAAAAGAACCGCTGGAAAGATGTTATAGCCCATACTGGTTTGCTTACGACGAATACACAGGATGGTCGGAAATTCCCGTTACAAACTTCTAGGACTTGTAGAGGGGAGTGATAACGTAATATTTTGAATAGGAACACATGTCCGGAAACGTACCGGTTTCGTGCTACAGCCGTTTGAAAACATGTTTGCTAGGTAGGTTTGCAACAGTATAGTCATAGTGACAGGTGCTTACGTCAGATCGGCTGATGTCATTTGACATCCTATCCTACCTCACTGACCCAGTTGAGCCTTAATCATGTGTCTGTCTGTGTTGGAGCAACATGGTTGAGTACAAGTTTGCAGAAAACACCGACGTGATCTTCCTGAATGGCGAAGCTCACGGCAATCAAAGAGCTGCTCGTCGCCTTTATCAAGATAGATCTCCACAACCTGAGACTACATCACGTACCCTTTCCGCCACAATCACCCAGCGGCTTCGAAAAAGGGTATCTTCACCAGCAGCAGGCGTGACTGGCGCTCCAGGGAGGCCCCACTAGAGATGGGCAAAACTGTTCTTTTCAGAGATCCGATCATAACTATTCACTCCCTGAAATGAACTAGCTCTTTTTCATGACTCACCACTCATTCACAATAGAAAATAAATGGAAGGCACATTGCCCTTTAAACTTGGTTTATTCCAGTACTATACCTGTATTTTGATCTTATTGGATCCTATTTTGAAGTAACACAGATAATGAGTAAGAATTTTGTATTGTTTATTGAAATTTCCACGATATGACAAAGTTTTTGATTATTGATTTATTTTGCACAATCGTGGTTTTTTGGGTGATCGAAAAATGTTGTAACTTGAGATTTGCATTAACAATATATTTGGCTATAAAGTATTAAAATTTCATTAACTTCGTACAAATACATCGCAAGCCATATATTTTTAAAGTACTACTACCTTACACTGTGTGCGCCGTGACCTGGATAGCCCAGAGCCATGGGGTGTTAAGAAGCATGAGATCCGGCGACGACAAGCAACATGCATAGCGCTACTCTGCACACCAAAAACGTGTAGTTAGCGGTGTATATGTCTTACAGTATCAGCCGAGATGTTTATAAAAATGCGAGATGCGGCTGGTACAGTTCCCAAGCTTGACAGCTGCATGGAAGATTGTGATAATGCAACGCTAGCCTGGAGGGTTATCATAATATATGAATGAATTTGATATCGTTTTAAGTATAACTACGACGTGTGTTCTGGTGAAACAATACGCATAATCTACACTCAGGTACTCAGTCCGCGTTTATGAACCCTCTGTAGCAGTGCTAAACGGCTCAGAATATATTATTTTTTATACGAGCACTCACCGGAACACACTTTTATGTAATCGATTTCCACGTTAAATAATTAAAATCATAGACACATGGATAATATTCTACACATGTCAAACACATTTAGTCGATTATCCAGAAAGATAAGAAAAATTATGCGTAAAGATTCCAAATGACAGCACTTCTGCTCATAACCTCTAATAGTGGTTGTAATTACACTGTTTTACGTGGATACCACGATGCTGTGTGTAGAGTGGATGCGGTTTTATTATCTGTAGTCATGACATTCCGTTAAAAGATACCCATGCCACTTCGTAGCAAGAAAGTAATTGCTCAAGTTTTAAAATAATAATAATAATAATAACGTATGACGGTAAAATTTGTAATACCAGATAGCTACAGAAGACCACAAGTATGCAGGCAGATACAGCTATTAAACGATCCTGGCGATTCAGCTGCGAGAGCCATGATCTCCCGTTCAACATGGTAGCGTGGAGGGTACACAAAACAAATAGGGCTGACAGCAGCAGGACTCGTGTGTCTCTCTCTCTCTCCAGAGTGCGTTAATTCACATCCAAAACACTACATTGTATATGAGTCGAAAGCAGTAAGTTTCCCACTACTAATACCACCGGAGAGAACTATCGAAAAAAGGGTAAATGTACGACAAATGGGATTACAAATCAGATAAACACCGAGCAATAGTATTAGCAGCTAATCCGAGTCATGTAGGTAAAGAGAATGCTACCCATGTTGTCCACAAAGTTCTCATAATTTCATCTATAGCAACATAAATATGCAATCGGTATTTTTGATTTTTCGCTTCCGAAATATTTTTTTACGTTTGTAAATATATGACTTGCGAGTAACATGTACTGCGTGGGGAATGCCACAATATTCACACAACTAGTGGAAGCATGTCTCTCAAGAATGCACCATGGTTCCACTGCTAGGGCATAAGTGTTATCAGTCCCTCTCTCATATATCGACTCATTACAGTCCCTCTCGACCAGTTACCCGATCTCCTTTTTCTTCTTCTCTAAGCATATCTATAACGCCATGTCCATCCATCAGCCGCGCGGGGTAGCCGCGTGGTCTGGTGGCCTTGCCACAGCTCGCGCGAGCGGTTCCCCCCGTCGGAGGTTCGAGTCCTCCCTCGGGCATGAGTGTGTGTTGTCTTTAGCGTAAGTTAGAAGAAGTTAGATTAAGTAGTGTGTAAGCGTAGGGACCTATGGCCTCAACAGTTTCATCCCATTTAATTTATTTTAAAAAAAATCATCCATCGATCTGTATGAATAACAAAATCCATACACTTTTTTCGAAGGGATTTATGAGGAGCCCTCTCCCTCAACCTCCAGTGCAGTTCTCCATCAGTTTGGAGGCAGATGGTGCTGTGATTATAATAGATCACTCATCTGTGCAACTATCTAGGAAAGTGTACAGGAGATCTCTCCAGACACTTTGATCTAGTGCTTATGTCACATATTGACTACACTCTAAGTGTAAATGCACGTATCATGTTTGACCTATCATATCTGGATTTTTTACCGAAATTTTGACATTGTCAACATTTATCCTTTTTTTCATATGTAAATGTACAAGACTGTACATGCTCTTATCGCTTACATAACCAGGCGTGGCTTGCTATGTTTCTATACCACACTAATTTCATGCAGAGTCCAAATCTGGCCAGGGATCGACTTATTCCTCCAATGGTCAACTTTAAGCGCCAAAGCCTACGCTAAAACACACATACACACATATACACATGGATTGGAAAGGTATCATCGGAGGCAGCATCCGACCTAACACAGGAGGATTCATTTTTTGGACATTCTTCTGGATCATATGTGGGTGGAATCATACGGAACATCATCCAAGCATTTTTTTATGAAGATGGATCCATCAAAGATCATCCAAGCCTGAGCACACGTGTATCCGTCCCGAACAATATACCCCACATGTGGCACATACTGGATCCACACTTTATAACACATCACGCAGGCAGATCCACCTTTAAAATGCAACTCTAAACACATCTCCGGCGACCCCACTCTCCCCACGGACCCTGGCGCCTCCCCCCCCCCCCTGTCACCCCTGCCAGCGATACCCGCCCCCCCCCCTCCCGCCACTGAACACTGATGGGAACCAACACACGAAATAGCATAACTGTCCTCTGTGTGTGTGTGTGTGTGAGCACACGGTAATGTTATTTTATTCTGAATACTGTAGCATTCTTCACCCAGTACACGTTAGTCGCAAGTCTCACGTATTAGAAAGTCACACGCGAGGAGCAAGCACGCAATTGGGCCATTGTTGCCAAACTGCAGCACAGTACATTATTGAGAGAAGTTAATGCGAAATGCATAAAGGAAAATAACGTACTGCACAGAACTACACAATTATGCGCATATATACTTGGCACAAACAAAGAATAAGATATGGAATATGTAATGTAGGAACCAAATTTTGGTTTGTGGTATGAGTTAACCGAAATTCTGTTTAAGCTGCAGATTCTTCGATGCACGTCGGTAGGAACCGAACAGCTAGTGTGGTTTAACCGAGTTTTCTGTTTATCCTATTGCAAATTAAGGAGGGTCTACTGTACGACGTCAGTGAGTAAATTTTAAATCAATTAATTCATAAGAGTACCTGGGAGTAACAATTTACAGGGATAAGAAATGCATAGGTTGGATAGAAAGTGTTGGCAACACTGCCATAAAGATGTGCGGCAAATGGCATGCCGCGCTGTCTGCAGCAGATAGTAAATCAGTTGAAGTAGTGCAGTGTTTGAGTCAGTTGCAGTGGTGTGTACTGTCTGAGACTGCAGGAGTCCAGTTCAAGCATCCTAACAGAAGGTCACTGCACCCTACTACTATAATTTCTTGCGACATCACGTTCGTCCCACACTGATAAGGAGAAGAAAGCGACGGCACCTTCTGACACATCATCCTTCATGTCAATGAACGAAGCCAGAAGGCGAACACCGAGCAGGTGCTGTAGCGTACGTATGGGTGAGAGATACCGGAACATCCACCGCATTCACCCGATATGAGTCCGTGAGATAACGACCTGGTCGCCAAAATGAAGGAACCTCTTCGTCGCACACGCTACAACACAAGAGATGACAACATCCGTGACACAGAGCGGTCCCTGCGAGTCATCGACAGAAAATGACGCACTGACGAACTACGCGTGGGGAAAGGTGATCGAGATGCGGAACGATTGTACAGGGTTATTACAAATGATTGAAGCGATTTCACAGTTCTACAATAACTTTATTATTTGAGATACTTTCACGATGCTTTGCACACACATACAAAAACTCAAAAAGTTTTTTAGGCATTCACAAATATTCGATATGTGCCCCTTTAGTGATTCTACAAACATCAAGCCGATAATCAAGTTCCTCCTACACTCGGCGCAGCATGTCCCCATCAATGAGTTCTAAAGCATCGTTGATGCGAGCTCGCAGTTCTGGCACGTTTCTTGGTAGAGGAGGTTTAAACACTGAATCATTCACATAACCCCACAGAAAGAAATCGCATGGGGTTAAGTCGGGAGAGCGTGGAGGCCATGACATGAATTGCTGATCATGATCTCCACCACGACCGATCCATCGGTTTTCCAATCTCCTGTTTAAGAAATGCCGAACATCATGATGGAAGTGCGGTGGAGCACCATCCTGTTGAAAGATGAAGTCGGCGCTGTCGGTCTCCAGTTGTGCCATGAGCCATTTTTCCGCATGTCCGCGGGCTACGCGTGAAACTTGCCCGCACGCGTTCAACCGTTTCTTCGCTCACTGCAGGCCTTACAGAGGCATCCAGAAGCTTTAAACAGCGCATACCATCGCCGAATGGAGTTTAGCAGTTGGTGGATCTTTGTTGAACTTCGTCCTGAAGTGTCGTTACACTGTTATGACTGACTGATGTGAGTGCATTTCAAGCGCGACATACGCTTTCTCGGCTCCTGTCACCATTTTGTCTCACTTCGCTATCGAGCGCTCTGGAGGCAGAAACCTGCAGTGCGGCTTCAGCCGAACAAAACTTTATGAGTTTTTCTACGTATCTGTAGTGTGTCGTGACCATACGTCAATGAATGGAGCTACAGTGAATTTATGAAATCGCTTCAATCATTTGTAATAGCCCTGTATTGAGGACACGTAATACGCTAAACATCTGTCAGTAAGGTCTGGTATGAATTATAACAGTGTTGCCACTATCGTTTATCCAACCCACGTATAAAGATACATCAGATAATCTCAGGTACGCAAAGCAGGTTTGTTGGTGGGAAACCGGTCAAATGCAGTCGTTCTACAAAGGAGGCTGCTCCCGCAGGCACACAGGCGACTAATCTTAGATAGTTATCAAGAATGTAGGACATATACCAAATAGAAATATTGTCAAAGAAATGCTGGAAAATGTGAACAGGCAGATGTTTGAAGGTAGACGCCGATTACCCGACGAAAGCACTGAGATGTTTAAGTACTCATTCTTCCCACGATCCGTTAGTAATTGAAACGCGAAGAAACTCTAACATGTGGTAACACGCTAAGTACCCTCTTCCATGCACTTCACAGTGCTTTGAAGAGTATGTACGTTGCTGTAGCTGACGATGTAGAGGTAGAGGGCCAAAATATGTCAAAAAACTGACAGCAAAATTCCCGGAGTAATCCCTGTCCATATTGTCTAGATCAGTATTTCAGACGTTGTTGGTAGTGACTTATTCACACTGGTATACTAAACTGTTACCACGAGTAGGAAATAGGTTTATAACTACAGAAAGTTTTTTTTTTCTTTTTAAGTGGTTTCTGGCCTACAAGCCATCCATCCATTTCTTAGTAATTTACGAATTTTGTTGGGTGTAAAAAGTTAAAGTTACATTTCCACCAACTTGATAATGCATTTAAAATTAATATACCATTTTGAAGAAGGAGATCGGTCATATTTAATGGATAATGTTTGATGATCACTGCTTCACTGTTGTAAGAAATAAGTTTGTTGCTTTGCCCTAACTGTGCAGAGAAAGGCCTTGTAGGGAATGTATCTCTGTATTTGCCCACAATATATTTAATACCCTTCTTCTCATTGACGCTTTCTTCATATACAATGTAGCCTTCAGGTCTGATGACAATCTAAATGTGCCTTTTTTTTTAGCGAGTGGTTTCCCTAAGTCATCGACCATTTGATTATATTTTATTTTAGCACACACTGCATCCACACAAATTTTACCTTCTTCCGGTTTTGTTTTCTTAGTAGTTTCCATAATGTCTGTTACCAGTGTGTCAGTTTTCTTGAGGAGGGTGGAGGCCTGAAAGCTTAGAGCAAGCATCTACATTTCTAGCACTTTTATTTTCACAAGTCCATCTTGATCACAGATTTCTTTACACTTTATGGCCGTTTCGGCTTATTACCATATTCAGATCTGTTGTAAATATAATTATTGTGTAAGCGACCAGGTTCAATTAATTAAGTTTAAATCTATACAAGTCTTACTGATGCACGAAATATAAAATATAAAATGTTTATAGTCAAGTAAGTCATGCAGAGAAGCCACGACATATTCGCACTCTAATATAATATCAATTATCAATTTTCTATTTTTGGTTAAGGGTCACTAATGTATTAATTGTATTATGTTTTCGTTCACTGTCAACTGATCTTAGGTTAGATTTTGTGATTATTTATTTTTTATTTTATACTTTTTATTCTGGCATTCATAAAAGTTGTATGTTACCTAACCAGGCTAAGGGCTGTATTGTATATTATTTGTATTTTTTATGTATTTGAAGTATGAGTCTAATTTCACTTATAGTATATCAGTATATGTTTCGTAAAGACGGGCGCTCGTTTAGCCAAGGGGAAAACATTTTTAACTTAAGACAATGCATATCGCATTTTAATCTTTATATTGGCGACACTGGTTTACTATGTTCACTGGCTGAAGTGCCCTCTGCTGGCATTAGATTTTTGTATAAATACTGACGCAGTATGAGTATTAGCACGCACATGTTAAACTTGACGATGATTTATATCAGAATACTTTAACGGTATATAAATATTTTATATTTTATATTTCATGCATCAGTAAGACTTGTATAGATTTAACCTTAATTAATTGAACCTGGTCGCTTACACAATATTTATATTTACAACAGATCTGAAGATGGTGATAAGCCGAAACCGGTCATGAAGGGTAAAGAAATCTGTGAACAAGGCGGATTTGTGAAAATAAAAGTGCTAAAAATAAAATGATCGCGGACTCATATACAGACTTCATGTCTTCAGTTGATAAACTTCTACATTTCGTCATAATAAAAATATTTTTATTGTACTGTTCTGTGTGTAATGCAAACGTACAGGTGCACTTGTAACCCGACATGGGAAAGAGGAAAGCACAACTCACTCTGGAAACATCCGTGTACACTTCTACATATTCGACGAAGTTATTCAGACAGTTGGTTGCTACCTACTTCGTTCCCGCCAATGTTCTCGACGGCAAGTAGAAAAAGTTGGCTCCTACAGCAATGAGGGAATTGAAAGGCAGGAACTCTTGTTCTTACTTTGTCATCAGAAGTAAGGACGAACCAAGATAGTGACGTATCCATATTGAGCATAAATCATGCTGAAAGGTGCGGACCCTCCCGCCGGAGGTTCGAGTCCTCCCTTGGGCATGAGTGTGTGTGTTGTTCTTAGCCTACGTTAGTTTAAGTAGTGTGTAAGGCTAGGGACCGATGACGTCAGCAGTTTAGGAGTTCACACACATTTGAACATTTTTTTCATGCTGAAAGTTACTTGCAAAAAATGGGCGGACAAACAACGACAGGAACTCGAAATTGTTACCTTCACGAGCAAGGGTGACCGCATGTATGATGGGGATAAAGTTAAACCATATCGTCAACAACTGATGTTAGCCCCCAAAAATGTCTTACATCAAATTCCTCTTATCTTCAGTCATTTTCCTGGCCTAAATGTTACCCAACATGGGAAAAAAAATGTCAAAAATAGTGCTGAATGTGAATATGCTTTGATTTTACAGGTAGTCATAGTTGCCGTAACTTACGAGGAGTAAAATTCCATAGATCTTTGCACTAGGGCAAGAGACACGTAAATCTACTGTAGAGAGAATGTTTTATGTACAAAGCCAACCTATAATAAAAAACCAAACTATAATAAACAGAAGACATTTGTTTCGGTATTCAGTAGGCGACGCGCCTATTAACTTATATTGAAAAGCAATGTGTTTCACCGCTGTAATATTCGCTGACTAACAACAATCTACGTTGTCCATAGAAATTCTAGTTAAGACAAAAGCACGTCAGTCGTGCGGTTCCAAATTTTCGGCTTCACGTCTCACCGCCCACATCAAAATTTTTCAGCCTTCTAAATTTTACAGAGAGCAGTACAAGTTTCTCCAACATGGTAAGAAGTATTTTACTAGTGTAATTGCTTTTCGGTGTGCTTCATTACGCATAATGAGCAAAACTTTAGCGAAATCTCGAGATGTGTCTTACTCATACATCCCCATCAACCAAACAAAGACCTTTATCGCCATTAATGGTAAGAATACACCCTGAAATCGTTTCAGGGAGCCCTGTTTCACATCGTGATGTATATTTTTATGAAGGTAAAATTTTATTTACGGCAGCGGCGGCGTGGGAAGTTGATGTTGGCAACGACCGGCCATGAAGTAAATAATTAATGCTGTTCCTGCTCTATGGTTGATATGTTCTTGTATGTAAGCTTGTCCGCTCAGTAAATTAATTGTCCTCGTAAAGCGAACATTTCACAAGCAAACATTTGCGTTAGTATGAACGTCGCGTAATTCGCATCATTCAACGGCCGTTGCCAACATCAGCACACTACGCCGTCGCTCCCGTAAGCAAAATTTAACCTTCATGACTTTAACAGTGAGACTTAAAATTGAAGATCGGCTTCGAATTCAGTCTCACAGTTTTCTGTGTAGCTCCAAAATCGTCAATTTGACAGTTGAGCTCGCAGATACATAAGGGTTTTTTTTTTACCTTAAGTAATCAAAATACGCATTTCTGATTATTACTTCGAAATAACTGAGCCAGTTTTCGCTTCGTCATGGTCTGAGCCGTGATACTAAAATTAGATTTTCCAAATATAATTAACTGTTCTGACAACAATCAAAAGTACTTTTTATGTGAACTACACGAAGTTGTGTGTGGTGTATCTCAAACTGTTAGAGTAAACGTTTTGTTTAGGGTGCCATTCCGTCTCCAAACAATGGGACTGTCGTACGCAGTAGTTCGTCATATTAAATTGAATGTAGGTAATCTTGTAATGCAACCGTCTAACAACCAGTCATATTTATGGAACTGTGTACCAATTGTCGGTATGAGCACGTAGTGCCATTGCAGTTTGGATGCAACAAACCCAAGTTACTGAATTTCTTATTAAAACGATACCGGTAACCTATAATCTTACGTTCGTCATGCGCTATTACTTCACAACGTAAACCGAAATTCCTCGCGCAAGCTATTAACAGTGTTTAGGTTAATTTTAATTATTCGATATTTTTCGAAAGCCTCTAACCGTGTAACTAATGATTTAAATAATAAAACTATGCACCAATGACGTTTTTTATGCATCTCATGACGTGTAACAGTAATTTATTCCCAGTTTCAAATGCAACACCCACGCAGGCTTCACACACAGTAACAATGTAAATATTGTACTTGAAAATAGGAATTAGTTCCCGAAACGTGTTGCGCCACGCATATAAAAATGTAACTAGTTGAGCGTTTTATTATTTAAATCATCAGCGTTTAGATTGTTGCATTTTATGAGCGAAAACAGAACAGTGTTGTTTGCACTCATTCTGAGCAAACAGTCTCGCAACGTTTCCGATTTTCACTTTGTGTACAGCTGATCGAATTCCTGACAACGAACACAACCGAGACCATCACTTGTAGCATAATGTCGACAAGGTCAGTTGTCAAACTACAGTACCGGCAAACAATTCATATGTATCTGCAACTGGTGGAAACTAGTTCGTATATTATCCAGTAGAGGTCATGCTACAGCACTTATTTATCATTGCCGATTTTCCTTCCGTTATGAGTAATGTTCAAGTATAGCGTCAGACGCTACGAATTAATGATGTTGGCGTGTGCTCGCTGCCTGGATATCCGGAACCGAACCATCTGTCAGTCACGTCGGGAAGATCACTGACAAATCAGATATAAAAATCTTTTTCTAAATGTTCAAATGTGTGTGAACTCCTAAGGGCCACACTCATGCACGAGGGAGGACTCGAACTTCCGGCGTGAGCGGCCGCACAATCCGTGACATAGCGCCTCAAACCACGCGGCAACTCCTCGCGACATCTTTTTCTACCTCAAAGTATTTGCTGTTTCGAAAATGTAATAGGATGTAACCTAAAACTGAAACATTCGGTGTCTGAAGTAAGCTAGCTATTACCTTTTGGGTTCAAAGGTTATTTCAAAACCAATGTTTTAATTTTAGCTGCAAGCGGATGTTTGTTGTTAAGTTATTTAGTATTCGTGTTTTTGGAAAAAAAGTGTGAACTAAGACTTTTTCTGGAAGAATAAAACAACAATCGATGTGTTAAAATAGTGCCCCGTTTGACACCATATGGTCCTACTTTCTGTATTGACAACTTGTGAAATGGATTACCAAAATCAGGTGGCACTTGATGTGGACAGAGTGTAAGTCCTGAGAGTGTTACCGACGTGTACTTTAGGACACCGAAGAGGCTCAGAAAGAATTTTGATGTACTACGTTATAACAGGGACAATCTTTCAAGATCCTTGGTTTTCCCAGTTGTATCTTCACTAGCCACTTGCCAAACGATTTCACTATCTGTGACTCAGAGGTTCATGAAATCTTGAGGACACTGAAGCATATGAGACCTATTCGAGCTAAAGAATCCCTTGTCTATTCTGATTTACTTGAATATACTGCAAGCAATCCATTGCATGTACCCTTGTTGTCAAGAATGTCCATGACTCTCTCCTTCGCCTACAGGTCCTAGAAATGTGAGCTGTGCATCAAGGTATTTAGGGGTTAAGCGCAGCCGAGAAGGCTCCTGTGACGCTTTGCTCCCTCCCTTCACATGCACTGCCCTCAGGGCTGAGACAACAGGTACACTATCATTAGGATGAGGTGTCCCTGGAACTGAGCAACAACAAGCATCGGGTAGTGAATACAATAGCGACAAGCACAGATGCTGCCAAACATTCACAAGAACCTGGTAATATGTGAATATCGCCCATATTGCAATGATCTGACGATTTCTCATATATTGTCTATGACACTGCTCCGTAGCCTTTCTGTGTCACTATGACATCATCGTCTGAGAGGCAAGACTTTCACCGTGTTACCAGACATGACACAAGTAAGATAGGGCTGCCGAACCCCTTCTTGATTGTTGTGACAGACTGACCTGCAGCATAGCCAGGGTGTAACTTGGGCTAGAATGTGGCAGTGTGGTTGTGAATTGTTACAAAACAAGAAATATCCATATCCAACAACGGCGCTGATATTGATGTTGAACATCTTCACTTATTACTTTTTCACAATCGGTATCATCATACTGCCACAGAGACGAGATCAAGTCATTCTAACTGACCGCTGGATTGGATAATGTCCTCTGACACACGATTGCCTCCTCCAGGCCCATTTGAAAGAGTGTATCCACTTCATTTATGAGGGAGCAGCTACGTTTTGATTGGTGACGAGGCATTTATTGAGGGTGTGTAGAGAGTGGAAGAAAGCATTCGGCAGCTTTTCATTTATTTGAGTGCATGTGTATAGTGGGAGAATGCGTTTACTTTGATTATGAGAAGGCAACCCATGCATTGGTTGGGGACTAATATTTTATTTTGAATGCGTCTTTTTTCTTCTCATACCACAGGTGTTGACAGGAACAGTTAGTATTTTCCTGAGACTGCTTAATACAAACCATTTTCAAAATGTTTCAGTTCTATCTTTAGACACATTTTCGAAGAGCTTCATATGCTCCTCTATTTTTTTAAAGTTTCTTCCTGTCGTGAATTTCGTTCTCTTTGATTTATTTGCTTTATATTTAAATACTACGATGCCAGTCACAACCACCACGCGCTCTCTTAAACCAAATGATAACAACAAATTAGCTATTCTCAAAAGGCTAGCAAACTGTGCAGAATTAGTACATGCAATGACATTCGCATTGGCAGAAAGTGGCAGCTCAAGAGTGTCACTGACTGACCACAATCCTATAGGGGCTCTAACTGTCAAATACCAATGTACTCAAAAGTCTAGCTGCCCCTCAGTCAGTGTATGTTAATAAATGCATTTCTATACTAAGAGTGTTTTTAGGAGGAGTATTTAATTTTGTCAAATTAAAATAAATTTTAAAATACACATATGTGCCCGTTCTTCCGCCAATTTATCAGTGAAATTCTGCATTTGTAAACAATCGATGACTGTTAGTTAATGAATCGAAAACTGCAGCGCCACAGATCGCTGAAGAGACAATATCGATACTGTCTAACAGACAATTACGATTAGCTGATTCGCAAGAATCATGCATGCAGACTTTTCAAACAGAAGTTGCTGTTTTGTCGTATGTTCTTACCTTATTCATGATCGAAGTACAGGTGTGGAGTTTAAATGAAGTTACAGTAGCACAGTGGAATACAAATGTATGGACTCCTTACAAAAGGAATATGGTACTTGCAGTATCCGTATATCAAAAGCAATATTGATCAGTTAATCCATATCTCTGCCACGAGCGCTTCCATTCTGCTTTGTTTTAATCACTTCATTCACACTCCATACCTCCAGTTCGATGACGAAGCAGGAAAGAACGCACGACAACATAACTTCTGTTTTGAAAGTATGGTTCTAAAAGTACTGCAGTCGTTAAGGTATATTGCTTCAAGAAAATGTTTTAACATTTTGCCAAGTAATCTACATCTGTTCTCGGCAAACGACTGGGAAGTGCATGGTAGAGAGTACGTCCCACTGTACCAGTTATTAGTTTCTTCCCGTTCCATTCTCGTATTGATCGCAGGAAGAACTATTGTTTACATGCCTTCGTCTGTGCTGTAATTAATCTAAGCTTGTCATCACGATCCCTATGAGTGCGATACGTAAGGGTGTAGTATATTCCCAGAGCCCTCAATGAAGCCGTTCTTGAAACTTTGTTAGTGAAATTTCTCGGAAAAGTTGGCTTCTATCTTCAAGAGTCTGCCAGTTCAGTTTCTTCAGCATCTCTGTGATACTTCCTCAAGGGTCAAACAAACATGTGACCGTTCGTGTTACCCTTGTTTGTATACGTTCAATATTCCCTGTTAGTCTTATTTGGTACGGGACTCACACATTTGGGCAATATTCTATAATGGGTTGCAGAGAGATTTGTAAGCAATCTCTTTTGTAGACTGCATTTCTCCAGCATTCTAGCAATAAAGCGACGACTACCACTCAGCTTATGTGAACGTTCCATTTCATATCCCTACAAAGTCTCACACACTGTATTTGTATGAAGTGACAGATTCCAGCGATGACTCACTGATACTATATTCATAGGATCCTACGCTTTTTTCGTTTTGTGAAGTGCACAATTTTACTTTTATGAACATTTAAAACAAGTTGTCAATCTTTGCATCACTTTGAAATCATATCAAGATCTGACTGAATATTAATGCTTCTTTCAGGCAGTACTTCATTATAGATAACTGCATTATCTGCGAAAGGTCTGGGATTACTATTATATTATCCACAACGTCTTGATTATACAACACGAACAGCAAAAGTCCCAACACGCTTGCCTACGGTACATTCGAATTTACATCTAAATCTGAGGATCACTCTCCATCCAAGATAATGTGCTGCATCCTCCTTGCTAAAAAATCCTCAATCCAGTAACAAATTTCGCTTGATGCCCCATACGATCGTACTTTTGACAACACACGAAGATGTGGTATTGAGTCAAATGCTTTTTCGGAAATCAAGAAATAGTGCATCTGCGTGATTGCCTTGATCCAAGACTTACAGGACTTCATGTGAGAAAAGTGTGAGCTGCGTTCTGCGTGAGCGATGTTTTCGGCATCCGTGCTCCTTGGGGTGGAGTACATCATTCTAATCGAGACAATTCATTTACGACTCTTATGAATCTGTTGGTCGTAATTGTCTGTTACACGGCGTTGTTTCTTCAGCGACCTGTTCTTCAGATTCGGTCCACAAACGAGGGCGAAAGTTTGACGTCAACATGGCATGTCGATAACGTCATCGGGCAAACGCTCAGGTTTGTGTCGTAAACCGTAGTTAGCGTATCCCCCCTCCCCGCTTTTTAATGGGTGTGGAGCGTGTGGCATCCCAACTCCAGGGTTTTACCCGCCTGCCTCCCTGGTTGCTCCAGAGGCCCAGCGTCCTTTTAGACTTTTCAGAGTACTGGAGGAGCTCCACTCCTGCGTTTGTTTTTACCTCCTTATTTCACGATATTTTAAACCAGCATCCCGACCATGTACCAGTATTTACGGATGGCTCGAAACAGGGGGACTCTGTTGGTTGTGCTGTTGTTTTCCCTGATCGAGTCGTCACGTTACAGCTTCCTGCGGCGTTTACCATTTTTGATGCCGAATTGTTTGCGATCTTGCGGGCATTGGAGCAGATGAGATGTGTTCCCAGTCTTAAGTTTCTCATCTGTTCTGACTCACTGAGTGCCCTTCACACCATGCAACACTTGTACCCAGCGGATACGGTCGTCCAGAACATCCATGATGCCCTACTCCACCTGCAACGGTAGGGGAAGGAGGTTTATTTCTGCTGGGTGCCGGGGGACGTGGGTATTAGGGGAAACGAACTGCCAGATGTGGCTGCCAAAGATGCATGTTCCCTCCCTCACGTTGTTGAATGTGCCGTCCCCCTC
This sequence comes from Schistocerca piceifrons, assembly GCF_021461385.2. Lineage (NCBI taxonomy): Eukaryota > Metazoa > Arthropoda > Insecta > Orthoptera > Acrididae > Schistocerca > Schistocerca piceifrons. The sequence goes on along the minus strand of NC_060141.1, from coordinate 766,731,920 downwards.
CATGCTGTTACCTCCCTCCTGCGTTTTCGTGTTACGCGTCAGTGGGAAGAGGAGTGGCTGGCAGTCGGTGAAAATAAGCTGCGTCTGGTCAAGGCCACCACGCGGCCATGGCGTACGTCCTACCAGTCATGCAGGCGGGATGAGGCTCTCCTCACTCGCCTCCACATCGGGCACAGTCCCTTAACGCACGGTTTTTTACCCCGGTGGGAGGATCCCCCAATCTGCAATGCTTGTGGCGTCCAGATTACTGTCCGCCACATTTTACTTGACTGTCCTTTATTCTCTGACTAGAGGGTGGTGGTTTCCTTGCCACCGGATTTGCCCTCTATCTTGCAAGACGACGCAACGACTGTGGTTAAGGTCTTACGGTTTTGTGTCCTGGCCAATTTGTTGCCTTGGATTTTAGGGAGAGGATTTTAATGTGCTGCTGGGTGACTGGCTCACCCAGGTTTTAGGTAAGAGGTCCGCCAGTCACGATTACCTACTTGTTTCACTTCGATTTCTGTTCTCTTTTCCTTGTGTTTCCTTTCCTTTTTAGTGCGTTTCTTCTCCTCTTGTCTTGCCTCTGTATGTGAGGATTTGGAACTGCGTCAGGTCTGTGTCTTTTAGGCGTTCTCCTTGTTCGCTGTCCGTCTTCGTCCCTTCACCGCAAGTGTTACTGTTTCTATGCGTTTGGGCGCTGATGACCTGTTTAGCGCCCGGAAACCTCGAACCACACACACACATTAACGGGAAGGCGCTGTGTTCGCAGCGGGAGTGCGTGTCGGTGCACATCGGGCAGGCCGGCGTGCAGATCGGCAGCGCGTGCTGGGAGCTGTACTGCCTGGAGCACGGCATACAGCCCAACGGCCGCATCCCCTCCGACAAGGTGGCCATCGACACCGAGTGCTACACCACCTTCTTCTCGCAGACCGAAGCGGGCAAGATCTCGCCACGCGCGCTCATGATAGACCTCGAGCCCACCACCATTGGTAAGTCTGTCTCTGTCATGATGCTTCGAAATCTTTAATACGTGAATACATTGTGACGAATCATAGAGCTGATTCTGCTGTCATTTTTTAGAAAAGCACCTGGTATTTCGACTCGCGCAGTATACAGGGTGGTCCATTGATCGCGGCCGGGCCAAATATCTCACGAAAGAAGCGTCAAACGAAAAAACTACAAAGACGAAACTTGTCTAGCTTGAAGGGGGAAACGAGATGGCGCTATGGTTGGCCCGCTAGATGTCGCTGCCATAGGTCAAACGGATATCAACTGCTTTTTTTAAAGTAGGAACCCCCATTTTACCACATATTCGTGTATTACGAAAAATACATGAATGTTTTAGTTGGACCACTTTCTTCGCTTTGTGATAGATGGCGCTGTAATAGTCACAAACGTATAAGTACGTAGTATCACGTAATATTCCGCCAGTGCGGACTGTATTTGCTTCGTGATATATTGTTGTTGTGATCTTCAGTCCTGAGACTGGTTTGATGCAGCTCTCCATGCTACTCTATCCTGTGCAAGCTTCTTCATCTCCCAGTACCTACTGCAACCTACATCCTTCTGAATCTGTTTATCTCTTGGTCTCCCTCTACTATTTTTACCCTCCACGCTGCCCTCCAATGCTAAATTTGTGATCCCTTGATGCCTCAGAACATGTCCTACCAACCGATCCCTTCTTTTAGCCTCAAGTTGTGCCACAAACTTCTCTTCTCCCCAAACCTATTCAATACCTCCTCATTAGTTATATGATCTACCCACCTAATCTTCAGCATTCTTCTGTAGCACCACATTTCAAAAGCTTCTATTGTCTTCTTGTCCAAACTAGTTATCGTCCACGTTTCACTTCCATACATGGCTACACTCCATACAAATACTTTCAGAAACGACTTCCTGACACTTAAATCTATAGTCGATGTTAACAAATTTCTCTTCTTCAGAAACGCTTTCCTTGCCATTGCAAGTCTACATTTTATATCCTCTCTACTTCGACCATCATCAGTTATTTTGCCTCCGAAATAGCAAAACTCCTTTACTACTTTAAGTGTCTCATTTCCTAATCTAATTCCTTCAGCATCACCCGACTTAATTCGACTACATTCCATTATCCTCGTTTTGCTTTTGTTGATGTTCATCTTATATCCTCCTTTCAAGACACTATCCATTCCGTTCAACTGCTCTTCCAAGTCTCTGACAGAATTACAATGTCATCGGCGAACCTCAAAGTTTTTATTTCTTCTCCATGGATTTTAATCTCTACTCTGAATTTTTCTTTTGTTTCCTTTACTGCTTGCTCAATATACGTGATATATTACCCGTGTTAAAATGGACCGCTTACCAATTGCGGAAAAGGTCGATATCGTGTTGATGTATGGCTATTGCGATCAAAATGCCCAACGGGCGTGTGCTATGTATGCTGCTCGCTATCCTGGACGACATCATCCAAGTGTCCGGACCGACCGCCGGATAGTTACGTTATTTAAGGAAACAGGAAGTGTTCAGCCACATGTGAAATGTCAACCACGACCTGCAACAAATGATGATGCCCAAGTAGGTGTTTTAGCTGCTGTCGCGGCTAATCCGCACATCATCAGCGGGCAAATTGCGCGAGAATCGGGAATCTCAAAAACGTCGGTGTTGAGAATGCTACATCAACATCGATTGCACCCGTACCGTATTTCTATGCACCAGGAATTGTATGGAAACGACTTTGAACGTCGTGTGCAGTTCTGCCACTGGGCACAAGAGAAATTACGGGACGATGACAGACTTTTCGCACGCGTCCCTTTTAACGACGAAGCGTCATTAACCAACAGTGGTAACGTAAACCGGCATAATATGCACTATTGGGCAACGGAAAATCCACTATGGCTGCCACAAGTGGAACATCAGCGACCTTGACGGGTTAATATATGGTGCGGAATTATTGGAGGAAGGATAATTGGCCCCCATTTTATCGCAATCTAAATAGTGCAATGTATGCTGATTTCCTACGTAACGTTCTTCCGATGTTACTACAAGATGTTTCACTGCATGACAGAATGGCGATGTACTTCCAACATGATGGATGTTCGGTACATAACTCGCGTGCGGTTGAAGCGGTATTGAATAGCATATTTCATGACAGGTGAACTGTTCGTCGAAGCACCATACCATGGCCCGCACGTTCACCGGATCTGACGTCCCTGGATTTCTTTCTGGAAGGAAAGGTGAAGGATATTTGCTATCGTGACCCACCGACAACGCCTGACAACATGCGTCAGCATGTCAATGCATGTGCGAACATTACGGGAGGCGAACAACTCGCTGTTGAGAGGAGAGGAATATCGTTACACGTATTGCCAAATGAATTGAGGTTGACGGACATCATTTTGAGCATTTATTGCATTTATGTGGTATTTACAGGTAATAACGCTGTAACAGCATGCGTTCTGACAAATGCTAAGTTCACAAAGGTACATGTATCACATTGGGACAACCGAAGTAAAATGTTGCAAACTTACCTACGTTCTGTATTGTAATTTATAAAACCCACTTGTTAGCAACTGTTCGTCTAAAATTGTCAGCCATATGTTTGTGACTATTACAGCGCCATCTATTACAAAGCGAAAAAAGTAGTCCAACTAAAACATTCATATTTCTTTACGTACTACACGAATATTTAATAAAAAGAATTGGGGTTCCTATTTTAAAAAGCGCAATTGATATCCGTTCGACACGTGGCAGCGCCATCTAGCGGGCCAACCATAACGCTATCTGGTTTCCCCCTGCAAGCTAGACAAGTTTCGTTCTTTGTAGTTTTTTCGTTTGACTCTTATTTCGTGAGATATTTGGCCCGGCCACGATCAATGGACCACCCTGTATATGGCAGTAGTTCCCAACCTTTCTTAAACCACTAACCCTGAGTGCAGTCGGACATTAGCTAGTACCTCTGCCCTCCCCCCTCCCCCGCGTTTCCGCACCCCTCCCCCGTATTATCACCATCTTTAGCACCTAACTTAACTGTAGAATGAAACGCTTTTCTTAGAACACTTTTATTTTTAAAATGAAGAAAGATGAATGATGTTTATGATGTTTAGTTTGTGTGTGTGTGTGTGTGTGTGTGTGTGTGTGTGTGTGTTTGAGAATGAATGACGAAGGAATTCGAGGTGCATCGCAAGTGCTACCCATAACTCCCTCTCAGAAAAGAAAGCTAACTATTGACAGTGAGGCTACACACTTGTTACGCAAAATGCTGCCCCTGCATTACTCCTCTGCATTGCGGTACTTGCTTGACCTGCAGATGCAACCCCATTTAAAATCAAACAAGTTCAAATGTGTGCACTATACTTACTGTTCGTAAATCGCGCGATTGCTGCATTCCGTACATCTGAACTGGCAGAAATTGAAAGATTTCAGGCTGTTAATGCTTTGTGTCTGAGTACAATCACAAATAGTAGTAATAATAATAATACTGTGTATAGCACTATAATAGCCCTTAACGTTGTTACTGCTGTGTCGTGCTGTCAATCAATTGATTTATCTGTTTCGAAGCGAGTAATGACGCAATTTCTGGACTACTGCAGGTACTTTCAACACATTGGAGAAGACATATTCGTGAGATATTTAACATTTGTTACGTATATGTCTCAGTTTCATTATTATCGATGTAGAGGACGAAGCACAGCATATAAGTGTAGTGGATGGACTACGTGAGGAATCTGTAACCTCCATCGCATAAATGCTACTAACTAAGAAAAATTGATTATTGATAACTTATTTAATCAGTATTGGTAGCGTCCATGCCGCAGTGGATACACCGGTTCCCGTGAAATCACCGAAGTTATGCGCTGTCGGACGTGGTCGGCACTTGGATGGGTGACCATTCAAGCCGCCATGCGCTGTTGACATTTTTCGGGGTGCACTCAGCCTCGCGATGCCAATTGAGGAACTACTCGACCGAATAGTAGCGGCTTCGGTCAAGAATACCATCATAACGACCGGGAGAGCGGTGTGCTGACCCCATGCCCCTCCTATCCGCATCCTCCACTGCGGATGACACGGCGGTCGGATGGTCCCGGTAGGCCACTCGTGGCCTGAAGACTGAGTGCTATGTAATCAGTATTAGTCTTACAAAATTGTGTAAATAGTAATGATCTTTTGAATACAATTTAGCTTCGACACTGAAACACAATCATTTGATTTTTACCCGTCAGAAAATTTCTTTGCAACTCAGGGGGTAATTACTCCAAGGTTGGAAAAGTTTCTGTTGTTGTGGTCCTCAGTCCGAAGACTGGTCAGATGGAACTCTCCATTCTTCTCTATCCTGTGCAAACATCTTCATCTCCAGTTAATTACTGCAACCAACATCCTTATGAATTTGCTTACTGTTTTCCTCAGTGGTCACCCTCTACGATTATTACCCCATAAACTTCCCTCCAGTACTAAATAGCTAATCTTTTGATGTCCCAGAATGTGTCCTATCGACAGATTTCTTCTTTCGGTCAAGTTGAGCCACAAATTTCTTTTCTACCCAATTCTATTCAGTACCTCCTCATTAGTTATACGATCTCTTCAGCATTCTTCTGCAGCACCATATTTCGAAAGCTTCTATTCTCTCATTGTCTAAACTGTTTATTATCCATATTTCACTTCCGTACACGGCTACTCTCCATACAAATACCTGCAGAAAAGAGTTCGTAACACTTAAATCTATATTCGATGTTAACAAATTTCTCTCCTTCAGAAACTCTTTTCTTGCCATTGCCAGTCTACATTTTATATCCTCTCTACTTCGACAATCATATTGCTCCCCAAACAGCAAATCTCATCCACTACTTTAAGTGTCTCATTTCCTAATCTAATTCCCTCAACATCACCTGATTTAATTCTACTACATTTCATCATCCTTTTTTTTGCTTTTGTTGATGCACATCTTATAACAACCTTTCAAGTCCTATCTCACGCCCTTCTCAACCGCTGGTTCCTTTTTACGCCGTCTGGCTTCTGCGTACGTCGTAAATAGCCTTTCGGTCCCTAATTTTGCTCCTGCTATCTTCATAATTTCAAAGAGAGTGTCCTAGTCAACATTACCAAAAGCTTTCTCTAAGTCTGCAAAAGCTATAAACGCAGGGTTTGCCTTTCCTTAACCTATCTTCTAAGAGAAATCGTAGGGTCAGTATTACCTTGCGTGTTCCTGCATTTCTTCGTACTCCACACTGATCTTCCCCATGGTCGCCTTCTACTAGTTTCTCCATTCTTCTATAAAAAAATTCGTGTTAGTATTTTGCAACCATGACTTATTAAACTGATAGTTCGGTAATATTCACAGCTTTCAGCACCTGCTTTCTTTGGAATTGGAATTATTAGATTCTTCTTAAAGTTTGAGGTTATTTCTCCTGTGCCATACGTCTTGCACACCAGATGGAAGAGTCTTGTCATGGCTGGCTCTCCCAAGGCTATCAGTAGCTCTAACGGAATGTCATCTATCCCCAGAGCCTTGTTTGACTTAGGTCTTTGAGTGCTCTGCCAAATTCTTCTAGCAATATCATATCTCTCATCTCCTCTTCATCTTCGTCCTCTTCCATTTCTGTAATATTGCCTTCAAGTTCACCTCCTTTGTACAGACCCTCTACACACTCATTTCGCCTTTCGGCTTTCCCTTCTTTGCTTAGGGCCCATCTGAGCTCTTGCTGCCCGCTTCAAACTCGTGGATTCAGCTGTCCTCAGTCTTCATATATTTTCATAAAAACATAGTAAAAGTGTTCTCCGGATTTCATTTTGTCTTATTGCACCGATGCTTCATTTTTAGTTGCTCTGCATATTTGAATAGACTTAAGAACTAATCTGCACTCGAAGGCACAAGCTGGCAATCTAAATTTTTATCATGTTAGTACAGTACTATTTCCTGAATCAAATTTTCAGTCTGCAGCCGAGTGTCCACTGATATGAAACTTCCTTGCAGATTCAAACTTTGCGCAGAACCGAAACTCGAGCTCGGGGCTTTTGCCTTTTGGATGCAAGTGCTCTAGCTTTCTTCCAGGAGTGAAAGTGCCGTAAGTTTCGCAGGAGAACTTCCGTGAGGTTTGGAAGGTAGGAGATGAGGCACTAGTAGAAGTAAAGCTGTGAGGACGGGTTGTGAGTCGTGCTTGGCTACCTCAGTCGGTAGAGCATTTGCGCGCGAAAGGTAGGAGTCCGAGTTGTTCTCCATCCGGCACACGGTTTTAATCTTCCAGGAAGTTTCGCTACTATTTCCTGTTCCTCATTGACTGGTTTTGGAAAAACTTATTATTTCCTGAAACAAGTTACATGGCCATCTCTTTGTTACCCTATAATGCTTTAAGCTTATTACATAATGTACTTCTTGGAACTAAATATTTCTCACTCGCATCCCTGATTGTCATTTCTAGACTTCCGACTTTCCTGCGGCTTCCTTCATGTTTTTCTCATTCAGTTTATGTCTTGATTTTTTCAGTTTTGCCTATTGAAGAAAAAGACCTTAAAAGTTTTTATGCTCTTTGTTTTATTGCTTTTTCCAATAGAACCAGAGCGTACCGCTTTGTTAGTCTAACATTCCCATTGTTGTTACTTGGGATAGACGTTGTCACAGCCTACAATACAGACAAAATACGCAGCAAAAGAAACAGTAAAAATGTAAAATTACATACCTGCAAACAACACAACATTCCAACTTTTCTGCATGCACCGAAAAGCTCGTTGTGATCGGATAAGTTGTTGCCTCTCCAAAACGCGCTGTTGCTTCGGTTCAAAATCGCTTGAGCGGTCCTGCTCCTCCACAGTTCACACTGCAGTGTCGCGACAGAGTTTAGAAATAGCTCTTGTCCAAGATAATCCACTGTCCAGTACTACCTGACTTTCCGCTAGTGCCGAATCCTTAGATCATAGACGAAACAGACCACAAATGACACCATTATACTGAAACCAACATCTCGATCTGTTGACGGATGGATTTTTTGCATCGGATTGTGGAGCAAATGTTAATTATTCTTTACTGTAGTGTTTTCAGTTAAGATTTTCTCATTATATCGGCGGAGTCTTCTGCAGCGTTCACTTAAACAGTTCAAGAAATATGTGTAAGTAAGTAATATTTTGTTCCATAGGTAAAGTGGTTTTAAAAATATCAAGAATTTCTAGGTCGTAGCATAAGCTGTAGACTGAAGCTGAGGAGTGATAGACGTTATCGAGAAGCTGTGGATGTTCTTCTGGTTAAGAATATGTATTTGTGTACAAATGTTCTGAATTTATTCAGAACGGTCGTTAAATATCGGTTTCATAAATAATTCGTGCAAAAATTTGTTAAGTGTTAATTTCTTAGACGTTTTTTTGTTCACAACGCGAACATAATAGCTTGTTACAAAATCAACAGCATTGGTAACGGTTTACGCAATGATGACGGACGAAGAAATGTCGAGAACCATGGCTAGAAAAGAGAACGTACACGGAAGAAAACTGCCACAAATTTTTATTATCCTCCAACACCTGACAGTTAAAATAGAAAGCCACCTTTTCGGAGAAATATACAAACGTAAGGTGCATATTATCTGTACTCTTATCGATACAAATCTAAAGGAAATTATGATGCCCAAGTTTTAATCGTATACTTTCATTTTGTTTGAAACTACATTTAACTAAAGTTTGATTTGGTTTGCATGGAAATTGGCGAGAAGTATCACGGCTCGTTTTGTCCGTCTGCTTAGCTGGGTGGTAACGTACTTGCCTCCCGTGCAAGAGGGCCCGGGTTCGATGCCCGGGCGGGGTTGGAGATTTTCTCCGCTGGTGGACTGAGTGTTTGTTGTCCTCATCATCATTTCATCCCAATCACCGGCGCGTAATTCGCCCAGTGTGGCTTCGAATGAAATAAGAATCGCACTTGGTGGCCTAACTTCCCAGAATAGGGGCCTCCCGGCCAGCGATGCCATACGCTCATTTCCATTTGGTGAAAAAGAGCTGCTGCTAAAGTATCAGAGCATTAATAATAGTGAAAAATCTTTAAACAACTTCTGTATCATAATGTGGTATATACATACCTGTAGACGCTAATAGCAATTCGTTTAATAGAGCAAACATCTTAGATTTACATTGATCCTGACATCCAAAACGCGATGAATGATGACAATTTTGAGGTGACACGACATTAATATTAACTGACTCACAGTTTTCTTAGTAATCAGTTTCTTCTCATGTATTCTGCTTTTTGTCTTAGTACTGCTTCAGTATATGCGCTGAATCTAGTATCAGTAATAAAACGTAACACCAGTTTTGTGTAAAAATAAGATGTGACGGCTGGAGACGTACATCATTCCTTATAATAACATAGAGAAAAAAAAGTTTTACACATGTATTCTAGCAACTGATGAATATCTTCCACCCTGTGTGAATGAAAAACCTGATGTGGCAGAGAAAAGTACTCTAACGTAGAAAGATCATTCTGAAGCTACCAGAAGTAAGAGCAGAAAGAATTGTAAATGAAATTCCTCCAGTTTCGCTATTAAGTGACCGGAGGTTAAAACCGTAACGATCGCATTAATATTGAGAATTTGATGCGCACTATCCAGAGACCGCGGCTCTTCCGTTACATGTTGCTGATGGCAATTCATTGTCGTTGGTCGTAGCCAACCGGGGGATGGTATACAGTAGCCAATAAAAATCGCTGAACCTTACGATTTCTTTCGCCGGAAGATACAAATTCATTAATTTTTTTATGTGAAGAGTAATTACAGTAATACCCTTTAATGCTAGTTTGTTAATATTCACAGTCTTGTTTTTCCGAATCTGTCGCGATTTCCGAAGTTGTGGTTAGGTTGGGACTTAATACAATGATTTAAATTCCTGAGAGTGAAAGCAATTGTTGTTCCGTATTAACTCCCACACAGCGCTGTGTGTGACACCCATTCCACGTGCAACTAATCGATGCTTGATGAAGGCTTGTTATCCACTTCAGTAAGCACTGTTTCTCCCACATCGGAAGTCCACATAGGTTGTTATGCTCCTCGCCGGCCGCGGTGGTCTAGCGGTTCTACGCGCTCAGTCCGGAACCTCGCGACCGCTGCGGTCGCAGGTTCGAATCCTGCCTCGGGCATGGATGTTTGTGATGTCCTTAGGTTAGTTAGGTTTAACTAGTTCTAAGTTCTAGGGGACTAATGACCTCAGCAGTTGAGTCCCATAGTGCTCAGAGCCATTTGAACCATTTCTACGCGCTCAGTCCGGAACCGCGCGACCGCTGCGGTCGCAGGTTCGAATCCTGCCTCGGGCATGGATGTATGTGATGTCCTTAGGTTAGTTAGGTTTAAGTAGTTCTGAGTTCTAGGGGACTTATGACCACAGATGTTGAGTCCCATAGTGCTCAGAGCCATTTGAACCATTTTGTTATGCTCCTCGATCATAGTATTGTAGAGAACTTGCCCAGTTTACCTAAATGTTGGAACAGTTTTGGGAAGATGGTGTGCGTCTGAGATCTCTTACGTGGGTACTTGACCCAATACAGCCCGTAAGATTCTCTACACACGGTAAATCATACCTGCTAATTTCGCAACCAAATACGACCTCATTTTACTGGGGCTGGTATAGTGTATACTTGACGTTGTAAACACAAACTACAGTAATCAAAATATCCGCGGGTGTGCTGCCGTTCTATAGTGTCCAACGGGCGCAATATTTCGGCGATCATACACGTCGCCATCATCAGGTGAACTGACGGACTGAGCTCCTGTGAACGTGCCGGCTCCTCTGAACAGCCATAGCGTACGGATCTCCGTGCCGGCACGTTCACAGGAGCTCAGTCCGTCAGTTCACCTGATGATGGCGACGTGTATGATCGCCGAAATATTGTGCACGTTGGACACTATAGAACGGCAGCACACCCGCGGATATTTTGATTATCAAATACGCCGGGATAAACTCAAGAATCACAACAAACTGCAGTGATTTTTAAATTATAGGTAAGAAAAAAATATTATCTGTCTTTTGCAACTGCATTTATATTATTTCTGTACCAACATGTCTTCCCTAATTGCGTCAGGTACCTTCTGCGGTTTTATATATCCTGTCCTTTATGTGTGCCCATTGGCACTTGCGTAAGCACTAGATGAAGCACAATGTAAAGTTTTCAGACAACATCATGTCACACTATAGCATTCGCTGCAAATAATCCTGCTGCGCCTTCTGTAAATATCAAACCATATGCAGAATGCAATCTTAAAGCCCTTAAATTTATGACTCCTCTATATGGGGAAAACGACACACTTCAGCACTGCAAACGGATCATCCAAAGCCATTAACCTGTCACTTTGCTCTCCTACGCTACCTCATACTGCCCTTCGGGAACTGGCGGGGAAATTGCACTCTGGTGACCATTTTTCCATTTGGATCAACCTGCTACATACTTCAGCAATGGTCACCAACCTACATAAATGGATGTTAAACAAAGCCAGCTGGACGCTTCATATTCCAGCATCAACTACCGTCGCCTGCAGGGCTGCTGATGTCTCTGCCCCGAAGTCGCCTGTTAAACTGGGGGTCGGCCAGTCCCAGACCGTGTTGGAGTAAATGGTGGCATTGAGCCATGCAGGGGACAGGTTGGCGGCACTGTGTAAACTCCATCGCATTCCATCTCTGACATCGCATGCTCGGCTACAAGTTCGGGGCGTTATCAGAAAGAGAAATCTTCGAAGCATTTTATATCGTCAGCAGAAGTGTGGGAGTCGAATATGAGAGGGTCGATGGGAAATTTTCTGCGTACACTGTAGTGCCAGCACAGGCTAAAGGTATTCCAATCATTACACCGGAAGCTGAAGCCCAATGGCGAAATACTTCAAACAAATCACATCTAATGCCAGTCACTACCTCACATTCCAACGCAGACGAATATAAGCTGACAAGCGTTATCTCTAGCTCGTAACACAACACTAGCACCAGATAAAGTGCGCTACGATACGTTGGAAATTTGAATACTGAATAGAAGAATTATCTCATCATGCTTTTTAACAGACTCTGACCTGAAGAACAATATTCTGGTTCGTGGAGGGAAGTAATCCTGTCCCTATCCTGAAAGCCAAGGAGGATCACACCAGCCAAAGCAGTCATCGCAGTGTAGCACTTAGCAGTGGTATGGTGGAGACATTGGAACGAATAGTCAACAGCCGATTAATATGGACTCTAGAAACCAGAAAACTTATCAATCGCCTTCAGTGTGCATTTCGCACTCAGCAACCTATACTTGGGACCAGGAATACACGAGGCTTTTTTGCATAGACAGCATTTGATAACAGTTTTTGCTATTGAAAAGGCCTGTGACACTACATGGAAAAACAATATCGGGACTTCTTCCCTTTGTAGTGCGACCCTTTCCTTCAGGACGGTATCTTACGTTCAGAATTGGCACTGCACTTTCAAACTGACGTACCGAGGAGAACGGTGTCCCTCAGGGGACTGTGTTAAATGCTATACTTTTTTACAACAGCCATTAACAGTATAATGTCGGTAGTCAGGAGCCCTGTCCGAGTCTCTCCCTTTGTGGATGATTTTGGAATCTTTTGTTCGTATTTTAGTACGTGCCTTAGCTGCAGATAATTGGAGGTCAGATAGGTCCTCCCTGTTGTTATTTTCCAAGCGTTTGTTTGGACATGGCTGGGCGGTGACTGTGTCTACACCACCATCTTGTCTCAAGACCTTGGACTACAGTCAGCGTGTAGGCGTGAGACTGCCGACAGGAGCCTTCAGGGCAACCTTGTACCCACCCTCTACACTGAAGCCGGAGTGCCGCCAGCAGATCCTCATAGTGAGACAACTGCGACATGCTTATAAGATACGGTCAGTCTCCGGCCTTTACTCTTCTTGTGCGACCATCGGCAGAGCTAAAGTATGTAAAATCGCAGAGGAGCAACAATACTGAGGTTAGAGCAAAGCGTTTAAACGCAGGTCTGGAACAAGAATCCACCCCAGTTAGCAGTAAGGTGAATGGTATTTTTAAAGTTGACGAAGCATAAGAAATCTTGAACACTAATTTTATTTTTAAAGCAGTCTTTTATGACTTTTTAGATGAGCACCGAAATTTAATACACTACTGGCCATTAAAATTACTACACGCAGAAGAAATCCAGATGATTCATTGGACAAATATATTACACTAGAACTGACATGTGATTACATTTTCACGCAGTTTGGGTGCATAGATCCTGAGAAATCAGTACCCAGAACAACCACCTCTGGCCGTAAGAACGGCCTTGATACGCCTGCGCATTGAATCAAACAGAGCTTGGATGGCCTGTACAGGTACAGTTGCCCATATAGCCTGAACATGATACCACAGTTCATAAAGAGTAGTGGCTGGCGTATTGTGAGAATCCAGTTGCTCGGACACCATTGACCAGACATTTTCAAATGGCGAGAGATCTGGAGAATGTGCTGGCCAGGGCAGCAGACGAACATTTTCTGTATCCAGAAAGGCCCGTACAGGACCTGCAACATGGGGTCGTGCATTATCCTGCTGAAATGTAGGGTTTCGCAGGGATCGAATGAAGGGTAGACCACGGGGCGTAGCACATCTGAAATGTAACGGCCACTGTTCAAAGTGCCCTCAATGCGAACAAGAGGTGACCGAGACGTGTAACCAATGGCACCCATACCATCACGCCGGGTGATACGCCAGTATGGCGATGACGACTACACGTTTCCAATGTGCCTTCACCGCGAAGTCGCCAAACACGGATGCGACCACCATGATGCTGTAAACAGAACCTGGATTCATCCGAAAAAATGACGTTTTGCCATTGGTGCACCCAGGTTCGTCGTTGAGTACACCATCGCAGGTGCTCCTGTCTGTGATGCAGCGTCAAGGGTAACCGCAGCCATGGTCCCGGAGCTGATAGTCCATGCTGCTGCAAACGTCGTCGAACTGTTCGTGCAGATGGTTGTTGTTTTGCAAACGTCCCCATCTGTTGACTCACGGCTCGAGACGTGGCTGCACAATCCGTTACAGCCATGCGGATAAGATGCCTGTCATCTCGACTGCTAGTGATACGAGGCCGTTTGGATTCAGCACGGCGTTCCGTATTACCCTCCTGAGCCCACCGATTCCATATTCTGCTAACAGTCATTGGATCTCGACCAACGCGAGCAGCAATGTCGCGATACGATAAACCGGAATCGCGATAGGCTACAATCCGACCTTTATCAAATTCGGAAACGTGATGGTACGCATTTCTCCTCCTTACACGAGGCATCACAACAACGTTTCACCAGGCAACGCCGGTCAACTGCTGTTTGTGTATGAGAAATCGGCTGAAAACTTTCCTCATGCCAGCGCGTTGTAGGTGTCGCCACCGGCGCCAACCTTGTGTGAATGCTCTGAAAAGCTAATCATTTGCATATCACAGCATCGTCTTCCTGTCGGTTAAATTTCGCGTCTGTAGCACGTCATCTTCGTGGTGTAGCAATTTTAATGTGTAATTATTTACACTGATTGGTCTAATTACGACCTTACTGTCGGTTGCTCTGTCTTCCCTGACAGTGTCGTTAAGATTCCATTTCAGATGAATTTACGGCCTTTGCCACATAGTTCAGTGCAGTCCTAAAGACAACGAAGTAATGACGTGCAATCGACAGTTTATTTTCTTGTCTGCTCTGAGTCCCTAGACCTCTACAGTCAACTCAGCAAATGTATCTAGCCCTGCGTGATACGAAACATGCAATGTGCCCTCCACGCACTACAACTACTCTAGAGGAAAGTGTCATTCTGCTGGGTACCAAGCCATGTGGGAATCCAGGAAAATGGGAAAGTTGACACAGCAGCAAGGGACGGTTGCAGCAAAAATAATCTACTAACCCGTGCTGCCCCTTGGGTGTTCCTACCTCGTTGTCGAAGAGGAGAGTCACGTGTCAGGGGGGAATGAGTGGCTGTGGGAGCAAAATAACAAATTTACACTGGTTAAACCAATTTTGCCACGGCGAATATCTCTGCAGTCGTATAAATGGATAGAATCCGCCCCCTGTAGCGGAGTGGATAGTGCGACAGAATGTCAATCCTAAGGGCCCGGGTACGCTCCCCGGCTGGGACGGGTGTTGTCCTAATCATCATCATTTCATCCCCATCGACGCGCCTCTGAATTGCTTCTATGTCCTCCCTCAATCCGACCTGATAGGGATCCCAAACGCTCGAGCATCACTCATGAATAGGTCGTATTAGTGTTTTATAAGCGGTCTCCTTTACAGATGAACCACATCTTCCCAAAATTCTACCAATGATCCGAAGACGACTATCCGCCTTACCCACAACTGCCATTACATGCTTGTCCCACTTCATATCGCTCTGCAGTGTTACGCCCACATATTTAATCGACGTGACTGTGTCAAGCGCTACACTACTAATGGAGTATTCAAACTGTTGTGTCTAGACAAGACAGCCTAGACACAATGAGAGGAAGCCGAAAGGCACGCGCTAAGCTAAAGCAGATGGGCGTGAGGTCTGAAACAGGATACGTAATGAATGCTATAAAGAAAAGTACGTAGCTTCTGGAATACTTAACTTTTAATCCATACTTTTGGTACATCTGGAGATTGTGGCGATACAAGTGAGACTCTTTAGATACATACAATGTTACTAATGGCGCCTTGCTAGGTCGTAGCCATTGACTTAGCTGAAGGCTATTCTAACTATCTGCTCTTCAAATGAGCGAGGCTTCGTCAGTGTGCATCGCTAGCTACGTCGTCCGTACAACTGGGGCGAGTGCTAGTCCGTATCTCGAGACCTGCCTTGTGGTGGCGCTCGGTCTGCGATCACACAGCGGCGACACGCGGGTCCGACATGTACTAATGGACCGCGGCCGATTTAAAGCTACCACCTAGCAAGTGTGGTGTCTGGCGGTGACACCACATTCCTCCCCCGCAAATCGGCGAACGGTCGTGTTATAAGGCTTTCGCCCGCCGTGGGGAGGACCCCATGTTGACGTATGCGATGAGGTGGGGAGCCTAACAACAGGCGAGGCTGTGCCACCCGCACCCGGCCATTCGGTCCGAGGGGATCTAGGAAACGCCTGAAAACCTAGTCCAGGGTGCACGTCAACATGCGGTGTATGCGCCCGTAAAGAGACAGGAGGGGCCGAAGGG
Source organism: Schistocerca piceifrons (assembly GCF_021461385.2). Classification (NCBI taxonomy): domain Eukaryota; kingdom Metazoa; phylum Arthropoda; class Insecta; order Orthoptera; family Acrididae; genus Schistocerca; species Schistocerca piceifrons. The sequence continues at coordinate 766,715,834 of NC_060141.1, read as the reverse complement.
TCGACCTCCATGGCGTCGGGGTACCCGACACGCGATGACGTCATGTGGTCCGGAGCGGGCTAGAGTTCCATGGCGGAGGACAGCTGGTCACGGGAAGCGATCGGCGGCGCGTGACCCAGTGAGGCGCTTGGCGGCTGCAGCGAAGCGTCCGCTGCGGGCGGCGCCGGCTGGAGGACAGGCGGCGGCGGCTGCGGCGGCGCGTCGCCATGGGGCAAAATGGAAGGCATCGTCGGTAACACCTGGGGATGAGGCGAGCCAGTAGATGGGTCCCCAGGGCGCTGACCGGACGGCACCGTCGCTGAAAGCAGACGGGGAGCGGCAGAACCCGTGCGACGACAGAGGCGCAGCTGATTGAGATGCCGACGCACCTCACCAGAGGCCCCCAAAACCAAATACATCGCGCGGCCGAGGCAGCAAAGAATGCGCCCTGCGAGCCAACGCCGTGAACCTCGATAGTTGCGATAGAATACAACGCCGCCTGGAGCAAAAGCAGGAGTCTGCCGCTGCACAGGAACCTGATGCAGCGGGTGCAGCAAAGACATCAAGGTGCGATGAGGACGACCGTGGAGCAACTCAGCCGGCGAGCGACCATCTCGGGGCTCAGAGCGATACGAAGACAAAAAGAACAACAACGCGTCCTCCCGAGAATGGGACTCTTTCAACTTCAACATCTGTGACTTGAAAGTCCGGACCAATCGTTCAGCTGCACCGTTTGACTGAGGCGAAAACGGCGCGGATGTCAGATGTTGAATACCATTCGCCTGGCAGAATGACTGAAATTCTGCGGACATGAACTGTGGGCCATTGTCGGAAACAATAGTCTGCGGAAGACCTTCAATGCAAAAGATAGCAGACAACGCTTGGATGGTGGCAGTTGACGTCGTGGAAGACATCCGGACAACAAAAGGAAAATTACTGAAGGCATCTACCACAACCAACCATCTAGCATTCCAGAATGGACCAGCAAAATCGATGTGCAAGCGGTGCCAAGGGGAAGTGGCTTTCGGCCATGCAAAGAATTTCCGCGGCGGTGCGGATTGTTGTTCGGCACATGCCATGCAAGAAGAACACATATTCGTAATCGCAGCATCGATTTCGAACCAAGTACAGTGCTGACGAGCAAGTTGTTTCGTTCGCACTATACCCCAATGTCCTTGGTGGAGAAGCCGTAAAACAGAGGACTGTAACGAACGTGGGACCACGACTCTGGACTGATCATTATCAGAACGCAACAACAAAACACCACGTCGAACAAAAAGTCTCTCCTTGTGAGCAAAAAATTGGCGAACCAACGGATCCTCGATCCGAGACTTTGACAAAGGCCATTGCGTAGCAACAAAACGCAAAACGGTAGCAAGGACCGGGTCAGCAGCTGTGGCTCTAGCTACACGACGAAAATCAATCGGAAACGATTCGACCACTTCATCGGTTTCCGAATCAATGAACATGCAAGCAAGTTCGGAAGAATCGAATGCTTTATCCTCAGCAACAGGCAAACGGGACAATGCATCGGCGTTTCCGTGCTTAGCAGTGGACCGATACAAGATATCGTAGCGGTACTGCGAGAGGAAAATAGACCAGTGAATCAATTTCTGCGCTGTACGCGGAGGTACAGGCTTGTTCGGATGAAAAAGCGACGTCAAAGGTTTGTGGTCTGTGATGATGGTAAAGTGACGACCATACAAGAAATCATGGAACTTAGTAACACCAAACACGAGAGCCAAAGCTTCTTTCTCTATCTGTGAATAATTTCTTTGCGCAGATGAGAGCAATTTGGACGCAAAGGCAATAGGGCGATCATGCGATCCATCTTTGTGCGCAAGCACAGCACCGATCCCGAAATCCGATGCATCAACCATCAACAAAAGGGGTTTCTGGGGATCGAATGGCGTAAGGCAAGTATTTGAAAGCAACGCCGATTTCAACTGGCGAAAGGCGCGTTTGCATTCCGTCGTCCAGACGAACGGAACACCTGTACGGCGTAAGCGATGAAGCGGAGCTGAAATGGAAGAGGCATTGCGCACATTCACTCACACCTTGTGATTCTAAATCGTGTAATGTTCTTGCGACCTCATCACGCAATGCGTGAGGAACATTGCGCGCTCTGAAAAATTTCGGTTGCGCGTTGACTTTCAGTTCCAAATGTGCTTCATAGTTTTTAGCACAACCTAAGCCCAGTGCAAAAATGTCTGCAAATTCTTCACACAGACGAGAAACACTGTCTGAAGGCACAGTCTGATTCACTGATAGGACCTGATTAACTATAGACATGTTAAACAATTGAAATAAATCTAAACCAAACAAGTTCACTGCAGAAGAAGAACAAAGAACGTAAAATGACACAAGTTTTGTTTGTCCCTTGTATGTTGCAAGAAGGCTGCACTGTCCTAACACAGGGATAGTCTGACCTGAATAACTATTTAACTGAACATTTGTGGCATGCAACGGAGGTTTGCCCAGTTGTTTGTACGTGTCGTGATTGAGCAATGAAACTGCAGCTCCGGTATTGAGCTGGAATGGGATGACCTTGCCATTAAAGTCCAAATCTACAAAAAGTTTATTGTCCTGCTGACGACAAGAGCGACTGTCTCGTGCAATATGAACTGATACAGGTACAGCATCACTTGCTAATTGACGTGATGTCCGGCGACGTCGACGCACACTTTTTGTGGGACGGACACAGTCACTGTTAGAGAAAGTGGCACTGGACGGGGTGGAATTAACTACATGAATGTCCATGGGCGAAGGTCCACGAGCCTGAGTGTCCTTGGTTCGATTCCAGCGCGAAGCAAAGGGCCTGGAATGGTTGTGATTGTCTGATCTGAGCTTTTTCTGGCAAACACTTTGAACATGTCCTTTCTTATTACCGAAAAAGCAAATAGCTTGGTGTGACGGGCAATTTTCATGCGAATGTCTAGTAGCACACCGCGGGCATGATTTCACTGCATTTGTATGCTGGCGCGGCACACCTGGTTTAGAGCGTGGGGGCAGCTGCGTGGACGTGCGCGAGGGCAGTTTATCGGTCCGCGCAGCGCGCCCGGCGGGCCGGTTAATGTGACACACGGCTGGCGAAGTTGCAAATGATTCCTGAGCAAAGTCAAGCGTGTCTTGTCTATCCAATATGTCTATCACTTGTTGAAGGGAGGGATTGACGAGTTTCAAAATCTGTTCCCGTATGCGAACATCAGAAACGTTCTGTGCTATTGCATCACGTACCATAGTATCTGAAGAAGGGAGTCCACATTCACACTCAAAAGCACAATCCCGAGCAAGGCCTTACAATGTTGCAACCCACTCCCTATTAGTTTGACCGGCCGTACGTTTTGTACGAAAGAAAGTATACCTTTTTGCAACCACATTAACTGTTTCCTTGAAATAGGCATCTAAAGCAGACAAAATTTCTTCGTAGGACAGAGTCGCTACGTCGCGTCGGGGAAATAATTTCACTATCACACAGTACGTTTGCACCCCCACACACGCCAATAAATAAGGCTGCCGCTCGTTATCTTGAATTCTGTAGGCGGCGAGATGAAATCCAAACTGGCATGACCACTCCGTCCATGTTTCCTTAGCAGGTTCGTAGAGACGAAATGGGGGTGCAACTGCATGTTGTGGCTGCGGTAGCGGTAAAGCGGCGGCGGCCGCATCGTTTTGCAGTGCACGTTGACCCTGGACGAGCTGTCCAAGGACATCCAATAACGCCTGCGTCTGCTGATTCTGCAAGCGATAAAATTCGGACAGTACATCTGGCGAAGCCATGGCACAAGTAAATGTAAGCAATTAGAAAGAACAAGACCCTTTTTGGACTCGTCGCCAAAAATTGTTGTGTCTAGACAAGACAGCCTAGACACAATGAGAGGAAGCCGAAAGGCACGCGCTAAGCTAAAGCAGATGGGCGTGAGGTCTGAAACAGGATACATAATGAATGCTATAAAGAAAAGTACGTAGCTTCTGGAATACTTAACTTTTAATCCATACTTTTGGTACATCTTGAGATTGTGGCGATACAAGTGAGACTCTTTAGATACATGCAATGTTACTAATAGCGCCTTGCTAGGTCATAGCCATTGACTTAGCTGAAGGCTATTCTAACTATCTGCTCTTCAAATGAGCGAGGCTTCGTCAGTGTGCATCGCTAGCTACGTCGTCCGTACAACTGGGGCGAGTGCTAGTCCGTATCTCGAGACCTGCCTTGTGGTGGCGCTCGGTCTGCGATCACACGCGGGTCCGATATGTACTAATGGACCGCGGCCGATTTAAAGCTACCACCTAGCAAGTGTGGTGTCTGGCGGTGACACCACACAAACATTACGGGATTCTTTTTCCTATTCATCAGCATTAATTTACATTTATCTATATTTAGAGTTAGCTGCCATTCTTTACACAAATCACAAATCCTGTCCAAGTCATCTTGTATCCTCCTACAGCCACCCAACGACGACATCTTCCCGTACACCACAGCATCATCAGCAAACAGCCGCACATTGCTATCCACCCTATCCAAAAGATCATTTATGTAGATAGTAAACAACAGCGGACCTACCACACTTCCCTGGGACACTCCAGATGATACCCTCATCTCCGATGAACACTCACCATCGAGGGCAACGTACTGGGTTCTATTACATAAGAAGTCTTCGAACCACTCACATATTTGGGAACCAATCCCATATGCTAGTACCTTAGTTAGGAGTCTGCAGTGGGGCACAGAGTCAAACGCTTTCCGGAAGTCAAGGAATATGGCGTCCGTCTGATACCCTTCATCCACGGTTCGCAAGATATCATGAGAAAAAAGGGCGAGTTGCGTTTCGCAGGAGCGATGCTTTCTAAACCCGTGCTGATGCATGAACAGCAACTTCTCTGTCTCAAGGAAATTCATTATATTCGAACTGAGAATATGTTCGAGAATCCTGCAATAAACCGATGTTAAGAATATTGGTCTGTAATTTTGAGGATCCGTCCTTCTACCCTTCTTATATACAGGTGTCACCTGCGCTTTTTTCCAGTCGCTCGGGTCTTTACGTTGGGCAAGAGATTCGCGATAAAAGCGAGCTAAATAAGAGCATATGATGCATAAATACACGCCGTAACGGTCGTGAGCGTTAGCTACTTTTGAGATTGGACGCTGTGAATTGATGTTAGCCTTTAAGGCGACAAAGGTGCCATTATCAACAGCCCACTGACTTTGAACGAGGTCGTGTAATATGGCTACGAGAAGCTGGATGTTCCTTCTGCGATACTGCAGGAAGACTTGGCAGGAATGTCAGTCGCCCTGTAGCGTGCGTTCAACCGATCCCAAACCACCGCCATTTGCGATTTCACTGGTGTCGAGCGAGAACTCTATGGAGGACAGGGTGGAGATCTGTCGTGTTTTATGGTGGAAGCTGGTTCTGTCTCGGTGCCAGTGATGGCCGTGTGTTGATTAAGAGGAGGTCAGTTGAGAGCTTGCAACCAACCTGTCTGCGTGTTAGATACACCGGATCTACACCTGGAGTTATGGTGGGGTGCGATTTCGTACGCCAGCAGAAACACTCTCGTGATTATCCCAAGCACACTGAGTGCAAATTTGTATGTCAGTCCGGTGATTCGACCATTTGCACTGCCGTTCATGAAGTGCGTTCCAGGGGGTGTTTTCCAACAGGATAACGCTCGCCCACATACCATTGCTGTTACCTAATGTGGTCTACAGAGTGTCGATACGTTCCCTGGCCTGCTCCGTCAGTCCTTCCATCGAGCACATGTGGGACATAATCGGACGACGACTCCTACGGCATCTGCAGAAAGCATTAACAGACTCTCTATTGACTGATGGAACTCCATCCCGTTAACTGACATCTGGCACTTGCACAACACAGCCCATGCACGTTACCACGCTCGCATTCAGTATTCTGGCGGTTACACTGGATTTATTGTACCAGCACTTCACATTTGCAATGGCTTATTTCGCACTTACTGATCTTGCAATGCTAGTCACTTATATATGTTACCTAGACAAATGTATTCCCGAAGTTTCATTGTTTTATATTAATTATTTTTTAATGTGGCGATTTTTTCCCGTCATTGTGTATCCTCAATATTAATGAAAATTCAGTGTATTAGAATTTCGTAATTTTTATGAAATTCACATCACATACTGTTGGAGTAACATTTTGAGTAGGAAGTCATATCCAGAAACAGTACAGGAATAAACAAGTAAAATCCCGTATTCCGTGCCCCCGCGTCTGCTGGATGAAAGAGCGATAGTAATTTGTTTTATCTCTGGGTATTGTTACATTTTTGAGCACCACCAGTTCATCGACGTACCGTACGGACGATATTTATAATGCTATTTTGTCGAAAACTGACATTTTGAGACTCGTGGCTGTAATACTGTAAAGTTTGTAAATGAAACAGCAATCAGCCATAAGTATGGTTTAACAAGGTTTATTTGGATCAAACCATGACCAGTTTCGGATTTCTTACAAATTCATCTTCAGTCGGTTCTTACATGTTTCGTTGTTTTCTTGCTCGTGCCTCATTTTGTATTTGTTCATAATTTTGTGACTGATCTAGATTCCATCCTTATCTTCACGTTCACATGCTTGTGATGGTGTTGTTCTGCGTATTCTGTAATGCGATTAGGAAAAATTACTCTCTTCAATTCATTCTACCATGTAGAATGAGGGTGACCCAAAAGTCCTCTAACATTTGAAAATTCAGTACTGCACAGAATAATGTAGGTAGAGAGGTAAAAACTGCCACACTTGCTTGAAATGACATGCAGTTTTATTGAAACAAAGTGCACAAAACGGCCAAGAGGTTTGATGCAAAAGGAATATTAGCATAACAATCGATTTTTAGCAAAGACGTAGTTCATTATGTCGGCGTTCATTGATCAACAATACCTGTAGTCGAGGAACAATGTGAAGAGCACTGTACAGTAGGTACGGCGAGAAATTGCCATCGGATATCGTCTTTTAGCATTGCTAATGAGGTAGGACGATTGCGCTAGGCATGCGACTTCAGGTAAATTGTCAACCAATAATCACACGGATTGAGGCCTGGGGACTTGGCAGTGGCGGATCAGCACTCGATCCTCACCAATCGATGTGCGCAAGAAACCTTTCACACATGTAGCAATATGGGGTGGAGTGCCATCCCGCATAATAGTTGAACCTTCCAACACCTGTTTAGCAGCTAGGCTAGCGATGATGCGATTCTGTAACTTCTCGTGGCACCTGGCACCTGACGCTGACAGTTTGAAAGGCTGCAAACCGAATTTCCTCGAAGAAAAGTAGTCCGATCGCAACTGATATGGTAAATCCACACCATACCGTGACTTTCTCGTCAGGCATTGGGGTTACTAAGACAGTTATAGGATTTTAGGTAGTCCAGATTATGCTGTTGTGAGTGTTGGTGTCCAGCGCCATCTGTTGGCCGGTTTCTGCACTCGTTTTCGTTTCGATAAATACCCATGTAATTTCAGGCGCAAGTGTCAAGACCTCTCTGTCTATATTACTCCGTGAGTTAGCGCATCTTCAAACGTTAGGGTCACGCTGTACAATGGTACACTGGTCATATACCAGGACTCTTTTGAAGAGATAACCCACAGCAGAAAAAATAGAGCATAGCATCGAATAAGATGTCCAAACAGATGTTTCAGAATTTCGAATGACTACAGTTTTCGCTTCGAAAAATTTTCTCTGTGTGGGACGGTGTCGTTCAAGGCTCAGATGTCTTCTTCTCTAAAGATACTCAGATATTTCTCCGGTTTTTACAGAGAGGAACACATCACAACCTTCGGGCACCGGCATTTCTGGCATAGGTGCTTCTCGTCTTTAACACGATAGTTCAAAATGGTTCAAATGGCTCTGAGCACTATGGGACTTAACATCTGTGGTCATCAGTCCCTAGAACTTAGAACTACTTAAACCTAACTAACCTAAGGACATCACACACATCCATGCCCGAGGCAGGATTCGAACCTGCGACCGCAGCAGCCGCGCGGAACACGATAGGTCGACCTTTTTACATACAGGTGTGTCATTTTCATCTTCCTTTATACTAGTACCTGCCTCAACGGAAAACATAAAACTTTAGTTGAAAATAAAACTTTGGTTAAAAAGTAGGGAGTAATCAAGTAACTGGAAATGCGGAAAACTGATTTGGCAACATTTCGTTCTTACGACAGAGACGATAAAGCCCGACGTTTTCTGTTTCTCTTGGCTCACTCATAGTTATTCAAGTAACAAAGACTTCACTGCTGTTCCTTGTGTCCGGTTCACACGAGTAGCAAAAGAGCTCAAGTTCCTTCTTTCTCTAACGCAGGTCGGGGCGTCTGTTTACTCAAACAGTTCGCGTGCAGCGTCCGAGTGGCACAAACTTCCCATGCGCAGCTAGTTCTTTTCCATCATGGCTGTTGTTCTACGTTTTTTCAAACATAATAATATTTTCTTCAGGATGTTCACACTGTGTTGTCACTAGCTTTACGTCGTCATACTATTTTTTGCCAAAACACTGCCCATTGTCAGGCCAGTGCTCATAGTAAAGTTCTCTGTCACTATTCCTTTGTCTTGGGATCTATTACTCCTGGGATTTTCAAGTTCGCGTCGTGGCCACTATACAGGACAAAGGTCTCTTTCGCAGGAATAAATATCTTTCTAGGTATCCGAGATGCGTAATGAGTCCTAGCTCAATCCATAGATAACCGATTCGAGTCAGATCGTGTAAGAAATGTTTACCGCAGTAATTCAACTCTGTAAGGAGAAAAGAAGAAATGACGACGACGTGCAGTTCCTGATCACCATACTCGACTGTACTCTCGTTGCTTCATTTCTAAACCTGTCTGCTAGAGGGATGATTAGAGACACATGTGCTTATCTAGCAGACTGGACGTGAAGACTACCAACAGCCGAAGTGAATCACTGAAATGTGTTTAATTTACATACTTCCACCCTCTAACATTTCGTGACGTGTGTCATGACAACTTTGTTCACGCACGGACAATATTTGCACATCAAAAGCGAGGCAACTAAGCCACATATAACAGGCCCCATATAGCCCTCTCTTTAACAAGCTGGGTACTATTACACGGTATCGCAGTGCATTTGCTAGCTTATAAGGTTTATGGGTGAGAACAAAAACTTGTTTCAGAAGAAATGCATAATCTATCTAGTGAACCCAAAAGAGAGGAATGGTCTTTGCTGTGAACACATCCGAAACTGTTATTCAATAACACGTGCTTGTGAACACATCCGAAACTGCTATTCAGAAACACCTGCAGCGCTTGTGACTTACCTCTTCCGTAGGTTCCCCCAACAGCTAAAAGCTATTATACAGTATGTTCCGGCTTTCAAATCCACACTGTAGTTTTCAACCTAGCAAACATCTTCTGTTTTCCGCAGTAGTTCATCAGGAAAGAAGGAAGGAGGGAAGATGGTTTTACGCCTAGCAGACGACAAAGTTATTAGGGACGGAGCACAAGCTCTGTTTGAGGAGGAAATCGTCCGTCGCCTCCTCAAAGGGACCATCCGCAATTTGTCTTAATTAGTTTAGGGAAACCATGGAAAACCTAAATTTTGATGGCCGGCCGGAATTCGAACCGCTGACTTCCCGATTGCAAATCCAGTGTCTTGGACATCACACTCGGTAGAAGTGTTTCAGTTGCACTTAATAATGTATCTGATTTGCCACTGATTTCAGTGTATGACACCCTATAAATCCAGAATGAATTGTCGCTTTGCAGCGGAGTGTGCGCTGATGTGAAACTTCCTGGTAGATTGGAACTGTGCTGGGCAGGGGCTCGAATCTAGGACCTTTACCTTTCACTGGCAAGTGCTTTATCGACTGAGCTATCCACAATCTGTCCTCACATAGGTCCCAGGTTCGAGTGCCGGTCAGGCGCATTGTTTTAATCCTATAACTGTTCTTACAAGATTACTTCAGTTCCACTTGGGAGTGATATAGCATTTGCCGCTTGAGAGTAACATAGTATTTGTAACTTACTAAAATGTGTTTCATGTAAGGAAAACGGCCCATGTCAATATGATTCAAACCAGTTTATATGGTCCAGTCATCTCGATTTGAGTTTGCCGTGGTTTACCTCAGATCATTTCAGATGAATGTTGTGTTGGTTCCTAGCACGAGACCGTAATTGAAATGTCCACCTTCCTCACTCATTTTTGGAATATGTCAAGTTAAGTAAAGTCTCATGTAATTGGTTGTTATATTCTTTATTGCAATTTCACATACACTGTTGCTCGTTAGAATGGAAAATAAGTCCCGAGTTACCAAAAACTGAGGAACAATATTTTCACTTTTAATCTCCACTTTCACCGAATTTTCTGGCTGCCCTGAACGGTTTCTACTGCCGTGCCCAGTTCCCATAGACCTCCATGCCCTGAGAAAACTGACTCCTGTACTGAAAATGACGGTTGAAGTTGCTAAAGGAAGGAAGGAAGATTGGTTTTAACGTCCCGGTTGGTGTTGTTGGAACAGATGTAATATGTCACTGTCTCTATGATGATGCCGTCTGCTCAGGGTGTTTATTTTCTCCCAGCGCTTTAGGTGTAACTTATTCTTTCGTCAATAAGATGCGCACTGCGATTAATCTAGGGAGCACTGTGCCAGGAGTGTTCGCTGATATACTATCTGTTAAAAATACTCGGTCCCAATACACTCGCTGCTAACCATTTTCTAGTACATTTTGAGGAATCTTTGTTGTAATTATGTTCTATATCGCCCAAAATGGAATTATTTCCTCTTTTGTTTGCAAGATACCATATTTCGTCCGCCCTTGGTACCATAAAGTATGCGCATAAGGTTTCTTACGACTTACAAAATAGAACATTATCTTCTTTTCGATTTGTACGTCCTTTGTACCTGGAGTTGAGGAGACGTTATAAATAACTTCCATTTCATTCAATATATCTAGACTTTGACTCTGTTATTGGTTCGATAGTTCTTGTCGGCTGTGTGTTCAGAAGTTCCTGACGATGTTGTCACAGTACCGTTCCAGCATAGTACCGTTCCAGCTTTTTTGACATTTTACCAGCTTCATGCCCACCAATATGTCTTCTCAGATCTTCAATCTTGGTCATCAACCGCTGTTCTCATGGTGACGTAGGTCTGTCGGTATTTTTCCTTGATAAAGCTCCTTATATCAGAACAGCACTGTCCCACTTTATACCACAGGGTGCAAATCCCTTTAGCTGTTGCTGATTCTCGGATATGAAGGGATTAGCTCTCAGTTCATTATAATTATTCAACAGCTGTTCTATTTTTTTGAAAATACACATATAGCCTAGGTACTCACAAGTCATTTCGCGAATCTTTTACTTCGAATTCAGTCACTATCCTAATCATTTGTTTGCAGATCTACTACGAGCTTTCCCGTTTCTGTCGTGTCAAACGTCTGATTTAATTCAGACATGATTGTTTGGTTCTCAGCGATGATTTCTTCATCTTCTGTTCTGATATGAAATGTGCTCGTCTGGCTGAAGATTTCTTTCCACTTCCCGCTAATAACGTCTTGTCAGGTATTATATCGGTGCTCAGATTGAACCTCAACTGAACGGCACCACGTTGATCTGTCACGTACAATTATTTGTGTTTGTTGTATTTAGGTATTTATGAAGAATTCAAAGTTGCGCTATGAATCGGAGCCACGTTCAACTGTTGATCCCACTATTACTGCCTAAGCAAGCCGTTTCAAACATCTGCTGAATGCATGAATTTATTTATTTATTTATTGTTTTCTTTAAAGGTTCATTAGTCTTTCGATTTTGTTTGATACAATCCCCCACGACTTTCTCTCCTTTGACAACCTCTTCATTTCAGAGCAGCATCCATCTTACATCGTCAATTATTTGTTGGATGTATTCCAGTCCCCATCTTCCCCTACAGGTTTTACCCTCTAAAATTCAATCTAGTACCATGGAAGCTATGCCCTGATGTCTTAACACATATCTAATGCTCCTATCTGTTCTCGTTAACGTTTCTCAAACATTCCTTTCGTATCTCATTTTGTGGAGAAACTTGTTATTTCTCATTCTATCAGTCCACCTAATTTCAGCACCCTTGTTCTCTGATTTTCTCACTCGCTTCCATACAGCGCTGCAATAAAGACTTCAATTTTCATCAATTTCATTCTCAAATTAAGGCCAATGCTTGGTTTTTTTTTATCGAGGAATGTTGTTTTCTCTTATGCTAGTCTGCTTCTTATTTCCTTATGTCCTTATTTCTTCTGACGTAGCTATTTTGCTTCCAAAGTAGTACATTATCCCCAATTTTTATATTAAATTTGTCGTTAAGCTCATTCCTGCAGCTCCCCAATATTTTCGTCTTCCTTCGATTTATCTTTGATTCATATTCTTTTCTCAGTTTCTCCATTTCAAAAAGTCCTGTAATTCATTTCTTCTCTTTCACTAGGGATAGCAAAGTCATCAGCGAATCGTAACAATGATATTCTTTCATCTTGATTTTTGGTCGCAACTCTCTTTTAGTCACTCGTTGTTTCTTCTATACACAGACTGAACATATGAGGAAATAGACGGCACCGTTACCTTGCGCCCTTCTTAATCTGAGCACTTCTCTCTAGGTCTTCCAATCTTATTGTTCAGTCTTGGTTTTTGGACAAACTGTGATAAGGGACAACCAAATGAAAACGAGAGAATGGGGACAAAAGTAAGTAAACTGTTTATTATTTCAAAAGTAATCGCCATAATTGTTAATATATTTATCCCACTGGGGACAAGCTGGTCAGTGCCTCAATGGTAAAATGTCTGCGATTGACTACGAAACCATGGTTCAAATGGCTCTGAGCACTATGGGACTCAACTGCTGAGGTCATTAGTCCCCTAGAACTTAGAACTAGTTAAACCTAACTAACCTAAGGACATCACAAACATCCATGCCCGAGGCAGGATTCGAACCTGCGACCGTAGCGGTCTCGCGGTTCCAGACTGCAGCGCCTTTAACCGCACGGCCACTTCGGCCGGCCACGAAACCATGATTGTACCCAGACGTGCATCACGAATGTCTTTCTTCAGGGCTCCAGGATCGGGACGTATGCAGGCTTCCCAGCGAAACGTCTGCAGCGTATTCGCAACAGCCTTGGCAACATGTGTGAAGAAGCTTCGTTTTCACTTTGCCGCCACTGATATAACTTCTCTCTCTCGTCTTGTTCCAGTATCCATTGTCGAATGCTTCTTTTTAGGTCGACAAACCCTATAAAAGAGGTCTTCATGTTTCAGTTATGTTTTGTTTCCACTGTCAAAAGTAGAACCAGGACTGTCTCTGACGTGTCTTCATCTTTTATAAAGCTAAAGTGATCTTCATCTAACAAGATGCATGAGCTGCCAAGCTGATTGCGCGGTAATTCTCACATTTATCAAACCTTGCTGTATTTGACATTTTGTCGATGATATTATTCCGAAAATCCAATGGCATTTATCCAGTCTCCTGAATTCTACGCATTACGTTGAAAAATCGTTTGGTTATCACTTTCCTCGGTCATTTTACAAATTCTGCTGGGACGTTATCTATCCCTTCTGCAAGGATATATACCATCTCCAATGCCTAGTTCAGTATTCTAAATGTGTTATTTTGATCACTATCTAACATACTGCATTGGTGGGTGTCTTCTGTATCCCTTGGAGTTTTGACAGGTCATACCTTGGACGAACCATCAAGACAGTGGAAGACTGGCGTTTTTTTTTTTCGGGGGGGGGGGGGGGGGGAGTCATCAGTCTTCTGACTGATTTGATGTGGCCCACCACAAATTTCTCTCCTGTGCCAACCTCATCATCTCAGAGCAGAAATTGCAACCTACGTTCTCAATTATTTGCTAGATGTATTCCAGTCTGTTTCCTCTACAGTTTTTGTCCTCTACAGCTCCCTCTAGTACCATGGAAGTCATTCCCTCATGTCTTAACAGATGTCCTATCATCCTGTCCTTTCTCCTTGTCAGTGTTTTGCACATATTCCTTTCCTTTCCGATTCTGCGCAGAACCTCCTCATTCCTTACCCTATCAGTGCACCTAATTTTCAACATTCGTCTGTAGCACCACATCTCAAACACTTCGATTCTTTTCAGTTCCGGTTTTCCCACAGTCCATGTTTCACTTCCATACAATGCTGTACTCCAGACGTACATTCTCAGAAATTTCTTCTTCAAATTAAGGCCTATGATTGATACTAGTAGACTTCTCTTGACGAGGAATGCCCTTTTCGCCATTGCTGGTCTGCTTTTGATGTCCTCTTTGCTCCGTCCGTCATTGGTAATTTTACAGCTTAGGTAGCAGAATTTCTTAACTTCATCTACTTTGTGTCATTAATCCTGATGTTAAGTTTTCTCGCTGTTGTCATTTCTGCTACTTTCGTCTTTCTTCGATTTACTCTCAACCATATTCTGTACTCATTAGATTGTTCATTCCATTCAACGGATCACATAATTCTGCTTCACTTTCACTCAGGATAGCAATCTCATCAGCGAATCGTATCATTGATATCCTTTCACATTTCCACTCCTGAACCTTTCTTTTATTTCTATCATTGCTTCTTGGATGTACAGATTGAACGTAGGGGCGAAAGACTACCTCCCTGTCTTACATTCTTTTTAATCCGAGCATTCCTTTCTTTGCCCTCCACTCTTATTATTCCGTCTTGGTTCCTGTCCATATTGTATATTACCTTTCTCTCCCTAGAGCTTACCCCTATTTTTCTCGGAATTTCGAACATCTTGCTCCATTTTACACTGTCGAAAGCTTTTTCCACGTCGACAAATCCTATGAACGTGTCTTGATTTTTCTTTAGTCTTGCTTCCGTTATCAACTGCAACGTCAGAGTTGCCTCTCTGGTGCCTTTACCTTTCCTAAACCCAAACTAATCGTTCAAAAATGGTTCAAATGGCTCCGAGCACTATGGGACTTAACATCTATGGTCATCAGTCCCCTAGAACTTAGAACTACTTAAACCTAACTAACCTAATGACATCACACACATCCATGCCCGAGGCAGGATTCGAACCTGCGACCGTAGCAGTCGCGCGGTTCCGGACTGCGCGCCTAGAACCGCTAGACCACCGCGGCCGGCAAACTAATCGTCATTTAGCACATCCTCAGTTTTCTTTTCCATTCTTCTGGATATGATTGTCAGCAACTTGGATGCATGAGCTATTAAGCTGATTGCGCGATAATTCTCGCACTTTTTAGCTCTTTTGCAGTCTTCGGAATTGTGTGGATGATATTTTTCCGAAAGTCAGATGGTATGTCGCCAGACTCATACATTCCACACACCAACGTGAATAGTTGTTTTGTTGCCACTTCCCCAATGATTTTAGAAATTCTGATGGATTGTTATCTATTCCTTCTGCCTTATTTGATCTTAAGTCCTCCAAAGCTCTTTTAAATTCTGATTCTAATACTGGATCCCCTGTCTCTTCTAAATCGACTCCTGTTTCTTCTTCTATCACATCAGACAAATCTTCCCCATCATAGAGGCTTTCAGTGTGTTCTTTTCACCTATCTCCTATCTGCTCTCTCATCTGCATTTAACAGCGGAATTCCCGTTGAACTCGTAATGTTACCACCCTTACTTTTAATGTCACTGAAGGTGTTTTTGATTTTCCTGTATGCTGAGTCTGTCCTTCCGACAATCATTTATTTTTCGATTTCTTCATTTTTTCATACCGCCATTTCGTTTTAGCTTCCCTGCACTTCCCATTTATTTCATTCCTCAGCGACTTGTATTTCTGTATTCTTTGAGTTCCGCAGAACGTTTTTGTTCTTTCTCCTTTCATCGATCAACTGAAGTATTTCTTCTGTTACCCATGGTTTCTTTACAGTTATCTTCTTTTTACCTATTTTTTTCTTTCCAACTTCTGTGATGGCTCTTTTTGGAAATGTAAATTCCTCTTCAACTGTATTGCCTAATGAGTTATTCCTTATTACTGTAACTAAAGCCTTAGAGAACTTCAAGCGTATCTCGTCATTCCTTAGTACACCCAAATCCCACTTAATTGCGTATTGATTCTTCCTTATTAATGTCTTAAACTTCAGCCTACTCTTCATCACTACTATATTGTGACCTGCTCCTGGGTACGCTTTACAATCCAGTATCTGATTTCGGAATCTGTCTGACCATGATGTAATCTGATTGAAATCTTCTCGTGTCACCCTGCCTTTTCCAAGTATACCTCCAACTCTTGCAATTCTTGAACAGAGTAGTCGCTATTACTAGCTGAAATTTATTACAGAACTCAATTAGTCCTTCTCTTCTCTCATTCCTTTTCCCAAGCTTATATTCTCCTGAAACCTTTTCTTCTACTCCTTCCCCTAAAAATACATGCCAGTCCCTCATGACTACTAGATTTTCATCTCCCTTTACGCACTGTATTACCCTTTCAATATCCTCATATGCTTTCTCTACAGATGTACCGAGCGTAAATGTCACATAAGTTTACTACAGCCGATCAAATTTGCTATTGTATGACATTGCCTTAGCACTGATCATCCTATGGAGTATAACAACACGGAGATACTGGTTTTTTTTCCTTTATTGATTTTCAATTTCCCCCGAAGGGGGCGGGCTGGCAGCAGCTTACTACACTGCTCTACAACCTACAGACTTTTTTTAAATAAAGGAAGAAGAAAGAAATAAGGAAAAACAGGAGATAAAATGGTGATTTAAAGTGTAAAATGGCGTAAAATTGCGGAAAGTTAAAACAGAAAGCAAAAGGGGTTGGCAATGTAGATAAAATACACAGGAATCAGACAAGTAACATAGTAGACACACAATTAAAAAACATGGCGACAGTCTGGTTTCTGTTCGCAAGAGATAAAAGGCACACCCAGCGACAGTATGATGGCCGTTCACAAGAAGTCCCAAAAAACACAACACGGAACACTCACTGTAAAACACACACTGTAGAACACTCACTGTAGAACACTGCACGAAAGTGGAAGCACAAAGACGACACTCCCGAGCCAAAGGCAGATGGGGGGGGGGGGGGGGACCTGCAGGAGGGGGAAAAACAAGGAGGGAGGAGAGGAAAAAACGAAAAGAGGGGGAATCAAGGAGAGAGAGGACTAATAAAGGGGGAGAAGGGCAGACGCGAGAGGGAATGAGAGGAGGCAGAGGAGGGAAATGGAAAAGGACGCGGGGGAGAGAAGGGGGCAAAGAGAGGGGAGGTGGGGAAGAAAGAGGATGGAAGGGGGGGAGAGGGAGCCCGGGAAAAGGACAGAGGAAAGGAGGGGGAGTGAGGATCAGAGTTGATAGGAGGGGTAAATGGAGGGAGAGAGGGCATCATCCGGGAGGGGGAGTTGATGGAAGCCACCTTGGGAAAGGAGATGAAGGGTGCAGAGATGGAGGGTAGGGGGGACACAACAGTGAAGACGTGGCAGGAGGTGGGGATCGGAGAGGAGAGGAGCAACCAGGGGGTGAGGGGGTTCAAGACGGCGGGAGGTGTAGAGGATGCGGATATGTTCGAGGAATAGGAGCAGATGGGGGAAGGGAATGAGATCATAGAGGATCTGCGTGGGGGACGGGAGGCGTATACGGAAGGTGAGGCGGAGTGCATGGCGCTCAAGGATCTGGAGGGACTTATAGAATTTGGGGGGGGGGGGGGCGAGATACTGGTAAGCACTTCCAGATACTGGGATAGTGTTAGTAAGGAAACAGTTGAGATTAAATTAGCGAGTGGCCTTACAAATAGAGGTGGAGGTTTTTGCCTAAATTCTGTTGAGACATCCGCTCTCTCACTGATCAAATAATAGAGGGACACTGTTAATGCTACCAAACCGAATGGTAATTAATATGTTATCGATAATCCCTGCGCTGGTCATCTTTGGTTGTGTGGTGGCGCTAGTGTTTACAGTCTGTGCGCGCGTGCGTGTGTGTTGTTTTTATGCACATTCCCCACATATCGAGGTTTTAAATATCTCTGCTGATCTATTCTGATCTGATCTGATTCCCCACATATCGAGGTTTTAAATCTCTTTGCTAATCTATCTCGTTGCATTTGCGCCTTGGAAATGGCAGGCTGTGCAGCTGTCGAAATATCGGTGGTTGTCGACGACATCACCCGATCTCATTCCCGTAGATTGTTTGAACATCGTAAATTACGATTGCAGTGGGCACAGGATGAAAGAGACTGGACAATAGATCAATGGAAATGTGTCGCCTGGTCGGATGAATCACGTCCCTTGTTTCACCAGGTCGATGGTCGCGTCCAAACACTCCGTCTCCCAGGCCATCGACGCACCCCGGTGAGTACAGCATAATACTACGGAGGACTTTCACCTGGGCTCCCATAGGACATGTGAACCATTCCATACAACCCTTTCTTCTACTTTCTTTCCCTTTTTGCAGTTATTTCTTCAGTTTTGTACGCCTTCTTGACAATTTTATTTTCTTTATTATTATTATTATTATTGTGTTTCGCTTATGGGTCAGCTAGGAATTATTGTAAGATGCATTTATCACTCTGATATTTGATCATTTTTCTTTTGACTCTACTTCTTTTTGTCTACATGCTATGCCTAACGTAGTTCATTTGCCCATTTTCCACAAGTTGGCCATTTCACATACCAATGTACCGTGACAGCTGTGGACTACATGAACATTATTGCTGACCACTTGCGCCCCTTCATGCTCCATGTCTCCGCCGACGGTACTGTTCGTATCACAAGGCCACAATCGTGCTACAGTGGTTTGAGGGACATGAGAGCGTGATACTGAACTCACGGTGATGTTTTGACCACCAAATTTGCCTGATCTGCACGTGATGGATACATGTTGGACGATATCAGATGCCGGCTTAGCGCTCACACATCAGCGGCCTGTAATTTACGGGAACTGCACGACCTATGCATAGACATCGGGTGCAACATATCTCCGGAAGCCGTTCAGGGACATTTCGAACCCACGACACCCAGGATCGCTGCTGGGTTGCGCTCCAAAGGTGGGTCAAAAAGCTATTAGCCATGTAATCATAATGTTTTGGCGTTCTCTCCCTCCCTCTCTCTCTCGTTCTCTCTTCCTCTCTCCTCTTATTTCTCTCTCTCTCTCTCTCTCTCTCTATGTGTGTGTGTGTGTGTGTGTGTGTGTGTGTGTGTGTGTGTGTGTGTGTGTCAGATGTCGACCTTAGTCGTAGTGTAATTTGCGTAATATTCCGTTTTCGATCTTCATATTAAGAAGCTGGCTGAATAAATATCTGGGGACAAATGAAAAAATAAAAATATTATCCCCCGCCCCTTCCTCGACCCATAACACACTACTAGCCATTAAAATTGCTACACCAATAAGAAATGCAGATGATAAACGGGTATTCATTGGACAAATATAGTATACTATAACTGACATATGATTACATTTTCACGCAATTTGGGTGCATAGATCCTGACAAATCAGTACCCAGAACAACCACCTCTGGCCGTAAGAACGGCCTTGATACGCCTGGGCATTTAGTCAAACAGAGCTGGGATGGCAGCTTCAACACGATACCACAGTTCATCAAGAGTAGTGACTGGCGTATGTGACGAGCCAGTTGCTCGGCCACCATTGACCAGACGTTTTCAATTGGTGAGAGATCTGGAGAATGTGCTGGCCAGGGCAGCAATCGAACATTTTCTGTATCCAAAAAGGCCCGTACAGGACCTGCAACATGCGGTCGTGCATTATCCTGCTGAAATATAGGGTTTCGCAAGGATCGAATGAAGGGTAGAGGCACGGGTCGTAACACATCTGAAATGTAATGTCCACAGTTCAAAGTGCCGTCAATGCGAACAAGAGGTGACCGAGACGTGTAACCAATGACACCCCATACCATGACGCCGGGTGATACGCAGGTATAGCGATGACGAATACACGCTTCCAATGTGCGTTCACTGCTATGTCGCGATCATCATGATGCTGTAAACAGAACCTGGATTCATCCGAAAAAATGACGTTCTGCCATTTGTGCACCCAGGTTCGTCGTTGAGTATACCATCGAAGGCACTCCTGTCTGTGATGCAGTGTCAAGGCTAACTGCAGCCATGGTCTCCGAGCTGATAGTCCATGCTGCTGCAAACGTCGTCGAACTGTTCGTACAGGTGGTTGTTGTCTTGCAAAAGTCCCCATCTGTTGACTCAGGGATCGAGACGTGGCTGTACGATCCATTACAGCCATGCGGATAAGATGCCTGTCATCTCGACCGCTTGTGATACGAGGCCGTTAGGATCCAGCACGGCGTTCCGAATTACCCTCCTGAACCCACCGATTCCATATTCTACTAACAGTCATTGGATCTCGACCAACGCGAGCAGCAATGTCGCGATACGATAAACCGCAATCGCGATAGGCTACAATCCGACCTTTATCAAAGTCGGAAATGTGATGGTACGCATTTCTCCTCCTTACACGAGGCATCACAACAACTTTTCACCACGCAACGCCGGTCAACTGCTCTTTGTGTATTAGAAATCGGTTGGAAAGTCTCCTCATGTCAGCACGTTGTAGGTGTCACCACCGGCGCCAGTCTTGTGTGACTGCTCTGAAAAGCTAATCATTTGCATATCACAGCATCCTCTTCCTGTTGGTTAAATTTCGCGTCTGTAGCACGTCGTCTTCGTGGTGTAGCAATTTTAATGGCCAGCAGTGTATTTTGAAAAATGGAGCTAGTTGGACAACTTCTTAGTCGTTTTTGTAATTTAACGTGCGCAGACGAGGTGCGGACGGGCAGCCACCGCGACCTGTACCACCCGCAGTCGCTGGTGGCCGGCAAGGAGGATGCGGCCAACAACTACGCGCGCGGCCGCCACTCGATCGGCGGCGAGATGATCGACACGGTGCTGGACCGCGTGCGCAAGGTGGTCGACGGCTGCGAGAGCCTGCAGGGCTTCCTGCTCTTCCACTCGTTCGGCGGCGGCACCGGCTCCGGCTTCACCTCGCTCGTCATGGAGAAGCTCTCCGAGGAGTTCTCCAAGAAGAGCAAGCTCGAGTTCGCCGTCTACCCGGCGCCACAGGTACGGCTTCCTTCTTCAGCGAGAGCATCTACATCCACTTCTACATACATACTCCGCAATCCACCATACGGTGCGTGGCGGAGGGTACCTCGTACCACAACTAGCATCTTCTCTCCCTTTTCCACTCCCAAACAAAACGAGGGAAAATGACTGCCTATATTCCTCTGTACCAGCCCTAATCTCTCTTATCTTATCTTTGTGGTCTTTCTGCGAAATGTAAGTTGGCAGCAGTAAAATTGTACTGCAGTCAGTCTCAAATGCTGATTCTCTAAATTTCCTCAGTAGGGATTCACGAAAAGAACGCCTCCTTTCTCCTAGAGACTCCCACTCGAGTTCCTGAAGCATTTCCGTAACACTCGCGTGATGATCAAACCTACCAGTAACAAATCTAGCAGCCCGCCTCTGAATTGCTTCTATGTCCTCCCTCAATCCGACCTGATAGGGATCCCAAACGCTCGAACAGTACTCAAGAATAGGTCGCACCAGCGTTCTATAAGCGGTCTCCTTTACAGATGAACCACTTCTTCCCAAAATTCTACCAATGAACCGAAGTCGACCATCCGCCTTCCCCACAACTGCCATTACGTGCTTGTCCCACTTCATATCGCTCTGCAATGTTACGCCCAAATATTTAATCGACGTGACTGTGTCAAGCGCTACACTACTAATGGAGTTTTCAGACATTACGGGATTCTTTTTCCTATTCGTCTGCATTAATTTACATTTATCTATATTTAGAGTTAGCTGCCATGCTTTACACCAATCACAAATCCTGTTCAAGTCATCTTGTGTCCTCCTACAGTCACTCAACGACGACACCTTCCCGTACACCACAGCATCATCAGCAAACAGCCGCACATTGCTATCCACCCCGTCCAAAAGATCGATTATCTAGATAGAAAACAACAGCGGACCTACCACACTTTCCTGGGGCACTCCAGACGATACCCTCACCTCCGATGAACACTCACCATCGAGGACAACGTACTGGGTTCTATTACTTAAGAAGTCAGTCGTGGAATGCGTCTCGTTTACTGATAACACAGCAGTCCGTAGACTATGTGGGAACTCTCGTTCGAATTTAGGTAAGGTAAACCTTTCAGTTTTTTTTGTACTTATATTTATTTGATTCGTTATGCAGGTTCCAAGCAGTCAACCAGCAGGGATTTGCTATTTAGAAACCCCTCTGTAGCCGAGGTCGCTGAAGTACGCTTGTGCGGCTGTGCTCGACTCATAGGTAGTTGGTTCGAATCCTAATAGCAGAAAGAATTTTCATCCGCAATATTTGGCCGGCAGCGGGTGGAGAGGCAATGGCAGGATACCTATCAAAGTCACCAATTAAAGACTGACATGGGAAGTTGTAACACGATCGGCCCCGGCAATCGTCGACAATGTTAACTTTCTCTGAAGGGTTTAGCCTGACCATGACTGTATATGATGACAAGGAATCAGACTATACTTTCGTAATGGCGAAATAAGCGAAACAGTTACAACAACAAAGCAAACAGATTTTTAACTGACGTTCTACAAATACGAAAATAAACTATATATATATATATATATATATATATATATATATATATATATATATATATATGCTGTCGCCAGCCTAATTAGGCAATGCGGTATCAAGTTTTATGGCAAAGTGGAAATAAACTCCTAAGAAAACTAACCTCACTTGATACACTAACTAATCTCTTCTAACACAGTTACTCTCAATATTATACAGTAACTCTCCCTAGCAAACAACACAACAGTTAACCCTTATGCAGAACACAGAATGACCAATAAAGGAAAAGTAGTACACACCGTCTCACAATAACACTTGCTGTTGACAAAAACTACTAAAAATTGTTCAAATGGTTCTGAGCACTATGGGACCTAACATCTGAGGTCATCGGTCCCCTAGAACTTAGAACTACTTAAACCAAACTAACCTAAGGACATCACACACATCCATGCCCGAGGCAGGATTCGAACCTGCGACCGCAGCGGTGGCGCGGTTCCAGACTGAAGCGCCTTGAACCGCTCAGCCACACTGGCCGGCACACAAAAACTTCTATCTAATGTAATGAACAAATGCAGAAGTGCAGAATATGAACCTACTAAAAAAGTCTAACTGGCAATAGTATGAACTACTATTGTTTTAATTAACTATCACAAAAAATATCATGATTTCAAACAGTACTTATTACTATGGTCTTCAGAAACTTGCACATGAAGTTACTCTATACAAATGGGTAGTACTGTTATTATTTATAAGTTTTGGTGCAGAATAAATGATTGTACTGATTGCTACACTTGCTCAGAAGGAACCTCTACTTTCATTTATCACACTAGTTAAGTAGCTTATAGGGTCCCTTAAACTGGTATGGCTTGAAGAACCATAATCAGTTGTAAATACTAACACACAAAATTAAGAAAATGGCAAATATAACTTCTTGGAGTTGTAAATGTAACCAAATATGGCCAGTTATGATACCAAAGTCGATAGGCCACTTTACATTCCATCCGAGGCTAATTTACATGTTCGCAAGCTCTTCTAGCCTCAATTTATATCTTTACAATAACCACAAGAAGCTGACCAAGGCTGCCGTTGACCACCCAGTATCACAGTCAGAGCTCGATTTGCCACTCATCGCCGGCCATTGTGACCGAGCGGTTCTAGGCGCTTCAGTCCGGAACCGCGCGACTGCTACGGTCGCAGGTTCGAACCCTGCCTCGGGCATGGGTGTCTGTGATGTCCTTAGATTAGTTAGGTTTAGGAAGTTCTAAGTTCTAGGGGACTGATTACCTCAGACGTTAGTTACCATAGTGCTCAGAGCCATTTGAACCATTTGCCACTCACCACAAAGGAATCAAGCGGCTCGCGCGCCAGGTCCACCTCTTCCAGTCCCACCAAATTACTTCTGTACCGGCAGGGCTTTACTACAGCTTACACATTTAGTTTCGCTACTTATGGAGCAGTAAAATATACAGAGTTTTTACAAATTATTACACACACAGACTATTACATATAAAAACCAAGAGGTACAGTTCAATACAATTTCTTAAAAT
Source organism: Schistocerca piceifrons (assembly GCF_021461385.2). Taxonomy (NCBI): domain Eukaryota; kingdom Metazoa; phylum Arthropoda; class Insecta; order Orthoptera; family Acrididae; genus Schistocerca; species Schistocerca piceifrons. Next base: position 766,691,793 of record NC_060141.1, on the reverse strand, counting down.
GCCAAAATAATTAACATAATAACCAAAGATCTTAACTACGCAGATATACTAGTGTACAATGTCAGCAGAGAACTTATACACAAAATAGATAAATTATTGGTGTTACAAAGTGCGTGAGCTCGAACGCTAAGAACCGCACGAAAATGCGCTTAGAATATAAATCGCTCATCCCAAAAACACTTGTATCAGCCATTTGCATACAAAGTTACGGCTTCTTACAATGGGAGACATTTGAATGGTCAGCAATTCAAGGTCTAACAGAGGACCTTTGGTAACACGAAGAAACAAAATATCGATGTAATAGGACCAAAACCACATATATCTCATTGCCATGACTCATTACTACATTTCTCTCTGCTTAAAATAAATACGCTATCTGAACAACCAACTTTTTCTCCTGGTTTGATAGTATTGCGCAGCTACTCAATCTCCAAAGTGAAAGTCTGGGATTTCGGTGAAGTGGTCAACGCAAAGTGGAACAGAAAATATGCAGAAGTAACTAAAACTACTTTTTAACATTCAACTTTCGTATTCAACCGGTCCAGTACGAAGCGCCTTACTAATTACATTTTCAAATGATGATATTGGTATGTCAGGGTCATAATGTGCCTTCTGCCAAGCGAATTGTAACGTAAGCTTATACTTTGGTGCAGTTGGTGACGTTGATTGCATAGCACAGAGTGAAGTCTGGTGATGAAATGACGATGATGCATCTTTATCTGCGGTTTTCCGCATGTAGAGCTCATATTGCCTAAAGAAGTATGCATCAAGAGGTTGGAAACATTTTGCTGCCTTCAATTTCCTATTGCATCAATATTTTGTTTCTTCGCATTGCCAAAGTTCCTCTCTTCATCCAAATGTCTCTCGCAGTAACACGCGCAGTTTTACAACAGAATGGCTCATAACAGTGTTTTTTGGATGAGTGGTTTATATTCTAAGCGTATTTCGGTGCAGTTTTGAGCGTGTGAGCATCTGACACTGCCACTGTAGATGGTGATTTGTCCGTAGTGTGAGGACATTGTCGGCGTTATTCGAGAGGAGTAGGGTATGTGCCGTCAGCGGTTTTCACCTTCTCCCTTCTCTCATCATCATACAACACAAATATGACACCACACGTATACTCACATCCATTACAGTCAGCATTTTTAACAGATACGGGAATACTCAAGAGACAGCTTTCATACGTGGAAAGGAAAAGGTCCATTGTGCGCAGAGGAAGAAAATCCTTTCCGAGCTGGAGGCTAACTAAACCTTCCCCTAGGGTTTTCACAGTGAAGAATTCCATACAACTCTTTCTTCCACTTTTTGTACCATTTTACAGTTATTTCTTCAGTTTTGGGTACCTTCTTGACACTTTTTATCTCACTGACATTTATTCATTTTCGACTCTACCTCTTTTCGTCAACACGCTATGCCTAATGTAGTTCGTCTGTCCTTTTTGCACACGTTGGCCATTTCACATATTGCATAGCCCTAAAAGTCACACTGGTCCACGCACTTTCTGTCGTATGTTCGTTTCTTCATGATCTTACATGACATTCACGTAAAACGAAAATTTTGTCATTGACTTCGAATCAAAAATATTAAATATCTTCCTCGTTCATCAGGCGCTGTCCATCCGTCTTATGTTATTCTGCTTTTACTATTATTGTCATTATTGATATTATTAACAGACTTTTGCTTATTCAGAATTAAACACGTCATATATTTGATGCTTCTTTTAATTTATTCGTTCTTAAACAGTGATCATCGTCCTATCTTGCCGCCGTGATTTGTTCAACAATAGCAACAAAAGATGACACCACCAAACGTAGAATTTTGAAGATTGGACAGCAGCTCTTTCATCAAGATGTAAATTACTAAAAGCAGCGAAAGCTAAGTAAGTCTTATTGAAGGGTGAATAGGAAACTTACGATTCATGATCGGGGAATAAAAACGTCTGCAGGAAAGAAGTAGAGAACCAACAATGAGTTCCAAGGTCATCAGTCCCCTATAACTTGGAACAACTTAAACCTAACTAACCTAAGGACATCACACACATCCACGCCCGAGACAGGATTCGAACCTGCGACCGTAGCGGTCGCGCGGTTCCAGACTGAAGCGCCAAGAACCGCTCAAGTCTGATTGCACTTACCCAAAAGCAAATCAGTTCTATGTTACAGCTTTCCCCTCCAAACATTTGAAATTTACGTTGTTCTGTGGCAGTTGAGGTTCATGATGTTGTTTGACTTTTGTAAGTGTTGATGGATCTAGAAATCTTGTCATGGGAAAGCTGATTAGACAACTGTGACGATTTGCTGTGATAACTACGGTACGTCGTATGTAGCGATTACTACCAGTCGCCTTGTAATCATTGTAGTGATCTAGATACATGCAAAAAATTATTCGATTTACTGAAACAGACATACTAATTGCGGTCATATACCTACATGACTCCTAATACAATTCGTAGCAAAGTAGTTCGAATTTCTTTCCAGTATTATAGTGTGTTCAGTTACATCAAATCTTTCCGCATATTATTGTTCTTTTGTACTTAGACATGTTGTACAGGAAGTACTAAGAAAGTTTTGTTGTTAACCACTGTTAATTATACTATTTCAAACCTATTTCTTCTGTATACAGTTCATCTCTTCATCCTTTGAAACAGCTGATCAAATTATTATTTCCAAACGTTCTGGCCGCTGCCAGCAACTTAAATAACTCATTGTTCAACACGAAATTTCCGATTTGGGCTGTCCCACTGGATTTTCAGCATACGTTCACAGTTCATACACTCTTCGCACCGCCTACGCAACCGCGTGCTTAGGACTTCTGTAACACAGGTATCTACGGCGGTGGTGGAGCCGTATAACGCGGTGCTGACGACGCACGGCACCATGGAACACTCGGACTGCGCCTTCATGGTGGACAACGAGGCCATCTACGACATCTGCCGTTCGCGACTGGGCATCGGCAGGCCGCGCTACATCAACCTGAACCGCCTGGTGAGCCAGGTGGTATCCTCCATCACGGCGTCGTTGCGCTTCGACGGTGCCCTCAACGTCGACCTGACCGAGTTCCAGACCAACCTAGTGCCCTTCCCGCGCATTCACTTCCCTCTGGCCGCGTACGCGCCCGTCGTGTCCGCGGACAAGGCCTACCACGAGGGCATGTCCGTGGCGGAGATCACGGCCGCCTGCTTCGAGCCGAGCAACCAGATGGTCAAATGCGACCCGCGGGCAGGCAAGTACATGGCCTGCTGCATGCTGTACCGCGGCGACGTCGTACCCAAGGACGTGAACGCCGCCATCGCCACAATCAAGAACAAGCGCGGCGTCCGCTTCGTCGACTGGTGCCCCACTGGATTCAAGGTAAGCCACCGGTCATGCCAGAATATCTCTTCCTGTACACAGATCTCGCAGGTTATACGCACTATAAATGTATATGTTTTTCGTTCCTCATCATGTGTGAACCAGTTCGCTCGTTTAGTGAATCTAATGTTCAAAAACGTTTGATTTTGTTTTTTTACTTTATTGGCCTCGCGGTACGGTACAGCCACATCAGAATTACGGGGTTGCCTTTACATTGAAGTCATTATTCGTTCATTACCACAAATTGATATTTAAAACACAGGTTTCATTGACAGTAACGGTACAGTACCACAATATCACAGTCTTAAGAGAACTTCAAAATGCACCTCATAATTCTTCAGTACCTCAGATTCCACTTCTTTTCACACTGCTTTTTCCAGATGATTCTCTAAAACTTCAGTCTACTCTTCTTTCTTTATCATTACTAAACAGTGTTCTAAGTCTGTATCTGTCCTGGATATGCCGTAAATCCAATATCTGATTTTGCAATGTCTCTGACCACGATGTGGTCCAGCTGGAATCTTCCCTTGTCTCCTGGCCTTTTCCACACATCACTCCTTCTCTTGTGATTTTTGAACAGTTGTTCACTGTTACTAGCTTAAATTTATTGCAGAACTAAATTAAACTTTCTGCTCCTCATTCCTAGAATTGAGTCAATATTCTCTCATAACTCTTTCTATTCCTCCCTCTACTACAGCATTTCAGGCACCCCACAAGCTTACTAAATCTCATCTCCCTTTGTATTCAGAAGTCCACCTCCATAGCTGTGTGGTCAGTGTACATGGCTGCCATGTGAGAGACCCGGGTTCGATTCCCAGTACTGGCAAGGGGGGTTGGGGTTGTTTTGGGGGAGGAGACCAGACAGCAAGGTCATCGGTCTCATCGGATTAGGGAAGGATGTTGGCCGTGCCCTTTCAAAGGAACCATTCCGGCATTTGCCTGGAGCGATCTAGGGAAATCGTGGAAAACCTAAATCAGGATGGCCGGATGTGGGTTTGAACCCTCGTCCTCCTGAATGCGAGTCCAGTGTGCTAACCACTGCGCCACCTCGCTCGGTGTACTGGCAAGGATTTCTCCTTGGTGGGAGGAATGGTATGGGGTGCAATGAACCTTGTGATGTCAATTGAAGAGCTACTTGAATGAGAAGTAGTGGCTCCACAGTACGGAAAGTCAGCAAAATGAACAAGGGGGTGGTGTGCTTGACCCTCTATACTATGGCATCTCTTGGGACTTCAGGGCCTACACGAGTAGCTTGTTTACATAAAGAATTACACATTCAATATACTCACATACTTTCATCTTCTGCTTGCACTACCAGCATGTCTTCTTGAACTGTCATTGTTGGTGTTGGTTTGATGTTGAGTCTTTTGAGAATAATTTTACCTCTAAACTGTTCACAACAACTTATTCTGTCCTATGCCTGTTACACCATTTTTGTCAGACCATAAATTCTTATCTTCTTTTCACTGACACACTATATATCTAGCTGTGCCTTTTATTTTCCTTTTCAGATTTTCTAGCTTTCGTACCACATACAGGCTTCTGACATTCGACATTCCTACTCAAAGGAGCTACCTTTTCATTCGTTATTTAGCCTTTTTCTCATTGTTACCATCCCCTTGGCAGTGTTCTCCTGCATATCTAAATAGGGGACTAATCCGGAATCTTTTGCCAATGGAGATATATTGTGACACTCTTCTACATCTATGTCTGCATCAATATTCCACAATCCATCTCACGACATGTGGTGGAGGGTACCCCATACCACTATTAGTCCTTTCTTATTCTGTTCCACTTGCAAATAGAACGAAGGAAAAATGACTGTCTATATCACTCCATATGAGCCCTAATTTCTCATAGCTTATATTTGTGGTAATTATGCAGAATATATGTCGGAGGCAACAGAATCATTCTGCTGTCAGCGTCAAATGACAGTTCTCTAAATTTTCTCAATAGTGTTTCTTGAAAAGAATGTTGCCTTCCCTCCAGGGATTCCCTTTGAGTTCCAAAGCATCTCCGTAACACTTGCACATTGTTCGAACCTACCACTAACAAATCTAGCAGATTGCCTCTGAATTGCTTGGACATCTTCCTTCAATCTGACCTGGTACTGGCCCCAAGCACTCTAGCACTATGCAAGAATGGGTTGCCCTAGTGTCCTATATATGGTCTCCTTTGCAGATGAACCACACTTTCCTAGAATTTTTGCAATAAACCAAAGTCATCCATTCAACTTTCCTACTACAATCCTCACATGCTCATTCCATTTCATATTCCTTTGTAACATTATGCCCACGTAGTTCACCGATGTGACTGTGTCAAGCAGGACACTACTAATGCTGTATCCGAACATTACAGCTTTGGTTTTCCTACTCATCCACATTAACTTACATTTTTCTACATTTAGAGCTCACTGCCATTTATCATACCAACTAGAAATTTTGTCTAAATCATCTTGTATTCTTCGACAATTATTCAATGATGACAACTTACTGTACACTGCACACCACAGCATCATCAGCAAACAACTGCAGATTGCTGCCCACCTTGACCACAAAAACATTTATTTATACAGACACTACACCTGGTGATATCCTTGTCTCTGATTAACATTTGCTGTCAAGGACAACATACTGGGTCTATAACTTAAGAAGTCTTTGAGCCACTCACATATCTGCAAACCTATTCCATATGCTTGTACCTTCTTTAACAGCCCATAATGCAGCACCATGTCAAAAATTTTCTGGAAATCTAGAAATATGGAATCTCTCTGTTGTCCTTCATCCATAGTTTGCAATATATCATGTGAGAAAAGGATAAAGTTGAGTTTTGCATGTCTGATGCTCCTGAAAGCATAATGATTCGTGGACATAAGCTTCTCAGTCTCAAGAAAATTTATTTTATTTCAACATAAAATATGTTCAAGGGTTCTGCAGTAAACCAATGTTGGGGATATTGGTCTGTAATTTTGGTACTCTGTTCTTTTAGCTTTCTTATACAAAGGAGTCACTTGTGCTTTTGTCCATTCACTTGGGACTTTGCACTGGGCAAGGCGTTCGCAGTAAAAGAAAGCTAAGTAAGGGGCCAATGCCATGGAGTACTCTATGAAAAACTGAAAAAAACCAAATTGGGATTCCACCTGGATCTGATGACTTATTTGGTTTCAAGTCCTTCAGTTGTTTCTCTATGCTAGGGATGCTTATTACTATGTTGTCCATACGAGAATCTGTCCAATGGCAGCTTCTAAACCTCATTATTAAATCATGGTGAGTCTTTTCCATCCTCCACTTACTAGGCACATCATTACAATCTTCTTAAACTTCTTCCATAATTCCTCTCTGTTCATTTTACTGCAACTAAGTGATGTCAGTTCACTATCTAAGTAAGATGCTAACAACTGCTTATCTGCTCTTTCTAGTAGAAATACTCTTCTAGCCTTCTTGACTGATTTAATAACTTTGGTAACCATAGTTGCTATAATGACATCATGATCGCTAATCCCTGTTTCTATACTGATGTTGTCGATAATCTCCAGCCCATTTGTTGCTGCAAGATCTACGAGATTTCGATTACATATGGACTGCCGAACTAGCTGCTCCAGACAGTTTCCAGGAAATATGTTCAAAAGTACTTCGGATGACTGTCTGTCTCTACCCGCTGCAATGAATCCATAGACATCCCAGTCTATACACAGACCACATTTCCTGTGGATACATATTGAGTATCTTTAGTGCAATGGTTTCCATAACCTTCTGCATCCTCACGCTGTTGATCATTGCTGTTTCTTCCACCTTTCATGGGCAGTTCCCCACCCTAGGTGCAAGAGGGTGCCCTGACCATCTGTCTGCTCTTGTCCTGTTTGACATGGCTGTTGGCAGAATGATGATGACTCTCTATACTGGAAATCTTCATTGCTATTGCTGTTGATTTTTATTCAAAATTTAAGCAGTGGCTGGGATAGAATATGGGACTCAGGGTGCTTCAATTACTAGTCAGAGAAACTGCACCTAGATGTCCACTAAGAAAAAAAATTTCCTGGCTGTCAATGAGAATGATGGAAAGAAACAACACTCCCCCATACGTACACACTCATATAGCTCGAGTTATCAGAACTATGCTCACGGTTGTAGTGTTAAGTGAAAACTGATAGTGGTGAGGGCTCACTTCTATTTTATATTGTGTAAATTATGGCATTGTCGAAGTTGTGAGGGTTTTTTGCTATTATAGTTTTTAAATAAATTTTGTACCACATGTTCTTCAAATTTTCATGTGATTGCTTTCCAAATGCTATATTTCTATAAATTGCAATTTTATGGATGTTATAGTAGAGTGACATACTAAATACTGATGTAAACAAATTATGATTAAATTTTTTTTATTATTTTAGTAAAACATTTTATTATTATTATTAAAATTAAAGAACTCTGTGGCATGTTATAAGTGTGGGTGACCACAAGTAATACATCCAGGAAGAGGGAAGGGGAGTGGCAGACAGTAACAAGCTTTGACCCCCAAGAATGTAACCCTGGATCGACCCCTGAATAACAAGTAGGCAGTGAAGTATAGAATGTCCACACCTCATCACAGAATGAAGCAGGATCAGCAACATCCACCTTACTGCAGATGCATGCCAGTAGGGACAGTAATATGTTATACAGGACATTCATCTTGGCTTCCATATAACCTTTAGTAGTAATGGGAGGTAACATGACATCTGTGGATTATGTGAACATTATCATAGGCCACTTGCATCGCTTCACGTCTTGCCCAGTGATGATGCCATCTGTCACAAGGACAGAATCATGCTACAGTGGTTTGAGCAGCATGATAGTAAACTTAATTTGATATCTTGGGTACCGGCTTTGCCTAATCTGCACTAATGGAACACTTCTGGGCTGGTATCCCTGCCCACAAATCACACTGATCAGCACAGCTGAGTGTCAGCCAGGGGCCCTGGGTTTGATTCCTGACTGGGTCAGAGATTTTCTCCACTCGGGAACTGGGTGCTGTGTTGTCCTTATCATCAATTTTTCATCTAAAATGCGCAGATCACTGAAGTGGTGTTAAATAAAAAGACTTGCACTAGGCGGCCAACCAACCCCAGATGGGGTCTCCCAGCCAGTAATGCCATACAATCATTTCACTTCATTTGAATTCCAAAGATGGACCAACACATTTGTAGTGATTTGGCTCATCATTGTGAATGTTGCGATAGTGGATATCACAGCAGGCAATTCAGTTGATGTGGAATGGAAACCACTAAAAAGATATTAGAAGTTGGGCAGAGAAGAATAAGTACAAGGAGGGTAACTGTATAGAGAACCTTGTGTAATAGAAATGTTTCAATTGATTGATGAATGAAGTAATAACAAAAATATTCAGAGAAAGACAGCCACTTAGGATTGAGGTAAATAGGAAATAAAGAGAATCAAAGGGGAAAAGACAGAAGGAAAAATGTGAAGAAATTGAAACAGAAATGGATTGGAAAGGCTGTTTCAGCATTTACGTAAGAAAAAAAACAACCATCAGTGAAACTAAAATCAGAGCCAAAAAAAGCAGACAGGTAGAAAAAAGTACATTGAGGTCCTCTATGAGGTGAAGGAACTGTCTGATGAACGGATAGAAGAAAAAATATTGAGTCAACATGGAAGACATACAGCATCCAGCATCAGAGTCAAATTTTGACACAGTTTTTGAAAAGTTTCAATCAAAGAAGTCAGAAGGCTTGGGTAATATTACTCTGGAATTTCTAAAACACAGGGGAAAGTTGCAACCAGATGACTACTCAAGCTGATTTCTACAGTAAATGAGTCTGGAGCAGGCGCGGCTCGTAATTAAAGGCTCTGAGGCGGAGCCGCCCCAAAATATATGTTAAAGTAAATTTCGCAAGAACGTATTACATAATTTAAATTATCAGGACGAATTTTGCATATTTCCCATTCCGATTAAAATTACGACGGTCAACGTTTTTGGAACTGTTTGTATCGATGGATGTTTTCCGAACGGTTAGTAGTGTTTAGGCTGCGCCTTGGAACGTCCGTAAGCTGCATGTAGTAGCGGTTTGGGGGCGTGGCTTCTACATAGTACTGCTCTTTATGGGCGACCCGAAGGCTCAGAGCTTGTAGCCTAAGGGTGTCATACCAACCGCCACACATTTTTCAGGTTCCACCATCTATGTAATAAAGGAATGTAGAGTGGCCGAAACTTCGCTGTCCAATCTATGTCTCTGCACATCTCTACTACGCTTCGACGCGTCATTAATCGACGTTTAGTATTATTGTTTTGGTAATATTTTACATAGTTGTTTTGTTTCTGCCATTGGCTATTTTATCCACATTTAGAATAAGTTTGCAAATATCCCGCCAGAGTGCACTACACTACAGTAACATACCAGTACTGCCATCTAGCGAGAGTTTCATAATTGGTTAGAGGACAAAGCGCGCGAAATTTCTCTCGTTACTTTACTCTCCTTGCTTGCTGATGCTGACGGCATTTGTTGATACCGTGTGATATTAGCAAGTTTCTTTTTCGGAGTATATTTTGCAAGATTTTAGTGAGTTTTACTTGCTGGTGAATATCTGCGACATACCGTCAGTGTGAAACAAGCGCAATATGAATTCAGTGTGCAATTTAATAGGTAAAAACTTGGAACACGGCCATAGGATGAAAGTGAAAGAACTTTGTGCATCCAGACCCGCATTAAAGATATCTCCGAAACATATCTTTTCATATGATTTGCTGCACAGTGTCAGAAAATGTAATGATGACGTATAAAAACACTAACCAAAGATTTTAACTCGAAGTTAGCTTCTAACGATATTTAATACCTGATTATAGAAGATAAAGTACGTAAAATTATGGGCAGAGAGTGATCTGCTCACCCCCTCCCCCTGAATTCTTAGTTGTTTATGTCAGAGTAATCTGTAGCGTAACCCGAGGTATGTTGGCTCCGATCGATAAATGCCGCAGCCTTCCCCAGTATAGAAACCACGAGCCGCACCTGGTCTGGAGACTTACCACGAAAGCTTCAGAAAAATATCCACACACTCCTGAAGATAACAAGGGAGTCATGATTTCCCACATAATCAGCTTAACAGATCATGCATCAAAGTTGTTGAGAAGAATAATACACAGAAGAGTGGGAACATACTGCTCAATGTTGATCAATCCGTATTTAGGAAAGTTAAAGACAAAAGACATGTAGTTCTGCCATTGTGCTTATAATAAAAGCAAGCCTTCAGAAAAATCGTGGCACATTCATAGGATTAGTGATCTCACAACAAGTGTTCAATAATGTAAAATGGTTCGATATTCAAAATTCTGAGAATAGTAGGTGTGAGCTATAGTAAACAACACATAAAATACAATGTGTACAAGAACCAAGAGAGAAAAATAAGAATAGAAGGTCAAGAACACTGTCAATATGTACATCAAAGAAGCAATAATGGAAATGAAAGAAGGATATATAGTAGGAACATATTTCAGAGTGAAAAGATATCAGTGATAACATTTGTGACAACACTGCTATCTTCAGTGAAAGTGAAATTAAGGAATGAACATTGTAATGAGCACAAACAGTGGATTGAAAGTAAACTGAAATAAGACAAAAATAATAAGAAGTACTGAAACTAAGATGGCAATAAATGTAACCTTAAAATTGTGAATCATGAAGTAAATGAACTGAAGCAATTCTGCTGCCTTGTTAAAAAAAAAGAAAAGAAAACGAAAATCGATCTTAATTTCAGGAAGAAATTTCTGAGAACCTACATTGGCAGCATAGTGTGTACAGAAGTGTATCATCAACTGTGAGAAAACTGGAGAAGAAGAGAATCAAAGCATTTGGGATGTCGTTCCTTAGAAAGATATTGGTAATTACGTGCACTGATAAGACAAAGAATGAAGAGGCTCTCCACAGAATTGTTGAAGAAAGGAACATGTAGAAGAAACTGACAAGAAGAAGGAACAGAATGATGGGAATGTGTTAAGGCATCAAGGAATAACTTTCATGGTGAGGCCTTGTGTGGGGTAAAAACTGGAGGGAATGTCAGAGACTGGAAAATATACGACAAATAATTCATGTTGGATTCAATTGCTTCTCTGAGATGAAGAGGCTGGCATATGAGAATAATTTTTGGTGTGTCCCATCAAGTGAGGAAGACTAGTAACAAAAAGCTGGAGGACCTTTCCTTTCCGTCTACCCTCACTTCCTGTGGTTTATTGGTTCACCTATGGATTTACGAACCATGGCAGATTTTTTGTTGGTAGCAGACAGTCACCCTGGGAATATGCACCTTACCTAACTAGAACGTTACCCATACATGTGGGCAGGCCCTTACATGAGCAGCTGAAAAATGTCCTGTTAAATGTAATTTTTAATTTATATAATTCCTTATTTTCAAGACACTTACTTTTTAAGATACTTTATTCTCCAAAAGCTATTCATGAACTTGGAACTTGAAAAAATATAAAAACTTCTACTGCCCTATGTCAATGTTGATTACCGGTATATCAATGGAGTTATTGGTTTGTAGCCCATGTCACCATTAGAATGATATCCCATACATCTCTGCCCCGCACTTACCATGAACATGTACATATCACCACCAGACTTCATTCAGTGTTGCAGTGGCCATTGGTTATAATGCACACACACACACACACACACACACACACACACACACACACACACACACACACACACACTGATTAGCTATATTTTAATGTCAGTTTACAACAGGAATTCATCCCTGTATGTATATATTGCATTATTGGCTGGGAGGTTCCATCTGGGCTGGGAGGGCCTATCTGGTATTGTCCAGCCACCTGATGCATGTCTTTTATTTGATGCCACATGGGCAGATTGCACATTGATGAAGATAAAAATGCAAATGTTGTGTGACTAGGGCCTTCTGTCAAGTAGACCGTTCGCTGGGTGCAAGTCTTTCGATTTGACACCACTTCGGCAACTTGTGTGTCAATGGGGATGAAATGATGATGATTAGGACAACACAACACCCAGTCCCTGAGTGGGGAAAATCTCCGACCCAGCTGGGAATCAAACCCGGGCCCTTAGGATTTACATTCTGTCGTGCTGACCACTCAGCTACCAGGGTTGGATATTGATGAAGATGAGATGAAATGATAAAGCTAACATATACATCCAATCCCTGAGTGATGAAAATCTTCGACCCTGCTGGGAACGGAACTGGGGCCCCATGATCTAGAGGCAGCAACACTAACCAGTGGACCAGGAGCTGTGGACATATAAAAAGTGCCAGTCACTAAATTGATTGGCAATCCTCTGCAGGTCACAGTCATCTGATGTTGCAACCTTTCTACAGATCCACAGCAAAATAGCATCACAGAGCCTAAAAGGATATCCAATAGGCCAAAATACGTATTGTTGACAGTAATAATGTTGTCCTGAAATTATCTTTACATTTGCTGATTTCATCCCATAAAGAACCATGTGTTCATTGGCTAGAAATTCAGTCACATCTATAATCTGCTATCGGTAAGCTTGCATTTGGTTGCTAAGCAACAGTTGGAATTGTATCAAATGTTTTTTGAAATCAACAACACATATTTCAACAACAAAGGCAAAAAACTAGAAAAATCTCTTTCACAGCATACAAAACATAAGCTGGGATGGATATGGCATCTCCTAGCTGTCACACATACTTAGCTGTGATATAGCACATCTCTACAAATTAATTCATTTTTATAATCAGCCAAATATTGGAACACGTGAGGCAATACTGACCTTAGGACTTATCTTAGAAGAAAGATTAAGGAAAGGTAAACCTACATTTCTAGCATTTGTAGACTTCGAGAAAGCATTTGACAATGTTGACTGGAATACTCTCTTTCAAATTCTAAAGATGGCCGGGGTAAAATACAGGGAGCGAAAGGCTATTTACAATTTGTACAGAAACCAGATGGCAGTTATAAGAGTCGAGGGGCATGAAAGGGAAGCAGTGGTTGGGAAGGGAGTGAGACAGGGTTGTAGCCTCTCCCCAATGTTATTCAATCTGTATATTGAGCAAGCAGTAAAGGAAACAAAAGAAAAATTTGGAGTAGGTATTAAAATCCATGGAGAAGAAATAAAAACTTTGAGGTTTGCCAATGACATTGTAATTCTGTCAGAGACATCAAAGGACTTGGAAGAGCAGCTGAACGGAATGGACAGTATCTTGAAAGGAGGATATAAGATGAATATCAACAAAAGCAAAATGAGGATAATGGAATGTAGTTGAATTAAGTTGGGTGATGCTGAGTGAATTAGATTAGGAAATGGGACACTTCAAGTAGTAAAGGAGTTTTGCTATTTGGGGAGCAAAATAACTGATGATGGTCGAAGTAGAGAAGATATAAAATGTAGACTGGCAATGGCAAGGAAAGCGTTTCTGAAGAAGAGAAATTTGTTAACATCGAGTATAGATTTAAGTGTCAGGAAGTCGTTTCTGAAAGTATTCGTATGGAGTGTAGCCATGTATGGAAGTGAAACATGGATGATAAATAGTTTGGACAGGAAGAGAATAGAAGCTTTCGAAATGTGGTGCTACAGAATAATGCTGAAGATTAGATGGGTAGATCACATAACTAATGAGGAGGTATTGAATAGAATTTGGGAGAAGAGGAGTTTGTGGCACAACTTGACGAGAAGAAGGGACTGGTTGGTAGGACATGTTCTGAGGCATCAAGTGATCACAAATTTAGCATTGGAGGGCGGCGTGGAGGGTAAAAATCGTAGAGCGAGACCAAGAGATGAATACACTAAGCAGATTCAGAAAGATGTAGGTTGCAGTAGGTACTGGGAGATGAAGGAACTTGCACGGCATAGGGTAGCATGGAGAGCTGAATCAAACCAATCTCAGGACTGAAGACCACAACAACAACAACAACATAATCAGCCAGTATAATGCATGAGTGAGACTTATTCAGGAACCTGGAAGGCTCATTGGCAGGGACTGATTACACACTGTTCGTAATTATAAACAGAGTTTTCATAAATTTGGACCAAATTTGATGTTTGACCTTGAACTTTGGTGATAGTGATCTTGACATTACATCATACTCCCCTCCCCTTCTTGCACCTTAGTCATAGGTGTATTGATTGAATGAATACAGAATGATGTAAGAGGTACTAGTGTAACCTACAGTGTATGACACAATGTGTGCTTATATTGTTTGGTGGTTCAATACATATCTGTTTCAATGATAAAGTTTTCCTAATCAAAGAAACGAGCAGTTAATTTCCTCACACGGCACGGTCTGTGTGGCAGGTAGCAGTGTGGTTCCAGTGGGGACGGCACACACCACTCTGACACGCGCAGTGACAACAAGCCCAGTGGGCCTTAATGTGAGGGTGACACAATGCTGCACCGGCAACTGCAGTGGGAGTGGTACTGCACTGCAGTCAGTTGGTGTGGTGGGGTGTGCTGTGGTATGGGGGCAGGGAAAGTGGTAATGTGTGAGTGCATAGGCAGGTAACATATCGTGGGTAGCACACTGTGCACTCCACCTGCATGGTGTACTGTGCAACGTCCTGTCTCAGTGCTGTGGGTATAAGGTGCTGTTGCCCTGCTTTGGTAGGCTGGGCCACACAGCACCACGGGCGCATGCACCAACATTGTGGTGGTGGTGACCGCTCTCTCGACACCATTGGCGCAGCAATGCTGCCTGGTGATTTGGGCACGGTGGATGAGGACGGGTCAGGTGACAGCGACAGGGTGGCGGGCATCGGCAGCAGCTCTGCTGGAGTGGATGATGGCAGTGTGAACAGCAGGGCAGCTCTTACCCTGGGGTTCCACAGCCTGCCACTTGGGTCAACATTGTTGGCCAAGGTGCCATCACTGTTGCTCGATGCCTCATAACTCTCAATGGGCCAGTGGTGTGCAAGGTCTTTGTGGGTCAAGGGTGTATGCCAGCCTCAGACGATCAGTGGAGATTGTGATGGTGGCACCTTGGAGACACGTGGAGAGCACCTTGGTATTGTGTGAGAGTATGAGGTGCAGGCCCGGATATTGTCGATGGAGTAGCAGTTGGCATGCATCCACCCTGAGCATCACGTGAGTACGTATGCCGAGGTTCTGGTATGGCTGGTGCTTGCCGTGTTGCCTGGTGGGAGGCAGTGTATGCAGCTGTATAATTGAGTTGTGGAGTTGCTGCATGAAGCCCAAAATGCAGGTTGTGGTCAGCAGGGTGTGTGGCTTGATGAGGTCACCTGGGACAGTGAGCGGCTGCTCATAAATGAGCTTGGCTGCAGATGTGCCCATATCAACTTTGTGTGCTACCCGTAAACCTAAGATGACTATAGGCAAAACGGCAGACCAAGTTTCAGGGTGGGTTTAAGTGTAACTTTTGAAGACATGTGAAACTGCTTCATCATGCCACTGGCAGCAGGGTGGTAGCACCACCATGTCCTAAAGTGCACATGTATGCCGCCAGTTTCTGCTATGATCTTAAGGGAACAAGACAGGAACTGCTATCCACGGTCCCTGGTGACATGGTGGAAGCACCCAAAATGTGAGCCCCGCATGTTTATAAAGGCCTAGGTCACTTTGCCTATGATTATGTCGGATAGCGGACAGCTTCTTCCCAACTGATGAATCTGTCGATGACAGTAAAGAGAGACTGGTAGCCATTGGATGATGGCGGGGGAACGTACAACATCCTTATGCATGTGCAAGAAGTGATGATCCACTGAGCGGAAAGAGCTAATAGTCATGCTCGTGCCTGCCATCTTTTGAACCCTGTCACAGGATGCAGGTGTGGGCCCAGTTGGTGCAGTTGCACTGGGTACTGGGCCAAATGAAACACTCCTTAATAAGCACAGCAGATGCATGGACACTAGGTTGAGCCAGGCCATGCAGGTATTTGAAGGGCTCCTTTCCAAAGTCCTGGGAGAAGGGAGAGCCAAACTGCGCTTCAAGGGGGCACCAATGTCAAACTTGACAGGTTTGTGGATGCCTGGTATCCCTCACCGTTGCAGGCCATATTTTCACCATTGCACAATTGCAGGAGCTCAGGTTGTATGTTTTGAAGCCAGCCAACTACTGCACATCTGTAGTAAACTGTACAATATATTCTTGCTGTGGGAACTGATGGGGTGATATCTGCATGCCCTGCTTGCAACTGACACCTTTTGTCAGGGGCCAGTGTCAGTAAAAACTGTAAAGTGGTGCTCCTCCACAAATGGGAAGAAGTACTTAAATGCCTCATACACAGCTAGGAGCTCTCAGTCGTATGTTTCACAATGCTGCTGTGGCTCTGTGAGCTTTGCTGAGAGAAATGCCAGAGGCTGCCAAGTCTCCTTGATGTGTTGCTGCAGGATTGCTCCTATGGCAGAATGGCTGGTGCTGGTAATAGTTGCAAGTGAGGTGTTTGGGTAGTGTTAGGCTAGGTGGGTGGTTTGCAAGGAATCATAATACAAATTGCTCAAAGCTGTATGACATTTATACCATTCAGGAAACAAGCCTGTTGCCTTTTGTGCAATTGCCCTGGAGTGTGGGCATAAGTGGCTCTTGCATGCTCCCAGCTTTCTTCAGTTGGCACCTAAAGAAATTCACCATTCTGAGGTACCTGCAGCATTCCTTGTATGTAGTGGGATACGGGAACTTAAATACAGCCCAGACCTCTCACCGAGGGGGTAGGAGCCTGCAGTCAGTAGTCTGTGCCCCCAAGAAGTCAGTCTCTGGAACACTGAAAACACACTTCTCGAGGTTGATAATGATACCTGCCTTCTTGAGGCAAGATAATACCTCCAGGAGACAACAACAGTGATCTGAGAGGTTGTGTGGTAAATCAGGATATTATCCAAGTAGGTGAAATGTACCAAAATGCAGAGGAAGACATTGTCAAGGGAAGCCCTGCCACATCTGGGCAGCATTTCAGAGCCAGAATGGCATGAAAACACTCTTGAAGAGGCCAAAAGATGTAATAATGGCCATCTTTCCCATGTCCTTGGGGGCAACCTGTTCTGCATAAATGCTTTTGTGCAGTTCACTTTGCTAAAAATGGTTACATGACACAGGTCTGAAATGACCTTAACTAGGACAGGTCACAAGGGTCAGCACACAAGACTGCAGAGTGGAGGGGGTTTGCCCAGTGACAGCAATATTACTGACAGTTTCAATTATAAGAAAAATTTAATTTATACAGATTTTGATCAGTTACTATATGGGCCCAAATTAAGCAATTTTTTTTTTAGTGACAAAGAAACAACAAGAAATGTACAGGCTCACATCATATTATTTAATAAATGGGCCACAACAGTCACTTAATTACTGATTATCCAACAAAGATTTAACTCACATTGATATTGCCTGGAACTTTAGTGCAAACACTAATTCAAATAAGGTAAAATATTTTTAAAAATGGGCTACATGATTCATAGAATTACTAATTAGCCACATGAAATCTGTCCAGAACCATTTAAATAAAATTTTGTATTTAAAAAAAAATGCATCACAGCACCCATTCAAATTATTAACTACTAAGCAAATAGTTGGCCAACACGAAAATTCATCAAGAACCGTTTGAATGAAAATTTTGAATTTAAGAAAATTCCATCACAGCACTCTTTCAAATTTAATTATGAAGTGTAAACTAGGCCCAAAATTTTACTCTTACCAATCATACAAATAAAATGAAATGTGTTTCAGAAATGACACACAAATTCAATAAAATTATTAGTTGCAGTTTTACAGCTTTGTTTTTCGACTCTTGGCAGACCAACAGGAGATCACTTGGCTGTTCCAGACATTGGCATCTTCGCAGCTGAGATAGTGACTGTTAGACTTGCAGTCAACCATGACAGTGGTAAACTGCAGGAAATGCTAGCCTGTTAAATCGGAGATGGCTTATGCCAACAGATTGTACTGAGCTTCAACAGACTAAAATTCTAAATTAACAGTTTGTAAATTACAAGACCAAACAATTTCAAGTTGAGGGAATAAAGGCCAATTCAGCTCAAAGGAACCATAATTACGTTCCTTGATTAGTTTATATGAGCAGCACCTTTACAGTAATTAGCAGTCTTCAGAATTAAAGTTATACTATGAGGAATGAGAAATTTTAAACAAGCTCAGGTGAATACATTCATCTCTGAATGTTAACAATGGCTACAAAACTTGGTGTTGTAATATCAGGCTTATAAGAGACTGCAAGCAGCCTCATAGTCACCATCATATAACATTTCCACCATAAATAATAGTCCACTCTCAAAAACATTGCCTGTATCAAGAGCCAGCTCATTATGGCACTATGTGAATCCTTATCCTCAAGCTCTACTGGGCCTTGAAAAGGAGTACCAGAAGTTCGCACTTACACACACAAAACATGCTCTTATCAGCCAGATGCCTCACTGTATTCAAAAGCTGGAACTGGCCACCTGTGATCCAGGGAAGTCTTGGATGGAAAGGCAGAACACGAAGGCTGTCAGTCCTCCCTCCTGTCTGCCAGTGATATTGGCATACAAACAAAAGCTAACACAAAGGCTGCAACTGACTGAAAGCAGCACAGTGTGTCACCCTGGCTCAGCGCATGTGATCTCCTGCATTGGCTGAAACTCCAGAAAGGACCTTCCTTCACAGTGCAGAACACATCTGCCAGCGGTCTCACTTACTTCGCCACTTTTCGTACCTTCCACATCCTCTTTCAAGCTGCTACAACCTCCTTTCCAGCTGAACTCCAACAAAGAACCCAAACAAACTAGCGAACAGAACCTTCATTTGAC
This sequence comes from Schistocerca piceifrons, assembly GCF_021461385.2. Classification (NCBI taxonomy): domain Eukaryota; kingdom Metazoa; phylum Arthropoda; class Insecta; order Orthoptera; family Acrididae; genus Schistocerca; species Schistocerca piceifrons. The sequence goes on along the minus strand of NC_060141.1, from coordinate 766,672,704 downwards.
TGCCAGTTAAAGGTCAATGCCACAGCTGCTAAAAAGTGGAACAGAGTAATGATCAGGCACCATCCTAGAATTTAGAGCCTGAACATCCCTCAACAGGGACCACATACCACCTGTTTTTTGGTCAGAGGCCCATGGGCTCTTGGAGGAGCAGGGCAAGACTGCAGTGATCAATGTCTTGATCTCAGCCCACACAGCTCTCCGTTTGTCTGATGGAAGGGGGTGGGGCCAGCAACAAACTGGCTGTCCCTGCATCATGGCAAGAGGGGAAATGTGGCAAGGAGGTCATTGAAAGGTCCAGATAGGAGAGCTGTTTGATGGAGCAAAGGGTAGTGAAGCAGGATTGACATAGGATGGAATTGTGGGAGGTGGCAGTTTGCCAGCTCAAAGAGGAGTCTGCAGTGGAAAATAAAATTGGTCGGCACCAAGGATGGGTCCATAATGTCACATGTTAAAAGTATGTGGGAAATCTCCATCAAGGCCTAGGTTGATGGATCTGGGTAGAAGCAGTAGGTTATGATTTCTGAACTGTTGGCTGCAGTGAAGAATAGTGGAGAAGTTCGATGGCAGCCAGTAGAGGATAATGACTGGTGGGAATAGATGGTAAGGTCAAAAAAAAGGAGGAAGGGTGCTTAGGAGTGTGTTTTATCAAGATAACACACGAACAGGCCCCGTGAAATCATGGAGCAGCTGGGCACACGTGTTGCTGGTTGCTGTCAGTGTTTGGGGCCCACGCACACAGTGCACAGCAGTTTTCAGCAACTTCATTGAAACACTCATGATTACCATCAATATTCACCAGCCCCACTTGTTCCCAATCCATCATCTACTACTCAGGAGAGGGTGGGCAGTGCATGGTGTGGAACGGGTGTGCACACTCCAGGGCCATGGTGAGTATGCTCACCTTACTGATAATTGTAGCAATTATCTCTGCCATATCTGTGGTGGATTCGTGGCCCCTAGGCTGCAGTAGATGATGCAGGCTGTATGAGTGGGATGGTCAGGCAAGTGAGCATTGTGATGCTGCATGATGGCGATGATGGTGCAAGGGTCGAAGGCCTAAAAAACACTGTCAATAGTGGCAGCCACTGTGGTGTCGGCACTAAGAAAATCTTGCACAGGTAAAGCTGTGCGTACTGCAGCTTGCAAATGAGCACACCAAGTTGCAATCAGCAATCTGTTGGGAAGCATTGCTGGCTTGGCCAGTGTGCAGAGGTGCAGGAGGAACTGCATATCCGAACACTCCCCTGATGAGAACAACATGCTCGTGGGCTATAACATTGATGCGGCAAGGTACTCTGTTAGCCAGGCTTGCAGGCCCTGAATTTGCCAGATTGCGAGCGGTTGGTGATAATGTCAGGTTCAGTCTGTGCAACAGGAAATACAAACTGCGTTGCATCATTTGATATAGACAAGCCTGCCAGTATTGCCTCTGCAGAAGGTAACCACAGTCATGGATCACCTATGTTGAATGGAGGCAAGTATATAGCAGCATGGGAATGCTTAGGGATGAGAGGGGCTGTGTGTGTCTGAGAAGGGACAGCTTCTGTGAACAATCTCAGGGAAGCCCGGAAGCCATCCATGTGTGCCTGCAGGTTGGATGGGGGGGCTGGGGAGGGTGGGGTGGGGGAGGGGGTTGTGCTGTCAATAGGGACTGAAACCACTTGGAACAGTGTTCCAGTATAGTTTTTCACCATGACACACTGCTCTCTTCATTAGCATTGGCCAGGTGGAGAGTTTGGGAAAGCTGTGCGATGCTTGTGACCCAGTGTGGCAAGTGGTAGCTGGGTAATTGAGAAGCATGACACTGACAACTGCTTGGTGCAGTCAGCCATGAATAGGTGCAGGCAAGGAGGGGAAAAGAGGGGGGGGGGGGGGTTTGGAGGGCAGCCTGGGTTACCTGTGTGGGAAATACATTCCTCACTGTCTTGATACACATGATCTCAACTTGGGCTGCGCACTGGTGCACACAGGACTCTGGGTCTGCAGAATGAAATATTACTGTGACAAAGAAATGTTCTCATGATTCCTTTACTGGAAATGGACACAACTGTATATAACATACTAATGCCCTCCCCCCCTCTCTCTGTCCATCTCCTCCTCCTCCCCCCTTGCTGTCCTCCTCCCCCATCCCAAAAAATTTCTCTCCATCTCCTCCTCACCACTCTCTCTGTCCATCTACTCCTTCCCCTTCTCTCTGTCTGGTTTCTTCACCTCCCCCCCTCTGTCCATGTCCTCAATTGGGAAATGAAGTCCTTAAAATGAATGTGTAAATTGGCTGGGATCATTAATATAAGGGGTACAGAAAAGACGTCTCCAGCTGCTGTATCTTGAGGATAGTACCTTAAATGACAGTTTTCTCATGTTTTTCATCTGTGAACAGGTAGCACTACAAAGTTTCAGATGATTCAGATTCCACAGTACATTAGTATTCTCATAATAAGTCGATAAGCGATAAATACAACATTCATCTTTCCTCCAAAAACTGAATGTAGCAAAGAAAACAAAACAGCACATTGTTGTGTACACAGTTTTTATTTGAAATTATGTATAAGGAGATATGTGGAAGAAACAATCTGTCTAAAGGTTTAAATGCCCTGATATCTAATTTAAAACCCATGGGAAACAAAGTGCTGTGCTATGGAAATGTGTAATTTCGTTTCCTGTGCTGAGAAAATGTGTGGATTCATTTTCTTTCTTGCAATTGGTTTTAACAAAAAATCTGTACATTGTTGTTTAAAAAATACAGGATTTTTCAAAAAGAATATATGTACTTTGAATATATAAATTTATTAAACTGTAAGACATACTTTGAAACTTGGGACACATATTTACAAATCTCTCAAGTTTAGATTACAGACATTCATTATGTCCTCCACCAGCAATAAGAACAACATCACATCAATCCTTGAATTCTTCACATACTCCATCATTACTGTTATGGCAGTATGGATCCAGTTCTTCAAATCTTCTAGGCCCCATGATAGTGTTGGTACAAAAGGAAGAAGAAGTCACAAGGCATCAAATCCAGTGACCATGGAAGCAAGCTGAGGAGTGTTAAGTCACAGGCTGTTTGATGGTCAGTCTAATGGTTCAGTAGAGCTTCCTTCAGATATTCCCATATTTTCTGAAGTCAGCGAGCGGGTGCCCCATCTTGTTGAACAATGAAAAAATGAAGTTGTCCTTGTGCTGCCTTTGAAACAACCAGGTCTGTAATGCAGGAAGATACTCATGACCATTAACCATCTTTCCATCAAAGAAGAATGGGAAAAGATGGGTTGTATAGCATACTAAACGCACTGACTTTGGGTTAGTGTCGTACGTGTTCAGTGTGTGCATGACAGTTCTGTAGTCCCCAGATTTGAGCTTTTTTCCCCAAAAACAAAGGTGTACAGTCGCTTCATCACTGAACTTTATGCTTTGTGCAAAAGTGAAAAGTGTTGTCATTATCAATAGCATTCTGAAACTCGTCAGAAAATGCCACATGTTTGTATTTGTCATTATGACATAGAGCCTGTAAAAACTGTAACTTTTAAAGCTTCATAACCAAGCAACATCTCAAAACATGCCAAATTTTCAGTTGTAACTCCTGTCTCACACGACAAGTTGATTCTGTAGTACTAAGTTGGAAATCTGTCTTATTTCGTGCAACATTTTCTTTGGAAACTGGAGGGCAGGCAAGTCTCTTTCCTTTATATACCCATCCTGTTTTTACAAACTGTTGATACCATCTGCAAATGTTCCATCTGTTCGGAATTACACTTCACAAACTTGGGAACACAAAATGATTTCTCCCACAAAGTAGCCATTTTGCAACAAGTAAAGCTAACAAAGCAAACAGAAGGCAATCAGCATTTAGTGGCAATGAATATTCCTCCAGTAACCAGACAGTGACACAGCAATAGATAGTTTTCACAGCATAATACTTTGTAATATGTATATTTGTATATAGTGATGGGAGATTTCAATGCACAGGTAGGCAAAGACAGAAGGGATTTGAACAAGTATTGGGATGTTTTGGATATGGAAGGGGAAAGACTCCTGGATTTGTGCCAGTGGAATGGAATGAAAATGGCGAACAGCTGATTTATGAAGAGAGAAAGTCATGTTATCACCAGATACAGTTGGGATGGAAGAACCAAGAGTGTAATTGATTATATTCCAGTAGATAGGGAATGGGGAAAGATAGTAACAAATGTGAAGGTAATTCCAAGTGTGAATGCAGATGGAGACCATAGATTACTGGCAGGACAATGGAAAATGAATCAGTTTGTGAAAAACAGACAACAGAAGAAAGTGATGAGGATACGGGATTGGAAACTGAAGGAGAGTGAAAGTACTGAGGAGTACAGAGAATTAATAACACAAAAATTTTCAAAAGAAGTTTTCTGTGATGTAGAAAAAGAATAGAGTTTATTCAAAGACACTTTAGTCGAAGCAGCACAAAAAGTATGTGGTAGAACATCTGGAAAGGAAAAAGTAAGACAGACAAGTTGGTAGGATGATACCACAATCCAAGCAGTTAGAAGAAAAAATGGATTGTGGAGAAAGTAGTGGAAAACTAAAAATGATGAGGATCATAAAAGATATATAGAGGAAAAGAAGAAATGCAAAGAAATAGTGGAAACAACAAAGAAAAAGTCATGGGAAGAGTTTACCAAAATATTTGAAGAAGATGTGTAGAGCAATAAGAAAATGTTCTATAAAATGATGAAAAATAAAAGAAAGGTTTCTGAAGTACCAGTAAAGATGGAAACAGAGAATGGTACTGTGATTGAAGATCCAGGGAATATTAAAGATCTCTGGAAAGAACATTTTAAGAAACTATTAAACACTGAGGAGCAGATACATGAGGAAACAACAAATAATGGAGAAACTGAGAGAAGTTGCATGGGAAGAAATGGAAATAGCTGGGAAGAAGATGAATGGGGGGAAGCCCCAGGACCTGATTAAGTATCAATGGTTGTGATGAGAGCAGCAGGTCCAGTGGAAATGCAGTGGCTGTACAGAGTATTGTCATGTGTGTGGAGACAATTGGAGGAGACATTATTCCCATCTTCAAAAAAGGCAATAAAAGACTTTGTAAGAACTACAGAGGAATAACCCTTATGAGTCATACAGCCAAGATTTTTGAAAGAAATTTACCAAATTGAATAAGTAAAAAGACAGAAAAGAAGCTGAGTGAAGAACAGCATGGGTTTATGAAAGGAAGAAGCACGATCAACCTGATATTTTCTACCTATCAACTGGTAGAAAAAAGTTGGGAGTATAACAAAAGGGTGGTAATGGTTTTTATATACATCAAAAAGACATGTGACTCAGTTAACAGGGAAAGAATCTGGGAAGAAATGAAGAAGACAGGTATAGAAGGTAGATACATTAATGTAATACAGACAATGTACAGAGGACACAATTGTAGAATTAGAACACCATTGGGAAACTCTGAATACTTCAAAATAAGACAAGGACTTAAACAAGGAAGTATTCTATCTCCTGCACTTTTTAATGTTGTGATGGAGGGAGTGAATAGGACAGTTAAAGATATACTAACAGAAAAATACAGATGATTTTTGCGGATGATATCGTAATATGGGCGATAAAGAGGTAGGTGTACAGTTACAACTTGATCTGTGGAAGGAAGTAATGAAAAGGTATGGATTAAAAATAAATAAAGATAAGAGTGAAGTAATGGTATTTGGAAGAGGCAAAGGGATCAACGAGAATATTGGTTCAAATGACTCTGAGCACTACGGGACTTAACTTCTTAGGTCATCAGTCCCCTAGAAATTAGAACTACTTAAACCTAACTAACATAAGGACATCACACACATCCATGCCCAAGGCAGGATTCGAACCTGCGACTGTAGTGGTCGCGCGGTTCCAGGCTGTAACGCCTAGAACCGCTCGACCACCCTGGCCGACAACGAGAATATTACTTTGAATGGAGAACCCCTCAGTGGTAGACAGTTTCACTTATTTAGGGAGTGAAATATTTAGTGATGGAAGAATAACCAATGAAATTAATAGGAGGTTACAGGAGGGAAGCAATTTCTACCAAACAATAAAACACCTGATTTGGAATAAGGAAGTTTCAGAAAAACCAGAACTCCTTAAGTCTAAGAGTTATTACTTCCCTATTGTCACCTATGGAGGAGAAACATGGACAATGACAGAAAGGGACTGGAACAGACTGCAAGCAGGGGAAATGAAATTTCTCAGAGCAGTTAAGGGAAAAACAAGAATGGACAGAGTAAGGAATGTAGATATTAGAAAGGGCCTTACAACAAGAAAGTTATGAGAGAATAAATAAAAAAAAAGAGATTAAGATGGTACGGGCATGTTAAGAGGATGCATGGCCAGAGACTTCCCAAAATTATGGAAGAACTAAAGATGGATCAAAAAGACCTAGACAGCACCCAAGAACACAGTGGAAAACAGGAGTGAGAATATCAGTGCAAAGGAGAAATGTGACCTGGCAGCAAGTGGAGGAAGAAAAGTGGTGGGAGGACTGAGCCAGTGGAGAGGTCTCGTCAGCACGTAGACCTGGCAATAGCTGGAGCAGGATCCGGATACAACAACAACAATACTTTGTAATACATATACTCTTTTTGAAACACCCGTTATGTAGTCAGTGTCCATCTGAATGTTAGTGTGGAGTATCATGTAACAATATGACATAAAATGGTCAGAACTATTCATGATTTTTGCTAACATTGTTTCATGTACTTACGTATACTTAAAAAGTGTACAGCCAATGTTTGAATGCTTATTAGAGCATCAGGTAAAAATCTGAATAACTTTTCTAGATTTTTGCTAGCATCATTTCCCCAATATGTCTCATTTATTTATTCATTTACCATATATATTTAAAAAATATGTAGCCTATGTCCACCCAGAAATTTATTAGAGTACCTTGTAAAAATAAGAAATAAATGGGTGAAAAACTTCTCAAGATTTTTATTTCCAATGTTTCCCATTTATGTATTACATACATATTTATGTACAATATACATTAAAAGATATGTATGTTCATATAAATGTTTCTTAGAGAATTGTCTAAAAATTTGAAGTAAATCAGCCAAGAACTTTTTGGGCTTTCTGATAATGTTTGCTCTTTATGTACTACCTATACATACACAGAGCCTATATCTGTCCAAATTTTTATGAGAGCATCGTGTAAAATTTTCAAATAAATTGGTCAACAACTTTTTGAGATTTTTGCTAACAACATTTCCCTTTTATGTATTACATATATACAGGGCTATTACAAATGATTGAAGCGATTTCATAAATTCACTGTAGCTCCATTCATTGACATATGGTCATGAGACACTACAGATACATAGAAAAACTCATAAAGTTTTGTTTGACTGAAGCCGCACTTCAGGTTTCTGTCGCCAGAGCACTCGAGAGCGCAGTGAGACAAAATTGCGACAGGAGCCGAGAAAGCGTATGTCGTGCTTGAAATGCACTCACATCAGTCAGTCATAACAGTGCAACGACACTTCAGGACAAAGTTCAACAAAGATCCACCAACTGCTAACTCCATTCGGTGATGGTATGCGCAGTTTAAAGCTTCTGGATGCCTCTGTAAGGGGAAATCAACGGGTCGGCCTGCAGTGAGCGAAGAAACGGTTGAACGCGTGCGGGCAAGTTTCATGCGTAGCCCACGGAAGTCGACGAATAAAGCAAGCAGGGAGCTAAAAGTACCACAGCCGACGGTTTGGAAAATCTTATGGAAAAGGCTAAAGCAGAAGCCTTACCGTTTACAATTGCTACAAGCACTGACACCCGATGACAAAGTCAAACGCTTTGAATTTTCGGCGTGGTTGCAACAGCTCATGGAAGAGGATGCGTTCAGTGCGAAACTTGTTTTCAGTGATGAAGCAACATTTTTTCTTAATGGTGAAGTGAACAGACACAATGTGCGAATCTGGGCGGTAGAGAATCCTCACGCATTCGTGCAGCAAATTCGCAATTCACCAAAAGTTAACGTGTTTTGTGCAATCTCACGGTTTAAAGTTTACAACCCCTTTTTCTTCTGCAAAAAAAACGTTACAGGACATGTGTATCTGGACATGCTGGAAAATTGGCTCATGCCACAACTGGAGACCGACAGCGCCGACTTCATCTTTCAACAGGATGGTGCTCCACCGCACTTCCATCATGATGTTCGGCATTTCTTAAACAGGAGATTGGAAAACCGATGGATCGGTCGTGGTGGAGATCATGATCAGCAATTCATGTCATGGCAGGCTCTCCCGACTTAACTCCATGCGATTTCTTTCTGTGGGGTTATGTGAAAGATTCAGTGTTTAAACCTCCTCTACCAAGAAAAGTGCCAGAACTGCAAGCTCGCATCAACGATGCTTTCGAACTCATTGATGGGGACATGCTGCGCCAAGTGTGGGAGGAACTTGATTATCGGCTTGATGTCTGCCAAATCACTAAAGGGGCACATATCGAACATTTGTGAATGCCTAAAAAAACTTTTTGAGTTTTTGTATGTGTGTGCAAAGCATTGTGAAAATATCTCAAATAATAAAGTTATTGTAGAGCTGTGAAATCGCTTCAATCATTTGTAATAACCCTGTAATTATATACCATACATATTTAAATAGTATGTTGCTGAAAGTTTCTTGCAGTGTAGTGTAAATACAGGAAAAAATCAGAAAAGAAATTTTCAAAATTTTTTATTAGCTATGTTAAATGGTAACTTATTATACTAGCATAGATATAGATTTTTTTATACATCAAATAAATGCAAATATCTTAAGTAAATCAATAAAGAATTTTACCAACCACATATATTTCTTAAAGAGCAGCATATGTCCGACTGCATTTTTATTAGAATAATGTGTAAAAAAGTTAAGTAATTTCAAGATTTTTGTTAACAACCTTTCCCATTTATGTAATGTAGATATATTTATATACCATATGTATTTAAAAATGTGTAGCCTATGTCTGTCCAACATTTATTATAGTATCATGTAAAAATCTGAAGTAAATGACTCAAGAAGTTTTCAAGGTTTTTAGTAACAGTGTTAAACTACAACTTGTCTTATAACTTTTTGAGGTTTTTGGTAACAATATTAAACTAGAACTTGTCTTTATATAGTAGTATAGAAAGTAGGTTTACATAGGATAAAGTATTAACTTGATCTGTACACAAAAAACACTACTATTATTCACATGGTACTGGATCTGGTGTGCATACCAAAGTGAAACTAAATACTTGCTTGAAGATGTCCATATAACCGTATGCGTGGTTATATGGGGCTGCCTGTACTTGTCTTAAAGAGGGCAGATGCCAAACCACAAGTAACTCAGGTTGGGTGACACACAGTTGCTGCTCACAGTTTGAGGCACTGTTTATTACAGACAAACCCATTGATAAGGCACTAAGCAATCTATAGCTTGTGAACAAGCTTGTAGTGATCTATGTACTGTATGATAAATACACCAACAAATAGTTACAATCAGACTGGTCACAAGGATTATTATCATGAAAACAAAACTCTATCATGCACTCGTAATACTAAAGGAGGTGGACAAAGTGACCATGGATGAATTTACACTAAGCTTAATCATGCACAACACAAGCAATACAATTAAATATTCTCACTACAGAGGTGAGGAAAATGGCACACCATCTGCGAGGGTACATTTACAGACTAATACTGTAACATATGAGACACACAGTAGACAGACAGATAAAAGGACAAGCCATGTATGAATTTACTCTATAATAATTACAATGTGAGCAAGGCAATATGATTAAATCCTCTCACTAACATGGAGAAGGAAATGACTGATTAGTACTGTAAGGACAGTGCACATGCGCATTCCTTTGATAATCTGAGTGGCAAGACCGACAGGGTCCGCCAGACCTTAGGCATTAACATTTGGGATTCTGTGAAGCAGAGAGCTGTAAAAATGAAGCTGCTTGGCAGTGCATAAGGATCAGTCACAAAACTTGGTCTTTAAGCACTCTGCCACTCTCTCTTGATAATGGGCACTGATGACCGTAGCAGTCTGGTCCCTTTACTCCCACAAACCAACCAACCATCTTGATAATGCTTCCATATGTCAGCAATTACAGTTTGGCCCAAGCGGGCAGTTCTGACTCACCAGCACTGTCTTCACTTCACTCTTACCTATCTGGATCATTGTTATGGCAAACTGTCAAATGTTCATTCTTCTAATACAAATTGCTCTGGAATTAGGATTCAGTAAATATTATCTTGTTTGAACAAAGATGCGAGTCACCCAGCATCGATGTGGAAAGTGCCTTTCTGTAAAAATCCCAAACCGCAGCAAAGAAATGCATGGCAAAGAGAGATTCCAACTCTTGGGTCCACTTTTGCTTGTGTCCCAATCTGACATTGAGCAACATGTCATCTGCTGCTGAATGTTGCAATAGACAGACGGCAGTTACATACACACAGTAGTGCATCGCCACAATGTGGTACCAACTTCTATTCCCGAGCTGAATTTGTTAATTGCCTTATCTACGGAGAATGCCGTACAAAGCCTCACAAATGAAGTTCTGGCAGAACTAAACAAGATAAATTATCCTGCTGAAATATTTTATGATCTTCCCAAAGCTGTTGATTGTGTTGAGAACAAAACTTTACTTGGCTAAGTAAAATGTTAATGGCATTTATGACATCCTTACTGCCATGGACAGAGATCTTACTTTGATTACAGAAAATAATGTGTCACATTTGCAGACTGTATTACAGGAAGCAAACTATCCTCAAAGTGGGAAACATAACATGTGGAGTCACACAAGAGTTGGTATTGGATCTGCTCTCATTATTAACATACATAAATAGTTTTCAAATGACTTTAAAGTAATGTTTGCTGGTGTCACAAGTATACTAATCAAGGGTCCAAAATCAGGTTTACTAAACAGTCTCGATGGTAAGTGAATAGGCTTCTGACTTGATAACACCAAACAGTTTGTCTTAACCTAAGATAGACTTATTATGCAGTTTCATACATGTAAAGAAGTCCCACTAGTATCAGGAATATGACTTAATGATCACACAGAAAATCAAACAGTTTTATGGGCACAACTGGACTACACATTAAAAGTTAATCATCATATGCATGAATTACTCAAGGAGCTCATTTTGGCACATTTAGGTGTTAGAATCATCTCTGAATGAATGTGCAGACCTGTATACAAGGGTGTTGATTTAATTTACATATTTTCAGTCCCTGTGCTTTTATAAAATAAACCTATGGCTAATGCAGCTTAAATAAGCGTTTATTCAACTGTAAGTGTACCGGTACTGTGTAAAGTGGATAACTGAACAACTTGCAGAGGCCACTTTAATGAGCTTGGAACTCTTCCACTAACTTTCTGGTACATCTACTCCGTAATGGTTTTTGTTGCCGATTGTAAAATCAAATGCAGCTGAACTATGATTTTCACTATCACAAAACAGGACACACAAATAATTTTCATGTGGACATTGCTTCCTTGACTATGGTTCAAAGTGGATTTGTGTGTTCTGGTGCAAAGGCATTCAGTAGGTTCCCATGTAACATAAAACAAGGAATTAGGAGTCCCTGATAATTCAAAACAAAATTAAAATCGCACCTCATGGACCATTCTTACAAATTATCTAGATTGAAGAATTGGAAATTCCTTTAGCTAAAGGCAGTTGGAATTGTTTCTATAGCTGCATGAGAGATAGTAGTTTATTGTAAATAGGTATCTGTTTCACACGTATGTAACTATTCACTTTTGAAGGTATGAAAGTAATCAGATAAGTGCGAAGCTACCAGTAGAAGATTAACAACAGCTATTTGATGTAACTGAAGCAGCTATTTACAGACTGGCATATTTTCTTACAATTTATTAAGTTAAATTTATCTGGCACAAACACATTTAGTATTAAGAAATATAATGTAATTTATTCGTAATACCTTGACAGATTTAGAAACTTAAGAGATGCTTCTCTTTTGTAAATGTATCTTTTGACTCATTTGATATCCCTTAAGGTTCCCCTTGATGTGATCTGTGTGAAGAGATGAATGAATTAATGAGATCTCATAACCTTTTATACTTTATTTTGACTTTCATTTCAATCAGTATCATATTCAATGTTGATCACACAACATACTTATTTCTATGTTGTAAACTGTACTTTTAATAGAATCACAACCCGAGAAATCTTTGCTCATTTGTTGGATATGATGTTGCCATATCTTTTATTTCCACTTCATCAAGCTAAATAAGAAAACATACCATGTCTTGTGTTTTTCAAGTTAGCCAAAGTATTTTTGGGTATCCAACCAGGTTCACAGTTCCATTTTTATGCAAAGTACAGCATGTCTCGCTAAGTAGTTCATAAGTTTGCAGTTGTATACAGTTGTACTTTGGTGATATGAAGCTTGCCCCATATATTATCCTTTAGCAAACTGCATGGGTTTACTCAAAGTTCAGTAAGACTTTCATTGGTAAATCTCCACATATCCCACTTCAACTCAGTTCATTACCAAACCCGCTACACTATGTCTGGTGTACATCTGCAATGTAGATTATTGTTCTGATTTCAGTAACCATAACTGGTAATGACTGTGTGAAAATTCTTTCTTCATGAATCCCTGAAGTTAAAACCAAAAAGTGTCAAGTGATGTGAACAAGGTAGTGATGCAACTGACACAGATCAGTGTATTCACCAACTTGGTAATCGATCACTGACAGACCATTGACTTTATTAAGGTATTGTGGCAGTGTGCAAACTTGTTGAAATGTTACATCCTCATCTACATGTGTGATTAAAAAGTTTTTCAGATCTGGGATTTATTGCAATAAATTTAGATGCAACTGCTACATAAAGTCATTATTGAAGCACAAAATATTTTCCAGCTCTGTGAGTCATCACAATAAATTTGTATACAGCTTCAAAGTTAAGTCATTATTGAAGCATCTTATATTTTTGTGTTGTTGGTGAGACCATTAACCTGCTTGGTCACCCAAAATTATATCATCTATACACTCATTTACTCCTGATCTTAAATAATTTGTCTTAATGCTCTCTGGTACTGCATTAGTTTCAAAAATTAACCATCCACATTGCAGTACATCATACATTTAGATTGGAATGGTATACTGTCCTGTACTTGGCAAACCAGTGTTCTACAATGAGAGAAATAAAGCTTTACAATCAATAATGAAAACTGTCTCTAACTTTACATCATAGCAATTGAATTCAAATTTTGTCATTGTATTCTTCATTTTTATGTTCACCATATTGTTATCCTATTTTTGTGGCCATATTTATATTAATTGCCTGGGATCACAATGAAGTCTTTTTACATCATTTTCCTCCAGTAACACGCACAAAATGAAAAACTCTAAAACCTTGTAAACTTCAGTGATTAGGTCACAATATGAATGATTAATTTTACTTAAAAGGACTCATTAATAAATATACTTTTGTTTGCTTTGCAAGGTTGGAATAAACTACCAGCCCCCAACTGAAGTGCCTGGTGGGGATTTGGCTAAAGTGCATCGTGCAGTGTCAATGCTAAGCAACACAACAGCCATTCAAGAAGCATGGGAGAAACTTGACAGAAAATTTGACTTGATGTACGAAAAACGTGCCTTTGTACATTGGTACACACGAGAGGGTATGGAAGAAATGGAATTCTCTGAAGCCCGTGAAGACCTGGCTGCTCTTGAAAAGGACTATGAAGAGATTGCAGTTGACACTGAACCCACACCTGTTGATAGTGAATACTAACTTTTCCACATAAAAAGTATGGTAAGTGCAAGAAATAGTGAAATAATGCATTATAATTTTGTGAATACACCCAAGTTCTCTCATATTGATGTCCTTGTTACAGATGCTGCAAAGAGATCCTGACAAATATAATCAGAGTGTACAAACAAAAGAAATGTGGGCTTTACACAAAGATCTGTGCGTGCTTCCATCATACTGCATCACGTTAGGTGTAATAGCACAATATCACAGGCTGTCTAGATCTGCAAGCATTCCACCCATACTTTCTCCCAGATTTACTGAAGGTCTTATTCCTGTATGCCATTAGTCATGTTTGGCTCATTTACCTTTTTCTTGTACTTATACTGTGGAGAGGTGAGACGGAATAAAAACTTTTATCTACATTTTTTGGCAGAAGGTTGAAAAGAAACTGTGTTTTTGAGTGGTGATTTTGTGTCCTCTTTTTTCATATTAAATCATTAAAGTATATTTGACTTGTAAATTTTGTGTTTTGTGAAATACGATAACTGTTTTAGCTATTATATCTGCTGCATATGCCCTTGACAACATAATAGTAGCTGCAGTAAATAACAGCCAGAGTGAAAGTCCGGCACAGCTCTGACATGAAAGAAGTACAACATGCCTTTTTCCAGCTAACATTAAGAACACAGAAAAGAAGAATTGTTCTAATTATTGCACTAAATCTCTCACTGAAAATAGTAAAGAACTCAAACATGATGACACTTGACCCTGAGTTTTTTAAAAGGGACCTATATCTTAAATGGAAAAATTTAGAGAGACAAAACAGTTTAATTTCCTTTACAACCACCATATCCAAAGGGGAATGTTATTCTCAAATAATTTATTACATTATACATTATCCCTGCATGTGATGGCAGTATTCTGCTGCACTGACTGACAATCTAATGTGCAAGTTGTGTGTGTCATTGCACCATTGTTTTATAATACCCAATGTCAGTACATGGTTCAATGTCAGATTCTTGAAGTGGTTCAAGAATCTGACATTGAACCATTTATTGTCACTGGGCACTGAACCGCTTTCTTTGAGTCCAGCCACTTAATCCATGAGCCATGTCTCATCATCAACAGGCTATTTGTGACCATATCATTGCTCTTGTGGAAGAAGGGAATTTGACTGCACCAGAGTCTGGGGCACAGTCATCTTGCAGTGACTGTTCGTCTGTGGCAATTTGGGACTAGATGAGCTCCCATGGGCTTGAGATGCTTCATGGGAGAGATGGCCGAATTTTTGCTGCCCTGTTGTAACATAACCTTATTTACCTGTTCTAATATGCCTCTGGTAGCTGTGCTTCTGTAAAATTTGGCTCAAAAGTGATTGTCAAAAGTAAGCTATTTTAAATGATATGGCTCCACACCAGGTTTACAGTCCAAAACACTTTAATTGCTCTTTGATGTTAAATAACTAGTGCCTTATGACCAGATTGTCTCTCATCTAACATAACTTATGCACAGATAAATTGTTAATTACATGCTGCACTCAGTTGATATCCTTTTGTAATCATGATTTTTCAAGTGCAGTAACCTAACACAGACATACTGCTTCACAAGAATTAATGTGTGGCAAGTAAATCATTAACACATTCACCAATTGCACTGTCCTTCCAAGTAGATAGTCATATCAAAATGAAAATGATGTGCAGAGTAAGTATAATTTGGAGATAACATCACAGTTTACAGTTTGATCCTATTGTCGCCTACTATTATCAGTGTAGATGATCATTATTGAAGTCTGACAAAGTCCATAATAATACTTACACATTTACTGTCCAATTAATCTTCAGAAACACTAACTAAATTGTAGAATGATCTCTCGGATATGAAATTCAGATAAAACTTGGCACATTATACTAGATGTAATTTTTGCCAACTTGTCTGCATACATCGTGCAGTAATTTTGGTCACAGGTCTTGCTCATATTGTAACCTTCTGCAGACTGACTGAAATGGCTTCCAACAGCCTCTCTTCTACAAAATTACAATAATTAGAACTACATTTATCTATTGTTGTTGACTGCAGTTTTACAAGTTACAATTAAAAATTTGTTTCTGAACGAATGAATAGTAAAGGAAGATTCTTCTAAATGTATACTTTTAGAGAGAACAGTAATTTTTATTGAATTATGCTGACTAGTTTGCGAATATTCTATTTCAGGAACAATGTTTTAACTGTGAATGCTAATTGCTTTGAAAGTAAATGAGTGTAAAAGTTGCTGACGTATTTCCAACATTAGCGGTATGGATACTTCATTTATTTATAAGTACTTTTTACTTACTTTATCAGTAAGTACTTTATCATAACAATCGGTTATATGTTTACACATGAACAATGATAATGAACTTCTACATAATTGGTATTTGTAATTAGCACAGTTTTAGGTAACCTAATTATACTTATGAGTTCTAATTAACCAAAAGAACATAACAGATAACAGAGTTAAGTTGCCTAAGCCCTGAGTTAATATTCAAGATGTTTGGTACTGTGCCCATGTCATAAAAATAACACTATTGAAGATATATGAAAAAAAAATTGGACAAAAGAAAAATACAAAGGGGAAAAGATTACACCTACCTTGTTACACAGTATATTCATATTATTTGTAATGTTGTCAATATGACAATTATTATTCTGAGGAATTTTTTGTTCCTAGCAGGCTCAGTCTTACAAAACAGAAGTTAGCTAAGATGCAACAGCAGTTTGTTGCTGAATGGAATGAGGTTTCTCCTCTTGACTGACCTCCCATGCCAGATCTCAGCCCCATTGAAAATGTATGGGCATAGATGAAACAGATCATGCAAAGCAACTGGCCTCATCCCACACCAAGAACCCACAGTAAACTTTGAAAAGTTACCTTAACAGCCTGGGAGGATGTGGCAGAAAATGAGATATTTATTGCTCATCTTATAGAGATAAAAATTCAGTCTTATGGAATGGAAGAAATTTCATTGTAGGGACTCCTTTCCTTGCAGAATGAAGATGGTCGTAGCTGTGGAATAGAATATTAGGCAGTAAAAAAAAAAAAAAACATGCTGTTGCTCTTTTGAGAGAAAAAATATTATTATGAACTAAGAAGTGTGCATTCTGTAATTTTCGTATTTCTATAGATTAAACAAATTACTTCAGTAAAACAAAAACACGATTAGCAAAAGTAGGATACAATCTGAAACCTGCAGTTGTGCAATTGCCTTTTAGTCTGTCGACTACGTCACCAAACTACAAAGTCTCCATATGAAATGCTATGATATTCACGTATTTCTTACTTTTATTCCACACTTGACTTCATGTCATTACTTCAAGTGCCTTTTCCACATCTGAAATCCAATGAATGACAAGGGCAGAGTTTCTTGGGTGTTTTTATGGTATGCATGCTTTGGAGTGCCAATTACACTCACAATTACAACTGTTCTTAACTTTTATGAGCTATACTGTACATTCTGTAACGTGATGGGCTCTGGAGTAACATGGAGAGTAATTGAAATTTTGGCCACCACACTTTTGTACAGTGAAACATATGTTCAGCTGCATTTTAAATCACATGATGCTTTTAAAATCCACTGAGAACATTTTACTGTTCGCTTCAAAATTGAAAGCACATCTGTATGAGTATACTGCTTTCAGTACCTGCTTCAGTCATTGAAAGCACAGCTGTTTCTTTTAGTGACTTATACACTGTGCTTCTCGGATTTAAATATTTAATGAGGGCCAGAATTTTCCATCAAATGCAATACAATTACTAGCCAATTTCTGAAGATTCACATGAAGTATGAACAGTTTTCAGATATCCTACATGTGGTGATTGAGTCCCAAGAATATACTCGATCTTCTGTCAGGTGCGCCAGTCATCTCATAAACACAAAATATATTTTAGTAGTGTTTTAGTAGTGGCTGTTGCTCTGTTTCTGCGCTCTCTCTCTCTCTCTCTCTCTCTCTCTCTCTCTCTCTCTCTCTCTCTCCTTTGTGTGTGTGTGTGTGTGTGTGTGTGTGTGTGTGTGTGTGTGTCTGAACTCACTGAACTACTAGTAGACCAATGATTATGAAAAGATAAAAACCGTCAAATGCCAAATGCAGTTGCTCAAGACAGTGATCCACATTCAAACCAACTTTTAAAATCACAACAGCGTCTCAGAAATTAAGTATGCTCAAGGCTTTCAGAGATCCTAGTAACTAAAATTACAACAGTCAATAAAAGTTAATTCTTTTAGCTTTACCTTTATCACATCACTAACATGATAAATGATTAAAACTTCATTCATTCAGTCACTTGTTAGTGGGCCTACCACCTTTTACAGAGTCATTACTGCTACCTGGTGTTGCTGTTACACAATCTGCCGCTCACCGCCGTGTCTTCTGCCAACAGCCAACACTGCAATTGATTATTCAGCCTTTGCAAAGGCACACTATTACTTGGTTTCTCCTTTTGCAACACTGTTGTATCTTACCTGCCTGCTGAGTAATATTTCTGTTTTTTCAATGACTGTGTTGAGCAAGAATAGGTAATCAACAAATGAATACAAGATTTCAGTTGCTTATCAACCTGTTGCAACTGCACTATTTTAAGTTAAATACAAAATTGAGATGTTACTCTTGTAGCTGAATTGAAGATACGAAATTTTGGAACTTTATTTTGCTAATTACTTTATTTGAAAATTGTAATCTTTACTGTTGTTATTCTCACACAGAGCTTTCTTGTCATAAATGTTCTTATGTTAATTACACATGTCTATGTCTCTTCTGTATAAAAAAAAGCACCTTCTGTTTATTTCATACATTCTTCAAAAAAATTCACTTTCCCTGTGCCGTTAATTAAAAAATTCTGCTGTTCAGTGTTCCATGGAATTCTTTCTGAAGGAGTCCATATTTATTGTCTTTGGTCACTTCATTGCCCTTTGTTGAGTAATGTAGCAACTGCTCTCCACACACTGCTCTGCTGTGGCACTCACAGAGCCTTCTTTGTCTAGTCATAATATTTTTTCCAGCCAGAATCCATAGCAACATATTAATAACATAACAAAATTAATTATAGAATCTAGTTTTTGGTCTTCATACATACATACATTCATCACTCATTCTCAGATAAAAGTTAAAAGGATGGTAAATTTCATGTAATATTCTGACACCTTGATGAAAAATGCTAATCTTTATGCTTTTGTGGCATTTGATGAAATAAAAGGTAGTCCTTATGTTTTCAGTGCCGCTGAACATAGAAATGGTCATTAATACATGAGTTTGACTATAGCTTCCAAAGAGATTTCAGCTTTTCTTAATTATCCTTAAAAGCAAATACCAGTTTTCATATTACTGCGGCTCCTTGAAGTATAGGTGGCACAACTGCTTTGCCTGCCATTTGAATAGGATTGCCAGTCATTTTCTGAAAATGAGCTAACATCGAATCACTCTCCTTTTCTTGGTACTTTTCTGGATCTTAATGAAGGTCTCCCCTCATGTTCACTGCTTACTACGCCACAGTTTTTGGGCAAAACATCGAAGTGTGAATGCAAGAGGGAGCTACATTGTACAGTGTACATCTCAGTCCCTCATAGCATTACATAATTTCGATTATGTTCTTAAATTAGATTAATACTTGTTTCATAAATCACGAATACAACACTTCAAAATGACGTGGAACATGTTAATTTTAAAAAATGTTTCTTTACATGACAGGTATATTAACAGCTTTTCTACCTTTGTACTTGTGAGGAAAGTGGTGAACACTAGAAATAATAAGTAAGAACATTACTGAGATATTCATCCTTGAATATATCCACAGATCAATGAAAACTCTCCCTTTTTGAGACAATGAAATGTCTTGTGCGATACAAATATGCTTCCTGTCTTCATAAGGCTAAGTTTCACATAAATAGCAGAGAGTAGAACTTTTCCTGATTTATAAATAGTCATAATGTAAATTGTGTCACCAATTACACTGTCCCAATTTTTTATATAATCACAGAGCTACTCCTGCTTTATTGTAGATGTTAATTTAAAACCAAATTACTTACATTTTGGTCTGCAGTGGCAACCAGCACTTTGATAGCCTTGTGCAATTTACAAGCACTGCTGGCAACATAAAATCGTCATGGCTCAGAATCTCACACTATTATATCAAAAAAACTGTATCTTAGAGCTATCAGCTCAGTATTTCACTCTTTCTTTTCATTCGAAAAGAAACTATTCAACTTGGTTGCAAAATTCATGATGCAATGAGACTTCTGCTAACTATATTCACCATTAGACATTTTGCCAGCTGCCATATTAATGCAGTACATCAAGGTTCAGGGTATGTTGAAGTGAAATGGTAATTGGAGAAACTGTTTCGTTTTAATTATTGTCAGTATTTTTATTAAAGGAAGAAAAATGAATTCTCTCACTCCTCAGATCACAATTATTGCTCTGAAACTTTGGACTTACTTATCGCATGAAACTTTTACAATTTAATGGCAGCTGAACACTCTGTTAATTATTTGGCAAAAAAATTGTTACTCAGTTGAACAAATTGAACAACATTAGGGTTTGTTGTCATGTTTAAATAACACTACTGTCTCAGATCATTAGAATGATAATTACATTTTTATATATATGGTGTCTGTTCTTTCGGACACTTGAAAATTTGGGTCTGGCGGGAGGTGTTCTAGGTTAGTCTATGCAGTTGCAATGACCACTGTCTCCAGATGGTGCAGTGGTCAGCGCATCTGCCTAGTAAGCAGGAGATCTGGATTTGAATCCCAGTCCAGCACAAATATTCAGTTTTCCCCATTGATTTAAATCCGTGTCCACTGGCAGTGAATGGCGTTAATTACTTTGTGTCTTAAGTTATATTTTCGTTGTCCAGCAGACAAAAAGAAATATTATGTACTCACAGTTATGTGACACATCAAATTCAAATCACTGTAATTGCAAAAATAAAATATGAATTTCACAAATAAAATTTGTGTAATGTCATTTAGAAGAGAGAGCAGATAAAAACTCATTACATTTCATGAGACACACATTACCTCCTCCAAAATTATAAGACAACGTTATTACAGACAACGAAGGCTGCTGTCTCGAAGATGAGTGTTAACGGGTATGACATGTGTATTATTCTGTATGCTTAAATGTTGTACTCTTATTTTCAGTGATGTGGTGAAAGATCTTTGCTGTGTAGCAACTACATCTGTGAGTAAACATGGTGGAAGTAGTTCAGCTGGTCCTTGTCAGATGTCATTCAGGGTAACAAGGAAAGAAAAACAGGCATTAGTATCACCTTATTGGTATAAATACGTTGTAAATTAATGGCAGTTTTATCAAATAAAGTAATACAGAAGTGTTACCCCAGATATCTCTCCCCCCCCCCCCCCTCCCTTCTGCTTTCAGAGGAATAGAATATGATTGACACATTGTTGTTAAATCACTACGTAATGTCCGCTCACACTATATCTCTCTTGCAGACTGGTTCATTACATTAATTACAAAACTGCCACTAATGCCAAGAATTTTGTGCTCAGTAGCTTATGCTGCCACTTGGGTAGTCAGCTCTACTTTCGGCCACAGTTTAGTTGTGGCCATTCATTTGAGTGGGCAGTTAGATAGTTGGTAAAATGCAAAAGATACAGTAGAGCCAGCATATAGCATTACTACTTTCACAAATGCTCCTATCTCTGACATGGTAGGATACAATTTCTTGAGCTTGCTGAGTGAGTCATTGTCATCTTGTAGAATCAGGTGTACTGCCAGTGGTCTCCATCTTTCCAGCATGATACACTGATGCTGTAACTTGGCATCTTTATTAGGTGTTTCCTGAGTCTGGCTGCTTTGCTGACTGAGTCCTGTATTTATACCTTGGTGGTGCCTGGTGTTCACTATGGCATCCATGCCTGCTGTGGCTGTTTCTTGTGGTGGTATGCATCTCCAAGCATTACTTATTCTGCCCACATCCATTGTGGCTATCTTCCTCTGTCGCACCCATCCCAAGGCTCTCCATATTAGATCTTTGCTCACCAGGCACGTTCATAGCACTGTTGTGACACTGTAGACATTTCATAAGCTGTTCACGACTACTGTCGCTTTCTGTCATGGCCACATCATCCTCCTGGCATTCTGTATTCAGTACATGCCTGCAAGGTACACCTGCCGCAGCATCAGGCTGCTGTTGGTGTTGTGTATTATGTCCATGCACACTGCAGCAATCTCTTGTGATGGGAGCCAGTGTCTCATGTTCTGTATTATGTCTGCTCACAAGTTGTGTGGTTCTGAGGTTTCAGGTGACTGGTAGTGTTCCCTATTTTATCTGTGACCACTGTGGCCGTTTCCTGAGTAGGTAGTTTCCACCTCATACTCGTATGAGTTCTGATCCTCTTAATTATGCTCCTTGTCAGCAGATTTCACGCAATACTGAGCTGGTACCCTGTGCTTCCCAGTGATCAGGTCAGGTTGTCCACAATCTTTATTTCAATAGATTTGTTGATGGCACTATCCCAGGATCTGGGGGTTTGAGCCAGGATCCTGGTTTTGTCATAATTCATAGTGTGTTCTAGGCAAAGTTCTGCTACTTTTAGTGGTCTGGTATGTCTTCAGTGTTCCTTACGTCTTTTGTCTGGTGGTTTGACCAATGTATGGCCTACTGATTCATGAGGTGTATGATACACACCAGGTTTTCTTAACCCCATACTGCCCTTGACATTCCAAGGAAGAGGCTCATCTTTGTCACTCCTAGAAACCTATCATTTCCAGCTTCATTAGCTCTGTGGACCAAGTAGTCAACATTCTACCATCAAGTGTTGCTTAAGAGATTCGAAGAGATGCATGCAAGGCACTAACCACAATCAGGTCATCCAAAATGAACATTTCAAGAGATGAAAAAATGGTCCTCATTGTGGGAAGATAATAACTTAGTGGTCTTACTGGCAGGCATGGGGACTTCTGCTGTCATGCTACAGAAGACCAGAAGATGACTATGACCAGAAGATCTGTCAACTTTTAGAGGACACTGCTTACAGTCCACTCGAGAATGACGCCATGGATAGTGGACAGGGAAACCCAGGCTCTTCTTAAGAAAACAGGATGGCTTCAGAAATCTGTCAAGCTACTGAAATCTAAGACACCAGTACCATCCAGACTACATGATTTACACAAGATCCATGAAGAGTTGTACTCTGCTTTGCCCATTCTTGGGCCATATCGGTGCAGCCACCTACCCTACAGCCACCTATCTTAAGATGATGTTAGCACCATACATGAGAAGGTGCATCCACCACATACATAACTCTTCAAGACTTCATGGAACATCTTAGAAACTTGTGATCTTGAACACAGACACGATCAGCTATGATGTTGCACATCTATTCACCAGGGTACGTCACCAGGACACAAACGATTTGATCACTGAGAGATCTGAAGGAGCTCTGTTGTGTCTTTTCAAGCATATTTTATCATCAACTTACTTCCTATGTGGAGGCCAATTCTACGAGCAGACTGAAGGAGTGGCGATGGGTAGCTCCTTATCTCAGTAGTGACAAATCCGTTTGTAGTGAAATTCAAGGATGAGGCCCTTACAACTGCTGCCTGCCAGCCGACATGTTTCTTCAGATATTTTGATGATAAGTTCATCTGGCCACATGGACAGAAAAGACTGAATTAGTTGCTGGACCATCTGAACTCTAGACATTCCAAAATTGTGTCCATCATGGAACTAGAGAATGGTGGTCAACTCCTGGTCCTGGATGTTCTGGTGAAGAGGAAGTCAGATGGCACATTTGGCCACATAGAGGTAGACCAAGAGATGAATACACTAAGTAGATTCAGAAGGATGCAGGTTGCAGTAGTTACTCAGAGATGAAGAAGCTTGCACAGGATAGAGTAGCATGGAGAGCTGCACCAAACCAGACTCTGGACTGAAGACCACAACAACAAAAAATGAATAAGAAAGCAACACACACTGACTTATATCTACAGGCTCACAGCTGCCTCCGCCCAGCATGGGACCGATGACCTCACTGTTTAGTCCCTTTGCTCTGAACAAACCACCAACCAACAAAAGAACATAGTGCTCAGAACACTTTTATATTGACCCAAAACACTCTCTGACCCAACAGTTTTACAGCCGAGTTAGGACATTTACAAGTGTTCATGGACAATGGATATTCAACCAGACACACTTGCAAAGTGTTACATCCCACCAGATGACCTGATGCAATGGAAGAAGAGCAAGATGAAGAGACCCAGAAGGTAGCCTTTCTACCATATGCAGGGTCTATCTCCACTAAGATCAGCAGAATCCTAAAAAAAAAACCACAAAATCAAAAGTGTGTTATGCCCACCCACTAATAGCAGGGTGTTCCTTGGAATGCTTACGAATGATCTGAGTTTAAGAAAATCTGCTATTTACCATATACATTGTGAATGCAGTACATCTTACGTCAGTCAAAAGCCAGAATAGTAGACATAAGATGTAAGGAACACCAAAGACATACCAGACCATGACAGGTCTTTAAATCGGCAATACCAAAACATTGCCTGGAACTTGAACACACTATGAATTACGACAGAGCCAGGGCCGAAATTCTGGGATAGTGTCATCAACGAATCTATTGAAATCAAGATGGTGGAGAACCTCATCAACTGGGGTGCAGGATAGCAGATCAGTATGCCGTGGAATTAGGCTTTGGAACTACTACAGAGACACAAGAAAAATCTTCCTTTCTCTGGTAATGCATTTCAGGCAACCAGAGGCATAATTAACGGGATTGTACCTCATACAGAGTACCAGAAAAACAAATACCTCCTAGGGAGATGGCCACAGTGGTCATGGACAAGACAGAACGATGTCAAACCACATGAAATCCACAGCACCACTCAATCTAGGAGCAGACATAATACAGAACACCAGACAGTGGCTACCACCACAAGAGATTACAGCAGTATAGCATGTGCACACATAATATGCAACTTCAACAGCAGCCTGATGCCGCAGGAAGTGCACCTCACAGGCGCATACCAAATTCAAAATGTCACGAGGATGACATGGTTATGAGAGAAAGCTGCAGCAGTCACAAACAGCATATGGAACGTCTACAGCATCACAAAAGTGCAAGGAATGCGGCTGGTGGGGGCAGATCTGATACGGAAAGCCATGGGATGAACGCCACTACAGAAGACAGCCAAACTGGGTGTGGTTGGAGGAGGGTATGTCCAGAAACAGGTGCCACCACAAGAAACAGCCAAATTATGAATGGGCATAGGCAGAGGATGTATACAAACAACATGTACTACCCTGTTGCAGACTTCTGTATGGAGGACACAGTTGTCATAGTGGCCCCTTATCAGTTAGAGGGCCTGCACAACAGACAAGCAAGGTAGGCGACACCTATCGTGTTAGTCGAGAAGCCAAATGGTGCTTTACGCATCTGTGGAGATTTTAAGGTCATGGTAAATTCTCAGTCCATCATCGATGCATATCTTGTCCAATCGGTGGATGACATACTCACACGTCTCGTGGACTCCACCGTTTCCGCCAAAATTGATTTGCGCAATGTTTATTTGCAGCTGCCATTGGACGAGGAATCGCAGCAGATCCTAATCATCAATACCCCGTGAGGCCTTTTCCGGTACAACCACTTCCCATTTGGCATTTCCAGTGCCCGTGCCATTTTCCAACATTACTTGGAACACCCCACAAGTCAGGTGCCCGGTGTGGCAAATTATCTGGATGATGTCATCATTGGTGGCTTGTCTGTGGTGGACCTTGCAGACAAGCTGGATAGACTGTTTCAGGTTTTTTCTGAGGCCAACCTGTGTTACTGGAAAGAAAAGTGTGACTTTTTTCTGCGCAAGTTCAGTTATCTCGGGTTCACGATTGATGCCTGTGGCCTACATACCTCTAAGGAATATGTTGAGGTGATTCAAAAGCTGCCTCCTCCCACCAATGTGAAGCAACTGCAATCTGTCCTTGGTCAAATTAACTATTATCGGCATTTTATACCCCACGCCGCTGAAATTTCAGTGTCCCTGCCGGGTTGTTGTGCAAGGGTGTGCATTGGGTTTGGGACGCGGCGTGTGAGCAGGCTTTCACAAGTCTCGAGTCAGCTCTGTCCCACCCTCCTTTTATGGCCGTTTATGATCCTTTCCCACCCCTCATCATCATTGCCGATGCATCAGACTAAAGCCTGGGTGTGGTCCTCTCGCAAGTGGTCAACGGCATTGAGAGGCCACTGGCTTTCGCATCCAAAAAATTGACCGACGTTCAAACCAAATACAACCAAATTGAAAAGGAAGCTTTGGTGCTGGTTTTCATGCTGACAAAATTTTGTATATCGTCAGCATTTCACTCTGCAGACTGACCACAAACCTTTGGTTTGTTTGTTTCACCCAGGTGCTGCAGTGCCCACCCAAACAGCACACCACCTCCAGCGTTGGGCACTCTTCCTGGTGACATTCGACTTTGATATTGTCAATCACACCTCTGAACAGCACACAAATGCCAATTTCCATTCCCAGATGTGAGGTCCAGAGTGGACTGTGAGTTTGACACCTGCCCTTTTATTTGTTTCCATGTGGAGTCAAATGTGGACACAGTGCTGGATGCCGATGTGGTCTGGGGGGTCACTGCTCAGGATCAAATATTACAAGCTCTCTGCCACCAAATCGCTGCAGGTTGGCCGGCCAGCCATCATGGCATCTGCGATGCGGGGAATCCAGCATTTTTGGAATCATCGGCACAGTCTCTTTTTCTGCAGTGGCATCATACTTTTGCATAATGATTCACAAATTCTCTGGGTGGTCATACCACATGCATTGCACTGCCGTGTCCTCGACCTCCTCCATGCTGGCCATTGGGGAATTATCCTCAACAAACAGCTGGCCCACCGACACCTTTATTGGTGTGGATCAGATAAAGACATTGCCTCCCTCATGTCGGCCTGCACCACGTGCCAAACACGTCACATGGCACCCCCATGCCAGTGTTTTTCATGGCCAGATGCAGCTGCTCTGTGGGAACATCTCCACTTGGATTTCGCAGGGCCATTTCATGGTTCCCAGTGGCTCATCCTGATTGACTCCAGGTCGGGATACCCTTACGTATCCTGCATGATGAACACCACTTCTGCTGAGACTATCAAAATTCTCCAGTACCTCTTTGCTGTCAAGAGACTCCCCAGAATAATCATTATGGATAATGGCCCACAGTTTACTTCGACTGAGTTTAGGCAATTCTGTGCTGCCAATCGGATTTCCCTCATCCACATCACCCCGTTTTACCTCGCATCAAATGGCCATGCTGAACGAGGTCTGGGTGCGGATCTTCTCTCATCATGGGTGCACTAGGCACCTGCCGCCATCACCAAGCTCTGCAGCCGGGCGATGGTGTCTCTCTGGTGGGCAGATGGTTCCGCCGCCTGCTGGCATCTCAACCAGCTTAGCCCCCATTTGGTGGACCATGATGACTCCCCAGGGGAGTTGCCAGTGCCTGTCTCCAGCTGCCCTGTGATGGAACCTCTGTTTCCGCTTCTGTTTCCATTACAGCCTCAACCACTGTCTCCACCACTCACTGCCCTTGCTGCATCATCGCCTCCAGCCCCTGCTGGCCACAAACCTATGGACATCGACCAGGACACCCCTACTCCTATGGATGTTTGTGGCGCTATGTATTCGTTTTCCAGGGGGAGAAGTGTCATAGCGGCCCCTTATCAGTTAGAGGGCCCACACAACAGACAAGCTAGGTGGGCTGCCGACCTCACTTCAAGAGTTCAGATTAAAATATCGCCAGTAAATGTAAACATCAACAGACTTTCCACATAAACATGGCACCACTTCGTGAAAAGCCACATGACAGAGATCCACCAATTGGAACTAATGTGACTACGTGTAGCAGTCTGCTGACTCAGTGTTGTAAGCATGCCAGCAGAGTCAACCCGGCAGTGTGTACCTCGAGCTAGGACAGCCCCTGTCAGAACCTATACCAGCTCTAGCCTAGTAAGCACTCATCGTAGCCTTCAGTAGAAAGTTGTATCTTGTTGGGTGTAATGCCACTTTGTAGTTGTGTAGTATAGTATTTTGGTTATTATTTCTTTCCATTGTCTTGTACTCTTATCTGGCTTTTGTCACCACCAGAATAGTTGTGTTTCTTCTTGTTCTTGCAGTTGGAAATTAGTGCATGCCAAGAAGGTGTTTCAGTTAAATAAAGTGTGTTCAAACTTGATTGTTAGTTCTTTCCTGCCAACCGCAGGACACTAAAAAGGCAATAAGTATCACTGGTGTACAGAAACAACTGAAGGTGCTGAAAGTAAGTAAGTTGCTGGATCCTGATGGAATGCCAAATCAGTTTTACAACAAGTGCCCTACAGCATTGGTCCCTTACTTAGCTTGTCTTTATTGCAAATCTCTCGCCCAGCATAAAGTCCCACGCAACTGGAAAAAAACACATATGACTCCTGTGTATAAGAATAGTAAAAGAACGGACCCACAAAATTATAGATCAGTGTCTATAACATCAGTCTGCTGGAGGATCATTGAACATATTCTCAGTATGAATATAATCAATTTACTTGAGAGGGGAAAGCTTCTGTCCAAAATCAGGACATTTTTAGAAATCACCACTCATGTGAACCTCAACTTGTCCTTTTCTTATGAGATCCTGCAAACCATGGATGAAGGGCAACAGGCAGATTCCAGCATTTGACACAGTGCCACACTGCTGACTGTTAATGAATGTTTAAGCATACAGAATAGTTTCCCGGGTATGCAAATGGCTTGAGGACTTCTTAAGTAACAGTAATGTTGCCCTCAATGGAGGCGTTCAAAAGAGATAAGAGTATCGTCAGGAGTGCACCATGGAAGATTGACAGGACCACTGTCATTTTCTGTATACATAAATGATCTGCCAGACAGAGTAAATAGGAGTCTGCAGCTGTTTGCTGCTGATGCTGTGGTGTATGGAAAGGTGTCGTCACTGAGTGACTGTAGAAGGATACAAGATGACACAAACAAAATTTGTGGTTGATGTGATGAATGACAGCTAGCTCTAAATGTAGAAAAATACAAGTTAATGCAGATGAGTACGAAAAACAAACCCATAATGT
This sequence comes from Schistocerca piceifrons, assembly GCF_021461385.2. NCBI lineage: Eukaryota > Metazoa > Arthropoda > Insecta > Orthoptera > Acrididae > Schistocerca > Schistocerca piceifrons. Next base: position 766,643,873 of record NC_060141.1, on the reverse strand, counting down.
TTGAATACAATATTAGTAGTGTGCTGCTTGACACACTCACATCAATTAAATATCTCGGCACAACATTGCAAAGCAAGATCAATGGAATGAGCATGTAAGGACTATAGTAAAGAAGGTGAATGGTCGACTATGGTTAGTTGGAAAAATTTTAGGAAAGAGTGGTTTATCTGTAAATGATGATGATGATGATGATGATGATGATTGGTTTGTGGGGCACTCAACTGTGTGGTTTTCAGTGCCCATACAAATTCCCAACCTTTGCTGAGCCCAATCTCACCATCTTTATGAATGATGATGAAATGATGAGGACAACACAAACACACAGTCATCTCGAGGTAGGTGAAAATCCCTGACCCAGCCGGGAATCGAACCCAGGACCTCATGCTCAGGAAGCGAGAAGGCGACCGCGAGACCGTGAGCTGTGGACATCTGTAAATGGCACCGCGTACAGGACACTAGTGTGATCCACTGATGAGTACTGTTCAAGTGTTTAGGATCTGCACCAGGTCGGATTAAATGAAGACATTGAAGCAGTTCAAAGATAGACTGCTAGATTTGTTACCAGCAAGTTAGAACAACACACAAGCAAGTATCACAGAGGTACTTTGAGAACTCAAATGGGAATCACTGGAGGGAAGGTGACATTCTTTTTGAGGAGCACTATTGAGAACATTTAGAAAACTGGCATTCGAGGCTGAATATATAATTATTCTACTGCTGCCAATGTACGTTTTGTGTAAGAACTATGAAGATAGGATTGGAGAGATGCATGTAGACAGTTGTGTTTCCCTTGCTCTGTTTGTGAGGAAAGGAATTGGAAATGACTAGTAGTGGTGCAGGGTACCCTCTGCCATGCACCATATGGTGGCTTGTGGGGTATGTATGTAGATGCAGATGCAGAAGCAATCTGCTGAATTACAGACACACATCACTGACATTGATTTGCAGTACGATTTTGGAACATTCACTGTGTTCAAACATTATGTGTTATCTCAAAGAAAATGACCTATTGAGACATAGTCAACATGGATCAGAAAATATCGCTCATGAAGGAATAAGTGCTGACAACAGGGGATTTCAAACTGATTCCATAATTCTAGATTTCCATAAGGCTTTTGATACCATTCCTCTTCTATTCAAACTGCATGCCTATGGGATATCATTTCAGTTGTGTGAATGGATTCATGTTTTTCTGTCAGAAAGGCCACAACTCATAGTGACTGATGAAAAGTCATTGAGTAAAAGAGAATTGATATTCAGCATTCCCCAGGAAGGTGTTATGGACCCTGTTATGGACCCTCTGCTGCTCCTAACCTATATATATTATTCGGGAGACAACCTGAGCAGCCTGCTTAGATTGTCTGCTGATGTGCTCTCATTTACAGTCTTGTACAGTCATCATCAAATTAAAAACAAATGAGAATGATTTCGGCAAGATATCTGTATGGTGTAAAAAAAAAGGGCAATTGACCCTAAATAATTAAAAGTGTAAGGTCATCCACATAAGTACTAAAAGGTTGGCAGCCCTGCAGTCAGGTGACGGCGCAAGTTTTGGTGTCCTCTTAAAGATAAGTCATTTATGTATTAGTGTGCCTTTTAAGTGTACCATTAAAGGTTTCATTTTTCTTTATGTAATATAGCAGAAAATGCGAAAAGATCGTACAGTCGGATTTTCTGTTTACGTATTGCCGCACCAAATCTATAGAATTTCGTTTAGTTGTTCTTTGCTCTCTCCAGCAATTTAACTGTAGCGTACCTCTTCATTATTTAACTAGCATTTCCGGACAGTAGCGTAAAGTTTAAGTTGTTGTTTCAGAAACTTTTAACTGTTGTTTTTGTTTGCACACAGTTGCGTATAGCCAAATTTGTGGAACCACATTTTCGTGTTTATCTGTAATTTAACTGACTTAGTCTTAATAAACTGTTATGTTTATCATGAGTGGAAAGTGCTTGACTTGCCGTAGAATTGTTAGGTTGTGGCTTTGGTGTGATGGGTGCTGTAGTTTTTTCCATGTGGGTGACTGTAGTGGCGTGGGAATAGGGAAAGTAAATGAGACTCATCAGTGGTTTTGTAGGATTTGTAGTAGAGATAGGAAGATACTAGAACAGGAGGGGAAAATTGCTGCCCTTCAGGCTGAGTTAGACAAGGCCAGGGGAGATCTTGACAGGTTAAGGAGGGAGAAGGGTAAAGAGAGGTGGGAAGTGGCAACAGGCAACAGGAGGAACAGGCCTAGCTAGAACTTTATCTGACAGCTTCGTGGTGAATGTGGAAAATAGATTTGACCTGTTGCTTCAGTTAGAAAATGGTGAGCCTCAAGCAGTTGCAGGTGTAGGCAGGCCACAACAAACTTTCAGCAGCAAATTGAAAAGTAAGAAAGTAGGGAAATCAATAAAGAGAAAGAAAGTGTTGTTGCTAGGTAGTTCCCATGGAAGAGGTGTTGGCCAACTTTTGCAAGATGAACTAGGATCAGAATACCAGGTCACCAATTTTTTTAAACCTAGTGCTGGTCTGGAGCAGGTGACAGAGGATTTAGGATCACTTTGCAAAGATTTCACTAAGGAAGACACCATGGTTATAGTGGGTGGGGCAGGTAATAGTATTGACAGAGATTGTGGGTACAGTGTAGAGTGTGACCTTGCAAAGATTGCATCAGCATCGAAGCATACTAGTGTTGACTTTGTATCTGTTCTTGGGCACCATTTGAACTCTTCTGTGAAGAGAGTTAATTTGGAGTTGGAACGGTTGCTTATGTCGGGTGCAGGGTCACACATTGGTGTGGTTCCTGTTGATTCTCTCTATAGGTGGGATTATACTAGGCATGGCCTTCACCTCAACAGGAAGGGGAAGGGTAAACTGGCTGGGAAAATAGCAGGAAAGTTAAAGGGGGGAGGCACTGTCATGGGTGATAAAATACCATTGTTTATAGGGTTCAGAAAACACCCTTTTTTAGGATAGTGATGACAGAAAAAAAAGCAAATTTTAAGAGAGGTTAGGACTGAGACAAACCTTCAGTTTGAGAAAGAAACCAAAAAACATAATTCTAGCCTATTACATCAGCATAAACAGCCATTGGTTAAGAATTTTCAACAGTCAGCAGATATTTTAACTCTGCCCAATTTTAACTCAGTCAATGTGAAATGTCAGCTATCTTTATTGCATCAAAATATTCAAGGACTGAGAAATAAAATTAATGAATTAATTATCTGCATAGACAAATTAGGGTCTTCAAACCCAGCTGACATAATCTGCCTCTCTGGACATCGTGTGACCACTGGTATAGAACTTTTAAGTGTTACAGGGTTTAGGTTAGCATCTCACTTTTGTCGATCAGTGAGGAGTTGCCACATTCATCAGGAAAAATTACCAAGGTTAGAGCAAAGTCTACAAAGAAGCCATGGATTACTCAAGGAATAGGGGTATCCTGTAAAACAAAAAGAAAACTGTATCTGTCAATCTGAAACAGTTCCGATGTTGATGCTATAGCACATTACAAGAAATACTGCAAAATATTAAAGACTGTAATATGGACATCAAAGCAAATATATTACAAGGAAAAGATAGTCATATCAAGATAACAAAATAAAGACAATGTGGGATATAGTGAAGGAGGAGACTGGTAGAACCAGACATGAAGAGGGACAAATAGCATTAAGAGTAAATGATACATTGGTGACAGATGTGTATAGTGTTGCAGAACTTTTTAACAAACATTTCATAACTGTTACTGAAAAGATGGAGTTGTCAAGATCTGTAGATGCTGCTATGGAATGTCTCAGACCAGACATTTCAAGTAACTTCCATAATATGAATTTGACCCCACTACCCCAGCAGAGATAATGTCCAACATAAAATCTTTAAAATCAAAAACATCTAGTGGGTATGATGAAATATCAACAAAGCTAATTAAAGACTGTGATTCTGAGTTAAGTAACATATTAAGCTATCTGTGTAACCAGTTGTTTATCAGTGGAATATTTCCTGAATGGTTAAAATATGCTGAAGTTACACCACTGTTTAAGAAGGGAGATAAAGAAATAGCATCAAATTTCCATCCAATTTCACTTTTGCCAGCATTCTCAAAAATTTTAGAAAAAGTAATGTACAATCGGCTCTATAACCATCTTATCTCAAATAACATACTGTCGAAGTCACAGTTTGGATTTCTAAAGGGTTCTGATATTGAGAAGGCTATCTACACTTATAGTGAAAATGTGCTTAATTCATTAGATAAAAAACTGCAGGCAACTGGTATATTTTGTGATCTGTCAAAGGCATATGACTGTGTAAATCACAAGATCCTTTTGAGTAAATTAGAATATTATAGTGTAATAGGAAATGCTGCAAAATGGTTCAAATCTTATATCTCTGGAAGGAAACAAAGGGTGTTATTAGGAAAGAAACATGTATCAAGCTATCAGGCATCATCCAACTGGGAACTAATTACATGTGGAGTCCCACAAGGTTCCATTTTAGGGCCCTTAATTTTCTTATGTATATCAATGACCTTTCATCAGTAAAATTACCAGATGCCAAGTTCGTTTTGTTTGCCGATGATACGAACATTGCAATAAATAGCAAATCAAGTGTAGTCTTAGAAAGATCAGCTAATAAAATATTTATGGACATTAATCACTGTTTCCTAGCCAATTCTTTGTCACTAAACTTTGAAAGAACACACTACACGCAGTTCAGAACTTGTAAGGGGTGTCCCACAAGTGTATGCCTAATATATGGTGACAAGCAGATAGAAGAAGTGGACAGTGTTAAATTCTTGGGATTACAGCTTGATAATAAATTCAACTGGGAAAAGCACACCACAGAACTGCTGAAGCATCTTAACAAATCTTTATTTTCAATGCGAATTGTGTCAAACACAGTGGATATAAAAATGAAAAAGCTGGCATACTATGCTTACTTTCATTCCATAATGTCATATGGGATTATTTTTTGGGGTAATTCATCAAGCCAAGCTAAAGTTTTCTGGGCACAAAAACGTGCAGTAAGAGTTATGTGTAGTGTGAACTCAAGAACATCCTGCAGAAGTCTATTTAGGGGACTAAGGATACTAACTACTGCTTCCCAATATATTTATTCTTTAATGAAATTTGTCATTAAAAATATATCACTTTTTCAAACCAACAGCTCAATTCATGGAATCAATACTACAAATAAGAATAATCTTCACAAGGATTTAAAGTCACTTAATCTTGTACAAAAAAGTGTACATTATTCAGGAACACACACTTTCAATAACTTGTCAGCAGCCATAAAAAGCTTAACAATCAATGAAATTCAGTTTAAGAGAAGCCTAAAGGATTTATAGGTGGCCAACTCCTTCTACTCCATTGATGAACTACCTGGTTTTTTTTTTGTGTGTGTGTGTGTGTGTGTGTGTGTGTGTGTGTGTGTGTGTGTGTGTGTGTGTGTGTGTGTGTGTGTGTATTTAAGTACAATATAACTTCTGCACAATTTCAGTGCAGTAATGTGTTCATTGTAAATAGGTGTGTGTGTGTGTGTAAGTACAATCTAACTTTTGCGCCATTTCAGTGCAGCAATGTGTTCATTGAAAATAAGTATTATAGAAGTTGTATTACATGTTTGTTACCTTATAAATAAATAAATAAACTTTTTTATTTTAAATTCAGTGCATTAGTATTTGTAAAATAATTCTTTCATATAGTGTTCATTAAAAAATGACGATCATTCCACTTTGATTTGATTGAGTTGTAAATATTTGTCATGTATTATTGTTTTTCTGACATGTTCTACATCCTGGAGGACCTCCTCACTACGGATCAATTGGAACAAAAGTAAATCTAATCTAATCCTAATCTATTAAATCTGGGTTACACTGGAAACCACATGTATCGAGATACCTCGGGATCACAATTACGAACTTAAATTGGTATGATCACGTAGATAATTTTGTGTGGGAATGAACTAAAGACTGAATTTTATTGGCAGACTCAGGAAATGTAAAAAAATTCAGTAATGAAACTGTCTATACTACGGTTATCCTTCCTCTGCTAGAGTACTGTAACGTGGTACGGGATCATTGCCAAATAGGATTAATGGAGGGCATTGTAAAAGTTCAAAGAAGGGTAGCTCATCTTGTACTGTTATGAAATAGGGGAGAGAGCATCACAGATATGATACTCTAACAGGGGTGGCAATCATTAAAACAAAGGCATTTTTCCTTGCAACCAGATCTTTTCACGAAACTCCGATCTAAAAATTTCTCTTCCGAATGTGAAAATATTCTGGTGGTAACCACATACATAGAGAGAAATGAACAACATGTCAGAGCTCACATGGAAAGATTTAAGTATTTTTCCCATGCACTGATCAAGAGAGGGTTGGCAGAGAAATATTGTGAATGTGGTTTGGTGAATCATCTGTCAGGCAGTAGTCACGTAGATGTGTATGTAGGTGGGGAGCACCATCCATATGTATGTTAACAATAAAGGAATTCTCCTGGACTGAAATCTTATATGTAATTATAGTTGCAAAACTAAAAATATAGAATTGTAATATATTTTGGAGGGTTCTCATAATCTTCATTAAGATATAATTGAAGGTTGTCTACCCCTCCCCTCCCCAGGTTAATTAGTACAAGTAAGTTTCACATTGCCTTAATGACTGTGGCTGAGCAAGATGATCTAGTAGTTGATTTTATTTATATATTTTTTCATGCTGTAGTTCATATCTACAGTGATATTGTGTAAGTAAAATGTAATGTATCTCATATTTATGATGCAGAAGCATGTACATCTTAAAGATAAATTAAATATTATTGTCAAACTACACACAAGATTAACAAAGTAAAAATATCACTATTTTAGATTCCAATAAAATTGAAACAATATTTACATATATTTAATATTTCTTTAGATTTATTCTGGTTTTACTTGTTATAACATGTAAATGGAACAATTCCACCCGTGGGCAGCTTCAGCTGATTGTTCTTTCCAAAGCACCTGATACATTTGTCTTCCTCAGCAGAGCAGATCCCACTCCCGTCATTTTACTTTAGGCAAAGCATGTATCTAAGTAACCACATGCCAGCTCAATATTACTTCACCATGTTTTCTGGGGCCTCAACAATCCCTTTTCATTTTCTACTCTGACTTCCGTGTTCTCCAACTATGTTCTGGGTCTTCCCTTCTACTACTATCAGGTCTCCTTGACAATGAAGCAACCATTAATCCATTCTTTAGCATCCTAACTATGCCACCAGACAAATGTATTCGTCTCTCATTTATTACCCCCACGATTTTGAGATGCTAGTACAGTATCTGTTCTTCTGTCTTCTTTTCTGATATTTGATTCCTGGAAGCAATTATCCATAATTGGTCCAAAAATCCTTCTTTTAAAATGTAGGTATTTTTCCTTCATTTTTCTTTCTGAAAGTTTGGGTATCACATCCATACAGCAACACTGCCACGATAGCTGACATGTAGAGGCCAAATTTGAAGTTTAATGAGATTGAGCCTTTTCTCAGAATGTCCAGCTGCATTAACAGCTGCTGAGCATTAATTAAATTCTATTTTGTTTTCGTTCTCCTTGCTATTAAAGCTCTCTAGACATTTAAAATACACAGTTTTCATCAAGGAGAAATTTTCTTCAACCAAGGGAGTATTTGTTTAGTCTGTTTCACTAATTACAAGGTATTCTGATTTTTCTTCACTAACATGGAGACCAACTTTTAATGATACTTTTGTAGTCCATTCATCCATTCTGGTGCTACTGATCCATCCAGGGCCAGGTCAGGACTGGTACAGTGCTTCTCCAAATACATGGAGAACCAAGTATAATTGTATATAGACATTTGTTATGAGGTTTCCACTCCCAAAAGGTATTTTAAAGTTTTAAAGCTACTGCCAGCTCCCCCACCCCCTCCTGAAGAAGAATCCATGCACTCCTTCTCTCTGCATCTAGTGTACATCACATGTTAAAATATGAGAACATTTTCAAAGTGTTTGTAAATTGTGTAACTGATGAAGGATTTAACAACCAGCCCAGTATTTACCTTGGTGAATGTAGAAAACTACAGAAAAATCACATTCAGGCTTGTCTATGCACCAGTCACCTTCATTAATCTGATGTGCAGATTTGATTTGGGACTGGTGTGTCTCCCTGTGGCTCATAAATGGGCACTTTAATGTGCTTGGCTATCCAGATGGGTCCACTTTCATAGTAATTACGCATATGAGTATTTATGTGGGTTATTTCCCTTGAGTTGCTTATTAGATCCACATCTCCATCAGCAAATTCAGTGATTTTAGCTCCCTTGAGATGAATCAATACGTTATTTGTTTTCATTAAGTTTCTGCCAGCAAATGAAGCAGGCAAGGGGAATAAGACATAAAAATTTAGATTGAAAGAAAGTGCAAAATGGCTGGGCAGAAATGTATGAAGGACATGTGATAGATATTTTGTCCATTACTAACTATGTCACATCATATTTTAGTGATATATGTAATGTTGACTTATTGTAACTTATATCTGATTGATTTTTTTAAATATATGAATATACGTATTGACACAAATGTAACATGAAAGTATGCCATGTTTTACATGATCGCTTTATAATGTGTATGTATTAAATACTGCTTTGGTCCGATGGGAGAAATGTAAACTTTGTAAATTTTACTGAGAAAGATGGGAGAGATGAAAATGACATGCAGTGTACGGATCAACCAATGCAAAAAAGGAGGATAGAACATTCCTGAATACCTATATAGACAGCAAATGTAATTGGTCAACCTACTTTCTTCATCTTTTTAAATGTCTTATCTCAGCAATATTTGCATGAAAAATTATTGCTTCTGTGGCTGAAGTAGATACCATTAAGGCTCCTCACTTTGGCTACTGCCATTCATTAATGTCACATACTGTTATTGGGGAACCAAAAACATATTTCACTGTGCTAAAAGAAAACACTATCCGAACAATGAGTGGTGTCATCATAGGCACTCTTGCAGGCATTTGTTCCGAAAGTTTGGGATCCTTACAACCTTCCTTGTTGACTTTTGTCTGTAAAAAGACAACAGCAAATATTGTAACTACAAAACAAGAACCATAAACAGTATGTACATTGAATTTAAAAGTCTAAATTTGGTTCAAAACAGAGTTTATTTTGCCAGCATTAAGCTGTTTAGTGCCCTCCCACCACATATCAAACGTCTTCATAAAAAATTCTTTTTGAACAGTTGATGAATTTATGAAAGAAAATGAATGCTATCACTAAACTTACAATAGTTTTACAAATACTTTTAATTAATCTTACTTTGAGCACTATCATAGACATTCAAAAATTTGGTTTTTGGTATTCATGTATTTACTTACTGACTGTAATATCTAGCTTAACTTTGCTTCACTATAACAAAACAAACACGATTTATGGCACACAGTACTTTATACAGCAGCACGTAAGATGCAAAGAAGTACAGGTTGTGCATAGCACTGATACTGGACTACAGCAATACATATTACAGAATAGGCCAAGCTCTCATTTGCAATTGTTGAAATAATACTGTTCCTTTGGTCACTCACCAGAGCATGTCAGGATGTCTGTGAACTGTATGGATGCGTGATCTCTGAAATCACGTCATGAGTGAAGGTACACTGCTCCTCCCTTCTAGGGCATGGGAAAACCACATACGAACATAAAAATGCTAGGCACAGAAAACTACTTGGTACAGAAAAAATGGATGGTAGAGAAAAAAAAGCACTGGTACCGAAAAGTACTGGTGCTAAAAAGTGCTGGTACTGAAAAACCGCCGATTCCGTGGATTTAAAAAAAAAGAAAAAAAGGAAAATAAGCACTGAGCTCACAATGCACTGACATTACAAGTCACAGAAAACACCAATGATGGCATTGCCATCCATTTCATCACCCAACGATGGTGATGGCTGCCTCAGCAGTGGCGGGAAGTCATCAGCAAGTGGCGGTGGTGGTGGTGGTGGTGGGGGGGGGGGGGGGGGGGGAGTGATAGGAGGGTGGACTGGCGCACTGCCCTGTCATGAGAGACCACAGGGCAGGACCTGGGACAGCATCTCCATAGTGATGTCCTCATCAAGGTCAGCGGTCAGTGCCAGAGGTGTCAGGGGAGGGGAAGGGGGGGGGGGGGGGGCAACATTGGAGATGACAGCCACACAGGACACAGCAACAGAGGCAGCAGCAGCTGCAGCAACAGGTGCAGTGAAGGCTGCGCTGGTGACAGCAGTTGAGGAGTGGGAGCGAAGGCAGGAACTCCAGACAGTGATCTGCCAGGCAGCAGCAGACTACACACAGATGCTAGCCCTGGCAATGCTCGATGATAGTAGGAACTAGTTTGGCCAACAGCCGAAAAAATTAGCCCACATAGGTGCACCCAGCTGAAACAGCCATGGAGCAGCAAAACATTATGAACCCAAAAAATGGTCTGGCAGCTTCATGGGACCTGCCAGATACATACTTCTGTATCTGAGTTTTAAACATTTGGACCATGCATCTGGCCTCACCATTAGATTGAGGATGAAATGGAGGAGCTGCGAGATGGTGAACACTACTAGCCTGAAAAAAAGATGCAAATTCTTGAAAAACAAGCCGGAGGGCATTATTGGTAATCATGGTACATGGAAGTTCCCCAATTGCAAACATTGTGGCTGCTGCGTATGTGGATGGACAGTGCATGCACCACATAGGGAAACTTGGAATAGGCGTCCACTACAATGAGCCAATACCGATTTAGGAAGGATCCAGCAAAATTGACATGAAGACACTCCCACAGGTCTGCGGCCTGTGGGGGCCACCCGTTGCTGAACACAGTGATTGCAAGTCACGACAAGCTGCATAATGTCCCCACCAATCACCAGCCAATGCACGTGCCAGTGGGCCAAAGCTTTGCTGTGAGAGGTCTGCAGTCCTGTATGGGTGGAAGGAAATGAGAATCACAACCCAGGGAGCAGCATCCTCTGGAAAAAAAAAAATGCTGTCATTCACAGAAAAGTGGTGTTGGAGGGAGAAATAATTAAGCAAGGGATTTGAGGCATGGCCCAGGGGTTTTTTCTGGCCAACCATGTTGCACAAGAGAGGATCGGATGAAGTGCAGGATCAATGGCAATGGCCAATGCTACCGTAGCAATAGTGTTGGGAAACCATTGACCACATTCTGGTTCTCAGTATCAAAATAGAAACAAAGCAACTTGGCCTGAACAAGCGTTGGGTCTGGAATGATCGGGAGGTAAGATAAGGCATCAGCATTAGAGTGTTGTGTTGTGAGCTGGTAATGGATCTGATAATGATAACAGAAGAGGAAGAGAGTCCACTGTTGCAAACGGCACACTGCCTTTTCTGGCACAAAAGCTGGAAAGTTAAAAAGAACAACCAACAGCTTGTCATATGTGATTAAATGGAACTTAGAACCATGCAAGAAGATGTGAAATTTCTTGACGGCAAACACAGTCACTAGGGCCTACCTTTCAATTTGAGAATACCGCTGCTGAGTGGGAGTTTAGGTCTTTGAAGTGTAAGCAATGGGTCATTCACATCCGTCCTTGTGTTTGTATGTCAATGCTGCACCAAGACCTTGCTGAGAGGCATCTGTAGCCAACACAAGATACTGACCTGGATGAAAAGTGGACAGACATGGGGACAATTGAAGCTAATATTTAAGCAAAGCAGACACTCAACCACAAGCTGGGGACCAGAAAAAGGCACATTTCTACACAAAAGCACATGCTGCGGCTGAGCAACAGTGGATGCATCTGGTAAAAACTTATGGTAGTACACAACTTTACCTAGAAATGCCTGCAGTTCCTTAACAGAGGTCCGTCATGGCAAAGCTGCAGTTGCGTCAACATCATGACACAATGGCTTGACCCCTACACGAGAAATCTCAAAATCTAGGCACTCAATAGACAGCTGAAAATATTGAGATTTGGCAAGATTGCATTTGAGACCTGCAGACTGCAAAACAGAAAACAATGATCGGAGATAACAAAAATCGGAGATTTCTAAGGTGTATTTGGTAGTAGAGCCTGAAAGAATGATAGCGTCAAGGTAATTGAGGCAGCCAGGCACAGTGGCTGTCAGCTGTTCTAAAAATGCTGAAAAATTGTGGGTGCACTAGTGACATGAAAGGCAAGTACTGATATTGGTACAGGCCAAAAGGTGAATCAACAATGAGAAGGTGCCTAGTGGCCTCATCTGAGAGGAGCTGGAGGAACACTTCCAACAAATCAATCTTGGAAAAGTAGTGGCTGCCTAAAAATTTTGCGACCAACTCTTAAGAGTGGGGCAAAGAGTGTGTATCTATCACAGCACTGAAGTCACAGCAGAAACAATGCTTACCCTATGGTTTCTTAACCCTTTAACTGCTCTGGACGTGTTAACGCGTGTGCCTTTGTACCTATTCCTGTGCACTCTGAACGTGTTTATGCGCACCGCCAGTCCTTCTACCTGGTACTCTGAACGTGTCTACACGTAGGCACGTTCAGAGTACCAGGTAGAAGGACTGGTGGTGCACATAAACACGTTCAGAGCACACAGGGACACGTACAAAGGCGCACGCATTAACACGTCCAGAGCAGTTAAAGGGTTAACAATGACCAGTGGTGTAGCCCATTCACTGTGATGAATGGTATCGAGCAACATCAAATGGTTTAATTCGGCCTTGACATTGTCGCACAATGTGACAGGCACCTGCTGCACCCAATGTAGGCTCTTTCAGGGTAATAAGAGCCTGAAAGCCAGTAGCACAACTGAGCCCAGGGGAAGTTGGAGATGAAAACTCAGAGCAGAGGGATATTGCTGATACAGAACTTGATATGACTGCCAATGGAGAAACCAGAAGAGTTAAACGAATCTAACCTGAACAGGTAGGTGGTATGGGAATGAGCCACAACAAGGAATGTGAGAGAGTGAACAACAGCTTTGTAAGATACAGGAGCGGAGAACTGACCTAGGATCATAATCTGCTGTTTATTGTAACTAACAAACTTCCCTGAAGCCCGTGTGAGGGGAGAGGAGCCCAAGTCAATGTACATTTATGCATTTACTAAAGTCACTGCAGCTCCTGTGGCCTCTTGCATTTTTAGTGGTTTATTAAACAAATGCAAATCAATAAACAATTTGTTCAGGCAGACAGTCATTGTAAAGATGCAGTTTATGTCCATTGGTGCCACTGTGTCTGCCATGTTTGAAGAGGAGTTACACACCGATGCAATGTGGCTTTTTGGTCAACACTTGTTGCAAACAGCCCAATTCTTGGGGCATGCAGCATGCTCGTGTTAGACGAAGCAGCATGGATGAGGTGGATGAAGCAGTAGAGGTAAGATGGGAGGGAGGCAAGTGGCTGCTGTTGTGATGTGGCCTGTTGCTACTGTGGCCATAATCAACACTGCCCCACGGGACGGTGTATCGGAGGTTGTACTACTGCAATGGCTTCCCTGTCATCCTAACAATTGCGGTAAGCCCAACAATGATTGACTGAATAACTCTCAGCCACGCAGCAATCTGATCGCCTGCGGGCTGTGACACTTCAAAGGAATGTGCTACATTGAGCACACCCGTGAGCATCGGATTCCCACATCGAAGTGCTTTTTCGCAGACTTCCTTAGCCGGGGCCATACGAATAATAACATCACACACCATGTGATCAGCGTAGGATTCATGGCAGGTGCTAGCGACAAATTCACAATGACAGCTCAATGTATAATTCTGCAGCCTAGACTGATTTGGTCACTTCTGACAATGGTAAAATTCCACACGCATCACGGTGACATGTTCTGTGACATTAAGAGGTTGAGAGAAGCTCGTAGATTTCATCAAATGATAAGTTCTAAAATGGTTCAAATGGCTCTGAGCACTAAGGGACTTAACGTCTTAGGTCATCAGTCCCCGAGACTTAGAAGTACTTAAACCTAATAACCTAAGGACATCACACACATCCATGCCCGAGGCAGGATTTGAACCTGCGACCATAGCAGTCACGCGATTCTGGACTGTAGTGCCTAGAACTGCACGGCCACCACGGTCAGCTGGCCTGTTCTGGCAAAGGCACAAGTTTGCCCAAAAACTGTTAAATGTGCAGCTAAACCCAGGAAAGAAAGAAAGCTCTACACAGGTTTGCATCACCCACATGAAAAAACTTGGAAATAGTGGCATAACTATGTCTCACAGGAGGCTATATGGCACAGCCAGCGAAGATGTGAGCACTGTGCAGATTTGTGTAACATTTCAGAATGCAAAAAACTGAGCCCCACAATTTATGTACATTGTTCTGGTGGTTGCCTAGAACAATTGTTGCTGCTCTGAGTATGCTAGACAAGAAGCTATTAAACAGATTATTCATACGGAGGTATGGGGATAAAAGTCACGTAAATGTGACAGCAGTATGCCCAGTAGATCTATGCAACTGTGACATTATCACCTGCAGGTATGCACACTTGCCTGGATGTTCCACTGACTCAGCTGGCAAAGGATCCTGCATTACTTGCTGCTGCTTCAAAGGCAGCTAGTCAGCTGTCTCAGTATCAGAGAAGAGAACAGCTGCATCACTATCCTTGTTCAGAGGGATGTTACATAGGGAATGTTTCTGGATCTACACAGCATGACATGTATAAAAACTTTTGGGTACCAAACTAGCACAGCGTGACTCCAGTCAGCAACAATCCTTCCCCACTGCAAATACATCAGATCACTGAAAGAGGACAAATTAATGATAATTTGCAAACAAAAGCACAGAAATAATATTATTAATGATACAACAAGTCAACCCAGCTGTGCACCTACCATTGCCAACACAGTACAGCATTATAAAAACCTAATCATGAATTCACATGCAGCATCTGCCAGTACTAATAACAAGACTCATTAACATTGTTATACAGTGGAATGTTTTTGCATTAAAGTGAAACAAAGACCATCTACTTAAAATTGTTAGAACATTAAATATAGAAGCCAATTCAGAAATTTGGATACAACCAAATGAACATATCACATTTCCAAGAGATAGTATGATAAGAAAATATTGGAGGGATGGATGTGGGGGCAGTGCCATCCTATAAAAATAGTACAGAATTTTCACCTGTACAATTAAATCTTCAAAACACTGTGGTAGAGGCAAGGTGGGCTATTCTGCATATGAGGGATGGCCATTTGGCTCTCTTAGTGATTTGTAGGGCTCTTAACAAGTACATAGCAAAAGAACAAATAAGAGAAATAATTAATGCTGTGGACCACATAAAGGTAATAGTTAGGGACATAAATGCCCATTACCCCACTTGGGACTTAAATGGTAAAGAATGAATTGGAAGGTAAATCACAGAAGAGATAAAATGTTTGAATGATTAATAGTACTTAACAACAGGACATTAACGAGAATTAACAAACCTGACCAACGCAGCAGCACTGTAGATGTCAGTTTTGCATCTGCTAATTTTGCACTACAAGATAGCTGGGAAATATTACAAGAGCCACTGAGGTGTGACCAGCTCCTGAT
This sequence comes from Schistocerca piceifrons, assembly GCF_021461385.2. NCBI lineage: Eukaryota > Metazoa > Arthropoda > Insecta > Orthoptera > Acrididae > Schistocerca > Schistocerca piceifrons. Next base: position 766,628,384 of record NC_060141.1, on the reverse strand, counting down.
ACCGATAAATCTCTGAAAACCACCAGTACAGGAGTAAACATCTCTCCACAGTATAAGTGGAATACAGGAAAAGCAAAGTGAACAGAATACATGGAGTGCTGATGGAGAAACTGAAATAGTTTAAGGAAAGTGGGGATGAGAGTTAACTATGCCACATACATAATATTGAAAGGGCAGCCAAAACCTCGGTACCACAAAACAAGCCCTTCTATGGCTCTGCTAGGCACCTCTAGTCTAGTGGGATGAGGAATGTGATATGGTAGCCAAGGAGAGGAGACACACTCTCAAAGTCTACAAACAACAAGCAGTGGAAGGAAAATTTCTTAATTTAAACTGCATCTGGGCAAGGACAACATCTATACAAAAATAAAATGTTTGAATGACGGTGGAACTTATGTAATAGCCTATATACACAGTCCAACACAAAATTAATTGGATTAAGATCAACAGGATAAGACGCATTAATACAGTAATGGGAAAAATACAGTCAACATACAAAAACCTATTAGAAAATATTTTATGCAGCCTAACCCTGGACAAAGCAGAGCAGTGAAAAACTGAGCAAATGGTAGACTGTCAGGCAACACATCTACTAAATGGAAACTTCTCTCTGTTGTAAATAAACTGAACAATAGCCCACAGCAAGAATACAGTTCTGGGGCCAGATAACATTTATTAGCCACTCTTCAACACATATTGGAGAGGGGACAGATTTACCTATTAAACATCTTTAAAAAAAAGAAAAATATGGATCAACCTAATCCACATCCCAGAAATGAAAATGGATAATGTGCCCGAATGTGCTTTGTCATACAGGGCATTTACTCTTCAATCTTGTATGCATAATATAAGGGGTGTTCGAAAAGAAATAAGCTAGAGTCTGGAATGAGCAAACCAGTGACAGGAGGGTAATATCATGGCGTGTGTAATGGGGTGTAGCTCCGACCAGAGAGTGGAAGTTCGCAGCTCGTCGTTAGAGGGCATACGTGCACATCACTTGACTATACAGAGCTAGCAGCAGCACGCATCAATCGTCCAATGCTGCCAGTCGCATTGCAAAAAAAAAGTGCATGGGAGGCATCAAAAGAAGAGCAAAAAAGTGTTGTTTGTTTTTTGACAGCGGAAGGAGTAAGAGGAGCAGACAATGATCGATGAATGTCACAAGTGTATGGCAAACACTGCAAGACCCTTGAAAGGGTGTAGGAATGGTACAAGCGCTTCGGGGAAGGACAGGTGTTGTTAGCTGATGATGCACGGTCTGGAGCAGCACACTGCACTACTGATGACATCATCCAGCTGGTGGATGCACTCATTACCAAGCACCAACAAGTGACAGTGAAAGTCAGAGCCGCCGTGGTCAGATTGAGTATCAGAAGTGTTCACACCATCATGAAGGAACGACTGCACATGCGTAAAGTGTGTGCCCAATGGGTGCCCCACAGTCTTCAATCACACCAGGAAGCATGTCGAATGACCAACTGTCTTGCTCATCTGCACCGCTATGCTCAGGAAGGGAATGCGTTCCTGGCACGAGTGGTGGCTGGAGATGAGTCATGGTGTCACCACTTCAAGCCAGAATCAAAATGACAAAGTCTCCAGTGGTAGCATCCAGGGTCACCACCACCAAAAAAAGCCATCGTCATCCACAAGAGTGCAGGAAAGGTCATGCTGACGTTCTTCTTTGACCAAGATGACTCACTTCTGATTCACTTCCTGCAGCATGGGACAACAGTGAATGCCCAGCGTTACTTGCAAACCTTGGCCACCCTTCGCCAAGCGATCAAATCAAAATGACCAGGCAATCTCACCCGTAGGGCCATTCTGCTCTACGACAATGCAAAGCCTTATACAGCCAACACAGTCGTGGCAGTCCTGCAGAAATTCAAATGGGAGGTTCTCAGTTACCCTCCATACAGTCCTGACCTCTCTCCCTGTGATTACGTCATTTTTGGTCCTCTTAAAAAGAGTCTGAGGGGCTGCACCTCGGACGACTAAGTTCAGCTGTACGTGCGGAACTAGTTAACATCACAGCCCCGGGAATTTTATGACACAGCCATTCACTGCCTTGTGTCACAGTGGGACAAGTGTCTCAACAGCCAGGGTCAATACTTCTAATGTACAGGTACTGGTTTCTGTAATTATGCCTCTGGCTCGTTTCTTTCTGAACACCCCTTATACATTGGAATGGATAATTAAATACAAATTAGAATGGTTGGTTGAGAATTGTAGAATATTGCCCCTAAGACTAAGCAGTTTTAGAAAGGGTAAAAGCACAACTGAAACACTGGTATCATTAGTCACTGATATACACCTGGGTGACAGAAGTAATGGGATAGCAATATGCACAAATACAGATGGTGGTAATTCTGCATACACAAGGTATAAATGGGCAGCGCATTGGCGAGCTGCCATTTTTACTTAGGTGATTGATGTGAAAAGGCTTCCAATGTGATTATGGCTGCACAGTGTGAATTAACAGAGTCTGAACAGTGAATGGTAGTTAATGCTAGAAACATGGGACATTCCATTTCGGAAACATTTAGAGAGTTCTATAATCCAAGATACACAGTGTCAAGAATGTGCTGAGAATTCCAAATTTCAGACATTATCTCTGACCATGGACAGTGCAATGGCCGACGGCCTTCACTAACAACCGAGAGCAGCAGTGTTTGCGTAGAGTTGTTGGTGCTAACGGACAAGCAACACTGCGTGCAATAACAGTGTATCTGTTAGGACACTGTGGTGTAATTTGTCATTAACAGGCTATGGCAGCAGACTTCCGACAGGAATGCTTTTGCTAACAGCATGACCTCACCTGCAGCGCCTCTCTTGGCCTCATGACCATATCGGTTGGACACTAGATGAGTGGAAAACTGTGAGCTGGTCAGATGAGTCCCAACTACAGTGGGTAAGAGCTGATGATAGGGTTTGAGTGTGGTGCAGACCCCACAAAGCCATAGACCCAAGCTACTGACAAGGCACTGAGCAAACTAGTGGTGGCTCCATAATGGTGTGTTTTGTGTTGAAACGGAATGTAAATAAAGCCATAATTGACAATGATCATTGACTGGAAATGGTTATGTTTGGCTACTTGGAGACCATTTCCATTCATCAATTTCATGTCCCAAAACAATAATGGAATTTTTATGGATTACAATGCGCCATGTCACTAGGCCACAATTGCAACTGTTTGCGATTGGTTTAGAGAACATTCTTGACAATTCGATCAAATGATTTGGTCACCCAGACCACCTGACATGAATCCCATCTAACATTTATGGGACATAATCGAGATGTCAGTTTGTGCACAAAATCCAGCACTGGCAACACTTTCATATTTATGAACAGCTGTAGAGGCAGCATGGTTCAGTATTTCTGTAGAGGACTTCCAGTGATTTGTTGAGTCCATTCCAAATCAAGTTGTTGCACTACACCATGCAAAACAATGTCCAACACAATATTAAGAGGTGTCCCATGACTTTTGTCATTTCAGTGTACAACTCATACTCAGTGACAATCAATATTTGCTTGCAGTGTATACAGACACCACAAACACTCATGATAGGGTTCTTATGCTCATGCTGATGAGCAAGTTAAAGAATGACGACATTCTGCTGTCTTTCATTCACAGACTACACTAACTGTTAACCAACAAAGGCCTGACTATTGAAAGGAACAAAAAAACAGTAAGGCCAAGGAGAGCACGTGAAAGGTATCATAAGGCACGGTGTTATTGCCATTGGTGTTCAATGTATTTACATCAGTCCTACTTTCAACGCACCACTCAAGTGTACAAGTACTGCAATATGCAGATAATTTATGTGCTTACACACATAGCGAAAGTTTTACTGAGTGTCAGCAGCAGATGGATTATGCTATGACAGTGTTTAATGAATGGCTGAATGAGAACTGCCTCAACATCATCTCATAAAATAGTTGTGTGCATGTACAAGAAACGTAGGCAAATGAAATAAGAAACATAAGATTAGAAGCTTTTATATTCAAGGTCAAAAGGGTGGTCAAGTACTTAGGGCTTTACAGCGATCAAAAGCTAACAAGGCCACATCAAATTAAACATATAAGTAAAAAAAAATGTGACCATGCCACAGATATACAGTGTGGTTACAGTTAAACTTGCTCTACTTGAGCCAGTGTAAGTAGAATACTATTTAACATATTGGTACCTAGTTTTATACAAATGATGTTCAGATTGTGCACTACAGGATTTGTGTCTTTAATAATGTTAGTGTCATGACTTGCTGTTTGGCACCAGTACTAGTATGGCACAACAGAGTTGATACCGAAGCATCATTGTGCACTACAGTTGCAGAATGTCAACATGGGCCTGGACAAAGTGAGCAGGGCTTTACTCATAAAGCTGTATTATCCAAACAACTGCTATAGTGCTGCTGCTCTTCATTGGTATCAATGCATTAAAGAAACACGGAAAGGTCCTCTTTCTACACCAGGCTTCAGGAACATGACTCGGACATTCAAATTAAATGGAGATTTGGGAAATGCTCCTGAGAGAGGCCAACAGCCAATTGTACCACAGATCGTTGAAGATGTTACTGTTGCCATGGCTGAGAATGCTGGATGCACTGTGTGAGCTTCAGAAGAAGGAAGGGTTTAATGTCCCGTCAATGTCGAGGTCATTAGAGACGGTGCAGACTTCAAGCAGTGCACAAGCTGCGCCATGACAGCTAACATTACATGGTCCACCATTGTTTTGGGCAGCAATAGAGCAAACTCTAGAGCAGTTCCAGGGTGCAAATAGTCATCACACTGCGCAATATTTGTAACCTGGAATGTAAACATGGTACACAATTAACAAGTGTTGGGAATTAAAATGTGTTTATTTCACTGATTTATTCATTATTTCTCTTCAGCACATCCTTACAAATGCTTCCATTAAGTTTCACTGTTCTAGGATCATTTGTTTTTCATGGGGGCCTTTTCATGTAGCAAAAGTTTAATTACAACCACCCTGTACTTTGCGCTGTGACAGGCATTTGTTAAGAAGAAGAGCCAAGAAACTGCGTTAACATGTAACACACTCTAATGAGACTTTACATGGGCTATGGATGCAAAATAGCCTGGTACCACCATAAAGCAAGCAGAGTCCATATTGGAGCATTCAAACTGACCCCCAATAAGGCTTCGACAGAGGAAACAAATAAAATGCCAATAGAACTATGCAGGAAATACATTACCACCAAATTCATGTCGAAATGTTTCCAGTTCTTAAATGACAGTTTATTAACGAAGATCAGAGAACTCAAAATAAATTGTTATGCAGGCAGGTACCAGTTTCACAAAAAACTACCGATCTTAGCAGATTTTTCCTTTGACGCTTTGCCTTTCGGTGAATATGTTGTCACTTTCCCCAATTTAAACTCAATCAGGACACTCTACACAAACACCTTAGTGGATACGAATATCAAGACACACCTTCCATTCATCCAAGGTACACTGAATATGAAAATTTTAGCTGACAACCTAGCAGCATTGCCATCATCAAGGCAAATTTATTCAGATACATCTAAACGCAAAGACAGGGTAGGACGTGATTTGTAGAGGGGAAAGACTAATTGAGGAATCAAATTCAAGCTCCCTGAAATAGCATCCAAACTCACTGCAGAACTTACAGCAATGTTAGTGTGACTTAAATATGCAAAAGAAGTTCAAGAAAAAACAGTAATAATTTTCTTATATTCACACACAGCCTTGACGCTGTTGAACTGCTATTAAATCAACAATACCAAAAATTGACAAATCTATCACATTATAGAAAGATCAGGAGGTTTCCCAGTAAATAAAGTTATGTGTTTTGAGTGAAAGTGTACAACGGAATAAAGGAAAATGGAAAAGTAGATTCTCTGTGCAAGAAAGCTGTATACACTGGTTCAGTGAAATATTATAAAGTGCCATCTTTATAAAGTGCCATTCTTTATACCATAAGGCCTGTAATCAGGGACTGATGTAATGAAAACCTCCAATGGTCTTACAAAATTAAAGCTAGACACTATGCTGCAGTGGTAGCTAATCTCCCATCATATCCTTGGTACCATAATTGCAGATGTAGCAGAAACTTTGTAATGACAATTGCATGAATTCAGTTCAATCAGTATCTCTGCTTTCTCAACACGACCATATTGTCTTCATGTGAATGTGGCAGTGAGGAAGATGTTAATCACATCTTCTTGGGCTGCCAAGAAACTATAAAACTAATACAGTGTCCTCTGGAAGTGATTTACCAATAAACATTAAAATTCTTTTGCCTATAGAAGACATAAACCTGTACAAGTTGCTGTATGATTTTATACAAGAGGGTCAAATATGTAAAAAGGAAAAGAGAAGTTTTTAAATTTTCTTTAGATTATACGAGGGTTGAATGAAAAGTAATGCTTCCACCTTCGTTAATTGGGTTTGTATGGGAATATTTTAATATATCAAACGCAGAAATAATCCTTAGAATGTGATCTTTAATTACCAATATCCACTTTTCCACATAATCACCAGCCACTTGGATACATTTTTGTTAACAATAAACAAGTTTTCTGAAGCCGTCATGGAAGAAGTTGACACACTGTTTCCACAACCACAGTCTCACAGTACTCTCAATGTCTTCATCAGAAGCACAGTGATGACCCCGCAGATCGTCTTTCATTATTGGGAACAGATGGAAGTCAGATGGTGCTAAATCTGGACTGTATGGAGGATGCCATATGGTGGTGGAGATTCATTTCATTTCAGGAGTCGGTATCCGGGGTACCCATCATGCACAGATCTTCTGATAGCCAAGCAAAGCAATAAAGTGACCCACTCGTTCTTGTGAAACGTCGACTGTGCTTGCAATTTCTCTCTGAGTGATATGCCGATTGTCCTGAATAAACCTGTCAACATTTTTCTTGTGAAACATGGTGATTGCTGTCACAGGACGTCCAACTCTTTGTTTATCACACAGGTCAGATGTTCCCGCCTCGTCATCTTTAAAGTTACTCACCCAATGACGCACAGTACTCACATCAACACAATTATGATAATCTCTCTGGTGAATCCCCTTTGGGGTGAAACCTTCTGCTGTCAAGAATTCAATGACTACATGTTACTTAAAGCGCACTGACTGACCGTCTGTGCAGGGTTCCATACTGTAACAACACAACTGTTCAATGCTAAAGCTTCCTGCCGACTGGAGCTGTAAAGAAGAGGCTACAGAACAAGCCAGTACCTGCCGCATACCAATGCTGCCAACTGTTGAAGAGTTACAAAGTGGAGGCATTACTTTTCAGTCAACACTCGTTAATTTTCTTCGATCGTTGATTTAAATTCAGTTTCAAAGGATGTAACCAATAACTGTTTTTTTATTGTCCTGAGGTAGACCATATCGCTTCTGTCTAAATGCCATTAATAAATTTAAAAAAAAATAGTTCGATGGAGTAACATATATATGAGAGAGTTAAAATGTGAGACAATGGAAGCACTGTTTTGGAGTTCAGAGGCAAGCAGAATGAAAAAATTGCCAAAGCATATCACAATGGCACTGCTGTAATGAATTTACCAAATTTTAAGAAGAAAAACCTATTCTGAAACTGCAGGTAGAGCAGACTCAAGAGAGAAGATAGTGAGAGTCAATACTCAAGACTGAAGATTTAGTTAGTTGGTTCATTTGAGGGAGGGCACCAAACAGAGAGGTTGCTGGTCCCATAGGATAAGGGAAGGATGGAGAAGGAAGTTGGCTATGCCCTTTCAAAGAAACCATCCCAGCATTTGCTTGAAGCAATTTAGGGAAATCACGGAAAACCTTACTTGGGATGACTGGACACAAGTTTGAACCATTGTCATCCTGAATACGTAGTAGTAGTAGATGGGTTTGGTGGGCGCACGACAGCAAGGTCTTCAGCGCCCGTTCAGTATCATAGTGAGACGGGTGTCAAGAAAAAAAACTCAGAACATTGACATAAAACGGAACATAAAACACGGGGAACAATCATTGAAAAATATGTGCTCACCCACACCGAAGCGTGGGATGAAGCAGGGCGTCAGCAGTAAAACATGGACAACACAGGAAGAAAAAGGTAGAGGGAGCTAAAACAATGTAGCAGATGGAAGTGGCTGGCTGACCGCAAGGAAAAAGGGGAGGAGTCAGCCACTCTGCAATACACTAAAACCTCCAGCCTAAAAGTTTAGGCCAGAGTCCAGACACATCACAAAACTTAAAAACCCTAGACACACACGTCTCATCATTTGGTAAAACACAAGGCAGATCCCCATAAACTTGTGCTTCTGCCCTTGCATCAAGGTATAAAATGCAGTCTGTTAAAATGTGCCGGACAGAGATTGGCACACCACAAGCATCGCAAAACGGAGGATCTTCCCGCCGTAACAAATAGCTATGCGTCAGAGGACACTGCCCGACCCGATGACATGTGAGGGCCACTGCTTCCCGCCTGAGCAGCCGGCAGGAGGAATGCCACAGCCGAGTGGTTGACTTTACCGACCGCAGTTTATTGGCCGTCACCGCCAGCCATTCGTCCTCCCACATCTCCATGCACTTCCTGTGGAGTGCAGCGATGACTGACTGCAAGGGGATGGGACACTGGACCACATCCTGCTCTCTGCAGGCCTCCTTGGCAGCCCGATCGGCCTGTTCATTGCCCCATATGCCGACATGACCAGGCGCCCAGCAGAAGGATACCTCTTTACCCCGCCGTTGGAGCAAGTACAGTTGGTCATGTATCAGCTGGACCATCTCAGTCGGGTAGAGGTTCTGCAATGATTGTAAGGCACTAAGAGAATCGGAGCAGAGAAGAAATCGATCGCCCCGAACACGATGCATCTGCTCCAGTGCCTTCAGGATCGCGTGGAGCTCCGCTGCCCTGAATACGAGTCCAGTGGGTTAACCATTGTGCCACATCGCTTGGTGAAGATTTAGTAAAAAGATTCACGCAGAAGACATCAAGAGGTCGAAGATCACAAGACGTTGGAAATATGAGGATTGAGGCAGTTTTCAAATGGCTCAAAAGGCTCTGAGCACTATGGGACTTAACATCTAAGGTCATCAGTCCCCTAGAACTTAGAACTACTTAAACTTAACTAACCTAAGGACATCACACACATCCATGCCTGAGGCAGGATTCGAACCTGCGACCGCAGCAGTCGCATAGATCCAGACTGGAGTGCCTAGAACCGCTTGGCCACAGCGGCCGGCGTAGGCAGTTTTCATTACAAGAATGTGAATATGTAGTGTGTCAGCAGAGACTTTGTGCAAAGGAGATAATGGTGTTGTTTTGTATAAGAGAAAGAGTGAGTATGTTAACTACAGTGAAGATGTATACCATATCGCTGAAAGTCTCTGGTTATTGATTTTTGTGTTTCAGAAGGCGGACAGTGAACTTACCAACTACAGCTAAAAAGCATTTATTGTGAAGACAAAAGTACTTACTAAATATGGCAGAGAAGTATTAAAAAAAGGCGTCATGTTACTCAATTCAATCTTTATTCAGGCATCCATTGTTGTGGTCAAAGAATGGTGTGAATCTGTTTGTTAGTAAGAGCAGTAAATTCTCTTCTTGTTACGGCGTAAGCTGTTGTCAGCACACCGGTCAGCAAAGATGTAGCGCAAAGACCAATAGTAGGTGCAGGATCAAGCATGCCTATCACAAGAGAGGCCAGAGACACACCAACAAGCAATGCACCACGAATGCCCTCTCAACAGCATGTGATCACACTTCCCTGGACAGCCATTTTTCAACCTATGAATATATGTTTACATTGTAACTGAATAAATAGTGGTAGACTTTATATAGATCTTATAGGAAAGTTCTTGTAGAATAAGAGGACCATTCACCAAAAAGCAGAGCATTTAGTTGTTCATAAGCAAACGAAAAGCAAACGTGCTAACCTTCAGAGTGCTATCTGAAAGAAGCTGCAAAAATATTCAGTCAGATCTTGATAAGATTTCACAATGGTGCAAAGATAGGCAACTTGCTTCAAATGTTCAGAAATACAAAATTTTGCACTTCACAAAATGAAAAAACATAGTCCTTATGACCATAATATCAACGAGTCACAGTTGGAATCAACCAACTCATACAAATACCTGCGTGTAACACTTTCTAGGGATATGAAATTGAATGATCATATAGTTTCAGTCACAGGTAAAGCAGGTGGTAGACTTTTGTTTACTGGTGGAACACTGGTGAAGTGCAATCAATCTACAAAGGAGATTGCTCCCAAATCACTCGTACGAGCGGTTCTAGAATATTGCTCACATGTGCGGGACATGTACCAGATAGGACTAACAGGGGATATAGAACATATACAGAGAAGGGCAGCATGAATAGTCACAGGTTTATTTAATCCATGGGAGATACTGAAGGAACTGAACTGGAAGACTCTTGAAGATAGATGCAAACTATCCAAAGAAGGTTTATTAGCAAAGTTTCAAGAACAGGCTTTAAATTATTATTCTAGGAATATACTACAGCCTCATACCTATCCCTTGCATATGGATTGTGAGGAAAGATTAGAATAATTACTGCATGCACAGAGGCATTCAAACAATCATGGTGGTTTGCACAGTATAGACGTAGACGTAGATGTTAATCTTTGTCGAGGTAGGGTAAAATACACACAGATACAACTTGACAGTGACATTCACACCAACATATATTAACATAAACTGCAGTTGACATATATGCATCCATACACAGCAGCATTATGTTTGCAACAGACTTTTCATGTTACTGTTTCTGGACTCCAGCTGTTACCATTTAGTGGCATGCACTCTCACTCTCTCTCTCTCTCTCTCTCTCTCTCTCTCTCTCTCTGTGTGTGTGTGTGTGTGTGTGTGTGTGTGTGTGTGTGTGTGTGTGTGTGTATCTACGGATAGATAACTGCACAAACATTGAAATAGAGGCAGTTACTCAGAATAATACTAATAAAACCTAAATATATTCACTTTTAGATTAAAACATAGACTCACAGTCGAATATTTGCCAGCTGCAATGAACTCAAGCAAAAGAATTCAGTTCTCTTGCAGAAGTGTAAATTGTATCAAAATAACTATCAGGATTTGTAATTGGAGACCAGCTTAACAGTGCCATTCTCACCAACACATACTGATGAAAACTGCAGTTGACAAATAAACATTTGTACCTAGCAGTAGTAAGTTTGCGGTAGACATTTCTTGTTACTGTTTCTGTCTGGTCGACACTTTTATATCCATACTGTTTAATAGAGTCAATAAATTTGTAACAACTTAATGTATGGAAAGTTCTGGTTGATAATTAAGAATTATTTAGGAATAAAGGAAATAACTCACTGAAAGGCAGAAGTACTGTGTCATCAATAGGGACACAAACAAAAGTTACAGAGCTTGGATAGCTTTAGGAGCACACTTCATTTTTCCAGCTTGCAAGAAAAAAAATTTTTATCAAAAAATTGTATAAATATTATTGTAATTTTGCATTTGTATCTGTTTTGTGTAACTATGACTTTGTGCAGGCTTATGTCATCAGTTATCAGCAAGGGCAGACATGAAGACTTAGCCATGCAAAGTTTAGCAAAGGCATTTTTTTTAGGACTGATCTATTGTGACAAAACAGTAGCAGGTATGTGGGTACTAATTTGAGTGTGGTCAGTTGACAGTGACAGTTAGTAATCAATCAGTCATTCATAAATATCCTAGTTTGTGTTTGAACAGCAGGTTGTTGGGATTAACTATAAACATTTCACACAAATACAAGGATGTAGAAGTGTAAATAACTTGAGGAAAGACAGATACCTGTAGGAAAATGAAGGCAGTATTATGAGAGGAAAGAGGAACTGAATGAAGAGTAGAAGCAATATTAATGCAGCAGTAATAGTCATATACTACCAGAAATTTGAAGCAGAAGTAATTTTCCTTCCTTCTTCCAGCTGATGGGGAATAAACATAAACACCACTCATGGATTCAACATTAAGCTGGTTTCTACTGGCTGACAGTTGCCTATAAGGAGCAGATCTATGATTGTGGGGCATGTGATCAGCATGTCACCAGCCTGTTCAGCTGTTATTGCTGGTAGATGAATCCTGGTGATGCTGTGGCTTCTTTATTCCAGCAGCTCCTCATTTGGCCTCACAAGGTTGAGTTGGTCCTGTTTCAAACCTACCTGCCTCCAAAAATTGGAGGTGGCACTTGGAATCAAACCTAGGTCCTGCCACATGAAGAACAGAGCAGCAACACTAAGTTACCTGCTATAGAGGCAGTCAGTGGAAAATAACTCTTAGTATTAGTTAAGCTGGTCACTGGAAGTCCCAAACTGAGTAAAAATAAATGTCAAAGTAATCAATGAGCATATACAGCATCCAAGGTAACATTAATAAGAATGTAGTGAGTTTTGTCCTGTCAAAATAAGCAGACATTGTCCTGGCTACTAGGTTGTTTAATATAGCATACCACATTAGCCCATTTCATTTATGATATACATAAAATGTCTGATAGCAAATAAATACTGGCAAAATACTATTTACTTTATGACACCTGTCTGAGTTAGGGGCAATAAAATCTATTCAGAAGTCTTTGACAGATACTTTAAGCAGTGTCTGGAAATGGTTCAACAAAAATAAGCTGACTGTGAATGGGTAAAAAACCTGCAGGATTAGCTCACACAGAATTTTAGTCAGTCACTCTACCCATGCGCTATTGAATTATATTAGATTAGATTTAGTTTTTGTTCCACAGACCTAAAAATGAGGTGATTCTCATGGGTGTGGACCATGTCAGAAAGAATAACACACAACATTTGAATACAATACTTACTATCCCGATCATTTGTCAGGAGATTGTCAAAATGGGTGAATATATTACAGTAAACTGGAACTGCTAATAATTTCAGAATTAATACACTGTCAGAATCAAACATTGTTATGCACTTTTAATAAATTTATCATACACAAATTATCTAATATTGACTGTTGTGACTATGTGCTGTCAGAACTGAAGTCTAACAGACATTTTTACTTAAGCTAGTCAAACAGTCCCTGTTGAGATATTCATCTATAGAGTAGAAGGAATTCCCTATCAAAAAGTCTTTTAAGCTCTGTTTAAACCAAGCTTTATCTGAAACCAAGTTTTTAATGGTTGCTGGTAATTTATTGGAAATATGTTTCTGAATATTGGACTCCTTTTTGGAACAAGATATGTTATTTTACGCCTTTATGTAAATTTTTGTTATTCCCAGTACTGACACTATGTACTGAGATATTCACTGGAAATAGAGATATATTACTTGCAACAAATTTCATTAAGGAATAAATATACTGAAAGCAGTGGTTAGAATACGAAGTTCCTTGAACAAATATCTACATGATGTTCTTGAATTTACACAACAAATGATTCTTAACACACTTTTACACGCTAAAAACTTTTGCTTGGTTTGATGAGTTATTTGACGAGTTACTCCAGAATGTGATCCTGTATGAAACAGAATGAAAGCAAGCAAAGTATGCACTTTTTTTAAATATATTTATATCTCCTACACCTGACATCTTTCTCACTGCAAATACAGACTTGTTTAGGTGCTTCAGCAATTCTGTAGTATGCTCTTCCCAACTGAATTTATTATCGAGTTCTAATTCCAGAAATTTAGCACTGTCAACATTTTCAATCTGCATGTCTTCATATGTTATATAAATGCTAGAAGGAAATCTCTTACAGGTTCTGAACTGCATATAGAGGGTCTTTTCAGAGGTTAACGACAATGAATTAGCTTTAAAAGATATGTTAATGTCAGTGAAAATTTGATTAGCAGCTATTTCTAAATCTGTACTTGACTTGCTACTTATTGCAATGTTTGTATCATTTGCAAGCAAAACAAACTAAGCATCTGGCAATGTAACAGATGAGAGATCATTAATGTACACAAGAAAAAGCAACGGACCCATGATGGAACCTTGAGGACCACCACATGTAATTAATTCCCAATCAGATGAAGACTGACTGGTTACTGCACAGGTATTACGCAATGACACCCTTTATTTTCTGTTTGTTAGATAAGACTCAAATCGTTTCACAGCACTGCCAGTGACACCATAAGGTTCTAATTTACTTAAGAGAGCCGGCCAGTGTGGCCGAGCGGTTCTAGGCGCTTCAGTCTGGAACCGCGCGACCGCTACGGTCGCAGGTTCGAATCCTGCCTCAGGCATGGATGTGTGTGATGTCCTTAGGTTAGTTAGGTTTAAGTAGTTCTAAGTTGTAGGGGACTGATGACCTCAGAAGTTAAGTCCCATAGTGCTAAGAGCGACTTGAACTTAAGAGAATGCTGTGGTTCACAGAGTCAAAGTCTTTTGACAGGTCACAGAAAATGCCAGTAGCCTCTAATTTATTATCTCATGAACTGATTACATTCTCACTGTAAGTGTAAATAGCTTGCTCTGTATCAGAACCCTTAAGAAATCCAAACTGTGACTTGGGAGATATGTTACTTGCAGTCAGATGTTTAAGGAGATGCTTGACCACCACCTTTCCAAACATTTTTGAAAAAGCCAGCAAAACTGAAACTGGTCGATAGTTGATGGTATCTCTTTATCCTCATTCTTGTACAAAGGCTTAACTTCAGCATGGTTTAGTCAGCCTGGAAATGTTCCGCTGATAAGAGATTGATTACACAAATAACGTAAGACAGAACTCAACTCGCATGAGCACTCTTTGATTAATTTTGTTGGTATGTTACCTATACCTACCAGGATACATAGATTTTACGATGGATGGTACTTCTTTGGTTGATGTGAGTGTTGATTCCATTTTACTGAAGTTATTTTAAAAGACTGGTCTTAGATATTCCATTGCACTGTTCACCAAACCTGATAATCCCAAAAGCTGTCAGTCACAGAAATAAAGTACTTGTTTAAGAGGTTTGCAACACTACCTGCACTTGTTACCAACATCTCATTTATTTTTAGAGCTATCTGTTACACTTTCTTTTTGGCCCAACTTCACTATATCACATGCAGTTTTTATTTTGTTGCCTTATGTAATTATCTTTTTCTCGTCGTAAAACTGCTTCAATTTCTGGCTTACTCGCTTCAATATTTTGAAGTTCTTTGTAATGCATTACAATGCTAATATCAGAGATGCTCCTAGATACTAGATACAGTCTCCTTTTTGTCCCATATATCTTTGTTCCTTGTGTAATCCATGGTATATTTTTTGACTACTGTTTTATTTTGAGTTGTGATTATTGGAAAACAATTTTGAAAAGTGGAAGTAATTTTATTAATGAATGTTTGGTATAGTCCATTTGAGCCAGAAGTATTGTAAACAACTATCCAGTTCACGTGTTCAAGCAATCTCCAAAAATTCTTAATTTTTGACTGATTTCTTACCCTCCTGTACTCAGATTTAATAGATTCTTTTACCCTGACAAGTTTCAACATTTAACACAACATGCTACATGTTATGATCAGATAGCCCATTTACTATTGGTTTTGTGATATGACTTTTTCCCTAGATTTGTCTACAAAGATATTATCAATAGCAGTCTCAGGGCATTTACATATCCTAGTTGCAAAGTTCACATTATCACCAGCAATCACTATTTCCTTGTTTTTTACTGTGAGATGGGACAACAGAGCTTCTGGAGTATTTACGAAGAGGTTAAAGTTTCTTGAAGGTGCCCTGTATACACTTACTGTTATAAAGGATTTCTTATGAAGTACTACTTCTGTTGCACAAGCTTATTTCTCCAAATTTTGTCTAGGGGAGTAAGAAGCTAACTTGAATCTTGTAACATTTAACATATCTATACTAGTGTCCACATGATGTCTAGAGAGGCAGATTATATCAACTGGTTTGCTCAACTCCAATTCTTCAATACAAACAAGCAACTCATTAAGCTTATCCCTCAGTCCTCAGATATTCTGGTGCAACAAGGATAACTGATTTTGCGCACTGGCTGAATTACAACTGAGAACATAATTTTTTCTGCCAATTTTTTAGTATCTCTAGTTACAATCACAGGCTATCTGCATGAATTGTGTATATTAAAATTTGCTTTCTGGATGCCTGCTTTATCAATGTGAATGTCATTTTCAGCCTGCCTTTGAACATCTTTTGTTTCTGCCCCCCGCACCGGAAAAAAAAGCTGTTCTGCCAGTTGTAACCACTGCTACACTTGTGATAGTGCCCCTCTAAGTTATTTGCTATTAGCCGAGACAGTTTTCCCTCCCTGTTCCTGTTAAGGTGAAGGCCATGCCTAGTATAGTCCCACCTACTGATAGAGTCAACAGGAACCACACCGATATGAGATGCCATACCTGATCCAAGCAGCTGTTCCGCCTCTGAATTAACTCTCCTAACAGAAGAGTTTAGATGATGCCGGTCATGGCGCCTCAGAACAGATACAAGCCCCACATCAGTATGTCTCACTGCAGAAGCTATTTTTTCCTAGGTCACTCTCATTTGAATAATTAGGGTTCCTGTCTACGCTGGTGCGCACCCCACCGTTACCAAGGTGTCTTCCTTTTTGAAGTCTTTGCAAATGGAACTTACATCCTCTTTCACCTGATCCAGACTTGCACTAGATTTAAAAAAAAAACTTGTGACCTGGTAAACTGACCCTATTTCATCCTGCAACAGTTGGCCAACACCTCTATCATATGAACTACCTAACAACAAAAATTCCTTCTTCTTCACAACTTTTTCTGACTTCTTACTCTGCAAACATGTTCTGAAAGTTTGTTGTGTTGTCCTGTCTACTCCTACATCTACTTGTGGCTCATCAGTTTCCAACTGTGAGCACAGATCAACCCTGTTTTTCGCATTCGCGGCAACACTGCCAGAGAAATCCTATTCCTATTTCTTCTATAACCTGTTATCACTTCCCACCTCTCTCTTCCCCCCCCCCCCTAATCCTTTCCAGACCTTGTTTCCCCTTATCTAGTTCCTCCTGAGGGACAGAAATCTTCTCCTCCTGTTCCACAATCTTCCTGTCTCAGCAGTAAATCCTACACAACCAAAGAGCCTTGTTTATTTTCCCAATTCCCATGCCACTGCAGCCACCCACATGAAAGAAACTGCAACGACCCTCACACCACACCTCGGAACTAACAATCCTATGGCAAGTCGTACATTTCTCACTCATGCCAAACAAATTTTAGCTTTAATCTAAGTTAAATAAGAATAACTTCCTAGACTACTCAATTAATATAGTAAATTTCTTAGAAAGTTTAAGCCTAAAATTTGGATACTAATTCATAACTTCTGGAGTAACAAAAACGATTAAACCTCTATTGTTCATGTGAGGAAACAAAAAGTAAACAAAGAACTGAGTCTACACTACAAAAAATTTTCACTTATTTCAGAACTTTTCACTTCTGCTAATTACTAGAGAATCAAATGGATAGCGTGTAAGAAAATGAAACAGAAAATGAGAAATAATGTGCACACCATTAGATGTATTGCTGAATATATATTTGGCAGATGTAGCTGCACAAAAATACCAAGAAAATATTTACAGTTTCTTAATCATGGAAACTACAATTCTTTTTTGGTGTTAACAGTGCACATTCATATCTTCAAGTTTATGGGTGGACACACAACATACTGCAATCACGACCGTCCACAGAAATTTGTCCTGGGTGGTAGACGCGAAAGGGGGACACAGACTGTGAGGTTCTAAAATTCACATATTTGATATTGCGGGAGTTGCCAGATGAACATCTGTGAATGCACAGTGAAGTGCAACACTATTCTGTAGTGATGAGCTCAGACAATCTTCTTTACTCTTTGATTTTTATTACTGTTCTTTGTACTGACTTAGATTTCTCAGTTGATTCGTGTTTGAGCTAAAAAAGTAAAAAGTTATTGCCTGACTGCTTCACTGGATATCTTTAGGAGACAGAGATAAGCCGTAGTTAGCTACAGCTCTACACCCGCATGTCGAAGGCCACTGGCAGCCTCTGGGCTGCTTCTCCCACAAGCTTACATCGTCACTAGTTAAATGGAACACTTATGACAGGGAATTGATGGCAGTTTGCGAAGCTGTGAGACACTTCCAGCCACAAGTGAAAGCCATTCATGGTTTTCACAGATTACAATCCAATTTACTTTACTTTCAGTGGGAACAAGGACGGATGATTATCGCGACAATTTAGACAACTTGAATTCATTGCCCAATTCACAACAAACCCGTAGCATATAAAAGGAGCTGAGAACATCATGGCAGATTTCCTGTCTCAGTTGGAATTTATCTCTCACGCTATTGACTACAAGGAGTTAGTTGCTTCACAAGAGACGGACGAACAACACGCCAAATTCCATTGCGATAGTACATCCGTGTTATTACTGGCAAACGTTTCCAAGTTTGGAGTGACATATCATACGGAAAACAGGGAAACCATGTGCTGGCTCATCTACGAAAAAAGCCAGCATCAAACTGATGACAGACAGATACGTGTGGCCCAGTATAAAGAAGGCCTGCCATAGTTGAGCAAAAATATGCTTAGACTGTCAGAGGGCCAAGGTTGGATGACACGTGCACAAAGCGGTAGGAGGCTTCCCACTTACAATGCAACGTTTCACAAATGTGCACCAGGATAACATGAGACCTCTAATGCCATTGGAAGGATAGAGTTATGTCCTCACTGCAATGGACCACATCACCAGTTGAGCAGAGGTGATTCCATTATTGGACATTTCCACAGAAACAATGGCACTGATATTTCTTTTTGTCATTGATTGCACATTTTGGCAGACCTACACGTCACCACAGACCAGGGGCGTCAATTCGAATCAATGCTGTTTTCCGAATTGTGCAATCTCTACAGTTTCCAACACCATCATACCACAACTTACCACCCAACTAGCAATGGAGTGCTGGAACACTGGCATAGGACATTAAAAGTTGGGTTAATGTGCCACGCACAATCTTGATCATCAGCTTTGCCACTGGTTTTGTTGGGCCTTTGTACAGCATTAAGAGGCGGATTTAGGAGCATCCACTGCAGAATTGGTTAATTGTGAACCCTTACGACTGTCCGCAGAAATCAATGCTGATCATACCAGAGCACAAGAAACCAAGTTGCCTTATATACTGCAAATGGTGTGCAAGCACATGGCCACACTTCGCACATCTGCTGTCTCGAGATATGGAGTGGTAACTAAATTTGTCCACAAAGATCTACAGTCATGTATACATGTGATGCTGTGGATGGACGCTGTCGAGTCGCTGCTACAGCCCCCACATTTTAGGCCCGACGGAGTGCTCTCCCAGGACGAACATATATTGCATACAGATCAAAATGGGAAGAGCCAAGTTGTATCACTGGAACGGGTCAAACCTAAGTGTCACCTTTCACACTGCTGGGCACAGATGACACCGTTTCAGTGCCACAAGAGGAACTGGCACAGTCACTGCCAACACTGGAGGCTAAAGAAGTTCAAACAACGCCTTCAGTACACATGAGAGATGGTGCTGAGTGAAATATAAATACCCCTTCATTTCCGGAGCTTCTTTACCGGGGGTGGGGGCCTTATGGGAGTCGCCAGCAGAACATCTTTGCATGTACAGTGAAGCGCAGCATTATTTTGTGCTGACTGGTGCAAGGACAATCTTCTTTACTCTTTGATTTTTATTACTATATTTTGCATTGACTTAGATCTTTCAGTTGACTAGTGTTCGAGCTAAAAAACAAAAAAAAAAGTTATTGTCTAAATACTTCGTTGGATCTCGTTAGCAGACAGAGATAAGCTTTAGTTGGCTAAAATATAAATGAGATGGTCAGTTTAGAGATGTGTCATGCACAACAATTATATTTTATAGGTGACACAAAAACCATGTCTGATACAACTGATGGTTATCCAATCAGTCCAACAACTGCATGAAAGTCTTGTACTGATTAAAAAAACTTTGTACTCTAGATCCCTCTTGCCACTCCTCCCTGCCCCCTTCCTCCCATTGACTAAAGCAACTTTAAAACTGTTTTGAATAATTTAACTGTGATATATGAAGAGTACGTCCAGATTATCAACTGGAAATGTGCATCAATCTGAACATTTTCTCCATCGAATTGACTGATAAAGTAGTGTAATTAAATGTCAATAAATATTAAAAAAATACTGTCATAAGTGAATACAAAATCAAGTAAGAGATAATTATGAACTATTACATTGTAACATAAAACACGAGAATGCCTGGTATCAAAATCAGGGAATTGGCTCATTCAATAAATTTACAAAGTTATGCATATTGCTGTATAACAAGCATTTAATGCAGTGAGTTGATGTTAAATTGGATAACCAGCCTTGCAACAAGGAGGTACTGCAATGGCAGTGTCAATCATATGACAAACTTTTTGACATTTATAACAAAACAGACATAACGTTTGAATATTACCATATCCAAACAACGAACATTTACATTTATATTGATGGGCACCATTACTCTTATTATTCAGTTTATCTGACGGCAGCAGAAGTTTCACAAATTTGACAACAAGATTCTTTTATCAATTTACGAGAAAAGCACACAAAATCAATATCAGTTTTGAAATTGACAATATGAAATTTACAAAATGTTCTCCATCTATGTAATATGTGTCATTTCTAAATAAATACTTATAAACATTGTATGAAGCCCTCTCAAAAACTACACGCAAAAAGTGAGTTCGTTTCCGAGGAAGAAAAAAAGTGTACGGCAATTTCCATCAAGCACAACTGTCTCACCGTTAAAACAGATCACTTCTGTCTGTTGGTGGTAAGATGAGTTTTGCCACCCTCTGCACTTATAACGGTGTTAAGACTACTACCGTATTGTTGCCACATTTCTATGGCTTGGTTAACTATAACTTCGGAAACTTCTTCCGATATATTCTTCAAACAAGATGCAATGTTGTCTGTCGTCGCACATTTCAGCAAAGCTCTCTTGAGTGTTACCAGTAATAACACAGCAACGAAAACAAGTATTTTACACGAACCACCGATCAGTTTGTCCCAAATTTTTCCCAATGATGATTCGCTTATCACACCTGCGAAACAACAACACAGCCAATTATCCAGTGGAATTGTATTAAACGCACACAAATCTTGCAAATGACAATAAATTTCTTCGTCTTCTTTTTCTAAAACTGATTTAGTATATTTTATCAGCGTCGGTATGTCATCACGAAACTTCACAACACTTTCAAAGAAGCCCTTCGACAACCAATAAATGTCAACATCGTCGTCAAAAACGACTGACAGCGAATGAGAAATCGCACATAAGTTTCTATTCACAGCCGTATTTAATTGGTTTTGATATAAAGTTAATCTCCCAGTTTGAAGCAGCCACATCAGCAAAAATAGTTCTGGTTTTGGAGTTGCGTCATTCACTATTTGCATTAAACGCAAAGCATGCAACAAATCCTTATATTCCTCTTTACGCTGCTCCATTACGAACTTGTGAGAATCGACATGAATAGGAATAACATCCAGAAGTACTTTCCATACTAAATTTCTGTATATTCCCGGCACAGTAAAACGTATACAAAACTGTCGCAGTTTCATTTTGTCCAGAGGCTTATCTTTCAACAGAATCTCTAGAGATTTTTTCTCCTCGACACTTCTAAAACCTACTTTTTCGTAATATGACGATCTAAAATTACGTTCATCGCTTGCCATTGCACTTGTAAATAACGCGAATCAAATCCGCACTCTGTGAAAACACTGTTGACATACAGCGCCGGTTTGTTTACATTATACACTGCAAAGATTTGCACCATGAAGGTGTCATACTTCGACCATAGATTTATGGTCGAAGGTGTCATAGGTATCTGCAACCACTGGTTGAAAGATCCATGGAAAGATCATTGAGAGAGAGATATTTCTACTCTATACAAGATGGGAGAGCGCAAAAACACATTCGGCTTAAAAAGATATGTCCACATCAGTGAGGTCAATACGCAGTACTCAATACTCGGCATTGAGCTCACTGGTCCACACGGTTCCTCTTTCCGTGTGTGCAGTTGCAGACGCGCGGGAATAAAAGCGCATGCACAAAAACTGCGGATAGAATGAATGCATGCAAGCGCGTTCTCACGTACAGATGTTGACTCATTGCTCAAGCATCACCTCTTTGCCGGAGACTCTTCTACTTAGTTTATTGTGATAAAAAAGGCGACTGTGACAAAAAAGTTATCTAAATAACAGAGGTACGAGGAATACGAAGTGAAAGGGGGCACGGCCGACTTCCTTCCCTAATCCGATGAGACCGATGACCTCGCTGTTTGGTCTCCTCCCTCAAACAACCAACCAATACGAAGTGACGGCGAAGCTTTGTTTGCAAATATCACGAAGTCACAGCGAGATTTTTAGATTTTCTGTTTCGGAAACTGTACCAAAGAGGCTGACAATAACATTCCGTTAGCTGTTACCGGCGACTTCCTACCATCTTGAACTATTTATTACTCATTTCAAAATAAAACATTTCAGGAGTATTCCTTAAATTGTGAAACACTTAACAGAGGTTCTCAGTCGTTATTTGAAGGTTAATTGGCTTTCAATACTTCATTTGTATTTCATTTTATAAAAAGTTGTTTACACAAATTTAATTATAATGGTTATATATAACAAACCTCCTGAGACTCGACAAATTCAGGAATGTCCCCACTAGAGCGAAGGCTGTATCTTCCTATTTTGTATTTATGCATCATCATTGTTCTGCTCTTCAGTTTCTAGTAGTTCGTTGAGAAGCTATACATACCGCTCTTTTGTTTTGATGCCAGATTCCTCAATTGTTGCGCTTTCAAACTACCATAGCATGAATATTCGATCATAGTTTTCATATACACATTACATAAATTTGTATGTTTCTTCTTATCTTATTTGCTATTTTGAGATGTCTTATTCTCTGCAGTAATATGATTGGAGACTTTTTATCTAATACTTGACACTCAGGGCATAATATCTCAAACTTTTGTCCAAACAATCTTTCCAAGTGGCGTTCATTATGACTTCTTTTTGTCTGTAATCTACTTCCTATACACTGACAGTGGAAAAGCTAGTCCACAGCCTCTGACCTATTTATCGTAACATATCCCTCCACGTAATTACAGCTTCTCATCTTGCCTGATTGCTAGTCCATTTAAATTCATTTTCACTCTCTCTTACTGCTCAATCGAACCATATCCCCTAATTTCTAAAAACAGAGGAATTAGGTCCTTGGTTGGAAGATAATTTAACATTTAGTTTTAATAATCTCCCTTTGATCCATTGCTAAGTACTCCACACTGGATAATGGTGGTAGCTTCACATCCCACTAGTCAGTGGTTTGACTAACAAGACAGTATTAAGTCTTTGGATATTCTGATTAACTTACATCTGCTATAGATAAATACAGAAGACACTACTTTCCATGTACCGAACAACCTTCTTAGAAGAAACATCGATATTCATTACTTATTCTACTCCCAGTGCTAGTGTTGATTGGATCAGAGGTTGTTTTATTCTGTCTCGTCCTTATTTGACCTTTATATCTCGTTACATTGTACTATTTTTGTTCCACCACAATCAATTTCCCAAACACTATCTTGGACCTGTATACATGTGTGGGTGTGAAATACTTACAATCTCGTATAGCCACTGATAAATGATACAGTATCTTGATATTCTGAATCTGTCTCATACTTTCAAACCAACCCTATTCACCCATCTATCATATAATTCTTTCCAAGTCCTTATCTTTTCCTTAATTTTTGGTTTTCTAGTAGATTTTGCTCTAGCATTTCATTCTGATTTTGTTCCACTTCCTCCAGACATATAAACATTTTCGCATCATTCATTTGTAGGACTAAGTGTCTCAAGTTATTTTCAAACTCTTGGACTAATTCTTTATCTGGTGGCTTTTTTGTCCTTGGCTCTTCAGTTCCTCTGCACTATCGTCTGCCTGCTAATGCTGAAACATCTGCAGTTTTCCTCATTATCGTCGTCACCTCCCATTTCGACCTCTTCCTCCTTCCTTGTATAAAAAATGCCAGTTTCTTCGTGTTTATCCTATTCTACATTTTCACTAATTCAGTTGATATTGTAACTATTTCATTGTATGTGGCCACACGAGGTAATATTTCCCTCTGGTAGTCTTCCTTCCATTCATCAGCCAATCCCTACTTGAAACCTAGTCCATCTGAACCCTCTTCATCTCCATCATCACTCTTTGTCTCCTCTTCATCCCTATCTTCTTCATCTATTAACTGTTGACTTTGTATCCTTCTACCATAGCTGCTTTTATACCTTTCAACCTTCTCCTCCTTATATTCCAGAATCTGTCATATCAGTTGCCTCACTCTCCTAGTTTTTCCATCACTTCTCTTAGGCACTGCTCTTTCATTCTAGCCATATTGTCAATGTTAATTACACTTTCTTCCTGAGATCCTTTTTTCAACATATCATTTACAACCTCACGACTGACTTCCTTCTCCTCTTCCCCTATCGTCAAACAAAAATTCAATAGTACCTCCTCTCTTCTCTTATTAAGTGGATCAAGTTCCCCCTTATTCTTTTCGAATGAGTCATCTAATTGTGTCTAAGCTTCCTTATTTTCTTCAGTGCTTGTCATGCTAACTTCCAGACAACTTTCCTCAGCAGTTTCATTAACCATTAATTATGACTTGTGTACTTCATTCTGATCTATTCTCCTTTCTAAAAATTATTCCATTCCATCTTGGTGTGATGGTACAGCTACCTTATATTGCTACTATTTAAGAACCAGTCTTAGGTTGAAGTCAAGGACTTCTACACTAAGAATCAAAACCATTTGCAGCTTCTACTCGATTTTACACTGCTCTTAATGCTGAGAAAAAGATTAAAGAGAGTAATGATGATTCCAGCATGAAGCCCCATCAGAAACCGAATTGTCCTAGTGAAAGGACATAGTTACACTGGAAATAAGATTTCCACAGGCCTGATGGTGTAGTTCTTGGTGTAACAGTACCAGACTGTGTGCTGCTTGAAGGGTTAAGAATATTCAAGTATTGAGTGAAATGAACATCAGCAGTCCCTGAAACCAATTCTGAACACTGTATTCGCCATTAATTGACGAAACAGTTCAGAAACAATGCATTACACTATTACTGGCTGCTGTTAATTGATGTCCCTGTAAACCTCTGAAGTTACTGTCCTTTTCCAAACTACATTGCAAAAAACTACTAACAGGTTTATGGAAGGGACTTTTCCCAAACAGCTTGTATATCATAATGAGATTTCGCTAGTGTTTCTAACTGGATTCTCTCACTCTCAGAGCTAACATATCACTGATGTTGGTAGATGATGAAAGCAGATTGGACCATATCTCTGGAGTCCAAGATGAGTTTTGGCAGCCTGCTGGAGCCCAAGATGAATGTAGACAGCCCTCCAAAGTCTCTGCTGCAGCCCAAGGTCATTTGCATAGTAAGATGCAGCTATCACTGTCAACTGTCCATCTGCACCTCCTCAGCAGTTGTGTCACTAGCAGTGAACAGAGTGTCACTTCCTCCAAGCCTCACCCCTTCGTGGAACGCTCCCATTGATTTTGTTTTTTTGGCCTTCTGTTTCTCTTATATATTTTACCTTCACTTGGTTCCAGAAATAGTTTACATTCTGTATTTATAATTTTAATAATTTAATAATAATTTTAGTTTAATAATTTTATCATAATAATTTATAATAATAATAAATAAATGATAATAAATATAATAATAATAATTTTAAATTAGTCTTTTTGTAATTATTAAATTTAACATTATAAGTACTTCTTAGTTGCTTTAGAAATACGCTTTTTGAAATTACCTTGCTACCTTTCCACCAATAATAAACTTCTTACTCGTTGCCAGGGCTACTCAGCCCTCCCTGCCCTGGTCCATATGTCACAGCAACTAAGGCATCCATTTTTAGCCCATTTACATCTTATCGTGCAACATTAATAAAATTTTCAAAAAAATTTCTTTTCAGCACGAAACATGACCATTACAGGAATATTACCTTTCTTTCAATGCTTCAACTATCTCTTAACAGTGATGGACAGGGTTACACATTGGCCAGAGGCAGTTCCACTGAAGGACATCTCTGCAAAAAGTGTTGCCAGCACTCTACTACCATCATGGAGTGCATGTTTCAGAGGGCTTTTACTGTAGGATTGCAGATTCCATTGGTGCTCAAAATACCTGAACTCTAACATAGCTGAGGATCTCAATTGTAAACAATGATAAGGAATAAAAGTGGTAAGTGATGTGCTTTATTCATATTATTGACACTTTAAGGATAGACCAAGAAATGGCAACTCTATGTCTAATAATTTCAGATACTCGCTAATGTCAACTTTGTCAGGATGTATAAGTATAAACTATGGTAAGTGCGAGAAACACAGTTGCTGGTAGTAGTAACGTGTGTTGCGTTTATGGTAAGAAAATGCTTTTTAGAGGCGATTTTTACCAATTTGAAGATAATGTGGCCTACTATAACCGAGGTAAATAACCTGAATATGTAAATGCATTTCTAAAATTGTTGCTAATTGCACAAACGTGAATATTTATTTAAACAAGTAAACAATATTAAATCGTGTCCCTTATCGGTATTTACATGAAGTTTGATGGTAGAAATGTTAAGGGTCATCTTCGATATTGTTTTCACACTGTGGTAGGTGGCTTCCCAAAATTAATTTTATACTGTGCTGAATCACATATTAATTCTTGAGGTTAATGTACTTTATTATTGAAAAAATTAAGAATATAAATCTTCTTATCAAAAATTGAAACAGTTTGAACCTTTTAATTTTGTATTTTTGTAAGGTTTCACAGTAATGTTTTTTACTTTGCGCAGTAAGTAAATAGGGGTCTGTCAATACTGACCCATGTTAAATGCATTCGGTTTTCAAGTAAACAGTGCAAAGTATCCATTAATGAATTTTTAACAACAAAATTGTTTGTTGAATTTACCGTTTTAAAAATGTGTCTTTACTGTCAATAGATCTGGAAACAATAACTTGACTGAATAAAAACAACACATTCCATGTACTTGAAATACCTTATGAGATTTTTTGAAGTTTTACTCTGTAATGTCTTGAAACAGCTGGCTTGTCCATTGTCACTGTCTACATCCAAAGTCTCCATATGTGTGCCCATATGAAATAAATATAATCACCAATGGCAAATTTGAATCAAGCAATTATTTCATGAATTATTGTGTTTTATTGCTTTATCGAGTTAAGCTACTGATGTATGTGATACTGTAACACCAATTTAATGATGATAAATCATGTGACTGTGCCAAACATTACCACTGTAATGTAAACACCTTTGTCACAGCATAAAATTTTCTTCTTATTGTCAGAGTCCCCAACCACATTCACAAAGCTTTACGAAAATCGTTCAGCTTTAGTTCTAATCGAGATTGGTACTCTTCACCCAGCTTCACTGAATCAGTCAGCTCATTACAAAAGTGGTTAAATGATAATGACTAATTTGGGTAGGATATTTTACGTTTTTTTTATAAACTGGATCACGTTCCTTTCAACCATGGGCAACCAGCCACTGTACTGTTCCATAAGATTGCCCAGTGGAAATGCTTATGGCTGATTGATTTACATTCACAGGAAGGTAGTAAAGAAGTAGTTGTAGGTTTATGCATGTATGGATCACTTTTGCAATGATACTGGACAATTGTGATTCTATAAAGCAACTGAGTGAGGAACAGAAAACTTATTTAAGGTCTGGATGTAGCTTACCAAAAGGCATGCAGCAGATCTTGAGACAATAACTGTGTTACTCGTTTCTCTTCTGCTAGTAAAATACATTCTACCCATCTCAATTATATGCATACATAAATTTTAGTCATTGCAGTACATATGTATGATCTCGCTATTACACTCATCCCCAATTGCTCATGTAGCAAATAAGATTTTATAGCAGATTGTCTTGTGTTATAATTTTCTCTTGCTTTGAATTTTTCGATTAATGGCAACAAATTAGTGCTGAAGGTATTCATAATGTTGGATAATAGCGTTTCAGAAGAATCAGGTTCAGGTGAAATAAAACATGATTCTGGACTACCTCAACAAGCATTCATTACGTCATCTCAAATATCAAGACCAAATAAGATGGAGAGTTGTGTATCTTGTCATACTAAAGATTCACAAGAATCAGAACCATAAACTTTGGAAGAAACGATGCAATATTAGGCCTTGAAGAAATCGATTCATGTAATTAAAGAGAAATTAAAATCACATGCAGAAAATCAAACTTCAATGAGCAATCCTGCCATCAAGCAAAAGACTATTGATGCCAAGAGGATCTTTAAAACAAAAAGAGACTTATAAGGACAAATAACTCGCTATAAAGCTAGACTGGTAGTGCACATACCAAAGGTTTGGACTGTGAAGAAACACGTGCACTAATGATATGACACATTTCACTCACATATTTGTTTAATATAGTTGTTAAATACGATTTGAATATTGATAATTTTGATGTAGTTACAGCTTTTTTGCAGGGTCACTTGAAAGGGGAAATTCACATTAAAATTCCCATGGTTCACAATATGACGAAAACAGCAAAAGCCAAAAGCATTAAATGACTTAAGATAGCAATCTACAGACTGAGACAGGAAAGTTGCTGTGGGAACATCAAACTGGATAAAGTTCTGCTACATCTAAATTTCAACAGGTGCAATGTGCAACATAAAATTGCATTTAAAGAAAAACTAAAGGAACAATTGGAACTAGACGACCTTGGAGAAGACCTAGTTGCCTAGGGGTCCAAGTAACAAGAGTAGACAGGCGTGAACGTTTATGGATGGATCAAGCCCATTATATAAATCAGCTTTTTGAAAAAAGCATACAAATTGCCGTCTTGTATCCACACTGCTAGACAATAACAAAGTATTAAGCCATGAAATGATCCCAAAGAGAGAGAGGAAATTGAATGAAGTCAGAATGTCCCATGCAGAGAAGCCATAGGCAGCCTAATGTATGTATAATTAGGTACTAGACCAGATCTTCCACATGCAGTTGGAGTGTTGAGCTAGCCTAGTCACAACCTAGGAATACCCAAATGGCAAGCTGAATAACGAATCTTGCGATATCTAAAGGGAACTAAAGATTTCAAAATACAATTTCCTAACCTTGGTAACCATGGCAATGCAGGATACACTGATGCTGACTGGGCTTGGGACACTTCTGATCCAAAATGGACCACTGGCTTCCTGTTTATGTCACAAGGTGCATCAATTTTGCGCAACAGAAAAAAAGAAAAAGAAAAGAAAAACAAACAACAGTATCTCTCTTGATGACAGAAGCAGAGTACATGAGATTAACTTCCACTTATCAGTAAGCACTTCGGCTGTAACCTCTACAAAGGCAAATATTCCCTTTGCCAAAAGAGAGCCTGAATAACTAGCTGAGTAATAACAAGCATGAAGTTAATAAGTCAAAGAGAAGCGGATATAAGGGCCACACTAAACATATTGATACCAGGCATCATTTCATCAGAGAAAAAACTTATTCAAATGAAATAACAGTGGATCAGATATCAACTAACCTCAGAATTTGGACTGGAAGGACGAAGTACAGAGAGGCATTGCTTCCAGTGGGGGAGTTGCAAATTACAAATTAGAATCCAATCAAAAGTAGCCTGAATAACTAGCTGAGTAATAACAAGCATGCAGTTAATAAGTCAAATAGAAGTTGATGTAAGGGCTGCACTAAACATGTTGATACCACTCATCATTTCATCAGAGAAAAAACATTCAAATGAAGTAACAGTGGATCAGATATCATCAACTAACCTCAGAATTTGGACTGTAGGGACGAAGTACAGAGAGGCATTGCTTCCAATGGGGAGCTGCAAATTACAAATTAGGATCCAATCAAGACTAGAAAATCATTCTAGATGCTTTTCCTACAGCTTTTGCTATGGGCAACTTTTTTTTTTGTAGATATTCTGTGCTTTTACATTTTGTAGTTGTTCATGTTAGATTCGTTCAGTATGAAAACATCCCTTTTCTTCAGTTTCGAAATGTAACCATTTTTATTTCATGATTAAGAAACAACACTTATGTTTCTTTGATAATTTTAGGGTATTATGCATACATACCTTTGCATCCTTGACCTCTCTGAAGTCTCTCCCTGTTCCATTACTACTGGACTGTAATAATCACTAGCTGCTGGAATAACAATAGTGTTGTGCTAGAGTCCATATTGTCTCACTGCAAGTCTTCCATAAGCTCAATGTGCTCTGATAGTAAGCTGAGGACAATCTGAGATGGAGCTGCAAATTCCACAGTTTGTAAACACATGCGGTACAATCACAGTTGCAGGCAGTGAAGTCATGGGTATCTGGCGTCGTTTGGTGGCGTGTGCAGACACCTGGTTGGATATGGCGAGCCCTCTATAGTAGTGCCTTGTGGCGAATGGTTTAAACGTCTCTTCTGTGAAGATGAGGGTTATGTGACAGTCCATGTGTGGTCGATAAACACATCATTGATAACTCATTCTTCCACCCCCCGCCCCTTCCCCTCCAAAATTGTATATCCCATCATCACATAGTGTGGATGGTGGATGAAGGCAACAGTGTGGGGGAGGTTTGTGCCATGGTGCAGCTGAAGGAGTTGGCTGTGGCGCGATGGCAGATGGGCTCAACCAATCAGCATCCTGACATTTGCCTTGCAGACCACTGTGAACATCTGCCAAGGAGCAGAGGTAGGACGTCCATCCAACAGCACAAGTGTGTGCTGTATTGACACTGCTGTGGACGCCGAAAGCTGTATGGCTGATGCAGACTCCATGCACATGACACACTGCTGCGAACATAGACAGATATTGTGGCTGCTGCAGAGGCTGCAGAGGAGGCAGTGCTTGTGTAGGTAGGCAGGGATCGAACTCCAAGAGAAAGTTGTCTCACGACTCATGTACCCAGACATCAGCTGCCTGCAGGTGCTGTCCTAGGGCAGCGGTCTAGGATGCAGCAGCATTTTGGAACATGAAAATCTACAACAGGATCACAGGTATCACGAAAACGCAAGTGATTTTGATGCTTTTGGTTGGCACATGTTTTGCTGAAAACGTTATAACGACCTCAGCCAGTAATCTGAGTGACAGTGCCAAATTTCAAGCTGAGGGCTTTGTTGTGTACATAGTTCCGCGTAGTCAGCGTGTACACAACTTTCCCACTAGAGCGCGCCCTGCTAAGCACAACAGCGCAGGCGCAGAGCTCGTCCGTCTCCGCACTACAAGATGGCGCTGTCTTAGAGACGAACCAAATTCTGCTTCCACCGATCCGCGTATTAATATGTAAGGCAGCCAATGAGATTGCTGCTAACATAGAACCTTTTCTCCTCGCGGATCACACTCACGCAGTGATACCTCAACGCACGAGGTATTATAACGAGTGTACAGACCTCCGATTAGTCAGTGTGCATTTGTCTGTAGTCAAGTTTCAGTCTTCGCCTAATAAGATTATCATATTCCTGTACATAGTGTAACCTCTCCACCGAAATTTTAAAGAAAAAAAGACAATACTTAATACAAATGGGAGCCGAGTGTAACCTCCCCACAAAAATTTTATAAACAGAAATGACAATATTATTTAGAAATGATAATGGACATTGCTCTAAGCGTAACCTGCCCACAATGAAATGTACTGACAATGGCAACAAAAATGTGAAATTCGCAATCTGACTCAAATGTAAATTCTTCACAAAAATTTAAAGTCCATTCAGTGATAAGAAAATTCAATTAAACCGAAATATCGGTCTTTGGCCCTGTGTAAAACAATCGGAATTAAAGTCTTACCTCAGAATAACTGGATGTCAAATTTCTGCTCTTTTTCGTGCGCACGGCTTGGAGGATCTGCATTGCAAATAATAATATTCCTTTTTTTTGGTGATTTTACTGAAATTTTTCTTTAAAAAAAAGTGGAGTTAAATGGGAAGTGCAACGAAATCTTTAGTTCAATAAAAAATAAAATTTTTTGAAAAAATGCTTTTGAAATAAAAATTATTATTGGGGCATTTGTTGGAAATTAATTACAATAAATAAATTTTTACATTATCTAATGATTATATTAATTAACAGTATACCTCATTCAGCATCTTGACCAGTGTTGCCGACCGCCTACACCACACAACCGCACTGGGCTGCTACTACTGACCGACCGCTCTGCATGACGACTATTAGCGTACTGCACTACATGACGACTAGTAGCGAACTGCACTGCACGACTACTACTGACCGACTGCTTGTAACTAAATCGAGCTTCAGACTGCCATGACTATAGACAGAGTACTGCTCTGCATAGCGACAACTAGCGAACTGCTCTACATGACGACTAGTAGCGAACTGCTCGCAACTAAATCGAGCTACAGACTGAGAACCGCTCGCAACACTCGCGCGGTCAAGCGCAGGCTCTCTGGTCAGAGACGCTGCAATGCCTCGCCATCGCTGCTGCGTTACATACGTGTTTCATAACCCTCCACTGGGGGGGCAAAAATTTGGCAGCGATGGTGAGTCATTTGGACTTGCCAATCGCGGCAAAATTTTTTTCTAATTAATAAACTTCTACAATTTACAGAATATTTAGATGTAGTACATAAATTAAATGTTGTGCACACGCACTAAGTACAAAATATATAAGACAAAGACAAGATATGAGTACAAAACATACTATCAAATCAGAAAATATATATACAAATTATTTGACAGAAAAAAAGTGCACAGGCACTGAAAAAATTCTTTGGCATATTCAGAACAAATAAACAGACTGGCAAAAAAAAAAAAAAAAAGTCATGACAAGTGACATGAGTGCACATGCACTGCAGTTGAGAACATATCAGTAAATGATGAAATGTATATACAATTAGTAACAAATGACGTAAGTGCATACGCATTGAAGCATTGAATATACAGAATAGTACAAATCATATTGAAAAATGAGAAAAGTGCACAGGCACTGAAGTTCAATAGAAAACATATTAACACCTAACATAAGTGCACATGCACTGTAGTTCAGAACATATCATTAAAATAAAAACGTATATACAATATAAAAGACAAGAGTGTACATATACTGTACTTCAGAACAAATCGAAAAAAATGTCTTTAGCATTTTGGCAATAAATAAACATAATGGTAAAAAAAATCATGTCCAAAGTGCACACGCACTAAAAAATGTCTTTAGCATTTTCACAACAAATAAACATAATGGCAAAACATCATGTCGACCAGTGACACAAGTGTACTCGCACTGGAGTTCAGCGAAGCGGAAAAGAAAATGTATAACCTACAAACATAAATGATGTTACCAAAATATGATTTTCATTATGTGACAAGAATTAGGATAGGAAAGGGAAGGATTGCATCATGGTTGTAGCACTTTAGATTGCACACAGCTGTTCTGAAAGTCCATATCTTTCCACAGAAGTACAACACCAAGTGACACAACTTGAAGTTCTTTTCCCATCAGAATTTATCAGCGTAGCCAAGACACTGAACTGTCGTAGTAATGTTCCATGTTTTCATTTTGGCAGTACATTAGGTACACCAAACAGTGGGACCATAATAACGTCTTCATCGCTCACGGTAGTGGACAGCATGTCGTGTCAACACCACGCTCTTACAAGGCACACCAACGTAGAATTAGTGCAAAATCAAAGATAGTGCTCCATGATCACTAGGATAAACAGAACAAATGGACATTGCAGTAATTCAGGGTAGTTAGCTCATGAGGTGAAGGACATCAAGTCACAGAATATTGACAATTACAGACTTAATTAGCAGTTTGTGGCATTCATAGCCCAGTTATTGAACATTTCTGTACCAAGTATGTAGTATTACAGAAAAATGTTCATTAATTGTTTTACATAGAATCAGTAGTCTTCTTTTCCTAGTTACAAAGCATTATTAAATAATCGCATTCTTTTCCAGTTACAAAGTATAGCATAGTTAATTAATCATTTGTCAGTTAATTAATCATTTGTCATTCCAATAGTAATAATCATTAGCCTTCTCCTAATTACAAAGCATTATTAAACAGTCACATTCATTTCCAATAACAAAGTATGGCATCGTTAATTAATCATTTGTCATTTCAATAGTAATAATCATTATCTTTTTCCTAACCACAAAGCATTATGAAACAATAGCATAGTTAATTAATTATGTGTCGTTCCAATCTAGTAAGAATCATTAGCTGGCATCATGGGTAATCGTATTACAATAAACAGTGGCGGTCCTTGGCCAGTTACAAAGTATATTTAGTATGACAGAA
Source organism: Schistocerca piceifrons (assembly GCF_021461385.2). Classification (NCBI taxonomy): domain Eukaryota; kingdom Metazoa; phylum Arthropoda; class Insecta; order Orthoptera; family Acrididae; genus Schistocerca; species Schistocerca piceifrons. The sequence continues at coordinate 766,594,135 of NC_060141.1, read as the reverse complement.
TAATGTTCATCAGAAGTCTTAGTTGAAAAGGAGAGTCAATTATTGGCCTAGCATTAACATAATACATTGAGTGATACAAATTATTGGCACTCATTGGCCATTAACCAAAACATGAAAACTCAACATGGAAAAGAAAAAAAAGGGCTAATTAATGGCATAATTAATAACAATTCTTCAAGTGACATTAATTATTGGCACTCAGTGGCCAGCAAGTATTGAATAGAATCATCATTCAGTATTATTCAGATTATTACGAAGTCATTATTAAAAATCAGTTAATTACAGTCATAACATTAATAATCATGCGCATTATAAGTAGTCTCATTACAATAAACAGTGTTCCTCATTCAGTATTATTCAGATCATTACGAAGTCATTATTAAAAATCAGTTAATTAGTCATAGCATTAATAATCATGGGCATTATAAGTAGTCTCATTACAGTAAACAGTGGCAGTTATTAGCTAGTGACAAAGCATTATTTTATATATATGCTTTTTCCTTTTTTTTTTGTCTCATTAAGAAGTCATTACTGAAGTGACATACTATTCAGAGCTAATCAGTATTATTCAGAATTATCATAAACTAGTGACATTATGTGGGACTGGTAATACATTTTTTTTTTTGTTAGCAATGCATTGCGTTGGGATCGATAATTAATTGCTGAGGCATAACAGTATTTGTTTTTGACCTATTGCTGCAAATGAGGATAGGTAACGTCATTCGTCATGAGTCAGCTGTAGCAAGGTTATGCAACAAGGCAGTATATGTGATCACATTCATAAACGATAAACACAAATGGGTAAAAAATAAAAATGCAAGTACTAGAACAGGTATAATAAGTAACTGGTTTAGTAAGTATCATGAAAAGCTTCTCCTGGAAAAAATACAAAATGAATAATTGACCTGAAAGAAGAAACGCACACTATGCTGAAAAGTAGTGAACTTCGAATTAACAGGTAGTGAAATGTGTATAAAATGTGTTCCATAGCTGTCCTTTCCAAAACTTTCTGTCATCCTACTATGCAATGTAACACCTGCTGTCAAAACAAACTGCAACAAATACTTAAATAACTACATAACATAAATACATAACTTCAACATTATCCTCATCTGTAAAGAAAACTTCATTATCCATATCATCATAACTTCACTATTATCATCACCTGTAAAGAAAAACTTCATTATTCATAATACCATATCCTTCATCATTATTCATCAGCATTCATTATCATCTGCAAAAAATCACTTCATTCCTCATTATACAACTATTCCTTATCTCTAGCATATTTCATCACTAAAAACTAAGATGTGTAGTTCTGTCTGACAGCCTGCATCAATCACCTTGTATTCTGAAAGAAAAAATTGGTTAAGACTGCTATTCTACGATGAGTATAGTATATTCTTGTTAATGCTTGTTAATCCTGATCCATTTACTCTTCCCCATAAAGTTATTGCATCTTCTATCATTTATTCCGTAGGTGAAATTCCCATTTATATTAAATTTATTTCTTACACGCATCATTTCTTTCTGAAATTCATGAACAAAGATTAATGTCTTGCATTTAAATCATATACCCACTAGATAATGACTAGTTAATGGTGACACAATTAAGCATACAGCATAACATGACAGAAAACGTAATATGTCAAAGACGTTGACAGTGTTCAGATGCGAAAATGTACACAGAATAATACAATGCAGCAGCAAAAAATGTAAAACAGTCACGATGTTGAGATGTCATAAGGCAAAAATATGTCAAAGTCGACTGGTGTGTGTTATATCTTAACTATTTCACAGCGCATACAAACAAAACTGGAATACAATCGTACATAAAAAGACAAATGTGACGTTCGTTGTGTTCAGCTTGTATGTAGTGTAGTTAATCAAGGCGAGAATTAAAGACTTTAATAAAAAAAATGTAATGAAATTAACATGTCATTAGCTAACATTGCATAATTAGTCATAAAATACGTAAGTTCGTCTGGAAAAGTATGCACGGTCTGATGTGTAACGACAAGAAAAGCGACCTGCTAACCTTACCTTGTCGGGCACTTGCCAAGAAAAAATACGATAATCATCAGTAATTAGTCAGGTGAAGTAATTGCATTAGTAAATGGCATCATAGTATGTTGAATCATACAGTGGTTTCACTCAATAAACGGTTTAATGTTTGAGATATGGTGATTGCCTTTCGATTTTCTAGTTCTCAAAGTTTCGACGTGTACAACATTGGGGTGAGGGATGCTGCGAATCCGATATGGACCTGCGTATAGAAGTTCAAATTTACTGCACTTACCTTTTAATTTACTGGATAAATAGTGTGTACATATTAATATCTTCTGTCCAACGTGAAAGTCGCGGCGTGTACAAACCTGTTTTTGCTGTCTGCTCCGGCGCTCTGCGGCACGTTTGATGTTGTTCAGCGCAATGTCAATTATTTCGTGGTGTCTTAGTCGCCGACATTTGGGGAATTTTACTAATTCTTTAATTTTGTTTGGTGGTTCAACGTTTTTCAGTATAACAGACGGAGATAGCATAGTGGATTCATTTGGTATGGAATTAATTACATCTTGGAATGAGAGTATGTGTGTATCCCAATCAATATGTCTTTTGTGGCAGTATATTCTACACAGTTTACCAATTTCTTTCATTAATCTTTCACAGGGGTTCGAAGAAGCATGGTACTTGGATATATAAATCGGAGAAATGTTTCTGGCTCGTAACATGTGTGTCCATACGCTACTACGAAATTGAGATCCATTGTCAGAAATTACTTTTATTACATGCCCTACATGAGATAGAAAATGTTTTACAAATGCTTTTGAAACAGTTTTAGCAGTAGCCTTGCGTAATGGAATGAAAGTAACAAATTTTGAAGTGAGCTCAACAGCGACAAAGATGTAGCAAAAACCTCTGTTAGTTCTCGGAATCGGACCAAAAATATCTACTGCTGCCATGTGTCTTAACTTAACAGGTATAATGGGATATAATGGAGGAATATGTGAAGTGATGTCTGATTTAGCTTTCTGGCAAATCTTACAAGACGCTAAAACTCGTCGTATACGTTTCTCCATGTTGGTAAAATAACAGTTCTGTCTCAGTATAAGAAAACATTTTCGTGCTCCGTAATGTGCGTAACTTAAATGAGTGTACCAAATTAATTTGTTAACCAGTTCGTCAGGAATGCATAATAACCAGTTGTTGCTGTCAGGATGAGAGCGGCGAAACAGAATGTCATTGCGCACAGTGTAATGGTTTCTAATCGTAACATTATTCCTATCTTGCCAAAGGTGTTTAATTTCTTTCCATACATTGTCTTTATTTTGCTCCTTTACTATGTCCTGTAATGACGATGAAATAAAGTTTTCAAATGCAACTTGTTGAATGTACATGACACTGAAATTTGTTTTGCAGAAGTTGGTTGCTACGTCTTGCTGATTGTTGCCGAGAGAACGCGATAGTGCGTCTGCTATAACATTTTGTGTGCCGGGAATGTGAACTATTGTAAAATTAAATTCTTGTAAATATAGTTTCCATCTACTTAATCTGTCGTGTGTGAATTTAGCCGAAAGTAAAAATTGTATCGCTCTATGGTCTGTGTAAACGGTGGTATGTCTGCCATAAAGAAAATGCCTAAATCTCGTAAAAGCCCATACAACACATAATGTTTCCAGTTCTGTAACGGAATAATTTCGCTCAGCAGGTGACAAAATGCGGCTTGCAAATGCGATGTTTTTAATTACTATTGAGCCATCTTCTTCAATTTCCTGGAAAATGTGTACGCCTAAAGCCGTGTTAGAACTGTCGGTGGCAATGGAAAAATTTCTGGTAAGATCTGGGTGCGATAACAGTGGTGCATTCAACAAAGCATGTTTCAGGTTCACAAATTCAGAATGTGCTTGCTTATCCCAAGACCAAATAGTGTTTTTACCTGTTAATTGGCATAGTCTAGGCGTGTCTAAAGCAGAATGGTGAATAAATTTACGAAAAAAGTTAATTAAGCCCAAAAAACTGCGTAATTGCTTCTTTGTCGTAGGAATAGTAATGTCACGTAGAGCTTGAAGTTTTTCCGGATCAGGTGCAATGCCTTCTGCTGAAATTACGTGTCCAAGAAATTTTATAGAAGTTTTGCCAAAGTGCGATTTACTAAGATTAACTGTAAGTCCTTGTGCATGAAAAGTTTGCAACAGTTGTTCAAGAATCAGATTGTGTTCAGACCAGTTAGCTTCTGCGATAAGAATGTCGTCTACATACGTCGTAATTCTGTCCTTAATGCAAACGTGTGTCGGATGGCGTCAAAATTAATAACATTTTCGTGAAGAACATTCTGCGTGTCAAAATTATTGCTTACGTTACTGGAATATGAAACCTGTACTGTGTCTGGTCAAATTCTATCGTACGTGCTATTATTTACGGGAGGATGCTGAGGCATTTCGACTATTTGAACTGCTCTGTTATTTCTTACTGACGTGTTACGCTATAGATGACACCTATTGTTTGGATCATTCATGATAATGTGTTGTTGCTGATGTTCTTGCTGCTGAAAAGATCGACTGTTATTAAATGTACGCTGAAAATTGTGCTCGTTATTTTTACGTCTGTCATGATAGTAATTTCTATACGGCGCATTGCGATATGAATTGAAATGGTGTGTTGTCTGTACGTAGTTATTTTTTTGCTGCCATGCGTTACTATTTGTTATACCAGGGACTATACGTGCACGCGGCGAAACATTAACGTTTGGTTGACCTTGTAGACTGCATTGTTGGTTACGTATGCTAAGCGGCTGACTTTCATGCTGTTGCGGTGAAAAACGTCTATTGTTACAAAAAAATGCGTTTGCTGTTAATTTTACACATAATGATGATTACGATTTTATCCGTTATTAAAATTCTCGTGATTCTGGAGTGCCTAATGAAAATTGTCACATTCGGTAAAATTTGTCTTATCGGGTTTTCATTACATATTCTTAATCCTAGATAGAGCAATAGTTAAAGAGCAGTTTTGATAGATATAAAGGATAGTAGAAGAGAAGGCAGCAGTGCAGAAAACTAAAGATGAAACAGCACTACTACAGCTCGGGGCCCTATGCTCGCTACGGCACATATTCATTAAAGCGTAATGAATCCCCTGAGGTCATTTACGCACTGCAAATAAATTTTAGTTTTTGCGTTACAGGCAATAGCGGTAAAAATTCAAAAGCAAATAGTTGTATCCATGTTAATTCTAGTTTCTGCATTATAGGCAATGCTGTTGTAAATACAATAGCAAATTGTCGCATCTGGTTCAAAGCTAGTTTCTGCGTTACATGCAATAGCGGTGAAGGTACAAAAACAAATTGTCGTATATAGCTCAAAGCGTGTACCTGTGTTCTCTCATTATTAAATTCTTTACATTTTCTTACAGATAATATTTTCTCGTAACCAACGTCCTCGTCACTAAATTTAAGAGCACGTTCCGGTTTGTGTGTGAATCTGTTTGTCTGTGTCATTTCGTACTTCAAGTTGCGTAGCTTTTCAGATTTCAAGTCGCGTGGCTTTTCGGATTTTAAATCGCGTAGTTGCTGTAAATTGCTCACATTATACATGCTGCGTGAGTCTGACAAATGTTCACAACGTGGCGGGTTCTGTGACGTATTGGTGACTGAAATAATTGTTAATTCTGTTACTTTAATACTTTCGTCAATTTGGTTGTTGTGTCGTTCACTTTTATTAACAAATTCCGTATTCACAGTGTGTGAAACTTCCAGTGACTTCAAATTAAACTCGTCGCGTATCTGTACTGCGTTTTTACGGCATTGTTCAGAGATTGCATTAATTTCGTGTATCTGTGATTCTGTTGTGCCTACACGTGTACTACTTAATTCTTGTGCAACAGTGCCAACTTCATTATTACTGTTATTAGCACAAGCCTTAGTATCCTCACGTAATTGTATTTTAGTGTCCTGACATTGTATGGTAACAGCTGTAATCTGTTCGCTAGCTTGTTTGTTCTGTTCATTAAGGTTATCGTGTTTTTCTCTCGGCTGTTTAATACCTTCAGAAAATTGTTTGTTCCGTTCTCTAAATTGTTTGTTCTCTTCTTCCAGTCGTTTGTTCTGCTCATCAAGTTTTTCATTAAGTTGTTTATAATCTTCCCTAAGTTGTTTGAAATTGTTGTCTTGTTTTTCCATAAGTTGGTTAACTCGTTGCAGCAATAGTGTCATAATTTGATCCGAACCAAAATTAGCATTTCTATTCTCAGTGCTGTTTAATGGTGTACCTGCAGTTGTCGCGCTTTGTGTGACCATTTGGTCATTCTGCAACTTACAAAAAGGATTATCAGTCGGATGTACATTGTCAGACACTATTTCGGAATTAAATAAATCCGTCCTACTTTGTGCATCCTGTTCATTTTCATTAGACAAACTTGTCTGTACGTTACTTGAATTTTCCAAATCGGGTGTGTTAAGCTCGGCAGCGCTCATTACAATAGAGCGTTCTGCGTCATCAATTGTCGTCAAATTAACAGACGAGACAATTGAGTTCGTTTGTTCATTATCAAGGTAAAAGTCATCACTAGTGGTTGGGATGCACTGATTGTTAGTGAATGCAGGATTGTCATCGTTACACTGCGTATCACAATTACTATCGGTCACGTTGTTTAAGTCGGTAATTTCATTCACAATACTTCGCAATACACTATTCACAGTCTTTCGCGGCATTTTTGCAATAGTCACAATTATTCACAAAACAAATAAGCACAATGCAAAAACAACACACAAATACAACAGAGCAAACGAATTGTCGTTGATCTGTGGAAAGAAAGTCACAAGTTAATAAAAGCGTAGCGCCAAATCCTAATTATATCTAAGCAAATAGGAGCAGATATCTGACTGTTTTTCAAAAGACTCTCAACGAAATACGATCCTGGACTGGGTGTCGCCAAGTGTAACCTCCCCACCGAAATTTAAAAGAAAGAAATAATAAATGAATAGGAGCCAAGAATAACCTCCCTGCAATGAAATGTACTGACAATGACAATTAAACAAAAATTAGCAATCTGACTCAAATATAAATTCTTCACAAAAAAATTAAAGTCCATTCAGTGATAAGAAAATTCAATTAAACCGAAATATCGGTCTTTGGCCCTGTGTAAAACAATCGGAATTAAAGTCTTACCTCAGAATAACTGGATGTCAAATTTCTGCTCTTTTTCGTGCGCACGGCTTGGAGGATCTGCATTGCAAATAATAATATTCCTTTTTTTTGGTGATTTTACTGAAATTTTTCTTTAAAAAAAAGTGGAGTGAAATGGGAAGTGCAACGAAATCTTTAGTTCAATAAAAAATAAAATTTTTTGAAAAAATGCTTTTGAAATAAAAATTATTATTGGGGCATTTGTTGGAAATTAATTACAATAAATAAATTTTTACATTATCTAATGATTATATTAATTAACAGTATACCTCATTCAGCATCTTGACCAGTGTTGCCGACCGCCTACATCACACAACCGCACTGGGCTGCTACTACTGACCGACCGCTCTGCATGACGACTATTAGCGTACTGCACTACATGACGACTAGTAGCGAACTGCACTGCACGACTACTACTGACCGACTGCTCGTAACTAAATCGAGCTTCAGACTGCCACGACTATAGACAGAGTACTGCTCTGCATAGCGACAACTAGCGAACTGCTCTACATGACGACTAGTAGCGAACTGCTCGCAACTAAATCGAGCTACAGACTGAGAACCGCTCGCAACACTCGCGCGGTCAAGCGCAGGCTCTCTGGTCAGAGACACTGCAATGCCTCGCCATCGCTGCTGCGTTACATACGTGTTTCAATAGCCATGAAGAGAAATGTACAGACACTTTGTCAAGTATCAGAGATTTGTGAGAATAAGATTAACGTACCCAGACCAAAGGAACTTCAGATTGGCAATTGTAAATAGCATCCAGAACCAAGTTAAGTTATTTTTATGCTTGTTATTATTTTAATAAATGTGTGTGAAAATTAATCAAGTTCTGTTTAAAGTTGGTCACCGTCAATCTGCTACTCTAAGCGTGCAAGTGGCATTTCTATCGACTGACCTAATGGCAGAAGATAAACACGCCACGATAAGACCACGATACATATTGCTGACACTCGCCTACTTCGTTAGAGCGACAAGTCAAATAATCTGATGGTGTGTGTACCGAAGGTCTCACAGTTGCACACCACAGGCTTCTTAGAGACATGATAGAAAATTTCATTCTTCGTTGCAAAGCTGGCGTTGGAAGGAGGCTGTTGAGGGTAAACAGACATAGCGGAGTACATGATGATGACCATTTATAATTCTGCTGGTGGAGAATAGTGGAAAGGCAGAGTGCAATAGATGGTGAGAAACAACTACAAAGCAATGTCCCTTGAGTGCAAAGCAAAAAGTTTGGACATCTGAGACTTGAAAGTATGAACTAAACATTCAGCTTCACCATTTGATTGAGGATAGGATCGTGCCATTCAGATATTGTGAATCCTATTTTGTTTGCAATTCACCTATAGATCAATGTGAACCATTTTCAAAAAAAAATTTAATAATAAATAAAAAGAAGGGACTGTTTTCATAGTGCTAGTGATAGTTGTCGAATGGATATGCTTGATATGAGGACGTAGTGTCTGTTCATTCGAACACATCAGCGAAATTGTGATAAACACTATGTCCAGACAGTACAGTGGCTAACGCAACTGGCTGGGAAGTAGGAGATCCCAAATTTGAGTCCCAGTCGGGCACACAGTTTCCCTCGTCGCCACTAATTGCACGTAAAGTCAATAATTCTTTCCCTTTCCGTACCTTCCCAGCCCCCCTCTATATTTAATATATGTAAATTGTACATCTACTGTATGCATCGATGACAAACAGTTACTGTGTGTTCCAGAAAGGCACAGCAAAGTCAGTATGGGTGCGTTGCCAAGGACAGTCAAATCAAGGCCAGTTGGAAAATTGCTGCCTGGTTATCTGCGCATGCTTAGTAGTGGGCAGACATTTATTCTGCCTGCGTCTTCTAGTATCCAGCTGGTAGGGTCACGAGCCCAGAAGAGGCTCTGCAAGCAACGTTGTGCTGTTGCCAAAGGCACTTGCTTCGGTTGTCTGATGCCTTGGACCGTTAACGTCAAATTTCACTGCACTGGCCTGATGGATACTTTCGTCATTCATCCCACATTGATTTCTGCGGTTATTTCAAGCTGTGTTGCTTGTCTGATAACACTATGTGTAAGCCGACGCTCTCGGTCGTTATGAAGGTCATCGGCCTTCATTGTCTGTGGTGAGAGGTAATGCCTGAAAGTTGGCATTCTCGACACTGTGGATCTCGACATATTGAATCCCCTAACAATTTCCGCGGCCATAATCACGTCAGAGGCGTTTTCACATAAATAACCTGAGTACAAATGATAGCTCTGCCAATGCACTGCCCTTTTATACTTTGTGTATGCGATACTATCGCCATTTGTATATCTTCATATCGCTATTCTGTGACTTTTGTCACCTCATTATAGTATGAATGACTAGAATTTTAATTGAGAACAAGACTGTTTAGGTAAACATTTGAAAGACAAGTTGCTGTAATACGCAATTTACAGTTATTAACCGAAATGAACACGCTGCAGTTTAGCAATTCAAATTCTTGCAGAGAGTCTTTGCTTACTACAAATGCTTTATGTGCTATGTCATCACGGGAAGTATCTAGCAGTTCAAACATTTCCGTAAACAACATAGTCACTGTGTTGTGATACACAAAGTGGTCACAACAAAAAAGTAAAATTATTGTTGTTTTGGTTTGTCAAAAAGTAGATGTAATGGTTAATTATCATTCGTGCTGTGTTGTAGGTGTTGTTGGAAGTTTCAGTAAATAATGACCAGGTGCGATGGGTCCAAGGATAATGTGTACATGACACTGTCAGCTGGGGTTAAACCTATAATTGTCAACAGTTTCTGGATATAAAGGTCATCGACTGCAGGAAGTATCCACTCAGATCTTCTTCAATCTCAAGGCTGCCCCAGCTCGTTCAGCATTACCAAGTTACATGAAACAGTGGTACATTTTAATTATTACTACATAACATACGACCTATACACGTTATACTGAAAGAAATTCTTGTTAGGACACAAACAAAACTTTTACATGAATAGAAAGAAGAAGCCACATCGTAAATATACTAGATGGATCAGTGTTTAGCATTGGGGAGATCTTTTCATGTTTCATTTACAAAGCATCACTCATTGTTCATTCCACGGTGGTTTAAACCATTGAAGTTTGTGATGAACGAGTTTACTGAATCGAAATCACATTTGTAACTAATATCCACAATACCCACAACGTATCTCTGCTGGGTAAGCTTTATTGTTTTAAATACCGGATGGCACAGATAAAAGTATCCCATGTAAGTATAAAGGAAGAGCAGTGAAATTACAGAAATGAAAAGCTGAAAAGGACTTTTCATTTATTTACAATGAAAATTATAATTAAAAACACATTTAAAGAAGATGCTGAAAGTGTACCTCTGCAACATCAATACAAATCTGTGCACATCATAGCATATTCAGATACACCTGCCATAAAGTTAGGATATCGATGGCGGGAACTTCATGGCTGATGTTGTCTTTCAGGTCCTGTATTGTGTGTGAATTTGTTTCATATACCTTGCTCTACACGTGTCTCCACACGAAAAAATCACATATCATTAGATCTGACCAACGAGGTCGCCATAAATGTTTACTGACAGTTCGTTGTCAGTGAAGATATTATGGACTCATTCCAGGGATACCTTAGGTGTGTAGCATGTTGTTCTATCTTGCTTGAAGAAGAGCAGTATGTTTCACATTCAGTTAGTTGAGTAATTAAAACATATCAAAAATTTCCATATGTGCAGCCATGTTGAGAGCAGCGTCAAAAAATATTGATCCAATAATGACCATTCCTGTTACATTGCACCAATCGCCGATTGTTTTGTCGTGGAGTGGTTGTCAAACACATTTCACTCACATATTTGTTTAATATAGCTGTTAAATACAATTTGAATATTGGTAATTTTGGCGTAGTTCTACCTTTTTTGCAGGATCACTTGAAAGGGGAAATTCACATCAAAATTCCCATGGTTCACTACATGACAAAAACAGCAAAATCCAAAAGTGTTAAATGACTTAAGATAGCAATCTACAGACTTAAACAGGAAAGTTCCTGTTGGAACATCAAACTGCCCTTTACCTTGCGTCTGTGAATTCACATGACTGGAAAGATGAAACCCTGCTTTGTTACTCATGATGTAATGGTAAGGGTCTAACAAACCATAGCCGATGTAACTCAAAAGTCACATGCAGTAATCTACACGTTTCTGACTGTTATCCTCCCATAATTGCTGCACAACCGTCACACAATATGGCTTCAGATTATGACTTTCAATATCCACTGGCAACTACTCCTATTTACACGTGATTGCTGGGCCAATTTATATGTAGTCTTCTATGGGCTCTGAATAATTCTTTGGTGGATGTCTGCAATAACTGTGAACTGAAGGAATTCTTTGTCGTTTTACAATTTGCACAGATCTGGAGATGCACCAATTTTTATACAGACTCTGTATTGTTCTCTTTGCTGATAGTCCTCGAACTAGATACATGAGGTCTTTTCTTAATCGGACCTGTTTTCACATATACTTTCACAATTTCAACTGCTTCTCCTATCGAGGAAGTCATTTTGTAGTTTGCAAAGAGAAATGTCTGACATCACTGATGAAATAAACCGAAATGCTGACAGAAGAAGGCTAACAATCGACTATTGCATAGAACTATCCTTCATTGTAACTGCTTACTCTGTTTCAGAAGTCGAAATATTGTATTTTCATTCAAAGGGGAGATGGGCCACTTTTAACTGTGCCACTCAGAACATCTCATCATCCTGCACTACAGCAGCAGCGAATAGCATATAGCTGAGTTCATCCTCATGTAAGCACAAAATTCATAAGAGAGTGTGCGCCAGTGTTTCAGTTTTTGTGCTTTATGACAACACGCCCTAATGCAGTGATAGTTTCATTGTGCCATAACTGCTCACGACGTGTGTTCAACAAACAGCTCCTTGACATCTGCACCACGGGAAGAGACAAGCCATTACACTCTGGGGACAATTCATGTGGATGTTCATGGCTCCTGTGGAGCTCGTGCAAGGCACCATGATGGACAAGGAGTATCATACGATGGCTGCAGAAACTGTATACACCTTCATGACAATCATGTTTCCTGATGGCAGTGGCACATTTCAACAAGATTATGCACTATGTCACAAGGCCAGGAGTGTGATGGAGTAGCTTGAGGAGCAGTGGCGAGTTCCAAATAATATGCTGACCCTCCAAACTCGCCAGATCTGAACTGAATCAAACACATCTGGAATGTGATTCAATGTGGCATCAGAGCTCATCGTTCCTCTCCCAGGAATTGATTGGTACCAACTCCCTCCAGCGACCTACCGCAGCCTTATTGCTTCCATGCCACAGTGCATCACTGACATAAGGTGGACATACCTGCTATTAGGAAGGGGGTCATAATATTCTGGCTTATCAGTGTATAGTGACTGCTAAAGCAGCAGTATTTCTAACTGCAGTGTGCAATTTTAAATCAACCGTTCAGAAGAGCCACAGAAAATGGATGGTAGAAACTGGAGAGAATTCGATAATGAATAATAAGTCTGTACCCAGAAGCTAGTCCCCCTTCACCCCCCCTCCCTCCCTCCACTCACCCTTGCACATATCATAAGACTTCAAAGGTTGATGCGTGCATGCTGAAGCAAATATGCCATCTGGCCAAAAGCTTAAGGTGTTTGACTGCTGTGGGCTAACACGATGTGTGAAGGTGGTGGGAGCAACGATAAAAAGTGGAATGGAAATGAATTCACTTGGCCCTACAGTCAGTACTTTCGTGGTTCCAAGTTTTGGTTGGTATGATCTGTTGTGTAAAGAAAAATGGATTCAAGGTTAATCTTTCTGTGACTGGTTAACCATATCATGGAAACTACTAGTATTTATGCCTGCTCTGTTCATCTAAGTTGAATCTTCATGAAAACAAAGGTTTGCTTTGCCATTGGTCATCGACTGCATTATCAAGTATCTGATGTCAGAAGAGCGCAGGAATTAGGTCTTACGTGTCCATTAGGTATTTTGATGTTATTTTACTGCATATGAAATAGTCACACATGCTGAAGCATCGCAAGGCTTAAGTTTTTTAGCTAATCACTACGCTACACTTTTAGCCTATGTAGTTCTTGCAGCAAATCTCACTGGACGTTTTGTTCCATTCTGCCTGCTGTTCATGCACTAGGAAGCATGTTCCTCGCTATTTTGCTGCACGTGATCTCAACTTGTGCCGTGCACTGGCGAATGTAGGATTGAATCTGTACAATGAAATAACAGGCACAGATATGTTCTCATGGCTCCCTTATTGGAAATGAACACAGCTACATATAATGCACAGCATATTCAAGGGCTACAAGGAGGCTGTCAGTACATGGCTTAGAGAGGACAGACACCAAACCATGAATAATCTGCGGTGGGTGACACACAGTGGGTGGTCATAGATTGAGGAATGGCCACCATTTATCACGCAGGACCCTATCGACAAGGTACTAAGTGATCTGAACTTCGAAACATGCGTGTAGCAGTTTGCATAATTTAGACAAAAATGTCAGCACACTCTTACAGCTAGACTGAACACATGCAGTGTTATCATGACAGCAAAACACTATCATGCACTCGTAATGCGAGAGGAGGTGGACCACATATGAATTTTCTCTAAGATGAATCATGTGTGTCACAAACAATACAATTAAATACTCTCGCTGCCGTGGCCAAGAACATGGCATGCTATCCGTGAGAGTAGTTACACACAAACACTGTAACGTACATGAGGCACTAAGGAAACAGGCACATAAAAAGACAAGCCATGTATGAATTTACTCTACAGTAATAACAGTGTGAGTGATACGGTTCCTCGGGCATTAGACATTAATACAAGGGATTCCATGAGGCAGACGCCGTAAGTTGCGAAAACGAAGCCACATGGCGATGTGTACAGACCATTTGCAAAACTTGGTCTGTATAAAGAGTGAATGGATCGCTCTGGTACTAATTCGCGGTAAGGAATGCAAATCCCAGCAATTACAGTTCGGCTAAAGCGTGCGATATTAACTCACCGGCATCGTCTTCACTTCACTCACACCTCTCTGGGCATTGTTGTGGCAAACCGTCAAATGTTGATTATTCTAACACAAAACACCCCGGAATTAACACTCAGGAAATGCTATCTCGTTTAAACGAAGATGCGAGTCGCTCGGCGTCCGCGCGGGAAGTACCGATCGTGGAACATTTTTCTGCTGCATGCCTTCCTAGGAAAAACTTCCAGCTGCAACAAAGAACTGCATGATGGAGAGAGACTCCAACTCGTGGTTCTGCTTTTGCTCACGGTCCCATTCAGCGCTGCGAGACACGTTGTCGGCTGTTGAAGCAGACGGGGGGCGAGTAGACTTCACAATACTTTTTGTTCTCGTGACGTCACTAGTGGGCTTTCGACTATCGACTTTTGCGAGCGCGTCTGAACGACCCCTGTGTGAACCGTGTGCATTTCGATTACTCATTTTTTGAAGCGTCATAGAAAATTTATTACCCGTTCTGCAATGTTAAATTTCTGGAAATCGAAAGTTTAAAGTCGAACTGGAAAAATAAATGTACTTTGCAAATGTGATTAATGTTCAAACTGGTGGCCTTCAGCATCAATACATTTCTGAGTACAAGTCACCACTGATTCTGTACATCATACCAAAGTGTCCAATGAGATTTCTGCACACACTGCCTGAATCTCATTCCAAAGTGTATCCAGGCTACGTGGTTTACGTTTGTACACCTCATCTTTTACTATGGAAGAAATCCAGCGGCGTGAGGTCTGGAGAGCGTGCAGGAAACTCGATTGGTCCCCTCGTCCTATCCACTGGCCTGGCACATTCTGATCCAGGCATGCTCGTACATCACTATGATAGTGCGGCAGGGCGCCATCTTGTTGGAAATAAAACTCGTCATTACCGTATAATGCACGAATGGCAGGGAATATGGAGTAAGCAAGCATTGTTAGGTACGTTTCTCCAGTAACAGTACCTTCAAAGCGGAAAGGCCCAATGAGTCCCCTTACAGACAAACCACACCACACATTTACACCAGGCAAATTCACAGCCTTTTCAACTGAAATATGAGGATTATCTTCAGCGCAGTAGACACAATTATGCCTATTGACAGTTCCATTGAGTTTGAATTGGGCTTCATCCGACCAAATTATGCTACCCATAATCCCGGTTCACGTCTCACCATCTCCTGAACCCATTCACAAAATTCTAACCTTCGATCTGGATCGTCGTCACTTAGCTGTTGCACCAGCCTTGGAATGTAAACACGAAACTTGCCTTTCTTCTGAATGCGTAGCACACTACTAGCACTTACATTACTCTCACGTTCCGCTTGCCTTGAAGATTTTTGAGACGAACACTGAAACAGTTCCAAGACCGCAGTTGTGGAATCATCACTTGTAGCTGTACGAGGTCGCCCTGATCGACCTTTATGCACATCACACATTGTTCCATGAATTTCGAATTTGTCTTGTAGGCGTGTAATTGTTAACCTTGAAGGTGGTTCTGTACCATACTCACTTCTCCACTGTCTTCGAACCGCAGCTACATTCTCAAACTTCCAGTACCACTTAATTATCTGCTTCTGCGCTTCAAAGCTCAAACGCACGTCCGCCTTGTTGCAGTTACTGCCTTGCCGCTGCTGCCACCTGTTGAAGAAACATACATTACTTTCTCACAGATATTTAACCTTGTAGAACGGGAAATAAATTGTCTATGACAGTTCAAAGAGGGTATACATATTTTTTGACACACCCTGTATATACACACATGAATAGTGCTAATATTAATATTACGGAAATTTTTAGTTCTACACTTGGAACTACATTTAAGGGTACAATCTTTTTTTTTAACCATTTATGAAACAGAAACTCGTCCATGTAGTAGAAGGAGTTGTCCAAAAGAAACGATTTTAAGTTAGATTTAAAACCTGATCTGTTACCTGCCAGACACTTTATGTTGTTGGGCAAATGATCAAAGATTTTTGTTGCTGAATAATGTACTCCTTTTTGAGCAACTGACAGCTTCAATAACGGATAGGAAAGGTCATTTTTCCCTCTAGTGTTGTACGTATAAACATCACTGTTCTTCGCGAATTGAGATGGATTATTTGTAACGAATTTCATTAGTGAGTATATGTACTCTGATGGTGCAGTTAAAATACCTAATTCCTTGAAAAGGTGCCTACATGACGTCATTGGGTGAACACCACTAATTATTCTCACTGCTCCGTTTTGTGCAATCAGTACTTTATGTCTAAGTCGTGAGTTACCCCAGAAAACTATTCTATAAGACATTATTGAGTGAATATATGTAAAGTACGTTAGGAGGCTGATCTGTTTATTACCAAGACTAGCGATTATAAGAAGAAGCTGAACTTAATTGTTTGAGGAGCTCAGTAATATGCTTGGGTGGGTTTGTTTCATCATCGCCTTAACGCTCTGGCGATGTGCCAGCAGCGAGGCCGTAACATCACCCTCCGTAGTTGTACGTGACAGTACGCAAATAGGAGAATCCAATGATGTAAGAGCAGAGGAAAGGGTAACGCACTCTTGGCATTCACGTCCAGCTGACATTAAGCAGAGTGTAGTGACATACAGGCTCTGTGCCCTGCTGGCGGGTTCTGTGCACGTTGGCAGGCCTGCTCTACTCTTTAGCCGTGCATTTTCCCTTCTCCCGTTTACTCTGTCATCGTCCGTCTGTTTTGTTTTTCAGAAGTGTCGCTCTTTCTCTTTCTCTCTTCCAATGAAAAGTCGGCTGTCAGTTACAGTTTTGGTAAGATTTTTATTTCGGAAGTGAGCGGAAGTCTTCATTGTTTCTTTTTTAATTCTGAAGATAAAGTTTCCAATCATAAATGTTGAAGTAATCGTCTTTATTCTGGGCTTGTTAGTTGAAACATAACTAATGCATTACTATCATCGCTGTCACTAAACTATAGAATCTGAAAACAAGTTTTGTTGTAAGCTAATTAACAATGCTTGACAGGTAGAACGAAAAGCCAGTCCGAGTTGCAATTTTTACTTTTTGTACACTCGATGACTTGTTTCGGGGCGAGACGCATTTTCAGATCATCTGTATGCACTGTAAATGTTCGCTGCACATTTTCTGACATCTTCCGAAAAGTCATTTTCCATATTGTTATGATGATTGAAAATGGGTTTCGGCTCGATACTAGTCATAGAATGAATGAAAAATAAAAACTGTCGTAGCTGTGTTGGGAAAAAGGGCTAATAGACAGCACTGAGACTCATATCGTTATAGGTACTGTAAGCTGGCTAAAGCCAGAGATAAGTTCAGCTGAAATTTTTGCGAAGAACCTAACGGTGTTCTGAAAGGATAGGCTAAACATAGTTGGCGGTGGCGCGTTTGCTGCTATTAGAAGTAGTTTAAGATAAATTGAAGTAGATAGTTCCTGTAAGTTTGTAAGGTGGAGATAGTTCCTGTAAGTTTGTAAGGTGGCTGTAATTTCGCACCTTACAAGCACTTATCTACATAATTTACGACAGGAATTAGGTATAATTTGATAGGTTGTACATGGTGTATATGAATATTTAAAGAGACTGACATTGTCACGTAAACTTTATAAATAGTTGTTAACGCTTATTGCATGAAAGATGATAAAAAAATGTAAATGTCGTGTGACTAGGGTCTCCCGTTGGGTAAACCGTTCGCCGGGTGCAAGTCTTTCGATTTGACGCCACTTCGGCAACTTGTGCGTCGATGGGGATGAAATGATGATGATTAGGACAACACAACATCCAGTCCCTGAGCAGAGAAAAGCTCCGACCCAGCTGGGAATTGAATTCGGGCCCTTAGGATTGACATTCCGTCCCGCTGACAACTCAGCTACCGGAGGTAGACATCAAAGGTGATGGAGTGTCTTTATTATCAAATGATTGCTTATACTAGTAGAGGTTGGAACGCTAGTGGAAATGAAACTGCAGGCGTAACTCAGGCCCTGGTGTGTTGGTCCTGCTTAACAGAGGAAGTAGCCCACACGAAAGTAAACGGTTGTGAAAACACACTTGACCTCTTAGCAACAAATAATCCTGAGCCAATAACGAACATCAAAGAGGGTACAGGGATTAGTGCACACTAGGTGTCGTAGCGAGATTGGATACTGTTACCCCAAAAAATCCTCCAAAAATAAAATAAAAATATACCTATTCAAAAAGGGAGATAAAAATTCTTTTGTCGCCTTCCTGAGGGAAGATCTCCACTCTTTCCAAATTAACAGTGTAAGTGTATACCAGTTGTGGCTGAATACAGAGAAATAGTATTGACAGAAGTTGAGAGATTTATACCAAATAAATTAACAAACGACGGAACTGATCCCCCTTGGCACACAAATCGGGCCAGGCAGAAGTAACGAGAAAAGTATGCCAAATTTAAACTGACGCAAAATCTCCAAGATTGGCGATCTTTTATAGAATCTCGAAATCTAGCGCAGACCTCAATGCGAGATGCTTATAATAGTTTCCACAGCGAAACTTTGGCTCGAAACCTGGCAGAAAATCCAAAGAGACTTTGGTCGTCTGTTAAGTATGCTAGTGGCAAGACACAATCAACATCTTCTCTGCGTGTGCTGCCAAAGCAGAGTTACTAAACACAGCCTTCCGAAATTCCTTCACTAAAGAAGTCGAAGTGAATATTCCAGTATTCCAACCAAGAACAGCCGCGAACTTAGAACTAGATATCCTCGGAGTAGCGACGCAAGTTAAATCACCTAATAAAGGCAAGTCTTCTGGTCCAGACTGTATACCAATTAGGTTCCTTTCAGAGTATGCTTATGCAATAACTCCTTACTTAACAATTGTATACAACCTCTCACTTGGCGAAAGATCAGTACCCAAAGACTGGAAAGTTGCACAGGTCACACCAATATTCAAGAATGGTAATAGGAGTAATCCACTAAATTACAGGCCCATATCATTAACGTCGTTATGCAGCAGGAGTTTGGAACATATATTGTGTTCGAACATTATGAATTACCTCGAAGAGAATGGTCTGTTGACACACAGTCAACAAGGATTTAGAAAACATCGTTCTTGTGAAACGCACGAAATGCTGAGTGCTATCGACAAGGGATTTTAAATTGATGGCGTTTTTCTACATTTCCAGAAGACTTTTGAAACCGTACCTCACAAGCGGCTTGTAATTAAATTGTGTTATTACGGAATATCGTCTCAGTTACTCGACTAGATTCGTGATTTCCTGTCAGAAAGGTCACAGATCGCAGTAACTGACAGAAGGTCGTCGAGTGAAGCATAAGTGATTTTTAGCGTTCCCCAAGGTAATGTTAAAAGCCCTCTGTTGTTCCTAATTTATATATATGATTTAGGAGACAGTCTCAGCAGCTGTCTTATGTTGTTTGCAGGTGTTGCTGTATCTTATGGTCTAGTCAAGTCATCACAAGATCAAAACAAATTGCCAACGATTTAGAAAAGACATGCATATAGCGCTGAAATTGGCAGTTAACCCTCAATAATGAAAAGTGTGAGGTCATTCGTAAGAGCGCTAAAAGGAATCCGTTAAACTTCAGTTACACGATAAATCAATCAAATCTAAGGGTCGGAAATTCAACGTGAATTGGAAAGAAACATAGAAAATGTTTCGGGGAAAGCGAACCAAAGAGATTGCCTACATTATGCTTGTCCATCCTCTTTTGGAGGTGGCGGTGTGGGATCCTTACCACTTATGATTAAGTGAGTGCATTGAGGAAGTTCAAAGAAGGGCAGCACGTTTTGTATTATCGAGAAATGGGAGTGTGTCACAGACATTATACGGGATCTACGGTGGACATCATTAAAACAAAGGCGTTCATCATTGCGGCGGAATCTTCTCACGAAACTTCAATCATCAACTTTCTCCTCCGAACGCGAAAATATTTTGTTGACTCCCACGCACATAGGGAGAAATGACCATCATAATAAAATAATTTAAATCAGAGCTGTCACGGAAAGATACAGGTGTTGTTTTTTCTGTGCCCTGTTCGAGATTAGAATAATAGATAATTATTGTCACGGTAGTTCGACGAATGCTCTGCCAGGCACTGAAGTGTGATTTGCAGAATATCTGTGTAGATGTAGATGCAGGTGTTCGGGACCAATATGAAACAGGACTGGCAGGAATATTGAACATATACAGAGGCGTGCAGCATGAATGGTCACAGGTTTGTTTGACCTATGGGAGAGTGTCCTGAGATGTTGAAAAGAAATAATTAGGTAGACTCATTAAGATAGACGGGAACTATCCTGAAAAATCCTACTAACAATGTTGCAATAACTGGCTTTCCATTATTACTCTAGGAATATACTAAAACCCTCTACATACCGCTCCCATAGGGACCGTACTGAATTGATTACAGCAACCACCTAAGCATTTAAACAATCATTTTTTCTGCATCCATATGTAATGAAATAGGAAAAAGCCGTTATAACCGGTACAGTGGGATGTACCCTTCGGCATGCATTTCACAGTTGTTCTCAGAGTAAAGATAACTGGTCCGGAAAGTATCACTTCCTCTGAATGCCAAAACTTTGTTCTCTGTTGTAAGGAGGTTCAAATTATATTCCTTTCCTACTTTCATAAGTATGTGTAGCCCACATTGGCGGTCATCTTCTGAGTCTGTTAAAATCACTTAGTCAAATGCAAGAGTGTAGTGTTTAGAGTGATATTGTGCATTTTGAAATGTGTAGGTATTTTCTTCTGCCATTCATTAATTATATCATTATAAAAATGAAGTAATTTGAATGACAGTGGATACCCTTGCCCAAGGCCTTGGGTTGTCACAGCCTGTACTGTATCAACTAGAATTCTGATATTCATTTTCTCAAACATAACTTTCTATTATTCTTATAAGATGTTGTAGGAAGTAGCGTATCAGTGTATGTTCTGACCAAGACAACAATCTTGTCACATCTGGTGTTAGGTTACACATCTGGTGTCGGGTTATACATGTGTCTGGCGTATATTCAAGGCCACTCCCTCCCTCACTCCTGGGAAAACTACTGGGAATTGCTCAAAGTCACCCAGGGGAATCACCCAAGCAATTGTGCGACTTATATTCATGACCATCAAGGTTAACGCTGAACCCCTCGCACTCTCCCCCTCCCCTCGACTTTGTACCCCATCCACACCTTTATCTCTTATAAGTGGGACGCTTGAGTGGGAAGAAATCATCCAACAGCTGAGCAGAGTAGGGAGAGGATCAGACTGTGTGTATTTGTCAATAACAAATCTGTAAGGTGGCAGCTTGAATGAATATTAATTTCGCACCTTACATGAGATTTTATATGGTGTCACAAGTAGAAGGATATGTCACCAGATATATTTCAACGATAGTGAGCAGATTTGCCTATCAAAATGTGCAGTATGTAATGTAAAGGGATGACAGTCAATTCGAAGGTATTAACACACCAAACCCAAATCCTGCATGTCAAATCAGCAAAAGGTGAAAAAAAAAACTACTGGAAGAAACGTTTTAGTTTGAGGGCAGATGCGAGTTGCGCCATCATGGTCCGCATACCACAGAAGGAATCTGACAGGGGTTGGTGACACACAACAAGACACAACGTACGCGCCGGGCGATACAGCGAGGGGAGCAGGTAGCGGCCCAGCGCTGCTTGCGACGGAGGAATTCTTTAGAAAACCGCATTGGGGAATTTCCAGATGGATACAAACAGATCAGTGACGCAGTTGATCTCGTGAAAGTCCCGTGCTACACTTGTGATGTTCGCGTGTAACTTTTAGGTGACAGGAGCAGGCACAAAATTTCCCATTTGCTGAAATAAACTCGGAAGGAGAAGAAGGGCGATGTTGCGATGTGGTTTGAAGGTAGGCCCTTTGCGATTGGCTGGAGTAGTTTCCACAGGATGAAAGGAATGCTCCCATTGGTCTGAAAAAGCCATGACATGAAGCACGAAAGGACACAGTTGGGGGACAGTTTGCTACGAAATACACAATACCAAAAACTCTCCTCTGAACCAGCAAACCAGCATCAAGTGTAGAACATGGCGTATCACGCTCATTACGACGCCAAAAGAGGAATGTTGTGAACACTGTGTTCACTTCGGCTGACATTCAGCTAGAAATTAGCTGAAGAGTCGTTGAGCTCTGATAGCACAGAAATGAAACAGTCACGTAGTTAATTGCTCTTGTGAGAACTGAGAGGGCGTTGGACATATACGCTGCTCCATCTATGCACGTGTATATCGCCATATTTTCCAGACTAGGGATGAGTGCATGTTTTCTCGCCTTACAAAAAACATAGGACAGTTTCAGCTGATAAAATCAGTAAAGATTTTGATTAGCTTTTTTATAGGATTTTCAGAGGGCGAGAGCAGCCATGCAGCCGACAGCACGTCGCAGCTAAAGGTAGATGCCACTTGTCACAAAAACTAACCATCCTCCGTAGATTTGATTCTCATCCTAAATAGTACAGAACTTAGAACCGGAATTGGATGATTTCTCGTAATACTGACCAATGTAAACTAGGCTTCACTGTCTAGAAGTCAGAAAAATCTTGTAGAGAACCTTCTATTTAAATCTGATATTGTTGTGTTTAGTGTTCTTTCTGCTAAACAGGACATAATACGTTATCTTGATAACTGTCCTGAAATGGTCATGTCACAATCTATGTAAACCCATGTGCTTCTTTGACAACAACAGAGAAATTAAACAAATTTTACAGTTAAACACTGAGGTGATCTGTCATAGAATAAAGGTCCACTTCTAACCCCAGTAATTTATTCTAAGGACGCTAATGCACTCACAGGATGTTTTTACTGTTTTCTGACGAATGTGAAAAGGAGTGGAGTGTCAGAAATTACGTTAAGTCATGTCACTTGAGTTCTGTTCGTTAATATCAAGTTAATATTACATCATTCGAGGCACCAGCAGAGACAACACCCAGGCAGATATGTAAGCACTCTCATTCTTCCACAATTTTACATATTTTTTCACTTTTTACGTATTTTCGCCAATTTTACGTATTTTTCTCCATTTTTCGTATTTTTAGGGATTTTCCGAAGTTTTATGTATTTTGTCCAGCTACAAAAGATCCACCCCACTGTGCCCAACTTCCGCAGACGTCATAATGGTTTCAGGCAATCACAATGCAGCATGCATCTGAATTACTAAACTAGGTATCACTGATGTTGAAGCACACCTCCTCAACTCAGTAATTTATAGCTGAGACACCTGAGCGACCACCATAGAGATAATTCTGACTGTGAATGAAATTCACCAACAGCCATGTAACTATGGATGTTATTTTATTTTATTTTGGAGGCTACAAGTTTCAGCATTTCATTATGCCATCTTCAGGACCCATATGGATCTCTCCAGGGCTATGGGGCCTGAAGATCGCATAATGAAATGCTGAAACTGGTAGCCTTCAAAATAAAATAAAATAACACTCTGAGTTACATAGGTGTTGGTGAATTTCATTGACATTGACAATTACGTAAAAAGCCGATTTCCCCTGTCCATAATGCAACAATAGAGAGCACAGGGACAGGTTTTGGGCTGTGTCTATTTGTTAATAACACATTACATCAACTGAGGCCAATTTTTAACAACAAATTAATATTTCGTCATTAGAGGCTCCAGCAGACACCAACCACATCCAGACAGATATGTAATTACTTTCACTTTTTTATGTTTTCGACGATTTTACGCATTTTACCCAGTTATGTGAGTTAATTGTCAATATCACATCATCATCGCATTGTGTCATTATGTAGCATCAACGTCGCAACGTGTTACATCGGCCTCGTGATCCTCTCAGCCAATCACAATGCATTATAATCCTGATTTATGTAACACTGCTAAGTCACCACTCTGTTAATAGTGTATGATGTCATAGTTTGTGTACTAGAAACGGTCACATTGGTAGAAATTATGACATCATATTAAATTCTATAAGCACTACCGATTTCTAACCAAATACATTGTATGTATAATGTCGTAGAAATATCCGATGCTTCCAACCAAAGATACTGTATGTGTGTAGCACAGCGTTTCAAAATATGCACCTAGGAATAGAGTTGATCAGTTACTGAAACAACCTCTGTGAAAATCAAATCGCAAACGAGGTAGTCCACACCCTCAGACTCAGACATGGATGCATGAAGTATAATCGCGGACACCCTCCACCCAACAGAGCAATTGCCGAGAAAGTTGCATTATAATAGCCATAATCGTCTCCAGCCTGGTAGCTGACACTGCTGCTATATCAGTTCCGGCGAACAGAACAGACTCACATGTCGGCTTTACATTACATCGGACCATCTCCCCAGGTTTGGCAGATAAATTTGCATTATTTAAACAAAATATGTCCGTAATATCCTCCGACGTGAGCGACCTAGTGGCTGCCAAAACAGCATTCAGTTAACCAAAGAGGGGACATCCCACCACAGCAAACCTATTTTAAAGCGCCCTCATCTTTGTTCATAAACTTTACTAACATTTTAAGTACCAGACACTCCCCTCCACTCGGGATCAGCGAGAAACAAGCTCGCCCTCTTATCCCCTGTGTAGGTACATGGCGAAAGACCCCAGGATATCGTGAAGTTAAAATTTATTAAAAACAAAAAATGAAACATCGATCGACCATAAGCGTTCGCAAAGATGTTAATTATGAATGCGCAGTAAGGCACAGACAAATGAAGAAAAAGAAACATCATTCATTTTTCATTATACATGATTTTGTTTCTGACTCTCTCTTGTATGTAGAAGTTTCTGTTAAGAAATGCGGCTAGGAGTATGTCGGGCTCCGAGTGTTTTGTATCATATATGGTTGGAAATAAGATAAGTTTTGATATCAGTATTAAGGAATTTTTTATTCAAGTGAAGTGGAACCAAGTAAGGAGGATTTTCTTATTTTTGACACGCACTGGTGTCCTTGAAGTCTGCTGAATGCATCTACAATAGAAATGTAAGAGAGGAAGTCCGATTAGCCAAAAATACTACGAGCACAACATTTCTAATAATGCAAATCTCCCAAAGAGGCATACCGCTCATGAATGAAACAATGGGGAGAGATTCCAATATGAATCTCGACAACACATTACAAACACCACTTGGTCACAACACAAACATCAACTTGGAAAATACAGCTGACAGCAGCCACAGTAGTACAACTGAAGCACTGCTGTGGAAGTTATTATCTAACACAAACACGAAATTTGATCACATGAAACACAGTACGAACACCAATTTCAGTGATATAAAACAAGATATGAATACCAAAACTGATAATTTGATACACAATCTGAACACCATCACGCAAGATCTAAATATAATGAAACAAGAACAAAAACAAGTGTTCAAGGATTTGCAAGACACGGTCTCACGGAAATTCAATAACCTAGCAAAAAATTTTCGCAGTGAAATCGACGAAAAATTGAATGATATGAAAAAACAAGTAAAGCATGAAGTACTTTCTGAAGTTAACAGTAACATTACGGAGCTAAAACAGAAGATAGATTCTTTTAACGACCGTAATGATCTAGTAGAGCATCAGATAAAGAAAATCACAGACACAAACACAAATATTGAAGCCACACAAGACCAGTTGTGTTCGACAGTAAAAAAGGTAACCACGGTCGTTAACGAACTAAATGAAGACTATGAAGGTGTACCTCTAGGTGTAGAAGAGCTTACTTTAAGGGTAGCAACATTAGAAGTTGACTCAGCATGTGCTGAGAAGGAGAGAGAGAAGATCAATGAAAATCTGAGTGATATCATTAGTCAAGCTGAAGGAGGTACGTTAGATAAGAATAATACCATTCCAGAGAAGTTAGTAACAGGTTGTATGTTATACACAGATATAGTAGAAAAGGCTATTCAGAAAGAAGAAAATGAAATAGTGAACAAGGTAAAGATTAACCTACAAGCTGCGGAAAATAGGATCCACAATATTTTAGAAGAAAATATTACCGGATCCCGAAATATGTACGTAAATAATACACAGCCTAGAGTTAACAAACTACAACCTGTCTATATGCATCCATAAATTGTCACGAGTCCCACAGCAGGTACCAGTGATAGTCGTAGAGTGCAAATGTACCCATAACTCCGATACCTGAACAATTACCAAGCGGAATTACAGGTAACTACAATAACGACATAAATACGACCGAAAATGCCATGTGTCTACCAATTATTTTTGCAGACGAAGGTTTGCTAAGATATCGGCAGTTTCCTACATTCACTACCGTAGGTAAAAGAATGAATCTAGTTGTATTTATCAGTGCTTTTCATCATGTATTTCCACGTAACTGGACGGAAGCACAGAAAATCAGATTCATCGTAGGATGTACGCAAGGTGACGTTCTTTTATGAGCAACTGAAGTGGACGAACGCTGCACCACTTATATCCGATTTGAACGAGCTATCCTCGACGAATACTGCTCTGAGGCAGTGCAAGAAAGACTCAGACGCGAGGTTTTCAACCCCGCACCATTCAATGGCAAATAGGGTAGTCTACGTGGATACTTTGAAAAAACTTGAACAAGACACGCTACTAGACGAACCCAATATTACTGGTAGACGTACTAAAAATTATGAGAAGTCATTTACCATCGCATATTAGAGAAAAATTAGTCAGAGCGCCAGAGCACGAAATTGTATATTTTCTGTCAGTGCTTGATTCTGTCGACTAAATCTAAGAGGAAAGACCCAATAGAGCACCAGAAAATAAGGCGCAACAACAACATAGTTATGCAAATCAGTCAGTAAAACGCGATCTAAACACGCAGCAAGGATGGTACACACAACAGTAAGTTACATACCCAGTAGTAACGAGTATGGTAACAGGTACGGGAAAAACAAACGATTTAAAAGAAATTTTCAAAACAACAGGAATAATTTCAACGCACGAGCAAATTACAATCCACCATCACAAGGGTCTATGCCGAACATAAACAGTAGGCCGCATCAGTGACCGAAGCGCAGCAACAATGCCGTGCCTTACGCTGTACCGCAGCCGACCTTTGGGCAGCAAAATAACTGCACAGCAGGTAACGACACAAATTGGCGAAGTACCCACACAGTCACACAGTACAACTAACTGAAATTACTCCAGGTAATTAATTAAGTCACATTACGCCGTCGGAAAACACCAATCGGTCGTAGTTAAGCCCCAGGCCTCTGGGAGTGGGGCAAAGCCAAACTACAAACATGTTTCATAAGGTTTGACAAACAAAGTGACATCAAGGATTATCTGTAAATCCAGAAAGAACAGATAGAGTGAAAATATTTAATATTGACACACAGTTAATTTTAGATACAGGTTCAACTACCAACCTAATGTCAAATGCAGTTTTCTGTGAATTGAAGAAGAGAGGGAAAGTCACAACATTTCCTGTTCAAATTGCAAGGTGCAAACTGCTACAGGCAGTAAGACTAAATTGGTTAAACATCAGGCATTTATTCCATTACAAATTGAGCATTTTACAGTGAAGTGCAATTTTCTTATAATTGACAAACTTATAGTTAATTGTCTTACTGGCATGGATACGTTTAGAACATACAAAACACAGATTGACATACGTAATGCTAAATGCCGCTTTTATGTAAAGGATCAGATTTTTTCTATTGGCTTAGTCAAAACACCTGATGAAAGTAACAAAAACAAACCAGAGTCAAATGTAATAGTACAATATTCCTTGCCAGATGTATATTTCACAAATAAATTTGATGCTGGACAAGAAGCAAACACTGAGGTTGGTTACGAAATGGTACAGCAGAAACTAAGTGAATCACAGATAGTAAATGATATGCAACTACAAAAACTTTCTATCTTGTTATTTAAGTATGCAAATGTTTTCAGTAAGGAGCCAGGAGTAATCAAAGACTATGAATATAAATTTGAAGGCTATCTACACGAAACATTTTGTGTAATGTCATATCCTATTCCATGGGCAAAATGAGATGCAGTAAGGGTAGCGATCAATCATATGATTAAATGGGGAATTATACAACCTTCATTTTCACCATTTTGTAGTCCTATATTACCAGTAAGTAAACTGGACGGTTCTGTTCAAATGGTTCAAATGGCTCTGAGCACTATGGGACTCAACTGCTGAGGTCATTAGTCCCCTAGAACTTAGAACTAGTTAAACCTAACTAACCTAAGGACATCACAAACATCCATGCCCGAGGCAGGATTCGAACCTGCGACCGTAGCGGTCTTGCGGTTCCAGACTGCAGCGCCTTTAACCGCACGGCCACTTCGGCCGGCGACGGTTCTGTAAGATTAGTTCTAGATGCTAGACGTTTCAGTAAGATTATAGTACCAGTACGCTTAAGACCAGACAACTTGGACGAAAGCTTCAGAAGTTGTACAATACAAAATATTTCAGTATACTCGATCTCAAGGTGTCCTACTGGCGAATCAAGCTGCACGAATAAAGTCAAAAATATACAGCATTTGTCTGTGGTGGCAGAAGTTACGAATCGCATGTTCTACCTTTTGAAGTGAAGATTAGCACAGGCGTGTTTATATCTGCATTGGACATGATTTTAGGGCCAGAATTGCTTATCAAAGTCACTGTCTATGTAGACGACATGCTAATGGTTAAAACACATACATGGTGAAAGACACCATATTGTCGTAAAGTTAAAATTTATTAAAAACAAAAAATGAATCACCGATCGGCCATAAGCGTTGGCAAAGACGTTAATTATGAATGCGCTGCAAGGCGCAGACAATTGAAGAAAAAAACCATAATTCATTTTTCCTTGTACATGATTTTGCTTCTGACTCTCTCTCGTATGTGGAAGTTTCTGTTAAGAAGTGCGGCTCGAAGTGTGACGGGCTATGAGTATTTTGTATCATGTATGGGTGGAAATAAGATAAGTTTTGATATCAGTATTAGGTATTTTTTATTCAAGTGAAGTGGAGCCAAGTAAGGAGGATTTTCTTATTTTTGACATGCACTGGTGTCCTTGAAGTCTGCTGCCTCCATCTACAGTTGAAATGTGAGGAAGTCCGATTATCCAAAAATAGTGCAAGCACAACATTTCTAATAATGCAACTGTAATATACTTTAAATTAGTTTTTCTTTCCATTAATATATGGGGTATTATTATATTTTTTTATTATAACACTCCCCTCCCCCAACCACCATTATTATAAAACTTGGGTGGGCGACACCAGGTAACACTTCCAGGTGGAATGAAAACACACGCTTACGGCGTAAGTTCGTAGGCTTCCGCAGCCGCTGTCATTTGGATAAAATATTTCCGGGTATTGGTCCCATCATTGTAAACTTCTAAAACAATAAACTGCCAAAGTTTTGACCAACTTTCTGTGGTCCTCTTCAGGGCGGTTCACTGGTCTATACTGATGAATGTCTTCATTTACGTTGTACTACCCCATCGTCTATGCCTTTGGGTAATTAACCTGAATCAGTATGTAGATGAGCAGCGAAGACTGTAAACTACCATTTGTTACAAAAGGATTCATATTAACGCTAAATTATAGCTCTACAGACTTCAAAAGGGTGATAAAATAGTGACACTGTAATTTAATTTTGTGACCAGCTAATATACGTTTGTAATGGAAGTCAGAGTTATGATAAGTTCTACTGTTTATTATAAATCCACAGAGAAAACTAGTCCAGTAAATGCAATGAAGTATAACACGAACACGTTTAATAACATCCTATTCACTGACAAACTATCACAAGAACATGAAACAGTTACAAGTAACTAAAGTTGGCGGAGATTCAAGCCCGTTTTCCGAGATCTGACGACAGTGATTACCAAAATTCGAGTTCATAAAGTTATGCATGCCAGAAGGCTCTTCCTACTCAGTAACATTCTAACATATACTGACTACGTTGCGACTTTTAGATGCCGAAGCCGATTGCAGATTTTGCCTCCTTTTTTTTTTTTTTTTTTTTTTTTAAAAACGGCGTCGTTGTGTTGTTGTCCACCAGTACTGCTGTCGTCGGACAGACTGTGAATCTCGAAAAGCTATCTAACGCAAACTTTACATCATGATCCAGTTGGAGCTGCAAAGTGAAGTGACTGCTTCTCACACCAAATTCACGGAAGAGAATTCGAAGTGATTCTCTCATTAACATTTTCTCGAGAGCCAATCCTGTCACGAGCAGTTATCCAATGACAAATGTCAGTTCCCCTGAAGCATCCTCCCACTTCTCAATAATTTTCCAGAACTACTACTTCAGACGAGGCTGACCAATGAAATTCCCGTATTTTCGCAGTCTGAGGCCTATAGCTAAAGATACGAATTTGTTTTTTGTCTTGGCTCTGTCCTGTCGGTGCCTCAAAGGAGTGTGTTACTGCGTTGCAGCATTTTGTTTGATGCTACAGTGGCTGGTTATCAAGATTGAAATGAGTTTGAATGTGGTGTTATAGTCGACGCACGAGCGATGGGACACAGAATCTCCGAGGTAGCGATGAAGTGGGGATTTTCCTGTACGACCATTTCACGAGTGTACCATGAATATCAGGAATCGGGTAAAACATCAAATCTCCGACATCAACGAAACATCATCGATATGGGCTTTCGGAGCCGAAGGCCCACACGTGTACCCTTGATGACTGGAACATGTTGCCTGGTCCGATGAGTCTCGTTTCGAATTGTATCGAGCGGATGGACCTGCATGGAAGTGGAGACAACCTCATGAATTCATGAACCCTGCAAGTCAGTAGGTGACTGTTCAAGCTGGTGGTGTGGGGCGTGTGCAGTTGGAGTAATGTGGGACCCCTGATATGTCTAGATTCGACTCTGACAGGTGACACCTACCTAAGCATCCTGTCTGATCATCTCCATTGATTCATGTACTTTCTGAATTCAGACGGATTTGGGCAGTTCAAGCAGGACAATACGACACCCCACACGTCCAGAATGGCT
Source organism: Schistocerca piceifrons (assembly GCF_021461385.2). Taxonomy (NCBI): domain Eukaryota; kingdom Metazoa; phylum Arthropoda; class Insecta; order Orthoptera; family Acrididae; genus Schistocerca; species Schistocerca piceifrons. The sequence goes on along the minus strand of NC_060141.1, from coordinate 766,563,057 downwards.
ACAGAGTGGCTCCAGGAACACTCTTCTGAGTTTAAACACTTCTGCGGGTCACCAAACTCCCCAGACATGAACATTATTGAGCATGTCTGGGACGCCTCGCAACGTGCTATTCTGAAGTGATCTCCACCCCCTTCTACTCTTACGGATTTATGGACAGCCCTGCGTGATTCATGGTGACAATTCCGTCCAGCACTACTTCAGACATTGGGGGAGACCATGCTACGTCGAATTGCGGGACTTCTGCGTGCTCACGGGAGCCCTACACGATATTAGGCAGGTGTACTAGTTTCTTTGGCTTTTCAGTGTACAAGCTGTGAGGTATAGTGAAGGCAAAACAGATAAAGGTACAGAGGGTATTCTTCCTGTGCTCGGATATCTTATGATAGCCATTGGCTAATGCGTAAGCAGAGTTCTTTGTGGCGAAGGAACCAGACCTTCATTTCAGATGAGCCGCACAATCCCAGATTTGTTGAGGCCCACTAAGGATCCTCTGAATGCCCCCCAAACTGCAGGTGTCTGCAAACTTCGGTGTGAATACACGCCGAAGTCTGTGTTGGTGAAACTGGAAGATTCATTAGCACTCGCGTTTCAGAGCATGACCGTTGCGTACCACTGGGACTGAACAACAAGTCGACTTCAGCGGAACAACACCAGGAATGTGGCTGTCCTATCAACTTTCTAGAGCTTCGCCTGCTTACTCGGCGGACTTCTGAAGTCTGTAGGGCCATAATTTAGCGTTACTACGAATCCTTGTGTGACAAATGGTAGTTTACAGTCTTCGGTGCTCATCTACATTCTGATACAGGTTAATTACCTAAACGCATAGACGGTGGGGTAGTACAACATAAATGAAGACATTTTAGTTAGCATTGCAAATTTAATGAGCAAACAGAAGGAATGGCTATGGGCTCTTCCACCTCTTATCTGTAGCAGCTGACGTATTCACGGATGTCTTCGAAATAAATCCCTCTAAATTCCGCGCCATTGTGGCTGCACTCTGGCTGAGATACGTGGACGACACGTTCGTCATACGGCCGCGTGGGGAAACTGAACTACGCAGATTACGTGAGCACTTCAACAGCGTACACAAGAACATATAATTAAAACTAGATATGGAAAACAACGGAGGGATCCCCATTCTACATGTAGAGATCGTGGCGGCTCTCGTAATATTGACATTTCTTGACTAATTGCTAGTGATTAGTCGTTCTTAATATTGATTTCTTTCTGACATCAGGGCGTGGTAACTGCTAATGTTGTTTGCGAGAACACGCCACAATTTGATGTCTTTAAAATTCATTGTAAAACAAGGAATTGAATATTTCGTAGTATCTTTTTGTCTCTAACTTTGATGGATTAATTAATGAATAAATACGATAATCTTCAAACAAGTCCTGTCCAAATTAATTTTACACTTTTGCAAGTAAGTTAAAATCTCATCAAAAGTTATTCTTGCGAATTTTATGAAGTCAGTGTTCATTAATGCTGGCAGTCAAAGATCCTATGTCCATGTTAACTTCCGTTCGATTAGATGAAAAACGAGTATCACTTCGCTGTGCTGTGTAATATAGCGATGGAAATTAATTAAAGTTCTCACAGTTTGAACTTTGAACTAATTCCTTTCCACTGAAGCTAACTATCTCATTTCCCTGAATTCACTTTTAAAAAATTAATTATCAGTTCTTTTTTATACTAAAACTTTTCTCCTTCACAAAGATAACTACATTCAGATAAGGTGGAACGTACTTCTGAAATTAAAATTTTGAATACTTTCACACTATATGCTTCCAAAATTGAAAGTCATAAGCGCTCACACGAGTTAACACAATGCAGACATTGTACGGCAAAATGAGCTGAGACAAAATGACAAAACGAGAGCGAGACACTATTGTCTTGACATTTATTGTGCAGCCACCAGTTTTGGGGCTTCAATGCAACATCTTCAGCCTTAGTTAATGCTGAAGGGGTTATCACAATCCGTAAATAGGATGCATCAGTTGCCGACAAATGGTCTACGCAGTCTGCTTAACAATGTATGATCGAGCAAATAGTCTCTAGCCTGGAAACCATGCATTCCCGGACATAATTACATTAGACCTTCGTTGCTCCATATCCTCTCATCGATCAATCCCTAGAGTTTTGCACATGTGAAAAAAATCACCCTGAATATTTTAGAGTGGCCACAGGATCCGAGATTTCTTGAGGCTCATTAAGGATCCCGTGAACGCCCTCCACACTGCAGGCGTCTGCGAACTTCAGTGTGAATACGGTGAAGTTATGATGGTGAATTCGGGAGACGAATTAGCACTTGCGTTTCGGAGCGTGAACGTTACAAATGAGGGGAACAGAACAAGTCAACTGTGGCAGAACATCACCCGAATATGGCTGTGCAATCAGTTTTCAAGAACCTCGCGTGCTTGCTCGGCAGCCGAGGATTCAGCAATGGAAAATAAGGGAGACTATTGAAATAATTAAACGCCCTAAACAACCTGGGTACCAGCGATTCCAGGCCGTTGGACAGTGTGTGTGCGCAAGCCAGCTGTATTGCTTAATCCGGGGTTAACAGTGTGAACAGCGACAGCGAGGGAACTGCCGTGCGGTAGTAATGCCTCGCTGCGGGGAAACACCACCCCCTCTGTACAAGTTGCCAATCTGCTATTGCCTTCCAATTACCACCAATCACTTAGCAGAGTGGCACAGCAGGCAGACAGCCGATATGTTACTTCGTATTAGTCACCTACTAGAGCTTCCCTCCAATCAGCCAGCAGGGTAACGCAAGCAACAGCGCAACGTGCAGCCACCCTTCCATAACAACCTCTCCAACTTGTCCACTGGTATCTCAGATATGTGATTACTACCAGTGGGAGGCGTATGGTATGTATGCGAGTATGGTCATTGTTCTTAACGTAATTACGACTGATCAATAGAATTCCAGCCGGTCGGTGTGGCCGGGCGGTTCTAGGCCCTTCAGTCTGGAACCGCGCGATAACTACGGTCGCAGGTTCGAATCCTGCCTCGGGCATGGATATGTGTGATATCCTTAGGTTAGTTAGGTTTAAGTAGTTCTAAGTTCTAGGGGACTGATGACCTCAGAAATTAAGTCCCATAGTGCTCAGAGGCATTTGAGCCATACAGTCATAAAAGTACACTGACTGTGGACAATATCCTCCAGGGCTCCCAGACAGAATATAAAGACATGTAACTTTCGCAAAACTTCTATGCGACATCACTATAAGACTTGTGAATAGATTCGGAAATAATTCGAAGTGTATACGTTCTCGCCACACACAAACGAGACTGAACAAGAGACACAGCGCAGCAAATATAAACTCTTCCTACGTACAAAGTCATAGACTCACAGAGGTTACAATACCTATCCCGCTATACGAGAAAAAAATCGAATTTAGAGATCGAATCCGTCTGTTGATAATCATGTTCTCCAATGACCAATTAATCTACAACCAGGGTGATTCCAATTGCGAACTACACACGAACTACTGTTAGAAAAACATGCTGGACACTCCTGATAACAGTATAATCACAGCCATATTTATGACGAGATGCTATGCATCCCCATTGACACCATCGGCTTAGGTCTAAGCAGCTGATTCTTGCAGAAGCCAAACCTGAAATACAAACCGACAGCGACGTCCATCACCCCTTTCACTTGTCCCGGAAGAAGAGCCATTGCATTGGCTCCAAGTAACAGGGAGAAAAATCATTCCTACACAAACTGATGAATAGGGGGGGGGGGGCGGAAATCACCAAGTCCTATATCCGTCCAGTTAACGGACGCTACGAAACGACATCTGAGCAGCGCCCACGCTGGCGATGGCATCTGTAATCGCAATGTGAAGCATCCAGAGGAACCTCTATGCATAAAAATGTTCTAAAATTGTTTTCATTACTGGATCTACCAATAAAGACTTATTCTCAACAAAAATACATTATTTAGAAGCATTATTTACTACCGCGAATCTACCAGTCTTGGTTTCCATATATTGTTAAAACTCTGACAAAATCTCATCTAGACATTGTTGTCGACGACGACTTAAAAATCAGATAATATCTGAGTCCGTTTCAGAGCCTGATGCTTCTGAGAGAGGACACGGCTGTAGAAAGGATATCACTAAATATTTTTATTGTTGTCTTATGAGACGGTAAGTGCGACATCTCGTTTGGAAAATGTGCATGTAGTCCTTAAGGCCATTCCACACTGCGTGTCTGGATGTACGCCACGCCGGCCACGCTAGCCACATACCAATTCACATAGCGGCGATAGTTGCGATGCTATACCGGTCACATTTTATGCCAGTATGCAGAAAGATGTCAACTCCGACAGTTCCGTGGTGTCAGTCTGGATTTTCGTGCGGCTTACCTTGGTTTGATGACACCAGCAGCAGCGACAGTAGTGACGATGAGCTGGTTTTATTGTATACTTTGGCTTCAAGAAACGAGTGGGTGCACCCAATCAATAGGAAAAGGAAGAAGCATGGCGAATACCACCACTTGATGCGTTATCTTGAGGCGGATAATGAAAATTTCAGCACCTATTTTGGGTTAGGTCATGACCAGTTCAATGAGGTCCTGACAATGGTTGACACTGTCATCAGGAAAAAAAGACACCACCTACAGGGAAGCAATTAATAACAGGGAACGACTGGCCATTTGTTTAAGGTAAGAAAAAATGCAGTTTTGACAGTATTATTGTACCAATTTATTCTTTAATAGTTAACAAACATATTTATGTTACTACCATAACTTCTGAAAAAGTAACATTTAGACAAATTATGTTCTATTAAACTTGTTTTTACTGTATATTTAAAAAACTAAAGGAAATGAGAAATTGAGTAGCTTCAAGTGACGTAAGACGATGTTACATGTCAAATAAATTAATCTTCTTGACAAAAATGTTAAAGTAGTTCAAAGGTGTTTTCATTGACAGATTTAAGGAAATACCGAGTTGTAGAAAGGGATGAAGCAATACACTCTGGGGAAGGGATAGATGAAGGTCCAGAAATAGCAGACAAAGGAGAACAAGAGGACACATTGTGTGAAGTGGTAGGTGATAAAGTCGATAAAAAAGATGTTGATGAATTAGGACTAGTAGCTGAATGGTAGTACAGATCATTATCGTCTTCCGCTTTACAAATGCTATTTAGCACCTCAACTTTTACTTTGTTTTGTAACCGCCACGGTAATTTCCTAATCGACTGGGCTGCACTGGCAAAAAAGTCTGTTTCATCAGGGACACTTTTTATACGAGAATTCTTATTTTTTCCTTTGCAATGCATGAAATTTAGAACTTTATCTATGCCTCTTGGAGATCGGTTTCGTCGTTCTTTCCCTATTGCAACCATTTCGTCCACTTTTTCTACATCAGCGGCATTACTTTCGATATCACCGTCGAGATCATCTTGTTCCTCATTTTCTTGCAGCTTCCCAATACTTAACTCTTGTTCCTCGTTTCGATCAGGCAAGGGAATGTTAGAGACACTCCTGAAAGTATAATAACGAAATAGTACTATTCTGATATGTGTTGGGACCAAACATAAAATTTATGTTTGATGAAATAATTGTCTTACTTTATAACATTCTGTCTTTGGTAAATTATTAAATGCTGGTCTGTAACTGCAGATTGATTACCGGTAATGACAAAACAATTTTTTACTAAATTCGAAAACGTCCGCAATAATTTTTTAAAAACTAAACCTTCCATCACCAGCAATGAAGTTAAAAAAAGAATAGTGTTCACTTTGTACAATGAAAGTTTGTTTTCTACTGTACAACTATGAGAAGAGAACTATTTCAGGATTAGATGATATCCCTAGTTAAAATAACTGTTTTACTAATCTGATGTTTTTTGTTATACACCTGGGTACTTGTTAGTAGTTTCAGATCACTAAGACAAAATATTTATCAAATTAAAGAGTGTAATAAAACCTGCTTTACAAATTATGCTTACGGTCTGTGCATCATTGTCTTAAGTACGAATTTCACATCATCCTCATACTTCCATTTTTTTTTTTTTTTTTTTTTTTTTTTTTTTTTTTTTTTTTTTTTTTTTTTTTTTTTTGCCGCCTGCTCAGTCGTAGTTCTTCTATTCAAAGCTTGGCGGTGGCAGTCCCTTGAGCTTTTTCCACTGATGTCTTAAGGAGTTTTCTGAAACATTTTTTATTTTCAGATGTTTGGCAACTGGTGATACCTATACTACGATCAGCTTCAGCTACAGGGTTGGAATAAGCATAGTTGCTAACATCGTGGAAGACGTCTGTGATGCATTATGGCAACGCTTGCAGCCAGAGTTCATGCCAACACCAGATGAAGCTATGTGGCGTAAGACTGAGTGGGGATTTAAAGAAAAATGGAATTTCCCTCACTGTATTGTCGCCATTGACAGGAAACATGTTGCCATCCAGAGACCCCCTCACTCTGGTTCTAGGTTTTACAATTACAAACAGTATTATTCAATCGTACCACTTGGACTAGTTGATGCAGATTATAAATTTATAGCAACAGATTCTGGTTCATATGGTAAAGAGTGTGATGGAAGTATCTTCACGGAAAGCGCCCTTGGACAAAGGATCTGCAGTTACAGTATTGCAGTACCTCCTGATGAGCCTATTGTTGAAGGAGGAAGCAATCTCCCATATGTAATCGTGGGAGATCAGGGATTTCCTCTTAAGCGATTTTTACTGCATCCTTTTCCACGTGACAAAAGAATGACATCTGAAAAACGTGTGTATAATTACAGGGTATGCCACTGTAGGAGGGCAGTTGAAAACGCTTTCCGTATACTGGCACAAAGGTGGTGGGTGTGCTTTCGACGATTGACTTGTAGCATTGATACAGTAAACAAAATAATAAAAGCTACAGCAGTCCTGCACAACTACCTTCAAAGCAGAGGTGACCCGGTACCTATGGCCTCTTCAGAGGCCATCGTAGAATCCTACAAGAATTGCTGGAAGCCTGTGTCTCGATTTCGATCGCAAGCCTCCAATGAAGGAAAAAACATTTCCGATGAGTTTGTGGCTTACATTAATTCTGAGGAGGACGAAGTGCCATGGCAAGACCAACTTATGTAAAAGCAATAAATTACAAGGGCTAGTTTCCTACTTTCATTATATACTGTATTATTCTACATATTTTTAAATGTAATATTTATAGATTAACAATATTATTACTTTGAAGTTTCGTATGTTTTTTTTCTCTCTCCCTTTTAACTTGCTATTGTAGCTGATGTAGGACATTAGAAACATTATATAGGGTTTTCATAAAATAATGATACAGTTTTCACATGAAATAACGAATAAACCAAAAAAGATCAACAAAAACATTTATTTTATTGAAATCCTCATGAAATACAATAGTATAAGCAAGACTAGTACATTTCAATTTGCCCATCATTTACAGCTGTGCAAATTACTAAATGACAGTCTAGTTCATCACACACATGGTGCAACATGACTTTTGTTACTGAGGATACTGCCTCATTATTGCTCCTAAAAGAAACAGATTGCAATTTTCCATAGCAAAGATAATATCCTGTTCACATAGAAATAGCTGAAAAAGATAATTTACTCACAACGAATTTGCAATCTGGTTCATTTAAGAGATAGTTTAACTGTTTTCTGTGGGGATTTCAATAAACTAAATATTTTGGCTGTACCTTTTTTGCTTTGTTTGTTATTTAATTTCAAAAACGCACCATTATTTTATGAAAACACTGGATATTTCAGTTCCCTGTTATGGGTATTCACTGTCTGTAAACACAATGAGCACTGACTGTTAATACTGCATTTTATTTATAATTACTGCATTTTCTCCGCTATTATTTGAACAGAATATAACAGTAGCTGATTTTAAAATTTTCTGCTAATTATTTCAGTTTATTGAAATATTAGTTTCTTTCAAAATGTAATAATAAAATTAAAAATACATATATCATTAATAATTATAGTGAACAATTATGGTGACTGGACACTACATTTAACAATTTTGCGCTTTTTAATAAAATATTATACAAATTTATTTATAAGATATTTAACAATATTAATGCAGAACATGTGTGTACTTACTGTCTTTTGATAACGATTCGGCAATTTCATCCCATGCTTTTTCCTTCGATGTCACATCTCTGTAGACTTCTAATGTAGAGTCCCAAATCACTGGATGAGTACGTACTTCTTCAATCAATTGCTCCATTTGAACCCACGAAAGTTACTGAAAGCACAACCTCACACCTGCTACTTGCAAATGATCCACAATAAACACAACAGCTCAGACAACAATGATGGCGCGCTGTGTAGTGCACGAGGCTTGACTTGCACGAGGTCTAACATTAGCTCTGCGCAAGCGCGGACTGAAAACGTGTCCGCCACGTTTAAAAAGATCGCTCAGAGAGCGAACGGAAGCCACGCGTGTCCACTGGACACTGTCCAGTATAGCTGGCGTAGCGCGTTGCCGTGGCCCTGCAGTGTGAACGGTCTCATTTGATAACAAGGGAAGCGGTATTTTTAAAAGTAGCTAGCGTACGTCCGGACACGCACGCCACGTGCAGTGTGGAATGGCCTTTACATGTAAGATGTTTCTCTGCTGGACAATTGAGACCGTACATTAAATACAGAGAACGTGATAATTACATTCCACTCACCTATTAAGCCGACATGGTATGGGTCGAACTTTATTTTTGAAAAAAAAAAAATAGTGATGTGACGCTGGTCCCAAGCCCGGTTGAAAAAGGAGGAGGGGGAGGAGTAACACCTCGTTAAAAAACCTTGGTTCACCTGGCCCGAGTGATAGTACCTCGTGAGGGTCCCTAGCCAGGGAAACGGTGAAGACCTCAACGGCAGTGATGGCGGCGATGAAGATCATCAGAACGGCGGAACTGGCGGAAGAGGCAGGCTTTTATATAAAAGCACCAGACTGTAGCGTCTGTTCCCACAGTGGGCGGCTACAAAAGGCGCCTGTCCCACATGTTAGTGGCGGCCTCACTTATAATTCTAAGCTAAATGCTTGAATTTCTATCATCGAAAGGTTCAACTACCTTTCCCCAAACCAAACTTTAACCTAAGACATGATGGTAAATTTCAAAATGGAAACTACTCCAGGAAGTAACCAATCTTCCATCGCTATTCATGGCGGTGCAACTAGGCCTTTGGATTCTGGAGAGCCTAGAACATCATGTAAGGAAGAGTCGGAGTTTCCGAGTACTTCTTCAAAGATAAGACCCAAGAAAAAACATCTACTGGGGACTCTGAATATCAACACACTTATGAAAGTTGGAAAACTAAAACACCTAACGGACGCTCTCAATCAACGCAACATACTTATATTAGCTCTTCAAGAAACAAGGTATCTGGATGAAAATGCATTTGAATCAGGTGGATACAGGATCTACAAAGGAAAACCAGTCATTAAAAATTCCAATAATACGACTATATTAGGGACCGCATTTATGGTCAAACAGCAACTTACGGAATCAATAACTACTTTTAGCTCCCCATCAGAACGAATTTCATTTCTGACGTTCAAGTCAGGCAATAAACGCTACACTATTATAAATGCACATGCACCTATTAACCAACATAACAGAACAAATGTTAACAAAGTGGAAGATTTCTGGGAAATGCTTGAACACGAAACATACATATTACCAAAAGAACATATAAAAATTTTTGTGGGAGACTTTAATGCACAAGTTGGCAAAGAAATAAAATTTAAATCAGTAGTTGGAGATTATCCAGCACATGCAAGAACCAACAGAAATGGGGAAAGACTCATAGATTTTTGTAGACAGTTTAATCTAAAATTAATGTCGACATGTTTCAGGAAACTTGCAAGAAAGAAAAAAACGTGGGTATCACCTAATCCAAATCAAGGTGAATATCAGTTGGACCATGTGGCAATAACGACTCGCAACTACAAGGAAATCTTGGATGTCAGAGTGAGGAAGGGCCTAAACATAGACTCAGATCATTATCTGACAGAAATAAAGACCATGTTCCAACCAAACAAACCTAAACCAAAACCAAGAAGATTTCCAAGAGTAAACACTAAATTTCTCCTGCAAAAGCAGGACAAATTCTGTCATATACTAAACACAAGAAAAATGGATAATTGGAAAGAAATTAAAGAAACAATGATAGAGTCAGTTAAAGAAATGGGACAGCCACGAAGAATACCAAAACACAGATGGTGGAATGAGCTGTGTGATGAAGCAATTGACAATCGACTAAAGACATGGAAAAAATGGAACAGCAATAAGAAACACGAATACTGGGAAGAGTTTAAAGAAGAAAGGAAAAAGACAGCAAAAATCATCAGATCAGTGAAAAGAAAATATGACAAAGACAGATTAGAAGAAATGGATTCTGATTTCAAAAGGAACAACACTAGAGACTTCTATAAGACTTTCAGAGAAGTTTTAACAGGATTCCAGTCGCCAAGTTTACATTTTAAAGATAAAAATGGAAAAATGGTTTTAAGCAATAAAGAGAACTGCCAAATCTTAGCTGAATACTGTGAAAATCTATTAAATTGTGAGGAGCCTAATGACAGGGTACAATTTCAAAAACCACAACATGAAAATCCACCGTCGGAACCATCTACAGTAGAAGAAATAGAAAAGATTATCAAAGCATTGAAGGATAACAAAGCACCAGGTGAGGATGGGATAGTGGCAGAAATGTGGAAACTAGGGGGCTTATCCGCATGTCAGAAAATTCACAAAGTAATTAAAGACATTTGGACAAAAGGAATCATACCCAGTGACTGGAAACAAGCATTGATCCGCCCTCTCCATAAAAAAGGAGATAAAACAGACACCAACAACTACAGGGGCATATCCTTGTTACCAGTGACATACAAAATACTTTCTAAAGCACTTTTAAATAGAATAGAGGAGCAAGCAGGGCCTAATATAGAAGATTATCAAGCAGGATTTAGAAAAGGTAGATCATGTGCAGAACAGATTCTTAATTTAAAAACAATTTTGAGAGTGAGAGCTATACAAAATAAAAATACAGTAGTTACTTTCGTAGACTTCAAGAAGGGATATGACTCAGTTGACAGACAAACACTATTCCAGACACTTTATCAGGGATAGATGAAAACACCAGAAGACTTGTTGAACAAACGCTCACAGATACATCAAGAATTAAGTTTCAAGGCGAAATTTCTGAACCATTCAAAATCAAAACAGGAGTTCGACAAGGTGACGGACTGTCCCCAATTCTCTTTAACTTGGTTTTAGATAAAGTAGTAAAAACATGGGAAAACACATTAAAAAACAGAGGTACAAAGGGTATAAGCATGGGCCAAGGAAAGAACAAATTTGAAGTAAAAGGTTTAGCCTTTGCGGATGATATGGCATTGATAACTGAAAACCGAACAGACGCAACAGTTATGCTTGATATGTTACACGAGATTGCTGAAAAGACTGGGCTAAAAATATCCTACGAAAAAACCGAGTATATAGAACACAAACATAATACAGAAAAGTTTATGAAAACAAAGTATGGAAAAATTAAAAGAGTTGATAGATTCAAATACCTGGGGGAGTGGATCCAAGCCAATCGACTTGATAACACAACAAATAAAGAAAGAATAAAAAAAGTTGGAATTTGCATATAAATTAACACAAAACTACTACAATAAGAAATCAATATCCATACAAGCAAAGATTAAACATTATAATTCAGTTATTAGGACACAAGCAACATATGAATCAGAGTGCCTAACATTGAATAAGAAAGGCGAATTAAGAGAACTAGAAAAAAGAGAGAGAAAAATATTAAGAAAAATTCTAGGTCCTGAGAAAAACAAGGAAAACAGGTGGATTAAAAGGAGAAATGAAGACCTATACAAAAATACAGAAAAGATCACAGATACAATGAGGAAGAGACGGCTAAAATTTTATGGACATTTAAAAAGAATGAAAGAAACACGAATTACAAAGAAAATTTTTAATTACGTTAGTAAGCTGAAAAACACCGTAGGATGGATAGAAGCAGTAAAGAAAGACGCCAACAAAATAGGTGTTACAGAAGAAATAATACGTGACAGGAATAACTTTAGGCTACTTATAGAAAACGCAAACTATGAAGAAGATGCGCCAAAACCTCGACCCAAGAGAGTGTGGACAGATGAGCAGAGACGAGCAGTTGGCGAGAAAATGAAGAAGTACTGGGAAGAACGGAAGAAAAAGAAACACCATAAGTCTTAAGTTGTATGCGGTCCATAGCTGGCCAAATTCATAATTAAAAAAAAAAAATGCTGGACTTGGTACCAGAAGCTTAAATCAACATCCTAGCATTACGTGAGTTCAAATACGATTTCGCTGTTTTCGCGAAAAAACACTATCGGGAAGTGACTTCTGTATCCAGCGTACATTTCGCGTAAGATAAGAGAAATTAGGTGAAACGGAACTTGTTGTCCCGTTCCATATTTTTCTCAATAAATTCCAGTGCAGGAGAACCATAGCAAGAGTGTTTTTACTCTGCAGAAATAAATCTGTGGGTAACAAGCTGGAGAGAATGGACCAAGTTGTGTTTATTTATTTATTCATTGATTTTTATTTCGTGTGTGCCACGTTTCCCTGCATCCTTTCCCTTATCGACCTGAACTGTATGACTGAGATATTATGTGAAGTAGCAGAAAGCTTCGGTCAGAGGTCGTAGCGTTGCATGTGTACATCTACATCTACATGGATGCTCTGCAAATCACATTTAGGTGCCTGGCAAAGGGTTAATCGAACCACCTTCGCAATTCTCTATCATTCTAATCTCGTACAGCGCGCGGGAAGAACGAGCACCTATATCTTTCCGTACGAGCTCTGATTTCCCTTATTTTATCTTTGTCATCGTTCCTCCCTATGTAAGTCGGTTTCAACAAAATATTTTCGCATTCGGAGGAGAAAGTTGGTAATTGGAATTTCGTGAGAAGATTCCGTCTCAACGAAAAACGCCTATCTTTTAATGATTTCCAGCCCAAATCCTGTATCATTTCTGTGACACTTTCTCCCATATTTCGCAATAATACAAAACGTGCTGCCTTTCTTTGAACTTTTTCTATGTACCCCGTCATTCCTATCTGGTAAGGATCCCACACCGCGCAGCAGTATTCTAGAAGAGGACGGACAAGCGTAGTGTAGGCAGTCTCCTTAGTAGGACTGTTACATTTTCTAAGTGTCCTGCCAATGAAACGCAGTCTTTAGTTAGTCTTCCCCACAACATTTTCTATGTGTTCCTTCCAATTTAAATTGTTCGTAATTGTAATGCCTAGGTATTTAGTTGAACTTACAGCTTTTAGATTAGACTGATTTATCGTGTAACCGAAGTTTAACGCGTTCCTTTTAGCACTCATGTGGATGATCTCACACTTTTCGTTACTTAAGGTCAACTGCCACTTTTCGTACCATTCCGATATTTCTTCTAAATCGTTTTGCAGTTTGTTTTGATCTTCTGATGACTTTATTAGTCGATGAGCGACAGTGTCATCTACAAACAACCGAAGACGGCTGCTCAAATTTTCTCCCAAATCGTTTATATAGATAAGGAACAGCAAAGAGCCTTTAACACTACCTAGGGGAACGCCACGATGACTTTCCGTCAATTACTGCGAACTGTGACCTCTCTGTCAGGAAATCACAGATCTAGTCACATAACTGAGACGATATTCCATAAGCACGCAATTTCACTACGAGCCGCTTGTGTGGTACAGTGTCAAAAGCCTTCCGGAAATCCAGAAATACGGAATCGGTCTGAAATCCCTTGTCAATAGCACTCAGCACTTCATGTGAATAAAGAGCTAGTTGTGTTTCACAAGAACGATGTTTTCTAAACCCATGTTGACTGTGTGTCAATAGACCGTTTTCTTCGAGGTAATTCATTACGTTCGAACACAATATATGTTCTAAAATCTTGCTGCATATCGACGTTAACGATATGGGCCTGTGATTTAGTGGATTACTCCTACTACTTTTCTTGAATATTGGTATGATCTGTGCAACTTTCCAGTCTTTGGGTACAGATCTTTCGTCGAGCGAACGGTTGTATATGATTGTTAAGTATGGAGCTAATGCATCAGCCTACTCCGAAAGGAACCTAATTGGTATACAGTCTGGACCAGAAGACTTGCTTTTATTAAGTGATTTAAGTTGCTTCACTACTCCGAGGATATCTACTTCTACGTTATTCATGTTGGCAGCTGTTTTCGATTCGAATTCTGGAATACTTACTTCGTCTTCTTTTGTGAAGGCTTTTCGGAAGGCTGTGTTTAGCAACTCTGCTTTGGCAGCACTGCCTTCGATAATATCTCCATTGCTATCGCGCAGAGAAGGCATTGATTGTTTCTTGCCGCTAACATATTTCACATACGACCAGAATCGCTTTGGATTTTCTTCCAGTTTTCGAGAAAAGTTCCGTTGTGTAAACTGTTATAAGCATCTCGCATTGAAGTCCGCGCTAAATTTCGAGCTTCTGTAAAAGATCGCCAATCTTGGGGATTTTGCGTCTGTTTAGATTTGGCATGTTTGTTTCGTTATTTCTGCAACAGTGTTCTAACCCGCTTTGTGTACCAAGGAGGATCAGCTCCGTCGTTTGTTAATTTATTTGGTATAAATCTCTCAATTGCTGCCGATATTATTTCTTTGAATAAAGGCCATATCTGGTCTACACTTACATTATTAATTTGGAATGAGTGGAGATTGTCTCTCAGGAAGGCGTCAAGTGAATATTTATCTGCTTCTTTGAATATGTATATTTTTCGCTTATTTTTCGAGGATTTGGGGATTACACTATTCAATCTTGCTACAATAGCCCTGTGTTCACTAATCCCTGAATCGGTTTTGATGCTCGTTATTAACTCAGGATTATTTGTTGCTAAGAGGTCAAGTGTGTTTTCACAACCGTTTACTATTCGCGTGGGCTCATGAACTAGTTGCTTGAAATAATTTTCAGAGAATGCTTTTAGCACAATTTCGGATGATATTTTATGCGTACCTCCGGAATTAAACATGTATTTTCGCCAACATATCGAGGGTAAATTAAGGTCACCACCAACTATTATCGTGTGATTCGAGTACGTGTTTGAAATCTAACTCAAGTTTTCTTTGAACCTTTCAGCAACTCTATCATCTGAATTGGGAGGTCGGTAAAAGGATCCAATCATTATTTTATTCCGGTTTCCAACAATGAGTAGAATGGTTCTGTGCTAGGATAGTGCCATTCCCTAAGTGCGAACAAATTGGCAAATAAGGTGAGCAAGTCAGGTCAGAGAGGTCGCAAAGGCACTAGAAACGGCTTTGTCAGATTGGTGAACCACCCCCTCCACCACCTTTTGAACGATCAACGGTTAGGCGATGTGGCCGCAGGTCCTCTAGTTCCTGGGTAGCGGCGCTGGAAAGACATAGAGACGCAGCTCTCGATTTAATTAATGTTAACAAAGGTATTAGAATGTCTTAAATCTGCTCATTATTAAAGTCCAGATGTTGAAATCAGGTGTGAGATTACCACTAAACCCGCATAAGGGAGTTTATTTTCATAATTTAGTCAAATTTCAGTAAGAACTTTGCGTTTGTGCCTTGGTCAGGTCACACACCATGAGCCTTAAGGTCACAGCCGTATTATTACTCTGTACGTAACAGAAGTTAACTCATTTAAAGTATTTTAATGTGGTCTTTCTTTTACAGTAGTAGTTTGGGGGATTTTTAAAAAATTTTTTCATATGTTTTTTTTGTGTACTTGCTTTCCAGTCACGTGGTCGGTTGGAGCAACCGCCTCACTGGTAAAGTGCAGTTTCGATCTGAAAATGTATAGCAGATGAGTGAATAACCACACGGTAGTGGGTGAGTGTCAGATAGGGAAGGAATAATCTTGTGAGTCCAAATTTTTGCATTTCTGTTGGCTACCACAACATGGCCACGTGTGTGGAATAGTATTGATGTGATAGTTAGCTAATATTTCTTGTGCCCCATAACTATTTTATTCGCTTACAATGTTGTGCGTTACATAGAAGATATGGGTTAAGCTCTTGTATCTAGGAAAGTTCAGATTTTAATGCCCATTGATGGAATAAAGACTTGCAAAATTTTCCCTCCATATGATAGTAAATGTTCTTCCCCCAGCTCAGTAACGTGGTGTTGTTTCTGAACGCAAGATTAAACCAAAATAGTCAGTCATAGTCAAGTGCACCACTTGCTACTCCCTCTGCAGATTAAGTTTTAATGAAAATTGAAATATTTGGGCAGATACTCTTCCGCCCTGACAAGAGTTCGCTTGTAGTGTGTTTGCTGAACTTGTTCTGCGTGACCTATAGTAATTGAATGTAATAAGCATGGGTTTAAGTATAACTGTGTGTCTGCATAAAATTCCATTGAAGCCAGGTTTGCGCTCCCCTCTCCCTTCCCATAATTACGTGGCAAAAGTGAATGATGTTAACTAGAGAGACCAGTTGTGATGATGTATATTCCAACAGATACACGGTTAGTTGTTGAAATGCCATCAGTATTGAATAAATATCAACTAATCTACGCCTTCGACTGATTATTTCCTCCCTTCATCATAAAGCATAGGTGAAAGTTAGTCACTATCACAGTTGAATGCTGGGTCGACAATGAAAGTAAATAAGAAACCTCTATGCTACCTTTTAAGCCCTGCATAGGTGCCTTCTGTAGTTCTAAAAAAAAAAAAAAAAAAAAAAAAAAAAATGCGTTATCTGTTGTGTTCAAATTTTTACCGGTTGGTTAAACCCACCCACTAGAAATTATTTATACCCCAGCAGTACCTCGCAGGGGCCTGTAATTTCGTGGACCACATGAATAGGTTAAACCATTACTGCAGAGGGTAGCTTGCAGGAGCTGTAGGACATGACAAGCGACAGTAATCTTCGTACCTGTTCGAGTTTTAAAAATAACAATGCCACCGCTCCCCCCCATGAACCATGGACTTTGCCGTTGGTGGGGAGGCTTGCGTGCCTCAGCGATACAGATGGCCGTACCGTAGGTACAACCACAATGGAGGGGTATCTGTTGAGAGGCCAGACAAACGTGTGGTTCCTGAAGAGGGGCAGCAGCCTTTTCAGTAGTTGCAAGGGCAACAGTCTGGATGATTGACTGATCTGGCCTTGTAACAATAACCAAAACGGCAATGCTGTGCTGGTACTGCGAACGGCTGAAAGCAAGGGGAAACTACGGCCGTAATTTTTCCCGAGGGCATGCAGCTTTACTGTATGCTTAAATGATGATGGCGTCCTCTTGGATAAAATATTCCGGAGGTAAAATAGTCCCCCATTCGGATCTCCGGGTGGGGACTACTCAAGAGGATGTCGTTATCAGGAGAAAGAAAACTGGCGTCCTACGGATCGGAGCGTGGAATGTCAGATCCCTTAATCGGGCAGGTAGGTTAGAAAATTTAAAAAGGGAAATGGATAGGTTAAAGTTAGATATAGTGGGAATTAGTGAAGTTCAGTGGCAGGAGGAACGAGACTTCTGGTCAGGTCACTACAGGGTTATAAACACAAAGTCAAATAGGGGTAATGCAGGAGTAGGTTTAATAATGAATAGGAAAATAGGAATGCGGGTAAGCTACTGCAAACAGCATAGTGAACGCATTATTGAGGCCAAGATAGACACGAAGACCACACCTACTACAGTAGTACAAGTTTATATGCCAACTAGCTCTGCAGATAACGAAGAAATTGAAGAAATGTATGATGATATAAAAGAAATTATTCAGATAGTGAAGGGAGACGAAAATTTAATAGTCAAGGGTGACTGGAATTCGAGTGTAGGAAAAGGGAGAAAAGGAAACGTAGTAGGTGAATATGGATTGGGGATAAGAAATGAAAGAGGAAGCCGCCTGGTAGAATTTTGCACAGAGCACAACTTAATTATAGCTAACACTTGGTTTAAGAATCATGATAGAAGGTTGTATACATGGAAGAACCCTGGAGATACTAAAAGGTATCAGATAGATTATATAATGGTAAGACAGAGATTTAGGAACCAGGTTTTAAATTGTAAGACATTTCCAGGGGCAGATGTGGACTCTGACCACACTCTATTGGTTATGAACTGTAGATTAAAACTGAAGAAACTGAAAAAAGGTGGGAATTTAAGGAGATGGGACCTGGATAAACTGAAAGAACCAGAGGTTGTACAGAGTTTTAGGGAGAGCATAAGGGAACAATTGACAGGAATGGGGGAAAGAAATACAGTAGAAGAAGAATGGGTAGCTTTGAGGGATGAAGTAGTGAAGGCAGCAGAGGATCAAGTAGGTAAAAAGACCAGGGCTCTTAGAAATCCTTGGGTAACAGAAGAAATATTGAATTTAATTGATGAAAGGAGAAAATATAAAAATGCAGTAAATGAAGCAGGCAAAAAGGAATACAAACGTCTCAAAAATGAGATAGACAGGAAGTGCAAAATGGCTAAGCAGGGATGGCTAGAGGACAAATGTATGGATGTAGAGGCTTATCTCACTAGGGGTAAGATAGATACTGCCTACAGGAAAATTAAAGAGACCTTTGGAGATAAGAGAACCACTTGTATGAACATCAAGAGCTCAGATGGAAACCCAGTTCTAAGCAAAGAAGGGAAAGCAGAAAGGTGGAAGGAGTATATAGAGGGTCTATACAAATGCGATGTACTTGAGCACAATATTATGGAAATGGAAGAGGTTGTAGATGAAGATGAAATGGGAGATACGATACTGCGTGAAGAGTTTGACAGAGCACTGAAAGACCTGAGTCTAAACAAGGCCCCCGGAGTAGACAACATTCCATTGGAACTACTGACGGCCTTGGGAGAGCCAGTCATGACAGAACTCTACCATCTGGTGAGCAAGATGTATGAAACTGGCGAAATACCCTCAGACTTCAAGAAGAATATAATAACTCCAATCCCAAAGAAAGCAGGTGTTGACAGATGTGAAAATTACCGAACAATCAGTTTAATAAGCCACAGCTGCAAAGTACTAACACGAATTCTTTACTGACGAATGGAAAAACTAGTAGAAGCCAACCTCGGGGAAGATCAGTTTGGATTCCATAGAAATACTGGAACACGTGAGGCAATACTGACCTTACGACTTATCTTAGAAGAAAGATTAAGGAAAGGTAAACCTACGTTTCTAGCATTTGTAGACTTAGAGAAAGCTTTTGACAATGTTAACTGGAATACTCTCTTTCAAATTCTGAAGGTGGCAGGGGTAAAATACAGGGAGCGAAAGGCTATTTACAATTTGTACAGAAACCAGATGGCTGTTATAAGAGTCGAGGGGCATGAAAGGGAAGCAGTGGTTGGGAAAGGAGTGAGACAGGGTTGTAGCCTTTCCCCGGTGTTATTCAATCTGTATATTGAGCAAGCAGTAAAGGAAACAAAAGAAAAATTCAGAGTAGGTATTAAAATCCATGGAGAAGAAATAAAAACCTTGAGGTTTGCCGATGGCATTGTAATTCTGTCAGAGACAGCAAAGGACCTGGAAGAGCAGTTGAACGGAATGGACAGTGTCTTGAAAGGAGGATATAAGATGAACATCAACAAAAGCAAAACGAGGATAATGGAATGTAGTCGAATTAAGTCGGGTGATGCTGAGGGAATTAGATTAAGAAATGAGGCACTTAAAGTAGTAAAGGAGTTTTGCTATTTGGGGAGCAAAATAACTGATAATGGTCGAAGTAGAGAGGATATAAAATGTAGACTGGCAATGGCAAGGAAAGCGTTTCTGAAGAAGAGGAATTTGTTAACATAGAGTATACATTTAAGTGTCAGGAAGTCATTTCTGAAAGTATTTGTATGGAGTGTAGCCATGTATGGAAGTGAAACATGGACGGTAAATAGTTTGGACAAGAAGAGAATAGAAGCTTTCGAAATGTGGTGCTACAGAAGAATGCTGAAGATTAGATGGGTAGATCACATAACTAATGATGAAGTATTGAATAGGATTGTGGAGAAGAGACGTTTGTGGCACAACTTGACCAGAAGAAGGGATCGGTTGGTAGAACATGTTCTGAGGCATTAAGTGATCACCAATTTAGTATTGGAGGGCAGCGTGGAGGATAAAAATCGTAGGGGGAGACCAAGAGATGAATACACTAAGCAGATTCAGAAGGATGTAGGTTGCAGTAGGTACTGGGAGATGAAGAAGCTTGCACAGGATAGAGCAGCATGGAGAGCTGCATCAAACCAGTCTCAGGACTGAAGACCACAACAACAACAACAACAATACCATCGCTAGTAGGTTACGTTGCATAGGTTTCGATAGATGTGTTCCTCTCTTTACTATCGTTTTTTAGCGACTAATACAAGGTACTATAGTGTTTGAATGTGTGTGTGGGTGTGTGTTTGTATGTTGGGAAGAGAGATGTCATGTTCACATGATCCTGTTATGAGCAATAAGTGGCCTAGGGTTCAGATAAGCATTCAGAAAAGCGTAAAACATCTGTATCTAGTATTTATTCGGAGCTACAGGTATGTAGGCACTGGACTGAGAGTAAAAGAGACTTCTACGGAAGCAATTCTTTCTGTAATTATAACCCACATCCATTAAACCAACCTGCTAAGTGTCTCAGACGGTTGAATCTCGTGTTTTGTCGTAAAACACTGTGAAAAACTTAAACATTTTAGTATGCATATGGTAAATTATTATTTATTTGGAGAGTAATATTAGGTGTTTATGAACACCTGCATTGCGCAGCGGAGCCATAACACATCTGGAAAGACAATGTTTCTATCAGCCAAAGCAAGTTTCCTAATCTTTGTTCTGTAAGAAGTAACGTGGGCAGATGAGGTGATTTCAACCATTCGGTGGTGTAATCTGAATTCCATCATCTAATTGGGGACAAAAGAACTGCTAGTATTGCTGTTTTTCTGTTATTGATTTCAACGTTAAAATTATACGCACACAGCACATATACTACTGGCCATTAAAATTTCTACACCAAGAAGAAATGCACATGATAAACGGGTATTCATTAGACAAATATATTATACTAGAACTGACATGTGATTAAATTTTCACTCAATTTGGGTGCATAGATCCTGAGAAATCAGTACCCAGAATAACCACCTCTGGCCGTAATAACGGCCTTGATACGCCTGGGCAATGAGTAAAACAGAGCTTGGATGGCGTGTACAGGTGCAGCTGCCCATGCAGCTTCAACACGATACCACAGTTCAACAAGAGTAGTGACTGGTGTATTGTGACGAGCCAGTTGCTCGGCCACCATTGACCAGACGTTTTCAATTGGTGAGAGATCTGGAGAATGTGCTGGCCAGGGCAGCAGTCGCACATTTTCTGTATCCAGAAAGGCCCGTACAGGACCCGCAACATGCGATCGTGCATTATCCTGCTGAAATGAATGGTAGAGCCACGGGCCGTAACACATCTGAAACGTAACGTCCACTGTTCAAAGTGCCGTCAATGCGAACAAGAGGTAACTGAAACGTGTAACCAATGGCACCCCATACCATCACACCGGGTGATACGCCAGTATGGCGATGACAGAATACACGCTTCCAATGTGCGTTCACCGCGATGTCGCCAAACACGGATGCGACCATCATGATGCTGTAAACAGAACCTGGATTCATCCGAAAAAATGACGCTTTGCCATTCGTGCACCCAGGTTCGTCGTTAAGTACACCATTGCAGGCGCTCCTGTCTGTGATGCAGCGTCGAGGGTAACCGCGGCCATGGTCTCCGAGCTGATAGCCCATGCTGCTGCAAACGTCGTCAAACTGTTCGTGCAGATGGTTGTTGTCTTGCAAACGTCCCCATCTGTTGACTCGGGGATCGAGACATGGCTGCACGATCCGCTGCAGCCATGCGCATAAGATGCCTGCCATCTCGACTGCTGGTGATACGAGGCCGCTGGGATCCAGCACGGCATTCCGTATTGCCCTCCTGAACCCTCCGATTCCATATTCTGCTAACAGTCATTGGATCTCGACCAAAGCGAGCAGCAATGTCGCGATACGATAAACCGCAATCGCGATAGGCTGCAATCCGACCTTTATCAAAGTCGGAAACGTGATGGCAGGCACTTCTCCTCCTTACACGACGCATCACAACAAAGTTTCACCAGGCAACGCCGGTCAACTGCTGTTTGTGTATGAGAAATCGGTTGGAAAATTTCCTCATGTCAGCACGTTGTAGATGTCGCCACCGGCGCCAACCTTGTGTGAATGCTCTGAAAAGCTAATGATTTGCATATCACAGCGTCTTCTTCCTGTCGGTTAAATTTCGCGTCTGTAGCACGTCATCTTCGTGGTGTAGCAATTTTAATGGCCAGTACTGTAGTTTTATAAATCATTTTTTGCAGTATGGAGATATTACATCCTGCCATTAGCGAATAATGTATTAAATCTACAGTCCACCACAACATGTTCACATCCAGCTACAAATGTAACATTTACGCATTCCAGTGTTAGGAGTCATAACAGTGAAAAGAGGTTATGATCAATATCATCTATAATACCCTAACAAAAACCTCTAGAGGGGGTTGTGCGTTTGACGACCCTAGTAACCACAAATAACAAACACGATTCCGACACCACTAACCTGGCCGGCGAAATGATTAGATGAATAGACAGCCACATCTTTCAGCCAGAAAATCATTATAGGTCGTGATTGTCTTCTTTTTAAGTAGAGTATCGAAGTGTTGTATTCTGCCATTGCGTAATAATCGATTAAAACTACAAGCTTTCACAACATGTGCACATCCAGCTAAAAAGTATAACACTTATGTATTCGAATATTAGGAGCCATAAGGAGAAAAGACATGATCATCACCATCTGAGCTAGTATTACATCCCCTGGAGACAACTTGCAAAACGATCTTAAGATTACATCCACAATGATCTTAATAGGTCTGCTCTGCACACATTGCCTCATTTACATATCAGTAAGGTATAATCTGTTCTGCATATCTGCCAGCATGATTGTCGGACCCTCTAGAGATGTACAACTGTTCTGTGCAGTCTCATATTTATACTCACTAGAATTTTCCATACTCTTAAAACTACCAAAAAACTACTGTGAAGGTACTGAAGACCATTCTGGTTTGCTTAAGGTGAATATACAGTCATCCAACCTATATATAGTCCACAGTAGAGCTGCCAGCATAGCTGTTTGGTGGTTCATGTAATCGATTTCCAGGTTAAATAATTAAAACTGTAGACATACGAAGCGGAGCATTATAACCAACTATCGACTCTGATTATATGGAATGTATGCCACATATGTCAACATTGTTTACTTTAATTCTCCAGAAGATGTCAGTTTAGACCTCACATTAGTTAGCCTTAGTATTCATAAAAGCATAGGACAAACACCTGGCTGTGTCATAGCATTGCAATATGACCACCAACAGCAAATGATCTTTTACTAATGATGTCTATTCACTCTAGTCACAAAAAATAGTCTGGTAAAGACCATGATGGCTGTTGTGACGTAACAAGACAGCTATGCCACACTGAAGTAGCCGAAAGGCACGCGTTAATCTAGAGAGAGGTCTGAAACAGGATACGTAATAAATGGTAACAAGAAAAATACGTAGCTGCTATTATACTTAACTTTTAATTCTTGTTGTATACATCGTTCTTGATGAGACATTTCATATGATAACTATCAAACTATGTAAGGCTAATGGCGCCTTGCTAGGTCGTAGCCATGGACTTAGCTGAAGGCTATTCTAACTATCTGCTCGGCTAATGAACGATGCTTCGTCAGTGTAGTCGCTAGCAATGTCGTCCGTACAACTGGGGTGAGTGCTAGTCCGTATCTCGAGACCTGCCTTGTGGTGGCGCTCGGTCTGCGATCTCACAGTGGCGACACGCGGGTCCGACATGTACTACTGGACCGCGGCCGATTTAAAGCTACCACCTAGCAAGTGTGGTGTCTGGCGGTGACACCACAATGGCAACACTTTCACTCACGCGATCTTCTAAATTTCGTTGAACTCGCACTATAGTGTGTGCGCCGTGACTTGGGTACCTCAGGGCAAGCTATGTATTGTACATACTTAGTGGTGTGTGTATTAAAGTATTAGCCCAGATGACTATAAAAAATTTGAGATGCAGCCCCCAAGCCTGATGGCTGTATGGAAGATTGAGAGGCACCCACATGCCTTGCTCACACTGTGGCATCAAGCAGTCAGGCCTGCAAGATGAGTGGTCTGCCAAGCGAGTGGATTCATTCTTATTTATCGAGTAACATGAACTCTCGCACTCACAATTAAGTTACAAATTATCCTCCTGTATGAATAATACGCAACGGAAACGCAAACCTGACTATCAGTAATTTACAGAACTCTGACTGTTCACTGCGAACTGGCAATACTACATTTTCTATTTTTATTTAACGGCGTTTATCAACACGTGGCCATCGCACTGAATATGAGTGGCGCACACATTATAAATTCTGTATATCACGACAACATACAATTCGAAGGAAAAGGCCACCAATCTTTTACTTTTCACTATCTTATTTATTCCGATAAATTCTATAATCTAAACACACAAATACTATAACCAACAACAATAACACATGAGAAATTCCGCCCAGTGGGCATGGCTTTACATTGGTGATTCTCTACCTTATGGTCTCGTAATATTTAACGCCACAGTGCACTTTCTGGATAGGATGGTGGATCTTTTGCTATATCTCACACTTCGACTCTCACAACCATCATCACGAAACTTTTCTCCAGACTGAGCGGTACAAAAGGAACACGCATAACCCACTACCTCTGAAACTACCTTGCTACTCTCCCATGCAAACCACACATACTTAAATTACATGACATACACCACACTTCAACATGAAATACAACACAGGGAGTAGTCGCAACATTATCACTTTCAGCTTTCCCACTTCAATTAATATTTATCCCAGTTTCACACGACACTGCCCCACTTCGTAATTCTACTTTCCTACTATGAACTCTGGAGATATATGCACGTCTTCCTGTGCAATGCAAGCCAAGTGGCGTTGCAGGATAGACGGCTGACTCACCTTGTTTCTCTCTCAGAGAATTATAGTTTGAATCAAGCGTCACACAGGAACATATCACGCAAAGTAATATTAAGAACATATTCATCACACACACGAGTCCTCAACTGATACCATGGACGAGTACTTCTCTTTATCCTTTGTCTCATACACAGATTGAGACTCACACAGTACTCACCACGTGGAAGTACTCGCCTCTAATTTCAAGTCCCGCACACGCCATTTCTTAAATACTTCAAGTTATAGTACACACGCTAGTAATTCAACTTAACTTAAGCACACGGAAGTATTTCTACTTACTGCTACACGTGGTTTCATTGTGACCATTGGTCACTTCCGAAGATTACTATGGTCCCATTAATATTACCTGCCTGACATTTAATTCTCCCCACAAAAGTTCCTGAAATAGAGAAATTATTATTTCAAACTACTCTTAAATATTCCACA
Source organism: Schistocerca piceifrons (assembly GCF_021461385.2). Taxonomy (NCBI): domain Eukaryota; kingdom Metazoa; phylum Arthropoda; class Insecta; order Orthoptera; family Acrididae; genus Schistocerca; species Schistocerca piceifrons. The sequence goes on along the minus strand of NC_060141.1, from coordinate 766,537,597 downwards.
TGCATACCATGTCTCCACTCTTTTGTCTTTACGGAACACACCTAAGACAGGTCTTAGCAGCACAGGATCCAGCGGCAGAGTGCCGAAACATGGCCGTTCTTCAGGTCCTCTCGCACCTCTGCCGAAGTGGAGGAGCACCTTGCTACCGTATTGGTCAGCCACATTTCAGGCGCTCAAAGCTCAGGCAAATTTCATCTCTTTGGTCCCACCAAAGGTGGCCAAAGGATCGTCTCAAAGATGATCATATATTCACATTCACTATCTGCGGTTAGCAGACGACCATACATTCATTCATTTCGCAGATCTCACCAAACTGGATGTAGGGATTTATTTTGTGGGAGTGCACATATGATCAATTAAATAAATAAATTGTCATTCTTTCCCACACTGGTATCCTGGTTCGCTGTATTAATTGAAATTGAGTTATTTTACAAAAAAATGTGTTGGTCTGACAAAAATAATGAAGTATGTTGTACCTATTTTCAATGTTGGGCAGTACTGTACCCTTTCAAGATAATCCAACACAAGCGTGGAGGGCCGTCATAATACAGGGTATTCAAAAAAATACTTTGAGACGTGTTAGTACCCATAGAAACAAGAAAAATAAGTCCAATAAACATGGGTCCATAAACGCATACTTTGTGAGATAAACACTTGTTTATAGGAAGGGCGATGCTTGGTTATGGATATTAGCACAGTCGTTGCATTGGCAGAGTCGTACTCAAAGTACTCTACCTACCATTAGGCGGTCTACAGTCAGTAGTGTGGATCGAGTCGTGTTGTACACTAAGTTAGTTTCGGCGTGTTTGTGTGCCTTATTGTACAGTACTGTCAACCCTGGGTATAAACCATCGTGTTTTACCTTTTTCCAAACACGGATACACTTATGTGTTTACTGTTATTGCGCTGCTTGCACGTCCAAATTTTCCCTCTTCTACGAATTGTTAGCAATAGAAGCCTACTACTCGACAAGTGAAATGTTGGACATGATATTCTGCAATGGTTTAGCAAATGGACGTAGCCTGCGAGTCCGTGCCCTCTACGTTCAAAAATTACCACAGCGCAGAGTGCCCTCTGATAATCCGTTTAGTGCATTTGGGACACAGGTACCCTTTGCACCTCGGAAGAGCAACAACGGAAGGCCCTGCACAGTCCGTACGCCTGACAGGGAGGAGCGTTTGCTACGTTTGGTGGAGGAAATCCCTGGGACCAGGGTGCGACGATTAGAAGCAGCAGCAGAAGGCATATCTCTCTTTTATCTGGGGCAGAGGGGTGGGGGTTGGGGGGTACTTCATGCACAATTGCTGTACCTGCATCATCTACTGTGCGTTCAGGCCCTAAAGCCAGAGGATCATCATGACAGATGGCAGTTATGTCAATACCTGTTGCAGAAGTGTCCCGCAGGTCCACTGTTTACATCTAAGATTTTATTTACAAATGAGGCAGGGTTTACAAGAGATGGTGTTGTGTTGTGTTGTGAATTTCCTCATATACGTAGCGTGTATGCACTGATGTACATCCTTAAAGAGTTCAGGAAAGAGGGCATCAACCTTGATTCTCGATCAACGTATGGGCATGTGTACTCACATTAATGTATTGTCTACTTTGCTAGAGGTTGTGCCACCGCAGCAATGAATACAAATGTGGTTCATGCATGTTGGCACACCAGTACACATTCATCACAACGTGTGTGAGCATTTGCTGCAGACGTTTCAGGAATGATGGATTGGAGGGGGGGGAGGGGAGGGGGGGCACATCCTGGTCTGCTTTTTCCTAAGAACTCAATCGCTCAGTCCCCTAGACTTCTGGTTACGGGGAGACTTGAACTGGTCTACACTACGTCAATCAACCATGTGCGGACGCTACAGGATCGCGTCTTCAAAGCATGCCAGCGGATACAACAACAGCTGGATGTACTTCAAATGGTATGTCATTCCTTATGGCAGAGGGCGTAGGGGTGTAGTTTCATGAACACCTCCTGTAAACACATGTTTATCGCAGGAATTATGCACTTCCGGACCCATGTTTAATGAACTTATCTCAGGACGGATGCACTTCCGGACACATTATTATTGGACTTATTTTTCTTGTTTTGATGAGTACTACCACCTCTGAAAGTATTCGACACTAAGATAATACAGATAATCTAGACTTACGTTCTCAGTCCAAGGCTTGTGTACCCACTGCAGTAGTAGTAAATGGCTTAGAATACATCATCTGTTTATGTGAGCACGCACCTACAGCACGAGCTTATGTAATAGATTTTCACGTTACATAATTAAAATTATAGGCAGGTATAATATTCTATACTCGTCAAACACAGTTAATCGGTTATCCGTATCGATAGCAAAAACATACGAGTACAGACTCCAGATGACAGCACTTTCTGTCATAAACTCGTAAGTCTGGTTGTAATTACAGTCTTCTACGTCAATACCCAAAGGCCAGGGGTAGGAGGTTGGATGCGATTTTATTTTCTACGTGATTGATGGCATTTTAATGGAGGAAATTTCCTTAAAAGACATGCAGACCACTTTATAGCAAGAGAACAATTGCTTAAACATTGAATGAAAATAATAATAAGTAAAACGCATAGCAGTGGAAGCCTATAGAAGCTCTCAGGCACGCAGACATAGCTACCTAGATGACCCTAATGATTCAGCTGTGAGATAGCCGCGACCCACCATACAGTATTTTAGTGAGGAGGAGACACGGAACAGCAATAGCGTTGACAGTGTGTCAGAAATCTTCTCTCTTTCGAGTGTGCATTAATTCTCCTGCAAAACAGTCCATTCTATATGTGCCGAAAGCAGTAAATTTCCGACAACTGATGCATCAGATAGAACAATCGGAAAAAAGGATAATTGTGTGATAAATGGGATTAAAACTTACACATACGCCAAGCGACAGTATGAGGAGTTCATCTAAGAAATGTAGATAAAAGTGATGCAATTCATGTTGTCCACAGAGCCACGTTTTATTCCAAATACATATGAATTACAACTAATATATATTCAGAATAAAACAACACTACCCTTTCCTCACACACACAGAGAACTAATGGAACTACGACAATTTCGTCTTCTCTCTCAAATATGCCCCATCGTTCCACTATCATGGCATACTCGTATGTGGTGACACTTCTCCCTTATGTCTACTCATTACAGCCCCTCGCGGCCAATTACCCCATCTGTATAATGATTTCTTTCTAAATATATCTGTGACATCATGTCTATCATCCCTCTGTATAAATAGCAAAATCCATATTTCTTTCAAAGAGTCTACAATAGGCTCTTTCTCTCTCTCACACTCTCCCTTTCTCTCTCTCTCTCTCTCTCTCTCTCTCTCTCTCTGTCAGTCTTCAACACGGATGTTTGTCAATAAGTGCGAAAGCCAACGCTAAAGCACACATGTCCGCATACTTGGACTGATGAGGCGGTAAAGTGTTTAAGATATTCTATTGCAAACCCCCCCCCCCCCCCCCCCACACACACACATAGCATAGTTACTCTATTTCATGCATTAGCTTCCAGTGAGGGTCGCCGATACTGAAGGTGTCACTTCTAACATTTTAGAAGAGAATAATAAAAAGATTTAGTAATACCCTATCTACAGCCTTCTCGTCTCTCAGAAGCATCAAGCTCTGGAATTGATTTAGATGTTAACTGATTTAGGATTCATCATCGACAGTTTTGTCATGGACAAGATGTTGTCAGAGCTCTAACGATGTACTGCGTGGGAACCATGAGTGGATTCGTGGTAAAATATTAATGTCCAGCACTACACACCTGATGATATTATTCTAACCGAGTCAAGTACGGTGTGTTTTTGCTACTGAATAATACATTTTTGTTGATAATTAGACTGTATTGGTAAATCCAGTAGCTTTCATATGGTGATAAAAATATTAGACTATTTTTATGTATACAGGTTGCTCTGGATGCTTCGTGATTTGATGGGTGACATGATGGTAGCCTTATCACAATAGCCTCCAGCGATTACAGATGCCATTGTTGGTGTGCATGCTGCTCATATATCGTTTTGTAATGGTTGCATTGCGACTGCAGTCTTCTGAAAGTAGCTATCATGGGTTGAAGGGGAAAGAATTTTCTGTCTGTTAACTGGACGGGAATACAATTTCTCGATTCTCCACCCCCCCCCCCCTTCCGCGCTATCCCCCTCTCCATGTCCCCATTCATCAGTTTGCGTAAAAATAATTTTTCCCACTGTTACTCGGAGGCAATGAGAAGGCTCTACTTCTGTGACAAGCAGGAGGGGTGATGGACATCGCTGTCGGCTACTGCAGGAATCACCAATCACCATCCTTGACCCTAGATCGGAAGCGTCTACAGAGATGAACTGTTATCAGGTATGTGCATCATGTTTTTCCAGCAGTACTTCGTGTATTTTTTGCAATTTGAATCATGTTGGTGGTAGCTTAATTGATGTTTGGAGGAGGGGGAGGAGATTAGTGTTCAACGTCCCATCGACTCTGAGGTCATTAGAGACAGAGCACAAGCTTGGATTAGGAAAGGGTGGAAAAGGAAAGTGAACATCCTTGCATTTGCCTTAAGCGATTTAGGAAAATCACGGAAAACCTAAATTAGAATGGCTGGACACGGATTTGAACAGTCGTCCTCCGAATGGGAGTCCAGTGTTCTAACCGCTACATCATCTCCCTCGGTACTGGTCTTTGGTGAATATTCTTATTGACAGACAGCAAGATATCAGTAAGGTGGCATTTTGTATCGCATAACATGACAGGTAACTAGACTGCTGTGAGTCTGTGACTTTGTATCTAGGAAGAATTCATTTTTGCTGCACTGTGGCCATTGCTCAGTCTCGTTTGTGTGCAGCGAGGACTTACATACTTCGGATTATTTCTGCATTTCTGCAAAAATATTAGACTATTTTTATGTATACAGGTTGCTCTGGATGCTTCCTGATTTGATGGGTGACATGATGGTAGCCTTATCACAATAGCCTCCAGCGATTACAGATGTCATTGTTGGTGTGCATGCTGCTCATATTTTGAAATCTTATGCTAATACTGTGAGTCTTAAAGGTCTTTATTTTCTGCCTGGGAGATTTAGCAGATCTCGTTCACAATCAATGTTCTTGCAGAACTGTATTTATGAATCTTATGACATCGCCACATGCTGCAGTGTGCTAGCCACCCAGTCTGTGTCTTTGGAATTCTATGGATCAGCCGAAATTATGTTAATATCAATGAGCATACTCGGATTTTCCTATCATTAGTATACAAGACTTACGGTAATCTCACCTATATTTATAACACACCAGGGTTCATTTGATTTAGACAACGTAATTACGTGTCTCCACTTCACCTGGGAGTGTTTCCTGGCCGAAAATGGAGTCACCCACTCAAGTTTTAAAAGCGTGATGGTTGGGGAGGGGGGGAAGGCAAACTTATTGCTGATTGGTTTAGACAGAACAGGGGAGAGGGGGAGTGTTTGGCGTTAAAACTTTTAGCAACGTTTATCTGCAAAGACTTCGGTTCGTTAAGACAGCTTTGTTGTGGCAGGATGTCCCCTCCCTGAATGACTGAGTGCCACATCAGTTACGATTACAGGGACACATTATTTAAATAATGCAAATTTCTCTACCATGCCTGATAACATCTAGCATAGTATTAGCAGACACGTGGATCTCATCTGTTCGCGATCTGCTGGCCACAACCGCACGAGGAGTTCCATACTCCACCTTCTGTTATCTAGCAAAAATATGGGAGGAATTCCTCATAATCTAGATCTGCATTTGTAGCAACCTTTGATATTTCCACCTACATCTTGGGACCTGTTGACTATTGGATGGGAGATCCTTTGGCTGTAACTGATATTGCTGGATGGCAATGATTGCAGCTATTATAATGCAACCTCCTCAGCAGTAGCTGGGTTGGGCGGTAAGGTGTCCACGATCATACTCAGAGCATTGGTGTTCATGGTTATACAGCCACACAACAACGTCTGAGAGGTGATTTACCCTGCAGGCAACATGATTTTCACTGGGGTGGTTTCAATTACAGATTAACTCTATCTTTATGTGTGTATTTTGTAGCGCTGTGCTACACACATACGGTATCTTTGGTTGGAGGCATCGAATCTTTCTATCACACCACACAATCTAGTGATGTAATGGTGGTTTGGCAGGCATTCATCTACCATGGTGTGGTATTCCTTACACGTACAATACATTTTGTTAGAAATTGGTAGAGCTCATAGAATTTGCTATGGAGTCATAATTTCCACCAATGCCGTCGTTTCTAACACACAAAATGTCACGTCACAGACTAGTAATGAAGTGCATGCTTACCAATGATACATAAATTGAGACCATGCCCCATTGTGATTGGCTGAGTGCATAGTGTTGTCAGTGCAACATGATGCATGCTACGTAATGACACGACATGATAGTGATGTGATAGTGACTTATAACTTATATAATTGGGTAAAATGCCCAAAATTGTGGAAAATATGGAAAAATGAAGGTAATTACATATTTGTTGGATGTTATGTTTACTGCTGCCTCTAATGACGAAATATTAATTTGCTACTAACAAATAGGCCTCATGTGACTTAATTTATTATTAACAAATAGGCACTGCCTACAACCTATCCCTTTGGTGCCCGCTTACATGTCCCAGGTAGAAAATGATGGAGTTGTGAAGTTGTGCTTCATCATCAATGATAACTAATTCGGACACAAACTGCATTGTGAATGCCTGAAAGCATCGTGACGTCTACAGGAAGTTGGGAACAGTGAGGTGAATCATGAGAAATTGAATAAAATACGTAAAATTGTGGAAAATCCGGAAAAAATATGAAAAGAGTGAAATATACCTAAAAATGAGAAAAATACGAAAATATGGAAAAATACGTAAAATTGTGGAAGAATGAGAGTACTTACATATTTTCTGGGGTGTGGTATCTGCTGGCGCCTCGAATGATGTAATATTAAATTGGTATTAACAAATAGAACCCAAGTGACATGACTTAATATAGTTTCTTATTAACAAATACACACAGTCTGATCCTCTCCCTGCGCTGCTCAGCTGCTAAGTGACCCTCTGCACTCAGGCATTCCAGTTATAAAGGGTGAAGGTGTAGAAGCGATGCTTGATCCTCTTTGGTCCAGAGGGGTGGGGAGGGGGAGAGGGGGAGGATTTGAGGATTCCCCACAGTGACGTTGAATATAAGTCACACAATTGCTTGGGTGATTCCCGTGAGTGACCTTGATCAATTCCCAGTAGTTCCCCAGGGAGAGTGAGTGGAGGAACGAAGGAGTTGTAGAGGGTAACCTGAAATCAGTTATCCTTATACTCAAGGCCAAGGTCAGTGGGAAAGAAACATGCTATCCTACTGTGGGAGCTCCTTGTTCTGTAAACCTTGAAATACATTTATTCTGTTTACTCCCTCAAATGCTTTTTCCATGATCAATAAAAGCGATGTGCATTGGAAAATTATATTTTCTTTCTTTTTCCAGTAACTATACCTTAGTGAATAAAGAGTCTGTGCATAATCTGCCTTTGCAGAAGCTGTTTTAAGCATGATATTTAATTGCTTTGGTTCCCCTTAGCACGAAGCAACAAAAACTTGACCCTGTTACTAAACGATGTTGCAGCTTAATACAATCCCACACAAGAAAAGAAGCGTGATCGCTGTTTCACACATAAAAATGATATATTGCAATTATCACTATTAAATTTTTATGCAGTAAAGTTCTTGTTCAAATCGTCTATTCAAGCTTCGGACATTATGGGTAACCAGTTTTTATGTGAAACGCGATCGTGAGAAAGTAACCCAAGCTTATCACATGACTATGGCTGCAATTACTATCTGTACTTTACATTTTGCACTTTAAGCTGCCTGTTGAAATTGCCCAAAGAGAAGTAAATAAAGACACTGTAATAGGCTTTGTAAGAGAAATCCCGAGAATGATAGTTCCAAAATTAGAAATGAGATTCATATTTCGTGTGAAACATTTAACAAAAGATTGTGAAATGTAAATAGGTTAGATTTGTGCACTATACGTACTGCACTTTATTGATTTGATATTCAAGATGACCTGCAAGTGTGAGTGTCATAAAAATTCTAACAGAAATTATCCATCTACATCTACATCTGTACTATGCAAACCACCGTGACGTGCATGGCAAAGGGTACGTTCCAATTTACCAGTTATTAGGGCTTCCTCCTCTTCCATTCACGTATAGAGCGCACCAAGAATGATTGTTTGAATGTTTCTGTGCGTACAATAATTATTCCAAACTTATCCTCACAATCCCTGTGCGATTGACACGTAGAGGATTGTGGGATACTCCTAGAGTATCCATTTAAAGCCTGTTCTTGAAACTTTGTTGATAGACTTTCTTGGGATTGTTTATATCTATCTTCAAGAGTCTTCCAGTTCAGTTCTTACAGTATCTCTGTGACTCTCTTCGACAGATTAAACAAACCGGAGGCCCCATGTGCTGCCCTTCTCTGTATACGTTCAATATCCCCTGTTAGTCCTATCTGGTATAAGTCCCACACATTTGAACAATATTCTAGAACCGGTCACATGAGTGATTTGTAAGCAACATCTTTTGTAGACTGATTGCACTTCTCCAGTATTCTACCAACAAATCGAAGTCTATCACCTGCTTTACCCACGACTGAACCTGTGTGATCATTCCACTTCATACCCCTACAAAGTGCTACACCCAGGTATTTGTATGACCTGACCGATTCCAGCAGCGACTCATTGATATTATAGTCATAAGATACTACGTTTTTTCGTTCTGTGAATTGCAAATTTTACGTTTCTGAACATTTACAGCAAGTTTCCAATCTCTGCACCAAGTTGATATCTTGTCAAGATCTGACTAAATACTTGTGCAGATTCTTTCAGATAGGACTTCATTCTAGATAACCGTATCATCTGCAAAAAGCTGATTTTACTATTAATATTGTCTGCAAGGTCATTAATATACAATAGGAACAGCAAGGTACCCAACACACTTCTCTGGGCCACACTCAAAGTTACCTCTACATCTAACGATGACTCTCCATTCAAGATAATATTCTGTGTCCTTCCTAGCAGAAAGCCCTCTACCCAGTCACAGATTTCAACTGGTACCGCACATGATCACACTTTTGACAGTAAGCGTATTTGCAGTACTGAGTCAAATACTTTTCGGAAATCAAGAAATATTGCATCTACCTGGTTGCATTGATCCAAAGCTTTCAGTATGTCGTGTGAGAAATGAGCGACTTGGGCTTCACATGATCGATGTTTTCGAAATCCATGCTGGTTGGCACTCTGTTCAAGATACCTCATGTTGTTTGAGCTCTGAATATGTTCTATGATTCTACAACAAATCGATTTCAAAGATATTGGACGGTAGTTTTGAGGATCACTTCTACCACCCATGTCGTAAATAGGTGTGACCTGTGTCTTTTTCCAAGAATTGAGCACAGTTTTTTATTCGAGGGGCCTGCGATGGATTATAGTTAGAAGAGGGGTTAACTCAGTCGCAAATTCAGTATAGAACCCGATAGGCATTCCATCGAGGCCTCTAACTTTGCTCAATTTTAGCGATTTTAGCTGCTTCTCAACACGACTGACACTAATACTTATTTCATTCATCTTTTCAGTGATATGAGTATTAAATCGGGACAATTCTCCTGAATTACCCTTTGTAAAAGGACATTTGAAAACGTAGTTTAGCATTTCAGCTTTTTTTATGCTACGCTCAACTTCAGTTCCTGTCTCATTCGCTAGGGACTGGAGACTATCTCTGGTGCATTTACACAACCATAATTTCTTTGGATTCTATGAATGATCACTTGGTAATATTCTCCTGCGGTAGTCATTGAAGGCATCACACATTGCTCTCTTGACAGCCAAACATGCTTCATTCAGCATCACTCTATCTACACCCCTACGCTTTGTTTTGCATCTGTTATGTAGTAATCTCTGTTTGTTTAGAAGTTTCTTTAGAGTTATTGCATACCATGGCGGTTCCCTCTCATTATGTATGTTCTATTGCGTACATACCTATCCAGTGCATCGTCATTATTCTTTCAAACTTTAGCCAGAGTTCCTCTATGTGCTCCCGTCCTATGCTGAAAGTTTCAAGTTCCTCATTGAGATATGACACTACTGATTTTTTATCCAGTTTACTGAACATACGTATCTTTCTCCTTGTTTTAGTTGTCCATTTTACTTCGGCAATCACTGTTGCCATAACTGTCATGGTCAATGATACAAGTTTCGATGTGGACGTCCTCAAAGAGGTCAGATCTATTTGCTCCCATTAGATCCAATATATTTCCATCATGAGTGGGGTTCCTAACTATCTGTTCTAGGTAGTTTTCAGAGAAGGCATTTAGTACAGTTTCCCAACATGTCTTTTCGAGCCCACCACTAATAAAACTGTAATTAGGATTAAAGTCTCTACCGATGATTACAGTATGGTTGGGGAACTTACGTACAATACAAGCAAACTCAGGTTGTGTCTAAAGTTTTTGGTTATATCCGGTCATGGGTCTGGCAGGCTATAGAAACTCTGATACTGCCTCCTCCCCAAACAGTCTCACATGCAGCTTCAGTTTCTATCTTAGTGGAATTGAGTTTCTTGTCTACTGTGACAAATACACCATCTCCCTTGCCCATTTGCCTATCCTTTCGATATGCGCTTAAATTCTCCCCAAAAATCTCAATGCTATCAATTTCAAGTTTCAACCAGCTTTCTGTATCTAGTATTATGTGAGCTTCACTGCTTTTCAGGAGCAGTTCAAACTCTGGGCCTTCGTTACGAATGCTTCGACAGTTTACAATTAGGATTTTAATATTCTCACCTGTGGGAGGCATTTCTTCCGATCTTAAACTGATACTTCTCGGTTTCCTACAGCTAGTGTTATCTGGATTGGATGGAGAGTTCCCTAATCTAAAAAAAAAAAGAAAAGGCCTTGTGTGCACCCCACACACAGTCAGCTACTTGAGAACCAGTCTCTGACGTGTAGTGCAGACGTGACCTTTAAGGGGAACCCTTCAGTTCTCAATCCTATGGCGCAAGTTCAGAAAGTCGCAGCCGAGCTGGTCACAGAATTTTTGACGTGTTTAGTTCAGCCCTTCCATTCGACTCAGAATCAAAGTGGGACAATGCTGCAAATTGTGATTTTTCCCTGAAACTCCATCTGCAAGGCTGGTCTTCTCAACCTTCTCTGCGACTCACTGGGATGACCAAAGAATGATCTCAGAGCCAAAATGACACGTATCATTTGTTCAAACGTGCGCCACAATCTGCAGTTGGTTGCGCCCTGTTCCCTGAATGGCTACTGGAATAGCCTCTTCAACGTATTGAATGAGGCCTCAAGCACACACGCTGAATACACCTGGTGTGTCCTTTCCTGTCCTTTGCTGCTATTTCCCTAAGGGGTACCATCATCCATCGTACGTTTGAACTGCTGATGATTAGTAGACCCCTGACCTTTTGCATTTGCCTCCTGCTGACACTGAACAAAACAGGTTTCCCCAAAACAGGTGAAGTGAGCTGCGCTGGTATAGTTTCAGGGTCAGTGAGAGACAGAACGTCAAACTTATAGGTTAGGGGGATCGGTACAACACCCTGAGTCCACCCTGGTCCCTGTCCGCCCTGCACAGAACACCTACATTACCACTGACACGCCATTCGCAGTCAAGTGGACGAGTAATGACAGATCCTGTACTTTCTGCAGGGGAGACAGGATTCACGGGAGAGGATAGTACTTGTGGTGCCTCTGGCATAGGTATCACAGTACATGACTTTCAGGAGCTCTTCCAAAACACCAGTTCGCAGCAGTTGCGAATCTTTTGACAGTAGCCAGAGCGATTTCCAGCTGCTTACGAACGTCAACCAACTCATGCAGTGTTTGAGAACAGCTTTCATAGTGGGGCTGCATTTTGGCTGGTACAACACAGCAGATACACAAAAAGAATATTTCTATTAAGGCAACACAAAAACTTGTGGTAAAAATTACTAGTCTCCTAAAACGTTGTTGATTACAGTTGTTTAGCAACCTCAGAAACAGAGCTGATTTACGATAAATCCAGATAATGTATAGGGCCACTTCTCTTTAAGGGAAAACTAGATGTGACACGATGTGATAGTAAGTCCCCCTGCTTAGCTGAGTGGTTTCGTGCTTGCCTCCCGTGCAGCGGCCCCGGGTTCGATTCCCGGCCGGATTGGAGATTTTCCCCGCTCGTGGACTGGGTGTTGTGTTGTTCTCATCATAATTTCATCCTCATCACCGCCACGCGAGTCGCCCAGTGTGGCGTCGACTGCAAGAAGACTCGCACTCGGCGGCCGAACTTCGCCTGATGGGGCCTCCCGGTAGCAATGCCATACGATCATTTCATTTCAGTTAGAACATCTGCTACAGTAACTAAATCACAAACGCTGATTTGCTACTAATTGCTCGTAGATTATGCAAAACACAACGGTAGCTTCCGAAAATTCTCGAAATCGCACGCTTATTTGCGTTGATATACGCACATCAAAAACAGTTTTGCATCACCTCAGTTCCGAGAGTTCCGAAACGTGTACAGAAAATTGGAATAGAGATAAACATATACATCATTTCCACCCTTTTTACTGTTCATGAAAACCACACATTGCATGTTGTACCACCATACAGCGAGACCTTCAGAGGTGGTGGTCCAGATTGCTGTACACACTGGTACCTCTAAAACCCGGCAGCACGTCCTCTTGCATTGATGCATGTCTGTATACATCGTGGCATACTATCAACTAGTTCATCAAGGCACTGTTGGTCCAGATTGTCCCACTCCTGAATCGCGATTCGGCGTAGATCCCTCAGAGTGGTTGGTGCGTCACGTCCTCCATAAACCGCCTTTTCAGGCTACCCCAGGCATGTTCGATAGGGTTCATGTGTGGAGAACATACTGACCACTATAGTCGAGCGATGTCGTTATCCTGAAGGAAGTCATTCACAATATGTGTACGATGAGGGTGCGAACTGTCGTCCATGAAGACGAATGGTTTGCCAATATGCTGCCTGTATGGTTGCACTATCGGTTGGAGGATGGCATTCATGTATCGTACAGCCGTTACGGCGCCTTCCATGACCACCAGCGGAGTACATCGGCCCCACATAATGCAACACCAAAACAGCAGGGAACCTCCACCATGTTGCATTCGCTAGACAGTGTGGCTAAGGCGTTCAGCCTGACTGGGTTGCCTCCAAACACGTTTCCGACGATTGTCTGGTTGAAGGCGTATGCGACACTCTTCGGTGAAGAGAATGTGATGCCAGTCCTGAGCGGTCCGTTCGGCATGTTGTTGGGCCCATCTGTACAGCGTTGCATGGTGTCATGGTTGCAAAGATGGACCTCGCTATGGACATCGGGAGTGAAGTCCAGCCCCGGTAGCTGAGTGGTCAGCGTGACGGAATGTCACTCCTAAGGTCCCGGGTTCGATTCCCGGCTGGGTCGGAGATTTTCTCCGCTCAGGGACTGGGTGTTGTGTTGTCCTAATCATCATCATCATTTCATCCCCATCGACGCGCAAGTCGCCGAAGTGGCGTCAAGTAGAAAGACTTGCACCTGGGGAACGGTCTACCCGACGGGAGGCACTAGCCACACGACATTCCATTCCACCGGGAGTGAAGCTGTGCATCATGCAGGCTATTGCACACAGTTTGAGTTATAACATGACGTCCTGTGGCAGCTCGAAAAGCATGATTCAACATGGTGGCGTTGCTGTTAGGGTTCCTCCGAACCATAACCCGTAGGTAGCGGTCATCCACTGCAGTAGTAGCCCTTGGGCGGCCTGAGCGAGGCATGTCATCGACAGTTCCTGTCTCTCTGCATCTCCTCCATGTCCGAATAACATTGCTTTGGTTCACTCCAAGATGCCTGGACAGTTCCCTTGTTGAGAGCCCTTCCTGGCATGAAGTAACAATGCGGATGCGATTGAACTGAGTCATTGACCGTCTAGGCATGGGTGAATGACAGACAACACGAGCCGCGTATCTCCTTCCTGGTGGAATGACTGGAACTGATCGGCTGTCGGAACCTCCTCCGTCCAATAGTCACTGCTCATGCATGGTTGTTTACATCTTTGGGCGGGTTTAGCGACATCTCTGAACAGTCAAAGGGACTGTGTGATACAATATCCACAGTCAACGTCTATGTTCAGGACTTCTGGGAACCGGGGTGATAACTTTTTTGATGTGTGTATAATGAAATTCAGGGGTGATGTATGCTTTGGCAGAACTGTGCACCACAGACGCTGATTTGCTACGAAATGAATTACGTAGCCAAAACAGTCGTACCGGTACGACAATCTAGTTTCGTAAGCGTCCGAAAATTCTCAAACTAACTTATTCCTCGCGGAATTGTTGAAATAAGGAAACTATTGCTTTGAACGAGGATAGGCCTACTGTCCCAAAAAAAAAATTTAAAGAGCACAGTTTAGTTTAGGCCTACAATTGAAGATAACACTACTAATTCATCGCGGCACTCGCAAATGTTCGAAATTTCACAATATATCAGAATACAATACAATACAATCAGTGAAAGATTACGCAGAAGCGACGCGAACAGTAAAATAGGCGAATCTAGAATTTTAAATTGGCACTCGATACTGTACTCGTTGTCTCACACAAGGGAAAATTCCAAAGTCGGCCAAATTCACAGCTAGGTCCTAAAATATTTCAAATTCTGGATCCATCAAAACCACCTTTGCTCTAGTGACAGTTGGAGAGGATCGCTAGAGAGAGGGATTGTATTGATCTGTCCTGATAAACTGTTTGACTGGGAGTGCTTCAATGTATTTGATAAACTAGTTAGTGAAATGGAAAACCGATCCTCTATATATTGGAGTTTCATCTGACTTTAATTATTTATCAGAAAAGTTCTTAAATAAAGCTCTGTATTTAACTGCAATATGTGTAGCTGATTTTGGTGTTAAATGCAGTGGCGATATTGATGCAGTAGAGCTGGTTAACGAAACAGTTGCTTTCAAGTCTCAGGTGAAAGCTCCGATTAAGGACTTTCCACACGGATGTTATGAATGTTTTTGAACATACTGGCTTGACAGTTACTTGTTACAACATAGAAACAGTTTTGAGGACGTTTATTACAACGCCAGTGACGGCAGCATCTTCTGAACGCAGTGTCAGCAAGTTGTTGTTGTTGTTGTGGTCTTCAGTCCTGAGACTGGTTTGATGCAGCTCTCCATGCTACTCTATCCTGTGCAAGCTTTTTCATCTCCCAGTACCTACTGCAACCTACATCCTTCTGAATCTGCTTAGCGTATTCATCTCTTGGTCTCCCTTTACGATTTTTACCCTCCACGCTGCCCTCCAATACTAAATTGGTGATCCCTTGATGCCTCAGAACATGTCCCACCAACCCATCCCTTCTTCTGGTCAAGTTGTGCCACAAACTTCTCTTCTCCCCAATCCTATTCAATACTTCCTCATTAGTTATGTGATCTACCCATCTAATCTTCAGCATTCTTCTGTAGCACCACATTTCAAAAGCTTCTATTCTCTTCTTGTCCAAACTATTTATCGTCCATGTTTCACTTCCATACATGGCTACACTCCATACGAATACTTTCAGAAATGACTTCCTGACACTTAAATCAATACTGGATGTTAACAAATTTCTCTTCTTCAGAAACGCTTTCCTTGCCATTGCCAGCCTACATTTTATATCCTCTCTACTTCGACCATCATCAGTTATTTTGCTCCCCAAATAGCAAAACTCCTTTACTACTTTAAGTGCCTCATTTCCTAATCTAATTCCCTCAGCATCACCCGACTTAAATAGACTACATTCCATTACCCTTGTTTTGCTTTTGTTGATGTTCATCTTATATCCTCCTTTCAAGACACTGTCCATTCCATTCAACTGCTCTTCCAAGTCCTTTGCTGTCTCTGACAGAATTACAATGTCATCGGCGAACCTCAAAGTTTTTATTTCTTCTCCATGAATTTTAATACCTACTCCGAATTTTTCTTTTGTTTCCTTTACTGCTTGCTCAATATACACATTGAACAACATCGGGGAGAGGCTACAACCCTGTCTCACTCCCTTCCCAACCACTGCTTCCCTTTCATGTCCCTCGACTCTTATAACTGCCATCTGGTTTCTGTACAAATTGTAAATAGCCTTTCGCTCCCTGTATTTTACCCCTGCCACCTTTAGAATTTGAAAGAGAGTATTCCAGTCAACATTGTCAAAAGCTTTCTCTAAGTCTACAAATGCTAGAAACGTAGGTTTGCCTTTCCTTAATCTTTCTTCTAAGATAAGTCGTAAGGTCAGTATTGCTTCACGTGTTCCAGTGTTTCTACGGAATCCAAACTGATCTTCCCCGAGGTTGGCTTCTACTAGTTTTTCCATTCGTCTGTAAAGAATTCGTGTTAGTATTTTGCAGCTGTGACTTATTAAGCTGATAGTTCGGTAATTTTCACATCTGTCAACACCTGCTTTCTTTGGGATTGGAATTATTATATTCTTCTTGAAGTCTGAGGGTATTTCGCCTGTTTCATACATCTTGCTCACCAGATGGTAGAGTTTTGTCAGGACTGGCTCTCCCACGGCCGTCAGTAGTTCCAATGGAATATTGTCTACTCCGGGGGCCTTGTTTCGACTCAGGTCTTTCAGTGCTCTGTCAAACTCTTCACGCAGTATCATATCTCCCATTTCATCTTCATCTACATCCTCTTCCATTTCCATAATATTGTCCTCAAGTACATCGCCCTTGTATAGACCCTCTATATACTCCTTCCACCTTTCTGCTTTCCCTTCTTTGCTTAGAACTGGGTTTCCATCCGAGCTCTTGATATTCATACAAGTCATTCTCTTATCTCCAAAGGTCTCTTTAATTTTCCTGTAGGCGGTATCTATCTTACCCCTAGTGAGATAGGCCTCTACATCCTTACATTTGTCCTCTAGCCATCCCTGCTTAGCCATTTTGCACTTCCTGTCGATCTCATTTTTGAGACGTTTGTATTCCTTTTTGCCTGTTTCACTTACTGCATTTTTATATTTTCTCCTTTCATCAATTAAATTCAATATTTCTTCTGTTACCCAAGGATTTCTACTAGCCCTCGTCTTTTTACCTACTTGATCCTCTGCTGCCTTCACTACTTCATCCCTCAAAGCTACCCATTCTTCTTCTACTGTATTTATTTCCCCCATTCCTGTCAATTGCTCCCTTATGCTCTCCCTGAATCTCTGTACAACCTCTGGTTCTTTTAGTTTATCCAGGTCCCATCTCCTTAAATTCCCACCTTTTTGCAGTTTCTTCAGTTTTAATCTACAGGTCATAACCAATAGATTGTGGTCAGAGTCCACATCTGCCCCTGGAAATGTCTTACAATTTAAAACCTGGTTCCTAAATCTCTGTCTTACCATTATATAATCTATCTGATACCTTTTAGTATCTCCAGGGTTCTTCCATGTATACAACCTTCTTTCATGATTCTTAAACCAAGTGTTAGTTATGATTATGTTGTGCTCTGTGCAAAATTCTACCAGGCGGCTTCCTCTTTCATTTCTGTCCCCCAATCCATATTCACCTACTATGTTTCCTTCTCTCCCTTTTCCTACACTCGAATTCCAGTCACCCATGACTATTAAATTTTCGTCTCCCTTCACAATCTGAATAATTTCTTTTATTTCATCATACATTTCTTCAATTTCTTCGTCATCTGCAGAGCTAGTTGGCATATAAACTTGTACTACTGTAGTAGGTGTGGGCTTCGTATCTATCTTGGCCACAATAATGCGTTCACTATGCTGTTTGTAGTAGCTTACCCGCATTCCTATTTTCCTATTCATTATTAAACCCACTCCTGCATTACCCCTATTTGATTTTGTGTTTATAACCCTGTAGTCACCTGACCAGAAGTCTTGTTCCTCCTGCCACCGAACTTCACTAATTCCCACTATATCTAACTTCAACCTATCCATTTCCCTTTTTAAATTTTCTAACCTACCTGCCCGATTAAGGGATCTGACATTCCACGCTCCGATCCGTAGAACGCCAGTTTTCTTTCTCCTGATAACGACATCCTCTTGAGTAGTCCCCGCCCGGAGATCCGAATGGGGGACTATTTTACCTCCGGAATATTTTACCCAAGAGGACGCCATCATCATATACTCATACAGTAAAGCTGCATGCCCTCGGGAAAAATTACGGCTGTAGTTTCCCCTTGCTTTCAGCCGTTCGCAGTACCAGCACAGCAAGGCCGTTTTGGTTATTGTTACAAGGCCAGATCAGTCAATCATCCAGACTGTTGCCCTTGCAACTACTGAAAAGGCTGCTGCCCCTCTTCAGGAACCACACGTTTGTCTGGCCTCTCAACAGATACCCCTCCGTTGTGGTTGCACCTACGGTACGGCTATCTGTATCGCTGAGGCACGCAAGCCTCCCCACCAACGGCAAGGTCCATGGTTCATGGGGGGGGGTCAGCAAGTTAAAGATGATTAAAAATTGTTTAAAGTCGAGAATGGGTGAAAGAAGACTGTCAAATTTAGCTTCGTTGTCGATAGAATACTACACTGATACTAAGCTTTACTTCAGTGACATAATAATTCAGTTTACTTCACCCAAAGCAAGGAAATACAAAGTAAAATTATGATACCGGTAAAGAAATAGTTTCTGAAAGGGATGTTTTCTGAACTTTAATTATCACGCGTTTTCTTTAATGTCTAATTAATAATTTATTGCTTATCAGTAGTTTATAAGGAGCAAATAAAATATACTCCTTTACATTCAGTCATTTTAGAAAATATAGTTGTAATTTATTTACTACAGTGAGACATTTAGTTTATCGTACGCAATATTTTTCATTTGTATAGTTCATTTAAATGATATTGTTCAACAATGCTTTATTTTTATCGAACATACGTCAGAAATAATAAAATTTGCATAGAAAAAATTACGGAATAGTAGTCTCGTCGGGGAAGGAGGGGAGTTGCAGGTCTGGCAGCTCCACCAGTGTCACAGGACCACCTCGGAACGATGTGGATACAGTGAATATCGTCTAAAACACCACGAAAACGCCCTATTTGATAAAAAATCATGCTGAGTTTTCCTCGCGCCATTTTCTTTTGGTGAATCCCTTCTTCTATGAGGCATTGCATGACGATACCTTGTGTACAACTCCGCAAGCTGTTGCTACATCTGTTTCATTCGAATCGTCAACCTCCATCCAATAGCTTAGTGTAGCACAGAATCTTAATGTTAAAACTAGCATGCACATTGGAGCCAGCTGGTTTCTTTCGTTTGTTTTCAGCAGATATTATATCAATCTTAGTTCTAACTGATATGCAATGCTTTTGTAGACGCAAAATTTCAACGATTTATCATTTAAATCCCGAAAAGCGTTCGCCATTTGTCGTCATCAGTAGCAACATCACAATACTCAAATACCTGAAAGTAAATGAAAGGAGACAATATAATTCACATCACATGTAGTTCTTGCACACAAAATGCTCCTATCACAGTGGCCCAGAACGCTCAGAGAACAAAAAGTATGCCACGGTTTCAAACCGTAGCGTTGTCATAATTAATTATCTTTATCAGCAATACAGTAGGGAAAGTAGTAACAAATGGAAAAAGTCTGGAAACCTACCTATGTTCGGACCTGAGTCTCTCAGCTCGTCTGTTCAGAACGCAACCACTGAGTTACCAAAACTACTGTTTTCACCTTCATTGGTAAACGTCAACTTGTTAAATGACTTACTTATACTTGTTTGTGTTTCATTCATCTATACAACCTTCTTGATCAACACATGTGCTGTTGTCATGGCAGTTAAAGCACGTGTTCGGCATGTGAATATTAGTATGCCTTATATAGTTACTGCTACTCGAGCCGAGAAAGCACATTTATACAAGACGTTCAGTTATGATGTGATCGGAGGCTTTCACGGCGTATATGTTGTTTCCAGGGCTCTCGGGTGTCCAGCCAGATGCGATCGTTGAAGTCTCACGATATTTCGGCGAATAACCTTTCCGCCACCATCAGGTCGTTCTGATCGAATGCTGTCTCTCTCTCTCTCTCTCTCTCTCTCACACACACACACACACACACACACACCTTTTACTTCCCCCTCCTTGGGGAAGTGTATGGAGGAGTTTCTAGCCTGTTGGCTTTACTTCAAATTGTATGTTGTATGTGTGTGTGTGTGTGTGTGTGTGTGTGTGTGTGTGTGTGTGTGTGGATAGTTTTGGCTGTCTGTGAATTGTGATGGTGTTCTGGTGTGTTCTTGTTGTCTTGTACTCCCCTGAGGTAGGCGAGATGTTGGGTATTTTAAGGATTTGTAAGTAGGCTGTTTAGGCTTTTATTCTGGCAACGTTACGTAGCGCTCTGTATGAAAATCACTGGCTGTGCTGTGTGCAGTCTGTGGCTAGGGGGGGGGGGGGGGGGAGTTTGAGGGGTCCGCTTCTTCCAATCCTCCAGGTGATCAGCATAGCCTGTGTCTTTTCAGGGTTGATGGTGATGCGCCAGCGACGGGCCCAGGTTTCTGTGTCATCTAAAACCCTTTGTAGCCTGCGAATGACCAGGTCCTTATTTGCATTACGAGTGTAAAAGGCTGTGCCGTCAGCATGCTGTGCGGTGTGCATCAGGGGGGCTATAGGGGTGTTCGCAGTGTACAGACTGTACAAAATGGATCCCCGGACCAATCCATGTGGTAACCCAGCACAAATACGCCTTTTGGTGGAGGTGGCTGTTTCTATCTTGACAGAGAAAGTTCTGTTCGTGAGATAGATTTGGATTAACCTGACTATGCTCCTGGGGAACCCCTGGGTGTATAACTTGTATAACAGCCCTTTATGCCATACTGAGTAGAAGACTTTGGCTACACCAAGCAGCACTATCCCGCAGTAGCCTCTGTGGTTGAAGCTCTCTGTGGCTCCTTCCACCAGTCTCATGATCTGTTCTGGAGCGGAGTGCCTCTGTCGGAATCGAAATTGGAAATCCGGCACAAGTCGCTCGTTGGTGATGGGATTTCGTATGGGTATTAGCAGGAGGCGCGCATAGATCTTGCTGAGAGTTGGCAAGAGGCTAATCGGCCTTTAGTGCTGTGGGAATAAAGGGTCTTTTCCTGATTTGTGTATCGCGACTTCCGCGTGTTTCCAGTAAGCTGAGAACTCGCGGGTGCGAGCAGTCTCGTTGAAGACGTTCGTGTGGTGTTCGATAGCCGAGGGCGGGAGCTTCTTGACACTGTCGTGTCCTGGCGTCTTTTTCGTAGAGATTACTTTTGTCACGTCTTCGGGGGCGAAAAGTGGGGGTTCGTCCTCTGGATCCTGCTGAGCATTGAGGAAGCCAGCCAGTTGACGACGGACTGACTACCTCTTCATGTTCATCATCCTGGGGTTCTGCCGCTTGAAACTGCTTTTCGAAGGAATCAGCGAGGGCGTTGGCCTTTTCAGCATGGCTGGCTCGCCGTGTAGTGGCGGCATCCTAGCACGTCTTTTGTTGAACTGATTGGTTGCTTGCCAAAGTGTGTGATCGTCTACTTTGAGAGCTGCGAGGCAGTTATGCCATTGCTGGGTTCAGTGCTCATTGAGCTCCACCTTCAGCTATCTCTGTAGACGATTTAGCAGCCTTCTGGTGGCCTGATTTCTAGTGATCTTCCACTCTCTTGCCACTCAGTACTTGTGTCGGATTTGGGCTAGCAAATGTTCCAGGAGCTGAACTTGCGGGGATGGGCCGTTCCTTTGTGGGGGAGAGGCATCTTCCGCTGCCTGAAAAATGGTACCTGTTAGGTCTTGTAGCGCTTGTTCTACCGTTTCAGCAGTAGGTGGCAGAGTGCGAGCAATATCAGAGGCGACAGTTTCTCGGCATCGCTCCCAGTGTGTACGTTTGTAAGATGTCTGGTACCGTGGGAGTGCTACCTATTCTCCCACATCGACATCTAGAATCACTGGTTTGAGATTGGAGGACATTTTGTTGATTCTAGCGTGTAGGCTTTCACGGCCGGCGTCTTCAGTAATTAAAACTTCCGGGCTAACGTCAGGGAGAAGTATTTCTACTATTGGACCACGGCCTCTTAGCCCGGAAGTTTTAATTACTGATTTTGTTGATTGTCCTTGCGGCTACAAACCCGGTGATTCTCCTAGTGTGGGCTATGTCTAAGTTAGATGCAGAAACCCAGACGACCACCTCCCTGGCCGATGCGGAAACGCAGGTTGCTGGAGAGGTAGTCGAGGATATGAGGAGGTGGCACAGCAGCTGGAAAAAGAGGACGAAGAAGCAACACAAGTTGCTGCTATCGTTGCTGTGGTTGAAGAACAGTCTGCCAAACGCGACCACCTGCCGCTGTCGTACAACCTGCAAGCGGTGAAGATGGTAACGGACATGTTAGGGGAGTTGCTGCGAGATGGTACATATCTGTACCTCAACCTTCCATACCCCTTCACCCCTCCCAATGCTCCCAAACCCTCTCTTCCCCACCAACCACACGATTACCGTTGGGCAGCCGCAAACCTGCACAACATGATCTCCAAGAAAGACCTAGCTCTGATCAATTCCCATCCCAACTTCACGTCCTGGGGTTGGCAAGGCATCATAGATGTGTTGACAAGAGCGAGGACTACGAAGAAAAACCGCTAGTCCCTCTAGCACTACCAGTTATTCAATCCCGCCTTGCTCAGGCAAGCTCAGTCTTGTCCCTAGTCCTAGTAAATAGTCCTCACCCCACCGTTTTTGGAGTAAATGTCAAATGACAAAGACCCCACATTTCAGGCAACCTCTGGGAGGCTGTCAGTCGTAGAGAGCAAGGAGAGCAGACAGACCATTCCATCTGAACCACCTGATGATGGCGAAAAGGTTATTTGCCGAAATATCGTGGGACTTCAATGATAGCATCCAGCTGGACACCCGAGAGCCCTGGAAACTTTCAGATATTATTGATTGCTGTCAAAATCAACATACGTAAATGTTGATGGCAAATATTTCGAACTTTCCTTTCCTACTCGGCTGGCATGTGTCTATATAATGCTTTAAACTAATCACATACATTACGAGATATCTCCAAGAACTATTATGAAGTCAATTATCAGCTGCATTCGTTATGTACATAGCTGATAATTTTCTTCACCTAACCTTACACATCGAAAACAAATAATTCCAGTTTCAGCAGTATGGGAGCGGCTACCTATCGCAGTCTAAGGCGTTTTGTCACGGTCCACGTAGCTCTCCCCGTCAGAGGTTCGAGTCCTTCCTCGGGCACGGGTGTATGTGTCGTCCTTAGCGAAAGTTTCAGTTTAATTAAATAGTGTGTAAGCTTAGGGACCGATGACCACAGCAGTTTGGTCCCATAAGACCTTACCCACAAGTTTCCAAATTTTCCCAATCGACACTCACAGTATTATACAGGGCCATAGCGAGGTAGTAGTTTTTTTATTCAAGTAGCACAAGTGCATAATTACATCGTCAGGTACAACGATGATTTCAAAAACTGAGAAATCCTGACAATGATCAAAAAGCGCCTCCTATGGGCCTCGGAAAGATTAGGTTGGATTCGCTGATTTTCTTTAAGATACTCTGTTAAGCTCTTGGGGTAAAGAATGAAACACAAAAAGGGCTACACCGAGATCTTGGCGAGATTGGTCCCGCCAAGAACACATGTAGGGAAGGGGCGCAAAAGCGGGCTGAAAAAAATTATCTCGAAAGAGAGTTTAAGAATTAATCGGGAGACGTTCGTCATTTCACTTGCCCCACGTGTTCCAGTCCTCTGCCAGTTAGAAGATGGCTTTCCCTCGACACAGTACGATAGACGAACTCGGTTGTCATAATGTCATTTCGTCCAAATAGCATTATAAAGAAATTACTAACGAACAGGCGTCACATGCGTTATGCACCAACAGTGCGCTTGGTTCACACATCTACCGCCTACATAGCTGGCTCATGTTCCACAATCGAATGTTCAATAACTTGCGGCATGCTACAGTTGAAGCTACAACCACTGTTTTCAATGGAATTTTTGCCGCAAGTTCACTACAGTATTGTAGAATCTCAAAATTTGACGAGTGGGTGCAGAAGAAAATACGCTACCAGTTGAGGACAGGAGTGAAATTGTTTAACCCTAGTTCGGTGTTGTGGAGTATTATGTTACCTCCTCCAACATTCGAATGCGCATTACCCCAGAATTTTCCGTACTTGTCACTTCTGCTTCTCAGTAGCTTTCTTTCAGTTCGTTATGAGCGTTTGTAGTTAATAGTCATTGTTGCGAGCCGCTGTTAATTTGACTTGGCAAGTGGAATAAATTGCTAGGGGTATGATGTGACTCCACTACACAGTTTTCATTACGAACCAGGAGATTTTAAACACATTATATTTTGCATTACTTACAGAAATATCACACTGTATGCCTGAAAAGGACAGAATGAGGTTAGAGATGCAGATTTTGAGGCTATTGTCACTCAGTGGTTACATAAGGTGGAAGATATTGAAGACAGTGATGCTGAAACCGTCAACGAAAGCGATCCCGGAACGCAACAGAGAACACGATACTTATGAGTGTGAACGAGTTAGTGAAGGAACAAAACACAACACTACGGGCGCAAGCGATGTAAGTGGTCAGCAGAGGCGCTCTATCTGCTTCGAGTGTGTGAATGAAAGAAAATTTGCTCAAGTTCAGGATTTGGGAAGCGTACCTGAATAATATTTGTTTTCTTATATATTTTGGACACTAATGCACATAACTGCTCTGCTTTGAACTATCAGAGATTTGATTTAAAGTATTTTTCGGTTATTAACAGATAAATTGAAATTTGAAGCTGGTGCACAAACAACATATAATTTTTAAACAGTGCAGTCTTATGTTTTGATTTTGTAAAGCTGTTTTGATATTAATAAATGTTAAATAACAATGATAACAGTCTGTATTTATCACTTTCTACCTCTGTCCATGTGCCCATCTAGAAAATGAATAAGAATACAAGGTATGTAAATATCTCACAATATAGTTTATTTCGTAAAACATTCACAACACCAACTGAGACTTGAGGTAGAGATCCTGAAATCATTTAAGAGAATAAAAAGAGAAATGGGAAACAGATCTCACATATAACACATTATTTCATCTCACATAACTTTCCTCTCAGAAATGCCTAAAATAAGAGCAGATATAACAGAAGTACCAATGCAGATGAGCTAGTTTACGAAATAGCAGCTTTCAGACTCCAGTACTGAGAGCTGATGAATGCTGACACAGCTTCCTTTCCTATCTGCATACTTGGAAGTTTTATTTTATGGGTGTGATATGCTTGTCCAAACATCAGAATAGATACCAGTATGTAAAGTTTGGAAGGTAGGAGACGAGGTATTGGCAGAAGTAAAGCTGTGAGTACCGGGCGTGAGTCATGCTTCGGTAGCTCAGTTGGTAGAGCACTTGCCCGCGAAAGGCAAAGGTCCCGAGTTCGAGTCTCGGTCGGGCACACAGTTTTAATCTGCCAGGAAGTTTCATATCAGCGCACACTCCGCTGCAGAGTGAAAATCTCATTCTGGAAACATCCCCCAGGCTGTGGCTAAGCCATGTCTCCGCAATATCCTTTCTTTCAGGAGTGCTAGTTCTGCAAGGTTCGCAGGAGAGCTTCTGTAAAGTTTGGAAGGTAGGAGACGAGGTACTGGCAGAAGTAAAGCTGTGAGTACCGGGCGTGAGTCATGCTTCGGTAGCTCAGTTGGTAGAGCACTTGCCCGCGAAAGGCACAGGTCCCGAGTTCGAGTCTCGGTCGGGCACACAGTTTTAATCTGCAAGGAAGTTTCGTATCAGCGCACACTCCGCTGCAGAGTGAAAATCTCATTCTAGATACCAGTATATTTATGACAATTCTAGTGAATGCAGCATCTTGTCAAAGCAATTTCAGTAAATTAAACATGACACAAAAAAAAACACTAACAGTCGAGTATAGGTGAAGTAGACTGTCAAATTCAACTACCTTGTCGATAGAATACGACACAGTTTCTAAATTGGACTTGAATGACATAAGCAATGGAAGGAAATGAACTCTACAATTATAATAAAAATGTAATTCTTGAAAAAAAAAGAGTTTGTGGATACTTATTTATTGCCCTTTTCCTTTTGTTTCCAATTAATAATTTATGCACTATTAACAATTTATAAGAAGAAAATAAAATGTTATTTATTATACTACATACTAAAATAAGTATGCAGTCAATGTCATGAAGAATAAGACAGAGATTTTGTTTTACTTTCAATTTTTTATGTGCAATATTTTTCATCTGTTGCTAGAGTTGTGGTCTTCAGTTCAAAGACTGGTTTGATGTAGCTCTACACGCAGGGTCAGATCAAGGACATTTTTCTACACAAGCGACTTAGCATTTGGCGCCCCCTTTCCCTTTTCCCACATACACTTTCACCCATATCAGTTTTTGCTACTAACTGTGACACAAATGTATATAAATCTTGCGCCCCTCTTAGGTTGGCGGCCCAAGCTGTGGCTTAGGCCTTAAACCAGCACAATCTTAATGCTAGTCTGTACTGTGCAAGACTTTTTATCCATACATAACTGTTGCAGCTTACATCCATTTGAACCTGCTTATTGTACTCAATTGTCGGTTTCCCTCTATGCTTACTTTCACTACCAAACTCATAATTCCTTCCTCATGATGAGCCCTATTAACTCATCCAGTATTGTAGTCAAATTGTGTCCAAATTTCTCTTTTTCCCAATTGATGCAGTAACTTCTTATTTGTTATGCGATCTTCCATCTAATAGTTAGTATTATTCTATAGTATCCTCTATCTTCTTCTTGTATGAATTGCCTATCGTCCACCTTTCACTTCCATAAAAGTTTGCACTCCAAACACCTTCAGAAAAAAAATCCAAAACTAAGGTTTGTATGAGATGTTAACGAATTCTTCTTCCTCAGAAATGCTTTTCTTTCTTTTGCCGGTTTACATATTATTTTATTTATACTTCAGTGATTATCTGTTACTTTGCTGCTCAAATAACAAAACTCATATAGTTTTTTTAGTGCCTCACTTCCTAATCTAATTCTCTAAGCGATAGGCACCTAACACATTGCATTACCATTGTTTTTACTTTCATCTTACAATATCCTTTCAAAACACTACCTGCTCCATTCAAATGCTCTTCCAAGTTCTTGACTGTCCCTGTGCGAATTACAATATTACCAGCTAACAGCTCAGTTCTGATTTCTTCTTCCTGTAATTCAATTTCCAAATTTCTGTTTGTAAACGTTCACAGCTTGCCCAATGTAAAAGGTGAATTACTTCAAGGAAAGGCTACAACTCTGTCTCACTCTTTTCCTAACTACTGTTTTTCTTTCATTTTATTTGGTTCTTCTAACTGCAGTCTGGTTTCTGTACAAGTTGCAAATGATCTTTCAACCCTGCTACCTTTAAAATTTCAGTGAGCTTAGTGGAGTCAACACTGTGAAAGCCTTTCTGTAAATCAACAAATGATGTAAACATAGGTTTATCTTTCGTCAACCTTTCTTCTAGGCTAAGCTGTAGGGTCAGTATTGCCTTGTATGTTTCTTCATCTCTCAAAAGCTCAAACTGATCTTCACCAAGGTCAGTGTCTACCTATTTTTCCAGTCTCCTGTAAATAATCCGTGGTAACAGACGGAGGTGACAGAAGTCACCGGACGGCGATATGCACATACACAGATGGCTGCACTATCGTTTACGTAAGGTATAAAAGGGCAGTGCATTAGTGGAGCTCTCATTTGTGCTTAAGTAACTCATGTGAAAAGGTTCCCTCCCTGATTATGGCCGCACGATGCGAGTTAAGAGCCTTTGAATGGTAGTTGGAGCTAGATGCAAGGGGCATTCCATTTCGGAAATCGTTAGGGAATTCAATATTTTAAGGCCCAATGGTCAAGAGTGTGCCAAGAATACGAAATTTCACGTATTACTGCTCACCAGAGCATCAGAGACAACACAGTGGCCGATGGCCTTCACTTAACGACCTAGAGCAATGGCGTGTGTGTAGTGTCGTCAGTGCTAATACTCAAGCAAGACTGCGTGAAATAACTTCAGAAATCAATGTGGGACGTACCACGAACGTATCTGGTAGGACAGTGCGGTGAAATTTGGCGTTAATGGACTACAGCAAGAGACGACCGACGTGAGTGCCTTTGTTAACAGCACGACATCGCCTGCAGCGCCTCTCGTGGTCCCATGACCTTATCGGTTGGACGCTAGGGGACTAGGAAACCGTGGCCTCTTCAGATGAGTCCCGATTTCCGTTGATAAGAGTTGACAGCTGGGTTCGAGTGTGGCATAGACTCAACGATGTCATGGAACCAAGTTGTCGATAAGGCACTGTGGAAGCTAGTGGCAGATCCATAATGGTGTGGGCTGTGTTTACATGAAATGGGCTGGGTCCTTGGGTCCAGCTGAACCCATCATTGACAGGAAATGGTTGTCTTCGGTGACTTGGAGACCATTTGCATTCATCCCTGGACTTCATGTTTGCAGGCAAGGATTGAGCATTTGTGGATGACAATGCACCATGTCAGCTAGCCACAGTCGTTCACGGTTGGTTTGAAGAACGTTCTGGACAATTTCTGATTTGACCATCCAGATCGCCTGTTATGAATCCCATCGAACATTTATTGCACATAATCGAGAGGTCAGTTTGTGCACAAGATTCTGCACCAGCAACACTTTCGCTATTATGGACAGCTATAGAGGCACCATAGCTCAGTATTTCTGCAGGGGACTTCCAACGACTTGTTGGGTCTATACAGCGTCGAGATCCTGCGCTACATCAGGCAAAAGGTGGTTCAACATGATTTAGGAGGTATCCCTTGACCTCAGTGCATTTTACAACCATGATTTATGGTCCGGTTGTATCATTCACACTTGTCAATACCCTCCTTCCTTGAAATTCTAATTGTTACAGTCTTCATAAAGTCTGGGGGTACTTCGCCTGTGTCTTAGATCCTGCACATCGGGTAGATTAATTTTGCCATGACTGGCTTTCCCACTAATCTCAGTGATCCTGAGGGACTGGTATTTGCTCCAGAACCATCGTTCCCACTTAGGTCTTCCAGTGCTCTCACAAATTTGTCTCGCTGTATCATATCTCCCATCTCTTCTACATCTGCTGCCACTTCCCTTTCTATAATCTTGTCATAAAGTTCATTTCCCTTGTAGACATTTTACATATCTTCTTCTTACCTTCCAGCTTTCCCTTCTTCGTTTAACACTGGCTTGATATCTGATTTCTTTCATACAGCCTCTTCTCGTTTCTCCAAATATTTATTTCATTTGCTTATAAACAGCACCTACTATTCCTCTAGTCATACATGCTTCTACAGCCTTACATGTTTTCTCTCTTGCATGCTTAATGGTTCAAATGGCTCTGAGCACTATGGGACTTAACATCTGTGATCATCAGTCCCCTAGAACTTAGAACTACTTAAACCTAACTAACCTAAGGACATCACATACATCCATGCCCGAGGCAGGATTCGAACCTGCGACCGTAGCAGTCGCACTGCATGCTTAATATTTAAGCATTTTGTCAGTATCAAGTTTTAGACGTCTGTATTGCCATTCATCTTCTTCACTTGCTGCATTTTTATTTTTTCGTTTTTCAAAAATTAAATTCAATATCTGCTATGATATCCAAGGATTTCTACTAGGTTTTGCTCTTTTTATCTACGCTCTCGTCTATTGCTTTCGCTATTTCATCTCTTAAAGCTAACCATTCATTTCCTGCTCTGTTATCTTCCCCTGTTTCAGTCAATCGTTGCCTAATGCTTTCTCTGAAACTCTCGACAGCCTCTGGTTGCTTCAGTTTATCCAGATCCCGTCTCCTTAGTTTCCTAACGTTTTCCATTTCTTCACTTTTAGTCTGCAGGGATAAACCAATAAATTTTGATCAGAGTCCTCGTCTGTTCCTGGAAATGTCTTATAGTTTAACATCTAGTTTTTAATTGATATGAAAACTTCCAGTCACCACAGGTCTCTTCCACTTATACAAACTTCTTACATGATTTGTAAACCAAGTCCTGGCGATAGTTAAATTATACTCTGTGCAAATTCTGTTAGATGGCTTCTGGTTTCATTAATTAACCACAATCCATGTTCTCCTGCCATTTTTCCTTCTCTTCCTGTTTCATCACAATTAAATTTTCATCTGCTTTAACTATCTGAATAATTTCATTGTGTCATATTGTGTTCCACTATCCCATTTTGTGTCAATAACCTTGCACTGTCATGACCACAACTCCTGTTCTTTCTGCTGCTGCACTCCAATAATCCCCACTATATCTAACTTCAAACTATCCATTTACCTTTTTAAGTTTTCTAACCTAACTATTTGAATAAGGGATCGAATATTCCAAACTTCGAACCATAAAATGTCAAGGCACTACTCTTTTC
Organism: Schistocerca piceifrons; assembly: GCF_021461385.2. Classification (NCBI taxonomy): domain Eukaryota; kingdom Metazoa; phylum Arthropoda; class Insecta; order Orthoptera; family Acrididae; genus Schistocerca; species Schistocerca piceifrons. The sequence goes on along the minus strand of NC_060141.1, from coordinate 766,507,181 downwards.
TGAAGTATTGGGTACAGTGTGGAATCCGTATTAGATAGAACTGACGGAAGACATCAAAAAAGTTCTAAGAAGGACACCTTGCATTGCGTTAACTTGGAGTAGGGGAGAGAGTGTCACGGATATGATATGCGAGTCGGGGTGGCATTTATTAAAACAAAGGCGTTTTTCTTTGCCGCTAGATCTTTTTGTGAAATTTCAATCGACAATTTTCTGTTCCAAATACGAAAATATTTAGTTTGCACCCGCCTGCATAGGGAGAAATGATCACTGTAATAAAATAAGAGAAATCAGAGCCCACACAGAAAGATTTAATTGTTCGTTATTCCTATGCACTGTTCTAGGGTGGAACTGAAGCGAAGTAGCTTGAAGGTGGTTAAACGATTGACAGCTGCTGAGAATCAGTGTGTTGGAAGAGCTCCCGAGAGTTGTGTACCTGTGATACCTATATCAGAGGTACCTCAAATACTATCCTCTCCTGTGGATCCTGTCTCCTCTGCAGAGAGTATACGATCTGTCATTGCCTGACCACTTAATTGTGAGTGGCGTGTCAGTGGTAGATCTAAGCTTTCTGCACATACTGGATAGGGAGCACTCAGGGTGTTGCACCTATCCCTTAACCAACCAGTTTGAGGTGCTGTCTCTCACTGAAACTGAAACTGAGACAGTGGGACTGACTGCACCTGTTTTGGAGAAACCTGTTTTGTCCAGAGGAGGCAAACACAAAAGGGTAGTGGTCTGTTAATCGTCGACAGTTCGAATGTATGGTGAATGATGGTACCCCTTAGAGAAATGGCAGCAAGGGACAGGAAAGGACAACAGGTCATCTCGATGTGTATGCCTGGGGCCCCATTCAGCATGTTAAAGAGGCTACTCTGGCAGCCATTGAAGGAACAGGGAGCAGCCAACTGCAGATTGTGGCGCACGTTGGAACAAATGATGCCTGTCGTCTGGACTGCAAGGTCATTCTTGAGTCATTCCAGCGACTAGCAAAGAAGGTTGAGAATGTGAGCATTGTCCCCAGAACTGATTGTGGCCCTTTGGTTCTGAGTCGAGTGGAAGGACTGGACCAGAGGCTTTGAAAGTTCTGTAATAAGCTAGGCTGCGACCTCCTGGACTTGGGCCATAGAGTTGAGAACTGTAGGGTCCCGCTAAATAGGTAAGTTGTGCACAACAGAACAGAGGCTCCTGCTCACGTAGCTGACTGTGTGTGGGGTGCAAACAACTCCAGATAACGATAGCTGTAGGAAATGCAGGAGTATCAGTGTAAGACCGAAAGAAATGCCTCCCACAGACGAGAATATTAAAATCCTAATGGTAAAATGTCGAAGCATTCGCAGCAAGGTGCCAGAGTTCGAAGCGGTCGTGAAAAGCAGTGAAGCTCATATAACACTGGGTACAGAAACCTGGTTGAAATCTGAAATTAATAGCAATGAGATTTTTGGGGAAAATTTAAGTGTATATCGAAAGGATAGGCAAATGGGAAATGGGGATAGTGTATTTGTCACAATAGACAAGACACTCAAATCTACTTAGACAGAAATTGAAACTGAGTGTGAAGTTGTTTGGGCAGGACTCAGTATCTGAGTAAAGTGGTATCGGATCTTTCTATCGCCCACGAGACTTATCTTCAGATGTAATCATAAACTTTTGAGAGAACCTCAGTTTGCTTGTACGTAAGTTCCCCAATCATACTGTATTCATTGGTGGAAACTAAAATTCTCCAACAATTAAATGGCAAAAATGCAGTTTTGTTAGTGGTGGGCGCGATAAGACATCCCGCGTAACTGTACTAAATGCCTCCTTTGAAAGCTGCCTAGAATAGATAGTTAGGAGCCCCCCGCACGATGGAAACAAATGGACGTGACCTCTTTGAGGATGTCCACATCGAAACTGGTATTAGTGACCATGACGCAATTGTGGCAACAATGATAACCGAAGTAAAAAGGACAACTAAAACCAGGAGAAAGGTATGAATGTTCAGTAAATTAGATAAAAAATCAGTATCATCTTATCTCAATGAGAAACTTGAAACTTTTGGGACTTGGCAAGACCATGTAGAGGCTCAAGAAGAGAATAGTTGACCATGCACTGGATAAATATGTACACAGTAGAACAGCTCATAATGGGAGAGGACCTCCATGGTACACAGTAACTGTACAGAAACTTCTAAAGAAACAGAGATTACTACATAACAGATGCAAAACAAAGCATAGGGCTATCGATCGAGAGATGCTGAATGAAATGTGTTTGGCTATCAAGAGAGCAATGTGCAATGCCTTCAATGACTACCGCAGAAGAATATTGTCAAGTGATCTTTCACAGAACCCAAAGAAATTCTGGTTGTATGTAAAGGCTATTAATGGCACCAAAGCTAGTGTCCAATTCCTAGCGAATGAAACAGAAACTGAAGTTGAGCGTAGCATAAAAAAAGCTGAAATGCTAAACTCCGTTTTCAAATGTTACCTTAAAAAGGAAACCCCAGGACAATTGCCCCACTTAACTCCGCATACCACTGAAGAGAAGAATTAAATAAGTACTAGTGTCTGTGGTGTTCATAAAAACTGAAATCGTTAAAATTGAGCAAAGCTAGAGGCCTCGATGGTATTCCGATCAGGTTCTATACTGAATTTGTGACTGAGTTATCCCCTCTTCTAACTAGAATTTATTGTACATCCTTTGAACAAAAAACTGTGCCCGATTCCAGGAAAACGGCCCAGGTCACACCTATCTGCAACAAGGGTAGTAGAAGTGATCCACAAAACTACTGTCCAATATCCTTGGCATCGATTTGTTGTAGAATCTTAGACCATATTCTGCGCTCAAACATCATGAGGTATCTTGAACAGAATGACCTCCTCAATGCCAACGAGCATTAATTTCGAAAACATCGATCATGTGAAACCCAACTCGCACTTTTCTCACTTGACATGCTGAAAGCTTTGGCTCAAGCTACCTAGGCATATGAAGTATTTCCTGATCTCCAAAAAGCATTTAACTCAACACCAGTGCTTATTGTCAAAAGTACGATCATACGTGGTACCAATTGAAATTTGTGACTGGATTGAGGACTTTTTGGTAGATAGGACACAACATGTTATCTTGGAGGGTCATCATCAGATGTAGAAGTAACTTCGGATGTGCTCCATGGAAGTGTGTTAGGCCCTTGCTGGCCATTTTGTATATTAATGATTTGTAGACAATGTTAACAGTAAAATCAGGCTTTTTGCAGACGATGCACTTATCAATAATGAAGTACTATCGGAAAGAATCTGCATAAATATTCAGTCAGATCCTGATATAATTTCAACGTGGTGCAGAGATCGGCAACGTGTTCTGGATGTTCAGAAACGTAAAATTTTGCACTCCACAGAACGAAATAACGTATTATCCTATGACTATAATATCAATGAGTCACTGTTGGAATCGGCCAGATCATGCAAATACCAGGGTGTAACATTCTGTAGGAATATGAAATGGAGTGGTCATACATGTTCAGGAGTGGGTAAAGCAGGTGGTAGACTTAAGTTCATAGTGTAATACTGGGGAAGTGCAATCAGTCTACAAAAGATATTGCTTACAAATCATTCATCACTCACGTGGTGATCGTGAGAATAAGATTAGAATAATTACTGCACGCACAGAGGCATTCAAACATTCATTCTTCCTGTACTCCATACGTGAATGGAACAGGAAGATACCCTAATAACTGGTACAATGGGACGTACCCTTTGCCATGCACCTCATGGTGGTTCGCAGAGTGTAGATGTAGATGAAGATTTATTTTCAGCTGTTTGCAGTCCCAGCACATCAAGGCCATGTTGATTAATGTTACAAGGCCAAATCAGTCAGTCTATTGGAAAGGCTGCTGCACCTCTTCAGGAACCAGGGTTTAGCCTGGCATCTTCACAAGGTAATCATCCATTGTGGCTGCACCTACAGTATAGATATCTGTACAGTTTCGTCTATTTGGGACTTTCGAAAAGAAACGAGGCGAAGGCTGAAAACAAAAAAAACAAACACTCAAAGAATCGTATTGCCATTGCCTACAGCAAAAACTGTGGTATCGATAAGAGCACTGAGGTCCCAGACTCGCCACTAGAGAGAAACGTACTCAGTAATGCTGAAAACAGGGAAATGGAAGCTCCCAAAGAAGAGCAAACGGACATAGTGCTTTTCCTAACAGTGGAAGGAGTGCACGGAACAAAAATGCATCGAAGAATCACACAAGCATACAGAAAGCACTGAACGTCCCATGCAGTTTCGACGCTCAGTCGGACTTCTGCGACAATGGCTGCCGCTGTCGCTCGCTGTACTTCAGTGATGAGGGCATCCACCTCCTGGACAATGGTATCGGCAATGTGGTCTGACGTTCCAGGTTGTTTGTCATCAGCCAACGACATCCGTTAGTCCTTGAATCACTTATGTCAAGCCTTGAACCTTGCAACAGACATGAAGCGTACTTCGTATGCATGTGTCATTCTTCGATGAATTTCTGTTCCCTGTACTCGTTTTGCTGTAAAGGAACCCACTATACCAATGTGCTAATCTTTTGAAGCCTCCAAGTATCTCTTTTCAACGTTACTGAGGCAGCAGACAGTCAAAGTGTGCACCTGGTCCTTCTGTCGTTACGCAGTTGTGCGTTCGTGTCCCTGCAACAGGGAATTTGGGGCCTCGGCGTTCTTATAAGAACCACATTGTTTTCCAGAGGCGGTGGCATCAGATATTACGATCCCTTCACAGGTTTTGATATTACAGCCCCCAGCTTGTTCTTTTTTTTTTTTTTTTTTTTTTTTTTTTTTTTTTTTTTTTTTTTTTTATGAGGCTAATGTAAAGGGTAGCCAGATGAAAAAGAGACAGATGGAAAAAAGTAAATAAAGTATTTATTATTTCAAAAGTAATCGCCATACATAACTGTTAATACATTAATCCTATTGTGAGACAAGACAGCCAATGCCTTCATGGAAAAATGTTTCCAGCTCCCTATTGAACCATGATTGTTCGCAGGTGTGCAGCTCTTCATCCGAAGCAAATCAATGGCCAGGAATGTCTTTCTTCGGGGTTCCAAAAATATAGAAATCGCATGGGAACCGCATGGTGGAAGTGTAATGGCTTCCCAGCGAAACTTCTCCAGCGTAGTCCAAACATTCTTGACAACACATGAGCCTGCCCACATGTCATACCACTGTGTAAATGTATAAACAGTTTACTTGCTTTTTTCCCATCTGTCTCGTTTTCGTTTGACTGCCCCTAATATACAGCTCATTTATCCATAACGCTCAAATTTTATTGAACCTACCTTACAAGTTATAAAATGTTCTAAATCTATGTAGAAAAAATACAGGAAGATTTTTTGTGGGCGTGTGTGTGTGTGTGTATGTGTGTGTGTGTGTATGTGTGTGTGTGTGTGTGTGTGTGTGTGTGTACTGGGGGTGGGGGGATGCAGCCTTGGCATTTAAGCCAAGCCATGAGCACAGGATCATCTCAGTACGGCTTTCTCAGTATGGCTTTAAACACAACTTTTGGTACCTTACACAAAATAACAGACAATTGCTCTCATCTAATGCAGTACGTTTATTACAAACTGAAAAGCGTAATTTCCATGGAGTGTTACGTATCGAAGGCACGCTCTGCCTGTGACCGATATACACTGTAGAGCCAAAGAAACAGGTACAACTGCCTAATATCATGTAGGTCCCCCCACAAACATGCAGAAGTGCTGCAACACGATGTGACATGGACTCGACTAATGTCTGAAGTAGTGCTGGAGGGAACTGACTCCCTGAATCCTGCATGGCTGTCCATAAATCCGTAAGAGTACGAGGGGGTGGAGATATCTTATAAATAGCATATTGCAAGGCATCCCAGATATGCTCAATAATGTTCGTGTCTGGAGAGTCTGGTGACCACCAGCAGTGCTAAACCTCAGAAGAGTGTTCCTGGAGCCACTCTGTAACAATGCTGGACGTGTGGGGTGTCGCGTTATTCTGCTGGAATTGCCCAAGTATGTTGGAATGCACAATGGACATGAATGGATGGCGGTGATCGGGCAGGATGCTTATGTATATGTCAACTGCCAGAGTTGAATTTAGACGTATGAGGGGTCCAATGTCACTCCAACTGCACACACCCCACACCATTACAGAGCCTCCACCAGCTCGAACAGTCTGCTGCTGACATGCAGGGTCCATGGGTTCATGAGGTTGCCTCCGTACCTCTACACATCCATCCGCTCATCCACTCGATACAATTTGAAACGATACTCCAGCAGATTTGCAGAATGGTTGCACTTCGATCACGTTGAACGATTCTCTTCAGTCGTCGTTGGACCCGTTCTTGCAGTATCTTTTTCCGGCCACAGCGATGTCGGAGATTTGATGCTTTACCGGATTTCTGATATTCACGTTACACTCGTGAAATGGTCGTACGGGAAAATTCCCATTTCATTGCTACCTCTGAGATGCTATGTCCCATCGCTCGTGCACCGACTATTACACCACGTTCAAACTCAATTAAATCTTGATAACCTGCCATTGTAGCAATAGAAGAGATCTAACATCTGCGCCAGACACTTGTTGTCACATGGGCTTGCCGACCGCAGTGCCGTGTTCTGCCTCTGTATTTTAATAGCATGCCTATACCAGTTTCTTTGGCGCCTCAGTGTATATCTTTAATGTTGGTGTTGATATTAGTCAGGGATGACTTAAATCACCCCGTTCTCATGGGACTCGCTATACCGGATTTCGTAAATCGATTTCCCAGTAAGGCTTCTGGGTGGTCATGTAAACATTTCAAAATCGATTCTGGTAGCTGGTTTTCCAATTCCGCAGTCAAATTTCGCTTCCATGTTTTCGCAACTGGTTTTGAAATGTGCTGTCAAGTTTCGCCTTGTTTTTAAAAATTTTCGGCTAATATGGATGGAATGGCTTTTTGTACAGTGAGGGAGAAGTAGAAATATTAGACTGAAACTGTTAACACATCGTGTAAAGAGAGAAATTGCGATTGTGTTGTTTAAATCATTAACTGTATCAGCTGTTTTCCAGCCGCCATATTTCACAGGCCAGCAAATCCGCTACAGACCATAACAAGTAAACACCACAGCGAAAAACGATTACCTAAATTCCATTTCATCTTTCGGAAGTGCCGTATATAAACGAAGAATGATGATATTGTTATTTGCATTTTAATATCACTATACCGTTCATATAGATTATCATCACATATACAAATACGTGCTTATCTGTCTTTGACTAGAAACTATCCCCACAGAACCATAAACTATTTTCAATATAATAAACAACACCATGCCTTCTTAGTTTTGAAAGCCGCTACCTGTCACGCCCTTTCGGTCATTGACATCATGATGGGCGTCGCATTGTTGGCTGGCCTGAAAGTTTTGCCAACGTGACTACGGAGACGTGACATACATGTGAACATCTTTGCGCTGTTTTGTCAGTTTAAATACACTACCAGGCACGTGTGTTGACAATAATTGAACTCCGAATTTGGAGAGCTTGTTAAGTTACTGATATTATTAATTAATAACTAGAAAGAGCAAAATACTCTCTATACAATGTCTGGTCAGTGGGAATTTGTGGGTAAAAATAAGCAGAAAGCAAATGGTCAGGCAGTCAAAAAACTCAGCAAGAATGAAAAAAAGAAATTTGTAGAGAATGCACCTAAAGTTGAAGACATTCGTAAGTTGTCATTACATATTACCCAATAATTGAACCAGAAGCTGCAAAATATATTGAATATTACAAAATTTATATCATAGTTTTATAAGATATGTTGCGTTATCCTCTTCCAGATGTGTTAATTAACGAACTAATTGTTGCCTTTCGTATGTCGTTATCGACGTCGTCTTTGTCATCTATATTGGTACTACTTCCAGTGAAAAATTGTGTGTCAAATGTGATTGTATGGTAATTGCGGTATGCTAGAAGGAAACAAGACAATTTAATGATTTTATGGTTATATTACAGTTCCTCTATCGCAAGTGAAAACGCTGTACAGTGCCTTGGATAAAGAAAACAGGAAGCCGCAAGGAAAGGAAAGTGTCGCTGTAAAAGAAAACGGTGAAAAGAAACAACCTAAGAAGCAGCCAGAGAAAAAGAAAGAAGCCCCAAAAGAAAAAATTGCACCTCCAAAAAATATTGAGGCTGCTGTGAAACTGGTGGGTTTGATTGTAGTGATACTGTAAAATTGGTTTACTTTTTGTCTGCCTGTGGGGGGCCTAATTATGTATGTCAAAAATGTTGTTCCGCTGCAGATACTGATATATGGGTATACATGAGTTCATCAGAAATAAGTGTGTTTCCTTTTTATGTGCACATTTATGACACTGTCACAAGTCAGGATATAGTAACACAAGTATGGGTATACCAATCTGGCATTCATTCTCAGCAGTAATTCATCATTTACTGTAGATTAAAGGTCATTTTTTATGTTAAGAATATGGTACCTCTTAGTTTGGAGCAGGCTCTATTACATGTTTTTCTTGCATCACAGAGTTGTGTGCAAGTGTAAAGTGTCACTGCTGTGTGTTCCATTTTTATAGAGACCTGTAAACTGAAAGTAATTTTGTTTGTTTGCAGTGTATTATTTGTGCAGATTGCATGTAGGCCCTGTAATTTTTTACCGCCATTTATTCTCTGTGAAATAGACCTTTACAGTTTCCATAATCCATGTTGTGTCCACCCTCCTCATCACTTGGTATAAGTCAGTTAGTAATGATTATATCATCGTTAAACATAATTACTCCTACTGAAGCAGTACATTATTTTTTATTTTAGTGACCAGTAATTATACTGAATGGAAGAAAGTGTCCGGAAAGATGATGGCACATTTTCGAAGTACATGAAGTTTAGGTAACACAGCATTGTTGTTGTTGTTGGTGTGTGTGTGTGTGTGTGTGTGTGTGTGTGTGTGTGTGTGTGTCTAGCATTCTGGAATGTGTTGGGCAAGTACATATAGCTTATTATCTGGAAAATTTTATTATTGGGGAACAACAATCCTAACATTCCTAGGAATGGCAGTGGACATGGGGGATAGAAACTGTGATTTGTAAGTATTGTGCTGGAAAATGTGGAGAAATTTCAACCCAGAAATGAAACAGACATTCTATAGATTACTAAATAGGGAGGAGATAAGACACACACAGTCTGAAGGTTAGGGCTGAAGGTAGGAAAGAGGTGACATGTAAAAATGTCAAAATGAGTAAATCCATAGTTCTTCTGGTTGTGACCAATTTGTGACAGCATTGATACCATTTTAACTCCAAGTTTAGATAAGTATCCAGACAATGACTGGCAATTAGCTGTTGGAGAACAAATGAACTGTGGAAGATTACACTTGAGAGTAGAGTTTTCTTTTGTTCTGAATACACAGTTAACTCCACCTTTCATTCAAAGACACTGCATAATGTCTCTTTCATCTCCAGACACAATATTTGCTCTTTCCTCAACAAGGAAACTCCTTAAACAGAATATTGTGATGTAGAGTCAAATACATTGAAGAAATCAAGGGAGAGTCCCTACCTTCGTTTGTTAATCAAGTACATTAATCATACATTTAACAATTTATTACAGCTGTCTTAGTTATTGTGATTTCACTTGGTGTATGATCCTTCATGTACAACTACGTGCTTTGTCAGTTTATTTCACACTTGACTCTTCCTTACTCTTGATGCAGGTATTTACTTTCATAATTTTTTTAGTTTGTAAACCTTGTTACAGGTAACAACCAACTTATTTTTCAGCTATGATGAATATATTTCTTCTTCTGTTGATACATTTGTTAATGCTAGAGATGTTACCACATATTTGGGTGGGGGGGGGGGGGGGGACCATCCGTAACCAAAACTGAAGAAAGGAACATTAAGGCAGTTGGGATAAACTTGTGTGATACAGAACATGATTTGAGAGACAGAAGAGAGCATACCAAATAATGGTGGAATCGAACCTAGATGGTTAAGCTTCTCTTACTTTCCATACTTGAAAAATAATTTTACTGATCTTTGGACTAATAAGAATGAAAATGGGAGATGTAAAGATTTATTAGATAAAGTGAACTTGAAACAAACATTTATCAACACCATTTTATGATATAAACTCTGAGCAATTTCAGTTCGAATGAAATACTAAAATATTTTTGAACTGTTACTGAAATTATGAACATTTGCTAGGTGAACGGAATGTAGCAGTGGTGCATCATGCATTTTAGAATGTTGATGGGTTTAAAATGGGATAGGCCTGTAAGTGTGCTATGCACAGTACATAAAATCTGTGCAAAGATAGTATAGAAAAAAAGGAAAAGAAAGCAGAAGCAATTATAAATGTTGCACAGAATGATTTATGTGAAATCAAAACAATCACAAATTGTGTTTTCACCGTGACCTAGCTAATAGAAAAATGTTAAGAATGTAATGCACCTCCTTACACTGATCAGCCAAAGCATTAATACCACTGCCCACCGCAACATTGGATGCCACCTGATGACACAGTGGGCACCTGACGTGGTGAGAAAAGTATGTAAGCAGAGTAGACACGGATGGGGGATCACCCTAGCGAAGAAATGGGTCGCCTTCACAAATGCCGTCATTGGGGCGAACTATGGCTCGAAATGTACAGTGCACCACGGACGTAGGCTGGTGGGAGCAATTATATGGTACGGGAGACATCTCCCGTGCTTGCATGGGATCTGTGGTAGTAATCAGAAAACACTCTGACAGCTGCAAACCACCTGCATCCCTTCATATTTGATGTTTTCTCCCACAGCGATGTCATCTTTCAGCAGTATAATTGTCTGTGTCTCTGAGCTAGATCAGCACTACAGTGCTTTGAAGAGCATTACAGTGATCTCGTGTTGATGTCTCGGTGACCAAGTTCGCCAGATGTAAGTCCTACGGAACCCATCTGGATTGCTGTCAGGCGCCATCAGTGCGTACACAAGTCAATGACACGTTATTCACATGAATTATGTGACCTGTGCATAGACATCTAATGTCACACACCTCCACAAGCCTACCAACCAAGTGTCAGATCCCTGATATGCAGAATCAGTGATGTATTTTGTTCCAAAGATGGACAAACAAGCTATGAAGCAGTTGGTCATAATGTTTTGGCTCATCATTGTACATTGATTGCTCAAATAAAATAACATTGTGATTGACAGATTTTTTATAACACTATTTTAGATGCAATATACTATGTAAATGGTCAAGTGATTTTAGCTGAAACAGCAAATTATGTAAAATGTGGTCTGTATCTGCATGTTAACGTAACAAATAAGTAAAAAGCTTTCAGTGACCAAGATTGGCGAAATACTTATTTATTTTTGACAGCCAGTTTCCTCAGGCTTTGCTGTCATCATTTGGTCTTCAAAAATTGTCACAATATGGGAACATTGTGACTTAGAACCTCATGCCATGCTGTCATGTTAGTGGATATAATGTGGCACATTATGCAGAGGTTTGTCTGAAATAAAATGTTTACAATCAGGAAACACCTTGTGCACGTGGCCCTGTTCGTATATGTAGCTCTCACAGATGATTGTTAAAAATTTAAAAAGCACAGTAAACTGTACAACAGCAAAGCAGTTTATATTAGCTTGACGTGTGCCTTTCATTGATGAATCATCTTAGTCGCCACATGTGGTACAATTCATATGATGCTGTACCATACGTCTAAGATTGTTCGTAAGTGAACGGAACATGTCAAGCTAACGTAAAAAGATGTGGTAGTGTACATTTTACTTTGTATTGTGTTTTTTAACTTTTAACAATCATCTGTGAGCACATGACCATGTGCAGAACGTGCTGTTTGGTTGTAAATGTTTTATTTCTGACAAACCATTGCATAATGTGCTACATTTTATCAACTAATAAGACAGCCAGGCATGATGTTCTAATTTGCCATGTTCATGTTTTGTAACAATAATTTTTGAAGATCAGAAGATGACAACAGAGCCTGTTGAAACTGGTTGTCAAAAATAAAGTAGTGTTTATGCGATCTTATCTGTAAAAAGTGTTTTACCAAATACAACAAATCACTCCTCATTTCTCAACATGAGAAATTTCAGTTAATAAAGTGATGACATTAGAGTGTGTGAACCAATTACAACTGAAGTAGTCATTAACAATGAAGTTCTAGGGAAACATTAAAAATTCCTTTATCTTGGTTATGATGTCATTAAACATCAAATAATGATGTGAGTGCAGAATTACTTAAATTCTAGAAGTATGTGCCACAATCAAACCGAGTTTTAAAACCAGCAGAAGAGATAGATTGCTTAAATTATATAAAGCAGTGGTTACACTTAGCTTTTTGCATGCAGTTGAATGTCTGTATATGTGCAGATGGATGTGTGTGTGTGTGTGTGTGTGTGTGTGTGTGTGTGTGTGTGTGTGTGTGTGTGTACCATTATCAAGTACAATGCTAAAAGTTGTTAGGCCATTATTATGTCATACCTGTAAAGGCAGCCCATAGCAGGTAAGCAAGAGTAACACATGTCTTCAACATCGCTTACGAAAGCGCTGGCAGGTCGATAGAAACACAAACAGACACATACATACACACAAAATTCAAGCTTTCGCAACAAACTGTTGCCTCATCAGGAAAGAGGGAAAGACGAAAGGAAGTGGGTTTTAAGGGAGAGGGTAAGGAGTCATTCCAATCCCGGGAGCGGAAAGACTTACCTTAGGGGGAAAAAAGGACAGGTATACACTCGCGCGCGCGCACACACACACACATATCCATCCACACATACACAGTCACAAGCAGACATTTTGGTAAGTCACATCATCTTTGTTTTTAGATATATTTTTCCCACGTGGAATGTTTCCCTCTATTATATTCGTATCATTAATTTGAACCCAACAATTATGTTTGTTATTGTCACTGTTGCATTTCGAAATCTTTTCTGTCATCTTATTTTCTCTTTCTGTTTTTGCAAGTAGTTTCACTTTGTATTCACCTTCTCCTTTTTACCGTAATCTACCATACAATTTTATCCCGCCTATATATACTCAATAATACGTAACCCACTTCCAAACCATAACCAAAAAAAATTTTTTTTCCGCTTTGAACACTACCGCTGCTATAAAATCCACCGTTTCCAGTTCACAAACAGTTCCTTTCACCTATTTAACAACCATTTCGGCTAGTTCTAATAACTTTCGCTTTATTTCCATTTCCGTTTTTATCACATCACTGATCATTTTTAGCCGCTTCCCACAAGTTTTAACGTCATTATTTCTTCGTCAGATGATTGTTAGCCTCATCTTCATAATCTGCCACCACAAAACCACTCCTTTTAATACATTTACACACAGTTTTTTCGAAATTTTCCCAAATTTCTCCACCCTTTAAAGTGTTTTGGCGGCAACACAACCACCTAACCTTTGTGCACATCATTGTCTACCAACCCAAGTTCACCACAGGATCAACATAGCCCAGCATTTACCAACACTTTTTCGCCTTTTTTCACGCCTTTTTTTTTTTCACACCAGATCTCCAGTTGCTTTGTAGTTCATCTTTATCTCTCCCAATATATTTTTATTTTCATTTTCACTTCAGCCTCATGTTACACTGTCCACCTTCTAATACCATGTCACCCTCACAACACCCCCACAACGACCCCATTAAGTTTTATTTACATTCCCTCCGCAAATGAAAAATGTCTGCTTGTGACTGTGTATGTGCGGATGGGTGTGTGTGTGTGTGTGTGTGTGTGTGTGTGTGTGTGTGTGTGTGTGTGTGTGTGTGCGTGCGTGCGCGCGCGAGTGTATACCTGTCCTTTTTTCCCCCTAAGGTAAGTCTTTCCGCTCCCGGGATTGGAATGACTCCTTACCCTTTCCCTTAAAACCCACATCCTTTCTTCTTTCCCTCTCCTTCCCTCTTTTCTGATGAAGCAACCATTGGTTGCAAAAGCTTGAATTTTGTGTGTATGTTTGTGTTTGTTTGTGTGTATGTTTGTGTTTGTTTGTATGTCTATCAACCTGCCAGCGCTTTCGTTTGGTAAGTCCCATCATCTTTGTTTTTAGATATACTTTTCCCATGTGGAATGTTTCCCTCTATTATTATTATTATTATTAGCGAATGTCCCCATGGGAGAACGATAAGCAGGTGATTAACATTTCTTAATGTTCTTCTTATTTCCCCAGTATTTCTTCATTGCCTCCCCAAAGGCCTTCTTCCTTTCTTCGGTCCACTTTGGTCGGAAAGGTTTGGATTCCGTCTCTGGAGTAAACTTCCACTTGTCGATTTTTCTTCTGAATGTATCCCGGTCTGATGTGTTTGTTATGTCAATTTTTGCCTTTTTCAAATCCTTCTTAACTTCAGTTACCCAGGGTATTGTTGCCTTAAGTGATGTCATATAGTCCAATAGACGTTTAGTTAACCTGTTTCCAGGTAATCTGTCTATATGTCCATAAAACTTCATCCGCCTCTTCCTGATATCTGCCTCGATGTTTGATATTTTTTCGGTTGTCTCGGTAGTCTGCAGCCTGTATCCATCTTGTGTGTATCGTGGTCCTAGGATTTTTCTAATAATTTTTCTCTCTACTTTCTTAATTTCGTGTAAATCTAATTTTCTATTCAGGGAGAGTGTTTCACTTGCATATGTGACTGTTGGTTTGATGACTGTGTTGTAGTGTCTGATTTTAGTGCCTTTTGATAGACATTTCTTGTTATATATATTTTGAATAAGTCCGAATACTTTCTTGATTTTCTGTAATCGGTTTTTTTGTGCTATTTTCTCAAGTCCTGTTGGTTCAATAACTTCACCGAGATACTTAAAGTGCTTGACTCTAGTTATTTCACCATACTTTGTTTTTAGTTTCGAAATATCTAATTTTGAGCAGATGAATTCTGTCTTCTCAAAGGAGATTTGCAGGCCAACCTTCTCAGCACATTCTTTAAGTGTCTCAATTTGTTTTACTGCTGTTTCTTCACTGTCAGTTATAATTGCCAAGTCATCTGCAAACGCTAAATAAGGGATGTTCAATTTTCCTTTACCTCTTCCTAGTTCAATTGGCTTCCAAAAGCTTTGTTTCCTTAGTGTTACTTCCCACTCTTTCATAACTTTGTCCAAAACTATATTGAATAATAGTGGTGAGATCCCATCTCCTTGTCTTACTCCTGTTTTAATTGAGAATGGTTCCGAAATTTCCCCTCTGAATTTAATTTTTGATTTGGTTTCTGTTAGTGTTTGTTCAATTAGTTTTCGGGTTTTAGTGTCTAGGCCTCGTTCTTCGAGAATGTGACATAGAGACTGTCTGTCTATGGAATCGTATGCCTTTTTGAAATCAACGAATGTGCAGATTATTGGTTTTGACCTGATTGCTTTAATCTTTAAAATAGTTTTAAGGTTGAATATCTGTTCCGGGCATGATCTATTAGGACGAAAGCCTGCTTGGTAGTCTGAAATTGTATGTTCTAGTTGTTCTTGTGCCCTCTTTAGGAGACATGCAGATAGAATTTTGTAGGTAACTGGTAAAAGTGAAATGCCTCTGTAGTTGTTTACGTCTGATCTTTCTCCCTTTTTGTGCAATGGGTGAATTAGTGCACACTTCCACTCCTCTGGGATATTTTCTGTCTGCCAAATTTCTTTGATGATGCTAGTGATCTCTTTTAACGAATTTGGACCAAGGTTTTTCAGTAGTTCAGCTACAATTCCATCTTCTCCCGATGATTTATTATTTTTGAGTTTTCTAATGTGACTATAAATTTCTTCTTGAGATGGTGGTAGTGAAGTCTCATTCGTGTGTTCTGGTTGTAATCTGGGGAATCTTGTACTTGGTTGTGGGCAATTTAGGAGTTGTGAGAAATATTTAGCTAGTTCTTGGCAATTTTCTTTGTTAGTTAGTGCCAATTTTCCATTCTGTTTCCGGAAGCAGAGATTTTGTGGAGTGTATCCTTTGATTTGATTTGCGAATATTTTATAAAAATCTTGAGTGTTGTGGTTCTTAAAGTTTTCTTCAATTGTGTTTAGCTGTTCATTAAGGTATTTTCTTTTAGTTTGTCTAAGTATTTTAGCTGTTTGTTTTCTCACTTTGAAAAATGTTTGTTGTGTGGTTTCTGATTTGTCACAATTGTAATTTAAAAAGGCTTGTTGTCTCTCTTCTAATGCGTTATCACAATTCGAATTCCACCATGGATGCTTGGATATTTTCTTTAACGGAATCAAATCTCTTGCTTTTTGTATAATTTTCGTTCGGAAATCTTTCCAGTTGTTTGTTGGTTGTTTATCCCATGCTTCTGTAATTTCTGATTCCTTGATATTTTTCAAGTCAAATTTGGGAATTAGTGGTGATTTCCTTTGGCGTTTCCTTTTTGGAGTGAATTTAATTTTAACTCTGGTAAGGTAGTGGTCAGAATCTATATTTGCCCCTCTGCGGACTTGAACGTCGTGTATTTCTTTCTGGAAGTCATAGGAGATCGCAACGTGGTCTATTTGAAATTCACCAAGCTGAAGGTTTGGTGATCTCCATGTATTTTGTTTCTTGGGGTCTTTTCGAAGTGATGTTGTCACGATTTTTAGTTTGTTTTGCTGACATAACTCGATGAGTCTCATGCCGTTCTTGTTTGTGAATTTGTGTGCAGGGTAATTACCGACTGTTTTTTTTATATTTCCTCTCTTTGCCAATTTGCACGTTGAAATCCCCTAGAAGAATTTTTACATCCTCCTTTGGAATTTTGGACATTTCAGTTTCGAGTTTTTCCCAAAATTTTTCTGTCTTCTCCGGTTCTTTTTTGTTGGCAATGTTGGTAGGTGCATGAACATTAATAAATGTATATATTTTGTTGGTGTGCTTGATTCGCATGGTCATTAGTCTGTTACTGATTTGATTCATGTCTATAACAGAGTCAAGGGTGTCCTTATTTACAATAAAAGCCATGCCAAATATTGCAGCTCCTTTGCCAATTTTCTTGTCTGTTTTACTTTTAAAGATACGGTAATTGTTGTAGTCTATTGTTTCTGAATCAGTGAATCTGGTCTCTTGGAGAGCAAGGATTTGAATTTTCTGTTTGTTGAGTTCTGTTGTAAGATTATGAAGTTTGCCTGTCTGAATTAGTGTCTGAATGTTAAAAGTGCCAATAAATGTATGGGACTTTCGTGGACGTTTACTAGAGAACTCCGACTTTCTCTGTCGTACGAGCCCAAGCTCCCCAGAATCCGATAGCTTGGTTGTCGCCACAGGGCGAGTGGATTGGCCACCTGGGGTAATATTAATTTTACTTGTACGAATCATACTGCTTGTAATTAAGTTCCAGCTAATGCTGGGTAGTTAGAACCAGGGATTGTTAGTTCCTGGAGCTTGGTGTTCAGCCGCACCTCACATGGTGAACAGACGCTGGCCAGAGTACCGGTGGTTGCCACACAGACGTGTCTGGGCTTTTCAATATGCTTTATCTTGTTGATAATGCTTGCCTCTTCCGCCAGTTCCGCCGTACCGATGATCTTCATCTCCGTCTTCACTACCGTTGAGGTCTTCGCCGTATCCCTCTATTATATATAAAAGGAGGTTATAATTAGGCAATCTTTCAAAACCAGTGGTTCCTTCTTCAGGAAGAAGGGTTGAAGGGGAAGGATGACAGGTGAAGGAAAAAGAACTGGACAGGTCTGGGAAAAGGGGTAGGTTTTGGGAAAGTCACAGTGACCCACAGTTTTGGATGACTTTCCCAAAATCCAACCCTTTTCCCAGACCTCTCCAGTCCTTTTCCGTCACCTACCTTCCTTTCCCTTCAACCCTTCTGGCTGAAGGAGGAGCCACTGGCTCTGAAAGCTTGGCTAATTGTAACATTATTTTGTGTGTGTTCTGCCACTGCTTGGTGAGTAGATTTTTTATCTATCCAATTACATTATTTTGTCATGACATTTTGGCTATGGGATGTATGACAGCAAAAATTATTCTGAAACTAATTTCAAACAAAAACTGGTGAATGCAAGTTTATTTATTTATTCATTCATTTGTCCTTGGACTATTGAGTACAACAGTATTTGACATGTCATATGCAATACAAAAATAATAAATACAAATATCAAACGTAGGGGATAGGATCAGGCAAAGGTAGGGTAGGAAGTTGGCCATGACCTAATCAATGGAACCATCCTAGTATCTACTTTAGCAGCTTGAAGAAACCATGAAAAACCCAAGTCAGGATGGGCAGACAGTGCACAAAGCCTTCTCCTTCCAAATGTGAGTCCAGTGGATTCACTGGCTTAGTCTTCCACAAAGATATTACAATGTCAAAAGGAAAACAATGGTATAATAGAACATGATATTTTGTAATATTTCCCTTCTAAAAAAGAAAAACCCATGACCACACTATACAACACTGCTGAAAAGTATGACACATGAACATCTGGCAACACTGTCCATCCTAGTTAATCTTGCTCCTGATACCTTCTCTGAGGAGGTGTATTGCACTGCACTTAGAACAGAGAATCAGTAGCAGAAATGTTATAGTGCAAAGACAAACACAACACACTTATACATCAGTAAACAGATTAAAAAGTACATGACAATGAGGGCTAGCAATCCTATAAGCTAACATACTCACTTCTCAACAACAAATCATTGAGTGTTCAGAAGTCACTAGATGAAGTTCACAACAATGCAGAATCATGTAACAAGTGATGAAACATTACTTTACTGATCTGACATTGAACTAAGGGTTAGTTGTACCAGTGGAAGCATTCTGGATCACGAGGACTGAAAAAAGATCGACAAGTGCAGTCAAAAGTGAAGTTTATACTCACAAAGTTATCCAGTTTTAATGGCATATTGCCACAAGGTTGAATGATTAGTAAGAGGTAATGCTTAAAATTTCAGAACCATTTGCTTGAAACCATCTGACAAATGAATAAATTAAAGCCCAAGTTTGTGACAAAACATTTTCTGTCATTTACACGATGATAATGCACCTGCTCACACATCATTACTTGTTCATAAGCATTTGCCTCCAAATTTGCCAGACGTCGCCCCATATGACTTTTTTCTGTCCCCAAAAATAAAGAAAGCATAAAGTGCCATTGTTTTACAAGGCTAGTTGTGATTAAAAATGAATAACTGAGAGAATTAAAAGCTGTACCAACTATCGAGTTCCAGAAGTATTTTGGGGACTGGAAAAAGTTCTTGTTTTGAAGGGGAAGACATTGATATAGACAAATAACATTTTTTTTTTAATATTCCCTCTATGTGTTCTTGATGATACCATGTTCTTCAACAGCAGATTTATCTAGCACAAAGCAATCAGAAATACAACGTTGAGCTTAGCCAATGTAGTGGCAACCACACTTCCACTGAATGCTGTATATGCTTGGAATACATAGTCCTTACTGGTCTTGGACAGATTCCAGCATTGTCAGTGAAATAAAGACATCATATTGTAGTTTTCAGAATCCTGGCGATCTGTGATGAGCAGCCCACCATACAATAGGAACACTAATAGATACCTGTTACCTTCTTCACTTGTGTCTTGCGAGAATGATTGTTTTGAATCTTCGAAGAGCTATTCTTATACAGTGTTTTGATCTTCGAGGAACCATTCTTGTACGAGCTCGCTCTTGACTACATCAAACAGTGATCTAGGAATCTATGTATTATGTTACCATCATGAAGGACAAAGTGAATTTTGCAATTGTTGGAATGTTTCTTAATACTACATCTTTGTTGTTTGATGAATGACCTCTACTTATTTTATATAGTTTGCTACCAAAGAGTTGCATCTGAGTCCATGAAATTATGAAGATGAATTTGACAGTTGCATTCTTGTTGACATTGAGTATTTGAAGGATATGATATCTGTTTTAGATTAAAGCTGATGAATTAGATTCTGAAATAAAGATTGGGCAAGCAAGATTTGCAGAAGCACCATTAGTATGGCTTAAAGGACTTGCTATTTACTGCAACAGCAAGCTATGCGTGGAGCACAGTCCAGTATTCCAAGGAAAACCAAATGAATACCCTCTGAGCTTGCTGTCAGGGGAGGTTCGTGAACTACTAAGAAGAGCCATCAAAGATGCTGGGGAAGGAGTTATTCAGTCATACTATGAATGGTGTCTGACGTCAATGGCAAATGATATGACAAAAGGTACTTATGCAATAATTTCAGTATTAACATCAATATTAGGCAAATCCAAATAGAAATGAGTTTTGCTGTAGTGGCATTGTACCTAATTTTACTGGGATAACATTGTAGCCAATAGGTGGCTTATGTTTTAGTCAGTGGTTCACATAAAGTGAACAGTTTTGCCTAAGTTACTGCTATAGATAATCACAAACAGTTTTCATTAAATCAAACAGTGGAGAACCAATGATGGGATAACAACATGAATTACGATAGATTACTGCTCATTACTTAGAGGAGGCATTGAGTGGCAGTCAGGCATGTTTAAAAGTATGTAAATATAAAAGCAGACTAAGCTATCAATGTCCTTAATCTATCCTAATTCATGCAGCTATTGTGAAGATTCACTTGCAGAATGCAATCATGCTTCAGAAATTTATCACAGGACGGAGAAGGTTTTTAAAGAACAATGTTTCACATGTTATGTAGTATTAAGTTATCCAATGCTATGTGGTACTGTGTAAGAGTTTTTATTGTTCGTGAAGGTTCACTCTTCAATCCTGCAGTTACAGGTGTTGTGACCCAGTTCATCAGGAATAATTGGGTCACCACACATGAAACTGCTACTGAACTCATGATATGCAACGCAGGAGTGCATCACATGATTCAGAAGAAACTTGATGATGACAATACTTGCAAACAAAGGTACCCAAGCATCTGTCGGAATCATAAGGTTGTGAAACTGGTGGTTTTTTTTTGGGCCAACTTCTGTAGTACATTGAGCTAAGAGCAGATTTCATCACAAAGTTTGTGGCATATGATTAGACTTAGTAGTGTCACAACTTCAATTTTTCTTATAAATATAAGTGCATGAAGTAGCAGCTCTTTTTTATTTGTTTTTGACTGACTGCAATGAGATGGAATCCTTAATGCCAGAAATAAACACTTTGCTGTATCTTAAATAGGCCATCACAAACTTGTGCAGAGGCCAGCTTTTGAAATGGATAGTACCGCTGTAAGACAATGCTAGTTGATGTATGGCCTAAAAGACCTTTGATGTGCCGAAAGAAACTGAATGGGAAGTCCTGAAATGTACTCTTCAGAGCCTCTGTATCCGCCAATGTGATAATTTCTGGTATTTTAGAATATTCACTGATTCATTCTGATCAAGACATAGTCAATAGTGGCTTATGATTGTAGCCCCAGAAAATAGTTTAGAACACAAAATACGAATTTTTAATGATTTATTTTGAACTACATTAAACAGTGACCAGTGTTTATAAATTTTACACATTTTTATATACATAACAGATCATTCAGTCTTATAATTTGTTTTACATTGCAATAGATAAAACAAGGAAGTTCCTTTATCTCATCACTGTTTGCATTTTTTCCAATACATGGCTGACACAAGTGCTGATTTGCTGAAAGTATGTATGCCATTAGAGACAGGTTAATCAGAAGTGGCTTTCTATATTTACTGGCAGCTGAAATGGATCTGGCTCAATATGCCTTCCTTTCTTTTTGTTCCTTTCTTCCTACTTAGCTTGAAACAATCTTCAGGCACAAACTTAATTTGAGGTCTCCAGATGTGAGGAAGGTAGGTTTTGAGGTTGATCTCGTAAGGTTATCCAGACTACTGAAACCTTCTCTTTCCATTTAGGTGACAATGAAATATTCTGAATTTTTTTGCCCTTTCGTCTGGTGTGTGCTGTTGGATATCTGTTTCTTGCATACACTTCAACGTGACCAAAATCATGATTGCAAGGGAGTCTAGTGTGATCTACTACAGGGAAGTAATGCTGGGCAGATTCAAATCTTTTAGCAGCAATAGGTGAACCTCTCCAAAGCAATAAAAGCCCAACCCTTTCTGCTTCTACTGCATTTATCTGTAATTAAGTGGAGATGTTTTGTTTGAGGGTAAGTTACAGCCAAGTATTTTATTGAGTAGCTCCCATCTTCATATGAACTCCTTCCTCCATCTATCTTGCTTTACAGCTGTACTGTAGTTATATGTCCGTATTGCCTTCTTGTCAACTGCTGGAGCAACTGTTTAAGTATGGAGAACATTTGTTGCATGTCCACTGCTGTTACATGGTGCTCTTTTGGATTCTCTTTACCCATATCAGTTAAAGCCACAGTCATATTTTGCCCAGTGTTGTCCTTTGTGAGCTGCATTTCATACAGTAACTTCTGCTGCACATAATTCTGAGTAATTCATTGTCATTAGAAATATGTCACTGAAAAAGTGTTGCTTTTTGGCAGTTTGAAGCCTATGTTGTACTCAGATACAAAAATTTTTCTGAATGTTCTTTCGGAAACAGTAGGAACATTCTTTTCTTTGTGGTATTCCGAGTGTCTATCCCAAAATAAGGATGTAATTGAGAGATCACATTCCAAATTCATCTTGTTGGGACTCTGTTGACTGCTGTAGTATAATGGAAATGTCGTGTGGCTAGGGCCTCCCGTCGGGTAGACCGTTCGCCTGGTGCAGGTCTTTCGATTTGACGCCACTTCGGCGACCTGCGCGTCGATGAGGATGAAATGATGATGATTAGGACAACACAACACCCAGTCCCTGAGCGGAGAAAATTTCCGACCCAGCCGGGAATCGAACCCGGGCCCTTAGGATTGACAGTCTGTCACGCTGACCACTCAGCTACCGGGGCGGACGACTGCTGTAGTGATTGTTATATTTTGATATGGCAGTGATAAAATTTGTGATGTCTTGTACAGGTCTATCACGAAATTTATGTGGATAGGTTCCATGTTCACCTGAAAGAAAAAGGCATTAGAATTTATATTGTGGTTTCTAACACAAATATTTCAACAATATGTTATTTGGTACAAATGGGAACTTACAGTACATAGATTTGAACTGTGGAACTGCAAAAACCAGCTTTATTTGCTATTGTAAATTCCATTTCCCTCTCGCATGTTTCTGTAAGAGATGAACTCTTAGAAAAGCTTCCTTGCAAATCATGACTTCCATTCCAAATACCTACGTGTTATATGAAAGTGTATCAGCGTTAGATGATGTATTCTTTGTAGTCTTTTTAGGATAGCTACTAAAGGAAGTACAAGTCAACAGAACAAAATAAAATAAATTTATAAGACATTAGCCCCTTTGTACTTACAAAATTGAAACAAACCTCCAACCTTTTGGTACCTACTTTTTCCAGCTCATTGGGTAAGTATTCAAGGTTTCCTATGTCCCTAAAAAGAATGAAAAAGGTTTTCTTCTCCCCCAACGAGTTTAGTATAGTATGTATTCCAGCAAGTACATGGGCTTGGTGTAGAGGCTGCCTGAAAAGTGTTGTTGTTTGTGGAAGACACATACTGCTGACCAGCATTATTTAGTTTTCATTTTTTCCATCCAGTTCTTCACTTTCTTTTTCTTGAAGATTTTGATTTCTAAGGTGATTATTCAGCTACTCTACATGTTTCAAACTGCAATATGAAGAGCAAAATGGTCTCAGAGCTTTTGTAAGATGTAGCCATATGCCACGCAGAAAATTACAGACCACGTAAATGAAATTTGAGAGAGAAACATTTTTATAAGTCTGTTGTCATTAAAACTAAATTATTACAGCATTAAACAGCCACTGAAATATGCCCATGAAGCTTTCTCATTAACAGAAAAGACTGCGATCAGATGTGTGAATAAAGTTAAGAGAAACAAAGTTACAAGCCACGGAACAATGGTTACCAGCAATGAACACTTTTCTATACTTACCAAAACATCATGTGAATTGGAAATGTAGTTTGATGGATGCCAAGATTTATCAATGTCAGTATCGAAAGGATCAGGCTCCTCGTTTCCACTAGCGTCACTTGCAAATAGTCGTTGAATATGCATTGAAGTTTCTCACGCTCTCGAGCTGTCAGCCGTTTTGGAGTTGCTTGTGACTGTGTATATTCTGGAAATATTTACAGATTACAAAGTATAGAATGCCACACCATCTGTTGCAAATAGATGGAACTTTTGTAACAGAACATGAAGGCGGCATGGTTAAGAATCTCACAATATGAAAAACTCAATTTCGAAAAAATGTGGCTTTTGCCTATATCTCTCTGACCCCTTCAGTTATACACTTTCAACATATCACTTTTGCAACATAAACCATGCACTCTGTAATCTTCACTATCTTTTGCTCGGGCAGCTTTGCATGGAGCACCATGTCTGTCCAAGTCATCTGGAACAAACAAAAAAGAGCAAGCAAGCAACCAGCAGTGCGAGGGTCATTCTTCTGTAACTAGAAGGCGCATACATCATATATTTATTGTTCCTGGTTTATGGATATACAGATGTTGTCTTTCCTGTTTGAAAGAGTTCCTCTCTACTGTTCAGCGTCAGTATTCTTCTCGGCTATTCATGGTGTAAACCGTAATTTTTACAAGTAGCACAGATGTGTAGAAAGACAAGCAATTTTTATACAGGATACTTGTGGTACATAAAGTTGGGGAAACTCTCACAAATTGGCCTAGGAAAACCACCCAAACTACAGTGCATACACAGTGTGCAATATTTTCAGTGTTCTCTCTCTCTCTCTCTCTCGCCACACAAACTATTGGTCCTAGAGAAAAAAAAATTAATGTGACCTTTTTTGTAGGAAATGTAATGTATGGTAGTTTAATTTTGTGTTGGTATATGTTTTCACTAGAGACTGCAGTTTACGAATAAGTCAAGAAAAAAGTACCAGTGTGGTGTTAAAACATAGCCCCACACTCGCTGCCCTCCAGTCATGCCTTTTTCTTACCACTGTGTAAAATTTTGCCACTACATGAATTATTTACCATGTCTGATCTCTTTTGGTCTTTGTTTTCTGGGCTGTTATCACACCACTGTCTGCTGGATTGTCTTGGGATCAAATTTGCAATACATCTAACAGCCTTCTTCTGAAGCTTCACTAAATTATGTGTATGCATATGTGCTCCATTTCCTTAGATTATAATCCAATACAATAAGAGGAAAGTCTAGGTAGAACGTCAACAATCATGAAAGGATAGATCGCTACTCGCCTACTGAGGTGGCACGTCGAGATGCACAGTCTCAGTGAAAATACTGTTACACACTAAGCTTTTGGCCAAAGCCTTCTTCGGAAAAGAAAGAAACACACACACACACACACACACACACACACACACACACCTCACACACCTCACACACACACGACTGTGATCTGTGGCCACTCTGGCAAGATTGCATCTCTTCTGTTGAACAGAAGCAGCAGTCAGGAGTGGGGCAGGCAGTGGGAGGAATAGTAGAGATGGATGGTGGAAAAAAAGAGCAGTTGTGGGAAATGCAGGGACTGGAAGGTGGCAGGACAAGTCTGCCAGGGGCAGCATTGGGAGGCTTTGAGGGGAAAAGGGGGGGGGGGTCATTGGGAGTGGAGAGAGGAAGCGACTTGTGGGTGTGTTGGCAGAGAGCAGTGCACAATGAGGGTAAAGGGGACTTGAATTGGAAGGAGGTTATAGGAGACAAGGGGGACAGAATCTGTTGGGTGGAGAGCAATAGGCTATCAGAGGTTGAGGTTGGGATAATTTTGGTAGCAGAGAATGTGATATAACTTAAACTCCCAGTTGTGCAGTTCATGAAAGCTGGTAGAGGAGGGGAGGATGCAGATGGGCCAGGTTGTGAAGCAACTATTAATAACATGCTTGATTTTAATGGCTGCTTCACAAGCCAGGCCATCTAGATCCTCCTCTCCAACACAGCTTTTCTGAACTGCACAGATAGGAGTTGTCCTTATAACGCATGCTCTGCTACTGAAATTATCCAGGCCTCAACGTACTCACACCCTCTACCCAACAGTTTCCGTCCCCTCTGTGTCCTCTAACCTCATCCCAATTCACTCTCCTCAGCCTGATTGTGTGCTGTTCTCTGCCAACATATCCACCAGTCTTTTCCCCTCTCTGCTCTTCTCTTTGTCTGCTACCTGTTCCACAGCCTCTCAATGTTGCCTTTGGCAGCCTTGTCCTGTCTCCTAGTCCCTGCACGCTCCGCCAGGCAGCACTCTTCTCTCCTCCTACCCATACTCACCCTTCTGTGCCCCACTTTCGACTGCTGCTTTTGCTCAGTGCAAGAGTTGCAGTCTGGCCAGAGCATCCGGAGATAGTGGTCGCGTGCGTGCACTCGTGTGTGTGTTGGGGGGGGGGGGGGGGGGGGGGCATATATGTGTGTGAGGTATGTCTGCTTGTGTGAATATATGTGTGTTTTCGTTTCTTTTCTGAAGAAGGCTTTGACCGAAAACTTTGTGTGTAACAGTCTTTTTGTTGTGTCTGCCTACAACTCAACAGGTCATCTTTACGGTGAGTAGCAAACTAACCTTTCATAACAATATAATAAGTGATAGTCTAGGCTATAGTATATTGTTAGCAGCATGTCTGTATTTACTGTCCTAGACATCCTCCTCATACAAAAGCTGCTAGCTCCTTTTTTTAAGCATATGTTGTTGATATGATCCGCCCATGTCAAATGTGTATCAACAGTGATGCCCAAAAAAATGGTGACTCTCCACTTCTTTGAGAAATTAATTACATTGTCCAAGACAGATATCGTTACTCTTTCTGATTTATTTGCTTGTAATTGTGTGTGTGTTGCCTCGTGTGAGTGATCTTGCTTGATTGTAAGAATAATTTTTATTTTGCAGGAACATCATCAGGATTGGGGTATAAAGTAGTTCTGCAATTGCTTGCATTCCAGAGCCCTTTGTTGACAGTAACAGCTATTCCAAAGGCAATGGAGCTAATGAATTCATATCAGAACAGACAGTCCATTGGGTTGTCAATTTTGTGGGCTATTGGGCTTGGGGGCATCAAGGATTTTGCAGCAGGCGTGAAAGGTGACATTGCTTTTTCTTTTAATTTCATTTTTGAAAAATCTGTGTTGAAAATGCATATAATTGACATGTCAGTTATAAAATTTGTCTGAGGTCCCTAGTCCTGTAGGTTACTATCGTAACATTAAACAACTCAGACAGAACGAGTGGCCATATTTATTTCCAGGAAGTAAAATTCCAAGCGCTTCCAACAGAAACATTTAATATCAAGATAAACTATACTTAGCGTCCAGAATTGTTGATTCCTTTCTCAAGAAGGAAAGAGAGAGATGTTGGAAAGGAGGTGCAGTTTGAGAGGGGCCTACCTCATTCTCAGAACAGGTGGGCTCCACTCAACCTTAGTTATGTTTGTCCCTCCCTACCTTCATACCCTTCTACACCCATCCCTCCTTCCTCTCCGAGGAAGGAACTAACAGTTATAAAAGCTAGATATAGTCACTTCCAATATTAAATGCATCTTTTGACAGCATTTAGCATTTCACTTCCTGAATGCATGTGATGGGCAACCATTCTGTGTTGTTGTAATGTTAAAGTTTTCTTAATGAATTATTCTTTTGCTGTATTAAATAAATGCACTCATTTAAATTTTAGCTAGTGTGCATAAGTATCAACTAATTTGTGACCAAGACCAAGGATGTACCCAGTGAGGGGCAGGGAATTATAGTTCCCTCCTCCCATTCCCCGTCCCCTCCTA
This sequence comes from Schistocerca piceifrons, assembly GCF_021461385.2. Classification (NCBI taxonomy): domain Eukaryota; kingdom Metazoa; phylum Arthropoda; class Insecta; order Orthoptera; family Acrididae; genus Schistocerca; species Schistocerca piceifrons. Next base: position 766,479,573 of record NC_060141.1, on the reverse strand, counting down.
GGAAAAATTTTCAAAAACCCAACTCACATTCTGTCTACAGACAAATCAGGTCAGTATTAGTTTGAAGAAATCCAGAATATGTTATGGATATTGACTAGTAGCAGGTGTTCGCAGATCCATTTGTCATGGAATTTAAAACCATTATTCACTACAAATCTAATATGAGTTGCCACTTCACAATTTGTTCTGTACAGTTTATTCTTTACCTTCTCTTGACTAATGATATTACCTAGGATATTTTTTGTGGATGCTTTGAATTATATAAATTTTAAAAAACTGAAAACAGTTCTTTGTTGTTAGCAGCTTTCTCTTGTTAGTAAAACAGTTATGGTAGTGGAGCACCATTTAGTATCAAGCAAAGAGAGCTTGAAAAGTTATCCATGGCAGAACATTTCCCAGAGTATGGACATAAGATACAATTTGAAAAGGTGGGTCACAGCTCATGCATTGACATATCAGCACACTGTTATGAAGGAGGCAGTTGAGATCAGAATAAATTGCAAATTTTTTTAATTAAGACCAGGGCACACACACTTAGTGAGGCATGATGGTGGGCTTTGGACATTGAAAAGAAGGAAAGACAGATACTTGATGCTTGAAGGGAGATAGAAGTGGCAGTTACAAATGCGGCACTTGCTCTTCATGCCAACTGATGTCACTCGGCTGGAGCTGCCAAGAGCTGTCCAGCTTGCCTTCCCGTGCATGCATAACATGAGTTCTCCTGTGGGATGTTTCAGGTGCTGCTGTCATGCCTGTATAAATGGAAAACTGTACCTACCCCCACAACCAGTAGTTGTTTACTCCCAATGATGATGATGATGATGATGATGGTGATGATAGCTGTCAAAAGCTCAAGCATTTTATCTGAAGTAACTCGGCTTGAAAACTTAGAAGGTTTTACTGGATCAGCTGAGTAGTTGTTCAAGCAAATGTTAAAAGAAACAGTGCTGTGGGAAAATGCAAATTTCATACAGACCTTTTTCTTAGACAATTTTTTACGTTTTTCATAAACTCTACAACAATGCATCAAATTACTTCATTCAACTTATGGTATTGAATCACCTTCAGAAAATACTTTTTGCAGTTGGTTTGAAGAATTTCATCATGGTCATGCTTTTGTCAGCATTGAATTTTGTGAAGATCAGTCAAAATTGGTTGCAGTTAATATGAAATCAAACTCTTGACACTTAGTGTAATGCAGAATCCATAGAGCACTAAGGTTGTTATGTTTACAAACAATCTGTAAAAAAATTAAAAGGCAAAAGCACCATTTGCATGCACAACTTTTTATTTTGTGACATAAGTTACAGCTGTTTATTTCATAGATGAGCTAACCACCACAGCAATTTCATACAATTTTGCAAAGATATTTAATAAAAGACATAATCAAAATTACGAACTGCATAAAAAAAAATACTTTTTAGCCTCTCCTCTCCCCACCCCCCCCCCCCCCCCCCCCCCCCCCCCCCCCCCCCCCCCTCCTCTTCCTCCCCCGCCTCAGTGTGGATCTCTCTCAATTATGTCTGCTAACTTGGAAGGGATTTCACCACATGTACTAATATTGAAACTTTCTGGGGCATTTGCAAAGTGTACATATCCTGGCTAGTTGGCAGCTGATTAGATGATTTTGACTCCTCATGTACACAATCGATAGGAAGAAATTAGGCTTTATTGAGTTGATCAATAGAAATCTTAATCTTTACTCTTGATGGTGAAGAATGTAGATAGATGTTGACTCATTTCCTATGGTCATTCATATGGTTGTGTGATTCCACTCTTTACTTGTCAATTTTAACAAATACATGGCTTGTACTCGTAAGATCTGTGTGGATTAAATGAGTTTCTTTGGATTGTGGGAATACTCCGCCAGCTTGAAATGAGTCATCCTTTTCTTCAGTGTGATGATGAAAGTTTGAAGACCAATATCCATTGTGATATGAGGCTCCTGGATGAAATCTCTGAACACCTTCAGTATAGTACCATACAGCATTTCTGCTATTGTACAACTACTTTCTTTCTGGAAGAAACAGTGAAGGCCAAGTAGAATTGTGAGTACTATCCCATTTAGCTGTAGTGTAGTCTCGTATGGCATTCACCAGCATATAGTTAACTTTTACATTTTTCCGTTAGCTTGTGCATGGCAGGCATTCAGTGTTGTCGATTTACAGCTACAGGTATTTGTGCAGGCTCAAGATATACTAGACTGAAATTGTTATTAACTGTTTTGGCTTCCCAAATTTGATCATCCAGGATCTTAAATATTGTTGTCACTGCTTTAACTGCTTCAGTGTTTCAGAGGTGGATAACTTCTATCCAAAGGTGAATCTGCCTGTAAAACAGTAAGTAATTCCATCAGAGGGCAATAAGGATACATGTCAGTGTGTAAGACTTTAAAATGTTCATCGACAGTGGCGAAATCTCCAATTGTTGATTTAGCATAACTTGAAATTTCGCTCTCCTGGCTAGATGCACGTACCTTATTCCATTGCTGAAAATCCTTATTTAAATTTGGATGGAGGAATTTGAATGATATTAACTTTACTGAAGATCTTGCACTTTGATGAGCCATTTTGTGGTAATATTAAACATTGTGAACTAATATTGTTTGAGAACATATGGATCAGCGGTTTCAGTGACCTGTCACACAACAGTGGTAATCCACCAGGGGTACTAAACTCTGTAAATTTCAGTTCAGTGTTGCAACTTGACTTGAGACACATTGATGTTCCTCACCTTTTCTTCTGTGACAGCTATTTTGTAATAATCCACCATCTCTGATTCTTCCAGCCTAGATAGATGGTCAATCACTATATTGTATATGTCAGACACAATGCAACTTGATTGTGAACTAAGAAATATACTAGAGACAACAGATTTGGAATGGTGAAGGCTTCTCCTTCTTCTGTTTGATGCAAAATTTAATGAGCCTGATCTGTGTAGACATAAGATGTCCTTCCTTCGAGTAGATATTTGAAATATTTTATGGCTGAATATGTACTGAGAGAAGTTCTTGTTTATAAGTTGAGTAATTCTTTTGGACAAGAGAAAACTTCTTTGAAAAGAAACCAGTATGTTTCCACATTTCATCCTATTTCCATTATAGTGTTGCTCTTGCAGCAAAGTTTTACAAATCAACTTACTTATAGTGCAGCTTGGGCTAGATTTTCATTACATTTTTCAAATTATTTTCTTGATTCTGGAGTCCTGTCAATTTTCCTTTTGTCAGTCTTGTTATTCCCCTCCAGAGAGGAGAGATTCATTTTGTACCATATGTTCTAGGTGACTGTGATAGAAGTTAAACATGATGAGTGATGCGGCTGAAAGTGCTGGGATATGCGTGCAATTATTTCACATATCGATGGTAGGCAATGAAAAACCTCATAACTCCACTTAGTTAAATTCTAGAGCGGAACCAAAAACAATTTCTTGAAAAATAGTACAAAGTGATATAGATAAAGTTCTATATGTGTAACTGTATAGCAGAAGCCTAGTTATTGACAGATTAGAAAAACCCATGCACTTTCAAATCTCTCTTTGATCACAGAGTTACTGATAACTGGAGGTATGAGGTTGTCTCAGACAGATGGAGCTACAAGGTTTTCATTGCATACCATTGATATTATGGATGAGGTGTCTGTAAAATGGTTATTACTCTTTCCTCATCTGGTTTGGTTCTTTCTGACGTAATGGTGTAAATCAAGAAACTTGTTTTTTGAGTGCTGAACAACTTCCCAAGATTAATTCTCGGAACATAATTATCAGAATATAATCTGTGAAGACAAAATAGAAATCAAATCCTTGCATTACTTCATTGATATGTGCCAGGTGCATTCCTCAATCCAAATGGCATGAAATTAAACTCATATAGGCCAAAAGGAATGGTGATTACTGTTTTGTGTTTTATCCACGGTTGCTGCAGTTTCTGGAAATCAGGGAATTTCAAACACATCAGGGAAATCGGGGAAGTATCAGGGAATTCTGAAAAAAAAAAATACTGGAAAATGTCATTTTCGTCTCTGTAGATGAAATGGTTTGTTAACTGAAATGTTATGCATCATTGCTGGCTGGGTGCAGCTGAGTACATGCTCCACCTCCTTATTTCCTCATTCCTACTGCTTCTCCCCTTCCTACGACTCCCCTCAACTTGCAGTCAGTATTGCCACCAGTTCTTTCCACTAGCCTAACGGCTGCCGACAACAGGCAGGAAGGCGTGAGCAGTGGTTTGTTTGGATTTGATTCTCAGAAACTGTAGATGCAGTGGCTGGAGGTGGTGGCCATGTGTGCATGAGTTGTCTCCGAGTGATTGTGTGAATGTGTGTGTGTGTGCGCTTGTTTTCTGACAAAAGCTATGGCTGAAAATTTTGTTGTGAGAGTGTGATTGTCTTTTCCAAGTGCCTGTCTGTGGCTCAGCAATCACCTTTAATGGTGAGTTACTACCTATCCTCACTATTATTGATTCTCAGAGTATTCGCACAAGTTATAGCTTGCATAAACTGATCACCACGTTCTCATTTCATCAACATGCTGTCTGTGGCTCTTGAACAGCTGGCCATATGAGTGGATTTCCATGACGAGCCAAAACTGCAGGCCGTTTCTGTGGGTATCTCTAATGGATCGGGCCAGCTGATCTGAAGCCATTTGTTTCCCACTAATGAGCAGACCCTGCTTACCAGATCTAGTCTCACCAATCTGCCCGCAGGCCGGGTCTGTGTGGCATAATGCAGCAGATTTTCATGGCTTATGCATGGACCCAGGATGGACGATGAATTTCAGTAATTGCAAGTGTCTCAATGCATGTACATTGTATAGTGTGGTGTTTTATAGGCATTTTATTTGTTATAGTATGTTTTGGCATTTCAAAAGTAGTCTACATGTTGGAAAGTATGGACATTAAGAAGAAGAAAATTGTGTCAGTTGCTGGCACTATGTATGCTATGTACTCATATATTTCTCAAAAGAAAAATCGCACAATACCTGTAGAATAATAGACATAATACAGTGGGTATTAACTGGCTATAATGAACATAGCAGAACCAACATCTTATTGATGGTCACCTACAGTGTTGGTTTACACAATTCTTCCCCACCTTAGACACTTCTTTTAAGAGACCTACTTTTTTCTTAGGTTATTTTTGAAATCAATGATGGTATTTTGTATCTGTCTTGTGACTCCAAGGAAATGCATATTTTTGTCACCAAATGTGTTTCTTTTATTGAAATAAAATAACATCAGTGGTCTTAATGGAACGCATATGCCATTTGGCTTGTTGTCTCCATCTAAAAACATTTCATTACAAAAAATCTTGATGTGAGCACTTAAATTTTTGCTCACACCTGGAAATGCCATCTGCTTGCAAGTTTTTTTTATTAGATATTTCATTATTTACACTATTATTTCTTGTACTATAGCCACAAAGGCAGATTGTCAACTTATTTCTTAACATCCCTCAAGGTCTCAAAATTTGTCAGGGAAGAATGCTAAAACTTGTCTGGAAATCAGGGAATCTCACTTGGGGGAAATTGTGGCAGCCCTGCTACCTTCTCCTACAAGTGGGAATTGTTAATAACCTATTAAGTGGTCTATATTAGAAAATGCTTATTTATTATGAAGGGTTAAATTAACATCACTCATTCATGGAATTGGACTTTGGTCTGGGAGGTGGCAATCGTTTGGACAGTGATAATCTCCATAAGCACACCAATGGCCATCTGGTTGTCTGCTGCGGCATTCACTCAAGTATAAGGTGATCTTTTTTTTTAAAGAGGCTCCTTGGGAAAATTTTATACTTACATTACTGATCAAAATTACCAACTGTTTTATTGAGATAAAGCATCTACCAAAATAGTTAACATTATATGTATTCTAAACTTATGTAATTTATTGATTGTCTACAGTCTGATAATGAAAGGAGAAATAAAATAAATGAAAAGTGCCTTAATTTTTATTTGCACGTACTTTTTGTTTATGTCTCTGTAGTATCGATACTTTTAATCAGCTTCATCATTGGTATCACTATCTTTATTTAGAAACCTATTGGAATTTCTTCCTTTCTGAACACTGCATATGCAGTAGTTTTTGAATCCTTTCATAGTAGATTCACTTTAGATTTGGCCTCTTGCAGTAAGCCCCTGCTTGGATACTGAGGATTTCTTTAACTTTCCCCCTGGTATGAGAGCAAGGTCTTTATGAAGAAGCCACTCACCGTCACAGGTGAATCTTAAAAGACTACTCTAGAGCTACCTAAGTACAATTTGAGAAAACATAGATTTTCTTTTTACAGTACTGTATAATAAATAATCTGAGACATTAACTTCATTTGTGTGGCCAAATTGTCTGTAGTTAATACATAAATATTGAAGATATTTTAAATCCATCTTTGTGACTACAAGAAAATGAATATTTTGCCATTAAATGCTTTTCATTTTATTGAAATAAAACATCGCCAGTTGTCTGTAATGAAATATATTTACAATTTAGCATGCTTTATAAATCAAAACACAATTCTTTACAAAAGATATTGATTTTACTTTAGTATTTTATATGCAGTTTTTGCTCACATCAAGGAATAGCTTCCGCTTGCACGTTTTTGAGATTTACTTTGTTTGGCATTGCTGATTCCAGCCGACTTCCACATTGCATGTGGTGCTGCAATATGTTGTGTTTTACAGCAAGAGATATATAGTTGTGCAAAACACTATGGAATTAGGCCGGATCAAAATGCCAGATAAAGGAATACCTCAAAAACGTCAAAGCAGATGACATTTCCTAATGTGAGTGAAAATTGGACATAAAATACCATCAATAAAATTAACATCCTTTGTAACAAACTGTTTTTCAGACTAGAAAGCAAGCCACATTGTAAATCTCTTTCAATATAGATCATTGATGGTGTTTATTTCAATAAAACAACATGTGTTTGGAGACAAAATATGAATTCTCTTGTAGTTGCAGAGACAGGTTTTAAAAATGCACTACTCTGTTCTGTTCTTTACAAGCCTCTTCTACTCTGAATAACTGCCACAACCCACATCCTTTTGAACCTGCTTGTTGTATTCATCTCTTGGTCTCCCTCTACAATTTTTATCTCCCCACACTTCCCTCCAATATTAAATTCGTGATCCCTTGATGTCTCAGAAAGTATTTTATCGACCAATCCCTTCTTTTGGTCACGTTATATCACTAACTCCTTTTCTTCCCAATTCTGTTCAGTACTTTCTCATTGGTTACATGATGAGACATTAGCCATCCTTATTTTATTCATGCTGCTTGCGTAATGTTCAGTGATATGATTGGCTGATAAGATCACATGTGCTGTTCTGTGGCTGGCTGACAGAAGCAAATCAGAGCTGCCATTGTTGTTTCATATGCCATACTTCAATATTTTGATATTTGTACTTGCGTATTACGAAAGTACACAGTTTCAGTGATATTGCATTAAAGATCTCTGCAAAATGTGTCATTTTTAGTACAACTTGTAGTGCTAAAATAGCAGGAAGTCCTACTTTGATATGTAAAACCTTCATCTAATGAATTGGCCAACATAAAAACTATTATCTCAGCAGCAATAATTCAATCTGCGAATGTAAGGTGACTGTGTGTTTTTCAAATGGCGAATTTGTGAAAAAACACATCTTGTAATCATGTAAATATGGTTCATTTAGGGATACGGTACATGTAGAGGACTAGTCCACAGCACTTTGCACAGCTGAATAATATGGTTTAACATTTACTGGAATTCTTGCTTTACAATTTGAAATTTGTGTGGGTCTAATCTATGTAGAAAACTGGGGACCACTAGATGTTGAGGTGTAATACCTAACATGATGTTTAATATTTTTTAGCATAACACAGGGTTTTATTATATCTGGAGTGTTCTTTATGATTTCAGAAAGTTTACAGGAGACATGAAAGGAATTAACTATTTCAGTCATATTTAGTCGTAAAGGTTCAGTGATAACCTTGAAAAATATATACTACTGGCCATTAAAATTGCTACACCAGGAAGAAATGCAGATGATAAACGAGTATTCATTGGACAAATATATTATACTAGAACTGACATGTGATTACATTTTCATGAAATTTTGGTGCATAGATCCTGAGAAATCAGTACCCAGAACAACCACCTCTGGCCGTAATAACGGCCTTGATACGCCTGGGCATTGAGTCAAACAGAGCTTGGATGGCGTGTACAGGTACAGCTGCCCACGCAGCTTCAACACGATACCACAGTTCATCAAGAGTAGTGACTGGCATATTGTGACGAGCCAGTTGCTCGGCCACCATTGACCAGATGTTTTCAAATGGTGAGAGATCTGGAGAATGTGCTGGTCAGGGCAGCAGTCGAGCATTTTCTGTATCCAGAAAGGCCCGTACAGGACTGCAATATATGGTCGTACATTATCCTGCTGAAATGTAGGGTTTCGCAGGGATCGAATAAAGGGTAGAGCCATGGGTCGTAACACTTTTGAAATGCAACGTCCACTGTTCAAAGTGCCGTCAATGCGAACAAGAGGTGACCGAGACATGTAACCAATGGCACCCCATACCATCACGCCGGGTGCTACGCCAGTATGGCGATGACGAATACACGCTTCCAATGTGTGTTCACCGTGATGTCGCCAAACACAGATGTGACCATCATGATGCTGTAAACAGAACCTGGATTCATCCAAAAAAATGACATTTTGCCATTTGTGCACCCAGGTTCGTTGTTGAGTACACCATCGCAGGCGCCCCTGTCTGTGATGCTGCGTCAAGGGTAACCGCAGCCATGGTCTCCAAGCTGATAGTCCATGCTGCTGCAAACGTCATCGAACTGTTCGTGCAGATGGTTGTTGTCTTGCAAATGTCCCCATCTGTTGACTCAGGGATTGAGACATGGCTGCACGATCCGTTACAGCCATGCGGATAAGATGCCTGTCATCTCGACTGCTAGTGACATGAGGCCCCGTTGGGATCCAGCACGGCGTTCCGTATTACCCTCCTGAACCCACCGATACCATATGCTGCTAACAGTCATTGGATCTCGGCCAACACGAGCAGCAGTGTCGCGATACAATAAACCGCAATCACGATAGGCTACAATCCGACCTTTATCAAAGTTGAAAATGTGATGGTACGCATTTCTCCTCCTTACACGAGGCATCACAACAACGTTTCAACAGGCAACGCCGGTCAACTGCTGTTTGTGTATGAGAAATCGGTTGGAAACTTTCCTCATGTCAGCATGTTGTAGGTGTCGCCACCAGCGCCATATGAATGCTCTGAAAAGCTAAACATTTGCATATCACAGCATCTTCTTCCTATCGGTTAAATTTCGCGTCCGCAGTAAGTCATCTTTGTGGTGTAGCAATTTTAATGGCCAGTAGTGTAGTTGCGTAATAAACTTTTTGTATGTTTAGAGTTACATGTCCACAGTACACTTGAAATCCCCACACCATAGTTCTGTAGCAGACTACTAGAGTTGCTAAAGCAAAATGCCACAGCCTATTAATACAGTGCGATATTGTTCGGGAATTTGTTTTAGGAAACCGAGATATGTTGCAGCTGCGTCGTGCCAGCCCAGAAGGTTCAAGAAGTCATTTGGATTGGCCTGACACAGGTGCATCATTTCTGATGCTGCCGAAAACAAATTACTCCACATTATTCTACTTTACAAATGGCCTGAGTCCCTTTGTTTTGGCTGTTCTAACAGAGTGCCATAGTACTGGGGTGCATGTACCAGGGCTGGGTCCATGTAACTAAAAAATTTCATAACTTCATTTTTTTGAAGTGATGGTTAAAATTTTTACGATCCCTCTCATACATGTTACATTTCCTTTCACCTTCACCTGAATTTTTTAATCAGTCATTTGTTCTTAAGATTGCAAGATCTTTTCACTTTCAACTGAATTTTGTAATCAGTCATTTGTTCTTAAGATAAACCAGAAGGTGAAAACTATGAAGAAAGTTGATGGCTCTGATATGCCTTTAGAAATATCTGCGATGATAAATGTCCATAGAAAACTAGGCTTTAATTTGAGATCAAATTCAGCCCTAGCTTGGAAATGTAGAGCCATTCATAGTAAACATTTTATATCCGGCAGTTTTTACATGGTGGGTTGCCCCCCCCCCCCCCTCCCGATCCACTTATCACTTGTAATTTTTTGACAAACTTGTGATAATGGCAGCCTATAACATCATCTGTGGCAAAATATTTGGCTGCTATTGTATCTGCTTCTTTTTTTTTTCCTGATTCTGCCATTCACAGGCCTGACCACATTTTTCCTGGCCTACAGTCTGCACCAAAATGAAAGTCTCCTGCTCCTACTGTGAGAATGTTGTCATATCTATTTTCTCTCAGCTGAAATTCCATTTCATTGATTTCCATGTTGAGTTTATGGGTCTGGAATAAAGGATCTACAAATCCCAAATATTTTCAGCAAAGTGTGGTTGTAGTTGCTCTACTAAATAATTAAATTATATAATATCTGTTGTTGTGCTGATGATTTGAGAGTCTGCTTCAGCTTGGAAAAACCAAATATCAGGTTTTTCTATCTAGAATGGCAGGAGCTTCGTGGTGGCCTTGTCCCCTTGAGCTTTATGTGGAGCAGCAGAATTTACATTGGCAGTATTCATAGCTTTTTTATTCTTCTGTTGTATCTTCTTCGCCACATGTAGCTGTTCGCGTTAGATGGATTTATTCATTATCTTTAGTGATGTTTTTGTGCAAAATTTAATAAGTGAGTACAGTGATTCCAACACTTTAATTGCATAACATTTTTAAACATAAAAGAAACAGTAGAAAATCCACGATGAAATAATGACAATATAAGAAAAGGACAGATTGTTACTCAACATGTAGAAAAGATGTAGGATCACAGATAGGCATAACAAAAAGACTGGCAAACAAGTAAGCTTTATCCAAAAAGACTTTCGTCTGAAATAGACAACATAACACACACGCTCAGACAAATGCTTTTAACACACACACGACCACAGTCTCTGGTTGGCAAGGCTTGTTTAACAATCTTTTTGTAATGCCTATCTGCGACTCAACATCTCTTCTATATGGTAAGTAGCAGTCCATCCTTTCCATAATAATGCCCTTTTTAAAACATATTTAGATGAACTAACTAGCAGAACAGTTCCATACAATTCTGCAAAGATATTTAGTAAAACAAATGAAATTATGAATTGGTTGAAAAAATAATTTACCGTATAGTAACTGTTTTCAGACAGAAATTTGATATAGTCATATGAGCTAAAAATGAAGCAGCAGTCAGCTGTTTGGGCATTCCAAGATGAACCAAAAAACAGAAGAGATTATTTCAAGAAAGATTTTCAAGAAATAGACTGATTTTTTTTCTATGGCTACACTAGACATGTTGCAACCATTGCTTTAGCAGTGGTTGTCAGACTGTGGCCCAGTTAGTTGTTTATTCGGTCTGCCATTCTCAGCTGTTTACAGTAACATGAGCTGACAAACCCGGCAATGCCTGTGCATTCATTTTACCAGTTTTCTATTAGAAACAAAAACAAAAAATGAACTGTGTAATATTGAAAAATTTCATTCCATGTATTTGTGAAAACACCATTGCGGTGTTGATAATTTTGTAAATGTTTCTATGGCAACACCTCATCAATGCTCTATAGACGACCACAGTTCTTGCCTGCAGCTGTTTGCAGTTCACAGTTGAAAACTGTCAAAATCACTGCCTGGTTTCAGGGATTTCCTTAAGCTGACTTGACTGTAGGAGTGTCTTAGTAGTAAAGGATAAATTTTTTAAAACTTCATCCATGATGTAGCACTTTTCATGCATATCTCTTGAACTGTCTGTCTTACAATGATATACAGGATGTTTCAGAAGAATGACCTGATTTTGGATGGTAATGATTATGAAACATGGGACATGCCGGCAAGGAACTGTGTGTTGTTTGAATGGGTGTGACTATGGTTTCAGAAAACCTTTTTAGACATCAGTCAATGTGTCTTCTCAGTTTGCAGTCAGAAGGCATTTTGTGTGCTGCTGTTTGCAAAGAGAGTGAGTGAGCGATTTGAGTCCAATGTGCTTTACATCAGTGTTTTGGCATTCATCCACCTGCAGCCTAAAACATGTCTCATTGGTATCTCCAAAGAGACAGGATGCATGTGCAAAGGTGAGAGTCCAGGTCAATCTTGCATCTGATGACACAGTGGAAAGAAATCGGCAGACGTTTAAGTGAAGTTCACAAAAGTCTACGCGCCGTGCAAGCAGAGCGCTGCCAATGCCGTGAACGACTGTCTGGCAAATGTCCAGGTGTCATTTGGTCTATAAATTGGCACAGCAACATATGTCAGTTTCTTGGTGGCACTCCGCATCAGTGCTGTATAGGGCACAAGGGGCTCGAGACACTGCCCAGCATTCTGTGCCTCCAGAATCACCAGACATTGTCCCCATGCAATTTTTCCTTGAGGGCATATGTAAGGGAAAGCGTGTTCATCCCCCCTTTACCTTGTGACATAAAAGAAATGACCAGATTAACAGCTGCCATAACCTCTGTAAAGCAGATACATTGTGTAAAGTTTGTGACAAATTTAGCTGTCGTCTAGATGTTATTAGTGGAACTGCTGGCGGACACACAGAACATTTGTAATAGTGTAGCTAAAACTTCATGATTTTGAAAGTATTTTGCAATACATCCCATGTTTGTAGTACATTTTTATCAGTAAAAATGGAGTTTTGAATCAGGTTATTCTTTTCAAAACACTCTGTTTTTGTGTAGGTACATTCTGCGACATAATGTGGCTGCTGTCTGTGAAATATGTTGTAAATTGATTTAGTAGTAAAGAAGTAATAATATTTAAACGTCAAGCAAGATGCAAGTTTTTCATGCATCTCAGTGTTTATGACATAATATGTCTTGAACTATGTGTGGTGCCATGATACAGTTTTGTAGGTGCATTTAGTGTCTGCGAAATTTTTTGCGAATAGAGTTACTAACACAGAAGTGATAACTTTAAGCCTCATGCACAGTGCATCAGTTCTCACATATCTAGTTGTTCATGACATCACGAGATAGCTAGGTGGTTCTTACTCCCACAATTGTTGCCTGACAGTAAGGGATATGTGTCCCAAGTTTAGTTAAAATCACTGCAGTGGTTTAAGAGCAGATGCGGAAAACACACACACACACACACACACACACACACACACACACACACATTCATTTTTGTAATATGTACGGATTCATCTAGCAGCTAATAACCCAATCTAGAAAAGTCAAAAGCAAGTTTCATAAGAGTGTAGTTTTCCTGTTCACAAAAATACTTACAGAAGTAGTAATAGTTCTAGGTGGTTGGTTGATTAATGAATTCTGCTATTAGTAGTGTGGCCACTGTGGGTTTAGAGGACTTGGGAGGGGGAATGTTTTACAGTTTGTCTTCCAGTGCAGATAACTAACGGACTTGTGCGACTCGTACTGGGCAGGCGCTATGGTATAAATTTTGCATGGAAGTAAGATGTATTCATGAATGCACATCATAGAGACAGTCATCTTCAAATGAAGTACTTATTTTTAGCAAGGAAAATTAATTTTTTAAGGCTGTTGTAATGCAACACAGTTTTTAATTTATTAAGCTTTGGTGATGACTTCTCATATTCACTGGTACATTTCAATATAAGTACAAATACTATCATGAATCAAAATCATTTGCGCACATAGTAAAACTAACATCACTTCACCACACAACAGTAGTATCACACCACACAACAGTAGTATCACAACTGTTAGATCACTATTGGTGGAAGCAATATGAAACGGAGGACAATTGACATGAAGTGTTCAAAATGATGCCAACTTTTAACAGCCAGTACTTGGTAGCTGTTGGGGAACTTATTGCACCTTTACTAATGTATTGGGGGCTCATAACATATTAATTTACATAGGTTACCAGTTATTAACTAGAGCGGTACATACATGGCCCAAGATGTCGCCCCACAATGCCAGTATTGGCTTGTGGGGGGGGGGGGGGGGGGGGAATTGACAACCACTGCTTTAGAGGATGGAAGAACATTTAAGGCTAATCGGTATACAATAATTTGTTTGCTGGCAGCCATTGATGAAACCAGCAAGAAACAACCGAACACGTCGCTTCATTCTTTGTCATAAAAAGTCAGGTGTCAGACATCTCATAAAATAATTTATTAGCTCGCAGAGAAAAACATCCATCAAATAAATGTTTTCTTGTCCATATTCACTAGATTTATTCATGTAAGAACTTCTTTTTGTTGTCTCAAGTTGAACAAGAAATGTGTGAACAGTAATTTTCACCACTTCATGAAGCAGTTAAACTCTTCCCAAACCATGTAATTGAATTAACAACATTAGAGCAGAAAAAATGTATCCGGAATTGGTTGAGATGCATCCTGGCGTGGAGAAGCAGTAAGCTTTGCTGGCTAGTGTGCTGCAGGTCACAAGTTCAGATCCAATCACCAACAAATATTTGTTATTTAGGTTCTCGAAATTTTTTATGTTCATAATGTTTCCGTATTCTGGAATATTCAGATTTGTATGAATAGCACTGCTCTCTGTCTGGGAGGCAGTTCTGTTTTGTCTGTATATTGTTGTCTGTAGTAGTAAAGGTGCTTTCAGTGGTAATGTTGGATTTCATTGATGATCCTGTTTTTGGAACATGAAGTTGATTGGGGCAATGGTTTGCAAAACAAGGAATTTATGTGTTAAATGAAGTTTTGCTTTCATTGTTATGGAAAGCTTAAAATGCAGGCTTACCTGGTCAGGAAGGGACAGCAAATGATAAGGTGAGAGAAGGGTAAAGAACAGCAGAAAATGGTGGGAAGAATTAGGGAGTGCGGATAGAGAACAGCAGCTTACAAATTTGTAATTGGCACAAAAAAATTATGTTACCGTGCTGCCTCAGATTTGGAAGAGTTTCAGTTAAATGTAGGCATAGCGAGCCTCACCAGGCTTTTAGTAGGAATATAATTGTTTCAGTGTAAGTAGGACTAGGAGGTAAGTCGTGTTGCTCAGTAGTAGTTATGAAAGTGGTGTGAGCCAGCTATTAGGTCACAAACTTCTCAAATGCAAGTTTGTACCTTATCCCAGTGGTAGAGAACATAGGTCTGTTGTGCAAGAATTTAGAGTTTAGGTGTGAGTTCCTCCTTAGCGGATAACCTGTACTAAATGTACTAAAACAAGTCTGATAAAATCAACTACTACATACACCTCTGAAAGAAGTTTTCACTACCATCAAAATAAATGTTCAAGTAATTGTGATGAAATCAGTAGTAAAATAGTCAGATATTGTTCAGCCGAGCTTTGTAATAATACATTAAGAGAACATAATTATCTCTCCCTTCAGGTTTGTATTCACTCACCCTCACAACAGGTGTCTCACCCGGACCCTGGGGTCCCTTTTAACCATCCCATAACTATCCCTCTTTCCTCCCCGAGGAAGGAACTATTACATTTGAGAGCTAGGACAGGTGTACATTTATTTGTCTATTGATGGTACTATACATTTAGCCTCATAAAGACCAGCAATTCTGTCTCATAATTTATTAGTTTTCTTGACTGAATTTTCATGTTATTTTCTCTGTGAATCACAAAATAGTTTTGAAATTTCATGATTGTAGGTACATTTGAGAGTAGTCAGTACTCATTATATGGTACTTTGTTGTTGTTGTTGTTGTTGTTGTTGTGGTCTTCAGTCCTGAGACTGCTTTGACGCAGCTCTCCATGGTACTCTATCCTGTGCAAGCTTCTTCATCTCCCAGTACCTACTGCAACCTACATCCTTTAATTAAATTGATATGTCCATCTGTTTGGCGAGGTAGGATGGGAGTTCAGTTTTTCAAGGGGAAAAAATGGGGGTGGGGGGCAATGTGTGTTGCTCTATAATCCCGTGCCCTTTAGTGGGTATTCTCTTGACCAGATGGAACACTGAGAAATGTGGTAATAAGTAACTGCCTTTGTCTGTCTTCATGGAAAGCATTATCAGATTCTCAAATAGCACCCTTTCATGCCATCCTCAGAGAGAATCTTTGATCAATCTGCTATGAATAGACAAACAACGGTGTATTAATTTAAGTAAACTGATAAAATAAGAAATGGAATAAGTTGCTGTTTGTCACGTACAGGCATAGAGTGGCAGACAGGCACATTCAAAATCCTTTGTCAAATATAGATAAAATGCCTGTGCACGAGTGTGCGCACATACACATTTGAACAAGCATAACTCATACACACGGCTACTGTTGTCTTCAGGCGCTAAGACCTTATTAGCAACCAGAGACAGTTGCGGCCGTGTGTAGGGAGGGGGGGGGGGGGGATGACACATGTACACATGTACGTGTGTGTTGAGTAGTAGTCAATCCTATTTCGTTAGCTCCTGTTCCATACTGCTGGATTCCATCTCAGGCTTTCCTTAAGAAAACAAGAATATGTGGCATTTTGATTCTCTCCTTAGCTTGGCATTATTTGGTGTTTCGTAATTTGTTTCTTTGTTGCAGTGTGGAAAGGTGTTATGTTGCCTTTTATTGAGATGCGCAACTACACTAATTATGTGATGGGGTACGCTAAAGATTTATTTACACGGAAGGCAGCATCTCGGGTTGTTCTCAGTGAAGACCAGTTTTTTAGTATTTTAGATGTTGCTTACAACCCAAAATTGAACATTCCTGTGTCACTTCGGCAAGAATGTGCTGTGAGCTTAAGGGTAAGTACTTTTCCAAATTTTCATAGGACATGTGGAAAGTAAAGATCTTTGAGTCATTCTGTAAATAAAACAAAATTAACTGTGGCTTCTTGGGATCAGGAAGAGTTCTAGCAGAGCTAATCAGATTCAGTTAGTGAACAGTCGTATAAAATATAGAGATATTCTTGAGAAACACACACAGGTAATTGTTGGATTTATTACAGTAACTGTTTGACTGTAGGAAACAAGTTAGGACCAGGGAAAGAGAGAAACTTTACAGTTAAAAGCCCTGACCTTCACATTATTATGTTCCACAAAACATGTCTGAAATACAATAATGTGAGGTGTTGGGAGGCCATACCAAAATGGTGTAAGAAATAACTTCCAGTATAAATCTGTCACTGGGATAATACACGACTTCCTCAGAACTAGCAAGCATATATTATACGAGTGATTGTGTCTAGAGTGATTTGTGTGTGTATTATGAGGTAAACATTGATATCGAATGTAAATGGCATTTTGAATATCGTAATAATCATTTAAGTGTTGACCAAATTCTTGGTGTGTATCCAGATAAAGATATTTGATAAGTGAGAATTATTTCTTCTACGATTTCTAGTAGCATTTGGTTCTGTAAATTTGGTATACTTCTGTTTAAAATGACTTTCCATGTAATACAAACGTGTATTGATAATGAAACTTCGCAGCCCACAGCCACATATAGAGCACAAGCTTTTGCAACTGGAAGTTGAATCCAGAATGTTGTTCTACTTGCATTCTTCCATGAAGCTGTTGTGATGTTTTGCAACACACTCATTTTTCCTCAGCCAGTGATATTTTTTGTTGAAAGGACTCGCAAATCTATCACTGAAGAGTGAAATATTCTCAGGAGCTTCATCTGCTGCTGGTGGTTAAGTATTATGTAAGGAGGGATCCAGATATTGAACCATGTTGTTAGGAACTGAGCTTAGGAGAGTTGGAATTGAGCTTGGACAGTGTGAATTATGGATTTCCATGATTAACACTTGGAAGTTTGCTTGTGTACTTGAGTCTGTTGATGAGAGTTGTTCATTTCTGGTGTTTTTGTTAGCAGTTCTCCAGACAGAAATATGGCAGTGATAATAAGAGGAACAGTGAAAGAAAATGAAAGTTCCATCACATAAAAGATAGAATCTGGTCTTTGTGTATTGAGGGAAAATGCAAGAAGCAAGTGAAGCACAATGTATGTAAATGTCTGGACTTTTTTGTGTGTTGGGTTTGAGGCTTGTTGCAATATATTCCTTCTATACATCATAGAAGATAACACAATTGGTAAAACAGAGGTGTGAAAATCCAGACAGCAACAATGATACAAAAAAGATGATACACTGTGTGATCAAAAGTACCTGGACACCTGGATGAAAATGACTTACAAGTTCGTGGCACCCTCCATCGGTAATGCTGGAATTCAATATAGTGTTGGCCCACCCTTAGCCTTGATGACAGCTCCCACTCTCGCAGGTGTACATCAGTCAGGTGCTGGAAGGTTTCTTGGGGAATGGCAGCCCATTCTTTGAAGAGTGCTGCACGGAGGAGAGGTATTGATGTCGGTCGGTGAGGCCTGGCACGAAGTCAGTGTTCCAAAACATCCCAAAGTTGTTCTATAGGATTGAGGTCAGGACTCTGTGCAGGCCAGTCCATTACAGGGATGTTATTGTCGAGTAACCACTCCGCCACAGGCATTATGAACAGGTGCTCGATCGTGTTGAAAGATGCATTCGCCATCCCCAAATTGCTCTTCAATAGTGGGAACCAAGAAGGTGCTTAAAACTTCAGTGTAGGCCTGTGCTGTGATAGTGCCACACAAAACAACAAGGGATGCAAGCCCCCTCCTTGAAAGACATGACCACACCATAACACAACTGCCTCTGAATTTTACTGTTGTCACTACGTGTGCTGGCAGATTTCTTTCACCGGTCATTCGCCATACTCACACCCTGCCATCAGATCGCGTTATTGTGTACCGTGATTCATCACTCCACACAACATTTTTCCCCTGCTCAATCATCCAATGTTTACACTCCTTACACCAAGTGAGGCATCATTTGGCATTTACTGGCATGATGTGTGGCTTATGAGCAGCCACTCGACCATCAAATCGAAGTTTTCTCACTTCCTGCCTAAGTGTCGTAGTACTTGCAGTGGATCCTGATGCAGTGTGGAATTCATGTGTGATGGTCTGGGTAGATGTCTGCCTATTACACATTACGAACCTCTTCAACTATTGGCAGTCTGTAAAGCAACAGATGAGGTCGGCCTGTACGCTTTTGTGCTGCACATGTCCCTTCATGTTTCCACTTCACTATGACATTGGAAACAGTGGACCTTCGGATTTTTAGAAGTGTGGACATCTCGCTTATAGACGTATGACACAAGTGACATCCAATCATCTGACCATGTTCGAAGTCCGTGAGTTTTGCAGAGTGCCCAATTCTGCTCTTTCATGATGTCTAATGACTACTGAGGTCGCTGATATGAAGTACCTGGCAGTAGGCGGCAGCCCAATGCACCTAATACGAAAAACGTATGTTTTTGGAGGAGTCCGGATACTTTTGATCACATAGTGTATTTCATAGTATCTTCAAAGAATACATCTGTCTATAAAGATAGAAATCGTGCAAATTTCGCAAGTACTGTCTTTTCCTGGCCTATAGCCTTACACTATCATAACTCAAGTGAAAACAAAAATTGAAAGGGCTCTACGAATCTTTTACTCTCTAGCAGAGTGTGCACTGTTCTGAGAGATTAATGCTATATTCCGAACTTGGACGCAAACCTGAAATCTTGCCTTTCGCAGTCAATTCTCTTGCTGTCTGAGCTGCCCAGGCACAGCTCTCAGCTTCATTCCAGCTTCACTTCGCCAGTATCTTCCTCCCATTAGAGCAGTGCCCACGAAACACAAGGTTCTGGATTTAAGTCCCAGTTCAGCACACAGTTTTAATCTGCTAGGATGTTCTCATACGTATGGCTTTTGTCACTTTCTGTGGGCTTGACTTAACAGCCATTTGAAGTGCTCTTGGAAAGAGGGCTGTAATACTTGGTGGCGGTTGCACTAGAACTGAAGCTTCTCTTGGGCTTGAGAGCAAAGGAGTTTGTACTGCATTTTATTTGTACTGCATTCCATAACAGTGCCTTACGTTTACCAGGGTACCACAACAAACACTGCTTAAGCAGAGAATTTTCAAAAGCTGAGAAATGTAGGACCCAGTGTCTAATGACTTATTTTTTTTGCTGGCACTTTAAAGTATGGGATGAGACAGAATTATATGTACACTTTAAATTAGATTTTTGGCTTGAAAAATTTATGGAGCAGGAATTCTTAATTTGCCGACTGACACTTGGAAACTAATAGATAGTGGAGAACATACAGGGTGACAATTATTGAACTATATGGAGGGGGGGGGGGGGAGCTAAACTAGGCATGCACACACTTTATTCAGCCTGTAAACATCACTAAAGATATTCAGATTTAGGTTATGACATGCCTGCTGTCATTGGCGATGATGTGGTGCAGACGAATAGCAAAATTCTGCTTGATCCGCTGATGTGTCAGAACATCGATGCTGTCGATGACCAAAATGGCTGTTTTCAGCTCAGCAATGGTTTTGGAGTTATTGCTGTACACCTTGTCTTTCATATAACCCCACAAAAAGGAGTCGCATGTGTTCAGGTCTGGAGAATATGGCGGTCAATCGAGGCCCACATCAGTGGCCTCTGGATACCCCAGAGCCAGACTACAGTCCCCAAAGTGCTCCTCCAGGACACCAAGCACACTCTTGCTTCGAGGGGGTCGAGCTCCATCTTGCATGAACCACATATTGTCAAAATCAGGATCACTTTGGATAACTGGGCGGAAATCGTCTCCCAAAACCTTCACATATTGTTTGCTAGTCTCTGTGCCATCAAGGAATGTCACACCGATTATTCCATGACTGGACATGGCGCACCACATAATCACTTCTTGAGGGTGAAGAGATTTCTTGATTGTGAAATGCACATTCTCAGTCCCCCAAATGTGCAAATTTTGCTTGTTTCACGTCCAAATGGCCAAGAAAAACAAGGCACGTGTGCATGCACATACTAATTCCCATTGTGCCCCATGAACAAATGGTTAATTTGAATGTCCTGACGCAAACCGTTCAGAAGTTATGATGATTTTATTTCATGTGGATCAACAATTGTCACCCTTTACATTATGTACGTGATATTGTCTTTGGATAAGCAAGTTGGTGGTAGAGTACCACACAGTAACGAGGCTCTGTGTTAAGCGTTTATCATAGACTTTCATGTTAATGAACTTGTGATTGTAAATCTTCCATTGTAGAGTTCCTTATGGGCGACACTGCTAGTATTACATTAATTAATGGTATAGTGTTCCAAGCAAAGAAATATTTTAAGCAAAGAAAGTGTACTTCCCACACCACAGTACTACTAGTTCTACACATTGATCTTGCCAAAAGCCGAGAAGCGATTCTTCTTAGTGTTGTAGCCCACTGGGGCACTCTGGGATGCTCTCTGGGTTACTCTGGGATGAACTCTGGGTCACTCTGGGATGAACTCTGGGTCACTCTGTGATAATATCTGGCTGAGTGTGGCAATCTTTCTATAGCACACATGGCTGTGTTGACTTAGCTGCTGCAGCTACATACAGCGCCAGTGGCTACGTAGTTTGCTGGCTGCCGCTAGAGCTCGCAGGATCGCGCTATAGTTTTAACTAAGCGCGATCTGCTGGAAAAGTCTGCTTCTCCTCCTGTAAGGCATTGCTGTGTGCTGCGTGCGGCTGCCTCGACGGGAATGAGCATGCTGTTGCCTCACGAGAGAGATATACAGTCCTCTGACGTCATGGTGATAAGCTTATCTGGGCATGGCAAGAAGTCAGCACGCTCAGAAGTGCAATGGCGGCACTGGAAGCTGAATTTTCCAGCGGATCGCGCTCTGTTAAAACTAGAGCGCGATCCACCGCGGCGCTGCGGCTGCCAGGCGAAGCTCGTTCAAGGTCACGCGCCAAGATAGCGGCGCACACAGCAATGTGGTTTGGAATGGACATCAAGAAGTCACTGGTAATACTGCAAAGAGCTCTCCCCCCCCCCCCCCCCCACCTCCCTCCCTCCCTCCCTTCAGCTGTTAATATCTGATGAAATGTCTTTATGCAAACAGTGCTTCCCTGAAAATGAATTTTCACTCTGCAGCAGACTATGCACTGCATATCTGTTTTGATGTAACTACAGAATGAGGTCACCTCTCAATTTTCTTTCAGTCATGTCCTTGTTGTTTAATTTGTATTGGACTGTCAGATCTTTGGTTCCATGGACAGAGCACTTTTACTCAAGCAATTGATATACTGTATCTCTGTTTGTCATAGAACACTTCAGCTTGTTCCAGTTCTTAGTAGAATAATGTAATTCATTGTATCTACAATCTCTCATCCCACCCTATAGTTATTCTAAGTTCAAGAGAAAGAGAGGCAAGGGGGAAGTTAATTCCTCAGTCGAAACATTTAGTTTGTTACATTGCAAATCATGAACTTAGAATGTGCTCTTTAAGTGAATATTTTAAAACTTTCCATTCAGATAATCAATTCATTGTTACATATTCTATGTCTCAGTGGTTCTCATTAAAGATGATTGATCTTCTCATCACACATTTTCTTTTATTTTTTGCAATTCATTTGTTTAGCACTTTCATACCAATCATAGAAAGTAGAGCATTTTATTTTGTGACTGAAAGAAAGATTCCAGGATTTCACAAATTAGTGAAACACTAATTACAATCTGACATGAATTATTTTCCATTTCCTCTTAAACAGTGCATTAATGGTAACCATTTCAAAGGATTTTGTTTTAATTTTTTTTTATTAAAGGAAAATGACTTTCTAGAAGCTTTAATATGATTTTATTGTACTCGCACCGAGCAGGGTATCGCACTGGACTCTCATTTGGGAGGACGATGGTTCAAACCCACATCCAGCCATCCTGATTTAGGTTTTCCATAATTTCAATAAATTGCTAAAGGCAAATGGTGAGATTGTTCCCTTGAAAGGGCACAGCTGCTTTCCTCCTCCATCCTTCTCCAATCTGAGCTTGTGTTCCATCTCAAATGACCATCATTGTCGATGGGACATTAAACACTAATATCCTCCTCCTCCTCCTCCTCTTATTTTACTCACAGATAGTTTCAATAATACTGACAGCTTCTGCTTGACGTACACAATTCATGCTGCCTTGCTGGGATGAGCTGTTATTGTAATATACCTTGAAACTAAAAATTGGGAAGAGCTTTTGTAAATATATCTCTGTAATTTGCATACTCTGATAATACTATGAATTTGCTGGGCTCTACAGCAATCATGCACGTTGGTTTATAGTTAGATTACATTTGACTGCTGAAATGTAAAAGTTTTTGGGTACACTGTATAATTTGTGGATTTTCCACTGTATAATTTGTGTTTACAGTTAATGTAAATAGTTCATGCCTTTGTATTTCAATTTGCAGAAACATGTGATGGATACAGACGCAGAAAAAAGACTTCCTGGAATGTTCCAGTCCCTACTGGAACGATTGGTGCCATCAGCCCATGAAAACTTGAAATCTGAGGTAATTTTCATATTTCTTGTAGTGTTGAGAGAATCAGTAACTTGTAGAGTACATTTTTTTGCGACTTGTAGGACATTAGTAGTTGCTGGTACATAATGATTTTAGTATAATTGCACCCAAATCCACACTACAGCAACAAACCTCTAAAAATGTAGGCGAAAAGGAGGTAGCGATTTACTGTAACACTGGCAGTTGTTATATTTACAACCCGTTAATTTATGTGCCAAACTAAATGCTAACTGCTGTTGGTTTTTTTTGTAATTAAGTCGAATGCGACAGTCGCTGGGAGAAGAAACACTGAGCGTAATATCATGCATGAATACTGTATGTTTAGTGTGTACCTTGGCACTGGTTGTGGTTACCGCTTAAATTAGTTGATTACTAATGCTGTGCAGGCATTTAACACCTCACTGTTGTATGCCCAGACTAATGTATAGTCATCACCATTACAAATTCTGTATTTACCAGAGTTGTAGTAAGCAAATGTGGGAAAGTCAAGCACAGTGATTTACATGTTTTTCCTTGCATATTAAGGGTTTTTCTCTAGACATGGATTTCTACTCAAGTCGTCATTTACCTGTTGCCTTCTGTGCAATCTTGGAGTTTGTATAGGAATCTGATTGCACCTTGCATAAAATATGTTTTGTATGTTGAAGAGTAAGTGTAATTTTCAAATGTTTGCTGAGGTTCACTTTAATGATGCTTAAATATGCTGCAAAATAGAAAATAACAACACATGAGAACGCAAAGAATGTATTTGTTATTCTAAATATATTTGTGTTCTCAAGTTGTTTGTCTAAATAGATATTTGATGTTCATAAATATGTCAAATATGAGGAAGATTCTTTTCACACTCGTATTTTCGCCTTTTGCACATCTGCATAAAATTTAGTTTTATATTGAGCTTGAGCAGTGAGAATTTGACTTTCTAGAACATGTGAATACAGTCCACCCAAATATTTGTTTGACGATGGAGATGGGAAAGAATGGCTGTCTTCCCTTTACTGGTGTATTGCTCAGAAAGAAGGTGGATGGTGTGCTGGGACAAGCTGTTTGCAGGAAGCCCACCAACACTGACTTGTAACTGCAGGCACTTGTTGTCACCATTTGGCTCAGTGTGAAGGGGTACTTCTTTCTGTGGTACAAAGTGCCCACGTCATTGCAGACCCTGAGAGTTTGTCAGATGAGTTAACCCACTTTGAAGTCACCTTGCATGAGAATGGAAAGAGTGACTAAACATGCATTGCACTATCGACCAACTGTGCAACCATTGAATGATGATAATACTGAGTTGGCACCAAAGTCTGGCCTTTCTGCCTTACACAGGAAGCATTTCCAACAAGATTGGTTCTATTTTCAGAAATATGATGTGAAATGTGTTTTCTGACCTCCATCAAAAATTAGGGTACTTTTAGGTTCTGTTAAGGATGATCTCGATTTGTGTACATTGGGTGTCTCATCGTGTTCCTTGCATTTATCCCATCTCATATATCGGTCAGACTATCAGGACCACAAAGGAGCGGTGTACTAAGCATATAAGTGCCACACCGGCTTACGACAGCTGAGCAAATTGGCTCACCTCAGGGGACTCACAACTCTTTCCACAGGGCCCCAGCCTTTGTAGCATTACGTACTTGCCATGCTACAAGCTTACACTACCACTATCCCTTTCTCCCTCTGCCTTTCCATTACGTGGTTTTCTTGGTGCCAACCCTGCTTGAACCTGGTTTATGACTGAGCCTCGAGTTTCCACTTGCGGCGTATTCTACAACTTTTCATGAAATAAACACATGGTCCTGATTGTGGGTTTTGACCTGACAATGATTTTCAAAATTTCCTAGCAATGCGGATTGTGCAGGGAAGGTTTCCCAATGTAGTGTAAGCTCCACCTTTGTGCCGTTTCATTTGTGCTCCCTTCCCTTTAATAAGGTAACACATGAAAAGCCCAGCAGCCCATGATGGGTGATGATTGGGAAGGGAGGGGGGGGCATCAAGTACTCGCACGGTGGTAGCCCCCTGACGACGCAGGGATCGCATTGTTGGTGCCTGAGCTGAAAACTCCCCATTTATACCAAGGAGTATCTGCCCATAGTGACTGGCACACATGGACTCTGAGTAATGGATTACTGGCCAGGTAGCCATTGCTGAGGTAGGGTGGCATCCATGGGGAGGTCCCCCTTTTGGAATTCAGAGTGGTAGTGGCACAATTGCGGATGAGCCGTAAATGAAGCGGATTATGTTATCTTCGACTGGTGGCCATATGGCCCCAACAGTCTTATGAAAAGACAGTCCTCTTTCAGTGAAGAGAGATATGACCCTAAAATATTCCCTTCCCTGGCTACACTGTGGGAGGTACATAGGGCTAAGCAGCAAGCAGAGCAATACTCCGTGCAGTGCTTGTTTTGTACAAGGACTGATGGTGATTCCTTCTTGGTTACATAGCCCTTATTCTTTGTGGAGAACTTAGAAGGCAAGTTGGTGGAAGTGGCAGCCAAGTGTGTGGAACAGCACCCCTGCATAATCGTGGGCACTGCTCACTTTTAACAAGCTGGGTGAAATACTTGTGACCGACACTCCCAAACAATCTAAATTTGGTTCAGGACATCATTTTTCATAGAGACCTGCTCTTCCAACCTGATTATGAGCTACACACCAACTTGGAGAGATGTCGTGAACTCTTTGTCTGTTATGTACATATGAGGCCAGAGGACAATAGGGTCACTACAGGTGCGTGCATCTTGGTGTTTGAGGGTGATTCATTGCCTGAAAAGGTAGAGGTGATGGTATACCGATGCAGTGTGAAACCTTATATTCCCCCTCCCCCATGCGGTGCATCAAGTATCTGAAGTCTGGGCATGTCTTTGCGTTGCAATGCTAGACACATCTGTCAAGACTGTGGATGAGCGCTACATGCAAATGCGCCTTGTGCCTATTCCTCCACATTTGTGTCATCTGTGGAAAGTACCATTCTCCCTGCTCACCATATTGCACTGTTTTCCTGAGTGAGAAGAAAATACAAGAATACAAGACTGGACAAACTCACTTACCAAGAGGCCAGTAGTACGAGCAATTGCATCCAGCATGTCAAACGTGTTGTAGACACTCTATATAGTGAACTTGGATCTCTTAATACACCTTTGGAGGCTGTGGCAGTTCAGGTAAGGGTGTTTCAGGATATTACTGTCTGCAGTGTTTACCTCCCGCCCGATGGTGAAGTGTCTCAGAACATACTATTTGCATGGGTTTCTCAACTCCCCCAGCCTATCCTAATCTTGAGTGATTTCAGTGCGTATAACCCATTGTGGGGTGGAACTGTGATCACTGGCTGTGGTAAAAGACCTCGAAAATTTACTGGCAGAACTTAACATTTGTCTCTTGAATACTGGCACCCACAAACACTTCAGTGTGGTACACGGAACTTTCTCAGCGATTGACCTTTCCCTTTGCAGCCCTTGTCTTCTCCCATCCATCCATTGGAAGGTCCACGATGAACTGTGTGGTAGTGATGACTTGCCATTCTTCCTGTCCCACCCCCAGTGTCTCTCCCCTGGACACCTACCCAAATGGATTCTCAACAGTGCTGACTGGGATGCTTTCACCTCTGCTGTCGGCCTTGCCTCCCAACGGCATGGAGATGTCGATGAGGCAGTCCAGAATACAACTACAGCCATTCTTTCAGCAGCTGATTTAGCGATCCCCTGTTCCTTGGGCCCACCCAGACGGAAAACAGTATCTTCAGGGTCATCAGGTTGCAGTCGGGCTCTCCAACACAATAAGCAGCACCCATCGATGGAGCACCTCATTGCTTTTAAGCAGCTCTGTGCCCGGGTCTGCCAAAAAAAAAAAAAAAAAAATCAAGCCTCAGCACCTGAAAATTGTCAACCTGCCTTTTGTGTTTTTAACAGTATGTGGAGCAAAGCCAATTATCTTTTACTACATGCACCTGGAGCCATATAATGTTCGATTCAGTGAGTGGGAATTTGTCACTGTCTTAGCCCACGGCCCTGATACAGCCCCAGGGCTGGACTGCATCCA
Source organism: Schistocerca piceifrons (assembly GCF_021461385.2). Taxonomy (NCBI): domain Eukaryota; kingdom Metazoa; phylum Arthropoda; class Insecta; order Orthoptera; family Acrididae; genus Schistocerca; species Schistocerca piceifrons. The sequence continues at coordinate 766,452,226 of NC_060141.1, read as the reverse complement.
CAACCAAATGATCAAGCACCTACCAGTGGATTATCAGCATCATATCCTTGTCATCTTTCACCACATCTGGAGTGAGGGCGAGTTCCCGTTGCAACGGCGACAAAGCATCATTGTCCCAGTACTGAAACCAGGCAAGCACCCTCTAGAGATAGACAGTTGCTTGAACACGTGGTGAGCTGGTGACTGTTGGCTCCTTGAATCTTGTGGTCTTCTGGCTGTGTCCCAGGGTGGTTTTTGCCAAGGCTGTTCCACTAGTGATAATCTGTTTTACCTGGAATCTGCCAACCTAACAGCTTTTTCCAGATGTCAACACCTTATAAGCACCTCCTTCGACCTGCAAAAGGCTTATGACACCACTTTGTGACACCACATCTTTACTCTCTTACATGAGTGGGGTCTTTGCTCCTTATTTTCATCCAGGATTTCCTGTTGCACCATACATTCTGGGTTCATGTTGGTGCTTCCCACTGTGCTCCCCCATATTCAAGAGAATGGGATCCTGCAGGGCTCTGTACTGAGTGCACCTCTGTTTCTTGTAGCCATCAATGGTCTAGTAGCAACTGTGGGGTCCTCAGTATCACATTCGTTGTATACTGACGACTTTTGCTTCTACTATTGTTCCTCTAGTGTGGGTGTCACTGAATGTTGACTGCAAGATGCTATACGAAAGGTGCATGCGTGGGCCCTTACCCGTGGCTTTCGACTTTAAACTGCCAAGAATCGCGTCATGCGGTTCTGCCGACATCGTACTGTTCACCCACAACTGTAACTTTACCTTGACAACCAGCTACTCAGTGTGGTGGAGACTTGCCACTTCTTAGGACTTGTCTTCGATTCTCTGTTGACGTGGATTCCCCATCTTCGCCAGCTTAAGTGAAGTGCTGGCTGCAACTTAATATACTATGATGCTTTACAAAGCCCTGATACAGTCCTGCCTTGACTATGGGAGTCTGGCATATAGTTTGGCATCACCCTCAACAGTGCGGGTACTGGATCCGATACGCCATTGCAGGATTTGACCTGTTGTGATGGGTGCATTTTGAATTAGCCCTGTTAACTGCTTACTCATGGAGGCTGGGGTCTTTACATTGTGGATCAGCCACCAACAACAGCTTGTCATTGATACTACCCACATCTTCAGCTCACCTACGCTTCTGAACTACCATCTCCTCTTTCCAAACACATTAATTCATCTCCTGCAGTGGCAGCCCAGATCAGGATTACGATCGCAATCCACATCTGGTCTATCCTCTCTGCATTTCAGTTGTTTGCTCTTCCACCTGTCCTCTGGACTGACTCCCGTACACCTCCGTGGTGCATCCCTCAGCCACAGCTTCGTCTTGACCTATCACAAGGTCTGAAAGATTTGGTTCATCCTAGGCCCTCCGCACCGATTATTTTCCATCCTTGGCACATTCTGGGTTTCAGAAGTAGTCTACACTGATGGCTTGATGATTGCCGATCATGTACACTTTGCTTATACTCACAAGGGGCTTACTGAACTGCACTCCTTGCCAGATGGCTGTAGTGTTTTCACTGCAGAGTTGGGGCTCTTGAGCATATCCGTTCCTGCACTGGTGAGGTCTTTCTTCATCTGCAGCTACTCCTTGAGCAGTTTGCAAGCACTCAACTAGTGCTATCCTCACCATCCCTTGGTCATTGCTATCCATGATTTCCTGTATGACCTTGAACAGTGTGGACACTTAGCGACCTTTGTCTGCACCCCGGGCGACATCGGGATCCCAGGAAGAACTTGCTGATAGCCTGACCAAACTGGCTACAAGCTAACCGACTTGACATCATTATTCTGGAGACAGACCTCCAATCGATATTACGCCATCAAGTTTTAGGTGACCACTTTGACTTCACAAAATAAACTACGGGTCACCAAGGAGACTACGAATCTGTGGAGGTCCTCCAAGCAGGCCTCTTGCAGAAACTCTACCAACCTTTGCTGGCTCTGCATCAACTCTGTTTGGCTGACTCGTCATTATCTCCTCATAGCGAGGACCCACCCCACTGTCGTTGTGGCTACCATTTGATCGTGGTTCACATTTTGCTGGACTGTCCAACGTAGTTGCCATGTGGCGGACTCTTGCTCTCCCTGACTCGCCCCCGGTGTTAGGAGATGGTGCCTCAGTGGCTGACATAGTTTTATGTTTTATTCATGAAGCAGGCATTTATCACTCTCTTTAAGGGAGGGCCGCTTAACCTTATCGACCCATTGAGGGTTTGGCAGAACACAGGGCTGCGGCTGTCTGGGCTTGTTGGTCCACTCCACTCCTCACCCTACTTGCCTTTTTTTTTTTCACCCTCTCACTGGTCTGTTACACTTCTTCATCTTTTGTCTCTCTGTGCTTCTCTTGTCCTGTCCATGTTGCTAGTCTTTATGAGGCAATCTCTGAGTTGAGTACCTCTGGTAAGTGGCGGGGGCTGGGGGATGTATGCCCCTCATTCCGCTCTCCTTTCAGGGATTTCCAGCTGCTCCCTAGATGGGGCACCTCACTTGCCTTTCTTCCTCTGTCTCCCTTTCTTCAGTTGTCCCTTATCTTGGCTTTGCTAGACCTTCAAGTTTTCTTCCCCTGGTTCTGATCGGTAGGCTATCTCTGATCTGCAGTCATGTAGTTCTCTCTCTTCACGGAAAAAGGGACTGATGACCTAGTAGTTTGGTCCCTTTAGTCATCCTACCAAATTGGTGGTTGCAGAACATTGTCTTGTCACTGGTCATCGTACACAGTATAACAACACGAAGATCTGGCATGCACTTAAAGTTATTGGGCTGGTGTTACTAAGAAAACAGTTAAATTAGCAAATAACCTTGTTAAATGGAGATGGAGGTTTTTGCTTAAATTCTGCATGGAATTCCGCTCTCTCCCTTTCATAAAACAGAGGGACATAGTTAATGCTACCTCACCCATTCTTTAGAAATTTTCACTGCCAATAACTTCTGGTATCAGTTATCTTTAGTAGTGTGGTAGACTAGTGTTTACAGTGTGTGTGTGTGTGTGTGTGTGTGTGTGTGTGTGTGTGTGTGTGTGTGTGTGTGTCATCTTTCCAGAAGTGCTGTGCTCACAGTATAAGGTCAGTATTTTTAATTGAAATTGAGTGCAGCATACTGTGCAAGTATAGAGAATATGAGAGATTTTTGAAGTGCCACTGTCAGGACTGCACATTGAGTGTGTGTTGTAAAGCATAGATTGGTAGTTTGTGGACCTGCATTCGATTCCTGGAGATGCTAACATCCTCCACCCCCTTGCATTGTTAAACTATTAATTATAAAATTTATAATTAAACAGTTCAGTTTACATATGAAAAATTAATATATTCAATTAAGTTATGATTATGACCATTGTAAGTCATAAGACTAGAGGCCATCACATTGTAGCACATTGGTGTAATTTTGCACAACCTTCCACTGCCATAATAACACGTCAACAAAATGTTATCAGTGGCAAGAGTTGAAGGCTAAATGCAAACAACAGAAGTGAACTTGAATATTTGAATAAGTTAAAACAGTTTGCCAGAAAATGACCTTACTTTTGAGGGCAGTACTTTGGTAGTTGAGTAGCTCAAGAACGCATTATGGACTGACTCAGAAGCTTCAATTCTCCTTCTTCCCAAAGCCCATGGAGGCTGTCTCCCGTGATGCCCTGTGGGCAGGTGAGCAGAACTTCTGCATAAGTGTGTGTGTGTGTGTGTGTGTGTGTGTGTGTGTGTGTGTGTGTGTGGGTGTGTGGGTGCGCGCGCGTGGGAGAGAGAGGCAAGGGGGGAGACAGGAAAATTGTATCCTAAAAATAAAAAAAATTGTGATAGGTGTTGTGCCACAATGTAAGGAAAGATATAGTGAATGAACATTATCTGAACATAAAATGACATGCTGTATTCCTGTTTAGCACCAAATCTGAGTTCCCAGTCTCATGCAATGTTGTGAAACTCCAAAGCAGAGAAAGGCTATTTTTGAAACCTTATGTATTATTGCAAGTCTAGCACTTAGTGTTACCGTTTTATTTGCATACGTGCAGTTGATGAAAATCCTTTTTATGTGTTGATGAAATATGTAAGAAAAGAAACTTTCTGGTTAATTAATTTGTAAACATATCACTCCCTGTGATGTATCCAGCTCATTAGCTCCCTTTGCTTTTCACGAGAACTCCGCCCTTCCCCATGATCAATTTTTATTACTGAGATTGCCCAAAAAGTTGCCCCTGTAACAACAAATTAACAGTTAACCTCTTAATTCAGTTACCATCTAACATTAAGTGAATATGTTCATACACAATAGTTTTTGTCTCTTTTTGTTTTTGTTGCAGCTGTGCATATATCTTTCTGATTGCCTTCAGAATCAACCAGAAAGTTTCACCACTTGGCGACAAATATATACTAAGGTGTTACCACAATCAGCATTGCTGTTGAGACATATAAGTAAGTCTCATACTGACACAAATAATCTTACTGGTTGGCAATTTTAAGAACTCTCAATCCAGCAGTTTGTATGTTTTAAATCCGCTTTTGTCTCCTGTGAATGAAATCTTTCTGTGGGTGATTTTAACCATACCATATATTACACTGAGGAAATAGAGGCTCGATGGGTCCAGACTAGTTGGATATTTGAAGGATATTCAAGAAAATAAATGACGCATACTGTAAATGAGTCTGAGCATCAGAGGTTTGCTTACAACTGTAAATACTAAATTACTTGATTTGGTTAGGGAAACTGTGGAATTTGATAAAAAGTTAAAGAAATGATTATGAAGTACAACATATACTGCATTTTTAGGTGATGAAGAAAGTAACATCCAAGCAGCTGAAATGCAAGGTAATTACAGTGCCTTTAATACATTAATGAGTGAGTGGTTTTAACTTTACAACTTGTTACAGTTGAATGAAGAGGGAAAAATTATTATTGTCTGAGCTAGAGGAAGATGAGTACCAATCTGAATACTGGACACCAGCAGCATTCAAATCATCAGCCTGAAAATAATTGTTTTTAAATCAAGTAGTTCCAATTAAATTTAGAAACTGTTCTTATTGGCATTCACATCAATCATGGATTTCTTATGAAAACGACAAGGATGATAAAAATTTTCATGAGCTGTGTTGCCCCCACTGAATACTTGTGTCACTGTGAAAGTTCTATTTTCAAAAAATGGAAACAAAAAAGTTTATACGGTACACAAGTGTTTTTTTTATTGGAACCATATTGAGAAATAGTGAATTTAAGTAAAGGAGCAAAATAGTTTTAAAAATTGATGGGTTAATATGATCTGCAGCTATTAAAAGTTTTTGATTTTGAACCAAGTGTCTCGTATCATTTCATAGGTGCCTAAGTCAGAATGTGATTTTAGTTAGTGACAGTTGCTATATCAGCTATTTAATTTTTTTCATGTCACTGAACTTTATTAAGAAAAGCGTGTTATATTGTAGCAGTGTAATTTTAGTAATGACATTTCATTAAAAAGAGATTTGGCCTTTCTAAGTATACCATTTTCCAATCCTTCCCAATTGGAGATGAATTGTTGGCCAGTTGAATGAAATTCATCTGAAACATGCTAGCTTCTACATGACAGTCATTAGCTTGTGCATTCATTCCTCATTTTAAGTTGCCATATTGTGTTCATTCTCTTAGCTTTGCCCATTTCTTATTTGTACAAGAAAATCTGTTCCAGGTGATCTGTTCTTTGTATTACAAAGATTCCATATTAAATGATTGTTCATTTCTCTGACTTATCGTAAAAAAAAAAAAAAAAAAAAAAAAAAAAAAAAAAAAAAAAATAGAAAAAATTGCAGCTTACTCTGGATATAAATTAATTAAAAGACTGATCTCTCTCTCTCTCTCTCTCTCTCTCTCTCTCTCTCTCTCTCTCTCTCTCTCTCCTCACACACACTCTAACATCTGTAAGCTGTATGGATAAACCTGTGCGTAGTGTGTGATTGAGGGAACGGTTTAGAGATTTACATCCCTGTTTCATTTACGTGTGGAACAAAGGAAATATAATTGATAGTAAATGAACACCCGGTTCTCTAAATTTACTAAACAGCTATTAGAAAGAAGAAAATTTTGTATGTTCGAACAAAATCCAATTTAGTTTCCCAAGGGTCTCCACAACATTTTCCTATAGGCTAATTCAGAATGAGCCTTATTATGTTTGACTTTACTGCCAGACCGACTTGATGGAGCCTCTAACCCCTTGAGCAGCTATCAGGAAGAGAACACGTAAATCTTGTTAGTGGCCTCTTTATCAAGTCTGCTTGGTAACTGAATGTTATTTAATGATAAAGCTGAAATGTTTTGCATTCTCTAAAGACTTAGTCCTTATGTGATTTTATGTAGTAAGTCACTTGTGATTGGTCTTAACACTGTGGACCTAGATGAATGAGATAGTAGTTAAAGACGTCAGCATGGTTATTTATGTAGTCTTAGAATACAAAATTTTTTATGTTTAATTACTTTGTGCACATAATTATACATCTAGACATGTATTTGAATCACTGTAATAATGGAAGCAGCTGATTTTGTCTTTAATTTGTATTATTGTATTGTAGTTAGTATATTTTCAGAATATTCAAATCCCAAAAGCGTTTCCATGTGGCGTTAACATATCTATGTGTATAGGCAGCACCACTGCCATCAAGTGCCACTGAAGTCAGTAACAGCTAAGTGGTTATCAAGCATTACTCAAAAAATTTCTTAAACATAAACATCTCCTCATAGGGAAGGAATGAGAGAGGGGACAGGGAGGGATGTTTGAATTCCTGAGGTTAGTTGGTTACATAGGTTATGCCGATCTTTGTGAAATAATGTAATTTGATTTCAATGTGAGGCCGTGTGCTGTCACATGGAAGGCACCATCCAGCCAGATGAAGTTATAGTCACTTCTTTGCTGTATGCTTCCTCATTGTTGTGACCAGTAACAGGAATTTTAAACGTTTAAGTGTCATCTGGAAGTTAGAAATTATTTATTTTTAATATTTGTCATTTTTAGCAAAGCAGGACTTTTAAATGTATTATTTTAGGAAAATGTAGTAATTCTTATTTGAATTTGTTTTTTTCTTTTTCTTTTTAAAGCTAGAAGCTGGAAATTTGATCCCAGGAATCAAACTTTCAAACAGCTGAAGCAAACTTTGTCTGCTTTCCAAATTACAAATGATGAGCTTCAGTCAGTGAAACGTAAAGAAGACGGCCTTGCAGATTGTAGAAAAATTTGCACGGTGAGTGTAGAACCAATATCTTACTAATTTAGCCTTTAACTGAATGGAATAAACTGATCTTGTTGAGCATAAATTGTCAAAGGAAGAGCTTCAGGTTCTCCCCTGTCAACACTGCCTTTCTTTTAGCATTACATACTAAAAAATTATAAGGACAGAGATTCTGAAGCAAGCTTTTGGTACAAAAGTCATGAGAAAGAAGAAAAGTTTTATTTTATTTAACTTCTGCCCCCAAGTATGTCAGCTACAGTAAGAGGAAAATTGAAACCTCTTTTCTATTCTTTCTCTTCTCCCCCCCCCCCCCCCCAACCCATCCCATCTCAACCCCAGTATTCCGGGCATGGCTGTGCAGTGGCCAAGCGATTGATGGTTCGGGGAGCCGGGTGACAGACCTTCACATCCCATTTTTTGGCTCCTTGGCACCCAGGGGTACAGAGCCAAACAATGCCTCATGATTAGTTGAAGTGTTCTTGCTGGCTGCATTCTACTGAGTGATTTGTTCCTTGATCACATATGTTTTTCTCATGGGCTAGCAGTGTTTGCCTTCTTACACAAATACCACAAATGGATTTTTAATTAACGGGGTTTAGCAAAATGCACAAATGTTATGTTTGACCGAGCGAGGTGGCGCAGTGGTTAGCACACTGGACTCGCATTCGGGAGGACGACGGTTCAATACCGTCTCCGGCCATCCTGGTTTAGGTTTTCCATGATTTCCCTAATTCGTTTCAGGCAAATGCCGGGATGGTTCCTTTGAAAGGGCACGGCCGATTTCCTTCCCAATCCTTCCCTAACCCGAGCTTGCGCTCCGTCTCTAATGACCTCGTTGTCGACGGGACGTTAAACACTAACCACCACCACCACCACAAATGTTATGTTTAAAACATCAAATGAAAATGCCACCTTTATTTTTCATGCGGGAGAACAGAAACCCCAAGATAATCGCCATCTGATTGATCATCTTTCGTCGTGACGACACAGGCTTAGATATCTTCACTGCTGCTGTCCTCATCGTTTGATAAAGAATTTACCATATTTTATATGGATTCCTTCTTATGCCTTATTTTATGTTCAACCTTGTAACCTTTTTCCACACTGAGTTCATGATATTCTTCCAATGTTCTGGCCTGATTCATGTGACAGCCTTATTTATCAGCCTCTGTTTCTCACAGCAGAAAGGTTTTATTTTGCTCCATGATATCTGCTTTTATTTGAGCCCAGACAAGTTCAGTGGCATTGTAATGCAGGGTACTATGATGGAAAACATATAACTTTGTGACCGTGGTTCTCTGCTAATGTGTCAATTATATACTGTACCTTTGGTGGCTTGTATCGTTTCTCTAGTTCCAGACGTTCTGCATTTCGCCTGTTCTGTTCAAAGCGTATTTTATTATTATTCAACCAGCTGATTATTCGTCTCTCTTTGCATCAATCATTGGTGCTTTATTTAATTTTCTGGAATGGTATGGTACATTGTTCCTTACAAAAACACTACCAGAACTGACATTTGGTAGCAAATGAGTAACGAACCTGCCTTTAAATAATCTACATTCATTTCCTCATGGTAATTGACAGTTTTTTTCATACTGAAACATCTTCATAGCACTGGATACAAAATCGTTCATAGAGACAGCTTGAACAATAATTAATCGCCCTCCCTTACCAGTTGGCACACTTGTAGTTTTGTGGCGTTTGCCGTCTGTCTATGCGACGGGTCATGCATGTGTCTTGTTGACCCGTGTTTCATCAATCCATATTACATTTTCCAGATTCATAGCTAGCAATCCACGCAGGAAATGACATCTCCATGCCACAATGTCTTTGCATTCCATTAGTATCTTTCTTCCTGAGAACTTTTGCCAGCAGCATACAGTTTTTTTTTATAAACAGTGAAGAGACTTATCATTCTGTCTGTGAACAAATCACTATCCAGCTGTGATTCCATCAACTTTTTAAGTAGTGGGTACTCATTCCTGATGTAGTACATGTATATACGTTGCCTGACAGCACTTTCGTCAAAGTTGTATGTTTCAGTTATACGATAATCTCTTCCTTGACTTTCCAGGTGTCACAATAACAGGGCTCCCAGCTGAATTGGCAGCGTCCTTATCATTTGTGACTCTCTTCGGAGTCGCTATAGAGATTTCAATGCTTCTGTTACCCTGTCAATCAGTTTACTCACGGTATCAAAAGTCTCACCATTGGTCCTTTCCCTTTCAAAGTAAAACACAATCTGTATATAAATGTGTATGCTTGATATTTCAGCATAGCTCCTTTTCCAAAAGTTGTCTTCTCTGCACTATGGGAAGCCGTTTTCCACACATGTGCCAAAGAAACTCACAGAACTAGTGGAATGCACATGTACACACACAAACCTGAACAAAGCATGCGGCACCACTGACAGAAAGCAGTGGTCGCTTAGTATTGCGGCAACAATGGGACGTTGCTACAGTAATGTAAACAAAAACTCATGATCTGATTGGCCATTGCACAGAGCACATGTGCCGAGGCCTATTCAACTGTCGGAGCTCTTCTCTTGCCGTATGGAGACCTCACAGACTGCTCATTCACTTTGATTTTCTTTATACTTAGTACCATTTGATGGCCAGTGCCCAGATACAGATTTCCAAAGTGGTAAAACACGCTCAAACTCAATAAAATCACATTTAAATATCTGAAGATTTTAAGAGTGCTGTGAAATCATTTTAACTGAGTGTCAGCAACTGTGTGTGTGTGTGTGTGTGTGTGTGTGTGTTGTAACAATGAAGTTATTGGTTCGATTCTTGCCAGGAACAACATATTTTGTGTACTTTATTTGAGTTCTGTATTTATTATTAAATGGAAATGTTAATTAACAAATATTGATTCATAATTTTAAATAAATAAGTTTTATTTAAATTTTAGTTTTTAATCAGATTTAATTCAATTAAAATTTGTTATAGAAATGCTAAACCCTATTGTTAAATGAAATAAATTTGTATTTATACATCAACAACACTGTTCAATCTCTTTAAATAGGAAAGTATTTTATCTTCTATCTGGTTATTTTGACCAAATTTTAATATATTGTGAATAATCACATTTTTATATGATTAGTAATTAAAAATAAGATGATGATGATTCTGTTAAGAACTATGATTCAGTATTTGTTAACTGCAGTTTCCATTTAAAAATAAATATAGAATTCAAAGAATGTCTTTTGTAAGAGAGAGAGAGAGAGAGAGAGAGAGAGAGAGAGAGAGAGAAAGGTTGTGCGTAGCAAGACTCATACCACCAACTTCATGGTTACAAGACTGATAAGCATATCAGTCTTGTACTCAGCTGGCAGCACTCTGCTAAAATGCTTGAAATGTTTTGCACTTTCACAGTGCTCCAAAATCTTCAATTATTCAAAGATGGTTTTTAGAGATTGTCCGAGGCTGAGGATAAGATCAACCTGTTGTA